>NC_069394.1:107500-4907500 GCF_027475565.1 Acinonyx jubatus
CACTTAGGGCTAATAGATATGTTCATTATCTTGATTGTGGTGATGGTTTCACAGGTATATATTTATGTTGAAATTTTCATCCAAGTGTATACTTAAAGTATTTTCAATTCATACCTCAATAAAGCCATAAAAAAGAAAAACAGCAGTAAATTTTTTTAAATATTTAAAAAATATTTTTGCAATTTTTAAAATATTTTAAACAATATATTATCGGCTTTATACTGTATTTTCCCCTAAGAAATTTCCTCTGCTCTGAACATGGCATTTCTAAGTATCCTGTAAACTATGAACATTAGCTACATCGAGGATGAACTGAGTACTGACAGTTAATGAAATTAGGTTTAGATAACAGAAATTAAAATGTAGTTTGAAGACTATTCTTTATAACCATCTCTCTGGTATCAAATTCCTTATTAATTTGTTGGGTTGCATCAAAAAAACTATACAGGGCTTATTTTGTAATTTTTAATCTTAACTGATAAATTGGTGCATTGATAATAGAATTTTATAAATATCTGCAACTTATGTCACAAAGGGGTAACATAATAGCATTTCTAAAACCAGAGGGAAGAGACCACCAACTAGGAAAAGAAGCAAGTTCACAGACAAATAAGTGAAGATGATGCTTAAATATATGAAAAGATGCCTGACTCCACCCACACACACACAAAAAAAGATGCAAAAGGAAACCACACTGAGATGCTATTCTTCTCAGATAGGAAGATTACATATATTTGACAAAATACTTGGCTTACAAGGCTGTGAGGACACATCACAGTGGGAATGCAAGATGGTGCACCCCTAAAAAAGGGAACTGGGCAACATACAGCAAAAACAAATTACAAATGCCTGCTGACCAGGCAATTTCTAGGAATCTAACCCAAAATTAAACTGGCAGAACTATACAAAGATCTGCATAAGACTATTCACTGTAGCACTAAGTTTAATAGGAAAAGACAGGAAACAACCCACATGTCCAGTAATAGCTGACTAGTTGAATACTCTATGGTACATTCACAAAAGAAGGGAGTTACAGCTGCAAAAAGGAACAAGGAATATCCCTAGACACTGCTAATGAGAGGTCTCCAAGATACTGTTAGGTTCAAAAGCCAAAATGCAGAACAGTAGATACGGGGGGGTCTGGGTGGCTCAGTCAGTTAAGCATCTGACTTCATCTCAGGTCATGATCTCACAGTTAGGGTTCAGGAGTTTGAGCCCCGCATTGGGCTGTCTGCTGTCAGCACAGAGCCTGCTTTGGATCCTCCATTTCCCTGTCTCTCTCCCCCTCTCCCACTTGCAGTCTCTCACAAAATAAATCAATACACTTAAAAAAAAATGCTTACTGATAGGGAGAGGAAGGTAACAGGTTTGTGGGGACAGGGAGAGAAGTCAGACTTCTCTGAATGTACATTGTTTTGTAGACTTGACTTTGGAGCCATATACATGTTTTACATAATCATGAAAAAATTTTTATAAAAACCTGAAAATTTGGGGGCACCTGGCTGGCTCAGTCAGTGGAGCATGCCCCTCTTGATCTCAGGGTTGTGGGTTCAAGCCCCAGGTTGGGTGTAGAGATTGCTTAAAAATAAAATCATAAAAAAAAAAAATAAAAAATAAAGACCTGAGGGGCGCCTGGGTGGCTCAGTTAAGCATTTTGATTTTGACTCAGGTCATGATCTCACTATCCAGGACATGGAGCCCCACATCAGGTTCTGCACTAACAGTGTGGAGCATGCTTGAGATTCTCTCTCTCCCTCTTTCCCTGCCCCTCCCCCATCATGCTCTCTCTCAAAATAAACATTTTTTTAAAAACCTGAAAAACTTAGCCCTAAAGAGCATAAGCAAAATGAAACAAATGAACCAGTATATATAACCCCACAGAAACAAATTATTTTCATTGACTTTAAAGTTTTATATCTATTTTTGAGAGAGAGAGAGAGAGAGAAACAGAATGCAAGCTGGGGAGAGGCAGATAGAGACGGAGACACAGAATCTGAAGCAGGTTCCAGGCTCTGAGCTGCCAGCACAGAGCCCAGTGCCAGGCTCAAAACTCACAAACCGTGAGCTCATGACCTGAGCCAAAGTTGGACGCTTAACCAACCCAGGCGGCCCTTAATTTACTTTAAAGCATGGGATATAACCTAACAACAGAAAGAACTGCAAAAGAATGTTACACTTTTCAATAACCATACCATTAGTAATACTGGCATTGTTATTCTGATATAATTATATATATATATATATATAAATAATAAAGTAAATCCTTGTGTTAAGATAATCAGGATCCAAGATTTTTTTTTTTTTTTTTAATTAGAGACAATGCATGTGCAAGTGGGGGAGGGGGGCAGAAGGAGAGACAGACTGACTCTTAAAGGACTCCCTGATTAGGGTAGAGACTGACAGAGGGCTGGATCCCGCCACCCTGGGATCATGACCTGAGCTGAAACCACGAGTCCTATGCTCAACTGAGTGAGCCACCTAGACGCCCCCCAAGATTCTAAATATGAGGGGGAAAAAAGATACAAACATAAAATTTTAAAAATTAATAGCCACCTAGCTCTAAATTTGAAATATCACTGTAAACTCATGATGTATTTTTACATTTAAAAAAAGAGTTTCCTATATTTGATAATAAAGGATAATCATTAACATTCACGGGTGATAATAGCTTTGTAATTACGTTTTTAGGGGCCCTTATCTTTTAGACAAATATGAGAATAATTTTTATATAAAATGACCTCCTCTACGGGATTGACGAAAGAAATAACCAGAGAAATAGGTGAAGAGACTGCCCATTTCAACTGTTTGATGGACACGTGGGGTTCATTACACTACTTTGTCTACCTTTGCCTATCTTTGAAAGTTTCTATAATAAAAAGCTAAAAGGAAAGAGGAAAGGGTGTCACTGTTGAGGGACTCTCTGTCCCCTCCTCCTTAATTTTTCTTCCCATCCCTGCCTGAAGTTAGGGAGTCCTACTCCCAAACCAGGGTCGCTTATCAGAAAAGGCGAGATGGCCAACTCTTCCTCCGGCTCCCCAACCGCTCCTCCAAGAAAGCCCTCACCGGTCTAGTTTTTCTAGAACACGAGTAAGCATTCCAGCCGTGGCTGTCTCAGCCTCCTCTCCCGGGAGTTGCTACCGCACCGTGCAACGCCCTCACGGACTGAGGCTTCACGGACCCCCGCCGCCCCCCAAAAAAGTCCGTGAACAGCAGTGCAGGTGGTTGAAGAGGCGGTCATTGTCACACGTGACGACCACCGCTAGGTCCTCGGCGGGTCCCAGGGCACAGCAACGAGGAGGCACGTTCAGAGGGGGTGGCACCCGGGTAGGAGCCGAAAAGGAACCCGCCTGGACACAAGCGGGAAACCCGACTCTACAGGCACTCGGTGGCCCGTGGGTCCGACGCTCGGAAGCTTCACTAGAACTTTCCACAAGACCGCCGGAAGTGCGGCAAATGCGAGGCGGGAGCGCGGTGTGGCCTCTCTAGGCGCGCGGGAGATCTCGCCTCTCGGTGGCTCCGCAGAAAGCGGCCTCGCTGTCAGTCAGGAAAATGGCGCCGGCGGGGAAGGCGGGGACGACTGGGAGGTGTCCGCTCCAGGAGTGGTGACCGGGGGCGTGGGCGGGGACTGAGGAGGCGGGGCCCCCAGGGATTGGCGGATGCGCAGACCAGGCGGGGCGTCCCCTTTGTCTGAGTGCGTTGCAGGCGTCCGTCCCTTCGCGCGTGAGGCTGCGGCGTGGAAGGTGAGTTGGAGGTACGCGTGGGCACTGGCGCCCGGGCCCTTCTGCCAGCACGCGCGCTGGAGCCGTGTCGTCCTCACGGACAGGGCACTTCCCCGCGGGCACGCTCCGCTTCCGCCCCTCCTGCCGGGTTCCTCCTGCGGGCGTGCGGTGGGCTCCTTCCCCTCCTCGGACCCCACTCTGAGCCCCTCTCCGCCAGCGTTTTGCCGCATCCCAGTCCTCTCTCCGCTCCTCACACCCGGGCTTCTCCCGACCTCCGCCCCTCGGCCCCTGCCACGCCCCAGAACCAGCTCCCCTTACCCTTGACACACACCAGGCTGCCTGCGACCCAGTCTCCAGGCCCTCAGCCCTCCGGCCCTGCCACGCCCGGAATCCCCGCCGCCCCCCCCCCCCCCAGGCCCTGAGACACCTCACCGCCCCCCTCCGACCCTCCCGGGCCCCCTCCTCCGCGGACGGCGAGCGCTGGCAGGAGGTGGAGGTTTGCGGCGGGGCCGCGGCGAAGAGAACGGCGGCGCGATTGCCCCGGGAAGGGTGGTCAGCGACCCGCGAGTCCCCGGCTCGCTCAAGGTCTCCCCAAAATACAGAACCAGAGGCTGAGAAGCCCATCCGGACCCCGCGGCGGCAGGAGCGCCTGTGCCGTTCGCAGTAAGCCGTTTCTCCGCGTCCGAACGGCGTTGGTATCTCGTTGGCTCAAAGTACTTTCCTAATTTTACATCCTTTCTCCATGTTTCTATCCGTGCTCTTCTCCTTACTACCTTGTAAGAGCCCCTTTTTAGTGAACGAGACCAACCTTTTCTAACATGGTTTGCAAATATTTCCCTAGTTTATTATTTGCTTTTTAAGATTTCAGTAGAAAATAACATGCATTTTTTAAAATGTTAACGTGTGAGAAAAATAGAAAAACTGGAAATCGTCGTTGGGAACAGCCTGCCAGTGTGCGCAGAGGCAGCACTGGCTGGTTTCCTTTGTACCCTTTCAAGATTTTGCGTTTGCTGTTTTCTGTTATTCACCTAAAAGGGAAGCTCGGGGGGCAGAAGGGTGGCCATGCTCTAACGGTCGATACTTGTTAGATTTTTCACTTGCAAACTGTCTTCGTGGCGGTGCGTTCCGTCGGTTTTGTACACCCGGTGTGTGCAGGGTGGACTCGGAGGCGGAGTGAGGGGGAGGTTGGGGCCTTAAGACCGCCCGCCCCGCATTGTTGTCACATGAATGTTTTAATTTCCGTTCCCCGATGACTGGTCAGGTTGAAACTGTTCGTGTGCCTTTGTATTTCCTTTTTTGTTTTCCTTTGTATTTCCTTTGTGATCTGCCAGCTTATACTCTTTTCCGTATATGTTGAAAACACTCTTCACAAACTGACATTTGACTCCAGTTATGGTGCTTTGTTCTGGTTTGGGGTTTTTTGAAGAGATTTCAAGTTTTTAATCGTAACATATTTACTCCGAAGGCTTTTGAGCTTTGCTTTGTCTTAAAAGACTTTCCCCACGCCAAGATTATTTTTAAAATAGACTCTTGTTTTTCTCTGGTACTTGTGCAATGCTGGATCCATCTGGAATTTATTTTGGTGTGGGGTGAGTTGGGAATCCAGCTTCATTTTTTTCCTTCTATGCTATTTCTAACACTACCTACTGAATAATTCATCTTTCCATTGATTTGGAAAACCAACTTTGTCATGCATTAAATTCTTACATGTCTTTGGGCCCATTCTGGAATTTGGTGGCTTTGATGTGCATAAGGTATTAATTTTCATGCAGCAAATGTGGGAGTCTCTGCCCAGCAGGTTTCTGCTTTTGCTATTTTGCTTAGAACAGCCCTTCCCACCTAAAATAATACAAATGTATCTACACTTGTATTCAGGTCCTTAAAATGTGATCTAAAATTTCAACTCTTACTCATTAGTTAGCCTAGTGGATTTATTAGACTGAGATGATCTAATTTTTTCTGGCCAAATTTTTTTGTTTGTTTGTTTAAATCTCTTTGCCTCCCTCTACTTTCTGGGAGATTTGTTGAATTTTATGTAAAGGCATAATTTTGCTTTTCCTAAAGCATTTAAAAAATTTTGTCTTCGCACCATTTATTGAATCATCTTTCCTGAGCAATTTGAATTGTCTCATCTGTTCTTCATTTGTTTATACAGACTTGGCCCTGCTCAGCCCCGTTCGGTAGCCACTGCTTTTCCTCCAGGCCCACCGGTTCTAGGCACCTTGGTTTTGTGGATACGGTGGGCAGAATTAACATCACATTTCTAAAGTTCATTTTAAGCTTGTTCCTTGTTGCCATTTATGAACAGAATTTTCCCCCCTATACGTTTTCTGACTAGGTGTTGCCGGTGTATAAGAAAGCTGTTGGTTTGGATGCTTGATCATTCCCTATGGAAGATTGCAGGGTTGTGCTTTGTGTTCGCAAATGGCTTGGAGCTGCCCTTTGTGAAGATGCTTCCACCGTGGAGGTGGGGCAGGGCATTCCACCAGGAAAGCCTGTGGGTGAGGATGGTGAGGACTGAGGGAAGAAGATCCTGGGAGCCTCTCACCCCAGACCACGCACGTCTGGTATGCCCATGCTAGCCTGTCACTGTGTGCGAGCTCTTTGGACAGACATGCGTGTTCTTTTACATCAGATCTATCAGGGATTCCAACAAGGGTGATAAGTTCCTAAAGCTTAGCTTACAAAACAAAACAATACTAGTAAACTTTAAACTCTAAGCTCTTTGCATCTCTGCAGCCCCTTCTTTAGTTCCTGTCCACGTAGCTGGCTGCTCACTCATCATGAGAGCTAGATTCTGTTTGGCTGACTGTCTCACTGCAGTGTGGCTTCTGTCCCATTAAGCATCCAGGGCTGCTGAGAACATGGATCTGTTTTGGTTTTGTTTGGGTTATTCCCTGAGGAGATTTCCTAAAATGGAATTCCTGCATCTGAAGAATGACTGTGATTGGTGGATGGACGGTGCTCTTTGTGCTTGCCCCTTTGTGGGGGTGGCATGGCCTTGCTCACAGTCTGTTAGGGGACTCAGTGGTGGTGATTCTGGCTTGGGGGGTCATCCAAACAGGACTTGTCGTGCCCACCTGTTCTCTCTTCTTGTCTAAACTGTGTTTTTCTCACAGAGCATCTCACAGGGCATCAGAATCATGGAGGTCAGGGTTGGGGAGAGGGCGGCTTGTTAAAAGCCAGTTTGGGTACCCTGGATGACTCTGTTTTCCTGCCTGACAGTTGTTGGTTTTGAGATGCACAGTGTTTTGTACGTCTTTGCTTGAAGTCACAGGCTTGTTCAAAATTAGTATCACTTCTTGTGTTTATTTTGTTTTTTTTGTTTGTTTGTTTGTTTTTTAACCAGTCGAGGCGCCTGGGTGGCTCAGTCGGCTGAGCATCCAACTTTGGCTCAGGTCGTGGTCTCGCAGTCCGTGAGTTTGAGCCCCGCGTCGGGCTCTGTGCTGACAGGTTGGAGCCTGCTTCAGATTCTGTGTCTCCCTCTGTCTTGCCCCTCCTCTGCTGATGCGCTCTCTCTCTGTCAGAAATAAACATTAAAAAAATGTTTTAAAAAACAAAAGAATACAGTCATCTTAGTTCCTCGGGCTTCCAGAACAAATTACTGTAGACTGGGTAGCCTATAAAACAACAGACATTTCTCAAAGTTCTAGAGGCTGGAAGTCCAAATTAGGGTGCCAGCATGGTCAGGGGAAGGCCCCCTTCAGGTTGCAGACTTCTTGCTGTGACCTCACGTGGTGGAAGGAGTGAGAAAGCTCTGTGGGAGTCTCTTCTTACAAGGGCACTAATCCCATCATGAGGACTCCAGACTCATGACCTAAGCACTTCCCAAAGGCCTCACCTCCTAACACCATCCTACTGGGCATTAGAATTTCACCATATGAATGTTGAAAGGACACAAATCTTCAGATCGTAGTAAAAATACTGTGTGATAGTATAACACATACTATGTGATATGCTTTTTTTTTTTTAACTTGGTAATGTGTGAAGGTCATCTAGGTAGAGATCCTTTGTTTTTGTGCTTTTCTAGGACTCCCCCCGCCAGGTAGGAATCTTTTCCTTTGCACTCTCCACCCACCTCTGTTTCTCACTCGTGTTGACAGCCTGGTTGTTTGGAGTTAGTCTAATCGAATGAGATAACACTTGGTCCAGCGGCATCTGACTCTGCGCCCAGTGGTTCTGAACACTGTCTCCTCTTGAGGCCCACAGAGGAGGGATGTGATCTTCCTGTTTTACGGGTGAGGACAAAGCACACACATACCCTTCATGGCCCTGGAGTCATTGTTTCTGAAAGAGGAACATTTTGGACATGCTCTCTGTGTCCCACGGTGTCATTTCCCTGTCGTCTATCTAGTACAACCTAAATCTTTTCTCTTAGTGGGTCTGTGACCTGTGTGTGGAAGGACTGTGGGTTGGCAGTCACACCATCCTCATCCATTCCAGCGGAGTTCCCACTGTCTAATGGCATGTCTGGTTCATCTACATAACTGTTAGGTGGCTTTTCTGAGACAGGGTGTAGAGTATGGTGTCGTCGATTTTTTAATTTCATTCACTTACTCAGCAAACATTGGCCTGATGGCTGCTTTGCTGAGACAGGAAGGGAGAAGGAGGACTGGGCAAGGCAGAGGCCCTCAAGATAAGGGGTCAGGAAGGACCTCAATGAGAAGGTGATGTGGCCAAGCACCAGCGAAAGGGAGGGAGCCTCCCTGGCAGAGGGGAGGTTCAAGCAGGGTTCTGAGCAGCCTCATAGCCACAGAGGGGCCAGGAAGTTAGTTGAAGCCAAGGACAGTCGCTATTCCCATGGAAGACAGATGCATGACCCTGCTGTAACAGGGCCAGGTTCTGGGTGCACTAGGAGAGTGGATTTGGAGTAGACTGAAAGAATGAGGAGGAAAGGTAGTTTCAGGATCAGGTCTTGGGTAGAGGTGCCCAGACCAAGCTGGGGGCAGAAATAGGAGCCTAGTGTTAGATGTTAAGTATCTGAGATGCCAAAGAACATCTCCATGAAGATGTTGAGTTGGAGGGAAGGGGATTGCCAGTTCAACTGCACCAAAAAGGAGACCCTAGGCTCCACTGAACATTCAGGCTTGTAGGATAACCATGGCCAGTGCCAGATATGTGCAGGATGTGGGGCAGGAAGAAGCACGGGCAGGAGCAGGAGTTGGTCTGGCTTAAGGCCTTATGGCCACATGTGCCACATGCCTCCTGTGTCATCTGTACCCACTGGGAAGGCCCTGAATGAGGTTCCTATTGGTGTTTATCGTTGGATCCTGGCCTAGTTGCAGTGGGGCCATAGTCCCAGTGACTACTTCTGCCAGGTTCCCATAGGACCAGAGCTGTATTATACATGAAGGTCAAATTCTCAA
The DNA here is from genome assembly GCF_027475565.1 of Acinonyx jubatus. Taxonomy (NCBI): domain Eukaryota; kingdom Metazoa; phylum Chordata; class Mammalia; order Carnivora; family Felidae; genus Acinonyx; species Acinonyx jubatus. Next base: position 116,586 of record NC_069394.1, read on the forward strand.
ACAGGTGAGGATGGCTGGAGGCCTTGGCTGAGGGAGCAATGTCCAGGAAACTTGGTAGAGACCAACTTGCAGGAGCACAAGAGACCAGTGTCATCCTGTCAACAGGGGGCAAGGATCTGACCACATGGAAGTCATGGGAGACCCTGACCAGGGCCACTTTCTGGTGGGGTGGGGGTACGGAGACCTCTCATGGAGAGGTATCTGGACGAGACCATGGGGAAGATGACTGACAATGAGAGATGGCAAGTCTGTGAGCTGGTCGAGTGGATGTGGGTGTTGGATACACTGCCAAGAGGGCAGGAGGTGGAGTGGGTGGTGGAAATGGCTTCCTCATCTTTGTTCTGAGATCTGGTGAGGCAGGCCCACCCTGCCTCACACCCATTTTTTTCAAATTTTATTCTTAATCTGTTATCCACCATCTATCGTTCATGTGAATTCAAGGTAGTTTTATTCCTTTAAAAGGCACCTGTTGGAATCCTAATTAGAGTTGCACTGACACAAGCACACACAGATTTGGGGGGAATGGACATTCTTGATGAATAAGTCTACCATTGTGTTCCGCAGAGGCAGCTGCAGTTGGGAGTTCAGGATTTGTCTTCCCAAAAGTTGTCCATGCAAACTTACACATACATCTGATATTCTACAGAGAAATCAAACAAACAGATGAAGCACCCTGTTTGTTGAGGTACCTGCTGAGCTGCATGCATGAGAAGGTTGATCACCATCTTGTACCATTTTTCCTAGAGTGATCTGCCCACTTGGCTTCTGTGTCCCTGTTATAGACACCCTTTGGCACTCCAAAAGATGTGAACCCCATTCCCCCATTAGGAGAGCCTTTGGTCCCCCTTTTTTTCCCCCGTATTTTGAGTATGATAGACATCTCAGCTTAATTTAGCCTGATAAGCCCCCAGAACCCGCTCACCCCCAGGCCTCCACATCAGGTGTTCAGACCAAATCCCTGGGTGACTCTGTACTTAGTCCTCCAGAATCAACCATTTGTCCTGCCTCCGTTCCCAGTCCCTGGTGGAGCCACCACCAGGCTGATGACCCCAGCCTCAGTGGAGCATCAGGGCAACTGGGGCACAACCACATGAGACTGAGGCGTCAGTGGGGCCACAGGAGTTACAGTCAAGCCAAGCATGCCGGACCTGGGGTGAGGCCCCCACAGGAGTGTGGACCTTGAGGAAAGCCTGTCTTCACTGGAAGATTGTCTGTGGAGGCAGCCTGGCCTGGCACCCACACCAGACCTGATGAACATTTCACACCTACGTGAATGCTCTGGCATGGGCCCTTGTGCCTAGACTGTGGGCCTGAGCAGGTGCCTCAGAGTCCTTGCTAGCTCCGTAGCTGATCATAAAGACCCCAGGTCTGGAGAGCAAAACCTTGTGGCTAGGCCCATGGGAAGAGTTCACAGTGGGGGCTAGACTCCCTCAGAACTCAGGGTCTGTGGGGGCAAGGGTGGGCCCCTCATGTGCTCCCTCCTCTTCCTCAGCCCCACAGGCTCCTCTGACTTCCACCTTCCTTGGAAACCTCAAGGGATCACGCGATGGCAGCAGCCAGGCTCCTACCACCACCAGCAGGACCCCAAGTGAGCTGCCTCCAGGGCCTTTGTTGCACCCCTGGATTTCCTCACAACCCTCCCATGCCCAGGGTTCTGGGTGACAGCCTGAGTGTCACTGTATCTCCTGAACAATGTGGCCCCTTCCTGATGCCACCCATCTGCTCGCATGTGTTTCCCCTCCCCCCTGACCTAGGGCATCTCCACTCCCCCCACCCACATTGCTCCATCTCAGACATGGAGACTCAATCCAACCTTCAGCAGCCCCTGTCATTCCAGGCCAAGGTGACCTTTGAGGATGTGGCTGTGCTCCTCTCCCAGGAGGAGTGGGACCGCCTGGGCCCTGCTCAGCGGGGCCTCTACCGACACGTGATGATGGAGACTTACGGCAATGTGGTGTCACTGGGTACGGCCCCTCAGCAGGCGTCTTCTGTGTCTCTGTGCTTGGCCAAGGGCAGGGACCTGGGGTGGGGGGTTTGGGGTTGCCTCCAGGTGTTACAGCTCTAGAGGGACATCACACCTGTCTGTCTCATGCCTACAGGTCACTCAGGTGGGGTAGGGGTGTTCACAGATGTTGTGCTGACAAAAGGCCTTCCTTCCCCATGAGCAGGACTTCCAGGATCAAAGCCCAACGTGATCTGTCAGCTGGAACGAGGAGAAGAGCCATGGGTCCTGGAGGGGCAAGGGGCTAAGGAGACTGGGGGCTTGGGCATTGGCCATTCAGGTGAGTGAAGGGAGCTGGCCCTCCTTCAGTTGGACTGATCAGCTCCTGGCAGCTGTGCACACTGACAGGTGACAGACAGCAAGAGTAGCTTCCACCTGGGGCCTCTTCTGCCCAAGGAGCCTGTGGTCTTAACTCTGTGAATTGCACTTACCTGCTGTAACAGCCAGTGGAGGAAGTTCCTGCTCTTTTTTTTTTTTTTTTTTAATGTTTGTTTATTTTTGAGAGAGAGAAAAATAGAGTGCAAGCAGGGTACGGACAGAGAGAGAGGGAGACACAGAATCCTAAGTAGGCTCCAGGCTCTGAGCTATCGGCACAGAGCCCACCACGGGGCTCAAACTCACAAGCTGTGAGATCATGACCTGAGCTGAAGTCGATCACTTAACCCAGTAAGCCACCCAGCTGCCCCAGGAGTTCCTACTCTTAAAAACTGTTTTGTTCTCTCTTAACTCTCTTTTCTTTTTGCAGATAACTCCAAACGTGACCACATGGCAGCTGGTAGGCAGCAAGACAGTTCACCCTGTCCATGGGGTAGGTGTATGTCTTATCTTTTTAACCCAGTACAATCCCTGAAGGTGTTAATGCTGATGGTTCACCAGAATGTAAAGAAATTCCTGGGGTTCTCTGATGCAGAATGTATGCTCTTGTTATACAATACATACACTCTATACAAAATCATGGAGAGGGGTTTTTTAAATTAAAAATCTGTTTCAGTGGAATTTTTTTTTCCTTTGTTTTGTCCAATGTAAAACATTCTTCCTAGTCTGTACTTGAAACAACAGCTGAAGCTGTATTGTTCTGAAAGTGAGGGCTCTGCTCTTGCAAGTTTGGTCATGTGTTGCTTTTATGCCATGGATGATTGAATAACCTTTTGTACAATTATTTATTAAAGTCATTTTGCTCATCTCGTTACTTTGGCATCAGGAAAGACACTACCTATTTAGGAAGCTTCAAACAATAGAAGAAATACTTTTCAATGGAAATGGGTAATTATTTCTTTGGCTTGCTAACTTTATAAAGATGAGGCTTCTTAAGTTAAAAAAAAAAAAAAAAAAACTAAACCATGTGTTCTCCAGTTTAAAAAACATATAGTATAACTTTTAAAAAATGAGATGTGTAAAAATTTTATTGGCCATAAACCCAGATTTTTTAAATGAAGAACTTATTGGTATTGCCATTTTTCAAAACAGTGTATACACTTAATAATTGCTCTGAAGAGAATTTAAAAAATGCAGAAATATCAAATAAGAAAAGTGGGCACAAAACTTGAACAAGTTCTGATAGAGGAGGAAATCAAAGGGCTAATAAATGTGAGAACATGCTCAGCCTCATTATTTATCAGTGACATGGAAATTAAAACTGCTGTGATATACCATGTTAGACCTTCAGTATCAAAAAAAAAATAGATCTGACGTTATCAAGTTTGCTTGAGAATATAAAGCAGCTAATGATGATGTAAACGTGCACATTCACTTTGGAAACCAGTGTGCCATTATCAAATGAAGTTGAAAATATGGATCCCTATGGCAGATGTTCCACTCTTAAGTGTACAGTAAGGACGTTTGTGTGTAAACCCCAAGAAACATGTACAAGAATCTTCAAAGAAGCATGTTTCAAGATAGAAAAATCTGGAAACGACCCAGGTGTTCATCAGCAGTAGACTAGACAGATAAATAAGCCATGGTGTTGTAATAGAACAGAATGTACTGTAGTGAAAGGGATTTGATAACTGTTGTAGAACAATATAATGAATCAGGAACACAGTGTTGAGAGGAAATTAAGTTGCAGAACACCAGGCAACACAAAATTCTAGAAATCTCAGAAATATGCCTAATTAAGTTATTGGTTAGAGATCCAACCTTTAATATAAAACTATTAAAAAACCCAGCAGCAACAAGGGCTTCTACTTCCAGCCAAGATGGAGTAAACAGAGATGGTAGTTACCCTCTCACTTGAAACAACTGAAAAACTGGACAATGTATATGAAACCTCGGCTCTCAAGATGTTGGACATCATTCTCTCAGTGGAAGTCAGTCAGTGAAGGAAAGTAATTCCCAAAAGACAGGAAACAAAGGGATGATCCCTCCAATTGTCCCAGCTCACCACTTGGAGAAGATCCCAGTGTAAGGAGGGGAACCCTGGCAGAGCCCAGTGGTGTCCCAGACTTGAGGACATTATTGCCAGGAATCCAGAGATGCCAGGGAGGCCAGAAGTCCCACAGGGGAGTCTGTGTGACAAAGAATTCTGGAGATCTGCAGGAAGACTTCTTGAGTATTAGCAAGGAGATCCAAAGCCAGGAAAGAGCTGCCTCTTTAGAAGGAGTAGTAGCTGTGGTAACCAGGATTTAAGATGGTCCTCATAATAGAATGAATGTTTGTGCCCCTCCCCCATTCATATGTTGAAGCCCTGACCCCCAGTGTGAATGTATTGGTGATGGAGGCTTTATGGAAGTAATTAAGTGACCTCATAAGGGTAGGACCTTGATTTGCTATGATTAGTGTTCTTAGAAGAGGAAGAGAGACCGGAGCTCTCTTTCTCAGCACAGGACCTGCCCTGCCTGCATAATCCCCAAGATTGTGAATGTGGATTTTATTCTCGTGATTATGTTATGTTAAGCTTTTGCCTTTAAGGAATGGAGAACTCTTTAAATCGGGGTCTGGGGGGTCTGGGGGTTGGAGACCGAAGCCAGATTCAAAGAATGGGAAGAAGGATTTGATGCACCATTGCTGCCTTGAAGGTGGAGGGGGCCACATGGCAAGGAATGCAGGTAGCAATCAGGAGGTGAGGGTGGCAAAGGAAACAGTCCTCTTAGTCCTGTAGCTACAAGGAGCTGAATTTTGACAACAGTAAGAATGAACTTTGAAGTGCATTTACTCCCTGAGCCTCCACATGAGTATTCAGACTAACACTTTATTTTTCAGCCTTGTGATACACTGAGCAGAGAACCCATATGGAATTCTAGCCTGCAGAGCTATAGGCTAGTAAATACAGTGCCCAATGCTCACATAAGGCTGGGAATGCTATCTGTTCCCAACAGCAAGAGTGGGAAACTTGTAACTCACAGGGAATCCTTAATTAGAGAACTAACGTGTGTGTGTGTGTGTGTGTGTGTGTGTGTGTGTGTGTGTGTGTGTGTTGGGGGAGGTGGGGGGAGGGCTGGTGAAAGAGCCCTAAGCACTATTCTGTTCTGGTCTAACAAAGTTCAAAGGCAAGAACCATACATGCTACTTCCAAGTAACTTAACCAAGAATACTTAAGTTCGAGACAATTTCTAGAAATAAAAAATATCCAACATGAAGCAAGGTAAAATCCATAATATCTGGCATTAATAAAAAGTTAGCAAGCATTCAAAGAAGTAAGAAAACAACCATAATTAGAAGAAAAAACAGTCCTGTTAAACGGACCAGAAGTGACATCATTGATAGAATTGGAAGACCAGGAGGAGTGCCTGGGTGGCTCAGTCTGTTAGGCATCTGACTTAGACTCAGGTCATGATCCCATGGTCAGTGAGTTTGAGCCCCGCTTTGGGCTGTGTGCTAACAGCTCAGAGCCTGGAGCCTACTTTGGTTTCTATATCTTTCTTTCTCTCTCTCTCTCTCTCTCTCTCTCTCTTTCTCTCTTTCTCTCTGCCCCTCCCCTGCTCACGTGCTGTCTTCTCAAAAATAAATATTAAAAAAATAAAAAGATTTGGAAGACCAGGACATGAAAACAAAATAAATTTATTCTGTATGTTCAAGGACTAGAGGGAATATTCAGCATGTTAAGTAGAGTCTTGGAAGATACATGAAAGGCCCAGTTCTGATCTCTAGAGATGAAAACAATGCATGAGATGAAGAGTTTACTGGGTAAAATTAGTGACAGGTTAGATATTGCATAAGAAAGGATTAGTGAAAACAAAAATCCTAGAAACTACTGAAAAGGAAAAGGAAGGAGAAAAAGACCACAGGACATTAGTGAGCTGTGGGACAATCTAAAATTGCCTAATATATCTAGCTGAAGCCAATAAAGCAGAGGTGGGAGCATCAGAAAAAATATTCTAGGAAATGATGGTTGAAAACTTTCCAAATGTGATGAAAACCATAAACTCACAGATCTAAGAAACTCCAATGAACCCCTTACATAATAAACTTGAATAAAATCACTAAGCTATATCATAATCAAAAGAAGTGTTAAAACTAAGAAGCCGGGGGCGCCTGGGTGGCTCAGTCGGTTGGGCGTCCGACTTCGGCTCAGGTCATGATCTCGCGGTCCGTGAGTTCGAGCCCCGCGTCGGGCTCTGTGCTGACAGCTCAGAGCCTGGAGCCTGTTTCAGATTCTGTGTCTCCCTCTCTCTGACCTTCCCCCATTCGTGCTCTGTCTCTCTCTGTCTCAAAAATGAATAAACGTTAAAAAAATTAAAAAAGCTAAGAAGCCAACAAAGGAGATAAGATAGAATCATGAGAAGTAACTTAATTTTTTTAAAGGGAGAAAGAAGAGAGAACAAAGAACAGATGGTTAGTGGCTGCCCTAGGGTTCACAATATACATCTCCAAACATTCAAAGAATGCAAACACCATTTCATATGTGTTAGAAGACTGTTGGGGTAGCATACTTGTTTATTGGTCCGTTGAGGCTGCCATAACCAAGCCATGCCATGGGTTGAGTGACTTAAACATGAAAAATTTCATTCTCACAGTTCCCTAGGCTGGAGGTCCAAGACAAGAGTGAGTTGGGGCGCCCGGGTGGCTCAGTCGGTTAAGCGTCCGACTTCGGCTCAGGTCATGATCTCGCGGTCCGTGAGTTCAAGCCCCGCATCGGGCTCTGTGCTGACTGCTCAGAGCCTGGAGCCTGTTTCAGATTCTGTGTCTCCCTCTCTCTCTGACCCTCCCCCGTTCATGCTCTGTCTCTCTCTGTCTCCAAAATAAATAAACGCTAAAAAAATTAAAAAAAAAAAAAAGTGAGAATTTGGTGAGGGCTCTATTCCTGGCTTGCAGTATGGCCACTTTCTGTGTGTTCACATGGCCTCTGTGTGCCTGTGGGGGGAAAGTGAGTAAGCTCACTGAGGTCTTTTCTTAGAGGGCAGTGATGCCATCATGGGGGCCCCACCCTTGTGACCTCATCTAACTCTCAATTACCTCCCAAAGTCCCCACCACCAAATACCATCACATTGGGGGTTAGGGCTTCAACATGTGAATTTGCGGGGAGAGACACAAACATTTGCTCCATTACAACTATTTTTTTCAGGTTTATTTAAGTAATCTCTACACTCAACGTGGTGCTTGAAGTCATGACCCCACGAGTAAGAGTCCCATGCTCTTCCAACTGAGCCAGCCAGGTGCTCTAGTGTGTAATCATTTTTGCTTTGGACAATTCTCTTAGAGTGATTTAGAAAACCGTTTTACATAGTCTTTTATATTTACCTTCATTTTAACCATTTCCAAAAGCCTTCATTTCTTGTATAAATCCAGCTTTGTCGGGTATATTTCTGCAGCCTGAAGAATTCCCTGTAACATTAGTTTGGATTTGATTGTTGGATGTTCTCTCCATTGGTGTTTGTAAATTGACTTGTTTTTTCTTTTTCTGCCCTTCAAGGGTGTCAGTCCATTGTTTTCGGACTTGTTTCTGATGAGGAGTCTACTGTAATTCTTACATTTGTTCCTCTGTGTTGTATGTGTTTTTCCTCTACCTCTAAGATGTTCTCTTTGGTTTTTGGCAGTTTGAATATGATGTATCTAGTCAGGTTTTTTTCTTTTTCTTTTTTTTTAATGCTATTTTTGAGGGAGACAGAGACAGAGCATGAGCAGGAGAGGGGCAGAAAGAGAGGGAGACACAGAATCCAAAGCAGGCTCCAGGCTCTGAGCTGTCAGTACAAAGCCTGATGTGGGGCTCAAACTTACAGACCTGTGAGATCATGACCTGAGGCGAAGTCATATGCTCAACTGACTGAGCCACCCAGGCGCCCCTCTAGTTGGTATTTTAAAAACATGTTTGTAGGGCGCCTGGGTGGCAGAGTTGATTGAGCATTCCACTCTTGATTGCGGCTCAGGTCATGATCCCAGGGCTTGGGAATTGAGCCCCATGGCAGCATGGAGCCTGCTTAAGATTTTCTTTCTCTCTCTTCTCCTCCCCCTACCTGTCTCCCCCACTTGCACTTGCGCCCTCTCTCTCTCTCTCATATTAAAAACAAAACAAAATGTGTGACACTAATATCTTGAATCTGTGTTATGATGTCTTCCGTTATTTTTAGGAAAATCTCAGCCGTTATCTTTTCAGATATTTTTACTTCCCTGTTCTCTTTCTCTTCTGCAATTCCAACTACATGCAGGTTAGGCCATTTGATATTGATCCATATCAATTTTATTTTTATGTTTCATACATTTTTGTCTTTGTGTTTCTTTTTGGGTAATTTCTGTTGACCTATTTTCAAGCCCACTGGTCTTTTCCTCATCTGGGTTGAGTCTGCAATGAGCCTATCAGAGGCGTTCATATGTTGCTATATTTTCTACATCTAGCATTTCCAGTCCTTTCTTACAGAATCTATCTGCTGAGGTTCCCCATCTGATCATTCACATTGTTCAACGTATGGGTCGTCTCTAATTCTGGTCCTGTTGGTCACTTAGTCTCTTGACTCTGTGTGTGTGTACACACAAGCAGTCTTTTTCCTTTCTCTTGGGTGTCTTATAATATCTTATTGAATGTCAGCTATCATTAATTAAGACAGGAGATATAGAAGTAAACAGTATATCTGTCTGGGAACATAGCCCCTCCTACTAGGTGGTTAGTGTGAAAGCCTGAGTCAGGAGTTTGGCTGGGTTCTGTTCCCATAGTTGCCCTCAGTATACCGCTGGATTCCCGTTCTTCTGGCATTTCCTTGTGCATAGGGTGGGGACTTTCAGTCTTCCAGGTGTGCCTGCAAGAGAGGGTTTTCCTCTGTGCTCTGGCCACCAGCACCCCCCACCCCCAGCAGAAGTCTTCTGTTGCTTGTTACTCAGTGCTTGCTGGCCTTTTCGATAGGAGCAGGAGGAGATGACCGCGTGCTCCACTGTTCTGATCATCCTCAGTTTTAGGCAGGTGTTGTATTCTTGGGTCACAGCCCTTCCCCTAGTTGAAGCAGACTTCTCAATGTCTGGGCTCGTGATCATTTTCCTCCCCCTCCCTCAGGAGTAAAGGGTAGTTTTCCCTTCCCAGCCATTGGGATGTTTGTCTGTGCCCTAGAATAAGAAGTTTGCTTTCCTTTGCCCAGTGACTTGCAGCTTTCATTCTGTCGAGGAGAAGGGTTCAGGTGGGTGCTTGTGCTCTCCTCTTGCAGTCCTGAGCCACCAAAGGAGGCTTCCTCTGGATCTAGCCCCTAGGGGGAAGACCATGGACATGAGCCCCTGTGTCGAGGTGAAGAACTCTGAGTATCTGTGCCCAGAATGCTGCTGAATCTGGGGTGGGTGTGGAGAGCAGGTTAATCTAGCCTGGAGTGGGACCCCAGCCTCTACAAGGCCCCTCACACTTGGGAATCTCCCAACTTCCCACTCCTGCCTCTTCTCAGATGACCCTCTGCTGAGGGTTTGCTTCAGTCTGGCTGCTGCCAACTTCTACAAGAAGTATTAACATTTGGTATGTCTTTGTCCCTCCAAGGTAACCATTCCGTGTCTGTCAAAAGGCAAAACAAGTGTATTTTATTTATTTAATTTCTTGTAGTCCTAATTTTTTTTGTAAGTTTATTTATTTTTGAGAGAGAGAGAGAGAGAGACCGCATGAGCAGGGGAGAGGCAGAGGAAGAGAGAGACAGAATCTTAAGCAGACTCCATGCCCAGCGCAGAGCCTGACATGGGACTTGATCTCATGATCATGAAATAGTGACCTGAGCCGATATCAAGAGTTTGACGCTTAACCAGTTGAGCCACCCAGGCACCCCAAGCATATTTAATTTATGGGCCACCTTGGCCCAAATCTTTCTCTAAACATCAGTCAGAAGTCGTTTTAGAAGGTCCCTTGGCTTGGGGTACCAGGTGACCCACTATATAGCATATGTCTTCCCAGACCAAGTTAGGAACTTACTAAAAAGTGAAGCTTATATCTCAGTAATGCTGTTACCAGCAAGGTGGGGGGCTTATTGGACTTGAAAATATCCTTATTACAGATAGGACACAATTGGAAAGATCATTGCTGGTCCACATCATTTCTGGTAAAGAACCCCAGAATGAAGCATACTTGCCACTGGAAACTACTACCTCTGTAGGTCTTTGAACCTGAAGGAACATTGCAAAATATGGTCCCCTAAGCTGAGAATACCCAGTTCTTACCCACATGAACCAGTGAAAAAGTTATTCCACCTCCCCTGGAGAGAAGGGAGAGCCAAGAAGCAGTTCATATGCACACTTGGATGCCATCCTAGCTCAGGATCTCTGGGTACAGCTAGGTTGGCATTTGTAAATTTCCCCTCAAGGCTGCTCCCCTCCCCCCCCCCCCCCCCCCCCCGCCAGTACCTGTCATAGATCTTGAATACGCCTTTGAGAGAGAGAATTCCCTCAGATCTTCCCCTGCCCAGAGGGATTCTTACTCTGAAATTCCATTCAAGTGCAGCAGTCTTTAACGCTGTTCCTGGCAGAGGTCTTTGGGAAGCTGGGGTGGCAGCATGGTGTGAGGAGCTGGCCTCCTAAACTGCAGGGTTGAAATTGGATTGGGCACTTGAGAGTCCACAAGGAGGCCTGGCTGCTCTCATGCAGAGTCAGCTCTTGCTTATGGGCCTGACACCCTGTTGAGCATCCTTGATGAAGATCACTCCATGAGCGCAGCCCATCCTCCCACAGCATCCCTGTACACCCCTGAGAAGTTTTGGTCTTTGAGTGGCATCTTGTCATCTCAACGGTTTGGTTTCCAAGATTTAAGAAACCTGTTCTCAGGGGCACCTGGCTGGCTTAGTCGGTAGAGCATGTAGTCCTTGGTCTTGGGTAGTGAATTGAAGCCCCACATTGGGCATAGAGCTTTCTTAAAAAAAATTGGGGTGCCTGGGTGGCTCAGTCAGTTAAGTGTCCAACTTCAGCTCAGGTCATGATCTCATGCTTTGTGGGTTTGAGCCCCACATCGGGCTCTGTGCTGAATGCCTGCTCGGATCCTGGAGCCTGCTTTGAATTCTGTGTCTCCTTCTCTGCCCCTCCCCTGCTCATGCTCTGTCTCTCAAAAATAAATATATGTTAAAAAAATTTTTTTAAAAAGTTATCAGCACATCCTGTAGATCCCCCAACCTGGTACTAAAAACCTCTACCCTAGTCTTCTCTGCAATGCTCACTGCTGCCCTACAGGACTCCTCTCCAGCCTAGACATGGCAAGACTCCCATTGTGTCTCGGTTTCATCTTGCCCCCCAGTGCCTTCTCCACAAAGAAGAGGTCACAGTCCCCCATGTATAAGTCTTCTGGTCCTGTGTCTGTTGGACATGCACACAAGAGTTCACACATCTACCAGCCTGACACTAGGCTTCTCTGTTCCTGTGTTGCTGTCAGCCCCACAAAGCTCCTTGCAGTCATGGGTGGGGTCCTACGTGTATTCCTACCACAAGGACTCCAAGGAAGGCGGGACTCAGGTGGTAATGGGCTGTAGCCCTGCTGCTGTGTGACACGTGCACTTCACGCGGTGGGGGGCGGGGGATGACTCAAGACTACAGGTCACACCTGTCCCTTAAACTGCCCTGTGAGCCTGGGCACATTTCTAATTATTGGACACAGTTGTGATTTTTCTGCACTGCAGAAAATGTGTAGCCATGTGCGTTCAGGGACCGCACCCCTGATGGCCACCTGTTGTCAGCTAAACACCTTCAGGTTGCACTTTGCTCTGCTGTTTTGAGTGGGTTGACATTTGAGTTAACATTTTTACTTTGGTTTTGTTGTTTCAGAATATGAAAACAAGGGAGAGAACCAAAATAGGGACTTGAGTCGGAAGCCATTTATTTCAGAGGAAATATCGGTGATCCTGGGGAAAGCACCCAAAGGATGGATTGATCAAAAAAGTTATGAACCTGAGCAGAGTTTCTGTGTGAGTCCAAGCCCTGTTGGCCCACCTGAAGTTCAGGTCTTGAGCCAGAGTGTGCCTCTCTCTCAGAATCAGGCTGTTCCTAGTGGGGAGAGACCCTACAAGTGCACCGAGTGTGGGAAATGCTTTGGTCGGAGCTCCCATCTCCTCCAGCATCAGAGAACACACACTGGAGAGAAGCCCTATGTGTGTGGTGTGTGTGGGAAGGCCTTCAGCCAGAGCTCTGTCCTCAGTAAACATAGGAGAATCCACACCGGCGAGAAGCCCTACGAGTGTAACGAATGTGGAAAGGCCTTTCGAGTGAGCTCAGATCTTGCTCAGCATCACAAGATACACACGGGAGAGAAGCCACATGAGTGTCTTGAGTGTCGGAAGTCATTCACTCAGCTCTCGCATCTTATTCAGCACCAGCGGATCCACACGGGAGAAAGACCCTACGTGTGCCCACTGTGCGGGAAGGCGTTCAACCACAGCACCGTCCTGCGCAGCCACCAGCGGGTGCACACCGGGGAGAAGCCACACGAGTGCGCACAGTGCGGCCGTGCCTTCAGCGTGAAGAGGACGCTCCTCCAGCACCAGCGGGTGCACACCGGGGAGAAGCCCTACACCTGCAGTGAGTGCGGCCGGGCCTTCAGCGACCGCTCCGTCCTCATCCAGCACCACAACGTGCACACTGGGGAGAAGCCCTATGAGTGCGGCGAGTGTGGGAAGGCCTTCAGCCACCGCTCCACACTGATGAACCACGAGCGCATCCACACAGAGGAGAAGCCCTACGGGTGCTATGCGTGCGGGAAGGCCTTCGTGCAGCACTCTCACCTGACCCAGCACCAGCGGGTGCACACCGGGGAGAAGCCCTACGTGTGCGGTGAGTGTGGACACGCCTTCAGCGCCCGCAGGTCTCTGGTCCAGCACGAGAGGATCCACACAGGCGAGAGGCCCTTCCGCTGTGCACAGTGTGGCAAGGCCTTCAGCCTAAAAGCAACACTGATCGTGCACCTGCGGACCCACACTGGGGAGCGGCCCTACGAGTGCAGCCGCTGCGGCAAGGCCTTCAGCCAGTACTCTGTGCTCATCCAGCACCAGAGGATCCACACGGGCGAGAGGCCCTACGAGTGCGGGGAGTGCGGGCGCGCCTTCAACCAGCACGGTCACCTGATCCAGCACCAGAAGGTGCACAGGAAGCTGTGACCTCCTCTGCCACTAGGAAAACTCCCCTCCCCCACCCCACCCCCCTGCCCCCCCAGTCCAGGAGAAGGTTCTGGTAGCTCCGTGGGATGCCATTGTTTGGTCATTTAGTGTCACAAGTAACTCCAAAGAGAAGCACTGAGCATGTTCCTATGGAAGAATGACAGAGCATGCCTGTTTTGTTCTCCTCCACATCTTGAAGTTATATTGAAGAGTAAATGACACAACTATGGTAAATTTTGGTAAAGACACCCATAATTCTTTAACATTAGAAAGTTTATTGGAAGAAACTGAAGGAATTGAAGACATAAGGATTACTATCACAATGAAACTTTCTTACATTCTAAATAAAGATTTTGCTTAGAATATTACATGCCTTTCCTAAAAACAGTAACTATTCTAATTATTCCCTCTAAAATTAGAATTGGATTATGTGCAGTATTCTGTGAAAACACTAAAGTGTGTGGATAAAATGATATAAAAAAAGATTGTCATCAAGTATCATAATGTAATATGGCTAGAAATGCTAAGTGTGTGGAATCACTTGTTTTGTATGAAAAAAAGAAAAAGTCTAAATATTAGTGAGAAAACACTTCATCTGGTGTTTGAACTTTATTCAAGATGAGAAGGGATGTCCTAACTTTTTAGTGAAAATTCAACTCAAAAATGGATGTTTGCCTCAAAACCCACCCTTATGACTTACAGACCTTACGCTCTGGAACTCATAGGATGTCTTGGGTCTCTGGACCCCATGTGGGTAGGAAGGGAGCTTTGCCCTCAGAGCCCAGACCTTATAGCTGCTACACCAGCTGGGTGCCTCTTTACACATTGTGGTGTTTCCCAAAAAAGTTTTACTGAAAAGACCGTTCTTTGATACATATTTTTTATGATCTAAAATTTTCATTCCTGTGTTTGAGGTTTTTATTTTTTTACATGCCAAGAAAACTCTGGTATACATTATCATATACTAAAATGAATCTATTTTATTCATAATTTTTAAGTTCTCTCTCTCTCTCAAGCTTCTCAGGAGAAATGAAGGACTAGAGTTGATCCTCGAGGGCACGGCAACACACTGACACTGATAAAAGCTCCTTTTCCCCTCGCTGTGATACTGCTGAGAAGATAACATCACAGGTGAAACTCTGGAAGTTGAAGTAGCTGGTGTTACCTCAGCAAGGAGATAGGCTCCTTCTGAAAGGGACTGATGTCACTAACATGTACTGCAGAGCAGTTGGGGTCACTAAGGCGTATGTTAGGAGATGAGCTCACTGAGGTGTCCCTTCACTGGAGTGGAGATCACACGGGTGTTTCTTCAGAGATGGCTGAAACCGCCAAGGAGAGACTGTAGTGGAGTCTGAGGTCATGGGGCAATTCAGAGGAGCTGATCACTGGGTGGTTACTTCAGAGGAGAGAGCAATAGTGTCACTTCAGGGAAGCTGAAGTCCCTCAGATGTTACTGCAGACAGTAGCTGAAATCACTAAGATGAAACTCCAGATCAATAGAGTTCACAGAAGCATTACTTAGGAGCTGAGACCAGTGAGGTGCTAGCTCATAAATTCCCACAGAGGGAAGCTTCTGCCCCGTGCTGGTTGAGTTCCTAGCTGGCATCTGACTCCGTGGCTGCCCCTCAGAGCCCACCACTACCCGGGGTACAATTCCTAATCACGTGGAAGAGTTAGAATAAGAAATAGGCATATTCCAGTCAAGATGAGAACAGGAGTTCAGTTAAATACAATGTACAGAAATACTTGTTTGGGAAGATGCTGTGTATCACAGGACAACATAAATTACACAGTACAGATCGTTCTGGATCACTAAATCCAAATAATCTAGGGTTTTCAGGGGGACCAAAATGTATAGTTGGCTTTTTTACCTTCTTAAGTGAACTTAATATTCTGCCTTTGCTTGCTATCAGCCGCCATTGACCCACTGGTGAGTATAAGGCTCAAGTGTCTCTGCAGCTGGGAGGTGGCTTCAGTGCCCTTCTCCCTGGGGAGGATGCCTGGGCCATGCATTTTTGCCACTCACCTCTCCAAGGACCAGGAGATAGTATATAACCTGCCAGAACATATGGTCAGTCTCCCTTTTTTGGAAGTGGTATCAGGCACCAGAATGACTTTGGGGTCCTTTCACCCTGTTAATCGCCATTACCTCCCACCTCTGACTGGTTAACAGTATTCCACACTTACTTTGGATTTTTTTTACTTTTATGTAGAAGTTTTTCCATTTTATGCATTTAAATTTTTACCTTATTTCTCCTTACTGCTACCAAGAATTTAACAGTTCTCAAGTTTTCTGTTACTTAGAAAACACTGGGAACTTTATTTCTGTGTACTGTGTATAATCAGACATATTTTCCAATAAAGAAATGACTAGAACACCTACTTGTGGGTGAAGGAAGATCAGTAATTTTGGCATAAGGATCAACTACAAATCAGTGGGCAGAGGGCATGAGCCAGCTGTTCCCAATAAGGGGAAATACAATGGGGAAAGCTTGAAAAAGGCTAAAGCACACCAATTTCAAACAAAACCATGTCCCCTCTTCCTGATCAATTAGGAAAGATTATCCTGTAATACAGAGCTATGAAGGTATATTGAGATGGGTGTGTTTGTGCATTGATGACAACCTGGTCAAGTGTGGGGGCATAATTGCGTGATCCATCACTTCTCTGCAGGAAGTTGACTGCACACCAGGACCCAGCTTGGCTGAGGCCGGGCAGTCCAGAGGTGGCCCTAAGGGAGGCAGGAGCACTCCTGGAGGACATGCTGGAGAAGCTCAGGCCACTCTGTGTAGAGGGGCTAGTAGTAAAGGCCCAAGAGGATCTTTCCCAGGAGTTGGGTTTGCCCAGAGGAAAAATCACCAGTTGGTGGGGACAGCATTACTCTGGCCCATGTGGGTGAGTTTGGGGAACACTTGGTTTCATGCATAAAAGTTTCTGAGCTAAGAAATGCACGTGAAGTACAGGGGTCCCCAAGACTGCCCACCCCTCTGACACCAATAACAAATTTGGGGATTCGCAAGATCACCCTCAAGTTCAATAATTTGCTACAAGGACTCCTAGAACTCACCTTGAAACCTGATATACACATGGTCACAGTGTATTACAAGTGACAGACACACATTAAATTCAGACAAGGGATTGCACAGGGATAGAATCCAGAAAAAATACCAAATGTTGAGCTTCTGCAAAGTCATGGGCAGTATTACTTTCCTGGCACTGATGTGTGACAATGTACATGGGGTATTGCCAAGAAGGGAGGCTCACCTGAACCTTAGCATTGAGAGTTTTTCCTGGGGCTTGGTGACACTGACACACATGACCACCTGCACGACTGACCTTGATCTCCAGCCTCCCCACAGATTGAGTAGATGCCACATGGCCAAAAACGCCTACCATAAACCATAATGTTACCATAGACTGGCTCTGAGTAAACAAAAACACTCCGGGAGGACACTCCAGCCACCCAGAATCCTAGGGCAAAGGCTACCCCTCTCCTGGTGTCAAGTTAATCCTTTCTGCACAAGTGGGTCTTATCCTGGGCCCACTTCTATCTGTTCTGTGACCTTGATCCAATCACATCCCTTCCTTAGCCTTGGCTTCTGACATGTAGATGAGAATATCACCATCCACATCACAGGGCTACCTTGAAAAGTAAATGAAATCTACAGGAAGACCAGCCTAGCACTCAGTTCTGTCTAGTCTGTGTTGGAAGTTAGTACAACTCTGAACAGGTGCAGCTATCATGGGAGGCAGGGGACCACAGAGAGCAACAGGCTAGGGGAGCTGCTCACTCACCACAAAGAGACAGAAATGCTCCCCAACCCTAAGTGATCATGGAGAAGCTCAGCCCACAGTCATGCAATGCGTGCAGGAAACAAGCTGAGGCAGGGTAGGGCACAGCTGCTACCAAGCGAGGACTCATTTCCCTCCTCAGCATGAAAGGCCACACAGCCACCTCCAGCAGGGACTCATGGACGGCCTAGAGGTCACTAAACTCAGGGGGCACCTGCAGACTGGTCCAGCCCTTGAGGAAGGGTGGGAGGGCCCAGATCCAGCTCTCAGTGGCCCTCTGGCTCAGATCTGATGCCCTGCCTGGGTCCTTCTGCCTTAGGGGTATGTACAGGGCCACCCACAAAGGTGTGGACATGGGTACCACACATGCACACTGTGAGCATAACCTTACCCAGACTTACCATGACCTCTGGGTTAGGTGCTATTACCTATTTTACCTGGGGATACTGACTCAAGTCTTCCCTAACCGGCCAGGGTCCTCAGCTGTCTGATCCTCTGACACCAGTAGTTCATCTCCCTGATAACTGCCCAGAGCTATTAACAATTATTAATAATCACCCTGTGGTCTGAAATGACATTGTTCCCAAAGGCCCTTTGCCATCAGCAGGCTGACAACTCAGTTTCTAATCCTGTGAGCTGAGGAGGCAATAGGACACCTGCAAGGAGTTACCCCACCAGACACCCAGGCATGACTGTACAAATGGCCCAGTGGAAACATCCAGAACCAATGAGTCCCTTTGCCTGCACTCCCTCTCACTCTTAGATGGGCTTGACACTTGGCCCCTGTGAAAATGTGTCACCAATTCATGTTGCCAGCCCTCTTAAGCCAAAACCAAACAGCCAAGAGAACTTGTCAAACCAAATGTTCTCTAGTTTTGCACAATGAAAACCACCAGCATCTTTTTTTTTTTTTTTCCAGGCATTTCCATTAAATATGCTTCTTCAGACTACACTGCCTCACCACACCTCCCTGGCCCCACTAGCCCTCCCACCCAGAGCTTTAATGCTCCCTTCCAGGCCACAATCCTTTGGGGGTGCCACTGGTTTAGAGGACATTGACACTGATGGGAGGAAGGACCCCCAGAGCAGGGGTTCTTAACAAACAACCCAATGAGAAAACATCTGGGCCACAAGCAGTGACAGGGCAGAAGATATGAAAGGAGAGATGGTTCCTATAAAAACACAGAGAAATACAGGTTTCCTGAGTAATCAGTCAAATGCAACACTAGCCAAAGTCATGCCTATTTAATTAGCAAGCAGAGGTTAAAATTACAATATCCTGTACAGGGGGGGATGTGTGGAACTCAGACATGCTCTACTCAAATTTACATCCTGACACAGAAGGTAAATGTTTACAATGATTCAGTGCTGGTGACATGGTATATTGGGTCAGCCACCCTACTTATATACATCAGTGTCCATGTCGTGCAGGAATCCATCCCTCCACCCAAACAGCTATTTGGCTGACAAGAATTGTCTGAAGTAACTCTTCTGGAACACCAGAGTCTAGTCAAACACTTATGTGCAGCTTCCAGGAGTGAGCCTGATGAAGACGGTAGTAAATTTCAGCAGATTTCAGTGAAATTCCACCTACCATGCCCACCTCTTATCCCATGGCATGCAGCCATGTGGATAGCAGTCTGCATTCCTGGTGTGCCTTGCTGGAGCCAGGATGGACAATAAGGGCCTGGTCCTCCAAATATCAGGGTTGTGTGTTTTGATGGTTTATTGCCATTTTTTCAATCACTGAGGGGCTGGCATAGGTTTAGCTGCCATTGTTTTAAATGCTGAAATAGTTTCTGGGAGAGAGTAGAAAGATTAGAGATAATGCTTGTTTCTTCCATTTTTGGGAGACAGACACCTAACAAAATCTTTTTCAGGATGCTGGATGACCACACACATAGCAGGACAGAACAGAAACATCAGGAGCCACACACATCAAAGAATAAACACTTTGCAAAAAAATAAATTGAAAAAGTCACAGATGGCTCTAGCCATCAACAAGCAAGATTCATCAATCTCTGAGAGGTGGGAGACTCAGAATTTCAGAATGCTCAAAATGTCCAGTTCTCAACAAAAAATATTACAAAATATACAAAGAAACAGTAAAGTATGGCCCATTCACAGAGAAAAAAAATAACTTGACAGAAAACCCTCCTGAGGAAGTCCAGACACTGGAATTATTAGTCAAGGATTTTAAATTAATGGTATTAAATATGTTGAATATGATAAAAGAAGCTCTAGAGAAAAAAAACTAAAGGAAATCAAGAAAATGATATATGAATATTAATAAAGAGACATAACTTATAAAAAGAAACCAAACAAATTCTGGAGCTGAAAGTACAATAACTAAAATGAAAAACTCACTGGGGCAGTTCAACAGATTTGAACAGGCAGAAATAAGGATCAGTGAATTTGAAGAAAGGACAACTGAAATTACCCAGTATGAGAAGAAGAAAACATAATGAAGAAAAACAGATCCAAGAAACCTATGAAATGTGATCAAAAGTACCAAAGTACACATTATACAATTCCAAGAAGGAAAGGACAGAAAGGAGCAGAAAAAGGTATTTGAAGAAATAATGGCTAGAAACTTCAAAATCTGAGGAGACATGAAAATACTTGTCTGAGAAATTCAGTGAACTCCGAACAGGATAAACTAAAAGAGACCCACACTGAGACACATTATAGTCAAACTGCCAAAACCCAAAGATAATGAAAATGTTGAAAGAAGCAATAGAGAAACAATTCCACATGCACAAAGGAGCCTCAGTAGGATTAACAACTGATTTCTCTGAAGCCAGAAGGCAGTGGAGGGGTGGGGGGTGGGGGGGTATTAATAAACTTGAAAGGAAAAAAATTGTCAACCAAGAATTCAATATCCAAAAAAACTATCCTTCAAGAATGAAGGTGAAATGAAGACATTTCCACACATAAAGGAGCGCCTGGATGGCTCAGTTGGTTGTGTCCGACTTCAGCTCAGGTCATGATCTCATGGTTTGTGGGTTCGGGCCCCACATCAGGCTCCATGCTGACAGTGTGGGGGACTGCTTGGGATTCTCTCTCCATCTCTCTGTCCCTCCCCATTTGCACTTTCTCTCTCTCTCAAAATAAATGAATATACTTTAAAAAAAAAAAAAAAAAAGGAAATGATGGGGCGCCTGGGTGGCTCAGTCGGTTAAGTGTCCAACTTCAGCTCAGGTCATGATCTCACGGTCCATGAGTTCGAGCCCCACGTCGGGCTCTGTGCTGACAGCTCAGAGCCTGGAGCCTGCTTCAGATTCTGTCTCCCTCTCTCTATGACCCTCCCCCATTCATGCTCTGTCTTTCTCTGTCTCAAAAATAAACAAACATTAAAAAAAAAAAAAAGGAAATGAATTGTTTAGAAATTTTGGAGGTCTAATAACTGTTAGGGAGAGGAAGGAAGGAAGGAAGGACGGACGGACGGACAGAAAGAAGGAAGGAAGGAAGGAAGGAAGGAAGGAAGGAAGGAAGGGTGGGAGGGAGGAAAGTTGACAGAGCTCATTAACAATACATCTGCTCTACAAAAAATACAAAAAATACTTTTCAGGAGGCGCCTGGGTGGCTCAGTCAGTTAGGCGTCTGACTTCGGCCCAGGTCATGATCTCGTGGTCTGTGAGTTCGAGCCCCGCGTCAGGCTCTGTGCTGACAGCTCAGAGGCTGTAGCCTGTTTCAGATTCTGTGTCTCCCTCTCTCTCTCTGACCCTCCCCCATTCATGCTGTCTCTCCCTGTCTCAAAAATAAATAAACGTTAAAAAATTTTTGAAAAAAAAAATACTTTTCAGGCTGAAATGTAAGTACATTGCACAGTAAATCAAAGCCATAGGAAAAAATAAAGAACACTAGTAAAAGTAAATAGGTAACTATAAAAGATAGTATTACTTCACTTCTGTTATGGTTTGTAATTTTTCCTACATGATTTGATATTCAACTGCATAAAATAATAATCATAAGTCTCTTAGTGGGCATAAAACATAAATGTGTGATCTATGACCATTACAATGTGAAGGGGGAGGGTCAGCGTTAAATATGAAGAGTGTTTATACTATTAAAATTAAGCCAGTATTATTCAAACTAGGTTGTTCTATTGGGGCACCTGGGGGGCTCCATTGGTGGAGTGTCCAACTTCAGCTCAGGTCATGATCTCACAGCTCATGGGTTTGCAGCCTGTGTCGGGCTCTGTGCTGACAGCTCAGAGCCTGGAGCCTGCTTCTGATTCTGTGTCTCCCTCTCTCTGCCCATCCCCTGCTCATGCTCGCTCTCCCTCTCTCTCTCTCTCTCTCTCAAAAATAAATAAACATTTAAAAATATTTTAAAAAACAGGTTGTTATAAGCTTAAGATGTTAATATAATCCCCACAGTAACCACAAAGAAAATAACTAAAAATATAAATATACAGAAAAGGAAAGGAACTAGAATGGTACACGACAACACACACACAAAGCAAATAGTAATCGAAAAATTGAGGAACAAAAAAACCAAGACATAAGACAGATAGAAGTAAGTCTCTAGTCAGTAATCACACAAAATATAAATGGATTAAATTATCCTATTAAAAGCAGAGGTTGGCAAACTGGATTGAAAAACATCAGGATCCAACTACATGCATCTATGAAAGACTTCATCTTAGATATAAGGACACAAAGAAGTTGAAAGTAAAAGGATGAAAAAATATATTTCATGCAAATAATAACCAAAAGAAAGTTAAAGTGGTTCTAATATTTTCAGAAAAGGAGACACTTTGAAACAAAAAGGATTAGAAGAGACAAAGAAGGAAATTATGGACTGATAAAAGTTTCAATATAGCAAGATATAACAATTATAAACATACACCTAACAGTAAAGCTCCAAAATATATTAAAGCAAAAATGATAAATTTGAAGGAAAAAAAAACCCAGTTCTATAAGGATTGGAGACTTCAATACTCTACTTTTTTTTTTTTTTTTTTTTTTAAGAGAGAAAAAGAGCAGGGAAGGGGCAGGAGAGGGAGAAACTTAGGCAGGCTCCATGCCTAGGGCAGAGCCCAATGTGGGCTCTTAGCTCATGACCTTGAGATCATGACCTGAGCCAAAATCAAGAGTCAGATGCCTAACCTACTGAGCCACCCAGGCACCCCAACTGCACTTTCAATAGTAGATACAACCAAACAGAAAATCAATAAGAAAACCTGAGGTGCCTGGGTGGCTCAGTTAGTTAAGCAGCCAACTTTGGCTCAGGTCATAATCTCATGGTTTGTGGGTACAAGCCCCACATCAGGCTCTGCACTGACAGTGGGGAGCCTGCTTGGGATTCTCTCCCCACTCTCTCTCCCCCTCCCCAACCCGTTCTTTCTCTTTCTTTCAATATAATAAATAAATAAACTTAAAAAGAGAGAGAGAGAGAAGCTGAAGGACACTAAAACCAGCTAGACCTAACAGACGTCTACAGAACACTCCACCCAATATCAAAATACATATTCTTCACAAGTGTACCTGGAGGATTCTCTAGATAATACTATAGTCTACAAAACAAGTCAATATATATATTTTGTTTGTTTGAGAGAGAGCGAGCACACACAAGCAGGGGAGGGACAGAGAGAGGGGCAGAGAGAATCCCAAGCAGGCTCCGTGCTTTCAGTGCAGAGCCTGATGCAGTGTTCAAACCCACAAACCATGAGATCATGACCTGAGCAGAAATCAAGAATTGGATGCTTACCCATCTCAGGACCCAGGTGTCCTGAGAGAATCTTTTTGTTGTTGTTTTATTTATTTGAGAGAGAGAAAGAGAGAGAGAGAACAAGCGGGGGAGGAACAGAGAGAGGGCAACAGAGGATCTGAAGCAGGCTCTGTGCTGACAGCAGAGAGACCTATGCAGGGCTGAACTCACTTAACCGTGAGATCATGACCTGAGCCAAAGTTGGACACTTAACTGACTGAGCTACCCAGGTGTCCCCAAGTCGTAATATATTTTAAAAGGTTAAAATCATAAATTATCTTTTCCAATCACAATAGAATAAAACTAGAAATCAATAACAGATGAAAAACTGGAAAATTAAACCAAACTCTTAAACAATAAATGGGCCAAAGAAGAAATTACAAGAGAATGTACAAAATACATAGTGACAAATGAAAACAAAAAAACACAAAATACCAAACCTTATAGGATGTGGTAAAAGCAGTGCATTGAAGGAAATCTATAGCTATAAATGCACACATTAAAAAAAAAAAAAAGTTCTCAATAACTTAACTGTACAACTTAAGAAATTAAAAAGAAAAAAAAAGCAAACTAAACACAAGTTAACAGAAGGCTAATTAATAGTAAAGATCAGGGTGGAAATAATGAACTATAAAATAAGGAAATAGAGAAAATAAAAAAAAACTAAAAGTTGGCTCATTAAAAAGATCAACAAAATTGACAAACATTTAGGCTAATAGAAAAAGTTCAAATTAATAAAAACCAGAAATGAATGTGGGGACATTATGACCAGACTTAGAGAAATAGAAATTATTATATGAGAACACTAAAATGATTATATGCTAACAAAATACATAACCTAGATGAAATGGACAAATCCCTAGAAACACACAATCTACCGTTGACCCATGAAGAAGTAGAAAATCTTAATAGACTTATAACTCTAAGAAGATTGAATCAATGATCAAAAACCTCCCAACAAAGAAAAGCCCAACACAGATGCCTTCACTGGTCAAGTCTCTCTCTCTCTTTTTTTTTTTTTTTTTTTTTTAAGAGAGAGAGAGATTGAGAACACTTGAGCTGGGGGAGGGGCAGAGGGAGAGAGTCTCAAGCAGACTCCATGCTTATCGAGGGGCCTAAGGCGGAGCTTGATCCCACAACCCTGGGATTCTGACCCAAGCTGAAATCAAGAGTCAAATGGTCAACAACTAAGCCACCCAGAAGCACCTTCACTGGTCAATTCTACTGAACATTTTAAAAAGAAGAAACACCAATCCTCAATATCTTCCCGAAAATTAAAGTGGAAGTTTTACTTGCCTAATGAGGTTAGCCTAATGCTAAAATCAGAGAGACAAAGACAAAAACTATGGACCAATATCCCTTATGAATATTGATTCAAAAATCCTCAATAAGGGGCACCTAGGTTGTCAGTCGATTGGGCATCTGACTTTTGGTTTCAGGTCAGGTCGTGATCTCACGGTTTGTGAGTTCAAGCCCCACATCGGGCTCTGCACTGATAGTGTGTAGCCTGCTTGGGACTCTCTCTCTGCCTCTCTCAGGAGAAATAAATAAGCTTTGAAAAATCCTCAATAAAATACTAGCAAAATGAATTCAATAGCATATTGAAAAGGATTATACACTATGACCAAGTGGGGTTCATTCCCAGAATGAAAGAATGGTCAACATGAAAATCATTGTAATAGATCCCATTAACAGAACGAAGAAAAACCCCATGGAAACTTTTCAATTGATACAATAAATAAAATACTTAGAAATAAATTTAGCCAAGGAGGCAAAAGACTTGTGCACTGAAAAACAGCAAAGATCACGAAGTTAAAGAACATATAAACAAATGAAAATACATCCCATGTTCATGTAGTGGAGGACTTGACACAAGTGATCTACAGATCCAACGCAGTCCCTATCAAAAGCTGTGATTTTGCAGAGATAGACTAACTCACCCTAAAACTCATATGGAATCCCATATAGGGATCCCAAATAACCAAAAAGATCTTGAAAAAGAACAAAGTTGGAGTATCTGGCTGGCTCAGGAGAGAATGCAACTCTTGATCTCAGGATTGTGAGTTAGAGCCCCATGTTGAGTGTAGCGATTAAACATAAAATCTTTAAGGGGCGCCTGGGTGGCTCAGTCGGTTGAGTGTCTGACTTCAGCTCAGGTCACAATCTTCCTGTTTAGGAGTTCAAGCCCCACATTGGGCTCTGTGCTGACAGCTCAGAGCCTGGAGCCTGTTTCAGATTCTGTGTGTGTCTCTATCTGCCTCTACCCGCTCGTGCTGTCTCTCTCTGTGTCTCTCGAAAATAAATAAACATTAATAAATAAAATCTTAAAAAAAAAAAAAGAGGGCACCTGGGTGGCACCATCAGTTAAGCAACAGACTCTTGATTTCTGCTCAGGTCATGATCTCACAGTTCATGGGTTCAAGCCCCACACTGGGCTCTGCACTAAGTGTGGAGACTGCTTGGGATTCTCTCTCCCTCTCTCTGCCCTTCCCCCTCTCACACGGTCTCTCTCAAAGTTAACTTAAAAAGAACAAACAAGTTGAAGGACTCATTTCCTATTCTAAACTTCCTAGAAAGCCACAGTTATCAACAGTATGGTGCTGGCATATAGGCATATAGATGAATTGAACAGAACTCAGAAATAAACCCTTGCACATATCATCAATTGATTTTAGATAAGGGCACAGACCACTTGTTATGAACTATTCGTGTTCCCTCCCCCCATCCCCATTTAAACATTGAAGCTCTAACCCCCAATGGGACTGTATTTGTAGACAGGGCTTGTCAACTGGTGATAAAGTTTAAATAAAGTCATAAATATGGGACCTAATCTGATAGGGCTGATGCCCTTATAGAAGTAAGAGACATCGGAGATCTCCTTCTCTACCATGTGAGAGCACAGTGAGAAGGCAGCTGTTTGCAAGCCAGGAAGAAAATCGTCACCAGGGTTGAAATCAACCAGCACCGTGATCTTGGACTTAGTCTCCAGAACCATAGTTCTGGTTTGTTTTTGATAAATTTGGTTTTTAAGCCACCAGTTCTGTGGTATTTTTATGGCAGCCTGAGCCAATACAGGCATACCTTGTTTTATCATGCTTTGCTTTATTGTGTTTCTTACAAACTGAAGATCTGTGACAATCCCATGTCAAGCAAGTCTATTGGCAGTATTCTCCCAACAGCATTTATTCACTTTGTGTCTGTCACATTTTGGTAATTTTTGCAGTACTTCAAACTTTTTCATCATTATTACATTTGTTATGGTAACCTGTGACCAGTGATTATGATTCACATGATGACTACCATTTGTTTGAAATAAACTGTTCAAGGTATGCACACTGGTTTTTTAGACATGCTATTGCACACTTAATACGCTGTCCCGTAAATGTAACTTTCATATGAAATGGGAAACCACAAATTCATTTCACTTGCTTTACGGACATATGTGCTTTATCACAGTGGTCTGGAACAGAGCCCTCAAGATCTCTGAGGTATGCCTATACACCATTCAATAAGGAAAGCCAAGTCTTTTCAAAAAATGTTGTAGGATGGGGCGCCTAGGTGGCTCAGTCGGTTAAGCACCTGACTCTTGGTTTTGGTCATGATCTCACAGTTTGTGGGTTCAAGCCCCACATTAGACTCTGCGCTGACACACAGAGCCTGCTTAGGATTCTCTCTCCCCTTCCCTTTGCCACTCCACAACTTGTACTCTTGCTCTCAAAAATATATGAATAAACTTTTAAAAACAATGTTGTAGGGAAAATTGGAGGTCTACTTCCAAAAGAAGGAATTTGGACTCTTACCTTATACCATATTAAAAAATTAGCTTAAAATGGATCAAAGACCTAAAACTACAAACTTGAGAAAAAAACAGAGGGGCAAATCTTCCTAACCTCGGACTTAGCAATTTCTTGAGTAGGACACACAAAAAGCACAGGCAACAAAAGAAAAAAATACACTGAACTTCATAAAAATTAAAAACTTTTGTGCAACAAAGGACACTAATAACAATAGACAGAACTCACAGAATTAGAGTAAATATTTCCAAATCATATACCTGATAAGGGATTACTACGCAAAACATACAAAGAACTCCTACACCTCAACAATAAGAAAGAACCCAATTCAAAAGTTGGCAAAGGACTAGGACAGACATTTCTCCAAAGATGATA
Source organism: Acinonyx jubatus (assembly GCF_027475565.1). Taxonomy (NCBI): domain Eukaryota; kingdom Metazoa; phylum Chordata; class Mammalia; order Carnivora; family Felidae; genus Acinonyx; species Acinonyx jubatus. The sequence goes on from NC_069394.1 coordinate 143,727, forward strand.
TACAAATGGCCAATAAGTGCCTGAAAAGATGTTCAACATCATTAGTCATCAGGGAAATGCAAACCAAAACCATAATGAGATACCACTTCACACCCATTAGTATAGATATTATTTTTAAAAAATGGAAAAATTGGGGTGTCTGTCTGGCTCAGTCAGAAGAGCATGCGACTCTTGATCTCAGGGTTGTGAGTTCAAGACCCATGTCGTGTACAGAAATAAATATATCAACCTTTAAAAAATGGAAAATAACAAATGTTGGCAAGGATGTGGAGAAATCAGAACCTTCTATTCATTGCTGGTGGGACTATAAAACGGTACAGCCACTGTGTGGAAAAGTCTGGCCGCTCCTCAAAAAGCTAAACGTGGAATTACCATATGATCCAGCAATTTCACTCCCAGGATTATACCCCAAAGTACTGAAAGGATCCAAAAAATACGCGTATACAACACCCAAGTGCCCATTAAGAGATGAATGGATAAATAAAACATGGTATCTACAAATCAAGGTCATATTTTTCAGGCATAAAAAAATGACATTCTGATACAGGTTACAACATGGATAAATCTTGAGGACATTATGCAAAGCGAAATAAGCTAGATATAAAGGGCAGATACTATATGACTCCATACCTGAAGAAGCCAGAATAGGCAAATTCAGACAGAAAACAGAACAGACTGTCAGCAGCCGAGAGAAAGGGAGAGTTATTATTTAATGCGTACAGAGTTTCTGTTTCAGATCATAAAAGTTCTGGAAATAGTGGGGATGGTCATACAACATTGTGAGTGTATTTAATGCCACTGAGCTGTACACCTAAAAACGGTAAAAATGGTAAGTTTCAGGTTATGTGTATTTTACCACAATATCACCTCTATTAAGATACACGGAAAAGCATGAACATTATGCTAATCTTTTTAAATTACAATATGTAAATATGTAGAATTTTTCCAGGGTGACTTTTCTAGGATCGAGGAAATAACAAAGGAAGATCCTCTGTGCTGCAATGACAAGCACGCAGTATTTTCTTTTGACAACGCGCTGAACTGTGTGAAAGGAAGCTTATGCTAAATCAGCAGTAATGGATTCATTTTCTAAACGGGCGGAATCACGAGAACTTCTTTTTGCCTACCTCTCTCTCAATTTCTCTAAAATGAACATGCACGGCTTCGGGATTAAGGAAAGAGCTGCGTTTGTTTTTAATTAGAAATGCCCTTCATCTGTGACAACACTGTACGGACAATAAACAAAGGGGTGCAGTGGGTCATCTGGAGAAGTGCCCAGCAGAACTCATGGGCCCTCGTCCACAGTCACCTCGCAAAGTCCTCCCGGAGGTGAATCCTCTGATGCTGGCACATGTTGGAACTGTGCCGGAAGGCTTTCCCACACTTGCTGCACTTGTAGGGCTTCTCCCCCGTGTGGATCCTCCGGTGCTGGATGAGGTAAGTACCCTGGCTAAAGGCTTTCTTGCAATCGCTGCATTTGTACGGCTTCTCTCCGTGGTGTGACCTTTGGTGGTGGATGAGTCTGGAACTGTTGTGGAAGGCCTTCCCACACTCACTGCACTTGTACGGCTTCTCTCCCGTGTGGATCCTCTGATGCTGAATAAGGTGTGTGCTTTGGCTGAAGACTTTGCCACAGTCATTACACTCATAGGGCTTCTCTCCAGTGTGGCTTCTCTGATGTTCAACCAGTTTGGTTTTTTGGATGAAGGCTTTCTCACATTCATTGCATTTATAGGGTTTCTCCCCAGTGTGAATTCTTTGATGTTGGATAAGGTTAGAACTTTGGGTAAAGCCTTTGCCACATTCTTTGCACTCAAATGGCTTCTCTCCAGTGTGAGTCCGACGATGCCGGATGAGGATTGAGCCATCACTGAAGGCTTTCCCACAGTCATTGCACTTATAGGGTTTCTCTCCAGTGTGGATTCTCTGGTGGTAAATAAGGGAAGAATAGGCACTGAAGTGTTTCCCGCAATCACCACACTTGTAGGGCTTCTCCCCGGTGTGAATCCTCTGATGCTTCATGAGGTTGGGCCTTTGGTTGAATGTCTTCCCGCACTCACCACACCGGTAGGGGATCTCCCCTGAATGCATCCTTCGGTGACTGATGAACTCGCAGCTCTGGCCGAAGGCTTTCCCACACTCTTCACACTTGTAGGGCTTTTCTTCGCTATGAAGCCGCTGGTGCTTGACGAGGTTAGCACTGTACCTGAAGGCTTTCCCACAGTAACCACAATGATGCAATTTTTTCCCAAGAGGAATTATCTGAGCTTCTTTAGCCAGATTTGCACTGAAGAATTCCCCAGAATCATGGACTACATTTATCTTTTTTGTCCTGTGTACACGCTTATGGTTATTGAGGTATGATCTCTGTTCAAAACTTTGTTCACATATATCACATTTGTGAGGTCTCTGGTCAGAGATCGGGCTTGACTGGAAGCTGAGGCTCCCTGCAGAATCCTGGATGCTCTCCTCATTAGTCCATATGACTGGCCTCAGGCATCTCTGTTCCACAGGCTCGTCCAGGCTGTCCTCTGGCTCCCGGACACACGCACGGGCCTCTCCAGGCTCAGGTCCCTGGGAAACAGCACTCTGGAGTCGATCCAGTTCTTCCCCATCAAGCATTTCTCCTGAAGACAACTCACTGTACTCAGTCCTGGTCCCACGAGCTGAAACAACAAAGACATCTCTGGACCACCTGTTCTGACTTCAGAAGGAAGGTACGAAGATGCTGCCAACCATCGGTGCCGTACCGATTCCACCATCTCCAGGGTTACAACGCCTTGCAGAGAGGAGAGCCGGTAGCTCAGAGGCTTAAAGAACTTACCCAAGGCTGCAGTCATGTGGCAGTGCAAGTATTTAAACCAGGCCTGACGAATTCTTCCTGCCTGCCTTCTGCCCACAAAACCTTCCTAAGTGCAGCTATAGGACGCAGGTCCTTATTACAAAGGGACAGAACATGGAAGCTTCATGCCACCACGGAGACCAGGGGACCCTGAGAGTCACAGAGGACATCTGACAAAGAAGGGAGTCTGAGGCCACTTAACAACAGCTAATTCACCCCAAAATTCAGGGTAGGAAAACCAGGTGCCTCTTCAGGACATCAGAAGGCCAACCTCGTGCCAACCATGGGCCTTGGTGTCCCTGAGCTCCCCCTCGCAGGCTATACCCATTCCTGTGTCTTTTCTCAGGGGCCTGAGAGGCAATTACCAGCCCCTTAAACTCAAGGTGCCACACAGAATGGTTCCTGATACCCTCAAGCCTCCTCTCCTTCCTGCCTTGACCAGACATTCATACACCAACTCCCCTTGCAGAAACATACCACCAGAAAGGTACTTTCTGTGAACCAAGAGAAACATCCACAACGACCCCAAAACGGAGACAACCAAATGTCAACAAGAATGGAAAATATCTTGGAGTGCCTGGGTGGCTGTCGGTTAAGCATCCAACTCTTGACTTCAACTCAGGTCATGATCTCACAGTTCGTGGATTCGAGCCCCACATCAGTGTGGAGCCTGCTTGGGATTCTCTCTCTCCCACTCTTTCTGCCCCTCCCCTGCTCTCTCTCTCTCAAAATACATTTAAAAAAAAAAAAAGGAAAATAATTTGTGGTAGATTCACATGGCAGAACATCATGTGGCAACGAAAGAGAACAAACTGAGTACACCACAGCAGCCCTCACAACGTTCAGATGCGTGAGACAAGACACAGAGTTGAGGGGCAGAGTGCCGTCCCCAGGAGTGAGAGAGAAGGGTCCTGTGAGGAGCAGTGGGAAATGACAGGAGGCCCAGTGGGCTCCCAGGGAACTAGAAAAGTTCTACATCTTGATCTGGAAGAGGATTTTTATAAAAATTCACTGAGTTATAAACAAGATTTACCCTGGTTTTAGAAGTATTTATATTTGAATAAACAAATTTACAAAAGAGAAATTCAAGTCCTTTGAACCAAGAGTTGCTTCTTAGGACATCACCAAGACGTGCAAAATAACGCTTATCAGAGTTGTTCATGGCAATAAAACTACAGAGCACCCTTTCCACTGGCACTTCCAACAAAACCAGTGACTGACTTGTGCATAAAGACGGACACTCATTGGGGCGCCTGGGTGGCTCAGCCGGTTGAGTGTCCGACTTCAGCTCAGGTCACAATCTCACGGTTCGTGAGTTCAAGCCCCGCGTCAGGCTCTGGGCTGATGGCTCAGAGCCTGGAGCCTGCTTCTGATTCTGTGTCTCCCTCTCTCTCTGCCCCCCCCCCCATTCATGCTCTGTCTCTCTCTGTCTCAAAAATAAATAAACATTAAAAAAAATTTTTTTTTAATAAAAAAAAAAAAAAAAGACGGACACTCATTGAGTGAAAAAGGAGGTGACAGCAGTACACTTGGGAGCACTGCATCCCTGTCAAGAAGCAACATTCGTATGGGCGTGAAACAGCACGACAAAGGGGAGAGTAGGAACACACTGGTATCTGGGTGATGACATATTCTCTCTTTCTTGTAATGGTCCGTGATTGCCAAGTGGCAATTTTAGTAAAGAAGAATGAAGCGATGGTCTCCATACTATGGCCCTGCCTGACCCTCCTCACAGGGCATGAGCTCTGGAGGGCAGGGCTCCATGACAGCCTTCCCTCACAGCATACCCGAACGCCCTTCCCTCTTCTCCTCTGCCAACAATGCCCCCTCTCACCCTCCTAGAAGATTCAGCTCAAGAATTACCACAATGAGGTACTCAGAATAATGCTGCCCCAATGCACCTTGTTCTCAATTCCGGAACCATTAACCATACACCCTGGACTCCAACAGATGCCTGTTCACCAGCTGTTGGGGAAGAGGCCCCCTTCACGCACCTGAGACACTGACTCTCGGTCGCCCTTTCCCTTTGGCACCCTGTGCATCCAGGACCCATGGTTCATCCCCTCGCTCCAACTGTGTGATCACCCCAGGCTTGGGACCTGCACGTCCAGCTCCTAAGAAGAAAACAGGGCCTGGGGTTGGTGCCAAGGAACAGGGCTGCACTGAACATGATCTCACAACATCTCCTTCCTGTGGCAGGAAGAGAAGCACAGGCAAAGTGGGGTGATGGGGAGTCTGGACACTCTGGAGGGCTGGGGGCAGTCAAAAAGAAGCAAATTGAACACAGGGAACAAAAGTGCAGAGGGCTCTCTCCTCTTGGAAGGTACACAATCCCTCTGGGGAGGGACCTGTCTCGGGTCTGGAGCAGGAGGCACTCTTACCTGGGAGCTCAGAGTCAGATGACAGAAGCACAGCCCCAGCCCTGCCTGGCCCCTCCTCTAGCAGACCAGGCCTGCCCAGGACCAGGGGGAAGAGGCCCCCAGCCCAACCCCTGCTGAGCCCTCAGTTCCCGGGGCTGTTCCCTGAGCTGCATCCTAGTGAGGGGCCTTACCCAGGGAGACCAGATTCCTGTAGGTCTCCAGCATCACGTCCCTGTAGAGGCCCCTCTGAGTAGGGCCCAGACGGCCCCACTCCTCCCGGGAGAATAGCACGGCCACGTCCTCAAAGGTCACCTCAGCCTGGAATGACAAGGGCTGCTGCAGGCCCAGGTGCGACTCAGCATGGGCCCTGGGGGCAGGTGCCACAGAAGCATTCTAGGAGCAGCAGCACAGGGGCAGCTACAGGAATGATCCCCCAGCATGACCCAGGGGAGTGGCCCGGGCCCTTGGCTGCTAAGCCAGCTAACTAAGGAAGGCCGGGGGAATCCCAGGGTCACTCCTCCTCTGCTCAACGCCCCAGACCAGACATGCCTCACAGTGCCTGCTGAGGCAGCAGAAGCAGGAAAGCCCCGTGTGGAGACTTCACACCTCCCAGGGAAAACGGATGCTCACCTGGGGCAGGGCAGACAGGTGCAAAGTTGCCATCGCCTGGTACCCTGGGCTTCCAAGGGGAGGAAGTCAGCAGTAAGCCACACTGGTGCTGAGGGAAGAGAAAGGAACACGTGGAGGCCCAGCCTGGCCTCTCCTGTGGGCACCTTCAGGACCATGTTCATCCCCATCAGGGCACAGCTGGCCTCCCAGGCCGACTCTGCTCCCTGCCTGGGGCTACCCTGCCCAACCTGGCACCCAGTACATGGACACGTGCACAACTCCTCGGGTCACCTGCTCCCCTCAACCTCCCTGACACGCCAAGCTGTCTCATTCAGGAGAAAGACGGAGATACCCATTCATTTTACATGAAAGAGTAAAGACAACTCGTTAAGTATTGAGGAGACAAAGAAAAAGAAAATCAACGGAAGGCATAGAACAAAGTCAAAGTACAGACGGCAAAAAATACAACAGTAGTCGAAACAATTCAGTGGGTGAGTAATGATAAGAAATAAAACAATTAAACTCACCTACTAGAAGCACAAGACTCTCCAACAGATGCACACAACGCATCTACATAACCTAAAATAAAGTAACACAAAGGCTGAACATAAGACAGATTAAACAAACACTAATTAAAATAAAGCTGTAGAAGATATATACCTTTTCTTTGCCTTTAAAGCTCTTTATTGAAATATGACATTTATGAAGAAGAGTTGAGAAATCCTGAACACACAGCTCCAGGGGCAATCACAAGGGCCCACACCCACAGAACCAGCATCAATGTCAGCCCTCCTGCCCCTGCAGGCACTGCTTCCTCCCTGAACGCCCAAGAGTGAAGCTCTACCCTGAATGCCACCACCACAGATCAGCTATGCCTCTGGTGAGTTTTTTATCAAAGGAAATATAAGCTGTCTATACTCTTGACTTCTTCCCCTCATTCATGATATTTGTGAGATTTTAATATGCATTGCTATGTGTGGATCAGCATTTATTTAAACCAATTAAAACAGAACTGAAAGCAAAAATTATAGGAACAAAAATAACAATACACGTTAACAAAAGGAAAATCCACCAAGAAGACATAATTACAGACATGTATGTATCTACCAACAAAATCCAAATGTAGAAAGCCAATGCTCTAACTGAAGCAGCAAAAAGGAACCTGGCAAAGCTCCACTGGAATGAGAGATTCTAACACATATCCCTCAGAAGCAAGAGGACTGAGTAGAGAACAGCCACTTAAAACATAGAGAATAGACACTTTCCAAGATGCACATTCAAAACTATTAAAATAACATCATGAACCAGGCAACAATGAAAGTTTCAACAACTTCCAAAGGCTGACATCATTTGGGAAAACATTCTCTCACCAGACCGCTGTTATGCTGGAAATATATGCTAAAAACAAGTACCCCTTTCCAGAAAACCATAAAAATGTAAACAAAGGCCACCTAACAAAAAAATATACATTCTTTAAAAATTTTGTTTTAATGTTTATTTATTTGGAGAGAGAGATCACGAGCAGGGGAGGGACACAGAGAGAGAGGGAGACAGAGAATCCCAAGCAAGCTCCGCACCATCAGTGCAGAGCCCAACGAGGGGCTTGAACTCACCGAACAAGAGATCATGCCCCGAGCTGAATCCAATAATCAGACATTTAACCAACTGAGCCACACAGATGCCCCGAAAAATGTGCATTCTTAAAGCACTTATTTTAGCATAAGAGAGACTGAAATAAACTATCTAAACATTCAATAAGAAATTAGACACAGACTGAGAAAAGTGGACTCAAGGAAAGATTTAAAAAAAAAAAAAAGAACACCACTCAATTTAAAGAAACAAAATAATATCTGGGCACCTGGGTAGCTCAACTGGTTAAGCGTCTGATTTGATTTCAGCTCGAGTCATGACCTGACCTCACAGTTTGTGAGATTGAGCCCGAGATGGGCTCCACACTGACAGTGTGGGAGCTTGCTTGGGATTCTTTCTCTCTCCTCTCTCTGCCCTGCACCCCCCTTGTGTGTGCTCTCTCTCTCTCTCTCAAAATAAGTAAACATTTTAAAATACATAAAATAAAGAAACAGAAAATAACACTGGTCCTTTAGAATGCTAATAACAAATATCTGGCAAGTCCAATGAGGGGGAGGCAGCAGAAAAGATAGAAAAAGAAATACTATTAAAAACAAAAAAGTCAGGGAGGGGGGCACCTCAGTGGCTCAGTCAGTTAACCGCTCAACTCTTGATTTGGGCTGTCATGATTCGAGGGTTGTGGGATCAAGCCCTGTGTCAGGCTCCACACTGAGTATGGACCCTGCTTAACATTCTCTCTCTCTCTCTCTCTCTCTCTCTCTCTCTCTCTGCCCCTAGCCCCTCTCCCCTACTGACGCTCTCATGAAATGAAATGAAATGAAATGAAATGAAATGAAATGAAATGAGGGACACAACTCTACATACCATACATTCAACAATGGCCATCAAGTGTTGTCCAAAATGCCAGGGACAAAATGGTAAAACTTCACTGAAGGACATCAAAAAGACCTACGGAGAAACAGACAGTATTCATAAATAGGAGGATTCGATATCATAAAAATGTCAGCTCTGCTCAAATAAACCTATTAATTTTGTGCAATCAAAATTGCAACAGGACATAACACAAAATCTCACAAAAATGACTAAATATCAAAATAATGATCCACGATTAACTAAGACAATGCCAAAAAAGAACTAAGGTAGGCAGAGGCATGCCCTCCCACCTATCAAGACTTACTGTAAGGGTATGGTAATAAAAGCAAAGTGTAAGCAAAGTAAAGAAGGTAAGGAACAGACCCATGCATATGTTAATGACATGCTATTCATAATGGTACCAACACAACTGATTTTCCTTAGGAAAATAAAATTCAATCCCTGCCTCCTTTGGCCAACAAAAATATATTTTAAGCACATAGAAGACCTAAATATTTTTTTTTTCAAATTACAGCTATTCTAGGAAAATACACAAAATACAGTCCATAGAGGAGAAGTTGCTTAATTTTACTCCAAAAATTTTTCTGTACAAAACACAAAATTAAAAGACAAGATGCAGAGTGAAAGATATTTGCAGACATAATACATAAGAAAAGATACACAGAATATACCTTAAAACACACACACACACACACACACACACACACACACACACAGGACAAGACCATTCATTTAAGAAACTAAACACAGAATGACTTGGTAAGTCACAGATGATGAAATCAAAGAGTCCAATAAACGTTTGAAACGATCTTCAACGTCATGGAGAATTGGAGAAATGCAAATTCAAGACTTCTCTCCCCACAGTTTGGGAAAAATATAAAATGCTTCGCGATATCAAATGTTGAAGACATAAAGAACGATGAGATTCTCAGGGTCCTGCGGGAGTATGAACTGGTACAGTCACTCTGGAAATCCACCTGGCACCACCTGGAAGAGCTGAAACCCTGTAAATTCAGTCAGGAAACCTAATTCTAGGTATGTGCCCTATAAAAACTCTTGCTAATGCACACAACAAGATACACAAGGATGTTACCATGTGGCTGTGTGTACCAAAACAAACAAACAAAAAAACACCCCAAAATCAGAAACTTCAGTATCTACTATCAGGGAACAGTCACGGTCACAGCAATTGAAAGAAATGAACCACATCAATGTCAGAGGCAATACAAAGCTATAAGGTTGAATGAAACTGTTAAGTGCAGAATATCAATAGTACATAATGTACGGTATGCAGACTTTTAAACACAAAAACTCTAGTGGGTATGTAAAGGTATAAGAAAATGTGTAGACCGCAAAATAATAATCAACAGAGTGAAAAGGCACCTAAGGAATGGGAGAAAATATTTACAAACCATGTATCTGATAAGGAATCAAGATCTAAAATATATAAAGACCTCACACAACTCCACAGGTTAAAAACCAAAAACCCAACTTAAAATGGGCAAAGAACCTAAATTTCTCCCTCAAAGCATACAAATGACCAACAGGTACATGAAAAAGTGCTCAACATCACTAGAGAACTGCAAATAAAACCACAAGGAGTTGTCACCTCACACCTGTCACAATGAGCATTATCAAAAAGCAAAAGATAAGTGCTGGTGAGGATACGGAGAAAAGGGAGCCCTTGTGCACTGTTGGTGAGAACGTAAATTGGGGCAGCCATCATGGAAAACAATGCAGAGGCGCTTCAAAAAATTGAAAATAGAACTAGCACATGATCCACCAATCCCACATCTTGTTATATTATCCAAAGGAAATGAAATCACTCCCTGAAAGAGAGATCTGCACTCCCACGGTCACTGCAGCATTATTCACAATAGGCAAGGCAAGGAAACAACCTAAGTGTCCAACGATAGATGTAGGGATACAAGATGTGGTACATATACACAATGGAATGTGACTCAGCCACAAAGAATGAAATCTTGCCATTTGCTACAACATGGGTAAACCTGGAAAATATCATGCTAAGTGAAATAAACCAGACACAGAAAGACAAATACTACATGATCTCACTAACATGTGGTATCTAAGGGCCCAAATCATAGAAGCAGAGAGTAGAATGGTTTGGCTGCCAGGGTTTGGGGGTTGGGAAAAATGGAGACATATCCATCAGAGTACAAACTTTCAGTTGCGCTAGATGAGTAAGTTCTGGAGATACAACATACAGCACTGTGACTACAGTTAACATTACTGTATTGTAACTCTGAAACTTGCTCAGAGGGTAGATCTTAAATATCTTCACCACAGAATAAACAAAAAAAGGGCACCTGGGTGGCTCAGTAGGTTAAGCATCTGACTCGATATCAGCTCCAGTCACGATCTCACTGCTAAGATTGAGACCTGCATCGGGCTCTGTGCTGACAGCAAAGAACATGCTTGTGATTCTCTCTCTCCCTCTCTCTCCGCCCCTCCCCTCCTAGTGCTCACTCTCCCTCAAAACGAAAAAAAGAAAACAAAAAAAGCAAATGGTGCCTGTGTGAGGTGCTGGATGTGATTATCTCACAATGTACACCTGTATCAAAACATCAAGTGTACACTTAAAACTTCCACAATTCCTGTTTGTCAATTACACCTCCATAAAACTAAAACAAAATAAAAAACTGCTGAAACTATGTCCAAACTAAGGGTTGCTTAGGGAAGCAAATGGGACTGGGGACCCTGCCTCTAAGGGCAATTTCACTTCAACAGCTTTCTTAAAAAAATAAAAACAAAAACTAGGAGCGCCTGGCTGGCTCAGTCAGTAGAGCATGCAACTCTTAACCTCTCAGGGTCATGAGTTCAAGCCCCAGTTCAAGACTCTCATGGAGTCTACTTTAAAAAAAAAAAGGAGGGGGGGACGCCTGGCTGGCTCAGTCCCTATAGTATGCTACTTCCTTAACCTTGGGGACACAAGTTCAAGCCTCACATGACGCATAGAGATTGTTTAAAACAAATAAATAATGTATTTTTTAAAAACTGAAAGCTTGAAATACACGTGGCAAACCTAGTCACTAGTGTTTGCTAATCTATTCTCCATATTTTTAAGTTTTCTCTAAAAAAGATTTTTTTTTTAATGTTTTCAAAGCACAAAAACATGGTGTTTTTTAAATACATTTTTTAAAACGTCTTCAGTTCCTGACCTTGAATAGAGGCCTCTAAGAAGACACATAAAAACGTGGCTGCTAGGGGAGCCTGAGTGGTTCAGTCGGTTGGGCGACCGACTTCAGCTCAGGTCATGATCTCACAGTCTGTGGGTTCCAGCCCCCATCGGGGCTGCTCCGAGCCTGCTTCGGATTCTGTGTCTCCCTCTCTCTGCCCCTCCCGCACTCACGCTCTGTCTGTCTGTCTCCCTCTCTCTCTCTCAAAGATAAAACAAACATTAAAAAATTAAAACAAAAACGTGGCTGTTAAGAGAAGGCCTTGGAGCGCCAGAGGCAAAAGAGGATGGTTAGGAAGGTATATCGGTGGGGCAGGCATTTCGGGGAATTGCTAAAGGCAAGAGGGAAGCGAGGGGCACGGGAAGGGGGATGGTAAATGGGAAGGACAAGAGCCGAGAAGAAAGAGTGTGTTTTGGCATTAACTGACCCAAGCTAGAGACCCGGTGAGGAGAGAGATGGGGCTAGGGACAGGGAACAGGACGACTCAGTGGAGAAGCGGGGGGGGGGGGGGGGGGGGGGGGGTGGAGAGCTGGGGAGGAGTGGGGAATACAACCTGGACCCACATGCGAGGGAAAGACTCGGCTCAAGCCGGAGGCTATGGTAGCGGGGTTTATTTGGAGAGCTGGCTTACCGTCTGCGGGGTGGAGAGGAGCTGGCAAGGAGAGGGCCTCGAGTCACCAGGCCATGAGGGTCCCGGGCATCCCGGGACGCAGCCCTCTAGGGCGACCTGGGAAGAGGAATGCGGTGGAGAGACGCCGAGGCTCCCGGAGTCATAAAACCCGGGAAGGGGAGTCTCGGGCGGGGCAGGGGCCCGGCAAGGAAGGACTCCCGGCCAGGGCGATCGGAGAGCGGGACGCCAGGTTTGGGGAGGACACCAGTCGGGGTCTGGGACCCATCGGAAAACGCCGGAGCAGGAACAGGGCTTTTCGTGAGGACTCCGAGAGTGGGGAGGGAGCCTGCCCGAGGGACGCCGGGCGGGAGAGGTTGTCGACAGCGGGGTGGGCCCCGGCCCGAGCATCGCGTTGCTACAGGGAAGGGCTGGCACCCCGCGCCCGGGAGACCTCGCGGTCACCGCCGCCCCCACCCAGCCACACTCACCTCAGCACCGCAGAGGAGCCGCCGCCGGGCCAGGCCCCAATAGCCCCACCCGCTGCAGCACGGCAACCCAACCGGAAGTGACCTCCCCACCCCGCGTCCGAAACCGGAGGTACCCTGGGGCCGCTCTGGGAAACGGACTCCTCGTCTCTGTAGTTAGTCTCCCTAAGGAACTGTAAACTCCGTGCCGGAAGCCGGGAGCGCTGCCACTGGGTGGCAGCCTGGAACCATGACCCCGAAGCTTCAGATCCGAGGCAAGGGGAGGCTTAGGAACCCATTTCGAAGATTAATAAACTACAGCAATTTTCAGGGGAAAGCTCTCTAGTAACTGCTCAAGGCACTGCCACCAACAAAAGAACAGGTCCTTTCCTTTTCAGAGAATGGCAGAGAAGCCACGTGATGACCAAGAAAGATGCTTATTGGTTAGAGCCCCTTTAGTTCAGCACACTGAACGCAAGCTGCGTCCTCTAACTGGGATAAGGGAACGGTTCCCGGGTGCTTGCGAGTAGAACAAAGCCTCCCTGGGGCCACTTCTTGGCCAAGGATCCAGACCACTTTATCCAGAAGGGGAAAGCAGTGGCAGGCAGGTTATTCTACAGATCAGGTGTCCAAACCTAGCCCTCTTTCGTTAAAGAGGAAACCCCAGCCTCCTGTATGTTCTACCCATTACCAAGGCCTAGCCCTGCTAGGTTCACTGCCTAGGTGTGGTGGGTGGTCAAGAGGCCAGTGGAGACCGGGAAAGCAAGACCTGTGGGCAAGGTTCATGCTAAAGACAAGTGCAGACCCCACCAAGAACCCACCTGGCAACAACCAAAAGGTCTGCTCTCTGGTGGGAGACGCCTGACTGCACACAGCCTCTCCAAACAACCCTGAGGTGACTGGTTCTGATGCACTCTGGGAGATGGTCCCCAGGAACTCTCAGTCCCTTGCCTTCCTGCCTGTGGTCTGTACAAGGAGTGTTCTACCTCAACCAGCCACCAACCTCTCTGCCCCCAGCCTTCCTGCTTCAAGGTATCACTTCTAGAGGGCTGCAGCCCCTGCTTTTTACACAGGTTCACAAAGGGAACTACTGGGGCAGGGAGCTCTGGGAAGCAAGTGTCCCGGTTCTGAGGCTGCCATTACCATCTCTGCGCCAGACTGGCTCAGCATTATCTGCCTTGGTGGATCTCCCACCTTTGATGAACTGTCAACAGTTTGGGACAAGGTACCATGAGCCAAACAGGGAGCCCATTTGTCCTGAGAAACTAACCTATCCTGGTCCTGGCTTCCCACTGTAGGATGGCTTCCTGGCTCTCCAGCCTGCAGCTTCAGGAGCACCACTCTCACCCCAAAGGATCCATACCCTGACTTAGATCCTCCAAGCACTCGAGAGAAGTTAACACAGATGTGGGCAGAATTCTCTGCTCTGTGTACTGCACGGCACAGTAGTTTCCAGGAATCAAGGTGTGAAGATCCCTAGCACCCCACCTCTTCTTTCCAGAGCTTTCACTATTCACTGGTGCATCTAACTTCATCTTCCTTCTTACACAAAGAGCTCCATGGAGGTCCTCCCGGCAAAGACCCTTCCCTCTGAAACCACAAGCAAGCACAGCTTAGTGGCAAAAGGACAGATTTTATTGAGCTCCTCGTCCCTAGTTTTCTTTCTCCTGCACAGTCTTGGTTCCCCGCAGACGCCCGGTCCGGCGGGCAGCAATAAGACCCACTTTGCGGCCAGCAGGAGCATCTCTGCGGATAGTAGAGGGTTTGCCAATGTGCTGGTGGTTGCCACCTCCAAAAGGATGCTCCACAGGCTGCAAGCAGAAAAAAGTGGTATTAACATAGGGATGTGGACCCCATCTACCTCAGGACTTGGGTAAGAGCAGGATCAACTGACACGTGCCAACAAACCTAACACACAAAAAAGGCTCACGTTACGTACCCTCTACCACAGAGAGGAGACACTCCAGGAAAGCACCTGTCCATCCAGCCTCCCAGCCCCCAAATCCCTCAACATCCCAACTGCCCGATTTCTGGGTTACTTACATTCATGGCCACACCACGCACACGTGGCCAACAATTCCTCTTTGCCTTATACTTGTGGTAAGCACGCCCAGCCTTCAGAATGGGCTTGTCAATGCGGCCACCTCCAGCCACCACACCTGTTGGGGAGATCAGGCACCTGAGGGAGGTGCACCATACCCTCCCAGAACTTCAGGACCCTATCAGGCTCTGAGCATCCTTGCCAGTACCCCACCCCCACACCAACCACCCTCTCACGACAGTCCTACACCATCACACAGTTCCCAAAATTTCATTAACACCCCAAAACTACCACTGAGCATGAAGACCCTTCGCAACCCAGTAGCCAACATTAAATTTTTCTGGATTTCTCAGGCAGCCAAGCCAAGCCTTTCCCCACGTCATCTGTAATGTCGACCTCAACCCATGATTCTCCAGGGAAGCTCCCACTTTGCTGTGTCGGAGTGGATCACTCAATCTAACCTCCAAACACCAACAGGATGGCTAACCCAGACTGACACACACATCTTGGCCAATTTTGCTTACTTCGTAGTAAACATACACTCAACAGCATCCCTTGAGTTTGCCACAAGAATAAAAAGATGTTGCCCAAATAGCAAAGTGAGCCAGGGCTCAAATCTTCCTTAAAGCATTTCCTAGTAGCTTAAAAAAAGTTACACATCCCTGAAAAAGCTCTTAACTACATGGACGTGACAGCAGGAATCACGGAAGGGCAGATTAGGCCACACTACAGACAAGTCTGACCAACAAGTCCCAAAGCCCAGCTCTAGCTGTTGACTTCACAGGCACAGTGTTCAACTGCTGCCTGCCACTCACCAACCACAGCTCTGTTGGCTGAAGAAATTACTTTCTTTGAGCCGGAAGGCAGCTTCACTCGAGTCTTCTTGGTCTCTGGATTGTGGGAGATGACAGTGGCGTAGTTTCCGGAGGCTCGGGCCAACTTGCCCCGGTCACCAGGCTTCTCCTCCAGACAACACACAATAGTGCCCTCAGGCATAGTGCCCACCGGGAGCACATTGCCTATGTTGAGCTGGGCTGCAAGAAGCACCATAGGTCAGTACAGCAAAGTGGTCCCCCTTAACTACTGCTGATCAGAAGCAATGCAAACCTAAGTCCCCAAGAAGGCCAGCACAGCCCACAACATCCAGCCTCCTCCTACACAGCTCTCTGGGCATCCCCTCTAGTGTGTTTAGCCAAACAGCTCTCACTAGGTGAGACTTCTGCCTGGATGTTCCTCCTGACTTACGATGTAACCCTCCTCCCAGCAACCACAGGTCCAATCCCCTCCCCATCTCGACCTTCCACACCACACGCAAAGCTTACCCCTTTAAAAAAAAAAAAAAAAAAAAATTTTTTTAATTTGAGAAAAAAAAAAAAACAAAAGTAAAAGTAAAAACAAAAACGTGCGCGCGAGCGAGTCAAGGGCAGAGAGAGGAGAGAGAAAATCCCAAGGAGGCTCCACAGTGTCAGCGTCAGCGCCACCGCGGGGCTCGACGCCTCCAACCGAGATCAAGACCTGAACCGAAATCAAGAATCCGACGCTTAAGAGATGGGCAACCCAGGCGTCCGCGAAGCTTACCCTTCTTGCCGCAGTACACGAACTGGCCGGTGTGGATGCCCTCAGCAGCGATGAACAGCTCCGTCCGCTTCTTGAACCGGTACGGATCCCGAAAGACTACCTTGGCGAGGGGTGCACCGCGGCCCGGGTCGTGGATGATGTCCTGCGGGCCGAGGTGGCATGAGTGGCGGGTCCCGGCGGGGCGCCCCGTGTCCCCCACCCGCCCGCACGGGATCCCCGCACCTTCACGATGCCCTTGATGTAGCCGTGTCGCTCAGCGAAGTCCACGGCTCGCAGACGCGCAGCGCCCTTCCGGTGCTTGACGTGCGCGCGGAACACCGAGCCGGCGCCCTTTCTCTGCCCACGGATGACGCGGCCCATGGCGGCTGTCTGGAGGCGGCTTACGGTCAGCGCCCGGGCGGCCCAGGCAGCCCCACCACCCTAGCTTCAGGGTCCCAGGTCCCCAGGATCCTCCCTCCAGGTCCCGACCCTTTCCCACTCCCATCCCTGGCCCTGCACCCCAGCTCTCTCTCAGGAATCCCGCCGGGGTCCCTAGCTGATCCCAGGGCAGCGGATGGCGGCGGATAATGCCAGAGCCGCCACGCCACATACACGTCCTACCTGCTGCCGAGCGCGGCCGGAAGAGGAGACACAGCGGAGGAGAGCCGCCTTATCTTCCGGGGCGGGGCCGAGAGCCCCTTGACCTTCCGACACGGCCGTGAGCCCAGTGCACGCCGGGATTTGTAGTCATCCCGCGGGTGCCCGCGGCCCTTACCCGGCCGCCGGGGCGCCAGGTCACGCAGGTGACCGGATGTCCTGCAGCGGGGTCCCTGTGGACGGGGCCCGGGAGGAGGCGGGAGGGATGTCCGGACTTCACAGAAGTCTCACGGAAGACGAGCGTCGCCCACTGAGCGGCCGAGGAGACCCCCCCCCCCCCCGAGAGGTTGGGTGACTTTCCAGGGTTACGCGGACCCGGATAGAACGACTTACTCCGGGCGTGGAGTCGCAGGGGTCTTCTCTTGGCCTGGCGAATGCCCCCTTATATAGCTAGAGCTCCTTGCAAGGTTACTGGCTCCCGTCTAGGGCAAGGGCCGCTTTCTAGGGTGAGGCCCTTCCTTGTAGGGTTGTGGGCCCCCTTTTAAAATGGGTGGACGGTTTGGGGGAACGTGGTGGCTTACAGAAGACGGGGGTCTGGAAGAAAAATAGCAAATGTTCAACCACCGCGGGTGCGGCCGCTCCGGGCACGTTGCGACTCTGTGCACGGATAGGTTTTCGGTGAGGTCAGAGTGGCCGTACCCGGATGTGGGTATTGGGGAGAGAGACGGGGGCACCCTGGTCTTTGCTTGGACGACCCGGGCAGGGCATGGTTGGCGACGGTCGAGGAGGCTGCCACGGACAGATTGGGCGACAGTAGAGGTTCGGGAGTTTCAGTTGGGATGGTGGGACCTCCGGGGAGGAGTGTCGCCCTCCTGCTCCCTACACCACTCCCTCCCGGGCACGTGGAGGAGAGAAAGTGAGGCCAGGAAATGGAGAGGGCAGAACTGGTGGCTTGGGAAGAGGGAGAAGAAGAGAGTGAACCATGTCACCGCTGCGAGAATGAGGAAAGGGAGACTGGACAAATGACCCTGAGGTGAGGGAACACGATGAGCCTGCTCAGAACCCTATAGGGAGGGGTGGGTGAGGTTGGAGTTGAGAAAGGGAACAGCTGGTGGGGGACCCTTGGAGTGTGAGCTGGAGATAAAGATCAAGTCTACCAGGGCAGGGAGCCCCCAGCTGGGCATATGCTGCTGAGTGAGGACTTTCCGGAGTTCCAGAGGAGTGGGAGGAGCCTTCAGGAAAGGGTGCCAGGGGTTAAGACCTGGGGGTCAGACAGAGTGAGAACTGCCCACAGGCAGGTCCAGGTAGAGCTTCTTGACTAGGGCTGTGGGTGTGCAGGGGAGACCAGTAGCGGGAGAGGTCGCAAGGTAAGGGGAGTGAGGGCAGGGGTCCCAATGGACAGAGACTTGCACTCAGGACTTTGCAGTAGGGTGTTTGCTAGCAGCAGTGCAGTCAGGTAGGCCTTGGAGGGGCGGTGACAAGAATGACATCGTGAGAAAGTAAGAAGGGGGCCACGTGGCCACATGCTGAAGCAAAGAAGCAGAGGGGACTGGTGAGGCCCCAAGAGAGGCAACAGTTGGGTCAGCAGGGTTGGGGACTCAGGAGGCATCGCAGCCCTGGCAGGGCCAGGGGCTGAGGGTGAGATGGGAAACAAAGGCAAAAGGAAATGGCAGATAAAGTTAAATTTCCTTATAACCCACAGCCCATTGGCAAATACTTGAGGCAGGCAGAGTAAAATGTTTCTCCTTGAACTCCCTACTGTCTTAATGGTAATGCTTTGCGAGAAGGAAAAACAACGTTAGTTTGACAATAGTGGGGCCTCCAATATCCTGTGAGTCTTCTCTAGCATATGAAAATCTCTTTGGGAACTTCCCCTGGACTCTACCTCCCCTGACTCCATGGTGTAACCAGTCTCTCATGGTTCCCAGGACAGCTCTTTCTGCCCACGGGTCCTGTCCCCGTGCTTTAATAAAATTACCTTTTTGCACCAAAGACATCTCAAGAATTCTTTCTTGGCTGTTGGCTCCTAACCCCATGAACCCCATTATCACCCCAAAAAACCTCATCAAGGGGCACCTGGGCCTCCTTGGGGCAGAGTGAGGGGTTTTGAGGTCAGCCCAGGATAGGCTCAGAGGACCAGAAAGGCACAGGGAGTGGCAGGGAGGTGGGGACGGTACTTGGACACTCAGGCTATGTGGTCTCTAAGAAGGTCTCAGATCTCTGGGATGAGATATGGTGGAGGAGGGCCCCCACTTTCTCTTTGCCCTAGAGCTCAATGCAGCCAGAAGGTGGCTAACCAGGCCTACTGCAGGACATGTGTTCAGAGCCTTGCCATAGGCAGATGGTCAGTAATGCCAGCCCAAGAGTTCCAGGGGATGAATGGCAGCTGTGAGCCCCCAGTGAAGGTTCTGGGCCCAGGGAAGCCTCAAGAAGTGCTGTTGGGAGCAGGGGGAGGCTTGCTTGCTTGGATGCTTCCTCCTGAAGGCCCACCTGGAGATGGCAGGCATGGACTGACTTAAGGGAGGGCAGCCAGTTCTGGGGCTCTCTGAGGTGCAGACACTTGCCTGATATCTATTGTGCCCCTGCCTCAAGCTCAGTGCATCTGTCCTTGCAGAGATGGGGATCCTGGCTGGTGCCCTCCCCCTTCAAAGTCCAGAGACCTCTGACTTGCCTCCATCTCGCTAGCCTGAATGTTAGTCCCCGTGTGAGGGGCCGCCAAGTCCGGCACACAGCAGGGACTCCACAAATCTGGGTCACCTGATGATGGGGACCTCTCCAGGGGCAGCCACACTGGGCATGGGGTTCTCAAGCCTTCAAGAGGGGTCCATCTGCCTTTGCTCATGCTGGTGAGCCAGCCACCTTTCCCATGCCATCCAAGGTTACCTCTTCCCAGCATTTCAAACTTTATTCTTAGTTCTTTATTTCCTTTTAAAGTTGCTTTTTAAATATTTTTTTGTCATGTACACACAAGAATAATTTGGTTTAAAATTTTGTTTTTTAACATTTATTCATTTTTGAGAGTGGGAGAGACAGAGCATGAGCTGGGGAGGGGCAGAGAGAGAGGGAGACCCAGAATCCAAAGTAGGCTGCAGGCTCTGAGCTGCCAGCACAGAGCCCGACACAGGGCTCGAACTCACAGACCACGAGACCACGAGGTCACGAGGTCACGAGATCATGACCTGAGCTGAAGTCAGACGCTCAACCGACTGAGCCACCCAGGCGCCCCAAGAGTAATTTGGTTTAAACATGCATGACCACGACTCTCTTCTGTCTTTTTGCACTTGGCTCCCCGCCCCCACATCAGCTGCCCTCAGGCAAATAACAACACTATGCTTCTATTCTTTGTGTGGGAACAATAATACTGTCTTTCATACGGTTATTGTGGGAGTTAAGTGAGTGGATATACACCAAGGACATAAAGTATGCCTACAAAAGTCATCAGGGCTAGAGAAGTCAGAGTGGACACACTTGGACACAACCAGAGAGGTGTTTTGAGAGCGACCCGAAGAGAGCCCTAGGAGGCTTTGAGGTACCCAGACAAAAAGCTTGTTGACATGGGTGCTAGCTTCACAGGGTATTCGGGGTGTGAAAATTCATCTGGCAGTATGCTAAAGGTATTTGTGACTCCTTCCTATGTATTCTACTTTTAAAAATACTGGTTTTTTTGTAAGTGTGCATGAAAACTAGTAAAAATTCTTGGATGTCTTTAGACCTCCAAAAGCTGTGGAAGGGGTGGTGTCCAACTCTGTACCTCCAAGCAGAAAAGGGGAGCCCAGCTAATACCTGGGGTAAAATTGGAGTAAAGGATAATTCTTATATATAAATATCCAAAGCAAAACAAAAATGAAGGAAAATATACATGTTGAGACAAACCAAACAAAATTTAAGTGAAAAAAAGAAGAATCAGTTCTTTCATGCATGTTTTTAGTATCTGAATATATGCGCTGAAAGGTTCTAAGTGTATGTAAACAGGCATACCTCACTTTATTTTTTGCTGATACTGTGTTTTTTACAAATTAAAGGTCTGTGGCAACCCTGAATTGAGCAAGACTGTTGGTGCCCTTTTTCCAACACCATTTGCTCACTTATGTCTCTGTCATGTTTTGGTAATTCTTGAAATGTTTTAAACTTTTTCATTATTATTTGTTATAGTGATCAGTGATAGGACTTGCCGAAAGCTCAGATGATGGTTAGCATTTTTTAGCAACATAGATAGAGATACAGATATACATACACATATACATATATATATACATATACATATAGTTATAAGTTATTTATGTGAGAGGGAGAGCACAAGCTTAAGCAGAGGAGGGGCAGAGAGAGGGGAGAGAAAGAATCCCAAGCAGTCTCTGTGATGTCAACGTGGATCCTGATGTGGGGCTCCGACTCACGAACCATGAGATCAAGAGTCAGACACTCAACCTACTGAGCCACCCAGGCACCCCTAGCAATAAAATATTTTAAAATTAAAGTATGTATGTTGCTTTTTTAGACCTAATGCTATTGCATGCTTAATAGACTACTGCATAAACATAACTTTGTTATGTACTGGGAAACCAAGAAATTCGTTTGGTTTGTTTCATTGTCATTATTCACTTTATTGCAGTGGTCTGGAACCAAACTTGCAATATCTCCAAGGTATGCCTGTATATATATGTAAATCTATTTGTATCCTGCAAAGTATTTTCATTTTCTTTCAATTCCAAGTATGATTTTCTCTTCCTCCCATGAGTTATTTTGCAGGTTGCTATTTAGTTTCTAAGCATATTTGTTTAAACTATTTAGCCATATCTAAATGCAATATCTTATTTTCAGATAATGTAGTTTGTATGATGCCAATTACTTGCAATACAGATGCCTCCCGGGGCCCCTGGGTAGCTCAGGTTACCATCTCACGGCTTGTGAGTGGCTTGTGAGTTCGAGCCCAAGGTCGGGCTCTGTGCTGACAGCTCAGAGCCCGGAGCCTTCTTCGGATTCTGTGTCTCCCTCTCTATCTGATCCTCCCCCACTCGCACTCTGTCTCTTTCTCTCTCTCTCTCATAAATAAATAAACATTAAAAATATTTAAAATATAGATGCCTCGGGGCGCCTGGGTGGCTCAGTCGGTTGGGCGACCGACTTCGGCTCAGGTCATGATTTCGCGGTCCGTGATTTCGAGCCCCGCATCGGGCTCTGTGCTGACAGCTTGGAACCTTGCAGCCTGCTTCCGATTCTGTGTCTCCCTCTCTCTCTGACCTTCCCCTATTCATGTTCTGTCTCTGTCTGTCTCTAAAATGAATAAACGTTAAAAAAAAATAAAATAAAATATAGATGCCTCCTTTGCTGCCTTGTACATTTTGGCTCTTGTGTCCCTCTTCAAAAAGGTGGTCTCTGCTTTTGTCCCCCCTCCCCTTTATAAAAATAAGAAAACATTTAAAGAAAAATATACGAGATTTCATCGCATAAGACTAAATAGTTTTGTTTAAGTTCTTTTAAAATTACTATATGTGTAAGCATTTATTCATAAGCATAGATTTGTGCGTGTGCTGGGTCACACTGTAAAGCATTTTTTACCGTGTCACAAAAGTTTGAAAGACACGATCGTAGAGAAGCTTTTTCAACTGTAGGGGAAGAGGGTGAAGGATACACAGGACCTCTCCGTACTGCCTTTGCAACTTGCATGATTTTATAATTATCTAACAACAAAAAGTTGAAAGAGAAAGGACGCTGCCTCAGCACCCGGTTGCCTGGAATGATGCTCGACTTTTCCATTGGCCTTTCTCGAGGTCTCGCGTGGACGCGTCTGCTCTCAGGCTTGGGGGCTCTGCGCCGGGATCCCCGACTCCCGCAGCGGGCTCGCCCCTCGGATTTGGGAGTTCACGGGAGATCAGGTCCAGAACAGCGCCCCGCCCTCAGCGGCCCTCTTCCATCACCAGCCTCGCGCCGTAGGAGCCAAAAGGCGCCCACCGAGGCGCGTGGTCCTCCGAGCTTCCTAGAGCGGCGCTGAGACCCGTTTCCGGGGGCGGGCCGGAACCGGACCGCCTGCTCCCGGCGCCTTCTGCGCGCGCTCCGGGATAGCGGCCCAGGGTGAGTAGGTCCTGGCCGCGGGGCGGGGACCGGAGTGGGGTGAGTGCGGTTCTCTGAACCCGGCCTGGCTGAGGCTGTGGTCCGCACAGAGGCCGCGCTGAGCACCGCGGGGCGCTGACCTGCAGCCGGCGCCGCCCCCTCGCTTTTCCTTCGTTCTGGGCCTTAGGGAGGGTCCGGAGTCCGGTTCCCACCGGCTGGCGCGGCAAGTGTGCGGGCCGGTCCCGCAGAGCCTGGGTGGCTGCGCAGAGCTGAGGCTGCAGTGGTAGGAGACCTGGGAGGACCGGTTCTGTCCGGGTTGCGTCCCCCTCGGCCTCGCGCCTGCAGTTGCCTGAGCACACCCGCTTGTGAGCAGCTCGTGCCGGCTGGCCACCCCATGCGCTGCCTCTCCCCTGCACCCTCGTTTTCCAACCAATTGTCAGCCCGACGCCCTTGCTTTACCCTGTGCGGTTCTTCGCCCCCGCCCCCTCTTCGCGGAGTTGCCTCATTCATTGGACAACTAGCATTCGGACAACTGGCATACTTACCTTGTCCTGACGACCCTTCTAGTGCTGGGGATACTGCAGTGAAGGGGTAACATCCCTGACTTCATGAAACATCTGTTGTAATAGAAGTGAGGCATTAATGCAATAGAGGCAACAAACAAGAAAGTAGTTTTTTTTTTTGAGAGAGAGTGTAATCGAGCGAGGGAGGGGCAGAGAAAGAGCATCTTAATTAAGCCAGCTCCATGCCCAGTTGTGTTCAATCCCACCACCGTGAGATCTTGACCTGAGCTGAAATCAAGAGACGGACGCATGCTTAACCGAGCCACCCAGGTGCTCTGAGAAAATAGTTTTTGATGATTTCAAGGGCTATGAAGAAAATGAACCAAGAGGATAGGTTTGTGAGAGTTAAGGAGTTAGGGGTGGCTGTAGGTGGGCAGGGAAGGTCTCTGCAAGAAGTTAACATTTGAACTGAAACCTGGTGGCTGACAGGCCTTGCTAAGCCCTTGTAGGCAAAGGAAAGTGCATCAGAATGGCATTGGCTAATTTGAGTAACAGAGAGAACGCCAGCTTGGCTGCAGTGTAGTATGCAAGGGGGTAGGTGAAGGAGTGGAGCAAGGTGCCCCAGTCCCCTGAGGAACAGAGGTTTTATTCAAAATTGGAGGGAAAGAATGACTCCTGCTGGTCCTCCAGGCCCCAATTAAATGTAATCCCCTCAAGAAGCCCTCCCTGAACCCCCATCTAAGTTAGCGCTCCCCTTCCCCTTGATATTTTCTGTCTCAGGACTCCGAGCAGGAACCTGTTTTGTTATCATTGTATCCTCTCCTCCACTTTTTTCAACTTAGCGCTGTTTTTCTCACATTAAAGACTTATTCCCTGGCTCCAAAGATAGGACTAAAATCAGGTCTTTTCCCCTCTAACCAGGTGGCCCCTCCCTGAGGACATGCATTCCCCAGAAATAAGCAAAGAGACAGGCATGGTAACTTACCTCCTAACTGTGGAGAGCGGTATGTGTTGAGTTGACAGCCAGGTCTTCTCCTGAGATGCTCCTCCTCTTAAGATGCTGTGGCTGTCTTGTCGGGGTGAGGAGGACAATAGCTCTGTCAACAGGGGCAGCAGCAATGGTCCACGCAGACTGCCCTGGACAGACAGCCCAGTGCCGTGTCTAATAGTGGTGTGGCTCTGCTCTTTGCATTTGCCGTTTGTGCTGTCTGGGCACAGATGACTCACCAAGCCTCTCAGATCATCCTCTGTAGCCTGTTATACTCTCACATGTTAAAAGGGCCTTCCTTCCAGATGTTACCTCGTAGCATCATAACCGCAGGATTTCTGCTGTTGCCAAAAGGGACATTGCTTTACAAAGCGGCAGCTACTTAGGAGGCTCAAGCCCCACAGAAAAGGGTACTCTAGATACCTCCACCCAATACACAGGAGCTCAAGTGTCCACTGAGGAGGGGACACGGAGACCAGAGTCTACTCTGAGCACCTAGCCAGAGCAGATTGTATTTACTGGCTTTTATAAATAATTTTTCCTCAACTGCGACACATATTTGAAAAGAAGCAATAAGTCTTAGAGAAATCGGAAAAATGAGAAGAAGGAAAATAAAAACTACCTTGGAAGAAACTAAGGCTAATGTGCTGGGGTATGTGCTGCCAGATTTATTTTTTTGCTTAGAGTCTGCTTATTTCACGTGGTAATGCAGTAACAATGTTTTCTGGTGTTCCACAACATGGTTTTACTGGTTGCAGAATCACCCACTGTCAGGGAACCACTCATTCATTCCACAAATCCTTGCTGTGTATCAGGCCCTCCCCCAGGCCCTGGGGGTACAGCATGAATAACCAGACTGCAGGTCTCATCTCATGGGGGAAGGTGGATAAGAAGCAAGTAAGTTGACTGCATTATGTCCGATAACAGGTGCTATGGATGAAAATAAAACGGAATGAGGATAGGGAAGGAATTCTGCGGTGGGGATGGCATTTTATTTATTTATTTATTTATTTAAGTTTATTTATTTTGAGAGAGAGCACACTTACATGTGAGGGAAGGGGGGGGGGGAGAGAGAGAACCCCAAGCAGGCTCCAGTCTGTCAGTATGGAGCCTGACTCAGGGCTTGAACTCACAAACTGTGAGCTCGTGACCTGAGTGGAAATCAAGAGTCACACTCTTACCTGAGTGAGCTATCCAGACACCCGGGAATATCATTTGAAGTAGGATGGTCCCAGAAGACATCCCTGGGAAAACCAGGAGTGAGAGGTGGAGGCTTGTGGGTGAGCAGGTCTCAGGTTGTGGCTTCTTGGGATGTGAGGGGTCGTCTGGGGTGACCGGGATGTGCTTGCCTCATGTCTCACGCTTTCCTGTCTCTTCTGTATCTGGGTGGTCCTTCTGGGAGACAGGGACAGGGGTGGATGGGCCTTAGGCCTGGGCTCTTCCTACTCAACACTCACCGTCCCCAGCGCCTGCCTTTCCCCTGAAGGGGACCTTGGAATGGCGGTGCCACTTGCGACGCCCAGACTCCAGGTGAGTGTCCCCTCTGAGCCTTTAGGCTGCCTTCATCCCCATCCTCAGCTTTTCAGCCCTGAGGACCTTCCCAGGGGGCCCCAGGCCCACCCATGTAGCTCCCACTCCTGCAGGTGGGTCACAGGGATGGATTCTGTAAGCCAAGGGTCAGCCTCCTCCCTTCGAAGACTCACAATGGCTCTGTCAACTCCTTCCTGAGGCTTTGGGCAGAAGTAGGCTGCCCACAGTCTCCTGAAGCCCCTGAGCTTCAAGGGTCAGCAAGCAAGGTCAGGGGCCCTGTCCCTCCCCAGCACCTGCCTCCATCTGGTGTGAATGGTCAGACCTTCTTGGTGCACACAGCCCTTGGCTTCTCCACTAAGAGCAGAGAACCAGAGAACAGGACAGGAACTCTCCCCACCAGTGTGGAGGCTCAGCCACCAGCATCTCGAGGGTGCCCCTACCCAGGCCAGGGTTGAGACCCTCACTTCTCCCGTGGCTTTGGCAATAGGGCTGTTCCACTTTTCCTTGGAGAGTGTTGAGGTGTACCCCCTCCCCCCCATGCCAGGCCTTAGGAATGCAGCAGTGACCATACAGAAGCCTTGACTTCCCAGAGCTGAACAGGCAACCTAAGTATCCCTGACATGGTCTCCGCATCTCCTGCCCAGATAACCCCAGACAGCAGAGTTTGTGGTTGCAGGAGGCCGTTGTGTTTGAGGACGTGGCTGTGTACTTCACGAGAATAGAGTGGAGTTGCCTGGCCCCCGACCAGCGGGCACTGTACAGGGACGTGATGCTGGAGAACTACGGGCACGTGGCCTCACTGGGTGAGGCTTCCCCTTCCATCCTGGGGCTGGGCTCAGACACAACCCTGCTTCTTCCACCGGCCTCCTGGGGGAGTTGGTTCCTTTCCAAATTCAAAGCCTAACATGTTCAGAGGGGAAGTTGGAGGGGTTCCCCCTCATCTCTCCATGGCCACCCAGTTGCCCTGCTCCTGGGAAAGTAGGTGTTCCAACCCACCCCAAGTGTGTGTCCTCTGAGGCCTCCAGCCAGGCAGCCAGACACCCTTCCTCCTGCTCCCTGACACGTGCTGCTCTCCTCCCTGCATGTAGGCTTTCTCGTTGCCAAACCAGCGCTGATCTCCCTCTTGGAACAAGGGGAGGAGCCAGGGGCTTTGATTCTGCAGGTGGCTGAGGAGCAAGGGACTGTGGCCAACCTGTGCCCAGGTAAGTGCAAGGCACAGCACGGCCTGGCCTTCACACAGCTCCTTGTAGCCCCCTGGTGCTTGGAAGGCTGTACGTTTAGTTCCTCACAGCATGGCCAAATTTCTTACTAAACACCTTGCTTGTCATCCAAGGTCACCCAGGGCTAACTTGTACAAGAAACCCAAGTGCATGAACATCCTTCCTGGTGCCCCGAGGTGTCGGGCCAGATCTGTGGGGGCAGTGGGTGTGTGAGGAAGACCCAGCAGGGAAGACCCTTGAGCTGCTTTGATCCTTCCAGCTCCCCGTGGCTCACATGCCAAGGCCTGAGTTTGGGACTGCAGAGGCTGCAGAAAGGGAGGAAAGGTGGCCTGCAGTCCATGGGGCCTGTATGGGCAGGACTCTGACCTGTCTACTGAGTGGATGACCTGTGAGTGAGTGCTGGGAGGAAGAGGTGAGCAAAGGATAGCAGTACCCCACACCCTGCAGGTCCCACTCCTGCATCAGGCCTGCTCCCTACCCCCCAACCTCTGCCCCAGTACTTTGGGCCAAGCTGTGCCCTCCCCTGTCCTCCTGATGCCCCTCTCTGGTCATGAGTTCCCCTCTTGAGCTAACCTCCCACAGTGCTTAAGCCCTTAATGAACCTTCCTTTGGATCCTCTTATACAAACCCTGATTTTACAGTTTCTTTCTTGCAAGAAGTTTCCAAACCTCTCTACCACTTTGACATGAGGATTCTGTCTTCAAATCAGAGTTCCTTTGGTGAACGTAGAGGCGAGGTCACCTTTCCATTTTCTGTTCATTCTTCCAGATTCTAGGATGGAGGCCGGGGTCAAGGAGTCTTCTCCGGGGAGAGTGTCCTCTAAGCAGTTAGGACTGTTGGGCACAGTTTGGGGGCGCCTCCCTGAGGAGAGGAATGGCCGTCCTAAAGATGGGTCAGATAAAGGACAACTCGACCCCCAGGCAGGCGGCCTTGGTGGGGAACTTAGCACGTCCCTGGGGACCCTGGAGGCAAAACAGCCAGGCTTGGGCCCTGCAGAGGCTGCTGGGGACAGAGTGTACAGGTGTGCTTGCGGCAAGGCATTCAAGTACAACTCGCTGCTGCTCAGGCACCAGGTCATCCACACGGGGGCCAAGCCCTACCAGTGCACCGAGTGTGGCAAGGCCTTCAAGCAGAGCTCCATCCTCCTGAGACACCAGCTCATCCACACTGAGGAGAAGCCCTACCAGTGCAGCGAGTGCGGGAAGGCCTTCCGGCAGAGCACTCAGCTGACCGCACACCACAGGGTCCACACGCGGGAGAAGCCCTACGAGTGCGGCGAGTGCGGGAAGGCCTTTGGCCGCAGCTCCCGGCTCCGGCAGCACCAGAAGTTCCACACGGGAGAAAAGCCGTACGAGTGCGGCGAGTGCGGGAAGGCCTTCTGCCGCAGGTTCACCCTCAACGAGCACGGCCGCATCCACAGCGGGGAGCGGCCGTACACGTGCCTGCAGTGCGGGCAGCGCTTCATCCGCGGGTCGTCGCTCCTCAAACACCACCGGCTGCACGCCGGGGACGGCCCCCGAGAAGACGGCGGCCGCCAGGACCCCCAGCCCGGCGCCGCACGGAAGACCGCCTCGGGCGCCAGGCCGTTCGAGTGCCCCGTGTGCCAGAAGCCCTTCAAACACAACTCCTTGCTCCTCCTGCACCAGAGGCTGCACACGGGCGAGAAGCCATTCGAGTGCAGGGAATGCGGCAAAGCCTTCAGCCGGAAGTCCAACCTCACTCTGCACCAGAAGACCCACACCAAGCAGAAGCCCTTTGCCTGCACGGAGTGTGGCAAGGCTTTCCGCAGGAGCTACACGCTGAATGAGCACTACCGGCTCCACAGTGCCGAGAGGCCCTACCGGTGCCGGGCCTGTGGCGGGGCCTGCGGCCGGCCGTCAGCCCTCATCCAACACCAGAAAGTCCACGGGCCCGCGTGTTCCCGGGAGGGTGGGGAGGACAGACGGGTGCCCCACTGGGCTCCCCGTTGAGTTGATGAAAGGCGGAGAACTCATCCAGGAGGGGGCCCCAAGGCAGAAGGCTGTCGGTCCTCCCCGCTTGGCTGTGAGAAGGGTCAGGGCCAGGGCTGTGGTCGAGCAGCCCGAGGGAAGGGCAGTGAGGAAGGCTGAGCCGGAGCGGGTCCCCCCACAACTGCTGAGCCCAGATGCCCGCGGGAGGGCGGCATTTCTAAACCGTCCAAGTCTGCGCCTGGAGGCACACGCGGGCTCCAACACAAGTGGGGGTTGGGGGTGGGTTTCGTTTTCTCTTTCCACTCCTCGGTTTTCCAAATATTGACTTGTGATGGGGGGAGGGGAGCGGAATCTGTTGGCTTTTTTTTTTTTTTTTGGATGTTCATTTGTTACTAGAATTGACCAAGATCAGACTGTTGGCAGGGGACCCAGCCACCTAGTGGGGCAGAGGACTAGAATCCACACAACACCTGCCATGGAGATGTTGGGAACTCTCAGGTAGACCCAGGGTTTGTTGACAAGCCACGGCAAAGCTGGAGGGGTAGTGGTGGCTGAAGCAGGACTCGGGAGTGGGGTCTGCAGGCTCCCAGGCAGTGCCTTGGGAGCCCCAGCCAGGCTAAGTGTGATCCCTCAGCAGGCCTGTCAGCAGAAGGTATTCACTGGGGAGAAGCTTCCCTGGGTGGCCACTGGTGAGAGGGGCCATCTCTTAGTGACCCTTCTTCTTCATCAGCCACCCCCCCCCCCCTCGGCCCCAGGAGCCCTGAGAACACGGAGGGGCTTCTACAGCATCTTACAAAAGGTACGCCAGAAAGGAAGCCGCCAGCCCCAAGCAGAGCTACCAGTGAATGTGTATTTTTTAATCATTTTTCCCCAAATATAAATTTATTTTAGGACATTTGGGAAATGCAAGAACTTAGAAATGTAAAAAACTGCCCTTTGGTCTCACTCTTCAGAGGTCACTACAGCGATGTTTGGTGTGTTTTCTTAGCCTCTTTTTTTAAATTTTAATGCTTATTTATTTATTTTGAGACAGAGAGAACATGAGTTGGGGAGGCACAGAGAGAGGAGAGAGAGAATCCCAAGCAGTTTCTGCGCTCTCAGCAGAGCTCGATCTCATGAATCACAAGACATGACCAAAACCGAGATCAAGAGTTGGACAGTTAACTGACTGAGCCACCCAGGCACCCCCTTAGCCTCTTAAAAAAAATTTTTTTTAAATGTTTATTTATTGTCGGGAGACACAGGGAGACACAGAATCTAACCCAGGCTGCAGGCTCTTGCTGTCAGCACAGAACCCCGACGTGGGGCTCGAACCCACAAGACTATGACCTGAACCAAAGTCGGATGCTTAACCAAGTGAGTCACGCAGGTGCCTCCCCACCCCCTGACTCTTTCTAATGCACATGTATGGTATTTGTTTTACAAATCGGGGTTTACTTTGCTTAGAACCGTGTCCCTGCTGACTGGTTTAGGTAGCAGCTTCCTTACTGTCACACATCTGTCCTTTCCTCACACCTTCACTGTATTTGTTGGCCCCGTAGCAGACCTGTGCACATTTGCTTGTGGCTGAGGTGGACTTTCCCCATCGGGGTTACAGATGTGGAGGGACTGTTTTTAACCATTTGATTAATCATGAAAAATGCCAGTCTTGTTTTCATTTATATTTCTTGGCCTTTTCGTGAGTAAGTTCCCTGTAAGCTCTTGTACCTATTTTTATTAGGTTTTTAAGCCTCTGTGTTGAGCTCCAATCCCTTTCCCTTAATACCTGTTTCTTCAACTGTGATACAAACCACAGGTCTTTTGGTGGTGGGTGAGCATGGAAGAGATGGGACAGAAACTGCATCATACACTTGAGGAAGTGATATATTATGAATATTTTTTCCCAGTTCCTTATTTGCTTTTAGTTATGAGGTTTTTAATAAGAAAAAGACATGTTCCCTACGGGCAAAACTGTCTTGTTATGATTAGAAAGGCCTTGTCCACCCCAGGATTTTATAAAACACTTTCTTTACTTTGGTTAAGTTACAGAAATACTACATATTTGCAGTAAAACAATAACGAAATCTCAATACAAAAATAGGAAATATTTCCCTCTTCCCTTGTCCCACATTCCCACCTTACTCCCCAGACATACACCTGTTAAGTCTGGGTAGTTCATTCCAGACTTTTTTCTCTACATTTCAAATATTCAGCCTATGTGTGCCTGTGTTTTTACAAACAGGATTACTCTAGTGTTTAAAATGACTTTTAGTGTGTCAGGTCACCGGGCTAAACTGTCCCCAGAATTCCCCTTCAGCTGAATTCCTGAGTGGCAGGCTATGCAGGAGGAAGGAAATGGTGGTCATTTGTAGCTCACACACCTACCTAATACTTAGACACTAACCCAAAGGCTGTTGTGAAGTGATTTTGCAGATGGGATTAAAGCACCTAATCAACTGATTTTAAGTATTCTGGTAGGTCTGGAGTAATCAGTTAAAAAGCCTTTAAAAGCTTAGGTTGGGGCGCCTGGGTGGCTCAGCTAGTTGAGCGTCCAACTCTTGATTTCAACTCAGGTCATGATCTTGGTTTGTGGGATTGAGCCCTGAGTCAGGCTCCAAGCTGCCCTTGCCCACCTCTCTCTCTCTCTCTCTCTCTCTCTCTCTCTCTCTCTCTCATTCCTCTCAAAATAAATAAATTAGCTAACTAAATAAGCAAGCAAGCAAGCTTAGGTTTCCCTATGCCTCCAGCCTGTGGAAAAGCATCAGCTGGTGATCTTGTCAGCAAATCCTCGAAGTATTTGCAAAATGTGGTTTTCTCACTAAGTAAACTAAGAATATACTTGAAGAGGTGCCCTTTTTCAAAGCACAAAGCCAGTTTTCAGCCCTGACTTTTTTCCAAAATTAAAAAAAAACTGTGGTAAAATATACACAGTGTTTGCCATCGTAACCATTTTTAAGTGTACAGTTTGGTGGTATTAAGCGTATTCATACGGTGGACCCGTCACAACCATCCATCTTGAGAACCCTTTTCACTTTGTAAAACTGAAACCATCCCCATTAAACAATTCCCCGTTCCCTTCTCCCAGATCCTGGTAACTACCATTCTACTTTATGTCCCTATGATTTCTGACTACTCTAGGAACCTCATCTTACTGGAGTAAAATAGTATTTGTCCTTTTTTGACTGCTGATTTCACAGAGTATAATGTCCTCTGAATTTATCAATGTTGTAGCTGTGATACAATGTCTTTCCTTTTAAAAGGTTGAGTAATATTTACTATTGTATGGTTGGACATTTTCCTTATCCACTCATCTGTCATGGAGACTTGCATTGCTTCCACCTTTTGGCGACTGTAACTAATATTGCTGTGAACATGGGTGCACCAACATCTCTTCCAGACCCTGCTTTCAATTCCTTTGTGCATTCACCCAGAAGTGGAACTAGGTCATAAAGTACTTGTGTTTAATTTTTTTACTGTTTTCTACAGTGGCTGCATCATTCTACACCCCGACCAGCAGTGCACGAGGGTTCCCTTTCTCCAAATGCTCGTCAACACTTGTTGTTTTTTGTTGTTTTGATAGTAGCAATCCCAATGGGTGTGAGCCCTGACTTTTTTTAAACAGCAGTATTCAAATGGACACTAACAGGAAGCAGCTCTCCTCTGAAAAAGAATTCAAAAGTATCAGTGACATCTGGTAGAGTGAATTTTGTAAAAGGCGTATCTCTGAGTACCACTTCAGCCATATTTCAGTTCCATTCTAATTAAACTTGAACTCCCGTTCTGAGTGCAGGAAATCCACATAATTTTTGGAAATCCTATTTTTCAGTTTTTATGTTCCTTTAAAGAAAAATAAGTTTGCTGACTCAGGTTACTCAGTCTTTCAAACAGGTTTCTATTGAGCATGTGATCCTTGTTGAGCACAGAAGAGATGCATGATGGAAACATCACAGGCTCTGCCTTTGAGGGACCTGGGCCTGAGTAGGAGAAAAGGAGTCACACAGGAGAGGGAGGAGATGGGGCCTCAGGAAGAGCCTGGTGCCAATAGACAGCCCAGGAGGGGTGGGGACAAGGTCTCTCTGTGCTGGACACAGGCCCTTGTCACCAACCTCCTCAGGCCCTCTTGGCCCTACTTCCAACTCCCTTTTTGTTCTCAGGATTCCCAGCTCCTGACCTTCTCAGGCCGGGGGATTAGGGAAATTCTGCTTCTGTGCAAGGCCCTTGGGTCTGTTGGTTCCTCCCACCAGCTTTGGAGCCAAGCAGGCCTAGATCCAAAAGACATTCCTAGAAATAGCAAACAACCCTTTAGAGCAAGGCTTTGATACAAGCCAACAAATCCAGAGCCCACACTCCCAACTATCTCCTTTATCAAACTCACACACCAAGGCAAAGCTCCTCCTGCCCTAATTCATCCCAGAGCCACTTATCAATTAGAAATCACATTTCTACCCTGGAGCTTGCTGAAATTATTCAAACTATCTGACCCTAATTTTACTTAGTGTACCTGCCCTGCATTGCCCATTCCTTCCTGCAGAAACCCCAATAAAGGCTCTGGGCCACACTGTACCCTCCCTCTCTCCTGCCTCCTGACCTATGCTGGTGCTTCCCAGTGTGGCCCTTCATGTTGTACCCTGCCTTCTAGAGAAACTGAGTATAATTATCTTCCTTCATGACAATCATTTCCAAGTCTGCATGTCTTACCATACCAGACTAAAACAAGCCCTAGGTATATTGTAGTATATCATGAGACTCCTGAGTGCCCAAGGATGGCCTGTGGAGAAGCTCTGTTCCAGTTTGTTGAAAGTATTATTGCTCTGGGCTACCTACTAGGATACAGAAAAAGTCCTTAGAAACACATCTTCTTGTAAGTGATTAAGGTAACGACTTTTCCCCTAGTTACATTTATGATGTGGAATCCTATTCCCAGGCTGGAAATAGCTGGAAAGCAATCTGGGCTGGCTCAGAGAAGGGACACACTGACCATTCATAGTGTTTAGGCCTCTGGCTATGAACAGTTGGTTTGTTTGCTCATTGGGCCCAAGGTTCAGTGAGGATTGTGGGACTGGGGCATGGAGGTCCTGGAATGGCCTGCAATGGATAGAAGAAATCCCCATCACTGCTGCCCCGCCCCCACCCCAGCAGCACCTGCAGGGCCTTAGCACCCTGGTATCTGCACCCCCAACACCGCCCAGGTGTGGGGTGGGTGGGTGCTCTGGACCAGGCTCTCGTGCTGGCTGAAACAGCTCTATCCTAAGGGTCTTTGCCTCCCCTTCTTGCTCTTTGAGTCATCTTGGGAATGACCCTACCCATCTACCTAGAACAGGCTAGCCTGGGGCCAGGACTCCCCCAGCTTTCGATGCTGCTGTGTGAAGACTCCAGTTGGAAGGCTCCCAGTAGGTGGGACCAGAAGTGTGCTCAGCGCACCCGGGTTTCTTTCTGGAAGCGCCTTGGTTGGGAATTAGGACCTGGAGGGCGGCTGGGAAGCAGGTATGTTCCCTGTCCTTCCCAGTTCTCTATTCACTCGTTTATTCATCATTTGCACAGATGCTCCCTGTGCGTAACCAGAGAGGATGTGGGACTGGTAGAGTTGAGTTAGGAGCGGCGGTGTTGCAGGCTGTGAGCGCTAGGACCGAGAGGCTCGGGAAAGGAGCTGATCTCGCCGGAGAACCCCCGCAAGGCCCGCTTTTCCCTAGTACCTCCCCTCGGAGTCGGGGCGGGGGGCTGATTCAGTCCATCTCCTCCCGTAGGGTTTGCGCCAGATTTCACCGCGGCTGTCAGGGACCCCGATATTTGGGTCGTCGACGAGTCGAGTGCTAGGTCTCTTCTACCGAAAAAGTTCTGCGCATTCTCTGCCCCGCCCTTCCCGCCTCCGGGGCGCATTCTTCCGCTTTAGGTGCCCTGCGCCTCCCGCCCAGCTTCAGCGGTGTCCGCGGCCTGGACCACGTGCCCCAACCACCCAGACAATACCTGCTGTCTCCACTCGGCTCCTCTGCCCTCCTCCCAAGCTAGCCGCTCCCCCGTGCCCACTTCGCCCGTGGTCGGGGCGTCTCCGTTGCCCGGTGCCTGGACCGTGCCCAGCGGGAGCTGCCTTCTGTAGAAAAGCCCGGGCACAGATCTGGTGCGGGGTCCAGCGTCCCCGAGGTGATAAGAGGTAGGCGGGGCCGGGCCCGGGCCACCTCAGGCTCTTCACCCGCTTCGCCAGGACCCCTCCGCCCTTTGGCCTCCACGTCCGCCACCTTCCGCGGGCCCACCCCTCCCTTGACCCCAGCCCCGCCCCTCCCTTGACCCCAGCCCCGCCCCTTCCCCAGCGCCGGGGCGGGGCGGCTGGGAACCATCGAGACGGCCGAGCCTCCGAGCCGCCCAGAACGCCCGGAAGTCTGTGAGAAGAAGAGGGAGCGTGAGCCCGAGGCCCGTTTCCGGTTTTGTCCCGCGTTTCGAGGCTCGGGCGGCCCACGGGGAGGGTGAGTGGGCGCGTCCGGCGCGGACTCGGGTTGGGGCACGTTACCTGCTCATCGCCCTCGGACGGAGCGGCAACCGGCCGACCCCCGCGTCCTCCCGTCTCCGGCACTGCGGGCCCGGCGATCCCCTGCCTCCCCGCTGGGAAGCGCGGATGTCGCGAGCGGCTTGGGGAGGCCATGGGCGCCTGGCGTGGGAGGTGGTCGAACTGCGGCCGCCTTGGCCCGCGGAGGCAGGAGGCATTTGGGCGAGTCCTGCAGGCCCGGCGCGGGATCCACCCGCGGCCTCCCACCAGGTGTAGGCCTGCTCGAGAGGGGATCCCTGATTCTCCTTTCTGCATAACTACAGCTTCTCAAGTCGCCTTTTCCCCTCATTTACTGCCCGTGGGACAGTGGTAAAAAAAAAAAAAAAGGGCTGTGCCTAGGGTAGGGTGGGGTGTTTCCCTTCTCAGGGCCTTTTCGTTTCTACTGGGAACCTGGGATCCAGCGCTTCCAGATTCACTCTTGGCCCGTCGCAGGTGGGGGCCCACCCGACAGTGCTCACTACTGCCTGGGTCAGCTTCACTATGCCCACGGCCTGGAGCTTCCGCCCACACGCCACTTTCTGAGCCAGAAGCTCCCATAGGAAGCCCACTTCTCATTCAGACTGCCTAGGGGAATGCCTGGGATTGGGGCCAAGTTTATGTAGATTGCTGGGGCGGGCGGGGATTCTGAATCCGTTCCTTTTCCTACGGTAATCCACTGTTCTGGCGTCATCCTCCAGTCACACCACCACTTCCCCTTGCTGCTTGTGAACAGCTCCATGGACTCATTCTGCCCGTTCTATTTTGCTTCAGTTCCTTTGCACATGCCTTCCCTGCTGCCTTTAGCGCCCTCCCTACCTCCATCCTCTTGGCCTAGTTAGCTCCCCTGGGAAGTGACTCATCATTAAACCAGAGTTTCCTAGTTTAAATGCTTTCAGAGTTTTCTTGCACTGGGGCATGGTCATGGTTGTGATATTGTGTTTGTATCGTTAACCCTTTAGACTGTGCTTCATGATGGGAAAGTTCTCAAGCGTTGTGCGCTGCTACATCCCCATTGCTTAGTCTAGCACTTACCACGTGTGGCAACCACCCCTTCTGTGTCTGGAGTGATTCCCACACACCACACACTCTGAAAGATGAAGCTTTGGTGGGGAGTGGGGGAAGATACTTAAGTGCTGTGGTTATGTTGGTTCCACCTTATGTCCTTGCTAATGAACATCTGGGGTTAAAGGTAAAGGATTGGAGAACACAGTACCCTCTCAGTTAGCCAGGAAGTCAGGGCTAGGGGTCCTCCAGTACCCTGACCTCTGATCCTTTCATAACTGCCAACAGGTCTCATCCAGGACACATGGATGCCCACCCACCGAGCCTCATGGTAGGAGTGTGACTGCCTCCGTTCCCTCACTTGCTCTGTGAGGGCCCCTACCTTTTCTTCTGAGAACCCACCCTGCCCACTGGGCCTTGGCCTAGACCCTCCATTGGCCCCTTGTGGCCATGCCCAAGCTCAGGCAAGCCCATCCTCTGCCCAGACTGGGGCCCATCTGAAGGCTCTTGTGGGGGGAGGTTTGTAGGTCTGGCTCCTTCCCCCTCCTTCATACTGCCACTCCCCTTGATTTTAGAGCCAAAGGGGCTTGGTGACTGTCTTGCCCAGCCCTGTGGTACATGTGGCTGAGACACACCATGAGGTGGAGCCAGGATGGGGCTGGCACCCAGGTTTCCCTGGGGTGCTGGTGTATGTTTTTTCAGGAGGCTGTGACATTCGGTGATGTGGCCGTGCACTTCTCGAGGGAGGAGTGGCAGTGTCTGGACCCTGGCCAGAGGGCCCTCTACAAGGAAGTAATGCTGGAGAACCACAGCAGTGTGGCTGGACTAGGTGAGGCTGCATCTTGGGACCCCTCCCCCTTCATCATTGGTCAGCACCCACCTAGCCAGGCCCTTGTCAGGGCTGTGGTTATGGGGGCCGTGGGTCTTTGTGGGTCAAGAGCTGACCCTGGGAGGTGTTGTGGTGAGTTCTGTGCGTTGTAAATAACTTTTCCCGTTCTCTTGTGTTTGTTAACTTTTTAAAAAAAAATTTTTAATGCTTATTTTTGAGAAAGCGAGAGAATGCAAGCAGGGGAGGGGCAAAGAGAGAGGGAGACAGAATCTGAAGCAGGCTCCAGGCTCTGAGCTGTCAGAACAGAGCCCCACGTGGGGCTGAAACTCACGAACCATGAGATCATGACCTGAGCCAAAGTCAGGTACTTAACTGAATCGGTGTCCCTGTGTTTGTTAACTTTGTGAGGTCAGATTTTAATGACTCCAATCCATTAGTTTTTGCCTTCTGGGTTGTATCTTTGAAATTTTATTTAAAAGTTCTTTCCTCTCCAAGGTCATAGAGACAATTTGTACGTTCGCCTGTGAACTTTATCTTTCTTATTTAGATCTTGGCATCACGTTTGTGTCTGGAGTTAGGTAGGAGTCTTGCTTTATTTTTGTTTATACACTGAGCCATTTCCTGGTATCACCGCCTAAGCAGCCCATTGTCTTCCTTTGATTTGTGGAGCCACCTTTTTTCATGTGTGTAACTGTGTTTCTGAGCTGGCCTCGTAGTGTGTCTTAATACCTGGTAAGACAACTTCCCCTTTTTATTCTTGCATAAAACTTCACTTATCTACTCGTGGGTAATAAGGTAATTCTTTCATATAAGTTTATAGTAAGTGAGTTATTCAATACTTGGAACTGGAATTTTTATTGGGAGTGCTTTGAATTTCTAGAATTAACAAGAGAAGAACTGATCTCTTCCTCATTAACTGCTCCCACCCAAGACCATGGAATGTGTCTCCATTTATTCTCTGTAATTTATTAGAATTCTAGAAATTTAGGGGCGCCTGGGTGGCGTGGTCGGTTAAACGTCCGACTTCGGCTCAGGTCATGATCTCACGGTCCGTGAGTTCGAGCCCCGTGTCGGGCTCTGTGCTGATAGCTCAGAGCCTGGAGCCCATTTCAGATTCTGTGTTTCCCTCTCTCTCTGCCCCTCCCCTGTTCATGCTCTGTCTCTCTGTCTCAAAAATAAATAAACGTTAAAAAAAAAAAAAAGAATTCTAGAAATTTATTAGATTTTCTCCAGAGTGGTCTGGTCCCTTCTAGATGCTTTATTTTTGGTTGCTTTGTGAATGTATCTTTTTTTATGTTGCTATATTTTTAACCGAGTGTAGCTGCTCTACAGAAATGCTTGTATTTGGTAACTTTGTTGAACTTCCTGCTGCTCTGGTGCTGTATTCTAGGAGGAGGCACCTGCAGCTGAACCAGTGGTGGTTTCCCCCTTGGTGCCCCCAGCGTCCTGGCCTTTAGCTGTGCCCAGAGCCACAGTGGTGTGTCAGACAGGACTTATGTGGATATGCCTGTTTTGTTCCTTATTTAATTTTTTTTATTTGAGAGAAAGCAAACGTGTGCAAGTCGGGAAGAAGGGTAGAGTGAGAGAGAGAGAGAGAGGGAGAGAACTTTAGGCAGGCTCCATACTCAACAAGGAGCCCTACTTGGGGCTCGAGCCCACAGCCCTGGGATCATGACCTGAGCCAAAATCAAGAGTTGGTCTCTCAACCAGATGAACCACCCAGGCGCCCTTTGTTCCTCGTGTTAAAGGGAATACTTCAGGGCACCTGGGGGGCTCAGTCGGTTGAACGTGCAACTTCAGCTCAGGTCATGATCTCAACGGTTCGTGGGTTTGAGCCCCATGTCAAACTTTGTGCTTTGGATTCTTGGTCTCTCTCTCTGCCCCTCCCCTGCTTGTGTTCTCTCTCAAAAATAAATAAACATAGAAAAAAATCTAAAAGGAAGATTTCTAGGGGCACCTGGCTTGGTCTGTGCATCTCCTTCATCTTGGGACTGTGAGTTCCAGCCCACCTTGGGTGTGGAGATTACTTAAAAAATAAATTAAAAAATAAATAAAAAGACCCCCCCTTTTTAAAAAAAAAAAAAAAGGAATACATTTAATTAACATCAGAAGTTGGCTAATCATAATCGTAAACAAATTCTTTTTCTGCATCAATTGAAGTGTTTGTATGATTTTTTCACCTTATTAGTCTAGTAAATCTTATTAACGTGTTTTGTATTTCTGGAGTAAACTCTACTTAAATTATATTTTACATATAAATTTCAGTACTATTTTGGATTCAGCTAGGCAGTATTATGTTTCAGATTTTTGCTTCCCTGTTCGTGAGCAAAATTGACTTTTAATATGTTTCTTTTTATTGTTTTTTGTTGTTTTGGTTTTTTTTAATGTTTATTTTTTGAGAGAGAGAGAGATAGAGAGACAGAGCATGAGTGGGTGAGGGAAAGAGAGAGAGAGAGACACAGAATCTGAAGCAGGCTTCAAGCTGTCAGCACAGAGCCCAATGTAGGGCTTGAACCCACAGACTGTGAGATCATGATCTGACCTGAGGTTGGATGTTTAACTGACTCAGCCACCCAGGCACCCCTGGTTTTTTTTTTGTTTTTTGTTTGTTTGTTTGTTTTTGTGTTTTAATTTAAAAAAGGTTTAAAAAAATTTTTTTTTTGAGGAAGAGAGAAAGAGAGTGTGAGCGGGGGAGAGGCAGAGAGAGAGGAAGACACAGAATCCGAAGCAGGCTCCAGGCTCTGAGCTGTCAACACAGAGCCCGACGCAGTGCTTGAACTCATGAACTGTGAGATGATGACCTGAGCTGAAGTCATTTGCTTAACTGAGCCATCCAGGTGCCCCTATATGTTTTCTTTTTGTGAATTGTTTTTCTATTTTTTTGGCAAATGGCCCTTGGCATATGAGTTTCATAAGATGAACTGGGCACATTTTGCTGTCTTTAATTTCTGGAAGAATTTATGTAGGTGGAATTACAGTGTTTGGTAAAACTCACCGGTAAAACTGTCTGGGCCTTGGGCCCTTGGGAAAGGAAGGTCTTGCGCTAGTGTTTTTTTGCTTTTAGTTTTGTTTTTGTTTGTTTGTTTCTTTTTTTAATGTTTATTGATTTTTGAGAGACAGGGAAGGGGCAGAGAAAGAGGGAGACACAGAATGTGAAGAAGGCTCCAAGCTCTGAGCTGTCAGCACAGAGCCCGACGCGGGGCTCAAACTCACAAACCGTGAGATCATGACCTGAGCCATAGTCAGATGCCCAACCGACTCAGCCACCCAGGCGCCCCTGGTTTTGTTTTTTAGTGAATAATATCTGTCAAGTTTGCAAGTTTCCTTTTGTGCTGATTTTGTCATTTTTAGTTTTCCTGTAAAGTGATGTGTTCGTTTAGATTTCCAAGTTTTTTAGCATCTGTTTGTTCATAATACTCTTTTATTTTTAGTCTGCATTGTGTGTGTAGTTGTTTTCCTTATTTATTTTATGTTTTCACTGTGTTGACCTCAATTTTGCCACAAGAGCTGTCGTATTCATTTTTTCAGAGAACCAGGTTTTGGTTTGGCTGATCTTTCTCTGGGGGGGGATAGTGTTGTTGCCTTTGTTCTCTATTTCATTGAATCCCACCCCACCTTTATTATTTTCTTCCTTTTTATTTATTTGAGTTTGCTGTGCTGTTTTGTTCCCAACTTCTTGAGTTTAACGTTTATCTCATTTGCGTTTTACTATGCTCATTTCTATAATAAATGTATTTAAAAATGTAAAATTTTATTTGCAAATACTGCTTCAGCTTCATCCCATGAGTTTTGTAGTAAATAGAGCTGCTACTTAGTAATTCATTATTTAGTTTTCAAGTAGTTGTTTGTTTTTAGTTTTTTAATGTTTATTTTTGAGAGTGTGTGTGTGGTGTGTGTGTGTGGTGGGGGGGGGGGGGCAGAGAGAGAGAGAGAGAGAGAGAGAGAAAGAAACACAGAATCCGAAGCAGGGTCCAGGCTCTGAGCTGTCAGCTCAGAGCCCAGTGTGGGGCTCGAACCCATGAACCGCGAGATGATGACCTGAGCCGAAGGGAGATGCTTAACCGACTGAGCCATCCAGGTGCCCCAAGTACCTAATAGCTTTGAGCTCCGTGTTGTCATAACCTTCACATCCAATTATATTTTGGGTTGGGGCACAGTGTTGTATTGTCCTGTGGACATGACTCCCTTCACAGTTGGCCTAGAGTTGTTTTCTTTGTACATTCCACATGTTCTTTGAGAGAGCACGTTTCCTGCTGAGCATGGAGTCCTATGTGCACCTGAGGCCTTTATCCTGCAGGGTCTCTCTGCTTGCCCTTCCCCACCCCCACAGCCGGAAACCTGGGGGAGGGAAACCCTGACCACAGGGCTTAGCGCCCTCCGAATTAAAATCCATTCATTTGTTGGCTTACTTTTGTTGTTTCTGTCTTGCTTCTTGGCCACTCCTATCTCCTGGAATGTTCCTGCCCTCTGAACTGAGGGACAGGCCATCTCTGCTGAGGGAGGTGCTGGCAGTGCCTGGCTGCTTTCTCCTAAAGCTAGACCTGGCCTGTTCCTTGCAGATTCTTTGGTGATAGATCCCCTGAGGATCCTGGCCCTGGTGTGGATGGGAATGGGCTGGGAGTCCAGGTATCTCTCATTGTCCAACTTGAGGAGCTGGACAGAGAGGGCCACTGTGTCCAGACCCTCTCCCCCTGATGTTCCCTTTGGAAGCTCTGCTTGTGCTCCAACAGCCCCCTGCCTCTTAATTCCTGGAAACCAAGAGCATTGGGCCCTGGGATGTACCCTCAGTCATGCTGACATGGTCCCCTTCTCTGCCATCCCCACAGCAGGATTCCTGGTCTTCAAGCCTGAGCTGATCTCCCGGTTGGAGCAGGGGCAGGAGCCATGGGTACTTGACCTGAAGGGAGTCGAGGGGAGAGAGGTGGCAAGGACCTCCCTTACAGGTGAGGCTTAGGCCTGTGGCAAAGAGGTTTCCAGGTAAAGGAGTGAGGAGATGTTCGGGGAACCCATGCCCAGCAAGGGTTGAGGGTGGGAAGCTGAAGGCAGACCACAGGGACCAGCCAAGAGGGCATGCCGGGCTGCCTGGGGGCACCACGGGGCCACAGGTGGGCCCGTTGACAGAACTATCGCCTGGTCGTGGGGTTGTATTGGGAGAGACTGAACTACAGAAAAGCAGGGACATAAGACTCTTACGTGTTATAGCAAAAACAGAGTTTGCTTTTCAGGCATAGGTTCAATTTCCAGTTTTACTGATGTTCTTGTTAAGCAAAGTGCAAAGGAACTTCCAAGGGAAGCACTAAGCTTGGCTCTGAGCAGCCTCTCAGGCAAACATCAGTCATCCTGAGACAGTTGCCTCCCACCTGCCAGCAGCTCCTCCAGAACTGCTTGGGCTCCTGGGTGACCCAGCCTCTCACATCAGGCTTCAGGGCTGTGTTGGGTCCTAGGGCTGCTGTACCAAAGCACCACAAACTTGAGGCTTAAAACCACAGAGGTTAATTGTCTCACAATTCTGGAAGCCACACAGCCAAAATCGAGGCATCAGCAGGTTTGTGTCCTGAGGTATGAGTGTATGGGCAGGAGTGTTGGGAACATTGACCCCAGCCCCCAGCCTCCTTGGCCTTGCCTTCCTGCTTAGACCCCTTTTTGATCCTTCCTGGGAAGGAGGTAAAGCTGTAGGCTAGCCCAGTTAAAACCCAGCTCTTACTAAGTATTTCCAAGGTGGAAGAGAGATTTCAAAGAGGGTACCATGGCGGAAAAGCTAGCTGGAGCTGGCAGAATTGGGTAGTTCCATGGGTTTGTACGCAGCAAATGGTCTTTATGGTGATGAGGCAGCAGCAAAGAAAACCTCCCCACAATAAATGTAGACTTGTCACAAGCCTGAGACATAGGACAAGAGTACGGCCTCACGGATAAAAACATGTGGAGCATGTCAGAAAAATGTAAGTACCCAGAGATGTTATCTGTGCCTGGCTAGTGCAGCAGGTAACTGAGGAATGGCCCAGAGCGGCAGCAGGTTGCAGAGCCACACCCCTAACCCACCACCACAGCTACCTTTGTCCCCAGCACAAGAGACCTTAGTGCCTGTCAGCCTGCAGGGACAACATCTGTTGTCTGAGGGAAAACCACTTCCAGAAGGAGGCTCTGTTTTTTAACATGTGCTTGTATCCTCTCACAGGTTGTTCAGAGCTTACAGAGAAGGGCTTTCGAGTTCTAGGGAAGGATGAGAACTCTAGGCTTCAATTATGAGTCCCCGAGGGGCCCCGTGGGCAGTGTCATGCATAGATACACACAGCGAGGCACTAGTTAAAACGGTGAGGGTAGATTTTTCTTAATCCATAGTAGTAAATTGCAATGGAGAAAGTCCAGTGTGAGTGAACTCGGCTTCCATTTGTTCAGACATGATCAGAGCAGGCAGGGGGTGAGTGGGGTTCAGCTAGAGCCAGGAAGTGATGGATTACAAGAGCGGAAGGGAGTGGACCCTCTGACACCTACCTGGGCTTGCTGACCTCTGCTTGTGGCATTTGGGTCTTGCCCTCCCACAGAAGTTGGGAGACAACCTGTCCCTCAGGTGTGGCTGGAATAAACAGATCGTTCTGACAGCCTTGAGTTTTCTCAGGCACACACCTTAAGGAGGGCTAGGATCATCCTAGGGAGGAAACCTTTAGCTGTAAGTAGTGACATTAGTCTTTTGTCCTTACGGGCCAAGGATGAGGCCTGGTCGAGAAGGGCTCAGAGGAGCCTGGCTGAGCTGGTCAAGAGAGGGTCTTTGTCAGAGAAGGTGTCACTAGTAAGTAGGGTCACGTAAAAATGGGCCGTGCTGGGTACAAGTGTGACGTGGGCCCAAAGAGGAGAGGGACCATGTGGCTAGCTGAGCCTGAGGGGAAGCCTGGTGCATAAGGAGGCTTCTCATAGACTTGGTTGCAGAAAGCCAGATGGAGGCAGACTCCAGAGAGGAGTTGGGTGGGTTTGTGGCTGCTGAACCACGTGGATTATCTTTCTCCTTCCTGTGCAGCGGGAGGTTCTAGGCTCACAACTATGGACGTTTCCACTGTGCCCTTCCTTGGCGTCCATGGAGGCCTTTGTTTTCCAGCAGGAGGGAGAGGAGAGCAGTGCGTGTCCACTTTCTCATCTCCAGAGTGGAGGGA
This sequence comes from Acinonyx jubatus, assembly GCF_027475565.1. NCBI lineage: Eukaryota > Metazoa > Chordata > Mammalia > Carnivora > Felidae > Acinonyx > Acinonyx jubatus. The sequence continues at coordinate 188,177 of NC_069394.1, forward strand.
GGCCTGGGCAGAGGACTGAGTGAGCCAGCACCATATGGCCACTCCTGCCCTGTCGAAAGGTTGTGTGATTGTGCCCCAGAGGCCAGGTAGGAGATGCCCTGTGTCATAAGGGCACAGAGAGGTTGAAGGGGCATGTGTTGGGGGAACAGAATTGGGTTCATTCCTGATTCTGTAATTAGCTGTGTGACTGGGGAACCACAAGCTCCTTCTCTGACTCACTACTGACCTCATTGGATTGTCACAAAGACTAATTGAGGGACGGCCAGGAACTAAGTGTTCCTTATGCCCAGGAGATGCTCAGTATGTGATGGCCTCTTCCTCACCCTAGGACTGACTGAGAACTTCAGATCACCGAGGGAGAGGGGACTGACATTAAGAGCCACCAGGAACCCTGGAACTGGGCCCCTGGAGGATATTTCTGTGGGGTAGAAATGGACTGGTTATAACAGCGGTTATCGCACTGGTTACGAAGTTGGTTGTGATGTTAGTTATGACCCTGGGTGTGATCACAGACACCAAGGAGGTGTGTGAGTTTAGCAAGGGTACTCTCTGGGACTGCCGAGTAGGAGAGGGGCTGACACTTATTTGGAGAGTCCAGAAGGAAGGCAGATGTCAGGAAGGCCTCGTGGGGGCCAGTCAGGGGTGAGTGGACTGACCAGAACCCCAAGGGAATGAGAAGGCAGTATAGGCCACCGGGTGTGGCCTCCTGGAAGCTGTGGGGCTGACGTACGTGGTCAGGTGTGTATCAGAGAAGGTGGCTTAGCAGCAGCTGGAGGAAGCCAAATTCGGGTCTGGGGTCCTGCTCAGTACCACCCCCCTTCAGGCTCGCCCAGGGCGTGCCCCACGGCAGCTGTCCAGCCTCATCTTCCTCGGAACCTGTCCGTTAACTCCCCTCACCACACCTCTGGATCCAGGAGCCTCTGGCACCTCAAGCCCAACCTGCCTCTTGCCACACTTGCCAGGCTCTCCAGCCCAGAACTTCCTTACGGATTTTCACTCATACCGGTTCCCCACGGGACGAGCCTCTGCTGATGTGTCCCCCCCCACAGGAACACACGGTAGTTGAACGCATGAAGTAAAAGTGTCAATGAAGCTAAGTCTTGAGAACTGTCCAAGGCCCGACTTCTGGTAGTGTTTTTCCATGTGGGTGTATCCTTGCCTGATGCAGCCTCCGCCACTGCCCCCGGTCTTTGTCCTTTCTCTGAGCACAGGGGATAAGAACCATTTTATTTCCTGTTTATTTCAGATTCTGCAGTTGGGATGGCAAGTGAGCAGGCCTGTGAGGACGTGGATGCTCTAAAATCGGAACCCCGTGTGGCCATGGTCAGAAGCTCCCCACAAGGTTTTCCTCAGAGTTCTGGCTTTAGAGACACCTCTGATTCTGAGGTCTGGTCAGAGAGTAAGCCAAGCTCCCTCCTCCAGAAAAACTGCTTGAACACTGGCACTGTGGCTCCCAGGAAGACCTTCGCCAAGGAGGGTGCCCAGGGACGTGGCGAGCCGGAGGGCATTGGCGTACTGGGTTGTCACCCTGACAAAAGTAAGGGAGGTGCTGCAGAAGGGACATCCCGAAGATGTGATATGTGTGGCAGGAGTTTCAGATCGACTCCGGACATTGCTCTGCATCAGGAAATTAATACACCGAAGAAACCTAACAGATGTCCAGAGTGTAAAAAAAAATTACCTGATTGCTTGCAGGGGAAACCTCGAAGTAACTGCCATGGAGAGAAGCCGTATGAATGTGAGGAATGTGGGAAAGTCTTCAGGTTGTGCTCGCAGCTTAATCAGCATCAGAGAATCCACACTGGAGAGAAGCCATTCAAATGCATTGAGTGTGGAAAAGCTTTTCGTCTGAGCTCAAAACTTATTCAGCATCAAAGAATTCATACTGGAGAGAAGCCTTACAGGTGTGAGGAGTGTGGAAAGGCCTTTGGTCAGAGCTCCAGCCTCATCCACCACCAGAGGGTCCACACGGGAGAGAGGCCCTATGGCTGTCGGGAGTGTGGGAAGGCCTTCAGCCAACAGTCTCAGCTGGTCAGACACCAGAGGACCCACACTGGAGAGAGGCCCTACCAGTGCCAGGAGTGTGGGAAGGCCTTTAGCCAGAGCTCAACCCTGGCTCAACACCAGCGGATGCATGCCGGGGAGAAGCTTCAACTTCCAAGAAGCCCAGGTAGTCCCAGCCACGTTGCCCATCAGAGAATTCACACTACAGAGAAACCGTTTAAGTGTGATGAGTGTGGGAAGGCCTTCAGGTGGGTGTCTCGCCTTAGTCAGCATCAGCTGACCCACACTGGAGAGAAACCTTATAAATGCAACAAGTGTGCAAAAGCCTTTGGTTGTAGCTCACGGCTTATTCGCCACCAGCGAACTCACACTGGAGAAAAACCATTCAAGTGTGATGAGTGTGGGAAAGGCTTTGTCCAGGGCTCACACCTAATTCAGCACCAGAGAATTCACACTGGAGAGAAACCCTACGAGTGTAGTGACTGTGGAAAAGCCTTCAGCCAGAGTTCAAGTCTCATTTACCATCAGAGAATCCATAAGGGAGAGAAGCCCTACGAGTGTGTCGAATGTGGAAAGGCTTTCAGTATGAGCACACAGCTCACAATACATCAAAGGGTCCACACTGGGGAGAGACCCTATAAGTGTACTGAATGTGGGAAGGCCTTCAGTCAAAACTCAACCCTTTTCCAACACCAGATAATTCATGCAGGAGTGAAGCCGTATGGATGTAGTGAGTGTGGGAAAGCCTTCAGCCGGAGTTCCTATCTTATTGAGCACCAGAGGATCCACACTCGTGCCCAGTGGTATCATGAATATGGGAATACCCTGGAAGCTTCTACCCATGTGAGCCGTAGAAAAGTCAGCACTGTAAAGAAACTGCATAAATGTAACGAATGTGAGAAAATATTCAGGTGGCGCTCACATCTAATCATTCATCAGAGAATTCACACTGGAGAGAAACCTTACAAATGTAACGAATGTGGCAAAGCTTTTAATCGGAGCTCACGGCTTACTCAGCATCAGAAAATTCACATGGGATAGACCACCTGTCTTTATAAACGTGTATAAATGTGAATAAACCTGCAGCCTTAACCTTAACGTATTTTATATGGGATCATTTATACTGACAAGAATTTAGAATGTGGGGATAGATTCAGAATTGCTCCCTTAACAAAGAAAATGTCCAAACTCGTACAAAGTGGATATATCTTTGCTGCAACGTGTGACCTCATCCCGCGCAGCAAAGCCTGTGTCCCTCAAGCCAGGGCGCACATGTGTAGACTTTCGAGTTCACAGAAGAAAGACGCCACATCCCGCGGATGAGGAAGTGTCATGGGAAAAGGCCCATGAGCCCTGCCAGACAAGTAGCTGAGAAGTTGCCCAAAGCGTCTTCCCTTAGCAGTTCCTTAGTCAGTTCCTCAGACTGGCTTCAGCAGTAAGGATGTGTTAGCTTGTGCTAGTGGAAGCCCAGAGGAAGCTGCCTTCTTCACCTGACTCCTTTTCCTCCAACTCCATCCCCATCAGAGCAACCCGGGGCTACAGCCAGAGGGCCTGGCACCAGCCTCTTCAGACAGGAGCTGGGATCAGTGCAGGCACTCCAGGAGTAGCACCTGCACCCAGGGACCTGCTCTGTGACTCTGGATGCCACGGTTCTCCATGAAATCCAGAGTCTGTCTGCTTATCTGAGCATCGTTACAGGGTGACCATAAGAACTGAATGTGGGAGAGCTCCCTGCTCCCACACTGAGACCCCGAGCCAGCATCTCTAGCGGAACCCAGGGCAGACCTGGCCTCAGCACTGCAGAAACCGCTCATGTGAGCCCAGCGGAGCTACCCGGAGGCCAGGCTGCTTACCAGACTCCCCAGAACCGCTCCTGCCACACAAACTGCCAGAACCAGGAGGGTCTGCGAGCTGCATGTGAGCCCATTGCCTTTTCCCGGATGCTGGTGGAGGTGGAGACAGACTGCTGACCCGCAGAATGAGGCTAACAGTGTTGATGGTGGCCCCGCCCTCAGGGTCCTGGCCCTGCCAACTGTGAAAAAGTTCCAGGGGACCAGAAGTCTTAGACTGGCTACTACCCACGACCACTCACTCGAGACCTGCCGATCTTTGGTGTCATTGACAGTTATCAGAGGGGTGAAATTTGGGCCAGGGACCCCTCCCCCTTGTCCCAATGGAGAGGCCCATTTCTCCCACATACAGAAAGGTAACCCAGAGGGACACAGGTCAGTCACTTCAGGATTTATTGCAACACTTGATTTGGGTCACCATCACCTGGTATGGTTAAGCCTGTGGGTAGGTCCTTGAGACACAGCCTCAATGGCCATGTGTGGTATGGCCCAACAGCAGGTTCTGGATTTGTATTAGGTGAAAATCAGGCTGGCTGATCCCTCTGTTTGCATTGGGAATTCCCCAACTTTCTGGCATTAGGAACAGCAGAGTCCAGGATGGTCAAGTCTGTGTGTTTGTGTTTCTAATACATGGACAGGGATCTCGGTCCCACAGCAGGTCAGCCCAGTTGCCACCCACTGCTGCTCAGCCAGGCACAACGCGTGGTATGTTTGTTCTTAGGCCACAGTGCTAGTCCTAGGAGTAAAGATTGTCCCCCTGGCCTGTACCCGCCCCCTTGGAAGTGGTGTTCCCAGCCCAGGTGTCAGGACGCCATGAAATCATTGTGCCCATTTCAGTGGCTGTAACCGCCTCTCCACCTGTACCTACTGCACCCAGAAGTGTGTCCAAAAGGGTCATTGCCAGAGGACCAGGGACTTTTCGTGGGCCCACGTGCCTTAGGAAGGCAGTTTGGTCACTGAATGTGCCATTCCCAGAAAGGAAACCTGTCTCTGCCACTTCTGGGTAATGATGGGACAGAGGGGTGGAAAGTTACATGAACTCTTCCGGATTCCAGCCTGAGCGTGGTGCTTTCTGTCTTCTAACAGCAACCACGGGCCAGCCGAAAAGGGCCAGAGGATTCAACCTAAATCTTCTTCACCTGGATTCTCTCTTTGGATTGATATGGTTCTAGATCAGGAGCTGACAGATTATAGCGTATGGGCAAAATGCAGTTTGCTGTCTGTTTATGCAGCCTGTGAAAATATGTACGAGGCCATTAGACTGGGCGACTCTCATGCCTTGGGAACTACACAAGCAGATCAAAAGCTAAGCCAGAGTCCGTTCCGGTAAATGCACTCCTATCTGAGAAAATGAAATTTAAGAACACCTAATCACGGTCCACTAGATTTCCCCAAATAAGGCACCTGCTTAAGCCATCACCAGTCACACAGTTTCCCAGTTTTGCTCCTGTGGCTATGAACACCTCTCCCTTTTCTCCTGCCTGCACAGCACTGCTGATGTTTCAGTGTGGTCCTGCCTGGCTCCAGGCAGTGTTTGTTCAAATATAAACTCTTCAAAAATTTAATGTACCTCAGTTTACCTCTTAAAAGGCCTAAAAGCTAAGAAGGGTTTTTACATTTTTAAATGGGAAAAATGACTATTTTATGACGTTTGAGAAGTATGTTGAAATCACATTTCAGTGTGACCAAATAAAGTTTATTGGAACAGAGCTGGCCCTTTTGTGTGCAGGCTGGCTCTGCCCACTCTTGTATTCAAGGGCCAAGTTCACACTTGCTGGTCTTGCCTTGTTAACTTGGGTAAAATCTTCATGCCCTCCAACCTTTGAGGAATTACTTTTCCTCTCAACTCTTAGTGCGGTTTGTTCATATAAATGTCCCAATACAACCAGGAATTCGATAGAAACCACTCTAGAGTTTACATTCCAGTCTAGAGCCTCCCCTGCACAAGTGTAGGGTGAGGAGTCCTTAGCTGCATCCACGTGAGACATGGGACACTGGCCTGCCCGGCAAGACTTTGTGAAATCAAGCTGCCTCAGCACCTAAAATGCCTGGAGCCCTTGAAGAGCATCTGTGTGTGTCCTGTGAGCTGGTGGCCCTTTGGCAGAGGGGGTGGAGGAGGGCCACCTGTGGGATAGTGCAAGGTTTTGGGCATTCTGTTCTACTTTAAAAGGTATTTTCCAACATGGGCTTCAGTAGATGTAACAGTGAACGTTTTTAAGAATGCCCAGAACTCTATTTCAGAGTAGATATTAAAATACCTTGGATTTTTTTTTTTTTTGAAGCAATAAGCCCATAATTTTGACTTGAAACTACTTTTTACTCAATCAGGCTAAGCTTTGATTCATGACATTGGATTGGAACCACCAAGCTTCCTGGAAGCTTCACAAAGGTGTGGGGGGTGCAGAGCCCAGGTGAGTTTACACAGTGTGCGTGGCGTGCACTCAGAACCTAGGAAATTTTTGTCGCACGAATGAATGCTGCATTTGGGGAGCTTTGAGGTTGGGATGTTAAACACTGTCAGAAGAGGAAATGCACGAGCATCAAGAGTTTCCACAGAGGGACACCTGGCTGGCTCAGTCAGTGGAGCATGCAGCTCTTGATGTCGGGGTCGTGATTCAAGCCCCATGCATGTTGAGTGTAGAGATTATTTTTGAAAACTCTTTTCACAGAGATCTAAATAAGATCAAGAAAATGGAAAAGGGAAATTTTTCCAAGTACAAGTATCCATTCTCTGTACAAGACCTTGTACAGGCTGGAGACAAAGGTGGACCTCAAGGCCTGTGAGTGGTAAGGACTGACTACAGATGAGGGTAGACCGTTGCTCTGTAGCCTAGGGAGTCCTTTGGGCACACAGGATCCACCCACCCCAGCCTGGCTGGGTTGAGGGCGGTATGGCAGAGCCACCTGCCACCTAGTTTTGCATGTCCCCAGAGACTAACAATGGTTTTTAAATGCTTGAAAACAAGATGATTTTGTGACCTAGGAAATTAAAATTTCAGTGCCAGTGAGAAAGTAATTGTGCCCGTTCATTTACGTAGCGTCTGGCTGCTTGCAAGCAACATTGGCAGAGCCGACAACCCTTGTGACCTGGAAAGCTGAAATATTCCCTTGCAGCCGTCCCCTGCTGCAGCAGCTCTGCGGAGCAGCAGTGAGAAACGGAGGGGAGGCCACCTTGCAGGTGCTGTGGGAGGGACAGCGTGGTTAGGGCTGCCTTGTCCACCCCACCATGGATGGAGAACAATGCTCTGACCCCACTGTACTGACTGAGAGACCAAAAGCACAGACTGTCTCTTCTGGTAAACGGCTGGTGAGTGGGCAGAACATGACACCCCCACGTGTCTGGAACCCAGCAGGAGCAGACTGCATGTGACCAGGTGCTGTGCCTGCAAGGGGCTGAGGGCCCTCCCAGAGTCTGCTGACTCTCAGAGTGGACACACCAATGCACCAAACTGCCAAGCAATCCCGGTCGGTCCGATGCACAAGGATGGGGTAGGGGGTGGTCCCTGCAACCCACAGGCAGAGCGAGGGCGTGCAGATCTGGGCACTTGCCCACTATCTGACTCCTGTGACTCTGAGCCTCCATCGGCCTATCTGTGAGTGGAAGTGTCCTCTACCTGCAAGAACTGCTGAGAGACGATGTGGGCTCCAAGTGAGAACTCTGTCCTCCCTATGAGGGCCTCTTGGGAAAGGCGCTGTGCGTGTTTCTCATAGATGCCGACAGTAGGGTGGCCTGGGAAGTGCTCCTCCTCTCTGCTCAGGTGTATTTTTGAGGACCATGGGGGCCCAGCCACGTGGCCCTTTGGTGGCACTACAGCGTGGAGCTTCCTGCTGGGGCGTAAAAGCCTGGCTCAGATTCTAGGGCTCCATTCCTGGTTGCACCTACCAAATTCCAAGAATCCTGCACAGCAGAAGCCCCTGAATCTCCATGGCTTTCAGCCCTAAACGTGTGTCCTCCTTCTGGGGCCAGTAGCCACTCAAGGCACGTGAGCCAGCAGGGAGAGCCTCTTGAAGCCCCCCCGGCTGAACCTCCTTGCCCCTCCCAGTCACTTGCCCAGTCAGTAGACCAGGGACACTGCCACAGGGAAGCCCCATCCAGGTGGGGAGGGAAGGTGGACAGCACCCCCACCAGCTGTTGGACATCGGGCAACTCTCTAACCTCTATGCGTTATCACCTGTGAAGCGGGGGAACTTCACACTTGTGAGTTAAAGTTGTACCTAGACTGTTCAGCACCTGTTGGTTACACCTGTAATTTCTTTGTGCATCACCAGGGACTGGCCTGTGAAGGTTGAGGAGGCTGTGCTTTGGCAGTAATATCAAGGGCTTTAAAATGTTCTGCCTCATCTGTTCCCACTTCTAAGCAGTTTCAGTATAAAATGGTTTTACCACTAATGTCACTGTGATTTTTTTAAAAAAATTTTTCTGAATGTTTATTTTTGTAGGAGAGAGAGAGCGTGAGCAGGGGAGGGGCAGAGAGAGAGGGAGACACAGAATCCGAAGCAGGCTGCAGGCCCCGAGCTGTCAGCACAGGACCCTGTGCAGGGCTTGAACTCACAGACTGCAAGATCATGACATGACCGGAGCTGAAATCGAACGCTTAACTGACTGAGCCACCCAGGCACCCCCACTGTGATTTTTAAAAGAAAAAAAGAATACAAAAGCTGCTGTGGTCTGTGTCCTCCCACCCCCACCCCCCTGGCCAAAATCTATATATTGAAACCCTAATGCCCAATGTGATGCTATGGGGGTTTGGGGCATATGGGAGGTGATTGGGATGGGTTCAGAGCCTCATGAATGGGATTAGTGCCCTTACAGAGAGACCCAAGAGAGCTCCCTCACCCCTTTAACCTTGTGAGGACACAGGGAGAAGTCTGCAGCCCTGAAGAAGGCCCTAACCCAGCCATATCGGCCTCCTGATCCCAGCCTCCAGAGCTATGGGAAATCAATGTTTCAGCCACCCAGCCTGTGGTGTGTGTGTGTGTAGGTAAAATTCAGCACATCCACCGAGGGGAATGGCAGGTTTTGCAGCCATTAGCCACGACTGTCATACTCAGGAGGGGTTAAGTGAACAGAGCTAACACAGACACACAGCCTAAGTATGAAGTCTGATGAACACAGTTTCCATGGCTGTCTATGGGCAAAGGGACTTTTAAATTTTTTTCTTTTTTTATTTTTTGAGTTTCTCCAAATGTCTCATGAGTACATATTGCCTGAACATGTCTGATGGTCATGAAAGAAACACCTAGCATAGAAAGCCTCCACTGGTTGGGCACACCTGGCACTTAGCACATGCTTCTAGGGTGGGCCAGGTGGCAGTTTGGATGGCCCAGTCCAGCTCGCATCCTTGGGGAAGCAGGGCCCAAAGATGGCAGCGGATGCTGGATGAGACACACAGGGTGCATCCCTGTCTAGCCAGGTCTGGGCCTTGCCTGGGGGGCTCGGCCTCTGAAACCCTAACTCTGAGTGTGTAGCACCACCCCACCTTGTTGTCAGCTTCCCGTGCAGCCGCCTCCTCTCTCTGCCCTCGGCGCACACCTAACTTGCCATGACCCTGTCTCAGGGAGAAAACTCAACGGAGATGGCGGGAGTGTTCCGTAAATGGCAGTGAGCAAGCACTGCTGATCTTGACGGAGCCTGACACAGAGCAGGGGGGCAGGAAGGGGGTGCTGGGTAAGGGCAGGGGTTCCAACACAGATGCCTCAGGGTGACTGATGGGCACCCCAACATCATTAGCTGTTTTCAGAGGAAGTTTTTCCATGAGACTTGTGACCTGGTCGCCCAGCAGAAAGCAGACCGTGGAGGCAGGGACACTGCAGGGGGAACACGGCCCTACAGCAAATGTCTATGCAAAGAGCAGGACCCCAAGTTCCCCTACCTGGCAGGGAGGGGTTATGCTGGAAGGTGCAAAGTGGCCATGGGCCCTGAACATTCCCACAGAGTCACCCAGGAAAGATCCCGCTCCCCTCTGCCCTGCACACTCTCACTGCTAACGACTGAATCGTGTCCCCCGGCCAAAGTTCGTGTGGAAGCCTTGACCCCCAGTATGACTGTTGATGGAGATGGTGCCTTTAGGGAGGGGGTTAAGGGTAAATGGAGTCATAAGGGTGGGGCCCTGATGCATCAGGACTGGTGTCCTCAGTAAGAGAAGAGAGCTCTCTTCTCTCATACACGCACGCTTCCTGAGGAAAGGCTGTCTGCAGACTAGGGACAGAAGCCTCTCACACTGTGACCTCTGACTTCCGGCCTCTGGAACTGGGAGGAAATACAGTTATGCTGTTCAAGCCATTTAATCTATGATATTTTGTTATGGCAACCGGAGCTGCCCAAGACACCCACCTAGAGGATCCCAGGAGAGGCCCCCGTTTCCCTCTCCAGATACCAACTCAGCCCTGGCAACAGCCTCTCCACCAGGCTCCCCGCCCCTGCCCTTGTGCTCTGCTCTCCACACAGCATCCAGTGAGATTATTTATTTAATTTTATGTATGTATGTATGTGTGTATGTATGTATGATTTAAAGTGCCCCCCTGTGATTTTTTTAAATTTTTTTTTTAACGTTTACTTATTTTTGAGACAGAGAGAGACAGCATGAACGGAGGAGGGTCAGAGAGAGGGAGACACAGAATCCGAAACAGGCTCCAGGCCCTGAGCGGTCAGCACAGAGCCCGACACGGGGCTCGACCTCACAGACTGCGAGATCATGACCTGAGCCGAAGTCGGCCGCTTAACCGACTGAGCCACCCAGGCGCCCCCCGGGAGATTCTTTTACAACAACTGTCAAGGGCGCCTGGGTGGCCCAGCCGGTTAAGCGTCAATTTCTGATTTCCATTCAGGTCATGACCTCACATGGAGCCTGCTTGAGATTCTGTCTCCTTGTGTCCTCCCCTGCGTGCGTGTGTGCTCTCTCTCAAAAAAACTGGGAAAGAAAAGTTATTAAAACAATTGTCAGATCCCACCCACTCTGCTCAGAACTGAGGCCCCGGGGGCCTCCACAGCCCTTCACCCAGCCGCAGCTCCACGGTCATGCACTGCCACCTGCCCCTCCCCAGAGCCCCCATTCCTCAGACTGCTCTGTTCCCCTACCTCCTTCAGATCTTTGCTCTTAGACCATGTCCTCAAGAAGGCCCACACCATGACCCAATCTAAGATGACAGCCCAGCTCTTCCATAACCCTGCCTCCCTTCACAGGGACCCTGCTCTATTTCTGCATCTCTCACCCTTCTCTGACAAGATACTGGTCATTTTTTACTACCCATTTTACAATGTCACCCCCTCAGCACTAGAATGTTGGCTCCACGAGGTCAAAGATTTAAGGCAGGAGAATGAATTGTCGCCCCCTAAGACATAAGGTTCCTAAAGGAAATGAGCGGAGAGCTCAAATGCTACATCAAGCCAGGCCGAGTGACCACAGCGGCCGCACAAAGGCCTTGGCCTGGACCCCAGATGATAACCGGACCACATGTGGCCACACCAGAGCAGCAGGTGCCCTCACCCAGCAACATGAGCAACAGCCAGGGGAGGGGTGGCAGTTTGGTGTCCACCCAGGGGAACGTGTTTGGTTTTGTTTTTTTATAGTTGCTTTATTTCCAGTACAAAGGGAAGAAAAAGTTGTCTTTCTTAATTAAACACAGAATGACATCATTACGTTCAAACATCTCACTGAAAAATGCTTCCTGGAAGGACAGGCTTCACTTTGGAGATGCCTATCGGGGCCAGCCACCCCCGAGTGACTGGAATGGGACTGCAAGCACGGGTCAGTCCTGCAGTTTGAGCTCACACCTCTTCTCCAGGTCCGCCATCTCCTTCAGGACTAGGGCCACGCCGTACCTCAGCTCCTGGAACTTGGCTGTGGGGACCTCGAAGCGGTATGCTGACCCATCTGAAAGCTTCAGCTGCATTAGGACACTCGGCTGCAGGGAGCGGGCCAGGGCACTGGTGGAGATTGCCACATCCACCCTCCACCACAAGCTGGCAACATGGGGCAGCCAGGTCCCCTGCCGCCTGGCCACAGAGTTGAGGAGAAGCCGCTGGCTCCCAAACACCACGCTGGACAAGTCCATGACCAGGTCCTGGGGGATGCAGAGCTCCCGGAGCTGGTCTTTGAAGGCATCGGGCTTCAGGCTGGCTGGGGGCAGCCGGAGGGCCTGCTGGAGCAGTGTGTTTGTGCCGGCTAGGAGGGCGCCCAGCCTTTCCTCCGGCAGGTCTGCGCCAGCCCTGAGGCGCTGCACAGCCTCCCGACAGTCCTCTCCCTGCAGACTGCTGACCACCAGCTTCAACAACTTTCTGAATGTGCCCCTGTCCAGGTCCCCCAGGAGCCGGGGCATTGCTGCCACTTCTGGGGGGAGCTGGGCCCCCAGGAAACTCACCCGGCTGCTGTGACTGTCACCAGGGTAATGCAGGTATGGAGATGCAGTCCCCACGGCAGACATCGCTGTTTCCTCCCTCGTGATCAGGCAGCCCAGAGGAAAGGTCCCAGCTGCAACTGCCAAGGGCGGAGGGGGAAGAGAAGCCCAGTAACTCCTCTGTCCTTTGAAGGGCCAGCAAATGAGGACTGACATGGTCTCTGCCTTGGAGAGGCCGACGACATGAACCACTGATGACAGCCCATGTTACGGGAGGTTCCCTGAGAGCAGGTGGCACAGGGGTCCACTCGAATCCCGCGAAGAGGAGAGCCAGGAGTGGGCAGGGAAGGGAGACGGAGTGGGGAGGAGAAGAGAACCAGAAACAAGAGAGCTCACATAAGATCTCCAAATCCATAATGGAGAAAAGAATGAAGGAGAAGAAAAGTCCAGAGAACACAGGGACACACAGCCATGGCTGCTGCCACTGCCCACGGTAAGATCATTCAACTTTGAATTCTCACAACAGCTCTGCCAGAGCCAGTTCCTATCCTCACCTTGTCTATAAGGAAACCGGGGCTCAAACACAACTGCCAGGGCCTAGAACCAGGCCCGTCTATCAAAACTTCTCACTGTTTCCACAGCACAGGGGAAACCAGACACAGTCACTCACTGGGGCTGTGGTACCTGGAGAAAGGTCTGTGTCATTACCTGAAGGGACAGGATAATGTCATAACACATCGCAGGTGACCGAGCCACACACCTGCTTATACAGGACGAGGGAGCACCGCCCACCTCAGCAGCTCCAAGTGCTTGAACAGAGCTCAGCCGGGCACAGATCCTGCCCCCAAGGCTCCCACCAGGCCCAGGGCGAGATGAGGCACCGCGGAGCGCTGGGGAAGCCCCGGGGGGCACGGAAAGCCCTCTGCGGGGTTCATCTCGTGCCCATTCTCCTCGGAAGGCCGGGCCTCCCCTCACCCTGCCTGTCAGAGATCATCCACTGACAAACAAGGGGTCGTCCCCCACTGCCTGGCCACTATCAGGAACTGCCTTCCACTCGCCCCGGCCGCCGCGCTGCGCAGGCCCTGCTCCCCGGAGGCTGGCGTGCTGCCCCACGCTGACCCTCTCGGCCCACCGGCCCGGGGCAGGAGCTGACGGAGACGGCCGGATTGGAGTCGTGCCCCCTGCTCGCCGGGGCGGCCCTGGCTGCCCAAGAGCCGCCCAAGAGTCAAGCGCTGTCCGGCCCCGCCCCAAACGGCACCACATCTGCCTCTAGAGCTCCCCGGATGTGGCGGCCAAGGGGCCGCGTCGCAGTCCGCGGTCCCCTCCCGGAAAGAGCGATCCCATTCCCCGCACCCCAAAACCCCGAGACTTCCCCGCACCTGAACGCGCAATCCGGCACACAGCGGCCTGGCGGAGAGCGGGACCCCTGCTACGCCGGAAGCAGGGCCAGGTCCTCGGAAGCGATCCAGAGACACTTCCGGGCAGCTCTAGGACCTCGGGAGGACCCGGCCCTCCGTGATCCGGGCATTTGTGCTGACGCTGAGGGCGTCGTAGCCGCTAATCTTTTAGCAAATTTTAAGTATATGATACAATATTGTTGATTACAGACACCACACTATATAGCAGATCTCTAGAAATTATTTGCCTTGCAAAACTGCAAGTTTGTACCCTTTGACCATCACCTCCCCCATTTCTCCCTTTCCCCAGCCCCTGGCCACCGTCGTTCTAATCTCTGTTTCTAGGAGTTTGACTATTTTAGATTCCAAATATAAGGGAAATGATACAGAATTTGTCTCTCTGTGTCTGATTTATTTCACTTAGCATAATGCCCTCTAGGTTCATCCTCGTTGTCACAAATGGCAAGATTTCCTTCTTTTTTGAAGCTGAATAAAATTCCGTCGTGTGTGTGTGTGTGTGTGTGCATACACAAATATATATAACACATATAGTTTGCATATATATAAATGTGATATATATGTCATATTTTCTTTATCCACTTGGTTGATAGTTTGTTTCTATATCTTGTCTATTGTGAACAATGCCCCAGTGGACATGGGAGTGCTGATATTTCTTAGAGATCCTGCTTCCAATTCTTTTGGATAAATACCCAGAAGTGGGATTTTTAACTTTTTGAGAAATCTTCATACTGTTTTCCATACGGCTGTAGCAATTTACTTTCCCACCAACAGTGCACAAGAGTTCCCTTTTCTCCACACCTTTGTCAACACTTGTTAGGTTTTTGTTTTGTTTTGTTTTGTTTTGTTTTGTTTTATAATAGCCACCCTAACAAGTCTGAGGTTTTGATTTACATTTCCCTGGTGATTAGTGATATTGAACACTTTTTCATGTGCCTGTTAGCCATATGTATAAGTCTTCTTTGGAGAAATCTCTTTTCAGGCCTGTAGCCCATTAAAAAAAAATTTTTTTTAAGTTTATTTACTTTTGACAGAGACAGAGTGCAAGCATGAGCTGGGGAGGGGCAGAGAGAGAGGGAGACACAGAATCCAAAGCAGGTTCCAGGCTCTGAGCTGTCAACACAGAGCCTGACGCAGGGCTTGAACCCACGAACCGTGAAATCATGACCTGGGCCGAAGTCGGACGCTTAACCGACTGAGCCACCCAGGCACCCCAAGAGTCTCTTATGTTTTGTCCCCCTACTTGTTTTTATATTATTTTTGCTTCCCTTCCCTGTGTTCATCTGTTTTGTATCTTAAATTCCTCATGAGTGAAGTCATATATTTGTCTTTCTCTGATTAATTTCGCTTAGCATAATACACTCTAGTTCCATCCACGTTGTTGCAAATGGCAAGCTTTCATTCTTTTTGATTGCTGAGTAATACTCCAGTGTGTGTGTGTGTGTGTGTGTGTGTGTGTGTGTGTGTGTACACACCATATCTTCTTTATCCATTCATCCATTGATGGACATTTGAGCCCTTTCCATACTTTGGCTATTGCTGATAGTGTTGCTATAAACATTGGGGTGCATGTGCCCCTTCAAAACAGCACACCTGTATCCCTTGGATAAATAGCTAGTAGTGCAATTGCTAGGTCGTAAGGTAGTTCTTTATTTTTTAAATGTTTATTTATTTATTTTTGAGAGAGTGAGAATACAAGCAGGGGAAAGGGAGAGAGAGAGGGAGACACAGAATCCGAAGCAGGCTCCAGGCTCTGAGCTGTCAGCACAGAGCCCAACATGGGGCTCAGACCCATGAACTGTTGAATCATGACCTGAGCGGTAATTGGATGCTTAATCAACTCAGCCCCCGTAGGGTAGTTCTATTTTTAATTTTTTGAGGAAACTCCAGACTGTTTTCCAGAGCGGCTGCACCAGCTTGCATTCCCACCAACAATGCAAAAGAGATCCTCTTTATCCGCACCCTTGCCAACATCTGTTGTTGCCTGAGTTGTTAATGTTAGCCACTCTGACAGGTATAAGGTGGTAACTCATTGTGGTTTTGATTTGTGTTTCCCTGATGATGAGGGATGTTGAGCATTTTTTCATGTGTTGATGGCCATCTGGATGTCTTCTTTGGAGAAGTGTCTATTCATGTCTTTTGCCCATTTTTTTCACTGGATTATTGGTTTTTTGGGGTGTTGAGTTTGATAAGTTCTTTATAGATTTTGGATACTAACCCTTTATCTGATATGTTGTTAGCGAATATCTTCTCCCATTCCATCGGTTGCCTTTTAGTTTTGCTGATTGTTTCCTTCGCTGTGCAGAAGGCTTTTATCTTGATGAGGTCCCAGTAGTTCAGTTTTGCTTTGGTTTCCCTTGCTTCCAGAGATGTGTTGAGTAAGAAGTTATTGCGGCTGAGGTCAAAGAGGTTTTTGCCTGCTTCCTCCTCTAGGATTTTGATGGCTTCTATCTTAGGTTTAGGTCTTTCATCCATTTGGAAGTCATTTTGTGTCTGGTGTAAAGAAGTGGTCCAGGTTCATTCTTCTTCGTGTCGCTGTCCAGTTTTCCCAGCACCACTGGCTGAAGAGACTGTCTTTATTCCATTGGATATTCTTTCCTGCTTTGTTAAAGATTAGTTGGCCATACATTTGTGGGTCCATTTCTGGGTTCTCTTTATTCTGTTCCATTGATCTGAGCGTCTGTTTTTGTGTCAGTACCATACTGTCTTGATGATGACAGCTTTGTAGTATAGCTTGAAGTCCGGGATTGTGAGGCCTCCAGCTTTGGCTTTCTTTTTCAAGATTGCTTTGGCTATTTTGGGGGTCTTTTTTGGTTCCATACAAATCTTAGGATTGTTTGTTCTAGCTCTGTGAAGAATGCTGGTGTTATAAGAATTGCCCCTTGTGATTTCCAAAGTGATGGGAGTGTCTGACACAGACCCTTAGCTCCCTTGGAATTTCCTGGGTTATAGGAGTGTCTTTTGTTCTAATGAGGTGACTCTCAGTGTGCTCCTGAGTGGGTCTGAATGGAAGCTTGGAATGGTCAGTCCTACTCCCTTATCCTCCAAAGTGGAGAGAAATGGAAAATAAGTTAGTTATTGACCATGCCCATGTGATGAAGGCACCATAAAAATCCCCCCTCCAAAAAAAAGGGGGCTAAGTGAGCTTTGGAGTTGGTGAACACGTGGAGATGCAGGGAGAGTGTCATGCCTTGAGAGGTCAAGGAGGGCCCTGTCCCCCTTCCTCACCCCCGTGCATGTCCTCTATCTAGCTGTTCCTGAGCTATATTCTTCATAATAAACCGGGAATCTGGTAAGCGAAGTGTTCTCCTGAGCTCTGTGAGCCACACTAGCAAATGATCAGACTGAGGAGGGGTCATGGAACCTCAGACTTATAGCCACTTTGTCAGAAGTGCTGGTGACAACTTGGTCTTGGCAATTAGCCTCTGAAGGAGGACTGAGTCCTTAACTTGTGGAGCTGCCTCTACTTCCCCCGTCTGTCCTCTGCGTTTGCACAAGGCTGGCATGGCCATCACTACCCACACTGCCCTGCTCTGACATGTCATTCTCATGCAGGCCTCATGTGATGACTTCCCAAACATGTCTGTGCACAGACCCCTAATTACTCCCCTGACTTTTATCTTTCGGACTGGTTGGGGTGGGGGGGGGTGGGGAGAGCAAGAATTTCATTAGCAAATATTTTCATTAGCAACTTCCTGAACTCATATGCTTTTCCTTTCCCCCAACATAGGCAACAGATGGTTTCCAGGAGAATGTTCCTAACACAACTGCAATTTCAGAGACCTCATTAATTAATGGTTCAGTGGTTGAGCTCTGAAAGTTATTAACATGTTTGCACAGAGGCCCCACTTCCCAGGGCTCATCCCTACCATCTACTGAGCATGGCAGGGACACTAAGGCAGGCCCATTCCTGGAACGCACAGAATGCCAAGATGGCTGACTTCATCTCAGTAAGTTTGCTTAGATGGCACAAGTCTGGAATGATTCCACCCAAACTTCTCTCCCTGGGTTGGACTTGAATTGTGATCTGATAGCTCTCCCCATCTTCCCTGACTCCTTATTTTTTCTCATGCCAACTCTTTCCCTAATAAAACTTTTGCATGCTTAATCCTGTATTGGTGTCTGCTTCTTGGAGGATCCAGACTAACACAAATGAACCATAAGTGGGTGGTCAGGAGGACATTTGGGACTGCTTCACCCACTGTCTGGCTGGTGAGGAGAACACTGTCCTGGTTAGTAGTTGGTGCCTGGAGCAAAATGGTGACTCAATTGCTAAGCATGTCACTTGTGGTGACCTGGCCAAATGACCCAGGGGGAGGAAATGCCGTGAGAGGTGCAATGATGCAGGCATTTGGAAAATATGGGGAGCATGACAGAATGACAGAATCTTGGGATTTTGGAGTATGTGTGGCTGTGACACCTGCAGAACAGAATTATATGTCATTTAAGAACCAGGTCTTGGCACATTCCTGGGCCCTGGTAAGGGAAAAAATTGCGCTGATCCTGGAACATCAAGGAGCCACCTGTCCATATGCACCTCCCATTATGAGGTGAGGTCCATAAGACCTACAAAGGCATAAAGCTAGGGAGGCCCGGCAGCAGTCCATTATAAGGTGGAAATGGTAGGTACATCCAGAATGATGCCCAAGTAGGGCCAAGGGGACACAAGTAAGCTGAGTAAGCAGATAGCCCAGTCTCCCATGTCTTCTACCCCACCCCCCAGCTCACAGTTATGGCCATAAGGGGGGTTCTGCATGACCAGCTAATGGAGGAAGGAAAGGTCTGAACTTGGTTTCTAGATAGATCAGATCAGTACATCGGTACATGTCAAGAATTGGCAACAGCTGCTGCATTACGGACACACACAAGGGTGACCTTGAAAGACAGTGGGAGGGAGGATATTTCAATGGGTAGAGCTTCAAGCAGTGCACCTGCTCCTCCACCTTGTGCTGAAACCGAAGTGGCTTGTGGTGAGAATACACAGATTCCTCGGCAGTGCCAGTATCCTGGCTGTCTGGTTGGGGGCCTAGAAAGAAAAGGGAGATTGGGAACAAGGAGGTCTGTGGTAGAGACACGTGTATGGACATGGGAGGGGGCATGGAGTGTGCAGATTTTTGTATTATAAGTGAACACCCATCAGAAAGCATCCACTGCAGAAGAGGCACCAAACAACCAAGAAGTCAAAAGAACATGGAATGTTAGCCAGCCTTCATAATCAGCCACCTTGGAGTCAATATAGTGGGTACCTGAAAGAAGTAACTGTGGTAAAAGAAATGGACTCCACATGGGCCCCAGCATGACCCTCCCCCTGTGACAGGGCCTATCTATATAACAGCTGCCCTCTTCTGACTATCCAGCATGTGAGGAAAAAAGTTGACTACATCAGGCAGGCCCCTTCTATCCTAGAAGGGCCAGCAGTTTGTTCTCACAGAGATGAATACTGATTCCAGGCATGAGTATGTATGTCTTTCCTGCAGAACCTCTGCCAGTACCACTCAGGGCTTACACTTTGCTTCATCCACAGGCATGGAATCTCACATAGCATGGTATCCAAACAGGGGACCCAATTTATAGTGAAGGAAGTGTGAGACCCAGTGGTTGTATCCTGTAACATATTATCCAAAGACAGGTGGCCTCGTGGAACGCTGGACTGGCCTTCTAATAGGTCAGCTGAAGCACAAGCTTGGAGAAAACACCATCCTTTGGGACAGGTGCATTAAATCATACTTCCTTGCATACTCAGTTTGCAACAAACTTGCATTGTCCTAATACCTGTTTTGTCTTACACAGATACTTCTCCTAGGAATACCCTTGCGTGTTTAATCTCGTCTTGGCACCTGCTTCCTAGAGCATGTTGACTAACACAGGAAGCTGTTTTCTCATCACCGTTTACCCCGTCCACTGGATGGGACTGGTCTCATTCTTCTCACTGGGACTTCCTCATTTAGGGCCTTATTTCCACCTGATGCTGACAGGACTCTTCTAACAACACTTGGGGCTACTTTTCTCTTAGGCTTCCCTGGAATGCTGAGTCCACCTACCCCTGGTTACAGTTTTTCATATTGCCTAGGGCCTGCTTCTGAAAGCCTGACAATTACTCCTGTGATGTATATGGTGCTCTATTGGGAACCATCAACCAGTGTTTGGGTCATGCGTTAAGAAGTTCACGTTGTATCAATTTCCATGTTGTGTCTCCAAGAGGGTGTTCTAGACCTGCTTAGCTTGAATCTCCATTACTGGTCTATAAGACAAGGTTTGTACAGATTTACACTATTTTCAATGCTCTAAGTGTAAAAACAAGCTTTTCCCAACATCTTTCCAACACTTTGAGGATTTTACAGCAAGATAAAGACTGACATGAAATGGCTGAGAGCTTAAACTGAAGTCTTATCCACATTTCCAGAATTAGTGATAATCCATTAAGCATGCACTATTTGGTGATGACATTGATTTAATTTTTTTCCAGTATGAATTGTAGCTATAAGAAAACATGTGGTCCCCAACTACAGGTCTTCCCATATCTATTGTGTATATACAGCTCCATTCTAGAATAAATTTGACATTTAATGAAGTTTGAAACATGAGTGGTATTCACATGTAATGCATCAACAGGGCTTTGTCCATCAGGGTGAATTTTTTTATGTAGAATAAGATACACACTCTAATTGAAGGTTTTCTACATTCATTACATTTGTGCGGTCTTTATCGAGTGTGAACTCTCATGAGTAAGTAGTGAACTCTGACTGAAAGCTTTTCTACATTCACTACATTTATGCTATTTTGCTCCAGGATAAATGAACCCTCTTGTGTAGTGTAAGCTGGGAGCCCTGGTTGAAGGTTTCCCCACACGCTAAACGCATAAGGTCTCTCCCTGTCTGAATTCTTTGTTGCTGAATATGCTGTGAGCTTTGAGTGAAGGCTTTCCCACGCATACTGCATTTATTGGGCTTTTCTTCAGTGTTAAGTAACTGATGTTGAATAGGGCATGAGCCCCAACTGAAGGGATTTCTCACATTCATTACATCACAGGGCTTCACTCCAGGGTGAAGTTTATAATGTAGAATAAAATGTGAATTTTGAATGAAGGTTTCCCCACACTCTTTACATGTGTAAGGCCTCTCTCCTGCACGAATTCTCTGACGTCTACTAAGGAGTGATCTCTGATTGAAAACATTTCCATATTTATTACATCTATGGGGTTTCTCTCCAGTATGAATTTTTTTTAAATGTGTATTTTGGGGGCACTGGGTGGCTCAGTTGGTTAAGTGTCCAGCTGTAGCTCAGGTCATGATTTCCCAGTCCATGAGTTCAAGCCCCGCGTCGGGCCCTGTGCTGACAGCTCAGAGCCTGGAGTCTGCTTTGGATTCTGTGTCTCCCTCTCTTTCTGCCCCTCCCCTGCTCACATCGATCTCTCTCTCTCAAAAATAAATACACATTAAAAAAACTAACATTAAAAAAATTTTTAGGGGCGCCTGGGTGGCTCAGTCAGTCGAGTGTCTGACTTCGGCTCAGGTCATGATCTCACGGTTCGGGAGTTTGAGCCCCGCGTCGGGCTCTGTGCTGACAGCTCAGAGCCTGGAGCCTGCTTCCGATTCTGTGTCTCCCTCTCTTTCTGCCCCTCCCATGCTCATGCTCTGTCTGTCTGTCTGTCTCTCTCAAAAATAAATAAACATTAAAAAATTTTTAAATTTTATTTAAAAACTTTTAATAATAAAAAAATTAATGTGTATTTTTAAAAGAGAGAGAGAGGCAGACAGAAGGAGACAGAAGACCCGAAGCAGGATCTGTGCTGACAGCACACAGCCCAATGTGGGGCTTGAACTCAGCAACTGTGAGATCATGACCTGAGTTCAATCACTGAACCACCCAGTTGCCCCCAGTATGAATTATTTGATATAAAATAAGTTGTGATTTCTGACTGAAGCCTTTTCCATATTCATTACAACCACAAGGTTTTTCTACTGAATGAATTCTCTGATGCTGAAAATGACTAAAGTATTTCCTACATTCTCCACGCTTAAATGGCTTCTCTCCAGGGTGAGATCTCTGGCATTATGTTGTGAGTTAAGACTGAAAGCTTTTCCATATCCACTACACCCTTAAAGTTTCCTTTCACTATGAATTAGATGATGTTGAATAAAGCATGAGCTACAAAGGTCTCAAATATACATTGCATTTATATGGCTTTTCTCCAGTATGAATGTTTTTACGTCCTGCAAGATTTGAACTTCAACTAAAATCTTTCCCACATTCAGGGCACCTGTGGGACTTTCTTCTAGTATGAATTTGTTGATGTAGAATAAAATCTGAACTGTATTTAAAGCTTTAGCCACACTCATCGCGGGCTTCTTTTTACTCGTATCTTTGCTTGTGCTACTTCTGCCCCCTTCTGCCATCGACCTACCTGTACTTCAAGGCCTGGTTCCAGTTCTTCCTCTTCAAGCCTTCCTGACTCTATAGCCATTACCTCCACCGCGCTGTGGTGGAGGTACCTGTGGTGGAGGTACCTGTGGTACACCCAACAGGACAAATGGAGGGGAGTGAGCAAGGCCTCCAAGGAAGTGCCTCTTTGTGACAACACCTCCTGCTTCTCCCTTTCCCTATGAGGAACCTGGAATTGAGGGCAAGACCCAGAGATACCCCCCTCCCTTTTTGACAAGTGTAAGACAACAGCTTACTCCTTCCACCCAGGGCTGGGCATGTGGAGCCCTGAAGCATGTGTGGGCCTGCTTGCTCTTATCCACACTTCCGGGCTTCTCAAGATGAGGCCTCTGAAGACAGGTGCACTTGGTCAGTCTGTGCCTCTGCCTGGTGGTGAAGGAGGGCTGGCCAGATGCATTTCACATTTAGGTTTCCCCGCAAAGGCTTTCCTCCTTTCTCCTAGGATTGGGCCTAAAGGGGGAAATCTAATCTGAAACTATTTTTTCTCTCATTAAGCTTTGTTTGAATGGGTCTCAAAATTTTGTGACAGAGTTTTGGTCAAGTTTTTTTTTCCATTAAAAAGTACTGAAAACACCAAATGGTCCTTTCCTTCTGAAGATTATGGTGCATTGTTATTATGAACCAGTCTATTACTATTAAATTTAAATGGCCAATTGAGACAGTTCTGAGACCATTCTTCCACCACTGGTTAAGAGTGGGGTTGCAGTGGGGAACCCGGGTGGCTCAGTTGGTTAAGTGTCCGATTCTTGATATCAGCTCAGGTTGTGATCTCATGGTTGTGGGATCAAGCCCTGCATCAGTCTTTGCACCGACAGCACGGAGTCTGCTTGGGATTCTCTCTCTCCTGCTCTCTGCTCCTCCCCTGTTTGCTCGTGCATGTGCACGCCCCCTCTCTCTCTCTTTCAAAATGAATAAAAACTTTATTTAAAAAAAATTTTTTTTAACGTTTATTTATTTTTGAGACAGAGAGAGACAGAGCATGAACAGGGGAGGGTCAAAGAGAAGGAGACACAGAATCTGAAACAGGCTCCAGGCTCTGAGCTGTCAGCACAGAGCCTGACGCGGGGCTTGAACTCACGAACCGTGAGATCATGACCTGAGCCAAAGTTGGACGCTTAACCAACTGAGCCACCCAGGCGCCCCTCAAAATAAATAAAAACTTTAAAAAGGGGGGTGGGGTAGCAGATATCGGGGACAATATTTATTTAGTCTATTACGCTTTCTGAGAAGACTGGGTGACCTGGCCAGCGACAGCAGCCTTGTCCACTGCTTTGATGACACGCAAAGCAGCTGTCTGCTTCATGTCAAGAACGGCAAAACAACTTGGAGGAAGATAGTCACAGAAGTTCTCAATACACATGGGCTTGCCGGAGCCATATCAATGGCAGCATCACCAGATCTCAAGAATTTGGGGTCATCTTCCAGCTTTTTCCCCAGAATGGTGATCAATCTTCTTCAGCTCAGCAGACCTGCAAGCGATGAGCTATGTGACAACCCCACACAAGTGCATAGCCAGCACTGATTTGGCCTAGATACTTCAAAATTATCGCCTGAGCCATGAAGCTGGGGGATTCCACTGATGGAGCAGTTTTGTTGTCACCATCCACATTGCCGTGATGAACACCTTTGACAGACATATTTTTGACACAAAAGCCCACACTGTCCCCAGAAAGAGCTTCACGCAAAGGCTCGTGGTGCAACTCCACAGACTTGAGTCCGCAGACTTGACTTCATTTGTAATATTGATTTGGTGATGAGGAAGACACTGCCCCCTGGAACTGACATTCTAATGAGGAGACTGACAACAAACAAATAAATATATGACAGCAGACCAGGTAGTGACAGAGATTTCCTTTGAAAACTGGAATGTTCTCCCAAACCAAAATGCAAATGCATTTTGGACAAGGACAAGGACTTTGCTTGGCTTGCTCTTACCCTCAGCATCTAGAAGAATGCACACAGGTGGCACACAAAAAGCACTTGTTGCATGAATGAATGAAAGGATGGAAGGAATGTTCCAAATGTAAACACAATGAAAAGTTCTGTTCATACAGCTGACCCTGAACAACACAGGGGTTGGGGCACCAGCTCCCCATGCAGTCGAAAAATCTGCATATAACTTTTGACTCCCTAAAAACTTACCTACTAATAGTCTGCTGTTAACTGTAAGCCTTACCTATAGCATAAACAGTCAATGAACACATATTTTGTATGTTATATTATTATAAACTGTACTCTTACAATGAAATAAGCTAGAGAAAATAAAATGTCATTAAGAAAATCATAAGGTTACACTATTGGGACTACATCAGAATAAAAAGCTTTTGCACAGTGAAGGCAACCATCAGCAAAACAAAAAGGCAACCTACTGAATGGAAGAAGATATTTGCAAATGATATATCTGGTAAAGGGATTACTATTCACACTATATCTTAGAAACTTATAGAGTTCCACACCAAAAAGCCCAGATGATCCCATTAAAAAAATGGGCAGAGGCCTGAACAATTTTTCATGGAAGACATACAGACATGAAAAGATGCTTGACATCATTAATCATCAGGGAAATGCAAATCAAAATGGCAATGAGATACCACCCTACACCTGTCAGAATGGTTAAAATGTAAAACACAAGTGGGGCACCGGGGTGACTCAGTTGGTTAAGCCTCTGACTCTTGGTTTCAGCTCAGGTCATGATCTCGCTGCTGTGAGATCGAGAACCGCATCGGTTTCTGCACTGACAGCGTGGAGGCTGCTTGGGATTCTGTCTCTGTCTCTGTCTCTGTCTTTGTCTCTCTCTCTCTGCCCCTCCCCCCAGTCACTATCTCTCTCAAAAAAATAAATAAACTTAAAGCAAAAGAAAAACACAAGAAATAACAAGTGTTGGGGAGGATGTAGAAAAAAAGGAACCCTCATGTGCTGTTGATGAGAATGTAAATTGGTGCAGCCACTGTGGAAAGCAGTGTGGAAGTTCCTCAAAAAATTAAAAATAGAATTGCCATATGATCCAGTCATTTCGCTACTGAGTATTTACGTAAAGAAAATAAAAACACTAGTTTGAAAAGATATATTCACCTCATGCTTATCGCAGAATTATTTACAGTGCGAAGATATGGAAGGAACTCAAGTACCCACCAATAGATGAGTGGATAAAGAAGATGTGGTGTATATACACAGTGGAATATTAGCCATAGCAGAGAATGAGATCTTGCCATTTGCAATAACATGGACGGACCGAGAGGGTATAATGCTAAGTGAAACATCAATTATAGAAAGACAAAGACCCTATATTTTCACTTCTATGTGGAATTTAAGAAACAAACAAAAAAAAAAGAGCAAACAAAGGAAAATAAGACAAAAAACAGACTCAAATACAGAGAACAAACTGGTGGTTGGCAGAGGGGAGTTGTGGCGAGGATGGGTGAAGTAGATAAAGGGCATCGAGAGTACACTTATCACCATGAGTACTGGGTAATGTATGGAATTGTCAGATCATTATGTTGTACACCCAAAAATAATATAATACTGTGTGTTAATCTTAAAAAGAAAAAAGCAAAAAAAGAGAAAATAATAAGGAAGAGAGAATAAATTTACAGTACTGTATTGATATTGTTTACATTGTCCACTAACAAGATGAATCGTCTGTCAGTACCTATGTCAATACTGTCTTATATGATATAAAACACTGTAGATATTATAGGTGTTACTAACACTAGACATCAAAAATGAAAAGATAATGTGAAAAAGAAATTCATATTTATTTACAGGCATAACAATCCATGCATTGATGCGGGCAGTAACGGGATTGCTTTATGGTAGCTTAGTGTAATTAATATGATTGCTACACAGTAGCCTACCCTATGTACTAATAAATGAATTGCTATAAAATTTGTATGGCATGGAGTATTACAGTCATGTTCATAATATAGCATTAGAAACTGCTACTTAAAAAAAAGCACGCTTACCTGTGATAGGCTGATACACATTTTCTCCAATTAGGAGAGAGAGAGACATATTGTACAGTAATGTAATTCTTTGAAAGCAATGTTATGAAATAGTAAGAAAACTAACGCATGAATTTTGTATTGAACATCCCTCACGTTATGCCTTTGTTATGCCCAGTTATGCCTAGTTGATGGTGATGACACAAAATATCTCATGAAGTTCTTGCCATACGGTTACTAGATTTCCACACAAGGACACACACACAAAAGGCAAGTTTGTTAATTGGACTGCTTGATGGTTATTTACTATTCATTAAGTGGAAGCGGACCCTCATACCGTTCTCCATCTTCCTCGACTTCACACTGAGTGGTCCGAGAAGGAGGGGAAGTGGAGGGGAGGGAGGCACACTCAGTGTAACCCTGCAGAAATACATCATCATTTCTATCTTGACTTTTTGGCTTTTTCATTTCTCTAGAAATGTTTCAGGGGTGCCTGGGTGGCTTAATTGGTTAAGCATCCGTCTTTGGCTCAGGTCACGATTGTACGATTGGGAAGTCTGAGCCCCGAGTCAGGCTCTGCGCTGACAATGTGGAGCCTGCTTGGGATTCTCTCTCTGTCCCTCCCTGTCTCTCTGCCCCTATCCCCACTTTGCGCCCCCCCATCTCAAAGTTAATAAAATTTAAATTATTAAAATGTATTGTATAGGTGCTCATCCTTCCTCCACTGTTTAAATTCAGGGCCCATATCACAGAGGGGCCAGGGTTGTAAAAGAAGTCAAAAGCAGTCTTGAGTAATCAGAATCTCTCTGCCAGATTGCCTTATGTCCACTTGCTCTCTGTGCTGCTTCTTGTACATCTTCTTCCTCATCGTCTGGCACTGGGTTGGAAACACTCACCTTCTTCAAGTTGTCCTCTGTTAGTCCCTTTGGTCTGGTGTCTGTTAGCTCTTGAATTTCTGCAAGACCCACATTTTGAAGCCCTTCACCCCTCACCTTTTTTGCTATATCCACAATCTCGTAATTTCCTTGATTGGCTCTGTTGTAAATCCTGTGAAGTCACGCATAGCATCTGGACACAGTTTTCTCCACAAAAATTCGTTGTTTCAGGTTTGATGGCTTTCACAACCCTTTCTATAACAATAACGGCATCTTCAATGGTGTAGTCCTTCCAGGTTTTCATGTTGTGAGTTCATACTGGGGTTCTCTTCCATAGCATTGACATACCTTTCCATAGAGTGCCATGAATAATGAGCCTTAAAGGTCCTCATGGCCCCCTGACCTAGACAGAGTTAGAGACACTGTTTGAGGGCAAGTAGACCACTCCAAGGCCTTCAGGATTGAACTCGTGGAGATCTGGGTGGACAGGTGCATGGTCCAATACGAAAAGAACTTTAAAAGGCAAGGTACTTCCCTTGCTGGCAAGGTACTCCCTGACTTCATGGAGCCAATCCAGGGAACGGGTTCTCATCCAGGCCTTCTTGTACAACCAAAAGACTGGCAGCTGGTGATTATTATTTCCCCTCAAAGCTCAGGAGTCAGCAGCTTTATAGATAAGGACAGTCCCAATCATAAATGAGACTGAATTTGCACAAAACGGTAGAGTTAGCCTCTCCCTTTCTGCCTTAAGGCCTTGCGCTCACTTCTCTTCCTTACTAATAAATGTTCTTTGTGGCATTTTTACCCCATGATAAGGTACTTTCATCTGCATGAAAAACCTGTTCAGGCAGATGTCTTTTCTCAATGATTTTTTTATCTTTAATGTTTATTCATTTTTGAGAGCAAGAGGACAGAGTGCATGAGGGGCAGAGAGAGGGAGACACAGAATCTGAAGCAGGCTGCAGGTTCTGAGCTGTCAGCACAGAGCCCGATGCAGGGCTCAAACTCACAGACTGTGAGATCATGACCTGAGCCAAAGTGGGACGCTCAACCAACTGAGCCACCCAGGCGCTCTGTCCTTTCTCAATGATTTTCTTAATGGCATCTAGGCACTCACCTGCTGCCTGTTGGTCAGCTGAAGCTGCGTCTCTTGACATTTTTTAAGCCAAACCTCTTTCAACAATTGTCAAACCATCCTTTGCTGGCATTGAATTCTCCAGCTTTAGATCTTTCAACTTCCTTTTATATTAAGTTGTCCCAGAATGACGTGGCTTTTTCCTCAAATCATATCGGGGTCTACAGGTATGCCTTATAGCAATTCTGCACCTACACAAAAGCTGCATTTTCAGTATGAGATGAAAAGCTATTTCACAATAATTGCGAGGTTTTCAGTCCTCCTGGCAGAGTTGCAGCAACAGCTCCATGAATTTTCTTCACTCTATTTTTAGTTTTTTTAAGTTTATTTATTTTAAGAAAAAGAGAGGGAAGGAGGGAGGGCCAGAGAGAGACAGAGGGAGAATCCCAGGTAGGCTCCCCAGAGCCCGACACAGAGCCCGACATGGGGCTTGAACCCACAAACCGTGAGATCGTGACCTGAGCTGAAATCAAGAGTCAGACACTTTACCCACCAAGCCACCCAGGCACCCCTCCCTCTCTCCTTTTTTTTTTTTTTTTTTAAAGTAAACTCCATGTCCAATGTGGGGCTTGAACTCACAACCCTGAGATCAAGAGTCGCCTGCTCTACTGACTGAGCCAGCCAGGTGTCCCTTTTCCTCTTTTTATAATGGTTCTTAGGCTGGATTCATCTATCTTGAGATCGCAGGCAACTGCAGCTGCAGAACTCAATCTGCAGCACATATGAAGCAATCCAACTTTTTCTTTTAACATCATTTTTCCTGCTTCCTGGGAGCATCATTAGTGGCAGTTCATATGGGTCCCATAGTGTTATTCAAGGTTTATACTATTGCACTAAATACAATGAAAAATACATGAGAACCATGAGAGATGACTTGTATTGTGATACACAATTTACTGGAGAGGCAAAATGCTGATATGGGGTAATTAACGTCACAAGGCATTTTCAGTGGACCCTTAAAACACTGGAGCTCACAATAGCAACAGGAGGTGGCTGATATTTATCACAGTGGTACATTATGTGCTGTGAAAAAAACAAAATTTAACCAAGTAAATTTGAAGATCTAATTGTCTTTATTAAGTGATTCATGAATCAACCATGTATCAAGTAGAGCAGAGCTCTAAAAGGCCACAGAAATGGAACGGTTTTTAAAAGCAGAACAGGGGGCGCCTGGGTGGCTCAGTCGGTTAAGCGTCCGACTTCGCTCAGGTCATGATCTCACGGTCCGTGGGTTCCAGCCCCGCGTCGGGCTCTGGGCTGACAGCTCAGAGCCTGGAGCCTGTTTCGGATTCTGTGTCTCCCTCTCTCTCTGCCCCTCTCCCGCTCATGCTCTGTCTCTCTCTCTCTCGGTCAAAAATAAACATTAAAAAATTTTTTTTAAATTAATTAATTTATTTTGAGAGAGAGAGAGATAATGCGAGTGCACAAGAGGGGGACGGGCAGAGAGAAGGAGAGACAGGATTCCAGGCAGGCTCCACACCATCAGT
Source organism: Acinonyx jubatus (assembly GCF_027475565.1). Taxonomy (NCBI): domain Eukaryota; kingdom Metazoa; phylum Chordata; class Mammalia; order Carnivora; family Felidae; genus Acinonyx; species Acinonyx jubatus. The sequence continues at coordinate 217,663 of NC_069394.1, forward strand.
GCAGAGCCCGAACTCACGAACCTGGGAGATCATGACCTGACCGAGATCAAGAGTCGGACACTTAACCAACTGTGCCACACAGGAGACCCTGTAGCTTTCTTTTGAAAAAGACTGCAGCTAATTTTATGCAGTTATGATTTAATACTGCATCTTTAGATTGCTTATATTTCTCTTGACTACGAATGGCGCTATACGTGGTCTGTGAGTATTTGTGTGCATAAGTTTTGATAAATTTTAACTTTTTATAATCTCGTGTATATTCGACAGTAGTATTCAGTAGACTCGTATCTGCATATTTTATACATTCCTGACACACCTAACCTTAAAATTATTTTTTCATATTTCTAGGCTATGAAGTTTGCAAGTTTTTAAAATTTGTATTATTATTTTTTAATGTTTATTTATTTTTGAGAGAGAGAGAGAGTGCAAGCGGGGGAGAGGCAGAGAGAGAGGGAGACACAGAATCTGAAGCAGGCACCAGGCTCTGAGCTGTCAGCACAGAGCCCACATGGGGGAGGGGGGAGGGGAGGAAGCCCACAAACCGTGAGCTCATGACCTGAGCTGAAGTCGGACACTTAACCAAGCCACCCGAGGGCCACTGCAAGTTTTTCTAAATTATCACAAATCTCCAAAACATTTCTAATATATTTATTGAAGAAAATCCACATATAAGTGGATCCACACAGTTCAGAGCTATGTTGTTTAGGGACCAACTGTATATATTGTGAAACTGAATAAACTTCGTTTAAGACGGAGCTGGGAGGCCAGCAGAGGGAGCTCACCACTCCTTGCAGCCTAATGCAACTTTCGTGTACCGAACTCACTTGCAGGTAGATACTCCGTACTACCCACTTTCCTCTATAAAAGAGTTTTGCTCTCCTTTGCTCTGAAGACTTGCCTATGGTTTTGCTTTAGCTTGTTTATCCTGAATTGCAATTCTCTGCTAGTACCGAATAAGCCCATTTTTGCTGGCAAAATAACTGGCAGTTTTATTTTTAAAGTTACCAATATTGTTAATTATTTGTACTCTCTTAACAGAATGTAATTTCCTTTTTACCTTGGCAATGTTTCTCACTTCAATTATTTCACTGTTTCAGTGATATTAAATTTCCACCTGGGTTTTATTTTGGATCATTTCTCCAATATATATTTTCCCATATTTATTTTTTTCCATTATATAAACACTTTCACCTATGTTTGGCAGGAGGTGGGAAAGGAGAATGGAGACACACTAGTAGGTCTACATCTTTTTCCAAGGAAACCTTCATTCACCCTCTCACTTCCTAGTTTACATGTACCTGGAATGGTGAAGGGCAAAGAATTATGGAGCAGTCATTGGCAGCATCCTAGAAGCCCTGAATATAGGTGTTTGCATCTTTCTAGAATACGTGGACATGTCTTACCTGCTGTCCTTAGCCAAAATACTGACATCCTGTGTGGGGCGCCTGCGTGGCTCAGTTGGTTGAGCGTCGGACTTCGGTTCAGGTCATGATCTCATGATCCATGAGTTCGAGCCCTGCATCTGGCTCTGTACTGACAGCTCGGAGCCTGGAGCCTGCTTCAGATTCTGTGTCTCCCTCTCTCTCTGACCCAACCCCATTCATGCTCTGTCTCAAACATAAACATTGAAAAAAAAACCAACTGACATCCTGCGGCGTTACATGCATATGACACACGAAGTCATTGGAGCCCTGAACTTGTACATCCAGTGCTCCCGTCAACAAAAGGAACTCAGACTCAACATGTGGGATGTTCCTGATAGGATTACCAGATGACAACAGAAAAAAGTACACTGGAGTCAGCAACAAGTGACCTAAATAGGGATGTGTTCCATGGAATTGGAGGATGAGAGGAGAAAGAGGTAAGAGTTGCAGGCAGCCTTTTGAGCAGCACAGCCACCAGGGAGGCTGAGGGGCGGCATAGACCTGGGAGGAGGATATGAAGTTAAAGGAGCCCCCCCCCTTTTTTTTGGTCTATTTGTAACGAAAAATATCAGAGTGTATTTGTGTGCTCATGGAAATAATTAAATAGAGAAAGACAAACAGACGATTAGGAGAGGAGATAGCTACGCACAATCTTTGAAAATTTAAGAGGGAGCAGGTTCCAGTTCTCCAGGGGAGGGACTGCCTTAGGTAGGAGCAGGGAAATAATGCTTGCACATTTTCAGGAAGGAAGGTGAAGGGCCGAGGATGGATATGGGTGGCCCTTTGGGTTTGGTGATAAGAAGAGTTTTGGTCTCATCTGGGAGGTTCAACTAGAGAGGCCTGAGAAATTCTGGTGGTCACTTGGAGAGTGAGGGACTTGTGCTACCTGAGAACATCACAAGATTGCAGGTGAGTGTGAAGTACTCATTTTAAGTTTAAAGTGAAACCACCTCGCCTGGGTGTGTGAGGTTTCTCCAGTGGTCATGATGGAGAATGGTTGGGTTCATCCAGGGTGGGTTTTCTCAGGTGCCTACAATGGAGACGGAGCTCCAGACAAAATAGCAGAGACCACCTGTCCACGCGTTTGGGTATGAAGTGTGAGGATGGCCCAAAAGGGAGGTGCACGAGTAGTGCCACACTCCTGGTCAGAGAGCTCCCGAGGAGACATGGCAGCAGTGGAGCGCAGTAGGAGTGAGCTGCGGCACGGGAAATGGAACTCAGTTGAGGATTTTTTTAAATCGAGCTTCCGGCCCTTTGCGGTTTCTCCGATGGTGGGATGCAGGGTGTGGCCAGGGACCGAGTGGTGTGGGCTTCTGTAGTTCGTTGTGAGAGAGTTTCTGGCCGTTTAGCTTAGAAATAGAGGTCAAATGCAACTTTTAGAAATGGATATGGGTAATAACGATTTTTAACGATTTTTAAAAGCTTGAAGCTAGCTAGAGACATTAGAGAATGCTTAAGAGAGCACTAGTAAAGATGAAACTGAGCAATTACCAAGACTTAGGAATGACAGAGCAAAATGATAGAAAACAATACAGACACGGAGGATACAGATCGTCCGACTTAGCTAACAAATTATGAGAGATTACGAGAATGGAGGAGAACCAATATTTTAAAGAGACAAAGGCTGATAACTTTCCAGAATCCAGGAAAAGGGAAATCTGAGATTCAGGGGGTCCGATATGGTTTCCGGAGGTAAAACGACACCAACTCCACAGCGAGACGTCTGAAGCGTCAACTGCACCCACCAAAGGGACATGGAGAGTCTCCGGAGCGATCACACTGGAAAGGCCGGCCAGGGTGCGGGCCGTGGGACTGCCAGGAGGGCTGCGGCGTCTCCCGGGCAGGGGGCCGCCGGTTCCGCGGGGCTCACCTGCCCGCTCGCCTCGTGGGCGGAGCCGGCTCGACCGCCCTCCCGCCTCCCGGCAGGCCGCGCGCGCCCTCGGGCCGGATTCTGGCTCCCTGCGGGACGCACGCCGGCGCACGCGCACCGGGCTCGCGGAGCCGCCCCCTGGCGGCGGGAGCAGGGAGGCGCGGGGGCGGGGCCGGAGGCGGGGGGTTGCGCTGGTGACGGGAGGACGCGCGGCTGCGGCGCACTGGGCCGGCGGCGGCGGCTTCGGCGGCGGCAGCGGCGGCTTCGGCAGCGGCGGCGGCGGCGCAGGACGCGGACCGAGCAGGCTGCTCCTGCCGCTGCTCCTGCTCCTGCGGTGGCGGCTGCGGCGGGAGAGCCGCGGAGAGCTCGGGTGCGGCGCTCAGGCCGGGATGAAGGGCTGTGGCGGCGCGGCCCGCGAGCAGCCGGCGGGTGAGAGCGCGGGCGGTGGGCGGCGCGGGCCAGGAAGATGGCGGAGGGGCCGGCGCTGCGGCCCCCGCCCGGCCTCGCCGAGGTCCGAGCCCGCGGCCTCCGAAAGGGCGGACGGGGCTGCAGCCGGGGCGGGGAGGGGAGGGAGCGTGGGTGTGCCGGGCCGGGTTGGGCGGGGGCGCGGGGGGCAGGGTGTGTGAGGTGGGTGTGAATGTGCCCGGCCCGTGGTGGGCGTGAGTGCGAGTGTGCCCGGCCCGTGGGTGACCGTGAGTGTGGCCCACTGACGGTGAGCGTGAGTGGCCTCGGCCGTGGGTGAGTGTGGGTGTGAGTGTGCCCGGCCTGAGGGCGGGCCCGAGTGTGGGGCGTCGGCGTGGTTTGCGGGGCTCAGTCGGGGCGGGGTGCGGGGTGGGGGCTTTGTCCGGGCGCGGGGAGTCGTGTCGCGCGTCTCTGGGTGCGGGCCGTGTCCGCAGGGCTTCGCAGACCTGGCCTCTGCAGCGCGGCAGGCTGGGGCGCCCCGGGGCGCAGCCCTCCTGGAGCTGGAATTCTCTCGGTTGCTTCCTGGTTGCGGGAGTGGTGTGGGTGGAGGCCGCGTGTTCCGTGTCGAGGGCTACGAGTGAGGCAGGCTGTGCATCTGGGGGTCAGGACGTCTTTTATTTTAAAACGTGCGGCCGGCTGCGAGGCCGCGGCAGCTGTGGGTGTGTTACATGCTGCTCCCACCAGCAGCTGCTGTGGGCGCTGCGCAACCTTCAACAGCAAAAATGCAGCGCACCCCCCCCCCCTCCGTCCCCCCCGCCGCCCGCCCTCCGTTCGGTGTCGTAGGGTTTAAGCAAACCTCCAGTGACCTCTGCAGAAACCTACAGTTGCGAGGCTTCGTGTTCCTCCCATGGTGCAAACAATAGGAGATTTGTCTTCGTAGCCAGTGAGAGGAATTAGAGCCTGTGGGTCCAGGGTGCCTCTGTAAACAGCAGGTGGTTCCCGGGCAGCGGCTCCCCTTTCACAATGAGCTAGGTGTGTTTCTTCTCGCTGGGGGAGGGGAAGGAGATTCGATAGGAGGTGTGACTGTAAAACAAGGAGACTCTGCATAAAGCGTCCTGGGCGCAGACTTGATGACCCTCACACGCTTGCTCAGTGAGTGAACAGAGGCCAGTGGATCTCTCGGCCTGCACTTTGTCTAGTCAGCTGTCTTGCCAAGAGTGGAGAAGAGGGCGGGTTCTGGAGCCAGACTGCCTGCCTTTGAGTCCTGACTCTTCTGTTTACTGGCTTTGTACTCTGTGCCTTTGCTTTCTCATCTGTAAAATGGGAACACCAGTAATACTGGCTCCCTAGGGTTGGTCGCGAGGACTCAGTGAATGGAGACACAAACACGTTGTGCCCCGTACATTGTATGTGTTGGGCAGAGTTAGGAGCTGTCACTGCCGAGATCTGGTTTCCAGGGCCTGGTTGCTTGGCTGCTGGCTCTTCAGTTGTGTACTCCTGGCGCCGCCTTGGTTTTACACTGACTTGAAGTCTTTGACTCTCTTTTCCTACACAAGCTAGCTGGGGTCATAGTCTTTATAAAGGTAAACAACAAATCTCATGAACTTTGATACATTATTCTGTATAAATAAAATATATATCAATTATTATGTATTTATAATGTATACGTTATGAAAATGTTTTGAGAAGAAGAAAGCTGCTAACAAGCCACTCAGTCCTGTGGTAGTTATTTATTGTCCTTGGGGGCAGGTGGGGTTCTTGTAGACAGAAGTGAGATTTAATTCTCTGAGTTAAACCACTGAAGCAATTGTCACACTTCACTGAACAGTGTTATCCTTGTAATAGGAAAGATAATTTATTAACACACTTAAATGACAGGACACAAGCCACAGAATAAAAACTTGGAATTACCAGTTCTGTAACATTCTGTCTTGCTAAGCTGTTGGAAGAAGTGATTTAACGTGCTTCAGAGCAAAGCAGGAAAATTCCTCATTTCCCAAGGAAATGATTCTCTTTCTCAGATCTAGGGAGAGTATCTTAGATTCTTAGACTTACCGTAGATAACTGCATCTCATTTCCTTTAAATCTGTGACACTAAGACTGGGGGGGGGGGGGATCCTTCTACTTTAAGTAGAGTCTTTGGACATTTGTGGGGTTTAAGGGTGAGAATGTTTAACGTTCAGAACAAATGGTGACGCAATAGCTTATGTGAGCAAAGTTTAATATCTCTGAGATAGAGATAAAAATGCCTATCCTACCTAGCCTTTCCTCCTGCACGTGTGCTGGGGTGGACTCTTCCCCCCCCCTCCCCAAGGAAATAGAGGGTCTGCTTTGTACTCTGGGTGGTCTCACCAGGGTGATGGTGCCAGCCAGACTAATCCCCTCAGCCTCAGACTTGGCTGCCAGCCTCCGGATGCAGAAGCCCTTTAGGCTTCTCAGACCCTGCATCCTTCTTCACCGTTGGCCTCAGCCCTTTGGTGCTTTGTGACCGTCATCTGGCTGGTTTCTACCTGGAACAGCCTGGTGTTCCTAGGTCTTCCCCTAACCACAACATCTTGCTGCGGGTTCTACTCATTGTACCCGCCAAGTAGTTACCAAATTTATCCTTAGACTGATCCTCCAGGGCCTGTGCGCTTTCGCAGTATGGCTGCCCCTTCTGGGTCGGCCCCCTTTCCTCTGGCTCAGGTGATGTGTTCAGAGCATTGGTTCTCACCCAGTGGTGATTTGTCTGTAGAAGTTTTTCGGTGTCCCAGCTTGGGGGCGGGCGCTCCTGACACTGAATGTGTGGAGGCCAGCACTGCTGCTAGGGCACCCTGCGATGTACCCAGCAGCCCCCCCCCCCCGGGCAGGATGCCAGGCTGTGCTCCTCCCTGGCTTCCCGTGCCTCTTACACTGCTCTTTCCTGTGTGCCCTGACTCGCACTCTGCTCTCCAGTGACACCAGCCAGTGCTACAAGGCCGAGCCCTACTCCACGTTCCCTCCGCCCCTGAAAACAGGCAAAGCTTGAGTGACCCCTTCATCTCCTTTGACCCTCAGTGGGGCTTGTCCCAGCAGGAACCTGTCTTGATCCCTCCCTTACTTAGCACATCAAGTTCTCCTTCTGTATCCCATGGTGCTCTTAGCTATGCCTTTCTTTGGTCATTGCACAGATGAGAGTTGTCTCCCCTCTGCACTGGGAGGTCTTTGAGGGCAAGAGATGTTTGTGCTCTCAGTGTCTCCTTGCAACATTTTCTTAGTGCATTGACATCAGTAAAGATGGTGGGTTTGGGCAGGATTCACCCTGGAGAGGACTGGCCCTTTATTCGTTTCCTCCACGTTGGCTGCTTACAACTAGCTTGCTTTCTTAAGTATAATTTTTTTTAATTTAATTTTTAATTTACATCCAAGTTAGTTAGCATATAGTGCAACAATGATTTCAGGAGTAGATTCCTTAATGCCCCTCCCCCATTTAGCCCATCCCCCCTCCCACAATCCCTCCAGTAACCCTCTGTTCTCCATATTTAAGAGTCTCTTATGTTTTGTCCCCCTCCCTGTTTTTATATTATTTTTGCTTCCCTTCCCTTATGTTCCTCTGTTTTGTATCTTAAAGTCCTCATATGAGCGAAGTCATATGATATTTGTCTTTCTCTGACTAATTTCGCTTAGCATGATACCCTCCCGTTCCATCCACGTAGTTGCCAATGGCAAGATTTCATTCTTTTTGATTGCCGATTAATACTCCATTGTATATATAAACCACATCTTCTTTATCCATTCATCCATCAATGGACATTTGGGTTCTTTCCATACTTTGGCTATTGTTGATAGTGCTGCTACAAACATGGGGGTGCATGTGTCCCTTCGAAACAGCACACCTGTATCCCTTGGATAAATGCCTAGTAGTGCAATTGCTGGGTCGTGGGGTAGTTCTATTTTTAGTTTTTTGAGGAACCTCCAGACTGTTTTCCAGAGTGGCTGCACCAGCTTGCATTCCCACCAGCAGTGCAAAAGAGACACTCTTTCTCCGCATCCTCGACAACATCTGTTGTTGCCTGAGTTATTAATGTTAGCCATTCTGACAGGTGTGAGGTGGTATCTCATTGTGGTTTTGATTTGTATTTCCCTGATGATGAGTGATGTTGAGCATTCTTTCATGTGTCGGTTGGCCATCTGGATGTCTTCCTTGGAGAAGTGTCTATTCATGTCTTTTGCCCATTTCTTCACTGGATTATTTGGTTCTTTTGGGTGTTGAGTTCGGTAAGTTCTTTATAGATTTTGGATACTAACCATTTATCTAATATGTCATTTGCAAATATCTTCTCCCATTCCGTTGGTTACCTTTTAGTTTTGCTGATTGTTTCCTTTGCTGTGCAGAAGGTTTTTATTTTGATGAGGTCCCAATAGTTCATTTTTGCTTTGGTTTCCCTTGCCTCCAGAGACGTGTTGAGTAAGAAGTCACTGCGGCCGAGATCAAAGAGGTTTTTGCCTGCTTTCTCCTCTAGGATTTTGACAGCTTCCTGTGTTACATTTAGGCCTTTCATCCATTTTCAGTTTATTTTTTTGTCTGGTGTAAGAAAGTGGTCCAGGTTCATTCTTCTGCATGTTGCTGCCCAGTTTTCCCAGCACCACTTGCCAAAGAGACTGTCTTTATTCCATCGGATATTCTTTCCTGCTTTGTCAAAGATTAGTTGGCTGTACGTTTGTGGGTCCATTTCTGGGTTTTCTATTCTGTTCCATTGATCTGAGTGTCTGTTTTTGTGCTGGTACAACACTGCCTTGATAATTACAGCTTTGTAATACAGCTAAAGTCCGGGATTGTGATGCCTCCTGCTTTGGTTTTCTTTTTGAAGATTGCTTTGGCTATTTGGGGTCTTTTCTGGTGCCATACAAATCTTAGGATTGTTTGTTCTAGCTCTGTGAAGAATGCTGGTGTTATTGTTTGATAGGGATTGCAAGTATAATTTTTTTATTCTCATAGATTGTCTTTATTTTTGCTTCCTAAGGAAAAAAAATCTTTTTTGGAATAGATAATTTATTCACATTCATGATTGGGCACAGTGTTGTGTCTGTCCTGTTTCTACCCCCAGGAGCCTGTGGTCCCCTGGAGGCACCCACTGTATCTCATTTGAGAGATACTTTGTAACTATAAAAGCAAATATATACACTTATTTTCTTTTTCCTACCCTTTTCAAAAAGTTTCTGAACCTTGCCTTTTTAAACTAAATATGTTTGGGAGGTCATCCTGTATCAGTGCATTTCCCAGTTCATTCTTTCTCATGGCTGTGTCGTGTTTGGCTCCATGGAGGTGGTGTGATTTATCTAAGCAGCCCCTACTGCTGAATATCATACTTTGTGCAGTTACAAGTAACTTTGAAGGCACAGCGTTTGGTGATGTGGGAATATGCCTGTAGGACCCATCCCTAGAAATAGCACTTCTTTCTTTAGTCATGTTTATTCCACTAGATTGAGTTTTGCTCTTGTTTCTTTATTTAACTGTCCAATTCCTTTGGTCATTTATTTCTCCCAGTTGTCTACATCTCAAATAATACAGTATTGTCAGGTTAAATGGGGTTCTCAATTGGAAGTTGGCTTACTTTTCATGTGTTCTCATGGGTAAGAGTGACTAGAACACTCCCACACAAACACTTGTATACACATATTCACAGCAGCATTTTCATAATAACCAAAAAGTGGAAACAACCCAAATGTTCATCAACACATGAATGGATAAACAAGATGTGGTTTGTCTGTGCAGTGGAATATTATTTGGCAATAAATACACGTGAAGTAGTGATTCATACTATAATGTGGGTAGATCTTGAAACATTGTGCTAAGTGAAATAAGCCAGACATGTAAGTCCGCATATGATATGATTTCATTTGCATGAAACGTCCAGAATAGGCAAATCCATAGAAAGTGGATTAGTGGTTGCTAGAGTCTGGGGGATTACAGCTAAGAGTCATGGGATTATTTGGGAGGTAATGAAAACATCCTGTGATCGTGGTGAAGACTGTACGGATCTGAATATACTGGTATCAGTATAGTGTACACTTTAAATTTTTAATGTTTTTTATTTTTGAGAGAGAGAGAGAGAGAGAGGGAGCGCGTGTGCCAGCAGGAGAGGGACCGAGAGAGAGGGAGACAGGATCCCAAGCAGGCTCCCCACTGTCAGCACAGAGCCTGATACGGGGCTTGAACTCACGAACCATGAGATCATGAGCCAAAGTCAGACGCTCAACCGACTGAGCCACCCAGGCGCCCCAAAATGGGTGAATTGTATGCTATGTGAATTTTATCTCAATAAAGCTATTAAAAACAAGAGTGACTAGGATTTTTCAGGAGGGAGCATTCCAAGGTGAGAGCCCACAGGGAGTCTTGGTATTGACGCAGTCCTGGGGTGGTGGGGAGAAGTCCAGGGGGCAGCATGGAAAGTGAGGCAGTAAATCCCTGATCTTCAGAGCTGCCGGTGTACCGGATGCAGCACTGGTCCCACTTGAGTTAAGCTTTGACTCAATCCCTGACCAGTGCAGTCACAGATAAATTGCTGGTCACAGATAAATTGCTTAACACCTGCGCCTCCGCTTTTGGTTGTGGCTCAGATTGTATCTATCTTGTTTATTTTTCAGGGGTGTTGTAAGGCTGAAGCATGACTGAGTCCTAGAGGATCCTGTAAAATACCGAGTGTTATAGGCATGTAAGGATTTAAAACCTTAATTTTAACACCAAGAGGCTGATGAGTCAGCAGAGCCCCTCTTCTGTCCTCGTGAACACTGGTCGAAGACCAGCAAAAGCCCAAGTGTTTTTGGCTGCAGTGTAAACCAGCCACCCCAGCCAGGGTGCTGGGGCTCAGACCTGAAAGCCCTCATCGGGCTCCTGGTATTGAAGCTGATTTTCCTTTTTGAATGTATTCTTATGTCCATCCTGCTTCCTCTCTTTGTCTTTCTTTCACATAACTTTTATTACAGTGTATTATTAATAATTGTTGTAGTTTATTATTATGGTTATTAATCTCGTGTCATTTATGAGTTAAACTTTATCATAGGTACGTATGTATAGGACAAAACTTTGTATATTTAGAGTTGGTTTTTACCTGGGGTTTCAGGCATCCACTGGGGGCCTTGAACATATCCCCGTGGATGTGGGGGACTGTTGTAATACTTACAGTGGTACAGTATGTATCAACTCCTTCAGTCCTCATAGCAGTCCACTGAGGCCCCCTTCATTACCCCCATTTTACAGATGACAAAACTGGATCCCCTCCTTCCAGTCAGGAGGCTGGGCAGGAGGATCTCTCTTGGGCTTTTCTTGGGGACCCTAGAGTCTCCAGCACTAATCAGAGGGGCTGATACTTCCTTCATGGGTTGAGATTTACAGTAATATTGTCCCTAAGACACTGCTGGTGGTTTCCTATTATAGTCCCTTCAACCATTCCCTGGGATTTTTGTGATGGCCAGTATGTTCTTCGGAGCAGTTGGCATTGTGATGAAGCACCTGCAGCCCACGTTTCCCCAGTCCACAGTTCTCACGTTACTTGTGCATTGCTTTGCATATGTTACCAATAAAGGGGAAGCGGCTTCTGAACTGTATTGTTTTTCTATTTGTGGTGTTGGCCATTATATTCTGTATTCACAATTCAGCTGTGCTATTAGGGTTCCTATTTCTTCCAACTCTGGGAAGTCCAAGAAGCAGCCTCTGTTCCCAAAAGCTGGGAGAGAATAACACTGTGGGTCCCAGCCCAGAGACCTTCATTGTAGGGATGTGTGGAGACCACAGGTGGCTGTCTAGGAATAGCATCGGCCTTCCTGCCTGTGGCCACTGGGGCCCAGGATGGGCATTGCTCAGGGGTAGAGCCCTTCTCCATTGGTTTGTTAAGACTTGATGTCTGCTTCTCTGTCTTCCAGGCCCACCCATGTTTATCCTGCTCCTGGTCTCTCCTGTCACCTGCTGTGTGCCAGCCACTTGTCAGTCAGGTGACCTGAGATGCAGACAGACCAGACCCCTGGTGGGGGACACACGGGAGTGGATTGTGATACCCTCATGTGGACAGCAGTGGTAGACGCATCTATGGGATCTTGGGAAGAGCCCTGTGGTGGCTGTTAGCCTACCCTAGAGTGAACAAAGTTTAGGTAGGCTTTTTGGAGGAAAGGGTATCTCATCTAAAAAGGAGGGGTATCTGTGACTGAGTCTTCAAGGGTGTTAGCCAGGCACAGGAACAGTGCCCCTGGTGGAAAGGGCAGCACGAGGCAGGAAACAGCAGGTGTGTAGAAAGCTTCTAGTAGCACTCTGTGGCCAAGGCAGGGTGGGCAGGGCAGGAGGTCAGCAATTGGGGGCATGTTTGCAAAGCTGAGAGCTTGGAGGGTGCCTCCTGGAGGGGCAGCCCCCTCATCTAGACCCGCCTGCTGTAGTCAGAATGCAATTAAGTTCAGTGAGGAGTGTTGCAAGAATCTTTTTTAGCCCTAGCTATAGCCATTCACTTCCTTTCCAGAAGACGTCAGAACTTACATAAAGGTATTATCTGCCTTGATCCACTGTAATGTATTTTACATGATAAAATCACTTGTGAGGGTGGGACTACATGCCTGTTGGTGACAGTGCACAGCTGTGTGCGGAATGCTGTGGGGCAGGGGCTTCATCAGTGCCCCTCTGAGCCTGTGTGGTGGCCCTTATGGAGGCCTCATTTCATGTCACCCATGTAGTGCCTAAAGAATGCCAGCGTTAGGAATTTACAAACTGGAGTTGGCATTTACTCAGGACATGGAGGACCCTGATGGGCATTTGGAGAAGCTTGGCTGCCCCAGGGCTTCGTAAAGCTCTGTGCTTCCTCCCGAGCATGAAGCCTGTCCTGGTCAGGGTCCCTGTGTGGGAGGAGGGAGCACCACCGGCAGCACTGTTGGTGTTGGAGGCGGGTGGTCGTTCCTTTCTCTTCATCCACTGAGTGTCAGGCAGTGCTGCTGGTTGCTGGCAATGCAGGGGTGAGGCCCCTGCCTCCTGGAGCTCAGAGGCCAGTGCAGGGAACAGACATGCACTTGCCCGATTGTGGTGCCCTGCCCTGAAAGATGGGGGTGAGACTGTGAGAGCAAATCTAGGGCACCCTTTTCAGATGATGGGTCAGGGAAAACGCCTCTGGGTATGAGATCGAGTCTGAGGCCACAGTATGGATGGAGAGTGGGGAGGAGAATCAGCCACGTGGCACCCCTGGGGCAGCAGGGCCCTGTGGACTGGGAGCCTGGAGCAGGGGAAGAGATGGGGCAAGGCAGGCAGCCAACCAGATCGTACCAACTACAGGAGCTGCCAAAAGGCTGACCTGAACAGCTGATCTTTTTGAAGCATCACCCTGGCTGTCCTATCAGAATGAATTAAGATGAAAGTACGGAAATAGGTTCACGTGAGTGAACTTCGGATAGAGGCTAAGAGGTGGGCAGAGGTGTCCCATTGGTGGGGTTTGATGGGTTACATGTGGAGGGTGACGGGAGGGAGTGTGGCCACTGGTCTTAGATGCTGCTGTCCTGCTTCTCAGTGTCTTGTAGCACACATCAGAGTTGCATTCCTTTTTATGGCTGAATAATATTCCGTTGTCTGAATGCCACATTTTGTTTTTCTATCTTTTTAAAAAAATGTTCGATCATTTATTTATTTTGAGAGAGAGAGAACGCACGTGTGTGCTTGCTCGGGAGGGGCGGAGAGAGAGAGAGAGAGAGAGAGAGAGAGAGAGAGAGAGAATCCCAACCAGGCTCCACACTGTCAGCCTGACCTGGGGCTCTGGCTCATGAACCCAAACATGAGATCATGACCTGAGCTGAAACCAAGAGTCAGATGCTTAACAGACTGAGCCACCCATGTGTCCCCACGTTTTGTTTTCCCATCTATCTGTTATGGACATTTGAGTTGTTTTCACTTTTTGGCTATTGTGACTAAAGCTGCTGTTTGTATACATTTGTGAATAAATGTGCATGTTCCAGAACCAGTGTTTGGACATATGTTTTCATTTCTTTTTGGTATTTGCCTAGGACTAGAATTGCTACATCTTATAGTAGCTAAAGGGCTGTTTGAGGAAATGCCCAAGTGGATGCATCAGTTTACATTCTTGCCACCAGTGTATAAAGGTTCCATTTTTTTCACATGTTCTCCAACACTTGTGACTGTGTGTCTTTTTCATTATAGCTGTCCTAATGGGTGTGAAGTACTATCTCATTATGGTTTTGATTTGCATTTCCCTGGTGGCTAGTGATGTTCAGTATCTTTCCGTGTGCTTATTGCCCATTTATATGTCAGCTTTGGAGAAGAGTCTGCTCAGATCCTTTGCTCATTCTTTAATTGGGTTATTTATCTTTTTGTTACTGTGCTATAAGTGTTCCGTGTATATTCTAGATACAAGCCCTTGATCAGATACGTGATTTGCAAGTGTATTTTCCCATTCTGTGGTTGTCTTTTCCCTTTCTTAATGGTATCATTAGCACAGAAGTTTTAAATTTAACTTTTGATGAATTCCAATTTATTTTTTCTTTTGTTGCTTGTATTTTGGTGTTGTAGCTAAGAAACCAATACCTAATCCAAAGTGATGAAGATTTACTCTTACGTTGTATTCTAAGAGTTTTATAGTTAATTTTTGTGTAAGGTGTAAGGTAAGTGTCCAGCTTCGTTCTTTTGCATGTGGACATCCAGTTGTCCCAGCACCATTTGTTGAAAAGACAGTTCATTCTTTCTCTGTTGAATCATCCTGACACCCTTGTTAGAAATAACCTGTGTATAAATTGGAGGGTTAATTTTTTCAACTCTCAACTCTGCTCCATCGGTCTGTATGTCTGTACTTATGCCAGTACCACCCTGTCTTTCTTGATTACTGAAGTTTTACAAGTTTTGAAGCCAGAAAGTGTTTCTTCCACTTGATCTTCCTTTTCAAGATTTTTTTTTCCTGAGTCCTTTGAACTTCCATATGAATGTCATGTTCAGCCTGTCAATTTCTGCAAAAAAGTAAGCTCAATTTTGACAAGGGTCTGTAGAGTCTGTAGATCAATTTGGAGTGTTTCGCCATTTTAACAATGTTAAGATAAACATTTCATGAACATGGGATAGCTTACCTGTAGGGGTTCTTTAATTTCTTTAAGGGTGGACGGTGGGGAGCAGTGGGTGATCCAGGTGGACAGTGGGGGACAATGGGTGATCCAGGTGGACAGTGGGGAACAGTGGGTGGTCCAGGTGGACGGTAGGGAGCGAGGGATGATTCAGGTAGATGGTAGGGAGTAGGGGATGATCCAGGTGGACGGTGGAGAGCAGTTGGTGATCTAGGTGGACAGTGGGGGACCATGGGTGATCTAGGTGGACAGTGGAGAGCAGTGGGTGACCCAGGTGGACAGTGGAGAGCAGTGGGTGATCCGGGTGGACGGTGGGGAGGAGGAGGTGATCCAGTGGACAGTGAAGAGCACAGGATGATCCAGGTGGACGGTGGAGAGCAGTGGGTGATCCAGGTGGACAGTGGGGAACAGTGGGTGATCCAGGTGGACAGTGGAGAGCACGGGCTGACCCAAGTGGTCACTGGGGAGGAGGAGTGGTTTTCAGTGCCCGGGGCTGCAAGGTTAAAGAAGCAAGGATGAGAACTGCCACTGGATTCAACATCAAGGTCCTTGGTGACTTGGGAGAGAAGATTCTGAGGTGTGTGTGGTGGGGAGCCAAAACGTGTTGATGTAGACTTAGGGAAAAAATGAAAAGAAATTGGAGGTAGTGAGTACAGGCACCTTTTTTCAAGGATTTTGCTGCCAAGGGGTAACAGAAGGTTATTTATGCAGGTGTTTTCTAAGATGCAGGAAATTACACCCAATTTATGTGCTGATGGGACTAACCCCTTAGATAGGAAGAAATGATGCAGAGGAGACACTTGCTGGAGTGTGTCAGGTTTGCTGCACATGTTTGGGGGGTGGTTGGCAAGAGGACCGAGAGGTGTGGTGGTCCATGGTGGCCTTGGGAGTCCTCTTCCGAAACTTTTCTTAGAGGAGTAGAAAGCAGGCTCTCTGTGGAGATTGAGGGTGGGAGAGTAGCTGTTTGGAGCTTTGGGAGGGGAGTAGGTGAGCCCAGGGCTCAGCCCCAGCCCCACCTCCCCAGATCTCAGGGGGTGGGACTCATAATCCTCTAATCACCTGGTTGGTCCTCTTGGCAACCAGCGCCCCCTTGCATGGGGTCCAAAAGTCACCTTTGTTAGTAATAAGACACCCATCTCACCTTTATAGCTCTGAAGCAGTTTTTTAGGAATTGTGGATGAAGACCAAATATATATTTCTTGTGAATCATTGTATTGTAGCAACTTCATTGAATAGACACTTTGGAAAACTCTCTGTGGCTGCTGTGGGAAGGTAGAGTATGCACGTGAATGTGTGAGCATGTGTGTGAGGGTGAGCATGTGTGTGAGTGTGTGGCCGTATGTGTGAGCATATGTATGTGTGAGCATGTGGCCGTATGTGAGCATATGTGTATGAGCATGTGTGTGAGTGTGTGAGCAGGTGTGAGTGTGTAAGCATGCGTGTGAGTGTGTGAACACGTGTGTATGTCTGTGCATATGCATCTGTGTGCATGAAGGGGGCTGTGGTGGTTCAGGAGTGCCTGTGTTTGAACTGGGTGCATTCTTTTTTTTTGAGAGAGAGAGAGGAGAGAGAGAACACGTGTGCAGGGGAGGGGCCGAGAGAGTTCAGGGGATCCAAGCAGGCTCCACACTGACAGTAGAGAGCCCAACACCAGGCTCAAACTCACAAAACATGAGGTCATGACCTGAGCCAAAATCAAAAGTCAGACGTTTACCTGATGAGCCACCCAGGTGCCCCTGAACTGGGTGCATTCTGAAGGTGGAGTTGGGAGGCTCCCTGAAGCCTAGCTGGACTGGGATGTCTGGAAATGCGGGGGACTGGCGATCACCCTACGGGACCCCTTGAGGCCTTTGTGAGGAAGAGTAATGTTCCTCAGGTAGGAGTGGGACTTGGCAAGTGGGAAGCATAATTGAGGAGCAGTTAGTGAGATGTTTTTATTGGAACAGAGTGGAAATAGGAAATGATTCTGGGCCAAGATGGTAAGACAGGCACACTCTCAAGTTGTGCTGTCCAGGAACACAACAGCCACTAGCCGTGAATGGCTATTGAGTGCTGAAAAGTGGCCTGTGAGACTGAATGTTAAACCTTTTTTAATCTTAATTTAAATTCAAATAGCCATAATGGCCAGTAGCAACCGTTTTGTATGGCAAGTTCTGGAAGATTTTTTTTTATTTTAAAATTATTAGTTTTTTAAGTTTATTTTTGTACGTTTTTATTATTTTTTAAGTTTATGTATTTGTGTATTTATTTATTTGGGGGGGGGCAGGGGAAGAGAGAGGGAGAGAGAGAGGATCCCAAGCAGGCTCCACATTGTCAGTGCAGAGCCCAGCATGGGGTTCGAACTCACGAACTGCAAGATCATAACCTGAGCGGAAACCAAGAGTCAGATGCTTAACCCACTGAGCCATCCAGGCGCCATCCCCAGAAGATGTTAGTGTAAGGAGTGTCCTTTATTTTGGGGGCACCATTGGAGGTGATGTTGGCTGGCCTTTTGGGAGATTCTTCGGTGTGAGAGTGGAGGTGAGATGGATTGGGGGAGGGAAGGCTGAAAGCAAGGGAGTCTTCTGTATTTACCCAGAGAGAGGGGATTCTGTCCTGAGTGTGTGCGTGAGGCCGTGAGACGTGGGAATAGGTGACTGGTGGCAAATGTTGAGAACCGTGGACCGGATAGGCAGTGGTGGGGACATGATGCTGGGGGAGAGGCAAGGGAGCATCACACACCCTTGAGCCAGGGGGCAGACCAGTATGCTGTCACAAACTGAAGCAGGTATGCAGCGCAGTGCAAGCGTGTGCCGTGGTTGGGAAAGAGATCTGAGGAGGAGAGTTCCATTGGGAGCACCATTCGGGGCAGGTTCCCCCAGCATTTGGGAGAGACGTGGTCAGGGCAGAGGTTCTGGACTTAGCTACAGAGGGATTATAGTGGAAACCGGGAAAAGAACCAGCAGTTGAAAGGATAGGGTGTAGAGGGAAAAAAGAGCCTTGATTGATGGCGGGGGGGCCTGGAGGGAGGTCACGCAGTTGGAAGGGCGTGGACAAGCGGATGTGCGTGAGGCAGCTAGGGAAGGTGGGGGAGAGAAGCAGGCTGGCTCAGTGCTTGGGAAACCTCCAGGGAGGGAGTATGGTTGTGAGGTATAGCTGTCAACATGGGGAGCACTGAAACCAGAGCATGAGCCAAAGCCAGAGGATTCCTTGGAAGATTGTTTGGAATTCTCTTGTCTCTTGGTTTAGACCCCATGAAATATTCTACAAAATGTCTTACATTTTTTAGACTCTTGAACTTTGAAGTTGACTTGGTGATAACTTTTGTGTCTCCATACTTAGATTATTCTAGGGCTCGTGGTGACTGAAACTGGAGCATTCAGGGGCGCCTGGATGTCTTAGATGGTTACGCACCAGACTCTTGGGTTTGGCTCAGGTCATGATCTCATGGTTTGTGGGTTCAAGCCCCACATCAGGCTCTGTGCTGACAGTGTGGAGCCTGCTCAGGATCCTCCCTCCCCCTCCCTCTCTCTGCTTTCTCTCTCTCACAAAATAAATAAGTAAACTTAAAAAATTTTTTCACAAAGGGGGCATTTACTAGCCTGAAGGATATTTTGTTGTGATTGAGGTAAGACTCAGTGGAAATACAATACAAAGTCGAGCCATGTGAAATTGCAATTTTTGTAAGTTAGAAAAACTGTTAAAAAACCGCAGTTTTATATATGATTCTATCTACTGTATAACGAGAGCACTCTTCACATGTGTAGCTTCGAAGCACATGTAGGGAGTTAATCTGGTGGTTTTCCTCCAGCCTCCACTGTGTTAATCTACTTATGTTCATTATACTGTAACTGTCTGCGTTGGCATATTGCTAGTTATCTAGACATCTGCCTTCTGGCTGTAATTATTATATCACATGCTTTGGTCTCCTTTCCTTTACAAATTTATAAATTTGACCCTCGGGCAACCTGGGCGTGAACTACGTGGGTCCACTTACATGCAGGTTTTTTGGATATAGTATGATACTATAAATGTGTTTTCTCTTCCTTAAGATTTTCTTTTTTTTCTTTCTTATGATTTTAATACGTTTTCTCTAGCTTACTTTATTACAAGAGTATGGAGTATACATATAACATACAACATATGGGATAACCAGCTGTTTATGTTACTGGTAAATCTTCCGGTCAATAGTTAGAAGTTACATGCAGATTTTCAAGTGTGTGGAGGTTGGCACCCCTGACCCCACACTGTTCAAGAGTCAGCTGTTAATTTTTTCTTTTTTAGTCTGTCCATGTTGCGTTCCCTGAGAAACTGACTTTGGGATGGAGATTTGCAGGAAGTTTACTGGGGAGTGCTTTTGAGATCCAACACCTGTGGGGAGAGGAAATTGCATGGGATTAGATAGATTGAACCTTCTACTTCATGAACCTAGTATACCTCTCCATAAGTGGAGATCCATTTAAATTTCTTTCATCAGTACTTTGTAGTACTCTGTGTATCTTTTCCCAAATTTATCCCTAATATTTATTAAATATTAAAATTTATCAATAATACTAAGCATTAATATGTTTTTTAATATGTGCAATCATTTTGTCTATGAATAATGGTAGTTTTATTTCTTCTTTTCCAATCTGAGTATCTTTTATTTCTTTTTCTTGCCTATTGCACTGCCTAGGACGTCCAGTAAAATGTCATACAGAAGTGCTGAGAGTAGATGTCCTTTTCTTGTTATTGATCATAGGGGGAAAGCATTCAGCCTTTCACTATTGTGTGTGTGTGTAGATTTTGTATATATACCCTTTATCAGGTTGAGGAAGTTTCCTTCTGTTATTGCTTTGCTTTGAGGTTTTATTAAAAATGAGTGGTGGATTTTGTTAAATGCTTTTTCTGCCTCTAGTGTGATGATCATGTGTTTTTTTCTTTTTTAGTCTGTTAATGTGGTTAATTACACTTATTAATTTTTGAATGTTATACCAACCTTACAGTCCTGAGATAAACCCCACTTGGGTGTGACTCAGTATCCTTTAAAGCTGAATTCAGTTTGTTAAACTTTTTAAAAATTGAGGGATTTTTAAAAATCTATGGTCTTGAGGGCTTTTGGTCTATGGGTTTGTGTGTGTGTGTGTGTGTGTGTGTAATATCTTTGGTTTTGATATCAGTATAATATTGGCTTCATAAAATGAGTTGAGGAATGCTTCTAGAAAGTAGAAGTAGTGGAGGAATTTGTACAGAAATGTTTTTTCTTGATTGTTTGGTAGATTTCACCACTAATACCATCTTGGCCTGGAGGTTTCTTTGTAGGAAGGTTTTTACTTTAAATTCTGTTTCTTAAAAAATTTTTTTTAAATGTTTATATTTGAGACAGAGAGAGACAGAGCATGAGCAGGGGAGGGGCAGAGAGAGAGGGAGACCCAGAATCTGAAGCAGGCTCCAGGCTCTGAGCTGTCAGCACAGAGCCCGATGTGGGGCTCGAACTCACAAATCTCGAGATCATGACCTGAGCCGAAGTCGGACACCCAACCAGCTGAACCACCCAGGCGCCCCTATAAATTGTTTCTTTAATAGATACATTGGCTATTCAAGTTATCTACCTTTGTAAGTGATCTTTGGTATTTTGTGGTGTTCCAGGAATTTATCCTTCCTTTTCATCTAATTTGTCAACTCTAATAGTATAAAGTTGCTAATAATATTCCATTATTATCCTTTTAATATCTGTAGGATCTATAGTAATGTCCCCTTTTTTTTAATTCCTGGTATTTTTGTTACTTTGTGTCCCCTTTCTCTCTCTTTCTCTTTCTTTCTCTCTTTCTGATCAATTTTCCTAGAGGTTTGTCCACTTCATGGATTTTTTCAAAAGTCCCTGGCTTTGGGATTAATAGATTTCCTCTATTTTTCTATTTTTTTTTGTCTCATTAACTTCTCTTTATTTTCTTCTGCTTACTTTGATATTTTGCACACCTTTTGATACTTTGTTCTTTTTTCTTTTTTTATTAAAAAATTTTTTTTATGTTTATTCATTTTTGAAAGAGAGCACAAGCAGGGGTGGAATGGAGAGAGAGGGGGACACAGAATCTGAAGTAGGCTCCAGGCTGTGAGCTGTCAGCACCAGAGCCTGATGCGGGGCTCGAACTCACGAACTGCGAGATCATGACCTGAGCCAAAGTTGGGCGCTCAACCAACTGAGCCACCCAGGTGCCCCTATTTTGTTATTTTTTCTGGTGTTTAATGTAGAAGCTGAGATAATGATTTTAGTACTTTTTTTCCCCCCTACTTCAGACAGTCCCCAACTTATGATGGTTTGACCTATGATCTTTCAGCTTTACAGTGGTGTGAAAGTGATACCTATTCAGTAGAAACTGTTTTTCAAATCTTGAATTTTGATCTTTTCCTGGCCTAGCAATATGTAGTACAGTACTCTCGTGATGCTGAGTAGGGGCAGTGAGCCACAGCCAACCACACAATCACAAGGGTGATTCACCGACAGGGTGATGGTTGTGATCACCGACAACCATTCTGTTTTTCACTTTCAGTGCATATTCAATCAATTAAATGAGATATTCAACACTTTATTATAAAATAGGCTTTGTGTTAGATGATTTTGCCTAACTATAGGCTTCTATAAGTGTTCTGAGCACATTTAGCTTAGTTAGGCTAGGGTAAGCTATGATGTTCAGTAGGTTAGGTGTATTAAATGTGTTTGTCACTTACAACATTTTCAACTTATGATGGGCTTATGGGAACATAACCACATTGTTTGTTGAAGATCCAAATTAAGTATTTAATGCTGTGCATTTTCTTGTAAGCACTGCTTTAGCTGCATACAGCAAATTTTTATTTTTTTTTGCATTTTCATTTTCCTTCAATTTAATATACTAATTTCCTATGTCCTTTCTTCTTGGCCCATGTGTTATGTAGAAGTATGTTATTTAAGTGGATATTTGGAAATATTCCACCTATCTTTCTGTTATTGATTTCTAATATAATTATGTTGTATTTAGAGAACATAGTTGGTATGATTTCATACCAAGTGTAAGTGTAAGTGGATTGATAAGGTAAGTGGGTTAATAGGACTCATATGTGTACTTAGACTAAATTTTTGAGTTTGTCTCTTACTCTTTCAGGTCTGTACTTTTTTTTTGCTCATGTGTTTTGAAGCTCTGTCACGATGCATACACAATGAGGATTGTCATGCATTCTTTTTTTTTTTATGTTTATTTATTTTTGAGAGAGACAGACTGCAAGTGGGGGAGGGGCAGAGAGAGAGGGAGACACAGAATCCAAAGCAGGCTCCAGGCTCCGAGCTGTCAGCACAGAACCGGATGTGGGGCTTGAAGTCACAAACTGTGAGATCATGACCTGAGCCGAAGTCGAGGTTTTACTGACTGAGCCACCCAGGCGCCCCAGGGTTGTTATGCATTCTTAATGAATTGACCCTCTTTGTTCCTGATAGTATTTCTCTTCTGGAAATCTGCTTTATGTGATAATATATAGGCTTTCAGCTTTCTTTTTAAATTTTTGCTATTTTTTTTTTTAATGTTTATTTATTTTTGAGGGAGAGACAGAGCACAGGCTGGGAAGGGGCAGAGAGAGAGGGAGACACAGAATCTGAAGCAGGTCCAGGCTCTGAGCTGTCAGCACAGAGCCCGATGCAGAGCCCAAACCCATGAACCACAAAACCATGACCAGAGCTGAAGTTGGATGCTTAACTGACTGAGCCACCCAGGAGTCCCTTGGCTTCCAGCTTTCTTATGATTGGTGTTTGCATGGTGTGTCTTTTTTTTTAACTTTTACACTATCTGTATCATTGCACTTACAGTGGCCTCCTTTAATAGCATGTCTTGCTTTTTTTCATACAGTCTGGTAATCTTTTGCCTTCTAATTGGAGTTTTAAGACCATTTGCACTAATGTAATTATCAGTATGGTTTGCTTTCTGTTTGTCCCATTTTTTTAAAGTTTATTTATTATTTATTTTGAGAGAGAGAAAGAAGGGGAGGGACAGAGAGAGAGGAGGAGAGAGAGAATCCCAAGCAGGCTCCGCACTATTAGCACAGAGCCCAACACAGGGCTCAAACCTACGAACCATGAGATGATAACCTGAGCCAAAACCAAGAGCTGAATGCTTAACTGACTGAGCCACCCAGGCCCCACCCCCACCCCCCAAT
The DNA here is from genome assembly GCF_027475565.1 of Acinonyx jubatus. Taxonomy (NCBI): domain Eukaryota; kingdom Metazoa; phylum Chordata; class Mammalia; order Carnivora; family Felidae; genus Acinonyx; species Acinonyx jubatus. The sequence goes on from NC_069394.1 coordinate 240,553, forward strand.
CTGTTTTTTTTTCCTTCTTTTCCTTTATTCTTTCGTATCAGCTACACAAGTTTTGTATACGCTTGTTGCCATTGTTGGCTTATTTGTTATGCCTAATTGTTACAGTCCCCCCCCCCCCCCCCCCCCCCCCCCCGGCTTTCTGTTCAGGGGGAGTTCAATGATGCTAGGCTGCTTGATAACCTGTTTGTTTTCTCTGTGCTGCTTCTGCTCTCTTCAAGTTCACTGCCTCTCCTCCTCACAGAGTTGAAGGTGCGGTCATTTGCTTCCAGTGACTCTTGGCTCAGTGAATTGCATGCTTGGGACCCTGTCCTTGCCCCCATGGTCTCGAAATGGCTCAAGACAGAAGTGGGGGGACGGCAGGGCTCACCCCTTTGTTTCCCTTTCCTAGCAGCCACAGTCCTATGCTGCCTGTTGCCTAGCATCTGACAAGAGTGCTTTCAGACATCTGGTGTACGTCTCGTTGCTGGAGCAGGAGGACGAGGCCAGTCCAGCCGTGACTCTGGCTCCACTGAACACAAGGCCGTCCCTTAGATTTTTTAGGTTGCTTTTCTGCACATGAGGTCTTTGCAGATTAAGTGCAGATGTGGAGGTTAAATGTCCATGTTTTTAGAGTCTCTAATGATCAGTATTGGTGATGTCACCCTGTGGGGATTTTGCATGTTGGGAGAACACAGCGTGGGGGGCTGTGCTTCCGTAGGGATGGAGGCTCTTTTTCCCCGTTTCGGCGACTTTTACCGCACAGTTAGGCGGCAGGCCTGGTGCTGTGTGTTTGAAAGTTACTATTTCTCGTTTCTGTAGTTTCCTATTAGCACTTCAGTCTTAATTTCTATTTTGTTTATCAGTGATTTTTGATTCTGGCTGTACATGAAAACCACCTTAAGGACTTTAAAAAATGTACTGGACTTCACCACCAGCTACGCTTAAAAACGAATTTTTTTGAAGTTCACAGGTGATTTTAAATGTGCAGCCAGGATTGCGAATTGTTCTTTTATGTACATATTCTACATTTATTTTCCAGTCCACGTTGGCCATTCGCTAACTGCCCCTCCTGGGTAGTCTTTATTGTTGTTGAGTGAGACTTGTTCCAGCCTTTAGTATAAAAAAGCTTTTTAAACAGGTAGTAATTGAATTTGTCTCATATTTTCCCTGCTTGGCATTGTTTCCCTCCAGCCTATTTTCTTTCCAAAATGAATCCTTTAGTAGTTTTTACACTGAGGGTCTGTGAGTGCCAAAATCTGATACGACTTTGGTGTTTCTTGGTAGATTGTCTCCAATTATAACAAATCACCCCACAACTTAAGGGCCTATAACAATCGTGTATTGTCACCTGGGGCTGGGCCATCTTCCTTGTACCTGGAGCTGGGCTGGAGAGGCCACTGGTGCTGGCCATCCCCTGTGGCTCTCCAGCATGGCATGGCACCTTGGTGGCTGGGCGTCTTACTCGGCAACCAAAGCCCGTATCTCAAGAGTGTGTGGTGGAACCATGGTGCCTTTTGCAGCCTGCCTCAGTGGTCACAGTGTCTCTTCTTCCTCGTCCCATACACTAGGACACGGTTGGTAAGGCCAGCTGTGGTCAAGGGCTGGTGTCCAGGAATCCTCCAGCATGTTTCAGACCACAAGTCTTTCTTTTCTCTGTGGTAGCTTGTAGGGTATTTGGTTCTTCGCAGTAGTGAGGCTAGAGGTGGATTTGTGCGTGTTTATCCTGCTTTGCTTTGGAAAACTACCAGCCAGCACTGCTTTGGCTGCATCTTCTCTTGGAGTCCCCTTGGGTATGTGGCAGCTGCCTGTGTGTCCTCTCTGGAGGGCACAGAGCTTCCCTCTGGTTTTTGTGCATTCTGCATGAATTTCACTAATGTCCTCTGGTTCATTTAAGTTTTCGTAGTCTTCGAGGTGTCATTCTTTCCCCTCATCCACTGAAGTTCCTAACCTGGCAAATTTATTTTATTTTTTATTTTTATTAAAAAAAAATTTTTTTTTTAAACATTTATTCATTTTTGAGACAGAGAGAGACAGAGCATGAACGGGGGAAGGTCAGAGAGAGAGGGAGACACAGAATCCGAAACAGGCTCCAGGCTCTGAGCTGTCAGCACAGAGCCCGACGCGGGGCTCGAACTCACAGACCACGAGATCATGACCTGAGCCGAAGTCGGACGTCCAACCGACTGAGCCACCCAGGCGCCCCTAACCTGGCAAATTTAAAGTTGTTTCCATGTTGCTATTTTGTTTTATGTGGAATGCCTCCCTCCATTCTCACATACTTAGTGCACAGGTAGCTGCAGGCTAGCGGGTGGGCGACTGTGGGCTGCGGAGAGGCAACATGCTAGGTCCAGTGGGAACAGTGAGCAGGGAGCTCATGTGCATGGTGGCACTGGGCAGGGGGCGGGGGGAGCATCCCCGGGGGTCCGTAACAGTGAAAGTGAGGACAGGTGATAGTGTTTGGCACACTGCCACCTTCAGCATGGTGACTATGAAATTTAACATATGGACAGACTGCTTCCCTTCCCTACCATACGGATGCATAATTTTCACATTTTTAGAAGGATCAGCACAAAGGCTTCCAAACTGTTCCCTGTCAAGAGGGAAACAGATGAACACTGCCATCCTGGCCAGGGGTGCTGGGGTGTTCTGGGCACGCCTGGTCCTGGGAATGTGCATCTGCAGTGGCTGTGACTCCTGGGAAGCCAGGACGTGTATTTCCTGGGAGGACTCTCTAAAGAAGTGCCGCCGTGCCCTGATCATGCGCCACTGTTGTGTGTAGGAGGAACAGCATGGGTAAAGGTCCTGAGGTCTACTGTGCCTGGGGACTCTTGCAGTGCAGACACAGAGACAGAGGCAGTGAAGAGTGTGCCCACTGAGGAGAGTTTCCAGCCCGGGTCCCTAACCCTGGACCGACCTTTCTCATGCCTGAACGGAAGTGGTGTCCCTCAGCTTCCAGGGCGGCTGCCCCCCCATGTGCATTCTCCCGTGCTGTTTTCTGGTTGCAGGACACGGGCATCTGCAGTGTGGGGCAACTGCAGTCTGATGCTGAGCAGAGTGACGGCCGGCTGAAGTTTGCCTCTGCTTCGTTGTTGGAGAAGCGGGGCTACAGTGGACCCTTCGTGGAGGAGGCTTAGAGGACATACTGTACCCAGGGCCTGTTTTGGTTCCCTGGCCGAGGTGTGGCAACCTATGACAGGGGACCCGCAAGGGACAGAGTCCGATGACCCTGAGTTGAGTTGTGAGGAGGGTCTAGGTTATCCCAGATTTGGCCTGGGTGCAGAGAGGGGCGGGTGTAGGGCGGAGCTGCTGGCAGAGGGCTGAGCAGGCAGGTGGCGCTCAGAGAAAATCCAGGTCTCAGATGGGGCGTGCTTGGCACAGTTGACCCCTCCTCAGGCTGCTCGTAGGGAGAGAAGGCCTCAGATACTGGCGCTGAGTGATACGGAGCCCCAAAATGTGTGGTGAAAGCGGGGGGAGGCTGCCGAGAGCCAGCATTCACCCTATGATGTGTTAACTGCTTTATTAAGGTATAGTTTACATAACACAGAATTCACCTGTTTTAAGAATACAATTCACTGGTTTTAGTACGTTTACAGAGTTGTGCAGCCATCACCATATCCAATTTTAGAGCATCTGCATGACCCCAAAGAGATTCTGTGAGCTCATTTCAGTTGGCCTTTGTTCCCACCACCAGCCAGGTAGCAACTCACCTGCTCTCTGTCTCTGCAGACTTCATTTGTTCTGGACATCTGGTATAGGTGGAATCACAATACACATATCTTAGTATGTGACTTTATTTTTTTTAAGAAAGGAAGGATAATGCTTTTAAATGTTTGTTTATTTTGAGAGAGAGCACACACAAGTGCAAGTTGGGGGAGGGGCAGAGAGAGGGAGACAGAATCCTAAGCAGGCTCCCCACTGACAGCGCAGAGCCCCACGCGGGGCATTATCCCACGAACCTCGAGACCATGACCTGCGCCGAGACCAAGAGTCTGACGCTTAACCGACTGAGCCACCCAGGTGCCCCGTGTGTGACTTTCTTGCTAATGGGTTACTTTTACTGCCCGAGCATCCTGCTGTGTGGATATCCACGATCTGGTTGTCTGTTCTCTGTGTTTTTCAGGCATTGGCTCTTGGGGGTTGTGCTGCCGTGAATGCCCCCACACAGGGCTTCATATGAACGCCTGTTTTCATTTCTCTTGGGTAGAGTCCTCGGACTGCAATTGCTAGGTTGTTTGGTAAATTTATGTTTTAACTTTTTAAGAAACCACCAAATTGTTTTCTAAGGAGGCTATATTGCTTTGCATGCCTACCAGCTATGAATGGGAGCCCCCATTTCTCCACATCCTCGACACTTGTCATTGTTCATCTTCTCAGTAGTGCCCATCCTCGTGGGTGTGAAGTGGCATCTCACTGTGGTTTTCATTTGCATTTCCCCGATGACAGTGATGACGAGCATCTTTCCATTTGCTTTCTGGCCATCCGTGTATCTTCTTTGAAGAAATGTCTATTTGCATTCTCTGCCTGATTTAAGAAAAAAAATTTCAATTTTTTTTTTTTTTTTTTTGAGAGAGAGAGAGAGAGAGACAGAGCACGACCAGGGTAGGGGCAGAGAGAGAGGGAGACACAGGATCTGAAGCAGGCTCCAGCCTCAGAGCTGTCAGCACAGAGCCTGATGCGGGGCTCGAACCCATGAACTGCGAGATCATGACCTGAGCTGAAGTCAGACGCTTAAACCGACTGAGCCACCCAGGCATGTGCCCCTCTTTTTTTTTTTTTTTAATTTTTAAATTTTTTGGTAATCTTTATTTATTTTTGAGAGAGAGACAGATTGCGAGTGGGGGAGGAACACAGAGAGAGGGAGACACAGAATCGGAAGCAGGCTCCTGGCTCCACGCTGTCAGTACGGAGCCCAATGTGGGGCTTGAACTCACGAACTGTGAGATCATGACCTGAGCTGAATTCGGATGCTTAACTGACTCAGCCTCCCAGGTGCCCCTGCCTGATTTTTAATTGGGTTGTTTTCTTCTTGTTATTGAGTTTTTTCCCTACATTGTGGCTACAAGTTCTTTACCAGATATATGATTTGGAGATTTTTTTTTTCTGTCTGTGGCTCATCTTTTCATTGTCTTTTTTTTAATTTTATTTTATTATTATTATTTTTTAACGTTTATTTATTTTTGAGACAGAGAGAGACAGAGCACGAATGGGGGAGGGTCAGAGAGAGGGAGACACAGAATCTGAAACAGGCTCCAGGCTCCGAGCTGTCAGCACAGAGCCCGACGCGGGGCTCGAACTCAGGGATCATGAGATCGTGACCTGAGCCGAAGTCGGCCGCTTAACCGACTGAGCCACCCAGGCGCCCCTCATTGTCTTAATGATGTCATTTGAAGCACAGTTTTGAATTTTGACAAAGTCTGTTCTACCAATTTTCTCTTCTGTCACGTGTGCTTTAAGCATCCTGTCTAAGAGGTCTTGGGCCTTCAGCAGTATTAGTGCCAGTCATTGGCTTGGAAGTCATGGCACCCACAGAGTGGTGGGGACACAGTTCAGGTTTTTGGGATCACAGGAAGTGAGGAGGTGGAGACCGCACGGCGACCAGAACAAAGGGGAAGGGTCTCCGAGTTGCGATTGTTAATATGGGGAAATTAGGGCCTGACTGAAATCTGAAGGGGAGAGGGAGAGCACGTAGTAGAAACCAGGAATGAGAACGCAAAGCTTCCCTAGGAGGAGGGAATGCTCCCTAGATTTCTGTTGCTGCTGTGACGAGTTACCACAGATTTGGCAGCTCGAGACGGCACTGCACTGGTGGTGCTGAGGGAGTTCAGTCCCTGTAGGGTTGGGCGTGTGTGTGAACGTGCTGAGGGACCCAGGGCTGGTACTGTGATTTGTAACTAAAGAAGTTTTGGTCTCCATGAGGTTCTGACTCACAGCCCCTAAAACCCACCTGAGCAATAAGAGAAGAGGAAGCATCTTTTGTTTCATGTTTGGTCTTTTGTCCTCAGAGCCATCAAGGTGAAGTGGGTGTCTCGCATTAAGGAGGTGACTTTTGGAGAGCCCCTGAAGATGGTGGTCAGGGAACCATCCATGGGATTAGGAAGTTGGAACTTTCATCCCCACCCCCCTGACCTCAGGGGGGTGGGGAGCGGCCGGAGATGGAGTGCAGTGGCTGGTGGCCCGTGACTTCATTGGTCAGGCCTACTAATGATGCCTCATTAAAACACCAAAGGACAGGTTTTAGAGAGCTTCTGAGTTGGTGAGCCAGGATGCATCTGTGTGCTGGGAGGGTGGCACACCGCAGACCATGGGGACAGAAACTCCTTTGTTTGGGACCTTGCTTTATGGATCTCTTATTAATCTGGCTGTTGATTCATACCCTTTCATATCCTTTGTAGTAAACTGGTAATCTAGTGAGTAAACTCATTTCCTGTGTCTGTGAGCTACTCTAGCAAATTAATGGGACCTGAGAAGGGGGGTGTGGGAATCTCCGGTTTACAGCCAGTTGGTCAGAAGCGCCAGCGACAACCTGGACTTGTAACTGACATCTGAAGTGGGGGCAGTCTTGTGGGACGGAGCCCTTAATCTGGGGGAGCTGAAGCTGACTCCAGGTTGATGGAGTCAGAATTGAGTCACATTTGTGGGGCACACTGGTCAGTGTCTGCAAGGATTGGAGAGCTGCTTGGCTGTGTGGAAGACACACACACATACTGGAGAGGGCAAGGGTGTTGGGTGGCCCCAGGCATCACAGTGACATGTGGGGGCCTGTGCCCATGCCCCTCCAGGTCGCAGACCGCAGCTGTGGCCGGTGGTATCCTCAGGCCTCTGCTCCCCTGCACACCCTGGGCACAGCCAGCTCCCTGCCTTGGGGGACACTGTTGGGTCCCCATACAGACAGCAGGAGCTTGGTTCTTGGGTTCGCTTCCTAAATAACCCCTCCCAAACCTGCTTTTGGAGGAGCAAACAAAGGCTGTGTTTGAGGGGAAGTTGAGTGATGTGGGGTTGGGCACTGATGGGTAGGCAGCAGTGAGGTCAGGCAGTGTGCCCATGTGTGCATGGCAGATGTCAGTAGGGACAGCTGGCTGTGCCTGTGCTGCAGGTAGAGGGGCCAAATGGGTGTCTGCACACGCCGGGGTTTGCTCCTGTGAGCGCCAGGCAAGCCTGGAGGCCACATGGTGTTTCCTCCTGGAAGGGGTTTCTTGCTGGAAGGTGCTTTTGATGTGCTCATTGGCACCTCTCTTGTTTCTGCTGCCTGGAGGGCCCGGGAACTGGTGCTCACAGGTTGGCCCCAGGAACTGAAAGCGGCATGGCCTTTCTACCTGTGACCCTGTGGCCAGGGACCTCTCAGGTACCACATCCCAGATCACCTCTGTGAGGGCTGGTGCCCAAGGAGACCCCAAAGACAAATGACCCCAACCTAGAAGTCTCTTGAGATGCCCACACTAATGGGGAACCAGCTTCTGAGCTGGTGAAGAAGGGGGTCTCCAAAACCACATATGTGGGCACAATTTGTTTTATCGCGCTTTGACTTTTTGCACTTTGCAGATATTATATTTTTTATAAATTGAAAGTTTATAGCGACCTTGCATCAAGCAAATCTATCAGTATCATTTTTCCATTAGCATTTGCTCACTTCATGTCTCTGGTCACATTTTGTTAATACCCACAGTATTGGAAACTTCTCCGTTATTATACTTGTTACAATGATCTGTGATCAGTGATTACAACTCACTGAAATCTCAGATTGTGGTTAGCATTTTTTTAGCAATGAAGTATTTTTTAGAATATGTTTAATGTGTATTTATTTTTGAGAGAGAGAGAGGTGGAGAGAGCAAGAGTGGGGGAGGGGCAGGGAGAGGGCGTCAGAGGATCTGAAGCAGACTCTGCACTGACAGCACAGAGCCCGACGCAGGGCTTGAACTCACAAACCATGAGATCGTGACCTGAGCTGAGGTTGGATGCTCAACTGGCTGAGCCACCCAGGTTCCCCAGCAATGAGGTATTTTTTAAATTAAGATCTGTGCAGTGTTTCTTTAGGCGTAATACTGTTGCACACTTAATAGATGACAGTGTAGTGTAAATATGTTTATATGTGCAGGGAAACAAAACAATTCATTTGACTCACTTCATTGCAATAGTCACTTTGTTGTGGTTGGTGGTCAGTAATAACCCTCAGTATCTCCAAGGCTTGCCTGGTTAATATGTTATTAAAAGAATTGTGTTTTGCATTTTTGTACTTACTAGCTTGAATACAAAGATTACTGAGATTTAAAAAATGGAGTTAAATGTGAATTTTACTTTCGTAAATAAGAAAGAACTGGAGTAATGCCAATATAGATGAAAAATGATGTCAGCACACCATCTGTCCTATGCGCCAAAGCCTGATGAGGTAAAAACCAGAACAAAACAGTGGGAGATGCTAAAATTGACAACAGTGAAATAGAAAGTTTGGCTAAATTAAAAAAAATTTTTTTTAGAGAGAGAGAGTGCATGCACACAAGTGCTAGCAAGCGGGGGAGGGGCAGAGGGAGAGAGAATCTTAAGCAGTCTCCGTGCTCAGTGGGGAGCCTGACATGGGGTTCAGTCCCACCAGCCTGGGATCGTGACCTGAGCTGAAATCAAGAGTTGGATGCTCAACCCACTGAGCCACCCAGATGCCCCTTGGCTACATTTTTAACAATATTTTGTGGAATGTTTATCTGCCTCAGTGGGTACTATCAAGAAAACGCTGTTCTTTCTTGCAATACTTCAGCACTTTTTTTTTGTTAAAAAAAAAAGTTAAATCTGTATTGAAATGTTATTTTGTAATTTTGCCCTGAAAACTGCCTTCTTTGAATCACATTGTGTATGAACTGAGCAGGGTCAGAGGCAGAAAAGCAAGCAAGGGACAGCTTATTCGAACTTGTCTGAGTTTAGCAAATCCTTGGTGTCAGGGAACCTCAAATAGGGCATAGATTTCTTGAATCTTCTTTTAGCAGAAATAGCTTTCAATATTTTCACATAACACTTGTAATGTATTCTACAAAGAACAAGTAGTCAAGTATTTTTCACTTAACATTGGTAACCCGTCTTGAAAATCAGATATTCTGTGGGCACCTGGGTGGCTCAGTCGGTTGAGCGTCTGACTTCAGCTCAGGTCATGATCTCCTGGTTCGTGGGTTCAAGCCCCGAGTCAGGCTCTGTGCTGATGGCTCGGAGCCTGGAGCCTGCTTCGGATTCTGTGTCTCCCTCTCTCTCTGTGCCCCCCCACCTCCACTCACACTCTGTGTCTTTCTATCTCTCAAAATTGAATAAACGTTAAAAAAGGAAAGAAAATCAGACATCCTGCATGAAAAAGCCAAGTCTTTTCCATCATATTAAATGGGAAAATTAATTCATTATATCAACCAACCAGTTTCTTTAAAACAATGGTAAAACACCTTTTTATAAGAAATAGGCTATCATGTTAGGATGTTAGGATGTCAGAAGTGGTTTCTAGATTTCCAGACAACTGAAACATTTGCCGTTACTTCCCTGTGGTAAAACCCAGATGCTGTTGTCTGCAGCACTGGTGCAGCACATGCCCAGTTGACACGTGGCATACTTTTTAGACATGCATGTGCAATTATGACTTCTCATTGGGCTAGAAATGCAACTTGCAGCTTTTTTCTGCATGTTGCTTTAGGGAAATTTTCGATTTGGTTTTCTGACATAAATACAAATGTATACCTATAACCAGTAACTGGAATATATTTTAGAGGAATAATATGATTTATGGACTTGTAAACTATGAAGAACCAAAAGACGTGCCACCAAGAAATGTTAACCAGGAAGATGTCCATGGCGTATGCCTGTATTTTTAATATGACTAATGTTAATAGATGATGACATTAAGAAGTTATTTCCTTTGTGTTTGAAATAATTTATAGGGTGGGAATGAAATTTTAAATTAATTAAAAATTATTTCTAGGGTCCAATTGCAATTTTTTATGCTGAAGGTAGTTTTTAAATTTTTAAAAGTTTTTATTTTTGAAAGACATGACATGAGCAGGGGAGGGGCAGAGAGAGAGAAAGAGGGAGACACAGAATCTGAAACAGTCTCCAGGCTCTGAGCTGTCAGCACAGAGCCCGACGTGGAGCTCGAACTCAGGAACTGTGAGATCGTGACCTGAGCTGAAGTTGGACGCTGAACCAACTGAGCCTCCCAGGCTCCCCTTTAAAGAAAGCATATTGACTTTCAGGTAAGGGTGGAAGATTAAACACAGGCGTACAATTTCACTCTCTCCCAGATACATGCTAAATGAACAGTAAAGTGGTGTTCTAAAAAGTCAAACTTAGAAGGTAGGGTAAAGCGTGAGGGAGACAATAGCAGTAAAGTTTGGGAAGCTGAAAGCAGATGGATAAGTCATAATTCACTTGGCAGATATGAGAAAGCCAGATTCTATGTTGGCAGTGAGGAAATTTGAGAACTAATCCTATTTGCACTACAGAACCCTCAAAAAGCTCAGAATTTAGAGGCTCCGGGGACTTTAAAGAGGTAAAACAGAACTATGAAAATGAGCAGAAAACTGGAAGGATCAGAAGATTTGAAAGAGACCAAATGGAATCTCTAGAAATAAATACTTGAAATTAAAAAAATTAACAGTTATCAGATTATACGTAGTTAAAGAGAGACTTTGTGAACAAACTGAAAGGAGCAAATTAGTCAGATGCAGGATAGGATGAGACCCCTGTTAAGTGTTCTGACTCTTGGTTTCAGCTCAAGTCATGATTTCACGGTTCCTGGGTTTGAGCCCTGAGTCAGGCTGTGTGCTGACAACACGGAACCTTCCTGGGATTCTCTCTCTCCCTCTCTCCTCTGCCCCTCCCCTGTTGTGCATGTACGCATGCATACTCCCCCCCTCCCCCCCCCAAGTAAACTTAAAAAAAAAAAAAGATGCAAAATAGGATGGAGAAGGTGATGGAGAGGAGGTGGAGGACACAGTGCAAAAGTTTAAGGTGCATTTGATTTCAGCCCCCAAAAGGAAAATAGAAGGGAGGAGAGGCAATATTTGAAGAGCTGTTGGCTGAAAAATATTCTGGAATTGATAAAAGATGTGATGATGGAAATATAGTTTATTTCAAACAGGATTAATAGTGTCTTTATTGAGACACAGCATAGTGATGCTCCAAAACACTGAAGACCAAGGGAGGATTTTTTAAAAATATTTTTTGTTTATTTAGTTTTAAGAACGAGAGAGACAGAGTGTGGGCACGGGAGGGGTAGAGAGAGGGAGACGCAGAATCTGAGGCAGGCTCCAAGCTCCAAGCTGTCAGCACAGAGTCCGATGTGGGGCTCGAACTCACAGAACGTGAGGTCATGACCTGAACCAAAGTTGGACGCCCAACCAACTGAGCCACTCAGGCACCCCTCAAGAGAGGATTTTAAAAGTAACCAGTAGTGGGACTGCTGGCTGGCTCAGCGGGAGGAGCGTGCGCCTCTCAACCTCAGGACTGTGAGTTCGAGGCCCATGGTGGGTGTAGAGATTACTTAAAAATAAAATCTTTGAAAAATAAATAAACAGGGGTGCCTGAGTGGCTCAGTCAGTTGAGTGTCCCACATTGACTCAGGTCACGATCTTGCGGTTGGTGAGTTTCAGCCCCACATCGGGCTCTCTGCTGTCAGCACAGAGCCTGCTTTGGATCTTCTGTCCCCCTCTTTTGGCACCTCCCCCCCCTCTCAAAAATAAGCAAACAAACAAATAAGTAAAGTGCACTCAGGAGTAAGAGAGAGGCCATCCGAGTAATGGTTTCAATGCTGCTGGCTGCCTTCTCTGCAGCAGTGAGGCAAGCCAGAAGGTGGTGGAAGGGGTCTGAGATGCTGGGAGAAGACTGGGCGTCCAGCTAGATTATCTTTTAAGAACAAAGGTGAAATGAAGGTTTTCTCAAATAAACCACAGTAGGTTACTATCCACAGAACTTTGTTAAAGGTGCTTTGTTAAATAGTCTGCAAGAAGGAGGGAAATGATTTTGAAAGGAAAGAATGAGCTGTGAAAAGGAATGGTTAACAGGTGGTAACCATGTCTCTAAATCTAAGCATCGCCTGGCGTAATTGCCCTCTGTAGGGCTCAGAAACAGGGAGATTACAGCGGTAGGTTACAAGATGAAGTTGGAGATCTCAGGATGTAGAACATAGAGCTGGAAAATAGGAGGGAAAAACATTTAGAGGACCTACCTGTCTGGGGAGTCCAGTAGCCAGTAGTGAAAGTTGCGGGCATGGAAGAGTGGAAACATCGGTGACAGAAAGTCACCCACAAAGTCATTGAAGAAAACGCTGTGGAGCCACCAGACATCCAGCACAGTGTATGAAATCAGACCCATCACCCTGAAATTCTGGAACAGGACAAGCAGAAGACTCTTGAGGCTTTCCGACAGAGAGAAACAGGTCAGTTCATGAATCAAGAATCAGGATGACTTTGGACTTCTTTTTTTTTTTTTTTTAATGTTTATTTATTTTTGAGACAGAGAGAGACAGAGCATGAACGGGGGAGGGTCAGAGAGAGAGAGGGAGACACAGAGTCTGAAGCAGGCTCCAGGCTCTGAGCTGTCAGCACAGAGCCTGACGCGGGGCTCGAACCCACGAACCGCGAGATCATGACCTGAGCCGAAGTCAGACGCTTAACCGACTGAGCCACCCAGGCGCCCCAACTTTGGACTTCTTAATAGCAATTCTGGAGTTTAGAAGTCCGTGAAGCAATGTCAAAAAATCTGATGGAAGATGATTTCTAGTATACTATCTTTTACCCATTGTAACTTTCAGAGACCTCAGAATTTGCCTCATCCTTCCTTCCCTGGAAGTGACTGAGATATTCTTTACCAAAACAAGGTAGTGAATGGGGAAGCTAATCCCTGGGGTGTGGGAATGACAGTGTGGCGGGTGACAGTGGGGCACCGGGGGTAGAGCATGCCTCGGTCCTGTAAACCGTATGTGTGGATAGTTTGATTAAAGAAGAAGGTGCAGAGAGCTAGCAGGTGCTATGCATAATGGATTGTGCACAGAAGTACAGGTGAGACTTGAGGTGACCCAGGTCTGTTCTTAGATCTCCGTTTTGCAAATTATCTGATGGCATCTCAGTATTTCCAGGAAAGGAAGGATGAGGCAGTTTCTGAGTTCTTGGACAGTTTCAATGGCTAATGCCATCTGGGAGCCTTCACATCACTTGCATCATGTGGGGACATCAGGAACTGTGGGGGGTGGGGCTGGTACCTGCAGCTCCCCTCTTCACTCTCCTGAAATTCTAAATCTTGTCATCTATGTAATCCATTCGTCACCGTTGCCTTTAGCCCGTGCCTTGCCCTGTAAGTCCTAGCTGCATGGCAGCGTGGCCTGGACAGGTGACGGATGTGCTGCACAGCCACGCTGACACTCAGCTCAATGCCCAGGCCCTCTTGAGTAGGCTCCCTTCTCCCGTGGCCTCCCTGGGTCTTGGCCCTGTGGCTCCTGGCTATACTGTAGCATTCCCTTGCCTTCAAATAGATTTATTTATTTTTAAAAACAAATTTTTTAGGTTTATTTATTTATTTTGAGAGAAACAGAGATATTACAAGTGGGAGAGGGGCAGAGAGAGGGAGAGAGAATCCCAAGCAGGCTCCTCACTGCCAGTGCAGAGCCTGACGCGGGGCTTGACCCCTGTGAGATCATGACCTGAGCTGAAATCAAGAGTCAGGCACCCCCTTCAAATAGATGTAAAATTTTTTTTGTTTTTAAGAGAGAGAGTGTGAGCTCCTGCAGGGGAGGGGCAGAGAGAGAGAGAGAGAGAGAGAGAGAGAGAGAGAGAATCTTAAGCAGGCTCCACGCTGCCAGCACAGAGCCCAACACAGGGCTTGAACTCATGAAGCCGTGAGATCATGACCTGAGCCAAAATCAAGAGTCAGATGTTCAACCAACTGAGCCACCCAGGCACCCCAAATGGAGAGACAGTCTTAACATGGGGCTCAATCCCATGACCCTGGGACCCTTACCTGAGCAGAAATCAAGAGTTGGACACTTAACCAACTGAACCACCCAGGGGCCCCCCATTTTTTTTTAATTTGGTTTTCTAGTTGTCCTCAGCAAGAGTTTTAACCACTGAACGCTCTTCCATTGTTGGATGGAAAGAGTCAGACCAGCATCTTAAAACTGGATGCATGTGACTCACCTTGTTTAAAACCCTCATAATATCGTTTCTTTGTTCTCTCTTAGAGGGTTGGGCCAGCTGTCTGGTTCACTATTCTGACAGAAATGGAAGTCTTTACTCCAAAATATTTCCAGTGGGTGCTGTGGGCTGGTCTCCTGTGTCAGAGGAGGGGCACGGCTCTTTCTCCAGGGCGCTGGCACCACACTCGGCTCAGCCTGGCCCTTCTGGTTCCAGGAAGTTGCTTTCCTTCTGTAATGGGGACTGGGCAGAAAGGAGCCTCTGATAGTCAGAGTTGGTGAAATGTTTCTCAAGTTTATCTGCAGTTTTCTGGAACCTCCAGTGAGTAACTGGAAGGGACTCCCTCACAGACAGCAGAAGCCCTGAAGACCGCACTCGTGACAGAAGGGTGTGGCTCCCAGGCCTCACGGTGCTCAGGGCCCTGTGCAGACCCCAGTGGGATCTGTTACCAGTGCCTGCTGGCCCCAGTCTGCAGGTGTGCAGGGCTCAAATCTTCCATTTGCTGGTTACGTCTGTTTCTTGATGTTTTCTATCCTGCTTTCTGTGGGATTGATACAATTTTTGTTTTATTTTCCTCTGGTGTTTGATTAACATTTTATCATATGCTCCCTCTGAGTCCTCCCAATAAGGAAGTTCATGGGGCGTCTGGGTGGCTCAGTCATTTAGGCGTCTGACTCATGATCTTGGCTCGGGTCACGATCTCACGGTTCGTGGGTTTGAGCCCCTCGTGGGCCTCTGCACTGACAGCCCAGGGCCTGCTTGAGATTCTCTCTCCCGTTCTCTGTCCGCTGCCCCCCCCCCCCCACCCGCCTGAAATAATCCATTAAAAGAAGGAAGTTTGTGGTCACGCAGCACCTTTGTTCTCCTTTTGGGCTTGAGAATAACTCTCGTAACCATCATACTAGCTGTTGTGGTTTTGACTGAAAATGTCATTTTATCACTTTGAAAAATACTTTAGCCAATGGTCAGTGTACCCCACGTGCTTTCCTGCTCCCCGGTCTGCCCTCCTTGCTCAGGAACACTCTTCAGCAGTTACGCTCATGGTGTCTGTGGGTGGGAAGTACTGCTATGGTTTCTGTGTTGGAAAAGGACTTGACTTTACTCCCCTTCCTGAAATGTAATTTCAGGACCTTAGAACTTCATGCTGCTCATCCGTCTCTCCGTTCTGTGTAAACTTTTCCACCACACGGACGCGGGCCCCTTGTGGCGGCCGCTCGCAAAATGCTTAGTTTCCCCGAGTGAATTGCTCCTTTGCTAGGCCGTGTTTAGCTGCGTGGGTTTATCTGTTCACAGGAATTGGCAACCTTGGCATTTGGGAATATCTGCTGGCCTTTCAGCCGTAGGATGAAGCACTCAGGAGGTGGCAGGCTTTTGTTCTAGAGCTCAGACTGAGTGTGAGGGGCTGTCCCATGCAGGCGGGAGGGTGGTGGCCTGCTTGGTTCTTAGTGCCATCAACGTGCCCTTGCCAGTGGGACAGGCCAGGTGGGCGGGGGCAGGGAGGTGGGAGGTGGCTCCGATCTTTGGCATTTTCTGTCTAGACGAGAACCAGTGAATGGAGGGTGCTGTTTAGTGTCCCAGTTGCTCACCCTGACCCGAGGGTGCCAATGGTGTCTGTGTCTGTGGGGAGTCTCGGGACTCCCTCATCACTGCCGTGGTCCCTGTCCTTTCCTAGGACACAGGTGTAGAAGTCGCTTCTGGAGAGGCTGAGGGCAGAGCCAGATATGGGGGTATCCAGGGCAGCAGAGCATGTACCCTAAGGGAGTGGGTAGGTCCACCTTGCCTCGAGCCCCATTCTGGCCTGTGTGGGGCCGCCTCTCAGACACCAGGCGGGGGTGGGGGTGCCCAAGCTTGGAGTGAGGAGAATTGCTGGGCACCAGGAGCAGATTGCAGCTTCCTGGGACTCCTTCTCCAAACAGCCCCCATTAGGAGCCAGCACAGAGTGTCTTCTGTTCTAGGGCTCGTGTAGGAAGTTGGAATCAAGAACCTTGTCGCCCACTCATGCCCGGAACTTTCCTGCAGTGTGAGGCGGAGAGCAGTGAGCAGCTGCCCTTGGGGTGGGGGTGGGGGTTGCTGGCTCGAGGCCTGCAGTGCAGTTGGGGCTCCCCCACAACACCAGACCTGCTCTGGGCGTGCCCCTTGCCCACCAGCCGTCCTAGCTGCCCCACCACAGCTCCAGGCATCGGCACAGGGCAGGTCTGGGCCAGCAGATGACCCTGGGCTGCCCTCTGCTCATCCGTGGGGCGAGGCCTGAGCAGGACCTGACTCCTGAGGTGGAGGGGAAGATGGCCAAGGCCCGCACGGCTAAGGGTCTACAGAGGGCGGACGCGCATGCAGCTCCCCGGGACTGATCCCAGGACAGCTGTCGGCACATCACCGTGTGTCTTCACACACACTCACTTGTCCGCACTGTGTTGGTGCTCTTCCAGAGGTGAGGCTGGGGGGCACCTGAGTAGGATCAGGACCCAACAGTCCAGGCTGAGGGGGGCAGCCCTGGCAGTAGCCTCAGTGAGAGCCAGGCACCATTTCTCCACTCAAATGCCACCTCCCCACTGGGGAACGTGTCACCCGGGCTGCAACCTGCCCCAGCTGGCCCCCGGGACCTGCTGAGCAGGGGGCAGCCTTCTGCCGCAGGGAGGAGAGCTGGCCCTCCGTCTGCGCTGTGAGGAGGGTTGGGGCCTTGCCGAGGTGCGCCTGCGCTGACTTTCAAGGTGAAGGACATGTGGCAAGTGAGGGGGGCATCTCTCAGGACAGAGTGCAGGGAGCTCACACGTAGGACTCGACGGCAGGCTGACCCAGGGCCAGGAGCCCCCTTTCCTAGCCTCCCTTTACATATTCCTGAAAACAGTCCCAGAATGCATGAGGAAGTTGTGAAGTCAGCTCTTCTGAAGGTCTCTACGAAGTCCCCCCCCCCCCCCCCCCAGGCAGAGGAGAGGGGCAGGGCCAGGTGTTGGCTGCTCCTCCCACCCCCAAGGTGTGCAGGCCACTCTGCCCCACGGGCGGCTGGGACCTGCAGAGGGACAGGTTCAGGACTTTCTGAGGAACGTTGCAGTAGCCTCTAATAGAAATGAAAACATTCTGTTCTATTGAAAATACTGTTTTGGAAATAAGTGCAGATGACAAAAGCAGAGCGTAGAAGTAGAGAAATGAAATGAAGGCAGGTGTGGAAACGGCCTGCCTGAGGAGACGGTTCCAGACCCCACCACCGCAAGGCGGAGGCCCCCTGCGCTCCAGAGACCAGGTGCAGCCGTGCCCCTGCGATGAGGGCCAGGCCGCGGGCTGCTCTTGTCTGTGTTTCCAGGTGTCCCTCAGTGTTTGCAGGAGCTTATTTTCCTCCTGGCTCTTCTGTTTGCGCTGGAGTCTGTGGCCTGAGGGCTGCACACTGCCAGGCCCTGCCCTGCTGGCTGCTGCCTCCCCGGCGCCCCCAAGGGGAGGGACAGGCGAGAAGCTCCCTTAACACCTCCCCCTTCCCCCCCCACCAGGTTCCCCCGCTCCTCTGCCTGTCACACTCTTAAGCCATTTTTTCACTCAAAAGGAGGCTTCTGTTAAGAAACCAGCCAGTTATTTTAGTTTATTGAGTGTTGACTCACAATGCAGAGGTCTAGGCACTAGTACAGTAGCGAGCAGAAGGCATGATTCTAGTTCAGAGCATTTAAATCAATTTTTTTTTAACGTTTATTTATTTTTGAGAGAACAGCATGCGCGGGGGGTGGGCAGAGAGAGAGGGAGATCCAGAATCCGAAGTAGGCTCCAGGCTGTCAGTAGAGAGTCCGATGCGGGGCTCGAACTCATGAACCATGAGATCATGACCCGAGCCGAAGTCAGATGCTTTGGATGCTCAGTCAGACTGAGCCACCCAGGCGCCCCTGAAATCAGAGCATTTTTAAACAATCATGAGATAAAAGTAATAAGAAAACCGTCGTCTACATCTTTCTTTGCAGAGACCTGAGTCTCCCTCCATCCTGGTCCTGCCCTCAGACTCTGGCTGATACGCCCAACTTGCCAGTTGGGGTGCTGAGGCAATTGGGTGGAGTCTCCCACCAGCTGGAGGCTGGCTGGCACCCCAGCCTGTGGGCTCTGGGAAAGGTGACCGCAGGACCCAGAGCTGCTGTCACCCCTTTGTCACAAAACCCTCTCACAGCTGCCCTCATTTCTCTCAGACCCTGGTGGGGTCATGCCATGCTTGTAGAGGGTTTGGGGAACAAGAGGACCGGGCGTGGGGCTGTTCTGGTCACAGGCTGGCTTCTCTTTTCTGACCTCTGGCACCTGAATGTGTGATGCGTATTCTGAACGTGTGATGCGTATTTTGTTCTCTCTGTATGGTCCCGCGGGTACAAAACTGGTACAGTTTTGTTGGTGAGAGAAGCCCCGAACAGCAAGGACCACAGGAGCAGGGACTGTGCAGCCCAGTGTGTCTGGGTGTCCTGACTGTCATGGAGCCTCCCGCGACCAGAGGCCAAGTGCTGTCCCTAGGGCGGCTGCTGTCCAAGCGCCCTCAGAGATTCACTCTGTGCTGCACCCAAGTGTCTCCAAACAAGCGTCCTTTCTGTGTGGGGTGTGGTCCAACATCCTTCCCAGAAAAGTTTGAAAAGCTGGTCCTGACCCACAAGTTGATGCCATGACTGGCAGGTCGGGTCACGATTGAAACCTTTGGAGGGGGTCGATGAGAAGAGCCTTGCGGGAGGCGCGAGCGGGAAATGCCAGCCTGTCCTGGTCACTGAGTGTAGAGAATGGGCCATTGTGCTTCCTGCTTAGAGCCAAGCTTTCAGAACATGAAACTGAGATGCACTCATTGTTCAGAACTTGGAAAACTTATTAAAAACAGCATTGAGAATGGAACTTAGGCCTTTTGGAGATGATGGCTGACTAAAGACTTGTTTATTCTACTTCCCTCCCTGAAACTCACTGAAATGAACAGAAAGAATGAGAAATAGAGAACGAGATTTAATCTACAATGAACCCAAGGAAGAGCCATAGCCGGAGGAGGAAGAGACGGGGAGAGGGCGGCAAGAGCCAAAGCCCTGATGCACAAAGAGGATTTAGGGACACGACTGACGGCATTTACGTGACACAGCAGTGGCTGTGGGACAGACCAGATGTGGGAGGCATGTGGTGACGGAGGTGAGCTGGAGTGAGCTCTGGTGCTGGGCTGCCGCCAGCCCTGAAGCGGCTGTGCAGGCAGGCCCCCTGTGAGCCCCAGCTGGGCCGAGGCCACGGCAGTCGCCAGAGCCTTTGGGGGACCCTCGCTGGACCAGAGGGCAGGAACTTGTGGCGCACGGAGACAGCCCACCTGAAAGTGCCGCCAGCCTGAGCAGAGCGCCGGGGGGAGGTGGCCCTGAGGCCTTTCTGGGACCCCTGCATCGGTGGGGCCTCGGCCCAGACAGCCCCGTTAGGTCTGCTTTCGGTTTGAGTTGGATTTCCGTCACTTGCAACCGAAAGATGTCCTAATACCAGAAACTCATTTCCAGGGCAGAGCCTGTAAGAAAACTTGGCAATAGAGCATCCTGGAATGATACACCCGGTTTGAGACTGTCTCATTCCTTGTTTAAAGATGAGCAATAATCAGGAGCCAGACCTTATGTACAGACTGAAGAAGGAGAAGAGAAGAGGGAATGAGCACAATTAAACCGTGGGTGAAGCAAACAGAAGAATTAACAGATGGAAAGTTTAGATAGAACTTTTTCTGTATACTAAAAATACAAAATTCAAAACACATAAAAAAGAGCTCAAAGAAAAGACGACAAAGCAGGAGAGGAAATGAGCTGGCAGAACTGCGAAAGGAAACTGAAGTTCGAAATCCATTACCAACATGAGAGCCCCATTAGCAATGACAAAACGGGATGGACACTCCTAGGAGGAATTAGTCCTCCAGAGGACAGGCTGCTTGGAAAGAACATGCTGCGTGGGGAGAAATCAGCAGAAAAGTGGTCAGAGAGAAGGTGCCCGAGCCAGAAGGCTGCAGGGTGGTCCGTTGTGGGTCGGGATGGGTGTGGGGAGTCCAGAGGAGAGATGATGTCCGGGGTGCAAGGGACGAGCAAACCGAGGCCTCCTGAGAGTAAAGGAGGGCCGGCTGTGTACAGTGAGAAGGGTGCATCACGTTTCTGGAAAAAATGGATACGACATGACCAGGCACTAGAACAGAAACTGGTCGGTGAACTGAGTCTGTTGTACAGGCCCAGCCCACCTCATCCTCTGCTCTGGACGGCAGTGGAGCAGAGGCAGCAAGGTGAGGGGTGAAGAAATGCTCCCCAGGAATTTGTTCTGAGCCAGCGTGGCCTTGGCACAGGCACCCCACCTGGTGGAGTTGTGTCTGCCAGGTGCTCCGCTGTGCGGCTTTGAGAGGAAGGGCGTGCTGGAGAGCCATGTCCTTGGAGGCAGAGCATTTATACAGACTGCTCTTTTCAAGGAGAGATGTGTCTGTTTTCCCCACTTGACTTATTTATTTGGTTATTCACTTATATCAGTATGGGCTCAGATATTTTATACTTTGGATTATCATCTCATATGACTTTCCCCCTCACACTGTGCCAGCTTTGGTCATTGAGAGCTCTTTCAGTTGGCTTCGTTGTCCCTTTGACAGACCCCATCACTGTAGGGCTTTGTCTTTGTTTTAGCTCTTCCTCACTGCCTCAGTGGGACCCTTCAAACTCACCTTGTCTTTTTCCTGCCCCAGGGATTTCAGCCATTTCTCCAAGGAGAATGCTGTCAGAGCCCAGAGCTGGGCACTGGGTATGATCCTCGCTGGGGGCTGTTGTTGTTGCTTCTAGGCTCTATTAGCTCATGGAACCAGGAAATCTGTGAGTGCATGCTGACCTGTGTATGGGTGTATGTGTGTGCACACATACACACAGAGATCTCTCCAGGTTCTGAGGAACCCATCTCTCATGGGTTCTGACTTTTGTCTCCACCCTAACCGATCCCCATGTGGGGTCATCCTAGCCTCCTCCCCACGCTTACCTGTAACCTGCCATCCTTTTGCTGAATTGTTCAGTTCCCATGTACACATGTAGTGGTATCAGAGTTGGAGACCCATACTCCTGAGAAGTGACTTTATCAACTAGAGACAGTGCCTGTATGTAGTTCCTTTTGTGCTGTCTTATATCCTTGCTCATTTCCAAAGTCATTCAGGTTAGCACCTTTCCACCACCTCCTTTGAGGTTGTTTCATACATTTGCAATACAGGTAGATTGTTTTGTCCTATGCTGCATTGCATTTTGAGAAACCTTGACTTACTAAATTATTTTTTTTAACTTGCATATGTTAAAGTTCACTCTTTATGCTATAAATTTCTGTGGTTTTGACAAACGCGTAGTGTCAGGTATCCACAATGGCAAAATTGTACTGAATATGTTCACCACTTTAAAAAATCCCCTGCTCAACCTTCCTCCCTCCCCTGAATCACTGGTAGCCAGTCTTTGTACCATTAATATAGTTTAGTGTTTTCCAGACTCTCATATATTTGGAACCATACGTCGCATAGCCTCGAACAAACATTTTAAGTCCTTAGTTATACACTATGCCAAGATAAATTCCAGGTGATTATGGAATGTGTTTATTCAGTAAATGTTTGATTACTCCGTGCCAAGGATGCAGTGGTTCACAAAGCAAATATCATCCCTGCTCTCATGGAGCTTACCCTCTGGGGAGGAAGGGAAATTAAATATCACAGTTGTAATACTTTATTTGTGTAATTGTGCAGTGCTGAACAAGAGTACCTGCACTTCCTCCTGTTCCCAAGATGAAGCAACAGGGGTCATATTTACCTTCTCACAAGGAACTAATAAAAAGTGGACCATATATATTTATATTTAATGTATAACATAGTTACATTTTTTTTTTTTTACTTTCTATAATTTGTTTAATTTTTATCATTTACATCCAAGTTAGTTAGCACATGGTGCGACAGTGATTTCAGGAGTAGATTCCTTAACGCCCCGCCCCCATTTAGCCCATCCCCCCTCCTACAACCCCTCCAGCAACCGTCTGTTTGTTCTCCTTATTTAAGAGTCTCTTTAAGTTTTGCCCCCCTCCCTGGTTTTATATTATTTTTGCTTCCCTTCCCTTATGTTCATCTGTTTTGTATCTTAAAGTCCTCATATGAGTGAAGTCATATGATATTTGTCTTTCTCTGACCAATTTCAAAACAGCTGGACAATATTTATGAAACCTTGGTTTTCTAAGTTGTGGGTCTAAGACGACAAACTATACTGATTCCTGTGAGATGAGAGTCGAACAAGGTGAGTCCAGTGATTTCCTGGCTCCCTGCATGAGCAGAGTTTCCAGGTTGTGCTGCAGGGATGCTGGGTCTGGCAGAGCCCCTGAGTTCAGGAGATGGAACTTAGAGTCTGGGGTGGCCACGGTGATGAAGCGTGTAGGGAAGAGCAGCAGAGTGGAATGCTGCAAGTGGAGAGAACTTGGAGGCCTGTGGGAGAGTGCCATTCAGTATGTGGGTATGAGGAAGCTGGTAGAGGCAGGGAGAATCCCCCAGAAGAGTTAGAGGGAATGATGCTCAGAGCTCTCAGAACACTGTGAAAGGGGTCTTGTCCTGAGGCAGACTGAACCTTCCTTCATAACTCACAGGGCACTGGGTTGACTACTCAGTGGAGGGTAATTATCCATAGAATAAACAGTGCTCTGGTGCCCCTGACCAGTGGTAGAAGCAAGAACTGAAGGTTTCACACATTTTCCAAGTAACTGTGTCCCAAAACAAAGCTCAAGAATATTTATAGGAATACAAAGGTTATTATAACTATATTCCATGTGTTCAAAAAGCTAAAGGAAACACTGGATACATTGAGTAGAGACAAGATGAAGTAAAGACTGAATCACAAAAAGATCCAAATTAAACTCACAGAGTTGAAACTAAAATGTCTGAATGCAAAACATACTGGGTGGGATGAACAGATTACACACTGCAGAAGAAAAGCTCAGTGAACTTGAAGACAAAGCAGTAAGATCTATGCAAAGTAAAACAAGGACAGGAAAAGTACTCTCAAATAAGCAAAAGAGCAGGACTGAGCTGTGGGACATCTGGCAGAGGACTAACACTTGTGTAATTGTAGATCCCAGTGGGGAAGGAAGAGTGCAGAAACACTATCTGAATAAATATTAGCTGAAATGCTTCCAAATTTGATGAGAACTATCAACTTAAGCAATCTTAACAAACCCTAAACACAAACACAAATACTGTTACACAAGGCACATGATAATCCAATTGCTCAAAATCAGTGATGAAGAGAAAGTCGTAAAAGCAGCCAGAAAACGGGGTGCCTGGGTGGCTCAGTTGGTTAAGTGTCTGACTTTGGCTCAGGTCATGATCTCACAGTTTGTGGGTTTGAGCGCCGTGTCGGTCTCTGCTGACAATGCAGAGCCTAGATAGAGCCTGCTATGAGTTCTGTGTTTCCCTCTCTGTCTGCCACTCGTGCTCTGTCTCTCTCAAAAATAAATAAACATCAAAAAAAATTTTTTTACTGAAAATAAAAAAGCGGCCAGAAAACAAGACTACATACAGAGGAACAACAGTGCAGATGATAGCAGATGTCTCTTTGGAAAGTGTGGGTGAAGAGGCCAGGGAGCAGCTAGCCTGGAACTCTGCCCGTGTAAACACGTTGTTAAATGAAGGTGGAGTAAAGATATCTCAGATGTAGAAAAGCTGAAAATCCAACACCAGCAGACCTTCCCCACAACAGATGTTACAGGAATGGCACCAAAGGCTTCAGGCTACAGGAAAATGAACCCATGTGGAAATCTAGGTCTACCCAAAAGAGTGAAGACTCCTGGAAATGGCAGCTGCATGTCTAGATATACATGTACTGTCTTATTATTTAAATCTCTTTAGAAGATAACTATTTGAGGAAAAGTAATAAGATAGCAGAAGGGGGGGGGTGGTTATATATAGAATAAGATATGGCAAGAATGGCACGAGGTCCAGGAGAGGAGAAATGCCAGACACATGTACTTGAAGTGGTATGATTTCTCTTGAAGGCAGACTATAATAAATTAAATATGGACACTATAAACCCAAAAGCATCTACTAAAATAGTAAAACAATGAATTACATACAGCTGGTAAGTTAGCAGTGGAGATAAAATTGAATCACATACAATACTTAATCCAAAAAGGAAAAGGGGAATAAAGAATAAATGAGACAAATTTTTTTAAATTAGCAAAATGAAGGTACCTGGGTGGCTCAGTCAGTCGAGTGTCCAACTCTTGATTTTGGCTCAGGCCATAATCTCAGGGTAGTGGGATTGAACCATGTATCAGGCTCCACACTGAGCATGGAGCCTGCTTAGGATTCTCTCTTTGTGCCGCCTCCCCCCCCCAATAAAAAATTAAATAAAAATAAAAAAATTAAAGTAGCAGAATGGTAGATTTCAACCTAACCATGTCAACAATCACAAATCTAGATGGTTTAAACACCCAATTAAAAGGCAGAATTTGTCAGCATTAAAAGACAGTACCCAAATATATACTGGCTACAATAAACCCACTTTAAATAGTAAAGACACAAATAGGTTAAAAGTAAAAGGAAGGCAAAAGATGTACAATTCTAACACTAATAGAAAGCTGGATTTGCTGTAATAATGTCACATATACTGATTTCAGAGCAAAGAAAACTACCAGATAAAGATATTTCATGATGGGAAAGAGGTTAATTCACCAAGAGGACAACATAAACTTTATGTACCTAATAGCAGAGTGACAAAACACATGAAACAAAAACTGATAGAACTTGAGTGCCTGAGGGTCTCGGTTAAGCGTCCGATTTCATTTCAGGTCATGATCTCACGGTTTGAGAGTTCAAGCCCAAGCGTCGGGCTCTGCACTGACAGTATGGAATCTGCTTGGGATTTTCTCCTTCCTCTCTCTGCGTGTGTGTGTGTCTCTCTCTCTCTCTCTCTCTCTCTCTCTCTCTCTCTCAAAATAAATAAACTTAACAAAGAACTGATAGAACTGCAAAAAGAAATAGATAATTCTGCAATTATAAAGTTGGAGCTCTTGGTATCCTTTACTCAGAAATTGGTAAAACAGGTAGACAGAAAATGAATGCTGCTGCCTCAGCCCACCTGCCCCGGTTGGCATTCATCGAGCAGTCTACCCAACACCGTGCTTTCCAGTGCATATGAGCTGTTTACCAAGATGGACCATTTGTCTGCATCATAAGCTTTTCTGAACCAATAGAAATATCTAGAAAATCACCAGCTACTGGCAAAGTAAATCATGCACGTCTATGTAATCCATGAGTCAAAGGAGAAATCAAAAGGGAAATTGGCAGGTTTTTGCATTAGATGAAAATGAAAATCAAAATTTGTTGGATGCCACAAAAGCTATACCCTAAAGGGGACTTTATAACACTAAATGCCTGACTCAGATTGAAACTTTAAAAGGTTGCAAAGCACTAAACTCAATTTCTACCTTAAACTAGAAAAATTTAGATTAAAATTAAAAAATTAAATCCAAAGGACTGCAAAAGAAATAATTCAGATCAAAGTGGAAATTAATTAAAGCAGGCAAAAAAAAAAAAAATAGGTGAAAAATTGATGAAGCCCAACACTGTCTTTTTCTTATTCAAGATCAGTATAATTGACAAACTTCTGGCTAGCCAGATCATAAATTACCAATATCAGGAACAAAAGAGACGGCATCACTACATATTATATTGATCTTAAAAGGACAATAAAAGAATGGCATAACAACTTTGTGCCAATAAATCTGACACAATTTACATGAAATGGACAAATTCTTGGGAGGCCAAAACCGCTAAACATGACTCAAGAAGAAGTTTAAGAACTGGTTAGCTCTGTATCTACTGAACGAATTAAAATTGTAATTAAAAACCTTCCTGCAAAGAAAAGGACAGGCCCAGATGGTTCCACTGGCGTATTCCGCCAAACGTTTGAGGGACAAATAATAGCGATTCTGCACAAACTCTCCCAGCAAATTGAGAGGATGGAATATTCTCAGTTCATTTTCTTAGGCTAGTATTACCCTGATACCAAAACCAGACAAAGATAATATGAGAAGAAATTCACATGGAAATGCAAAGGAGCTAGAAGAATGAAGACAACTGCAGGAATGAAGAGCAGAGTTGGGAGGGCCATCACTGTCTGGTGTCAGACCCGGAGCATTTGGAGTCAGTGGGACGTGGTGTCTGTCCTGGATCGGAGAGCCTTTCTGGTTGGAGGGACTGATCCAGGGACGACTTGAGGAAGGAGGGCCAGTCAGCCATCTCAGAGGTAGTCTTCAGCGACCACTGTGCCCCCTGCTCTGGACCAGCCTTAAAGGATGGACAAGAACTGAAAGGGCATACGCAAGTGCAGGTGGTTGATTTGAGTTGCTTTCAGGTTATGGTAGATATGTTTTAGCTTTTCAGAATTTTACTAACACTGCTCAGTGTTTTTTTAATGTTGAAGTCATAAAGGAAGGCCACCTGTTTTCACCCAGATGGGCAAAGAGTTAGAAATACTTGAGTTTCGTTTTTTTTTTTAATGGCATTCCCAGTAGTTTTAAGTATTTAAGTAAAATTTGTATGGATATTCATATGGCAGAAAGGAGAAGGCTGGGAGCATTTCTTCTAGGCAGGTGATCTCAGCTCATGAGCCAAGCACCGTCAGGTTGATCTGTGCTGTCACCATCCCTCTGAGCCTTGGAGAAAGTGTCTGATGGGCTTGTAGTCTCCCGCCCTTGGGTTTCTGGCTAGCTGTACCCCATCTGGTGCTTTGAATCTGTTTTATTTCCCCTTGAATAGCATAGTTGGGTTCTGTGGACCAGCCTCTGCTGGGGAGGGTCAGGGGCAGTGTCCCTAGCGATATTCTTGCTCCTCATTCTGCAGGCTTTCTACCGAAACTGAGACATGTACGTACAGAAAAGCATGAGGGCACAGGTGGGACACTCTTGAGCTTTCATGAACCAACACTCTCGTAAGTGGAGCCAAGCTGGAAGTCAAATGACACTGCCCTTTGGGCCCCTCCCCTCACTATCTGGCCTGGAGGTGGCTGCTTCTGACTTCTGACAGCAGAGACTGATTCAGCCTGATTTTGAACGTATTTATGTGAGGGAATCGTACTGTATGCATCTGATTGTGTTTGGCTTTTGTCTTTCACCCTCTGGGAGCTTCACCTAGGTTGTGGGTAGGCTCCTGGAGGAACTTTGAGGGTCTGTTCTACTGTGATGAACATTTGGCAGTTTCTTGTTTTGACCATTGTGACCAGGGCTGCTGGGAACATTGTGTGCAGGTCCAGGTAAGTGTGTGTGTGTGTGTGTGTATGTGTGTGTCCTCTGCCAGCCTTTATCGCTGTAAGTGGAAGCTCTCGGTGGGGGCCGGGGTGTACGTGCAGCTCTAGGAAGTACTGCCAGCTGTGGTCCTGAGCAGGCTGACCCATCTCTTGAAGCCCCGATGAGCTGCCTTGCCCTTGCTAGCATGTGATGGGTTTCCTTTCCCATTTTAGCCATTTTGGTAGGTGTACTGGTTATGCTTTTTCATTAGCATTATATTTTAATTAGCCATTGGGCTCCTGATGGCGTAAGCATTTCCCTGGTGACTAATGAGGGTGAGCATACTTCCATGTGTTTATTAGCCACATGGATTTTTTTTTAAATATTTGTTAAAGGGTGCCTGGGTGGCTCAGTCATTTGAACATCCGACTTAGTTCAAGTCTTCATCTCATGGTTTGTGAGTTTGAACCCAGGCTCTCTGCTGTCAGCTCGAAGCCTGCTTTGGGACTGTCTGTCCCTCTCTCTCTACCCTTCCCCGTGCATGCTTTTCTCAAAAATAAAAAAAATAAACATTAAAGTGTTTGTTCTAGTCCTCGTCCATTTTTCTGTTGGATTATCTGCCTTTTCCTAGGAATTTTGTATATGTCCTGGGACTAGTTAGATTAGATACGCATACGTGTGTCCTGTGTTGTGCATGTTCTCTGTAGCAAATATTTCCCTTTCTGGGCTTGTCTTTTACTTAATGGTGTGTTGATAAACAGGGGCTCTTAATTTTATTATAGTCAACTCATTAATTTTTCTTTGTGCTTAGTGGTTTTTTATGTCTGATTAAGATACCCAAACCTGCTATAAGACTAAAAAACTTCTACATTGTTTTTCTAAAAACCTTATTGTTTTACTTGTAATGTTTAGAACTATAATTCGTCTAGAATGGAGTTTTGTGTATTGGATGAGATAGGGGTCAGGATCCATTTTTTCCCATGTGTGTATCTAGTCACGACAACACCATTTTTTAAAAGTCCACTCTTGGGAGCTTGGGTGGCTCAGTCGATTGAGCACCCAGCTTCAGCTCAAGTCATGATCTCATGGTTCGTGAGTTCAAGCCCCTCGTCAGGCTTGCTGCTGTTGGCACAAGAGTCTGCTTCAGATCCTCTGTCCCCCTCTCTCTCTGCCCCTCCTTCCCTCCCTCTCTCTCTCAAAAATGAATAAATATTTTAAAAAGAAAAGTCCACCCTTTGTCATCAATCAGGTGATCCTGTGTGAGTGTTGCCTGTTCGTGAGCGTTTTCCTGTCTGGGCCATGCCACATGCTTTGTGCACAGCGCTACCGCAGCCCCAGGCGGGTGGTGCTGTCCCTGTTGGAAGCCGAGGACATTGTGTCTGAGAGGTGGCAGCAGCTTCCCCAGGGTCAGCTGGCAAGGGGCCTGGGTGCCCTCCTGTGGGCTGGGGTTCAGGGGCCGGGCACAGGGAGCAGAGAAACTGCGCTCGGGCCTGGATGTTCCTTACTCTGGCCAGCGCACTGGGCTGTGAGGGGCTGGGCTGGGCTGGGCCGTTTCGGGTTCCCCAAACCCAAAGATGTTTTCCGAGTTTATGTGCTTAGAGGCTTTTGCTCTCTTACAGGGCGGTGCCTTCCTGACTGACAGTGGAGGGAGAGTCCCGATGATCCTCTGACTTCTGTCCACCTGGGGCCTCAGGAAAAGACTGCAATGTCCCAGACGAGGGATTATGAATGTGACAGCCATGATGCTGGCGTGCAGGAGCCCCGGATTTCAGGGTCGAGCACGAGGTAAGCGGAAGCCGTCTGTGCGGGCCGAGTCATCAGAGGACTGGTTTTCTTCCTTTCAGAGAAGGACCAGCAGCCGGCGGGCTGCCAGGGCTTTGCTGCCAGGGGTGAGCCCTGCTTTCTTCGGGATTTGATGTGCTCCCTTGGAAGCCCCGCCCCCGGGTTCCTGCTGCAGAGGGAGGGGGCCCAGATGCCCTGCAGGCCAGCGGTGGACCCAACTCCGTGCGCCCCTCTGGGCACCAGTCCACACCAAGGCAGTTCATCGTTTTAATGTTTCTCGTTTTCAGCTTTATTTGTAAATAATCCCACACTTACAGAAAAGTTGCAAGAGCAGAAACGGTGCACTGGATACTTGCACCGCCTTGCCCTTCACCCTGTGGCCTCTGTGCACCCCCTCCCTCGGCGCGGTGCCGTTTTTGGGGGGCATGTGGGGCACGTCTCCCGTCTCCTCTGCCTCGTGGTCCAGCCTTTGGCAGCTGGTTCCTGTCACCCTTCACGGTGCTTCCAGCCCCTCCTGAGACACTCGCCCTACCGGACTTGCTGCTGCTGTGCGGCCCCTTCGCCTTTTATAATCTGGAAGGTTCCCTGCCTTTTGTGACACCGACACTTTTTAAGGCAATAGTTGCCCTTTCAAATGGAGCGCTGCTTTGTGTTTGCCGATTTCTTAGTAGATGCCGCACAGCCGTGTCCTGCCGTTCCCGGGGTCTCACCTCTGCAGACACACAGCCACCTACTGCTCCTCCACTCTCCCCTCGCCATCCTGCCCCTCACTGCTTTGGGCGTTCTGCTCATTTCTTACACAGTTCAGTCTTTCCTGGGATGCGTGCAGAGCGCTGACTTCCCTGCTATGGAGGGGCCTACAGCCGGCACTCTGCACCCCTTGTCCCTGCTCGTGGATTCCTCTGTTCATTCTCAGTACGGACTCAGAAATTCCTTTCTGTTTTACAGGGTCTGTAGTTCGTTCTTGCATTTAATTACTTTGGTGCTTGCATTGTCCCAGATGGGGCCGGTGAGGTTCCTTCTGCTACGTGTCCGTGCCTCTTGGATGCTCCTTCCTTCTGGCTCCAGGCACATCTTGTGCTGCCGCCCCGCCTGCAGGCGGCTGCTTCTCTGAGCAGCCCTGGTTCCTTTCCAGGAAGATGGGTATTGGAGGGCCAGTCTGAGGGCTTGGCATACTCGCGGCTCTGGCACTGTGTTTGCTTCTTGGCCCTTTAAGCAGACAAGAAAATGTGTGTGTGCATCTATGTACACACATTAAAAGTGCTAAGTTCACTCCAATTCCTCCAGTTCCAGCACTTTCCCCGAGGGTCTGCTCTTCTCGGCAGCCGCCTGCTCCCAAGAGCATCAGCATGTGTACTCGTTTGCTCATCTGATAGCCTATCTGCAAACCATTTCGGAATTGCTTCACCTGTTCCGTGTGTGTGTGTGTGTGTGTGTGTGTGTGTGTGTGTGTGTGTATACGTATATATACACACATATAAAACACTCAAAATAAGGTCAGAATTTCTTTGTACTCCACCCCCCATGTGCACTCTGCTCAAAAACTGAATACAGAGTCTAGTCCTGTTCTCCCTTGGATTAGTTCTTTCCTCTTGGTTGTGGTTGTGATGCTCATTGAAATACAGTTGGGTTCATTTGTTTCCATTTCCATTGAGTTTTTTCCTTCTCCCTTCTCTCCTGTTGCTTTAATTTTGTTTTGTAAACACATAGACCATTAACATAGCTCTAAAAAACAAAACTATGCAGCACATACATTCAGAGAAGGACCACTCCTTCCCAGACCTCTGTGCAGGCCTCTGGCCGGTGGTTTTTCTGGTTTACCTCCTGTGTTTGTGAGGATCCCTGGATCACTCTGTGCATGCCCACCGTAGTGTTCAGCCAGTCTTGAGTTGCGTATCTTGGCAGCTTCCAATATTGTGCAGTTACAAGGGTGCTGCAGTGCAAAGCCTGTGCTTTGTAATTTTGTGTTGTCAGAGGTATGTCTCCAGGTACATCCAGACGAGGGGCCACAGGGCCATAGATGTGTTGGCCACTGCATGCCCTCTGTGGAGTCCTGTGTGCTGTGCCCGTCTGCCCACGGCCTCCCTTGGATGGCGCCTGGGGTAGGGGCAATGGGTCTCCACTCAGCTTGGGTTTTATGTCTAATACCTGGAGAAGTGGAATGTCTCCTTTTCCCATTTTTCTATGGTATTTTTATAGGTTTTTTTTTTTTGTTCAAATCCATATATGAAGGATTAGAGCCCTTTGTCTGTAATTTATATTAAAACATTTAATATTTTTGGGGCGCCTGGGTGGCTCAGTTGGTTGGGCATCCGACTTCCGCTCAGGTCATGATCTCATGGTCTGTGAGTTCGAGCCCCACATCCGGCTCTGTGCTGACAGATCAGAGCCTGGAGCCTGTTTTGGATTCTGTGTCTCCCTCTCTCTCTGACCCTCCCTAGTTCACGCTCTGTCTCTCTCTGTCTCAAAAATAAATAAACATTAAAGACTTTTTTTAATATTTAATATTTTCATCAAATGTGTCCCAAAAAACAAAATATTTTTCACTTTATACTCTATTAATCTTTTCTTTTGGTGCATCTGGGCATTTAGTCACAATTAGAAAATCTTTCCCTTTGTTGAGGTTATGGGGAAAGACAGAGTTTTCTCATGGTGCTGGTATCGTTTTGTTCTTGTGTGTAGAGCTCAGGTCCACTTGGAGCTCATTCTTGTGTTTTGTGAGGTATGGACCTGCCTTTTCCGTTCACCAAATGCTGTCCAGTTGTCCAGCACCATTTATTAAAGGCCCTGATCCGCGAAGTCTTGTGCTTGGCTTCGTAAGTCTGCCTCCGCCCTTCCGCCGGTTCCGTCGACCTCTGCGTGTGTTCTGTCTGTCCTGACCTGGGCACATTCTGACCCACAGACCGCATGTGCCTGCTCCTCTCAGGCCCACTCTCCTCGCAGTTGACCTCCCGCGGCTCACGTACCTCCTAGGGCGCGGTCGGCACCGGGCAGGACACGTAGCAGCCAGCTCTCCCTCCCATGGTGCCTGTGCCGCTGGGTCCCAAGGGCTATCCCTGCACTCAGGGCCCTGAAAGCAGCATAGATGCCAGATCCCGCCTGCCCCACTGCCGTGTGCCGGCTCCACCAGAAGTTCCTTCGTGGTTGGTGGTTGGCCTGTGGCTTCAGCATCCGTACCTGACACCTAGGGAGCGTTGTCTCCTCAGTCTTCTTCCTCTGAGAATAATCTCTCATCCTTTTCTTTCTGCTGAATCATTTGTCTTAACCTTTCTGATTTGTAGGCTTTCCTTTGTACTCTAGGTATGTGATTGGATTACACGCATGGAATATTTTGTCTCTGTACTTACTTTTCATGTTATTTGGTTGGTTTTTGATGAACAAACATGTTAAACTCCAGTGTCATCTGTCTCACTGGCTTTCTTGTGCCTTCCCGTCTTTTCTGTCTGATTTCATAAACCCTTTCCTGACTGAGGTCTTCAGGCTCTTCTGGATACTTCAAGGTTTGGACTCGTGTGAATCCAACTGGGCTGCTTTCCGTATAGACAGTTGGCCTAGGTTGTGAATGTCACCTGTCTCCCAAGGGGACAGATCTGTGAGGGGCTTTCTTTTCCATCCATGCGTCTGTGTGCGCACTTGAGCACACAGCCTGCCTTGGCCTCCTGTTGGGCCTTCATATGCCCCCTCCAGCCCTTTTCAAAATGCTTTTGCCTCCTCTTGGTATAAATGATAGTCAGTCTGTCCCCTACCCAGAAAAGATGTCCTGTTGGGATTCTCATTGGCAGCGTATCCAGACCGTAGGCTAATCTGGGGGGAAATGCCGGCTGTGATGTGTTCTGGCCCCTGACAGAGGCCCATCATTCGTTCATTCACCCGTGAAGATCGAGTGCCTTGCTGGACGTGTGCCCAGGACCATGTTCTTGCTGGTGTCTTGGTCCTGTGGCACTGTCTGTCATCTTTGCTTTGTCCCGTCCTTTCCCAAGGTGCTAATGTTCCTGATGTCCTTGGTGCTCAGAGTGCTGGTCCTGCCAGGCACAGGGAGTGGGGCTTGGAGTTGATTCTCATCTGCCCAGTCACTTCTCCGTTTCATGTGGGGCCTGATTGCGCACTGAGAACCGAGAGCTGTGTGGCTCTGCTGTGGCTCTGAGGGAAGGACTGTGGCTGCTGTGGTCGTGGACGAGCAGCCCAGGCTCACACACTGGTCTCAGTGTGGTGTTGTGTTGACCTGGCGCCTCACCCCGTGGTGGC
This sequence comes from Acinonyx jubatus, assembly GCF_027475565.1. Lineage (NCBI taxonomy): Eukaryota > Metazoa > Chordata > Mammalia > Carnivora > Felidae > Acinonyx > Acinonyx jubatus. Next base: position 273,921 of record NC_069394.1, read on the forward strand.
TCTGGGACAGTGTGAAAGGAGCTGCTGATGCCAGTGCCACTGGGCAGGCTCAGGAATGAGCACGTGCAAGTGTTCTGGGGCCCTGGGTCTTGCCAAGGCAGTTTGCTGGGGCATCCCTTGACCAAGGCCTAGAGGGGAAGACTGTGTGAGGAAGGGCATGCATGCCTCTCCCTGTGCTCATGGGACACAGACGGTCAAAGAGACTCAGGCTGAAGCTACAGGTCTGGAAGAATAGTTGGACATCGTGGTGGGTCCAACAGTATCTGCCCAGGACACTGTCAGCAGAGCAGACAAGGCCTGTGAGGTTTGAGCCCTGTGCTGTTTGCTCTGGTATGCTTCATTGCCAGTTTTCTTCAATAGGTGTGAGCTTCGTGTTTCCTGAAACGTAGAAATGCACACCGTGTGCAGAGCAGCACCTGGAGGTGGGCAGGGCCGTGTGCTTGCTGCCCTTCCCTTCCCGGGTGGTGCTCGTGCTCTAACCGAGGTTCCACACGTGCAACCCTTGCTCCCTCTGTGAGGGACCACCAGGCCCAGGCCCCAGTTCAGTAACTGGGCCACGACACTGAACAGAGCCCTTGGTCAGGCGATGCAGAGGGGTTTTCCTTTAGGCAGGGCTGTCGGGCGGGGGACTCAGCATCATCTGGCCCTCCTGCAGGAGGAAGGCAGATGCTGACGGGGCAGCGAGGCCAGTGGAGCGAGGGGACAAGAGGGCATGGCACGCGCAGCCACTTCTTGCTGGGGGACGTTGTGGGCATTCCAGCCCATCCCCTGGTTTTGCTCTTAGGGTGCTGTCTGCATTGATGAATTCACTTAGCAGTGAGAGTGGGTTTGGTGTCTGCCAGGGTCTGGGACGTGGAGTCTTTGTGGCCACACTGGCTACAGGTAGGAAGCAGTGGAATGACAAGGCCGCAGCCACACAAGAGGACGTTGTCCGACGATGGGGCGATGGGAGTTTGGGACAGAGTGTGAATGTGAGGTCTGAGGATAGGCGATATCTCTACTGGGTGCCAACAACCTGTAAAGGGTGGAAGAGGCTGATGTGAACATGGGCGACGTCCCTGCAACGGCAGGCTTTGCGGATGAGAAGGCGGCACAGAGCAGGGGCAGCACGGGGCGCTGAGGTGGGCAGGCACGCACTGTGCGCAGGACGGGAGGGGGGCTGGTGCCGAGGAGGGCCGATTCAAGGGGGGGGGGGCATTCAAGGGGCTGGTGGGGGGCAGCTAGGAGCTGAGCACTTACTGATGTCGTGGTACCTGCTCAGGTCGTGGCCAACTCACACTGGAGCCCAGAGGTCAGTCCCGCCCTGTCAGCCTCTGTGCTTGTCTGTCTGGGCAGCACCAGCTGTGACCTGGGAAGCCTCCGCTCCTCCCCACTGCCTTCTGTGGCAAGCACCCCACCATGCAACCCCTGCTTCGACCTGCTAGGCTCCCCTGAAGTGGCAGTCCTTTTTTTTCAATGATACACAGTTCACATAAATTAACTTACCCTTCAAAGTGTACAGTGTTTTTAGTACGTTCGAGAAGTTATGCAGCCATCACCACTGTCTGCGTTTTTACGACCCCACCACGAAACCCCTTTGGCAGCTGACCCCACCCCGCCCCCGCCCCAGCCCTGGCAACCACTAATCTGCCATCTCCCTATGGATTTTTCTGCTCCTGACGGTTTAAATAAATGGAATCATACAACAGGTAGTCTTTTATGACTAGCCTTTTTTACTCAAAGTAATGTTTTCAAGGTTCATCCACGTCACAGCAGTTTTCGGGGCACATCCTCTCGTGTAGATGCATCCCATGTTGATCCGTTTGTCAGGTGATGGGTATTTGTGTTGTTTCCACATTCTCTCTATTATGACTCAGGCTGTGTGAACACTTCTGTGCAGGTTTCTGTTGCTCTTGGGTCAGAGAAATGCCGGGTCTTGTGGTAACTTTGTCTTAACTTTCTAGGAGCTGCCAGACTCTGTCAGAGTGGATGTACCATTTTAAGTTCCCACCGGCAGGGTATGAAGGTCACAGTTTCTCCGTATCTTCTCCAATACTTGTCGTTATGGTTTTAAGAAATTACTGTAGCCATTCTACAGTCTCATCGGTGTGGAGTCTCATCGTGGTTGGGTTTGCCCTTCTCTGTTGACTGTTGATGTCAAGCACCGTTTTGTGTGCTTGTTGGCTTTTTGTTTATCTTCTTTGGAGAAATGCCTCTTCAGGTTTTTTGCCCATTTTTTTAATTGGGCATTTGTCTTGTAAGAGTTCTTTATGCGTTCTGGATACAAGTCCTTTATCAGATACGTGATTTGCAAATGTATTTTCTCATTCCGTGGCTGTCTTTTCACTTTCTTTTCTTTTTTTTCTTTCTTTTTTTTGGGGGGGGGGGGGTTCTTTTTATTTTTTTTTTAATATTTTTTTTTCAACGTTTATTTATTTTTGAGACAGAGAGAGACAGAGCATGAACGGGGGAGGGGCAGAGAGAGAGGGAGACACAGAATCGGAAGCAGGCTCCAGGCTCTGAGCCATCAGCCCAGAGCCCGACGCGGGGCTCGAACTCATGGACCGCGAGATCATGACCTGGCTGAAGTCGGAGGCTTAACCGACTGCGCCACCCAGGCGCCCCGTTGGGTTTCTTTTTAACATTTATTTATTTTGAGAGACAGAGACAGAGCACGAGTGGGGGAGGGGCAGAGAGCAAGGGAGACACAGAATCCGAAGCAGGCTCCAGGCTCCGAGCTGTCGGCAGAGAGCTCGACGTGGGGCTCGAACCCACGAGCCATGAGATCATGACCTGAGCCGAAGTCAGATGCTCAACAGACTGAGCCCCCAGGCGCCCCTTCACTTTCTTAATGGTATTGTTGGTAGCACAAAAGTTTTAAATTTTGATCAAGTCCAACTTATCTATTTTTCTTTTGTTGCTCATGTTTTTAGTGTCAGGTCCAAGAATCCATGGCCAAATCCACGGTCATGAAGATTTACCCCTATGTTTTCTTCCAAGATTTATAGCTTTAGCTCTTACGTTTAGGTCTTTGATCCACCTTGAGTTAACTTCCGTGTGTGGTGTGAGGTAGGGGTCCAGCTTCCTTTTCTTGCATGTGCAGCACATGCAGCTGTCCCAGCCCCATTTGTTGAAAACACTCCTTTCCCCAGTGAGTGGGTCCGGCACTTGTCATAAGAATCTGGAGGGCAGAGAATGTGCTTGGTCACTGTTGTGTCCCTTTCACCTGGTCAGTTGCCTGGCACATACCTGACACTCATTACGTTATTTCAGGAAATACCTATTTGAACACATCATTGTCTGCAAGTGAGTATCTGTAAGAACCAGGGAGGCTGGAAGGGCCCTCTATGTCGACTTCGTGCTCACCGCTCCCAGCACACTGAGGGCGCCACAGGCCAGCTTGCCGCTCCTTTTCACGGACTCACCTCAGATACTACTGCCAGTCCGTCGCCTGCAGTGTTGGACCTCTTCTGGCAGGGAAGCCCACAGGGGCAGTTGGAGCACAGTTCGTTGTCACATGGCTGGTGACTGCGTGTCCGTGCACCATGCCAGCCCCACGGGCCGAGCGCTGGGCATAGACAGCACTTACTCGAGCAAGGAGGTGGTTATCTCCAGGCCACAGAAAGCTCCCTCTCCCCAGCCTGCCTGGCAGGGGTCTGGGTGGGGGAGCTGAGCACCGGCCCAGCCCCAGCTCTGCTGTGTCTCCTCCTTACTCTGTGCAGGGATCCACATCCTATATGCATTCTCTGCCCTCTGGCTCCCCACGGGTCTTGGTTCAATGCTGTACCCCAGGGGTGACCAGAACATTCTTCTGAAAAAGTGGGGTTCTACCCACGCACACACAGGAGTGTGCCAAAAAGGGAACAGATGGTATTCTTTGTTTAGAGAGAGAGTTATAGCCATCAGATTCACTTGAAAGTGTATTTAAAGCAAAAATAAGAGTTGGTCTTGCTTCTTTAGGGCTTAGAATGTTCAGTTCAGCCCTTTGGGAGCTTTTCTGCCAGAACAGTCTTTTGGGGGCTTTTGTGGACGTTGTTCTGGTCAAATCCATCACTGTGAGGCGGGATAGGAGAGCAGCACAGCTGTGTGAGGGGGCAGGGTGCAGGGACCACCGTGGGGTGGCCGCCTGGGGGCGCAAGGGTGCCGCACTTCCTCCCCTCAGGGAGCCCAGCACGCAGCCGACCTTCCATTCCCGCCCTCCAGCAGCCTCTCACCCGCCTGGGGGTCCGTGCCCCATGCCCATCCTGACCTTGGGGCTGGCTCCTGCCTGGCCTTCCAGAAGTCTCCATCCTTGTTCCCTATGAATCAGCTTGAGTGAGATCATATCAGCCCTGCCGAGAGCCATTCTCAGGGTTTCTCTCTTCACTCAAGCAAGACTCAAGCCTCCTGCCCTGGCCCTTCACTCAAGCAAGCTCCTGCCCTGGCCTCCAGGCCTCTGCATCCAGGTGTCTTCTTGGGGATCCCCCCACTCTGTCCCTTACTTCCTTTCCTGCCTTGGGTGGAGATAGCCCTTGGTCAGCCGGCCTGTCTTCTTTGCAGCATCTGCGGGTCCCTTTCATGCTCTTTGGCCCGTATGCATGGGTGCCTCTGAGTACAGGATGCCATCCTTTGGTGTCCCAGTATTTGCCAGGTAGCTGAGAGGAGGTGCCTGTGTAAGTGGCTCCGGGGGTGGAGGCACAAGTGGCCGGCTGTCCTGTGAGGAGAGCTTGGCCAGATCAGGAAGCCGAGAGTGGGAAGTGTGAGTTTTCTGGGAGTGCATGTTGTCCCTGGGATGGCTCAAGCTGCTGAGGGTTTCCCAGGTACAGCGACCCAATTCACAGGGTTAGAATGTTGCTGTGTCTACACTGAGGGGAATGGCCAGCTGGCAGCCATCCGGGTGCTGCAAGCAGGTGAAGGCGGTTGGAGCAGGGGTGAGGGTCTCTGTGCTAGGTCAAGACCTGCCTCATGGCAGGGAAGAGGGCCACTTGGCACATTCATGTCGTGTGGAGAAGCAGGGTTGGCGCAGTCCCACTCAGTGCCGTGGGGCAGTTGGGGAAGCAGATTTTCATGTGAGCAGCAAACCGGTGGTTGTGGTGGAGGATGGTCCTGGAAGGGGCAGACCGGGAGATGATGAGGGGACTCCTGCCCCATCTTCCACAGCTGCTGGCCTTGAGGGGTGGCTGCAGCCTGGACGGCACAGCCTGCAGGCCTGCCTCCTGTCGTCACAGTTCCGGGACATTCTCTCCCAGCCTTTGTCCCCAGGACACTCTGTTCTTCCTCACACAGGATGACTGACATGTGGTGGGTGGGGGTCGCAGGAAACCACAGAGTCCGTCCCCCGAGAGCAGCCCAGTTTGACCACAGGCGCAAGAAGGAGGAGAGGTGCAGCTTACAAAGACAGTGGACTCCTCCCTGTGCTGGGCTCTCAAGATGTCCCTGTTGGGTGCGGTGACCCACAGCAAAGCAGCGATTCCCTGAAGGGGGTACTCGGGGTTCTGTAAGTCAGTGGCAGGGTTACCAGCCTGTATGTTGGGTGTGAAAAGTTTGTTGATGGGAGCGTGGGATTGGATGCGGGATAGGCCATGTGCTCGTGTAGGGTGTCAAGGGCAAGCTGCACTGAAGGGACACCTCCTCGCTCTGGCTCTCTGTGGGGCAACTGAGGGATGTCTGTGGACAGGAGGGACACCTAAACCTGGGCTTCTTTGTGGGGCAGCTAAGGGACGTCTGTGGAGAGGAGAGACATCTCCACTCTGGGCTCTCTGTGAGGCAGCTAAGGGACATCTTTGGGGAGGAGGGACACCTAATCTCTGGGTTCTCTATGGGGCAGCTGAGGGACGTCTGTGGATAGGAGGGTGATGGGAGGCCTGGGAAGCACGCTGAGCATTTTGAAGCATCCCATGGACAGCAAGGTGAGGGCAGGTGTGGACCCTGTGGAGACGTCACACTGTGGGGCCAGATTTATTCCCGTAGTGCTGAGCAGTCCTATTGCAGGCAGAGAGGGAGCGCAGAGAAGTCAGAGTCAGAGGACAGACATCTAGGGAAACAGAGCATCCGGAGTGAGACTGGCAGGGAGAGGCCCATTAAAGATGCCTATACTGGAATCATCAGTTACAGAATCGCTGAGTTTCCAGAAGCGTGAGGAACTTGCACGTGTGAGTGGAGAACGAAAGACCCCGAGGAACGAACGACACTGGAGAAGGACCAGCAGCTTTAACACAGCTGAAGAGAGAACGAATGAAGTAGGAAGAGGGACTGAAGGGGCAATCTGGCGTGGCAGGCAAGATGGAGCAGGATGTGCAGGCTCCATGACACGAGTGAGGGCCCCGTGGGGCCCAGAAGGAGGCAGAGCATTGGGAGGTTTGCTTCAAAATGTGGACACGGAGAGTTTTCCAGAATTGTTTAAAGATGCCAACCTTCAGATCCAGGAGTCCCCCAGATCCTGCGTTTCACTAATTGAAAGTGAACTTGCACCTGAATATATGTCATAGTGAGTTGTTCTGTTTATTTGCCAAATCGTTAACATCGTCTACAAAGGCAGTTCTGTTACATTACACACAAATGACAAGAGGGCTCTTCCTTGTTTATTCCCAGGTGAATCTATAGTAAATTGTTAGAGTCAATAGGAAAATTGAGGAAGATTACTTATAAAAGTAATATACAGAAGCACCTGGGGGGCTCAGTTGGTTAAGCATCTGGCTCTTGATTTTGGTTCAGGTCACGATCTCATGGTTCACGAGTTTGAGTCCCGCATCAGGCTCCGTGTTGACAGTGCAGAGCCTGCTTGGGATTCTCTCTCTCTCCCCACCTCTCTCTCTGCCCCTCCCTCACTTGCAGTCTCTCTCTCAAAATAAATTAAAAAAAAATTTTTAAGTAATGTACAAAATGTGTTTCTGTACACCATCACCAATCAGAAAATTATAAATTTAACAATGTAAAAATTGGACACTACCAGCAGGTGAGGGTGAGGAGCAAGCAGCATTGCTGGGCACACTTCAGGGGGGAGCAAGTCGGGGTCCTCTGGACAGTTGGTGTGCACTCCCGGGACCCAGCATCTTACCTCTGCAGGCTTCTGCAGCCCCTGCGCAGGGCTCATGGGTGAGGATGTGCACAGCAGAGTTGTGAAACATAGTCCCAGATGGCAAACCACTCAGATGTTAAAAACATGTGACCCAGGCACCTGACTGGCTCAAGTCCACCTGAGTGGACTCTTGATCTCGGGATTGTGAGTTTGAGCCCCATGTTGGGTATAGAGATTACTTAAACAAACAAACCGACAGACAAACGTAAAAACACACGCACACAGGAGCGCCTGGGTGGCTCAGTCGGTTAAGCGTCCGACTTCGGCTCAGGTCATGATCTCACAGTCCGTGAGTTCAAGCCCCGCGTCGGGCTCTGTGCTGACAGCTCGGAGCCTGGAGCCTGCTTCAGATTCTGTGTCTCCTTCCCTCTCTGCCCCTCTTCTGCTCATACTCTGTCTCTCTCTGTCTCTCAAAAATAAATAAAAACATTAAGAAAAACACATGCACACACACAAAACCGTGTGACAGCTTCTGGCAGTGCAGCACTGTGCACTGTGCGCTTGGGCGGGCTGCAGCCAGGTAGACGGCGTCAATGGGTTTTGGTTGCAAGTGAAAGAAACGAGACACACAAAAAATAGTTTTATTGCGTGAATGTGTGATTGAAAAATAGACACACCTCAAAAAATTTGTTTAGGGTTATCTTCAAAGACGTTTGGACTATAAAAGCAAGGAAAACGGTTGCCTTAAAACTCCGGATCGTGGTGTCCTCGGGCCAAACAGGTGTGATATGGCTGTGTCTTGGATGCTGCCTCGTTTTATTTGTTGGTGAGTGATGGCGACACCAGTGTTGAATCATAATTGCTCATTAAACTTATCTCTGTGTTTTGTACATTTGTCTGTATATGTTATATGTCCCGATTTTGTTTTTAAAAAGAACGTGCTCCGCAAAACAATTAACGTGATTCATCACATCAATAAAAGGACAAGAACCGTATGATCCTCTCAATAGATGCAGGGAAAGCATTTGACAAAATACAGCATCCTTTCTTGATAAAAATCTCAAGAGAGTAGGGATAGAAGGAGCATATCTCAAGATCATAAAAGCCATATGCGAACGACCCAATGCTAATATCATCCTCAATGGGAGAAAAACTGAGAGCTTTCCCCCTAAGGTCAGGAAGAAGACAGGGATGTCCACTCTCCCCACTGTTACTCAACATAGTATTGGAAGTCTTAGCCTCTGCAGTCGGACAACACAAAGAAATAGAAGGCATCCAAATCACCCAGGAGGAGGTCAAACTTTCACTCTTCACAGATGACATGACACTCTATATGGAAAACCCAAAAGATTCCACCAAAAAACTTCTAGAATTGAGCCATGAATCTAGCAAAGTTGCAGGGTATAAAATCAACGCACAGAAATCGGTTGCACTCCTATACACCAACAATGAAGCGACTGAAAGAGAAATCAAGGAATCAATCCCATTTACAGTTGCACCAAAAACCATAAAGTATCTAGGAATAAATCTAAGCAAAGAGGTGAAAAATCCATATGCTGAAAACTATAGAAAGCTTATGAGAGACATTGAAGAAGACACAATAAAATGGAGAAAGATTCCATGCTCCTGGGTAGGAAGAACAAATACTGTTAAAATGTCAATACTACCCAAAGCAATCTACATAGTGAATGCAATCCCTATCAAAATAGCACCAGCATTCTTCACAGAGCTAGAACAAACAATCCTAAGATTTGTATGGCACCGGAAAAGACCCCGAGTAGCCAAAGCAATCTTCAGAAAGAAAACCAAAGCAGGAGGCATCACAATCCCAGACTTCAAGCTATACTACAAAGCTGTCGTCATTAATACAGTATGGTACTGGCACCAGAACAGACACTCAGATCAATGAAACAGAATAGAGAACCCAGAAATGGACCCACAAACGTATGGCCAACTAATCTTTGGCAAAGCAGGAAAGAATATCCGATGGAATAAAGACAGTCTCTTCAGCAAGTGGTGCTGGGAACACTGGACAGCACATGCAGAAGAATGAATCTGGACCACTTTCTTACACCAGACACAAAAATAAACTCAAAATGGATGAAAGGCCTAAATGTAAGGAAGCCACCAAAATCCTCGAAGAGAAAACAGGCAAAAACCTCTTTGATCTTGCTCACAGCAACTTCTTACTCAACACGTCTCTGGAGGCAAGGGAAACAGAAGCATAAATGAACTACTGGGACCTCATCAAGATAAAAACCTTCTGCACAGCAAAGGAAACAATCAGCAAAACTAAAAGGCAACCGACAGAATGGGAGAAGATATTTGCAAATGACATATCAGATAAAGGGTTAGTATCCAAAATCTATAAAGAACTTATCGAACTCAACACCCAAAAAGCAAATAATCCAGTGAAGAAATGGGCAAAAGACATGAATAGACACATCTCCAAAGAAGACATCCAGATGGCCAACCGACACATGAAAAAATGCTTATCATCACTCATCATCAGGGAAGTACAAATCAAAACCACAATGAGATACCACCTTATACCTGTCAGAATGGCTAACATTAACAACTCAGGCAACAACAGATGTTGGTGACGATGCAGAGAAAGAGGATCTCTTTTGCATTGTTAGTGGGAATGCAAGCTGGTGCAGCCGCTCTGGAAAACAGTCTGGAGGTTCCTCAAAAAACTAAAAATAGAACTACCCTATGACCCAGCAATTGCACTACTAGGCATTTATCCAAGGGATACAGGTGTGCTGTTTCGAAGGGATACATGCACCCCCATGTTTATAGCAGCACAAGAGGCAAAGTATGGAAAGAGCCCAGATGTCCATTGATGGATGAATGGATAAAGAAGATGGGGTTCATATATACGGTGGAGTATTACTTGGCAAGCAAAAAGAATGAAATCTTGCCATTGGCAACTACGTGGATGGAACTGGAGGTTATTATGCTAAGTGGAATTAGTCAGAGAAAGACAAAAACCATATGACTTCACTCACATGAGGACTTTAAGAGACAAAACAGAGGAACATAAGGGAAGGAAAACAAAAATAATATAAAAACAGGGAAGGGGACAAAGCATAAGAGACTCATAAATATGGAGAAGAAACTGAGGGTTACTGGAGGGGTTGTGGGAGGGGGGATGGGCTAAATGGTAAGGGGCATTAAGGAATCTATTCCTGACATCATGCTGCACTATATGCTAACTAATTTGGATGTAAATTTTTAAAAATAAAAGACAATAAAAAGAACATGCAATTTACAATAGTGTGTATGTATGAAGCCTAGGAATAAATCTGATGAAAGATGTGCACATCCTTTAAGGGAGACCTGGATGAGTGGGTACATGGTTTGGGTGGAAGGCACGTATAACCCTCCTGCGGTGGGCCCAGCAGAGGTGCCGACAGGCTGATTCGAGGGTTTGTGGGCAAGAGCAAGGGCCAGGAATAGGCAAGACACACCTGAAGAGGAAGCGGGGACCTCAGCAGTGCAGACTGTCCACAGCTGTCGTGGTGAGGACACCAGGGTGCTGGTCAGATTCACACTGACCCACAGAGCCAGCCGCACTCTCAGACGCGGGTCCGTCGTGGAGGGAAGGGTGCCATGTGCAGTAGGAAGATCACCAGAACCCGGCCCTGCAGACACCTTGCAAGACATCCAGACTGCAAAAGTAAATGTCTTGTTTGTGTGCTGCCCACTCCGCCGTGTTCTGTTATAGCACCCTCCGTGGCCAAGATGGTTTCAAAACAAAAAGTTAAAAATTTGAAAGTGAAACGGGGTGATCAGTCGTAGAGGCCGCACTGGCCTCCCTTGGAGGTGAGGTGCAGCCTGTGGGCCCCGTGAGAAGGGGGTGGCCCCATGCTGTGGGTTCAGACTCACCCAGCCATCTACTGGCGTCCCCTTTCCCTGGAGCAGCAGTCTGGGCTCGATCCCCCTGGCACCTCCTGGCACCCACAGGACGGATGGGTCCTCCTCCATCGTCCAGATGGCTGCTCTTTATCCTTCTCTTGAGACAGAACAGTGCACACCATGGCCTCACCACCTTCCCTGTCTGCTCCTGGCTTCCCTCTGCTGTTCAGGTGAGGTGAAGTCAGGTCAGGAGGGCTGTCCGCTTGCTCCCCGCCCCCCTTTCTCTCATGAGCCCTGCTGCTTACACCTCGCCCGCACCATCTGGCTCTTCTGTGGAGACCCACGAGCTGGTCCCGCATCTGGCCCCGCCGTGCTCCCTTCTCTCTCTGCCCGCCCTCCTCCCTGCCCCCCTCCAGCTCTCCGCCTCCTGCCTCTGAGGCAGTGACATCCTCGTGTGCCCCACAGCGGCGCCCCATCCCTTCCTCGCAGACTGGCTCCACACTGTGCTGTGCCGGGCACCCACACCCAGGTGCTGGCTGAGATGGGGACCCAGGACCCACCTGGCCCTCCCCACTGGCTTCCGGAAGCATCTGCTGACCCTGAAAGAGGCCACAGAGCCTCAGTGCTGCTGGGAGTACACAGTAAGTTATGTGGCTCACGCTCCTCCCAGTATGGGGAGTCCAGTCCTGAGAGAGCGAGCCCCCCCCTGTGCTCCCAGCTGGAGGCCTCCAACTACCCCAGCAGTAATGAGGGTTGTGCCCATCACAGGGTCCTGGAGCAGTGGAAAGACTCACAGACACAGAACCTCCACACGGCAGAGAGGTCTGTGGCATTTAAAGGGTTATTAATTGGTGTGAAAACTGGAAGCAGAATAAAAATGTGCCAGATGTCAGCCAGACACAGCCTGATATCACACATACAGGCATTAAAATTGCCTTATTCATGGGGCACCAGGGTGGTTCAGTCGGTTGAGTGTCCAACTCTTGATTTCAACTCAGGTCATGATCTCGGGGTCATGGGATTGAACCCTGTGTCAGATTCTCTGCTGAACGTGGAGCCTGCTTGGGATTCTCTCTCTCCCTCTGCTCCTCTTCCCTGCTTGAGTTCTATCTCTCCTCTCTTCTCTTCTCTTCTCTTCTCTTCTCTTCTCTTCTCTTCTCTTCTCTTCTCTTCTTTCTCTCTCTCTCTCTCTCTCTCTCTCTCTCTCTCTCTCTCTCCAAAATAAAAAATAACAATAAAATGTCCTTGTTCTGAATAGCTTCAGTTTGCATACCTTGTTTTCCAAGTCCTCTTTTGCATTAAAAAACTTAGCAGGATGAAAGCTGTATCCTTGGGGTGGGTGGGGGCACCCTGGGGGCCCCTGGAGGAAATGGCTCCAGAACACCAAGGCACATCCCAGCTGGGCCCACTATAGAGACAAGGGTGTCCACTCCTGCTGCAGGCGGATGGACGGACTGAGAGCAGCCAGGCTGTGTCCAGGTTCCTCCGAGGCCAGCTTGGCACAAGACTCCCCAGAGGGCTCCTGGGGGCTGGACAGTAGTGAGCATGTGGAAAATCTGGAGTGGGACGTCAGTTTGGCTTGGGTTTCTTGTATAAGTGATAGGATTTCTTGTATTTGGGAGCCAGTGGTGTGAGAAGGGGTCTGATACTGGGTGCGAGGGTCTACAGACCACCCCTGCCCCCTGCCATTGGGTGGACCACGCAGCAGCTGGACTGTGCAGTAGCTGGGGACACAGGGGGCACCGCTTGAGGTGCAGTGGGCCTGGGGTTGGAGGCAGCCCTCTTCTCCACTCCAACCTCCCTGTCCTGGGCCAGGCTGCAGGAGCCCCTTGAGCCCTGAGGCCGGGACCCCCCCCTAGCCAGGCTGCAGGAACCCCTTGTCCACGGAAGCCAGCGTACCCCGCTGACACCCCTTTCGCTCTTTCTCAGGCTGGAGTGGGTGGAGATCATCGAGCCACGCACCCGAGAGCGCATGTATGCCAACCTGGTCACGGGCGAGTGCGTGTGGGACCCTCCTGCCGGCGTCCGCATCAAGCGCACCAGCGAGAACCAGTGGTGGGAACTGTTTGACCCCAACACTTCCCGCTTCTACTACTACAACGCCAGCACTCAGCGCACCGTGTGGCACCGGCCGCAGGACTGTGACATCATCCCCCTGGCCAAGCTTCAGACCCTGAAGCAGAACACTGAGTCACCCCGCGCCTCGGCGGAGAACAGCCCTGGGCGGGGCAGCAGCGTCAGCCACGAGGGCAGCACCAGCTCCTCCCTGGAGCCCGAGCTGGACGCCGGCGAGAAGGTGCAGGAGCCTTTGGGGAGGGCCAGCCGGCAGGCCGCTTTCGGGGCTCTGAAGGAAGAGAGCAGCAGGTGAGGCGGGTGGGTGGCCAGACCCTCAAGTGCCAGGTGGGGCCTGAACCTCATGCAAACAGCTGCTGCACCAGCTGCCACCCTTGCCCCCAGAATGCTCTCGTCTCCGTTTGGCAAGAGCCTCTGCTGGGGATGAGGAGGGCCAAGGTCTGTCCCCTGCTGGGCGGCCTCTGGAGGGATGGGGGCTGCCACGCTTGTCTTTTCCAGACAGGGTTGTCAGGAGGCATTGGGCTGGGGGGTCTTCTGGCTAATGACTGTGAGATCATTGGGTTTTGTCCACTGTGGGAAACATGAATATGGCATCAGCACCCCCCAGATGTGCCCTGTATCCCAGGTGCCCCACACCCCAGGGCCCACACCCAGCAGGCGCTGCTCCAAGCCTGAAACTCAGGGAGCCAAGTGCAGAAGGCATGGTTGGTCAGGAAGATGATGGGACGGTGTGTGCCCTGGTGACAATGGGGTGACAAACCAGGGAGGTTGTAGGGATGCAACATTGGCCTTGGAGGCCAGGCAGGGACAGGGAGGTAGCAATGGGGCAGGCAGGGCCAAAGGCTGGGCAGGCTGCTTCCACTCAAGGACAGTGGAAACCACAAAGTGACCAAACGTGGTTTATGCCTCAAGGTCCATGTTGCTCCTGTGGAAAGGATGGCCAAGGGCCAAGGGTGGAAACAGGGCTGGTTGGCAGCCATCGGCAGGAACTGGACATTCCATTCCTTTGTGGCATGGTCAGGTGGGTGTGCTAGCAGATTTGGGGTGCTCTTTGGGGCCGGACAGCTAGCTGTGGTGCTCCTACATGGCTGGGGAAGATGGGGCACGTACAGGGGTCAGACCAGTGTGGATGCTGGCGCTGGGGGGCAGAAATTTCCTTCTTTCCTCCCAGGATTCTTCCAGCTGGGTTAGGAATTAAATTGACAGAAGATAGATTAATAGGAGAAAAAATAAAGTTTTATTTGGTGCACACAGAGGCCCAGTAATGAAATTGAGACCCCAGGAAATGACCAAGGCAGTAGTTCTTATATATTTTAGGCAAAGAGACAATAAATTTGTGAGGAATTGATAGGCTAAAACAGACTTGTGCAGGGTGCGTGAGTGGCTCTGTTGGGTAAGCGTCAGTTAAGCATCTGACTCTTGTTCTTGGCTCGGGTCATGATCTTACGGTTGGTGAGTTCAAGCCCCACGTCAGGCTCTATGCTGACAGCTCAGAGCCTGGAGCTTCAGATTCTGTGTCTCCCTCTGTCTCTCTGCCCCTTCCCTACTCACACTCTGTCTCTCTCCCACTCTCAAAATAAATAAGTAAACATAGAAAGAAAGAAAGAGAGAGAGAGAGAAAGAGAAAAAGAAAAAGAAAAAGAGATCTTTGGGAGCTTTGCCAGTGAGGAATTCTAAGCACAACGTGAGCTGGGGTAGTGGATTAGTGAAAACACCAACAAGGTCTATTTCTCCAGCTTTCTCAGGTATGAAGCCCATATCTCTGGTGATAAGGGTGTCTTTTTACTTCTTAGTACAGGGAGGGCATTTTTCATGTGGGAGGTTTACTTCCTGCTCTCAGGAGACAGAGGTGTGTCTGATGACCTTGCACCGGGGTTTCTCAAGTACCTTCGGTGCAAAAATAATAATCAGTTTGCCATCGTGGTACATTTTGAGGTGGCCTGCCCTGGGCCCCTGCATTGGACACACCAGAGGTCAGAGGCTGAAGAGGCAGTGGCCAGGTGGCATGAGGAGGTTCAGAGGGGCTTTTGGGGGTTGTCCCCAGAAAGTGGCGCTTCCGCTGGTGAGGTTGAGGAACCCCAGGGATGAGCACTGTGGAGAAAGCAGACGGGTGTGTGGGCTCCACCTCTGGCTCCCTATGAGGCCCACGCTGTGCAGCAGCCCAAAGGCCTGCCTGAGCTCTCTCCGACCCAGCAGCTCCAGCAGCCTCTGGGCTCATCAGATAAAGTCTCACTTTTATTGGATTGTGGTGCTTTTGAACTCTTTATCCTATTGGTTGCTGCCTCATCTCTGTAATTAGGTGGACAGATTGGATTCTTTTTAGGATTCTGTTCACAAATGTGTCTGTCACCCACACTCTGGGCACCGACTGGAGAAGCGGGCCACCCTTCTCTGCCCTGCACCCTGCTACCTGGGGGCCGGAGTATCCTTTCCAAGTTCCTTGGATGTTCTGTGGGGTTGTGGGGTTACTGGGTCAGTGTGGGGCCACGATTTCTACAAGAAGCCCTCTTTGATTTGGAGTACAACTGTGTTGAGTTTATGGATCAGTTTAGGGGAAATGGGTGTCTCCATTGTCTTGTCTTCTCCCACGTTAAGATGGTATGTGTTACACTTCTCTCCACAAAGGGCTTGCATGTTTTTTAAGGTTTATTTCCAGGTGCTTTATCTATTTTATATTTCTTTTTTCTTTGTTTTTTGAGATGTTTATTTATTTTTGAGAGTGAGTGAGAGTGGGGTAGGGGCAGAGAGGGGCGGGGGCAGAGGATCCAAAGTGGGCTCTGCGCCGACAGCATCAAGCCTGATGTGGGGCTCGAACTCGTGAACCACAAGATTGCGACCCGAGCCAAGTCGGATGCTCAACCGCCGAGCCACCCAGGTGCCCCTACATTTCTTTTTAAAGTCCTGCTTGGGGTGCCTGCATGGCTCAGTCCGTTAAGGATCTGACTCTTGATTTTGGCTCAGGTCGTGATCTCATGGTTTGAGACATCGAGCCCCGCATCAGGCTCTGTGCTGACAGCACGGAGCCTGCTTGGGATTCTCTCTCCCTCTGCCCCTCCTGGACACTTGTACGTACACTTGTTCGTTCTCTCTCTCTCAAAATAAATAAACTTAAAAAGTAAAAATAAAAAAGTCCTGTCTTCTCCTCATTCCTGGTGCATGCACACAGATTGTTATATATCAGTCTTATTTCTGGGCTCTTGCTGATCTAACACCAGGCCTGGCCTTGTCCCAGCGCTCAGGCTGCATACCTATACCTGTTATGCTGTGACACTGTCAGGTACAGAAAGTCCACCTTCTACTGTCAGGTTCTTTACTGTGAGTGGATGTACCATTTTATCAAGTATTCTTTTTGAGTCTATTGATATCAGTGTTATAGGTTGAACTGTGTCTTCCCCCAAGGGAAGTCCTAACCCCCAGGACCCCAGGATGGGCCCTTATTTGGAAATAGGTCTCTTCAGATGTAGTTAGTAGAGTTGTGATGACGTCACATTGGAGGAGGGTGGGCCTTAGGTAGGACCTGTGTCCTAGTGAGAACAGAGACACGAGGAGAACACCCTTGGCAATGGAGCCAGAGACAGACGGATGCGTCTGCAAGCCAGGGGACGCCCAGGGTCGCCAGCACCACCAGGAGCCAGAGAAAGGCCGGGAGTGGTCAGAAGGAACCAGCCCTGCCCACAGCTAGAGCTTGGACTTTCAGCCTCCGGAACTGGGAGAGAATGACTTTCTGTTGTTTTAAGCTGCCAGTTTGCTGCGCTTTGTTACAGCGGGCCCGGGACCAGCCGCAGTCAGCATTTAATTCTATGTTTCTTGCATTCCTAGAATACCCGGTCTGTGTCATTTTCAAAATAGATTCAGAGTGCTAATATTTTTTTGAGGCTTTTTTCCTGTGTTGATAAGTAAAACTGGCCTGTACTTTCCTTCTTGTGTGTTTGGGAGCGTGTCCTCTGAAACGCCCTGCTTCCAGGTTGTCTGGCTGCACACTTACACACCACCTGGGCCTGTGGCTGTGTGAATACGTTTTTAACTACTGATTCAGTGTCTTGAATATGCACAGGAATATGCAGGTTTTTTGACATCTCAAATCCAATTTTATAAAGTGGTTTTTTTTTTATATTTGAGAGAGAGAGAGGGCGCAAGTGAGCGAAGGGGTGGGGGGGTGCAGAGAGAGAGAGAGAGAGAGAGAGAGAGAATGAGAACATCATGCAGGCTCCACACTGTAAGTGTAGAGGCCAGTGTGGGGTTTAAACCCATGAACCTTGAGATCATGACCTGAGCCAAAATCAAGAGTCAGACACCTAACTGACAGAGCCACTCAGGTGTCCCCAATGGTAGATCTTTTCTGACTTAAAATTTTTTTTAAGTAATCTCTACACCCAACATGAGACTCAATTTCATGACCCCAAGATTAAGAATTGCACGCTTCACTGACTGAGCCAGCCAGGCGCCCAAAATATTTTCTGATTTTAATTAAGATTTCTTCCTTGACTTGTTCATAACTTACAAATGTCTTAATTTTCAAAACTATAGGGTTTTTTTTTCCATTCTTGTTCTTTATTGCCAACTTAATTTCATTTTGGTCAGAAAGCATGGTTTTTGTTTTTATTTTTGTTTTTGAGACTTGCTGTGGCTTAAATCCCGAACTTTTGTAAATGATTTTACAAAATTTCAAAATAATTTCAAAAATATTTTCTTCTCCGTGTTTGTTAGGTCTAGGGTTCGTTAGATCAAGTCTGTTGTTTGTGTTGTTGTTGTTGTTGTTTAAGTTTATTTATTTATTTTGAGTGACAGGGGCAGAGAGGGAAGGAGAGAGAGAGAGAGAGAGGGAATCCCAAGCAGGCTCTGCAGTGTCAGCACAGAGCCAGATGCGGGGCTTGAACCCACCAACCATGAGATCATGACCTGAGCCGAAATCAAGAGTCGGCCACTTACCCAGATGTGGCTCAAACACATCAAATCTGTTGCATCGGTCCAGTTTCTTGCTGATTTTTTGTCTGCCTGATGTATCACTTCTGAAGAGGTAGATTCGCCTGTTTCTCCTTTTAATCTGTCACTGCTTCCTCTGTGTTGAAGCTGTGGATTGCACATGAATTTAGGACTGTTACGTTTTCCTGGGGAACTATTCCTTTAGTCATAATGTCATCACGTTTTTGCCTTGAATTTGGCTTGCTTTGACCCTGGCATAGCATTGCTGTTTCTCATTGGTTGGTATTGACCTCTTAACATCATTCCCCAAACTACTACCCTTTCCTTATACTTTGAGTGCGTTTCTTCTAAATAATGTATAGCTGTTGGGTTTACTTGACACCTACCTGCCTTTGGTCTGACAGGATGATTGCCGTTCTGTTTACTTAGATCACTGACACAGCAAAAGGATTTAGTTTATCATCTTTGTGTCCTTTCAGGTATGTGTTCTTCACTGCTGCCCTCTCCTCCCCCGGTTGTCCCCATGCTGCTCCCACTCTGTGCACCTGGCATGCGTCTTGCGGGTCCCATGTGTTCCTGTGACGTGTGGGCCGTAGGCTGGGTGCCTTCTTCATGGGTATTGCTTTTCCAACCACTGATGGTGCTGCACCCGCCCCTGCCCCTCCACTGCCGGGGTCTGGGTGGGGGCCCCGGGGTCTGTGCAGCAAGGCCACCAGCATCCCCGGCACCGGGCCTCACTTGGTGGGGTGGGGAGCGTCTCACCAGCACTTTGATTTCTGTTTCTTCTTTGCCTCTGATTCTTATTCTTTCTTCTTGAGTTCATTCGCCTCTTGAATTTTCTCTTGTGTTTGTTGCTTATTTGTTTTTGCTCATTTTCCCACTGGTGTTGCTGGCTTACTTTCTCTGCTAGTTTGCAGGAGTTCCTGTGTTCCTGATATCAATTCCTCATTGCTTTTAGATACCATGAGTGTCCTGTCCTCTGTCACCTGACTGCTAACTGGTCCCTGTGTCCTTTCGATGCAACAAAGTTTATTAGTCTTTTGGCCTAGTGGTTTATGCTTTTAACGTTTTATTTAAAAAGTTCTTCCTTGGCCTATATCCAAAGATACTCCCTTCCATGTCTTGCATTTTCCTTACAGTTTATCTTCACATTGAGACCTGCATCTGCCTGGAACTACTTTCCTGGGGGGAGCTACTTTCCTTCTCATCTCCAAAATGCCCAACTTTGCCCCAGACCACAGTCACGCCTGTGTGTCTGCTCACATCAGCGGCCCGAGCCCTGGGTGGTGAGGAACCCCCTTCTCTTCTTGATCTTTAAGACTGTCTTAGCTGGGGGCACCTGGCCAGCTCAGTCGGTTAAGCATCTGACTCTTGATTTCGGCTTAGGTCATGAACCCAGGGTTGTGGGTTGGAGCCCCATGTCCGACTCCGCGTGGAGCCCACTTGATCTCTGTCCCTCTCCTGTTCGCACTCACACACATGCTCTCGCTCACTCGCTCTTTTTCAACAACAAAAAAGACTGTCTCAGTCTCAGCTGGTTATGTGCCTTACTTTCGTCATATAAATGCTACAGAAGATCCAGGGGGCGTTCTCATTGGACCCATTGACTTGTGTTCTGAGGGGTGCTGACCCCTGACAGGTAGCCGGTCCCCCGTGCCTGCAGGGCCACTCAAGAGGTCTGCGGTCTCTGGTTCCCAGCCGCTTATATTTGCTGCTGCTGAGTGAGTAGTTCCTAAGTTTGTGTCCCCTCATGTTTGGCTGTTACTATTACAGAGAACTAGTAGACTGCCTTTCTCTTTGGTTTTGCCTTTTACTAGGTTAAGTAGATTTGGTTTTATTTTCCCTTCTGTCGTGTATCTTATTATTCCACGGAATTTTTCTTCCGTGGTTGTACTTAAAATGTTTGTGGGCATGTGGGACTTACCAGGACTCTGCAGCCAGTGTCTGCCTTGGCCACAAGGTTCCCAACCCCAGGAGGCCTTCTTTCTTTTTCAGTTAGCCCCTGTGTAGATTTGCCCACTTTTCTGTTTCTTTGCCCATGGTTCCTTCTTACCTCATTCTTCTTTAGATAATTCTTTCCTTTCTCCTCTGTAAGAACATGTTAATGGTAAATTTGCTGTCTTGATCTTATAGAAAATATACCACATTTTCCCTCATTTTTGAGAGTTAGCTGAATCCATGCACGTCAGCCGGGACATTGGCCCCATCTCCTCTCCCCAGGGCTGGCCGCCTGCCTGAAACTATTCTGGCTCATTACCAGCCACCACTTCTGTTCATGGCAGGTAAGAGCAATTCTGTGGTGAGGGTCCAGACGGTTTACACAGCAGAATGTCATCCACTAAAAATCTCCTTGTTTTCAACCAGAAGCAGCTGTCACACAACTCCCAGAGGTATTTTCCCTCTGGGTGCCACGTTTGAACAGAAGAGCCATGCTTTTATGTGGTGGCTGTGCCACAGGACAGAAGGTCACATGCACAACTTCAGTGCACACACTTACGGATGCACACACATGTGCTCTCACACAACACCCCACGTATAGCTGTTAAGGTGTCTCGGTTTAGGGTGCAAATCAGATTGGGTGCAGTTGGACTGGACTGCTGTGTTGGGTACGTTTTGGGAAGGGCTGCGAGAGCCTCCGGGCTGCTGGAGTTCCAGGGTGCAGCAGAGTCCTAGGCTGTGGTCCCTGCAGCGTGGGGGGCATGGGGGGCTTCGGCTGCTTCTGGGTCTGGGGTGTACAGTCTGCAGGTCCCGACCCTGCTCCCCCAGAAAGAGGGCCCTGCCAGCCCCCCGCCCCCAGCTCTTCTCCCAAGGGTCACCATGCTCAGCAGCTAGGCTGCCCCAGACCTGGCTGTACTCAGGTGAATCTTGTTTTAGTCTCCAAGAGTGTAAATTTATTTAGCTTCTGTTACATATTCTAATCATTATATTGTGTCTAAGGAATAACATCTAAAATGTCTGCATTCTAAAATTTATTGGGCTTTTTTGTTGTATAAGTGATAATGCAATTTGGAAATATTCTGTGGACACTTGAAAACCAGTGTTCCCAGAGGACCTCAGTGGCTCAGTTGGTTAAGTGTCTGACTTTGGCTCAGGTCATGATCTCACAGTTTGTGGGTTCGAGCCCCATGTTGGGCTCTGTGCTGACAGCGCAGAGCCTGTTTAAGATTCTCTGTCTCCCTCTCTGCCCCTCCCCTGCTTGTGTTCTCTCTCTCTCAAATAAGTAAAAACTTTAAAAGAAAAAAAATAGTTTTCCTAGTTTACGAGTATGAAATCCCATGTTCATTTATGCATTTTCACTGCATCAATGACTTATTTTTTCCTTTTGATGTCACGGGCTGGGCCTCAAGGCCCTGTGGGCGCCTTGTTCTGCCTGTGCAATTGTAGCTCTGTGTGCTTCTGCCCTGTGTTAGCCAGTGTGTCAGATTTAATTGTGTTACATCTTCGACATTGAATGTGTCCTCTGTCGTCAAAAAAGGACTTTCCTGGGGGCGCCCTGGTGACTCAGTCAGTTGAGCACCTGACTCCTGATTTTGGCCCAGGTCATGATCCCAGGTTCATGGGTTCAAAAATGCCCTGTGCCAGGCTCTGAGCTGAATGTAGAGCCTGCTTGAGGTTCTCTCTCTGTCCCTCCGTACTTCTCCCCTGCTCTCCTGCTCACTCTCTCTCTCTCAAATAAAAAAAGATTTCCCTTCTCATGGAATCCCCTTCAGGTGATGCTCTGGCATTGCTCTAAATCCTTTCTGTTTACTTGTTTGTGTTTGTAGTTTTGCCCTTGTTTTGTTTTGTTTTGTTTCAGTTTCCCAATTAGCTTTGGTTAGGACTCTCTAGAGCATCATGTGTGGATTTTATTATTCCGCCCAGTATAAGATGCTGTCCTTTCAAGGCAGGAGGCTCAGGGCCCAGCCTCTGTCACCCCATGTGTGCTTCTGACAGCTGTCTTCAGCAACCCGTGTTGGTTTTCATTCTCTCTGTTGGTGTGGAGTGTTTGTTTGCATGTGTGTGTCACTTTTGCCATAGTTTGAATGGCATCCGTCCTTTTTTATTCAAGGATATCATTACAGATTTTTATTCTTGTTGAAAACAAAAGAATTTTGTGCTTTTTAAAAATGTTTGTTTATTTTGAGAGAGAGCCCATGCACATGCATGAGTGGGGGCGGGGCAGAGAGTGGGAGTAAGAGAGAATCCCAGCGCAGAGCCCAGTTCAGGACTCGAACCCACGAACCCTGGGAACATGACCTGAGCTGAAATCCAGAGTCTGACACTTAACTGACTGAGCCACCCATGCGCCCCAAGAATTTTGTGCTGCTTAATCTTTTTTTTCCCACTAATTTACTGAAATTCTGAAATTAACCTCTGCCCCATCCATCTCTTTCAATGAAATTCTTACAAATGTGCCCTTAATAACAACAGATCAAGCCATATGAATCAATGACATTTGACCTCCGTGATGGGGCATTGGGTCAGGCGCTCGGTCTTGCCTGCCCATAGCCCGCCTGGATGCTACATCTCCCCTGCCACCTGCAGAGTTCTGGAGCCAGGTTCTCCTGGTGGAGCCTTGAGGTTGGCCTCGCTGTCCTCTCAGTCCATCAGTTTTGTCTGCTTTTTTGCTTTTAACCTTGGTTGTTGCCGAGAGGGAAAATGACTCAGCCGTACACCCAGTGGGCCTTTGATACAAGTTTTATGTAGACTTAGATTTCCACTTTGATTTTTGAAAAGATGCTCCTCTTCCCAGAGGGACAGAAACAACCCCTCAACAGCTTTGCTTCCTGAGGTAGAGGTTTTGGGGTGAGGCAGGTGTGGATTTTTCTTTTTCAAATTGGTGGTAGTTTGGGGCGCCTGGGTGGCTCAGTCGGTTGAGCGTCCGACTTCGGCTCAGGTCACGATCTCGCGGTCCGTGAGTTCGAGCCCCGCATCGGGGTCTGTGCTGACCGCTCAGAGCCTGGAGCCTGTTTCAGATTCTGTGTCTCCCTCTCTCTCTGACCCTCCCCCGTTCATGCTCTGTCTCTCTCTGTCTCAAAAATAAATAAACGTTAAAAAAAAAAATTAAAAAAAAAAAAAGAAAAAAAAATTGGTGGTAGTTTTACTGATCTTCTCCCCCCCCCCCTCCCCATTATGAAGATACAAATTTTCACAAAAACCGTTGAAGTAGTCCAGGAAAGCATAATGAAAAGACAAGATCCCGCTCAATGTTACGATTCTGACCTCGTTTCTTCTCAGAGGGGGAGGTGACAGGCATCAACAGCCATGTGTAAAGCATGCATTTTGATATGTGTTGGTGTGTGTGTGTACTTGTGAGACTGCACAGTCGTGATTGTGCACATGCCTGTGGGCCACGAGAGTCTCCTTTCCCTCGTCACCCCAGCCCTTCTTGGTGCTGCCACTCACTCCCAGGGAGCCACCGATCTGCCTCGTGTTATTATGGAGCAGTTTGCATTCTTCAGGTGTTTATATAAATGGAATCAGACAGCATGGACTCTTTTTTGCCATCTTTCACTCGGTGTAACTGTCTTGAAAGTCGTTGCGTATGTCAACAGCTCGTTGCCTTTTCAGTGCTGAATAGTACTGCGTTGTGTGGGCCCTCCTCCTTGAGATGGCATTTCGGTTGCTTCCAGGTTTGGCTGGTACAAATAGAGCTGCTGTGGGCATTAACGTAAATACCTGCGCGCACACACACTTTGATTTCTCACAGGCAAATAAATGCCCAAGCACGTTGTGTGACCCTGCAGTGCGGTGCACAGACATTTACCACTGTTGTGTCCTCTTGACGAACGGATCCCATTATCATCACGCAGTGCTCCCTGATGCCTCGTAGTGCTCTTTGTCCCAAAATCTGTTTGTGTTAATACAGGCACTCCAGGTTTCTTTTGAAGTGTCACCATGGTATCTCTGTTTCCAGCCTTTACTTTTAACCTGTTGTTATGCTTTTATTGTAATTTTCTCTCAGGCAGCACATTGTTGCGTCCTGCTTTTTTATACAGTCTGTCTTTGCCTTTTAATTGGGGATTTAGACCACTCACATTTAATGTGATTATTTGTTTTTTGTTTTTTAATTTTTTCTTAATGTTAATTTATCTGTGAGAGACAGAGAGAGAGCATGAGCAGGGGAGGGGCAGAGAGAGAGGGAGACACAGAATCGGAAGCAGCTCCAGGCTCCAGGCTCTAGGGTCTGAGCTGTCAGCATAGAGCCCAACATGGGGCTCAAACTCACGAACCACGAGATCATGACCTGAGCTGAAGTCGGACGCTTAACTGACTGAGCCACCCAGGGGCCCCTTAATGTGATTATTTGTATGGTTAGGTTTAGATATGTCATCTTGCTTTTTTTTTTTTTTTTTTTTTTTGGTCCTCTCTGTTCTTTGCTTTTTTGGTTTCTTTTCTTCTTTGGGGTTAATTGAACATCTTTTAAATTCAACTTTATGCTTTGGTTTTTACTTTCTGCTATGTTTTTAGTTGCTGTTTGGGGGTTTATAGTGCATATTAACTGATCAGACTGGGCCTTCAGGCAGTTTGTAATACATCAACGCACCTGTGGTGTGAGAGCCAACAACACACTCCAGGCTTCCTCCTGGTGCTGTCATAGGTAAACCACTTAATACGCTCGTTATTTTTGCTTTAAGCAGCCAGTTATGTTTCAAAGAGATGAAAATAAAAGGAAAACATTTCTTACATTAACATCTAGTTACCATCTCCAGTACTCCTCACTTCTGTTGTAGATTTTTACGTGGTTGACCTCCCCTGCCCGAAGACTTCACCAAACATTGCTTGTAATGTGAGTCTGCTGGTGATACCTTCTTTTACATGTGTGTGTCTTAGAAAGTATTTCCCTCTCATCTGTGAAGCGTGTCCCTGCTGGGTCTCAAATTCTCGGTGGACGGTGTTCCCATCTTGCCACACTGCCCTCCTCAGCCGCGTCACTTCTGGTGAAAGGTCTGTCCTCTTCCTCACTTTGTGTCTGGACAGATCGTGTCCTTTCTCTCTGCTTCTTTTCAAATGTTCTCTGTTGCTGGTTGCAAGCAATTTATGATTTGCCTTAGTGTAGTTTTCTTCATGTTTCTTGCTCAGGGTTCATGGGGTTTCTTGGACCTATAGGTTTATAGTTTTCATCAAGTTTGGGAAATGTTTGGGTTTTTTTCCTTCAGATATTTTTTTTGATCATCCCTGCAGAGCTCCAATCGTATGTAGAGTACGCCTCAGCTCACTGATGCTCTCGAATTTTCCTTATTTTCTTTCTTTCCTTTTAATCTTTGTTTTCTCTCTGTTTCATTGGGTAGTTTATACTATTATGCTTTCAGATTTGCTAATCTTGGGACACCTGGGTGACTCAGTTGAGTGCCCCCCTCTTGATTTTGGCTCAGGTCATGATCCAAGGGTCATGGGATCGAGCACTGTGTTGGGTGCTGCACTGAGCATGGAGCCTGCTTGAGATTCTCTCTCTCTTCTTGCTCCTTCCCTGCTTGTGTGCGTGCATGTGCGTGTGCACACACACACTCTCTGTCTCTCTCTCAAATAAAAAACAAACAACAAGAACAAAAAGACAAATCTGCTAATCCTTTCTTCTGCAACGCCTGTCCTGTTGTTAAGCCCTTCCAGTGTATTCTCCATTTCAGATATTGCAGGGTTCTCTGGAATGTAGATTGAAACTTGTTATCTATTTCTTCTCTCTGCTTACCATGTTTGGTCCTTTTTTAGCCTTTGAACATATGGAATACAGTTTTAATAAGTGGTAACATTCTCGTTACTAATTCTGTCATCTGTGTCAATTCTGGGTCAGCTTTGATTGATGGATTTTCCCCTCACAGTTCATTTTGAGAGAGGGGCTGCTCCTGAAGAGGGAGGGCTCTTGATGTGCTCAAGGAACAGCAGGAAGGCTAGAGGGGCTGCTCAGAGGAATCATAGGGAGTTGCTCTGCCCTACCTTCCAAACCAGTTGTAGGTATTCATCTGTTGTGGCTTGTGATGAGATTTTACATACTTCATCTTTGAAAGTTTCTTTCTACACTGGTGGTTACTGCTAAATACTGATTATCAATCTGTGAGCATCACTTGGAAGGCATTTATCAAATTCTCTTAGGGACACCTGGGTGGCTTAGTCAGTTAACCGTCCGACTTTGACTCAGGTCATGATCTCCTGGTTTGTGGGTTCGAGCCCCATGGCCAGCTCCGTGCTGACAGCTCAGGGTCTGGGGCCTGCTTTGGATTCTGTGTCTCCCTCTCTCTCTGCCCTTAACCCACTCACATTCTGTCTCTGTCTCTCAAAAATAAATGTTTATTTATTAAATAATAATGTTATTAATTAAATAAAATAATTAATTTTATAATTTAATGTTATTAATTAAATAAAAATGTTTATTAAATAATAATATTATTAAAAATAATGTTTATTATTAAAAAATTCTCTTATATTCTCCTCTTGATATTTGCCTTTTAGTGTGCCCTTACATTGCAGATTAATAACTCCCACTGCAAGTTTTTGGAAGCTCTTCAGTTACACAGTAAAGCAGGTTTTGAAACAGGGAAATTTCGTCTGCACTGGCACTTACATAAGGTCTGGAAGTCCTGCTGGAACTATAGTTTGGTACTGGAAAATGTGTGATCTGGCTCAAACCCCCTACGGTTCCCCCACTCACTGCTCCTTGCGCCTTAGCACAGCGGCTTCATTTCTGTCCTGGAGAGTGCCACACTCTTCCTCCTTGAGGTTCCTCTGCCTGGTCTCTTGTTTGCCCTGTTCACTGCCCAAACACGCCTCCCAGAGAGCTGCCTCTGACCTCCCTCCCTGGGCCTGCTCCATGTCTGGGTCCTGCAGATGCCTGAGGATCTGGTTCATTCTGTGTTGGCCCCACACTGAGGGCGAGTTCTGTGGCAGCAGAAATGTGTCTGCGTTACCCATCTTGTGTCCCTGCCCCCAGCCCAGGCCCCGCATGGAATGCTTCGGCAGCAGTCTGGAGGAGAGGTGAGCCCTGGGTACCGGTGGCTGGAGTTAGAAATGGAAAGGAAAATGTCAGAGTCCTTGAAGGCCCAGAGAAGTGTGACACCATAGAATTCAAAAGGAGGAGGTCTGAATACCTCCAGAAGGTAATGGTGCCATCCTGGTGGTGGAAAAACTGTGTTGGCTTTGGCTTTGAAGAAAAAAGAACTGTGTGTCAACCTGGCCTGGGTACAAGTGACAAAGCCACAATGAGCACAGGAACATACGGGTTATAGCTGCAACTCGGGCCAACCACCAGGTGCTCCCAGCTCTGCGGGATCTCTGTCGGCTTTTGGTGGCCAGCCGGAAGGAGGAGGGATGTACCAACTGAGGTAGATACATGTATAGACACCTTACAGATGTGTTTGCGCACATCACTCTTCATGTTTCTAGCTTTTTGTTCTGTAGCATGATTACATGTTAGGAAATACCACCAGCATTTGCCGTTCATTTATTCAACTTCAACTTCTATTCATTTATTCTCACATTTTTATGGGCGCCTAGGTGGCTGAGTTGGTAAAGTGTCTGACTTCAGCTCAGGTCATGATCTCGCGGTTTGGGAGTTTGAGCCCCGCTTCAGGCTCTGTGCTGACACCTTGGAGCCTGAGGCCTGCTTTGGATTCTGTATCTCTCTCAAAAATAAATACACATTAAAAACATAAAATAAAATAACATTTTTATTCGAGAAGCAATGCACATTAGTTGTAGAAAGTACATATAATTACATGGAAGAAAAATTATAAAGCCCATTAAATGCTATGTATCAGTTTTCTGGCATTTACCTTTGCAGTTTTGTTTTCTTAAGTTATTTATTTTGAGAGAGAGAGAGAGAGAGTGCATGTGCACGAGTCAGCCAGGGACACAGAGAGAGAATCCCACACAGACTCAGTGATGTCCGTGCAGAACTTGACGGAGGGCTCAATCTCACAAACCATGAGATCATGACCTGCGCTGAAATCCAGTCAGACACTTAACTGACTGAGTCACCCAGGCGGCCCCCTTTGCAGTTTAAAAAATAGTACAACAGCAGAAGGGAAGCAAAAATAATATAAAAACAGGGAGGGGGATGAAACATAAGAGACTCTTAAAATACGGAGAACAAACTGAGGGTTGCTGGAGGGGTTGTGGGAAAGGGGATGAGCTAAATGGGTAAGGGGCATTAAGGAATCTACCCCTGAAATCATTGTTGCACTGTATGCTAACTAACTTGGATGTAAATTTAAAAAATTAAATTAAATTAAAAGAATTTGGAAAAAAAATAGTACAACAGTATTTCCACAATTGCATTCTGTTTCTCAGTATGAACAATACTGAGCGAATATGAGTTCCCATTGCTAGACACGTGATTTGTTTCCAATGTACTTGCTAAGTATGAAATTTTTAATTCCTGTTTACTAAATTCTTATATACATTTAGGTCAATATTTGTGTTTTCTGCTGCATTCCAGGATCTGTGTAGTTCTCTACCAGTACAGTACTGTTTTAATTATTTGCTTCTATAATATTGTTTGTATCTAATGGTAAAAATTATTACTCCCATTATCAATTCTGAACTTTTTCTTAGTTATTCTTTTTTTTTTCTTGAGAATATTTTTTTTTAATATATGAAATTTATTGTCAAATTGGTTTCCATACAACACCCAGTGCTCATCCCAAAAGGTGCCCTCCTCAATACCCATCACCCACCCTCTCCTCCCTCCCACCCCCCATCAACCCTCAGTTTGTTCTCAGTTTGTAACAGTCTCTTATGCTTTGGCTCTCTCCCACTCTAACCTCTTTTTTTTTTTTTTTTTCTTTTTTCCTCCCCCTCCCCCATGGGTTCCTGTTAAGTTTCTCAGGATCCACATAAGAGTGAAACCATAGGGTATCTGTCTTTCTCTGTATGGCTTATTTCACTTAGCATCACACTCTCCAGTTCCATCCACGTTGCTACAAAAGGCCATATTTCATTTTTTCTCATTGCCACGTAGTATTCCATTGTGTATATAAACCACAATTTCTTTATCCATTCATCAGTTGATGGACATTTAGGCTCTTTCCATAATTTGGCTATTGTTGAGAGTGCTGCTATGAACATTGGGGTATAAGTGCCCCTATGCATCAGTACTCCTGTATCCCTTGGATAAATTCCTAGCAGTGCTATTGCTGGGTCATAGGGTAGGTCTATTTTTAATTTTCTGAGGAACCTCCACACTGCTTTCCAGAGCGGCTGCACCAATTTGCATTCCCACCAACAGTGCAAGAGGGTTCCTGTTTCTCCACATCCTCTCCAGCATCTATAGTCTCCTGATTTGTTCATTTTGGCCACTCTGACTGGCGTGAGGTGATACCTGAGTGTGGTTTTGATTTGTATTTCCCTGATAAGGAGCGACGCTGAACATCTTTTCATGTGCCTGTTGGCCATCCGGATGTCTTCTTTAGAGAAGTGTCTATTCATGTTTTCTGCCCATTTCTTCACTGGGTTATTTGTTTTTCGGGTGTGGAGTTTGGTGAGCTCTTTATAGATTTTGGATACTAGCCCTTTGTCCGATATGTCATTTGCAAATATCTTTTCCCATTCCGTTGGTTGCCTTTTAGTTTTGTTGGTTGTTTCCTTTGCTGTGCAGAACCTTTTTATCTTCATAAGGTCCCAGTAATTCACTTTTGCTTTTAATTCCCTTGCCTTTGGGGATGTGTCGAGTAAGAGATTGCTACGGCTGAGGTCAGAGAGGTCTTTTCCTGCTTTCTTCTCTAAGGTTTTGATGGTTTCCTGTCTCACATTCAGGTCCTTTATCCATTTTGAGTTTATTTTTGTGAATGGTGTGAGAAAGTGGTCTAGTTTCAACCTTCTGCATGTTGCTGTCCACTTCTCCCAGCACCATTTGTTAAAGAGGCTGTCTTTTTTCCATTGGATGTTCTTTCCTGCTTTGTCAAAGATGAGTTGGCCATACGTTTGTGGGTCTAGTTCTGGGGTTTCTATTCTATTCCATTGGTCTATGTGTCTGTTTTTGTGCCAATACCATGCTGTCTTGATGATGACAGCTTTGTAGTAGAGGCTAAAGTCTGGAATTGTGATGTTTCTTAGTTATTCTTACATGTTTATTTTTTGGGGTTAACTTGCCAAACATTCTAAATTTTAAAAACATTTCTTTCTATTGGAAATGTTATAGAATAGAATACATTAAATGTATTAACCAATTTAGAAGGTATATCTTCATAATTATTGAATTTTCCAATCCAAGGAAACTTGTATGCATTCACATTTCTTTAAGTACCTCATATATTTATAATTTTATTCATACTGACCCAACATACTCCTTTTTAACTTAATTCCTGGATTTTTAGTTTCTTTCTGTGGTGGTTATTGCTGTGATGAAAATGAACTTCTTTCCTAACCAGTTTCTGCTGAAACACAGATACTCGTCTCTCACTTCATGTGAGTGATACAACATTACAATCTCCCTAATCCTTTTGGTAGTTTTTCCCATGATTCCTTTACTTTTTCTAAGTTCACAACTAATGACAATTTTCTCTTTTTCAAATATTTAAATCTCTTTTTTTTTTCTTGTCTTTACCGCACTGACTAGCATTTCCAAAAGTACGACATACTGGCGGTAAGAGGACATGTTCTTATTCTGACTTTAATGAGTATGCTTTCAGCCTTTTACTACTAAATATTATGCAGGCCTTGAGTTTAATATGGATATTCTTGATAAGGTTAAGTAAATTTTCTTTTACTTCTGGGTTACAGAGATTTTAAATCATAACTAGACATTAATTTGCCCACATGCCTTTGAACATCTGCCAATATAATCACCCACTAATTTCTTTCCCAGATAATGAGTGCCTGTTGTGCTCCACACCCCCACTCTTAAGAAGCTTATCATCCCAATGAGAGTATTTCTAACCCTGCTTCTTTCTCAGGTCATCTAGCCAAAGTCTCACTAACCCCATCACCATAGCCTTAGAGTAGAAGCCCCAGTTCCAAGTCATCTAAGCTCCTAACATCCAGGATGGAGCAGTCGAAGTCTTTGTCTGTCCTCCAGCTTCTGGAAGGGGCCACAGCGGGGTTGTCCCTGCTGGAGGGCAGGTGGGTCTCCAGCCCATTCTGTCCAGGCCATGTGCAGTGAGGCAGGCTTAGGGTAGAGGAAATATCCATTTGACATGGTGAAGGGGATGGCTTTGTGGGCTGGACACTGGGGTTATTCCTGAGAAACATAAAGAAGGACGCTTATGTTCTTAAGAGTGAAAGGTTTATTGTTTTGAATGTACCATATTTTAAACGTATTACAGTCATGCTCGTGTCTTTTTTTCATCTTGTTGTGTTTCAGCTCTTCGCCACCAGGAGTGTTCCTTGAGAAGGACTATGAAATTTACCGGGATTATAATGTGGATGGACAACTTCTTCACTACAGGTAGAACCCACTGTGTCACACTTGGCCCTGTCTTCTGACTCAAGGGTGGTGTTTCTGGCAGCTCTTAGATGAGCTGGAGAAGCATCTGGCTCAACAAGAAGCAATGAGCTAGGTGTATGCAGCACGTGGGGGCCCTGTACTAGCCAGAGGAACATGAGGAAAAGCTGTTGGGGCCACCAGCGCATGGGTAGAGGCCTTTTGGAGTGGCCTCCAGGCTCATGTGGCAGCTTTGGGAAAGCTGGAAGAAGCTTGTCACTGCCCAGTTTGGAGAGCTGTGGAGCCCATTGCTCTTAACAGAGGAGTGAGTCCCTGGGCGATCCTCAGCATGTTCTCTCCTGGAGCTCTAGGCTATGTGTCACAGTGCTTCCCCAGGCAAAGTCAGGAAGATTGGTGTTAATCACAAGGAAGGAAGTGGACATTGATTGGTCTCTCTTGGTCATGGGTTGTCCTTGCAGAGTATTGGAAGGTTCCAGAGATGACCCTTAGGACCCAAGGGCACAGAATCTGTCAGACTGAGCAGGGGCCATCCTCAGCCAACTCATAGATCCAGGTGGGGTTCCATGCCTCTTGGTGGCCTGGGTGCCCTCAGCACAGACCAACAGGAGTGATACCAGTGTTAAGTGAGGAATTTGAACCCCTGAGGGGTCTTTGGTGGTTTGCTCCGACGTTTTAAAGATCAGTGTTGGAAGTGCTAACTGGGTTTGTTGATAGGGGATGGAATCTGAGCCTGTCTGGGCCCATCAGTGTGGGTATGTGACTGAGGGTATGTTCTGCACCAGTGTGGGTGCATTGAGCACTGCTCTGGTGGGCTGCCTATCAAAGCCCCCCACCCTCTGCAGGGTACATGTGACCACCTGGGCTTTGGTGGCCTGTTGCTGCGCTGGCCCTGCCGCCCTGGGTGCCATCTGAGCTGGGTATGAGAATAGCAAGTTGTAGTTTTAGGAGTGCAGGCATTTTGCACACGTGATACCCACTTCCTAAGGAGGTGGTAGCAGAGTAATTCCTGGCTGCTGCTGCCGCCGCCGCCTCCTCCTCCTCTTCTTCTTCTTCTTTTTAATCTTTATTTATTTTTAAGAGAGAAAGATCAAGAGAGAGAGAGGGAGAGCATGAGTAGGGGAGGGGCAGAAAGAGAGGGAGACAGAATCGGAAGCGGGCTCCAGGCTCCAGGCTGTCAGGCCAGAACCCAACACGGGGCTCGAACTCACAGACCATGAGATTATGACCTGAGCCGAAGTCAGATGCTTAACTGGCTGAGCCACCCAGGCGCCCCGTCCTACAGCACGATCTTGATGGCCCACAACGGACAGGCCACGCCATGCCTCCTCAGGCCACAGCCCTCAGCACCCTCTGTCAGGCAAGGATCTTTCTTTACCTCATGGCCCCTGAGGGGGGCCTGGCACCAGGGTTGTGTCATTACCTGCTGAATGATGAAAAAAAGTACAAAAATAATGCTTCATGCTTGTTGAGTGTTTCTTGTATGTCAGTACTGAGCTGAGGACTTTATCATATGCACATTATGTTACTTAATTCTCATAAGAACCAAGGAGGACACTAAGTCAGTGATGGTAAGTGATATTCCCAAGCCCCGCAACCAGGGAGCAACAGGCTGGCATCCAGTCTCAGATCTCTGGATTCCAAAGCCAGCAACCAGGAGCAGAGTTCCCAGGAATGGGAGCCTGCATCCTGAATCCTGCTACTGTGTGACTTCTCCTCAGGATAGCGAAGCCGAGCTGCTGGGCATCATTGTCAACTGGTGGGTTCGGTTCCTGGCTGTGCTGAGTGGGCCATGTAACTGGCGTGTTGGAGTAGGCTGCCTCACCCACCTCCAGTAATTGGAAGTCGTGGCCTTGTGCAGAAAGATCCAGCAGTAATCAGAGGACGGAGGCAGAGATGGCAAACTATACGACTGGTTTAAGACACTTGGGATTTCTACTTTTGCAGCGGTAGATTAACTTCTCTGAGACCAGCCTAAACACAGAGAACAAAATAGACGAAATTGTCCTGAAGATCTACTAAGGTTTGAGGGCTGAGGAGGGATCAGTAACCCAGCACACATAAGATACTGCCTCTCCCCCAGGACAGTTGAGAAGCTGAGCCGACCTTTGAGTGGTTCCATGACTGCAAAGTCAGAGTCACAAAAAGGAGCTCTAGTTAACATTCCATGTGGACCCCTGAAAGGCTACCCCCAAACCTAAACCAGCCTTCAAACCTAAACCTGATTTCCCGTCAGCTCAGTCTGACATGGGATTCAGGTTATCTGCCCTTTCCCCAGCTGCCTGTCAGAAACAAAGATAAACCCAGAGCCTCAAATTATCTCTACAGTTTTTCATACGTAGTCCTTAGAATATCAGCCTAAAAATTATCTATGTAGAAAATCCTAAAGAATTGACCAAAAAACTCCTAGAACTGGTAAGTGATTATGGCAAGTTTGCATGATACAAAGTAAGTTTACAAAAGTCAGTTTCTTTCCTGTATACTAGCAATGAATAAGTGGAATTTAAAACTAATACCATTATGCATTAGCACCCCAAAAATGAAATGCATAGGTGTAAATCTAGCAAGATATATACAAAATCTATATGAGGAAAACTACAAAACTCTAATGAAAGAAATCAAGAACTAAATAAATGGAGAGATATCCTATGTTAATGGACAGGAAGATTCAATATTGTCAAAATGTCAGTTCTTTCCAACTTGATCTATAGATTCAGTGCAACCTCAATCAAAAAACCCCAGCAAGGTATTTTGTGGATATCAACAAACTGATTCTAAGAGTTAATGGAAAGGTGAAAGATCCAGAATACCTAACACAGTATTCAAGGAGAACAATGTTGGGGGACTAATACTCTTGATTTCAAGACTTACTGTGAAGCTACCCTAATGAAAACAATGTGGTATTGGCAAAGAATAGACAAATAGGTCAGTGTAAGAAAATAGAGAAATAAACCCACGACAATATAGTAAACTGATTTTGACAATAGGGAAAGGCAATTCGGCGGAGCAAGGATGGTCTTTGCAACAAACAGAGCTGGGACAACTGAACCCCCACATGTAAGGAGATGAATCTAGACGCAGATTTTACTGCATGAAACTTAGCTCAAAATGGATCTCAGAGCTAACTGTAAAACTCAGAACTTACTCATACAAGATGACACAGGAGAAAACCTAGACGATTTTTGGTATGGTGATGATTTTTAGATACAACATCAAAGGCACCATCCATGAAAGAAATCGTTGATACAGTGGAACTTCATTAACATTAAAATTTTCTTCTCTGTGAAAGATGCTGTCAGAGAGTGAGAAGACAAGTCACAGCCTGGAACAAAATATATTTGCAAAAGCTAGACGTGATAAAGGACTGTTATTTAAAATATACAAATAACTCTTAAAACTCAACAGTAAGGAAACAACCTGAATTTAAAATGGGCCAGTGGGGTGCCTGGGTGGCTCAGTCGGTTAAGCGTCTGACTTGTGATTTCATCTCAGGTCACAATCCCAGGGTTGTGAGATTGAGCCCCTCATCGGGCTCTGCCCTGACAGTGTGGAGCCTGCTTGGGATTCTCTTTCTCCCTCTCTCTGCCCCTCCCCTGCTCACACTTTCTCTCTCTCTCCCTCTCAAAAATAAATCATTAAAAAATAAATAAAAAACAAAACGGGCCAGAGACCTTAACAAACACCTCATTAAAGAAGATAAACAGATGGCAAACAATCATATAAAAGATGCTCCACATCACATGTTATCTGGGAAATGGAAATTAAGACAACGAGATCCGCCCGCACACCTACTAGAACAGCCAAAATCCAGAGCACCGACAACACCCGATGCTGGTGAGGACGCGGAGCCACAGGAACGTTCGCTCGTGGCTGGTGGGAAAACGGAATGGGGCAGCCACTTTGGAAGACAGTCTGGAGAGTTCTTATAAAATTAAACATGCTCTGGCCACGTGATCCTGGAGTCACGCTCCTTGCTGTTTACCTAAAGGAGATGAGAACTTGTGTCCACACGAGAACCTGCACATGGGTGTTCACAGCGGCTTCATTCAGAGCCCCCAAACCCTGGAACAGCCGAGGTGTCCATCAGCAGGTGAACGGACAACCTGTGGTCCACCCAGACAACGGGATGTGGGTCGGCACTAAGTAGAAACGGGCTGTC
Organism: Acinonyx jubatus; assembly: GCF_027475565.1. Taxonomy (NCBI): domain Eukaryota; kingdom Metazoa; phylum Chordata; class Mammalia; order Carnivora; family Felidae; genus Acinonyx; species Acinonyx jubatus. Next base: position 309,264 of record NC_069394.1, read on the forward strand.
GAGCCGTGAAAAGACCTGGAGGGACCCTAAATGTATATTACGAGGTAAAAGAAGCCAGTCCGAAAAGGCTACGCACGGTACGATTCCAAGTCTGTGACATTCTGGAAAAGGCAAAACCGTGGAGACGGTAAAAGACGAGTGGGGGCCGGGGGCCGGGGGCCGGGGGAACGGGATGGACAGAGGATTCAGGGCAGTGAAGCTACTCCGTGTGACACTCTCAGTATCGGGCACACGGATTACACGTCTGTCCAAACCCGCAGAATGTGCGGGCCTAGAGTGAGCCCTGAGGTAAACTGTGGATGCCGGCTGCTGACGAGGCATCACGATCAGGTACCCGTGTACGTTCACTGACTGGGACGCAGGTACCACTCTGGCGGGGATGCTGACAGCTGGGGAGATCGCACACGAGTGGGGGCAGCGGGTATATGTGAAGTGTGTGTACTTTCCCCTCCGTGCTGCTGGGAACCTAAAAGTGCTATAGAAAGTTTTCTCATCTGTGCCTAGGTGCAGAATGTTATGGGTGAGGGCAGAGTTGTAGGAGGGGAGTGTGGTTGAAAAACAGGACCTGAGATGCTGGGGGCGGGGGGGGCGGGCAGTGATAGGTGGCCCACCACCCCATAGGAGCACAGGCAGGTACTGAACCCAGGAGTGAGGCCTACAGAGAGATAACCATATTGAATCCAGAGTTAGGCCGCTGGAAGGACCACCCTGGCTATCTGTTGTAGAAATAGTTCTGTGCCCAGTGCTGGGGTGGGACCAGGGCAGAGATGCACACACAGAAGCCCTTGTAGTGAATGTCATGATGGGTACCAGAGGTGGGGGCGGGCCTGGGGGAAGCTGTCTGGGCAGGAGAGCCCCCTGGAGGGGAAGGCTGCAGGGCTGTATTAGGAGCTACTATGTGCAGGGACCTCCCAGGACAGGAGCACAGCCACTCTAGGCTGCACTGCCCAGGAGTCAGGGCCCCAGCAATGAAGCATGCACAGGTCATTTACAGAGAAGCCCCCCCGGCAAGTATCAGGCCCCTGAAGCCTGAAGCTCCCATTTAGGAGGTGAGGAGGACGCTGAGAAATGACCAGACCTCTTGGGCCATGACCCCAGATACCTATGAGGCTGAGACTGGCAGGTAATGGGTTCAGGCTGATAGCTGGGCCAAACTTCCACCTCTCCCCAACAGGTAACCTGTGCCTGTTCCCTACCCAGAACCTCCCCCAGGTAACCTGTGCCTGACACACCCCCCAGAACCTCCCCCAGGAAACCTGTCCCCCCCCCCAGAACCTCCCCCAAGGAAACCTGTGCCTGTCCCCCTACCTAGGACCTCCCCCAGGAAACCTGTGCCTGACCTCCCCCCCCCAGAACCTCCCCCAGGAAACCTGTGCCTGTCCTCCCACCCACCCACCCAGAACCTCCCCCAGGTAACTTGTCCCCCCCCCAGAACCTCCCCCAGGAAACCTGTGCCTGTCCCCCCCCCAACCCAGAACCTCCCCGCAGGAAACCTGTGCCTGTCTTCCCACCCACCCAGAACCTCCCCCAGGAAACCTGTACCTGTACCCCACCCACCCAGAACCTTCCCCCGGAAACCTGTCCCCCCCAGAACCTCCCCCCAGAAAACCTGTGCCTGTTCCCCACCCACCCAGAACCTCCCCCAGGTAACCTGTGCCTGTCCCCCTCCCCCCCCCAGGACCTCCTCACTTCGGTGGAACTCAGGCACCAAGGAGCGTATGCTCATCAAAGTTGCGGACCGGGAGCCCAGCTTCCTCTCCTCCCAGGGCAATGGCTATGCCCTAGACAGCCAGTCTGGCGGCCGCTCCCGCAGACCCTCTGGTGGGCAGCACTCACCCAGCCTGCAGACGTTTGCCTCAGAATCTGATGGCCCCGTCTTCTTCCCTGAGCGGAGGCCATCACCCTTCCTGAAGAGGGCCGAGCTGGGGAGCTGCTCCCCGCTGCTGGCCCAGCCACGCAAGCCTACCAGCGACTCGCAGCCCTCCTCCCCACGCTACGCCTATGAGCCCCCCCTCTACGAGGAGCCTCCCGTGGAGTACCAGGCTCCTATCTATGATGAGCCGCCCATGGACGTCCAGTACGAGGCTGGCGGGGGCTATCAAGCTGGCTCACCCCAGCGGTCTCCAGGCCGCAAACCAGCACCCTTCCCACAGTCACCCAAGCAGGGCTCCGCCTCGCCCTACCAGCAGCTGGTGCTGACCAGGCAGAAGTGCCCCGAGCGTTTCCTGAGCCTGGAGTATAGCCCTGCAGGCAAGGAATACGTGCGGCAGCTGGTGTACGTGGAGCAGGCCAGCTCAAGCCCCAAGCTGCGTGCAGGCCCAAGGAACAAGTATGCACCCAATCCTGGGGGTGGCTCACTGCCCCTGCAGCCCAGCCCCTGCCTGCTGCGGGATCAGCGCCTGGGGGTCTCCTCTGGGGACTACAGCAGCATGGAGGGGCCTGAGCTGCGACATCAAGACGATGCTATGTCCTGGTCTAGCCAGCAGGACACCATGTCCTCAACAGGCTACTCCCCGGGCACCCGCAAGAGGAAGAGCAGGAACCCCTCTCTGTGCCATGTCCCCAGCGCCTCGTCCACCGAAGTCCCCGGGGACCGTGACCTCCTCGCTGAGCAGCCCCCGGCTGAGGAGCGGCCCCTGTGTGGGCCCGGCCTGGCCCCAGTGAAACGTGCAGAGGGCAAGACTGGCGAGGCTGAGCCCTTTCTGGCGCAGGCCCGGCTGGCCTGGGAGGCACAGCAGGCCCGCTTTCACACGAAGCAGAGAGGCAGCTGGGACTCCCAGCAGGACGGCTCAGGCTATGAGAGCGATGGGGCAGTGCCTCTGCCCATGCCTGGGCCTGTGGTGCGCGCCTTCAGTGAGGATGAGGCTCTGGCCCAGCAGGAGAGCAAGCACTGGCAGAGGGGCGCCTTAGAGAGGCTCGCTTTCCCCCAGATCCTACTGGAGAAGAGCATCTCTGTGCAGACCAACCTGGCGTCGCCAGAGCCCTACCTTCACCCCTCACAGGTAGGGAGGTGTGGCCGGGGTCCCTGGGTAGAGGCGGGGCAGGTGGCACTCCGTTCCCGACAGGCATGAGGACAGGCAGTGGGGCTCCCTCACCGCGGTTCCTGCTAAGGCCTGGCAGGACGCTGTCAAGGTGTCTGGGGGTCAGAGGCTGTGCCCTGACTCCCTCCAGGTCACAGACGTAGGGAATGCAGGGGAAACGGGTGGGCAGCCGCCCAACCACTGAGCCCCTGAGCTTCTGTCCTCCCACCTGTGAATGGGCTCTCAGGTGAGGAACTGTGCAGGCGGAGTGTCGAGCACCCTTGCTCAGAGCTTTTCCCAGTGAAGAGGAGAGGCCAGATACCTGGTCCAGAGGCCTGGTCTGGCTTGTCCTTCCCTGCTCAGCGCCAGGTGCCGGCGTCAGTCAGGCCCTCTGAGCCCACGTGTATCTTCTGTCTAGATCATGTGCTGGAGCTTGATGTCCCAGAATTTTGTGTGGGCCAGTATCTTAGTTTTCACCTCCTGACCCCTGACATTTCCGACCAGTCTGCCGTATGAAGCCAAGGCCTGGCATCTGCCCAGAGCTGGCAATGGCCAGAGGGCCTCCCGGTATTGGGCTCCCCACTTCCACCCCCAGTCCTGCCAGGGAAGACATGCCCAAGGGCCCTGTAACCTTGGGACGCCAGTGTCCCTGGGCGGGGCTGCCTTTGTGCCCCTCCAGGCTGGAGAGCTCAGAGCATCATTTCTGTCTGAGCTGAGAAAAGAAAGGGGTGTTACCCCAGTGACACCTCGTACACTTGTGCTGAAGCCATTAAGAAGGCAGGGAGGGGGCCTGGGGCAAACCCTCCCTCCCCAGCTTCGTGGGAGACCAGGCCTGCAGTGCAGGCCCCCTTGTAGGCCGACCTTGCCACTGCACAACCTCACTCTGCCCATGATCCCATGCGAGGATCTTCGTTGGAAGGGTTAGGCTCTGATGGGAAGGGGCAGGCAGTGTAGGGGACCAGAAGTGACATTGACGTGTTCTGTGGAACTTTGCATATGGGCTTTTCCGCATCCTGGCGGGGTTGCCCTTTTCATCTGCTTCCCAACCTCAGAGCCCATAGAACTAGCAGAAGCCAAGGCAAACAGCAGTGGCAAGGCCAGCAGGAGGCAGCATCCTTCCGCCACCAATGGGGGCAGCATTCCCCAGCTTCTTCCCACCTGAGGCCACAGCCCAGAAAGCCAATGAAACACACCCATGGCTTCCTCCTGCCCCCAGACCTGCACTGGACACCCCCCCCCCCCCCGCCCCAACCAACAACCCTTAGTCGCAAGAGTAGGGAACACTTCCCAGAGGCTGAGCCCCTAGGGTAAAGATTGGACGAAGGGCCTCTCTGGGTCCCCTCGCCAGCTGTGTGTTTATGAGGTGGGTAGAACAAAATGAGGCACAAGCCTCTCCAGCAGCCTCATGGACAGTGGTGGGGGGGTGGGGGACACACCTCTCTCCTGGCTGGGTCGTGTAGGGCGCACACCCGCCTCATGGCCCCTCTGTCCTTCCTAGTCCGAGGACCTCGGTTCCTGTGCCCAGTTTGAGAGTAGCCGCCAGGCCCGCAGCGTGATGCCCAGTGCTAGCTGTGTGTTCCCCACCTTCACTCTGCGCAAGCCATCCTCGGAAACTGACATCGAGAACTGGGCCTCCAAGCACTTCAACACACATACCCAGGGCCTCTTCCGACGGAAGGTGTCCATCGCCAACATGCTGGCCTGGAGCAGTGAGTCCATCAAGAAGCCCATGATTGTGACCAGTGACCGCCATGTGAAGAAGGAGGCCTGTGAGATCTTCAAACTGATCCAGATGTACATGGGCGACCGGCGCGCCAAGGCAGACCCGCTACATGTGGCCCTGGAGATAGCCACCAAGGGCTGGAGCGTGCAGGGCCTGCGGGATGAGCTCTATATCCAGCTGTGCCGGCAGACCACGGAGAACTTCCGCCTCGAGAGCCTGGCTCGCGGCTGGGAGCTCATGGCCATCTGCTTGGCCTTTTTCCCACCCACACCCAAGTTCCACTCCTACCTGGAGGGCTACATCTACCGGCACATGGACCCCGTCAATGACACCAAAGGTAAGACTCAGTGCGCGAGACCCCTTGCCCCCCCCAGGCTCTGCCACCAGCTCAGGTAAGGGCCGTGGCAAGAACGTCCTGGTAGGCGCTGGCAGCAGGTACGTGGAGGCAGGTACAGCACCTCCAAGCAGACACACATGTCCTCTGGGGTCCATGTCCTAGGATTCCACTAGGATGTGGGGTCCTTGGGGAGCCCCTCCTTGGCACTGAAGCCCTGAGAAGAACCACAGGCAATCCTAGAACAGGGTTCCCAGCCACAGGCCAACAGGTCAGAAAGAAGGAGGTTGGATGAGCACTGGCATCCATGTCTCAGCCAGCGGGCATCCACTGTGCTGAGGCCTTCACAGCTGGTCACTCTGCCTGATGGGAGAGCCATCAGGCAGCCCTGTGTGCTTAACTGCGTTTGCTTTCAGCCATGTTGTGGCCTGGAGGGGTAGCCATCCCAGGGGACTCAGGCTGTCTGTTGTGAGTGGGGAAGAGACTGGAGGGTCCCAGAGCAGGGCTCTGGCTCCTGAGAATAGGGAGGAGCATGGTGACTCAGGCCTGCATCGGCTTAGCCCCAGGCCACCAAGGTACTGCGAACTGACTTGGCCTTGAGCCACCTCAAAGAATCAGAGGTTCGACCAGCATGAGTAGCCAGGTGCTGGTGGCTGCCTGGGGCCAAGCGTGGGGCCACATTCTGCCAAGGGATCCCCAAAGCCATGCATCAGGTTTGTCTGGTCCCAGGCCTGGCCTCCTTGGGGGAGGACTCAGGGCCATGGTCTTGCCAACCAGACGGTGCCTGTAAAGCTGGCACAAGTCCTAGGCCAGGCAGAGAGGGGACAGGGCCAGAGATAACACCTGCACCTGCAGCAGGCTGTCTGCCACCCAGTCATGAGTGTCCACAAGGCATGGCATGGAACCAGCACCTGACACATACGTGTGCAGATACGTGCACAGACGTGCACTTTCTAGGTCAGATGCCATGGGCTGCTGTTCTTTGGGAGCGACTGTCTACCTTGATCTGGCCAGGCGTGTGAGGCCAGGATGTATGCACACAATGATGGGGGCTGCGGCTACCAGGGCAGTGGTGGGTCTTAGGGAAGGCGGATCGAGCACAGGCACCATTCAGCACATCAGCCATTTAGTGGCAGATCTTAGAAGCCATGAGATTCTCATGAGGCATACAGTTTTTGAAGCAGGGTCACTGAACACAGCAGATGGTTCTCCCCAGGTGGCTCCCACAACATGCAGAACATGCGACCTGGCGGGTGGCCCGGGGCGGCCTGGGTCTGCCTCCGTCTTCTCTGGCCTTTGTAGGACAAGATGGGCCCCCGTTAGCTTTGTGGTTCACTTCAGCGTATTCCACAAAGGCCTTAAAGTGTGTGTCCACTGCTCAACACGTAGCCCTCGGAGCCCCAGGGAGGGCTTGCTAAGTGAAAAGGTGAGTGAGCAGTGAACAGACAGAGGCCAGAGGCTCCTGGGGCCATTCCAGCCAGCTAGCTGGGGCTCCTATGAGGAACTTGAGCTCTGGGCCCCGTGCTGGGCCCAGCAGGACACTCATCATGGCACAGAGGTTTGTGGGCCTTCGTCCTAGTGTCTGCACCATGGGGACAGGGCTGGTGTTTATGGGGAAATTGGTGGTCAGCCTGGACATCCATGACTTTGAACATCCACCCACACTGAGGGAGGCCCAGGTGGTCTCAGCCCAGAGAAGGAGGTGGGGTCTGTGTGGTCCCACCAACAGGAAGGACCTTCTGGGTTGTGGGATCTGATCTCACATGTGACACAGGGCTGCCCTCCAGCCAGAAACCAGCCCCAGGACCATTCCTGGGTTAGCGTCTGCTACACGCTCTGCTCAGTGCTGAACCAGAGGGGAGGTCTTGTGCTTCCTCCCACTGGCGCATCGAGGACATAGGTGCTGCTGGCTGCTGGTCAGGAAGGCAGGCCCCGTCAGCCAAGAAGGTGTGGCCTGTGCTTTGAGAAAGGAAAGTGCACCTTGTCTTGGGGTCACTGGCAAGGGCAGAAGTAAGCCTGGCTCCCAAGTGGTGCTGCACCCTGAGCTGTGTTGCTCGCCTGGGTGCCAGCACACGTGTGACATCTGTGTGGTCACCACTGTGCGAGACCAAGGCGCCAGTGCAGTGAACCCCAGTTCACCTGTCTGCTGACCCCCAGCTTAGCCCTGTCTCACACATGGTCGTACCTTTGTGCCAGCCCCCAGCAGAATGCTTTCACGACACTTGTCTCCTCAGGACCTCCCTCGCAGGGTCTCAGCAGACATCACCGATTACAGCCCTCCCACGTGCTCCACATAGCAGCACCGTGGAGGGGTGCAGACCCTGAGGAGTCTCCTTTACTGTTAATGCACTAAGACTTAGGCCTTCCGGGTAAAGGTGTCAGTTTTGACACATACAGTTACTCGGACTCCACCTTGAACTAATGAACAGGGAAGGAATTTTTAAAATGAGAAAAACAAATTTACAAGGGAATGTAAAATGTTGCAGCCACTGTGGAAAACAGTGTGGCAGTTCCACAAAAAATTAAAAATGGAATTACGATAGGATCCCTCAGTTCCACTTCTGGGTATATACCACAAAGAATTGAAAGCAGAGACATGAACAGATAGTTGTACACTCAGGTTCATGGCAGTCTATTCACAATAGCCAAGAGGTGGAAATAGCTCAAGTGTTCATCAGTGGGTGAATAGATAAATAAGACGTGGTCCATACATAAAATGGAATATTATTCAGCCTTAAAAAAAGGGAAGGGAATTCTGACACATGTACAACATGGATGAAACTTGAGAACAATATGCTCAGTGAAATGAGCCAATTCAAAAAAGATACTGTATGAGTCAACTCAAGAGGGCCCTAAAATATTTAGATTCCTAAAAACAGAAAGAATGGCAGATGCCAGAGGCTGGGGGAGGGACAGGTAGAGACTTGTTTCATGCCTACAGAGTTTCCATTTGGACAGATGAAAAAGTTCTGGAGATGGTTGGTGATGGTTGCACAAAAGTAATGTGCTTAGTGCCACTGAACTGTACAATTAAAAATGGCTATAATGGTAAATTTTATCTTCTGTATATTTCACTGCAATAAAAATAATAAAGCCCACAAGGACAAAGAGCATGAACACTATGTTTTGGAAGCTGAAAAGTACATGAACAAGTGGCAGGAAGCTGGCGTGGCAGACCAAGAAATGTGGATCCCAAGCAGACAGTGGCAAGGCTTAGAAGCTGAAGTAGGTAGCAAACCCTTAAGAGCTGCACAGTGGGTGGAGCCAGCTTCCTCTAGCAACGGTTTGGAAAGGGTGTGACCTTGAAGCTGGAAACAGAAGGACTAGTTGAAAGTCTGTTTAAGAAACGGAGCAGCTACCATAGGTGTGCCTGGGTGGCTCAGTTGATTAAGTGTCCGACTTCCTCTTGGGTCATGATCACACGGTTCATGAGTTGCGAGCCCCACAGTGTCCAGGCCGCTGCTATCAGGCCTTTGGATCGTCTGTCCCCCTCTCTCCCTGCTTCTCCCCAGCTCATGTTGCGTGCTCTCTCTCTCTGTCAAAAAAAAAAAAAAAAAAATTTTTTTTTAAAGAAAGAAAAGCAGCAACCATTAGAATAGGTAGGAGTATAAATTTTGGACCCAGAGCATTTGGACTCAAATCCCAGCCACATTTTCAAGATAGGCCATATTCTGAGCCATAAAACAAGTCTCAAGAAATGCTAAAGAAGGTTAATCATACAAGTGTGTTCTCTAGTCACAACACAATTAAATTAGCAGTCACTAACACTAAGATATCTGGAAAATCCCTAAATATCTGCAAACTAAAGAACATATTACTAAATAGCCCAATGATCAAATAAAAACCTTAATGGAGGGGGGTATTGGGGAGCACCTGAGTGGCTCGGTTGAGGGCCCAACTTCAGCCCAGGTCATACATAATCTCACAGTTTGGGAGTTCCAGCCCTGCGTCAGGATCTGTGCTGACAGCTCAGAGCCTGGAGCCTGCTTCAGATTCTGTGTCTTCCTCTCTTTCTGCGCCCCTGTCCCCCACTCACAGTCTGTCTGTCTCTCTCTCAAAAATAAATAAACATTAACAAAATTTAAAAACCTAAGGGGAAATTAGGACATATTTTAAACTGAAAGAAAATGAAAACAAAACATACATTAATTGTGGGATGCAGCCACAGCAGTTCTTAGAGGGAGATTATTCTAAAATGATATCTCAAATTAGTGACCTCAGTTTCTACTTTAATTTTTTTTTAATGTTTAATTACTTTTGAGAGAGAGACAGAGACAGAGAGACAGAGACAGTGCGTGAGCAGCAGAGAAGCAGAGAGAGAGGCACAAAATCCAAAGCAGGTGGTTCCAGGCTCTGAGCTATCAGCACAAAGCCCCATGCAGGGCTCAAACTCACAGACGGCGAGATCATGACCTGAGCTGAGGTTGGACACTTAACTGACTGAGCCACCCAGGCACCCCTCAATTTCTGCTTTAAGAAACTTAAAAAATAAATGCTACCAAGAGCAAGCAGAAGAAAGAAAATAATGAAGATCAGAGTAGAAATCAATAAAAGTGAAAACAGAAAAACAATGCAGAAAGTCAATGAAACAAAAAGCTAATTCTTTGAGAAGATTAATGAAATTGATAAATCTCTAGCTAGACTAATCACAATGAAAAGAAGATATAAATTATCAATCTCAAGAATGAGAGATGATATCACGACAGATTTAACATGTAGAAGGAAAAGGAAATGTTACAAACAACTTTATGCAGTAAATTTGACAATTAAGAAGAAATGGGCAGGGGCGCCTGGGTGGCTCAGTTGTTTGAGCATTGGACTTTGGCTCAGGTCGTGATCTCACATTTCATGGGTTCAAGTCCCACGTCAGGCTCTGTGCTGACAGCTCGGAGCCTGGAGCCTGCTTCAGATTCTGTGTTTCCCTCTCTCTGCCCCTCCCCTGCTCTCTCTGTCTCTCTCAAAACTAAATAAACATTAAAAATTTTTAAAAAGAGGAAATGGAGAGATGCCTTGAAAGACACAAACTACCAAAGATCACTCAATAAGCAACAGACAACCAAAAAGAAAAAAAGAAAAAAAATCCTGTATCTATTAAGGAAATTGAATTGTTACTTAAAACCTTCCCACAAAGAAAATTAAAGGCCCAAATGGCTTCCCTGGTAAATTCTACCAAACAGTCCATTGTTTGTGTAGCAATTCTTTACAAACCTATTGAGAAAACTGAAGTGGAGGGAATATCTCTCAGTTCATTCCATACCAAATTTATAAAAGGACATTACAAAAAAAGAAAAGCACAGACAGCTCTCCTAAACACAGAAATTGTTAATGATGTCAGCAAATTGACTCCAACAATATATAAAAAAGATAATGCATCTTGAATAAGCAGGGTTTATCTGAAGAATGAAAGGTTGGTTTAACATTAAAATTCCATGTAATTTGCCATAGCAACAGTGAAAAAGAAAGACCATGTGATCATCCCAATAAGTGCAGAAAAAACATTTGGCAAAATCCAACATTTGCATTCCTGATATAAACTCTAAACAAACTAGGAACAGAAGGGAACCTCTTCAACCAGATAAAAGGCAAATATTTTTTAAAACCCTTCAGTACCCAAAAGAATGGAAAGTAAGAAGTCAAACAGATACTTGTACAGCAATATTCATAGCAACATTATTCACAGTAGCCAAAAAGTGGAACCAACCCAGGTGTCCAGCACGTGAATGGATGTGCAAAATGTGGTCTGTTGATACAATGGAATATTTTTCAGCCATAAAAAGGAATGAAGCTCTGTTACATGCTACAACACAGAAGAACCTTGAAAAGTTATTCTAAGTGAAAGAAGCCAGATACAAAAGGGCAAATACTGTATAATCCAACCTTTGTGAAATATCTAAAATAAGCGAATTCATAGAGACAGAAAGTAGATTAGAGGTTACGCGGAGCTGGGGAAGGGTAAATGAGGAGTTTTTGCTTAATAGGTATAAGGTTTCTGTTTGTGGTGATGTAAGGATTCTAGGAATAAATGTGATGGCTGCGTGAAATTGCGAATGGATCTAATACCACTAAATTGTACACTTAAAATGGCTCTATGGCTACATTTTTATGGTTATATTTTACCACAGTTAAGAAACACCTCTAGCCAGCGCCATACATAATGATAAAAGACTGAATGCTTTCCCCGCAAGATCAAGAACAAGGCAAGAACCCCCAACCCCACTGCATCTACTATACATCATGCTGGAGGCCTAGACAGTGCAAAGTCGTGGAAAAGAAAAGGCATCCAAATTGGAAAGGAAGTCTTCTATTAGATCCATAAAAATACTACAATAAGTGAGTTTAGCAAGGTTGTAGGATATAAGACCAATATAAAAGTTAATCATGATTCTACATAATAGCAACACACTACTGGAAATAAACATTTTTAAAATACCATCTGGGGGCACATGGCTGGCTCAGTGTTATATGCGACTCTTGATGTTGGGGTCATGGGTTTGAACCCCACGTTGGGTATAGAGATCGCTTAAGAATAAAATCTTGGGGCGCGTGGGTGGCTCAGTCGGTTAGGCGTCAGACTTCTGCTCGTGTCTTGATCTTGCGGTTTGTGGGTTTGGGCCCTGCACTGGGCTCTGTGCTGACTGCTCAGAGCCTGGAGCCTGCTTTGGATTCTGTGTGTGTCTCTCTCTGTCTGCCTCTCCCCAGCTCACACTCTGTCTCTATCTCCCAAAAAATAAACAAACATTAAAAATTTTTTAAGAAAAGAAATAATAAAATCTTAAAAAAAGAAAAAAACCCAAAGTAGCATTTAAAAATATGATAAACTTAGGGATGAATCTGACAAAAGATTTCTAAAACTTCTACAATGAAAACTCCCAAACATTGCTGAAAGTCAGGAAGGCCTAAGTTAATGGAGAGAAATACCATGTTTATGAATCAGAAGATTCAATAGTGTCAAGATGTTACTTCCACCCAAATTGATATATAGATTCAATCCTAATTTAGAAATTAACAGGCTGGTTCTAAAATCCATAGAAAATACAGAGGACCTGGAATAGCCAAAATAACCTTTGAAACAAAAGAGCAAATTTGGAGGACTAACCCTACCCTACTTCAAGTCTTGTCACAAAGCTATAGTAGCCAGGAGAATAAGCTGTCGCTGGAAAGGTAGATAGTAGATCTGTGGGACAGAATAGAGTCCACAGCTAGACCCAGACATATATGATCAACCAGTCTTACACAGAGATGCAAAGGCACGTCAGTGAAGAAAAGGATAGTGCTTTCCTCAAATGGTGCTGGGACAGGTGGATGTCCAAATGCATAAAAAGATGAGCTTCAACCCATACTTTATGTTGTATGCAAAAGCTACCTCAGATCATAAACCAGAATATAAAACCTAAAACTGTAGCTGTGTCTGGATGGCTCAGTTGGTTAAGTGTCTGACTCTTGGTTTCGGTTCAGGTCATGATCTCATTGTTCGTGAGTTCATGAGTTCAAGGGCTGATAGTGCAGAGCCTGCTTGGGATTCTCTCTCACCCACCTCTCCTCCCACCCCCTGCTCATGCTGTGTCTGTCTCTCTCAAATAAACTTTAAAAAACAAGACAAACAAAAAAAAAAAAAAGGAAAGTCCTAAACCTAAATTTAAAAAGCAAACAAATAAAAAACGCCTAAAACTGTAAAACTAGTACAAAACACAGGAGAAAGTTTTTCTTGACTTAGGGAAAGGTTTTTATGTGTGATACTTAAAGCACTATCTACAAGAGAAAAACATTGATATATTGGACTTTAACAAAATTAAGTCTCCTCTTCAAAAGACACTGTTCAGAGAGTAAAAAGATACAGCAGTTACAAATGAGTTAGAGGAGTCTAGAGGGTCCTGTGGTGGCGGATCACAGTTGGAAGTATTGGTGTGGGGATATTGGAGGGATGTGCATATACAGGGGCTAGTGTACAAATGTATCTTTACTAGCTCTGTCAGCACCCCAAAAGCAATGAGCGCACCTCACACCCAGATCTTGGTTCCTAATACCATTTTCCACTGCAAGGAACCAGGGCTCCTTGGAAAAACAGCTGAATCCAGGGCCGGTGCAGGGAGTGTACACGATGCAGTGCCCAAAGTCAGAAAGTGCTGGTGGCGCCACGGGGAGTTGGCAGGGTGTGTCAGGACACAGGAGCCAACGGAAAGGGCTCCCAGTGGCCAAAGCTGGAGCAGTTGAGGGAAAATGAAGTCGTATTGGATTATAACTCAGAGTGTGAAATGATACGCCCACAAGTCCTTAGTGATAAAAATAAATGATAGGTAAGATAGCAACCTCCTGTGCAGAAGAATAACAAATAATTTGTGTAAATGGTCCACTGTCAGAGAAGAGCGAAACTCCCAACCTTAGTGTGGGCTGTGCATAGAGACTCCCTTCCAGAGAGCTCAGGATGGAGGGGGTGCGAAGGGCTCCCTATCAACAGTGGTAAGGTTTTTTTGCACAGAGTGGGAGGCATGCCCAGATCAACCCCAGAAGCCTGTTGTGCTGCTCGGCACCTTCTCCAACACCAGCTCAGGAGCCTGGGACCCCTGAGTGCAGCCATTTAGGAGCCAGATGGCTGGGCTGGGGGCTCCTCCAGCCAGCTAGAGGGTCAGGCACTGGCTGCCTCTCTTCTCTTGACCAGGGTCACCTTCCCTGCATCTTCCTGCCCACCTCTAGCATGAACAGAGCCAAAGCTTTCTGGTTGACAGTGCTCAGCAGGGCCCCAGTACCTACCCCGGTCACGTGGTCCAGACACGTTCCCATACACAACCACACACACCACATCACTGCTGGGCTGGGTGCTCCTCGGCCCCAGCTGGGCATTGGCCATGGCCCTATTTCCCTTTGAGGAATCCAGCAGGGGTGCAATACCTTCCCAGCTGATGGGGGTCAGCCTCAAGCAGGCCCAGGGGCCTCCTCGCCAGCCGCATCTCGACCCGCGTGGGCATGCATTCCTGGCTTTGTGTTCTGTGGTCCTCATGGCTCTGTTTGCTCCCCAGTGACGCAGCATATGAAAGCGCTCCTGGAAAGGAACACTAAGAAGAAGTCCAAGTTGAGAAAGAAACCCAAGCCTTATGTTGAGGAGCCGGATGGTAGGGCCTCTCCCCACAGCCCCTGTGCGCTGTGTCTGCACAGTTCTGCTCTCCGGCCTAGGCCGCCTGGCCTCCTTTCTCTAACCGCTTCTGGGCTGGAAGGGGTGTTGGTGGGGTGGCACTAACCATCAGGCCTGCGGCCTCCTGAGCCAGCCGGAGGCCCCAGGTCACTGAAGAGGGTCCTGGGAGAGGCCACACCTGCCCTGCGCCTTTCTCCGAGGTGCTTCAGAACAATTTCCAACTTCACGCTGGGCTCTCAGTGGGGAGGGGCGTGAGGACGAACTGGGCAAGGCCTGCGGAAGCCCCCCTAGGTGAGTGTTTGCTGAGGAAGTGCCCTGAGGGCCAGCGCCTGCCCAGTCCTGACCTCCAACCCAGGCCACCCTGGCCTTGCTTCCCTGGTGGGAGCCCATGGGTTTTCCAACCTCCCCCACCAGCCTTGCCCTTCTCCTGGGCCTGGCTCAAGATCCACACCCCCATCCCGCTGCTGCCCAAGCTCCACGGAGGCCCTGTTAACCCAAAACTGTACCCTCCCTGCTGGGAGAGCTGGTGGTCTCACTGTTGTCCTGTCAGCTTCCCTTCCTGGCACCGGGGCTCTGGGACCAGCCCCTGCCCCACCCCTGGCACTTCCCTCAGCCTTGGTACACATACCTCATTCCCCAGACTTGCCCCATTTCTGTTTCTCTAATACCAGTCAACCCTAACACCCCTTCCTCTGGGAAGCTCTCTGGATGCATGCTGCCCTTGGACACAAAGGGGAAGCTGCAGTCCACAATTTTCAACTGCCCTTGGGCCACACCCATCTGGAACGGAGTGGAGGGGCTCTGAGCTCCTACCGGAGCCTGTTCACGAGTCGTGTTGCTACAGGCGGGTGGGCCTGGGGGCACAGCGAACGGGCTCCTGTGGGCCTGGGCTTGGGCTAAGCAGGACACTACAGCCCAAGATGGTGTTGGGTAGTGAGGAGGGAGCTAGAAGCCCTGGGACCCAGCAGTGTCCATGCCAAGAGGTGGCAGTGGCAGGTTCTGGCCAGATCCAGTGGCTTTTGAGGCTTGAAGCCAGGGCTCAGGGGGCACTAAGGCCCCAGGGCAGGCCTGGATCCCTGGCATAGCAGCAGGGACTCAGCTGCTTCTGTCAGTCCCCTTGGGGCCACCATCTCCCCACATAAAGACAGGGCATGGTGTGTCCTGGCAAGGCTAGGACAGGTCAGTGGGCCCAAAGCAGAGCACCCCACACCACCGTGAGAGTCTCCCTGGGTTGGCCGTAGGCCCTGCACATCCTCCCAGGCACTCAGCAGACAGCCCTCAGTCCCGGCCTGGGGAGCTCTGTCCACGGCAGTACAGGGTGCAGAGGGGCTCTTGGGACTCTGGGCATACATGGCCACAGCCCTGGTCCTCCCTGTGATACCCGCAGCTGCAGCTGCTGAGCTGTGCACCAGACCCCAAGGTCAGCCCTTTATGGGCACCTGTGAGGTAGGTGTCCCTGTCTCGTCCTACAGAGGAAGAAGCTAAGGCCCAGAAAGGCTGCCTTCAGACCAGGGTTACCAACTGAGAGGTGGCAGCCCCAGGATCTTCAGATCACAGTCTGTTGGAGAGGCCCTGAGACAGGAGGCATTCGCTAGGCCCTACCCAGTCTTCTGCCTGCTACAAAGTGCTCTCTGGGCTCCTGGTGGCCAGTGTAAAGCCCAAGGCCCCCTTTGCCTTCCACGTTCCTGACAGCCTGCCCAGAAAGGCCAGGTCGGCCTGTGGCAGAAGGTTCTAGGTGCTGTGTCCTGAGCTGGCCTGTCAGAGGCAGCAGCTAGGATTCTCTGCCAGGGATCTGTGGATCCCCCCTGAGACCATAGGGAAACAGATTCTCCAGGGAGAATAAGAAATGTTTGTTTTCACTTTACTCTAAAAGAGAATCCCCTTACCACCTACAATAATAAAACTATCTTGGGATAACTCAAAAAGATTTTCATTAAGCCATGTTTATGTTTTTCACACTGAGGTCCAAAGACCCCCATGTGCTTGGACGTCCACAAGAAACTGCTTCCCTTAAAAGAAGATGGGGGTATTTGGATTTGAGACTTGGGTGTAGAGGCCTCCCTCTGGCCAGCAGGCACTGGGGCAGGTGGACCCAGCAGGGGCAGGGCTTTCCAGAGAAGGGGCCAGTCCTGAGCCTGGAGGCACACATTATAGCTTTTCTGTCGGTCGGTCCTTGGCACCTATGCCTGGATGGCTCCTCTGGGCTCCGCCTCATTGCGTGTTCTTGGTCTTGTCGCTGCTTCTGTTTTCCCTCCCTTCCCCACCACCCCCCTCCCCTTCACCAGGAAGGATGCTGCACACATTTCAAACCCACCCTGTGTGGGATCTCCTCCCCCACTACCTCTCCCTCCTCCCCACCTTGTGCTTCTCTCTCCTTCCCCTCATTTCTGTATCTGGAGAACCTCGTGGCCAAGGTCCCTGAGGTTCTTGCCCTCAAACTGCCACCCGAGCCATCACCCCCATGACAACTAGCCAGAACTTCTGCCAGGGGCAGGGTTTAGAAAAGCCCTCTCCCAGCCGCCTTCAGCCCTCGGGCAGAATTTAAAGGTGTCCTTCTGTGGCGTGGCCCTCCCACTGACACCCAAGCTTGGGACATGGGGCATCCTCTCCACATTCATCCCCTTTTCCACTGCGGCCATCTCCTTGGCTTCCCTTTCCATGACTCCTGTCCACACAGCCCTCAACAGACAGGGATGGGGCGCGACAGGCTGAGGCCCCTCTACCACAGCTACACAGCATCCCTGGCTGGAAGCAGGGCTGCAGGACCTTTGGCCCAAAGTCCCGTCCCCAGTGCTGGCCCAAGGCAGAGGGCACTAAGCTCCTTTAGCCCTGCTGCCTGTGGAAATGACCCTTGTCAGGGGCTCCTCGGGGCTAATTTGCAAGGGGAGCATGGGTTTGGAGACCCCGGGGCCCAGGTCCTGCCCTATCCTGCCTGTGACTCAGTGGGAATAAGTCTCATTCCCAGCCTGCCCTTCCTGGCCGTGAGGAAGTGTGGGTGGGCTGGCAGAGGAGTCGCCTCCCAAGCCTGGCTCCTTGAGGCGAGGGAGTCCCTCTGGCCTCTTGATGTGGGTTTCTGCTTTCAAGGACTTAGCCCAGAAAAGCGAGGACCCACTGGCCCGGGCCCCCAGGGCTCTTGCAGAAGCTGCCTCTCCTCACCCCTGCTGCTGCTTCTCTTGGCCTCTGTGCCCCATACACCCACGCCCAGCCGACCAGAACCTGCTGCTCTCTTCCAGGGGTGGCGATCAGCACATACGCCAAGTACTGCTACCACAAGCTGCAAAAGGCGGCCCTGACGGGGGCCAAAAAGGTACGAGCTCCCCCAGGACAGCCAGGCAGGGGTGGCAGGCTATGCTGGTGACACCCAGGCAGGGTCCAGAAGGAAGCCTTGGCAAGCCACCCCTCACATCCTACTGAGTGTCCCGCTCACCTTGAGCCCAGCCTGCACATTCGGCTTCGGGGTGGGGCGTGTGACAGTTAACAGCACAGAAAGTGCTCCAGGGAGCCTACCTAGGCAGGCAGCCGGGAAAGGCCTCGGGCAGGGGCTGCACCCCAAGTTGAGGAGCCACTGCAGGCAAAGGGATGTGTAGCTAGGCCAGGGCATCAGGACACCAGCCCAAGTGAGGGTGGGACGCATTGCCGCAGCAGCACCAGCCGTCCCAGGCCTGCCGCCGTCATACTGGTGCGGGTGAGGGGCAGAGAAAGGCACAGCACGTGGGCAGGCTAAGAGACCACCCTTCCCAGAAGGGACCCTCCCACCCTGGCAGACTGCCTCTGGACCCAGGGGAGGCCCAGCCTTGGAATGCAGGGCGGGCTCAGAAGACGACCATGTGCCCCTTCACTCACACCGGGCCACCCACCTGCCCATGATGGCCCAAGAGCCCAGCCCCACCAGTGGTAGCTGTGCGGGTGGTCCCAGTAGTGTCCCCCCCCTAGCCACTTCCCAGGCCCCCATTCTGCTGCTGGGGCCTCTTACTGCCTGGCAGAGCTGGACAGCCACACCCCTCCCACAACCTCTCATCTCCCCTGCCCTGAGCCCACATTTTGCGGTACCCGTAGAGGGGCCTCAGTCACACCAAACATCTGGACCTTGTTCCCTGGTCTGAGGATCTGTGGCCATCTTCTCCCTTCTGTCCACTACCTCCTCCCTTTCAGCCTACCACCCCACCCCTACCCACGTAGCCCTCAGGGCCTCCTGTGCCAGACCTTTCCCCAACTATTGAAGGCAGCTGTCCTGGAGCCTGGCTGTCCCTTCCCCCTCTCCCTTCGAATGCACTTCTGTAGTCCCGCCTCTAGAAGCTGCTGCCTGTGCCCACCTCAGGCTTTCCCCCCTCACCTCTACCCCAGGGTGGTCTCACATGGTCCAGGTCAGCCAGCCTGGACTTCCCACTGCCACAGGCAGCTCTCATTCCAGGAGTCCTTCCCCTCTTCCTCCTGTGTGACCAACAAGGGCCACCTAAAAATTTGGGACAGTGTAGGTGGCCCAGCAGGTTGCCCCTCCCCCAGTGACTTGGGGACCAGGGATTTGCGGGTACCGCCAGCTCTGACTGGGCAGATGTCTGGAGTTACCGGGGATGAGAGGACAGGGGAGAAGGGAGGGTGGCCGAGCCAGAGGCAGCCCTGGGAGGGGTACAGGGCACAGGGAAGGCTGGGAGCAGGGCGGTGGGGCCACACTGAGACGGAGAGCTGGGCTATCTTGGCAGGGGCTGAAGAAGCCCAACGTGGAGGAGATCCGGCACGCCAAGAACGCTGTGTTCAGCCCATCCATGTTTGGCAGCGCACTGCAGGAGGTCATGAGCCTGCAGAAGGAGCGCTACCCTGACCGGCAGCTGCCCTGGGTACAGACACGTCTGTCCGAGGAGGTGCTAGCGCTCAACGGTGACCAGACGGAAGGCATCTTCAGGTGCCCGGCAACCTGGGCCCTGGGTGTGGGAGCCTCGGGTGGCCGCACTGTGTGTCAGGCAGGCAGGAACCATCAGGCACCAGGACCACTGGGCCTACCTCTTTGCTTCAGCCCTGGGTTTTGGGGTCCAGACCCATGCCCCTGCCTGGGAGTAGCCAGAGAGGCCCCCCACAGGAGGCCGTCATCTGAAGCGGGGGAGGGCCACTAGGTAGCCTGGAGAGGCAGGGCAGGGCCCTGTCCTTAGGAAGCAAGTCAGAGAGTCGTCCCCTTGAATGGCAGCGCGCCTGACTTTAGGCAGGGGGGTCAGCCAGAGACCGTTCCTGAGCAGAAATGGCCACCAGGGTCCCAGAAGGCACTTGGACAGCAACCACAGGCAGAGCCAAAGACATGAGCCTAGAAAGACACAGCAACAGCAAGCAGACTGCTCGCCTGTGAATAGGGATGATAGCTCCTGCCCTGCGGGGGGAATGGTACAAGGCCCTCCACCCAAGCCCCAAGAGAACAGCTGGGGAAACAGGCTTGTGGGTTTGATCCTCAGTGGCCTCGGTGATAATGGCATCCGCACGGGGGTGGCTAGCAGAGTGGGGAGGGACAGCAGTCAGCGTGCATGGGGTAGGAGCCCCAAGCCACCTCTCTCCCTGGTGGAAAAGAGGCCAGTCTAATGGGGAGGCGCCTGATCAAGGGCAAGACAGATTCCAACTCGGTGAGACTCACCCGTGTATTCCACAGAGTTCCTGGGGACATTGATGAAGTGAACGCCCTGAAGCTACAGGTAGACCAGTGGAAGGTGCCTACAGGCCTGGAGGACCCCCATGTCCCTGGTGAGCCCATTCCCCTAGGAGCTGGAGCGGGTCTGGGCCGTTGGAACAGTGTGGCTCCCGGTCCATTTCCAGCACAGACACCCCCTGCCCATCAGAGTCTCCCCTGGGGCCTCCTTCTTGCAGCCCTCCTTCATTCCCTGCACAATCCCCCAGGCCTCCAGGGCCGGCCTGGGCAGCCTACCTGGGCTAGGTGGACTCTTTCCAGTCTGGTCACGCCACTTGACTCCCCTCCCCGACACATCCCCTGCCTCGCCCTTGCTCCCACTACGCCCTTGCCCAGCAGGCTGGGCTGAGCCCTCCCCCTCCCCCCTGCCCTGTGTCTGTAGCGTCGCTGCTGAAGCTGTGGTATCGGGAGCTGGAAGAGCCCCTGATCCCGCACGAGTTCTACGAGCAGTGCATCGCACATTACGAGAGCCCTGAGGCCGCCGTGGCCGTGGTGCACGCGCTGCCCCGCATCAACCGCCTGGTGCTGTGCTACCTCATCCGCTTCCTTCAGGTACGCGGTGGGGCACTCCCCGCACCCCCCCACCCCCAGCACTCAACACGCCGGCCTGGGCCCACCCTCCTCTCCCTTCCGCAGGTGTTCGTGCAGCCAGCCAACGTGGCCATCACCAAGATGGATGTCAGCAACCTGGCCATGGTCATGGCACCCAACTGCCTGCGCTGCCGGTCGGACGACCCGCGCGTCATCTTCGAGAACACTCGCAAGGAGATGTCATTCCTACGCGTGCTCATCCAGCACCTGGACACCAGCTTCATGGAGGGCGTGCTATAGCACGTGGGTCCCGAGGACCGAGGATGGGGACAGAGCCGACGCTCGGGTGTGCGCCCGGGCAGGGGAGCACGCCGGGAGGGGGGAGGGAACGCCCCAGCCGCGGAGGCAGCATGCCAGGCCCCGCCCATGCCCGCCCCAGCCCTGGAAGCCCCCAGCTCTCCCACCCAGGCCCCGGGCCTGGGGTCGCAGCCAGGGCAGAGGGGTTGTGGGAAGGGCGTCTCTGTCCGCACACCCCCCTCCCACCCCGCTGCCTCGTGGCCAGTTCTGTGGGCACCGCCCCGCCCACCACCGGCCGGTCAGCCCCGAGAAAGTGCCTTCTGTTTCCTGGAGCCAAGTGACACTGCCCCTCCCGGCCGGCCCGAGAGCACATGCCACCCTCCCCTGGAGCTGGGGCTCCTGCGCTCAGCCTGGCCCTGGCCTGGACCCTGCCCGGCTGCCCCTCTTTCCTCTGCCCCTCCCCGGTTCCCCTCTGTTTCCTTCCTGGCCTGCAGCCTCCTCCTGCCCCCTGCCACCTGTGGCCTCCAACGTGGAGACGGCGGGAATCTGGGGGCCCCAGGGCACTGGGCTGTCCCATCACCAGAGCAGGGCCTGGCAGACTCTCTCTGGGTAGGGAGGGGCCCCCAAACCAAAGTCCTCTGGGGTCGGGGGCAGGGTTGAGCAGGCATTCTTGGGGCAGGGTGGGGGTGGGGGGCAAGAGTATTTTTTTCTTCGTGTAACTATAAATTCAGAATCTATCCAGCACACCAACCCGCCTGTGTATAGAGATATAGAGGGAAAGATATAAGAACTAAATTTGCTAATGACATAGTTTTAACCCAAATGCTATTTATCTCTGAGCCGTCCTAGCCTGTCCTCTGCAGAGCAAGTTGATCTCACTCCTTCATTTTCTTCGCCACTTTCTTGGCTCCTGACCAAAAACCAAACCCTGCCCCATCCCCATCTGGGACCTGCAGTAGAAGAGAGGGAAGGAACCCCAAGCTGGGGAACCAGGGAGTGCCCAGGAGTGCCCTTCCTCAAGGCCAGAGCTGGGATTAGGAAGTACCTAGACTCTCAGTTTGTACATTTTCCATTTTGGAATTTTGAGTTCCAATTGTAAAACTTAATTTCTCCCCAGTTTATATATATATATACATATATATATATATATTTTTTAGAGTTGAGTTTTTATTTATTAAAAACAAAAAAGCCCAGCCCTGCTGTGGCCCGGGTGTTCCCTGAGGTAGCGTCCTCAGTCGGGTGGTCTCCGGGCCTGGGGTGGGTGGCCCGGCCACAGACTCTGGCTCTGACGCATGGACTCGAGAGGTGACAACACTTTGTGTGAATAAAATACATACGGACAGTTGAGAGCCATGGTCACTTTCTGTCGACTCCTGTTCTTCCAGTCGCAGCAGGGCTGCAGGGGGCTGGTTTGGGGGTTGGGCAGCCCACCACATAAGCCAGCCTGTGGGCTGGCACAGTCACCTGGGTGGACAGACCAGAGGAGAATGCGGGGGGGAGGGGGGGGGGAGCGGTGGGCTGCAAGCAAAGCTGGTTCCTGGGAATGAGGGCCAGGGAGGAGGCACCAGGTGGGTGTTGGGCCGCCCTGCGCCTTCTGAGGCCCCCGGGGTATGTCTCTTGACCTCTTTATAAAGGCCTGTCTGCGCGGGGAGTGGGCTTTTTGCGACCCTCCCTACCCTCAATCTGCCATAGACGGCTAGGCAGTGTTGATTCCGAAGCTGCTTGAACACGCAGACTCCGCCCCACCAAGCTGACTTTCTGAGCGGTAGGCCGAGAGGCAAGTGCCGGCGGTCGGCCCCCGAGGGCAGAGGGACAGGGACAGAACCTGCACTCCCGCCAGAGCCCCGTTCCCAGTCCGTCTCGCGTGCGCACCCCGCCAGCAGGCGGTCTCTTCCCCACCCCACCCCCCACCCCGGCGGGTTGGCAGGACGGGCCGCTCCCGCAGGCCAGAGAATGAACAGCGTCGGGGCTGCCCACGGCCCTGGAATCCCGAGCGATCCGGGAAAGCGAGCTCCACGACCGCTGCCGGAACCAAAGTGTGAGGCGGCGGAGTCGCGGGGAGGAAGCCTGTTCACGCAGCGCCAGTCCCGCGTGACCCGCGCGCCGCTTCCGGCGCGGGAGGAAGATGTGGAGGGCATGCAGGGCGCTGCGGCCCTGCGCCGTGGTCTTGGCGCGGTCCCCGGGGACCCGGGCCTGCGGCGGGGGCGGGGGCGTCTCCTACACGCAGGGCCAGACCCCAGAGCCCCAGACGCGAGAGTATTTTTATTATGTGGATCATCAGGGCCAGGTGGGCCGGGAGCGTGGCCGGAGCGGGCGCACCGGTTAGAGAGGTGGGGCCAGAGAGGGGCGCCTGTGAGAGGGGCGGGGCCGGATGGGTGGGCGGGGTCTCTAAAGAATGAGAACTTGACTGCTGAGGTGGGACCGAGAGTTGGACCGCCTGGGGCGCCCGGTCTCAGCCCGAGAGGGGTCGCCCCCCGCCCCGCCCCCCCAGCAGCCCACCTGCCACACGTTGCTGCGTCTCGTGCGCTCTGCATCCCCAGATCCTGCCCGACCCTGTGATCCCCAGCTTCGGGTCGCCCTGCCTGTTTTGCAAGCCCTGGCAGGGGAATCATCCAGCATATCCGGGAGGAAGCAGGTCCGGGAGCCTCCGCGGAGGAGGTGGCACATCTGATTAGAAACTTAAGGAGGAAGGGAGAGGTACAGGGAGGACATGGCAGCTCAGGAACCCGCACGGCCCCGAGTGCGGGATAGATGCAGGAATGTTGGCAGGGTCCCCAGGTTTACTTTCCACTCGCCTCCCTGCACACGGCGTGCACAGGAGCGCAAGGAGAGTGGACACTGGCCCCGGCTCAGGCCTGCCCAAGCCTCCCCGCCCTGGGGCCGACTCTGTCGGGCTTCCAGTTGGGACTCATGGGCCACGGCCTGCCCCTCTGTCTGCAGCTTTTCCTGGATGACTCCAAAATGAAGAACTTCATCACCTGCTTCAAAGGTACCGGTGCAACTTCTTCCCCACCTTTCTTCTCCCTTCGGCAAGGCCCTGGTGGGCTCTGCTTCCCAGCCTGCCGACTGGCCCGTCCGAAGCAGAGGACTGGGCATCCTGTGCTCATGAGCCCTGCTGTCTAGAGTGAGGCCAAGGTGGTGTGCCCACATCCGGCGCCAGCCCGTGGCGTTGCCCAGGGCGCGCCGATTGCCTGGGGAAGTAGGGCCCCGGGTAGGGTAGCGTAGCATGGTAAGCAACCGTGTCCTTCTCCTCCAGACCCACAGTTCCTGGTCACCTTCTTCTCCCGCCTGAGACCCAACCACAGCGGTCGCTACGAGGCCTCTTTCCCCTTCCTCTCGCCTTGCGGCAGAGAGCGCAATTTCCTGCGCTGCGAAGACCGGCCGGTGGTCTTCACGCACCTGCTGGCCTCGGGCTCCGGGCCCCCGCGTCTCTCCTATTGCGGCGGCGGTGAGGCCCTGGCCGTGCCCTTCGAGCCGGCGCGTCTGCTGCCTCTGGCCGCCAACGGCCGCCTCTACCACCCCGCGCCAGAGCGAACGGGCGGCGTGGGTCTGGTGCGCTCCGCCCTAGCCTTCGAGCTTAGCGCCTGCTTCGAGTACCCGCCCGGCGCGCCCGCGCTGCCCTCACACGTGCGCTGGCAAGGCCGCCGCCTCGCCCTCACCATGGACCTGGCCCCGCTGCTGCTCGCCGCCTCGCGGCCCTGAGCCGCAGGCAGGAAGGCTGGCGGCCGCTGGTGCCCCTGGCCCCGCCGAGGTCCCGCCCTCTCTCCCCTCACCGCTGTGGCCCGGGCCGCGCATCGCTGCGCACGCGCCACCGAAAGAGCGCGCCGGCCGAATGCGCGTGCGCGGCAGAGGTGCACCGCGGCCCCGTGGTGCTCGGCGCTGTCCGAGGTGCTGCCGCGGCTTCGAACGCGAGGAGGGGCGGGGTCGCGGGCCCTTCTACTTCCCCCCCCCCCCCCACCCCCAACACCTCGGGCCTGGGGCGTCCTTTGGTTCGGCCCTCGCCTACAGGGGCAGGCCCCGGCGGCGCGGCTGGAGGCGCAGGGGCTCCAGTACGCGTGCGCGAGCGGCGTCCGCCCCTCCCCCGCCCTGCACTGCTCGGTGGGCCTGGGCGCCTCGGGCTCAGCGGGGGAGCCGCGCCGCGGGAGCGTCAGGTGAGGGGGCGCCCGACCCGAGGTCAGTGGGCATGGGGGTGGGATCGGGGGCCTTCCCGGCTATGTCCCCAGCGCGCATCGAGAAGGGGAGGCGACCTGGCGGGGACCACGCCCTGCCCTGAACTGGCCCGGGACAGACCCAGCTGGAGGGGATGCAGGTGACACCATGGGGGATCGAGGCACGCGACTTGGGCTTCGCACTGCTCCCGAGGGGGTCGCAGGGCTTCCTCGCCGCTCCAGCCTCCGCACAGATGGGTGCCCTGGAGACGGTAACAGCCATCGCAGAATCCTGTGTGTGACGCCCCGCCCCCTGCCCAACCGGATTAGAGGGCTGTCCGCTGGGTAAAAGGATTTCTGGGCTGGCCTCCTCTGCTCTTCCTGGGCCCTCATCCCTGCCCAGGCCGGCCCTTTTATTCCAATCAGCGTCTAGGGGGTGTCCCTGTGAACAGTGCCTTGAATCCTGAGGAGGAAGCCAAGAAGCCCCTCTACTTAAGAGGACTGGCTGCTGGAGCCTGATTGGGCAAGACCTGAACCAGCCCTTATGCTCAGGGAAGTGGATCCCAGGAGCCCAGAGTATGCCTTTAGATTCTTGGGCTTCACGCACATCCTGAGACACCTGGGAACTGACTCTGCCTGGGCCAAAGCTATTCCATTAAAACTTTTGCTGTGCCTACCTCATTTCTAGTGACTTTAAATAATCATATGAGTTACAATTTAGAGCAAGATTCGAAGAGACATCAAGGGCACTTGGTCCCTTTCCACATGACTCACTCTTGCTAGCAGAGAGACTTGGAAAACAGGCAGTTACTCAGAGTGGGGACCATTTGAGGAAGGGCTGGAGGCTGCATGACAGCACACCCTCAGCTTTGCTGTCCCTGTCTCCAGACTAGCTGGCTCCTCAGCCCATGTCCCCACCTTGAAAACTGGACTCACTGTGCCTGGAACTAGACACAGGTCTTCCCATCTTTATAGGATCACCGGTTCATGTGCATAAATCCCCAACACACTATATATTCCTTTACCATCCAGGAGGTCACTGCTCCCAGAGCCCACTTGGGAACTATCCTAGAAACCCAGTTGGCCCAAGGCCCCAACCCAGCTGTTCCAGGGCCCTTCCTACTCCCCAAAACAGAAGCACTTTTCTGGGAAACAGCAGAGAGAACGTAGGCCATGGCTCGTGAACTGACTTTCCTATTGTGTATCACATCCCCCAATTGTCTAACAAGTTCCTGAGAATTAACCCTAATTCTGTCTAAGCTGTTCCACCCACCCTCACCCCCACAAGGGCTTGGGCAGGGGCTGGCCAAGCTATGCTTGCATTTTCCTGTGGCTGGTGGCTCCCAGGATCAGTTCTACCCATGTTTCCCATCAACATACATCAGGTGGGTCCCAGGGTCAGGAGACAGAGCATGACTTCTAGGGATAAAAGGACTAGACTTAATGCTGGGTCAGGGTCAGGTGAAGACAAGGACACGTGGTGTGGGGCCTTGGGCTTCGTCTTGGGGGCACAAGACTTCTGCTCTGGGCTCTGCTTTTGGACATCTCTATGTGGACAAGGAGAAATGTCTTCCTAGAGCCTCTTCCCCTTCTAGCCTGCACTTGGGTAACTGGGTCCTGGGCTTCACCACCTACATGTTCCCAAGCCCACACTTTGCACCAGCCTCTTGTACCTTAGAGTCAAGGAGTGGCTAATTGCTAGAAAGTAGAGACGCCCACATGCATCAGTGCAAAATCGCTTACGGTGCCAGATGGAAATAGATGGGAAGAGAAGGGGGCTGGGGTGGTGTTGGCTCTCCCCACATGGCCAGTGTGGTAAGACTAAGAACTCTGGAAATTCTAAATTGGAACCTGATGCTCCAAATCTTCATGACTGTGTTTTTGCAAAGGAAAAAAGCCAACTTTTCTGTTTGTTTCTTGTTTTTGTTTTTATCGGTTGCTTGAACTGATTTATAACTTTTCAGAAATTAGACACAGGGTGTGGGCCTCCATCCATGTTCTTCGCTGGCTCTCAAGTGTTAGGGGCAGGCCTGCCAACCTGTGTTTCAGGAGGCACATCACATCCAGGGTGGACTATAAGGAGGCCCGTCAGGAGGTTGCAGCTTCGTGGTCCGCGGCCGGTCCCGCGGGAGATGGCCCCGGGGGCGCCCACATTGCTGCTGCTGTGGCTGCTGTGGTTCCCTGGCTTCCCGCCCCGCGCTGCCGGCTGCCCAGCCGCCTGCCGCTGCTACAGCGCCACGGTGGAGTGCGGCGCCCTGCGGCTTCGCGTCGTCCCGTCCGGAATCCCACCCGGGACGCAGGTGGGCACCGCTTGGGGCCACTGGGCCGCGGGCTAGAGGTGCCCGCGACACGGAGGGAGGGGTGTGTGAATGTCCCCGTGGGTGCTGGAAAGCCCCAGGGGAGGGAGACTCCCTCAGCAGGGTAAACACCCTCCCACCCTCCCTCCGGCCCGCAGACGCTGTTCCTGCAGGACAACAGCATCGCGCGCCTGGAACCGGGCGTACTGGCGCCTCTCGCCGCCCTGCGCCGTCTCTACCTGCACAATAACAGCCTGCGCGCCCTGGAGCCAGGCGTCTTCCGCGCGCAGTCACGCCTGCTAGAGCTAGCGCTCACCGGCAACCGGCTACGCGGCTTGCGAGTTGGCGCTTTCGCGGGCCTGGCCCAGCTGCGTGCACTCTACCTGGCTGGTAACCAGCTAGTGCAGCTGCTGGATTTCACCTTCCTGCACCTACCGGTGAGGGGGGGAAGGTGGGCAAGGGCAAGGGTCCTCCGATACCTCCACCTGCCCTGCGGGGCTAGAGCAGCGAAAGGGAGAAAAGTTAACCCAGGTTAGCTTCGTAAGAAGGGGACCTGGCCGCCAGGGCCCCTTCCCCTGATGATGTGCTGTCCTTCCCTCAGCGACTGCAGGAGCTGCACCTGCAGGAAAACAGCATTGAGCTGCTGGAGGACCAGGCCCTGGCTGGGCTTTCCTCACTAGCACTGCTGGACCTCAGCAGGAACCAACTGGGCACCATCAGTCGTGAGGCCCTACAGCCCCTGGCCAGCCTGCAGGTCCTGCGCCTCACAGGTACCTCCTGGGGAAGGTTCTCACGCCAGGGTATCTTCCTTGGCCACAGTGGTGGCAGTGGGAAGCAGGCCCAGGTGTGGAGTGGGCTTTGATGGCAGTGGCTCTGATGGCAGTGGCTCTGAATCCCAGACCATCCAGGAGCGCTCTGCAGGGTCATACCATCACCTGGACCCATGGGTGGCTGATAGGAATGGGAGTGCTGGAAGGGGCACAGCTCAGGGACTTGGCCTAAGGATTAAGACAGAAAAGGTAGAAATCGTCTGTTGAGGGACTGGACACTCAGGAGCTATGGGGGGGACAGACAGAAACTGGAAAGACGAAACTAGGGCTGGCATTTCCAGGACACAGCACCTGAGGACGAGGCTGACAGGACTGGCGAGGTCTCAGTGCTGTGGGATGCCTTTGGGGACACCGACTATCCACCCAAGTAATGGGACTTGCTGCAGGGAGAGACTTCAAAGGAGCAGAGGCTTTCTTAGAAATTAGTGAACTGGACCACGCAGCACAGGACTGCAGGGGGAGGGAGAGCTTGCCCACACTCCAGGGAGCTTGAGGTCAGAGAAGAGGTGGCAGGGGCCCCTCTCCGGGAGGTGGGAAAGGGGTTCCGGTTCTGGCCAGCAGAAGCCCAACTGCACAGGTTGTTCTGGGACCATTCCTGAGCTACCCGTCCGCCACTGCTCTGCCCACAGAGAACCCATGGCGCTGTGACTGTGCCTTGCACTGGCTGGGAGCATGGATCAAGGAAGGGGGCCAGCGGCTGCTCAGCTCCAGGGACAAGAACATCATGTGTGCAGAGCCCCCGCGCCTGGCACTTCAAAGTCTCCTGGACATATCTGGCAGTAGCCTCATCTGCATCCCGCCCTCTGTACACGTGGAGCCGCTGGAGGTGACGGCCAACCTGGGTGAGGACCTGCGCGTTGCCTGCCAGGCTTCCGGCTACCCGCAGCCCCTGGTGACCTGGAGAAAGGTGGCCCAGCCTCGTGAAGGGCAGCCACGGGCCCAGATCCAGCCAGAAGGCGGGGCACCGCGCCCAGGCGGGCCCGGCGCCTCTGACACGGGCAGCGGCATGCTCTTCCTCACCAACATCACCCTGGCCCACGCTGGAAAGTACGAGTGCGAGGCCTCCAACGCCGGCGGCGCCGCCCGCGTGCCCTTCCAGCTCCTGGTCAACCTGTCCCAGCAGCAGCAGCTGCAGCTGGCGCCCCCGCCGCCTCCGGCCGCCGGCCCCGTCAGCCACGAGCCCCTGCAAGAGGCCGGCAGCATGGCCTTCCGCGCCCTGGGCCTGGCCACCCAGACGGCCATCGCGGGCGCCATCGCGCTCCTCACGCTCACGGCGCTGCTGCTGGCGACCATGATCTGCCGCCGGCGGCGCAAGAGAAAAAAGGCGCCGGGACTGCCGGGGGAGGGCGCGCTGTTCGTCAACGACTATTCGGACGGGCCCTGCACCTTCGCGCAGCTCGAGGAGCTCCGCGACGAGCGAGGCCACGAGATGTTCGTCATCGACCGTTCCAAGCCACTCTTCGCCGAGGGCCCGACGGAGGCTGCCGATGGCGCAGCAACCGGGCCGGCGCAGGGCCTCCCGCTGCAGCCGCCGGCAGCCTACGAGATCCACTGCTGAAGAGTGCGGCCCAGAGGGGCGGGCGGGCGGGCGCTCGCTGATGACGTAGTCTTCGCGGATTGGCAGGCCCGCGGGCTCGCCCCGCGCATGCTCCAGCGCAGTCAGTAAAGGGTAAAAGCTGCGCAGTGTGCGGCGAGCCATGTGTGGGATCTGGGGGCCCGAGGGCGGGGCGCAGGCACCTGCGGACCCCCAGCTCTACGGACAAAATCCCTAAGGCGTCAAGGGACGGTGGCCGAGGAGGCTCCCCACGGCCCTACCGAAGCCCTCCAGAAAAGATCCCTCCAGCATCACCCTAATCGCTAGCTCTGCAGGTCCGGCCACTGGCCCTCCAGCCTGCTGGAGGACCTGGGGCCTCCCCAAGGTGGGAGAGGCGAAGGCCTGTGGAGGTGCCCAGGAAAGGGAGAGGGGGACAGCAGACCGGAAGACAGCTGTTACCCAGTGGCTGGAGGGGACAGCAGAGCCAGTGACATGTCATTCTGACCAGTTAGGACAGAAAAAAACACCACAAATTTAAGTTCCAAACACACTGCACATTTGTACCTTAATGACACCCGCTGGCTCCAAAGCCCAGCCAGGTTGTCTCCCGGGTGCCAGGGCAGAGAGAACCATGAAAGGCTCCAGTGCGTGGGGACCCAACCCACCTTGAAGCAGGTCCCTGTTCCAGCTTCAACCCCAGAGCAGTCTGTTCTTGGGAAGGGCCCAGACAGAACACCCTCTCTCAGCTCACAGCTGGGACCCCAGAAACATTCCAAAGAGAGGACCAGGACACCAGAGGGCAGCCAGGTGTACCCAAACCAAGCCTGGCCTTAACAGGCCTGGAATCCAGCCCTTAAGCCCACAGTCAGCCAGTCAGGGGAACAGGTACAGGGCAAAACCTCGCAAGGTGCTCCACCAAGCATCGGAAGGCTGCGAGAGCCCAAGAGCAAGGAAACCAGAGACCAGTGACTCCGTGTCAGGCCTCCAACAGGGTCCCAGCAAAGGCTCTGTCTACCTAAGGCAGGGAGGGGTCTCCAGCAGCCCTGAACACCAGGACAGCCTAGAGGTCATAGGCTGAAGTAGTCTGCGGCCAGGCGCCCATAAATGTCAGTGGTCCAGAGCACATGAGCACGACCTGAGGCCAGTAGCAGCTGGTGCAACTCCGCCTCCACACGAGCAAACTTCTCCTCATTGATGGAAGCTTCCAGCAGGACAGAGGCAGGCGGTGGCCAGGGCAAACCCTCATAGCAGTCCACAGGGAAGGGGTGCACCACCGTGCGTAGCTCAGCCTGCACTACCGAATCCCGTAGGAGCTCCTTGAGGCCCGCCATGGACAGTGGGTTGCCATAGAGACCGAGGTAGCGGAGGCTGGTACAGCGCGTCAACACAGGGAGCGTGGCCAGCAGCTGGGTATCAGCAAGCTGGCACTCAGTCAGCTCGAGGTGTAGCAGTGTGGCTGCTGCTGCCTGCAGCAGACCCTGGAAAGGCTCCAGCTGGCTGCCGGACAGGTCGTTGCCACTAAGGTCCAACTTCTTGAGGTGGACAGCATGGGGGCTCCGTGCCAGGAAGCGCAGATCCTCGGGCAGCAGGGCACAGAAGGCCAGCTCCAGGCTCTCCAAGGGACTCTGCAGGGTGCTATAATAGGGGGCACAGGTCACAACCAAGTAGGACCAGGGCAGGGTCTCGGAAGAGGGGAAAAGGACCGGGCAATAGTGGGGCTTGCTCACCTGAGCAGCTGGTCCAGCCGCCCCGAGAGAAGAGAGGAGCCCATGCTGAGCTCCCGCAGACAAGTGAAGCGGCCCATCTGGGCCAGGAAGTAGCGAAAGTTGTCCTCGCCATCCACAGAGGGCTGCCTCGAGTCCCCATGCACATAGTGCAGCCGCAGGCTGGCCAGGTGCTGGAATCGGGCCACATGTGGGATGATAACAGACAGGCCACGCAGGCCCAAGTTGTTAAAGCGCAGGTCCACACGGCGCAGGCAGCCCGCATCCAGCAGCTGCAGCAAAGCCACAGTGTTGCGCATGGGCAGGTCCTCAGCCCGCAGGTCCCGGCAGCAGAGCCGCAGGGGACTGCCCACACTGCTCCGGAGTGCCTCCCGCAGGAACGAGTAAGAGGCCCGGTTCACCCGCAGGTCCACACGAACCTCCACAGGAATGGGGGCTGGCCCAGGATCCGCAGTCCCGCCCTGCTGCTGTGCTATGCAGGTGCGGGCCACAGCTGCTGTGCAGTCCCACATGCTCATGGTGCCAGGGTCCTGCTCCACGCCGTCATCCAGTAGGCCCGTCATGTCCAGCACCCGCAGGGCATGCTTCCTGGGAGCACGGGTAGGCTGAAGCAGGAGACAAGGAAGCAGAACCCACACCCACCCCCAGCCACCTTGGGACAGAAGCCACATGCCTGTTTCCGCACTGAGCTCTTGCACTCGCCTGGAACCTCAGGGGGGAACCCTCTCTGCACCCCCCAGGCCTGAGAGCCCCTCGGGTGCACCCATACCTGCAGAGAGGCTGTGTGCCAGCCTCGGTCTCTGGGGTGTGGAGCCGGGCTGTCAGCCCCAGGATCACAGCCTGCATGCTCTCTGTGCTGGGGCGCTCTTGCAGCAAGGCCCGGCTGCAGTGAGCACATTCCTGCAGCAGCTGCTGGAAGCTGAGCAGCGGGAAGGGCCATGTGTGCACCAGCTCGCGAAGCACAACAGTCTTCTTGTCCATGAAGGCCACCTTGAACAGCAGGGGGAAGAGCTCTCGAGGCAGCAGGGGTAGGGCCTGGCAGGCAGCTGGCTGACACTGGAGCACCTGCCGCGTGCTCAGGAACACAAGCGTGTGCATGGCGCCGGGCCAGGCAGGAAGCCACCTGCAGGGAAGGGCCCTTCAGCGGGGAGGACAGACCCCAGGCCACCGCCCGGCCATAGCCTCCTCCATCGCTGGTAGTGGGAAAACCCAGCGTGGTGCTTAGCACAGAGCTGGCACTCAATGGAGGACCGTGGCACCAAAAAGCAAGTGCTAGGTGCCTAACAATGGGTTGAAGTGAATGAAAATAGGAACGGGGCCACCCCCCCGGTTCCCTACTTCCAGAAGCATGGTGCCTCTTTAGGAAAACTTAGCCATCAAACAGTACATAAATAGCACAACACCAAAAATGACCACTGGCCTGGGTGTGCTTTTGATGACTGTTGCTCTGCAGGACCCCCCCCCCCCCACAACATCTGTACTTCAGACCTCACAAAGCTGCTTATCAGAGATCCTCTTTTCTTCAAAACTAGAATAAAGCTCACAAAGCACACAAACACTAGAGGGGCTAAGAAACTCCCAAGGGGCGGGAACCTGCCCCACCCTCCTCCAGCTCTTGCAGGTGGTCCTTGGACAGGAACTGGCAGCACTGACGCAGCTTAATAAATACCAGCATAGGTAAAAAGAACGGGTACTCAGGGAACATTGTGTCCAGACAGCCTGAGTAACCCAAGCCTTCAGCATGACCCTCAGTCCTAACTACTATGGTCCAGTAGTACTGCCAAGCATGGAGATCTTTGCAGACTTACAGAAAAACAGAAAGCAAACCTTATCCACCAAAGTCTTTGTCACCTGTCTAAACATCTCCCTTTTCCCTAAAAAACCACAGTGACTCTCACACCTATAGGATTCATAAGACCCCAGGCCAGGAATTGTTCAGATGGGTACAGGCAGCAGCAGAAAGCGCATCCAAGTTAACAAGGGGCATATAAAAAAGGCCTGGGACCCCGGGGGGTACCTGGATATCAGCTCTGTTACTGACTTCAGCAGCAGTAACAGCCAGTGGACTCTCAGCGGGCCAAACATCTCATCCTCAAAACTGCTTCCCAGTCATCCCCCCAGAAACAGATTAGAAAACTAAGCCCTAAATCTTGCCCGGCCAAGGTCACAGCCTGGGCGATGAGCTCAGGGAAAAGAGGGAGCAGTCGGGCCCCAGAGTCCCTGTTCTTCCGGACCTCATACACAACGAAAGTCCTTAGGGCACTGGTTCTTGAGAAGCCCCGAACGTCAACCCTCGGCCTTGCTCTGCCTGTAGACAATTCTCGCGAGGACGACTCATACCTCGCTGTGACAGGACAGACCAACCGAGCACCTGTCACGAGAGGAAACGAAAGCAGCCAGTGTGGTCACCATGGGAGGAGCCTCTTGTGTGGTGGCCGCCGCCCCCTCCCGCCGGCCCGCGGCTCCCGGCGTTTGCCCCAAGACGCCCCCCGCCCGGCTCCTCCCGGGCTCGAGCCGAGGGACACCATCAATGCGACGCCCTCCGCCTCCCGGACGGGATATGCCCCTCGAAGCCGGTGCGTCGCCTCCCGGGGCCCGAGGTCGCTCTGCCCGACGCGGGGCTCCAGATCCTTCCCCACCCCGCGAACGAACCGCCCGACTCCGGCTCCCGCCTCCCGGGCGACGCCCGCCCCGAGCACCCGCGCCTGCTTCGTGCAGCCAGGGAGGGCCGGGGGCGCACGCCGCCCCGCTCCATCCCCAGCCGGCCGCCCGCGCTCACCGGCCCCACAGCCGCTACGACCGCCACCGGCCCCGCCTCACGGTCCGCCGCGCCCCGCCCAGCGCCTCCGCGCACCGCGATGACGTAGCCACCACCCATTGGTCTTCCCATGAGGGTCCCACTGATTGGCTGCCCCGGAGGAGGCTGCCCAGACGCCCCGCCTCCGACCCTGCGGGACGCCCCCATTGGCTGGCGGCCGGCGTCTCCCTCGCGGCGGGAGATTTGCGGAGCCCGCGGCCGCGGGGCGAGCGCCATGGAGCGACTGCGGGACGTGCGGGAGCGGCTGCAGGCTTGGGAGAGCGCGTTCCGGCGGCGGCGCGGGAGGCGGCCGGGCCAGGTGCGGGCTGTCCGGGGACGGGGGGGTGAGGGTGCGGCCTCCGGCTGACGCGCTCCCTTCACAGGAGGACGTGGCGGCGGCGCCTGAGGATACCCGGGGTGAGCCCGCCGACGCGGGGCGGAAGGAGGGGCGCAGGGTGGGTGGGGCGACCGGCGGTCCCCCAGTAACCCTTCACCCCATCCCCAGCGCTCTACCGGGAGTACCGCGCCCTGAAGGAGGCCCTGAAGGAGGCAGAAGGGGTCGGACCCCGCGGCCCCAAGCAATCGCTTTCCGTGCAGGCAGAGGAGGTACCCAGGCCTTGACGCCCCAGCCTCCCGGCCAGTCTCCTGCGTGGCAGAGCCCAGAGGAGCCGTGAACGAGCCTGTGTGGGGCACAGAACATTGGGGGAGGACTGGACATGGTGGAGGAGGGCCTGGGGGCTGGGGGAGGGAGCTGGGGACAACTCCGCCCCTCGCACCAGCCTTTCTCTGGCTCGGACTCCCACCGCCTCTTCTTGCAGGTGCCAGAACCCAGCTGCTGGGGGCCCCACTTGAATCGGGCTGCGACCCACAGTCCACATCCTCCTCTTTCTGGGCCAAGCCGGCCAGGGTCTGTGCGGGACTACGGGGAGAGGCTTAAGGCCAACCTCAAGGGCACCCTGCAGGTGAGAGCTGAGAGCCAGGCAGTCAGTGCATCCAACCTGTACCCAGAGCTGCTCTCCACTCAGTGACCGGACCCCCAGATACCCTTTTCTGCTAACCCTTCCACGCACATGTGCCTGTGCAAACGTGCACACGTACGCTCTTGCAGCACTAATCAGGCGGAAACTCCTGGGGGGAGTTCAGGTCGGCGGCAGCCTGGAGACCTGAGTTCCTGCTTGTTGGTCTGTTCCCCCGCACCCCCACCAGGCTGGGCCAGCCCTGAGCCGCATACCCCGGACTCCACGAAGACCCTCGTCCGAGATGCCCACCCCAAGGCCACCAGGTGCAGGGGCTGCCCTCATCTCTCCAGAAGAAGTCAGTGAGGTGCCCTTGCAGCCTGCTGGGCCCCAGCTGAGGCCGGGCTGCCTCCAGCAGCTACAGGCATCCTTGAGCCTGCGACTGGGCTCCCTAGACCCTGGCTGGCTGGAGCGGTGTCACAACGGGGCCCCAGATTTTCTGGGGGCTTCCAAGGCCTGCCAGCCTAACTTGGGTGTAGAGCAGTCACAGTCTCTGACTTCATGTGTCCCATCTGTCCCTGGTCCCAGCACTAGCCCTGAGGCTCAAGCCCTACAGACAGCTGGAGTCAGTGCAGGGAGCCCCCAACCTGGCGACAGTCAAGGCAAGAGGTGGACACGGAATAGGGAGCCAGAGGGGAGCCCTGCACAGGCCCAGCAAGACGGCCAAATAGGACCCCTGCCTGAGGAAGCTGGGACTGCAGAACATGCAGAAGACCCTTCGGGAAAACCCCTGTGGGCACAGCGCCCCAGTGGCGCCACAGCCTCCAGGTACCACAGCTTCAGCCTCCCAGTAGGGTCACCTTAAGTCGAGCCAGGTTGGGGCAGGCTTGGGGCATGGCCCACTTGTACATCCCTTCTAGAGTAGCTGTGCGGAACGGAGGTAATTACGTGCGGCTCAACATGAAGCAGAAACGCTACGTGCGGGGCCCGGCTCTCCGTGGAAGGCTCCTCCGCAAGCAGGTGAGGTGCTGGCAGGCACTCCCTTCACCCCTACTGCCTCTTGCCATGTGACCCTCTCTTATGGCCCCCAGATGTGGAAGCAGAAGTGGCAGAAGAAAGGGGAGCATTTTGTAGGTGGTCGGCCCAGAGCCACACTCAAGAATTCTTGCTTCCGGTGTGGGCAGCTAGGCCACTGGTCATCCCAGTGCCCCCAACCAGGTGAGACCTCTGCTCTGGTGGTGGGCCGGGCTGAGGTTTTTGGAGAGGACTTGTACTCTTGGGGGGGGGGGGGGGGGAGCACCTGTAGCTCAAGTAAAAGATTCTATCTGCTTCTTCTACCTAACCTAGAGCATACCCCAGCCCCCCAGAAGAAAGGTGGTGAGAATGAAGACGACACACAGACCCTGCTCACTTTGGAGGAAGTAGTCCAGAGGACAGGCAGTGCCAGCTGCCGATTCCCTGGTGAATGAAGGGGTGGAGGGCAGGTTGTAGCTAGGTGTGTTTTTGCTAGAATGACCCCAGCCCAGCCTGGAGTTCCCACACCACCCTTTTCTATCTGTTTCTAGTGAGTGAGAAAGATCCAGAGCCTGCTGGGCCTGAGCTGTTGGTCACCGTGGAACAGCCCGTGCCCCGGGTGCCCTGCCTGCCCCCTACCGTGCCACCACTTTACCCACCAGGGCCCTCTGGGCAAGTGGCAGGTGAGCAGATGCTTTTCAGCTGAGAGCCTTTACTGGGGGATGGGGGCAACTGAGGCCATGCTGACCAACACCTGTGTCCACAGAGACGCCAGCTGAGGTATTCCAGGCCCTGGAGCAGCTAGGGCACCGTGCCTTCCGCCCCGGACAGGAGCATGCGGTCATGCAGATCCTCTCTGGTGAGCTTGGCTGTTGGGGGATGGGGCAGGGCCAAGGCCCGGCCACAGGATAGCACACTGACCCTTGTTCCCACCAGGCATATCCACGCTGCTGGTGTTGCCCACCGGTGCTGGCAAGTCCTTGTGCTACCAGCTCCCCGCGCTGCTTTATGCCCGGCGGAGCCCCTCCCTCACACTGGTCATCTCTCCCCTCCTGTCTCTCATGGACGACCAGGTGCGCAGATGGGACCCCTCCAGCACATGCAGAAGGCAGGAACCAGTGCCCACGGTTCTTCCGACCCTTTGGGGCTGCTGTCAGTTACTTGGCCGGAGCTGTAGAGAGCTCAGCTATTCTCAACCTGCCAGCTCTGTCCAGTCCCCAGCCTGGCAATGGTCCAAGGGCAGCAGGGACACAGCTGGCCAGACCTGAGTCCACCCCCAAGAGGAGCAGCTCTAGGGAGGGAGGACGTCCCCAGTGGGGCCTGTCTGCTCTTGGCACTCCTGAACCAAGGCTCACAGAGGGCTCTGAATCCTTAGTTACAGGATCTACGAGCTGGGATTTTTCTCCCTTGGGAGCCCAGGTTGAAGATGGCAACAGCTGTCAGGCCAAGCACCATTGAGCGCTGTTTGAGGAAGAGCAGGGGAAGG
This sequence comes from Acinonyx jubatus, assembly GCF_027475565.1. Lineage (NCBI taxonomy): Eukaryota > Metazoa > Chordata > Mammalia > Carnivora > Felidae > Acinonyx > Acinonyx jubatus. Next base: position 346,747 of record NC_069394.1, read on the forward strand.
GTGGCTTGCAACTGGTTGTCCTTTTGTACCCACAGGTGTCTGGCCTGCCCCCATGCCTGAAGGCAGCCTGCATCCATTCAGGCATGACCAGGAAGGAGCGGGACTCTGCCCTGAAGAAGGTGAGGGAGGGGCCTTACACAGCAAGATGGGTAGGGACAGAAGGCAGGCCCTCGATGATGCTCCTGACCTTGCTGTCCTCAGGTTCAGGCGGCCCAGGTGCACGTTCTGATGCTGTCACCCGAGGCACTGGTTGGGGCTGCGGCAGGGACCCCTGGCTCCCTCCCTCAGCTGCCTCCCGTTGCCTTTGCCTGTGTCGACGAGGCCCACTGCCTGTCCCAGTGGTCCCACAACTTCCGGCCCTGCTACCTGCGTGTCTGTAAGGTGAGCCTCCTTTGGGGTGCGAGCGAAGGGGCAAGGGAGGGTGGGTGGGGCACCTTCACTGGCTCCTCTCCCACACAGGTGCTGCGGGAACACATGGGTGTCCGCTGCTTTCTGGGTCTTACGGCCACGGCTACGCACAGCACCTCAAGAGACATGGCTCAGCATCTAGGCGTGGCTGAGGAGCATGTCCTCAGAGGGCCAGTCACCATCCCCACCAACCTGTACCTCTCTGTGTCCACGGACAGGAACCCAGACCAGGTGAGTGGACACACCGGGGCCTGGCAGAGGCACTGCCTCTGACAGCCCGTGCTGACCGCTGTTGCCCACCAGGCTTTGGTGACACTGCTGCAGAGTGATCGTTTTCGCGACCTGAACTCTGTCATCGTCTACTGCAACAGACGCGAAGACACGGAGCGCATTGCTGCGCTGCTCCGCACCTGCCTGTGTGAGGCCTGGGACCTGGGGCCTAGAGGGGAGGTCAGCAGGGCTGTGCCCCACGGACCTGCCCCAGGAACACGTTCTACTCAACTGTCTGTGTCTTCTCTGCAGGCCAGGCCCCGGAAGCTGTGGCCGAAGCCTACCACGCCGGCATGTGTGCCCGGGAGCGGCGGCGGGTGCAGCAGGCCTTCATGGAGGGCCGGCTGCGGGTGGTGGTGGCCACAGTGGCCTTCGGGATGGGGCTGGACCGGCCAGACGTGCGGGCCGTGCTGCACCTGGGGCTGCCCCCCAGCTTTGAGAGCTACGTGCAGGCTGTGGGCCGGGCTGGACGGGACGGCCAGCCCGCACACTGCCACCTCTTTCTACAGCCCCAGGTTCTTACTTGCCCCACTTGAGCTCCCCCCACCCCACCCCACCCCACCGCCCCACGTTTACAGCTATTCTTTCGCAGGGTCAGGACCTGCAGGAGTTGCGTAGACACGTGCATGCCGAGGCCTCCGACTTCCTTGCCGTGAAGAAGCTGGTACAGTGCTCGTTCCCACCCTGCACCTGCACCCATGCCCAACAGCCCCCAGAGCAGGAGGGAGCCAAGAGCCAAGAGAGGCCTGTGACCGTGTCCCCGAGCAAGGCCGAGCAAGCCAGCAACAAAGGCCTAGCCCAGTGCCTGGGTCATGAGCGGGCACTCCCAGTGCAGCCGCTGGTGCAGGCCCTGGACATGCCTGAGGAGGGTGAGGAACTGGGGGCAGGAGTGGGTACCTCCCCACATCCCCACGTCCCTGTGTCCCTTAAGCCCTGCTCTGCCTCCAGCCATTGAGACCCTGCTGTGCTACCTGGAGCTACACCCACGGCGCTGGCTGGAGCTGCTGGCACCCACCTATGCCTACTGCCACCTGCGCTGCCCTGGGGGCCTCCCCCAGCTCCAGGCCCTGGCCCGCAGGTGAGCACACATCCCACCCCAGGCTGGGGCCAGGGACACAGGACCAGGGCTGCTAATCACATATCCCTTTCCCTGGGACAGGTGTCCTCCACTGGCGGTCTGGTTAGCCCAGCAGCCACAGGAAAACATAGGCGAAGGAAGCTATTCCGTAGAGTTTGACGTGGTTAAGTTGGCCGACTCGATGGGCTGGAAGCTCGCCCCTGCAAAGCAGGCTCTCCGTCAACTGCAGTGGTACCCAGAGCCCAGGACAGGTGAGCCCTGCCCCCAACCCTGCTTGGACCCAGCCCTGCTTGCCGCCCTCCTGCCTGTGTCTCACAAGCTCTCTGGCAGGTGCATATCGGGACACAGGGGTGCTGGTGGAGTTCCGGGAGCTCGCCTTCTGTCTGCACAGCCCCGGAGACCTGACAGCCCACGAGAAGGACCAGATCTGTGACTTCCTATATGAACGTGTACAAACCCGTGAGCAGGAGGCCCTGGCACGCCTGCGACGCACCTTCCAGGCCTTTCACAGGTGCAGGAGAGGTGGGCGGGGCCTGAGGCCACCCCCGCTTCCCCCTCTGGTGAACCGCGCTGACAGATTCCTCTCACCCCAGTGTAGCCTTCCCCAGCTGCGGGCCCTGCTTGGAGCAGCCTGATGAGGAGCACAGTGCCAGGCTCAAGGCTCTGCTCAGCGGCTACTTCGAGGAAGAGGGGCCAGGAGGCATGGAAGACGAGCAGGGCCCAGAGCCAGGACAGGCCAGGGTGAGTGCCAGCCCCTCCTGGGGGGTTGAAGAGAGGACACAGGCCTGCAGTGAGGTCAGGCAGCAAAGTGCGTGCACACGCTTACACACTCTGTCTCCTGCCTTGCACCACGGTGGGCTGTGCGGAACTTGGTGCTGTGGAAGTGTGGGCTGGCCTTACGTGCCTGCCACCCACAGATCCAGGACTGGGAGGACCAGATACGCCAGGACATCCGCCATCTCCTGTCCTCGTGGCCAGACCAGCAGTTCTCGGGCAGGGCTGTGGCCCGTATCTTCCATGGCATCGGTAAGGGCCTGGGAGGCTGGGTTCGGACATGGGCAGGGGCCAGGTCTGGCCCAGAGTCCTCAGGACCCTGTCTCCCACTCCACCACAGGAAGCCCCTGCTATCCAGCCCAGGTGTATGGGCGGGACCGGCGTTTCTGGAGAAAACACCTGCATCTGAGCTTCCGTGCCCTGATGCGTTTAGCTACAGAGGAGATCCTGCTGTGGGGCCACTGACCACCCTGCCGCAGGCCAGCCCTGCTCCCCCATGTCACACACAGGGGGCTGTGTGGCCACCGTGCCGAGGGAGCCAGGTGTGGCAGTTTATCAGGGAAAAGAGAAGGGACATTTGTGGCCAAGACAGTGACCGACTACCTGGGCAAAGCCCACCACCAGAAGCGGGGCGAAGAGGCCCCAAAACGCGAAATAAAAAAATGCTCAAGTCATTCTTAGGAATCATCTTTTCTTATGGGGCAGCCCCCACAGCCTGAGGACAGCCTTGCCCATCACACATCCCAGACAGCTAGGCCGTGGGCACGCTCAGCTTTATTCGGTGGGCTGGCCACCCAGCTCAGGCCAGGGTGCTGGGTGCCAGACCCAGATACAGAATGGGCATGCCTGAGAGAGCAAGGAAGAGGGAGAAGCAGAGATGCAGCCCCAGGCTGTCAGCCAGGGCTCCAGCCAGTGTGCCCAGGAACAGCTTCCCCAGCAGCTCCAGAGTGGCCAGGAGGCTGTAGTGTGTGGCCTGCGGGGGTGGGGTGAGGTGTGAGATCAAATGAGGGCTTGCTTGCATCCCAGCCCTGCAGCCCCTGGGCATCCCAGCCACACCGTCTTACCTGCAGGGCACTGGGTGCCAGCTGGCTGCAGTGCATCATCAGGGTGAATGTGGTGGTTGTAACCAGGCCCCCCAGGAAGTGTTGCAGACACAGGCTCAACAAAGCTGCCCCTGGGAGGGCCAAGATCAGTAGGGCCCGGGACTCTGGACTCCTCCCCTCCCGTGGCCAGCCCCTCACCTCTCAGGACGGTGCTGGGGCCCAGCCTGACCCCCGGGGTGTCCAGGTGGAAGAGCAGGGTGGTCTGGCAGGCCAGACCACCAAGACGGAAGCGAAGCACAGACCTCAGCAAAGGCAGTGGTTGCCTGGGGTGGGGAGATGGGGCAGGTCAGGGAGTGTGGAGCAAGGCAGGTGTGAGCAGGTGGGTGGGGCAAGCTGAGGAGGGCTCACCAGTGCCTGGCCAGCAGGGCCCCGCCCAGGGACGAGCCTACAATGGAGCAGACCACAGCGCCCACACCGTTCCACAGGCCCAGCTCTGGAGTAGAGATGCCATGGTCCAGCAGGAAGAGCGGAAACAAGCTGCTGGCGCCCTGCTCACCTGTGGGGAGAACGCGAGCAGGGGGGCTGCCCACCTCTCTTCACTTGGGGCCTCAGTTGCCTTCCCCAACCAGGCCCCTGCCTTGCCCCTGTCTTGGGCCACGGGTGCCAGGAGACAGCTGGGACTGGGCATCAGCCAAGCATAGGGTCAGCATGAAGCAGCATCTGAGACCCAAGGGGCTATGGCTGGAGCTCACAGAAGCCATGCAGCCAGAGCTGGAGAAGGACCAGAGGCAAAGCCCAGCTGCAGAGCCAGGCTGGGCTCCAGCCTACAGTTAATACCCCAGAAGGTGGCCACAAAACGGGTTCCGGGGCTCCTGGGGATCCACCTGCAGGCTCCCGTCCCTGCTGTTGCCTGACTCAAGGCCTCACTTACCCAGTTTGTAAGTGAGCACAAAGCCTGCTGTCCACAGAGTACCAGGCATGGCCAGCAATTCCTGCAGAAGGTGCAGGGTGCGGAGGGGTCGTTCTGAGGGCTGAGATACAGGCAACTGCTGCAGGGCTGGTGCAGCCCAGACCAGGGCAGCAGCCAACCAATAGATGGCAGCCAGGAGCAGAAAGAGCAGGGGCCAGGAGAGGGTGGGCACGAGGGCCAACAGGCCCCCTCCCGCCAGCACTGCCCCTAGCTTATAAGCGACCACCTGCACTGTGTTACCAGGCCCTAGCTCGGCTGGCTCCAAGAGTTGTACGGCCAGCGTGTCCAGGGCCACGTCCTGCACAGCCGCACCCAGGTTCAGCAGCAGAAGCAGCCCTGCCACGGTGACAGGCAGCCCAGCCTGGCCAGCTTCTGCAGGAGGCAGGACTGCCAGCAGCCCACACACCAGGCCCAGAGCAGCCGTGCTGAGCATCAGCCAGACCCTCAGGGAGCCCCGCGTGTCCACCAGTGGGGCCCACACGAGTTTAAACAGCCACGGCAGGTACAGCACTTTGGCCAGTCCCACACGTGTCAGGGAGAGGCCGCGCGCCCGCAGCAGCACGGGCAGCAGGCCGGACTGCAGCCCATAGGGCAAGCCTTGCACTAGGTAGAGCCCGGCCAGCGGCAGGAGCTTCCCATGCATGGCCAGGAGTGCGGGGAGCCCGAGGGCGAGTGCTGGGGGATCAGGGGCTGGGGCTGGGCCTGGAATCTGGTGGCCCGGGCTGGGTTCAAGGCCAGGTCAGAGCCCGGATCGGAATCAGAGGTCCGGCTTGGAGTAGGGGCAGGCAAAGCGGTTCCGGGTGGGGCCCGCTCCGGTCAGGATGAAGTCAGGGATCATACGGCGTCATGGCTCTTGGGCTGGGCCAGTCAGGTCAGGGCTGTGCAGGCTGGCGTCCGGACCGGTACCCTCGGGTCCAGAGGCGGCGCGCCCTCCACAGACCGCTCTCTACGCAGCCGCGAGATGCGGCGGCCACAGAGCTTGAGAAGCGGGCCAGAGCGCCGGCCGCCCTCGGGCGCCCCCCGTGGCCACTCCGGGTGCGGCCGGGGAGCCTTGAGCACGCGCCGCGGGCAGCCTGGCTGATGTTGAGTCTGTGGCCCATCCCGGTCCTTCCCAAGGTTATCAGGTCCGGCTCCCAGACCCCCTGGACCCACACCCTAACTCTGCAGAAGTGCTTGCTTCCTTGGTGCCTCACCTGGAGCCTGGTTCTGCAGTGTCCACCGGGTCCTTCCGGCAGCCCCCACGGTCTACTACTGCTTACTTCCGCCGCTGGCACCCTCGCCTCCTTCTGGCTGTGCTTCCGGTGCCTTCCCCTAGCCAGTGGCCACAGAGGACCATGAAAGGCAGGTTTGTGTGAAAGGTCTCAGCCGGAGGGACGCAGCCAGCTGCTCCCCGCGACGCCCTCTGGCGTCCAGTGACAAGGCCAGGAGAGGAGGGCAGGCGGGCCCAAGTCCTGCCAGCCTCCAGCCGGCTCTGTGGAGGGAGGCGCCCCTCCAAGCGTTTCATGCCTTCTCTCCCCAGAGCTGATCCCAGAGGGCTCCCAAGGCCCAGAGGAGGTAGCGGGTGTGGCCCAGGGTTAGGAACCACCTCCAGAGCAGACAGAGCTAGAGTGCTAGTACTGGCTCCTAACCCTTGACCCCCTGAAGCCAGCCCAACCCTGAGAGCAACAGCTGGCACAGCCACCGCGTGGGTCTCCTGTCACTTCAACAAGTTTCCTCGTCTGTAAAAAGGGGACTGCCATCCCCCCGTAAGAAGACTGCAGTGACCCACAGAGTGCGCACACCGTAGACACTAGTCCTTGCTCCAGTGGCAAGGGCAGAGGGCTGCACACCGCCAGGGCCTGGGCCTCCCCAGGGTGCCCCTTTGTCAGCATTTTACACACTCGTGTTTCCGCCCCTGCCCTTGGGCGCTTGGGCTTGGGAGGGGCCTCCACCCTCACGGGCCCCAGGACTGCATTTGCGCTAGGATATCACATCTCACACTTCAAATCCATACAAAGCATCTCACACTTCAAATCCATACAAAGCAAGAGTCGCGTGCTCATTCTTCCTCCCCTCCCCTCCCCTCCCCTCCCCTGCTTTCCAGCAGCCTCAGGTGGCAGCACCAGGCCATCTGCCCATTTAGGAGGAAGACCAAGACGTCCTCCCTTGAGTGCTGCCCACCCATCCAGCCAGCTCCAGCCTACAGTTCACTGCTGCCAGGAGAGAGGTGGACAGTACACCAAGGGGAGCCAGGCCAGGGGACACAGCTTTCTGTGTCTTCCTTAGGCTACTGTTTCTGATGTGGCCACCCTGGGACTCAGTTCCCCTGTTTCTTTGTCCAGCGTCATCACCAACCCTAACGGAAAGGCCCAGTACCTTCCTTCACACCTCCTTCTCTTCCTAATTTTTATGTGAAGTTTGCCACTCTCTGCCTTGGGACCAGACACCAGAGTGGAAACGCGGCCCATGAGAGGCACCGCATCTGTTGTAAGGTCACCTCCTCTGGGAGCCCTCCTTGACCACTCCTCCTGAAGGCTGACAAATGTCACCCACCCACCCCCCAGCCCCGCCGCGCAGGCTCTCCAGGCCCGCACAGAACCCCAGCTCAGAAAGGAACTCCGGAGTGGACAAAGGCAGGGGAAGCTCATACAGCTACGCACACCTGAAGTAGTCAGGCTGTTTCATAGCTTTATTGGGGGCCTGCAGAAAGGCAGGGGGCCCAGCCCCGCAGGCAGCAGGAGCAAGTCCTGAGGGCTCCAGAGACCCCCAGGGCCCTGGGCATGGTAAGTCCAGGGTCGGCCCTGCCGGCCCAGCCTGGCCCCAAAGCGGGGAGGGGAATGGTTAGGAGTACTCTCGGGTGAACTTGGCGTGGAACTGGCTCAGCTTCTCCAGCAGAGGCCGCAGCTTCTCCAAGGGGGGCAGAATGGTCATCCTAAAAAGGGAGGGAGGTAAGCAAAGGTGTTGCGGGCTGCGGGGAGGAGCCGCGCGGGGCCGGGCCTCACCGGAAGTGGTAGGTGCCTTCCTTCTGCCCGAAGCCACTCCCGGGCACCACGCAGATGCCGGTCTCCTCCAGAAGGCGCAAGCAGAAGAACATGTCGGGCGCCAGGCCCAGCTCCTGAGGTCGGGCGGCGAGGAGGAGCGGTCAGAGCTCGGCGCCCAGGCCCCGCCCTCCCCCGGGGACCCCGCCCCGCCCCGCCCCGCCGGTCTAGGCCCCGGACCTGAGCGCGCTGCACGGCGCGCGGGGGCAGCTGCACGCGAGGGAATGAGTACATGGCGCCCTGCACCGGGTTGCAGCGGATGCCGGGAGCCTCGTTGAAAACTTGCTCCGTGAGCTTGGCCTTCGCCGCCAGCTCGGCCAGGACCGCCTGCCTCTCCTGCGGCGGCGGAGGGCGGGCCGATCAGGCGGGGCCGGGCCGCGGTCGCGCAGCCCCCTCCGCGCCCCCGCCCCCCTGGGCTCTTCCCCGCTCACCGCCTGGAACTGCGCGAAGGAGGGCTCCGAGGGTGCGGGAGGGCTGACCACCACGTCCAGCAGGAGCTGGCCCGGCACCGGCGGGCACAGCCGCACGCTCATCAGTTTCTGCATCTGGGACTGCACCGCGGGGTCCATGTTCACCACCTCCACGTAGCCGCCGCGGAACCCACACCTGCGGAAGAGGACAGATGTCCAGGCAGGGTCGGCGAGGCGCATGACGGGGGGGGGGGGGGGGGGGGCGGGGCAGGCCGAGGATGGAGGCCGCGAGCCCTCGCCCGCCCGGCCTGCACGCACTCTCCCATGTAGCCTTTGGAGACCGAGTGGAAGGAGGCGAGCTCCTGCTGCGCCGCGTAGGGCGGCCCCATCTCCGTGAGCACCTTCTTGAACGAGTGGAACTGCGAGCCCTCCGCGTACACGTTGTCTTGGTACACCTGGGCGGGCGGACGGGCGTCACGGGGGGCAGCCGCTGCTGCCCTCCGACCGCAAGCCCCAGGCGAGCCCCTGCCAGCACCTCATCCGCCATCAGGAAGAGGCGCTCCTCAAAGGCGAAGCGAATCACGGCCTCGATGCACTCGCGGGCTTGCACCTGCCCTGGGGCGCGGGACATGCAGCAGGTCCGGGTCAGACTCGGGGCGCGGCGCTCAGCGGGGAGGGGGAGCAGGGAGAGAGGGCAGACTGACCGCGGCGGGGGAAGGGGTGGAGGGGAACGGGCGGCGCACCAGTGGGGTTCCCGGGGTTGATAACGCAGAGTGCGCGAGGGCAGCAATGATCCCGCGCCTGGGCCAGGGCGCGCCGCAGCTCGGCCACGTCGAGGGCCCACGCGCGCTCCTCGTCCAGGTAGTAATCCACCTGCACAGCGTTGAGCTCGGCCAGCGCGGCCGAGTAGAGCGGGTACTGAGGGATGGGGATGAGCACACCCGTGCGCGTGCGACCCTCTCCAGCCACCAGCAACTTCAGCACCGTCTGCAGGCCGGATGGGGAGGGGAAGGGAAGACAAGGTTGGTGAGGCCAGGGGCTGCACCTGTCCCCCGCCCCGCCTGGAACCGGTGCCAGGGTGCCAGGAGGAACAGAGTCCTGCCGGCCGCCCAGAAAGAGCCCCGGTGTCCTCCTGCCTCGGCCCTGGCCTACCACGATGGCGTCGCTGGCCCCGGTGGACAGGTAAATGTTATTGGGGTCCGCGGGAATGCCTCCGTCGCGCCGCTCGATGTACCTCGCTACATCCTCCCGGATCAGCTGGATGCCTGAGCTGATGCTGTAGGCCCCTGAGCCAGGAGGCGGGGCAGAGCGGGTGGGAAGAGAGGACACGTGAGGTCCCTTAGCAGCCCTCCCAAAGATCTCCGCCCCTTCCAAGCGGGTGGGCGGATCCACCCCTCCCTTGGGACAGCCTCCCTCCAGCTCCTGCTCCTCCCTGGGGCTTTGGCTGGTTGGGGCACTGGCACTTACCCAGGCTGTGTCCCCCGCACGCCTGCAAGATACGCTCAGCCCTTCTCTTGGCATCCTCGGGGAAGTCCGGGCTGTTCAGGAGATCAGGGTGGACGCAGAGGGCCAGGACCTGGGAGGAGCGAATGCTGAGGCCCGAGCACGTGGGCCGAGGGGGGAGAGGCGCGGGGGCAATGGCGAGCCAGCCTCACCTGACGCAGGAAGGTGATGGGCTTCTGCCCCATGGCCTGTGCATCCCCGATGTTGGCGCGAATGACCTCAGTGAAGGGCTTCTTTACCCCCTAAGAGGGAGGGGGCACAGGCAGTGAGAAGGAAGCCTTTATTACTCTGGCAGGTCCTTGTCCTACGTGACTCTGGGGAGGAATGGAGCCGACTCAGCTGCCCAGGTGGAGCCTGGAGGACGATGGTGGGGCCCAGAGCCATACCTGCCGCAGCTCCTGCTCCAGCTCAAGGGCACGCAGCACGATGGGACCTCGCACCGCATACTCCACCTTCCGAACACAGGGGTTCATGGTGTCCAGCGTCAGCACCTTCTCCTTCAGCCCGTTCATTGCAACCTGGCTGTGGTCACCTGCCCTCAAGGCCATGACCCTACTCAGACCAGGCAGGAAGGTCAGGATGCGGCAGGATTCGGAAGTGGGGATAAGGGTAGCTGGGTCCGGGCTCAGTGGGCTGGGGCTGGGAAGAGGGAGCCTGGGTAGGGGGGCTCAAGGTAAAGGGCACCCTCTTCACTGCAGCCTGCTGGCCCCACTGAACGGGACAGAAAAGGCTGAAGAAGGAGCTGGGGCCACTGGGCCCCGCCCCACCAGTCTGGGCACAGTTCTGCCCCAGGGAGCCATAGGGAGTGCATGAGGAGGCAGGCGGGGCTTGGGGCGAGGCCCAGTGCCCGCCCAGTGGCGCGCAGTGTCCCCACGATGGGGGGAGCAGGAGACCTACGTGGGGGGTAGGGACAGACAGAAGGTTCAAGAAGCTCTAAGGGACTCAGCCTGTGGGGGTGGGGGAGGTGCGCTGAGTGCCCTGAGGGGTTGGCAGGGCTGAGCAGGGCTAAGCCCCAAGGGGAGACGGAGCTGGGGCCTCTGGAGATTTACCCCAGCAGGGCTCTGCCAGGGCCGAGCCCTCTCAGGCCCCCCATCTTTGCTTGGGCTAGCAGGCCTGTCTCCCAGGCAACTGAGCCAGGCCTCTATAGAATCCTGGGGTTATCGGGGGAGGGGAGCAAAAGCTCAGACGCAGGGTTCCATCCGGCCCCTCCCAGGCTGGCAACCATGGCCCATAGGCTGCAAGAGCCCTGTGGTTGGACCTTGGTCCCAGATCAGCAACTGGTAGAGGCCAGAGTCTCCGGGCTGAAGTGTTGGAGGCGGGGGCAGGGCAGCTCTGGCCTTTGGAGGGCCCTCGGACACCTGGGACACCTGGGACACCTCCACTGCTCTTGGTTGCTGTCCTGCCCTTTCACCAGGCCCCAGCCTAGACCTGCCCTTGGGTATCCACACCACAGGCCAGGTGACCTCAGTTCCCCTTCCCTGGAGCTCCTGATTGGTAGAGACAAGGGGAAGCAAACAGTGATAGGCCCTCTGAGCCCCACCTTCCCAGGCCCTGAAGGGAGCTGATAGGCCATGCCCAGGGGTGGCTACCCCAACTGCTGACATCTGACAAGGTCAAGGCACCAGCCCTTTGACAGGGACTGTGGGCAGCCGGTCAGGCCCGGGCTCCTCAGCTCCCGCTGGCTGGAAAGGGAAGAACAGGATCCCCAAGCGGCCAGCCGGTGTCTCACCTCGCACCCCTCGGCTCGGCTCTGTGCTACCTTGGGCCCCCAGCGCACAGGCCTGCCCCTCCAGGACCCAGCAGCCCCAGGCGGAGCCGGCCCCCTCCCGCCCCTGGCAGGAAGGCCCAAGTGGCAGCTGTGTTAGCAGGTGGGCCTTGGCAGCTGCACCACCCCACACACTAAATTTACCCAGCAGCCTACCCGCTGGCCCGCACCAGCCCTGCCGAGGACACCCCTCCAACCACTGATGCTCAGGAAAGGGAGGGCCCTGCAGACACAAGGCTGACTGGGTCAATATCCACTGGGGAGGAGAAGGTGACCTCAGCCCATTTCACCCAGCTCTGGTGGCCATGCAAAGCTGCCCACCACGGACAAATGAGCTGGAAGTGCCCTCAGCCCTCCCACTCGAGGCCCCTAAAGGGCCCCTGTCACCCTGACACATTGTGCCCAGCCAGCTCAGAATCTGGGCGGCCAACCACTGGCCCCCTTTGCCAGCCCAGGCAGAGGCTGGCGGCCAGGTCCCGGGATCAGGGCTACAGGCCAGGAACAGGGGACTCATCCCCCAGGGAGGTTTCTGACTCTGGCCTTGTACTGATTCTCCCCTCCGGCTATGGCTCGAGTCTTGTGGAAACACCCCCCCCCCGCCCCCCCGCCCTTCCGAGCCAGGATCCCTGCCCCTCTGGCATGGATACCCCCAGCTGTGACCCAACCCCCACCCCCTGCCAAGGAATGTCCTTCCAGAGCTCCCTGCTCCTCTCAGGGAAGTGAAGAGTTACAGAGGAGCCTCCAGGAGGCTGGGAGGCAGGGAGGAGGGTGCAGCATAGGCCAGGCTCCTCGCCCAGTGGCCGTGGGCCTCACCCCTACGCAGTGCCAGGCAGCCACAAGCACCTACAGGCCCCGAACAGGGACAGGCACACCCAGGAACAGCAACACGGCACTCCCCACCCTCGGGACAGCGGCCCAGCTGACACACACGACAAGGCAGGTGGCAAAACAGCCCTTTATCAAGTCACAGGATGAAACTAGGTCACTGCAGCCAGGAGCCCCCAGGATGGCTTCTGCCACAGGCTCATCCCTGAGTGAAGACGCTGGCATCCTAGATGCAGGAAACAGGGAAGGCCCTGCACCGGCCGCCCCTGAATAGCAGCACCGGGCACACACCGGGGTCTCCGGAGCGGGGTCCCGAGGTAGCCTCTGGCTGGGCCTGGCAACGGGACCCTCACCACTCTCCGTGCCAGCCCCTCACATGAGCAGGCAGCACGGCCTCTTCCCCGTGGGGGCCTCCTCCGAGGGTGCCGTGAGCTTAAGCAGGGGCGGATCTCCGCCAGCCCTGGAGCTGCGCTCGGGCTGGGGGGTCTCGGCGTCCACATGCATGCCGGGCTCCGGGACCTCGGGCCCCTCGGGTGGGGGCCGTTGCAGCTTGGCAGCAGCTCGCTGGCGCTTCAGCTCCGCCAGGGTGTGGTGGGCCTTGGCCCGGGCGTCAGGCGCTGTGCTGTCCAGGGGGCTCAGCTGGTAGGAGACACTCCGGTCCAGCCGCTTGGAGTACAGGTGTCGCCCTGGGGTGCCTCCAACTTGGCCGTTGTGTGGCCTGGCCAACTCGGGGTCCTCCTCCTGTTGGGGAAGCGTGGGCCCAGAGGCCATCAGGAAAGCCTTCTCTGGCCTCCCTTGGCCTTGGGCCCCAGCATGCACGGTGGTCAGGGGGCAGAAATGAGAGTGGGGGCAGGAGCCGCCCCTGTGGCACGCTAGCCCAGTTTATGGGCACAGGGACACTGCTCCCGCCGGCTAGGGAGTCACCAATGTCACCACCCAGAGAGGGCAGGGCCTAGGCCCCCAGCCAGCATGCCGGAGGTGGACGGCGCAGGGCTCACCTCGCCGGACGTGGGTCGCAGCTCTGCATCCGTCTGGCCGTCTTCGTCCTCCTCGGGTGGTTCTGGGCTGGTGGGTGGTGGCTGTTGCCACACGATGGCCTCCTGGGCATGCTCCCTGCGGTACAGGCTGGTGCGCTGGGTCAGGCTCACCCTCCTCACCACCTTTCTGGGGGAGGGTCGGGGGAAAGGCTGTCACTTGCCCCGCAGACTGCCCAGAGCTCCAGCTGGCACCTGAGCGCCGCCGGTGGGGGCAGGGGTGGGGGTGGGGGGGCGGGAGGGGGGGTCTGCCAGCGGAGGGTAGGACACCGGGGTCGACTGCGCGCTCACCCCCGGCTGCCCGCGCTGGAGGTGCGGCGGCGCAGCAGAGAGCGCTGGCGGCCCTGGGCGCGCAGGAGCGCATCGTGCTTGTGCTTCAGCTCCAGCAGCTTGGTCCGCACCTCCTCGTCCCCGCACACGTCTGGGGAGAAGTGGGTGGTCACCGGTGCCCTCTCACCCACCCTCTACAACCGGCGGAGGCGGCCCCAGCTCACCAAGAGGTGTCTCATCCATCAGAGACCTCCCGTTCAGGTCGGCCCCGTGCGCCACGAGCAGCTCCACCAGGTGCACCTGAGGGGCCAGCGAGCCCGGGCTGCTGAAGGCCTCGGAGGCAGGAGCTGCCGGCCCAGGCCCGGCTGCCCGCCCCCGGCGCTCACCTGGCCCCAGTAGGCAGCCGCGTGCAGCGGCTCCCAGCCGTCCTGGTCCTTGGCACTCAGGCTGGCTCGGTGTTGAAGCAGCAGGGTGGCCGCCTCACTGAACCCGTTGGCGGCAGCGATGTGGAGCTGCAGGCACACCGCCCGGCCCTGAGTCCCCGCCATGCCCCTCCAGCAGCAACCTCCCGACCTGCAACCCACGTGGCCCCATCGTCACCAGCGTGGCCCCATGGTCCCAGGGGGCGTCGATGTCAGCCCCTGCCTGCAGCAGGCTTCGGATGTCGTCCAGCATGTGCAGCTCCGGCAAGGCCCGGGCTTCCTCGATGCCATCCTGGGTAATGCCTGCAAGGCAGCGGGGCTCAGAGCTGGCACCCGGGCACCCTGGCAGGCAGGTGGGGCCGTACTCACCGCGGTCGGCCATGGCTGTCTCAAGGCAGTCCAGCGTCCGCTCATCCTCACACAGGTCGTAAGGCATGTTCCCGTCAGTGTTGACGGCCAGGAGGTCAGCACCACTGCACGCAGAACGGACAGGGGCTTTGGCCACAGAACGCGTCTCCCCCACGGAGGCCTCCAGTCCACCCTCTGCAGAGGCCCTCGGCCTAGGGCTGCTCTCCTGGACAGTGTGGGTTGAATGTGGAGGAGGCCCAGGCCCCCGGTGCCCCTGGGACCATCTGGCTGTGGACCTCAGCTCTGGATCCTGTACTCACGCCAGGCAGGCCACCCCCCCAGTCTCCACCCACGTCTGAGCTCCAGGTTCCTGACACTCATCTGTCCCTGTCAACCTGCACAACGGGCCCACGTACCAGGGGGCACTGCTGGGACTCTAGAAGCCTTGGGGAGCAAAAGACAGAGGGAGGAGAGCCCAGATGACAGAAGACAGCTGCAGAGGACGGGGCTCAGGCAGGAACATGGCCCCAGGGAAAGACAGGGAGCTGAAGGGAGCCCAGAACACAAAGGTGGGCGCTCGCTGTGGAGAGGAGCAGGGAGGGGGTAGGGGCTGTCTGTGCACATCCATCCCTCCTACTCTGCGGCATCTGTGTGTGAAGGGGAGAGACTGCCACCCGCCCACATACCCACCATCAGCTCCTGGACCACTCCGAGGACAGCCTGGGCCCCTGGCCGTCTGCTCTACTACAGGGGTCCCTATGCGGGGATTCCTGGATGCCCCTTTCTGTTCACCAAGGCCTGTGTCCGAAGCAGCTCTGCCCTGCTCCGCCCTCCTTGTCAAAGGCCCCACCTCCGTCTTCACCACTGCCACCCCCATCATTCTGCCCAGAGTGGCAGTTCTCTGGGCAGACCCCAGGGAGGACCGGAGCTAGAGGTCAAGGCCTGTCCTCAAGGAGTTCCCAAAGCCCTAAGAGTGCTCGGCAGGAGGATGTGCCCAGGCCGACAGCCTGCCGGGCAGACAACCACACTGCCCTGGGCACACGCTTGTCCCCTTGGCGTCAGTGTCTGTAGCCTCTGCCTAGGCCCTGATCTCCACCAGCATGAAGTCAGGGTAGGCAAGGGTGAGAGGGAACACAAGAGGCCAAGGGCCAAGTGTGCTTCCTGTGGAGGGGACAACAGGCTCGTGTCTCAGGAAGAACTATCTGCGAGGAAGGCCCTGCCCCCTGGCCTGGCTGCGGCCCCTCCCCAGCTCTGGCCACACCAGCGGGGCCCTACCGGGCAATGAGCAGCTCCACCAGGTGCAGGTGGCCACAGGTGGCCGCGGCGTGCAGGGGTGTCCAGCTTTCGCTGTCACGGGCGTTGACCTCGGCCCCGGCGTCCAGCAGCTGCCGTACCACGTCCCGGAAGTCATCGATGCAGCTCTACGAACCACAGAGCCTGAGGCCAGCGCCCCGGCCAGCGCCCCCTCCTCTCCCACCCCACCCTCGGCGTGGCTGACCTGGTGCAGCGCCGTCAGGCCATCCTCGTTGGCCAGGTCAGGGCTGACCCCGCTCTCGAGGAACTGGCGGACTGTGAGAAGGGGGCGGGAAGCGTGGTCAGGACCCAGGGCTAGGGGTCCTGCCAGGCCAACACTGTTCAGCCCGGGCGCCAGGTACCTGGGCGGACTGCTGTGCCGCAGCCGGGAGCAGAGAGTGGTGAGGGAGACAGAGATGTGGGTGGCAAGAGGGACACCCGAGTCCAGGCTGAGGGCTCAAGAGTCGGGGCTCTGGGTATCTGTCGGCCCCCAGGTGGGCATACACAGCAGCCCTCTGCCCCCAGCACCTAGCAGGACCCACCCCTCCTGAATCAGGGCACTCCCAGCCCTCAGGCTCCCATGTGAGCGAAGGCCCCCTGCCCAGCTGCAGCCTGCAGTGTGGGCCCCAGGCATCCAGGCCCACCCCCTCCAAGGTCTCCCTCAGTAGAGCTGATCCCTGTCCTCACTCTTCAGTGGTCCCATCTGGGGCCTAGCCTGTCACCAAGGTCATCCCAGACCTCCTTACTGGCCTGGCCCTCCCAGATATGCTCCATGGGCAGCAGGGTGATGCACCCCACTTCCCACAGTTCCCTGAGCCTGGGCCAGCGGCACACCCACCACGCCCTCCTCTACCGCCCCTGCCTTGAGGCACTGCCCGCCTCTCCTTGCCCTCTGCACCCCAGCCTCTGCCCTGGAGGACGGCAGGACGAGCCTTCAGGAGCCCCTCAGGGACAGCAGAGGGGCCATGAGCACACAGGGTGCAGGGGAGGAACGAGGAGACTGTCACTGGCCAGGGCGGTCCTGATGGGGAGGAATAAGTCAAAGATGGGCAGAGGCGGGTGTCGAGAGGGCTGGCCTGCGGGGACCCCCGGCCCCGCACTCTAACCTGCTGAGGTGGGCGTGGCCGCCCTCCTTTACACAGGTGGAGACAGGGCCCAAGCAGGTGGTGGCCAGGCCTCTCCTGGTCATCGCCCAGTGCCCTGGCCAGAGGCACCGAAGAGGATGGGCCACTCCCAGCCCACCTGAGCCAAGCCCTGGGCACTGCCCCGGGCTCCTGTGGGCTCCCCGATGCCCCTGCCCAATCCCATCAGCCTCACCCCTGCAGCAGCACCCCAGTGTGCTGCGCCATCACTGGTGAGCCTCAAGTGGCCGACCACTGAGAGCAAGCGCCCGAGGACGCCAGGCCAGCCCCGGGGCCTCCGCAGGACAGCACCGTGCCCTCCGCAGCTCTCTCCCGGACTGAGGTGGAGGACAGGGTCTGCCCTTGGGCTCAGCCATGCTCACCTTCCTCCAGGTCATTTCGGGCAGCAGCCTCCAGGAGGGCAACGCTGGGAGGGAAAAGGACCCGCTTCTGTGGCCGGCCGCTGGCTGCCTCCTTCCATGGCCGCGGCTGCTCCTGGCGGCCCTTCTTGCCCTGGGCCTCCTTCTCAGCCTGGGCCCACATCTTCACCTGCTGGGCACGCCGCTTCTGGGCGTGCTTCAGCCGCTCCTGTGTGCTCATCCTGCCCACCATGGGCATCTCTGCCAGCAGCTCCAGGTGCTCGGCCATGGCGGGGGCCGCCTGCCCGGGGGACTGCTCGGGGCACCAGGTGGGGGAGCACCGGGGCCAGACTGGGCCTGAGGGGTGGGGCAGCTGGCTGGACTGGCACCCTTGGGGGCATCCCCTCCCCAAGGCTCAGTGGTGCCCTCCGCCCCTGGCAAGGCTGGCTCACGAGGCCCCACGCCGTGACCAGGCCCGGGCAGAAAGGGCAGGGTGGGAGGGCACCTGCTGCCTGCCTCTCAAGAGCCCCGGCACCTCAGCTACTCAATGGGCAGGGCCTCACCTCCCTCTTGGGGTCAGGGTGCACAGCCTGTGGGAAGCAGCCCACGACCTGGCCAGCCTCGGTCCAGGGTCTGAAGCTAATTACCTAGATAAGAGAGGTGCAGCGTCCTGGCACTTGGATGAGGGTGAAGCGGGGGCAGGGCAATGGGCAGAGGCCCCCTCACCTTCCAGGCCTTAGGATCCTGGGTGGGGCCTGGGAGCAGCCATGGCCTGGCCTCCCCTCCCCTCTCCCTCACTCTTTCAGGGTCAGTACGTTAGTGCTAACAGGGGGGTGTGGCCAGAGGGCGGGGCCCACAGCCACAGAGAAACCGGGGCAGGGCGTGCCCTCAGAGTCCTGGGGTCTCGGCCCCCAGTGCCCAGGAGTGAGACTGTGTGAGCAGCCAGGGTACCAAGGGCACGGCAGGCCTGGCGACTATGTCTTCAGGAGGGCCTCCTTTTGGAAGAGCAGTTGATCAGGCTGCAGACAGCAGGTGGCATCCACCAGCCTGTGGAGGAGGAACAGGAAACAAACACATCAAGGCTGGCTCCAGGTGGGGCAGGCCAGCAGGGAAGAACACTAGCCCTGCCCTGTCCCAGCCAGGGCCATGGGACACATGGGACAACATTCCTGGCAGGGGGTGAGGGGGCTCACTCAGAGTTCCCAGAAAGGGCAGTGCAGCTGAGAGCAGAGAGCAAGGACCGCTGTGCTGACAGCCACAACGGAGACTTCCCCGAGAGGCTGCCCCTCCAGGGAGTTGTTCTCCGCAAGTTTCTCAAGGCCCCAGGCTCTGACCCTGGTCCCCACGGCCACACTAACCTATCTGCCCCAGGCTTGACTGCACAAAGTCACGGTCTCCTTGGGCTCTCCTGGAAGTGCTCCGAGGGCTGTGCCAGCTACAAACCAGGGCGAGCGCCCGTCTTCTGCGAGATTATCCTTCCCTCCTGGCCACTCACAGCCCCTCCCTTCATGCTCCCCCCCACCCCCAGGAAGCAGGCCACCCCACACACACTTGGCCACAAGGTGTGACTGTCACCTCTCTGGGCCTTCCAGGGAAGCTGACCTGAACAGCCCACCCCAAGAGACCATCAGCAAGGAGCAAGGCAGGGGAGGGGGCCCACAGAGGATGTGACGATGCCCCACCCACAAGGAAGGTGGCCCACCTACAGGCCCCACAGGGCTGCAGGGGCCAGGTTCACTTCTCAAAGGCAAGGACAGGCGCCAGTCCCAGAGCCACCACCCAACTGCCAAGTTTAGCAAGATTTAGAAGGCATCATCCACCCCATCACTCTACACACAAAAAGATTCTGATGCCCGCGTCCTACAGAAAACCAAGAGCAATCAGCTGTGCAAACCGAATACACGTCTTCTGGTTTATTCATTTTAAAGGCCATCCATGAGAATTCATCACGGAGCAGGATCTGGAGAGCACCCCTTCCCCCAACTAAGCCACAACAGGAAGAACCCCGCAGCTAACATGGGTCCTCAGCCCCCAACTCTGGCGGCCCCAGCCTCCTGAAGCCCTGGTGTGCTGTGGGCCCCTCCAGCAGCACTCCTGGCTGTTAGATGCCCAAGGGCAGTCTCCATGTACCCTTGGGCAGGTCCTCGGGCTGACGACTATCTCCTCTAGAGCCCCAGTGACCCTAAGGTGACCCGGGGAGTCCCAGGAAAACACTGCAGTGGATGCCGGATGCCAGGACAGTCTCCCTCAAGGAGTGACACAGTGCCCAGTGCCTGGCCCCTCCAGGCTCAGCCCTAAGCTTTCTGGCCCCCAGGCCCCTCCCAGCCACAGTCCAGGAACAGCTGCCACAAGTAGAAGAGTTGACCCTTAGCTGAGCCACCAAGGCCAGGATGGCTTAGTGGAGTCCCACCGGATGGCCACGACGCCACACCCACATTGCAGGGTGGTGGGGGGGTGCAGGACGGTGGGGGGGGGGGGGCAGGTAAGCAAGGCTTCTCCTGCCTCGTCTACAAATTTTCCCCCAAGTCTCTCTGGAATGTCAGAGAGAATCTGAGTGGGTTTTTTTCCAGGTCTCAGCTCTGTGCCCAGGTAAGCTGCACAAGAGTGTGGGAGTGAGATGGGAAAGACAAGAGGAGCCTGAGGACAGCCCTCCCCCCTCAGCCCGCACCACTGGGCCATCCCCAAAGACTATGGCTGAAGGCGCAGGACCCAGAGCCCAGCCCAGTGTGAACAGACCCATGCTGGCCTGAGTGTCTCTGCAGCCTTGCCGCATAACCCCCACAGCGCCTCCAGCAGGCCCCATTTGCTACACAGGGAAACTGAGGCCATGCTTACACCCAAAGTCCCCTGTTGACTACTTCACCACATCACACCCTCAGCGTCTGGATGAGGATTAGAGATGGTGCCACAAGAGCCTGGAGCCATGGCTTCACTCGCCCACAGCCTTGTTCAGAGAGGGGAAGAGACTGGCGGTGGAGGCTGGGGGAGTCCACCTGCTGGGGGGCCACACAGGCAGCACGGGGTGGTCACTGTAGGGAGCACAGAGGGCCACTGCAGGGAGCACGGGGGGGGGGGGCGGTCACTGCAGGCAGCAGGGGAGGGGGCCACACAGAGAGCACGGGGGGCCACTATAGGGAGGAGCATGGGGGCCACTGCAGGGAGCATGGGGGTGCCACACAGGCAGCACAGGGTGGTCACTGCAGGGAGCACAGACGGCCACTGCAGGGAGCACGAGGGGCCACACAGGGAGCACGGGGGGCCACACAGGGAGCACAGAGGGCCACGCAGCACTAAGCAGGGGTAGTGGGGGAGGCTGCTTCAACACACAGCCACGGAGGGCAGGATCCACCTCTGTCCTCACACCAAAATCAACTCCAGACTCATCAGAGACACAGACCTAAGGAAAACTAAAGCCACAGGAGTACAAGAAGGAAAGAGTATCTGTGTGATCCCAGCAAAGGGGAAAGCCTTTCTAAACTGGACACAAAACCCAGGAACAAAAACAGAAAACTGATCAATCCAGTTGCACTACATGTTCAAAATGCACAGAAAAACAAAGCAAATCAAAGCAAAACCTTACAGGGGCCCTTGGGGGGGGCTCAGTCGGTCAAGCGTCTGACTCTTAACTTCCACTCAGGTCATGATCTCACAGTCGGTGAGTTCGAGCCCCGAGTTGGGGTCTATGCTGACAGCACAGAGCCTGCTTGGGATTCTCTCTCTCTCTGCCCCTCCCCTGCTCTCGCACACTCTCTCTCTCAAAATAAATAAACTTAAAAAAAAAAAAACAACTACAAAACCAGAAAACACATGGTCAGCTGGCCAAAATATTTACAATAAACATGACAAAGTGGTCCTCAAGTCAAGTGGCAGGGCAGTCCAAGGCAGTTGACGGGACAAAGGACACAGATCCCATCAGAAACATCCAGTCAGACAGTCGCCTCCCTAATAATTAACAGTAGGATGTGAGCTTGGACAGCACACATGGCTGGACCACAGAGGCCAGCCTCTAGAGAGCATAAAAGGCTGTAGACCAAACACTCTGTTCGAGATACTTCCCTGTGGATACACCTGCCACTGCTCAGAAGACAAAGGTGAGGACACCACTGCCAGCCCAGCAGAAGACCCCTCGGAGAACTGGCAAGGACACGGTGGGGGCTCCACCTCCTCAGACCTCGGCTGAGATGGAAGGGAACACAGAGATAGGCTGGATGAGGGGAGCAGCATCGAGGAGGGGGCTTCTGACCCTGTTCTCAATCCCCCAGTTCTGAAACCCTCGCCACCAATGACCTCAGCCCTGTGTCTGGGCCTTCGCTCTCCCTTGGGAGTCCCAGGTCCCCTCCACCCTGCTCCCTTCCCGCCAGCCTTCTCTCCCCACCTCAGCCACCCCCCCCCCCGCCCCATTTCTCGCTGTGGCCTGCAGCCCCCTCCCCCCTCCTCTCCATAACAGTCCCAGCCGACGTGAGCCATCAGCTGTGCCTACCACCCACACCAGCCCTTGCTGTGGGCATCGCCCCACCGCCGCGCCAGGCCTGAATTCCTGGTGGTCTCAATATTCCCGGGACCATCTTCAACGCCCTGCCCCTCAGTCTCGACCTCTTCTTCCTGCCAAAGGCCTCGCCCTCTGCCCCAAGTATGCCCTCGACCCTGTCACCACCAGTAACTGTCCCCTGACCCCCACTCTGGCATTTCGGCTCAACACCCCCTTCTCAGGCCAGCACCTGCCCCAGCTCAGTCCTGCTGACCCTAGCACTCCAGAGCCCCCACGTCCTCATCTGCAGCTTCAGGCCGTACTCAGCCATCACGCACTCTGTGGCCCTCCTGACTTACAGCGCCCAGATGGGAAGCCCGGCCGGTCCAGCACCACTGCCCCAGCTCCGAACGAACCAGCAGAGCCAGGAACTAAAGGCCACACATCAGACAAGCGCAGGGCCCACTCTGTGGAGGCTGCTTTTAGGCAGTAGGCTTGAGCAATGGAAGCCTGAGTAAGTAAGGGCACTCGTGGCGACCACCCACGGGGCTGAGTACAAACAGGCCCCTCACGACCCGCCTCAAAACAGCCACAGGTCCTAGCTGACCACAGTGGGTTACTGACAACCCGGCAGTTACCAAAAGAAAATTCTATAGTTTCCATACCTCCTCACTCCCTGACTTAGCTACAGCTCCCCCCCACACTCCCCCCCCCACTCCTGACAGACAGTCTCCGCTTTGCTGTCCTGCCTGCTGCCGTGTGTTCAATAAACTTCTGTCTCCTTTGTTCTGTCTTGGATGAACTGTGTCACCGTCCAGGTGGCCAGCATCCACCCAACTGGGAGCCCCACACACTCCATGGCACTACTTCTTCCAGAAATCTCACAGCTTCCCTTGCCTCTTCTCCCATATTTTCATGCTCAGCTGCTGACACGTTTCATGAGAAGAAAGAAGCCTTTAGACACAGATGTCCACCTAGTCCAACGACCCACCTGCCACTGGCCCCCTGCCACAGTGCTTCACCCCACAGCAAAGACCCGGACCCATGCCCAGTGGACCTCTCTAGGACCCGTCGTCTTCCAACGTCAGCTCTCTCCTGCCTCTGGGTCCTGCCATCCCAACCTAATTGAAAAACAACAAACCTGCTGGATGAGACAAAGACGTTTGTATCGCTACTTCGAGTCATATTTGTACGAAACTTCTAGCTAGTGCACCTGGGCACGAAAAAGAAAGAAATGGAATAAGGATAGGAAGGGTGGAAAAAACTCATTATGTGCAAATGACATTGTGCAGGATAAAAACCTGAAAGGTCTTTTTCTTTTTTTAATGTTTATTTAGAGAGAGAACCAGAGCATGCATGAGCAGGGGGAAGGGCAGAGAGAGAGAGGAAGAGAGAGAATCCCAAGCAGGCCCCATCCATACTGTCAGTGCAGAGCCCGACGTGAGATCACGAACCTGAGCTGAAATCAAGAGACAGATGCTCAACAGACTGAGCCACCCAGATGCCCTGAAAGATCCTCTAGGAAAACTATTGAAATTAATTAAAACAGAAGAATATTGGTAAATACAAGAGTAATGTAAAAAATAATTGTATCAGGGCATCTGGGTGACTCAGTTGAGTGTCTGACTCTTGATTTCAGCTCAGGTTGTGATCCCAGGGTCATGGGATGGGGCCCCTTGTCAGGCTCCGTACTCAGTTTGAGATGAGATCCTCCCCTCCCCTCCCCTCCCCTCCCCTCCCCTCCCCTCCCCTCCCCTCAGACTCTGGGCTGATGGCTTGGAGCCTGGAGCCTGTTTCCGATTCTGTATCTCCCTCTCTCTCTGCCCCTCCCCCGTTCATGCTCTGTCTCTCTCTGTCCCAAAAAAAATAAATAGACGTTGAAAAAAATTTTTTTTTTAAAAAGAAAGAAAGTGGGCAAAAGGTACGAACAGACGTTTCACTGAAGGGGATATACATATGGCAAAAAAGCCCATGAGAAGATCTTCAACAGCATCAGCCATCAGGAGAATGCAAATTAAAAGCACAGTGAGATATCGCCGCACGCCTATCTGAATGGCAAGGGGTTAAAGAGAATGGGTCTCACACTGCTGACGGGCATGTAAAATGGCACAGCCACTCTGGACACCGGTTCGGCAGTTTCTTACAAAGAGTAAATGTGTGTTCACCATAGGACCCAGGAGGGGCGCTCTTGGGCATTTGTCCTAGAGAAATGACATCCAAGTTTACACAAACACCTGAACATGAACTTCACAGAAACTTTATTAGTTAATAGCCCCAAACTGGAAACACCCCAGCCCTTCAACGGAACTCTGGTCTACCCACATCATGGGACACTCTTCAGCAATGAAAGGGTCCAACTATGGATGCACACAGCCTGGGTGGTCTCAAGGGCACTGGGCACCTAACAGTCACACCCCATGTGATCCCAGTGATAAAATATCCTCGATGTGGTCAGATCCTAGGGTGTGGGGTGGGGGCTGAGGGAGAAGATGGCCATGGCTACCCAGGCAGCACAGGGTCCTTGTCGTGGAGCTGCTCTGCACCTTGATTCTGGTGGTGACAAAAACCCACACGTGTGACAAGAATGCGCAGAAGTAAACACACACGTGTGTGCACACACATCCAGGCGCACATAAAACTGGAAAAATCAGTGTGGATGCTAGTGTCCCAGACGTCTTCAGGGGACTGTCTCTCTGAACTACTTCCTACAACTGAATGTAAACCTGCAGTGATCTCCAAATAATGTTTAAAAATAAAAAGAGTGAAAAAAGGATGGCCTGGAGAAGGAAGTGGTATTGGCAATACATAACCAGCAATCGATAGAAGAACTACTAAAAAGCAAAAGGAAACCTTCCGCCAAACAGGGAATGGGCCAACGACCTTCCAAGACCCCCTCACGTCATCCACAGAAGGTGCCCCGCCCCGCCCGCCAGGCCATCAGCCACCAGGGAGACACTCCCTCAAGAGCTGAGACCCGTGCTGGGGAAGGCACAGGGGACCTGTGGCTGTCCCGGAATGGTATCCACATCCTCCAACAGCCACCCCACTGCAGGCACTGCCCTAGAAGAAGCGTGCCTGGGTCCCACACTGAACCTGCTCCAGGGGCATGGCTGTACAGGACATTCCCAGGAGAGCTGGCCAACCGGGACACTGGGCTGTGGGCTCAAATGCTCAATCGATGTCCATCTCCCTGAAGCTTCAGGAAACGCATGCTCAAGGGTCAAGGGCACACATGGCTCCCTGAGCACCTGGCCTCATTGGCAGTGGGGAACCCCCAGGATCATTCCAACAGAATGGGAGGGATCGGCCGCCACATAACTCGCCTGTCACAGCATCAGGATGACTTTCAGAGACCTGCTCTGTGAGGCTGGGGGGATCATCATCTTCACTTGGCCCAGGGCACCAGAGGATTCTCAGGGGAGGAGCCACATCCACACTGTGCCACGGTCACCTGTCATTCTAGGCTTTGAAGTCTCTCAAAGCCAACACAGGAATGGGGTTAACGGCCTCCTACTCTCAAAGCGTCCTTCCTCCATGTCCTAATCTCTCAGAGTGGCATATGCCTGTTCCTCTGTCCTTCTGCCTGTCTCCCACCACGCTGTAACCCTGGGTCTGCTCTCAAACCTCTCTCCCCAACAGACGATGACCCTTGCGCCTCGGAAGTAAGGGAAGCTGGGGGCGTGAGGGGTGGAAGAGGCATGGGGGCCACACAGCCTTAGAGCAAGAGATGTGTGGATCTGAGCACACACGTGCCCAGGGCGAGACCCCGCCCCCCATAAACCCAGTGGGAGAACTAGAGGGGCATCAGAGAGAAAGGGAGTTCATGATTAGCATACAGTTTCCTGGAAGCTGGAGGCAAGAATGGTGAACAGAGAGGACGGCAAGAGGGTGTGTCCATGCAACAATGGAGGTCAGAAAAACTCAAGGACATGATACAGGGGACAGGTGACACATCAAACAGCAGAATCCCCATGGGCCTGAAGCCAGCAAGAACACTGTTCTTCTAGGGGTACAGGACCTGGGTGATGGGACACACAGACAAGAGCCCATAGTTCTGCATCTGGCCTAACTCTGCAACAGAAAGACTGACATTGTTTCTAACTTTTGCAACACAGGATTATGAACAATGTGACAATGTAACTTCTACCACACTTGCCTTGTAAACGTGGTGGCATAGTCCACTTTAGGACATACACGCAAAAGAACTTAGGACAGGGACTCAGATATCTGTGCACCAATGTTCACAGCAACATCATTCCCAATAGCCAAAAAGCAGAAACAACTCAAATGTCCCCTGACAAAAGAAAAGATAAACCAAATGTGGTATATACGTACAAGGGAATATTCAGTCATAATAAAAGAAGGAAAATCTGATACATGCTACAAATGTATCTGACCAAAGGGCACATGTAGTAGGATTCCACGTCTACGAAGTACCTGGAATAGGCAAATTCACAGAGACAGAGACAGAAAGAATGGTGGTTGTCAGGGGCTGGCAGACAGGGGTGGGAATTGTTTAAAAATGACAGGGTTTCTGGGGCGCCTGGGTGGCTCAGTCGGTTGAGTGTCCAACTTCAGCTCAAGTCATGATCTCACATTTCATGAGTTCGAGTCCCGCATCGGGCTGCTTGGAGCCTGAAGCCTGCTTCTGATTCTGTATCTCCCTCTCTCTCTGCTCCTCCCCCACTCATGCTCTGTCTCTCTCTGTCTCAGAAACAAATAAACATCAAAAAAAAATTTTTTTTTAGGGGCGCCTGGGTGGCTCAGTCGGTTAAGCGTCCGACTTCAGCTCAGGTCACGATCTCACGGTCTGCGAGTTCGAGCGCCGCGTTGGGCTCTGGGCTGATGGCTCAGAGCCTGGACCTGCTTCGGATTCTGTGTCTCCCTCTCTCTCTGCCCCTCCCCCGTTCATGCTCTGTCTCTCTCTGTCTCAAAAATAAACTTAAAAAAAAAATTTTTTTTTAATGACAGAGTTTCTGTTTCAGTTGGTTAAAAAGTTCTGAAAATGGATATTGATGATGGCTGCACAATACTGCAAATGTACTCAATGCTACTGAATTGTACCTAAAAATGGTTACAATGTTAAGTTTTATATTACGTACATTTAACCACAATTAAGGGAAAAAAACAGTATGGGTGCCTGGGTAGTCTAGTTGGTTAAGCATCCAACTTTGGCTCAGGTCATGATCTCCCTGTTCGGGAGTTCGAGCCCCACATTGAGCTCTGTGCCGTCAGCACGAGTCTGCTTCAGATCCTCTGTCTTCCTCTCTCTGCTCTTCCCTTGCATGCCTTCTCTGTCTTCCTTCTCAAAACGATTCTTTATTTTTGAGAGAGAGAGAGAGAGAGAGAGAGAGAGAGAGAGAGCAAGTGTAAGTGGGGTAAGGACAGAGAGAGGGAGACAGAGGATCCGAAGCAGGCTCCACGCTATCTGTACAGAGCCCAACGCGGGGCTCAAACTCACGACCGTAAGACCATGACCTGGGCCCAAATCAAGAGTTGGCCACTTAACCCACTGAGCACCCAGGTGTTCCGCACTAAGAAAATCAGACAAACAAAGTAAAAGGCACGGGGGACTAGAGGAAGAGGAGGAAAAGTGCCAGCTCCAAACCCCCCCTTGCGCGAGGCAGGCCAGGCTGCTGAGAACTGCTGGAGCAGGATGGAGGTTCCCCACATCCTGTTTTCAATAATCACGTTACTGGCAGTGAAGCTGGTATTTTTACCCTAAGACGATCCTAGGCTTATGTGGGATGCAACAGGTAAGTAGCTCACACCTATCGCTTGTAAGATAACAGTACCGTCATCCTGGCTCACAGAGAACCAAGATTCCTGGCATGGGAGAAAAAAGATACAAACGTAAGAGTAAGGAGGTAAAGCTCCTGTGGCCCTAAATATGACCTGGAAGCCCCCATATAAACTTGTAATGTGAGGGTACCTGGGTGGCTAGGTCAGTTAGGCCTCAGACTCTTGATTTTGGTCCAGTCATGATCTCACAATTGGTGAGATCGAGCCCCACGTTGGGCTCTGTGCTGACAGCACGAAGCCTGTTTGGGATTCTTCTCTCCCTCTCTCTGCCCCTCCCCTGCTTGCATGCCCTTTCTCAAAATAAATAAAAGCTTAAAAAAAAAAAGTTTTCTTTCTACAGAAAGATTTAAAAAATATTTACAGAGTGAATGACATATTTGAGATTTGCTTCAAAATAACATAAAAAGTTTAGGTGAAACAAAACTGTCATGAGTTGGTAATTGTTGAAGTTGGGTGATGAATATTTGGGGACCATTATATCCTGTCTACATGTGTAGACATTTGAAATTTTCCATTAGTAAAAGCTAAAAAAAATTTTTTTTTATTTTACCAGGGTAGACCATATGCTGGGACATAATCCAAGATTCAGCAGATTTATAAGGAATGAAAGCACACAGAATATGTTTACCAACCACAATGGAATTAAATTAGAAATCAATAACAAAAATATATCTAGAAAAACTCCCAAATATTTGGAAGCTTAAAAGCATATTTCTAAATAACCTACAGGCTAAGGTAGAAATCAAAATGGAAATTAGAACATATTTTGAGCTGAATGAAAATGTAAACATAACATATCAAAATATGTGAGATGCAGTTAAAGCAGTGCTTGGAAGGAAATATTTACCTTTGAAAGTTTAAATAAGAAGGTCAAATCAATGACCTAAGCTTCCACTTAAGAAGCTAGAAAAAGAGGGGGAAATTGGGGCACCTGGGTGGCTCAGTCAGTTAAACGTCAGACTCTTGATCTCAGCTCAGGTCTTGATCTCAGGGTTGTGAGTTCAAGCCCCTTTTTGGGCTCCACACTGGGTGTGAAGCTTACTTAAAACAAAACAAAATAATGTTGTAGTAGTAGTAGTAATAGCAATAAAAAAGAGAGGAAAATTAAACCCAAAGTAAGTAAAATACAATACTAATAAGAACAGAAAATAATTAAATAGAAAATAGACAAATAGAGGAAAATGTTGAAACTAAAAGCTGTTCCTTTGAAAATCTCAATAAAATTGATACTCTTACTCAACTGATCAAGAAAGGAAAAGACAAAAACTACCAACATCATGAATGAAAAAGTGGACATCACTACAGATCTTACAGACCATTAAAAAGATTAAAATGACAGTGTTCTGAACAATTTATGACAATAAATTCAACAACTTAGGTCAAGGGTCAACAAACTATAACCCATAGACCAAATCTGGTCTACCACATGTTACTATAACTGAAGTTTTATGAGAATATAGGTATACTAGCTTGTTTATGTATTGTCTATGGCTGTTTTGTGCTACCACAACATAGTTGAGTAGCTGCAACAGAGACCACATGACCTGAAAAGCCTAAAATATTTACCATTTGGCCTTGTATGGAAAAAAATTGCCATGTTTAAATTAGATAAATGGGCAAATTACCTGAATGAAACAAATTATCAAAATGAATTCAAGAAGAAACAGAAAAGTTGAATAGCCCTGTATCTATTAAAGAAATTAAATTTACAGTAAGAAACTTTCCCCAAAAAAGTAACTCTAAGCCCAGATGGTTTCACTGGTAAATTACATCAAACACTTAAGGTAGAAATAATACCAAATCTACAAAAGCCCTTTCTAAAAATAGAAGAGAAAGGAACACGTCCCTAAGTCATTTTGTAAGGCCACTATTACCCTGACACTAAAACCAAAGACATAACAAGTTAAGAATACTATATACCAGGGCGCCTGGGTGGCTCAGTGGCTTAATCATCTTGACTTCAGCTCAGGTCATGATCTCACAGTTTGTGAGTTCGAGCCCCACATGGGACTCTGTGCTGACAGCATGAAGCCTGCTTTGGATCCTCTGTCTCCCTCACTCTCTACTCCTCACCGTCCCCTGCTTGTGTGTGCACGTACTCTCCCCCACTCCCCACCCCACCCTGTCTCTCTCCAAAATAAACAAACATTAAAAAAAAATACTACACACCAATTTATGTATGAATAGCTTCAAAAATCCTTTTAACATTATTATCAAATTGAAACCAGCAATATATAAGAAGAATAATACGTCATGACCAAGTCGGGTATATTTCAAGAATAAAAAATTGGTTTAACACTTTAAAAATCAAAATACAATCAAATCAATAAAAGTAGAGAATGCATTTGGCAAAATCCAACATCTGATCATGATAAAAATCAAACAAACTTTGGGGCTCCTGGTGGCCAGTCAGTTGAGCATCTAACTCTTGATTTCAGCTCAAGTCACCATCCCAGGATCATGGGATCAAGCCTTGCATCAGGCTCTACACTGAGCGTGGAGCCTGCTTAAAATTCTCATTCTCTCTCTCTCTCTCTCTCTCTCTCTCTCTCTCTCTCTCTCCCCCCCCCTCTCTCTCCCCCTCAATTGCACTTTCTCTGTAAAATTAAACAAACAAAAAAACTTTGAAAACTAGGAATAGAAGGAAAATTCCTCAGCTAAATCATGCCTAATGGGAAAAGAATGAACACTTTCCTCCTAGGATCAGGAACACCAATCCTGTTCAACCTTGTACTAGAGGTCCCAGCCAGTGCACTAAGCCAAGAAACAAAAAGCATGCAAATTGGAAAGGAAAATGTAAGACTCTTTAGATTCAGAAAGCATGTAGAAAGGTATGTAGAAGATATGTAGAAAATCCTTAGGAGGGCACCAGGGGGCTCAGTTAAACAGCCAACTCTTGGGTTTCAGCTCAGGTCATGATCTCACAGTTTGGGGGTTTGAGCCCCGAGTCAGTCTCTACACTGACAGCACACAGCCTGCTTGGGATTCTCTCTCTCCCTCTCTCTCTGCCCCTCCCCCACTCGTGCTCTGTCTCTCTCAAAATAAATAAATAAGCTTAAGAAAATCCTTAGGTATCTACAATAGAGATACTAGAATAAAGAAGTATATTCAGCAAGGCTGTGAAATACAAGGACAATGTCAAAATTAACTGTATGTACTGGCAACGAACAACTGGAAAGTGTAAAATGTTCATTATTATTTACAAAATTGATATCACAAAGTATGGAATACTTTGATACTCCCTTCAAAAGGTAGAGCCTAGAGCGCCTGGGGGGCTCAGTTGGCTGAGTGTCCGACTTCGGCTCAGGTCATGATCTCACGGTTTGTGGGTTTGACCCCCGCGTCGGGCTCTGTGCTGACAGCTCGGAGCCTGGAGCCTGCTTTGGCTTCTGTGTCTCCCTCTCTCTCTGCCCCTCCCCCTATTCATACTCCATCTCTCTCTCAAAAATAAATAAATGTTAAAAAAAAATTAAAAACAAAAAAAGGTAGAGCCTAATCCACCTCTCCCTCAGTATGGGTTGGATTTAGTTACTCACTTCTTTTTTAAGTTTATTTATTTATTTTGAGAGAGGCAGAGCATGAGCAGGACAGTGGCAGAGAGAGAAGGAGAGAGAGAGAATTCCAAGCAGGCTCTACACTGTCAGTGCAGAACCCAATGTGGGACTCAAACTCACAAACCTCAAGATCAGGACCTAAGCCGAAATCAAGACACTCAACCAACTGAGCCACCCGGGAGCCCCTAGGTACTCACTTCTAACAAACAAAACAAAAGCAGAAATGGCAGTGGATAACTTCAGAGGTTAGGTCATAAAAGGTCATGCAGCCTCTTGCTTGCCCTCTCTTGGATCTCTGAGGCTGGAGGAAATTAGCTAGTATGCTGAGGCACTTGAGGAGTCTATGGAAAAGCCCATGGGCGAGAGCTGGGGACAGCTAGCTTGTGAGCAGGTCCTCCGGCCCCAGTCCAGCCCTCAGCTGATGCAGCCCTGGCTATCCTAACGCAACCACAAGATAACTTGAACGGGAACCACCTAGCTAAGCCATTTTTGAATTCCTGACCTACAGCAGCTGTTAGATAACAAATGTCTGTTTCTCAAGCCCCTATCTTTTAGGGTAACGTGATACACATCAATAAACAATACAGTGTGAAAATTAATAAAACGAAACCTTATTTAGAATGGAGTCTGGCGGCCAGCAGAGGGAGCTCTCGTGTCAATTACGCACCCACCAGGAGCCTTCCAGGGGGCTACTGCTTTCCTGCCTCTGCCTGCCGCAGGACTTTTAGTTGCCAACAGCCCCTCCTCCTCACCCCCTTTCCTCCCTAAAGAGCCTTGCTCTCCTGTGCTTTGCAGACCTGCCTGTGCTTCTGACAGAGCTTTCTTGTCCCGGGATGCAATTCCCTGCTATTCCCAAATAAACCCATTTTCACGGATAAAATAAGTGGCAGTTTGGGGCGCCTGGGTGGCTCAGTCGGTTAAGCGTCCGACTTTGGCTCAGGTCATGATCTCGCGGTCTGTGGGTTCGAGCCCCGCGTCGGGCTCTGCGCTGACAGCTCAGAGCCTGGAGCTTGCTTCAGATTCTGTGTCTCCCTCTCTCTCTGACCCTCCCCCGTTCATGCTGTCTCTCCCTGTCTCAAAAATAAATAAATACTTTAAAAAAAAAAAAAAAGTGGCAGTTTTATCTTTAAGGTTAACGTTACTTGGTGATCAGAAGTGAGGCCCGGAAGACCCCCAACAAATCTGAGGCTGTTGGGCAAGCAGGTACTCGTACCCACAGCGCCAACTGAGCTCAGTGCTTTCTTACCCACCCTGAAGTGTGAGGGGAAATTTTCTCCTGGATTCCAAGCTCTCCTCTCTGTTCGAGCTCTCAATGCTGTTCAGTGTCTGTTTCAAGGCCTTGTTTTTTTCTGAGAATAACCCATTTGGCCTCAGTCTGACTCCCACTTGGAACCAGACTGAACCATGCTGGCCTTTGGTCTGATTCCTTCTGGAGCCAGGCTGTTCCCACTGAAAGTGTGCTGTTTAGGGATTATTCTCTTTGCTCTAGAGAAAAGCCTCTAAGAAATGGGATCCTAGGGATCATAAGTGCTTTGAGAATGTCCTCCCTACTGGTTTTAAGTTTGAAAACTATGGTCTCAGGGCACCCAGGTGGCTCATCTGGTTAAGCATCCAACTCTTAATTTCGGCTCAGCTCATGATCTCACAGTTCGTGAGTTTGAGCCCCACGTCAGGCTCTGTGCTGACAGAGCAGAGTCTGCTTGGAATTCTCTCTCTCTCTCTCTCTCTCTCTCTGCCTCTCTGCTGTGCTCACTCTCTCTCAAAATAAACAAACATTTAAAAACTATGGTCTCAGGTGGCTCAGTTGGTCAAGCATCCGACTTTGGCTCAGGTCATGATCTCATGGCTCGTGAGTTCGAGCCCCCGGTTGGGCTCTGGGCTGATAGCTCAGAGCCTGGAGCCTGCTTCAGTTTCTGCCTGTGTGTGTGTGTGTGTGTGTGTGTGTGTGTGGTGTGTGTGTGTCTCTATCTGCCCTTCCCCCACCTCATGCTCTGTCTCTCTGTCTCAAAAATAAAGAAACAATAAAAAAAAATTATAAAATAAGGGGGGGGGGGGCACCTGGGTGGCTCAGTTGGTTGGGCGTCCAACTTCAGCTCAGGTCATGATCTCACAGGTTCGAGAGTTCGAGCCCCACATCAGGCTCTGTGCTGACAGCTCAATGTCCGGAGCCTGCTTCAGATTCTATGTCTCCCTCTCTCTCTCTGCCCCTCCCCTGCTTGTGCTCTGTCTCTGTCTCTGTCTCTCAAAAAGTGAATAAACGTTAAAAAAAATATTTAAAAAAATAAATAAAAATAAAAACTATGGTCTCTCCACATGCTCATTTATAAGTAAATGGACTGACTTAACCAAAAGTAATTTAGAACTTTAATGGCCATTATGGGGAAGGGAGGGGAAGGGAGGGAAAGGGAGGGGAAGGGAAGGGAAAGGAGATACTCTGAATGGGATGCCTACTTTATTTTTATTTTATTTTATTTTATTTTATTTTATTTTATTTTATTTTTATTAATTTTTGAGGCAGAGAGAGACAGAGCATGAGCAGGGGAGGGGCAGAGAGAGAGGGAGACACAGAATCTGAACCAGGCTCCAGGCTCTGAGCTGTCAGCACAGAGCGTTGCCGACACGGGGCTCGAACTCACAGGGTGTGAGATCATGAGCTGAGCTGAAGTCAGACACTTAACTGACCGAGCTACCCAGGCGCCCCAGGGATGCCTACTTTATTATTTAAAAAATATATATTTTTTAATGTTTATTTATTTTTGACAGATAGAGAGACAGAGCATGAGCAGGGGAGGGCAGAGAGAGAGGGAGACACAGAATCTGAAGCAGGCTCCAGACTCTGAGCCGTCAGCACAGAATCCGACGCAGGGCTCGAACCCACAGACCGCGAGATCATGACCTCAGCTGAAGTCAGACGCTCAACCAACTGAGCCACCCAGGCACCCCTTGGGATGCCTACTTTAAATGGTATCTTGAGGCTCCCAAATGTTTTCGGGATTCTAAATTTGCCTCTTTGAAAAATACCATTTTGGGCACTGGGGTGGCTCAATCAGTTGACTGTCTGACTTCAGCTCAGGTCATGATCTCATGGCTTCAGAGTTCGAGCCCCGTATCAGGCTGTCTGCTGTCAGTGCTGAGCCTGCTTCAGATCCTCTGTCCCCCACTGCTCTCCGTCCTCTGCCCCTCTCCTGCTCACACCTTCTCTCTCAAAAATAAATAAACATTACAAAAAAGAAAAGAAAGATACTATTTCTCTTTTAAATTTATTCATTTATTTTGAGAGAGAGAGAGAGAGCACCCACACGCAGAGGAGGGGCAGAGAGAGAGGGGGAGAGAGAGAGAATCCCAAGCAGGCTCCACACTGTCAGCATGGAGCCCGACTCAAGGCTCAAACTCACTGGCCAGGACACCATGACCTGAGCGAGATCAAGAGACTGACACTTAACTGATGGGCCCACCCAGGCGCACCGAAAAATACTGTTTCTAAGTTAACTGAGGCAAACCAACAATTAACAGGAGTCACAATGGCTTCTGAGGCCTCCTGCCCCCTCCCCATCCTCTTTGTCTGCAGACGCAGCAGCTACTTACGCCCAGTGCTTTTTTCCTCTCTCTGCCAAACCTCCCTTTTCCTTTGAACCTCTCCCCTCTCCCTCCTCTCCTGAACCTATTAAAACTTGGCCCTTCAAAGTTAAGTCTTCTGGGGGCGCCTGGGTGGCTCAGGGGGTTGAGCATCCGACTGTTGATTTCAGCTCAAGTCATGATCCGAGGGTTGTGGGTTCGAGCCCCGTGTAAGGCTCTGTGCTGACAGCACGGAACCTGCTTGAGATTCTCACGCTCTCCCTCTCTCTCTGCCCCTCCCCACCCTCTCTCCTCCATTCTCTCTCTCTCAAAATAAATAAATAAACATTAAAAACAAAAAGTAAAGTAACTGAAGACTCTCCTGGGTTTGCTGAAGAGTTTAACATAGTGATTCAAACTTCTCTACCTGGTCTCTCAGATTTTTATCAATTAGGCCACATATATTGGTGAATGCCAGGCCAAATGTAGGATAAAGCTAGCCAAAAGGGAACATCCTGAAGGGATTTTAGAGAAACAAACCCCTAGCTGTGGGCAAGATACCAGCACACTAGCTAGAAACCGCTACAGAGCAAGGACAGGTGAGCCAAATTTGGACTCTTAACTGCCAGAGCCACCCAGATGGCCCTCAACAGCTTTTCTCAAGCCTGCAGACTGGAATAAAAGTCAGGCTTGTACACAGAAGCCTGATGAACCTGTTCATAATTACAACTGGCTCCAAACTGTCTTTAAAAAAAATTCTGGTCCTCCTTCAGCAACTGGATCCACCCAGGGAGCGCTCAACTCTGCGGTTACAAACAGGCTAAAGTGGTCTTTCTCCTTTAGTTAAAAGGACCAGGACGCAACGATGTCAGCCCCAGATTTAATCTGGCAGACCACATCAGTCATATGCTAGATGAGTCACATAAAAGAAAGACCAATAAAATTCTTAATTTTCAACTCTGGGAAAGAAGCTCCCGGAACAAACCAAACCCCTCAAGTCTCTGTTGTCACCGCAGAGTGCCAGGACACCGGCAGAGCACTCCAGGTGCCCTCAGCCCTCTCGCCAGCCTTTGCAAAGTCCTCATTCCCCATGGTGGGGCTCCGAGGGACTACAAGGCTCTTCACAGCCCTCCCTCTTGTGATCAGCTTGCAGAAACCACTCCATAGATCAGGAATGAATGTTTCTGTCCTAACGGACAGCACAGCTACAATCCTGGTGCCCGGCTACCTGCCTCGAGGTACTCAAACAGCTCAGACAGTGGGGGTCTCTAATAAACTTCTAATAAACCTATCTCTGAGCCCACTCTCTGTCTAGGCCTCTGAGAGACACCTACCCTTTTCTCCTTAGTTCTTCCAACCTATTCAGTTATTGGATTGAGGTCTTAGAAAAGTATCATGCCAGAATTTTTTCTCACAAAGGAGGGAAATAATTCTAGGATTTTACAACAGTAATCAAAATAGCCAACCAGGCCAGTTAAATCACGCTTTGCTGTCTTTTATTTTCTGTTTCTGACTCTCACTGCCACCCTGTTTATGGGCAAAATCCTCAACTGATATTTGCAGAATCCACAAGGCACCTCCCCTCAAGATTCCAATAGATCCCTCGAGGGGTGTCTGGGGGGCTTGGGTCATGATCTCACGGTTTGTGAGCTCGAGCCCCACGTGGGGTTCTGTGCCGACAGCTCAGAGCCTGGAGCCTGCTTCAGATTCTGTGTCTCCCTCTCTCTTTGCCCCTCTTGCACTCATGCATTTTCTCTCTCTCTCAAAAATAAATAAATAAGTAAATAAATAAATACACAAACGTTTAAAAAAAAAAATAGGTCACCTCAAACCCTCTCCCCAGAATTAATACCTATAGGTAAGCCCTGGAAGGCATCAAGCCCATAACAGGTTAGGAGGCTTAGGGCCCCATCATCCCCTGCACTAGTCCCTGTAATACCATTTTACCTGCAAGAAAACCCAATGGCCACAGAAGGGAAGTTTGCCCAGAACCTCCCAGCAATAAATAACACTGTTGTCCCTCAACACCCTCTTGTTCCTAACGCACATGTGCTAACGTCCATTCCCAATGAAAGCAAATTTTTCACTGTAATTGACCCAAGAGTACATTTAGTTTTCTAGCCGATAAGGATAGCCAGCCAGAATCTGTTTCCCTTCACTTGGGAAGAACAGGAATCCGCCTGGACGGCAATGCCCTAGGCCTACAGAGACTTCTTCTTACTTTTCACAACCCTTAAAAGCCAATTTGGATGACAGCAAGTTTTCTGCAGGCTCTACTTTGTCGCAACGTGTAGATGGTTTGCTTCCCTGCTCCCCTCCTCCTGCCACTCCACAGGAGACAGCATCCACACGCTGAAACTTCTGGCCTTAAAGAGACATCAAGTGGGAATGCAAGCTGGTGCAGCCGCTCTGGAAAACAGTCTGGAGGTTCCTCGAAAAACTAAAAATAGAACTACCCCACGACCCAGCAATGGCACCGCGAGGCATTTACCCACGGGATGTGCTGTTTCAAAGGGACACATGCGCCCCCGTGTTTATAGCAGCACTATCGCCAAGAGCCAAAGTATGGAAAGAGCCCAAATGTCCATCGGTGGATGAATGGATAAAGATGACGTGGTTTATATATACAATGGAGCATCACTCGGCCATCAAAAAGAATGAAATCTTGCCATTGGCAACTACGTGGATGGAACGGGAGGGTATTATGCTAAGCGAAATTAGTCAGAAAGACAAATATCATATGACTTCACTCATGAAGACTTTAAGAGGCAAAACAGAGGAACATAAAGGAAGGGAAACAAAAAGAATATAAAAACAGGGAGGGGGATAAAACATAAGAGACTCATAAATATGGAGAACAGAGGGTGACTGGAGGGGTTGTGGGAGGAGAGATGGGCTAATTGGGTAAGGGGCATTAAGAAATCCACTCCTGAAATCATTGTTGCACTATATGCTAACTAATTTGGATGTAAATTATTTTAAAAATTAAATAAGTAAAATAAAATAATGTTCAATCTCCAAATTAAAACAAAAAGAGAGAGAGAGAGAGAGAGAGAGAGAGAGAGAGACAGTCTCCCTGAACCCCACAAAAAACCTTCAATTTGCTCAAACTCAGGTTCAAAACTTTGGGCATCTGATCTTGAAGCAAGATCAAATTTGGACCCAGACAAAACCCCTCATGACTGCTTAATGCTGACAGATCACCTTCTGACCCCCATGACAATTTGCAGGAAACTCCTTTAGCCAATGCAGATGTTTCATAGTCTACTAATGGTTCTTAAAGGATGAAAATGGGACTGGCTGGCTCAGTCAGTGGACCATGTGACTCTTGATCTTAAGGTCATAGGTTCAAGCCCCACGTTGGGTGTAGAGATTATTTAAAATTTTTTTAAAAATCTTAAAAAAAAAAAAAAAGAACGGGGCGTCGGTGGCTCAGTCGGTCGAGCATCTGACTTTGGCTCAGGTCATGATCTTGCAGTCTGGTCTGTGGGTTCGAGCCCCACAAGGGGCTCCGTGCTGACAGCTCAGAGTCCGGAGCCTGCTTCAGATTCTGAGTCTCCCTCTCTCTCTGCCCCTCCCCTGCTCGCGCTCTGTCTCTTTCTGTCTTTGTCTCTGTCTCTCTCTCTCTCAAACATTAATAAACATTTTTTTTAAATGTTAAAACGATAAAGGATGAAAATGGTAAATATGGTGCTGGGTATACTATTGCACCCTCTTGAAGTCACTGAGATGGCACCTTGACCTCCGGCCACTCCAACACGATAGCCTGAGCTCTGCAGCTTACTCTAGCTTGTATCTTCATCCATGACAAAACCAGAAACATTTTCCATAGAAAAAAATGCTGCTTTCAAGGAAACCAATGGCCAAAACCTTCGTCATGGTCCAAAAGGATGTTCTCCCAAATGATGATTTGGAAAAGTTGATAAGAGATATCCAAGAATTGGCCCCAGAGATGAAAAACAGTATTGGAAATCTAGTAATTACTGGCTCAACAAGAAGAGAACTCTGGTTTGAACCAAATAACAATCCAGCCTTCCCAGAGATTCTAAAGTTCGCACTACCTCCCTCCATACATGCATTAAATCATGGTCTACTGACAGAATGGTAGCATTCATGAACCACTATCTGTGGAGAAATAGAAGAAAGGGTGCCCATAGCGTCTACCTTGCTTTCCCACCAATCCAAAGTATAATCCAGGGAAATCTGTTCACACAAGTGGATTTCACACAGCTTTCCCATCTCACAGGTATAAATATATATGTTTTAGTCATGGTTTGTATGGTTTCTCACTGGACCAAAGCTTTCTTTTCTAGACGGGCCAATGCTTCTTCTGTGGCTAAAATTCTATTAGAAAAGGGAGCGCCTGGGTGGCTCAGTCGGTTAAGCGTCTGACTTCAGCTCAGGTCATGATCTCAAGGTTCATGGGTTCTAGCCCCGTGTCAGGCTCTGTGCTGACAGCTCAGAGCCTGGAGCCTGCTTCAGATTCTGTGTCTCCCTCTCTCTCTGTTCCTCCCCTGCTCATGCTCTGTCTCTCTCTCAACAATAAATAAACATTAAAAAAAAAAAATTACATTCTATTAGAAAAGATTATCCCTACCCAGGGATCTCCTCTTGAACTTTGCAGTCATCAGGGAACTCATTTCACTGGCCAGTTCAACAACACATTCAGTTTGTACCCCACCTTCAATCCTCAGACTTGGCTGGATGTACTAACTGTGGCATTGAAACTCAACTAGCACAGTTGGTAGGGACCCTCCAAGTACCTTGGCTAAAAGCATTGCCATTAGTCCTTCTAAACCTCAGATTCACTCCCTTGGAAACTCACAAGTTTTTAGCCTTTGAGGTAGTCATAAGACATCCAGTGCACTTGGCTTCTCCCTCCTTTGACTGACAGTTGAAAAAAGAAGATGTATTTCAATATTGTAAAGCTATAATTGCTTCTAATAAAAGCAACCATGCTTTGGGGAGCCTGGCTGGCTCAGTTGGTAGAGCATGTGACTCTTGATCTCGGGGTTATGAGTTTGAGCCCCACACTGGGTGTAGAAATTACTTAAACAAAAATGAATAAAATCTTGGGGCGCCTGGGTGGCACAGTCGGTTAAGCGTCCGACTTCAGCCAGGTCACGATCTCGCGGTCCGTGAGTTCGAGCCCCGCGTCGGGCTCTGGGCTGGTGATGGCTCAGAGCCTGGAGCCTGTTTCCGATTCTGTGTCTCCCTCTCTCTCTGCCCCTCCCCCGTTCATGCTCTGTCTCTCTCTGTCCCAAAAATAAATAAACGTTGAAAAAAAAAATGAATAAAATCCTTAAAGAAAGAAAAAAGAAGTAACCATGCTTTGATAATCTCTTCACCGTGCATTCCCAGGAGACAATGACCTGGAGCATCACACCTTGTAACCTGAACATTTTAGACTCTAACTTCTCTGAAAAGGCCCTTATCAGGTCCTGTAACCACCCTTTGTTCACCAAAGTCTTCGGAAGAGACTCTTGGATTCACGTGATACATCTAAAGAAAGGACCAGAGCCTGCCTAGCCCTGCACATCTGGTCACCTGGAATAAAGACCCCCCCCCAAACTGAGGCAGACGGCATCTGAAGAGACAGCTTTCCTAAGATGTCCAGACTAGGCCTCTGTACCTTTTTCTCACTGTTGTTTCTTATCTCTTTTTCATGGAAAGACAATGCCCTTGTCTGCATTTCCCAAGCCCTTGGGAAAGGGGGAAACTTCTATGATTATGGCCCTTCAGAAACAACCTCACCGTGATCCCATGAGAAATTAATTTTTCACTTGCTTTTTCTGAAGGGCTAGAAGGTTCAGAATTCACAAAAGTCTTCTTTCAACTGAAATATTAACTGACTTTGGATTCTTATTCAAATTCACGTCTCTGAATTTGCAACCCTATAGGCTATACTATCTGATCTGTAACACGTTTAGTTCCAAACAATTCTTTTGAGATAACAATTCTGTTTTAAACCATCTTTGAAGTTTTGCTGTTTTGCACAAAATTCATCAGCTATCGCTTCATGTTTATACCGTCACTGCACCTTCTCAAATGCACCTGGTTAGTTCCTCAGCGTGCTCCTCTGCCTTCATGAAGGTCTAGGTGGAGACCTCCAGGGGTATCTGGGGGTCTCAGTCGGTATCTGGGGGTCTTGATTTCGGCTCAGGTCACGATCTCACAGTTCGTGGGATTGAGCTCTGTGTTGGGATGTGCACGCGCACTTGGTCTCTCTCAAAATAAACACTAAAAAAAAGCGGGGGGTGGGGTCACCTGGGTGGCTCAGTCAGTTAAGCATCCGACTTCGGCTCAGGTCATGATCTTGCGGTTTGGGAATTGGAGCCCCGCATTGGGCTCCGTGCTGACAGCTCAGAGCCTGAAGCCTGGTTCAGATTGTGTCTCCCTCTCTCTCTCTCTGCCCATCCCCCACTCTCACTCTGTCTCTCTCTCTTTCTCTCAAAAATAAATAAACATTTTTGGCACAAAAACAGACACTCAGATCAATGGAACAGAATAGAGAACCCAGAAATGGACTCACAAACGTATGGCCAACTAATCTTTGACGAAGCAGTAAAGAATAGCCAATGGAATAAGGACAGTCTCTTCAGCAAGTGGTGCTGGGAAAACTGGACAGCAACATGCAGAAGAATGAACCTGGACCACTTTCTTACACCAGACACAAAAATAAACTCAAAATGGATGAAAGGCCTAAATGTAAGACAGGAAACCATCAAAATCCTCAAGGAGAAAGCAGGCAAAAACTTCTTTGATTTTGGCCACAGCAACTTCTTACTCAACACGTCTCTGGAAGCAAGGGAAACAGAAGCAAAAATGAACTATTGG
Organism: Acinonyx jubatus; assembly: GCF_027475565.1. Classification (NCBI taxonomy): domain Eukaryota; kingdom Metazoa; phylum Chordata; class Mammalia; order Carnivora; family Felidae; genus Acinonyx; species Acinonyx jubatus. Next base: position 387,873 of record NC_069394.1, read on the forward strand.
GACCTCATCAAAATAAAAAGCTTCTGCACAGCAAAGGAAACAATCAGCAAAACTAAAAGGCAACCGACACAATGGGAGAAGATATTTGCAAACGACATATCAGATAAAGGGTTAGTATCCAAAATCTAGAAAGAACTTGTCAAACTCAGCACCCAAAAAACAATCCAGTGAAGAAATGGGCAAAAGACATGAATAGACACTTCTCCAAATAAGACATCCAGATGGCCAACTGACACATGAAAAAATGCTTATCATCACTCATCATCAGGAAAATACAAATCAAAACCACAATGAGATGATACCACCTCACACCTGTCAGAATGGCTAACATTAACAACTCAGGCAACAACAGATGTTGGCAAGGATGCGAGGATGCGGAGAAAGAGGATCTCTTTTGCATTGTTGGTGGCAATGCAAGCTGGTGCAGCCAACTCTGGAAAAACAGTCTGGAGGTTCCTCAAAAAATTAAAAATAGAACTACCCTATGACCCAGCAATTGCACTACTAGGTATTTACCCAAGGGATACAGGTATGCTGTTTTGAAGGGACACATGCACCCCAATGTTTAGAGCAGTGCTATCACCAATAGCCAAAGTATGGAAAGAGCCCAAATGTCCATTGATGGATGAATGGATAAAGAAGATGTGGGGGCGCCTGGGTGGCTCAGTCTGTTGGGCGTCCAACTTCGGCTCAGGTCATGATCTCGTGGTTCATGAGTTCGAGCCCCCACTTCGGGCTCCATGCTCACAGCTTGGAGCCTGGAGCCTGTTTTGGATTCTGTGTCTCCCTCTCTCTCTACTCCTCCCCTGCTTGCACCCTATCTCTCTCTCAAAAATAAATAAACATTAAAAAAAAAGCTTAAAAAAATATGGGGGCGCCTGGGTGGCTCAGTTGGGTAAGGCTCAGGTCATGAGCTCACGGTTCATGAGTTTGAGCCCCACACCAGGCTCCATGCTGATGGTGTGAAGCCTGCTTGGGATTCTCTCTCTCTCTCCCTGTCTCTCTGCCCCTCCTCTGCTCTAACTCTCTCTCAAAATAAATAAATAAACTTAAACAAATTTTTTAATAAAAAAAATATATGGAAGACAGATGGGAAGTACCTTTGAGTTCTCTGTCCTAACCTTCTTTGTTACTCAAATGTGGCCTTAAGTGAAATGCTGTGCAGTTTCCTTCTCACATAGGACATGACGATCAGGAAAAGTCTTCCCTGGTACTAAGGGGCAAAACCAGCAAATGTGGAGAACCTGCCTCTTGATTAGTGACGCCTGCAAAGAGAGATTTTAATCAAAAGGGGATGTGAGGATCAGTAATGAGAAGGCAGTCGGAAGGCCAGCAGGGGGAGCCCTCGCTGACCCCGCCCCACTGCTCGTCAATTGCACATCTCTTAGGAGGAGACAAACCGTGCCCAGCCTTACTGCTTTACTACCCTAGCAAGAAGATTTCATTCTCCTGCAGCAATAGCCCAGCCAATGATAAGCCAGTATACTTACAACCCCCAGTTTACTCCAACCCCCCTCTCCTCTATAAAACGGCGGTCCTCTGCTTTGCTCTATTCCTCCCCTTCCTTGTGTACACTTGCCTATGGCTTGCTTGTCCCAGATTGCAATTCTCTGCTATACACAAATAAACACAAATTTTTGCTGGCAAAATAAATGCATTTTTACTTTTATGGTTAACAACCGAGAACTAAATAAATGTAGAAATATACTATTTTCTATATTGTTAAAATATCAATTCTCCCCAAAATAGATCTAAAGCTTCAATACAATCCCAGAGAGCCATTTGGAAAAACTGACAAGCTAATTCTAAAATTTATATAGAACTGCTTAATATCTTGAAGAGCCAAAATGACTTGAAAAAGAGAAGAAGCTGGGCGCCCAGGTGGCTCAGTTGGTTGAGCATCTGACTCTTGATTTCAGCTCAGGTCATGATCCCAGGGTCGTGGGATTGAGCCCCACATCAAGCTCTGCACTGATCAGGGAGCCTGCTTAAGATTCTCTCTCTCTCTCTCTCTCTCTCTCTCTCTCTCCCTCTGCCCCTCTTCCCCATTCATGCTCGCTCACTCTTTCTCTCTCTCAAATAAAAAAGAGAGAAGACAAGTTGGACAACTTACACTACTTGATCTCAAGAATTATTATAAAGCTCTAATAATCAGGTCTGTGGGATATTAGCATAGGATCAATGAACAACATAGAAAATTCCTGAAAATACACCCACGAATAAACTGTCAGTTGATTTTTTTTTTAATATTTATTTATTTTGAGAGACAGCAAGCGAGCGAGAGAGGAGGGGAGGGTCAGACAGAGAGAGAGAGAGAGACAAAGAGTGAGAGAATCCCAAGTGGGCTCTTTGCTGTCAGCACCCAGCCCGAGGTGGGGCTCGATCTCACAACCATGAGATCATGACCTGAGCTGAAATCAAGAACCGATGGTCAACTTAGCCACCCAGGTGCCCCTCAATTGATTTTTTTAATCAATTTTATTTTATTTTTTTAATTTACATCCAAATTAGTTAGCATATAGTGCAACAATGACTTCAGGAGTAGATTCCTTAATGCCCGTCCCCCATTTAGCCCATCCCCCCTCCCACAACCCCTCCAGTAACCCTCTGTTCTCCATATTTAAGAGTCTCTTATGCTTTGTCCCCATCCCTGTTTTTATATTATTTTTATTCCCTTCACTTATGTTCATCTGTTTTGTCTCTTAAAGTCTTCATGAGTGAAGTCATATGATATTTGTCTTTCTCTGACTAATTTCGCTTAGCATAATACCCTCCCGTTCCATCCACGTAGTTGCAAATGGCAAGATTTCATTCTTTTTGATGGCCGAGTGATGCTCCATTGTATATATAAACCACATCATCTTTATCCATTCATCCATCGATGGACATTTGGGCTCTTTCCATACTTTGGCTCTTGTCGATAGTGCTGCTATAAACACTGGGGTGCATGTGTCCCTTTGAAACAGCACACCTGCATCCCGTGGGTAAATGCCTAGTAGTGCAATTGCTGGGTCGTGGGGTAGTTCTATTTTTAGTTTTTTGAGGAACCTCCAGACTGTTTTCCAGAGTGGCTGCACCAGCTTGCATTCCCATCTCAATTGATTTTTAACAAAGATCTTAAGGTAACACAATGGGGAGAGGATGGTCTTCAAAACATGGTGCTAGAATGACAGCATATACATGTGGAAAACTAAGACCCTTTACCTCTACTCACACCATAAAGGAAAAAACACTGACAAACTGGACTTCATCAAAATTAAAAGTGTCCCCTGCTTAAGATCCTGGTAAGAAAATTAAAAGGCAAGCCATAGACTGTGGGAACAAATTTGCAACACACACACATATACATATATACATATACATACATATATATATATATATATATATGTACATATATATGTATATATACGGCAAAGAATTCGCATCCTGAATATGTAAAGAATTCTTAAAACTTGATAAGATAAACAATCCATATTGTAAGGGCAAAAGATTTGAACAGACACTTCACAAAAGAAGATATACAAATGGCCAGTAAAACACATTTGAAAAGATACTCAACACCATGGTCATTGGGGAAATGTAAAATAAAGTTTCAATGAGCTACCGTCTCACATCCACGAAAATGGCTAAACTTTAAAAGGATGGCAACACTGAACTGAGAACAAGGAACAACTGGGAACATAAAATGATAGCAAACGTTTTGGTAAATAATTTGGCACTTTCTTATGTAGTTACTTATACACTTCGACCCATCGTTTTTATCATTTCAGCAAGAGAAATAAACATACATCTACATATAGACTTGTATACATGAATATTCACAGCAGCTTTATTCACAATAGCCCCAAACTGGAGAGAAACGAAATGCTCATCGACAGACGTACCTATAGCTCAAATAACGGTATATCTATGCGGTGGAACCGCGCAGCAAAGAGTGACCTACTGATACCTGTACCACCTCAATTTCCAAAACATTATGCCTGGTGAAGGAAGTCAAACACAAAGTGTTCACTCCACGGCATTCCATTTACGTGAATTCTAAAAAAGGGACACTGAAGCTACAGAAACAGCAGATCAGTAGTTGCCTGGGGCCCAGTGGAGGGAGGACTGGCCACAGAGGAATGAGGGAACTTCTGAGGGTGGGAGAATGTTGTACATCTGGACTATGGTGGATTTACAAAGATGTGTACATCTACCAAAACCCAACAGACCACACTTAAAATAGATGTTTGATTATATGTAAGTTACACCTCAATAAAGTTTGATGTGAAAAAAAGTACCTATTCCCAAAGTTTTATCCTGGCCTCTACACCCTGTGTGGTCTGGCCCCTGCTGGCCTCGCCATCTCCTTGCACACCTCCCTCTCCACCTTCCACTCTATACCTGCTTCCTGCTTCCTGCTTTCTGCTTTCTACACCTCGGAAACCTCCAGCTCCAGAGACCACAGTGGCTGGGAGCTGAGTTCAGGAACCAGACTCAAACTCTGGGTTTGAAGCAGTGGGAAGCTGAGGAAACCGGTCAAGTTTCTTGACCTCTTTTCCTCAGTTTTCTTATCCATAAACGGAATGGTAATAGTCCTTTCTTCACAATGTCCTGAGGAGGATTCAGTGAGTTGGCGCAGCATTTTCGGTGTCTAGCACAGGGCTGGCATACTACTTCCTGCCATCTGGTTTTATACAGCCCATGAGCTAAGACTTACTTTTACATTTTTTAATAACTGGGAAAAAAGTATTTTTTGACACATGAAAATGATATGAAACTCAAATTTCAACATCGACGAATAAGGTTTTGTTGAAAGAGAACACTCGCATTTGTACTGTCTAGGGCTCCCTTCCCACAAAGTCGCAGACTTAGAAGCTGCATCGGAGACCACATGCCTGCAAAGCCTAAAGTATTTGCTATCCAGCTTTTCACAGAAAAAAACCACCACCGCCCTGCCAACCTCTGGTCTAGCATGTGTCCATCTTCAGCGTCAGTCCCACTTTGCATTAGCCGTTCCTTGTATCTGGAAGGGTCTTCCACCAGATCTTAGGGTAGCTTACTCCCTTTCTGTAACTCAGACTGCAACTGAACCATTACCTCCTTAGAGGTCTTCTGTGGTTACCTTGTCACTCTCCTCTTTTCACTCTGTTCTAACGTTTGCCATGTCCTTCCCCCCCATGTTCTTGGAACTGAACCTCATGCCTGACTCTCAGGAAGTGCTCAGTAACTGGGCTCCTGGCACTTCCTGACCGAAGGTAACCCAGGAGACTCTGAGCTTGTGGGGGAGCTGGTGTGATGGAAGAGACCATCACTCAGCGGCGCATATGGGTGTGTCAGGAGGTTCATCAGCCATGGCAAGGCTCTGCCCCCGGCCCTGATGCACAAGGAGGGACGTTGAAACCTACCTGTACAATGGGAGGGCTCTGCAGGAGACGGAGCCTTCATCTGAACCCTGGAGGCTCCCAGGGAGTCCCTTGCATCCACACCATCCTCCCTTCCTTCAAAACAGGAAGAGGTTCTGGTTAGGGGGGTGGGGGAGGTGAAGCTTACACAGCATATCACGCAAAGTCAACAAAACCATAATGGTCATATCAAAGAAAGGCCCAGGCCTCAGGGAATCCTGGGACGGCAAGTTGGGGCTGAGCGTGGAGAAGACACAGGCCTCTTCAAGCCACTCTGCACTCAGTGCAACCACCTCCACTCTGCAGCCCAGCCCCCTTCTATCTGCAGGGACCTTGAAGTCATCAGTTACTCCTCTGCCCAAGTCCAAATGCTTCTGGACCTCCATGGACCTCCCTATTCAAGCCAACTCCCATCCCTCCACCTCCCCCACACTCTCCTCTCCTTCACACTGAAACTTCCTTGAAGACTTATCCGCGGGCCTTATCTCCATGACCCCGCCTCCCACGCCTCCCACGTGCTCTCCGCCAGCACCAATGTGCTTTGTCTGTCACAGCTGCCAAGGAAGGACACAGCCCAGAATCCAACATCCCCCATCGGACCTTTTTATACCTGCCCTAACAGGGTGCCTGCTCCATGGGACCCTCTCCCCTGGGCATCTGGAGAGCCGGACATTCCTGTATCTCTCTGTCCTTCTTTCTCAGCTGCTCTGTTGATGAGAACTTGCCCAAGGTCACAGAGCTTAGAAGGGGTGGGGGAAGGTTTGTTCTCTCCCTTCCACCACCACACAAGAGTTAAGTATGGTGGCGGCATAACACACACATGGAAAAGTGCTCAGGGGTCAACCGAAGGGGCACAGGATGGGAACTAGTCTGCACAGACAGGTGAGTGTTATTCAGAAGCCCACGAGGAAGTTTCAAGAAGCAAAGTACAAGAATCAGATTTGCATTTCAGATCAATCACTCTAAGATGAGAAGAAGGGGGGCAAGGGGCTACAACAGAGCCAAGACCAGTGAGGGGCAACTGCTATGATCCCAGAGACAGGCTATGTGGTGGAAGGGATGGACAGGAAGAGCCAGAATCAAGAATATCTGGGAAGAAGTTCTGAGAGAGCCTGGAGGTGAGGGAAGAGCCTCCGAGATGTCTTACTTTGGCTAACGAGTGAACCGTGGCACAGGCACCAGGGTGGGGTGCTGCAGACAGCAAGGTGGAGTCACTCGGGTCCAGCGGGGGCCTGTGTCAAGCAGCGACACAGGCAGTGAAGGACACCGCCGCTACGAGATCTCGGCCAGACCAGCATCAGCGGACACCCCGGAACTGACGACAAGCAGAAGCAGAGGAGGTCCGCTGGGGCCCCGGGACCAACTAAACCCCCTTCAAAGGGGCAGACTTTTGCAGCAAACCGTCAGACTCTTCAGACACGACCCCTCTATGTGTGACCACCTCAAAAGGGCAGCTGCGGCCGAGGCCTCTGCCCGACCGGTCTCCGAACAGCCCCGAGACCCTTCAGGGCTTGAACGTCATGAGCAGTGAGTGCCGAGAGCTGGCTCGGACGGGACCGAGGCTTCCTCTCCACTGTGCGCCCGCAGACTGACTTGGCGTTTGACCCCCTTCCGTTGCCTGGTCTGTCGTGCGGCCTGTCTCGTGTTCTGCTCCGGGTGCCGTGGAAGAAGCCAAGTTAATCACGTGGCGAAATGTCCCTGCGTTTGGAACCCAGAACCTGCTCTATGATGGCGTCAGCCTTGTTGGGTGACTGAATAAAGCCGTCACTGTGGAAAGACACGACCCGTGTGTGCGCCTTCACAGCGTGCTCATGACAGCGCTCTCAGGGAGAGTGGGGACACATCAATGTTACCACTGCCGCCAAAATCCACCCAGCCAAATGCGCCCTTGTATTTGGTGTGCTATAGGCTGAAGTTCCCAAACACACACAGTGGAGACAGGCTGTCGGAAGAGAACAAGGACTCCAATCCTTAGAACACAGATCCCAGTGTAGAGCCTAGAGGCACAGCGGCCCTCTTCCTAGGTGCCTGGCAGGGAGAGCAAAGTCCAGGCACACCCCGAGCAGGTGAGGGATGAGGCCATGACTGACCAGCGGAGCCAGGGGAGGAGGCTCCAGCCAACAGGGAGGAAATCCAGCCCCTGCACAGGAAGGGAAGGGAGGAAGCACTTTCTAAAGCTTCCCCATCCCAGCTCTGAGCAAGAGCTTGGGGAGCAGAGAAAGGGGGACACAGCCTCACAATGAGGAGCCCAGAGGTAGCCTTTGTGCAAGCTCCTTCAGGCAGCCACCAGCCCCTTCCGTAACTTGGCCCGAGAGCTCCAGGCAGGGGCTCCCCTCGGTGCCCCTGAAGCGCACTAGGCAGCACAGCCAGGAGCACACAAGCCTCTTCAGCATTTCTGGGATTCAGGGAAACACACCAATCCTGCCCAGCGAGGACACCCACGAGGGCTCACTGCTCGGCCAAGACAGGGACTGACAAGGGCAGCACGGTGCTCCCACAGCCACCTCCCCCCTCAAGTTAAAGCTCCAGGAAAAGTAAGGCCGGAGCTTTGAGGAGGGCCAGCCCTTCTCAGGCTTCCCTGAGCCTGGCATGGCTCCATGCACGCCTCCCCTCTCTGCACCCATGGAAATTAATCCCACGGTTGCCTCAGCCTCTGCTCCAGGACCCAGAGGAGCCCAAACCAGTCACGGATACTCCGCCACGGGCCTGGAGCACACGGCCCGGCACTCTCCGCACGGCAGAGCTTCTCACTCTGACCCCAGTCTGTGAGGAGGAGCCCAGGATCCCCACGAGTGAGGTCACCCGAAGCCCTGAGAGGCTCCAGTTTCTCCTCTGGCCGAACTCCAAAGCCCACACAAAGCCCGGGCGTGTCACTCCCGCCGGCCTTCATTTCCTGGCTGCAAATGGAGATAAGTCTGGCGCTGCCCACCTGGCCAACAGGTTGCAAAAATGAAAACAACTCCACAGACAAAACGTGAAAAGCCCTACCGGCGGCCTTCACAGGCGGCCACTTCCAGAAGCCGGTCCTGACCCCTTGGCGCCCTCGGCACCCGACTGGAGCCTGGACAGACTTGTGCCCTGGGCCTGGCCTCTCCGTGTGCCGGCCAGACACGGCGCCCTGCCTTCGGTTACCTCTCACCTTGCTCTACCGCGCTCGTCTCCCCCCTGCCCGCTCAGCTCTGCCCCCCTCCCCCCGCCCCTCTCTCCCCCTGGCCGGGTCCCCTCTACCGCCGCAGGCCCCGGAAGTGCGCGCCTCACCTTCCGCCTCGCGCAGCCCGCCGCAGCGTAGACGACCAGATCCCGGCGATCGGTCAGTCGGCCCCGCGTTCCTCTGGGCGCCGCGGGGGCGGGCCCCGCGCCCGGCTCTCGCCATGGCAACGCTACACTTCCGGGCCGCACCGCCCAGAGCCGGAAGCCGCGGCGCCCCCTGGGAGCCAGGGGGCATGGCCGAGCTGCCAGGGGGCGGGGATTGCCCTTGGAGGTTGGCGGTCCGCGGTGTTGTGTGAACCTCTAGCAGGGGCATCCTCGGCGCGGATAGGGTGGAAAGGGCAAGCAGTCAAAAGGCTCTCGGGAGGCGGTCATCTATTTATGCTGAGCTTTTAAGGAAAAGTCGGGGTTCACCCGACAAAGCAGAGTCATCACGAACAGAGGGGGAAACATGCCTATAGGTGGAAGGACCCGGTGCATTGGAGCAACGGGAAGGTGGTGGTTTGGGAGAGCGGAGGAGAATGGTCAGATATGAGTAGTCCGGACACAAGGAGCCTTGAACGTCAAACCAAGCAAAGGAGGACCCGTAAGGGAGGGAGGGGTGACTTAAGACTTGTAGGAGAGAAAGACGTCTTTGCTGATGGAGTGAGGCTAGGAGGCCATAGATAGCAACAGCATGGTTAGACACAAGGACCCCTCAACTAGAGCTCTGGGAACTTAAAAGAGGTGACATCGGAGTTCAAGGGAATCCATGTGACATCTGAAGGGAGAGTCTGAGAATGAGGGGAGTGTGTGGAACTTCACATTACATCATCCTTTTCAGCCCCAAACTTCCTCCTCCAGTGCACCTCTACCACTCATGCCTTCCCTCAGCACCTTCCATCAGTTGGGTACCTACTGCAGATTTTCAACCATTTAAGAGTATAATGTGGGCGGGGGGGGGGGGGGGGGACTGCCCAAGAAAAGCTGAATTCTTGAAGTAGTGATATACTTCATATCATAGTGATAACAGCATCAGCCACCACTGCTAGTGTCCTGGGCCTGATACCCCCTTGGCCAAACTTGCTGGTAAGGAGCAGGGCTGGGCCTTGGGGCATGGTACAGAGCATAGGTCTTGACAGACTCAAAGGCCTTAACAGATCAGATAGCCAGAGAGAAGGTGAAGGGACAGAATAGGGTGTGGGAGGGGCACCTGTCTGGCTCAGTCAGTAGAGCATGTGACTCTTGATCTCAGGGTCATGAGTTCAAACCCCATGTTGGGCGTGGAGCCAACTTGAAGAGTAAGAAGAGAAGAATAGGGTCTGGGAGTTAAGAGGACCAGTCAGTATCAGGACACCTGCCAGAGGCATTTTTCTGGAACCGCACTTCTAGGGAAGGTCCTGTGCCAGCTAAAACCCTCAGAGGCTCTAGCCAGGCCCAAGCAGCGAGTGCTGACCCCTCAGACCTCCCCAGCCTCAGCCTCCACTCTCCTACCTAGAGTGCCCCATATCCACTCAGGCCAGCCTCCACCTGCCTGGGGAACATCTTCTATCTAGACTAAGCTTCATGGCCCTGTGGCTGTCTGAGAATCCCTTCCTGTGTACTCATGCAATGCACCTGCTCTCACTCCTGTCCAGAGTGAAGCCAGATGGTCCTTGCACACTCCCCTGGGCAGGAACTATGACCCATGAAGCTCTATCCTCAAGGTCTGGCACCAAGAGGTGTCCAGTAAACCCCTAAACCCCTCCAGCTAGACTTCTCCGCCCCGCCCCCCCCCACGCACGCGCGCGCGCGCACACACACACCCAGGAGCACTGCCCAAGTGCCCCCAGAAGAACGAGAGGCATCGTCCTGGTAGCAACCTTAAGAGGATTGGACCCAGAGGACCAAAAGAGGAGGAGAGAGGCAAGCCTGCCTCCAAGAAGTCCTCTGGAGCCAGACAGGTCCAGCTCACCCAGGGCCAGAGGGGTGCACAGTTAATAATGAGAGCTGTTCAGCTCCCACTGTTAACAGGCACCATGGAGGTGAGGAAAGCGGCCTCCAAGACCTTGGGAATCTGCTGGGGCCCTGCAGCAACCCCCGGGAAAATTTCTTGAATCCACTACCTCCCTATTTTGTTCTGAGTCTCCTCCAGGAAGCCCTCCCAGACCACCATCTAGGCCCTGGAAGCTGCTCAGCCTTGAACTCCCGGCAGGCCCCACCTATTCTTGGCAGGTCAGTTTTGAGTAAATCAACTCCCTCATCTATTAAATGGGAGCCTGAGGGCCAACCCAGACAGACAGGATAAAGTAACTATGGGTCACTGGCCCCTTCCAAAGGCTTTTCCTCCCAGCTTGTAGGGGGTGCTTAAGGCAGCCCAGGGGTGAGGAATGAGGCCCTGGGTGGCTGCCTGCAGCCCCCACTGGAATCTTCCCTGCCCCTCCCTTCCAGATTAACTGAAACCTGCTAATTGTGGCAGCCTTCTGCATGCTCCCCTCCCCCACCGACGATTCGTCCCTCCTTTTGCCTCCCCTCCCCTCCCCCTTCCATCCGAATGATAAAGGGTCTGGCCCGCCAGACCCGCGGGCCTCAGGCCCTCAGCCCTGCCTCACGCTACATAGCCCCATTGCCTTGTGCCGTCCACGGGGCCAGGCCCCTGCCCACGTTGGTTGCCTCCCCTGCATGGGGCCCTGCAGCAACCCACGCCTGGGGCTTCCTGGGTCGGAGTCGTCATCGCAGCCCCCCAAGAGGAGGAAGAAGAGATACCTGCGTCATGACAAGCCCCCCTACACCTACTTGGCCATGATTGCCTTGGTGATCCAGGCCGCACCCTCCCGCAGGCTGAAGCTGGCCCAGGTGAGAGGGACCCCCATTCTCCCTCACACTCGGTGATTGGACCTTTCTCTCCAGACCCGTCCCCCACCTATTCCTAAGCTCAGGCTCCGGCCTCCGACTCCACCTTACCCTACCCAGCTAAGTCAGTGGGGCCAGTCCCGGCCTGGGCACCAGGGGGGAAGGAGTTGAGGTGCTCGGGCAGGACCCTTCCCTCGATCCTTTTCTCCCTCCGGCGCAGAGGTGTTCTGTTAATGGGGGGGGGGGGGGGGGGGGGAGGGGGGGGCGGCGCGACGCTCCTAAGTCAGGCTGTGGGGGAGGGGCGGTGCTGCTCCACTTTGCGTCCCGGTTCAGGGCGCCGGCCCAGGCACCCACCCCCGGTCCGTGTTTCAGATCATCCGTCAGGTCCAGGCTGCATTCCCCTTCTTCAGGGACGACTACGAGGGCTGGAAGGATTCCATCCGCCACAACCTCTCCTCCAACCGATGCTTCCGCAAGGTGGGGTAGGGCGAGGGTCGGAGCCCGGGCGGAAATCCTGAGTATCTGGGGTCGGACGGCCCCACCCAAGCCTCCCCACCCCCTCCAGGTGCCTAAAGATCCTGCGAAACCCCAGGCCAAGGGCAACTTCTGGGCGGTCGACGTGAGCCTGATCCCGGCCGAGGCGCTGCGGCTGCAGAACACGGCCCTGTGCCGTCGCTGGCAGAGCAGGGGCGTGCGGGGAGCCTTCGCCAAGGACCTGGGCCCCTACGTGCTGCACGGCTGGCCCTACCGGCCGCCCAGTCCTCAGGCGCAGCCCAGTCCTCAGCCACCACCCAGTCCTCAGCAGCCGCCCAGTGAGGGCTTCAGCATAAAGTCTCTGCTAAGGGACCCCAAGGAGGGGGTGCCACAGAGCAGCCCGGGTCACACAGGATCTGGGCACAGTGGGGAGAAGGTGGTGCCTGCTCCACCCCTGCGCTCTGAGAGGCCTCTGTGGCCCCTCTGCCCCCTTCCCGGGTCCAAAAAAACAGATAGGGAGACTAATTCGCAGGGGGAAACCAGCAGGCCTTCACCCCTCTCCCCTGAGCACAGAGCCTGGCCCCTCCACTTACTGCAGGGTTCCCCAGATGCTGGGGGACTGTCTGGTGGGAGTCACAGGGCCTCACTTTGGGGGCAGCTGCCCACCTCCTACTTGCCCATCTACACTCCCAATGTGGTAATGCCCTTGGCTCCGCTACCACCCACATCTTGTCCCCAGTGCCCACCTTCTACTAGCCCAGCCTTCTGGGGGGTGGCCCCTGAAACCCATGCCCCCCCAGGGCTGCTCTGGGATCTAGATGCCCTCTTCCAGGGGGTGCCACCCAACAAGAGCATCTACGATGTGTGGGTTAGCCACTCCCAGGATCCAGCTGCTTCCAGCCCAGGCTGGCTACTCTCCTGGTACAGCCTGTGAGGCCCCCCCCCCCCCCGGGGCAGGGGCTGCTTCCCTCTCCTACCCCTTCCTGCCACCACTGGCTTGTTGGGGAACCAAGGCCAAGAGGACCCAGAGGTGTTCTGTGGCCACAGCAGCTTTGAAACACCAGGCACCAGCGATGCTGAGAATCCACAATATTTATTGGACTACCCCACAAAGGTGGTGGTGTGGCTAGGCACCACCCTGGCCCCCAGGGTCCGTCATGCCTCTCCTACCCCCAGAGGCAAGGCTGGAAAGAGTGGGGACTTTGCTTGCAGTAGCCCCTTCCTGATCCCACTTTCTCTGACCCTCTCTGTCCGTCCATCCTTCCTTCCATCCATCCATCACCATGTGTCACTTCCTCTCCCTGGCTCCACGCTGGGGGAGGGAGAACCTAATGGTGGCTCCAGCCTGTCCTGTCCTCCCTCATCTGCCTGGGAATGAGGTAGCACCTTTTTGGGGAAAAGAAATCAATACCCTACTCGTTTTGGGTGGTGGTAGTGGGGAAGATAACAGTAAAGGAGTAGACAACATTGTAATGCCAAGTCTGATTTTTGGTGATGGGGTGGTGATCTGGAGGGTAAGCACTTGGTCGTCGGGGGTCTACCTCCCAGGGCTCTCTCATCCCCTGCTGTGGGCCGAGATAACAGCAAATGGTGATAAGGAGGAAACTGAGGGCCTGGGGGAGGGAGGGCCAATCACGCCCCTAGGCTTGATACTCCTCGCGGGGGCAGGGGAGCCAACTCTGGGGGGGGGAGGGGGGCAGCGAGCCCCCCCAGAGATCGAGGAGGTTGTGAGGGCGTGAGATTTGCTGCCTCTGCCGGCAGAGGCGGACTCCAACTCCAGGGGCTAAACTACAAGGGCGCGTCCTTTTGGGTCCCGAGGCCCAAGCTGGAGCCGCTGCCCGGGCCGGGTCCCGGAGGGCTGCCGGGGGACGGCGTAGGAGTGCAGGGGGTCCCGGTAAGTGGCGTGTCGGTGCTGAGCGAAGAGGGCGTCCCGGAGCGCGGGGCCCTGCAGCGCCGGGCTGGCCCCAGCTCCACTCGGCCCACTCGCTCGGCGAACTTGAGCGAGCACACGGTCTCGCCGAGATCCTCGGGCCGCGTGGAAATCTGCGGGGAAGCGGCGCTGGTGGGCGGGCCCGGGGCGGGCGGCGCCGGGCTTGCAAACCACCCTCCCACGCCTGCGGCCGCCCACCTGCAACAACAGCACCGCGGTGGCGCCAGGCCCGAGCGCCGGCTGCAGCAGGCGCGTGAGCTGCGAATCGCGGAAGGGCACGTGGGGCCGGCGGGCGCGCAGCGCGGCCATCACGCCTCCCAGGGCCAGCAGCGAGCGGTTGATAGTCCGGGCCTCCCGCAGACGCTGGGCGCCGTCTCGGTCTCCGCGCGACGGGCCGGCCGCCCCTGCCTTCCAGGCACGCTCCGATCCGGCCAGGTCCACCAGGTGCAGTGTGCCTGCAGGGGCGAGCGAGCCCGTCGTGGAGGGAGCCCAGGTTTCGGGTGCTGCGAGGCCCCCCGCAGGGTTCAGGCGCGCGCTGCGGTACCTGCGGTGCCTGGACCGCGCGGTGGGGACGCCGTACGCAGTGTCAGTGTGACCAGGGCATGCGACCGAGAGCTGTGCGGATTCTTGGTGGTGGCGGCGGTGGCCCGGTTGCTCCTCCCCAGGCTCAGCATCTGGAGGGCGGAGCGATAGGGCCTGCCTGCTGCCGGGTCTGCGTCCCCAGGTGGGAGCACAGGCGGGGCCCTGAGGGCCTGCGGGGAGGCGGTGGGTGGGGGTGGGGTGAGTGCAATGCCACCCTGGCAGCCTTACCTGGTGAAGCATCTCTAGGTCGGGCACGTCCCAGTAGGTGAGGCCAGCCACCTGAATGCCCCCCTGGCCTGCTGGGCCCTGCCTCACGGCCAGGCGCTCAGGAGGCCCTGGGGCTAGCAGGTCCCTGCAGAGAAAGAGAAGGGCTTGGTTTCTGAGGGTCCTAGGGTCACTGACAGGGCACAGGGTGCGGAGGAGGCGCTGCAGGCCCTGACCTGACAGCCTCATTGTAGATCTCCACCATGCTGAGAGTCACACGGTGCTGCCCTTCAGTCCCCATCTCCTGGAACAGTGACTGCAGTGCCCTAGGAGCTATGCCAGGGTCCTCTGGTGGGCCCTGGGCACAGGGTGGGGTGCCACATCAGGCTCCCATCTGAGCCCCTGGCCCCAGGAGCCACCCAGGGTCCCCCCCTTCCCACCTCCATACTGTAGGTCTTCCCTGTCCCTGTCTGACCGTAGGTGAAAATGCAGACACTGTAGCCTTGGAGGCAGGACAGCACGGCTGGCTCCAGCTCCCTGAAGACCTAGGGGTAGGAGGGGTGGGAGGAGTCCTAAGCCCCAGGACCTGAGACACAGTTGGAAGGAAGCTTGATTCCCCTGGGAGGTTGGCCCTAGGGGAGCATGGTGAAAGTGTGGATCTCCCGACAGGTAGAAGACGCTCCCCAGAGAAGGTGGCATTTAACAAGAATTTGCCAGGCAAAGAAGGGAAGGGATGTGACAAAAGAAGAAACAGGAGACGCAGGGCACTGGAATTCTGAGGTCCACTAGGGAGGCCCAGGGAGCAGCAGCCAAGAGCCCAAATGGTGGGCTTGGCTGCCAGGTTCAAACCCAGGTGTGATTGGAAGCAAAGCACATATCGTCCTTTCAGGCCAAGATTTTCCCTCTGTAAGGTGATGACTATAGTGGCACCTGCTGTAGGGAGTAAAGGGGAGCATGTACCAAGAGGCCTAGCAGCATTTGGCTTACAAATGATCAGCCCAGAAAGGCTCCACAGGTGTACAGGTTGGTGGCCAGCCAAGATCACTGGAACCCTGGCCTTGCAAGGGTGCAGAGAGGCGGCTGAGAGGGAGGCGGGGCTGGGACTTGTATCCTGTTGGCAACCGGACCCCAACAGCAGCCTTTTGAGCAGCAACATGGCCAGCTTTTGTGGCCCGGGGGGCTGGCAACTGAATAGCCTGTGAGTTCTGCCTCATGCGTTGGCTGCCAACAATGAGGGCAGAATCCAGAATTGCCAGTGAGGTCACCAAGATTCCATGAACGGAAGGAAGCACTGGGGGTAACCGTGATGGAGGGACTGTGGTGCCCTTGCAGAGATGGGAAACACAGGTGAGGGGGCTCAGTGAAAGATGCCTTTGTTTCCTTTATTCAGACCCATTGAACTGGAGAGCCCTGTCCAGAGGGCTGCCCAGAAAGCAGTGGACAAGGGGGGCCTGCACAGGGCTGCTAAAGCTTGGGATGCAGGCTGAGGCCAGGGGAAGTGTGTGAAATAGAGAAATAGGTGAAAAACAACTGTGGTGCTCCAGGAAGTGGGGGAGGGAGCCCTGACCACCTGCCAAATACTCATCACACAGTGTCCCTGTGAGGCCAGGTTGGAATCTGTTAGCGCTGCCCCTTCCCTAATCCCCTCCCAGCTCTGAGCCTCCATTTCCTGAGCTTTGGAAGTTCTGATGGGGAAGCATGTAGACAGAGACAGGGAGTGTGCGAAGGCCAGGTGGCTGGTGGGCCTGGCAGGAAAGGGGAGGAGGGAAGGAAGCAGGGTCTGCACCAGGCACTGGGAGAGCACTGGGGCTGGACACCACCTGCTCACCCTTACGCCCTCACTGCCTTCTTGGCCACAGGGCAAGGAGGTGAGCCTACCCTCAAAGCTGGCCCACTCCCCCAGGGCTGGAAGAGGGGGAAGGAGGTCACAGCAGTGTCCCCACCACAGCAACACCCTAGCTGTGCCCTGCAGCCAGCTCTGCATGAGCAGTAACCATCATCTCAGACAAGTTCATCTTCCTTAGTTTCTTGGTAAAAAAGTTACTTTTTAAAATGTTGACCTTCCTGTTAAATCAGAAAAGGCTCGTTTCCACTGGAACTGCAGAGCTTGGTGGGGGGATGCAGATGGAAATTTCTGGAAGGAAAGGAGGTACCCAGCTAGGCTGTCATTCCTGCCTCCCAGATCTTCCTGCTCCCTTCCCTTCGCTGAAGTCCAGCCACTGGGGAAGCCAGATGAAAGGGGAAACCCGAAGCCTCTTCAGACTCTGGGGCAGTATGAGGGAAGGTCAGCACAGGGCAAGGGCGGAGCATCACCTCCTCCTGGCTGGCCTCTGGAGAGAAGACCCAGTCCAGGCGGAAGCGACGCTGGCGCCCTCGATAGCAGGTGGTGACAGTGCCGCTGGGGCCAGGCTCCAATCTCACCAGGCTGGAGGGTGTCCCTGGCCTCAGTCGACACAGCACACGGATATTTCCTGGGATGGAGATCAGATCAGTAGGCTGCCTCCCACGCCCCGAAGCGTGCAGAGGCTCCACTTCCTCCAGCTTGCCGCCCCACTCCTCCACTTCCCAAGCCTGCCATACCCTTGAGCTCCAGCAGCCGCCCCGGGCATCCAGTTGGGGGCCCCTGCTGCTCTTCAGGGAGCTGAGTCCCAGCCCCTCCAGCTGACAGAGCCCCCAGGGCCCAGGATACCTGGTGGAATAGGGATGCGAGGAAGTGGGGGCAGCAAAGGAACTGGGGGTGGGGCGGGTGCTGAGGGCAATATGGTACCACCAGCTGTGGTGACCTACAACTTTCAGTGGCTTTGAGCCCCTAGGGGCATCATACAGTGGGCCCAGGATGGAGACTCAGAATCTCAGGAGGATCATGGGAAGACCTTTGTCTCCTCTGGGGTTGGCCATCTTATGAGGGGTTTACAGTCCCCCCAGTTTGCACAGACAGAAATGAGATCACACCCAGGGTGTGTGAGATCACAAGCTGTTCTGGTTCCAGAGCCTACAACCTCCATTAGAGCAGGCAGCTCCCGGGGGCTGGGAAGGAAAAAGAACAAGGGCTCCCCATGGAAGAACAGTGACTGGGCTGCCCAGAGAGCATGTTCTGGAGAGAGGGCAGATGGTCCTGACCTGGCCCCGGGCCTCACTGAGCGAACACTGACAGCTCTGGGTAAATGTGCTGACCAGTCCTCGGAGGTCCCCACAGCCCTGTCGCAGACTGGCCATACGTGCCCGAAGTCCTGTCAGGGAGAGTTTGTTGTGAGGGAAAGCCCAGACCACATGGCCTTCCCATGAGCCCTCTGGACCCCGCCCTTACCTGCCAGCTGCCCAAGCATCTGCTGCAGCTCCCGTCTGCAGTTCTGCTCAGTCTCCTGCTGGAGTTGCCGAAGGGCCCCCCGAAGGCCCTGCAGCTGCACCTCCTGCACCCCCAGCTGTCCCACCCAATTCCACCCCTGTCACTGAGGAAATAGGCACTTACCAGGCCCTGCCTCAGATACCCCCCTCCCAGTGCACCAAGACTTCCCGGCCCCTGGGCTCAGCGCCCACCTGGACCTGAAGTGCTTCTGTGGTGTCCTGGGCTTCCTGAAGCCGACTCTGGAGCTCCACCAATGCCTCTGCCTCCTCCTGTGGGAAGGGTGGGAGCTGTGTCATCTATGGAGCCAGGAGGGAACTCAGGGAGGGGCACTCCAGCAGCCCCATTTCATGGATGGGGAAGTCAAACAGACAGGCAGAGCTGCTCATGAATTCATGTCTCCCAACCCCAGACAGGACTCCTTTTCCCAAGTCCCTCTGCTCTTCTGGGGTCCATCACTTGGAAAGCCATGGGACAGGGTCGAGGTATTCTCCCACGGGCATTGGTCCCTTGTTGGGGCAACTTTGCACAGACCGTCCCAGGGCCTGTCCACAATCCTAGTCTCTGACCCTTAAAGGTCAAAGATGTCCCCCTGCCTCCCTTCCAGCAGCGTTAGATCCTGAGGAAGCGTGGGCAGTGTTGCAGGAAGCCAAGTGTTCAGGAGCCCCAGACTGCAAAAATGGTAGCAGCTAAGGAGGATACCTGGGGGGCCCTGGTGGAGGGGCCAGGGCCCCAGTGCAGCAGAAGGTCCCGAGTGAGGCTCAGGCTCTGTTTCAGAGCCTCATTCTCCAGGGTTAGATGCTGAACCCTTTTCTCTGAGTCTGTCGCCCCCTGGCGGAGAAAGAGGCTCTCTAACTCACCTGAAAGCTGGGGCCCCCTCTCGTGTCCCCCTCCTGGAGCCCCACCCCCAGCAGCCTTACCACGCCCAGGCGCAAGCGGCCCAGCTCCTCTTCCTGCAGTTCGAGTTGCTGCTTCAGCTCCTCTAGCTGGGAAGGAGGGAGGGGCACAGGGTGGATGCAGCATGTCCTTCCACTCCCTCCCACCCCAGTCCCGGGCCCTTCCGGGCCCCTCACCTGTCCAAGGATGAGCTGCTCCAGCCGCTGCCAAGCTCTCTGGTCCTCCTCCAACTGGGGAGGGTTCTGCCCTTGGGCCTCACCCCTTGGTGAAAGGGAAGGGCTTTCTTCTTGAGGTGGGGATCCTGGGGTGGGGTGGACCCAGTTAGGACTGATCAGGTCTCTAACCTGAAGGAGGGGACACCTCGGGAGCAAGGCTGGGCATTGGCCCCGAACAACGAGCCACTCAGTCTCTGCTGGACTTCGCTCCCTCCACTCCCTTTTCAACTCACTACTCCTTACGCACCAGCAGGTGTGGGAGGCTGCACCTCCGAGGCTGGATGAATACCCTGAGGCAGGGCCTGCCTCCCCCTGGGGCTCCGAATCCATGCCAGGAGGGCCAAGAGCTGACCGGTCACCGTCAACAGTGGGGGGACATCGCTCGGCTGTAAAGGAGATAAGAATCGGAGCGAAGGAGACTGAGGTGATGACAGCCATGGGGAGACCCAGGACTATGGATAGAGTATGAGTTTCCCGAGGCAGGACGCTCGGCAAACCGCTCACCTTGCTCAGGTCAGGGTTCCGGCAGCTCTCTTCCGCCCCCAGCTGGACGGAGAGGAACTCAGCAAGACGCACGAGAGCCTCTTCCAGGGAGACCTCGGTAGAGCGGCCCTCGGCTCCCTCTTCCGGCCCATCCTCAGACTCAGAGCAGCCTGTGAGGCCTGATAGCGGGAAAGGGAGGCTTGCGGTTCACGTGTTGGAGGGTAGGCCACCAGAAGGCACCAGCTGTGTTCCTCCCTCCCAAAGAGGTCACGGGCACCCCTCCCTCTCTCCGACGGCAGGGTTCTCTCACGGTCCCGGGGACGCAGCTCTCCCGATGCACCGACAGCACCTACCGACAAGGCCTGTCAGCTCGGTCCACAGTTCTGCCGTGGGCTGGTCGGGGCGGCGGCGACCCCCGGACTTGCCACCGGCACTCTAGGGAGGGAGCAGCGAGACCCCGAAGGAGTGGGTAGGCAGCCAGCCTGTGGGGCTCTTTCCCCCCAGGAACCTGGCCAAGGGAGTTGCGGCTGAGGTCTCCGCTTCCAACACCAGAACAGAGACGGGGTCCTCGGCACGGCCCTCCTCCCCAGCGTCGGCGCCCTGGGAACGTACGCTGCGCGGGCCCGCAAAACCCGCTCTCGAGAAGGGGGTCGCGGGCTGTGCAGCGCCCGCTCCGCTCACCTGGGCGGGGTCCCCGGGGTCGCTGGCCACCGCAGCCCCGCCATCCCTACGGAAGAGGCTGTAGAAGATGTAGATGAGCAGCGAGTAGAAGGCGTACATGGGAGCGCGGGGCGGCAGAGGGCCCCGCTTCGCGCCGCCCCGCGTCCCGGCGCCCCGACTCCGCGCCCGCGCGGTGCAAAGCCGGTGCGCATGCTCGAGACGGCCGCCCCCACGGCCCCGCTCCCGCGGGTGGAGGACGCGCGCGCGAGGAAAGGGAATGCCAGAAACAGGGGCCCCCGGGGCTGCACCCGGACACCTGCCCCGCGCCTCCCACTCCCACTTCACGGAGACCCCGGGCTGAAAGCGCCCACGGCCTCCAGACACCCCCTCCTCGGAATCCTTCCTAACCCACAGCTCTCGCCCCTTAGAGCCATCAGCCCCGGGGAATCCAAGCGCCCCTCCCCACGTAACCCCTTCCTCATAGCTCCGCCCCAGTCCCGCCCAGATCTCTTCACAGCCCCTCCCCACTCATCCCTCCCCTCCCAGCTCCGCCCATACCGCTCACAGCCAATCCCCTCCCCTCAAGGCTCCGCCCACGACCCTCCCCTTTCTCGGGCCCATCCCTTCACAGCTCCTCCCCTCACCACAGAGTCCCTCCAAACCACTTGGCTATCGCACCCGGGCCGTGGTACAGAGCGGCCTCCTCCTAGTCGCCTCTCCGCCCTGACAACCTCTTCTTGCTGTCCTAGAACGTCCTCTTCGTCCAGGCCCCGCCCCCCCCACCCGCCGCTCTAGCCTCCGCTCCTCTCGTTGGTTCGCGCCCGGACAGCGCCGGGAGGAAGCCGGAGGCCCGGCGGCAGCCGGCGGGTGGCAGGGTGGCAGGGTGGCGGGCGACGCCAATCTACAGCTCGCCCCTGGGGTGGGGCCTCGCAGCTCAGCCAGCGCTGACGGCCTGCGCCCTAGCTCCTTCCAGGCCAGGTTCTGAAAACGGCGCTTCCCAGAGCGCAGAGACCAGGCCGAGTGGGCCTGCGCGCAACTCTCCCCAAGGTCTGGCACCCCGACTTGGATTCCAGGGCCCCAGAACTCACGTCTAACCAGGTCAGGCCCTGCGCCGCTTTTTCCCTTCTTTTCCCGGCCAAATTAGGTTCTTCCTCCCCACAATTGTGTCCAGTGGCCCCAGGGCTCTGGAAAGTTTCGGATGAGCCTTTCCCAATATTTAGAAATGGGGCTCTGGAAACTGGTAGTCCTGGAGAGTCTCGCTTAGGGCTCCTGGTCGCCGGCTTCTGCGTTTTCTTCCAATCCAAAGTTGAAGATCCCCTTCTTGTTTCACATTTACTACCACCCGAGGTGGCATGGCCCCCAAGCCGTGGAGTGAGTGGAGCACGACCCTGTCCCACCTAGCGCTGGGAGTGGTGTCTCTGCACGCAGCGGTGAGCACTGCCCAGGTGAGTACACTGGGGCCAGGCAGGGGTGTATCCCACTCCCAGATTGCAATGACCTGGATCAGGTCCAGTTCCCTGGATCAGGGAAAGGGTGGTGGGAGGTTGACTGTGGGGGCCAGGGTTGCATGAGACTTCCACACTCTTCCCTCCTTAAAGGGAAGTCCTGGCTACCCGCCCCCCCCCCCCCCCAATCTCCTCCTATCCTTGTGCTGACAGGCAAGTCGAGGGGCCGCTGCTGGCTTCCTGCTCCAGGCCTTGGCCTCTGCCACCTTGCTAGCCCCAGGGCTGGGCACAGATGAAGACTGTCTTGCTGGAGCCTGGGTGGCCACTGTCATCGGCCTGCCCCTTCTGGCCTTCGATTTCCACTGGGTGAATGGGGACCGCTCCTCTGCCAACCTACTCCTGGGAGGAGGAATGGTGCTGGCAGTGGCTGGTGACCACCTTGGTGCTGAGGGCCGTTCTGTAGCTGGTCAGGCAGTGGTGCTGGTGGTTGCAGTGACGATCCTCATTGTGGCTGTTTTCACGACCAACACTTATGGAATGTGGGGGGGCGCGATGTTGGGGGCTGCAGGCCTCCTGAGCCGGCTGGAGGAGGACAAAGTTCTGCTGCTTCCAAAGGAGGATGTCTGTCGCTGTGCCCTGGCTGCAGGCAGTTGGGCGTACCACCGAGCCCTGCACACACAGCGCCTGCAGTGGGAGTGATGTTTGCAGACAGCAAGGTGGGGCTTCTGCCCTGGCTACCACCTTCCCCTCCCACAGGCCTGCTCCTATGGGCCTCCTCCCCTAAGGATGGACTCTCTTGCCTCCCAAAGAGAGCTTGCTGCACGGTGATGGATGCCTTGGCCAGGAGACAGAGTCTGGGCACTGTCCCTCCTCTGGCTGAGTTTGGGGACTCACCTAGACAAGAATTAAGGAGATGGGGCCCCAGGCACGTTTTGGGGCCTGATGTCGGGCAGGCCATGGTTTTGGATTCAGAGAGAGGCTTGGTCTCCAATAAACCTTAGGGATTCAGCAGGAATATGGAATCTGCCCATTCTTGAAAGGGATCGAGGGAGGGGTCCTCCAGTGAGTTTTCTAAAGCTCCAGGGCAGCAACTGGTTTCCCTGTGCAAAGAAAGGGGCTGCCCTGGAACTAGCCCTGGGGCATCACCCAGCCTGACCTCCTGCTGTCACCTTTGTCAGGAGGGCCCCTAGATTGAGAAGACCTACTTCTGGGCCCTTGCTCTCTTGGGACATAGTAGAGTTCTGAATATCCTTGGTACAACCTGGCAGGTGGCACTCTGGGACAGTGACCTTCACGGGCTGCCTGTTGGGGTGGGGGCAGGGAAGGGCTGTATTACAGCTGTATTACAGCTGTCCTCAGAACTGCACAATCCCACTCAGCTGACTTGACATGTACTCATCTTCCCGCTCGCCTGTGTAAGGCAGGTCCTGATTTCCCAAGACCCTCACTTTTCTCAATGGACCCCTCCTCAGCTCCTAA
Organism: Acinonyx jubatus; assembly: GCF_027475565.1. Taxonomy (NCBI): domain Eukaryota; kingdom Metazoa; phylum Chordata; class Mammalia; order Carnivora; family Felidae; genus Acinonyx; species Acinonyx jubatus. The sequence goes on from NC_069394.1 coordinate 410,987, forward strand.
CCCCAGGGTTAGGAAATGGGTTTGGGCAGAACAGTGGGTTAGATTCGGGGTCCAAAGTCCTTTCTCGAGATATTCTATGCTTGCGTCTATTCTATGCGTGCTTCCCGTGGAAGCACACCTGGTCCCACACAAGAAGGACCTGAGTGGCCGACGGGGTTTTTCACTCCAGCGAGCCAGGCCAGAGATTCTTGCACGCAAGCATGAGTGTTGGGGGACAAAAGCGCAAGCACATCCCAACGTGGCGGTCCAGGGATGCCCACCAACCGGGTGGCCTCGGCTAGTGGGCCGCACCCTAGACGGACCGGAAGCGGCGCGCACGCCCCCAACCCTAGGATTTCCCTGCCCCGAGCGCGCGCCCCTCCGCAGGTCGCCCTGGGCCCCGCCCTCTTCCTGCCTACTTTCTGCAGGGGCGGGCCCTCGGGCGTCCCTGCGCGCCCATTGGGTCTGGCTGACGTGCCATCTAGCCCTGGGCGGCTCTCCCATTGGCCCCGCACGGCTCACGTGACAGGGAGACCGAGGGGGCGGTGGCGGCGGCAGGGGGAACGAGCAGCGAAAACAAAGATGGCGGCCGCGCCGGGGTCGGTGGCCGCGGCGGCTTCGGGGCGACGCGCGGGCCAGACCCACTGAGGCGGCGGCGCAGGGAGCGGGGTTGCGGGGTCGCGGCGGCAGCGAGAGGGCGGCGGGAGCGCGCGGCGCCCCTAACCTCCAGCCGCGGGTGCGCGCCGGCACCCGCCCGCCGGGCCGACCGGCCGCGATGTCCGGCGCGGAGGAGGCCGGCGGGGGCGGGCCGGCCGCGGGGCCTGCCGGCGCCGTGCCAGCTGGGGCCGGGGTCGGGGCTGGGGTCGGGGTCGGGGCCGGGCCAGGGGCGGCCGCGGGGCCGGCGGCGGCAGCGGCTCTGGGCGAGGCGGCGGGGCCCGGGCTCCCGGACGAGGCGGGCCTGGCAGGCGCCCGGCAGCTGCAGGAGGCGGCCGGCGACCCCGACGCGCCGCCCAAGAAGCGGCTGCGGGCGGCCGAGGCAGCCGAGGCGGCGGCGGCGGCGGCGGCGGCGGGCAGCGGGAAGCTGGAGGAGCGTCTCTACTCGGTGCTGTGCTGCACCGTCTGCCTGGACCTGCCTAAGGCCTCCGTGTACCAGGTAGGGCCGCCGGCCCGACCCCGACCCAGCCCGGCTGCAGCCCCGCCGCGGCCGCCCCCCTCCCTGGGCACCGCGTATCCTCGGAAGGCAGGTCTGAGCTCCGGGGCCCAGCAGTCGGGATACCGGAGGCTCTTCGGAAGCTTTACATTCTCCTTCTGTTAGCACTTTATTTCCTACTGCTAACCAGCTTCTTGTACTGACTTCTCTTGTTCCCAGATCGGAATCTTTCGCTTCTTTACTTTCCGGGTTTCCCCACTGCCCCCACCTCAGCACTCCCCAGCTCACCCTCTCAAGCTGCCCCCAGGGAAAGCTGGTGACAGATACCCACATTCCGCGCCCCTTCGCTCTCCTCCCTCCGCCCCCTCCCCCCCCCCCCCAGCCTGCTCCCCTCATTCTTGAGCTCCCTGGGCTTGGGGAGACCCTGGTCTTTCCTCTTCACTCAACAGCTCTTTCTCTATTCTTTTAGTAGCCACACCCCCGAAACCTGCCTTCAAGCTCTTGTCAGGTACCTTCTACCTCTTTATTGAAAGAACTCTCTTTGCCTTTCATTTTGGAAGAGAATTGAAAGGAGTGGATCACCTCTTTTCCCTTCTCCTCATTTCTTCCTCTGGGTGAACTACCTGCATCAAACCCCACAGTCTGGGTCCCTCCTCTCTTTCCAGGCTGACCTTATGCTTTCTGTATATGCTATGTCTTAAGTTAGATTCCCACCCCTTCCTACTTTACCCACACCAGGCCTGGCTTCTCAGGCTACCAGCACTCCAGGAGGTGTGTCCACCCTCCTTTTACCATCTGAGAATCCAGAATGTTGGCTTGACTCCGTCCTTAACCAGCCACAGCCATCAGAGAGGGGACTTGGCCCAGGTGGATCTTACATGGGCGTCACAGAGCAGCAGGGGCCACACCTTGGCCCTAGAATTAGTTTACAGTGTGCTCTCTTCTTTGTCCACCTGTCTCTCTCCCCACCCCCACCCCTCTTATAGGTTTCCTCCCAGAATCCTTTTGAGGAATGGAACAGGTTCTCGGTCGCCTTTCTTTGCACTTATAGGACTAGTGATGGCTGATGGGGCTTGGTTCTGTTACTCAAACAGGGGGCCATGGGCGAGAGGGCCGTTTTAGTAGTAAGCAGTACCGGGCTAACCTGGGTTGCCATTTCCCCCGCCTCTAGATCTCCAAATCCTTTCCTGCTTTGGCATGACGTAGCTTAGGAGGACCCTGGTGTACCCAGGTGACAGAGGAAAGAGAAGGCATTGGCAGGGAAGTGGGTTGAGTTCTTTGGGATGAGGGCACTGGCTCTCTGCCTAACCTCCTGGCCAGAGGCCCTAGCTCAGGAATACCACAGGCCTTCTGACCCAATTGGAGGAGCACTTGCCATGGACCCTCAGCCTTGGAGGGACCCTTCAGGAATTGTCCCCTCTCCAGCCCATTTTCTCCTTGCCGGTGACCTTTTGATCCTCTCAGGTGGAAGAAGTCTTCCTTCCTTGGGTCTTAAATGAGAGCCCAAAAAAGCCAAGCCAATGATGGGTTGTGGGGGAGGGTCCCAGGGGAATTTGGGGTTCTCCCCCCGTCCTGTGAGTGGGCTAGACCTGGCCCTGGCACAATGACAGGCCACATGGTGCTGCTTCCTGGTCCCACTCAGCACAGAGAGCCAAAGCTGTGCCTCTGGCCAGAGCTCCCGGTGATGGGGCCTCTGAGCCTGGCTGGTTCAAACCGGCCTGCAGTGTGCTGGGAGCTGAGCTCCGTCCTGGGCAGACTGGAGGCAGGCAGCTAAACAGCTGTGATGGAGAGAGTAGAGGAGCTGAGATAGCCCTGACCTGTGGCCTTCCCATGACCTAGTGGGCTCTGCTCAGCAGCTTCCCTGGAAACAGGCCTGCTGAGCAAGGAGAGACCATGACGCTGAACTGTAGGCTTTAGCACCGGCCCCTGCCCTACCTCCATTCTTCCAAAGTGACAGCTGGGCCTTGATAGGGAGTTGTTTCTCTCTCATCTCTGGATGCCTAGAGAAAGCTCTAGAACATGTGATCAGTGGTAGAGCCCTTGGCTCTAGAAGGGTTGACTAGAGTCCTGCCACAGATCGGAACGTGCTTTGGTTGCTGGAAGCCATGCCGTGGGTGGGGGCATGCCTGGCATGGATGTATAGCAGTGCCCACGAGGGGCCTGAGGGATGAGCTGGAAGAAGGCGGGAAGGCTTCTTGGTGGCTCCCCACTGCATGTGACCTGGATGGGGACATTGAGGGTAGGGGTGGGGACGAGCCTGGATGCATATGAGCTGGGTTTGCTCCCAGGAGGATCTGGTCATAAATGGCGTAGGCCCTATACATGCTGTCTCCTAACCTTCTTCATGTCCCTGGTTGGGTCCCACTGCTGACCATTATCTCTTGGCCTGGCCTCAGCCCCTCCATTTCTGGGGGTCTTCTTTGGTGTGCCGTGTTGACTGTCCTTTTTTGGTGGGCTGGTCTCAGGCATGTGACGTGTTCCATTCTCTGTTCCTACCAGCAACGTTTCTCCTGACTCCAACAGGACACACAGCTTGGAGCAGGCACCAGCCACGCTGTGCGTCTGGGGACTGTCTCAGATGGTGCCCAGCTCTGGGGTGAGGAGAATTACCAGTGGCCATGGTGAGCCCAGTGCACTGTGCCTGGCTGGGTCTGCAGGGGACAATTCCATGGGCCTCTGGAGTTGGCTGAGTGCGTGGCAACTTGAGAGTGCTGTGGCCACCAGCCCCCACATCCATGCCACCAGGGGAGCCTTGGTGGTGGCAAGAGCTCACCTGGAGCAGACTTCTCCGGCTGTTGTGGAGCCTGAGCCCCTGGCTTCACACAGCTGGCTCTCCCACACATCTAGCACATCAAACCACACACCTGGGCTGGGAAACCTGCTTTCGTATAAGAGCAAGGCAGTCATGCAAATGGTTTTCACCATGGCCTACTTTAAGGTAGGTCAGGTCAGATCAAGGACAGAGTAGGTTCAGCAGATGCTGGCTTTGATGTTCTTTGTGTGGGTGTTGGGTGTGTCCTTGGTGACTGGCCTGACATCTCCAGAGTCGGCAGCACCCAGGTGGGGGCAGGAGGACTGGAGTTGCAACAGGGACACTCATGCAGGAGTGAGCAACAGGCACCTGCTGTAGATACAGAACTGTGGTGCCAGGGCGATGTGACCCGGCTCCCTCGGCGTATGGGAGCGCCTCCTCTGGGGGAAACAAAGGCAGCCTTTCTGGTGACTGGAGCATTGAAGATGCAACCTTATCCTGATCTCCTTCCCAGGCTGTCCCCCAACCCTACACACAAGGCCCAGTGTGTCCTCTGTGTGACACACCTGGTATGACCCTGCAGACATCACCGAGGCCCTCAGCTGTGGTCCAGCATCTGGAGGGAGAGGCCACAAGCTCTCCCAACCCCTCGCTGGGCTCTCTGCCGGAAAAAGTTCCCCGTGACCTCCATCAGGGTGAAGGAGTAGGCAGGGGGGTCTTTCACATGATGTGGCCCCAACTGGCTTTCTGGCCCACCACTCCTGGCCTCAGACCTTGGCCTGCCAGCAACACACCTCACCCCTCCAGCCTTTTGCTCCTGTGCCCCTTCCGCCTGCGTGCCCCGTCCCCACTCCTACTTCTCTTCTGGGGCCCTACAGAGGCAGTGACCCTGTTCTGTAGCCATTGTCTCTCCCTGCTACAGGATGCTTGTCCTCGCTTCATGGGGCACTTGCCAGTTTCTGCCCTGTGGGAGCACAGGGGATGTCTTGCTGTGCCTCTTGCCCCCAGGCCTCCGGTCTCCACCAGGACCTGCCTCATGCCCTGGCGCAAGGGGACCGGATACTTGATTGGCAGTCACGTTGGTAAAAAAAAAAACCTAGGAAACGGGGGTGGGTCCACCTCTGTCCAGGCTCCAGCCAGTGTGCTCACAGGCTTTGGGGGGCATCCCGTCACTGTCAGCATGCCTGATGCTGCAGGCTCTATTCTAAATGATGTTTAAGGAATCCCCTGCGGGGCTGCCTGCCCACCTGGCCTGGGATTCTCTTCTCTAGCTCCTGGCTCTCACCTTGAGGTGAGAAAAGTAGCAGAAAAGAGCTACAGAAGTGTATCTGCCTAGGTATCTGAAACAAGAGCATAGAAAGGGCAAAGTTTCTGGACTCTGGCCACATGAGAAGTTTTATTTTTTCATGGTGGTGGTTTGTCACTTGAGTTGCCTTTTGATCCAGGGCGTATCCACATTCTGAGCAAGAGCCTCAGTCCTGACTCGGGGGTTAGCATGATGACAGGAGCCCAGGGTCCGGGGCTTAAAACCAGAAATGTGGCGGAGAGCTAGAGTCCTGGCTTTACCTAAAACACCTTTGTTCCTTGGACACAGTGAGGTCCCTCTTAGGCCACCTGAGTTAAGAGATTGAGGAGACCTCAGGCCAAACGTGGGGGGTGTGGAGTGCCCTGCAGCCCTGATGGGCGTGGTGAAGGGGGGCCTGCAGCTGGGCTAAGGAGCAGTTTTGCGGTTAGTGCCCTCAGCTATGCTTTTGATGGTGAGCTGCTCTCACGGGCCTAGGATTTGAGGGGATGATGTATGCCAGGCTTGAAAGAGGGCCTGAAAGGCCGACTGACCAAGGCTTGGTTTCCAGAAGACAGGGTGGGGTGGCTGGGTGTTTTCTAAGACCCTCTCATAGCTCAAGGCCTGAGGTCAGGGCTCCCCACTCATGAGTCTGGAAGGTACATTCAGCTCCTTAGCCCAGGGGGAAGCTGACCTGGGTGCCTGTAAGCTGCCTGTGCCCAGGTAGAGAGGGAGGGACTGCTGGGTGACGTCCTGCAGGGACAGGTACAAATGCCCATTCCTGGGCCATTTGCGGAGCGCTTTGGAGGGGATTGCTGTGGCTTGGATGGGGCTAGGGACTTCAGGGGTGAGGGAGGGGCTTTTGCTGAAATTGCACACCTGTGCCAGGAGTCCCTTCTGAGGCTCTGCAGGTGGGGGCCACGTGACTGGCCGGCCAGGCTCTGCTCTGTGATGGCCTTGGTGAGTGTTTATTCTGTGCCTGTCATGTGTTGGGGGCCAAGCCATGCTGTGGTACGTGTTGTCTCACCCCACATGATGAAGTGAGTCGGTCTTTGTCATTCTTTGTGCCTAAGTAGAGTGAGGCCCAGAGAGGGAAGCAACAAACCAGGGTTATGCTGCTGGTGAGCTATAGGCTAGAGTCTAAGCCACCATCTGTCCTGGGAGGCTCTGTAATGTTCTGAGTTGGGAGGCCCTTCTTCCTGCCCCTCCTCCCATCAGGATCTTACCGGCAGCCCGGGTGGGCGCTGCAGGAGCTGCTTCTTGGGGTACCCAGGCTCTTGGGAGCTTGGCTCTAGCATGTGGAGTGGGACATTCTGGCCTGTTCTGGCTGGGGCTGTCCATCAAAGGCTTGGCGGGCAGCTGATACTGTGCAAAGCCCTTTGGGACTCAGCTTCTGGCTGGGCAAATCAGGGTAGGTACAGTCCAGCCTAGCCACTGAGGAGGCTGGGTCTACATTAGCATGTGGCCAGGCCTGCATGTGGAGTCAGGGTCTTGCTCGGGAGGACAGTGAGGGCCTGGATAGCAGGGAGGGCTCTGGAGCCTGGTGACTGCCCTGCTGTGGACAGATCTCCTGGGCTGGGTGTCAGCTGGACCCAGGCCAGCCACCTTGTTTCCACCCAGGAGCATCCCGTGGGTACCTGGTGAGGCGCTGGCTGTGTGTGGGTATCAGCTTGTCTCTTGGCCAGGCTGCAGCATCTTGCTGGCTCACTGTCTTCCAGCTCTCAACTGAGCTGTTGGGATCTACGGGGCAGGGGCCCTACCTCTCCCCCAAGGAGGGCAAGTTTCAGTGCTTCTTTGTGGAATCCTATCACCTAAACCCGTGTTGGGTCTAGAGGCTGCAGGAGGAAAGGGGTGGGAGCTGGCGTGAGAGCTTGGATGTTCCTGCAGCCCCTGAGCTCTAAGGAGGGGCCTATTGGGAGGGGTATGCAGGCCACCTCTCTCTGCCTCAGAATAGCGGGGTTTCAGGGCAGTGCCGGGAGGTGAGCAGTCACACACGTGGTAACCTTGGTGTTCCTCAGGTCTTAGGATGCCATCCAAGCCTCTCACCCTCAGGTCCACACCCCCCCCCCCCCCAGCTGGGCCACCCTGAAATAGAAGAGATGCCAGGTGGGTGTTGTCGCTGTTCTGCTCAGGCCAGTGGTGACTGCAGAGCTGAGCCCTGCCCGGGCAACCTCTCACCAGGAAGCATCGAGAACTAGAGTGCATATGGAGTGGTGTGGGGCCCTGGGGGGGGGGGGGGGGGGGGAGGGGCAGGGTCTCATAGTGTGCATCTGGCCAGGCTTCCTCATTGAGGGTGCCAGGCACTGGTCGTGGCTTCACTGAATGTGGTTCTCTGTGGTTTGGCCTCCCTTCCAGGGGGCGGCCTGAAGTCTCCCCCTCCTGTGAGTTAGTAGTTAGATCGCGTGTTCAGCTTCCCTGTGCCTTCTGCACACCCCAGCAGTCTTCTCTCTGGGGCTCGGGTTTGGCGAACCCAGGCCTCTGTCGGGCTCAGGCCCGCGGTGGGGGCTGTGATTAAAGGTATGCCCCAGGCCCTTGGTCTCTGTGCCTCCTACAGGGTGGCAGGGGCCTATGGCATCTGTGTCCCCCTCCTCTCCAGTCACCGCATCTCTGGCTTCTCCACTGACCTCTGGGAGTAGACAGGGTAGACTGCCTTTCCAGCCTGCTCCTCCTGTGAGCAGGCCTCAGCCCTTCCCAACTACTTCTCGGATCCCTTGGGTAACTGGCAAGGTGCTGGCTGAATGTGGGTATTGGCTTGTCCCTTGGCTGGGCCAGCAGCACTCTGCACCTAGCCTGTGTGTCCAGTGCTGGCACAGGCCCACCCCCGTCAGACCCTTTTCCTCCAAACCTGAGCCCAGCCAGCGCCTCCTCCACATCTTGCACATTTTAATTTTTGACCTTAGAAATTGAGATTTTAGTGCACATAATCTGTGGGGTGTTTGTGTGGACACGGATTCAATGTGTGAGGCCTTTGTCCCCAACCAGCCTACCCCCACCGGTCCTCAGCACGTAAGTCCCACCACTCACTAGACCCCAGGCCTGGCATATGGGTGCCAAGAGCTCACAGCCTACCCTAGCTCCCCAGCTCTGGGTGCACAGACCCCTGAAGTGGTGGGATGGCAGCGGGTGTTTACTGAGGACCCCGTGTGTGTGGATGTGGCCAGGCCTTTACTGCACTGCACCCCCCTCCCAGAAAGGTCCTGGACCTCAAGGGAAGCTTGTGGCCCAGTGGCTTTCTGGAGGTTTGCCACAGCTGATGAGCCCAGGCTAGCTGCTGGCGAGACCTCTGATGGCGCTGTCTGCCCCTTTACCCCCAGCTGGCTGTGGGAGAGTCTCCAAGTGGAAATCCAGCCACCCTTGGCAGAACCCCCATGTGTCCCCTCAATGTTCCCTGACCTCTGCTCCTCCCCATCTGTCACTGCAGGTTTTTACTAGTCAGGATCAGGTCTAGGGAAGGTGTGTCTGCCCTCAGGGGACACTCAGCTCAAGTCTTTGCTCTTGTGTCTCTTGGTTTCTCTGTGGGCCTCTCCTGCCCTTCTTACTAGGAGCCCCTGGAGGGCCAACCCCACAGCCTGTGTATCTCTCTCGACGGCACCAAGTGAGCACTCAGGAGGTATGTGTGGAATCAGTCAGAGACCCAACACAGGACTTGAGCAGGCAGCCCACTGCCCACATGCGCAAGGACTCCCAGCAAGGCGCAGGTTGCTGGCAGACAGTGTCTGGGCCTCAGATCTGCGGGTTCACAAAACGAGGGGGCCCGGCTCCTACCGACCTAGTTCAGCGATATGTCCTGCCTGTAGCTCCCATTCTCCCCTCCAGGCATGCACTGTGCCCACACATCCTTGTCCCAGGCCAACTGGGCCTCCTCACCTGCCACAGCTCTGTGCAGTTTTTAGGAAGGCCCTTGCCAGTAGCCAGCCTTACTGCGTGGGTGGCAACTACACTCTTAGCAGTGCTGGCCAAGGAGGGCTGGAGTGGAGGGGCCAGGCCCCCAGCCGCCAGCACAGGGGAGCAGTGTCTACTGCCCCACTTGACAGCTGCTGGCCAAGTGCCACAGCCATGCCCAGACAAGAGCCTGTGTTCCTGTAGGCATCCCGAAATCAGGGCCTCTAGGGGACTCTCGAGGCAGTCCCTAGCTCCTGGGATGGGAAGAGGCCAGGCTTCAAGCCCCAGTATGGCCAAACCAATCACCACTAGTGGGCCTGCCTCGGTGGAGATCTGTTACCTCTGTAAGCCACCAGGGGCCACTTTTGAGTCACCCACCTCTCCACAGGAGCTCCATCGGCCGTGTCTTTGCAGTGTTCCAGGAAAAAGGCCTGTCCTACCTGAGCAGTGGCTCTGTTTGCTAAACAACAGCGTGCCTGTGCCTCTCCTCGCCAGCAGTCCCTTCTGCAGCTGGAGCTGGCAGGGCATGCTGGTGCGTGCGTGTGTGCACGTCCTGCAAGTCTGTGAGCTCATCTCCCTTTCCTTCTTCGCAGTGTACTAACGGTCACTTGATGTGCGCTGGCTGTTTTATCCACCTACTAGCAGATGCCCGGCTGAAGGAGGAGCAGGCCACGTGCCCTAACTGTCGTTGTGAGATCAGTAAGAGCCTCTGCTGCCGCAACCTGGCTGTGGAGAAAGCCGTGAGCGAGCTGCCCTCCGAGTGTGGCTTCTGCCTGCGCCAGTTTCCCCGCTCCCTCCTGGAGAGGCACCAGAAAGAGGAGTGCCAGGACAGGTAACCGCCTGGGCCGGCCTGCCCACCAGAGGCTTAGCCACGCGTGTGGGGCCCAGGACGGGTCTGGAGGCCACCCTGGTGCAGGCGAGGCCGCAGCATGTGGGATGCTCTGGCTGTGTTGCCCTGGCCTTGGGTTCTGCACACATGGCCCGGTGACAGCCTAGAAGGAATGGGCTAGGGTGGAGCTACACAGGACCCAGGCCCTCGAGGGGCTGGGGGTGGGGGTGGGGCCCCACGGAGGGCAGGGGGCTTGGATCTGGACCCAGTGCCTGTTTGGACAGCACCCTGGCTCTCCAGGGTTCTCTGGCTGCATGGTGGCCTCTTAGAGGCTATCTGTCCTTGGCATCCTGGGGCCCAGGAGAGCATGACAAGTTCTAGGAACTTGGTGTGAAGCTGCACGGGCACCCCCACCCAGCCCCTGCTGGTTGACACTGCCATCTGCCAGTGGGGCCAGGCCACCGAGCCTCGCTTGGCGTGAAGCTGCATGGGGTGCAAGACCATGGTCAGTGGCCACTGTTATTAAGCAGGAGAGAGAGTTCTCACAGCAAAGGGTGTAGGTGGCCTGTGTAGCCACAGCTCTCATGTGCTACTTTTCTCTCACACACACTCTGACCCCTTCCTGAGAGCTGGCACATGGGGAAAATGGCCTTCGGGGGGTAGTCTGTATATGAGCAGGGCTAGGCAGAGGCCCACCTTTGGAGGACCACTGGGCAGAGCCACCTCCCGCAGGGCGCAGGCCGTGACCACGGTGCTCGCCTCCTCCCTAGGGTGACCCAGTGCAAATATAAGCGCATCGGCTGCCCGTGGCATGGCCCCTTCCACGAGCTGACGGTGCATGAGGCTGCGTGCGCCCACCCAACCAAGACGGGCAACGAGCTGATGGAGATCCTAGACGAGATGGACCAGAGCCACCGCAAGGAGATGCAGCTCTACAACAGCATCTTCAGCCTGCTCAGCTTTGAGAAGATCGGTTACACAGGTGAGGCGCCCCACGGCCCACTGCATGCCACACAGGCTGAGGGGGGGTGCGGCCGCTGGGAGCCTGGGGAGCAGTGGGCTCTGAGCAGTGAGCACAGGCCATGCTGGATGGCCAGGCTCTGGACAAGCTTTTGGCGAATGGGAGGACACCTTGGGGGCGAAGATGTGCCAGAGGCCGAGCAGGGGATGGGCCGGGGCAGGACCCCGGGGGCACCTGCATGGCTCTCAGAGGCCCTCTCACCTGTCCTCCCCTCCCCGGCCCTGCCACCCTAATGACGTGGCATCCTACTGCGTGGGGCTGCACAGCCTTGGGACAGTCAGGGTCTAAGCAGAAGGTGGGTGTGTCTTGGAGGGCCTGGGAGCTAGAGGCCTGTCCTGTGGAGCCAAAGGCGAGAAGAGCACTCAGCACATCCGGTCCTGCCTGCAGGCAATTACTGCAGTGGCCTAGGGCTTCCTGAGGCCATCGAGAAGATGCTCAGGGGCGGGGCTCCTGAATGAGCTGAGGGTGCCCGGCTCAAAATGCAGAGCCGGGAGTGGACGCCCAGAGACGGGCAGGCTGGACCGCACTCGGGCCCACTGGATCTCATGGGCTCTCCTGGCCACGGCCACTGCCTTTGGACATGCTGGGGAGCAGGAACCAGGCCAAAGCCTGGTCCAGACACAGAGAACAGCGAGAAGCACCTGCTGCCACTGGGGCCACTCAGGGAGACTACGACCCTCTACTACTCAGCCCACACCAGGCAGCCGGCTCAGAGCATCAAGGGCGGTCGCAGGCAACCAGTCACACCATGCTGCCTGGACTAGGCCTTGGCTAGGTGTAGGCCTGCACAGGCCCGGGAGGCTGAGGGCCAGCAGCCTCAGCAGCAGCAGGTCATGGCCCCTGGTTAGTTGCAGCCTCAGCTGCCCTGGTGGGCGCCATGGCACAAACAGTCCGGGCCGGGCCTTGTGGGTCTGGGCAGGCCAAGGCATCATGATTGTGGCGGTGGCTGGGCAGGGATCCTCGTCCACACAGGAAGGACTGGCCACCTCCATGGAGGGACTCGCGGGCCGTGGGCCCCGGGCTGTGCTGAGAGAACTGTGTGACAGCACAGGAGCCCAGCACTGGGCCACACGCCAGCGCTCTGCCTTGCGCCCCGTGCGGGCTCACGTGCCACCTGCCTGCCTGCCCGACCGCCCGCCGGCTTTTCTGGCAGCTCTGTATCAGAACCAATAAAGTGCACTTGTTCTCAGAACGCATCCTGTCTGTGTGTCTGCTTACCCACGCCCCTGGGTGGGCCTCCCTCTGCCTGGGCTGGGCCCTGGGGGAGGCGAAGAGGGAGGCCAGCGGGGGTCGGGCCGCTCACTTCTTTCAGCCTCTGGACTCCCTGCAGCTAATGCGTGTTACTTCTGTTTGTAGTTGTTTCCCCCAAAGCTTGTGTGCGCCTCCATTTGCCATAATTGCGTTTGATTTGCCTTGTGACAAGTAGAGCACGCTGTGTCCTCCTGGTAAGTCGCCTTCCTCCCTGGCTGAGCCTGCATCCTCGGCCTTCGGAAGGCACCGCCACCCGGCCCCACCCACACTGACTGCCGGCTCTTCCCGGCCTGTCTGTCTCCACAGAGGTCCAGTTTCGGCCATACCGCACAGATGACTTCATCACGCGCCTGTACTACGAGACGCCAAGGTTCACGGTGCTGAACCAGACGTGGGTCCTGAAGGCACGCGTGAACGACTCGGAGCGGAACCCCAACCTGTCATGCAAGCGCACACTCTCCTTCCAGCTCCTCCTCAAGAGCAAGGTCACGGCGCCCCTGGAGTGCTCCTTCCTGCTGCTCAAGGGCCCGTACGATGATGTAAAGATCAGCCCCGTCATCTACCACTTTGTCTTCACCAACGAGAGCAACGAGACGGACTACGTGCCACTGCCCATCGTCGACTCTGTGGAGTGCAACAAGCTGCTAGCCGCCAAGAACATCAACCTGCGGCTCTTCCTGTTCCAGATACAGAAGTAGGCGGCGCCGTGCTGCCCGCGCCTGCCCCGCAGCGGCCTCGCAGTGCCGTCTGACCGTTTTAGCAGAGGAGAAGGAACAGATGCAAACATTGGGAAGGTCTGCATGCGTGTGCGAAGGTGTGAGTGCTCTCACCTCGCCCTCCGCCCCGCCTCCTCTGTCCCAGGCACCGGAGGCTGGGCCACCTGCAGAGGAGACGGTGGCTCAGGGACACAATGGGGCTAAGCCCGTGGCCATGCCCTGGCCCCCATGGCGCAGTGAGGCGCACCGTCTGCTCTGGGCTGTGCCCGGCCCCTGGGCCGGGCTCAGGGAGCACGCTGACTTCAGACGGCATATTTGATTGCAATTAAAAAGGCACCCTTGTTTCCTACTTTCTGTTTTGTTCGAGGGAAAGGTGTGGCTGTAATTGGACATCGGGGGAGCTTTGGTTTGGCCTGGGGGTCAGAGCCCGCAGGTCCTTGTTATTACGCCTCCATGCACGCCCCCCGCCAGAGACTCGGAGACACTGCCCCCTCTGTCACAGGCCTGGGCAGGGGAGCAAGCAGGACCCGGGTCTTGCAGCAGCCCCAGCGCACACATGCGCGCAACCACACACACACGCACGCACGCACGCACACACCAGCTGCTCCAGAGAGATAGGACTTGGCCGCCAGGGCTCAGCAGATGCTTCGGAATGCAGGGTGAAATTCTGTCTCTTTCCAGGAAAACAAAATTAAACTCTTCACAGGCTCTTCTATAAGTTACGTAAATTTAGCAAGAGAGAATCTATTTTCTGTATTCAGCCTTGAGAGCGCAGCCTCCCCAGCCTGTGAGGGAAGCTGTGGGGGCCGCAGGCAGTGAGCTAGCCTGGCTGGGAGGTTTCCAGTGGGCTGGCCATCCCCGTGCTGCTATCAGGAACTGGCTGCCACCTCCCAGAGGTCAGTCCCTGGGCGACGTGGCTTCTCACTGGAGGGAGCTCTTCACGGCCTCAGTGAGCAGTGAGCAGGCCCTGTGTGGGGGCCTCACAGGGAGGGTAGGAGCCCTGTGTGGAGGACCCTGAGACCTTCGGAGCCGCTGGAGAGGGGAAAGCTTGGCTCCCCTCCTTTGCTTAGGAGACACATCTCTTTTGCGATAGCGTTCTGCTGCTTCAATACCAAAGAACCGTTTCCTTCGACCCAGGCCTGGCCTACCCCACGCTTCAGAGCAGTCTCTGCCCTCCTCCGCCAGCCTCGCTCCCCATTTCCAGGGCCCTGTAGGCTCAGCACTTGGGGCAGCCCTGACAGTAAGCGTGCAGAGCCGCAGGCCTGGCCTTTCCCTGTGGTCCCTCCCTCTCCTGGCCCAAGAGTTGGGGGCTGAAAAATAGAGGTAAGGAGCCATGCATGGGGTAGAGTGAGAGTCTCGTCCCAGTGCCTAGCTCAGGCAGCCCTCTGAGCCAATTCTCACCCCAGGGCAGCTCACTTAGCTCTACTGAGAAGACTATTTAGCTTCCTGTTTCCAGTCTAGGGCGTGGGGCTTATGGGGCAACCCCCTCCTGCAAGGCCACCTGTGCCTGGCCACTGAGGACACCCAGAGGTGCTACACTTGGTTTCCTACCCTCCACAAAGACCCCGTGCCCTGGCCCCCAACACATCCTTGGGAGCACACCCTGGCATGAGTCCCCCTGTCCTCAAGTGCTGCCCACCACCCCCCCCCCCACACACACACACACCTGGCAGATACAGAGGATGACATTCAGGTAGCCGTGTGCTAGGTCTTGTGTGTAGAGGGGATGGTCCCATGTCCCTGGATCTCCGCATCTCTCAAGGATGGACACCCTCTGTGTAGGGTTTCTGGATTTCTAAGTGACCATGTTGGGGAGAAGTCAGGGTAGGGGCAGGCTTGCCTGGTCTGCCTGTAATTTAGGTTTGTGTGTGAGAGATTTGAGTTGGCAGAGGAGCAGCGCCCGAAGGCTCTCCTGGGTGGGGTAGGGTGGGAGGCAACATCTCTATGCAGGTCAGGTATGTGGCTGCCAGAGGGGACCAGGCCGGGGGCCACAGGAGGGAGAAACCAAGGCCAGCTGGGCCTTCTGCGCCCTGTCCCCACAGTCCTAGGGCTAGCAGCTCTTAGATGGGGGTGGTAGATGGGCTGGGCTCTGCAGCACCAGGGCTCCCGGGTTGCCGGGGGCATACAGCCCACTATTTCTGGCAGCCCAAGGGCATGTCTGGGGGGTGCCCAAGAGGAGCAGTAATACATCCCAGCATCGCCTTCCCCAACACAGCCCCCACTCTGATGGTCACCTCAGCAGCTGAGCCTTACATCCTGGTGGGGGCAGGTACCTTGGGAGATTGTAGTGTGTCGTGGCCACTCTTGGAAGCTGATGCCACAAACCTACTTGTGGCATCTCACCGGGGTCATCGATTTACTGGGGATTTCCCAACCTCCTTGTTAGGAGAGAACACCAGTGGTCTGTCTCCAGGACCCCTTGGCATTTGGCATCCTGAGCTAGAGAGAGTGGGGGTGCAACCTTGGCAGATGTGGAGGAGGCCTGGGGGCACACAGCAGGCTGCCCCCTCCGCCATCACCACTCCCCTATGTGCACTACATCCCTCAGTTCACCCAAGTGAGACATTTGCAAAAATAATAAAAATAATTTTTTAAAGAGGAAAGCGAGAGGTGTTTTTATCATTGTGGGAAATGACTTACATGTCACTATTGTGGTCTGCGTTCTCTTTGGATATTTTCTGTATGTAACTATATAGTTTCAAAAAAATTCCAAACCATGTTTTGTCTGTGTTTCCTTATGTGAAAAGCCAGCCTCATGGATGCATTTCCCTGGGTGAAGCCAGCATCCTGGGCAGGACTCAGCTGCTGCCCCTGCTGGCCCCCACTCCTTGGACCCTGCTCAGTACTGCCCCCCATACACATCTTGTCTGACCAGTGGGAAAGCGGAGGCATAGAGAAGTGGGGTCCTCTCTGGGCTCTCTTGTGAATGCTGACATTGGAAGGGGAGCCCCAACACAGTCTCTGCCCTTGGCCTATTGAGCTGAGCCAGTCTCTACCCCCGTTGGCCTCGCTCTCTCACCCCTACCACATCTCCACTTACCCCTCACTGTGCTCCTCACACTCCAGCAGCCTGCCCTCCAAGCAGCTCTTTTGGTTTCAGGGCCTCCCTGTTGTGCTCCCCACCCACCAGACCCAACTAGGGACCTGCAGAACCCTTCACCCTTCCAAGAGAAGAGGGTTCCCTGGATCCAACTTCCCATCTCCTGCAGTTCCTCAGACTTGCCCTTGCCCCCACTCCTTGCAGCCTCATCACCGGTCCTGGGCAGTCTTCCCTAGACCCACAGACCCATCTACCCCCTCTCTCACTTCCTCCACTGTGGGCCTCATGGTTCATCCACTGGCTGAGAGTTCTACCCTATTGGGTCTGTTTTGACTTCCACAGAGAATAAATGCAGCCACCTCACACTCTTTCCGGGCCTCCCCTGGGGTCTTTGGACACCAGTCTCATCACCCTGCATCCGGGGCTGGATGTGCTGTGTAGTGGGGACTGAAACCTCAAAGCAGTGGATACAGGACAGGCATTTAGAGGTCTGAGGCCTGGGTGCACCAAGCCCTCAAGAGTTCGTTGTGTGCGCACTGAGGAAGAAGTACTTTGTTCACTTTGGAAGACACATCCATCCCCCCTTTTCCCCCAAAACACGGGGGGTTGTGTCCTTGAACGCGACGGCTCTGGGGCTGCATTCGTGGCTGTTCCGCGGGCTCTGTGAAAAGGGGCGTATTTGATTACATGCACATATCCAAGTACTCAAGGGTATTAGATCATAGATCCCTTCATTTCCTTTTATATGAAGGCAGTGTGTCTCCCAAGTAAAGTCGCTCACGCAGATAGGCTTTGCGCGTGTGTGAGTGGTTAGCGGCAGCACGAGCGCAGGAGACCGCACCCCAAGGGCGGCTGCGGGGCCGGGATCAGGGGTGAGGATGGGGCTCAGCTTCCACGCGACCCCAAGAGCCTACGGAGGTGCCGATCCTCCCGCCGCCCTCTCACTGTCCTTCCTGACCGGACGTCAGCCGGACTACAGCTCCCACGATGCCTCGGGCGGCTGGACTACACTTCCCGGGATGCCCCCCGCCTGGCGGGGGCGGAGCCGCGGCGGCGGCGGCAGGGAACGCGGGAAGTCCGGATCCCCGCGCGCGGCTGATCGAGGATGAATGTGGAACGCGAGCTTCGTCGTGAGTCTCCGGGCGGAATGCTGGGCGAGGAGAGGGTCTGGCCCACTCAGGCGAAGAAGCTTAGCGTCCCTGCCTCGTCTCCCTCTCTCTGCAGAGCTGAGCAAGGCCAAGGCCAAGGCCCAGAGAAGCGGGCAGCTGCGGGACGAGGCCGCCCTCTCCCACCAGCTGGGGGAGCTCCTGGCCAGCCATGGTACGTGCCCCGGGCCTGGCCCATCTTGTGGTCCAGGGCCGGGAGAACTGTAAGGCTGGAGGTCGGAGCCCTGGGGGGCAGGAAGGGATGGGGGACCGGGTGAGCCAGCGGGGACGGGGGGGGGGGGGGGGAGGCCGAGGGCCGGGGCCAGGAACCTTGCTGAGCCGGCCGCCCAGGGTCGGCCACGGCTTCGCTCGCCCTCGCTCGCCCTCGCTCGCCCTCGCTCGCCCTCGCAGCCTCTGGCCGACTGCCCAGCCAGGGCTGAAGCCTGCCGCGCCTGCCTGCCCAGGCCGCTACACAGAGGCCCTGCAAGAGCACCAGCATGAGCTACAGCTCCTGGAGAGCATCGATGACCCTCTGGGCTGTGCCGTGGCCCACCGCAAGATCGGAGAGCGACTGGCTGAGCTGGAGGATTACTCAGCTGCCCTGAAGGTGGGCAGAGCCCACTCCCACCCCCAGCGCCCACTCCCACCCCCAGCACCCATGCTGACCACACCTGGCCCTGCAGAGCCCACACTTCGAGCTGGTCCCTTTCTGAGGAGAGAAGCACAGTTTTCACTGTCTTGGCCTCTGGCTAGAGGGGGACACGCTTGGACATGGCCTCTTCAGGCAGCCCTGTGTCAGGGAATTGTAGTCTGGTCTTTGGGTAGGCACATCATAGCCTGGGAGTCTGGCCCCACAAACAATTAACGAACATAACACTTGAGCTGTGTTTGTGGGCCAGCTGGGGAGTTGGCACAACTGTCCACAAAGGGCCTGCTCGGGTCCTGGCGAGTGGGGCTGCAACAGCCCAGCTAACTCCCAGTCAGCGTCTCCTCCATATGATGATGATGGCTGGTTGGAGTGTGGCACCGCTGTCCCCACAGGCAGCCCATGGCACAGAGGATATGGGACTTGCACAGCCTGGCTTTGTCCTGCTCTGTGGGGATTTGAGGGGCGTAGGGGGTTCTCCTTGGCAGAGGTAGGCGCCTCCTGGAGTTGGGGTACGTATGGGATTTGCTTGAGGTGGGAGCTGGCTCACAATGGCCATTCCTTTGCACCCCAGCACCAGCACCGCTACTTGGAGCTGGCCCGTTCCCTGTCTAATCATACTGAGCTGCAGAGAGCCTGGGCCACCATTGGCCGCACTTACCTGGACATCTATGACCACTGTCAGTCACAGGACGCCTTGCTGCAGGCACAGACTGCCTTTGAGAAGAGCTTGGCTATTGTGGACGAGAAGCTGCAGGGTGAGGGCCCTCAGAGGCCAGGCCTTCCCAACCTCTGCCTCCTGACCTGCTAGCAGAGGAGGCCACAGCTCCAGTGTCTGCTCTGTCTGTATGGTGGGTTCTACCTGCCTGGGCCCACCCTTTGCTAGGCTGAGATCTGTCCTCAAAGCCTCCCATGAGGAGGTGCATGGCCTGTGCTCCCCATAGCCTCACGTCTGGGCGTTGTCTGCTCCTTCCCACGCTCTGTCTACAGCAGGAGCTCGTCACCACAGCAAGAGACAGGAAGAGGGGTGGGGGAGAGGCTGTACAGACCCCGAGTTAGATACCCCAAGTGGGGATGAGGCACTGAGGATTTGTGGGGGCATCTTCTAGGGACGCTGACCAAGCGAGAGCTGAGTGAGATGAGGACCCGACTCTACCTCAACCTGGGCCTCACTTTCGAGAGCCTGCAGCAGATGGCCCCGTGCAATGACTACTTCCGGAAGAGCATCTTCCTTGCCGAGTAAGGCCTCCGCCCCTGGAGGAAGGAGCCTCCTGAGAGAGCACCGCCTGCCCTCCCTGCTCACCTGCCGCACGTCTGTGGCATAGAGCAGGCTTGGCTTAGCATCAGCAGCTACATGTCAGCGCTTGGGTGCCCCCAGTCACTCTGAGCCCTGTCGCCTCCCACAGGCAGAACCGCCTCTACGAGGACCTATTCCGTGCCCGCTACAACCTGGGTGCCATCCACTGGCGCCGAGGGCAGCACTCCCAAGCCATGCGCTGCCTGGAGGGGGCCCGTGAGTGCGCACGTGCCCTGAGGAAGGAGCTCATGGAGAGCGACTGCTGCGTGCTCATCTCGCAGGTGCCCACTTACAGCTCTGGGCCTTGCCTGCCGAGGGGCTCGGGCTCCAGGGAGCCTGCAATCTCACCTTTCTTTTCTCCCCAGATCTTCCAAGACCTGGGGGACTTTTTGGCTGCCAAAAGAGCCCTGAAGAAAGCCTACAGGCTGGGCTTTCAGAAGCCTTTGCAGAAGGCAGCGATCTGCCGGACCCTTAAATATGGTGAGCCTTGGAAGGGGACCCAGGGTGCTGAACTTCCCCCGGAAGGGGTGAGGAGATGGCGGCATCAGTGTGAGGCCTTTTCCTGCTCCCCACCCCCTTCTTGTTGGGAAGAGAGCCCCCCATTTCTCTGAGCCTTCAGCATGGTGTGTCAGAGGGGGACACACTGAGGGACACATTGAGGGTGCTCAGTAGGCTGGCTGGGCATTTATAGACGAGCCAGGATCTTTTTGGCAAGGCGGAGACGAAAGTGTTGCCAGAGAGGATGGGAGAGCAGACGGCGCGTGTGGCCTGTGAGGACTGACAAGTGGCAGGAGCTAGTAGCTCCCCTTGTGAGCCAGGTGCTTCTTCAAGGTGTCAGTTACTAGTTTCCTGATCCATGCAGCAAGTCCACGAGGTGTGTTTTGTTACTGCCCCCTTACCTAGGGGCGAGCAGAGGCCTAGAGACAGTGGACAGCCCACCCAGGGCACACGAGTCACAGGTGGCGGTCGGGTCGGAGCCCCACGCTGTGTCCCCTCTTCACTAAGGCTCTTCTTGCAGTGCTGGCAGTGGTCCAGCTGCAGCAGCAGCTGCAAGACTCAGAGGCCAGTGACCCCCGGCGTGCCATGGGCATCTGTGAGCAGCTGGGGGACCTGTTCTCTAAGGCAGGCGACTTCCCCAAGGCGGCCGAGGCCTACCAGAAGCAGGTGTGCGTCCCCTGCTGGGCTGGGAGGAAAGGGGCGGTCGTGACACTCTGGGCTGGTGGGGTGTGAGGCAGCCCTGGCCTCGCTGTCACTGCCTCCACAGCTGTATTTTGCAGAACTGCTAAGCAGGCCGGGGCCCGAGCTGGCCGTCATCCACGTGTCCCTGGCCACCACCTTGGGAGACATGAAGGACCACCGCCGGGCCGTGTCCCACTATGAACAGGAGCTGAGGCTGCGTGGTGGCGACGCCCTGGAGGTGAGCAGTAATGGCGTCCGGTCCCACCCGGGGTGCAGAGGGGCTATGCGAGTAGGTCTCCACGGCTCTGCCTCAGGACCGCCACTCTCGAGTGTTTGTGTGGACAGGCATTCCCTTTCTAGGGCTGCCGTCCTCCTGTTTCGTGGGGGCAGCAGTGGGAGCTGGGCCTTGGCCGGGGCCAGTTCCGTGGGGCGGACAGCAGCCACAAAGCTCATCCCTCCTCCTCCTGCTCCAGGAGGCCAAGACCTGGTTAAACATTGCGCTATCCCGAGAGGAGGCCGGCGATGCCTATGAGCTGCTGGCACCATGCTTCCAAAAGGCTCTCAGCTGTGCCCAGCAGGCCCAGCGGCCCCAGCTGCAGGTACAGAAGCCCATCCACGCACGTGGAACCCCCCAGTGCAGCTTTCCTGCGACCTGCCTGTCCTCGTCCCCCACCCCCATCTCCCCGTTCAGGGTGTCTAGTGCCCCTGGAGCCCTGAACTGGGCATCCCCTGCCCCTCAGAGGCAGGTCTTACAGCACCTCCACAGCGTGCAGCTAAGGCTGCAGCCCCAGGAGGCCCCTGGCACTGAAGCCAGGCTGCAGGAGCTGAGTGTGCCCAGAGACCAGGAGGAGGACGAGGATAAGGAGGAGGAGGGTGATGGTGACACCCCCGAGGCCAGCGACGTGGAGCTCTCGGAGAGTGGTGAGGCCCGAATGCTGCCTTGGCCCCTATGCCAGCTGCCCGTGGCATTTCCTCCCTGACACCTGCTGGGGCTGGGCCCTGGGCTGGGCCGGGCGAGGGTGGAGTCCTCATTGGGGCTGCTCACCGGCTCGCGACAGGAGGATTCAGCCTTGTGGAGGAAGGGCGGTCTGTGCTGGTAGATGGAAGAGGGGAGTGGGGGTGGGGGGCTCTGAGGCAGCTCCGGAACCTTCCTGGAGGAGTCACTGATGGGAAGGCTAGTGGGTATCTGCTGGGGAAGGAGGTGCAGGGTCAGACCTGGAGAAGTGGCACCACGAGAGGAGGGCACAGGGCAGACAAGAGGGGAGTGGAGACAGCACACTGGCTGCCCGGCACAGGAGCTCAGCACTTCCTGAAACCCTTGAGAGCTGGTGCAGGCTTTCTCTCAAGGCTGGCAGGGTCAGCCTTGTGGGAGGTGGGTGTGCAGGATAGGCTGGAGCCATCACCCAGGGGGTGCCAGGCTGGTGGGTGCAAGCCGGTGGCTCGCTTCTGGCTGAGAGGCGGGAGGTGGGAGACCTGTCCCTGGGGCCACAAGGAACAAGTTCAGTTTTGAATTTGAGGGGCTTCCAGAACCTCTCAGTGAGCGGCCAACGGCTGTGGGAAGGTTATGCCATGCTTTAGAAGGGGGTTAGGCTGCGTGTCACCAGTATGTGGGTGTAGGCAGCCAGAGGAGAGTTAGAGGACCAAAGCAGGAACTATAGGTAATACCACTCAGCAAGTGGTCATGTAAGAGGAGCCCGTGAAGTAGAAGAAGGTTCTAGCAAAGACCAGCAGCAGAGGGAGTAGAGGACAAGAGCAGAGAAGAGGAGTGGGGTCAGCCAAGTGAGTTGGGGGAGGCAGATGCAGACAGGAAGGCCAGGCACGTGCAGGTGGAGGGCACCTGGGCTCACGGGATGAGCTATTTGTAATGTGAGCGTGACTTGGCCCAACAAGGGTGCTTCCCAGGAGGGGACAGAAGTCTGGGGTGGGGAGATCCAGAGGGGTCTGGGCATGGGGTCAGCACATGATGGATAGGGGTCAGGTGGGCAGAAAGGTCGGGTGCATCCCCTGTGGGCCGGGGGTCTGTGAGTGAGGAACAACCACGGACAGGGCTGGGGGTGGAATAGCAGTCCACACTGGACCCCCGTCCTCCAGGCCTGGAAGGTCAGGGGAGCCTGGGGCCGGGGGGGCTTGGCTTACGTGGAGTGGGCCGGGCTCTGTTCCAGAGGGTGATGCTGAGGGCTGGTCCCAGCAGCCGGAGGAGGACGAGGAGCTGCGGGCCTGCCTGGGCCGGCAGAGGGTGAACAAGGTGAGGATGGTGTGGGGGTACTGCGTGTGTCCCTCCCATGCTTGCCAGGACTGCCTGGTCCCCTCACACCTCTGCTTCCTGTCCTGGGACAACTGTCCACAGTGGAACCGGCGCAATGACGTTGGGGAGACTCTGCTACACCGAGCTTGCATCGAGGGCCGCCTGGGTCGTGTCCAGGACCTTGTAAGGCAGGTGGGTCTGCTGCCTTGTTCTAGCTACTCTGTGGGTCATGGGGACTCTCTCCTGGGGTGCACTGTCTCCCTGAGGGGATAGGGCAGGGCATGGGGGCTGCAGGGCGCATCGTGGCTGCTGGGCCTGCACAAGTCCCTTCAGGGGCCTCCCTGAGATGATGCATTTTGTGTGGGGACCATCTCTCTCCGCTAGGACCTAGGCCAGGGCAGAGCCAGGCCTGAGGGTAGACTTACGGGGCCCGTTCTGAGTTCTGAGACCCAGACCCTGGCTCTCCTGGGACCTCAGAGCCCCACGGTGAGGCCAGCCTGAGGGATACTCAGGTTAGGCTCCTTCCCATCCTTGGTCTCAGGGCCACCCCCTGAACCCTCGGGACTACTGTGGCTGGACACCCCTGCACGAGGCCTGCAATTACGGGCATCTGGGTGAGTACGGGGCTGGTACGTGCCAAGGACGAGGGCCAACAAAGGCTGGGAGCTAGCTCACATCTCCTGGCCCACAGACATTGTCCGCTTCCTGCTGGACCACGGGGCTGTGGTAGATGACCCAGGCGGCCAGGGCTGTGAAGGCATCACCCCTCTGCACGATGCCCTCAACTGCGGCCACTTCGAGGTGGCTGAACTGCTCATTGAACGGGGAGCGTCAGTCACACTCCGAACCACGAAGGTGAGTGGGGGTACAGGCCAGGCCGTGGCGGGTGGGGTGCTCCTGCCGGCCCTGCTCAGCCAACCGCCACGCAGGGGCACAGCCCGCTGGAGACACTGCAGCAGTGGGTGAAGCTGTATGGCAAGGATCTGGACAGCGAAACCCGAGAGAAGGCTGGTGCCATGGAGAGGCTGCTCCGGGCGGCCCCCTCAGGCCGAGGCAAGTACAGACCGTCTGCCCCTGGGGACGGCTCTCCCTGACCTGAGAGTGCCCCAGGCCCTGATTCCAAGTGACGTCTTAGCATGGGTGGTTGGGTAGTGATGGACGCTGCCTCACACGAGATTCTATCCCCCCACAGCTCCCCACGCTCTTCCACGTAACCATCTGTTTGACCCTGAGGTCTCTCCTCCCTCGAGCCCCTGCCCAGGACCCCCAGAGACCTCTCAGGCTCGTGCTAGGGTCTCTCTGGGGCAGACAGTTCCAGCTGTGACCAGGCCTCGGAGGAGCAGGCACAAACTGGCCAGCAGTAGCAGCTCAGAGGGTGAGGACAACCCAGGCCCCCCCCGACCGAACCAGAAGAGGCCCCGGCATTCTGTCCAGCCACAACAGGACAAAGCCTGGACGCCCGGATTCACCAGCAACCGGGAGGCGGCGCCAGCGAGTGCTCCCTGGGTGGGCGTCCGAGGCGTGGGCAGTGCCCAGAGCTGCCACCTGGGGTCCGGCCCACCTTGGGGTCCAGGCGAGGCCACCCAGCAACGGCCAGCGCTCATCCCTGAAGAGGAGTGTCTGGCCTCAGACTGGCTGGAGGACGACTCACCACTGCTCCACAGCCGCCAGGATGACCATCTGCCCCGCTCCCCAGGCAGTGGTGACAGTACCGGTCGTAGTGCCTCGGGGTCAGGCAACAAGAGCTCCAGCAGGCCCCGGGCCCGGGCCAGGCAGAGCCGGCTGCCCCGTCTCAGGAGTTGCGGTGCACTGGTCAGGGCAGGTGGAGACGGTAGCTCGGCTGCAGAGCCTCCATGGAGCCCGGATGTCTCCAGGGCCTCGGGGCCCAGTGGGGAGAAGAGCCCTGTGGCGGGCCAGCCCTCGGTGGGTGCACTCCCTGGGTGGGGGCGGAGGGGGCAGTGAGGCTAGATGGCTGTGTTTTCTGACTGAGGCTGTTGTGCCCTGCGCCCACCCAGCAGGGTCCGTCTTTGCCCCCTCCCATCCGGGTGCGAGTGCGAGTTCAGGACAGTCTTTTCCTCATCCCCGTCCCACACAGGTAAGGCGTCACATGCCCTCCGAGTCCCAGCTTCCCCGGCACCCCTGGGAGAACCCTCACGTTTGCAGATCAGGTGGCGCGGGTCACAAGGGCTTACTTTGACTTGCGTCACCTTGCTGTCCAGGGGGCCTCCCATAGCTGACGTGAGGTTGCAGGCCAGGGCAAGAGTGCCCCGCGGGAGCATAGACAGGGCGCTGGAGTGGTTAGGCCAGGCCCCGTGGCCCCTAGGAAAAGCTTGGAAGAGCTGCAGAGAGCACGGGCATGTCCTGGGCAGGGGCAGCGGGAGGGGAGGGGAGGGAGCCAGACAGAAGAGCTATAGACCTGGAGATGGCAGGACCCTAGAGGCTTTTCCTCAGTGTGTGCAGGGACCCGGCCAGCTCAGCTTCCCCTTTGTCCCTGCAGCAGGGAGGTCCACTCTGTGGCCTGGCTGGCTGATCAGGCTGCCCAGCGCTACTGCCAGGCCTGTGGGCTGCTGCCGAGGCTCGTCTTGCGAAAGGAGGGAGCCTTGCTGGCCCCACAGGACCCCATCCCTGATGTGCTACAGAGCAACGAGGAGGTGAGTGGTAGGAGCCTGGGCCCTGAGCATAGGAGAGCCCCCAGTGTGGGGGGCCCCCGGGGCTGTTTAGTGATGGTGCTTTGCAGGTATTGGCTGAGGTGACTTCGTGGGACCTCCCCCCGCTGGCTGACCGCTACCGCAGGGCCTGCCAGAGCCTGCAGCAAGGTAGGAGCCCAGGAGAGCCTCAAGTGGCCTGGGCAGAGGGGCTGGGTGTTCATGGTCCACTTTCCTGTGCCACTCCCGGGTCTGTGGGCCTAATGTCCCAGAGCCCTAGATATCCACCGAGGCACCCTCCCCCCGACATCTGGCCTCAGGTTTTCCTCCTCTGCCCAGTGCCCACACATGTGGGTGTTCCCCAACACTGGCCCTGTGGGAGGCGGGATGGCATAGAGTCACCAGAGCCACTGAAGGGTAGGTCCAGGGTGGCTCTCTGAGAGAGCTTGCCTTGGGCCCTGAGATATGGCGGTGACAGAGGTTGGAGCCCTGCCGAGAGGACCTGACAAGTCAGAGAAGGGACATCCCCACCCACCAGCCACGCGTGGGGGCTCAAGTGATGCTGGGCCCCCAGGCTTGTGGGATTGGGCTCTGCAGCACCTCTGGGGTGTCCCAGGGCTCATGAGTGAGGAGGGAGATGTTTGGTTTGACCCCCCAGGATTCCCAGGGCAGAACGGCAGGTTCTGGTCCTGGTGACGCTATATCCCCCCCCTCCAGAGGAGCACCAGGAGGTGCTCCAGGCCATGGAGTGCCAGGGCTCGGGCCCCTCATTCAGCGCCTGCTCCCTGGCCCTGCGCCAGACCCAGCTCACCCCACTGCTGCGGGCCCTGAAGCTGCACGCGGCTCTCCGGGAGCTGCACCTGGCAGGGAACCGGCTGGGGGATGGATGTGCTGCTGAGCTGCTGGCCGCCCTGGGCACCATGCCTGGCCTGATTCTCCTTGATCTCTCTTCCAATCACCTGGGCCCTGAAGGCCTACGCCAGCTTGCCACAGGCCTCCTGGGGCAGACCACCTTGCAGGTAGAGGCATGGGGAGCAGCAGGCTGGCAACAGGGCGGCATCAGAACGTTTGCAATCAGCCCGTCGTTGGGTGGGAAGGTGCAGTGGCGAGTGCTGACCTCTGCCCAGCTCTGGGATGGCAAGGAGACCAGATTCTCCAGGGGGCCCATGTCTTCCACAGAACTTGGAGGAGCTGGACTTAAGCATGAACCCTCTCGGGGATGGCAGTGGTCAGGCCCTGGCATTCATCCTGCAAGCCTGCCCCTCACTCAGTACCTTGCATCTCCAGGCCTGTGGCTTTGGCCCCAGCTTCTTCCTGAGCCACCAGGCAGCCCTAGGTAGTGCCTTCCAAGGTGAGCTGATGGGCATGTCCACTCCCTGGCCCCAGGGTTCCAGTTGCCATCAGAAGGGCATGTCCAGGGGCATAGAGAGCCTTGAGCAAGAGGGGCCCCGGGCGACCAGGCGTGGTGTCTAGGAGCACATAGGTGGATGTGCTAGGTCTTCCTGGGCTCGGGTCATTCCCCTAGGACGTGCCATGGGCCGCTGTCCCTGTCTCCCTATTCTCACCAGCTCTTAGCGTTCCGTTTGCCTTAGATGATCCCACCACGGACACCGAGGCCGCGGAGAGCGGTGGTCCCAGTACTGAGAGACTGGGAACTAGGAGTCCTCCAGGGGGCCTTTCTGCAGAAGTGGTGGGCTAGGAAGTGGGGCTTGGGGATGTGAGAGCAACACCAGAGGAGAGGCTGGGATTAGGGCAGCAGGAGGTGCTCTCCAACCCCACCCCATCATTCACAGACACCCTGGCCCAGAGCCTGTCTCAGGTACTCCGTCCTGGCTTGGGTTGGGGGAGGCAGGTAGCCCAGAGGTGGTGGGGAGAGGGTGGGCTCAGGAGTCTGGCCCTGTCCCCTCCCTGCCTGGGAAACCCCAGGTGGGAGTTCCCTCAGTTCTGCATGCACAAAATCTCAGGGATGATAGCTTCCCCAGAGGGATCATGAAGGTGTTGGGCCTAGGACTGCAGCTGGGCTGGGTTGGTGACCGTGTGTGGCTGACAGTGGTTCTGGTCCCCCGTGCAGATGCCAAGCACCTGAAGACACTGTCTCTGTCCTACAACATCCTGGGCACCAGTGCCTTGGCCCAGGCCCTGCAGAGCCTGCCCGCTCACACCCTCCAGCGCCTGGAGCTTAGCTCTGTGGCAGCTAGCAAGAGTGACTCAGACCTCGTGGAGCCTGTGGTCAGATTCCTGACTAAGGTGTGTATGCGGCTGGTGGGAGAGGGGTGGGGGTGGGGGGTGCCATGGCAAAGCAAGGCTGGGCTGTCCGGGCTACAGTTCCGCACCTGAGACCTGGCAGGGGTAGGAGCAGCCTGGGAAGAGGGTTGCAGGTTCAGAAAGAACAGCTGTGGGTGAAGCTTTTGGGAGAACAGCCCGAGGCAGGCAGCGAATTCCTGGCCGGCAGGAAAGGTGCCTGGGACCCCAGGCAGATCCCAGGGTCTGGCCAGGCTTCCTAGGGCTCTCTCCCCTGACTCTTCCATGTGGGGCTGATCCCTGTGATTTTCACATGTCGAGTATGACTTAGAAGGGGAGGCGTTTCCTTTTGATTTTCACATTGAAGGGATGCTGCTCCCTTCTGGTGCCTTGGGGGTCAGGCAGGCTTTGGCCCCTTGTTTCTGAGGAAGAAGGAAGGTATCTGACCTGGGTTTGGGTCCTCTACTGGGAGGCAGAGAGGGTAGGTGCCCCACTCAACCCTACTCCTTTTGGGCCTCTGCTGTGTCTAGGAAGGCTGTGCTCTGACTCACTTGAGCCTGTCTGCAAACCACCTGGGCGACAAGGCGGTGAGAGAACTGAGCAGGTAATGCTGTGCCACCCACTCCTGCACTATTCTGAGGGAGTCTGATCTCAAGTCCCAGTACCCTGGAGCGCTGGGTTGGGCAGGGAAGGGAGGTGAGCTTGGGGACCTACCCGAGGCCCTGGTAGTAACAACTGGTAGTAACAGCTTCTTCCCTCACTCCTTCCAGCTTTCAAGCCTGCCTCCTTGTGTTTCTTCTTCCCGTACTCCTGAGGCTCCTGACAGCCTTTCCCATTACCCTTTGTTGTAGCAGCCCATACCGGGGCCACTCATGACCCTCCAGCCTCAGCTGGCTCTTGGCGGTGTTGGGCACCCAAGCCAGGGAGGCATATACCCAGGCCTGGTCACTATGGTCCTGGCCCTTGGCAGTGTCCAGCTGGCCCTAGAGAAGTACTTGCACCCGTGCATACTGGGGCAGAGCCTATAGGGCCTGGCCTATGGCTCCCAGAGCTGTGGTTTGTCTGGGGCAGCTTTCTGCAGTACTGGGGGCCTCCCTCCCTAGAGGCTGACCCCTTTATTTCTTCCCTTGTTGTCTTAGATGCCTTCCTCTTTGCCCCTCACTCATTTCACTGGACCTGTCTGCCAACCCTGAGATTGGCCGTGTTGGCCTGGAGGAGCTCCTGTCTGCCCTCCAGGTGCGGCCCCAAGGCCTCAGTTTCCTTGGCCTGTCAGGTGAGCTTGGGGACCTACCCGAAGCCCTGGTGCTTCCTCTAAATGGGCTGTCACTGCTACCAGCCAGATGGCAAAGGTGGGCTGGGCTCCTTTAGTTAGATACCGTGGGGAACAGTGACCAGTGTGACTGGAAGGGGGTATAAGCCCGGTTCCTAACACAGGGCAGGGAGGACCATGGGGGCTTTGCCTTTGGCCTGTTCAGCCTGAACCTCAGAGACCATGGTGACTGGGGTGGGGGGACGGGGGTGGGTCCCGTTTCACAAGGATTTCCTAATTACCATTGGCAAAAGGACAGAGCTCAAGATCAGGATGGCAAAAACTTGCCACCGAGGGATTTTCCCACTTCCAGGCAGGGCCTGCCCTGACTCTACCTTCCCAGCCTGTGTATTCTCATTTTGGCCACACCCAGGCACAGTACCCTACCAGAGCTGCCTTGACAATGACCCCAGGAGACATTAATTTGGTAAACTGGCCACCCAATAGCCTGACACATCCAGCCAGGGCTTGGGGCAGGAGAGTACCAGGCTTTGCCCTCTAGGAGGATAAGGACTAGGAGTGGGTGTGTACACAGGGAACCCCTGGGTTCCTCCTGCTCCTCACTCCCACCCCACAAGGCCAAGCCGGCTCCTCCAAGAAGGCAGCCCTGAAGGCAAGCTGGTGGGATATCTGCACACAGCTAAGGGGCTGCTTCCCACACACCTGGCATCTGTACCTGTCCTCTCCCCTAGCTCCCTAGGGTCCTGAGCCTGTTGGGCACTCTGGCCTCCCTGGAGATCAAACCTTGACAGCTTAGTGTCTGTCCTCTTAAGACCCATAGGCATTCCTATAGTGTCCATTTTACAGATGGAAAGACCCCAGGCATTGTCATAGAAACTGTCAGAGGCACAGATGTGATTGCAGCATTTATTTTAGCCAGTCTCCCTCCTGCCTGCCTACTGGCTATGAAAGGAGCCCACGGACCGGGTGGCCTCTCTGGAAGCACACACGCCTTCCTAGGGTGTTAGTGGGCCTCTCCTGGGCATCTGCCCAAGCACCTGGTTGTAGCCCCTGGGGCTCAGGGGAAGTGGCCTCTTCCTGAGGGCCACGTTGGTAGAAAAGAACACAGGCCTGGGAGTTCCATAGGTGTACTGCGAACGCCACTGGCTCCTGCGGGATTCCCCCGTCTACCTCGCTGGGGCCTGCTCCCTGAGACCAGATCCCCCCTCCCCCCCTGCAGGCTGTGCTGTCCGGGGCCCCCTGGGCCTGGGCCTCTGGGACAGGATCACTACGCAGCTCCAGGAGCTGCAGCTGTGCAGCAGACGCCTCTCCACCGAGGACCGTGACGCCCTGCGCCAGCTGCTGCCCGGCCAGCCTGGAAGTGCGTGCACACTGGACCGAGGGCCCCAGCTCTTCTACCGGCGCCTCTGACAGGCGGCGCTGCCCTTGCCCTGCAACCCACCCTCGCCTCAAATAAACGATCGCCGCTGCTGCCTCCACCCCCGCTGCTGCCTGGAAGGCGGGTGGGAGGGGGAAAGCGGGGGTTCACTTTGCTGTAGGGGAGCTGAGAGCCCGCTGGAACTGGGGGCAGCTCTGGTCATTTGGTGGTTACGCGGAGAGGGCAGTCTCCTTTCCCGGAGCCCCTTCCCGCCTGTGGGTTGTACGGCCGCGGGCGTGGCCAGCAGTCGGGACGCGCCCATTTCCGGGTGCGCAGGCGCGGACGTCAATGGTGGTAGTCGATTGGGAGGGAGGTGTGCTCAGGGGCAGACCTTGGTGATCGAGCGTAGATTGAGGGAGCTAGGGGTAAATGCGTGCGCAGGCGCAAACGTCAAAGAGAGCGCCGAGCGGTCGATTGGGAGCGCGGCACCGCGGGTCCCCCCGACCGGCAAAGCGAGCGCAGGTACCCCGGGCCGGGTGGGGCGAACTAGGAAGGGCCAGCTGAACCGGATGGGAAAAGGCCGCTGGGCTAGGTCCGTGCGCGTCGTCTTGTCGCACAGGGTCCCCCTCGCGCCCAGGCACCTCGTTCCTCATCTTGGGGTAGTCTCTTTCGTCCCGGCCCCGCCCGGCGTTGCGAAGCCATTTCCCCGGGCTTGACGCCCCTGAGAGCGGCGTTCCCAGCGGGCGGGAGCCCCGGGTGTGTCCCGCGGGTGCCGGTCCGTCCCGAGCCGCACGCGGACCCCGCGTGCACCCTCCGCATCCGGTCGGGCCTCACCCCCACGGTCCGCCCCACTCGGGGCGCCTCATTGCTCGCTTGGACCCGGGGGCAGCCTGGGCGGCATCTACACAGTCAAATGTGGGCATTATCTAGAAACTCGCTTTTCGGTTCAGTGTCCGGCCTCTGAGATTTAGCTGTATGTTCGTTTGTAGCTAGGGGACATTCGTTTTCGCGACAGAGTGGAATCCCACCGTAGAACTGCAGGCGCTTTCTTTCCTTTATTTCTCCACTCTTCAGTCCTCTCCGCCCGGGCACCCCCTCTTAGAAGCTTCGGACGGGTTGCTGAGTAGTCTCCCAGCTGCCACCCGCTGGACTTCTGTAATGCATCTGCCTTCCCTGACAAGATCCCTCCCTCGGAGACGTGCTCCTTAACCCTTTCCCTCTGGTCCCTCTGATCCCTGGGTACCCTAGGGCTCCAGCCTGGGCTGCTTTCTCTCTTCATTCCCCTGTTAATCGTCCCCTGTGTGACGCCACCTACCCCCAGTGTCAGGCGTCAGCGGTGCTAGCTAGCCTGGCCTCTCCTCTGGCCTGAACTGCCTCAGCACACCCTGGATGACTGTGGAGCCTCTGGAACCCCACACAACAGCGCCAGGGCGAGCGTTCCTGGGAGCCTGCTCCTTTTCCATCTCTTCCGACTCAGCTCACGTGACTGTCATTGGGCCAGAAATAGGGGACTTGTTCTTGATTCCTTTTCAACTAACATTCTGTTTCAAATACTTCTTCAGTGGGTTTGGTTTCACGTCCAAAGCATGGCTGAAACTGACTCTAGGCACTGCATCAACTACCTGAGTGGGCAGGACCCTCCCAGCGGCCTCATGCTTTTGTTCTTTCTCAGCCCACTTCCCTCCTGGGAGCCCCAAGAGCTTATGTTTAATCTGTCAGTGAGTCCCGCTGCGTTAGTATAAAACTCAGTTCTGATCGCCAGAGCTGTGTACCTTGGTTCTACCTCCATCCTCATTCGGAAAGCTCTGTCCCCCGCTTGTCTATCCCTCTCACTGCATTCCTCTGAAAGGCCTTGTGTTATTTACGCTTTTCTCTCTGCCCAAATGCTCCTCCCCTGGTCTTCTGAAACTTGCCACCTTCTTATCTTCTGCCTTGCATCCTTCAGTGCGCCCCCACCCCTCGCCACTGGTCTCTCCTCTCCTGAGATGCTCCTCAGCACCCACTTTCTCCTGACAGTCTCTAGGGCAGAACTGGTGTTCTCACCACAGCACATAACACCTCGTGTGTTCATCACTATGATGTAGGCAGGCCAGGTCCAGGGGCTCAGAGGGGGTCCCTGCTGGACCAGCCAAGAGGGTCCTTACCTTCACACAGGTTAGAAATCAAATGTGAGCCTGAAGGAAGTGAGAACAGAGTTTATTGAATAGCATAACTGACAGAGCATAGCAGAGGGAGCATCTGGGAAATTCCGAAAGCAAAGAATAGTGAGTCTCTGATTGGGGTCAGGAGTTTTTATTGAGGGTTATGTCCTCTCAGGCATCCAGACATTGGTCAGGACAAAGACATATCCTGGGGGTCTTGACATCAAGATGTCTAAAGTCCCATGTCAATGGCCTGGAATATGCACAGGACAGCCTTGCCCGGTCACTCTTCAGATGTTATCTACTGTGCTGACTCCAAAGAAATTATTAACTTCTTGACCTTTACAAGGTAGACATACATCGTTTGTGCTATAAGGCATGTGCAAGGCAGGGGTACAGGTGCTAGCAAGAATAAAAGCAGAAAAGGAAGCAAAAAAGCGGATATTCATGGAGTTCTTCAGTTTCCCTATCTCAGCTATCTCTTGTCTGACTCTGACTCTGCTGAGGGCAGGGAAGCTCTTCATGAGGTCCAGCACATGAGACCCAGGGGTGTTAGGGGTCACCTTTGATTTGGCATTGGCTCTACTCCCCAGGTCTCTGCTGTGGCCACCTGAGCCCTACAAGATGTTTCACGGGATCCCAGCCACTCCAGGCATGGGAGGTGAGTGTGGCCCAATCTGGACCCAGGGACCCAGAGGGTCCAGGCTTTCAGGCCCTGCTGCAGAGGCCAAGGGTTGGGGGGGTGGGGGGGGAGCTATAAGTGTCTCCCCCATACAAGCCTCAGTGGGCAGCTAGGGACTGGTGCAGTTTATCACCAGGGGGCCCAGAGATGACCTCCAGGTGGGACCCACTTGGCACAAAGATAAGAGCTTTAGTGTGGCTGGAACCTCAGGGGGTCCTTGGTATCCTGGAGTCAAGCCAGGGGAAAGGTCACAAAGCATGTGACAAACATCATTTGTGCCCTGTCCCTGCACCGTAAGCAAGGTGTGGTGACCCTGCTATAGAGTGAGGTAACTGAGGAGCAGCAGTGGAATGAGGAGCCAGGCCTGGCATGTGTCTCCCTGGCTCCAGAGGAGTGTCGTGTACTCAGGTCCCCCACCCCGCGACAAGATGGTGGGGTGCTGGGAGTAGAATTCTATCTTCCAGTTCCCTCTGGGCTCTTTGGGATGTTTCACAGGGTGAGGCCTTGGGTGGGCTAATGAAATGGGGCTGGGATTAGGGCCAGTGGACAGGCCCCCTGGGGTTGCCTTTGCGGCCAGCTTGCTAGCCCTCTGCTCTGTTGCAGCCCCTGGAAACAAGCCGGAGTTATATGAGGTGAGTGGCAGATGTCCACCTGGCCAGCATTGGCCAGCGCCTGTGTGAGCCTCACCTAGACCCCGCAGCCACCCTGGTACCATGGGCTGACACGCTGTCCTCTCTCCAATAGGAGGTGAAGCTGTACAAGAACGCCCGGGAACGGGAGAAGTGAGTCCCGCCCCTGGACTGCCCCCACCCAACACACACTCTCACACACACACACACACCATGTTCACCTGCTTCCCCTGAGTAACTTCCCCCAACCTCTGGACCACCCCCATTCTGGGGTCAGGCTGGCGAAACAGTTCCCAAGGAGCCTCTGCTGGGGCAGGGGGGGAGAGGCCGCTGAAATGCAGAGCTCTGCCACAGCTTCACCCTGGGAGGGCTAGTGCCCTCCCTGGGC
This sequence comes from Acinonyx jubatus, assembly GCF_027475565.1. Taxonomy (NCBI): domain Eukaryota; kingdom Metazoa; phylum Chordata; class Mammalia; order Carnivora; family Felidae; genus Acinonyx; species Acinonyx jubatus. The sequence goes on from NC_069394.1 coordinate 444,754, forward strand.
TTTGGTAGCCGTGGCCTGATGGACACACTATCCTCAGATATGACAACATGGCGGAGCTGTTTGCGGTTGTGAAGACAATGCAGGCTCTGGAGAAGGCATACATCAAGGACTGCGTCACCCCCAACGAGTGAGAGCCCACTGACCTTGCACCGGTGATAAGAGCCAGTCTGTGGAAGCTTGTTTCTGCCTTCCAGGGCATGGGTGCTCAGGAGGAAGCAAGAGCAGGGGTCTGAGGCCTGAGCTGGGGATTCGTATGGATCCTGCCTCCTCCAGGCTGTGAGGGGGTCCACTCCTGTGGGAACCACCCAGCACAAGGAGGCTGCCCCGGGGTGCTTGTGGCTTTGGCACCGTCTCAGCCAGGAAGTCCTAGTCGTGGTACAGAAGTGTCTCAGGAGGAGAGACCTGTCTACCACCTTGGTCGGGGGATCCCCCTGTGCCGGGGGCTCTCCCTGGGCACAGATGTCCTCATTGACAAAAGGGCTGCAGAAGGCAAGCAGAAGGGTCAGGGAGATCAGCATGTGAGGCGCTGTTGGCCAGGCCTGGCACTTAGGAGATACACGGGGCCTTTGTTCAGTGAGATAGGCCTGCCTTGTAGGTCCACAAGCTGTCGATGTGGAGGTGTGGCCAGTGTATTCCAGAAGAGGGGGCTGGCCAGGCTTCTGCCTGGGTCTGGGCTCATCCCGTGTGGCAGCCAGCCATATTTGGGCCACTTCCCTCTTCTGCTTACTGTCCTCCTAAGGTCTTGTATTTAGACTCCAAGGGAAGCCTCAGCCTTCATGGCCCATCTCTGATCTCTCTGAGAGCTGCCCTGTGTCTGGATGGGCCGAGAGAGAGAGGAGGTGTGGGCAGGGCTAGCCTGTACTGAGGGCAGCAGCCTGGCCCTCTCCCTAGGTACACTGCAGCCTGTTCTCGGCTCCTGGTCCAGTACAAAGCCGCCTTCCGGCAGGTTCAGGGCGCAGAAATCAGCTCCATTGATGAATTCTGCCGCAAGTTCCGTGTGAGTGAGCTGGCCCCTCCATTTCCCGGGGAACAGCAGGCGGGAGGTGTGGGTGCTGTTGGGGAGGGTCTGGCCACCTGCCCTGTGAGGCCCAGTACCCATGGTACCCGCCCTCCCTCAGCTGGACTGCCCACTCGCCATGGAGAGGATCAAAGAGGACCGTCCTATCACCATCAAAGATGACAAGGGCAACCTGAACCGCTGCATTGCAGATGTGGTCTCGGTGCGCTCCCGCGGCCTCGGGGAGCTATGAGGGGCCGGGGGGCTCCTGCGGCCTCGGGGGCCTACGAGAGGTCAGGGGGGCCCACGCTGCCTGCCGTGGCCACCGTGTACACAGGAGCCCGGGGCTCCCAGGGCTGCGCAGCCCTCACACACACCGGGAGGGGGTCTTCATAGTTAGGAATGAGGGGTGGGCAGGACCTTCTCCCTGGGCAGCATCCAAGAGAGACCCCTGTGGGAGGCACCGAGGGTCAGTGCAGCCAGGGTTCCCATGCACCCACAGTTCCAGGAGGCCTAGCCAAAACCCTGTGGGCCAGGTGGCATAGAGGAGAGCTCATGGGCTATGGGAACAGGGGGGTCCAGCAGGGACCCAGTGACCAGATAGCCAAGGAGAGAGGCTGAGGAGGGAGACAAGGGGCCAGACGGGCTGGGTGGGGGCTGACCTGGGCCTGGCCCCGCAGAGGAACCAGGCCCGCGAGCTGCAAGGAGTCCCCCACCCTGAGCCCCTACGGCGGGTCTGTGGTACCTCACACACACACTTCTTCCCAGCTCTTCATCACGGTTATGGACAAACTGCGCCTGGAGATCCGTGCCATGGATGAGGTGCGGCTCCCGGAGGGGACAGAGGGATGGAGGGGTGGCTTGGAGAAGGGAGTGGCAGGGGCGGGGGTAGGAGAGGGTTCCTGGCAGAGGAAGCCGAGCGTCCTGTCCACAGATCCAGCCTGATCTGCGGGAGCTGATGGAGACCATGCACCGCATGAGCCACCTGCCCCCCGACTTCGAGGGCCGCCAGACCGTCAGCCAGTGGTGAGCATCCCTGCCCGAGACTTCCCTGCCCCGTCAAGGACCGAGAAGCCCCTCCCGTGCACACACCTCAGTGCTGTGCTCCCGCAGGCTGCAGACCCTGAGCGGCATGTCGGCCTCTGATGAGCTAGATGACTCCCAGGTGCGCCAGATGCTCTTTGACCTGGAGTCGGCCTACAACGCCTTCAACCGCTTCCTGCATGCCTGAGGCCCCTGTCCCGGGGTCTGGGGAGGAAGGCTCTCCGGTGGGCCCGGTGGAGGGGCTGCAGCTGCGCTCCACGCTCGACCCCTGGATGGTCTGCATGCGCCTTGCTGCTCATAGCAGCTCCTCCGTCTGTGTGTCTGTCCACCCCAGAGCTCTCTCCCTGCCCTCCCCACAATAAAGATGCTTTCTCACCCCCCATGCCTGCTGTGGCTGCCCTCCCCCAGCCAGGCCTGCCCTGCCTTTTTGTCTTCTCTCTGGGCCTCGGGTGGGATCCTGCCTCGCTGGAGCACAGAGGCTCTGAACGTGCGGCCCGTTCCTCAGGAAAGGGTCTGACACCAGCTTCCCTGGGTGATTGGGAGCAGGGGCCAGGTAAGGCTTGAATCTGACCACAGAGGAGGCTGCCTTTCACATCCGCTTCCCCACCCTTCACCTGAGAGCTCTAAGCAGCTGGGGGGCCGCAGCACTGCTGTGCTGCCCCCGGTACCTCTCCCTGCCCTGGGGGACGCCACAGGCCAGCGCAGGGCCTTGTCCTTGTAGTGGTTCACCGGGGCCCCAGTAGATGACTCACGGGACAGACAGTTTGTTCTGCCCACCACAGAGGGTGTCCCTTGCTCGGGAGCAAGGTCAGGTGGGGGAAGCAACAGTCCTCGGGTGGGGACACGGGTGTTCACAGGCCGATGCTGGCTCAGTTACCAGTGTTTACTGCACCTGCTGCGAGGCCAGGGGCTGTCAACCCTGCAGAAGCCCTGGCCCCCGGCGTCACGGCCACCTCCTCACAGGCAGCTGGCAGCAAGCCACAGACCAAGGCTCTGGATTCCGGGGTGCATCGTGTCACGTTTTGGCAACTATGGCACTGGGATGAGGGACAGGCTAGAGCTTAATTGTAGCATTCCTTTTTCCTAGTAGTACTTCTGGATGTCTGTAGCATTAAAGGCAATTAAGTAAGGTGTGTAGTGTTTCGGATGGTGATAAAGTCTGTGTGAACTGGCTGCCAGTTGGGGAGGTGCCATTTTGCACGGGGCAGGCGGTCAAGGATAGCAGAGTCGGCAAGGAAGAGAGGAGTAGAGAGCCATTTGGCAGAAGGGGGGCAGAGAGGCCAGGTGAGGACTTGGGATCGTACCTGGAGCCCTGGATGCCAGCAGGGGCCTTAGAGCGGAGGCGTGCCCCATGTCCTTTGGGTCTTAGTAGGGAAAGACAGCAGAGAGCGGCAACTGGCATGGGGGGCCTGGCCCGGTGGGGGTTGGGGGGGGCAGAGAAGGGTCCTTCGGTTCTGGGTGTGGGCCGTGCTGTGTGTCACACCCACAGTGCTTGCTGCTGGGCTGGATGCGGTGTGCAGTGAACACCCAGGCCTTGCACTAGAACAGCTAGACGGAGGAGCTCCTGTGGACATGTGGACACCTGCACCCAGAGGGGCTCCGTGAGGGTGTGGCCAGAGCTGTCGGCACAGGCGGAATCTAATTGTGTCAGCTGGCCAAGGGCATCAGGTGGGTGGCTGGACATCAGAAGCTGGAGTTTCAGAATGAAGGAAGTGAACACGTTGAAGGCTTTTTAGCTCCATGGCAAAAACTCACTCTGATAGGTGCCAGGAACTGTACCCAAGAGGCCCTGGGACTGGTACTGTCACAGTTGGAGGTTGGGGATAGAAACACCACAAAGGAGTGGAAGAAGGGATGGCTGGGGCCAAGGAAACCCAGAGACGTCCTAGCCGCGGACAAGCAGCTGGGTCCAGGGCAGACTGAGATGGGGAAACTCGCCACTAAGAGGCCTGGGGAGCCCTTGGGGACTTTGACAGGATTGGGGTGGGGGGGGGCTTCAGGGGAGCCTGGAAGACACTGCCAGTGCCAGAGACCCCAGATCCTGATGTCGATGGCAGCTGAAGGGGCAACGGAGGTTGTTTTGGTTGATACGGTTTTTTCTTTTTATTGTAATTAAGCGCACCGTAAAATTTGCCTTTTTTGGTAAAGATTTTATTTTTTTGTGTGTGGGGCTTGAACCCCACAACCCTGGGATCAAGAGCCACACGCTTTACCGACTGAGCCAGCCAGGCGCCCCGACCATTTTAAACGTTTTAAAGCTCAGCGGCATGAAGTACACTAAGAATGCTGTACAGCGATCACCACATCCAGACAGAAACTGTCCTCAGTAAACACTAGCTCCCCGTTCCCCTTCCCCAGCCCCTGGCCGCCACCATCCTGCCTTCTGTCCCTAGATTTTGACTAGGTGCCTCCTACAAGTGGAGTCATACAGGGTTTATTTTTTTGCAATTGGCTTATTCATGTTGTACATGTGTCAAAAATTTTTTAAAGTGCTATCCCCAATGTGGCGCTTGAATTCACGACACTGAGATCAAGAGTCACAGGCTGTACCAACTGAGCCTGCCAGATGCCCCTAAGTTTCCTTCCTTTTTAAGGCTGAGGTCGCCCTCCCCCCACCCCCCATTCATGCTGGATGGCACCACAGTGTGATATCCCAGGGTCCTAAGGAGGGGCTGGGGCAGAGGAGATAGGAAGAGCCTGCCAGGGTTCCCGTTATATTACATAGACCGTATTTCATTCATCCATCCATCCTTCAGTGGACACCTGGGTTGTTTCTGTGTTTTGGAGGTTGAACTAGTGCTGCTATGGACACAGGTGTGTTTGAAGACAGGAGGGACTGCAGTGTGTGTGTTGGATGATGGGATGGTGTAGGAAGGGCCCAGGGACACAAGAGAGGGTGCAGCACCCAGAGGGTGACCCCAGCACCAGGGAGGGGGCAGTCAGATGTGCAGGGGCACTGGTGATGCCTTCTGCGGCCGCTCTGGGCTGGGATGGAGGGCATCTGCTGGGAGAGGTGGAGGGTGCATGAAGCAAAGGAATATGGGCCAGCATGAAGTTCCTGAGGTCAAAGGGGCTGCCCCAGGGAGTGCAAGCCACAAGCCTCAATGGCTCAGGCAATTCTGCCACCAGCCCAGGGACCTGGGAAGGCCAGCCTAGAAGGCTGGTCTGAGATCTTTGCCCAGAAGTAATAGACCCTTGAGCAGTGGGTGGCCTGAGGCAGCAGCCAGGTCCCCAATTCCTGCTGCAGCCAGCCCCGTGGTCCTGGTGCAGTGGGGTAGGAAAAAGGCCAGTTTGTGCCTACAGTCTTCAGAGTGCCTGAATCTCTCCAGCTTCCCTCCTTGCTGACTCAGGGTTCCAAGAATCATCCAAATCCCTGTCAGGCTCTTCCTATCTCCTCTGCCCCAGCCCCTTCTTAGGACCCAGAGGTATCACACTGGTGCCATCCAGCATGAATGTGTGGGGGTGTGGGGGCGACCTCAGGCCCAGGACTCTGCCCTCAGCATGATGCCCTGCCCTGGGCCCACGGGACTCTGGGGACAGAGTCCCTTGGGCCTTGGCTCCCAGCTGCCCCAGGGCTTCACCTCTTCCATCCCAACCACACCTCACAGGGCTCAGGGTCAGTGGCCAGCTGAACCAGGTGGGGAAGGGGACGCCCACACACTCCCTCCAGGAAGGAAAAAAAAAAAAAAACCCACAAAGGCTGCCCTGAGACCTGGCCAGGGGTGCCAGCTGGCTCCCTGGGGCCTGCCCCTCCCCTGCCAACCAGGCAGAGATAAGCCAAGAGGTTCAAAGGCCAGAGACGGAGCCAACAGGGAGGGGCGGGTGCAGAGCTGGCAGTCACAGCCCTCCCTGGAGCCCCTGGGCCTGGAGCTTGGGATCCTGCCCCACTTCCTCCTGCCAGGAAAGCCCAAGAGACCTCTGCCAGGAGGCAGCAAGCAGAAGGCCCAGTGGGCTCCCCTTGCGTCCTGTGGGGATTTGGCCATTTCCTCAGGCATTTTCCCCAGAGTTTGGGAAGGGGAGGACGACTCCCCAACGCATGGGAGAAGAGGGCCCCACCTCCCCACCCCCAACTGGGACCTAAGGCTGAGGGTGGGGTGAGGGTGTCTAAGCTGCCTGAACCAAGGAAGCCAAGCAGGGAAGGGGCTGGGAGGGGAGTGGGGCAGGGGTGTGTTCAGGCCTCTCAGGTGGAATGTTGGGGACCTCTGGCCCAGGCCCCCCTTGTTGGCGGCAGACCTTAGAGAGAGGGTTACCCCTCGGGCATAGAAAACGCAGCCCTGCCCCACAGTTCTGCAGAGCCACAGACAAGCTAGCAGATGCCCAGGCTGTCCTTGCAGAGGAAGGGGCCCAGCTCTTGCCCCCCACGGGCAGTGGCTCCAACCTCGGGGAGGACCTGTGGCTGGAATGGTTAACCTGAGGTGCCTCAGTCAGCCAATCACAGAGCCCTGCAGGAAAAATACCTGGGAGAGGTCCTCACGCGTTCGGGCGGGTCAGAGCCCAGCCCCAGTCCGGCCCTAGGCGACCCGAGAGCCCCAGCCAGCCCTGGCGTCAGCGGCCTCCCCAGAGCACAGAGTGCACAGGGGCCTCAGCATGACCATGACAGTCCTGGTTCGACTCCAGCTGGGGCTGCTGCTGTCTGTGCTGATGGTGACCATGGTGGCAGCTCAGCCTACCCGTCTGCTGACCTTGCTGTCCTCGGGCCAGGGTGTTCTGGACCGTGTGGTGCTGGGCAGCCTGTTAAATACACTGGCGGACCGTGTGCACTGCGCCGACGGGCCGTGTGGAAAGGTAATTGCCGCACCCGATGGGTCCCCCAGCCCAGGCCCGCTCCGCCCCAGGGCTGGAAGCAAAGGGCCTGGGCAAACTCCAGGAGGCGGGCCGAGTCGAGGCCGGGTGGCCAAGCACCCAGGCCCTGCCTGCAGGCCAGCGCCCACCTTCCTCTGCTCTGAGTTCAGACAGGCCTGCGCTCCCAGGATCAGGGGCTGTGACGGATACATATAGCTCCAGGATCCCAGGGCCGCCTCCTCTGTCAGTCCCCAGGCCATCAAACTGGCAGTGGTTCCGGGAAGAAGCCACCCTGGGATGGGTGGACCACTGCCCCGAGCCCTTTCGTGTGTGTGTGTGTGTGTGTGTGTGTGTGTGTAATCAAGAGGGTGGTGACGGTGGGAGTGTGTGAAAGAGTGATGATGGAGGGGTGGGTGGGAGAGGGGGAGGGCGAGACCAGTGTGTGTGGGCCCCACAGGGAAGCAGGCAGCTTCTTAACCATAGGCACCTGTCTCTGCCCATAGTGCCTCTCTGTGGATGATGCCCTGGCCCTGGGCAGGCCTGAGAAGCCAGGGCTCCCCGGGGGGGCAGTCCTGGAGCACAGGCACATCGCCCGCTTCAGTGCCGCCGCTGCCCTCTACCTCAGTGACCCCAAGGGCACATGTGCAGATGTCCAGGCTGGCCGCTGGGCCACCCGTGCTGACCATCTCTTGGCCCTGTTGGAGGGCCCCAAGGCCCTGACCCCAGGCCTGAGCAGGCTGCTGCAAAGGATTCAGGCCCAGGCTGCTGGCTGGCCTGCTGCAGAGAAGGTGAGGGCCTGGGTAGGTGGGGCAGAGGGACTAGATGGGGAAGACCTAAGGGGATCCATGGAGAAAGGAGACCACTTAGGGGGTTGGGCCTGGCTGCAGTGGGCAGAACATCCCACAAAGCCTTCCTGGACACCTGGGGGAGTCTGGGGACCTACTTGGGAGGCTCAGGGATCACAAATGGATGTCCGATACCACTCAGGACAGGGACCTGGGGAGCCCCCGGGGCCCTCATCAGACAGGGGCTGAGAAGAATCCTGGGCCCATAGGGAGGGCCCTCAGGGAGGGGTCAGACCCAGCACAGGCCGTAGGCTGGCAGGGTTAGGTGGTGGTGCTCTGAGAAGCCTGATCTGGCACCATGTTAGGGCGGGTCTCGGGGTCGGTGGCATGCAAGGGCACTAGGGTTGATGGTAGAGCTGGAGGCCAGGAAGGCCACCCTGCAGGCAAGGCTGAGCCCTGACCCCTCCCCCAGGCCTGTGTGGACCTGCCCCAGCTGCTGGAGGAGGCAGCAGGGGCAGGAGCTCCCAGCAACCCTGGCCTGGTCCTGGCCGCCCTGTTGGACCATGTCAGCAGTGGGTCCTGTCTCCATGCCCTGCCGACCCCCCAGTACTTTGTAGACTTTGTGTTCCGGCAGCACAGTGGCGAGAATCCCAACATCACACTGGCTGGTGAGGCTGTGGCGGGGCCAGAGAGTTGGGAGTACCCTGAGTCCCCGACCTCCATGTCCTTGGGGAGGGCAGGCCTGGAGCCCATACACACTTTGTGATTCTGTCCCCCCTGCCAGAGCTGGAGGCCTTGATGCAGCGCCTGGGGGTAGGGAGAGTGGCGGAGACACACAGTGACCACAGCGACCATGGTCATCTGGGAAAGGGGGCCAACCACCAGGGCCCTGTGCCCCCTGCCACCCCTAACAGCAGCTCCAGCATGTGGGACACAGTGAGCAACCCATGCACCACCGTCCTGGGGAGAGGCGGGGGCTCATGGGTCTGCTCAGTTCCCTGACCCCCTTTCCTGCCACCCCTCAGGTATGCCTGAGTGCCAGTGAAGTGATGGCCGTGTACGGGCTGTCTGAGCAGGCGGGGGTGACTCCAGAGCTCTGGGCCCAACTGAGCCCGGCCCTGCTCCAGCAGCAACTAAGTGGGGCCTGCAGCCCCCAGTCCAGTCCCCCCACTCAGGACCAGCTCAGTCAGGTGGAAAGTGAGTGCCTGCCTCCCCAGTTGTGCCTGCTTGCCGTACCCATCGGTGCTGGGTGCTGGTGCCACAGAGGTGGGGCCTCACAGGGAGGAGGAAGTGGCCGCTGGGGTCACAGGGAAGTGTGGGGGCCTAGATGGGTAGAGGATGGGGCTTCAAGGGTTAGCGTAAGCAGAGGAATGGCCGGAGCCTGACCACCTGCATCCCTGGTGAGCCGGCTCCCTGGGCCCTGCTTGGACACCCTCCCCTGGGAAGCAAGAAAGGCTCTCATCTCAGCCCTGTGGCCCCCGCTCCCTCTCCAGGATATCTATATGGCTCCCTAGCCACGCTGCTCATCTGCCTCTGTGCCATTTTCGGCCTCCTGCTTCTGACCTGTGCCACCTACAGTGCTGCCTCCCACTACATCATCCAGACCTTCCTGAGCATGGCTGTGGGTGCACTCACTGGGGATGCCATCCTCCACTTGACACCCAAGGTCAGCCCGCTGCCCCTCCCTCCCCAGACGGGAATTTCCCTGCCCAGTCCTTCGAGGCCCATCCTCCTGGAGCCCTTCCTGTCTCCCTGGCCTCTCCGTCCTTGTCCCCAGGGGTGGGTGGGGTGGGGGAGGCCTTAAAGCCCCCTTCCCTCCCCAGGTGCTAGGGCTGCACACGCACAGCGGGGAGGGCCTTGGCCCACAGTCCACCTGGCGCCTTGTGGCCATGCTGGGTGGCCTCTACACCTTCTTCCTGTTTGAGAACCTCTTCAACCTCTTGCTGCCCCTGGACCCTGAGGTCAGGTGGGACCTGGAGGTGGTGGGTGGATGGGGCGGAGTCATGGAGGCCCATTGGGCCCTGAGCCACTGTCCCCACAGGACTCAAAGGATGGGCCCTGCAGCCACAGCCACGGTGGCCACAGCCACGGAGTGTCCCTGCAGCTAGCACCCAGCGAGCTCCGGCCGCCTAAGCAGCCCCACGAAGGCTCTTGCGCAGACCTGGTGAGCTGGCCCTTCCCCAGGGTCTCCATCCCACATGGAGTTTCCCCTGCAAGAACCCCTTTCTGCCCCCGCCCCCGCCCCGCCTCCACCCCAGCGCTTCTGTCCATGGCCTCCTCTGTTGCTGATCAGGAGACCCAGCCCCGCCACGCCCCTCCTCACCTCCCTGCTCAGGGGCTCATCCACACGGACCTACCCCCTCCAGGTGACAGAGGAGAGCCCGGAGCTGCTGAGCTCGGAGCCCCGGAGACTGAGCTCAGGTGAGCCCCGAGGGAAGCCCCAGAAGGATTAGGGGCTACGGATTTGTGCAGAGCGCCAGCGCGGGCCTGGGGAGCAGAGGTGGGGGCGCCGAGGTGGGGGACCAGGTCGGCGCCGACCCACGTCCACCACACCCGCAGAGCTGAGATTGCTGCCCTACGTGATCACGCTGGGCGACGCCTTGCACAACTTCGCCGATGGGCTCGCCGTGGGCGCCGCCTTCGCGTCCTCCTGGAAGACCGGGCTGGCCACCTCGCTGGCCGTGTTCTGCCACGAGGTGCCACATGAGCTAGGTGAGCAGCGCGAGGCAGGGCCTGGGGACCCGGCCGCTGGCCAGGGGCGGGGCCTGCCCGGCTGTGGGCGGGCCTCTCGGCCTGACCCCCGATCCGCCCACCCCAGGGGATTTCGCTGCCCTGCTGCACGCGGGGCTGTCGGTGCGCCGGGCTTTGCTGCTGAACTTGGCCTCAGCGCTGACTGCCTTCGTCGGCCTCTACGTGGCGCTCGCTGTCGACGTTGGAGAGGACAGTGAGGCCTGGATCCTGGCGGTGGCCACTGGCCTCTTCCTCTACGTGGCGCTCTGCGACATGGTCAGGACTGAGGGCGGGAGTCGGCTGCCCTGGGGGTGAGCCGAGCAGGGGCTCAGAGCTGGTCGCTCACCTGTGCCTACCTCCTCCTCAGCTTCCAGCCATGCTTCATGTGCGGGACCAGCGGCCCTGGCTCCTCTTCCTGCTGCACAACATGGGTCTGCTGGGCGGCTGGACCGTCCTGCTGCTGCTGTCGCTGTATGAGGACAACATCACCCTCTGATGCCCACCCCCCCTACTCTCGGACCCTTGATGCTGGCTGCTGGCCCCCTGGGCTATCTCAGCTCCTTGGGTCTGCTAGCCAGTGTGGACCCTGTAGCTGGGTACCCAGAGAGCCCCAGGCCTTTGAGAGTCTCCCTCTCACATGCCCCAGCATCCCTATTCAATAAAAATATTCTTGCCCTTGGAGCCCAGCTGCTTTCCTTGCTGTTAGGGAAGTTTCTCCCACCAAGAAAGGCAGCGGGGCGGGGGGCAGTACCTCTCTTTCCCCCTGGGGCTCCGATGAGGCACCAGGAGCCTGTGCTAAGGGATCTCCAGGCAGCCAGCCCCAGTCCTGCGTGGGGAAATGTGGGAGCCCTGTGTGGGGAGTGGACTCAGAAAAATTGGCCAGAGTCTGCAGGTAGCAGGGGGACCCGGTCTCCAATCAGGAATCAGACTTGTTTACTTCTCACAGAAGGGCCGAAACAAGCACCGTGCTCACAGAGACGAGGGTTTATCACTACTTGGAGGTAGTCGGACCCGCGTATGTGACAGCCCGTGATCAGCGGGGCCCCAGCCCCTTCTGACTCTGCTGCGCTGTCCTCGGCCCAAGTGTCCATCCTCACAGACCCTTGTAGTCCCCTAAGGTTGTAGCTCAGCCTATCACAAATTAGGTGCCTTAAAACAACAGAAATTTATTTTCTCACAGTTCTGGAGGCAGAAGTCTAAATTCAAGGTGTCCGTAAGCCGTGCTCCTTCTCAACTATTTTTTTGATGTTTATTTGTTTTGAGAGAGCATGAGTGAACACGTGGGGGTGGGGCAGAGAAAGAGAGAGAATCCCAAGCAGGCTCTGTACTATCAGCACAGAGCCCGACGCGGGGCTTGAACTCATGACCTCAGGTGAAATAAAGAGTCGGATGTTCAACCAGCTGAGCCTCCCAGGTGCCCCTGCTGCTCAACTCTCTAGAGACAATCTATCCCATGAGGCTGTCCTGGCTTCTGGCGGCCACGTGTGGTTTGGGTCTTGTAGCAGGCATAGCTCCAGTCTTCCTCCATCTTGTGACCTTCTCTGTTGTATCTCTTCTCTTCTGATGACACCAGTTCTACCAATTACCAGCGTGCCTACTCCAGTATGACCTCATCTGAACTAATTCCATCTGTCGATGATTCTATTTCCAAATAAAAGTCACATTTTGAAGTACCGAGGGTTAGGTTTCCAACATATCTTTTTTTGGGATCACAATTCAATCCACAACACCCCTCACAGTCCAAAATGGCTGCCAGAGCTCTAGCCCTTAAATGCACTTTCCAGGTAGCAGAAAGGAGGTGGGAGGAAAGACCAAAAAGAGGAAGGGGTCCAGGGGACATCAGATTCGGCCTGTTGTTCACACACACAGACACAAAAGCGCGAGAGTAGAAGTCAGTCTTATGTTACGCTCCGTGGGTCCACCTGTGCTGGAGGGAGGTGGAGGCTGCATGCCAGTAATCTGTGGCAAAGCAGGCAGAAAAGGCCATATCTGAGAACTCCCGGGCCTGACCCCGGTAGACAGACGCTCCGGCCTCTCCAAGAGGTATTGATTCTCCAAGAGTCTTCACCAACAGCACAAAAGAGAAATGTGGGAACTACCACCTTCCTCCTAAACCTGGTCTACAACACGGAGATGGCCTCTTGGCACGGACGGAAGGTGCAGAAAAACCACTGACTCCCAGCACAGCGCTGCCTCAGAGGAGCAAGAGCATGGCCTGTAGTGTCCACTAGCCCCAGGGCCCAAGCTCAGGGTCAGAGGGCAAGGCCAGGGCTTGTACTGGCATTCCCCCCCGCCCCCCCCCCCCCCGCCAGCCTTGGACGATTCTTCAGCCCATCATGGTCCCTCCCCAGCAACTTCAAGCCCCAGATCTGCTGATGGGCCCCTACCTTCATCTCTCATTGAGAAAGTACATCCACCAGGCAGGCTCACCTCTGTCTTCCCACTGCCAACCTTGCAACCTCCTGGTTCCGCTGCCCACCTTCTCCTCTCCTCTGACTGGGATGGAGCCTCATCCTATCCACCGCTGCCCTCCCCGGGACTGTGCTCCTTCAGGATCTCCAGCCCTCTCTGCACTGACCACCACTCTCACAGATGAGTTCTTGTTCATTTGTTAGGGCATTTTCCAATGTGCCAAGCTCCAGTCCAAGGGTTCTGTGGGCCCTGATTTTTTCAATCATCACAGACGTCCTATGATGTGGGCACCATGACTGTGCCCATCTGACAGAGATGCCAAAACTTAGTGTCCCGGCTACAGTTTTTCTTATGACCTTTAAAGGGGGTTTGGTGTGGCTCAGGGGTCACACGCCTGCCTGGGCATTCGAGTGACCCCTTTGTCCACTACAAAAGGGTCAGCCTTGTTGCTGACACGAGCAAGTGGGCAGATATGGGTGCAACATAAACCCATGTTTCTATGTCATTTTCTTGGGTGTAACTATACTTCCTTTTTTTTTTTTACTCATTATAATTTTTATTCGAGAGAGAGAGAGAGAGAGAGAGCGCACGAGCACACACAGGAGCACGGGAGAGGGGCGGGGGAGAATCCCAAGCAGGCTCCAGGCTCAGCGCGTAGCCGGACTTGGGGCTGGATCCCATGACTCTGATCATGCCCTGAGCCGAAATCAAGAGTCAACAGACTGAGCCACCCAGACGCCCCTTACTTGTTTTATTTCTTATTATTCCATTCCTAAGTCCCAGGTCTGTACAACGGTACCCAGGGCGAGTCCCTGCCAAGCGAGGAGACATCTCCGTTAGCTGTGCTTGGTCGTGGCTCCAGAGTCTTCCACGTGGGCAACTGTGCTGGGCCTGGGGAGGGAGCAGAGGACGGGAAGGGCGAAAATCGCTGCCCTGGGGCGAGCGCTCACGTTGTAGGGGGCGGACCGGCATACCTGCAGGGCCAGACCTCCTCGGGAGGCGGCAGGGACGCGGCCAGTCATCTCTCCGGGAAGCTTTCCCGATCCCCGGACTGCTCGGGCCGCCGCGGCCCTTGCCGAGAGCCTCACTGGGCGCATGTCTTCCCTCACGGCCTCCACACCGCGAGGCTCTCCTGGCCCACCCGGGCACCGCGTCTCGCCCACGCGGGCTTGGTGGGAGCAAGTCGCCTCTTCCTGCGGCCTAGACCCTCCTCGGTGACCCCACCCTGCGTCGGGGAGAGCGGCCCCCGGCCCAGCGGGCCCTGAGCCGCCGCACCCCCAGCCCCGTTTCCAACTCCGCCGCCGGCTTCTCCAGGGAGCCGAGCGCAGAGCGAGCTCGGGGTTTCGGGGCTCCGGACGCAGAGCCTCGGAGCAGAGCCGCGAGGCTGCCCTGCCACCCCCTAGCCACCGGGGGTCGCTGTCGCGCGCGCAGCCACTCTGCCGCCGCGGCGCTGCGCAGGCGCGGGAGCCCGGAACCCGGGCGCTCAGCTTCCGGGTCCGGCCGGGCCGCGTCCGCCGCGGTGCGGTTCCCCCACGAGCCGGCTCCAACTGCCAGGTGGGCGGGCGCGCGCGCGCGCGCGGCCGGGGAGGGGGCGCCGGGCCGGGACCGTGCGCGGCGGCCCTGCTCATCCCGTCGCCTCCCCGCGCAGCTCGGGCTCGGCGCCATGTACGCCGTGTACAAGCAGGCGCACCCGCCCACCGGCCTGGAGTTCTCCATGTACTGCAACTTCTTCAACAACAGCGAGCGCAACCTCGTGGTGGCCGGCACCTCGCAGCTCTACGTGTACCGCCTCAACCGCGACGCCGAGGTAGGTGCGGGCCGCGCCGGCCTCTCGCAGCTCCCTGCAGTCTCCCGAGTACTCGCCGAGGGCGGCGCGCGGCGGCGGACGGAGAAGCGAGCCCCGCCGAGCGCGGCGGCCTCCGGGGCGGCTCTCTCCGGGGCGGCTCTCTCCGTGCCGGCTCTCTCCGTGCCGCTTCTCTCCGCGCCGCAGCGCTCCGCCTGCCTTCCGCTCCCCGCGCCCGTGCGTCTTCTGTGCTCTTCGGTCTTTGCAGCAAATCACGTAAGCGCCTACTGTGTGCTGGGCAGTGGAGGTACAGCGGTGAACAAAAGCTACCAAAAGTCGGCGGCAGAGACCGCGCGCGAAGTAGAAACACACCTGTAAACAGGCTTGGAGGTTGGAGCGAGTGCAGCTGAGGTAGAGGAGGGAACGAGGGAGACCAGAGTGTCAGTCCGACAGGAAGACTGACAAAGACGGGACAAAGTTCCTGGCCAAAGGAACGAGGCTGGGTCTCGTGTGGGGCCAGAGAGCCCACAGGAGTTTTTCTAGAGTGTGATGGACCCATCCGTAGAGGAAACAAGTGCTCTGGTTGCCCAAGCGGTGAGAGTTGGTCCACGAAAGTTTCTTGCCAGAGCTGGTTTCTTACCTGTTCTCAAGGGGGCAGTAAGACTTCTCCAGGCACAAGGATGGGGAATGGAGGGTGTTCCGGGCCGAAGGAATAGCCGGCACACAGGCCAGAGCAGCTGAGGATGGCGGGGGCAGGCACGGTTGGACTGGGGTGTAGAGCGGAAGTGGGGTGGGGGGAAGAAGGCACATCGTGGTCAGGATGGTTGACCCCAGAGCAGGGAGGAATCACCGAAGGCTTTGAGTAGGGGCTGACGCAGCATGCACGTGGGGTCAGAGGGGCGGACGGAAGGAGGCTGACCTTCCTGGGCACCTACTTCAGGACACGTGTGTTTGTTTTTGCATTAAATATGTAGAGTACTAGGGACGCCTGGGTGGCTCAGTCGGAAGAGCATAGGACTCTTGATCTTGGGGTCATGAGTTTGAGCCCCGTGTTTGGCGTAGAGGTTACTAAAAGTGATTGAATGAATCCATCAGTCCCCATATTGTATGAGAGCGTCTTTGCTGTAATCACTAAACTAGAGTTTTTTCACTCCTATGTTCCAATAAAGTTCCCCCTTCTCTGATGCCTGTCATTCTTTAGAGACAAATGAGAAGCATTTACATCATTGTATATTTAAAAAAATTTTTTTACATTTATTTTTGATAGAGACAGAGCACAAGTGGGGGAGGGGCAGAGAGAGAGAGAGAGAGAGAGAGAGAGAGAGAGAGAGAGAGAGGAAGACCGAGAATATGAAGCAGGCTCCAGGCTCTGAGTTGTCAGCACAGCCTGACGTGGGGCTCGAACTCACAAACCGCGAGATCATGACCTGAGCCGAAGTCAGAAGCTTAACCGAGCCACCCAGTCACCCCTACATCATTATATTTTTTACATAAGGTTTCACAGCCCACTGGAATTCACTCGAGTCTTTTCAGCAGATGTTTGTTAAGCTTGTTTTGGGAGATGTTGGTGAGCACTACAGGTAGAGAGGCTTGCCCTTGTGGTGCTGCTGTTCCAGTGGGTGACAGACCACACACAGCCAGTAATACCGTGGGCTAGAGTTCGTTTATTTGTTTTGTTTTGGGTTTTTTTTTTGTTTATTTTTGAGAGAGAGAGAGAGAGAGAGAGAGAGAGAGAGCGAGAGTGCGTGCGTGCATGAGTGGTGGAGGGGCAGAGACAGGGAGACACAGAATCTGAATCAGGCTCCAGGCTCTGAGCTGTCAGTACAGAGGCTGACACTGGGCTGGAACCCATCCATGAACTGCGAGATCATGACCAGAGTCGAAGTCAGATGTTTAACTGACTGAGCCACCTAGGCGCCCCGCCTTGGGCTATAGTTTAAAGTGCTGTGGAAAGCATCAGAGCAGGGTCGGGGAGTAGGGAGCCAGGTGGGGTGTTAAATTTTGCCTCCTTGCAGAGTTGAGATTTGAGTAGGCAAGGAGGAGGGGCTGGAGAGAGCTTTGTGGGTGTCAGGTGAAGGTTCCAGGCAGGTGAAGGCCTTAGGGCAGTAGGGACTGGTGTTCAAGAACCAGCCAAGAGATGGGGCACCTGGGTAGCTCCGTTGTTTAAGCGTCTGACTCTGGATTTCAGCTCAGATCATGATCCCCCAGTTTGTGAGTTCAAGCCCCACATCGGGCTTTGCACTGGCAGTGTGGAGTCTGCTTCGGATTTTCTCTCTCTCTCTCTGTCACTCTGCCCCTCCCCAGCTCTCTCTCTAAAAGTAAATAAATAAACTAAAAAAAAAAAAAAAAAAAAAAGGAACAGAACCAGCCAAAAGGCCCCGAGGAAAAGAGGAGTGAGTGCAGAGGGGCGCCTGGCTGACTCAGTTGGTGGAGCAGGTGACTGACTCTTGATCTCAGGGTCATGGGTTCGAGCCCCACGGTGGCTGTAGAGATTACTTAAAAAAAAAAAAAAAAGAGGGGCGCCTGGGTGGTGTCAGTTAAGTGTCTGACTTCAGCTCAGGTCATGATCTCGCGGTTCATGAGTTCAAGCCCCGCATCGGGCTCTGTGCTGTCAGCCCAGAGCCTGGAGCTTGTTTCAGATTCTGTGTCTCCCTCTCTCTCTCTGCCTCTCCCCCGCTTGCGCTCTGTCTCTCAAAACTAAATAAAAACTTAAAAAAAAAAAAAAAGAGTGAGGAGAAGACAGAAGGTCAGAAAGGTGGTGAGGTGGGGGCCCGGTATCAGCATGTTGAGCTTTTAGGCCAATGTAGCGATTGACTGCTAACTCTGAGGTGAGGTTAAGGAGTGACAGGACCTGTGTTTTGCAAAGGTCACTCTAGCTGCTGTGTTGAAAAGTCTGTAGGGAGACGGGAGGGGGGCCTGCAGGGAGACCAGTCAGGAGCATCAGGTGGTCGGTTGGTGGAAAGCAGTCAGATTCAGGATGGACAGGATGTGGGATGTGAAGGGGTGAGGCGCCACGGGCAATGCTGAGGTTTTGCCAGGGTGCAGTTTTGGTTTGAGCACCGGGAGGGGCGGAGTTGCTGTGACCTGACATGGCGAAAGGGACGTAGGAGCTCCTCTTGGGACATCATGTTCCTTGTTGCATAACAAGGAAGGCACCCCCAAACTTAGAAACTTAAAACAACAGACGATATCCCCCAACTTCTGGGGGTCAGGGAGCCGGGAGTGGCTTAGCTGGGTGGCCCCTGCACAGTCTCGCCACAGTTCCATGTTGGCCAGGGCTGCCGTCCTCCGAAGGTCCTTGTGGGCTCAGAGTTTCTGCTTCTTACTCGCACAGCCGGCTGTCGGAAGGAGGCCTCGGTCCGTCACGTGAGCCTCACCACAGGGCAGCCTCCCCCAGAATGAAGGCTGAGAGAGAGAACAGCTCACCCAGGTGAAAGCACAGTGTCTTTGTAACCTGATCTGTACATGATACGCCGTCCCTTCTGTCACAGTGGGAAGGGCTCACAGGTAATGGTCTCTGAGAGGCCGGAGCCGTTGGGACTTTCTTGGACTCCAGACGCTGACAGGTGTACCACGGTGCCGACGGAACAGCGCACTGCGAGGTTGCGGGAGAGTTAGAGCAGCCGTCGTGCTGAGGAGCAGGGTGTGGCCTGGAGCTGAAGTTGGGCCCGTCAGACCCTCAAGCTGGTCGGGGTCACCCAGAAGGTGGCCATCTGGGCCCTGGGGTGCCCCGGCGTTGAGCAGTTGGCAAGAAGAGAGGAGGCCGAGGAAGACTTGGAGGAGGGAGGAAAGCCCAAGCCCAGAGGAGGTGGCCGATTGGGACCGTGGGTCTCCTACAGCTGGGCCTCAGGTGAGGCCCATGATCTGGAGGCCCTGGTGACTCTTGACAGGGGCGTCGGGGATGTGGGCCTGCAGGGTTAAGAGCCGAGCAGAGAAAGAGAATTAGTACCGGTGAACATAGACGGCTTTCTGAAGATTTGTACAAAGAGGGAATCAAAGAGATGGAGTGGTGACTGGCGGGAAAAGAGGGTTTTCGAAAGACGAGCGGGAGAGCACGGTGTTGCCCGCCGGGGCGGAATCAGCCAGTGCAGCAGGCTCGCCAGCCGCCCCCACTCGCAGCCCACTGAGATCCACGGGAGCTTTGTACGCCCTCAGGGTTGCGAGAATTCAAGAATTCCAGACTGCGTGTGGCTGCGAAGGCCAAGGCAGGTAGTTGCTGTTTGGCCCATCGTAGGAACGTTTGCAACTCTCGGGTCAGAGAAGTGTGTGGGGCGGGAGGTGGAGCGGATGGGGGGAAGCTGGAGAGGGCTCCTCAGGTGGGTGAGAGCGCTCGGGATCAGTCTGGTCATTGCTGTGGAGCAGGCTGCCCTGGAGCTTCCAACAGCAGTCTGGTACCACGGACGCATACGTCTGTGAGTCCCTTGGGGGTTTGGACAGGGCACAGTGTGGACCGTGGAGGCACCTGGCCTATGCTCTGTGAGGTCTGGGCTTCCACTGGGTGACTTGAAGGGTTGGGGGCAAGCCGGGTGTGTCTGTCTCTGTCTCTCTGCTCCTCTCTCCCCACGCAGCTGGCTTGGTTTTCCTGGCATGGTGGCCTCGAGGTGGTTGGGCCTCTTACTTGGAGCGCTTGCTTATGCGGAGGAAGAAGCTGCCAGTGATCCCAAGGGCCGGGCCCTGGGGAACCTGGTCCCCCTTCCGCACGGCCTGTTGTTGTTCAGAGCTGCCTCTAGTCCAGACTCAGGAGGGGGGCGATGGGCCCCGTTGAGGCTGTCTTCAGTCTGCCCCCGTGGAATCTAGTGCAGGTGGCTGCAGTGGGGTGACAGGAGTGGGGACGTCCTGGAGCACAAAGCGGGTGGGGATGTGTGTGGGGTGGGCAGTGTGGCTGGGGCCTCCGTCCTTTGGGTGAGCTGGGAAGCAAGGGCAGTTCTGTCAAGAGGCAGGGGGTGCAGAGCAGAGAAGCTGTGTGTGGGAGGGGGGTGAGTGCGTGGCCTGGGGCCGCCTAAGGGGTGCAACTGGGTAGCAGGAGAGGCCCCTGTGACCTTTGGGAGGGAAAATACATTGTGGTTGATTGAAATTAACAGAAGCCCCAGCTAAATAGAAAATAGATCACGGTTATGGATGGAAAGTCTCCACGTCGTATAGATGTCACCTTTCCTCAGGTTAACCCATAAATTCAGTGTCTTCGAAGTGGCAGTAGGTTTCTCATTAGATTTAGTAATCTGATTCTCAAATTTACATGGAAGAGCCAAAAATGAAGAATATCTAGGATAGTTTTTAAAAAATTTTTGAAGTTTATTTATTTATTGGGGAGGGGTGTGGAGAGGGGGAGAGGGAAAGAGAGTGAGAATCCCAAGCAGGCTCTGCACTGTCAGTGCAGACCCCCATGTGGGACTCGAACCCACGAACTGTGAGATCATGACCTGAGCTGAAACCAGGAGTCGGAGGCTTAACTGACTGAGCCACCCAGGTGCCCCTAAGATGATTTTAAAATGACCAACGGACACTTGCCCCATAGGACTGTCGAGAATTTTGTGCGTTGTACATGTGTTATTAGGTACATACAAGACAAATTTAGAGTAATTTTTGGGGTTGCCTGGGTGGCTCAGTGGGTTGAGTGTCCAACTCTTAATTTCAGCTCAGGTCATGGTGCCAGGGTTGTGGGATCAAGACCAGTGTCGGACTCTGTGCTGATCATGGAGCCTGCTTAAGATTCTCTCCCTCTGCCCCCTCCCCATTGCATTTTTTTCCTCTCTCTGAAGTAAAAAAAAAAAAAGAATAATGTTTTAATTTTGAACTGAACTTTTTGTGATGAAATATCCCTTTTTGCCTTTTTGTTTCTAATATTTTTTGCCTTAAAATCTAGTTTGTCCAGTAGCAGTGTAGCTATCTCAACTTTTTTCCCGTTTTTTGTTTTTTTGTTTTTTGGGGTTTCTTTTGATGTGAATCTCTACACCCAATGTGCGACTTGAACTCGCCACCCGGAGTTCAAGATCGAAGTCCGCATGCTCCAGTGACTGAGCCAGCCAGGGGCCCCTCTTTTTCTTTTTTTTAAATCTGTGTCCCTACATTGAAAGTGACTCCACAGCAGATAGTGGGTGTTATCATTTGGCAGTTTCTGTCCCCTAATTGGGTGTTTGGCAGATGTACACTTAATGTAATTTTGTGTGCACTTGAGCTTGAATCACTGTCTGTCTCACTGTCTTTCTAACCACACCCTCATTCTTTTTCCTTTTCTGTGCTTTGTTTTGGGTTAGTGAGGACTTTTTAAGTCATTTTATCTTCCTGTTGGCTTTTAGTTACGTGTTTCGTATTATTTTCTAGTGATGTTAACAGTTACGCTAGGCCTCCTGGATTTATTACAGTTTGGCTTAGATGAGCATTTTTGCTGCTCCCGGAACAGTATAAAATCCTTTATACTTTAGCCCTGTTTATCTCCCTGGGCCCCTGGTTTGACCTACGTTATCAGCCCTGCAGTACGTTATTACTGTTTTTAGCCTCTCAATTTTACATCATTTCAGACTCGAGAGAAGTTTCAAGAGCAGAAATTTCCAATGTACCTTTACCCACAGTCCCAGATGGAACATTGTGCCATATCTGCTTGCTTTCTTCTCTTTTTTTCCCTAAGCCTGGAGAGTAAGTCGTAGACAGGAGGCCTCTCAGCTCCTGGAGGTCAGCGCGTCCTGTGCACCCTGACAGCATGGAGGTCTGTCTCTTGCAGAGCCACAGAACAATGGTCTGATGACGACAGTGACACTGGGAGAAGGCCAGGCCTGGTCAGATCCTGCCAATTTACCCCGATATGACGTCTTTTGTAACAGAAGATGTCTCTTTGTATAGTCACTGGGCTGCTGGCTTGGATGGCGGGGTTCCCCCCGGAACATCACTGCGTTTCCCGTGGTAACTACTAAGTACCTTGTGGGACATATTTTGAGGTTGTGTAAACGTTGTCTTACTCCTCAAACTTTAATTTACTCCTGTTGGTTCCACCGATGGTTTTTGTTTCGGCTGCTTTTCCTGCCTCTTCCCTCTTCTAATTGTGTGGGCTTCCTGCCGCCAAGAGTGCTCCTTTCTCCCACGTGTCCTTCATCCCCTTATATCCTCCCAGCCTTATGAGCTCTTAGCAGCTTATAATCCTTTTTTATGGTGGGCTTTTCAACCTGAAGAACTTCCTTTAATAATCCTGCAGGTTTTCTACTGGCCGTGAGTTTGCTCCACTTTTGTATTGGAAATGCCTTTATCTCAGCTTCCTTTTCGAGGGGCATTTTCACTGGGTTTAGAATTCTAGGTTAATTGTTTCCTTTCAGCGCTTTCAAGATGTTATTCCACTGTCTGTGGCTTGTATGGTTTCTGGTGAAAATCAACTTTTATGGGGGCACCTGGGTGGCTTAGTTAAGCGTCTGACCCTTGATTTCCGCTCAGGTCATGATCCCATGATCCCAGGGATTGAGTCCCTGGTTGGGCTCTGTGCTGAGTATGGAGCCTGCTTGGGATTCCCCCCCCCCCCCCCCCCCCCCCGCCGCGCGCTTGAGAGTTCTCTCCCTCTCTCCTTCTCTCTCTCTCCCTCTCTCCTTCTCTCTCTCTCTCCCTCTCTCCCTCTCTCCTTCTCTCTCTCTCTCCCTCTCCCTCCCGCCCTAAAAAAAAAAAAAAAAAAAGTGAAAACCAGCTTTTATGAAGGTGATGTCTCCTTTTTCCTCTGGCTCCTTTTTTTTTTTTTTTTTTTTTAATTTTTTTTTTTTCAACGTTTATTTATTTTTGGGACAGAGAGAGACAGAGCATGAACGGGCGAGGGGCAGAGAGAGAGGGAGACACAGAATCGGAAACAGGCTCCAGGCTCTGAGCCATCAGCCCAGAGCCCGACACGGGGCTTGAACCCACGGACCGCGAGATCGTGACCTGGCTGAAGTCGGACGCTTAACCGACTGCGCCACCCAGGCGCCCCAACCTCTGGCTCCTTTTAAGGTCTTTTTCTTTGTCCTTGGTTTTGTCTTTTTTTTTTTTTTTAATTTTTTTTTTTTTTAACGTTTATTTATTTTTGAGACAGAGAGAGACAGAGCATGAACAGGGGAGGGGCAGAGAGAGAGGGAGACACAGAATCCGAAACAGGCTGCAGGCTCTGAGCTGTCAGCACAGAGCCCAACGTGGGGCTCGAACTCCAGACCGTGAGATCATGACCTGAGCCGAAGTCAGACGCTTAACCGACCAAGCCACCCAGGCGCCCCCTTGGTTTTGTCTTTTTACTGTGATGCACCTGGTTGTAGTTTTGTTTTCTTTCTCTTTTTTCAACAAGAAAGAAATGGCTTACTCCTGTGGCAGGGCATTTGTAAACATAGGGCTGAAGTCTAGGTCAGGGGGCTCTGTCCAGGGACGGGGCCAGGACGAGAAATGGCTTGTTTTCTGGACTTGCCTGTTCTCCTCCTGCATATCCCCTCTCACCCATTGTCCTTCCTCTCTGGTTGTGGCTTCGTTATTATTATCATTGTCGTTGTTATTATTATCTTTTTACTCAAGCTTATTATTTTGAGAGACAGTGAGAGCATGAGCAGGGGAGGGGCAGAGAGACCGGGAAAGAGAATCCCAAGCAGGCTCCGCACTGTCAGTGCAGAGCCCGACATGGGGTTTGAACTCAGGAATTGAGAGATCATGACCTGAGCTGAAATCAAGAGTTGGACGCTTAACTGACTCAGCCACCCGGGCACCCCTGGTTTGCTTTATATTTATCTTGTTTTGGGGTTTGCTGCTCTTCTTGAGTCTGTAGATTGATGCTTTTCATCAGTTTTGGAAAACGATTGGTCAACATCTTCATTTATTGATTCTGCCCTTCCCCTTCCTCCGTCGATGCCAGTGGTATGTTAGAGCATTTGACTAGGTCCATATGTCTCTTGAAGTTCTTCAAGATTTTCACTCTGCATTTTGCTTGTGGGTGGGACTACAGTTGGTCTGTATGTGTTGACCTCACCCCCAGCAAGGGGAGTGTGGGTGTCCCGGCTGGTCCTGGTCACAGAGGTGACTGGGACACTTCACTCCAGTGGGACCTTGTTGAAGGGTTGTTGTAGATGTCCCTTGTTTGGTTGAGGAAGTTGCATTCTTGGCTTACTAAGAATTAAAAAAAAATTTTTTTTTTAACGTTTATTTATTTTTAAGACAGAGACAGAGCATGAACGGGGGAGGGCCAGAGAGAGAGGAAGACACAGAATCTGAAACAGGCTCCAGGCTCTGAGCGGTCAGCACAGAGCCCGACGCGGGGCTCGAACTCATGGACCGTGAGATCATGACCTGAGCCGAAGTCGGACACTAACCGACTGAGCCACCCAGGCGCCCCTTTAATTTTGATGTTTATTTATGTTTGAGAGAGAGGCAGAGTGTGAGTGGGGGAGGGGCAGAGAGAGGGGGAGACACAGAATCAGAAGCAGGCTCCAGGCTCTGAGCAGTCAGCACAGAGCCCAAAGCGGGACTTGAACTCGTGAACTGCGAGATCATGACCTGAACCGAAGTCGGACGCTCAACCGACTGAGCCACTCAGGCGCCCCAATGTTTATTTATTTTTGGGAGACAGAGAGAGAGAGAGAGGGAGAGAAGGGGTGGGGGAGGAGCAGAGACAGAGAGGGAGACACAGAATCCGGAGCAGGCTCCGGGCTCCGAGCTGTCAGCACAGAGCCCGACACGGGGCTCGAACTCACAGACTGCGAGATCATGACCTGAGCCGAAGTCAGACACTTAACTGACTGAGCCACCCAGGAGCCCCTCTTTTCTTTAAGAAGGCTCCGTGCCTAGCGTGGGGCTTGAACTCATGACCCTGAGATCAAGAGTCACGTGCTCTCCTGACTGAGCCAGCCAGGCACCCCCTAAAATGCCTTTTCTGAAATGAGTTAATTATTTGGCTTTTCTCAAGCAGCTCTTTTCAGGACGTTGCCCAGTAGCACAAGTGTGTCATTAAAAACGATTTTGTTTCTTGTTATTAAAATTTCTACTTTGCTTTGAAGTGACAATTTACGAGTGTGTGTGTGTCAGCGTGTTGTTACCACTAACAGAGAACAGTCTCTTATGGACACGAAAACGTACCGAAGCTTGGAGCCCTTGTTTTTCTGTAAAAAACGTGCCCCTGCGTGGCGGTACCGCCAGGCCCTCTGTGTGGCACAGAGGACGGCTGCACTTGCCGCGGTTTCACTACCCGAGGTTACGGACGCTCTGCAGTCTGGATAGCGCAGTCCGGACGCCCTCTCCCACCCTGGGAAGGCCCTGGCCGGCTGTGGGATCGGGCGAGGCCACGGCCCTCTGCGGCAGCATGCCCAGCGCAGGCTCAGTGGGCACCCTACGTGTCAGGGGAGCCGGGGGCGGTCGCTTGTGGTCGGCAGCTGGTGGCAGCTCTCAGGGCAAGCTGGACGCCTGTCTCGTAGAGTGATGTCCGTGCTGTGGCTGGGCCCAGGGGTGAGTTTGGGGGGGGCACGGCCAGGCAGGTTTGAGGGTGCACGGAGAGAACTGCCATCCAGCCTCTGACCCCGAGCACTGCTAGCATCGGAGTGAGCGGGCTGTTGGGAAGCCAAGTTGGGGACTCGGGCTATGAGCACGAGTTTGTGCACATTGGGTTGGGGTGTGCACGGCTGTCTCTAGAAGTGTCTGGAAGCATGGTCCCCACCGCAGTGAGGGTTTGGGCAGGGCTGGCCCTGCGTTGTCTCCCCTCCTGGTCCCACCATGAGGCAGGACTCGCAGATGTCTGGCTGCAGCAGTGTGGTTTCACTGCCCACCCTCCTCTTCCCTCTCCCAGGCGCCAACCAAGAATGACAGGAGCACAGGTGAGTGCGGGGGAGGCTGCCCTGGCCCCAGACCTGGGGCCGTGGGGGCTGGGGTGCGGGCCCAGAGCTGTACCCACCGGCCTCTCCCCCAGAGGGAAAGGCCCACCGGGAGCACCGGGAAAAGCTGGAGCTGGTGGCTTCCTTCTCCTTCTTCGGCAACGTCATGTCTATGGCCAGCGTGCAGCTGGCGGGTGCCAAGCGGGATGCCCTGCTCCTGAGCTTTAAGGATGCCAAGGTAGGTGATGGCCTTGGAGGTGGGAGTGGGTGTGGGAGGCCTGTGGGGGGAGGGGGGATTGGGGGGGAGGGGAGTCTGGGGCCATAGCTCTGACCTGCCCTCCAGCTGTCGGTGGTGGAGTATGACCCAGGCACCCATGATCTGAAGACCCTGTCTCTACACTACTTTGAGGAGCCTGAGCTACGGGTAGGTCCAGGCCATGCCCCCAGCCCTCCCTGCCCCCCCCCCTCCCGCCCCAGCCCGTTGCCCCCTGCTCCCCTCCTATCCCCAGGCTGGCCTAACGGTGCCCTCTGCCCCCAGGATGGGTTCGTGCAGAATGTGCATACGCCGCGGGTGCGGGTGGACCCCGACGGACGCTGCGCGGCCATGCTCATCTACGGCACACGCCTGGTGGTCTTGCCCTTCCGCAGGGAGAGCCTGGCCGAGGAGCACGAGGGGCTCATGGGGGAGGGGTGAGTACTGGGGCAGGGGAGGGGCTCGTCCAACCGGAGCTCTCTCCTTCCTCCGCCCACTAAAGCCTGTGGCCCCCAGGCAGAGGTCCAGCTTCCTGCCCAGCTACATCATCGATGTGCGCGGCTTGGACGAGAAGCTGCTCAACATCGTAGACCTGCAGTTCCTGCACGGCTATTACGAGCCCACCCTGCTCATCCTGTTCGAGCCCAACCAGACCTGGCCTGGGTGAGGCCCCTCTGCTGTGGCTGCAGCTGCCAAGGCCTGGGGTGGGTCTCATTTGGGACTAGGACTGGGCCACCCCGCCCTTGGAGTGCTGTGACTGGCCCCCTGGCTGACCTACTTCTTTGTCCCCAGGCGGGTGGCTGTGCGGCAGGACACGTGCTCCATTGTGGCCATTTCACTGAACATCACGCAGAAGGTCCACCCTGTCATCTGGTCTCTCACCAGCCTCCCCTTCGACTGCACGCAGGCCCTCGCTGTGCCCAAGCCCATCGGTGAGCCCCTATGGGGCTGGGGGTGGGGGGGGTGGGGGGAGGGCGCTGAGCCCCGCCCACCAGCATGTCCATTTCCAGGTGGGGTGGTGGTCTTTGCTGTCAACTCGTTGCTGTACCTGAACCAGAGCGTCCCCCCATACGGCGTGGCTCTCAACGGCCTCACCACCGGCACCACCGCCTTTCCCCTCCGTGAGTGTGGGCTGGGGCAGGACCGCAGGGCAGGGAGGGCAGGAGGGCTGCGGAGTCTGTCTAACCACACCCTGCACAGGCACCCAGGAGGGCGTGCGGATCACCCTCGACTGTGCCCAGGCAGCCTTCATTTCCTACGACAAGATGGTCATCTCCCTCAAGGGTGGTGAGATGTGAGTCTCCCTCCCTTCGGTGAGCCCCGTGCCCCCCCTCTGAGCCCTGCCCCCAGCTCAGTGCTCCCCGTCCTGGCAGTTACGTGCTGACCCTCATCACGGACGGCATGCGCAGTGTCCGCGCCTTCCACTTCGACAAGGCGGCCGCCAGTGTCCTTACCACCAGCGTGAGTTGGGACTGGGTGGGTGGGAGGTGGCCCTGGGTCTGGGCCTGGTTTCACCCTGACCGCCCACTGGTCTTCAGATGGTCACCATGGAGCCTGGGTACCTGTTCCTCGGCTCTCGCCTGGGCAACTCGCTCCTCCTCAAGTACACAGAGAAGCTACAGGAACCTCCGGCCAGCGCCGTCCGAGAGGCTGCTGACAAGGTGGGTGCCCGGGGCCTGTCAGGACGCTGGCCTCTTGTGCAGGGCCAGCCTCAGAGGGCTGCTCACTGTCCCCTCCTGCCTCGCAGGAAGAGCCTCCCTCGAAGAAGAAGCGAGTGGACTCCACGGTGGGCTGGTCAGGTGAGGACAGGTCTGCACGGGACAGGGAGGGGCTGGTGGGGTTAGGCCTGGCGGCCAGGCAACCGGGCCTCCTGGCCCGACGGGGTCTCTTGTCTGCTGCAGGGGGCAAGTCGGTGCCTCAGGACGAGGTGGATGAGATTGAAGTATACGGCAGCGAGGCCCAGTCGGGCACACAGCTGGCCACTTACTCTTTTGAGGTGAGGTTGGGCACAGGGAGGGGCCTCCCACGCCAGCCGGCCTGCCTGCCTGAGCACTGCTGTGTCTGCAGGTATGTGACAGCATCCTCAACATCGGACCCTGTGCCAACGCTGCCATGGGCGAGCCTGCTTTCCTCTCTGAAGAGGTGCTTTTGGGTGAAGAGATGGGGGGCAAGGGGCTCACGCAGCAGTGGGGCCCTGTCCTCACTCTGAGCTGCTGTGCAGTTCCAGAACAGCCCCGAGCCAGACTTGGAGATCGTGGTGTGCTCCGGCTATGGGAAGAATGGGGCCCTGTCGGTCCTACAGGTATGTGGGGGCAGGCGGTGTGGTGCCTCCTGGCGGGACCTGGGTGAACTGACACCCCCCGCCCCCCATTCGTCCTTCTAGAAGAGCATCCGGCCCCAGGTGGTGACAACGTTTGAGCTTCCTGGCTGCTATGACATGTGGACAGTCATCGCCCCTGTGCGCAAGGAGCAAGTAGGTGTAAGCTGGGCTGGTGAGGAGGCCCTGAGTGGGGCAGGTGACCCGTTGCTGCGTCCGCATGGACTCAGCCTGAGCGTGCGGGTGGCTTGGAGGCAGTGGGGCCCAGACAGGGCTGGCCGTGACATTGCAGGCAGGCCTGGGTGCACACTTGCTCTGGTTTGGCTGGGGGTCTGCCCTCCCCCCACCCTCTTCCCAGGCACCCCTGGTTGGGTGGTGTGATTCCTGCTCTCCTTCTGCTGTCACAGGAGGAGACTTCTAAGGGGGAGGGTGCAGAGCAGGAGCCTAGCACTCTTGAGGCGGAAGACGATGGACGAAGACACGGGTTCCTTATCCTGAGCCGGGAAGACTCCACCATGGTAAGGGGTGGGGGTCCCGCAGCCTGGGGCGGGGTCCCACGGTGAGCGTGCGCCTCACTCTCCCATTACCTGCAGATCCTGCAGACAGGGCAGGAGATCATGGAGCTGGACACTAGTGGCTTTGCTACGCAGGGCCCCACGGTCTTTGCTGGCAACATTGGGGACAATCGCTACATCGTGCAGGTGTCGCCGCTCGGCATCCGCCTGTTGGAAGGAGGTGGGCTCGGGCGGGTGGGCAGGTGGGCAAGGGTGGGCGGTGCTGACCACCCGGTGCTGACCGTCCTGTGCCCACAGTGAACCAGCTGCACTTCATCCCCGTGGACTTGGGCTCCCCCATCGTGCAGTGTGCCGTGGCTGACCCTTACGTGGTCATCATGAGTGCCGAGGGCCACGTCACCATGTTTCTGCTCAAGAGCGACTCATATGGGGGTCGTCACCACCGCTTGGCGCTGCACAAGCCCCCGCTGCACCATGTGAGCCACCCTCCCCTCGCCATGCCCACAGCCTGCTGACTCCCCTTCCCCCGGAGCTGAGCCCCGCCCCTCCCCCTGCAGCAGTCCAAGGTGATCACGCTCTGCGTGTACCGTGACGTCAGCGGCATGTTCACCACTGAGAGCCGCCTGGGCGGGGCCCGTGATGACCTGGGGGGCCGCAGTGGCTCGGAGGCGGAGGGCCAGGGCTCCGAAACCAGGTATTCTGGGTGGCCGGGGCACGGGCTGGGGCCAGGTTCCCTGTGGCAGGCCACGCGTGACCTGTCTTCCGGCCCCGGCCTCCAGCCCCACGGTGGACGACGAGGAGGAGATGCTGTATGGGGACTCGGGCTCCCTCTTCAGCCCCAGCAAGGAGGAGGCCCGAAGGAGCAGCCAACCCCCCGCTGACCGGGACCCTACCCCATTCCGGGCCGAGCCCACTCACTGGTGCCTACTGGTGCGGGAAAACGGAACCCTGGAGGTGTGTGATGCCCTGCACCCCACGCAGCTCCCTGTCCCCTGCTCCCTGCGGCTGCTAATCCCACTCCCCACACAGATCTACCAGCTCCCTGACTGGCGGCTGGTGTTCCTGGTGAAGAACTTTCCCGTGGGGCAGCGGGTCCTGGTGGACAGCTCCTTTGGTCAGCCCACCACACAGGGTGAGGCCCGGAAGGAGGAGGCCACGCGCCAGGGGGAGCTGCCCCTTGTCAAGGAGGTGCTGTTGGTGGCGCTGGGGAGCCGCCAGAGCAGGCCCTACCTCCTGGTGAGTATGGGCCCTCTGTCCCCTCATGGTGGCTCTGCACTGCCCCCCTGCCCCTCCCCCTATGACCCTGCAGGGCGCCCCCCCCCCCCTTTCCCGTGGTGACCCCACGGTGCGCCTTTCCTTTCCCCTGGTGACCCCTCACTGCCGCACAGGTGCACGTGGACCAGGAGCTGCTCATCTACGAGGCCTTCCCCCATGACTCCCAGCTCGGCCAGGGAAACCTCAAAGTCCGTTTCAAGAAGGTGCGGTGACCAGGTTGTGCTGGGTGTGGGGTGGATGTGGAACGTGTTGGGGGGGAGACCCGGCCCTCATGGTGCACACACCTCCACCCCCAGGTCCCTCACAACATCAACTTCCGTGAGAAGAAGCCAAAGCCATCCAAGAAGAAAGTGGAAGGCGGCAGCGCTGAGGAGGGGGCTGGGGCCCGTGGCCGTGTGGCACGGTTCCGATACTTCGAGGACATTTATGGCTACTCAGGGGTAGGCAGGTGGCTTTATGGGGGGCCCGTGGGGGGTGCAGATGGGGCTTCCTCTCATAGTACCTGCCTTCAGGTGTTCATCTGTGGCCCCTCACCTCACTGGCTCCTGGTGACTGGCCGGGGGGCCCTGCGGCTGCACCCCATGGGCATCGATGGCCCCATTGACTCCTTTGCCCCATTCCACAACGTCAACTGCCCCCGTGGATTCCTGTACTTCAACAGACAGGTAGGAAGACCCCAGGACTGAGGCTGCTTCACGTTGCCCTCCTCACTTCCATCTGACACTCACCAGTGATGCCTGGGTCAGGAAGAGGTGCGGGGGCCCCCGAAATGAGGCCCTCAACGGCTCGTCACAGGGCAGGATCCTGGGTTTCATCTGGAGGGTCAGGGAGCTGTCTAGACAGTGGACAGGGCCAGGGTCAAAGAGGTGCAACCTGGGGCTTAACACTGGGAAAGCTTGGAGGACAGGGCAGGCGGCAGTGGAGACCGTAGCCCACAAGGGCACCCGTTTGCGGGGCCAAGGCCTAGTCACTGCTCTGTGGCTCAGACCCCAGCCCTGCCCTTCAGGAGCTGTGTGACTCTGGGCAAGACACCCACTCTCTCCAAGCCTCCCATTTCCTCCTCCACGATGCCAGTATATTGATAGAGGTGACCCCAGGTGACTGAGAAAACAGCGATGATAGCACGGCCAGGGCTTTGTAGATGCTGACACGCTTGGGACCATGGGTGAAGGGGGGCCCTGGCAGGGGCTCCCTTGCCCGTCTGTGCAGACTCTGGTGTGGTCAGTGTACCGGTAAGCTTTTGCTTCCAGCCTCTAGCTTCCTGTGAGCCTGGTCCTCCCTTGCCCTGACCCAGACAAGTCTGTGGCCAGCATCCCAGTCCTGGGTGAGCCTGAGGGAGGGGACAGCAAGCCGGTGAAGCACAGGACAGCTGGTCTCAGCCCCTTGCACACACCTGTGCCAGTAGAGCTGAGGGCTGTCCGCACGGAGCCCTCAGAAGCCTGGGATTTGCCTGGCCTGTCTTTGGCGGGTGCCTGGCTTCCCTGACCCTTGTACCCTGCCTCCCAGGGTGAGCTGAGGATCAGTGTCCTGCCTGCCTACTTGTCATACGATGCCCCGTGGCCTGTCAGGAAGATCCCACTGCGCTGCACAGCCCACTATGTGGCTTACCACGTGGAGTCCAAGGTCTGACCCCGTCCCCTCGAGGCCAGAGACCCTCTGGGTCTTGCCTCCGGCCTGCCCGTGACACCCTCCACTCTCCCAGGTGTATGCTGTTGCCACCAGCACCAACATGCCGTGCACCCGCATCCCACGCATGACCGGCGAAGAGAAGGAGTTTGAGACTATCGAGAGAGGTGCGAGATGCCCAGAGGGGGGCTTGCCGTTCGGGCTGCCCACCCTGACCGTCGCCTTTTGTCCTTGCAGACGACCGGTACATCCACCCGCAGCAGGAGGCCTTCTCCATCCAGCTCATCTCCCCAGTCAGCTGGGAGGCCATCCCTAATGCCAGGTGGGGCTGGGGCTGGCTGGGGACCTGGGGCCAGCCCATAGGCTGCATCCTGACCCTGTCGTGTGCAGGATCGAGCTGGAGGAGTGGGAGCACGTGACCTGCATGAAGACGGTGTCGCTGCGCAGTGAGGAGACCGTGTCCGGCCTCAAGGGCTATGTGGCTGCTGGGACCTGCCTCATGCAGGGGGAGGAAGTCACGTGCCGAGGGCGGGTAAGGGGCTAGCAGGAGGGGGCGGGCCGTGCCCGGCAGCCCCAGCACCGACCCTGTGCCTCACCCACCCTCCTTCCCCGGCAGATCCTGATCATGGATGTGATCGAGGTGGTGCCTGAGCCTGGCCAACCCCTGACCAAGAACAAGTTCAAAGTCCTGTATGAGAAGGAGCAGAAAGGGCCAGTAACTGCCCTCTGCCACTGCAACGGCCACCTAGTGTCTGCCATCGGCCAGAAGGTGTGCCCTCTCCCACTGCCCTTCCGAGTCCTGCCCGCTGCCTTCCGCTCGCTGCCTACTCCTTCTGTCCCCCTAGATCTTCCTGTGGAGTCTGCGGGCCAGCGAGCTGACCGGCATGGCCTTCATCGACACGCAGCTCTACATCCACCAGATGATCAGCGTCAAGAACTTCATCCTGGCCGCCGACGTCATGAAGAGCATTTCGCTGCTGCGCTACCAGGAGGAGAGCAAGACACTGAGCCTTGTGTCCCGGGTACCCGTGGGGCCTGTGCACAGTGCTGGGTGGGTGCTGGCCTCAGGCCGACCTTGACACCCCTCCTCCCCGTCCTCAGGATG
The DNA here is from genome assembly GCF_027475565.1 of Acinonyx jubatus. NCBI lineage: Eukaryota > Metazoa > Chordata > Mammalia > Carnivora > Felidae > Acinonyx > Acinonyx jubatus. The sequence goes on from NC_069394.1 coordinate 477,165, forward strand.
CCAAGCCCCTGGAGGTGTACAGCGTGGACTTCATGGTGGACAATGCCCAACTGGGCTTCCTGGGTGAGCACGGGGCCTGGGGGGCTTTGGGGTCTTTCAGACCTTGGGTGTGGCCGGGCTGACCCTGGACACTCTGCTCCCCAGTGTCTGACCGTGACCGCAACCTCATGGTGTACATGTACCTGCCAGAAGGTGAGTGTTCCCTCTTCCCCTTTTGTGGGGCTGGGGGTTGGGCGGGCAGTGACCTGAGCTCCCTCCGGCTTAGCCAAAGAGAGCTTTGGGGGCATGCGCCTGCTCCGCCGGGCGGACTTCCACGTGGGCGCCCACGTGAACACGTTCTGGAGGACCCCATGCCGGGGGGCTGCCGAGGGACCAAGCAAGAAGTCAGTCGTGTGGGAGAACAAGCACATCACGTGGTTCGGTGAGTCCCGGGTCAGATGGGGGCGGGTGTGTGGCATGGGGCAGGGGACGGTCAGCCCGGCTCACCCCGTGCCTCCCGCAGCCACGCTGGACGGCGGCATCGGGCTGCTACTGCCCATGCAGGAGAAGACCTACCGGCGGCTGCTGATGCTTCAGAACGCGCTGACCACCATGCTGCCCCACCACGCCGGCCTCAACCCCAGGGCCTTCCGGTGAGTTTGCCCCGCTCCCTCCCCCAACTCCTCCCCCCCCACGTCCTGCTGCCCGGCTGCCTGCCTGCCTCCCCAGGATGCTGCATGTGGACCGGCGCATCCTGCAGAACGCGGTGCGCAACGTCCTGGACGGGGAGCTGCTCAACCGCTACCTGTACCTCAGCACCATGGAGCGCGGCGAGCTGGCCAAGAAGATCGGCACCACCCCCGACATCGTAAGCCCACCCCGTCTGCCCCGCCCCGCCCTCCCCACTGCCCCCTACCCCCTCACCAGCCCCTCTCTCTCTGCAGATCCTGGAGGACCTGCTGGAGACGGACCGCGTCACCGCCCACTTCTAGACCCACCCCCATGTACCACCCCCACCCCTTTTTGTACAAAACACGAGGAAAAAGAGTGATTTGAAGAGAGTTTGTGGTCATTACAGGGTCTCCCGGCTGGGCTGTGGCCACAGCCCCGTGTTGTCCCCCACACCCGCTCCAGGCCACCGCTGCCTCGGCGCCCCCGGTCTTGGGGCACGTGTGCCTTCAACCCTGATCTGTTGCTTGGACGCTGGGTGAGCTCTGAGGTCTGCTGTCCCTGGGGCTCCCTAGGTCTCCAGGTACTGGGAGAGCTCCTGGGTCTCCGGCAGGAGGCCCAGCTGGAACAACAGCCGAACCAGGAGGGCAGTGAGCCGCATCGATAGGGTCTCCACCCTGGGGTGGGAGGGCACAGGGGTCATAGGTTGGTGGGGAGCAGGTATTGGCGGCCTGCCCCAGCCTGCCCCCTCCCACCCCCTCACCTTAGGGCCACTTCAAATTTGAATGTCTCCCAGATGACCTTGATGTGGCGCAGGAGGCTGGCACCGTAGATGCTCTGGTATGCCACACCCGCCAGGCGGCTCCAGCCCCTGACCGCACTGCCCAGAGACACGGTCAGTCCGGCACAGTCATTCCACACACCCGCGCCCCCCCCCCCCCGGGCATCACCAGCCAGCGCCCACCTCTTGGCCATGAGGAAGTAGCGGTCAACGGGGGCGCCCAGGGTGGTGGTGATGGCGCGCACGGTGTTGATGTTGCGCAGCACGAGCAGCATGGACCGCGGCAGGGCCTTGAGCACCCGCACGATGTCCGCGAAGTGCTCTCGCGCCATGGCCTGCATGTAGGCTGCCTCCTCGCGGCTCAGCAGGTGCGAGCGCCACAGCTGCCCCAGGCGCACGGGCCGCTGCATGAGCATCTCGGAGAAGAGGATATAGTCTGGGGGGGCAGGGGGGGGGGGACAGTGAGCCAGGCCCGCGTGCCCCGCGAGCCCACACGCCTGCACGCCCCAGCCTCACCTTGCACCCCAAGTGCGGCTGCGTGTGTCTTCATTGCCGCATCGTCCCTCAGGATGATGGCCCGCCACAGCTGGCACAGGGCTGCCCGGTCCCTAGGGGAGGTCAGCAGTAAGGCCAGAGCACCCCGGCCAGTGCCCCCCCGCCCCCACCTCCCCCCCCTTGCTCCCTGCTTACTTCTCATCCAGAAACTGGTAGAGCCCATGGTCCAGCAGCACCAGCTGTGCCTTCCCATCTGGGCCTTTCCGCACCAGAACTAGGGACACAGCACATTGGCTCTCGCCCCCCTACCCCTGGCCCCCCACCCTCACCCTGGGGTGGGGGTTCTTCCTACCATTGCCAGGGTGGGGGTCAGAGTGGATGAAGCCTGTGTAAAATATCTGCTCAGCAAAAGTCTGAATGAGCTTCTCTGCTATCTGGAGAGAGAACAGGACTACCACCATGGCCCTGTGCTCAGGGCGCCCACACACCCCTCCCACATCCACGCGCCGACGCGCACGGCACTCACGTCCTTCACTGCCAGCCCCATGGTCTTGATGGCCTCCACATCGTTGACCTTGCAGCCTTCACAGAATTCAGCTGTCAGCACACGCTGGGAGAGAGCAAGTGGCTGAGCTCAGCAGGCCCGTGCGTTCCCACCCAGGAGGGGGCCCAGCCCACCTTGCTGGACGTGTCCCAGTACACGCGGGGGACCACGATATAGCGGAAGTGCTGCAGCTCCTGTGCACAGCGCTCAGCGTTTCGGCCCTCGTTCTCGAAGTCCAGCTCCTGGGCCAGGGTGCCCTTCAGGTCCTGGGGGCCACATGGGCAGCTGGGGGTCCAGGTCAGGGACCAGCCCACCCCCAGCACACACGTGCAGACACTGCTCCAGCCTGCCTCTGGGCAGCGGTTACCTGGAGGACCCAGCTGAAGCCGAAGCTGGGGTGCATGAACTCGATGAGCTGGAGCAGGAGCTCCAGAGTGTGGATGTCGCCATCAAAGCGGTCCCGCAGATCGATGTACTGCACCTGCGTCAGGCAAGGCTGCAGGGAGGACCCAGGGCCGCCACCACAGCCCCAGAGCCCGCTGTGGAGCGGCGCCCCCCCCCCCCCATACCTTCACAGCCACGGCCGTGCCGTCGTGCAGCTTGGCTCGGTGCACCTGGGCCAGGCTCGCAGCAGCGATCGGCTGGTAGTCAAACTCCTGGAAGAGCTTGTGGGGTAGGGCCTGGAAGTCTTCAAGGAACAGCTCGTCCACCTGGCAGGAGAGGCTTCTTGGAGCAGCGTGGGGGCCGCTGCAAGGCCCCCAGCTCCCAGCCCAAGAGTAGGGCTCACCTCCCGGAAGCCACGGGTGAGGGCCCTGTCCTCCAGCACACGCAGGGTCCTGATATACTCCGGGGGCAGCAGGTGGTTGAAGGAGCACAGCCCCTGGCCCAGCTTCACGTAGAGGCCCCCGTTGCTGATGGCCCCGGCCACCAGCGCGTCAGCCGCCCGCTGGTGACATGCAGACATCACCTCCAAGTACCCCGGGCTGTTCTGACCACAGGCATGGAGGGAAGGGATGGGGGCAGGCAGGTGCCTCCTTAGTGCCCCCAACACCTACCTCCATCTGGCCTGTCCCCTTGCCCTGGCCCTCCCCCCACCGTGGCCAGGACACGGGGACAAACCTCTTCCACCCCTCGCAGGACGACGTTTACACACCACCAGTAGTCCAGGGAGATCTGGAGGCCGACCCTCAGAGACCTGTGGGCACAGGCTGTCCTCAGCCCTTGGCAGGCACTGGGCCTCAGACCCCCCACTAGCCCACCAGACCAAAGTGAGCACGTGGCAGGGGCTGTGGGGATCACAGGCCGGACCAGGACACAGAGGACGGGCTCTGGTCTAGCCTCCTTGCTCCCGGACAGCATTGCCGGCAGGGCGGTCTCCGTTCCTGGTCTGCACAATGGGCGGCCCGCGTCCATGCAACCCCTGTCCCTGAACGCGCCATCAGTGAGCATCCAGGATGTCTGGGGATGGCTCGCGCCCTACCAGTCAGGCATGGCTTCTTTCTCATTCTTTCACAGCACCTAAGAACTGGTGCAGCAGTGATGGCCGGCAAGCTGGCTGCTGTCACCAGTTCCTATGTGCAGATGTGACCTGGCTCCAGGCCCCTCCGTACTGCTGGCCCTGCCTCTGTACTCAGCCTCCTTTCCCGGACTGGGCTCTGCCAGCCCCCCAGGCGCTCTCCACATGTCCCCGGACAGCTCCACGGAGCTGTCCTGGGGCCCCAGGCCCCTCCTTATGACAGCGAGGGTACTCGCTCCCCGCCCTCCAGGCTATGGACAGGGACCCTGGGTCTGGAGAGGGAAAAAAACCAGGGCTGAGTCCAGGCCTCTGGCGTCACAGACCACAGACCCTCAGACCTTTGAGTGGGGTGTGGGGCTCCTGTTCTTCAGGAAAAAGCCCTGAGAGGACCTGAGGCCACTGGTCAAGCCAAACTACCTCCCTGCCTCTCGGTCACCTCTGCCACAGAAGGGTCGGAATTAAAAGGCAGGAAGGAAAAGGCTGCTAGATCCTGGATAGGTTTGCTTCCTTGCTGCAGTACACGCTGCTCCCAGCAGTCACGTAGAGCAGCGTCTGAGTTCAGCCCATGCCCCGTGCCTTCCAGACTGTCCCCTGCAGACCAGCTCTGCCCCACTCACCCCCCAGCCCGACACAGGAAACAAACAGGATTGCCTGTGAAGAAGGGAATGCATGGTTGGCAGGGTGAGCAAGGACACAGGACTTCTCTGAGCTCCACAGACGCAGGGGAGAGGGCTTCCCTCCCTGAATAATTCAGTCCAAAAGCCAATGCAAGGTCTGCAAAGGTGGGGGGTGGGGTGGGGGCGGCTGGGTAACTGCTTCACGCAAGGTGACCGATCGAATAAGCCACTAAATTAAAGACGGGGAAGCCAGGATTCTCCCAGTTGGAGAAGGGCGTCACAGATACAGAAAGGGAGAGAATGAGAAAGGTCCCTGTGGGGAAGTATCTGTGTGAAAGCAAGGTTTGGCAGGAAACAAACACACCTAAGTACGCGCGCGTGCACACATTCCCGTGCCCTAACGGCCCCCAGCGCTAGTCTGGGAGGGCCTGGGAGCACACACACCCAACGTCTACATCATCCTTAAGACCCTTCTCCCACTCCCTTGGAGAGAAGCTGACTCCAGGCCTGGGAAAGAACAAGATGAGCCTGGAGTATCTCAGTGCAAAAGGAGGAACCAAATGCTCCAGAAATGGAGACATGCCAAAAGGATTCAGGGGTAGGAATTGATGGGAGAAAAGAAAAGAAAAAGCTGAGAGGTTAATGGCAAAATCTACGTTCACTGCATAGTGTCTCCAATTCCACTGTTTTAAGTGTTTACTATAAAATGTTGGAGATAGAAGGAAGGATGTACACCTGAAACAAATAGTACACTATGTTAGCTCATTGGAATTTAGATAAAAACTTGGGGTGGGGGGGGGCGAGGAAAAAAAGGATCGCAAAGGCCAGGTTGAAGGGGCTCCCACCAGCCAATCCCGGAGCAGTAGGCAACAAAAAAATCCACAGTGATGTCAACAGAGAGCGACCCACAGAATAAAAAATCCATGAGTCCAGACTGACACGAATAAATGGGGAAAAGAGAAATTTTTTTCTTACAGTACAATGACAACTAACAAACGTGGAAAGACTGAATTAGAAAAAAACACCATCTGGCGAACACCTAAGAATGAATTCACCTGAGATGCCCCGGGAGCCCTGAGGCGGTGGGCAAGGGGCGGCAGGAACAGACATCGACATGACGCAAAGACCAGGAACCAAACAGCAAAGCTCACTGGGACGCACTGAAACCACGTGCCACCTGACAGGTGCAGAACGGTGTCATTTCCGTGCTGTTCCTGCCCAAACGCACCAACTGAATCCAGCTGTGAGCACGCATCAGACAAACCCAACCAGAGAGGCCTTCTACAAAAGGGGTCAGCAAAACTTTTCTTTACAGAGTTAGTATTTTGGGCTTTATGAGCCACACGGTCTCCACTCTGCTGTTGTAGTGAAAGCAGCCGCAGGCAACATGTACACAACAGACGTGACTACGGTTCCAAGAAAGCTTGATTTATAAAACACGCAGCAGCCACTTTTGGCCACAGTTTGCTGACCCCTGTTGTACATTACCGGCCTATAAGCCTCCAGATGTGTCAAGGTCACTGCGTAATGAAGAATTAGCTTTATTCAGAAGGGCCTGCCTGGCCTTTGCCCCAAGCTCCTGGCAGGGGGCCTCTAAAACCGTGGGATTTCCTGAGTGACAGGAGAGTCTGCTTCATGATGGGCCAGGATGGTTCATGCTAACGAAGAGCTCAGATCTCTAGAAAGATCAACCATGTGACTAGAATTTGGGGGGCTCTGAGCCAAGATATCAGCCCAGCTGGGGAGGGGAGGGAGACTGGACCCTGAGTTCAATCAGGAGGCCAATGATTCCATTGTTCCTATGTAATGGAACTCCACTAGAAACTGCTTGCCGAAGCTCAGGGAATACCCAAATGCACGGTCACACAACAACAGGGCAGGAGTGGGGGTGTAACGTGTCACTGAGGACATGGGAGCTCTGAGTTTGGGACTCTCCTGGACCTTACTCTGTCCATCTCTTCCTTGGGCTCATCCTAATTTGTATCTTTTTTGCTTTGATAACAACATAATCCAGAGGCCAGAACTTTCCTGAGTTCTGTGATTTGTCCTAAGGAACTATCGAAACTGTCTATGGGGATCCCTGAGGACAGCCCTAGGCACACGTGGGGGCCTGGGGGACCACGCTTGACCTCAAGTTTAGCCATAACAGCCAAGGAGAGGAGCGCCTGGTTGGCTCAGTCGGTTAAGCATACAACTGTTCATTTTGGCTCAGGTCATTATCTTGCGGTTTGTGGGTTGGAGCCCCACGTCGGGCTCCACACTGTTAGTGTGGAGCCTGCTTGGTATTCTCTCTCTCCTTCTGCCTCTCTCTGTCTCAAAATAAATAAATCAACTTTAAAAAAAAAAGAGCCAAAGAGACAAGGGGGAAGGTACCAGACCGCAGGAGATTAGAGATGGGCCTGGCATGGGATCCTTGTGCTAAAAAGGTTATTGCCATACATGTGAATGAGCTAAGGTGGTTAGAGGCTTATAACGTATCAGCTTCCTGACTGTGCTTATGGAGAATGTCCTTGTTTAGGAAATACACTCAAGGTTTCAGGGATAATGGAGCACACTGACAACTTATTTGCAGATGTTTCAAGGAAAAAGAAAAAGTTCTTTTGTATTATTCTAACTTTTCTGGACATTTGAAATTGTATCCAAAAAAGGAAAGCCCAAAAGTTTCTGAAAAGTTAAAATTAAGTAAGGGGTGGGATAAGAAACCAAGGCCTTGGTGTGAACTTTCCACCATCCCCATCTTTGAGTCCTCACACATGTACGACATGTTCTGATCTCTGCTCTCTGCACCAGAACAAGCCCCCGACTCTCCTGGTGCTGAGCCGGTCCTGACCTGCCCCTGGCCTGTGCTCCGTCCGTGGCTCCTGAGTACACAGTGCCCCTTACTCCAGAGGCCCTGTGGTCACCCTGTGCCCAGCCTGCCTCTCCTAGCAACTGCTGGGGCTTACAGCTGACAAGGACAGCTCCCCTCCCTCTAATCCCAGCTCAGCCTCAGAAAGCAAGCTGTAAAATTACATTTTCTTTTTAAAGGTTTAACTTTTTTTTTTTTTTTTGAGAAAGAGAGAGAGAGCGTGAGCAGGGGAGGAGCAGAGAGAAGGAGACACAGAATCTGAAGAAGGCTCCAGGCTCTGAGCTGTCAGCACAGAGCCCAACATGGGGCTCGAATTCACGAATGGTGAAATCATGACCTGAGCCGAAGTCGGACGCTTAACCGACTGCGCCACCCACGCGCCCCTGTAAAATTACATTTTCTCAGGAAGGAAGCAGAGAAGGCAGGCATGCCAAGCCTGCTGACGGGGCACCCGATGCTGGGAAATAACAGCACATGAGAGGCAGAAGGTGAGACAAGCCCAGACCTGCTGAGTGTGCATTTCAGAACCAGGCTGCATGGGGACAGTCCCCAACAGTCCTGCACAGTCCCACGTGGCGGAGGCTCACAGGAGACAAGACTCCGGGCCTGCCCTCGTCAACCTGAGGGCTGTGGAGACTGTGCAACCCTGCAGGACAGAGAAGTCATGGCCCAGAAGCTGCCCTCGAGCAAACCTGACCACCTAGGGAGACAGCCATCAGTGAGCTAAGAAGTGATGGGTTTGTGTCCTCACAGCAGGAAGTGATCAAGCATTCAGCTCTCCAGCCATCTATGGCCTCCATTAGCATAAACCTCAGAGAAGTTTCTGGCTAAGTGCTGAAGGCCTTAGCAGTCCTAAGCCTTCCCTTGAGAAATGACCCAGGTTTGAGAGGCTGCAGGTGCTCAGAGCTGGCAGAGCAGGACCACCCCCACACCCCGACCCTGCAGCCTCCTTGACCAAGGTCTCCTGTGAGCCGCTCTGCTGAGCAATCACGTGCACCCCCGGCCCAGCCCGACAGTGGGTTTCGCTAGAAGGAGGAGGTTTCACCCAACGCCAAGAGCTGCTTGTCAGGACTTCTGGCTGTAGGAACTCCTGGATCTGACCAACAGCAGAAATGTCTAAGGTGCTCCAACAGGAAGATCACCCTTACTGCCTCCCTCCAAGAATCTTGCACTGAGACATAAGGGAGCGTGAAAAGGGCCTTTAGTTTAAGGCACCCTTGATATTAACGACCAGACACAGTCCATCTCTAGTCCAGTCCAATGGGAGTAGAGGAGGCATAACAGCCCTCCTCTCGGAGCCCCAATCCTCTCTGGATGCCAGCTTTCTGTGGGGGCGAGGAGGGGGAGGAGGAGGAGAGGAGGCGGTGGTGGCAGCAGCCCGGCTGCCCACCAGCTGGCAGAAGCCTGAGGCAGGGGAGGCACCAGCTCTCGTCCCCCCAACTGGTCAAAGCTGATCTGAAGGGTCTGCAGAGGTGCGGCCGTGTGGGCGGCTCACCGGCACTTCGCCCACGTGGACCCTGCGGCGCTCAGCTGCTTCGGCCGGCGGCACGAGGGCGCCTGGAAGGCAGCCTGCAAGCGCCAAGCGGAACCCCAACCCTTCCTGGCCCCAGCTCAAGCCCACACGTGTCGTGTCGGGACGGGGCTGCGCCGGGGAGGAACCGCGCCGCCCCCAGCCCCTTTTACCTGCTGAAGCGCCCGACACCGTCCACCACAAGCCTCATCCTTCTCTTCTCCTGAGGCTCTGCGGTGAAATAGCGGATCCCAAGAAGCAGGGGTACCCCCATCACCGTGGCAGACAGCGCCTTCCTCCACAGGGGCCGGGGTCTCGGGGACCTGGAGGGAGGCAGGTACATGGCTCAGGTCACTTCGCTCCTGCCCCTGCCCACCGGGGCCCGGCTCTGCAGCTAACACGGGTTCCGGGTGCCCACGTGGACACTCGAGTGTTCCCGGTCACCTTGGACGCCGGGCTCCGAGGGGCCGCTGAGCACAGGAGGGGGCCCCTTGGCTACATGGGAAGCAGCTCGCAGGCAGAGCTGTGACCCTCGCAGGACCGGGGCCTCCTGCGCCGTACGGAGCTATAGCCCGTCACCTCCACGACGGCCCAACCAGACGGCAGAGCGTCAGACAGCAGCATGGGGCAACACGCCGGCAACAGGTGACGGCTACTACGGTGCGAGGCCGCCAGGAGCCCAGCATCCAGTCACACGTCTGTCCCAGGTCACCAAGCAGCAGCTCCACCAGGCCCGGATCCGGCCTCCTGACACCACCCCTCAATGCTGCCCCACCCCACCCACGGGCCCCAGGCCTGGAACCCCCTCACCCACATTTCTTGCTGCTTCCACCCCTGGCTGTGGCCCCATCCACGGCACTCCCGCCCTCCTGCACCGGCCTGGACCGGTCATTCTGTCTTCTCAGAGCACACGGCTCTAGCTGCGGTCTACTGGCCGCCACTGGCCGGGAGTCCTGCCCCACGAACTCTGGGCCCTGGGTGGGGGTTCCAAGCCACCTCACCAGAGAGCAAACGATCTGTCTTGGGGTGGAAGCAGAGAAGCCCAGCCTTGGGCCACACAAGACAGGTCTTCCCTCCTTGCCTGGCAAGAAGCACGCGCCCTCGAGGGCACCTGTGGCTGCGGAGAACTCACCACCTTGCAGGCAGGACCCCGAGGCTTCTCCTGAAGAAGGTGGCAGGGGACGGGCAGGGCTCCTGCCCGCTGCGCAGCAGGGCAGAGTGGACGCGGCAGAGCTGGGCCTGTAGGGTGAGCGAGCGGCAAGGGGTCAGACGCAGCAAGAACTCGCCCTCCAGCTTCCTGCTGCCCCGGCATTCCCAGGCCTGGATCTGAGGGGCACCTGTGCTTTCCGGTGCCCAAATATGCCATCGAAGCAAGTCAGCATTGCCGGGCCCTGTGCGCGGGGCCCGGCCTGCATGTCTGACTCAGGAAGGCAAAGACCATCCCATCTCCTGCGAGTAAGGCCAAGATCCGGGAATCACAGGAGACAAGGAAAGGCTACACACAGTCTGCACCTCGACAGGTCACTAGAGACATCCCCGCCTCTGACACCCCTCAGTCCCTGCCTGACACTCCACTGGGGCCCTGGGACCTATGACGCCCGCCTCTGACACCCCTCAGTCCCTGCCTCTGACACTCCACTGGGGCCCTGCGACCTATGATTTACTCTTTTTCTGCTGTTTGCCCACTGACCAGCAGCCTCAGGAAGTCATTCTTAATTTCTAAAGGAAAGATCAATAATGCTTCATCACACAATCAGAAAGATGTCAGGGGGCACCTGGGTAGCTCAGTCGGTTAAGCATCCGACTCTTAGTTTAAGCTCAGGTCATGATCTTGCAGTTCGTGGGTTCGGGCCCACGTGGGGCTCTGTGCTGACAGCGTGGAGCCTGCTTGGGATTCTCTCTCCCCCATCCCTTCTCTCTCTGCCTCTCTCTCTCAAAACAAATAAATAAAGGAAAGGAAGAAAGGAAGGAAGGGAGGGAGGGATGGACGGAGGGAGGAAGACAGATGTCAGACTCTCAGGTGGAAGACCAGAAGCAGGAAAAAGTTGTTCTGAGAGCACGTGCTAGGACCCAGAAGCAGGGACCGGGAGCGGGGCAGATGCACCGAACCGGAAAGAGTGCGCAGACTGCCTGGGGCGCCGCTTACTCCAGTGGCCATGGAAACCTCATGGCTCTCCTGCCCGACAGCCTTGCTCTCTCGATCTTATTTTAATTATGAAATAAGAGTTCCTCAACCACAAATTCCCCAACTACAAATTCTCCTTTTAGGGAAGAAAAGGTGGTGCGTAGTAAGTCATGACCCACGGCACAGATGCTAACGTTATCATCATGAAGCCCGGCCCAAATAAGGAATTGACTTTCCTAACATTTTCTGGCCAATGCACACAGCCCTGAAGACAATTTCAAGGACTGCAAAACAACACAAAAGTCAAAGGAAAAGGTCCATGACCTATTGTCCCAAGAGGAGAGCGCAGGCTGACAGAAAACCTCTGCTCAGCAAGGCCACACACAGTGAGTGAAGATGCCCAAGGAAACCCCACAGAGGCCAGAAAGGCGGCCACAGGCAGAAGGACGGGGGCAGGCAGAGTCCCTAGGCTTTCTGTGCAAGGGACAGCATGGCCCGGCGCCCCCGCCGCCCTCAGGGCACCCCACACCCCCCCACCGCCCTCCAGCCCACGTGACCTGATTTGGCCACGCTGAGGCTCACCAGAAGAGGAAGCCCAGAGAATGGGCGTCTGTGAGCTCAGACATCTGGGGGACAGCTGCTCTGAACACTAGTATGTACCTGCAGGATGTGTGGTTCCCGCCAGGGTCTCCCACCTTGTTTGTCACACCCAGACCGCACACTCCCCTCAGACGCAGCTCTGTCCAGGCTCCGTCCGGCCCCCGCCTGTTTCCTTCAAGGTCTTCGGATATCGTACGCCTCACCTGATCCCGCATCTTCTAGCACACATACGCATCAAACAAACCCGCCAGAGATGCCCAGGATGACACTGGATCCTGCATGTGACCAGGGACCTCAGACAAATGTAGACAAAGCCTAGAAGTCACAAGGACAGTGTGAGGGCATAGGGAGGGAGGATCCATGACCTGGCAGCAAGTGGGACTTCCACGTGGACACCGAAGACGGTCTTCTGTGCAGAGGATGTGGGTTCAGGGAAGGCCTGAAGCCAGGAGAGCACAAGGCACTTCTGGGGAGGAGAGGTCCGCGTGGAGACACTGTATGCTCACAGGTGCAGCGGGGAGGGGGGCCGCTGCCCGAAAAGACCAGACTGGGGAGCAAGGTGAGCTGGGGCCAGGCAGGGCACCCCAAGGGGCCCTGGGGGTTTTCCTGCAGGGAATGGACGATATGCTGGGGAGGTCAGCCCATGAGGAGGGGGCTGGGTGATGGAGCCAAGTGGATTCAAGACAAGTGCGAGGGACTGGCAAGACGGCCCAAGGCCGGTGCCTGAGAGCCTGGGAGTGTCGCGACGCCGTCACTCGCCAGCTGCCTGAAATTCTGGCCCGCGAGAGCTGTGCTAGGAATCTGATCTCTGGAAGACAGTGAGCCCATTGAGTAAGAACAAGCCCACCGAGCAAGAACTGACGACAGCCACCAGCTGCCAGCCACTGGAGCTCAGCACTCAGTATCAGTGACCCTGAGCACACCCAACAAGTAGATCCAGGCTGTGGGACATTCTGTAAACAGCCTGCTCTCTTCAGAAAGTCATTAGGACCCATGACTTGGGAATACTGGTGCTGGGCACAGCCATTTATTAATTATCTCTACTTCTGTAAATATTTTCCAGTTTTTATAACAAGAAGTTAAAAAAAAAAAGTCACAAGAAAAAAAAGCAGGAAGACTTCTAGATCGAGAGGCTAAATAGACATGATACCGCGACGACGCACTTCAGGCTAAAAAACGGCGCCTGCAAACACATTTCTGGGCAAATGAGCAAGTCAGAATATGGACAGACATTACAGGATTATTGTTCACATCTTTAGGCACGATTAAGCGAGAATGTTTTGTTGAGGGCATGCACACTGGAATGTTTAGAGACTGTTTATGTCTGCAACCTACTTTCAAATGGTCCAATGACAACAAAATACACAATTTCAAACAAAAATAAGAACAACTAGGGCAGGATATTAAAAACGGGTGGATCTAGGTGGCCAGTAACTGGACAATTAACGAGGGGGCAGCGTTCTGTCAGAGTGTGTCCCTATATTTAAACTTTCTCATGATCAAAGCTGCTATGATGCTCCAAGTCCCAGCCAAGAAGGTGGCATTGTTTTTGTGGGTTTTTTTAATTTATTTTTTAAATGTTTATTTATTTTTGAGAGAGAGAGAGAGAGAGAGAGAGAGAGAGAGCGCGCACATGCTTGCAAGCAGGGGAGGGGCAAAAAGAGGGAGACAGAGGATTTGATGCGGGGCTCGAACTCACAAACCTTGAGATTATGCCCTGATCTCAAAGTCAGATGCTCAGCCAACTGAGCCACCCAAGGGCCCCTGTTTTTGTTTTTTTGACTTAACTTTTTACCTTTTTAATGATTCTATCGTTTCCTTTATAAACTTTTAGTTCGTTGCAATCACTTACAAAGCTTTGTGTAGTTAACACAAATGACTAAACTATGAATTCTCTACTTGAAATATAGTCACAAACTTTTACCACCTCCTCCAAATGCAAATACTTTTACATACTTTCAATTCTATTTTTAACCTTCCTGACTTTTATGTTATTGTCATGCATTTTTTAAAGTTTATTTTAGTTTCAGTATAGTTAACACACCAGGTCGGATCAGCTTCAGGTGTAGGATATGACTCAGCACCTCCATAGGCCACCCGGTGCTCATCCCAAGTGCACTGCTTCACCCATCCCTCACCCCCTCTGGTGGCCAGCAGTGTGTTCTCCGGAGTGCAGAGTCTGTATTTTGGTTTGTCTGTTTCCCCCTTGTATTTGTTCTGTTTCTTAAATTCCACGTGAGTGAACTCACACAGTAGGTCTTCCTCTGACTGACTTACTTTGTTTAGCATTATTACTCTCTGGCTCTATCCGTGTTGTTGCACATGGCAAGATTTCATTCCTTTTTATGGCTGAGTAATATTCTGGTGTGTGTGTGTGCGTGCGCGCGCGTGTTCGCACGTGCGCACATCTTCTTTATCCAGTCATCAGTCGGTGGACACTACAACTGCTCCCGTATCTTGGCTACTGCAAATATGCTGCAATAAACACCAGGGTGTATGTGTCCCTGTGAATTAGTGTTTCTGTATTTTGGAGGGAAAAAAGCTAGTAGTGCAATTACTGGACGGGAGGGTGGTTCTATTTTTAACTTTCTGAGGAACCTCCACACTGTTTTCCGCAGTGGCTGCACCAGTTTGCATTCCCACCAATAGTGTACAAGGGTTCCTTTTTCTCTGCGTCTGAGGAAGGTGGCATTTTGAAGATGAGGCAGCTGGTGCAGGGCAGGGGTACTCACCGGGGGAGACTGTGTGCCCAGGACGTCTGGCACTGTTTGGAGACACTCTTAGCTGCCACAACCTGGGGAAAGGGGTGCTCTCGGTATTGAATGGGTGGAGGCCAGGGACACTGCTCGACACCACCCAGTGCCCAGGGTGGCCCTGCCCTAGAGACTCAGGCGGAGCCAAGGCTGAGGAGCTGGGGCAGACTATGAACCCAGACTTCTGAGCCTGTTAACTGGGATGCAGGCTCCGGCAAATGCTATCTGTGCAGTGTGTGTGGGTAAGTGACTTCCCTCTCTGTACCTTAGTTTCCCCATCTGTAAAGCAAGGACCGCTGTACTATTAACGTACAGGACAAGTGAACGGACATTTGCAAAGCACTCTGCACAGTGCCCAGCCCACACGACAGGCCAGGCAGATGGGCATGCTGAGGTCACGCTGGGGTCAAGGAGAAGCTACTCTCCACAGCCTTCCTGTGCCTTGCCACCTGTGGGTCCCCGTGCCCTTACTCTCCTGCCAACAGCCTTGTCCCCACAAGCCCACACCACCTAACATGAAGAAGTACATACCTGCTAGATTAAAGTGAACTACTTATATTAAAAGATCATCAGCCTCTTACTGCTTTTTCACAAGGAAGAAAAGCAGTTAGCCAAGAAGACGAGAGAGACTATTTCCAACATACGTAAAACTTGGAGATCGGTTATATACAGAATATGCAGAAATGCTTTAGTTAACTGGAGAAGGGTATGAGCAAAGTGAGAGGGCAGAAGAGTTCCGATGGGTTCATTGGTTCAGAGGCTGCACCACTGCAGGCGAAGCAGGAGAACACCCAAAGCCGATGGACAATGATTATTCTGAGACATCAGCTTTCAGAAGGGAAGGGAATGATCAGGGAGCTATTCCAGCCAATGAACTGGGGGGACAGAGCAAAAGGCCTCACGACTCGGAGGCTGAAGCAAGGGCTGGCCGGGAATGCAGCCTGCCAGCACCAGGCGTGGCTGCCTGAAGACCAGGGGCTGACCCCAGACTCCCCAGAAGCCCAGACCCTCCGGATGGCCCTGTGAGCGCTGAGCGGGAGGGGCCACGCTCGTGTTCTTTCATGGAGGAGAATGCTAAATCTGAATTATCTTTTATTGCTGAGCACATAGTAATAAATAACACATTTATCACTAAAGCACAAGGCCCTGGCTGCACCCCAAGCTTCAGGGTGGGGGAGGCCAGAAAGGTAACAGCCCCGGCCATAGCCCCCAGTAACAGTTTTCTGTTTTCTTAGATGCCGTTGCAGCAGGAGTGACTCCTCAGTCACCTTCCCATAACAAAGATCCCTCTGGTGGACCCCAGACAGCCCACACAGCACCAGGCCCAGGCCTTTGTCCAGGCTGCTATTCTGCCTGGAACACCCTTCGCCAGACCCTACATTCATCAGTCCTGTCTGTCATCCCCCCGTCCGCCTCTGCACCTTGCACACACCTCTCCCGCTGTCCTTATCACACTGGAGTGTGACTGTTAGCTTATAGTCTCTGCCCCCCACCAGACTGTGCAGGGCTCACCTCTCTATCATCTCTGTGCTTCTAGGATCTAGTGCAGTGCCTAGATCCTGTTAGATAAAGCAGGAACTCGAGGAAGGCTTGTTGAATTGAGACAAACGGTGCTAAGCACAGAACGAACTAGCACCCCCACATGGCCCAGCCTTGGATGCTAGGTGAGCAATATGCACAGTCAGGTAAGAGATGACAGCAGCCCGGCTCTGGACAGGACTTCTAGGAAGAGGCCTCATGCTGACAACTCCAGAGCCCCCACCAGGGTCCACAGGCACATTCCAGAACCTGGCTCCCTCCAGTTTGGGATGCCCAGTGCTCCTCAAACTATCCCCATCACCCAAGAGACATCCCCAAAGCCCAAAGAAGGCATGTGGCTATAAACACAGGGCAGAATCTGCAGCCAGATCTTCGAGGAACCAGGCCAGGACAACTGCCACCACATCACATATAACCCAAACCAGCCAGAGCTTGGGCACCAGGACACACCAGCAAACAGGAAGAGAGAGAGCTCTGGCTCCCCAGAATATCCCCCCCCCCCCCCCCCCACCAGGCCTTCTCACCAGGACGGCCACATGCCCTGGCTTGCCTGGGACAGTCCTGGCGCACACGTGTCTCAACGGCCACCACTTCAGAGCCTTCCAGTTTGCATGAGCTGAACTGGGCCTCCTCTACCCCAGCCTCTCATGCTTTCTTAGAGCGTGTGCACTGCCTGCCTGCAGACACAGTGTTCATCTGGAACTCAGCTAACAACCCATAAAGTAGCAACAACAACAAAAAGCTCTCAGTAGTCAGAATCAAACAGATATTCCAAAGTCAAAGACAAGCTGAGGTGCCGGTTTTTCTAGCACCCTGTCGATCAGACAGAGCAGATTAGCAGATGAAAGGTCACTGCAGGCGACCCAGCCCAAAGCGCGAAGAAGCAACTGCTGAACCTCACGATGAGGCCCTAAAACAGGAAAACTAGAGGTGACGAGAACCCGGGCACTTTCCAGCAGGGAGGAAACCAAGGCACAGCAGTGTTCCCGTGGGTAGGAAGTGAGACTGGAGAGGGCTCTGAGGACCATGAACAGCCTGCCCTTTCTTTTCCAAGGGTCTGTGGCCTCTTGGCACCAGTCAGGACCCAGAAGCTGAATGGGCTCTGCTCCACTCGGCGGCTGTGAGCAGCCCCTGATCAGAAGCTAACGCCTGCCTGCCTGCTCCTTAGGCTGCCGGATTAAGTGACCCGACTATGTGCAGAAGCTCTGTAAGCTGTAAAGTGCTGTGCCCAGGCCCACTCGGCGTCTCTCTGCCTGACTTGGACTAACCCTGTTCCACCTCAGACTACAACGCCTGTGCAGGGCAGCTGCTCCTGGCAAGGCACGACGCCGACTCGGCTAGGCTCACTGGACGAACACAAGCTCTGCGCAAAGCTCCAAGGTGAAGGTGTCTTCAGCTCTAAGCCCTCTGACGAAAAGCCCAGATCCCTGGGGAGGCCGTGGCTAGGACCTGGGTCAGTGATCGTGAGAGCCGGTTTAAACGGTGCCCGTCCTAACTGCAGATACAACACAAGGGGAGGCCCAACCAAGACAGAACTCGAGTAGCACCGCGATGGCAGGACAGCCGAGGGCCAGGCGGAAGTCTGGGTGGGGGTGGGGGACAGACCGCCTCTGAGCCAGGGCCGCTGTCAGCCCACCGGAGACACCGCGGCCCCCACACTCCCCAGAGTCCTCTCATCTCCTCACAAGCCGGGGGCAGGCGTCAGCTCAGGACGGTCTCAGGTGGCTTGGTGGCCAGGGGCAGGGTTCCCAGGGGAGCAGGCAGAAGGAAAGACGGGGACTCCGGTCTGGGATTCTGGCAGAGATGAAGCAGTGAGGGGTAGGAAGGGTGTCCATCAGTCCAGGAAGCCAGGGCAGACTGCCCTGGGAAAAGGTGTCTCTGGACAGCGGTGTCCACGAGGGGATACGGTTTAGAGGTTGTCTCCGAGGCGGGTCCCTAACCCAGCACACGTGCTTCCGGCGAGAGGAGAGGGCTCTGCGGTGGGCTCGGGCTCCTAGGTGGTACCCAGCATCTCCCAACACAGCCTAGGGGCTTCTACCCTGAGGAACAGGGACTCTGAGAGATGTGAAGGACGCCCCCGAGAGCCCTGGGGGCCCCTGCCGGGCAGGGGGTCAGGGTCCCGGGGAGGGGGGGGTGTGGGGGGAGGGACCCTGACAGGTGGAAGCGACGGTCCCGGGGCGGGGAGGAAGTGTCGGTGGGTTGTGAGGGTCCCTGACGGCGCCCAGGACGGGGCGGCTCTGGGGTGGGCTCCGAGGGCTCCGGACGGAGACTGACGGGATCTGTGGCGCCCGCGCGGGGGGACGACTCACCGGCCGCCACATCTTCCAGGCCGCCGCTCTGCTCCCGCTCGCCGCAGACTCGCGTCTTCCGGCCCAGCAGTCCCCGCGAGGCGGGGAGCACGGCGCACGCGCGCCCCGCCCCGAAGGCGGTGGGCGGAGCCCGAGGCCACGCCCCCGCGTGCTGGCCTCCGCGGCGGAGCAGCGCCTCCTGGCGGCGCCCGTGAGCTTGCTTTAGGGCTTGGACAGCGCCAGGCGCCTGGGCCGGGGAGGACGCGGCCCGGGCGGCGGCGGCCAGTCGGACAGGCAATTCCCGGGTCAGGGCTCACTGCCGCTCGGGACGGGGAGTGGGGGGGTCTTCTCCCACCCGGATGGAAGCTGAGGCTCGGGGAGGTCTGCGCACTCGCTCCCCAGGAGCTCACAGCGTGGGCGGACGCCGGAGGGAGATGGGAGCGCACGGCGGGCAGGGGGCCGCTGCTCAGAGAGCCGGAGCCCCGCCGGTGGGGCGGGGAGGGGCGGCCCGCCAGCTCAGCACAGCTGTGCCACGGGTTAGGGTGAAACTGCTTTGCGGCTCGCTTTCCTCGCTGCAAAATGAGGCTGTGACTGAGTTGCCGAGGCAGCTCCTTGTTCCGTGCAACGCCCTTGTTCCTTGGACCCAAGCCGGGGATGCCTCGGAGCGCCTGCTGTGTGCGGGGCGTCAGGGAAGGCGGGCAGTCCAACACGCCGGGATTGGGGCGCACAGGGCAGGCAAGGCCCACGGGCAGTCTTCTTCCTCCCGCACCCGCCCGCCAGCGGCCCGGATGGCAGGGCAGGACCCCGTCCCCTCCCCTCAAAGGCCCTCTGAGCCCGGGCCGGTGCTCCTCCTCCCTCCTCTCACCCCTGCCAGGGTAACCCCACTCGCTCGGGGTTCTCTCCTCAGGCAGTCAAAACCCCGCCTCCCCGGTACCCCAGCCTGCTACCACCCAGCGGAGCTTCCCCAAAGGCCGCCTCAGCGCAGAGCTCGCGCCGCCCCCCTCCCGGCACCTCCTCTCAGCAGCCACGCCCCTCGAGGTCGGGGACTCGGGGACGAAGCCTCCAGCTGCCTGGCCGCCCTGCAGCGGCCGCCCTGGGCCTATGTCCCCTGCTGCACACCTGCTAGCCCCACCGTCACGTGGACTGCCCTGAAAGCTTTCTCCACGTTGGCCGATCCCACCTGGCAGCTCCTCCCCATCCTCCCACATTGTTCCTTTCCTCCAGCACGGCCCCCTCTCCTCCCACCTGGTTCCTCCCTCTCCTCCTAGTTCCTCCCCGTCCAGCCCAATGGTGCCTGCTTTTTGTCGCTACCCCTGGGCCAAGTGAAGCCAGCGTCTCCGGCCACGGGACACACCACCCCAGGTCTCTTCTGCTACAACATGGCTGGCTATCCAGAAGCACCTTGTTCCCGTTGTCCGCAGTATGACAAACGCTGGGCTCCATACTCTGGCCGAACACAGACAGCTGCCTTCACTGTTTTGTGGTTGTTGTTGTTGTCGTTGTTGTTGTTCTGTCTGCCTTGCCAGGAAGACAGTCTTCACCACCGCGTCCCTGGAGTCCAGGCCATGGCCTGACAGTGGAACTTGAGCCCCTCCCAAGGCCAGGCTTTCTGGAATGTTCCCAGTTGCCCACATTCAGCCTCCTCACCTAACCCCATAATGTTTAATGAAACAGGTCCAGGAGTTACCCCATATGGAAATGCTCCCTGGGTGTCTGAGAAGTGACCCTAGCAAGGCTGAGAGTAGCAACATGAGCTCCGACACGGACACTCAGGAAGCCTGGGCCACCTGCCCTGGGGCTGGGAGTGGAGGTGGGTGAGGGGCTTTCTTGTCCACTTTTGGGAAACAAGGGACAGCCAGTTACCACTCCCCAGACTCACAAAGGAATGACCTCTGTTCTGTTGCCACATCAGAGGACCCTAGTACTGACTGGGGCTCCTGTCCCAGGCACAGGCACCTGGACTGAATGGGGGGCTCTACCCCTGGTGGTGCTATGTGAAGTTATTTCCCCAAAAGTGAGGCAGCTGGGTCCCAGGAACAAGAAAACCTTCTACCAAGTGACCACTACTCCTGGTCCACCCAAACCGCACACACAGTCCACTCCAGTGCTGTCCGCCAGTCCCCCATGCCAAGCACATCTCCCAAATCTCCCAGCAGCCCTGTGTTCCCAGGCCTTTGAGTCTACAAAACTGTTGTTGTTTTTTAATGGATTTACTAAGAAGCATGACTCTCACACAAACATAAACGAACATGTATCTGATGACTGAACAGTGTTCCTGCAAAAGACAAGTCCAGGTCCTAACCTCTGCATTTTGTGATAGGACTTTATTTGGAAATAGGGGTGTTACGGATATAATTGAGGTAAGGTTCTCCTGATGAGATCATCCTGGAGGAGGATGGGCTCTAAGTCCAGTGGCTGGTGTCTTTAGAAGAGAGAAAGAGACCTGAGACACGGGGAGAAGCCGATGTGAAGGCAGAGTTGGAGACAGAGGGATGTGGCCACGAACCAAGGGACGCCCAGGATCACTGGCAACACCATAAGCAGGGAAGGGCCTTGGAATGGGGTCTGCCTCAACATCCAGAAAGAGCCAGCCCTGTCAACACCTTGATTTCAGGTCTCTGGCTTCCAGCACTCTCATGGAATAAATTTCTGTCATTGTAAGCCACCAAGTTTGTGGTGATTTGTTTCATCATTCCTTTTTTTTTTTAATGTTTAATGTTTATTTATTTTTGAAAGAGAAACAGAGTGCGAGCAGGGGAGGGGCAGAGAGAGAGGGAGACACAGAATCCGAAGCAGGATTCAGGCTCTGAGCTGTCGGCACAGAGTCCGATGTGGGGCTAGAACCCAGGAGCTGTGAGATCATGACCTGAGCCGAAGTCAGATGCTTAACCGACTGAGCCACCCAGGCGCACCTGTTTCATCATTCCTAAAAAACCAGTACAGTGTGTCAAAGGTTGACTAAACTCTTAACTAATGAGAGAACAAGGAAGTGACTACAGATTCAAAAGAAATTCAAAACCCACAAGTTTATGTGGAGTAAAGAGATGATGAAATGAATTTTTTCTTTTCTTTATTTATTTAAAATATATTTTTAAGTAACTTTTACAGCCAACATGGGGCTCGAACTCACAACCCTAAGATCAAGAGTCACACACTCTACCAACTGAGCCGGCCAGGTGCCCCTGTTGGTTTGTTTTTAAAATTCCGTTTTATAATCTGTAAAATAAAGTGTTTATGACATTTACATTTTTTGAAATGAATTTAAACATAGATGGAGATTGGCATTTTCCACACACAAAAAAGCAATTGAATCTCCACCGAACCACATTTATTCACAAATCTATGAAAACGAAATGTCTGCATTGTTATTGGTCATCTACGATTTAGAGAGCTGTAAGACAGCTCCGAGGGGATGAGAGGTAGATCTGGTAGAATCAGAATCAAATAATCCAGAAAGGTGGACTCTGACCAGGTGTGGTTTTCTGTTAGAAATACCACTAATGTGGGGCACCTGGGTGGCTCAGTCGCTTGAGCGTCTCTTGATCTCAGCTCAGGTCATGATCTCACGGTATTTATTACATGGTATTAATATATTTTGTTTATTCCAAAATTTAAAGTGCTTATTACTGTCTCCTCCCAACTTCCAATTAAAAACAATTTTTTTTTTCCATGGGACACACGGGTGGCTCAGTTGGTTGAGCATCTGACTTCAGCTCAGGTCATGATCTCACCGTTAGTGAGTTTGAGCCCCACAACAGGCTCACTGCTGTCCGCACAGAGCCCTCTTCGGATCCTCTGTCCTCCTTTCTCTCTGCACCTTCCCCACTTGTGCTCTCTCTCAAAAATAAATAAATATTTTAAAAATTTTCAAGAGAGAGAGAGCGCACGCTCATGTGTGCATGCACATGAGTGGGGGGGGGGGGGCAGAGAGAGAGAGAGAGAGAGAGAGAGAGAGAGAGAATTCCAAGCAGGCTCCGCACTGTCAGCACAGAGCCCCATGCGGGGCTCAAACCCACAAACTGTGAGTTCGTGGCCTGGGCTGAAATCAAGTCAGAGGTCTGACTGAGCCACCCAGGCCCCCAAAAATAAACATTTAAAAAAATAAATAAGGAGTGCCTGGGAGGCTCTGTCAGTTAAGCGTCTGACTTGTGGTTTCAGCTCAGGTCATGATCTTGTGGTTCATGAGTTCAAGCCCCAAGGTGGGCCCTGCACTGATGGTGCAGAGCCTGCTTGGGATTCTGTCTCTCTCCCTCTCCCACTACTCCTCCCCTGCTTGTGTTTCCTCTCACTCTCAAAAATAAATAAATAAACTTAAAAATTTTTTTTTTCAAATAAGATCACTCTGGGCCATAAAATGAGGCTGGTCTTAGTAAGTGTGATCCAGTCATTTATGGGGGTGTAACAAGTGTTAAACCATAGATTTGCTTTGCTGGAAGTTTTCATAAGAAATCTCGGAGTGAAGTTTCAAAAGTCTCTATTATTCTCCCAAGGTGCGAAACACAATACCTATTAGTTGGGTGAATTTCTACATTCCTGAACCTGCTAGGAAGTGAGTCTTCCTGACCACCTCCTGTAAGGCCCAGAATCCGAGGAGGGTTTTGAGTCTTTTTTTTTTTTTTTTTTTTTTTGAGTGTGGCTAAAGTTTTCTCACTTTTGTTGATCTTTTCAAAGAACCAGCTCCTGTTCACTTGATTTTTTTAGTTTCTGTTTCATTTATTTTTGCTGTAATGTTTATTATTTTCTTCCTCATATTTGTTTTGGTCTCTGTTCTTCTGTTTCTAGCTATTTCAGGTGTAAAGTTAGGTTGTTTATTTGAGATTTTTCTTGCTTCTTGATGTAGGCCTGTATTGCTATAAACTTCCCTCTCCCTCTTAGATCAGTTTTGCTGCATCCCAAAGATTTTGGACAAGTGTGTGTTCATTTTTATTTGTCTCCATGTAGTTTGTAATTTCCTCTCTGCTCTCTTAGTTGGCCCACTCCTCGTTTAGCAGCATGTTATTTAGCTTCCATGTGTCTGTGCTCTTTCCAGATTTTTTCTTGCGGTTGATTTCTTTTGGTTGCAAAAGATGCATGATATGACTTCAATCTCTTTGAATTTGTTGAGACTTGTTTTGTGGCCTAACATGTGATCTATTCTGGAGAATGTTCCGTGTGCACTTGAAAAGAATGTGTATTGCAATCCCTATCAAAATAACACCAGCATTCTTCACAGAGCTAGAACAAACAACCCCAAGATTTGTATGGCACCAGAAAAGACCCCGAATAGCCAAAGCAATCTTCAAAAAGAAAACCAAAGCAGGAGGCATCACAATCCTGGACTTCAGCTGTATTGCAAAGCTGTAATCATCAAGGCAGTGTTGTACTAGCACAAAAACAGACACTCAGATGAATGGAACACAATAGAGAACCCAGAAATGGACCCACAGATGTATGGTCAACTAATCTTTGACAAAGCAGGAAAGAATATCCAATGGAATAAAGACAGTCTCTTCAGCAAGTGGTGCTGGGAAAACTGGACAGCGACACGCAGAAGAATGAATCTGGACCACATCCTTACACCAGACACAAAAATAACCTCAAAATGGATGAAAGGCCTAAATGTAAGACAGGAAGCCATCAAAATCCTCAAGGAGAAAGTGGGAAAAAACCTCGTTGATCCTGCTCGCAGCAACTTCTTACTCAACACGTCTCCGGAGGCAAGGGAAACAAAAGCAAAAATGAACTATTGGGACCTCATCAAAATAAAAAGCTTCTGCACAGCGAAGGAAACAATCAGCAAAACTAAAAGGCAACTGACAGAATGGGAGAAGATATTTGCAAATGACATATCAGATAAAGGGTTAGTATCCAAAATCTATAAAGAACTTATCGAACTCAACACCCAAAAAACAAATAATCCAGTGAAGAAATGGGCAAAAGACATGAATAGACACTTCTCCAAATAAGACATCCAGATGGCCAACCAACACATGAAAAAATGCTTATCATCACTCATTGTCAGGGAAATACAAATCAAAACCACAGTGAGATACCACTTCACACCTGTCAGAATGGTTAACTTTAACAAATCAGGCAACAACAGATGTTGGCGAGGATGCGGAGAAAGAGGATCTCTTTTGCATTGTTGGTGGGAATGCAAACTGGTGCGGCCACTCTGGAAAACAGTCTGGAGGTTCCTCAAAAAATTAAAAATAGAACTACCCTAAACCCAGCAATTGCACTACTAGGTAACTATCCAAGGGATAGAGCTGTGCTGATTCGAAGGGGCACATGCACCCCCATGTTTATAGCAGTGCTACCAACAATAGCCAAAGTATGGAAAGAGCCCAAATGTCCATTGACTGATGAATGGATAAAGAAGATGTGGTATCTATATACAATGGAGTATTACTCGCCAATCAAAAAGAATGATATCTCACCACTTGCAACTACGTGGATAGAACTAGAGGGTATTATGCTAAGCAAAGTCAGAGAAAGACAAATATCACGTGACTTCACTAGTATGAGGAATTTAAGATACAAAACAGATGAACATAAAGGAAGGAAGCAAAAGAAATATAAAAATAGGGAGGGGACAAAACATAAGAGACTCTTAAATATAGAGAACAAACAAAGAGTTGCTGGAGGGCTTGTTGGAGGGAGGATGGGCTAAATAGGTAAGGGGCATTAAGGAATCTACTCCTGAAATCATTGTTGCACTATATGCTAACTAACTTGGATGTAAATTAAAGAAGAAAAAGAAAAAGAAAAAGAAAAAGAAAAGAATGTGTATTCTACCCTTTTAAGATGAAGTGTTCTGACTATATCTGTTAGATTCATCTGGTCCAATGTGTCTTCAAAGTCATTATTTCCTTGTTGATTTTCTATTTGGATGAGTCGTGCATTGACATAAGTGGGGTGTTGAAGTCCCCTACTATTATTGTGTTACAATTGATTGCTTACTTTATGTTTGTTATTAGCTGCTTTATGTTTTGGGTACTCCCATCTTGGGTGTATAAATATTTACAATTGTTATATCTTCTTGTTGGATTGTCCCTTTTATGATTATGTAGTTTCCTTCTTTGTCTCTTATTGCAGGCTTTGGCTTTTTTTTTTTAGGTTTATTTATTTATTTTGAGACAGTGTGAGAGAGAGCGAGAGAGAGAGAGAGAGAGAGAGAGAGAGAGAGGGCAGGAGCAGGGGAGGGACAGAGAGAGAGGGAGAGAGAGAGAATCCCAAGCAGGCTCTGCCCTGTCAGCGTGAAGCCCAACACAGGGCTCAATCTCACAGACTGGACCATGAGATCATGACCTGAGCCCAAATCAAGAGTCAGATGCTTAACCTGCTGAGACACCCAGGTGCCCTGCAGGCTTTGTTTATAGTCTATTCTGTTGATATACGTGTTGCTGTCCCAGCAACTTCCACTTACATGATTAATCCTTTCCCACCCCTTCATTTTCAACTGCAGATGTCCTTACATCTGAAATAGGTATCTTGTAGGCATCATAAAGATGGGTCTTGCCTTTTTTTAAAAAGTGTGTATTTTTGAAAGAGAGAGAGAGGGAGGAAGGGAGAATGAGCTGGGGAGGGGCAGAGAGAGAGGGGGACAAAAGATCTGAAGTGGGATCTGTGCTGACAGCAGAGACCCAACATGGGGGCTTGAGCCCACAAACCATGAGATCATGACCTGAGTTGAAGTCAGACGCTTAACCAACTGAGCCACCCACGTGCCCCGGGTCTTGCCTTTTTATCCGTTCTATCACCCTATGTCTTTTGATTGGAGTGTTTAGTCCATTTACATTGAAATTAATTATTGACAGGTAGGTATTTCTTGCCATTTTGTTTCTTGTTTTATGGTGGTTTTTGTGGTTCTCTGTTCCTTTCTTCTCTTGCTCTCTTCTCTCACGTCTTGCTGGCTTCCTTTAGTGGTTGGATTCCTTTCTCTTTATTTTTTGTGTATCTATTATAGGTTTTTGAGTTGTGGTTACCATTAGGTTTGTACACAACCTCCTCTGCATATAGCAGTCAGTCTGTGTTAAGTTGATGATAGCGTAAATTTGAACGCATTCTTTACTCCTCCCCACCCCACCATGTTTTAGGCATATGGCATCATACTTGACAACCTTTTATTTTGTGAATCCTTTGACTGACTTTTATAGATATACTTAATTTTGCTGCTTTTGTGCTTCCTACTTTTTTTTTACTCTTACTCACGGTCTTTTCTTTCCACTCAGAGTTCCCTTTAACATTTTTTGTAGGACTGGTTTAGTGGTGATGAGTTCCTTTAATTTTTGTTTGTCTGGGAAGCTCTTTCTCTCACCTTCTGTTCTTTTTTTTTTTAACGTTTATTTATTTTTGAGACAGAGAGAGGCAGAGCATGAACGGGGGAGGGTCAGAGAGAGAGGGAGACACAGAATCTGAAACAGGCTCCAGGCTCTGAGCAGTCAGCACAGAGCCCGACGCGGGGCTCGAACTCACGGACCGCGAGATCGTGACGTGAGCCGAAGTCGGACGCTTAACCGACTGAGCCACCCAGGCGCCCCTCTCTCACCTTCTGTTCTAAATGATAGCCTTGCTGGATAGAGAATTCTGGCTGAAAGTTTTTTTTCTTTCAGCACTTTGAATATATTATACCATTCCCTCTGGCCTGCAACGTTTCTGCTGAAAAATCCCCTGATAGCCCTCTGGGGTTTCCCTTATATGTAACAGTTTTTCTTTCCTGTTGCTGCTCTTAAAATTCTCTCTTTATCACTACTTTTTGCCATTTTGATTACTATGTGTCTTGGTTTGGACTTCCTTCGGTTGATTTTGTTGGAGGCTCTCTGTGCCTCGTGCATCTGGTTTTTTGTTTTCTTCCCCAGATTTCAGAAGTTTTCAGCTGTTATTTCTTCAAGTTAATTTTCTTCCCCCTTTTCTCTTTCTTCCTTTTCTGGGGTCCCTATAATGTGAATGTTATTATATTTGATGGTGTTGCTGAGTTCCCTTAACCTAGTCTCAGTTTTTATTATTCCTTTTTCTTTTTGCTGTTCAGCTTGGGTGCTTTCCATTAGTCTATCCTCCAGGTCGCTAATCTGTTCTTCTGCTTCCTCTAATCTGCTATTTATTATTCCTTTTGATGTATTTTTATTTTCAGTATTGAGTTCTTCATCTCTAATCAGTTCTTCTTTGTTTTCCATCTGTTTGGTGAGGGTCTCACTGAGGTCCTCCACTCTTTTCTCAAGCCCAGTGAGTATCTTTATGACCATTACTTTAAATTCTCTATCAGGCATATTACTTACCTCCATTTCATTTAGGTGTCTTGCTGTGGTTTTGTCCTGTTCTTTCATTTGGGACACATTTCTCTGTCTCCTCATTTTGTCTAACTCTCTGTGTCTGTTCCTATGTTTTAGGAAATTCAGCTACAACTCTTGTTCTGGAAAGTAGTGGCCCTTAAGAAGAAGTCCTATAGTGCAATCTCCCCTGTTCACCCAAAACTGGTGCTTCGGGGTCTCTTCCATGTATGTTGCATGCACCCTACTACTGTGACTGAGCCACTTTTTTCTTCAGTCCATTCATCTGTAATGGCTCTCTTTGCCTGTTGTGGGCAGGGTTTGGTCCCTGTGTTGTTAGTGGGCCAGTCTGGGGCCATCTTGTGCTTCAGTTGAGTCAGACCAGGCATTTGCCAGAGTTGTGGCAGCACTGAACTGCAGGGCACCTTCTCTGTGTTGTCCCCTGAGCTTTTACTGAAGTCAGACTAGGAGATTTTTTTTTTCCAGACTAGGAGAGTTTTGTAGGCTGTGACTCCATAAAGTCAACCCAAGCTCCATAGAAGTGGTCAATCATACCTGATTAGTGAGTGACACTCTCAGCATCGCAGTCTGAAAGACCTTGAGTGCATAGCTGGTTTTTCCAATTTTGTCTTGGTAAAAAGGAGGATAAGCTACTGAACATATGTAAATATCTATAGCGCCATGAAAGGTACAACACTCAGTTTCTGACTATCAGGGTCAGGGAGGTGACTCAGTGAGAATCGAATGTCATTTAAATGGAATATTGGGGCACCTGGCCAGGTGGAAGCACATGAGATTATTCATCTTGGGGTTGTGAGTTCAGGCCCACACTGAGTGTAGAGATGACTTAAATAAATAAACAAACTCTAAAACAAACAAACATGTAGATAAATGGAATATTACTCAGAATGAGATCTTGCCATTTGCAACAATATCAATGGACCCAGAAGGTATTATGCTAAGTGAAGTAAGTCAGACAGAGAAAGACAAATACCACATGATTTTACTTATATGTGAGATCTAAGAAACAAAACAAATGAACAAATAAACAAACAAAAGACCCATAAATACAGAGAACAAAATGGTGACTGCCAGAGGGGAGGTAGATGGGGGAATGGGCAAAATGGGTGAAGCGGAGTGGGAGATACAGGTTTCCAGTTATGGAATGAATAAGCCATGGGTATGAAAGGTACAGCACAGGGAATATAGCCAATGATATTGTAACAGTATTATATGGTGACAGATGGTAGCTACACTTGTGGTAAGCACAGCATAACATATAGAGTTACCAAATCACTATGTGACACACCTGAAATTAATGTGACATTGTGTGTTAACTATACTTCAGTTAAAAAAAAACTGAGGGGGTGTCTGGCTGATGCAATCAGGGTGTGCAACTCTTGAGCTCAGGGTTGTGAGTTTGAGCCCCACATTAGGTGTAGAGATTACTTAAAAACAAAATATTTGAAAATATAAAGATTGCATTTCAGTTTATAGAAAGAGTCTACTAAATTGATATGGTTACAAATAGCTTGAGGGAAAGAGAAAGGGCCTCGTTAGGTACCCAGGAAATAGAACATTAAAACATCAATGGTATTCAGGCAAATGACCGTAGTGACATTTGCCTTACCTGCACACACAGTCTTGTTAGCAATCCTTGGTCTGCTGGGTTTGGAGTGAGCATCCAGCCCATGGAATCAGCTTCTTCTTAGTGAGAGACTGGAAACACTAACTCAGCCCCAGAAGTGGTTTGAAAGTCACCTGAGTGATGCCAGCAGAAGCTGTGCCCAGAGTCCATTCTCCAAGTGGTCAATAGTTCGAAGTCTGTTTCTTTTTCTAGGGGGTTTTGGGACTGTCCTTAATTGAAGACACAGCCTCCCCCCTGTGGCTGACTGCAGAGCCTCAGGCCAAACAAAAGATGACAGAGACTCAGTGGATGTGGTTAATTTACTACCGAACATTTTCAAATGTAAGAGGTCTTATGAGAGTTCAAAATAAGAATAATGCAACCGATAAAGAAATTTGGTTGTTTCTGTGACATGCAAGGCACAGATCATAAAACCAATTTTTTAAAAATGTAGATAAAATCTCTTTAAACCCATTTAAGCCTGATTCAACCTGTTTTCAGAGAAGATGGTTAATGTTACATCTGATTTATAAATGTGGGTGAATAATATCTACAGTGGAAAAAATTATGATATATAACAGTAATTCTGAGGCAAAATATACACTAAAGCCAAAGAATATGCCAAAAACACCAGTAAAGTAATTCAGTGAGTCTGAAGCAGGGCTAAGATACCTATATTTTTTATAAAACTCCATGGATGAGTCTGATGTGCATCCCAGGTTGAGAACCCAGAATTAGAAGGTGCTAGATTCAGATTACAGAAGTCAGAATGGGCTGAGCTAGATTTAAATAATAACTGAAATTTGGTGATTAATATTGCACTCCTGTTGCCAAAGACCATCAGGCAAAGGGCCAGCAGGACTCCTGCAAACGTAGGGACATGTGGCAGACCTACTGCATGTTGTGACAGATGTTTCACTGAGGTTAAAACATTATGGACAATGCGAACTTTGGCAAATCTCCAGGGACTTCCCATGGCGCTTTCCCATGGAGTATGTGATTTCTAAAATGTTTTTGTTAAAACCTTTTTATCTGTACAAATTTGACTTGGAGAAAGCTGAGCACCTCCTCTGTTAGGATGCCTCTTTACAATAATGGCATATCTAACAAACATGATTAATTCTAGAGTCTCTCTTTTCATAAAGTAAGAGGTCACAGGGCTCCTCGGTGACTCAGTCGGTTGAGTATCTGACTCTTGATTTCAGCTCAGGTCATGATCTCACAGTTTGTGGGATTGAGCCCTGTGTCAGGCTCTATGCTAACAGCGCAGAGCCTGCTTGGGATTCTTCTCTCTCTCTCTCTCTCTCTCTCCTCGCCCTTCCCCTGCTCACGTGCATGCGCGCACACACACACTCTCTCTCTTACAAAATAAACATTAAAAAGAATAATAGTAAATATAAACGTTTTTAATTTTGATGAAGTCCAATTTATCTACTTTTCCTTTTGTATGCTTTTAGATTCTGAAATTTTATTCCTATGTTTTCTTCCAAGAATTTCATAGTTGCAACTCTTAAATTTAGCTCTATGGTCTGTTTTGAGTTAATTTTTGCATATGGTGTGATGTAAGGGTTCAACTTCATTCTTTTGCTTGTGGATGTCCAATTGTATAAAAGATTATTCTTTCAACATTGAATTGTCTTGGCACCTTGTCAAAAATCAAATAACCATAAGTGTAATGTGCCATCTGAACTTCAGAGTCTACCTTATTGACCTTGCGTCTATTCTTACATTGGTACCATACTGCCCAGTCTTTTTTTTTTTTTTTTTTAAGTAATCTCCATGCCCAACATGGGGCTTGAAATCATGACCCTGAGATCAAGAGTCACATACTCCACCAACTGATCCAGCCAGGACATCAGTACTGCCCAATCTTTTGTTTTTTTAAATGTTCATTTATTTATTTTGAGAGAGAGAGAGAGAGGTGGGGGGTGGGGGTGGGGGTGGGGGTGAGGAGAGAATCCCAAGCAGGCTCCTCACTGTCAGCACAGAGCCAGATGCAGGGTTTGAGCTCATGCCGTGAGATCGTGACCTGAGCCGAAATTGAGTTGGACGCTTAACCGACTGAGGCACCCAGGTGTCCCCATAATTTCTCTTCAAATTGTTCATTGTTAGTGTATATAAATACAACTGATCTCTGTATATTGATCTTGTATCTACAACCCTGTTAACTTCCTTTTTAGTTCTAACAGGTTTTTGTGAATTCCTTAAGATTTTCTATACCTAGAATCATGTCATCTGAGAATAGAAATACTTTTACTTCTTCTTTTCCAGTACAGATGTCTTTTATAAATATTTCCTGCCTAATTACCCTGACCGGGACCTCCAGTACAATGATGATTAGAAATAGCAAGCAAACATCCTGATCTTGTTCCTGAACGTAAGAGAAAACCTTTCGGTCTTTCCCCAGTGATATGACGGTAGTTGTGGGTTTCTTCTGTCCGTCCTTTATCAGGTTGAGGAATTTCTCTCCTAATCCTAGTTTGTTGGGTGTTTGTTTGTTTTACCATGAAAGGGTGTTAGACTTCATTAAATGCTTTTTCTGATGTTTATTGAGATTGTTGTGGGTTTTGTCCCTTATTAATATGGTGTACTATATTGGTTGATTCTCATATCTTTTTTTAAAATGTTTATTCCTTTTTGAGAGAGAGAGAGAGAGAGAGAGAGAGAGAGAGAGAGAGAGCAGGGGAGGGGCAGAGAGAGAGGGAGACACAGAAATTTAAGCAGGCTCCAGGCTCTGAGCTGTCAGCACAGAGCTGGATGCAGGGTTCAAACCCACAAACTGTGAGATCATGACCTGAGCCACACAGGTGCCCCT
Organism: Acinonyx jubatus; assembly: GCF_027475565.1. Taxonomy (NCBI): domain Eukaryota; kingdom Metazoa; phylum Chordata; class Mammalia; order Carnivora; family Felidae; genus Acinonyx; species Acinonyx jubatus. The sequence continues at coordinate 509,119 of NC_069394.1, forward strand.
GATTTTCATATCTTAAACCAGCTGTCATTCCTGGGATAAATCCCACTTGTTCAGATGATATATTCCTTTTTAGATTCTGCTGCGTTCAGACTGCTAGTATTTGGTGCAGGTATCTGTGCCTATGTTCATAAGGAATACTGGCTATAGCTTTCATTTCTTACGATGTATCTGTCTGATTTTGGTACTCTAATCTTTATTATTTCCTCCCTTCTGCTTGTTTTGGGTTTACTCTTCTTTTTTGATTTCTTAAGGTAGAAATTAAGGTGTTCTTATTACTTAACGTTTGTTTATTTATTTATTTTTGAGAGAGAGCATGAAAACGGGAGGGGCAGAGAGACAGAGGGAGACAGAGAATCCAAAGCAGGCTCAGGCTCCAAGTTGTCAGCACAGAGCCCAACGTGGGGCTCAAACTCATAAATTGTGAGATCATGACCTGAGCCAAAGTCAAACACTTAACCGACTGAGCCACCCAGATGCCCCCAGAAATTAAGGTTATTGGTTTGAGATTTTTTTCTTTTCAGGTTACTGATCTAAATTTTCCTCTAAACACACCTTTCACTGTATTATATATATTTTTTGTATATAGTATATTCATTTTCATTCATATCAAAGTATTTTCTAATTTCCCTTGTGATTTCTTCCTTGGCCCATTGGTTATTCAGAAGTGTAGTTTAATTTCTACATACTTGTGGATTTTCCAGCTTTCCTTCTGTTATTGATTTCTAATTTTTAATTTTTTAAATTGTAATTTGTAGCCAGAGAACGTACTCTATGATTTCAATGCTTCTAAAATTTTTAAAAACTATTTATTTTTGAGAGAGAGAGAAAGAGCATGAGCAGGGGAAGGGTAGAGAGGGAGATACAGAATCCAAAGCAGCTGTCAGCACAGAGCCTGATGGGGACCCGGACTCGTGAACCGTGAGATCATGACCTGAGACGCTTAACGGACCGAGCCACCCAGGCACCCCAATCCTTCTACATTTATTGAGACTTGTTTTATGGCCTGACACATGGTCTGTCCGGGATAATGTTCCATGCTCACCTGAGAACAATTTGTATTATGCCGTTGCTAGGTGGAGTGTTTTCAAGAAGTCATTTTACGATGGTTGGATAAGTGTTATTCAAATATTCAATTTCTTGTTGATTTTCTGATCTAGTTCTTTTACCCATTATTGTGAGTAGGGCATTAAAATCTACGAATACTATTACTGAATTATTCACTTTTCCCTTCAATTTTGTCAGTTTTTGCTGTATGTATTTCAGGACTCTGTTGTTAAGTGTATGTATGTTTATAATAATTATTTCTGGGTTGACATTTTACTTTTCACTTTTTTTAATGTTCGTTCATTTTTGAGGAGGGGGGAGGGACAGAGAAAGAGAGAGACAGAATCTGAAGCAGGCTCCAGGCTCCGAGCTGTCATCACAGAGCCCGACCTGGAGCTCCAACTCATGAACCGTGAGATCACGACTGGAGCCAAAGTCGGACGCTTAACCGACTGAGCCACCCAGGTGCCCAGACATTTTAATTACTGTAAAGTGTCCTTCTTTAACTCTAGCAACAATTTTTGCTTTAGTCTATTTTGTTTGGGGGCGCTTTGGTGACTCAGTCGGTTAAGTGTATGACTTCGGCTTGGGTCTTGATCTTGTGGTGAGTTCAAGCCCCGCGTCCGGCTCTGTGCTGACAGCTCGGAGCCTGGAGCCTGCTTCAGATTCTGTGTCTCTCTCTCTGCCCCTCCCCTGCTCGTGCACTGTCTCTCGAAAATAAATAAACATGTAAAAACTTAAAAAATAAATAAAATGAAGGCTATTTTGTTTAAAATTAGTATAGCTACTCTAGCTCTCTTTTGGTTACTGTTTACATGGAATATCTTTTTCCATCATTTAACTTTTAACCTAATTGTAATTGAATGTAAAATGCCTTTTGTAGACAGCAAAATGTGAAGTCATTTAAAAAATCCATTCTGGGGGCGCCTGGGTGGCTCAGTCGGTTAAGCGTCCGACTTCGGCTCAGGTCATGATCTCGCGGTCCGTGAGTTCGAGCCCCACGTCGGGCTCTGTGCTGACAGCTCAGAGCCTGCAGCCTGTTTCGGATTCTGTGTCTCCCTCTCTCTGACCCTCCCCCATTCATGCTCTGTCTCAAAAATAAATAACTGTTAAAAAAAATTAAAAAAAATCCATTCTGTGTGTAGTCTGTTGACATTTAATGTACGGACTGATTAGGTTAAGATTTACATTTGCATTTTGCAATGTGTTTTCCTGTGTCTTTTTGTCCCTCTGTTCCTCCATTATTGCCTTCTTTTGTGCTATTTTCTAGTGTACTATTTTTTCTTGTTATTTCTTTTACTACGTATTTTCGTTATTTTCTTAATGATTTCCCTGGGGATCAAACACTTTTATTTATAAAAATCTTGTTCATATTAGTACCAACCTAATTTCAATAATATATAAGAATTTTACTCATATATTTACTCCCATGTATCTCCATTCCATCCTTTCTTTTTGCAGTTATTGTCACATGAATTATAGGTTTATGTTATAAATCCATCAACATGGGTTTATGATTATTGCTTTATGCAATTATATTTGAAGTCAGGACAAATAAGTTAAAAATGCATGAATACTGAATTTTGTATTTACTTACGTAGTTATCTTTACTTACAAGTGCTCTTTTTTATGTGGAATTAAGTTACTGTTTAGTGTCATTTCATTTCAGCCTGAAGGATCACCTTTAGTATTTCATATGGGGAAGGTCTGCTGATGACAAATTGGTTTTTTTCCTCTCAGTTTTTATTTCTCTGGGGATGTCTTAATTTTCCTTCATATCTGAAGGAGAGTTTTGCTGAACACACAATTCTTTGTCAACAGATTTTTCTTTCGACACAGTGAGGAGGTCATCCTACAACCTCCATGATTTTTGATGAGAAATAAGTTGTTAGTCTTGCTGAAGATCGCTCATAGATGGTGAATCCCTTCTCTCTTGCTGTTTTTAAGATCGTCAGTCTTTGACTTTTGGCAGTTTGATTATAATGTCTCTAGGTGTGGACTCCCCTTTTTTATCCCACTTGGAGTGAGTTGAGTTTCTTATATGTTATATTGACATTTTCATTAAATTTGTAAAGTTTTCAGCCATTCTTTCTTTTTAAATGTTATTTCAGAGTGAGAGAGCATGTGAACAGGGTAGAGGGACAGAGGGAGAGTGAGAGATTATCAAGCAGGCTCCACATTCAGTGTGGACCCCGATGCAGGGCTCAATCCCACGACCCTGGGGTCATGGCCCGAGCCAAGATCATAAGTCGGAAACTCAACTGGCTCAGCCACCCAGGCACCCCTCTTTTTTTTTTTTTTTTTTTAAGTTTTAAGTAATCTCTACACCCAACATGGGCTCAAACCCATGACCCCGAGGTCAGGAGTCGCATGCTCCACTGACTGAGCCCGCCAGGTGCCCTCAGCCATCGTTTCTTTAAGTATTTTTTCTGCTACTTTCTCTCCTCTCCTTTTGGGACTCCCGTCATGTGTATGTTTGGTATACTTGATGGTATCCCATATGATTCTGAGGCTCCGTTCATTTTTCTTCATTCTTTCTTCATTTTCTTCCCTAGGCTGGATAATGTCAATGGACCTATCTTCAAGTTTGCTGATTTTTTCTTCTGCCAGCTCAAATCTGCTATCAGCCTCTTTAATGATAATAGCTTAATGGTCAGAAACAAAAAATTAACAATCCAGATTCTCCACTGTGTCCCACCCAATAGACACTAGATGTCTATAAATCGTTAGTTCATTTACAGAGCTCACCAAACGGTCAGACCATGAAACCAATAACCCCCTTGCTCCACCGCTGTCAGCAATCAGGAATAACTTACTGGCCACAAACAAAACCCACAAAATAACTTGAGAGGAAAATTATAATTAGAAAAATTACATTTAGAAAATCACAAATCTAGGGGCACCTGGGTGGCTCAGTCAGTTCAGTGTCCAACTTCAGCTCATGAGTCATGATCTCACGGTTTGTGGGTTTGAGACCCTCATTGAGCTCTGTGTTGACAGCTCAGAGTCTGGAGCCTGCCTTGGATTCTGTGTCTCCCTCTCTCTCTGCCCTCCCCCCACTCACACTCTGTCTGTCTCTCAAAAAATGAATAAATGTTAAAACAAAAATAAAGAAAATCACAATTCTAGGGGTGCCTGGGTGGCTCAGTCAGTTAAGCATCTGACTTCAGCTCAGGTCATGATCTCACTATCCGTGGGTTCAAGCCCCACATTGGGCTGTGTGTTGACCGCTCAGAGCATGGAGCCTGCTTCAGATTCTGAGTCTCCCTGACTCTCTGCCCCTTCCCTGCTCACACTTTGTCTCTCCTTCAAGAATAAACATTAAAAAAAAGAGAGAGAGAATCACAATTGTATTGCCACTTCAGACTCCTCTGTAGAAACCAAGAACAGACATGCCTGGGCTTAGCCTGTGAGGTATAAACTCAGGAAACACAGCTCACCCAGGTCAGTCAGGGGGTTCACTGGCCATCTTGGCGGAGGACCTCCAAAACCGTTACAGGATAACATTCAGGAAAATGCAGAATCTTTTTACTTTTAGTTCTTTTAATGTTTTTAATTATTTATTAAACATTTTTTACTATCTATTTTTGAGGTAAAGAGAGAGAGAGAGAGACAGAGCCTGAGTTGGGGGGGGGGGAGGGAGGGAGGGAGGGAGAGAGAGAGAGAGAGAGAGAGAGAGAATCTGAAATAGGCTCCAGGTTCTGAACTGTCAGCACAGAGCCTGACACAGGGCTCGAACTCAGAAACAGCGAGATCTTGACCTAGGCCAAAGTCAGACGCTTTGAGCCACCCAGGTGTTCCTGTTTTTACTTATTTTTGAGAGAGAGAGAGATGGAGAGAATGAGTGGGGGAGGGGCAAAGAGAGAAGGGGACAGAGGATCCAAGCAGACTCTCCACTGACAGCAAGCCCTATGTGGGGCTCGAACTCACAAACTGTGAGATCACGCATGACCTGAGCTGAAGTCAGACACTCAACCAACTCAGCCACCCAGGCACCCCAGAAAGAGGCAGAATCTTAACTCATACACGTATAAAATTAACACATGTTAAAGATCTTAAGTCATTTTAAAAACGAGATTCAGGAATGTTACAATTGCTTCAAAGACATCAAAGAATCACAGATCTATATAGAATAAAGAAATGTTGGAGTTAAAGGAAACGACTTTTTTCACAACTGGAGGAGAGAAATCACTTGAACTTCCACAGGGACAGAATTCATTTTCAAGTCTATGGAAAACAATTATTTCCATTGCTACTAGTTATCTACAGAGTTGTAAAATGGGTTGAAGACAACTGAGAGGCACCAACCTCATAAATCCGAGAGCCTGGCAAGATGTGCTTTAAACAGAGCATAGCTTTCCTTAGAGACACCAGTAATCTGCTCTGCTCATTTAGATTTTTTTTTTTTTTTTTTTTTAGGTAGGCTTCACACCCAGCATGGAGCCCAACGCAAGGCTTGAACTCACAACCCTGAGATCAAGTGTCACGAGTCTGAGTTGAGATCAAGTCGGACGCTTAACCAATGGAGCCCCCAGGCGCCCCTGCTCATTCAGTTTTGAACTTTTTACAGCCTGGGCCCCATCCCCTAAATGCCCCTGATTTTCAGGCCCCAGGATTCCCAGACTCCAAGCCCCTCCCCGAACCCTGCTCCACTCTGTCCCAGACCACCTCCCCAAACCCCAAGTTTCATCTCTTGTCACCCCAGCGACAAGTCTAGTCTCCACCTGCCACATCCTCAGGCCCCAATTCCTCAAGGTCTTGGCCCTCGAATCCCCCCACTCAATTCTCCCCAGTTTGCTCTAGCACAGCTCTGATGGCAACTCCCACGGACTGGAAGCCAGACCGCCTCCCACCCTGCCCAGAGCCCCTGTGCTTCTAGCACACCCGGGGAAAGGGGAGGCCCAGTGATGGTTGAGCTTGGCTGACCTCTGGCGCGGTGGGTGGAGGGGAGGGGGACGGTGACCTTTGATTCAGAAAAATAAAGCGTGATGTGATGTTCCTCACGTCAAGAGTCCTGGGGCCAGGTGCCACCACACTGCTTGGGAGAGTGACCCAGCCGAGCGGGCCATCCTCATTCAGCACAGCGGACCCTCAAGGGGAAGCCCACCCCCGCTCCATGTTGAGGAGAGCTCAGCGGGCGGGGGTGCCCGGCTCCGGGCTCCCAGCCCGACAGTCATCTCACCACCAGCTCGCCCCACTCCTGAAGGGTCCCCCCACCTCACCACAGACCACAGGCACCTTTCTTCCCCTCTCTGCTCTTCAGGGGAGGCTTCCAGACCCCCAGCTTCTCTGAGTACCTGCTTTCTTTTCCCCTCTGCATTTGTCTGCAACACCTTCTCTTCTCTGCCCTGTGTTCTCATGCCTTCTGGAGGCTGGCTGGAGGCCTGCCTCCCCAGAGACTTGCGTGCACTCAGCCCTTTGCAGCCACACCACACTCTCAGCAGGTGCCATCCACAGAATGACTTTTCAAAGAGAACATTCGGGAAGGCTCAGGGGGTGCCAGGAGGCGCCGGGCAGGAAATCTCTTCCAATCTGCTTTCGGAACTAGCTTAGTTTTCTCACCGCCCTTGCAAAGGGGTATAAATTTCAAGTTGTTCGTAGCTTTTCACCGAGTCAAAATGCTCATGCTTTCTGCAAACAGAAAAAACACTTCCCCTGGGAGCGGGCCCGGGGAACTTATCTGGGTAGTCGAGCTGAGGAAGTCCCTGCCTGCCACCTGCCTGGCTGGGCTCTGGGTGTTCTCCTGAGAGGCTCAGATGCCTGGGGAACTCTCCCTTGCTGTCAGGAGCAGGTCAGGGAAGCACTCTGCTAAGGAGCTGGGCTGGCCTACTAGAGGGAGGGTCACGGGCAGTGGGACAGGGAGAGTCGCCAGAATGATGAACTCTCCCCCAGGCAAGGAAGGATGGACCACGGCTGGGTGTCCAAAGGTCTGAGCTCCCTGAGTGTCTCAGGGAAGGGACGCCCTCCACCACGCCCTCAGCTGTGACAGACAGCAACCCACTCTCCTTTGCTTAAACAAGCAAGAAATTGTGGGCCCACATAACTTGGAAGTCCAAGGGTCTGGCCTCAGGTGTGACTGGATCCAGGCGATCCCAGCATGTCTGGGTTCTGCCTCTCTCCACCTCTCCCCCTGCTTGCCTCTGGGCTGCCTTCATTCCCAGGCGTGCTCCCTGAATAGTCTGGGTAGCTTTTCATAGTTCTTGGCATGACGGACACACTAGGGGAGATGTCACGGTAGACCCTGATTTGCTCCACAGAGGCAACGTCCCTCTGTTGTACGGTGACAACGGGCAGGAGGCGTACACCCGGATTGGATCATCTGGGCCACCCACCCAACCACAGGGTGGAGGCAGGTGGTCCTGTGATTAACGCCCCATCAGAACCCCCTGGAAGGTGCAGGGGAGAGAACAAGGCCAGTGCTTGGAGCAGGGGACACCCAAGTGGCCTGTGGCCTCAGGCAGTTAGCTTCCCTGAGACAGGGTGGACGTGACCAGAACAGCTGATTCTGGAGACCCAGATGCTCCCACATTCCCAGTTTCTGGTGCCACAAAAGCTAGGAGGTCCTTTTGAATCCCATGGAGGAGAGGAAGCCCCTCAGAAGACTATCATCCTGTGTCCCCAGTCAGGCAGTGGGGGCCCTGAGCAGAGGAGAATGAGAATGCAAGCATCTTATTTTCCAGGAGTTGCCACGCCTCCAACCGCATCGGAGCCCACACCTCCCTAGGGACCCCGCAGGACTGAGGACAGTGAAGGCTCTACCTTTCCTCATCCCACCAAAGCCAGGTGAGGCCTATCCGGACACTCCCGAGCTCTGTCTCAGGTGCAGTGGCCACACGCCTGGGAGAGGGGGCTGCACGGGGCAGGTTCTGAGGAACCAAGGAGCCTGCTGCCGGTGGTGGCACAGGCAACAGTGGCCCTGAGGCTCAGGCCTCGCTCCTGCCCAGGGAGTGCCCTCTGGGGACAGCCAGGCACCAAAGGTCCTGCCTCAGCCACTGCCTCCCCTCTGGGTCTCCTTCAAATTCCCCCAGCCCTGAGTTTGAGAAAGACTTTGGGCAGGGCTGTGAGCCTGAGTGGCTGGCTACCTGCTGTCCAGCTGGAGGTGTGGGCACCCTGGCGACCAGCTTCAAGTAGGGAGAGTGTGCCGTGGCAGCTCTCGAGCACTTGGCTCTTCGGCATCTCCCTCCCCTAGTTACTTCCCACGAGGCGCTAACAGGAAGGCCCTTGAGGCTTCTAAGGGCAGTGGCTTCCTCAAATTGTCTACCTCCAGCCCTGGCCTCAGGCTCAGGGCCACCTGCCCCTCTCTCCAGGAGACCGTGCATGTCCCACACAGCCTTCCTCCTTTGTCGCCCTCTGGCCTGGTACAGCTAGTACAAAGGCACACGTGGGCAGACGGGAGGCTCTTGCAAATACCTTTGATCATCTCCTGATGGAAGAGAGGGCAGGACGGAACTGGGAGGCAGCGCCACAAGCTTCAGTCCCAAGGTGGGCCGGGGAGAGTGCTAATGGGTCTGAGGGCACAGGCTGTGCCGAGGCGCGTGGCTACCCGCCCCTGCCACCCCCACCCCCCATGCCCTCATCCTCCTCCCTCAGAATCTCTCCACTGACAACCACCAAAGGCACTTATGCAGCTCGCACCCCACCTGCCAGCCTCCACTCCCAAAGGCAAACAGCCACATGAACCCCCCTGCCCCTGCCTTTTTTCTAGGCCATCAGCATCCCAGGAGGCTAAGGCCTGGCAGGTGGCCTCCCGTCCTCAGCATTGAGCTGTGTCTGAGCTACTTGGGAGCCTGACTCCACCCAATACTTGATGTGACCCCAGACCAGAGGTTCCAGTGGTTAGGGCCTGGGGGTCCTTCCCTCCTTCCTGCTCAGCTGGTCCTATTAAGGGAGGGAGAATAAGGAGCCTTCAAAAGCCCACATGCAGGCCAAGTCAAGGACAGGCAGCTTCTGAAGTTTAGAAGGGGCATGCGGAAACCAGAACAATCGTGGGAAGGGGCTGGGTCAGCAGGAGCAGGAGCCGCTATTCCCAGCCCCCACAGTCATCAGGTGAGGTCCTTGCAGCTATGGGCTCCCTGCTGCAGAAATGAGACCCCTTGTCTGGGAGAATGGGATCTCAATTCCACACCAGTCACGCCGGATCACAGCTCAGGCGTCCTGCCTCCCCTGTGGAGCCTGTGTCCCCCATGGGTCTCTGCTTCCTGATGGCCTAGGAAGCCAAGAGGAGGGGCCAGAAGCCCCGGCCCTTGTTCACTGCAGCTTCCTCTCCTGAACCCTTGCAGCCCTCTTGCCTGGCTTCCCTGCAGCCCTCTGTGCAGGAGATCGACACAGCCCGCCACAGGCTGCGGTAAGGGCTACGGCTCTGCTCCCTGTGGACGTGAGGCAAGCACAGACCCAGACCATTGTCCCAGCACTGCGGCAGATGTAGGCTGCTCAGGGGCAGGGGCCATTTACCAGAAGCCCAGAAAAAAGGTAGCTGCTGCCTGTCTGTCTGAATAAAGAGTTTGGAATGTTTACAGGTTTGATCACACAAGGAGCTAGAAACTAAAGGCTTGCGGCTCAGGAAAAGGAGCGATGCTTCTGACCAGAAGGATCCCAAGATTGGCTGAAGCCTCACACCCCAGTCTCTTCTGAGCCCCACTCACTGAGCCCCTCTGTGCCTGCACCTGGCGAGAAGCCCCTGGCAGGATGCTCCCGCAAAGGAACAGACACTACGATTGCTAGGTCACAAAAAGACAGCCCATTCTGCCCGACCCTCGCACCCAGCTGGCCCAGCACAGCACACAGCCCAGACATGCTTGCTGAACAGTGGCCCTGCTGGGAAGAGGCCTCGCCACGCAGCTGCAGATCCTGGATGAACTGACGTTGGGTGGGTGCCACACTGCCTCTGACCACCACAGCCTGTTCTCTGAGGAAATTCCAAAGAGCAATGGAGGGAGGGGGGCAAGAGTCTGGGGCTCAGAGGGCGCAACCCCAGGATCTAGGAGAGCAACCAGCCAGGGGTGACGCGGCCCTGATGGACAGTCCAAGTCACCCCAGCTCCGTGGAGGTCTGTCTGCACAGAGAAAGGTGCTACACAAGTTCACTACTCTGACCCACGAAACGATTTATTGTGCAAATCCCACACAGGCTCCAGGCCTGGGCCAAGTCCGAAGCTCTAGCTGGGCCCTGGCTCTGGGCCTGTTCTGTGGTCCCCACCCTGGCCAGTGTCTGCTGTGGAGTGTACAGGTGTCCGTGAGCGTGCCCGTGTGTGAAGAGGGCCTCCTTGGGTCATGGGCGCTTGGGCATTGTGGCATCCCAGCCCGAAGTCAGGTCCCCATCTGCTCAGGCTTAGGGACCACACTGGTCCACACAGTCCTTCCCGCTGCGGAACACGTGATAGATGCTGGTGGGAGGGAACATGGCGACAGCACCGAGCAGGGAGCCCACCTGGATGGCCACACCAGCTGCCAGCAATGCCGGCCGGCCGCCACCATGCAGCAGGGAGCTGGCGGCCACCTTCACGTATGAGAACACGCCCAAACACAGCACCCAAGACAGCACCTGGGAGGGTGGACACGGCAGCAGGCTGAGCATGAGATGCTCGCTGCTCTGAGGCAAACCCCCGCCCCACTGCCACCCTCTCTGCTTCAGTGTCCCAGCGTACTTACCACGAGGACCACTCCTGCAGAGGTGCCCACCAGGGGTGGGCAAGGACTCAGGATTGCCAGCGCCATCAGATAGGCCCCAAAGAGCATGCCCAGCATGGAGAGACCTCCCAGCCCTGCCAGAGACCTGCAGGGGTGGAGCAGAAACTCAGGGCTGGCTGCACCACGACCCAGCCCCTATCCTTCAACTCCACCCTAAGCGGCCTGGGCATCCACGTGTACCTGCACAGGACGCCCATGGCCAGGAAGCAGGCGAGGGGGTTGGCAGCACTGCCCAGCACCACCGCCAAGTGGTAGGCCAGGCGCCCATAGGGCAAGCAGGAAAAACTCTGCACGGCAGGCAGCACGCCATTGGTCAGTGCGTTGGTGACGGCCAGCAGGCCCAGCAGGCAGGCTCTGTGCACAGGGAGCAGCCTGTGGGCCTCAGGGTCTGGGCTAGCAGTGGCGCCTGTTGCTTGGCTCGGTGACTCCTGCAGTGGCAAGGCCTCTTCCTCCTCCTCTTCCTCCTCCTCCTCCACTCTGGGGGCTCTCACCTGCAGGTCAGACTCTGGACCTGCTGTGGGTACAGACGGTGGCGACGGCAACAGCAGCAGAAGACCCTGGAAGGCGGCAGCTGAAGTGACCAGAAGGGCGGTCAGCATCCAGAAAAAGGTGCTGGCAGGAAAACGCTCCGGGAAGTCGTGGGGGAGCCAGAGGGTGCCACTGTTGGGAGCTGGCAGACATTCAAGGTGGCCTACACCCTGCACTAAGGCCAGCACACAGGGCAGCAGGGCACTGAGGCCCTGACCCAGGAAGAAGGAGCGCAAGAAGGGAGGTGGGAGGTGGCTCAGGAAGGGCAAGAAAGTGACGTTAGAGGCACAGCAGGCCAGTGCCAGCACCAAGGCCAGTGTTAGGAAGGCCACAGAGTGGAGCTGCCCTGCCACTGGGGCCACGTGGTGCCACAGTGGGGCCAGCAGGGCTGTGCCCACCACGCTCAGTGCCTGCACCACCTGGATGGGGGCCTGCTCGCTCTTGCCAGGGGCCAGCCGTCTCCACAGGGTCACCACCAGCAGACCCAGGTTCCCCAGCGCTACAAGCACAGAGAGATAGGATGGGAGGCTCCAACCTGCAGGGAAGGGAGATCACGTCAGGGGCTAGATGCTCAGGGACAAAGAGCAGCTGCCATCCACCTCACCTGGCACATGTCCCCCCACTTCCCTGCACACTCCCACTCACCCTCAGGAAGGTCTTTTACCACCACAGGCAGCTCCACCCAGATCCCGTTGATGGCAGCCCAAGAACCCATGCCAAAGAGGGCCACCAGCAGGTGGGTCAATACCAGACGGCCCAGCGGGGGTGCTGCCATTCAGCCCGAGGCTGGGTCCTTCTGAACAGGACAGGGTCACAGCCTGCTCCTCTTTCCCCACCTAGGTCCAAACAAAAAACAAAAAACAAACAAACACAACGCTTCAGTTCTTCTGGGACCTCATGACTTCTTCTACCTTGAAAGTTAGTAGACCCGTATTCGGGATCACAGACCAGAAACGCAGAACTGGACTCTGAAGAGGACCAGACCGCCTAGACCAGGAAAACGGGAAGGTGCCCGGGGGTGGGGGCTGAGGATGAGACGGGCCAAACATACCAAATAGCACGGCTAGGTGTGCGAGCAGAGAAGCAGAAAGCCTGCCCAAAGCGCCAACGGCCCCAGAGGAAGATGGGGAAAGAAAGACCCGATCTGCGGGTCTGAGTAGCCCAGACCACCACCACCCTCACTCCAAAACGGACACGACTCCGGGACAGAGACACCCATCAGGCGCCGCGCACACCTCCGCGGCTTCTGCGCCCAAATGGGAGACCGAGGCTTCAACGAGACCCAGTACCGCAGGAGTCAAGACCCGCGCGGCGGGGAGGGGCGGGCCCGGCGCCGCCCCTCTCTGAATCAGGTGGGCAGCGAGGAGCCGGCCGGTGCGCAGGGGTGCGTGCGCCTCCTGATCCAGCACCTGCGCGCTCCCCGACCCGACAGCCAGTCGTCTCGCCACGCTACGAGGGCGCTGCCTCCGGCCCAGGATCGCAGCCTCGACCCAGAGCCGGTGGGACTGGGAAACGCTGCCCGGACGGAGCGGAAACTCCAACCCACCAGGCGAGGGATAAGGAAGCCGCGGGGGCCAGCCCCCGGCATGGCCTGTCGCCGGAAGCCCCGCCCCGGAAGTCAGTGCTGAGCCGACGCGGAGGGGATTGGTCCGGGGCTCAGGCCCCGCCTTTAGGCGGGCACGCTGCGCCTCCGCCCGGCGGCCTCGCCTGTTCCGCCACAGGCCCCGCCCCATCCGCTCCCCTGGGGCGGTCCGGGAGTTTGACCGGTAGCTATGGCTCCCGGGGTGGCGCGGCGAGCTCGGCGGCGGCCCCCGCGCAGCGTACGGAGCGCACGGCCGGTCGGGGTGCGGGCTCGCTCGGCCGAGGACTGGTGGTGGGACCGGCTGGCGCCGAGCGGCTCCGGTTACCATCTGCTGCAGTCGGACAGCATGCTCCTGGTGCTGCCCGGCCCTGGGCCAGCCCGCACTCGCGTGCAGAGGCGTGCAGCCCGCCGCACTCAGCGGCCAGTGCCCCCAGCGTCCCGCGCCGCAGCGGTCAAGGCTAGGCCCAGACCTGCTCCGGTTTCGGAGCCGCAGCAGGGGCCCGACCCAGGCTGGGGCGACCGCATCCCCCTGGAAATCTTGCTGCAGATTTTCGGGCTGCTGGTGGCGTCCGATGGGCCCATGCCCTTCCTCGGCAGGTACCCCAGGCCCATCGAGCACAGCAGCATGGCTCAGGCTGACCTCTTGGCCACCGAGCGGGTGGCTGAGGCGGGGGCCGAGGGCGAAGCCATCTGAGCGTTCACACACGCAGACGAGAGAGCACAGTCTCTCACGAGGTCCGGTTAGAGCCCCGAGGGCCTGTCTTTGTGCTGAGGTGTCTGCAGCGTTGTGAGAATAAAATGGGACAGGTTACTCCTCTTAGAAAACCCCACAGCGGCGGCTCCGGAAAGGCCCAGCCCCTCAGCAGAGATTTTCTCCCAGGGCTGCACGCGTGTGCCGCCGCTGGCACGAAGCTGCCTCCCAGCCTGCGCTCTGGCACACCGTGACCCTGTCGCCCCCGTTGGCTGGCCGCCTCGCCAAGAGCGGAGCCAAGGCGGAGAAGAAGCTTCTCGCTTCTCTGGAATGGCTTATGCCCAATCGGTGAGACGTTCCCTCTTTTCTTTTATGCCCTCATTTCATCTCTGTGGCTTGTACAAAGCCCCAAGCCCCTTCGTGTTTCCATATACCAAAGTGATGGGTGGGGAGGACGCCAACAGAGGGGCACCGTGGGAATACTACGCAGCTCTGCCTCTGCTGTCGGCCCAGGTTTTCACAGCTCCAGAGGCTGACCCTCATCCACTGGAAGTCCCAGGTACACCCTGTGTTGAAGGTGAGAGCTCTGGACTGCCCTACGCACCAGTCATGACACTTTGGGGTTGCCCAGTACTTCCAGGGAGTGGGGCAGGCACATGGAGCCCAATGTTGCCCCGTGGGGAGGCCTGCCCGGTTCTCATTTCCTGTTGTTTGTTTCAGTAGAGAGGTGTTAGAAGTGGGAGCACCCGTATTGGCCTGGCATGGGCAGGAAGGAGATCATAGTTGAGTCACCAAAGAGGGTTTGATGTCAGCCACTGGTTTCTTTCCTTTGTGGACCATAGCTTGCCTTCCCCCAATCTCTGCCGGTGCTCTGTCTTCCCCAGCTGGTTAGCGAGTCCTGTCCTCGGCTCACCTTCCTCAAGCTTTCTGATTGCCACGGTGTGACCCCTGATACGTTGGTCATGCTAGCCAAAGCCTGCCCCCAGCTCCACAGCCTGGATATACAGCACTCCATGGTGAGCCCTATGTCCCCAGGGGCCCTGAAGAAGCCTGGGCTGAGGTGACAGGTACCCATGTGCTGGGTTCCCAGGTGGAGTCTACAGCCGTGGTGAGCTTCTTGGAGGAGGCAGGGCCCCGAATGTGCAAGCTGTGGCTGACTTACAGCTCCCAGACGACAGCCATCTTGGGTGCACTGCTGGTAGGTTGGTGACAGGTAGGAGCAGAACCAGACGCTGCGCCAGGCCAGCCAGGCCACTGACCCTGTGTTCTCTTCCACCTCTGTAGGGCGGCTGCTGCCCCCAGCTCCGGGTCCTGGAGGTGAGCACTGGCATCAACCGCAACAGCACTCCTCTCCAGCTGCCTGTCGAGGCCCTGCAGAAAGGCTGCCCCCAGCTGCAGGTACCTGACACCCCTCTTCTCCCACCTGCCACTCTCCCTCCCCACCTGCAGCCTAGGCCTTGCTCCAGGTGCTGCGGCTACTGAACTTGATGTGGCTGCCCAAGCCTTCCGGGCGAGTGGTGACTCCTGGCCCAGGCTTCCCCAGTCTTGAGGAGCTCTGCCTCGCCGGCTCCAGCTGCAACTTTGTAAGCAACGAAGCCCTGGGCCGCCTGCTCCACGATTCCCCTAACCTGCGCCTGCTGGATCTTCGCGGCTGTGCCCGCATCACACCTGGTGGCCTGCATGATCTGCCATGTCAAGGTCAGCTTTCTCTGGGCAGGAGGGGTGTGGGTACCCTTGCCCACCCCACAGCTCATGCCTGCTCTTCACCTCCAGACCTGGAGCAGCTTCACCTGGGTCTTTATGGCACGTCAGACCGGCTGACTCTAGCCAAAGAGGGCAGCCATCTGTTGACCCAGAAATGGTGCCACGCTCTGCGGGAACTGGACTTGAGTGGCCAGGGCTTCAGCGAGAAGGACCTGGAGCAGGCCTTGGCCGCCTTCTCAGTCACGCCTGGGGCCTCACACCCAGCCTTGTGCTCGCTCAACCTCAGGGGGACCCGGGTCACACCGAGCACAGTCAGGTCAGCCTCCCCTCCCTCGGTCCTTGCAATCAGTACAGCTTGCCTCCCTGACAAGCCTGGTTTGCAAGCTTCAGGGATCCAAAAGGGGAGCACATACGGACCAAGCCCCTGCTCAGGATTGACCTTAGGGACGCCAAGGGGGTACTGGGCTTGGGCCTCAGTGGCTGGGGGTGGCAAAGCCAGTTGTGGCATGGGCAGAGAGGGCTCCTTACCCGGGCCTAGCCCTGCCAGGGCCTGGGTCTTTTGGAGACAGTGGCTCAACTCCCCATGGCCTGCCCTGCCCCATAGCTCTGTGATCAGCAGCTGCCCAGGCCTGCTGTACCTCAACCTGGAGTCCTGCCGCTGCCTTCCCCGGGGCCTGAAGCGGGCCTACCGAGGCCAGGAGGAAGTCCAGTGGTGCCTGGAACAGCTGCTCACCAGCCCCCCTTCTTCCAGCTAGGCAGTTCCAGACCTCAGACCCTCGGGGTGCCCTCCACCCTTTTCCAGTTGCGATGTTTGAACGTTTTGTTACAATAAAACATTTTTAGGAACTCTGTGTGGTCCTTGGGGTGTGGTTGAGAGGACAGGTACTGTGCCTGAGGAACCATTCAGGGCTAGGGCTGGGGGAGAGCTTGTGCCATGGGGGAGGGGTGGTCTGCCAGGGCTCCTGAGGCTGCGTGTGCTCGTGCCTTGCTGACTCACTGCTGGGCTTGAGTCTTGGACTGGGTGTGTGTATCCCGTTCTCAGGGACACTGAGATATGTTTGTGCCTGTGGTTGTGCTTGAAGCTCTGCCTGGGCAGAAGTGGCAGTGGAAAGGGGGAGGCCCTACTCAGCCATGGGGTTCAGTGTGGGGCGCCTGCCTGCAGATATCTCTGCAGCTTAGGCCTGGGACATCCAGCCACCTTCCCTTCAGGTGAGGATTGTGAACCGGGCTGCTCAGGGGGCCGCTGGTGGTGTGGGGACTGGCGGGGAAGAGCACGCTCACTTCAGGGTCGGGCTCGAGGACTCCCGGCAGAAGGGACAGTCAACAGAACAGCCCCTTCTAGAACGCGCTGTGCAGAACTTCTAGAACCCGGGCTTCGCCCAGCCTACACCAGCCTACACCACCACCTGGTGTCTCTCTCCTCTTGTCTTTGTCTGAAAGCCGCTCCTTCCTGGACCGCAGCCCTGGAGCCTTTCTTCTCCCAGGTAGAAGTGCGACTGTGAGCCTCTGGGCGGTGCCAACCTCCTAGCAGCCCAGCTGACCCTCTGTGCCTACCCCAGACCCCCAAGGGCCGGGTTGGCGGCCTGCCCACCACCTCCGGCGGCAAGCGCTTCCAGCTCTGGGCCCTAGGACTGTTCTGCACCGAGCGCCACCTGGCCAAGCGCCTTAAGAACAACAGCTTCTACCCGTTCATCCAACAGCAGCCCAATGGTGCGCGCGGACCCGGAACCCGAGCAGGGCGGGTGCGGGAGCCGGGGGCCTAACGTCTGAACCTGGTGGCGTAAAATCCCGGGCGGGGTTGGCGGCGGAGGGGGCGGGCATGGGGGCGGGGCCTGGAGTCGGAAGGGGCGGGGGCGGGGCCGAGCCCTGGGCTGGCGGCGATGCAGCTTGCTCGGGGCCGGCTGCTCCGGGCGGAGCTCCGGCGCCACCCCCGCCGGCTGCCAGCGGGGACCGGCTGTCTTCACGCACCGCCACCGCGCCGCCCCCAGTCTTCGTGCTTGAGTACTACCTGGACACGCTGTGGAAGGGGACACTGCTCTTCGTCGTCTGCCTCCTCCTCGTCAGCTTCGGCTTCGTGAGCCAGGTCTGAACTCCTGGGCCCGCCCCCACGGCCTTCCTCCCGGGGGGCTGGACTCACCTCTCGGTGCCCCGCCCCCGAAACCCCGGGCTGCTCAGGTCCCTGTGGCTGCCGCAGGTGCAGAAGCAGGAGACTTGGGGCTTCCCCGCGTGCGGCGTGGTCGTCGGCCTGTGGCTCATGATTTCGTCTTTGCCGCGGCGCCGCCTGGTGCTGAACCACACGCGTGGCACGTACCACTTCTCCGTCCAGGGCCGCACCGTGTGCCAGGGCCCCATGCACCTAGTCTACGTGCGCCTGGCGCTCAGCTCCGACGGTGAAGCCCGGCGCTGCCACGGACGGTGGGCGGGGGGAAGGGTGTGCAAGGGAAACAGCTCCGGGAGTGTGGCGGGGCTGGCGGGGCTGGCTAGACGGCCCACTGTCCCCCCGCCCCCGCCACGGTCCTCAGAGCCACACACACACACACACACACACACACACACACACGCCCCTTCTCCCCTCCCTCATCCCCCCCCCCCCCCAGCTCTCTCCCCACCGGAGCTGCTATCCCCTAGAGCCTCTGGCTGAGCCGCTTGCCCCTCTCCAGCTTATGGAAGGTGCTTCTTCCAGTTGGTTCTATGCGGCCACAAGCTGGAGCCGCTGGTGCTGGTGCAGCTGTCGGAGCGCTATGAGGTGGGTCTTGCCCCAATCCGCCCTGGGGCCCCTTCCCTCCTCGGTTCCACAGGAGGCCTGCCACTGCTTAAGGTCTTCAGATGGGGCCATTTCCCAGGCAGAGTGTGAATACCACGTGGTCCTTGGCCCAGACTTTAGTGCTGGCAGCTGGTGGAGAGGTGACAGGTCCTCTCGGTCCAGGTGAGAGCTCACCGCCACCCATTCCCACAGCAAATGGAATACTTGGGCCGTCACATTGCCCGGAAACTCAACATCAATTACTTTGACTGCCTGACCAAGTCGTACAGGCACGTGGTCCGTCACTGGCCGCTGGGGGCCACCTTCAGCCCCGGCATCGTGCAGCGCAAGACCGGCACTTATGGCCAACAGACCTTGCAGTCTGACCTGGACGTGTGATTCTGAAGGCAGGTGCCCCAGCGCTGCCCCTGCCCCTCAGGCGTACAGTCTCCCTTTCCCTGTGATTTCCCACCTTCACTGGACCTTAGTCTTCCCCTCAATAAAGCCACCTCTTGCTTCCAGGCAAGTGTTTCCTCTGGGGGGGGGGGGCGGGAGGCACAGCTCGGGGGCCTCAGGGAGCAAACCTCGGAGTTTTGAGCTGGTTGAGGGTAACCGGAGGAGCAGGGTGAGTAATGAACAGCAGCGCCGCCAGGAATTTGGAGTCCTCACTGGACAGGTGTGGGACCCACGGCCTCCCTTGAGCAGCAACACTCACCTGGTCCTGTCCGGGCTCGGGAGTGCAGAACAGTGAGCAGCGTGCAGGGGTCAGAATTTGACTGGTCAGCCTGACTCGGTGCCTGGTCCCGTCAGCAGTGGGATGGAGCACAGCTACAGGTCCAGCCTTGTGCCCAGGGTACAGCTTGGCAGACAGCCCCCAGAGTTGCTGCTTCAGTGCTCCTAGGGAGTAAGCTGTGGAGCCCTAGACCAGAGCTCAAGCCTGCCGTGCGGGGCAGGCCCGTGTGTCCCTGGAGCTTGCCCCCCACACCTGCTGGAATACCAGTCCCATATGCCCTGATCCAGTGGGTGTTCCCACGTCCTGGGCACTGGGAGCTGCTGCGGGCGCAGAGAGGGCAGTAGGCCATCGGGGACCCAGCAGAAGTGGCAGCTGGTGCTGTCCGCGTGGCTCTCTTGGTCAGCATGTCCCCTCAGCGCCATGCTGGTGACCCGAGTCTTTGGGCATCGTGTCAGTGAGTGTCACTGGAACCAGAACCTTCAGACCCCATGTAAACTGAAAATGCGGAGCCCCTTGTTAAAAAGTTACTGGGGCACCTGGTGGCTCAGTTGGTTAAGCATTCGACTCTTGATTTTCAGCTCAGATCATGATCTCACAGTTCATGGGATTGAGCCCTGCGTTGGGCTCTGTGCTGGCAGCGCTGAGCCTGCTTGGGATTTTCTCTCTCCGTCTGTCTGCCTCTTTTCTCTCTCTCTCTCTCTCTCTCTCTCTCTCTCTCTCTCTCTCTCTCTCTCAAAATAAATGTTTTAAAAATAATTATTAAGAATTTCCAGAAGGAGACGCTAGAGTATCAAACCCAGTATGGGGGAGCCTGGCTGGCTAGTCAGTAGAGCATGTGACTCAGGTTCTCTGGGTTGTGAGTTCAAGCCCCACATTGGGGGTAGAGTTTGCTTAATTAAAACAAACAAAACGACAACAACAAAACCCAGTATGGGCTGGGATTGGGGCCCTGTGTGACTGCCCAGGTCACACATGCTATGAAGCTGGCCCTCCCTGGAACCATGGCTCAGAGCCACTCACTGACCAACTCCTGATCCTCAAGCTGGCCAAGCCCAGTGGGGCACCAGCATCCCTGCCTGTCCCCAGCAGGGTCCAGGGACTGCTGGAATTGCTTTAGGCAGCCCCAGGGAGCAATTATTATTCATGGCGCAAATGCAGGGTCCTCTTGCCCCTCTGAAGAGGGTCTAAGTTGTCTGCCTACAGACAGACAGAGTGTCCTGCTTTTACCAGGGGGACAGACTGGAGAGGGTGGACAGAGCTCAGCAGTGATGGGGTTGGGACAGGTTGGGGGACAATGTTATGCGGGAAGGTGACAAGTGTAGGCCATGGGGCTAGGCTGACTGGGTGAGTGCCATGTGACTGAGCCAGACCTGGGGTGCCCAGGCTGCCTGTCAGTTTTGGATGGGTTAGAAGGGCATGCCAGTCCCTTGGGCTCTGGGAGGCTGCTCAGATCTCTCAGCCTTCAGGTTGCGGACTCAGTTTCATCTAGGAAGGCAAAGTTCCCTCCCTCCTGGAGCTGACAATCATAAGAGGCACATATATTGAGGAGCTAACTTCTATACTGCTGAAGCGGCTGGAGGTGGGGTGGTGTCCTCTAGCCGGGGGGGGGGGGGTGATGTCAGGGAAGACCTTTCCAAGGATGCAGCACTTGAGCTGATACAAGGAGGCGGTGGTCGTGTGGAGCTCTGGGGAAGGGGACAGGAAGTGTAAAGGTATCATGCAGGAACAAATTTCTTGGCTGGGCAGAAGATGAGAGGATTGGGAAAACATGGCAATTGTAAGCAGGCTCTCCTTGCCCATCCTACACTAGGCATACGGTCCCACAGAATAAAGACTGCATTTCCTACTCTCCATTGCAGATAGATATATGTGGTCTTGAGACTAATTCCTGGCCGATGCAATATAAGAATCAGTATGTATAATTTCCCACTGTGTCCTTAAAGGGAGGGGTTTGGTATCTTTGCCATTTCCTTTTTTCTTATGGCCTGGAATGCACCCACAATGACTGGAGCTCAAGCAACCAACTTAGACCATGAGGTAGAACGCATGTGTTGAGGATAGCGATGCAACAAGATAGAATTGTGGAACTTGAAGACTGTGCAACTGTCCTGCCAACGCTGGATGGCTTATGTAGAACTCTATGCAAAAGAGAAAAACTTGGGGCACCTGGGGGGCTCGGTTGGTTAAGTGCCTGACTTCAGCTCAGGTCACGATCTCGCAGTTTGTGGGTTCAAGCCCCGCGTCGGGCTCTGTGCTGACGGCTCTGAGCCTGGAGCCTGTTTCGGATTCTGTGTCTCCGTCTCTCTCTGCCCCTCCCCTGTTTGCACCCTCCCTCTCTCTCTCAAATAAACATGAAAAATAAAGTAAGTAAAGGATGAGTATGGTTTTGTGTTTTCTCCAGCAAAGTTTTGCTGCTTGGATGCAGGGGTGGAATAGGCAGATAGCTTGGTCTAACAAGGGTTGGAGATTACTAAGGACAGTATCATAGGAGTGTGGGGTCAAGGGAGCGGTTGTCATTTTGGGCCATGGGACCTGAGCTGGGCAGGCAAAAAGTGAGGACAGGAGTTGAGGGGCAAAGAACAAGGGCCTCAGTTCTCTATTGCCACATAACCAACCACCCTAAACTTAAGGGCTTAAAGCAGCAAATACTTTCTCATTGTTTTGCGGATTGGGTGGGCCCAGCCGGCTGGTTACCCCGCGTGTAGCTGGGGTGCTCGTGGCTGCATCAGCTGCAGCTCGGCTGGGGCCAGATGTCTAGGTTGACCCCCATCCTCCAGGGCCTCTTTCCAAGTGGTGCCTGATCATTCAGCAGACTATTTTGCTCCTGGTTTCCAAGAGAGAGAGTTGCAAGAGGACTAGCCCCAGTGCCCCACAATCCCATTAAATCTCTGCATGCATCACTCGTGCTAATATCCCAATGGCCAAGCCCAGAGAGTCAGTATGGAAGCGGTCTACCAAGTACATGAAAACCAGCTTTATGGGGGTCATGATTGTAGGCAATCCATGACAGACCACCCTCCAAGGCCCCCCAGTATGTCACCTTGGCACCCAGTTCAGTCCTCAAGTCCGGGATCTTGCATCTAAGTCAGGTCCAGGTGCAAATGAGGGTTCCCAGGTGTCCTTCCGTGGGTTCAACCCAGCTGTGTGGATGCTCAGTGCAGAGACCTGTGAACTAAAAAGAAAAAAAGAAAAAAACAAGTTATCTCCCCTCCCCCCACCCCATGTACATCAATGAGACCGGCAGACTATCTTCAGTAGACACTTCTATGAAAATATGGGGGAAGCCTTGGGTGTGGGCTGGGTTTAGTCACTTGCACCCAAAGAACAGAGTATGGAAGAGGAAAAACAATAACTTTAAAGTAGAAAAACCTGGCAGACACCGCCTTAAGCAAGCGATTAAGGTTAACATCTTCAGTGATAAGTCATGTTGACATCATGTACTCTCTGTTCTGACACAAGGAGAAGACCACATCACCTCTGTGATCTCCTCCCCAAACCCTAAGCTCCAGGCTAACTACAGGAGAACATCACACAAACCTCAGGTGAAGGACATTCTACAGAAGTGACCGTACTGTCAATCAAGGTCATGAAAAGGAAGGAAAGACCAAGAAATCCTCAGACCACAGGAGACTAAATGCAATGTGGTGCCTTGAATTGGTTGCTGCAACCAGTAAAATGTTAGCATATAAAAAAGAGGGAGGGGCCCCTGGGTGGTTCAGGCGGTTGAGCGGCCAACTTCAGTTCGGGTCTTGATCTCGCAGTTAGTGAGTTCAAGCCCCGCATCGGGCTCTGTGTCGACAGCTCGGAACCCGGAGCCTGTTTCCGATTCTAGGTCTCCCTCTCTCTCTGCCCCTCCCCTGCTCGCTGTCTCTCAAAAATGAATAAATGTTAAAAAAATTTTAAACAAAACACAGCAAACTCCAAATAAAGCCTGGAGCTCCATCAATAGTAACATACTAGTGTTGGCTTCTTGGTTTGTGACAAACGTACCACAGAAATGTAAGATACTAACATTAGGGGAAGATGAGGGGAGAGTGTACAGGAAGTATCTGTATTATCTTTGCAACTTTTCTGTAAATCTAAATTTATTCTGAAGTAGAAAGTTTATTTCAATTTTTTTTCAAGACAAAACACTTTTATTTCTTTATATTAAACATAATTTATTGTCAAATTGGTTTCCATACAACACCCAGTGCTCATCCCAACATATTTAAAATTTTTAATGTTTATTCATTTTTGAGAGAGAGAGAGAGCACGAGTGATGGGGGGGCAGAGAGAGAGAGGGAGACACAGGATCCGAAGCAGCTCCAGGCTCCGAGCTGCCAGCACAGAGCCCGATGCGGGGCTCGAACCCACGAACCGCGAGATCACGACCTGAGCCGAAGTTGGACACTTAACTGACTGAGCCTCCCGGGCGCCCCTGAAGCACAAAGTTTATTTAAAAAACGGGAGGGGTGGGAAGTATGTAGCAATTATGGTCGGTAGAAATTCTGCAATGCAATTGAGCCCCCATTGCCAGACATCTGCTCCAGGAGGAAGCCTTCCCTGGCCAGGACCCATCTATGCTTTCCGCTAGTAACTTCCTGGTTGGTCGGTCTCAGAGGCCCCTGACTCTGCTCTCTCACTTCTTGGCTCTCTCCTGAGTCACCCTTTCTTTTCCATAGGAAATGGCCTGTGTTCTGACTTACTACCTGCACACAGAAATTTTGAACCCTAAAGGTGCTTTTTCATTTTGAACAATCTCTATCTCTTTTAGTCCAAGACAGTATGATTCCTTTAAAACCCCATGTAGGTTTTCTGTATATCAAATTATACCCCAGTACATTGAACAAGATGTACATCAAGACGTCTTTTCTAGGCAGACCTCATTTTACTTGGATTGCAAATCAGAGCGTTGCTGGGGGTTGTTTGTTTGTTTGTTTGTTTGTCTAAGTCATCTCTACACACAACATGGGGCTCCAGTCATGGCCCAGAGATCAAGAGTCACACCTCTTCTGACTGAGCCAGTCGGAAGCCCAGAGTGCTGTTAACAGTGTCCCTGAGATCCTTAGAAGCCCTTTTCTCGAGCTGACGGGGTCTACAAGATCCTGCTTTACGTCTCTCAGGGGTCTTAGGGCTTCACTTTGGGCTTCATCTATACATCGAGAACGCATTTCTGTGGTGGTGCTCTGGATCTGATCTTTGCTCAGAGGCCATTTCTCACTCTGAGTACCTTTCACAAGCTGGAGAGACTGGGAATGAAAAAATATTTTACTTTTCAACCCAGCAAGTCCTAAGTAGGAAATATTTTCTCTAAATTCTTCATGAAAACGAAACAGTTCCCTCTCCAGCTCATTCATCGCTTGTGATATCATTCATTGTGAAAATAAGCCAGCTGGCACCGCACTGGTTTCCTACGACTGCCGGGTCGATGAAAATAACAGCACTATATTTTCTCATGCTCCTGGAGACCAGAAGTCTGAAATCCAGGTGAAGGCAGGACTGGTTCCTGCCAGAGTCGCTGAGTGAGAATCTGTTCCAGGCCCCTCTTCCAGCTTCTCGTGGTGCTGGCGGTCCTTGGTGTCCCTCGGCTGATCTCCCTCTGCTTCTCATGATGGTCTTTTGTCTTGTGTGTGTGGTTTGTCTCCTTGTAAAGACACCGGTCCTGTTGAATTACAGCTCCCCCCTACTCCAGTTATGACCTCCTCTTAACCAATTACATCTGTAATGACTTTAGTTCCAGATGGGTCACATCCCGAAATACTGGGGGCTAGGACTTCGACAGAGCTGTGTTTTCTTTTGGTCATTGTTTTGTTTGTTTGGTTTTGCAGGTGACACGATTCAACACGTGGCAGTCCTTCTCACCGTTTTCCCGGAAATCTCGCCCAGAACCAGTTCATTAAGTACATTTTCCATCTTCCATGTGGCGGTAGGCAGCCGTCTCACTGATTTTTCTGCTAACGTGGGTCCACACTCTATAGCCTCTGCTGACAGTCTCCTCAATCTGGGTGCCCCGGGAGCAGCCATGGCCTTCAGCTCAGTGGGACTGTAGCTGTGTCCCTGGCAGAGACGCTCATCCTGTGGGACTGACCCCGGAGCTGTGGGGACAGAGAGCCCAAGCTCCCAGTGGTTCACTGGGCGGAGTGTGTGTGTGTGTGGGGGAGCCACGTATGCTCTTGCCCCGTGGTTCCTGGACCCGTGTGGCCCGCCGGCAGGGACAGGTGCGTCACACCCTAGTAGCGCAGCCCCTCCTGGACGTTTCTTCTGAAGAACACTGTAACCCACTACAGCTCTTTTGGGGTTTAGTGCTTGCCCCCCTTTCCATGCCCACAACATGTGTTGGGATGGGTTAAGCTACGGCTTTCATTCGAGCCACAGGCTCTGGGGTGGGAAGTGGAGACCGACCCGAAGGGCGTCTCTGAGGTCTGAAGAGGGCATGGTCCCTGTACATCTTCAAGGAGAGGAAGCCCTTCTGCAGGCCCAGATCAGGGGGTCCGGGAATCCAAGATGTCCAGCTATCCGCATCCCACGTGTCAGGCTGTCCTTCATCCCCAACCAGGACGTGGTCCCGGCACAGCTTTTGCCGAAAGTTTAGCCTTCTTTGAAACAACCCTCTTGATCCCTGGCAACATTCTTTATTTGGAAATCTGCTTTGTCCAGTATGAACACAGCACCCTGCTTTCTTTAGCACTTATGTGGGGTAACTTTCCCACCCTGATTTTAACTTGTCTTTGTACTCACCGCCGGCTTGTTGTTGGCGGCATATAACCGGGCCCTGCTGTTTCTGAGCCAGCGCACGGCCTCTGCCTTGTAGTCGGGCGCTCCCGTCATTTCCAGGTAACGTGACGACTGACACGGCTGCTTCGGACCCACCGTCTCGCCGTGTGCCTTCCTTCTCCTCCTTCTCCGCCTTCTTCTGGATTTGTCGAGAATTTTGTATGATTTCTTTTCCTTGTTATCACCTGCCACTGTCGTGCTGTTTTCATTTCCTTACTCCTTACAGATACATCTTTACCTCCTCACAGTCCACGTTCCAGTGACTTTGCCACTTCACTTAGGCTGTAAGAACTCTGCCTCCTGTCCTCCCATTTCCCCGCCCAAACACTATCCTATCCAGGTACACATTTTACTTCCATACATGTTATAAATTTCACATACATTGTTAATTCTATTTAATCATTTGCTTATCTTTTAAATAAAAAGAAACAAAATTTTTTAAATTTTTTTATATTTATTTCTGAGACAGAGACAGAGCATGAGAAGGGGAGGGACAGAGAGAGAGGGAGACACAGAATCAGAAGCAGGTCCAGGCTCTGAGCTGTCAGCACAGAGCCCGACGCGAGGCTCGAACTCACAAACCGTGAGATCATGACCTGAGCCGAAGTCGGTCGCTCAACCGACTGAGCCACCCAGGCGCCCTGAAACAAATTTTTTAAAAAGTTTTATTTACTTAATCCCTACACCCAACGTGGGGCTCCAACTCATGGCCCCAAGATCAAGACTTGCCACTAAGCCAGCCAGGCACCCCAGAAACAAAGTTCTTACATTTACCTAGTTATAATTTCCATACTTGTCATTTCCTTGTGGAGATCTAGATTTTCATCTGGTGTCACTTTCTTCTGTCTGTCAGACTCTCTTTAGGATTTCTTGTAGTGTGGGTCAGCTGGTGATGAATTCTTACAGCTTTTGGGTGTCTGAAAAGTCTATTTAATCTGTGTTTTTGAAAGATATTCTCATTGGGTATAGAATTCTAGGTTGACAATGTTTTTCTTCCAGCACTTTGTTTTACTTAAAAAAAATTTTTTTTAGTGTTTACTTATTTTTGAGAGGAGGGGGGTAGGGGCAGAAAGAGAGGGAGACACAGAATCCGAAGCAGGCCCCAGGCTCTGAGCTGTCAGCACAGAGCCCGATGCAGGGCTCAAATTCAAGAACTGTGAGATCATAACCTGAGCTGAAGTCAGACACTCAACCGACTGAGCCACCCAGGCACCCGAATGTTTACTTATTTTTGAGAGGAGGGGGGTAGGGGCAGAGAGAGAAGGAGACAGAATCTGATTCAGGCTCCAGGCTCTGAGCTGTCAACGCAGAGCCCGACGCAGGACTCAAACTCACAAACCCTGAGATCATGACTTGAGCCCGAGTCAGATGCTCAACTGACTGAGCCACCCCGGTGCCCCTCTTCTATCTTTAAAGGAAGGTGCCCCTTTAAAGATGTTGCCCCACAGTCTGCTAGGTTAGGTCTTGCTTTATTTCCATGGGAAATCTGTCATCTTTATTTTTGCTCCTTTGTACATAGCATGTGTTGATTTCTGCCCTCGCCCCTGGCTGGCTGCTTTTAATAGTTCCTTTTATCCTTTGATGATGATGTGCCTTCATGCGGTGCTCTTCCTGTAACATATGCTTAGGGTTTGTTGACCTTCTTGGGTTTGTCACTTTATAATTTTCATCAAATCTGGAAACGTTTTGACCATTTCTACGTTTTTTTCCCCCAATCCCTCTTCCCTCCTGGGATCCCGTCACATGCATATTAAGCCATGAGAAGTAAGTAACGCCACAGCCCGCTAATGTCCTGCTCTGCCTCTTTCTGTTCAGCCTTTTCTTCCTCTGTGTTCTAGAGAAAATGTGGAAAGTGTGCAACCCCAGGGGGAGGTCAGGGAGGTGGGGGCAGGAAGGTCCACACGGGAGTAAGAACTACAAAGTTGTCAGGTGACCCCTGGCCGAGCTTCCAAGGAACACAGCCTGCTCACTGCTACCAGAGTGTTCCCCCTGGTCGCCCTCTCTTCCCTGCACTTCCTCCCCTCCCCCAGGGCTCACTCTCCTGCTCCTCCTTCCCTCTCAAGCTTCCTTTACAAGTCCCCCAAAGAACTGTCCCGGAGAGAGACGAAGTGTCCTGTGTCTCGATAGGGGCATTGGTTAAAAGAGCACTTGTATTTGTTAAAACGGATGGAATCTCCACACGTAAGGCATTTTACTGAAACTCTATCTCTGGCTTGCAATGAGGCCAGAGGGTCTGACCAGTTCAGGCAGTTGGACCCCTTGGAACAAAGTAGGACCTGGGCCACTTGGGCCTCTCTGATGGCCCTAAACACAGGCAGCTGAGGGGACATCCTTTCTGAAGCAAGAAGGGGGCAGTGCCCTGTCACATCTGGTTACCCCCAGCCGGGACTGGGTCAGCTCAGGGCTGGGGCAGAGGCTCCCTCACACAACTCCTGTGTCACTTTGTGCTCTCATGTCATTGTTTACTTGCCAAGAGAAAAGTGGCATTTTGTGATATGACATCTGAGATTTGGGGGAGGGAAAGGGGGCAGAAAAGAATCCAGACTGGCTGTGAGCCGGTCTTGGGTGATGGTGGTGACGGCCACATGTGTCATTATCTGACTTTCTGCACTATTATGTACATCTGATATTTTCTATAATAAAAACATTTTTAAAAACCCTGAAATTTGTATCTTGTTTAATTTGCATGTTTTTTTCTGGTAAGGTCTCTTATTTATTGTGTAGTAAATTGCCTGTTAACCCCTTGAGGGTGTCAGCATCTTTGTTCTGTAGAATTCATTTATAGCAACTATTCTAGAATCAGAATATTAACTCCTTGTTATACAAATACTGTACTTCCTGCGCTTTGATGTTTGATCTTTGTTTCTCCTTGTGTTTTCCAAGTAGACAATTTTAGTTGCCTTGTGGTCTCACCTCTCCCTTGTAGCTCCAAAGCTCCTGTCCCAGCTGGGACCTGCTCTGCCTCACGCCCTCGTCCTCACCTAGTACACATCACCTGTTCTGGAATCCAGTCAGGCACCAGCAACCCCTCCCACCAATGACCTCAGCCCTGTGTCTGGGCCTTCGCTCTCCCTTGGGAGTCCCAGGTCCCCTCCACCCTGCTCCCTTCCCGCCAGCCTTCTCTCCCCACCTCAGCCACCCCCCCCCCCCGCCCCATTTCTCGCTGTGGCCTGCAGCCCCCTCCCCCCTCCTCTCCATAACAGTCCCAGCCGACGTGAGCCATCAGCTGTGCCTACCACCCACACCAGCCCTTGCTGTGGGCATCGCCCCACCGCCGCGCCAGGCCTGAATTCCTGGTGGTCTCAATATTCCCGGGACCATCTTCAACGCCCTGCCCCTCAGTCTCGACCTCTTCTTCCTGCCAAAGGCCTCGCCCTCTGCCCCAAGTATGCCCTCGACCCTGTCACCACCAGTAACTGTCCCCTGACCCCCACTCTGGCATTTCGGCTCAACACCCCCTTCTCAGGCCAGCACCTGCCCCAGCTCAGTCCTGCTGACCCTAGCACTCCAGAGCCCCCACGTCCTCACTCCGTTTGGATGCCACAATCACTGCCATCTCTCCCTTGCACACCCCCTTGGCTCAGATGCCCCTTTCAGAAGCTCACTTGGCAAAAGCCCAAATCTGGATAAATCCAACTGTTTTGCTTACTACCCCCCGCCCCGGGCTTCCTGCTGTTCCTCAAAGATCTGCGACCCCATCTCTTCTGGAGCAGAGGCCAAAGCACACACTGTCTCCCGGGCCTGGTCTCTGAGCCTTCCTGCTCTCACTCTCCAAGCTATGGTCTACTCATCCTTCTGGTTAGCATCTGCGTCCTGGGCTGGACCACAGGCTCTAGGAGCAGGTGGAGAGTGGACGCTCCAAGCTGCGAGTCTCACCCCACGGATAGGAAACTGGGGGTTGAGCCAGAATGAGCAGGTCAGGGACAGCCCACTATGCACACAGGATCTGAACTAGCTTCCAGGTAAACGACGCACCACTCCCCCACCCTACAGGAGAGAAGGCTGAGGAAGGGGGTTTGGGTGCCAAGGAGGCAGACCAAAAGAGGCTCCTAACCAGGGTGGGATCTTGGCAGCCAGGGAGAGGGATTCCGAAGGAGGAATGGACCCTGTAGGCTAGGCTAGACTGGACTGGAGCTCAACTAGAGTGCAGGCAGGTGAGACAGTGGCCACAGGGCCCACGAATGAGCACACACAGGGCCCCTGGCTCTGCTGGAGGGTGGGGTGCTGGGGACATAACACTGCGAGTCTCTCCTTTGGCCACATGGGGCCTGCACAGGGCTGGAGGTGGCACACCCAGAAGCAGAGGGAGGCAGGGTGTAAAACCAATACCACATCCCCCCACCCCAGATGGGTAAGAGGCTAGAGGTCAGAGGGAACAGAGTCTCTGAGGACCAGAGACTCTGTGGGGACAGGGTGGAGAGACCAAGCACGCTGGGTGCTAAGGCCCTGAGGGTCAGAGTATCCCTCAACTGGCTGGGTCTTCTGGGAGCCAAAGCAGCCTTGTTGGACCCTGTCCTCTCCTGCAACAAAGTCCCCTCCCCACCTCCCCCACTCCGCCTCCAACCCTCAGTGGGAGATTCAGGGTGGCCTCCAGTGGAGGAGAGCTGAAACTTTCCACAGGCATGAGAATCACCATCTCTCCCAGCTGGACCCCAGGACTGGGGCGCGGCGACCTTGGGGATGTCGGCAGGGGAGGGAGGGGTGCTGGAAAGGAGGTGGAGCGAGGAGGCCCAAGTAATTGAGCCCGGGCCGCATGTGCGTTCTGCACGCTGGCCACTGCGGACTGATGGCCAAGGCCCGGGCCCACCTGCCCCTCCCCGCCAGGCGCCCCGAGGGGCTACGGACTCCACCCAAACGAGAGCGATCAAGGGCTGCCCGAATAGTCCCCTCGGGAGCACGCGGCCGTGGGACACATGTGTCCGTGCTCTGACGCCCTGTCCGTCAAGAGGGTTTGGAGCCCAAGGGGCGGGGAAATTGACAGAGAGGCGGGGACTCGGACAGCGAGCCAGGGGATGGAGGAACAGAGAAGTTGGATGGAGGGATAGAAAAATGACGAAAGAGGTGAAGGGGGGAGGCACAGAAGACGTGGACAGGACAGGTGGCTGAGCGGAAGAATGACGGAAGGGGTCGGGGAAATGCAAGCACAAGGCTGGGGGACAGGGCGACCGGGACCGGCGGAGGGGACAGGGGTGTAGTCAGAAGGAGTTAGGGGGCGGGTCGTCCGGGAGGAGACGGCAGAGGGGGGCCGGAGGGGGGGGGGGACGGGGCTGGTGAAGGGACTGCGCCGGGCACGTTCCGCCGGCGCCCGGAGGGTTTGCCCGGTAATTAGGCCTCGGTCCAGATGGGCCCCCAGTTCCGCAATCAAAATGCTAATTGGCCCCGCGCCTCCGGCTGCGCCTCGGCCGGGCCCCCCCTGGGAGCGAGCGGGGACGACAGTCTCGACCGAGGCGGGGCGGGGGGGGGGGGGTCCCCGTCCCCGCCCCCACTTCGGGCCTTGCCGGCTGCGGCTCCGCGATAAGGGGGCGGCGGCGCCCGGTCCCCGCCCCTCGGGGACTCCTGCCACGCAAGATGAATATCCAGCCGCGGCCGCGGCCGCTGCCACAAAGCGGCCCTGGAGTCTCCGCCGCGCCCCCCGATGCGGGGCCAGCTCTCTCACACCCTCGCTCGCGTGGCTCCGGGGCCGAGGCGCGGGCGGAAGCGGGGCGCGCCGGCAGACGGCTGCGTGGCTCCCGGCGCCGCACTCCCCGCACGCGCCCGCACGCACGCTCCCGGTGCGGCCCGCCCGCCGCGCGCTCCCGGCCGGTGTCCGCGGTCCCGCCGAGCTGCCCTGCACAAGGTCACTGCGTGCAGCGACGGGTGCGCGCGCGCCCCCACCTTGCACGCGCTCCCGGCTCGGCCGCGCCCGGACACTCCCCGGAGCCGCCCCCGCGACCTTGGTACTCAGTGACAGCAGGCCGCGCGGAGGCGCGCTCCGAAAGAGCGTGGACACCCGAACCACCCGGCGCAGGCGAGGGAGGGGACAATGGCAGCGCCGGGCTCTAATTGAGGACATATGTCCCCGCGCGCGGCCATTGTGCGGCCTAGAGCCCCCGACACCCCCGCTCCCGGCCATTGGCGGCTGGGCCTGACGTCATGGGGGCTGCAAACTCGGGGCGGGCGGCCGCGGGAAGGGTTATCCGCCTGGTTGCGGAGCCGCCGGGGGGAGCTGCGGCCGCGCGGAAGGGTGTAAAACCACCAATGAAGTCGCATTTCCAGAGCAAGGGCATGGCAGCCCCTCTCCCCCTTCACAGCCCGCTCGCTGCGTCGCCGCTGCACTCGACATCCACCCCTTGGGAAAGAGGCGGGGGTGGAGGGAGGCCTCTCCAGCGGGCACGGGGTCAGCCCAGGTGACCGAGTGGCAGGGAGACACTGCGGCACGGGGCGCGCGCTGCGCTTCCACACTGCGCTTTCGCTGCCTCAGCATTCGCTCCTTCGCCTCACGCCTCCCCCTCTCGCCCCCGAAGATCCCTAGCCTCCATACCCGAAAGCTAGGCAGGCTGGACCAGACTGGGATCCGCCCTGCGTTCCTCCCCCAAAAGATCCCCAGTCCGGGGCGCAGGACTCCCAGGCCTGTTTCTGCCTCTCCCCCCACGCACGACAATGCCGCAGACCGCTGGGCCTCTATTCCCGAAGCTGCCTGGGGGAAATCCACACACGCGGGGGCCGCGGCATCCCCAAGACCCCTCCCAGGAGACCCTGGACGGGCCCGGCCCTGCGCAGCCATTTCCGCCGGCCTCCCCTCCCTCCCCTCCCTCCCCCTCCCTCAGCTTCTGGGCTTTAAAAGCCGGAGGCTGGGCCCGGCCGCAGGCAGAGGCGGCCGCGGGCGCAGGAGGCCGGGCCCTGGAGCTGTCCGAGCGCCGAGCCCCGCCCCCGGAGCCCCCGTCCCTCCCTCTCTCCTTCCCTCGGCCCGCCTTCTCTGCGCACCCCTCCCCCCGAGGACCCCCGCCCCCCGCTCGCCGCCGCCGCCGCCGCCGCCGCCGCTCGCTCGGGCTGCAGAACAATAAAGCAAGCCTCCCAGAGACCCCCGCCGAGGACCCCCGCCTGGCGGCAGAGCCCCCGCGGCCCGCCCCTCGCCGCCCGCGGCGGCTGAGCGCGCCCGGTCGCTGGCCGAGGTGCTGGCCGGGCCGGCGCTGGCCGCGGTGCTGAAGCTGCTGGCGCTCCCGCCGCCGCCGCCGCCGCCGCCGCCGCCGCCGCGTTCCCCGGGCCCGGCGCCTCCACCCCCAGGGGCATGGGGGGTCGCTGACTGAGGCTCCGCCGCGGCGGTGGGGGGGGGAGGGGAAGGGGGCCGCGGAGCCGGGCCAGCCCTGCACCCACTCGCAGCCTCCGGGCCCGGGACGGAGCCGCTCCCCCCTTCCCCACCCCCCACCCCCCGGCCTCCTCCCCCGCCTGTCCAGGGGCGGCACTGCGGGCTGGGAAGCCGGGACCAGAGGAGGGAAGGAAAGAAGGAAGGAAGGAAGGAAGGAAAGAAGGAAGGAAGGAAAGAAGGAAGGAAGAAGGAAGAGAGGAGAAGAGAAAAGAAGAGAAGAGAGAAGAGAAGAGAAGAAGGAAGGAAAAGAAGAGGCGTCCAGAGGAGGAGAGGAGGAAAGGCAGGGCAGGCAGAAGAGAGGACGGCACTCCAGCGGCAGCATCCAAAGGCCAGAGTGGGGACCCGTGCTGCCTCCGCCGCTCCTCGGATGGTGACGGGGCCCCGCCGCGGCCGCAGCCCCCCCCGCGCCCCGGCTCCGCAGGCCCGCAGCGCCGGAGCCCCGCAGGAATCATGCCCAGGTCCTTCCTGGTCAAGAAGGTCAAACTTGACACGTTCTCCTCGGCGGACCTCGAGAGCTCCTACGGGCGCGCCCGCAGCGACCTCGGAGTGCGACTGCACGAGAAAGGTGCGAGCTGGGCTGAGTCTGGGGGCAGCAAGGGGCCCAAGGCAATAGCTGGAAGGGGCAGAGGGCTAGAGTGTGGGGTTGGAGGGCTCAGGAGCCCCCGGAAATAGACCCGAGGGAAGCAGAACCAGAAGGAGGCAGTGGCTGGAACCGGACTGTGGAGGAGGGTGGGGAGAGGGGAAAGCAGAGGCAGGCCAGAACAGAGCCAAGACCCGGGCAGGGAGAGTGTCAATGCAGGAGAGAAGGTGGGGAACAAAGGTCAGAAATAGAAAGTACCCCACACCTTGAGCATGCGAGGACATAGACAGTCATATGGGCACTTGCTGACATGACAGGACCTGGATGCATGCAAACCCACACCCAGAAACCTGGGCCTTCCTCAGTATTCTCTCTCTCTCTCTCTCTCTCTCTCTCTCTCTCTCTCTCTCTCTCTCTCTTTTGGCTATGGTTAGCAGAATGCTGTGAGTTCCAGGGAGTAGGCATGGGTCCAGTGGGGGCCGCCACCTGTCAGGACTAAGGTACCAGCAGAGGCAGCAGCAGTATTTCCCCTGCAACCAGGGTCAGGGAGGAGAATGTGAGCAGGAGGGTTGTAGGTAGGGAGGTCCATGGTGCTGGTGTCAGGGGGAGGCTCTTTGTGTAAGGGTGCCCAAGTTCAAGGACAACTGTTAGCATGCAGGCAAGAGAGCTGGGGGTGCCAGCAGCGTGGGGTGGCAGAACCAGTGTGACCTGAGCCTGTGTGAGCCTGTGTGTGAGCCTGTGTGCGCCCATGTGACTGCGTGCAGCCATGTGACTGTGTGCGCTTGTGTGTGACCCTGTATGAGTGTGTGCCTGCCTGTGTGCCACTACATGGGACCATGTGACTCTGAGGCTGCTGGGCACCCATGTGACTGGCGACCCTGGCTGAGAGTGTGTCCAGGGTGGCCGCATGTGTGACCCTGCATGAGTAGGTGGTTTGCCGGGATCTTCGTGCAACCCACCCTGTGAGGGCACTCCAGGGTTGACCGTGGCTGGGAGGCTGGGTGTAACCCTGAAGAAGCCAGAGGCTGCATCGTTCGGTGTGTGCATTTGTGACTCTGAGGCTGTGAGATTCATCTTGTGCCTTGAGAACAAGTGCAGTTACCAGCATGAATGATGCTGCCTGCCTGCAGCTTGTCCCACGGAAGGTGTCCCCTTGCGGAATGCCCCTGCACTCTCCAACAACACAGCGGCTCCCTGGTCACTTGTCCTGAGGCTTGGGAAGGCGCCCACAACGGGTTAGGGCCTGGGGGAAGAGGGCAATGTGTAACAAGGTAGGACCCAGGGGTGGAGGATGACCGAAGGGAGCTGGGGAAGAAGGAGAGTGGATGGAGGAAGATAAGGCTGGAGCTGGAAGGGGGTCAAGTTCAGTGAGTAGTCGGAGACCTGGGAGGTAAGAAGGAGGGTGGAGAGGGTAGGAGGGCCTGCCGGAGGCAGAAGTCTTCAGGGCTTGTTGGGGGGCCTAGGGGACCAAGGAGGGGCAGCATCAAGGCTGGGCGCGAGTTCCAGGTGCCGCGGGGAAGAGCAGTTGGGACCCTCGAGAGGCGGGAGCTACGGGGTCCCTCGGTGGGCGGTCCTGGCTTTGTGCGCTGCGGGTCCGCAGTGTGTTGCATAATCAGGGAAACTGCTGAAGTGGGGAGAACCCGAGGGGGAGGAGGGGTGGAAGAAGGAGGGCGAGGGAAGCGCCGCCCCTCCCCCCTGACCTTGAGGCTCCGCGGAAGGGGGGCAGCCGCACCCGAGGATGCGCCTCTTTCCCTCCCCCTGTGAGGGTGGGGCCGGCGGGCGGCGGGGGCGGAGCCGGGGCCCGGCCCAGTCTCATCTCTCCTCTCTTCTCTTCCCCTCCCTGCCTCCTCCGTCCTCCTGGCCCCGCGGTACCCCGGCCCCTTCTCCTTTGTCCTTCTTCTGGTCCCCTCCTTCCCGGACCCCGTGTCTCCCGCCGCCTGCCCGTGTGTGTCTCGCCCGCTGCCCGCCTCCCCTCCCTCTGTGTCTGCCTGTCTGTCCGCCTCGGCCCTCAGGATACCTCAGCGACTACGCGGGGCCCGCCTCCGTCTACGATGGCGATGCCGAGGCGGCCTTGCTCAAAGGGCCGTCCCCAGAGCCCATGTACGCGGCGGCCGTGCGTGGAGAACTGGGCCCGGCGGCCGCGGGCTCGGCACCGCCTCCCACCCCGCGCCCAGAGCTGGCCACAGCCGCGGGCGGCTACATCAACGGCGACGCGGCGGTCAGCGAGGGCTACGCGGCTGACGCCTTCTTCATCACCGACGGGCGCTCGCGCCGTAAAGCAGCCAACGCCGCCGCTCCCTCCACGGCCTCCGCGGCGGCTCCCGACGGCGACGGCGGAGGCGGGGCCGGGGCGGGCGCGCGCGGCGCGGGGGCCGGGGCCGCGGGCCGGGGCGGCGCGCGCGCGGGGGTGAGCACGGAGGCGCGCGCGGGGCCCGGGGCCGGCGGCGCAGGGGGCCGGCACGCGTGCGGCGAGTGCGGGAAAACGTACGCCACGTCGTCGAACCTGAGCCGCCACAAGCAGACGCACCGCAGCCTGGACAGTCAGCTGGCGCGGCGCTGCCCGACGTGCGGCAAGGTGTACGTGTCCATGCCGGCCATGGCCATGCACCTGCTCACGCACGACCTGCGCCACAAGTGCGGCGTGTGCGGCAAGGCCTTCTCGAGGCCCTGGCTGCTGCAGGGCCACATGCGCTCCCACACCGGCGAGAAGCCCTTCGGCTGCGCGCACTGCGGCAAGGCCTTCGCAGACCGCTCCAACCTGCGCGCGCACATGCAGACGCACTCGGCCTTCAAGCACTTCCAGTGCAAGCGCTGCAAAAAGAGCTTCGCGCTCAAGTCCTATCTCAACAAGCACTACGAGTCCGCATGCTTCAAGGGCGGCGCGGGCGGGGGCGGCCCCGCGGCCCAGGCGCCCGCCGCCTCGCCGCAGCTCAGCCCCGTGCAGGCCTAGGGCGGCGGTGCCTCCGCCAGCCCAGCCGGGGCGGCTCTCAGCAATACGGGCCCCCAGGGAAGTCTCCGCCAGCGCCCGGGCGGGGGTGGGGGGGGGGTGGGCGGAGGGCGGGCCCCTCCTCACAGCAATAGAGGGAGGGGGCCCGGCCCCGCCCCGCCCGCCAGGGGCCTTGTCGGCCCCTTCAAGCAATAGGGTCCTGAGGGGAGACCCACCCCGAACCCCCTCCCTTCCCCTCCAGGGTGCCCCAGGCTTTTTCCCAGCAATAGGGTCGAGGAGACCCAGAACCGAACCTCATCTCCGAGTTAGGTCTCTGAAGACCGGGGTGGGGTGAGGTGGGGAGCACCCCCCCTCCTCCCTCCTCTGCGCCCCTGGATCGCGTCGCAGAGACTCAGGTCTTCCCCACTCCTTTCCCAAACCTTCCAAGGGCCAGGCCTGCGGCCTAGACGTCCGGGGAGCAGACCGGGGACGGGGGGGGGGGAAGAGGGGTAGAGCAGGAGGGAGGGGCCTGCAGAGGCGTCCCTACTCCTCAGTCTTCGCTGAAGCCCAGGAGTGATAGACGCGTTGGGGATCGGGGAGAGAGGCGGACGGCGGCACCCCTCTCCCTCGGGTTCTTTCTGGGGCCTCAGTCCAAGCCGCTCTCCCACCCTCGCCCCGCATCCTCTGCCAAATCCGAATTCTTCCAGCCCAGCTTCCCGGGCTCTGTCCTTCATAACGAATAATAATGACGCATATCGAATCGCATGGACTTATCCGACCTCCTCAGACCCCACTCCCGCCCTGCCCCGGGGCCCCCTCCCTCGTCCCCCGGCATTCGGTGTTGGAGGACGGATCCTGGGGCCCGGCAGGCAGGCCTGGGCACGGCCCATTACACACCTCTCTGTATTCGCTTTGCGGGTAAAGCCCCCTGGGGGGGTTGCGGACGCGTCGGGTTTCTTTCTTTCTGTATTTGTACGTTTTATTTATGAACGGATTGCACTCGGGTCAGGGAAGGGGCGCTGAGGCCCCCATCCTTCCCGCCGACGCCCGGGGCTTGGGATGTCCGGGATCACTTTCCCCGCCCCCGAACCCCGCCCCCCACCTGGGCCCCACCCTCGAGCCCCAGGCCCCGCCCCCACTCTGTTGCCAACTTTCGCCCGTCTATGCCAAAGCCTCGGCGGCGACCCCGCCCCAAGGGCCCGCCCCATTGGCCGCCGCCTTTGTGACGTCACTGCATGCAGCCCCAGCCCTCCTCCCGTCCCTTCCCGGGGCTGCCCGCTCCCTCTCCCTCTTAGTTAGTCCGATGCCGACTATAGAGCAATAATGCGCACTGCATGCGAAGCTGCCGCCGCCTCTAGAGTTACTGAGAATCAGGTATCCCCCTGCCCTATCCACCCCATAGGCCCCTAGATCAGGGACATTGCGCGGGGCCGGACGCGCAGACTTTCTTCCCCTCCTCCTCCCTACTCCCCCCACGGCAGAGCCCTGCGGGTGTAATGGTTCCAGGGGGCAGGGGCGGGGTGGTTGCCCCCAAGACCCCTCCTTCAGTCATTCATTACCCACCAACTGTTCATTGGGCACCTACTATGTGCCAGGCCCGCTGCAGAGTCGGCCAGGGATGCAGCGGCCTGCAGGGGCTGCACGCTCGTGACAGGCGTCCATCAGGTTTGGGTGGGCCAAGGAGGGCCGCACATGCAGAGAAAGGCCTGGCCCCTAGACCCAACCCTGCATCCCCTTTACCTCTTCCCCACCCCGGCCCGGGTCCAGTGCTGGGTGCACTTGGGCTCTACCTTTGACTTGGGCCTAGCGTTCTCAGCTCAGGTGGCACAGACCCAGGGCCCCCAAGGCCCAGCGCGACCAGGGCCACCCATAACGACTCTCAGTCCTTCCATCTCTCGGCCACTTAGGCTCTGCTGTGTGGGGCCAAGGCCCCAGGCCAGACAAAAGGTGCACACTGCAGTGTATGACCTGGTCAGCGCCACCCCAGTGGGCACCGAGTTGCCGCCGAGCCGCACCTGCAGGAGCAGACTGAGGGCCCAGCGCAGCAGGGCCCGTATCCAAACCCTCTATACCGCAACTCGTGTCCACACAGCTCCCAAGCTGGGGCCTGCCCTCCTGTGCTGGGCACACCCGCATGCACACGCACACACAGGCGCCCCACCCAACCCCCACACGCCTGTCTACCTACCTAAGGAGAAGGCCAGAGGGCCGTGGGCCGGCCAGGGTCTCCCGCTTCTCCGTACACCCCGCCGCCGTGGAAAGCCATGGGCCCCCTCCCGCCCCCATAACTAAGCAGCACAATAACCGACTTAGCGAATTCAGGTAGAAGGAACGTTTAGGTAGCACCTATTTTGTACTGATTCTACGAGTAGGGCCCGAGATGCGGGGGCCCTCGGGTGGGGGTTGCGGCCGCCGGCCTGCCCCGCCCCCACCCCCGCCTGCGCCCCGCCGCCTTGTACATACTCCCACCCGGAACAGGCCGGGATTTTTACTCGGGCCGCGCCCCTCTTCCGCCCCCGTTTGGGGCTGGGCCGGCCGGACAGACGGACGGACGGACAGACCTCCTTCCTAAGCACAATAGCACCAGCTCCCCGGAGCGCCGCACCTCCACGAGGAGAATAAATGCCACTCTTGATAGAACTTGGAGTGTCGGGTTGATGTATCCAGTGCTGGGCCCAGGCCACAGGGGGTGCTGAGATGTCTGGGGGGCGGCTTCCTAGCCCTGCTGCATCCCAGAGGCAAGGTTGGTGCAGGTCCAGTGCTGGGAGTGGCAGCCTGCCCACACAGCCCTGAGGTCATGTCACTACCTTTCGTGAGGGTGTGGCACTGTCCCCTTGCTCGGGAGGGCTATCTTCTTCCCCATGGGAGGGCCAGCTTGGCAGGCCAAGCCATGGGAGAACCCCCCTCCCCCCCCCCCCCCCCCCCCCCCAATGCAAAGCAGCTGGCAGGTTAGTCTGCTCTGGGCCAGGAACTGGGGTTAGGCTCTGCTGTTCGGCTCTGCTTAGGATCTCCAGCCTGAATTCAGGCCTGGCCCAAGAGTGATCTAGAATCACCCGAGTAGGTACAGCAGGGCCTGCAGAGGTGTGTCTACTCTTCCCATAGGGGCTCCTGCTGTTCCTCAGGCTTGACAGGCACCAACAAGCCCTTCTCAATGCCAGTGGAGAAAATGGGAACAGGAGAAGGTGCAAAGTCTGGCCTCTGCTTCCTGCTGCTCACATCTTGACCCCCACTGTCTGAGGAGGCCTCCACAGACAGCTGACTCATGCTGCTTCTGGGGAGGGGCCACCCAGGGGACAGAGAGGCTTCCACAGCCACCCACAGCCCTCAAGCTCTAGACAGGATGAATCAAATTGAGATGAGGGGTGGGACTGTGCTGGTCAGGGACAGGCCAGGAACAGGGACCCCCCTGCCCCACCAATGCCCCCTGATACTCAGGTTGGCAGGTATGAGCTGAGAGGCCCAAAGTCTTTGGAGACATGTAGTCAAACCAGGTCATCCCAGAGCCAGCTGAACCCCAGCAGAGACAGGCCTGCCTAGACTTCATCAGAGTGGACAGCAGGGGCGCCTGACCTTCAGGAGGATGTCAGTTGGTAGGCTGCTCGTGGTGGGGCTCACATGGAGGTGGGCACCCTCTTCTGGGGAGCACTGTCAACAGTAAAACCCTAGGAGTGAAAGCCCCTGTTATTGGTAGAGGTCAGGGACCTTTGACCTTCACTGTCCCCAGGCTGGGGTAAGCATTCGCCAAATTTGCATGTGAACAATCAGCGGGGAGAACAGCTTATCCAAGGCCTGCCTTTGACATAAGTCCTGTCCCAGTACCTCACCCACCCTACACCTGGAGTCACCCCTGGGTGGGTGCCAATGGCAGGGAGGAATGCCCATTCCTTCCCAGCTTTTGAGTCTAGACTGGTGATTTCTGCTTCTTCAGGACCCTGAGGGGCAGTGGGGGTGGAAGGATGAAGGCTGACTCCCTGAGGCCTGGGATGAGTCCAACTCTCAGTCTCCACAGACTTCCGTGGACAGGGCTTTGTATCCCAAAGAATGGGCAGCATGGTCTGCTAACCGCCATGTCCCATGTCTCCCGGCTGGCCGCACCCTTCATAGACCTCAGTGGCCTGCCTGTGGCACCTCAGCCACAGGTTGAGGTTCTAACCTCTGAACCTCTTCCAGCCAGGCCTGCAAGGCTCCTGGCCTCTAGTCCCTTAATCAGTTGCTGCCCCTGGCAGGGAAATCCCCACTGAGCTTTCTTCCACAACCCCTCTTGTACACCTTTGTCACCAAGAAACCCCACCTACCTTAACCTTTACCCTCTCCTCTGGTGCCCTGGATCCTAAGGTAACTGGAGCTTCCGGGGTAGGGGGAATTCTAAAGCTGCTGCACTGGCCCACTCTCCCTCCCGAGGCCTGGCCCACACTCTCCCACAGGCAATGTCCCCCTCCAGGACCAGCCCACACCAGTACTGAGGCTCTTCCTTATTGGTGTTCTCACAGCCTGTGCCTACCTCTTAACTTGATGCCTGGCTTTCCTCTCACTCAACTCCAGTGCCAGAACCTTGGCTGTCCCACCAGTTCCCCACCAGACTGGTCCTCCCTGGTGATCCCTTGTCCACTCTGGTTGCTTTACTCCCACTGCCACTTACAGCCGATGGTTTGGAGCTGGGATGTGGGCACAGGCAGCTGCCTCCAACATGACCCTTCACTCATTATTGACTACTGCACTCGGCTTCTGCAGGCCTACTGGAAGCCCGAGTCGCCAATCTCTGCCCGCCTGGGCGGGGCCTCTAGTTCTTGGCGCTGTATTGAAGGATGGCACGGCCAGAAGGCATGCAGAGACTCG
Organism: Acinonyx jubatus; assembly: GCF_027475565.1. Classification (NCBI taxonomy): domain Eukaryota; kingdom Metazoa; phylum Chordata; class Mammalia; order Carnivora; family Felidae; genus Acinonyx; species Acinonyx jubatus. Next base: position 550,273 of record NC_069394.1, read on the forward strand.
TGGGTGTGTGTGGCAGAGCTCCCAGGGCTCACTCCTCCATGCTGGCCTCCCGAGAGGACCCTCTCCTTTGTTCCCCCTCCGTTGGGATCAGTACTCAGAAAGGCCTAGCTCTGCCTGGCCCCGACCACCCAATGAACAGATGAGAGTTTTGGAAGACTGGATAGGAGACAAGATTGATCTTGACTCACCCAAGTTGAGCTGCGTGGGTGTGTGGGAATGGCTCTCCAGCCCCAGTCAGGGCAGCCCGGTTACTCGAAGCCACCTATCAGATAGCCCTAGCCTGCTAGGTAGAGATGCTAGGCTGGTATCAGTCCTAGATGGCCCAGTGGCAACAGGAACGTGTCACTAGGGGGCCCAGGCACTGTGGTGAAGGTGGTGGAACAGGGGTGTGCCCGGGGGAAAGGCAGTGGCCAGCCCATAGAGGCCACTAACTTGAGGCTGAACCTCTCAGTTTATTTGCTTCTAGACAGGTGCTCTTGGTCCTGCTCACCTTGGGAGTGAATGGCTAACCCATTTTGCTGCTGGGTAAACCCTCCCTCAGCCTCCAGTGAACCCTCACACTCTGAAATCCAGGGTGCTCACACTCCATGCCCTATGCAAAGATGTGTGTCAAGCTAAGGTGGAAGGCACACTTGCTCCCTAGCGGGTTGCACTGTGCGGTTGTGCAATGATACGGAAGCCTCTGGGTCCCCACCATTCGACACTCCAGGCTCCACGTGCCCTGGCAAAACTAGCCGGAGTGGAAGTGAGGGAGGCCCTGCAAGTCTGTGGAGGTGGGTGCAAGGGGGGCCGGGTGGAGGCGGGCCACAGTGTGGCCACGCGGGGATGGGAGTGGGGGGGGGGGTGGGGGCTGCACCTTCCCTGTCCTTGCTGGGCACTTTGAGGTAGGGTCAGTGGGCCGGGCGGGCTTCCCAGGGACACGGGGCCTGGGAGGGCTTTCTCTTGCTCCATCTTTCGGTCCGGCGCTTGTTGGAACAACCTAAGCCGAAGTAAAGAGGGTGCTTCTGCGGTGGTAACCAGAGGGCTCGTGGAGCACAACTGCGCCGCGCCGCGCGCTCCGGAACCAACACTCTGGGTGGTGGGCGAGGCGAATCCCCAGGGACGTGGGCGGCCGGACGGTAACGCAAGAGGCATTTCTCCATAATCTACACCCCACACTGCGCGCCTCGGCTGGGGAATGACGAAACCCGGTGTTTACACAGTGGGAGAAGAAGCAGGCAAGCGGTCAGGGGCGGCCCGCAGCTGCCAGGAAGCCTGACGAGTTCCGCAGAGACGCTGAGGCCCGCGGGGCAGTGGCCCCGTCGCGGGCCGTCCGCCAGCAGACACGCTCCCGCCTGAGCCCGGCTACCGTGACTCCCAGCGTACGCCGCGCTGGGCGGCCCCGGCTCCCAGGGTGCCGCGCGCGGGGGGAACCACGACTCCCAGAATACCCCTCGCGCCCGCGGACTACAAACGGGCGCGCGCCGCCGCGGCTGGCCAGTTAGAGGCTCCCGGAGAGACCAGAGCGTGGTCCTCGGGCTGCCCGGAGAGCGCGCGCTGATTGGCGGCCCGGGCCTGCGCGCGGGCTACGGCGTCCGGCAGGGGGCGGTGGGGGCCGTTGGCCGAGAGTCCGGAGGCGGGGTCGCGGGCCTTGGGCGCTGCGAGCCCGGCGGGCCACGACTCGGCCGGGACGGGGTGCGGGCTGAGGCAATGGGCGACCGCGGCGGCGCGGGCGGCTCCCGGCGCCGGAGGACGGGTTCACGGCCTTCGAGCCAGGGCGGCGGTGGGCCCACGGTGGCGGAAGTGGAGGTGCGGGACGTGGGCGCCGGGGGAGACGCGCCGGCGCCGACTCCGGCCCCGGACAAGGGCGAGGACGGAGACTCCGACGTGGGCAGCGGCCACTGGGATCTGAGGTAGCGAGGCGTCTCACCCCTAACCCCTGCCCGAGACCCTCCCCACATCCCCGGGCGTGACCGCAGCAGCGCGGGCTCCGAGTCGGAGAGCCTGGCTCCCGGACTTTGGCGTGGACAGGTGTGCCCCCCTTGGGCCCCTGCGGGGGAACTGAGGCATAGGAGTGGAGAGTCACTTGCCAAGGTCACCCACGTGGGGGCCAGAGGGGAGCCGGCGGCAGTCCGGCTTTCAGACCCCCAACCCTCTCTCTACACATCCTCATGTGGGTCCTTAGGCTCTTCCTCAGGGTAACTCAGGACGCTGACCCCCAGGCCGGCTGGCTTCTGCTACGCACAAGTTTTCTGTGTTTGGAAGAAGGAGGGATCAGGTCGTTTGTAATTGAGGAGGTCTCTCCTGGGGGTTGTGAGGGGTGCCTTGGTGGTAGGAGGTCTCCCATAGGAGGGTGGACCTGCTGGGGAGGCAGCCGGCAGGAGCCTGGGACTGCCTGAGGGTCGGCACAGGGCAGCGTGAGAGTCTTTCTCTCCCTGCAGACCCTCCCAAGAGTCGTCTTCGCGGGGGTCCCTTCCTCCCTTCCTGACACACTCGTCCCTTTGTCACCCAGTGCCTGGCTGGGCTGGGGCCCTGCTTACCTTGTCAGAACAAGTTGGGTCCTATATTGGGACTCTCAACCCCTGGTTGGGGTACAGGAGAGGGGTTCGAAGTGCCCACAGGTGGGCACCCTGTTTATCTGAAGGTCTGGCCGGAAGGCGTTGGGTGAGGAAACCTGACTGACTGGGAGGACTTGGAAGGACAGGGTGTCGGCTGCCTCCAACCTCCTTCTCCCACTTCTGGCCTTCAGTGTGGCCCGGGTGTCCTCGGGGGCTCTGGCTTTGGGGGCGCCTTTGGGGCTAGAGGTTATCAAGGAGGAAGTGGGCAACTAGGCAGTCTGTTGGCAAGGATTTGCTCTCTTAGTACCCAAGAACGGAGGCTTTCTTCACTGTGCTGAGAGGGTGGGTGAGGCGGCCAGGGGCCTTGCCCTTGTGGTGCTCCCAGTCCACCTGAGAGATAAGATGATGTCAGTACTGAGCAGTGTGAGCAAAGGTCAGGCCTGGAGTCCCTGAAGGCGCTGTGGCGGAGGAGCAGAAGCGAGGAGGAGCGTGCCTTTCCTGCAGGGGCGGGGAAAGGGGCTTGTTTCCTGCGGGCCTGGGAAGGTGCTGAAGGAGGCTGCAAAGGACCCAGGGTCCTGGAGTCTCCTCTGCTAAGTGCCGGTCAGGAGGCAGGGGCGTGGCTAGCATGCTCTCCTCCAGAGGTGGCAGGAGTTGGTGTCCTTTTGTGTAAGATGGGGAGTGCTGACTTTGGGCCAAGTTGCCACTCTGGGATGGGCAGTCACTTCCCTGCTCTGCCAGGGCCAGCTGTCCAGAAGCCTCGCCCATGTCCCTGAGAGCTGGGCTGAGCAAGTGGCAGCCCCGTCTGCCAGGCCTGGAAGTCTGGGCCCCCTGGGAAGAGGAGCAGTAGATGGCAGGGGTGGGCCTGCCCAGGGCTGGGGAGGGAGCTGGCAAGGACGGTCCTCTCCTGGTCTCCAGGTCGTGCAGGCTGTGTGTGCTTGTTTCTCAAAGGCCGGTGACCCAGGGCCCAGAGGGCCGCCAGGGTCAGAGCTGGCTCTGGCTGCCCTCCGGGGATTTGGCTCCTACTCATCTCCTTGTCAGCCTCCTCTTAATTGTCTCCCCTCCTTTCTGCTTATTGCCTTTCCCTCCCTATTCCTCCTTGCTCCCTGGGCTCTAGGCCTCCTCCCCTGCCTGCACTTCCTGCTCACCTTGGCCTGGGCAGGTGGGTCAGGCTCTGGGTGTGAACTCATTTCTTCCGGGCCATGGCCAGGTGTGGCTCTGGGGCAGGAAGGAGAGGGCACCCCACACACTGCCCGTGCCATCTGGCTCTCTGTTCATGGACACTCCCAGCAGGGCCTTCTAGTCTCAGGGCTCTCCCAGGGTGTTTGTTCCTGGGTTGCCCTCTGTTTCTTCCTTTCCACTGGGGTCTTCCCAGATGCAGAGCCTGCCTCCTTACCTTGTACCCCAGGGCTCAGCCCCAAGGCCCGGTGAAGGAAGTGCTGAGGAAGTGGCAGCTGGGAGGAGAGCTGGCAGCCTGCCCCCTCCTGGCTCCCCTTGGCCCTGGAATTGGACCACGTGGTCCCCAGTTGTGATCCACACTTGAGGGCTGTGCCCCTGGGGAAGCTTTGAACTTTGGCCAGGCTTAGTTTTCCTTTGCACCTACCTCCCAAAGTTGATGGGAGAGTTGAGTGAGATGATACATGCCATGAGTTACAGTGGCCCTGGGGAGCAGGTGTGGGACCGCTGGAAGGCACAGAGGTGTGGGTGGCCCTGGTAGTAGGGGAGAGGGTGACAAAGATAGCTCTGGAGACTGTGGCCATATCCTGCCTGCCTGCCCTCTGGCCCACTGCTGCTGAGCGCACTGGCAAGGCTGGGCCTTACGGGTTTTGGTGGGTGGTGGGCTTCCTTCCCTGGGTCTCTGATGTGCGTGGAAATGGGGTTGCCTGGGGCAGGGGGATGGTCGGGAGCCCTGTGGGGGGACCTAGGGAGTGGGTGTGGGCAGGTTGGGAAGGCCTGGAGAGCCTGACACAGGAATCTGAAAAAGCTTATTTATAATATCATTTGGTGTCAGATTTGGAAAACAATACCCGTTTCCACCCCTGTTTTCATCTTAGAGATTGCTGAAAATAAAGCCGGCATGGTCTCCTTGGTGGCCCGAAGCGGGCAAGGGGTCACACTGTTGTGAAACGTTGTGCAGATGGGGGTGGCAGGTTGTGGCACCAGGGCCTCTGGGACACTTCCAGTGAAAGTGGACAGATTCAAACTTGGCGGAAGGGCTGGGGAGGCCCCTGTCTAGTGGACAGACCCAGAGATTGTCCCCTCTGGGGAGTGAGGCCCTGGACCTGTGCTGGCCTCACAGGAAAGCAAGTGCAGAGACTCGGGGAGAAGAGGGCCCCTGTGGCCTCACCGCCAGGCCCAGGACAGACTGGGAAGCTGGATGCAAGGAGGTCAGACATGGGCCAGGTGCGGTACAGACCTTGCCACTGCTCTCGCTAAAGAGTGCTGAGTAGCATCTCAGCCTTTCCAGTCCGTCACTTCCTGTGTGGCGCTGTCTAGGTGTTGACCCCGACCAAAGGAAGGCTTGCCACTGAGGTGGGGTCAGCACTGAGAGGACATCTGTGCTGTCGTGACTCTGGTGTGTACACCTGAGCCCACTTTTCCTACCTGGGTGTCTCAAGAGGTGGAGATGTGTGTCCCTGGCCTCATGTCTTACAAAACCGGAGGCCTTGCTCAATGTTGTGTGGGGCTTCCTGGTGGCATGGCAGCTGGGGTGGGGTGGGGCCGCAAACTGAGAGAGCTGGGAGCTGGGTCTGGGCCTTGCCCCAGCCGTGCTGTGGCCCTTCCTCTACCTCTGTGTCACCCAGAGGATCAGGCAGGGATGTGAGAGTCTGCTTATGTGTCCCCGACCTCAGCAGTAGGTGGGAACTCTCATGGGTGGGCACTGAAATTGCCTTTTCCTGCTTCTGGGGGAGACCTCTCTGCCCTTAGGCATCTGGCACCTGGGTGGGCTCCTCTTGCCCCCCTCGCTCTGGGCAGGAACACAGCGCTCATCCTGTGGCCGAGCTGGGACAGGTTATGATTTTTTAGAAACAACTGGAGGCTATGTGAATGTATAAGGGTTGGGCCTCTGACCCCGGGAAGGTGCATGTAAGTCCAGGTGCTCAGCTGGCCCTTGGCCTGGATCCCTGTGCACATTCAAAGCTGTGTAGGCCAAATGGAGGAGGAGGTTGTCTGAGGTCGGGTGGGGGGGGGGGGCCCTCAGGGTGCTGGGTGGTAGGATAGGCTGACTCAGTGAGGCCCTCGCTTTTGCACAGCATTGCAGGTGGGCCTATAGATCCTGGAATGGACTCTTCCTGTGGGCCTGTCACCACTCTGTAGCCAGCGTTCATGGTGGCAGCCAGAGGCCTCTGGGGAGTGAGGCCAGGCTCTTGGCCTGGGGTGCTCCAGCTGCACGTAGCCCTGGGCTGGGCAGGGCCAGCTGTGCTGTTCTTGTTTGTGGCATGACCCTGCCCACTGCCTGGGAGGCCAGGCTTCTGGTGGCCCTGAGAGCTCGTCCCTGCCTGGCTCTCCTGTGATTGTAGATGGGGAGTAGGATGTGTGGGCAGAAGAGAGGGCTGGGTGGGGCCCGGACCACCCTGCTGGGCCAGGATGGGTGAGAGCCGCTCAGGGGAAGGGGCTGGGGTCTGCCCTGCCCTGGGCCCTGAGGTTGGCTCCTGAGGGGCTGAACTTGGCTGGGCTCTTGGGCCCTGACCTGCCCTTGGACTTGGAGGAGTGAGCCCGCTTTTGGTCCTGCCCAGGGTTCTCATGGCCCAGGGTGCTCTGCTGGTGCCTACTTATGAGGGTGTGCCTCCTGCCCTATCAGGTGCCACCGCCTGCAAGATTCTTTGTTCAGCTCTGACAGTGGCTTTAGCAACTATCGTGGGATCCTGAACTGGTGTGTGGTGATGCTGGTGAGTAGCATGGTATCGGAGTAGGTGGCCCTGTGGCCAGGGCTCCGTTCGGGGCTGACCTTTGCCTGGGTACCAGCTCTGCCCTCTGGGGGAAAGGGGCCAGCGCTTATGTGGCTGGGTTGTGTGGGGCACTGGGCTGGTGGGGGGAAAGTTATGGTGATGGTCCCTGCATCGGCCACACACGCAACTCTCGTCCCTGTTGAATCCCAGGAATAGCACATGTGAGTGGTCTTGGGGGTCCAAAAAAGAGTTCCTTCTGCTGTTCTGAATGGCCCTTGTGGGCGTGGAACCCCTGGCAGGCCTGGCCTGGCGGGGAGCAGGGTTTAGCGGATGGCTCTTGGGCTTAGTCTGGCAGCCCCAAGCCCCGACTCTGAGGGCACCTGGCCTCTGTCCCTCAGCCTTTGTCCTAGGTGCCCCCATGAAGGGATTAGAGCTCTTGCCTCCACCTCACCGTGTGGCCTGGCTGTGGCCCCTGCCTCTGGGGCCCGGTTCCCGCTGGCACCTTGTGGGGGTGGGGCCAGCAGCCCTGGCCCAGAAACAGCTAGAGCCCAGGGCTCAAAGGGGCAAGCCCACAGGGTGGGGCAGGGGGCAAGCTCCTGTCTGGGTCCAGCCCCCACCGCTCAGACTGATGTGGCCAGAGACCTTTGACCCTTGCCCTGACATGACGGCCTCGGGTACGGCTCCGGTGGTTACCCATGTGGAAGGGGCTCCAGGCACACCCATGCCCTCCCTGCCGGTGGCCCCAGGAGGCTCTCCAGGGAGCTGTGGGGGGCAACACAGTCTGGTGGGTGGGAAGCTGGCTAGGCAAGGGGATGGTGGGTCAAACGCCTGCCTGACGTCATCTCAGGAGGTGTTGTGTCCTTGGCCTCTGGAGGCCATGCTTGGGCTGGGTTTGTACTGGCAGCCTGAGCAGCAGCCTGTGTTCCCTGCAGCCCTTGGGCCTGCCTGGCCCTTTGGCGCAGACCCAAAACCTTTCCCCTGCTTCCGGTGCCTCCACTGCCCCCTCGCTGAAGGAGATTGTGTCCCATGTTTAGGCTGCTTGCTGCGTCCCTCCGTGGCCTGGGCCTTGAGGTGAGCGCTGCCCGTTAGCAGCTCTGGCTCCTGCCTGCTGTGGGCTCTCAGGACAGGCCACTACCAGGTGTGACGGCAGCACATCCGTGCCTGGCAGGAGGTTGGCAGGTCAGGCGGGTGGCTCGGGAGGGCAGGACCCCCGTCCCTGTTTGTCATCTCTGTGCGAAGTCCTTACCTGGCAGTCAGGGGACCCATGAGTGTCCCCTTGCTGGCATCACTTTTCCACAGGACCTACCATGAGCCCTGGTCAGGGTCTGAGCTTGGGGCACTTGGCAGGGTGTGTGTGTTGTGGGTGGAGGAGGAGACCCGGGTGCCTGCAGAGGGAAGCCGCTCCCCAGCCCCAGGCTGGAGCCAGGAGCCCAGCTTGAGGGGGTTTCTGCCCTTGGAAGCTGCTCTGGGGCCACGTGCCCAGGCTTGGATGCTACAGGGATAGCGGGAGAGGGGCAGGGGCCCAAGCACCAGGTGGCACTCCAGGCCTGGCTGCTGAGCCCCTTAGAACTCTGGTCCGCTGCTTCTCCCCACTCCCCAGGGTGTGGGCACCCCTGGTGTGGCATCTGCCGCTCACCCAGGCACTGCAAGTTTTGGGTGAGGCACTGCAAGGACGTTCTTGGGCAGGCTTGGGCCTTGGGGCCGTCACCAACTCAGTGGGACAGATGAGGGCTGCTAGGCGTCAGGTCATTTTGCACCACTGCAGACGCCAGTATCGTGTCTGGGGTGACGTGGGCAATGGCAAGACTTGCTGTCCCTGCACCAGTGTGGGGTGAGGTGGGTGGTAAGTCTTAGCGTTGGCGTGGAGGTCAGACAGGGCTTGCGTCCTGGGTTTGCAGGTGCGGGTTGCCATCTGGACCCAGGGCTCCTGCCGCTATAGGTGCTGGGACGAGCTGGGGTGGGTGCCCTGTGGCCAAGGCTCATGGGGCTGTGCCCTTCCTCTCTCTTGCAGATCTTGAGCAATGCACGGTTATTTTTAGAAAACCTCATCAAGTGAGTGTCTTCCCCAGGGCCCCTACCCTGCCCCTGAGGCCTCTCCCCACCTGCTCAGGCCCTCATCCCCACCCCCCACCCCCCACCCCCATCCCCAGGTATGGCATCTTGGTGGACCCCATCCAGGTGGTGTCTCTGTTCCTGAAGGACCCCTACAGCTGGCCCGCCCTGTGCCTAGTTATTGGTGAGCTGGGAGCCAGGCAGGGCTTCGGGTGGGGACAGGCCTTGACCTGGGCCTGAATCGCCCCATGGCACTTCCATCCTCAGTGGCCAATGTCTTTGCTGTGGCTGCATTCCAGGTGGAGAAGCGCCTGGCAGTGGTAAGCAGTGCCTTCGGGTCCCCTGCCCTGCCTAGAGGTCTGCTCTCCTCATTAGGCCTGTGTTTCAGGCTGTGTGTAGCTTCCCTGGGAGGGCCTGTGCCCCAGGCCTGGCAGCCCTTCCCCAGGGAGTGGGGGCTCTGGCTGAGCACGCTGCCCCCGCCCCCCCCCCCCCCCAGGGTGCCTTGACGGAACAGGCAGGGTTGCTGCTGCACGTGGTCAACCTGGCCACCGTTCTCTGCTTCCCGGCTGCTGTGGCCTTGCTGCTTGAGTCCATCACTCCAGGTGTGCCCCTTCCCTCATCCCACCCGTTCCCACCTGTCTTGAGCCCGCAGGAGAGACCCAGGTCAACCACAGGGGCTGTGCCTGTGGCTCTCCCGCGGGTGGTGTGGGGGGGCTGTGGCCTGAGCCTGCCTCTTCCGCAGTGGGCTCCGTGCTGGCTCTGATGGTGTACACCATCCTCTTCCTCAAGCTCTTCTCCTACCGGGACGTCAACCTGTGGTGCCGAGAGCGAAAAGCTAAGGCCAAAGCCAAGTCTGGTGAGGGGCTGCCTGGGGCTGGGGCCTTGGAGCCTGTGCCACCTGCCACGGGGCCAGACCTGGGCAGCAGTGAGGCCTCACATGCCACCCCCCTACCCCCCCCCCCGCCCCAACTTGCTTGTAGCTTCTGCAGGTAAGAAGGCCAACGGGGGAGCAGCCCCGCGCACTGTGAGCTACCCAGACAACCTGACCTACCGTGGTGAGGACCCTTCCGGGGTGTGGCTAGAGGGCAGCCAGGGAGGGATAGCATGGAGCAGGCCCCCTAGCCCCACCCTGCCATTCCAGATCTGTACTACTTCCTCTTTGCTCCTACTCTGTGCTACGAGCTCAACTTTCCCCGTTCTCCCCGCATCCGAAAGCGCTTCCTGCTGCGGCGGCTCCTTGAGATGGTGAGGATAGAGGCGGGGCGGTGGTGCCTCGAGGGGTTGGGGTCTGCTGGCTGCTGGGGGACTCAGCCTGCTGCTCTGCTTCTTCCCTCAGCTGTTCTTGACTCAGCTGCAGGTGGGGCTGATCCAGCAGGTATGCGGGGCCGGCGGGGCCGGGCCGGAGCGGGAGCTCAGGGTAGCCAGGGGGCTGACGGTGTGCCCTCTTTTGCAGTGGATGGTCCCCACCATCCAGAACTCCATGAAGCCTTTCAAGGTGAGGGGTCAGGCTCTCCTGCGGTGGGGTGGGGTGGGGGATGACGGGGGGGGGGGGGGCTGCGGCTAGGGGAGCCAGCTCAGCTCTGTCTCTGCAGGATATGGATTATTCACGCATCGTTGAGCGCCTGCTGAAGCTGGCGGTGAGCCACGGGGCTGGGTAGGGTGGGGCACGAGTGAGCCGGTGGGTGGGGTGTTCTGGAACCTGGCACCTGCCTCCCCCCAACCACAGGTCCCCAACCACCTCATCTGGCTCATCTTCTTCTACTGGTTCTTCCACTCCTGCATGAACGCCGTGGCTGAGCTCATGCAGTTTGGAGACCGGGAGTTCTACCGGGACTGGTGGTGGGTGGCCTTGGGCGTGGGGCTGGGGGCTGGGCTGTGGTGCCAGCTGGTCACTCACTGCCGCTGTCTGTTCCTAGGAACTCTGAGTCCGTCACTTACTTCTGGCAGAACTGGAACATCCCTGTGCACAAGTGGTGCCTCAGGTGGGCACGGGCAGGAATGTGCCTGGTGGGGGTGCAGTTTCGTGTGGTCCTGGGCACCCATCCCACGGCCCCCTCCCTCCACAGGCACTTCTACAAGCCCATGCTTCGACGGGGCAGCAGCAAGTGGGTAGCCAGGATGGGGGTGTTCTTTGCCTCGGCCTTCTTCCATGAGGTCAGTGCTCTGCAGGCATCATGGCCTCACCTTAGGGGGGTGGGTGGGTGTGTGTGTGTGTGTGTGGCCCGAAGTGGCAGCTGATCCTTTCACTCCCCCTGCAGTACCTGGTGAGCATCCCCCTGCACATGTTCCGCCTCTGGGCCTTCACAGGCATGATGGCTCAGGTGAGCATTCCCTCTGCAGCCACCCTCTCCCGCTGCCCCGGGAGCCGCCAGCCCTGTGGTCACTATGGCCCACTGACTGTGGCCCCTGGGGTATGTGTCCCCAGATACCCCTGGCATGGATAGTGAGCCGCTTCTTCCAGGGAAACTACGGCAACGCAGCTGTGTGGCTGACGCTCATCATTGGGCAGCCAGTGGCCGTGCTCATGTATGTCCACGACTACTACGTGCTCAACTACGAGGCCCCGGTGGTCGGGGCCTGAGCTGCTCCACAGCAGGTCCTCGCTGCCGATGGCCAGGGCCCATCACCCACCTGTGTGCTAGGGAGGGGGCTCGGCTGTCCACTGCCTCCTCCCAGCCACGCCTCCCTCCCCCGGAAGGCCTCTCTGCCCTCATGGGGCTCCTTCCTGCCCTGCTCAGGGATGGCAGACCAGGCACAGGCCAGCACTGGTGGGAAGTGCCAGTGCCCCAGGAATCTGTGTGATCCTGCCCAGGGGTCTGAGGAACTCAATAAAGTACTGTCCAGAGTGGCTGCCCTCAACCTGCTGGGGTTGTGGGGTGCTAGTTGTGCTCTTGGGAGGGGGAGCTGGGTCCCACTGGCCTTACTGGTGCCTATGCCCGTGTCTCCTGGGGTGCTGTGTCCTGGAACATCGCTGGGCAGGGCACCATGGTGATGTTGAAGCTGGGGATGGGGGCCAGGTATGGGTGGTCAGGCAGATTCCTCCTCCCGGCACACAGCTCATCACAGGTGGCAACTCCCATTTGCCTAACAAGGCTCAGCAGAGGTGACACTCCCTGACCTTGTCACTGCCCTTGTTAACCTCGTGTGCGAGTTTGTCGGGGGTGGTGGTTAGCTCAGAGCTCCGTGGTCCCTGTGATAGGGCCTCAGAAGAGGCTGACCAAGGACTTCCCGGCAGCGGACCTTGGCTCGGGGTCGTGGCTGGAGACTGGGGTGTGTAAGAGGGTCAAGAGTCAGGACCAACCAGGGGGCTGGCGGAGTTGCATGTCGAGTGCAGTTCTCAGACAAGGCCATGGAGCTCACAGAGGCTGAGTCAACGTGGCCACATGCTGGGGTGCTCACCGGGGACAGATGCAGAGCCTCGGGGACTCTTGCCTCTTGGAGGAGGCAGGTGGCCTGGCCCAAGCCTTGACCTGGGTCTCCCTCATGAGCACACGCATCCGTGGAGATGCTTTAACACCAGCTCTCTGCATCTCCTGGGTGCTGTTGGCCTGAGGCCTGCCCCTTCTCTGTACTGGAAACCCCAAGGCCCTGTTGGGTCAGATGTGCCCTGACTCACAGATGTGGCCTGATAAGACAGGGGTCTTCAGGAGGTGTCTGGGCGGCCGCCTCAAGACCTGTGCTGCCCCTGCCCCACCCAGCACCTGTTCAATTCCACATCCTCCTTCCCTTTGGCTATAGTGGAGTTGCCACGGTGGGGATGGGGGATGGGGAAGGCTCCCTTCGGGGGGGGTGGGGAGGGGTTCCTTTTTGGATCCCAGGGTGGAGGCAGTGTCTCCCTGGCCCCTGCTGAGGGCGGTGAGCAGGGAGTGAACTCCTGGGGGCACAGATCATCAGGCAGGCTGCTCTGGCCTGTCACCTCCCCACCCCTCGGCACCCAACCCTTCCCCCCAAAAACCAGCCCAGTGCCTTGTGAACGCATGAAAAACGGGGTGCCTCTGCCAAGAAGATGTGCACAACCTGCCTGTCTGTCCGTGCCCCACCTGGTCCCATGTGGGGAGGCCTTGGGCAGGGCATTCCTGTGGGTCTGTCCCACCACCCCCTCCCTCGTCCTTTAATAAAGAATTCTGAGCACACACGGGTCCTGTGGAGTCAGGTGCACACGGCTATGCCCTGGACATCTACCTTCTCTCTGAGGAGACCATCACGGCTCAGACTTCCAGCCCCCTTCTGAGAACCCCCGCCCTGGGGCCCTCCCCCCCCCCCAGGGGGGGGGGGTGGTGGCAGGAGGAAACAGACGCAGGAGGCCATCATGTAGAGCCTGTCGTTTATAGGTCTCTGCCGGTCTCGTCCGTCTGTCTGTCCATGTATGTGTTTCTCTCTACTGAAGGGGCAAGGGGAACTCTCATGTAAAAATCCAAAATACAATCCTGCCTGGGAACGGCCACAGCGAGGGGCAGTCCAAGCGTGGCTGTAAGGCCTCGAGCTGCCACGGCACACAGGGCTGGGGCCCTCGCTGCTGAGCAGGCTCCACGCCCAGCCTTCGCCCTGGGGCCTCTAGGAGACAGTGGGGTCCTTGGCTTTGGGGGGTTCAGAGCCCGTCAGCAGGGAGATGGTGGGGTCATCTGCGTAGTCGTCCCCCTCCGAGAAGTAGGAACCCTCCCCCAGCTCGAAGAGCACGGGCAGGTCGCTGCTTCCCATATCCACGGAGCCCGGGTCCACCAAGAACAGGGGTTGCGCCGTGTAGTGCACCAGCTGCTTCCCTGAGGGTGGGGGCTGGGTCAGGGCACTGGCGGGTGGGGACACCAGGCTGGGGCAGGGCAGGGGCTCAGGGCTTGGCTCACCTGAGTCAGGGCTGCTGTTCTCTGCCTCAAGGGGCCTGGGGGGCTCCTGGGGAGAGAGGAGCTCCTGGATCTGCCAGGGCAGGAGGGGGCAGAGTGAAGGTTCCTGCTCCCTGCCCGCCCCCCGCCCCCCCGCCCCCCCCCCCACCCCGCCTACGCACGCTGGCCAGGCTGCTGTCAAGGTCGGGCAGGCTCATGTCGGGCACTGTCACTGAGGGGCTGAACAGCTGCAGGGAAGGGAGGGCGGTCAGGCTGCGCCCGTGAGCTGTGAGCAGGGTGGGGGTAGGGAGGCACTCACGTCCAGCAGGGCGCTCGTGTCCACACTGAAGCCGTGGCTTGTCAGCATGGTCTGCAGGTTGTCCAGATTGGAGTCCATGGCGTCCAAGTGGTCACTGAGCTCGGTCCTAGCCAGAATGAGGAGGGCAGGTAAAGTGGAGCCCTAGGCACCCCCAGCCAGGTGCCCTCCTGCTGGTGATCACACCCACCAGACAGAGAGGGGCTGTCCTCAGCTATACCCCCACCCCGCTTGGGCTCACGGGAAGCCCTCCGAGGTGGGGCCCCATCGCACACCTGGTGTGGGCCTGGGGTGGGAACGTGTGTGGGAAAGGGCCAGGGTGCTTGGTCACTGGGGCGAGAGCGGCTCAGGCTGTGCCAGCTGGTCCTGTCACTGTGAGACCAAGTAAGGCCTCTGACAGCACTAAATGGCTGAGCCAAAATGACAGGGGGGCTCAGGATGGGCTGGGGGCGGTGTTCAGGCTCGGCAAGGTCTTGTCTCTACGTTGGAAGACAGCAGGGATGGGGAGAGGGAGCTGCGGGCAGGGTATGGAGGGCTGGTCTCTACTCTGGTGCATGCCGGGAAAGAGACCTGGGTCTGGAGGCTGTGGCCGAGAAGGCCCTGGGCCACCTGGTGGACCTGTGCCGTTGGACAGGTGGCCAGGCTGGCTCTGGGAGGTGTCCACAGGGCCCTGCCCCAACCTGAGAGGAAGCCAGTCAGCACGGAAGCCAGGAGCCTGGCTGCACCAGTGGCAGTGCCAGGCGGGGAGGCCCATCTCTGTCGGTCAGTGAGCTGGGGCACTGGCTTGGGCCCCAGAGCCTGGGGTGGGGGGGCTGCTCCCTGCTGCACAGGGCCCGGGATGCCCGTTCACCAGGCAGGGCCAAGTGCTCATGGCCAGGCCAGGGTCTGGTCCGAAGCTGGGGAGGGGCCTGAGCTCTGGCGGAGCCCTCCTCCCTCCCCAGTGGGGACGGCGCTAACCCTGGCTGGACTCGGCCATGAAGAGAGGAGGGGCAGGGGAAGAGGCGGGCGACCCCAGACATCTGTGGAGCGCGAGCCAAACTGCAAGATACAAAGACAAGAGCCCCCCGATTGCAGGTGGGGGCCAGGTGGACTCCGTGCCCCCCGCCCTTGCTTGCCTGGCCTCTGGGGCAAGCCCTCTGCTGGGCAGGACAGATGCAGTGGCCTGTCGCAGGAAGGGGTGACAGCAGCGGCCAGAGCGGCTCAGAAAGCAGGTGCGACAGACCTGCAAGGCTGCACACCCTTGGCTCCTGAGGCCCTGGGGATGTGGGACAACGGGCTCTGAGCTCAGGGCCAGGTCTGCTGGCTCACCCCCCGGCGCCCCTGCGCCCACAGCCTGACGACCGCCCCACACCAGCCCTCCAGGACAGCGCTAGCTAGAGGCCCAGACGTGCTTCCTGAGGCTGCGGCGGAGGCGGGTGGGGCGGCACTCACTTGTCCAGGCAGGCTACGCTGAGGCACTTCTCAGGGGCCGAGGCAGGTGGGGGCGGGGGTGAGGGGCGACGGCCCCCCGCATCCGTGAGGGGTGTGGCCGGGGCGGCAGGGGCAGGCTCGCTTTCCCGCAGGATGGAGTCAATGAGGGCGGTCGGGGACAGGGGTATCTCCACAACAGAGGACGGATGTCCAGGACTGGCCTCCTCCACCCGGGGGCTCCGAGGAGGACTCGGGGGCTCCTCCTTGACGCGTACCAGGGGGCTGCTGGACACTGGCCTGCACGTCGGGGGACACACACGTCAGCAGCTGCCGCCTCTGTGGGCCCACCCTTCTCCTGACGGTTGGGTGACGTGGCCCCCACCTCTCATCTATGCTTCCGCCTGGGGAGGCCAAAGGGCTGCCGGGGGCCAGCTCGGTGATGTCGGAGATGATGGGTCCGGAATTGGCGACGGTGTCTGGGGAGTAGAGGCTGGAGCTGCTGTAGGCCGGGGAGGGAGCCTGCCATCAAAGGGAGGTGACCTGTGTGGCAGGCGCTGCAGCACGTGCCTGCCCCCGCCCAGGCCAGTCCTGCCGCGCCCGGCTCCTGCCGCGCCCGGCGCTCACCGAGTAGGGGCCCGAGCCATGGATGTGCTCCAGGGAGTATTGGCGGCCGTACTTGGGCATGGAATGTGCCGCACTGCTGTCGTTCAGCATCAGGGGGCTGCAAGGGGGGGGGGGGGGTGGGGGGCGGTAAGGGGTGGGCTTAGGTGCCTCCCTGAGACCTCAGGGCCACCCGGGCCTCAGCCAGGGGGAGACAGGGTGGCCCTGGGCCCCGTGCTGGGGACGGCCACCCCCTGTGCCTCACATCTTTCTCTTCACCCCCAGGATCCGGTTGGACTGCACCAGTGAGATGAGGAACTGGATGAGCTGCGGGCAGAAGGGCACAGTTAGCCTGGCCCTGCGAGGGGCCCGCCAGGCTCCCCCTAGGCCCGCCGCACACCTTGTTGACGACTTTCTGCTGCTGGGCGTGCTTCTGCCGCAGGCTGGCCACTTCCCGCCACAGGGCCTCGTTCTCGCTGTAACACAGTGGGCGTGGTCAGCAGTGCTGGGGGCCCTCCACAGAACCCCGCCCCCCATCCCACCCTGGGCAGGGGTGGGGTCTGGGGTGCGGCGGTAACAGGGCTGGGGGCAGACCGCCAGGGAGGACACGCAGGGGTGTGTCAGTTGTGGGGGCGGGGGCAGAGCACAGGACTGGGTGTGTTGGGTGGACCCCAGGGTCCTGAGACCTCCTGGACACCCTTGAGTGTCGCCCCCCCCCCACCCCCCCCACCGTCCCTCTGAGCCATCTCTGCCCCACCTAAACCTGAGGAGAGGAGGGAAGGCCAGGGGTACAGAGCAGCATATGGCAGCTGTCCTATGCCCGTCCTATGTCACTAGGTCTGGGTGAGCAGGGCTGTGAGCAGCCTGGCCCTTCTGATGGGCCCCCAAGTGTCTTACTGACATGGAATTGCCCCTCTTGGCCTCGACCTGCAAGGCACCCACGTCCTGGGAGCCCAACTTCACCTGGCCCCACACCCAGATGTCCTATAGCCAGAGGCTTCTGCCAGCCCCAAACGTGGAGAGAGAGCCCAGGAGCCTCTTCCAGGACTTGGGGGTCATGAGGACCTGCCCCCTGAGAGGCTTTCGGGCCACACCAAGCTGAGGACAGCCACCCTAGGCTGCGGTTCCTGAGGTCCCCGGGGCCCCCAAGTGCATAGGAGGCGGCCCAGGCCAGCCCTGTTAGGGGTCCTGGTTGAGGAGGGGAGCACAGGGCCGGTTACTGGTGGCCAAACGTGCCCCGGCGGCAGTGGGGGCCAGCGGGTGCGTTGGCGTGTGGGGGCGGTGAAGACCAGCCACCCCGGCCTGTGGAGCGCACACTCGGGACACAGCGTGGGGCGCCGAAAGGGGAGGCAGGTGCCAGGAGCCCAGCTCTGCCCGTTGGGGCGGGAACTGGGTTAGACCCTGTCTCCCAAGGCGCGCGCACAAGTCCAAATGTAATTCTGCGCTTGGGAGAAGCCTGGAGCGTCCCTGTCTTAGACTGCAGGAGGCAGGGCTGGTGGGAAGGGGCCCCCGGAGGGGTGGCCAGTTCCCAGGCCTGCACCTCTCCTGTCTGCTCTTTCCTCAGGCTGCCTCCCACGGGTCCCCTCGTCCCACCACGTCCCCTGCTAGGCGCCCCCCTGCACGTGCCGCGTGGAACCTACTGCTTCATGGCCAGGAGTTTGGAGTCCATGCTCTCCTGCTTCCCCTTCATGAGCTGGACGTCAGTCAGCAACTTGGTGACACTGTCTTGGCGGATCTTTATGTCCTCATTCTTCAGGGTGGATACCTGGAACCCCGGTGGAGGCGGGGGGGGGGGGGGACGGGGAAACAGTTACTGAGATGCCCACCCCTCCCCGCCGCCGGGGGAAGAGGGGAGGGCCTGGGATGCCGCAGAAGGGCCAAGGGGCTGGGCTGGCAGTCTGGAGAGGGGCCTTCAATGTGGTGGCTGATGGGGGAACGGCCAAGGGGAGTCCCAGATGGACAAGCAGGGAGGAGAGGGCCCATCAGGAGGAGGGCTCAGGGCGGCCAGGCCAGCAGCTGACTGCCCTTAGCAGTCGTAGGTCCAGCAGGACAGCAAGTAGCCGCTGCTCCCTCTCATAGTCTGGAGGAAGGTCTGAGGAGGCAGAGAAAGGGAGGCAGACTACTCACGCTGGTCACTTTCCTCTTGATGTTCTCAAGGAGCTGCTCCTGGCCACGCAGGAAGCACGGGTGCTGGAACTCAGTGTCGTCCCTCTCTGGCTTGACCAGGCCACCCTGCTCAATGTGGACCACCTTCCGGAAGCCGTCTGCACATGACGGGGTGGAGCAGCTCTGCCTCAGGGCCGGGCACCGCCCCACCGAGGGACAAAGGGAGGGGTCCGGGAGGAGGGCAATGCCTGGCACGGCTCTGGTCACAACCACTGCCTGCGGCAGCTGGGTGGTCTTGGTCTAAGGGAGACCCCATACCCCAGACGACAAGCCCTCACCAGCGTGTGTGCCTGTGTCTGGCTGGGACTTCAGAGACTCTTCCCTGAGACTCTGCTCCCCTGGGAAGAGGCGCCCTGGCCGCAGGCCCCCCAGATGCGCCAGGCTCTGCATCATGCCCCGCCCCACACGCCCAGATAGCAGGGTACTCACACATGTTGAGCTGCCGCACGAAGCTGGCCATATTGTTGTGCTTGAAGTACTTGGGCAGCACCTCCTTGGCAAACTGGCCCTGGTCGAACACGTGGAAGCTGTTCCCGCTCTGCTGGGAGGCACGCGGCAGAGTCACACGCAGCCCACGAGGCACAAGTCCCCAGATGTGCCCAGTCCCTCTGCTCCTGCGTGTGCCCTGCTGGAGGCCCGGGACTGGGTGACAGAAGCCACACAGCCAGAGAGATGAGGGGACCTCATCGCAGCCAGGAAGCCCTGCCCCGGGGCTCCAGAAGTTGCCTGAAACACGCGGCACCTCACGCCCAGTCTTTAGGGGACCTTGTTTTTGCTTTAATCAGATTTCCCCCAGGAACAACCAAGACCCCAAGGTGAGGCAGCCAAGAAAATGGGAGGAAAACACACAGTTGTATTCAGAAATGCAACCTCGTTCTTCTTTCGGCATCTGAGGCGGGAAAAAGAGGTTGTGAAACAGTCACTGCATTACTCATCTTCTATCCCCTCATTTTTTAAAAACACACATTTTTAAAATTTTTATTTATTTTTGAGAGAGAGAGAAAAAAGGGGGTGAGTGGGGGAGGGGAAGAGAGAGAATCCCAAGCAGGCTCCGCACTGTCAGCGCAGGGCCTGACACGGGTCTCGAACCCACGAACCTGAGCCGAAACCATGAGTCAGATGCTCAATCGGCTGAGGCACCAGTCACCCCCATCTTCTTTCTGACCTCAATCCAGAAGCTACCAGGAAGGTTGGCGAGGCCAGCCTCTGCTGGAAGGGCCTTGGGGTGTGGGGCAGGGTCCTGGAATAGGGCCAGAGAGTGGTGAGGGGAGGAGGGGGTGGGGGGTGACAGGACATGCTACCCTTGAGTCCGCCAGGGACACTGGGCATGGCTTCCCCCATCGAAGAAGGGGCTGAAGGTAAGGAGAGAGAGAAGCCAGGGGAACCCTGGTGGTAGGTGAAAGCTAGAGCCTTGTGTGTCCACACACGTGCGTGCATGTGAAAATGAACCCAGATATAAGCATGTGAAGGGGTGGAGAAGGTGGAGAAAGGGCCTCTGAAAAGTCTTCTCCTCCAAAGAAGCAGTAAGAAAACCAGCCAAAACGTTACAGTGTGCTTTTTCAGAACTCTGAAAATCAACAGCAACATGGGAAGCCTTTATTCAAGAAAAATGATTCTCCTGCAGTAAGATCAGTGAGCTTTGTGGTATTTTGACTTGCCCTGTTCCCGCTTCCCCTCCTGTAGCCCCATTCCCAGAGAATTACTCTCGGACCAGTCAGCTCCCTGGGAGCTTCCACTTGTAAAGCTGTCTTTGCTTGATTTGACCCAAAGCTCTCCCAGTACAAAAAGCCTTTTCCTTAGGGATGTTTGTTGATGACATCAAAAGAGGATTTCAAAACTTTGTGGTTGCTTCAGACAGAGGATAACAGGGCAAAAAACAGGCTAGCTAGAAAACCTCAAAAGGAAGAGCTAGGGAATGAGACCTCGAGAGGGGTTTTGAAAAGCTCCAAAACATTCCTGGGCATCCGGAAGTCACATGCATGTGTAGGGCTGTGTGGACAATCAGGGAAGACCTGACGTGGCCCCAGGCGCGCACCTCTGGCTGACTTGGAGGCTCTGCACAAGCAGGAAGCAGAGGACAAAGCAGAGGCGCCACCTACCTGGGCTGTGTGCCGAATGCAATAAATCCCCCAACACCTACACGGGGTCCCCCGGCAAAGAACAGGACATTTATTGGTTCCAGGAGGCAAGGGAAATTTCTGTTCCCTTGACTAGCTCACTACTAAGCTAGCCAAGCAGACTTCAGTGGTCACGAACAACAAAGACCATAAGTCATCCAGAATTCGTTCAGAAAAGTCACTAAACAAACGAATACCAGCAACTACAAGAAATAGCAACAGCAACAAATCTGGGGAGGAGAGAGAATCTGATATTCAGAACCTAACACATACCACATTATATTAATTCAAAGTCCAGTTTCCAATGAAAAAGTATGAAACCTGCAAAGAAACAAGACATGGCCTATACACTAGGGAAAAAAAGCAATCAATTGAAACCATCCCTAATGAAACTTGTAAGTTGGATTTACTAGACAAGGACTTTAAGTCAACAATTTCAAATTTGTTCAAAGAATGAAATGAAATGGCAGCTAAAGAAATAAAGGAAAGCATGAGAACATCTTGCGGAATGAAGAATACCAATAAAGATAAAAATGAACCAAATCTGAATTAAAAAATATAATTGCACCAACTTATGCCCAATGGAAGTCCCAGGAGAGAAAAGGACAGAAAGAATAGCTGAAGGAATAATGGCCTGAAATTTCCTAAGTTTGATAAAAAACGTCCAGGAAGCTAAACAAACTCCATTAAAAAAAAAAAAAAAAAAGATTAAAACTGATTTCTCATCAGAATCCACGGAGGCCACAAGGCAATAGGATTACATTTAAAGGGGCCAAAAGGAGGGGCACCTGGGGGGGGGGGGCTCTGTCAGTTACATGTCTAACTCTTGGTTTCAGCTCGGATCATCACCTCATGGTTCATGGGATCAAGCCCTGTGTCAGGCCCCATGCTGGCAGTGCAGAGCCTGCTTGGGAGTCTTTCTTTCTCTACCCCTGCCCCGCTCTTGCTCTCTCTCTCAAAATAAATAAACTTAAAAAAAAAAGTAAAGGGGCTGAAAGGAAAAAAAACGGTCAACCAAGAATTGTATATCCAGCAAAGCCTCGCTTTGAAAAGTAAGGAGCAGGGGCGCCTGGGTGGCTCAGTCAGTTAAGCATCTGACTCAGAGCTCCAGGCTCAGAGCCTGCTTCGGATTCTGTCTCCTCTTTCTGCCCCTGCCCCACTCATGCTGTGTGTGTGTGGGGGGGGGGGGGTGTCTGAAAAATAAACAAACATAAAAAAAGTTTAAAAAAAAGAAAAGGAGCAATTTCCATTTCTGGGATTCAAGTGTGAGATCTACTGAACCACTCCCAAGTGAAACAAAGCTTTTTTTTTTCTTTTTCTTTTTTAAAATTTTTAATGTTTTTAAATTTATTTTGAGACAGAGAGAGAGAGAGAGAGAGAGAAAGAGAGAGAGAGAGAATGAGTGGGCAAGGGGCAGAGAGAGAAAGAGGCACAGAATCCGAAGTAGGCTCCAGGGTCTGAGCTGTCAGCACAGAGCCCGACGCGGGGCTTGAACTCACAAACTGTGAGATCATGACCTGAGCCGAAGTCGGATGCTTAACCAACTGGGCCACCCAGGCACCCCTATTTTTTTCTTTTTAAAAGTTTACTTATTTTTGACACAGTGTGCTTGTGCAAGTGGTGGAGGGGCAGAGAGGGAGACAGAGAACCCCAAGCACGCCCTGCACTGCCAGCACAGAGCCTGACACGGGGCTCAATCCCATGAACTGTGAGATTTTCTCGGGAGAGAGGCAGTCAGAAGGAAAGAGAGCTCTGAAGGGGCTCCCCAAGGGAACTCACTTTATTTGAAACAAAAAGTAAGGAAGTTCAAGCGTAAGGCTGCTCTTGAAAACAACGGCACCTCTTGGTTCAGAGTAACCAGCTCAACCAGGCCCAGCCTGTTCTACAGGAGAGAGGCAGCTCACAGCCCTCCCAGAGTCAGAACAAACCTCAAAGACAGGCCTTCAACACTACCACTGGTTGAATTTAATTGGGTTAGACCGCTCAACAATTTGTGCCCTGAGGCACCGTCAAAAAACACCACCACAATCAGGCAGTAATTAGAGCCTAAAGTCTGGGTGTAATACCCTGGGAGGCAGTAGAGTTAACACTGAGGTCAAAGAGAATACAGTCTTCACTAAAATAACCCAGCTAAGTCACAAAACAAACCAGCACAAAACAAAAACAAGCGTGGGGGGGAGGTGGGTGGTGGGTGGGGTGGTCATCCAGAAGTACTACATTACCTAAAATATACTTTTTCAATAAAATTATGAGACACGAAAAGAAGCAGCAAAGTGTGACCTGTGCACAAGGGAAAGGAGAAAAAGCCAACAGAAACGGAGCGTGAGAGGGACAAGGTGTAAAGTTTCCTCAAGACTTCGAAGCAAACATCACCTCTATGTTTAAAGATGAGGTGACAGTGCCTTGCCAAAGACAGAATCGCAACAAAGAGACAGGGCTTGTAAAGCAGAGTCAGATGAAAATTCCAGAGCCCAACAGTACAATAACCAAAATGAGGAATTTACTAGAAAGACTCAGCAGCAGATGTGAACTGGCAGAACAAAGAAATCAACAAATTTGAAAATGGATTGGTAGAGATGATGAAAGCAGAAGGACAGAGAGAAAACAGAGTAAAGAAAAATGAAAGGAGTCTCAAAAAAACAAAACAAAACAAAACAAAACAAAACAAAACCCAAAACTTTAACTGCCTCAGCGTACGTGTAAATGGAGTACATTTCGTTACAGGAAAGAAGGACCAGAACAAATACTAAAAGAAATAAGGCCTGAAAACTTCCCAAATTTGCTTCCAAAAATCAATAGACATGGTATGCCATTCCTGAGGTCAACTCTGCTCTGTTTCGTAAGCGTTTTTATAGGGGCGCCTGGGTGGCTCAGTCAGTTGAGCGTCCAACTTCAGCTCAGGTCATGAACTCACGGTCTGTGGGTTCGAGCCCTGCATTGGGCTCAGTGCTGACAGCTCAGTCTGGAGCCTGCTTCGGATCCTGTGTCTCCCTCTCTCTCTGCCCCTCCCCCACTCTCACTTTGTCTCACTCTCTCAAAAATAAATGTAAAAACAAAAATAAGTGTTTTTATAATCCTATAGTTTTGGTATACAGATCCCTGCATGTTTTACTATGCTTGTATTTAAGTTCTCATCTTTTAAAAAAATTTAAAAATGCTGATTTTTGAGGGGGGGCAGTGTGAGAGGCAGAGAGACGGAGGCAGACACAGAATCCAAAGCAGGCTCCAGGCTCCAAGCTCTCAGCACACAGCCTGATGTGGGGCTTGAACTCCCGAGCCATGAGATCATGACCAGAGCCAAAATCATCTGCTTAACCGACTGAGCCACCCAGGCTCCCCAGTAGTCTTTTGGAGCAACTGTAAATGATATTAAAAAACAAAACACATCAATTTCCTATTGTTCGTTAGAAATGCAATTGATTTTTGTATGTTGACCTGGTATCTAGTGACCCTGCAAAACTCAATTCTTTAGTTTTAGGAGTATTTTTATAGATTTCTTGAGATTTTTCTGTGGACAATCATGCCATCTATAAATAAGGTCAGTTTTATTTCTTGCTCTCCAATATATATTCTTTTAACTTCTTTTTCTTGTCTTCAATTACTAGATAGGACTTCCAGTACAATGCTAATTAGAACTGGTGAAAATAGAATTGTACCTTGTTCTATCTTAAGGGAAAAGCATTCAGTCTCTCCTAACATTAAGTATGATGTTAGGTGTAGATCCTTTTTTTGTTATCGGGCTGAGTATGTTCCCCACTATTCTCAGTTTCCTGAGTTTTTTGTTTTTTGGTTTTTTTTTTTTTTATAAATGAACATCAAATTTGTCAAATATTTTTTCTGCAAATAATATGATCATGTGGCTTTTCTTCTTTACGTTGTTAACACAGTGGATTACACTGACTTAATTTTAAAATCCTGGACCACCCTTCCATTTCTGGAATAAGTTCCTTGTGTTGTGACATCACTCTTTTTATATATTGCTAGATTTGCTTACATTTTACAGAAAACATTATGAAAAATGCTGGTTCTTAGTTTTCTTAGACTATTTTTGTCTAAGTTTTAAAAAAGTTTATTTTTAAATAACTTCTATACCAAACATGGGGCTCAAACTCATAACCCTGATATCAAAAGTCACGTGATCTTCCAACTGAGCCAGCAGGTACCCCTGTGTGTGTTTTAAGGTTTATGTATTTTTGAGACAGAGAGAGACAGAGTATGAGCAGGGAAGGGGCAGAGAGAGAGGGAGACACAGAATCCTTAGCAGGCACCAGGCTCTGAGCTGTCGTCAGAGCCGGTCGGGGGTGGGGTGGCTCCAACCCACAAACTGTGAGATCATGACCTGAGCCAAAGTTGTGGGGCTTGAATCCACGAACCATGAAATCATGACCTGAGCTGAAGTCCGTTGCTTAACCAAATGAGCCACCCAGGTGCCCCCAGGTGCCCGTGTTTGATACCAAGGTAATGCTTGCCTCACAAAATGAGCTGCAAAGTGTTCCCTCCTTTGGTTTTCTGGAGAAAGTTGTGTATAATTGGTGTTATTTCTTCTTCAAATGTTGAAATTTGGCAGTAAAATCATTTAGGCCTGGACTTTTCTTTTTAGGAGGTTTATGACTAGGAATTCAACTTCTTTAATAGAGTTAGGACCGTTAAGGTTATCCATTTCACCTTGGGCAAGTTTTGACACTTTATGGCTTTAAGGGAATTGGTCCATTTTTATCCACGTTGCCAAATGCACATGCATACAGCTGCTCAAAGCACTTCCTTATTACCCTCATACCGTCAGAGGGGTCTGCCGTGACACATATCCTCTTTGTTCCTGATATTGGCAATTCAGGTCTTGTCTCTCTGTCAGTCATGCTACAAGTTACCAATTTTTATCTTTTCAGAGGATCAGTTTTTGAATTAATTTATTTTACTGTTTTACCATTTTCGGTTTCAGTGACTTCTTCTGTTATCTTTCTCATTTCCTTCCTTATGCTTGCTTTGGGTTTACTTTGCTTTTTTTTCTACTTTCTTAAGGTGGAAGCTTAGAAGCCATTCTTATTTTCTAATGGGATCACTTAATTGTATAACTTGCCTCTGAGCACTGCGTTAGGTGCTCTCACATTTTCAGGGAGCGGGCATTTGGTGGACTGCTGGGGGACATCTGTGGGACAGGAGATGGAGTCCCCCTCGGATGGAAGATGGAAGAAAAGACTGCTCCTTCTGGGGCTGCACACTCTCTCTCAGTCTTGACGGAGGCGCTCCCAGGCTACGTCTATCATCCATGCGCATGATGTAGACCGTGTCTTGTCTCGTCCCCAGGACAAAGTGTTTGCTGAGTTACACTCTTGCTGACTAGGTATCTCTACATAACTGGCCACCAGGGACACCCCCCCACCCCACATTTCTCAAATGGGAAGATACAATTACATCAAGTTTATAATTTAAAATGAATAGCTTGATCCACTTTTGACATACAATTGTTTACCACCACATGCGAGAACTGAAGACATTTCCATCACCCCCGAAATTATCCTTATGCCCCTCTGTGGTCAACCCCCACCCCAGGCAACCACTGACCTCATCTTTGCTCCCCTGGATTTGCCTTTGCCAGAATATCACATAAATGAAATCACAGAGTATGCAGCCTTTTGTGCTTGGTGCCTTGCACTTAGCACCACAGAATGCTTTCAAGGTTCGGCCACAGAGTCTCCCGGAAAGCTGTTCACTCCTCTTCAGTGCTGAGTGGAGCTCCCTGCGGGGGGCGCCGCCGCTTGTCCGGCCACTCCCCAGCAGGCTGACCTGTGGGTCGTGTCCTATTTTTGGCTCTTGTGAATAAAAGTGCCATAAACATTTGCATTTGGGTCTTTTCTTTTTTTTAATGTTTATTTACTTTTGAGAGAGAGAGAGAGAGAGACAGAGTGCGAACAGGGGAGGGGCAGAGAGCAAGGGGGACACGGAATCTGGAGCAGGCTCCAGGCTTCGAGTTGTTAGCACAGAGCTGGACGTGGGGCTCGAACTCACCAACCAGGAGATTATGACATGACCTAAGCTGAAGTTGGACGCTTAACCAACTGAGTCATTCAGGTTTTTTCCTTCTAGAAGTTTTCTAGTCTTAGCTTTTACATTTCAGTCTGATTCATTTCAGTCAGTGTTTGTACACGGTGTGAGGCACATGGCGAGCTCACATCTGTGTTTACGGGCGCCCAATTATTCCAGCACCACGTGTGGAAAAGACTATTCCTATAGAATTGCAACGGCACCTTTGTCAAAAATCAATGAACTTTAAATGGGTGGGTCTCTTTCTGGATTCTCTAGTTGTTCTGTTTATATGTTTACAGTTATGACAGTTTCACTCAGTGCCGATTATTACAGCTTTATAGTAAATTGTGAAATCAATTTGTGTGAGCATTCCAATTGTTCTCCTTTAAAAAAATGTCTGAAGGGGTGCCCGGGTGGTTCATTTGGTTAAGTGGCCAACTTTGGCTTGGGTCATGATCTCTCACCATTTGAGGGTTCGAGCCTCACATTGGGCTTTGTGCTGACAGTGCAGAGCCTGCTTGGGATTCCCTCTCCCTGTCTCTCCCTGTCCCTCCCCCACTTTTGTTTGTTCTCTCCCCGCCCCCCCCCCCCCACCAAAGTGAATAAACAAACTTAAAAAAACTGTCTGTCTATTCTCTGTTGAGAATGTTTGGCTTTGCTTTTTCATATAAACTCTAGTAGGGATCACTTTACCAACATTTACAAAAATGTCTGCCGAGATTTTACTGGGATTGTGTGAAATCTGTTTTCATTTTACCAACACCGGGTCTTCTGTTTATGACCATGGCATTTCTCTCCATTTACTTAGATCCTCTTTAATTTTTCTCAGCAGTGTTCTATAGCTTTCCGTGCACAAATTTTATACATGGTTTACAAGGTCCACACCCGTGGTAACTGGTCTACAGGCAGCCCCCAATGATCCCTGCCTCTGGGGGCTCACACCTTGTGCTGCCTTCTCCTGTGCTGTGGCTGGGTTGTTCTTGGTGACCACCAGCATTTAACAGGTGACATGTATCCGAGAACACATTACAAAGGCCACACTGGATCCCTTGCTCCGGGAGCAGCAGGCTGACAGGCCGAGGGAGCAGGCTGAGGGGCTCCTGTGGTGAGGAATGGAAGCCACTTGCCACCACGCACTTGAGCGAACTTAGAAGTGGGTCTCTCTTTGCAGCTGAGCCTCGAAGTGCCTGCAGTCTCGTGAGAGACCTCGCGTCAGAATCAGCTCGTGACTCTCAGAAACTGTGAGACGTTTGCTGTTTAAAGCAGTTAGGTTTGGAGACAACTGGTTACACGGCAAGAGATAATACGGCCAGTAAGTATTTTGTGTTTTTTTAATGCTATTGTTAAATATTTCCATTTTCAAGGGTTCATTGCTAGTATACAGAAATAGAATTGGTTTTTTTACATCAACCTTGAATCCTGTGACCTCACCAAACTCATTTACTAGTTCTAATCACTTTGGTATTTTCTTTTTTTTTTGTAGATTTCTTGGGACTTTCTAAGTAAATTACAATGTTTTCTATAAACAGAGCCAGTTTTATGTCCTACCTTCCAACTTTTCGGTCTTTTATTTACTTATATCTGCCAGACTACCCGACCAGGGTGTCACACACATCGTTGAAGAGGAGTGGCAGAAGCACCTGCTTTTTCAGGGTTAAGTACAATGTCAGCTGTAGGTTTTCATAGCCGCTTCCTATTAGGCTGTGGAAATGCCCTTCCCAGTTTGCTAAGCTTTTATCACAAAGTGAGTGTTGAGTTTGTCCAATGTTTCCCCTGCCACCATTAAGGTGTCGTGCGGGTTTTCTTCTCTTTGTCCGCTGATGCGGTGAGTTACAGTGGGTTCTGAATGCCGACCAGACTTCATCCACAGAGCTCCCTTCTGGCCTCGCATCTCACAGGTGCTGAGTCAGTGTTGTTCTGGTCTGGGTCCCTCTCTGTGCAATTCTTTCTTTTTCTGGCTGCTTTTACGATTTTTTCTTCATCGGTTTTCAGTAATTTGTTAGTGATATGCCCTGGGTCTTTTTGTTCGTTTGTTTTTTGTGTGTGCTTATCCTCCTTAGGAATTCTTATTAAGTTTTGGATCTGTGGGTTCACAGCTTTCCAAAGATTTGGACAACTATGTCTAAGCATTCCCTCTCCCGTTACTCTGGAACTCCACTTGTGTGTCAGGCTATGCGATATCATCCCCGTGAGGCTCTGCTTCTGCTCACTATTTCCAGTCTTGTTTTTCCCTGTACATCACCATGGACAGCATCTATGCTTACTTTCGTTCAGTGATCTTTTCTTCTGCAGAATCTAATCCGCTATTAATCCCCAGTAGTGACGTATAAAAAAAAAAGCTTTGAATTTTAGAATAGCTTCTTTTTTAATTTTCGTTTTTTTAAGAGTAACTTGAGATTTACAGAAAACTTGGGAAGACAGTACAGAGCTCTCACACAGCCCTCACGCCGTTGTTAACAGTGTTAACACTGTTGTCACAAGGAAAGAATCAATATGCAGGTTTCCCATGCTGCCCGGAAGTACGGCGTTCCTATGTCAACATTCACAAAGCCAAGAATTACTGTTAATTGACATGGAAAAATTTAGAGTA
Organism: Acinonyx jubatus; assembly: GCF_027475565.1. Lineage (NCBI taxonomy): Eukaryota > Metazoa > Chordata > Mammalia > Carnivora > Felidae > Acinonyx > Acinonyx jubatus. The sequence goes on from NC_069394.1 coordinate 578,789, forward strand.
TTCCCAGACCCAAAAAATCACCTCTCTTCAGCTTTTCTGATACCTAAGAACACATCTTGCAAACAGATGCACAAACGAAGCAGAGATGAACCACAAACGCTCACGGACACAGAGCACTAGCTCTAGCAGCTTGATGCGAGATCTGAACACAGTTCCTGAGCAAGGAGCTTGGCGCGGCCACCCCTGCTGCTTGGAGCGCACGCTGCCTCTGTAACAGCTCGCTGCAAAATCAATGCTGGATGCTATTTTTGCTTTTGCCTTTTTTTGTAAAAATGAAACTCCTCTTCAGATTTCTTTCAGTTAGTGAAAACAGATAGTAACGTAGGTCTTTTGTTATAAAAGTGAAATAGCGTAAAATGAACTCTCTCTCAAAAAAAAGTGGGATACCTGCACTTTATTATTTACTAAATAAAGTCTGGATCTTATTCAGATCTCCTTAGTTTTTACCTACTATCCTTCTGTCCCAGAACTTCACCTGAGATTACACCACACTTTGTTGTTACGTCTCCTTACGTTCCTCTTGGCTATGACAGTCTCTTTGACTTTTCTGGTTTCTCATGACCTTGACAGTTTTGAGGAGTACCGGTCCAGTATTTTGTAGAATTTCCCTCAATTTGGATTTGTCCTGTGTCTTTTCCTCACAGTTATGAGGTTAGTTGGGGTTACAGAAGGTTCTGGAGAGGAAGACCACAGAGGTTAAGTGCCTTTGTCATCACACCACGGCTGGACACTTACATGAGGCCATGTCTGTTGGGGGTCTCCACTGTAGTTTACCCCCCACCCTTTCCCACTCGGTGCTTCTTGGAAGTCACTATGTGTAGGCCACAGGTACAGGTGGGGAGATATGTGTCACCTCCCTGGAGGGAGTGTCTACACAAATAATGTGGAATTCTGCACGATAGACTTTTCCATTGCCATTTTATTTGCTTCTTTCTCTCTCTCTCTCTCTCTCTCTCTCTCTCTCTCTTCCACTGTCTTCATGGTTTTGCTTTGCTTCTTTGAGCACTCAATACTTTACAATTGCTTTAAGGTCTTTGTTGGCTAGTTCCCATCACCCCTGGGAACACAGCTATGACTCCCCTTCTTTGTCACAGGGTGCACTCTCACGCCCATTGGCTCATCTGTTAGTTCTGACTGGGCCCTGGACACGGGGGTCTTTACGTTGCATCTGGGTTTTGTGGTATTCCTCCTGAGAGTGTTTCGTGTGGATCAGCCTGATCCTTTCAAGGCTTGTCTTTACACTCGATTACATTGCATTTGGGGCAGCCTTTCTTAATTCAGTCCCACCTCCAACTTGTAGGTCTTCTGGTCCTTGTTGAACGCTCTACGTGTTCAACATGGTTCCTCTGCTCTGGCTGTGAGAATTCAGGTAACTCATGGCCCTGTCTGAGCTCTCCTCAGTGACTGTTCCTTCCCTAGAAGGTTCTCAGGCTGGCTTCATAGGTCTCCTCCTGTGGATGGGTGAACCAGAACTCTGCTGAAGACCTGAAGGGGCTCATGTGCAGACTCCTGGAGCTCTTTCTTAGTCCAGCTCCCTTCTCTGGTACCACACCTTGCAAATTCTAGATGCCTCAGTTTCTCCAAAGTCTGGGCTGTTAAGTTTCCCCTTTCTGTGCTGGAGTTTGAAAACTGCCTCTAGGTAGAAAGACTGGAACCTGTGTGGCTCACCTGTCCTTGTTTTCCAATCCTGAACACTGTTTAAGGGTTAAGCCCACATTGAACGTGTCCTATAAGCCCTACCTGAAGGGCCATCAGGAGTTTCAGATGTCTCCTGGTGAATCCATCACAGAACCCGATGTTCTCTCTCCCTGCCTCGTGGTTCAAGGCCCCGCCTTCTCTGCTGCCTCCAGGGAATCCTGGAGGTGATCTTAGCTTTTCCTAAAAAGGCCTCTGATTAGAAATATGGAAGGAACAGGGAGAAGTGAGTGCCCATCTGCTTGCTGGTAACCAATGCCCTCACCCTGAAATGCATTTTTTAAAAAAAAAGTAAACTCTGGGGGCTCCTGGATAGCCAGTCGGTTGAGCATCTGACTCTTGGTTTTGACTCAGGTCATGATCCCATGGTCGTGGGATTGAGCCCCATGTTGGGCTCCACACGGAGTGTGGAGCCTGCTTAGGATTCTTTCTCCCCCTCTGCCCCTCTCCTCAGCATTCATGGGCTCTTGATAAATAAATGAGTAAGTAAGTAAGTAAGTAAATAAATAAGTATATAAATAACAACGACCCACAAAACTCTACACCCAGCATGGGGCTTGAATTCACGACCTCAAGATCCAACAGTTGCATGCTCCATGCACTGAGCAGGTCGGGTGCCCCAAGAGGCACTTCTTGGTAACTGCCAAGTCTGACTAAATTTGGAGCCTCTGGTCTTATTTTTGATGGCCCTGGGAACAACCTAAAATGAATCCAAAATTCTGCAGGGATGTATGTTTTTACAGACAGGGTCTCTGTCTTTGAGTATTTTCTCCAAGGGCTCCACGACCCCAAAGGGTTAACAACCACTGTATTCCATGAGGGAATACCACTGCATTTTTCAAGTATCTGCCCCAGGACACCTTAGTCCCCCGTTTTTGTTCCTCAAAAGTCAATCCAAAGACCAGTCTACACGATGTGCTCCGTTCTGAATGTGGCTGGCCGACTACTCTCTGGGTTCCAGGAACACGGGCATTAGAGGCAGTGAGAGTATGGCTGGAGCCAACGTGGCCACAGAAGCAGAGAAATCCGGGTGTAGAGTGAGGTGTCAGGGGGCGTGAGGCTGGTCCAGAAAGGGAGAGCCACTGAGGACCCGTCCTCTACCCTGGCTGTGTCCTTATCTGAGTGTGAGACCATCTGCACCATCACGTCCTTTTCTGGTTTCTGCTCAAGTTCACTTTATTAGTGCCTGCAACACAGGCACCAATACATCCCTCCTAATCCTTGGCCCTCTGGCCACTGGCCCCTGGACTCACACCTCCAGACCATCGAGCACGTGCAGGTTAGTGACTCTGCTCACTCTGACAGCTTTCAGGGTCAAGAAAGGAAGAGTCGGTGGTGCTGGCTGCTGTGCTACCAGGACTGGGAAGCATTTGAGGGCAGCTTTCCTCGTTTCACAGCCTCCTTCCAGAGCTGGAGAGAATCCCGCAGCCAGAGCTGGAAGCCCCGGGGTGTATGGAGCGCGAGGACCCTGGCTCAGTCCCCGGTGATACACGACGGGAGCTCTTTGCACCTCCCAGGGTGGGTCCTGCAGGTTCCACTGCCCCCTCCCTGGTCCTTTAATAAAGAGTTCTGAGCACACACGGGTCCTGAGGAGTCAGGCGCACACGGCTACACCCTGGACATCTACCTTCTCCTCAAGGAGACCGTCAACGGCCCAGATTTCCAGCCCCCTTCTGAGAAGCCCCGCCCTGGGCCCCTCCCCCCTCCCCACCCCGGGGCGGGGGCCAGGAGGAAACAGACGCAGGAGGCCACCATGTAGAGCCTGTCGTTTATAGGTCTCTGCCGGTCTCGTCCATCTGTCTGTCCATGTATATGTTTATGTCTACAGAAGAAGCAAGGGGAACTCTCAGGTAAAAATCCAAAATACAATTCTGCCTGTGAACGCCTGCAGCACAGGTCAGTCCAAGCATAGCTAGGGTCTAACTAAGAAAGCAGGTGAGGGTGGGCCGGCGTCTTGAAGTGTGGAGCGCCGGGAGAAGGCAGTCAGAGAGCAACAGCTGGCCATCACCGGGAAGACGGTGGCCTTCAGGTTCAGTTTAACCAATCCCCAGCTTTCTTTGCTAAGTTTCCTAATGTCTTTGAGACTCAGTTTTCTTCTCTACGAAATAGCCATTTGTCACCTTCTTGCATGGCTGTGGATGGAGAACAGATACAAAAAGGCTCAGTTTAGCCTCACGCTGCAGGCAAGGACTGGACAAGCACACCTGTGCTGCTCTTGGCAGCTGGTCCTGCAGCCGTCTGGGTTCAGGGAGGCCCTGGGAGCCTCCGGGCCCTGCCATGTGCCTCCCAGCCTGCCACTGGGGAGCACTAACCCGGGGTGCTCCTTCAGCATTTTGGCTCAACTGACAGATCCCCGAGGGCAAGATCCAGAGGGCCTGCCCGGTCCTGCCGGCTGTCTGAGAACGAGCTCAGCAGGCCTCACCTGGCTCTCAATGCCAGGAGAGGAGGAGTGTTCCTGCCAGTCATGGGAGCTCTGGAAATGTTCCATGGCCAGCTCTGAGTGTACGGGTTGCACGCAGACCCGTTCAAGTAGTCTCACAGGGAGCTGATGACCTAACTACAGAAGTGCTGTGCCTAGGACTCTCCACCCAGAGACCCAGCCCCTCCAGAGTGAGCCTCCGACCGCTGGCACTTCAAGGGCCATCTGGGACAGGCCTGGCCTTGGCGACCTCCAGTTCCTAGGCCTCCACCTCCACACAATCCTATTAGGTTCATTCCTGCTCCCAAAGAAAAGAGAATTGCACAGAGCAGACCGGTACCAGGGTGGGGCCAGAGAGGCGCCAAAGGCCAAAATTTAAGGAGCCCCCCCCCACCAGGGCCTCCTCCACGTGGCCCTAAGAAAAAGTGCCTCCTTAAACTGTGCCGTCAAGCACCTCCCAGCCTCACCCAGGCCTGATCCCTAGGCCAGACAGGCCCAATTCACAGAGAGTCCCAGTGGATGTGGGTGGTAAGGGGAACAGCACAGGCTGCTGGTCAGAAGCGCTGGGGCACACCCACAGGCTACACTCATGCTCACCGAGTCCGTCCCTACAGCAGCAGGAGCTGCAGGGTCTTGTGGGACCTCTAAGGACCCGCTGAGATGCCGTGCCCAGGGTGTCTTTAACTGTATGAGGATCTGAGAGTGAGTAAGCCAACACGACTGTCTGGGGGCAGTGACCTATTGGTCTGTCCTTCAGGCTGGGCACAAGAAGCCCAACGCTCTGGGAATGCAAGCTTGTGCAGCCACTCTGGAAAACAGTACGGAGGTTTCCTCAAAAAACTAAAAATAGAACTACCTTACGACCCAGCAATTGCACTACTAGGCATTTATCCAAGGGATACAGGTGTGCTGTTTCGAAGGGACACATGCACCCCCATGTTTACAGCAGCACTATCACCAATAGCCAAAGTATGGAAAGAGCCCAAATGTCCATCGATGCATAAACGGATAAAGACGTGGTATATATATACAATGGAGTATTACTCGGCCATCAAAAGGAATGAAATCTTGCCATTTGCAACTATGTGGATGGAACAGGAAGTTATTATGCTAAGTGAAATTAGTCAGAGAAAGGCAAATATCATGTGACTTCACTCATGAAGAGTTTAAGAGACAAAACAGATGAACATAAGGGAAGGGAAACAAAAATAACATTAAAACAGGAAGGAGGACAAAACAGAAGACTCATAAATATGGTGAACAAACTGAGGGTTACTGGAGGGATTGTGGGAGGGGGGATGGGCTAAATGGGTAAGGGGCATTAAGGAACCTAACCCCTGAAATCATTGTTGCACTATATGCTAACTAATTTGGATGTTAATTTAAAAAAATAATAATAATAAAAAAGCCCAACGCTCTTCGGACCTGGCCCCACTGGCCAGGGTTTCTGGGGATGAACTGCTTCCCCCACCTTATTCACCTTTGAGAGTCAAACACCAATCCTCTGACTGCCCCTTGTCCCTTAGGTCAAATGTGGTGAGTCTCTCTTGGTAGAACTGAGAGAAAACTTCCAACACAAAGGAAAAAACACCAAAAGCAAAGACATCAGAGCTTTCCAAGGCCTCTGAGAGCCAGACTCCGGGCCATAAGTCTGCTGAAGGCCCTGTGTGAACTTTTTTGACAGAGGCCACAGGTATAGGACCATCTCCTGTCTCTGAGCCAGGCAGCTCAACAGCCCCCTGCACAGCCTGGAAAAGGGCTTCCTTCCACTGCTGAGCTACTGTTGTGATTTCTATATTCACTGCTGGTGCCAGCCCTTACCACTATGTCCTGCTTGACCTGCATACAAACCAGGAAGGATCAAATACTTGTGCTCCAGCTGGTTCCCCATCCCCCTGCCTGGGGTTCACGGGTGGTGCAGCCACTCTAAGTGAAGGCTGTCACAGGCCTGACCATTCCTGTTCAAAGGCCTTGCCCAGAACACAGGCTGTGGGTCCTGGAGAGTACGCTGGTGACACTTCACCCACTCGCCTCACAATCTCTAAGCAGAAAAAGAGAGCAGATTAAGGGGCACCCTAGCAGGTGGGGTGGATCACCCTAGTAGGATTAGGCTTGGAATATTCCAGAGCATTTCTGATGCCCCTCCCTGGTCTGGGTTAAGAGTGTGTCCTGGGAGTTAGGGGAAGGAAAAAGAGGAAGAAGGAAGATAAAAGAAGACAGAAATATGAGCCCACTCCCTTGGGTTAGAAAAATGCAAGGTCTGGAACGAGTGGATGGCACTAACACGGCAGCCTTTGGGAAAGCATGCTGCCCCTCTTCGGGACTCCAGTCTGTCATCAGAGTAAACAGGCAGTGCACTGAGAAATGGAGAGTGCCCACACAGGCATGTCACTGAAACCAACACAAAGCGTCTCCCAAAAGAATGCTGCATGATATCTAGTTTCTTTATTCCCAGTCTTCAGGCAGCAAACTTGAGCAAACAGACCGCCCAAGAGAGAACTTGGCCTCCAGCTAGGGGCTAGCTTCAAGCTAAACATTTCTTCATTCCTAATGGCCTAAGAGCATGAAGGAGAAGTACTTAACAAAGTCTGAGAAAGCCAGCGTTTTGGCCCTCAGGAGGTCAAAGCGTATTTGGGGGCACCCATAGGCTCTGCATGACCAGAGTGGCCTTTCTTCAGGTCACCCATTTGCCAGCCTGGGGTATGGCTCTGGCCTTCCCAGACACGACATCACAGCTCGGATGGGAACAGCAGATTCTGAGCTTCAACTCCATACACACTCTCTGATTTACCTCTGCAAAACCGGAGTCGTCCGGTCTTGCAGGGTCAAACCATGTAAACAAGCCTGCTGCCAGGCAACTGGAGACAAGGACTTGAATAAACTCGTCCTGTGAAGAATGAAAATCAAAGCTGCTCTAGGAAAGCCCAACTCTACTATCTCTGGACATGGGTTCAAGATCAATCTGAACTTTATGACGTTTTACTTTCTGTTTTCGCTCCCTTTCCTTTCGCACTAGAGCAACGCCCTCCAATTCACGCGCCACGTCCTAATTTTCTCCAAATAGCTGCCGACCACACCACCCTGGAAACTCATTTGAGAAGATTCAGAGGATCACCTAGGCTGACTGTTCGCCAGCGAGATTGGGTACTGTTCTAAGGACAGACACACTTCCGCGATTGTTCAACACTTAGCGAAAGACCAAAGAAGAGGCCCTTCCTCCCCAGCCCAGGGACGCTTGGCGCGGCAGGGGCCGACAAGGAGCGGGCCCCGCACGTTTTCCTCCGAACCCTGACCCTGAGCTCCCGACCCCACATCCCACCCCTCACGGGGACTCGCCCCACCCCCTCACCGGGCTCCAGCAGATAAGCGCGTCGGTGTCTGGGTCGCTCACGAGGGTCCACAGCTTGGTCAGGAAGGCCGGGACGTTGCTGGGCCCCGCCGCGCCGGGGCCCACGGGCAGGTCCATACCGTGCAAGGCGGGGAGAGGCGGTGGTGACGACCGCGAAATGGGGCCGAGGGCCGGGCTAACGCCGCCGCCGCGCCTGCCGCCGGGGCAGCGCCACCGCCGCCGTCCGCTGCGCACACACAGCCCCGCGGCCTAGCATGGCCGCCGCCATCTTGCGACGGGCGCGTTCCCGCCGGCGCCGCCCGCCCGCGTCACCCCGGCGCGCGCACGCCGGCCCCGCCCCAGGCCCGCGCGTTCCTGCCGCCGCGCGCCTGCGCCCGCTGGCCCCGCCCCGCCCCACCAATCGGCCCGGGCGGGGCGGGACCGGCCGCGCCCCCTGACCCCGCAGGCCGCGCCCCCAGTCCCCACGCTGCCGGCGCTGCCGGAAGTGGCGGCGCGGGTCCGGACTAGCCGGGTAGCATGGCGGGTGCTCGGGGCGCGGGGCGTGCGGCGGCCACGGGGACGCGGCCTGGGAAGCGGCCGTCGGAGCCCGAGCTGGAGTTGGAGCTGGAGGAGGTGACAGCGGGGACGGGGACGGGGCCGGGCGGCGGGTCGGGCGGCGGGGTCGGGCGGCGGGGCCTGTGGCCGCACGTGGTGGCTCTTCCGCACACGGCGAGGCCGCCCGGCGCGCTGCGGGCCCGGGGATGCGAGAAAGAAGGGGCCGTCTGTCCCCTGCTGGAGGTGGCCTCGTGGCGAGCGTCCTTGGCAGCAAGCACCTGCGCAGGGGGTGGCTGGAGTGGGAGGCGGAGTAGAGGTGGCATCTGTGCAGCAGCCTCTCAGACCCTTTGAATTATGCGTCCTGCCGTTGTGTAAATATCTACACATCTACACGGCGCTTAATGCGATAGGCGTATTCTGAAGGTAAGAGACGAGATTGAAAGAGCCTGCCTGGAACCCAAGGGTTTACTGCATTGGACATGATTTTAAGTGGACTCACGGCCACGCCTGCTGTCCAGCTAACCCCAGGTCGGTTGCGTGATGTCATTACATCTGGGTTGTAGAAAGTGTTAGGAGGCATGTACAGGTCAGCCTTTCTCAACGGACCCCACTTAGCTGTGTCATCAGGCTCCCCCGTCACCTGGTCGGGTGCCCTCCTGCCCTACCAGGAGGTAGCTGTGGGCACCAGACTTGGTTGCTTCCACCACCTGGTCCGTACTTCAAGGAGCTGTTTGCGTTTGCGGTATTTGTTTGCTGTCATCACTGTGCACCTGAGTAAATGCCAGAGGTAGACGGTGCGGTGAGCTGTAGCAGGGTCGTGTCCATGGTAACTAGGTCTCGTACCGTGGGGTAACTTTTATGTGTCCAAGAAGGTGAGGGAGTTGCAAACTGTTAAGAAATAGGGAGTCCGCGACTCTGTGCTTAAGTGCTTCCTCAAAGTGTACGATTTCCTGTCGTTCAACCTTTTCTGGTAAAGGCAGTGACCAGGTCACAAACTGTATGCCGTGTCCTGCAGAGTTAGGGATGAGATGCTGTCTGGTGAGCAGAGCTCTGCTGAAGAAGCCTGAGGGCTGTGGCCTTGGAGGCTGGCCACACAGAGCCAGCGGTCAGCAAGCAGGGTGCCTGGTGGGCGGAGGGTGGGTTGGACACCTGGCTGTCACCAACACTGCTTCTTGCAGACCGCCCTCGTCTCTGCATCGGCTGCCAGCCTCCGGGATGGCAGTGATTCTGGCCTGTCTGAGAGCGAGGAGAGCGTGTTCTCAGGCCTGCAGGATTCCGGCAGCGACAGTAGTGAGGATGACCCAGCCGAGGGAGAGGATGGGGCCAGCGGTGATGACAGCCACAGCAGGATGGAGGAGACCTCTGGGCAGCAGGTGCAGGTGGGTGAGTGAGGAGCCTCCTGGTGGGCCCTTCTGGCATGAAGGTGGCCAGGAAAGAAAGCGACCCCCAGGCCTCGGGCTCTCAGCGTCCTCACTGCTGTTTTCGAGCTTCCTGGTTGGAGCTGGAGCGCTCTGAGTCGGGTGCTGTTTTTCACAGTTATGTGCTCTGTTCTCAGGAACTCGAAAAATCCACCTCCCTGGGCCTCCCCCTCAGATGATTCTGACGTCACCTTTCCATAGGACTCAGCTCTCTCTGCTAGACTCAGTCGTAGCCTGGGTTTCCCAGGGGCAAAGCCTGAGGTGGGGATTCATGCGCAAGAGACTGTCTGGCGGGGAGCTCCCAGGACACACGTGAGGGAGCCGGCCCAACAGGAGCGCCATTCCACTCGAGCCTGGCCCCAGAGAGCCTTGCCGGTTGACGCTTTGGCATCGTGCCCACCCCTGTGGTGATGGGGAAGGGGTACTTCGGCTCTTGTCTCAAGCGAGAAAAATGAGAGAAAAGCTTAAACTAAAATATGACATTAGCTGTTTGGAGTGTTTTCGTTACTGGTTTTAAAAGTTTATTTATTTATTTTGAGAGAGAGACTATCACAAGTGGGCTCCCTGCTGTCAGCACTGAGCCCCAGGTGGGGCTCGAACTCACGACCCTGAGATCAGGACCTGAGCCGAAATCAAGAGTCAGACACTCAACGGACAGCCACCCTGGCGCCCCTGGAATGTTGTAGAAAGTAGTTTATAACTATATTTCCAGTGGGTCTGGTGTTCTGGAAGTTACGACTTTGAATCATACAGAAGTCCACCCCCATAATAGAAACCAAAAAGCCGTGCTTGTTCTGTTTCCTAGGAAGAAAAGATTTAAAGTCACATTTCAACCTTCCACTCACTCAAGCCTTAGTGGTAATGCTGGTGTGCAGGGAGAGATGTGTTTACTGTACTGACCATGGTTTGTAGGGTGATGGCCAACGATTTTTCCCTCTTTTTAACTTTATAAAATTATAAAATAGGGGCGCCTGGGTGGCTCCGTCCGTTAAGCATCTGACTTTTGCTCGGGTCATGATCTCATGGTTCGTGAGTTCAAGCCCCGTTTGGGGCTCTGTGCTGACAGCGTGGAGCCTGCCCCAGATCCCCTGTCCCCTCTCTCCCTGCCCCTCCCCTGTTTGAGCATTGTGCGTGTCTTCTCTCAAAGATATATAAACGTTTAAAAACATTACAAAATACACTTTCTTGACAAAAATTAAATGTTTTCTCAGCACTGTTCGGTACAGAGTGGGAGTTCTCATTCCCTGCCTTTGCTGTGGTTCGTGACCACAGCTAACAGTTTCATCACCTTCCCGTGTCTTTTCTCCTCCTTTTAAAATTAAGGGTCCACACACTGACATATTTATTTAATTTAATTAATTAACGTATTTTTTAAGTAGGTTACACACCCAGCGTGGGGCTTGAACTCATGACCCTGAGATCAAGTCACATGTTCTACAGATAGAGCCAGCTAGGTGCCCCAATTTTTTTTTGAAAGAAAATTTTTTAAAGTGTATTTTTACTTGAGGGAGGGAGGGAAAGAGAGAGAGAGAGAGGGAGCCCATGCGCATGCAAGTTGGGGAGGGGCAGAGAGAAGGAAAGAGGACCCAAATTAGGCTCCGTGCTTACAGCACAGAGCCTGACGCAGGGCTCGAACTCAACTGTGAGATCATGAACTAAGCTGAAGTCAGATGATTAACCGACGGAGCCACCCGGGCGTCCCCCCATTTTTTTTTTTTTTTTTTTTTTACAAAGGATTTTTTGTCTTTGTTTATGAACAGAATTTTAAAAGTAATTTTTAAAAGTTAACTAACTTTTGGGGCACTTGGCTGACTCAGCCAATAGAGAGCACACAGTCTTGATCTAGGTCCTGAGTTCAAGCCCTGTGTTGGGTGTGGAGCCTACTTAAAAAAAATTAAGTAACTTTTTTAATAAACGTTTCTTTCTTTTTTTTTTTTTTTAACCTTTATTAATTTTTGAGAGAGAAGGTGAGCGGGGGTTGGCGGGGGCAGAGAGAGGGAGACACCGAATCTGAAGCAGGCTCCGGGCTCTGAGCTGTCAGCACAGAGCCCGACGTGGGGCTCGAACCCATGAAAGTGAGTTGATGACCTGAAGTCAGGTCAGACAAATGAAATCAGACACTCAAATGACTGAACTGCCCGGGCGCCCCTTTAATGGAAATTTTGTTTTAAGTTCTCTAAATGAGGTAACAGTGCAGGTACCTCAAGAGGATGTCCAGGGGGTCTGATGGAAGGGGCGCATTCTGCGTGTGCCCACGCTCCATCCCTTCTGAGCTGCTGGGCACGGGCTTGTCCACATGGGTCCTTCTCAGGTTTCTGTGCCAACGTGGCCGGGTGTTCCCTGCGGGGCCGCCTTCTCGGTCTGCTTGCTGGGCCATCCAGCAGGGACTGAGGCCACAGCCCAGGAGAGAGCAGATGCCTTCCCTTGTCAGAAGGTGGGGCGCAGCCCTCCGTCCGGGGGAGCTGGCTCTGCGGCAGCCTGGCCTGCCCCCCACTTGAAGCTGGGACCGGGGCCCCTCCAGTGTGTGCCATGTGGGGGCGGCTTCAGGACTTCACCCTCCTCGTCTCCTGCCTGGGAGGTGTCCCTCCTTCCTGCTCACGCCCAGGCCGTAAGGCCATCCCTGTCTCTTGTGGGCAGTCCTGGACACGAGACCCACGAGCCATGAGCGGTTCTGAGTCCCACACACACCCTGGATGGCCACCTCAGGGTCCTGCCCTGCCCTGTGCCAGTCAGTGTTCACATCTCTGGCTTTTTTATGCTTTCATTGATGGGTACAGGTGGCCTGTATTGGAGCACTTCCTGTTCTAATCACAGTTGTCACACTTAGGTTTGAACTCCTCGAGGCAGAGAGAGGGGATTGAGGTGTGGGGGGAGTGTTCTCTCGCTTAGTGGAAATCTCCCTGTCTCTCCTTTTTTCCACCTGTTCCTCAAGCCTTTCACACCCATCCACCTGGTTGAGCTGGTTCCCCCTCCGCGTTTTCTGCCCACACCCCCTCTTTGGATGGCCTGAGCCCCGTCTGCAGCACGTAGCCTCGTAGCCAGAAACTGAGCCAGCAGCCAGTCACCGCTTCCTGTGTGTTCCTATCTGCCCGAACGTGGCCGTATGGGGCGTCCAGAGTGGCCCCATGACAGCCCCGGTCAGGCCTGCACTCCACCGTCTGAAGCCCTATCATGGGGGGGTTCCCCTGGGTCAAGGTCCTCTCAGGGTTTCACCTGCTGTAGCTAGGGGCCTGCTACCTGTCACACCACGGAGGCTTTTGTCAAGATGTCAACCTGTCTTGACAAGGTGTTCCTGCCACCCGCACGGGCCATCAACCCAAGACCCACTTCCGTTGAGCAGCTTCTAGAATCGGTGTCCCTACCACTGTCAGCTCTATGGGCCCCTGCCAGCAGTGACGCCAGCTTCTGCTCGTGTCTTTGCCGGGTGTCCCAGCTTTTTAACAGGAAGCCCCAGCGTTCTCTGGCTTCTGGCCGTGGCCGCCTCTGTGGTCTTGCAAACAGTGGCTGTAGGTGAGCTGCTTGTCAGGTCGAAGTGGCGTTTTCCCAGGGACCCACTCCAGCTTGTACGACCAAGCAAAATGTTCTGCTCTTCCTCCCGCTCCGGTACCTCCTTCCTGGGGCTTGGTTCTTACTAGGTGCTGATGGCCACTGTGCCGTGAGGCTTTGCAGTAACTTCTCTCCCCGCTGCGTGCTCCCGTCTGTGACTTGGCTCCCGTCGCCGTGTCTTCTACTTCCTGTACACAAGCTGTCTCCAGGCTCCCCCCACTTCCAAGGAAGCAGGTGGCCACACTGCTTCACGTGTCTGAAGGGCACCCTGCCTCATTGTCAGGCTGCGTTCTAACGTCACATCAAGGACACACATCCTGGGGCAGAGGCCAGCAGGAAATAGGTGCTAATTGTGGGTACGGTCCTCTGGGCTTTTCCGACTGTCTCTGATGCCCCCTGGCCCAGACACACTGATCAAGTGACGCAGGCTGCCGAGTACCTGTGCAGGCGGGGGCTGCCTTATTTGCCTAATGGTTCTGGGAGGTATGGGGCTGATAGGTCATTGTCCGGGGACCCTGCCCCATAAGTCTGTCCACGGGTTCCACGTGTGGCTGCCACAGGCCGTCCCGGGCAGGCCACGAACATCCTGCTGGGACCCTCCACACGTGATCGTGGATGGCCAGGTGGTCACAGGCATGTTCTCTGGAGACTGCCCTGAGTGCCCACCTTCCTTTCCCACGGGCAGAGATGGGGTTACGTGGCCCAGGTGCTCAGGGTCACCCACTTTGGTGTCTGGTTGCCCTGGGTGCCACCATTGGCGAGCTCCTCCTCCACTTCCTCCTGGGGGTTTGGTGGCCGTGCAGATGTGTCCACTACTTTGTTAGGGTTGCGTGGAATATGTGACGTGCATGGTAGGGACACAGCAGAGCGCTCGCTCGGGAGTTCCTGAGGGTCGTTCCTCCCGCCCTGCCCTGCCTTCTGCTCCTGCACGAGGGTGAGGACTGTTTCGGTCCCTGGGTCTCTCCAGGGTGTTCTTCGCACATCCAGGCGCCCGTTTGTGTCGTGTGTGATGGCTTCCTAACCGCCGTCTTCTGCCCTGCTCTTCTCTGTCTCAGGACCACCCTCGCGCGCGGTGCCTGCAGCGTGCACGGGCCGCCGGTGGGTGGGCACTTGTGACCTTGTGCTGTCCCGGTGGTCTTGCGATGCTCCCCTCATTTGCTTGCACGTGCAAGCAGGTTTTCGGATACGTTCTGGGAAGCATCTCTGGGTCAAAGGCCGATGCGTTTTTAGCGGAAGGAAAGTGTGCTATTTGAACTCGCCACACCCCCCGAGTCACCTGTTTCCCATCCCGCCGAGACAGTGCGTGGTGAAACCTCAGTATTTTCATACTCTAATACGTGGAAAGTGGCCTCGTGTTGCACTGTGATTTTTTTCTTAAGTTGGGAACGAGGCATCTTTTCCTGTGTTTCTGGGAGCATGATTCTGGCTGTGTGCCCCCCAAGACACAGTTTCCATCACTGTCCTATTTCTCGAAGGTCAGGCTCTGCAGGCCCCACTTCTGTTCCCCTTCACGTGGGTCAGGGAGTGCCATGTGGACCCCGGCGTTGGGGGCCTTGCATCCCCTCCCCAAGCCCCGCCCTCTGCTCCCCACGGGCTCCAGCTCAAGGCCGAGGTGGGGCCCAGCCCCTGCCCCTCACTCTGTGCATGGCCCGTCTGCAAGCCTGCCCCAGCCGGACAGTCCTCGGCACACGCGTCACTGAAGGAGGCTGTAGAGGGGCCCCGTGCTGCGTGTTCCCTGTGTGCTGGGTGTCACCTCTGCCCCACCCCCCCGCCCAGCCTCTCCCTGGCTCTCCGCCGCCTGCCTGCGTCCCTCCTGTGTCCACTCTCAGGCATGGGGAGCTTCCTCAGGCTCCCCCCATCCCCAGCACGCCGACCCCTGCCCTCCCTGTTCCCAGATGCCTGGCTTCCTGCTTGGCAGGCAGGAGCGTGCTCCCTTGCCGGCGTCCTCCCCAGCAGCTCTCTGCGGTCCCCTGGGAAAGGTGAGGTCTTCGTGCTTCTTCTGGACTACTTGTGTCAAGTGGATTTGTGTATTGAAAGTCGTCTTGCCCTTTTGTGCTTGTTTAGGACCCATTTTTCCTCCTTGTTGTGTTTACTCGGGTCCTCATTTACGTGGGGTTTTCCTACTTTGTTTTCTTTCGTTCAGAAGTTCCCATTGTTGGCTCATTAGTCTGCTCACCGCATTCAAGAATGTGACCATACAAGTGATCGTGCCCGTGAGTAGTGTTCTGTAGGTATTTCAGGAAGAGTTCTGCCTGTTGTGTGCTGCAGACCTGCGGGCAGAAGGGGCCCGCCTGGGTCTTGGCACCGGTGGAGCTGTGGCTTGTGGGAGGCAGCTGGGGGCACATCCGATGACTGTCACCAGCTAGTTAATGGAGCGCCTACCATAGGAGCGAGGATGCGGCCCCGTGGGGGAGGGGAGGCAGTGGTTCCTCCACCTGCCCTGCCACCTCCAGGCATGACACATTTTGTGGCACTCTCATTTCTGGGGATCAGAGTTCAGGCAGGGTGAGGTACTGTCGTGTCCGGGTGACATCGTCAGTGGGATTGGGGGGGGTCCCACAGCCTCCCTCAGCCGTGTCCCTCCAGGGTTCTGGTATGTTCTGTCTAGCAGGACCATCAGTCATCACACCCCTTGTTTGGGGGGCTCAGGTGAGGGTCCTGAGGAAGAAATCTGGGGCCTCTCCACTCGTGTCCAGGCTGGGGCAACCTGCATGATGGGCACTCACTGGGCAAGTCTGCCTGCCCGTCTGGGACGTCCCCACCGTCGGGGCTCTGAGGACAGGCTGTCTGTTATATGGGGCAGATGTGTAGGAGCTTCATGGTCTGGATCCAGAATTCATGCATCGTCAGTCGGGGCTGCTCTCCTCGGACAGGTGAGCCGGCCACAAGCCCACTCAGATTTGGGGAGGGGGCACGTAGACTGCCCCTTGATGGGAGGAAAGTCAAAGATTTACAGCTATGGTTTGGAACAGCTACAGCGTCCACCCCCGCCATCCCTCTCGGACCCTTACCTCGTGGCCGTGTTGGCCGTGGCCTCGGCCCGAGGGTCTCGTGTGAATCAGGTCTAGGTGCCGGCAGGTCCTCGGCCTCCTCCCCTGCGGCCACGTGCAGCAGTGGCTTCGAGTCCCACTCAGTTTTTCTGTTGTAAATGGGGAAGCGGGTCACCCTGCGTGGTCAGCGGTCTCTGGTGTCCTGATGTTGGCCAGGCAAGGGCAACCATCTCCTTGTGCTGGGCCGGGTCCTGCTCCGGGGCATGACCCTGGCCCCGAGTCTCCCTCCTTTTTCTCTGAGAAATGAGGGGTGTTCTTATCTCATGTTCTCTCTGGCCTTGGCAGGCCCCGGTGGTGCATGTTCTCTAACACGTGTACCTCCTCGGCGTCAGTCCGTGCTCCTGGTCAGACTGGCATGTGCGTGGACGGGCGTGTGCACGGAGCTCTTCGACCCCGGCCCTTCCCTGAGCTGGGCCCT
Organism: Acinonyx jubatus; assembly: GCF_027475565.1. NCBI lineage: Eukaryota > Metazoa > Chordata > Mammalia > Carnivora > Felidae > Acinonyx > Acinonyx jubatus. The sequence continues at coordinate 595,218 of NC_069394.1, forward strand.
GAGGAGGCTCCGCAGCAGCGAGGGCCAGTCCGGAGGGTCTGCGGATCAGGTTCTTGGAGGCTCCTTTGTGCACGGGGTCTTTGCTCCTCCCCTGGGTTGCTGAGAACATGTGTTACCAGTAGCGCTCTGGATGTGACCCCTGTTCCGAGGTGTCAGGGACACTCCCGAGCCCGGCACACCTCCTGTGGACCTTCAGGGTGTGGTGGCTGCTGTTTCCTTTCTTCTGAGTCTCTTGACAGCACCCTCTTGTGAGCAGTCCTGCCCGGGACCCCGCAGGGAGGGCCGTGCAGGGAGCAAAGTTTCAGCTTGGCTGACCTAGTCTGAGCCAGCACGGCCCGCGTCGGGAGGTCGGGGAGCCTGTGTTGTCACATGCGTGCTTGGCGGTGGCAGTGGGGTGTGGCCGGGCTGGGTCTGTTGCAGCTGCAATGAGATGCCATTTAGGCTGTCAGAACCCCTTTGGGGCCCCTGCCTCGGTCTTCACGGTGTATTACAGTCTTGGGGGTGGGTAGAGAAGCAGGAGCGAGTTCCCCTGAGGACCAGGTCCAGAGGCCGCCCAGGATTCGGGGACACGGCCTGACCCGGGCTCCCAGTGCTGTCTGCCCTGTGGCCCTTCACCCAGGGGTGCCCGCTGCTTGTTCCGCTCCGAGGTGGTCCCGGCCTGCTGCCCGGCTGTCGACACGGCCTCCCTCTCCCTAGTGCTCGGCGTGCCCTTGCGTGCCTCTGGCCCTGCCTGGACATTGGCCCCCGGACTGCCTGCCTGCTGCTGGCCTCTTTGCTGATGGCCCACAGTTCCTCGCGCCACTGTACACGGGTCTGCCCTTCACTCCTGCTGTGCCCTGGTCGGGGGGGCACTCGTCGACAGAAGGCTGCCTCTCTCTGTGTCCACCAATGTGTCCAATGTGGGCACATTGAGGGGGCAGTGCCACGCAGGGCTGAGCCTGTCTTGAGGTGGGTGCTCGTGTCCTGCAGACGGTGTGGGTCTGGGCAGACCCCGACCTCCTGGATTCTGCGCCTGAGGACCACCGTCTCCGACGGTGGCAGGGCTGCGCCGTGTGAGAGACAGGAGGCAAGGATGGTGGGGCCCCCGTTCTTGGGTTCGTGTCCTTTGTGTTTCACGTTCCTTTTAAGTTGTCTTTTAAAATTTTCCTTTTCCTGAATGCCCAGCAAAGGGTCTCCAGGCTGTGAAGGGGTCGCTCCCGGAGCCGCCCCTGGATCCTGGAGCTGGGCTGCGCCCGTGCCTCTGCTGCCCCCTGGTGGCCACCGTGCTGCCTGCAGCACCACTTCTGGAGAGAGACCAAGGAGGGCTGGGGGTCCAGCTCTTTTGTGTGGGAACTTGCTGCCCGCTGCTGGGGTGCCCCTCCTTGCCGGGTCCGGCCTGTCTCTGGCTCCCTGCGCCCCCTCCTTGCCGGGGACCGGCCTGTCTCTGGCTCCCTGTGCCTGCACGCTTGCCCGGGGCGCTGGCCACACCCAGCACAGGACGATGTGGGGTGCGCTGGAGGACAAGGGGACCCCATGACCATGGCCTGAGGCGCAGGTGATGTAGGGCTCTGCAGGGTTCAGTGCTGCTGGAGAGCATCAGCAGGCCTGGTGCTGTGGGCGGCCGTGGAACCTGGCCGGGACCTGCTGGCCGTGGCCTGGCATTGGGGGCACTTGCTGAGGAGGCCTGGTGCCTGGCCCTGAGCCTGGGGCAGGTGTGCCCCCGGGCCGCTGCTGCAGGCGGAGCTCCCTTCGGGCAAGGATGGGAGGAGAGCTCTGGGCCCTCCTTGCCCCCCACCCACAGCCCGCACCCATCAGGCGGTGCTGACCCACTTTTAGTGGGCACGGCTCCCACAGCGTGTGCAGCATGGGGAGCGGGGTGGGGGAGACATGGAAACCGAATCCCGCCTTGTTCCTGGCCTGGAGAAAAACTTAGTCTCCCACCCTCCTTATACTGAGGGAAAAAACAGGCGAGAGGAAGAGCCGCCTCGCAGGCCCTTGGCTCTTGCCCGGTCAGGGGGAGCGGGGCTCTGGCGGGGGTGCCGCGCTCAGGGGCTCCTGCTCCAGAGTACTTTACTGCGCCCAGGAGTGAGAGGTAGGGCTGTTTTCCCCATCAGTCCTGGTTCCGGTACACCCGATCCCCCCACCCCGTGAGGGAAGGATCTGTTTTCCAGGTTAGGGTGTGAACGTTCAGTGGCGCCCACTCACTGACCTGGTGGACCGGGGTCAGCCTGGGGCCGTGGACACGTGGGTGGGGTGGGTGCCAGAGGGCTGTGTCCCCCGCGGCGTTCTGCAGGTTAGGGGGCGCCTCTCTCTCAGCTGCTGCAGACCGGAGGCCGCCTTGGGAGGAGGGTCTTGCCCTAGGAGTGAGCCGGCTGTGGCCTCGTGACCACCACAGCAGGTGCCACAGGCCTGCCTCCAGAGCGGCTGGCCCGGGTGTGGGTAACCCCCCTGCCCTGCCCTCACTTGCTGCCCCCGAGTGGCCTCTCCCACCTTGCCCCTGGACCCTGGGCTCTCCTGAACCTGGCAGGGCCGGGTAGGGGCTGTCAGGCCAGGAGCCCTGCAGCCGGTTTTTTCGTTAACTGGTGCGGGGGTGGCCAGGCCCTCGGCTGGTGGCTTTGTTGCTGACTGTTCCTTTTCCAGTCTGGCACCAGGCGTCAGCCCTTCCCTGGGGTCCTTCCTTGGAGGAACTTGAACGTAGTGACGGGGCTGGCCCTTGACAGGACCCAGGTGAGGCCCATGAGGCCTGCGTAGACCTGGGGTGACCCTGATCTTGTCTTGAGGCCCAGGGCCAGGTTGGAACTGCCTAGAGATTGGGGGCGGCGGGAGCCTCGGCCTCAGCATCAGCAAGAGGGATAGTTTGTTCCCGAGCCTCCAGTCCCAAGGAGGGGCCAAGGGACTTCGGGCCTGGGCTCTGTCCGAGGTCAGAGGGCATCACATCCTGACATAACAATTGTCCCTTCTCTCTACAGGCTGGCATCCCCTCCCCAAGGACAGAGGTGGCGAGAGCGAAGGGCTACGAAGAGTACGCGGAAGACAGCTCTGATGAGGAGGTGCGGGCTGGGCTTGCCTCCTCCCCGGGGGGGCTGTGCTGTGCTGGGTACAGAGGAGTCAGGCCACAGTGAGGGGCCCCACTCGTGGTTTGGGAGAGCGATTTTGGGGTCAGGACACCTGTCTGCAGGAGGGTGAGTGTGTGTGGGATCACTAGGAAAGGAGGGAGGGTGGATGTGATGCGGTGGACCCCCAGGTGTGTCTGTGGGGCGGCCCCTGATGCTGGGGTCCCCCGTGCGCTCTGCGGAGGCTGTGCTTGTGCTCTCGGTGGGCACGGAGAGGTTGGGGCAGGGGTGGCTTCTGTTGCACCAGCTGGCCTGTGCTGGGCCTCGGGGGGTGACGGGTCTGGGTGCGGAGGGCAGGAGGTGGGTGGCCTTTGGGTGTTCCGCCCCCGCTCTCCTCGGTGTCCTCGAGGAGTGGACTGATGTGGCTCCAGTGAATCCGGTCGCTCCTTCACGTTTGTCGTCTGAAGGGACAAGCGTGGCGGTGGGCAAGTGGTGCTCAGTCTGGCGTCCGGAGGCCCTGGTGTGTGGGCCAGAGGCTCAGCTCCCTGGGCCTGCCTGATGTGGGAGGGCTGGAGGCTGAGGAGCTCTGAGCCCGGAGGTGGCCATCTCCTCCTGCCTGTCCCCTCCCACGTGTGTCCCAGTCACTGGCAGGGCTGTGGCCCCGCGCCTCCCAGGGCCCTGGTCAGCGCCCAGGTGTGTGCCTCTTTGGAGCTGCAGGGGGATGGCTTTGGCGCATGGCTTGCAGGGACAGCAGCCCTCCAGAGCTGCCTGTCAGGGGCTGTCCCGGGGCCTGGGGAGGCACGCGCCCCCTCCCCTGTTCGGCCTCCACCCCCACCCTCACGCTCTCTTGGCAGCGGCTGCAGGAGCCTTGGCTGCCCGCCCGATCTGGCCTCTGTGCGTTTAGAGAACAGAGACAAAACAAAATAAATTGGTTTCCTGGCCGGAGCAGCGGGCGCACACGGTGAGGGGGGGCCAGCGCAGTGCGGCTCCCTGCCTGTCTCCCCCCTCCCAGGGGCTCTGGCTGTCGGCAGCCACATCCTGTCGGCTACTTTTTTATATTTGGTATTTTGAGAAATCGATGATGGTTGTAAATGGAGTGCAGAGGCGGGGGAGGGGCCTCGGCCTGCCCACAGGGAGGCGCTCCTCCCGGCCCGGCCTGCGGGGGCCGCTTCCTCTGGCAATGACTATCCCATATGTGTGAGTGACAGGAGGGGGCCCGATGCCCGCCTTCCTGAGCTCTGCCAGCACAGCCGGCCTGCGGCTCGAGGGGGCGGCAGAGCCCAGCCTTCAGGAGCCGCGCCAGGCCCGGCGGACGCTTCCCTGAGCAGCACGTGTGCCTGGGGTGCTCCGGGTCCTTCCGTGCTGACTTTGTGGGTGTCTCTGCCATCCTGGCAAAGCGGGGTGGGCTTCAGGGAACAGGCCTGGGGGCCAGGCGGCGAGGGGTCCCGTCGGGCACCTGAACAGACCCGGCGCAGAGCATAGGGCTCGGGGGCCGCCGTCCGGGCACATTCCTGGTGTCAGAGCTACACCTTCTCCCTGCAGCGTGCTTAGAGGTGGTCGGCACCGGGTGGACCCCACTCGGGCTCTGGCCGGCGGCAGACGTGTCCTCACGGGTTTCGTGCTCCTGGGAGAGAGAATCTTCTTGGATGCTGCTGTGCGGTGGCCACACCTGGAGTCCCTTCCCCTGGGCCCTGCCCCGCCCCGCCCCACCCCTGGGTCTGGATCTGAGGCCTGAGCTGGTGTGTGCTGGGGCTTCTGGACCCTCTGACTGCTGGCCTCGGCTTTGGGGAGCCCCCCACCCCAGATGCTGACTGATGAGTGGCAGTCTACCCTCGTGGGATGGTCTGAGTCCTGTTTCCGTACGTTTGCCCTCCTCAGTCCCCCAGACTCACATCCCAAGCCACGTTGGGGCCCAAGTCCCCTGGACGTGCCGCTGTGTCTGGCGGGGGGCCTGGTGTGGGGGGAGTCCGGAGCAGCCGCGGGCTGTGTCCACCCCACCCCCACACGTCCACCTCACTCCTCTCCCACGGCACCGCACCTCACAGACGTGATCTCATCCAGCCGCCGGACCCGGGGGAGGTGGGGCGGGGTGGGGGGAGGGGGCCGGCGGCCTTCGCGGCATCGGGGCCCCTCTTTGTTCCGAGCAGCTGGGAGAAACTGAGGCCGGCGAGAGGTGAGAGGTGAGGGGTGGCTATTGAACTCTGGCCAGGGAGACCGGGAGGCATCCACCTCATCCCAGTCCCTGAGCCCCAGGGCCTGACCCCCTCCTGTCCACCGTGGGACCCTCCTGTGCCCGGAGAGACCTCCGCGGCGGGCGGGGGCCGGGCTGCAGCCCTGGCCGGCTCCGCGGCGCCCTGGCCTCCAAGTAACTTGGGATCCCGCGGGGACGAGCCCAGGCCTGTCTGCATCCAGAGCCCGCGATCCCCTCTGCTCTCTCGCCAAACGGCCGTTAATGGCTTCTCCCAGCTACTGAACCGGCAGCTGCCTCCAGCGCTGGCGGCCTCCCGCTCCTCCCGGGGCCGCCGCCCCGCCCATCCTGGCCGCCCGCGCGCTCCGAGCGCTTGCGTCGCTGCTGGCAGCGGGAGCCTGTCGGCTCAGGTTTCGGGCTGTTTGTGGAGAGCGCCCGGCGCTCAGCCTGCTCGTGTCGGCCTGACACCCCCACAGCCGGCCCGCAAGCGGGGCCGCCGGCCAGGCTCTGGTCTGTCCCTTCCCGCCGGTCTGACCCACGGCCTCGCAGGTGGTGGCCACAGGGTTCACTGGATGTGACGGCTGTGACCGCAGAGTGCCCCTCGGTGCCTCTGCCCGGCTCCGCCTCTGAGCCAGGCCTGCGGTGCCCGGTCGGAGGCACGCCCTCCTCTCCCCAGTGCTGCCCCCCCCTTCCCCCCCCCCCCCCCCCGTGCTGCCTCCTTCCTTAGGAGAGAGGATTCCCTCCCGGGGGTGGGGGCAGGGGCAGTGAGGAGCGTGCAGTGGCTGAAGTAGCTGTCCCTTAAGAGGGATGTGGTACGTGTCCAGGGATAGCCCCGGGTCTCTCAGTGCGGGGCCCGTGTGGCCGCTGGCAGGTGACGGGGGGGCTGATTCAGAGCCACGGCACGTGGGTGGTGGAGGCCCCGGCCTGTTGCTCGTGCCCACTTGGAGCCAGTTTCCTTGGCAGCAGGAACCCAGCGGGGCAGGTGGGTGGGAGAGTGCCTGGAGGGACCCGAGGGTTTGCCCTGGGGCTGGAGGTGTGGCTGCTGGCTTGTGGAGGGAAAGGTGGTGGGGGGGGGTAGTGACTGCAGAGGGGGCTGGGGACAGGGGCCACAGGTAGGGGCTAGCTGTGTGTAGGCAGTGCTTGGGGCTGAGGTGAGTCCTCCGGGGTAAGATTCTGGAGCTCGCTGGAGATGGGATGGGGGCAGGTGTGGAGCTCTGGGGACCAACCTGAAGCAGCAGCAACTCTTTGAACAGTGGGTCTTGGAATGGGGTCTCCACCACTCAGCCGGGGGCCCCGAGCCTGGGCCCACACGCAGCACTCCAGAGGGGTTTCTGGGAGCGCCTGCCTGCAGGTAGTCAAGAGTCAGAGGGCCCCAGGTGGGACTGCTCACTGCACCTTGATCAGCCCCAGGAGAGGGTCAGGTGGGTGGGGGTCTGGGGTAGCCGAAGACCTGGGAGCTGGGGCAGCTTCGGCACCCTCTGCCCACCGCGTGGACCCCGTGGGGGCCAGGCAGTGGGCTCGAGGCCTCTGTGCTAGCACATGATGGCTCCGGCGGGCCTGGCCGGCAGCACTTTCGAGAGGGACGGGCAGATGGGGGTGATGGTGTCTGGGGTCGGCTTCTGCGGAGGTGCCCTGCTACCTGGGTTAGCAAATGTGAGTGGCAGTCTGATGGAGGTTTGGGAAGGTGGCTCCGAGCTCCCTGCTGGGGTCTCCTCACCTGGCTTTGGCCTTTGGGGCGGGAAGAGGCCAAGTAGGACCTGGCTTTCTTCCCTTTGGCCTGTGAACCAGGACTCATCCTGCTGGAACCTTCGATGGGTTCCGAGGCAGCAGGTGAGCCTGGGGCACACAGCCCGGCCTCCTCTGCCCGGTGCTCTGACAGAGGAGCGAGGAGAGGCCGGGGCTCAGGAAGGCTGAGTGGTGCTCAGAGACAGGCGGGAGCTTCGTGCAGGGGGAGCGGAGCGAACACTGCCGGCATTGTAATCGGAGAGGGGCAAGGGAAAAGAGAGAGCCTGAGCGAGGGCGGCTGACCCCACGCTCCCAGGGGACAGGTGGGAGAGGCAGAACGAGGAGAGAGTGAAGGATTCCAGAGGTGGGCCGGCTTCCTCTCTCGCAGACAGACACGGGAGGGAGGTGGGCAGCCGGCCAGCGCCCTACCTGCAGTTCCAATCTGCGGTCCTGACAGCTGCAGCCACTTTGGGGAGGGGGAGGGGAGGGGCTCCTCGAGAGCGGAAAAATCCCAGCCGACACATCAGCCAGTTGTTGCTTGCCGCTTGTGTCCGGTGCAGTCTGGGGGGTGGGGTCCCCCGCTGGCCTCATCCCACAGGCTTGTGCTTGGGGCACAGAGGCCCCCCCAGGAGAGCACGGGGGTGTCTGTGTCCTCAGCCTGTACTCCGAGCTCGGTGCCTGACCTGGAGGGGTTGGTAGGTGCTTGCCCCTGCGGGGTCACATGTGCTTCCTGGCAGCCCACAGGTGCTGAGCAGGGTGGGGGCCGGCTGGCCTGCGGGCTGAGGCCTGGTGATGAATCATGTGGTGCCGCCAGCAGCTCATTCCCCCGGCCGGGGACAGGGAGCTGACAGCCGGGGCCGATCAGAGTGTTTCCAGCCCAGCTTGGCCCACAGAGGCGGCTGCTGGCCCAGGGCGCGGGCTCGGCCCCTCCTTTCCAGCTGTCTCTGGGGCGCGCATGCAGGGAACCCGGGGTCTTTGTCCCTCTCAGTGGACGACGAGGCTGGCCTTCTGGGAGGGAGGCAGGGCCTGCAGCGGGCACAGAGCACCTGCCGCCCCAGCCCAGCCGCCGTAGTAGCTGAGTGGACTCCGGTGGGGCTGCTGGGCTCGGGCTCTGGCTGGCCCGCCACCCCCGCCACCCCCCGCCCCCCCCCCCCCCCCCCCCCCCCCCCCCCCCGTCTGGTTTGAATTTCTGGAGCAGTGAAGGGTGACGGAGCGCTCCTCCCCCGCCCCTCCGCTCTCTCCTGTTGGCTGGCGGGCCAGGCCCTCGCCGCCGCCGCCGCCGCCGCCGCTGCTACCGGTGCAGCTCGGGGAGCGCCGGGCCCACTGCCCAGGCCCGAGTCGGCCAAGCTGCAGCCACTGTTGGAGTCACAGGGCCTGCCGTGGAGAGCTGGGCCTGTGTGCCCTGGGCCCTGACGGGCTGGGTCTCTGGGGACCATCCTTCTGTCTTCTCCCACCCGTTTTCCGGATTCGGAAGACCCCCCGCAGGGTCCTCCTGACACCCCGTCAGCTCTGGGGCTCGGGGTCCCCTCCGTTTGCGCTCTCAGCCTCGTGTGTGGGTGCGGCACTGCGCTGTGGTCGCAAGGTGGGCGCCTGCTCGGGTACTCATCATCTTGGGGGGCTTCATGAGGGGGGTCTGCGGCCCCCATCCAGGCTCGGGTGTGGAGATGTGATTCTAGTAGGGGTGGGGCAGGTGGGCCATGCCCCCTCCCCCCACCCCCACAGAACCGCACCCGGTGCCCAGTGAAGCAGGGGGGTGAGCACAAAGACCCTGGGGTACACCTGCCTCCCTGGACACCTCCCCCAGGTCCCGCCTGGGAGGAGAGGGGATGCCTTTCTCAGCCCCCCATCTGGACCCCCGTGTCTCCGGCCTGGGTCCTGGCTCCCCAGGCAGGCGGGTGGGGTGGGGGCTTCTGCAGTGACCCGGCTTGCCCTCTCCCTCCTTCCTCTGGCCAGCTGTAGGCTCCTGCAGGATTAAGGAAAGGAAATTTGGGGTTGGGTTTCTCTCCGAATGGAACCTGCCGTGGCGACTTTTTATCCTGTTATATTTCTATCACGTTGGACAGAGCCCCCCTCTAGCCCTTAATGGCTCTGGCTTTGAGAATTTCCTCCAGAATTACTCCACCACTTCCTGCTTTGCAGGTCCCCGGAGCCCCTCTGTGCAGAGGAGGGGGGCAGCTCTGGGCCTGCCCTGTTGGGGTGCCCACGTGGGCCTTAGCACCTGGCCTCTCCCCGGGGCCCGGGGGAGTGTGTCAGTGGGGGCCCCTGAGCCTGTGCTGAGGGCTGGGAGGGCCCAGGGCCGACACCTGGCGCCCTCGGCCATTCCCTACCCGGTCTGGCCGGAAGTCAGGCTGCTGGCCCGCCTGGCCAGCGTGGGGGAGGTGGCTCGTGGAAGGCCACCCCCTGCCTTTCTTCTGTGCTGTGCCAGCAGAGCTGGAGCCACTAAACCGTAATTGTCACCTGCAGGATTTTAATGGTCAGCCAGCTGTGCACAGCTCGGGGAGGGGGCCTGAAATTGCCCTCCTCACAGGCAGGTGGGGCCTTTGGAGGAGCTCGGCGGAGCAGGGCGGTGGGCGGCCAGGGTTCCTTTCTGTGTGAGCAGCGCTGCAAGTGGCTGGGTGTAGGGCTGGGGGAGCCAGGGCAGCCCCCGCAGGGGTGGGCACCCCGGGGTGCCTGCAGATGGGTGCCATCTGGCCCGCACCCTTAGGCCCGCCGAGGCTCGGAGACCCGCTCCAACGGCAGTGCCCCTCACTCAGCCTCTTGGCTGAGTGTCCACTTCTTGGGTCTCTGTGGCAAAGGGTGAGGCCCCAAGGCTTGGCATGATTGTGCTGCCGGCCCTGGATTCCTCACCCCTGCAGGGGAGGCATGGGCGCCAGGCAGGCCCTGGGAGTGGAGGCTGCCCTGCTTGGTCCCTTGCCGTGGGCCAGTGGGCCCCCTCTCTCCTTTCCTAGCCTTGCTCTCCCCCACCCATCTCCTTCAGCCACCAGGCCGGGAGGAGGTACCTCGCTGTGCTCAGGCCTGGGAGGGACGGCCCAGCCCCTGGAAGGTGGACGCCTTCCCTGGGAGCTGGTGCCTCTGGGCCCAGGGAGGATGGGGCATGAAGAGACCGCCCTGAGAGCTGGGAGTGTGGTCTTGGGCTGGGCTCAGGCTGGATTCTGAACCTTCCAGAAAACAGTGCTTCCACGGTTGGACGATATTGTTTTGTTTTTAATTATACAAAGTTTCCAGACTTTATATTATCATATCAAAGACACAAAATACCAGCACGTAGTGACCAGAAGAAAACCCAGGTAGGAAGCCAGCACAGAAGGTTCCAGTGGACCTGGGCCAGCTGGGCCAGTGCAGAGTCCTGCCGCCGCTTGTCCGTCCATTGGCCCCAGAGGAGCCTGAGGCGCCCTCACAGGAGGCCTGTGCCTGAGTCGGGTCCACGGGGGGGCTCTCTGTGGAGAGCCCAGCGGCGTCGCCTCTAACTCCGAATCGTAGTCTTTCTGTCTCGGTCCTTGCTCTGCAGAGGGGAGGGGGTGGTGTCAGGGCCCGGGTGGAGACCCAGTGCCAGCCCGCGCCTGGGCTTCCCCGCTGGGTGCTGTCTCGGGTGGCGGGTGCTGCACCCCCTTCCGCGCTCACCCCGGCGTCCCCGTGCACTTTGGGGAAGAGAGCACGGTGCTGCACAGCCGAAACTGTAAAATTAAGTTTCCCAGATGTTCAGGCCCCAGGAGCTCACGCGTGCCGTCTGGAGAGGAAATGGGGATCGGGAAAAGCCGCGCCGCGTTTTCTCCCTGCTCACCCTGCTTTTCCGGTGCCACCGAGCGCAGCAGCAGCAGCTGTAAATCACAGCCGGCCAGCGCTCCCGCAACGTGCCCCTCTCCCCCAGCCTGTCTGCAGACCCCACAGCCACACAGAGGTCTGAGTGGGCAGCCCCAGGGGCGTGGGCCAGGGCCGGAGGAGAGGCAGCAGGTGCCCGATAAGCCTTAGGCCGGCGCCAGGGGCTGTGGCAGGGCCAATGGATTAGGGGGGTGATGTCCCCTTCCTTCGGGGACAGGGTGGGTGGCCAGAGTCGCTTGAACTCTGGTCTGGTCCCAGCCTCTTACAGTTTTAGTGGCCTCCCTGCTTCGTAGACTGCCGCTTCCCCCCCACCCCCCCCCACCTGACCCTGGGTGGCCCTCTTCGGTCCCCGTGGGAACCTGTGGCCCTGGGGGGGGGAAGGCCCAAGAAGGTCCAGCCCTGCCTGCTCCAGCTGGGCCCTTGCTGTGCTCCTCCCTCCCCGGGGTCCCGGGGCACAGTAGGTCACAGGTGCGGCCGGGGGTGGGTGGGGATGGGGGGGCGCTCTGCCTGCCTCTGGCCCCACTCTCTGCCCAACAGGTGTGGGTAGTAGCTAGGGTCCTACGGAAGCAGGGGCCACCACATCCTCCTCGCCTCTCTTCCCACGGATGCCCGGTGGGCGACACTCACCAACTTTCTCTGGTTGCTGAGGCAGAAGGTACAGATCTGTTTGGGCTGGGCGTTCTCGCCGTCGCGGGTGGGGGGTGGTGGGGGCGGTGGCGGGGGGCTGCCGGGGCGCGCAGCGTGGAAGAAGGCAGGCCCCGAGTGGCACGGCTGCCCGTCGCCGCAGGCCTCGCCCACCAGCAGCACGTTGCCCAGGTGCGAGATGTAGCTGGAGGCCAGGCGCAGCGTCTCGATCTTGGAGAGCTTGCGGTCGGCCGGCTCCGTGGGGATGAGCGTGCGCAGAGCCGTGAAGGCCGTGTTCACGCTGTTGGTGCGGTCCCGCTCGCGCGCGTTCGCTGTGTGCCGCTGCCGGGGCTCGCGGCCCGGCCGCCCCCCGGGCCCCGGGGCGCCGCCCCCCGCCCGCCTGCCCCCGGCCCGCCTCCGGGTGCCCTGGAGGCCGCAGCGCGCCGCGTGCACGCGGCAGGGCTTCTCGTCGGAGCCCGAGCTCTCGCTGCCACGGTCCTCGTCCTCCGACAGCGGGCTCACCTCGGGGTACAGGTAGCGGCCGGGCGGCGCCGAGCGCAGCATGGCGAAGGACATGGGGCCGGCGGGCGCGCCGTCAGCTCCGCCTTGCGCAGCGCATGCCGCCAGCCGCGCGGCCGCCCGGGGGGCCGGGGAGGCGCGGGTCTCGGTGGCCCGCGGTGGCGGCTGCGGCGCCGCGCGCACGTGTGCGTCCCGGGCTGGAGCTGGGCCGCGGGCCGGGCCTTTATAGTGGCGGCGGCCCCTCCCCCGCGCCGGCCCGCCCTCCTCCCCGCCTCCCAGCCCCCGGAGGCCGCACGGAGCAGGGGCCCTCGTCCCTCTGCCTTCTCGCGCCACGCTGAAGAAGCCTGGAGCATCTCGCTTCCTCTGGGGACGCGGGGAAGCGGGAATCCCCTGATGGGTGGTACCAGGGCTCTGCAGCTCCCTCCCTCTCCCTCAGCTGGGGGGGTGGGGAGGTGAGCAGGAGTGGGTCACAAGTGGGACCCATGACCCAGGCTGGTCTTCTCCCCTGGCACGATCAAGTTAACTCAGATGCCCTGGCCCTGGTGCCTGGCCACACCCTGTTTGTCTGTCTCTCCCTCCTGTGTACACTTGAGCCTTTTGTGCCAGGCAGAGTGGGGAGGGGGTACAGAGGAGCCCTGAGGGGTGGAGTCGTGTGTGGGGTCACCCGGTGGCACACATTCTGGCGTCAGCTGTACTCTCTGCCCGGGACCCTCCTCTTTCCCAGCTTCTGCCTGTATCCCTGCTCTGGGAACCCCCCCACCCCCACCCCCACCCCGCCATTCCCGTTTTGCATGCTCCGGGGTGTGTTCAATACAGGGATGGCCGCATGGACTGGAATTGGGCCTGTGTAGAGTGGGAGCCCCCCCTTCCTGTGCAGAGGAGGACAGGGGCACGGGGGTGTGCCTGGAAGATGGGCTTGCTGGGAGGGGAGTACACAAGTCGGCAGGGCTGGGCTGGGCAGGTGCAGATGGGGAGAGCCCGGGGGGGGGGGCCCTGTGCCCCTTGCAAGGGGCCCTTGGGCTCCCTGCTGCGCTCAGTCTCATCTGGGCCCCTCCCCCTGTGGCCACTGTTCAGGAAGCGGCCGCCTGGGCAGCAGTCTCCGTGCTGGGCGGAGGGAGGGTGGTGGCTGGCAGGGGCCTCGACCAGGAATGTGTGTCCAGGAATGTGGCTGCTCTGGGATGGGGGGGGGAGGGGGGGCGGCAGGCAGCACCAGGGAGGGTTGTGGGGGGGGGGGTCCCCTGAATGTCTGCAGGGCAGAAGGCAGTGGTTTCTCCCTCCCCTTGGAGCGGGTTGTGGGGTCTTCCCTGAGTCCCTGCCCGTGGCTACCCGTTTTTGCCTAAGGCCCCCACCAGGGGAGGGAGCCCATGGGCGATGAGGTCACCCTTGTCTGTGGCTGCCCAGAGTCCTGGCCAAGGAATCCAGGGGGGAGGCTCTGGGGTTGGCACCACTTCAGTGGAAAATGTGAAGGTACAGCTCCGGCGCCTCTGAGGGCCAGTCAGGGGGGCGGTGGGGGACAGCACTGGCCGCCGTGCCACGTCACACCCCAGGGAGAGGGCCTGTGTCAGGGTGCCTGGGGACTGTCCCCCCGGCCTCCTTAGGGACCCACCCTGGCCTGAGACTTGGGGAGCTTGAAGGGAGGGGTGGGCACGGTGGGTGCCCGGTGCCGACGCGCTGGCCTGCTGCCCCCAGGACATCCGGAACACGGTGGGCAATGTGCCCCTGGAGTGGTACGAGGACTTCCCCCACGTGGGCTATGACCTGGACGGCAGGCGCATCTACAAGCCCCTGCGTACCCGTGACGAGCTGGACCAGTTCCTGGACAAAATGGACAACCCTGATTACTGGTGAGCCGGCTCGGGGCAGGGCCTGTGGGGTCAGGGCAAGGGGTCCCGGAGCTTGGCTCTGACAGGTGGCTCCCCAGGCGCACGGTGCAGGACCGGACGACGGGTCACGATGTGCGGCTGACGGACGAGCAGGTGGCTCTGGTGCGGCGGCTGCAGAGCGGCCAGTTTGGGGACGTGAGCTTCGACCCGTACGAGGTGGGTGGCGGCAGCTCGCCCTGGGTGTCCGGGGCGGCGGCGGGGCCCCGGCCCACACATCTGTGTCTTTTCTTCCAGCCTGCCGTGGACTTCTTCAGCGGGGACCTGATGGTCCACCCAGTGACCAACCGTCCCGCTGACAAGCGCAGCTTCATCCCGTCCCTGGTGGAGAAGGAGAAGGTGGGTGCAGCGCTGCATCCGGGCCTGTGCGCCCCTGCGCCCCCCGTGCCCCGAGCCGACCTGGTCTGCCCTTGCAGGTGTCTCGCATGGTGCACGCCATCAAGATGGGCTGGATCCAGCCTCGCCGGCCCCAGGACCCCACGCCCAGCTCCTATGACCTGTGGGCGCAGGAAGACCCCGACGCCGTGCTGGGCCGGCACAAGATGCACGTGCCCGCTCCGAAGCTGGCCCTACCCGGCCACGCGGAGTCCTACAACCCGCCTCCAGAGTACCTGCTCAGCGAAGACGAGGTGGGCCTCGCGCCACGGGGGGTGGGGGTGGGGGGCACCGGGCCCCGTCCCTGGCCCCGAGCTCCCAGCTCACCCCTGTCTCCGCAGCGTCTGGCGTGGGAGCGGCAGGAGCCGGGCGAGAGGAGGCTCAACTTCCTGCCACACAGGTTCCCGAGCCTGCGGGCCGTACCCGCATACGGCCGCTTCATCCAGGAACGGTTCGAGCGCTGCCTTGACCTCTACCTGTGCCCGCGGCAGCGCAAGATGAGGGTGTGTGGGCGGGGGAGGGGGGGCGGAGAGGGGGGGAAGGTGCGCCCGGGCAGGGGCACAGGACGTGGGGATGGGGTGACTGTTCGCTCTCCTATCCAGGTGAACGTGGACCCAGAAGACCTCATCCCTAAACTGCCGAGGCCGCGGGACCTGCAGCCTTTCCCCACGTGCCAGGCCCTGGTAGGCTGTCGGGCGGGTGGGGGAGGGAGTGCGTGGGTGCGTCGGTCTCCTTACTCCTCCTCCTCTGTAGGTCTACAGGGGCCACAGCGACCTTGTCCGCTGCCTTAGTGTATCCCCGGAGGGCCAGTGGCTGGCTTCAGGTGAGCCTGAGGTGGGGGCACTCCCAGCTCGGGGGGCCGGGTGGGAGGACCAGGTGGCGAAGGCCTTGTTCGCTGTGTCCAGGCTCCGACGATGGCTCCGTGCGGCTCTGGGAGGTGGCTACCGCCCGCTGCATGAGGACCGTGCCCGTGGGGGGCGTGGTGAGGAGCATCGCCTGGAACCCTCACCCTACCCTCTGCCTGGTGGCCGTGGCAGTGTAAGTGCGAGGCCCCAGGGGGCGCCGGGGGGGGGGGGGGGAGGGGGCGGCGGGCACGGGCCCGAGCCTCAGGGGCTGTGTGTCACTCTGGCCTGCAGACAGGACTCGGTGTTGCTACTGAATCCGGCCCTGGGGGACCGGCTAGTGGTGGGCGGCACGGACCAGCTGCTGAGCACCTTCGTCCCGCCCCAGGAGCCCGCCGTGCAGCCTGCCAGCTGGCTGGAGGCCTCGGAGGAGGAGCGCCAGAGGGGCCTGCGGCTGCGCGTCTCCCACGGCAAGGTGTGGGGGCTGCGGGGTCAGGATGTGCCGGGCGGGGGGGGGGGGGGGGAGCGGTGGTAGCCGGGGGACCCAGCTCAGCCAGCGTCGCTTCCTGCAGCCAGTGACGCAGGTGACGTGGCACGGGCGTGGGGACTACATGGCCGTGGTGCTGGCCACCGCCGGCCACACACAGGTGCTGATCCATCAGCTGAGCCGGCGCCGCAGCCAGAGCCCCTTCCGCCGCAGCCACGGACAGGTGCAGCGGGTGGCCTTCCACCCTGTCCGCCCCTTCCTGCTGGTGGCTTCCCAGCGTGGCGTCCGCCTTTACCACCTGCTGCGCCAGGAGCTCACCAAGAAGCTGAGACCGAACTGCAAATGGGTGTCCAGCCTGGCGGTGCACCCCGCAGGTGAGGGCGTTGGGGGGGGGGGTGTTGGGGGGGGTGTTGGGGGGGAGCGTGCACCCCGCAGGTCCTCACGACCCCATCTGCTCCCAGGGGACAATGTCATCTGTGGCAGCTATGACAGCAAGCTGGTGTGGTTCGACCTGGACCTTTCCAGCGAGCCGTACAGGGTACTGAGGTGAGGCGCCTATGCGGATGTGGGTGCTGGCCTGTCCCTCCCCTGCCCTAGCTTGCCCTCACCCAGCCCCTGCCCTGCAGGCACCACAAGAAGGCCCTGAGGGCTGTGGCCTTCCATGCCCGGTACCCGCTCTTTGCATCTGGCTCCGACGACGGGAGCATCATCGTCTGCCATGGGATGGTGTACAAGTGAGTGCTGGACCTGCCCCGCCCCCCCCCCCCCCCCCTCCGCCTGGGGGCTGCGCTTCCCTGACCCGAGTCCCTCTCCCCTCCCCCACAGTGATCTGCTGCAGAACCCACTGCTGGTGCCTGTGAAGGTGCTGCGGGGGCACACGCTGACCCGAGACCTGGGCGTTCTGGACGTGGCCTTCCACCCCACCCAGCCATGGGTCTTCTCCTCCGGGGCCGATGGCACTGTCCGCCTCTTCACCTAGGCCACCCTGCGTCCCCAGGCGCACGTGTGTTCAGGACCCTTAATAGAGGTGTTCTCCCTGCTGACCAGTGGTGTGACCTTGACTTGGGCTTCCTGACCAGCTCCCACCCCCCCACCCCATAGCTTGGGGCCTTTTTCGCCTGGTGCACAGGGGCACCCCACAGACCCACCCCACAAGGGCAGGCTACGTCCTGGCACGCCTATGCCAGCTGCTGAGGAGCGGATGGCTTTATTAGAAACCAGGGGTTACAGCAGCTTGCCTGCCCTCCCGGCCTCCAGGGGCCTTGTCTGGAATGGCAGGGGTTGGACCCTTGGTAGCAGGGAGCTCCTCAGGGCCCCATCGTGGGGGTTCAGGCGCAGACCCGGGCTGGCACTGCTGCGGGAGCCTCAGGCGAACTTGACCAGGCGCCCCAGGGTCTCGGCAGCCTTCGCGCGCACCAGGGGGGCTGGGTCCTTGAGCAGGAGCTGCAGCGCTGGGGGACGGGGAGCCACTATCAGGGTGTCCCGGCCCCGCCCCCTTCCCGGTGCCTGGAGCCTGGGGGGCCAGGACCCCATGGTGCACCCCCGCCTGGTGCGGGGGGCCACCCGCCCACCGCCCTCCTAAGACAGGCCTCTGCCGGGAGCGCCTGGGAGCCAACGGAAAGATAGTTTTTCCTTTTTTAGTGTTTTTTAAGCTCTTTTGGAACAGTTAAGAAGTTTCCGTGAATTACTAGAGACGATGAGGTCACCAGTGACAGGGGAAAAATCCTTGAAATCCAGGAAAATCACTTAGTCCCCTGGTGCCCACAGGTCAGGGAGGCCCCTTACAGGCGGCAGGTTGCGGGGGGCAGGGCCGGGTCGGGGCTCAGCAGCCAACAGGTTGGGGGGGGCGGGGCCGGGGCGGGGCTCACCTGCCGTGATCTGCTCCAGGTCCACCTGTGGCTGGTGCTCCGGCTCCGCGTGCAGCACCAGGAACCCTGCGGCAAGGGCAGGGCAGGGTCAGGGTAGGGCAGGGGCTCACACAGGTAGAAGGGGACGGTGGGGCAGGGCTCACCCATGAGCATGGGGGCGGCAGCACGGACGTCCTCCCAGCTGCTCTTGAAGTAGAAGAGGCTGGTGGCCGCCAGGCGGCCCAGCAGTTCCGGGAAGTGGTACATCTGCACAGAAGGCCTTCGGTCTCGGTCCCGGGCCCCCGGCCCCCTCCCCGGGACCCAGTGCGCCCCACCCTCACCAGGAGCTTGCAGGTGGCGTTGAGGAACTCCCCGAAGTGCAGGCCCCGGCCCTCCTGTAGGTGCTTCTGGAAGACGGCCGCCAGCTCGTCATGCTGCAGGTTGGGGCCGCACAGGCGCAGGGCGAACCTGCAGGCCTGCAGGGCGTGAACTTGAGTCCCTGACCCATGAGCGGGGCCCGGCTCGCTCGTCCCCGCCGGTGACTCACGTTGGTCACAGGGGCTTGGGGATCCTGCAGGTGCAGCAGCAGGGGCACCAGCCCAGCAACAACCTGCTCCAGGAAGACGTCTTCACAGCCCCCGTGGCACACCTGGTTGAGGTGCCCGAAGAGGCGGATGGACGCAGAGCGGAGCTCCGTCTTCTCCTGGCGGGGCGGGGCGGGGCGGGGTGGGGTGGGAGGGCAGGTGTCAGCCAGCGCGGGGCTTCGGGCCCCCTCCCTGGGCCACCCTCCTTGTCCCTGTGGCATGGGGCGCCTGGGGACTGACCGAGACAGGCTGGCATGGGGAGCAGCTCCAGGCTGAGACCAGCCCTGAGCTCTAGGGGTGGGGTGGAGGTGGGGGTGCCACGGCCCGCGGGGGCCCGGGGAGCAGGCTCCAGGCCGCCTGGCAGGGCTGGGGGGAGGGGGGAGGCCGGCCGGCCTGTCGGAGCCCCTGCACCCTGCCCGGCCTACGCTGTCGAAGAAGGGCCGGATCCGGATGGCAACGTGCAGCAGCACGGAGCGCAGGTCCTGGCGCTTCACCAGCTCCAGGAGCCTTGCCAGGCCCACCATGGCCTCCAGGGCCACCAGGCTGTGAGGGTCGTCCCTGTCGTCCAGCCCGCCGATCATGGCTGTCAGGAGCTGGGGGCCGTGGGCCTGCACCTGGGGGTGCCCCACACTCAGCTGTCACGGGGCCAGGGGGACCCGGCTCCCCACCCCGCAGGCTCGCCCCCACTGTGCTGCTCAGTGGGCCACCTCCCTGAAGGTCCCCGCTGCCCACACGGTGTCTGTCTGGGTCTCCCTGCCCACCGCAGCTCTCCTGTCCCTAAGCCACAGGCAGGGCAGCGGGGGCTGGGGGGGGCGGGGTGCGGTGACTGCCCTGCCCACTCACCTTCTCCGGGGAGCTGGAGGCGATGTTGGCCAGGCCTCGCAGCACCAGCCGCCGCACGCTGGCACTCGTGTCCTTCTGCCGCGCCGCCAGGTTGTCCAGCAGCGACTCCAGAAGCATCAGGTCGTTCACCACGTTGCTGTTGAGCAGCTGAAGGCAGAGGTGCTGTGACCACCTGCCACTGACCCTCCCCAAGCCCCCTCCCCCACCCCCAGGGCTCGCCCCACCACGGCCGGTCCGGGCTGCCTCCGCAGCGGCGCCTGCTCCCCGCCACCGGGCAGCTCACACGCACGAGGAGTGGACGTGGCAGAGGCCAACTCAGGGCCTCCCTTGGTTCTCTCCAGTTCCTGACCCCGGCCACACCCCAGTTCCCAATGCTGTGGCCTTTGGGCAAGTCTTGGCATTGTCGGCCACAAGGGGGCATCCAAGGGAGGCTCGGGCCTTGTGGCTGCTGGTGCGTCCCCCCTGAGGGCCCAGCACAGACCGCACAGCCGAGGCCTCCACTGAACAGAGTGGGATTGTCACCAGGCCTGGCCTGGCGGCCTCTGGACCCAGCAGCGCCAAGCGGGAACTGGGCGATGGCCCTGGCTGGGGAGGCCGGTGCCTGCCTGTGTGGAGGGGGCTTCCTTCCCCACCCTCCCAGGCCCTCAGCAGATCGGAACAAGTGACAAGTACCTCGGCCAGGAACGCCGTGGAGGTGACCCTCTGGATCTCATACACACTGCTCTGTGTGCACACGAGCGCCTTCATCACCAGGGGCAGCCGGGGGCCTGCACACTTGGCCATGGCGCTGTGGAAGGAGGCCACACAGCACAGGTGCTGGGACCTCGGGCTGCTCCGAAGCCACCCAAGCCAACGTGGACCCAAGGGGTTGCCCCCACCTCCCAGCCCGCTGGGTCAAGGGCCCCGGCCCTTAAGGCCCTCGCCCCAGGTGCTGAACCCTGATTATCCTCCCTCCCTAGTATCCTAGCCCACCTCACCAGGCCTCAGTAGAGGGGCCTTCCCGCTGCCCCCCACCCCGAGACTGTCAACATGGCCAGAAGCTCAGAGCTGCATTGGTGGCCTCTCTGCTTCCACGCACGTGCCAGAGGCCCCAAGCTGGGCTCACTGGCTCCCAGGTGCCCTTAAATATCTGCTGTCGGAGAGCCTGGCCTACTGTGCCTCAGCAGTGCTGGAGCCTGTGTGCAGGGGCACGGCCCCCTTACCTGGCCAGCCGGGTGACCCCCTCCTCGTGTCCTGCCGAGGTCCTGAGCAGCTGCCAGCCCCCCTCCAGCTCCACACGCCGCACCACGTCCTCATTACCCCCCCGGAGCAGCATAGCCTGCAGAGCATCCACCGCGCAGCTGCGGGACACGCGGGGGTGGGTTTGGGGGGCGGGGTGAGGGCGGCAGAGGCCCCGTGTGTCCCTCTGCTCCGTACCATACGCACAGACCCGTGCTCTTGGGGAGCAGCCTCCCCTCCTCTCCGGTCTCAAACTGCTGAGACACCTGGCCACCCATCCCCCACGATGGGCAGCGTCCCCAAGACCCTCTGGAAGCAGGCAGGGCCCTCCGGCACTTTTAGGGTAACAACCAACAGCTTTTGTCCCTTGCTTTAAAGACCTTCATTAATTAAACTAAGACAAGAAGAAAAAGAAAACAAAATCGTTAACAAAAATGAACCCAAAAGACAGATTGGCGTCTGACTCTTCTTGCCTGGGCAGCACGGAGCCTTCGGATGAGTGCCTGGGAAACCCAGTGTCAGTGGGCTGGGCGGAGCAGGGTCTCCAAAGGCCTGGGGCTGTGACTGCACCACAGACGTGTCTGGCCTCAGACATGCCCGACACCCTGAGAATCAGGCTCTGTTCCTGCACCTAAGTCCCCTGCTTTCGCGTGTGCACAGCCACACCCACCCTGGGACACCCCAGAGCCCAAGGAGGGGACCACAGATGGGGCTCTGTGCCAGTGAGGAAGGGCCTCCCACCTGGGAGCCAGGATGTGCCCGGCTCCCTCTAGAAACTCGGCCAGGGCTGGGCTGAGCCTGCTGCTGTGCCTGCTCCCACAGCCCTGCAGGCACTTGGCTCTCCTGTCTCCCCAGTTGGTGGGGGCTGCGCCCACGGGGCCCAGCTGGGGCACGCGGGGCTGGCAGCGGGCAGGCCGCAGGGGCACGGCCCATGGTCCCGGGTCGGGGGTGGGGGGTTGGGGGGTGGGGAGCAGCATCGGTCTGGCACCCGGGAGAACCTCACACCAAAGCCCGAGGCCCGAAGAGAGCTCGTCGGGGCTCTCGGAACCCCACGTGGGGAGCCTTGGGGCCACAGCAGCCCTGGCCCGGTGTTGACCTCGCCCCTGCGAGTGGCCACCTCTCACACCGGCCTCCAGATGCGTGTGGCCCCGCACCGCCGGCCCTGGGAGCTCCCGGCCCAGGGTGGACGCTTGACCTGACGCGGCCAGCAACCGAGGTAGGGGCATCCGCCAGGTGGCCTGCCTTTGACCAAGACGGCTCATTTAGGGCGATTTTTGGCTACAGCCAATCTAAAGTGGGGAGATGCAGGTTTGGCTGAGAAGGCGCCTCCCTGGCTCGTCCACCCCGCTGCCCGGAGCTCTTACGGATGCGGCCTGTACCGTGGCCTGACGGGCCTCCTCTACCTGCGCCTGGCTCTGCGCACGTCTCAGCTCAGGGGGTGGCAGCCCAGGGACCCCGCTGAGGGCTCACGAGCCGTGGCGTGCAGTCCCGGCGGTGTCTGCCAGCGCATTCGCGTTTTCTGCTTGGTCTGCGCAGAGCCGGGCGGGCTCCGGGCTCCGGCACGCGGCCCCTCCCAGAGCGCCCGGGCTGGGGCCGCTCCGGCGGCGGGGCGGGACGTACTGACGCTGCCCCCGTCTGTCCCCACCATGGGGCACGGGGCCCATCTGGCCCCACGCGCCTGGAACGGGTGGGGAGGTCTGCAGGCCCTGGGGTATCAGCTTCCTCCCTTTGCCCTGTGGCCCCGGGGCCGTCGTTTGGGCTCCGAAGTGCCACTATGGTGGGCCCAGGGACGACCCCAGGGACCGACGCCCGAGCTGTTGAAGCCCTCCGCCCACCACCTCCCTCAAGCAGCTCCACCCTGCCTGTCCCGCTCTCCCGCCCCAGGGCCCACACCCCCAAAAAGAGCAGAGAGGGAAGGTGCCTGCACAGGCCAGTGGTGTGGGGGCTGGTGCTGAGCCCTCCCCGCGGGGCTGGGGATCTGACCCCTGTAAGGGGGCCCTGGGGAGAGGCGGTGAGGCCACTGCACGCTTTCTGCCTGAAGAAGCGGCTCTGGTGCAGAGCGTAGAAGGAGCAGGGACCCAGGGCTGAGCACCGAGGCTGCAGACACGGGGGTGGAGGTGGGGGCTCAGCCCAGGCCCCACATGCACCCCGAATACTCCCTGTAGCCCCACCTCCCGAAAGGCGGTGCTACTCTGGGCCCACCTGAGTGTCCCCACACAGCCCCTGCGGGCCACCCTGAGGACGGCACCACCCCACAGACTTGGGGCCGCCTCTCCCACGGTGCCTGTCCCAGACACAGCCCGAGGAAACCGCACTGCCAGGGTGGACAGTGTAGCCTGGAACATCATCCCTGGGGCGGGGGGTGGCGGGGGGGGGGGTCCCAGCTCCCCAGGCACACACTAGCTCCTGAGTCTGAGTCGGGGCCCCAGTGTGGTGCCTGCCCTTCCCATCCCGTACGCCCCCGCCAGGACGCCAGGCACGC
The DNA here is from genome assembly GCF_027475565.1 of Acinonyx jubatus. Taxonomy (NCBI): domain Eukaryota; kingdom Metazoa; phylum Chordata; class Mammalia; order Carnivora; family Felidae; genus Acinonyx; species Acinonyx jubatus. The sequence goes on from NC_069394.1 coordinate 617,683, forward strand.
AGTGGTGCTGTGGCGGCAGAGGAGGAGCCGGTTACCTGCAGGGCTCGAGGCTCCTGGGGGCCACAGCCGAGCCCACGCTCCTCCTCTCCTTGGCCTGCAGGCTCCGGGGCAGCAGGACGCCCAGGGTGCAGCTGACCCGCAGCAGGAGCGCGGCAAACAGCTGTGGGTACAGCTCGAGCACCGCGGGCCCAGACTCCAGGGCGCTCAGGACCTCGTGCAGGGCACACGTGGCCTGCGGACAGGGGCCGCTTCAGGCTCAGCCCTCCCGCCGGAGCCCTTTCTAACGGGGCTGGCGACGGTGAAGGCTGGGCTCTGCACCCCAGAACCACACCAGCCCGAAGCCCCCGCAGGGCTGAGAGGTCTCGGTCCTGGGGCGGGCGGCGGGGGGGGGGGGGGGGGGAGCGGGAGGCCCCCGGGGCAGGAGGCAGGCACGGGGGGCAGCGTGACCCCCTTGGGGACAGGCCTCCGACCATCTGCCCTTGCTTCCATAGCAGGAGGAGGAGGAAATTCTCACAGCTGCTTTTACTGCTGGAAATGTTGCCAAGCCAGGCTTGCTTTTTTCCGCAGGATGAAACGGAGCGGTTTCCCTTGGGGACCAACACCTGTGGGGCCTTTACGAGCCTGGGCTCCGAGCTGGCCTGGCTCCGGCGCCCCCATTAGCTGCCAGGTGCCTGAGGGGTGGCACCCAGGCCCCCTGTGGGGTCCTCCTCCCGCCAGGGGCAGCGCGGCCCCTCACCCGGCCCCCTCACCACCAGGGAGCAGGCAGAAGGGGGCAATGCGCATCAGCCCCGGGGCCCCACTCACCGCAAGGGGCAGCAGCGTGGCCTCGCGGCCAGGAGAGCTGCTTAGCAGGAAGGCCCGGGTCTCCTTGAACGGGACGTCCCTGCTCATCTTCTCCAGGAGCAGCCCCAGGACCTGTGTGGTGAGGCTGGGCTCCAGGGCCAGCGCCCGCCACAGGGTGCAGGTGTGGCTGCCACAGGGCAGAAGGACAGTCACCTCCAGGCCACCGCCGGCTCGGCTCCACACCCCAGATGCACCCACAAGACTCCAAGGGCTCCGCTCCGGGCAGGCGGTGCCCTGACCTCGCACCCAAACGAACCCACCCCGTCCCCCGACCCCGGTGAGCAGCACTGGCAATAAAGGGCAGGGAGAAAAGTCTCGGCCTGAACAGAGGCCCTGAAGTCCCCTGGGAGCTGCCAGAAGCAAACAGGAGGCTTTCCTGCAGGAGACAGCCTCATTCGGCCTCGGGGGCGAGACCCCGCAGAAGCTACAGCTCTTAATACACTTACAGACCGAAACGACAGACCTCAAGCACCGAATGGGAACCGGAAACTCCAAAACTCGATAAGCAACTTTTAAAATTTATTTGGAGAGAGAGCAGGGCAGAGGGGCAGACAGAACCCCCAGCAGGCTCTGCAGCATCAGCAGAGCCCAACGCGAGACTCGAACTCACAAACCGTGAGTTCACGAACTGAGCCAAAACCAAGAGTCGGTCACTTAACCCATGGAGGCCCCCCCCTCCGCCCTGAGGTGCCCCTCGATAAGCAACTCTGAAAGAGAACCCACGGCCCTTCGGAAACGACACACGGGACGCTGTGCCCTGCAGAGGCAACTGGCGCCAGCCTGAGCAGAGCAGGGGTGACGTGGGACAAGTGGAAGGTCACGGGAAGAAGTCACCTGAAGTCAGCACAAGAAAGACCACAGTGGAAATTCAGAGACCAGAACCAGAGACGTGAGGGGTGGGGTGACAGGTTGTCCCAGAAGCACAGGGTGGAGAGAGGATCTGAAAAGACAAGGGCTGGCAAGTGTTCAGAACGCACGAGGATGAAGGAAAGCAGGCTGCGGGCCCCTACCGGCAACAGGCAGGACACCAGTGACAAGTGCCCGGCCCGTGCGCAGCGGAGAAAAGCCGGCGGGCTTCCTTCAGAACGACAGCACTAGTGAGTCCCGTGGGAGCCAGAGAACAGCCACGTGCCCCCTCCCGGCACGGGAGACCGGCCCAACCCAAACGCCGACCCTACCAAAGTAATATCCCCGGAGGGCAGCCAGAGGAACGTGTCTTCCGATGGCCAGTAAAGAGCTCGCCCCCCGCAGTCTGGAGGACCTACTTCAGGTGAAGGAAAGCGAGGGGCCAAGATGCCACCAGGAGAGAGGGACACCGGGGAGGCACGGGGCTTCGCCGCTGGGCAGCCCCGTCCACCTGCATCCAGGGCAGGGCGCGGCACGCTTCCGACACAGACACCAACGCGGAGGCGAATGGGTGTGCCACGTTCCGAGAATACTTCGCGTGTGGGCAAATTTTAATCCGGTGTGATTTTCATACATCATGAAATACTCTTTAAAAAATTTTTTTTCTAACCGTTTGTAAGTTTAAAATTCATTCTTGGCTCGCCAGCCGTACAAAAACAGGCGGCGGGTCACATTTGGCCCCCTGCGCCAGGACCGTCCGGCTCCTGGACGCGGCCGGCGTGTCGCCCACGGCTGCAGCGCAGCATGACGACGAGCAGCGGTGCGTGCACCGTGAAGACAGCGCACTACCCCGAGGAAGCCAGGAGAAAATTCTGTACGATTCTGCTTACACTGACTCTGTTTGAGTTCAAGATCAGGCAAAATGCCTGTCTGACGATAGCAGTCAGACAGCGGCGACCTTCGGGTTTCGAGAAGGGCCGGGTGGGAGCCGCCTGGGGGATGGCCGCCTGCAGGCACGGGATGCTGCAGCCAGTGGTGTGGACAGTGTGTGCTCTTCAGCGAGAAGCAAGGGCAGGTGCGTGAGCAGACCCAGCAGGGGCACCGATGGCGGGCAACACGCGACCCTACCCTGTCCTGTAGGTGAGGACGTGCGGGGGGAGGGGGGGGGCAAAGGCCCGGGCTGCCCGAAGGGAGGCAGTCGTGAGCCAGGCTCTGCGCACACGGGGTCACTCTCAGGGCAACCACTAGAACAGAAAGAGGGCTGACAACTTCCAAACTAATTCAGGGGAAGACCAATCTATAAAAAGAGCCCGTCGGCCACAAGACACAAGAAAGACAATCAGGACAGAAGAGGAGCGGCAAAGAGGGGTCCCCGCTGAGGCTGCCATCCCGTCCCACCACGTCGGTGGGGAGATGCAGCCACTTACGCTGGAAGGACAGATGGACGAGGAAAGGTTGGCGGGGACAGGATGGAAATGCAGAAGGCACTCCCGGGGAGGAGGGGCCGTGACTGTGCGCTCACCCCCGCCCAGCGGCACACCCCCAGAGCAGACACGCGTCAGGGAGAATGGCGGCGCCCGACGGCGGGCAGACGGTACCAACCGCGCCGGGGTCCGAGACCACTCCCAGCCCTGCGCACAGCAAAGGCAGGACCAGGGCATGGTCCTCGGCCGGGAGAGACGCTCTCCTGTGAGGCTCGTGGGCGGAAACTCGGGAGCTGGGGGTGTGAGTGGGGGTGCACGGGGTGGGGGGCTGGGGATGGCAACAGGTGCCCTGCAGAAGAGAAGCGGGGACAGAGAACGCGGGAAGGAGCCAGGGGTGCCGGGGCGCCACGCGGGGCAGACGGGACCCTCGAGTGCCGAGTCTGGGCTGACCTCGGCTTGCGGCCCAGGCGGCCGGGACCCCATCCACCCCAAGGGCCGGCAGGCGCAGGGTACCTGTCAAAGGGCAGGGGGCCGCCCAGGAGGCTGGACACCACGGCCGCGCAGTGCTGGGACGCCAGGAGGTACACGCTGTGCTGTGCGGCCTGCAGGACGTGCTCCTCTCGGGTCTCCTGCAGCTTCGAGCGCAGAACACTCACGATCTCGGGCACCTGTGGGGCGGGGGGCGCGGGGGTCAGGCTCTGGGCACACCCACCCCAGGAGGTGTTCCAGCGCCATCAGAGCCGCCAGCTGTGAGCTCCCCAGCCAGGGTCACGGGGGGCGGGAATCCCGCGGGATCACCACCAGCCACCACGGAGAGAGATGCCACGTCCCGGTGCGGGGACCCAGATTCCATGTGGGAGGCCACCAGAGCGGAGCGCGTGCCAGGGTGCACACGGGCAGGGTTCGCGTGACACACGGAGCACAGAGGCCGGCAGCTGCGATGGCCCCGCACGCCCCCACGTGGGGACGCAAGCCCCGGGCCCCTGGAGGCAGCGCGCGGCCGCCCTCGCCCAGCAAAGGCAAGGTAAGCGGTGGGCTGTGACAGCGAGGACCAGGAAGGGGACGCTCGTTCTTGGACTGCGGCTGGCAGGCTGCTGTCATCCCAGAAGCGAGAGGGGCCATCTGGTTCAAGAAGGGGCAGCCAGAGCACAGCCCAGGCCCCGACGCGGCAAGCGGGCCCTCTTCTGGGCACGGGCTTGTCACTGCGGGTGCCCAGGGCTCTGGGGAAAGGGGTGCCAGGCCCCACCACGGGGATCGCCTACTGCCCCGGCTGCGCAGCGGGAAGACACCACAGTCCAAGACGACAGCAGACAGACGGCGGCAGGGACACAGTCCCTGGACAGGGACAGCCAGCCGACTGTGGACTCGGCCACCTCCCAGGTGCCCGGGCGGAGCCGGCCGAGGAGCCCACCCGACGGCCGGGCAGCAGAAGGAGCAGGGAGGTACAGGTCTTGGCTCCGACCTGGAACCTTCCAGGCCAGGCCCACGCCTGCTCGTGTGGTAGAGTCTTGCAAGCGTGCGGGGCACAAGAGGTGCGCAACTCGGATGTTAGGAAACGTGGGAGGCCACGTGCCTGGAGTGGGGCAGGCCAGCGGTCCCTACCCGGCCATGGGGACCGGTGTCCTTACCACCGTTTCTCGAAAGGCTTGTCACCATGACGACACTCGCTTCACAACTGTGGGTGCAGCAAGTGGATCCTGCTCCCACTGCCCGCCCTCCCCCCCCCCCAACTGCCGGGGTAGAGAGTGTCCCTAACCCCGGCCCCAGGGCTCTGGCAGGAAGGAGGTGTTTTCCACACCAGCTGGGCCGGGGCCTGGCTCCCACCGATGCAAGAACATCTGTGGGCCCTTCCCGTCCGAGTTCACTGCTGAAGCGGCCAAGGCCAGCGGCGCTCCCCCTTCCCCTGGGCTCCCGGCCTGGACACACGCCTCGCTCGTGCACGTAACGTTCCCACCCTCCGGCACTAACGTAACCGTGGATCTTCCCCACGTGCGTCCGTCCCAGGGCGGGTTTTCAAGCCGGACTGTGGCGGCTTCTCCTCTTTCCTTCACTTCGCTGCCTCCTCTCCAGGATGTTGGCTCTTTCCCCGACTTGTCTCCTCAGAGGTGTTTCTAATTGTCTCCGTGGGTTTATCTGTCCTCTCTAACGTTTTCCTTGCTCTTGCGGATTTTCTTCGGCGGCTGGAACCCACTGGGGTGCGTGAATGGCTCCGATCCGTGCGACTCGTGAGCGTGGCAGCAGGTCCCGGTGCTCGGCCGCGGGGGGCCCGCGGGCTGGGGTCTGTGCCGGTGAGCCGGCTCCGTCCGGTCTCAGCCAGGGGTCTGCGTTCCGACGGCCCGTGCGCCCTCCACCTTCCAGGCAGCTCCAGGGCTCACCTTCACCGGCCCTGCGCCTGTGCCCCAGGCTAGTGTCCACCCCTCACGGCGCGGTCTCCCGCCGTGCGCTCTCTTCACGGCTCCGCCGAGCCAGGACGCGCCACGCAGTCCAGCCCTCGGCGGTCTCTCGTATAGACACAGGGTCGTGCCGCGCGAGGACACTGCCATCACCCCAGAGAAGCTGCGTGTGCGTTAACCACCCGGCCCCGGACCCTGACCTCCTCCCGGCCCTGCAGACTCACACACTAGGTGGCCTTTGGTGGCTGCTGTCTTTCATGGGGCACGACGTTTTCAAGGCTCATCCACGCGGAGCGTGTTTCGTACTTCACTCCTCCGGGTTGCCGAGTAGCATTCCAGCGTACGGTGGGATGTGTTTTATTTATGTTTATTAACCGACAGACATTCAGGTTCCTTCATTTGGCCATTAAGCACGACGCTGCCGTGAGCGTCTATGTGCCGGTCTTCGCGGGGACGTCTGTTTCCACGTCTCTCGGGCACGCGCCTGAGCCGGGGGCCGCCGGGCCGGAGCTGCCCGGAGGCCTCCACAGCAGCAGCCCCGTTTCGTTTGCAGAGGGTCTCCTCTCACCTGTTCCCCTTGGCTTCGTCAGCACACGTCCCTCCAACCCAGAGAAGGCCGCTCTCCTCCCTCCCGAGACGACCCAGGTCAGGAGCCGGCGTCCTCCTGTCTTGCCCTCTGCGCTCACGCTGCGACATGCTCTGTTTCACCATTGCTGCACGCTGGGGCCGGGGGCCCTCGGCCTGGCCACGCCGCCCGCCAAGACCATGTTTTCTGATTCCGTGTCGGAGACATTCAACAGTGTCCTGGTGTCCCTAAGAGGGCCCCCTGCCAAGGCCTCTCAGGGCAGGGAGGAAAGTGGTGGCCCGCGTGACCTCCGCGGGTGCAGGATGCGAGCGTGCCCGTCACGCGGAAGACGGAGGTGCGTGTCACAGACGCGCTGAAGCACGAGCCCGGCCGTCAGCAGTCCCGCTCCGGGGGGGCGAGGGGAGTGCGTGTCGTGTCTGTGGGCCGAAGCTGGGAAGGGTACCGTGCAGGCGGCAGCACCCTGAGCCCCCGCCGGCTGGTGCGGCACGCCGGGCCCATGAAAGGAGCCCTCCTCTGTCGGGAACGGGGGCTCCAAAAAAACAAACCAGGCAGAAACTTCACGACAACGGATTTGGTGGTGATTTCTTGGCCATGACACCCAAGGAACAGGCACCGAAGGCAAAAACCTAGGCCTGTGTCGGATCGAAAACCTTTTGTGCGCGAGGAGGACCTGGCAACTCCTGATCTCAGGGCCTAGGTTCAACGCCCCCCCCCCCCCACCCCCCGCCCCAGGCATGGAGCCTCTTACAAAACGACGACTTTTAGGTGTCCAAGGACACAATCGAGGGCTACAGAATGGGAAAACACTCCCGGGTCACACACCCGATACTGTGCCAGTGGCCAGGCCATACAGAGAGCCGCACAGCCAACAACAGACCAAACAACGTCATTTCAAAATGGGCGAAGGTCACAGACAGGTCTCCCAGAAGACAGACAAATGGCCAAGTGCATCGTCAGCAATCCTGAGGGAAATGAAGTCAAAACCACTCTGAGGTGCCACCTCACACCCAGCAGGAGGGCTGCGACCAACAAAACAAAAAACAAGTGTGGGTGAGGATGCGGGGAAAGGGAGCCCTCTGCACGGCTGGCGGGAACGCGAACCGGTGCAGCCGCCGTGGGAACAGAGGAGGCTCCTCCAAACGTTCAAAGAGGCCTGAACGACCCAGCGCCCCCACCGTGGGCAGTTCACCCAAGGGCCAGCCGTCCGCACACCCGTTACAGCCGCACTCACAGCCGGATGCACGCACGGAGTGCGGCCCGTGTACCCACGCACCAGGAACACCAGCGGCCCCGGCCTCCAAACTGGCCCGTCCCCTCCACGCGCATGGGGCCTCCGGGGCCCCTTTCTACCACTCAGGTCCAAGCGGGGGGGCCCCCGCTGAGTGCAGAATAAAATCCAAGCCTTCCCCCAGCAAACCCTACCGTGGCCGTGCCCTCCCGTCACACCTGCAGCCCGTTGACAAGTGTCTCCTGAGGGGACACTCTCTCTCTCCAGGGGTCACCACGCACAGCTCTCCTGCCACGTGGCCCTTTCTGATGCTCTTCCACCTTCTCCATCAGCAAACTCCTGTTCGTCCCTCCCTGAGAAGGTACTGGTGACATACACATGTCCGTGTGCCCACGTGTGCGTGCGTATCTCTGACAGAGAACTCGTATCCGGAATACATAAAGTACTGGCACAAATCAACAGGAGAAACACAGACAACCCAGAAAAAAAATGGGCAAGACGCGGGCGTCTCCAGCTGCGCACAGCACACGCGTACAAAAGCGTTCAGCTTCACAAGCCACCAGAGAAACGCGAATCCCGCTCAACATGGAGCCGCCACTCACCCCCAGGACGACGCGGACCGGTGCCGGCAACGGCGCGGCCTCTCCCGGCGTGTCCCCGACAGAAACACACCCTCATGCGGCCCACGGCAACGCGGCCCCTCCTGGGAACCGCACGCGTGCCCCCTGAGGCGGCAACCAGGCGGTGCGCAGGCGCGGGCGACGGTGTGCGTGACCTCACGCCAGCAGGGGCGGCACACGAGGGCCCGAAGGGTGCGAGTCCGTCTCTACGGGGTACGAACCAGCCGGTGCTCCGCACTGCAGGGAGGCAGGGGCAGCCTGCGGGGTGTCGGCTTGGGGGACCAGGGACTCCGGAGCGGGCGGACGCCTGTGCGTGCACATCCGTGGGGACCCCCAGGACAAGTCCGTGCTCTGCTGGGACGCTCCACTTCCAGAGGGAGCCTCAAACCTCTCCCGGTCAACAGGTCCGCCTCTCGGGGATTCACAGGGCGGGCGTTGTAGCAGCCACCCGACCCCTGGAGCCCGCCTCGCACCCGCGGGGACCCGAGCACGGAACGTGCGTGTCAGCTGTCGCTGCACACGCGCTGACGCAGGGCCGCTGCTGACGCACGACTGGGAACAACTATGCAGACGGCCACCTGAGCTCCCAAGGGCACACAGAGGTGACAGGGTGAACGGGAAGGCCACAAGGAGCAGGCGGCACGTGAGCGCCCCGGGCAGGGCCCCCGTGGGCCAGCCAGCTGTGGGACTCTCCGAAGGGCCTGGAGCAGAGGGCCCAGCCAGTGCCCACCCACCGCGGGGCTCGGCGCCCCCCGCATTTTCCTTCCCCTTCCCCTTCCTTTTTCCGGGCCCCAGCCCGGCCCCTCCCCTCCCTGCCCCGCCCCGCCCCCCTCACCTTCTCCTGGAGCATGCTCCCTCGCTCCCTCAGCAGGCAGTTGACCATGATGGTAGCCGCCCTCGAACAGTTCTTGTCCGGGTCTCCCAGACTCTCAAACAAGGTCAGCAGGAGGCTGATGAGTTGCTCTGGCGGGAGGCGCTTGGCAATAATCTAGGACGACGGCTGTGTCAGAAGAACTGAGCCGGTGGGGACACAGACCCAGCATCCCGGGGTCGGGGGCTGCCGGGTGCCTCCTCCAGCCGCCCTCGCCCCCTCGTGGGTGCGGGGGCGAGGTGGCGGCTCACGCACAGGAGGTGCGCCGGGGCCGAAGCCTGGCCCTGCCGGGACACGGGGTGCCTCAAGGACCCGCCTGACCCAGGCCCCTGGAAGGCAGTCTGGGGGCGGCTGCCCTCCTGACCCGTGGGGTGGCCTGCAGGTGTCCAGACTGCAGGGTCAAGGGTGGGGGGTGGCACATCCACCCTGAGCAGCCCAGCCACGGACCGGAGCCCCCTCCGCGTCTGGTCAGCACAGCAGAGTGAGCCACTCATTAAAGCAGACAGCACACAGAACGGAAGGGACACAAAACCACAGACGGCAGCCGCGCCACGTCCGGCCCCAGCCGCACCCCTCCCACTCCACCTGGAGTCCCCCAGGGCTGCGTCTTTTCCTCCCGCGGAGTCTTTCCTCCCCACCCAGGAAGGGCCCCGTTCACCCCCTCCCTTCCTTCTTCCGCAGGAGAGCACGCCGCCTCGGGACCCGAGGGCCAGGTCCAGACACCAGATGGAGTAGGAGTGCCGTCCCGGCGTGGGGGCTCGCAGCGCAGGCTGGGGCGGCTTCCTCGGCCTCCGGAGCCGGCAGCTGAGCTCCTGACGCCCCTGCTGCTGGGCCTCGGAGGGCTGACCCCAGGAAGGTGGAAGCAGGGCCAGCCCGCTGGCCCCGTGGCACACCCACCCGGCGCCCTGCCGAGCCCGTGGCGTGCTCGGAGCTGGCTGCTGTGACGGCGCCACCCCGGCGGGTACCTGGGCTATGCTGTGGCAGGTGTGGAAGAGGACGGCGGGGTCGGGGTGCACGAGGCCTTCTTTGAGGGCGAGGAGCTGCTCGGCCACATTGTCCCGGTAGTCACGGGAGAAGCCTTCAGAGGCAGGGCAGAGGGAGGCCGGGCAGGTGCTTCCCTGGCCCCCAAGGCCCAGGCTCTACCCCTCCTCCCTCCAGCAGCTCTGTCCAGCCAGGGGCTCACCCTCATAGCCCAGCTGGAGGTACAGCAGGGCGTGGACGCAGCTCACAGCCTCCTGGCGGGTGGCAGGCCACAAGTCCGCGCACCGTGGGGAGAAGAGGCCAATGAGGAGGCCCAGGTTGTGGAAGGGCACCAGGGCCTGGAGAGGCAGAAGGAGGGGGCCCTCGTGCAACACTGGGGGGGACAGAGAGGAGGGCCAGGCCCCCCAAGATGCCAGGAGTGGGCAGGTGTCCCTGCACCAGCTGGACCCAGACACAGGCAGGGGTGTGACCAGTACAGCTCCTCGGTGAGCTGCTGCCCTGCCAGGACCCCTAAGAGGAGGAGGGTCCGGTAGCAGGTGTGTGCAGGCAGAGGGGCGATCAGGAGATAAAGAGGGAGTCCCCACGGGCAGCAGAGGGGGGCAGGGCGCTGCTGATCCTGGCCAGGAGGTGTGGGACGTTCCCTCCCCTAGAACACAGGTCCCGTCAGGTGAAGGGCTGCGTGAGATCTCCTTTCGCCCTAGCGGGGTCCCGGGCCCGTCTTCCGGGGCCTAGTCTTCCTGGCCAGATACAGAGCCCTGCCTGCCCCACACTGAACAAACGGCCTCGTGACATCAGTTGCACACCCCTCGGTCTCCTGCCTCCACCTGCCCCCATCGGCCCGCCACGCATGAGGCCTCCTGGGGAAGCGCCCGCACCCTGTCCGTGCACAGGCGCCTGTAAGGGAGAGTCAGGCTCCGCTGTTCTGAGGGCTCGGCTGAAGGCCCTCACCCCAGCCGTAGGCTGCAGGGAGGACCTTGGGGGCCGGCCACCGTTCCTCCCAGCGAGGCCAGACGTCTGTCACCTCACACACAAAGGTGAACTCTACTTAGACTGGGCTTATGTGAAAAGCAGGCCAGGAAAGAATTTGTGGGAAAAGGCCGCCTAAGCTCGCTCAGAAGCGAAAACCATCCAGACACATGCAGCAGGTCCAGCGAGACAAACAATCAGGGTCTGGGTAGGTAAAAAAAACAAAGCAAAACAAACAAAAAACAAACAAACAAAAAACCAAGAGAAAAGACCACAAGCATCTACTCCTGATAAACATCCTCATTAAGGCAGACCAGGGGTGCCCAGGTCGCTCAGTCGGTTAGGCCGACTTTGGCTCAGGTCATGATCTCACTGTCCGTGAGCTTGAGCCCCACGGTGGGCTTCGTGCGGATGGTTGCATACCCTGCTTGGGATTCTCTCTCCGTGCCCCTCCTCTCCTCTCCCACCCGTGTGCATTCTCTCTCTCACAAAGTAACAGATAAACTTAAAAAAAGAAAGACGCAGCTGGAACAGGATAGAGAATGCCTAACAGTGCAACTATCTAGAGGCCGGGGGCTGCTGGCAGTCCCCACTTTGTTCTGGAAACACCAGGCAACACGAGAGGCCGAGAGGCACAGGGGTTGGGGGGAAAGGCCAAATTATCAGCATCTGTAAGCGACACGACTGTGCTTCTGGAAGCACAAGAGAACGAACCAACGCTCATTAGAAACGACGACGGGGTCTTACGAACCGCCTCGCGTCTCAGGGTCCACAAATCCACGCTTTCCGTGGGCACTAACTACAGTCAGACAGTTACTGACAGCGCTTGCAGAAAGCGCTTCACTGGCAAAGGCACCAAAATCTCTCACAGCAGAGCCGCGTGAAGATGCCGTCCCGCGTTTCCGAGCGGCCTGGGTGGAAAGACCCATTACTGACGGATGCTCAACAAGTTAATCCATCGGTCCCACGCAATCCCTACCAAAATCACAACAGGGATGTTTCAGGACGACGCGAAATTTATCCGAGGATCACCTAGACCAACGGCCTTGTGCGCACAGCCGCGAAGCCCCGACAGCATGCCCCCCCGCCCCCCCCCCCCCGGCAGACGCCGAAGTGCCAGACAACCACGCGCTTCCCGGGCTGAGCCCCTTCGCAGCCCACCCCTACCGCTCCAGACCCCCTGCCTCTGCCCAAACGTCCTCGCTTTCTTTTACCCCGCCCCCACCTCCCCTTCCCCGCAGCTGACGCGGGGGCTCCCGAGGAGAGGGGTGCCCGTCAGGTTTTACTCTGAGTGGCCAGCCCTGAGGACGACTCCTGGTCCTGACCGGCCCTCTGTGCACGTCTCCGGAAAGAGGATGGTGGGGCCCCCGGAACGTGGAACCGCCAGAGGAGCACCAGGGAGCTGGGAGGGTGCTGTGGGACGTGGGGGCCACACACAGCAGCCCCCAGGCCAGGGGACCCAGGACCGAGGCCGGGGCAGGGGAGTCGCCTGGTACTCACGCTGACGTGCAGGTGCTCCAGGAAGTGCTGCAGCAGGCAGGCGCTCAGGCCCAGCGCCCGCACCCTCTCGTGGCCCCGTGGGGACCTGATCCACGGGCTCAGGTGCTGGGGGAGAGGGGGCTTCGCATGGGTGCCGGGGCAGGGGTGAGCCCGGGAAGCAGCAGCCTGCGCGCTGCGGGCGGCTCAGCATCCCTGCCGGGCCGCCCGTCCCCGGCCGGCGGGCCAGGTCACGGCAGGTCGCCTCCTACAGCTGGGGCCCTGTCCCCGTCCTGTTGGCCCGGCCCACAGACGTGGCCGCCCCAGGCGGACCGAGAGCGAACCAGGCCTACCAGGGGACGGGCCGGTTTTGCAAGCAGGTCAGTCTCGCCCCTGCAACTGCAGTGCCGGAAATGGCAGGGAGGGGTGCGGCTTGGCTACCACGTGCCCACTCCGCCATGCCGACAGCCCTAGATGGCCAGGAGCTCACATCCGGTGCCTGAGTGGTCTCTCCACCCCCGTGCCACGCAGTGGAGGGGAGGCGAGCATAGGCTCCTGTGTGGGCCCACCCCCATCCGCCCACCCGTCCAGGCAGGGCAGCCCTCCCGTTCACAGACGCCCCTCCCATACACCTGCAGAGAGCACCAAACTCCCCAGCGCCCCCGGAGCAGGCAGCGCCAGGAAAACCAGGCATGGGGCTGGCTGCCGGGGTCGGGGGGGCACCCCCGGGGCAGGGCACACCCACCGCACACCTCCACCATGATCTGCAGGCCCTGCGGGGTCATGTTCCGCCGAAGGAGGCTTGTCAGCAAATCCTCAAGGGCGTGCATGGTGTCCAGGTACAGGGACTAGAAAGAGATAAGGCCGCCAGTGACCCCGGTGCCTGCAGCGGCCTGCCCGCCGCCCGCCGTGGATGCAGGGTGATACCTCCTGGCAGTCCTCCTCCCCTTCGGGCTCAGGCAGCACAGCCATGACGCTGTGTAGACAGCCGCGGATCAAGTCTGCCTGCACTCGCTCTTCCAGCGCTGGCTCCAGGGAGCTGAACCGCAGTCAAGGCCCCGTGCCACACCCCTTGTCCAGAGGGCACGTGCACAGAGGGCCCCCACAGCCCCCCTCACACCCAGAGGAAAGGATACACCAGGTAAGTGCAGGCAAGCATGGCCTTCTTCCGAATGGGCGTTCTCAGGGAGTCTGGGGGCTCTGCCTTGATGAACTCCTAGGGGAGCCAGCCCCGTGACTCAGCCCTTGGCCCAAGCACCAGCCTTCCTCCTGGTCAGCCATCTGCCCGGCGCTGGCTTCTGGCCAACTCTGTCCCCCAACCCAGGTGGGTGCCGGGCCCCTCGTTGCACGCCCCCCCCCCCCCATCGTCTCCAGGCCTAACTCCCCCGTCTAGGGCCGCGCCCTGGGAGCCACCCTAGCACCGGCCGGGCCCCGCCCAGAGCTCACCATCATCTGTGCCACCAGCTCGGCTTTCCTCGAGAAGTGGAAAGAGCCAGCTTGGGCACTGCTGCAGATGGCCTGGCTGGCCATGCACACACTCTGGATGAGACACAGCTTCAGAGCCGGGTCCTGGAAGGACACAGGACTGCAGGGGGGCCACCAACGCCCGCCCCCACAGCACAGCTCTGCCCCGAGGTGGGCGGCCGCTGCCTCTCGGCCCTTGGGGTGGAATCCAGAACAGGAGGCCACCCAGAGTGACAGCCCTCAGGCCCCGCAGCCACACACGTTCCTCCCTGAGGGGCTCTCAGCCTGTCCTCCTCCAGCTCTTGCCACGCAGACCAGGGGGCCTGGAGCCCCTGCGGCACTCAGCTCTCCGCCTGGCTTGGGCAGACAGCACGCCGTGTCCCCTGCACCCTGGGGTGTGGCTGGAAGGGCATCTCTAGGTGGGAGAAGGGAACACGCCCAAGAAGAGCCCCGGCAGAGAGGGACTGTCCCCTGCCTGTCCCACCGACTCGGCCTCTGGGGAGTCAGGAAAGGGGGTGTGGGGAGCTGTCCTGGGGACACGAAGTCCAGGAAGAGACAAGTCTCAGAATACCCTCCCCTCCAGCCAACCCCAGGAGACCCCAGAGGGTCTGCTCTTCAAGGGGAAGGCCCAGCCACTCCTAGAGAGGTGTTAGTGCCCAGTTAGTGCCAGAGATCCCAGAGAGGAAACACGTTAGTGAGGCTCGGCAGGAGGTGGGCGTCGTGAGCATCGGGGAGCAGAGCCCCAGCCTGTGGGCCTGCCAGCCAGCCGCTCAGAAGCCCTCCGGCCATCTTCTGTCCACCCACCACCCAGCATCCAGGCCGGGACACTAGCTCCTGGGCCCCTACTGTGGCTGTAACAGGAGAAGCTGCTCCAAGGTGAGTGGGGACCCGTCCTGGCGCGATGCTCCCAGATGCTATCCCTGGGGACTGGGACCGGGGAGCCCCAGGGGGCGTCCCCCTGGCTTCTGCCCCTGAAGCTCACAACCAGGCCAGCCCAGAGACAAGAGAAAAGGCATAGTTCACACTTAACTCCTACACACTGTACCTTGGTCTCTACCTTTATTCCCAGAACCTGAACAACAAAAGTGAAGTGAGTTAAAACGCGAAGCTCTGGCGGTGATGTCCCTGCCCCGCCTGCATGGCGCCCCCCATGCAAGCAGTCTGCCGAGGCGCCCACCTTGGTGCTGAAGTACTGGAATATGTTCCGGAGGATGTCCGACTCGACCTTGGCCAGCACCAGCTCGCGGGGGGCCCGTGCTGCCACGTGGCCGTAACACAGGATCAGAGTTGACTTCACCTTTTCCACCTCATTCTCACTTCGGTCCTGAGAGGCCAGAGGGGTCGGCAGGGCCTCAGTTACAGGCCATTACCTGCCCCCAATAGGAAGCCTTGCGCTCAGAACCCCCAGGTCCCTCTGGAAGAAGGGCTGAGCTGGCCAGCAATGTCAGAGGCATAACCGAAGGAGCGGAGGGTGCCATCGGAGAGTCCCTCCGCCGGGGACAGAACGGGACAGGCAGGCCAGCCACGGGCCCGCTGGGGACAAAGCAGCAGAAGGGAAAGCACTGAGCAGTGGACCACGATGGGAGAGGTGGGCAGAAGGGAGGGCTGGGAGCTGAGAGCCAACTCGGGGGCCGGGGCAGGGGCGGGCAGGGGCCCCTGCCCTCTCAGTGGCTGCTCTGGAGCCCTCCCACCCGGCCCGGACTTGAGATTCTGTAACTGCAACAGGCACCCGGAGACGAGGACTGGGGTGGCGGACGGGGCAGTGGTCCATGCCCCTTGCATCAGGCTTCCCCAAGAATGCAGCCTTCGCTGGCCACCAGGGGGCAGAGGACACGCAGACAGCAGGTGGGCGGTCCCATCCTGGCCCCTGGGAGCCCCTCAGAGCCCATGGCCAGCACAGGACTGCCCCTTGTCATACCCACCAGCCCCACCCACAAAGAAGCACGGACCGGATGCCACCTTCCTGCCCTGTCCCCAACCGGCAGGGTGCCTGAGCCGAGGAAGCTCCAGAACCCGCACCCGCAGGACCCCAAATCACAGCAGCACAGCCAAGACAGAAGCACGGCTGGTCCCACCCAGATGCCCCCCACCACCGCCCCAGCAGTCACCCTGACCCCTGTACCTTAAAAATGTTGAAAATGCCGGTGGATCTTCTGAACACATCTGACCTCATGAAGTCCTCCAGCTGGGCCAGGACATCATCTAGGTGAGAGGTGGCACAGATCCCAAAGCAACAGGCGAGGCCCTGGGAGACGCACAGATGCACTCACACCTGGGCAAGGACAGGGGTGGGAAGGAGCACCCTGCACACGCACACGCTCCAGAGAGGTGCAGTCACACACGCACGCACACACGCACACGCTGAGTGCCTGAAGGGAGAGAGAGGCTCTGGGGAGGGCACCACCTCGCGCTCGGCCTCCTCCTGGTGTCTGGCCGTCTCCAGAAGCTCTTGCAGATGCTTCCTCACCACCTCCTTGCTCGAAGCGGCACCCAGCGTGGTTCCAATGCATTTATACAGGAAGTTCTGCAACAGGGCCAAGGAGCACAGCCACACCCAACGCCTGAGTGCCGGAGCGCCAAGCAGACGTGGGAGGGGCTGTCGGGCACCCACGACGGTAGCCACCACGAGGAGTGGGGGCGACGGGCTCCTGCACCCCCAGCCGTGGGCCTCTGGGAGGAGGCTCACGGGCCCTCCCTCTCTGGCGCTGCCAGGGCCACAGGCCACTGGAGACAGGTTCGTGCAGAAGATCACATGGAATCAAGGCAAAAGAACAGTAGCCTAAGGACGCTGCCCAGAACCCCCCCCCCCGGGGCACCCCCTCCTCCGTGCACCTTCTCCTGGGGCGTCCCGTTGTAGCAGGGCAGCTGTCTGCACATCTCTAGGCTCAGCTGGCAAATCCACGTGTTGTCAGACACGACAGCCAGAGTGTCCCGAAGGAACTGTGGGCAGGGGCCAAAGCAGTGAGGGGCCAGGAATGCAGCCCTTCACGGGGCCGGGGAGAGCACTGAGGCCCCGTGACGTCACGTGCAGTGACCTCAGGGTGGTCCTGTGCTGTGGCTCTGAATGGTCTGTTGATGACCTTCAAGCCCAGGCAGAGCAAACCCTGGGTGGTCAGACATGCGGTGGGCCTGGCAGGGGACAGGAGAGAGGATTCCCGGGCCATAGAAGCTCAAAGCCCCTGAAATCTGGCTCTGTCACAGCAGGGTGAGTGACCTGTGAGGGCAGCAGCAGGTGGTTCCCCCCAGCACCCCCCATAGCTCCCCCATCCTCCCCCACCCCCCACCGGCGCCTACTGAGCTCCCTGAGCTGTCCTGACCCAGGCTGGAGAGGCCTCCACCCCCAAGACAGGCCACGGCCTTGCCCCCCTCCCCCCCCCCCGCCCCCATCCTCACCGCCAGCAGCCTTTCCTCCCACTCCTTCTGGGACAGGGTCTCTTCAGTATGTTCTGAAACGACCAGTCATGTTGTCAGCCCGGCCCGCACCCATCGATAGAAGCAGAGTTCACCCAGAGGCTTCCGGGCTGGCCTCGCCCTGTGTTCAGGAGGACCAAGGCGCTCCCACACCCCAGATACTCCCAGGGGACACCCTGCAGGGAACGCCTTTCCCGCCTTGTGTCCTGAACCTCCGTGGGGGCCGTTTCTTCCACTTCAGAAAACGTGGTCTCTCCAACCCGGATGCAAACCGGCAGAGGAACACCACCCGCGCCCGGAGCCTCACCATCCAGGTGTTCCAGCAGCAGGGGGACGGTGGTGGCCCACCGCTGACCCAGCAGAGGGTGGATGTTACGATGCAGGACGCTCAAGAGACGCAGCGAGGCGGCCCCGCGGCCGTCCCCCAGGTAGGGGTTGGAAGACACGGTCTGAGGGAAGTAAAGGTGGGAGCTCTAGACCCGAGGGGCCACCGTGCCCTGCAGAGCCGCCCTCCCGGGGAGGTGGAGGCAGAGACGGCTCTGAGACGCAGGTCCCCCCAACCCCATGGGGAGCACCTGCGAGACAGCAGGAGTCAGGGGACAGGGGGACCGAGGGGAGTGCCCAGGCCTTCCCAGACCCCCTCGGTGTGCCGTGGTCAGGGGACACGGCGCCACCGGCACAGAGCGCCGAAGCTCAACGCTTACCAGGAGTCTCGTGGTGATGGCGTAGGGTGAAGGGAGGGTCACTGGAAAGGACGGGGGAGAAACGCTCAGGGGGCCGCCTGCCCACAGAGCCCCAGCCCCTGACTGCACCTGGGGCGGGGCGGACTTGGGGCGGCTGCGAGGGTGGGGTCAGGCATCAGGGGTGGCACGGGGAGAGCAGGGGCGCACCGTTGCTGTCGTACTGGATGAGGAAGGCATCGACCCCCACCTCCTCCCTCTTCTGGGCCAGGTGCACGAGGCTCCTGCAGAGCGGGGTCAGCGCCCCGGTGAATCGCACGGGGGTGAGAAACTCGAGCAGGTGCGGCCAGAGGACCTGGGGGCAGAGCCGGGGTCTGTTGGTGGCGCGGCTGCAGGAGCTCCCACCAGGCACCGCGGGGGCTTGGCAAGGTCGTGGCGGGGGGGGGGGGGAGGGCGGCGAGCGCCCCTGCCCCTGCAGCTGCCCACTGCAGGGTTCAGCGGTCGCAGGGCCAGAAGGTCAGGAGGGGGGAGCGGTCACTCACAGAGGGGGGTCTGCACACTCACGTGGCTCATCCTGTCCACGGTGGTGCTGACCAGGTAGAGGGTGCTGATGCTGACGTCCCGCACACTGTCCGTGGCGGGGTCCTCGCTGTCGGGACCCGGCTTCTGAGGCTGGCGTGGGGGGGGGAGGGGGCAAAGGCAGGCGCACGCATGGGGCCACCACCGCTCTACGCGGCTGTGGGCTCTGGGCCGTGAGGACACGGCCCGTGTGCGAACAGGGCAGACCCTGTCCGGCACCTGCCGGGGGCAGGTAACACACACTGCACTGAAACTGCCCAAGGACGCGGGCTCACCTGGCTGAGCTCTCGTCCCCAGAATAGAGGAAACCTTGCACGTTCCCTGCCAGCCACGGGCTTCGGCAACACTGACATGCGTAGAAATGGGAGGGCCTTTGTGGAAATGACAACCACCTGAGAAGACTTCCATTTTCTACCAAGAATAGGCTACAACTTGCGCAGCCTGATGTGGCTGACGGTTCGGCCAGAGACGCCTGCTGTCCTCCCTGGTGAGATGGCGCCCCAGAGCCCAGCTCCCTGGGCAAGTTCCAGGCAGGAAAGTGACTCCTGTTCTCTAAATGTTCTGTCTGAGCCTTCCGTCTGTGCTTTCAAATACCAAGAAGCAAGCACCGAACAACCAAGAGACAGCAGAACTTCGATGACTGTAGCAGACCTACAGTCCTCACGCAGACATCAAAGGCCAAAAGCAGAAAAAATAGGGGTGCTTAGGCCTCGAATGACAATTTTTAAAGCATGTTCTACAAACGTAGATAGAACTTCATACTGAACAAACATGAACCACTTTGGAGGTCTGATCATCTGCTAGATCAAAAGGACAATCTCTCAACAATCTTTTTTTTTTTTTTTTTTTTTTAATGATTTTGCTTTTTTAAGTAACCTCCGTGCCCAGTGTGGGGCTTGGACTCACAACCCCGAGATCAAGGGCGGCTCGCTCCTCCCGACAGAACCCGCCAGGTGGCCCTCCCAACAGAGTCTCAAAAGCAGGAATAAACCTGGTTAGATTCACAAGAGACAGTACAATAAAAGTACAAGTCCACAGTGGCCGCAGAAAGCTACTCACCTGGACAGATTTTAATATCCTAAAGAAACCTTCAAATCCCCAAAACACTGGGAACTAATAGGCTACACCAGAGGACTTGATTCTCTCCAGCTTAGGCCCCACAGCCCCAAAGCGGCGGTGAAAATGCAGAGGCCAGAATCAGCCAAAGCAGCAGTGGACCTGACCCCCCACAGGCCTGCGGGAGCAGCGCCCAGCAGGACCCCCTTCCCGAGGGCCAGCAGCATCCACTAGCGCGGGTTACACCCCGGCATTTCAACGTAAACACAGAAGCCCATGTGGGGACATACGTGTCCCCTCTGAGCTGACCTGGGCAGGCAGGTGGCTCTGGGCACGAGAGCCCAGGCCAGGGCGGGCTCAAGGCCGTGACACTGAGACCACCCCGTCATGCCTGCGTGTTCCTGCCGTCAACCTTGCTCTCCCTCGAGAAGAAACTTGGATTTGCTCGGTAACGCTTTTAACACAAAAGCCCCAGGGAGGACCAAGCGTCTGTTCTGCCTCTCTTCTGAGTGCTGGGAGCTAAGGAAGCGGGGCGCTGCGGCTTGGAGGCCCCACCTCAGACACGGGAGACAGGTGCTCGGCACGCGGACCGAGGCCCCGCGCACGTACCCACCCGCCTGCCCTCTGGCCAGGCCTGCTCCCAGGAGGCCGCCAGCTCGGGAGCCCCAGGGAGGGTGGGTGAGGGGCCCGCCCTTACCTCGGCCTCGGGGGGCAGCGCGCACTGCTGCACGATGTACGCGACCATGGCCTCTCCTCCAGGCTGTTCCAGGTAGCCGTGGTGTGCCATGGCACTGATCACCTGCACCACTGCCCGCTTCACCTGCCCGGACCCGAGGGGGGTCAGGGAGGCACCCCGAAGGGAGCCCTGGCCAGCACCACAGCAGTCCAGCCGGGAGGGGGGAAGCTCTCCCTCTCCTCTGCCTGTGCCCGCCCCTGCAGCCACACCTGTGCCACAGCTAAACGTGCACCTGTACCAGCACCCACGCCCACACGGGATCCACCTCGGTGCCCCGTCCTCCCTGCCCCGCAGCTGCGCAAGCGGCCCTCCGGCCAGCCTGTGCACACGCTCATGTCCTCAGGGGAGGGCCTCCCGCCCCCCACACCTCCCCCTTTTCCTGGGCACTGGACATGCTGCTACTCTGGCTCTAGACATGCCTCCCCTCTGCCCCCCGCCCCCGCCCCGGCGCAGGACTGCTGTCCCTCAGGGCGGGAACCTCTCTGGTGCTTCGGGGCGAGGACCCCGAATCTGCAGCTGTTTCCCAAACGTTCCTGGGATTGAGCCCGCTGCCCAGCCCCACCTCAGTGGCCCTGCCTGGTGGCTCAAAGGCACAGCCAGGTCACTGTGGCCGAAAACCCTCTTCCCCAGAGCCGGCACTCTCCCCGGCCCTCCTGCTTCTTCCGGAGCCCTGGGGCACAGACCCTACTCTAATGCCCCCTCCCTGGGGTCCTCAGGTCCTCACGACACCTCTCCTTTGCACGTCAGGTCAAATGTCACTGCCCTGGGCCTCCTTGGCCACTCACAGCTGTGTGTCATCCCCCGTTATACATGTGCCCCGAGTGACTGTGGGAAGGGGCAGATGTGGGCGAGCAAACAATCCGGTCGCATAATGAGCGCTCGGGATGAATGCATCTGGCCACGGGCACTGTTGGTGGTACACGGTGTGGCCCTCTCAGGGGTGTCCCGGAGCAGCATCAGCGAGCAGGAAGGGATTCCAGGGACTGTGCATGGGAGTCTGGGACACGTGTGGCCTCAGTGGTTTGGGCTCCATTTTGGTAGTTTCTAAAATCCTCATGGAAGGTCCCAAAGAGCAGGCCTGACGATGGAGCCTGGTTAACCTGGTGTGCAGGAAGGGTCGCCCCTGCCCTCGGCTGCTGGGAGGTCACCGCCAAGCCCGGGGACATCCAGAGTCCAGCGTCCTTGTTTCCCCGGGGCTCTGGGCCACATGGGATCAGCTCGGCCTCCCGAGGGGCCGGAGACTGAGGTCAGCCACGCGGGCAGTGAACCGGGTCTACGCGACAGAAGCCAGATAAAGGCCTCGCACGCCGGGGCTGGGGGCTTCCCCGGTTGGCGACGCTGGTGTGTGCCATCACGTCGCTGCCAGGGGAGCCAACGCTGCCCACGACCCCGCGGGGAGGGCGGTTCGCACCCTCCTGGGCCCTGCCCGGTGCGCCCAACCCCTGGCTGATGGTGGTGTGTGTCCTTTCCCCGTGATAAACCTGACTGCGAGCGTGACGCCCCCCGGGGGTGCTGGGAGTCCTCCTGGAGGACGACCCAACCCGAGGGGGTCCGGGGACCACTGCCCCACTCCGTGTCTGGTTAACTGTATAAGGAGTAGGATGTGGCGAGTCAAGGACTGACCGCTCAGTGGTGTGCCCTCCCTCTGATGTCTGGGTGTGGCTGAGGGGCTGCTGCCTGGTCAGTGACACCTCCCAGCCCAGCCCGGCCACACTTCCTGCAGCTTCTCGCGGTGGAGCTCAGGCGGCACCCCGTCTACCTTGCTGTTGGTGTCCAGAAGAGGAAGCCTCATGGAGGAGAGAATAAAGGGCTTCTTCACTTCCATCTGAGAAGCTGCAAGAAACCAGCAGAGGGCTCGGTCTCCCCAGCACGATGAGGCTGGCCGGCCTGCCCACCCCCACAAGGCCCAAGACCTCATCACCAGGGTCCGGCTCAGCATGGCCCTCAGCACGGGGAAGGGACGGCGCCTAAGCACAGCCCGCCCACTTTCTGGGGGACAAATGACCTTCTTCCCAAATAACACTATTTTGCCCAATAAAAAGCTAGAAGATTGGTAATTTAGGGCAGCAGGCGAAAGAGTGTACTGAATCAGGTCAAGCCAGGTTCAAGGGCGGGGCCTCCAACAGCACCCCAGTCCCAGCAGGCCTGGTAAAACCTGCAGGTGCACACATTTCCAGTTTTGCTCACACTGTTGGTCTGAGGACCCCACCTTGAGAAGCAGCAACATAACCCTCTGTTTCCTGATACACATTTTTTAAATGTATGTTTGTTTGTTCGTTTATTTATTAATGTTTATTTTTGAGAGAGAACGAGAGAGACAGCGTGTGCAGGGGAGGGGCAGAGAGAGAGGGAGACACAGAATCGGAAGCAGGCCCCAGGCTCCGAGCTGTCAGCACAGAGCCCGACGCGGGGCTTGAACTCCCGAACCGTGAGATCGTGACCTGAGCCGAAGTCGGACGCTCAACCGACTGAACCACCCAGGCGCCCCTAAAGGTTTTATTTTTTTTTTTTATTTTTATTTTTTCTATTTTTTTTTCAACGTTTATTTATTTTTGGGACAGAGAGAGACAGAGCATGAACGGGGGAGGGGCAGAGAGAGAGGGAGACACAGAATTGGAAACAGGCTCCAGGCTCCGAGCCATCAGCCCAGAGCCTGACACGGGGCTCGAACTCACAGACCGCGAGATCGTGACCTGGCTGAAGTCGGACGCTTAACCGACTGCGCCACCCAGGCGCCCCTGGTTTTACTTTTAAATAATCTTCACACCCAATGCGGGCCCTGAACCCACAAAACTCCAAGATCAAGAGCTGTATGTGCTGCTAACTGAGCCAGCCGGGCGACCCAGGACGGCACTCTTCTTCCACATGACGACCTGGGAGAGAGGTCACTCCACTCCGACCCCTCTCGCACCACGAACCTGGGGCTCCCGGGCCGCTTCTGGCCCGGGCGCCTGTCGCACACGCCCGTGTCCAGCACCAAGCATGGCACCAGCCGGCTGTGAGACGGCGAGAGTGGGCTCCCGCGACGCAGTAACAGCAGGAGACGCGCACCACACATGCTGGGAAAACACGACTCCAGACCCAACTGCGAGACAAGCCGCCCCTTTGGTAAGAGGCTGCAAAGGACCCTCGTGCACGCCCAGCGGGACAGCAGAGCCGGAGCCACAGGAGGGCGGAGGAAGGTTACGCAGACGCTCGGGAGGGCAGGAGGCGGCCTGCGAAGTGGCCACCGGGGTGGAGAAGAGAAACACAACACGCAACCAGAGGCCTCGTGCCCTCAATGCGCAAGAGAAGCCCAGGCGACTGATGACGAAACACAGGCAGAGCAACAGAAAAGTGGGCAAGAGAGCTGACCAAGCCCCCACCACCGACGTGTGATGCCACCGGACCCACCACCTGCTGGCTGGGGAGGTGGGGGACGGCAGCCCAGGGGGCAAAGACAGAGAGGGCCAGGCACCGCAGACCCCCGTGTGAGACCCAGAGCCGACCGGGTGCCGTCGCGAACGCTGAGGGTCCGCACAAGTCCACTGGAGCCAGGACGTCCGCACGGGATGGCAAGCCTGGCTCTGTCCAGGCTACGAGCTAGGTCACAGCACCGACGGCAGCCAGGGGACACGAAAGACATCCTACTGGGTGAGGGCGCGAGACGAAGCTTCTTGGTTCCCCCACGTGATGCTCGTGGCGTGACATATCCTCGCACCGCGGGAGCGCACAGCAGGGGTGGGGTGCCACTACGGGGCTCGGGGCTCGCAGAGGGGCCAGATGTCCCTGACCATTCATGTGCTCTGGGAGCTTTCGTTCACATTTTACATTCTCAGGAAAAGGTTACAAAAGAACAAAAAATGCAAACCACTCAATAGAAAATCGCACAGATTGTGGCAGGAAAAGGGATTGGGGTGGGGGGGACAACAGACCAGGGCTCAAGGGTGTGGGGACACGGCCAAGGACTGACATCAATCCAGTGCCACGTCCCTGAGGCTCAGAACAACAGATGAGTATCAAAGTGCGAGCAAACACAATGTCCCCCCCAACTTCCTGCCACGCAGATGACGACCCTTGACACAGTGCTGTCACCCGCAGCTTCGACGCGCGGCTCGAGTTTACGTGGAGGCCAGCCGTGAGCCAGGCCCTTGCAACATACTGAGAGAGCAGCACAGAGCAAGGCAGATGTAGCCCTGCCCCCGAATAGTGTGTGTCCTAACAGGGGGGACGAGAGACAGAAGCAGATAATGAATGAGACCGTCACAAGCTGTATTAATGTCACGCAAGGTACTGAAGAGAGGCAGAGAAGCAGAGCGTCAACGGGGTACCCGGTCTGGACAGGCAGTCAGGGTCCGCGGGCCCTTCTGAAGGAGGCACATGTGAGCTAAGAGCCCGGCAGGGTGCAGGGGAGGGAGCCCCCCGCTCCAGGACGCCCGGGGTGGCTGAGCAGAGAGCTCACTACAGTCCGAGCAGGGGCTGCTGGGGCAGCAGCAGAGGGGAGGCCGTGGTCAAGAGGAGGCGCCCTGCTCTCTCCACGGTGCTTGACCCTGAGTGACCAGCATCAGGGCATTCGAGTAAAATTACTGGACTTTAGAAATAAAGAAGAAACCCTCTGGATGTCTGAAAACGAAACCAAACAATAGAAAAACCCCACACACGTCACACAAGAGGA
The DNA here is from genome assembly GCF_027475565.1 of Acinonyx jubatus. Taxonomy (NCBI): domain Eukaryota; kingdom Metazoa; phylum Chordata; class Mammalia; order Carnivora; family Felidae; genus Acinonyx; species Acinonyx jubatus. The sequence goes on from NC_069394.1 coordinate 642,497, forward strand.
AAGAAAATGAGGTTAACGTTGGCCTTGAACAAGAAGTGTTTGCGCCAGAATAGACTGTGAGATGAATACGGTGCCCAGGTGAATCTGAATCTCAGATAAACGACAAATCATCTCTTAGGGCAAGACTGTCCCAGGTAACATTTGGTGCATCTTGTTTTCATAAACCTGGCAACTCTACGTCAGAAGAAAACAGAGTAATGGCAAGGAAATGTGAACAAGGGATTTTGTAATCATCAAAACTAAGTGTCGCGTACAAAAAGCACAAATAAGACTTGATCAACACGAGCTTCCCTGTGGACTCCGCCGGAGGATCGGCCTCGGGCAAGGAGAGGCGTCCTCTCTGCAGCTGCCAGGAGCACAATGACAAACAAGGGCCGAGCAGGGGAGAGGGCGGCATGGGCTGGCTGCGCGCCGGGACAGCGCAGACGCGGCTGCGGCACAAAGCCGTGGCACAGGGAGGGCGAGGAAAGTACATGCGCAGTACCCGCCGTGCGCTCACCCACATCAGTGGTGACAGCATCGGCCTCTAGGGTTAGTTACGTGTGTAACACGAGGGAAGACGAGGGCGTCTGGGATGTTCTAATTCTGCGCAGCTTGAGAACCGGATTCATGGGAGGAAGGAGACGCAGATGGAAGAGAAAAGAGTAAACGGAAAGACTCGCTCGTCTGGCTGCGGAACCGGAAACATCAGTACGAACTCCAGGCTTTTCTACCTTCTGTCTCTACTGGTCGCGCTATTTGGTCCCATCTCCTGAAAAGGCCTGGGAACGGTGACCACCCAGAAGTATCAAGCACCCGACTACTGTCTTTGAGGGCAGTTTCTCACTGAGGACATAGGGCTTTTTGGAGAAATGGCTGATTCCGGGTCTGGGGCAAGAAATATCTAAGATGAGCCTGGAACACCAGCCGCCCAAGACCCTGAGGTCACGCCCAAGGACTCGACTCGGAAGAGGCTGACGTGATCCAAAGGTGACACAATGTGAGCATCACTGGTATGGATCGCACTGAACCGAAACCCATTAAATGTGTTAAAATCCATGAATGTGTAAGATTTTTTTAAAAGGGGCGCCTGGGTGGCTCTGTGGGTTGAGCGTCCGACTTCGGTTCAGGTCATGATCTCCCAGTTCCGGGGTTCAAGCCCCACCATCAGGCTCGCTGCTCTCGGCACAGAACTGGCTCAGGATTCTCTGTCTCCCTCTCTCTCTGCCTCTACCCTGCACTCTCCCTCTCAAAAATAAATAAACATTTTTCAAAAAGGCTTGAATGGGGGGCTTGTTGTTTAATGGGGACCGTTTCCATTTTGCAGGATGAAGAGAGTTTAGGAGATGAGCTGCCCAATGGGAACGGGATTAACGCTGCTGAAGTATACACTTGAAGATGGTTGGGGTGGTAAATTTTGGGTGTTTTATAACAATTATAAACAAAATGGCCACAGTCCAAAAAGAGACATAAATGTACATATCAACTTTTTTAATGACTAAACCTCGGGTGTACATGTCAGTGATAGATCATCAAAACTACAAGGAAGTGGTTACTATACAATCAGGAGAACTTACTTATCAGGTGGGTGAAGAGGTTCTTACTGGAACAGGAGGGTGTAGGGAAGGGCTTCCGCAGTGACGAGTTCAGTTCAAGAGCCCTGATTATAAATACAGAAGTGTTTGTATTTTTTTAAAGTTTATTTATTTTGAGAGAGAATGAGTGGGGGAGTGACAGAGAGAGAGAGACAGAGAGAGAGAGAGAGGGAGAGTGAGAATCCCAAGCAGGCTCCGCGCCGTCAGCACAGAGCCCGACGTGGGGCTCAAACCCACAAACCGTGAGATCATGAGCTGAGCCTAAATCAGGTGTAGGACACTCAACCGACTGAGCCACCAGGTGCCCCAGAGGTGTTGGGTTAAAACGAGCTAGTGGGGCGCCTGGGTGGCTCAGTCGGTTAAGCGTCCGACTTCAGCCAGGTCACGATCTCGCGGTCTGTGGGTTCGAGCCCCGCGTCGGGCTCTGGGCTGATGGCTCAGAGCCTGGGGCCTGCTTCCGATTCTGTGTCTCCCTCTCTCTCTGCCCCTCCCCCGTTCATGCTCTGTCTCTCTCTGTCTCAAAAATAAATAAAAGTTAAAAAAAAAAATTTAAAAAAAATTAAAAATTAAAAAACAAAATTAAAAAAAAAACCAAAATGAGCCGTTAAGTCATATGTTTATATTCCGTGGTTTCTGCCTGTGATCCATCTTATACCGAAAAGATTTTTTTTAATGGAGACGAGCAGTCTTGAACAGAGTTGAAGGCGGTGCACTCCCAGACCGGAAGACCTCCCACGAAGGCACAACAATTCAGGGCGCGTGCTGTTGGTGTGGGGAGGTCCGTGGAACAGAAGAGTCCCTGAAAGACACCTGCTAACCCGTAATGTCGAGTCCCTACTCTTAGTACCTCGGAATGTGATTTTGCTTGGAATAGGGTCCCTGGAGGTACGATTCGTTAGGTCAGGATGAGGCCACACTGGAGTAGGGTGGGCCTTTGCTCCAGTACCACTGTGCCCTCACGAAAGGGGAATCTGGGACACAGGCACACAGGGAGGTGCCCGCAGGGGTGAAGACGCAAACGGAGGTCAGGGCGGCGCCGCCACAAGCCGGGCGATGCCAAGGGCCCCCGGGAGCTCCGGAAGCTGGGCGGGGGCCTGGGACAGGTCCTCCCTCACCCTGCTGGCACTTGGACCTCTGACACCGTGAGACAATACACCGTGGCTCAGGCACCCAAGTGGCGGTACTTCGCTAAGGCAGCCCCAGAAGACCAGTACGTCCAGAAAGCACTAGAACGACGGGGAAAGGAAAGTCTGCACAACAAGCAGTGCTGGGGCCACGGGGTGCCCATGTGAAGATAAGTCTTTGCTCCCTGCAGCTCACACCATCCCCAAAATTAATTAGAAATGAATCAAAGAACCGAATGTGCGAGTTCAAACAATAAAGCTCCTAGAAGAAAAGAGAGAATCCTCACGTCCTCTGGAAGGGCAGAGTCTTCTTAGACACAAAGGTGCCGGCCCCAGGAGGAGGCACACCCCATCTACACGGATCTGACAAATGGCTCGTAGACATGACCATAAGAAAAAAAAAACCCAGTTTTAAAATGGGCAGAAGACTTGGACCAAAAAGATATCTGAAGGCCAACAGGCACACGAAAAGATGCTTACCCACTCTACTCTTAGAAAATTCCAGTTCGAGCCGTGGAGAGGCACCGCTATCACACAGACACCAACACGGTTAAAATGAAGACTCCGGGCCACGGCCGGAGCGGGCCGGGAAGCCGGGGTTGCCGCAGCCTGCCCCCGCCCCATGTACTGCGCAGGGCTGAGCGTGACTATCGGGTAAAACCATATGGCCTTTCCGGGAATATTAAACACGCACTTGTCCCATGGCCCCGAAATTCCACACCTGGAGGTATGAGCACACACGCCCACACACTGGTCCGTCCAAGAATGTTCACACCAGCCTTCTTCATAATCTCCCCAAACCGAAAACGATCCACACCCACTAACAAAAAAACATGTTTTACTCACAAGACATGACGGAATATATCTCAAAAATATCATGCTTGGTGAGAGAAGACGGACACGAAGGTCACCTGCTGTAGTGAACTCATTTACATGAAATCCCAGTACAGGCAGAATCAATTTAGGGTAGAGGTGCTGCTGTCTGAAAACAACCACGAGGAGACGCTGGGTTCCGGAAACATTCCACAGTTTGAGTAACGGTCACGTGCTTGAACAACATGTAAAATGTCACCAAGTTGTACACTTGAGATTTGTGCATTAAAAAAAATTTTTTTTTAATGTTTATTTATTTTTGATACAGAGACAGAGCATGAGTGGGGGAGGGTCAGAGAGAGAGGGAGACACAGAATCCCAAGCAGGCTCCAGGCTCCGAGCTGTCAGCACAGAGCCCCACATGGGGCTCGAACTCACAGACCGTGAGATCATGACCTGAGCCGAAGTCAGATGCTCAACCGACTGAGCCACCCAGGTGCCCCGAGATTTGTGCATTTTACTGAATGCAATTTGTTCTCAATATTAGAAAGTGAAGTTCTTTTTTTTTTAATCTTTTTTTGAATGTTAGTTACTTTTGAGAGAGAGAGAGAGACAGAGTGCGAGCGGGGGAGGGAAAGAGAGAGGGAGACACAGAATCCGAAGCAGGCTCCAGGCTCTGAGCTGTCAGCACAGAGCCCGACACGGGGCTTGAACCCACGAACCACGAGATCATGACTCCAGCCGAAGCTGGGCGCTCAACCAACCGAGCCACCCAGGCGCCCCTAGAAAGTGAAATTCTGAAGAAAAAAACAAAACAGGAACTAGAAGCCAAAATACTTTAAAGCATTTGATGTAAAAAGTACAGAAGGCAGGCAAAGAGGCAAAGAGAACACAGCACACCCGACAGGGCGCTAAAGAGGAGTCTGGAAACAGCTGAGTATCGAAAGCCTGTTAAAAAAAATCCCAAGACAAAATAAGATCGGAAACTACGTACCGAAAGGGCACTTCACAGACGTGGGCAGAATATCGCCCCAGAGCAGCCAACACAGTCAATAAAATTTCTGGATTTAGAATAAAAAAATAAAAATCCTTTGGACATCCAGGCAAAACAAACCAAATCGCTTGCGAGGAAAATGAGTACCAGATTTCTCAGTGACAGTAACCGAGGCTAAGGGACAATGCAGCAAGGAAAGAAAGCGAGAGGCAGGAACCTCGCGTGCGGCCAGTCCGACGGAACGGCAGAGCCCACCCATGCAGGACACGGCTTCCCAGACCACAGTGCCTGGGAATCCAACTACGGCCCCAACTTTTTAGTCATATTACAGCATTTTGCTTCTTTAATTTTTTAAATGTTTATTTACTTTTGAGAGAGAGAGAGACAGAGAACGAGTGGGGAGGTGCAGAGAGAGGGGGGGACAGAGGAGCCCAATGCAGGCTCAAACTCTTGAACTGTGAGATCATGACCCGAGCCGAAGTCCAACGCTTAACTGACTGAGCCACTCAGGCACCCCTAAACAGAATGGCTTCATCCACTAAGTTGAACATATGCGTACCTTACAACATGAGACTCTACTCCTAGGTGCACACTCAGCTGAATGTGCACAGGACAAACGTCACTGGTAGCATCGTGCATGACAACAGATGCCACGGGACACAGCCCGTCACCTGCCTGCAGTGGGGCGGTGGAGCATAGACTGACCCCCGGAACACTTCACGGAAAGGGAAGGAGTGGGCTACACCACACGAACACGTCCCACAGAGTGTCGAGGGCCGGAAGCCAGGGACGAAGTAATTCATGTGCTAGGATCCTATCTGCACCACATGTCAGAAGTCGAGCCGGGGCTCCAGGCCTGCGGGGCCGGGCCGGGGCCTCACAGGCTCGTTAAGCTGAACGGCAGAAGCGTGTGCTGTTTGGTACGGGGCTTGCACTTCAAAATACAAGTAATAAAGCACACTGACGCTAGTAACTCTCTAAGGTACAGTACAGAGTGAGAAAGTGTGCTTTTGAACGGTGTCATTTGAGACTTAGAAAGTCTATTTCTTTACACACACATGCACATAAATGCCCAGAGAGGGAACCCACAAATAAAACCCATGAGCGCAAGAGAGTCTGAGAGCACAAAGGCCGCGGAGCGATCGGCAAAGGACGGGCAGCGCCCTCAGTCGCGGGGAAGTCCAAGCATCTGAACGCACAGCAGCCGTTGCGCCTGCGCCCAGTCCCGCCACCAACACGGAGGCCATGGCCCGAGCGGCAGGCAAGTCCCTCCACCTCCCTCACCCTCAGCTTCCTGATCAGTGAAACCAGGCTCGTGTGGGGGCCGCGGGAACCAGGGGAGGGTGCACTCCACTGTCTTGGTGGCCGCCACCGTCCTCCGAGGTCAGGAGCCCTCCCCCACGAGTCGGCGCGCTGCTGGCTTCGCGGCACACTCTGGGCCGCAGCCCCGGCTGCCACCGTCCTCCCGTGTCCCTGCCTCTTCCCAAGGGGCATCATTCCAAGTTCCATAAGATGTGCCCCGGGTCCACAGGCACTGTGTGTGACCCAGCACCGACCCACAGTGAACCTCACGGGACAGGGGTCAGCATACGTGTTCCCTAGAGGGCCAAGCAGAAGCTATTTTAGGCCAGGGCGCCTGGGGGGCTCAGTCTGTTGAGTGTCTGACCTCGGCTCAGGTCATGATCTCACGGTTCTTGAGTTCGAGCCCTGCGTCAGGCTCTGTGCTGACGGCTCGGAGTCTGCTTTGGTTCCTCTGCCCCTCCCCCACTCACACTCTCCTTCTCTCCCTCCCTCTCTCAAAAATGAGTAAACATTAAAAAAAAAGAAACAAAACTATCTTAGGCTTCAAGGAACATATGTGACCTCTGTCATATCCTTCTTTGCTCTTACGACCTGTTAACGTGAAAAATCCACTCACAGCTTGGGCTGTCTGAATGCAGGCTGCAGGCATACCGTGGCCCATGGCCAGTGTTTACCGACCAAAACTTATGGAAAAACACAAGCTCGGGTGTGAAAAATGTCCAGGCTGTTGCTGGTTAGATTAACCTTAGAAGCAGAAGGCTGAACCCTTCCATGTGACTGTGAGGGAGCCAGACACACACAGATCGCAAGGCACTCTGCCGGACAGCCGGCCCGCACCCTTCACAGAGCCCCGCACCCAGGACACAGATCACCAGTGCGTGTCCCTGACCAGCACCCACCCCCCAGGGGCAGTCGTGACAGACAACAACATCAGGCCTGGGGGTGAGCGGCCAGCACCTGGCCCAGCCCCAGCGTCCACAGCCACCTATCAAAGGCCAACGTCCACAGATCGGAGCAAGATCCTTTCACCCAAAAGATGGTCACTATCTGCCTCTTTCAGGCCCTGCCCCACACTGGCCACTCACCAGCTGAGTTGATGACGTGCCTCACGACCTGCAGGGTGCCCACGCGGGTCCTCTCGTTGTTGGCATCGAGCTTGGGCAGCAGGAAGGCCAGCAGGCGGTCAGGCGAACAGCACGCTGCCGGGCAAGCACAGAGCCAAATAATCATTTGTAATAATCTCTGCTCCCTGCTCACTATTGGCACCTGCAAGCCCCGGGGTCCTCCCGGGGGCTGCAGCCCACACACCGAAGCCTCCTCACCTCCAACCCATGCCCAAAGCTGCCACCACCCCCTGCACACGAGCAGTCCACCGGCCCCCACGTGAGCAGACGTTCGTGTCCGCAGATGGCCCCGCGTGGGCTGCCGGCTTACCCAGCACAGTGAAGCAGCGTAACACCTCCTTTCGGTTGCTCACCACCAGAGGGCTGGACGACTCCACGGGCACACAGATCTGCTCCAAGGGACAGACGGCAGCAGTTACAGGGGATGCTGCCGTCTCCCAAGGGCCCAGCTAGCCGGGAGGGAAGGTCCCTCCTACAGTACCCAAGCCTCATGGCCTCTACCTCCCCCACGGCCGGTCGGCTCGCTCCGGCTCTTTCTCATGGGGCTACAGGGATGCACTTGCCCCCGTGGTCAGAGGCCCTCGGGTCTCCAGGGAAGAGAGTCTTGGCCCCTTCAAACCGCCTTTTCCCACCAGCAGCCAGGACACAGCCTCCCACTTCCTTTGGGCACAGGCAGGACAACATTAATCTCCAGAATATAGCAAGTACTAGAAACCAAAACACCTAGCGTTGGTTCATCCAAAATTATTAAAAAAAAGAAAAAAGAAAAAAAAAACCCACACAAAACAAAAACAAAAACTGAAGAAGCTGTGGGCAGATGTGTCTTTGGGGTCCCCTGCGTCCCAGCGGGTGACATGGAAGGTCCCCCCCTCCCCCACCCCCAGCATCCCAGTCCCCCTGGTCACAGTCATGACAGCAGGGCCTCTGCACAAAAGGCTCAATGGCAATTCTTCGGGACAGCCCATCTTACAAAGAGGTGACCAACAGTGCAGAGCATGTCCCCAGAGCCACAGGCCCCACCCCAAGCTGGACCCTGCTAGCTCTCAGAGAACGGCGGGGAAGGTGGGTGCAGGCGCTGGCCCCAGGGCTCGGCCCCAGGCTCCCGGGCACCTCCTCGTTATTCCCGTTGTGGAGACTCAGGGGGTCCCAGAAGGCACGGCAGCAGCCTCCCACCTGCTCCCCGGGAGCTCTCCCTCCGGGGAAAGCCAGCTGCCGAGTGGCCAGAACACTCAAGCGGCCCAGGGAGAGAGCCACCAGCCAGGAAGGAGGCCTCCAGCACACGGCCAGGTGAGGGCACCATCGTGGAAACAGACCCCCGGCCCCGGTCGAGCCTTCAAGCTGTGACCACGGGAAGCCCCAAGCCAGAACCGAGCAGAGGAGCTGGGCCTGGGCCCCTGGCCGGTAGTGACCGTGGATAACAACGGTTGCTGCCTTAAGATGCTAAGTTTTAGAACACTTGGTTACACAACAGAAGAGGTGCAAAGGGTAGTCATCTGGAAAAAAAGATAAAACTGGACTCTCGCTGTTTCCCTAAAATAAATTCCAAATGGATTAAACTATACAAGTACATTGGAAAATGGGAGAATCTGAAAAATAGTTTGCAGAATTCAAAAGGCTTTTCTAACTGTAAGAAAACCTACATTAGAACGTAACAGACAGACACGTAATGATGTAAAAATCAAATAATTTCACACGGCAGAACATATCATAAATGGAGTCAAATGATGAAGGACGAAGTAGGAACAAGAATTTTACGTGAACAATAAAAGACCGTCAGTAACTGCTACAGGTCAATATGGGAAAACCCAAAACCCAACAGAAAGACAGACACGAAGGGACAGCCCTAAGAAAGGCCAGTATCTCCCTTCTCAGCTGTGGTCTACTTGTGTTTCCCTTTTAACCCCTTCTCCACAGACCATCACTCCTTCTTCCCCACAGGCTCTCTTCTCAGCTAGGCCCACACCCACGACTCAGAGAACACCCTGGCTTCCGCACTACTGGGCTGGACCATCCATCCCACTCTTGCTGCCTGCAAGCCTCAGCAGACCAGAACCCCCGTCCCTGCCATACCAGCCCCATCCACAGTGCGTCCCCAGGGCCCCTGTCCCAGGGTCCCTGTCCCCAGCGCCCCTCCCCCCAGCATACCCTCCTGTACCCGCCCCAGGAGCCCCAGCCTGCCCCGTCTCAGGTGTGACCCCCCCCGCCCCGCCCCCATCCTACCCCCACCCCCGGCCCCTCCACGTCCTGTCCCACGGTGTCCCCTGGTCCTGCCCCCTGCGCATCCTACCTGAGCGTGTAGAGCAGCCAGGAGCGCGTCCAGCTGGGCCTCCAGCGTGCGGCTGCCCACGCTCACCGCAGCCTCAAGGATCTGGCCCAGGCTCTGCCCAAGACGGGGAGGAGAGAGGCCATCGGGCCTATGTCAAACCCCCCAGCCCCACCTCCTGGCCACAAAGACCCCACCTCAGGGCTCAAATAAGGAATCCCTACCTCCACGTCAAGAACAAAGACAGGAGGAGAAGGCTCAGAACGGCGGCACGGACTTGGGGTAAGGCCAAGGTGAAGGTGCCCTGGGCAGGGCAGGGCAGTGAGGAGAAACGTGCCTGGGCCCCACCCACCACTGAGCGCTCTCTGCGCTTCCCCTCCCGGGTGTCCACACCCTCCCACCTGAGCCAGGCGGGCACCGGTCGGTGGACAGAGCTCTGCACAGGCCGCAGCGTGCAGGCGCGCACCTTGGACACGTGGAAGGTCTCGGCGTGCTTCCTGTAGAGGGCCAGGACCCCCGGCAGCAGCTTGGGGAGCTGCTCCTCCAGCTTCTCACCGGGCAGCAGGTGGCTCATGGGCCCCAGAGCCTCCACCACGGCGAGCCGGAGCTGCGAGGAAACAGCAAATGATGCGCATGTCCAAACCAGCACGGCAATGCTGGGAGGTGCCCCGAGCGGAAAGGCAAGAGGCCTTCACCAAGAACCCAGGGTCGGAACAAGGAAACCCCGGGTACCCTGTGACCAGGGGGTCCGAAAGGGGTCCGAAGGCAGAGAGGTCAGAGTGACCACGGCCAGGGTCTGGACGGTGGCCAGGCCGGGGAGGCCGTGAAGGCAACACCCACAGGGGACTCGTCACGCCTCAGCTCAGCCCGCTACCCGGACGGTCCGGGAGCCTCCGGGCAGAGTGGGGTCGGAGGGCAGGAAACAAGCCATATTCTGGGAAGACCTCACACAGGACACCTCCACTCCCTGAAGAGGCTCCCACCTCCCGAGCCGGGGTGGGGGGTGGGGGAGGGGACACGGACCGGGCACCGGGAAGCATGTGTCCACAGCTGTCTCCACCCCGCTCCCCGCAGTCCCCTCCCCCAAAGCCTGCAAAACGGCACACGAGGCTCAGGCCTCGTGGAGGTGGGCCGAGCTCAGGGGTGGGAGACGGCAGCCGGCAGGGTGAGGCCACGGGTTCCGACAGACTGCAGAGGTTGTACCTTGGCCTCACGGCTCTGTAGCCAGTGGTTAAAGAGGATGTCGTAGGCACTGAAGATGTCAGTGGCAAAGGTGTCCTTCCTGACCGTGGGGTCTGGGGCTTGGTCCAGGTTGGCCACGTACTCCAGGGTGCTCTCGCTGAAGTGCTGCAGGGCTACCACAGGGCAGGTGGCTGTAAGACGGCTGCACCGCCGCCCCTTCTAACGCCCCCCCCCCCCCCCCCCACAGGACACCTTCCCGAGACCGGGGCTAAGTGCGGGCCGGGACTATGCCGGCATGAGGGTCCCTCCACATCCACGTCCGTCCCAGAATCTCAGGAAGGGACCTCTTCTGGGAACGAGGATCTCTGCAGGGATAACTACATAAGATGTGACCGTGTCGGGTAGGGTGGGCCGTAAATCCCACACAACCGTGTCTCGGGAAGAGAGCACACAGACCACGAAGACGACGGCAGAGTGACAGCAGGGCACAGTCTGGGGCCCACCTCTAGATGCTGGGGGAGGGACAAGGAACAGAGTCTCCCTCTGAGCCCCCAGGAAGGGCTCGGAGTAACACTTTGCTCTCAGGCTTCTGGCCTCCAGAACCGTAAGAATACGTTTCTCTTTTTCTTTTTTTTTCAAAGATTTTATTTTTAAGTAACCTCTACATCCAACGTGGGGCTCGAACTTACAACCCTGAGATCGAGAGTCACTCGCTCCACCGACCAAGCTGGCCAGGCGCCCTGCATTTCTAAGTGGCGCTGTGTGACAGCAGCCATACAGAACTGGCACAGACACCGACGTCCCCAAACGGCCTCGGTTCACAGCGCCCACCGCGAGGCAAAAAGAGGAGGTGCTGTGCCCACCTCACCCCTCACAGACAGACACAAATAACGCACAGTTTGCAAGGGTCGCTGTGCCCAGAAGTCCCGGGTGCAGGGGGCGTGGGAGGGCACTGAAGGTGCAGAGTGTCGGGCTGAGGCAGGGCGGGCCGAGACAGTGGTGTCTACGAAAGTGGCTGTGCTTGGGGACATCCAGGTGGGCAAATCTGCACACAGATGAAGACCTACGAGTGGTCAGCAAGGGCTGAACCCGGGGCCAAAGGAAAGAACAGGGATAAGAGGAGAGAGGCGAGGCCAGGCCCCTGTCACGCAGCCCTGAGAAGGGCAGGGTAGCGGAGGAGCTGGGGGGGTGGGCGGGGCACTGCACCAGCCCCTGCCCAGCACGACTCTCACGGCTCTCACCCGGGCCACTTACACAGCTAACTTCTCAGCCGGGGCCCCCCGTCCGACAGAGAGAACAAGCCTGATCCCTGTGTGTATGTGACGGCAATCACAGCCACAAGTTCCCAGGACACAGAAGCTAAAGAAAAAATTATCTGAGGAAGAGAGAGTTCACATGTGTACAAGTGCTTGTGCGAGCAGGGGAGGGGCAGAGAGAGACCGGGAGAGAGAATCCCAGGCAGGCCCCACACTCACTGCGGAGTCAGATGTGGGGCTCGATCCCATGACCCGGGGATCGGCACCTGAGCCAAAATCACAGTCGGACGCTCAGCCGACTGAGCCACCCAGGCGCCCCAACAACTTGCAGAAGAAAATCACCTCCCGGAGGGAGCACTCCTGTGCCACCGGCCGCCCTTCTGCTTAGGAGGGGCTCTTGGAGGGTCCAGCCCAGGCAGACTCCGGCCCCACCAGAGCACGAGGAGGCCTCGCGTCCCCACCTGCCGCACGGCCCCTGTTGCTTGGAGGAGGGACGCAGCCCCGGCCCTCTTCCTCCCTGTCCACCCGACGCTCTGGCCTCCTTGAGCTCTGTAGTCAGGAGGCCGCTCACGGACCTGCGTCTCTCGGCACCTTGTAGCGAGGCGTTTCAGGAAAACAGGCCACTCTGTTGCCGGAGTGGCCGGAAGCAGGAAGCGAGCCCCCCAGGTTGTTACCAGGTTCTACTTTTTAATCCGTTATGCACACACGTAACGGGTAGAAGGGCAGTTCTCGCATACCGGCCCCTCTCCTCCAGAGGCGCGCACGGCTGGTCTTCCCCCTGCTAACAACGCCGGGGCGGCCAGCTCACTTCATACCAGCTTCGTTTCCCTCGGGGCCTTCGGCTTCTCCAGGCGGGGGTCACCGGCCAACCTCTACCTCCTGCCGGCACCCCGGGTCTCCCCCGGCCACGCCCGACAGGGCCGCGCCACTCAGACGGCCGTGGGCAAGGTGCCGGCGGGGGAGAAGGCCGTCCCATTCCTCTGTGTCCTCTCGGACCACTTTCCCACCAAAGTGTCTTGGTGTGGACGCTGGGAGGTCCCTTCCTTCTGGAAGCCGCAGCTCCGGGGCATCTGTTACTTGAATGAGGCCTCATGGCCTGGCCTGCCACCCCTTCCCCCTCTGTCTCCCGTTTTCCAGGTTCGCATTTTTGCTCTATTTTCTGGGACATTCCTCGACCTTCTCTTCCATTCTCGCTGCCATCTGTCGTCGCTTCCCTGACCCCGAGAAGCTCAGCTGTACTCCCTGAATGCGGCTACTTCCTGGCAACACGCCCTGCTCTCACCTCACCCCCCGAGGGAGTCATCATGCCTGGTCTTTTGTGCCCGTTTTCTTCTCCCTGGACTGTCTGCTCGCCCAGGCCTTGGAGCTCTGTTTATGCTGCTGCCGCCGTCGCTCTGGGAGACGCTGGTCGCGGGCAGCAATCCGGGGCCGCCGTCAGTGCCACACGGTGTGGTCAGGCTGCCCGCGCACCGGCTGTCCGGGGGACGCCGTCTCCACCTCCGGGCGTTCTGGCTCTTCTCCCCCCAGCCACAGCATCAGCGGACGCAACCGGGAAGGACCCTGGGGCACCAACTTCTGTTCGTGGCCCCGGGCCAGCAGACGCGGAGGCCTCGGCCCACTCACGGCCCACCATGCCAGCGGGAAGGGCCGCTCTCTCCTCCAACGGCAGGCGGGGGAGCGTCGGTCAGCGGAGAGCACCGCGTGCCCTGCAGACAGCACGTCCGCCGCAGAGCGAATGCTGCTCACACGCGACGGACGCGGACGCGGTAAAAACCGTCAGTGGCATTAGAAGGGTCAGTTCTTCGGCACCTCGGGCCGGCCCCCCGCTCGCGGCCTCGGCAGCTGCAGGGATGGAGCTGCGTCCTTCCCGAGGAGCCCTCGGCTGCGACGCGGGGTCTCCTTACTCCCCCTCCAGCCTGGATGCGCCGTCCTAGGTGACCTCCCAGCTCCCCACCCCCCCTTGCTTCCAGCACCTGCAAACACATCCCCACGCCCCACCTTCTGGGTCCTGCTCTGCCATCCAGCCCGGTGGGAATCCCCAGCTCAGCTGTCCCAGGACCCTGACGAAAATTCTTGTTACCCGAAACCAGGTCAAGGAGGGTTCCTACAGTTTAACCCGGGGAGTCTGCCATCACCCGCGGTGGGAGGAGCACGTGAGAAGAAGACAGGAAGGAGGCCGTGGCAGGGACAAGGGACATGGGAGCGAGGGGCCGTAAGGACGGCCGGCAGGAGCTGGAGCCCCTCCCCGGGGCCCCAGGATCCGAAGCCCCCGCGAGCGGGGCGGACGAGGGCCCCGGGCTCCAGTATGCTGCTGTGAAAGGCCCCAGGCGCCCCCAAGTACACGGCAGGGAGTGGGGGCAGCAGGCCGGCCGGCAAATACCCGACAAGCCCTCAGCTGAGCTCCAGGTGCCCTGACCCTGTCCAGTCACCACACCCTTCCCTTACCGAGGACCCTCCTAACCGGAGCCCTGCTCCCCACTCAGTGCCAGGGCTGCGGGCGTTCCAGAGGAAGCCACGCAATGTGGGTGCAGCCGCCCACGGCACCTTCCACACTTCAGGACCCTCTGCCCTCCTCCCAACAGGAATGCCTCCCTTGCCTCGAAGGGCCCGCCGTGAGGAGCCATCCCCCCCACACCCCCTCCACACTGTGCACGGACCCCGCCCTGAGAAGCCGTCCCTGCTGAGTGCACAGAGGGCAGCAGACCTGGGAGGGAGGGGAGTAAGGACCCCTTTCGGAGATACCCAGTACTGAGCAGGGAGACATGTGGGAAGTCTCTGCGGCTCTGGGGAGGTTTCTTCCCGCACCTCCACAAGTGTCCTGGCCTCGGGGAACCGCACTGTGAGGTACAGGGGCCCCTGCCAGCGGACAGAAGCAGCCGGACGCCCGGGCCGAGTCCCCGCCTGCAGCAGTGCCCACCTGCCCACACATCCGCAGTCACCCAGGGCCGCTCAGCCCTCCTCCGCCGCCCAGAGGACTCATGACCCTCCCCAGACCCAAGGGGTGGGCAGGCAGCTCCCAGCCCTCGCCCCGGAGACCCCATCTTACCACAGCAAAACGCCACCCTCATCGTATCGTGCTTGGCCATGCCCAGCATGGGGAGCATGGTGCTCAGGATGGACGTCAGGAAGGGCACCATGCCGAACACTGCAAAATGGGGGGCGGGGGGGGGCGTCAGGGAACCCCCGCCTCACCTGGCCTGGCCGCCGTGTGCCCGCCCCATGCCCCCAGGCCACACGGCCCGGGGCGGGTGGTGGAGAGGTCCCCCCCCCCCACTCGCTCCGAATGCCGGTGGGGGCAGGCCAGGCGGAACCTACCGTTGGAAGCCGCCAGGTTGGCGAGGGTCTGCACGACGAAGTAGTGCGGCAGGGCCCCAGGCTGGAACTTGCTCAGCACCTCCTCCATCACCAGGCCGATGAACTGCTTCCCAACAGCCACCAGGACGTTGCTGGCAGCCTGCTGCCAGTCACACACCAAGTCCTGTACCCCCCGCCCCGAAAACGTGCACTGATGCCCCGATCAAGCAAGGGACACAGGACCTCACCCTGAAATTGCCCAAGAAGCAACAATGGGACATCGTGCCCTGTTCTCAGGCTCCCCGTGAGCACCTGCTAGAGAACTCTCCCAAGCCCCCTCCCCCAGTATCCCCTGCTTCCCCCTCCCCCCAGGAGCCGAGCACCTGCCCCCTCCACCTGCAGGGAGAGGAAAGTGCTGCCACCGGGAGCCGGCCCCGCGCAGAGCCTGGCAACGTCCTCCTCACGCTGGGGGGCCGGCACCGGTGCCCTTGCATCTGCCCTGAGACTTCCAGAAGTTTGTCTCTGCTCCAGCTCCACCTCTACACTTAGGGGCGGGCCTCCCCATCCCAGCAGGGCACTCAGTGTGCAGGAAGGGGCGGCCGGCCCAAGGCAGCCAGATGGGAGCCCACGTTCCCAATGCACTCGGGTCAAAGTCCTAGGAAAGAAGCTCCCCTCCCCGAGCAGGCAGGTGCCCCCCATACCTTCACCCTGGTCATCTCGCTGGAGGCCAGGAAGATGACAGCCCTGGCCATGTCCTTGTCCAGGTCACTGATGTGACTGCTCACGACCGTCTCCATGGCCCTCAGGATCATCGTCCGGTAAGGATGTGCCAACTGACCAGAGAAACCATCGAGGAAGGTCCTGGAAGGGGAGCTCGCACCCAGGCAGCCTGCTGACACCTGCTTTCTCTATAGGGGTGACTCAACTCACAGTCACCCCTGGCTGCCCCAACGCGGGAGGTCAGGGCACGCCTGGCCACTCCTCATGCCCCCAGACTCTCGGGGCCTCGCACAGGAAAGGACCGTGAGAAGCGGGTGAGGGCACGAGGTCGTCAGCAGGTGCCAGGAGTGTTCTGTGCAACACCCGCAGTGAACAGATGGTGGCCCTCGTGCTGTGGCCGGGGTCTCCGGGCCAGAAGCTCTCCTGCCCCGAGAGGTCCTACCACAACAGAGTTTGCTGCCACCAGGAAGTTTTGGGGCTCCCCAGGGAGACCGGTCAGAGGAGACTGCTTGACAGGCCCTCTCCTCACTCAGGCGCGCCCCGCCCCGAGGGGGCCTTGTCTGTCACACCCCTCCCCACGCTTCTTCCGACCTGACCTCGCCCCAAGGGCTGAGGCTGGACGGTAAAATGACGGCACTGCCGGCCCTGTCCTAGGGTTCCTCCCCTGCTCCGGGTGGGCCCTCCACCCACCCAGACACAGTCCTCGTCGGCACCTGGCAGCCGTGGCCCCACCTGGCACTCATCCTCGCCTCAACTGAGGACGTGTGGTGACGGCTGGGAGCGGGGTCCGGGGCCAGGAAGCCAAGGTGCCTCGCTGCAAGGACGGACCGCAGCAGAGGTGAGGTGAACAGAGCAGGGCGCAGCCAAGGGAGAGGCTCCATAGGGTCAGGAGCCCCGGGGTGCTCACAGAGACCGGAGGGGAGGGCAAGAAACAGGCAGGGGGCAGGGAAAGACCAAGACCGGCCTTCCCGTGAGGACCTCCCGCCCCCAGGAGCGGGGCATCCAGGTGGAGGGGGGTCCGGCACACACGGCAGCACGTGGTGCCCTGGTCTGTGCCGGGACAGGACTGAGCCTGGGCGACCAGAGGAAAAGGGGCCAGAAAGACAGGCGACTTGGGCTGGTGGAGGGAGCTCTGTAAAAGCAGGGGTTCCCTCCCACGGAGGCCACCAGCAGCCTCCTGCACTGTGGGGCCCACTCATGGGCACGATTTTTGTTCCTGAAAAGAGCCAACGCAGATGGTAAACACCTCTAGATCGACGAACAGATCCCACGAAACCTGCCTCAGATTCCCGGGGGAAAGCTCCAGTGTTAGCTTTCGTTCTCTGGGTGATAAACTGCGTCAAAATTCATTTGACCGCATACACAAAGGTTTTTCCCAGGCTCTCGACTCTATTGCATTCGTCTCTATGCCTGTCTCTCTGCCCCGTCTCTCTGCCCCGTCTCTACGACCGTCTCTCTGCCCCGTCTCTCTGCCCGTCTCTCTGCCCCGTCTCTCTGCCCCGTCTCTCTGCCCCGTCTCTCTGCCCGTCTCTCTGCCCGTCTCTCGGCCAGTCTCCACCGTGGTGTTCGGCTCCAGCGGCCCTGTAGTAAGCCTTGAAGTCAACGAGTGTGAGTCCCCAGCTTTGTTCTTTTTCAAGACTGTTTTGGCTGTTCAGGATCCCTTGAGGTTTCGTCTGGCTTTTAGGATGGCTTTTTCTATTTCTGCAAAAACCATCCCTGGGATTTTGATAGGGATCGCAACAGTCGCCTATTTTTAAAGAAAAAGGTTTTCTGTTTCCATTTTACATTGCTCTTAAAGTTCAACGGACAGAACACTAGCCCCATCAGAACAAGATGTAGTGCTCCGCGGCACGCGGTGATAAAGCCACGGGCCTGTCACCCGAGCAGGGCGGGAACCGCGCTGGGGTGGCCCAGGGACCGGCCGGCCCAGAGCGGGCGTGGGAGATTTTCGGCTCCACACTCTCACGTGCTGCCAGCCAGCCCGTCGTCCCACCTTCCCCCCAGCGCTGACCGGTTCTGCTCAAGAAGAGCTGCTCGAGAACTTGCACCGGGTCACCTGCAGGAAGGACCTTCGCCACGGGACGCAAAGGTCGGACAGTCACCACATGGTCCCGATGCATGAGGTGACTACCAGCACCTGTCTAAGGTCCTGACCTGGGTCAGTGGAGGAGTCGACTCGCTGCCGAGCACGCTGGGATTTTAACCCCTAGCAGAATAACTCAGCGCCAAGTAAACTCTCACACATGTCTCTCTCTCGGAATAAATAAACAAACATGTAAAAAACAAACAAAAGACCTCCCTTGTGTTAGGATGAGATTCTAGAGAAAACCAGACACGAATGCATGAAGTTAAAACCAGCCAAAAAAAAAGAGAACAAACAGAAGAAAACCTTTAGTTACCAGTTCAAAGTTTGATTTTACTATTGCTACAAACGGTCTCCCCAAAATGCCTGTGCTGAAACCTAACCCCAAGGTGACAGTATTGGGAGGTGGGTCTTCAGGAAGCGAGCAGGTCAGGAGGGTGCAGCCTCAGGGGTGGGATTAGTGCCTTCTAAAGAGGCTCCAGAGAGCTCCCTCCTCCCTTTCGCCGTGTGAGGACAGGGTGAGGAGAAGGCCGCCTATAAAGTAAGAAGCGGGTCCCCACCGACACAGAACCTGCCGGCACCGTGATCTCGGACTCCCGGCCTCCAGAACTGTGAGAGACCCAAGCCTGCTCGTGCTGGAGTGACCCTGACCGACCCAGACGACTACTTCTGCCTCTGTTCCACCAGCCACTTCCCGCCCATGGGCCTGAGAGCCACCGTGCAGGGACGGTCTGTCCCCGTGTGCGCCCCGCCCACGCGTCCAGGGAGAGTCAGTGGGAGGTGAAACCCCATAACGCATGGTGTGAGGATGCCAGGCAGGTGGCAAGACCTGGGGGCGGGGGGGGGGCAGCGTAGGGGCAGAGAGAGGTGCCTGGCGAGGAGCTCAGTCGAGAGGACAGAACTTCCCACTTCATATACTTTTACTGCAAACACGCAACATGAAAGGGAGAGCTTTCTTCTCAAAGTGATGAAAGAAACCAAAAAGGCTGGAGGAAGTGCAAAATCCTAGATGGGCTAGAAAACGGCCAGAAGGAAGCCCACGACGTCTTGCTGCGTATGGGTCGCTAACAATCACAAAGGCCCTCAGCCACACACGGAAGGGCCAGCGTCCGGCACGTGAGCAGCGCGAAACTCCACGAAGCCACGGAAGAGCCGCGGTGGACACGCACAGCGCCCGAGCACGAGCGTAAACTCTCCCCACTCGCTCTATGCACAGTCCCCACGGGCGGCCCTAGTGTGCCTACGTGCACATAAAAGGCCAGAAAGGCTAAGAGAGCCAAAGCTGGGATGGGGGGGGGGGGTGGCCCTAAGCTGCCGTATGATCAGCTCAGTGACCACCCGGTGGGACTGACCTACTGCCTAGGAGATGGCGGTCCCACATGAGAGAGAAGTAGCTCCCGCCGTACAGGGATCCCCTTTTCCACCTCAAAGTATTAGATCAAACACAAGGAAAACTGGTCTTTTAAGGCTGTGAAAGTGCCTCTCCCTCCGAGGAAGGGCCCAAAGCACACCGAAAACAACTAGAGCTGGCACACAACCACTTCAGACCCGGGGCCGGCGGCGACTCCGGAACAGAGAGCTGGCTCCCAGCCTCCTCTGCGGCACCGACGGGCACGCCCGCGTCCCTGCAGGGCTGCCCTGGGCACGGCCAGCACGGGGGGCCTGCGGTCCGAGGGAGGGCGGCGAGGGAGAGGGCCCGGGCTCCGCGGGCGGCCCCGCT
Source organism: Acinonyx jubatus (assembly GCF_027475565.1). NCBI lineage: Eukaryota > Metazoa > Chordata > Mammalia > Carnivora > Felidae > Acinonyx > Acinonyx jubatus. The sequence continues at coordinate 661,946 of NC_069394.1, forward strand.
TCGAACGCCTTCCACCCTCCCTCACGCGCTCGTCCACCCGTTCCTCTGGCGGTCCCTGACGGCGAGTGGCCTGCTTTCTCTCCCTTGGGGGACAGCACAGACCCCGGCGAGGAGAGCTGTCCGTCCTCGAGCCAGCGAGTGAGCAGGGACGCCAACACAGCCTGGGCTTGTGAGCAGCTGGATGCTGTGCGGCTGACCGCCTGACGTGCCCACCCGGTGCCCCCGCGACAGGACGGACCCACAGGCCACAAGTTGAGGCGGCTCACATGTCCTGGAAATGCCCCGTGTCGGGGGAACTTGGACCGGAAGGGGCGGCTTTCTACTCACAGCAACCGGGACCCCGGCTTTGCAGCCACCCCTCCCCTACAGACCCTGCCCCAAGGGCCCCGGAGCACCTAGAGGAGCGGCTCACCCCCCGACACCCACCAGCCACGGGCAGGGAATACCTTCTCGTGCTGCCACAGGTACTCCTCACAGGCTCGGAGCACCTCCGCTGGCTGCGCCTCTCCGAGGGCACACAGGGCGCCACAGACCTGCTCCTGCACCAGAGGGTCCTTGTCGGTGATGGCCTCCAGCAGGATGGTGGACAGCTCTACAGAGACAAAGCCCGGCGTGCGTGCTCAGGCCCGGCCGACCCCGCCAGCCACCGCCTGGGCCTGTGAGTTGGAGGACGCCTACCCTTCCCCGACCCCTGTACTTTCCCGTTGCCCCAGCAACCTCCCCCAGGCCCCACCGCCTGGCCACCTTGCACACCTCGGCCGCACACACCCAAGGCACTCTTGCACACACACTGCCTCCCTCCGGCCTGCTCGCCAGGGTCTCTGTCTGGGACCCACCGGCCGGCTGCTCCGAGGCCACCCTGGCTAACCCCTGACCTTCCGTCCCAGGCTGTGTTTGCTTCGTGCCCCCCGCCCCCCCAACCGTGGCTGCTGTAAAAGGCAGGTGTTATAGACTCAGGGCTAGGTGGCCATCTACCCCACACCGGGCAGCACCCGAGGTCTGCCACCTGCCCCCAGAGACAACTCTCCACCGTCCCATCCCTGCTGGTCAATGCTCCACACTCAGAGCCAGACCTCTCCGGCTCGGTGCCCCCGGACAGGACCCTGCCATCCTCAGTGTCCCCAGAGCCAGGGCCCGGGGACTGCGAACGGCGCTTATGGATCCTCACTCCTGGGGGAGGCGCTCTGTGGGGCGAGGACGTCTCTCCCCTCGCCTCAGCAAACCGCTGGCCCTGGGGGCAGGGACAGGGTGGACAGCCAGGGTGGCTGCTGGACCCAGGTCTTGTGTAGAAAGGGGCAGAGGCACAGGGCCCCCCTACTCAGAGCACAAAGCCCCCTTCACCCGGCAAACATCACTCCCCACACTACACGGAGCCTGCAGCCCAATCGGCCCCCTCTGATTCAGCAGCTACGCAGACAACGACCTCGTTTTCTTTTCTTTACCGAGAGCTCGGAGAGAGCCTGTTCATGCCATGCGACAGTGCCTCCCTCAAAGCCTGTTCACTCAACGCCACGCTCGGCCGGGTCCCAGACTCCAAGCTGGCAGGCGCTCCACTGCCCCATGTCCCTGCCCAGCCCACTCACTCACTCTTCACGTAGGGCTCTGCCATCTCGGCCGCCTCACCGGCGTCAGCTCGGGCAGCTTCTTCTCAAACCTGGAGTAACCGAAAACACATTAAACCATAAGAGTCCTCGGTTTACAGGCCGTCACCGTGTTTGTATAAACCATGATTTCAGGGGCGCCTGGGGGCTTGGGTAAGCGGCCGACTCTTGATGTCAGCTCAGGTTATGATCTCACGATTTATGGGATTGAGCCCCACGTCAGGCTCTGTGCTGACAGCGCAGAGCCTGCTTGGGATTCCCTCTCTCTCTGACCCTCCCCTGCTCACACACTCTCTCCCTCTCTGTCTCAAAAATAAATAAATAAGTAAGCTTAAAAAAACAGGCGTGAAACAGGACATCAGTGCCTTCTCGCGAGGGAGCCATCTGGCACACGGCGGATGGCGGTCACGGAGGGCGGAAGGCGCCCTCCCCCACGGTTCCCAGCTCCCCTCTGCCGCACCCGGCAGCCCGGCCAGGGTGATGTGAGCCCGCACGGTGAGAGGGGCAGATGTGCCCCCCGACTCCACCTACAGCAGCTTCCATCACTCTGTAAACGAGAGAGGGTGCGCACGAGGCTGACGTCACCCGTCACCCGCAGTCTGTGCACAGCAGGGAAACCTGTCCCCGAGAGCCAAGGACAAGGCGGATCACCACAGGCTTGACACCCCGTGCCTGAGAATTCTAGCACAACGAGAGACGCTGGAAGGGCAGCATGGGGTCTGGCGGGTTCACTGGCAGAGGAAACCAACCATCCAAACCGCCCCTGGCATTTGAGAGATGTGGCTTTCAGGCACTACACGCCTCGAGGCAGCCCTTGCAGCAGATGGGCCCCGAGAGTAAAACCCACCAGTAGGCAAATGCCCCTGCCTCTTCAGCGCAGGGCCACGCTTGGACCTACGTGACACTCTCCAAGGTCCTATAAGGTCAGAGGGACCTCAGGCCCTCGGCGCTGTAGCTGACGGCTTTCTAACACTGATGTCTTCCGTGAGAGGGCAATCCCACCGCCCCTCGGTGGGTCGCCTCCATCTTGGACCCTCCCCTGATCACCTCTCATCCATAAAAGGACAGAGACGAGAGAGGAGGTGCCATGACCTGGCCCTAACCAAGCAAGAGGACACTCATCTGGCTACGAACACAGGAAGGAAGGAAGTGAGAAATCCCGGGGCGAGTGGTGGCAGAATTATAAGTGACAACACCACACATGCCCAGGAAGGCAGACCGGCCCAAGCACACACACGTGCCCCACCAAAACCTCAATGAGATGACCAGAGAAGATGCAAGTACTTTTTTTCAATTTTTAAAAAGATTTTACTTTTAAGTCATCTCTACATCCAACATGGGGCTCAAGCTCACAGCCCCGAGATCAAGAGTCCCGTGCTCCACGACTGAGCCAGCCAGGTACCCCGAAGATGCAAGTTTTAAAAGAATAAACCCACAAGAACACTAGAAAACAAGATAAAATTAGCAAACCAGAAATCTCCAGGAATCCCAGGCGGAGAGAAAGCAGAAGAAGACACTGGTTCAAAGACGCTGGCATCAGCAAGGTGTTTCCCCTTTCTTCCTGGAAAGCATCTAAAAGTAACAAGGAAAACAAGAAATAGAAACACACATTTCACTTGTGGCAGAGCAAGAAGGTGGCCAAAAAACCCAAACCCACAAAGGATGAAGGGCTGAAAGGTCGCAGCCATCAGGCAGGGTATGAAGTATGCTGGCAGCAGGTTCCAGAAAGAATCCGAAGATCTTCTCAAAGGCAGTGGCGACACATGCTCAGACAGAACCCAAATCCCGATGCCTAGACCTGGTCTGCATCTACGAGACAAGCGGCTGTCCCCAGAGGGGACACGGCTGCCTGTCTCCACTACCCAGGAAGAAACAGGGTTAAACCAACTCAAATTCCAAGTTCGAAACGCTCTTCCTACAAGTGCAAAAGGCCACATGCACCCACCTCAAACAGAAGCAAAGAGTAAGTAATAAGTGTAAGAGGCTTCAGCTCCCAGCCCAGACGGGAGTAACGGACCAACTGCCCTCCTGACCCAAACCACTAGAAAGCTGGACAAAACACATGGACCTGCAGTTCTCAGGGTGACAGACGTCAGGAAATGAAGGACGGGAGCCCTGTAGCCACTCCAGCTCACGGCCCGGAGGGTGCATCCAGGCTGAGGAGGAATCACCAGGACCCGGCAATACCCCCGGCTTGAGACAACTGGGAGCATCTTGGGAGACCTAGGTCCTGCCAGTCTATAGACGCTAGCACCACAGAGAACTCCAGAGATCTGCAGAGGGTCCTGGCGGACTTACTGGTCAGTGCTGGGCAGCAGAGTAATGTCCCCAAAGATGCCTATGTCCTCACCCCCAGAACCTGTGAATATGTTACATGTCAAAAGGGACTCGGCAGATGGGATTAAGGGTACAGACCCTGAGGTGGGGGGACTCCCCTGGCTTATGCGGGTGAGACTAGCGAAAGGGTGTATGTAAATCCTTAAACTGCAGAGAACCCCTCCCAGCGGGGCAAAGAGAGGAGATGGAAGGAGGAGGAGGAGAAATTTGAAGCGTGAGAAGGGTTCAACCCCCCCTGGCTTGCTTTAAAGACAGAGGAAGGAGGCTCTGGACCACATAATTTGGGTGGCCTCTAAAAGCCGGACGTGTCCCTTAGTTTACAGCCAGCAAGGAAACGGGGACTTCGGTCCTACAGCCACAACGAACCAAATTGTGCCAACAACGTGAAAGAGCAGGAGAGATTCTCCCCAGAGACCCCAGCAAGGAGTACGGCCCTACTGCCTCCAGCCTAAAGTTCTCAGGGACTCTAGAATAATACATATACATCATTTAAGGCACTAAGTCCGTGGTAACTTATCATAGCAGCAACAGAAAACTGATTCAAGCACCATATCTGAGAAAAAACTACCAAAGCCAGGGAAAGAACTACCCAAAAAACCCAGCAGAAACATCACCAGAACTCACAACAGACCAGGAACGGGGCTGTTCCCAGCAGCCCAAGGGGAAAACGTCAAAAGTCAGAGTATTGGGAAGAGCACTCAAAAGGGTTTTGCCTTGGTAAAAAAATAAAATTAGCCATAGGCTAGACGCTGTCTGCTCTCACCTAACAAAGCTAAAAGTAAGACCTGAAGGGGCGCCTGGGTGGCTCAGTCAGTTAAGGGTTTGACTTCAGCTCAGGTCGGGATCTCATGGTTTGTGAGTTCAAGCCCCATATCGGGTTCTCTGCTGTCAGCTCGCAGCCCACTTCAGATCCTCTGTCTCCCTCTCTCTGCGCTCCCCCCCCCCACTTTCTCTTTTCTCTCTATATATCTCTCTCAAAAATAAATAAACATTTAAAAACAAATAAAGTGGGGCACCTGGATGGCTCAGTCGGTTTAGCGGCCGACTTTGGCTCAGGTCATGATCTCATGGTTCGTGGGTTCGAGCCCCGTGTTGGGCCCTGTGAGGACAGCTCAGAGCCTGGAGCCTGCTTCGGATTCTGGGTCTCCCTCTCTGCTCCTCCCCCCCTCACACTCTGTCCATCTCTCTCTCAAAAATAAATAAAGCTTAAAACAAATTTTTTTAAATAAATAAACACAAAAAAAGACCTGAAAAGATCAAATTGTTCCCAAGTAACTTAGCTACATCCCAGCAAAGTTCAAGAATAATAGCAACACAAAAATACCTAGCACCAGCAAGGTAAAATAACATGTCTGACATCCAGCAAAAAATTACTCGGCATGCAAAGAAGCAAAGAAACAAAAACAAAAACAAAAAACATAAAACAAAACAAAAACAACCCACAATGAGAATGAATCAGTCAATATAACTGATCCAGAAACGATGCAGAAGAATTCATAGACAAAGACAGCTAGACAGTTATAACTGTATTTCACAAGAAACCACAGGAAAGACCACACATGTTAGCATAAAGAGGTTAAAAGGGTGGGTAAAGAAAAACGAGGCCGACACCAGTCGCAAGAAAGCTGGAGTAACTATATGAATAGACAGAGTAGGTTTCAGAGGCATAACAACCCTAAACGTTTATGTGCCTAATAGCAGAACTTCAAAAATCACAAAGCCAAAACGAATAGAAATGCAAAATGAAATAGAAAAATAGAAATTATAGTAGAGATTTCTCTATAACTGACAAAACAATTGTACAGATAATCAGTAAGGGTACAGAAGACCTGAACAATACTGTCAACCGACTTGACCTAAGTAGTATTTATAGAACCATCCATTCATCACAAGTAGTATATTCCTTCCAAAAGCACATGGAATGCTAACCAAGACTGACTACATTCTGGGCATTAAAACAAATCTCGGCAAATTTAAAAAGTCAAAAATCTTCCCGTAGAGGGGCACCTGGGTGGCTCAGTCAGTTAAGCATCCAATTTCAGCTCAGGTCGTGATCTCGCGGTTCATGAGTTTGAGTCCCGCATCAGGCTCTGCACTGGTGGTGCGGAGCCTGCTTGAGATTCTCTCTCTCCCTCTCTCTGTCCCTTCCCCGTTTGCTCCCTCCGTCTCAAAATAAATAAACTTAAAAAAATAAAAAAATAAATCCTCCCAAAGAGAAAGTTCTAGATGAAAGGCCTAAATGACTTCCCTGGGGGAATTCTACCAAACATTTAAGGAAGAAGTAATACCAACTCTACACAAATTCTTCCAAGAAAATTGAAAACAAGGGAATACTTCCCAACTGATTCTATGAGGCCAGCATTACTCTGATAACAAAAGCAGGCAAAGGTATTACAAACAATGAAAATCATAGGCCAATATCCCTCACAGGCACAAATGTAAAAATTCTTAACGATATTTTATCAAATCATCCAATAACATATAAGAAGAATAGTACATCAGGGGCGCCTGGGGGACTCCGTTGGTTAAGCATCCAACTCTCGGTTTCAGCTCAGGGCATCATCTCGTGGTTCATCAGTTCAAGCCCCATGTCAGGCTCTGTGCTGACAGCAGAGACAAAACAGATGAACATAAGGGAAGGGAATAAAAATAATATAAAAACAGGGAAGGGGACAAAGCATAAGAGACTCATAAATCTGGAGAACAGAGGGTTACTGGAGGGGTTGTGGGAGGGGGATGGGCTAAATGGGGGAGGGGCATTAAGGAATCTACTCCTGAAATCATGCTGCACTATATGCTAACTAACTTAGAGGTAAGCTAAAAAATATATATGTATATAATATTTTCACTATGAATAAATTATATACAACATTAAAAAAAGAAAAATTGGGGCTCCTGGGTGGCTCAGTCTGTTGAGTATCTGACTCTTGATTTCGACTCAGGTCATGATCCCAGGGTCATGGGATCGGGCCCTGCATTGGGCTCCACACTGAACGTGCGGCCTGCTTAAGATTCTCTCTCTCCCCTTCAGCCCCTCTCTCCCGCTCATGCGCTAAAATAAAATTTTTAAAAAGTTAAAGAAAACTTAAATAAATGGAGAGATATACTGTGCTAAGATATCAGTTGTTCCTAAATGGATCTACAGATGCATCCCAGTCAAAATCCTAGCAGGCTTTTTGTAGAAATGGACGAACTAATTCTAAAATTCACCTGAAAGTGTGAAGACTTAGAATTGCCAGAACGCTTCTGGAAAAAAAAGATTGGGGGACGTACCCTACCTGACATCAAGACTTATATGGCCAATTGATTTTTAACAAAGGTACAAAGTCTATTCAGGGGAGAAGGGATAGTCTCGTCAACAAATAGTGCTGCACAGCTGGGCATCTGCATCCAATAAAACAAACTTCAGTCTAAACTTCACACCACGTATAAAAACTCAAAATGATTTACAGACCTAAATGTAAAAGTTAAAACTGTAAAACTTCTGAGGGAGGAAAAAAAAAAAAAGAAGAAAATCTCCACGACTGACACCAAAGGCAAAATCTACACCAAAAAAAAAAAAAAAAAGACTTGATAAACTTAAATTCATCAAAAAACTTCTTCTCTTCGAATACACTGTTAAGGGAATGAAATTAATGGCACCAAGTCACACCCCTCGGTGACAGACACAGTGTAATAAACGTCAGCACCCCCCACTGCCCTCCTTCCGCCCTTCACTCAGGCGGTAGACGCCCTACTGCCCCACTGAGGTCCTGTACCCCGCCTGTCTCATGGACCATCCTGCCTGGGCCACCCCCCCACACGCCTCCTCCGTGCCCAGAGTGCTGACCTTTACAAACGCTGACCCTAGCAGGCCTCACCGCGACTTACCAGTCCTCCTGCTGCCCACAGAACCTAACGCCTTCACCATGGGCTGTCGTGACCCAGACCCAGGCCCAAACCCCTCTCTGCTTCTTTCTCCGTCCTTTACGTTCTAGGTGTCCTGGCCACCTGCAAACCCCTGGCCACGGTCTGGACTCTCAGCACCTCTGCAAGGATGTCCTGCCTGGCCTCTACCACGGGACTCCTGCTCACCCAACCTTCCAGCAAGTGATGGAATGTTCCCACAACCCTTTGTTCACACGATGAATATAAGATCAGTTGTATGTTCCAGTTTCCCTGTCTTCTCCACTGCACTGCAAGGGAAAAAGTTTTGGTTTTTACCCTTAGTGTGCACAGAATTTTTTTAAATACTGCTCATTGAAGGAATAAAATCAAAATCCTTCCATATGATTCAATATTGTAAAACTGTCAACTTTCTGAATGTGTAAATATATGATTCAGGATACTGGAGGGTACTTGATGCAATGGTTCCAAAATTCATAGAGAAGAATTAACACGGGGGCGCCTAGGTGGCTCAGTCGGTCGAAGAGCTGACTCGGTTTCAGCTCAGGTCATGATCTCACAGTTTGTGAGTTCAAGCTCCACATCAGGCTCTGTACTGTCAGTGCAGAGCCTGCTTGGGATTCTTTCTCTCCTTCTCTCTCTGCCCCTCCCCACTCACATGCTCGTTGGCTCTCTCTAATATAAATAAATAAACTTAAAAAAAGAATGAACATACACGAATAGCCAATTAAACTTTTTAAAGTATATGAAGAGGAGGATTTATATTAAAGTGTATTAAATCAACAGAACTATATAGAAAGTCCAGAAATGAACACCAATAAGGAGGTAAACATATTATACAAGAAAGGGTTTTACATCCTACAGACAGATTAGTCAACAATAAATAGCATTGAAATAGCTAGTTAAACACTCAGGGAAAACGTTAGCCTCCCCACATCCTTCTTTATTCCAACACGAATTCTAGATGCACATAAGAGTTAAATGGAAAAATGAAATGTAAAAGTCCTGGCAGAAAATACAGGCAGGGGCACCTGGCTGGCTCAGCCCATGGAGTATGTGGCTCTTGACCTTGGGGGCATGAGTTTGAGCGCCACACTGAATACAGAGGTTGCTTAAATAAATACAGTTTAAAAAACAAAGAAAATATAGGTAAATATTTTATCATCTTGAAGTAGAAAAGGACGTTCTAAGCCCCACACAAAAACACAGACACCTTAATGAACACTGCTCAGTTTGACAATATAAAAGTTTAAAGTTTCTGAAGGTCAAAAACATACATAAGACTTGAAAACCACATACGTACACTTATACCTAAGCATACAAGCCTCCGTGCGCACACAACTCATCCAACCACCAGAGCAGAAGGTAAACAAAAGAGAAAGAAGGACAACTCACTCACAACAGGTGTAACAAGAGGAAAATGTGTCCCACATTAACATGCAAAGGAGCTCACCTACATCAGGATGACAAGCAGGAAAATGGACAAAGAGGGTACACAATTCCAGAAGAGACAGCCGGCAGAGGGGCAAGCCCTGGCCTCCCCCGCACTGGCAGGCAGCTTAGTTCAGGACTCGGGCACGGGCTCCATTTGTGTCACAAGGGAAAGGCTTGCAGGGAGGCCTGCTGCTCCACCAGCATCGGACGTCATCGGTGCCGTAGTCACTGCACAGCGGGGACAGGCAGCAGAGCCTGTGGGACATCTGCTGAGAGCCCTAAGGGTCACACCGTGCGATCGCGTCACCCATCTTCTGACACCCACCTTCTATCTACAGAAACCCTCACACAAGTGCACAGAGATGTTAGAAGAAAGACAAATACCAATCGGAGATCTGGTCAGATTTGTATAAAAAAACAAAAACAACCAATGAGAGAAAGTGGTGGGTAGGTACATTCGTATGAACCACAGTGCAAGGAGCGGAGCTTGACCATCAAACAGAAAAGGAAAGTGTGCTCAGCTGAGCAAGACCAGTTTTGTAGGGTCCCGTCCGCTGCCCCTGCCCCAGGCTGGGTGGCCCGTGTGCTGACACTGGACCCACAGGGACAGCAGCACAGACGCTGCTCTCTATGAAGACAAACCAACGGCGAGCAGACTGCTGATGGCAAACCAAGACGAAGGCTCTGCAGGGGAAGAGGGTGCAGAGACAAGGAAGGGTCTGGAAGGCACCCTGCATCTCACGGGCAGCATGTGCCGAGCACTGACCGCCCGGGCGGTACCTTAGAGGCACCATCTCTTTTAACGCACACAGAGAGAGACACATCGCTAGGTAACAGCAGGGCGGGACCCAGCCGGGACCCAGCCAGGACCCACGCCCTGAAGCGCCCGCAGAGGTCACGAGGGCAGGGTTCACAGGGTCTTCCCTGTCTGCATCCTACACCCTGTAGCGAAGCGGAGAAGCGGCTTCCTCCTCATTCACCTCAACTAGACAGTCACTGAACCGCATTTAGTAAGCCGACCAGGTGCCGTCCAAGCCCAGAGTCCAAGCCCCTGGCTTGAAGGGCACCCAGGTGTATTATGGTTGCCACATGGCACGTGGAGGGCACAGAGATGCTGGGCCAACTGCAGCGAAGTGTCAGAAGGGGGCATGGGAGGCGAGGAGGCCATGGGCACCACTGCCCAGAGGCAGCCATGGGTCCACCTGACAGGCGTGTGGGAGACTGGGAAGTCAGGACACCCTGTGGGGTCACAGGAATGCCCCCCACCCCCGCAGCAGGCCCCGGGACTTCCCCTCTAGCACAGGAGCCAGAGGAAGAATAGACTTCCAGAGTTACCAACAAGGACCTGGGCTGATGACCTGGGAGAGGCAGTCCACGGCTCATTGCTCACAGTCACTTGATTACGCTATTTCTCAACGTTAGTCATGCCAAGCTGTGTCACTGGGTTCACATGCAAACCCCCAAAGCCAGGTAGTCCTCCAGCTCGGCAAAGAAACCACAGTTCTTGTAACTCCGGCAGCCGGTATCCCCTAAGCACCGGCCAGGAGCCACAGGGGCTTTCCTGGAGCCCCCACCCCAAAGAGATCAAATAACTTGGCTCATGGGACTCACGAGATCTGCGGCTGCAGACCAGCCTCAACCCGACTGCTTACCTGGGCCTCAGGGGACCCTAGGCCTGAAAACTAAGCGCAAACACCTGCTTCCAAGCACACGGGACTAGCGATGAATGCAGATGCCACCTCTGATCCAACCATGTTTGCAGGCAGCTAACAGCCCCGGGGGGCGGGGGGGGATGAGAAACTGAGGTGCAGGTCTGAACAAGCCGGCAGCCTGCATATTGGTTTCAAGGTAACCAAGTGAGCTCAACTCCGGTCACTCCTCTGTGATACCATGGAGAGACGGGAAACCCCGGCCCGCTTGAACCACGACGGCCTGAGGCCTGGAAAGGAGGACGCTGCGGACAGCAGCATGCTCAGGCCCCTGGGCTGCCAGGACTACAGGCGTGAGATGGAACCACATCACAGTCAAGCCGCTGCTGAAGTTTCGCCTGACTGGCGCTTCCCACAGGGGTCTCCTGGGGCCCAGTGCCCGCCGGGCATCCCCATCTGGACCAGGCGCCACCACTCAACCCCGACAGCTCTAGCACTCAACTCACCACCTTTACCCCTGACCTGTCCATGGCCCGCAACCCACCTGCCATGTCTTCCTGTCACCAGGCGCTCAGATATCTGGGCCAGGAACCAGCACCACCCCTTCCTGTTTCTCCACCTCGGCCCAGCACTCTATGGTCCGCTCACTGACCCTCTTCTTCTCACCCCTACCGCCATCCCTTTCCAAGGTGGTCACTGCCTCCAAAACTGTTGCCCCAAAGCCAGCCTCCACCGCAGCCCCACCTGCCCCTCCCCAACCGCCACACAGCCACGCCTCTGTGCCCCCCCCCCCACCCCTCGGTACTCAGCTCGCTTGAGCGGGTAAGCCCCGCCCCCACCTCGGCTAGGCTGGCGAAGGGGAGAGTGTGCAAGTGTGTTCAGTCCAGCCCTGCTCGCTCCGACAGAGCCCTCTCCTGGGGGCCTACCGCTATACTGCAGGAAGGTCGGAGCCCAGCATCCGGGCCTGGGGGCCAGCCCCGGCCGCGCACCACCCAGCTCTCCCCTGGACTTGAGAGCTGGGTTTCCTGCGGCCCTTCCAGCTTTGCGACCTACACTCTGTGACCAATAATCCTCGTGACTTTGGACAAATTACTTCCCCGCTCCGACCGCCTCCCTGAATGTCGGAGAAATCGGGAATGCAATGCCCCCTGAGCTTTGGGGCTCTCAGAGTTCAGGCTTGGCTTGCTCCATTGGACACCCCGGTGTCCTCGCGGCGGGGAGCAGGGGAGCGGACCTCACACCTCCCAGGGAGGGCACGGGCACCGGACTCGGCATCCCGAGTCTGCGTGAGGAAGGTGAGGGGCCAGGCAGCCGGGCCTCTTCCGGCTTGTGACGCGGCAAATCCGGCTCCTCCGGGGACTGGACGCACCTGAGCACAGGGAAGGGGGCGGGCTCGGCCCCGCGACGCCCGGGACCCTCCTCGCGCTCGTCCGCTGACCTTGGAGAGGCGCCTCCCGACTTGGATTCCCGCGCGGCCCGGCCGAGGGGGTGGCCCCCAGACTCTCGGGCCCAGGCTTCCCCGAGGGGCGCCTCTGCGAGCGAGCGCCGCCGGTCCCCGGCTCCCGGTCGCCGTTTACCTGAGAAGCTGCGGCCGCGGCGGCCCGGGCGCCGCCCTCCCGCCAAGCCCCGGACCGGAGTGGGCGGGGCCGCACGCCGAGCCCGCCCCCGCCGCCCTCCGCCAACCGCGGCCCGGCGCGCGGCAGTCCGGCCCCGCCCCCACACGATCTCTGCGCTCATTGGCCGGAGTCGCGTCCCTCTCCCCCTCTCTCCACCCCGCCCACCAGGCCCCAGAGAGCAGGAGTGCGCAAACTCCGCCTCGTGCTCCGCCCCGCCCCCGGTCGCCCAAAGCCCGCAGCTGCTGACAGTTGGGCCCGAGCGCGGCCGAGCTGGCCGCTAGGGGTGCGGCCGGTCACTGCGCAGGCGCGGGGCGTGCACTTCCCTCTTCCTCCGCCCGGGACCTGGCCTCCTCCCCCAGTCTGTTCCTGTCCTCCTTGGGCACTGACACCTCAAAGATGTCTGCACGCGGCTCCACGTACCGGGGAACGCACCGGGGGCCGCACCGGGGACTCGGGCTCGGCGCGTCACGGTGCTCAAAGCCAGTCCCCTCGCAAACGTACACCTGTCCAGGCTCACACGCCAGGTGGACCCAACCTGGACACACACGAGCAGTATCGTGCCCTATTTTCTCTCACACAGGAATGCACCCACTGAACACGCAACAAATATCCAGAGACCCCGGGGCCGCCGACTCCTCCGCGAACAGATAGATGCACGTTTAGTCGGCCAACGAGATGAGCAGGTCTCTGCATTGGGGACCCGGGGCTCTGGAGAGAAGAGCAGACAGGTGATAAGCAAACAAGACACACCAAGCACTGTGAGGCGGCGCAGCTGGCAGGTGGAAGGAGGTGTGTTCGGACTCAGAAGGGAAGAAGCTGGGAGAGAGCTGCACCCCAGGCAGGGACACTGGCACCTGCACACCCTCAAAGGCTGAAATCATGTAGACATGTCTAACCAAAAAAAAAAAAAAAAAGAGTGGCGTTCCAGAAGCTCAGAAAGTGAGAAGAACGACTTGAGAAGGAAGTGGCCAACAGCACAACATCCAGGGCCCAACAAATGTCTTCATCTTGCAGCAGGTTGTGTCTGCAGAGAGCTGTGGGTGATGGTGTGGGGTGCAAAGTAGGGGCCCTGCTGCACACACTGGGGCAGGGTGGCTGCTGAACAGTGCAGGGAGGGACATTCTTTGTCCAAAGAGAGAAGGCATTCAGTTTGCTCTGTTGCAGGGATGGAACCCAAAAGACAGGGACAGAATCCAGAAGGCTGATGGTGAGGTGAGGTGCTCTGCAGAGGGGGGCTGGCTCCTCAGGAAGAGCACTAACCACTCCAGCCCGTCACTGGGTGAAAGGGGGAGGGGCTGACCACAGCATCTAGAAATTGCTAGGGCAGTGCAGGAGGCAGGCCTTTTGGAAGCTCACATCTGGAGGACTCGCTTTCCTTACCAAGCCCTGCCTCAGAACCCCATGGCCAGTGCCCAGCATGGCCCTCTGGCTCTGCCCCACTCCCCAGCCTCAGCCAGACTTCACGCCCCAAGGGCACAGGCTGTCCCAGCACACATCACAGCTGTCATTTGACTTTATTACGTTACATACATATATTTAAAAAAAATTTTTAATGTTTATTTTTGAGAGAGAGAGAGAGACAGAGCACTAGTGGGGGAGGGACAGAGAGAGAAGAGGGAGACACAGAATCCAAAGCAGGGTCCAGGCTCTGAGCTGTCAGCACATAGACCGACACAGGCCTCGAACTCAGTAACTGTGAGATCATGACCTGAGCTGAAGTCGGACGCTTAACTGACTGAGCCACCCAGGCGCCCCACGTTACATATATTTTTAATGTTTATTTTTGAGAAAGACAGAGTGCGAGCAGGGAATGGGCAGAGAGAGAGGGAGAAGCAGAATCCGAAGCAGGCTCCGGGCTCCGAGCTGTCAGCACAGAGCCTGAAGCAGGGCTCGAACCTACCAGCCATGGATCATGACCTGAGCTGAAGTCAGATGCTTAACGGAAGGAGCCACCCAGGCACCCCAGCTTTCCTACATTAATGCCAATCTCCTTTCTACAACTGGAAGTTCTACGAGAGAAACGCCCATGTCTGTGACTTGCTCCCAAGTGCTGAGCACCAAGCCAGGCACATGATGGGTGCTCAATGAATTTCATAGAATTGACGAATGACTGAGGGTACAGAGAGGGGAGGGCAGGAAAGACTTTGCAAAGGGAGGGTGGACAGAGCGGGGTCCTGCCTGTCTCCTCACAATTCTCACTGGCTTCCAGTTGTGTTCTGGCACTGATGGGAGTTGGGAAGCTAAGAGGGGCATGGTTCCCCGGCTCCACAGCAGCAACTCAGAGGCACAGACACCCCTGGCCAGAGCCACACGGTTTTCCCTTTTGCTAACACCTAACGCCTGAATAACAGCCCCTCTGCTTGAAACCAGGAGCCATTTCTCTTTCCTACCCCTCAGTCAGCAAGGAACCTGTTAGTCTGCCCATTTTCCATGTCGCAGGCAACTTGCCAAACAAGGGCGGTGGGTGGGCAAGGGAATATTAAGCAGAAGCCTACTCTAAGGCGGCTCTGGTCCAACAGGGATAAGAAAATGGGTCCGTCCTACCAGGGCGTCCCCAGGCCTTCACTGCAACAGGCACACTGTGACCGCTGTGGATCCCGGTGGGGAACAAGTCAAGTCCACAGATTCACCAAGCCTCCACCAAGACCCAGGCTCTCCTGCTGTCTCCAGGACATAGCACTGTGCCCTCTAGCTCACAGCAGAAAGGCTGCACGTTTGAACCTCCACTGCCCAAACTGTCACCCGTAAAACAGGAATCACTTGGTGGTGATCCGGTTTGAGCCCCCGGATGTGAACGCCTACCATGGGATGGGCATGTTGGGCACGGCCTGTGAACAGTAAGCAGGGCTGAGGGAGGCGGCAGCCACAGCTCCTGTGACTCCTTAGGGCAGTGCCTGGCACAAGGCAGGTGCTCAGGAACATTAGCTGCTACTGCCCAGGGCAACGGTGCCCAGAGAAGACTCTGGAGGCCAGGGGAAGAAGGGCCGACCACGTTGGCTACTGTCTCCTAGAGCTGGAGGGTTTGAGGTTGGGGCTCAGACCAGGACTGTTGCTTGCCTTGGGGATGTGTCCAAGTCTCCAGAGAGCTCTGGGGGGCAAGGCCTCTTGCAGTAGACCTTGGCCTGGGTGAGAGAAGCTTCTAGGCCACAGCAGAAGAAAGCCAGAGGGCTCCCACCCAATGCCCTTCTGGCTCAGCCTCTCTGGCAGCCCGCCTGGCTGCCACCTAGGTACCCTCTCAAAGCATGAGGGGGCTTCGCTGAAACAGTTGCTAGTATGTGTTGTGCTTCCTTTTCTTTCTTGATGTCCTTAGAGACCCTGCTTACCTTCCTGTGGCTACCCTCCCCACATGCTCCCCACAAGCTTCTTTAAAGGTCCCTGTGGCCAGTCACATTTCGGATGGCCCACAGAGGCCTCACCCTGCCTCGAGGGTTCTCACCCCACAAAGAGTGGGCCCTACAGGGGACAAGGTCGGTTCCAGCAAGACGTTCTCCGGGAAGGCAGGTCCTGGGGGAGAGAAGGACACCCCTCTTCGAGGGCACAATGCAGGGGCAGCTCCAGAACCCTCCATTCTAGAATCTGCCCCTGCTTTCCCAGAGTCTGCCCTGCCCCACACCAGTCCACGGCTGTGTTAGCCTCCCACCCCGAGCTCTCAGCCCTGGTCGCTGCCTGGCCTCTGCCCCGGTCCCATCAGCCTCCTCCAGCCCTGTCGCCCTCGCCCATCTGACACAAGTCAGGCCTCAGCCCTGCTCCCTGACCCCAACTCCCTGCAGTGAGCTGGACCGCCCTGCCCCCTTCCATGGCACCCTGCCCCCCGTGAAGGGCAGTGCCAGGCGAAAGCTGGGCCAGCGAAACTTCATGGAGCAGGTGCGTGAATGCAGGGACAATGGCTACCTGCTCTCTTCCAGGAAGATTGGCTCTGGGGCCTTCTCCAAAGTCTACCTGGCCTGTGCCACACGTGAGCGCATGCAGCACAACGCCAAGCTGGCCTCCGACCTGCGGGACAAGCACCATGCCGTGGTGAGGTGGGCAGCAGGCTCAGCCACCGCCCTCTAGCCCAGCCCCAGTGGGCCCTCTCCTAACCCTGCTGAGGCACCTTCCTGCTGATCTGGCATCCTCTCTGGAGGCCAAGGCTCCTGCAAGCTGGCTACTCCCAGTTCCAGAACCCCTTGAGCACATCAGTGCCAGGAAAGAAGGGGAAGGCCAACGCTGCCCCCCGAGGATGCTGCTTCCCAACCTCACCCCAGCCAAGCTTGGCAATGTGCACAAAGGACATGGGGCCTGTCCGTGTCCCCCTCCAGGGGCTGTGGTCTACACACAACGGCCACCCCCCACCCCTGCGGGTGGCCGTCAAGATCATCTCCACTGCCGAGGCCCCTGTGGAGTTCTCCCAAAAGTTCCTGCCTCGTGAAATATCATCACTCAATGCTACCTATAGGCACCCGAATGTGGTAGGCAGAGGCCCCGACCCAGCCTGTGCCCGTCCTGCCCATCCCCCGCTGCCAGCCGTCACCATTCCAGCTGCCCAGGCCCACCCCCTCTTCCACCCAGGACCCCTCTGCTTGGGGCTCAGCCCCATCCCGAGACCCTGATCCAATGCACCGGACAGCCCCTCCTTGGGTGACAGCAGGTGGGTGGGGGCCCGGCAGGTGCAGCTGTACAAGACCTACCAGAACAGCCAGCGCTCCTCCTTGGTGCTGGAGCTGGCAGCCCGCGGCGACCTGTTGGAACACATCAACTGGGTGTCAGAACGCCGCTGCAGCCCGGGGCTGGATGAGGAGGAGGCCCGCAGACTGTTCTGGCAGCTCGTCAGCGCCGTGGCCCACCACCGCAGCTCCGGCATTGTGCATCGGTGAGGGCGCTGCCGCCTGTGCAGCCTGCTCCCACACCCGCATCAAGAGGCCACGCATCTGAGCCCAGGGCCAGCACCTCTTCCCCTTCCCCATGCAGGGATCTAAAGTGCGAGAATACCCTCCTAGATGACCGAGGCCTCCTAAAGCTGACCGGTGAGCCTTTGGCCCAGCCCCTACCCTCTTCCCTAGATTATCCTGACTCGTGACCCAGCTGGACCCTCAACCCTCCCAGGAGGCCCAGCCCCACCCCTGCCCACAGCTGCACTTGCAGAAACCTACACACGTGATGTCTGCCCCCCAGTCATCCCGCCCGAGCCCTCGCTCTCTCGCCCTCCTGCTCCTCACCTGGGGGACTGCCTGCCCTGTGCCCAACCCCCACCCCACCCCACCCCTTCCCCACTGCAAAGACTTTGGCTTCGCCAGCCATTTGGGCCTCAAGAGCTTGCTGCCGAGCACCTTCTGTGGCTCTGTGGCCTATACAGCCCCGGAGATCCTCATGAGCAAGTACAATGGGGAGCAGGCTGACCTGTGGAGCCTGTGAATGGCGCCCGCAGGCACCCCATCGTAGGCAGGACCTGCGGGAGGGCAGGGGAGGGGGCACGCCCTGAGGAGCCTGTGCCCCCTGGGGCATCATCCTTTACGCCATGGTGACCGGGAAGCTGCCCTTCAAGGAACACCAGACCCACCGCATGCTGCACCTGATGCACCATGGCCCCACCTTCAGGCCGGGCATGTCCCCAGGTGAGTGAGGACACCCTGTGTCCCTTCCGAGCCCCAGCTCGGGCCTGGAAAGTAGGCAAGAGAGACCTGGGTCCAGAGAAGGGTCATGCTGCATGGAGGGAGTGGCATGGGAGACTGACCTGGCACCCCACCCCCAACCCAGGCTGGTAAATGGACCACAGCAACCAGGGGACAGGGAAGCTGGGCTAGAGGACGCCCCGATTCAGACTCCTTGCCTGGAAAGGCAGCGGCCCCACCAAGCTCTGCACCAGCCCAGGGCACGCTGCCCTCCCTCTCCGTGCCCTGATCTCACGATGGTGAAGCACTGACTCCCTCCTCCCTCCAGGCATTTGGGGGGTCCGAATGGGCTGACTCCTCTACGCTGCCAGCGTTGTTGATGGTGATGGATGCAGCTGGGGGGGGGAGAGAGTGGGCAGTGGGAGGCCACAGCTGTGAGTCCTCACCCACAGAGTGCCGGGACCTGATCCGGGGCCTGCTGCAGCTTCGCCCGTGTGCGCGCCTGGGCCTGCAGCAGGTGGCCGCGCACTGCTGGATGCTGCCCGCCACGCACGCGCTCTCTGGCACCACGCTCAGGATGCCGCCAGGTAGGGTGGGGGCCCTGGGAGGGGGGTGTGGGCAGGTGGCTGGCCCCTCAGCGCCCCTCCTGATCCCCCACTGCTGTCGGTTGCAGAGAAGCCAGCTAAGCTTGAGCACTCGGAGCCCGGCAGAGACTCGGAGCCTCCGAGGCGGCGCCCCCCGCACTGCTTCTGGGCCTCCACCTGGGCCGCAGAGGCCGACCCAAGAAGAGGTGCAGGCTCTACCCAGCTGGGGCTCTGGAGCGCGAGGACAGCCAGCCTGGGGGTAGGCGCCTCCAGGCAGCTCCTATCGCGGAGCTCCACATCTGCCATCAGGACCACGCCTGGGCACTACCTGCCATGGGTGGGCAGAGGCGAGGCCAGATAAAGCGTTTATTTTGTGGAGGGGATGTGGATGTCTCTGTGCAGGAAGGGCAACCAGCCACGGGGAACCATCCCGGGAGAACACACTTCCGTGCCACATTTTTAGTTGGGAGGAGAGGAAAACAACAGAGAGTACCAGAGGGGAAAGAGATACCTCACACCCGCGAAGCGACCGGCCTCAACGGGAGGAACCGGAGTGGACCCCCAGCTTTGCAGGCAGTGCCAGGACTGAGGACACGCGGAGTGGGGGTGCTGGGAGCTCTCGCGGCAGCAGCACTCCAGTGCCAGAGTGCAAGGGGCCTGGGAAGGCCAGGACTCTGGAATCCTGGGCCCAAGATGGCCCTGGGAAAGGAGCGCGGCAGGGGGAGGGCCACACTGACCCTCTACCAGGCCTGGTGTGGCAGCTTTAGAACTGAGGGACCACACAAGGAGCTGGGGAAGGACAAGGTTCTTGGGCCCATAGGAGGCTCCAAGGTGACAAAGGGCGGGAAGGGGAGAGATCTGCTTAAGAGCGAGGATGCAGGCACATCACAGAGACACTCTGAGTGTGTCAGGCAAAGGGCTCGGACACTCAAGGAAGCCTTCCAAGGACAGGGCCCGGTCAGAGCGGACAGCAAGTACGTCACAGCAGGGCGGGCCAGAGAAGACAGCAAGGGGCTGAGGGCCGTCCTGGGGCACAGGTCAAGCAGGAAGGTGGAGAGAATGATGGGAACACAGCGCCCAGCAAGCACTCCAAGGACAGGCCAGGGGTCACAGCCCTAGGAGATCCCAGGACAGGCTGATGCTGAAAGTCTCACGAGGCCAGTCCTTTGAGGCTGGGTCTCAGGCAGGGCACGTTGAGGACCCCAGAACAGAGGACTTGGGGTGGGCCTGGCAGCAAAGGGCACTGCTTATACCTGGACGCCCACCGATGCACAGACCTCGACAGTGCCCTCCGGGGCTGCTCAGGCTTGCACTGTTTATCCGTCCCGCCCGTGAGCCATCTTCCTGGAGGCACCTGAGAGTCCTGGAGCACGGCTAGCTCTGACTGACCAGCGCTGCTCCAAGCAACCGGAGTTGCTGGAAGTCACGGGGCACAAAGAGGTCCCCTCGCCCTCCCAGGCGTATCGGACATCCACCCTAGAGACCTCTCGGCAGGGAACAGCCTCTGAGCAAGGAGACCCAGAGGCCCACAGCTGGCTGCGGGAAGGCCCGGAGCTCAGGTGGGTGTAGCCCCTCCAGCTCGTGGCTCCGGAGCCAGCTCCTCTGACCGCTCCCGGGTGTGCTGTTCCTGCTCCTGGTGGTCCAGCCGCCGCAGCTGCTGCTCCACGTCTTCAGGCACCTGCACCTCCAGCAGGTTTTCCATGCCCTGCTCTGGCTCATCCCCAATGAGCACCTGCCAGCAGGGGAGGCAGGTGAGCAGCTGGGGCTGGCGCACCGCGGACATCCCGCCCCCTTCCCCACCAACCCGGCACCCACCTGAATGAGTTTCTCGCAGGCCACGCGCACGTCGGGCTCCGGCTCCCAGCTGTGTAGCTCACGCAGGATCAGGTAGGCTCCCTGGTTCCTCACCTGCTGCCGACCAGGTGCTGTGGCTGTCAGCTGAGAGAGGGCAAAGGTTATCCAGATATGAGCGTGCCGCGCGTGTGTGGCATGTTAGGAGCCGGCATGAATACAGCAGGGCCTCTGCTCACCAGCATGATGGCTTCAATGAGCATCTTTCGGATGTCGGCATCAGGCTCCCTCTGCTTGTCTGGCGGCAGGTACTGCAGGTCAACAGGCAGCCCTAGGGGTGTGTGTGCGAGCCACTGGGTGCCAGCACCAGGCATCAGGCCAGACCCATCCTGGGTTAGCCCCATTCGTGCTCAGCAACTCCCTGGCTGGAAGGTTTCAGCCAGGTCAAGCCCTGGGCATCTTCTCCCTCCCCCCCCCCCCCACGTCCCCTTCTGCCCAGCGAACCCTGAGGCTCCACCCAAGCCACTCACGCTCCATCTCCTCCTCGGAGAAGTCCTCGGGGCCAGCCAGGGGCAGCAGCAAGAAAGGGAGAATGTCCACCTCGGGCCCAAGCAACCACTCGTGGTGTCCTGGGGGGGAGGGGGAACAGGAACGGGGGTCAGTCTAGCGGGGCCCCAAGGCCATCTCTCCGTCCCATCCCCCCAAACGCCACACCCCCACCCCTACTCACGATGCTCGAAGCAGCAGTTTCGGAGAGTCCCCACCACCCCTCCCCTGCGCACGGAGGAGTCTGGGAATTGGGTAAGGGGCAGCAGCCGCTGGACCACGCACCTGAAGGAAGGGATCGCTCAGTGCCATCCCTGTTCACCTCCACCCCCTCCCCGCGGGAGCCCGGGGCTTCACCTGTCGGGGTCCAGCAGGAAGGCGCGCGCCGCGGGACGCTGGCTGAGGTTGGAGAGCATTGGCCCCAGGTAATGCAGGGGCGCGCGGGCGTTGTAGCCAGGCGTGCACAGCGCGCGCACCAGCCGCCCCAGGCCTGACTCCCCCGGCTCCGCGACCTCCAGCGCTGCCATCAGCGCGGCACACGGCGCCGGCTCTCGGCTGAGGTTGGCCAGCACGGCGGCCGCCTCCTCGGCCCAGGGCCACTGTGGATCCAACGCGCGGCCCAGCAGGCGGGCAGGCAGCTCGGGCTCGGCCTGCAGCAACGGCTCGTGCAGGCCGGGCTCGGCAGCGAGGTTGACGAGGGCGCGAGCGGCGTCGCGCGCCGGGGCCGGGGCCGGGGCCGCGGCCAGCTCGACCAGCGCCCGCAGCAGAGCCGCCTGGCCGGCCAGCAGCGTCCGACCGGACCCGGAGCCGGTCAGCTCCAGCACGTGCCGCGCCGCCTCCGCCTGCAGGTCCGCCCGCGCCCCGGGCGCCAGGAAGGGCAGCAGCTTCGCCACCTCCGCCTCCAGGCCGGCCTCCGGCATCGGCGACCCTGCGGAAGCTAGCCCACTAGCCAACGCGCCCGCGCCAGTCCTGGCCTCCCCCATGCCCGCGCGGATCACCCCAGCCGCCACCCGGGCTGAGACCCGGCCCGTCAGAGGAACGGAAGCCGCAGCCACCAGTCGGGAGGCTGCCCACTCCGCGCGCGGGGCTGGGTCGACGTGCGGAGGCGGGGCCGGCGCCCGGAGGCGGAGCCACACCGAGGGCCTGCGCGTTGTGGACTGCGTGCTCCGCCCCCAGCCCCACGCCGCGGCCGAGGGTGGCCCTGGAGGCGCCCGCAAGGAATCGTCGCATGTGGTGTGACCCCGGTCCTAGGGGGACCAACCAGCCAGTGGTAGCTGACGGATTACATGGCCCCTCTTCCATCGTGGGTGGGGCAGAGCTCTATCCTCCCTGGAAGAGTCACATGGTCCGTTACTTTGACTTTTTTTTTTTTTTTTAAGTAATTTCTACCCCCCAGTGTGGGGCTCCAACTCATACCCTGGCACCAAGAGTCGCATGTTCCTTAGACTGAGCCAGGAAGGCGCCCCTGGTTGACTTTCTAATGTTAGACCAGCCTGTATTTCCTGACGTAACCTCCACCTGGTCATGATATATTTTCATTTTTTAAATGTTTATTTTGAGGGGCGCCTGGGTGGCTCAGTCGGTTAAGCGTCGGACTGCGGCTCAGGCCATGATCTGGTGGTTTGTGGGTTTGGAGCCCCAGGTCAGGCTCTGTGCTGATATGGAAAAGCCTGGAGCCTGCTTCGAATTCGGTATCTCCTTCCCTCTCTCTCTCAAAAATAAGCATTAAAAAAAGAGTTCGTGGGAAGGCACGGGAGTGGGGGAGGGGGAGAGAGGGGGAGAGAGAGTCCCAAACAGGCTCTGTGCTACTTTGCACTGATCTCCTGACTGAAATCGTGACCTGAGCCCAAACCAAGAGTCAGAGGCTTAAGTGACTGAGCCACCTAGACGACCCTCTCATGTTGGTATTTTTACAAATATATCTATTTTTACTTATTTTCTCAAGCTCTATGCCCAATGTGGGGCTTGAACTCCTGAGTTCAAGAGTCACACACTCCACCAACTGAGCCAGCCAGGTGCCCCTCTCATGTTGGTATTTTAAAAAGAATTTAATGGCTTTATAACTTAAAGCATGAAACACCTATAGCAGCAGACCACCCTAGGCCTCCTGGTCCTTGTCTTAGCAGGCATGGGTCCTTTTATACAAAGGTCCTGGGGCTTCTTGCCCTACTCTGCGAGGAAAGGGCCACCCTCTTGGCAGCCCCAGAACAAGAGCCCCTGCACAGTTCAGGGCCTGGGGCGGGTGGGTTGCGGACAAATTCTAAGCAGAAAGCCATGGAGAAGAAACTTCTAAAGTCGGAAGCTGAAAACATTCACAGGAAACAAACTGCTGCTTGACGGCCCAAAAGAAGGATGTAAAAGCTAGACTGGCCCTTCGCAAAGGCACACCCCACAGCCAGTGCACACCTGGGCCCTACGAGTTGTCTGACCAGTGTCCTGGGAGCTTTCGACAGCTCAGAAGGAAGCCAAGGCCCTCTGAGCCCTCTGAGACTTCACATACAAGGTATGTCTCCTGACAATTTTCAGGTAGAAGGGTCCAAAGGGTTGCTGTCCCTCTATTGCTTCTTGAATAAAGCACATGGGACTCCATCAGTTCCTCTCCCTTCCAACCCAAGGGTAACCAAGGCACCAACAGATTCTGGTCTCACCTCCGGCAAACTGCAGGCTCCCCTCCCTTACACTTACACACACACACACACGCACACACACACACACACACACACACACCCCTGTGGCCACCTAGACCCTCCCACTCCCTCCATGCCTGGCTACTTGCTGGCCCACAAGTTCCCACTCCCATCTTGACCTCAGTAATTTACTGACAAACGCTGGCTGAGTGCCTAAGCAGGGACAGGCCCCTCTCCAGGCAGACAGCCCCTGCCCCCCCCCTCCCACAAGTGCTGACCATGCCAGACTCCATCGTGGCCCTGGCTCCTGCCTTGCACATGCAGCTGGCCACTGGGAGATTCACAAGACACAAGAAGGACAACCCCCCCCCCCTCCGTGCACCCTTGCAGCCCCCAAAGATGAAGGTGGCACCCAGTTTTCTGGCCACGACCTCTGGACTTTATTTCTAGGGGGAGAACAGTTGGCTGGAAAGCGGCTTCCTGACTCCAGGCTGGAGGGAAGAAGAGACTGGGGCCACCAGCCTGGTCAACTGTAGCTGTCAGGGTTCGTGTCATCTGGCAGAAAGTAGCGCTGTAAAGCAGGCTGCAGGAGCAGTGGGGGCAGCGGACGGGCAGGCCTGGGCCAGGCCGGGGGGAAGGGACGAATTTCCACCCTCGGCAGGGGCAGTTTCAGCATGCGGATGGAGCCATGGAGGGCACTGCCCACCCGGAGCCGGGACGGCATCCGGCCTGTGGGCCAGCAGGACAGTGAGGTCTCAGGCTGAGGTGGAAGTCAAGGTCTAGTTCTCCCCCTGTCCCTACTCACCTCTCAGTCTCATCGGAGACCTCTGGACCTTGGCCTCCTGAAGCCGGAGGATAGGATAGTGCCTGGAGGGGTAGGGAAGTGGGTTTGGCCCCGTCAGCCCCTCAGCTGCCCCACACAGGCCCTGTGCCGGCCTGGTGGCCCCCTCACCAGCGATCCCAGGGCTGTGGTAGCACCGTGTTGGGCACAGGTGGGCGCAAGCTCAGGCATGGGCTCTCGGGCTCCTCCTGCAGGGGACTCTGCTGCCGGGCCCGCTGCTGTTCACAGAAGAAGTTGAGCGCATCGATCGGCCTCAGGTCCAGCATCTGCGACTGTGACCAGTCCGTCTGCTCCAGTGGCAGTGGCTTATCCGGCAGCGCAGTGGGTACTGAGGGCTGCAAATGGACCTCGGACGAGGGGCAGAAGTGTCGCAGTGTCTCTGACAGCGTGCGTCTGGTCCGCCAGAAGCACATTGGTGGAAGCATTTGCTGGGCCTGGGACTCAAGGGTGGCCAAGTCCAGCTCCCCAGGTGAGACCACCAGTGAGGGGGCCCAGGAATAGGCTGAGGGTGTCACTGAGACATGAAAAGGTGACCCAGAAAGCACGGAAATCTGAGACGGGGCCTCCTTGGGAGGAGGGTAAAGTGCCGAGGTCCTGGAGACCTTGGGCAGCACCTCTGACAACTCGGCTACTACAGAAGGCTGCAAGGATTCCATCTGTGGGGGAAACAGCCAGTTGAAGATGCCGCCAAGCTCAAGGCAGAGGCTCTCCCTCCCCCAGCAGGGAGGCCTGAGTGGTGCTGCCCCTGGCCCCAAGCTTCAGACCTGGCTGCAGACTGCTTCCTGGGGAGGAGCAGGAAGATCCCCAGAGATGGGGGTTTGGGGGACAACAGGAGAGGACCAATGAGCACAGGTACAGAGCAAGCCGAAGAGCCAGCCAGCCGTACCTGGATCCCCCCCACCCCGACTTGGGAAAAGCCTAGGGAAAAGACAAGAGGCTCCACTGGCAAGTGGCCTGCCCCCCCCCCCCCCCATCCACCGGGACCTGTAGCCGCTCCATCATTTCCTCCAGCTCCTGGCAGCAGCGTTGGCGCAGTGCAGCCTTGCAGTTGGCGTCCGGGCCCTGGACCCAGGTCGTCATCTCCTTGAACAGAAAGCCCTGCGGATCCTGAAGGCCTAGCCCTTCCAGCAGCTTCTTGAGCCAGGGCCTGGGACAGTGGTGAGCAGCTAGCTTATCCAGAAGCCTTCCTCAGCTGGTGGTGAGGATGAGTAGGAAGCAAAACTCACCGGCAGGAGGCTGGCGAGTAGAGGAAGTAGGACATGAGCTCCAGCACCACCTCGCGGGACTCCAGGGAGCATGCCAGAAGGAGCTGCAACGCCAGCATCACGAACTGCTTCTGCGTCTGGTCCTGAGCGCAGAGGGGCAAAGCAGCCGGGTAGGTGCCGGAGGCCCGGGGCGGGCCGGTGGGCGGGGCTGGGGGCGGGGCCAGGGGTGCACCTCGAGGCTGGGGGGCTGGTCCAGGTTGAGCAAGCGCTCCAGGATGCCCCGCAGCCGGTTACAGAGGTCTCTGCTCACGTCAGGCAGCAGCCACAGCAGCGCTCCCAGGATGTGCACGCGGTCTGCCCAGGAGGCCTCGTCCAGCAGGCCCATGAGCAGCGAGGCCAGGCCCTCCACCGTGCCCACTTCGGGATACACCTGTGATACCCAGCGCCGAGGCCCTGTTCCCTGCACTGCCCACCTCCCCGCCAGCCTGTGCTTCCCAGGTGCCCGAGACCCCCGAACCTTCAGGTTGAAGATGGGGAACAGCTTTTTGAACCAGTTCTGGCAGACGAAAAACTGCAGAAACCTGGGCAGATGGCCGTAGCGCTCTTCCCAGAGCGAGCGCCTGAAGGGGTACGAGGGGCCGCGCGAGGCCTGGGTCCCGGCGGAGGCGTCACGAGAGTGCGAGGGCTTCGGGGTCCAATCCTCGGGGCTCTGCGGGGCAGCGGCAGCAGCTGCAGGCCCCCCTCTCCGCTCCTGACCTTGGCAGCCCCGGGGCCTAGTGGGTGCCTACCTTGGCCTCCTCCAACTCGGAGAGGTGCCCGCGTGGGCTCAGGGAGTCGGAGGCCCAGTCCAGATACAGCTCGTCCTCCTCCTCCTCCTCCGCCTCCTCTTCCCCCAACCACCGGATCAGCTTCTGCTGCCACTTGGCGTGCCGCTGCCTCCCGCGTCGTCGTGGCAGCCACATGTCCTGGCTCCCACCTGGCTGCAGAGGGGAGAGCACGGGTGGCCGCTGGCATGCTGCGGGAACTCGGGCCCCCTTCCACAGAGCCCAGGAGCGAGCCCCCCGGTCCTCCCTTGCCTGGTGTCTGCCATGGCTGGTGAGCGGGGCGGGGGCTCCGAGGCCGCTGACCTCCCTGTGCGGCCACATCTGCTGCAGCACCACGGAGTTGGGCACGCTGCCGGGGAAGTGGATGGGCCTGCGCGAGGGCTGCAGGTGGACACGGCGGGGTGGGCTGAGAACCCGAACTCCACCCGCCCTCCCACCCCACTCAGTGGCCGGTCCAGCTCCGCGGCCGGGTCTCCGGGAGCTGAACCGGACTCGTGCCCCCGTCCACGTGCACCTGTGTAACACCCCCGGACCGTACAGACTGGGAACTAAAACTTCATCCTCCTTTGAAAGAGGAACTGCATGGAGCTGGGCAGAGGCTCAACAGTGGACTGCGGCCCTGAGCTCTTGGGCGCAAGTGGACACTCTAGCTGCTGGGTGGGTAGAACGTGCAACTCTTGATCTTAGGGTTTTGAGTTCAAGCTCCACACTGGGCTTGAAAATAAAATCTTGCGAAAAAAGGACACTCTGTGAAAACTGGTTTCCGGTAACCAGACTAAAGTGCCCAGAAAAGCAGCGACGTGTACAATGTGATTACATCTTCTAACCACAACTTTTAGAAAGCAACCTGTGTGAGTTCCCTAATGCCTCTGCACTTTGCGAGTGAAGACCCCTGGCTTTTGCTCGTCAACAGGACTCAATCTGGGTTGCTACCAAATCTGTGCTACCCGGATCGTGACTCCCTGTTTTCTCAGTCAACACCCAAAACGCTCAGACAGGCAAAGAGAACCTTTAGAAACCAGGTGGAAGGACAGTCAAGGGAGGCATCAGCTGTGACGACTGAGGAGGAAATCTGGGCAGCCTCTGGGGAGCCCTGACACCCCCACACCCTCTCCACGGGACTTGGCCCCCAGCCCTGGAACCGGGATGTCCATAAGAATTGGTGCTAGGAGCCTGGAGAGGTGGGCTGAGGGTTTGGGTAGATGGCACGGCTGCAGGAAGGATCGCAATGGAGTACCGCCCCGGGCAGATGACAGTGCCAGCGTGTGCAGGGAGTCTGGGATGGAGACGTTGGGAAGCTGGCAGAGTGCAAGGGGCCAGCTCCTGTGGCCTCTGCTCCTGTAAAGGGAGAGGACTCTGGTCTTCCAGACAGTCCGTATGGCACCTGCTCACCCAGCACTTTCACTGGGGAGGAGGTGTGCCGGCACAATGAGCTGGCAGAGGCCTTGGCTGTGCCTAGTGTCTTCTCTGGGAGTCTCTGGCCCTCTGGCCGCAGGCCCCCAGAAAGCAAGGAGTCAGGGCCCACAGACAATAGCACCACGGCTGGGCTGGCCAGGAGGTGGGGGGAGGGCGACAGGCGGCTCGTAGGTCAGATTGGACCAGGAGGTCTGCAGCAGAGGGACGATGGGGTGCGTGAGAAGGCTGCCACCAGAGAGAGCAAGGGACCCTTACCTCACAGGGCTGAATGGTGGCAGGAAAGAAGCCTTGGAGGTTGGAGAGGAGCTCCTCGGGCCGCCTCTTCATCAGGAGGGGGATCTGGGGCAGCAGAGGGGCTCAGAGCCAAGCGTGGGCCCCCAGTGCCCCTGCAGCTCTGCTCCTGGGTGGGCAGCACCCACCCGCCTGGGCGCCTCACCCTGTGCTGTATGTGGGGGGATGGTAGGCCCGGGACCACAGGCTTCTCCCCTCGGAGCCGCTCCAACTGCAGCTGCAGGTCCAGACTGAGGCCCAGGCTGCCGCTCAGAGAGGAGCGGGCCAGCAGCTGAGGTGAGGGAGGAGGAGTCGCAGGGTGGGGGGCAGGGTCATGGGGGCAGGGTCGAGGTGGGAGGGGCGGGAGGCCTTACCTGGGAGGCCCTGCTGTGCACCCCCCAGTGGGGGTGGGGGGTGGGCAAGGGGACTCGGGGAGGGGGGGCGAAGCGCTGGCCCCCGGTCCCCAGGTCCTGCAAGGGGCGGGCTGCCGGCCCCCTTAGGGCTTCGGTGCAGACCTCAGCCTGCCTAAGACTGAGGGCAGCTGTGGGCGAGGCACACACATCGCAGGTCTCTCTCTCCAGTGTGAGGGTCACAGTACTCCATTGCTGGGACTCTCTTCCAGAACGCATGCCCTGGAAGGGGTGCAAAAGGGATAGGCAGGGGTGAGGGGTGAGGCCCCGGGGTGAAGGGAGGGGCTGGAGTCTGGGCTGAGGCTGGGGAGGCTCTATACCCACCAGCAAGCCAGGGCCATAGATGAGACGCAGATAGTTGTCAAAGGCCTCCTGCCGCTGTTGCCAGGAGGGTGGGGGCTGGGCTGCCGGGACCACCAGCCCCAGTCTCAGCATCTGAAGGTCTTCATCCCGGGAAACTAGGGCTTCTAGGTCCTGGGTGGGGGTTAGGGGTCAGCCCATTCCTCCTTCAGTCTTGCCATCTGCTTTCCAGACAGCCACGGGATCCCACGCCTGCCCCAGGGGCTGAAGGAGAGTGGCCTGAGCCCAGGGAAGGTTGAGGGGCTGGGGCTTTGGGATGGTGAGGGGGTTGGGGGTTGGGGGTCGGGACCCACCCCACCTCCTCCAACACTGGCTGCTGAGGTGTGGCCGTCTGGTGATGGATGAAAGACAAGTCCGTGCTGCAGACAGGGATGGGCACAGGTGGGACACTAGCTGTCATCACCAGGGGGACTGGGCAGAGGCTGGGACCAGCACCTGGGGGTGGGCATGGCCAGACCTCTGTCAGAACACAACCCAACAGCTAGGAGTGGGGATGCCAGGGCTGGGACAGGTTGGGGTGGTCTAAGTGGCCTGGGAGCTCTGGGTCCCCGTGCTGGGTGCACGCAGCCAGGCCCTGACTCGGGGGAGCTAGGCAGGGGCCTCTAGAACAGTTCAGCTGGGCCAGCAGACCTAAGACTGGCCACCCCACGTAAGCTGGTGAGCCTCTGCAGCTGGGCTGAGGTCAGCGACTCCTGGGTGGTCAGTGGCAGGGGAGGGTCATCCACCACATCAGGGACCTTCCGGCATAGCTTCTGAACAGGAGAAAGAAACCTACAGCTCTGGCCTGGGGGGGCCTGTCTGCCCACAGCAGCCTCACTCTGCCCAGGAATCCTGTGCCCACTGCATACCTTAACCAGGTAAGATGTGGGCAGGTAGAGCCTATGGGACACGAGGCAGAGTCGGGAGCCCAGAGCCAGCACCAGGTCCCCACTGTCGCTGCAGAAGGTCAGGGCCTGAGGGGCGCCATTCAGCCGCAGGAGCCTGAAGGGAGTGGCCAGGGTGAGAATCCAGCCCTGCTCCAGAGGAGGAAACTGAGACACTAGCAGGGACAAGCCCCCTTTCCCCTGTCCAGCCTCTGGGCTCTGCTGGGGGCAGAGGTAGGGGAGCCCTGCTGGCTGCCGACAGGCTCCCAACCCCCCCCCCCCCCTTCCCAGCCCCAACCCACCTCAGCAGGCGATTCTCGGCTGTCCAGATGCGGACGGTGCAGTCCAGGCTGGAACAGGCATACAGCTTGAGTGTGGGACAGCAACACAGGCCTGAGGGACCAGGGCTCAGCGTGAGGGACCAGGGCCAGAGGATGGCCTGGGCTTTATTTTTGGCCTGCCCCTCACCAGTGATGTGGTCCGTGGGGTCATCCTGGGGCCGGTGATCGTAGCGGAGGCTGTTGCCCAGGCCAAACTGCACCAGGCCGTAGGTGGCGCTGTCTGGGTCCTCAAAGCCCACAGTCACCCGCTTCCCCAGAGCGCAGAGCACCGTCGCCGGGTGGCAGCAAGAGAAGGTTTGCAGCAGGCAGAGGCTCTCCTCAGCATAGGGGAAGACACGCCACATCTTCACGGTCAAGTCTCCGCCTGCTCAGGTGGGAGGCAGGACTGCGCCTTTGTCTGGGGAGGGAAGGGGTTCCCAGGCCAGCCCCCTGGGGGGAGGAGAGATGCTGACCAGAGGACACAATGCAGTTCCAGGTAGATGCAATGGCGGTGACGGGGCCCGGGCTGTGTGCCTCGGTTTGGAAGACGGGCTTCGACCAGCGCCACTCAAGGACCGATAGGGTGCCATCCGTGTGTCCCACCACGGGCAGGTACCTACGCGTGACATTAGCCAGTCGGCGCGGGCACCATCACCTTGCCCCACGTGGGCGGCTCCGGCACCCACCGGTTTTTGTCCTTCCGGGGTCGGGCCAGGTCACTGAGGCACAGCTCGCCCCCATGCTGGCGTACGATCTGCCAGCTGGCGAATGCGCTGCTGGGGTCTGTGAGGTGGCTGTATAGGTGCAGGCAGCAGGGCCTGGGCGCAGGGGCCGGGGGCGGGCACACCCGGTTTAGCACGCGCATGGGGCATCGTGCAGCGTTGGCACACACCAGGTGTCCGGCGCGTGTCAGCAGCCACAGTGCTTCGCGCGGTAGGCAATAAAGCAGCGAGGCTGCGCCGTCCTCCGGTTCGAGCAGCAGCGCGCTCACCGTGCGCCCGGTGGCGACCGACACGAGGTACACCGAGCCATCGGCGCATGCGCACACAAGGCGCATAGGCAGCGGCGGGTGCGCGGGCGCGGGCAGCGCGGGCGCGGTCTGCAGGTGGAGCACCTGCGCTGACAGCTGCGCCAACGGCGAGTAGAGCTCGCGAAGGAGCCACAGCTCCACGCTGCTCGCGCTCAAAGAGAGCACTGGCCAGCCGGGGCCAGCGGGCGCCAGCAGGCGGTTCACGTGCCCAGATGGCACCCCTCGGCCCCGGCTGCTCAGCGCCACCTCGCCCACCTGTGCTGACGCCTGCAGGTCCCACGTGCGCAGCGTCCCATCCTGCGAGGCTGACAGGACTAGGGCGGTGTTCGGCAGCACGGCCACAGCTGTCACTGGGCCTGTGGGAGGGGCACCAGGGGATCAGGGAAGGGGAGCAGGCGGCCCAGGATGCAGCCGGTGCAGAGAAGCTCGGGGAAGGGCTGACGGAGACTCCCGACCACCGGAGCTCTTACACAGGGTGGAGAGAGAACGGGCCTCAAGAGCCTAAGTGGTATGGCGCACCTGTGTGGCCCACGAACACCATCCGGACCTGCCAGTCGGCCTCCCACACCTTCACTGTGCTGTCGCGAGAAGCCGTCACCATGGCCTCTACCTCCTTGCAGTAGGCCAGGTCCGAGATGGTGCTGAAGGGGAAGAGAGGCCTCCGCAGACTCAGCACCCCCTGGTGTGTGAGCCCCGGCGCCCCTCCATGACTTGTTTTCCCTCCTGGATTCACCCGTCCTCTCTCACCCCACCTTCCTCCCAGTCCCTAGACACCCCTCACGTTTTATGCAGGTCCCGGCGCACGTCTACGAGAGACCAGCTGTCCAGAGCAAAGGTGAGCACAGCCGAGCCACAGGCCGCGAAGCAGCATGGGGCTTGGTGGGAGGGCAAGGGCCCGAGAACCAAACGGGTGACTGCACCTGCAGGGCTTGGTGGCAGCTGCAGAGGTGACCCACACGGCACCAGGCAGCGGCCTCCTGAACGGAACTTCCAGAGCACCAGGCTGCCTCCTTCCTCTGCCACCAGCAACAGCCCCAGGCTGGGCACCGGCAGACAGCAGACGGGCTGGTGGCCCGGCACCCTGGCCACCCCTGGCTTGCTCAGCCACAGCAGGCTGAGGTCAGGCCTTAGTATGGCCAGCCCCTCGGGGCCCCAGCCCACAAAGCGGCCCACAGCACCCAGAGGGCCTGGCACCGCCACCAGCCCCGTGAGCACTGCTGGGGCACACAGCTTCTCGTAAGCCCAGCCGTCTTCTCTGTGCAGGTGCAGGCGGCCTGCACCATCCAGCACCACGAAGCGTCTGCCCGCTGGGTCCTGCGCCACTGAGCGCAGCCCAGCTGCCACCGTCAGGTGGCGCAGCGGCTCCAGCCCGTGTGTCAAGCGGCCCACGCACAGCTCGGCTCTCTTTTCCTGTGGGCAGGGGCGAGCAGGCCTGCATTCAGCTGGGGGAGGGGGGGTGCTGGAAGAGAGGTAGTGCCCCTGCCTAGGGGAGCCAAAGGGATCCGGGCTGGGGGCATCCTAGGGACAGCGAGGGGAAGAAATGGGCCAGAAAAGAGGCCTCGAGGCAGGTGCCACAGGCAAGCCCCACCTTTTCCACGAAGTCACGGAGGCCTGTACGCAGGAGTAGCCATAGCTGGCGGGCACGGGCGCGCGGGGTCATGTTCTGCCACCGCAAGCTGCTGGTAAAAAGCCCCGGGACTGGCTCCGAAAACGACTCTGCGGGTCAGCAGTGGAAACACTGTCGATGTGTGGTCTTGGGCCCCAAACTCTGGAGGCTGTAGGCAGCCAGGGGCCCTCCCGAGTGCCTCGCCAGGTTAGGGGACTCCCCACGGAGTGTTGTGTCGCAGCAGACAGAACGGGTGCCTGAGTGAGGCCTGTCACGTGGGGATCTGGGGCGGCGAGGCCAGGCCACCTCACCATTCTTCTCCTTGAGCAGCCCTGGATCCGGGACGTCATAGTTGTCGGCATCATACAAGTCGAGATCCAGGATCAGGCTGTCACCTTCTACTGAAAAGGGGTTGCTGACATCTGACACTCCCGTCTCCATTTTGGCCTCTGCAGGTCCCGGCCGCTCAACAGCCCCTAAGACCGTTGCTAGGATACCGGAGGCAGTAGCCCCGCCCTTGACGCAGACCCCGCCCCACACGCAGCACGGAGCCCAGGTCCCCACTAAATCACAGAAATTTTTTATTGGAAACAAACCAGCTGCAGCAAAGTGACACTCAGTGCACGCTGCCCAACGGGCAGGGTACGGGGGGAGGGTGGCACAGGTGGGCGTCAGGGGCTGGCCAAGCCCGGCGTGGTGACCGCAGGGGCCTGCTTACTGGGTCTCGGGCCCTTTGGGCTGGAGTGTGCAGGCCCAGGCCTGATCCGGCACGAAATACAAAAATAAACTCTGTAGTCCAGCTGTCCCTGCCTGTGTCAGTTCGTCGGGGCAGGGCAGTGGCTCTTCCCACCAGGCCCTGTGCTGTCCAGCCCGACCACAACATGGGCAGCTGGAGCCCGTGGGGGTGAGCAGACGTCTGCAGGCGGGAGCCAAAGGGCTAGGTGGGCGTGGCCTTGGGCGGCGCTGCAGCCTTGGCAAGCCCCGGGATGACCACCAGCTGGGGAGGCCTTGGGGCACCCTCAAGTGAGGGTTCCAGGCACTGGCTGAAGCTGAACGAAGCTGGGGCCTCTGCTCCTCGTCCTCACATACAGACCACCGGGACCCTGGGCAGAAGACGGCACACAGTGAGCTTCCAGAGCCAAATCCCAGGAGGTCAGGCAGAGAGGCACCCACTCTGTGCTATCGACCCCTGGCTACAGAGAGCCAGGCCACAGCCACCGTCACACACCTGTCCTCCTCCATGGCGCTGGTCTCCTCGGGTCCGCCCTCACTGCCTCCACTTCCGCTCTCTTCTTCCTCCTCCTCCTCTTCCTCCTCCTCCTCGCCCAGCTCCATGTCTAGCTCGTTGCCGGCCTCCGAGGGAGTATACGTGGATCCGCTGGGGGAGGTGTGGGAACGGGTCTTAGGACTGCCTGTCCCTGACCCGTTGCTGACCCCAGGGAGGACAAAGTCAGGAGCGGGGTGGGTACAGCTGGGGAAGTGGCATGTGACAAAGCAGGGGCTAAGGGAAAGGAGGCGGCCAGGCGCCCACCTGATGGACCGGCAGCTGAAGAACACGACCCGCTTCAGCCGCTTGTTGTAGAAGAAGTAGTTGAAGGACCAGAGGCTGCCATCCTCCCCAAAGGGGTCTGAGTCCAAATCCGGGTTGTAACTGCAGAGCGTGGGGCAAGAAGTGGCATGAAGGCCCAAGTGCCACATACACCCATGGCCCTCCTGCAGGAATGCCGGCCCACCTGTAGATGTCACACTCGGACAGGCAGATCTCCTCATCTACTGCGTTCCAGAGCTGCGGCTTCAGGGCCTTGAAGTCCTCCCGTACGGCTGAAAACAGGCTGCAGTTGACTGCGTTCACCACCTAGGATGGTCACGGTTGGGACTGGCTAGGACGCAGAACGGGAGGCATGAACTGGGCAGAACCCAGGGGCCACTATAAGTCGGAAGGACAGTCGAGATAGCTGTGGGGCTGCAGGTCCCTCCCCCCACCTGACCCTCACCCAGCTGAGGCTGGGTTCCCTGCTGAACTCATGGCTTCGGGCTGTGCTGAAGTCATAGTCAGGCCGGAAGGACTCGTTGAGCGTGGCAATCAGGTAGAAGAGCGTCTTGCGGCTGCACTTGTCGCTCAGCGGGCCCTCATCCTCACCACCTTGGCTCTTGCTCAGTCTGCAGAGAGAGAAGCATCAGCCCAGCACTGCCCTGAACCCCACAGCCCAGTGCAGGCACGCTCTGCGGCAGCTTACCTGCTGGGGCTGAGGCCCGACGTCTGGGGTGGAGACAGCGCCTCCAGCACGTGGGGCTGGCCCTCCTGGCAGAACTGCTTAAACATGTGCTTGTCGTCTCCCGCCATCTTACACGAGTAGCTCTCGATCCTGCAAGGGGCACGTGGGACCACGGAGCATGCCACCCATCAGGTTCAACTCAAGGGTCTCTGAGACACCAGCCTACACAACCCCCCACCTCACCTGCCAATGATGTGGGCGTCTCCAGTCTCCACTGTTAGCTGCGAGTTGATGGCTTCGAAGCTCGAGTTCTCCAACAGCTTCATGTCCTTGGGGAGGGGGTCCTGCGCTCAGAGGGGCTAGTGCTGCCTGAGGGTGGGAGACCGGTCCATGAGTATCTGGCCCCTGGGGCTCAGCCTCTGGCCTCCCAACCGGGTAAGTGGAGCCGCTGTAAACAAGCCGGGTCCCTCCTGCGGCTTACTCCTAAGCCCTCCGCGCTGGTAGGAGAGGCGGATTAGATCCTGTTACCTGAGAGTGGTGACCTGAGGCTCTGGCTCGGCCAACCCTCTCCCCGTCCCCATACCTGGGGGCGCACCAAGTATCTTGCTCATGCTGGGGCCTCTGGTTTATCTCCCTGGACACTGCCCACCGCGACAGAAGAGCCTCCTCCACCGTTAGGGGTGAGGGTCACTGTGAGCCCCCAAAAGTGCGGGACTCCTGCAGTACCCCTCCGGCCAAGCTCCTCAGCTAGGCTAATAACCCGCACCGGGTTAGGATCCAGGACACCTGGGGCTGGGGCTGGGGCCCTGCGGTCACCTGGGCGCAGCGCTCTTCCCTGTTCTACGGGCTCTCTATCCAGGTAAAGAGGAGAGCCATAGGCTTCCTCCGTTCTTCCCCGCGCCTAATTTCTTCGTAAATTAGTGACGCCACGGAACAGAGGCAGGCACCAAGACCCCCGAAGGGCCGGTCGGCCGGCCGCTAGCGCTCCAGCGTCAGCCTGGCCGCGCCCGCCTCTCCGCCGGGCTAAGGGAAACCCCAGCCTAGTCGCGGACAACTACAAATCCCAGGAGGCAGTGCGCCCCGGGACTCGCGCACGCGCGCACGCTCGCCGGCGCGAAGACCGCTGGGGGCTGGAGTTCTGAAGGCCCCGACACGGCGCCGGTCACAGAGCGGACACCTACCTGCTTGCGCAGCGCTCAGTGTGGCCGGGCCGGGTCTGGCCGGTTGACTTCGGCGCGGGTAAGGAGGCGGTGTGGGCTCCGGGCAGCTCGGGCTCCTCAGGACCGGAGGGCGGCGCCGCGGCCTCCGTTCGGGCCGCACTGTATCCGGGGGAAGAAGCTCCGCGACGACGTCCCGTTACTCCCGGCCCTGCCGGCCCTGCCGGGCTGCCACCGCGACATAGCCTCGCCCCTGGAAGGCGACCGACTATCGCGACCGACCTGCCCGCCGACCGCCACAGAAGGCCCGAGAGAGCAAAGGACCGAGCGAGCGACCTCTGCCTCCCCGGGCCGGACAACAACAAGCGTCCGCAAGGCCCGGCCCCCCGCCCCTGAATGGCCTGGTCCAGCCGCCGGGATCGAGAGCTCGGCTAGCCATTGGGGGCGTCTCCCGCCGTTCACTCCTACCGTCCACGTCTACTGGCTGCCCTGCCTGTCCGTCACTCTTCGAGGCCATGCGATCCCACCTCCCTTCCTGGCGCTCATTGGCTGCGCCTCCTCGCTCATCCCGCCCCTGGTGTCAGCCCGCCTTCCCAGGAGTGGCTGGCGGACCAACGCGGGGCCCGCCCGCCGGGCAACCTGCGGCTCGGAAGGAGCCTGGGAATAGCGTCTAGCCCCGCACCGGCGCGGGGCATAGACGCGGACCGTTCGGCTGCAGCCCCCGCCCGCCGAGCCTCTAGGTCGTGTCCATCCTGGGTAAGACAGGAGGGTCAGAGCCGGGCCCCGACGCTCTGGCCACGGCCGGAACCCCAGGCTCGCGGCCCCAGTTTCCGGTCGGCGGAGGCGCTCAGGGGCCCGAGCCCACGGAAGCGGGCTTGGGGGTCGGGGCCGGGGCCAGACAGGAGATGGCGCCGCCTGCGGGTGGCGCGGCGGCGGCCTCGGACCCGGACTCGGCCGCGGTGCTCCTGGCTGTGCACGCCGCGGTGAGGCCGCTGGGCGCGGGGCCGGACGCCGAGGCACAGCTGCGCAGGCTGCAGCTGAGCGCGGACCCCGAGCGGCCCGGGCGTTTCCGGCTGGAGCTGCTGGGCTCGGGACCCGGCGCGGTGAGTGGGGGCGGCGGGGGCGCGGGGCCCTGGGCCAGTCCCCTCCACGAGACAGCTTTGTGCCCTTGAGCAGTTCTCTTTCCCTTGTTGCCGTTTCCTCGCCTGTAAAGTGGGGGTAAATGCTCCGCTACCTATCTTTATAGGAGTTCTGTGAGGGCTTCCTAAGGTGATAGGAGTAAGGGTCTTAGGACGGGGCACGTGGCCTGTAAATGTTACGTCGTGCTCCTTTGGTCATCATGCAGGGTGTGCTGGCGGGAGGCACTGAGCCCGCACTCTCCCCTTCCTCAGGTCAGTTTGGAGTGGCCCTTGGAGTCAGTTTCCTACACGGTCCGAGGTCCCAGCCAGCATGAGCTGCAGCCCCCGCCAGGAGGGCCTGGGACCCTCAGCCTGCACTTCCTCAACCCTCAGGAAGCTCAGCGGTGGGCAGCTCTAGTCCGAGGTGCCACCATGGAGGGACAGAATGGTTAGTGCTCTGGAGCGAAGACTCCTTTTGGCTGGCCGGGCACTGCGAGTGCTGGGAGAGAACGAAAGTAGCCCAATCCCCCCAGGCCTGGATGGGGGAAGGAGTGGGGAAAGCTGGGCCCACCGTACCCCCTTTTGGGTCCTGGGAAGGCTCCCAGGAGGGAGAAGGTGGAGAAAAGGAGAACAGGCTGGAAAGCTTGAAAAGCTGGAGCCTGGAGTAGCAGACAGATGTGGAGGCCCAGCAGGCAGGCCCTCAGGGTCTGGGTGAGGAGTGCATCAGGAGCATGGAAATGTACTCAGTGGAGAGTGACAGGTTCAGATTCGAGCTACTGAAGACTGGTTGAGGGGCGCCTGTCGGTTAAGTGTCTGACTTCGGCTCAGGTCTGATCTCAAAGTCCATGGGTTCCAGCCCTGCATTGGGCTCTGTGCTGCTGACAGCTCGGAGCCTGGAGCCTGCTTTGGATTTTGTGTCTGTCTGTCTGTCTCTCTCCCTCTCCCCCCCTCCCTCCCTCCCTCCCCCTCCCCTCTCCCCCCTCCCTCCCGCGTGCGTGCGCACTTTCTCTTTCTCACTCTCAAAAACAAACCAAAAAAAAAAAAAAGTAAAAGACTGGTTGAGACCTCCCTTTGTGTGGGGGTGGTGTAACAGATAGGGCTGGAGAGAAGGGTGTTTTCAGAGATGCTTAGGAGATGGAATTGGCCGGATTTCATGGCTTTTAAATGGAAGAATTCATGGTTGAGAAAGAAAGCTGGAGAAACAAGGTACTATGGAACTCCCAGAGGACCTACGTGGAAGGGAATGGAGGTGGCTAGGTTCTTACACATCTGTGGGGAGAAGAACCAGGTGGATCTGGGCTGGGGTGGGGCTCTGGAGAGGTAAAGATTGGCAGTAGAAAAGTTCAACCCAGGTCACCAGGAGAGAGAAGCAAGAGAGAGTCTGACGGGTAGATAATGCAGCAAGGAAAGGAAAGGAAAGGGCCCGCAGATGTGTCAGAAGATCTGCCAGAGGGAAAAGAAGAACCTTACTATGCAACGTAAGAGAGGCCCAGACAACACAGCACTTGCAGAAGGAGAAAGACGTCCTTCGTTCGTTCGTTCATCAGATGTGCATCCTGGCACCCGCTCTGTGCTGAGCATGTTAGGCCTTGGAGACTTAGCATGAATGAGACGTGGACTTCCTGCCCTCTTGGGACTTGAATTTCCAGAGAGGAGAACGTATAACATTGGTAAGCATAGACTTGTGGTGCACACAGCATAGCATACAGGCTTCTGGAATCGCTATGTATACTTGGTACTAGTGTAACCTTGTGCGTCAAAACATTTAAGTTGGAAAACAAGTAAAATTCTGCCAGATGGTGGAAGAATAGAAGAGAGGAGTTTGCAATTTACACACATCTTTTTTTTTTTTTTTTAAGTTTATTTATTTGAGAGAGAGAAAGACAGAATCCCAAGCAGGCTCCACACTGTTAGCACAGAGCCCAACACAGGGATCAAACTCGCGAACCTGTGAGATTGTGTCCTGAGCTGAAATCGAGAGTCAGATGCTTAACCAACAGAGCCACCCAGGTGCCCCGGGAGGGGTTTGCAATTTAAAATTGGGTGGCAGGGAAAGTCTCATTAAGGTGATGGTTGAATGAAACTCGAAGGTCCTCGTGTGATCACACCCACGTAGCCAGGAAGCAGCAGGCACCAAAGTCCCGAGGCAAGTGTGTGTGTTGTGTGTGTATGTGTGTGTGATCTTTGGGACTAGGTCAAGGCTGGGCCAGGCCTGGTCCTGGGTGCTCAGGGGTCCTGTTCATCACAGTGGGCAGATAGCTCAGAACACTGAGGGCCTGAGGTCGTCACAGGAGCTGCAGGACAGGTAGGCTGGGCCTCAGGAGGAAGGTAAGGGGAGACACAGGTGCCCCGCCAGGCAGTGGCCCAGGGGGTTTTCTGGGGATGGGAGCAGCCTGAGGTGTTCTGTGCTGGTGGTAGAGCCAGTTGAGAGGAGGGGTGTCCCTGAGGGCACCAAGAGACTACCTGATTGCAGGCCTCCTGGTGAACAAGAAGGGGCAGGCTTCTGAGGACCTGTTTTGGTTCCGCAGTGAGGCCAAGGGAGCATCCCTGGCTGGCTTAGAGGGCATGTAGAGGCCAAGGGAAGTGGCCTGGCTTCTTTGGAGGAGGGGCATAGGTGAGGCTAGACAGTAGAAGCATGCAGAAGCATTCCAGAGCAAGGAAAAGCCAAGTGCAGCTTCAGCTCTGAGAGGAGTTGGTAGGAACCTTTTAGGGGTTTTTGAGGGCCAGGATTGGGTGGGGGGAGGCCTGGCTTAATGTGTGGCCAAACGCCAGGGAATGGGCTGTGAGCTAGGAGGTGGCAAAAGTCCCGGAAACCTGGTCAGCAGAGGCCTGGGTGAGTAACTCGGCTTGGGGGCCGAGTCACAGAAGACCCCAGCCCAGCCCTCATCTTCCCTCCTAGGCAGCCTGCCCCAAGCCCTGGGCCTAGAAACGTGCCCTGTTTCCCCGCCCAGTCCCCCTGGAGTGCCCACACTCCGGGCCCCACAACCCAAGGTGGATCTTTGCTGGAGCCCTGGAGACTTGACGGAGAAAGGTAAAGGCAAGTGGCTGGAGGGGGTTGGAAGCAGCAGTCTGTGCTCAGCCCTGATGGCTTTTTGTCTCTCCCTGCAGAAGAGCTGGTGGGGCGCCTGGCCCAAGCCATCGAGGGTGGGGACGAGAAGGGGGCAGCCCAAGCAGCGGCCACCCTGGCCCGACATCATGTGGCTCTGAGTGTCCAGCTCCAGGAGGCCTGCTTCCCTCCTGGCCCCATCAGGTGAGGTCTTCTTTACCCTGCCATCCCTAGCCCTCCCGGGTCCCCGTCCTCCCTCCTGACCTATACTCTGGCCCAGGCTACAGGTGACAGTTGAGGACGCCGCGTCCTCTGCCCACGTCTCACTGCACGTTCACCCCCACTGCACCATTGCGACCCTCCAGGAGCAGGTAAGCATGGGGTCGGGGGGAGCCCTGTGCGGGGCAAGGGGCCTTCGAGTGACGCTGCCTTGATGCTCCGGCCCCAGGTGTTCTCGGAGTTTGGCTTCCCACCAGCTGTGCAGCGCTGGGTCATTGGGCGGCGCCTGTGTGTGCCCGAGTGCAGCCTCGCTTCCTACGGGGTCCAGCGGGATGGGGACCCCGCTTTCCTCTACCTGCTCTCAGCCCCGCGAGAAGCCCCAGGTCAGTCCTTGGTGTGGATGGGATGAGGAGGGGAGGCGCAGCCCGACACGCCCCTGAGCCCCACCTCCTCTTCCACAGGACGCAGCCCTCAGTGTCCCCAGAAGATGGATGGGGAACTAAGTCGCCTGTTTCCTCAGTCACTGGGGCAGCCCAGAGCTCCTCTGCCAGCCACCTCCAGCCTCCCCAGCCCCCTTCAGGTAGGTGAGGGACTGGGCACCCTGGGCCTGGGATCCTCTGGGCACCAGAAGGAAAGGGTAAGCAGCAACGATTTCCCCACCTCCACAGCCTGGCTGGTCCTGCCCTTCCTGCACGTTCATCAATGCTCCCAGCCGACCCGGCTGTGAGATGTGCAGCACCCAGAAGCCCTGCACTTGGGACCCCCTTCCTGCAGTTTCCACCCCACTGGCAAAGGTACCAGAGGCTGAGGAAGGGAGGGGGATGGGCAGGGGGACAGGACAAGCAGAATGACTTATCTTTCCCTCACCCCCAGGTCACAAGGAGAGAGGATGGCCCTGTCCCTCCAGGCTCAAGGTCCCTGGACCCCCTCCTAAAACTCTCAGGAGACCTTTGCTGACTGCTTGCTAGGGGTCAAGCCAGGGTTGTGGAGGGGCCACAATCTGGAGTCATTAAAGGCGCTTCTGAGCCAGCTGAGTACCCCTTCCCTGTGCCTTTGTGCGGATCGATCTGCTGGGAGGACGGAGTGTGGGCATCGCCCCCTTGGGACTCAACTTGACAGAGGCAGGGCCTGGTCGTCAGCTGGTGGGACAACCCAACCAGGCCCAGGTGACTATACTTAGCCTCCAGATCCCAGAGATCCTGGAAACACATGGGGCTGAGATCTCTTCCCAGAACCCAAGGGCACACAGAGCCCCCTCCCTAACACCTGGCCATGCCTCCTGTTGTCTACCCGGAAACCCTCAGGCACACCCTCTCCTTGCTTCCACCTGGCTCTTGCCCTTCCCAGTGGCCACCAGTCTTAGGCTATTCCAGCCAGGATGCTCCTCACGTTCCCTCCTGGGGACAAGAAAAGCTCAGAAGCTAGGACCCGAGTGCTGCCACTGCCACCCTCCCCTTGCCCTCACAGCCTGCTCCTACTGCTTGCCTCGTTTGTCTGACCCAGACTCACCCCAGCCGCCCTGTGGGTTGCCAGGAGGTGCTGTCCCAGAACACCTCTACCCTGCCCCCTCCAGTTGTCCAGCCAAGAGATCAGGAGCACACTCTGGGTGGCCTCTGCCTAGCTTTGCCTCCTTAGCACTGCTGCTGGCTGCCTCCCTTCCCCACCTCCAGTGCTGCCTGCCACCTCCCAGTCCCCAGCCTGTACACGGCAGTGTCGGTCACACTGCATAGGACAACCCTGAGAGCTCGAGAGCAAAGGTCTTAGTCCCAGAGTCCCCTGCAAACGTGTGCTCCCATCACACAATAGCTCAAACATGTGTTGAGAAACTTAATTTATTTCCATGATGGGTGCTGAAGGATCTGGAGCTAGAACCTGGTCTCTTGCCCCTTTCCCTCTTGTCCCAAAGAAAGAGGAGCTTGGCCAAGCGGGCCAGCTGAGGCCTGAACAGGTCCAGGGTGGCTCCTTGGCTTGCGGGCCTGTTCAGGCAAGACGGCAAGCAGACGTTGGGCAGGGTCACTTGGGTGGCCGATATGCCAGCTTCCGGCTCTTCAGGACTGACCACTTATGCCGCTTCATGGCATAGACCAGAGGCAATAGCAAGCCCATCATCATCAACATCTGGGGATGAGGCAGGCTCAGAAGAAGGAGGCAGAAAGGACCCCAGCCCATTTCCCAGCCCCTCTCCCACGCCCGACCATTTCACCTTGAGCCCCATGCGTTTGCGATGGTCATGCTCTGGTTCGGATGCCCAGCGCAGGAAGGTACACACATCCTTGGCTACCTGGGACATGGTAGCTGGGGTGCCTGAGCCAAGAATAAGTGTTAAGGGCTGCCCTTGGGGGTCCCTCCCCAACCTGGTACAGCCCTAGAGCAATCTCCTCCATGCAGCTGAGATGGGGTCCAGACCAAGGCTT
Organism: Acinonyx jubatus; assembly: GCF_027475565.1. Lineage (NCBI taxonomy): Eukaryota > Metazoa > Chordata > Mammalia > Carnivora > Felidae > Acinonyx > Acinonyx jubatus. The sequence goes on from NC_069394.1 coordinate 704,919, forward strand.
CAAAACCAATGGGACCCCCCCCCCCTCCCCCCAGCACGCAGGGGCCTGGGCTAGACGGGGTTGCGAAGGCTGCCCGTAAGCTGGCTCGGTGCTGGAGCCAAGAAGAGTGCACGACCTCTTTCTGTGCATGACACAGAAAGCATCCCTGGCAGTGGGAAAAGGAAGACCCGGCTTGTCCACCCCCAGGGTGGGGGCTGCTCACCATCGTCATACTCCAAGACCTCAGTGTAGATGGGAGGAGCCATGCCGATGGCCTGGCCAGGAAAGTAGGGGTTGAAATAGAGACCTTCTCGCAATGACACACCGGTGGGCGGCTCGCAGTAGCCGGTTAGCAGGGAGAAGACGTAGTCCTCACCACCGTGCCTGGGACCAGATCCATGCCTCCTCAGCCCTGGCACAAGGTGGACTTTCCTGCCCCCTCCCCACACCGCCCTGCAGGCAGCCAGCGTACCTAGCTCGCACGATGTAGCTGAGGTCAGGGGGCAGTGCTCCGTTGTTGGCTGCTCGAGCGGCCTCAGGGTTGGGGTAGGGCTTGGGGAAGTAGTCAGACAGCTTCCCTGGCCGCATGAACATCTCCCCATCCTCGTTGGGGCCGTCCTGAACCTCCACCTGCCACCAAGAGCCCCGTCACAGCCCTGCCGTCCACCGCAGCCGGAGCCCCAATCCCCGGGGTCCTCCTCATCCCCAGGCCCACACCTCTTCTGCGAGCGCCTTAGCTTCATCTTCTGTGTAGCACACACCCACCAGGTGGCGGTAGGCCACGTAGTCCATGCTGTGGCAGGAGGAGCACACCTGCTTATACACCTGGAAACCCCTCCGGATACTAAAGAAAGGGATAGGGTTAGGGGCGCCAGGGCCTCCGCCCCACCAGACCGCCCAGAAACCACCCCAGTCAGCCGGCAGCACACCTGGTGTGGTCCAGGGAAGACAGGAAGCCACGGTGGGACCACGGATAGCTGGGGGGGTGCAGCTCCAGGTCACTGGCGCTCACGGCCGAATGCAGAGCCACGGCTAGCCCTGCACCCCCTGCCGTCAGCATGCCCAACGCTGAGAGCATCACTTTCCGGCCCCGGGACAGACCGGCCTTCGACGACAAGGACACTGCCTGCAAGAGCCCCGCTCAGCGCCTGCCAGAACACCACCCGGCCCTACCTGGGGATCTGACTCTCAGCGCCTGCCTCTCCCCACCCATCCACCCGCACCCGCCAGCTCCTGCGGAGCACCACTGCCCACCCCGCTCCAGCCCACTGCCGGCTCCTCGACCGTGATTCGGCCCCGAGGAGGGGGCGCAAGGCATGGTTTTGGATCCGGGGCTGGGGATGAGGTCGATGTAAAGCAAGGGTGCCAGGGCAGGCCAAGGTCACAAGCCGCGGTCCGAGGTCAGGCTGAGGTCACCTCAGGACGCAGGCCGTCTGGAAGGCCGGAGCGGGAGCGGGCCTGGGCGCGCCCCCCGGAGAAAGCCCCCGGCCCCGAGCCGGCAGCGAGCCCGCCCCGCCGCCCCCCACGCTCGGTACCCAGCGCCTCCTCTGGTCGGGGGAGTGGGCGCCTGGTCCTGCTCCCCGGCGCCCCATATCGGTAGGCGGCGGGGGTCCGGCGGGGGCGCCGGGTGGCGGAGGCCGCTCCCTCGCTGCCGGGCCCGCGCCCAGAGCCTCCCCGCCGTGACCTTCAGGGGCTGCGGGGCCACACGGCGGCCGGGGCCGCGGCCAGCGCTCACCTGTGGCGTCCGCAGCGGGAGCTGGCAGGGCCGCGCGCCGCACAGCAAACTCCGGGCCCGCGCGCCCGGCAGCCCCGCGCCCCGCGGGCCCAGCACCGCCCCGCGAAGCGAAGCCGCCGCCGCCGCCATGTCGGCCCTCTTCAGCGCGGCCGCTGCTCCCGTCGGCCCCTGCGGCGCCACGGGAGCCCAAACGTCGCGAGAGCCTGGGAGGGCAGGGGCGGGCCGGGGCCTGTCTGTCAGGTAGTCGTGGAAACCGGAAGTAGGGTGGGAACCCGTGGTGTCTTCCTGCGGGCGGCACCTGCTGTCTCGGCCTGTCCGCTGCCCGGACGCGGTTCTTCCGGCCTCGGCGGTGCTTAGTCCTTTACGCTCGGGCCCCTCAGTCCGGCGTCCACGGCATCTTCGAGGCCATCGCTCACTTTCGTCCAGCAATATTTCCAGACCTGGCGCGGTGGCCATCCGTGTCGCAGCGCCTACAGACCCCCAGAGCGAAGGGGCGGCCTGCCGGGACAATCAGCAAGGTGGGGTGGGGGTCTCGCGGCCCACTGCCGCGGTCTCTTTCGCCCCGGTCAGGGTCCCCACTCCGGTGGAGCGTGAGCAGTGCCGGAAGGCTGGGGCCTCCGGGCTGCTGTCCCCCACCCGGCCCGGCCCACACGCGTGGGTTGTGGTGGCGGTTCTCCAGGCTGAGCAGGGGTTTGATAAGGATTTATTAGGCACTTATTATTACCCAGAAACTGTCAGATGCAGGAGCCATGACTATGACAGCCAAGGGTCCCTCAAAAAATTACGGTCGGCCTTCATTGAGAATGGAGGAGTAAGGACCTCGGAAAATCTGCATCCCCTTCCCCCTATAAAAGCAAGGAAAAGACTAGCAGAAGTTGTTGGAGTCAACTTTTTCAGAACTCTGGAAGTTAATCAAAGGAGTGCAGCATCCCGACAGTGTTTATTGAAGAAAACTGAATCTCGGTAAGAACAGTGAGTTTTGCGGTGTTCTGGTTAAGGCTACTCTCCAGCCCAGTGGTAACCTGGAAATTACAGCCCACATTCCTGGCAGAATGGAGCAGGGAGACATAATCCTGTAAAGGGAGCAGAACACCTTCCTTGCAAATAATTGCCACGATTTAACTTGTCTGAGGGCTCCCTGGAAGACCCCTCTTACAAAGCTCACTCAGCTTGCCTAGGGCCAATGGTCTATGCCCTGAGGATGTTTGCTGGCAAGTTGTAATTTCAAAGCTGCCGGGGGCAATGGATAACAGCTGCACCTGGTAATAGAGTAACCAAAAAGCTTAAAAGGAAGAGCTGGGGAATACAATGTCCACAGGGATGTTCAAAAGCCCTACATATTTCTGGAATATAGAAGGTCACAAACATAAATAGGGTGTGCACAGGCTCATGAAAGACCTGAAAAAGCATCAAATGCTTACCTCTGGCTGGCCTTGAGGCTCTGCACAAAGGGAAGTGGAGCCTCAGACAGTTGCAAACAGGGGGCTTTAGTGCTGAAAGGCATATGCCTCAACAAGTACACAGAGCTATTTGGGAAAGACTGGGAAGTTTATGGATTTTAGGCATTTAAGAAAATCTCTGTCCGATCATCAGCTGAGCATAGGAACTTTAGTGGCTACGCGTGACATTACAGACTAGACAGAACAAGTTCAGAAAAACCACTACACGAGTTCAACTACTACAAGCAGCAACAACAAAACCTGGCATCTGATTTCCAAAATCACAACATTAAAAATGAAAGGCCTGTAGGACACCAGTAAGCATACCAACCTATGCATAATTCTCAGGAACAGAGAAGAGAAAGGGGCAGAAAGAATATCTGAAAAAATAATGCCTGAAAAGTTCCTAAATTTGATGAAAAACATGAATCTGCACATCTAGGAAGTTCAGTGAACTCTTAAGTAGGATAAACTAAAAAGGATCCATACTTAGACACATCATAAATTGTTGCAAGCCAAAGAAAAAGACTCTTGAGAGCAGCAAAAGAGAAGTGATTCATCACATACAAGTGATCCCCAATAAAATTATCTATTTCACATCAGAAACCATGGAGGTCAAAAGGCAGTAGAATGACATATTCCAAGTGCTGAAAGAGTAAACCTACCAGGGGTACCTAGGAGGCTCAGTTGGTGGCAGTATGCGACTCTTGATCTTGGGATTGAGGGTTGGAGACCCACCCTGGGTGTAGAGTTTACCTAAAAATACAATCTTAAAAAAATAATAAATGTAAATGGATTAAAGTCTCCAATTTCAAGGCAGAGATTGTCATAATGGATTTTATACACACACACACACAACTCTATGGTGTCTGTAAGAAACAACCTTTATTTCTTTTTAATTTAAGAGAGAGTGTGCACATACGCATGCACTGGAGCAGGAGGGGTAGAGAAAGAGGGAGAGAGAGAATCCTGAGCAGGCTCCATGCTGTCAGCATGGAGCTGGACTCGGGGCTCGATCTCATGAACCATGAAATCATGTCCTGAGCTGAAATCAAGAGTTGGATGCTTAACTGACTGAGCCACCCAGGCACCCCTGTAAGAAACAAACTCTATTATTTATTGTTATTATTATTATTTTAAGTAGGCTTTGTGCCCAGCACAGAGCCCAATGCGGGGCTTGAACTCATGACTGTGAGATCAAGACCTGAGCTGAAATCAAGAGTCAGATGCTTAACCAACTGAGCCACCCAGGCACCCCAAGAAACAAACTTTAGAATCAAAGACACAAGTAGAAAGTAAAAATGTGGAAAAAGATATACCATACCAACAGTAATCAAAAGAGAGCTGGAGTGGCTATACTAATATCAAATAGTATAGACTTTAAGACACAAATTGATACTAGAAATAAAGAAGGACATTTCATAATGAAAAAAGGACCAACTCCTCAAGAAGACCTAACAATTGTAAAGATAGGTTTGCCTAACAGCGCCCCGAAATACACGAAGCAAAAGTTGACAGAATGGAAAGGAGAAGTAGGCAATTTAACAATAATAATTGGAGACTTCAATATTTCACTTTCAGTAATTGACAGAACTAGACAGAAGCTCAGCAAAGAAAGAAGAGTTGAAAAACTGAACAATGCCGACTAGACTTAAACATCAATGAACCACTCTTCCAGCAGAAGAGTACATATTCTTCTCAAGTGCATATGAAACATTCTTCAGGACTGACCATATGTTAGAAAATAAAACCAGTCTCACTAATTTTTTAATGTTTATTTATTTTGAGAGAGAGAGAGAGAGAGAGAATGAACAGGGAAGGGGCAGAGAGGGAGGGAGAGAAAGAATCCCAAGCAGGCTCCCCTATGTCAGCACAGAGCCCGACACAGGACTTCATGTTAGGAAGCCAGAGATTATGACCTGAGCCTAAATCAAGATCAGGCGCTTAACCAACTGAGCTACCCAGTAAATCTAAAAGTAGTAAAATCCTACAAAATACGTTTTCTCACCACAACAGAATGAAATTAAAAGTAACAGAAATTTGGGGAATTCATAAATATGTGAAAGTTAGATAACATATTACTTTTAATGTTTTATTTATTTTTGAGGGGCGGGGGGGGGGGGACAGAGGATCCAAAGAGGGCTCTGCACTGAGAGCAGTGAGCCTGATGTGGGGCTCATACCTACAAACTGTGAGATCATGACCTGAGCCAAAGTCGAATACTCGACCAACTGAGCCACTCAAGCTCCCCTAACATATTGCTAAATAACCAGTTACAGAAATCACAGGAAAAATTAGAAAATGAGGTGATAAAAACAAAACATACGGGATGTATCAAAAGCAGTGCTAAGAAGAAAATTTAGAGCTCCAAATTCCACTTCTAGGTGTATGCCCAAGAGAAAACATATGTCCACACAAAAACTTGTTCATGACTGTTGATAGGCACATTGTTCATAACAGCCAAAAAGAGGAAATAATCCAAATGTCCATCAACTGATAAATGGGTAGAGTGTGGCATGTCCATTACATGGAACGTTATTTGGCCATAAAAAGGAAGTTGTGACACATATGTATGAGGACATTCATATTAAAGTGCAGATTAGGCAAATCTGGAATTAGAAAGTAGATTAATGGTGTCAGGGGCTGGAAGGAGAGAAGTAGCGTACAGGTTGCTTTTTGGGGCAAGGACAATGTTGAGAAGGAGCAAGCACAGGCCTTGGAGACCAAGGTGGGGAGTTTGGTTCTATCCTGGGGGTGATGGGCATCCCCTGAAGAGAGACTAGGTTGACCCTGGGTCCAGGCCTGGGCGAGCGTGCTAGGGGAGAAGGTGTATGTGGGGTGGGAGGTGTTCAGGTTGAATACTGTGACTTAGAGGTGACCACCACACATTCAGGAGGCAGAGGTGACACACTGGGGCCTGGCAGGAAGCAGCAGACAGGACCTGAGCGGGGGTATGAAGGCAGCTGGGGCTTGCAGAAGCAGTTTTGGACAATGGTGTCCAGAGCGGTCCCCAAGTTGTCTACACTGGAGCCTCGGGGGGAGTGGGGGTAACCAGGCAAATGGCTTGAGAAGAGCACAGGAAGTCTGGGGCACCGAGGTGAGTCGCTAGAGGCGTCCCGGGGCCAAGTAGAGCATCCGCACGGAGCCCGGTTGTGGGGAGGCTGCCGGGTGTTAAGTGGGTGGAGGGCGGCCTGCCGGCTGGGGCCTTCACCTCACCCTCCTGTGCTCACCCCACCTCCCAGCACAGGCGATCCTCTAGCCCCTGCGGAAGCCGTCAGGTCTGCCCCCTGGAGCCTCCTTCTGGACCTCCAGGTCGTCTCCCTCTGATTTCCCTTCATTCAACAAATACAGATGAACATTCTACTGTGTATCTGGCCCTGAGCTGGAAAAGTAGCAGGAAATAAGACAGTGTCCCTGCCCCACCCCCCCCATGACACTTCTGTTCTGGGGCCTAGAAAGCAAGCAACAAAGGAGTATGTACTATTAAGTACTGATTATCAACACAATAGTGAAATACTCCCAAATTCACCCAGCGGACACCCTCCACTCTGAGTCCTCACGTGAGCTGGACTCAGCAATGGTCCCTCTTGTATTGGCTGGAACTAGATCTGAGTGTCAGAAAACTCCAAATGACAGTGGCTTACACACGGTACAAGTCTGTTTCCCTTTCTAGTAGATGAAGCCCAGTTTGGCAACCCAGGGCTGTGTGAAGCCCAGGGAGTCCCTGCTCCTCTCCATCCATTCTTGACACGGGCTGGACCTCACGTCCTAGACACAACTCACGTTCCAACCATCAGTTCCACATCCCTGTGGGCAAGAGAAAGGATGGGGCTCAGAGGGCCAGTCTCTCTGGGTGAGGTCTTTGCTTGGTGTTCACCCTGGAAGCTTCTTGTGTTTATCCTGCTGGCCACAGCACAGTCACGTGGCCACACCTCAAAGCACAGGATTCAAAATTGAGCTGTATGACTCCAGAGAACAGATACTGGGTTCAAGGTACAGGCCCTACCACCCCATCAAGTAGAGCGCTTATGTATGACCTATACTCACCGCTATACGCCTGACCTACATTTCCACAGCCTAACATTTCCTTGTTTTAAGAAATGTATTGTACAGGTGACATTGCTGAAAATCAGAATAGAAATCCTGCTTTCCTGACAAACCAACTCTGTCATTCCCATGGTCTCAGAATTTTTTGTACAAAGAGTTCTGCACAAGTTCAGAATACAGTTGAGATGATCTCTGTGCTTCTGCCCCCACTTGTGTGTTCCCTGATTTAATAGATTTTCATGATTTGTGCTTTAAGTGACTGCTCAAGGCCAAAGCCTGGGGAAAAGGCTTGGGAGGGATTCTGGAATCCTTTGGAAGGGATACTAGCTCACAAAGAGAGAGACAACAGACCAAGGCAAAACAGAGGTTTTTGTGCGTCTTAGAAGACAGGAGGACTCTTGTCCTGTGACTTATCCGAGCACAGGGTTGACAGAAGCCAGCCTGGGAGGCACGCTGGGAGGCTGGGGGCTGCAAGTCTCTTCCCAGCCCCGGGGGAGGCGGGGCAGAACAGTTTGTTCAACATTGAAGGAACCAGAGGTTCCGGCCAGACTTGGGAACAGTGGGCAAAGACAGGCTGCTGGCCCCAGTGGGGTCTCCAACACCCATGCTGCACCCCCACCCCCAACAATGCTGGACAGAGAGCACGTGGCCCCCTCATCAGAGAGCCAGCAGTGACCCACAGAGGGTTGGGTCTGGGGGCTAGAGCTTCCTCCCAGACCTACCGTTCTGGGTGTGACACCGAAGGGCCACGGGTCCTGAGCGGACTCCCTAGGCGGGCAGCTCTGCCTTCCTTCCACACTGAGGCTGGTAGGAGGCTGACTGGTCTAGCCACCACATCAGGTGCTGGCAGGGGTGCCTTGGCCCTCGAGGAGTTGCCTCTTGACCTGATGTGACCCTGAAAAGCAACATTTTGCTTTTCTCCCCTCCAGAATGGACACTAGACATTCCAGTTCCTTTCAGGGGTCTCAGTATGTGGCCCGCCTGCTCCTAGGCGATGCCGGGTGGGGCTCTACTGCTCCACCTCGGCCCTGCCTCTCATGGGTGGCTGGCCTGGGCCAGTTGGCTCCAGGGAAGCTGGGCGGGTGCCATTCCCCATGCCCCAGGGCTTTTCTGCAGGGCTCCAGCTCAAGCCCTTTTGCGCCTTCAACTCCAGTGCTGAAGACAGAGCAGTGTGGTCTCTGGGCACTTCAGATCCCATCAGGCCCCAAGCCATACCCACCACAGCGTTTCCTCCTACCCGGCACCCTGCCTCCCACTGTGATACGCAGGGAGCTCCCTTAATGCTTGTGGGGCTGGGGCCAGGGCAGGGTCTACACGTGCCATTTCCAGATGCCAAGCCCAGTGTCCAACCGAGGCTCTCCTTGGAGGCTGATGTGGCTGCTGGGGCCCTCATTCCTGCCAGCAGCAAGTGGACCAGGGCAGTGCCCTCCAGGAAGGAGGTATGTGGGAATGCCAGGCCCTCAGACAGAGCTTTTTATCCACGTGCCTAGGAGCTCCAAAAGGACAGCAGACAGTGGGCCACGAGCCCTAACAGCAGCTGAAAACAAAACACCTGTTTATTTCCCAAAAAGAGAACACCGGGTGCTTGGGGAGTCCCCACCCCGGTCTGTACCACAGGACAGCCACACGTCACTTCCAGAAGAGCACGTTCCAGAAGAGCAGCCAGCAGGGATAGAGGCCCAGAGCCAAGAGCGGAAAGAGCAGGGCGCCGTAGGTGTGGTGGTCCAGCACGCCCTGCGCCAGTGCCGCCAGGAAGAGCTGCCAGCCTTCGGCCAGCGACAGCGGGGCCTCCTGCAGCTCCCGCCAGAGGAACAAGCACCCCAGGAGAGTGGCCGCGGGGCTCGTCAGCACCAGCAGGGCGGCATACAGCGGCCTGGGGGGAGAGGCAGGGTCGGGCTGGGCTCTGTGGTGAGGAGCACAGGCCCCAGGTTGGGGGCAGGGCACCTCGTGTGGAGTTCTGTGACGGGGGCTGACCGGCACGTACCGGGGCCCACAGGGGTGGGTGAGCGCGGCAGCGGGCACCATGGTGGCGGCCAGCAGGAAGCCCAGCGAGAAATTGGTGAGGGCAACGCAGGCCAACTGTAGTGCCAGGTAGATGAGAGCCACTAGCTTCAGTGCCATCCAGCCTCTGTCTGGGGCCTGTGCGCTCATCACCCTGCAAGACAAGGGGCTCAGAGGCAGCTGCCTGTGTGTCCAGGGTACCCTCTGTCCCCGCCCGGCCGGCCCGACTGCAGCTCACCGGTGGGTGCTGTGTGGAAGGGCCAGGCCGGCCGCATAGATGGCCAGCAGCGTCAGCACCACGGCCTCGGCCTCGGCCACGGGGAAGTGCTGGGTAGCCACGTGTTGGCCCAGCACTGGCAGGACGTAGAGGGCCAGGCCCATGGCCTGTGAGATCAGCAAGGGAGCCACAAGCGAGGCCAGCCCCACGCTCTGCAAGGGCACATGGACACTTGGGACCTGGGCCCTAGGGCCAGGGGGGCCCCAAGGATCCTCACCAACACCCCACCAGTGGAGACTGAGTGGCAGCAGTACCAATCACCGGAACCCCAGGAGCCCTCCCCAGCAGGAGTGGGGGGCCATCACCTGTGCTGGAGGGAGGGGAGGACCAGGTCCAGAGGCGCCCCCAGCCTCCTGAGGGCCCGCTCCGGCCTCATGCAACTGCATCCACAGTTCCAGAGCGTGGTCTAGTCAAGGACCCTGACAAGAGCTGTGATGGGATCTGCCCGGCGGGGGCCCCAGGGCCCATCCCACTCCCCCACTCCAAGGACCACGGGCTCTCCCAGCCTAGAGTGGAGGGGACCCGAGGTTGGCCACCCGTCAGAGGATATCTTGAGACCAAGGACCAAGAGCAAAAAGCCAGCAGCGGGCATGTAGAGGCCGATGGAGACGAAGCGCGAGAGCGCGGGGAGCACGTAGAAGAAGAAGGACTGGTGCAGGCGCTCCAGAAGGTGGTTGAGCTTGCGGAACATGCCCTCTAGGGCCCTGCCGGCGTGGGGCAGCGTCAGGGCCAGCCGGACCCCCCAGCACCCCCTCGCCCCCCTAAGCAAGGAAGGGGGGAGAACCAGAAGCCACTTACTTGCCCACTGCCACTAAGTCATACTTATACTGTCGGAAGCTATTGATGCCACGGATGGTCAGGGCCTCGACACGGTAGCGCAGGAAGAGGCCGTGAGCGCCATGGGGGCGGCCTGAGGCCTGCTGCAGAGTCATGAGCAGGAGTGTCTGCAGACCCTGCAGCGGCCCGTCTACCGATGTCCAGTCCTGGGGCTGCAGCTTAGAGGGTTTGGGGACGAGGTCAGATGACCCCCACACAGGTCCCAGGCTGCCCAGGCAGGCGGCCCCCTTACCTTGCCCTGCAGAGTACACAGTAGTCCCCCTTTCTGACAGAAAGTCTGGAAGAGGTTGAGCAGATCGAGATTGGGCAGCTGCCCGTTGAGCCCCTCCACGGCCACATCAAGGCTGGTGACCACGTCGCTACTGAGCTCCAGGGCCAGGGCTGCCTGGATGGCCCCAGCCCGGCCCTGCAGAGGGGATGACTGCATGCCTGTAGGAGCAGGTGAATGAGGTGCCAACGGAGGGCTGGCGCGTACAGTGGCCCTGAGAGAGGGGCGGGGCAGGGCAAGAGCACCCACCGGTGACGTTGGTGTCGTGGTAGGCCTCAAGCCAAGCCTCAGTGCCCAGAAGGTCTTGCTCTGTCACCAGGAAGACGATGTCTTTGGCCCAGTAAATCTGCCCTGAGGACCAGAAGCTGGTCAGCAAGGCCTGGTACAGAGGCCGAACCCTCCCTTGCCAGCAGTAGCCCCTGAGCCTCACCCCGAAAGTGGGCAGCAAGCGCCAGCAGCAGCCCCACAGCCTGGCTGTTGGCAGAGTCGGGGCCGCAGGGTACAGTGAGCACCAGGGATTCGGTGCTGGCGGCGCGTGGGGCCCGCAGGATGCCATACACGTTGGTACCGGCCACCATCTGTATGCAGTATTGGTGGGGAAGCCTCAGCACCACCCCACCCTAGAGTGCTGAAGCCTCTCCCCTTTTCGCCCTAGGATGCCCGTTAGGAATTTCCTGGGCCCCAGGACCTGGCACCACTGAGCTTCCCAGTCCCAAGCCACCCTCTCAAGGTCTTTTTTGGTCCCAGACACATCCTCTCCCCCACAGTACATAGCGCTCGCGGGTCTCATCAGGAAAGGGCAGTTTCCGGGAGAAACTCTGCGTGTAGACCTCCAGCCCCACTGACCGCATCGTCCGCTCCAGCCAGGCCACTGGCAGAGCCCTGGAGGCACAAAGCGAACCTTTAAGAGCTCCCTGACTTTGACCACCACTGTTTCCCCCAAACCCACAGCTCTACCGCTCACCCCGTCTTCCTGCGGTGGGCAGCGAAGTCTCGGGCGAAGCCTCGGGCACGCTCTCCGCCCGCAAACTGCTCCTCCACCATGGTGGAGCCCATGGCGTTCTCCGACATGTATGTGCGCTGGGTCAGGGGCGGAAAAGCCAGCGCCAGGAACCAGGCGATCCCCGCCACGTAGCTCAGCACGCTGCAGGGAGAGGGGACGGAGGAGACCGCCGGAGCGTTAGGGGATTCTGACACCGCGGCCCGTGGCCTCCACCTCTGCACCGGGGGTGGCGGGGGCGTGTGTGAGGGACCTGGCCCTGGAGTCCGGGCACCCGGGACATCGGACGGGAGAGCTGAGCCCCGGACCTCCTGCCCCGAGCGATGCCGGCGGGAACGACGCGACTGGCGCTAGCAGCCGGAGGGGCCGCCGGCGGCCGCAGCGCCGGGTTCCCCGGGCCCCGCCCTTACCAGAGCGGCGCGTTGAGGCGCAGCACGAGGCGGGCGAGGGCGCGCCGGCGCACCGGGTCCGACAGGAGGCCCATGGCGGGGAGGGGCGGCTCCGGGACCGCGCTCCCCCGGCCGGCTGCAGCCCCGGGGCCCGGCGCCTCGCGCCTGCCGGACGGGAACCGGCGCGCCCTCACGCACTTCCGCTCCCGAAGGCCAACGCGCCGCCGCGCATGCGCGGAACGGAAGCGGTACTCGGGCGGGCCGGAGAGCGGTCTCCAGGGGAAGTAGCAGGAGGTGTATACCACGCGAGAGCAAAGCAGTGGAGACCGCTGGCTGCTGGCCGCGGGTAGCGAGAAAGCTCCGATTTGGAGAACCAGAGAGGGGATGAATAGGGCGGGAGGGAGGAAAACCGCAGAGCACGGAGGCTGCTGGCGGTGACAGGTCCGAATGCCTGGGGTGGGTAGACAGGAAGAGGGCTTCCGTGGACCGCGAAGCCAAGGCATTGGCTGATTCGTTTCTGTGGATGTCGGTCAAAAATGGCGGTGAACGCAGAAGTGAAATCAGTGTGAGTCCAGCACCGAGGTCATCAGGGCCAGATGACCACAGGGAGGAAGGTGCAGATAGTACCGTTGGCCAAAATGGGTTTCAAAGGAGCTGGGACATGTGGAGTAGAAAGTGGGGGGCACTCCTATTCAGATCAAGAGATGCCAGAGACATGAGGGGAGAAGCAGCCCCTGGGGGAGAGCTGCAGGGGCTGGTGTTCAGTGCTCAGGCAGGTGCGCACATGCGTGTGTGTGTGTGTGTGTGTAGAGAAGACCCCGTTAGACAACATGTATCTATTGTACTTTTGGAGCCTGAGACTAAGGAGGCCCAAAGGGCTCCTAGGTTGAAAGGGGCCATTCAGTCCAAGCCATAGTCAAGACGATGTGAGACACGGCCCCCACATCTCCATGGTGGGTTCCCAGAGCCACCTTGACTTCTCCCTCAGCCCTTGTTGAACTCAGGGCCTCGGATGTGAAAACAGACTCCAGAGTCTATTGGCTTGGCCATTACAGGCCATGCTCAGCTGCCTTGAACCCTGCCTGGCACAATTGCTCTTCATCCACGGACACACTCCCCCCACCTTCTTCTTCAGGGTTTGAATCTTAAGGTTGCAGGAAGTATGTATTTCATGTGTGGGAGATGGTCCCCTTTCCCCCCCACCCCCCCACCCCCGGAGCAAGTACCAAGCCAGGCTGGGAGGGTGTGGAAGTGCTATGGGGCGATCAAAGTACAGCGCACTGTGTGTGAGTTTTATTCCGGGCCCGGGGGGCCAGACACTCAGTCCCCTAGCAAAATGGAGGCCTCCCGTACATGCTGCCGAACCACACGGTCCAGCAGGGTGTGCACGTCACGGGCAGCCCGGGCAGCAGCCTCCAGCACCTGCTCCAGGTGGTCTTCGTGCAGCCTGGCGTCCATTTCAAGCAGTGCAAGCTGGCCTGAGGCTGGCAGCAGGGCCAGGGCAAGCTGGGGGCCACCAGCTGCCTCCTCCACGTGGCTGAGGTCCGCCAGGGCCGTGCTGTCCACAAAGCCAGCCGAGCAGGCGCACACGAAGTCCCGCATGGGTATCCCGGCGTCCAGCACTGCCAGCGTGGCTGCATTCACGCAAGCTGCGTAGGTCCCACCGTCGGCCTGCAGCACCTGCAGGAACCGCGCCCACCAGCGGCATCAGTGTATCAGGCTCTTGACCGCGGACTCCCAACCCCCAGCCCATCCCTCTCCCTCCCCAGGCGGATAGCTGCTGCCTGCTCACCTGCACATAGATATCGATCTGGGAGCGTGGGTGCAGCTGTGTAAGGATGGCCGCCTCGAAGGTCTGACGCAGCTGCAGGCCCATCTCACAAGACTTACGGTCCCCATGTGGTCGCCGCTTGCGTTCGCCCGTGCTGAAGGTCGCAGAACTATACTGACAGTTCACCAGGGCCCTGTCAGGCAGGGCTCGTGCCCGGGAGCCCCGGATCTGGGGGAGGAAGGACACATGAGCCAGCCTCACTCCTGCCAGCTCGCACTACACCTTCCTCTAGCTCAGGCCCCGGACCTCAGGCTCCTTCCCACCCCTCCTCCTTCTTCCAACATCTCAACAACACAGCTACTTTACCTTCAAACGCCCCACAGGAGGGCCACTTGGCCCATCTCTAAGCCATCGTCCCCCCTCAGGTCTCCCCGTTTCCCTCCTCGCCTCATCCCCTCCCAGCCCATTCTCCATTTGTAGCCAGGGCCGGTATATTCACAAGTATCAAGTCTGACTGTGTCTCCTCTACACGCTCACATATGGTACTGCCTTCCCAAAGCTTCCCCATCACGTGTGACACAAAATCATAAATACTTTCCCTGGTCTGCGAAGCGGTGAGTTCTCACCTTCCTAGAAAGCCCTCAATCTCACTTTGAGTAATCCCCCACCTCCCACCAGCAGCAGCAGCCTTTCCACTCTGCAGACGTGCCGTGTTTGTTTCCACCCCAGTGGTCTTCCCTTCTCCAGCAACGGAGACAAGTCCCTTCGGGGCGCCTGGGTGGCTCAGTCGGTTGAGCGTCCGACTTCAGCTCAGGTCACGATCTCGCGGTCCGTGAGTTCGAGCCCTGCGTCGGGCTCTGGGCTCATGGCTCAGAGCCTGGAGCCTGCTTCCGATTCTGTCTCCCTCTCTCTCTGCCCCTCCCCAGTCCATGCTCTGTCTCTCTGTCTCAAAAATAAATAAACGTTAAAAAAAATGTTTTAAAAAGTAAAAAGAAAAGAAAAAAATAAAGTCCCTGTCCTCACGGAGTTAGACTGCCGTCTGAAGTGACCGATTACCGAAAGGCAGGGAAGTGTGTGGTTGTAGGGGAGGGGGCTTGCCACGTGAGGAAGGCGGTCTGGGGAGGCGTCACCCGGGGGATGACGTCAGAGCAGAGAGCAGAGAGAGGACGCGAACGCGGGAGAGCGCGGGGCGCTTTGAGGAAGAGTAAAGAGGAGGGCAGGGCGGAGGGGAGAGAGGCCGGTGAGGAAGGCGGGGACCACGGTGCACCACGCTGCCAGGACTTTGGCTCTGGAGCCGAGCGAGCGGCGGCGGCGGCCCTGAAGATGGGCTGGGTGGACGCGGCGCGCGCCGGCTGTCGCCTCGGCATCTTCAGCTCAGCCTGGAGGCCCCGCGCACCCCGCCCAGCTCGCGCACGCCCACTCGCCTCGTGCGGCCCGTAGACCACCGCCAGCGCCTTGGTGTTGCCTTGCTCGATGTAGGCCGAGCCGTCGGCCTGCGCGAACACGCCCATCCGCGCCTGGATCTTGCGCAGCTCCCCGGCGCGCCGTCCGTCTACCCTGTAGCCCTGATCCGACAGCAGCTCCAGGCCCGCCATGTCGCCCCGCCGCTAGCCACGCTTCCGCCCCCCGCAAAACTACAATTCCCGGCGGCTCTGACCCTCACTTCCGACCTCCCGGCGGCCTGCGGTTTCCGGCGGCCGAACGCCCCACTTCCGGCCTCGGAGCACTAGGGTGCCAGGCGGCCCCGCTTGCCCTACTTCCGGCCGCGGGAGTCTTGGGCGGTGCTGTCCTGGGCAAGAGCGCTGTGCCCGCGGGCGTTTTGGGGCGCTGTCCCACGGCTGCCAGAGGTGGAGACCGGCAGGGAGAAGGATCCCCCGGCCGCGCCCCTTCGGGTTTGTCGCGGGGGCGGTTTTAACGCTCCCCACCCCCCCCCCCCCCCCGCCCGAGACCTCCCCGGACTTTCCCGCACGCGCCTACACCAGGTCCCAGAGGGCCGGGACCTGCCGCGCCCGGCCACTCCTCCACCCCACCTTCGAGGACCGCGCCTGCGCCCTGCCTGCTAGTTCCTGGCCGCGGAGGCTCCTCGGAGATTGGGCGGGAGAGCGCAGCGCCTGCTGCAGGATGCGGCGTCCCGTCAGCGCTGATTTTCTTGCTCTTCCGCAGCCGTAAAGGCATGCGTTCTCCCAAGCCGAGACACGCTTTGTGTTTTCTTTGTGTTTTCTTACCGTTTAGGTTTTACATTTGTGCATTAAAAAAAATCGACACATAATCTGTACGGTACACACACATGCTCATACTCCTTTGATAGAGCGTTTAAGATTTTCTTTCCCATGTTGGCCGAGTTCTTTCTGTCCGCATCCCCTCTGCCCCCACACCCTCTTCTTTACCGTAATAAATAGTTCTTTCCAGGTTTTTCTCCACACTCAAATGTGATCACATGTGAATCAAGCACAGATACACGCCGTTGTACAGTCGTGTAGCATTTGGATCTGTGGTGGTTATTACTATTTAATGGGAATCTTATATGCACTTTTCTGTTTTTCACTCAACACCTTATGAAATCCGCGCAATCTTGTGGAACTCTCATTAATTTTTGATTGCCAGGATGTATCCCCGCTACTGCCCCACGTGGGCAGTGGGTGCCTGTCGAGGGGCTTAGGCAATGGGGATAGAATCCCACAATGCGGATTCTCTGAATGAAGAGTAAACGTGAGAGTTCCTTTTTCCCCCCTCTTCCCACCAAGAGTAACTGTTACATTTTTACATAATCCTTGCCAGTCCTGAGTGTTACTGACTTCACCTCTCTTTCCCGTATCCTGACTTGGTGTATTCCAGCGCCTGGTGGCAATCCCACAGGAGGGAACTGCCAGTGTGTCTATAGGGGGGAGATATGAGGGGTTTTCCTCCCCGGGTACCTCCTGCTCCAGGTGTCTCTGTTTCCCAGTGGTCAAGGTCCCCAGCAGGAGGCTTGTGTCCCCCCTTCCAGCGGCATGACTCAGCTCCTCTACAGTGCTTAGGAAGCCAGAGCCTGTGCTCCCACTTGGAAAGTGGGAAGATGGGCCGAAAGGGTTGCCACACACTGAGAGGAGGTGCCAGGAGGAAGGTGCACAGGCCCCGCTCCCAGCATGCCCTCCGTTTACATCCAGCTCCCGCAAAGCCGGAAAACGGGCCACCTTTTTCCTCTGAGGATGAAGATACCCTCACCCTTTCCAAAAGGGGTTGCGTGGAGTTTGCATGTCTGTTTATCTCTTGCTGCATAACCTTAGTGACTTCAAATAACAACAACTTATATTATCAGACCTTGCAATCCAGAGGATTGCCTGGGCTCATCTAGGTGGTTTGCACTGGGGATCTTTCCTGCCCGTGGTCACCGTGGACATTGACAGGTGTGGTCTTGAGGGCTTCCTCTCTCGCATCTTTCGTGGTTGTCGCTGGCTGTTGGCCAGGGCCTCATCTGGGCCCGTGAGACAGCGTACCTACCCACAGCCTCTCCATGCACCCCAGGCTTCCTGGAAGCATGGCGCCTGGGTTCTACGGTGACCTCAAAAGACAAGGTGGACAGGTGGTGTTTGAAGACCTAGCCCCAGAAGTCACATAGTGTTATTCCCACCAGACTGCATGGGTCAAGGTGGTCACAAAGGTCTTGCCCAGGCTCAAGGGGAGGGACATGGACCCTGCCCCTCAATAGAAGCAAGATTAACGTCATGTCCCAAGAAAAGCGGGCAGAATGGACACAGTGTAATAGCAGGAGCCCAAGTCCTGCAAGCACAGCGTCCCCTCCGAGGTGGTGGTCTCTGAGCTGAGTACAGCACAAAAGCTGTGAGTCGGCCACGGCCCTGCCACTGTCCCTGGTCTAAGGCTATGATGGCCATCGTCCTCCGCAACCCCCCACCCACAGTCTCCCTGCCGTCAGTTCTTCGGCCGGACCCAGCTGGTTACTGGTGGTTTGATCCAGCCTTTTTCTCTCAGCGGTTTGAGCTCGGATTGTCCCCGTCCTTGCTCGGTCAAGATTGCAGTAGTTGTCCATTGACACAGGTGGAAACCCTACAGGGGTCCCCGCATGTGTCCTGCCCCAGTTGCACACCCAGGACAATCAGAATAATGTTGGTCCTGGCCTGCAGAGCCCCGAGCTCAAAGTGGCTGGGTGATGGCTCTTCCCTCCAGATCAGTGGAACCCTTATTGTCCTTCGGTGGAAGCGTCCCCTCCACCCCTGCTTCCAGCCTGGCAGCGTCTCCAGTTTAGGGGGCCATTCCTGCCCCCCCTGGATTCTCTGACCCTGTGTTGTAAACACAGGTAGATCCAGGTTTGGGGGGCCTCACACTTGTACAAATTTGGGAGCTGTGTCGGGAATTCCGGACCACTCCTGGATTCAGTGATTTGCTTGGAGGACTTGTAGAATTTGGCACAGACTGTTGAACTTGTGGCTGAGCTTTATTCCAGAGAACGGGTGGTAATCAGCATCAGCAAAGGAACATGTGGCAAAATCAGGGAAACAAGCACAGCTTCCAGAACCCTCTCCCAGAGACCCCGCAGGACACACTCCCAATCCCCACAGCAGCAGGCGGTGACAGCATGTGTGGAATGCTGTCCACTGGGATGCTCACCGGAGACTCAGCACCCAGGGTGTTCACAGGGGGCTGGTCATGTTGGCGCCCTCTGCCTGGCACAAACCCCGATTCCTAATGCCTAGGAGGAAGTCAGGAGTTCCCCATAAGCCATATTTATTTGTTGAGTTTAGGCTCAATGGGCCACTCTTAGGGAACGGCAGGAACCTTCCGGAAACCGAAGCTCCCAGACACCAGCTAACCCTGTGAGCACATCTTCCGAAGGAGAGCCGTCTCAGCCCCGCCGTGTTAACTCTTTCCTGCATAGTGCTGTTTTCAACAAATAGAAGACAAAATCTATACGCGAAATTAAGTGAACAGAGTGACAAGAGAAACCCTAACACGTAACGTAAATTTTTAGAGTTCACCGAAAGCGCAAACATCACAAAACAAAGAAGATCAACATAATGTCGTGAATTGTCTTCCCGAAATATTTCTCTAACACGTTTCCCTTATGCTTTTTGGGGGTTTTTTCGGTTTGCTTTTTGTTTATTCAGGCAGGAAGCAGGATTTATTGGTGGGCATGAATGGGGACGGGCAGTCTGAAGTTCTCGTGAGTGCAGAGCCCGCCATTTGTCCAAGGGGCCGTGATGAGGGATGTATTTGACCCCATAGCCATCTGGGATGAACGGCTTTTCAGCCACCATGTCTTCAGATTCGTCCGCATTAAACTCAGTAAAGCCCCACTTCTTGGAGACGTGGATCTTCTGGTGGCCAGGGAACTTGAACTTGGCCCTGCGCGGGGCCTCCGTCACAGGCCCCTTGTTCGCAGCTTGGTACGGATGGACACGACGACTTGGCCAGTGCGCACCCCCGGCCACTGTGCCCTGGGGCTTTCCAAAGACACCCCGCATACCTGTCTGCAGCCTAGATTGGAGAAAGCATGTGATCAGACATCAATCTCCACTTGAAGCGCTGTCTCCGCGGTCCCTTAGGGCCACCCGTGCAGTCAGTAGGCTGCACACACTACCGGGAGGCTGCTGTTGGCCGCCATTGCACAGCAGCCTCCGCGGGGAAAGGCACAGCCAGAAACCCTGACACCAAGGACAGCATAGATGCGTCCCGGCAGTGTCCCACCCTCAGAGGGGCTAATAGTCGGCTGGGAGTGTGCAGGACCCTCAACGGGCTGTCACTTTCCCATTAGACTGAAGGGGAACTTGGGAAGATAGGTGAGTCCAGGGTCGTGAGCTCGTTGCCCCAGGCCATCAGCTCTAACATGGGTCCCTAGCGTGCAGCGCTAGCCAGTGGGAGGTAGGGCAAGCCTGGGTAAGCCAGGAGGGCGGTGCTAGCAGAGGGACTCTGGGTGGGAGGGTCCAGGGTCACGGGTCACTGCTGCACGGGTGGGGTGTTTAGCAGCAGCAGTGAAAGCTGTGCAGAACCACCTGCTGACCCACGGCCACTCCACTCACGGGCATTTGCCTAAGCAAAGCTGTGATGTCTTTTTCTGCTAAGTGCAAAATGTGGGCTTCAAAAAGCAATTAGTGTTACCTATCTCTCCCGGGCAACTACCACACTATCCTGGTCCTTTGCACAGTTCATGATTTTCTGTTGAAAACTGGACACTTAAAATTTTTTTTTAAGCTTACTTATTTATTTTGAGAGAGAGAGAGGGACAGAGAGCACATGTGGGGTAGGGGCAGAGAGAGAGAGAGAGGGAAAGAGAGACAGAATTCTAAGCACTTTCCGCGCTGTCCGCACGGAGCCTGACGAGGGGCTCAAACTCATGAATTGTGAGATCGTGACCTGAGCCCGGATCAAGAATCAAATACTTAACCAACCGAGCCACCCAGGCACCCTGAAAACTGGACATTTTAGACGAGCCATTATAGTGACTCTGGATTATGATTAACCAATCCTCCTTAGGTTTGTTGATCTTGCTGTTTTGTTAGTTTATTTGTCCAGTGGCTTCGTTTATTATTATTTTGTTAGTTTTTATGTCTAGTCTGGACAGGTCCGTGAAGTCTATTCCTCCACAGTGCGTAGCCTATGATGCCACTACTCAGAGCCCCACCACCCGGGTCTTATACTGAAGCCTGGCTTCCTAAAAGTCACATGTGGGTCAGGACAGCTTGGGGTTCAGCCACCAACCGGGCAAAGATTGTGCTTAAGCGACCCCCCCGCCGGTGAGGTGCCATCCACGGCTGATGGATCAGCGTGCGGCTGGAGAAGGCCTCGTGTCCAGCCGGTGTATTAGGCTGAGGGATACCCTCCAAGGCCCCAGTCCCCCAAAGCTATGAGTGTTACCTTACGTGGCAAAAGGAATCTTGCAGGTAAGATTAAGTGGAGGATCTTGAGATGGGAAGATTGTCGGGGATTATCCAGGCGGGCCCTCAGTGTCATCGCGAGTATCCCCTTTAGTCTGGTCACCAAAGAAGAGAAGGCAAAGTGTGGAGACAGAGTCTGGAGCGATGTAGCCCCAAGCGCACAGCATGGAACGAATTCCCCTCCCCCCCCCCCCCCCCCCCCCCCCCCCGGCCGGGGCCCTCCAGAAGGAACCATCCCAGCGAGCACCTCGATTTTAACCCATAGCACTCGTCTGGAGCTTCTGGCCTCCAGAACTGTAAGAGAATAAATGTGTGTCGTTTTAAGCCTTCGAGTTTGTGGTCATTTGCTGGAGCCTTTTCATAACTGTTCAGCACGAAGATCTCAACATTGACTCCTACGGCACCACACTCAACACCCAAAGAAAGTCAGTCCTGGGCGGGGTCTGGGGGAACTGGGGGCGGGACAGAGGAAATGGCCCTGGTCTACAAGCGTGTGTTCGGGGGATGGTAGCCTCAGCTTGTCCTGCCCAGTGTGGACCCTCTCACGTAGGGCTGGGCGCCGGGGGGAGGGGAGTCCCCACGTTCTTGGCTAAACCCTGTCAGGATGGAACTTTCATGATTGGGAACAGGGCTTGGGAGGGAGGAGGTTCTGGCTCAAATGCCACACATTCTGCTCTTCTCACCAAGACTTACGAGACCTCCTACGATAAATGCCGTTGGCCCTTTGGTCAAAATCCGGAGTAAGCGGGTCCCACAGCCCTCCTGGAAGTCCTGCCCTGCCAGGCCTCTCAAGGTCAAGGGTTGATGCAGGCGTGCTGTCACTTTTACCGCATTCTTCTGGGCAAAATAAGGCCCAAGGGCCAGTCCAGACTCCAGGGGCTGATAACCGGATCTCGTTTCTTCCAGGGAGGGCGGTGTGTGTTCCTCCCGTGGCAGCCCGTGTTTCGACATCTACCCCCGGCTGCGGACACCCCCGGGCTCCTCGGTAGGTGGGAGGGGCTACTTCTGCGCCAGAGGGGCCCCGCGTCTGTCGGAGGAGAGTGTGCGGCAGCCCCGCCTGGGCCACAGGTCCTGGATTCCCTCCACCCGGAGGCCGTGCGCCTTTGCCGTTGCCTCAAGTGCAACGGCTGGGCACAACATCAGTGTGTAATTCATAGCTCTCCAAGCCAGGAGTCTTGGCACCGCGGTCGCATCGAGACATTGGACTTCAATGACCATCTGATGTGACTTCCTTTCAGCTTGAAGAATTGTCTTTTTGTTAAGTTTTAGGTAAAATGGATAGATAACATTATACAGAAATTTCAGGCATACGATCTTATATTCGACATCTGTATACACTACAAAGTGATCACCACCAGAAGACGACCAATATCACCATACAATCGATCCATTCACACATTTTGCCCCCCCCCCAACCATCAGTCTGTTCTCTGTATCTATGAATTTATGTTTTGCTTTGTTCATTCAGATTCCACAGGAGTAAAATCATATATTTGTCTTTCTCTGCCCAACTTATGCCCTGTGGCATAATACCCTCAAGTCCATCCATGTTATCAGAAAATAGCACGATTTTATTCTTTTTTTTCTGGCTGAGTAATATTCTATGAGGTGTGTGTGTGTGTGTGTGTGTGTGTGTGTGTAACATCCTCTTTATCCATTCATCCACTGATGGACACTTGGGTTGTTTCTATATCTTGATGACTGTAAGTAGTGCTGCTATGCACATAAGGGTGCAGATATCTTTTTGGAATTATTGTTTTTGTTCTCTTCAGAAAAGCGTCCAGAAGTG
Source organism: Acinonyx jubatus (assembly GCF_027475565.1). Lineage (NCBI taxonomy): Eukaryota > Metazoa > Chordata > Mammalia > Carnivora > Felidae > Acinonyx > Acinonyx jubatus. The sequence continues at coordinate 727,320 of NC_069394.1, forward strand.
GAATGGCTGGGTCATGCGGCAATTCTACTCTTAAGTTTTTGAGGAACTTCCATACTGTTTTCCACAGTGTCTACACCAATTTCCACTCCCACCAACAGTGCGCGAGGGTCGTCTTTTTTCCCACATCCTGGCCAACACTTGTGATTTCTAGCCATTCTAACAGGTGAGAGGCAGTGTCTGTCTCATCGTGGTTTTGGTTTGCACTTCCCTAATAATTAGCGATGTTGGACGTCTTTCCATGTGTCCGTCGGCCACCTGTTTGTCTTTGGAAAAATATCTATTCAGATCCTCCGCCCATTTTTAAATCAGGTTGTTTTTTAAATTGTTGAGTTGTATGAGTTCCTTACTTTTTATGAGTTCTTTATATATTTTGAATATTAAGCCCTTATTAGATGTAGGACCTGCAAGTATCTTCTGTTCAGTCGCTACCTTTTCTTTCTGGTTCTGGTTTCCTTTGCGGTGCAGAAGCTTTTTAGTTTCCCATTTGTTTATGTTTGCTTTTTGTTTCCCTTTCTTTGGAGTCAGATCCACAAATATATTGCTAAGACCAGTGTCAAGGAGCTGACTGCCTATGTTTTCGCCTAGGAATTTTATGGTTTCAGGTCTTATACTCAACCCTTTAGTTCATTTTGAGTTAATTTTGTGTATAGTGTAAGATAGTAGTCAAGTTTCATTCCTTTGCATGCGGCTGTCCAGTTTTCCCAGCACCATTTATTGAAGAGATCGTCCTTTCTCCATTGTATGTTCTTGGCTTCTTCATATTAAATGAACTGTTTATATGTGTGTGGGTTTATTTCTGGGCTCTCAGTTTTTCATTGATCTGTGTGTCTGTTTTTATTCCAATACCATACTGTTTTGATTACTATAGCTTTGTAGTATAGTTTGAAGTCAGAAAGCATGATACCTTTGGCTTTGTTCTTTTTCAGGATTGTTTTGGCTATTTGGGATTTTTTTGGTGGTTCCTACAAATTTTAGAATTATTTATTCTAGTTCTGTGAAAAATGTCATTGGAATTTTGATAGAGATTACATTGAAACTGTAGATTGCTTTGGATGGTATGGACATTTTAACAATAGTAATTCTTCCAATCCATGATCATGGGATATCTTTCCACTTCTTTGTGCTGTTTTCAATTTTCTGTCATCAGTGTCTCATAGTCTTCAGTGTTCAGATTTCACTTCCTTGGTTAAACTTATTTCTAGGTATTTTATTCTTTTTGATGCAATTGTAAGTAGGATTGCTTTCTTAATTTACGTTTTTTATAGGTAATTATTGGTATATAGAAATACCACACACAAAAAAGAAATGTCACAGATTTCTGTAAATTGAGTTTGTATCCTACAACCTTATTGAATGTGTTGATTAGTTCGAATAGGTTTTTGGTGGAGAATTTAGAGTTTTCTATATAGTATTACATCATCTTCAAATAATGACATTTTTACCTCTTTATTTTCAATTTAGATGCTTTTTATTTACTTATCCTGCCTTATTGTTATGGCTGGGATTTCCAATACTGTATTGAATAAATGTGGTAAGAGTGGACATTTTTGTCTTGTTCCTGATCTTAGAGGGAAGGCTTTTAGTTTTTCACGGGTGAGTATGATGTTAGCCATGGGCTTTTCATATATGACCTTTATTATGTTGATGTTCCCACTATACCCAATTTGTTGAGAATTTTGATCATAAGTGGATGTTGAATTTTGCCAAATGCATTTTTCACATCTATTGAGATGATCATATGAATTTTCTTCTTCCTTTTGTCAATGTAGTGTATCATGTTGATTGATTTGTGGATGTTGAACAAATAAATAAATCCTACTTAATCATGGTGTATGATCCTTGTAATGTAGTGTTTAATTCAGTTTGTTGATATTTTGTTGAGGATTATTGTATCTATGATTATAAAAAAATATTGGCCTGTAATTTTCTTTTTTGTTGTTGTTGTTGTGTCCTTGTCTGTTTTTGGTATCAGGGTAATGCTAGCCTTGTAAAAGGAGTTTCAAAGTGTTCTCTCTTCTTCAATTCTTTGGAAGAGTTTGAGAAGGATAGGTATTAAATTTTTTTTTGTATGTTTGATAGAATTCACCAGTTGGGGGCGTGGTGTGGAAGAATTCACCAGCAAAAACATCTAGTCTTGGACTTTGTTGGGAGGTTTCTGATTACTGATTCAATCTCCTTACTAGAAATAAGTACATCCAGATTTTCTATTTCTTCCTGATTCAGTCTTAGAAAATTGTATGTTTCTAAGAGTTTATCTATTTCTTCTAGGTTGTCCAATTTGTTGACATTTAATTGTTCATAGTAGTTTCTTACGATTCTTTGTATTTCTGTGGTATCAATTGTAACTTCTCTTTCTGCCTGTCTTTATTTGATCCCTCTATCTTTTTTTTCTTGGTTAGTCTAGCTAAAGGTTTGTAGGTTTTCATCTTTTCAAAGAACCATTAATCTTTTCTATTCTCTTTTTAGTCTTTATTTATTTCTGCTCTTATCTTTATTATTTCCTTCCTTCAACTAACTTTAGGCTTTGTTTGTTCTTTTTCTAGTTCTTTTAGGCATAAAGTTACATTGTTTGTTTGAGATTTTTCTTCTTGAGGTAGGCCTGTACTGCTATGAACTTCCCTCTTAGAACTGATTTTGCTGTATCCATAGATTTTTGGCATGTTACATTTTTTTAAAAGTTTATTTATTTTGAGAGAGAGAGAAAGTGCGAGTTAGGGAGGGGCAGAGAGAGAGAGGGAGGGAGAGAGAATCCCAAGCAGGCTGCACACTGTCAGCATGGAGCCCAATGCGGGGCTTGAACCCACGAAATGTGAGATGATGACCTGAGCCGAAGTCAGATGCTTAACTGACTGAGCCACCCATGTGCCCCTGACATGTTACATCTCCGTTTTCATTTGTCTCTAGGTGTTTTTTTTATATCTTCATTGACTTATTTGATGACCCATTGTTTGTTCAGTTGCATGTTGTTTGATTTTTAAAAAAGATTTTCAGTAATCTCTATACCCAATGTGGGGCTCAAACTTATAACCCCAAGATTGAGAGTTGCCACCCAGGTGTCCCTATTTTTAAACATTTTTAATGTTTATTTTTATTTTTGAGAGACAGAGAGAGAGAACATGCGAGCGGCGAAGGGGCAGAGAGAGAGGAAGACAGAGAATCTAAAGCAGACTCTGTGCTGTCAGGAAAAAGCCAGATGTGGGGCTCACACCCACAAACCATGAGATCATGGCCTGAGCCGAACTTGGATGCTCAACCAGCTGAGCCACCCAGGTGCCCCCAAGTTTTATTTTTAAGTAATCTCTATACCCAACATGGGGCTTGAACTTACAACCCCAAAATCAAGAGTCACATGCTCCATGGACTGAACCAGCCAGGTGCCCCCATGTTTTGTATTTTTGATGTCACATTTTACATCTTTTCTATTTTTTGTATCCCTTAACTAATTATTGTAGTTTTATTCCGTATTACTTTCATCTTTTAACCTTCATACTTGCTTTACAAGTGATTGATCCGGTATCTTTACTATACATGTACATTTCCAGTGAGATTTTTACTTTCATATGTCTTCTTATTATTAATTAGTGCTATTTCTTTTCAGTTTTAAGCACTCCCTTTAACATTTATCATACGTCTAGGGGCTCACGGGTGGCTCAGTCAGTTGAGCATCCGACTCATGTTTTCAACTCAGGTCATGATTTCATGGTTCTGGGTTCAAGCCCCATATCGGGCTCTGCGCTGACAGTGCAGAGCCTGCTGGGGATTCTCTCTCTCCACCCCCTCCCCCTCTCTTTCTCTCAAAATAAATAAATGAACTTAAAAAGATTATCATAAGTCCAGTTTAGTGGTGATGAACTCCCTTAGTTTTTCCTTATCTGGGAAACTCTTTTCTTAAAGTTTATTTATTTTGAGAGAGAGAGAGAGAGCACAAGTGGGGGAGAGGCAGAGAGAGAGGAACAGAGAGAACCCCAAGCAGGCTCCACGCTGTCAGCTCAGAGGCCACTGTGGGGTCCATTTCACAAAATGTGAGATCATGACCCGAGCCCAAATCAAGAGTCTGATGCTTAACCGACTGAGCCACCCAGGTGCCCCTTATCTGAAAAACTCTTACTCGTCCCTTCAATTCTGAACGATAACCTTGCTGGAGAGAGAATGCTTGGCTGGACGTTCTCTCCTTTCAGCACTTTGAATATGTCATGTCACTCCCTTCTGACCTGCAATGTTTTTGCTGAAAAATCTGCTGAGAACCTTATGGGGTTTCCCTTATAAGTAACAAGTTGCTTTTTCTTGCTGCTTTTAAGATTCCCTCTTTAACCTCTACCACTTTGATTATAGTGTGCCTTGGTGTGGATCTCTTCAGGTTCACCTTATTTGGAACTTTCTGGGATTCCTAAGCCTGGATGTCTGTTTCCTTCCCCAGGTTGGGGAAGGTTTGAGATTAGTATTTCTTATTTCTTCAGATAAGTTTCCTGGATCTCTCTTTCTCTTCTTCTGGGATCCTCATAACACAAATGTTATTTTGCTTGGTGTTGTCCCAAAGTTCCCTCAAGTTATCTTCACTTTTTAAAAATCTTTTTTCTTTTTGCTGCGGTGTCTGGGTTCCATTGTTTTATCTTCCGGCTCACTGTTCCATTCTTCTGCTTCATACAGTCTTCTGTTGAGCCCCTCTAGTATATTTTTCAGTTTAGTTGTTGTATTCTTCTTTCTGTGACTTCTCTTTTGTACTTTAGTGTATTTTTTATCTTTGTGTTGAAGTTTGCGCTGTCTCACCCATTCTTCTCCTGAGTTTGCTGAGCATCTTTGTGACCATTACTTTGAAATCAGATTGCTTATCTGTTTCATTTAACAGATAAGGTTTTGCTTTGTTCACTCATTGGGAACATATTCCTCTGTCTCCTCATTTTACTTGATTCTCTGTATTTGTTTCCATGTATTAGGCAAATCAGCTGCCTTCCCCGGTCTTGAAGGGGTGGCTTTGTGTAGAAGATGTCCTGTGGGATTCAGAAACACTATCCCCTCTGGCCACCAGAGCCAGGTGCTCAAGCAGCGTCCTCACTGCGAGTGACAGGAGCCCACCTGCTATGGTGGGGTCACACTGTGGCTTAGAGGTGGGCGGGGCTCTCACCTGGCCCAGCTGTGGAGTGGTCATGGTGGTGGTGGGTGGGCAGGACCCTCAGCAATCTGTGCTCTCTGGTGCTAATGAGTTAGAATCAGATCACAAAAATGGTGCCTGTGGTAGCTCTGTCTCTGGACAGAGTCTCAACAAACAAGTTCCTTCCTCTCTGAAAAAAAACTTAGGATTAGTAAATGGGTCTCATTCATATATGGTCTACGTGCTTTTCAAGCTGGTGTTTTTGCACTGGGTCCTGGGGTGAGTCAGTCTGTGTGTGAGGTTTTTTTTGTTGTTGTTGTTGTTGTTGTTTCATTTTTTTCAATGTTTATTTTTGAGAGACACAGAGAGACAAAGTGTGAGTAGGGAAGGGGCAGAGAGAGACAGGGAGATACAGAATCTGAAGCAGGCTCTAGGCTCTGAGCTGTCAGCACAGAGCCCAACAGGGGAGTCAAACCCAAGAACCGCCAGATCATGACCTGAGCCAATATCAAGAGTCAGATGCTTAACCGACTGAGCCACCCAGGTGCCCCTCCTCTACCTGTTTCAATGCTGCCATTTAATCCTTTGTTGTGGAGGCTTTGTTCATCCAGCTTCCAGGGCTTTTTCAGAAGACATTTCTCCACGTGTAGTTGTCAATTTGTTGTGTCCTTGGAAGGAGATGACTTCAGGATCTTCCACGTGTCCATGTTGTGAAGAACTTTCTTTAGTATTCCTCGTAAGATAGGTCTTCTAGCAGCAAATTCTCTGTCTTTGTTTATCTTGGACTGTCTCTTTTTTACCTTAATTTCCAAAAGATCATTTTCCAGAATCTAGGATTCTTGCTTGAGTCATTCTTTCCGGAACTTGGAGTATGTCATCTGGTTTCCTGCCTCTGTTGTTTCTGATGGGGAGTTAGTTGGGTGTTCATCTTATTGTTGTTTTCATCTGTGAGGAGTCATTTTAATCCTGTGACTTTGGAGGTTTTCTCTTGGTCTTTTAGTGTTGTGACTGTGATATGCCAGCTCCTAGAGGCCACCCGCACTCCTTGCCATGGGGCCCCCTCAGCAGTGGGGACTCTCCCGGGCATGGAATCTCCTTCACCAGGAAGAGACCTATTCTTTTAAGGACCCACCTGATTCAGTGAGTCTCATCCAAGGTAATCTCCCTTTATTCCTCAGCTGTGCCACATAAATTACCGAATCATGGGGTAAAATCCATTTTATTCTGGGATTATGCAGGGCCCGTGACCTCGGGGGCCTTAGTATTCTGCTCACAGACCAGTCCCGGCCGCGACTGCCCTGAGCCTGTCACGCCCTTGAGGTAAGATGTCTAGTCCTTTCAGAAATACTCTACTCCATCATGGTCAGAATCAGGACACTTCCTAGTTATAGGAACTATTAAAATTGTCACCATTTCCTTTGAGATTGAGCACGGGTCCCACCCCGTCCCCTGGGGCACTGCTGTCAGCCTCCCCTGCAGTCTGCTCTGTGAAGACCCCCGGAGCTGGCCAGGCCACACTGAAGCAGCCGGGGAAGGGCGTGCAAATCCCAGGAGGACTTCGGGTCTACAAGTGGCAACTGTGCTGAGGGGGTCAGCAGGCAGGAGATGATGGTGAAGTAAACGCCAATCATAATACAAGGAAAGGACAGACAATGACAGCGGAGGCAGAGAGCTGTGCCGGTAGAGGGCACATCGCATGAAAGAAGGAAGTCCTTCATATGCTCTAAAATGTAAGCTGGGTGGTTACTCTTTGGGGTGGTTCCCCTGCGGCGGGGGCATGCCTTGGGGCCTGCAGGTGGGGGAGCGTGCCGTGTGGCCTGCGGGGTATAGCATACTTTCCGGGCGGCCTGCCCTCCACCTGACACAGCTGCCCCCTGCCATCCCTGCCCCACCTCTGTGCCTCCAGCCCCGTCCTGATGCACTTGCCGACTTAGCTGCGTCCCCCGGACCCTGACCCACCCCCACCCCTCGCTGTGCAGTTCCTGCTATTTCTAGGCCAGAGGTGCCCCTCCCACGGGGCAGCTTAAACAGCCACTGTCCTGGCCCCTTGAGATGTCCTGCTGGCTGTGTGACCACCTCGGGGACCGAGCCGTTGCCCGGCCCCGTGAGCTGGCACGGGCGGGGGGGATGCTGCAGCTGGGGGCCAGTGGGCAGCCAGATGGGGGATGGGGAGGCTTTTACTCCCACTCCCTGCAGCACCTCCCTGCAGCACCTCCGTGCCAGGCTGGCATAAAGAAGCTTCCGTCCTCCAAGAGGGGCATCCCAGAAGGACTCCAGGCTCTCGGCAGGTCTGGGCTCCTCTAGTCATTTGGCCCTCAGGGACCAGAGGTCAGAGGTCAGGTGTGCCCTGCTCAAGGGGCCTTGGCTCTGACACCCGGAATGCGGCTGAGGCCCGGGTGCAGGGGCGGCCACTGACCTCACAATGACGGGGTCCGCTACTCCTGGCCAGGTGACAGCTGCTGGCAGCTGCCCCCCCTGCTGCCGGGCATGTCCCCCCTCAGCAGCTACGAGGGTCTGCGGCGGGAGATCCAGCGGCTGGCCCAGGAGAATGAAGAGTTGCGACGGCTTGTGCAGCTCATCCAGGAGAACCAGGAGCTGAAGCTGGTGCTCCAGACCCGGGGCAGAGGCCTGGGCTTCTGTGGCTCCGGGCTCCTGGCCGAGGTGGCCACCAGCCCCCGGCTGCCCCGGCGCAGAACCATCAAGTTCAAGGATGCCGAAAGAGGTGAGGAGCGCCAGGGCCCGCGGGGGCTCTTCTCAGATGCCCACGAGGCTTCACTCATTCAAGCTTGTGCCAAGACAGGGGAAAGCGGCGGGGGCAGGGGGGGCAGGGGTCCCTGCTCCCGTGGGGCGATGGCTCGTCAGGTGCAGAAGGTGCTGAGGAGTGATACGGGGGCCGGGGCCTCTTTAGGAAGGCAGCGGGGAGAAAGTAACATCTCCGAGAAAGTAACATTGGAGCAGGACTGGACCAAAGTGAAGGAGCCACAAGGCTGGGGTAGAGCTGAGGGAATGGTCCGTGCAAAGGCCCTGAGGTGGCAGCGGGTCGAGTGTGTTGAGGCACAGTGCTAAGGCCAGCGTTGGTGGAGTGGAGAGCAGATGAGGACCAGGAGGGTCTTCTAGGTCGGGGTCGTTCTCCTGGTGAGAAATCACAGGCTTGGCTGGAAGGGGGAGTGAACAGTGCCGGGGGCTCTGGATATACTTGGGCGGGTTGGGCGTGCTGGTGGGAAAGTGGCACTTGAAGGCAGTTCCTAGGGTTTGAGCAGTGCAACTGGGGCGCTCCCCCTGGCACGGGCAGGCTGAGGGGACCCCAGCTCTCATCGGGACAGGCACCACGCTTCCCGGAAGCCTCTGGCTGTGCAGATCCACCGGGAGATACAAGTGGCCAGGGAGCGTGTGGGCCATGTCAGTCCTGGCACAGTGTCCCGTCCCTGCTTCTGAGAGCCTGGAGATGTTAACAGGCAGAGAATGGTCTCTGGAGAGGCGGTTCAGGGAGTGTGGGCTGCTCCATCAAAACACCACAGGCTGACGACTTCAACAATCCACTTCCCACAGTTCTGGAGGCTGGAAGTCAGAGATCAGGGTGCCGGCACGGTTCTTGGCGAGGCTCTCTTGCTGGCTGAGAGTTGGCCACTGTCCGGCTGTGTCCTCACATTCTGGAGACAACCCCTTCCGTCTCTTGTTATAAGGGCACTAATGCCATCATTGGGACCCATCCTCATGACTTTGTCACCCCCCTAAGGTCCGGTAGGCTTCAGTACAGGAAGTTAGGCAGGACACAGTTCAGGGCAGAGCAGAGGGGAACTTCTCAGGACACACGCGCCAAGAAGATGCGGTAAAGGAGGCTGGCAGGAGGGAGTCGGTGAGGCGGGTCAGGACCCCATGCAGAAGGGGCTTCCCAGAGACAGAAGTGGGGAACGGGTGGACGCACAGGGAGGCCAGAGGCCTGGGCACTGGGGCGGCTCAGGGGGCTTCTCTGGTCTTGCCTGATGTGATTTGTGAGCCTGGAGGCTAGTGGAGGTGGCAGGGGGCCCTTCCACGGACGTGCACCCTGAGGAGCAGAGCGCTTGCGGTGCTGCTGGAGGGGCGTGGGGGCGGGGCCTCTAGAAGACACGGTTGGGCGCTGAGGGTCACCAGCCGTGGGCTGAAGACGGGCGTGGGGGCGGCCAGGCTGATGCAGTGAGGAGGCCTGGCTGAGACCACAGGCAGCCTGGCTGAGTACGCACCCCAGGGGTGGTGGTGTGGCTGGGTTGTGGGAAGCCTCTCCGGATGGACTCTCAGCTGAGCATCAGGACGAAGACGCCACGTGGGGGAGTTGGCGGAGACGGGCAGGTGGGACAGTCACCCAGTGATGGGGAAGAGTGGGCTGGATGCACCTGCTGTGGAGGCGTGAATGGAGACACGGTGGGGGCTGCAGGCGGGGGTCCTGCCTGGAGTGGGGCCGCCGACCGCCATCTTGTGGTTAGCTCAGAGCCGGGGAGGGTAGAAGTTCCTGTGCGGTGGCCACAGTGACGGTCTAGGCATCCAGCTGGACGTGAGGGATGGGGAAGGTGACAGGGAGGTCAAGGGGGTGGGGGTCTGGGGTCAGTACCTTGGCTGGCACCTGCCGCCGGGGGCACAGTCATCTGGGCACGCGCGCAGGGCAGCTCAAGTCCTAGGTCCAAGCAGGGCTGGAGGTAGGGAGAGACCGACGGGAGCCTGCGCTGGTGGGAGAGGCCACGGGCCACCGTCAGAAGGCGTGAGGTGGGGTCGGAGGCCACAGACACTGCCACTGCCCTGAGTCGCTGAGTCTCTTGTGTCTTTCTTGGTGCAGTTCTTTCCAAACCCCTCACCCCCCACCACGTGCACAGAGGCTGCAGAGGCGCTGGTCAGAAGGGAGCCCCCGCTGCTGCCCGGGGTGCGGCCCCACCTCGCTCTCACCTCCAGGGACCAAGCAGGCCTCCAGCGCCAGCAAGGCTCCCAGGGGAGGGGGAAGTCTGGGGCGCGTGGGTGGGTGCCCCTGCCTGTCTGGCCATCTGGCCTGGCACCTTGGGTGAAGCCCCCTTCACCCGCTGTTCCCTCTGCTTGGGTCTCCCCCCTCGCCCCATCCCCACTATTGACCCCTGGGAGCTCTAAACGGCCTGCTCCAGGCCCTGCACGGTTGGTGTCCACTCCGAGCCTGGACACCTTCTGCCCGTGGGGAGACAGGCCAGGGTGGGGCACGCTTCGCCTCATCTTCAGGGCACCGGCCACGGCTTCTGGGGACATCGGCCCTGATGTTGTGAGGGTCCCGGGGTGCCCAGCCTGGGCTGTGGCAAGGCTGGCCCTGGGCGGGCAGCAGCGGGGTTGACGGCTGCGGAGGGGCCCTTGCCCGCGGCCCCTCCACGACCCCCCTCCCCAGCCCCGTCCCTCACGGCGGCGTGACTGCCCCGCGCCAGGGCGCAGTCCGAGCTCGTCTGGGCTCTTACTTCTTCGGAGGGTGGCCTGCTCCGCCTTCCCCGGGGCACCTCGAGTGGCCAGCTGAACCGAGGTGGCCGGCGGCCGGGGACGCGCCAGCACGGAGCCGCCCCTGCCCCAGCTCGGCCCCGCGCCCCGCGGTCCCCCGGCGTGGCTCCCGGCGGAGGAGGGAGGCGGCTCCCGGCGAGCCGAGCCTGACGCAACCCGGAGGGCCGTGGGCGGCGGGACCGGTCGGGCAGGGGGCGGGCCCCGCTTCCGGGCGGGGGGGGGGGGGGGTGGGGTGCGGCGGGCAGGGCCGGGAGGGAGCGCGGCCCGAGCGGACCGCGAGCGCCTGGGAGCCGACCCGCCAGGTGGGCCCCGCACCCGGACCCTCCAGCGCCCCGCTTCTCCCCGCCTCCCCGCCCCCGCCCCCCACCCGGCCGCGAGCCCCGCCCCCTCCCCGGCGCAGGCCCCGCCCCGTGCCCCCTGTCCCACTCGGCCTGGGCCCCAAGGTCGAGCGACTGGGGAAGTCACCTGCCCCCAGCCCCCGTGCCTCCTCGTGCTATAGGAGCCCAGACCCACCAGCCCGTGGGCTCCCCGGGGCACCTCCGCCTCTGGCGGGTCCGGGGATTTGCGCCGCAAGCCGGGGCCCTGAGAACCGGGTAACGGGGGGCGTTAGGTCTGGCGCCCCCACCTGCCCGGCTGCGGCCGCGCCTCAGGCGGCGCTCTGAGCTGGGCCTGCAGCCCCGGGCTCGGCCCCGGGCGCCTCCTCCGACCCCCGCCCTCCCCCCCCCCCCCCCCCCCCCCCCCCCCCCCGCCCTTGCTCTCCTCAGCCCGGCTCTGCCCAAGGCTACCAAGCCGCGGGTGACCCCCGGGCCTGTCGCCTGATCTGCTGTCTCTGTCCAGTTCTCCCAGGACTGCCGGCTGCAGAGTCAGTGCTGGACTCCAGCCCTGTCACCATGGGCAGCCCCGAGGGGCGTTTCCATTTCGCCATCGACCGTGGAGGCACCTTCACAGATGTCTTTGCCCAGTGCCCCGGGGGGCAAGTGAGGGTCTTGAAGCTGCTCTCAGAGGACCCCGCCAACTATGCAGACGCCCCTACTGAGGGCATCCGCCGCATCCTGGAGCAGGTGGCCAGGGCAGGGCAGAGGGGTGGGCTGGGGAGGGACCTGGGACCGGGGCCTGACACTGGACCCTGTGGTTCCCAGGAAGGAGGCGTGCTGTTGCCGCGGGACCAGCCGCTGGACACCAGCCGCATTGCCAGCATCCGCATGGGCACCACGGTGGCCACCAACGCGTTGCTGGAGCGGCGGGGGGAGCGGGTGGCGCTGCTGGTGACGCGTGGCTTCCGAGACCTGCTGCACGTGGGCACCCAGGCCCGAGAGGACCTCTTTGACCTGGTGAGCGCACCCACTCCAGCTGGTGGCTGCGTCGTGCAGCTCATGGTTTCCCAGGGATGCCTTGGCCCCTCGGGAGGGCAGCCCTCGGAAGGGTCAGTGTTGGCCCCAGGCTAGCAGCTTATAGGCGGAGAGAAGGTTCCAGACACTCCTAGCAGGCACTCTGTCCCCCAAGCCCTCAGAGTGGTCACAATGTCTTGTTCCTGTCTGTCACCATGCCCTGTCCTGGATCCTGGGTGTGGAGCACCCCAAGACATACTGTTCGGGGTGAGGGGTAGGAGCCACCTCCACTCTCCCACTCCCCTACCCCCACCCCTACTGCTGGGCTCCTCCAGGGAGCTGCCCTTGCGGGGGTGGCAGTTGGCTGCACTCAGGTGCCTGGGGGCAGAGAGCCACTCCTTGGGGGTGGGGGGGCCTTGCTGGGGCTGGCCCCGTCTGTGTCTCCTGGGCCTATGGCCTGGACTGCCGGGACACATCCCCTCGCCCGCACTGCCCCACCCGCGCAGGACCCCAACAAGGACCCTCGGGCCTGGGTGTCCTCTGAGCCTCTGCCTGTCCCCAGGCCGTGCCCATGCCTGAGGTGCTGTACGAAGAGGTGCTGGAGGTGGACGAGCGCGTGGTGCTGTATCGCGGGGAGCCAGGTGCAGGGACACCTGTCAAAGGTGCGGGTGCCTCAGGGCTGGGGGCACGGGGGCAGCAGGGTGGGCCTTTGACGGATGGTAACGGGCCTCCTGGCAGGCCGCACGGGGGACCTGCTGGAGGTGCAGCAGCCTGTGGACCTTGGGGCTCTGCGTGGGAAGCTGGAGGGACTCCTGTCCCGAGGTGTCCGCAGCCTGGCCGTGGTGCTCATGCACTCCTACACGTGAGCGTGGCTTGGCCGGGGCTCTGGGCGGTGGGCCGGAGGCTGTGGGCAAGAGGCGAAGCGCCGTGGGGTTGTCATTACAGGTGGGCCCAGCATGAGCAGCAGGTGGGCGCACTGGCCCGGGAGCTGGGCTTCACCCACGTGTCTCTGTCCTCGGACACCATGCCCATGGTGCGCATCGTGCCTCGGGGGCACACGGCCTGTGCCGACGCCTACCTTACCCCCACCATCCAGCGTTACGTGCAGGGTTTCCGCCGTGGCTTCCAGGGCCAGCTCAAGGTGAGGCCCCCTGCCGGCCTGCTCCGCCCGCCCCACCCCTGCCTGCCCGGGCCCCTTACTGGCTGCCGCTCTCCCACAGGACGTGCAGGTGCTGTTCATGCGCTCCGATGGTGGCCTGGAGCCCATGGAGTCCTTCAGCGGCTCCCGGGCTGTGCTCTCTGGCCCTGCTGGGGGTGTGGTTGGCTACTCGGCCACCACCTACCGGGTGGAAGGCGGCCAGCCCGTCATCGGCTTTGACATGGGAGGTACGGAGGCCGGACGGGTGGGGTCAGGGGGAGTCTCCACCGCGGCCCCGGGGCTGAGCAACGCCGGGCGTCCAGGTCTGTGCGGTGACTCCTCCCACCTCTCTCTCCTCCAGGCACATCCACCGACGTGAGCCGCTACGCTGGGGAGTTTGAGCATGTCTTTGAGGCCAGCACGGCTGGTGTCACCCTCCAGGCCCCTCAGCTGGACATCAACACAGTGGCAGCTGGTGGGGGCTCCCGCCTCTTCTTCAGGTCAGCCCCTGCACCTGGGTTGGGCACTCCCCTGCCCCCCGCCCCCAGCCCTGCCTCCCAACCCACCTCTAAGTCCCGTCCTCCCTGCCCCAAAGGTCCGGCCTCTTTGTGGTGGGGCCTGAGTCTGCAGGAGCCCATCCTGGCCCCGCCTGCTACCGCAAAGGTAAGAGCTGGTACCTGCCCCGCCAGGCCCCTTCCCATGCTGCCCAGGCCTACCTCCGCCCCCCCACCCCCACCCCGCCGCCCTTCAGCCCTGACCCTGCTGCCCAGCCCCCAACCCCCACACCCTGCACACCTCCCAGGGGGCCCCGTGACGGTGACGGATGCCAATCTGGTTCTGGGTCGCCTACTGCCTGCCTCCTTCCCCTGCATTTTTGGGCCGGGAGAGGGCCAGCCACTGTCCTCTGAGGCCTCCCGAAAGGCCCTGGAGGCTGTGGCCGCTGAGGTCAACAGCTTCCTGACCAACGGGCCTTGCCCGGCCTCCCCGCTGAGCCTGGAGGAGGTAGCCATGGGGTTCGTGCGTGTGGCCAACGAGGCCATGTGCCGGCCCATCCGCGCACTCACGCAGGTATGCCCGCCTTTGCCCTCGCCTTCGCCTGCCCTGCCCCCCACCCCCTCACCTCCCACTCAGGCAACCCCATCAGGGTGAGGGGTGGGGGGCCAGACAGGGCAGGGCGCGCCACCGACCCCCTCTGGCTTCCCAGGCAAGAGGCCACGACCCCTCGGCCCACGTGCTGGCTTGCTTTGGGGGAGCTGGCGGGCAGCATGCGTGCGCCATTGCCCGAGCCCTGGGCATGGACACTGTGCACGTTCACAGGTACGTCTGGGAGTGGTGCGCCTGCCGGGGGTGGGGGGCTGGCTTTGGGAGGCACCCCCACGTAGCCGAGGCCCCCCGTCTACGTAGGCACAGCGGGCTGCTGTCAGCGCTGGGGCTGGCCCTGGCGGACGTGGTGCACGAGGCACAGGAGCCGTGTTCCTTGCCCTACGCACCTGAGACCTTTGTGCAGCTGGACCAGAGGCTGAGCCGCCTGGAGGAGCAGTGTGTGGACGCCCTGCGGGCCCAGGGCTTTCCCAGGTGGGGCTCACAGGGGGCAGTGGAGGGGGGAGCTGGGCCAGGCAGGGGGCTGGCAGCATCCCAGCCACCCCCTAGTTGGCCTTCCTGCCCGACGTGCCGGGTGGCGCGGTCCGGGAGGGCTGGCGGACGCGGGACGGGAGTCCCCGGGGCACCGTGTGTGAGTGGCCCACCCGCCCCGCTGCTGCAGGTCCCAGATCAGCACCGAGAGCTTCCTGCATCTGCGCTATCAGGGCACAGACTGTGCCCTCATGGTGTCTGCCCACCGGCACCCGGCCGCTGCCCGCTCGCCCCGTGCTGGCGACTTTGGGGCCGCCTTTGTGGAGAGGTATGCGAGCTCTGTGTCCCGGGAGCCCTGGCGGGTGGCCTACCGGCCCGGCCCTGATCGTTTTCTCGGGGCCGGCGGACGTGCAGGTACATGAGAGAGTTTGGCTTCGTCATCCCCGACCGGCCGGTGGTGGTGGACGACGTGCGTGTGAGGGGCACTGGCCGCAGCGGCCTTCGCCTCGAGGATGTTCCCAGAGCTCAGACCGGGCCTCCCCGCATAGACAAGGTGGGTGGCTCTGCCTCGGCCTGCCCACCCGCACCCGCAGGGACAAGGGGACGGGTGTGGAGGGGGAGAGGCAGGGAGGGGCTGCACCTAGGAACCTCACTCATCCCACGCCCTCCTCAGATGACCCAGTGCTACTTTGAGGGGGGCTACCAGGAGACCCCTGTGTACCTGCTGGGAGAGCTGGCCTATGGGCACAAGCTTCAGGGGCCCTGCCTCATCATCGACAGCAACAGGTGGGCTGAAGCCTGGCCAGGGAGGGGCCATGGTGGGTACAGTTGCCGGGGCCTGGGTGAGCTCAGGGGCCCTGCAGGGGCTCTCTGGCCCGAGGCTACAGGAACAGAAAGGACTCCGGCGTCCCATTATGGTTGGGTGTCCCCCAGCCTGGGGACGTGGGGTCCCTATTTGGGACGGGAGGGGGGGTCTGGCTCGGCGCCCCCAGCCTCTTGCGCCCCTGCCTTCAGCACCATCCTGGTGGAGCCCGGCTGCCAGGCAGAGGTGACTGATACTGGGGACATCCGCATCTCTGTGGGGGCTGAAGTCCCGAGCCTGGTGGGCGCCCAGCTTGACCCCATCCACCTGTCCATCTTCTCTCACCGCTTCATGAGCATTGCTGGTGAGTGGCTGCCCGGTCCCCACGGCCCTGCTCCCTGGGCAGAGCTAGTGCAGGCACGTGGCTGGCAGGCCGTGCAGAGAGAGACAAAGTGTGACCCAGGGAAGGGGCAGAAGTGGAGTCCCCGCTGGCGACAGGGCCGCCCTGGGACGGCCAGCCCCACCGCACCAGCCGGCCTTGGGCAGTGGGAGCACCTACCTCCCGCCAGCAGTCACGGGGCCTGAGATCACCATCCTGTCTGTGGACGGAAAGAGGCTCGGCCCCGTGGGCTCTTCTACGCGGGGTCGGCTGGGGCTTGCTTGCCCCGAATCCTGTGCCTCAGCACCGACTTCTTGCTGTGCTAAGCAAGGTGGAGAGTGGACGGCGGGGTACCGGGGTCTTGGTGAGGCCCTGAGCAGGGATGGGGAGGAAGGGCGGGGGGGGCACCTCTCGCACAGGCAAGATACGGGGCCCACCTGCAGCCTCGCTGTGTCCGCCGGGCCACCACCGCCTTCGGGTCCTGGGTCTGGGTGTAGAAGGCAGCAGTCCTGCCTCTTCGTCCTCTGGGGGTGTGTCGCGCCGGTGGGCGGGCGGGGCGGGGCCAGCGGGTGCCCGCTCATTCTGTGCCCCCAGAGCAGATGGGCCGCATCCTGCAGCGCACAGCCATCTCCACCAACATCAAGGAGCGTCTGGACTTCTCCTGTGCCCTCTTCGGGCCCGATGGGGGGCTGGTGTCCAACGCCCCCCACATCCCCGTGCACCTGGGCGCCATGCAGGAGACCGTACAGTTCCAGGTTCGGCGGCCCACCTCTCGGTCTCCCTGACCCCACCCCTCGCCTCCGCCCCTGCCGCCTCCACAAGCGTCTTCTGGTCTCAGATCCAGCACCTGGGGGCCGACCTCCACCCTGGTGACGTGCTGCTGAGCAACCACCCGAGCGCTGGGGGCAGCCACCTGCCAGACCTGACCGTCATCACCCCGGTGAAGGCCGCTGCCTGGGTGTCTCCGGGGGTGGGGGTGGCGCGGGCTGCTAGCACAGCTCATGGTCGCTCTCCACCCCCAGGTGTTTTGGCCGGGTCAGACTCGGCCTGTGTTCTACGTGGCAAGCCGTGGGCACCATGCGGACATTGGGGGCATCACGCCGGGCTCCATGCCTCCCCACTCCACCACACTGCAGCAGGAGGGCGCCGTCTTTCTGTCTTTCAAACTCGTCCAGGGAGGAGTCTTCCAAGAGGAGGGTGAGTGGGAGTGGGCTTGGAGTGACCTCGAGGTGGGGGGAGGGTTCAGTGGACCAGGCCGATTGGGGCGCTGTGGCAGCGAGCGAGTGGCGGAGGCCTGCCTTGAGGCTGGGGGAGCCGCGTAGTGACCCCAGAGTGGTAGCAGATCATCTTTCAGAGATGATCGGAGGCACTGAGGTGAACTCCTTCTGGGCCCAGGAAGGCTCAATGGTTTTGGGGGTGGGGAGCTGGCCAGGACAGTCACAGGACTGGGCACAGGAGGGAGAGGGGCTGTTTCAAGGTCAGCAGCTGCTCACGGTGGTGTCTGCCTTGTGTTTGCACTGGGTCTGTGGGCTACAGAGCAGTGAGGACGGGGGCCAGGGCCTGCAGACTCGCGGAGAACTTTCCTGGGCCTGCACTGGTCTGCCCTACACCATGAAAGCCCCCAGCCCATGTGCAGAGTAGATGGGGGGTTGAAAGCTTGGAGTGGGGAGTGGGGTAGGGGGCGGCTGCCGCTATGCTGACTGATACTGACCCTCAAGCAGGGCAGAAGTGGAGGTAGGTAGGGACAACTGTTTTGGAGATCAAGGTGGGTATTTGATGGGATCTAGGGATGAAGATGAGAAATCAAGTTCAGACAGCCGGAAGGTGGAGGGAGGCTGTGTCACTGAGTCGGCACAGAGCAGTGAAGTTGGGACAGAAGCCCAGGGACAGGGGCAGTGAAAACAGAGCTGGTCTGAGGCTGCAGGTGTCTAGGAGCCCAGGCAGGCATCTGGGAGTGGGAGGAGGCAGCATGGGCGATGGTGGGGGGGGGGGGGGTGACAGAGCCACAGGCTGCCGTGGGTGGAGGACACAAAGAGAGTGACCCAGGCCTGGTCATTCCCTTGGTCAGTGTGTGTGGTGGGGGCAGGGGGCAGGGATCATGGGAGGGATATGTGCAGGCACGTGACAGAAGACGCAGTGGCCAGGGAGCCTCAGAGAATACTGTAACCTAGGTTAGGGAGAGAGTCCTTGCCTGGGTCTCTGGGGCTCGCCAGGGGGCGGAGGCCTGGTTCAAATTTGTTTGGAGGTGGGGCAGGAGGCCCAGACAGCTAGCTGATGCTCTTGCAAAGTGGTTGAGAGGGGGCCAGTGAGGGCCATCAGACTGAGGGCAGTATGAGTTGGGGCGGGTCAGGGGAAGTGTTTCTTCTCCTGGGAGTGGGGAGGGAAGCCCAGAAAAGGCAGGAGGGAGTGGGGCAGAAGGAGTTAAAGGTAAGAGGACCCCCCTGCTCCTCCTCAGGCACCTCCAGTTCCTGTGAGGTCACAGGAAAAGCCTAGGATGCCCTGGGGGGCTGGGCTTTGGGAAGAAGGTTGAGCAGATGGCAGGAGGCTGTGGGTTTGGGGGTGCCGGGGGTGGGTGTCAGCAGGGTTGTGGGGGGCCAGGGAAGGTCCAACGTGGGGAACTCCCCATAGTGCCCAGCAGAGGAGTAGGAGGTATGGATCAGGGCACTGGGCAGCGCAGCCCCCCATCTGACCGGGTGGAGGGTGGCTCAGCGGTGACCCCATCCATGCAGCGGTAACTGAGGCCCTGCAGGCCCCAGGCAAGATTCCCGGCTGCAGCGGCACGAGGAACTTGCACGACAACCTGTCGGACCTCCGCGCCCAGGTGGCCGCCAACCAGAAGGGCATCCAGCTGGTGGGAGAGCTCATCGGGCAGTATGGCCTGGATGTGGTGCAGGCCTACATGGGCCACATTCAGGTGGGCCTAGGGTGCAGGAGCAGGGGGCAGCTCTGTACCTGCCCCCTGGCGGCCAGGCGGGGAGGTGGGCAGCCCCCGCCCACCTGGAAGGCAGCGTGGCTGCCGCTGAACTTCCTGTCTGCCAGGCGAACGCGGAGCTGGCTGTGCGAGATATGCTGCGGGCCTTTGGAACCTCCCGGCAGGCCCGAGGCCTGCCCCTGGAGGTGTCAGCAGAGGACCACATGGATGATGGTTCCCCCATCCGGCTCCGCGTGCAAATCAACCTGAGTCAGGTCAGGCCGCAGCAACGGGGCCATGGGCACCTGACGCGTGGCCGCAGGGCTGCTGCTGACCCACCTCTCTCCCCCACCCCCACCCCGTGGGCAGGGCAGCGCAGTGTTTGACTTCAGCGGCACGGGGCCTGAGGTGTTCGGCAACCTCAACGCTCCGCGGGCCATCACGCTGTCCGCCCTCATCTACTGCCTGAGGTGCCTGGTGGGCCGCGACATCCCGCTCAACCAGGTGTGCGGCGCGTGCTATGTCCCTGAGCGAGCCTGGGGGCGGGGTCGGCCCAACACCGGACTGGTCTAGGAGTGCGGGGGTAGGGCGACGTTTATTGCCCAACCGCCCTGAGAGCTGCCCTCCCTCGTCCCCCACCTCAGGGCTGCCTGGCGCCAGTGCGCGTCGTGATTCCCAGAGGCTGCATTCTGGATCCGTCCCCCGAAGCGGCCGTGGTGGGTGGCAACGTGCTCACGTCGCAGCGCGTGGTGGACGTCATCCTGGGGGCCTTTGGGGCCTGCGCCGCCTCCCAGGTGTGGCGGGTGGGTGGGCACGCTTGGGGCCGCGGGCGGGGAGGGTCTCGGATGCCTCCAGCGTAGCGCAAATGCCGTTCGCCCCTGCCAGGGCTGCATGAACAACGTGACCCTGGGCAACGCCCACATGGGCTACTACGAGACGGTGGCGGGCGGCGCGGGCGCGGGCCCCGGCTGGCACGGGCGCAGCGGCGTGCACAGCCACATGACCAACACGCGCATCACCGACCCCGAGATCCTGGAGAGCAGGTGAGTGGTGCGGGCGCGGCCGGGGCGGGGCCGGGGCGGGGAGCAGGAGCCCAAGCCCGGGTGGACCGTTCTGCACCCCCTGGCCCGCGCAGGTACCCAGTCATCCTGCGCCGCTTCGAGCTGAGGCAGGGGTCCGGGGGCCGCGGGCGCTTCCGAGGCGGCGACGGCGTCGTCCGCGAGCTGCTCTTCCGCGAGGAGGCGCTGCTGTCCGTGCTGACCGAGCGTCGCGCCTTCCGGCCATACGGCCTCCACGGTGAGCGGCAGCGTCCCTGGATCCCCGACTCCCGCCCCACCCACCCACTCCTGCACGGTGTCCTCCCCTCTGCCCCCCCTCCCCTCTCCCTTCCTTGTCTCTTGCACGGAGTCGTTCCCTCTGCCCGCCCGCCGCCTCTGCCCCTCCCTTCCTTGCCTTCCGGGCCAGCCTCACTTTGCCTCTTCCCGCAGGGGGCGAGCCCGGAGCCCGGGGCCTAAACCTGCTGATTCGCAAGGACGGCCGGACGGTGAATCTGGGCGGAAAGACGTCGGTGCCCGTGTTCCCCGGGGTAAGGATTGACATCTGTCCTTCCTCATTCCCGTCCGCCCTCCAGCGGCCCCCTTTCCACAGAGGGTGAGCAGAGTTGCAAAAATAACCAGCGTCTGAATTTAATTTGGTTTCCGAAGGAGAGGGCGCGCAGTGGGCCTCCGTGGGCCAGACCGGCCGCCATGAATGCGCTGCCCCGGTGGGGATGGGACTGCAGCGAGAGGCAGGGTTGGGGGCGTCCACGCCCGCAGTGAGCCTGTCCCTCTGCTCCACAGGACGTGTTCTGCCTCCACACACCAGGCGGGGGCGGCTACGGGGACCCGGAGGACCCCGCCCCACCGCCGGGGTCGCCTCCGCAGCCCCCAGCCTTCTCTGAGCGCGGCAGCGTCTACGAGTACCGCAGAGCCCAGGAGGCGGTGTGAGGGAGGGCCCCCACAATAAACAGCGAAGTCACCGCGTTCCCGCGGCAGCCGGCCAGGCTCACGCTCTGCGTCCGCGTCCGTCTTTCCAACTGTCGCCTGCGAGCCTGCGTCAGGAGGGCACGGAAACTCGGAGGCGAAGTCCCACGGCCAGGTGGTCTGTGAGCCCCGCCAGGGCGGTGCTGAACGTCACCTGTTCCACCTCCTGGGGGCGGGAGTCAGACTGAGGAGTCGCCCTAGCTGCAGCCGGCCCAGCGCCCTGAATTCTGGCACTTACTGGGCTCAGCGGGCCTCCGACCGCTCCCCGGTACATGATGTAGTCCAGGCGCCGGCCCCGCCAGGGCTCAGCCCGGCGGCCTCCGCCCAGAGGGCCCGCCAGGTAGCGGCGGCGCCCTTCCTCCTGCTCCAGGGCCCTGAGGAGGGGTGGTGTCACCAAGGCCAGGACTCCCCGGCGTTCCGGGCGGCGTCTGACCCCCAGGTCGCCACTCACCTCCTTAACATCTCCGGGGAGCAGGCCACCGAGTGGCGGAGGGTGGAGGTGCTCAGTATTGTGCCTGGGGGAGGGCGGGCGGAGGGCGGTGTCAGCGGCAGCCGCGGCCCTCGAACCGCACCCAGGTCGGCTCCCCACCCGGTTGCCCCCGTACCCAGAGCCCAGGGCTGATCCCGGCGCGTGCCCAGCCGGCAGGGGTCCCGGAAGTGGCTGAAGAGCTGGTGCTCCTGCTCCTGCGCGTGGTCTGCGGGGCGAGATCAGCGCGTGGTGGGCGGGGCCAGGCCGCCCCGCCCCCGCCCCGCCCCGCCGCAGCCTGCCCTCACCTGAGGAGCAGTTGTCGAAGTTTAGGTCGCCCAGGAGCACGCTGAAGGCCACGGCCTCGCCACTCTCGCGGCTCTCGGCTTCAAACTGCTCGATCCAGTCCAGTAGGAGCGTCAGCTGTTTACAGCGCAAGGGCCCGTCCTCTGCGAGGGCGGGAACGGAAGGCTCAGCGGGGCCGCGCTCCCCGCCCCCCCCCTCCCCGGGGCTCGCGGTGCCGCGGGCAGTGAACCAACGGTCGGGGGCGCGGAGAGGCCAGACGGCCTGCCCACGCGCCGACGATCCCGTCCTCGGGCTCACCACTCGGCGCATGCAAGTGCGTGCAGTGCAGGAAGCCCACGACGCGGCGCCCGTCCAGGATGCCCACCTGCGCCTGCAACACCACGGAGGGCCCCAGCAACCGTCGCCAGTTCGAGCCCACGCCAGCCCTCTCCCCGCCAGGAGGCGCCGCGGCGGTTGGGCAGGTACCTGTGCGGAAAGCAGTCCCTTGGAGGCCAGCGCGTCCTCGCGACGTGCGTGGGGGAAGGACCGGAAGGCGGCGCGCAGCAGCGGGTAGCGCGAGGCCAGCAGCAGCCCGCTGCCGAGCAGCTTGAGGTGCGGCCCGGGCTGCAGGCCACACGAGCCCACGTCGTGCAGCACCGGGCCCAGACTGGGCGCTAGGCGGCTCACGAGGCGGTGCGCCGAGCGCAGGTCGAACACCTCCTGCAGGCACACGAATTCCAGACCTGCCGGCACCTCGGCTGTCAGCACTCCGCAGGGCGCCCCCGGCCCCGGCGGACTGCTGCCAGTGGCCCCATAGCGCGAGGGCCGCAGGCCGGCGAGCAGCGCGGCGCCCACAGCCTCGGCCCGCCGCTGGCTGTGCTTCAAGTTGCTGAAGCGCGCCAGCCCGTCGGGGAGCAGGCACAGGTTGGCGCTGAGGAAGCTGAAGCAGCGCGCGGGCTCGGCCGGGGGGCGCCAGGGCGCTGGGGGCTCCCAGCACTGCGGCGGGGGCTGGTAGCAGAAGGGGCGGCGCCAGGTCTGCAGGAGCAGCCAGAGCGGCAGCCCGAGCAGGGCCAGGGGCAGGCCGACCAGCAGCAGCAGCAGCAGCGCGGCCCCAGCGCCGGCAGCGGCTTTCAGCCGCCGCAGGCCGCTCGGGCGCGCGGTCGGCGCGCAGCAGCCCAGCAGCCGGTCCAGGGCCCAGTAAGCCGGGAAGAGCAGGGCTCGAGCCAGGCGGTGGAGGGCATGCAGTCCCGGGTGCGGGAAGGGAGAGGGCCGTGGGGCCCCGGACGCTGGGGGCCAGTCCGGAAGGGTCTGCATGATGTGCGGGGCTCCTCCGCCTCGCGGCGCCCCTGCGACCCAGTCGCTGCCAGCGTGCGTCCGCGGGAGCTGCGGGGGTGTCACGGGGGTCAAGGTTACGTGGCGCCACTTGTGCGCGGAACGGCGTAGGTGCTGTGCCCCGGGATCGCTGGGGCGCGGGCGCAGGGGGCAACCGGCGCGCCGGGAAGCCGCGCTCTCCTCTCCCGCGCGGAGTCTGGGCGGCCGTTGGAGGGAACAAAAGGGAAAGCGAAAGAGACCCTGGTTTCGCAGCCCCGCCCCAGATACTCCTCGCCCCACTCTGCCCCGCCCTCCCCTGTACGCCACCGGGAGAGCCCCCAGACCTGCCCGACGCGAGCGGGGATTGGGGTGCAGCCTACAGCAAATGGAGAGCGACCCTCTTTAGTGCAGGCGGGCGCAGCGCCGGTGGAGGCAGTGCGGTGCGTGCTGCGTCCAGCTCCCTCCGCCGGCCCGCAAGTCCGCGCGGAATTGCCGGCGCCCTCCAGCGGCCCAGACTTTGGGGTCTACCCCAGCCCCACCCGTCTCCCGGGGTTCAGGTGTCCCGCAACTGAGTTCAAAGACACAGCTCCAGAGGAGGGACGGACTCAGAACGCCCTAATCTGCCACCCAGTGAGAGCCCCGCAGAGCTGCCCTAAGAGGCCTGTCCCCCGTGGTGACAGACCGCTCCGTGATCCTACCCCGAGGAGCTTCCAGTCGGGAGGTGAGGGGCCGTTGGTGCGGATTTGCGCCGCCGCAACCTCAGGACACGTGAGCCACATGGAAATCAGCTCCCCATCCAGGGGCCCTCTTGTACCTGCTTCCTTGGTTCCCAGGACCCTGCTGCCCCGCTCTCTGTCAGGTGCTGCCGGGCCCTGCTTGGGCCCGCATCTGAATCATTTGAGCCGTGAACCACAGCCCACCGCTCTCCTGGTTGGGTCTTAAATTGCCCAGGAGTTTGGATCTGGGCAGCCATTCACGACTGCTGCCAGGGAGGAGGAGGGACTTCTGCCCCCCACCCCCACCCCCAATTCTCCAGGAATCCCTGATCCCCTTTAGAAGCCAAGATCTGGTGCTGGGTGTGTTCACCGCGACAGTTGTGTCTTGCTGCTAGGCCTTGTCGGCAGACAGCTAGGAGATTTCCATCTCTAGATGTCACACTTCTCTATGTGGAGTCCTTCCCTGCCTTTCCGCGGGGGTCTGGCTGGATCCCCTGAAGTAGCAGGCCTGGGAGTGGAGAGGGCAGGGAGCTCCCGCGCCAGAAGGCCCTAGCACACCCCACAACCCTCTCCCTCCCTGCCTTCCTTGCTGGTTGCTGATATGCCTCTGGTTGAACCTTGGGACTCTTCTGTTCCCTCAGAGCGCTCTGGCTGGCAAGCACCGGTGTTCCAGGAGCCTCCTCGCCTGGGGTCCTCACTCCCACCTCCTCAGCCCACCCTTTGCCTCCTATCGCAGCTCCAGCCTCCTTCCCTTCCTCGGGCAGGTCCTCTCCTTTACCTCTCGTGGGCCAGAGGCCACTCTGTGGGCTTTACCCCACTGCCCATCTCGCATGCACACCCTGGCAAGGACCCCCATCTTGGCCTCCAGTCCTCAGTTTCCTGCACTATCCACAGGCCCCTCCCCTTTGTCTGCAGGTTACCCCTGGTGGAGTCCCATTTTACACGCCCCCTGCCCTCTGCTGCTCCCTTGGGCTTTCCCATTCTGCCTGCGCTCTGCCCCTGCCCCTGCAGCAGGTGGGTTCTGCCGCCTCCAGCTCTGAGGCTCGGAACCCTGTGGAGCCTTAGGAATCGGCCACATCTCCCTGGGCTGCCCCTCGCTAGGATTTGGGTGAGTCTCCTTTCTCCGGGGTCCCGTCCATCTAATGTCCTCTTGCCCTTAGTGAGGGTCCAGGAGCCCTCCCTGCCCCCTCTCCTGCCGCCCTCTTCCTGGCCTAGGACAGAGGGAAGGGTTCCCACATCCACATCCTTGTCTTCTGCCTTCCACTCTGCACCCAGGCTTTAGCTCTCTGTACAGCGCTAATGCTGCTGGCACAGCCACGGCCCTTCCCTGCCAGGTCGGCTCCTCCTTGCTTCCTGCTCTTCCCCCTCCGAGTCTCAGGGGCTCCTGCTGCTCTCACCCGCAGGCCGGTGGCAGCTGGGGACCTTTGAACACCACCCCCCTCAGCGGACAGCTGCCAAGCTTTGGTCTTGGGGCTCTCTCCGAGGACCCTGGGGTGGGCCTGGAGCCCCAGGGCAAGCAGGATTGAAGGGGTGCGGGGGGAGGAGGTGCTGGTGGGCCACCCCGGCGGAGGCAGCACCCCCAGGAGTTCTGGCCCAGGGCCCAGCGGCTAGCGTGTGTGGGAAGCTTTAATGGCCTGGCACCGAGGAGCGGGGCAGAGCGGGCCTGGCTGGCAGGAGCCGGCATCACCAGATGAACATAGGCTTGCCATCGTCATGCGCCAGCTGGTTGAGGCAGGAGAGCAGCAGCAGGGCGTCAGTGAGCATGCTGGGGTGCACGGTCTCCACCAGCACACGCTGCAGGAAGTCCACGGTGTAGGAGCCGCCCTCGGACGCGGCCAGCTCTGGCCTCTCACGCAGGATCCCGTAGGCGTTCACCAGCTGCTCGGTGAGCGCCGGGTGCACCCGCCCGTCGTAGCCCAGGCTCTGCAGCCGGTTCATGATGCCTACATAGCGCTGCGTGAGTGTCTGGCACAGCTCTTCATCCAGCTTGTGGTCGCTGGGGTTCAGGGAGGCCTGAGGGAGAGCGGCCGTCAGGGCCCCTCCTGCTCCCACCGCCACAAAGGCAAGAGAGGGGCAGGTGCGGCTGAGGGGTGTGGCTGTGGCGACGTGCTGGAGGGAGGTGTCCTGGAGGCCCTGGGAGAGAGGTCTGGGGACTGGCAGCAACCCGGGGGTCTCCACCCGCTTCTTTACTGCCTGTGCCTTCCAACCGGGCAGTGACTGCATCCCGCGGCATCTCGCCAGGAGAGCGGCCCCCCCTCCCCACTCCTGCCGTTGCCTCTCGGGCATGTGACCTGGACATTCGCTCAGGGCCCCGGCTCAGAAGGGCCCACACTCAGCTTAATGTCCTGCTGTAGCCATCTTGAAGTTCTTTATAGGTTTTGAACAGAGAGCCGTGTATTTTCATTTTCACCGAGTCCTGCACATTACGTCTCTGTCACACGTGCAGCTGCCCCCAGGCCCACAGAATGTCAGGTCTGAAGTAGATGGGGTCTCTTGCCTGAGGCCCTCCTACACGTCCCACCTCTTGGGGCCAGCACTCTGGCCCCAAGGTCCCCACTCTGGCCCTGCTCATCCCCTTCCAACCATTCCTGGATGCCCACCTGCTGGTTCCTAACCTGCTGGAACGAGCTGCTGAGGCGTCACTTTCTCCGAGAATGTCCCCTGTCCTTTCCTCCCCAGGTGGTCTTGTGAATAGAGCACTGGACTCCTGGCTCAGCTCAGCCAAAGTGACGCCTGACCGCTGGCAGACGTACCTGGAGCCCTGTGCTCAGCACCCCCGCTGCACGGTCACTAGAGTAAGCTCATCTCCCTGCCTCTAGGCTCCTCCCGGCCCCTGAGCCTTCTCCCTCCTTTCACCTGCTCCTGTGCCGTCAGGCAGGCTGCAGGAGTTCAGCCACCGTCTGTGGGTGACAAGTGGGGCCGCTGGACGGCGCAGAGCACAGTGAGTGGGTAGCTTTAAGCCCCAGCCCCCGAGGACATCAGAACCCATTATATGCTCACTCCGGGGCCGTGGCTGAGCTCCTGCTGTGTGCCAGACGCCATGCGTGGAGCTCCAGACAGGAGCAGAAGTCAGGGGTGGGCACCCTGCGCCCACCCTGCCAGGGTACTGGATGGGGAAGAGCAGTGTGGGCACACTTACACTGAGACGCAAGGCTGCGGCTGCCCCGAGGAGGTGACCTCTTGAGAGAGGAGCACAGGTGAGGCAAGTGAGGGGGGACAAGCAGGACAAGCACTCCACAGAAGCGAGGGAGCAGCGGGCACCGAAGCAAGAGAGGGGGAGGGCTCTGTTCTGCAGATAATTCGCAGCCCTCCCCTGTGCAGGGCACCATACCAGGTGATGGGATTCAAGTGTGAGCAAAGCCCTCTGAGTTTATGGTGATGACAGCGCTAAGGAGAGGGACGCTACTGTGAATGTTGCCGCGGGGAGGGGACTCTGGAGGGGAGAGGGTGCTGGGCTGAGGTCTGAGGGACGAGGATCTCAGGAGGAAAGAAACTTCCAGGACAAGGAACAGCATGCGTGGCTTGGAAGGTACCAGGAGGCAGAGCACAGAGCAAGGAGAGGGGCCCACAGGGAGGGCCAGGTTCAGGGACCGCTTCTGTCCCCACACTGGGTCTGAGCCTCCCCTGCTCTGACACGGAGGAAAGCAAACCACCTGACAGCTGCTTTGAAGAGTAAAGGAAATGTCTCTAGGGGGTGCTGAGCACAGCATCTGTACCGGTGTGCACCCCCTTGAGGCGGTCCCGGCTCCAGGGGACACATCAGTGGGCTCTCACGTTGAGCAGAATTGTGTTTCAAAGGAATGGAGGAGGGGTGACATAGTTGGCCAGGATGAGGCCAGGGTATATACAGGCGGGGAGGAGGCAGCAAAGCCATCTCAGTGCCTAGCTCCCAGCCTCAACTCTCCTGCCCCCCGTAGCATGTGTCACCCCCTGGACCTGTAGCATACATATTTATGGCTTTTCTTATTTATTGAAGGCCTCCCAGGAGTGGGCGAGCTCCTGGAGCGCAGAGACCGTCTGATATAAACTTGGTATGCACTGAATGCTCCATAATAGGAGTGAAGAGATGGAGGGGAAGGATAGTAAGGTGCTAGCAGTTTAGTCCAGGGCCTAGGTGAATGTAGACGCAGGCGTATACATGGGAAACATCTTTAGAGGGAGACTCAGCAGAGGACCTGGTGCTGGACCAGATGTGGAGGAGAGAACAGGTGCCACCAAATACGCACGCACCTGCAAGAAACTGAGCACGTGTTCACCACCCAGTCTTTCCATTCTGGAAACGACGCCGAGCACGTGTTCAGTGCTAAGGGAAACGGCGGCAAAGGTTCAGCCCTTGTTCCCGTTAGAAAGCAACGCTCAAGAGGCGGCCGCACGTCCCTCAGAGGGCGGAGACTGGAGCGTGCATCCTGACTCTTGGGTTAGAGAGAAAATCCAAAGCAGTTTGTGAAATCCTTACACCTGAGAAGCCCCCGCCCGTGGGTGGGAGGCCGCCGGGCCGGGCGGGTCCACCTGCTGCACCACTGGTTAAATATAGAGCGAACTGCCTTGCCCCACACGTATTTCCAAACACAGGCTGTGTAAAATAAAATGACTTAAGTGCTCAGCCCAAGAAGGAGGAATAAAGCAAACCAAAAGGAAGCAGAAGGAAAGAGCTGAGCCGAGGAAACAGAATCCTAAGGATCAACAGAGGATCAGCAAGAAAACCCCGCGAGCGCACCGAAGCCCCGCCTTCCCCTGCGGAGGGAAACTCCCACCTGCGACCCCGCGTCCGCGACGGCAGCAAGGCCTGACGTCACCGAGACCGGGCCAATGGGGTGAGACTGGGACCGTCAGCCCCGCCCCCTGGGCGGAGTCCGGGACCCGGGGCCCAGACGCGCGCTAGGGGGTGGGCAGCGGCCGCGGCCCCACGGGGAGGGGGACACGCGGCTTCCTGACGCCCCTTCTTTCTGTCACGGCAGCTCGGTGTGTTCGCGAGATAAGTAGCGAAGCTGCAGAAGTCGTAAATAACCGCAAACGGCATCTGGAGGCGTTAAAATCACGAGGGTGGGGCGCCTGGGGGGCTCAGCTGGTTAAGCGTGGGACTTCGGCTCAGGTCATGATCTCACGGCTCATGAGTTCAAGCCCCACGTTAGCTCAGAGCCTGGATCCTGTTTTGGATTCTGTGTCTCCCCCCCCCCCCCCGCTGCCCCTCCCACACCTGATCGCGCGCCCTCTTTCTCCCCCTCTCTCAAAAACAAAAACACCAGGATACAGTGCGGTTTATGATCAGAATACCTTCTCATGTGTCCTTCCGAAATGTTAAAAGGGAGGGAGGGAAAACTCGTGTGATCTTTTCAATGAAAGGCAGAAAATACATTCATAAAAGTATTCATGATTAAGAAAACCCCCCAAAGGTGTCAATGAACGAGGAAGAGGAAAAACTTAACCTGATGTGGCAGGGGCTGAAGCTGCCTCATCAGGCTTCCGTTCTAGTGCTTCTAGTGCTTTTGTGAAGCTGAAAGCCTTTTCCAGACTGGCCTGTGGCTTAGGGACCTCTGCGACCTGGGCTTCTGCCCAGCAGGACCCGTGAGTGGAACTTGCAGGCGGATGTGGATGCCGGGAGACAGTGGTGCCCAGGGGGAGCAGGGGTCCCCGAGAGTGCAGTGGGTATGACCCTGGTTCTTCAGGGGCAGCCATACCAACTTCTGTGCCCAGTTTTGTGTCCTCACCTAAACATGTATAATAAACCTCTTTCTGTTTACATCAGCTAGTGTTGATTCTGTTATCTGCAACCAAGAACTGTGACTGAAGAAGATTTGGCAAAAAGCCTGGACACACATTGTACTTAATGGACAGACTTGACGTGTGTGTTTGCAGTCAAGCCAGAAACAGGATGAGGTTGCTGTATTATCTGCTTCTTGTAAACACTGTACAATATGACCGTCTACATAGAAAAGCCAAGATGATATACAGGCTATTAGAACCAGAACAAGAGTTTGGCATGGTAGCTGGAAACAAACCATTATGCAAACACCACAACTGTTGTCAGCAGGCCAGTGCGTGGGGCTCCAGAGAGCACTAGGGGGCCCAGGACCCAGCTGGACACAGCCATGAGGTGCCTCCGTGACCCTCACACGGGTGCTGGGCTCAGGTCTGCTGTGATTGCAAGCTGAAAGGAAGGTACTCAGAGCACCCCACCCCCACCTGGAGCAGAAGATGTTTGCAGCTGGGGAGAAGAGGTGACAGGTCTGGGCACCGGAACAACTTTTAGTTGAGTTTGAAAGATGGCACAGCTGACTGTGAACTTATAAAAAAGATGACCAGATTCATTGAAAACAGTCAACAAGTCCTCATTCGGCAACGGGGCTCTATTGAAACTTGTCAGTCGTCAAACTATCCAGCATTCGTGAAGCAAACGAGCCAGGTTCGGACACCAGGTTTGACCAGAGGTGGTGGGTCTGGATAGAATTTAGGGATTCTAACAACGACCAACACTGGAGTTCAACGCGCAGAAAAACAAGATGTTTTCAGGAAAGGAAATAAAAGTCTAGGCAAAGTGGAATTGGATCCTGATAGGAATCAACAAATGGGCCAGGCCAGCAGGCAGGATGGATGGCCTTGAGAGCGTTCGTGCTCCTCGGGTGGAACCAGACAGGGTCACCCTGCGGCGGGCCAGCCGGGGGGGTGTCAGACCCGAAGACAACGTCTGTGCGGGTGGGCTCGGCAGGGCGCTTCTCAGGAGCTTGGGCACAAGTGTAGGACCCTGGCAGCACTGGTCATTGCTGATGGAAGGCGAATGGGGCCAATGGCTCCGGGACTGGGGACGGAATGAGTGGTGCCAGCCACAGCCCCTCCCCCACAAGCACTGGCCCAGGGGGCACCGAGCCCCTTGACTTCCTCAGACGCCAGAGAAAAGTGCCTTCGGCACATCCCGCCCTCATCTTCCTGCCTCTCCTCTAGGAGTTACCGGCTGGTGCTGTGACTGTGGAGTCCTGGGCAGAACTGCTGGCTCCCGCTAAGTGGAGAGGGGCCGGGGACCAGAGGGCTCGCACAGCGGACTCAGGGCAGAGTCCCGTGTCAACGGTGATACGTCTTTATCACCTTCCGTCTAAAGGTGGGTTTCAAACAGTGGGAAAGCTCTACCACACTTTAAACCAGACATTGTAATCCAATGTCATCTTCGCCAACTGGATATCAGCTGCAACACTGTAGAGACGTAAATATTGTGCTTATGCCCGTGTTGTTTGCCAGTTTCTAACTAGCCATGGCCAGTCTGCACTTGATACCCAGCCTTGGCGGCGGGGGTCCTGGCTGTGCATCAAGGACCCTCAGACCAAACGTGACCACGGTGGGCCCCACTGACATGGGCAGCAGAAATGGCAGGGGTATCAGAACAACCGACACCGTAAAGACGTGAAACGTCCCCCTGTTCAATCTGGGAAGTGATGCAGAACCAAATACTTGAATGAGGTTTTTCCTGGAGCTTGACAGGTGCTCCTAAAATTCACACTGAGCGAGAGGCCCAGAGGAGCTGAAACAATCTGGAAGAAGAGAGGTGCTGGGCTCTGTCACTGCACCAAGGAGGACAGCATGGGCTGGGGACAGTCAGAGCGGCGGTTGGAGAGCCCACACACATGGGGCTGGGTGGGGGGTGGGGGGGAAGCGGGATGGATTCAGGGCTGGGCCCAGCCCTCTACCGCTCTAGCTTTAAGGGAGTCGTGAAAAGTACAAACAAAGGGAAAGGTAGATCATTCTGACCACATTAAAATTAAAAACCGAACCAAAGGACACACACACCAAAGGAAAAGGCGAGCTCAAACCGGGACTCAGATGAGCCCACGGTAGCCCTGAGCTATTCCTGCCGATCACACACCAGGTCTATAGTCTACAGATAAAAACGCTGGAGAGAAAGTGGCCAGGAACAGAGGCCTGTTTCCCAAGGAAAGCCCCAAAGGCTCGCCTCTCCCGTCCCCCCGCGTGGGGGCCCAGCCAGAGTTGGCGCGCTGGTGGGAGAGGAGGCACAGGCGATCGATCGTTCTGGACAGCCTCCTCTGGGCATCCAGCCAGGCACAGCCCACACCCCGTGACGGCTCCCCTCCCAGTGTCTTCCAAGGCTCCCAGTGCCCTGGACGCCTTTCGGCCACTGGGGCTGAACACCAAGCTTCCCGCACTCGGTGGCAAGGTAGGCGTGCCCAGAGAAGCCCTGTGTGCCGTGTCCCTCACAGGAAGCAGGCTCAGTGGATGGCGTGCTAAGAATGTACTGGAATGAGCCTGGGCCTGAGGTCCCTGGTCATGAGGCCACCAGCTGCTCAGAGGTTCTGGGACCTGTCTACCCTGTGCCACCTCAGTGACCCTAGAGGGCACCAGCAGCGGTGGGGAGGTGGGGGGGGGGTAGGCATCAGCTCTGTTAGTGGGGGAAGGGCCCCTGGGAATGAGGGCTGGCCATCTGGAAGCCACTGCAGTGGCAAAGGGGGGCAGTGCAGACGTGACCGTGCTCAGGACCCTGCCCTGCACTGTCCCCTGGGGAGGCCACGTGGCTAGGCCCACAGGCTCCTGCTGCCAGGCGCCCTGGACACCTTTTGGCCACTGGGGCTGAACGCCATGCCTCCTCCACCACAGGGTGCCCGCGGACTCTGATGGGCTTGGCCAGGCTGGCGCGCAGGGCCCCCCCGGCGGCTCCTCCAAGGCCCGCACCCCCCCCCAACCCTAACGGGTGACAGGGACAGGGCCTCTGGTGGTGAGGGGGAACCGGGCACCGGGCACCTGGATGATCTTCTCTGGGATGTTGGAGACGGTGAAGCCGTACAGGCGCACGCGCTCGGGGAAGATACTGGACAGGATCCTGCGGTCCAGCTGGAAGGCGATCTCCCCCACCAGCCGCTCCCAGGCCAGCTGCCTCGACTCTGAGGACAACAGGGGGTGGAGGGAATGGTCCTCGGCCCAGGCCGGGGCCAGGGAGGGCCACAGGGGCAGCGGGGGAGACCCCGCCCAACTGGTGTTGCTGCACTTGTGTCACAGACCTCGGGGGCTGTCCGGAAACTTGCTGATCTTCCTGTGGGCTAGCTTCCGTTCCAACTCCACCATGCTTTTCCGAGATGTTTCTGTGCCGCGTGGACCCCGGGGGTCGTTGACTGAAGCCGGGGAGGACGAGGTTCGAGGTGGGGAATGGGGATTTCGAGGAGGGGAGTGCGGGGTGGATGAGGGCTGGGTGGGGGGGTGGTGTGCCCGGGTGGGGGAGGGGGGTGGGCACTGGGCAACGTGGGTGGTGCCGGGGGAGGCGTAGTCGGTGGTAGCTTGGGGGGCAGCAGTAGGGGCGACGGGGGCAGGGGCAGGAACTGCTTGTCCCTGGGGGGCACCGGGCTGGGCCCGGGCATCCGAGGTGCTGAAGGAGAAGGCCGTCCCGGGGCCAGCTGCGCCCTTGGTCTCCATGGGGGTAGAGGTGTGCAAGGGCACGCCCACAAATGTCACGCCGAGAGGCTCCAGGTCCTGGGTCGGCTGTGGGTGCTCAGTGGACATTGGGACTAGTGACGTTGTGGGGCAGAGAGGAGAGAAGGAGGGTCAGAGCAAGTCAGGACCCAGGACCGGCCTGGCGGGGGCTGGGGGTGCCCTCCTGTCCCTCCCCCTGCACCGGGTACCTTTGGTAGTGCCAGCAGGCCCTGCTCCAGCGGAGGGATGGGGTCCAGATGGGCATCCTCGGAACGGCTCTGTCAGCCGCACCCTCTGGGCCTCCGGCAGCACCAGATTGCTCACGGGGTTGGCCACAAGGTTCTGAGAAACACCTAGAGGGGCAGCTGTGGAGGTGAGCAGAGGGCTGCTCAGAGAGATGGCCACTGTGCCTGTCGTAGGTGCCATCAGGGGGCTGCTCGGGGTCAGGGGGCTGGTGGAGGCCGTGCCCATGGAGCTGCCCAGTATGCCTCCTGGGGCCACTGCCAGGGGCCTGGCCAGGGGGCTGCTCGGAGTCGGGGGGCCGGTGGAGGGCAGGCCCATGGAGCTTCCCAGTGTGCCTCTTGGGGACACTGCCATGAGGCCGGCCAGGGTGCTGCTCGGAATCAGAGGGCCGGTGGAGACCGTGCCCATGGAGCTGCCCAGTGTGCCTCCTGGGGCCACTGCCAGGGGCCTGGCCAGGGGGCTGCTCGGAGTCAGGGGGCCGGTCAGGATGCTGGAGAACAGGCCGCTCTGTGACATGGGCCCTGGACCGGGCAGCAAGGTGCTGAGGGGGCCCGTCAGGGGGCTCACGATGGGGCCTGCCGTGGGGCTGGGCTGCGGGCTGTTTAGCATGTCGGCCAGGGGTGCCAGAGCCACAATGCCCACTTCTTCCAGGACGGGCTCGTGTGCTGCTGCCGGGGACGGGGGCAGGAAGACACCTGGGGGACACAGAGAAAGCACTGAGACCCCGGCGGGCCCACGGGGGGAGGGCCCGGGTGCTTGCCTGCCTCTGACGAGCTGACCAGCTCTGCACCTGTCTCTCGGGTGGCCGGACAATGACCCTCCCCCGCTGACGGGGTCTGTGGGGCGACTCGGCAGATCCCACTGGAGGGTCTGGCCCGCTTCTTCTCCGTCCTCTGAGGCAGCCTTGTCCCCCTGGGCTCACTTCTCTGCACACCTGCCCCCCCCACCAAGTCACAGGGACCTTCCACAGCTGCCCAGCCCTCCGTGTGCCCACTGCACTGAGCTACTGACCCCTCACTGAGGAGGGTCTCCTGGCGGTGGTCCCCCAGGTGGCCAAGTGGACCCATCCATTCCCTGGTGGGGAGCAGTGGGCCCGGGCCTCCTGACCACTGTCCTTGTGGGGACAGCAGAGCCGCACCAGGTGTGGGACGCTCAGGGAGGCCAGAGCTGGGACAGGCACAGAGCCTCAACGGCACCGATGGTGGCTCGTCCGTGCCTGCCCGCAGTGTCCCCGGGAATAGCGAATGCAGGTTCAAGAGGGCAGGCTGGCCCAGACACGGCTGCTTCATACTCCTGGATCCCTGGGCGGGGGTGGGGGGGCAGACAGCCCATTTCCCTTGGGTTCCTGAGGAGCGAGCCCTTGAATGACCACTGTTTTGGGGGAGAAGACCCCTGGGGGCACGGAAGCTGGGGGAGGGCGCAGTGTGAAAACTGCCAGTTAGGCGGTTGTCGTTAGGCGTCACGTGCTCGCTCACTACAGAGAAAGAATGGAGCTACGGAAAAGCCCAAAGAAAGATCAGAAACCGTCGTAGTCCTGTCATCCTGCCGTCAGGCGTGATGAAAAGCTCCGCGTTGCCTTGAAGACTCTCTCCGCGAGTTTATAGGTCAGGAGTAGACGGACCTTGTCTATTAAGGGCTGGTGGTGAATACGGCCAGTTTTGCGTCCGGTCTCTCTTGTGACCAATCACCTTGGGGGCTGTGGTACCAGCGTGGCCCCAGACGTCACGGAAACAAATACGGTGGGTCTGTACCAATAAAACTTTATTCAGAGACGCTGATGTTTGAGTTTTGGGTACTCTCCGCATGTCCAGAAATAGTATTCCTCTGATTCTCCTTCAATCACTTAAAACTGTAAACTCCGTTCTTTGCTCCTGGGCCTTCTCTGTCGCCCGTGTCCTTCCGTCCACTTGTCGTCCGGCTGGGCCCCCACGCGGCCTTCCAGCGGCACCCTTCTCTGAGGCCGCTGCGGTTCCCAGCTCCCCACCTGCCACCGTGTGGAGCCTCCCCGATCGATGGGCATCAAATTGACCAATTTTCCCAATGACAACTAATTCTACTACCTAAATCTTTTTTTTATTAAGTTTTCAATTTCAATTCCAGTCACTTAACAAACAGTGTAATATTCGATTGTGGAAAATAACATAGAAAACCGTCCCTTCCCTACATCGCAAGTGCACCCCTTCATCCCCCCCTCCCCCACCTAGCTCACCCGCCCCCACTCCCCTCCCCTCTGGTGACCTGCAGTGTCTTCTCTGGAGTTCAGAGTCTGTTTCTCGCTTTGCCTCTCTGTTTCTCTCTTTCTTTCTTTCTTCCCCCCCATTTGCTCGTTTGGTTTTTTTCTTCAATTCCACATGTGAGTGAAATCACATTGTCTTTCTCTGACAGACTTATCTTGCTTAGAACAATACCCTCTAGCTTCGTCCATGTTATTGCAAATGGCAAGATTTCATTCTGTTCTTGGCTGCGTAATAGTCCGTCGTGTGTATACACACGTCTTCTTCATCCATTCATCAGTCGACGGACACTTGGGCTCCTTCCATAACTTGGCTATTGTTGAAAGTGCTGCCACAAACACTGGGGCATCGAATCTGTATTTTTGTGTCCTTTGGGTAAATACCTAGTAGTGCAATTGCTGGGTTGAAGAGTAGCTCTGTTTTCAATGTTTTGAGGACCCCCCTCCCATGCTGATCTCCAGAGCAGCTGCACCAGTTTGCATTCCCACCAGCAGGGCGAAAGGATTCCGCTTCCTCCACATCCTTGCCCACGCCTGTGGCTTCTGGTGTCGTTGATTTCGTTCTGACTGTGAGGTGCTGGCTCCTTGTGGTTTGGGCATCTCCCTGACGGTGAGTGATGCTGAGGTTATACTACAAAAGTCCTTCTTACGGATTCTTCCCCTGAAAGTAGACATCCTAGAGGTCCTTAACGCACACTGCTAAATCTACCTTCTTTAAGACCCCTCAGAAACATTGTGGCATTCCCCCGGAAGTCCCTGGGCTGTGGCTCAGACGTCTGCCCAGGGACCGTGTGGCAAAAGGTCCGGTCACTTTACTTTTGTTTCAAGTTTTGTTACTTGTGTTTTCCAAACGAATACATTACAATTGCACCATCAAGTCAACCAGTCGGTTGGTTCTTTTATGATTTCTGGTTTTGGCTTTTTGGAGATTTTTGCTTTAGGATCAAAGAGACAATGAAAGTGTGGGCCAAAGAGAAGGAGCCGTGGGGAGGAAGAGCCCGAAAGGGAAGGGCAGCGGGTCGCAGGTTAGGGGAGGGCCTCAAGGAGCCGAGGACGAGGACGGCAGGAGGAAGCAGGGACGCAGGTGGGACCCGGGCCGTCTGTCCTGCTGGGCTGTCTCCTCTGAGGGTCCGGATGATGCGGGAGAGGAGCCGCACAGTCGGGAACCGCAGGAGCGTCCAGTGGTGCCCCCCCAGCGCAACCAGGCCCCCCCCAAGACCTGGGGATCAGGTTCCCACGTGGCTGACCCCCCACGTCTCTCCTCCGTGTCCCTCTAAGACGTCCCCACTCGTCATCTCCCTCCATTTTCTCCTCTTCCTCCCACACCCTCTCCGGCCAGGCTTTCTCCCTCCTTCCACCGGGACACTCACTGAGGGCAGCGGCGGCCCCACACTGCAGAACCCGCCGCCGGTTTTCAGGCCCCACCTTCCTCGTGGGTGGCGCTCACACAGCGGAGCGCTCCTCCTCTGTGAAACCCCGTCTTGGTTTGGCATCAGGCTCCCGGTGACCTGGTTTCCTCCAGGCGCTGCCGGCCCCGCCTCATCTGCCTTCCCGGGGGCGCCTCGGGCTCCCCGAGTCTGCTCGTCCTCGGCGAGCCCCTGTGTCGTGGGCACCGGGGACCGGCTCCGTGCCCCGCTGGCTCCTCAGGCTGGACCCCAGACGGTGCAGTCAGCCCCAACACTCGTCATCAGGCACACCCCGCCTCCGGCCTGCTTGCCGCACCTGCTCGTGGGCCCTGAGTCGTGCACGCGCACCCCCGCACGGCCTCGCCCCGGTCCATACCAATGGTGCCCGGCCAGACACAGGCACCTCCCGGCTGGTCTCCTGACGCCAGCTTTCGCCCTCCGACGTCTGCCAGTGTGTACCAGTTAAAGTGCCCATCAGCTCACCGTCTTGTTTTTAGTGCTAGATCATGCGGGGCCCTCCATGACCCGGCCTGTCACCTCTCTGACCTCAGTTCTCCCCGTCTCCCCCTTGCACACTCTGCTTCTGCCCCTGGGGCTCCTTTCTGCTCCGGGAGCGCTCCGGGCACACGCAGGCCTCCGTCTGTGCGCTGACTGCTCCCTCGGCCTGGAGCGCTCTACCCGCTGCGTGGCGCTCCCGCGCTCCACCCGTGCCGTCATTCGCCATGCGTCATTCGTGACCTCCTCGGTGAGGTCCTCCACCCGAAATCGCCAGTCCCCTCACCCCAGCCGTCCCGTTCCCTTCTCCTGCGCTATTTCCTCCTGAGAGGCTGTGGATGCTCTACATTGACTTACAGTTTGACCCGTCTCCCCCCATTAGAACGGACGTCTCATAGGGGCAGGGGTGGGTCCGTGGGCCACTGTGTCCCTCCTCCTAGAACAGTGCGTGGGCCACAGCAAGTGTTCCATAAAGAAGAAGAAAATGATGTGTATGCGAGTGGAGATGAAACTTGGTGATGAAAAAGAAATTGGTCAGGATAGGAACTGAGATCTATCTGTGCCTTCAACCACCGAGAGCTTAATCTGACCACAGAAGGAAGTGTCCATAGAATGACCAGAGAAACTGTGGCCACTGAGAGAGCCATACGAGATCCAAAATTCAATCAGATAGCATGTCACTATCTGAACAAGGGTTGTGTGGTCCTCAGGATACAGAGAGTGCCAGATTCATCAGGGTCTACAAAAGTCAACTGTATTTCCAAACATTTGCAATGAATATTTCAAAAATAAAAAACAGCATCAAAAGAATAAAATATTTAGAAATAAATTTAACAAAAGAGATGTAGGGCCCCTGGGTGGCTCAGTTGGTTAAGCATCTGACTTCGGCTCAGGTCATGATCTCACGGTCTGTGGGTTCGAGCCCAGCATCAGGCTCTGTGCTGACAGCTCAGAGCCTGACGCCTGCTTCGCATTCTGTGTCTCCCTCTCTCTCTGCTCCCCCCCACCCACTCGCACTCTGTCTCTCTCTGTTTCTCAAAAATGAATAAAGGAAAAAAAAAAGAAACGCAAAGCATATTGTCTGAAAACTACATTTTTTAAAAAGTTTGTTGTTTTTTTTTGAGAGAGAGAGAGCACAAGTAGGGGAGGGGCAGAGAGAGAGGGAGACACAGAATCGGAAGCAGGCTCCAGGCTCCGAGCTGTCAGCACAGAGCCCGATGCGGGGTTTGAACCCATGAACTGTGAGATCATGACCCGAGGTGAAGTAGGACGCTTAACTGACTGAGCCTCCCAGACGCCCCAAACTACAAGCATTTTTGAAAGAAATTAAAGAAGATCTAAATAAACAGAAAAACGTCCCACGTTCACAAATTGGAAGCCAATTTATATTAATTTATATTGGAAGTAACAATATTAATATTGTTGCTAGCAGTGCTCTCCAGGTTTATCTGCAGATTCAGTGCAATCTCCGTCAGGATGCAAACTGACTTCTTTGTAGAGACGGCCGAGCTGAACCTTACATTCACAAGGAATTGCAAGGGACCCAGAACAGCCAAAGCCACATTTTAAAAAAGAGGACTCATTGTTACAATCACTGCTTAGCCTGCACTTCACTCTCTTACACTACTTAAAAAAAAAAAAAAAAAAAAAAAAAAACAGAGAGAGAAGAAAGAAGCAAAGGAAGGAAGGAAGCAAGTTAGTTGAGGACTCAGTTTCAGATTTCAAAACTTGCTACAGTAATCAAGATTCTGTGACTCTGGCATAAGGAGGGACATATAGATAAATGGAATAGAATAGGGAGTCCAGAAATAAACCCATGTATCTGTGGTCTCGTTTTTGATGAAGAGGCCAAGACAATTCAATAGGGAAAGAATAATCTTTTCAAAAAATGGGGCTGGGACAACTGGAACCCACGTGTGAAAGAATGAAGTTGGACGCTTACCTCCGATCATATACAAAAGTTAAATGGATCAAGGCTTCACTGTAAGAGCTAAAACTGTAAAATTCTTAGAAGGAAACACAGGGGCAGGAGTGCTTGGGCGGCTCAGTTGGTTGAACATCCAACTTCAGGTCACGACCTCATGGTTTGTGGGTTCGAGCCCCACATTGGGTTCTGCACTCTCAGTGGAGAGCCTGCTTGGGATTCTCGCTCTCTCCTCTCTGACCCTCCCCGACTCGTGCTCTCTCTCTCTCTCTCTCTCTCAAAACAAAATAAATACACTTAAAAAAAAAAAAAAGAAGACATAGGGGTAAATTTCCATGACCTTGGATTTGGCCATGGAGTCTTAAAAGTGATCCCAAAAGCGTGAGCAACGAAAGAAGCAATAGATGAGATGGACGTCATCCAAATTAAAAGCTTCTGCTTCAAAAGACACCTTCGAGAAGGTAAAAAAGACAACCACGGAATGGGAGAAAACACTTGCAGGTCACATATTTGGTAAGGGACTTGGATTTAGAAAGAACTCTTACAAGTCAGTAATAAAAAGTTAAATGGCCCAACTTAAAAACGGGCAAAGGACATGAACAGACATTTCTTAAAGATGATATACAAATGGCCAATAAGCACAGAAAAGATGTTCAGCATTATTATGCACCAGGGAAATGCAAATCAAAACCACTTCACACTCTAGGATGGCTATAATTAAAAAATCAGATAATAAGTATTGGCAAGGATATAGAGAAATTGGAACACTCATACATTGCTGGTGCGAATGAAAAATAGTGCAGCCACTTTGGGAGACGATCTGGCAGTTTCTCGAACAGTTAAACATAGAGTTACCATATGACCGAGCAATGCTGCTCTTAGATATATACCCCAGAGAAATGGAAACATAAGTCCACACAAAAACTCATATATGGATGTTTATAGCAGTGTGATCCATGGTACCCCAAAAGAGGAAACAATCCAAAAGTCCATCAACTGACGAATAAACAAAATGTTGTGTAGCCATTAATGAAATATTATTCATCCCTGAAACAACAAAAAAACCGCAATCCCAACTAAAAGTACTGATTTATGCCACAACATGGATAAACCTTGAAAACATTATGCTCAGTGAGAGAAACCTGACCCAAAAGCCACGTGTGTGTGATTCATTTATAAGAAATATCCAGTGGGGTACCTGGGCGGCTCAGTTGGTTAAGCGTCCAACTCTTGATCTCTGCTCAGGTCTTGATCTCAGGGTCACGAGTTCAAGGCCCACTCTGGGCTCCACGCTGGGCATGAAGCCTACTTAAAAAAAAAAAAATCCATGGGGTACCTGGGTGGCTCAGTCGGTTAAGCGTCCGACTTCGGCTCAGGTCACGATCTCGCGGTCTGTGGGTTCGAGCCCCGCGTCGGGCTCTGTGCTGATGGCTCAGAGCCTGGAGCCTGCTTCCGATTCGGTGTCTCCCTCTCTCTCTGCCCCTCCCCCACTCATGCTCTGTCTCTCTCTGTCTCAAAAATAAATAAACATTAAAAAAATTAAAAAAAATCCAGAA
Source organism: Acinonyx jubatus (assembly GCF_027475565.1). Taxonomy (NCBI): domain Eukaryota; kingdom Metazoa; phylum Chordata; class Mammalia; order Carnivora; family Felidae; genus Acinonyx; species Acinonyx jubatus. The sequence continues at coordinate 768,078 of NC_069394.1, forward strand.
TAGGCAAATTCATAAAAACAAAAAGTAGATAAATCGTTGCTGAGAGTTGTGAAGGGGTAGGCGGTAGCAGCTAGCTGACAGGTTTCTTCTTGGGCTGATGGAAGCGTTCTCAAATTGTGGTGCTTTGTACACACCTTGAGTATACAAAAATCTGCTGGATCACACACTTTTAAGTGGGCAAATTGTATGGTATTCGAACTGTATCTCAATAACGTTGTTATATTGCTGGCCTCCAGGGGGGTGGGGGATGGGTGAAGCAGTGCACTTGGGATCAGCACTGGGTGCTCTGGGTGCACTGGGTGGCGTATGGAGGTGCTGAGTCATTATATCCTACACCTGAAGCTGATCCGACCCGCTGTGTTAACTAACGGGAGTGCAGATCAAAACCAAAACCAACAACAAAAAAGAATGTATAGTATTTCTGAAGATGGGTGTGAAGATAGAGATAAAAAGAGAAGGACCAATAGAAAATCCACTTAGAGAGCAACAAATCCCCTCTTCGCCTCAGCTTGGTGGATGACTGCCTTGTTTATTCTCACCCCCAGGAAGTCTGCGGTTTTATTCTCTGGAGAGGTCTCTAAACGGCAGGAAAACAGGCCCACACCCTCACCCTGGCCTAAAACAACAAACAAACAAACAACCCTACCTCTTATTGTGGCCCTAAACCAAACCCTAATCCTGGATCTGAGGGAAAAAGATGCAGTGTAAATACACAAGGGAACATTACTCAGCCACGAAGAGGAAGGCAATCTTGCCGTTTGCAAGGACGCGGATGGAGCTGGACGGTATTAGTGTCAGCGAAATAAATCAGAGAAAGATTTCACTCACATATGGAATTTAAGAAACAAAAAGATGAAAGCCTCAAAAAACAAGGGAGGGAGAGGCAAACCAAGAAACAGACTCTTCAGTACAGAGAACCCACCGCTGCGGGGAGGGGAGGGGTGGGGGGTGAAGGGTCGCAGGTGGGGTGAGCACCAGGTGGTGCGTGGGAGGGTTGATCACGTGGCGTACACGGGGCGCTCCGATCGCACAGCAGGGGCTGCCTGGCATCTACATAAAAACTTAGGAGATTTCAGTCCCATAGCTTTGCATCCTAATGCAAAATGTACTTGTGATTGTTTTAATCTTTTCCTAATTTGTATTTAATTGATTTAGATTTGCAAGTTGAAATCTTCCTAGGCTTAGGTACAGTATTAGAGCCTCAAAGAGTTTTAGATTCACCGTGTTTATAGTTTATTTATACCTAAGAATTATCTAGGGTCTAAGAAGGTTTGCTCGTTACATCGGAAGATTAATGTTAAAACGATAAGCAAATGTCTTAGATTTGCAAATGCAGCTTACAACGTTTTAAAGTGCTTAACTGGGACACCTGGGTGGCTCAGTCCTTTAAGCTTTGGGCTCTTGATTTCAGCTCAGGTCATGACCTCACAGTTCACGGGCTTGAGCCCTGAGTTGGGCTCTGCCTTAAAGTGAGGAGTCTGCTGGAGATTCTCTCTCTGTGCCCCCCCCCCCCCAAAAAACTGTCTTTCTTTCTCAAAAGTAAATAAACTCAAAAGTGTTTTAAAATAAATAAATTTCTTGACTGAACTCTGATCCCCCCAACCTGCTCCTCTAGGGCAGTTCCTCGCTTCCCTCCGAGGCCCCATTGGAGTCCTCAGGTCAGCAAGGCCCAGGGGTAGACCCTGGCCCGGCATCCCGCCCCGGGTCCTCTGGCCTCCACCCCGCCCCCCTGAGGGAGGCAGTCGCCGGTCTCCACAAAAACCGGGTTCTCCCACGGCAGGGGACGGTGCCCTCACTGGGGTTCAGAACACTGGGCAGGCCCTCACAGGAGCGAGATCCTCACGGGGCCAAAACGAGGCGAGGCCCAGGGCCCTCATGGGGTGGGGCCGTCACGAGGCGGGGCCAGAGCACTGGGCGGGGCCGTCATGAGGCGGGGCTAGAGCCCTGGGCAGGCCCTCACCGGGCAGGACCCGAAAAGGGCGGGGCCGTCATGAGGTGGAGTCAGAACACTGGGCGGAGCCCTCATGGGGCGGGGCCGTCAGGAGGCGGGTCCAGGGCACTGGGCGGGGCCGACACGAGGCGGGTCCAGAGCACTGGCGGGGCCCTCACGGGGCGGGGCCAGATCACTGGGAGGAGGATCTGCGTGGAGGCGGGGCCAGAGCATCACAGCTACAGTGTTTGACCCGGGAAAATGGAGAGGGAAGCTGGGCCACAGAGGGGAGAGTGGTCAGTGGCTTTAGCTGAGGGTTCCAAGAGTGCTGGGGCGACAGGAAGGGGGGAAAGAGCCAAAGGGGATGATGACAGGGCCTGGGAGACAGGGCTGGCCCTGAGTGGGGGTCTAGTCCTGGGGGCCTGGTGGGGGGATGGGTCTCGATGGCCGGGGGGGGGGGGGGGGGGGGGGAGGGGGTGTCCAGGAGGAGGACAGATCCTAAGAGGAGGACGGTCCCCAGGGGGGGTGGGTCCTGGGAGGATAGGCCTAGGGTGCTTAGAGTCAGATCCTGGGATGGGAGGTAGAGGGGGGTCAGGGTAGGGTTAGGGGCCAGGTGGGAGTTTGTATCCCGGAGACCATGGTCCTGAGGGGGAGTTGATCCTGATCCTGAGGGGTGTGAGAAGATTTGAGGAGGGTGGCTGGGATTCTGATGCAGGAGGGACGGGTCCTGGGGAGGTGGGGAGTATGGGGAAGGCCCCGAGAGGATGGACAGACTTGGAGGGGAGGGAAGCCCCTGGTTTGGGGGCAGCAAAGGGGTGGGGGAGGTGGTGGGGAGCAGGGGTGGTAAAAAGGAAGTAGGCCGCACCCCGCAGCAGAAAACTTCCACCTGCCTGAAGCTCCCAAGAGGATAGACAGAGGGCAGCAGGGGCTGGGAACAGAGTGGGCCTGGGTAGAGAAGGAGTCCGGGTGGGGGAGGTCCCGGCACAAAGAGCAGCGGAGCCCTGCCCCCCCAGCTGACCTGTCCTGACAGCCACTGTTGTGGTCCCTTGTGCGCTCAGTTTGGCCCTCATTTCCTCCCTACTCCAACAGCCCTGATTTCCCATCCGTCTTCCATCTGCTGGGACATCCCAGGGCAGGGCTCCTGGAGCCCAAATGCCATCCTGACTCCACCTCCCACCTGCCATGCTTCCAGGGCCAAGGCCTGAACCTCGTGGCACCTGTTCTTCCCTGTGAAGTTCATTCCACCTGCTCTGGTTACCCACACTGAGCGTGCCGGACTGCCTTCTGCCCCGCTCAGAACACTTGGCACCCGGCTTGGAGCCTCTCTGGATCTCCAGCACACGGGCGTCTTTGTTGCCTCTGCGTCCCACAGCTCAGCTGGCCTCCGTTTCCCTCTGTGAGGTGCCCAAACCCGTCCTTGCTCCGCCTGCCTGCATCCCTGCCACCTCCCCCGCCTCCAGAGCCCCAAACAAACGCTGCTGAGCAAGTTGGTGGCTTGCCGCCTTTACGATCCAAGGGGTCCAAGGGGTCCAAGGCGGGTGGCACCATCCGAGCTCCCTGCACAGCCAGACGGGCCCCCCCAGGTCCCACTCTCAGCTCCCGCCGCATCCACGGTGTCACACCTTCCTCATCTTCGGCTCCCACGGTGTCATTTTTCCAGGGAGAATGGAAGCCATGGTTCCGGTTTCCTCAGCCTCCTGCCCTCCCTCCCCTCCGTAGGGGCACCTCCCAGCGCCTCTCCTGGCTCCTTCCCGCCGCAGAGGGACAAGGTCAGGTCTCCGCCATCTTGAGGAGCCTGGCTGCGTCCGAGCAGCTCCTGCCTGCCCCCAGCCGTGCTTCGGGACCGGAGCGTCAGCCGCCTACTGTGCCGTTTTCTCCGTCACTCCTCACTCTTCACCTCACAGCCTGGGCCGCTAGCACCTGTGGTGGAGGTCAAGTCTAACCGAGCTCGTTCACACCAGGTCAGCAGAGGCCCTGGACTCTTCAGCCTTTATTCTGTTGACACTCTGCCCCCTCGAAGCTGTGCCTTGGCTTCTGTGACATCACACTCTGAGGTTTCCCTCGTCTCCCCGCTTCTCTCATGCACTGGCTGCGCTCACCCCTCTCAGGTGGCCTCACCCCTCCTGCGGCTTCAGTGGTCAATACTCCTGAACCTTCTCCCTCCAGCCCTGACGTCTGCCGGAGCTTCAGGACTGTGTCGCCGCTGCTGCCTGGTGGCTGTACGCAGGCGTCTTCCCAGCCGGGGGTAGCCCTGCGCCGCTCGAGCACAGGCACAGCCCGGGCTGCCTCTCCCGCGGGGATGGGCCTGAGCCCCGCACCGCGGGCCTGAGCGTACACCGAGTGCAAGGGCGAGCCCGGAAAGAGGAACTGGAGGTTGAGTTCACAAGAGGAAATCAAGAGTAAAAGCCTGACTCCATGAGGAAGGTGAGTCACAAGGAGCAGGCAGAAGCAGGAAGCGGCCTGAGAAAGAGAAAGTTCCTCCGAGGCCACCACAGGGATCCTCCCTGGCTGGGCGCGAGGACGGAGAGTTCCGCAGTCTCAGGAGGTCACGCTGCCAGGCACCCCACCACCTCTGCCCGAACGGAGACACCTTCTGGACTCCCTTGTCCGTCCTGCACATCCAAGCAGTTAGCTTGAGTCAGTTTCTCTCCGCCCCTAGTTTGGGCTGCGGTCTGCCACCCGCAGGGCTGCAAGGGCCTCAGTGTCAGCCGGTGCGGCCTCGCTCTCGTCTCCTCCGAATCCCGTCCCCACAGCAGCTGGAGGGACCCTTCCGCAGCAGGAACTCGCTCACTCCGCCACAACCACCGGGCCCTGCTCTCTGCCCTTAGGAACCGGCCTGTGTCCCCGCTGATCTGACCTCTGCTGACCTCTTTAGCCGAACTGCTCAGTGTCACTGGCCCTGATAATACCCCACACAGTCACGGATACAACCACACAGATTTCACACACACAGATACAACCACACGGACACTCACAGGACACTCACAGATACAATCACACGATTCTCACACAGTACAAACACACTGAGCGCCCCCCCCCCCCCACGCACCCAGTACTCTCACCCACACACAGCCTGGGCGTCAGCCTCACTGACGGGTCCCGCGTCCCTGCTGCCCCCTGGTCCTGGCGTTTGCAGGAGCTGCTGCTCGCCCGCTAATGCCTTCCCACCACCGTGGGCTCACCCCCTCCAGAAAGCCTTTCCTAACCCCCTAAGCCGGGCCCCTCAGGAGGGGGAAGAACCAACGTGGCCCAAGGATTCTGTTAAGAATCGAGCCCAAAAGGAGAAGACTTACTTTTTTGTGAAGCTTTGAGATTTCTTTTATTTTGTATCTCCCCGCGTCTTTATTTTTGCCGACGCATTGTCTCAGTCGTTACAATAAAGCCTTTCCGAGGAGAGGCCTGTGCTCTTGTGGCCAGTGAGGGGGTGAAGGCCGCGCGGATGAACAGTGTGGTTCAAGAACAGGGAAGCCGGTGTGTGGGGACCAGAGGGAGGCAGCTTCCAAGAGTAAGGGCCTGGCGTGGGACCCTCAGGGCAGGAGCACAGACCTGGGAGGGCTTAGCATCCCAGTGGAAAGGCCAAGTTCTCAATCAGAAACGTGTGGTTGGGAGTGAGCCGAGTGCCAGGCAGTTGCTGGGCCTGCACGACTGTCTGCAGGGGCCTCCAGCCCCGTGGAGGATGGGGGCCCGTGCTGGGCTGGCTGGCGGTGGAGCGCGGGGCCCGGGCTGGCCCGGAGCAGGGGGTGGGTGACGCTGCCCAGGGTAAACCCAGAAAGAGGGGGGTCATCGGTCCCAAATTGCATGCAGAGGTTTAGAAGGATGTGGCACTTGGGAAGCCACCTGTGACCTTCCCGGAGCAGCTGAGTGTTGTGGCCCACGGCCGAGCTGCAGGGGCCCCAGGATGGGCAGAGTCCTCCTCTCGGGGAGGAAGACCGTTCTGGGCCCGACTGGGGACGAAGGGGCCAGCGGGAGGGCGGGGCGCAGGGCCTTCTCTGGCACAGGGAGGACCCCGTCGGGAGGGCACGGCTACGGTGTGACCACCGCAGGGTTTTATCGCCGGCTCGCCCTGTGTAACCTTCACAGCACACTGCCAGCCGCCGGCTCCGATCGCCTCACCCTGGGGCCTTGCCACCCCCAGAAATTCCCCCTCCGTTATCTTCAGTGCCAGCCAGTTTCTGCCCACAGCTTTCTGTCCCCAGCCCCTCCCTGCCCCTATCACCACACTCAGCCGCGTGGCCTCCCAGCCCCCTCCTGGCTCAGTCCCTGCTCCCGGGGCCCCAGCCGGCCGATCACCACTTTTTCTGCAAATGCCCGCTAGTGCTTTGCCTCTTCCGTCTCACCCTACATCTTCTCCAGCCCCAGGGCTCTGCCACACGCCAATGACTCCCAGACCTCAGCTTCGGTCCTGGTTTCTGTCCCTGGCTCCTGGATCTGGGCTGTCTGTCAGTGGCCATCTCTAGGCGCAGGGCCCTGGGGGGTGCTCGGGGGAGGGGGGAGGGGGAAGGAGGGCAAGCGACACACTAGACCCAGGAGCGCGGCACATTTGGATCCCACAGCTGGGAAATTCGCAGCCTTTGGGGCTGCTTGGACGGTCAGCCTAGAGGAGGGGGGTGAGGGTGAGCGGGGCCTCCTCCCATCAGGGTGCAGGAATTGGTGCCCAGCTCTGGCCTCCGTCCCGATGGTCCCGTGTCCTCCCCTGGTGGGGCCACCGTCCCACCCGCTCGTTACTATCCGTGCCCTGTCTCCAGGACTCCCAGAGACCCCCTCCCCACCCCAGTCTCTTACAGTTTCCCTGGTGTTGAGGAGTGGCCGCCATCTGGCCGAACCCGGCGCTGAAGCCGCTGATGCCCAGGCCGCCCGCCTGCGTCTTGATCGCCGACTTGAGCTCGTGATTCTCCCGAATGAGCCGCACCAGCTTCTTTAGCTCCTCGTTCTCCCTCACCAGCCTCTCGATCTGATGCCGGAGCCCCTCATAATTGGCGAGTAGAGACATGCCCCGGGGCAACGGGATGGGTGCAGCCCGAGTCGGGGCTCTGCACCTGGAGACTGCCCAGGGCCCCGGGCCTCGCCCGGGCGGGAGGAGGGCACCAGGGTTTGCCAGAGGCAAGGCTGGCCCAGTGGGCCCTGGGTATTGTGAGGTCAGAGGCTGTGCCCCGCTCCCGGCCCTCTCTGCTCTGCCAGGCTCAGCCCTCCGTGCTCCAGGCCTGTGCACAGGTCCTGCCTCGGCTGGGATGCACCGACCCCTCCTGTGTCTGCAGGGGCCTGCTCCCTCAAGCGTCCTGTCACCCCAGCGAGCTCATCTCTGCCCTCTAGGCTTCCCTGCAGCCGCGCCTCCATCACAGCGCTTACCTGGCTCTGTGCACTTGGCTGCTGGTGCTGTTGGGCTCACTTTACGGTGACGTGGGCGTGCTGTAGCTCCCCAGCACCCAGCAGAGGGCCTAGGTGCACTGCAGGTGGGTAACCAGTGATCTTCTGTGGAATGGAAACTCATCACCCGTCTTCCTGGCTAGGGCACCCTTTCCTTGGGACGCTGGGCACACCTGGAGCTAGCCTGTTGGCCTCTCTCCAGGACATTGTACCTTGGGCCCCTGGACAGTGACCATACTTTCTTCCAACCCAGGTGCTCAAAGCCTGTCTCTGACTGCTGGCCCGGGGGCTCCCTTGTCCACGCTCCTGGCTCCCTATAGCTTGGAGTCTCCGCTTCTGGTGACTCGGGGCCCCACCCTTCCCCCCACGGCACCCGCGTGAGTTCAAGACCCAAGACTGTGTTCTTCGGCAGGTCGTCAGGTTTCGGGAATTCAGACCTGGGAGTCCCCGTCATGTTCCCTTTCTTTTTTTAAAATTTTTTTAATGTTTATTTATTTTTGAGACAGAGAGAGGCAGAGCACGAACGGGGGAGGGTCAGAGGGAGAGGGAGACACAGAATCCAAAGCAGTCTCCAGGCTGCCAGCCCAGAGCCTGATGCGGGGCTCGAACCCACGGACTGCGAGATCGTGACCTGAGCCGAAGTCGGACGCTCAACCGACTGAGCCACCCAGGCGCCCCTGTGCTCCCTTTTTAAGAACTGCCTGCTCAGAAATCTTGGGGGGGGTCTGACCTTGGGAGTCAAGTGAGGCGGTGTCCTGGGGTGTCCACCCAGGCGGAGAGGGCAGTGAGGCCCAGGTCTAAGCCGGAGGTGGGGGTGAGGACTGGTTCGGAGTCAGCCTGAGTTGAGCATTCTACCTGGGCCTCACAATGGGGGCCTGCCCCCACCCTCCTCCCACACCCTGGACAGTCATCGCGGCTGCGTCACTGTGGCCCCTTTCACCTGGTGGGGGGAGGGGTGTCGTCACCACTCTGCTGTTCACAGTGTGGGGAAGTGAGCTTCTCATGGCTTTCCCACTCGCCTTCTACCATCCAGTCTTGCCTGGCTGTTGTCCTCTCCTTGGGTTGGTGCAGCTGGGGTGGTTCCGTTGACGGGTCAGTGGGGCTGAGCTCCGGTGCCCAGGTGTTTGGTCGAACACTGGTGTAGATATTGCTGTGAAAATATCTTGCAAAGTGACTGGCATCTACAATCGGTTGATTTGATGTGGGTAGGCCTCATCTAAGCAGCCGAAGGCCTCAGGAGAAGGAAACCTCAGGAGCCCAGGTTTTCCAGGGAGGAAGGAATCCTGCCTCGCTGCTCTCCCACACGGCTGCCTGAGTTTCCAGCCCGCTGGCCTCCTCTACAGATTTGGGACTTGCCAGTCCCCACAACTGCACAAGCCCATTCCTTAAATCTCTTAACATCTGAGGAATCCGACCGATACTTCCCTTTACACACTGCTTTTTCCCTCCGAAAACGGTATATTGGGCACCTATTGTGTGGCGGGCATTGTGTTAGAAATTGGGGGTTTAGTGAATCACTATATTGTACCCCTGGAGCTAAAATAACAGCGGAATTGTTATATTATCCTTCCCCTTCCCACCGTGCAGCCTGGGGCGAGGGCAGACTGCCGCCCCCCCACCGGGTCTCCCCGCACCGCGCCGCGGCCGGCAGCCTGTCCCATGCGGACAGCCCAGGCCCCCTCTGGTCTCTGTCCCTCCACTCGTATCTCCCTTCCTTCCAGTTCACTTATCTTGTCGTTGTTCTGTCCTGTGTACAACTGTCCTTCTGTGCCCAAACCTAGCGGGCTTGAGTTTGGGACGAAGTAGCATAAGTCTGCAAAGAGCGAGGGCTTCGGCCAAAGCTTTACCCACAGCAACTTGGATGGCGTGACGGGAGCGAGAGGGAGTGGGTGGCCCTCCCCGCCTTCTCCCTGACTCTTCCCGAAGGACTGGCAGGAAGCTCCCGGCTTCCCGGCTTCCCGGCTTCACGCGGGGTTTGCTCTGCATCCCTCACGGCGCATTAGGAATTCACTTCACACACACCTCCAGTGTCCCCACTGGTGCTGAGTCAGGCGTCTCCACTGCTGGTCTCGGGTCACTGGCTTTGCACAGTGTGTCCCCATTCAAAGTTGCCTGCTCAGATTCCGCTCAGCACAGCAGCTTGGCGAGGCCTCAGGGGATCTTTGCTCCCTTCTTGGCTTGGGACTCTTTGTCAGTTTCCTTGTAAAAGGCATCTTCTCAAGGCAAAAAGTTGCTACAGAACAGGGACCTTTAACCTGGAACCCTCTGTCCACACCCCCTCCTACCTGCGTCCACGCGGGCGGACTGTGGCGGGCCGTTCTGGGCTTGTGGGGGGCGGCACCAGGGAAGGAACCGTGCTGCCCGTGGCCCTAGCGTCCCAGCAATCGCGGCTGGGTGATCATTTCCGTGCTGCCTGCTGTGCCCCTTACAGCCTTGGGGTCCCACCCTGTGGCCCACAAGGAGCTCCTGGGAGGAATCTGCCCAGTCTGTGCTCCCACAGATCCAGCTGGCACTCGAGTGCAGTGCCCTCCTGGATGCCAGCCGCGACTCCCCCCTCCCTTTCCCTCTCCTTCACTTCAGACAATGAAAGGGCCGTGGCCAGCTCGGTTTGGGTGCTTACCGTGTGCCGGGCAGTGTTGTAACAGTCTCCGTCCTCCAGGTGGGGACACCGGTGCACAGCCCTCCATGTCCGGTGCCTGGTCCAGACCTTCCCCGGGGCGCCCGGATCCCCACGGCCAGTCGGGTCTTCCCACCTTTCCCAGCGGTGGGGGCTGGGGCTTGGTGCAGGTCTTGGAGCCTGCTCTTTGACCTGCTCTTCCTGCCTCCAGCCTCACCCCTGCTCAGGCAGCATGTGTGTGTGTGTGTGTGCGCACGCGTGCGCGCGCGTGTGTGTGTTTCCCACAGCTGCCAGGGGAGGGACCCCCCTGGGGGTCTGACCCCCCACTGGCCCTCGGCTCTGTTCAGAGGGAAGACCCAGGGTGGTGTCCCAGGAGAGGACAAAGGCCCCGCCGTACGGTCTCCACTCTGCATTCTAGAGTCCAGCACAGGCCCTGGCACATGGTAGGTGCTCAGCAAACGTGTGAATACAATTTTTATTCAACCCTTAAATTTTGTTTTTCCTGGAAGCATTCTGCCCATGAAGCTGGAGAAGATATGCTGGCAGAAGAAACAAGGCAGGCGCTAACTGGCCTGCTGAGTGTCTGAGGATGTGCCCCTAGGTTTCTGAGGGACCGGTTGTCCCCTCCTGACGTTGTCCCCTTAGGACTGCGATGGCCCCGCTCATCCAGGCAGGGCCTGACCAGCCGGAGCTGGGAAGGGGTGCCTCAGGGGAAGTTCTCTCCAGGCCTTGGCTAGAGGCAGCGTCTTCTTCTGTGAGTGTCACTTGGTCACCAACCCCACGGGTCCATTCGGTCGCTCCTCAGGAAGGGCCGAGGGGCCAGCGGAGACCAGGAGGCCTCTGTCGGTCTCTGGAGCTCGTTAGCTACAAAGAGCTTTGTTCGGAAGGCGCCAGGAGGGGAGAGCCCAGGCGGCCTGCAGGCTAGGGGCGCCCAGGGCCGGGGCTGCTGCAGGCGGGCGGCGGGGTTCCGGACCCTGGGCTCCAGGGGTGGGCCTCCCAGCCGCCTCCCCCCCAGCCCTGACCCTCCTTGATTCCTCCTCCTTCTTCAGACCTCAGCTTGCGAGCCGCCCCCCTCTTGCAGGCTCTGCCTCCCGCTTCACTGTGTCTCCTCCCTGCGCCTCGCCTCCTCCATCTGTCCAATGGGGTAACGATGCCTCTCTTCCCCCTGGTGCCCTTCCGAGACCCCGGTGAGCCCCAAGGTGCAGCAGCCTGTATCATGTCCCTGAGTCCACGACCAGCACTTTCTCTCACGAACCCTCAGGCGGCAAGAGCCCGGGCCCCGCCTGTCTCTGCTGCGTCCTCCACCCTCTCGGCCTCCAGAAGTCCAGCCTCTCTGCCAGCCCTCGTCTGGGGCACCTCCACCGCCTGCACCCCCGACGGCACTTCTTGGGCTTTAGGCCCCTCCCCCAGAGCTTCCCCACCCCTCACCCGCCTCCTGTGGGCTGTGTCCACTCAACGTGCCACGTGAGCCTCCCCTGCAACGGACCCGGGTCTGAGAGGTGCCTCTGTGGGCCCCACAGCCAGGGCCGACCTGCTCCTGCTCCCCGGGGGCGGCGGGGGCAAGGGATGAGGAGTCGGCCTCTGCCCAGCCCTCACTTAGCACACTCGCCACGGACCTTTCCGAAGGAATTCTTATCAGGAACCTCCAAGAACACAGAGGGAAGTGGCGAGCCACAGAGGGCCTGGTTTTAGGCCCAGCTCGCCTTCTGCTGGCCGGTGGCCGTGGGAATGTGCGGTCACCGCAGGCTGGGCTGATCGCACCCACCCTCCAGTTTGTCTTCCGGTTCGATGATATGTGAAGGTCACTGCGAGGTCAGGCTTGCACGTGGCGCCCGACACCTGGCCCCGATTACGGGCTTCGGAGGCTCGGGGTCCCCACGCCCCAGTGCTGCCGGAGGAAGGGGCCTGAGGCCCATGTCCCTCAGATGGGGGCCCTAGGGCCCCCACCTTCCCTTCAGCCTGTCTGGGTCCCTGAGCCTCAGTTTGGGGAATAGTGCGCTACACGTTTCCGGCCACAGGGGAGTGGGGGTGTCTCGTCCTCAGAGCGAACCCGACACAAACACGGAGGGTTTTGCCTCAGTGCTTATTGCAAACGTGCACTGTTTCCGTGCGACCCATACACGCGGCCGGTCCCGTTCGTTGGCGTGCATTTTGCCCACGAGAAACGTTAGGTGGAAGTGGAAAGCAAATGCTGCACCCAGCCGGGCAGACCAGGCCGCGTAGACGCGTGCCAGACACCCGCCGGGCCACGCCCGACCCCGCCTGTCGCAACTTCCCAGCTGGTTTCCCGATAACAGGCAGGCCCCGCCCCCGCGGCCCCACCGCGGGCGGGCCTTCCAGTAAACACCCCGGTCGGTCGTGGGGGTGTCTGTGTGTCCTCACCAGTCGGCACTCGTGCGCCGTCTTCCCTGGGCTTCTGCCCCCTGTCGCTGAGGGTGGGGACTGGGGGCGGCCAGTGACCGCGCCAGGCCACTGATTCGTCCCCTGTGGTCTGGCTCCGGCCACCCCCGCCCCCCACCCCGGCCGGGCTGTTTCTCTGTCGGTTCGCAGCGGCGACGCGTCCCAGCTGCGTGCACATGCGCTCGAAGCCCTAGGCACACGGTGTGGGCGAGACTGGAGGGGTGCCCGGCACTGAGGGCGAGGGTCCTGCAGGGGAATGGGGTGAGGGGGAAAGATGGGCAGGGTGGGCCGTGGGGCCTCGGAGGCGGTGTTGCCGCCGAGGGCGGGGGATGAGGAAGCAGAGCAAAGGTCCTGAGGCAGGAGGCAGCACCACACACGGAAGGACTGGGAGAGGACTGTGGGGCTGGACGGTGTGGGCAGGGACGAGGAGGCGCCATCAGCGAGGGAGGCTGCGGTGGGAGCACCGGGGTGTAGGCAGGGGGCAGGGCAGGGTGGTTTGGAGTCTGTGCCGCGCCAGGCGGGTGAGGGCCTGGGAAGTGCTCGAGGCAGCAGCTGCTGTTCGCCTGTGGGAGCCGGATGGAGGTGGAGGTGCTGTGGGGAGTGGGGCAAGCCGGCGGGCAGTGCTGAGGTCCACGAGGGGCCACTGGGAGGACGTCGGGCCACCGTGCCCTGGGACCGCCTCAGGACAGGGTGGGCAAGGCCTGTCAGAGGGGGCTAAGAAGGAGTGTGGGGCAGGCCTGCACCCCTGGGGGAGGAAAGACACACTGGAGCCTTGGGGCGGGGTGGGGGAGGGGGAAGAGGTGTGTGGATTTGAGCCCAGGGCCAGGAGGGGAGTGCCCCCAAGGTAGAGTCCTTGTGCAGGGCCTGTCGCCGCCATCTGGAGCTCGCGCTAAGGGGGAGCCTCAGTGGGCCTTGCTTTGGGAGCCTGCAGGCAGGAGGCGCCTGAGGAAGGTTGAAATCCTGGGGGGCGGTGCCTGCAGGGGTGAGAGGAGGTGGCCGGGGGGGGGGGGGGGGGGGGGGGGGGGGGAAGGGGGTGGGCGGGACCGGCAGGAGGGGCGGGGGCCTGAGGCTCCGTGCCCGGGACCTTCCAAGGGGAGCATTGGAGGGGCGGGTGGACAGAGGGCCAAGGGGAGACGGACAACAGGTAGAGAGATGCTGTTAGGGTACATCCAGGAGGAAGCCAGACACTGGCGGGAGCAAGCGTAGGTCCCCCCACAGTGCCCCAGGCCTCCTCCGGGCTGGTCCTCGGGCCGGCCGCCTTCTGCTGAGCGGCTCTTATGTGAAGAACTGGGGACACAAAATAAACGAGAACTTGTGCCCCGAGTTCGGTGTCTTCAGGGGACAAAGCGGCCAGCCTTGGCAGCGGGGCGCCCAGGAGGGCAGGTGTGACGCCTGAGGAGGGGGCTGGGCGCCCAGGGAGGGCGTGACTCCCGCTGGCCCAGTAGGACCTTGGCTGCAGGAGCCACAGCCGAGATTAGTGCAGGCAACGGTAGCCTTTGGGGGGCCTTTAAGCCGGGAGTGAGGTCCTCGCCTGTGTGTCTGGTTCAAGACTGGAAGTGGGGAGGCCGATGCTCCAGAGGCTCTTCTTGCAGGGTTCAGGCGGGAGGCCGCGTGGGCTTCAAGCAGGACCGAAGCACCGTGAGTGGAACGGGGGTGGGGTGGGTGGGGGCACAGAAAGAAAACCGCCCTGTGCGTCGTACAAGGTGAAAGAGGCAGATCCCGGAAGACGGGCATCGGTGAGTGAATCACCTCTGGCGGGGCTACTTCATTTTCTCGGTGTCCCAGACCCTCCGGGGGCTGTCCCTGTCCCACCGTCCCCTCCACACTGGGCTCCGGGAACGCGGCCGGCTCTCTAACGCACAAGGCAGTTCCACAAGGGCTAGATCCGTTGAGTGCCAGTCGGGCGCCGCATCTCGCGCGAGGCATCGGGGTAGCCGTGGTCGTGCCGCGGCCACTAGAGAGTCACGTGAAGTCGGACGCACCTGCCGGCGGACAGGCCACCGCCACACGGGGGGCAAGGGTTCTGCTGGAGGAGCGGAGGCAAAGGGCGTGGAGCCCCGGATGGTGGGGGTCAGGGGAGCGCTCCAGGGGGACGGGTTCTCACATCTGATCCACCCGGGTTGAAGGAAGACGAGGTGGGGACGACGTGTGCGGCTGACGTGTGCACGGTGGGGGCGAGTGGGAGGCGAGGGCGGTGGCCGCGCAGGCATGTCACGTGGGGCCTGAGGTCACATCAGGATGTGACTTCATCCTGAGCGCTGAGGGCTGTGGTTCTCACCAGGGGCTCTGCATTCGGAAGCGTGGGCGGGGGCGGGGGGGTGGTTTTCCTGCCGTCACAGGGACTTGGGGTATCAGTGCCCTCCTGTGCTGCGCTGGGCACTCTGCCCAGATGACGGGGTGTCCCCTTATGGTTAATTTTCTAATTGCGCTGCCTTGTGGTCAGAGGACAAGGTCAGGGGAACCGGTATTCTGTGCACGCGCCACGATTTACACGCCCGTAATCTCGTCGGCAGACGTCTAGCCGCTTACGGGGTTCTGCTAGTGTAAACGGTGACACGGCAAACGTTCCCACGTGTCTGCAGACGAACATGTGCAAACGTTTATCCTGGGCACACGTGCAGATTTCCGGGTGGCAGAAATGCAAGTTTTCCACCTGACAAGATAATGCCAAACTCGCTTACTAACTGACTTGCTCGCCAACGCACAAAGTGATTCCTGGTGCTGCGTGACTTCTCCGACACCTGATATGTCGGGCTTGTGCATTTTTTCTGGTCGAGTGGACATTAACTGGCATCCCGTCGCGGTCGCGGCCTCAGTCGTGCAGGTGTTCGTTGAGCGCATACGCTGTGCCCGCCATTACTTGCCTTCCCCTGATGATTTATGCAGTTGGACCTGCCACTGTGCGTGTTGTGGCCATTTGTGGTCGCTCTTCTGTGAAACAGCCGTTGCGGTGTCCCCCAAGGGGCCTCAGTCTGCGGGATACCCAGCCCCGGCCACAAGGTAGCCAGGGGTCTCCCTTGGCATCCGTCTGCTCACAGGGCAGGAAATGGAGCTCGGCCAGCACCGCAGCTGCGTCTTCCTTTTCTGACGGAGTCACGGAGCCGACAAGGCCACCTCCGTGGACCCACAGGTGCCAACTCATACTCAAGATGGTGAGGTCCACGTTGGGCAGGGCGAGAGCTGCCCTGGCCTCCAAAGCTTGCGCCTCACGGCAGTCGTCGGGCCTTGGGCCCTTCCACGGACGGAGCTTCTGGGGTCCTGATTCGAGAGCCACTGTCCCCCAGGGGGCTCAGAGTACGGCTTCCTCGGGCATTGCTGCTTCCTCTCCACTTGCTCCCTGTCCACGGGCCGCTTACCAGTAGGGCAAAGCGTTACCATAAGCAGTGCTGCGAGTCAAACCAACATTCTACCTCTACCTGATTACCGGGGGTGCACAGGGAGTTCACCGAAGGTCACACTGTCAAGCAGAAGAGGAAAGGGTTTTGTTAATCTTTTGCCCACATTCACATTTTATTTTTTATTTTTTTCACGTTCATGTTTTAATTTGAGAGACAGAGGGAGAGAACAGGCGGGTGAGGGGCAGAGGGAGAGAGAGAGAATCTTAAGGGGGGGATCGATCCCGTGACCCTGGGACCGTGACTTGAGCCAAGACCGTGCGTTGGACGCTCAACCGACTTAAGCCACCCAGGAGCCCCCACGTTCCTATTTGAAAAATCACCTTTATTGAGGTATAATTCTTATGCAATAACATGTACCCATTTTAAGCAAACAATCTGATGAGTTTTGACAAGTGTATGTACCAAGTGACCCCCACTACAACGAGGGATAAAACATTTCTGTGACGCCAACAGTTCCCTTGTGCGCCCTTCCCTGGCAAGTCCCGCCTCCAACCCCTGGGCCTAACAGCCTTTTTTCTTTTTTTCTTTTTTTTAAATGTTTATTTATTTTTGAGAGAGAGAGAGAGAGACAGACAGAACATGAACGGGGCAGGGTCAGAGAGAGAGGGAGACACAGAATCTGAAACGGGCTCCAGGCTCTGAGCTGTCAGCACAGAGCCTGACGCGGGGCTCGAACTCACGGACCGTGAGATCATGACCTGAACCGAAGTCGGACGCTTAACCGACTGAGCCACCCAGGCGCCCCCCTAACAGTCTTTTAATCAGACAGTGCGTATTCTTTTGCGTCTGGCGTCTCTTGCTCAGAGTTCTGATCTTGAGATCCACTCACGGGGCTGTGTTAGTATTACTGGCTCACTGCTCTTTATGGCTCGGTGGCATTTCATCACATGACTGTGTCACAATTTATCCACTCACCTTTGATGGACATTTCAGTCATTTCCATTTTTGGCTCTCATGGATGAAGCCCACTGTGAACATTTGTGTATACATCTTTGGGTAAAAATCTAGGAGCGACGTGGCTAGATCGTATGGCAAATAGCTGTTTAGCGTGGTAAGAAACTGCCAAATTGTTTTCCAAAGTGGTCGTACCTTCCACGTTTCTGCCACCAGCACATGACAGCCCTGGTTGTTCCGCGTTGCCGATGTTTGTTATTGTAAATCTTTCTGTTTTCGCTGTACTGGTCGGTGTGGACCGGTATCTCGTTGTGGCTTAACTTGCATTTCCTTGATGCCTAACGATGTTGAAAATATTTGCGTGTGTTTGTTGGCCCTTTGTGTATCTTCTTTTATGAGGTTCCTAAAGTCTTTTGACCATTTTTGAAAATTAGGTTGCATGCCTTGTGATTCTGAAATTGCAGAAGCACCTATGTGGTCCAGATATAAACCTTTGTCAAACACGTGCATTGCACATATTTTCTCCAAGTTGTGGCTTGTCTTTTCATTTCCTCAGCAGTGTCTTTTACAAATTTTTTTTAACATTTATTCGTTTTTGAGAGACACAGAGAGACAGAGCGTGAGCAGGGGAGGGGCAGAGAGAGAGGGAGACACAGAATCCGAAGCAGGATCCAGGCTCTGAGCTGTCGGCACAGAGCCTGATGCGGGGCTCGAACCCACGAACCGTGAGATCATGACCTGAGCCGAAGTCGGACGTTAATCTGACTGAGCCGCCCAGTGCCCCTCCTCAGCAGTGTCTTTTAGAGACTAAAAGCTTTTAGCGAAGATTTTTTTAGTGGTTCATGCTTTTTGCGTCTTATCTAAGAAAGTTGCTTATTCTAGGGTCGTGAAGAGATTCACCTGTGTTTTCATCTAGAAGGGTTTTTTTAATATATAAATTTAGCTTTTATATTTGGGTCTATGAGCGATTTCAAGTTAAGTTTTGTGTGTGATGTAAGGTAAGGATCGAGATTCTTTCCTAGTGGTATCTGCTGGTTCCATCAGATGGAACCATTTGTTTAAAAAAATACGTGTACGTCTCTTTCTGGATCCTCTATTCTGTTCCACTCACCTGTGTCCTCCTTATAATTATTGTCACTTCACAGTAAGTCACGAAACCAGGTGGAATAGCTTCTCCAACTTTGTTCTTTTTTCAAAACTGTTTTGACTTTTCTGCATCTTTTGCATTTCCATTTAAATCTTAAGATGTTTGTCAATTTCTACAATAAAACCCCTGGGATTTTGATTTTGATTTTGATTGTGTTGGATTTCTCTATCAATCTGTAGAGAATTGACCTCTTGACACCCTAAGTCTTCTGATCTATGAATGTAAATTTCTCTGTTTAGGTCTTTAAAAATACCTCTCAGCAATGTTTGTCATTTTCAGTGGACTTGGATTGCACATATCTTTTTAAATGTATTACTGTGTAGAAAAGGCCTGAGACCACGCCCCTGAGAAAGGTCTTTCTGCAAGGCTGGCCCTTGCTTCTCATCTAGCAGCTTGATTTCAGGAGGATTCCCACAATTCCCAGAACCGATAGGCTGAAGGAACTGTGCCTAAGCTGTACATTCAAACGACATGGCTTCTGCCGAGCGTCTGGTTTCCTTCTTAGAGTCTGGGGGTTGCTGCAGAACACGGGCAGAGGGTGCCTATGTGATCAGCCCCTATAAAAACCTTGGGCGCTGAGTCTGCAGTGAGCATCCTTGATCGACAACATTTCACACACGTGATCACAGCTCCTTGGTCAACGAATTAGGTTCATCTTTTGTGACTCCGCAGGGAGGAGACCCTTGAACGCTTGCACTTGACTTCCTTCAGATTTTGCCACATGAGTTCTTTTCCTTGCTGATTTTGCTTTGTAGTACTTCTCTTTAATAAATCCTAATGGTGAGTGGAGTAGATGCTAAGTCCTGTGAGTCCTAGCGAATCATCAAACCTGAGAGTGATCTTAGGGAGCCTCTGCCATAGTCCCTAAGCACTTGATGGGTTTTTTAAATGTATGTATAGTTAACACATACGTATATAGAGTTTTAAAATTTCACGTTCATAGCAGTGAACAATTACATAACGTTTTGAGCAATATGAGAATTTATTTATACGACACACCTTTACTATCTTACGGTTCCGTAGACGAGAAGTCTGATAAGTCTCGATGGGTTAAAAACCAGGTGTAGGTAGCACCGTGTTTGTTTTCAGAGGATCTTGGGAGAATTTGTCTCCTTGCTCTTTGCTGGTTCTGGAGGCCACATGCCTTCCTTGACTTGTGGTCCTAATACGTATATGACTTTTAAGTAATTAATTTAGAGAGGCAGAGACAGAGGGAGAGAGAGAATCCCAAGCAGGCTCCACACCGTCAGCACAGAGCCCACGAACCGCGAGATCACGACCTCAGCCAAAATCAAGACTCAGACGCTTCACCGACTGAGCCCCCCAGGAGCCCCGCGTGACTCTTTTATTGTTGACCTTGTGTACTATGATCTCGTCAAACTCATTTGTTTGTTCTAGTCGTCTTTTTGGTAGATTTCAGAGGATTTCCTGTTTACGTGGTCGTGCTGCAATAAATAAACGTGCCCTTTTTTCTTGCCTTATCATACTTGCTAGAGCCTTCAGTATGATATTTTTGTTTTTGTTTTTGAGAAAAGTCACCTGACATCTTTATTGTTTTGGGTAGGGGTGCCAGGAACTCTTTACCATCACAGGCCTCTGGCTGCACAGAGTGGAGACGGCCCTGGGGTGGCGGTGGCCCTGGGGTGGCGGTGGCCCTGGGGTGGCGGTGCTCCTAAGGTGGCGTCCACCACAAATCAGAGTGACACTCGTAGATTGTGTGCCAGCCGCTGCTGAGGTGGCCGGGATTCTTGTGACGGTGGGCTGCACGCGAGAGGTGGCCGGCCCCGCTGGCTAGATCTCTGCCTCCCGAGCACCAGGACACCTTGGCCATCGGCCCTGGCCCCACGCTCACAGTCCTGTAGCACAAGGGGTTTCAGCCTTCAGATTCTGGGGTTCGGCCCTGAGCGTCTGCCTGTGTCTCCCAGTCAGGAAGCTGGGGCAGTCCCGCTGTCACTTGTGGCAGATGGGCAGACACAGTGACAGCTCCTCTCAGGCAGGGGCCAGAGAAGGAGAAGGCCCCTGTGCCCAAGTTTCCCCTTTTCATAAGGGCGGCAAACACACTGGATTAGGGGCCCACCTTACTCCGGTGTGACCTTGTCCTAACTCATTACACCTGCTGTGACGGGATTTCCAGACAAGAACACACAGCGAGCGCTCGGGCTTAGACTTCAACGTGTGAGTTTTGGAAAGACGCGTTTCAGCGCATGATCGTGGGCTCATAACAGAACCTGGGGAACTTTACGAGGTCAGCATAACGCTTTTGTGTCAGTTTTGGTAGATTGCAGGTTGATGTATCACTGGTTTTGGAAGTTTTTCAGGCATTATCTCTTCAGACGTCCCTTTTCCGCTCTCTCTTTTCCTTCCAGAACCGCGCCTACCTTGCAGCCTCCTGCCCCATAGCAGAAGCACATGTCTACATTTTCTCTGTCCGTCCCTTCTCTCTCTTTGGGAGTTGGGATGTCTTCTATTGACCTCTGGGCTCAGTAATCCTTTCTTCTGACTTGTCTAATCTGGTCTTAAATGCAGCTACTGAATTTTTAGTTTCACCTAATTGTAGTCCTCCATTCAGTTTGATTCTTTACATAGATTCCAACTCTCTCGGGGAATTCTCCATATTCTCGTCCATGTTTCTCTACTGCCCCCTCCAATTTTTTCTTAACGTATTAATCGTATTTATTTTAAAGCTCCCCTTTTTTTGCTACCTCCAATCTTTGAGTCACCCCCAGGTCTATTTCTGTATCTTATTTTTCCTCTTGGAAAAATAGTCATGTGGTCTTTTGAAATGCCTAGTAATTTTTAATTAAATGACAGCCTTTGTGTGTTAAAAACAACAACAACAACAAAAAAAAACCCTGTAGAGGCTCCGGATGATGTCATCTCCTTACCAGGCAGACAGAATGGAGCTGATTACTTTCAACCACTAGGGACAGAGCTGAATCCAGCCTGGGTGTGGTTCTGGTTAAGGGTCTGTGCTTTAGTCCCCCAGCTGGAACCCTCCAGGCTTTCGGTCAAAAGCCTGGGGTCTCACCAAGCCTCTTTCCCTCGTGGGTCCTGGATGCTAAGTCTTATTTTTTTTAGCACGACCTCTCCAAGTCCCGTGGCTGTAACTCTTCCCTCACAGCTGAGGTGGTCTCTCCTCACATTTGTTTCTTACACTGCTGTTCAGCGATGTGTACTTAAAACTATAAAAGTATTTTATCCAGTAGTCCTGTGTGTTAAGAGTGGGAGTTGAGACCCCAGATCTGGACTGGAAGTCCCTTGAAGGCATGTAAGGGGGCTCATCACCGTCTGCAGTGCTAAAGACGGGTGGGGTTGTGGCCTCGACTCGGGAGAAGGGTGGAGATAGGAGAAATGCCACAGGGTCGTGACAGCAATGGGGGTGGAGAGGATTTTTAAAAAAATTTTTTTAATGTTTATTTATGAGAGAGAGAGAGAGACAAAATCCGAAGCAGGCTCCAGGCTCCGAGGTGCCAGCACAGAGCCCGAGGCAGGGCTCGAACCCACGAACCACGAGATCATGACCTGAGCCAAAGTCGGACACGTAACCGACTGAGCCACCCAGACGCCCCAGGGTGGAGAGGATTTTGAACCCATGCTAGCGTCCTCCCCGGACCGGGAGCTGGCCGGGCCACAGGGACGCAGGCCAGGGCGGGATGAAGGAGCACAGAGGGCACAGACTGGAAGGAGGCATTGCCACACGAGAACCTAAGGGCGTGGAGGTTGCCATTTCGGAGGATGTGGATGGTGTCACAAAGTGGGTCGGAGGGGTGAAGACCCCTGGGGGAAGAGGCGCCTTCAGTGCTGAAGACGGGAGCTGAGAAGTTGTAGGGAGAGGGATCTGCATTTTGGACACGCTAGAAGGTCTCCAGGGCCCCACACGCCCGAGACCGAGCGAAAACAGTCAAGAGACAGAATGTTCTGCAGGCGGAAGAGGCCAAGCTTCTCGGGCCGGGCCTCCCCTCAGTGCCTCCTCTGCCCCCGCCCTGCGCCTTCCCCGCGGGCCCGCGCTCATCGTCCTGCCTCCACTCAAACCACTGCCGGCCCCTTCACTGGAGGAAGTGCTTCCTCGCTGCCCACAGGGTAGACTCCAGACTCCGGAGCCTTCTTTCCTCGGTTGTCCGCACCTGGCCCTGACCACCCATGACTCTGCACGCTCCCCCCTTTCTTCCATGTGGTCGTGCCAGATGTGCCTCAGTGTGTTCTCGCAGGCTTTCAGTTTTGCCATCCGCCCTCCTGAAAAGCCTTCCCACTGACGCTGAAGCTGAGCCAAAGTCCTGAAAGCCAAGTCTGTCTCTGTCCCTGGTCCTGGGGCAGCCAGCGCCATGTAAAGTTCATGCATTCATCCTACGGCTGATGCCTGTGCTGTGCCTGGGCCTGCACCGGGTGCTGGCCCCGGGCGTTAGAGAGCTGGGGTCCTATGCCGGCCTCTCCGCGAGGCTCTGCACGGCCACTGGCCGTGTTGCTCGGCGAGGAGCGTGATGGAGGTGCGCACTGTGTCTGTTCATCTCTGGAACGAGAATGGATTTAACGCTGACCTGCGTAAATAGACATTTCGGTTGGAGAATAAATTAGCCTTCTTTGGCCTTAGTATAGTTGGCCATGACCGTGCCCTTGGGTGGAAGCTCACTGGACACGGCTGCACGTGCACAGGCCCAGCTTATGGCTCAGTGCAGCGAGGGGACCTCAGACCCCAGGGAGCCGCGGGGTCACAGGAGTGGTGCTAGAAAGGACCTATGAGGGGGGTTGGCCCTTCTGGGTGACGTGGGGAGGGCGTAAGGAAGCAGGGACTTGCTGCTGGCCCTCGTCCGGCCCCTGCCCCGCACCTCCAAACCCTGGCCGTCCCGGGGGAGCCGGGCGTGTGCTCCTCCAGCTCCTTGAGAAAACACTGTCCCTGCATGTTACGCTTGGCCATTATTCCAGACTTTCGTTCACCTCAACCGGTATTCTCCTTCACCATGTGAGCACCCCGTGTTTCTTCCTCGGCACGAATCCCTGATGGGTCTGTGAGCGAGCACTGAGCGGGTTCCTGCATGCTTAGAGCCCCGGGTAGGGCGGGGCACCTGCTCAAGGAGCCCGCAGCCGAGGGGAGGCGACAGAGGGGAGCCGTGCTGCCTGCCTGGCAGAGTGACAGAGGAGCACGGTGTCACATGAAGCCACCGTGGACTCCAGGAGGGGCCCCGTGGTGCACAGCCTTGCCCCGGGGAAGCGGGGCCTGCCTGGGGCTTAGGCCGTGCAAGGTCAGGCCTGGGGGTTGAGCGGCGAGGGGATGGGGAGGCCAGCTGGGCAGCCAGCGGGCAGATGGCAGGGCCTGTGTGCTGGGCAAGGAGGGTGCACTTCATCCCACTGGTGACCATCAGAGGGTTTCAAGCAGGCAGGTGGTACGATCGGGGTTTTGGAAATACACCTGGCCGGCAGACGGCTGGTGGATGTGAGCCCACAGGTAAGCATGGGGAGGCCTTCCCTGGCAGGGGAAGGTGGGTAGGGAGAGGACAGAGGGCAGCTGTGGCTCTGGCCTGGGTGGCTGGGGTGGAGACCATTGGCAACGACGACACAGCAGCAGGTTGGCGGGGAGAATGTACTCGGTTCAGGCCCCAGTCGAGGTGCTTGTAGACAACTTGTGGTGCGGGGGTCCCTTCACAGACGCTGGGCTGCTGGGCCAGTTAAAGGATTGGGTTAATGGGCGGGGGGGGGGGGGGGGCTGGCGGGCGGAGGGGCCCCAGGAGAGGGTTCTCAAGCCAGGCTGGATGGGAGGGCCCTGCAGGGGGAAGGCCGTGGTGATCTCAGGGCAGGGGGCTCCTCTGAGGGAGCCGGGCCCTGGGCCATGCAGGAGCCCCTCTTTCGGGGCGTGAGGACAGGGACAGCTGGCTGGCCTCTGGATGCGCATCCTGGCGCTAGGGTGGGCGAGGGCCCGGAAGTGAGGGAGCAAGAGTGGGGGTGGGGTACCCAGAACAAGCTGGGACTGAGGCGAGGCCAGAAGAAGGTGCAAGAGGCAGGCCGAGGGACCCCACTGGCCAAGCCCCTAGTCTTTGTCCAGCTTTCCGCCAGGGGCTCCGGGCCGCAGGTGTGTCATGGGGACGGCATGGGGAGGTGCACGGCCTCTGACTGAGGCAGGCCCGGGCACTGGTGGGCACGCTGGGGCCTGGCAGAGCCGGACTGTGAGGGGCACCATGGACCTGCTCTGTCAGTGGCCTGTGCTGCTCCCGGGCCCAGGGCTGGATGGTGAGGGTCTCGCAAGCCCTTCGTCTGTCGTGCAGTTCCCAGGAGTGCAGGGCAAAGTCACCATCCCCTGGCCCCATGCTTAACCTCAAGAGGCCTTCAGTTTCCCGTGCGAGTCTTAGGCCTAGACCTTATGATGCGGCTGGGGAGGTGGTGGGTGGGGTGCAGGTGGAGAAGGGTTGGCTGCTGTTCTGTCCTTGACCTCCCCTCCCAGCAGGCCAACCTGCTCCTCCCTCTACCTGGTGATGCTGAGAGCTTCTGCCACCCACAGAAGCGGCCGTGCCAGTGACGGGAAGGCAGAGAGCAGAAGGTCCCGTTTATTGGAATTTTAAAGACAGCAAGAGGAGAGGAAGGCGCCCTCCTCCCCTGAAATACTCTCAATCTCTCTGCCCTCAGGGCTCAGCACAGGGACAAGATCCTCAGCCCTCAGGCCCCCAGAGGGCAGCGCTCCGGGGCGGGGGAGGGGAGGGGAGGGAGAGGGTTCTCTATGCCAGGCATGGGAGGGGGCTGGAACCGGAGGGGAGACGTGCACCCGCACCTCCTGGCTTCACCCCTCTCCCCTGGGACCTGGTGTCGCCCCCAGACCCTGGGGTGGGCTGGCAGACAGGGCTCATGCAACAGTGAGTGGGCAGGAGGAGGCATGGAGACCTGGCCCCGCTGCCCTGTGGCGGGCCGGAGGGCTAGAAGGGGCCATGCTGGCCACGGCGGGTCCAGACAAAAGTATCTGCAGTATACACACAGGAGGGTCGGAGGGGGGGCCCCTCACTCCCAGGCGGTGCCCAGAGAGAGAGAGAGGGGAGGTATGATGGCACTGCCACACCAGGGGCAGGGTCCAGGCCATCCAGGCCACCTGAGTGGGGCCCGGGCGCGGGCTACTCCTTGGCGCGGCCGATGATGGTGAGGATGTACAGGAAGATGTTGATGATGTCCGTGTACAGGTTCAGCGCGGCAAACACATACTCCTCCGGGCTCAGGGACAGCTGCTTGTTCCCCAGCAGCAGCTGGGTGTCCACTGCCAGGAACTGCAGGCGACGGCAACGGGTGCTGTTGAGGGACAAGCCTGCACGCTGCGCACCCCCCCCAGCCCCCCCTCCCGGGGGCCGCCCACCGCCTCCACTCACGCAGGTGAAGAGCAGGGCGCCCAGCGAGGCGTACACGATCTCCAGGATGCGGTTCCGGATGAAAATGCAGAGGATGGCAAAGATGACCAGCACCACCATGCTCACCAGGAGCACGCCCATGCACGAGGTGAAGTCGTAGCGGGTCTGCGGGCAGGGGGGAGGGGGGCCTCTGGGTGCACGCCCATGCGCGAGGTGAAGTCCTAGCGGGTCTGCGGGCCGGGGTGGGGTGGGGGGCGAGGCTCTGGGTGCCGGGGCCCCTGGGAGGCCTCTGGGCCCTCCGCAGCCCTGCCTTCGGGGGCCCCTCACCTGCATGGAGAAGATGACCACCGTGAAGCAGACGGTTGTCGTAATGCCCACGGCCATGATGACCGCCTCAGTGTTGTAGAAGCTGGCGATCATCCCCACCATGTAGGACAGGCTGACGGTCAGGATGGACTGTGGGGAGAGGGAGCCTTGGGTTGGGGAGCCGCTTCCAACCCCCCACCCCCATCCTCCTGTGGCGGGAGCCCCCACCCCCCCAGAACGTGGGGCGGGGCAGGGGCGGGGTTACCAGTGCAACCAGGTTCCAGGGGTGCTTCCGCCGGAAGTCTCCGCAGCAGCTGAGGACGATGAGGGAGACGAAGAAGACTGCATAGGACACATAGTACGTCCACACGTTCTCCCGGACGAAGCCCTTCACCTCCCCGACAAAGGTGAACACGGCCACAGTGGACAGCGTCACGGACAGCTGCAGGGTCAGCACCAGGAACACCTGGGGAGGGAGCCAGCTCAGAGCCCCGCCCAGCGCGGCCCCGGCCCTCCCCGGCCTCTTCTGCCCACCTTCCGGATGAAGGCCTGGCGGATGCTCTTGTCATCCCAGTTGGTGGCAGGAAAGTCCTGGTTGTCGTAGTAGGACGGGGGACCCTCTTCATGATAGTTTCCACGCTGAGGTGCTGAGGACCAGGATGGGCTGGGTCAGTGCCACTGGAGGGCACCTAGAGCCCCTGCCTCCCCCCCTGCTTCCGCCCCACTACTCACAGCCAGGGTCCTGTGCCGGGAAGGCCTGTGGTTGTCCGTAGGGGTTGGGGGGAAAGGGGCTCTGCGGATATGGCCCCTGCGGGTAGCCCCCTTGAGGGTAGGGGCCCTGAGGGTAGCCTCCTTGGGGGTAGGGGCCCTGAGGGTAGCCCCCTTGAGGGTAGGGGCTGGGGCCCTGGGGATACCCTGGCTGGCCATATGGGGAAGGCTGGAAAGGGGGCTGTGGGTAAGGGGCCCCCGGGTAGGGAGGCATGGAGGGCTGGGGCCCCCCAGGATATCCAGGATTGGGGGGAGGATAGCTGTCCCCAGACACCAAGAAACTCTTTTCATGGGGCATGGCCTCAGGTTCTGTGGTCTCCCCCTAGAGGAGAGAGAGAGAAGTCAGCCCTGCGGTGACAAGTCCCCGGAACCAGCCACCGCCGCCCCGCCCCACCTGCTGCAGGGAACCAGGACACAAAGGGGGGCACTCATGACTTTTGCCCCCAGGGCCACTGGCAGCCCAGCCTGAGCAGAAGGATCTGGAGAGCCAGTGGGGACTGGGCAGCTGGGCGCGGGGCCTCACAAGGGGCCGCTCTGAGACGACCCCAAAAGTGGAGGAGGGGACAGATAAGATGATGACTTCGTCGGCTTCGGGATTTTTAGCTTCGGTTGTTTCTTAGAAGCAACTGGAGGAGGTTTATCACCGCTGCTCGCGTCTCCCGGGTCAGAGCTCAGCCCGGGTCGGGGCTGGGGGCGCGGTCAGGGACGTGTGGGGGTGTGCCCGGACCCTCCCCTTCGCAACCCGCCCCTTAAGCAGCTTTAAGGGGCCAGAGCCGACGGCTATTTCTATCCCAGGAAATCCCCAGACCATCTGTGAGCAGCGAGAGCCCTGACCCTTGTCCAAAGGCAGGCCCGACCGTCCCTCGCTCCCCAGGTGGGGGCAGCAGGCCCGGATCCGCTTGCCGGGGTGCCTGCCAGGAGGGTACGCCAGGAACAGCGGGGTGCGGGGGTGTGTGGGGGATGGAAGCGACCAGAGGGCGTGCGGGGGAACAAAGCAGGCGAGACGGCGAGGCGGGTGGGGGCGGCGGCCTCGGAGCCCGCACCCAGAGCGGGTGGGCCCGGCGGCCCGGTCGGGGGTGGGGGTGCGCTCGGGACGCGGGGTCCCGTCGCTGCCGCCCCCGCCCCCTGCCGCCCGCCGCCGCCGCCGCCGCGCCCGGCCCGAGCGGGCCGTGCGCCCCGGCGGGACCTACCGACTGACCCTCGGCGGCGCCGCTCGGCTGCGCAGGGCCCGCGCGGGGGCGGCCGGCCCGGCGGCCGAGAGGGTAGCCACGCTGCCGCGCTCGGGCCAGGGACTCACCACTCGCGGGGCGCCTCCGGAACGGTGCGCACGGTGTCCGGTGCGCGACCGCGCGGTCGATGGCGGCTGCGCCCGCACCCACACCAGCACCCGCTCGGCGGCCGGCTCGGCTGGGCCTGCGCCTGCGACTCGGGAGACGCTGCGGGGCCTTGTGACGGGGCGGGGCCGGGGGTGGGGCCGAGGGTGCGGGGCGGAGCCTGCGGCCCGGAGACGCTGCTGCGGGGCCTTGTGACGGGGCGGGGCCTGCGGCTTGGAAGATCGCCGGGCTTTGTGACGGGGCGGGGCCGGGCGCGCGGGGCGGGGCCTGCGGCTCGGGAGGTGCTTCGGGGCCTCGCGACAGGGCGGGGCCTGAGGCCGGGGCGGGGCCTGGGGGCGGTGGAGCCGGGCTGCGGGCGGTGCTCTGCAGGGAGGGCCGGGCTTTTCCCGGTTGGATCCTACCCACTGTGGCCGCCTTACTGGCTCCTTTCCGGGTCCCAGGCCTGCGCCCTGCGTCCCGCCTAAGGGTAAGGCTTGGGCCGTGAGGGCTGAGACCCTACAGACAAAGGCCTGGTCTGGCCGATTCGGCTCAGGGAGTTGGGAAATGTCTTCCTAAATCTGGCATACGCAGAGTCTGCCAAGGACTCTCTATGCCTCCTTGGTCTTAAAACATCGCTTTCTCTTTTCCCTTGCCCTTTCGTCCGAGTCTATCCCAAACCCAGAGGCCTGATGGCTTAACTGCTCCATCCTCTCTAGCAACCATTGAGTACTATTTCCAGTGGGGTCCTGGGCCTTTTATCCTTCCTGTCTTCATCGCGTCTTTAGGTTGTAAAGGTGGCATTCTTAGCCCTGCTTCATTGCCAGGACTGGAGGCCAAGTCAGCGTCTTCCCTTAGCTTCAGCGGTCCTCTTGACGATGTGCTGACTGTCACAGCCATGGACGATTTCTGCAGCAGTGCCTGGGGACCTTCCTGTGCCACGGTTGGCCTCTCCCAGACCCGCAATGGCCCGGAAGATGTTCTCTCCTGTACGCATGGTGTGCTGGTTCAAAGTTTGAGATCGGGGAAGCCCCGATCTCAAACTTTTGCACGTGCTAATGTCACAAACACACCCATCACAGTTGATTCCAAGCTACCACCGGTTTAACAGCTTGTTCACAAGAATTCCTGAAAGCATAATGATCTGAGCTACCCCAGTACATTGCTGCCAGTGGCAGACCCTCTACGTCAGGGACTCGTGTATTAGGTAGGTTACATGGTACGTTAGGAGGTGATGAGTTCTACGAGAAGAGAAAATATAGAGCGGGCAGGGATAGATTCAGGTTCTGTAGAACCAGAAGCTCATACAATTTGAGGGGCCCAATCTGAGAAAAAGAATTAAAAAATGACCCATATGAAGTTGAAGTCAGGGCCTTGGATGGGGCCTACGCAAGTCAGAGGTCCTTAGAGACTTGAGGTTCAGGTTAAATCTAACAATAAGGGTGGGGTAGGGGAGTCATGGGGGTGGGGGTCGGGTGGGAGCTGGGTGACTCTGTGGGAGAGGCCCATCCAGGCAGAGGGTAGGGCCCGTGCATGGGTGCTGAGGTAGGAGTGATCTGCTGCCTTGGAAGAAGAGGATGGGGGATGGGGACAGAGAGGGCACTGGGGCCTGGTCAGGCAGAGCCTGGACTTTGGCTTTTGCTGCGAGTGACTCAAGCTGTGGCGGCTGTTGTGCCGCTTTATGAGGCTCACCCTGCCCTCTCTGTCGGGGATGGATAGTGGGGTGTGCAGGAGTGGCAGAGGGAGATTAAGAGGTTAGGGCAGGGATCTGGGGAAGCGACGATGGAGGCACAGGCCAGGGACGCTCGGTGTGCAACTTGAGGTGCAGGCTGGGCCGGTCCTCAGCCCCCTGGGGGAGTAGCAGGTGCTGAGGGGTAGACGGGAGGTAGGAGATGGAGAGCAGTCATGGGAACAACTCTGAGAGGCTGAAAGCAGATGGGCCGGGGGTGGGGGTGGGGGCAAGAGTGGGTGTGGATCTAAGGGTGCAGCCTGGACGAGGCCCAGCACTGCCTTGGGCCCTGTCTGTCCCTCCATTTCCCCTGCAGCCAGCCGTGTCAGCAAAGCGCCTGCCCCTTCTAGGTTAGCCATGATGACAATGAGGGCAGTGATGGAGTCGGATGGGAGGACCGGCAGGTGCACAGACGGGAGAGCCACAGGAAGGCGAGCAGAGGACGCAGAGCGTGGCTGTGCTGGGAGGGGCAGAGGACTTACGGGCCGAGGACAGGAGCCGCTCGCCTTCACTCCTGAGGCGTGAGGCCTAGTCACCTGCTAGGTGTGAGGGCTGAGCAGTGGGGTCTGCGAAGATTTCTGGAGAGAGGTGCCAGCCAGCCTCAGCCAGGAGCAGGCCTGGCCACCCAAGGGGAAAGTGACACCGAGCTTGAGGTCCCTGAGTGGGAGGCAGTGACTCAAGACCCCCGGTGCACTGAGTAGGGAGAGTGATTGGCCATTTTAAGGTTCACAGGGAGAGGCCAGTGGGAGTAGAGGACCCCCAGGGGCCACTCCCCACACCCCACCAGCCTGTGAGCTGCGTTGGGACAGATGGGACTAGTGGGCTGAGCTGAGGGGTCAGACCTGGCCACACCTCCTGGTTAGCCAGGGGCTCTTTGCAGGCACAGGAGCTGGGGTGAAGGGTCCTACGGGAGGGGCCTGCCTGGGGGAAGAGAAACGCCTGGGAGGCGGTCCCCAGCCCCCTCTCCCTTCTCTCCCGCAGTTTCACTTTTGCTTTCCTGCCCCAGGCCTTCTGCCTGCAGAGCAGACTCAGGAGTCCTGTCTGAAGGCAGGGGCTGGGGCAGCTCAGGGTCTGGGGAGTGTGAGATTCCCCGCTTCAAACACACAACGTGATAGGGGGCGGGGGCACGCCAGACAATGCTGCTGAGGGTCCTGGAAGGGGCTGGAAGGAGCAGGGTGGGACTGTGGCGCCACTGCACTTCCCGCCGGGTCAGGCCCCAGGGATGCGGGGACAGGGGTGGGGTGGGGGGAGGCAGTGGTGGTCACAGGGAGGGGAGGTGTGGGGGGAGGGGTGGTGGGCAGCAGCGGAGCTCCGCGGGCTGCCGCCTGATATTGCGGACGAGGCGCTCGTGCTCCGCTTAGAGAAGCCGATGCTGGGGGTGGGGGACGGGGCGACCCCTGTGCGGAGCTGGCGGAGACCCGGCCGAGGGGGCGTTGGCACTCTTCAGGAGCCGGCAGGTGAGGGGGCGGGTGGAAGGGGCAGCCTGAGCGCCCTCTGCCGGCTGCGGGCTGCCGGCCCGACGCCCCTCTCCGCCCCAGCGAGGATGCAGCGAGGGTCTGGGTCTAGGAGGGGCGCATGCTCCGTGGTGCCGCCGTGTTCCTTTGCCCTCTGCTGTGCACCCCAGCGCCTGGAGCCGCAGAGCCAGACCCTGCTGCGTGCCACGGGGCACCCAGAGCATCCCCGCCATGCCCTGGACAGCCCCGGACCAGACCGGGTCCTGGCCCAACTGCCCCTGCCCTTCTGGGGGGGGGGGGGGGGGCGGTGAGAGGCAGGACTGGGGTGGGGGTGCCTGTTGGGGAGATGCTCTGAGCCGACTTGCACCCTCCCCCATAGAGGTCCGCGTCCTGGGGGAACAGGCCCGGGCCCGGCCCCGGGCCTTAGGGGGCTGAGGTGTCTGTCCCTGGCCTGGGTGCCCCAGGCCTGAGCTGTGCGTGTGTGAGGGGGCATCCCCCCCGCACCTGCTGCTGCTGGAGCTGTACCTGGAAAGTGTGTGTTGCGGTGGCAGGGGCCCCTGGAGGGCCTTCGCAGCCAGCCTGGGCTCCTGGACACCATTGTCTCCTTCCAGCACTGGCAGGGGGAGTGGGGCTAGATAGACTGAGTGGTCTACCCCTCCCTATCCCTCACACCACGATGGCCCTCTGTCCTCGCCTTTCCCCCAAGTGGCCCAAGTGGTTCTACACCAGGACCACCGGCTGCAGGAATCAGAGCTGAGTCTCCTCCCCCATGAGCCTGAGAATCTTGCCAAGGACACCAGTGGAGGGGACTGCCCGGTCGAGTTGGAGCCTGGGGCCACTGAGCATGCTGTCCTGGAGGCCGGAGGGCCAGCAAGGGCACTGAAGGGTGCAGGGACGGTGACCCTGGGCTCTGAGGAGGCACCAGCACAGGTAGGAAGGAGCCTTTCTGCAGACAGGTCCTATAGGGTCTCTTGGAAAGGCTGGGCCAGTCAGCTTAGGGCTCGTGGGGTCACTGGGACATGGGGGCTGGTGAGCCTGGGGCCAGTGGGCTCTTCAGAGGAGGCAGGGCTGATGAGCCCGGGGTCTGTGGGGCCTCCAGGCCCAGCGGGCCCTATGGAGATTGCCCCAGGGTCTCTGGAGCATGTGGGGTGGGTGAGCCTGGGGCCTGCGGGGCCACTGGGGTGGGGGTGCTGGTGGGTATGGCGCTGTCCCTGGAGCCAGGAACCATGCCTTTCATACAACTTGACCACGAGGACCTTCTTGCCGGCCTGGGACGTGTTGCTGTCTTCCCGGTGGGAGCACTAGATCTGGCTGGCTTTCAGGTGAGTGTCCCAGGAGCATTCCTCACCTTTGGCTCTCCTCCCACTGGAGGCTCTGGATACCTTTCCGGTGCCCTGAGCCTGCAAACCACTCCCCTCCTACCATGGTCCTACAGCTCTGGGGAGCCCTGGCCCCATGCCAGGGGGCGGAGTAGTTTCTGCAAAGTCCGCTAGGGGGCATTGTCTGTCACGTGCTGAGCCTGAAGGCCCAGAGCAGGGCCAGGCTCCTGGGTGGCCCAGACCCAGATCAGCGCTTCCGGACCGGAGGCTCAGTTCCAATGTGTCTTTGGGACAGAGCGTCTGGCCAGGGCTGCCCTGGACACAGACCCTGAAGAGGTAGAGACAGAGGCCACCCTGCCCCTCCCCTGTCCCTCATCACAGCCCCAGGTGTCTCCCCCACTCTTGCTCAGGGGCCTGGGTACCTTTGGGCCCTGACATTCCCTCCTGAAAGGTGGACCCAGTTTCCAGGCCCCCTCTGGCCACTCCCACACCCTGTGGCCCCAGACAGTACAGGCAGTGACTGGGGGAGCATGACACTGGGGACCCCAGCACATCCCATGGCCCTTTGTTGACCTCACCATCTACCTTGCCCTACACCCGCACCCATTTTGTGGCCCTGCGCCCGTAACGTTCTCTCCACCTTTCACTTGAATTATCCTTTCCTGCAGCCGCACCCTGGCTGGGCTTGGCCACTGACCCAGAGGAGGTCCGAGGGCTGATGGCCACCCTGGAGGACCCCGATGGGGAGGGCTGGCCGCCTCCAGAGCTGGGGACAGAGAAGCCTGAGGGGGAGTCTGCACCCAGGGCCGGGAGGGGCCTAGGCGGCTGCAAGCGGAGACGTGCTGGCCGCGAGCGGTCCCTGGAGCTTCAAGGCCGGGCGGCCCAGCAGGAGGACGCCGTGTGCCGCAGTGAGCCCTGGCCCTCTCCTTGCTGGATCCCCTGTGTTGGAGGCAGAAGATGGGCTCCCAGGTGGGGGGCACTGGTGGCCAGGCCTGGCTGGTGGCGCGTGTGGCCTTACTTTGGGGGTAAGCCGGAGGGGGCACTAGGGGCGTTAGAGGTATGCCTCCGGGAGGAGATGGCGGGGTCCTGGGGGGCATGTCGCCTGCAGAGCTAGACCCCGTCTGGAGCGGTGCCGTGGTGTGAGCGCTGCCCTTGACGGTGACCGCGCCGTCCTCCATGGTATTGGGACACAGCGCTGCGGGCTGGCCTGCAGTCAGCGTTTGGCCTTCCTCTTGGCAGCTTCGGGCCCCCCCCCGCTCCATGAGGCTGTGCCCCGGATGGGGGAGGGTGGGGTGGGCCAGCCATCAGGGTCCAGTGTTCTAGCCGTGGCCCGGAACCCTTTCCTCTCCGGGCGTCAGCGCCACAGCAGAGGCTGAAGGGGCCCTTGGACGGGCTGGAGTGTCTTCCCTGACCCCCTGGATGCTGCTCATGGCAGGGTGCGCATCGACTGGTCAGGTCCACGCTCCGTCTGGCCGGCCTCGTGACCTCCTGGGTCATGGCCACCACTTTAGCCTGGCAGAGCCTGCGGGCTGACACTCTTGCCTGTGTCGGGGTTGGGAGACGAGGCAGCATGGGGCTTCTGAGCCCTGGTTCCTGCCCAGAAGGTTTTCACAGTCTTGGTGGGGGGGGGGGGGGGCAGGATCTGACAGGCCTGAGCCCGGGGACCCATTTTGCTGATTACGGCCATGATGAAGGACAGGCCTCTCCCTGCCGGGTTCCTGGTCTGAAGCATGGGGTGGTGACGCCATCTCGCGGCTACCGTGAGGATTGCTCGTCTCACAGACAACGTGCCCGGCGCCGTTCTGGGATCTTCTGCCTGCCACAGCGTCTGCCCCAGCAAAAACAGGGCTCGCTGCAGTATTTTTACTTGCCTAGATGTGGAAACTCTGAGCGTGGGTGTGCCTCAAAGACCGGGAGCCACCGGTGGGGAACCAGCGCCCCGAGCTGACAAGCAGCAGGACGAAGGGTGGCCGCAAGGTGAGGGCAGGGACTGGACTGAAAATGAGCCGGTCACTTAGGAAGGAGGGCAGGTCGAGCGCTCACGGCCCGCAGACAGGCACGCGGGAGGGGACTGTGGAGCCCGGCTCGTCACTGAGGCACAAAGCTGTGGCCTTCCCCCGACCTGGCCCAGACACGCGCCACGGCCGGCCCCACCGCTCTCCTGCAGGTGAGCACTGTAACTGGGTGACCTCCAGGTCTGGACTTAGCACTCTAAAAGCGGAGGCCCCGCTGCCCTCATCCCTTCCTCCTCTGTGGGTTCAGCTCCTCACACGCACATGACTCTGCCAGGGAGCGCCTCTGTGACTTTACATGGTACACTCGAACTTCCTCCACGGAGGACGAGGACAGTGGGCTTCCTTCCCCTCCTGGGTCTCCCCTTGCCTCTTCCATCACAATCTGGTCAGGTACGTTACTTTTATGATGTCACCAAGGCTGACCGACGTCATCTTCTGTCTACAGCCATCACGAGGCTCCGTGTTTGGGCCGTACGGTGATGGACATAGAGCGATAATGAAAAAATATTCACCGTTAAACCACAGGGGCAACAGGGAACTGAAATCCTAGTTGTTACAGCTGTGTTGCATGAAAGAATACTCTAGGGCTCAAGGACTCGTGGCACTTAATTTTTTTTTTTTTACTTTCTTCCTGTTTTCTGGGTTGTGCTCGGCTGCCTGGCACCCCCTTGTTCCCTTCCTGCAGATTCTTCACCTGCTTAGTAGAGGTAACTCCTTGGGTGGGTAGTAAATATCCTGGACTCTTAAATCTATTTTGCCTTTTACCGTTACAGGTCATTTGCATCTATCAGTTGATATTGGAATAACTCCCCCCCCCAAATGACAGTTGCCGGGTGTTTGAGACCTTCCTGTGAAGCTGAGTATGTGCCGCGAGTTCTCGTGTACCCGAAACTGTGCTCGTTTCCTCCCACGATGTCTGTAGCATCGCTGGCTACGGCATTCAGGGTCAAAGCGTTTCCTTCAGATCTTTGAAAGACAGTACTCTTTTTCTTTGCTCTTAAACAGTTTGTTTTTTGGAAAGCTAAACAAAAATCCACTTGTGGTCTCTTAGCATCAAGCAGTTTTGTGACGAGCATGTGGATTTTTTCCCAAGATTTTTGTCCCGTTTGCATGTAGACTTTGGGTGTGTGTGTGTGTCTGGAGACTGGCGAAGTTTTCTTTTGCTTTGAAAGTCGGGGCGCCTGGGTGACTCAGTCGGTTAAGCGTCTGACTTTGGCTCAGGTCATGATCTCACGGTTCGTGAGATCGAGCCCCGCGTCAGGCTCTGTGCTGACAGCTCAGATCCTGGAGCCTCCTTCGGATTCTCTCTCTCTCTCTCTCTCTCTCTCTCTCTCCCCCCCTCCCCCACTAGCACTCTGTCTGTCTCTCTCTAAAATAAATAAACATTAAAAAAAAAGACAAAGTGTGACTTGCAAAAAAAAAAAAAAAATTGAAGGTTCCCCAGCAGGTAGGTGCCGGGGATGTGTCTTTCTCGGCCCTTTGTGGATCCTCTCCATCGGCAGACGCCGCCTTCAGCATAGGGAAACTCCTCCCCGCATGCCCTCACTTGCTGGCCGCCACCTGTGCCCCGTTTTCTCGCAGAGGCCCGGTTGTGCAGGCCTTAGACCCCTGTGCGGGCCGCCCTGTCCCCACGGGGCCCCCACCGCTGGCTCCGAGTCACGCCCCCCGATTCCACTTCCTGATCTCGTCACCCGGTCTCCCCCCTGGACTCAACTCAGACATTCCATTCTCCGTGTTTTCAGACTATTTCCTTTTCACAGAAGTCAGTCTTGTTTCACGGATGTGATATTCTTTTGCACCCCCCTGAAGAGGTGAGTCAGAATTTCTTCAGAAGCTCTGTCTGGGCCCCTGAACTGGCCCCCCATGGCGGACAGCGGTCTTCCCAGTGCCGAGAGGTCCAGGACAGGCCTCGGTGTTTCAAGGGAAATCCTGTGAGCAGTGGACGCCTAGCCTAGCTTTTCTCTGCAGGGGGCCCCGGATGTGGGTGCCGAGTTCTGGTGGGTGCTTGGGTTTGCCCACCCGCAGGCCTCGGGGCCCCACCCGGGCAGCCAATGTCTGCCTGGCCTCCGCAGCTGGACACAGCATGATTGGAGCCGCGTGGTCTCCCTAGACCCTGGCTCCACCAAGAGAAGGCTCTTGATTTCTCAACTTTTGTTGGGGTGGCCCAGCAGGTAGGGCAGGAGGCTCTCCGGACAGCCTGGCCCTGACTGGCTTCCCAGCAGGTGGAGCGTATGTGGCACCCGCTGCGGCGGTCTGTGAGAGGCGGCCGGTTGAGCGGGTCCTGTACCTGTCACATGGCGTGGGCAGTCCTTGAGCTGACATCTGTGCTCAGGCTGTAGCTACTGCAGCCTCAACAGTGAGACAGTGAGACAGGGCAGCGGGGACGCGGGCTCTGCCGATGCCTGGCGACCCTGGCCCTCAGCTGTCCCCCCCTCCTCTCACAGGCACGCTCTTTGGGCAGGGGAGCAGGGTGCCCCTCCGTGTCGCTTCAGGACGGCTACTGGCCCCCCAACGCTGACGGCCACAAGGTGGTATTCGGGCACTCTTGCTGGCAGGTGACGACAGGCAGGGCCGTTGAGGCCTGCGGGTGCCCCCTCTGCGGGCCCCTGGCACTTGCTCCTGGGCTGCCTCCACCGGCCCGGGATCTTGGTCACCTTTCACAGCAGGCTCCCCCAGGGGACCCGGCTGGGCTCTTGGGCCACTCTCCAGCCACCTAACCCTAGGGCCCCCTCCTCGCTCGGCCCAGCAGTCCCTGGCGCCCGGCTCCCCGCGGCGCACAGCCCTGCTGGCCCCTCGGCTGCCTCCGCTGCCCCTGGGGGCGCCCCTGCCTCCGGCTGCTGTGCGTGGACTGGTGGGTGCCGGCACGGAGGGCCAGGGCTGTGTCCCCGCTTGGGGCCGACCCAGCCGCCAGGGGTCAGCAGAGCCCGGGAGGAGGGTGGGCCAGCTCGACACCGCCCACCCCGGCCCGACCTAGCCCGAACGCAACTCCGTTGTTTGAATAAACGTGTTTGTGAAACGAGGCGGCGGGGCCTTCGGGAGCTCCCGGTCACCCCCGCCCCCCGCTTGGGGGGCGAGGGACCTCGGCGCGGCTGGAGGCGAGGGCCGAGGGGCAGCGTCCGTGGCTCCTTCGAGGCGGCCCTGGGCGACGGGCCAAGGCGCGACCCGGCGCGCACCCCTGCGACCCCACGTCGCTTTAGTGTCACGCACGCTCTCCAACAACGTCTCCTTGCCGACCGGCCCGCCCAGTACGCACGGGGAGGGCTGCGCCTGGCGGGAGGGGCGAGCGCTGCTCCGGCGCTGCCCTCCGAGCCGGACGCGCGTCCCAGCCTCGGTGAGGCCCCGGCCCCGAGCGCGCTCGGGCGCTGCCACCGCACGGGCGGCGCTCGGCAGGGACCGGGGCGGGGCTCCGGGCTCGCTCCGCCCGCACAGCCTCCGCGGCTCTCCTGGCCCAGCAGTCGGGCTGCGGCGGCCGAGCCTAGCCGAGCTGAGCCACCAGGCACGTAGGACCGGGGCCGGGATGGAGAGGCGCGCAGGGTGCGGGAGCTGCGGGGTGGGATTGGGGGGGGGTGCTCTGCGGGAGCAGGCGTCGCGGAACTGGGGCTGCGTCGCGGCCCATCCTCCCTCGGGACGACACCACCTCTGCGCGCCCCAGACTGCGGAACTGGACGGGCGGTGCCCCGAGTGTGGGCAGGAAAGGCTGCCGGGGAGGCGCGGCCGGCAGCGGGGGGCCGGGGCGGCGGGGTGGGGTGGGGAGAGCGGCGGAGGTGCCGGAGAGCAGCCTGTGGGGGGCGGGGCGGGTGGCCCCCAGCTCGGTGCCCGCCGTCTCCTCCCCAGCCCTGAGCCCAAGGGCGGAGGCACAGAGCCCACATTGTGCCCCCACTGCACTCCACCCTCCGGGACAGAGCCCCATTCACCTCCCGCACGCCAGCGCTCCGGGGACCGGGAGCAGAGCAGCGGGCACGCGTGGGTGTGCGTGTGCTCCGGCAGCCGGCGGTGCGGGCGTGCATGAGGCGCTGGGCGGGCTGCCGGAGGGGAGGCCGGGCTCCTGCGGCCCACGCCGCTGCGGCTCCAGATATTTATAGGCCTTCACTGCGGAGACCGAGGTGGGACCGCACGGGGCTGGGGGCGGGGAAGGACGATGGGGGTGCTGGAGGGTGAAGCTTGGAGCTTGGAGGTACAGCGCCAGCGACCAGGGGCCGGGGCCGGGGTCCTTCCCTGACGGCTGGCAGAGGGAAGGGAGTGCGGTCCTGATGGTCCGGCTTGCCTGCTGATCGGAGGTGTAGAGGGGACGTCCAGGTTCGGGTGGGAGCCAGTGGACGCTAGTGTCTGAGTGGTGGGATGAGCCCCTGGGTGACAGTGTGTAGGTGCCAGTGTCCTGGTGAGAGACAAGGGAGTGAGGTCAGTGTTGGAGGAAGGGTGTCTTTGTGTGGGTGTCCCAGAGGTGAGCGGGTCCGATCGAGGCCAGTTGTGGGTGGGAGCAGAGAGTTGTCAATGTCTGGGATGAGGGGGGCGGTCAGTATGTAGGTGAAGCGGGACAAGGAGGGGTGAGGGGGGCGGTCAGTATGTGGGTGAAGCGGGACAAGGAGGAGTGAGGGTGGAAAGGGTGCGGTCAATGTCTGGGTTAACGGAGCGGCTGGTTAGTGTGTGGTATCCGCCTAAACACAGAGGGTGACCCCTCCCGCTCCCTCTCCAGGAGGCCATGTCGGCCGAGGACCACGAGGTGCGGGCAGCGGCCGAGGATGCCAGCGGAGGCAGCAGCAGCTCGCCCAGCCCCGGGGACACACTGCCCTGGAACCTGGGGAAAACGCAGAGGACCCGGCGAGGTGGAGGTGGCTCCGGGGGCAACGGGAGTGTCTTGGACCCTGCTGAGCGGGCAGTCATCCGCATTGCAGGTAACGCCGAGCGGCCTCGTCTGTCCGATTGGGACATTAACCCTGGCTTGTGGACGGAGCTGTTGCTGCGCGCTACCTGCGGGCCCTGAGAGAGGGCGAGCTGGTCCGAGGGCCCCGGTCTGTGGCAGGTGATCGCGGACAGCACAGCGCCACCTGCTGGCACCCTCTTGTCAGCTGCAGGAGGCCTGAGGTGGCGACCGCCGCAGGGGTGCCATCATTGGCCTCGCAAGGAGCCAGGGCTCGGATGCCCTGACACCTTCTTGGGCTCCTGCGGGCAGAGCCATCTTCCGGGCCCCTTGGTCTGCTACCGCTGGCGGTGCGTGGAAGCACACAGGAGCGGGAGAGGAGGGGCCGCCCGGTTGGCTAGCGTTGCAGCCCCCCGGGGGGATTCGGGGTCCTGCCTCGCCCTCCAGCAGCTGCTGCTCGGGGCAGGCGGGTGGGAAAGGCCCAGTCGAGGCCCCTGAGAGTGTGGGGCGGGCGACTGGGGAGTGGGTGACCCAGGGCTGGCGGCCATCAGGCAGGATGTGCTGGGAGAGGGAGGAGCCAGTTGAGGGTCTCCCCGACAGTGGCTGCAGCTCTGACCCCCTTCCTCTCTGCGGACAGAACGATGATGGGGGCACCTGGACGGGACGGCTGGCCCCTGCAGGAGGCCCGGAGGGCACCCTGAGGCCGGTGGGGACAGGCCTGGAAGGCCAGCTGTGGGGCAAGGATGGGACTGGGGGCCGTGAGGGGTTGTGGGTGGAGACACAGGCCAGAGGTCAGGGAGATACCCCAGGACAGTGGGTGCGGGCGCAGGACCCGCCAGGCTTCAAGCGTCACATACGGATTTGAAGGATTTTTACCCACTAGACAGCAAATCGTGGATGTCCTTCTCAGGCCTGGACCTTCCTCGGGGTCAGCCCCTGCCCTGGGGGAGGGGGGGACTTCAGCAGTCCCTGCCAGGAGCTGTGCTGCCGTCAGGGCCGCAGGGCGCGACCCTCGCGCACGACCTTTGTGCTAGGACGGATTCCGTGACCGATTCTGGTCACAGGGTAGCAGCCCTGAAGGCTGGGGTGCAGTACTGCCAGGGGCGCCCCACCCGGACCGTTGTCCCCCCGGGCGACCGGGTCTGTGCCCATTTCAGGGACGGGAAAGAATTTGTCTTCTGTTTTTACCAAACGTTTTGTTTTCTTTCCTCCGCAAATCGCCTATTTCAGCCCTTTCATACTTACATGTTTCCTCTTGGGGGCTCTTTTTACCTCGAAGACACCAAGTCCTCAGCCTCGCGGCGGGAGGGCGGAGGGGAGGGGCGCGCCGGGGGGGGGGGGGGGGGGGGGCGGCCAGGTGAGGTCGCCGGCGGGGAGGGGCCGCGGGGCTCGGGCCCCGGCCGGGGGCGGGGAGGGGCGTGCACCCCGGGACGCGCGTGGCCCCGCGGCCCCGAGCCTGCCCGGCGCGGCCCCGGCCCCAGGGCCCCTCGCCCGGCCCCGCCCCGCCCGTGGGGCATCCTGGGTGCGGGGGCGGGGCGGGGCCGCCCCTTTGAGCGGCGCGCGGCCGCGGGGACAGTGGCCGCCGGGGCTGGAGGCCGCTCTGCGCCGCCGCGTCCCGCGCCCGGGGATGGCCGCCCGGCTGCCGCCCGGCCCGCCGCCCGACGAGCTGGACTTCATCCAGGCCTACGAGGAGGTGCGGGAGAAGTACAAAGGTAGGGCCCCGCGCGCCCCGCGAGCGACCTGCTGTCCGGCCGGGGCCCCAGCGGGTCCTCCGGCCTCTGACCCCTTGTCCGCGGCCGCCTGTCCGATCGCCGCCCAGCCGGAGCCCGGCCCGCCCGACACCCGCAGGCTGCGGCGCCCGGCGGAGCCCCCGCCGTCATGCCCTTAATAGGGCATCTCGCGGCGCGGGCGGTGGGGTGGGCCGCGCAGGGGCGGGGGCTCGCGGGGCCGGTGTCCAGTGTCCCCGGTCTGAGGCCAGCAGACACGTGGGCCCAGGCTGAGCTGTCCGCTGCCCCTCGGCAGGGCGCCGCCCCCGCGTGGGGTGGGGGCGGCTGTCACACCTGGCAGTGGGTCACATACTTGTGGCCTCGCCTCACCTCCCCAAACTGGCCAGCACCTAGGCTGACACCCTCCCCTGGCAAGGAGCTCCTCACAGCCCTTCTCTGTCCCCTGGGGCGGGGGGCAGCTGGGGGCTGGGGAAGACAGAGCAACCCTCTCTTCCTCCTCAGAGAAACTGGCTCTGTGGCTTTGACAGAACCCCTCCCCCTCCCCCCTCCCCCCTCCCCCGGGGTCTCTGGACCTGCCCAGGGCCTCACTGCGGTCAGCTGCCTGGGTCGCTCTAGCAGGCACCAACGTGGCCCTGGCTCCTGGCCCACAGAGGCTTAGGGCCCTGAGAGTGAGTGGCTGGAGAGGGTCGAGGTGGGGGCCGTGGGCAGAGCTGACCAGAGCTGTTTCCAGCTCCCCGTGGCTGGTTTTGCTGGCTCTGACCCCAAGGGCAGCTCAGGGAGAGAGGTCCTGCTAGGGCCTCGCTCTCTACCCACTGCCCTCACCCAGGCAGGGAGAGAGGTCTCACAGGGCCTAGGGCTCACCCCTGCCCGGCCACCCTCCCCTCACGGCCTTTGCTTGATCTCTGGCAAGGTGGATGTGCTGTGTGGTTCTCCAGCTCTTCTGCCTGGTGTCGGTAGAGGTGATCCTGTGACAGCGGGCTCCTGAGGGAGGGGGGTAGTTACCCAGAGGGCCGGCCGGCCGCTGCTCTCACCTTCCACAGCTGGCCTAGCCTTGGGCTGGGGGTGGGGTCCCCCTGGATAGGTCCCGCGCGAGGAAGCAGCGGCCCGCGTGGGCCACAGCTGTCTGGCATACCCTGGGACAGACTGTTTATGAACTGGACACTCCGGTGAGGATGCCTACACAGAATAAATAGTGGCCCATTCCAGAACCTTCCTTGATATGATCAGGTCGCAGAGGTGCATGCGGTTCCAGAGCCTGTCCCGGGCATCAGTCTGCGGCATCCTGGGCTGAGTAGCCGCGTCCCCTCTGCTCCCTGGGGTGGAGGCCTGCCTCCCGGGAGTGAGCGCTGACAGATCCCTGGGGGTCCCATCTCAGCGCCCGTGCTCCCTGGACGCCAGGCTTGGTGTCAGACACACGGGGCTGTCTCAGTCTGTGTCCGCATCCTGGATGTGGTGGACAGAGGTGAAGAGGGCAGAGGGCAACTCTCGCCTGGCTCTTGCCTGTGGGCGCAGGGGCACCTTCCCGAAGCAGACCTGCCAGTGCCATGGGGCAGTTCCCCGGGCGCGTGTGGCTCTGGCGGCTGAGCACTGCTAAAGTAGGGTAGCAAGGCAGGGGTGGGGGTGGGGGGGCGTCCGTGCAGGTCTGGGAGTCAGGAGAACTTCTGCGTCATACGAGGCACCCCTGTGACTCCTTAGCCCCTCTGGATGAGGGACTGGGGGATGCCTGTGGCCAGGCCAGGGCCACCGCCAAGGCCAGGAGCAGCCTAGAGGAAGCCAGAGGTGGCTGGGCCATGGCCGCAGGCCTGACCGTTGTGAGCCCCTTGGCCCACGGAGGACTGAGGCCCATCCTGTCCCTGGAGGTGGAGGGCTTCCCCCAGTGAGGGAAGGAAGGCATGGCGCCTGATGTCAGCCAACGTGTGGGTGGGGCGGGGGCCAGAGCCCTCCTCTCCTGGGGCCTGGCACAGCACCAGCTGTCTCTGCCTGGGGGACTGCCACCCAGCCCTGCCCGGGCACTCCTGGTCCCTGCTGGGCCCACGGAGGGCTCTGGCTTCTTTCTGCCTCCTGATTTCCACCCCAAGCTGGCACTCACTCCCCAGCCCCACCCCTGCCCTGCTCCTTCCCCATCTGCCCCTCCAGAGTGTGGCCACTCAGCCCCTCCCCCCAGGGATAGTCTCCCTCCCCAGTCCCACAACACCCCAGGCGCTACCCTGGATGTGTCACTCATTCCTGGGCTCTCCCCCTGGAAATCCCCGGCAGTGACCCTGCATGGTCATTGCCCCTCCCAGAACATTCTCAATTTCCTGTCCGCCTGAGCCCTTGCCCCTCCCCATCCTCCCTGCCTTCTATCTGAGGCAGATTCCATGTGGGGCAGGAGTGGCTGGGCCCGTGGCCGGAAAGCTCTGGGGGCCCTATGGGAGAGCCTCCTGTGCTGAGGGGCTGTGTGGTGGTGTCCCGACCCCCAGCTCCCCACAGCCTGGCCTGCCGCAATTCAGAGGCTGGGTGTGGGAAGGGTTTGGGGTGCAGGAGAATCCAGGTGGGTCAGGTGATTGGGGTAAGGGTGTTTGTAAAGGAGCGGCCCAAGTCCCCCAGTAGTGGCATGTGCGGGGGGTCGGGGACCATGGGGTCAGGGCAGGGAGT
This sequence comes from Acinonyx jubatus, assembly GCF_027475565.1. Classification (NCBI taxonomy): domain Eukaryota; kingdom Metazoa; phylum Chordata; class Mammalia; order Carnivora; family Felidae; genus Acinonyx; species Acinonyx jubatus. The sequence continues at coordinate 811,267 of NC_069394.1, forward strand.
GGGGAGTGGGGCTAGCCAGGAGGGCCCAGGCAGCCAGGGTGGAGACTTCAGGCTTGTCCCATCAGGCTGGGGGCAGGGCGGTAACAGAGCCAGCGTGGGTCCAAGCGTGGGTGGCGCTTGGGGTGCCTTGGGGTGTCGATAAAGCTGCTGTGACGGTCCCGGGAGGGGCAGGGCGTGGAGAGCGTAGGGTAGCATGGGGGCAGGGCCTCCAGGCAGGGGGTTGGAGAAGGTGGCTCTGGAAGGTCGCTGGGAGGGGGGGCCACGTGCCCAACGCCTGTCTTGTGCTTTCTTAAGACTCAGCTGGAGGGGCTTCCCCAGCTCCCTGGCAGGGCTGCCGTCACGCCCGGCACCTTCCTCACATGTCTCACCTTTTCTGGTCCTGGACTCTGAGCTGGGTTATGTGTGTCCCTGGCACCAGCCCCGGGCCCTCAGCCAGCATTTGCAGGGTGCTGGATGGGTAAGGGGGTGATAGCATGGGGTGGCATCTTTGGTGGCCAGAGCTCAGCTGGAGGGAGCGGAGGCTAGCAGTTATTTGGGCTTTGGAGAGCACTTTTGGTGTGTGTTCACTGTCAAAAGTAAAGAAAGAAAAGAAAACAAGAAAGAAAGAAAAGAAAGAAAAAGAAAGAAAAGAAAAGAAAACAAGCAAGCACTATGGAAGTACACAGAGAAACAGTTAAAGTCACATGTCTGGCCCCAGTCTCACTGTGTGTGTGTGTGTGTGTGTGTGTGTATGTGTGTGTGTGTGTGTGTGTGTGTGTGTGTGTGTGTGAGAGAGAGAGAGAGAGAGAGAGAGATCAATGGTTTGTAGCGTGTTAATAGGCTCATGAGACCACCACTATAGTCAATTCCAGAACACTTACATTCACACCTCAGCCCCTGGCAAACCCTGCTCCACCTGCCGTATCTATGGATTGGCCTCTGTTGGCCATTTCATATAAATGGAATCAAACCATTTTGCACTTGGCTTCTTTTACTTAGCCTCATGTTTTCAAGGTCCGCCTATGTCGTAGCATGTCACGGGACTTCATTCCTTTTTCGGCAGAGTAATACCGAATGGCGTGGACCCCTCAGACCTTGTTTATCTGTGCATCAGTCGGTGGACGTTTGGGTTGTTTCCACCGTCGGTTATTATGAGTGATGCTGCCCTGAACGCTTGTGTGCAAGTGTTGGTGCACGCCTATGCTTTCATCTGCCTTGGGTAGGTCCCAAGGAGTGAGCTTGCTGGGTCATGTGGTCATTCTATGTTTAACTGGTAGAAGGGCTGCCAGACTGTTTTCCACCCAGCTGTACCCTTCTGCGTCCCCCTGAGTGGCGTGTGAGGTCTCCAATTTCTTCACGTCCTCGCCGACACTTACTATTATCTGCCTCTCAGATTATAGACATTCGATCCTAGTGGGTGGAAGTGATATCTCGTTGTGGTTGGGATTTACATTTTCCGGTGGCTAATAATGTTGAGCCCCTTCTCTTGTGCTTAGTGGTGATTTGTGTCCCATCTTTTGAGACGTGTCTATCCAGATCCTTTGTCCATTTTTAAATTGGGTTTTTATCTTTTTACTGTTCAGTTGTAAGTGTTCTTTATGTATTCTACATACATGTCCCTTCCCGGATAGATGATTTGCAAAATTGTGTGATTCTATGGGTTATCTTTTGACTTTCCTGTGCTTGTCCTTTGAAGCACAAAAGTTTTTAATTCTGGCAAGTCTAGTTAACCTATTTTTTTCTTAGCGCTTGTCTTTTTGGTATCATTTCTAAGAAATTCTTGCGTATTCCCAAGTCATGAAGATTTATGCCTATATTTTCTTTCAAGATTTTTATCATTTTAGCCCTTACATTTAGGTCTTTGATCTGTTTTGAATTAATTTTTGAGTATGGCATGACGTGAAGATCCAACCTTGTTCTTTTACATGTGGATTCCAGTTGTCCCAGCACCATTTGTTGAAAAGATTGCTCTTTTCCCATTGAATGGTCTTGGCCCCTCATGCTTTCTTCCTTCCTTCCTTCCTTTCTTTTCTTTCTTTCTTTCTTTCTCTCTTTCTTTCTTCCTTTCTTTCTTTTTCTTTCTTTCTTTTTCTAGTGTTTATTTTTGAGAGAGAGAGTGACAGAGAGCAAGAGAGAGAGAGAGAGCACACAGGCAAGAGTGAGTGAGGGATGGGCAGGGGGTGGGGGGAGAGACAATCCCAAGCAGGCTCTGTGCTCAGTGAAGGAGTCCTACTCGGGGCTCGATCTCAACAACCGTGACATGACAACCTGAGCCAAAATCAAGAGTGGGAGGTTTAACCAACTGAGCCATCCCAACGCCCCACCCCCCTTTTAAAAAAATGTAATGGATACTAAATATTCCATTACATGGAAATACCACAGTTTATTTACCGGGTCCCTTTACGTGGACATTTGGGCTCATCGTTAAAAATCATTATATTTCTGGATTGCCCTCTGACATAGGTGAATGCCGGATATAAGACAAACTAGTCCTCCGATTCCTTGCCAGTTGATTGATGAGAAAATCCTAACTGTTTTAATTTGCATTCTTTGATTCTTAAATAAAGTGAGTTTTGTTTCCTAGTTACTGGCTATTTTCACTTTTTTCTTTTACGAGTCACCTATTCACCCATTCAAAACCGTTGTTCAGATCTAGGAGGGAGGCAGGTAGGGATCCAGGGTTTAAAAAAGAAAAAAAGAGCATTGTTCATTTCTCTGTAAGATCTTATGTTTCTCTTTGAATTATAAAAGCTCTTCGCACATTATGAATATTAACTTCCTTGTTTTTTTAAACGTTTCAATCTTTTCACCAGTTTGTTATGTTTTTAAACTTTTTATTGAAGTGTAACATTCCTACAGAAAAGCGAGCAAATTTTACACACAAAGCTTACTTAAATTTCAAAGTTGCCTTGTGACCAGCACGCACATGACGAAACAACTTGTTAGCCTCTTAAAAGTCCCCCTGGTGCCCCCAGTTGCTGTCCTGACAACTCACACCATGACCATTTTTGGTTGATTGTTACTTAATCCTGTCTGTGGTATCTTTAGCCATATCAGCTTTAAAAACTTACCAGTCTTGGGGCACCAGGGCAGCTCAGTCGGTTAAGCATCCGACTTCGGCTCAGGTCATGATCTCACAGTTCGTGGGTTCGAGCCCCGCGTCGGGCCCTGTGCTGACAGCTCGGAGCCTGGAGCCTGCTTCCGATTCTGTGTCTCCCTCTCTCTTGCCCCCCCCCCCCCCTCTGTCTCTTTCTCTCTCTCAAAGATAAACAAACACTAAAAAGTATATATTTGCTGAGGGTTTCTGGGTGGCTCAATTGATTGAGAGTCCAACTCTTGATTTGGCTCAGGTCCTGATCCCGGGGTCGTGGGATCGACCCCGTGTCGGGCTCTGCCCTGAGCGTGGAGCCTTCTTGGGCTTCTGTCTCTCCCTCTGCGCCTCTCCCCTGCTTGTGCTCTGTCTCTCTAAAAAATAAAAACCAAACAAACCATAAACATTTGTTGAGAGTTTCTTCCAGTTCTGATGCTTGTTTTTGTTTTCTTTTTTTAAAATTTTTTTATTTAAAAAATTTATTTTTTAACATTTATTTATTTTTGAGACAGAGAGAGACAGAGCATGAACGGGGGAGGGTCAGAGAAAGAGGGAAACACAGAATCTGAAACAGGTTCCAGGCTCTGAGCTGTCAGCACAGAGCCCGACGCGGGGCTCGAGCTCACGGACCGCGAGATCGTGACCTGAGCCGAAGTCGGCCGCTTGACCGACTGAGCCACCCAGGCGCCCCTTGTTTTTGTTTTCTAACGAAACCTCTTGAATCCGTCGGCATTTGCTTTGGGCTGAGAGGTGGGCTGGAGCCTTGGGGTGTCACGCTCAGGGTCCAGACTTGGGTTGGTGGGTGACAAAGAGGACTTTAAATATCTCCTTTCCCACCAGACAGCTTTCTGAGGGCCAGGTCTGTGTCCTGCTGCACCTGTGTTATGTGACAAGCGTGGCTTAAAAGTGAGGGGACGGAGGGGAGGGAAAGGCGGGCCCCCAGCCGGAGCCCTGTGGGGGTCCTGGTGGCATGGTGACTCCTGGGTGCCCCCAGACAAGTGGCTGAGGAGAGGCGCGGAGGTGCTGAGGTGGCGGCAGGCGGGGTGCTGGTGCGCGGAGGTCCAGAGGGCGGGACAACAGGAGCGTGGACGAGGGCGTCCGGGCTGCAGGTGAGTGAGCACGCGGGGACCCTGGGAGGCGGAGGCCAGGCTGGGGACAGCACCCCAGGGCCCCCACAAGGAGGAGAAGAGGCCCATGCTCCGAGCCCGGGGGCAGCTGGACAAGAAGCAGAGCCGGGGGCTGGGGCAGGGCAGAGCCTTATACTGGGTGCCCCGGGGAAGGGGTGACAAGCCAGAAGGCTGCCTGGGCGAGGGGTCTCGAGCAGGATGAGGCCCGAAGAGTGCCCAACACTTGATGATAAGGGACACTGGGGGCCTTGGTGAGATCCGTTTGGGGATTTCATCGGGCTGGAGGTGCCGAGGAGTAAGAAGGGTCGTGTGGGGCTGTAAGATGTCCAGCGGTGTGGGAGGGAGGACGTCCTCCAGGACAGAGAGGAGGCAGGCGGAGCACTGGCCTGAGGTCCCTGGGGCAGGGGAGGCCTTGGCCCGGAGGGGCATCTGTGGCCTTCGGCGTCGTGGGCACCGTGGGGTGCTGGGCCCGTCCACACGTGTGGGGCTGAATGTGATCACCCCTTGCCATTGAGGGCCATGTGGGGTGAGCAGGGAGGAAGGTGCCCACTCAGAAGATGTGGGACAGGAGGCTGTGGGGCCTGCTCTCTCTCTTCTCCTCCCCTCTTCTGCTCCAGGACAGCTTGGGGCCAGGCTTAGCTGCAGAAGGGTTGTCCTGTCCAGGTGGTCAGCTCTCAGCAGGGACCTTTACTGCCGTCCTGAGGCAGAGGGGTTGTGGGGCCAAGGACAGGATGGGGGGGATGCTCTGCTGCCCACTGTGGCTCCGGGGCCGGGGACAGATCCGGAACCAGTTCTGCAGGAAAGGAAGACTCTAGAAAGTGTGTGCTGTAGCTGGTCTAGGGTCTGGGTTCAGACGGGCTGGTGGCCAGGACGGTGGGGTTAGGGCGGACCCCCCCGGAGGGTGTGGGGTGCAGGACTGCAGGTGTGAGGCAGCTGTGGGAAACCAGAAAGAGGTGTCTCTTATGTCTTTTTTCCGTTCTTTGGTTTTTCAAGTGAGTGTGTATTTTGAACTTTTGAAACGTATCCTTTCCCCCTTCCTTATTAGGCGAAAGGCGGCAGGGAAAGCTTATAGAATAGGCACCAAGGTGGCCCTGAGGGACGTGGGTGGGCTTTGCTGTTGTCTCCTTAGCAACTCGCGCCTGCTTACGAGGACAGACAGCCCTATGGTAGGTTCCTGCGGCTGCTGGAGTAAGTTGCCAGCATCCGGTGGCCGGTGGCCCGAAACAACAGAACTTTACTCTCTCACCCTTTGGAGGCCACAAGTCCAGAATCCAGGTATCGGCAGGGCCATGCTCCCTCGGAGGCTCTGGGGCAGACCCTGGTGGCCGTTGGCGTTCCCTGGCTTGTGATGGCCTCTGTCCAGTACCTGCCTCCGTCTTCAACATGGCCTCCCCCTGTGTCCTGCCTCTGCCTCTTGTAAGCATACGTGTCCTTGCACTTGGGGCCTCCCTGAGTAATCCAGGATGATCTTATTTCAAGATCCTTAATTATAACTGCAAAGACCCCCCCTTTTCCAAGTAAGATAACATTCATGGGCTCTAGGGGTTTGGAGGTAGACATGTATTTTGGGGACCACCATTGAAACCAGTGCCGCCGCCCCCCTAAATCCACGTCTGTCACGTACAGACTACATTCATCTGATCCGATATCGGTGAGGGTCTGGATATGGTCCCTGGGGCAAAACTCTGTCTGTGGATTTGTGAAACTAGCCAGCCAGTCTTAACGCTTCCAGAAGACAGTGGGGGGACTGGCATAGAATAGACACCCCCATTCTAAAAGGGGGGAAATAGAAAGGGATAGAGGGCTGACCAGTCCCCAGCAAGTTTGAACCCACAGGGCAAATTCCTGAGAAAACTCCTCTCTGGCTTGATGCTCTGCTGTCCGGCCTCCGCCCCTGGCCTCTGCTCTGGGGTCCCCTACTCCTTGTCCTTGCGGGGCAGCCCACGAGCTAACCTGTGAGCACATGAGAATGCTAACCACCTTCCGTCCTTGCATCCTGCCTCTGCCCCCTTCCGTCCCAGCTGGTGGTGTTTCTGCTCCTACAACATGCTCACAGACCTTGTGTGTCACAGGGATCCGTGGCTCCGGACAAGAGGGTTCTCCACGGGACTTTTCTGGGTGACCCCTCTCCGTTCCCGGCTTCTGCGGAGACGGTTGACCGGACCAGGGGGCCAGACGTCTAACCTGGTCGGCAGGGGGCTGTGTGGTCGCGGCCTTGGCACTCTCTCCAGGGCCCGCCTTCCCGCCAGGTACACGTTCTGCCACCTGAACAGGTTGTGACCTTCCTGGGTCACCAGTGCCGGTTCCCTTTTTGCGTAACAGCCCCTTCCACAACTTGTGTCTTTCCTATCTTTCTGATCTTTCCCATGCGCTGCAAGAGGAGGTGGGTCACCCCTCCCGCTTCCCCTGGGAATCTCCTCGGCTAAAGGTCCAAGTTCACCACTCGCAAGTTCGGCCTCCACCTAGCAGCAGGACAGCATCCAGTCGCATTTCCTGCCGCTGTTCCATAGGGGTCTCCTTCGTCCGCTTTCCAGTGCACGTCCCTCTCCTCCTTCTGAGTCCCCACCAGCATCGCCTCCAGCATCTGGGTTTCCACCAGCGGTTCACCGCAGCCCGGGCTTTTTCCAGCATGTTCTTCAGTCCACTGCCCGATTCCGAAGCCTCGTCCACACTTTTAGGTGTTGCTCACCGTGCCCCGTAACGAAACCTTGACCGGTCTCCTGTGTCTGCCATAGCAAATTGCCACAAACACGTGGTCTAAGAACCAGAAATGTATCGACTCTGTTCTGGAGGTTAGAAGTCCAAAGTCAGCGTGTTGGCCACACTTTCTTGGGAGGCTCTAGAGGACTTCCTCACCTCTTCCAGCTTCTGGTGGCTGCTGGCATTGCCTGGTTTCTGGGGCTTTTCCTCCTAGGGTCTCTTCTGTCTCTCTTAAGGACGCCTGCCACTGGGTTGAGGGCCCACCCACGTGATCCAGGGTGATCTCATCTTGAGACCCTTCACTTAGTAACATCTGCAAAGACCCAATTTCCAAATAAGGTCACAGTTGGTTGTAGGCACCAGGGGTTCAGACGTGAAAAGATCCTTTTTCAGGGTCGCCACTCCAAGCCCTCCCCCCAAGTGTCCCTCCAGTGTTGGTTGATGTATCGTAAAACTTTCACATCTCTTTATTTTGTGCTTGTTGTTTAAAAAAAAAAAATGCATAGCATTTTGTAGTACGGTTTAGTTTATGATTTTATAATCTGGTATTATAGAGTATTTTTAGACACATGTAACTTCTCTTTTACTTAATGTCACAACAGGAACATCTTTCTATAACATTTATTTACAATATGATATCACGTAACATAATATGCCTTTGTATGGTAACCACATCCTATTTAAACTAATGCCCTCTAAGAGAACATTCGGGTTATTTTTGGTTTTTCAGTTGTCTTAATTTTTTGCTTTTTGCTGCAAGGAGTGGCTTTGGAGCTGGGTTGTCGGGTGTATCTATGACATTTGTTTGAAATAGAATTTCTGGGTCAGTGGTGTGTAAAATGTAAGCCTTGTCTGCACCAAGATACTAGTTTTTACCTATCAGATTGGCAAAAATCCAAACACTTGGATTTCTGGATTGTATTGGTGAAGCTGTGGGAGCCAAGCCAGTGACGGTGCACATCCCATCCAATCTGATCAGATCAAGCACCGCTGGGAACCATGCTCCCGAGGGGCCTCCCGGGTGACAGGCCTCCGGGGGTGGGGTGGGGGACTGATGAAAACCGAGGGTCAGACAGGACACGGGAGGTGTCACTTTTTGTGTTAAAAGGAGAAAAACCAAGAATCGTGTTTGTATTTGCTTGATTTTCCATAAAGAAACTGGAGAGGAATAAACAGGAAGCAAGCAACGGTGACTCCCAGGCTGCGTGTGGGTGGGAGGGGACAAGCTAGGAAGACTTCTCACGTGCTTGTCCTGCTGGAGGCAGGTGGGCGTTTTCTGCTCTAACGCGGCGTTTAAGGGGTTTCTGAGATGTTTGTTGGGTCCTGCACTTGAGTCTGCTGCAGTCCCTGGGGACTCCCTCCTCTCCCTGCCCATCACCCACGGCACCCATGGCACCCACGGCACCCACGGTAGAGCCCCTCCCTCCCCCCACCCAGCAGCCACGGTAGGGCTTCAGGCAGACCACAGAACCTTGCTGCTCCGTGAGTGAGGGGCTGAGGTGGCTGTCCCAGCGGGAGGGGTGATGAGAGCTGGAGTTAGCATGAATGCAGGGGTGAGCTGGGGGAGCATGAGTCCCCCCTTCGTGGGCCCCAGTTTTTATGCCTGGGGGCCCTTCTGCACTTCAGTTCTGATTTTTGTCTCATTCTAGAGGGGAATTTTTTTTAATGTTTTTTTATTCATTTTTGAGAGACAGAGACAGAGGGAGAGCGGGGGAGGGATAGAGAGAGAGAGAGGGAGACACAGAATCCAAAGCAGGCTCCGGGCTCCGAGCTGTCAGCGGAGTCTGATGCGGGGCTCGAACCCACCAGCCGTGAGATCATGACCTGGGCCAAAGTCAGACGCTTAACCAACTGAGCCGCCCAGGTGGTGGTGGTGGGGGTGGGCAGCAGGATTGTGGAGGGACCTGGCCCGTGTGCAGAAGTGGCCTGGCTGCTATGGCAGAGTCCTGGAAGTGGGACAGCGTGGGCCACCGGGAGGTGAGAGAGGTGCTCGCCAGGCCCAGTGCAGCGGTGGAGGCGCTGGGGGTGGGAACGAGGACGGCGGTGGAAGATATTTGAGGGCAGAGTGACGGAGTGGGGGGACGTGGGGGTGGGAGCCGGCATCCCGCAGCCGTCTCTGGCAGATGCCTGGTAACCATGCTGTTCTTGAGCGGGGCTGCACGGAGACAGCTGGACGGGGCCCAAGGTGAAAGCCTTCGCCAGGGTGTCCGGGAGCCCTGGCGGGCACCCAGCCTGCTGCTGCAGTGGGCCTAGACTTCCCCGGGGCCTCCCAGAGCGGCTGGCCTGGCTGGCTTCCTGCTGTCATCATCCTGCAAGGGGCGGCTTCCCAGGCAGGACGCTTGGCTCCTGCCCCAGCCCGAAGCTTCCCGAGGTGTAGGCAGATGCTGGGCCATGGCTGTGGGGCGAGACGGCCCCCGTGCTCACACTTGCAGGGCACAGTCTGTGGGGTTTCACTGGGCCAGGCCTTCGCCGGGTGATTGTTGGGGACCCTAAGTGGAAGGTCTCTGCTGGCACGACCTGTGTGGGACCGCCTGGATCCCCTGCTGGGGGCCCCCCGCAGGGCAGGCTGCTGTGGGGCGGTGGGGGGCAGGTTTGAAGCTGGGGAACCATAGGGAGGAGTGCCAGGCTGAGGGCGGGTGGGGTCTTGGGAGCAGTAGGACTACCCAGATGGCAGATGAGATTGCGTGGGGGCAGGGGCAGGGGTGCTTCCTTGGCCCTGGCCCATGACTCAGCCTGTCGGCGTCTTCTGCGACTTGTGAGGAGGGCTTTGTTCCAGATGGGGGTGCTGGGAAGGAGGGAGCACCTGGTTGTGGTGTTAGGGCTCAGCTCAGGTCCCAGGGACCCCGAGGGCGTGTGCTGCCTCCTGGAATTTGCAGAAAGCTTCAAGAGGGTTTGGCCTCGCTCGGGGTGAGAGTCCGTGGCCCGGGCGACCTGCTAGGGCCCTAGTTGGGCATGAGAGAGCCATGTGGCTGGGTCAGGCCATCTGCCTTGTTGAGGACCTGGAGATGAGGCCTCCTGGGCAGCGAGGTCGGTAAAGGCTGAGGATATAGGGGGGGGACAGAACCTTCCCATCTCTCCCACGGGACCTGGATAACCTGCGCCCTTTCCTCCTCACTGCCCATATCTCTTGCCCCCGGGGCCCTTGTCCAAGGTAGTTTGAGGGACCTCCCTAGCTTGGTGAAACCCACCGACAGCTGTTTCCAGCCCCTTTCTCCCTGCTCTGGCCGTCTCTAGTCTTTGGGGCTGACCAGACCCTTCTCCTCTTTCTCTGGGCCTTTGCACGAGTGGTCTGTCTTCCTTTGCTTGCTAGAGGTAGCCTGTCTTTTGGCTCTGACGTCACTGCCCCTTCCTCTGGGAAGCCTGCTCTGAGAAGGGACCAAAGAACAGGCCCAGTGTGTCCTGTGGAGCCTTTCCAGGGTCCGCGTGGCTGCTCCCCACTTCGGAGGCCACACTGCGGCTGCTGTTTGGGGCACATTCGGCGGCAGCAGGCTGAAGACACCTCTTCACTGGATTTTCCGGCTGCCGCCACTTTCCTGGAAGCCCCCGGTTGCACGTAGCGCAGGGGACTGCAGTGGCCACTTACAGGTGGGCAGCCCCATGTGAGGGGACCAGTGAAAGGTCTGGGACACTCCTCTGGTTGACCTGACGAGCCGGCCTGCGGCCAATAAGGGTGGCTGCTTGGAGGAGGTGGCCCGGCCTGGAAGGAGACTGAGGCAGGCTGGCCACATCTTGTGGCAACAGGACACGACCAGCGTGGGAAGGCAGGGTGCACCTGGGGCTCACATCTTAGGTGTGGGCACGGCTCCTGCTTTATGGCTTTGTGAGGTGCGATGATATAGACTCCACCCTGGCCCCGCCCTGCCAGTGCCAATGCCCGCATTCTGCCCCAGAGGCTGGCAGTGACAGTCTTCTGCTGTGGCTTAGGAGACTGACCCCCTCAGCAGTGACAGCGACAGTAGGGGTGGGGGGAGCCGGGAGATGTGCTGGGGCCTGGACTGATGGTGGCAGTGGTGGACAGGCTGGAAGGTAGAGCCCCAGGACCTGTGGGGCTGGCCGTGCAGGGATGTGCGCTTGCACAGTAGCCCCAGGGGGGTGGCCTGCACTGTGGACGGTGGATAGAGGTGCACCTGGAGCTGGGGGGACGAGGGCATCCCAAGACAAGCTTGATTGGGATCTGCTGAGTGGAGAGCTAGAGGCTGGGGTGCAGTGTGGAGTCCTGCTCGACATGAAACCCTAGCAGTCAGAGGAGAGAGAACATCTTGAGTCATAGGACTGAGTGAGGTGGCCTAGAGGAGAATGGGGGGGTGGGGAGGGCTTGGCCTCCCGGGGAGAGGGGGGTGGGTGGGCAGAGGCAGAGCCGCTGCGGTGTGAAAGGTGGTGAAGGGGCTGATTTAGGGTCCTGGGGTACCACTGCGGGCAGGCCTCCGGCTCCTGCCTTGGTGGGATCCACCTACCCGCCGCAACCAGGGTGCTGGTCCAGGAGGTCGCGGGGCGGCTCAGACCTGTGGGTATCTCCTGGAAGGAGTGAGTGGCCGTGCACGAACGAGCCAGAGGGCACTGTGAGGGACTATGCGGTGGCCGGGGGTGGGCCGTCGGAGCGCACCTAGGGCCCGGCAGTCTGGCTGGAGTTAGCGGGGTCTGGCCGCACGAGGTGGGGGCTGGAGGGTGGGGGCGGCGCGCCGCGGGGGCTCGCGCCAGGGCTGCGGTGCCAAGCGCATCGATCAGCCCAAGCCCCGCCCCTGACTGGCAAGCCCCGCCCCGGGCCTCTCGGCTCCTCCCCCAGGCTGCGGCTCTGGCCGGGGCAGTGCGTTGCGGGGCTGGACTGACTCTGCGTGGCGGCAGCCGCGCTGCCCTCAGTCCCGACGGAGACATGGACCTCTCGAGAGCCATCCAGCAGGAGATCAGCTCCCTCAAAGGTGCGGGCCGGGGCCGGGGCCCGAGCCAGGGGGCGAGGACCAGGCAGTGACCTCCAGCTGCGTGCAGCCCCGCGCAGGGCCGCGGTCAAGGTCCCGCTGCCCCTGGAGTAGCCTTGGGGATGGGGAGCTGGGGCCGCAGGAGCCCCCAGGCCCGTGCACCGCCAGGGCTCCAGCTGGTCGGGGTCCGCCGGGGGTTGGCCGGGGGCTGGCCGGGGGCTACTCTTGCCGCAGCCCTGCGGCCCTGCAGCGAGCGTCGGGGGGCGGGGCGGGCTGCTGCAGCGGCGGAGGCGGGTCGGAGGTGAGCTCTGGCTTGGGCTGCGGGTCCGCCCCTTTTCCTCCCGGACTCTGCGGAGCTCCCGCCCCGCTGCCGCCCTGCAAGCCCAGCGTCCGAGGGGACAGGCCAGGGCAGTGGGTATCACGGCGGGGAGGCGCCAGGCGGGCTGGCCCCGGGCAAGTCCACACTGCGGCTCTTTGTTCCGGGGTGGGGGGGCCGGGGGCTGCCGGAGGGCTCCGACTGGTTGCCCTGGAAACCTGGAGGGCCCGGAGTGCGAGGGGAGGAGGCCGCCCTGCCTACCCGCCTTGGCCCTCCCGGCGCCGAATCAGCCGCTGCGGCTGCGGTTCTGCAGGGTGGGGGCAGGGCAGAAGGGGGCATCTTTCCAGCCCTGGGACTTTGTGGGGGGCGCCCCCACCCAGGCGCGGAGAGGGGCGAGCGGGGGGGGGGTGCGGTGTGGCGGAGCAGCGGAAGCTGCCGCGAACATCTTGCTCCAGGCTCCTACCTGCTGCTCCCCTCGGCCGCTGGGGGCGCCCGGGCTGCTGGGAGGGAGGGGGATTCCCTACCATGCCCCGCCCCCTTTCTGCGGAGCCCCACGTGGCTGCCACCTCGTGCAGGCCCGTGTAGGAGGAGAGACCTTAGGTCCAAGTGTTTGGGAGGCCTTGGGGTGGCTTGGAATCATTTTGGGAGGGGGGGGCATGGGTTGGCTTGGGGGGCGGCTTGGGGATTTGGGGGGATGAGGTCGGGAAATCCAACCAGGAAGATGGCATGGGGTAGGCATGGGGGGAGAGCAGGAGGTGAGTGAGGGGCTATGGGTGGGCAGGGGAGAGCAGCAGGTCTGTGGGGCAGGGCCGAGGGACAGGCCAGGAGAGTGGACGAGCTCTTCGCACACAGGGCTGGGGGAGCGCTGGGGGACTGCTGTCCCGAACCACAGCTGCCGCTGGTTCTCGAAGCCCCAGCCCGGGTGGCCGCGAGGGCCCGCAGGCGCCCCTGGGCTGAAGGGGCGTGGACGTGTCCACCGCCGCGCTAGCGGTGCGTCCTCCCGGAGCCCGTCTCCGTGTGGGCTGGCCGGCTTCCTGCCCGGCTGGCTGCTGGGGACTGGCGGATGGAGGGGGGAGGGGGGAGGGCGCCGCAGTGAGCTGGCGGGCGGGGCCATGCGGACCGGACGGTTGGCTGCGTCTTCAGTTTCCACCGCCGCGTCCGCCAGGACTGGGCGCACGCGTGTGTGTGTCTAATGAGTGTGCGTGTGCATGTATGTGTGAATGTATATGTGTGCATGAGTGGGGGGGGCGGTGCTGTTTGGACCCGGCTGTGCGGTGCCATGGCAACCGCCCCATAAACCCGCCCCCACCCGTTGCCAGTTGGCCGCCTGCCCACGGGCGCCTCCCACCTCGGGATCCCCCACCCCCGCCCTGTTGGCCCTATTTATAATCAGTTCCCGGGTTAGCTGCGCTTGGTGGGAATGGGTGTGTCGGCTTGGGGGAAGGGGAGAGCGTGGCTGGGTGCGGGTCCGGGCAGCACGGCGTGGAAGAGTGCGGTACTGGGTGGAATGGGGGAGGCACAGGACATCCACGGCTGGGTCCTCAGCTGTGGGAGTCTGGAAGTGACTGATGGGTGTGGCCGTATCCGGCTCCAGGGCCCCACCGGGCAGCTCCTGGACCCCGCTGTTGGTCCCCCTTTGACTTGGGCCCCTGACCGGCTTCTGGTGTGGCGCTGCTCCCCTGGCTCCTGCCCCGCTGGTCCACGGGCGGGGGCACTCAGGCCACCCAGGGCGGGGCGTCTGTGTGGCAGTAGGGGCACCAGGCCTGCCTGGGGTGGCAGGGATTTGGTGACTTTGATTTCCTGTGGCAGCTGAGAAGTTTCTGGCTTCCAACAGCTGGCCTGGGGCTGCTCAGACACCCCTACCCTGTGCCCTGCTCCAAGAGTGTTTCGGGGTCCCCTTTGATCTGGCCTGGCATGGGAAGTGTTAAAGAGGGTGGCTACGGTCTTGGGCCTGGCATTTGGAGGTGGGGGCTCTGTCCCTTTGCCTGTGTGATGGACAGCGGCCAGTGGTGTCCAAAGCCCGCCTGTCCACATGCCACTGCGGTCCCCCCTCTGACCTCTGCTCCCCAAGACCCCAGCTTTGCATCCAGATTTCTGCCCCCCAAGACCCCAGCTCTCCCCTCAGACCTCTAGTGCCCCGCCAGGCCCAGACAGCCCGGTACCCGCCTTCAGATCCTGCCTTCAGATCCTCGTGAGTCTGAGAAACCTGAGACCACTCCCCAGCCTGAGCCCCCCCTCCCCTGCTATCCCCCCCCCCCCCCCCCCAGCCTATTCTGCCACCATTGTAGATTCCAGGTCCGGAGCCACTGTCGTACCCCCTCCCCCTAGTCTAAGAAACCTTGAAGGAAGTGTTTAGAAACTGACGTAATTTCTGACGTGGGAGCTGTGGGGCCTGGAAAGGGGGGGCCTGCCGGGGGGGGGGGGCTGCCATGGCAAGGGGCCCCCCACTCTGCGAGGGGGCCCCCCACTCTGCGAGGGGCCCCAGGGGCTGTGGGTGGGAGGGGCCGCCCATGCTGCTGAGTCAGAGGGGGCCGGCCTGGGCGTCCCGGAGGGAGGGCGGGCCGGCGGGAGGCTCGCGCAGGCGGTGGGCAGGCGGCAGTGCCGGCCGGAGTCTCAGCGAGCCAGGGAGCCCGGCTCGACAGCCACAAGCCGCGGAGCCCGTGCCCTCGAGCCCAGCCTGCCTGCCAGCCTCCGTCTCGCCCGGTCCCGAGGTGCCTTGTGGACCTCCTCCCTGTGCCCCGCCCGTCACCCTCGCCTCTGGGGCTCTGGCAGCCATGGTGGCGGGTATGCTCATGCCGCTGGACCAGCTGCGGGCCATTTACGAGGTGCTCTTCCGTGAAGGCGTGATGGTGGCCAAGAAGGATCGGAGGCCCCGCAGCCTGCACCCTCACGTCCCCGGCGTCACCAATCTGCAGGTCATGTGCGCCATGGCCTCGCTGCGGGCCCGGGGCCTGGTGCGGGAGACCTTTGCCTGGCGCCACTTTTACTGGTACCTCACCAATGAGGGCATCGCCCACCTGCGCCAGTACCTGCACCTGCCGCCGGAGATCGTGCCCGCCTCTCTGCAGCGCGTGCGCCGCCCTGTCGCCATGGTGATGCCTGCGCGACGCGCCCCCCATGTGCAGTCTGTGCAGGGGCCCCTGGGCTGCCCGCCAAAGTGGGGGCCGCTGCCCGCTGAGGACCCTGCCCGGGAGGAGCGGCGGGTCTACCGTCGGAAGGAGCCTGAGGAGGGGGCACCCGAGCCCCCCGTGGTGCCTGCCACCGCCCCGGGGAACCTGGTGAGGCCTGGCCCGGAGCCTGCCCCCGCCACAGGTCAGCTGCGTCCTGCCCCCAGCCCTGGGGGATGGGAAGGGGGTGCCCGGGCGCAGCCCTGGTGGGCTGGGGGTGGCAGTGCACGTGGGGGAACTTCGCTCACACCAGCAGGTGGTGCTGTCTCTGCCCGAGGGTGCTGGACCCACGTGGCTCCTCCTCCCGGCTTGAGGACCTTGGGGTGGGTGGGCCACTGCCAGCCCAGCCCCAGGCTCCCCTTCTGGCTAGGGGTGGGGCTCGAAAAGCCTGGACTGGCAGGACCAGCTGTTGGCACAGCCCTGCCCCACACCAGCTAGCCTCTCTCCCCAGCACTGCCCTGTGCCCCGCTCACTCCTGTCTGCCCCTAGGCCCTCTCTGCTGGAGGCGGTAGCTTGCAGGGAGGAGCCGGAATAACGCGGGGGCACTGCTCTCCAGCAGCGTAGCCCAGGTGAACTGGCTGACCTTTCTGAGCCTTGAGTCTGTCTTGGGGGGGGTGGGTGACATCTGCCCCCATGGTTTTGTGGCCCATATGGTTTCGTGATGCGGTATTGTTCCCGGGAGCCTGGCCAGCTTGGAGTTGGTGAGGGCCGAGGGGGCAGCTCTGGGTTGGGGGAGAGGAGGAGACAGCTGGCAGACACACTGCCTGGCAAGCCAGTGGCCAGGGTGTGGCGGCACCGGGTCCCAGACCCTTTCCGGTGGAAGCCGGGTCACAGAGGATGGAATAGGTCTTAGGGCCCCAGGGGTCCTTCCCCTGTGTCATCCTCTGTCCCTAAGCATCTGCGTTGGCAGGACCCAGGTAGGCAGATGACTGGTGTCCCACGGAGCGTGAGGCTCACACATGTACTTTCAGAGCTCACTGGCCTTGGTGCTGATTTGGGGTGGCCCTGGTGCCCCAGCAGAAGGCAGGCTTGGCTTCTGCTTCCTTCTTTGTGTCTTCTCACCTGGGGAGGAACCTGATGTGGAAGGGGCTGGGAAAGGGGCCTGGCCTGAGGCTAGCGGGGTGGGCAAGAGTTTGCCAGGTGAATGGGGGTCAGGGGATCGAGGTGCAGGTCCAAGGTGCTGAGTGGGACCCAGTTCTGGTCTGGTGTGGGTTGGTCCTGCTAGAGCTGTGCCTTGGGAGCTCATCTGGGAGGATCAGTGAGGTGGTGGGGTAGAGGGATGGTCTCTGGGCTTTCCCCATGGCCTTGGACAAGTTGCGTGGCCTCTCCAAACTCTTGTCGGTGGGGTCACAGCGTCCCCCACAAGGAGACGAGTGCTTGGCGGGGTGCGTGGTCAGCACTGACTGGCCTTCAGTGGCCAAGTCCCAGCCCAGGGGTCCTTTCATCCCTGCCGCGGAGCCCCTGAGCTGTCCCTGTCTTGGGTCGTGGGTGTGTTGAGTATAGGCTCCTCCTTCCTTTCTCCCCTTCCTTCCTTGTCTGTGGCCAGGCTGGGCGGGCAGATGGTAGCGGGGCCAGGATGGGGGACTGGGTGTGGCTGCAGCGGGCAGAGAGGAGGGCACCCCCAGCCCTGGTGGAGGTGACTCAGTGTTGCCTCCCGGCCACAGCCACAGGCGGCAGCTCAGAGTTTCCAACAGGAAATGAACTCCAGCTCCAGGCTGAGTCAGGCCTGCGGGTGTGGGCTCCCCAAGGGCCGAGCACCAGACCTGAGGGCCACCCTTGGCCGGGGGCACCTCGGGCATGCTGCATGCTGGCCGTGGTGCGGGTACATCCTCGTCTGTGGGGTTGTGATGGCTCCGCACTCAGGCTGCACCTGGAATTGCCAGCTTTTCAGAGTTTACAATAACGAGCACACGGACCCCTTCCTTGCTGGCTCTGTCCTCTCCAGTCATCTGGTAGGAGGGGAAGGCAGGGGTGTGTGGGGCCCACTGCACCGATCACCAGAGTGGTCTCGGCCAGTGGGCCGCCTCTGCCTGTCCAGCCTTGGCCACGGAGCCGTGGGCGCCGCAGGCAGTCACATGTGCCCTGCTGCACCTCTGTCCCCACCTGGGAGCCCTGGTGGTCTGCTCATCCTCGTGGGAAGGCATCCACTGCTCGTTCGGCCACATATCGGCCAGACCCAAACCAAGGCCCCAGCATCTGGGGATGGACTGGATGAGGAATGAGCCAGGGGGAGGTAGCTCTAGGAGCAATCAGGGAAGATCCCCCTGAGGAGGTGTGCTGAGCTGCGCCTGACTGCTGGGGAGCTCCTACTCCAAGCAAGAGCAGTCCCGTAGGAAGGTGGTCCCCACAGGAGGGTAGGCGGGGTGGGAGCAGGAGTTTGAGCTTCCCTTGTGGGTGGAGAGTGGGGGCCGTGGGCTTTGATATCCGAATTTCATTGACATTTCAAATAGTAACGCTTGGCCCAGCTCAGAATTCCACACGAGCAGCTCAGCGCAGCTCTGGAGCCGTTTCCGACAGTGGAAGCGAGCGGCCCTTGACGGCACTGCTTCTGCCCACCCCCAGCGCACCCTGGCTTTCCCCCGTGGCACTCCTGTCCCAGAGGGAGACCGCACTCTACACACCACTGACTTGCTCTCTTCATGGCCGTGTGGCGCCACGTGGTGGGACAGGTTTTTGCAGCAGCCGCTGGCTTTGGGTCCCTGTCTGTGCACGTTTGCTGCGGCATCTGTAGAACTCCAGTGGGTTTTGACAGCAGAGTTATGGCAGGATTGGGCTTTTCCCTGGGTCTTGCTCAGCTCGTGGGAATGGAGAGGCAGGGACACGTGTGTGGCATTTGCCTAGGCTGGAGACCGGGGCGGGGGGGGGGGGGGGGCTGGGACTGAGCTGCTTGTGGGGCCTGCGGAGGAGGATGGGGCTAGCCTTGGGGCCTGGGAGAATGAGGGTGTTGAGGAGGGTGGGGAAGTCCAGGGCCAGTGGGCCTGTGGAGGCTGGGGGGGAGGGGGATGCCCAGGCGGGCATTAGCAGGCAAGACTGGCGGGCCCTGTCGGCTGCACTGAGGCTCCGGAATTTCGGGCAGGCCCGTCCACTGTCCCACCTGGGCTGGTTGGACCCGTTGGTCCACTGGGCTTGGGCCTTGCTGGTTTCAGCTCTGCTCCAGTCACTGACTAAGGGGTGGCTGTGAGGAGGAGTCACTGCTCCCAGAGCTGGGTGGGGAGGCCGGGGCCGGAGTGAGCCCTCCCTCCGCCTCCCACCCTTCCCTCCTTCCTGCCACCCCTGCCTTTCCTCTCTGCTGCCTCCGCGGCTTGGCCCGAGCTCGGCCGCCATGGACAGGTACAGCATGGAGGAGCTGATTCAGCTCGGCCAAGGTAGAGCAGGGCCCGGGTGGGGGGCCATGGGCACGTGGGCTCCAGCAGGGCTGGACGGGGATCTCCCAGGCAGCCTGTGGCTGGGGCCCTGGGGGCTCGAGGCTGCTGGCTTTGCCTGGGACATCAGAGCTAGGAGGCGCAGGGATGAGCCAGCCTCCCTCTCAGAGCTGCCTGGGAGCGTGTCTGGTGCGGGAGGCCGCCCACTCCAGCCTTCAGGGGCCGGTCCTCCCAACGTCTGTGGATCCCCCCCCCGCCCCCCCCCCCCCCCCCCCCCCCCCCGGCTCCTCTGAGGCTTCCCTCAGCTGCCTGCTGAGCTTCTGAAATGCAGGTTTGGTCCCCAGGAGGTTTGGGGGCCCAGCGCCCATTCCTCAGAGCTCCTGGTCCTCCCCAGATGGACCACGGTGCCTGTACCCCAGCGGTCGGAGTCCGAGGGTGGTTCGCTGCCCTTTGCTGCAGAGGGACCACACATAGCAGACACTGCCTGGGCTCAAAGCACAGCCTTGTGTGACCAAGGGCAAGCTCTTCGCTTTTCTGTGCCTCAGTTTCCTCGTTTGTACGATGCGGTAACAGCATGAGACTTCCATTGTGGGGTTCTCTGAGAATTGAAATCGAATGGTGCCTGACACACAGGAAATGCTACAAAATAGGATGCAAACCCTTCCATCCGACCCTTAACCCTTCGTCTGCCAGGGCCCAAGGGCACCTGGGAGGGGAATGGTAGGAGGGTGACCCCCATGTCCTGTCCCCCCCCCCCCCCCCCGACGCTGAGGTCCCGGTCAGTCCAGGATGTGGCTTGGGCATGCCTGCTGACAGGGACCTCCGGCCCCAGGCTTCTGCACACGGGAGGCTGCCGAGGGTACTGGGGTAAGGCCAGGGCAGCATTAGGGGCAGCCTGGGGAGGGGAGGGGGCTGACACCTGGGTGTCTGGCCGGGGGTGTGACCTTGGGGAGGCTGTCCTGTCTCTCCCGGACCTGGTGTTGTGTGGAGTGAGTTGTGTGGTGGGGCCCTCTGGGAGAAAGGGATTGGTGTCTCCCTGCCTTCCCCGAGTGCACCCCGCTACTTCCGGCACCCCGAAAGGCTGGCGGGGTTGGACAGGGCAGGGACTGCGTCTCCTCCCAGGCGACATGAGCCCCTCAGGCTTTGAATGCCCGTGCTAGGCCTTGTTCTGAGGCAGATCCTGACGCCAGGTGGCTTCTTATTATTAGAATCACGGGCAGGAGCCTGGGGGGTGAGTGTGGGGTGGTGCCGCCGGCCAGACTGGACTCCGGTGAAGGCCTGGGCCCCAGTGCCCTAGCGTCGGACGTCATGTTCTAAGTCTGGACGAATGACGGCCTCGCTTGCTCTCCTCAGATATTTATATCCCCCCACCCCCCCCTCCGGCCCCCTGCCCACCCCTCCCCTCCCCCCATGGACACAGGCAGTGCTGCTGACAGCGGCTCGGCCAGCCGTGCCCTCCTCCCACCGCCACCGCCACCGCGGGGCTCGCGGCCGCCTCAGAGGGGTCTGTGACCCTCTCCACAGCCTGCTCCCACTCCCCGTCTGCCCCGTGGGCTCCTGCCGCTGTCCCTAATGAAGATCGTGCCGGGTAGGTGGGCAGCCTTTGGAAGCTTTGTGAGAGCCCAGCAGGAGTCCCTGGGGGCACTGGGGGGAGGCTCCGACCTTACTCCCCCCGCACACGACCTGCCCTCCCAGGCCATCACCCCGGTCCTCCCTTAGACCCTGTTCGCAGGCCCACCTGGGGGCGTTGGGGCTCTGTGGGGGTGTTTGTCATTGAGGGTGGTTGGGTCAGCTGCAAGCCTGGGGGGGCCAGCGGGGCCTGGGGTGCTGGCATGCCTCCCCCGGATGGGCGCCTGTCCCCCTGGTGGGCTCCTGGCAGCTGTCACCAGAGAGCACCCTTGGAGGCAGAGTGGGGTGCTCGGACACTGCCGTCACCCTCCTGGGGAGGAATTGGGGGGGTGTGCAGAGGCTGGCTGGGCTGTGCTGGGGGGGGGGCGCTGTGCGTCACTACAGGCCCCTCCTCCGGGCGGGTGTGGCTGTGGGTAAGCAGGGGTTAAGGCTCCAGCTAACCTTGAGCGTGATAGCTGTGCGTAA
Organism: Acinonyx jubatus; assembly: GCF_027475565.1. NCBI lineage: Eukaryota > Metazoa > Chordata > Mammalia > Carnivora > Felidae > Acinonyx > Acinonyx jubatus. Next base: position 832,016 of record NC_069394.1, read on the forward strand.
GGGACAGCTGAGCCGGGCGCTGTGGGAGGTGGGTGGGGACCTCCGAGTGGCCGGGAGGGAGGAGGCAGAGGAGGCGGGCGGGAGCACAGTTGGTGCTGTGGACGGCACTCGTCTCTGGGGCGCCAGGCAGACGGTACAGTAGGGCGGTCTTGCAGGCAGGGCGGTCACAGGCCCCGGGCGCCCCCCCCCCCCCCCACCGTCTTCCAGGCAGGGAAGGGAGGCTCCGCCCGCTCTGCCCACAGCCGTGCAGCCCCAGAGCCATGGAGCCCTCGGGCAGCCTGTTCCCGTCACTGGTGGTCGTGGGCCACGTCGTTACCCTCGCCGCCGTGTGGCACTGGCGCAGGGGGCGTTGGCGGGGGCAGGAAGTGCAAGGTAAGCGCCTCTGGCAGCTACCGTCTGGGCCGCGCCTGGGCAGCGGGCTCCGGCCACCGCCCCTGCCCTGGGGGCTGGAGGCGGGGCAGGGTGAGGGGCCGCCTCCCTCCAAGCCCTGCATTTCCCTGTGCCCTCCCCTTCCTGTCCCTGAGCTACGCCCCTGCACTGCACACGGTGGGAGAGCGGAGTCCCCCCGCCCCATCCCGCACCCCTCCCCTCCATCTTTTCTGCTGCTTTGAAGACCCTGCTTGCTTTCCTGGGGTGGAGCCAGGGTTCAGAGGCTCTGTCAGTCTGGAGCCCTGTCCTGGTGGGAGAGGAGGAGTTTGGGGAGGCTCCAGACTGGGGCCGTGAGCAGGAGAGGAGCGCCCCCACTGCCAGGGAGGCCTCTGCACAGCTGGCAGGTGTAGGGCAGGTGCAGGGCTAGTGTCCTAGGGCAAGGGCCCGGGAGAGGCTCCTGCCTAGCACTGAGGTGGGGCTGGGCCTGCGCAGAGCCTCCGAGGTGAGGCAGGTGTCTGAGCGCCCTCGGTCAGGGTCCAGGACTGCCAAGGGGCAGGCAGCCAGGCTGCGCTCTGCCCTCCCCCTGCTCAAAGTCACCCGCCTTGGGCTACAGCCCGCAGCAGCAGCAGCAGCCAGGACTGCCCGGCACAGGATGGGGTGGGGCCCGCCTAAGTGAATGGAGCTGGGTGGGCGGGGCCCTGGGGCTTGGGCTTCGGGCCTGAGGGGCTGTCCTAACCGGGATTTGGAGTTGTGTTCTGGTCTGTGCCTGGGTGGACAGGGTGCGGGGTTCGGCCTGCGGTGAGGGCGTCCAGAGCTGCCCCTGGAGGCTCTGCCCAGTCTCAGCCTGGGTGCCAGAGCCGCTAGACCGGAGGCCTGAGTCAGGATGGGGCTTCTAGGCGTGGCTTTGGGGACTGGGGAGCGGCTGGTGACTCAGCTGCAGGGGTGTCCAGTAAAATGCGCCGGGTCAGGGCTTCTCCTCCCTAGAAGTGACCTTTCCTCCCTCCCTCGGCCCACTTTGTTCCCTGCCCCCACGTGGGGAAGGGGCTTCTCTGCCGTCGCCACCCTGGATCCTGCCCTGCAGTGCTCCCTCGGGGCTTTGCTGCCTCTGTTCTGCTCGCGGCTGTTCTCAGACGCTGCTCCCAGCGCGGTCCCCAACCGCCCGCCTCCGGGAACGTAGTCCCGTGGGCGTCAGCCTAGGGGAGTTTCCCGGCGCCTGGGCGTCCCCCGAGGCTCCCCTCCGCGGGAACCTGGGCGGCCCTCGAGTTCCCATGCCCCTTTGTTCTATCGGGCAGCCTCCCTCTGCCCCCGGCCCCCCAGGCCTAGCGGGGTCCTCTCCTTCCAAGTAGGGGCGCGGCTTCCCGGCGCGCTGGGCGGGGCGCCCCGCTAGGGGCAGGTTCTTCGGGTCTGGGCGGTGCGCCCGCTGCCGGCCTCCTCGCGGCGTGGGCTGTGGAGCAGAGGCTGCGCGCCGTCCTCCTCGCTTCGCTGTGGGCGACCCCAGGGCGCCCGCGCTCATGGCTGCGGCCGGCACCGGGCGGGCGGGCGGCGCCTTCGCCCTGCGGAAGGAGGTGGTGCTGGAACGGCCGTGCTGGCTGGACGGGGGCTGCGAGCAGGCCCGCAGGGGCTACCTCTACGGGCAGCTGTGCTGCGTAGGTGGGTGAGGCTGCGAGGGGTGGGAGGTGCGGGGGGGGGGGGCACCGTCTCCCGGACCGGGAAGGGGCGGAGCCCAGCCCAGGTGCAGCCCCGCCCCCACGCTCTGCTCCGGAAACACCTGGGAAGGAAGGCGGCGAGGTCCCCTAGGCCCGATTTGTTCCTCCTCTGGAGAAGGGGGATGGGAAGGTGGGCGGGGCCGGCTTGGGCTCCGGCCCTGATTTCTTTTTGCCTCGGGCACCAGGCCGTAGACTGTCCCGACGCCGGAGGAGGGAGGGAGGGCGGGCGGGGATCTCTTCGGCCTGTAGGTTTTCCAACCCAGGAGCGTCTTCACGAGCTGTGGGACCTCCAGCCTCAGTCTCCACATCTGTAAAAGGGGGCGACGATACCTCGCAGAGGGTCATGGGCAGCTCTAGGGGACCCTGGCTGGTGCCAGAAAATCTGTGGCCCGCTACAGTACTAGGGTCAAGCGGTTGTACGGGAGCACCAGTGCCGCGGCGGGGGGTGTTTTCCTGGGGAGTGCAGACTGAGGTCCTCTGCAGTGTCGGAGGCCGCTGTGGCCCGGCTGGAAGGGAGTGCCTATTGGTTTGAAGGTCTGAATGGAAAGGACAGGGGAGGGAGCCTCTCACCACAGCCAGGGTCGAGGGGGTGGGAGGGGTGGGGGGGGAGAAGGGAGGAGGCGGGCGAAAAGGGCTTTGGAGGTGGTGGGAGAGGAGGAGTCCAGAGGAAGGAGGCAGCGGAACCGGGAGAGCTTCCTGCAGAACCGGTGTGGAGCTGCCCCCACTCCCAGCACCCTTGCAGACCCCGAGTGGTAGAAAGCTGGAGAAGGCACTTGGGCTGGGGGCTCACACAAGTCTTGGACTTTAGGCCCTGACTCCTGGTTCCTGCTTGTCCTAGAATTCCCTGCTCCCATCTCCTGACCCATACCAGGGACCTGAGGTGTCTCCGCCCCTCACCAGAGTGACACCCGCACCCTTGCCAGAAGGGACCCCGCTCCGCTGTTACCAGCCCAGACACTGCATATGGCGGGTGTTCAGGAGGGGCCTGAACTCGGTTCCCTGCTAGGGCCTGGGGGTCCTCTGAAGAGGCCTTTCTCCAGGCTCCAAACCTGGGGAGGGGCCGGGAGGGTGTGGGGGGGGGGTCAGATTTGGGATTTTGGAGGGTCAAGAGCTGGTGTGTGGTGGGGTTGTGGGGGCTGCGGAGCCAGGCTGAGCCAAGCCTCCCCGGGTGGCCTTACCTCCCCAGGCCCTGCCCGGTTGAGGGTGTGGGGTGCGTAGTGCCGGACCTCAAGCCAGGTTCCAAGTCCGGGCTCCAAGCCTGAGGGACTCTCTCCAGACCTGGGACGGGACAGAGCCCTGGGGGTCTGGCTGTGTCACAGATGTGGAGGAGCAGGGTTGTAACCAGCTCCTTGCGATTGAGTACCCCTTGCCCCTTGGTGTTTGGGCGCCCTCCGGTGGCCACAGCGGGGCAGCACGGTCGGGGGTGGGGAGAGCTTTTCCCGGAACACTGGCTGGGAGGCTCAGGGTAGGGGGGCAGCGGCTCACAGCTGGATCACATCAAGCCGGATGCTCCGACTGGAAAATTCTTGTGGCTGGTTCGGCGGCCCCAGGGCAGCCCCGGTGCCGGCCATAGGCGGGTCTGTCCGAGAGCGGATGGAGCCAGGCAGCACCCTGCACCCTTTGCTCTGCCTCCCGCCTTTACGATCCTTAATAGCTGCTATCTGTGAACCCCGCCTGACTGCAAACAGCCCCCAGGTGTGGCTTCCTTTCCCGTGAGTCAGTGAACTTGGGGCCCCCTCCCCAGCCCTGACTCACTGGCGGCCCCCCTCCCTCATGCTCCCCACAGCCCCCTGCATACCCTCCTCCCCCCAATTTGGGGCAGAGTTCCTGCAGATTGGGGCTGGGCGGTCCTGCCTGATGAGTCAACGCTCAGCTATCTATGTGCCCGCTCCTGCCCCGCCGTGCGCTCTGCTTCCCAACGGGGGCACCGCTCCAGGATGTGCCTGGTGGGCAGCTCGGAAAGGGCCAGGCGCGCACGGGACTGTAGTGGAGCCTAGCCGGGGGCAGGGGCCACAGGCCCAGGGTGCGTAGGTCTATAAGGAGGGATGACTTACGGGCCTCGAGAAAAGGACGGGCAGCTGGCCCCGCAGCCTGCCGTGTCTCAGTTTGGGGTCCTAGCCAGCAAGGTGGGCAGGCCGAGGGGTGGTCCTGGATTTAAGCTCAGAAGGGAGGTGTGGGCTGTGGGGCACCGGGGGCCAAGCCCCACTCAGGCACCACTCCCTGTGGTGGGGTGGTCCAGGGCATGGTGTGTGGTCCTGGCACCAGGAGGTGCCCCTCGAACCCCTGGGTACCCCCCCCCCCCCCCGGGGACTGTGGCTGGCCGGGTGGGTGAGGAAACCCCTGGGTTTCCTGTGTCTGTGGGGCCAAGGGTGTGGCTGGGGGGGAGGGGCCACCTTCCTCCTTCCCTCCTCCGGGGGGGGGGGGGGGGGTGGGCAGGGCGGGGTGGGGCTCCCGGGGCGGGGCCAGCCCTGAGAGGGAGTACAGCGGGCAGGGAGTGGCCACACCGACTCTGCTTGGCGCTGCGCTAGCCTGTGAGTCCGGTGGGGCGCCAGCCTAGGGCCGCCCGTGTGCCACGAGAGCCGGAGCTCAGCACCTGGGGCCTCGGGACCGAGCGCCGAAGGGGCGGGCGCCACCATGTCTCAGCACCGGCTCCGTGTGCCTGAGCCCGAGAGCCTGGGGCACAAGAGAACCAGCTCGGAGGACAACCTCTACCTGGCTGTGCTCAGGGCCTCAGAGGGCAAGAAAGGTAGTGGGCGCTCCCCACTGGGCAGGAAGGGCCCACTTCCTGCTGCAGGAAGCCTGGCACCGGGTGGGGGTGGGGCCCCTCTCCGAGAGGGTCTGAACGGAGGGGCAGAGTGTGAGCTGGGCTGGGCTGTGGGTGTGCCTCGAGTCCTGGCGCAGGTGCAGGGCTACGGGGGCCGGGAGGGGGGCAGGTAGCCACCCGTGCGGGGAGAGGGCCGGCCTGTGCTGGCAGGGCGGGCAGTGGCCTCTGGATCTGGAGTATAGGGCCGTGGTGGGTGGGGGCTCTCTGCGGCCTGGTGAAGTCCGGTGAAGTCCGCTGCCCTGTTGGGAAGGTACAGCTTCCCCCTCACCACGCCCCTGACCGGTCCTGGGTCCTGGCAGGGAGAAGTTTCTGCTCAGGTCTGCAGAGGCAGCATGTGGGGGTGGGGCCGGCCAGACTTACTCTGTGGGCTTTGGGTGTGGCTGCCACCTCTGGACCCTCCCATCCCCAGAGGGAGACAATAGGGGGATTGAGCAGCGGCAGGCTCTCTGTGTGCCTAGCACCCCCCGGCCCCCACTGCGTGGGCAGGGTGGGCGGGGGGCATGGGCACCTGAGTGTCTGCCAGTCCACGTGGGGGATGGGGGCTGGGTCTCCGCGTATGATCCTGAGGCCCTCTTGGGGTGCCACCCACTGTGTCTGCATGGTGGTCCCCTCCCGGGGGCTCCTGTGGCTTCTCCCAGGCCTCAGGGGACCTGGTCTTGTTTCTTCCAGATGAACGGGACCGGGTGCAGAAGAAAACCTTCACCAAGTGGGTCAACAAGCACCTCATCAAGGTTGGTGGCATGTGCGTGCACACGTGTGCATGTGTGTGTGCGCGCGCATACGTGGCCGTGGGGCAGGGGACATGGAGGGTGGGGGTGACGGAGGGCGCCCCTGGCCCTCCTGCCCGAACAAGGGCTGCCCCCACTGTCGGCCTGGGAGCTCATCTTTTCGTCTCTGAAACCTGCTATTTTCTGTCCTCTCCCTGCCCTCCCCCACGCTGCTCCTGCCTCCTGTCTCTCTCCCTCTCCTCTTCCTCCTTCTTCTCCGGGCTCTCCTGCTCTCCCTGTAGCACTGGAGGGCAGAGGTAGGTGCCTCTGTGGGGGCGGGGCATGTGTGGGGGTCATTGCCTGTCTCCCCTGCTGGGGCCTTGCTGGTGGCTGCGGGGAAGGTGCAGCCAGCCCGGTTCCTCTGTCCCCACAGGCCCAGAGACACATCAGTGACCTGTACGAAGATCTCCGTGATGGCCACAACCTCATCTCCCTGCTGGAGGTCCTCTCAGGGGACAGCCTGGTGCGTGTGCCCGCCCACCTGCCCCCTCTGGAGCCCCGCCTGCCTTTCACCCAGATACCCCTGCCTGCCTTCCTTCCTTGGGGCCTTTCCCACGTACCCAGTCCGTGTCCAGCCCGGCCGTGGCCCCTGCTGTGTCTCCCAGCCTGGGAGAGGCCCCGATCCCTGTGCCGCGGGTTCACGGCCCCGCTGGTCTCCGTGTCGGAGCCCCGACCCATAATCTCACGCTCTGCTCTGCTTCGGTTTCTCTGCTGCTTGGACTGTGAACCTTGGCCTCTGCCCTTTACCCTATGCCCTGCTCTGGCCGGGCAGCCAAGAGAGCGGGACGTAATCAGGAGCTCGCGCCTGGTGAGTGGTCGTGCCTGCTGGCTAAGGCAGCGCATGGGCTCCCCAAGGTTGGGAGCCCAGCTCACCTGGGGCTGGTGGCCCGTCTGGCCTGACCTGTGCCTGGCGCTTGGCGGGGCAGATGGCTGTGCATCCAGCTGCCTCGTGTCCTGCCTGCTGCATTGCCCGGGGCCGGGCCTGGGGCCCACGGTGGGGGGCGGGCTGCCACCCCGGCCGGGGCCGGGAGGACGCCTCCCCGTGTGCCACTGCCCTCCACCCTCGGCTTCCTGGCTATTGTCTCCTCCCACCCCTTCCTTCCTTCCCACAGCCTGGGCCTGGCCTCCCTTTTCCAGTTGGGGAGGGTGTGCGGGGACGTGGGAAGGGCTGCTGCCCCACTGGGGAAGACCTCGGTGCAGTTACCACGGACGCCTGGGGGTGCCGTGGGCAGATGGGGGCCGTGGCGGGCTCTGTGGGCGCTGACCGGCCACGCCTCTTCCCACAGCCCCGGGAGAAGGGGAGGATGCGTTTCCACAAGCTGCAGAACGTTCAGATCGCCCTGGACTACCTCCGACACCGCCAGGTGAGGCTGCCCACCCGGCCACTGGCTGCCGTCCTCCTTCCCCGGCGGCCCGTAGGTAGGTGTGACTGAGGGCAGCTTGCTCGCAGGTGAAGTTGGTGAACATCAGGAACGATGACATCGCCGACGGCAACCCCAAGCTGACCCTCGGCCTGATCTGGACCATCATCCTGCACTTCCAGGTGGAGTCTCTGGGGCTGTGGCCTGGGGGCCTGGGCCCTTGGTGTCCTGGCCCCCCCCCCCCCCCCCCCCCACTGGAGCCTCCCAGCCTTGCACCGTGCCCCGGCCCAGTCCTTGCGCCATGGCCTGAGGGCCAGGCCTCTCTGCGAGGCCTGCCTGTACTGTGCCCTCTGGCCCCAGCTGGGCAGGGCCTGCAGAGCCTCCCTGCAGAGGAATGCGTTCTGTGCATGCAGCCCCTGCCCCGGGGAGGGTTTTGGAGAAGCATCCGCTGCTGCGCTGGCTGACTCACCCCTGCCTGCCCCGGCCGCACAGGAAGCCGCAAATCTGAGAGCTGAGCAGGCTGGCTGGCACGGCAGCTGAGTCACATAGATTGGCAGGCCGACAGACAGACAGACAGACAGACAGACAGTGGGGACAGGCAGGCGGGTGTACAGAGAGACAGGCTGGCAGACCCGGGCTGGAAGGGCTGGAAGGGCTGGATTAAGTGTGGGCCTGGAGGCCAGCCATACCCCCCGAGACCCAGGACCCTCCCCTGAGCCTGCAGCAGGAGAGGGGGCTGATTCAGCCCCCACCCTGGCGGTGACAGCCTTTTCTAGGCCTGGGGCTCCTGGGCAGTGGCTCTCCTTGGGCCCAGCCTCCATCAACCCAGGAAGGTGCCCAAGGTCCCCGCCATGTGATGGCAGTGGGGCCTGGGTGCTCTCACTTCTGGGGCAGCCGCTGGCTGGAGTGGCCTAGGCCTGTGGCACTGAGGTATGGGGGTCCCAGTGGCTCCCCTGATGTGGGAGGGACCCCCGGAGGCTTCGCTGTGCCTCAGCTGGCCCGGTGGTTCCCGTGTGCTCGGACGAGAGGTCAGGGGTGCCAGGCGGCGTATGTGGCTGAGGTCCTGTCTCCTGCCCGCTGTGTGGGGCAGATCTCGGACATCCAGGTGAGCGGGCAGTCGGAGGACATGACGGCCAAAGAGAAGCTGCTGCTGTGGTCGCAGCGCATGGTGGAGGGCTACCAGGGCCTGCACTGTGACAACTTCACTTCCAGCTGGCGTGACGGCCGCCTCTTCAATGCCATCATTCATCGGCACAAGTAGGTGGCCTGGGGCCACAGGGGCTGTTGGCTGGAGCTCCCCGGAGCACCTCAGCTGGGCAACTTCAAACAAGTTGGGGCAGGGATGGTGGCGGGAGGGGTGCCTGCCACCGACAGGAACCTGCAGCCTCAGGCGGCTGAGTGCCAGCCCACCCCTCTGGAAGGGTGCAGGCAGGCTCGGCTCCACCCACACCCCTTCCTCCTCCGCCCAGGGCCTTTCCAGAGGCTCTGCTGACTGCCTCGAGGTCAGGGGCCCAGTGTCAGCCCCACATAGATGCCCCAGAAGGGGCCAGGGTAGCCAGACCACGGTGGGAACGGTTCTCGGTGGACCCCTGCACCCCCCCCCCCCCACCCCCCCCGTAGGACCTGGGGCCTGGTGGGCAGGGCAGCCGCAGGAATTCTAGGCTGACCTTTACCCTCACTCGGTATTCCACCCTGCACCTATGCCCACCGGAGGCCCCCTGAGCTCCAGGGGGCGAGGCCTGAAGTGCACAGTGTCTGCACACAGGGCCACACAGGTGGACAGTATGGGGCACTAGCGGGGCGGGTGGTGTATTTTTTGGGGTGAGTGTGGGGTTGGGGTTGTGTGCTTGCAGGGACGTGGCGGGGGAAGCTGGTTCTCCGCATCCCTGTCTATGTGCCGACCCGCCCCATGGCCCTCGCTGTCACACCTGCCCCTGTGTCCCCAGGCCCATGCTCATCGACATGAACAAGGTGTATCGTCAGACCAATCTTGAGAATCTGGACCAGGCCTTCTCCGTGGCAGAGCGGGACTTGGGAGTGACCCGTCTCCTGGACCCTGAGGGTGCGTGCCACCGCCCCTTCTCCCTCGGCCCTGCGTGCCCGTTCGCCGCGCTCCCTCTGACGCCTGCCCTTCTCCCACAGACGTGGACGTCCCTCAGCCCGACGAGAAGTCCATCATCACTTACGTGTCTTCCCTGTACGATGCCATGCCCCGGGTGCCCGATGTGCAGGACGGGGTGAAGGCCAACGTGAGTGGGAGGGGCGGGGCGGGGCGGGCGGGGGGCGGGTGGCGGGTGGGCGGCCCCTCACGGCCTCCCCCTCGCCTCCAGGAGCTGCAGCTGCGCTGGCAGGAGTACCAGGAGCTCGTGCTGCTGCTGCTGCAGTGGGTTCGACACCACACCGCTGCCTTCGAGGAGCGCAGGTTCCCGTCCAGCTTTGAGGAGATCGAGGTGGGCCCGTCCTCCGCACCGGCTCCCGCGCCCCCTGCGGGGCCCCGGCTCAGCCGCTGACACCCTGTTCCCCACAGATTTTGTGGTGCCAGTTCTTGAAGTTTAAGGAGACGGAGCTCCCAGCCAAGGAGGCCGACAAGAACCGGTCCAAGGGCATCTACCAGTTCCTGGAGGTGAGTGGGGGTCCTGGAGGGCGGTGGGGGGGGGGTGCTGTCCACGGGCCCGGACCCCGGGGCACAGGCCTCGTTGCTGGGCTTCTGGCACCCGGGCTGTGCCGGGTGGGGCAGGCCGGGGGGCGCCGGGCATCCCTCCGAGCTTGGCCCCTGCCCACAGGGTGCGGTGCAAGCCGGCCAGCTTAAGGTGCCCCCTGGGTACCACCCGCTGGATGTGGAGAAGGAATGGGGCAAGCTGCACGTGGCCATCCTGGAGCGAGAGAAGCAGCTCCGGGCAGAGTATGAGAGGTGGGTGCGGGGGTGGGGGAGGCAGCGGGCGGGTGGGGCCCTGTGGCGGGGCGGGAAGCCACCCGAGGGTGAGTCACTGCCTGAGGAGGAAACCACCCCCCCCAGGCTGGGAATCCCACACTGGGGCCGGCTCCGCTGTGAGCCGCAGGGCCGGCAGGGAGGCCCGCGGCGGGAGGGGCGCGGTCTGTGGCCAGGAGCCCGGCGGGAGGACCGCACTCACGCCGGCTCCCGTGGGTGCTGTGGGCCGCAGGCTGGAGTGTCTTCAGCGCATCGTGAGCAAACTGCAGATGGAGGCCGTGCTGTGCGAGGAGCAGCTGAAGCAGGCCGACATCCTGCTTCAGTCGGTGAGGGGAGGGGCCGGCGGGGGGGGGGGGGGGAGGCCGGAGGGAGGCTGGTGGCCCAGAGCCTGCCACGCCCTGTGGCCAGTGGGTGGAGAGCAGGCCCCAGCTCCTCTCCTGCTGTGCCGCCAACTCTGACGGCTCGCTTTGGGCAGAGCTGATGTAGAAGAGGCCACCGTCCTCTGTTCCAGGCCTGAGAGGCGTGCCGGTGGGAGGAGGTGGTGGAGAGGGCTCCAGACCCACAGGGCCCAGCAGGGGCAGGGCTGTGAGCTCGGGCGGGAGTTTGTGGAGGGAGAGGCTGGGGCGCGGGAGGAGGAGGTCCAGCCCCTCGGACCCGGCGGAGCCAGGGGCTGGCAATCCGGCCAGAGGTGCCTGTTAGCGGCAAGTGCAGGGCTGGGTGGTGGAGGGGAAAGGATGGGTCAGGGCCCCGGAGGCAGCTGTGGGTGCCGCCTGCAGGATGTCCGCCTGCTGGCCGCAAACAAGGCCCCGCAGCGGGCCGCCGAGGTGGAACGAGACCTGGACAAGGCCGACGGCATGATCCGGCTGCTGTTCAACGACGTGCAGACCCTCAAGGACGGGCGTCACCCGCAGGGGGAGCAGATGTACCGCAGGTGGGCCATGCCCCGTGCTGGGGGTGGGGGGGTGGGGGGGTGGGTCTCGGCGCAGCCTGGCCTCCGCTCAGCCCTCCAACTGTCCCCACCGTCCCCAGGGTGTACCGCCTGCACGAGCGCCTGGTGGCCATCCGTACCGAGTACAACCTCCGGCTGAAGGCAGGCGTAGCTGCCCCCGTGACCCAGGTGACGGTGCAGAGCACGCAGAGGCGGCCCGAGCTCGAGGACGCCTCCCTGCGCTACCTACAGGACCTGCTGGCCTGGGTGGAGGAGAACCAGCGTCGGGTGGACGGTGCCGAGTGGGGTGGGGACCTGCCCAGTGTGGAGGCGCAGCTGGGCAGCCACCGTGGCCTGCACCAGTCCATCGAGGAGTTCCGGGCCAAGATTGAGCGGGCGCGAGCTGACGAGGTGTGCAGGCCCCTGGGGGTGGGCAGTGCAGGGGGCGGGGGCAGACCCCGGTCGCCGGAAGGTTCACCACTTGTGCCTCCCACAGGGGCAGCTTTCCCCAGGCCCCCGGAGTGCCTACCGGGACTGCCTGGGCCGGCTAGACCTGCAGTACGCCAAGCTGCTGGTGAGTTGGGGGGCTGGGGGGAGAGGAGGGGGGCGGGGGGCACGGGGGCGGGCGCTGTGGCCTGCTGACCCCTCTCTCGTCTACCTGCAGAACTCCTCCAAGGCCCGGCTCCGTGCCCTGGAGGGCCTGCACGGCTTCGTGGCGGCTGCCACCAAAGAGCTGATGTGGCTCAGTGAGAAGGAAGAGGAAGAGGTGGGCTTCGACTGGGGGGAGCACAACTCCAACATGGCTGCCAAGAAGGAGAGCTACTCGGTGAGGTCACTTTCTAGAGCCTTCCGTGACTGCCCTGCCCCAGTTGGGTCCCAGGATGCCGTCTGGTGTTCCACCGGTGGACCCTGGTGTGGCCCTGACACCATCCCTGAGACCCGCTGTCTGTGTGTCAGGCCCTGATGCGTGAGCTGGAGCTGAAGGAAAAGAAAATCAAGGAGATTCAGAGCACCGGGGACCGGCTGCTGCGGGAGGGGCACCCTGCTCGGCCTACAGTGGAGGTGGGGGCGGGCCGTGGGGACCCCCAGGGCCAGCTGGGGGTGGGGGCCGGCCGTGGGGACCCCAGGGGCCGGCAGGGGGCCTGACCCTGTGCCTGGGCGGGTGCCAGTCCTTCCAGGCCGCCCTGCAGACCCAGTGGAGCTGGATGCTACAGCTGTGCTGTTGTATCGAGGCACACCTGAAGGAGAACACGGCCTATTTCCAGGTGAGAAGCAGGCCCTCCCCCCTGCCTCAGTGGCAGCATCCCCACAGAGCCCCAGACCACTACGGGGGACTCCAGGCCCCCGTCCGCGTCCGTTAGCATGCAGTTAACGGGTCACGGCACCGCCCCGCAGAACTTGTGTCAGACACTCAGCAGCCGGTGGCCCCACTGGCCCCGCCTGACCCCTTCTTGTATTCTAGTTCTTCTCGGACGTGCGGGACACTGAGGAGCAGCTACGGAAGCTACAGGAGACGCTGCGCAGGAAGTACACCTGTGACCGCTCCATCACCGTCACGCGTCTGGAGGACCTACTGCAGGATGCCCAGGTGAGTTGACTGCCTCGGCCCCTGCTGGCTCAGGGCTCTCCTGCAGAGAGGTGGGTGCTGAGGCCCCGAGGGACGAGGGCAGGCAGCCGTCAGCAGGGGGGGCAATGGCACAGGCAGGGGCAGGTGGCGGGGGGAGCTGGAGGGGACAGGCTGGCGTCTGAGCCGCATGGGTGCTCAGTGAAGGTCTCTAGAGGTGGAGGCATGGTGACGAGAAGGGCAGGGGCGTTGGGGGGGGACGGTGTGACAGAGGTTGGTCAACGCAGCGGGATGGGGGTTGGGGAACCGGAGGGCTTAGTGGCAGGTGGCTGCCCGGGCCGCTGTGAGGTCCTCCACTGCCTGAGTCCCTGGAGCGCCCAGAGCAGCAGAGGCCTGGCTCAGCCACACTGTGTTGGCGGTCAGCGGACACAGCCCACCAGCATCGTGGGCCCGATGTCTGGGCAGGCCAGGTCTGAAGGGCTGTGTAGGGCGGAGGGGCAGCTGGGCATGGTGCCCGTGTGCCCTGGGGTTGGGGAGGGGTGCTGGGCCCCCCTGGGGAGCTTGGCGGGGAGTGACAGATGACAGAGGAGATGGGGAGGCCCTGCTGGCTGGGGACTCGCGTGGCCAGGAGTCGGGGTCAGTGAAGGCTGGGAAATCATTCTGGGACAGACAGGAGTGACACGGGCACTTTCAAGGTGGACTCTGGCCGCAGCCCCCGGACAGTCCTTCGTGGGGTTTAGCCCCTTGGAGAGGCTGCATGGGAGGAGGCGGATGACCTACATTGCGAGGGGGAGAGGTCGAGTGCGGCCAGAGTGCAGTGGGGCTGCTCTCCTGGAGGACACGGTGTGTGACTTGGGGGCAGGGGGCACTTACTTCTGGCCAGGGAGGAAGGACGAGCTGTGGGGTCTGTGGGGGGCCAAGCTCTGGGTGGCCGCCCTGGCCCTGCCTCCTGCTCTCATGTGCCCAGCCCCATTGTACCCCAGGACCAGCAGCAGGGCACAGAGGTGGGGTACCAGAAGAGCTTGCTCGTTGCCTGGGGCAGGCGTGTGGGTCTTCACGGAACGTCATCTAGGCACGTGGTGTCCGGGCGCTGGACCGTGGTCTCTGAGTGTCCCCTCCCTGGCAGGATGAGAAGGACCAGCTTGGCGAGTACAGGGCACACCTCTCCGGCCTGGCCAAGCGGGCCAAGGCCATCGTGCAGCTGAAGCCCCGAAGCCAAGCCCACCCCGTGCGGGGTCGCGTGCCCCTTCTGGCCGTGTGTGACTACAAGCAGGTGGAGGTGAGGGCCCGGCTGAGCGGACTTGCGCACTGGGTGGGGCCTGCCGGGGGGTGGGGGGGCCTGGTCACGCTGTGACGGCTCTGGCTCCCCACAGGTGACTGTGCACAAGGGTGATGAGTGCCAGCTGGTGGGTCCCGCTCAGCCGTCCCACTGGAAGGTGCTCAGCAGCTCCGGCAGTGAGGCCGCCGTGCCCTCCGTGTGCTTCCTCGTGCCCCCGCCCAACCAGGAGGCCCAGGAAGCTGTCACCAGGTGGGTGGCCCGGGGCCTGGCAGGTGCGGTGGGCGGCCGCGGGCCCGGGGCCCAGAGGCCTCTGACCGTGCTCCCGACCCACCAGGCTGGACGCCCAGCTCCAGGCTCTAGTGACGCTGTGGCACCAGCTGCACGTGGACTTGAAGAGCCTGCTGGCGTGGCAGAACCTCAGCCGTGACGTGCAGCTCATCCGCTCCTGGTCCCTGGTCACGGTAGGACTTCCCCACGGGCCGCACTCAGGACGGGGGGTGAGGGTGGCCTCTCCCGGGCTCCCCCCCCCCCCGCTCAGCCCCCAGTGCCGCCCGCAGTTCCGAACTCTGAAGCCAGAGGAGCAGCGGCAGGCCCTGCGCAGCCTGGAGCTTCACTACCAGGCCTTCCTGCGGGACAGTCAGGACGCCGGCGGCTTCGGGCCTGAGGATCGGCTGCAGGCCGAGCGCGAGTACGGCTCCTGCAGCCGCCATTACCAGCAGCTCCTGCAGAGCGCGGAGCAGGGTAGGCGGCGGACAGGCCCCGGCGGGCGGGTGGTGGGCGGCGGGCCGGGCCGCCGCCTGAGCCCGATGCATCCCCAGGCGAGCAGGAGGAGTCCCGCTGCCAGCGCTGCATCTCGGAGCTCAAGGACATCCGGCTGCAGCTCGAGGCCTGTGAGACGCGCACCGTGCACCGCCTGCGGCTGCCGCTGGACAAAGAACCGGCCCGGGAGTGTGCCCAGCGCATCGCCGAGCAGCAGGCAGGCACCTGCCCGTCCCTGCCCCCCCCCCGCCCCCCCTCCCCGTCCCTCCCTAGGGCTGTGGGTGCGGGGCTCCCAGAGTCAGCTTGTCTCCTGCCCGCTTTCTCCTCAGAAAGCCCAGGCTGAGGTGGAGGGGCTGGGCAAGGGGGTCGCCCGACTCTCCGCCGAGGCCGAGAAGGTCCTGGCCCTGCCCGAGCCGTCACCCGCTGCCCCCACTTTGCGCTCAGAGCTGGAACTGACCCTGGGCAAGCTGGAGCAGGTCCGCAGCCTGTCCGCCATTTACCTAGAGAAGTGAGTGCACCTGTGCGGGGCCGGGGGGGAGGGGGGGGACCTGTAGCCACGGGAGAGTCCTAAGTGTGTCTGAGTGCTGTGCCCTGGCTGATGGGTAGGGGACAGGGTCAAGGAGGAAAGATCTACTGACGGATCTGGTTAAAGGGGGGTGGGCACAGACCAGGGTGGTGGTTGTGGACGTGCCCTGAAGATGGGACTCCTGGGGACCCAACGTGGGGAGAGGGCTCAGCTGTGCCTCACTGGGGCGTGGGGCTGTGGGCCACCAGGGCCTAGGGGCGTGCAGGCGCAGGGAGGAGACCAAGGAGAAGCCGAGCGAGGAAGTCGAGAAATGGGGGTGGCCCATGGCCAGTTAGGTTCAGACAGGGGCTCAGCCAGGGGTGGGGGGGGGGGCACTTCTAGTCGGAGGGTGGGGAGAGGAACCACAGAGGGCAAGCGGGGGATTGGGGGCTGGTGGGTGAGTGGGCTAGATGCCAAGGTCTTTGTGAGGGGCCTGTGTTTCCCTCTTGGCCTCCCCACTCCCCTCCCCATGATCTGTGCTGGCTGCCCCCCAGGGAGATGCAGTCCTTATCAGGCACCTTCCTCCGCTGGCCCCTTGCCACCACTCCCCCCCCCCCAAAGGCACGTCTTTCCTCCTTTGCTGTTCACTTCGGCACACGTGTTCACAAAGCTCAGGCTCTACTTTGGGTGTGCAGTCGTCCACCCCCCTCCCTCAGTCTCACCGCTGACTGGGCTCAAAGGGCCCGGTGTCTGTAACGTCTTACAATGCCACGAGAGTAAACAACACCTCTCACCGTTGGCTGTTGTTTCACCGTGAAGGTAAATACGGTGTTTCAGAGGAAGGTCCCCGAACGGCACGTCGTATTGCGCCTTACCCAGTCTTGGGGCCGGAAGGCTGAGAGCTTCTCCCAGGCCCCAGGGCAGCAGACTGGGGGGGGGTCTCTTTTGCTTCAAGATGTTGGAGCTTTCTGTCTCCTGGACAGCACAACCTGTCTTCGGGACTCAGTCCACAGCTGAAGTGTCCCTGTGTCCCAGAGGTCTCCAACCACCACCCTCTCCCCGAGGCCCCTGTTCTCTCCGAACTCTGTGACCCCAGGGGTCAGCTGACCACCAGAACTCTGGTTCTACTGCGTCAGATTTGCCATACACCTACACCCGCCAGCCCCGAGCTGAGCTTCGTTCTGCCCGCAGGCTCAAGACCATCAGCCTGGTGATCCGCAGCACGCAGGGAGCCGAGGAGGTGCTCAGGGCACACGAGGAGCAGCTCAAGGAGGCCCAGGCCGTGCCTGCCACCCTCCCAGAGCTTGAGGCCACCAAGGCTGCGCTGAAGGTGCGGCCGCTGGGCCTGGGCCTTGCCCCCGGGGTGGGGGGGCGGGGCCCTGGGGCCGAAACCACGCCCACCTCTCTGGCCCCCGACAGAAGCTGCGGGCCCAGGCGGAAGCGCAGCAGCCGGTGTTCGATGCCCTGCGGGACGAGCTGCGGGGGGCGCAGGAGGTGGGCGAGCGGCTGCAGCGGCAGCACGGCGAGCGGGACGTGGAGGTGGAGCGCTGGCGCGAGCGCGTGGCCCCGCTGCTGGAGCGCTGGCAGGCCGTGCTGGCCCAGACGGACGTGAGGCAGCGTGAGCTCGAACAGCTGGGCCGCCAGCTCCGGTACTACCGGGAGAGCGCAGAGCCGCTGGGCGCCTGGCTGCAGGACGCCAAGCAGCGGCAGGAGAAGATCCAGGCTGTGCCGCTGGCCGACAGCCAGGCCGTGCGGGAGCAGCTGCGGCAGGAGAAGGTGGGTGCGGGTCGGGAGTGGCCTGGGGTGGGGCCGGAGCGCGCGCCGTGGCCGCTGACCACCCCGCCCCCGCCCGCCAGGCGCTGCTGGAGGAAATCGAGCAGCACGGGGAGAAGGTGGAGGAGTGCCAGGAGCTTGCCAAGCAGTATATCAACGCCATTAAGGTGAGGCTCCCTGGCTTCCTGCGACCCTCACGGAGGCCCGGCATGTCAAGGAAGTCTCGCTGGGTCCTCAGGGGGCACCCTGAACCCAGGCCACACTGGTGAAAGCCTTGGGCGGGTTCAGGGGCAGGGTGAGAGAAAGCGAAGCTAGCAGCTGACCAGCGTGTCCTCACAGGACTATGAGCTCCAGCTGGTCACGTACAAGGCGCAGCTTGAGCCAGTGGCCTCCCCAGCCAAGAAGCCCAAGGTCCAGTCTGGGTCTGAGAGCGTCATCCAGGAGGTAGGGCCAAGGGTGGGGCCGGTGGGGCCGGGTGGGCTGCATGGGCCCTGTGGCTCATGGCAGGGCTGACTCTGGCTGCATCCTTCCTCCTGCTCCCCAGTACGTAGACCTGCGGACGAGGTACAGCGAGCTGACCACGCTCACGAGCCAGTACATCAAGTTCATCAGTGAGACCCTGCGGCGCATGGAGGAGGAGGAGGTATGGCCTGCTGGGGGTGGGAGTGCCGTCTTCCCACCCGCCCCGCCCAGATGCTGCCCCTGGGAACCTGTATAAGACCACGTGGTACAGCTCCCTCCCGCCCTCCTGCCTGGGGCCACCAGCACCCTCTCCTTGCAGCACGGCCTGCCCCCAGGCTCCCTGCACCCGTGGCCTGCCCCACCTTGGCCTGGCGCTGCACTGCTCTCCCCATGGTGGCTGGCGCCTCCTCTTTCTCCTCTGTTGGCACGTGCCCCCGACCAGGCGTCCTACCGGCGCTCATGTGTGTGTTCCTCCTTGGGATTCCACGTGGCCTCTGCACTTGGCCACTTGCTCCGGAAGAGCTGGGGAGTGTCAGATCACCGGGGCTAGGGAGGGGGGGTTCTGGCGTGTCTCGGTGGGCCAGGGTGGCTACCTGTCCTGTTCCTCCTGCTTCCTGGGTAGACTCGCCGTCTGGCTTGCAAGGCCCTCAGATCTGCTCTGCTGTTTCACACTGGCCGTTGTATCCCGTTCCACCCCGCTGGGCGGCAGGAACGGGCCCAGGTCCAGAGAGAGGGACCCTGCAGCCAGAGCCAGGCGGGCAGGTGTTCAGCGGGGCTCAGGCAGGGCTGTGTGGTGGGTGCGGCTCGCACGCCCTGCGAACTTCCTGCTTTGCTCTCTCTCTCTCTCTCTCTCCCCCCCCCTGTCCATCTGTCTCCATCGCCTGTCTGCGGGAAGAGGGGAGGACGCCTGGGCCTCCTTCCCCAGGCTGGTGAGCACGGTGGGGCCAGGCTGCGCTCGCTGCCTTGAGTGCCCTGGGCGGGTGCACGCTGTCTCCCTCCGCCGGGCTGTGACCTCTGTCTTCCCTCGACCCCCCCCCCCCCAACCCCCGCACCGCGCTGTCGGAGTGAACTGTGGTGGTGCCGTGTCATGTGAGTGCCTGGCGGCCCACTCTGTGCTCACCGCTCTCTCTGGTTCTCTCCCTCTCTCTGCCGCGGCCACAGAGGCTGGCTGAGCAGCAGCGGGCAGAGGAGCGGGAGCGGCTAGCCGAGGTGGAGGCCGCGCTGGAGAAGCAACGGCAGCTGGCCGAGGCGCACGCCCAGGCGAAGGCGCAGGCAGAGCAGGAGGCCCAGGAGCTGCAGCGGCGCATGCAGGAGGAGGTGGCACGGCGGGAAGAGGCGGCGGTGGACGCGCAGCAGCAGAAGCGAAGCATCCAGGAAGAGCTGCAGCACTTGCGGCAGAGCTCGGAAGCGGAGATCCAGGCTAAGGCCCGGCAGGCGGAAGCCGCGGAACGCAGCCGGCTGCGCATCGAGGAGGAGATTCGCGTGGTGCGCCTGCAGCTGGAGGCGACCGAGCGCCAGCGGGGTGGGGCCGAGGGCGAGCTGCAGGCGCTGCGCGCACGCGCGGAGGAGGCCGAGGCGCAGAAGCGACAGGCGCAGGAGGAGGCGGAGCGCTTGCGGCGGCAGGTGCAGGACGAGAGCCAGCGCAAACGGCAGGCGGAGGCGGAGCTGGCCCTGCGCGTGAAGGCGGAGGCCGAGGCGGCTCGAGAAAAGCAGCGGGCCCTGCAGGCGCTCGAGGAACTGCGGCTCCAGGCCGAGGAGGCGGAACGGCGCCTGCGGCAGGCCGAAGCCGAGCGGGCCCGCCAGGTGCAGGTGGCCCTGGAGACGGCGCAGCGCAGCGCGGAGGCGGAGCTGCAGAGCAAGCGCGCCTCCTTCGCGGAGAAGACGGCGCAGCTGGAGCGCACGCTGCAGGAAGAGCACGTGGCTGTAGCGCAGCTGCGGGAGGAGGCCGAGCGGCGGGCGCAGCAGCAGGCAGAGGCCGAGCGGGCCCGCGAGGAGGCGGAGCAGGAGCTGGAGCGCTGGCGGCTGAAAGCCAATGAGGCGCTGCGGCTGCGGCTGCAGGCGGAGGAGGTGGCCCAGCAGAAGAGCCTGGCGCAGGCGGAGGCGGAGAAGCAGAAGGAGGAGGCGGAGCGCGAGGCTCGGCGCCGCGGCAAGGCAGAAGAGCAGGCCGTGCGGCAGCGGGAGCTGGCCGAGCAGGAGCTGGAGAAGCAGCGGCAGCTGGCGGAGGGCACTGCCCAGCAGCGCCTGGTGGCGGAACAGGAGCTGATCCGGCTGCGGGCTGAGACGGAGCAGGGGGAGCAGCAGCGGCAGCTGCTGGAAGAGGAGCTGGCCCGGTTGCAGCGGGAAGCGGGGGCGGCCACCCAGAAGCGCCAGGAGCTGGAGGCGGAGCTGGCCAAGGTGCGGGCTGAGATGGAGGTGCTGCTGGCCAGCAAGGCGCGGGCCGAGGAGGAGTCCCGTTCCACCAGCGAGAAGTCCAAGCAGAGGCTGGAGGCCGAGGCCAGCCGCTTCCGGGAGCTGGCGGAGGAGGCCGCCCGCCTGCGTGCCCTGGCCGAGGAGGCCAAGCGGCAACGGCAGCTGGCAGAGGAGGATGCGGCGCAGCAGCGAGCGGAGGCGGAGAGGGTGCTCGCCGAGAAGCTGGCCGCCATCGGCGAGGCCACGCGGCTTAAGACTGAGGCGGAGATTGCGCTCAAGGAGAAGGAGGCGGAGAACGAGCGCCTGCGGCGGCTGGCAGAGGACGAAGCCTTCCAGCGGCGGCGGCTGGAGGAGCAGGCCGCCCAGCACAAAGCGGATATCGAAGAGCGGCTGGCACAGCTGCGCAAGGCGTCGGAGAGCGAGCTGGAGCGGCAGAAGGGGCTGGTGGAGGACACACTGCGGCAGCGGCGGCAGGTGGAGGAGGAGATCCTGGCGCTCAAGGCGAGCTTTGAAAAGGCGGCCGCCGGCAAGGCGGAGCTGGAGCTGGAGCTGGGGCGCATCCGCAGCAGTGCCGAGGACACGCTGCGCAGCAAGGAGCAGGCGGAGCAGGAGGCCACGCGGCAGCGGCAGCTGGCGGCCGAGGAGGAACAGCGGCGCCGCGAGGCGGAAGAGCGTGTGCAGAAGAGCCTCGCGGCGGAGGAGGAGGCTGCGCGGCAGCGCAAGTCCGCCCTGGAGGAGGTGGAGCGGCTCAAGGCCAAAGTGGAGGAGGCGCGGCGCCTGCGCGAGCGCGCGGAGCAGGAGTCGGCTCGGCAGCTGCAGCTGGCGCAGGAAGCCGCGCAGAAGCGGCTGCAGGCGGAGGAGAAGGCGCACGCTTTTGCGGTGCAGCAGAAGGAGCAGGAGCTGCAGCAGACGCTCCAGCAAGAGCAGAGTGTGCTGGAGCGGCTGCGGGGCGAGGCGGAGGCGGCGCGGCGGGCGGCCGAGGACGCGGAGGAGGCGCGGGAGCGGGCCGAGCGGGAGGCGGCGCAGTCCCGGCGGCAGGTGGAGGAGGCCGAGCGGCTGAAGCAGTTGGCCGAGGAGCAGGCGCAGGCGCGCGCGCAGGCGCAGGCCGCCGCGGAGAAGCTGCGCAAGGAGGCGGAGCAGGAGGCGGCGCGGCGGGCGCAGGCGGAGCAGGCCGCCCTGCGGCAGAAGCAGGTGGCCGACGCCGAGATGGAGAAGCACAAGAAGTTCGCCGAGCAGACTCTGCGGCAGAAGGCGCAGGTGGAGCAGGAGCTGACCGCGCTGCGGCTGCAGCTGGAGGAGACGGACCACCAGAAAAGCATCCTGGACGAGGAGCTGCAGCGGCTGAAGGCGGAGGTGACGGAGGCCGCCCGCCAGCGCAGCCAGGTGGAGGAGGAGCTCTTCTCCGTGCGCGTGCAGATGGAGGAGCTCGGCAAGCTGAAGGCGCGCATCGAGGCGGAGAACCGTGCGCTCATCCTGCGTGACAAGGACAACACGCAGCGCTTCCTGCAGGAGGAGGCTGAGAAAATGAAGCAGGTGGCGGAGGAGGCCGCCCGGCTGAGCGTGGCGGCCCAGGAGGCGGCCCGGCTGCGGCAGCTGGCGGAGGAGGACCTGGCGCAGCAGCGTGCCCTGGCCGAGAAGATGCTCAAGGAGAAGATGCAGGCGGTGCAGGAGGCCACCCGCCTCAAGGCCGAGGCCGAGCTGCTGCAGCGGCAGAAGGAGCTGGCGCAGGAGCAGGCCCGGCAGCTGCAGGAGGACAAGGAGCAGATGGCCCAGCAGCTGGCCGAGGAGACGCAGGGCTTCCAGCGGACCCTGGAGGCGGAACGGCAGCGGCAGCTGGAGATGAGCGCCGAGGCCGAGCGCCTCAAGCTGCGCGTGGCCGAGATGAGCCGGGCCCAGGCCCGCGCCGAGGAGGACGCCCAGCGCTTCCGCAGGCAGGCCGAGGACATCGGGGAGAAGCTGCACCGCACCGAGCTCGCCACACAGGAGAAGGTGACGCTGGTGCAGACGCTGGAGATCCAGCGGCAGCAGAGTGACCGTGACGCCGAGCGCCTGCGGGCCGCCATCGCAGAGCTGGAGCGCGAGAAGGAGAAGCTCAAGGAGGAGGCCAGGCTGCTACAGCTGAAGTCCGAGGAGGTACCGGCCCCGCCCCACGGGCGCACGTGGGCGGGCCCCGGGTGGGGGCCTGCTCTGCGGCCGGCTCGCCGGCCTCCCTGACTGTGCCCTCCCCTCCCCCCCCCCTTGCAGATGCAGGCGGTGCAGCAGGAGCAGCTGGTGCAGGAGACGCGGGCCCTCCAGCAGAGCTTCCTGTCGGAGAAGGACAGCCTGCTGCAGCGGGAGCACTTCATCGAGCAGGAGAAGGCCAAGCTGGAGCAGCTCTTCCAGGACGAGGTGGCCAAGGCACAGAAGCTACGGGAGGAGCAGCAGCGGCAGCAGCGGCAGATGGAGGAGGAGAGGCAGCGGCTGGTGGCCAGCATGGAGGAGGCCCGGCAGCGCCAGCATGAGGCCGAGGAGGGCGTGCGGCGCAAGCAGGAGGAGCTGCAGCTGCTGGAACGGCAGCGGCAGCAGCAGGAGAAGCTGCTGGAGGAGGAGAACCAGCGGCTGCGCGAGCGGCTGCAGCGCCTGGAGGAGGAGCACCGGGCCGCGCTGGCGCACTCGGAGGAGGTTGCCGCCTTGCAGGCCGCGGCTGCCAAAGCCCTGCCAAATGGCCGGGTCACCCACGACGGCCCGGCGGCCGAGGTGGAGCCTGACCACGCCTTCGACGGCCTTCGGCGGAAGGTGCCGGCCCAGTGGCTGCAGGAGGTCGGCGTCCTGAGCGCCGAGGAGCTGCAGCGGCTGGCCCAGGGCCGCACAACCGTGGCCGAGCTCGCTCAGCGGGATGACGTGCGCGGCTACCTGCACGGCCGCAGTGGCATTGCCGGGCTGCTGCTGACGCCCAGCAACGAGAAGCTGAGTGTGTACGCGGCCCTACGGAGGCAGCTGCTGAGCCCGGGCACGGCTCTCATCCTGCTGGAGGCCCAGGCTGCCTCGGGCTTCCTCCTGGACCCTGTGCGGAACCGACGGCTGACCGTCAACGAGGCCGTGAAGGAGGGCGTCGTGGGCCCAGAGCTGCACCACAAGCTGTTGTCGGCCGAGCGCGCCGTCACCGGCTACAAGGATCCCTACACCGGGGAGCAGATCTCCCTCTTCCAGGCCATGAAGAAGGACCTCATCGTGCGGGAGCACGGCATCCGCCTGCTGGAGGCCCAGATCGCCACGGGCGGCATCATCGACCCGGTGCACAGCCACCGCCTGCCCGTGGACGTGGCCTACGAGCGCGGCTACTTCGACGAGGAGATGAACCGCGTCCTGGCGGACCCGAGCGACGACACCAAGGGCTTCTTCGACCCCAACACGCACGAGAACCTCACCTACTTGCAGCTGCTGGAGCGCTGCGTGGAGGACCCCGAGACGGGCTTGCGCCTGCTGCCCCTCACGGATCAGGCTGCCAAGGGTAGGGAGCTGGTCTACACTGACTCGGAGGCCCGGGACGTGTTCGAGAAAGCCACCGTGTCCGCACCATTTGGCAAGTTCCGGGGCAAGACGGTGACCATTTGGGAGCTTATCAACTCAGAGTACTTCACGGCAGAGCAGCGGCGGGACCTGGTGCGGCAGTTCCGCACGGGCAAGGTCACCGTGGAGAAGATCATCAAGATCGTCATCACGGTGGTCGAGGAGCACGAGCAGAAAGGGCAGCTTTGCTTCGAGGGCCTGCGCGCCCTGGTCCCTGCCGCCGAGCTGTTCGAGAGCGGGGTCATCGACCGCGATCTCTACCGCCAGCTGCAGCAGGGCGAGCGTTCGGTGCGAGAGGTGGCCGAGGTGGATGCCGTGCGGCGGGCCCTGCGGGGCAGCAACGTCATTGCTGGTGTGTGGCTGGAGGAGGCGGGACAGAGGCTGAGCGTCTACGAGGCCCTGAAGAAGGACCTACTGCAGCCAGAGGCGGCGGTGGCCCTCCTGGAAGCCCAGGCCGGCACCGGGCACATCATCGACCCCGCCACGAGCGCCCGGCTCACCGTGGACGAGGCGGTGCGGGCCGGCCTGGTGGGGCCTGAACTGCACGAGAAGCTGCTGTCGGCTGAGAAGGCCGTGACCGGCTACAAGGACCCCTACTCAGGGCAGAGCGTCTCCCTGTTCCAGGCCCTGAAGAAGGGCCTCATCCCCAGGGAGCAGGGTTGGCGCCTGCTGGATGCCCAGTTGTCCACAGGTGGCATCGTGGACCCGAGCAAGAGCCACCGTGTGCCCGTAGACGTTGCCTGTGCCCGGGGCTACCTGGATGAGGAGACCAGCCGAGCCCTGTCGGCGCCCAAGGATGAAGCCAAGACCTACTGCGACCCCGGCACACAGGAGCCGGTCACTTATGGCCAGCTACAGCGACAGTGCCGGCCCGACCCGCTGACGGGGCTGAGCCTGCTGCCGCTCTCGGAGAAGGAGGCCCGGGCCCGGCGGGAGGGACTCTGCTCCGAGCTGCAGGCTCGCGAGACCTTTCAGAAGACTGCCGTTGAGGTCCCCGTGGGCAGCTTTAAGGGCAAGACGGTGACTGTGTGGGAGCTCCTCAGCTCCGAGTACTTCACGGCAGAACAGAGACAGGAGCTGGTGCGGCAGTTCCGCACGGGCACCGTCACCGTGGAGAAGATCATCAAGATCGTCATCACCATCGTGGAGGAGGTGGAGACCGTGCGCCAGGAAAGGCTGTCTTTCAGCGGCCTCCGCGCCCCGGTGCCGGCCAGTGAGCTCGTGGCTGCCGGCGTCCTCAGCAGGGCCCAGTTTGAGCAGCTCAAGGACGGCAAGACGTCTGTGAAGGACCTGTCAGAGGTGGACTCTGTGCGGACACTTCTCCGGGGTAGCGGCTGCCTGGCCGGCATCTACCTGGAGGACTCCAAGGAGAAAGTGACCATCTATGAGGCCATGCGGCGGGGCCTGCTCAGGCCCAGCACGGCCACTCTGCTGCTCGAGGCCCAAGCGGCCACTGGCTTTCTGGTGGACCCTGTGAGGAATCAGCGCTTGTACGTCCACGAGGCCGTGAAGGCGGGCGTCGTGGGCCCCGAGCTGCACGAGAAGCTTCTGTCTGCCGAGAAGGCCGTCACCGGCTACACGGACCCCTACTCCGGCGACACCATCTCCCTCTTCCAGGCCGTGAAGAAGGGCCTGGTCCTTAGGGAGCACGGCATCCGCCTGCTGGAGGCCCAGATCGCCACGGGCGGCATCATCGACCCGGTGCACAGCCACCGCCTGCCCGTGGACGTGGCCTATAAGCGCGGCTACTTCGACGAGGAGATGAACCGCGTCCTGGCGGACCCGAGCGACGACACCAAGGGCTTCTTCGACCCCAACACGCACGAGAGCCTCACCTACCTGCAGCTGCTGGAGCGCTGCGTGGAGGACCCCGAGACGGGCCTGCGCCTGCTGCCCCTGAAAGGAGCTGAGAAGACGGAGGTGGTGGAGAGCACGCAGGTGTACACGGAGGAGGAGACCCGCAGGGCGTTCGAGGAGACGCAGATCGACATCCCTGGCGGCGGCGACCGCGGCGGCTCCACCATGTCGCTGTGGGAGGTGATGCAGTCGGACCTGATCCCAGAAGAGCAGCGAGCCCGGCTCATGGCGGACTTCCGGGCCGGCCGGGTGACCAAGGAGCGTATGATCATCATCATCATCGAGATTATCGAGAAGACCGAGATCGTGCGCCGGCAGAACCTGGCTTCCTACGACTACATCCGCCGCCGCCTCACGGCCGAGGACCTCTACGAGGCCCGGATCATCTCCCGCGAGACCTACGGCCTCCTCCGGGAGGGCGCCAAGAGCCTCCGAGAGGTGCTGGAGGCGGAGTCGGTCTCACGCTACCTGTACGGCACGGGCTGCGTGGCTGGCGTCTACCTGCCGGGCTCCCGGCAGACGCTCACCATCTACCAGGCGCTGAAGAAGGGGTTGCTGAGTGCCGAGGTGGCCCGGTTTCTGCTGGAGGCACAGGCGGCCACGGGCTTCCTCCTGGATCCCGTGAAGGGCGAGCGGCTGACCGTGGACGAAGCCGTGCGGAAGGGCTTGGTAGGCCCCGAACTGCACGACCGGCTGCTCTCGGCCGAGCGGGCCGTGACCGGCTACCGGGACCCCTACACGGAGCAGACGGTCTCGCTCTTCCAGGCCATGAAGAAGGACCTGATCCCTGCCGAGGAGGCCCTGCGGCTGCTGGACGCCCAGCTGGCCACGGGCGGCATCGTGGACCCGCGCCTGGGCTTCCACCTCCCCTTGGAGGTGGCCTACCAGCGCGGCTACCTCAACAAGGACACGCACGACCAGCTGTCGGAGCCCAGCGAGGTGCGCAGCTACCCGGATCCCTCCACGGACGAGCGCCTCAGCTACACGCAGCTGCTCAGGAGGTGCCGTCGCCACGAGACCAGCGGCCAGCTGCTCCTGCCGCTCTCGGACGCCCGCAAGCTGACCTTCCGCGGCCTGCGCAAGCAGATCACGGTGGAGGAGCTGGTGCGCTCGCGGGTCATGGACGAGGCCACGGCGCTGCAGCTGCGGGAGGGCCTGACCTCCGTGGAGGAGGTCTCCAAGAACCTGCAGAAGTTCCTCGAGGGCACCAGCTGCATCGCCGGTGTCTTCGTCGATGCCACCAAGGAGCGGCTGTCCGTGTATCAGGCCATGAAGAAGGGCATCATCCGCCCCGGCACGGCCTTCGAGCTCCTGGAGGCGCAGGCGGCCACCGGCTACGTCATCGACCCCATCAAGGGGCTCAAGCTGACTGTGGAGGAGGCCGTGCGCATGGGCATCGTGGGCCCCGAGTTCAAGGACAAGCTGCTGTCGGCCGAGCGCGCCGTCACCGGCTACAAGGACCCGTACTCGGGGAAGCTCATCTCTCTCTTCCAGGCCATGAAGAAGGGCCTCATCCTGAAGGACCACGGCATCCGCCTGCTGGAGGCCCAGATCGCCACGGGCGGCATCATCGACCCCGAGGAGAGCCACCGGCTGCCCGTGGACGTGGCCTACAAGCGCGGCCTCTTTGACGAGGAGATGAACGAGATCCTGACCGACCCCTCGGACGACACCAAGGGCTTCTTCGACCCCAACACGGAGGAGAACCTCACGTACCTGCAGCTCATGGAGCGCTGCGTCACGGACCCCCAGACGGGCCTGCGCCTGCTGCCCCTGAAGGAGAAGAAACGGGAGCGGAAGACGTCCTCCAAGTCCTCGGTGCGCAAGCGGCGTGTCGTGATCGTGGACCCCGAGACGGGCAAGGAGATGTCCGTGTACGAGGCCTACCGCAAGGGCCTCATCGACCACCAGACGTACCTGGAGCTGTCCGAGCAGGAGTGCGAGTGGGAGGAGATCACCATCTCCTCTTCCGACGGCGTGGTCAAGTCCATGATCATCGACCGCCGCTCAGGCCGCCAGTACGACATCGACGAGGCCATCTCCAGGAGCCTCATCGACCGCTCGGCGCTGGACCAGTACCGCGCCGGCACGCTCTCCATCACCGAGTTCGCCGACATGCTCTCGGGCAACGCTGGTGGCTTCCGCTCCCGCTCTTCTTCCGTGGGGTCCTCCTCCTCCTACCCCATCAGCCCCGCCGCCTCCAGGACCCAGGCGGCCTCCTGGTCAGACCCCACCGAGGAGACCGGCCCCGTGGCCGGCATCCTGGACACGGAGACGCTGGAGAAGGTGTCCATCACGGAGGCCATGCACCGCAACCTGGTGGACAACATCACCGGGCAGCGGCTGCTGGAGGCCCAGGCCTGCACGGGGGGCATCATCGACCCCAGCACCGGGGAGCGCTTCCCCGTCACCGACGCCGTCAACAAGGGCCTGGTGGATAAGATCATGGTGGACCGCATCAACCTGGCCCAGAAAGCCTTCTGTGGCTTCGAGGACCCGCGCACCAAGACCAAGATGTCGGCCGCTCAGGCCCTGAAGAAGGGCTGGCTCTACTACGAGGCAGGCCAGCGCTTCCTGGAGGTGCAGTACCTGACGGGGGGCCTGATCGAGCCCGACGCGCCGGGCCGTGTGCCCCTCGACGAGGCCCTGCAGCGTGGCATGGTGGACGCCCGAACCGCCCAGAAGCTGCGAGACGTCGGCGCGTATTCCAAGTACCTCACCTGCCCCAAGACCAAGCTCAAGATCTCGTACAAGGACGCGTTGGACCGCAGCATGGTGGAGGAGGGCACGGGGCTCCGGCTGCTGGAGGCCGCCGCCCAGTCCAGCAAGGGCTACTACAGCCCCTACAGCGTCAGCGGCTCCGGCTCCGCGGCCGGCTCGCGCTCCGGCTCGCGCACCGGTTCCCGGGCTGGCTCCCGCCGCGGCAGCTTTGACGCCACGGGTTCCGGCTTCTCCATGACCTTCTCCTCCTCCTCCTACTCTTCCTCGGGCTACGGCCGCCGCTACGCCTCAGGGCCCGCGTCCTCCCTGGGGGGCCCCGAGTCCGCGGCGGCCTGACCCGCTGCCTGCACCCCTGCCCTCCCGCTCTGCATGTGGCCAGGTTCCCTGCCCAGGCGTTGGGGTCTTTAACGTTTCAAAGGTGTCTTCCTCCCAAGCGGTGCCTAAAGTCTAACCAAAAAGAGCAGACTAATATATTAATGATGTATCTGCTGTCCGGACAGCCTGCGTCCCAGGGAGGCGGTCAGGGAGGGAGCTGGTGCAGACCCGCTGACCAGCTCATCCCCCAGGCCTCCCTGGTCCTGTCTACCTGCCACTCACCACAGCCAGGTGCCTTGGAGGGTCCCGGGCCCGGCCCCAAGCCCGGCCCCCCTAGCCCTCCCGTCTCTCTAGAGGGTATCGTCTGGGCAAGGTGCCCCCCGCCCCCCGCCCCGCCGCCCCACCCCAGCCCTGCTCGCTGGGCTCACTGACACCCAACCACTGATCCTAGCCGCCCGGGGGAGCGGGGTCGGCCCCGTCGCTAGCAGGGCCCTCAGAACCAGCTTCTCTTCCTGTTTCCAGGACTGATTTCCTTGCTCGGTGGGCCTTGCTGGGGAGGGAGGGGGTCCGGGCTTAGTCATCTCTTTTCCAGCCTGCCCGTGGGAAGATGAGGGTCCAGTCTACAGAACCAGCTGGCCCCGGCCAAGCCTCTCCCGTGCCCGGCCCGCGCCTGGCCCCTGCCCGGCTGCAGGCGCCGTCCCCAGCCCCTAGCCCCTGACACTGTCCCGAGACCCCAGGCGTCCGGCTTCAGCCTTCCAGCCTCAGTCCCTTAGTAAGTGCCTTCAGTGTCCTCCCTCCACCCCAGGCCCCGAGGACCCAGACCTGGGGTGGGAGACAGACCCTCCCGGTGACAGACTCCCCACCGGCCCAGCTCCCGGGCGTGCCAGCCCCGGGGCCAGGCTGGGTATGGCCGGGGCTTCTGCAGGACTCTGCTCCCCCGTGGGTCCCCCCTGGGTGCTTCCTGCCTGTCTGTCCGCGACAGCCTCACCTCCTTGTCAGGCCCGGGCACAGGCAGCCCAGCCCAGTTCCCTCCCCTCTTGTTCCATCCAGCCCCTGGCCTCGGTGGCTTCCACCCCTGCCTCCACTCTCTGATGAAGCTTTGCATGTTCCACTAACCCAGGCAGGCGGCGGGTGGAGGCGCCAGGCTTCGGCTGCCTCCGTGAGGGCAGAACACTAACCCGACCACGGGTGAGCCTGCAGCGCTCACCCCAATAAAAGCAATTCCAACCTTCCTGTGGGTCCTGCGTTGTTTTCTCATCCCCGGGTCGGGTGTGTGCTGGGGGCGGGGTGGATCAACGCTGCAGCCCCAGGCTCTGAGCTTGGCCGGGCATCTGGGCCAAGGGCAGGGGAGCAGGGCCTCCGTGACTGGCCCGAGGCCTGTGTTTCCAGTACCGAGCGGAGGGCAGGGCGGAGGCTTGCTCCCGTAGGGTCCTCAGCCCCTGCCGCTCGTCCCGCTGATGGCCTGTCACTCTGCCGGGCCCACACACCCAGTTCGCAGGCGGCGCTGCTGAGGGGGGTCCGTGCTCTTCCGTCAGCCAACGTCGCCCGTGCCCCTCACGGCCCATCCTTCGGAGGGAGCCCGGGTAAGCTGGTTCGGTCCGCAAAGGTTAACGCCGCAGGGAAGGCCGTGGTCGCGAGCCTCGGCGGCTGGACGGTGAGCGAGGCATCAGGGTCTGTGCTGCGGTCTTCCCGCCCCCGTCGCCCCAAGTCCACACACCGCTCCTTACATCGGGCTTGTCCAGCCTCCCGGGTTCTCTCTGGGGAAACTCACGAGAGGAGGCCGCGTGGGGCCGGCCGCAGCCCTGCTGAGCCACTCGCCCTGAGGCCACGACGGAGGCCCACCTGCCTGCTCTGCCCAGGGTGGGGGCGGCTGACCGAGAGCCTCGTCTTTGGGGCCTGAATCCTGGCCATCGTGTCCTTATCGGGCTCCGCTCCTTTGCCCGCTGCCGCATATGGCAGAAATAACCAGGATCCCCACCGGGATGGGATCCGGAACAAGGAGTCTCCGTGGCCAGGTGGCGGGGTCTTCCTCCTGGGGACCGGGACTGGCGACTCCTCACCCTAATGTGGCAGGCTCGCTCCCGGTGGGTCTCTGGAGTATGGTGGGCTGGCCACTGCTTCTACTCCTTGTTCCCAGACTCCTGTCTCCACCCGCGGGGCCCACGGACTCCGGGTAAGGCCCGTGTCCTGGGGGATGGCGCCCCAGTTCCGCCAGGCCGGCAGCCTCTGCCGGGCATGCCGTCCCCTGCGGCCCCGGGCCCTGCCGCACACCCTTGCCGTAAGGGGGCCTGAGCGCCGTGGCGATGTCCCGCCGAAGTCCACCCCGCAGGCCTGAGCGTGGCACCTGGAACGTGAGTCGGAAGCGACGGATCCCCCACTGGCCGGCCGGCTCTGGGGTCTCTGCCGCCGGGCTGACGTGCAGCGTCACACGGCACACGGGAGAGCAGCGGGGCTGGCCGGGGAGGGGAGCTGTGTCGTCGGCCCGTGCCGGGCCCATCTCCACATCTGGGCATCGGGTCACGAGCCTGTGTGAGCCCCGGTGGCCGGTGAGCACCTGCCAAGCTGTCCTGTCCACCGGTGGCTCGGTGGGCGCCAGCATGCGGCACGAGACCACGCTCCTTGTCCCCCAGCGCCTCCTTTCCGCAACCCCCGCCCCTGTCCTGGGCCCCTCAGGCCCCGAGCAGCCAGCCACACCATCCTGTCGCCGGCCCCGTGCCCCCACCCCCACCCCCCGCCACTGTGAGGGGGTCTGTCCGTCCCAACGTGCCACGCCGGCCGTCGCGAACCAGGACCGGGCTTTGTCCTCCATCATCTCGCCGGTGGGAGCCTCCGTAAGGCCAACAAGCCGACCGAGGTCACGTTCCTGGTGTGTCAGCTGGTATCTCAAATTCACAGAGGCCGACCGGGTGTAGGGCTTTTTCCTTAGAGGCAAGAAAGGGGAGGCTCAGACTTTGTCCATTGCCTTGGAGAGGGCGTCCCAGCATGCCTGAGGAGAGGATGTCCCAGCATGCCCCAGACTCCTTGGAGAGGACATCCCAGCATGCCCCAGGCTCCTTGGAGAGGACATCCCAGCATGCCCCAGGCTCCTTGGAGAGGACGTCGCAGCATGCCCCAGACTCCTTGGAGAGGACATCCCAGCATGCCCCAGGCTCCTTGGAGAGGACATCCCAGCATGCCCCAGGCTCCTTGGAGAGGACGTCCCAGCATGCCCCAGACTCCTTGGAGAGGACATCCCAGCATGCCCCAGGCTCCTTGGAGAGGGTGTCCTAGCATGCCTGAGGAGAGGATGTCCCAGCATGCCCCAGGCTCCTTGGAGAGAATGTCCCAGCATGCCTCAGGCTCTTTGGAGAGGATGTCCCAGCATGCCCCATACTTCTTGGAGATGGTATCCCAGAATGCCCAAGGAGAGGGTGTCCCAGCATGCCCCGGACTCCTTGGAGAGGACGTCCCAGCATGCCCTAGGCTCCTTAGGGTATCCCAACATGCCTGAGGAGAGGATGTCCCAACATGCCCCAGGCTCCTTGGAGAGGGCGTCCCAACATGCCCCATACTTCTTGGAGATGGTATCCCAGAATGCCCAAGGAGAGGGTGTCCCAGCATGCCCCAGACTCTTTGGAGAGGATGTCCCAGCATGCCTGAGGAGAGGATGTCCCAGCATGCCCCAGGCTCCTTGGAGAGGATGTCCCAGCATCCCTTAGGCTCCTTACAGTATCCCAACGTGCCTGAGGAGAGGGTGTCCCAGCATGCCCCAGATTCCTTAGAGTGTCCCAACATGCCCAAGGAAAGGGTGTCCCAGCATGCCCCAGACTCCTTGGAATAGAATGTCCCAGTGTGTCCCAGACTCTAGAGATGAACTCCCAGTGTGCCCCAGGCTCCTTGGAGAGGACATCCCAGCATGCCCCAGATTCCTTGGAGAGAATGTCTTAGCATACCCCAGGAGAGGATGTCCCTGCATGCACCCAGACATGCATCAGACGCTCCTGGGTGCACGTGTCTTACCAGGGCATTCAGAATACTTGCCACTTCCTGCTTATTAGGCCTGCGGAGGTTATCAGCGAGTGGACGGTTGTGTTTTTCTGGGCATTGGTCAGTCTACACTGGGACAGAGCCACAAAGCTGACGTGGTCCAGAGCAAAGCGCACATATTGTTCATCTCACACGGGCATCTCAAACTGTCGGCAGGGCCGGTCCTCCTGAGCCTTCTCCCTGGCGTGTGGGGGGCGTCCCCTCCCCGTGTCTTCACGTGGTCTCCCTCCCAGTGCCCATCTGCGCCCCTGGTCACCCCTTCTTGTGGGGACACCAGTCAGCCTGGATCGGGGGCCCCAGGGCCCTCCTTTACCTCAGTCACCTCCACAAAGGCCCGCCTCCGAGTACAGTCACCCTGCGGCCCTGGGGGTGGGACTCAGCAGGTGGCTCTGGGGACACGGTCCAGCCCAGCACGTGACCGTGCGTCGCGCCCTTCCCTGCTCCTTCTGCGCCCACTCCCTGTGCACCAGCTGCGCTGCGAAGCCGCCGGGGCTGGGAACACCCACCCGGCAGCCCGCAGAGTGAGTCCTGTGGCCCGCCGGCCAGTGGGCACTCTACCCGTGGAGTGTGCCTCCTGCGACCACACCTGGCACCACGTCTCTGGTCGCTTCCCCAGAAGCAGAGCCTGTGACGGTGACTCACGTGCGTCTGGAAGCCTGCTGTCGGGAGAGGGTGTGACGGCAGCCGGGGAAGCGGTGCGCTCAGCTCGAGTCGGGCCATAGTCTGATACCCAGGGGTGCCCAGGAGTCCGGATTTCACCAGAGAGGTGCCTTCTCCAGCGACAGGGGTCTGAGCCGCTACCCCCACACCAGCCGTTGGCCGCGGGCTGCCCTCGGGGAGGGGCGGGTGGTCCCGGGCATCTCTGCGCCGGCAGCTTGGCCAGCCCGGGGCGGCCCTCCGGCTCAGGGGGCTTGTGCGAGTCTGCAGCCCTGGAGGGGGGCACGCCGGCCCCCAGAGGGGGGTTGAGCGGCTCGCTGACGGCATCTGCTGTAACAGTGACGGTTTTGCAGCAGCAGCAGCGTGAAAGACCCAGATACCCCGAAAGACCCTCCCACCACAGATTTCCTGGGCAAAACCCAACACGTGCCTGCTCGGGTACCGGGGTCACGACCCAGCAAAGGAAACCCGCGGCGGCCGCCGCCGCGCACCTGAGCCATTTGCTGGCCCAACGCCTCGGGCTCGGACGGGTCCGCGGCGCAGGAAACGAGGATGTGGACCTGCCTGAGCAGAGGCTCTGTGTGAGATCTGGGTCCTCAGGGGGCCACGCGAAGTGGAAACGTAGGCCAGAGAAGTCCTGCGCACCGGCAGACGGCGCCAGAAAGGAAACCCACCGACTCTGCCTGGACCCTGCAGGAAAACTTTCCGCTGGGCATTTAGAGTTCAGGTCTCCCCCGGCACACTTGGGGGAACCGCACGCAGAGAAACGAAGTCAACGTGGTCCCAGATGGGTTACGAGCTGATACCTGGCACGAGCCGACATAATCTTCTCTGGAGGTCTCGTCCCCCGGGGCCTCACAGGACGCCCAGGGGAAAAGCCCAGGCCTTCAGACGTGATCTCACAATTCAAACTTTAGAGAACGAGGGGCACCCGGGTGGCTCAGTCGGTTAAGCGTCCAACTCTTGGTTTGGGCTCAGGTCATGATCTCGCAGTTGGTGAGTTCAAGCCCCACATCGGGCTGGGCCGGAAGCACTGAGCCTGCTTGGAATCTCTCTCGCCTCTCTCTCTGCCCCTCCTTGGCTTGCTCTCTCTCTCTCTCTCTCTCTCTCTCTCCAAACAAATAAATAAATAAACATTAAAAAAATTTAGAGAATGAAAACAGTGTGCCTGCCGGATGGAGTCCTGGCAGGAGACGGGGTGAGAAGAGCTTAACAAAGGGATCCTTTATAAAGATGTGGGCAGGGGAGGCGGGAGGCGGGCCCGGGGGGTGGGGGGGACGGAAGGGGAGCTCCTCTGACCCGCCAGCCAGTGCTTGCAGCTGCTGCCTCAGGCTGAAAACCGCCAAGCCA
Source organism: Acinonyx jubatus (assembly GCF_027475565.1). Taxonomy (NCBI): domain Eukaryota; kingdom Metazoa; phylum Chordata; class Mammalia; order Carnivora; family Felidae; genus Acinonyx; species Acinonyx jubatus. Next base: position 866,126 of record NC_069394.1, read on the forward strand.
GTTTCCGTAGACCGAGTGTCTCCTTTCCCTGTTTCCTAGAGTGTTTTTCCTGCTGGTTATTTGCCTGATTCTATCAAGTCCCCAGGTGACGCTATGACAAATTCATGGTCAAAACAGCTGACCCCCGTCAGGGAACGTGCAGTCGCCTGGAAGTTCTGGAAGCCCAGTGATCCTCACACAGGCTGCCGGTGGGCACGGACTGGTCGGGCAGGCAGTCAGGCTGTCCCACGCCACTGGGCTCTGGGAGCAGGTAACTCTCCCCCATGCTAGGGACGGTGGAGGCGGGCCCGGACAGGGCCCAGAGCCCCCGGGACATCTGGGTGTTACGGTGGAGGGAATGAGGCAGTGCGGCGCCCCCTGGCCTGAAGCGGAGCCCATCAGTCGTGGGGGGAGGCCCTGTGGGGACCGTGCTCACTGACAGCGCAGGGCCTGGCGTGGAGGGGGGAGGCCCGCGGGCGGGGGCGGCTCCACACGCCCTGAGCCCACAGGGTCCGGCTGAGCGTCTCCCCGGGCAGCTCCAGCACACGTGGGTGGGGCCTCGGTGGCAGCACTGGTGTGCCCTACTTGTGCACAGGCGGGAAGGACCCAGGTGTCCTCTCCCCTAAACTCTCACCCCTTCCCGTTCGCCCTCTGGGGTCCGGGGACGGCACCATGCCCACGCTCAGCATGACTGAGCCGTCCTCGTTTGCTGGGGCCTCAGCGGATTCCAGCTGACCCCTGTGTTCTGCCTGTCCCTTCTCTCCCGCAGTCCCCACCCTATAACTGGCCGCGCCGTGAGCCCGGACCGGGGCTGGGGGAAGGGGGTTAGCTGCCAGCTCTCCTTCCAGGCAGGGAGCCCATTGGCTTGTCAAGTGCGGTTGCCTGGGGCAGAGGGCAGAGCCCCCGGGGAAGCCTGTCCTTGGGCTCCAGGCCCCAGCGGCATCAGCTCCTGTCTCAACAGCACGTCTAGGAGGCACCTGTTAAAGACCCAACATGAATCAAGGGAGCAGCACCCAAGCTAGGCAGGGTGGCAGGCCACATTGGGCACCCACGTCCAGGAGGACGGCAGCCGATCTTAGTGGTTTCCACAAAGCTTGTCCCCAGAAGGGGTGGGACTTCTGTGACCTGCCGAGAAGGGGCTTCTTGCTCTAGTCTCGGGATGTGAGACTTTACAATATTAGAAATAGGTCTGGAAGATGGGATGATGTATGTATCAGCCAAGCAAATAGCGGTTTGAATCCATAAATTAGAAAAAAACCCCGAATTGCTCAACCTCAGAGGATACTGGGAACCAACTTATTATATATATTTTAAAATTGACTGGGGTGCCTGGGTGGCTCAGTCAGTTAAGTGTCCAACTTGGACTCAGGTCATGATCCCATGATTTGTGAGTTCAAGCCCTGCGTCGGGCTCTGTGCTGACAGCTCGGAGCCTGGAGCCTGCTTCCGATTCCGTGTCTCCCTCTCTCTCTGCCCCTCCCCCGCTCATGCTCTGCCTCTCTCTGTCTCTCAATAATAAATGTTAATTAAAAAAACTGATAAATAATGGAAGAGAATCGGGGCGCCTGGGTGGCTCAGTCAGTTACGCATCTGGCTCCTGGTTTTGGCTCAAGTCACCCTCCCACAGTTCATGAGTTCGAGCCCCACATCAGGCTCCACGTTGACAATGCAGAGCCTGCTTGTGGTTCTCTCTATGCCCCTCCCCCCTCAAAATAAATAAATAAAATAAAAAAGAAACCACAGAAGAGAGTCACACATTGGGAGATGCAGCGTCCAAAGCACCAGGAATCCCTCCACTTAGACAGAGTCGCACTGGCAGAATCTGTCTCGTCGAATCACTATGGGAATCTGGAGTCTACTGAAGGCTTGTAACTCCCAGGGGGAAGACACAGATGGTAAATTGTGGTTAATTTAGGTCAATGTGAGCTCTGAGTGCAGTAGCAGATACCCGCCCCACACCCTTCTCATGGCAGGCAGTGGCACGTGTGGTCCTGGGCATCGTGGACACAGCCTGCAGGAGCGTGGGCAAACACACGCCCCGTCCTCCAAATAGTGAGGGTCTGTGCTCTGATCACCGATTGCTGCTTCTAATCACAGAGCTGCACACAAAGATGTGGGAGGCCATTGCCGCACCTCCCTCACTGTGGCAAGCCCCTCCCTCTCTGGTTGAAGAGACTTCCGGGGGGGATTTAAAGAGCCAGCACCCTTTCCTCCAACTTTATTTGCCTCTTTCCCCCGCTTTGGGAGCCAAACCTGAAAGACTAGGACATCCAAAAGCAACTGCATATAAGAGGAAACGTAGAAAGGGGCCATGCATGCCCACTGAAAGGAACGGGCTCAGAAAAGACCAAGTAAGACCTTAGGTTTACCCCTGGCACTGATCCTTAGCACAGAGACTGCTGCTGCTGCTGCTGCTGCTGCTGCTTATGATGATGGTCAAGAGCAAATCCTGGGGAAGGAGGAGAATCTGATTTCCAGAGTTACCACATTATTAGATTCAATGTCCAGTTTTCAACAGAAAAATCCCAAAGCACACAAAGGAACAAGAACATATAAGGCCCATTCAAAGGAAAAAAGTCAACAGAAACTGTCCCTGGAAAAGACCTGGTGGCGGAACTACTAGACAAAGACTTTAAAACAATTGTCTAAAATATGCCCAAAGGACTTAAGGAAGATGTGGAGAATGTCAAGAAAATGACGCATGAATAAAATGGAAATATCAACAAAGGGATGGAAAACCTAAAGAGAAACCAAAAAGAAATTCTGGAGCTGAAAAGTGCAATAATGGAAATGAAAAATTCACAAGAGGGATTCAAAGGCAAATTTGAGCAGGCAGAAGAAAGAACCGGTGAACATGAAGACAGGACAATAGAAATGATCGGGTCTAAAGAACAGAAAAAGAAACACAGGTTGCAGTGAGCAGAGCCCGAGGGACCTGTGGGACATCTCCAAGCAGACCAGCATACACATTATGGGAGTCCCGGAGGAGGAGAGAGGTGGAAAGAGATAGAATAAATTGTGGCTTAAAATCTCCCAAACTTGGGGCGCCTGGGTGGCTCAGTCGGTTGAGCGTCTGACTTCGGCTCAGGTCATGATCTCATGGCTCATGAGTTTGAGCCCCACGTCTGGCTCTGTGCTGACAGCTCAGAGCCTGGAGCCTGCTTCGAATTCTGTGTCTCCCACTCTCTCTCTCTCTGCCCCTCTCCCACTCACTCTGTCTCTCTCTCTCTAAAAAAATAAATAAAAACATTAAAAAAATTTTTAATAAAAAAAATTTCCCAAATTTGATGAAAGACGTGAATATAAGCATCCAAGAGGCTCAATGACCTCCAACTTAAGAGGAACTCAAAGAGACCCATGCTGAGACACAGCATAATCGAAACTTCAAGAGCCAAACACAAAAAGAAACTTGAAAGCAGCAGGAGAGAAGCAGTTCATCGCACCCAAGGGATGCTCAGTGAGATAATGAGCTGATTTCTCACCAGAAACTTTGGAAGCCGGAAGGCCGTGGGCCTATATATCCAAAGTGCTAAAAAGGAAAAACAATCTGTCAACCACGAGTTCCATTTCCACCAAAAGGGTCCTTCAAGAGTGAGGGAGAAATGAAGACATTCCCAGATACACAAAAACCGAGGTGGTTCTTTACCACTAGACCTGCCCTGAAAGCTCCAGGGAGTTCTCTGGGACACATTAACACAATAAAGGACCCCCCACACACACACACACACACACACGTGATCATCTCAACCGATGCAGAGAAGAGAGCGTCAGACAAAAATCAACACCCTTTCATGATAAAAACCCTCAACACACTGGGAATAAAAGAAAACTATCTCAACATAATAAAAGGCGTAGTTGAAAAACCCATAGCAAACATCATACTCAATGGTGAAATACTGAAAGCTTTTCCTCTAAGACCAGAATGAGGCAAAGATATCTGCTCTTATCGTTTCTCTTCATCTAGCCAAAGCAATTAGACAAGAAAAAGAAAGAAAAGGCATCCAGATTAGAAAGGAAGAACTCAACTTATCTCCATTTGCAGATGATAGGATCTTATATGTGGAAAAGCCTAATGGTTGCACAGAAACTCTGTTAGAACTGGTAAATGCGTTCAGTAAAGTAGCAGAACACGAGGTCAACACACACACATTAGTTGTTTCTATAGACTAGTAATGAGCGATCTGAAAAAGAAATTACAGAACAATCTCATTTACACAGCATCAAAAAGAATAAAATAATCAGAAATTAACCAAGGAGGTGAAAAGCAAGGCAAACTAGAAATTTTTGTAAAAGAATTAGAGACAGTGCAAACAAATGGAAACACATTCACGTTCACGGGTTGGAAGACTTAATATCGTGAAAACGTCGATACTACCCAAGTGATCTACAGATTCAATGCAATCCCTGTCAAAATCCTTAGGACAACTTTTGCAGAAACACAAAACTCATCCTAAAATTAGATGAAACCTCAAGGGGACCCAAATAGCCAAAACCATCTTGAAAAAGAAGACCAAAGCTGGAAGGATCACACTTCCTGATTTCGACACATACTAACCGACCTACTGTGATCGAGATGACATGCTATTGGCATAAAGCCAGGTATACAGACCAAAAGGACAGAATAGAGAACCCAGAAATGGAGCCTCGGATATATGAACAAGCGATTTTTGACAAGGAAGCTAAGACTATTCAGTGGGGAAAGGACAGTCTTTTCAACATACGGTGCTGGAAAACTGGACGTCCACATGCTGGAGAATGGTGTTGGAGCCTTAGCTCACATCACGTACAAGAATTAACTCAAATTGGATCAGAGATTTAATTTTAAGACTGAAAACAACAGGGGTGCCTGGGTGGCTCGGTCAGTTGAGCGTCCGACCTTGATTTCATCTCAGGTCATGATCCAGGGTCGTGGGATCGAGCCCCCATGTTGGGCTTTGCACTGGGCACAGAGCCTGCTTGGGATTCTCATTCTCTCCCCCCTACCACACGTGCACGTGCTCTCTCTCTCTCTCTCTTTCAAAAAAGAAAAAGACAGAAAACAATAAAGCTTTTAGAATGAAACATAGGACAAAAGATGCATGACTTTGGATTTGGGAGTGACTTCTTGGTTGTGACAGCAAAAGCAGAGGCAACAGAAGAAAAAATAAACAGGGGCCCTGGGTAGCTCAGTCGGTTAAGCGTCGGACTTCAGCTCAGGTCACGATCTCACGATCTGTGAGTTCAAGCCCTGTGTCGGGCTCTGGGCTGTCAGCTCAGAGCCTGGAGCCTTCTTCAGATTCTGTGTCTCCCTCTCTCTCTGCCCCTCCCCCACTCGTGCTCTGTCTCTCAAAATATGAATAAATGTTAAAAAAATAAAAAAAGTGTGCAAACATGTTTTTAAAAAAAAGCAAAAGGAAACAAATCGGACTCCATGAAGATTAAAAAATTTTTGTCCATCAAAAAGCATTAGCCACAGAGTAAGAAAAGGCATTAGCCACAGAAAGAGAGAAAATATTTGCAAGCATAGCTCTGATGAAGGATTACCATCCAGAATATGTAGAGCACTTACTTCTACAACAACAACAACAACAACAACAACAACCCGGTTCAATGACGGGCGTAGGACACGGAACAGACATTGCTCCGAAGACACGCAAATGGCCAATAAGCACAGGAAGAGGTGCTCAACGTCACTAAGCATTAGAGGCCCGCAAATCAAAGCTATGATAAGACGCCGCCTCACACTCGTGAGGAGGATCACTGTCAAAAAATAAAAACGAAAAAAATAACAAACGTCGGCGAGGACGTGGAGTGACTGGAGCCCCCCCCCTCGGGCGCTGTTGGTGGGCACGTGAGATGACACAACTGCTGTGCCAAACAGTGTGGCATTTCCTCGAGATACTGATAATTACCACATGACCCCGCAGGTGTACTTGTGGGCACATGCCCCAAAGAATTGAAAGCAAGGACTCGAGATTTTTTGTGCAGCCACGTTCACGGCGGCAACATTCACGGTAGCTAAAACACGGAAGGAAGCGTGGATGAACGGACAAGCAAAACGCCGTCCGTCCTTACACTGGAACATGATCCAGCCTTCAAAAGGAAGGGGATTCTGACACGTGTACCGCGCGGGTGAACTCGGAAAACACGACGCTGAGTGAAATAAGCCAGCTGTGAAAGACGAAGACTGTATGAAATCCACTTGTGTGAGGGGCATAGTCAGAATTGCAGACAGGAAGTGGAAGGGGGGTTGCCGGGGGCCGGGGGAGGTGACAGTTTGGAGTTAGGGCTTGATGGATATTGTTTCAGTTGGACAAGATGAAAAGAGTTCTGGAGAAGGACAGGGTGAAGCCTGCACGTTACGCATGGAGGTGACGCCACAGAAACGTACGCTTAAAAATGGTTAAGATGATAACTCTTATCATCTTTTTTTAAATGTTTTTTTAAATGTTTACTTTGGGAGAGTGTGTGTGTGGAGGGGCAGAGAGAGAAGGAGAGAGAGGGAGGGAGAGAGGATCCAAGCCGGCTCTCCACTGTCAGCACAGAGCCCGACGTGGCACTCGAACCCATGAATCCCGAGATCGTGACCTGAGCCGAAATCAAGAGTAGATGCTTAACCGACTGAGCCACCAGGCACCCCGATAGGTTTTATGTTATGTGTATTTTACTACAATAGCAAAGAAAGGAAAAGGGAATAATTATAAAAAATTGGAAATAAGATAAACATCCAAGAATTGAGAATCATGCGATCGGAAGGAAAAAAAGAGTCAAGCGCGTATCCTGCTTTTCCTACCCAAACCAGATCTCCGGGCAACCGCAGCGGGAGAGGGGGCTTCTCTCCAGAGAAATACTCTCGCTGATGAACAGAGGTCAACCCAGTGAACCTCCTGACGCACGCACAGACCGCTAGCAGACTTGTCAAACCCCCAGCCCGCTTCACCCAAGTCTCGATCCGAGACATTTCAGGGCCTTCTGGGGAGCCACGCCCACCCTCACGGCCACCAGGACCCCCGGGGGGGGGGGACAGAGAGCGGCAGTGGTGGGTGCTAGAGCAGGGCCGCCGGCCTTGAGCGCCACCCCCAAGGGGGCAGCCACACCCTGGGGGACGCTAGCTTAAGGAACCATAAGCCAAGTGGAGAGAGAGGACAAAAGCCGGGCTGTGGGGGGAAGCCTCCTTTCCTTACCCTGCCGAGGAGAGGGGGCTTCTCTGGTGGGTCTGGACTGCGGGCTGGCGGAAGCGTGGGCCTGCCCTTCACCTCTGTGAGCTGAGCTGCTGGTCCCACTCACCCATGCACCCCTCACGTCCCCTCAGGAAACCTAGATTCTCGGGGCGCCTGGGGGCTCAGCCAGTTAAGCATCCGACTTCGGCTCAGGTCAGGATCTCACGGTTCATGAGTTTGAGCTCCGCATTGGGCTCTGTGCTGACAGCTCGGAGCCTGGAGCCTGCTTGGGATTCTGTGTCTCCCTCTCTCTCTGCCCCTCCCCCACTCACACCGTCTCTGTCTCTCAAAAATGAATAAACATTAAAATATATATATTTTTTAAAGTAATGGATGGGGGCACCTGGGTGGCTCAGTTGGTTAAGTGCCTGACTTCAGCTCGGGTCACGATCTCGCAGTTTGTGGGTTCAAGCCCCGCATAGGGCCCTGTGCTGACAGCTCGGAGCCTGGAGCTGCTTCGGATTCCTTGTCTCCCTTTCTTTCTCTCCGCCCCTGCCCGTGCTCTGTCTCTCTCAAAACTAAATAAACATAAATAAAATAAATAAAATAAAAAAAGAAACAGAGATTGTACGTCTTTGAGCACGAGGGCAATGAACCCAACATAAAATCTACATCAGGGTTGAGTTGCGAAGGCTCACATTGTGGGGACTTCACTCCACCGGGTCCTCTTCTGTCCCACTCCTTTGTCTTTGTGACCTGCCCTGGCCAGGCCAGGAGGAGGACAGTGGCTGTAAGAGCATGACCTCTAAGGGGGCAGCGTCATGTCACGGACGTCCTTCTTGATGTAGACAACTGTTGATTTTCATTACACTGTGTTCTAATTACGGTTTCATGGTCTCCGACCACGTCTGTGGCAAAGGTCCGGATCTACTCTGAGAATCTCCCAGCAGATGGCAGCAAAGTGTCCTGTCCTAACAAGAGTCAGCCTCCGTCCGGCTTTCTGACCTGAGTCCCTCTGTGAGGCTGCCAACACGCGGCCCCCGAGGAAGAAACGGTCCAGAACCGGAGGGTGTTCGTGGCCTGAGACCATCACAAACGACCTGCGCTTCTCGACACGTGGGCGCTCACGTGACGGGGTGCTGAGCGGCGTGAGCCCTAGAGGACATCAAGCAGAGGTGGTGGCCTTGGCCCTGACCCTGCTCAGACACAGACTTCAGATCTCCAAGACAGCCACCACACCAGGGAGTTGGGGGAAACTTACTGAACACATTCTCTTCCAAATGGTGAAACTGGGGGCCACCTAGAACCTTGTCATCTTATATGTAACATTCGAGAGATCGTGCTTCGTTTTCATCTCCGCTTCAGGCGTGAAAACCACCAGGGGCTGAGTGAGGGTGGGGACACGGTGTATCTTAGTGGCCATGGCGAAGACACACGTGCACGTTGGTGGTGATATTGAGCATTAGAGCTTTGTTTTTAAGTGTACTTATTTGTTTTGAGAGAGACAGAGAGAGAGAGAGAGAGAGCGTGTGCGAGCACAAGTGGGGGAGGAGTGAGAGAGGGGGAGAGAGAATCCCAAGCAGGCTCCACGCTGTCAGCAGAGCCCCTCGCAAAGCTCCATCCCGTGAGCCATGAGATCACGACCTGAGCCGAAACTGAGGGCCAGACATTCAACGGACTGAGCCACCCAGGCACCGCTAGAGGTTTGTTTGAAAGTTTGAAAAACAAAAAAATAAGAGTCTATGCTGTGGAATAGACACTGTATTAAAAAATATTTAGGTGAGGGGCACCCGAGTGGCTCAGTCGGTTGGGTGTCTGAGTCTTGATTTTGGCTCAGGTCACGAGCTCAACAGTTTGTGAGACTGAGCCCCGTGTCGGGCTCTGCACTGGCCGTGTGGAGCCTGCTTGGGATTATCTCTCTCTCTCTCTCTCTCTGCGCCTCCCCCTGCTCAAGCACACTCTCTCAATAAATAAAGAAAGAAACATTAAAAGGAATATTTAGGTGATTTGCTATCAACTGCTCATACACAGTCCTCTTCCATTTAATGTCAAAAACCTATTCCTAAAAATTAGACATTCTCCACAAAAATGTCAGTTGAGAATCAACTTTATGATATAACTAAGAACCGGCAGAATACTTCCGTGTAAGTAACACACTTACTTACGTATAACTGAATGTAAGACGCTAAACACTTCACTTCCTAAACACAGTGATGGTCAAGGATGTTAACGAACCCGTCAGCAGGAATGTGGTTTCTTTCAGCCCCAGCCGTGTCCCCAGCGCACACACACCCATCTGTTTATCCTCGAGCAAAACACGTTCACGCGACTACAATCATCTACCCATTGTTTCTGAGATGGAACTCAAGATTGTCCCACACGTTATTCTCGTAAAGTTCTTTTACTCATTCGGGAGGACATAAATATAAAGTGTTCCTGTATAAGTATTGCTAGAAAGAAATTTGAGAGACCCACATTCTCTAAAAGTGTAAGCATTAAAGGCCCGGAAGTCTTCAACGTCAGGAATGTCGCCTTGTAGATGTCCTGTGGGCTGCGCCTGTATCAGGTGCCGCTTTTGATGAGGCAACGTCTAGATTCAGAAGACCATCTGAACCACTGTTCACCTGGGGCAAGGCGAATATTTTTTATTTTGCAGAAATCAGCAAAATTCGGTAACATGATGCCAGATCATTTATGCAGAAAACAATCACTAATACCAAGTAATGTTACTCATTATTTAGAGGATAAACTACAAAACTGAGTAATTAAAATTACGGTAGATGGGATAAGTAGAAGTATGATGATTTTCACTGAAGTGAATATTCATCAACTGCTCCACCCTCCCGGGAACGTGGGGTGGGGGGGACGGTGCAGGGTTTGCACTGCCTGGTCCCCTTGCGGTCTGGTGGGACCATATGACTGGTGTTGGCTAATGAGGTGTGAGAGGGAGTGGCATGCGGCATCTTCATACCAGAGCATTTAATTGCCAGAGTTCTCTTTCCCTCAGCCCAGAAGACCAGAAATATTCCAGAAAATGGTCATTTCATCAACCTGGGTCCTGAAATGAAGATGGCAACTCACTTATTATGAGCGAGACTAAATTCACAGAAAGGAAGTGGGAAACACCCTAAGTATCCATCGATGGATAAATGGATAAGCAAAATTTGGTATGTACATACAAGGGAATATTATTCAGCCTTTAAAAAGAATGAAATTCTGGTAAATGCTACGATTTGGATGAACCTTGAAGCCCTGATACTATGTGGAATAATCCAGACACAAGACTGTAGGATTCCACTTATACGAGAGGCCTAGATAGTTAAATTCATAGAGGCAGAGGTGGAACAGTGACTATCGGAGGCTAGGGTTGGGGGGGTACATGGGAGTTATTATTTAATAGATGCGGAATTTCATCGAGGCATGATCAAAAAGTGGAGACGAATGGTGGCGACAGCTGCGTGACATCGTGAAGGTTCTTAACGCCACTGAACCGTATGCTTTACAATGGTTAAAATGGGAAATTTTGTTTTACATATTTTAGCACAATATAAAAATTTTTATTTTTTTATTTATTTTTTAAAATAATTTTTTAAAGTTTTATCCACGTAGGTAATCTCCATACCCAATGTGGGGCTCAAACTCATGACCCTAACATCAAGAGTCACATGCTCTTCTCACTGAGTCAGGCAGGAGGTCCTAATATTTTTTTAAAAGAATCAAATAGAGGCGCGCCTGGGTGGCTCAGTCGTTGAGCGTCCGACTTCAGCTCAGGTCACGATCTCGCGATCTCGCGGTCCGTGAGTTCGAGCCCCGCGTCGGGCTCTGGGCTGATGGCTCAGAGCCTGGAGCCTGCTTCCGATTCTGTGTCTCCCTTTCTCTCTGCTCTTCCCCCGTTCATGCCCTGTCTCTCTCTCTGTCTCAAAAATAAGTAAACGTTAAAAAAAAAAAAAAAAACATTTAAAAAAAAAGAATCAAATAGAGGGACGCCTGGGTGGCTCAGTCAGTTAAGTGTCGGACTTTGACTTAAGTCATGATCTCACAGTCTATGAGTTCGAGCCCTGCATTGGGCTCTGTGCTGACAGCTCGGAACCTGGAGCCTGCTTCAGATTCTGGGTCTCCCTCTCTCTCTGGCCCTTCCTCTCTCACGCTGTCTCTATCTCTCTCAAAAATAAAGAAACATTTAAAAAAATTCACTCTAGGGATTCGAAATCAAATTTGAGCAAGCAGAAAAAGAATCATTGAATTTGAAGATGTATCAATTGAGATTATCTAGTCTTAGAAAGAAAAATAAATTAAGAAATGAACAGTGTCTCAGAGACCTGATGTACCCAAAGTAGAATGATGTAATCAAAAGAAAACAAGTCAACCAAGAATTCTATATCCAACAAAATCATTCTTAAAAAATGAAGAAAAGCTTAAAACATTCTTTTTTTTTTTAATTTTTTTTTCAACGTTTATTTATTTTTGGGACAGAGAGAGACAGAGCATGAACGGGGGAGGGGCAGAGAGAGAGGGAGACACAGAATCGGAAACAGGCTCCAGGCTCTGAGCCATCAGCCCAGAGCCTGACGCAGGGCTCAAACTCCCGGACCGTGAGATCGTGACCTGGCTGAAGTCGGACGCTTAACCGACTGCGCCACCCAGGTGCCCCAAAACATTCTTAATAATAATAAACCAAAGAGGGGAGAGTTTGTTGTTAGTGGATCTGACCTACAGGGAATACTAAAGCAAGTCCTTTGGGCTGAAATAAAAAGACACTAGACAATAATTCAGATTCACATGAAGAAATTCAGAACACCAGTACAGCTATGTGCAAAGATAAATACAAAAGACAGCATATGAGTAGTTTTTGTTTATAACTGCTTTTTTTCCTCCCTGACTTATAGGACAGCTACAGAAGCAATGTAAATCTAAGTTGATGCTCACAAAACATATGGAAATTGTCTTATAACATCTTATAATGATGTAAGTGTCACTCAATCCAGAAGACACGATATTTATAAACATATATGCACCCAACGACAAAGCCTCAAAATACATGAAGCAAAAACTGACAAAACCTTTAAAGGGAGAAACTTACAATTTAACAATAATAGTTGGAGCTCTCGCCTTTTTCCCACCGTCGTGGTGTGTGCGGTTGACTGTTCCTCGCCATGTTTTCTCACAAGACTTTCAGGATTAAGCGATTCCTGGCCAAGAAACAAAAGCAGAATGGGCCCATTGCCCGGTGGATTTGGATGAAAATTGGCAATTAAATCAGGCAGAACTCCAAGAGGAGGCATTGGAAAAGAACCAAGCTGGGTCTCTAAGGGATCGCACATGAAACGGCACACATACTTATGCTGCATGAACGTCACATGTTCCTGTCTGATGGCTCTGTAACATCCCTCCTACCTGAATAACAGACATGTTTTACCAGGGAAATGATTTCCTCTGTTGCTAAGCTTCTGCTCCAGTGAGTTGGTTCAGTAATAAATATGTGAGACCTTTTGGTTGGAAAAAAAACACACAATAATAGTTGGAAGCTTTAATACCCAACTTTCATAATGGATAGAACAATTAGATAGAAGATCAGCAAAGAAAGAGAAGACATGAAAACCACTACAGGCCAACTAGACCTAACAGGCATAATAGAACTTTCCACCCGACAACAAAAGGATACACAATCTTCTCAAGTGTACGTGAAACATTCTCCAGGACAGAACGTATGTTAGGCCATAAAATAGGTCTCAGTAAATTTAAAAGGATTGAAATCATGCAAAGAATATTCTCTGACCAAAACAGAATGAAATTAGAAATCATCAGAAAGAAATTTGGAAAATTCACACTTCTGTGGAAATTAAACAACACACTCCTAAATTACTAATGGTCAAAGAGGAAATTCCAAGGGAAATTAGAAAGTACTTTGAAAAGACTAAAAACAAAAACACAACGTACCAAAACTTATGGGATACAGCAAAAGCAGTGCTCAGAGAAATTGATATCTTTCAACACCTACACTGAAAATAACAAACACCTCAAATTAATAAACTAATCTTTCACCTTAAGAAGGTAGAGAGGAGTAAACTAAACTCAAAGCAGGCAGAAGGATGGGAATAGTAAAGATTAGAACAGAAACAGAGAATAGAAAAACAGTAGGAAAAAAAATCAATGAAACCAAAAGTTGGTTCTTTAAAAAGATATATAGGTGCTCCTGTGTGGGTCAGTCAGTTGAGAGTCCGACTTCAGCCCAGGTCATGACCTTATGGTTGGTGAGTTCGAGCCCCACATCAGGCTCACTGCAGTCAGCCTGTCAGCACAGAGCCCACTTCAGATCCTCTGTCCCCCTCTCTCTGCGCCTCTCCTGCTTTCACTCTCTCAAAAATAAATAAACATTAAATGAAAAGATAAATAAAATAGAAAAGCCTTTAGCTAGACAGACCAAGAGGAAAAGAGAAGACTGAAATCACTAAAATCATGTATGAAAAAGGGGACATTACTACTGACCTTACAGAAATAAAAATGATTATAAGGGAATACTATGAACAACCATATGCCAACAAATTAGATGATCTGGATGAAATGAAATAATTCCTAGAAAGATATAAACTAGCTCAAGAAGAAATAGAAATTTTGTTTTAAAATTTTTAAAAAATGTTTTTATTTATTTTTGAGAGAGAGAGAGAGAGAGAGCATGAGCAGGGGAGGGACAGAGAGACAGGGAGACACAGAATAGGAAGCAGGCTCCAGACTCTGACCTGTCAGCAGCACACAGCCTGACGCGGGGCTCGAACCCCCGGGTGCTTAACCGACTGAGCCCCCCAGGTGCCCCAGAAATAGAAAATTTCTACTCTTACAGTGGACCTGAAACAGGTAAAGAGAGATAACAATCTAAAAATCTTCCCTCATTAAAAACCCAGATGACTTTACTACCAAAGTCCACCAGAAGTTTAAAGAAGAATCAACATCAGTTTGTCATAAGCTTTCAAAAAGGGAAGACTCACTAACCCATTCTAAGAGGCCAGCATTACCATGATAACAAAACCAGACAAAGACATCACAAGAAAAGAAAACTACAGACCAATATCCCTTATGAACATGGATGCAAAAATTCTCCACAAAATACTAGCAACCCAAACCCACCAGCATTTAAAAAGGATTATTCCCAGTACCAACTGGAAAATATCCCAGGATTGCAAGTTGCGTTCAACAAATGAAAGTTAATCAATGTAACACGCCATATTAAATAAATAAAGGGAGGAAACCACATGATCATCAACAGATAGAATAAAAGCATTTGACAAAACATAGCATCTATCCATGACCAAAACACTTAACAAAGCAGAAAGAGTAGGGAAGTTTCTCCACCCGATAAAGGGCATCTAGGAAAAACCCACAGGTAACATCATACTTGATGGTGGAGGGAGGACAGCTTTCCTTCCAAGATCAGGAGCCAGACAAGGGCACCAACTTTCACCTCTCCTGTTGAACCTGTGCAGGAGATGCCAGCCAGGCCATTAGGCGAGAAAATAATCCAAAGTCATCCTGATTGGAAAGGAAGAAGTAAAGGTATTTCTCTTTGTAGATGACATGATCTTAAATATAGAAAACACTAGAAAGCACGCCAGAAAACTGGTAGCTGTAATAAGCGAGTTTGGCGAGACTCGAGATACGACATCGACATACAAAACTCGGCTGTGTTTCATACTAACAAGGAACAATCCAAAATGAAACTGAGAAAAATCCCATTAAAAGCATTAAAAACAATAAAATATTTAGTAATAAGTTTAACCAAAGAAGTCGTTGTGTACTGAAAACTATAAAGTATTGTTGAAAGAAATTAGAAAAGATCTAAATAAATGGAAAGTCATCTTGTGTTCACGGATCAGAGATTTCCCATCATTAGATGGCACCGATCCCCAAGTTCATCTGCAGAGTCAATGCAATCTCCAACATTTCCAGCTGTGCTTTTTGGCAAAAACGGACAGGCTAGGGCGCCTGGGTGGCTCGGTTGGTTGAGCATCTGATTCTTGATTTCGGCTCCAGACGTGGTCTCCGGTTCATGGGTTTGAGCCCTGCACTGGGCTCTGTGCTGACGGCGGGGAGGGGGTGGGGGCCTGCTTGGGATTCTCTCTCTCCCTCTGCCCCTCCCCCACGTGTGCTCACTCCCTATCTCTCTTTATTAAACAAATAAACATTTAAAAACAACAGATAAGCTAATCCTAAAATTCCTGTGAAGCTGTAGGAGACTCAGAATGGCCAAACAATCTTCAAAAACGACAAAATTGGAGGACTCACACGTCTCGATTGAAAAGTTTACTACAAATTCCGTACCACAGTTTACCACAAAGATTCAATAACCTGCTACAAATCAACAGTGTGATCCTGGCCTAAGGACAGACATATTGGTTACTGGAAGATAATCAAGACTTGAGAGAGTAATCTTTTAACAAATGGTGCCGGGACAACTGGACATTCGCATGCAAAAGAACAAAGCTAGACATCTGCTTCACATCACGTACAAAAATGGACTCAAAATGGACCAAAATGTAAGAGCCAAACTATTAATCTCTTAGAAGAAACAGAGACATACATTTTTGTCACCTGGAATTAACAGTGGTTTCTTACAAGGGCGCCTGGGTGGCTCCGTCGGTTCAAAGCCCAGCTTAGATTTTAGCTCAGGTCACGATCTCATGGCTTGTGAGTTCGAGCCCCGCATCAGGCTCCGCACTGGCAGGCTCCGCACTTGGGATTCTCCCTCTCGCCCCTCCCCCCGCCCTCTCTCTCTCTGTGTCCCTCCCCAGCTCATGCCCCCCCCAAACAAATAAATAAAAATTAAAAATTAAAAAAGAATGGTTTCTTACAAAGACACCAAATGCATAAGCAACCATAGAAAAAAGACATTCGATTTCATCAAAATGAAAACTTCCTGTGCCTTGAAGGACACCATCTAGAAAGGAAAAAGGTAACCCACATAATGGGAGAAAATATTTGGAAATCGCCTGTCTGATAAGAGTCTTGTATTTAGAATCCATAAAGAACACTTACAACTCGACAAAAAAAGATTTTTAAGGCAAAGGATTTGAGTGGACATTTTTCCAAAGGAGACACACAAATGTCTAAGAAGCACGGCAAAGACGTCACTGTCATCAGTCGTTAGGGAAATGCAAATCAAAACCACAGTGCGATGCCACTTTACGAGGACAGCCGTAACTTAAAACGAACAGAGGGTAGCAAGTGGACAAGTGCTAGAGAGGATGTGGGGACGCAGGAACCCTCGTACACTGCTGGTGGGAATGCAAAATGGTGCGGCCACTTGGGGAAACAGTCTGACGATAGGACCCAGGAGTCCCACTCTTAGAAATCGAGGAGTAATCTTAAGAGGATTGAAAACATACATCCCTACAAAAACTCACTAACGTTCATGGCTGCTTTATTCGTAACACGTAAAAAGTGCGAACAATCCGTCCATCAACTGACGACGGGACAAAGAAAATGTCGTGGATCCACACGACGGAATATTAGTCAGCCTTAAAGAGGAAGGGGCGCTGACACCTGCTACCGCGGGGATGGACCTTCGCCACGTGATGGGAGGGTGAAAGAAGTCAGACGCAAACCATATGTTGTCCGAGCCCATTCGCAGGAAGCGCCCCGGGGAGGCCAGTCCACAGAGACAGAAAATAGGCGACAGTCCCTGCTAAAGTGTATGGGGTTTCTTTAGGAATGACGGAATGTTGTGGAATTGGCTGGTCCTGATGGTCCCTGAACCTTGGGATATGCTAAAAAAAATAAAAAACAACTGTACGCTTTTAAAGGGGTGACTTTCGTGACAGTGAATTCTATCTTGAGAGAGACAGCAAGATGCCCAGACAAGCACGGGCTGGTTTGCGAGCAAGATGAAGGGAAAGGAAGCCAGTGCCTGATTTCAGGGACTTAGAAAGTTGCAAGAGACAACTGCTTCTCGGCCGTGCACAGGAGCACCTCGAGTGACAGACCTCAGCCTTAAGTCAAGGGTTAAGTCAGGGGAGCACAGCACACCCACACTTGATCCCTGATGGGTTAGGCGAGCACCTGGTAAATCTTCTCGGGTAACAAAATGGCTCCAGATGAAGACACTAAAGGTTCTGGATGGGGCTGAAGTGTTGACGATGAAGTCAAGAAAAGGAGAACGGGATTTGCAAAGTGGAAAGGGATTATCAAGTCTTCAGAGATCTGAGGGCGTGTCCTCTGGCACACAGAGCTAACTGGAATCAGACGGGTGAGAAACCAGTTGGGGTTTTAAGACTTTGTTTATCTCTAAAGATTTTATTTATTTATTTTGAGAGAGAGGAGAGGAGAGGAGAGGAGAAGAGAAGAGAGCACAGGAGAGGAGAGGAGAAGGGAAGGGGCAGAGAGAGAGGAAGAGAGAATTCCAAGCAGGCTCTGTGCTGATAGTGGAGACTGAACCCGCAAACTGTGAGATCATGACTGGAGCTGAAATCAAGAGCCGGATGCTTGGGGCGCCTGGGTGGCTCAGTCAGTGAAGCATCCAACTTTGGCTCAGGTCGTGGTCTCAGGGTTCATGAGTTCAAGCCCCACATCAGGCTCTGCACTGACAGCTTGGAGCCTGTTTGAGATTCTCTCTCTCCCTCTCTCTCTGTCCCTCCCCAACTTGTGCTCTCTCTCTCTCTCTCTCTCTCTCAAAGTAAATAAATATACTTAAAAATAAAAGAGTCAGATGCTTAACCGACTGAGCTACCCCAGCGCCCCTGACAGTCTCTCTTATTTTCCAATTTTGATACATATCTCTAGGAATGTGTCCATCATATCTAGGTATTCAAATGGCTTGATTTTTAAAGAAATCTTGTTTAAATCTTTAGTTATTGACTGTTTGGGATGTTCTAAGACTTCTTTGTGGCCTGATATTTGGGCAGAAACGTTCCCTACGGACTCAAAAAGCAGGCGTGCTGTGTCTACAGGACGTATCTGTCTGACGAGTCGTATTTAGTTGTTTTGCTGAGGCTCCAGTATGTGCCTTCAGTTTTCGTCTTTCTGAACAAGCAGTTCCTTCGAGACGTGTGCCGTTGGTGGGTGCCCTGCATTTCTTACAGATCCCGAGGGGCTGCTGGGCGCCCCCTGTTCTGCTGCTCCGTTTATCAGCACACACAGCAGCCCCGTTCCTTTCCAGAAGGCCCTGCCTGGGTCACAGATCAGGACAGCTTTCTTTGGCTCAAACGGCTTTTCAAGGTTGGTCCTTGCAGACCACATGTTGGATCTCATTGGTGCTTTTTTTCAAGTCCAATCCAAGAATCCCTTAATGGTGAGTTTAACGCACTCCGCGTCGTGTACCTGCTGGCACATTCAGATTGATTTCCGCCATGTTATTACATCTGTTCTATTTACTTCTCTGCTTCCTATTGAATAAATCTAATTTCACGGATTTCTAAAAGGAATATATCAGGGGCGCCTGGGCGGCTCAGTCGGTTGAGCATCTGACTCTTGATTTCGGCCCAGGTCATGATCCCAGGGTCAGGGATCTGGGCTGAATGTGGAGCCTGTTTGGGATTCTCTCTCTCCCTCCGCCCTTCTCCCCTGCCCACTCTCTCTGTCTCTAATATAAAGTAAAATAAATTGTATTAAAACAAAGATTCACACTCCTGTTCATTTCCTTTGTCTATGGGTGTGTGTCCTCCCACGGGGCAGGGCGGCTGGCCTCTGCCCGGCCCCATGTTCACCTTCAATGGCAACATCACGGAGCCTTGTCTCTGGCTTCTTCTGGCCGTGCTGTTATCTTCAGTCCATTGTCCCCTACCCCGTCCATTGGTTTCTTTCCTTATTTCCTTCTTCCTGTCAGCTCCAAATGCTCTCTCCATGGGAGGACTGGGCCATCTGAGAATGTCGTTATTGTGACCACAGTTGAGTGGCTGGACAGATTTGGGCAAATCTAAGGCCCAAAGACCCCTCCCCCCGCTTCGTGCGTGACAACAACACACTGTTGTCTGGCATCCAGCGTCCCGCATGAGCCTGGCCGACACGGAGGCCTCATCTTCCTCTCCCAATGGCTGTAGAAGCTTCCTCTTGTCTTGGATACCGTTGAGCCCCACCGTTGTGTGTCAGGCCCACTTCTCCTCGTCTCTTCTGTGATCCTGTCCTTTTCCCCTGACTCTGCAAGCTGAGCTCCATCTTCCTCCCAACACTGTCGGGTCCGTTCATCCCGCCTTCCGGAGTCCCCCGTCCACTGCACTGGCGTTTCCTTTTGCATTTGTGTCTCCTTTCCCTGCCCAGCTGCCTGCACCACGGCTTTGGGCCAGTCCCCGGGCTCACCCGTGCGTCCCCACGCCCCCCGCGTCCCCAGGGCTCCTCACGCGGGCGCCTGGAGTCCACAGTCCCCTCCCTGCGCCAGGAGCTCCTCCGGTTCTGCGGGAGGGGGCACGGCCCCTGCGGACAGGGCTTGCTGACACAGGTGAGCAGCCCGACTCGTGGGACACATGTGTGACGGAGACGGAAGGTGGTTTAGGGCTGGAAGCGTGCACAGGCTGTCCCCCGCGCAGATCTGCGGGTGGCAGGGAGTGTGTAACTGAGGTTCGTCACGCCCTGCCCCCTCCCCCTCCCGCTCTCTGGCTGCTGTGCGGGTGGTGGGACCCCAGCGGCCAGAGGAAAGAGGGACTCGGGCCTCAGGGCCCACCAGGGTCCCCAGGGTTGTCCCCTCAACCATAAACCCCCAGAACTAAAATAAATGGGCAACCCTTAGGGCCCCCCTGATTTGCATCAGAACCACAGACTGGCAGGAGCAGCCCCACCGCGGCCCGGTCCCTGCGGAAGGTGCCCGCGGACGCCCCCTCAGTCCTTTGCCACCCCCACCCCCCAGAGGGGCTGTAACGGGGAGTGCCCGGGCCTCGGGCGAGAGTTGGGCACCGGTCCTACTCACACTCGTCGCCGGGCAGAGCCGAGGTCCCGATGCACCTCCACCCTAATCCCTTATCTGTGAATGTAGGAGGAAGGTCTTAGCAGGGGTGCAAGTGGACAGAGGCTCTTGAGGTGACCCCGTCCTGGATTATCCAGGTGGGCCTTAAATCCAACGACAGGTGTCACTGTGAGAGACACACAGAGGTAAAAAGAGGCCACGTGGAGACCAAGGCAGAGACTGAGGGATGCAGCCACAAGCCAGGGACATTGGGGCCCCAGAAGCTGGAGGGGGCGGGCAGCGTCCCCCCACCCCGGAGCGGTCCGGGGGACCGCGGCCCTGACACCTGGGTCCAGAGTCTGATCCCCAGATGGTGGGAGGGTGACTTCTGCTGTTTGTGGTCATCGTGACGGCAGCCTCGGGAAACGAGGCGAAAAGCCGCATTCTGTGACTGTCCTGTCCCGCTTTGCATGCAGGGCCTGCAGCCTGGAGATGGTCCCACGATGTGCCGCCCAGCGTCCCCTCCTTCCCACAGACGCTCGCCGCCTGGTGCTGGGGATGGGCTGTGGCTCCTGAACTGGCCTCTGATGACGTCTGCACCCTCTCTAACCTCCACCCTCGCCAGCTCAGCAGTGCAGAGAGACCCTCAGTCAAGTCTCTGCTTAAGAGCGCAGGTGTGGGTGCAGGGACACCCCCAGGATCATCCGGGACCGCAGCTGAGTGCACCTGTGACTTTGGTCAACCTGCTGTCTCCGCTCAGGGGGTTATTCCATTCTGCATCTTGGGAGACACAAAGCTGGGATGGGGTGGGGGGGGGGAGGGGGGGAGGGGTCTCATTCAGCCCCTGGACTCTTTCTTCTTCCTGTCTAGCGTGTGGGTACAAGAGCCCTGCCCCGTGAGGACTGATGCCAGGGCGAGGCGAGGTGGGTGAGACACACGGACAGCACCAGCCTCACAGGACTCCGAGGAGCGAGTGCCAGCCAGCCTCACGTGCCCTCATCTTAGAGGGCAAACTCATCTTAGAGCAGAGGATAAACACCACTGTGACTCGCACACAAACCTGGGAGTCGCGAGCTTGGTGAATTTCTTCGGAGGCCATCGCCATTCTCTGGGGGTCCCTCAGACCGACCCCTCTGAGCACAGGCTGTGCAGGCTGTCCCGGCTCTGCCTTAGGACACAGCCGCTTGGACGGCGCCTGCTGTCCCTGCAAGGAGAGACCTGAGTGCAGCCTCCGGTGCCCTTGGCAAGGCAGGTCCCAGCAGACGAGTCCCCTTCGTAAGTTGACTGGCCCCGTCCGAGGACCCGCCCTGTCCGAGGACCTGCCCCCTCTGAGGACCGGACCAAGGCTGCTCCTGAGTCCTGGTAGGGAGGAGCCGCGTGGCCCGGGAAGCTGGGAACAGGTGTCCCATCTGCATGTCATAGGTGATGATGGCCGGGACGGAGGCCCTGCAAGACTGTGGCCACTGGGAGAGGCCCATCTGAGCCTGGCAGGGACCACAAATGAGGCCGGCACAGCACAGACCCCAGAGCAAGCAGCCCCCGTCTGACAGCCTCAGGGAGGGGACGCCCCCCACGCAGGGGCCTGGGTCCCAGAGCCAGCAGCTTGTAGAGTCCCAGCAGGGTGCCTAGGAGGCAGGGACCACCTTGGCGGGGTGGGAGCACGCCCAGTGCAGGACCCACTCACACCCAAGCGTGGCCAGGCGCCCCAGCCCATCCCCCGAGCGATCCACAGTGCTGCTCAAGTTCATTCCAAAAGTCACGTGGGTGTGGGTGCTGCCTCAGCCTCCCGGGTCTGATGCGGCTCTGAGCGCTCAGGGTGAGGTCCCAGGGACGTTGGGGACGGCATACGGGCACCTGGCTTCGGAAGAACCTTCCTCGCTCAGGGGGTGCTCATCAGCAGTGTTGACAGGCTGCTTAGGGCGAAAGAGCCTCAGGGAAGGGCTGGCCTCCCCTGGGGACGTTTGTCAATGTTGTGATCATCCGCCCACAGGGTCTAGTGACTTTCTCAGCCTGAGTCCATGCCTCCAGCCAGGGAGGGGCGACGTCTGTCCAGGGCTGTAGAGACAGCTCCAGCCCACAGCCTCTGAACTCCACCGCGGACTTCACTCAACCCTCTGAGAGGGGGGCTCCCACCTTGGGGAAGAGGGGGCATCCCGGGGGGGGGGAGGTGAGGGAGACCAGTCCGCGGGACACACACTGTCCTCCCTTCCAGCGCAGCTGGGGAGAGGGCGGCACCGGGATGCTATGCCACCTCCAGCTGGGGAAGGGGCTCAGGGCAGCAAAATGTGCCGATGGGAGCTGTGGCCTCAATTCAGTGGCCGGCAACGGACCTTTCTATCTCTGCCTCTCTGTGCCGGTGTCTTATTTCTTAACCAGCTTCCAAGTTAGGAGATGAGTGTGGTTCACCATCACCTGGAGCCCCAGCACTCAGTCGACCCAGCCAGCCAGCTTGTCCTGGGTCCTGGGAGGCAGGTGACGTCTCCCCCCAGAGAGTGAGGGGCCCCCACTGCCCTGCACCCCATGTCAGCCCCAAGACCACTCTGTTTAGGACAGCTCGCTGTCTGCTGTGTTCCCTCTGGAAGCAATCTGGGACTCTGCATTGGAAAGATAACGGGGGGCCCTAGGAAGAAGGGGACCAGATGTGGCCCAAAGACGTCGGAGGCAGTGATCTCCACGGACCCACCACGGTAGCCGCAGCCACCAGCAGCCTGGTGTATCTGCTCAACTTGAACCACGTACTCCACATCCAGGGTCTGAGAGTGTGGCTGACAGCCCAAGCCC
Source organism: Acinonyx jubatus (assembly GCF_027475565.1). NCBI lineage: Eukaryota > Metazoa > Chordata > Mammalia > Carnivora > Felidae > Acinonyx > Acinonyx jubatus. Next base: position 888,886 of record NC_069394.1, read on the forward strand.
GAACGACGTGGGCCGATGGTGGAGTCCAGGCCGGGAGACAGGAGCTCGTCCACCGCGGGGAGAGCTGTGGGCAGGGACAGGCGCTGAGGGGGCAAAGCACAGGCCGTGATCCTAGACACGTGCCTGCCCAGTACCCCGGCGGGAACCCAGGTGCCTCCACACCCAATTGGATTCACTGATGAACTCAACATTAATTGTGCCCCTGCTGTGTGCCTGGTGCCATGATAAGTCACGGGGACTTGCACCGGTTTCTTATGGAGCATTTGTTTGTTTTAAGAGAGAGGGCGGGGTGGGGGGGGGAGAGAGAGAGAATCCCAAGTAGGCTCCACGCTCGGCACAGAGTCCAACACAGGGCTCGATCCCATAACCCTGGGATCATGACCTGAGCCGAAATCAACAGTCAGACGCTCCGCCGATTGATTGAACCAGGGGTCCCTCTGTTGGAGCTTTTGAAGCAAGGGAAACAGACTTCAGCCAGATGCTGCCACAGGGAGGGAAGGTTCCTCCCCAGAACCGCCGGGCGGGTGAGCTGGCGCACCTGCGCCACATTTGGTCCCAAAGCCACAGCTGACTCTCCGCCCCTCCGCCCTAGAGGCCCGTCTTCCTGTTCCCTCGCTGGCCCCGCGCCGAGTCAAGGTGGCGGAACTTGCCACGTGTAGGTAAGACCAGCCCGTGTCACCAGTAGCGTCGCAGGGGGCCCCTCCGTGCTCCGGACCCAGGACACACTCCCCGGCCCCGGCCAGCAGCAGCCACCCACCCTCTACAGAATGGTAGCTCCTTTCTCCGCCTGCTGGCCTACTGGCACGCGGAGCCCAAAGGAACCAGGTGGCGGTTTAGGAGCAGTGTGACCCCGCTGTCCCCCCAGAGGAAGCAAACCCCCCTGAACCAGCACCTCTGGACCTGCAGGGCAGGATGGGAGGCACAGAGTCACGGCTCCCAGGGGCCACGGGAGTGGTGACGAGTGGGCCATGCCTGCATCCACCCCGTCACGCCCAGACGCACACAGCCCGCCTGTACGCAGCGTGGTTATGGGTTCGAGACCTACAGCTGCCTCGGAGAACAGCACGCGGCCTCACCAGCTGATTCTAGAGGCGGTTCCAACCGCCCTGGGGCCGTGTCCGTGTGGAGGACGACAGGGTCCCACGTCTCCCGCCCGCTGCGTCGCCTCCTTTGCCATCAGGTGGCTCCTTGGTTCGAGGTCGTCTCCTGCAGAATCCTGCGTGGGCGAGTCTCCCTCTGAGCCCTGGAACGCTTGGAGAAAGAGAAGCCCGGGTGGTCTGCGTCCACTGGGATGGGTCGGAATGCACATTACACCCTGCCTCGGGGCAGTGCGCTCCCGCCCTCGGTCCCAGCGAGGCCCACAGGTCCCCCATGGTCTGGGACCACGGAGCTCCATGCTGGTCCTCTGGACCAGGTGATAGCGCGGAAGCTCTGTTCAGACACCTCCCAATCCAGAAGGTGGAGATGGACGGACAACGGAAAACAGGGAATGGCGTGTGCGAAGGCCGTGAGCACGTGGGGGGCGGGGCCGAGCCCTGCTGGCCCACGAAGGCCTGGTTCAGGGCAACGAGGAGGCGCATCGGCTCCCTTGCTGACGGATTTTCTCGGCCGCGGGTCAGGGGCTCAGAGCGTCTTCCTCGTGCTGCCCTCTGCTCTCTGGAGCCGCATGAAGCCTCCTCCAGCCAGTAGAGCCTCAGAGCACAAGTGTGGAGTCTGCGGCCGCTACTCCTCTCACATCTTCCTGTGTCCCCCCTCCCCCGCCCGCCCCAACCCTGCGCCCCCCCAGCCTCGGGCTCAGCTGCCAGCTCCCGCTTTCTCCGGGACGCGGTCTAAGGCGGGCAGGAGCCCGGGAAGGGATCCTGCGTCTGAGCCGCCATCACAGTGGCCCTCTTTTGGCCTCGGCTGAGATGGGGTCACCCCTGCCCAGCGGCCAGCCCTGGAGGTCACGGCCCACCTGCAGCCCCAGGCCCGCCCAACGAGGCCCAAGTCTCGGCCGTGTGCCCCAGCCCCGGCGGCACCCTCCCCGCCCTCCCTGGTCAGCACACCTCGGGTTTTTCTCCCGGAGCCGCACCCTCTCCGCCTTCGGGCTGCATGACCTCATCCCAGCTCCAGCGTGGCACAGAGGCTGGGCCACCATGATCGCGTCTCAGGTGCGCACGTGTGTCCGTCTCCCGGGGCGGCCGTGACGGAGGGCCACAAACCGGGAGCCTTGGGATTAGAACATGTCCCCTCCCGGTTCTGGAGGCCGAAGACCAAAACGCAGGAGCTGCGGCCTGTGTGCTGGGCTCTGCCCGCGTCTCCGGGTGCTGGCGCCTTGCCGCCAACCCTTGGCCCAGGGACGCATCGCTTCACCTCCGCGTCTGTCACCACACTGCATCCTCCCTGCCTGTGTCTCTGCCTTCACGTGTCGTGTTCACATGTTCTCTTGTGGGGCACCAGTCACACGGGATTAGGGACCCTAATGACCTCATCTTAACTTGGTCACGTCCCTGCAAAAACCCCACTTCCAAGTAAGGTCAGATTGACAGGTGCCGGGTTAGGATTTCCACATCTTTCTTGGAGACACAATTCAGCCCCGAACAGCAGGGGTCCCAGTGGCAGTCAGTGTGACCGTTTCTAGAATTTGTGGTCAAGGCAAGTAGGTTCCTTTCTTCCCGTCATGACGAGGTGCACCGAGGGCCATCACCCGTGCCTCACAGAGCCTGAGAAGGCAGCCAAACGGCAGAAATGATGGCCACCAGAGCGGGAGGAAACAGCGTGGCCCTCTCCGGTGGACTGGATCGAGCCGGTCCTGAAGGCTCACTTGCCTGGCGTCTCATGCACGGGAGCTGCCAACCTCCTTTTCTGCCCGAACTGCCTTCTGAGAGATTCTGTCACCTGCAGCCTGAAGGAACGGGCTTTGCTAGTCGTGGCCCCAGATGGAGTCGGGCGGGGGACTCAGAGGCCTCCCCTGCTCAGGAAAGGTGTGATAAACTCGGCCCAGGCCCAGGCAAGTGACTGTGCCTCCCGCCCCTGTGTCTCTTTCAAGTCGTCCGAGGTTGGGCCGAGGCGGTGGGCTGCCTGGACGGCCGGAAAAAGTTCCGGCTGGTGGTGGCCCTGGAATGACAGGCTGCAGTGGGCCGGCCCCACCCAGCTCTCAGGGGGGATGGTACCGGAAGTGAGGCCTGAGGCTGGCAAAGAGGTTCTGGGAGCTGCTCACCTACCGGGCGAGCCACGTGCTGGAGTTGTCGGCTTGCGAGCGGCCACCAGAAGGGGCATCTTCGGCTCACGGTGTCAGGTCAAGGCGACGGTCCCCGTGAGGCACCGGCTGTCCCGGGCACACGAGTCCTGGCTGCTTCTGTCAGACAGGATGTAGGCTGTGCCGTGGCCCCCGCCCCGTGCCGAGACTTCAGTGCTGCCTGCCCGGCTCCGGTCCACCGCTCGCCAGACAGGAGGAGCAGGCCACTCGATGGCGGGGAGCATGGCTTTGGGAGCAGGGTCGTGTGAGCGGCTGGAACGCCACATGGCCGCTTTGCGGCGGGGGGCGGGGGGGGTTGCTTGAGCACGACATGCTGTGACTTTTGGGCAGTGTGCCTTTCAATGTGCTTGGAAGGAGGAAGGCAGGTGGGCGTCAAGCAGCCTGGAATGGACGGAGAACGTGTGTGTTTGCTCCTCGGCCTGGCCCGGCCAGCTCAGGAAAGACGTGCTCCCTTCTGTAGGCAGTTGGAGTTGGGCTTTTGGTGACTGACAAAAGCCTAGGGTGTGTCCGTCCCTCCAGGGGACCGCGGGGGCCTCTGCCTGGGCCTGCCACCTTCTCCTCCAGCTCAGTGGGGGGGGGGGGGGCAGCTGGGACAGGGGTGCGGGCCCCTGGGTCTCAGGTTCCCCCAGACTCTGGGCTCTTCTCTCACAGAGACACACGCACCGGTGACACAAAGGGTGACTCTTGTCACGTCTTCTCCCCTTCTTATTTTAACACACACCTGCTGCCAATCAAGGAGGAGATAAGAGGGGCTGTGCCCTGTTGGGCTCCCCTGGGAGACAACCCCGTCCCATGGCAGCCCCTTCCTCCTGGCACCTGGAGCCCCGTGGGGATGGGAGGCGGAACCTCAGGCCTTCGAGCTGCTGCCCCCCCCTCCCCCCCGCAAGGCCTGGTCTCCCAGCCGCAGCTGAGGCCCCTCCCGAGGGCTCCCTCCTTCCCTCCTGACCCCCCCGGGCCATCTCAGCCTCCTCACCCCAGCAGACTTGCTGGCCCCCCCCAAACCTGGGAGATGCTCCGGACTCTGGGCCACATCAGGCCCTGTTGACGGCAGCTCCTCCACATGGGCTCCGACTACCGCGGCCCCACCGGGCTCACTGCCCCCGTCAGACGTGCCCCAGCGTGTACAGCGTGTTCACCAGTTAGAGTCACCCCGACAAAGGCCGGGGAGTCGTTGCTGTGGGGCTCAGAGGGGCCAGTCTGGGCTGTGTCTGCAGACTTCATGCTGACTGCGTTCCTTCCAGAAGGCCCCGGTCTGGCTCCGTTGGCATTTACCCTCTGGCTCAGCCCGCCACCACCTGTGCCCTGGTGCCTGTGGCTGGAGGGGTAGAAGCCAGCACTGGCAGGACTGGTCCTGTCTTTGGCCCGGGTGGGGCGGGGGCACTAGGGCAGGTGGGGCCTCAGGAAGGGGTGCCCGGGGAGCACCAGCTCAAATGCGCAAGGAGAAGGGACATCTTGGAAGAGGACGTAGCCTGTGCCAGAACCCAGTGGCAGCCTTGAGGACAGGTCCTGAGAATGACGGTGCCCACAGCCGTGGTTTGCTACGAATTTCTGCCGTGTCGGCAGACTGGGATGTGACGCAGCCTGGAGGTCAGGGCTGGACTCTGTGTGGGAGGAAGGCCACCTGGCCAGCCCAGGCTGCCACCAGGGGGGTGAGGCCATCTCGGAGTCCCACTGGGTGGCTGTTACTGTCCCTGCCCAGGAGGAGCCGGGCTCAGCCCCAGACCCTGGCCCCAAGTGCCCCTGGGAAGGGCCAGAGGCTGCCCTGAGTCGGCTCCAAGGCCTTTCCGGGCCCCCGGCCTCCCCATCCTCAGCCATGAGCCTTTGGCTAGCTCTGCGGAGGCACCCTCTCTTGGGCAGGAGGCAGATGCGTGAACAGGGTGTGAGGACCCAGAGCCCCCCCCCCCCGCCCCCCAGGAGGTCTGAGAAGGAGTGGAGGGAGGGGAAGTGGCCCAGGGGCCAGATGGGGCAACCGGCCTGGAAACTCCCTGGGCGCTGAGAGGACAGCCTGGCCGCTGGGGGGGTATGGGGGGTGCCACACAGCAGGCACTGTCCGGGCCTGAGGGTAGAGGATGAGATCAGAATGTGAAGGGCAGGGAGGCCATGCTGTGGTGTGGGACGGGCGAGCCCCTCCACCCACAGTGCGTCTGCGGCCTGCCCCGGCCTGTCCGCCCGCCCACCCCACCCAACATTTTCCGATGGAAAGTTCCCAGGGTAGCGGCAGCACAGATTCCACGAAGAGGGTGTACCCGGGCAAGGGCAGGCCTGAGGGCTTACCGACGCGAGGTCGGGTGGGGGGGTGGGGGGAGGGCCAGGCCGCTGAGAGGGCCCATCGATGCCCCCAGCTCCCCCAAAGGCTGGGGTTCCCCTCCTTCGCGGGCACCCCTCCCCAGCAAGACATGCTCCTGGGAGGGCAGGGGGCCAGCACGGTGGTGGACACGAAGCTTCCCTGGCTTGTCTGCTGGACACAGTGTCTACGCTTGGGGAGCGGCCATCGGATGGAGGAATCGACACTCGAATGAGTGAATGGCCCATGGGGTGGCCCACCTGACCGCCGGACCGAAAAGCACATTGGAAAACCATGGGCTGGCAAGGACCTGGGAGCGTCCCCTCTGGGGGGGATTCGCCCCTGTTGCAACAGGCCTGGGAGAAAGGACTTCCAGGTTGGAGGGGCTGGTTTCCCCCGAACTGGATGGGGGAGGGTGTGGCCAAGGTGTGGGGTTCCCGGAAGCAAGAGCCAGTCCAGGAGTGTCGGGAAGTCTCGGGTGGGGGGTGACCAGGCCCCAGGGTGGGGCAGCTAGAGGAGGAGGGAGAGGTCGGCGAGGGCCCAGGATCGGGCTCAGGAGGGGTCTCCATGGCCGCGGAGGAGGCGGTTTCCCCGAAGTGTGGGCCTTGCCCACACTTCCGCCGCCCCCCCCACCTCCAGGTCACACACAAGGCAGGCTTGGTATCCGTCGGCAGTGGCTCCTGCTCAGCCCCACAGCTGTGCAGGTGGGCTGGATGGGGCCTGGTTGGGGGTGAGAGCCCTCCACCCCTGCCACCACACAGGGAACCGAGCTGGGGTCAGAGGCTCCAGCCCTGCATCCCCTTTCTGCCGCTTGTCCCCCACCCTCACGGCTGAGGCCCTGAGGCTGTTTTCTGGGCAACAGGGAGACGCGGCTCAGCAGGGAGGGCTGGGCCTGGCTCCAAGGCCTGGTGGAGCTGTGCCGAGAAGGTCAGCAGGTCCACGTGGACAAATGTGGCCGAAGTTCCAGGGCCTCCAACGCAGGCCGCTAAGGGCAGGGGCCGCAGCCTGGGTCTGCTTGGGCCGCGACCGGCAGCGGGGATGCCCAGACCGCAAGCCCACAGCGTGAGCCCAGCCTTAGGCACAGAGGTATAGGGGTGCTGGGCAGGCCACGTGGTTCCCCCCAACCCCACTGCCAGTCCCTCGTGCCGTAGGCTGCCCCAGGCCCCGTCCACCAGGGGACACCGGTCTCCAGGCTGGGCTACCCGGTGGAGGGGAGGAGCCACGTCCTGGCCTGTCCAGGGGGCCCAAGGGGCTGCTCCCACCAGGGATGTCCCTGAGCCGTGATGGTGACAGAGTGACAAGGTCATGGAGACAGTAGCGACGGAGGCCATGAAGGTGGGGTCCTGCCGACCGGGAGGGCGGCCAGTCTTAGCGTTGGGGGGGGGTCATGTTGGGGCTCCCCCAGTGGGGCCAAAATGTGTCCTGCTCGCAGGTGCCCCCGGGGACCCTGGACAACCTAGCAGCTGGCTGGATGGTGTGGAGGGGCTGCGGACCTTGCAGGGAGCCCTGACCCCCAACACCATGGTGGCTGCCGCCCAGCTTCAGGGGGGCAGGAGATACAGGGCGTGGGGGGCAGGGCCAGGTGGGGGCCACTCAGCCCAGGCCGAGCCACCAGCTCCTGGTGATGGTCGGCACACCCTCCCCCAGGTGGCAGGGAGTGCCGGCAGCTCAGGCTCGGAGGCCCCCTGGGGAGGGGCAGTGTCAGGAGGGCTAGGAGGAAGGCCAGCCTGTGCCCCAAGCCCCCAGGCCTGGCAGCTGCACTGGCACCTGTGGGGAGGGCAAAGGGGGCACTGCCGGGTGAGCTGAGGCTGCAAGAGGAGGGAGCCCAGGGCAGCGCCAGGCCCCGTGGGATGGCCCGGCGCAGCGGGCAGAGGCCAAGCGAGGCCGTAGGGGCGGGGACAGTGCAAACACAGGAAGGCCATGCCGACCACCGTCTTGTCCCCAGGTGGGGGCTCCTGGAGCCGCTCGACCTGGCTGTGTGGAGCCTGCCCGGCGCAGCTGCCCCTCCTCAAGCAGCTCCCGGACAGCTGGGGCCTGAGGGCCCAAGGGTCGGTGCAGCGCCCACAGGTACGGCCCAGGGCCCGGGGCAAGGGCTGGGGGCTGCCCAGAGCTCGGTGTGCGAGCGCTCACAGGGAGTGTGCGAGGGGGCCGCCGGAGGCTGGAGGTGCTGCTTGAGCCTGGGCGCCGAGTGGAACGGGCAGGGCTGGGCCCACAAGCCGGCCCATCAGCCGTGGCGTCCTCGGTGCTCCGTCGCTGGGTGCTCCCAGAAAAGCCCCTCCCCCAGTTCCTCCTCCTACTGCCTCCGGGAATTGTCTTCATGCTGATGTCCTAACCTCCAGTCCAAGGTCCTTCCGGGTGCCCACATCCCTGGCCCTGTCACCGCCTCCGGCGCGAGCTGCAGAGGACCAGGCTGACTGGGGAGGGCGCTGCGTGAAGCCTCGTCCCGTAAGCCTGGCAGGCCAGCTGGAGCCGGAGGGGGCAGCCTCCAAACTCCATGAGCTCAAGACGCCAGAGCAGGCGTGGTGCCCTCGTTGGCTGCCCCCCCGCGGGCCGGGAGGGCCGAAGGGGTGGTCTCTACCTGCCCTGTCCCCTCTGGCTATGGCGGAGGGACGGTGGGGTGACCCGGAGGCTTTGTGCTGCATGGGGGCTGCCTGGGATAACGCTGCTCTCCTCCCCCAGAGGACCGCCCGGCTGGAGCTTCTAGTACAGCAGGCAGAGGCCCCTGGCCGGGCAGCGGCACACCCGGGGTCTGTTCAAGAACCATACCTCCTACTGGGTATCCCAGGCTCTGCAAGGGCCGCTGCAGAGACGCACATGGCCAGGCCCAGCAGGTGGGCTGGTGGGGATGGGGGCAGGCGTGCAGGGAGCCAGGCCGGGCTCTCAGATGGTCCTCTCTCTCCTGAGCTGTGTTCCAGGTAGAGGTGAAGCCTCTGGGTGGGGGCGGGGGGCACTGGTCAGAGCCTCAGGAGCAGGACGCGGGGCTGGAGGGCACACGGGGCCAGCTGAGCAGACCTGGCGGGGCTATGGCCCGAGAACAGCCGGGCCTCAGCCTTGCAGGTACCTTAGAAGTCTGGCGGGGGGGGTTGGGGAACAGCCCACTGCAGGGTGCCCAGGGAGGAGAGAGGTGACCCCAGAGCAGCTGGACGACCCGGAGGATCCGTGCTGGGGCCCTGCCTGCCCTCGGAAGAGACCCACCCCCTCGAGAGACGAGGAGGAAGAAAAGCCAGGGCAGGCGCCGTGACCAGAGGCTTTTCATGGCGATTTCCAGACTCGGCTCTCATCTCGTGTGCAGCCTCAGGTCCCCACGCCAAGTTCAGCCCGCTCTCCCTGCAGGGGTCAGGGCTGGAGCTTCGGCAGGCCCTGCGGCCAGCCTCCAGAGGCACGAACGACAGGCCGGGGAAAATGGCTCTGGAGACGCCACTGTTGAGACGGAAGCCGTCCTGGGAGTGGGGTCAGGGAGGGTGCACCTTCCACCCCTTCTTAACAAGCAGAGCTCCCAGCTAAGACCTCGGTATTGCTATTGTTGACGCCTGTTTATGCAATAACTCGAAGGGAAACATATTTGGAGCAAGATGCAAAGAAATTTAATTCTGAAGTACAGGTCAGGCATCTTGCCTAGTTTAATCCACCCTTGATGCCCAGCCTGGGAGTCACCAGATGGGTCCACCCTGGCCACACCTTCCCCTCGCCCCCTTCATCTGTCCTGTAGCACAGGGGCAGCGGGGCCTCAAGGAGCGGCTTCCAGGTCTCCCCCTGTGCCAAAGTCCCAGACCCCATCTTCACTTGCTCTGCCAGGTTTGGTTCTCACAACTGGGGACTATCTCCGTTTGCACAGGCTGAGTGGTTTAAGCAACAGAAATGAAAAACGAGGGGCGCCAGGGTGGCTCAGTCGGTTAAGCATCCGACTTCCACTCGGGTCACAATCTCGTCATCCATGGGTTCAAGCCCTGCATCCGGCTGTGTGCTGACGGCTCAGAGCCTGGAGCCTGCTTCGGATTCTGTGTCTCCCTCTCTCTGCCCCTCCCCCGTTTGCTCTCTCTGTCTCTCTCTGTCTCTCTCTGTCTGTCTTTCTCTCAAAAATAAATAAGCATTAAAACAATTAAAAAAAAAAAAACAAAAAAGAAAGGAAAAACAAATTGACTCACAGTTCTGGAGTCTGGAAGCCCACGGTCCAGCCATGGGCAGGGTTGATTCCTTTTGAAGGGTACAAGGGAAGGGTCTGCTCCAGGCCCCCTGCCTTGGTTTGCAGGTGGTATCTTCCCTCTGTGTGTCTGTCCAAAATCCCCCTTTCGTGAGGACGGCAGTCGGGACTTCAGGAGGCCCCATCTTAACTGATTACACCTGAAACGACCTTCGATATGAGGGCATGTTCTCAGGAGCTCAGGGGTCAAGACTTCATATATGAGCATGGGGGAGGGACACAATGCCACCCCTAAGAGGGCATAACCCTGTCAGCTCACCCCAGCGCTGAGCGTCCGGCACGACAGCCTGTCTGGGCAGAGGGTCCCCTCCCCACCCCACCCCCGGCTATGTCCTGAGGCTCACAGCCGCCCGGGGCTAAGCCAGGCCATGGCCCAGTCCTCCGGCTGCACTGCCCGGGCCTGCCTGTGCCGTGAGTCCTTGCCGACGGAGGGAGCAGCATGAGGCACGGGGTGGGGGGCCCAGGACGTGGGGGTACTGAGGGGGTAAGAGGCAGCGGCGCCTCTTGGAGGCAGGCATGTCATGAGGCCCCTCTAATGACAGGGGTTCCCGTGGGAGCAGCGGGGAGCACAGCTTCCTTCTGCCCCTTTGCTGGAGGGGCCCAGCCCTGCAAGGAGGGGCTGCCCTCATGGGTACCAACCCCCGGGCCTGCCGCTGGAGCCACTGGGCTGCCGCAGAGACGTCAGCCGGCCGCTCCGCTCCCTGCCCACCTCTGCCACACTGCCACGCTAGGCTGTGCCTCCTGGAGGAGACAGGGCCGCTCTCCGAGGGCCACTCTGCGGACGAGCTGCCGTACTGACCCATAGGCTGAGTCGGGCCGAGCCCTACAGGCCCCGAGTGGGGCCTGTAGTCGAGCGCCGCAGCCCACGCGGCCACCTCCTAGACCAGGCCAGGGTCAGCACGGTAACATGGCCCTGGGACCCCCTCCTCGAAGCCTCTGGCCCACAGGGCCTCTAGGGGAAGCAGGACAGCTGGCTGGGGTAGGGCCACCAGCTTCAGGACATGACGGCCACAGGTAGAGCAGTTGGCAAGACGGAGCATAGGGGGAGTCACCCCACTGGCCTCCTGACACCACAGCCCCTCCCCCTAATTCCCTGAGGCCCTCCCTGCTGTCCCGCAGTGCAGGCCTACGCCTGGGGGTGGCTGGGCAGACGCACTGGGCTGGGGCTCTGGGAAGGCACCGGCTCTGAGAGGTCCTGATCATCGGGGTCAGCCTGGGGGCCAGGGAGGTAGGACAGTCACCCAGGCTTGCTCCCCAGGGGGTCCCGGAGGCTGACCTAGAAGCTGACCTGGAGGCTCCTGCAAGAAACTGGAGACACTGGGAGAGGACCAGTGGGCACGGCGGGGGCAGGGCCAGCCTTTGTCCTCCTTCCCACGAGAGGGGCTGGCACGCGCCTGGGTTTCGCGGCCTGGTGGCGATGCTGCCTGCACGGCTTGGCCGTGGGCAGGAGTGACTCTGAGGCACTTTCTGGGCCACAAGCCACAGCCAGCACAGCCACGCTTCCCAGCGGGCCATCGCGGACGGTGTCCTGGGGCCTCGCGGGCAGAGATGCAGCTGGGCCAGCGCCCCTTGCTGGACACGGGCCCCTGCCGGAGCTCACTACCCTTGGGGGTCGGGGCTCCCCGGTGGCCAGCGGCAGCCACACAGAACGTCAAGTGTGGATGGGTGGATGTGCACCAGGGCACACAGGTGGCCAGAGGCCAGCCCCGGGGGGCCAGGGAGCCTTGGTGAGCAGGTGGGAGTGTGGGCCTGGTAGGCGGGGGTGAGGGCAGAGCCACGGGGGTGGACCCCAGAACCCTCCACCCCAGAAATGCCTGCACCTGCACGGGCGTCTCCAGGTACACTTTCGGTGACTGTCAGGGTGGCCCTGTTCAAGTATGTGGTCAAGAATGAACCAGGCAGGGGTGCCCGGGGGGCTCAGTCGGTTAAAGCGTCCGACTTCGGCTCAGGTCACGATCTCACAGTCAGGCCCTGTGTTGACAGCTCAGAGCCTGGAGCCTGTTTCGGATTCTGTGTCTCCCTCTCTCTGCCCCATCCCCACTCATGCTCTGTCTCTCTCTGTCTTAAAAATAAATAAAACATTTAAAAACAAAATTAAAAAAAAAAAATGAACCAGGCAAAGATAAGGGCTAGGGGGGGTAGAGAGACTGAGCCCTCGAGGCAGGGACTGGGGGATGGGAGAGAGCCTCGGGCTGTGCTTTGGTGGGAGGCACCAAGGTGGTGCCCCCAAGGTTCTGGGCCTCTATCCCCAACACCTCTAGCAGCCACTGCCTCATGGTGCCAGGGTGGGCATCTAAGAGGAGGGCCAGGAGCTCTGGGATGCACCCGGGACCTCCTCTGAGCCCAGGGGGAGGCTCCTCAGGCGGGGTGGGGTGAAGTCTGGCCATCTCTTCCAGACAGGGGAACCTGCTGGGGACACAGAAACCCCAGTTCTTCCCAGGGGCACACGGAGGGGAGCCCCTGCGGAACCCTGGCTCAGCACACCCAGGACCTAAGCAGCAGTGGGGGGAGCTGACCCCCAACCCCCCTGACTGAGCAGACCCAGCAGGTGGCCAGCAGTGCGCACCCCGCCCCACACCCCCACACACATGTGAGCAGAGGAGCTGTGCGAACCCCTCCCGACCGGCTCTCCCGCAATACAGTCGGGTTTTGGAAAGTGAAACCGCCGGTCAGGTGCGCATTTCCTTTACAAAGTCCACTGAACCCGCTGAGAGGGGCGGGGATGGACCCCTCCCCCAGCACCCTGTGCCCACCTCCGCTCCCTCGCCGGGACTCTGGGGAAGGGGTCAAAGGGGCAGGAGGGAGAGGGCAGCCGCCCCCCTGCAATTCGGGGCCATTCCTCACCAGGGGTGCTCACGGGTGGCCAGCCTACCGAGGGGCGCGCCCGGGGCGCCGCCCTGGCCCCCGCCGGGTTCTGGGTACCCGCCCGCCCCACCCGGATTCGGGGCGCGCCCCCCACCCCGGGCCGCCGCCCCCGGATGAGGGCGGGGCCGCGGCCGGTTTAAATTCGGGTGGCGCGGGCCCAGCCGCGAGCCGAGAGACTGCGTTCGGAGCGCTGGGGCGCCGCGCGGGCAGGTGGGACACCCAGGCCTGGGCCAGACCCGGGCAGGCCAGGGAGCAGAGACCGAAGCTCCTTCGACGGGCGCTGAGCTCGGGTCCGGGAGGCGGGGGCGGGCGTGGGGGGCAAGGCGCCGGTGGAGCCGGGAGCGGCCGGGAGCTCCGCGCTCTGGCTCGCCCGGACCGGGCAGTCTGAGCCCCGGGCCGGCCGCCCTCCCTGGTGGGCGAGGGTCGAGGTTACAGGCAGGGACGTGGGAGATGCGGCCCGGGCAGGCGGGGGTGGGCGGTGGCGGGGTGGGGGTGGGGGTTCCTCCCGGCTCCAGCGGTTTCCCGGCAGGGGGCAGGGCAGGGGTGGCCCCGGGCGGGTGTGCAGGTCAGGTTCCGCCTGCCGCCCCCCTTCGGCGGAGGGTGGAGGCGCCCTGGGCGGAGGTAATCAGGCTGACAGAGTGAGAGGGCGGTGCTGCTCCTGGCTGGGGCGCTGACCAATCCGGGAGCCACCTGCTGTCCCCCGTGGGGCGGCGGCAGGGACACCGCATGGGGTCATCTCAAGACCTTTGCCAGGACGGGGCTCAGGAGGGCTGCCTTCCCTGTACCCACCTGTCTTACCAAGCTCCTCCTGCCGCTGGCCTCTGTGCCGAGGAGGTGAGTGGGATCCTTCCGCAGCTGCCCGATGGGGCAGAGCCAAGATTGCCGCCTCCCTGTGTGGGCCTGAGGCAGCCTGCAACCTAGTTCTGTCCTTATCTGGCTCAGGTGGACAGCCAGCCCTCTGCCCTCCTCCGGGCCCGGGCTGGAGAGGGGGGATGTCCTTCAGGGCAGAGGCAGAAGGTGGCCCACAGCCAAGGAATGCAGACCCACCCTCCTCAGGATTGTCCTCCCTCCCCTTGTCACCTGGCGCTGCCCCCCCACCCTCCCCTCCCCCAGGGAAGCCGCAGGAAGAGCCCTCTTCCCTCTCAGATTCCCTTTTGCTTCCTGGAAAATCTGCTCAGCCCCAAGGCCCTTACCCCTCCGGTCACACACCATGCCCACCTTCTGCTGCTGGCCACCTCTGTGGGACATTGGGCTGGCCAGGGTGTCCTGCCCTTGAAGCCGCCCCCTCCCCCACTCCCTGGGCCCTGGACACCAGTCACATACCATGGTCTTCTCTCCCGAGCTCCAGACCCCTCTGTCCAGCTGCCTTCCCAAGGTCTCCACTCCACAACCCTGCTCCTGTCTCACCTGGGCAGAGTCCAAAGAGGCTCCTACCTGGCCCAAGGTCACTGCCAACCAAATAGGGGGCGTGGCCCAACTGCCAAGGGCACAGGGCCTGTCCTGGCCTTAGGCCCCCACTTCCTGCTCGAGTACTCCGTCAGGCTCCTGGGTCCCCCCTCCCACCATGAATCCCCTTTGTTTGTTTTTTTAATTTTTTAATGTTTATTTTTGAGAGCGAGAGAGCGAGAGCACGAGAGAGAGCAGGGGAGGGTCAGAAAGGAGACACAGAATCTGAAGCAGGCTCCAGGCTCCAGCTGTCAGCACAGAGCCCGACGTGGGGCTCAAACCCATGAAACTTGAGATCGTGACCTGATCATGAGCTGAAGTTGGGCGCTTAACCGACGGAGCCCCCCAGGCACCCTTCCCCATGAATCCCCTTTGTGCGGGGAACTGGAACCTCCTGCTCCCCAAGCTGGTGACTGCTCTGGTTTTCCTGTCTGGGCGCTGCCCTTCCCCACCCAGCACAGCCCCATCAGGGCTCTGGTCCGGCTGTCTATGTCCAGGCCAAGGGCCACCCGCCGTGGCCCCGAATGTCCCTCCTTCTCTTTGCTGGGTAATGAGGTCCCTCTCCTCTCCCCACCTTTGTCCATTGCCAAGGGAAAGTCACGCTCTTCTAGCTATCTAACTGCCCCAGGAGCCGTGTCACCTGGCGTTCCTGCCGAGACGGGCAGGCCTGTCCCGGGCTCACAGACCCGCTGAAGGCAGTCCTGGCACAGGGCACCCTGTGCGAAGGGAGTATCCCACCCAGCAGCCAGGCATGTGTCCAGGCCGGGCCCCAGAAGCAGGGTCTGATGGCAAGCATATTGAGGAGTGGACTCGGGGTGGCCCCTGTTGAGTGCAGGACACAAAACAGGAGAGAGCCAGCCTCTGGTGCAGCCCCGCTCGCAGCTGGAAGGAGGTCGAGGCAACTGTGCACTCACCGTCATCACACCAGGCCCTGGAACCCTGCTTGCAGGGCACCCGTGGGCTTCTCTTCCTGGGGAGACGCACAGGGGACAGTGAACAGGTGGGGCCCCAGCCAGAGCTGTGGCATGGGCCTCGTCTCTGAGGCTCCGCTCCTCCTTCCCCCCGCCCCACCCCTACCGCACGTCGGCCGGGCCTGGTGCTCACCTGGGGTGTGCAAACCCTTGCCCCTGAGGTCCCTTGTGGCTACACGTGTCCATTAGCTACAGGAATGGCCACACCCCTGCCTCCACCCCACCCAGACCCTGCCTTCTCCTGGTGGTCGGGTCACTCCCGGCCCCTTGGTCCTGGACACAAGGAGCCGGGGTGCCCTGGGAGCAGCCGTGGCCTTCAGCTCAGTGAGACTGCGGCTGTGTCCGTGGCAGAAGTACTCATCCTGTGGGGCTGACCCGGGAGCTGCAGGGACGGGTGGTGGGGTCATTGGAGGCATGGTGGGGGCCACGTCTGCTCCCATCGCTTGGTTCCTGTACCCATATGGTCCAGCTGCAGGGACAGACACATCACATTCTAGAATGGTCACCGCCCCTCCCCCCCCCCCCCCCCGGCCCTGGGCACGGGACCACCGGTGAGCTGGTGCTGGAGCTTGCCTGCAGTGGCCCTTTCACCATGGAGCCCCCAGCCTGCCCTGCGCTGCAGAGATCAGAGCCTCTTGACTGGTCACTACAAAGCCTCAGGTGTCCACAAGGACTTTTTGTCATCCAGCTGGTCACTCACAGCCTTTTGTGTTCGTCCAAAGTCTCGTTGTTTAGCAATGCCCCCCACCCCCACCGTGTGCTCTGCACTAACCCCCATCCCAGATGCCTGATCCCACACTCCGTTTACTCGGAACGCTGGCAGATGGAAGCACTTCCCCGATCCCTGCTCACACGGCCAGCCGGGTGGCGGTGTGCCCCTCCAGAGCCTCACCCAGTGTCTGCCTGGTCCTGGCACCACCAGTCTGAGCTGAGCAGCACGCGAGCTGCAGGGGGTGGGAAGGGCCCCTCGTCTGTGTAGGGAAGGGGTGAGGCAGGATTTCACCCACTCCCAGGGGCTGGGCTTACATGCGGGCCCCATGTCAAGTCAAGGGCCTGAGCCAGTGCAGCCCCAGGACGGGCAAGGCAATTCCCGAGAGGGCCGAAGTGGGGGCCGTCTGCCAACAGCCCTCCTGAAGCCCCAGATGGGGTCTGGGTCATGCCCCCAAGCGTCCACCCTTCCAGATGTGTGTGTTGTCGGAGCCCCAGCTTCTTACTGTCACTGGGGGGCGCTCGACACCCCCTGGGCCATGCTGCCCCCTGCACCGCCCTGGCGCTGAGGCCTCCCATGGATGCCTCATGGCCACTTGCTGATCCCACCCTGTTCCTGGGCCGGAGGTCGGTGGAGAGGGCAGGAGCAACGAAGGTGGCCTTGAGCGCCACAGTAGGTAACTAGCAAGCCACGGAGGCTGTAGGACAGGAGAGGGGCCGGCGTGAAACAGCGACCCCATGTGGGGCCAGTGGGGGCGAGTGGGGGCTGAGCAATTCAGGGCTCAGGCTGCACGGAGTGGGTGTGGGGGAACCCTTTACAGAACACCAGCAGTCGTGGGGGTGCAGTGGAGTTTGAGGCACCTCGTGAGACCGGGGCACGTGGTTCCTGGACTCCGGGACGGGCAGGGCCTGAGACACGGTGTGAGGGGTTCCCTGATGTAATGGGCAAGTGGGGGCAGAGCAGAGCCCTGTCACCAGCAAGAAGACCCCACACACACCACCCAGAGGCAGTGAGATCCAAAATGCATTTGTTGGGTTTGGCAACCACAGTCCGAGTTCATCTTAGTGAGAGCTTCGGGGCGGGGGCGAGCCTGCTGCCTGAGCGGGCACGGGAGCAGGCTTGGGGCACAGGCCGGGGGCTGGCTGGGAGGCCAGGACAGACGTGTTCGGGCTCTTGAGCAGACAGCCGGTGCCAGCAGGAGCAAAGTGTGGGCTTGCGCCCGGGGGGAGGGGGAAGGGGGGCCCGGGTGTGGTTCTGCAGAAACCGGGTGTGGGCCGGCTGGAAGGGCGGAGGCGGGAGGGAGGCTATGGCTCCTTAAGCTGTCACAACAATTACCACAACCTGGATGGCTTCAAACAACAGAAACTCCTTCTCAGTTCAAGGGGCCAAAATCTGAGGTCAATGCTTCTGGGCTTGGTGGTCCTCGACGCGTCTGGGCTTGTAGCCGCTCCAGACGGTGCCCCATGGGCTCTCTCCTGTGTCTTCCTATAGAGACTCAAGTCATTTTGGATTAGGGCCATTCCTCCTCTGTGACCTCAACTGAATTACATCTGCAAAGACTATTTCCAAATAAGGCTACAGTCGTAGGTACTGGCGGTCAGGACTTGGATATACCTTTCAGGCGGACACAATTTAATCCCACAGGAAGGGGACAGGCCTGGGTGGAGGAGTTGGTGTGCAGGTGTGAAGCCCTTGTCACTGCTGCTCAGAGAACTGGGGCACAGAGCCGTCTGCTGAGAGGGGACAGCCTTGGAGCCTCTCTGGGGCTTGGAGCCAGCTGACCAGAGACGTGGCCATACCCATGGCTCCCACGGGACTGGCATGCAAACACGGAATCTGTGTTCCCTCAGGCCCCCGAGTCGAGTGTGGGCACAAAGAGGCCGTAGCCCAGAGAGCACAAGGATTGGAGTGGGCAGAGGAGGACGCAGACAGAGCCAGGCTGGGGAGGGACACCGTGGGGGCTTCTGGCTGGAGCCCAGTGGAGATCTGGGAAGGAACAGAAGCCAGAGCAGAGGGTCTGGGGCAGGGCGGGGGTTTGGAGGCGGTGACTGGAAGAGGGAAGGGTGCTGATGTCCCTGAACCCAAGGACGGAGGAGGAGCCCCGGGGAGCAGATGGGAGGTTTGGGTGAGAGATGGGGGGAGGGGCTCTGGCCCAGGTGGCCCAGCCCCCACCATGGGACCCTGAGGGCAGGGGCTGAGGGGATTGGGCTGGGATGGAGAGCAGAGGATGGCCTGCAGGAAAACAGAGCCCACACGTCCTGGAGGCCGCCCTGGCTGGCCGGAGGTCCCCCGTGGTCCCTCCTGGGACCCCATGGGGCAAGGTAAAAGACCTTACTTGGATGCTGACCCCCATCCCCCAGGAGGGCAAGCCATGTCTGGAGGCTGATTCAGGGTCTGGGATTGACCTCTTGACTCTCTCTCTCCCATCCACCTGGGCCATTCCAGGACCCCTAACAGAGCCTTTTCTACCCCCTACAGGGAGCAGACGCAGTGGACCTTGGGTGAGTGAGTTCTACACAACAGGCTGAGCGTGATGAATGGCCACGCCTCTCCTCCTCTTGATGTCCTGGTCACCAACAGCACTGACCCGGCCATTGTCCCCAAGACCATGAAGGCCGTGCCGGGAACCAGCACCCCTTCTGGGCCTCCGTCTGCCCAGCCTAAGAGCATCGCTGGGGTGTATGTGGAGGCCTCCGGCCAGGCACAGAGTCTCTACGCTGCCATGAAGCAAGGCCTCCTGCCCGTTGAGCTTGGGCTGGCTCTGCTGGAGGCCCAGGCGGCCACCGGGGGCCTCGTGGACCCCACGCAAGGCCGGTTCCTCCCTGTGTCCGAGGCCCTGCAGCAGGGCCTGGTGGGCCTGGAGCTAAAGGAGAAGCTGCTGGTGGCCGAGCGCGCGGTCACTGGGTACCCTGACCCCTACGGTGGCGGGAAGCTGGCACTTTTCCAGGCCATCGGGAAGGAGGTGGTAGACGGAGCGCTGGGGTGGGGCTGGCTGGAGGCCCAGCTGGCCACGGGGGGCTTGGTGGATCCCATTCGGGGTACACGGGTGGCCCCGGAGCCGGCCTGTCAGCAGGGTCTCCTGGACCAGGACACGTGGCGTGGCCTGTCTGAGCGCAAGGCCAGCCCCAGTGCCCCTGGCTTCCTGGACCCCAACACCCTGGAGCGGCTGTCGTACCGCGAGCTGCTGGGCCGGTGTGTGAGAGCCCCTTGCACAGGGTTGGCGCTGCTGCCCCTCAAGACCACCTTCCCCACCCTGAGTGGGGCAGTGAGCTTGGCCGAGCTGCTAGAGGTGGGGGTCCTGGATGACGAGGCCGCCCGGGGCCTTCGGGAAGGCAGGCTGGCGGCCCGAGAGGTGGGCGCGCGGGCTGACGTGAGGCGCTACCTGCAGGGCACCGGCAGCATCGCGGGGGCTGTCCTGCCCGCGGGCCACAAGAAGAGCTTCTTCCGGGCCATCAGCGAGCACCTGCTCCCCATGGGCACCGCGCTCCCGCTCCTGGAGGCTCAGGCCGCCACCGGCACACTGGTGGACCCGGCCACCGGCCGGCGGCTCCGAGTGGACGAGGCCGTCAGGTCGGGCCTGGTCGGCCCAGAGCTCCACAGGCAGCTCCTGGTGGCGGAAGAGGCGGTGACGGGGTACCATGACCCCTTCAGCGGCGCCCGAGTGCCCCTCTTCCAGGCCATGAAGAAGGAGCTGGTGGACAGGCCTCTGGCTCTGCGACTCCTAGATGCCCAGCTGGCCACAGGTGGGCTGGTATGTCCGGCCCGCAGGCTCCGGCTGCCCCCGGAGGCCGCCCTGCGCTTCAGATGCCTGGACCAAGAGACTCAGCAGTGTCTGTCCCGGGCCACCGGCTTCTGGGACCCCAACACACAGGAGAGCGTGGGCTACGGGCAGCTACTGGCCCGCTGCGTCACCGACCCAGAAACAGGACTGGCCTTCCTCCCCCTCTCAGGGGGCCCCCTTGGAGAGGAGCCACAAGGACTCCCGTTCATTGACCACAGCACCCGGGAGGCCTTGAGTGAGGCCATGACCACCGTCGCCGTGGGCGAGTTCCAGGGCCGGCCCACATCACTCTGGGACCTGCTCTTCTCTGAGCCCATCCCTGCGCAGCAGCGGGCGGCACTGGCCCAGCGCCACAAGGAAGGCGCCATCTCGGGGGAGGAGCTGGCAGCCGCGCTGAGGGCCACCCTTGAGCAGGCTGCAGCCACGGCCAGGACCACCTTTGCCGGCCTGAGGGTGCCCGTGGCCCCAGGAGAGCTGCTGAGAGCGGAGATCATCGACCAGGACACGTACGAGCGGCTGGAGCGAGGGCAGACCACAGCCCGGGAGGTGGGCAGGCTGGGCTCGGTGCACAGGTTCCTGCAGGGCACCGGCGGCATCGCAGGCCTGCTGCTGCCGGGCTCCCAGGAGCGGCTCGCCGTCTACGAGGCTCGCGGGAGGGGGCTCCTCAGGCACGGCACGGCCCTCATCCTCCTGGAGGCACAGGCGGCCACGGGCTTCATTGTCGACCCGAAGGAAAACAAGAGATACTCTGTGGAGGAGGCACTGAGGGCTGGCCTCGTAGGGCCTGACGTGTTTGCAAAGCTGCTGTCGGCCGAGCGCGCCGTCACCGGCTACACGGACCCCTACACCGGGGAGCGCATCTCCCTCTTCCAGGCCATGAAGAAGGACCTCATCGTGCGGGAGCACGGCATCCGCCTGCTGGAGGCCCAGATCGCCACGGGCGGCATCATCGACCCGGTGCACAGCCACCGCCTGCCCGTGGACGTGGCCTACGAGCGCGGCTACTTCGACGAGGAGATGAACCGCGTCCTGGCGGACCCGAGCGACGACACCAAGGGCTTCTTCGACCCCAACACGCACGAGAGCCTCACCTACCTGCAGCTGCTGGAGCGCTGCGTGGAGGACCCCGAGACGGGCCTGCGCCTGCTGCCCCTGAACGGCACCCAGCCCCCGCTCGTGGACGGCACCACCCGGCGGGCCTTCCAGAGCCTGCTGCTGTCGGGGAAGTTCGGGCGTTTCCAGGGGCAGAGAGTTTCCGCATGGGAGCTGGTCAACTCAGAATGCTTCAGCGAGCACCAGAGGAGGCAGCTCCTGCGGAGGTACCAGCAGCACAGCATCTCCCTGGAGCAGGTGGCACAGTGGCTGGAGAGGGAGATGGGGAGGTGGGCGGACATCACGCTGCCCGGGCTGCGGGGCCCCGTCACGGCCTACCAGCTCCTGGAGGCCCGTATCATCGACCAGGAGCTCCTGGACCGGGTGCTGGAGGGGGCGGTCAGCCCCGAAGCCCTCCTCCACATGGACTGCGTCCGGAGGTACCTACGCGGCTCCGGTGCCCTTGGCGGCGTGCTGCTGGGACCCGCCAGGCGGCGGCTCAGCCCGTACGAGGCCATGAGGCAGAAGGTCCTGGGGCCAGGGGTGGCCCTCGCCTTGCTGGAGGCCCAGGCGGCCACTGGAGCCATCGTGGACCCCCACAGTCTGGAGACCCTGTCGGTGGATGAGGCCGTGCGCAGGGAGCTGGTGGGGCCAGAGCTGTATCGCCAGCTGAGACAGGCTGAGGACGCTGTCACCGGCTTCCGAGATCCCTTCTCTGGGAAGACGGTGTCCCTGTTCCAGGCCATGAAGAAGGGCCTCATCCCTGAGGAGCAGGCCGCCCGCCTCCTGGATGCCCAGCTGGCCACAGGGGGGGTCATTGACCCCACAGGCCACTACCACCTCCCCATGCCCGTGGCCACCCAGCGGGGCTACATAGACCAGGAGATGGAGGAGGCCTTGTCCAGCTCATCCGAGACCTTCCCCACACCGGACGGCCGGGGACACACCAGCTACGCCCGGCTGCTGGAGCAGTGTCTGAGGGACGAGGCTTCTGGCCTTTACTTCCTGCCCCTGCCCGAACACGCGCCGGCCATCCCCACCGACAAGCAGGTGCAGGAGGCCCTACAGGCGGCGCAGGGGACTGAGGACGGCACGTCCCTCTGGGAGCTGCTGGGCTCTGGCCACTTCACCGAGGAGCAGCGGAACAGCTTCGTGGAGGACTTCAGGCTGGGGAGGATCGCCTTGCAGGAGCTGCAGGCAGCTGTGCACAAGTGGGTGCGGGAGGCGGAACTCCTGGCACGGGCTCACGTCACAGTGCCCGGCCCCAGGGGTGAGGTTCCCGCCGTCTGGCTGTGTGACGCCGGCATCATCACCGCGGAGACCCTGGCGGCCCTGGCTCGGGGCACGCGGTCACCCGCGGAGGTCGCTGAGGAGCCCAGCGTGAAGGCCCGTCTGTGGGGGACGGGCTGCGTAGCAGGCCTGCTGTTGCAGCCATCGGGGACCAAGGCCAGCATCGGCCAGGCCATGAGGGACGGCCTCCTACCCGAGGGCCTGGGGCGAAGGCTGCTGGAGGCCCAAGTGGCATGTGGCTCCCTCATTGACCCTCTGACCAGCCAGAGACTGTCTGTGGAAGGCGCAGTGAAGGCGGGCCTGGTGGGCGGGGCACTGAGCGAGCAGCTCCAGCAGGCCGAGAGGGCCGTGGCTGGGTACACCGACCCCTACACAGGAGGCTCCCTCTCACTGTGGCAGGCCGTGGAGAAGGGGCTGGTGCCCCAAAGGGAGGGCCTCCGGCTCCTACAGGTGCAGCTGGCCACGGGGGGTGCGGTGGACCCCGTGCACGGGGTGCACCTGCCCCAGGAGGCAGCCTGCAGGTTTGGCCTCCTGGATGAGCAGGTCAGCCGGGTGCTGACCTCAAAAGACGAGGACAACAAGTTCTTCTTCGACCCCAGCACGCGAGACGAGGTGACGTACATGCAGCTCAAGGAGAGCTGTGTCTCCGACAGAGACACCGGCCTCTGGCTGCTGCCGCTCGCCCAGGACACGGTGCTCGAAGTGGACGAGCACACGGTGCTGGCCCTGAGGGCCACGAAGGTACCTGTCAGCACCGGGAGGTTCAAAGGTCTCCGCGTGTCACTGTGGGACCTGCTGCACTCCGAGTACGTCGGCGTCCACAAGCGGCGAGAGCTGGCGGCACTCTGCCGGTCCGGGAGGGCCACAGCCATGCGGCAGGTGGCTACGGCAGTCACCACCCTGGTCGAGGCTGCAGAGACACAGCCCTCACGGGCCACCTTTAGAGGACTCCGGAAGCAGGTGTCGGCCAACGACTTGTTCAGGTCCCAGCTCATTGACAAGGAGACACTGGACGAGCTGAATCAGGGGAGAAAGACTGTGCAGGAGGTGAAAGAGATGGACAGTGTGAAGCGGTACCTGGAGGGAAGCAATTTCATTGCCGGGGTCCTCGTCCGGGGCACGAAGGAGAAGATGAGCATCTCCGAGGCCCTAAGGAGGGATATCCTGCGGCCCGGCACGGCCCTGGTGCTGCTGGAGGCGCAGGCGGCCACCGGCTTCCTCATCGACCCCGTGCGCAACCAGAGGCTGACTGTGGAGGAGGCGTTCGCATCAGGGATGTTTGGCAGGGAAACCTACCAGAAGCTGCTGTCGGCCGAGCGCGCCGTCACCGGCTACACGGACCCCTACACCGGGGAGCGCATCTCCCTCTTCCAGGCCATGAAGAAGGACCTCATCGTGCGGGAGCACGGCATCCGCCTGCTGGAGGCCCAGATCGCCACGGGCGGCATCATCGACCCGGTGCACAGCCACCGCCTGCCCGTGGACGTGGCCTACCAGCGCGGCTACTTCGACGAGGAGATGAACCGTGTCCTGGCGGACCCGAGTGACGACACCAAGGGCTTCTTCGACCCCAACACGCACGAGAACCTCACCTACCTGCAGCTGCTGGAGCGCTGCGTGGAGGACCCCGAGACGGGCCTGTACATGTTACAAATTGTAAAGAAAGGAGAGACCTACGTTTATATCGATGAAACCACAAAACAAGTCCTACAGTCCAGAACTACAGAAATGCACGTGGGGAGGTTTGCCAATCAGAAAGTCTCCTTCTGGGACCTGCTTTCCTCCCAGTACTTCCCAGAGGAAAGGAAGTGGGAACTCATCCAGGAGTATAGAGCCCAGAATCTACCCCTCGAGCGGCTGCTGGAGCTCATCACGGCTACCGTGGAGGAAACAGAAAAGCAGTACGAGGCGATCCAGGTGCCAGGCATCGGTGGGCAGGTGACAGCTGCAGAGTTGTTCAACTCTGGAATCATCGATAAAAGGACCCTGGATGTACTGCACAGAGAGGCACGGGGTGAGCAGGATCTCAGCCGGTTGGCACATGTGAAGACCTATCTGGAAGGTCGTGGCTGCATCGCGGGGGTGACTATGCCCTCCACCCAAGAGGTGATGAGCCTCTACGACGCCAGCAGGAAAGGACTCATCCCCATGGGGTTTGCGGCTCAGCTGCTGGAGGCCCAGGCAGCCACTGGGTTCATGCTGGATCCCTGCAGCCATAGGAGGCTCTCTGTGCAACAGGCCGTGGCTGAGGGCCTGGTGGGTGAGGACGTGCAGGAAAGGCTTCTGGACGCCCAGAAGGCCGCCCAAGGCTACACAGACCCGGTCACGGGAGACAAAGTCCCGCTGTTCCAGGCCATGAAAAAGAACTTAGTCAGAAGAGAGGACGCGCTCAGACTGCTTGAGGCACAGGAGGCCACAGGGGGTATCATCGACCCACAGCACCACCACCGCCTGCCTGTGGATGTGGCCTACAGACGGGGGTGTCTACACCAGGACACCTACCCGCTCATTTCAGATCAGAAGCACATGAATAAAAGGTTTGTGGATCCAAACACTCAGGAGAGGGTCACCTACCGACAACTGCAGGAAAGGAGCCAAAAGGAAGCAGGGACAGGCTGGGCGCTCTTCCCGGTGATCAAGGACCAACAGAAGCCTGCCTACATCGATGAGCCAACGAGGAGGGCCCTGGAGGCTGAGCAGGTGGACGTACAGGTGGGAAGGTTCAAGGACCAGAAGCCATCGCTGTGGGAGATCCTGAACTCGGAATACGTGACGGAGGAGAGAAAGCTCGACTTGATAGGTGAATACAAAAAAGGCACGGCCCAAGCGTTACAGAAGGCAGTAAACATCATCTTAGGAATAATCGATGAGAGGGAAAAAGACAACAAACAATTGTGGTTCCGAGGGATCAGAAAACAAATCACAGCTTCCGAACTGATCGACTCTGGAATCATCACCCAGGAGATGCTAGAGGATATGGTCAAGGGGGCCATTACCTCAGATGTCATCGGAGAAAAAGAACAGGTCAAACGCTACCTGCAGGGCACGAGCTGCATCGCGGGCGTGCTGGTGCCCGCCAAGGACGAGCCCGGGCGGCAGGAGAAGATGGGCATCTACCAGGCCATGTGGAAGGGCGTCCTGCGGCCCGGCACGGCCCTGGTGCTGCTGGAGGCGCAGGCGGCCACCGGCTTCGTCATCGACCCCGTGCGCAACCAGAGGCTGTCCGTGGAGGAGGCGGTGGCGGCGGGCGTGGTGGGCGGCGAGATCCAGGAGAAGCTGCTGTCGGCCGAGCGCGCCGTCACCGGCTACACCGACCCCTACACCGGGGAGCGCATCTCCCTCTTCCAGGCCATGAAGAAGGACCTCATCGTGCGGGAGCACGGCATCCGCCTGCTGGAGGCCCAGATCGCCACGGGCGGCATCATCGACCCGGTGCACAGCCACCGCCTGCCCGTGGACGTGGCCTACCGGCGCGGCTACTTCGACGAGGAGATGAACCGCGTCCTGGCGGACCCGAGCGACGACACCAAGGGCTTCTTCGACCCCAACACGCACGAGAACCTCACCTACGTGCAGCTGCTTCGCCGCTGCGTGCAGGACCCCGGCACCGGGCTCTACATGCTGCAGCTGGCCGGCCGGGGCTCCGCCGTGCACGAGCTGAGCGAGGAGCTGCGCGGCGCCCTGCGTGAGGCCCGCGTGACCCCGGACGCGGACGCGGGCGCCCTCCGGGGCCAGAGCGTCTCCGTCTGGGAGCTCCTCTTCTACCGGGAGGTGCCCGAGGGCCTGAGGCAGGACCTGCTGCGCAGGTACCGGGCGGGCACGCTGACCGCGCGGGAGGTGGGGGCCGCCCTCACCCCGCTGCTGGCCCGTGCCGAGGACGGGAGCCCACGCCCGGCGCCCCCGGACCCTCGGGGGGCCCTGCGTGCCGCCACCATGGAGGTCAAGGTGGGCCGCCTGCGCGGGCCGGCGGTGCCCGTGTGGGACGTGCTGGCGTCCAGCTACGTGAGCGGCGCTACGCGCGAGCACCTGCTGGCCGGCTTCGGCTCGGGGACGCTGGGCCTGCCCGCGCTGACCCGCAGGCTGACCACCATCATCGAGGAGGCGGAGGCGGCCGGCGGGACCGAGGGCGCGTCGGGGGACGCCGCCCGCGGCCAGCGGGAGCCCCGGCCCCCCGGGCGCGGCGACGGCGACGCGGGCCCCTCCCCGGCCGGGGCCGACGCCGAGCCCGCCGGCGGCCTCCAGGAGCGGGCCCTGCGTGCCGCCACCATGGAGGTGCGCGCCGGGCAGTTCCGGGGCCAGCGCCCCTCCGTGTGGGACGTCCTCTTCTCCTCCTACCTGAGCCAGGCCCGCCGGGACGAGCTCCTGGCCCAGCACGCGGCCGGCGCCCTGGCCGTGCCCGCCCTCATCGCCGTCCTCACCCAGGCCATCGAGGAGGCGGAGGAGCGGCTGAGCAAGGCGTCCTTCCCGGGCCTGAGACGCCAGGTGTCCGCGTCCGAGCTGCACACGTCCGGGATCCTGGGCCCCGAGACCCTGCGGGACCTGGCCCAGGGCACCAAGACCCTGCAGGAGGTGACAGAGATGGACTCGGTCAAACGCTACCTGCAGGGCACGAGCTGCATCGCGGGCGTGCTGGTGCCCGCCAAGGACGAGCCCGGGCGGCAGGAGAAGATGGGCATCTACCAGGCCATGTGGAAGGGCGTCCTGCGGCCCGGCACGGCCCTGGTGCTGCTGGAGGCGCAGGCGGCCACCGGCTTCGTCATCGACCCCGTGCGCAACCAGAGGCTGTCCGTGGAGGAGGCGGTGGCGGCGGGCGTGGTGGGCGGCGAGATCCAGGAGAAGCTGCTGTCGGCCGAGCGCGCCGTCACCGGCTACACCGACCCCTACACCGGGGAGCGCATCTCCCTCTTCCAGGCCATGAAGAAGGACCTCATCGTGCGGGAGCACGGCATCCGCCTGCTGGAGGCCCAGATCGCCACGGGCGGCATCATCGACCCGGTGCACAGCCACCGCCTGCCCGTGGACGTGGCCTACCGGCGCGGCTACTTCGACGAGGAGATGAACCGCGTCCTGGCGGACCCGAGCGACGACACCAAGGGCTTCTTCGACCCCAACACGCACGAGAACCTCACCTACCTGCAGCTGCTGGAGAGAGCTACTGCTGACCCTGAGACTGGACTGTTATTTATGTCTCTGAGTGGAGTTTGAATGGCCGTTCTCCTTGTTGCTATGTAGAGATATAAAAGCATATGTCATTAATTCAAAATTCTAGGTATATTCCAATTAATTGTCTTTCTTTTGTCACTCGTGCTATATATGTATCTGGTAAGGTACCCAATATTTTTATCATCCCCCTAGTTCCCCCACATCCCATTTTGTGTGAAATAACATAACCCCCACTCCTCATACCGGTCTGTACATCTCCCCGTTTTCTCACTTGTGAATTTTTAGTATGTTTGTGTCCTTTGGATGGATGTTGAGACATTTTGTATTAAACTGTGTTGCAGTAATAGTTAAAATAGTTAAAATTTTTCCCTTTTTTGTTGCTGTTATTGTATATACATTAGTTTCTTATATTCTTTTTTTTTAAATGGTCTGTTTTCCATTTTATTTTTTCCTTTTTTTAAAGTTTAGTTATGTTGAGAAAGACAAAGAAAACTTGAGGGGCGAGGAGTAAAGATGAGAGAGAGAGAGAGAGAGAAGAGAGAGAATCCCCAACAGGATCCTGAGCGGTCAGCACACAGCCCAAGGTGGGGCTCGAACCCATGAACTTGAGATCATGACCTGACTCAAAACCAAGTGTCAAACGCTTCACTCACTGAGCCATCCAGGTACCCCTTTCCTTTCCACTTTTAAGATATGTCCTGCTTGTGGATTAACTCATTTCCTATCAAGTGTTGTTTTCAATTCAGTGGTTCATGGCTATTTCAGGTCCCTCTTTGGTGGCCGTGTTTCCCATTGCTGTGCTCAATAAAGCTCAGCCTGAATATGTTCTTGGCATGGCCCTTCTATAGATATGACCCCTCGTGGGTTGGTAACTAGCACGTTTTGTAACTATATGCTTTATAATTTACAAAGAAATGTTTGTGTTTAACGAAAGGTCTCTGATTTCAGAGTTTTGAGTGGTGGATGTTTTAATTGTAGAAATAAGTTAAACAAGGAAAATAACCATCACAAATGTAGGGTAACATAGACTTACATTTAGAATAGTCTCTTAAAATGCTGCAGCTAACGGGTGCGTGGGTAGCTCCGTTGGTTGAGCATCCAATTCTTGGTTTTACCTCAGGTCACGATCCCAGGGACGTGGGATTCAGCCCCATGTTGGGCTCCACGCTGAGTATGGAGCCTGCTTAAGAATCTCCGGGCACCTGAGTGGTTCAGTTGGTTAAGTGTCCGACTCTTAGTTTTAGCTCAGGTCATGATCTCGCAGTCTGTGGGTTCGAGCCCTGCATTGGGCTCTATGCTGACAGCTCAGAGCCTGCTGGGGAGTCTCTCTCTCCCTTTCTGCCCCTCTCCCCACTCTCTCTCTCTCTCTCTGTGTCTCAAAAGTAAACATTAAAAAAAGGTCTCCCCTCTCTCTTTCCGTCTCCCCCTCTCCCCATGGTGCTCACTCGTTGTCTCTCTAAAATGAAATAGTAATAAAAGAACACTGTAGTTAGGTCATACTCAAAGACTGCTTGAAGAGCTTGGTAATTCAGTCATTAATTAAAGGGTGTGCAGTTGGGACAAAGGGCCAGTCCTCCCTGGTCTCCTTCTTCATTATATGGAGTAGTGAGCGGGTGAGTGACATTTTCAAAGTACTGCTGGGTCCTGGGGGGGAAGCTGGGACACAGGGAGCAAGCTGCTGGGTGGTCTTGGTGAGCAAAGCTGGTCATAGAAGCCTGACAGCAACAGGGATGTTGGAAGCAGTCAGATGTCATCCACAGCAGCATCTGGGGAAAAGAGAAGTGTCCCTATTGACTCTGATACACCAGTGGGGCTGAAGGCCTATACACAGAAATAAGAGTTCAAGGTTGGGGTTCGAGTGTGAGAGGAGGCAGGCGTGTGCGTGCACCACTTTTCTCTCTAGAAAGAGATGATGAAGTTGGGGTGAGGAATCAGCAGCTGTGACAGGGTGAAACCATGGGAAGGCAGTGGGGAGGTGTGGGGTAAAGGGAGCCTTTGGACAAGAATTCGAGAGCCTGTCTCTTGTTGACATGGCCAGAGGGTGTCACCGGGGGCCTCCTGGAGAGAAAGGCGCTGCATGTGAGGAGGGAGGGGCTCCCCACGCTGGGCTCCTCTGTGCCAGGGGAGCCATCAGCAGAACGGCAAGAGAAGAGAATAAATTGGCATTTTGGAGTGTGGGAAGGTGACCGAGCAAGTGAAAGGCAAGCCCAGAAGGGCAGGCGGGATGGGGGGGGGGGGGGGAGGGGCGGGTTGTGATCATGAATTAAAGTCTTCCGGTCAGCCTGCTGGTGTGTTTATCACTTCAGTGGCCCTTCCAGATGCCCCATCCCAGGTCCTCTTCTAGACCCTCGGGGAGCAGCCCCCAGGCCGCGCTCCACACTGGGCCCACCCTGGGACGGAAGCCTGGAGACAACCGCGGTGCCGCGCGAGGGTGGTGGGCAAGCGGTGCGGGAAGGACCTGCGGCTCCAAGAGCTGCACAGGGGCGTTTCCCGGAGGCCCGGGCCCGGTCCATGCAGGTCACGGAGCGCCCGTGGAGGACCCGACGTACACGGCTCCAGGCCGGCGCCGAACCCCCTGAGGTCGGCTCGCTGAACTCCGGCTGGCGGCGTGGCCTCTTCTGCCCGCAGCCGCAGCCGAGAGCGGAGGCTTGCTGCAGGAGCGGCTTACCCCGCCCGGAGCTGGACGCCCGGGGCGCGGGCTGTAGTCCGGATAGGTTGGGCCTCAGCCCGGGCGGACTCCTTGGGGCGGGTCCTTAGGCAGGGCTTCGGCCTGGGAGGGCGCCTCACATGGGATGGGGCTCGCGAGTGGGGTCTCGGCCCAGGGCGACCCCTCGGGTGGGGCGGGGCCAAAGGGCGCGGCCTTACCTGGGGGTGGGCGGGGCCTGGGGCTCAGGGCCTCAGATGGGGCGTGGCCGTAGCGGGGCGGGGGGCGGGGGGTAGGCGAGAGGCGGGAGGCGGGAGGCGGGGCCTTCACCTTCATGGGGCCTGGGGTGTGGCCGGGGCGTGGCCTTGTTCGGTAGTGGGCGGGGCCAGCGCGGGCTCTGCCCTCGGCCAGGAATCTCCATTAGGGCTCCGGCCCCAGGAGGCGGCTCCGGAGGGGCGGGCGGGTTCCACCCCCGGCTGGCCGCGCGCCCGCGCCTCCCAATTCCCGGAGCAGGGCGCGGGCTCCCGGCGGCAGTCGGCGGCTCCGCTCCCGCCTGGGCGTCTGGGCTCTGGGCCAGGGCGGGCTGGGAGCGGCGGCGGCGGCGGCTCGGGGCCGCGGAAACCACGGAGGGCGGCGGCCTGGGCCAGCCAAGCCATGGCGGCTCCGGAGCCGGCGCCGAGGCGGGGCCGGGAGCGGGAGCGGGAGGATGAGAGCGAGGACGAGAGCGACATCCTGGAGGAGAGCCCTTGCGGCCGCTGGCAGAAGCGGCGGGAGCAGGTGGGCACGGCGGAGCGGGGAGGGGGGAGCGGGGGGGGGGGGGAGGGTGGTCACCGCCCAACTCCGGCGGAGGGCCCGGGAGGCCACGGCGGGGCCGTGGGAGCGCTGGGCAAGCCGGGAGGCCAGAAACCTCTCCGCGGCCTCGCGCAGACAGCCCCCTAATTGGGCGGCCCCTGCACCCTTCTGGTCTGGTCCCCATGCCCTGGTGACGACCCTCCCAATTTCCTAAAGTCCAGCCTCCTCCCAGGACCACTTCCCCGTGCCTCTGTGACCAGACCAGCCGCCCCCCACCCCCCGCCCCAACACCATCCTGAATCCCCTGAACCTCTCTCGGAATCTCCTTGGCCCAGCCCCTGGATACCACCACTTGGCCGGTAGAGCCCAACCCGCCTCCAGTCCCGCAGCTTCCCCTAGAGGGGGTTAGAGCCAGCACCCCAAGCTAGCTTCCCCCTCCAAGGGTGTGGGTGGAGACCAAGCCCCCACTCTGTCTCCTGACACAGATCAGCACACTCATACGCCCTTCCCCCAATGCCAGGTGAACCAGGGGAACATGCCAGGGGTCCAGAGCACCTTCCTGGCCATGGACACTGAGGAGGGGGTGGAGGTGGTGTGGAATGAGTTGCACTTCGGGGACAGGAAGGCTTTCGCAACCCATGAGGTGAGGCTTGCCCACCCCTCGAGCGACTGCGGCCCCCCCACCCCCACCACCCCGTGACCGCACCCCCCTTCCCAGGAGAAGATCCAGACCATGTTTGAGCAGCTGGCGCTGGTAGACCACCCCAACATTGTCAAGCTGCACAAACACTGGCTGGATGCCTCGGAAGCCCGGGCACGGGTGAGCCACGGTCACGGGCACACCACGGGCACACCACAGGGTGGGATGTGGCCACAGGCCGGGTGGGGGTGGGGCGGTGGCAGCGATCCACCCGCAGTTGGCGGAGCCTGCCCGCCCCACAGGTCATCTTCATCACCGAGTACGTGTCGTCAGGCAGCCTCAAGCAATTCCTCAAGAAGACCAAGAAAAACCACAAAGCCATGAACGCCCGGGTATGGGGAGTGGGACAGGGCTGCGCTGGGGAGCTGGGTGAGGGGCAGCTCCGGGGACCTGAACGGGCCGGGGCCAGGTCAGGGATGCGAGGTGAGGGTGCAGGGTGGGCGCCAAAGGCCCAGCTGCCTCTCCCGCACCGGTCGGACAGAGTCCATCCGCCACCAGGCCTGGAAGCGCTGGTGCACACAGATCCTGTCGGCGCTCAGGTGAGGGTCTGGGCTCACCCCGCCACACGCCTACGGCCCCCAGTGACCCCTGACCCGACCACACGTGCTCTCCTTTCCCCCTGCAGCTTTCTACACGCCTGCAACCCCCCCATCATCCACGGGAACCTGACCAGCGATACCATTTTCATACAACACAATGGCCTCATCAAGATTGGCTCTGGTGCTGGCGGGGTTGGGGGTGGGGGGGGACTGCAGGGGGAGGAGGGGGCTGCCGGAAGCCGTGGGCAGAAGACACGCAGCCCCACCACACTGACGCCTGCTCTTTCTCCCTGCGGTGGCGGGTGCAGTGTGGCACCGCATCTTCTCCAATGGTGCGTGGGGGCCCCAGGGGGATGGGGGGCATGGAGAGGCCAGCCTGCTCATCTTCGCCTCTCTCCACAGCGCTCCCAGATGATCTCCGAAGCCCTATCCACGTGGAGCGTGAGGAACCACGGAACCTGCACTTCTTCCCACCAGAGTACGGCGGTGAGTCCAGAATCCAGGCGCCCCAGCTGTCCCCCGCGAACACCACGTGTGCCGCACCCGGCCTGACTTGCTCCCCCACTTCCAGAGGTTGCTGATGGCACTGCCGTGGACATCTTCTCCTTTGGGATGTGTGCACTGGAGGTACCAGCCCGGTGGCCTTGTGGCCTCCCAGCTAGCTCACCCTGCCTCTTGCCTGTGCTGTCTCTTTTCCACGCCTGACCTGGCCCTGCCTCCCAGATGGCTGTGCTGGAGATCCAAGCCAATGGAGACACCCGGGTCACAGAGGAGGCCATCACTCGCGCCAGGCACTCCCTCAGCGACCCCAACATGCGGGTAAGCACCTTGCCTTGCCCCTCCCGGCTGACTCTCAGTGCTCCAGGTAAGGGCCAGGAAGGTGCTTCGAGCAGGCCTGGAGGTGCAGCGGGCCGGTGCCGCTGAGGGGTATGCCAGCCCCGGTGCCCAAAGGCCTGCCCGCGGGAGGGCCTTACCCACCGCCCTAAGGCTCTGAGGCGCGTTCTAAGGACGGGGAGACCACAGGGATGCTCCTCGTGTGAGCACCATCGTTGTGCCTGTCTTGGAGATGAGAAAGAGGCTCAGAGAGGCCAAGTACTTTGCCCAAGGCTTTGGGAGAAGTGGCAGACCCAGTGTTCTACCCCACATCCCTGCCTTTAGGCCTCCAGGAAACAAGGTAGAGGCGATGTGGCTCCAGCTTATGGGGGGGGGGGGCGGGGTAGG
The DNA here is from genome assembly GCF_027475565.1 of Acinonyx jubatus. Classification (NCBI taxonomy): domain Eukaryota; kingdom Metazoa; phylum Chordata; class Mammalia; order Carnivora; family Felidae; genus Acinonyx; species Acinonyx jubatus. The sequence goes on from NC_069394.1 coordinate 921,822, forward strand.
GGAGAAGGGGAGTAGGGAGCTGTAGGGGGATGTAGTTGTAGCCACAATCTCTCTAGACTGTCTGGCTTGACCACATGGCTTCTGGGGTCAGAAGTGATAGGGCCTTGGGGAGCCTGGGTGGCTCAGTCGGCTAAGCATCTGACTCTTGGTTTTGGCTCACGTCGTGATCTCACAGTCTGTGAGATCAAGCCCAAGTCAGGCTGCTCACTGAGTGTGGAGCCTGCTTGAGATTCTCTCTCTCTCTGTGCCTCCCCTGCTCACACACACGTGTGTGTGTGTGTGTGTGTGTGTGTTCTCTTTCTTAAATTAAGTAAATAAACTTAAAAAAAAAAAAAAAAAAAAGGAGTGATGGGACTAGATGAGGCTGGTGAGAAGTAGGCCCGGAATAGATATGAGAGGCGACAGAGGACATGTGTACAGTAGGGTAGAGAGCTGTGAAGGTCATCTTTGGAGTTGGGCCTGAACGGACGCAATCAAAAGAGGGGCAGTCTGTGGGTAGGGGGGTTTATGCTAGGCCACACTGACCTACAAGAGCCTGGAGGACGGGACTCTTGGGGTCTGGGGACTTCCGGGGCCTCCTCTCCTCGCCCTGTGGAGCCACAGCACCGAGGCTCCACCCACTTCGGCCTTTCCCCTCCACGTCCCAGGAGTTCATCCTCTCCTGCCTGGCCCGGGACCCCAGCCGGCGGCCCTCAGCCCACAACCTCCTCTTCCACCGCGTGCTCTTCGAAGTGCACTCCCTGAAGCTCCTGGCGGCTCACTGCTTCCTCCAGCACCAATGTGAGGGGCAGGCAGGCTGGGGGTGCACCAAGGGCCTGGCGGGGGGCGGGGGGGGCGGGACATGAGAAGGGCCCTGGCAGGACCTGTGGCTCGGGGTGCGCTGCCCTGACTGCTCCTGCGGCCTGCAGACCTCATGCCTGAGAACGTGGTGGAGGAAAAGACCAAGGCGGTGGACCTGAATGCAGTCCTGGCGGAGCTTCCCCGGCCGCCCCGGCCCCCACTGCAGTGGCGGTGAGTGCCTGTTGCCCAGAGGCCTCCGCTCTCGGCCAGCCCCTCCCCCAGTCCTGTCCTCACCCCCCCTCCCCCAGCGGGGCAGACTGGCTGCCCTCATGTGGTTGTCACCCCCATGCCAGGTACTCAGAGGTCTCCTACCTGGAGCTTGACAAATTCCTGGAGGATGTCAGGTGAGAGCTGTCTTAAGTTTGGGGATCTGGTGGCTACCAGGCCTGGGCCCCCAGCCACCCCAGTGTATCCCCAGGAATGGGATCTACCCACTGATGAACTTTGCCGCTGCTCGACCCCTGGGGCTTCCCCGGGTGCTGGCGCCACCGCCTGAGGAGACCCAGAAGGCCAAGACCCCGACACCGGAACCTTTTGACTCAGAGACCAGAAAGGTGAGCCCCTGCTCCTGCTGCATGGTGCCCATCCTCAGGCCTGTCCACAGCCCACAGGGGTCCCTTTTCAGGCGCTTTGAGCGGCCCCCCCCCCACCGCTCAGCTCTCTTCCCGGCTGCCCCTTTTGTTGGGGGTAGGAGACAAGCCAGGATACCCCCTTTTCAGAGGCTCCTTGCCCCCTGAAGTCCCCTCCCCTTGCTCCCTGCCTCCCCCCCACCCCCTGCCTGCCAGCCCCCCATCCCTGCCCCATCCTTGCTGTGTTCCAAGCAGCCTCCATCTGGGAATCTCATCCACCCCTAGGCATCTCTGCTTCCCTGCCCTTGGCTTGCTAAGCCCCCGACTTCCCTCCACAGTGCAGCCAGGATTCATGTGCTAATGTCCAAAGCAGCCCACAGAGATGGTGGGGGGTCCTCAACATGACTCCCAGGTGCTCTGAGGCCTGGCCCTGCTGGCGCCCCCTGCGTCTGCTCCTTCATGTTCCTCCTGACCCCTCTCCTCCACCGCTGTCCCAGCTGTCTCCTTATTGAGGTGTTCTCTCCACCTGTGAAAACTCTGTTTCTCCCTCATTGCCCAGACTCGGTGTCTACTCTTCTGGAAGTTTTCCTTAACTTGCCAGACCACTCATGTGATGTGATGTGACGTGAGATGTGCTTTCTAGGCTCTCCTTAGAGATTTACCCCCATTTCCAGTCCTTACTCTTCCTTCTGGGCCCCCTAAGGTGACATCTGCTCTTGTACTCAGTGCTGAGGTCAAGCCTCTGAGGGTGACCTTGATCCGCCCCTATCCCCAGGTGATCCAGATGCAGTGCAACCTGGAGAGAAGTGAGGACAAGGCCCGCTGGCATGTGAGCAGGGCCGGCGCTGGGACCCGCAGAGGTACAGGGTAAGGGCAGTGGGGGATGGGGTGGACTCTAGGAGCCAACCACGCCCTCCTGCCTCCCCAGCTCACTCTGCTTCTGGTGCTGGAGGACCGGCTGCACCGGCAGCTCACTTACGACCTGCTCCCAAGTAAGCCGGGTGGGCGGGGCCCCGGGCAGGGATGAGTGCGGGTGTGGGCACAGGCGGTGGCCTCACGCCTCTGCCCCACCCCTGCCTGTGTCCCTGCCTCAGCGGACAGTGCCCAGGACCTTGCTGCCGAGCTGGTACACTACGGCTTCGTTCACGAGGTGTGTGGCCAGCCCAGCCAGCTGGGAGGGGGGCACAGCAGAGTCTGCACCCCTCTGTCACCCCACGCCTTCCTCCCACCCTGCAGGATGACCGGACCAAGCTGGCTGCCTTCCTGGAAAGCACCTTCCTCAAGTACCTTGGAGCTCAGCCGTGACCTCCCAACCCCAGCCCCTAGGGACCAGCCCCGGCAGCCCACATGGGGAAGCTCAGCATTGGCCCAGGGTTCAGAGGACCAGGGGCTGTCTTCTGCTTACATGCTGGGGGCTGATGACCAAACACCTGCCTTCTACAGCTTCCAAGGAGGCCCTGGAGTGGGGTGGGGAAGGTGGTGGCTTTGGAGCTACAGGGGGACGATCAGGGGGTGAAGGAGCCTAGGTTGGGGGTCAGGGGAGTCGTTAGGTCCCACATGTCCTTAGGATCAGGATCCCCCCCCCCCCCCCCCCACCTAGCCAGCTTCCACAACTCAGAATCCCTTCCCGTGTCCACCACTTCCTGGCCAAGAGCTCTCCCCCAACCCCAGGATTATCTGGCTAGTGATTGTACCTTCAGCATGGGGGAGGCTGCCCCCCAGGGAAGCCCAGTGCTGAGGGTGGGGGACCCGTGTCCTGGACAGATGTCTGGCCAGGGAAATGCTCCACCCCCTGTTGGAACCACAGACCCACGTGAGGAACCCCCACATTAAGCCAGTGGCACCACACCCGCAGACGTCAGGCACAGTGCAGGGCACAGGACAGGGCCACAACCTGGCAGGAGGAGCAGTTGACAGAGAAGTTTCCAGGGGCCCAAGTTCATAGTTTGATGTGGCTTCTGCACAGCCCTCCAACCGCTGCCCAGTGCAGACCCGCCATGGAGCCCTCTTCAGACGTTCCACTGCTCGGAGACAGGGATCTGCCAGCCCTCTGCAGATACTCTCTGGTCCCTGCACCCCCCCCTCCAAAGGGCTCTTTTCCATTCCCTGGCCTGGACAGGTTGGGCTCAGGCAGATACCCGCTCTTCACTGTGCCTCCTCTCAAATCCATTACCCCCTTTGTTACCTCCCTCACCTTTTCCCATGGTGGCTGCCTCCCAGGTCCTGAGACTGTCAGCTCCTGATTCCCCGTCTCTCCCACTCAACTCCTTCCCACCCCTCATTGCCCTGGCCTCGTTTCTCCCAGACTGCCTCCCCTCCATCTTCAAATTGAGTTAAACATTCTTAAACATTTTAAATCGCATATATACGTTTGGTGCATTCAGATTCCTTTTTAAGTATTTCTAGTATCAAATCAGGAAAGCCCACGGTTGCATTAGTTCTCTGTCGTTGCTATAAGAATTTACCACAGACTTAGTGGCTTAAAATACCACAAATTTATTATAGTTCTGCAGGTCAAAAGTCTGGTACAGGTCTCCCCAGACTAAACTCAAGCTGCTAGCAAGGCTATGTTCCTTTCTGGAAGTTCTAGGGGAGCCTAGAGCCATTTCCTAGGTTTCCATCTTCTGTTCCTTCAGCTTGGGTCTGCAGGTGTCAGGCATGGTGCAAGCTGTGGGCGCTGGGCAGGAATTCATTTCCTTGCAATGGTAGGGCCAAGGTCCCCATTTTCTTGCCCTGAAAGAAACTGAAGGTCATTGTCAGCTTCCACAGGCACCACATTCCTTGGCTCACGTACCCATCTTCCATCTCCAAAGCCAGCAACAACTAGTTAAGTCTTTCTCATGAACCGTCTGTCTGGTTTTTTGCAGCCAGGAAAGCCTCATGTAATTAGGTTGGGTCTACCTGGATAATCCAGAATAATCTCCCTACCGCAAGGTTCCTTAATCATACCTACAAAATCCTTTTTGCCATATAAAGTAACGTTCACAGGTTCTGGGGTTACAGCACGGACATCTTGGAGGGAAGGTGTCCTTTCTCCACCTACCACATTGCCCTAACCAAAAACCAAACCAAAACCAAGTTACCAAGGTGTCTCAAATAAATTAAATGTACAAACATGGTGAATCTCAAGTTGTCTTAAACACCCCAATACTCTACAAAGTTATCCAAATTCTTACATCTTCCAACTTAAATAACAAATCTAAAATAACTTACACGTCCAGTTGGAAATTCTAATGCTATCATCTTAAAATAATTTGAGTGTCAAATGCATAACAGATTGTACCCGTGATTTTTTTTTTAATTCTTTTTTTAATGTTTATTCATTTTTGAGACACAGAGAGACAGAGCATGAATGGGGGAAGGTCAGAGAGAAAGAGGGAGACACAGAATCTGAAACAGGCTCCAGGCTCTGAGCTGTCAGCACAGAGCCCGATGCGGGGCTCAAACTCACGGACTGCGAGATCATGACCTGAGCCGAGGTCGGATGCCCAACTGACTGAGCCACCCAGGCGCCCAGATTGTACCCGTGATTAAACTGAACGCAAAAATATCAATACTATCATGGCTCCATTTAATCATGCTTATGTTGAGGTTTTCATTTTAACTTTTATCTTTTCAAAGTTATATACATATCGTTTTAAAAGTGGAATGCATTTTTTTTTAACCAACAATAAATAACCAATGCAGTCTCCAACTCTGTTTCCAAATTTAACTCTTAGCTATTTCTTCAGGCGTGTAAAACCCATCTTCCACAAAATGACACATGCTTTTACTGCTTTTTATTGGGTTTTCTACATTAAGGTCTTCCCCGGCTGGTGTCCTGGGAGAAGAGCAGGATCACTAGCCTCAGTTTCCTGACCCAGCATCATCCCAGTGTGGTGGGTATTATTACAGCTTCATTACTGCAGGTCTCAGCAGAGAACAAGGTGTCCTAGGGTTATATTTGCTTTCTTGCACAACTTTTTGTTTTGCCTGGAGTTAATAATTGCCTTATTTTTTGGTTTGCTTAGTTTTCTATACATGTCTCATGAATTCATTCTTAGATTCTCCTACTGAAGTGTGAACCTCTCAACACTTGAGATTCATTGCATAACTGACTGCTCAGTTTCATCTTTTCCCAGAGCCCCCACTGTGCCAGCTCTCTGCCCCAGGCTGCTTGTTCTTGGGCCTGTGACCCAGCTTTCAGCATGAGTTAGTTGTTCCTTCACCAGCATCCTGGAGCACCTCCTTTCTCCTTTGACTTGATCCTTAGCTCTCATCCTCCTTCCTTCACCCTCTGTTTGAGGAGGAACATCCTCCAAGTTTCCTGAGAGAAGGTACATGGGAAGTTATGGAGTCTTTGCCTATTTGTCCCTAGCCTACTCTTACATCTGCTTGTTAGTGTAGCTAGGCACAAAAGTTTGCCTAAGTTGAAAATTATTCCTCCCAAGGATTTTGAGAGTATCATGTGATTTTCTTCTAGTCCCAAGAATTCTCATGCCTTTCTGAATTCTGACCCCTTGTGATTTCTGTCTCTCTCACTTCCTCTTCCTCTCTCTCCCTCCCTTTGGAAATTCTCAATGATAGTTCTTCATTTAAAACTTCTCTTTTATCTGTTGTCCAGAGATCCCAATCCTTCAGTTCTAGGAAATTTTTTTTTTTGGTTGACTTTCCCCTTTCCTTATTTTGAGGAATTTTTATTATTTAGATGTTGAGCTTTGAGAGGCACAATACACGGTAGTTAAGGGCATAGGCTGTGGGGCCATTCCGCTTCCTGAGGTATGATATCGTGCCCCTACTTTTTTGTCTGTAAAAATGGGATGATAACAGTACCCACTCCATGGGATCATTGTAAAGATCACACAGGTAATGTTTGTAAAGTAATGAGAACAGTGCCCAGAACACAAGCACTCTGAATGCCTTATACGTCAATGTCAAATGTCACAGGGGAAGCTGCCACCAGACAGTGGTGCTTGTGCCCCCCCCCCCCCTGCAGTGGTGGTGGTGGCAAGTCCCAGCCCATTCACTACTTCACCCATCCCTCTCTATCATGGAGGCCACTGAAGTGCCAGTCCAGTTCTAAGCACTGAAGAATACTGATCAGTGTGATTATGGTTACATTTTATCTTCTCTACCTATCTGGTTTTGTTCTATACATCCTAGAAGATTTCAACTGTTATCTTTCAACCCTCTACTGAATTGTTCATTTTCCTCCCATATTTTTCATTTGTAAGCACTCTTTATCATTTGCTGAATATTCTTTCTTTATAGCCTCCTGTTCTTGATTTTTTCTTTTTTAAAAAAGTTCTTATTTTGCTTCCAGTTAGCTGACATGCAGTGTTAGTTTCAGGTGTGCAATATATCGCTTGTTCTTGATTTTGGATGCAACATCCTCTCTAGCATCTGAGGATAGGAGTTTAGCTTTTCTTCTTTTTCTCTTTGCTTTATTGTCTCTGCTCCTTCGGAGTTCCTTTTCCATTTCCATTTTTGTTCCTTCTCCTTAGGTGTCTGGTGATCCTGGGCTGTCCAGTTGCTCTTAAGAGTGATGTGATCTTAATGGTGGGGCTTATTGCCTGGTGAGCTTTGAGGCCAGGGATCTAGCCAGGCCATTCTCCTGAGCACCCTCCAGCTGCCAGTCTTCTTTTGAGCCAGGAGCTACTGCAGACAGGAGCTCTGAGTTTTGTGGTGGGCACATGCTGAGGGCTAGACTTCGAGCCAGGGTGGAGGTGGGGACAGGGCAAGAATCTCACTCCCTTTCAGAACAGGGTTCTGCTCTGACAGCCCAGCCACTGCCAGTAGGGATAGAGGTCCTGGGGGTCTCCTCTTTCTTGCAGCTGCATTTTCACACACGACCCCTCAGATGCTAACCTCCAGGTGGCTAAACAGACCCCCTTCTCCACCTTCCTCCGGTTCCACAATATTTCACTTCTGTGTTCATGGGTTTTTGTCTTTATAAAATTCTATCATTTTAGAGGGGAGGGGTATGAAGAAAATATTCAACCCTGTTTAACTAGACGGTAAAGCCTCCCAGGATTGAGAAGAGACCTGCCTAACTAGGAAAGACACTTTGTTGCCTCAGGTAGGCCGAAGTTGTTGGACTGACAATTTCACTGAGCTTACAGATGTGGCTTCATTGTGTTAGGGTCTTGGGGCTGGGTGTGACATATGGCAGACGTCTAGGGCAGCTCAAGGCCCCGATGGGGACTCTGGGTGCAGGCCCGTCCCACTGGATGGGTTCACAAGCCTGTCTTTTGGATGCCAGTTCTACCGACTGCATGTCATTGAATCTATGACGCCATCAGTTTCAAGATGCACTGCTGTTTTATGACTCACTAGGAAAGAGAATGAGGCTAATTAAACGAAGGCACATCATTCACTGGTAGGCGCATGCTGACTTCAGAGATGGCACGACGCAAAGAAGATGTAACTTGAAATCTGACTCTGAAATATGGCGACTCTTCGTGACCTCTTTCAACAAGATCGTTTGGGCAGATGGGACTTCTTCAGCCCTGGAGGGGATCCAAACTTCCTCTGTCCTGCCTCTTGGGTGAGAGCGGGGACGCAGGAGACACACACATCACCCGTTTTTCTGTTAAGGAGGCAGGAAAGTGGAGCAGCGGCGGGAGGAGGGGCAGGAGGGTGAAGCGAGGGGCTAACAGACACACTGAGCCTGGACGGCCCTCCGCCGGCGAAGGGTAAGCGCTGCGAAAGACAAGATGTGTGAGGCAACCGGGAAAGAGGTGCGCGCCGCCGGCCCCGCCCACACGGTCCCGGCCCCGCCCCGTCCGCCGGCCCTTAACGGTCCCTCCCCACACCGGAAGCTCATTCCTCTGTCTTCCCTCGTCGAGGGCGAAGGGGCCTTTTGTCGCGAGACTTCCCTCCTTCTCCGGGCGCATCCGCTGGCACCCAGATCGCGCGAGACCGCGGAGGGAGCAGGAGCGTGTGGGGCGCGCGGCGGCCGCGACGGACGCAAGATGGCGACGGCGACCATAGCTCTCGTAAGTGAGCAGCCTGTGAGCGCAGGCCGCCGCTCGGTCGGCGGGAGTGGGTCGTCGGCCGGTCCAGGGCGCCGAAGGCCTCTTGGGGACGCAGCGTTAGCTCCCGGGCCCCCGCGGCTCTCGGTTGTGCGAGGCGGGGGCGGGCGCGAGGCGGGGCCGGGCCCGCGGCCGCAGCTTCCGGCTCGCGGGCTACAGTTTCCGGCGGTCGGAGTCTGGGGGCCGTGAGGCGCGCCCAGCGCGGCCCGGTCGGGGGGCGGCCGGCCGGGCCTGCGCGAGCGGCCTCGGGTCGCGCCGCCGAGTCGCAGCCTCAGGGCGGAGCCGGGCGGCCGTCGTACCCTTCTGCCGACGGGTGCGCCTGTGGCCGGGGCTTGACTGCGGGGCTCCTGGCCGTGATGGCGTCTTCTCCTGTCCGTGGGAACGGGCCGCCAGGAGTGCAGGGCCTGTAGGAAGGCATCTTGGCCCGGTGGGAAGGGTGGTGGCCTTGGCTCCTTGCATCCACAGCTGCGACTCTGCTGCTCTCCGCTGATGCTCCGCGGGAAGTGGTTACCAGCTAACAGGGACTCCATCCCGGCTTCCTTATCCAGGAAGGAGAGAATGTGCTCTCGCATCACTTTTCTTGAGCAGTTTCTTTGCCCCAGGCTCTGTCCGAGCACTTGGGGGCACAGTGGGCAACTAGACGTAGCCCCGGCCCCGTTCTGGGGTCTGGTGGACCCTGAGGACCGTTGCCACCCACGGGGCCCATGTATGCTGTCAGCTCGAGGGACCTGTGCTCAGGGTGGTGTAGACATCCAGCGGAAGGAGCCTCTCCCTCCCCTGCTCAGTGCTCACCTACCTTTCAGTCACCTGGAGCGATTAGCATTGATGGAGAACGCTTATATACACCACACTAAATGGTGAAGTCTCCCTTGACCCTTTTTTCTTCCTATTCGGTTTAAATGACTGTTCTCCTGGGCCTTGCACAACATCATTCCGTTGCTTTATTTACCTTACACCCTGCCCCTAATCCATACCCACGGTGACATGGTGAGGTCTGTCAGAGAAGGCACCTGTTGCAGGTGGCTGGAGGCTGGACTGATGGGGATGACACCTGAGGTCAGGGAGTGTACTTAGGTTAGAACTAGATCTTGGCCAGGCCCTCTGCTGGGGGCCGACACCCATGAGGGAGGCTGGACCTATGTCACTGGGAGTCACTGGGACAGGAACAGGCTGGGGGGTGGGGGGAGGCCCCCGCTTGTGAGGGGAGCCCAGCGTGTGATCCTCTGACCTTGCTAACTTGACTGTCCTCTTTCTACCGTGTCCCGCTCCCTGTTGAAACCACAGGAGCAAACGACCTGCCTGAGAGGAAGTTAGAAAAGAGACGGAGATAGAGGACTTGGCGACTGTCCCGGACAGTGGTTAGAATTGGACAGCAAAGGAGAGGGAGGCTTGGAGACGAGGACCCAGACTCCTGGGAAAGTGTGGAATGTGGAGGAGGAGAAGCCAGTGAAGAGTGGGTGCCTGGTTTCCCTCAAGCCTCCTGCAGCGGCAGCATGGACACCGAGCGCTGGCCTCGGTGGGTGCCGGAGGCTGGAGCTGGCAGCGCCCTGCACTCACGGACACTGAGGGATGAGTTGGGCTCAGTTGTGCTGTGGCGTGGTGCCAGACAGAGGTGGCCTCACAGTAGAGGTGGCCACGGGCAGTGAGTCTGAGTCCCGCAAACCGAGGTTTTCCGTAGGGGTGTTTGTTGCTCATTCGAATTCTCTCAAGAGGTTGACACGTACATAGGTTGGTGGGTGTCCGAAAACCGTACAGTCTCAGGCTTACATCAGATTCCGGGAGTGAGGTCCAGGCTGTGGTCTGACACGTTTTCCTCTTCTAACCTTTCCAGTGGATGGCTCTCTAGACAGCCTGTGTTCTGACTGTCTTGGTCGGGCATAGTGAGAGCCTGTTCTGTCCCGTGGTCCGTGCATGCTGAGCAGCACAGGTGCTGTCCTGAGATGTGGCTTCAGCTCTTGTGGGACGTGAGGATAGAGTGGCACCGAATTGGGCTGACAGCGATCACTGGGGAAGGACGCAGGAAGATGCGGAAGTGCCGCTTGTCCCTTCTGTGCCTTCCACCTGTTGGCTGCAGAAACAGGCCACAGCCCCTTCTCGTTAGGGGCGTGGTCTTCTGGTGGCATCGTGTGTCTGTGACTTATCGCTCCATTCTTCCCTACCTGTGACCACTGGGCTCACTCCTACTTGGAGCCATTCCTCTTGGTTTCCATCTATGTGGCAGGGGCGCCAGACCCTCTCCCTTCCCTGTGGGCACCGGTGCTTTCTTCTCCTTCTGAAGATGGTCCGCGCCTACCTCGTCGGCCTTCCCTGGCTGCCGCAGCGGAGCATCCTCGGTGCCTTTCTTCGCATCCTGCGCTCGCTTGGTGGTTTTTTCTTGTGCTCATGAACCACAGCAGTCTTCTTATGTAGGTGCCACTTGCCTTGTTTTTGCTGCAAAGTGCCCAGCACAGAACCCAGCCGTCTGGTAGGCCACGTGGCACCGTGTAAAGAGGACTGAACAGACGGAGGGCGTCCTGCAGTGGCTCTGCTCTGGGGATTTGACGCTGGGTGTTGTACCAGTGCTGATAATGGCTGAGACCTAGAGCTGCTTGCTCTGTGCCGGGAGAGCCTTGAGTACTTTACACGGGGTGACTCACTGAACCTGCTCGCCAGCCCCGGGACACAGGCCTGAAGAGGCCGAGTCTTGGACACGTTAAGTAATTACTTTAACTTCTCTGGCATTTCTGATGGAAGTACTCGTCTTGAGCCTAGGCCGGTGAGCAGTGGCAGTGCTGGAGTTTGGGGCCCAGAATCACAGGGCTGCACTGCCTCTCAGAGGGGACTTCTCACCCTTTGAGGCACTGCTGCCTGATGACAGGGAGCTCTGTGACTGCAAAGCCTCCTGTTTTCATTGCCAGAGGGTGACAGCACGTGGCCATCTGTGATCATAAACAGCAGTTTTCTCCACACTTTCTTAGCAGAACTGTGGGCTCTGTGGGACTCGTGCCTTGGTGTCCGAGGAGGTGGTGGCATGTTCCTTGTGGTCTCCCCTGTCGGCCTGACTGTTCCTGACAAGTCTCTTCTGAGTCGTGTACTACCTTCAGCAGTGGCCTGTTTCCTATGTTGGCTGTTATATTAGTTTGAGACAGCAAGAAGTCGTTGATAAATGTGCCCTCGGGTTGGCTCTGTTCACAGGCCTAGGTGCTGGATTGCTTTCGCAGACCTGAAGTCAACTCTTGCTTTGAGGCAAGCCAGACATGGACCCTGACCCCAGCTGCCATACACCTAGCCGGTGGGACCATGCCACAAGGGTCCCCCATCCTTTGGCTCTCTGTGGGGCATCGTTTCTAAGTAGCAGTGGTGCTGAGCTCAGCAACTGAGTGGTGCAGCTCTGGGCAAGGCGCAGGGCTGGGTTAGCCACAGCTCCTGTGCCCACTGGCCGTGTATCCAGCACAGACAGGCTTTTGTTGCCGTCTTCTTTCGGGCTAGATAGAGGGCCTGAGACGAGCTCTGACCAAGTCAGCCCAGCCTCTGGCTTTGTGCACAGGGCTCCCAGGGTAGGCGTGGTTGTCCCCTGTGTTCCTAGATGTCTGTGGGTCTTGTGAGCTGGGAGTGGGGAAAGTGTATTCTGCTCTCAGTTCCCGCTGTGCGGCCTGAGAAGGTGGAGTAGGTCTCCGGGCCCTTCCACCAAGTCCCCCAGCCCCCATCGTTGCTGCCTCCTGCCCGTGGCCTGTCTTTGCTCCTGCTGAGCTGAGTTGAGAGCTGTTCTCTCCTTTGGGCTGTCTCTGCATGGCAGTGGCTCCATGCCCCTCTGGGTGTGGAGTATGGCCTAGCTCTCAGCTGCCCTCCCTGAAGTTAGACAGCCCCGGACAGTTTGACTGCTGGGGGAGGGAGGCTTGTGTGTGCAGACCACGTACCAGAGCCTGTTATTCGGAGAACAGCCCTCCTCAGAGGTGTCTTCAGGAAGGGTTTGGGGTGTGGGCTTGGCCAGAGCCTGTGGAAGGCACTGGGACTGATGCTGAGCCGTGGGGCCGGCCCAGACGTGTGTGCAGGCAGCTAGAGAGGTTCCGCTGTCTGCCTCAGGGGGGGATGTGGGGGATGGCCAGCTGTGCCCCCTGTCATCCCTTGTGGCCTGGCCCAGACTGCCGGCAGGAAAGGAACTGATCTTTAAGACCTCAGCTGTGTGGCCAGAGGGCAGTTTTAGACCTAGGGAAGGATGCCTTTCCTCGACATGGGGCAGGAGCTCTTATCCTCTGTCCTGTCCTTTCCTGGTGACTCATTGCCAACTCCGGGCTGCCCTAGACTCTGACAGGCCAGCCCCTTTTGCCAGGACCCTGATCAGCTGCAGGTGTCCTGGAGGAATGGGCAGTGTGGGGTGGAGTGGGACACTGTCGGATGCTCAGGGGCCAAGCCAGAGCTGGTCTTGTCCTGTGCCTCTGCTGCCTCTCTCGTCCATGGACACTTGGCCTTTAGCTAGGGAAGGGGAGAGAGGGCCGGGGTGGGTGGGTCTTATAACTGTCCGTTACAACATCTCTTTCCTGCCTGCAGCAGGTCAATGGCCAGCAAGGAGGGGGGTCCGAGCCAGCGGCGGCGGCGGCAGCGGCGGCGGCGGCAGTGGTGGCAGCGGGAGACAAATGGAAACCTCCACAGGTACTGACCTTAACCGTCCTTGCCCTCAGGCCTGCCCGCCTGCCCGCCTGCCTGCCCGCCCGCCCGCCCGCCCGCCTGCGTGTCCCTGGGCCTAGAGAGGTGGGGGTGGGGTGGGAGGAGCTCTAGGGACTCTTCTCTACCTTCTGGGTGCAGGCGCCTGTCTTGTCCCCTCACCACCCGGCCTCAGGCCTGGCTCTTCCCTTAGCATCTGCCCTGCTTTTGTGGTGGGTCACAGCCTTGTGTCTTCAGACGTCGGGCAGATAGTGATGATGGTTAGCTGGGGGCTGACCCAGAGCGACTGCAAGCCCTTCACCACGGGTGTCCTAGAAGAGGGCAGATGTGCCGTTTCAGAGTGTGATGGGTGTTAAGAGCCAGAAACAGAGATTTTCACTTCAGACCTCGAATTTAGATAAAATAGCGAAGCAGAACATGTGTAAGTCAGAGCATGGGGTCTGCATGGGACTCGGGCCAGACTGCAGAGTGGGTCTGGGCAGATCTCGTCCTGCTCCGGTTTCTTTGTCCTTGAGAGCTTGTCCTATAGGAGGTGGAGCCAGTCCTTGTCCCTGGGCAGTAGGGTTCTTTGTGCTTCTCCATGGCAGCGCCTGCCCCCAGCGGGTTCCAGTGGGGGCTCAACAAGGTGGCCTGGGGGCCTGCTGGAGTGGGACCCTCCTGCGGGCCCCCACACACTCAGGGGACGTTTGGCCGTGATATGCAGCTTGGATCCTGGGAAGTTATGGGGGCTGAAGCAGATGGGCAGAGGGGCCAGGATGTCCATCTAGCCAGCCCTCCCCTGCCCTGATTGATGAGAGAAGGGCCTTTTGTTTACCAAGACAAAGAGGAGATTGAAAAGTTTCTAAGGGGCTGAAAGGGGGTTGGCATTGGTTACCATGGTGACAGCCTGCTCTAGAGTCACAGCCCCTGGCACTCTTGCCTTTGTCTCACTAAGGAGAACCTGGCTTGGGGCCAGCCGGGAGGGTGGAGAGGACAAGCCTCTGGGCCAGACTGGGTCGCCAGAGTAGGGACCTCCAGGCCCCTTCTGCCCTTTGATCCTGTGCTGGAAACCTAATTCTTGGGCTGGTCAGGATGGGGATTCCTGGGGTTTGGGTCAGCTGGCCCCTTCCTGCCTCCTCTGATGTCCTTGCTCATCATGCCTGTGCTGGGGGGGGGTCTGTCTGTCTCCTCTGCTGTCCCTCCCAAGGCTGTGCTGGGAGCTGCAGAGCATCCCCTCTGGAGGGGGCTGGTGGTGGTCCATCCTTGCGGTTGCTGGGGTAGCCCCAGGCCCTCTGAGCTCCTGGGCAGGCAGGTGTGGTCTGACTCCTGAGACACATACTCTTTGGTCTGATGGCTGTGGTTTTTTTCTTGCTTACAGAACTGTATTCTTTCGCCTGCACACAACTTAGAAATGTATTTTGGCAGAAAGAATGTAACCTTAATCCTAGCTGCATTCGCTCTGGTCTGCAGCAGGCTGTGCCTGCTCCCCCCGCCCCACACCTCCCCAAAATGTCTCCTGGTCCCCATGCTCACCTGGCTAGGGTGCTGGCAGGTCCACTTTTCTTCTGTGGTTGGTCTGCTCCTGGCTTCTCTTCCCAGGGGACTGGAGTCCTCCTTGGGGCTGTGGTGGCCTGGGAGAACAAGTCCAGGTTTTCAAGTGTGCAGGGATAGGGGATGGGGTGCTGCCTGAAGGTATGCTGGGAGGGAGGCCCTTTCCCACACTTGCTCCTTGAGTAGTCCCTGGTACTCCACCCAATCAGGAAAGCTGAGTCTGTGACCATGGCTGGATCTGTAGGGCGGTGTGGAGGGCAGAGGTGGGTGACAGGCAGTCCGGGAATGAGGAGTCCCAGCACATCCAGAGAACCATGGCCCCTCTTCCTTATAAGGGATGGCTAAGGCCAGCTTTCTTGCACCGTGTGGGCCTGAGGTTCTGGGGTCACGCTTGCTCCAAGGGATGGGCCCCTCTTACTACTCGCTGCCTGTCTCGGTATCTCGTGAGGAGGCCATTGTGGCCTGGGCCCCAGAACTGTTCAGGGTTGTCCACGGGCCCCGACGTACCTGCCTTCCTCAGCGTGTGTCCTGCTCAGGAGTCTTGGGAGAGGTCTGACTAGGGACAGGCACAGGGATGGCAGAGGGGCAGACGCATATCTAGGCCAGGCCAGGGACAGCCTGTGACTAGGAGCTGTCTGTCCCTGGGAACGGACTGGGCCCGAGGCCACGTGCAGGTGTAGGGGGAGGCACGTGGGGTGGGGTTCCTGGGGCCACGTGGGGTGGCCTTGAGCTTATTCTTAATGATTTCCCGCTCCCCACTACCAGGGGACGGACTCCATCAAGATGGAGAACGGGCAGAACACAACCGCGAAGCTGGGACTGCCTCCTCTGACGCCCGAGCAGCAAGAGGCCCTCCAGAAGGTGAGAGTGTACCTGCTGGGGAACCAGGACACAGCGGGGGCGGGGAGCAGGTGGCGGAGGAAAGCGCATCTCCCGCAGGCCGGGCCCCCCAGTGCTCCTCACCACCTTCTCCCGCAGGCCAAGAAGTACGCCATGGAGCAGAGCATCAAGAGCGTGCTGGTGAAGCAGACCATCGCGCACCAGCAACAGCAGCTCACCAACCTGCAGGTGAGCCGCCCGGGCCCCGCCCTCCGGCCTCGGTGCCGGCTCCGCCTGAGGCCGGCCCCGCCCGCCCGGGCCGGGAGCCTCCGCCCGCCCCTCCCCGCCACCCGCCTCCTCTTCCTTCTCTTCCTCCTCCTGTGCCTGTGGCCGTCCCCGCGAGGTGTCGCGGTTCTTTTTCTCAAGGACTCGTTCTTGGGACGCCCAGGCTTCTCCGTGAGGCACGAGTGGCCCAGCCTTACCCATCTGCTGAGTGCCCGCGGCCCCTTCCCGCCCTTGTCTGTAGCCCTGCCCCGCACCCTGAGTTGGCTCCTCCTCTTGGACTTGAAAGCGTTGCCTCAGGTCGCCTCTGCGCCCAGTTGAGGGTGCAGCATGTAGGGGCGTTCCTCCCCACCCCCCATGGCCTCGGATCAGAGGTGTCAGGCCCCGACCCCTGCAGTGAGCCCAGACCACCCAGACTGGGGTCTGGGACGGACAGGACAGGCTGGGAGCACTTCCGACAGGGCCTTGTTCTGGCCCTGTGACTGGAAGCCGCAGTGGCTGTGGGGAAGAGGCCAGGGAGAGGCTGACTGGTTGGTGCCTGGGCCTCGAGCCCCTTGCCCCCCTGCCCGGCCCTCAGATATCCACACTGCCAGGAGATGCCCTGGCTCTTCACCTTGTTCCGTCCGCACCCTCCTCCTCTTCCTTCTCCTCCTTCTCCTCCTCCCCCTCCCCCCCTCCTCCCCCTCCCTTCCTTCTGCCCCGCCGGCCAGGCTGC
Source organism: Acinonyx jubatus (assembly GCF_027475565.1). Classification (NCBI taxonomy): domain Eukaryota; kingdom Metazoa; phylum Chordata; class Mammalia; order Carnivora; family Felidae; genus Acinonyx; species Acinonyx jubatus. Next base: position 938,231 of record NC_069394.1, read on the forward strand.
GGGGCGGGGCACCTGGGGCTCTGAGGCCCCCCCTGGGCAGGTGCCGGCGGCTGGCCAGTTGGCTGGCAGTTTGGGAAGGCAGGCGGGCCTCCCTGGCAGGGCGGGGACTCCGGGCCTTGCCGCTGTCTGCGTGAGGTGTGACAAGAGCGGGAGACTGCTCGGCTCCAACAGACTGAACTCTGTCTTTACTGTCTTTCAGATGGCAGCAGTGACAATGGGCTTTGGAGATCCTCTCTCACCTTTGCAATCGGTCAATAGAAATGCTCACTTCTTCCGGGGCTCATGTCCTTAGTCAGGGCTAGAGGGGGGCAGTGCAGCCCGCGTGCTGGGGACCTTGCTCCCCTAGCCGGCCCTGCCCGCCAGCTCGGGACGAGCGCAGCAGAGCGCCAGGCGTGGCGGGGCCAGTGGTGTGGGCGGGCACCCACCCGGGACCGCCCCTGGGGAGGCCTCCATCTGCTCTGAGGTCCCGCCTTAAAACTAACCGGCCAGGTAACTGCGGAGGGCAGCAGGCCAGGAGGGCAGCTGCCCACGCCAGGCCCACCTTCACCCATGTCGCCTGCACGCACGAGGCGCAGCGCCTGGGCCTTCAGCTCTGCCGGTCTCCAGGCTGCCCGGGCTCCTGGGTTGGGGTCAGGCCCCTGAGGAGAGACGAGTCCTAACTCCCGGCCCCATCAGACCCTGGAGGGAGGATGGATGGATGGGGCGGGGGGCTGGGGGGTCCCAAGCAAGCAGGAGAGGGAAGGGCAAGAATTTGGTCCTCTGGGCCTGGCTGTCAGCAAGGGGTAGAGGCCATGCAGCCAGGGAGCAGGCAGGGGCTGAGCCCAGAGTGGGCCAGGGAGGAGGCAGAGGCGGTGGCTGTGGCCTTGGCTGCCGTGGGCGGAGGAGTCTGGGAAAGAGACACTGCTCCATCCCCTGGGGGTCATCCCTGGGTGTGCTGCTCTCACAAGGGAGATGTGGCCCTGTCTGAGGGCCAGACAGACCCGACGTCCTCACTGAGGAGTGTCTGTCTATGGGGAGACGTCAGGGAGGAGGGCTCTTGGCCCACCTGCTGTTGGGAAGCCCACCCTGGAGAGGAGACGTGCTGTTATCTTGGGGGGTTTTGACCTGAGGGGTAGATGGTGTATGTGTGGGGTGTCTGCTGCGAGAGGGGACGTAGTTCCACCTTTGCTGGTCCTTGGTCTCTGCAGGGGCCTGAGGCCGACTTGTCAGGAGCCCAGTTTGAGGAGGGCAGTCCCATTTGGGGGGAAATTCCTAGTTGGGGGAACACATGGATCTGATTTTTAGGCTCCTCTTTGAGGGAGGGGGAGGTCTGGTCTACATAAGAGGCCGGTTGGTGCCTAAAGAGGGAAACTAAACTAGCCTCTGGTTATGGGAGCCTTTTGAGGGTGAGGGGAGCCCGTGTTTATGGAGGGACTAGAGCCAGGATCCCATCTTCTTTGCCTGCCCTGGGCCTCTGATGTCTTCCCCGGGGCCCAGCTCCTCCTGGCCGCCCACTGCATATGGCTCTGGGAACCCCCCTGCCTGGCACGTCACGTGTGAGGTGGCGGGGGTGGGAACCCTGTCCCTGAGGGGCATGGGGAGGTCCCTGGGCCCAAGCTTGCCCCGGCGCAGAGGCAGCGTCTGCCCAAGCAGAGTCCTGGGCCCGCTGGGCCTGTTCCCTCCCTGCTCCAAGGAGCCCTGGGGCTTCTCTTTTTGGCAGCTCTGCCACCTTCTGACATTCCTGGGGGCGGGGCCTTGGGGCTGCAGGGGTGAGCTCCAGCCAGCCCTTTTTTGTCAGGTGTTCAACACACTGGGGGGCTTGCCAAATGCTAAGCCCCCACCTGAGTTGGCCCTGCATGAGCAGCTGCCCTTTGTCTCTGCAGGGAGCCCCCATCTGGGCTCCTGACCTCCTCCCCTGGGCTCTCTTCTGGGCAGTAGCTGCCCTGTCTTCTGCCCCCTCTCTTGCCTCCACACCAGTGGGTCCCTGAAGCTTGGATGGCTTCCCCTTCCCTCTTCTGCTAGAGCACTTGACCAGGACCCTGGGAGGATCTTCTAGCCCAGCTTGGGGTACCTGGCCCCCAGACTGGAAGGTGGGCAGGGTGGGAGGGCGTGCAGCCCTGCCTCCCAGCCGCTTGTCAGCTTTGCTGCCAGTCTGCCCAGGACCTGGATGGGCCGGGGTGCGTCCGTGTCCTGCGTTTGGGCCTGGCCTTCCTTCCTGGGGGGTAGGGTCCTGTTGACCCCTGCTCCCCTGACTGCAGGAGCTGAGCCTGCACCTTGTTGCCATGTGGGGAGCTCTCCCCACAGCGGAGCTGGGTAGGTGGGCCAGGAGGGGAGTGGGCTGCCCAGCCTCTTGCAACCCCCTCACAAGCCAGTGGCTCTCTCTCCCCTTGTGTCCTGCTCCAGATGGCAGCTCAGCGGCAGCGGGCGCTGGCCATCATGTGTCGGGTCTACGTGGGTTCCATCTACTATGAGCTTGGGGAGGACACCATTCGCCAGGCTTTTGCTCCCTTCGGACCCATCAAGAGCATTGACATGTCCTGGGACTCCGTCACCATGAAGCACAAGGTGAGATTTAGTCTGCCCCTCCCCACCCCGCCCCACCCCCCACCCTGGGCCCTGTTCGCCTAACGACAGACACATTCACGTGTCCAGGGCTTTGCCTTTGTGGAGTACGAGGTCCCAGAAGCTGCGCAGCTCGCCTTGGAGCAGATGAACTCAGTGATGCTAGGAGGCAGGAACATCAAGGTAGGGGCCAAGGAGGTGGGCCTCGGGGCCGGGACATCGGGTGTGCTCTAGTTTCAGTCCCCTGGGAGACGCAGAGCAGCCCGAAGTGGCCAGGCCTGGGCTGACTGGGGACTCTTTGTCCCTTGCCTCTCTCCCAGGTGGGCAGACCCAGCAATATAGGGCAGGCCCAGCCTATCATAGACCAGCTGGCTGAGGAGGCGCGAGCTTTCAATCGCATCTACGTGGCTTCTGTGCACCAGGATCTTTCCGACGATGACATCAAGAGCGTATTTGAGGCCTTTGGCAAGATCAAATCTTGCACACTGGCCCGGGACCCCACAACTGGCAAGCACAAGGGTTATGGGTTCATTGGTGAGTTTGGGGAGACTGAGGTGAGGGTGGGGCCCACCTGGCACTGGGGCTAACCCTCACTGCTGCCTCTGCCCTGCAGAGTATGAGAAGGCCCAGTCATCCCAGGATGCCGTGTCTTCCATGAACCTGTTTGATCTGGGTGGCCAGTACTTGCGGGTGGGCAAGGCTGTCACACCCCCCATGCCCCTGCTTACACCTGCCACACCCGGAGGCCTCCCACCTGCTGCTGCCGTGGCCGCAGCTGCAGCCACAGCCAAGATCACAGCTCAGGTGAGGGCTGGTGCAGTTGTATGGTTCATTTGTGGGTGACAGCTCCTCTCTCCCTCATCCTTTGGGGATTGGCTCTTTGGGTGGTCTTGAGTGGAGGCAGCCAAATCGGGGACTGAGTGTGGTGGCTTTCTGAGTTGCAGGAAGCAGTGGCTGGAGCAGCGGTGCTGGGTACCCTGGCCACTCCTGGACTGGTGTCCCCTGCACTGACTCTGGCCCAACCTCTGGGGGCTTTGCCCCAGGCTGTCATGGCTGCCCAGGCGCCAGGAGTCATCACAGGTGAGCCTGGGTGGGTCAGGGCCTCCCTTCTTCTCCTGCCCCTCTGCACGTAGCCCTCTGTGGCCAGGACAGGCCATGGTTCAGGCCTGGGTAGGTGGTGCTTCACTCCTTCCTGGGAAGGGCAGAGACGGGGGAGTGACCAGTGGACCTGGTGGATTTGCTGCAGGTGTGACCCCAGCCCGGCCTCCCATTCCGGTCACCATCCCCTCTGTGGGAGTGGTGAACCCCATCCTGGCCAGCCCCCCAACGCTGGGTCTCCTGGAGCCCAAGAAGGAGAAGGAGGAGGAGGAGCTCTTTCCTGAGTCGGAGCGGCCAGAGATGCTCAGCGAGCAGGAGCACATGAGCATCTCCGGTAGTAGCGCCCGCCACATGGTGATGCAGAAGCTGCTCCGAAAGCAGGAGGTGGGCATCTGGGGCCACTGGGGTGGGTGGGGCAGGGTGACCCAGCCAGCCATAGCTCTCAGCTGTCCCCTCCCCTGCACAGTCCACGGTGATGGTTCTGCGTAACATGGTGGACCCCAAGGACATCGACGATGACCTGGAGGGGGAGGTGACCGAGGAGTGTGGCAAGTTTGGTGCTGTGAACCGTGTCATCATATACCAGGAGAAGCAGGGCGAGGAGGAGGACGCAGAGATCATCGTCAAGATTTTTGTGGAGTTTTCCATAGCCTCCGAGACTCACAAGGCCATCCAGGCCCTCAATGGGCGCTGGTTTGCTGGCCGCAAGGTGGTGGCTGAAGTGTATGACCAGGAGCGTTTTGATAACAGTGACCTTTCTGCGTGACCTTGGCCCTATTCCCTGGACTTGCACTTGCTCCTTGTTTCCTCTGGGTTTTATAGAGTGATTTGTTGGTGTCTCAGGCCTAGCCACCCAGCGTGGGGATAAAGGTGCAGATGCTGTTGGCCCCGAAAGTCCCTGTGTAACAGTGGTCCTGTGCTTATTGTCTCCCGGAAGTCAGCTTGGGGGAAGGGATGGGCAGAGGGGGCCTTGAATTCAGGCCTGCTGGAAAACGGGAGGAAGGCATTTGCAGTGCTCATCAAGGCCTGCTTGGTTACATCCTGCCCTGAGCAGCCCCCGTACAGAGTGGGGCTCTCCTGCTCCGCGGTCCTGGCATCGCCTGTGCAGGCTTAGTGCCGGAAGACTGGCACGGAGCACCTCACGCCCCGGGACGAAGTCGGCCCGGAAGTGGAGCACCGGCTCCGCTGGTCGCCTTGCCCCGAGGGAGCCCAGGTCCCGGTGGGAGGGGCGGCTGGCTGAGCAAGTGGTCGCGGGACCCATCCCAGGGAAGGGCCCGGGCGGCACCTCCGGAAGCCTTCGGCCAGCGTCGCGGAGCTCGGTCTTTGTGCGGACTTCAAGTCCCATCGTGCTTCGCGCCCGGGCACCGGAGCTGAGCTTCCCGACAGGCTGTGCGCGGGACCGCTACGGGTTCTCGGAGGCGCCGACACCGCGGGGCCTTGTGGGGGTTGCAGTTCCCGGCGGCGATGGGCGGCGAGGGCGGGCCTCGGCTTCCCGGCGGGCTGCGCGGCGGCCGGCGGTTGTCGGCGGGGCAGTCCGGCGGGCAGCGGCGGCCGTTCCGGCTGCGGCACAGCGGCGGGCGAGCGGGCTGGGCGGGATGCGGGGCCGCCGCCGCCGTCTCCTAAGAGTCTGAGCGCCGGCCGGGCCGCGCGCCCCCCCGACCCCCTCCCCTCTCGGGCCGCCTCGGGCCGAGCGTTCCGAGCGCGGCCCGGGCCCAGCGCCGCCGCCGCCGCCGCCGCCGCCGCCGCCCCGCCCCTCCCCCGCCCGGCCGGCCGGCCCGGCGCTCATGCGGACCGGGCCCCGCCCCCCGGCCGAGCCCGCCGCCCGAGCCCGCGCCTGAGCCCGCGCCGCGCGCCCGCCAGCCCGCACCATGCTCAAGTGCATCCCGCTGTGGCGCTGCAACCGGCACGTGGAGTCGGTGGACAAGCGGCACTGCTCGCTGCAGGCCGTGCCCGAGGAGATCTACCGCTACAGCCGCAGCCTGGAGGAGCTGCTCCTCGACGCCAACCAGCTGCGCGAGCTGCCCAAGGTGAGCGGCCGCCCGCACCTACCTGCCGCCGGCCCGGCCCTGGGCACCGGTGGGCACCGGTCGGCGGGATCAGCCCCGCGGCGGCTCCCGCTCGCCCAGGGCTCGTCAGCAGGCGCTGGCCCCGGGCGGGGCACCGCAGCCTCCAGCTGGCCCTGCTGGTTCTTACTGGCCAACCCCACCCTCCTCACCCACCTCGGGTGCTGGCGCCAGGTGGCAGTGCTCCTCGGGTGCCTGCCTGGGGGTGACAGGGATAGCCACAGTCTAGAAGCGAAGGGAGTGCAAGCACGGGGGCGGTGGATGGGATGGAGCCCGTTGAGGTGGGTAGGCAAACCTGGTCTGGCAGGTGAAGACTACTTTCTCACACTGCCCGGGAGGCGAGGAGCCCGGCGTTCTCCGACTGCTCTCCTCCTGGGGGCTGAGGCGGGGTAGGGGAGCTGTCCTCAAGGTCCTTGTCCCTGATAGGTCTGCCGCCTGTCTACCTCTCCTTGCAGTTGTGCGTCCCGGTCAGCTTGCTTTCCTTCTAAGGCTGCTCTGGAGAAGAGGTTACTAAAGGAAGCAGGTCATAAAAGGATTTCCTTTTTGGAGACCGGTTGCCAAGCGGCCCAGTGCTTGGGGCTGTGTGCCACAAAGGGTGTGGTGACCCTGTTCTGGGCTTGGGTGGGAGGGCTCTGTCCCTCACCACCTCCAGGAGTCTTCGGCCCCCCTGTACACGGAACCACTGTACTTGGGGTACTTTGCTGATTTTGTCACTTTTCTTCGTGACTGCCCAGTCCTTGCCGCAGATCTGGGCCGGGTCGGTTGGGTGCAGCAGCAGAGCCAGCAGGGGCCCTGGAGGACTCGCCACTGGACGGGGGGAAGAGGGCTTTCAGGTTGCATGTGGAGTCCTTAAGGGAGCACACAGGGTGAGGAATGGAGAATCACCCAGCTAGACGTGAGAGTACTCACCAGCCAAGACTTGGAACGCTTTGGAAAGAGAGCGGCAGGGAACGTGTCTGAGTTGACGAGAAGGGACCAGGTCCCAAAAGGAACTTAGAAGCTTAGGGAGACGGGGGTGTGCATTTTTCTGTCCTTTTCCTGCTGCGGACTGAGGTGATGCGGCAGGACCCTGGGTTTCTGTGGGGCCTGCGGCAGGCAGGGGCCCATGGGGTCTGTGAGCTGTGAATTCGTGTCCGCTCTTGGAGGGGCCCTCTGCTAGAGTCCAGGCACCCCTGACCCCACTCCCTGCCCACAGCCCTTCTTTCGTCTGCTGAATTTGCGGAAGCTGGGCCTGAGTGACAACGAGATCCAGCGGTTGCCCCCCGAGGTGGCCAACTTTATGCAGCTGGTGGAGCTGGACGTGTCCCGGAACGGTGCGGGGCCCAGGGCAGGTCTGGGGTGGAGCCTAGGGGAGGCAGGGAGGACTCGGAGTCCTCAGAGACCATGGGTGTCTCTCCATGGCGATCCCTCTCCTACTACAGACATTCCGGAGATCCCCGAGAGCATCAAGTTCTGCAAGGCCCTGGAGATTGCAGATTTCAGTGGGAACCCTTTGTCTAGGTGGGTGATGGCCATGGCAGGGGTGGGGGGCAGTAGCGGGTGCGGGAGGTTACGCAGCCCTGTTCTGGACACCTGAGGTCCCCTTCCTCTGGCGCAGGCTCCCGGAAGGCTTCACTCAGCTGCGCAGCCTGGCTCACCTGGCCCTGAATGACGTGTCCCTGCAGGCGCTGCCCGGGGACGTGGGCAAGTGAGTGCCCTCCAGGGCAGGGGAACTCGGCTCAGCCCTGCCTCTCCACTTGTCCCCACCGTCTCTCTGTTTCCGTCACGCCCCACCTCGATCTCTCTTTCAGCCTCGCCAACCTGGTGACCCTGGAGCTCCGGGAGAACCTGCTCAAGTCTTTGCCTGCGTGAGTGGGCTCGGGTCCTCATCCGGTGCCTGCCTGGGCCGAGGCCCTCGGGGCTTTAGGCCGTGCAGTCAAGGCAACACCTGCTGTTTGTTCCGCAGGTCCCTGTCCTTCCTGGTCAAGCTGGAACAGCTGGATCTGGGAGGCAATGAGCTGGAAGTGCTGGTGCGGAGAGGGCGGGGCTGTCTCGGGCGAGGCAGGGCCAGGGACCTCAGGTTCTCGCTCTGACCCTGTCGTCCTGTCCCCGTCCGTTTTCGCAGCCCGATACCCTGGGGGCTCTGCCCAATCTTCGAGAGCTGTGGCTGGACCGGAACCAGTTGTCCACACTGCCCCCGGTGAGTGAGGGTGCGGCACCCCCTGGCCTGTGCTCAGCTGCTCCCTGACCCCCTGCGCCCACCTCCAGGAGCTCGGGAACCTGCGGCGCCTGGTGTGCCTGGACGTGTCAGAGAACCGGCTGGAGGAGCTGCCCTCTGAGCTCGGCGGGCTGCTGCTGCTCACGGACTTGCTGCTCTCCCAGAACCTGCTGCAGCGGCTCCCTGACGGCATCGGTCAGCACCGGCCGGGGCACTGGGGTGGCGTGGCTGGCGGGGAACCCCGGCCTGGAGGAGGGCCCTTTCGGGGAGGGCTCTGACTCTACTTACCTGGACTCCGAGAGACGCCCCCGAGAAGGGGAATTAAGCCGGGGTGGGGATGGGCCCGGTGAGCGGGTGAGGGAGCCTGGCAGTTCAGCTCCGGGGCAGGGAGCTCAAAGGGCTGCAAGGGCAGGTGGGTGGGGTGATGGGGGCCGGGTCTGCAGCAGGACAGGGCTCTGAGCTGTGCCCCGCACGGGCAGCCGGGCGGGGCTTGCCCCACACAGCGGTGTCATCGTGTTTCCCCGATACCAGGTCAGCTGAAACAGCTGTCCATCCTGAAGGTGGACCAGAACCGTCTGTGCGAGGTGACGGAGGCCATCGGTGACTGCGAGAACCTCTCGGAGCTGATCCTCACGGAGAACCTGCTGACGGTAGGCCCCGGCCCGGTGGGACCGGGGACACTGAGGCGGGGAGAGAGGAGCGCCGTGTGGCAGGCCCCGGGGGTCTGCCTGGATGGGAGGCTATGGCTGGAAGCGGTTCCCTGCGGGGGACAGGGAGCGGTGCCAGACCGAACCCCGCAGAAAGGTCCTCTTCTCCTTCCGGGGACCGGGGCGGTTTCCCGCCAACCCGTGACCCTCCCTCGGCCCCGACCAGGCTCTGCCCCGCTCTCTGGGGAAGCTGACCAAGCTGACCAATCTCAACGCGGACCGCAACCGTCTGGAGGTGCTGCCGCCCGAGATCGGAGGCTGTGTGGCTCTCAGTGTCCTTTCCTTGAGGGACAACCGTCTGGCCGCCCTGCCGCCCGAGCTCGCCCACACGGCTGAGCTGCACGTGCTGGACGTGGCTGGAAACCGGTGAGCGCTCGCCCTGCCCGGCCCCCGCTGAGCCAGCCGAGCCTGCCGGCCCCCGCTGAACCTCCCGTGCCACCCGCCCCCCCACCCCGGCCCCCAGGCTGCGGAGTCTGCCGTTTGCGCTCACCCACCTCAACCTCAAGGCCCTATGGCTGGCTGAGAACCAGGCACAGCCTATGCTCCGGTTCCAGACGGAGGACGACGCCCAGACCGGCGAAAAGGTTCTCACCTGCTACCTGCTGCCACAGCAGCCCCCACCCAGCCTCGGTAGGTGACCGGCCACGGGGCCACGGGGCGGCTGTGTCTGAGGGGCAGGGCCGGGCGTCCCCTTGATGACCGCGTCCTTCAGAGGAGCCGGGGCAGCGGAGCCCTTCGGAGAGCTGGAGCGACGCCCCGCTGGGTCGCGTCAGCGTCATCCAGTTTCTGGAGGTCCCCGCTTGTGGCGACGACGCCGAGGAAGCTGCTGCTGAGAAGCGGGTATGGTGGGGGCGCCCCGGGCGGGGGGGCGCCCCGGGGGGGGAGGGGGCGCATCCTCCCTGCCCCCCCGCTCACCCCCCTGCACACTGCAGGGCCTGCAACGTCGGGCCACGCCTCACCCCAGCGAGCTGAAGGTGATGAAGAGGGGTGTCGAGGAACGTCGGGGCGAAGCCTTGGCCTGCAGGCCCGAGTCTGGGCCACCCTCGCCTTTGGAGGAGGTGCCTATGGGAACCCGCCTAGCACAGAAGGGACCCTGGCCCCGGGCGTCTTGTCCATCACGGGTGTAGGGCTTTGGGTGCCTAGGGGTGGGCGCGGGGGCTGGGAGGAGATGAGCCCGAGGGGCAGGGGTCCAGGGCCAAGTCCGCCACGCCCTCCAGCGGAGCAGGGCCCCGTCACGCAAGGGCTGCTGGCGCGAGTGCAGGGGGACGTGTGGTGTAGACGCGCCGGGTAGGAACCAGAGGCGGTGTAGGGGCGGAGAGCGAGGCAAGCGGGTCAGACCTGCCTCGGGTCCTCACACAGCCGGAAGGGGCACGACCGGCTTTGGCGTGGCACGCGGGGACCTGAGTTAGGTGGGCCCAGTGGTGCTCGTTTGGAGGTTCCTGGCGTTGGGGTCGGGGAAAGCTTGGGGACGCTTCGGGTGCAGCAGGGTATCTGAAGCCTGGAGGGACGCGGAGCCGGGCCACCCGCTCTGTGAAGCCGCCGTGGCTCATGTGCGGAACTGTGCTCACGTCTGGGCGCCTGGCGGTTGTCGGTCTGGTGGTCTTCTGGAACCTGCCTGGTCCCCATCTTGTGTCTTGTGGGAAGACCCCCAAGGGGCTGCGCCATGGATCTGTGGCTTTGCACACCGTCTGTTCATCTTGATGGTGGCATGGCTTCCCTGGGGGCTGGGACGGGCTCCGTCTACCCGTCAGGGGGTGAGCCCACCGGGGGCTCTGCAGTCGGGGCAGCAGAACGCCCAGGCCGACCAGCTGCCTGACCCTGCCGTAGGAGAAGAGGCTGAGCACCGAGTCTGGCCTGAGCAAGGACTCACAGCCGTCTGATGGCACGGCCTCCCAGGGTGACCCCGAGGGGCCACTGACCGAGACGCTGGGGCCGAGCCAGCAGGAAGCCGGCCCGGGCACCCCAGAGGAGCCTGCGGAGGAGACTTACGAGGAGGTGAGGCCGGGCCTCTGCCCCGCGGAGGTCTGCAGTGGCATGCTGCCCAGCGTCCGGGAGCCGCGTCCGGGCAGGGGGCCCGTGCAGACCACGCCGCCGTCCTCACGCCTGGCTTCACGCAGCCCACAGTGCGCTTCGCAGAGGACACGCTGCTGCTGCCCCCGAGGGAAGACGGCGAGAGCGAGGAGGGGCAGCCGGAGGCGCCCTGGCCCCTGCCCAGTGGGAGACAGCGCCTTATCCGCAAGGACACGCCTCACTATAAGAAGCACTTCAAGATTTCCAAGCTGCCCCAGCCTGAGGCAGTTGTGGCCCTGCTGCAGGGAGCACAGCCGGATGGGGAGGGCCCGGCAGGGCCTGGGGGCTGGCACAACGGCCTCCACACAGCCTGGGCTCCTCAGGACGAAGAGGAAGGTGAGAAGGAAGAGGAGGAAGAGGAGGCGGAGGAGGAGGCTCCTCCGGACGAAGAGGAGGCTGAGAAGGAGGCGGCGCAGGAGGCGGCCCTGGTCTCCGCACCCTCCATCAAGGTGGGTCTCCGCTCACATACCCGGTCGACCCAGGCTCTGCTGGCCCCTGCAGGGTCTACACTGCTCCTCAGCGGGCCTCCATCCACACTGGTATCTCGGGGCACTCACGGTCGCTCTTGGCTCCTCCCCAAGGGCTGCTGACCGTGAGGTCTTCCTGGGCTGGGTTCGGACTTGGGTCCCGAGGCCCTGCCGGCCCCACTGTGGACCCACGCCCCAGTCCACTCCCTGGCCCTCAGGGGGCTCTCGTGGGCCCGCACAAGGTCCTGCCTGCTCCCTGGGGACACGTCAGCACCACAGCACTTCTGTGCATCTGACGTCGAGGTTGCGCGTGGAGAGCGGGTGTGATGCCGTGGCAGCTGAGAGGCCTAGGTGGCCGTACTCTGGGACAGCCAGACACAGGCTCAGCCTGCCCTGGGGGCCCCCGACCCGCTGATCCCGCCCCATTTGTTGTTTTGGCGGTGGCAGTGGTAGCCCTGCGTCTGGAGCGGAGGGGACCGCGTGCCCCGGGAGACGGGCCGGTGCTCGGGCTGCGGGAGCTTGGTGTGGTCTTTCCTCTCTTTTCTGCTCTCTGCGGGGCCGGGTAAGGCGGTGGCAGGGCAGGGTCGGGGCTCACCTGCATGCCTTCGCTGGTCCCGTCCTAACAGGGGGTGTCGTTTGACCAGGCCAATAACCTGCTGATAGAGCCCGCACGCATTGAGGAGGAAGAGGTCTGTACCTGCTCTGTGCTCTGCTCTGTGCTCTGTGTCCCGGGCTGCTGGCCTTGCTTCCCGGGCTGTGAGCTCTCACGCCTCTTGCCCCGCCCTCCCCCGCCCCCCTGCCCCCACACGCCTGGGCAGATCCCGCCCACCTCCCCGGTGCCAGGGCCAGCCGGCCCTCTGACCCAGATGGACAGAGATGGGTGCGGGCCTGGGGCAGGCAGCCGGTGTCAGCAGGGGTGCTGGGGCGTCCCCTGCCTTCCCAGCTGTGGGGACCCTGGAGCTTTGAGGCAGTATCTACGGGTAGGGGCAGGGCCTTGGGCACGGTCCAGGCTGTGCTCTGCTCTGTCAGTGCCCGTCGCCGTGCAGGCCCCCAGGCGGCCCTCGGACAGCCAGCCTGTTCTGTTTCCAGCTCACGCTCACCATCGTGCGGCAGACGGGGGGACTAGGTATCAGCATCGCTGGTGGCAGGGGTTCTACGCCCTACAAAGGGGATGACGAGGTGAGGACCTAGGGCCCACGAGGCCCCCTCTCCCTGCATCCCCGCCTTTTTTCTGCGAGGTTTCTCGTGGTTTTGAAAGCTGTTCCACCGCACTCTCCAACCTCACGGCATGCTTTCTTCTGGTGCCTGCTCACCCTCAGGGACCCCTGGCCCCGGGTGCCCGGCCCTGATGGCTGACTGGGGACAGAGCCGGGCAGGTTAGTTGGAGGCAGTGCCGGGTGCCCACGCTCTCCTCAGCATCTCGCTTTCCCTCTGTGGGTCTGGGATTGAAAACCATCTCAAGAGATTGACCTGGGCCTTCTAGCTCCCTGACTCACAGGACTTCCGGCGGTGAGCCCAGCGCCCATGACTGCCCTGCGCCCTCAGGCATCTTTGCGAGCCTGGTGCAGGGTTTCCAGGCATTGCCCAGCTGCTCCCCCGACGGGACGGGACAGCATGGGACCCCCTCCATGGCCTCCGTCCTGTCTCTCTGCTCAGACTCTGCTTCTTTTCCAGGGTATATTCATCTCTCGAGTGTCAGAGGAGGGCCCTGCAGCCCGGGCGGGAGTCCGGGTGGGTGACAAGCTCCTCGAGGTGGGTCAGGGCCCCCCCCCCCCCGCCAGGCTGCACACAGCCCTTGCTGTCAGGGAGGGAATCCGGGTGGTGCAGGGCACTGGCCGTGCCGGGGGTGGAGGGTGGTCGGGGAGGTGGTCACACCTCTGGCAGGCTGGGTCACTGGCTTGGTTTCCTGCTCCCGAGCCTGGGCAGGGGCATCCGGGAGCTCTTGCGGGACACACCGGGGCAAGTTCTGAGGGCAACGTGCCCTTTCTGCAGGGCCCAGAAGGGGCCGGGAACGGAGGCTATGGGCCAGGCTGGTGTTCGCCCAGGCAGGGCTGAGACCACGCTGCAGCTCTCTGTGGAGGAGTGTGTGCCGTGGCCAGTACGGCAGGGAGAGCGGAGGAGAGGGAGCCCGATCAGGCTGGGGTCAGGGAGGAGGGATGGCGTCAGACACCCGGCGACCTCAGGCGTCTTCAGTCGGGCCGCTGGGCTGAGGGACGGGTGCGGGCCAGCAGGAAGGACACCCCCGTGTCCATCAGCCGACCCGCGGCCTCACCCCGGGTTTGTGCGAGTCGCGGGGCTGGCTCTTTTTCCCGTCTCCCGTCTGTGGAGGGAGCGTGCGCAGGGTCTCCCTGCGGCCGTGGCCCTGCCCTGACCGGTGTCCCGCCCCGCAGGTGAACGGCGTGGCCTTGCACGGTGCCGAGCACCACCAGGCCGTGGAGGCGCTGCGGGGGGCCGGCAGCACTGTGCAGATGCGGCTGTGGCGGGAGCGCATGGTGGAACCGGAGAACGCGGTCACCGTCACGCCCCTGCGGCCGGAGGACGACTACAGCCCTCGGGAATGGCGGGGAGCTGCCCTGCGCCTGCCCCTGCTCCAGCCGGACCCCGCCGGGCCCCTCCGCCAGCGCCACGTGGCCTGCCTTGTGCGCAGCGAGAAGGGGCTGGGCTTCAGCATCGCCGGCGGGAAAGGCTCCACGCCTTACCGGGCCGGGGATGGGGTGAGGCGGGGGCCGGGGATGGGGTGAGGCAGGCGATGGGGTGAGGCGGGGCCAGGGTTTGGGGCCGGGGTCGTGCGCGTGCCACTCAGCTCTCCTTTCCCCTGCAGGGCATCTTCATTTCCCGCATCGCAGAGGGGGGCGCTGCCCACCGGGCGGGTACTCTGCAGGTCGGCGACCGAGTCCTCTCGGTGAGTGGGCGTCGTGGGGCCAGCTGACCGCCACATCTGCTCCACCCACCTCCCAGGGCTCCCTGACGGGCCTCGCTCTTGCAGATCAACGGGGTGGACATGACCGAAGCCAGGCACGACCACGCCGTCTCTCTGCTGACCGCCGCTTCCCCCACCATCGCCCTGCTGCTGGAGCGTGGGGCCGGAGGGCCCCTTCCCCCCAGCCCTCCGCCACCCCCCCACACACCTCCCAGTGTGGCCAGCACCGCCGTGGCCGCTGCCACCCCTGGGGAGTCTGGGCCGCTGCGGCTGGCCCCCAGCCTACCGGCTGCCACCTTGGAGGGGCCATACCCAGTGGAGGTAAGACTGTGGCCCTCTCCCTGCCTGTCCCTTGCTCCCCTCCAGGTCCAGAGGGTTCACACCGGGTGGGAGGAGCGCCCCGCCCTCTCCGTTCTGGTGCCAGGCCACTGGGCATTTGTTTCTTTTTTTCATTTTTTATTTAAGAACAAATTTTTTTTTGGTGCTTATTCTTGAGAGGGACGGAGCATGAGCAGGGGAGGGACAGAGAGAGGGAGACGTAGAATCTGAAACAGGCTCCAGGCTCTGAGCTGTCTAACTCGGTGCTCGAACTCAAAAACCGTGAGATCATGACCTGACAGAAGTGGAAAGCTCAACTGACTGCGCCACCCAGGCGCCCCTGGGCCTTCGTTTCTTGGCCACCTCCCCACGTGGTCTTTTTGTCAGTCCTGACGTGGCGGGGCCACCGCCCAGCGTCCCTAACAACCTGTCTGCATGCAGCCACCCTGGGCCCGTACACCCTCTGGGTTGGAGAAGCATCCCTTTGCTGCTCCAACAGGCTCATTCCAACCAGCTCCTCACGCCCTTGGGTATCCCCAGGAGATCTGCCTGCCGAGAGCCGGGGGCCCACTGGGGCTCAGCATCGTCGGGGGCTCTGATCACTCCAGCCACCCGTTTGGTATCCAGGAGCCTGGCGTATTCATCTCCAAGGTAGAGTGGGCCCCGCGTGTGTCTCTGCTAGGAGGGCCCGGCCCAGGCAGGGGGCAGCAAGACCTGCAGCCCTCCGGACCTCACCCCTACCCCCACTGACAGGTGCTCCCACGGGGCCTGGCTGCACGCAGCGGCCTCCGGGTTGGGGACCGCATCCTGGCAGTGAACGGGCAGGACATTCGGGAGGCCACGCACCAGGAGGCGGTCAGTGCCCTGCTTCGGCCCTGCCTGGAGCTGGTCTTGCTTGTGAGGAGGGACCCGCCACCCCCGGGCATGCGGGAACTCTGTATCCAGAAAGCTCCCGGCGAGAAGCTGGGCATCAGCATCCGAGGGGGCGCCAAGGGCCATGCGGGGAACCCCTGTGACCCCACAGACGAGGGCATCTTCATTTCCAAGGTGAGGGCCCCTCCTCGGCCGGCCCCGCCCCACTGGGTTCCTCGGGGAAGAGGAACCATCGTAGACCTCGAGGTCCGGGTCTCTCTGCAGGTGAGCCCCACGGGAGCAGCGGGGCGTGACGGCCGGCTGCGGGTGGGGCTGCGGCTGCTGGAGGTGAACCAGCAGAGCTTGCTGGGCCTGACACACGGCGAGGCCGTGCGGCTGCTGCGCGGCGTGGGCGACACCCTCACCGTGCTCGTCTGTGACGGCTTCGACACCGACGCTGCTGCCCCTGCCGAGGTCAGTGCCCACCCCCATCGGCGCCCTGCCACAAGGACGGGGTCCTGTTTGCAGCGCAGCCTAGACGTGCAAGGAGTGACCCTGTGTGGGCTGGGAAAGCTGGTCTTTCCATCTCTAGGCCTGGGGAAGCCCTCGGCCACTGTGAGTCCACATGGGAGGGGGCCACGGTCCCGGGTGGGACAGGGCGTGTGAACTGATGGCACGATTGGGCCCTAGAAGAAGCCGGGTGCCTTCGGGTGGGCGGCATCTGCAGGGCAGGGCCACGAGCCGCGACAGCATGGCTTTGAGCCACGCATGCAGCGAAGTTGGGGCCCCTCGGGACTCTGCCTGCAGACACGTGTGGGGACCCCTCAGGGGACCTTGCTTTCCAGGACCTACCTCAGAGCGGAAGCCACGTGGGGCGTGTGCGGGGCCCTCGGTCTGAACGAGTCTGGCCTCTGAGCCCGGCTTCCCCTCTGCTCTGGAGGGTCCCCTGTCTCACCCTCTCCCACCTTCTCCACTGCTGTCCCCGGGGCCCCCAGGCAAAAGGTGACGCGGCTGTGCCTGCGCCCCAAACAGGCCTCTGAGGACCCTCCGCCACAGTGGCTGCCTACTCTGCCTGGGGATGGGGCAGCCCCTTCGGCCGTCTGCAGCACATCCTGGGGACGGTGGCTCCCTGCCACCCTGTCCCTGCACTGCCAGTGGGGGCTCATCCCTGGTTCTGTGTATCGTCTGCTGCGTGGAAGGGAGGCTGTGCTCACACTCTGCGCTCCAGGCCAGGCCGGATGCCCCGCGCCCACACCTCCCTTTGCCTTCACAGGAACCCCGGTGGTGGCTTCTGGGAGGGGTGTCTCTTAGGACTTGAGGTCTAGACCGAGTGGTCCCAGAGAAGGCTTTACCTTTTGTGCGTTTCCCGTGTGTGTTTAGAAAAGTTTACAAGTTTGCTGACTCGAAAGCCTTTTAGTTGAAAAGAAAAGAACAGCTACGTGGTGAGGGGCTCAAACCCCCGAGGGAGTGAGGCTGGCGTGTCCCCGAGTTACGGGGGTGCCCACACTTGGCTTTGCCGTCCGGGCACGTGGTTCTGATGGTAGCCCTTTCACATGGCTGTGCCTAGTGGTCCCTCCACGGGTCGCCACGTCTGCGCCTTCCTCCAGCACGCTGGCCAGCAGGCTCGGGAGCCCGTCTCTGTGCTTTGGGGGCGTTTGTGCGGGAAGGAGGCCTGGGGGCACTCGGACCATCCGTCTGTCCTCGCAGACCGACCTGTGCTCTTTCGTGTTTTGAGCGTCAGCTTTTTGTTATGTGGGACGCGATTGTTTTTATCGCTTTTGCTTTTTAAGAGTGATTTCTTTGAGGTTTTAGAAACCTAAGTTCTTTGTTAATTAAGTTTTCTGATCTTTCCTTTGTGTCTTTGGATTTTGGGTTTTGCTTAGGAAAATCTTCCTTGCTTCAAAGAATTGTCAGAATGTCGCTGTGTGTTTCTTGCTTGTACTAATGTAACTTTTTAAAGACAGGGCTCTGCAGTCCCCCTGGATTGTTTTCCGAGTGGGCGATGCGTCATCTCAGGAGCGGGGACTGCTCACCTGTCGCTCCCCACGGGTCTGAGGACCTGGGGCCATCTTTGTGAGAGCTCAGTGTGTCCAGAGCTGCTGCACGTGGTCCTAAACACGGTCACTTTCTGGTGCCCTTGGATCCCTGATTGGTCACGTCACCTTTTGCTTCTACTTTAGAAAAGCTTCAGTCTATCTCTCTGTGTTTTCTGTTCCAAACAAACCTGTCAAGTTCTGTAACAAAGATTGATTCGGACTCGAGAATTAGCCTTGATCTCGGGAGTTCTTCTACCGCGAGAGTGTGTTTTTTCCAAGCCCACGTGTGGACCGCTCTGCTTTTGCTTACTGTCCTTGCGTGGAGGTCCTGCATCCTGAGCGGTGTATGCGGGTCTCGCTTTCCTGGTCAGGCCCCCTGGTCCGCTCTGGCGGCCTTGCCCCCGTGCCAGCAGTGAGAAGTGGACTGCACACAATTCTGTGTGCCCCAGGGCACGGGGCAGGGCCCTCAGAATGCTCTCCTCGCTGCCCACGCCCCCCCCCCCCCGCCCCGGTGTCATACCCCAGGCTCGTGTGAGAGCCCGTCTGAGCCCCGTAGGGTCCGGGCTTGCCGAGTGTCCCCTGAACCCTTTCGGGTCCTGAAAACCAGTCTCAGCGCCAGCTGGTGCACTGGCCGCCTTCCTCCCGAGCGCCCCTGGCAGCTCGTTAGAGGCGGGGCTCATGAGAACTTGCTGGAGCCGGCTCCACCGGCGAGGCCAGTGCTCCCTCTGTTCCAGCGCAACCCGGGGCACAGCCCTTCCTTACTGCGGAGCCTTGGGCAGGCGCTGGCTTCCCGGCCTCAGTGTCCTCGCCTGTGTAGTGTAGCGTCCGCTTCCAGGGAGGATCGGGCGGCGGGAACGGCACGGCACACGCCCACCGTCCCGTCCACACGGACGGCCACCTGGCTCCTTCATCCCACCCTCTGCGCCCACGGCCCTTCCCCTGTGCGGTCGCGTCCCTTCCTAACGGAGCAGCTGTTATCTTGCCCTCCGGCTCACGTTTGCCAGCGTGTCTCTTACCGGCTTTCCCAGGGGCCAGCGTTCAGGCTTTGGCCACGGGTACCTTTCCTTTCTGGCGCTCCCTTAGTCTCTGCCGTGAGGGAGGGCTCCCCCCGCACGCCTCCGTGTGCCTCTAGGAAGAGAGCCCCTCCCGGCCGCGGGGCCCGAGACAAGGCGCTGCCCGGGACAGGCAAGACCGCACGCCGGGTCCCTCCCGTTGTCCCGACAGGGTTTTAAATAACAAGCTGGGGCCTTGGAAAGCTTCAAGGGTAGCAACCGAACCCTTTTTTGTTTTTGTTTTTAGCGTTACTGGGAATTCACAGGTCTGTGTGTTCTTGATGTCTTTGAACCCATTGTGTTTTGCACTCACACTGTCCCCTCATTGGACATGAGGCTTCTGTTTAGTGTGGCACCTGTCATTCGATAGCTTCCTTGCACTCCTGAGTGACCAGGTATTTCCTCCCCCGGCCCTGGAATCGGCCATTTCTGAGAGGACCCTGGCACCTCTCAGCCACGAGTGGCGCTTCGGCACCCCCCCCCCCCCCCCCCGCCGCCCTGCCCCGTACTGGCCTGTGGCACTCATGGTGCTGGGCTCATTGCTTCCCAGCCTCTGCAGCACGTGCGGCCCAGGATGTGGATGTTTCTAGAAAGAGGAAAGCCATGAGTTTGTACTGTTCTTTATTTTTTTATGTAGGCTCCACACCGAACATGGGGCTTGAACTCGTGACCCTGAGATCGAGAGTCACGTGTTCCATTGATTAGTCAGCCAGGTGTCACTGTAGTGTTTTTTGTTTTTGTTTTTTTGACGTTTACTTACTTATTTTGAGATAGCAAGTATAGGGGAGGGACAGAGAGAGAGAATCCCAAGCAGGCTCTGCACTGTCAGCACAGAGCCCAACATGGGGCTCGAACCCACAAACCATAAGATCCTGCTCTGAGCCGAAACCAAGAATCAGATGCCTAACTGAGCCACCCAGGCGTCCCACTGTACTGTTATTTTTAATTCGTAATTAAGTTTGCAGGGTTTTTACTTCTGATTTTATATTTGTGTCTCTTTTCTATCAAAACTTTATTGTTATTATGTTCAATAGTTCTGAAGCTGTTAATACCAAGGTCGTTGAGAGCAAGTTAAGATTTCCCCGAGTTCTTAAGATTTATGGGGCGCCTGAGTGGCTCAGTCGGTTGAGCGTCCGACTTTGGCTCAGGTCACGATCTTGCGGTCTGTGATTTCAAGCCCTGCATCGGGCTCTGTGCTGACAGCTCAGAGCCTGGAGCGTGTTTCGGATTCTGTGTCTCTCTCCCTCTCTGCCCCTTCCCTGCTCATGCTCTGTCTCTCTCTCTCTCTCAAAAGTAAATTAAAAAAAAAAAAAAAAAAAGATTTACTTACTAGGGTGTGTGATCCCAATACTGTGTTCTAAGTGACTTGGAATAACTCGTCGTGTTGGTTGTTATGCTGCCAGCCTGGTAGGCAGCTGGGCTTCCTCATTCTCGGTTTTTAGGGATGGTTTTAAACCGCTCTTTTGTGCTAGTGTGAGTCTTTACGTGGTCCCAAAGCCAAAACTACAAACAGCACTTTGAGGAGTCGGACTTCTGTCCCTGCAGGCCACCAGGTGTGTCAGTCTGGGGTCAGTCTGCCATGATTTCTTTTTGAAAAATATGCGCAAATACATAAAATGATTTTAAATTTGGAAAAAAGCGAGAACAGGCCACAGAATCTCTCGCTCAGAGGCCGTGTGTGCGCCTCCCCCACGGTCCCCGGCGTCTCTCGTCTCAGAGGGCTCAGTGCGGGAGTGCGCGGGTGGGAGCCTGGTGGCCGCGTCTCTGCAGTCTCCCCGACCCTGACCTTGTGGCCCGTGGCCGCTCCCCGCAGGCTGACCCCTGTACCCCCAGAGCCTCCTGGCAGGGCGCACAGATGGCGGTCTGGCCCGTCACCCACGGTCTTCACAGTGCTGTCCGCAGGTGTCCTCACTTCAAAGTGACTCGTTTCCCTTTGAAATCAGTATCGTGTGGGGGGACGTTGGGAGTGTCTGAATGCCCGTCACTCGTCCCGTGTCCACCGCCAACTCTAGCGCCTGCAGGGATCTCTGGCGTCAGTGTCGTGGTCGTTGCCAGTGATGACATTCTGAACTTGCTCCTCCCGCGTTTGTCGGTCGGCCTTGTGCTGCCAGGAGGGGCTCCCCCTTCTCTGCAGTTAGATACTCCCCCGCCTGCCCCGATCGCAGACTCACTGGCCTCCACGTTGTTTCACGGGTGATGGTTTGTCGCCATGGCCGCTGCTTTCATGCTCCAGTAGCCCTGGACTTGGCCGATGGAAGGGGCTCCCCGCCAGCCCCTCTAAGCTGGCCCACGATCCTTTGAGCAACCTAGTTTCCGGCACAACGGGTCACTCTGGGCTCATCTCATGTTCTCCCGCCCGACTCTGCGGCACATTCCTCCAAGGAGTGCTCGTTCCTTTTAGTGGAAAGTGGTATTTAGAAGCCAAGATCTGGGCCCCAGGTGTGCTCGTGGCCTCCGCGCCTCTCGGCGGACGGGCTCTTCCATGAGTGGGTGCGTGTTGACATTTGTGTCTCTGACTGTGGAAAAGCAGGAGTTCACATCGTCATCCACCATCCCAGTGGCCTCCCAGGCCGGCCCCTCCCTGTGTACGTGGCCTCCTCTGCCACGACGGACCCGGCCGCCTTGCCGCTTGTGCTTTCCGCTCAGTCCCCGTGCGCGACTGTGCTCCCTGGTCTGAGGGCCCCGCCTCTCTCTCAGGCCTGCCTGCGGCCTTCTGACTGCCATGTTCCAGAAGGTGAGAAGGTGGGCTCCTTAGCGTCTGTTACATCTTCCACTGTTGTCAGAATCTCAGTCCCAGTTGGGGGTCTCCCGCTGCAGGGTTTCTGTCGAGCCCGCGTTCCTAGCAGACTCCACTCTCCCCCTCTAGCCTCTTGCCTGTCCGGCGCCCAGCTCGTGTTGTCATACCTGCCTCATGGATGGCTCCGTTCGTCATGACAGCGTCCCTGTCTGTCCACTGTTTCCATCCTTGAGCCCCTCTTCTCTGCTGTGGGCACCCCCTGTCCTCGCTCTCCATGTGGCTGGCACCTCTCTGCCCTCCCCTCGCTCACCCCTTCACTCCGGCTTTCTGAGTGTCGGCCGCAGCCGGATAGGTGTTTTGGCCCACACCGACAGCCGCCCCCGTCAGCGGGAGCCGTTCACACCGAGGGGAGTCTCCGTGCCTCCCCTCCGGTTCCTGCTGCTGTTCACGGCTGAGTTCCCCCTCTTGTCTCTCGTGGGATTGGAGTGAGCCCTTCCCGTGTTTCTGCCCACCTGTGTTCACCCTCGGGGCTCACGGTTAAAGCACAGTTTGGGGACAGACCGTACGCTATTACCCTCCTTCCTCCCACTGCTCTGCTGGCCGGTACCTGGCAGGAGACGGTGCCCGCCCCCCTTACCACCCCGAGCTGCCGGGCTTCCTCCTGCATTGTGTCCTTTGTTTCAGAATGCTTTCTGGGCGCTCGCGCTGCAGATTCCAGAAGCAGCCTGTGA
Organism: Acinonyx jubatus; assembly: GCF_027475565.1. Taxonomy (NCBI): domain Eukaryota; kingdom Metazoa; phylum Chordata; class Mammalia; order Carnivora; family Felidae; genus Acinonyx; species Acinonyx jubatus. Next base: position 960,020 of record NC_069394.1, read on the forward strand.
GTCGCAAGAGGCTTTGTGCCGCCAGGCACCCCTGCCCGGTGCCCCCCATCCCCACCCCATCTCGGTGTTGTCACCTGCTTCCCGGGCTGAGTGTACACGGTCAGCCTCCCCTGCCTCCTGCCACGTGTCAGAATGGCCTCTGGTGCTCGTGACGTGCATCCATGTTCTGAGGCAGATGCAGTGACGGCACAACGTCCGGGGTGCCGGCGGTACCCGGTCACGGATCTGCCCACCCCAGAGGCCGCCTCAGCCATATGGGTCGCTGGCAGGTTCAGCCTACCTGCGGAGGGGACCCCCGAGACCGGGGGTCCCACCCTTAGCCCACGTCTCTCCTTAGGTGTCCCCGGGTGTCATTGCCAACCCCTTCGCGGCAGGAATCGGCCGCCGGAACAGCCTGGAGAGCATCTCCTCCGTCGACCGGGAGCTGAGCCCCGAGGGCTCTGGCAAGGTCAGAACCACCTGCAGTTCAGCCCCAGGGGGCGGGGTGGGGGGAGGGGTGGGCGCGGAGCCTGAGGCCGGTGGTCCCTGACTAGTGCCTTCTCTGCTCATAGGAGAAGGAGCTACCAGGACAGACCCCACAGTGGGGACTGGAAGCTGTGGTGAGTGTCCAGGTGTCCCTGCCCTGTATGCTAGGCTTCCCTTCACACTCGGGCCTGGGGCGCCGCAGGGTGCCAGGGTGGACAGTAGGCAGCGGCCCAGATGCCCACCAGGCCCTCCCTTCCCCTGGCGGCGACCTGTCCCACACTCAGGTGCAGACACGGCCTTTCACACCACTGTCTACTCTGCTCCCCAGGGTCGGGGCCCGGAGGGCCTGAAGCTGGACCACCGCACCCTGGCCGCCACGCCCGGCGCTGGCAGCACGCAGAGGGTCAGTGTCCAGGTCACAGCCCGGCCCACTCTCTCGTCTGCCCTCTAGGCTCTGACCCACCCCTGCCTTAGCCCCCCTCCTCCCCCAAGACCCCAGGGACCAGGCAGGGCCCACGGGGGCACCTGAGGCAGAGGCACGCGGGGCTTGGGGGCCGGATCCCAGGAAGCCCCCTCCCCTCAGACCCACCGGAGGAGAGCCTGAGCCTGGCCTGAGGGCTGGGGAGGGGCGGGCAGAGGCAGCTGGAGGCCTCCAGAGCCACTGGGGGTCTGCCATTGAGGAGGACAGCTTTGAGCCGCCATGATGAAGGCCGGGCCGGAGGAAAGTGGCCCGCTGCTGACAGCCGTGCTGGACGGGACGGACGTCGGGTCCTCAGCCCTCCCCCACGAGATGGGAGCAGCCCTCCCAGCGGCTGCCCGAGGCGCCAACATGACCGAGAGCGGCAGGGAGTCGTGCTGGGGGGCATCTCGGAGGCTTTGGTTGTAGACCTTCTTCCCTCAACTGTGAACAGCTGAGAGCGGGAACCCCACGGCAGGGGTGGGGCCCGTGTCCTCTGACCAGGAGGACTATGCCACGGGGTGGCAGGCGAGGGTCTGGGCCTCCCTGGCTCACGCCCCTTCAGAGAACACGGGGAGGGGAGCCGGGGGCGCTGCCCACGGAACAGCTGCCTCGCTATGGTCAGAGCCTCCTTCCTGTTCCCCTGGCATTGTGGGGTGCAGAGGGGATCCTGGGGGGCTCCAGGCTGTGGCCTTTGGGGGGGGACCCTTCACACTGCCCAAACAGGTGTTTATGTCCACCTGGGGGTGCCCCCTGGACTGGGGTCAGGTCAGGAGCCGAAGACCAGCTTCTGCCAAGCGCCCCACCCCCTGCGAGGCCCCACCCCTGCCTGACCCTCACTCCAGCCTGACGCCTGCAGGTCCTGTCTGGAACAGCCGGAGGGAAGATGGCCGAGGCTCCCTGCTCCCCCTCCCCCAGCTGCCAGCAGGTGAGTGCCTAGTGGGTGGGGGGCGGAGGGGACAGCACCTCCCCCCAGCCGCCACTCAGACTGTGAGGGCACAGCCTGCCGGCACCTCCCTGGCCAGAGGTGGTTGGTGGTGTGGGTGAGGGCTCGCCGGGGCCCCCGGGGTCAGGGCTGCCTCACCTCTGCCTGTCCTCTTGTCTGTGAGGCCCTGGGGGCCAGCTTGGCCCTACTCAGGCTCCCTGGGTCAGCTGCATGAGAGGGCAGCGGGGGGTGGGCACTGGCAATGCCAACTCAGAGGCCAGCTCCCGGCCTCTGTCCCTGCCCAGCAGACGGCAGACAGGTAAGTGTCGGCCCCGTGCCCCTGGGTACCCAACCTGACCACTCACCTTGGCTCCGTGTCTCTTTCTTGCACCAAGTCCCCCCCCGCCCCTTACCTGAACCCCGATCCCTCCCTCTGCTGACAAAAGCGGCTGAGGCCTGGCCAGGGAACTCTGTGGCTCCCAGGGATAGAGGTGATCCCCGTTTTGTGAGCGCTCTGACCTCCAGTGTGCGGGCGTCTCGGGCAGCTGGTGGGGACAGCTGGCGGCTGATGATGGCTGTCTCTGCACGACTCACGTGCACCCCACCCCTCAGCTCCCCTCCCCGCCCTCCCCCGACGCACTGCCCACCAACGTGAAGCAGGCCTACAGGACCTTTGCCGCCGTGCCCGGCCCACACCCGCCGCAGGACACCCCCGCCCAGGTACACGGTGGGCGGCCCGCCCTTCCTCTGCATGTGCTTGCGGGGTGCGTGCCGGAGGGGCCGGGCCTCAGGACCCACTCTCCCCAGTCCCCCACACCTGGGCCCGCGGCCTCCCCGGAGCAGCTCTCTTTCCGCGAGCGGCAAAAGTACTTTGAACTGGAGGTGCGGCTGCCCCAAGCCGAGGGGCCCCCCAAGCGCGTGTCCCTGGTGGGTGCCGACGATCTGCGCAAGATGCAGGAGGAGGAAGGTGAGCGGCCGGATGGGCAGCGGGGAGGGCTGGGGCCAGGCCAGGGCCTGACCTGTCGCCCCCCGCCCCCGCGCCCCCTTCACCCCCCCAGCCCGCAAGCTGCAGCAGAAGAGGGCGCAGATGATGCGGGAGGCAGAGGGCACCGGGCCCCCCCTGGACCTGGATGGGGAACCCCCCGACGAGCCAGAGGAGCTGCCGCTCCCGACCGGCCCCACCACAGGGTGAGGGGGCAGCACCCAGCGTCTTCCCGGGTGCCCCTGTACCCCCAGCATTCCACCCACCCGGCCCTCCTGTCCCATCTCCTGTCCCAGGCTCGGACCCTCGTCCCCCCTGCCTCCGGGAGGCAGCGCCCCGGTGCGCACAGCCAAAGCGGAGCGGCGCCATCAGGAGCGACTCCGTGTCCAGAGCCCCGAGTTGCCTGCGCCCGATCGGGCTCTGTCCCCTGCCGAGCGCCGTGCCCTGGAGGCCGAGAAGCGCGCACTGTGGCGGGCGGCCAGGTGAGGCCCCTGCGGCCCAGCGAGGCCTCCCCTGCCCCCGCTGCCTGCGGCCACCGCACCGCCTGCCCAGCCCCGCCTCCCGTTTGCTCTCAGGATGAAGTCCCTGGAACAGGATGCCCTCCGTGCACAGATGGTCCTCAGCAAGTCCCAGGAGGGCCGAGGCAGGCGCGGGCCCCTGGAGCGGCTGGCGGAGGCCCCCTCACCGGCGCCCACCCCGTCACCCACCCCGTTGGAAGGTCTGTGTCCCGGTAGGGGAGGTGGCGGGCCTGCCCTGCAGCCCACACCTCCCCCAACACCCACTTCTTGTCCCCCCCCCCACCCAGACCTCGGCCCCCAGACCAGCACCTCTCCTGGACGCCTGGTGAGGAGTCAGCAGTCGATGCCTGTCCCGTACCCCCCTCCCCAGACTCTGCCTCTCCCCTCACCCTTTTCACGCTCTCTGCCTTTCTCCCTCACGCTGTCCTTTCAAGGCCTTGTCTGGGAGGAAGTTTGACTACAGGGTGTTTGCAGCCCTCCCTTCTTCCAGACCGGTCTATGACCTGCAGGTACAGGCCCTTCCGCGGGACAGCCGCATGGGCTCCTGCCGCCTTTGCACCAGGCCTGTCCCGCCCTCTCTGCCTGTCTCCAGTCCTGTTCCGTGGGCGCGGGGACCCCCACCCCGGCTCTCAGGGGTGGTTGCAGGCAGCCCCTGGCTGCAGTCCTGACCCAACCCTTCTCCCCATCACAGTCCCCAGATTTTGCTGAGGAGCTGAGGTCCTTGGAACCGTCTCCTGGCCCTGGTAAGTGACAGGTGAGGCCCGGGGGTGCCCCCAGGCCACCCCACCCCCTGTCGGCTCACTGCCCTGCCTCTGCCCACCAGGCCTGCAGGAGGAGGACGGAGAGGTGGCCGTGGTGCTCCTGGGCAGGCCCTCGCCTGGCCCCGAGGAGGTGACGCTGTGCAGCAGCCGCCGCCCGATCCGGCCAGGGCGCCGCGGCCTGGGCCCAGTGCCCTCCTAGAGGTCCTGGGTACCTCCCCTGACTCGGGTGGGGGCCCTGCCCGCAGCACCACCGCCCCTGCCCCGAGTCTTTTAACCTGGGTGTTAGCATTTTAAAGAGGCCCCTCCCCAGTTGGGACCTGTTGGCAAGACTGTAACTAGTGACGTTTGTACAACCAAAGACTCTATTTTGTGGTTTAAGAAGAATAAAGTTGACTACGTTTTACCTCCTGTCTGCCTGCCTGCCCACACCCCGGCTGGGGTTCACGGTGGTTGGGGGGGGGGGGGGGCCGGAAACAACGCTGAACCCCCAGGCCCTCCCCCATCCCGTGCACCCGGGAGCAGCGTGCCCTCCATCCGGGGCCCCCACGCACACCCCGCCCCACTCCCCACACGGGGTGGCGTGCACACAGTGGGAGGCAGGTACGGTCCTGGGGGTCACGGCCCCGCATCCCGGGGCCGACTTTATTGGGCCGGGCGCTAGAGGCCCCCGCGGGGCAGCTGCACGCGCACCGCGCACCGGGAGCAGCACCCGCAGCTGCTCCTCCGACGGCCGCTGAGCCCTGGTGACGAAGAGAAGGCGGAAGTGCCGCCGGCGCGCCTCCTGGAACCCGGCGAGCCGTACTCGGGGCCGTCGGCGGGCCGCACCAGCGACAGGTACCGCTCCCGCTCCAGGAGCCCGCGGCCCAGCAGCTCCTGCGCCAGGCCGGGCTGCACCGCCTCCAGCTGCTGCCGCACGGCGGGGAACAGGTCCACGTCGCGCAGGTCGAACACCAGCGGCTTCCCGTACCTGCGGGGCAGGCGGGTGGGTGAGGGGCAGGCGGGTGGGTGAGGGGCCGGCGGAGGGGCCCCTGCCCTCCGCCCACCTTACCTGAGCGCCCCCAGCAGCGCCAGCCGGATCCTCTCCGGCCGCAAGTGGTCCGGGTTCACCGCGTCCACGTAGTTGGTGTCCTGGTAGCGCAGGAAGGTGGCTGCCTGGCCCGAAGGGTCGATGACAAGAGGCCACCTGGGAGCGGCCACCGGGTCACCGCCGTCCACCCAAACCCTCCGCTCGCCGTCACCCAACCCAGGCTATTGACCTGCCATCCGCGCGGATGCGGTCGCCCACATCCTTCATTAGTACGTCGTGCAGCTCAGTGACCTGGCATTTCAGCCCCGGCGCCGCCGCTGCCGCCTCCTCCTCCTCCTCCTCCTCCTCCTCCTCCTCCCCTGTGGGGTCACAGGATGGTGGCCGCGAGGCAGGAGGACCCAACGCCCCCACCCCCCACTCGCCCAGGAGTGGGCCCCGCCCCCCAGCCCCGCCCACCCTCCTGGGTCTGCTCCCGCAGCTCCAGCCTGGCCATGGCCAGCGTCTCCTCCGCCTTCTGGGCCTCCAGACGTAGCCTGTCCACTTGGGCCTCCGCGTCCTTGATGGCCTGGAGGAGGGGCCCCACTCCGCTCAGAGCAAGGCTTTACACCTCCACACAGGGCGCCCCATACACCCAAGGAGGGGATAGCGGGCCCCCTTCCACCCCGGAGGCCGCTGCTGGAAGGTGACACCCCTCGTTGGGGGGGGGAGGGGGGAGGGAGGGAGGAGACCCCTGCCCCAGAGCCCCAGGCCGGAGAGGGAGAAAGCCCACCTGCAGCGTGAGCTCAGTGCGGCCCAGGCGCCTCCCTTCACACTTGTCGTGCTCCGTGATCCTCTGGTTGAGCTCACAGTAGGCCTGCTGCAGCTGGGCGGGAGGGCCCCGGGGAGGCTGGCCTGGAGCCCTGCAAACCGGCTCAGCGCCTCCCAGCGCGCCTCCCGCCTCCCGGGGCCAGCAGCCTGCAGGGTGCCTCCCTGCCCGCCCCCAGGCTTCCCATCGGCCAGGCTCCCCCTCACCTCTCTGTGGCGCAGCCGCCCTTCCTTAGCCAGCTGCTGCACTCGGGACTTCAGGCTGGTGGGGGAGGGGACAGCCCGCTCAGAGCCGCCCCTTGCCGCCACCCCCACCCTCCCCCGGCCGCACCGCTCGGCCTGTGCCTCCTCCTGTCCCTGTGCCTCCTCCTGTCGCTCGGCCTCCCGGGCCCGGCGCTGCCGCTCGGCCTCCATGCTCTGCAGCATGGCCTCAGTGAGGCCTAGGTCCCAGGACCTCAGCACACTAACCACGGCGTCCAGGGAGGCCACCTAGTGACAGACGACGCCGGTGAGGAGCTCAGCACGTGTGTCCTGTGTTCTGCCTGGCCTGGGAGGAGGCTCGGTTACTCTCCCGTTTAGAGAAAAGGGTGCAGCTGTCACAGCTCACCCTCCGAGGGCCCCCGAAGCCCTGACCGTCGTGGTGCAGCTCCCCCCACAGACTGGGACCGTCGAGGGTCCTCCGGGCCTCCCTCCGAAGACCAAGCCGGTCTCCTTTTCCCACCCCCACCCCCAGTCCCTCCTCCCTCCCCAGGCCCCCCGCAGACGCAGGCGTCCACTGCCCGGGTCACCCTTGGCACTGAGGGTTCCAGCCCTCGGTTCCCGTTCTTGGCTGTCCGCAGGACACCGCCCGCGCCCCCCTAGTCTCAAGCCTCCCCGCCCCCTCCAGGGGCCAGGGCCACACACACACCCCCCCCCCCCCCCGACGGCGGAGGAGGGCGGTGCGAGGCGGTGCTCCAGCCGCGCTCACACACCTGCTCGGGGGTGCTACCGTCTTCTGCGTACACCCGGGGGTCCGCTCCGAGCTCCAGGAGCGCCTCCACAGCCTCCAGGTGCCCCCCGAAGGCCGCCCGGTACAGCGGCGTCCGGCCGTAGGCGCCCTGCGCGAGGGGCTCCTGAGCGAGGCCCGGGGGCCACGGGCGCCCGCCCCCCCCCCCCCCCCCCGCGCCCCCGCGTCCACCTTGCTGTTGGGGCTGGCGCCCTGCTCCGCCAGCAGCCGGATGGCCAGGGCCTGCCCGCCGGCCGCCGCCTCGACAGCGGCGTGTTCCCGCCGCGGTCCTCGCTCTCCACCAGGGCCACGCGCCCCCGCCGCCGCAGCGCCAACCCCGCCTGGTCGTGGCCCACGCCCTCGCGAGTCAGCAGCTCGTCCACCTGCGCGCGGGCCCCGGGGGCGCCCCGACCCCGGCCCTCGCCCCGCCCCCCGCCTCCCGCCTCCCGCCTCCCGCAGGACCGCCTTGATCTCGCCCAGGTCCCCGGCGAAGGCCGCCTCCCGCAGCCGCGCCCCGCGCCGCCGCTCGGCCGCCTCCTCCGCCTCCCGCCGCCTTCGCGCTGCCTCCTGCTCCCTCCGCACCAGGGCCACGAAGGCCTGCGGGCAGACCCGCACCGAGGAGTCGCGCGCCCCGGGGCACCGGCCGGCCCGCGGTCACACCCCGGCTGTGCAGAGTTCCCGCCACTGGGATCAGACCTCCGGGCCCGGGCAGCCCGGCCGCCTCACCTCCCTCTCCAGCCCTTCAACGCGCTGCAGGTAGTTGCGGTGCTCCTGCCGGCGGCGGGCCAGGGCCCTTCGGGCCGGGAGCTGCCGGAACGCACACTGGATGATCGTGGCCGCTCGATCCTCCGCGGCGGGCCCTGGGGGTGGAGAGAGGGCTCGGGGCTCCTGGTCCCCTCCAAGCCGCGGTCACGCAGCCGCTGGGACCCCAACACCAGGCGTGCCAGACCTCCAGGTTCACCCCACCAAAGGACAGAAATGTTCTAAAATCTGCAAACACAGGGGCACCTGGCCGGCTTGGTTGGTAGAGCAGTGACTCTCCATCTCAGGGTTGTAAGTCCCAGCCACATGTGGGGTGTAGAGGTCACTTCAAAATAAAATCTTTAAAATTGGCAAATGTGGCCGCTCGGGAATAATACACTGGCCGAGAGCAGAGGTGGAGAAGGACCCACAGGCAAGAGTAGAGTTAAGCCCCCAACTCCTGACCTGCCCCACCCCAGACACAGCTGGGACCCCCAGAGACCCCCGCTGCGGAAGACCAGCCGGAGAAGCTAGTAGGCGCCGGAGGAATGGTGAGAAACATGGCCTCGGGCAGAGAAGCCCCCACGTGCCCCCCACAGGCCCCGCCTGGGCATGCAGGGGCTGGGCAGGGCGGACACAAGCCCACGGGGACTCGGAAGAGGGAGCCCAAGGTGCCTGCGGCCCGAGCTCCAGGCCCCACACAGCCTCCGTTGGGGGGCTATGCACCCCGCAGGGAGCACGGGAACCGGACCCGCAGACCCGCACTGGACGAGGGTCCGCACCCCGTGCCCTGGCCCCCTGCCCACCTGAGGTCGGGTGGGTTCACCTCTCTGGGCCTCCACGTCCCTTTCTGCAAAACGGGGTAACCGTGACGGTGACACCCCACGGGGCCCCTGCGGGCTCCCAAAAGTTACTCAGTGCTCGGCACGTGCTCCTGGAGTCGTGCGCCAGAGCGGCAGGGCGGTAGCCGCGCCTGAGTGTGGCAGGGCCACCGCAGCGCGACCTCGCGGAGTCGGGCCACGAAGGCCGCTCACCCAAAGCGCCCGGAGCCGCGGAAGAGCCTGAGAGGGACTCGGTGCGACAAGGAGTCGAGGGGCGGGGACAGTGAGCGAGGCCGGGCGGCCAGAAAGCTGGTGCGGCGGAAAGTGGACAAGCGGAGACAGCGTAGAAAGGGAGGCGAGAACAATGAAACGTGAGGGTTATTCGAGTCTCCGGAGGTCTCCCCGTTGTGGTCTCCGCGTTCCAGAGATAAAACACCAACAGATCTCCTGGCTTGAGTCTACGGGTGACGAGAAAAACGTACCGGGAAACGGACCTCTGGCATCAGGCGCACCACAACTAGGTCGTTGAACCTTCAAGCGACAGCCAGAAAGTTCTTCGAGCCTCCGGATCGAAAGAGAAGCCGACTTGGGCTTCTCCTAAGACGCTTCCCGGCCACAGGAAAGGTCACGGGTCAGGGACTTGGTGTCCACAAAACCGGAGGGAAAAGAGAAGCTGAAGATCCACAGGGACTCTTCTCCCAGTGGCCGAGCGGGGCGTTCGGACCGACAGACGGGAGGACAGCATGACTGCCTCGCAGGTACGAGTGGAAGGGGGGAGGGGGAGCGGCCGCCCCGGGAAGGGGGCCGCAGACCCAGCGGGGCGCCGGGCAACTCGCAGCGCCAGGGGGACAAAACCCGCATGTGATCCGGAGCGCGCCCGCAAGGCTTTGGGCTGAGGCTCCGCTAATGGAAATACAGAAGGCGATTTGGGAGCCGCACAGGAAGAAGAGGACCCGTTGCTTCCCTGAAACGCAAATGTCAGTGAGCGCCCCCATCTTACGTGGCGCCACGCTGGGCAGGAACCCTGAGGAGCTGGTCTTGGGGACGCGGAACAGAAGCCCCAGCAAACCAATCAGTCCTTGACGGGATCCAGATCTGGAGCCGCCCCCACCCACCCCCCTCTCTCCCCCCACACAGACACCTGATGCCTGCCCGAGACCAAACAAATGGGCCCTGCAGGAGGATGGTGCTGCCCAGGGCTTTGGCACGTTCCAGAATGTTTTGTGTGCCACGTACCAAAATCATCAGGCAAATGAAGAAACACCATCTTACTGAAAAAGAAAATGATGAACAACAGAAATAAACCCAGATAGAGCAAATAAGGAGTTCTTGGACGCGGACCTCATGTCTGAGTGACACATTCTCAGAATTAAAGACAAATTAAAAAGCTTTGGGACACCTGGGTGGCTCCGTCTGTTCAGCGTCTGACTTCGGCTCAGGTCATGAGCCCCGCGTCTGGCTCTGTGCCGACAGCTCGGAACCTGGAGCCTGCTCCAGATTCTGTGTCTCCCTCTCTCTGCCCCTCCCCCAGTCTCACTCCCTCTCTCAAAAATAAATAGCATTAAAAAACAATTTTTTTCAACATTAAAAAAAAATGGGGGGCGCCTGGGTGGCTCCGTCGGTTGAGCGTCCGACTTCCGCTCAGGTCATGACCTCACGGTTCGTGGGTTCCAGCCCCGTGTTGGGTTCTGTGCTGACAGGGCAGAGCCTATTTGGAATTCTCTCTCTTTCCCTCTCTGCGCCTCCCCTGCTCACGCTTTCTCCCTCTCTCCCAAAATAAATAAACTTAATAAAAACAATTGGGGCAGAGAACTGGAAACGACAATAATAAAGAACTAAATGGAAATCTGAGAAGGTAAAGATTTAAAACCTGAAGTTGAGAGTTCAGTGAGCAAGCTCAATGAGGTATCAGACGCAGCGGAAAACAGAACAAAACTGGAAGCAAGACACACGGAGACACCAGGTTAGAGGCACAGAGGCCAGAGGAAAGGCCTGGCACGCGCGCAACTCAAGTCGCAAGCTGAAGGGACAGGGAGGAGGTAGCAACATTCAGAGAAAACTTTTCAAAACTAACAAAAGACGTGGAAAACAAGCAGGGGCTCACACCCACAGCACACCACGGTAAAACCGCTAAAAACTAAAGACAGAGAGAAAAGTCTTCAAATTAAAGGAAAAAAGGTCAATTACCTTCAAAGGGATAAAGAAAAAAATTAAGGCAAAACAAACACACCTTTGGACACACAAAAGGGCCTCAGCAGCCGCAGAGCAGCCCAGCAGGGGTGCGGGTGCGGGCAGGGGCAGGGGCAGGGGCAGGGTCCACGGAGAGAACGCACGTGCGGGGGAGATGCTCCCCAGACAGCGCTGCCGTCGCAAACACAGCTCAGTTAGGACACGCACAACACCGGGGCATGTGCCCAGAGGAGGGCAGGGGTAGTTCAAAGTGCCGAGGTCCGCGCCATGTCAGGACGGGGGACAGTCCCACTGGACTTGAAGACTCCAGGACAGGTGACCGCGGCAGGATTAGTATAGAAACACTGGCAGGCACGCCTGGGGTGGCGCCCAGCAGTTTGGGCCCCGTGTCGGCCCCCTCCTGGAACAGGGGTGCCGTCCGTGTGGTGCAGGCGGTGGGCACTGCGCCCCGTGGCTACCCCACGCTCTACAGGGCTCCCCCTTGGCAGACGGGGATCGCTGTTGTGGGCCCCGCGAGAAGGCCACGGGGAGGCACACGCACACGCCCGGGCCGCAGGAGTGCAACACGGCACACGCGAGCTGTCTTCCGTTACTGAGTTTGTGGCCGTTTGTCAAGGCAGCAACAGAAAACACAAAGTTATGCCCAACTGCGAGTGGTAAGTAAAGTCTAAGGCAACAGGTGTCTCTGGAGCTAAAGAACATTCCAGAAGGGGAGGGAGCAGTCTGCCAGGCAGTATGGCTCTTACAAAGACGTCCACCTCTGCTGACAAGGCCTCAAAATGCACCGAGCAAAACTATGAAGAGCAGCCGACGAATCTAAAATGGCACTAGGGGGGCGCCCGTGGGCTCAGTCGGTGAAGCGTCCGACTTCGGCTCAGGTCATGATCTCGCGGTTCACGGGTTCGAGCCCCGCGTCAGGCTCTGTGCTGATGGCTCAGTCTGGAACCTCCTTCGGATTCTGTGTCTCCCTCTCTCTGCTCCTCCCCCGCTCACTCTCTGTCTCTCAAAACTGAATAAACGTTAATAAATAAAACCATAACGTGTGTAACGACACAGGAAACGTCTATTTTACGGCTAACACTCTGCCTGGCCGACATGTTGAAAATGCAGGACCCAGTCACCACCGAACCCCGTCACCGCGGGACTCTGTCACCACTGAACCCTGTTGACAGGGAGCACGGGGCAGGCCGGGGCCCAGCACAAGCTAGCACCTCCCCCCATCGTGGGTTATGTGGGACATTCCTCAGGCCCTCCGGGCTGCCCAAGGACAAAGGAGAGGAAAGGAAACCAAGGCTTAACCGATAGAGATCACAGTCCTGTGGGGCCTGAGTCTCCAAGCAAATTCCAGGAAAAAGGCAGTCTTCTCAACGGCCTCATCTCCAGAAACTCCCTCCTGCCTCAGGGCTAATGCTTTGCTAGAGGGAAAAACCACCTCAGCTTGACCCTAGCTGGGCCTCCAGGAATCTCGAATCCTCTTTAGGATGTGGAAATCCCTTCAAGAAACTTCCTCTTGAGGTCATCCCCCCCCCCCCCCCCCCGACCCACCGACCGACCGACCCGCACAGTATACCGAGCAGTCATTCTGCACGACCCCAGGGCAGCTCTCCCTGCCCTCGGGTCCTGGCCCCGGGCTTTACTAAAATCACCTTCTTGCACCAAAGACGACTTCCAGGATTCCTTCTTGGCAGTGGGTTCCGGACCCCCCACCGTCACCCCCAAACCTCATCACCTGTCACCACGGTTAAGGTTACGATCAAATAAGGAAAAATCAAGTAGGGATACCCATATATTTAGAAATTCTGGAGTACGTTTTACAATAAGCCGCGTGTCAGAGGACAAAACACGAGGAAAACGATGAAGTTCGTGGAAGCAAATGTTCACGGCGCGCGTGGGTCCCGCCGCGCGGTCAGAGGGTGCAGAGCGCTATCCGAGGGCGATGCCTCCTCCGTGGGTCGGGCCGCGCGGCAGAGCCCGAGCGGGGAGTAAGCGTTTGCCATTTGAAACCAAGAAACTTGTTCCTGAAGACCCAGCCCATCCTGACCGATTCAGAAGCAGGCGGCAGACGTTCAGACTGAACCGTGTGGCCCGGGCTTCGGGCCGAGCAGGGGGCGCGCAGAGGACGCCCTCTGGGACACACGAGGCACCGCGTGAACTTGTGGCGCCAGGGGGCCAGGCGGGAGCACACGTTGGCAGCGCGAAAGACGAGCTCAGAGTACGAGGGGCTGTTTTGCAAGTAGAAGGGGAAAGCGGGCAAGTCCACGCTTCGAGGACCAACCACGTGGATGGAAACGGTAACTCTTTCAAATCCCAAATAGCGCGGGGTAAAATTGAGGGGACGTTTGAGGGACACGCGCAGTGAGAACTCAGCCCCGCGTCGAGGACAGAGCCACGGGCAGGGCCGGGTCTGGGGAGTCCTCTCCTGTGACTGGGCACGACCCTCCCATCGGCCCCGGTAAACTCCAGGCAGCCACGATTAACGACAGGGATGAAAGACACTGAGGGGAGGCGAGACAGGGAGACGGACCCCGCCGGCCAGGGCTCCTGGCGCGCGAAGTCGTCCGGAGCCGCACAGGGGGCCGGGGCGGGGGGCAAAAAACTGGACATCATGCGTGTCCACACTGCCTCGTTCCGAACAACGGGGCGCGTGGGTGATTTGTTGCTTTTTCCTTTGATTTTCTGGCACGGCTTCAAATTTGTATGAGTGCGTGGGCTTGGGGGTGCTATCTCATAGTCGTGCACCTGTCCTGCACGGCTGGGACCATCGGCTGTGGACGTCCCTCCGGCCGGCGCCCCCCGACGGCTGGTGCTTCTCTCTCTATCCTCCCATCGCCAGAAGGTCCGATCGGAAGAACACGAACGCTTCAAGAATTACGGGGTCCTCGAGAGAGAGCGACGCGCTATGAACACCCCTAAGTTCCCAGATGGAGGCCTCAGGGGCTGTCCGAGACCTTGTTAAAACGACCTCTTGTATCTCACAGACGCAGGACAGGCAGATAAGCACCAACTGCAGGCTCGGTCATGTGCGTCGGAAAACCACCACCACCGTCCCCACCTGCTTCACGGGGTTTTGGCTTTGGTTCTTTGTATTTGTTAGTCGGATACAAAATACTTAGGGCAGGGTCTCACCCGTGGTGAGCATGCGATAAGTGTGACGATCCGTGTCCTCATCGTCACTGTTATTGTACGAAAAGCCAAGTGGGAGAGCCGTGAACTTCCTACCAGAAGAGCAAATCAAAGAAAAGATAGCGGGGCGCCTGGGTGGCGCAGTCGGTTGGGCGTCCGACTTCCGCTCAGGGCACGATCTCGCAATCTCGCGGGATCTCGCGATCTCGCGGTCCGCGAGTGCGCGCCCCGCGTCGGGCTCTGGGCGGACGGCTCGGAGCCTGGACCTGCTTCCGATTCTGTGTCTCCCTCTCTCTCTGCCCCTCCCCCGTTCATGCTCTGTGTCTCTCTGTCCCAAAAATAAATAAACGTTGAAAAAAATTTTTTTTCAAAGAAAAGATAGCAAACTTAAGAGGATGTACAGATTCACGGCACAGTGGAGGAACTAAGTTCTTCAGTTTTCGTACCGCAGCAGACGGACAGTTTGCGGACAGTGACTAAGTGATGGTGAGCTTAATCAAAAGCTCACTTCAATCGCACCTGCTGCTCCAGACGCGCCTTCCCATTAATGGAACCAATCAAGGCAGCACTCAGCACCTGTCATGGCTGCGACCATTAACCCGGTCAATGTCTGTCCTAGCCCGGGAAACATCGGCCACAGGTGGCTACTTCAGTGCAGTGACAAAAACCCAGTTGTCCGGGGGCACCTGGTGGGCTCAGTCAGTGGAGCGTGTGGCTCTGGATCCCGGGGTCATGAGTTCGAGCCCCACCCTGGATGTAAAGATTACTTAAATAAACTTTAAAAAGAAAACATTCGGGGCGCCTGGGTGGCTCAGTCAGTCAGGCGTCCGAGTTCGGCTCAGGTCACGATCTCGTGGTTTGTAGGTTCGAGCCCCCGCGTCGGGCTCTGTGCTGACAGCTCAGAGCCTGGAGCCTCCTTTGGATTCTGTGTCTCCCTCTCTCTCTCTGCCCCTCCCCTGCTCACACTCTATCTCTCTCTCTCAAAAATAAATAAACATTAAAACAATTTTAAACAATAAGAAATGAAAAAAATAAAAAAGTTCTTCTGGGTTGTCACTCCTGTTACTTTTAGCACACAACTGTTCAAAGTGACAGACATATTTCAAAATTTGGAGGTACGATCACAGAACATAAATACACAAGTGGTGCGAGCAAGCAGAAGGGTAGTGAAATAGAATTTGCATGAGACGAGCCAATGAGCCCAGCATCTCTCCCGCCCCTGCCGCAGGCCTTGGAAAAGGAGCCTGATGAAGTAACCAGAGACACAGGCAGGGACGCCCCTGCAGGGGCCCATCATCCCGGGTCCCTCCACCCCACCCCTGCCTCTGTGCGGGTGCAGCGAAGGCGTTCCAGGCTCTGACTTCTGGGGAGGTGACAACTGAAGTGAGTCTTGCACGCGTCCTGAGTGTGGGGTCTGGGACGGCCACCCTTCCGAAATCTAGGCGGCCCTCGGCAGCCTGCAGGTACCCCGAGGCCGGGCCTCCGCTGCCCACTCAGAGGCAGAAGCCCAGCTCTTGGGGGCCCGCCGCTGGGCTCCTGGCCTGCACAGCCGCCCAGGTACCAGCCTCCCACAAGCTCCTGAGCTCGGGCCGTCCCCTCGACAGCCCCTTGCCCGCCCAGGGAAGATGGCCACTTCTGAGGCTTATTTCTGTGAGCTTCCGTGGTCCCTTCCTGATTTTTTAGACTCCCAACAGCTGTTCAACCAACTGTCCTATTAAAGTCTGTCTTTTGATTTTAGCAAGTTTCTGTTTCCTGGAGGGCATTCTGACGGGGACAGTACCTGGTACCAGAACAGACCCTAAAAGATACAATCACACAATCAGTTTGGTCCCGCTCTCATCTTTGACCATGGTACCGAGCTCCTGGCCAGCAGGAAGGGAGATGCCCGTGATCCGTGGCAAGAAGCAGCGAACCAGACCGGCACCTGTGCTCGAACAGGAGGCCTGGATGCCTTCGGGGGGCACCCTGCAGCCCATCGCAGTCAACCCGCCTCCAAGCTCCCCAACAGCCCCGTTTGCGAGGGGGACTCGGCCCCGGAGGAAGGGCGGGGGCCAGAATTCGGACCAAGCACCGGGGCCCCAAAATACCACCGTGGTCCTCTAGTGACAGCGGGGGCTTCTCGTGGACAGGAGATGGTGGAACTGGGGTGCAAGAGGGGGGCCGAAGGCAAGAGGAGGGAGAAGGGGCTTGCTCTCCCCCGTCTGCTGCGCATTCTCACACCGCCCCGGCCACGCAGCGGCTTCTGTGTCAGAGGAGGCCGGTCTTCTGAACCAGGCGGCGGCCTCCGCTGAAGCAGCCGCCCTGAGAGGCGAGGCCCCCGTGACCTCTCACCGCACCCGGCCCATAATCAGAGCCAGGGGTCCGAGCAGACGGGCGGGGAAGTGCAAGCCGGCTCCAGGAAGAAATAGCCGGCTTTCAAAAAACTCTTTTTTGCAGCAAACGGTCGATGTGAGTCTACAAAGCCTCCGCCTGACTGGGATCCTTGGGCACCCCCGGCGCTAAAACAGTAAGAAGGACACTTGTGGGGACGCCTGGGCGGCTCGGTCAGTTAAGCCTGCCTGGGATTCTCTCGCTCTCGGCCCCTCCCCCACTCGTGCTCTGTCTCTCTCTCTCAAAATAAATACACTCGAAAAGAAAAAAGAAAGAAGAGGGGTGTCTGGGTGGCTCAGCTGAGCTTCCGACTCTTGACTTCGGCTCGGGTGGTGATCTCGCGGTTCATGGGTTTGGGCCCCGCGGTGGGTGCTGGCGGCTTGGAGCCTGCCTGGGATTCATTCTCTCTCTCTCTCTCTCTCTTTCTCTCTCTCTCTCTCTCCCTCCCTCCCCCGCTTTCTCACTCAAAAAATAAACAAGCTCATTTTAAAAATTACTTTAAAAAGACAAAAGGAAGAAAGACACTTGTGAGTGACTGCGGAGCTCAGTGGCGACTCCGAGGGGAATGACCAGTTTCTGGAAGAAAAGAGGTTAAGTGGCTGCAGCATGCCGTCGTGACAGGCAGAAGGCAGAGTGGTGGTCAGGGCGCTCTGACGTGCGACGGGACACGTGGGCAGTGTGCGGGGCACCGTTCGATCTGTAAAGTCAGAATAACCCCAGGCTCTGCCGAGCAGATATCTGACGTCAGCCATCACAGTCGCCCGCGGTCCCAGACCAGCGCCAAAGTCAAAGGCGGAGCTGCTCTCGGAGGAGGACCCAGCCACAAGCTCTGTCCCGACACCGAATACTCTCGCAGTCCTTCCTCAGAGGGGTCCGTGGCCCTGTAGCTGAATGAAGCGCACACTGGGCAAAGGGGGGTGGGGTGTAGACCTTCAGAGGACCCCCGGGGGTGGTATCTAAACCGCCACCCGCAGCTTTGCCGCAGCGTCAGGGTCCTCTGCTCGCAGAAGGGGCGTCCGCGAGGAAGGCACCGTGGCTTGAGTCGTCTCCCCCGGGTCCGGCAGGTCTACGGATCCAACCTGTACGTTGGGATGGATCTGCTCAGCCGCTGGCGGGAGGCTCACCTCGGCGCCTTGACCAGCGGGGCCATTACGGCAGGAAGAGCCAAGCGGGGCCCCAGGAAACTTCCTCCCGACCAAGACGGTGGACAAGAGAGAAACAGTGCTTTCCCGGAGGACTCGTAGAGATCAGCAGCGACACCAAGGCCTGGGGGGACCCACGTAAATAGTCAACTGATCTTTACCAAGAAGCAAAGGCCGCCTTTCCAATGAACGGGCAGGGACAGCTGGTCACCCACGTGCAAAGGGGGAGAGAACGTAGGCTCACAGCTGCACACACTTTACAGAAATTCACTCACAGTGGATCACAGACCGGGGGCGACCGACCGGCTCAGCCGGTGAGGTGTGCGATTCCTGATCTCGGGGTTGTGGGTTCAAGCCCCACACTGGGTGGAGAGATTACTTAAAAAACTAAAATCTTAAAAAAAAAAAAAAAAAAATGGATCACAGCCCCGAACGTGAAATGCAAAACTATAAAGCTCTTAGAAGATGACACGGGACAAAACCTGGATGGCTGTGGGTATGCTGACCATCTTTGGATGCAACTTCAAAGGCACCGTCCAGAAAGGAAGTCGTTGATACGCTGGACCTCATTCACTTAAAAAATTCCTGCTCTGTGAAAGACAGTGTCAGAGAGTGAGAAGACGAGCCACAGACGGGAGAAAATATTTGCAAAAGACGCATCTGGTAAAAGCATGTCACACGGGGCGCCCACTCGTGATTTCGGCGCAGGTCAGGATCTCGCGGTTCTTGAGTTTGAGTCCCGCATCAGGTTTGGCACTGACGGTAAGGAGCCTGCTTGGGACGCTCTCTTGCTCTCCCTTTTTTGCTCTCTCCCTCTTCAAATACATAAATAAACTTAAAAAAAAGAAAAAAAACCCACGTTATCCAGAGTATACAAAGAACTCTTGAAACTCAGCAGGAAGGAAACAATTAAACAACAGGCCAGAGGCCTTAACAGATGAGTCCCCCAAAGAAGATAAACAGATGGCAAACAATCATATAAAAGATGCTCCACATCACATGTTATCTGGGAAATGCAAATTAAGACAACGAGATCCGCCCGCACACCTACTAGAACGGCCAAAATCCAGAGCACCGACAACACCCGATGCTGGTGAGGACGCGGAGCCACAGGAACGTTCGCTCGTGGCTGGTGGGAAAACGGAATGGGGCAGCCACTTTGGAAGACAGTCTGGAGAGTTCTTATTAAACATGCTCTGGCCACGTGATCCTGGAGTCACGCTCCTTGCTGTTTACCTAAAGGAGATGAGAACTTGTGTCCACACGAGAACCTGCACACAGGTGTTCACAGCGGCTTCATTCAGAGCCCCCAAACCCTGGAACAGCTGAGGTGTCCGTCAGCAGGTGAACGGACAACCTGTGGTCCACCCAGACAACGGAATGTGGGTCGGCACTAAGTAGGAACGGGCTGTCGAGCCGTGAAAAGACCTGGAGGGACCCTAAATGTATATTACGAGGTAAAAGAAGCCAGTCCGAAAAGGCTACGCACGGTACGATTCCAAGTCTGTGACATTCTGGAAAAGGCAAAACCGTGGAGACGGTAAAAGACGAGTGGGGGCCGGGGGGACGGGATGGACAGAGGATTCAGGGCAGTGAAGCTACTCCGTGTGACACTCTCAGTATCGGGCACACGGATTACACGTCTGTCCAAACCCGCAGAATGTGCGGGCCTAGAGTGAGCCCTGAGGTAAACTGTGGATGCCGGCTGCTGACGAGGCATCACGATCAGGTACCCGTGTCCGTTCACTGACTGGGACGCAGGTACCACTCTGGCGGGGATGCTGACAGCTGGGGAGATCGCACACGAGTGGGGGCAGGGGGTATATGTGAAGTGTGTGTACTTTCCCCTCCGTGCTGCTGGGAACCTGAAAGTGCTCTAAAAAATAAAGCCTTAATTTAGACAAGAAGGCAGGAAGGCTCGAGGAGAGCGGGAGTGGGGTCCCCAGAATATCTCCATTGAATTCACCAATCCGGCCTTTGCAGAAAGTGAGTAATGGCGGAAGATAACGGAGCACGAGCATGGTGACCTCGAATGGGTGGCAGGGCCGGTCGGGTCTGCCGTCCGGAAGCGGCGCCTTCGCGGGAGCCGATCTGCCTCTGGCAGATCGTATGTGGCGACTGATTTGGCACATGCTTTCCCCTCAACAGCCATCACTGGGAGGGCCTGGCCAGGGCGGCAGTCTCCCCTCACCATCTCTTCTCAAGACCCCGGCTACGCTCTGCCTTCTACTCCGCTATGGCTCACAGGGACCGTGGCAGACAGAACGATGCCCCTGCCAAAGATGCCCATGTGCTGGTCCCTGGAGCCTGCGAGTGTGCTGTGTTACATGCAGGAAGGAATTAAGATTGAAGATGGAATTAAGGCACTAATCAGCTGACCTTAACATGGGATGATCACCCTGGGTTATGCAGGTAGACGCAATGCAATCACAAGGCTCCTTACAAGTCGAAGAGACAGGGGGCGCCTGGGCGGCTCAGTCCATTGAGCGTCTGACTCTTGATTTTGACCCAGGTCATGATCTCACGGTTCGTGAGTTCCAGCCCATCGGGCTCTGTGATGACAGTGCGGAGCCTGCTGGGGATTTTCTCTCTGCCCCACCCCTGCTCATGTGCTCTCTCTCAAAATATACAAGCTTAAAAAAAAAAAAAAGTGGAAGAAAGAAGAGCCCATAGGGAGCTGTGACTCGAAAGAAGGTCCAACAGATGCCACACTGCTGACCCGGAAGGTGAGGAAGGGCCAGGAGCCGGGAACGCGGGCACCTCCAGGAGGGAGGACACAGATTTCCCTCTGGAGCCCCAGGAAGGATCTCGGTCTTGCCATGGCCTTTCTGTCACCCGCCGAAGCCCGTGTCGGACTTCTAAGCTACAGTGCTGGCTGTCGCAGCAACTGCAGACAGTGGACACGGGAACCCAGATGCTCCTGGCACCTCCCCGGTCCAGGGAGCTCCAGACAGCGGAGGCAAAAGCACGCCGGTGAAGTCTTGAGGGTTCATGAATCCGGGGCGCGTTGGGACATCTCAAGGTAAAGGAGAAATGGCCCGTGAGGACTTGAGAGCAGCACAAGCCATACCTGGGAGTACGGCCCACCCCGCTTACTGAGAGACCCAGAAAAGGCTACCGGCTCCAGCAGGGCCCGGAGGTCGTGGCGGAGGCAGGAGGCGAGGCCGGCCCTGCCGGAGGGTCTGTGGGGAGAAGGATGCCGTCAGCAAGGCCAGGGGACGGCCGCAGGCTCTAGAGTAAGGCTCTGCCTTCCGGGACAGAACACCATTCATGGTTTGGCCCCTGGGGAGGCGGGGGTCCGGCTGGGGCACCGGAGGTCGTGCAAACTGGGCGGTCAATCACCGCCTGGGGTCCTCGCCCGTGGACCCCGGCACGGGGCACACGCAGCGGCAATCCACTGCGTGACAACAACGAGCCACCGAGGAGGCACAGTACATTCCGTGACCCACACAGTCCTGCCGTCCTGTCCTCTCTCCAGCAGGATCACAGCCTCGCCACCTGGGAGGACAGGAGGCGGAGCAAAGTCTCGCCTTGATGCACAGGAGGCTCAGCCATGTGATCGCCGCCTATTACGCTCCTCTGTCAGGGGGACCCTAAAAGACGGCGGTGGAAGGGCTCCCCCAGGGGCACCTGGTCACCCCTCCCTATGGGTGGGAAGGGTGGCCGGGAGTGTGCAGAAAATGGGACCCCAGGACACTGGTGAAAGGCTTGGCTGGCTCCTCAGGAACACACACTGAGCAGGACTGGGATGACAGAGACACGCAGGTCTGGAAAGGCACGAGGATGGGCACGCGGCAGGAGCAGGCTAGGGGCACCACACAAGGGTGGCTGGCTCTGCATCTCACCGTGACACGCCCAGACACAGCCCGCTGCGGAGGAGACGACAAACACCCAGGTGGACAGCACAAGGGACCCGTGGGTATCGGCCAGCCTTTCTGCTCGGCCGCCCAGTGCTCACGTGCAGGCCTGAGCTGAGCGGAGTGGCCGCAGTGGCGGGGACGCCGGTGACACTCGGACCCAACAGCATGAGTCCCTCTCATCGAGGCTGACCCAGATCAGATGCTGTCCCGCCCGATGGCCTTCTCCATAGCAGCTCACGTCCGGGACTTGGGGGGCGGCAAGGAGCCTGGGGAGGACTCCCTCCGAAGGGACTTCTCGGAATAAACCCAGAGCGTGCGAACACTCCTGTGTTCCCCCCTGTGGCCGGCCCCCTCCCCCCCCCCCCCCCCCCCCCCCCGCTGCAGAGGCGGCTCTGGCTTAGCAAACGGATGCGGAGACTGTCCCAGGGCTCAGGAGCCACATGCCCCCGGCAGCAGGGCAGGGCCCCGCACACCCTCCCCTCCGGGTGCCCAGGCCCGAACACATTTCCGTGCAAAGGGGACACCATTTATTCTGGCTGACGTGGGTTCCCACGGGGAGGCTCCTGCTGGGCCACCTGCTCTGCTCACGGTGCCATGTGCGCAGACCTGCTAACCCCCAGTGCCAGTCCCAACCCCCGGCTCACAGCAGAAAGACACAGTGCAGGGGCCCGTCGGGTCTCATCCCACGCCCCAGGACAGCTGGCCTCAGACACGAGTGGCAAGGCCTGCTGGAGGCTCAGGACTCCCACCCTGTCAGACTGGGTGCTGTTCCGGAGAATTCGGTGGGAGCCCGCTGCCCGCTCCGGAAACCGAAACAGAAGGCAGGGAATGACGTCTGTTCCTCCTTCCCCTGACACTGAGAGTGTGACCTAAGTGTGGACAGCTTCTCCCCAGGAGTCTTGGAAAAGTCGCACCAGGCCATGGGCTCAGCAGAGACAGGTCTCCATGGAGCTCCAGAGTCCAGTCCGGCCAGCACTGGCTTCCAGTGACAGAAGGGACATCCTACGCAGCCTTCGTCCAGGGTCTGACCTTGCCTGCGTCCTGTACTCCCGATCACGTCTGCCTCTTTCCCAGCCCAAATCCCCAGCTAATGAATATCCTTCCAGCACATTCCATTTCTACTTAAACTGCATAGAATATGTTCCTTCTGTACGTAATCCAGAACCATGACGAATACATCGGGCATATATAGCTTTTATAAAACCATTAGCTTTCACAAACCTGCTGTGGTCCGCCCCTGTCCTCAGGACAAGGTCAGGCTCCTTGTCCTGGCCCTTGGTGTGTGGGTGCGGTGCTGGGAGTTCATCCTGGAGCCAGGCCAGCACCACCCGCACAAGACCGGGTCTGTGTGGGGTGTGAGCCCGCTCGCCCTCCGGGGACTAGACTAGAAGTAAAATGGGACTCAGGAGGCAAAAAGACCAGGGCCAGGGGAGGGAAAGAAGCCGAGAACACGAAGAGCTCTCCGTGGGCACGAGGGCTCTGGCTCAGGTCACCAGGGAGCAGTCTTGGGAGACTGGACAGCAGAGAGGAAGGGTCTACCCTTGGATGCGCTGGCGAGTTGGAGGACACCCAGGAGAGGGCTGGGGGGCTGAGCCGAATAGGGGATCGCGCACAGGAGGACAGTTTGGTAAAGACATAGCCCTGGAAGTCAGTGCCCATAGACGGCAGCGGAGGCTGTGCGAGGGAAGACGGCCTGGGACGGGGCCCCAGGCGCAGGCGCCCAAGAGTGAGCAGGAGAGGCCCGGTGGGACACTAAGGCGGTGCCTCCCTCCAGGCCCCGGGACACCCGCCGGCCGCTGGAGCTGAGGAGGGACGGACACGACCACAGGGAGTTAAAGGCAGGAGGGAGAGGGACTCCCGAGAGGCCGCGCCCCTGGGAGGCGGGCACGGAGCCAACCCCGCCCAGCCCTCACCTCCCGGGGAAAGCAGGAGGCCGGAGGCATCAGAGGGAGGGAGGGCCCGGGTTCGCGCGCCGCCCGCTCCCGGGAGGGCCGCGCGGCTGCACGAGCCCCCGCGCGCATGCACGCTCACACTCGCACACACGCGCGCACTCCCGTGCATGCTGGCCACGCGCGTCCCGGCCCAGGGCAGCCCCTTCCCCGCCAGCCCACCCCCCAGTCCTCCCCCTCCCCGCCGGCCCCCAGGCTCTCACCTGCGGGGGCCTCGGCCTGCGGGCCGGTCTCCCTCTGCCCTGGCGGCTGGCGGTGCGCTCCCGGCTTCCCTGGGGGACGGGGTGGTCAGCTCGGTCGAGACGTGGACCCTCCCCCTCCCCTCAACCTCGGGAGGCGACTCTGCACCGAGTGCAGTCACCTCCTGGCTAAGCAAGTTGCCTCCCGCCGTTAAGGAGCGCCCACCCCGGGGGCCAGCCCTCCACGGAAAGCAGAGCATCGCCCCTGGGGTTGCCGCGCGGGGGCGCCGGTGAGCCCGGCAGGCAGGGCCGCCCCTGCACCTGGGTCCCGAGGCCCCAGCTCCCGCGAGCCCAGGTGCTGCGAAGCCTCCGGGAGGAGGAGCCGCTGTTTGCTCCACCCCTAGGGCCGCCCGCATCTGGTGCCGCGTAGGTCGCGCGGGCCCTACTCCCTGTGTGTCCGCCTGTGCTCCCCCGAAGCTTCAGGGGCGAGGGCCGAGCGGGAGGACGAAGAGGGTGCTCCCAGCAGGGCTGGGCGAGGCAAACCGGTCAAGCCAGTGTGGCAGAGCCGGCTGGGATGGGGCCCTGGGCGTGGGTGTGAGTCAGCGGCCCCAGGCTGGGGAAACGCTGGGGAGGAGGGCTGGGGAGGAGGCCGTCTGGGGCCTCCTCCCAACAGGAAGCCCAGGGGGACGCCAGCACTCCTCCGGCCCTGTGCACCCCCCCACCAGCCAAGGTCCGTCCCTGGGGATCCAAAGGCCTTTGCTTCTGTGGGCAGGGTAGCTGGACCCCCAAGCGCGAGGCTTCCAGAGCCACGGCCCCACCCCAGGGCAGGATGGACTTGCTTACTACCCCATGTCAGTCCACAAAATGCCTTTCAAGGCCCCACCTCTCCAGTCAGCCCCCACTGAGTGCCAGCACCCCCCCCCCCCCAAGAGGCCACCACTCTGGGCGAACAGC
This sequence comes from Acinonyx jubatus, assembly GCF_027475565.1. NCBI lineage: Eukaryota > Metazoa > Chordata > Mammalia > Carnivora > Felidae > Acinonyx > Acinonyx jubatus. The sequence goes on from NC_069394.1 coordinate 984,273, forward strand.
TCTGTCACCTCCACAGAGCATCCCAGGCAAGCGTGCGCCCCTGTGTGGCCCCTCTGGCCGGCTGGGGGGTGGGGGGGGGGTGCCAGGGTGCTCAGTGTGATCTGGAGCCTCCCATGCCAGTTGGGTTGGGACTCTCTGTGGTCAGGCTGGGATGCAGCTCCGGGCCCGGCCCGGCCGGCCGGCCCTGAGCTGGACCAGGGGTGGGGCGGGGGCAGGGGTGGGTGGTGGGGGGCGGAGGCACTGTTGCCCGCCCAGGGCAGGACCAGACTCGCTACACACAGCCTGCGATCTGGTTGCCGAGTCACCTCCGCCAGTTTCTCAGTCTCCCTCCCAGTCTGGCCAACGAGGCCTGTGGCCTGTAAAGTCCTGCGCCCTGTGTCAGCACGTTAGTCAGCCCTCGCGCCTGGGTGAGCCACCACGCCGCCGGAGTCCCTATAAACTCCCCAGCGTGGCCCAGCCCAACGAGCGGGGCCCGTGAGCCCCACAGGCAGAGCCAGGGCCCAGAGCCGCCGCATCATAGACACCAGCCAAGGGGCAGGGCAGGAGCGGAGGACCCACTGTGGCCTCCCGGGGATGGCCCCTGAGCCCGCCTGATCAAGGGTGGCCGGCAATGAGCTAGGGCCCTGGGGCAGCAGTCACCGGGTAAAAGGCGCCGGATCGCGGGCCATGTCGGGGAGACGAAGTCGGGCTCGAAGAGCCCGAGCCAGGAGGGCGGGCAAGGCACAGCAGGCCTCGGGTCAGAAGGGCCCTGAGGCCAAGCCCCCGCCCCCTGCCGCAGGGGGCCCTCGGGACGAGGTGGGGGTGGCCCCTGCAGAGCACGTGACCAGCAACAAGCCAGCTGCCCAGGGACACCCCAGGGTGGCCGAGCCAGAGCGGCCACAAGTAGCTGAGCGGCCAGTGCAGGCCACCGCTCTGGGGTCCGAGCTGGTGTTAGTCCCCCCTGCGGACATGGAAGGCTGTGGAGCGGGGGGCCTGGCCCCGGGCCTGGGTCCCGAGCTGCTGAGGCTCCACGAGGTCCAGCTGTGCCTGGCCCAGGAGCAGCTGCTGCTGGAGGACCGGCGGCGGCAGGTGCAGCTGCAGATGCAGCTGTGGCAGGAGGAGCAGCTGTGGAGGGAGCAGCTGTGGCAGGAGGAGCAGCTGTGGAGGGAGCAGCTATGGCAGGAGGAGCAGCTGTGGAGGGAGCAGCTGCAGGAGCAGCAGGCCTGGGTTCGCGTGGAGGGGCTGGAGCTGGCCATGGCCCTGGAGCAACTCCGGAGCGAGGGCCTTGAGGTGCTGCAGACCCAAGGCCAGGTAAGGGGGTGGAGGGGGGGCTCCGGACGACGCGTGGGGGTGTGGTGACCGTGCAGGCAGCTCACAGGTACCCGCCGAGGGCCAGCCGCCTGCTGTTGTGTGTGCTGCGGCCGGGGTGGCTGCGGGCTAACCGTGGGCCTGTTTTCGTATTTGCAAGTCGAGGCTGGTGCCCACGGCACAGGGCGCTACAAAGACCGTGCGACGGCAAGCCGTCCCGGGACATTTGTTCAGGGAAATTGAGGCAGAGGTGTTCCCACAGAGGACCCGGGTGTCCTGGCCAGCTGAGCCAGGACAGGTGGCTGCAGGAGCCGTCTGGGGCAGTGTCGGGGTACACAGGGTCACCTGCAGCAGGGACCCGGGTGGACAGTCAGCAGGCAGCGGAAGCGAGGACATGCCTGCCCCCACGCCCCCAACGCGGCCTCCAGGCCTGCTGGCCCTGCCTCCACTGTTTACTGCAGTGTGTGCTCCCAGGGCTTGAGATCACAGAGGCAGCGTGCGGCCCTCAGCCTGTCATCCTCATTCCAGAAAGGCTGCTTCCTCAGACGCCGCTGGGGCTATTTTGGGAAACTAGGGTCTGACCCCGGCTTGACATGAAGAGTAGTCACCACCGTCCCAACCGTCCCGGCAGGTCATGCGCTCTGTGAGCCCTCTGGGGTCCAGGGACTTGGACCGCCCCCCTCCGAGCAGAGGGGCCGCATCTGGGGAACAGGGTAGGTGCTCCATTATCCACCACAGACCCCTGGTGCAGGCTGGGAGCTGGAGGGACCCAGAACCGCCGCCGGGAAGGCCGGCGGCTAAGTAGACAACTCAGACGAACGCCACGACAGAGAAGACGACAGAGAAGACGTGGGACTCAGAGAAGGGAAGGACGAGGGCTGGGGGGAGGTGCCCCTCCCGACCCCTGGCAGGGCTGAGCCAAGGGCAAGCGGTCACCATTCAGCCTGGAAGTGGCTATGGAGAGGGTGGCCCGAGAGAGCAGCAGCAGGCAGGGAAAAGCAGCGGATGGCCCAGGTGGAACAGAGGGTCACAGCGGACCACACACTTAGCCTGAGGATCCCCAGCGCGAATTGTCACCGAGCTGTCTCAAGCTGTGCTCCTCCACACACTGCTCCCCAGTCCCAGCCCGGGGGTGCAAGTCTCAGGGTCAGGGCCTGGAACGGACTGCTGAGCCCTGAACCCTCAGTCTGTCATACCCAAGCCCATCTCAGAGGTCCCCTGAAAGCCACTCTCAGGGGGAAGGGTCTTCTCAGACCATCCCCGGTGGCTGCGCAGAGGGTCTCACAAGCCGGTGTCTGAGTGGAGGTGCGCGGAGATCAGACTCACGTACCGGCAATGGCTCTCGGGGCTCCCGGCCTGGCTCCAGGGACGGATGTCTGCCGCTTCCCTGACGGTGCAGCTTTGGCAACCCCTTCTTGCTGCTCATTTTCCTGGGGCGGGGGGCGGGGAGGAAAGGTCAAGGAGTGTGTGCTTAGAGTGGCAGCGGCAGCAAGGACCAGCTTCGCGCACGGACTTGGGCCTGTGTGCCCCGCCCCAAACACAGCTTCCCTCCGGCTTTCTGGCCCACCTGCCTGCTCCTGGCCACTGGCTTGTGTGCGCCCAGCAGCTCAGGGGGAGTGCGCGACAAGGACATCCAGCCACAGCTCACCCCCTTGCCCTTGTTCACCTGCTGTCTCCACCCCGTGGCTCATCCATCCTTGGTTCCCAGGCCCTGACCGGCACCCCCAGCGCTGGGTGTCCGGAACCTACGTCCCTGCTCCAAACCACTGGGCAGCCAGCTGGACAAGCTTCCTCCTAACGCACAGCTCAGTCCTGCTCCGCTAAAGCCTCCGTGCTCCCCCCACTGCCCCCAGCCCCCCCAAAACACTGACACTTCTGTGACCCCAACCCACTCTTGTTTCCGCCCTGGCAGGTGTTCCTGTCAGGGCCTGGAAGCACTGCCTTTCTCCCTAGTCCAGGCGGCTGACCCCAGAGTTTATTTCCCCCTGGGAGGTCTCCTTGGCCCAGGCTGGGTCGGGTCCCCTTGCCTCCCCCCCATGGACAGGTGACTCACTGTAGCACTTCATGGGCCCTGGTGTGACCCCAGGCCCGTGTGCGTGCCACTTGCGCTGCTGGTGTCTCACAGTGTTTGGGGAAGGAATTAGTGAAACTGACCCAGAAAACGGGGTCATGTGGCAAGAGGGACACGGAGGAAGGTGAGCAGGGACCGGCAGGAAGAGGGAGGGGAAGGGGGGGAAGGGGGAAGCCTTGGACAGTTGGACAGGGGACCTGGCTCGGACACATGGCTGACCACAGGGCAGGGCCTAAGGGGGTGAGGGGACTTCAGTGGAGTCTGATGGGGGACTGGGGCAAAGATCTGCAGTGTTTGCGGGGGGGGGGGGGACAGAGGGCTGCTTTGAGGGTGTCAGTGCGTGCATCCAGGGGCTCCTGTCCGTGTGGAGTAGTACTAGCAGGTGCCTGCTGGGCGGAGGACTCCCGGTGTTCGTGTGGGGTCCTGAACACGGGCGCGGGTCTGTGGGGGAGGGTCCTGATGCTTGTGGAATTGTGTGCGTGGGGGATCAGCGGAGGCGGGGTCCCCTGTCTGCGTGTGGGGCCGGTGTGTGAGGGCTTCCCAAGTGCACGGGGCGTCTCTTACGTGTGTGGGTGGACGTTGGTGTGTGCCTGGGTAACAGGCATGTGGAGGTGGTGTGCATGTAGGGTCCCCTAAGCGTGCAGGGGTCCCCGTGGTGGGTCCCCATTGGTGCGGAGGGAGGTAAGCGTGTGTGGACCCCATGTGCCTGTGGAGGTAGGTGTGTGCAGAGGCCCCTGTGCCCGCAGGGTCCCTACGCGGGTCCCTCTGTTCTTGGGGGGTCCAACCTACATAGGGGGCATTGGCCTGGGAGGGTCTATAGGTGTGGGGAGAGGGTCTGTGTATGTGTGTGTGTGGTGGTGGCGGGGGTGTCTATGACCGCAGCGTCCCTGCGTGCCAGTGGGGGCCCAGGTACTTGGGGGTGTTGTGTGCGGGGGCGGCGGCGGTGGGTCCTCCGTGAGGGTATCAGGTTAGCGGGCGCTCGAGCGTGGCGGGGGACCCCCGGCGCTCGCAGGGTCCCCGGGCCCGGGCCCGCCCCGGGCTCGACACCGCCCCCGCGACCTCACCTGCCTCACCTGCCTCCCCCAACTCGCAGACCCCGGCGAGAAGCCCCGCCCCGCACGTCGGGCCGACCCGTTTCCTAGCGACCGAGCCGGAACTTCCGAGTCACCTCGACTTCCGGGGCGAGGGTCAGGGGTCAGGCGTAGGGACCCGGAGCTGGGGCGGGCGGATGGGCCCCGGGGGCGGCGGGCCGCGGGGGGCGGGGCGGCCGGGGGCGCGGGGCCGGGGGGCGCGGCGGGGGCCGGGGGCCGGGGGCGCGCGGGCGGCGGCGGCGGGCGGCGGAATGCGGGTGCGCCGCGGGTGGGGCCGCCCCGCCCCCAGGTGCTGCCCGGGCAGGCCGGCGGCGGGAGCGGCGGGCGGGGCGGGGGCGGGCGCGTGAATCAGGCCGCGCGGCGGGCGGGCCGCGACAGGGAGTGGCTGCCGGACCGACCGGACCGCGAGGCCGCTGGGCGGCGGTCGGCTCCTGCTGCCCTTGTCCCGAGACCCCGCGCACCTGGCCAGGTAGGGCCCCCTCCCCCGGCTCGAGCGGGGCGGGGCGCGCCGGAGGGGAGTCGGGGGGGAGGGGGAGGCCGCGGCCGGGCCCGCGGGGCGGGGTCGGCGCGCTCGGCGCCCCTCGGCGCGGCGTCACCTGGGCGGCGCTCCCACCCGCACCTGGGCCGGGGCCGCGAGGCCGGCAGCGGGGCCGCGGGAGCGCGGGGGCCGGGCCAGGTGGGCCCGGGCGGGGAGCGGAGGGCGCCGAGGCCGCGTGTGCCGGGGTGGACGGGCGCGCCCTCGCACGACGCCGGCCCGGCAGGGGCCGAGTGGGAAGGGGCCGGGTGGCGGTGGGGGGGGTGCCGAGGCCATCCGGGCTCGCTCCCTCCCTCGCCGCCTAGCTGGAGCCTGGGGAGAGTGCCGGGCCCGGCCTGACCCCTTCCCTGGGGGCGCCTGGGCCTGGGGACGGCTGGGGTGGCCCAGGCGGTCTGCTTTCCTGCGTGGAGCGTAGGGAGAGCGGGAGCCCCGCGTCCCCTCGCGCCCGGAGTCCCGAACTGAGGCGGGTGGAGGGGACGCCAGGCCTGGGCGGTCGCTGACTCCTTGGGTGCAGTAATCCCTTTCGGTCCTGCGGGGCACACCCCGAAAACTACGACTCGCCAACTTCCAGTCTGTGAGTCCCATCGGGCCGACCCCCGTCCCCCTCCCGCGCCCCCGCCTCCATATGCCTAACGCTTCCACATGCTTCCTGCGGTGAGCCTCCCGCACACGTCTGCACGGAGCCCGGGGTCACCTCCTGTGCATTAGCCCCAGAGCCTTCCCTCCTTCCCGTCGCTTAGAAAACCCACCTCCTGCCCAGGTGGGAAGGACCCACGCTCTGAAAGCTCCTAGAGCCCTCAGGGCCCTGGAGGATTTGTCGGCCTTGTGTCAGAGGTCAGAGGTCAGCAGCGGAGGTGCAGATCCCTGCTGAGTCATGGGCTTGGGTGGGATAGTGCCCCTCCCTCCCTTAGGGCAGGCCTGCAGAGGACGATGGGTTCCCCAGAGGGGGCTGGAGAGCGGCCTCTGCCCGGTCCACAGTTCAGGGGTGTGCAAAGTGAAAGGACTAAGGTCATTGGATTATGGATGTATTATGGCGTGAGGCCATGCAGGGTCACCGGTGTGGTCACTCAGGATGGGCACCCCTTTCCTGGTGGGCCCTGGCGGATGAGCTGGCTCCTTGTTTATCATGGGATTTCCACCCCCCCCCACCCCCCCCCATCCCCATTGCAGGCAGCCTGGACAGGTTGTGTTGAATCCCCTTCTGAGTAAAGTGCAGGGGGCGGCGTCCCTTCTGTGGTTCCCCACCTTGGGAAGTGCTCCCTCTCAAATGTAGTGAGCAGGAAAGTGCCCCCAAAGCCCTGCCTGGCCCAACACTGACCCCATACAGCCAGGTCCACAGTGTCTGCCCAGAACCACCCTCTGTCAGATACTGTGTGAGACACGCACCACCACCCCCCTCCCCCCAGCCCCGGGGTCAGGCACAGTGGGAGGCCCCACTACAGACAGGCCTGCACCTTGTTCCTTAACGTGGTCCTGCTATGAGGACAGCATGGGGATCCTCTATGTAACCACACCAGAGGGTGGTGCCCCCATGAGGGAGCGTCCGAAGAACTTTTCCTTAATACACCAGGTAGCATCTGCTGGATGTGGACGGGATGGCACACAGAAGTACCCCCCTCCCACCTTCGGGTTAGCTTGTCCCCCACCCCAGGAGGTGGACAGGCCCCCCTACCTAACCTTCACATCATGCTCAGCCTGTCACCGAAGGGGGACAGGAAAGTTTCCTCAGGTCACCGCACACAACAGTCTTGGTCCCAATGTTCCCTGGCTGCCCAGTGACCCCATCCAGTCGGCGTCACCCGCCGCTCCTGCTGAGCAGGGCACACTGGGGAGTCTTGCAGGACCGGCGTCCAGGAACCCGTGAGCCGGGCGGGATCTGAAATCCAGCTCAGTCCCAGCCCCAAGTTGCAGCCTCGGTGGGGTGGGCAGTGCGTGGGGCTCTCCTTCCAGGGTATCCGGGCAGTTCTGGCGATTGTGGATCCAAAAGCGGCCCCCACGTGGCCTTCCGGAGCTAATGGTAGCTCCTCCCAGCCTAGGTCCCCTCGGGCCCTCGGGGAACAGGTGGACTGGAGCAGGCCACGCCTGGCTTGGGTGTCAGTGTGAGGTTGGGGCAAGTGGTGAGGACAGGGAGGCACATTTGGAGCCCAGGATGAGCCTGACGGCCACAGCAAAGGGCTCTGATTTCATCTGGAACACAGAAGCAGAGCATGACCGGGGACTTGGGAAGACCACCGCTGCCCACATCTGCTGGGGGTGGGGGGTGGCGGCGCTCGGGAGATTTTATCTGGAAATAAATAGTGGCTAAAAACAGTGGAGGGGTGGGCCAGAGGGAAGCAAGTGGTCCCGGTGGGCAGGGGTCAGAGTTGGAAGGGCTGTGAAGTCCGTGAATGGGCTGTGGGGCTCACGGTGACCCATAGGATGGGGTCCCCCATAGGAAGTTCTTGAGCTTCACGCCGAGTCCTGGGACAAAAGTAGTGACGAGTTTGTGTGCTGAGCTCATGTTGGGCCAGGTGTGGTATCAGGTCGACCCTGACAGCTGCATTTTCCAGTGGAGATAATGAGCCAGAGAGGCAGTGAGTGGCCCTGGGTCCCCTCTCAGCCCCCTGCACTGCGGACAGACACAGGCGGGGGGCCACCCGACTGGTCGGTACACACAATGCCAGAGGCCCACGAAAATACATTAATGCCAAAGGCAGAAGGAAAAAGTGACTATAATAAAGAATCCGGTCTGGATCGTGTTTTCCTTATAACAACAATCATAAAATACTGATTTTCTCCTATGGAGGAAGGGCCCACAAAGAGGTGCCTGGGTCACAGAGTTCCTAAAATAACCCCGAGCGGGGACTGCGTGCAGCCAGAACCCCTGCGGGGAAACCAGGCTGCAAGCACTCCTGAGGTCCTGGCCGGAGCAAGGGCCCAGCCAGCACAGAACAACATGAGACAGGGCCGGGGGCGGGCCTGTGCCTGGGCGCTCCGCTGGCCTGCCCCAGCTGGGGGGCAGTCTGGGTCCAGGCGTGTCTGGAAGGCCTGCAGGTATGGCCTGCACTCCACCAGCCCTTTTCTACAAAGGGTGTGTCTGCTGGGGGGGGGGGGGGTGGGGGCGGGCACGGAGCCCCTGCTCCAGTAACGTGTCTCCCCGCCCCTCCCAGGCCGCTGGCCCCGACATGGCCCGTCGCTCCCAGAGCTCCTCGCAGGGGGACAACCCGCTGGCACCTGGGTACCTGCCGCCTCACTACAAAGAGTACTACCGCCTGGCGGTGGACGCCCTGGCTGAGGGCGGGCCAGAGGCCTACAGCCGCTTCCTGGCGTCCGAGGGGGCACCTGCCTTCCTGTGCCCTGAGGAGCTGGAGCATGTGAGCCGTCACCTGCGGCCCCCACAGCATGTTGCTCGAGAGCCCCCTGAAGGCAGTCCTCCCAATGTGGACATGGATGGCTCCTCAGGCACCTACTGGCCCATGAACTCAGACCAGGCAGTGCCCGAACTCGACCTAGGCTGGCCCCTGACCTTCGGCTTCCAGGGCACTGAGGTTACCACCCTGGTGCAGCCACCACCGCCTGACAGCCCCAGCATCAAGGATGAGGCTCGAAGGATGATCCGCTCAGCCCAGCAGGTGCGCTGTCGTGGGCTGGGTGGACCGTGGGGGAAGGGCAGCCCGAGCTGGACCCTGAAGCATGAGTTGGAGTGTGCAGGTGGAAGAAATATGAGCATGCCCAGCTTCGGGGGCAAGGGTGAGGCCAGGGTAGCTGGCCGCGCCTTTCCAGCCTTCAAGCACCAGCGAGGGCTCCCTGGCTGACAACTTTTGGGGTCACCAAGGGTCTGGTTATTGCATGCTGCACAGACTTGCTTGCCGGTGGTCCTGGCCAGTGTCCAGAAACTCAGGGGCTCTGGGATGGCTGCGCACGTCTCCTGGTTGGATTTATGGTTCAGAAAAGTCTCTCTAGTTTTAACTTTGACCCAGCTGAGGGCTTCTTACCCCCACCAAACAGGTGGCAAACAGCAAAGGAAGCCTGGTAAATCTTGGAGGTGGGGGCCACAGGTCCTGCAGCTAAAGACCCCAACTGCCCTCTGCACCCCGGGCAGCACTAGAGCCTGGGCTCCGCCATCTATGGGGTGGGGTGGCGGGGGCTGTCGCAGGGCTTTCGTTTGCCTTTGCCCCTTCCCAGAAGGAGGTGGGTGGGCCCTCTGTGCCTGCCTAGAAGGCCCTGTCCAGCCATGATGGGCCACCCACCCGCCAGCAGCCCCACAGCCCCCCATGATAGGCCTTTTCCTCCTGAGCCCTGTTCCCCGACAGGGTCCCTGCTCTCCTCTGGGACGGGCTAGAGGACAATTTGCAGTGTTTGTGGGAGATCCAGAGGCCCCCTGCGGGCCATGCAGGTATGGCCAGAGAATGGTGGGGGCAGCAGAGGGGTCTGTCCTCTGTCCCTAACTCGACCCCTGCAGGTGGTGGCCGTGGTGATGGACATGTTCACCGACGTGGACCTGCTTGGGGAAGTGCTGGAGGCAGCGGCACGCCGCGTCCCTGTCTACATCCTCCTGGATGAGATGAACGCGCAGCACTTCCTAGACATGGCCGACAAGTGCCGTGTCAACCTGCACCACGTGGATGTGAGTGACAGAGAGGGGGCGGGGAGGGAGGTGGGAGACTGCCGCGCACACACCTGACGCCTCTCGCTCCCCAGTTCTTGCGTGTGCGCACTGTGGCGGGCCCCACCTACTACTGCCGCACTGGGAAGTCCTTCAAGGGCCACGTGAAGGAGAAGTTCCTGCTGGTGGACTGCGCCGTGGTCATGAGTGGGAGCTACAGGTGCGCCCGGCCCCGCGGCCCCAGCACCTCCCCACCTAAGGGCCTCCCCTGCAGAAGCCCCGGTCCCACAGCCCCTGACGCGCCTCCGCCCCGGGGTTCCGGTAGGCTTCAGGCTTCCGGGGCGGGCCGCAGGTGGGGGCTCTGCGGCCCTCGCGGCTGCTTGGCCCCGCCCCTGACCCGCCCCGCCCCGCCCGCAGCTTTATGTGGTCCTTCGAGAAGATCCACCGAAGCCTGGCGCACGTGTTCCAAGGCGAGCTGGTCTCCAGCTTCGATGAGGAGTTCCGCATCCTTTTCGCGCAGTCCGAGCCGCTGGTGCCCTCGGCCGGGGCGCTGGCCCGCATGGACGCTTACGCCCTGGCTCCGTACGCGGGGGCTGGGCCCCTTATGGGCGGCCAGGTGACCGGGGCGCCGACCCCTTTCTCCTTCTCTAAGCGAGCGCACCTCCTGTTCCCACCGCCCCGGGAAGAGGGCCTGGGCTTCCCCTCCTTCCTCGACCCCGACCGCCACTTCTTGTCGGCCTTCCGCCGGGAGGAGCCCACGCGGATGCCCGCGGGAGCCCTGGAGCCGCACGCGGGGCTGCGGCCGCTGTCGCGGCGGCTGGACGCCGAGGCGGGACCGGGCGGGGAGCTCGCGGGCCCGCGGGGCTTCTTCCAGGCCCGGCATCTGGAGGTGGACGCCTTCAAGCGGCACAGCTACGCGGCCGCCGACGGCGGGGGCGCGGTGGAGAACTTCGCGGCCGCGCGGCAGGTGTCGCGGCAGACATTCCTCAGCCACGGTGACGACTTCCGCTTCCAGACCAGTCACTTCCACCGCGACCAGCTCTACCAGCAGCATTACCAGTGGGACCCGCAGCTGGCGCCGGCGCGCCCTCAGGGCCTGTTCGAGAAGCTGCGCGCCGGCCGCCCCGGCTTCGGCGACCACGACGACCTCGCGCTGGGGGGCGGGCCACGCTTCCCCGAGCTCGGCCCGGACGGACACCAGCGGCTGGACTACGTGCCGTCCAGCGCGTCGCGCGAGGTGCGCCACGGCTCGGACCCCGCCTTGGGCCCCGGGCCCCGCGGCCTGGAACCCGGCGGGGCCCCGCGCCCCAACCTTGGCCAGCGCTTCCCGTGCCAGGCAGTGGCGAGGCTGGGCCCGGAGGCCGCGCCCGACGCGGAGCCCGAGCGCAGGGGCGGCCCTGAGGGGCGGGCCGGGCTGCGGCACTGGCGCTTGGCCTCCTACCTGAGCGGCTGCCATGGCGAGGACGCGGCCGACGAGGGCCTACCGGTACCCATGGAGGCCGAGGCCTACGAAGACGATGTTCTGGTGCCCGGGGGACGAGTGGCCCCCGGGGACCTGCTCCCCTCGGCCTCCCGCGGGCCCGCACTCTTCCCGGCCAAGGGCGGCGGCGACGGCCTGGAGCGCGAGGGCCCGGAGGAGGCGGGCCTGGCCAAGCAGGACTCCTTCCGCTCGCGCCTCAACCCGCTGGTGCAGCGCAGCTCGCGCCTGCGCTCCTCGCTGATCTTCAGCGCTTCGCAGGCCGAGGGCGCGGGTGGGGCCACGACGGCCACCGCCGAGAAGGTGCAGCTGCTGCACAAGGAGCAGACGGTCAGCGAGACGCTGGGCCCCGGCGGCGAGGCCGTGCGCTCCGCCACCTCCGCCAAGGTGGCCGAGCTCCTGGAGAAATACAAGGGCCCGGCGCGTGACGCCGGAGGGGCGGGGGCTCCGGTCACAGTCGCCAGCCACAGCAAGGCTGTCGTGTCCCAGGCGTGGCGGGAGGAGGTGGTGGCGCCGGGTGGCGCAGGAAGCGAGCGCCGCAGCCTCGAGAGCTGCCTGCTGGACCTGCGCGACTCCTTCGCACAGCGGCTGCATCAGGAGGCCGAGAGGCAGCCCGGAGCGGCCACGCTCACTGCCACCCAGCTGCTAGACACGCTGGGCCGGAGCGGCACCGACCGGCTGCCCTCTCGCTACCTTTCTGCCCAGGGCCGTTCCTCCTCCCCACAAGGGCGGGACAGCCCCCCGCTGGAGGGAGGCGCCCGCCAGGCGCCCCACGCTGAGCCGAAAGGGAGCCCCACCTCTGCCTACCCTGAGCCGAAAGGGAGCCCAACCTCGGCCTATCCCGAGCGCAGGGGCAGCCCCGTGCCTCCTGTGCCAGAGCGCAGGGGCAGCCCCGTGCCCCCCTTGCCGGAGCGCAGGGGCAGCCCCGTGCCCCCCGTGCCGGAGCGCAGAGGCAGCCTCACCCTTACCTTCTCCGGGGAGTCTCCCAAGACGGGGACCGCGGAGGAGCCGGCCGGCGGCCCCATGGAAGTCCTGCGCAAGGGCTCCCTGCGCCTCCGCCAGCTGCTGAGCCCCAAGGGTGAGCGGCGCACGGAGGATGAGGGCGGCTTCCCAGCGCCACAGGAGAACGGGCAGCCAGAGAGCCCCCGGCGGCCGTCGCTGGGCAGGGGTGATAGCGCTGAGGCTGCCGCCGGTGACGAGCGGAGCCCGCGGGCGCGCATGACCTCCGCCACGGCCAATGCCTTGTACAGCAGCAACCTGCGGGATGACACGAAAGCCATTCTGGAGCAGATCAGCGCCCACGGCCAGAAGCACCGCGGGGCCCCGGGCCTGACTCACAGCAGTCCCGAACTAGGCCGCTCACCAGCTGCCAGCGGCCTGGCCCCGGACATGTCCGACAAGGACAAATGTTCTGCCATCTTCCGCTCGGACAGCCCGGGGACACAGGGCAGGCTGAGCCGCACGATGCCCGCCAGCGCAGAGGAGCGCGACCGGCTGCTGCGTCGCATGGAGAGCATGCGCAAAGAGAAACGCGTCTACAGCCGATTCGAGGTCTTCTGCAAAAAGGAAGAGGCCGGGGGCACGGGGGCAGGGGAGGCCCCTGCAGAGGAGGACACCAGGGACAGCAAGGTGGGCAAGTTCATGCCCAAGATCCTGGGCACCTTCAAAAGCAAGAAGTGAGTCTTCTGGCCCAGCAGTAGCTCAGGTGCCTGCGTCACTGCCACCCACCAGGCAGAGCACCTGCTCTCACGGGGGGGGGGGGGGGGGGGGGGGGGGGGGCGCGGGGCCGCCCTCGGAGCACAGCCTGATCCTGGCTCCGCCCCGAGCTCACCCAGCGGCGGGCCTGCCTTTTGCCTCTGGCCTCTCCCCTCTGGGGCTCCAGCCCCTCACTGCCCTGCGCGTCCGGCTCCATGCCCGCCCCTGTGCCCTGAGCCTCCCCCTTCAGATTCCTCTGCCTCCACCACCTGGCTGAGCTTCAGGTCCCCTATAGACCTTCATTCGCCTCAGGGCTTCATCTCCTTGTGCCTTAGGCCCCCACCTTTTGGGGGGCCCACCTCTTTCTGCCTCGGCCCCCATCTTCTTGGGGGGCCATCTATGCACCTCAGCCCCCCATTCTTTGGGGGCCTCACGTCTCAGGGCTTCCGTGTCTCAGGGTTCCCCTCTGCTCACTGCCTCCCTGCTCTGCTGCTGCTTGGTCCTTCTTTCCTGGCTCCCGGCAGCCCCAGCCCCTCTCCCTCAGCCTCCCCCCTCCCCAGAGCCCGGTGTGTCCCCGTTCCCCCCCCCCCCATCACCAAGACAGGTGGCTCAGGTCTCACTTCCTGCCCTGCTTGCTCTCCTCACTGCCTCCCTCTCTGCCTCCTGGTACCTTTCGTAGCCGCCCATCCTCTCCCTGTGGGGACAGAGCTGCCTGTGGGTGACGCGTGATGGGGGTGGAGCCAGACCCAAAGGCGGTCCCTCAGGAGGCGCCATCCTGTCTGCTGGGCCACCGGCAGATGGGGGCACAGAGGAACTGAGAGACTGCCTTGCCAAGAGAACTGAGGCCTGGCCACATCTGGCCGTGCTCCAGCCAGCACCTGGTGAGGGGTAAGAGCTCCGAGTTTTGCAGCACGAAACCCTTCAGGTGGATGAGGCCAGCCCGAGAAGGGCTGGATGTGGAGCGCCAGGCCAGTACTCACGGGTGAGGGTTCTGGTTCAGGTCCCAGCCGACCCCAAGTCCGCCCCGTTCTGGCTCCTTTCTTCTTTGTCACCAACCCACGAGATCGGAGTTTCCCTGCCGACCTTTCTTGTGTCTTTTTCACCTGTGGAGAGTGACTTTCGTTTGGAATGACACATTTTGGCACCAAATGCTGAGGAAGACCCCTGCTGTAAGTTTTAACATTGTGCAATTAGTGTTTGTGCAACAGTTTTGGGGGTTTAAGTATAAGAAATGGCAGTCACTCGGACCGGGCAAGGACTGGACACACGAGGTCACTGAGCAGAGGCAGTACTGTGACTCCACGTGGCAGGAGAGGGAGGCTGGGGGGACAGTTACTCCTCAGCAGCTCAGTCTGGTTACCAAAGCCACAAGCCAGGTGAGGTGACAGCAGGGACTTTGGGCCAGGCGGAAAAGGTCCCCCAGGAGCCAGATGTGCTGCGGTGCCCTTGGCCTGGCCGCACTTGCTGATAAGTCCGCTTGCACCCTCCTGGTGCCGGCCTGTTGCCAAGGGGGAGCCCTGGCAGCCTCCTGTGTGCGTCCTCTGCGTCGTGCCGAATAACATCTCAAATGTGACCCTGCACATTTCGGTGTTAACAATAAAACACAAGATTTTCCAACACATTCCTAAATACCTATGATCGCCCAGTTGTACGTTGCAAACTTTAGTCCTGTGAACTTCTCAGATGTCCCTCTGGACTCCGCCGCCCATCCCTGTGGGGACCACGGAAGACCCCCACCTGCCCGCCTGTACCGCAAACACCTCTCGCCACATCCCCTAACCTCGAAGAAAGACTCCTTCCACCTCAGCCCTCTCCCGTGACCGTGATCGTGACCGGCTCCCCTTCAGGGCCAAACTGCTTTAGCCCACTACTCCCGCTCCCCACTTCCACCAGCCCTGCGCCCCCCACTGGTGCGCCCCTGGGGGGTCCGGGTCACTGAGCCCACACACACTTCCCAGCCTCCCCTGCACTGGGTGCCAGATGTCTGGACCTGTCAGGGCCCCCAGGTCTGTGTTCGCAGGAGTGGGCTTCCTGGGGCCTCGCCTGCTCCTTTCTGGGCTGCCGTGCCACTTCCCAGGGCCTCATCCGCCCCCCTGTCCGTCAGCCGGGGACTCGCTGCCCCCTCCGTGGCTGGCTTACCTCCTCGCCGCCCCTCTTGGCCTCCTCCCAAATCCTGCTCTGCTCTTTCGTGGCCCCCTGGCCTGGCCAGCTCTCCTGTGCCTCCCCCTGCGGCCCCCAGCTTTTCCAGGAGCCCACAGCTCCTGCTGCGGGCAGCCCCGCCCCCAGCACAGCAAAGGCCGCACACTTTAGACTGGGAGCTGCCACCAGGCAGCCGGAAAACAGCCTCCCCTGTGTTCCAACCCCTGCCCAGGGTCAGGTGTGGTGCCAGGCACCTTGGAGCCATGAGACAGGTGCCCACCAGGCCCCTTGGATCTCTTCAGCTCCCACACCCTGGACCCACCCCCCCGCCAGGACAAACCAGCTGCCAGTCACTGTTGGTGACAGAGGTGGCTGGGGTCGGCAACAACAGCCAGTCAGGAGCTGTACCCCGGGGCACCACCCCAACATCTGGCTCACGGTCACAAATGCAGTCGTGGGATGGCTTGCATCCAGGCAGCAGGTGCACGAGCCCCTGCCCTTCCAGGAACCCCTGGGGACAGCGCGGTCCCTCTGATGGGCACCACGCAGTCCCCAGAGCATTTGTGGACAGAGGACGGGAAGCTGGACCCAAGGAGCCCCCCCCCCCGCCCCCGGGCTAGCCTTTGGTGACGTGAGCCTAGAGGGAAAGCACTGGGCGCTGGGCAGAGGGGGGCCACGCAGCTTCTCATAGACTCTATACTAGACATCTGGGTTCTCGGAAGGGGGTGGACTCCGTGGCCTCGGAGGGAGTCCCTCACTGAGGACAAAAGATGAACAGGGAGACTGGCCAAACACGACTTTATTGGAGGAAGTGGCTGGGGGTGGGTGGGGACCTCTCCCACTCCCCCAGAGACGGCTGGACAAGCTCCCTGGAACTCAAGGGTGTGGGCAGGCAAAAGGGGGAGCGGGCAGGAGGGGGTGGGTAGCACGGGGCACTCGGGGGCAGATCCAGGGCTGGGCGAGGGACGCGGGCTGAGCACAGGAGCTAGGTCGCGGGCTGGCAGGGCGGCTTACGCGCGGGGCCCGGCAGCAGGAGCAGGCGGCCCAGCGCCGAATGGCAGACGGTACCGTAGGCTTGAGAATAGCCCCCGAGCGCGGCCCTCGCGGCCCCCTGCACCCCCTGCCAGGCCGAGGCGCCGAACATCCTCCGGCCCGGCCGGGGATCGGGCCGCGCATCCGCAGGAAGCCCGCGAGGGACCCGCGCGCAGTCTGGGGGCCGCGCGAGGGGGCGGGGCCGGGGGGCGGGGGGAGCGGTCGGGGGGCCGGGCGGGCTCACCCGTCGCGCGCCGCTCGCCCTCACCCCACGGCCCGGATTCCAGTCGCTCCGGATCAGGGCCTGGACGGCCACCCGGGCGGCGGCCTGAGAGGCCAGGGAGGGCGCCGCCCCCTTCACGCTGGGCTTCACCTGGGAGGGGGCGCGTCACAGGGTCACCGCCCCACCGGGCGCCGCCCTCGGAAGTACAGTGAGAGGGGCCCTCCCCGGTCAACCTACCCACGAGTGGCCCGAGGGGGCCTGTGCCGTCACCCCAGGGGGCCTTTCCGCCCTCCCGAGGCCCCCTGGGGGCGGGGGCTGGAGCAGGGGCGCCACGTCCGGCCGGGGAAGGTTCTCGGCTCCGCAGGGAACGTCTGTGGGGTCTGAAGACCAACCCCCGGTGTTAGTCCGGCGCTGCGGACCCTCGGTGGCTCCACCCAGAAGGGTCAGGGGCCGCGCTCCGGGGGGACGGGGCACACACCGTGTGCGGACTGCTGACCCAGGCTGCTCTGGGCATCGGCACCGGGCTTCTGCGAGGACGAGCCCGGGGACAGCTGAGGGACGGCTCTGGGTGAGCGCAGGCGCGCCTGGGCCCGGGGGGCGCTGGGCTCCGTCCCCGGGGGCGTGCCCCCCGGGCCCTTCCCTCTCGGGACGGGGCCACCGCCCCTGCGCTCCAGGATCATCTGCGGGAGGCGAGGGGCGCTCAGAGGTGGACGGCGTGGGTGTAGAGGGTTCTGGGGGTCGCTGAGGCGGGGGGGGGGGGGGAAGGGGGGACCCGAGGGTGAGCGTGGGTGTGGGAAGATCGTGGTCGCGGACCGGAGCACCTGATAGACGCGGCTGCGGTACTCAGGCGCTGACAGCTGAACTCCTTCGAGCACCGGGAGCCGCACAGCCGCATCCAGGGTCTGCTCGCGAGCGGGACAGTGGAACCTGTGGGGAGCCAGCCTCGGGCTGCGGTCAAGACGGCCTCTCCGCCGAGCCCAGGTCCGGGACCCAACACCCAAGACAAGACCGGCAAAGCAGGAGCTGGGCCAGGGGACCCCGCCCCTACCTCTGCACGTAGGGGTGCCGCAGCGCCTGCGCTGCGCTAAGCCGCTTGCCCGGGGCAAATACCAGGAGTCCCTTGAGGAGATCCAGGGCCTCCGGGGGGGTGTCTGGCGGCAGGAGGGCGTCCAGCGTCTGCCGTGGCCTGTAGGTGCCTGCATATTGTCCCCTTTCCAGGGCGGGCCCCTCCCCATCCTCCGCCCAGCGCCACTTAACTGCCTCCGTGCATCTCCCCTCCCCACACGACACCCCAAGGCAGCATGGCACTGATGGCCGACCCCTCCCTGCCTCGGCCTCTGGTCCCTTGCTCTCCATGCCCCGCGCAGTTCCCGCGGGCCTGCCCATGCCCCCAGGCCAAGCCGGGCGGTGCTGGAAGTTCCACCTCGCTGGGTTTGGGCCTGCCATCCGCAGGCCAGGGCCCGGGTCTGGGCGGGCAGACTGGCCAGCAAATTTACATGAGGAGTGCGAGCCAGGCTCCTCAGCAGCCCCGCTCACCGGGACCCCAGGCAGGGCAGGACTGCGGCGCTGAAGCTTGAGCTGAGAGCCAGGAGGTCTGCAGGGAGGGTGGACAGAGGTGGTGTGTGGTCAGGGGGGCCTGGCCCAGGGGGGCGGGCGGCTCAGGGAGGTCTGGGGCCAGTCGTTCTTCCCGCCCCATGGAGTGGCCTCTCTGCAGGGCTGCGGCAGTCTGCCAGGACTCAAACCTTCAGTATCCGGATTCGTGCCCCACCCGTGTGCTGGCCCTTGCACACTTACACCCCCACGCGTGCACTCCACATCCGGGCACTCCCACCTCCATGGAAGAACCCCTTCCCCGACTTCCCCACCTGGTCCTTCCCCTCTCTTGCTCTGCTCCCTCCCCCAGGAACAAGGACAGACCCTCCCCACCCCACCCCCCCACCCCCACCTAAGCTACCTACCTCTGCTGCAGCCTACCTTCCTCCACATCTTCCCCCAACCCCCAACCTCCCCTGCCCGGCCCCCATTCCTCAGCCGCTCAGCTGGACCCTTTATGAGCACCGCTCGGCCCTCAAGGACCTGTGGCCAGGCCCTGCCCGCCTTGCAGACCTGTCCAGTTGCTTTCCCAAAGCCCCCAGCAGCTCCTCCCTGGGCCTGCCATGTGTGGGGCCTGCCCTTTCCGGTTTTCCTGAAACTTTGGACCTTCCCCACCCCTCTTCCCCAGACTCCTCCCTACTAGTCCTGGCCCATCACGTGCTGTGCCCCCAGAGCTGTGTGCTCTGACCCTTGGGATCCCCGGTGCCCAGCAGGCCCCTGTACACATACTCACCCTCCTTGGATGGAGGCGGGATGGTCTCCAGGATCAGCTCCAGCTGGTGGAGTGTAGATGTGCCTGGGAACAGGGGTCTCCCCCGAAGCATCTCCCCCAGGACGCAGCCCAGACTCCACATGTCCACCCCAGGGGTGTACCTGGGGCAGGAAGGGGTGGAGGCTTGGGGGGGGACCCCAGAGGTAGATGTGGAGGGAGGAGGAGAGACACTCAAAGGGGCAGGGCCTGGGGTGCTAGGAGGGGGCCGGTGAGGGCACAAAGTGAGGGCACAGGAAGGCCTTGGGGCCTTGGCTGGGTGAGAAGACATAGGAGGTACTGCAGGGGGAGGGGGCGACGCTGTTACCAGCTCGAGGACAGCAGCACCTCTGGAGCCCGGTACCAGCGTGTGGCCACGTAATCTGTCAGGGCCGGGCCCTCAGGCCCCTCAGGGAGGCCCCCAAGAGGGCGAGCGAGACCAAAGTCACAGAGTTTCACCAAGCAGCTGGCGTCCAGGAGAATGTTGGACGGCTGCAGGAGAGGAGGTGGGCTGAGGGCTAATGGTGGGTGCACATGCTGGGGGGCAGCCGTGACTGGACTGTGGGTGGCACCTTCTGGTCCCGGTGGATGACGCCTCCTGAGTGGATGAACTTGGTGGCCCGCAGGAGCTGGTACATGATGAAGCGCTTGTGGACGTCCTTCAGCAGCCTGCCCTTACAGATGACGGCGTTCAGGTCAGTGTCTGGGGGAGCACGCAGGTCAGTCTGGGGGGC
The DNA here is from genome assembly GCF_027475565.1 of Acinonyx jubatus. Lineage (NCBI taxonomy): Eukaryota > Metazoa > Chordata > Mammalia > Carnivora > Felidae > Acinonyx > Acinonyx jubatus. The sequence goes on from NC_069394.1 coordinate 1,003,483, forward strand.
CTGGGGACACTGGACAAGTCTGCCCCACCTTTGACCCTTGTGGGGTGCTCAGCCCTCCCCCGGTCGCGGTCCCCAGGTGGCACCGGCCACCCTCAGAGCCCTGTTCCTAACCCTGTCCTGGGTACACACGCTTCCCAGTGGCTCTAGCAGGCTTCTTCAGGCCTGTTCTGTCTTTGTCAGCACAGCAATAACAGTTTCTGGGGTGATTTTTAATACTTTATTTCATGTTGCTTTGTTTTATAACATGGGTAGAAAAAGGAAAAACAGTTGCAAACAGTGGAAAAAGCAGGAGCCTCATGGAGGTGGGCTCGAGGGGTCACTGCCAGGCCCAGGCGCTGACCATGCACCAGCCACACCAAGAAACTGTTCTGGGTGACAACTGACCACTGTGGTGACCCGGCCGCAGAGGGACATGTAAAGGGATCCAGGCCATTGGAGGGTCCTGGACCAGGACTGAGGTGAGGCTGGAGGGTGAGAAGGCCTCACTTACCCATAGACTCAAACACCAGGTAAATGTCCCTGTCGTTCTCCGCCCGGATCACGTCCAGGAGGCGGATGATGTTAGGATGGTCCCCAAGTTGCTGAGGAGAGAGCCAGGGGCTGTGTGCTTTGGGGGGGACGCAGATCTGGGTTTCCCCCCCACCTTGCTGGGAGAACCTGCACCTGGAGGGGCTGCCAGGTGGCCTGGGCTGCTCACCTGGAGCAGCATGATTTCCCGGAATGTTCTCTGGAATGAGACAGAAATTTGAGCATAAGTATGGGGCGAGAAGGAAGCCCGCCTCCTTTTTTTTTTTTGGAAAGACAGAAAAAGAGAGCACCTGTGTGAGCAGGAGAGGTGCAGAGGAAGACTATCGTAAGCAGTCTCCGAGGCTAGCAGAGCCCTATGCTGGGCTCAGTCTCACAAATCATGAGATCATGACCAGGGCGGGAATCACGAGTCAGACGCTTAACTAACTGAGCCACCCAGGCTCCCTGGAAGCTCATTTCTCGAAAGGATCCACAGGGATTGACAGACGTCACCCACACCTGCTGGACCACAGGTTCAGGTCATGTCTGAGCAATTATAGAGACCTGCTGTGAATCGGCTTCAGAAATACATTGGAGCTTCCAGGCACCAAGGCAGAAGGGGTCCCCCCCCCCGCACCCCTGCCCTTGCCCTCACGCCTCCTCTCCACTCACCTGGGCGTCCGTCTTATCCCTAAAGGCATCGAAGATTTTCTTGATGGCCACAACTTCGCCAGTCCTCCTATCCACTGCCTTCCACACAATGCCGTAGGCCTGCGAGGACGGTGGTCAGCTTGCTGGGCACGGGGCCAGCCTCCTGTCCAGCCCTCCCCTGCCCAGCAGGCTGCCTGAGGCTCCCGGGAGGGAGTGCGGGTGTGGTGAGGGCCTATGGCTCCGGGCAAGGTCCCCACAGCTGCGGGCTGCTAAGGCTGCTGCAGCAGCCCCCCCCCCGGCCCCCCCGGTTTTCCAGAAGATGGTGATGAGAAGCTAGGCTCCAGGAAGAAATAAGGTTACAAAAGGGAGACTCAGGGTGGAAGCCAAAGCCTGTTCTGGGCACCCCTCCCCTCTTTCACACCCTGCATCCAGCCTATCAGCAAATCCTGTCCGCTCCACCTCCAAACTTCATCAGAATCTGACCTCTTGCTGCCCCACCTGGGACTCTTGCCTCTCCCCCATCACTTGCCTGGATCGCTACACTAACCTCTTAACTGGCCTCCCTAGCCCACACTACAGTCTGTCCTCTACACAGCAGGCAGCGTGAGCCTTGTAAAGCGGCACCAATGTCTGCTACCACTCCGTGTCATGCCCAGAAATCTCTGCAGTTCCCCCAAAGCCACAGGTGATCCCAGCCCTCCCGTAGTTACTCTTAACCAGTTCACATCACATCAACTCTGCTGTTTCCCCACAGCCAGCAGGTTCTTGCCTCAGGGCCTTTGCACCTGCTGTCTGTGCTGTTTGGACCGTGCTTTCTCTTCTCCCCAATACCACCCACCCAGTCACACACCTTCACAAACACTCTTGTACACAATCCCACATGCTGTCACACACAAACGCACAATCGCTCACATGTGGTTCACTCCGTGCCCATTTACCCGCTCAGGCCCTTCCTGGGCCAGGCTTGGGACCCACCCATCGCCTTTAGTGATTGGAGTGGGTGGGCCCGGCCTCCTTAGTGTTCTATGGGCCCCAGGAGAGGCAGCTGGGAGCAGGGGACGTGGGCGGGGGAAAGGGTTTGTCCACCATCCCTCTGACCTGAGGCCGCTGTGAACCTAGAGCCAGGCGACAGGTTCACTTGCAGTGGGCGCTGTTAGAGCCCCCCTACAGGAAACTGAGGCCCGAGGGGCTCGGTGGCTTGCCCAAGCCACCCTCCCGTCCACGGAGGAAACAGGACGTGAGCCCAGGGATCCCTGGCCGCGTCGGAGGGAACAGACCGCCGACTGGACCTTCCCCCTCCCTGCAGGTGCCGGGCTCACCCCCTTCCCCAGCCGCCGCTTGAGCAGGTATCTTTGGGCAACTTGATGGTCCACCTCCGCGGCGCACATGCCGACCGGTGGGCGCCCGGGGGCCTCCAGACGCCGGCAGCGCAGAAACTGTTGAACCCGGTTGCCTTGGAAACTGGGGGGGGAGGGGGGGAGGGCGTGGTGATACCCCTCCCTTGCGCCTCCGCGGCGCTGGCGTGGGGCGGGATCTACGGCCCAAGCCCCGCCCGATCCGGATAGGCCCAGAGCCCCTCCCGGCCGCCCCGTCCCCGCCCGCCTTACTGCCTCCTGGCTCCGCCCCCGCCGCGCTCCCACCTCAACTTCCGCACCCCGTTCCCTCCCAGGCCCCCGCTGCGGTCCCCACGCCTCTACCCGTACCCTGTAACCCCGCCTCCGCAGCACCCCCGACCCTCCTCCCACCCCGTAACCCCGCCCCCGCTGCGCTCCCCACGCCCCCCTCTCCCTTCCCCCCCCCCCCCCCCCCCCCCCGGTCCCCGCCGCCCCACGGCGGCCACCTCCCCCTCCCTGGTCCCGCTGCCCCTTTGCGCCCCCCACCCCGGCTGGGCCCCGGGGCCTCTGAAGACGGACTGCGGAGCCAGGCATGCTCTCTCCCTCCCGACCGCCTCTTTGCAGTTCCTTGAGCGTAAATTCACCGTGACCCCGGCGTTCTTCCCTGGGTGCTTGCCCAAGAGAAATGAAAACTTGGGTCCACACGGAGAATCACGCACGAATGTTCGTAGCAGCCCCGGACTGGAAACGACCCGAATTTGAGACAGGAGTGGATACACAACAGGCCGCTGCGCCTACGGTGGCGCGGGGCTCAGCAAACAAGGGAGAAGCGCCTGCGCACACACACGCTGGGCCTCGGAGGCGGTCGGCCCACTAGGCCAGACTTCTCGCGAACCCCGCTGTGTGATTCCGTTTTTCCAGAGCTGCAGAAAATGCGTCGCCCAGCGTGGAGAGGCGGGGGGAGCCGAGGGGCGCGGTTGCGAGCCCCCCAGAGCTTCCCAAGGCCTCAGAAGCGCTGGGTTGTGCGGACGCGCTCAGGGTGCACACTTAGGTCTGAAGTGTCTCAGTCGTGTACCTGCAGTGTGTGCCACTTCAATCGTAACACGGTGTGAAGTTGGAGGGCGCGGAGAGCAAACAGGGGAAAGAAACCCGGAAGGACCGAGAGAGGCCGTTCTTCCGTTCCGACCGAGTCACCAGCACTGGACGCGCCCTCCCCCGGGAAACAGCTGGAAAACTGGACAAAACATGTGAAACAACTGTCTGTAGGTTGGGCACCCAGCGGCGCAGGACCGCGATCTTGGCAAAACAGGAACAAACAGGGTCCTGCGATTCCAGGGCCGGCCTGTGTCTGGGGAGGAGTGGGAGAAGGTCCCCCCAGGCTGAGACGGGGAAGCTGAGGGACTCCATACAAATCTGCTTTTTGCTCCTTTTCCTGCTTCCCTTCTTTTTTTTTCTCTTAACGTTTATTTATTTTTGAGAGACAGAGAGAGAGAGAGCACGAATAGGGAGGGAGCAGAGAGAGGGGAGACACAGAACCCTAAGCTGTCAGCACAGAGCTTAAGGTGGGACTGAAACCTCCAGAACCTTGAGATCATGACCCCCGTTGAAGTCAGGCCTCTAACCGATGGAGCCACCCAGGCGCCCCGCTACTGCTGTTCTTGGTAGGGCCCGCACCCCACTCTACACATGCCTCAGAATGCAAACAGTGTACATCCTCCTTGTAAGGGACAAGGAATTCATGATTTCTCTAGAACAGAATGTCTAAGGAAGGATTGGGTGAGAATGACCTGACGAAGTCATTACATGTGTATTCCAGACATCAATGTCAGACCTCCAAGCCAGACCTCCATGCCAGACCTCCATGCCAGACCTCCAACTCAGACCTCCAAGTGAGGCCACCAAGCCAGACCTCCATGCCAAGACTCCATGCCAAGACCACCAAGCCAGACCTTTATGCCAAGACCACCAAACCAGACCACCAAGCCAGACCTCCATGCCAAGACCACCAAGCCAGACCTCCAAGCCAGACCTCCATGCCAAGACCACCAAGCCAGACCTTCATGCCAGGACCGCCAAACCAGACCACCAAGCCAGACCTCCATGCCAAGACTCCATGCCAAAACCACCAAATCAGACCACCAAGCCAGACCTCCATGCCAAGACCTCTAAGCCAAGACCTCCAAGCCAGACCACCAAGCCAGACCTCCATGCCAAGACCTCCATGCCAAGACCTCCAAGCCAGACCACCAAGCCAGACCACCAAGCCAGACCTCCATGCCAAGACCTCCAAGCCAGACCACCAAGCCAGACCACCAAGCCAGACCTCCATGCCAAGACCTCCAAGCCAGACCACCAAGCCAGACCTCCATGCCAAGACCTCCATGCCAAGACCTCCAAGCCAGACCTCCATGCCAAGACCTCCATGCCAAGACCTCCAAGCCAGACCACCAAGCCAGATCTCCATGCCAAGACCACCAAACCAGACCACCAAGCCAGATCTCCATGCCAAGACCTCCATGCCAAGACCTCCAAGCCAAGACCTCCATGCCAAGACCTCCAAGCCAGACCACCAAGCCAGACCTCCATGCCAAGACCTCCATGCCAAGACCACCAAACCAGATCTCCATGCCAAGACCTCCATCCCAAGACCTCCAAGCCAGACCACCAAGCCAGACCTCCATGCCAAGACCTCCATGCCAAGACCTCCGTGCCAAGACCTCCAAGCCAGACCTCCAAGTCAGATCTCCAGGCCAAGACCTCCTGGCTCTCAGGAATAACCCCTATGCCCTGGTGTTTGTTCTGACCAGTTCCTGGATGCCAGAGAAGACACCTACACCAGACCACCATCCTCAGTGAAACCCCAGACCCAGGGGCACCTGGTTGGCTCAGTCGTTAGAGCATGTGACTCTTGATCTTGGGGTTGTGAGTTTGAGCCGCACGTTGGGTGTAGAGTTTACTTAAAAATAAAACGGCGCCCAGGTGGCTCAGTCGGTTAAGCATCTGACTTCAGCTTGGGTCACGATCTCACGGTTCATGAGTTTGAGCCCCGTATCAGGCTCTCTGCTGTCAGTGCAGAGGCTGGAGCCTGCTTCGGATTCTGTGTCTCCCTCTCTCTCTGCCCCTTCCCCAATCGTGCTTTGTCTCTCTTCCACTCTCAGAAATAAGTAAACATTAAAAAAAATTATTTTAAATGAGACAAAAATAGGGGCTCAGTCAGCTGAGCATTCAACAAAAAATCTTTTTTTTTTTTTTTAAATAAAACAAAAGAAAACCCAAACCCCAGACAAAGATGAGACTCATGGTCCTGTCCTTTCTGAGTCTCCCAGATGCTCTGTCTGTATCTGGTCTCCCTGTATCTTCAATAATGTCTGCTCTCACTTCCTGTTGACTCATGTTTGATTTCCGTCCTGCGTCCTTCATGAAGCCAAGGAGAGTCCTGGCTGGTCCTATAGGATCCCCTGGGTCCTCGAACCTGGCCTACTGCCATCAAGTCCAGGCAAAGAACAACTTGGCGGCAGGGGGTGGGGCCTGGAGGTGTGGGAGTTGCTGAACAACTCTCAGGTTTCACTTAGGTAGGGAGGTCGTTAACTGCCAAGAAGCCACGTTGGACACCAGAGCATTCAGGAGAGAGCCGAGACAGGTCACATCTCAGTAAAGTGACTGAACCAGCTCTAGACTAAAGCCTACTCCACACCCATCATGAGTGTGGAGAACAAGCCTTGAAAGGAACAAGATTATACAAACAGAGCTTAAATGCTTGCCAGAAAATGTCAACACTCTTTAAAGGGACACATCAAAGGGGCGCCTGGGTGGCTCGGTCAGTTGAGCTTCCAACTTCGGCTCAGGTCATGATCTCTCAGTTTGTGAGTTCCAGCCCCGCGTCAGGCTCAGTGCTGACAGCTCAGAGCCCGGAGCCTGCCTCAGATCCCATGTCTCTCTCTCTCTCTCTCTCTCTCTGTCTCTCTCTCTCTCTGCCCTCCCCCACCCATGCTTTCTCTCTCTCTCAAAAATAATAAACATTTAAAAAATTTTAGAAAAAAGGACTGAAGTATGGCTACATGTTACAATGTGGTGAGTCTTAGAAACATTGTGCTAAGTGAAAGAGGTTAGATTCAAAAAGTCACACATACAATGCCACATATATGAAATATTCAGAATAAGTACGTGTATAGGGACAGAGAGCAGATAGGTGGTTTCCCGGGGGGAGAGGGGGTTGGGAAGAGGAATGGGTAGTGACTACTTAGTGGATACAGGTTCCCTTTAGGATGATGAAAACGTTTTGTAAGATCGAGGTAGTGGTTACTTAACACTGTGAATGTACCAAATGCCACTGAGATGTATACTTTAATGTAGGTAATTTTATGTGAATTTCACCTCAATAAAAAAGTTACAAAGCTTATGAGGAAGGAGGAACACATGACCCAGACCGAGGAGAAAAGCAGAACTAGACCCATAAGTGACAGAGATGACGGAATTGGCAATGACTTAAGAATTAGCAGTTATAGGGCACCTGGGTGGCTCGGTCGGTTGGGCGTCCGACTTCGGCTCAGGTCATGATCTCACGGTCCGTGAGTTCGAGCCCTGCGTCGGGCTCTGTGCTGACAGCTCAGAGCCTGGAGTCTGTTTCAGATTCTGTGCCTCCCTCTCTCTCTGCTCCTCCCCAGTTCATGCTCTGTCTCTCTCTGTCTCAAAAATAAATAAAAGTTAAAAATAAATAAAATAAAAAAAAAGAAATAGCTGTTATAAACATGCCCAGGGATTTAAAGAAAGACATGAATATGATGAGATGAGGAGTTATAAAAAAGAACTTGCTAGAGTTGAAAAATAAAATCTCTGACGCGAAAATTCATTGGATGAACTTAACAGCAGAAGAGATATCAGTGAACTTGAAGACACAGCAATGGGAACTATCCACGTTGAAACAGAGGGGAAAAAAACAAAACTAAACTGAAGAACCTGTGGGATCATATCAACAAAAGAGAGCGATGTAGAAAGTATCATTGAGAGCAATGGCTGAAATTTTTGCAGATTTGAAGGAAAAATCATACACTCACAAATCTAGGAATTTCAATGAAACCTAAGTAGGAAAAACGCAAAGGAAGCCATAATAAGCACATGATAAATAAATTGCTGAAAAAGTGATAAAAGTACTACAATTATCAAAAAAAAAATACAGAGAAACAAAAATAACTATGACTTTAGAGTTCTTGTCAGAAAATAATTTTAAGCCAGAAGACAAAGGAAGAACATCATTAGTGCACTAAAAACAAAAAGAAAAATAAACAAAACAAAACAAAAACACTGCCAATCTAGAGTTATATACTCAAATGAAGACAATAGTTTTTTCAAAGAAAAAAAAATTGGAAGTATATAACACCTGCAGACCCACACTACAAAATAAAATAAAATAAAGTTTTCTTGGATGAAGAAAAGTAATTCTAGATGAAAATCTGGATTGACATAAAAAAAAAAAAAAAACACAGCCCTGGAAATGGGATATAGGTGGGTAAATATAAGAGACATTTTTCTCATCTACTAAATTTCATTAAAGGATAGTTGACTGCCCCACTTAGACCTGATAACTCAACGATATCATCAGAAGTCTCTCTCGAATCAAATTACAACCATAATGAGATACCACCTCATGTCTATTAGGATGACAAAGAACAAAAACAAAAACAACAAAGCAAAGCAAAGCAAACAAAAAATGAAAATGGGAAAATTGGTGGTGAGGATGTGGAACTGGAACCCTTGGACACTGTTGGTGGGATTATAAAATGGTGTAACCAATATGGAAAACAGTATGATTATTCCTAAAAGAATTAAAATTAGAACCACTCTATGAGTCAGCAATCGCACTTCCAAAAGTGAGTATATATCCAAAAGAATTAAAGGCAGGGTCTCAAGGAGATATTAGCACATCCTTCTTCATAACATTATTCACAATAACCAAGAGGTAGAGACAGCCCAAATGTCCGTTGGTGGATGGATAAACAAAATGTGGCTATACATACAATTGAATATTATTCACCCTCAAAAAGGAAGGAAATCTTGTTATATGCTACAACATGAGTGAACATGGACGTTATGCTGAGTGAAATAAACCAATCACAAAAAGACACACACTGTGTGGGGCGCCTGAGTGCTTCAGTCAGCTGAGTGTCTGACTCTTGATTTCTGTTCAGGTTGTGATCTCTTGGGTTCGTGGGATCAAGCCCTGTGCCATGCTCCGAACTGCCAGCACAGAGCCTGCTTGGGTTCTCTCTCTCCCTCTCTCCCTCTCTCCCTCTCTCTCTCTTTCTCAAAATAAATAAGTAAACATTAAAAAGACACATACTGTGCGGTTCTTCTTATACGGACACATAAAGTAGTCAAACTCATAGAAACAGAAAGTGGAATGGTGGTTAACAGGGGCTGTGGGGAAGAGAGAATGGGGAGTCATTGTTTAATGCGTATCAAGCTTCAGATTGCAAGATTAAAAAATTCTGGAGATCTGTGAACATGTGAATATACTTAATATAAATACATTTAACACTACTGAACTTTACACTTAAAATAGTTAAGGTAGTAACTTTTATGTTGTGTTTTTCTTTACCACAATTAAAAATAATTTTTAAAAAGATAGTTAACCAGGGTGCCTGGGTGGCTCGGTCAGTTAAATGTCCAACTCTTGATTTTGGCTCTGGTCGTGATCTCGAGCCCCACGACAGGCTCTCACTAGCAGAGTAGGGCCTGCTTGGGATTCTCTCTCTCCACCCTCCATGGCTCTTGCATGTGCACTGTCTTTCTAAAAATAAACAAATAAAACATTAAAAAGACAGTTAACTGTTTAAAGTAGATAGAATAACAACATATGGTGAGATGTATAACCTGTCAAAGTAAAATGAAAACATACCTAAAGAGACATAGCTAATAAGCCCATAGTCTAGATAAAATGAAATATTAAAAATTACTCAATCAGAAAGAAGGGAGAAAAAGGAGTAAGAAGAAACAGGTAAGACAAATAGAAAACAAATACTGAGATTGTATACTTAAACCCAACCATGTAAATGATTACATTAAACGTAAATGGTCTCAATGCTCCAACAAAAAGGCAGCAATTGGGGCCACCTGGTTGGCTCAGTAGGAAGAATGCACGACTCTTGATCTGGGGTCATGAGTTTAAGCCCCACATTGGGTGTAGAGATTACTTAATAGATAAAATTTTAAGGCAGCAGTTGCATAACCTTATTTTTGTTTAAATTTTTTTCTTGACGTTTATTCTTTTTTGAGAGACAGAGCATGAGCGGGGGAGGGGCAGAGAGCGAGGGAGACACAGAATCCGAAGCAGGGTCCAGGCTCCGAGCTGTCAGCACAGAGCCCGATAAGGGGCTCCAACCCACAGACCACCGCAATCATAACCTGAGCCAAAGTTAGATGCTCAAGTGACTGAGCTACCCAGGCACCCCACAACCTTATTTTTTTTTTTATCAGAATCCAAGAATATGCAATCTACAAGAAAGGCACCTTAAGTATACAGACATAGAGAAGTTAAATGAATGATGCTGTGGTCTGAGTATTGGTGCCCTCACCCCAGGACTCAAATGTTGAGACATTGTGGTAATATCAGGAAGTGGTGCTTTTAGGAGGTGCTCAGGTCATGATAATAAAGCCTCATGCTGGAATTTGTGCTCTTATAAAACAGGCACCAGAGAAATCCCTAACCCCTTCCACTATGTGAGAACACAGAGAGGCGCTGGCCATGAACCATGAAGAGGGCCCTCACTAGATTGCAACCATTCTGGCCCCTTGATCTTGGACTTTTTTTTTTTTTTAAGTAAGCTCTACTCTCCAATGTGTAGCTCAAACCCATGACCCCGAGACCAAGAGTCACATGCTCCACTGACTGAGCCAGCCAGGCTGGTGCCCCAATCTTGGACTTTCCAGCCTCCAGAACCATGAAAAATAAATTTCTGTTGTTTATAAGCCACCCAGTCTGTGGTATATTGTTACAGCAGCCTGAATAGACTAAGACAGATGGAAAGAGATAGATCATACAAATAGTTATCATAAGAAAGCTTCAGTGGCTATATTAATATCGGACCAAGTAGACTTCAGAACGTGGAATATTACCAGGAGAAAGAGGGACACTTCATCATGATACAAGTGTCAACCTGTCCAACAGATAATATAATCCTGAGAATGTCTGAACCTAATAATACATTCTCAAATACATTAAAGTAAAACCTGATAGAACTGAAAGAAGAAATAATCAAGTCAGTTGGGAGACTGTACACTCCTTTTTCAATAATTAGTAGAGCAAGCAAGCAGAAAATAAGGATATAGTAGACCTGAACAATATGACTGTCCAACTTGATCTAGTTGGCATTTATAGAACAATCTACCAACAACAACAGAATACACACTGTTTTCCATTGTGTATGAAATAGTCACCAAGATAAACCATATTCTAAGTACCATAAAACAAAGGTCAACAAATTTAAAATTATTGAAATAACACAAAGTATGTTCTCTGATCTCACAGAATTAGAAATAGATAACAGAAATATATTTGGAAAATCCACCCAAAAATTTGCAGGTTAAACAACACATCTAAATAAACAGTGGGTCAAAGAAGAAATCACAAGGGAAGTTAGAAACTATTTTGAGCTGGAAGATAATGAGAACGTGAAGTGAGAATGTGCTGGGTGCAGCTAAACTGCACTTAGAGGGGAATTTATAGTTGTAAATGCTCATGTTAGAAAAGACAAAAATTTTAGTTTCCACCTTAAAAGGCTAGAAAAAGACAACAAAATTAAACCCCAAATAGGTAGAAAGAATGAAGTAATGATAAGAGTAAGAATCATTGAAATGCAGTGTATAAGCATGAGAAAAAAACCAATACAATTAAAAGCTGATTCTTTAGGTAAATTGAATACAATCTAAGGAGACTCATTAGAGCTAAGAAAGAAATTACCAATGTCAGGAATGAAAGACAGTACATTCCTACAAATTCTTCAAACGTTAGAAAGATAACAAGAGTTTATGAGGAACAACCTCACATCAATTGATTTGATAACTTAGCTGAAACGGCAAATCTACTGAACAAGTGGGAGCATTCCCCAGATATACTCAAGAACAAACATAAATACGGATGGAAAAGCTATAAGCCCACCAGGACTGAGGGGAGAGGAGAAGGCACAGGGATGGGCACGGAGGGAGGGCTGATAGCTAGTTGCCCAGCCTGCAGGAAAGTAGACCCGGTCCCACTGATGAAGAGCCCAAGGCCCGGAGAGGGCAGCAGGATCCTTCATGAGCTGGGTTAGCGGGAGCCTCTTCCCAGTCCTGTGCACCTGCTGAGGGCGGCTGGCATCAGAGCACCAAAGATATGTGACAACTGACAGGCCGGTCCCTCTTTTCCTCGCCTTCCCCCACGAACCCCAAGCTAGAGGCGTTCCTGACCCTGCCATTTGGCCACCGAGAGTGTAGTCACTAAGCAAAATCAGACCGACATCAGGGAGCTTCAGCATAAAGAATTCTGCTGAGTGAACTTCATTACATGTAATTATTAAGACAGTTTTTCAATGGGCATTTGATTCATCCATTAGTTGGTATCTTTTAAAGCTGCTGTTATGTGTATTCTCATGGGGCCGCATGTCTGCAAAGCGCCACGGTGCCTTGTCCAAACAGTACCCCCGCGGATGTAAATTTGGGCAAAAGAGTTTACTTTCTCATCGATTGTTAGCCGACAACCAATTTTGTTGCACGCGGTCGTCACCCTCGGCTTCGTTTGGAGTGCATCATCAACTGGAGTATTCATTAGGAGTTAGCTAAAAAGCGGACTGTGTAGTTCGTTTTTAGCTGACACGTGGGAGAATCACAGCAGCTTGGGGAGGCCTTGTCCAGAAGGCCCAGAGCCAGCAGGGAGCGGGTGTGTGGCAGGTCAAAGTCCCCAGGGTGAAAGGATGTGGCGGGAACTTCCTGCTTCATCCATTGCCGGCCTCCTTGTAGCTCAGGAGACCAAACTCACTGGGTCCCCACCTCCCAGGCCGCGTCCTCTCATCGTCCATGTGCGTGCGCCCCACCCCCACCCCTCAGGGTCAGAGTCTGAGACATAGCACAGCTGTGTCCACACCTGCGGCACAGCTGTAGCCACTGTCCCATGCACAGCCTCTCCCACGCTGCTGGAATGGGCCCGGTACAGTCCTCCAGCACCTGGGTCTCCAAAGCCATCCTGTCCTCTCTCCTGGTCCTGGCACGGGCTATGGACTCAGGTACTCCAGGTCACTCCAGGAAGCCACGTTGAGGGTATAGATGTGGTTGTCTCTGAGATCACGAGTCCGACTCGGGAATGAGGGTCCCGGAGGAGGTGTGCCCTTGGCTGGGCTCCCCCTCAGAGCTGTCTCCCAGGGGCATCTCTGAGCCAGCCTGCAGACGTGGGTGTGGGCATCGCCACTGGGGCCTGCGGGGGGGCTCTGGACACTGGGCATCCTTCTGTCTGTCATCCTTTTCCTCACAAACAGAGGTAGTGGGCATTCCTGGGGAGGGGGGACATGCCGGCTGACCTAGGCAACACCCCAAGCCCCAGTCTACCTGGCTTGACCCCTCAGCGTGGGGCAGGGGGGCAAGCCTACAGGCCCTCCCTGGGTCCCAGAGAGGCCTTTCAAAGCTCATTAGCCTGCCCTCAAGCTGTGACCCCGCTGACCTTGAGCAGGCCAGACCCAAGGCTCACCACAGCAGCATCACCACAAGCCCCACCTGGCCTTCGTGTGCTCCCTGCACCCACCAGCGACTCCTGCGGGCCCGGGCCTGTCTTGGCTCCTGTGAAGCTGTGGCAGGCCGGCCAGGGCCCTCACGGCACCTGCACCATGTGTCGGGGAGGGCAGAGCGCTTCCTCCAGGGGCAGCCGTGGCTGTGGGAGCCGACGCACCTCGTGGCCCGGATCTGGGCTTTCCACCTGGGGCTGACTGTGAGGCTGGCGTGGGTCTGGCACCGGTTCCAAGGTACCTGGGGTGAAGGGAAGGCCACTTGAGGAAGAAGGGTCTCTGCCTGGTGCCCAGCCTAAAGCCAATTCCCGGGGCTGGGGGTGGGGGGGCAGGCCCGCAGGTGGTACCCAAATTAGGACACAGGCGAGGGGACAGATCTGGTCCCCCCCAGGGTCCAGAGAACAGCCAGGCCTGGGCTCCCCAGGGCTTGACCCCAGCCAGAGGACACACTGGGTAGATAGGCTCTCCTGCTGGACTTTGCTCCTGCCCACCATCCCCTTTGTGGTGGTGATCGCCATCAGCGCCCCCACCCCCACCCCGTGCTTCTGGTCAAGAGAGGAGGTACTGCTGGGGTGGGGCTGGAGCATCCCTACCACCGGGCTCCCCAGAGTCCCCTCCTCTGACCACTGTTCAGTATCTGGCTGTCCTGAGTGTCAGCCTCCCACCCACAGCTGAGCTTCCAGAACCGGTTTTGGTGTCGCCTGAATCCACCCATTCCACGGGTCCAGCTGGCATTGGCAGGTAGAAGGGTCGCGGGCGCCAGGCATATGCCGGCCTCAGGCTGCTGTGGGGTGGGTCCAGTGGCTGGCTCTGCCCCTTGCATCAGGACACAGGGCAGGGGTGGGGGGAAGCTTTGGCAAGAGGCGGTAAACGGCAGGAAGAGGCCACCAATGCCTAAGTCACAGCCCTCGTGACTCCAGGGGTCCTGGGACAAAAAAAAATCACCTTGTGCCTCAGTTTCTCCATCTGTGAAATAGAGGCGGAGGCTGCTGGCAGCGCTCACCCCGGGGGTCAAGCACAGCCCAACCCCACCACCGGCTACTCCTGAGGAAGGGGGCTCACCCCAAGTCTCAGAAGCTGAGTAGGGAGGGCGTCCAAGGCAGAAGCCACAGCAAGACGGGGGCAGGTGAGTGGGCCTTTGAGAAGCTCGCCTGCGGGTGGGGGGGTGTGGCCGCGTGTGCGGTGGGTACCGAGTACCCTGCCGAGTCGTGTGAGCTTCAACCCAAGAAACTGCCTTGGGGGTCCGCGGCAAGCCCCCAGCAGAGAGCTGGGCAGGGGCAGCCTGGGCGGAAGCTGAGCAGACAGCTAGCCCACCCCCCTCTCTCCCAGTGTCTTTCCAGCTCAGTGTTCTCCCAAGAGGTGAGTGACCCCTCACCCCACACCCTCCTCAGCCTGAGTCTGAGGGAGACACAGTCTTGGCCCCACCACCCTATTCACGGAGGGAGGGGGGGAAGAACCCCAAGCAGGGGGGGGAGAAATATGGGTAAAGCCTGACTTTGACTCTGAGCCCTCGGAGGTTAGCTGTCTCTGTGCGCGGCGCTGGGACCCGGTGGACGCCAGAGGCACCTCTGCGCCAACACAGGAAAGGCCCCTGGTTGGGGGTACATCTCGGCCTGCCTCCAGGCCAGGCACTGTGCCTGGAACCATCTATGCGCCCCGAGGCCTGCGGCGCGGAGCAAGCGCGAGGCAGCAGAGGAAACGGGGTCCTCGCTTTCCGCTAAACGGCGCGGGTGGGCGGCGAAGCCCAGCGCCCCGCGGCCGAGACTCCGGCGGGGACGGAAGTGGGGGAGCCGCGGGGGAGGGGCCGGCGCGGGGGAGGGGCGGGGCCGGAGCCGGTCCGGGGTTGGGCGTGGCTTGAGGGCGGGGGGAGCGGGACGCGGGCTGCGGGCGAGGCCGGGGCTGCGCCCAGAATGGGGGTGATCCGGCTGCACGCGGGTGGGGGCGGCCGCCCCCGCGGCTCTCCAGACTATTCCGTGGACATTGCAGAATTGGGAAGAAGCGAGTCTCGAGGAACGCGGAGGCAGAAGAGAACAAAACGCTCGGCGGACCTGTCCTGGGAGGAGGCATTTGTCAGCCGTAAAGCGGAGACAAATCCGCGGGAAGTCCGGGGGCTGGGACGACTTAAAATCCTCTGCGCATGGAGTCCCTCGCCTCGCACCAGAAATTAAAAGACCGAGGCCAACCAGACACACACACACACACACACACACACACACACACACACACACACACGCCCGGGAGGGGCTGGGGGGGGGAGGGGGGAGAGCAGGCCTCCGCTCCTCGCGGCCTGTGTAGCAATCTGGCAAATGGGGGCGGTGGCCCCGCGCGGCCTCGAGGGTGGCCAGGGAGAGGAGCGCAGGCGTCTGCCCCGGGAGCAGAGGCCCTGGTTGGAAGCGCCAGGTCCTAGAGATAGAACAGACATCCTCACTGGCTCCGTGGAGCCCCCACTGCAGGGCCTCGGGTGCTTTTCACCCTGATTCTACTTGGTCTTTTCTTACATTCCTGTGAAGTTAGATACCAATTTCCTATTAAAAACACCGTATCTGGGGCGCTTGGGTGGCTCAGTTGGTTGGGCGTCCGACTTCGGCCCAGGTCATGATCTCGCAGTCCGTGAGTTCCAGCCCCGCGTCGGGCTCTGTGCTGACAGCTCAGAGCCTGGAGCCTGCCTTGGAGTCTGTGTCTCCTTCTCTCTCTGCCCCTCCCCTGTTCATGCGCTCTCTCTCTCTCTCAAAAGCAAGTAAACATTAAAATAAATAAATAAAAAAGAGCGAGTGGGATGAGTTGAACAGGTGCACACGTGTGGGCTTAGGAACCCCACAGAGGAAATCCCAGGGAGAAATACAGTGGACAACGGATGACATCCGAATGGACGCGATCTTCCCGGTAACCCTAACTCCCACCGAGGCCCCCAGGAAGAGGGAAAAGAATCACGAAGTGCTTCGAAGAAAACTAGGATCTCCAGAGAGATGATAAGCTGTGGGGAAGCTCTGTCCCGACAAGATATGGAAATTTCACACGGGGTGGGGGGTGGGGGGCTTGCCCACGCCTGGAGGTCGGAAACTTGTGGCGCCATTTCCCCATATGGGGGCGCCGGCGGTGAGGGTCCCCTGGGCGAAGGGCCCAAGTCTCCCGGCACGCCAACAGTGGGGACTACTAGGGCTGCTGCTAGGTCGGATTCGGAAGCAAGTCCTGCGTCCTCCTCCGGAAGCCAAAATCCTGCCCATCTGAGATCGGACCTCTGCAGGGCGCGCACACGGGCTTGTCACGCACCGACTTCGGGCGAGGGAGTGGCGGGCGGTGGGGGTAGGGAGAAGCCGGAAAGGGAAGCCGGGCCGTTGCCCAAGCGACGGGGTGGGAGTGGGGGAGGGCGACTAAGTTCTGTCTCCACGGAGACCGTGCAGGATGAACGCCAAAGTTACTGAAGGTGGGCACACCCCGACGGACCGACGGCCACGGCCCGGAAAAGGCCCAAGAGTAAAGGTTGGAGACGATGCCCGGACCCCCATGCCCCTGACTCTGCCTCCCCCGATCTCATGTCCCTGAGACGCGTCCCTCCCCGCTAGGATTTTCGGGCGGGCGGGGAGGGGGTGGGAGGGAAGGGCTAAGCTGGAGCAGCGGCCTGGGGGCCGTGCTCTCACGCGTGCCCGTGCCCCAGGCCCCAGCCCATGGCTCCCAAGAAGCAGCTCGGGACCAGCGCGGGGCGCCGGCCGGGCGCGGCGGGAGACGGGGCCGAGCCGCCGCTGTCGGAGCGCGCGCAGTACCTGCAGCGCGAGTACACGCTGCTCTCGGAGCAGCTGGACGCCTGCGAGGCGCGCGTGGACCAGATGCTGCAGGAGAACGCCTTCCTGGACCGCGAGGCGCTGCGCTTGCGCGAGGAGAACCGGCTCTACGCCAGCTACATGAGCGCGCGCGCGCAGCGCTGCGCCCACGCCGTCGTCCGGCTGGAAGAGCAGAACCGCGTGGACCTGACCCAGATCCACGGGCAGCGGGCCGAGCTGGAGGCGCTCTACCGCGGGCGCGAGAACGGAGTGCGCGCGCAGCTGCTGGAGATGGAGGCGCGCGCGGCGCGGATGGCGCGGCAGGTGCAGGAGCTGCAGCCCTACAAGGCCAGTGCGCGCGCGCCCGCGGACGTGCCCGGCGGGAGGGGTGGCGGCGCGCGGCGCCCGGGCGCTGACCCGCGCCCCCGCCGCAGGCGCTGCAGCTGGAGCAGTTGGCCCGGATCCGGGCGCTGGAGCGCGAGCTGCTGCACATGCGCGTGGATCACACGCAGCTGCTTCACCGTGTGAAAAGGCGCTTCCTGGAGGACAAGGCGGCCTTCGAGCGCGAGGCGCGTCAGCGCGTGCAGTCCTTGGGGCGGCGCGCGGAGCGAGAGGCGGCGCGCGCGCTCGTCGCGCACACGCAGGCCATCAAGGCTGACAACGCGCGCCTGCGGCAGGAGCTGCTGCGGCTGCTTCGCTGGGCCCGGCTGCTGCATGACACGCGGCGCCAGCTGCTGGAGCAGCGTGAACAGCTGCGGCGCGAGCACGAGGACACTTGGGACCTGGCGCGTGTGCATGGCTGGCTGCGCCGGGGCCCAGGGGGCCCGCCGCTCTGGCGGCCGCCACCGCCACCGCCACCAGCGCGGCCCGCCTCGCATCAGGGGTCCTTGGCCGCCTCCACAGCCCCATCGCGCGGGGTCTCCCAGACCCCGACATGGCTCCCGCGGGTGGGCTCCAGGGCCCCATCACAGGCCCCTTCGAAGGAGGGTTCAGGGGCTTCATTCCAGGCCCCGTTGCGCGCGGGCTCCCACTTCCTGTCCTCGACCCCGTCCCACCCCGGCTCTCGGGCCGCGTCCTCGACCCCATCCCGCCCGGGCTCCCGGGTCCCATCCTCGGTCCCGTCGCGCCCAGGCTCCCGGGTCTCTTCGCGGGCCTCGTTATACGGGGCCTCAGAGAATACCGCCCCCTCTGCCAAGTCTGTCCCGGGGCCAGGCTCTTCCCGTCCCCCAGACGCAGGAGACCGTGGACACTGACGCTGCAGGGGAAGCCGCCCCAAGGGGAGCCGGAATCTGCTGGGGGCGGTGGAGGGCGTGCGGAGGCGAGGGCGCGCGGTGCTCAGGTGTTTGGTGAATGCAATGTTAATAAAGGTGTGACCCGCTCACCGGGCTCTGGCACGGCCTGCTTTCCCGCTGCAGCGTGTCCGGCGGCACAGGGGCCGCTCGTTCCGGCTTCCAAGCCTCAGAGTAGCCTGATGCGCCCCTCGCCCTGTATGTCAGCGGGGATTCGGCGTCCCTCTAGTCCGCAGCTGACCGCAGCTGCTCCGCAAGGACAGAGAAGTCGGCCGCACCAGTATCCTCCCACCAGGGCTGACGGAGACGGAGGTCGCCGGCGCGGACAAAAGGTGTAAGAGCAGGAAAGGAGTCGCACCAGCCAGGAGGGCCAGCGTGGGGTGCGCTGTGGTCAGGAGGGCCCGCCTGAGAGGGGGAGGGGTGTCTCCAGCGCCACCGGGACCATAGGGGGTTTATGTTGAACCTGTTGGAGGTTTGGGGGTAACTTTTAATTTGAACGTGATTTCCAACTTGGAGAAAAGCTGCAGAGCACAGAGAACTCCCGGGTCACCATTACTCACCAGCAGTCTGCTGCCAGTCCCTGCAGCCGAGTTTGCATTTTCCCCTAAACCACTTGACATCAGGCTCAAGATGCCGTGTCCCTTCACTCTTAAGTCCTTTCGTGTTCCTGAGCACAGGATGTTCTGCTACCCCAGAACAATGATCCAAACCCGGAAACTTAGTACAGAGAAACCAGTATTAGCTGAGCCACAGACCCCACTGAAATGGTGTCAGTTGTCCCCACGGTGTCCTTTGCAGCCACCCCCTCTGCCAGGGCCACACACCGCATTTAGTTGTCAGTCTCAACCTGCAGGGGCTGGTTATTAAGACGTCCCACAGTTGTGGTTTGTATTCATCCACAGCCATGTTTTGGGGGGGGGGGGTTGTCCAGCAGCTCTTGGGAGAGCCCAAGCCCTGCACACCCTCAGTACTGGCCCAAGGGCTAGGGGCTTCATCCTGAGCACCGAGGGAAGGTTCTTGAAATTTCTGGGTCTTTGGTTGCACATTGGTGCCCAGTGTTGGAGAGGCCCGAACAGGAGGTGGCCGTGGCTAGGGTGGCTGGTGCACTTCTGGCAGGAGGGTGCAGACACGATGGGGCCTTTGGGGCACTGCAGAGCAGCCCCCCCACAGTGGCCCACGGACCACGGGTCCAAACAGCAGCCCCTGATTGCCTTGTTAACCTTAAAAATTAAAAGGCCAGGTATTTTACCAGCAGAAATAGGTTTGTTCGGGAATAGCAGAGAATTGCAATCCAACACAAGCAGGGGAGGGCTAGACCACAGGTGCGGCCTCAGAACAAAGGAGCTGAACACTCTTTTATAGAGGAAAGGGGGAGCTGGGCGGTGCTGTCGTAAACAAAAAGTCCTTTGGAGTAAACGGAGCTGAAAGCGTAGTGGCTGCGCTTTGGCTGAGCCCCCCGCAGGACGGCCCCTGGTGGGCTGGGAAGTAGTGACCGGCCAGGTCCCACTTGGGTCTGCAATTGACAAGATGGTGGGGCAGCGGGAGCTCCCCCTGCTGGCCTCCCGGCTCCATTCGGCTCCGTTCGAAAGGAGGTTTCCCTTTGTGAATTTTCACAGCCCGCATGGGAGGGCCCTAGGGTTGGAGAGGGCGGGTGGAAGCAGGCTGGACCTGGGCCCGGTGGAGGCAGGAGTTCAGATCACAGGTTTTAAAACGGAGTTCTCAGTCGTTGCGGGCAGTGCACGATGAGGGTGAACCACTCGGAGGAAGCGGGCGGAAACCCCGTCCTCGCCCAGCTGTATGCTTTGGCCAGCTCTCCCACCCCCACCCCCCACCCCCGCCATGAAACTTTAAATGTTCTGGACCTGGGTGGGCAGTGCTCTTGGGCCCCTCCCAGCAGTAAACACACTCTTGGAAGAGTACACCATTTCTGTTTAAAAGGAACTAGGGCTCCTTTGAGATTTGGGGAAGGAGGTAATACAAAATGAGTTTAGGATTTCCTGTGCCGCAAAGCAAGGCTGCTCCCAGAGAGACACCTGCCAGAGGGGCAGGGTGACAAAAGTGAAAGGCTCTGAATGGCCAACAAGTCAACAATTTCAACATCAAAAAGAATAATGGCTGCACTGAATAGAAACATATCAAATATAATAAAATGCATGCGCTTAAAACAGTATTAACACCCATTCCATTGGTCATCTTGAAGGTTGCTAGTACAATAACCCATTATTCTAAAAATACATCCATTCTGCCTTTCCCCTATGAACTGTATTTCAGGATAAATTGGTGGAGGGAAGTTATGTATCGAATTCCATCTAATAAATGCAGAAGAAATAATCGGCAATATCATAATGGTAGTGAAAGCCAATTGGTAGAAGACTGATGAAAATAACGGAGGGTTCAGCTGACCCTCTGAACCCATGAGTGACCCAAACTTTGCTAAGAGATATCAAGTGCCTCCTGGTGTGAAGCCATTGAATCCTGCACAATGCAACACAGAGCACTCTTGATGAGAAACAAACTGATCTGATCCAGTTTCTGGATGTGACTACTAATGCATACAAAATACAGGGGAAAGAGGAACATATTAAAAGAGAGAGTAGGGATGTAGTCATCCAAGCCCCCATAGGGCAAATGACTGCTTTTTCCCAAGAAATAAGTGGGAAGTAATTCTTTTTTTAAAGAGGAAGGGGACATTGATATGGATTAGCAGACTTAAGACACATTTCCACTAAATGCAACATATAGACCTTGTTCAAACCCCTATTCTAGTTTGAAGTGTTACATCAAGATAGAGTTTCTTGGCAATTATGAAGCTAACAAGCAGTGGCATGCCCCACACTTCCTCGTCCTGGGCATTCCTTCTGGCAACTGACCTTCCAATGTCTCTTCTGCCCAGACACCCCGTCCTCAAGACCCTCTAGCCCACTGATTTCCGTGAAATAATGAGCCACATCAGAGTAGGCATTTGTCCATTTCTCTTTGCAGTTCTGTCATTTTTATTTTATGTATTTTTGAAGCAATTATTAATTGCGTACAAGTTTAGATCACTAGCTCTTCCCCGTAAACGGAACCTTTTATCAGCCTGCCTTCCTTGCTGTGTTCTTCCTTGCCTCTGCCTACAGCCTGTCTGTTATTGATGTGGCTGCTTCAGCTAGTCTGGAAAGTCGTTCTTTGTGACTAAAGATCCAAACATTAAAAAAAAGTAAACACACACTTGTTGGAATGGCTAAAATCCAAAACACTAACACCACCACATGCAGGTGAGGGTATAAAGCAGCAGCAACACTCACTCGTGGCTGGTGGGGACACAAAATGTGGCAGCCACTTCGGAAGACCAGTTTGACGGTTTCTTACAAACTAAACACTCTTACCACGTGATCCTGGAATCACGTTCCTTGGTATTTACCTAAAGAGTTGAAAACTTGTGTCCACACGACAACCTGCACACGGGTGTTCACAGCGGCTTCATTCAGAGCCCCCAAACCCTGGAACAGCTGAGGTGTCCGTCAGCAGGTGAACGGACAACCTGTGGTCCATCCAGACAACAGGATGTGGGTCGGCACTAAGTAGGAACGGGCTGTCGAGCCGTGAAAAGACCTGGAGGGACCCTAAATGTATATTACGAGGTAAAAGAAGCCAGTCCGAAAAGGCTACGCACGGTACGATTCCAAGTCTGTGACATTCTGGAAAAGGCAAAACCGTGGAGACGGTAAAAGACGAGTGGGGGCCAGGAGTCGGGGGGACGGGAGGGGCAGTCAGCACAGAGGGTTCAGGGCAGTGAAACTACTCCGTGTGACACTCTCAGTATCGGGCACACGGATTACACATCTGTCCAAACCCGCAGAATGTACGGGCCTAGAGTGAGCCCTGAGGTTAACTATGGAACGTATCAGTATTGGCTCATCAGTTATAACAAGTAAACCACACTAATGCAAGATGTTAGTAACAGGAGGAACTGGGGGTGGGGGGATATGGGAACTACTTTCTGATCAGTTTTTTCAGCAAACCTAAAAATGCTCTAAAAATAGGAAACCCATTAACTCTTTTCAAAAAGCAAAAACAAAGTAGTGCAAGCATTCCATAATCTTGAAGATTAGGAAGCATTTTTTGACAAGAAAGAAAACCTCAAGGCATAAAGTATCACCACGCAAAGATACGAAACATTAACGTGAAAGACGTTATGCTAAGGCACACCATCGATTAGGAGACAGCAATGTTTACAACAAGTAAAGTAGAAAAAGGATAACTTTACGAAGAGCTGAAAGAAAAGGGCCGACCACTCACCAGAATAAGGAAGGAACACCGCGGCACCGGCCAGGTGTCAGGGAGCAGGTGACATTGAAGCCCAAAGGACAAAAGTCCTCATCCCGGATGGGGAGGGCAGCCATGGCCGCTGGGCCAGAGATTGCGGTGGATCTAAACTTTGGACTTACTAGACTAAAGCAGACCTACTCGGAGCCGGCAGTATTCTGGGACCCTCTTCTGCATGGAGGGTGTGGATTGAACTGTGTCCCCCAAAGTCCTAGCTTCGGGATGTGAGCTGATTTGGAAATAGGGCTCTGGCACATGGAGTCCCCCGGATAAGGTGGCTCTAACCCAACAGCTTTGGTGTCCTTATAAGAAGATGGCCACGTGAAGACACAGACACGCAGGGAAACACCCATGACAACGGAGGCAGAGACCGAAGCCGTGCGTCCATGAGCCAAGGAACACCAGAGGCAGGAAGAGGCAGGGAGGACCCTCCCCTCGAGGTTTCTGAGGCAGCGTGGCCCTGCCGATGCCTCGACCTCGGGCTTGTGACTGCGGAACGGAGACAACACATTCTGTTGTTTCAGCCGCCCCAGGAAACTGACACGACCCACGTGCATACAGGAGGCTCCCAGGAGATGTCCCCCAGCAGGACGCGTGTTCTGGAACCCCATGAAGCTGTTCAAAGAAGGGGGACAAAACCATGGAGAAGGACATGGGCCGCACGAGTCCACCACCGCGAGGAAAACAAACCAAGATCATGTGTCACTTACCTGGCACGGGACGAGCGCTAGGGTCAGGCTGAGCTGCTAACCAAATAGCTGTCGGGCTGGGGCCAGGTGGTGGGGGGGGCTCTGGCTTTTTGTCCGGTTCCCACAGAGATACTTTATCGGGTGAAGCTGATGTTGAACTGTAACTTGGAATAAACGTCACTAAAGCAACATGCACTTGGCTCTCTTTTCTAGACAAAAGTTGCCTGATTTGTTGGTCGAGGGACCCAGAAGCTCACTCCACCCTCCCCGACGGGTGAACGTCTGCACCTTCACATCGGACAGTCAGATCCCAGGGGCCTCCGGCTGAAGGGATTTCCAAGTGTCACAAAGGACAGGAATGAAGGAGACACAACACAGCAGCCTGGGCCTTCTGGGACCCAAATGGGGGGTCTGGGGTGCTAGGCTCTGCGGGCCCGCTGCCCAAGGGGGCCAAGGACAGAATCACGTGCAGAGGGAAGCCTGTGCTCCATATGGACAACCTACAGGCGGCTCTGAATGTGGCCCCCACGGAGAGGGAAGGCCAGGTCACCGGCATGGCTCACCCGCCAGCCCCCAGTGGCACACCTATCCTGCCCGAGTGGACTCGTGTCCTCTGCCCTAGACGAGCGCAGGCAGAAGGGGCGGTGTGGTGGGGGAGGGCCATGTTGCTGGCCAGGCTCACCTTACGGGCCACCTGCCTCCAGAACCCCGTCACTCTGGACGTGGTGATCATCGAAAACCGACCTCTGTGCTCCGGAGCCGATATACAACCCGAACAACAGACTTTGAGGACAAAGAGGAATGACAGTTTTGTGACTTTGTTGCAACAGGCCGATGCCTTCGAACCCGCACACCTGCCTGGCGTAGGTGGCTGAGGGGTCTTACACGTTTCCACGGGTCTCTGGTAGGCCCCGCCAGCTGCCTCCGTCCTGTCTTCAAGTTGGTCGTGACCGGTGCTGGGTCCGTGGTGGGGTCTCCCTACCAAGTATCAATGCCAAGTTCCTGGAACACAGGGTTCCACGGGAAAACAAGTGAAGAGTGGGGGAGGCTTCAGGAAAAAGAAGAGAAACATTTGTTCACTTTACTATAAATGTTTATTTTGAGACAGAGAGGCAGAGAGGGAGAGAGAGAATCCAAAGCAGGCTCCGCACTGTCAGCGCACAGCCCCAGGAGGGGCGCGATCCCACAAACTGCGAGATCATGACCCGAGCTGAAATCCAGAGCAGGACGCTCAACTGACTGAGCCCCCCAGGGCCCCCCAAATTTGTTCAGTTTAAGCACTCCTGTGTCCGTCTGGACTTGCGCCCCTTTACCGTGAGCGGTGCCGGTGACGGGATGTTGACATGCAGACCTCACGGTGCTTTTCCGTTGCTTCACCGCCGCGGTTCCCTCCCCAAGCTGTGCTGAAGGGTGGTTTGCTCAGGAAGTCACGCACGGATATGCACAGGAGCACCAGCCTCCTGAGCCCCCGACGTGCCCGTTACTGCTCCCTCAAGGGCCTCTCCAGCCACAGCCCCAAAGCGGAGCACAGACGACAGACTGGGACTCGCCCCACAGCTGCGGCCTCGGCAGCCAGCACAGGTGAGCAAGGGGCCACTGGGAGCCTGACGCTCCCACCGTCCCACTGCCACGAAGCGCCAAGGTGGCCCACTGGGATCGGTCCATAGCTGTCATCAGAGGGAATGTAGCTAATCGCATAATTCTGCATTGTTCATATTTAATTCCACACCATCGCATCATGAAGTGAAAGACCAAAAACCAGAAACCGGTGACCCCGACACACAGCCAGCCGGTTTCTGCAGGATACGGCTCAAGTCCGTAGCACGCCTGCCTTAGCACTTACTGCCCAAAGATGGGGAACGGGCCGGTAGAACCTGCACTTGGATGTCCCGCGAAGGCCCTTACAGCTCCACAGGTCGGGGACAAGAAACCAGGCACTCCCCTGCCCGACTGTGCTGAACTGGAAAAGAAATACAAACGCTGCTACAAACGTTTGGATTCTATGAATAAGAGACACCCACGCACTCCACTGGGCGGATTTCCATTCATTCTGGGGGCCTCAGGACCCAGGCCCTATGCTTCAGTAGCCATGCTGCGCCTGTCCTGCAGGAGCAAGGCCTTCCCCAGCTGGTCTGCGGGCCAGGACTGACCCAGGGAAGATTCTGCTATGGAATGAGTTGTTCCCCCCCCCCCCCCCCCGCCAAATTCCTACACTGAAGCCCTAACCCCAATGGGATGGTACTTGGAGGTGGGGCTTTGGGGGTGATTAGATTAGATGAGGTCATGAGGGTGGGGCCCCCCCAACAGGCTAAGTGCCCTCATAAGATCAGACACCAGAGCTCCCCCCACCCCCTGAGCTCACAGCAGGGAGGCGGCTGTCTGCCCGCCAGGAAGGGGGCCTCCCCCGCACCCGACCTGGCCGACGCCCCGCTCTCAGACTCCCAGCCTCCAGAGCCGCGAGAAACAAACGTGTGGCTTACAGCACCCGGTCTGTGGTGCTGTGTTCAGGCCGCTGACTGAGCCGAATGGCCCAGCACTGTCACTTAAGGACTTAACGGCTGTTTTCAATCATCTTCAGTACATACTAATGAACTGAAAATATAAACATCCAGTAAAATACGAAAAAAAGAAGAAACTTTTCAGACACAACTAGTTTCAACAGCTCATTCTGCCAGTATGGTTTTGTCCGTCTTCTTTTTATTAGAATTTTAAAGCAAATCCCCAACACCTTGTCATTTCACCCACAAATAGGTCAACATGCAAATGCGTCCCTAATACAGATTTTTTTTTTTTTTTTTTAGGTAGGTTCCACACCCAGCATGGAGCCCAATGTGGGGTTTGAACTCACGACCTGAGATCAAGACTTGGAGGTTTACCCGCCGGAGCCACCCAGGCGCCTGCCCACACAGGCCTCTCTGACCACCTGCCAGCGTCTGGCCACATAACGCTGGGAACAAACGTTCCCAAAGCGCACACAGTGTGACTGTAGACGAGTGAAGGCACGACGTGGTGCCCATGAGTGAATTCAGTTGGGGAGGTTGCATGGCACGACGGCACCGTCAGCACGGGGTTCTAAGACACCGATGGGGATGCGTGGCCGGCGTGGGCACCAGATGGGATGCCCTGTCCTCATGCGGAGACAGGACCAGGACAGCCCGAACCTGCGCCCTGCACATGTGAATGTTCTCACGCACCTTCCCACAGACAGGGACCCGTCACTGCCTTCTCCCAAAGCAGGGGTGGGGCAGCCTGTCATTCTTCACTATTCTTCCTCTAGAACTTGTCTGTTGCTCACTGGATTTGGGACTCAGCCACAGCCTCCCCTAAACTGTGCAGCCAGGGTCTGCTCAGTGCCAGCCTCTGCCCCCAGCTCTGTTGAGAGCCATCCTCCTCGGAGTCACCGAGTTTCCTGCTGCCGTGCGCACCTGTGTCTTTGCCAAGTCAAGGACAGAGCCCCAAGATGCAGGAGAGGCCAGTCCCAGAGATGCCCTGAGAAAAGACAAACCACCTGGACGAAAATGCCTAGTTACCCATCAGGGATGAAAGGAAGAGATCTCACTATAGATGGTACAGACATTAACAGTATCATAAAGAGCCACGAGGAGTAAAAGTATGCCAACAAGTTCCCTTAAAAACACAACATTTGGGGTGCCTGGGTGGCTCAATCGATTAAGCCTCCAACTTCGGCTCAGGCCATGATCTTGTGGTCTGTGAGTCTGAGCCCCACGTCCGACTCTGCTGACAGCTCAGAGCCTGGAGCCTGCTTCGGATTCTGTGTCTCCCTCTCTCTGCCCATCCTCTGTTCGCACTCTGTCTCTCTCAAAAATAAATAAACAAAGAAATTTTTAAATTTTCTGTCTATCAAAAGTCAGTTCAATGAAAAAGCAAGTCGCAGCCTGGGAGAAAATAGTCTCAATACACGTATCTTAGAAAAGGCTCCTATCCAGAACTAGAAATCCTACACGAGTAACAGAAATAAAAAGAAAGCTTAAAATGAGCAAAATATTTGAAGGTTTCACTAAAAGACCCACGACGGTCTCTAAACGCCCGACACAGAGCATCAAGCCCGCGTCCCCAAGAACTTAGAGGAGACACTGAACTCCCCTCGGGGCTTAATGACCATCCCCGCGAAGTACTGAGCGCAGCCCCACCAACAGGGCGCCCAGGGCGCGCCACCACCGGTGAGACCCCGTGAGCTGAAAACAGAGGGGAAGGGGATGCACCGCACGAACGACGGCCGGAACCGCATCCAAGGCCCCCCGCACCGCAGCCGTCCAGGCCGCGGCGTGGCGAGGAGCGCGGAGAGGGAGGAGCCCCGGAGAGCACCGAGAGAAGTTCCATTTTGGAAAGGGCCCTCGGGGTGGACAACTCGGAGGGCAGCGGGTCGGGTGGGGAAGACGGTGAGGCGCCGGCCGCCGATCCCGAGGGCGGCAACGGGGCGCGCCAGCCGCGAGGACACTAGGCGTCTGCGGTGGCGGAGCGCGGGCGGGAGGAAAGGGCTCCCACCTGGGGACAGCCACCTTCCCGGTGGGGCCGCCGGGGAGGAGCAGAGAGCTGGGCGTGGAGAGCCGGGGACTTGGGACACTGCGCCCTTGGCGCGACAGTCGCGGTCCCGGCGGAGCCGTTCGGGCACGCCCTCTGTCCGCGCCCGAGGAGCGCCCCGCCCCGCCGAGGCCACCGCCCACTTCCCCAGCGGAAATGCTCCTCCCGCCGCCGGAAGCGGCGCTCCCGCCCTGCCTGGAGGCGCGTCTCGGTGGTGCGCGCGGGCGGCTAGGCGGGCGAGGTGGCCGTTCAGTCGGCCGCAGCGACCGTCCCCCGGGCCCCCTCCCCGTCCCCCAGCTGTCACCACCCCCCCGGCGGAGCCCCTCCACCTTCCAGCCTCGCTCCCCGCCGCAGCCCTCCGCCGCGTCTCTACAGTGGCTGGCGCTCCGGCGTCTCCGGCCCCTTCGCCAGGTGTGCGTGGCGGTGCGTGGACCCGCGACTAATACAGCCAAGGCGCCGCTTCTCGAAGCTTTCAGTACCGGGCGCCCGC
Organism: Acinonyx jubatus; assembly: GCF_027475565.1. Taxonomy (NCBI): domain Eukaryota; kingdom Metazoa; phylum Chordata; class Mammalia; order Carnivora; family Felidae; genus Acinonyx; species Acinonyx jubatus. The sequence continues at coordinate 1,031,796 of NC_069394.1, forward strand.
CCATGTCCAGCCGCTCAGGCCGCGTCCTTCCCCCTGGGTCCTGCGGTGTCCATCAGTCACCCACTGGAGCCCGGGGCCCGTCTCCAGAGCCCGCAGTCCCTGTGGGACCCTGGTGGTGGGCAGGTGGCCGCCTCCCTTGGGGCCACCTGGACGCCCGCTCCGCCGCCCACCGCGCCCTCCAGTGCGCGCTCCCAACCCGCCCGGCCAGTTATGCCTTCTTATTTTTAACTGAAACACACGTAACTTAGAATTGACCGTCTTAACTAGTTTTGACTGCACAGTGCACTAGTATTAGGTACGTCACAGTGTTTTGCATTTAAGCTCCAAACTCCAGATCTCGCAAAAGAGGAACTCTGTATCCATAAAACAGCCACTACCCCCCACTCAGTCCCTGGCAACCATTATTTGCCCTCTGGTCTTAATGGTTAAATGCCTCACATTAAGTGGAATCGTACAATATTGGGCTCTGCGTGACTGGCTTATTTCACCTGGCAGAAGTCCTCCCCTCTCATGTTGCAGCCTGTGCCCGGAATTTTGTTAAGATGGAGTAGTATTCCATTGTATGGATAAGCCACCTTTTGTTTATCCACTCATCCCTTGAGGACAGCTGGATGGCTTCCATCGTTCCGCTGTTGTGAATAACGGTGCTGTGGACCTGGGTGTGCAAGTATCTCTGCACGTCCCTCCTTTCGCTTCCTTATGTACGCAGAGGTGGAACTTCTGGGTCGAATGGTAATTCTATTTAAACATTTTTGAGGACCAGCCATACTGTTTTCCAAAGGGGCCGCACCTTTATATTCCCCCCAGCAGTGCACGAGGGTTCCGATTTCTCCGCATTTTCGCCAGCACTTGTTACTTATTTTTCACACTAGCCATAGCCATCCCAGTGGGTGAGGTAGCATCACAATGAGGTAGCATCTCATTGTGATTTTGATGTTCGTTCACATAGTGATTAAGGATATCAAATGTCTTCTCGTGTGATTATTGGCCGTTCAAGTATCTTCTTTGAGGGGCTCTTGGGTGGCTCATTTGCGTAAGTGTCCAACTCTTGATTTCAGCTCAGGTCAAGATCTCACGGCTTCTTCACTTGATCTTGGCCAAAAGGTCGAGACGCGGTAAGATCTCACGGCTTCTTGAGTTCGAGCCCCATATTGGCTTCTGGTGCTGACGGCGCAGAGCCCGCTAGGGATTTTCTTCTCTCCCTCTCTCTGCCCCTCCTCTGCTGGCACTCACGCTTTCTCAAAATAAATAAATAAACTTTTAAAAAAAGCCCCACAAATATCTTCTTTGGAGAGATGTTTGTTGAAGTCCTTTGTCCATTTTCAAATTCAGTTTTGTTGTTGCTGTTTTTAGGAGTTCCTTATATATTCCGGGTATTAATCTTTTATTAGATATGTGATGTGCAAATATTTTTCTCCCGTTCGGTTGCCTTTTTATTTGTTGATAGTGCCCTTTGATGCACAAGTTTTCAGTTTTGATGAAGTAACATATATCTATTTTTGTTGCCTGTGCTTTTTGGTGGCGTATCCAAGAAATCATCACCAGATTCAGTGTCGTCAAGCTTCTCCCCTATGTCTTCCAGGAGTTTTATGGCTTTAGCTCTTAAGTTTAGGTCTTTGATTCATTTGCAATTAATTTTGATGTTTATTTTTGTTATTTATTTTACTAGTTAAGAGACTTTAGTAGCTATAATTACAGTGCTTGTTTGTCGAAATGAAAACTGGAAATAAAGTATACAAAACAGTTGATTACCAATCGTGTATCGAAAGCAGTAAGAGGTTCCACGATACCAAATAAACCAGTTCTGAGGATTTCCCCAAGATAAAGTTGAACGGCTCCAGCTTCTTCAGTGTTTATCAAAATAAGAGAAAAAAGTAGAGGTCGTTGTTTCGTTGGCAAACCTGACCCTTGCAGGCTGAGGGAGTGAAAGCACATGTGGACGGAGGGGGGGTGGGGCTGCCTTCCGGTTCTGGAGCTGATTGGATAGCCAGTCCAGTCCCTCATAGAGCCTGTCCCCGCTGGTGGCACAGGTGGCCCGAATGTACCGGTTCCTGTGGCGCAGTGAGTGCAGGCCCGGCTTGTCCATAGACTCGGCCGCCTTCATGGCCTCAGGGAGGTCCTGGTGGGCGAGGCCCGGCGACCTCTGGTCAGCGGTCCACGGGGACCACCCCTCCCCGCCTCCCACCCCGCGTGGCCGGGGCGCACGGGCGCACACACCTGCTTGCTGGCGAACACCAGCCGGACGGCATCCCTGAGCTCGTCCCCCGCCAGCATCGTCACGGGCTCCTCACGGGCCTCCTTCACGCCCTCTCTGACCTTGCTGTCCACCAGGAGGATGAGGCCTTGTGTGTTCCGAAAGAAGTGGCGCCACAGGGGCCGATCTTGTCCTGGCCGCCCACGTCGCGCACGGTGAAGCTGATGTTCTCGTACTGCACGGTCTCCACGTGGAAGCCTGTGGTGGGAATGGCGGTCCCCATCTCACCCAGCTTCAGTTTGTACAGGATGGTGGTCTTCCCTGCAGCGTCCAAGCCCACCATGAGAGTGCACGTCTCTCTTTTTGCCAAAAAGGCCCTTGAAGAAGTTTGTGAAGATACTTCCCATGCTGGAGACTGGGGCGGGGGCAACACTGGCTGGAGGACCCCTCGACGGCCACTGCGAGGCTACTGCTACGAGCCAGCCGTTGATTTTGCCCCCACCCGCAGTTAATTTTTACACAGTGTCAGGTAAGGGCCCAATGTCCCTTCTTTGGCATGTGGAGGTCCAGTACTCCCAGCACCATTTGTTGAAAAGACTGTCCTTTCCCCACGGAATGTTCTTGGCACCCGTGGTAAAAATCATCTGACTATATATAGAAGAGTTTATTTCTGGGCTTTGCTCTACTCCAATAAATGTCTGTTTATGCTACTACCTACACCAGATTTTATACCCATGGAAGCTGGAGGTAACCTGGCCCCAGCAGGTCAAGTCCATAATACTGTATGGTTCCATTTATATGACATTGTTGCAATGACAAAATCATAGACACAGAAAACCTTAATGGTTGCTAGCTGAGAAGGAGGGGTTGAAGGCAGAAAGGAAGTGAGTACGGATATAAAACAGTGAGTTCTTCCTGGAAAGCAACTCTTCTGTATCTTGAAGATGTCCATGTCAATCTCCTGGCTGTACTGTTGCACTGTGGTCTTCAAGATGCTGCCATTGCCATTGGGGTAAACAGAACACGGAAACTCTGTATTACGTCTTACACACGGGCATGAATCTACCGTTATCGCAAAAAGTAGAAGATTAAAAACGTGACTGTGGAGGATGCCTGAGCGAATTACATCAGCCTGGGCTCCGGTAGGGCCACCCCAGGGGCTGTTAAAACCCCCCAGGTGATGCTGAACCAGAGCCAGGGCCAATCTTACTTCTCCTGAGGTCGCTACCTCGTTCCCTCTGCACGGGGACACAGCTGCCGTTATCCCGGTACTTGCCAAACGTCAGGCAGCTGGGGAGACCTAGCCCACCAAGTGGGAGTGGGGGACCCCCAGAGGGCTGACCTAGAGGGCTAGAGCCATCCCAGGAAGAGCTGGGAGAGGGTACAGACCCCACACAGAAAGCACAGCGGACCCGGTTCACAGACGGGAGACCCTACCCAGGAGGGCACACGCTCAGGCACGTGCCTTTGGCTCCTTCCCTTGGTGCGGGGACAGTGGCATAAGGAATGACTGGATTGCAGCGGTCCAAAGCAGTGGGAGACCTCTTAGCCCAAGTCCTGATCAAAGTCCCTGTATACCCTGGGGTCTGGAGACTCTAGCCCCAACCCCCTCTTTCCCCACCTAGGACTACATGCGCTTAGCTCCCCCCTTCTGCCACTTCCCAACAACTTGGTCCATAGCACGTGCCCGCCACCACCCCCCCCCCCCCGCCAGTGCAGGAAAGACTTAGTTGCTGTACCACCCAACCCCACCCACCACCACACGGAGCCCGTAACGGAAAACATTCCAAATTTGACAATAATAAACCCAAAGCCAACAAATTCGAAACCAATAAACTCCAATCCGGATAGTAACAAAAACACAGCAAGGCACATCATAACCAAATGGCTGAAAGCCACTGATGAAACCTTTTTTTTCTTTTTTAAGTTTATTTATTTTGAGAAAGAAGCAAAACCTGGGGAGGGGCAGAGTGAGAGGGAGAGAGAGGGAATCCCAAGCAGGCAAGGCACAGTCAGTGCAGAGCCCGACCCAGGGCTTGAACCCACGAACCATGAGATCATGACCTGAGCCAAAGTCAGACAGTTAACGACCCGAACCACCCAGGCGCCCCTCGTTGATAAAAACTTAAAAGCACTTAGAGGCAAAAAAGACATTATGAAAAGAACAAAGGCAGAACGACTGCAACATTTTCATCAGAAATAATGCAAGCCCGGGGCGCCTGGGGGCTCAGTTGGTAGAGTGTCTGACTTCGGCTCAGGGCATGACCTCATGGTCTGTGAGTTCGAGACCCGTGTTGGGCTCTGTGCTGACAGCTAGGAGCCTGGAGCCTGCTTCGGATTCTGTGTCTCCCTCTCTCTCTTCCCCTCCCTCACTCATGCTCTGTCTCTGTCTCAAAAATAAATAAACATTAAAAAAAATTTTAATACACTTTGTTTTTTAAAAATGTTTATTACTTTATTGAGAGAGAGAGAGAGAGAGAGAGCGTGCACATGTGGGAGGGGCAGAGAGAGAGAGAGAGAAACCCAAGCAGGCTCTGTACTGTCAGTGCAGAACCCAATGCAGGGATCAAAGTCACAAACCATGAGATCATAACCTGAGCCAAAACCAAGCATTGGACACTTAACCAACTGAGCCACTCAGGCGTCCCTCCAAGAAACACACTTTAAATACACTGACATACACAGATTAAAAGAAAAAAGTACAACTATGTCCTAGAAGCACTAATCATAAGCCTAAAACAGCCGCATTAGCATCAAATTTTGGGTTTTTAAAAAACACCAAAGACGGATACTTTTATTTGTATTTCTTATTTAAAAAAAATTTTTTTTTAACGTTTATTTATTTTTGAGACAGAGAGAGAGCATGAATGGGGGAGGGTCAGAGAGAGAGAGGGAGACACAGAATCTGAAACAGGCTCCAGGCTCTGAGCTGTCAGCACAGAGCCTGACGCGGGGCTCGAACTCACCGACCGCGAGATCATGACCTGAGCCGAAGTCGGCCGCTTAACGGACTGAGCCACCCAGGTGCCCCAAAGATGGATACTTTTAAATGACAAAAGGGTCATCAAAAAACCAGCAAATCAGAGCGCGTGGGTGGCTCAGTCGGTTAAGCGGCCTACTTCGGCTCAGGTCATGATCTCACAGTTCTTGAATTTGAGCCCTACATCGGGCTCTGTGCTGATAGCTCAGAGCCTGGAACCTGCTTCAGATTCTGTGTCTCCCTCTCCCCTTGCCCCTCCCCCGTTCTCTCTCTCTCTCTCTCCCTCTCTCTCTCTCTCTCTCTCAAAAATAAAGATTTAAAACATTTTTAAAAACCCAGCAAATCTAAATGTTTATGTAACTGAAACCAGAGGTGCAAAATACATAAAATTTGACAACATCAAAGGAGAAAGACAAATCCGCAATTATAATTGCTGAGTCCAACATACCTCTCCCAGTGACAGAAAAGTAGAAAGAAAATCAGGAAAGATACAGAACACATGAACAAGCCAATCAGACAGACCTGACGTGCACAGAATCCTAACACCTGACACCAGCAGGATGCAAGTGTGTCACAGGGGCACGTGGGGCACTCAGCAAGATAAGCCACCATCTGGGCTGTAAGACAAGTATTAAATCGAAAAGAGTTAATACATGGAACATGTTGTCTGATTAGACCATGGAATTAAACTAGAAATCAGTAATAAAAATAACTGGAAAATGCCCCAAGTATTTGGAAATTAAACAGACTTCTACGTAAGTCATAGTCAAAGAAAAACTCCCAAGAGAAATAGGAAACTAGGAATGACGATGAAAACAACATATCAAAATTTACAGAGTGCCGCTGGTACGGTATTTAGAGGAAAACCGCCCTCGGTGTTGACGTGAGAAAAGAAGAACGACCTAAAATGAATGATGTAAGCTTCCACTTCCATAAGCTAGAAAAGGGGAAATTAGTTCAAAGCGGAAGGAAACAAATAACGATTCTATTTCGATGACACAGAAAACGGACAAACGATAGAGAAAAATCAAGGAAAACAAAAGCTGTTTCTTTGAAAGCAGCAATAACATTGGTAAATATCTAGCCACATTGGTCAAAAAGTAGAAGATACCAATCACCAATACCAGGAAGGAGGGAAATCATTTAAAATGTAACTAATTCTCTCTCCCTCTGCCCCTCTCCCCTGCTCACGCACTCTCTCTCTCAGAAAAAAATTGAATTCCTAATTTTCTCAGAAAGAAATCCCCAGGGTTTCACTGGTGAAACCTATCACACATTTAAGGAAAAAATAAATTACTATGCAAACGACTTCAGAAAACAGATGTGGGTAGGATGCTTCACCACTCTTGGAAAGCAACCTTATCCTGATATCAAGACAAGACAAAACAAGGATGTCTTCTCATCACTTCTAACGCAAATCGTACAAGACGCTGTAGTCAGCGAAATAAAGCAGGGGGGATAAGGTCTATAAAAATTATAAAGGAGGAAGGAAAATTCTTTGATTATCTGCATAAGAAATGCCAGAGAATCTAGAAAATCATTAATGGAACCAGTACATGAATCCACCTGGGTTCCAGGATGCAAGGTCAGCATAGCAAAATCAAATGTATTTCCACACACTAACAAGAACAATTGGAAAATAGATTTTTCAAAACCTAGAAAGAACTCAAGAAATATAAACAAGAGATGCATTTTCCATAGTGGCAGTTCTAGTGGCCAAAGCAAGATAGGTCAGTCAGAGTGGTGGTCATGGCCCTGGAGGTGGCAAGAAGGATGACAGGGACAAGAAAAGGAAATACAGACCTCCTGGGCCAACTAGAGTGGGGAAAAAGAAGGGACCAGATGCTGCCAGCAAGCTGCCACCGGTGACACATCACACTCAGTGCCGCTTAAAACTACCGAGGTTAGAGAGAGAGAATGAAAGACTCTCTTCTCAGGGAGAATGAGTTCATTAGAGATCAGGAACAAATGAAGCCTTTAGAAGAAAAGCAAGAGGAGAAAAGATCAAAGGTGGACGATCTGAGGGGGACCCCAATGTCGGTAGGAACATTGGAAGAGATCATCAAGGGCAATCGTGCCATCGTGTCCACATGTGTGGGCTCAGAACACTGCGTCAGTATTCTTTCCTTTGTAGACAAGGACCTCCTGGAACCAGGCTGCTCAGTCCTGCTCAACCACAAGGTACAGGTCATCGATGACACAGATCCCTTGGTCACAGTGATAAAGGTAGCAAAGGCCCCCCAGGAAACCTGTGCTGACACTGGGGGGTTGGACAACCAAACTCAGGAAATTAAGGAATCTGTGGAGCTTCCTCTCACTCATCCTGAATATTATGGAGAGATGGGTATAAAGCCCCCAAAGGGGGGGGGGTCATTCTCTATGGACCACCCAGCACAGGTAAAACCTTACCGGCCAAAGCAGTAGCAAACCAAACCTCAGCCACTTTCCTCAGAGTGGCTGGCTCTGAACTTATTCAGAAGTACCTGGGTGATGGGCCCAAACTTGTTCGGGAATTGTTTTGAGTCGCAGAACAACACGCATCATCCATCGTGTTTATTGATGAAATTGACGCCATTGGAACAAAAAGATAGGACTCAAATTCCGGTGGTGAAAGAGAAATTCAATGAACAATGTTGGAACTGTTGAACCAATTGGGTGCATTTGATTCAAGGGGTCACATGAAAGTGATCATGGCCACAGAGCAAATAGAAACTTTGGATCCAGCACTTATCAGACCAGGCCGCACTGACAGGAAAACTGAGTTCCCCTCGCCTCATGAAAAGACTATGAAGTGCATCTTTCAGATCCACACGAGCAGGAGGACGCCGGCCGATGATGTGACCCTGGACGACTTGATCATGGCTAAAGATGACCTCTCCAGGGTTGACATCAAGGCAATCTGTACAGAGGGTGGTCTGATGGCTAGAGAGAATGCAGAATGGAAGTAACAAATGAAGACTTCAAAAGGCTAAAGAAAATGCTCTTTATAAAAAACAAGAAGGCCGGGGCGCCCAGGTGGCTCAGTCGGTTAAGCGTCCAACTTCAGCTCAGGTCATGATCTCACGGTTTGTGAGTTCGAGCCCCGCGCGTCGGGCTCTGGGCTGACAGCTCAGAGCCTGGAGCCCGTTTCAGATTCTGTGTCTGCCTCTCTCTCTGCCCCTCCCATGCTCGTGCTCTCTCTCTCTCTCTCTCTCTCTCTCTCAAAAATAAACCTTAAAAAAAATTTAAAAAAGAGAATCAGGAAAAAAAAAAGGTCCCCGAGGGGCTCTACCTGTAGTGACCACATTTGCCTTCAAGGAAACGGTCGGGAGCGTCCCGACTCCTCAGAGGGATGAGGCTGGGAAGCCGCCCGGAGGAACCCACGTTCCAGTCCATCTTTCTTAGCAGAACTTCCCGTGTCCCTTTCTGAGCTGATGTGTAGGGTGCCTACTGGGCTGCCTTCACGTGTTGGCCACTGCAGGGCTTCCCCCCCAATAAAGCAAGCTCCTCCTCCTCCTCCTCAAAAAAAAAAGAAAAAAAAAAGCACAAACTAGAAAAGTTTGGTAAACTGTAGACTTAATAAAATGGTTTTTAAATCTGATCTTTAAAAGATACCATTCAGGGGGCGCCTGGGTGGCTCAGTCGGTTAAGTGTCCGACTTCAGCTCAGGTCATGATCTCGCAGTCCGTGAGTTCGAGCCCCGCGTCAGGCTCTGGGCTGATGGCTCAGAGCCTGGAGCCTGCTTCCGATTCTGTGTCTCCCTCTCTCTCTGCCCCTCCCCCGTTCATGCTGTCTCTCTCTCTGTCTCAAAAATAAATAAACGTTAAAAAAAAAAAGGTTTAAAAGATACCATTTGGGCTAAATGGGTGATGGCTATTAAGGAGGGCACTTGTTTTGAGCACTGAGTGTTATATGTAAGTAATGAATCACTAAATTCTACTCCTGAAACCAATTGTTACACTACATGTTAACTAACTAGAATTTAAATACAAATTTGAAGGAAAAGAAAAAAAGATACCATTAAGAAAATGAAAAGGCAAGCCAAAGATTAAAAGTACTTGCAATGAATATATGTTTGGAAAAAAGACTCTTGTCTACAATATAGAAAAGACTCTTACAAGTCAGTAATAAGACAAGCTCCCCAATTTAAAAAATGGGCAAAAGGTGGGGCACCTGGGTGGCTCAGTCGGTTAAGCACGTGACTTCAGTTCAGGTCACGATCGCGTGGTGAGTTTGAGTCCCGTGTCCAGCTCTGTGCTGACAGTTCAGAGCCTGGAGCCCACTTCGGGCGCTGTGTCTTCCTCTCTCTCTGCCCCTCCCGCCCCCCCTCAAAAATAAATAAAACATTAAAAGAAGTTTTTAAAAATGGACAAAAGGTGTGTAGACACATCACAAAAGACGATAGGTAATGGCAACACATACACGACAAGATGCTCAATGCTATCACTGGGCGGACAAATACAAATTAGAAACGCAAATACACCATCACACACAACTAGGATGGATTACATTTCGGAGGAGTGTGGCAGGAGTAGGAAATGGTACAACCACTATTGAGAACTTTTTGACAATTTCTCATAAAGTTAAAAACACACTGGAGCTTCTGGGTGGCTCAGTCGGTTAAGCGTCCGACTTCGGCTCAGGTCATGATCTCACGGTTCATGAGTTTGAGCCCCGCGTCGGGCTCTGTGCTGACAGCTCAGGGCCTGGAGCCCGCTTGGAGCTGTGTCTCCCTCTCTCTGCCCCTCCCCGACTCACGCTGTGTCTCTCTCTCTCTCTCTCAAAAATACACATTAAAAAAATAAAAATAAAGTTAAAAACACACTTATAACTCAGAAAGTAAATTCCTAGGCATTCACTGAAGAGAAATAAAGAGGCATTTCCAAATAAATACTTTTACACAAATGCTCATAGCAGTTTTATTCGTAAGAACCTGGAAACCCAAATTTCTATCAACACGTGGATGAGAATAAATGGTCTGTCCATACAACGGAACACTACTCAGCAGAGAGATACCGAAACACAGAACTACTCGGTTGAGTCCTTAAAACATGCTAAAGCAAAAGAAGTGAAGACACGCGGTGTTATATACTGTTCGGGTCCTTTTAACGTGAAGCCCTACAACAAGCAAAACTAATCCACGCTGACGGAAAGCGGTTACTTGGGACTAGGGTAGGATTAACTGGGAAAGGGCCAGAGGGAACAGTGCCGTGTGATAAAAATGTTATTTTTCTTTATTCTAACGGTGGTTACACAGGTATCCGGTTTCTCAAAACTCTGTACACTTTAAATAGGCGTCGTACTGTATGCAAACTGGGCCTCACCAAAGGTTACTCGAGTGGTCCGGTACTCTCTCTTCTGTACCACGTGAAACATCTCTAGTGGTGAGGAGTTTTCCAGAAGATGCAGCGCTGTATGCCCCTCTTGATCACTTACCCCTGGAGGCTTCTAGGGTTGCTGGAATTTAAGAACTCAAAATCTGCCCTCATAGGCAAAACAAAATTGGTTTATGTCATTTCAAAACCGGTCGTTTTGGTTCACGTCAGAGAAAAGACGTTCAGAGGCAAACAACCGTCAAGTTCTGCGCTGTTAGCTACCGTGCCATGAAGGCTGCCAAAAGGGGAGTCCGCCACCTCCCTGTCCTGCAGCGTCCTCTCCAGGTCACTCTCTTTCTCGAGCTGCCACGGTTCTCTCAGTGCCGGCATCACCTCTTCTGTGAAGCTGTCCCAGACCCTCCATGCCCAACTAGTCCCCTCCTTACCTGTGTCCTACACAACCGGGGACTTCTACGTCAGCACTTAACGCTGCGTGTGATCTGTCTTCCCCAGCGGACTGAACAGCGTCATCTGTTTTCCTAGGGTTCGGCACCGGTCCTTCTAAATCACTACATTTTCAAATAAATGACAAAGTGAGCCAGAAAGCAGGTGGAGAGACCAGAAGCGATGAGGTCAATCATGGCACTGAGACAAAACCTCGTGCAGTGCGCTGGATCAGAGTGGATCAGAGTGGATCAGAAAGATACACAGGCAACCAAGCGAAGACAGCACTCCCCAAAACCAAGTGGACAAGTCAAGGGTGAGCTCTAAAGGCAATAAATATGAGGTGTGCTAGTCTTACACTAGCTGTTGCTTACAACTTCTTCTAAGTACAAGCAGAAGATATCAACAGGGCTGAGAGACAAGATACTTCCTGTAGACCAGTAAATGATGCTGTTACGGAACAAGAACCCAAAATTTCAAACACAGCAGTATAGAAAGGACAAAGCAAGAGAGGTGCCAATCACACACAGATGTGGGGTGTGCTCTTTATTGTCCTGCACCAGATACAGGGACACATAAGTCAGTCAGCTATGGTCACGTCCTTAAGGAACCAATAGGGTAAGGAGGAAAGAGATAGTAGATAAACAACGTAACTTTGATAGAACAAAGAGCAGTAACAGAAGTGCTCCCAGCAACACAAGCACAGAGGGAGAGTAGCTGGCTGAGCCTGACACGATACCTGAGGAGTCAGTCAGGTGTGGGGCAGGGAGCATTCAAACAAGGACAAAGACGAGGAGCAGCCTGGCTAAGTGGGAGCGTCGACCAGTTAGCGTTGCCACAACACCAATCACGTGGCAGGTGGTTACGCAGTGGATGCAACTTCAGGAAGCAAAAAGGTCTTAGAAAGCAGGAGTGGGAGCTTGGGAAGTATCCTAAGGACAACAGGGAGCCAATTTGTGGTTGTAAAGAAGAAAGATCTTTCTCAACTTGCCCTTTTAATAGATCAAAATTTACTGTGTAATATTCTCTGAAGTATTGAGATTAGATTCAGAATTCTGCCTTAAAAAGGCTTTAACTCGGGGGTGACCTGTAATTGTGCAATGAAATACAGAACCTTCTCCGAGACCTAGCTCCTCCCCCAGCACTGTTCCAGCCCAGAGTCACTTGTGCAGTCTCGTGGCTCTCCTGAGGTCACACATTCCTAGCTGAGGACAGCAGCCCAGCACCGCCGCACGGCAGTAGGGGACAGCCCACTCTGAAAGCAGCCCTGCCTAGGACTTTGGAAAATGCTGACACATCCCAAGTCACATGAACGGAATCATGTGAACTCGTGCTGCTCCCTTCTAAACATCACCCACTGAGTTGGAGAATGGCTATTTTATAAGTCAGCTGTACATTCCCCGTGACCTGCAGACTTCTCACCCAAATGTATGGTGGTCTTATTCAAGGGAAGTCCCTCCTGGTGAACACTTTGATTATTTTTAAAGTTTGGGGTCGAGCTGAAATCTTTCCCATACTGACTACATTCATAGAGTTTCTCTTCAGTATGAATTTTCTGGTGTTGAAGGAAGTTTGACCTCTGAATAAAGCCTTTCCCACAATAACTACATACATAGGGCTTCTCTCCAGTATGAATAATCTGATGTAGAAGCAGTTTGGAGCTCTGAATGAAAGCTTTCCCACAGTCCTTACATTCAAAGGGCCTATCCCCAGTGTGGATTTTCTGATGTTCAGTGAGATGGGCTTTCTGGAGAAAGGCTTTCCCACATTCCTTACATTCATACACTCGCTCTCCAGTGTGGATTTTCTGGTGTCGAATAAGGTACGAACTCAGAAAGAAAGCTTTCCCACATTCATTACATTCATAGAGTTTCTCTCCAGTGTGAATTCTCTGATGCTGAGTAAAGTTTGACGTCTGGCTGAAACGCTTCCCACACTCATTGCATACATAAGGCCTTTCCCCAGTATGGATTCGCTGATGCTGAATAAGCTTTGAGCTTCGAATGAAGGCTTTCCCACACTCGTTACATTCAAAGGGCCTCTCTCCAGTGTGAATTCTCTGATGTTCAATGAGGTCTGAGCGATGACGGAAAGCCTTCCCACACTCCTTACATTCATACTGTTTCACCTCTGTGTGGATCTGATAATGCCGAATAAGGCTTGAGCTCCTAATGAAGGACTTTCCACATTCGTTACATTCATAGGGTCTTTCTCCTGTGTGAATTCTCTGATGGCGAATAAGCAAGGAGCTCTGACTGAAGCCTTTCCCACACTCCTTACATTCGAAAGGCCTCTCCCGGGTGTGAACTCGCTGGTGCCGAACCAGGTCTGAGCTGTGATGGAAGGCTCTCCCACACTGCACGCATCGGAACGGCTTTCCTCCCACATGTGCCCTCTGGTGCTCAGCGAGTTCTGCATAGTGAATGAAGTCCTTCCCGCACATGTTGCACACATAGAGTCTTTCTCCAGTGTGAGCTCTCTGATGCTCAGCAAGGTGGGAGCTCTGGCTGAAGCTTTTCCCACACTCCTCACACCTGCAAGATTTCTCCCCAGAATGAGCAATCTGATGTCCTACAAGGTCTGAGTTAAATGGGAAGGTCTGGCCGCAAGTCTCACACTGGTGGGCTTCCCGTTCCACAAGCTCTCTCTGGAGGAGGAGGAGGTTTGAGCTCAGAACTGGGCTTTCTCCTGATTTACTGCCCACCCGAGCTGTCTCTCCTGCTTGGATCTTCCAGTGGGTAACTGTCACCTGCCTGAAACCTCCCTCCTGAGGGGGACAGCTCCGCAGGTTCTGCCCTTCTGGGTTTCCTAACAGCTCCCCTAATCCGGGTTCGGGGAGTGCCTGAGACTCAGTGGCAGGGGGCTCCATCACTGTGAGTGTTTCTGACATTGTCTTAGGCAGATTTCCATCCTCAGAAATTCGGGCTCCAGAGTCACCTTCTTTGTCACAAGTTCCTAGGTCAGAATCTGAAATAAAGGAGAAAAGATCATCTTTTCCCTTTATCAACAGACAGGAATCTGCTGGAGCAGTGGACGATAACACACATCCAAAGAGTGGGAGGGAGGAATGTTTCCCCTGCTCACACTCCCCACCCAACATGCGGACATCCCAGCATGCATCTCAGCCACCTGCCTCACCCACTTGAGAAGGCTTCTCTGGGGTTCCACCTCCAACACCCAACTCTGGGGACAGACTAATGGGGAGGGATGTGGCTTGGATCCATTAAAAAATTAAGGCACATTTCCAAAGAAACAAATGTATCGACCTTGCCACCCCTTCACTGTCCTCCCTTTCCTCTGTACCCAGCTTAGATCACGTGGTCTATGGTGCCGTGTTTATCTTTGGTCATATTTTATAACCATCTTCTTACATATTAGTCCTAACTCTCCCTGCCCCTCCTCTACCACACTTTCGTGGGAAAATCCCGACGTGGGTTAAATTCCACTTGCTTCCTGTTCTGCGTCTGCATCTACACCAACTGAGCTCTCTGTACATTTACAAGCCCTTGCCTACCAGGGCCCTGAGAGCCACCAGCAATCTCTACTTTCCTCATTCTCCTACAAGACCACCCCTTTTGTCCTCTCTTCTCAAATGTCCAATACCCCCCCTCCTCCCGCTCAGCTGATGCCCTTGCTTATTTCAGTAAGACGGAAGCAATGAGATGAGAATGTCAACTTTCTCCTACTGCATTTACCAGCCTACCTGTCTATACCCACATCAGGCCCTCCCTTCTTATATGGTCACGCTGCCCTTGATCCTGGGCACTACCTGGGCACTAAAACCCACCCCTCTCATCCACTCAATGACACCAAGCCTCCCCTGCACAAGTCTAGAGCTGGAATGTTCACAGCAGCACCATTCATAACCTCCAAAATAACCAACAGAGAGATGGATAGACTGAGGAGTACTCCCACAAGGGAATAATACGCAGCAATGAAAGAAACCTGCTAAATACAAAAGTAAAGATGAATCTCAAGATGCAATGTTCAGCAGAAGGAGCTCGTCACAAGAGAGTTCGTACTGCAGGGTTCTGTTTACATCAAGTTAAAAAAAAACAACAGACAAAAGTGATCCGTGTGGGAGAACTAAGACCCTGATGACCTTTAGGGAGAAGGTAAGAACTGGAAGGGGACGCAGGGGCACAGGGTGCTGATGGCCTACATGGAGCTCTGCATCCCGCTGGTCTGTTGCTGTGGGAAAGCTTGTGCAGTCAGGGGTGCCAGGGTGCCATGCCCACTCCCATCCCCAGCTTTGAAATTCTCACACTGGGGACCAACTGTAGGCAGGACTCTGCCTCCCCACAAGGTCACGAGCCTCCCTTTGAAGGCCCACTCTTAGTTGTCCATCACCTGTGACAATGCACCACAAACACAGCACAAGACGGCACATCTGACATCTCACACCTCTGAAGGTCAGAGTGCAGCCCAGAGTGACTGAGACCCCGGTTCAGGGCCACACAAGGTGTCAGCCAGGCTGAGGTCACATCTCAAAGTGCTGGGAAACCTGTTTCCAAACTCATTCAGATGCCAGTAGAAATCAGTTCCTTACAACCACAGGACTTTCCCTGAGTCCTTGCCAACTGTCAGCTGGAAGCTGCTGTCAGCCCCCAGGGACACCTGAATCTTTCAGGCAGGAACAGTGCATAGAACCCCTGACTTCTCTTCTGCCACCAGCTGTAGAAAACTACTTTCCAAGGGCATGCATGACTAGGTCAGTCCACCTTGAGAGCCTCCCCACCTTACACCAGCTGACTCAGGACCTTAAATACAACCGCAAAATCCCTCCAAGGCAGCTGGGAGGAGGTGTGTGTACCTTAGGGGCCAGGGATCTTGGACGGCCGTCTCAGATGCCTACCACACCACAGCCAATGCTTGGCCAATCACAGGAACCCAGAGTGTGTGTCCTTGTCTCCATCTGGGGCACCTGAAGTGTGGTCCCAACCCCACAGCTCCACTGGGAATGGCCGCAGCCTCAGTTTCAACCCCACCGCCTGATCCAGCCCTTCTCACGGATGTATCACCTGAGAACTCTACAGAGTAAGTCCACTTCCAGGGAGCTCCATCCAAGGTGACCCCAAACAATCACTTCTTGTCCCAAGTCTGCACCAGTGGGAAGCAGACCTTGCTGCGCAAACCTGTGAAGGGATGCCCTCCAGACCCATTTTCAACGTGGCCATCAAGGACAAGGACCCGCCTCTGAGGGCGAAGCTGGGGGCAGGGTGGAACAGGAGCAGAAGGAGAGTGAGCGACCAGGCAACACATGTTCTCTGGCCCAGGAAGGGCGTCCTTTCAACACGATTTTCTCTTTGATGCGAACCGCAACTTGTACAAAGCGCACACATCTCGACGAACTCCCTGTGACACCTGTTTAACAACACCAGGCCAACACAGAACATTTCTGTCTTCCCAAAGGCTCTCCCTCCAAGGGCAACCACTTCTGTAAGTAAAGGAGAACTCTGCCCATTTAATGGCTCAGTCAGCAGAGCCTGCAACTCTTGACCTTGGGCACGTGAGTTCAAGCCTGATGCTGGGCACAGAGTTTACTTAAAAATGAAAAAATACAAACATGACATTGCATTTAAATGGAATCATACATGTCTGTGTCTGCTTTTTATTCGACACACACCCATTTTTTTGAGTTATAACTCACAATCTTAAACATGTGTTATTTTGAGAAACAGCACAAGAGTGCGCATGCGCACAGGTTGGGGAGGCGAGAGAAGCCCAAGCGGGCTCTTTGCTGTCAGCGCAGGGCCTGATGCAGGGTTCGATCTCACGAACCATGAAATCACGACTGAGGGGAAATCCAGAGTTGGACACTTAACTGACTGGGCCACCTATGCACCCCTAAACTCACCATCCTGAAGTGCACAAGCAAGTGTTTTTTAGAATATTCCTCAGATTGCAAAACCACCACCACTGTCTACTTCCAGAACATTTCCATCGCTCCCCCAGAAACGTATCTGCTTTGGCTCAGTACCATGCCCGCGAAAGTCATCAGCACGGCAGGCAACGACAGCTCACGCTCTCCAGTGACACGCAGCATACCGCTGCACGAACAGGTCACCATTCACTTCTCCACGTCTCACGAACGCCTCAGGTGTCTGTGGTCTAGACGACGATTAGAGCTGCGGTAAACACTCCCGTAGATGCAGGTCGCTTCTGCCGGGTACACACTCAGGAGTGGGACTGCTGGCTCACGGGTCCTAGAACGGCTTCGGCGGCCGCCTGTTCAGGACACGTTTGCAGATTCCATTGGGAACCTGCGCAGGCGTAGCATTCAGGGAGGCCAGGACTCGCGTGAGTTTTGAGTACAAACGACCGCACTGGCGCCTGGTGAAGAAAGCCACGCCCGCCCATCTGGGCCAGAGGAAGTGACAGGTGTGTGGGACAAAGAGCAGTGGGGGAGAGGGTAAGCTATGGCCGACCGAAGACTGCCCAGAATCCCTGCTTCCCACCTAACATCTGAGCGGGCACGTGGCCGCCCAGCCAACGACTGCGCTCGGTAGAGCCCCGAGGTCAGGTTCCAGCCAATGACACGGGAAGGGAACGGATGTGTGCGGGGTCCCTACCTCCACCCATGGTGACATGTGGATGTGGCAAAGCAGCCAGGCTCCCAGAGGCCTCGAGGGCCAGAGCCGCCTAGGTAGGTGAAACGGAACGAGAAGTCAAGTTTTTTGAATCTCTGTTATGGCACCTTGAATAATGCCTAAGTAACGCTGATAAACAACCCGAACTCAGACGCGGTGCTCCCAATGATGAAAAAGACACTGAGCCCACATACCAGTAACCGGCGCTGAGGACAAGGAGCTGAGCACAAGTCTGTGTCAGGCACTATGTCTGCGTGAGGTCTGCCAACACGGTTCCCCGGAGCAGCGCCGCTCGGCACAGCGCGGACCTGGGCCACGCGAGGCCGGCCTGCTGGCGCTCACTGACCGTGTTCTCCTGAGCCAACTCACTAACATGATTTAAAAATATCTTGCTCCTGCTTATAAAAATTACTTTCAACTAGTTAGTTTTTAAAGGTATGAGATAAATTATGCCAACTGAGAAAACGGAGACAATGCAAAGACTGAAAATAGAAAAATAAAATGACCTTTAAACCTAAGATTACCAGTTAGCATTTTCTCTCTGGTATTTTTTCTGCACCAGTATTTTTATGAACAGGACCATACGGCTCAGTTTTACATCCTGTTCTACTTTTGCATCCTTTTAATTCTTAGCCACTGCAAACATAAGATACACAGTGTAAGAGTATTTCAAATAATAAAGTGTAGACGACACAGACACAGTAAAAACCCCCACCAATTCAACAGATTGCCCCCGTTAGCTGTTCTGGTTATACGCATTCGCTCACACTTTGCTTGCACAAAGGCCGTGCACTTGTGCAAAAACATATCCACTTACTCAGACACACACGATTTTCAAAAATAAGAACAGAATCACACCACATTCACCATCTGCAACCGTCCCATTTACAACATATCCTGCGACGCTCCAGTCCATCCACACAGATGCCACCTCGTTCTCTGAAGGGTTTCACCACCGTAGGTAGTGACTGCATCCCTATTCGGATCAGACACGAAAGGCACATCCGTCCCCGTGCCCCTGGGGTGCCAAGCTGCGCCCCTGGTGTCCCGAGGAAGCACGTTCCCTGAGGTATTCTGTCCACCTGCCTGGGGCTGTCTGCCCCCCAGAGATGGAGGGAGTCAGCAGGATCCGAGGGCTGGGGAAGAGCAGGCGGCTTGCTCGGCCCGGCCGGCCCCTCCCCTCTGAGCCGCCAGGGCTTCCCGGCAGAGGGCGCCACAGTCTGACTGTTGCTCTGGCCCAGCCTCTGCCAGTGGGAAGGCGACCGTGGGCTCAAATGCCTCATTGGTTCAGAGCTCAGAAGGGGAGGAGGGGCACTATTTATTAGGGCCCCTCGAGCCCCACCAGGCACAGTGCAGAGCACCTGACTCCCACTGTCTCACGCGCTCCTCTAAGCCTTAAGGCAGGTGTTCCCTAGGTATTTACTCTAGTTTACAGATGACGAAACAGAGGCTAAGGGAGAAAGTCCATTGCCCAAGGTCACTAAACTAGTAAGAGGCAGCACTGAGGTTCAAATCTCGATCTGTCTTCCTCCAGCGCCCATGTCCCTAACGCAAAAGATTTTTTTTCCCAAGTGTTATCTGTCGCCGTTACAGGATGCTTTGCTTGGATCACGTGGAATGAGTATTACAGAAGTAAGCTTATAGATTAAGGCTTACTTATTCTAATTAACAAAGGTGGCAGTAAAATGTTGGGATTTTGTTTGTCTTGAAAGTAACGGCCTCTGCTTTTTATGCTTAAAAGGACTGCTGGACTCCCTGCAAACACGCTTTCATCTGTCTACAAGAAAATAGCTTTAAAAATGTGTTTTTTGCCTTGTCTGGGACCCTGTGATGACAGCTGAGAGCCTGGAACCACTTCGGATCTGTCCCTCCCTCTCTCTGTGCCCCTCCTACGCTCAAGCTCTCTCTCTCTCTCAAAAATAAAAACGTTTCAAAAAAAATTTTTTTTATTAAAAAAAAAAAGGGGGGGCACCTGGGTGGCTCAGTTGGTTAAGTGTCCGACTTTGGCTCAGGTTATTTCACAGTTTGTGAGTTCGAGCCCTGCATCAGGCTGTGTGCTGACAGCTCCGAGCCTGGAGCCTGCTTCGGATTCTGTGTCTCCCTCTCTCTCTGCCCCTCCCCCACTCATGCTCTGTCTCTGTCTCAGAAATAAACATTTTAAAAAAAGTGTTTTTTAATGGTCTTCAGAATTTTTTTAACGTTTATTTTTAAGAGAGTGCGAGCACGCGTGTGCATGCCAGGGGGGAGGGCAGAGAGAGAGGGAGGGAAAGAGATAATCCCAAGCAGGCTCTGAGCTGTCAGCGTAGAGCCTGACAAGGGGCTCAAACTCACAAACCGTGAGATCATGACCTGAGCCACCCAGGTGCCCCTCATATTTTTTTCTTAACATCAGAGAGCTAAACCTTGCTTTGAATAAACATTTATCTGAAAATCAGCCTTCTTTCGGTTTCTGCTTAGCTGTTTTCCTCTGTGAATTCAAGCAAAATTACACTGATACACTTTCACTTAAAGAAACCTGAGTGAAGGGGCGCCTGGGTGGCGCAGTCGGTTAGGTGTCCGACTTCAGCTCAGGTCACAATCTTGCGGTCCGTGGGTTCAAGCCCCGCGTCAGGCTCTGGGCTGATGGCTCAGAGCCTGGAGCCTGTTTCCGATTCTGTGTCTCCCTCTCTCTCTCTGCCCCTCCCCCGTTCATGCTCTGTCTCTCTCTGTCCCAAAAATAAATAAACGTTAAAAAAAAAAAAACAAACCTGAGTGAAATGAACAAAAGGAAGTAAAAATACAGCATGCTTTTGACCCCACAACACACTGAGCTAACATGGCCCACCTTTCTGTTAGAACACATAGAATCTGCTGGGTAAAATGTAACACGTGTGAATACACACTTGACGTTGAGAGAGAAGGGAAAATCCTTGGAGTTGGAAAAGAAGTGGGATCTTAACCTGGAGCAGGAACCTGTGAGCAATCCCAAACGGCCCTGGGGTGGAAAGAGACGGGCACTGAGGCAGGCACTGGTCAAGGGTACCGTGGCCCTGGGCTCACAGGCTCCCAGAGTCGCTGTCTGCGGCTTACAGCCTAAAGAAAGGAAGCACTACGCTGTCCGAGCTTCACCACTGGTAATAACGGGAGCAAGGGGCACCTGACTGAGACACAAAGCACAGCTCCTGGAGAACCTGCACCTCTGTAATTAGGAAGGAAATGGAGAAGCTGGTACGTGCCGGTCACTCCGCAAGGTGTCTTGTTTCTAGTTTCCTCGTGTTTGCCTCACAACTACCCAGGAGGTCCAGGCAGGTGACTGGCTCAGGCCAAACTAGCTGCTGTCCCCTCCTCCCCACCCCACAGTCCTCTGGTTCCTGCTCCCCGGGCTCTGCCCGAGGATACCGACGGCCTTCTCCTCTCCTGACAAGTCCAGTGACCTTACACCGGTCACCTTCCACGACCTGAGGCGGCAGTGGACATGCCTGACGGCTCCCTGAACCGCTTCGATGGCACTGCCCCGCTCTGGGTCAGCTGGTTCCCCCACCGCCCCTTCCATCTGTGGCTCAGGATTGTTGTCTGGGCCTTTTCAGCTCCGTCCTGTCTCCACATCACCCCCAAGACCTTTCCAGGAGTCAGCCATCCATCCCCATCACTTCAGGAAGAGGCCGGGGCTGCGTGTGCAGGCTTGTGAAAAAACAGAGCAATCCCTCCCCCTAATTTTTCTCCACGTCTCCCTTAAGAGAGATTCTGTGGTTCTTGGCGTCGTGAACACAGTTACGATACTACATCTCTAACAGGGTCAAAGGTTCCATATCTGTGGACAGGGAGCAAGCTATCACCTGAAGACTAGGTTAGATGAGGATCTCGGATCCCATGCGGGCAAGAGACACTTATCTCTATCATTCACTGGGACTGGCTCCCGGGGAAAAAAGACATGCCAAAGAGTGATTATGAGCACAACCTCTATACACAAACTTGCTGAGTTCCAAGCCTGCCTCCCGCTAACATTCCTGGGAAACCTCAGGCGTGCTCCCGGCCGAGGAGCTCGACACCATGAAGTAACCAGTCTCTGAGGGGGGGACGGAGGGGGCGAGGGTAAACCGTTCCTGACATCAGCAGTCAGCCACTGGGATTGATAAAGACTTCTAGAGGGATGGGAACCCTTAGGAAAGAGCTAGAACAGCGCAGCCAACCACTTCTCCACGCCAGAGAATTCTTCAGGCCCAATTCCCTCTGCACCCTACCCCCGCCAGGGCACGGGGTGCTGGCTCTGCACCCCCACCAGCACAGAGGCCCCAGAGAGAGCGGACAGGCTGAGAGCGCAACAACAGCGCTACCTGCAGCCCTCACCTCCTCCCCCAGGTCACCCCGGAGGAGCTAGCCGACTTGAGCACTGCGGCGCAAGGCGCTTAAGCTGGAGGCTCCACGGCCAGGGACCTGAATATCTGCTCCCATGACGGCCCCCAGGGAGAGAAGGTGCGGCCCCGGCAGCCGCGCAGGGGAGGCCGCGACGGCTGCTCGGAGGCGGGCTCACCGAAGCCCCGGCTCCGGGACTCCCGCGCGGGGCGGGCCGCGCCCAGACCCGAGCGCGGCGCCCACGACACCTGCCGGCCTGGCGGACCCCACCGCCCCCGCGCCCGTCCCCCGCCGGACACGACCCACTCACCCGGCGACCAGCGGTAAAAGCACTGCCCGCCGACAAAGCCCGCAGCGCCGCCCGCCCGCCGCGGCCGGAAGTTGGCCGAGGCCCAGCCCCGAGAACTTCCGGGGCCGCTCTAGGTGCAGCGGGGCTGACGGACTCTCGCTGGTGCGCACTTCCGCCCGGGCGCGTGTGCGCGCGCGTCGCCGCCGAGACGAGGCCGGTGTCCGGCCCCCGCGCTCCCGCACCCCTAGTGCCGCCCGTTCCCGAGCGTAGATGCGCGCGAGGGATTTCGTTGCCGGCGAGCTGTAAACGCTGGCGTCGGCGCCGGGTGGAGCGCGGGTCCCGCCTTCAGCGGGCGGAGCCCGGGGCCTCTCTTCGCGGCCGCTCCGGGGCAGCCGGTGGTGGTGAGAGCCGACGGCCGCGGCGCCGCAAGGCCCTTACCGCTGGAGACGGAAGCCGCAGCAGCCGGGGCCGCGCTCTTACCTGGCTGTGTGGCTCGTGCTGCGGGGGCACAAGTAGCCTCCGGACACGGTCCCGCGGGATCGGCCCCCGCAACTCCCCCCCGGAAGAGCTGGTGTCGAACGGCCGGGCCGGGCCACGTGGCGGCGGCGGGCCGGTCGGGAACTACCCAAGCCACGGCGGTGCCGCGGGCGCTCCTGCCCCGCCTGCAGGGGGTGCAGAGGACCCCTGATAGCGAATGGAGCACAGCGTTAGGAGCGCGCAGGAGCGAGGAGCATATCTCCTGCCAGTGCCGGGAGCCGCTGGAAAGTGTGGGCAGGCGCGGCAGGAGCACAGTTGTTGGTATCGCTGCTATGTGCGTGCGTTTTGAGCACTCACGGAACAGGCGTGCCAGTCATTGTGCAGTTGGCTGCTTTTAGTCGGCATTGTTTTAAAATCACCCCATGTTAACACACACAGTGGGTCTGGCCCACCCACTCCCACTGCATTCCGCCGTGTGTCTACACTGCTCCCCACCCCTCCTTATTGATGAACGTTCCGTGTGTTTTCTACTCTTCTCTGTTGCGAGTGATGGAAGAGAGCACATCCGCGTACGGTATTTCCGTGTATGAGCAAGGATTTCTCTAGGCGACAGGTCTAGAAACGGGATCCAAATGTGCAGATTTTAGTGTTAGTGTGTTGCCACATTGGCTTTTCAGTGGCTGTCCTAACTTTCGCTCCGTCTATCGCAGTGGGAGACTCCGTTCCCTGCAGCTTCACCAACCCTTATCTGGCCTGAAATTGGCCGATCTAAGGGGTGAAAAGCAGCATCCTGGTTTTTGTTCTCAAATTCAGTGAGACCTAACTTAGCAGCAGATGCATTTGTTTTTAATGAATACATGTGATAAATAGCTCTGCCAAATGTATCCTCCTACGTGACCTCCACGATCCAGACAGAACATCTCCATCCTCCCAATGCTCCCCTGCACTCCTTCCCCCAGGTCTCACCTGTCCAGCTGCTTCAGTGAACCGACTGATTCGCTAGTCAGGCCAATCCTTCGTGCTTATTAGCCATTTGAGCCTCTTGTTAACGGACTAAAATGACCTTGGCCCGCTTTTCCACTGAGCTTGTCTCTTTCCTTGCGACTAGGCGCTTTTTAGGGTGGATACAAATCATTTGCCTGCTACGTGTACTGAAAACATATTGCCTTTATTTCTACACAGTTCTGTGTGTCCTTCACTAACTCTGGTGCCCTGGGGTCTCTTTTCCTTTGTGATGTTCACTGTCTGTTCCTCTCAGAGAGGGTTTTTGTTTTTGTTTTTGTTTTTTAAGATTTTTAAGTACTCTCTACACACACGTGGGGCTCGAACTTACAACCCAAGGTCAAGAGTCGCTGGCTCCACTGACTGAGCTGGCTGGGTGCCCCTTTTCTCAGGGAGGTTTAACGCTTTTACTTAGGTTTTCCAGCCATCTGGAATTTATTTCTGAATATGATGAGATGTTGGAATCTGATTCTTTTCCATATGGTGAGCCAGTATCCCCATAAAGCGAGTTAAACACCCCGCCCTTGTACACAGTGTCCTGTCGGAGAAAAGTGTCGAGAGTAATTGTATTGAAAAGACACGAAGGGCGCCTGGGGGGGCTCAGTCGGTTGGGCTTCCAACTCTTGATTTCAGCTCAGGTGACGACCTTGTGGTCATGAGATCAAGCCCCACATCCTGGTCTGCGCCGAGCACGGAGCTCACATGGAATTCTCTGTCTCCCTTTGCCCTCCCCCCACGCACTCTCTCTCTCTCTCTCTCAAAAAAAAAAAAAAAAAGAAAAGAAAAGAAATGAGTGTTGCAGCCACAGTGAGTGGAGGTGTGTGAGTAAACTTTGAAGTGATGGCCTCATGATACGTAAGAGGTTACACACAATGTAATCACGCGATGCAGGTTGTCAGCTGGCCAGCAAAGGAGGACTGCACAGACCGCCCCCCCCACCCATCCCTATTTGAGACTTGGCCGGGGGGCGCCTGTGTGGCTCAGTCAGTTCAGCATCTGACTCTTCATTTCGGCTCAGGTCATGATCTCACAGTTCGTGGGTTCAACCCCTACACTGGGCACTGTACTGACAGCAAGGAGCCTGCTTGAAACTCTCTCCCTCCCTCTCAAAATAAATAAACTTAAAAACAAACAAACAAAAAAAGATTTAGGGAGCGCCTGGCTGGCCGGCTTGCTCTATAGAGCATGTGGCTCTCGATCTCAGGGTCATGAGTTCTAGCTCCACGTTGGGGGTAGAGATGACTTCAAAAGAATTCAAAGAGACTTAGAAATAGGATAATGTTGAAGCTAAGGGGTCAGAGCAGAGCCAGACCTCTCCCAACCTTCAGCACAGGCCTGGGGGACCCGTGAAGCAGGGCTGGTCAGTGGGACCCTGGGCTCCCCGCAGAGGAGAGGGAGGCTGGCTGGGAGTAGAGCCTTTCCTGGATCTGCAGGGGCACTGGGGGCTGTCCTGGCTGAGGCCTCCAGAAATGCCACCTTCACCCAGCACAGGCGCCCAAGAAACAGCATATGCTTAATCTCAATTCCATCCAAAACCTTGCTGGGGTTGCATGGCTTCTCTTACAGGCCCGGCTCCCAGGAAGGACACTGTGAGGATGCCTGGGGGGTTAGCACTGTGGGAGGGCCACCCGCCTCTGCTCAACAGCCTCCTGTGGGAGTTAATTCCTGTTGCCCGTCTCCCCCCCCCCCCCCCCAGACTAGCTCTCTGATGCTGGAGTCTGGCTGCAGAGCCCTTGTTGCCATGAGAACTTAGTGGCAGATGAGAAACGCCATGGAAGGGGACCAGTCACGCTGCCTCAGAGACCCACCCTCTGCTTAGCGGCTGGCAGCTGCCCCTCCCTGCATTGCAAGGTGGACCCTAAGCCCACGTCTGGGTTGTGATGACTATCATAATAGCCCAGCCAGAGCAAGGTTTTGGAAGCAAAAGAAAATCTGAAGGAAGTTGAGGAAGGACGATATTCACAAGGGGTGAGATGCAGGGAGCAGAGGACTCACAGGGAATTGTAACAATCAGAAGTTCGAAAAGGGGCTGTGCCCCTGGGCCCCCTCAGCAAGGCAAGGAAAGCTTCCTGGAGGACAAGGGCTCTTACAGATGCCTGAGTGGAGACAGGACTGCCTCTCTTAAAACATGGATAAGATTGGGGTGCCTGGGTGGCTCAGTTGTTCGGGCGTCTGACTTCGGCCTCGGCCATGATCTCACCGTTCCCGAGTTCAAGCCCCGTGTGGGGCTCTGTGCTGACAGCTCAGAGCCTGGAGCCTGCTTCTGATTCTGTGTCTCCCTCTGTCTCTGCCCCTCCCCTGCTCATGCTCTGTCTCAGAAATAAATAAACATTAAAAAAAAGTTAAAAAAAAAAGTAACTCTGTTTGCCACTTGGGACCATGATTTGCTCTTTGGGAACCTTCCGCTGTCTTGCTTAGGTCTTCAGCCTTCCAGTATCTAAATTAAATATACGTGAAGCCCATAGTCAGCATTCCTATCACATGTCCAAGGCTGATGACAAGGTCAAATGTGATGTGGTTTTCCAAGACGTTTCAGCTTTGGGCAGATCCAGAAAATACTGTGTTTGATCTAGAGAATGTCATCATGATCAGTACAGTTAAAGTCAGGTCTCCCCGTGACATGACATGTCGCACAAAAAATGCTCCTGCTTTTTTGGCCAAAATTTCTGGCTTGTTCACTTTTATTTTCTTCAACCATATCGGTGCCAGTGGTATCTACTTGCCCCCAATAATTTTTTAAATCAATCCCTAAAACTGTATTTTGCTTGTTCCCAGTCCTTTCCTTAAGTTAAATGCGTGTTTCATCTATGCGTACATATATGTAGATTTAAGACAAATATGAATTGATGTTGCAAAATATTCCTCAGCCACTATTGCAAATCCTGCATTAATTTCTGGGTACTCTTAAAATCCCAGATTGGAACAGGAAGGAAAGCAAGAAAGATCTGACTCCCTAGTTTACATTTTTTCTTACCTAAGTGCCTCCACCATTCAACTTCCCCTGTACAACCCACAGATATCCTGCTCTTCAAATTTTTATTTTTTTATTTTTGAGAGAGAGAGAGAGAGACAGCAAGCAAGGGAGGGGCAGAGAGAGAGGGAGAGAGAGAATCCAAGCAGTCTCCATGCTGTCAGCATAGAGCCCAACTCGGGACTCGAACTCACAAACTGTAAGATCATGACCTGAGCTGAAATCAAGAGTCTGACACTTAACCAACTGAGCCACCCAGACACCCCAACAACCAATGTGTATTATCTATAATAATGAACTTCCAAAAATGAAAATGAAAACTTGATAAGTATTTCACTGATTTTACTCATTTTGAAGTGGCTCAGGTTTTGACTTAAGTGAAAAGCTTTTTTTTTTTTTTTTAAACCTTGAATTTGGGGGCACCTGGGGCTCAGTCAAACATCTGACTTCGGCTCAGGTCCTGGTCTCAGGGTTCACGGGTTCGAGCCCCACGTTGGACTCTGTGCTGACAGCTCAGAGCCTGGAGCCTGCTTCAGAGTCTCTATCTCCCTTTCTCTCTGTTCTTCCCCCACTCATGCTCTCTCTCTGTTTCTCAAAAATAAGTGTTAAAAAAATTAAAAATAAAAATAAAAAACCTTGAATCATATGCACGGATTTAAAAGATTGTTGAAGGCAAACCTAAGAAAATGGAACTAAAATGGTTAGTAGAGAAAAAGGTGAACCAGCCAGAACTTAGGCTGGGAAACTAGGTGTATTACTGTGTCATCTGTGGAGCATCGTTTTATCTGTGCTCGAGGTGTGGCCTCAGTTGTGCTGTTAATGCTCCTTAAAATAACTCAAAATCAGGGTGTTTTTTGATTTGGCCCAGAGATAGAACACCTTGATGAAATATGGATCGATTTTGACCTTGAATCTCTCCCTGCCTAAGACACATCCCGGGATCTGGGGCTAAGCACTAAAGGAATTAGGTTTGGCGTTGAACAGATGTGGAAGCTCTAAGAGAGAAGGCACACAAAAGGTGCTCACAAGAACCGACTGTCTTTCCTAGAAAAGAAGATCAGTTTTGAATTTGTGCTGCCTCAGCGATTTGATATGAACTGTTACTGGTTGTTTCTGATATTTGTAAAGCTGACAGAACCCTAAAGAGAGCTAAGGTTGATAATTCCACTTTCAAACGGAATTTTAAAATGGATTGTTTACTTTTAGAGAAAGTGTTTTTCTAAACCGACAGAAACAGAACATGAAACACACAAGAGTTACATTCCGATAAGTATGTGAGATGGAAACAACGAGAAACAAAAATGTTTGCATGACCACGAAGGAGAACATTCTCACAAAAATAAGCCCAAATGTAATTTTAGTAGAAATGATTTTCTGATTGTTACAGATGAAACTATACTACCAAGAAGAGTTGTAAATAGGGGTGCCCTGGGAGGCTCAGTCAGTTGAGCGTCCAGTTTCAGCTCAGGTCACGATCTCACAGTTCAGGAGTTCAAGCCCCTGCATCGGGCTCTGTGCTGGCAGCTCAGAGCCTGGAGCCTGCTTCGGATTCCGTTTCCTTCTCTCTCTGCGCCCCCCCCTCCCCCCCCGCCGCTCACACTCTGTCTCTGTCTGTGTCTCAACGATGAATAAACATTAAATTTTTTTTTTAAAGAATTGTAAATTGGATGTCGTTTGCTATTTTTTGTCTTCTTTATAATATTCCAGCATTAGAAAATGTGAAAGAGCTTACGAAATACTGCACTGCTGTGATAGTAAATGACACTCCGTAGCGGGGGATGATTTTAAATCTGAATTAAAGCATTTGCTAGCATTTTCTGCAATACCAATACATTACCATATGCAACCCTCTTAGAGTATGGGAATGTGATCTGTAAAAATCCACGGTCCATTTCTGAATCTAAGTACTGCTTTATGGATTTTTCTTGTCAATTCCAGCTGCTATGGCCTCAGCAAAGCAGTTTCTCCAAATCGAAGCAAACTAAAAAACAAAAAAACAAAACCAGAAAACTACAAAGACTTAGGAAAGACCGTCTGATGGGGCATTATGGTCAAAAGAATACAAATTATGTGACAAATTTTGATTATAACATCCGGCTTAGTAACTGGTGAAATGCAGACAAGAAAACTAAATTATATAGGATGACTGACTATGCAGCAGTGTGGGAAGTGCGGTATGTTTTTTTTTTTTTTAATTTTTTTTTATTTTTGGGAGAGCGCAAGTGGGGGAGGGACAGAGAGAGGGACAGAGGATCTGAAACGGGCTCCCGGCTCTGCACTGACAGGCTGACAGCAGAGTGATCCTCGAGATGGTGACCTGAGCTGGGGTCCAAACTCAAGGGACTGGGCCACCCAGGCGCCCCATCAGCAGTGCTAATTATTCGTCCGTCTCTGATAGTTTCTTGACTTCTAGGTATATAAAATTTGTTTATTGTTAAAGTTTATTTATTTTGAGAGAGAGACAGAAAAAAAAGCACGTGCAGGGGAGAGACAGAGAGAGAGGAGCAGGGGAGGGGCAGAGAGAGAGAGCGCGAGAGAGCGAGAGAGAGAGAGAGAGAGAGAGAGAGAGAGAGAGAGAGAGTATCCTGAGCAGGTTCCCCGCTGTCAGCGCAGAGCCGGAGGTGGGCCTCCAACCGGGGAACCATAAGATCATGACCTGAGCCAGCCTAACCCAGTGAGCCACCCAAGCGCCCCCAAATTTATGGATGTTTTTTAAATGGAATATATTTTCATAATAATATGTTGTCAAGGTCGGAGGGCACAGCACATTCTGTTTGCCAGTGTGTTAGCAAGGTCGGTTGCTGTTAAATATCTGCATTTAGAGAGAAGGCCCGTGGGCCTCCACGCGACCTTTCACCCCGATACCCAGAGGTCCGAGACCCGTCCGTCCCCGCGGCGCTCAAAGGACGGCGCTGGCCAGCGCACCGGTCGCGGTCTGCCTTTCGGACCCCCCAGCTCGTGCCTCACCCCCCGAGGCCGGCCCGCGGCCGGTCGCTGTCCTGCAGCCGCGGCCGGGCGCCTGCCGCTCCCCCTTTCTGATGCTGCGGAGTTTCCGCGTACATGCGGCCTCCGCGGCTCTCCCACCACCCACCCGCCCCGGCGGAGCAAACGGGGTCTCTCTGTCCGGTACCCTGAGGCCTCGGGCAGGCGGAGCACCGAGAACTACATTTCCCAGGCGGCTGCGCGTTCCCGGACTCCACTTCCCGGCAGCGCCCGGGACTGCATTTCCCAGAGTGCCGCGGGAGTGCCCGCCGGGTCCCTCCCGGTTCCGCCCCTTCCACCTGGCCCCTGCACGCGTCTGGACGCTCAATCCGCTGCCGGAAGCCGCTCTTCGGGCGCTGGGCAGGTGGGGCAGTGCACAGGTGAGACGCCGCGCGGCGGCGCCGAGGATCCCGGCGGGGACCCGGCGTGGCGAGCTGCGGCTCCGGCCCTCGATGTTCCGTGACAGCCGCAGAACCCTGAGGGGTGTGGGGACTCCGAGGGCGTGGAGGTGTCCCGGGGATCTGGGAGAGGAACGGGGCGTGGGAGGAGTCCCGGCCGCGGTGGTGTTTCCCCACCGACCTGCTGCTGGACTGTAGGCGCGGTCGGGAGCAGCCGATGTCGCGGCAGTATCCCCTCCGGTTGATGCTGGCCATCAGGCCCTTTAGCTGGGTCAGAGCCGTCCCCGTAGGGGCCCGAGCAGATTTCCAGCCCCTAGGCTAGGGTTCTCGAGGGTGGTGGCGCCCCGAGGCTTGTCCAGTTCTGAGCCGGAAGTGCCACCTGCCTAGGAGGAACTAGGCTGGCAGAGGCTCTCCTGGAGCAGCTGGCTGCCACCGGGCACCGGACTGCAAACACGGGCTCTCCTCTTCCTTGTCTATTGTCTGTGAGCTTCTAGGCAGAAGGCTTCCTAGGGAATGGGGCGGGGAGGGGGAGACTCGGGTGGTCCCCAGCAGGCTCTCTCTCCTCCCCTGCGGGTCTCATCCTGTCCCAGTTGCCCCAGGAAACCTCGGTCTAGCCTTTGGACAGTTGCCCTGGGGCCCAGTGCTAACCAAGGGCAGTGAACCCACGTAGGGACATCTACAGGGAGTGGGGCTCCATATGCCTCCCACCATTTGCCCCCACAGGTGCAGCCAACATGAGTGAGCCTGGGGGGTCAGTGCGAATCCTAGTGACAGGTGGCTCTGGGCTGGTGGGCAGAGCCATCCAAGAGGTGGTAGCAGATGGAGCTGGGCTGCCTGGAGAGGACTGGGTGTTCGTCTCCTCCAAAGATGCTGACCTCACGTAAGTGGACCCATCCCTGGAGCACACTCACCCACACCCTCTCTAGACCCAGAGCTCCAGGCCAGGCCTGTCCCTGAGCCTGGTAGCCTCCGGTCTGGGTCCTCCCCGCCAGGTGTCTGGCCTGGCTTGGGTGTGTGCAGCTCTGTTCCTAGGCAAACATCCTCCTCTCTCTTCTGGAGGTCCACACCCTCATACCAGCCAGCGCCTGCACGGGCCACTTTCCTTTGTGGCAGCCTTTCCTGCCATCAGCCCTGTCTACTCCTGCCCCCGTTACCCCACCCCCAGGGTGCTAGTTCCTTCCCCGGCTCCTCCCAGGGATGCTGCACAGACCCGAGCCCTGTTTGAAAAGGTCCGGCCCACACATGTCATCCACCTTGCTGCAATGGTGGGGGGCCTGTTCCGGAATATCAAATACAATTTGGACTTCTGGGTAAGTGAGAGGGCCCCGTGGAGCACTGGGAAGTTCTTGTTGGCTTTTCATGCTCATTTGTCGGCCCCAGGAAGTCCCTGAGGGTCAGGGCTTGGCACAGCCCGGTGGGGGCAGTCCCCATGGGGTCCCCGGTGACCCACACTCACTTTGTAGGCAGATGGGCGTACAGGTGGGTGGGGGCATTTGGCCCCACAGGAAAAGCCATGGAGTTGACTGTGGGTTGGAGGAACTGAGAATAGCCAGCCTTCGCTGTTTGACTTCGATAGGGTTGGTTTTTACCCACAGAGCCCCCCCAGGTCTCTAGACCCTTTTGCTCCCAGGATCTCTGGTCCAGCTGCGCTGAACCAGGCCTACCATGCATTCTGGGGGCACAGAGGTGTGAGCTGGGCTCTGGGTCTGAGTTGTCTGACCTGGGGGCCTGGGATGTGGTGGAAGGGGCAGGAGGGGAGCAAGGTTCTGCCTATAGCCCTGCTCCTGCCAGGCTGCGCCCCTGAGGCTTGGACCCACCATTGCTGGGCATCTGGTCTTTATGGCGCAGGGATGGCAGAGGCTCAGATCAGATTCTGCCCCGGGGCGCCCCAACCCAGGGCTTTCCTTGTCTCAGGCCAGTCATCCAAGAAGGCCGCCTAGTCAAAGCCTCTCCACCTCCAAATGTCTGGGCCATCTCATGCCCAGTCTCATCCCAGGGTCTGGGGAAAGTGGGGTCTGGGGAGGGGTGGGGCTGCCCAAAGCTTCACTGCTACCGGCTGGTAAAGTTGGGTAGTCTCCTTGGGCTAGGGGAGTGGAGGGGCCTGCCCTCAGCAGCCTGTGAGGGTGAGGCCCAGCCCTGAGCTAGGGAATGTGGTCCTCTCCTCCAGCCGGCCCTGCCCCACGGCCCCAAGGGTTGGGGGGGGGGGGTGTCAAAGGACTGCCTGCCTAGGATGTAACAGGCCCAGAGGGGGCATGGTTGCTGGGAGGTCTATGCTGGGAGGTCTAGCCTTGTCCCCAGGAGCAGTTAGGATAAACTGGCTCAGGTGCTGCCCTCGTGGGAGGGGCCAGGGTGTGTCCTGCTTCTGTCCCTGGAGGAGCAGGTAAGGGCTGGGGTCCTGCCAGCAGATTCAGAGGGGCTTGAATCTGCCCTGCCCACCCCCCTCACCCCCACGCCAGAGGAAAAACATTCACATCAACGACAACGTCCTGCACTCGGCCTTCGAGGTGGGCGTGCGCAAGGTGGTCTCCTGCCTGTCTACCTGCATCTTCCCGGACAAGACCACCTACCCTATTGACGAGACTATGGTGAGGGGCGGGGCCAACGGGGGGCGGGGCCAGTGGGGGCGGGGCCAGGAAAGCAAAGGCTGCCTCTGCTCCCCTAGATCCACAATGGGCCGCCGCACAACAGCAATTTTGGCTACTCCTACGCCAAGAGGATGATCGACGTGCAGAACAGGTCGTCTGCCCGCTGGCCCGGCTGAGGCCGGACAGGAAAAGGGAGGAGGGCCCAGTGGGTACCTTGGCACAGCTCCCAAGCATCGTGCCCTCTCTTTGCGGGCCTCGGTTTTTGCCCCCCTCAGAGGCCAGGGCGGGTGTGGTGGGGTCAGCGGTCCCAGGCGAGCGCCGCAAGAGACGCTGTGACCCTGCAGGGCCTACTTCCAGCAGCACGGTTGCACTTTTACCGCCGTCATCCCAACCAACGTCTTCGGGCCCCACGACAACTTCAACATCGAGGACGGCCACGTGCTGCCCGGCCTCATCCACAAGGTGCACCTGGCTAAGAGTGAGTGCCTGCTTGGTGACGTCCGGGGGGTGGGGGGGGGGTGGGGGGTGGCTGGTGGAGTCCCCTCTGACACCTGCCCCCTCCCTGAATCTACAGGCAGCGGCTCAGCCCTGACGGTGTGGGGCACTGGCAAGCCACGGAGGCAGTTCATCTACTCACTGGTTTGTGCAGGACTGGGCCTAGCTCTCTACTAGAACGTTCCCTGGCCTGCCATGCTGGCTGTGGGAAGGCCATAGTGTGAGGGAGCCCCAGAAAGGAGTGAGGGTCCAGGCTGAGCCTCTGGAGCAGCAGCCACTGGTCCTCACTGGGTCCCTATAGGTGCCTGGCCCCATGGGAGTCGCTAGGTGCAGCTTTGAGCTCAGTGAAAGATAAGACTCTCTGTCAGGTAGGCTGGGGTGGCTAAGCTGCCCAAAGGGAGAGACCTCCCCCGCGGGGAGCCCAGGCTGTGCCCTCACTGAACAGGGCCACCCAAGAGAGGTGGCCTGTGGCTCCAGGTGGGCGTGACTTGTGTCCTCTGACCCTGTCTGACTTCCAGGACCTGGCTCGGCTCTTCATCTGGGTCCTGCGGGAGTACGATGAGGTGGAACCCATCATCCTGTCAGGTGGGCACCCTGTGGCCCCACTGCCCCTGCCCCGGGGCAGAACCCACGTCTGCTGAGGGCAGCTGGGGCTGGGAATGGGAGTGTGGCGGGGGGCTGGGTAGCTGCAAGGCCGGGTGGAGGAGGCCTCACCTGACTGTTGGTCCCCCTGCTCCCCACAGTGGGCGAGGAGGATGAGGTCTCTATCCAGGAGGCAGCCGAAGCCGTGGTGGAGGCCATGGACTTCCGCGGGGAGGTCACTGTATCCTTTGGCTCTGGGGCAGGACGCTGTGGGGCTGATGGATGCAGAATGGCTCTCGCCTGGCAGCTGGAGAGGAGGGGCGCTCTTTTGTCCCCAAAGCTCCCCTGGGAAAGGCAGGTTCAAGGGCAGGCTGGTGGGGTGGGTGCCCCTTGTGCTGTGGCCTTGACTGGGCACCTAGTTTGATACAAGCAAGTCAGATGGGCAGTTCAAGAAGACGGCCAGTAACGGCAAGCTTCGGACCTACTTGCCCGACTTCCGGTTCACACCCTTCAAGCAGGGTGAGCCCCCGGCCCTCCCGTGGCTCTCCCACCCCATCCCTCGGGACCTCCCAGCCCCTCCTTCTTGGCTTTGGGTCACTCCTGCCCCTCCTTAAGCAGTGGCTTCCTTGCTTGGAGCTGAAGACACCCTGTAGATTTGGTGTCCAAACCCTTGTCAGGGAGGCAGGACCCAGAAGGGGTGACTGCCTGTGTCCTGGGGTCTCCACCCTCCGCATCTCCTCCAGTGGAGGTCAGCGCAGCCTCGGCCCTCACCTGCCACCACCTGTCACCCGCCCACCTCTGCAGCTGTGAAGGAGACCTGTGCCTGGTTCACCCACAACTACGAACAGGCCCGGAAGTGAAGCACGGTGTGGGAGCAGGTGCCGGCTGCCCCCGAAGCCCCAGAGATGACACCCTCAGACCGTGCCGGGAGCCAAGGGCACTGCCAGCACCGGGGGCCCACATTCTCACCCCTCTGCCAGGGCGGCTCTGAGCAGCTGTGCAGTGAGGCCACCATTCGTGTCTGTCCTCAGGGAAACCAAGGCCTGGCCAGGCCCGGCACCTTGCTCCCCAATGCCGGTCTCTGGGTCCTAAGCGTGTCCACTTCTGATCCTGCTCTCCCATTCCCTGGGAGCCAATAAAGTCTATTTTCCCAGGCCTACCCCCAGCAGCTCTGTGCCAGCTGTGTCCCTCCCACCATGGGCACTGCCTCCGTGCGCCTGGCTGGCCCCAGGACCCACCATTCACCTGCTGGTTCCTCAGAAAGCTGCTGGGCCAGGGTGGCCAGCTGTACCTGGGTAGGCTGCAGGGCGGAGGCAGTGCACAGTCAAGTGGTGGGGGTGCAGGGCAGAGCACCTGTTAGTGGTCCCAGCTGGTGCTGTGGCCACCGCTTAGCCTTTCCACATGAGGTCATATGCAGGCCTGGGTGGCTTGAACTCCCGGGGCCTGCCTGTTTGCCCCAGGACCCTGGGCCATGAGGTTGCTCTGGAGTTGGACAGGCTGAGTAGGCATCTGGATGGACCCAAGGGGAGTGTGGTGATTGGGACCCCAAGAGAGAGCTGAGCCAGGCCTGGCCCCTCATCTCCCTAGCCATCAGGCCGCAGCTTGTGATGGGGCTTGGCCCGACCTTCTCCCTGGACAGTAGCAAAGGTGTCACAGAGGAGGGCCTGTCACAAAGGTGGGTAGGGGAGAGCAGCTCAGGCCTCCCCATTCTCAGCAGGAATACAGCAGAGTCCCCCAGCCAGCCAGTCAGTGCTGGGGTGTGGACCCAGGAGTACCCAACTTGAAAACCCTCGGTACTGCCTAGCCCAGGACCCAGACACCTTCCCTGGCTTTGGGCCCGCCTCCTCTCAGGTCCCCTCTCTCCTGGGTCACCCTTGGTCATCCTCATGCAGGTGGCCCCCAGCTTCCTTCTGACCCCAGATGTGTCTGCCATGTTAATTCCTCCCTCTGTTCAGGCAGTATTGGCTGTCTTCTCAGTGCCAGGCACACAAATTCCCACCTCTGTCCCTGTACCTAGCTGGTCTTTCATGGCATTTGTCCCCACCCCTTCTCCAGCAGGCTGTGTGTTTCTCCTGCAGGGCTCTGCTGGGGCTGGCCCAGGACCCTCATGTCAGTGCCTGTCCACCTTTTAGGCCTCAGTTGAGGTGTTCCTTTCTCTGAGTGCCCAGTCTGCTGTGGGACTCCTGTGTGCTGGTCTGGGAGCACCTGGGAGCCTGCTCCTCCCCCTAGGACTTGAGCTCTAGGACGTGGGTCAGCCCTGTATTCCCTGGGCTCCAGCCCTTGTGAACAAAGAAGGCTCTGCTCAGGAGTTCAGGGAGGGGGTGGTGCCTGAGATGGAGCTTGAGCCAGCCACGTGAGCACATACAGAGGGAGGCCCCTGCAGAGCAGAGACCTGCACACACGTGGCAGGACACAAAGAGTGGCTGTGTGTCCTGAGCCATCCTCCGTACTGTTCTGTGTGTGTGTGTGCGTGCATCGCGTCACAGAGGGGCTGCGTCCCCAGCCAGAATGCAAGTCCTCAAGGTAGGGGTTCCGCGGCCCAGTCTGCTGCTCCATGGCTTTCCTTGGAGCAGGGCTCACACCCTGCAGGGGCAGTGCTGAGTGAATGAGGGGATTTCATCGTTGAAGAGTTTAGAATGTGTCAAAGTAGAGTTTAGAGTAACCAAACATTTTTAAAAATTTTACTTACTTTAGAGAGAGAGAGAGCATACGTGCGGGGAGGGGCAGAGGGAAAGAGCAAGAATCTCAAGCAGGTTCCACGCTAAGTGTGGAGTCTGATCCCGTGGCCTTGGATCACCACCCTGGGCAAAACCAAGAGTCAAGCTGAAATCAAGAGTTGGATGCCCAACTGCGAGGCGCCCTAAAACGTTTTTAAAATGCAATCTTAAACAGAAAAACTACAATCTTCACTCTCCAAGCTTTATTTTTCCCGTGCCAATTAAAGATTACAAACATTTGGGACACCCGGGGGGCTCAGTTGGTTAAGAGGCCGGCTCTTGAGGGGTGCCTGGATGGCTCAGTCGGTTGAGCGTCTGACTTTGGCTCAGGTCACAATCTCACGGTTCATGAGCTTGAGTCACGTGTCAGGCTCTGTGCTGACAGCTCAGAGCCTGCAGCCTGCTTCAGATTCTCTTGTCTCCCTCTCTCTCCCCCTCCCCCTTTTGCGTTCTCTCTCTCAAAAATAAACATTAAAAAAAAAAAAACAAAACCCTGCTCTTGATCTCAGCTCAGGTTATGATCCAGGATCATGGGATCGAGTCCCGAGTTGGGCTTTGTGCTGACAGCGTGGAGCCTGCTTGAGATTCTCTCTTCTCTGCCCCTCCCCCAGGCTCACTCGCTCTCTCTCTCAAAATAAATAAACTGAAAAAAGAAAAACAAGTACTACTACCGCTACCCTCCCATCAGTTTCAAACATGGGCCCTGGCAGTGGCCAAGCACTCCCATCTCCCCCAGGACCAACAACAAGATGGGCCAGGTCTCCGCTGGGGAGCCAGGCCTCAGGAAGACCTCTCCTGCCTTATCGCAGCAACCTGCGAGGCCCATGAAAACCAAGATCCAGGCTGGCTGGAGGAACTTCATTAATGCAGTCAATACATGCCCCGTTCACACATTTCACTGGCAGTGCTAATGTTATGCTGTCACCTGGACCTGCTGAAGCTTGGACAGGGGCTGACAACAAGCCCTGGCCAGGAAGCCCTGCCCTCCCCACCCGAGTCCACTCCCAGGTTCCAAAGAGAGAACCTGGGTGCCCCTGAGAACGTGGCTGCCACCCAGAGAAAACGGCCTAAGGCTGGTAGGGCTCCACTCCCTAGCTCCTGACATGTCGTAATGATTGGCCAGGGTCAGGACCTCACCCGCCCGGGCCCTTCATCGGAATCAGGACGATGCTTTCACCTGGAGGCTAAACTGTCCAGCGCCAGTGGTTTCCCGGACTCTGCGGCGTTCGCGCGAGGGACACCCAACCAGGCACGCTCCAGGGCACAGACCTCCGGAAGGACTCGGAGGAACCCCCACCTTTTCCAACCCTTGGCCACTGAACGGAGTCTCTCAAGCTCCGATCAGGATCTGACCGACACCAGGCCCCCAGAATCCTGCCACGGAAGCTTCACCCACCTCGCCAGACGCGGCGCTTCTGCCAGACTCTCCAACGCGCGGTGGAAGACGGGGCGCGGCGCCCCGCCCACCGGAGCCGCAGCGCCCCGCTCTCCCGGACCAATGAGCAGCGCGGGGAGGGACTGGAGCGGTACTGCTAGCCGAGCGGTAGGGCGCAGAGCCCGGAAGGGAGTGGGCGGGGCGTGAAGTCCAGGCAGCCAATAGACAAGGACAGGGCGGGCCGGCGTAGCCCATTGGCGGGGCCGAGGGCGTGGGGCGGAGCAAGGCCTGGCGGGGCGGTGGCGAGATGGCGGTGGCGGCGGCACCCGGTCTGGACCAGTTACGCGTGGGCTTTGTTGGCGCCGGGCGTATGGCAGAGGCCCTCGCGGAAGGCTTCATTCGAGCAGGTGGGGCGCCTCGGACGTGGGGGCGCGTGGGTCCCTGGGCCTGGGGACCAGCGGGCGTCCGACACCGGCCGGTTGTGCGAGGGAAGGGTTTCTCTGCGTGGAGGGATGCATCCCGCAGAGCTCCTGGGCGAGGAGCGAGGGCACCGTGGAAGCGGAGCGGGGCGGGTCCGGCCCGGCGGGCGTGGGCCCGGGCGGAAGGCGGACTCTGCTCCTGGGGACCCTGCGTCCCTGTGAGCACAGCGGGGACGGCTGTGCGTAGGAGGCTTAGAGTTGGTTGTCCCCGCACTGGCCAGGAGCCACATGGGGCCATAGACCGCCCACCATGGAAATGTGGATGGTTCGCGTTGAGATGTGGCGTGAGTTTATGGCATAAAATCTACGTCGGGTTTGGAAGATTTAGCACACAAGAAAAGAGAAAGTAACATATTTTGGTAACTTTTAATGCTGACTGACACGAAGTTTTGGAAGAATAGCATTTTCTTTATATCGTGTTAAGTCAAATATGTTACGATTGATTTCACCTATTTTCCTTACTTGTTTAATGTGACTACTAGAAAGCGTGAAGTTCTCTACGTGGCTTCAGTGATATTTTTCTTGGACAGCGCTAGCTTAGAGCCCGGGATCTCCTATTAACTACCTGGTCTGCCTGGGTCCAGTTGCTTGACCTTTGAGCCTCCTGTTTCCTGTTTGTTTGCCGGCTCTACTCTGGCGGCGCGCTGCAGGTTTTCACAACCTCCGCAGCAGCACCATTTGGGGTGGGATAATTCTCCATTCTTCACATTGTAGGGTGTTTGGCCGCGTCCTTGGCCTCTTCCCACTAGATGTCAGTAGCATCCCCTGTTGTGAGAGGCAAAACTGTCTCCAGCAGTTGCCACAGTCCCCTGGGGTTGGAAAGGGGCAGAGACTTCCCTGGTGGTGAACCACTGGTTTGCAGCAAGGCATGATAATGCTGTCCCTAAACTTACTCCACGGGATTTAGAAACCTTTACGTGTAGATTATAGGCTGGCTTTCTCCCTTCAGCCACAGTCAAGGTTCAGTGGGGTCAAAATCATCAGAAAATACTTTACTGCAAAACTCTCAAGTGTTTTACCTGTAAGACCGTCAGTATCTCCTTCCTTCCAGGGTGGTGCAGATTCAGTGTTGAACACAGTAGGGGTAGGAATGCATGGCACTTGTCATTGTCCTGACTAACTGGCCTTGTGTTTGGGTTGTGGGGTGCACTTCTGTCTTCCTGTTAGACCTTACAGAAACTTAATCTCCTCAGCCCTGTACCCGACAGGTGCAGATGATTTCTACCAAATGGGCGTTTAGCCCCAGCGCGGACATCCCAGCACAGATATACCCCCAGCTCCCCCGGAAGCTTGCCCCTGTTTGGCCTCCCTACCCACCACGGCCCCCTCCTCCCCTGCCTTCCTGTCCCTCAAGGTATAGGCCCCTGAGATCCATGTCCTCATGAGACTAGGCAAGCTCCTGACCCCTGTGTCTGCGGCCGCGGCCACAGATGGGTGGTGGAGACTGACAAGTACCACAGGATGGACGTGATTGCCTGGTCCCGGCCGAGTGGAACACGCCTGCCACGCACTTCGGTTCTTACAGAGTCTCAGGCAGCCAGCGGCCAGGATGGCCCAGGCATGGCTGAGTGTGAGAGACCCTTCGGTGAGGGGCAGGCCAGGCTGGCCCCTGTTCCTTCCTTCCACCCCACCTCCTCACTGACCCTTCTGCTCTTTGCCTTTCTCTCCAGGAAAAGTCGAAGCTCAACACATACTAGCCAGCGCACCAAGTGACAGGAACCTCTGCCACTTCCGGGTGAGCTGGTCCCCGGCTCTTCTGAGTCGAGGCTATCCTGGTCGGGGGGAGAGGGGGCTCATGGTGGCTCTTGGCTCCTGTTCCTCTGAGACACTTCCTGGGGACAAGGGAATGCTGCTTAGCTGAACTTTTGAGACTGTCTGGGTTGGGGAAAGAGGAGGTCAAAGACTAGAAGGAAAGTCAAGGTTGTGGAGAGCAAGGGCGGAGTAACGGGGCGTGTGTGTGTGCACGTGTATCTGTGTGTTGGGGTGGGCAGAGATGGTTGTGGGCCCTCACTGGGGTCAGAGGGCGTGAGGAGGTCCTGACATCAGCAAGGCCCGTGAGGGGCAGGTTGGGTCCTGAGCAAGAACCCGTGGTCTGGGTGAGTCTTGGGCATTGTGAGGGGGCTGGTGCAGGCGTTTGCAATGGGAGGAGAGATCCCTGGGGACCCCTGGGGATGCAGGGTGGCCTCTAGCAGGAAGGGCCATGGTCTGGGAGGCTGCCGCACTTCACCCCAGCCATGATCCCGCTGTCCCCACTGCAGGCTCTGGGCTGCCAGACCACCCACTCCAACCAGGAGGTTGTGCAGAACTGCTGGTTAGTCTTCTTTGCCACCAAGCCCCATGTCCTGCCAGCTGTCCTGGCAGAGGTGGCCCCCGTGGTAACCACTGAGCACATCTTGGTGTCTGTGGCCGCCGGGATCTCTCTGAGTACCCTGGAGGAGGTGAGGGGGGGTTATGTGGGAGGCGAGGCTTTGCCCCCGGAGTCAGTTCTGCTGGCCAGGCTCTGCTTCCCACCCCTTGCCATCTGAGACTGGTGCCAACCTGACTCTAGCCCTTTAGGGAGGCGGGATGGGTGAGACGTGTGACACTTGGCCTTCCAGACAGCCCGAACAGGGGGCCGAGGGGCCTGAGGTTCAGGCTCCTCCTGGCACCGCGCCCAGGACCCGGGGAGGGGAGCCCACGGCTGGCGGAGGCGAAGGCCTGCCTGGCAGCGCCGACCCCACCCGTTCCCTGAGCCCTGCCTCTCTCTGGCCAGCTGTTGCCACCAGCCACACGGGTGCTGCGGATCTCCCCCAACCTGCCCTGCGTGGTTCAAGAGGGCGCCATGGTGATAGCCCGCGGCCGCCACACTGGAAACAGCGACGCCGAGCTCCTGCAGACCCTGCTGGAGGCCTGCGGGCAGTGTGAGGAGGTGCCTGAGGCCCACGTGGACATCCACACCGGCCTCAGTGGCAGCGGCGTGGCCTTCGTGAGTGTTGTCTTATCCCCCGCCCCCCAGGCCGGCCCTTGACAGAGCGGAGCCTTTTCAAGTCCCTGCAGTGACCCCTGCCTTTGGGATCAGATGGCTTGATCCCCGAGCTGCCTGTATCTCTGCTCTCCCCCCCCCTTTGAGGCTCAGGACTCCTCCAGTCGGAGCCCTGGGCTCAAGCCTCAGACCGGGTTCCTGCACTGGTGGCCAGTGCTCTGGGCCTTGTTTCTGAAGGTCTACGCTTTCTCCAGACTGGGTGCTTCATCCAGGGAGAGCGTCAGCTTTGTCAGTCCCCACCCCTCACTGCTGCAGGTGTGTGCCTTCTCCGAGGCCTTGGCCGAAGGTGCCATCAAGATGGGCATGCCCAGTGGCCTGGCCCACCGCATTGCTGCCCAGACCCTGCTGGTGAGTGAGGGCAGCCCCCAGGGACTGTGTGAAGAGGGATAGGCTGGGTGTCTGCAGAGCAGCGGGAAGGGAGACAGCAGGCCCGGGAAACCTGAGTTAGGATCTGGGATGGCAGGCAGAGCAGGCTACACAGTGGGACTGAGCCTCCCTTGAGTCACCGCCGGTGCCCCTCTCCCCAGGGCACGGCCAAGTTGTTGCTGCAGAAGGGGCAGCACCCGGCTCAGCTGCGGACAGACGTGTGCACGCCGGGCGGCACCACCATCTATGGGCTCCATGCGCTGGAGCGGGGCGGGCTGCGGGCGGCCACCATGAGCGCCGTGGAGGCTGCCACCTGCCGGGCCAGGG
The DNA here is from genome assembly GCF_027475565.1 of Acinonyx jubatus. NCBI lineage: Eukaryota > Metazoa > Chordata > Mammalia > Carnivora > Felidae > Acinonyx > Acinonyx jubatus. The sequence goes on from NC_069394.1 coordinate 1,073,697, forward strand.
AGCTGAGCGGGAAGTAGGGAGCGGGCACTGGCCGTGGCCGCCCCCAGGCCCTCCTTCCCTCCCCTTCCCGGCACTGCAGCTCTCCCTCAGGCAGGAACCCCCAGGGCTGCCCCATCCCTGCGTGAGGAAGTGAAGACAGGACTGGAGGGGTTCGCAGGCAGGGGATCCCCTCACCTGTAGGAACCCCCCCCACCATGGGGCAGAGAGCACCGTGGCGGTGGCACCCCTTCCTGGGTGGCCTGGGTTCTGGGGGCCTGAGCGTTGGGACGTGGTGGGCTGGCTGCGTGAGGCAGGAGCAGAGAAGCTGGGTGGGCCCTTCTGACAGCTGTGTGACCACCGCCAGCTGGGGGGGTGACGCAGAGACTGCACAAGAGACCTGCTCTGTGCAATGAAGCCAGCCACATCCGTCTCGTCCCCAGGCTGACCTGCCATTAGGTGGGGCTACCCACAGGGAGCTGGGCCCTGACCCTGCCAGGCCCCAAGAAGAGAACGGGGCTGGGTGTCCTTGCCCTGGCTGAGGAGGAGCTGCACCCAGGTCCTTCCCTTGGGGACACTCGAGCAGAGCCCCCGCAGGGGGGCCGCAGTGCTCCAGCTGGCAGCAGGCCACGGGCGGTCTGGGAGGGTGGTCCAGCCAGCTGCGGGACAGAGACTTGGCTTCAGCTGGCCGTGGGCCCCCTGCCCCTGCGGAGCAGGATCTGGGTGATCTGCCCTGATGACCCTTGCATGGGTTGTCCTGGAGGGTCTCGTGGCCTGGCCTCAACTTCAGGACGTGGCTCTTCGGCATGTCCCTGAATGGAGCAACCAGCCCGGAGGGCAGGGAACTCAGGTCCCGAACTGAGGCTGTGGGGCCTGTGGTGGAGGGTAGGCTGCCCGCACTGCCCACCCCCCTCCCCCGGCAAGGCCCTGGAGTGCTGGAGCTCCCCTCCCCTCCCCCAGTGGCCTCCCGACACTGTGCCACTGTGCCAGTCACGGGGTGGAGCTAGCTGATTGTGCCACCTGCAGGCCGAGACGAGCAAATCAGTCCTGTCTGTAGGTGGCCTGGTGGCACCCCCCCCCCCCCCGCCACTGTAGCAGTGCCCACCCTGCTCTCACTCCTGCCCTCCACCCCGCTTCCACCGCCCCATTCCATCTTGGCACACTGGCCCTCCTGCCTGTTAGGAGAGTCAGCCTGAGGACATTTCTGACTTCTCTGAGATGGGAATAAAGACGCTGCTGTCCTGTAGCACTGAGTGACCATACTTGGGCCGACAGAGCCAGATTCCAAGGGCTTAGAGGTACATCAGAGCTGAGGCTTGGGGCACGGGGCTCCTGGGAGCTGGTTGAGTGCAGGTGGCGTGGGGGCAGGGGCGACCCGCCCTGGCTGTACGTCACCATCACCAGAGAGCTCTGGTCAGGTGGAGTCGCCGGCTTCCTGACACCCCAGCCTCACCCTCCGGTGTGTCGGCGGGCTCCAGGAGCGCGTCTCCCCACGCGGTCCCCGAGAACCTGGGCGGGTTGGCTTGTGGGGCAGGGGACGAACCTGTGACCAGCCCTGCCATGAGCAGGCCACTCACTGAACGAGAGGCGTCTCCCTGAGCCCCCAGCCTGGCTGGCGGGGCAGCCTCGCCCCAGATGGCAATGGCCCTGGACAGGACGGAAACGAGAGTGGCTTTGGGGGCCGGGTCGGCAGCCTGATCATTGGCTGGCCACAAGCCCGCTTATGCCACAAGGCTAAAGTTAGGTTTTCAAGAGACTGGTGGGTCTAGTCTCTCCTTTCATCAGTTTTTTTGTCTTCCTCACTTTTTTGAATCATGAGGTGTTCTAGATCTAAGTATTGGATAGAAAATTGTAAAAATAAGACTTTACAGGTACCTGGCTGGCTCAGTCCTACAGAATGAAACTCTTGTTTCTTGGGGTTAGGAGTTCAGCCCCCGGGTTTCATGTAGAGGTTACTTAAAAAAATAAAACATACCCCAAATTCAAAAAAATATATTAAAAGAAGACTTTAGAACAGGGATGCGTATGAAGTTGACACGAACTTTTATTACAAAGCGCATTGGGCTGACTGGGTGAACACCTCCGTCAAGGATGGGCGTGAAAAGGCTCGACTGCGTGCACCCCCATAAGCCCACGGTCCCCTCGAGGACACGCCTCTGGAGATGAGCCTCACCAGGGGACACCCCTATCTGGGGACAAGCAGTGCCCAGCGCCCATCCTAGGGCTCCGCATAGCAATCCTGACCTACAGCGGGTGGAGGCGTGGGCTGGGGGTCCCTGGTCCCCTCAGCTCGCGGGCGCTCCGTTCCCCTCCCCACATGGTGGCGTTGCACCTGCAGTCCACTCCATGTCTGGGGGTCGCTTCCCAAGCACGTAGCCCCCTCGGGCAAGGCCGTGCATCTCAGATGGGCAACTCTCCCCAAAACACAAGTTAAGCGTGGTTTTAATAGGAGCCCACACACCCACTTCCCAGTGCCCCCTTCTGCAGCCCGCTGCCATGCCCTCCGGACACCCCAAGCAGGCCCAACAGCCTCTTGCTAAGAGTAACAACCTTTGCTGCTTTGAGTATTCAGCCGTGCTCCTGAAGACACTCTTGGAGCCCCAGGTGCACCCCTGCCTAGCGCCCGCGGGCTCCCAGCCCTACGTCCCTGAGCTGCCATCAGGTGGTGGAAGGAAGGCTTCCTGAAGCCCTGTGCCAGCTGCTTGGGTTAGAGTCCCAGGGCCAGCCACAGCCGGCCACCGGCTCCTCTAGGGGTGCAGGCTTGAGATGAGCGAGCAGAGGTGCCAGCCGGGCCCCTGCCTGGTCAAGCTTCCAAATGCTCCACTTCTCTCCTCAGCTCTCAGATTTGAGACCCACGTATGTAACACGCACACACCTCGACTGAGGACAGCTCCAAGGAGCGGTTTATGTTCTCAGACTCGGGGAGCTGCTCCGGGGGCTCCCTCACCAGTGCATGGCCCCTCCCTCCCACCAGCACACTGCCGGCCTACAGCCTCCGCAGTGTCCGGCGAGCACGCGGGCGGTGGGGGTGTGGACCGCAGACCCAGCCCCCGCCCTCCACGAGAGCTCTGGGCAGCAGCTCCCAGACAGTCCCCGAAGGCCCCGGGCGCCTCCGGGTCCCAGACCACCCGCAGGACTGAGCCCAGAGCGGGGCAGTGACACACCAACACTTGCCTCCCTCTCTCCAGCTGGGCCACTCAGAAGCCCAATTCCTGGGGCTGTGGGAAGCCACTCCTTCGTCACGCCCCTGGCAGTGCTGGAGGGATGGAAAAGCCTTGGAGGGCACTAAGGCACTGTGGGATTGTCCTGGTGTGGCTGTCAGTGCCGCAGGCCAGTGCCGAGGAGGTGGCGTGGCTCTGGGCCCTGGGGCTGGACCGAGTGGGCTGTGGCTGGTCTGGGGAGCTCATTCAGCCATTGGTCAAATCACCAGGGCCCAGAAAGGCTAGAAGGCTGCCAACCCCACAGAATAGGTGTGATTTTGGAATGGAATCTTCCTAAGGAAAACTAACAATCCCAGTGGAACAGAAATCTACACTCCCTGCTGCACCCGGAACGTCCGGCCCCCCGAGCGCCGGGCACTATCCTCCCTTCCCAGCCGACAGAGCCAACCTCCAAGACTGGCCCCAGGCTGGGGGTGGGGGTGAGACGCCACCCTGGCTCCCATGAGGGGTATCTGTAAAAATGGACTTAATGTGCTAAACACCAAGACTGACTGGGGTGCTTCCCCATGGAGATGGTCACATGGCTGTAGCACGGGAGCCACAAAGCACCAGAGCTCCAGACTGACAGGAGTGCTGGACCCTCGTCCAGGGCACGTGACGGGCCCCTGGGGAGGAGGGCCAGAGGTACAGACAGGCACAGGGCTGAAGATCTCGGCTCTCAAAGGCCGGGGCAGGAACGCTGACAGCTGCCCTGTTAAGTGCGTGGTGTCGTGTGTGCGGCAAGGACCCTGGCTAGAACCACAGACCCCACGAGTGTGCTTGCCCAGGGAGGTGTATGAGCCCGAGGCCTCTCTTCTAGCTCCTCCCTCAGGAGATGGGGGACCAGTGAGCAGAACGACCCTTCACCAACAGAGCCCCTCCAAGCCAGCCCGTGCTGGGGTCCCTGGAACCCCCTGAGCCATAGGGTGGGCCACCTCTGGGGAGGGGAGGAGAGGAGATGGAAAGACTGTGTGTCCCCTCCCTCCAAGTGCAGCAGGAGAACAGCCACTGGGGGGCCACTTGGGCTGGCTTGGTCACACCCCGTCCTCGGGGACTGCGGGAGGACCAATGCCTCCCAGCCTCCGGGCCATGCTGATCAGTGAGCGCAGCTGCACCAGCTTCGGTGGCCCCACCTCCCGGGGGTCCTGGTTCTCCAGCCACCGAAGAGCTGTCTCTAGTCCCCGCACCGCCTCCCCAGCAGTGGGCACCGCGGCCTCCTCCTCCTCCTCTCCACCCCCCATGACAGAGGGTAGGCTGGCGGGGGGTGGAGGGGCGGCAGGGGCCAGCACCGGGGGCCGGCCAGGGCCTGCCTCCTCTCTGCAGCTGTCTGGCAGGCCCCCGTCATCGTCCAGATGCAGCCACTTGGCCACTTCCTCGGGCGCCAGGCGCTTGTAGGCCAGGGCCGCCAGGTGCGTGAGGTCGCTGAGCACCCGGCTGTGCTCCGCGGCCTCCTCGGCCTGGCCCGCTGGCTGCCCAACACACTCCTCACTGGGCCGAGGCTCGAAGGCCGCCCGCAAGCCGAGAAGCCAGCACCGCTCAATGCTGCCAGCCTGCACCAGGTCCCAGGAGAGGCCGGCCAGGTACAGCATGTCCTTGAGCATGAAGCTGCGCATAAAGTCCAACGGGGAGCCCCCCGCACAAGACACAGCTAGCCTCAACAGCTCCCGCTTGTACAGCTGCTTGAAGGCGGCCACCACTCCCTGCTCCAGGGGAGCAGGGATGTGTGCCCGGCTGCTGCCCTTGGACAGGAACAGCACCCGCACGGCACCATCCGGGGTCTGCAGCTCTTCTGGGGAGCTGAGGGGCTCAGGCCGACACCGCCTGAGGGCCTCCTCATTCTCCTCCAGGGCGGGCGTCCTGGCAGCCGGGCTTGGGCAGGGCGGGTGGGCCACCAGCAGCACAGCCCTCTGCTGCAGGCAGCTGCGGCGCAGGTAGCGCCTCACGCCAGGGACGAACTCCTCGAAGAACCAGCCCCGCAGCAGTGGGCGACTGAGCCAGGCATCCGGGCTGTAGCGGTAGGAGGCTGGGAACTTGTCCTGGTTGTGGTGGCGCAGGCTGGGCGGGTCTGGCAGCTGCCCGATGACCAGCGGCTTCAGCTTGTGGCTGCCGGTCAGGTTGGCGGCCAGCAGCACTGTCACCCGGTCGCCCCGCCAGCGGCGGCCGCAGCCCCCCGCGCCGGGGTCTCCCGCGCCCAGGGGCGCGGCCTGCTCCGGAAGCAGCTTCCAGTAGAGGCCAGTGACGTTCGCGTTGTAGATCTGTTCGTCTCCGTAGCCGCCCTCGGCGGGGGGCGGCGGGGCCGGAGCCCGCTCGGGCAGGGGGCTGGAGCTGGAGCCGGGGGGCTGTGCGGGCTCCTGCTTGACGGGCGGGCCGGGCGCGGGGCCCGCGGCCAGAGGCTCGGCCTCGCCATAGATGCGCTGGCTGGAGATGCCGTGGCGCTTCTGCCAGCGCCAGAACCAGCCGTGGCTGGCCTTGAAGGTGCACTCGGGCCCGTAGATCTGGCGCGCGAAGGCCTCGGCCTGAGCCTGGATGAGCGGCCCTGACAGCGGCACGCCGTGCTGGCGCAGCGCCAGGAACCACGAGTAGACGGCGCGGTCGATCTCCTCCTCGTTGGCCAGCCGCATCTTCTTGCGCTGCGTGCCCACCTCTCCGCCCAGCTGCTCCAGGAACCAGCGCAGCTTGGGCTCGTCCTTGAGCCAGCCGCGCAGCGTGCCGCCCGGCACGCCGAAGTCTCGGCACACGCTGGCCTGCCGCTCGCCGCCCTTGACGCGCTCGATGGCCTGGAGCTTGTCCTTGATGGAGTAGGCCTTGCGGAAGGCCATCTTCACGGCCACGCGGGGCCGCGGCCCGGGCGCGGGGGGCGGCGGCCTCACGGCGGGAGCCGGGGTGGGTGCGGGGAGCCGCGGCGGCTGCGCGGGGCGCCCGGGCAGGGGATGGCGGCCGCGGCGCGGGGCTGGGCCGGTCGGGGGGCCCGCGGGGTACATGGCGGCTGCGGCGGCAGCGGAGGCGGGGGCGCGGGGGCCACACGCCGGCCCGGCCGGCCGCGCGGGGCGGGGCGCTGGGGGCGGGGCCGGCCGGGCCCTCCCCTTTGTCTCGCCAGCTCCGGGGGCGCAGGCGCGCTGGCCCGGCCACCCAGCCCCGCCCCGTGCGTCGCCCAGCCCCGCCCCGCGCCGCGCTGCGCGCCGTCCGGCGCGTGCCGGCTCAGCAGCCCCGCCCCATCCCGGCGAGCCCACTGCACCGGTAGCGCAGGGGTGCGGACGAGCTGCCGTCCTGTTCGCGGCTGCTAGCTCCAGCTTCTCTGGGAAACTGCGAGCCCCGTGGTGACTGCCACTGGCTTCTGTCTTTGCAGCCGCGGGGAGCGTTGCGTCGCGCGGAGGGCTGTGACGGCCAGGCGGGACGTGCGCGGGAGCCGCTTCCCCTGCCGCGGCGCGTGGTGCATCCCTCTGCTTCATTTCCCGTGCGCGGCCGGGGCGACTCTCCCTTTCCTCCACCGTCGCACGCCGCGAGCCCTCCTCCTTGGTCGCCGCGTCCTTGGCTGGCGTGAGTACCGCAGCCCGCGCCCGCAGGAGCGGCACGCGCCGCGGAGGGGCCGGGGCGGGGGCGGGGCGGGCGCCCGGGCCGGGGCGTTAGTGCGGCCGGGGTGCCGGCGTAGGGACGGTGGGACGAGCGCGGCGCTAGGGGAGGGCGCAGGGGGGCGGGGCGCGCGGGCCACGTGGCCGGCGGGACCCCGACTGCGGTCCCGGCGGGAAGGTGGCGGCCGGGAGGCCGGGGGCCGCGTGGGCCCCTCGGTCTCGGTTGGTCCCGGTCCTGTAGCCCTTCTTTTGTCGGGCACGCGTCCGTTAAGCACCTGCTGCACGCCGGTTCTGGGCCAGCGGGACAGGCTCGGGCCCAGCCCTCGCGGAGCCTTGAGGGTTCGTGAGCGCGGGAAAGAATAAGGGAGTGACTGTTGAGTGACTCAGAAGAAATTCTTAGGGTTCTCGGAGTGGTCGGGAGTCCTGACTTGGATAAGGGTCCCGGCAGGAGGCGACGTTGAAGCCGGTCTCTGTAGGGGTGGGTGACGCCTTCCCGAGGAATGCGCACCGTGATTGGAAGGAAGAAGGGGGCCAAAGGAGTGGAGTGGGGTGGAGGCTTGCGTGAATGAAGGGCCACCCTTCAACAAGACAAATATTTGTCCGGCTGAGCTTTGGGGCGATCCCTGCCAGAAGGGGAACACCTCTTTAAATGGACTCTGGCGTGTATCTTCTCTGAGGGCTCAGGCTTGGCCCGGGGGCGGGGAGGGACACTCTCAGGACGCTTCTGCATGGGCAGCTCTGACACCCTAGCCTTCTCTGGGTACCCTGAGCCTGGCTGAGCCGCCAGTGCGCTGGCTCACATGGGATTCGAGCGTTCCTGTGCCCTGCCCTGTGAACAGGGAGTCCCAAGAAAGTGTCATCTTGCAGAGTGACTGGCACCCGAGCTGAGGAGCAGGCTTTTTCTGTCACCTCTATGGGGGCAGTCAGTGTTCTGGGCCTCATGCCAGTCCTGGGAAGAGCCTTTTACCGGCCAGAGACAACTGCCCTCTGGAGGATCCTGGTGCAGGGCCACCCCCTCCCCCTCAGCTTTGCCCCTGCGGAGCAGGGTGAGGCTGCCAGGGTTCAGCACAAGTGGGCAAATGTGCTTGAGCAGCGTTTCTGTGAAAGAAGTGTCCTTGCGGGGACGTGTGCGCGCGCGTTTGAAGACTGACCAGAAAAATACCTCCAGCAAGTTGTGCGTTGGTGTCGTATTTTGGGGTTCCACAGGCAGGAGATGCTGGCAGGCGTATTTGTTGAGCCTCCGCCCTGCACCAGTATTTTAAGGTAACATGTATGTGGTCAAAGCAGGTGGTAGCATGGCGTTGAAGCTCCGTGCAGGCGATGGAGGGAGACACGGATCCCGGGCTCTTCACCTCCCTGACTCGGGGGCCTCCCTTCGCTCAGTCCTGTGTGAGGCCCGTGTGCACAGAAGGGTTGAGGAAGCACGTGCAGTCCTTGGGGTCACCCCGAGGGAAGGGGGCATAGGCCCGGCTGGTTAGGTTAGACAGGTCTGGTAGGCTGTGGCATCTGAGGCGCGGACATTGTTGAGCCTGCCCCGGGGTGACCTAGGTAGCTGTGGTGTGAGCCTGGAATCTGAGGGCCTGGGGCCCCCTTTCTGCTGCCAGGACAAGCCGGTACTTCTAAGCGGGGCTGACATCAGGAGTCAGGTTGGGAAGCATGTGGGGCTGTGGAGTGCCCCCTGCGAGAGTCAAGTGGCATCACCCCGTGCACGTGGAGACGCGCCGTCGGGTAAATTTACCCCCCTGTGTGCCTTCCCCCCGAGACTCACGGTTCCAGGTGTCCCAGCGCTCTCAGACGTCGCAGGTACGGCAGGCTTTGTCGTGAGGAAGACGGAGCTGGCCTGCAGACCCCGCCCCCCATTCACCTCTGTGGGTTCCCCCTTCCCCTGGAGGGGCCACAGACCTTTGCCCTCTGGGCGGACAACTGGGGGGCTGGTCCGGGGGTGTGGCTGTGATGGGGTGGTGTCCAGGGGAAGGTATCGTTGGAGGGCAGAGTCTGGTGAGGGGCCAGTTCCTCCCAGAAACCTACCCCATTCCGCTAGGCCCCAAGAGACTTACAGGCCCTGGCACCTTGTGGGCGCAGTGCCGGGGGCCACGTCCTCGCCTTCCGTCCAGGCCGTCCAGCCAGGGGTGTGCTGTGGGGGCCGCTGCCAGGGCCACTGTAAGAACTGCCTTCCCAGCTCACGTGCTTTGGAGCACGTCTCCACGGGGGTGCTGGGACGGTTGCAGGGGAGGGGTCGTCTGTGGCCAGGACCAGCTCTCCTACATGGCTCACCTCACCCCGGTCCCTGGTGGCTAGGTGGGGCATGGCCCCTGAGTACCCCCTCCCGTGGGCGAGGTCTCAGCCTGCCTGAGGCTCGGGGGCTAAGTCTTGGTCACGGGCAGCCCAGCTGGGCCCTGCAGTGAGCAAGCAAGTAGACGATGGGAGTGGGCAGGGACGCCTGGGGCCCCCTCCTCCTGGGTCTTCGCTCTGCTGTTCTGGGGCCTTGTTCCTCATCCTTCACTGTTACGGAGCCAATGCTGCGTGTGTGGAGAGAGCACGGGAGAGAGAGGAGGGTCCCCACTCTGGCTGGAGGCTCGGATGTTCGTGTTCTCAACGGGGATCATTTAAACTCAGATTTGCTTTTCTACCAGAGAGAGGGGTTTTCAGTTCAGCAGGTCCTCGTGGGACGTGGAGCGCTCAGAGAGTGGGGAGATTGAGGCAGTAAAGGTGGGGGCACTCTGCCGGCTGTCCTGGGAGATGGAGAGGCCGGGGGCAGGAGAACCCGGCTGCCTGGTCCTGCAGCAAGTGTCCACGGAGTGCTGTTGGCCTGTCACCACACCGGCTTCACTGCCAGCAGGGCGGCTCACCGCCATGTGTGCAGGTCGACTGCCCAGGGCCTGCTGTGTGCTCCTGGGGGGCAGCTCCCTGTCCTCGTGCCTGTGTCCTTGTGTCTGCCGCACCCGCGGGCACCTTGGACGTCCCTGTCAGTGACTTGGTGCTGCTGCTCTCCTTGCTGCGGTGTGGGGCAGACGCGGGGGCCAAGGGGCCTGGCTGGCAGATCTCTGGGTTCCGGTGAGTGAGCAGCTGGGGGGGCTCCCGGTGCAGGGCGGGCAGGGCTGTCCGCCGTGCCCTGCAGGCTTTCTCAGAGATGGCTTCGTCTGCGTGTGGCTTCCTCGGCTCCTGGACTGCTACCTCTGTCGGATTTGGGGTGGGGCACTTAGTGTTTCTGGCCCGTTTTCCCATCTGCGAAGGGACACAAAGCCCTGTCCTTTTGTGCACACCGTGGGGACTTTGTGTCTGTGTTCAAGCGTGGAGTGGTGGCGGCTCCCTGCCCCAGCGTGGGCTCTGGGGCTGCTGGGTCCCATGGGTGGTCCTGGTTGTCTGTTGCCTTGTCCAGCGGCCCTGGACTTAGGGCAGCACGACAGCGGGGCCAGGTAGGGATCCCCTCGACAGCTGCACGTGGCAGTGGGGGCACTGAGTGCTGGCTCCTCTCCCCCCAGAGGGCTTGTGCTAGAGTGCGGAGCGGGTGGGAGCGGTGCTCAGATGGGCTTGCCCAGTCCAGCTAATGCGAACCATAGGAACTGCTCGTTTTGTGGGGCGGGGGGGGGGGTGCTGTCCCGAGTGGGTGGACTTGGTCACCTTCGGGGATTTGGGTGGTGGGTCTTTGGTGCTCATCTTCAGTTTGCTCGGCCAAACCTCGCGCCACCTTTCCAAGCACCTTCTGCAAAGACCTTCCAGCCGCTGTGCTGCCCTGACTGCCTCTAACCTTGCTGCTTTCTCTTCATGCCATCCTAGGAGACCAGAGGGAAAGTAAGTACCCACCTGTCCCGTGCCCGGTGTTCCCTTCACCTCAGCCAGGGAGCCCCTGGCCCACAGCGTACGAGGCATTCCAGCGCCTGTGCAGGGCCCGGCTTGGCCAGGCTGCCAGGCCTTACTTTCCTTGTCTGCAACACAAAGGAGTTGGCTTTGCTGTCGTTGGGCTTTGATCCCGCCAGGCAGGGCAGCGCGTGGGTGTCTCAGTGCATCCCTGGGTTGAGCCGGGTTGTGCCTGTGGTGGGGGGCACTCCCCGAGCAGGCCGGGGCCGGCGTGCTGGCCCTCCCCTCTGGTCAGAGGACACCGGGGACACCCCCTGCCACAGGCCACACCCCTTGTTCTTGAGAAATCTTCAGAAGCAGTCTCTCCCCGCCTCCCCCCAGGTGTGGCCCCCAGAGCTCTGAGCAGGCCCTGATCTGATGTCAGGAGACAAGGACAGCCTCTAGGCCAGTAGGTTCCAACAGGACTTCACCAGTGGGGCGTCAGCCTAGTGGAGCTCAAGGGGCTGAACCAACCGAGCCCAGGGCCCCTCTGCTGAGGGTCTGCTGGGGGCTCGTTGCCAGAAAGTTTGAAGGGCGGACAAGCCCTGCCTGATTGGCCTGCAGTCCCCTCAGGGACGGTGGTGATGTCACAATGCCTTGCCTCTTGAGCACACGCTCCCCGCCTCTCACCACTGCCTCTGTTGTCAGCCTGGCCTTGGTAAGGGCTGCTGCCGGCCTGGGGAGGACGGCACAAGGGGGCGTCCCAGGGGTCTCTCCGGGCCTGGGGCTTCCGTCCTGTGGCTTGTGCCATTAGAGGCCCCCAACACGTCCCTTCACAGTTCAAGGGAGAATCTTCTTCCCCCACGTCTTGAGTGGACGCGGGGCTTACACAGCCGGCATGTCCCACGGGGTCATTGGAATCAGGTTTCAGTTTTGTTTCGGGGTGTCAGGAAAGGGATGTCGATGCTGCTGCAGGTGACGGGAAAGGTTTGCCGCCTTCCCTCTGGAGACCTGGTCTCCTGGAGACAGGGCCCAGCAGGTGCGTCCCCCCACGTAGGCTACTGACTGACCCCGCAGAAGCTGGGATGGTCCTGGGTGTTGGTCATCTGGCGTGGGCGCTTCTGCTTTCGGGAGCAGGGGCCAGAGTCCAGCCTGTGTCTGGACAGGATCTCTGCCAGCTACAGCCATTCCTCTAGAACAGGCCTGTGGAGTGTGAGCTCAGACCACTGGGCACGTCTTAAGAGCAGACTGGCTACTGGGGCCTTCTGGGCTTGAGCCGTTTCTGGCCAGAGGCTGCAGAGGTGGTGGCAGTGGTGGCCCAGACTCCTCTATTCAGATGACTGTGGCCTCCAGACTGGAGGGGACACCACCTCTATTGGAGAGGCTGAGGTTCTCGACACGGGTTTGTCCACAGTGGCAGATGGGACACACAGTTCCCCACCTGCCTCCCTCTGTTCTAGGGATGGGGCCCCTCACATCAAATGGTTCTGTGACTAGAGGCGGGTGCCCTAATGACCCTGGGGCCCAGAGTTTCCCACGTGGTCCCTCCTGTATTGCGGGTGCGCCCAGAGGTGGCTGTGGCTGACCCGGAGCCTGCTTGTCACTTGCTGCCTGAGCCGCCAGGCTCCTTCTCTTCCGGATGGTCACTAGCATCCTCCCTGTGTCTCCCCCAGTGTGGCCCCTGCAGGGCCGGGCCCTCCACCCTGTGCTCCCAGCTGCTCCCCGAGACACTAACCCTTGTCTGAGACCCTTGCCAGCTCCCCTTGGAGCATGCGCTGCTGCAGGCGGTGGTGTGGCTGCGGCAGGGGTATGCCACCACGGGGCAAGGTCCGCCGTGGTGGCCTGGCCGTGATGGGGCTGGCCTGGGAGACTGCCGCGTATACTTCTAGAAAGCGGAAGCACCAGTGCCTCAGGCAAGGTGGCCAGATTTAGCGAAGTCAAAGGATGTCCTGTTAAAATCCTAGATGAACGACGAATAACCCTTCAGCGTAAACGTCTTAAATATTTCGTGGGACGTGTTTATTCTAAGAGTTATTTGTTGTTTATATATCAGTCAAGTTACCTGGGTGTGGTGTGTATTTCATTTGGCAACCCCCTGTGGAGGCTCTAGGGGAGAAGGCTTCTGTGGTTGAAGAAGTTTGGAAACCGTTCTCTAGACCCCTCTGGAGAGCCTGGGCGCATTAGGAAAGATTAGCTTTACAGCTAAAAGAACGCATACGTACGCACATGCATGCACGTCATTGCTTATCGCTTTACTGAGCTTCCCGTGGACTTGACTTCGGGTCCTTGCTTGTGTCTTCCTGGCACCCCCACCGGGGAGCACTCCCAGGCCCGGCCAGCCCTGAAAGTCAGGCCGAGGAGGGGGGCGGGGCGCCATCCCCATGGCCCGCGGTGTTGCAACTGCCTTCTTGTGCTTGCTTTTTAACGCTGTGCGGAAGATGAGGAGCGGGAGAGCCGCCTGTGCCCTGGAGACCGTCTGGGAGGACAAGCAGAAGTATGGGGAAGCCGAGCGGCGTTTCTACGAGCACGAGGCCACACGAGCCGCCGCCGCCACCCAGCAGCTCCTGGCTGAAGCGCCAGCCGTGAACGGGCCTGGGCGGGAGGACGCCGAGGAGGCAGACGCCCCTGACAGCGGCAGCAGGAGCGACCCCAGGAGGAGCCACGACGGAAAGAAGCCTCTGCAGAAGAAAAGGAAGCGCTCACCAAAGAGCTGGTTCGGCCAGGCAGACCTGGCCCTCGTGGGCCTCTCGGCCGACCACGTGTGGCTGGACAAGCCGATGTTCGACCAGGCAGAGAGCTCCTATCGCCAGAGGCTGGCGGATGCGGCTGCCCAGGCGGCCCAGCGGGTTGCCCTGGTCCCCCGAGGCCCCTGCACCCACGGAAGCCAGGTGGCCTGCCACCATGTGACCTGGGGCATCTGGGTCAATAAGTCGTCCTTCGACCAGGCCGAGCGGGCGTTCGTGGAGCGGTCGCAGGCCTCGTTGTTGGCCGCAGAGGGGAGTGGCAGGCAGGGGGCTTCTGACACGGGCCAGCAGGCAGCTGCCCCCGATCTGGCTCCCGCCCGCCAGCCCGGCCCGCTGACCGACGGCCAACCCCCGCTGGGCAGTCTGCAGGCGCTGGTGCAGGAGGTGTGGCTGGAGAAGCCCCAGTACGATGCGGCAGAGAGGGGTTTCTACGAGGCCATGTTCGACGGCCACCCTCCTGGGAAGGTGCGCCTGCAGGAGCGAGCTGGCCAGGCTGAGGGGGCCAGGCGGGGCCGCAGAGACCGGCGAGGCCGAAACGCCGTGGGAAGCAAGCGGGTCGGGCCTCGGCGGGTTGACGGGGAGGCCTCCTCTGCCCTGCCCTACTGGTATCTCCTGCACAAAGATGCTGAGGCCCCCTGGCTCAGCAAGCCCACCTATGACAGCGCAGAGTGCCGCCATCATGCCGCAGAGGCCCTGCGAGTGGCCTGGCGCCTCGAAGCTGCATCCCTGGCTCACCGACCTGGTGCCCGGTCTGGCCCGACCATGTCCAGCCTGAGACCCAAGTAGGAGAAACCTGCCGCCTGGGTTCCCGGCCCGGACTTCCCTGGGCTGGGGCCCTGGCTGCTCTTCTCCCCACCCCCCCTCGCCCCGGCACGGCTCTCCCCAGCACTCCTGGACCCGGCTAAGTTGGATGCAGGAGTGGGTTGGGCAGAGGTGTAGCTTTCTGTTCCTGGGGCAGTGCAGCCTCCAGGGCCACCTCTTGGGGATCACAAGGTTTGGGGCTGTCGAGGGAGGAAAGGGGTTAGCACAGGGCAGACTCTGCTTGGGTAGGGTTTCCCTTTCTGCTGGGCAACTCCCAGTGCCCCTGGCTGTCGCAGGGCAGGGCCGGGCCAGTGTTAAAGGCCTCTGGCCCGAGCCCTGCTGGGGAAGACATGGGAGCTGGCACGTCCCTCCTGCCCCTTCTGTCTGTCCTCCCCTACCTCCCGTTCCATAATCACCTCCAGGGTGAGGCGAGTGTCTCAGGCACAGCGGCATGTTGTCAGTCGAGTGGCCTATGTCTGAGGGACACCTACTGCATGAGGCTCACTTGCCTTCGGCCCCAGGATGGTTCCATGCAACACCGGCAGTGGTGTCTGGACACCAGGATCTGGAGAAGGGCAGGGGGAGAGGCAGGCGGCCGGGCAAACGGCAAGCGCGGCAGCGGGAGGGTCCGGGGCGTGGGTGGCCGTGCGGAAGGCCGGGCCCCAGGGAGCGGTGCCACCCTGGGCCCCACATGCCCATCAGCAGCCTGTTAGCTCGGTGTGAGCAGCGGGGTGTGGGAACCCGTGTGCAGGAGCATCCCCATCAGCAGCCTTGGGTGAGTGTGGAGCCAAAACTGTTCACGGTTCAGGGCCTGGCTGCACCTGATGGCTGTGTAGGGGTGGGTGGAGGAGAGTCACGGGGCCCGGCTCCTTTCCTGACACCAGGGGCGCACTCGGTGTGGTCCAGTGATAGCCTGGGGCCCTTGGCACAGAGGATTGCTGAGATCGGGTCCGTTTCTGTCACCGTTGCTCAGGAACAGGAGGGGCCATGCCAGGTGGAGGGCGGTGGGCACAGCCGTGCGGCTCCCGCTCTAGAGCAGCCGTTCTCAAACTTCCAGGTCTCTGGACCTCACACGGTTTCTGTGCTGTTGAGTTTTGTCACGTTAGCAATTAAAATAGAAAGGCGGGTAGTTCTTCAGTCGTTGAATAAGAAGTCGATCACGCGTTAACAAAAGACTTGTTCCTACGAGCAGCAGTGTTCCCAAGACAAAAAAATTCAGTGAGCAGAGCGGCCTTATTCGACATTTTTGCAAATCTTAGTGGCTTGTTTAACCAGGAGGCACCCGGTTTGTCACAGTTTCTTCTGCATTCAGTCTGTTGGTGTGTATTGTCTGATGGACATAATTGTGCCTTGCACAAACGTGTAGTTGGACAGGGAGGACCCCGGGGACCCCCAGGGGCTCCTCACCACACTTTGAGAACCAAAGGGGCGGGAGCCGGGAGTTGGGGGGGGGGGGGGGCGGATTACAGACTTGGTTCGGGCAGTGCCAAGGCACCTGTGCTCTGACCTGGACCCCTCGTCACCTTGCACCCTTGGTGTCTGGGCCGTTGTGGGGCACTCACGCAGGCCAGGCCTGGGGCCTTAGGGCACGTACCCTCTCCTCCCAGCCAGGCTGTCTCAGTCTCGCCTTCCCTTCCCAACAGGAAAATGGCTACAAACTTCCTAGTGCACGAGAAGATCTGGTTCGACAAGTTCAAATACGATGATGCAGAGAGGCAGTTCTATGAGCGGATGAACGGGCCCGTGGCTGGCTCCTCGCGCCAGGTGGGGGCTGCCCTCGGGGCACCGGGGGACTGTGCCAGCACGGGGTGGGGGCGGGCAGAGGCACGTTCGGCCCCAGCGGCTCTGCTCCAGGCGCTGGTGGTGGGGTCTTTGCGGGTGCGTCCCTGGATCTGCTCGAGATGGGACGGGGCACCTCCGCCGTGTCAGACCAGCAGGCACACCGGTGCCCATCAGGACGGGGTGTGGGCCTCGGGGCCGTTGTCATAGCTCCTTGCCATCCCACTGAGCCTTCGGTTCTGTGCAGCTCTTGCTGTCTGTAAGGGTTCGTTCCTTTTTTTCCGCTAAAATTGTTCTAACGGAAAGAAAAAAGCAGGTTCTTTCTGCACTGTCTACAGGAGAACGGTGCCAGTGTGATCCTCCGTGACATTGCCAGAGCCAGAGAGAACATCCAGAAATCCCTGGCTGGGGTGAGTACCTGCAGGCCTGCATCGGCACTGCTGCCCTCCGGCCTGGCTGCACGCCTCCCCGCCGCCCCAGTACCCCGGTACCGCTGCGATCATTTGGGCCTTAGGAGCACAGTTGGGGCGGGGCGTCCAGCACGGTGTTCCCGCCCCAGCGGGCTTCGGTGACTCAGACTGCCACAGGAGCCGATGGCATCCGTGCTGCTGCCCGGTGGTCACCCAGGACTCCCACCTGCCCTCACCCTGCCTGTTGCTGTGGCGCCATCCCCAGGCTGGGCCTGGGGGCCCTGCTCTGCACTCTGTGTGGGGAGGAGTGGGAGAGGCCTTTTTCTCTTGCTTCCTAGGCCTTGCCTCCCTGGAGAGATGGGTTCACAGGATGGGAGTCCAAATGATAAAATTTGAGGCCCAGAGAGGGGCCGTCCAGCTGCGTTTGGCCCCCGGGTCCCAGATTGGGTCACAAGAGAGGAAAGCAGGTCCATGTTTAGCTTTGTCCCCTGCCTGGCTGGGCAGATGTCCCCAGGAGGAGACAGACCCGCTGCTCTGCCTTCTTAGCGAAGTCGAGAGCTTGTCCTCTCTCTAGGACACATGGTGTCCTGTCCTTGAGGGTCGAGGATCAAGCAGAGTTCTGCTCCTAGAGACTTCAGGAGAGAATCCTTTCCTTGGCTTTTCCAATTTTGAGAAGCTGCCCCCATTCCTTGGCCTGTGGCTTCTAGCCATCAGAGAATCCTGATTGATGGCTGTTTCTGTTACGTTTCCTTCTCCTCTGCCTCTTGGGTACACGGAGCCTGGTGACGACGCTGAGCCCACCCACATAATCCAGGAGGATTTCCCCATCTCCAGAGCCTCCGCTTCATCACGTGCAAAGTCTTTTTTGCCATTTAGGTCACCTTTTTACAGGCTTGGGGACGACTACGTGGGCACCCCCACCTGCCTAGCTGCTTTGGCTATACTGGCTCTTGGGCCATAGGCTGGACAGCTGGGGTGGGGGGAGGGTCCCTGCTTGGGCCAGGCAGCCGTGGGGAGGAGCTGGCGCCAGGTGAGTGGGGTGCGAACCCCCAGAAGCCCAGGGTGCCCAGTGGCGCTGAGGTTTCTGGGCCACAGGAGCCCCCCCCTCTGGCCCTCAGGGGGCCCTGGATGTGTTGGGGTCGACCTCTGGCTCCGGGTCTTGGGGAAACCATGTGGGCCCGCTGGGAGGACTTGGGGGAGCCCCTGTGTGCTGGGGATGGCACCGCTGGAGGCCAAAGCATCAGAGACCAAGAGCTTAAATGGATTCCTTTCTCAGTCTGCAGGCTAGAAGTCCAAAGTCAAGGTGTGGGTAGGTTCTGAGGCCTCTCCTGGTTTTCCTTTGCCTTTACATTGTTTTTTGTGTGTCTGTATCCAAACTTTGTTTTATGAGAACACCAGTCAGAATTCGGGCCCTCTCCTGACTGTTGTAACTGGATTAGCACCATAAAGACCCAGTTTCCAAACAAAAGCCCCTGTTCTGAGAGCAGCACGAAGTTCAGAGGAGTATCGAAGTTCAGAGGAGTATCGTTCAACTGCTAATGGACCGGGAGGGACCTTGCTGACCCAGCCCCAACGCTTGGGTTTGGGCTCGATAGGGCTCAGCAGACACTGGGCCTTTAGAACCAAGGGGTTCCTGGGAACCGTGCATGCTGCCAGGGACAGGGTCGGAGATGGGGTTGGAAAGGTCTGGATTCCAAACCCTGGCATGTGGCACTGTCCTCTGAGGCTACTACGTGGCTGGCTCCTCATGACGCACCGTCACAGGCTAGGATTAGGGTAGCCTTGGTCTGCCTTATTGAGGCTGGGGTTGGGGCGGGGGGGCCTAGACTCCCTGGTGAACAGGAGGAGGATGGTCAGGGCCTCGAGGGAACAGGAAGGTCTGGATTTCATCCCTATCTGATGGAAACTTTTGGAAAATCCTGTGAGAACGGCATTGCAAGCTGGGGTGCTGGGGAAACAGGTGGAGAGGAGGCCATGTAGCCGCAGCCAAGGGTCGGGCGAGTCCAGCACGGGTCTCCTTTGGCAGGGAGGTGGGGGGGGGGGGTGGTTGGGTGTGGACACTCACGTTGAGCTGAAAGGAGGGGAGTGGTGCCAGCCACTCCAGGTTCCAGTGCTCTGACCCCAGCTGCATAGCAGCATCCCGTTCCACCTTTGGCCAGCTCTACTAGGAGCCAGACAAGGGAGCTGCTGGGTCACAACGGGTAGCACTGCTCTTGGATCCCTGGGGCAAGGAAGCCAGGCACCTGTCTGCCTGTACTTCCTGGAGGTTTTTAGCTTGTCTGGGCTCCGGGGGTACACAGAACAGAGGAGGAAGCCACGGGGCTGGTTCTGTGGCTGCTTGGCAGGCGGGCGCCGGGTCCAAGGTCTTCATAATTGGACACAGGGAAGGAGGGTAGGGACGGCGGCCCTCAGGGAAGGGCCAGGTACACTCCGTCCTCCTAGACCATTCTATCAGGGTGTGTAACTCGGGCGTGGACTGCGGCGCTGTGCTGAGGGGCTCCCTGGGTGGCACCGCTGGAGTTGGGTGATAGGGATTCCCAGTCAGGGAGGAACCAGAGGGAGGCTGGCAGGCAGGACGGGGCCCCGGGTCACTCAAGCCTTTCAAGGGCAGGCTTGGTGAGCCAAATGGCAGGTGCGTGGCCTGGGGGAGGCCGGGTGCTACGTACGGAGTGGGCGCCCCCTGCAACAAGCACTCCTGACTCCCACTGGCTCCTCAGCTGCCCTCCCAGCCTGCTTCCAGTTCCCAGCTGCGCTGCCGGGCCCTGCTGTGTGGCCCGGGCCGCCCCTGGAGCTTCCTCCCACCCGACTGTGGCTGTGGGCCCCGCGGTAGCTCCGTGCTGGGGCTGCCCTGGGCCCTGTGCCTTCCGCTTGGCCAGGGGCATTGCCCACTGTCTCCTGCGTACAGGGCCTCCTCCCACCCTCGGGTGCGGTGGCACCGGCGGACCCAGTGGGCTGACAGGAGCTGCTTCCTAGTGCCCAGCACTTTTCCCACCTTTCTTGGGGCGCTGATTCTCAGTGGCTGTGACTGGGGGGAGCCCTGGAAGCAGGCAGGGGTGCAGAGTCTCACTTTCCCCGTGCCTTGCAGAGCTCAGGCCCTGGGGCCTCCAGCGGGCCGGGCGGAGATCACAGTGAGCTCGCCAGCCGGATCGCCAGCCTGGAAGTGGAGAATCAGAGCCTGCGAGGCGGTGAGGCCCTGGGCCTAACGGGTGGGGCGCCGCACCCAGTCCCCGCCGTCTGACCAGCGGCCCCTTTGCTCCTGCAGTGGTGCAAGGCCTGCAGCAGGCTGTCTCCAAGCTGGAGGCCCGGCTGAGCGCACTGGAGAAGAGCTCGCCCACCCACCGGGCTGCGGCCCCACAGACCCAGGTGCGCGCCCTTCTGGGGTCCTTTGGGGAGGGGGGGTGTTCCTGTCCCCCTCCCCGCCACAGCCTCTTAACCAGGGTGCAGAGCTGGGGCCCCGGGGGCGGGGCCCTCAGCCTCCCTCTCCCACGGCAGCACGTGTCCCCTATGCGCCAAGTGGAGCCCCCTGCAGGCAAGGCGGCCACCGCCGCAGAGGATGACGAGGACGATGCCATCGACCTGTTTGGCAGCGATGACGAGGAGGACAAGGAGGCAGCCCGGCTGCGTGAGGAGAGGCTGCGGCAGTACGCGGAGAAGAAGGCGGGGCGGCCCGCGCTGGTGGCCAAATCTTCCATCCTCTTGGACGTCAAGCCTGTGAGTGACCCCGCCCCCGGCCTCTGCCCCTGGCCCTGCCCCGGGCTCCTGGCGGGTTCAGCCGAGAGGAGAGCTGCGTGCCCTCTGTGCCCTGGGGGGCGAGGGCAGGGGCCGGTGAGGGGAGGGGCACTCCCTGGGGTCTGCAGGCTCCTGACCCAGCCTCTCCACCCCTTGATCTCCCAGTGGGATGACGAGACAGACATGGCCCAGCTGGAGGCCTGCGTGCGCTCCATCCGGTTAGACGGGCTGACCTGGGGGGGCTCCAAGCTGGTGCCCGTCGGCTATGGCATCCGCAAACTGCAGATTCAGTGTGTGGTAGAGGACGACAAGGTGGGGACGGACCTGCTGGAGGAGGAGATCACCAAGTTCGAGGAGCACGTGAGTGGCAGGCCCCCAAGGGAACCCCTGGCCTGGCAGGGTGCTGGAGTGGGTGGGTGGGTCTTCGGGAACCAAGGCCCCACTTGACCACGGGCCTCCCTCCTCCTCCTCCTCCTCAGGTGCAGAGTGTGGACATTGCTGCTTTCAACAAGATCTGAGCCCCAGCCTCCGGCCGTGGGGTGTGGGGCCCTCAGCCATTAAAGACGGAGATTCCACTCTGGCTCCTGTCCTGGTCTGGGCCCGGTGGGTGGGCACATTCAGGGAGCAGCACTGCTACACCCTAGGCCTCAGACGTGGCCCGCACCTCGGTCGTGTCCCACCCAGGCCCCTACACCCAGGAACCCACGGCGCCAGTGCCGTCCTCCCCCCTCCTCGGTTTCTCCACGGCATTCTTTTTTTTTTTCAAGTGTATTTATTTTGAGTGAGTGGGGCTGAGGAGGGGAGGGACAGAGGGAGGCAGAGAATCCCAATCAGGTTCCGTGTTGCCAGCATGGAGTCCAAACCCAAGAACCTGATAGATCATGACCTGAGCTGACATCAAAAGTTGAACACTTGACCAACTGAGTCACCCAGGTGCCCCGTCTCTGCCGCATTTTGGTGTGTGACTGAACCCCGCCTGCCCTCTCCCCTCGCTTACAAGTGCCGCGAACGGTTCAAGCTATTGAGGCAGAAACAGCATGCGTGGCTCCTTCCTTGTGTGGGTTGCTGGCCCTCCAAGGCCCCCGAGGCATCTCTACTCTGCCTTCTCTGGGTTCCATTCCCAGCCAAGCTGTCTCCATGCGGGCTAAAGTGTCCGCCTGAAACTGTCCAGGAACAAAGGTCCCAGTGGCTGACCGGGCCCTGCTGCTGTGACTACATGGGCCCCCCAGGTCTGACCTGTGTGAAACCTGCCAGGCCTCCCACCACATCCAGGGACAAGCTGGGCTGCTTTCCTTAGATGCGGCCGGTCCCTCCCTCGCTGGAGACCTGGACCCTGGACAGGCCCATGGTTAATTCGTGCCCACTGTCCTGCGTGGGCAGTATTTGGGCCACTAGTGGCTTCTCTCCAGGACTGCTGGCCAGTGTGGCTGGTGAGACCACCGTCCTCACAGTTGGGGAGAAATGAATGGTGTGGGCTGTGGCATGTCACAGCTGCTGTCCTCCAGGGTGCCGAGCCACAAGGGGAATGGACTGGCCCGCTTGATGGTGGGGACCCGGCAGGCTACCCGTTCACCCCCTTGCTCTTTGTCAGCACCCCACTGGTTCCTTAAGCCGTATGGTGTGGCACCACGCACGTGCCCAATTGGAGCAAGTTCTAGAATCCCCTCTACCTGCTCCCCTGCTCTGGGCCTGGGCTGGTGTGCAGTTAACACCGCCACTGACCCCTCCGCCGGCGGGTGGGGTGGGGGGAACCCCAGATCAGACCAGGCCCCTAGGGGAGGAGGGGCCCCTCCGCTGACCCGCCCCACCCGTTTCCGCGTTGGGGGAGGGGAGGCTCCGGGCGTGGGGAGCGGCGTCACGTGGGCCAGGCGGGGCGCGGCCAGAGTCCGGGCGCGGGGGCGGAATGGCGGCGGAGCTGGACCCCGAGGCGAGCGCGGCGGCCCGGCCGCTGCTCACCGACCTCTACCAAGCCACCATGGCGCTGGGCTACTGGCGCGCGGGCCGGGCGCGGGACCAGGCCGAGTTCGAGCTCTACTTCCGCCGCTGCCCCTTCGGCGGCGCCTTCGCCCTGGCCGCGGGGCTGCGCGACTGCGTGCGCTTCCTGCGAACCTTCCGCCTGCGGGACGCAGGTAGTAGCCCCGCCGTTCCCGGCCGGCCCCCCACGACCCCGCCAGGACGCCCCCCACTTGATGAGCTGTCCCCGCCGGGACAACCCACCTCCTCGGGCCCCAGCGAGCCCCCCACGACCCGCAGGGCCACCTGCTACCTAGATGACCCGCCCTTGCCAGGACACCCCACCCCGGCCAGGCGAGCCCCCACGGCCCCCAGGACACCTGCCACCTAGATAGACCGCCCCCGCCAGGACAGTTTCCCACCCCACCCCACCCCCAACTCCCGACCTGGCGAGTCCCCGACCCCTCCAGGCCACCTGCCACCTAAGCCAGCTCCCCCCACCCCGCCCCAGGCCTGATGAGTCCCGGACAAGACTCTCGCCTGATGAGAGTCTTCCATGGCCCAACAAAGGCCCCCCAAGGCCCCCTACAGGCCCCTTTCTTTACCGCGGTCCCAGCCCCGACGAGTCCCCACGGCCTGCGCTGGCTCCAGCCCACGAGGGCCTCTGTCACCCCCAGACGTGCAGTTTCTGGCCTCGGTGCTGCCCTCCGACACGGATCCCGCATTCTTCGAGCACCTTCGTACCCTTGACTGCTCCGGTGTGACGGTGCGGGCCCTGCCCGAGGGCTCCCTCGCCTTCCCCAGCGTGAGTGCAGGGTGAGCGGGGGCAGAGGGGCGCGGGACCGAGCGGGGCGGGCGGCGCCCAGCTGACCACCCTCCCCGCAGGTGCCGTTGCTACAGGTGTCAGGGCCACTCCTGGTGGTGCAACTGCTGGAGACGCCACTTCTCTGCCTCGTCAGCTACGCCAGGTTGGGGGGGGGGGGGGGCCCGCCGGCCGGAGGAGCCCGGGGAAGGCAGGGCCCCGGGAGAAAGAGCGGCGACTTCCGGGGGGGCGGGCCTTTGGGAGGGGCGTGGCTCCGTGGGTGGGGTGGGGCCCCTAGGCTCTGTGGGTGGAGCGCAGGGCCCTGGAGAGCGGCTTCCGGCTCCCACTGTGGAGGGCCTCAAAGAAGGCCGGCGGTGCCGCGGTGACTTCCGGACCCTCACCGCAGGTCCCCTGCTCCTTTGCCCCCCACAGCCTCATCGCCACCAACGCTGCGCGGCTTCGCCTGATCGCGGGTCCGACGAAGCGGTTGTTGGAGATGGGGCTGCGGCGAGCTCAGGGCCCCGATGGAGGTCTTACGGCCTCCACCTACAGTTACCTGGGCGGTAAGAGCCCAAGGAGGGAGACAGGGGTCAGGGAAGGAGGACGCCTGCCAGAAGCCCTCTAGCCAAGTCTGACGCCCGACTGACGCCCCCGCCCTCCTGGCCCCTGATGCAGGCTTCGATGGCAGCAGCAACGTGCTCGCGGGACAGTTGCGGGGGGTGCCCCTGGCTGGAACCTTGGCTCACTCTTTCGTCACTTCGTTTTCGGGCGCTGAGGTGCCCCCTGACCCGGTTAGCATCCCTCTCTCCTCCGCTGTCCTCCAGAGGGCGGTCCCGGAAGCCAGTCCTTGCCCAGGGGAAGGAGGGACTGCCGTGCCCCGCCCATCTGAGCCACCCTAGCAGGTAGCTGCAGTCCTGCGCTCAGAAGCGGGCAGATGGTGGCAGGCATTACCCCTGCTTAGACCTCAGCCTGGGGGAGCCATTCCTCACCCTGCTCATCCACTAAGGGTTGTCCATCCTTCACTCACCCGTTTCCATAGATGCTGGCTCCAGCTGCCAGTCAGGGCCCCAGGGTAGACCTGGCTGCATGTGTGGAGGCATGGCTGGAACGCGTGTGTGCCCATCTGGGGCTAGGGGTGCAGGAGCCCCACCGGGGGGAGCGGGCAGCCTTTGTGGCCTATGCCCTGGCTTTCCCCCGGGCCTTCCAGGGCCTGCTGGACACCTACAGTGTGCAGAGGTGAGGCCCAGGCACCCCCCTGGGTGGGCTCTGCCTGAACACCTATGGCCCCTCCACCAACCCTTCTCATCTTGCTGGCAGGAGTGGTCTTCCTAACTTTCTGGCAGTAGCCTTAGCCTTGGGGGAGCTGGGCTACCGAGCCGTGGGCATAAGATTGGACAGCGGTGACCTTCTGCAGCAGGCCCAGGAGATTCGTAGGGTCTTCAGGACCGTTGCGGCCCAGTGAGTCCCCTGGGAGGGGTTGTGCCTGCTGAGAGACCCTGTTGGGGGCAGGAGTGTTGGGATGGGGCAGAGGGAGGGAGGGATTTGCTCCTCCCAAATTGAGGAGCTCTGATCTGGCGGCTACCACCGTGGAGACGTCGGGGCTCTGGGGGGAGAGGTCGGGGGAGTGGTTCACCCAGGGGCTTGTAAGCAGAAGGCAGAGCCCAGGTGGCTGAGGCCAAATTCTCAGGTGGGGAGGGTGGGGGGAGGTGCGTAACTGAGAATAGAGAATGACCAGGTGAGGCAGGAGACCTGAGGGCTGTCCACCCGTCACAGGTTCCAGATGCCCTGGTTGGAATCAGTCCCCATCGCGGTCAGCAACAACATTGACGAGGAAGAGCTGGCCCGGCTGGCCCAGGAGGTGGCTGGCGGGCAGTGGGGAGCAGGGGCAGGGGTGGTTAGGAGGGCTCTGGGCCTGCAGATGTCAACCAAGCTCAGTGCCACCTTGTCCCTCCTCCTCCAGGGCAGTGAGGTGAACGTCATTGGCATCGGCACGACCGTGGTCACCTGCCCCCGCCAGCCTTCCCTGGGCTGCGTCTATAAGGTCAAGACAGGGTCTGGGGTCCAGTGGAGTGGGCCAGAGGGGTCATGGGTTTGGGGGGAGATTCCCATGGTCCCATGCACTTGTCTCTGCAGCTGGTGTCTGTGGGAGGTCAGCCCCGAATGAAGCTGACTGAGGACCCCGAGAAACAGACACTGCCTGGGAGCAAGGCCGCTTTCCGGCTCCTGGGCTCCGATGGTGAGGCCCCTCCCACTCCCCCACGGCCCTCCTCCTCGAGTCCCCAGGCCCCCCCACTTTATTCCTGCGGCACACACAGGGTCTCTGCTGATGGATGTGCTGCAGCTGGCAGAGGAACCACCACCCCAGCCTGGCCAGGAGCTGAGGGTCTGGCCTCGAGGGGCCCGGGAAGCCTGTGTCGTGAGGCCTGCCCACGTGGAGCCCCTGCTGAGACTCTGCATTCAGCAGGGACAGGTAACTGCCTCTACCTGCTCCCTCAGTCTGCACGGTGAGCCTGAACTGAGCCCTGGCACCTGCTCCTGCCCCCTGCCCCAGCCTCTCCCTTCCCGCTGCGCCAGCTTCATGGGCCTCTCTCACCTCTCCCCTTCCTTCTCCCCGCAGCTGTGTGGGCCTCTCCCATCTCTGGCTGAATCTAGAGCCTTTGCCCAGCTGTCCCTGGGTCGCCTGAACCCTGAGCACAAGCGGCTGGAACAGCCCGCACCGTACCAGGTAGATAGATGCCCGCCCCCCCACATCATTGTCACTTTGCCTTGTGTGCCCTCTGTCCCTACAGCCACCCGTCCATTCTCTCTTTTCCCTGTAGGTGGCGCTGTCTGATGAGCTACAGGCCCTGGTGGACCGACTGAGTACAGGAGGGTCCTCATGAGAACTGTGGTGGAGACTGCCTGGAATCAACATGAGTCACTCACTGTCCTGCACAACTTGTCCCGTGTCATTTCTTCACTCAGCCTGCCACTCACTTGACCCCCAGGGCCTCCAAGGGTGGGTTGGAGTCTGGGGTCAGAGCACGGGGTCATGCTCCCAGGGGAGGCCCAGGCTCTGCCAGGGTGGGGAGGCTGTCCTGTGCTGAGGTCTGAAGGTCGCAAGGAGTTAGGCCAAGGCTGGGGAGTGTCCAGGGCTTGGGAAGCTGGACTGTGGGGGGGGGGGGGGGGACAACGCTATGGGGAAAGGGAGGCTTTGGTGCCCACCCAAGAGTTGTTGCAGGCAACTAGGGAGGGGGAGCCACAGGGCAGGGACGGGTGCCAGAAAGAGGGTCTTGTATCCAGGCACGGCCCCAGACTCCCCTGCCAACCAAGGTCCCCGCCCCGGAGAGGTCAGCAGGGCACCCCAGCTTCCAAAGCCAAAGAAGTGCAGGTGTCCCAGGCCACCGCTGTGGCCGGGCCTGCAGGACTCTGCCACTGGGGACGCTGGGCTCACGGCCTGCACCCAGCCGGCTCTCTCCAGGCCCTGGCATCTGTCACAGGGTCAGCAGGGCCTGGGCCCCAGGGGAGCCGGCTGCTGATGCAGCAGCCTTGCAGAGAGAAAGGCTCAGGGGTGCACATGAGAGCCCGTGAAGAGATTCAGGGTGCTGGGCTGGCCTTGCCTCACGCACACGAAGCTGCTCAGGCTTCTGCCAGCTTTGGCAACTTGCGTTCCGGAGAAACCACTCACGAGAGACGTTCTAGGCTCTGGGGGATGTAGGGCAGGGGCGCCGGGCGCCTCTGATTGGTCCGGCACAAGGTGGCAAAGGCAGGTGAGGGCGGGTGGAGGGGAGCGGGCTTCCCGGGGGTGCTTCCTAGAACACTTCCGCCTCTCCAGGTATCTGACCAGACTGGCTTTTCTGGATCCCTAAGCTTAGGGCAGTGCCCATGTCACTGGGTGAGGATGACAGAATTTAGGGCAGAGGCCCTGGGGAGCATGAGGCTTCGAGAGAGACAGACTCACGAACACCCACATGGCAGAACACACCTGCCCCAGGTTCCCACAGGTCAACACTTCTCAGATGCGCACTTCCCAGGCGCCAGGACCCGGGGGGACCCACCTCAACAATGGCAGTCACCAGCAAGGGCACCTGGGAGGCGGCCTCTGCTCCACCCCGAGGTTGCCTGAGCTGGGAGGTGGTGACTGCTCTCCCAACCATCCTCATCCCCCAGATGTCTGGCTCCGTGGGAATGCAATGGGGACAGCCCAGTCCCTGACCCCAGGCCCTGCCTGGACACGTCTGCTTCTTTAGGGCTGAATCAGGCAAGGCTTTAACTTAGGATTGGGCCCAGACTTCTGGTCCCTGCTGGGGCTTCTTCAGGGCTGGGCACACTTCCACGAGGTCTCCCCGCCCAGAGGGGCTGGAGGTCAGGGGTAAAGGGCCCTTCTCCCCCTCTCCTTGTAGATCCACATGCCAGGGCTCTTTATCCCTTCCCCAAGACCCTGGTGGGCTGAGCCAGATCCCAGACACTCAGGTATCGGGCTGGCTACTCGCTGCCAGCAGCAAGGGCAGGAGGGCCCTTCACAAGCCCCTGCTGTGTGCCACACCCGGGCACGCCTCGGCGTGGCTCCCCAACCCCCCACACGCACAGAGCATGAGCTCACACGCATGCGCCACCACGCCTGTCCTGGGTCCTGTCTGCCCAGGGCCAGCTTCTAGGTCAGGCCCGCGCATGACTTCCGGGGAGAACCAGTGGCAGGTGCCGTAGGCTGGGTCCAGCTGAGTAGCTTGGGGTGTGCGGCAGCCATGGCTTGGGGGGTATGGGGCAGGGCTCGGGGGGGCCCTGTGGGGGCCCTAACCCTGACAGCTCTGGCTGAAGAGATCCGGGCCAACCAGGGGCAGCCCCCAGGACCCTCTTCCATTGACCCTCAGCCTGAACCTGAGCTTGAACCTGAGGCGGAGCCTATGGGTGTCACTGCCATCCCCACAGCCCGCCCTGTGCCCTGCTCTCTGCCCAGGGTGCAAGAGCCAGCCCCCAAGGGGCTCTATCAGGTGAGTGGTAAGGGAAGGGGGGCCGAGGGGACCACAGGGAGGAGGCTGGGGAGGTGCTGGGGAAGAGAATTGGGAGAGGCAAGGGGACTTCGTACATCCCACCCACCCTGCTCTAGGACCCCCCAAGTTCCTGGGAGGAGGGGGCCCTGGCTGACCTGGCATTGTATGCGGCTGCCTGCCTGGAAGAGGCTGGCTTTGCGGGGACCCAGGCAACAGCCCTCACACTGTCCTCAGCCCTGGAGGCCCGGGGGGAGCGTCTGGAGGAGCAGGTGAGCCAGCGCCCCCTCCCTGCCCCCAGGCTCCTGCCGTGGAGTCCCCAGGTTGGGGGATCCCAGTGAGCAGCCTGTCAAGCTCGCTCCCTTCGGGTGGCACCTGTCCAGGGGGGTCCAGAAAGTCTCCCACTGATGCGGGCTCCCTCACGCCAGGTGTATGCCCTGGTGCGCGGGCTGCTGGCACAGGTGCCCAGCCTGGCCGAGGGGAGGCCCCGGCAGGCGGCCCTCCGGGTACTGAGTGCGCTGGCCCTGGAGCATGCTCGGGAGGTGGTGTGTGCGCTGTTGCCCAGCTCGCTGCCCCCGGACCGGTAAGCCGCCTGGCCCAGGCCAGCCCCGCGTCCCGAGGCACCACCGCAGCTTCCTTCCCTCTTCCAAATTGGCAGCAGTCTGGTCCTGGAGGGGCAGGCTGTGGAGAAGGCCTCAATTCCCTCCGTGTGACTCCCGCCCTCCACCTACCCCCCCTCCCCCCAAACCTCGGGGGCCTGCCTTCTCCCTCCGGGTCACACTAGGAGCCCAGCCTGGGGGTAAGCTCCAAGGTGGGGTCAGCAAGCCTGGAGCCCCTGGCTGTGTGGTTACCCTGCCCCAGGAGAAGTTCTCTCTGGTTTTGCTCTCCACAGTGATCGTCTCCACTATCGGGTCTGTTTCGGGGTTGCTGGCCCGACCAGGTTCTGAACGGTCCCTGCCAGGCAGTTAAGGTGGCAGGTTATTTCTGCACTGATGCTGGTTATCTTGCTTCTCTGGGATTTGGGGGTGGAGTGTCGGGGGGGCGGGGGTTTACCTACTGTCCCACGTGGGAGTCCCAGTGGCCACCTCCCACCCGGCCCCGGGGACCCCCCACATCAGACCGAGTCTCCGGCGCTCCGCACCCCCAGGGTGGCTGCTGAGCTGTGGCACAGCCTGAGCCGAAACCAGCGCGTGAATGGGCAGGTGCTGGTACAGCTGCTGTGGGCACTGAAGGGCGGAGCCGGGCCCGAGCGGGAGGCACTGGCGGTAGGTGACTCCCTTGGGGCCCCGGGGGGCGCCCAGCACATGCATGATGTTCCTCAAGCATCAGCCGCTTATCCTGGTCCCTGCTCCCTGCACCAGAGCCTGAGATGGGCTACTTGTTCCACAGGCCACTCGTGCCCTTGGGGAGATGCTGGCTGTGTCCGGCTGCGTAGGCGCCACTCGGGGCTTCTACCCACACCTCCTGCTCGTGCTGGTCACACAGCTGCACCAGCTGGCGCGGCGCGCGTCCTCCCCTGACACCCCCAAAGCTTGGACCCCATCGCACCGAGGGCCGCCACACAGCCACGCCAGGTGAGGGCACACACCAGAGCGGAGTGAGGCCTGGGCCGGTGCCCTCCCGGCCCTCACCCCCCCTCCCCCCTCGCTGCCTGCCCCCACCTCCAGCTGCGCTGTGGAGGCCCTGAAGGCCTTGCTCACCGGGGACGGCGGCCGCATGGTGGTCACGTGCATGGAACAGGCTGGAGGCTGGAGGAGGCTGGTGGGAGCCCACACCCACCTCGAAGGCGTCCTGCTGCTGGCCAGGTGCTGGGGAGGGGGTGGGGGGGGGGAAGAGGCAGGGGCAGGAGGCGGGTCGGGCGGAGACGTCTCCCGGGGTGAGGCGCCCAGAGGAGGGAGAACGCCCGTTTCCGCCCCATTCCCAGTGCCATGGTGGCCCACGCGGACCACCACCTGCGAGGCCTGTTCGGGAACTTGTTGCCCCGGCTGCGCAGCGCCGACGACACGCGGCGCCTCACGGCTATGGCCTTCTTCACCGGGGTGAGCCTGCGTCCACACGGGCGGTGAGGGGTGACCGTAGACCCGGCCTCTGGGCGGTGCCTGGGGACCTCGAGCATGCTGACCCCGCGTCCCCGCTCAGCTGCTGCAGAGTCGGCCCACGGCAGGGCTTCTGCGGGAAGAGGTCATCCTGGAGCGGCTCCGCGCCTGGCAGGGCGACCCCGAGCCCACCGTGCGCTGGCTGGGCCTGCTCGGCCTAGGCCACCTGGCGCTGAGCCGCGGGAAGGTGAAGGCCGGGGGGCCCCGGGCGGGGTCCGGGCGGGGCCTGGGCGGGGCCTGCGAGGGGCCGCCCACGAGCCCCCCCCCTCCCCCGCAGGTGCGGCACGTGAGCAAGCTGCTGCCCGCGCTACTGGGCGCGCTGGGCGAGGGCGACGCGCGGCTCGTGGACGCCGCGCTGGGCGCGCTGCGGCGGCTCCTGCTGCGGCCTCGGGCGCCCGTGCGGCTGCTGAGCGCCGAGCTGGGGCCGCGCCTCCCGCCGCTGCTGGACGACGTAAGCCCCGCCCCGCCAGGCTGCCTCCCCGCCCCTCCAGCCCGCCCGGCCTCAGGCCTCTCCAGACCCCCCCGCCAGACCGCCCTTCTCCCTGGACCTGGGTTCCCGGTGTGCCCTGACCCCTTCCTCCCACGCAGGCCCGGGACTCGGTCCGCGCCTCGGCTGTTGGACTTCTCGGGACGCTGGTGCGGCGGGGCCGGGGCGGGCTCCAGCTGGGGCTCCGCGGCCCCCTGCGGAAGCTGGTGCTGCAGAGCCTCGTGCCGCTGCTCTTGCGCCTGCAAGATCCCAGCAGGGACGCCGCTGAGGTCAGCTGCCCCCCCCCCCAAGACTGTCCCGCTGCTGTCCCCATCCAGCCTTCTGCATCCCCACCCTGCGCAACTCCAAAGAGTTCTACAAGGACGTCAGGTGCAGGTGTCAAGGGCTCCTAGCTTCCTGGTCTTTCCTGGACCACCTGCCCTGGGCTCCTCCACCCCTCGTCCTGGCTACACCCCAGCCACCTCTTGCCTCTCCCTGACCCCTACCCCTGCTCCCTTCGTCCGTCCTAGAGTTCAGAGTGGACCCTGGCCCGCTGTGATCACGCCCTCCGTTGGGGCCTGCTGGAGGAGATGGTCACCGTGGCCCACTACGACAGCCCTGAGGCCCTAAGCCGCATCTGCCACTGCCTGGTCAGTAGGGGGAGCACCCACTCGGTCCCGTGTACCCCAGGGCCACTCTCCCAGCCAAGGTGGTGGCAGGTCTAAGACCTCAGGCCCTGATGCCGTGCCTTGGGGGTTCGCCAGGGGGTCCCAGCTCCTGGGCTCACCTTTGCCACCTTCTCTCCATATGGGATTGGCCCTTCCATACTGCCATGAGCCTGTCTGTCCCCAGGTTCAGCAGTACCCGAGTCACATCCCCAGCTTCCTGAGCCAGACCCAGGGCTACCTGCGGAGCCCGCAGGACCCCTTGCGCTGGGCAGCTGCTGTGCTCCTAGGTGAGGCAGGACTGGAGTCACACTGTCTCTTGAACTCAGAGTTCTGGGAGCTGGACCGGCTCCTCCCTGGTGGGGCCTGGGGCCGGCACTCACTGGTTTGCCTTGGTCCAGGCTTCCTCGTCCATCACACAAGCCCCAGCCGGGTCAACCAGGACCTGCTGGACTCCCTGTTCCAGGGTAAGGACCCAGCTCGCTGGCCAGGGTTGGGGTCCTAGAGAGGCTGTGGGTGCTAGGACGGAGTGGATGGGAATGGATGGGTGGAGGGCCAGGAGTCTGGGGTACTTAGCGGTTCTGAGAGTCTTGCAACCCTGCCCGAGACGCCCTGTCCCTGCAGACCTGGGGCAGCTGCAGAATGATCCAGAGCCAGCCGTCGTCGCCGCGGCTCAAGTGTCCGCCCAACAGGTGGCGCTGCTGGCCCGCGCACAGCCGGGGCCGCGCCTCCCGCGTCTCCTCCGCCTGGGCCTCTGGCGCCGCGCGGGTCCCCACCGACCCCCACCAGTCTACGCGAGCAGTCCATTCCAGCCCCGGAGCGTCGTGGGCCGCTGGGGCTGCTTGGGATCCGGCTGTGCCTGACCCCAAGCCAGCCCGCAGGGTACCTGGGTCTGAGGCAGGCACCGCACTGCTCTGTGGTTCATCCTGGGTGGGGGGTGGGGGGAGCGATCCGCAGAAGAGGCTCCGCTCCAGGGGCCCCTGGACCCGGGACCAGATGCTGTGAGCAAGCCCCCTCCCCCTCTCCTGCACACAAATCCTCCAGGCCCAGGGCCACGATGGCCACGTGAGCTGGGATGGAGACGCCTCCTGTCCTGAGTACTGTTTCAGCTTGGGTGAATCCGTCCCCACTCAGGCCAGACCTGTTGCTCTCCAAGCGCCCAGGAGTGTGCCCCCACCTCTGCCAACCTCAGCCTGGGCTCCCGAGCTGGGGTCTGGTTGGGGACACTGTGAAACTAGCCCAGCCCGGGGAGCTGGTGCCCTGGCAGGCTGCCTGCTCTCCGGGTCTCTGTCTCTGCGCACAGCCTGGCTCGGGCTCCCCTGCCTTCCTTGGCACCCCTGCCCGGCAGCCCATCATCCTCCATCGTGTGTCCACTCATCACCGGCCTGTCCCCACATCCCCACACCCTCAGCCCTGCTAGCCTGCCAGACCTCACCTGAACCTTCTCCAGGAGGTTCCCCTGACCGCCCCACGGGACACCACAGGCGTGGGATGATACCTGTGGGCTCAGGTGTGGGGTGCCGACATCTGCACCCCACTAGACGCTCCCCCGTGCCCTGTGTGGGCTCAAATGAGGAGAGCATGACCGAACATGCAGAGAAACAGCCCCTCTGTTGTGACTGAGCCTCTCTGGGCCGTTCAAGGCCCTCCACCTAGCCACTTCGGAGAGGCCTTGGCTCGCACAGCCTTTTGGAGGGGCTGGGAGCAGTCCCCCCCAGACTGGAGACCCCTTGGGGTCCTGTCCACCCACTACAGAAAGTGTTTAAAATAAACACAGGTGGATTTAAAGAGTCTGGCGTCTTTCTGGAGACTGGGTCTGAGCCAAGGATGAAGTTCTGATGACCGTGGCCTGGTCCAACATTGCGCTCAGGCTGGGGTTATAGATAAGGCAGCGTGTAGCCAGGAATGAGGGCCAGCCAGGTTCAGGGTCCAGGCTTGTGACTCAGGGCTTACCTTGAGTCAAAGAGCAAGTTTGAGGGATGCCTGGGTGGCTCAGTTGGTTGAGCATCTGACTTCGGCTCAGGTCATGATCTCGCGGTTTGTGAGTTCCAGCCCCGCGTCGGGCTCTGTGCTGACAGCTCGGAGCCTGGAGCCTGCTTCGGATTCTACGTCTCCCTCTCTCTCTGCCCCTCCCTGTCTTACGCTCTCTTTCTCAAAATGAATAAACATTAAAGTAAAAAAATTAAAAGGAAAAAAAAAGCGAGTTTGGGAGCTCAGGCAGGAAGGAGGTGGGGTCTCTCTTTAGAGCATTTCTAGGGCCAGGGTCAGGCCAAGGCCATGTGTGGTTTGGTGTATTTGTTCAGAGCCTCCAAAGCAGATACCAGAACAAGGTTAAAGTTCGTAAAACCTTGGGTTGCAAGGAACTTGTTCTGCAAGTGTTCCGCAAGACAAGCAAACATTTCTAATAAATTTTAACTTGACAAACGAACGATGTCTTGCAATACAAGTAGTATGTGATGCTGAATGTCACATGATCATAACTGAGCCAATGGTTCTCTCTCTCTCTCTCTCTCTCTCTCTCTCTCTCTCTCTCTGTGCAATTGTGGCCCATGCTTGGATGCTCGGTCTCAGGCTGCAGTGTTTGACAGAAATCAGTGATTTTTCAGAATGCCGGAAGGTGCCTGTCACTGGAACTAGTGTATTTTTCGTCACTTCAAAGCACCTGTGGACAGTCCTTTGCTTTTCCAGACAAGCATGAGCTTAGGAATGCTTTGCCTCATTCTAGGTCAGGCTGCCTTAGATAGAGACCCTTTCCTTTGCTGCTGTTGAGTAAGAAGTTGCTGCGGCCGAGGTCAAAGAGGTTTTTGCCTGCTTTCTCCTCGAGGATTTTGACAGCTTCCTGTCTTACGTTTAGGCCTTTCATCCATTTTGAGGTTATTTTTGTGTCTGGTGTAAGAAAGTGGTTCAGGTTCATTCTTCCGCATGTCGCTGTCCAGTGTTCCCAGCACCACTTGCTGAAGAGACTGTCTTTATTCCATCGGATATTCTTTCCTGCTTTGTCAAAGATTAGTTGGCCATACGTTTGTGGGTCCATCTCGGGGTTCTCCATTCTGTTCCATTGATCTGAGTGTCTGTTCTTGTGCCGGTACTATACTGTCTTGATGATGACAGCTTTGTAGTACAGCTTGAAGTCCGGGATTGTGATGCCCCCAGCTTTGGTTTTCTTTTTCAGGATTGCTTTGGCTATTCGGGGTCTTTTGTGGTTCCATACAAATCTTAGGATTGTTTGTTCTAGCTCCGTGAAGAATGCTGGTGTTATTTTGATAGGGATTGCATGAATATGTAGATTGCTTTGGGTAGTGTCGACATTTTAATAATATTTCTTCTTCCAATCTATGAGCATGGAATGTTTTTCCATTTTTTATGTCTTTTTCAATTTCTCTCACAAGCTTTCTATAGTTTTCAGTGTATAGATTTTTCACCTCTTTGGTTAGGTTTATTCCTAAGTACTTTATGCTTTCTGGTGCAATTGTAAATGGGATCAATTCCTTGATTTCTCTTTCTGCTGCTTCATTATTGGTGTATAGAAATTCAACCGATTTCTGTGCATTAATTTTATATCCTGCAACTGTACTGAATTTATGGATCAGTTACAGCAGTTTTTTGGTGGAGTCTTTTGGGTTTTCCATACAGGATATCATGTCGTGGGCGGAAAGTGAAAGTTTGACTTTCTCCTGGCCAATTTGGATGCCTTTTATTTCTTTGTGTTATCTGATTGCTGAGGCTAAGACTTCCAATACTATGTTGAATAACAGTGGCGAGAGTGGGCATCCCTGTCTTGTTCCTGACCTTAGGTGGAAAGCTCTAAGTTTTGGGTGGTATTAGCGGTGGGTCTTTCACATATGGCTTTTACCATCTTGAGGTATGATCCTTCTATCCATACTTTCTTGAGGGTTTTTGTCAAGAAAGGATGCTTTATTTTGTCAAATCCTTTGTCTGCATCTATTGAGAGGACCATGTGGTTCTTGTCCTTTCTTTTATTGATGTGATGAATCACAGTGATTGATTTGCGGATATTGAACCAGCCCTGCATCCCAGGTGTAAATCCTACTTGATCGTGGTGGATAATTCTTTTAATGTATTGTAATTGGCCTGTCCTTCTCCTTTCTGGTGGGGTCTTTGTCTGGTTTTGGAATCAAGGTAATGTTGGCCTCATAGAAAGAGTTTGGAAGTAGTCCTTCCACTTCTATTTTTTGGAACAGCTTCAAGAGAATAGGTGCTAACTCTTCTTAAATGTTTGGTAGAATTCCCCTGGAAAGCCATCTGGCCCTGGACTCTTGTTTTTTGGGAGATTTTTGATTACTGATTCAACTTCTTTACTGGTTATGGGTCTGTTCAAATTCTCTATTTCTTCCTGTTTCAGTTTTGGTGGTGTATATGTTTCTAGGAATTTGTCCATTTCTTCCAGATTGCCCATTTTACTGGCATATAATTGCTCATAATATTCTCTTATTATTGTTTTTATTTCTGCTGTGTTGGTTGTGATCTCTCCTCTTCCATTCTTGATTTTATTTCTTTGGGTCCTTTTTCTTTTTGATCAAACTGGCTAGGGGGGTTATCAATTTTGTTAATTCTTTCAAAGAACCAGCTCCTGGTTTTCATTGATCTGTTCTACTCTGTGTTTGTTTTCGATAGCATTGATTTCTGCTCTAATCTTTATTATTTCCTGTCTTCTGCTGGTTTTTGGTTTTATTTGCTGTTCTTTTTCCAGCTCTTTAAGATGTAAGGTTAGCTTGTGTATCTGAGACCTTTCTTTCTTCTTTAGGAAGGCCTGGACTGCTATGTACTTTCCTCTTATGAACGCCTTTGCTGGATCCCAGAGGTTTTGGGCTGTGGTGTTATCATGTTCATTGGCTTCCATGTACTTTTAAATTTCCTCTTTAACTTCCTGGCTAGTAGGATGTTCTTTAATCTCCAAGTATTTGTTGTCTTTCCAAATTTTTTCTTGTGGTTGATTTTGAGTTTCATAGCGTTGTGGTCTGAAAATATGCATGGTATGATCTCAGTCTTTTTGTAATTGTTGAGGGCTAATTTGTGTCCCAGTGTGTGATCTATTCTGGAGAATGCTCCATGTGCACTCAAGAAGAATGTATATTCCTCTGTTTTAGGATGAAATGTTCTGAATATATCTGTTAAGTCCATCCAGTTCAGGGTGTCATTCAAAGCCATTGTTTCCTTGTTGATTTTCTGTTTAGGTGATCTGTCCATTGTTGTAAGTGGGGCGTTCAAGTCCCCTACTATTATGGTATTATTATCAATGAGTTGCTTTATGTTTGTGATTAATTGATTTATATGTTTGGGTGCTTCTTGTTGGGGGCAAAAATTTTTAGATTTTTTTTCTTGGTGGATAGACCCCTTAATTATGATATAATGTTCTTCTTCGTCTCTTGTTACAGTCTTTATTTTAAAGTCTAGATTGTCTGATATAAGTATGGCTACTCTGGCTTTCTTTTGTAGACCATTAGCATGATAGATGGTTCTCTATCCCCTTACTTTCAATCTGAAGGTGTCTTTAGGTCTAAAGTGGGTCTCTTGTAAACAGCATATAGATGGATCTTGTTTTCTTATCCATTCTGTTACCCTATGTCTTTTGATTAGAGTGTTTAGTCCATTGACATTTAGAGTGCGAACTGAAAGATATGAATCTATTGCCATCGTGTTGCCTATAGAGTGGGAGTTTCTGGTGATTTTCTCTTGTACTTTCTAGTCTTTGTTACTTTTGGTCTTTTTGTTTTGTTTTGCTTTTTTTCTCCCCTCAGAGAGTCCCCCTTAAAATTTCTTGCAGGGCTAGTTTAGTGGTCATGAACTCCTTTAGTTTTTGTTTGAGAAATTCTTTTTTTTTTTTTAATTTTTTAATGTTTATATATTTTTGAGAGAGAGAGAGAGAGAGAGAGAGTGAGCGCGCAAGCAGGGGAGGGGCAGAGAGAGAGGGAGACACAGAATCTGAAGCAGGTTCCATGCTCTGAGCTGACAGCGCAGAGCCCGATGTGGGGCTCAAACTCACGAACCTCAAGATCATGACCTGAGTCGAAGATGGATGCTTAAGCGACTGAACCACCCAGGCATCCCTGTCTGGAAAACTCTTTATCTCTCTTTCTATTTCAAATTATGGCCTTGCTAGGTAAAGAATTCTTGGCTGAATATTTTTCCAATTCAGCACGTTGAATATATCCTGCCACCTCTTTCTGGCATGCCAAGTTCCTGTGGATAGGTCTGCTGTGAACCTGATCCATCTTCCATTAAGGTTGGGGACTTTTTTTTTCCCTTGCTGTGTTCATAATTCTTTCCTTGTCTGTTTATTTTGTGAATTTGACTCTGATGTACCTTGTTGATGGTCAGTTTTTGTTGAATCTAGAGGGAATTCTCTGTGCTTCCTGGATTTTAGTCTGTGTCTTTCCTCAGGTTAGGGACATTTTGTGCTATAGTTTGCTCACATAAACCTTCTGCCTCTTTTTCTCTCCCTTCATCTTCTGGGACTCCTATGATTTGGATGTTATTCCTTTTTAATGAGTCAGAGTTCTCTAATTCTTATATCGTGCCCGTTTGCCTTAGTTTCCCTCTTTTTTTCTGCTTCATTATTCTCCATAATTTTATCTTCTATATCACTGATTTGTTGCTCTGCTTTATCCATCCTTGCTGCTGTGGCATCCATTCAAGATTGTATCTCAGTTATAGCATTTTAAATTTTGTCCTGACTAGATTTTACTTCTCTTGCCTCCACAAAAAGGGATTCTATTCTTTTTTCAACCCCATTTAATATTCTTAATATCATGATTCCAAATTCCCGTTCAGACATCTTGCTTATATCTGTGTTGATTAAGTCCCTG
Organism: Acinonyx jubatus; assembly: GCF_027475565.1. NCBI lineage: Eukaryota > Metazoa > Chordata > Mammalia > Carnivora > Felidae > Acinonyx > Acinonyx jubatus. The sequence goes on from NC_069394.1 coordinate 1,111,458, forward strand.
ACTGTAATTTCTTCCTCTTCTTTCTTTTGGGATCAATTTTTTTTGTCATTTTGGAGGAAGAAAAAGAATTAATAAAATAAATTAATTAAAAGCAACACAAAAAATCAAATAAAGGAAGCTAGATCCTAGGTGTGTTTTGGTCTGCTTGTTGAAAGAAGCTTGATAGAATAGAGAAAAAAAGGAAAGAAAAGAAAAGAAAAAAAAGAAAACGTTTAAAAATTTAAAAAATGTATACAATAAAATAGAATTAAATGAAATGAAGAAGGTAAAATAGAATAAAAATTTACAAAAAAAATACAGTAAAAAAGTTTTTAAAAATTTTACAAAAATGGAAAATAAAAATAATTTTTTTTCTCTTTCTGTATCCAAGATTAAGGAAAGAAAAGAAAAAAAACAAACAAAAAAATACCCCCCAAATAGATGAACCAAGAAATAGAATGAAATCCGAATGAAATTGCAGCCAGTTTCCCCTAGAAGTCGAACTATGAAGCACTTTATAGTCCGTACACTAAGCAGGGGAAGAGACTTGTTCTGGTCCTCTGGGGCCTGAGCTTTGTTGGCACAGTTGGATGGGCTTGGTGTAACAACTCGGTTCTCCACTAGGTGGCACTGCTTAGCTTACTGGGGTGGATCGGTGTGGCACGTGCCTGTGTGTGCACGTGTGCAGGAGAGGTGAAAATGGCTTCTCCAAGGTTCCCAGTCTCTAGCAACAGAGCTCTGTGCTCTATCCTACCGGCCATCAGGTACCCCTCCTTTGTCTCCGGCTTCCGTCCACTCCCCGCTTCTACGCTGTCCGCATCCAAGCCATTGTCCTGCTAGGCGGCACCTCCCTCCTGAATTTTATCTCAGATGGGGCTGTGTTTCCCAATCCCTCACTTCTGAAAACCCTGCAGCTTGGACCCGGTCCAACCCTCTCGTTGAACAATGGCCGGGTGCCAGCTTGCCCCAGAAACGTTCGTGCAGAGGTTCAGAGGTGATGGTAAACCACAACACACAGCAGGCACCAGGGTTCACCACACCCTGGTGTCTTTGTTCCAGTACCAGTAAAGGTGGCTGTTCTCTGGTCCACTGGGACCTTTGCCTGTGGGGAGGCCGTATGGCCTCTACCAAGTGCCCGCTCAGCAGGGGGAACCTCTTCTCCCTGTGTGGCCCAAGGACCCCAAGGACCTCAAGGACCTCGCTGCCCGCTCCTGGGGATTCGCCCTTCCCACCAGAGCACCCTCGGGTATTGAGCTGCAGAATTTCTGACTCTGCTGTCCCCTGTTTATGGAGTCCTAATGGTATTGAAACCCTCACCTTTCTCCCTTTCTTCTTCAGGCACTTGTGGGTGTTGCCACTCTTTCTCTTCCTCTCCAGCTACTTTTGGGGGGAGTGCTTTTCCTGTACTCTCCCCCGTTTTTCTGCCCTCTCTCCACAAATACAGCTCCCTACCCTCCAGGGCTTCTCTGTCCCCCAGTTCACCTCTCTGTGCCGCGTCCCTGCTGAGTTCTGTGGCTCAAGTTATACAGTGTTGTGTTAATCCTCAGATCAGTTTCCTAGGTGTGCAAAATGGTTTGGTGCTGACCCAGCTGCGTTTCAGGGACGAGAGAAGCAGAGAACTTCCATGCTGTTCTGCCATCTTGGCCCCTCTCTGCCTTAGCAAATTTTCAACTGCTATGAGATGAGGTTTTTTTGGAAGGGGATGCCAAAGAGAACGTACGTTACAGAAGAAGAGAACGCAGTGCCCGTCACAGGCCCGTGAAAGACCGTCGCACCCTCTCGTTTTGGGCTAATGCGAGCAGGGGTTTCAAAGTCAAGCCCCTGCTCGTTTGTCATTCTGAGAATCCATGAGCCTTTAGGAAATGCACGATGTAGAGGAGCCAGTTAAACGTTACGTGGAGGTCCATCAGCAAGGCTTGGGTCACTCGTATCTTGTTCGTTGAGTGGCTCAACGAGGCCTCCGGTCCTGCAGTGAAGAAATACCTTTTAGAGAATTTGCCGCTCAAATCCTTGCTGGTTATGGGTAATGCCCCTGCTGAGCCTCCAGGCTTTGAGGACGACTTCCTGGAGGAATTCGAGTTCATTAAGGGCAGGTTCCTTCCTCCCAACACCACTCCAGTCCTCCAGCCCATGGAGCAGCAGGTCATTTAGAACTTTAAAAGGCTTTACATCAAAGCACGATTTCAGTGATGCTTCGAGGTGACCGAAGGATAAACCTCACCCTCCAACTTTTGGAAAAATCATTTCCACACCATGAACTGCCCCAAGATCATTGATAAAGCCTGGGATGGGGCCACCAAGAGAACCTTCAATTCTGCTTGGAGAAAACTGTGGTCCGATTGCGTTCTTGGACGTGACTTAGAGGGGCTTGTTCATGAACAGCAGCCACCAGTTGTCGATGAAACTGTGTCCTTGGGGAAGACCAGGGGACTGGAGGTGAACAAGGACGACATTCAGGAGCTGGTGGAGGAGCATGGCCAGGAGCCGACCACCGACGAACTGATGGGTCTGCATTACGAGCAAGAGCTAGAGGTTATGGGGGAGATCTCGTCTGCAGAGGAGGAGAAAAAGGCCGAGGAATCCCTCGCTTCAAATGAGATTAGGGAGATGTGTAAAATGTGGGAAACAGTGAAACATTCTGTAGAAAAGCACCACGCGAACAAGGCTGCAGCAGTCCGAGCGATGAATCGGTTTAACGACAATGCAATGTCACATTTCCACCAAATCCTCAAAAGGAGGCAAAAGCAGGTGTCATTGGATAAAGTTGAATGAAGAGCAAAGGATTCCATTGAGCCAATAGATGGCAGTGATTCTTTTGGCGATGGTGAAAGTCGTCCTACACAATAACACTCCTCTCTCTTGTCTCCCTCACACCAGCCACGAAGGTTTTCAAAAGAAAGTAGGTTAATTTGTTTATTTTTCTTTATATTCCGTATTTTCTTTATTATTTTGTATTATATTACAGTATTATAATCATTTTTATAGGAATATTTTTGGGTGGAACGAATCATCTGAGTTTCCATGATTTCTTCGGGGGAAATTCGCTTTGATATACAAGTGCTTTGCTTTACAAGCGTGTTTCCGGAAGGAAATCTGCAGGCAAACCAAGGTTTGACAAAACAAGAAATGTATGGCGGATGCTCTGGACAGGTCAGGAGGCCCTCCTACCGTGAACGGTAGGAGAGAAGGAAAAGTTTGTCGGTGGGAGCATCCTGCCGGGCTGTGCTGGCCTCGGAGCTCCCAAGCTGGCCACCCGCGGGGAAGGACCGCAGCTCGCAGGATGGCGTGTGGGGCAGGGCCCGGTCTCCCACTTCGGTTTCCCCTCCGTGCAGCCGGTGTGTGCGGGGAGCGTCCTCAGAGCCCCTGGCTGGACCCAGGCCCTGGGCGGGGCTGCACGGAGCCTCATGCCCCCCTCGCCGGTCGCCCTGAGGGCGGAACGTGGGGTAGGTGTCCGGTGCCTGTTCCTCTCGCCAAGCACAGCGCGGCCGGACAGCGATGCCCTCCGGAAAGGAGGTCCCAGACTCAGATGAAGGCTCAGGCAGGCAGCCCCCTCTCCCGGGCCACCCCACCTCGGCTGTGCCTGGGCGTCTCCCACCTGGGGGCCCCACCCCCGCCCCAAGAGCAGGAGCACAGGCTGTCTCCCGAAGGACCAAGGACGCGTCCGCCTCTCGTGGTCGTGTGTCCGCCCCGCCCCCTACCGGGAAGCCCCCCTCCCACTACCTGCCCGCCAGGTGTGAGGTCGTGCCGAGTCCGCGTGGCCCGGAGGCCGGGCTGTGGCCGCCCCCGGGAGTGTGACCGTTCTCAGAGACTGCTCTGCTGGGCTGCCCCGCGGCAGCACCACAGCCCCGTGCGGCTGAGTGCTTCCGGCCCCGGGGTGTGCGGGGTGGCCGGGTCCCCCAGGTCTGTCCGCAGAGGGCCCGTCTGCTGCGACTTGCCAGCGTTGCTAGGCTCGGACCCGCTTCCCTTCCGTGCGAGGCCCTCCTGCCTCGGTGGCGGTGCTCAGACGCTCTCGGCGCGCTGCTGCTCCTGGAGCCTGGACCATCAATCGGACCCCGCAACTGGGGCTTGGTGGGACACCCACGGCCCGCCTCGGCCCCTGCCCAGGTGCACCTGAGACCCGGGCGGCTCCAGTTCCGCTGGCGCACTGCAGGTGGCCTTTCAAGTGCCCCCAGGGAGGGTTCTCTAAAGAGGAGCAAAGCCCTAGAGAAGACCATTGGGCCTGGGGACGGAAGCCTCTTACTGGGCTGTGTGGGAGGGCAGCCTCAGGTTGCTGCCCGGATCTGGGAAGTGTGGCGTGCAGTGTCCCTTCTGTTTTGATATTCATTTTACCGCCGGGCTTGGGTGCCAGATACTCTCTGCAGTTAATGCCCCAGCCTCAGCCAGACCTCCTGTCCCTTCTCATGAAGCCGCCTGTCAACGGTGGCCAGGGCAGAGGGCGTCAGAAGGCGTGTACCTTCCTCTGCCTTCCACCACGAGGGCGGTTGACTGCGTTCCCACCGAGGAGAGGCAGATTTCCCCAGAGATGGGGAGAGCTTCCTGGCCAGATCACGTACCCTCTCTCCCTGCACGAGGGGCCGCATCTGCCACGCGCATATCAGGGCCTGCGAGGGCCCGGAGGCCTGCCAAGGGCCCTGGATGAGCAGCTCGGGGGCTGCGGGCCCCTCTCCGGGGAGAGACTCTTCCCTTGGAGCAGACGTGTTCAGAGGAGGCCCGACCGAAGGCCCGTTTCTCTGGCTTCTCACGTGGGGCATTGCTTCCCCTGGAGCCTCCCTGCAGCCCCTGGCCGACTGCTTGCCAGCCACACCTACCCCCCACTGCGGCCCCCACTACCTCCTGGCAGCGGCGTCCTCAAGGTCCCTGAGGCAGATACAGACCCTCTTGGTAAAACCGCTCTGCCCTGTTCTTCGTTGGGCCAGCACAGCGGGGAGGGGCCAGGGCCCAGCCATGCGGTGCTCGCTCCGGAGCGGCCAGGGTCAAACACAGGGCGGGCTCCCCTCAGCCCCCTAGCGCACCAGCGGCGAGACCATGGGGCGGACGCCTGTGCTCAGTCCCCGCCGCTGCTCCCTACCCAGATCTGGGGCCCCTCAAAACCTCAGTGATCCCATCTTTCCTTTACACATCACATTTATTGACTTTCCCCAACTCCTGGCCCCACGCTGAACCGGCCACGTGGCCGGTCGGGCTCTCGCCTTCCCGGGACTGGCCGCCAGCTGGGCAGGAGCCCCGCCCCGCCCGGAGGGCTGCCCGGGCGCCCCGGCGGGAGAGCCAGGCTCGGCCCTAAGCGCTGTCCTGGCTCAGATGCGGCAGCAGCACCAGGCAGGCGTAGAGGGCGCTCGTGCGGCCCTGCGCGTCCGGCTGCCAGTGCACCTGGGGGACGTCCACCCGCAGCTCCAGACCACACTCCTCCAGCAGGACCCAGGCAGGTGCCTTTGAGTCCCAGCTGCTCCCCAGGAGCTCCTGCGGCAGGGACACAGCCCTGTGCTCCTTCCAGGGGGAGCTCTGCTCCAGGACGCTCTGCACCTGCAGGACAGTGTGGGAGGTCGTCGCTGCCCACTCTACTCCCAGCATCCGGCACGTGGCCCCCCCCCCCGCCCCCGGCAGGCCCAGCCCTGCCCTGGCCACCCACGCTCTCTCACCAGCCTGGACTGCCCGGACAGGTCCCCTGTCTCCAGCGCCTCTGCGAGCAGTACACGCTGGGTTTCGTTCAGCTCTGGGGAGAGACTTCAGGTAAGAGGGGGTTCCAGAAAGCCAGCTGGAGAAGCCCATCTCCCTGCCCCCCTACCTGCCCCCCCCCCAGGAGCCTCTCACCGGTCAGTGCTTGTACGAGGTAGAGGATGGGGCGGGCGAGTTCTTCCTCTACCTTTCCAGAGGACTGCACCAGGCACTCCAGGATGGCACCCCCCGGGGCATCGGGGGACGCCACCCACCCACAGCACAGGCCCTGTTCCAGCTGGGGACATATGGTGGGGCGGGTGAGCCCGACGGGCAGGGCGCAGGTCCCACCCACCCTGCCCACTCCAGCAGGCTGCTCACCTCCTCCTGGAGGCTCTCCAAGGCTGGCTCTTCCCGCAACACCTTCATCAGGCCTGCCAGGATCTGCCCGCACAGTTCCCCGGACAAGCCCTTCAGGCCGTCGGCGTGGACACTAACCTCTACCTTCAGGCCCTGAAAGTCTTCAGTGACTGGCATCTGGTCCTCAATGTCCCCATCTGTGTGGAGAGGGCTGGAATTGCCCGGGCGCCCGCAGGACCCTGGAGAGCCCTGGTCAGGAAGGGCAGACTCCCAGGGGGCAAAGGGGAGCCCACCAAGGGTCTGAGGGTCGTCAAGAAGGTACTGACCCGACACCATGTCCACGGGTGTAGATGGGAACCTCATCTTGAAGTAGCTGAGAGGTATCTGTGACAGGAGACCTGTGCTGCTTGTAGGCTTGTGGCCTGGGTGGAGCAGGGTGGGTCAGTGCAGGGTACAGGTCCCCGAGCCAGACAGGGCTGAAGCCTTCCCCAGACCCCGTCGTCCCTCACCGCCGCCCCAGCACTGGCCGCCCAGGGCAGGGAGTGAGGGTGTGCCAGGCCGAGGCTGGTGTGGTGTTGCTTTACGGCCCGTGAGTGTGTGTGCACGTGTACGTGTGTGAGTGCACATGTGAGCGTGCCCGTGCACGTGCGAGAGCATTGTGTGAACGTGCACATGTGCGTGCACACGTGTATAGGTGCATCTGTACGTGTGCAACCGTGCGTGTGTGTGTGAGTGCACTGTGTGTACATGTGTGTGTGCGTGTGCATGTGTGACAGTCCGTGTGCACGTGTGTGCGTGTGAATGTGCGTTGTACGCGTGAGTGTATGTACGTATGTGCACATGCGCGTGTGTATATGCGTGCGCACAAGCACATGTGAGCGGGTGGGTGTGTGCACGTGAGTGTGTGTGGGTGCATGTGCATGTGCCCGCGCGCCCAGTCCTCGGGAGCCCCCGGCTGAGCCATGCTGTGCGGAAGGCCTCAGCCGCTGGTGGGCTGCCCGCGTGGGTGGGGGGATCCCCGGTCCTCACCTGTCTGGGGCAGCCTGAAGGTCCTCGCGTCCTTGTGCCGGAGGTGGTGGATCTCTGGCCGCCAGTGGGAGTGGAGCGGGGGGGGGGGGGGGGCAGGTCAGCCAGTGACCCCAGCCTCTCCGTCACCCACCGGGGCCACCCTGCACAGTTGTCCCCGTGTGCCCCAACCCCTCACATGCCAGGGCATGGGATCCTCAGCCACCGCAGCCAGGAAGCTGTGCAGCCAGACCCCAGCCAGCCGGCGGCTCTTCCTGTGCCTCCCTGCCTCTCTGCCACGGAGCCCAGGCCCCCCAAGTCACCCCAGTCCCCACTCACCCCAGTCAGGGCCAATAACCAGCAGGGCCGTCTGGAATGCAAGGACGCTGCCTGAGGGGATGGTGACTGTCTTCTTCCGGTTCAGGTGGCCCTGGCCCTTGCCCTGAGGGATGGGCATGGGCTCAGGAGTGAGCTCTGGGTTGTGGGGTTGGGTGGGCTGTGTGCGGGTGCTGGGGGTCTGCCTGGGGGTGCTGGGTTTGACCAGCAAACTCTGGGGTGGCCGAGGACACATCACTCCAGACTCCTGAGTCAGAGAAAGGAGAGGGCAGGGGGCCAAGGGCTCTGGCGGAGATGGCCCCAAGCAAAGCTCTTCTCCAGTTTTTTTTTTTTTTAATTTATTTTGTTTTACGTTTATTTTTTTTGAAAGGCAGAGAGAGACAGGGCCCAAGTAGGGGAGGGGCAGAGAGTGAGGGAGACACAGCATCCGAAGCAGGCTCCAGGCTCCGAGCTGTCAGCCCAGAGCCCGACGCGGGGCTCGAACTCAGAAACTGCGAGATCGTGACCTGAGCCAAAGTCGGACGCTCAACCGGTTGAGCCACCCAGGCGCCCCTCTTCTCCAGTTTTTATTGAGAGTCTTATCAGTACAACTCAAGGGTGCAGGGGAAAGGAACGTGTGCTTTCGGAAGCAGGAAGAAAGCACGCTCATTAACTCTCGGGGGATCGGTCCGATCAGGGTAGTGACGTGCGGGCGGCGGGGGGTGGGGGGCGACGTGACGGGGGCAGTGTATACGTCACGGGAAGGGGGTGGTTCTTCTACCTCAGATTAAGCGTTTACAGAGCGGGGAACACGATCCACGGGCAAGGTGTGGACGTTTCAAAGGAGACCGGCTCTTCTTGGTCCGCTTTGCTGCTTCTCAACCGCCACCAACGTTCCCTTCTTAGATCCCAGCCGGCCAGGCTCGGCCGCTCCCTCCTGCCTCCCCGACCCCTGCCCGCCCACGGCCCACGCCACGCACCTGCAGGCGTAGGGCTCCGGGCAGGGCGAATTGGCCACAGCCCTCCTGCTTCTGGGCCCGGGTGACCTCCACCTCCTCCTGCGTCTGCAGCACCTCCGTCACCACGAACACGTCGTTCCCGCAGCTCCGCAGCTGCTGCAGGATCTTGTGCTCCGGCTGCCGCAGGCGCCTACGGCGGGGGGCAGGTCTGGAAGCTCCGGGGGCGCGTCCTGCCCTCTCCGGCCCCGGCCCCGGCCATGGGTCGAGCCTCCCTCCAGGGACCTCAGCCTTCGTGCCGGTGGGGGGCTGACACGGCCCCGGGAGTGTGGGGGCTCTGCGGGGCCCGGGCACAGGACCCCCGTCGCTCCTTCCCCGGGGGCTCCCAACAGGGTTTGGGGGCGGGGCCAGATCCAGGGGTGATAAGTGGACACTCACAGATGCCTGGAGGTGCCCCCCCCTTGTCGGCTCCACCCCAGTGGCCTGGGCTCTGCCTGACCACCCTGGCCCTCAGGAGGCGGTCCCCCCCCACCTCTGCAGGCTCGGCAGCCCCCTGGGGACTCCCCCACCCCGACTGTGCTGACCCCTTGGCCTGGCACCGACACCCTGTGACTCCTGATGCCCCAAGGCTGTGACCCAGCGGTTGCTTAAGGTTGGAGCCTCCCCGGCAACCACCCCCCACCCCGCCACCGGCTGACCTTTCTTTTTTCATGGCCCCCCAGGTGTTGAGGGGCACTTTCAGCATGCACACGTTCACGGAGGTGCTGGCTGTGGCCGACACCGCTGCCCCGCTCACAAACTTGCCCTGTCCCAGCGCTTTCACCTCCACGTTGCCCTCCACCATCCCGTCCACGAGGTCTTCGATGTGGAAAGAGGCGACGCGTTCCACAGCTAGAGCCAGACCAGAGCTGAGGCTCCATCCTTCCAGCTGCCCCCCCCCCGCCCCCGGGGCAGAGGTGGTGCTTTGTCTTTTGAAAGCACACAGCCCAGACGCCCAGAGCAGGCAGCAGGCCAGCCTGTTCGCTCCCCTCCCACCCGAGGCCCCGACTCAGTGCCCAGCAGGGTACCTGGTTCTGGGGCATCAGGCTCCAGAATGTCCCTGATGGACAGGTTGAGACACTTGTAGCGGGGTTTCCAGAACCATGAGCTGGAGAGCTTCCTGCCCAGCAGGCAGTAGGGCTGGAAGCTGATGGAGCTCCGCAGGCTGTCCACGGGGATAAGGTCTCCTTTGGGGTCCAGCTCCCGGACCACGCTCTTGACCACCCTTTCGAAGGTGGACGTCATGCTCCCGAGGGGTACAGATGGCTCAGGCGTTCTGCGATCAGGGCTGGAAGAATGGGAGGGGGCCCGGGGCCAAGTGGGTACTTGGATGCCTCCTACGACAGGGAGCTCTTTTCCTCCACAGGCCAGTCCTGGGATGCTCCAACAGGCAGAAAGCTCCCGCCGCTGATCATTACTCAGCACTGTCTACCCTGGCATCCACTCGAACCATCTCTCCATGGGGTGGGTGAGTGCCCCTAGGCTGGGACGGCATTCGCAGCCCTCAGTGGGACTCAGGCCATTCACACCATCTGTACCACGGCCAGAGTGCCCGCAGGATGCCCAAGAAAGCCCAGGGACTCTCAGTGCTTGGGGAAGGGTGGGGCAGGGCCGCCCTTGGCTACCCACAGAGGCCTCCGTCGTGTTGTCAGCCCAACAGCGCTTAGAGCCACTCTTGAAAAGCAGCCACCGAGGGAGGGCAGGGCAGGGGCCTCAGGGTGAACCCCAGGCCGGTCCTCTCTCTGCTGCAGCAGCTGTCTCCCTGGCTGAGGTGTTCAGGGGGCAGAGGAAGAAACAGGAGGCACCAAGTTCCTGGGCACTTGGCACAGGGGCCACAGCGAGGCCCAGTCAGAGCATCCCCAGCTTCCAGGTGAACTCTCTAGGGCTTCTTCTGTGCCCAGAGTCTAAGGCTGAGGCTTCAGGGGTCAGAGGCCAAAGCAGGCCTGACCCGGCACCCAGGAGCCCTGGGTCCCAGACAGCGGAGCTCCCTTCGGTAGGAACCTCTGAGCCTCAGTGCCCGTCTGAATCGGGAGCAGACCAAAGGGTGACCGGAGACCCAGATGGGCTGGTGAGGGCACTGCCTTCCCAGAGGCCTCGGGCTTCCCCAAACTGGTCTGGGATCATGGGGAGTCCTGGAGGGTGCTGGGACCAGGTGGCCTCCCGAAAGGGCCGACGTCCTCCGCCCCTGGTGTGAGCCACCCCCACGCCCCCGCCCAGCCAGCAAGGAACGGCACTGGGTGTGGGGCACAGCTCACCGTGACCGTCACCCCAGGCTCCGGGCCCACGACGTGAAGCAAGGCCTCCCTGCAGACCAGGGCTGTGCCGGGAAGCTTCTGAGCAAGTGCACAGACCCAAAAGTGAAACTGTGGCCTAGGGAGGCTGGCCGATGCTCCCGGAAATGCCCCAGGCGGCACACACCCCTTGGGGCCCCTCTGCCCGCCCAGAGTGGAGCAAGCCAGGGGCCATGTGGCAGCCCACGGGCTCCGCCTCCAGCCGGCAACACCTCTCGTGGTTTCTTTCTTACGACTCGGGCGATGGCAAAGGCTCCATTAGACATTTCTCTAAGGAAAATGTACAAACGGGCAGCAAGCACTGAAAAGCTGCTCAGGTCATCGGCCACCAGAGGCCCGCGCATCAGACCACACCTGTCGCGACCGGCGCAACAAACACCGAGGTCAAAGTCCTGAGGGTAGGAGAATGCAAGAAAAAAGAGAGAGAAGGAAGTTTGGGAACAGGAGGGTTCCCTGGGCTGATGGCCCAAGTGACGGCTTTATTGTTGCTGTACGCGATCTTTTATATCCAGACTCTTATGGGTCAGGCCATTCTAAGAATAAACAGGTTTCGCATGATCGCTGCCAACCAAAACATTTAGTTCTGTGTTTCTTGTGAGTGTTCTAGACGGGTCACAACAAGACCTTGTTGATAAGATTGCTAGCAAAACACAGTTCCCATGTTTGTTTCTATCTGACTCGGGGTAGAAAAAGGGAGGTAGCATTACTGCCAACACCTGCAGAACACGGGCTTCAGGAATTAACTTTCTCAGCCTTGACAAGGCTTTCGTATGCCCTTGAAAGTGGGGGAATGGGAGCGGGAACCACCGGGTTGGCTAAGTCAACAGGGAACCGTTGCTCGACCCGGTCTCAGCCTGGCGCCGGGGCCCGGCCTCCCACACGTCCCCCTATTGTTTGTAATTGCAACATGTGCATCCTGGCCTGGTATGTGGTAAAGGCAGTAAGACCCCATCTCCAGAAACAACACAGCAAGACAAGTATAACAGATATTAAGGAAACAATTCCAATAAAGATCCAAAAGGAATGCCGAAGAACATTAAATGGATTAAACCCATTAAGTTGGTGCAGTATGGTTTCAGCGAGATCTCCAGGGTCAGGGAAACTGAGTGAGCTACTTGCAACAGCATTTATCTCTTCTTGTAGCTGTAAGAGGTCTAAGCTAGTGTTCGCATCATGCCAAACCCCTTGTAAACGGCGACGCACTTGTCCCCATGTCACATTGGTATACTCTAAAGGGGTAACACAGATGTGCTTATAGGCATCATGACAAATTAAAGAAAGTCTGGTACGCAAAACAGCAAACTGATCACCAAGATACATTAATGCTTCTTGTAGTGCCTCTAACTGGGCTTCCAATTCACGGTCTATTCGTTCTTGAGTGGCAAACACCTTGGATACGTTATGAGCGAACTCATTTACATGGGATGCCATTTGGGCACTTTCATGTAAGGATATTACAGATACAGTTGCAGAGGCAATTACAGTCACTGTCGCTATGAGTCCAGCAATCAAGAGGCCAAGAAACCGTCTGGTCCTGCGCAGCCATTTACTGATTTCTAAGGCCGATTGCGTCCCATAATTAGGATACCAAGGTCCTGTAACTTCTACTGGCAACATCCGATAGGGAGGTGGTAAGACCAGATAAACCTTCATTCCACTTCTAGAGAGCCCATCTACTGGTAGACAATTGGTCAAGACACAAGCAGGGCACGTCAGCCGGTATAACTGACGACCATCTTCTTTCACCGGAGTAATGGTCCCGTCTCCAACAATCAGATAGTAGGGTGGAGGAACACAGGCACGCAATTGCAGAACTGGAGAAACATACTATTCTGGAAAACTAAAGCTGTCATTAGTATATATTTTATCAAAGGTAGCATATAACTTCCAAAGATCAGAATGAATTCTTCCTTCAGGGGATTGCAAAATGGTTTGTGGGATGATCTTGTGGTGTACCTGTACCTCGCTAGGAGGTGGACCCACGACCCTGGGATCAAGAGTCCCATGCCCTACCGACTGAGCTAGCCGGGCCTTTCGGGAATAATCTGTAATGGTATAGTTTATGTCTTTAGGAGTCATCCTCAGTGAAGAGGATTGGGCACCTTTACCCCAAGGTGAGTCCCCGGGAAGGCCTTGACCGGCTGAGGGACACACAGGAAGATTCCGAGGGGGATCACGCGGCCCAAAAACGTCCATTCTCCTAATTCCCTCTTTTGCCAATAAGCAGCAACAGAGCGGGGTACCCGTTCAGAAGGACGCTTGTCATTTTGCCACATAGTATCAGTAATAGACCGCCCTACTGGTTTCGTACCCAAACACCCATGAGCAAGTTTGTACGGCGTAGACTCCCTTTGCAGGCAGATGGGTGTTCCTGCAGAGAGTGCCGTCCAATTTATAGAGGCCGACACAGTGGGCAAAAACCCTGCCTCTTCCCCTCCCATAAAGGTGAGACTGGTGTATCCTTTGGGCGTGGGGTCTCTCCATGGTACAGGTTGTGCCGTAGGAGGACCTGCCACGTCTGCCCAACAGAGGGCAGACTCCCCGGCTGTAGTGAGAAGGCACAGGCATGCCGAGAAGACATGTGTGGCCGCTACCTCTTTACCTGAGGCCATCACTACATCAGTGGCCTGGGTCAGCAGGTTCTTTATCTGTCCCCAGGTGGGCGTACCCGCCTTATGACTCCGCCGTTGTCGCTTCTGGGGGGGCTCCGTCGCTGTCAATTTGGCCATTTTTCGGCGCAACCGTAATGTCTCTGGGGAGCCGAAGCGGGACCCAGCGTGGCACTTCCTCATCCCGTGGAAAAACACAAGCATACCCTCGCCCTTTGCGAAGGACTGGGTCTGGGCCTCGCCAAATGCCTTCCGGCAAATCTTTCCATCTTGCCATCAAGAGAGGTTCTTGACTCCTTCCCCAGCGACGCTCTGCGGCAGCCCTCCCTGCTTCATTGACATTAAAAAAATCTAAAACATACAACACGAGAGTGAGATGTACATGTGGGGAGTACTTTATCTTTCCCTTTAATATCTCCCCCTCTTTAAGTTTTTGCAGATATTGTTTTAGAGTCAGATGAGCTCGCTCAACAATAGCCTGTCCTGTGGAATTATAAGCAATGCCAGTTGTATGCTCAATTCGGAGTCGGCGGCAAAATTCCGTAAAAGATTTAGAAGTATAAGCATTACCATTGTCAGTTTTTATTTTACGAGGTTTGCCCATTGCTGCAAAGGCAGAAAATAGGTGATTTTGAACATCAACAAATGCTTCTCCTGAGGGGGCTGAAGCATGTATATAGCCTGAGCAAGTATCTACAGACACATGTATATATTGCAATTTCCCAAAAGGTAAATATTGGGTGACGTCCATTTGCCACAAGTCATTGGGCCGAAGACCTCGGAGATTAATGGCATAGACCGGCTGTGGGAAGAATTGCGGACAGATGCCGCATTGTCTAACAATTTGGCCGCTTCACGAGATATTTTGAATTCTCGTCGAAGGGCTGCCGCATTCTGATGAAAATTATCACGACTCCTTTTGGCTGTTTCCAAAGGAGTGGTAATGGGCAGAACTTGCAATAAATGGGTTGCTGCATCGGCTATCCGATTCCCAGCAACTAGGGGACCGGGCAGATCGGTGTGAGCTCGAATGTGGGAAATATAAATTGGACTGTGCCGTAAATTAAGAAGTTTTTGTATAGCATGAAATAGATGATAAAGCTCCTCATCTGCCGTCAGTACAAAGGCAGTGGGAAGCTGCAACACGGCTTTGACAAGGTATTGACTGTCAGAATAGACCTTTATAGATTCTGGGTAAGTTCTTAGGGCTACCTGAATGGCATAAAGCTCGGCCCTTTGGACAGATTTAGTCGTATCATTTAAAGTGATCAAATTTTTATGTTGGGAAGTGACATAATACACTGCAATTTCACCCTCTTTACTAGCATCCACAAAAATGGAAGCAGCACGTTCAATCGGCTGACAGACAATAGGATTATAGGGCAAAATATCTATAAGACTGAAACCTTGTATTAAAGAATCAGAAGGTAAATGAAATTTAATTTGACCTGTAAAATTAGCCAAGGCAAATTGCCATTCGACGGACTGGGCAAAAGCAGCGTCCACCAGCTTCTGTGTCAGAAAGGCACAGGCAATAAATTCTGGATCGTGTCCAAAGAGCTGAACAGCTCGGGATCTTCCTCTAATGATGAGAAGACAAACCATAGATAGCAAAGGATTAATGACATGCCGAGAGTGTAAGGCTAAATGTAGCCATTCAAGTGGGCCATGAGATTGCCACAGAATTGCAAAGGGGATGACCTAAGGTTTTAATATGATTAGATACAAAGGCTGAGAAGGGTCAACTCTAGCGACTTGGGCCTGCTGAATGCCCTGTTCTATATGTCTTATAGCTTCTTTCGCTTCTTGAGTGAGACTTTGCAGGGATGCTGGAGAACTATCTCCTTTTAGAATATTAAACGAAGGCAGTGATTGTTCTGCGGTGACCCCTGGTGTGTTTCTAATCCAGTTTACATCTCCTAATAATTTCTGAAAATCATTTAGAGTAGTCAAATGTCCGGTTCTAACTGATACTTTCTGAGGTCGGACAGTTGATTTGGAGATGAGATACCCTAGGCATTCAAAAGGTGCTTCCCTTTGAACTTTCTCAGGGGCAACAATCAAATTATATGCTTTAAGGCATCTTTGAAGAGAAATAAAAGCCTCCTGTAATAATTCCTCAGTTTCAGCAGCCAAAAGTAAGTCATCCGTATAATGGATACAATATACGTGGGGAAAACTCTGTCTAAAAGGGGCAATTGCCCTGGCCACAAACTCTTGACATAAAGTCAGACTGTTGGCCATGCCTTGCGGTAAGACCTGCCACTGATACCGCTTAGCAGGCTCCTGTAAGTTAGTGGACGGCAGGGAGAATGCAAAATGTTCTCCGTCGCCAGGGGCCAACGGAATGGTAAAAAAACAATCTTCTCAGTCCCAAACTAGTAATTGATATTGTAAAGGAATGGCCGATGGGGAAGGGAGGCCGGGTTGCAAAGCCCCCATGGGCTTCATGACAGCATGAATTGCTCTCAAACCTTGCAGCAACCTCCATTTATTTGACTTTTTTCTAATCACAAAGATTGGGGTGTTCCAGGGACTGGTGGAGGGAACTAAATGACCTCATTGCAGTTGTTCCTCTATGAGGTGAGCAGCAGCCTCCCTCTTAACAGTAGGTAAGGGCCATTGGTCAACCCACACTGGAGTGGAAGTCATCCACTGGAGAGGCATAGCGTGGGGAGTTTCCAATGGCCCTAGGAAAAACCCAATCCAAAATGGTCTCTTTTGGGCTCGGGGACATACGGCTCAGGATTCCCTTGTAACTCCTTCCCTAAGCCTTTCCCCTCAATATAGCCCATTTCCTTCATAAGGTGCATAGCAAGATTAGTCTGTTTTTGAATCGGGACTGCCTTAGTCTCCAGAGTCAAATTCATTGCAGTTCATATGTCCCTGCCCCAGAGATTAAGACCTATATTCAAAACAAAAGGCTGAAAAGTTCCAGTCATACCATCAGGCAGTCTCCAATGTAAATAATCAGAGCTTTGCAACGGAGCAGAGGCATAACCAACACCTTTAATTGGAATATTAGTCACTTGAGTAGGCCATGTGACAGGCCAATTTTTTTGAGCAATAACTGAGACATCTGCACCTGTATCCACTAGTCCCTCAAAAGGGACTCCTTGGATATGCAATGTAAGCATGGGCTTTTCTACAGAGATCATTTTAGCCCAATAAAGATCTGTGGAGCCGAACCCTTGATTTCCCCGGTAAGGTTTAACAGCCTTATTATTGGAGGATATCCGGGGTATCAAGATCAGTTGTGCTATGGGAGTCTTGGGCTCAAGCACCAAAGTTCCCATAGTTAAGCTGGCCAAAATTTTTATTTCTCCAGTGTAATCTTCATCAATAACTCCAGGATAGATCACCAATCCCTTAAGAGTCCAGCTGGACCTTCCCAATAATAACCCCCGAGTATTCCTGGGTAGAGGCCCCCATATCCCTGTGGGGATGGCTTTAGGGGGCTGTCCTCCTTCTAGGTAAATGGACTGAGCTGGGGCAAGATCTAGTCCCGCACTGGCAGGGGTACCGCGGTGTAGTTGGCTAATACCTGGGAGGTCTCCAGTGTTGGACACAATGGGTGGGAAGGTGCCTGTGGGAACATTGCCGCAATTGTTTGAGGGGCCTGCGGCTGGCCCCGCTTCCAGTTTCCCTGAAGAGGTTTGCCATTACGATCAGTTTTAGAGCGGCATTCATTGACCCAGTGATACCCCCGTCTACATCTGGGACAAATAATTGCCGGCTTATTATTAATGTGAGGGCCACTTGGCAACCGGGGGTGGTTGGAATTATTTCTTTACTACGACATTGGGCCTTCATATGGCCCTTTTGGCCACATTTGAAACACACTATTCCACCCGACTTCCTTAGATTAGTTCTTACGTTTTTACCCTGAAGCTGGGCATGCACCTGTAAGGGGTCCATTCCCTTTAAGGCGGCTGCCAAGGTAATGCCCTGAATATAAGAGGGTCCAATCTCAGCACATAGCCTGATATAATCCTCCAAGGTACCCTGATTTTTCCAAGGACGAATGGCTGCCTGACATGCAGAATTAGCATTTTCATAAGCCAGTTGTTTTACAATAATGGTACCTGCCTCCCCATCAGTAACGATACGACTGACTGCAGTCAAGAGGCGCCCAACGAAATCCTGGTACTTCTCGTCTGGCCCTTGCCTAATTTTAGACAATTCCTCAGTTCTGCCCCCTGTGGAGGGGAGTTTTTTCCAAGCTGCAATGGCACAAGTATTAATTTGATTATACGCAGTTTCAGGATAATTCAGCTGGAGGCCCACATCATAATATTGTCCTGTACCTGTGAGCATGTTGAAATCCACTGGTATGTTAGTTCTTTTATTATACATAGCCTGTTTTTCAGCATCCTCTGCAAATTCTGCTTTCCACAAGAGGCTATCTCCCACACTCAAACAAGCCTGAGCAATGACTTTCCAATCTCCTGGGCACAAC
This sequence comes from Acinonyx jubatus, assembly GCF_027475565.1. NCBI lineage: Eukaryota > Metazoa > Chordata > Mammalia > Carnivora > Felidae > Acinonyx > Acinonyx jubatus. The sequence continues at coordinate 1,129,123 of NC_069394.1, forward strand.
GCCTCCCTGCTCAAATCATCAAGCATAGACAGGGTAAAGGGAGCTGTCGGACCATACTGGGCTGCAGAGGATTTCAAATCTTTCAGCAATTTAAAACTCAGGGCGGAGTACACTCTCTGTCCCCCCTGCTGAATAACAGGGTCAGCGTGAAAAGCAGAGGTGTCTTCCCCTGTTGCTTGATACAGAGTCCGCTGCAAAGGAGTAGCTCCCATAACGGGGTAAGATTCAGGGGACTGTTGATTCTGAGTAATAGGGACAGCCAGCCGAGCTAAGCCTCTATCTGGTGCCTGAAAAGAAGGTCGTTTTAAAGGTACCTTCTGGACCAGAGGGGCCAAGAAGGCAGGCTTCCTCTGGTCTTCCAAATACGGCCCATCATCCCCCTGATCCCCAAAAGGAGAGTCATCATTATTTTCTGGATCTTGCACAGATAACTGTTCTAGGAGGGGGAGAGGAGGTGAAGGTGAAGGCACCCGTGACTGTCCCGAAAGGGCATTGAAAGTAGTTTCTGGAGGGACAGGGGCATCTGAAGTCACTAAGGGTTGGGCTGCTTCCGAGCTAAGAGAAACGATTTCAATAGAATCCTGCGGACCAAGGACCTCCTTAATACAGGTCCAACTAGACCACAAGGCCCCTGGAACTACAGCCCGTGAACCTTCATTTGCTTCTTAAGTTCCTGACCAACTCGCTGCCAATCCTTTAAATCAACTGTACCCCCGTCTGGAAACCATGGGCAATAAGCATGCAGTATGTCAAAAAATTCCCTAAGGGCTGACTGAGAAACCTTGATTCCCTTCTCCTTCATAAGAGCCTGCAAGGCAGTTACAAAATATCCCTGTTCCATAGACTGTTTCTGTCCCATAGTCTTACTCCCGTCGTCTGTGCTGCTGGCACAGTTCCCCTACCTGAATTAGACGCCGCGCGGTCCGCTTTCGCTTTCCTCCTTGTTGTCTCAGGTCCCTGTTCGGGCGCCGCTTGTCGCGACCGGCGCGACAAACACCGAGGTCAGGGTCCTGAGGGTAGGGGAATGCAAGAAAAAAGAGAGAGAAGGAAGTTTGGGAACAGGAGGGTCCCCTGGGCTGATGGCCCAAGTGACGGCTTTATTGTTGCTGTACGCGATCTTTTATATCCAGACTCTTATGGGTCAGGCCATTCTAAGAATAAACAGGTTTCGCATGATTGCTGCCAACCAAAACATTTAGTTCTGTGTTTCTTGTGCATTTTCTAGACGGGTCACAACAAGACCTTGTTGATAGATTGCTAGCAAAACACAGTTCCCATGTTTGTTTCTATCTGACTCGGGGTAGAAAAAGGGAGGTAGCATTACTGCCAACACCTGCAGACCACGGGCTTCAGGAATTAACTTTCTCAGCCTTGACAAGGCTTTCGTATGCCCTTGAAAGTGGGGGAATGGGAGCGGGAACCACCGGGTTGGCTAAGTCAACAGGGAACCGTTGCTCGACCCGGTCTCAGCCTGGCGCCGGGGCCCGGCCTCCCACACACACCTGAGATGCCACTTCACGGCCAGCGGGACCCCTGGGACAGAATCCACGAGCTGGGGACGGCTGGAGCTTCTGAAATCGGAGCCTCACACGCTGCTGGGGGCTGTGAGCTGGAGCAGCCCCCACGGGGGACAGTGTGGCGGGGCATGGACGGGTTCCACGGACGACTCGCCTAACCCTCATCCACTCCACTCGTAGGTGGATGCCCCGAGGGAATAAGAACGCACGTGCGTACAAAACCCTGCACGCGAACGTTCACACAGGACCGTGTGCAAGCACCAACACGTGGAGACGACCCAGGTGTCCAGCAACTGATACATGAGTACACGCGTGGGGAAACCCACACAAAGGATGACAGGTGACAGAGTGCTCACGGACCGTGAGAAGGAAGGAAGTACTGACACGCAGAAAGGTGAACGAAGCTGACAGAGAAGACACATCCCCTGATGTGCGGACGTGACACACCCACGAGGAGCCAGGCCATACACAGAAAGCAGGTGACCGGCTGCCCGGGGCTGGGGGTGGACAAGGGGGAGGGACAGCTGATAGGCACATGGTTTCTTTGGAGGTGATGGGAGGTTCCAAAATCAATCGTGGTGATGGTTTCACAGCTCCGAATATGCTAACGCCCGTGGAGTTTTATACTTTAAATGGGTGAATTGTGTGGTATGTGAATTATGTCTCAATACGCTGTTATAGAGAAAATGTGGAGTCCAGTAAGGACATCCAACCGGTCACAAGGGCACTCCTCAGTGCCCTTCCGGTCCTGGGTCACGTGTGAATCACAGCCCGTGCAAGGCAGCCGGGAGCCCCACACCCTTCCTCCACCATCACATCCTGCCTCTGGGCTCTTGCCGTGTGCCACCCTGGAGCCCACACCAGGGCTCCTCCGTCGGCCTGAGACTCACCCTGAAGGCTCTGCCACGTTCTTTCACTGACCCACGAGCCTTCCGTCCGGGGGGCGTGGGGGGAGGGGCAGGGTCTCTGTCTGGGTCTGTCCCCGGGCCAGGAGTCTGCGGTGCAGGCCCGAGGGCCCTGCTGGCCGAGGGCCCCTGGGGCCGTGGGCACATCTTCAGCTTGGTGTGGGGCTCCCAGCTCCAGTCCAGCCCCTGGGGCCCATTTGCCGGTATAGACAGGGCGTTCTTGCTGGTAGCAGTAGGAGGCTCCGAGAGCCTGGGTAAGGCTGAGTGCGCGTGTGTGTTCATGCGTGTGCGTATGCGTCTCCACATGTGTGCACGTAGTGTGCGCACGTGTGTTCACACGTCCACACGTCCACCATGTGTGCCTGTGCGTGCACGTGTGTGCACTTGTGATGAGGGAGCAGGGGGCAGGCTGGGGCCGGCGCAAGCTAGCACCCCCGCCCCCCATATGTGGGACATTCCTCAGGCCCTCCCGGCTGCCCAAGGACAAAGGAGAGGACAGAGAACAAGTGGCCAACCGACAGAGATCCAGTCCTGCAGGACCTGAGTCTCCATCAGTTTACAAATGTCTTAGTAAATTGCAAGAAAAAGGCAGTCTTCTCAGTAACCTCATCTCCAGAAACCCACAGACTCGGTTTCCTGGGGCCCCAACATCACCCCTCCGTAGTGACGTGGGGAACAAAGGCAGAAGGAAATAGGAGGTAAAACGAAATGTCCTTGTGACCTGCAGCCCATCGACAGGCAAGCCGAGGCAGGTACAGAGTACAGCTTCTCCAGGAACAACCCTTCTATCCCAAAGTTAATGTCTTACTAGGTGGAAAACCACCTCAGCTTGACAAGAGCCAGGCCTCAGGTATCTTAGGAGTCCTCTTTAGCAAATCAAAGGCCCGCTGGACGCCTCGCATTTGACCTTGCTCCCCCAACTTCATAGCATATGAGGAGCCACTCCTCACGACCCCAGGGCAGCTCTCCCTGCCCACGGGTCCTGGCCCCGTGCTTTAATAAAGTCACCTTTTTGCACCAAAGACGTCTTCGAGAATTCTTTCTTGGCGGGGGGGCTCCGGACCCCCCACCGTCACCCCCAAACCTCATCACTTGTACATTTGTGTTTGTGTCTGTACATGTTTGCATGTGTTGTGTGCGTTTGTGTGTTGGGGGCTGCGAGGCCCACGGCTCCTACGTGGGGGCTCTCTCTCCTGCAGCCCTGCCTGTGTCTCTCCCTATCCCTGCAGGCAGTCTCCCCACCCCCCACCCCAGGGCACGGGGTCTGGGGCAGAGGACCCAGGCAGGGGCCATCCACGGCTGGGCGAGAGGAGCAGTGCCACACTGCCCAGGGCCACCACCAAGGGCGGCCCACTGTGAGCCCGGCTGCCCTGAGGCTTCCGGGGGCCACCGCCTCAGGTGGGGCGAGGTGAGGTGAGGTGAGGCGAGGCGGGGCGAGGTGGGGTGAGGCGGGGCGGGGCGAGGTCACCACAATTGTGGGTCCACATTTTCAGCTCTTCAGCAATAACCAAAACAGGAGGCCGGTGCCAAGCCTAGTGCCATGACCTGGGCTCCTGACTCTATAGAGAACAGAAGTCAGCCTGAGAGGGCGGGGGTGAGTCTGTGGGGAGGAAAGGTGGAAAGGGTGGGAGGGGATGGCCTTTCCCTCCCGCAGCCTATCCCCTCCCCGGGTCCCATTCCAGAGGAAAGGGGTGGCCCCCAGGACATTCTGAGGGCCAAGGAAGTCTGGGGTGCCATTATGTCCTCCTCCAGCCCCCTCTAGGTCATATTGAGGGAGATAAAGCCTGCCGTGGCCTAGGGGTGGGCGAGCCCTGGGGTCCGCAGCTAGGGCGGACACTGTGTCCCTGACAGCGTGCGGTGACCGGAGACTGGGAGCCTGCGGAGGTCACTTCGTGCCTGGACGGGTCGGGGAGGCTGGGCCTGCGGGGGCCGCTAAGGTGCGAGAAGGTGGAGGGCGCTCGCTGCCACCAGGAACTCTGCCTGACCCCATCCAGGGGAAGGGGCCGGTGCAGGGGTGGCAGTGGGCAATCCAGCGCAGACCCTGCCCTGGGGGTGTCTGGCCCCTGGCCAAGACGAGGCAGGTTGCTAAGGTTCCAGAGACAACCCCGAGGGCTGGATGGAGGTGGAGGGAGCGGGAGCCGGGGCTTAGGGACGGGAGTCCGGAGGCAGCTGCATTCCAGGCACTGGGGTGGCCGGCAGGCCCCACGGGGCGCCAGGTTCCCGGGGTCGGTGGGCCGGTGCAGCACCCCCAGCGGGAGCCGCTCAGGCCCGTCCCGCCGACCCTCCGGGGACACTCGGGTGCCCACGCCCTCTGCGGCACCCCGCCCCCCAGCGGCCCCGCTCCCCCTCCTCGGGCGTCACCCCTTGCCATGTCTGTGTCCCGCCCTCGGGGCCCCTGGGAGCCCTGGCCCGGAAGAGGGGCAGTGGTCAGCATTCGGGACCCGCCCGGCCCAGAGAGCGCGAACGCTGACGGCAAGTCCCGACAGTCCCAGCTTTGGAGGGACTGGGTGATCCGCGGGGCATCCCTCCCGCTGGCCGCCTGGGCCACCCCGTCACTAGCTCTGGACGCTGGGGAGTGCCCGCAGTGGCCTGGTCAGCAGGCCCCGCCCGGCAGGCGCTCAGGCAGCGTTCGGAGGGTCCCCGGGCCGCCTGGGCAGCCCCAGAGCAGGGCGACTGGGTTCAAGGGCGGCTCCGGGGGCGTGGGCGGCAGGAAGGCACTGCACAACGGCTGCTTCCTTTTGGAGTCCCCTGCTGCGACCTGTCTGGCCCCCTGAGCTTTCTGCCTGCTGGCGGCGGGGGCACAGAACCGTCTCCCACCCCAACTGGGTCTCTGCAGGAGGAAGCAGCCCCCTTGCTCTCGCTTTTTGTATTTTGAGCCTCACTCCCCTCTGCCCTGGCCAGGACTAGCCTTTCCGCACAGCTGGAATCTGGGCATTGTTGGGGCAGGAGGGACGATTATGGGATGTTTGCTCAGTGCCCGGCACTGGGAGGTTTGTCTGGTGAGATTCATCTATCCTGGTTCTGGAGAGCCTAGTGGAAATGCTGCCATTTAGGGAACAGTAGACCAAACACTCTCCTCCCAGAAGGATCTGGCTCAGAGAGTATGAGGGTCATGCTGTTCAGTGAGGGCCAGTGATGCTGGCGTGCAGCAGGGGTCCACAGGGTCCTCCAGGGCAGCTGTCTTCCACACTAACTTCCTGCTCTCTTCCCTCTGGGACGAAAGGCTTGGGGGCATCCATGGGGTAGCAGTCCCAGCCTTTCAACCACCTGTTCCCACCTGAGTTGGGTCACCTGACTCCCACCCGCCTGCAGATCTGGAGGGAAGGAGGAGGCAGGGAAGGGAGACCCCCAGAGGGGTGGGGGTGCTGGCTGGGTCGGTGGAAGGAGGGAGCGGCTCAGGCAGGACAGATTTGACATTTTGTGCTGTCCATCCTGCATCAGGCCAGCCCTGACTCATTCACGAGGTGACAGTTGTAGGATCCTCAAGAGAAACAACACAGGGCAAGTCCAAGAGTGTTCCCCAAGCTCCCGAAGGGGGATTCCATCTCAATCTTCAAGCACTCCCCTCCCCTGCCCTCATTTTGCCAAGGCCTCAGGATCTTACACCAGTCCCAGTACGTAAGTCACCCTGAGCCTGTCTCCACGGCCCCTCCCCTGGGGTGCCTCTGGCTGCCTTGTGGGAGAGGCAGAGGTGAGCTCCAGTTAGAGTTCGGCAAGGACAGCGGCGGTGGGAGCGGAGGAGGGTACGACAGAGCATGGACAGGGCTGGGCGGCGCTTGGAAAGGGGCCAGAAAAGGCCCAGGAAGCAAAGATGGTTCCAGATAGATTCTACTTCTCAAAGTCATCTGGGTCGGGAGGGATTCCCAGCGGGGTTCTGCAGCCTGAGTGCAGAGGCAGCCAACGCAGGCTGGTCTCCTCGGCCAGGCATGCCGCCGCCACAGAAGGAGCCCAGCGTCCGTCACAGTGCACAAGGTGGCGTAGCACCCACCCCCCGGGGGCGCTTCAGCCGCTAACCTGGGAGGCAGGGCATGGCTCTCACCTCCAGCAGATGCACTTGAACCCCTTGCACGATCGTTGGCATGCGTTTTACTTCCATACACGTTGTAAACCCACCATCTGTTGTTTTAATGAAAAGCTCCACGAGTTGCCTGCCATCCGTGTGCAGGGTTAAGGCACTCTTCCCCGGAATCACTGCAATTTTAGGCTATGTGCTGCCACAGCAAGCACGCCTGGAACGTTATTAGCATCATTATTTATATTTTTATCCCAACTGCTTGTTTTCACACTTTTTTTCAAGGTTTATTTTCGAGGGAGCGTGAGCAGGGGCGGGGCAGAGAAAGAGGGAGACACAGCATCTGAAGCAGGCTCCAGGCTCCGAGCTGTCGGCACAGAGCCAGACGCGGGGCTCGAACCCATCAACTGTGAGATCGTGACCTGAGCCGAAGCCGGACGCTCAACCGACTGAGCCCCCCAGGCGCCCCTCTAACTACTTCTTTTAAAGCAAATAAGAAGTGAGAATTACAATTTACTAACAAATTTTCCATTTCCTGGTCTCTTTCTTCACACAGATGTTTCCACGTCCTATCATTTCCCTTCAGCCTGAAGAATTTCCTTTAACATTTGCTATTGCACAGGCCTGTGGCAAACACATTGTCCATTTCATTGTGGTAAAAAAAAAAAAAAATTACAACATACAAGCTGTCACACAGCTATTTCTAAGTGTCCAATTCAGTGGCATTAAGTACACAGTATTGTGCAGTCATCATTTCTTTCCAAAACTTTTTCATCGTTCCAAACAGAACCCTGTACCCACAACGTTTTAACTCTCCGTTCCTCCTTCCCACAGCCCTTGGTAACCTCTAATCTACTGTCTCTAGAAATTTGCCTAGTCTAGATATTTCACAGAAGCGGAGTCATACGACATACGTCCTTTTGTGACCTGCTTATTTCACTTAGCAAAGTGATTCTGAGGTCCACCGTTGTCACAACGGGGATCGAGAAGTAGTACATTCCTTTCCGAGGCTAAATCATAGCCCACTGTCTGGACAGACCACATTGTCCATCCATTAATCCTCGGGGACAGTTGAGCCGTTCCACGGACCATTGTGAATAGCGCTTCATGGAGCAGCGGCGTGAGTCCCCGCTCTCACTCCTCGTGGGTACACACGCAAGGTGGAACTACTGGGTCATATGGTAATTCTAGTTTTGACCTTTTGAAGAACCTCCAGATTGTTTTCCCCAGCAGCTGCACCATTTTGCACCCCCCAGCAGCGTACCACGTTTGTACATCTGTTTTGCACTTGTTCCCGCTGATAAACCGAAATCTTTCACGTTTCCAGAGCTTCCCCGCCCAGGGACCCCTCGTTCCGGAGTTTCCTCTCCTGCCCTGGCCCACGGGACAACGTTAACAGAGAGCCTCTCCGGCGCTCGTGCCACCAGGTCCCCCCGCAGAGCCTCCACAGCGTAATTCTACGCGGAGAAGGAGCTGCGCTGCGGCCGAAGAGGGGTCCGGACTTCGGCTCCTCGCCTGGTCCCGCAGGGAACGAGAGGCCGTAGCACCGGAGCCAGCTGCCGCCGCACCAGGTCCCAAACCACCCGCCTTCGGCCGTCTCCGGTCCCGTGCGTTCGCGCCCCCGGCCGGCGCGCCGTGCTGACGTCGCCCCGCCCCTTGCCCTGTGCGTGCGTGACCCCGGCTTTCCGCCGGCGTTGCCAGGACGACGGCGCGTTCCTCGCAGCCCGGCCAACGCCCTGGCCTAGCTGCAGTGCGCAGGCTCGGAGCTTCCGTGGGCCCCGCCCCGCCGGCGGGGAAACAGTCGCGCGGCGATGACGTCTCGGGGGCCCGGCCGGGTGTCGCGGACTCCGGAGATGGAGGAAAAGGAGCAATTACGGCGACAGATCCGTCTCCTGCAGGGTGGGTCGGGTCGGGTCGAGCCGGGCCGGGCCGGGCCGGGCCCGGGTCGCGCGTCCCTTTCTTTACCCTTCCTTACCTCACGGCGGGCCGCTGCCCGCCTCCCCGAAGGGCGTCGCTCCGCGCCCTCGGTCTGGACGGCCAGGTCGGGTCGGGTGGGGGCGTGGGTAGGGTCGGGGAGGCGGTGGGGAACCCGGAAGGGCATCCGGGCCGGCCGGGGTCAGCCCCTTGCCCGTTTCTCCGGACGGGTAGTGCGTGTCCTTCAGGCGCTGCAGCGGGTGGCGGCGGGGCCGTCGCTTAGTAACCGGCGGGAGGCATCCCCCCCCAACCCCCACGGGCGGGCACTTCCTCGGCGCCCTGTCGCTCTCGGTGCCTCACAGTAGGGTGGAGAGCTTGACCTGGTGCCGCGTGGGAAAGCCCCTGGACGCCTCGTCTTGGCTTCTTCCCTCCACACAGTCACAGTCCTCTTGATAGTCCAAGGCCCCCACTCGCCAGGCCTCAGTTTCCCATCTTTTCAATTTTTACACCCAAGTTGAGGTTTCTGTTCCGAAAAATTTCCGCATTTAAAGTTTTCCCATGAAGAGAAGACTTAAGGATTTGGAAAATGTGTACGGGGGAGAGTCCAGGCGGGCTGGTCCTGTCACAGCTCTCCTGGAGTGTCACCAGGTCTGGACATGGCTTTTCTTGGGTCTGGGGACGGGACTTGTGGTGGGCAGCGTTGTAACAGAGGACTTAGCTACTGGTTTGCTGGTTGAGGCCTAACTCCCTGGGGTGTTCCAGCTGAACCTGTACCCCTCCTGCCCCGGGACCGCGATCCACTGTTGGACCTCCAGACAATCAGGCCTCTTGTCCCCTTAGAGGAGGACGGTGTGACATTCCCATCAACTGTGGAGTGCCGACCCCTGTGTCACTTGTCTTACGCTCATTGTCCCGTGCGCCAGGCAGGGGGGATTATTAAGGGGTACTCCTGCCTCCTTTCCATCCGTGGGCAAGCCAGAGGGCCTCCGTGGCTGACCGGCCCCCTTGTTGAGGCATTAGAGCATGGGGCCTTGCTGGTCTCTTCATATCAAGTGACGTTTCACCTCAAAGCATTGTGGACCCGGTATAATACTCCCGACAGATTAGGAACATGAAGCCACAGGGGTGTGTTTTCAGTGTAAGCGACTAGGATGGAAGCAGACTGATGGGAAAGGCTCATGGGAAAGATGGGTGGAGGGAATTCGGGCCGAACTGTCCTGGGGCCAGGCGGGGGCTCACGAGGGAGGTGGGGTCTGTGGGGTGTCTTGTCGGCTGACGCGCCTCCGGGGGACTGGGCTGTTGGCTGAGTTTACTGTCAGCCTCTGGTTAATTGAGCCCGTGATTCTGCCTTCTCAGGTCTGATCGATGACTACAAAAACCTCCATGGCAACGCCCCTGCCCCGGGCACGTCGGCCGCTGCCCACTGGCAGCCACCTGCTTATAACAGCAGCAGGGCTTTCGGTGCCAGCTACCCTCGTCCCGGCCGGAGGGGCTTCTCCCTGAGCCATGGGCCTGCATGGCGCAAGAAATACTCCCTGGTGAACCGGCCCCCAGGAGCCTCAGACCCGCCCGGTGACTGTGCCGCACAGCCACCTCTCAGGGCTGGGGGCAGCCGGGGTCCTGACCCCGCGCAGTATGTCCTGGAGAGGCAGGTCCAGCTGAGTCCAGATCAGAACATGGTTATCAAAATCAAGCCACCATCAAAACCGGGCTCAGCTAGCGCTGCAGGGGTCTCTCGGGGTTCCTTGGAAGGATGTGAGGACCCCTCCTGGAGCCACCACAGGCCTCAGGAGGGCGAGGGCGAGCCCCCTGGTGGGCAGCAGCAACCCTCGAGGCCGGGAAGAGCCAAGGGGAGCTGCGGTACAGAGGACCCCCTTCTGGTCTGCCAGAAGGAGCCTGGCAAGCCTCGGGTGGTAAAGTCTGTGAGCAGCGTGAGTGACAGCCCCTCTGAGCCCCGGCGGACTGTCAGCGAGAGTGCGGTTGCGGCCAAGGCACGCTTCCTGTCCCCCACCCTGCCCCAGCGCAGTGGCGCGGCTCCGGGCCGGAAGGTGGGCTCACACTCTGTGGCCAGCTGTGTCGCCCCGCACCTTGGAGATGGGAGAGTGAATGCTGGCCACCCAGATCAGCCGGCTTCCTCCGGCTCGGTGGCAGGCCCAGCCAGAGCAGCTTCTGGACCCAGGCAGGCCCGGGAGGCCTCACTGCTCGTGTCCTGTCGAACCAGCAAGTTCCGGAAGAACAACTACAAGTGGGTGGCTGCTTCAGCCAAGAGCCCCCGGGCCACTCGCAGGGCCCTCAGTCCCAGAGCAGCCTCGGAGACCGTGTGCAGGGCCCCCTTTGGCATAGCAGCACAGGGGGAGAAGCCACAGCTCAGAGCTGATCCGGATGCCAAGCCCAGGAGGTCGTCCACGTCCTCCACGCTCGGGGCCTCCCCCAGCAAATACAAGTGGAAGGCGTCCAGCCCCTCGGCCTCCTCATCCTCCTCCTTTCGTTGGCAGTCGGAAGCTGGCAGCAAGGACCATGCCTCCCAGCTCCCATCTAGGTTCCCTCCAGGGGACAGACCGGCAGTGGGACCCAGCGGCTTGAAGCCCCTCTTCAGTGAGACCCCACTCTCGGCTTACAAAGTGAAGAGCCGCACCAAGATCATCCGGAGGCGGGGCGGCGCTAGGTAGGTGCCCCTGCCAGCACCCCAGGGTCCTGTCTGGGCAGGCAGGGGGGCAGGCCCGGGCCTGGCAGCTCCCTGCTGGGCATGCGGAGCGTGTGGGAGGGCTCACCTGCGGGGCCGTGGGAGGAGGAAATGAAGCATCACCGGCTACGGGTCCAGCCGAGCGTGGCTGGCGGTGTTACTGTACCCAGTGCAAATGAGGCTGGGGTTACTGGGGTAACCGGGGCTCAGCCAGTGACGACAGGGGGAGCCCTCCCATCTCCTGTTGGTGACAGACCAGAGGCTGCTGGGGCAGCTTCTGTTCCGGGTCCACTGGGTTTACGGATGATGCTTTATACCCAGCTACGCACTAGCTGCGCAAACCCAGGGTGCACCGGGAGGTCTGCCTCCTTGGCAGCCAGGTGACCAGGGGAGTCACTGTTTCACTGAATACGGGTCGTTTCCCTGGCCCTCCACCTGCAAGGATCGTGCAGAGGCTAAAAAATGGCGTGGTGGCTCAGGTTTGGTCTGGGGTTCGGACTTCATCACGGCAGCTGGTAACTGCAAGGGCAGAGTCACTCTCACTGTGAGTCCCCTTTGGAGGTCCTTCCTGCTGTCTGACCTTGGTCCTTGGCCCTGCTCTCCCAGACAGTTAAAAAGTCCCCTGCCTTTTCTGGACGGTGGCCGTCCTGTCTCGGCTGATGTGGACAGGGGAGCTGTGAGCAGTAGCCTCTCCTGCAGAGGTGGCTGGGGGCAGCTGGTGGTGGCCCCTCCCCTGCGGTGGCTCCTTAGCGCTGCCCCCAGCCCCCAGCCCCACTGGAGAGTTCATCCGGCCTAGGGACACCGAGGGGACCTGGTGCAGATACACCGGGTGGGGGTCAAGGGTTGGGAGCCGCTCTCCCTCTGCCCCGGCTCCGGGCTCTGAAGTGGGGGAGGAGCGCACGGGCCGCTGCTGAGAAGGCGGGCAGGCTGGGACCTCCCGGGGTGATTCCACGGTGCTGGGGTCTGGATGGGCAGGGGTAGATGGGGAGAGCCGCCCTGCTGGGGGAGCCCATTGGGAGCTGCCTGCTCTTTGTCTCTGCAGCCTTCCCTGCGACAAGAAGAATGGCGCCCCGCCTGCCGCCACCGCCAAGAGCCAGCTGAGCCTGCGGCGGAGGCAGGCCCCCCGGGGGAAGAGCAGCCCCGTCCTGAAGAAGAACCCCAACAAGGGCCTGGCGCAGGTCACCAGGCACCGGCTGTGCTGCCTGCCTCCTGGCCGGGCCCACCCCCCCACCAAGGAAGGTAGGCCCAGGGGGAGGGGGTGCATCTCCTGCAGCTGCGCCGGCTCTGCTCGCCTGTTACGAGCCACCTTCCCCGTCCCGAGGACGCTCAGCCTGGGGGGTGGCGGGTGGCTCGGGCCAGAGTGGAGGGGAGGTCCGGATGGACGTCTGTCCCCACAGATGAGCCGTCACACCGGGACGCTGCTCAGGGCTGGCTGTGTCCACAGGCCCCTTTGCGTCCTGCTCCGGGTGCTGGGGGTCTCGGAGGCATGGGGCAGGGCGGTCCCTTCCACTCCCCTGCCGCCTGCCTCCTAGCCCACGGGCACCAAGACGTTTCCGTAGTGACTTGCCACAAGGAGAGTGGGTCGGGGCAAGTGGAGATTGGGTGGCTGGGCCAGGGGCCTCAAGATGGTGATATTTCAGTGAAACTTGAGTACCAGGGATGTGGTGTGAGGCACCTTGGGGAAGGATGTCCCCGTCACAGGCGGCAGTGTGTTGAGTGGCCACGGCTATTCCAGATTCTTGCTCTGAACGGAGGCTGAGGGGAATCGGGGACTGTGGCTCTGGTTCCTGGTGGCTGACTGTGACCCAAGTGGGCCCAGCTGGTCCCGGCTTTCTGGGTCCTCCGTGTGCAAGCTCCCCTTCCTTAGTGGGTCGGAGAGCGAGCAGACAGTGTGATCTGGTCCCCAGATCCGCCCCTCCGGAAGGGCCGCCCTGGCCTGCTGCTCTCAGACCCGCCGGCACCCAAGCTGGGGTTTCTGCCTCTGGCTGGCCTGGGAGCTCCCTGCTTCCTGCCCTGCCTTCTTGGGGGTCAGAGTGCTCTGCAGAGCTGGGTTCCCGGAACGCCGGTGAGCATCCACCGGGCGTCACCCCCCTTTGCCGAGCCAGGTGTTGAGTGGGGCAGGGTTACACAGACGGCGCCCTGGGCTCCTCCATACCCCTCTTGTGTCCCAGGTGCAGGGTGTGCTAATGGAGGGGTGGGCGCCGAGGGGGTTTGCAGGGCATCCCAGGTGCACACACTTGGCCTCTTCAGCCTGTGCTCTTGGTGTAGCTTGGCCGCCCTCCCAGGAGTCCAGTGGGGCTGGCCTTGACCGTGGCCTGGCCAGGCCTCTGCTGTCCGTGTCCCCAAGGAGCCTGGTGTGGGGGCAGACAGGCCCGAGCCAGACCGTTGCCATTCCCCATAGCAGGCACCCCAGAGGAAGGAGTTCTCCTTTCTTGTTACCGAGGGTCTGCAGCCGCGGACCCCTCTCTAGACGGGGCAGGGGGCGGACGACTCTGGAGCCCGCCAAACAAAGCTGAGCCTTTCTGCCAGGCAGGTGGTCAGGTGTGCCGTGTGCCCTTCCCTGCTCCCAGCAGGAGGACTCTGTGCGGCTGGGGGCGGGGGCGGGGGCTGCCGTGGGCGCGGACTGGATGGACCGGCGGGCAGTGGGCTACCGGAGCTGCTGGCCGAGGGGCCTCTGGGGAGGGAGGGACACTGGCCACATAGGCCGCGTCCTGGGGCCATGGCCTGGAGCTGGCACCCTCACGTAGCGACCCAGGCCAGTGTGTTCTAGGACACTCAGCTGTGGCTGCCAGGTGGACAATGGCCTGGAGGAGTGAGGGGCTGACGGGGGTGCTGGGTCTGCGGGTTTATGGGCGGGGAGGGTCTGTGTGTCACCCTGGAGCGGTGCCCGCAGGCTCAGGCCCACATGCTTGTGTACCTTGCTTATGGGGCCTGGGATGGCGGTTCTCTGTCTGGGCCTAGAGCTTTAGCGGGTGTCGCCTGAGGACGTGGAGGTTGCCTCCTGCTGGTGGGGGTGTGTAGTGCTGTGTGAGAGGAGGAGAAGGGCTTTGGGCAAGATGGGGTTGGGGGGAGGGGGCTGACACAGTCCCTGCCTTTACGCTTCTCTCCACTAGGGGGCGAACGGGTAGGTTTGTAGTTAGAGGAGAACCCTGGCTCCCCACTGCCCTGGCAGGAAAGTGCAGGGGTTGGGGGGGGGAGAGGCCTGTTGGGGGAGGGGCTTGGAGAAGCTTCCGCTCACTCATCCACTTATCCACCCCCTCCCTCCATCCTCTCCCCATCCATCCAACTATCTGTCTGTCCATTCGTCCATCCGCCTATCCATCCATCCACCTTCCATCCGCTGTTCATCAAACATCCACCAACCTGTTTATCCGCGCACCCTCTTATCCCCGCCGCCTGCCCTCCATCCCCCATCCCCCATCCGTCCTCCAGCCAGCCATCCTCCATTCACGTGTCTTCCACCGTCCTGCGTCTCCCCGCTTATGCCTCACCATCACCCCAACCATCCGGCGAGCATGCATCGAGGGCCTCTGTGCAGGGCAGCGTGCTGGCTCCCGTGGGCCCTGACGTGCTGGAGCCGCATCGTTGTCGTGAAGACAGACAGCTACCGGGTGTCGTAAACTAGCTGAAAAGCTCCTCTCAGGTGGTACAAGCGCTCAGAGGAAAGGGAAACGTGGGATAAGGCGGTGGAGAGCTGTTGGGATGGGTGGGTGGTCAGCTTTAGCCAAGCGGTTGGCGTCTCTGAGGAGGGGACATCCAAACAGACCGGCGTGAGGAGAAGAGAGGTGAAAATGCTGTGCCTGTCTGCAGGTGACGGGCACGGCTGGGAATGAGCTCTGCCGTGCTGCCGGAGCAGAGAGGGGTCCTATGTGGCCGGCTTCCCTGAGGGTGGGAGGGGCCGAGGCCAGAGGGAAGGCGGGACCCGATGATGGGCGGGTGGGGCAGCCCTCCGTAAGGCAGGGGGCGGTGACATGGGACCTCCATGGGACCTGCATGAAGATGCTCGGGGATGCGAAGTGGCTGTGTTGGGGGCCCCAGGAGTGTCCGGCCGGCCTGGAGGGGCAGTGAGCCAGGAAGAGCCTGTGGCCAGGTCAAGGAGTGGGTTCCTCATTCTCAGACGTGGGCAGGAAGCTCAGGGAAGATGCTGGTGCACGGGCCTAAAACGCTGGGCACGTGGCTCCAGACATGCCACCCTGCGACCTGGAGACTGGCCGAGGAGGTTGTGGTGGGACCAGGAGTGGGGACGAGCATTCCCCTGGTTGGAAGACTACCAGGGAGTCAGTGGGTGGCTCCCCCAAGCACCTTCTTCTGCAAGGTCCACAGGCTTCCCTCTCTTGTGTCCGTCCTTCCCCTGCTTCACCTGCCTGTCCCCAGGCCAACCGAGAGCTGCCTCACACACAAGTTTCCATTTACGGCCGTGGGCATTTGGAGTGCAGACCCTGGGCTCGGGCTCGGAGCCCTCCGGCCGTGCCTTCCTGTGGTGGACAGGCCGCTTTGAGGGTTCCCTTCCCTGTTTCCCCACACAGACCATTGGCTCAGGTCCAGACTTCCTTGGAGCAGTGTAGGGGAGGTACCTGAGCCCCTGTGGGCTCCTGCCGAGTGCGGGGGAGTGCGGGGACGGAGTGAGGACAAGGGTCAGGCTTCCTGAAGCTGCCCGCCCCCACCAAGGTCCCTTCTTCAGCCCTGCCGAACAGCCTGGTGGCCAGCAGAGGGCGTCCTTGCCCCTCTTATTCCTCCGTCCACCTTTTTCTGGTAATTGATTGCCTAATTTCCTCTTTATGTGAAAGAAAGCAGATATCAAGTAATTTGCAGCAATAACCTGCTAATGCTAGGCCAGTATCGAAACTCCCCTGTTCATTTCAAGTGGCAGATAAAACACTAATACATAATTATCCTTGCAAATTGGATTGTTTTAAATAACCAAAAGGCTACGGCCAGGAGAAAGCGATCCCATCTCCCTTGAGTTACTATTGCAGTGTAATTGCCGCGTTCAATCAATTTCCCTGGCATTAGAAATTCCATCACAATCAACATTAAGCTTTATTCATTGTGATGGCTAAGAGCCGGGCCATTTCTCCTCTTTTTCTTAACTGGCAAAATTAATCAGGGAAAAGATTTTAAACATTTACCCGTGCGAAAGAGGTCAGCTCTGCCACTATATTGCTCAGCAGATAAGGGGGCTAATAAAAAGAAAATTGAATTACTAATGATCACCAGGAACAGAGTATATAAAACCTGGCAATCGCCAGTTCAGGAAAAGGGAGAATCAATTTTCTTGGGACAAGGTGTGCTCATTTTTTATTTTGGCGCATATTATCAGCAATTTAATTTGAGAGCGCATAAACAGGAGGAAACAGTTAGGGAATAATGAGCCCGGAGGTGTAAGTGCCGCAGGCTATATGCTGTACACAATTTATTTGGCACAACAGATAATCGCTTTAATTGAATTCAAAACTGCATTGTTCAGCAGCCGTGTGGCCGCTGGTGCCTTGGGCCTTGGGGACTGAGCATTATGAAGATCTTGCCCGACTCCTCCTCCTGCTGCCTCCCCTCTGCCTTTCCCTCGGCCTCCCCTCCCGGGCTCCCCTGCCCTCCGACCCTCCTGCCCGGTTCACCCCGAGTCAGATTTTGGTGGGGGGGGGGGTGGGCAGGTGGCCCCTTGGGGGCACCGTGTGACCCCCCCCCCTTTCTGTGCTCCCCACCTCTCTGCCTCTCGCCTCCCTTCCTCCACTTTTCTTCTGGGGATGAGTCTGTTGGCAGCTGGGGTATCAGGAGGTGACACCTGAGGAGGGGCCCAGGGGAGCTTCGTTTGCTGAGGATTGGTGGGGTCTGCCCCATTTTAGCTGCACAGAGACCCTGCTTGATCTGTCTCAGGGCGTCCAAACAGTGGAGAAAGCAGAGAGAAGAAAACCTCTCATAGACCTCAAGAACAGGTTCCGATTTACCACCCATGTAATTGTGGCAATTGGTGGTTCCAGCTTGTGGTGGTCACAGCGCACACGGCTCACGTTGGCCCCTGCTCTGTTGCAGGGTCTGGGTGTCTGGGCCAGCTCGGCTTGTCTCTGTCCACGCCGGGCCCAAGGCCGTGACTTGGGCCACCCTGAGGCGGCAGGCTTGGTGTGCGCCTGGAGTGTGGCTTGTATACAGTGGGTATTTCCCAGCCCGCTCGCACCCGTGCCCTGGGCCAGGGGGCTTCAAAGTGGCCGCAGGTCATGGGGTCCCTGCCAGCCACTTGCAAATGTTTGCTGTCGTGTGCCAAGGAAAAGCCATGGGTGGGTGGGCAGGTGGGTGGGTGGTGGTGTCACCTCCCAGAAGCCGCTTGGGTGGGAGGGCCCTGTGCCTCACCTGCTCAGGATGACGGTATTCTGCCCTCCTCTCCCTCCCCTGCTTCACAAGCCTGGGGCCTTGTGCAGGACGCCCCGGACCGCACAGAGGAGGGGCTGCTGTGGTGGGTGAGGGTGAGGGTGAGGGTTTGGCGGCCACGCAGGGCTGCGGGGGCAGGGATGCAGCTGGCGGGAAGAGCCTAGTTCTCCCGGCGGCCTCAGGGACAGACCTGAGAGTTGCCAAGGCTTTCCCAGAAGCCAGGCCTCACCCTGCCACTTTGCCCGCAAACCTCTGTCCGCCGTGTGGGCCGCGTGGTCTGGAGAAACTGCCATCACCTGTTGCAGATGAAAGTGGGGTGTCCGCTCGCCTTAGGTCACTGGCAGAAAAGGCAGCTGTGGTCTCGGACCCTTGTTTGGGTCTTGCCGGGTCTTCACCATGCAGCCCGTGACAGTCCCCTGGAGCTGGTATGCAGCCAGGGGGATCTCTGGCTGGGACTGCCCGGTGCTGGGGGGGACCACCCTGTGACCCCAGCCAGAGGTGGGGCACCTATTCCCTGGGTCCAGGTTTCTCCAAGGAAGGGCTCAGGGCGGGTCTCCCCACGCGAGCTCCCTCGGGCCCTGCACCCACCCTTCCCCCAGGACCTGGGCGCCTCAGCAAGCCCCTTGGGTGGCCGTTCTACCTTCCTCCTGGCCCCGGAGCAGGGACATGATGCATGCTCAGTGGTGGACCTCCCTACCCCCCCGCCCCTGGCTGGAGACGCTGCAGGCTGTCCTGCCCCTTGCCCATCCCCTCCTGGCTCCTCAAGCAAGTGTACCTGGCCCGCTGTCCTGGGGCTTGAAGGGCTGTCCCGTGGCTCCTGGAGAGGTCAGAGCAGGCCCTCTCAGACTGTCTGGGTGTGCCCAGTTTGTGCAGAGACGTCTGCGGGGTTCTTGCTGAGCAGGCGCCAACCTGGGGGACTCGGGCTGTACCTTCAGGGGTCCACCCGTTGCCGGCTCGCTCCTCCAGCAGCCACTTGAGCAGTGGCCCGGGGAGCTGTCTCACTCACTTCTCCCTTTGCTTCCTTCTCGGAAGGCCTGTGGCTCCCTGTGCGTGGAAGAGGCCAGGGCTGGGCAGACAGGGCCCCCCTCTGGCCAGGGTACCCAGTGACCGGGACAGGGTGCCGTGGGGCAGGCAGTAGCACTGCAGCGTCCCTCTTGGGAGGCAGCCCCAGGCCCGCTCGGTGCTGGGCAGGCCCGTGTGTAGCGTGTGCCGGCGTTACGGCTGCGGGCGGGTCGGTGGGCAGAGGGAGCAGAGGGAAGTCCCAGATGTCGCCCTGGGCCCCCACGGAGAGGAGGCTCGTTCTCACCACTGGTGCCGATGGCCATTGGGAGGGTGGGGAGCGGAGGGTCTGGCCAGCTTAGAGGGGGTGCGGTCAGGCGGCGGGGTGGGCCCTCCGAACTGGGTGGCCTCCCTGGGAGGCTGTCGGGTAGTGCCCAGACCCTAGGGCACGGTGCCTGAGGAGCAAAGAAGCTGGGGGCAGGGGCGTCACTGCCCGCCCAGGGTTGGCCTCCTGGACGTGACGTGGGCCTTTTGTGGTGGTTGGCTAGCTGTCCTCTACTGAGCTAGCCCGAGGCTGCCCGTTCCAGCCTTGGGGCATGGGAATCTTGCCGCTGACACCAGGGGCACCTCTGTCGGGCCCCAGGCCCTGTGCCGTGGTCAGGGACTTGGCACTTCTGGTCCCAGCCTCAGGAGGGCCCTGGCTCCTGCCCCCCAGCTGAGGGGGAGGAGGGAGGGCTTCCTGTGTCGGGGCCGGGGAGGGCCCGGGCTGGGTGACTTTAAGGAGGGCTGTCCCTCCTGTGTCCCTGGGTGCTGGGAAGCCAGCCCAGGGGTTGGGAGCCTTCCGCACCTGGGATGGGGCCAAGGGTCGTGGGGGGGGGGGGGGCGCTGCCCTGCTGGTTGGAGGAGCCGGGAGGTCAAGGGCCTGGGCGGGGCTTGGTGGGGGCTGGCCGGGATGGCTGCGCGGAGGGGTCTGCCGTGGCTGGCGCTCACTGGGGCGTGGTTGTCTTCTTCGGTTTTACCAGGGTAGACGCCGTAAAGAGCAGTTAAATCCGGAGCTCTGCTTTCCTAAGGAAAAGAGAAAGTGCTGAATTAGGCGCTGCGAGAGGCAGCGGCAGCGATCCTGGAGCCTTGCATAAATTATCAGGCGCATCGGAGGCCTGGATTTCAGTCAGTTTGTCGCGGCCGTGCTAATGAATTGCTCCGCAAGGACTGGCGTGGGAGTGCGCGCGCGCGCGCGCGCACCGCGTTTGCCTGGCTCCTGGGCAGCTTCGGAGCCCCGAGGGAAGCCGTGACCACCGCAGAGCTGGGGGGCTCTCGAGTGATGCCGTGAAGCCTGCCTGGCTGGGGCAGGAGGAGTGGCGTCCTCAGGGCGGCGGAGCTTGTGTCCCTGGGGAGCAGGACACCCCTCCCGTGGGCCTGGGGCTGTGTCTGGTGGTCGGACGCGCTGCGGGCCTCCTCGCCCACTGCGCCCAGCCCGGTGTGAGGGTCCCTCTCAGCCTGGTGGGCTCGCGGGTGCCCGCCCGTCAGCGGGCACTGGGGTGCGGGCGAAGGCTCTTCCACCCCCCTGTCCTGCCACCTTTCCTGGGCCCAACCCCTCTCACCCCTAGGAAAGGGGGCCAGCCTCAGCGGGGGCCTTCTGGTGCAAGGGTGGGGGTTCGCTCACTTCCTGGAGGTGGGGCATGATCTTCCAGGTCTCTGGAAGTCGACACCTCTCCACAGCTGTCAGGATATTGTTGGGTACACCCTCTCTCAGGCCTGGGGTCTTGTTCCTCCCCCTGGGGCACCCCCCCCCATGCCTCTGTCCCCCCACGGTACCCTGGCCATGGACACCTGCGGTAGCACCAGGTCCTCAGTGTGCTCGGGCCAGGCAGGGCCACGGGTGGCCAGAGCTCCACACGGATGTGGGTCCTCGTCAGGGGGCCCCCGCGTTCCCCCCTGACCAGCAGTGTCCCGTGCTGGGTGTCCACTGACGTGCCGGGGTGAGGTCCTGGTGGGAAGGAGGCACCGGTTTCCTTTGGTGCCCCCGTGCGGTGCCGGGCCGTCATGGCAAGGGCAGGGGGCCGGGGAAGAGGAGGCCTCTGGGAGAGGAGACAGCTCAGCCAGCGCCTCCTGCCCCTGCCCGTGGGGCCCCGTGTCTTCTTGCCACTTTCTCCTCTCTCTCTGCCCCCAGGAGGCGAACGTCACTGAGCGTCTCCGAGCCCTAAGCTGGGCTAGGCATGCGGCCTGGCAAGGCCCCAACAGCAGGGGGTGAAAAGGAGGGGCCAGCAGCCCAGATGTGACTCCTGGTGGCAGAGAGAAGACAGAGAGAGACTGGCCAGCTGGCAGAGAGGCAGGGAGGGGGGTGCCTGGCTGGGCAGGGCTTCCAAGGGCCAGAGGGCGGAGAGGGGCCCAGGACGCCATGGGGGCGCTCTGAGCAGAGAGAGCCCAGCCTCGGCTTTCTTCATCTGGGATTGCCTGGAACAGGGGGACAGAGGGCGCGGGATGCCTACAGCGGCAGGGGGCCTGCAGTCCTCTGACGCCTGCCTCTCCCGGCCCCAGGGGGGACTCCGTCAGTTCCTCCCGCTGCTTCATCAGCGGAGTGCTGGGAATGTCTTCCTGTTCCACCTCTGCCGTCAGGCTGCCAGTCTCCTGAGCCGTCCTGGCGCTGGGCTCTTGGGGAGGCTGCCAGAGGAGAGGAGAGAGCTAAGTTTACTGAGCGACTGGACTGCTGTGCAGACGGAGCTCGGGGTGACCCAGCTCCCGGAGGCAGAAAGTGAGGCCGGGGGTGGGGGTGGGGGTGCGCTGGGCCTTCCCTCTGTGGGCAGCAGTCTGCACCTGACGGTGGGCCTGTGCCCACTTCTGTGGCCCGCGGAGTCACGCCTCGGAGTGTGCCAACCCTCTGGGCTGCGTGCCAGCTGCAGAGCGAGTGCTGGGTGTCCCTACGGGGGTGGGCCCTGGGCTGGGGGGAAGCTAACGGCCCCGGGTGTGGTGGCAGGCACAGGGGCTGCTGTGTGACCAGAGAAGTCCAGCAGGCGAGGAGGTGGGCCGGGAGAGCCCTGCTCTTGTCCCCAAGCCCTGCCCTGGGTCTGTGGTAGGAATCTGGTGCGGGCTGATGGCCACACTGGCCGCCGTGAACGCGTCCTGAGTGCCAGATCCTAGCGCAGCGTCCGGGAGCAAAGCCGGCAAACTCCTTGTAGGCGCAGACAGACGGAGGACACAGAGATCCTCAGGCTGGGTGGCACCCGGACTGTGGGTGGCCCCGAGAGGCCTGGGCATCCAGTTGGTAGTTGGCAACGGCCTCAGCAGGTTGGCCTCTCAGTGCCCCTTTTGTCCCGTGGGCACCAGGGCTGAGGTAGACCTGTCTTGACTGGAGGCTCATACCTTGGCCCTGGGGGGGCCGGGGGCTGTGGACCCCGCCTGCTGTCTGTTGCCCCCTGTGGCATTTGGGGCTGGAGCCAGGGCAGTGGGCTGGGGGCGTGTGCCCCAGCTGTCCCCTTGGCACGTCCCGGCCCAAAGGTTTTGCCTAACAGAGGAAGGGCAGGTGTGTGATTTGGAGGCTCCCCAGGAGCTCTCCCAGTGGAGCACCGCCCCCCCCACCCCAGGGTTACTGAGATACAGAGCAGAGCAACAGCCAGGCTCTTGCTCAGGGACGCTCACCCCAGGGATAGGCGCTCACCCCAGGGATAGGCGCTCACCCCAGGGACGGGCGCTCACCCCCAGGGACAGGCGCTGGGAGCTGCCTGGGAGGAAGTGCCCCAGAGGCCTGGTGTTGGGGGTGGGGTTCTTTCCTGCTAAAGGCAGCTGGGTGAAGGAACAGGACACGTGGGGTGTGGGACACGGTGTCCCCAGGCTGGGCCTTCTGGTCTAGGCCTCTGGAGAGGGATTGGAGCTGAATTTAGTAGGGGACAGCAGTCCTGTGGTGTGTCCCCTTCTGTGGGCTCAGCTTCCTGGTGGTTGTGTGCCTGGCCCCATCGGGGGGAGCAGGGCAAGGCTGCCGTTGCTCGCTCCCGAGGAACCCGCACAGAGAGTCCCCTCCCCGGCATACCTCGGCCGGCCCTGTGCCCACCCGGCAGCGGCATACCATGGGACTCTTGAGAGCAGGCGGTGTGGCCCCGAGTCAGACCCGAGCTGCCCTTTGTGGTTCCTCTGCTTGGTGTGGGGCTCGGAGGGGCAGGTGGGCACCTCACGGAGGAAATGTGGAAACGTGTTTTTCCTCTGGAGCCCTCCGCAGCCTGGCTCTCCTCGCTCCTCGTGTTGTAAAGGGGCAAGGTGCCGTGTGGGGTTTGTTGTCTGGACCTGCCTTGGGCCGCTTCCCCTGCACGGCATTGTCCCCTTGGCTTGTGAAGGATGGGGGAGTGGACCCACCGCGTCTCAGGCTGTCCTGGGCACTGGAGCTGGCTGCTGTGTACGTCCTTGACTCTGGGCCCTGTGCCTTTGACTCTGAGGGGCAGCGGGTGGGGAGCTGGGGAGCAGAGGCTGGAGGCAGGGGCCCCTGTTCCGGGTGCGAACTGCCCACACAGGCCACGGTGGGCCTGAGCTCGGACGCAGTGGCAGGACACGGTGCCAGTGGCCTCAGGTCTCTTTTTTTAAAAAAAAATTTTTTTTTTCAACGTTTATTTATTTTTGGGACAGAGAGAGACAGAGCATGAACGGGGGAGGGGCAGAGAGAGAGGGAGACACAGAATCGGAAGCAGGCTCCAGGCTCTGAGCCATCAGCCCAGAGCCTGACGCGGGGCTCGAACTCCCGGACCGCGAGATCGTGACCTGGCTGAAGTCGGACGCTTAACCGACTGCGCCACCCGGGAGCCCCAAGGTCTCTTTTTTAAAATAGGCACGTGTTATAAATTCCTCCTGAGCGTAGCTGTATCCTGCAAGTTAATTATTCATGTTTTCTCCAAATTTTTTTTCTAATTTTTCTTTGACCCATAGGTTATTTGGAAGGGTGTTCCTTCATTTCCAAACTTATGAGGGCTTTGAAGTTCTTTGTAGTTACCGCTTCTGGCTTAGCCCCGCCTGTGTGCAGTGTGTGAGTTCAAGTTCTTTTGAGTTGGCTGAGACTTGTTTTACGGTCCGGCTTACGGTCAGTTTTGGTAAAGCTCTTGAGGAGAAGGGAGTCCCGGTCGCCGGCTGTGGGGCTGTGTGGCGTCAGGTACCCACCGTGCTCGCGGCTTCCGTGCTCACTGATGAGGCCGCAGGGAGGGGCGCCTTCTCCGCCCAGCCCCTGTGGCACCTGTGGTTGTTAATCTGCCCATTTCTCTAGTTGTCACCTTTACATTAAATATTTTGAGGCCATTTCACTGAGCGCAAACCAGTTTGGAATCGCTATATCTCCCTGGTGCATTGGATCTTTGAAGGTTATGAAATGTTCTCTCTTGTTTACTGTAGTACTTCTTGCCTTAAAGTCTGCTTTCCCTGATGCAAGTGTAGCCGCGCCTGATTTCTTTTAGATGGTATTGTAAAATGCACATGCATACGTGCACGTGTGCGTGCACAAATATCGTACGTGTGCCATGCATACGTGTGTTTACATTCAGCTTCCTGTATATCACAATTAGAGAGTTTTTGTATCCAGCAAATAGCTGGATTTTAACTTCAGTCTGAGATTGTCTTTATTTACAAATTTTTTTAAATGTTTATTTATTGTTGAGAGAGAGAGAGAGAGAGAGAGAGAGAGAGAGAGAGAGAGTAGTGGAGGAGGGGCAGAGAGAGAGGGAGACACAGCATCCAAAGCAGGTTCCAGGCTCCGAGCTGTCAGCACAGAGCTGGATGCAGGGCTTGAACTCACAGACTGCGAGATCATGACCTGAGCGGAAGTCAGACACTTAACCTATTGAGCCACCCAGGCGCCCCTGAAATTGTCTTTTTTTTTAATTTATTTTTATTTTTTGAGAGAGAAATGTGAGTAGGGGAGAGGGGCAGAGGGAGAAAGAGAATCCCAAGTAGGCTTCATGCTGTCAGCACAGAGCCCAATGCAGGGCTTCATCTCATGACCATATCATGACCTGAGCTGAAATCAGGAGTCGGACGCTTAACCGACTGAGCTCCCCAGGCTCTCCTATAATGTGTACTTTTTACTTAGTGATAGCAATACTTTGAGATGTGTCGTGTGATTGCTTCCCAGGCAGCAGAAGCAGCGTGGAGTCCTTAAACTCTATTTCCCTCTCTCCCATCTTCTGTTTTAGAGCTATCATGATTTTAATTCTCAAAACAAAACATTCTACGCATTCACAAAACATTCTACGCATTCAGATTTACCTGTGTATTTATTTTTCACCTTTTCTTTGTTCTTTCTCCTGTTGGAAGAACACCTCTTAACGTTTCCTTGAACACCTGCAGGTCTGCTGAGGACCGTGCCTCTCAATAGACGTTTATGTGAACACTGTTTGTTTCTGCCTCCGTCTCCGAAGGGTTTTTGCCGTGTGAAGCATTTGAGGATGGCAGGCGTTTTCTTTGGCGCTGGGGAAGGGTCTTCCGTTGCCTTCTGACGCCAGCTGTGGCGTGGGGGAAGCTGGCTGGCTTTTTTTCGCCGGCACCCGGGCTCTTCCCTCTGGCTGTGCCACAGCCCTCCTCCGTCTGGCTTGCGGCAGCTGCTGTGGGATGCTTAGTGTGCTTTTACTTATTCTGCCGGGGTTGGTGGTGTTTCCGGATACCGCAGCTTGACAAGTTTTCGCTTTTGAAAGTTTTCAGCCCTCCTGCCTTTGGTGTATTGCCTTTGCTTCACTCTTTTTTGCTTTTGGGGTCTCAGCTACGTTTATATTAAACCCTTTCACCACATTCTGTGTGTTTCCTGTGCTCTTTTCTGTATCTGCCATATTTGTTTTTCTGTGCTTAAATCTGGACGGTTTCTTCTGACTCATTTTCTAGGTTGCTTGTTGTCTGTCCAGCTCTGTATAATCTGTTGCACCGTCTGGGGAGGATTGGGTAGCTTCAGTTATTTTTAAATTCCAAAATTTCCATTTGTCTTTTCAAATAGTGTCTAGGTCTGTGCCAAAATTTGCAAACTTGTCTTTAAGCCCTTGAATACATCAGTCGTATTTAAAGTCCATTAAAAATTTTTTTTTTATAAAGTAATTTTTGCACCCAATGTTGGGCTTGAACTCATGACCTTGAGATCAGGAGTCACATGCTCCATGGACTGAGCCTGCCAGGAGCCCTCTAAAGTCCATGTTTGATCAGTCAGTCATCTGTTCAGTCCATTGTCTGAACAGATTTTTTTAAATATTGTTTTTTTAAATATTTGTTTTTGAGAGAAAGAGAGAGAGCATGAGCAGGGGAGGGGCAGAGAGAGGGAGACAGAGAACCCCAAGTAGACTCTATGCTGTCAGCATAGAGCCCAATGTGGGGCTCGAACCCACAAACCCTGAGATCATGACCTGAGCCAAAATCAAGAGTCAGATGCTTAACTGACTGAGCTACCCAGGCGCCCCTAAAATTCTTAGTTCTGGGTCATGTCTGATCTGCTTGTGTGTCCGTGATTTTGTTTTTGTTTTTGGATTTTTTTTGTTTCTTTTTTGTTTTTAAGTTTATTCATTTTTGAGAGAGAGCACACGCGAGCAGGGCAGCAGGGTGCAGAGAGCAAGGGGGCGGAGGATCTGAAGCCAGCTCTGAGCGGTCGGCACAGAGCCTGACATGGGTCTCGAACTCATAAACCTTTTGGCTTTCATGACCTGAGCCGAAGTTGGACACTTAACCGACTGAGCCATCCAGGTGCCCTGTTTGTGTATTTATTAAATGTTTATTTGTTTTGAGAGAGAGAGGGTGCATGTGTCTCGTGTTGGGGAGGGTCAGAGAGAGAGGGAGAGAGAATCCCAAGCAGGCTCCATGCTGCCAGCGCAGAGCCTGACACAGGGCTCAAACCCACGAACCGTGAAGAGTTGAAGTCAAGAGTCAGACGCTCAACTAACTGAGCTACCCAGGCGCCCCTGTTTTGGTTTTGCTGGTTAGTTTTGGAGTTTATTTATGCAATCTCTACACCCAACCATGGGGCTCAGACTCATGTCCCTGAGATCAAGAGCCACCTACTGTGCAGACCAAGCCCACCAGGCGCCCCTGTCTGGTTATTTTGTGTTGAGTGATGGGCATTGTGGACGGAGTTATGGAGATAATTCAAGGACGGATGATGTTTCTTCTCCCAGACGGGATATGGGGCCCTCGGGGAGGTAGGCCTGCAGAGTTAAGGGCAGTGTTGGTGGGGTGGGAGGTGCTCCAGGGGTAGAATGCTCCAACAGGCTGGTCTGGCAGAGCAGGGTCTGTACAGGAGGAGGGGTAAAGGTGGGGCACCGGGAGACCACACAGCCCATCCCTGCATCTGGTGGCCCACTTTCCTGTCTGCAGGATGGAGGCGCTGGAGTGCCCGTCCCATGCCCAGTGTGTGGCTGGCTGGGGAGGACGGGTGGCTCAGAGCATCCAGTGACCTGTGTGTTGGGGACAGGAGCGGCTCACTCACCTGTGGCCTCTGAGAAGTCTCTGGGGTGTAGTGTCGACAGGGCAGCCTGTGGGCCTCCTGGACGGTGGCCTTGTGCCTGCAGGCGTCTCCCTGCCCCAGTTCCAGGTCCTGAGAGGGACCTCCAGTAGCCATGCTCAGTAAGGATGCGGAGCCTGAGTGGCAGAGCTGGGCAGGCCTGGCATAAAGTGGGGGCAGTGGAGGCTGGGTGAGGGGCCTGGTGGGGCACACTGCCCAGGGGTGGGCACTGAGCTGCTGAATGGGGTTGAGTGACAACTGGGAAGGTGGTGCCCATGCAGGCAGGCCCCCTGGGGACAACCAGGGAGAGTCTTGGACTTCCAAGGGTGGCCCTGGGGGAATGGTCCCAGTGCCCAGCCTGCCTAAGGGAGCTGGGCAGGGTCTCTGGTTCTAACCCAGGTCCTGACAAAAGTTGACTGCCTTCGGGGACACTCTCCTTGGCCTGGGTGGGTGGGGCCCCCCTGCGCGCAGGGGACGGCTCTGTTGGCATGAGAGGACCAGGAGGGTGGAGGGCTTCTCCCCTGCGGGACATGGGGGCTAGGGTGGGTCTCGGGGTTCCTGAGAACTCGGCCCTGCTCTCATAACCTGTGCTGGGCCAGAGCTGCCGGCGGCTAGGAGACCGGGGTCTGGGGATACCGGGCCCATCACCTCTGTGCCCCCGAGGCCCCACTTCTCCTTGTGGGAGCCTCTGGGACACAAAGGTGGGAAAAAGGCTCTTTGCCAGGAGCCGGTGGGTGGGCGGGCGGGCAGGTGGCGGTGCTGTCCTTGGAGCCCCCCGGGCTGTGTCCCTGCAGTCCACCCTGCTGCCGTGTCCTCACAGGACCACGCTGGGACAGATGGAGCCTCTTAGGATGGGAACCGGGATAGGCCTCCCCACGCCCCTGGGATCTGAGCTGGAGCCCTTTGTGCTGCTCTACCAAGGGAGGGATCCCTCAGTGGCCCTGGAAAGGGCAGGGTCACGTGGCCCTCCGTGCCTCTGCAGCTGTCGGGGCTTCCAGATGGTGCCTGTGTCCGTGGGGTCCTCTGCTCCTTATGACCCTCCTGTTTTCTTGTCCCCCGTCTTGGGTCCATGGGAGGTGGTAGTGGCCTCCCCTCAGGCCTCTTGACAATGACCTGTTTACCGGTAGGGGCCCTTGCTCCCAGACAGGCAGCTAGGATCTCCTGGGGAGTGGTGGCAGGTGGAGCCCTGGCCGGGAGGAGCCTGAGGTAGCACCATTGCCGGGCCTTTTCTGGAGCCACCCGGGGCCACGCTTGTGACCTGGGGCTCTCCGTGCTCATCCACGTAGCCTTCCAATGATGAGATTTGGTCTGAATGGACAGAATTGATGGGATTTGCGAAGGAAATCTGTAGCTGCACGCACACACCGACCGTAAATCCCAGTCTCTCGTCATTAAGCATCCGTTATTTGGTCTGTGGATGGGGAGACTGCCGCGCACCTCGGCTGCCCCGTGCCCTGGGTGCCTCAGTCTGGACCGGCCGGAGCCTGGAGGCTGGCTCCCGTTCCCAGGCAGGTATGCGGGGCCACCCCCTGGCCGCCGTGGACCCGCCCCCGCCCCCCCAGCGCTCACTGGCCTGTTTGTTGTCATTCTGCGGGGCTCTGCGCTTTCTAAATTAATTCTGGAGCTGTTGTGTTTCCTTTCACAGTGTATTCCGAGCCGCACGGATCTGTGATGGGCTCTGGCAGCTTTTCTCCTAATTGCCCTTTCCGCATCAGCGGCGGAGCGATTAAGTGGCGGGGTGCGAGCCTGAGCGCGGCGGGGTGCAGCAGCCTCAGAGAGCGCGCTCAGCGGTGCGAGCCGTGCCCGCGGCCACTGCCCCGCAGCCCCGCCCCCGGCTGCCCGGGGCGGCGGCGACAGGGCGGCTTCGGGGAGGGCGGTGCCTGCGGCAGCGGGGCGGGGACGGTGAAGGCGGCCAGTGAAGCCTCCTCCGTGCGGGTCGGAAACCACCTTCCCGACGCCCCCCCTCCCCGGAGAGCGTGTGCCTCTTGGGCCGAGACCTCTCTCCAAAGGAGGGATGGCCCGTGTCAGAGGTGCTTCCCAGCCAGCGACCGGTGTGCGGGGAAGCTGCTGGCCGGGCCCGCGCTGTCGTGGCGGGTGGAGATGTGCTAGACGGATGGTGGGCTGGGCCTCTGGCTTCGTCGGCCCGGCCCGTGTGGGGAGATGCTGGGGTCACCGGGTGGCCTGGTTGCCGGTCCCCTGGCCGGGCGTTCTCGAGGGCCTCCTGCAGGGCCCTGCTGCCGGCCAGCTCTGGGGAGGCCTGGTCCTAGGTCGCCCGTGAGCAGGGCACAAACCCGAGGGAAGAGTACCCCCCTCCCACTGCCAGGCCTGCCCCCCACGGTGCCCGGAACTGAAGGGACCAGGGTTCCTGCCCGAGTGCAGTCTGCCTGCAGGCTGTGGTGTGGCCTTGTCCCTAGAGACACGCTAGTTGGGGCCCTGCTGAGTGACAGGCTCTTGCAGAGATCAAGGGCCAGCAAGTTTTCAGCCAACTGAAGGAAACAGGCCTTTAGTCAGAGAGAAGCCTCTGTGGGTCCCCTGAGGCGCCACGTGCCCTGAGCCCTCAAGACACTTGCGGAGATTGGGCTCTGCTGAGACAGAGGTCTTGGGCTTTATTTCAGGGTTTCCAGTGCTGTTTCTGTCCCTCTCCCTCCCCTGCTCTAAGCAAAGGCTGGCTGGGAGGGGGGGCAGCTCCCGCAGTCAGCACTGGAGGAACCTTAGGGGCCTGTGGCCGACCCCTTCCTAGAAGTCCCCCCCCACCCCCACCCCCCAGCCGGGACCTGTGACCGCAGCTCAGAACCAGGGTGCCTGTGCTGTCACTGGTGAGCCTGCCGCCCCCCTGCTGTGCTCCCCTCTCCGGGCTCGCGCCCCGTGGGACCTGTGTGCGCATGTAGGGGACAGCTGGGCAGTGAACCTGGTGGCTGGCCAGCTGCCTCCTCTCTCTGGCTGGGGGTGGGGCCAGGTCCTCGTGTCTCAGGAGGGGAATCCAAGCTCAGAGGATGAAGGCGGGGAGGCTGAGGTGAGGGCCGAGCAGGCTCCACGGGGGCTGGGAAAGCTGCCCTGTGCCCCTGGATCCCCACCCATGGGAGGCCAAAGACCCGCCAGATTCAGCTGGGCAGGGGCCTGCTGCCTCCCCATCCACATCCCTGGGGGTCCCCGGGGGCACAGTGTGGGCCGGTGGAGCCTGGTGTGTTTGGGCGGTGGGGCTGACCCCACTGCTTCTGGAAAGACAGGCTTGGGGCCTTGTGGGAAAACGCGAGCTCCCCAGCCGCAGGCCCCACCGCAGAATCTGGGGAAGGATGAGGAAGGGAACTGTGCTCTGTGCCAGAGCGTTGCTTGTGTTGGGAGGTGTGGGGAAGCCGGGACAGGCCCTGGGCCCCACCAAGCCCCCACGTGCTGGGGCGAGCCCTGCTGAAGCCTGTGGCTGTCCAGAAAGTCACCGATGCCACGTGTTCCCGTCGCTGCTGAGTCTGCAGCTTGTGCAGCTCTGGAATGCTGACATGGGGGCAGGCGGGACTGCTGGGGCGCCCCCGTGGCTCTTGGGACCTGTTCTGCCGCGGCATTCTGGCCGCGGCGCAGTGGGGAGGCGACACTGAGCGAGGCCGCCTGTGTCCCGTGCCCCTCTAGGAGACGCCCCTGGTTCCTTCTCTTGGTTCTCTTCACTGCTTGCTCGTGGCTGCCTTCTCCTCAGCCTGGCCTCCGGGTATGTGCGTGCGTGTCCCGGAGGGGTGGTGTCACCCGTGGGAGGCTGCAGGCCCTGGTCCCTGCGAGAAGGCCGTGCAGACGTCCGGCAGCCGTCAGGGGCCTGTTTGGGGGCCGGTGTGCCGTGGTGCGTCCGCCAGCCCGTCCCTGCAGCTGCCTGTGAGGCGGAGCGGTCTGAGAGCAGCCCCTGTGGGCCACTGGGCCTCTGTGCTGTGTCCCCACCTGCCCCTCTCTCCCTCGTCCCTCCCCTCTCTCCTCCTTACACCCTCCCCAGTGCTCCTCTCCTTCCCACTCACAGAGCACCGAGGCCTGTATCTGTAGGGGGAGCCCCCCTAAAGCTGCCCCCTGGCCTTACGTTGCCTCCTGCGGAGCCTCCCACATGTGTGGCCACGGGGCCATCACTGAGGCCTGTGCTGCTGCTGGCCTGGTGGCTGCACCCTGTGCTGGGGCTGGAGGGCCCTGGGCAGAGAGGTGGGCCGAGCACGGTCGGGTGCCACCTGCCGGGCTGGTATGGGCAGTGCAGGTCCCGCTAAAGCCGGCCGTGTCCCCAGCTCCTCCCTGCGGTCCCCTCCCCGGCCAGGCCCATGTGGCTCTGCTGGGCAGTTCTCTCTGCATGTGCGAAGCACGAGCCAGTTTGTACAGGCCTCCCTGTGCAGTAATGGAGCTAGGGCCCCCTGGACGTGTGGCTCCCACACTGCTGTCTCCGGCTGCCGTGGCGAGCTGTCTCTGGCCCTGTGGCAGCCACGACGGACCCCCAAGCAGGACTCGGGGTGAGTGAGGCCGGGGCACACCCACTGCCCGGGTGCTCGCCTCCGTGGCCCGCTCGCTGCCCTGGTGCCATAGCCCTGTCACTGTGGCCACCAGAAAGGCAGTGGCCCGGAGGGAAACCGGGGAATGTCAGGAGAGGGTCCCGGCAGTCTGGGTTTTGTGAGGGGGACACATGGTTTTCTGTGAGTGACAGCTGCTCTTTCTAGAGGCGTTCTTTGCAGCCTCCCTGGCAAGCATCTCTCTTTAGCCCCAACACAGAGGAAGCAGGGGAGGGACCCTGAGAGAAGGTGCAGCTGTGGTGAGCGGGACGCTGTGCCCTTGCAAGAGCCCCCAGGCCGGGGCTCTGTGGGAAGCTGGGACCTCCGGCCCCTGTGAGGTCAGGCTGGTGGAAGGGCCCCCGGGCCTGGGCGGGTGGCCCTCATGAAGCTGCGGTTCCTTGGGGGCTGGGGCTGCTGCGTCTGCTAGGGGGACTCCCCTCCTGGTGCTCCCATCCCTGTGGGCGAGAACAGGGGGTCACTAGGGAGGAGGCAGGCTCTGCGTGCCCTTCCTCCCCCGTGGGCGGTATGGCTGCATTGGCTCTGCTGTTGGGATCGCCGTCAGCGTCCACAGGGAGGACAGGGCGCGCTCTGAGCCTTGCCTTCCCCCACACCAGCATCATTGCGTGTCAGACATGCACCCGGGACAGGGAGCTGGGCCCTTCCCCGTCTCTCATGGCTCAGAATGTGGGGTGTCTGTCCATCTGGGAGCGGTGGGCCCTTCCCATCACTTTCTTGCCCACCCAGAAGTCCCCCCAGCAGCAGGTACCAGACGGGGTAGATGGGCCTTCGTTTCATGGGCCAGGCTCTGCCCCCTTGGCTGGACTGGCCCTGCTTGAAGGTGGGCCCCGGTGCTGTTGGTGAAGAGTGGACGTGGCCCTTCACCTGTCCCTGGTGGACTTGGGAGCCCCCACATTGCTGCCCAGAGCCTCTGGTCTTCTGGGGTTTCAGCCTGGCTGTGGAAGCGAATGCCTTTGTACCTGGTAGGCTGGCCTTCCCGTCCCTGTCTGGCCAGGCCCCCAGATGGAAGGGGCTTTGAGATGACAGAGCACTGGACGTTTGTGAGGCCAGAGACCGCAGGCTAGCAGGCCCGGTGCGGGGGAAGGTGTTGGCGGGCACCGGTCCTGCCTAGGTGGTGGGGGCTGTGGCCTCAGGCCGCTGCACTGGGCACGTGAGCCCTGGCAGTGGCATAAGCGAGAGGCCTTGGGAGGAGACTGTGGCCCGCTCCTGGGCCTCTCCTGCCAGGCTGGCTTCAAGTCCCGTCCCCTGGCAGGTGTTAGTGGGGGGGAAGCGGCGCTGGGCTCGGCTCCGTGTTTACCGACACAGGGGCTCCGGCAGGCGGCCCCCGCTCTGTGCGTCGTCGCACCTGGGTCACAGGGAGGACAGGCCGCCAGCACCGGGCCCTGCCAGGCAGCGAGGCCTGCGCTGGGGTCGAGGGAGAGCAGTCGGCATTAGGCCGGCAGGACCGTAGGGTCATCTAGGCTCTGTGTCGGCGCAGGATGGGCTACCTTGACAGGAGTTCAGGCATTTCCTGTGGCGCTGGCCGCGGAGCCCCTGCAGTTCCAAGTGGGAAGGCCTCTCGCAGGCTGGGCCCTGGCAGGGACCCCGCATGCTCCAGGTTGGGGTAGCAAGGGCTGCCACTGCCTCCCCCTCCCCTGACGTCTTCCCGGGGGGGGGGGGTGGGCTCGGGGGGGGGGGAAGGCTGGGGGTGCCCACCTGCCAGGAGAGGACCTTGAGGGGCTCGCTGAGCTCCCTGCTTCTTCCCAGTGCACGACAGGTCTTGCCAAAAACGCGTTGAATGAGTGAGTTCCTGCCAGAGCCTTCTGCAGGGGACACAGCGGTGTCGGTGCTGCCTTCCATCAGAGCCTGGCCTGTGCGACGTGCCCCGCGTGGAGTCCGCTTCCTTCTCAGGCCTCTGCTCTGCTCTGCAGTTACTTTCCAAACGCTGTTTTCACTGTTCGCGTCCTAAACTTTCCTGTTGTCCTTGGCTGCGTGATTCCACGGAAGTGGTAGATGGACCTCAGGCCACCTAATCCTGGGGCTGTGAGATGGGCTCGCCCGGCTCGGTGCCTGGCTGTAGACGACGGACCCCGAGTATCATGGCTGTCAGCGTGGGCCTGGGGGCTGGGCCTTGTGTTCTGGGGGCTCCGCGACTTGGGATCCAGAGGCCTTCACGCAGGCACGAGCACCGGTTGGCCTCAGAAGGGCTGAGGGGTCCCCAGGGTTGCCAAGGCCAGAACTGGGCTCTGAGCACAGGAGGGCACAGGCCTGTCCTGTGACCTGGGGCCAGGGGATGAAGGGACCAGAGTGGGCCCCCTGGCCACGAGCTCTGCCTTCCTGAAGCTGGAGCTGAGCCCCCGGACCCGCCACGCACCATGGACAGACTCCGGTGCCCTTCGGGGGCGCCGGCCACTCCCTGACGCATGTGTGCTTGCCTGAGGCGCTGGTGCTCCCCGCGTGCTGTCCTGGGGTGCTGGGGTCCTGCAGGGCGTGCTGAGCCAGAGTCGTGCCCTGCCTGGAGTGTCCTCTCCCTGCCTGGATTCCTTAGCTGCCTGCCACGGTGCCCCCGTGGCCTTCCCAGTGTGTGGGGGTGCCTCCTGACCTCCCAGGAGGTGCTGGGCCTCCCTGCCCCCCGTGCCCATGCCTGCGGGTGGGGGATTGGTGAGAGGTGCTCAGTCTCCCCCTTGCTCTGGTAGGTAGCACCGTGGTTAAGAGGGGAGGGACGACCCACCCCCATAATCTATAGCAACTGTCACGGAGCAAACTACTCCCATCTCATACAGACGGGTCAGGTGTCGGCACGATCGATGGCTCACGCACAATAATTATAGGAACTAGCGGCTTGTGTTGCTTGAGTGAGTTTAAGAAGAGTAGGGTCTCAATCTTTCTTCTAATAGGGCCCTGACAGTCCGTGGCGGCGTTGGCGCTGCGTCTTGGGCTGACAGTGTCGTCATTAAACACCAGGTAGTGTGGGACGACAGCGAACACGGCCCGCTGGGGGACAGGCAGCTGACAGCCCTTGTTTGTCATCACCGAGCCGCCCACGCTCCTCAGGCTGCAGGGCCGATGGCTGCTCGGTGACGTATGGCCTGTCGGGCTGCCTCTGTGATTTGATCATCGCTAACCGTTTGTCAGCGGCCGGTCCCCGGCTTGGATGACGGTGCGGCGGAAGGCTGGCGGCGAGCGCCTGCAGGCCGCGGGGTGCACGTGGGAAATCAGTGGGGCTGGATGGACTGCTGCCCCTCAGACCCCCCTTCCCGGGCCCTGGGGTCCCTACGGCTCTGTCACAGAGGGGTGTGTGCTCGGGTCCGTGCTGATTTGGCCGGGGCGCCCTTTTCACGGGCTGGCCTCTGAGCAGAGGGAGCACAGAGCCGGCCTGAGAACTTCCGCGGGGGGGCCTGTGGACGCGCTGGCCTCCGATGGCCCCAGGGTGCCCGGGAGGGTCTCCAGCTGCCCTGGCTCCTTGTCCCCGGCCACCAGCAGAGACAAGGGCCAGACCATCTGATGGCAGCGGGGCTCTTCCAGCACTGGAAGTGCTGGGAACCATCAAACACAGGAAAAGTGGAGTGATTTATTAGACTCATAAAAATTCATACTTTGTGATTCCAGTCATCCCACCACTGAAGCTTGTTAGAGCTCAGTCCCTGGCAGCTCCTGGCGGGTGAGCGCTGGGCGGGGCGCGCACTGCCTTCTGCCTGGGCTGCTGTCACGCCTCATTTGGAGAAGTGGACGGGCCCCTGCAAGCACATGAATAAGTGTTCACAGGGTGGGGGCTCTGTCACGGTTCGGCCGTGCTCTCGCGGGTGGGAACACGGCCGCCAGGTCCTGTCACCTGTGTGCTTCCTGCACCTGCGGGGCCTGGGTGGACAGCAGGGCACCTGTGTGACGGTACAGGTGGAGGTCTGTGGGCATGTTTATAGCGGTCTTTACGGGGCAGGATGACGTCTGCCTCCTGGCCGCTGTTTTCCAGGCTGGCGTCAGTGGAATCGAGCTCCTTTCCTGTCCTTCCTGACGGGCTCTGGGCAGAGGCCCCTTGGCCTAGCGCCGACCTGCCCCAGCGGGGCTCTTCCCTACATCTGTACCCCGAGGGGCCAATGTGCCCTGTCAGCTGTGCTGTTCGTCGGGCTTTGTGTGTCCTATGTGGAGGGCAGGAGGGAACGGAGGCTCCCCCTTCTGATGAAGATGTTCCACTAGAGCCGGCCAGAGCCAACCCTGCCTGGGAATCAATGCCCTGCACACAGTGGAGGGGCCTGGGGGCCTGGGAGCATGTGGGGGGGGGGTGCAGGGAGAGAGGCTGGGAGCCTCGTGGGGGAACCCGGGAATCCCCTGCACACAGTGGAGGGGCCTGGGGGTCGGTGGGGCGGGGGGAACCGCTTCTGTCTGCCTCCTGGCTCGCAGCCTGCCGGTGCCCGCCTCCGCGCCATGCGGCCACCCGCAGGGAGCTGGCTTCTCGCTTGGCCGGCGGGAAGTGGTGCCCAGCAGCACTAATCTCCCGCGCCCCTCGCCGCCCCGAGGGGCCGTGCTGCCGACCCTCGCCTCCTGCCGCAGGTGGGGTGCCGCTGACAGAGCAGCTGGGAACAGCCTGGCGCGGGGCCTGGCGGGGGAAGCCGGTGGTACTTTCTAAGCCGCTGTGTCTGAGGCAGCGGCGGGTGGGGGGCGCCGGAGGTTCCCTGAGCACCCCGGCGTCCGGGCAGGGGGTGTGCGTTCGTGGGGCGGTCTGGCGGATGCTGCAGCTGAGCTCGGCTGCTGAGGGGCCTAGACGGACGGGCGGGGGATCAGGGAGGAGGTCGGGGCTGTTGACCAGAAAGGACGCGTGCTTCTAGGCTCACCAGAGACTAGTCTGCAGACGGGGCTGAGGGAGGCCGGCACGGGGCCCCACTGGCGCTCAGGCGGAGGGGTCCCCGGTCTGCAGGCCTGGGAGGCCCAGACCCCCTCTCCCCCGACCCCCACCCCGGCAGCCCCGAGCGCTCCGACACAGGTGTGGCAAGGTGTCCACTTACTGCCCTAAACGCGCTGAACCGCGAACTCAATTAGAAGGTAGAGATCATCAGTCTAGAAAGGCTGAGCCGAAGCCAACGCTGCCCACAGCGGTAGCACCGCCGTCCGAATGGGACCCGGCTTGGTGGGTTCTGCCCGTGGTTCCAGCTGGGAGCAGGCCCAGCGGCTTCCTGGGTAGAGCGGCCCGCCCTGTTGCCTGGGGCCCTTGGCTGAGTCTTTCCCATGTGGTAGGCCTGGGGGGGGGGGGCTGGGGGGCAGAAGGGCAGTCCAGCCCAGTGTGGAGAGATGGCCAGGTTGTTCCTCGGTGTCCTGGAGGAACCCTGCAGCTTGCCTCCAGCCAGGGGGCACCGGCGTCAGTAGAAACTGGGGCGTCGGTGTCCTCGCCCCAGGTCCCAGGGCTGGATCCCATTCCGGGTGCTGATCTCCCAGTAGCACAGAGATGGGGGCCCATCTGAGACGGGGCGGGGTGGGGGGTGTGGACCAGCCCTGTGTCTGGACACATCCTTCCTGGTTAAGCGCGTAACTGAAGGGTCTGGGCTCGTGCTGCAAAAGCCCTGGTGGGTCTCGGAGGGGCTGGCAGGCGGGCCACATGCGCAGGAAATGGCCGCGCACGGTGTGCGCCCATCTGTGCCGGCCCCCGTGCGGAGCCTCGGGCGTGTGGGCCGGGCCGTGCGGCGGGACCGCGGTCAGAGCCGGGGGCACAGAGTCGCCAGGGTGGAGTTCGGGCCAGCATTCCCTTGGCAGCTACTGTGCGGACACTGGGGAGCAACCGGCCTGAGGCTGAGTGGGGAGGGGAGGGGAGAGCAGGCCTGGGACCCCCTTCGGCGGCACCCGACGACCAGAGCCCGGACCCCACAGGCCTTCCTTCTGGCTGCTTCCTGCAGATGGTGTGCATCCACGGACCTTTCCTGGTGGCCTCTGGGGTCGTCTCGCCCCTCCTAGGAGTGGGGCCCTTTTCGCCCCCAAATGCGGCCCCGGTTCCACCGTCTCCAGGACCGTGGGGGTCACCGAGGGGACAGCTCAGATGACGTTGACCTTCAGAAATGCCCTGGTGGACGGGTGGTGTCTAGAGAGAGCGGGCACACCTCACTGTCCCCCTCTGAGGCCGAGTGGGGCTTGGGGCCCACCCCACAGCCCTTCTCCGGGCCTCAACCCCCGGCCCTGCCCCAGGCAGACAGGACGTGTTGCTGCCGTTCGCCCTGGTCATCTCGAGCACTGCCCGTCCTGCCCGGCCCAGGGCTCCGCAAGCAGCTCGGCTGCCCCGCGGGGTTTCAGACGTGAGAACACCGTTGCGCGTTGAAGGCTTCTCAGCCGGTGCGCCTGCTGGTCTGCGTACGTTGCCGTGGCCGTTTTGCCAGGAGTGCGGCATACCCGCTGTTAGGACGGAGCCGGGCTCGGCTGGGGTCCTGCAGGGTTGCTGTGACGTGTGGGTTTGTGGCCACTGTGCAGCCCACCTGCCACCAGCAGGGAAAGCGGCCCGCCCCTGCGGCACCTCCCGCTGCCGAGAAGACCAGGCGCCTCTGGGCTGACCTGCACCTCACCTGCCCCTGCCCCCTGCACCCACAGTCTGTCGAGTGGCTGGTCTCGGGTCAGGGAGGTAGGGTAAGGCCCTGGAGGGCTGGGAGATGCACCTCGAGCTGGGTGCGGGGAGCCTGCCTGGGCCCAGTCCTCCCGTTGGCTCTCTGTGGGCTCCTTGTTGCCTGCGCACTCTCCAGACCCGCCTGGCTTGCTTGGCCCTCACTTCTGTCCCTGTCACCGCCCCTGGGTAGTACAGAGTCTGAGGGCGAGGTGAGGCCTTGGCCGCAGGTATGAGCCTTTTGCCAACCTGGAGGCGGTGTGGGGAGGCCCAGGCCCCGTGCTAGCCGGCTGCTCCTTCGTCCCCCGGGAGCCCCCAGGGCACCTCCCCGCTTCCTCCAGGAGAAGCCAGCACCCTGCTTGCCTAGAGCTGTTCCCTGCTTTTCACTGCCTGGGGCCTGTGGCTGTGCTGTCCCTTCTGTTTGGACCCCACTCAGGCCTCTCCCGGTCCTTCCAGGCTGGCGGGGTCACTGCTGGGGGCACTCGTGACAGGTCCTGCCTGCCGTGTGCACCTCTTTGCACCCCTGACCACCATCAGCTGCGGTCACGACCATAAGCTGGCCGCTGATCTGAGAGCCTTGCTCTTGCTGGAGAGCAGAATTGTGTCCGGGGCCTGCCCCAAAGGCCGTGGCTCTCAGAAACTGCCCAGGGAAGAGGCCCCACAGGGGACGGGTTTGTGGGCGTGCAGGTGCCCAGGTGCTCACAGGGGCCTCCCACCCTCTCTCTCGGGCACATCAGTGACCCCACTGCCAGGTGCTGTCCCACGTCTGTGCCAAGGAGGGGGCCAGGCTGGTTTCCGTGGCGCGGTCCCCTCCCTGCTCTGGCCCCTCTTGTCTGCCTTAGGCCAGGCCTCCCTCACCCAGTGCCAGGCCTTGGGCTGGGTCGAGTTGGCACCGCATCAAAAACTCCGGTTAAGCCTGGAAGGAAGACCTTCCGGAGTGAGTTTGGGTGCACAGAGCTTGTCGGTGGTTGGCACCCACGGGCCCTGGTCAGGTGGGGGCCCTGTGCCCATTTCGGTTGGGGGCTGTGGGCGGCCTGACGGGAGGCAGGTGCGGGTGGGTGGGGGCACTACCAGCCTACAGCAGGGTGACCAGCTGGGACCTGAGCCAACTGAGAGTGGACAATGGCTTCTGTGGCAGAAGAGCAGAAATCCCTGTGGCTTCTGAAATGCTGAGCCGCAGCACGGCCTTTTAGACTAAGCTGTCTGCAGCCTGTTTGCAGATACTGACGCGTCAGGGTAGCTGTTGATGAAAAGCGGATCAGGCAGAGGAAGATGGATCTCCCTGGACTGTGAACTGGGGAGCCTGGGCCAGCAGAAGCCCTTGGCCTCATGGCCACCCCACCAGCTCGGCTCCCCACCCACAGCCAGTGGGGTCTCCCCCCCCCCCCCCCCCGCCCCACGCTGCCGTGGTCCCAAGAGGCCAGGGGTCTGGGGCCTGGCCTGGGGCCCCTCTTCCAGGAGCATGGCTTGGTTTTGAGGGTGCACGACAGGCAGGCTGGATTCCGTCTGCGGGCTCTGTCCAGTCCTGTTCCACTGGCGCAGGTGGATTCTGTGCTCAGGTACCAGTCACTCGCTTTTGCTCAGCTGTCCTGTCCCCCAGCAGGGATGGAGGGCTGGAGACAGCCCTGCCCTTAGTCTGTGCCTCCACCAGCAACACCCCCGCTGCCTCTTCACGAGGCTAGAGGCTCAGGGAAGAGGCTTCTGGAACGGGGTGGGAAGCCAGCTGTGGACAGGTCTGCCATCTTCATGGGGCCTGTCTCTGGAGGCCCCAGTGCCCCTGTCTATGGGCCGTTGCTGGGCGAAGACCAGAGGCTGGTGGATGGGAGGCCACGGAGCCAGGGGCGCGTGGTCCCTGCCCCGCCCCCCCACCAGGCCTTTCCCTAGGGGGCCGGACAGTGGGGTGCTGCTGGGGACACTCGCTCAGCCCTGAGTCTGCCCGCCTGTATGGGGAGCAGCCTCAGGCAGCCCTTTGAACAGTCTTCGTCTTCTCCTTATTCATTAAACAGTTGTGAAATTAGCAGCTCATTTTCTACCTAGTTATTGCCCTTTGAAGTTCCATAAAAATCTGAACTCCGTCTCAACTCCTGCTCTGCACTAAAACAGAGAGAGCTGTGACCTCCGTCTGATGGGCTCTCCCGTCTGGTGGCTGGTCAGGAGGGGGACTGGGGGAGCCGAGACGGGGCATGGCCCTCCCTTTCCTGCCATCCGCCCAGTGCTCTGGGGCCCTGGGAGGGGCTGGTGTGTGTCCCGCTTCCACGGCTGGATCACGGGGGGCAGGACGTGCTGGGGGCAGGAGCCAGGCTGGCTGGGCTCCGCCGCTGGATGGGTGTCCCGCCTCCCTGGGCCTTAGTGGCCTCCCTCCCTGCCACCACGCCTGCCCCGCGTGCCCGTGCTCGGTGCTCAGGAGGGCCCCTGGCTGCAGCCTAGTCCCCCCACCCCGTCTGGGGCCCCCGAGCACGGGCGCGCGGGGGAGGCCGGCCCCCGGGCCGACTGTGCAGGCGCGAGGGCTCCGCTGATAGATGGGCTCATATCCCACTCAAATATGATGCCAGCAGTTTTCTGTAGTTCGTCTTCCATTGCGGTAGTAAAGTTTTTAATTAGGAAAGCTAATGAGATCGATTAGTCATTAGAAGTGACCTCTGCACGGCAGGGCGGAGAGGGCTGTGTGTGTGGGCCTGATAACGCGGCGCCCGGGCCTCGTTGGCAATAAAGGCGCGAAGGGTTTGATTTGAGTGAAATGTGCCACAGGGAATACATCATGCGGAGAAAAAAAATTACAACCCTGGGAGTCTGTAATGAAGGGAATTAAACCCACATCCTATCTAAATAACATGATTATCTACACAAACCCTCCGCCAGCCGGGGGGAATGGCCGGCTGCTGGGGCTGCCTTCCCAGCCGCGGGGTCGGGGCGAGGCCTGGGCTCCCGAGCCACGGGGAGCAGGGCGGGGGTGTGCCTGCCACCTTCGCCCTGGGGCGGGCCTTGCCGCCTCCCACCCCAGCTTCCCGGTCCCCGTGTGCAGGCACAGTGTTAGGATCCCTGCGCCTGTTGGCCACGGGGGCACACACCCACCTGTGTGTTCTTGGCACGGGCGCCCTAGGCGGTCTCCCCGGGGTCACTGCCGTGAACCCTTCCGCTGCCTGTGTCTAAACTGCCCATTGAGGAAAGATGGGGGCCAGGAGTGACCAGCAGGCCAGGCTGTAGGGGTCACAGCCCCGCCGTGGGGCAGGGTGTGCCCTGCTGTGCCCTCCCCTCCCCTTGTTGCTCAGGACCACGGGGGGTGGGGCCTCACAGATGACAGTGTGAAGGAAAGGACACCAGGCTGACTGTTTAAAAGGAGATCTGCCTTGTTACTTTGCGTTTCCCAGAAGTGGTAATTGGGCACTAATAAGTAAAATGCAGTAAGTTAAGCAAAAAGTTGATTTTACAACAGGCCTGCGCTTTGCAGGAGTGCATCCTGAATACAGTTGCCTGTTAACTTGAATGCAGAGTCCAGGCCTTTGGGCGTGGGGGCGGGGGAGGGGGCTTCCTAGAGGTGGCAGTGCTCACATCCGGAAGAGGGGAGTGGGGCTGGGCCAGGCCTGGGTTCCCTATGCTCAGGACGAAGGGGGTGGGGCTGGTGAGTCAGCACGGCTCCCGGGCAGGAGTCCAGCTGCAGAGCCAGGGCTGTGTGGCACCTCCCATCCCAGAGCAGCCAGCGGCCGCTGCCTGGGAGGCCTGGGGTCAGGCGTGCTGTCCGGATGCAAGGGCCGAGGGAGCAGGGCGGCTGTGAGGGTAGCTTGGGGCCCGGATGACTTAGAGGAAGGCTCTTAGTTGGAACAAGCTGTTATTGATTTTCTGTGGTCCATCCTTGCTTGTAAGACCTTGAAAATTCAATTCAGCAAACATTTATCTATCGATGCCCACTGTGTGTGAGGCTCTCCCCTGCATCCCAAGAGCGTGTGGGGTGCTCAGAGCTAAGGATCCACTCACTTTGGTCACTCAGCAAGATCAGGTGTCCCTGGTGATGCCGTGTCGCCCTTTGGTTTTGCTGACCTTCTGTTTTCTCCCCAACTCCCTGGAGCTGCTGCTCTTGGAGGGAGGGAGAACCAAGGGGAGACAGAGACAGACAGAAGGGGTGAGGGGAGAAGGGGGGGTCTTCCCCTGTTGCCGGGGCGTCTGTCCTGGCCTCACCTGGATGTGTCGTGGCTCCCTTTGGTGGGCAGCTGCTGTGCGTCCCTGCGCCAGTCTGGTGACCAGAGCTGTGCCCTGCCCCTGGCACTCTTTGGGCCTTGAAGCCCACGTCCACCTCTGACAGGTGAAAGGGCCCTGCACAGTCTCCTTGGTCTGGCAGCAGGCGTGCACCCTCTAGTCCGGGGCACTCGGGAGGGCTCTGACCCATGCCGTGTCCTGACCTTGCCGTGTGGGTGGATGGGTACCCTGGCAGAGGGTGAGGGGACACCTGGAGGAGGGGCTCTTCCGACATCCGGGCAAGGGGCACAGTGTCAGATACCAGGCTTGTCCTGCTTGTTCCCGGCCAGGTGTCCCCCTGGATGTAGTGGGTTCTGGCGGGCCGGGCAAGCCTGGAGAGGAGGTGTGTGGAGCCAGGAGCTGGTTCGGGGGCCTGGCGGTGGGCTGGAGTCTGTTGGGTCTCGGGCTCTGAAAGATGGGTTTTAGATGCTGTCCGTGATTCGTAACAGCTCCTTGCAGGCCGGCAACGGGGAGGTTCTCAGTCTGGTTTGGGATCTGTGGGTTCTGGGAGGGTCTAGCGGAGCAGGCCCGGGTCATGGAGCGCTGGTCCGTGCTGTCGGAGGAGCCAAAGGACTGGCACCAAGCGGGACTAGCGAGGGGATGTGGGGGTTTGGTGCCGCCCCGTGCACTGCTCCCTCCGGGCCACCTGGGGCCCTGGCAGCCTTTGGCTGAAGGGTCACGGGTCTGCTCTGGTGCTGATGCTCCGGCAGTGAGACCCTGTGCGTTTTCCTGGGGGCCTCGCCTGGCACGCACGCCGCCCCCCCCCCCCCCCCGCCCCTGCCACTGCCCGACAGCCTGACCCGGCATAGCGTCTCTGTGAGTGGGAGCCCCAGGAAGCTACCCATGCTGGGGTGCTGTGCAGGCAGGTTGGATGGGACGAGGAGGAGCCCACAGGGACCCTGGGTCCCAGCGCCGGTCCGAGAGGGGAGCTTCCGGAGAGGCTGCCGGCCGTGGGCTGGGTCACGAGAGGCTTCGGCGCCCCCGTCCCGCGCTGCGTTCGCTTTAATTATCTGGGCAGTTAGAGCTGTATATTATGCGAGCCGGGCAATTAGGTACGTTCCTCGAAGCTGTGGAGAAATTGCCGGCTATCAAGTGGAGGGGAACTCGGGCAAAACAGATCCCTGTTAATTGCATGAACCATTCAGCAAAAGAGAAGCTGTGGTGTACGTACATCCCCCGTAAGATGTTATGAAAACATTGGTGATTAAATACATAAATCTGCGTGAGCATGTGCTGGGGGTGCCCGGAGAGGGAGGCGAGCAGTCTGCACCCCGGCCTCCTGCGCCCTCCTGCGGCCCCCTCCTCGCTATTCCTGGAG
Organism: Acinonyx jubatus; assembly: GCF_027475565.1. Lineage (NCBI taxonomy): Eukaryota > Metazoa > Chordata > Mammalia > Carnivora > Felidae > Acinonyx > Acinonyx jubatus. The sequence goes on from NC_069394.1 coordinate 1,172,577, forward strand.
GTTCTGGGGAGTTGGGGCCAGAGTGGGGGTCCTGAGTCTGGGGACTGCCTGCTGAGGGGCACCAGCCCATGGTGCCGCACCAGTCAGCTGGCCCCGGGGCGCTTCTGCCGCCCCCCCCGCCCACGTGTCACTCGGCATCCCCGGTGCCCTGTGTCTCAGGACTCCAGGCCTGGGCCCAGCTCTCTGGAGCCTCGGGCCCCTGGGTGCTCTGGGGCTGTGTGGGGCAGGGCTGGAGTGAGTCGAGAGGCCCCCTGCCGACCTCCACTGACCCCCTCTGTGTGCGTTTCCTCTGCAGCGTCCAGCGTGCACACCCTGCGGACGCCTCCCACCGGCAAAGTGATCAAGACCCGCTACCGCATTGTCAAGAAGACGCCCGTGTCTCCTCTCAGCGCCCCCCAGTCTCCCCTGTCCCTGCCCTCTTGGCGGTCACGGCGGCTCTCGCTGTCCAGGTAGGATGCCCTCATCCCGGCTGCCTTGGGCCTGGGGCCTGTAGGGGACCGAGCTGGACACACAGAAGCGCTTGGTCTACAGTTTGCCGGCTGTGGAAGAGGCTAATTTTTCTGTGTAGCAGTTTCTGCAGCAGACCTACGGCCAGCCTGCGCATGCCGCGTGCACTCACGGACACATGCGTGCACTCACGGACACACGCGTGCACAGACACGCATGCCCTCCACCGCTGTCTGTAGGGTGTTAGCTGGCAGGGGACGTCCGTGGGGGAAGCCACCATCTGGACAGTTGAGGCCACACCGGGCATTGTTCCACTTCATGGAGAAACTTCTGGTTAGAGGTAGGGCCTGAGCCGCCCTCTGGGAGCTGTGGCCCATCTTTTCTTCGGCACATGGGGCTACGGCCCTCTCCATGTCCCCCCCAATGGGTGCTGCCTGCACCCTACCCCCCAGTGCTGCAGCTTTGCTCTGGGCCGCTCCTGGCTGAGGGCGTACAGAGTGGGGACGGTTCCACTTATTTTCTGGGTGCCCTGGCCCGGAAGTGGGAGGGCTCTGTTGGGGCAGCAGCTTTAGGGGATAGAAGTCGGGGGCCCCTGTTGTGAGCCTGCTCAGCCCTGGGGCCTCAGGAGGCCCGTCGTGGGGGGCATGGCCCCTTCCTTTGCTGAGGTGGGGGGTGGGGCGGCAGCTCTGGTGGGTGAGTGGGAACGGGGCGCCCTCTGGGAGCCTCTTCCTAGGGGAGCAGAGTGGGAGCTCCCTCATCCAGCGTCGGCCTCCACCCGGGTGCGGTGGGCACTCTGGCCGAGGGCTGTGGACAAGGGACTGTTGTGCCCCACGGGACTGGACTACACAGAATACTGGGCAGGGGCCGTCCTGCTAGCCCACCAGGAGCCCCACCACCTGCTGGCCAGTGGCTCCCTGGCTCTGGGGCTGTGAGAGGAGGTGCTGGCCCGCTGGCCTGTGGCAGGGCGATTGGCCCACCCAGGCCGCGGCACCCACTCCCTCCTCCGTTACCGCGAGGCTGCACTGAACTTGGCCCTGCTGCTGGTTTTTCTGGAGGCAATAGCTGCAAGTATATTTTAAATTAATTTTACTGCACTTTTTGTAATATTTTTGTTTTAAATAGATTTATAAGTATCTTGGGGGCTATTTCTACAAATTTATGAAGATAATTTTCACTCTCTCGATAAGGTTAAATTTACACCTGCTATTTCCATATTAATTCACAGTGCTAAGTGGGTCTAATTTTCTTCCGTTCTCCTATCTAGTGAGCATGGCCTTTCCTAATGCAATTTCCCCCTCACTAAATCACTGTGATCGGGAGTCATGATCGAGCTAAATTAACTTAAATTAATTTACTTAATAAGAGCCCCAGATCATCGTGAATGAGGTTCAGATTTATTGATCTTGCTCCCGCCTCCCCTCCCGCGGTCCGAATTCCGGTCCCGCCTCCCCCAGGGGGCGTGGCTGGGGGCTGGGGCGGCCCTGTGGGGGTCACTGAGCAGAAAGGGGTGGCAGGCCCTGTGGGGCGAGGCCTACTGGGGGCGTGGCTGGGTGCACCCCCCCTGGGCTGTAGCCGCCTCATAACCAGGCAGAACGTCAAGTCCATTAGGTGGGGAGCAGCCCAGTCGGCAGCAGGACAGAGAATACTTGCCTGCGCCTCAGTGTGGGAGTTGAGCAGGTGGGGGTGGAGAGGGTGCTTGTCCCTATGCCGTGTGGGCAGGTCTGCGAGGTCTGACCTCCCGGCTCGGGTAGGTGGGATGGGCCGTCAGGGGAGGCGGGCCTCGTGCTGTGGTGCCGTAGGCCCGGCTCAGAACGGACAGGCCCGGACCCAGCTGCCCACCCTGCTTGGCCACGGCTCCCCCCGGGCCGGCTGCCTTGCAGGGAAGGCCATGGCCGTGTGGGTGCCCCGGCACAGGGGCCCGGCTATGGGTGGGGCGGGTAGGTGTGGTGAGGACGCCGCTCTGGTTGGCTCTGTGCTGCCCTGTCCCAGGCCGTGCTGGTGTCAGACGGCTCAGGTCCTGTGGCCCTGACTCGTGCGCGATGGCTGCGGGCTCGGGTCAGCTTCGCGGGTGCTCGAGGCTTCCAGCGCTCCCTGTGCGTGCAGGCGTGGCTGGGCCCTACCCCCCAGGACAGGTACACGTAACCTGAGGCCACGTGTGGAGGCTTTGCTTAGTGGGGTCTCCCTCCACCTGACCGCCTTACTCCAGGTCTGTGTCACCCATTGCCAGGGCTCCGGGACACACCCTGAGCACAGAGTCCTAGGTTCTTGGGGGCCAGGCCCCCGGGCTTCGTGGGCCTGCAGAGTAGGGTGTGGTGGAGGCCGAGGGCTGAGCGGCTCGGGTCCTGGGAAACGTGGCTGCCGGCGGACTGGGCTTCCTTTGCCCAAGGTCAGCCGGACCCCGGTGGGGGGTGGGCTTCCTTCTCAGCAGAGTGGCTGCCCGCCAGCTTCCTGGCCTGTCGGCTGCGTCCGCCTGGGCTTGTCTTGCCGAGGCAGCGGAAAGGGCCTGTCTCCAGGGCCGGCGGCCAGTCTGCTGCCCACTCAGCTGCTACTTTCAGCTCCATCGAGCTGGGGGCTGCCTGTGTGCGGCCAGTGGGTCCAGGGAGGCTCTGGCCGACTGGCCTGGCCTGTGGCCTTGACCTCCACCCTGTGCATCTGCAGGCTCTTCAGCTTTTCCCTGGGCATGAGGAGGGGTTGAGCCGGTGGCTGGGCCCAGGCCAGTGTGGTCTGAGGGCGCAGGGGTGAGAAAGCAGGGCTTCCCGCCGCCGGGTGGCCAGCCTCAGCCCAAGGCCCGTGAGCTCTCCTTGGCCCTCCTGATCCGGACGCACCTCAGAGGGGAACACCCCTGGGGGGTGTGGCAGGCAGGCCCCAACAGTCCTGGAAGTCTCAGTCGGCAGTGTTGGGGACTGGGAGACACAGGCGGGAAGTAAGTCAGGTGACCCGGTGGCCGAGAGTGCCGGTGTTGGCATGGGTGGCCCTGGATCCCACCCTCCTTCAGACACCCGCTTTGGAGAGAAAGCTGTGTATGTGTGTGTGTGGAAATGCTGCCGTCGCGGGGGAGCCTGGGGAGCGCCGCTGGGGAACACACGCCGTGTGACCCTGAGCGAGCGGGAAGGCCGGGGGGCGGAGCTCCCAGAGGCCCCTGGGGCTGCCTCACGGAGTGGCCAGATGTCCTGAGCAGGGCCGGGGCGGAACCTGGCTTATCAGCTAGATAGATGGCCAGTGGTCGTGGCAGGTCCGTGCCCTCCCTGTCCGGAGGGATGACACCCCTCGTCGTGGCGAGGGGTTGCCACGCTCGGTCCTGTGCCATAAGGGGCCTGGCGTCAGAGTGAGCGTGGGGGCAGCAGGGCCGCTGCCACTCTTGCTCCAGGCAGATGGGGCCGTGCTTCCCGACTGCCTGGGACTGTGGGGCGGGGGGGCAGCAGGCCCCTCCTGGCAGTGGCTGGTGGCCCCAGGGGCTGCGGGTGGGATCGCGGCGGGACCCGCAGGATGTACGGCTGGGCCCCGAGGACCACACGCCGCTGCTGCCCAGACCGGCCCGGCCCTGGGTGTGGGGTGTCTTGGGGGGCGGCGGAGGCTCCCGCCGAGCGAGGGTTTAACGTGTTTGTTCTCAGGTTTGTGGATTTGCCTGTGCCCTCGGCGGCTTCCAGCAAGTTCATTAATCTGAACTGCAGCTGAAACGTGACTTATATCCCTAAACCGCCTGTCACTTTTCACTCCTTCCAAACTCATTTGACGTGAAAGTGCGGGGTAAACAGAAGCCGCTGAGCTCAAGCAGATGAGTCTGGAGGCCGCTCCGTCCCGACTACAAATGGCGCTGTCACAGGGGCTGCCTCGCGCAGGCCCGCCTTACTTTATTTTATTTTATTTTAGCGCCTGTGCGGTAAATCTTGAGTAATCTCTGGCTGGTTTGACGAGGCTCGGGCTGCGATTTTGAAGGCTCTGAAATGTGTCTCCAAAGTGATGTCTCATTAAAGAGGAATTCAGCCTGAGGATGGGCTGGGCAGCACCCCCCCCGGGGCGGGGCTGTGGGGTCCCATGTGCTTCCCCCTCATGCCCGGCCCCCCCCCACCTCCCCGGACGCCCAGGATCTCCCTAGAGGCAGCGGGGCCCGGCCCCGGCCCTCGGGCCACTGACGCGGCAGGCTCTGCCCCTCTCTCTCTCTGTTCTGGAGGCTGGCCGTCTGAGGTGAGGGTGCCGGCGCCCTATCCACGCTGCAGGCAGCTGCTTCCTCAGCATGTCCTCGTGTGGCGGGACAGTCCTCTCTCTGAGGGCGCCAGTCCTGTCGGGGGGCCCTGCCCTCGTGACTTTGTCCAACCCTAAGCACCTCCCAGAGGCCCACCTCCGTGCGCCAGCCCGTTGGGATGAGGGTTTCAACATAGGGATTTGGGGGGCGCGGCGTTCGGTCCATCCAGGGAGCATCTGCTGTGAGGGAGCCCCCACGTGAGGTGGGTGCCTCCTCCGTGTCACGGCCACGCCCCAGGTCCTCACGTGTCTAGTGAGGGCCCTGCTCGGCCGTGTGCCCACAGGCCGCTCCCGCTCAGCCCAGGCCAGGACCCGTGACGGGACTAGTAGAGAAAACTGGGCGCCCCGTCGTGAGGCGGGAGCCCCCACAGGGTGGTGAGTGTGGTGAAGCTCCGACAGTGTACCCGGGACAGACGGGTGCTCAGGGAGCCCAGAGAAGGCCGGTCTCGGGGTGGGGCAGGCACGGTCAGTGTGGGCCGTGTTGCCAGGGGAGGGGGACCTGCTCCTGGGCCGGCAGGGGTGTGGGGGGGTACAGCAGGGGGGCTGCGGCCCTTCCTCCTGCCGAGCCCCTTCCCTGGCTGTGACCATGGGGTTCGGGCCCAGGGCGTGTGCCGCGGCCAACCTTCTCTTGACTTGGCTGCCATGCTCCTGGGCATGCCTGCCCGCACCCCCACCCACTCTCTGACATTCCGTCTCCCCCGTGCCCCAGCCGCGCCGTGTGGGCTCTGTCTGTGCACAGCCTGTACCGACAGCCTGAGAAGGTGCCAGGCCAGGCACGGCTCCCACTGCCCATGAAAGCGCTGAGTGACCGTGGCCAACGCAGCAGGAGTTTGAGTTGGCTCTGGTATGAACAACAGTGTCTACTTCGAGCGAAGAGAGATACCCGGCTGATTTCGCACGGGTGCCTATTCGGGCCCGGCCCGCTCTGTGCGACGGGCAATCGGCGCTCCTGGTCTCCTGTCAGATGCAGGGGAGGCCTGGCCTGCGAGTGTCTGGGGTTCCGCCCATCTGGTGTGCCCGGGGAAGGGAGGGCACCTCTTCTGCCGGGAGACAGCAGGTGGGGAGGAGCCTCGGCGTGTGCTGCGGGGACTGCCCTCTGCCCCACACAGGGCTTTCCTTGCCGGACTCAACGGCGGGCGTGCGCCTGCGTGGGGCGGCTTGGGCTTCGTGTGTGTGACCCCCGGGAATGGCCTGTCCTGTGGGCCCTGGGGAACGGCTGCCGTCCGCTCTTCCTCTCGACGGTGACAGGAGAGCCCACGGCAGCTTGCTCACGGGCCCCTGACCCTCTCCAGCCAGGGAGAACGGGGCGGGGGCATCACCGTCCACACTTGGGATTCCCAGTACCGATTGGGGTGGCCAGACCCGCGTGAGGTGGGGAGCTGCCGCGAGGGCCCAAGGTCGGAGGGGTGGGGGGGGCGTTGGGCCCAGGCCCGGGGCTGGTCCTGCCGGGGCGACCGGCGCCACACCAGCCCTCCTGGTCCCTGTCGCTCACCTCCGTGTCGGCGGTCCCCTCGAAGGGTGGTAGGGAAAGTGAGGTGAGCCACCCACCTGGCGTGAGCCGCACAGTTGGCTGTGTTGACATCCAGGTCAGGAGCTCTGACTACACAGTGACACTGCGAGCCCGGGGCTCCCGATGGCTCTGAAGGGGGCTTCCGAGCGCTGCGTGCTGCAGAAGACAGCCCCCCGCCCAGGCTGGAGCTGGGGGGGGGGGGGGGTTGCGGCTCTCAGCTGGGCGGTACCTTGGCTCCTGGGTGTCGCGGTTCGGGTCGGGCCCTGGCAGAACAGGCGGAGGCCCCCAGGAGGTGGCTGTAGCGGCCCCTCCCAGCCCTTTGCCTGGTCCGCCCGCTGTCCGAGGTCTGTGGCGGCTGCCCCGGATGGGGTCACCCTGCCTGTCTGGAAGCTGTGGCCCAGGAGAGGACAGATCCTGAGCTGGTAAGTCGCAGAAGTGTCCTGGGCCAGCATGCCCGGAGGTCCGGCAGGCCCGGGCGGTGGGCTCTCCTGGGCCTGTCTTTCGCCGTGCATCTCAGCCAGGCCTGGCTGTGGTGAGAGGGACGTGGCCAGGCACAGAAGGGGTCTCCCCCGGCATGCACAGCATGGAGGAGACCCCGAGAAGCCTGAACAGGCAGAACAGGTTCAAGTGCAGAGGCTTGACGAGGCCCCAGGGCCTAGCCTGGGATAGTGGGTGCCATACCCTGGAGCCCATTGGGCAGCCTAGACTTGGCGGTGCTGGGCTCCTGCTCCAGGGCGTCTGGACTTGGTGACTGCATCTGCCTCTGCCCAGCCCTGCGGATGTGCTCTGTGGCTTGTGGCCTGAGTGGGCCGTGTACTGCCCCCCTCCCGCGTCATGCCCAGTACGTTGCCTGGATGGTGCCCGTTGCCGCTGACCACCCATTGAAGCCCAGACGGTGAATTCCAGGGGCCGCCGTGGGGGTCGGTATGTTGGGGAGGGTCAGGGTGGGTCCGGGGGCTGTCGGAGAGGGAGGTAGGGAGAGGATAGTCACAGCGTCCTCACAGGTTTCTTGCATCTAATTTTTGGGGGTAAACACTTTGGGGTATGTCATTTTGATATACTTTTGCACGTACAGAAAAGTTGCAGACCTTGTATTGTTCGCCTCAGTTCACTGACTGCTTATGCTTTGCCCCATCGGCTGTATCATATTTCCCCTCTGTGTTCATATACGACCATTTGGATGGAATTTGCAGACCTGGTGCCCCTTGACCAGGCGCTGCAGTGTGGTCCCTGAGATCCGGGAGGGCTGCCTGGAGGCAGAGCTGGTGTGCAGCCCCACGGCGGTTGGGGGTTGCATCTTTCCAGCATCTTTGAGGCTGGACCCGGCCCTCAGCCTCGCTCCGTCTTTCCTGACACTGATGTTTTGGAGAGCGGAGGCCAGGTGCTTTGTGCAGCATCCCCGGGCTCGGACGCCTCCTTGTGAGGAGACTCAGATCTGCCATTTCAGCAGCAATGTCACGGAAGTGCTGGGTGGCCTGGAGGACCTGGCGTCTGGCTGCCTGGTGCCGGGGTGGGGGGGGTGGGTGACCTGACTGCCTGGCTGGCGGCCCGTGTGGGTCCTCAGGCGTTCGTGGGGAGGCGTTGGCCCTGCGTACAGCACCCTGTTCTCTGCTGGGCTTCACCCATGCATTCTAGACCCTTCGTGACTTTAACCCTGTGTCCTTTTGTACTCGCTGCGTGGCATCCTACCAGGAACCGCTGTCCCTTATCCCCCGTTGCTTGATGTATTTGTTCATCTTTTTATGCTAGCGCGGCGTCGGATTCGTCCTGTATCTGATAGGCCGTAACCTGTCACCGTCGTGACTCGTCCGGCCCTCAGTCTGTGCCAGCCTGGGCTTCGGGGCCCCTTCTGTGGCCCGGGTCCTTTCCACACGGGGCGCCCCACGGAAGTTTCGCTCTGCCAGCTCGGAACCAGCCGCCTGTCACAGAACCTGGCTCCTCGTGGTGCAGTGGCTCTTGGCTGCCCTCAGTCCCCCACAGCCAAGGGTCTCGTGGGCCTGGGGTGACAGGGGCACATAGCAGGGCCGTCCCGGCTCGGGGTGTATGTCTTTGCCCCCCGGCCCCGTTGAGTGCGTGTGTGGACCCAGCACCTGGAATTCATGCCATACTGCCAGTTCCGGCTGGGCACGCTTCCTTCTGCCTTCCCCTGGGGCGTATCTGTGACTGTCCCCCATGGGGGACACCTGGTCAGTAGAGCTTGACGTCTGTGTCTAGTTCTTCTCGGCTGACATGGACGCCCAGGGTGGCGCACGAGGCTAAGTGTCCGGCTCTGAGCTTCGGCAAACGCCGCCCCTGTGCGGCTCGGCCCTCTGTCGACATCGGGGTGTTCTGTCGCCCAGAGTGCTTCTGCGCTGTCCCCGTCGGCAACCCACACCCAGGAAGCCCGTCCCGCCTGTCCGCACCGTGGGTTTGCAGACTCTCGAGGCTGGATCTGGAGCGCTCCGGCCTCCGACCCTGGCATCAGCACCACACAGCTCGTGGCCCAGGCCCTCCCGTTGCTCCCACCCCTGCTCGTCTGTGCTCCTCCCGGTGGACAAGTGAGTTATTCCCACTTCGGGACCGGAACCAAGGCAGCCGACTCTTCTCCCCCGGCTCTGCGTAGACCCGTGTTCCCGTCTCCCCTCAGCGCGCGCCCGGGAGTGGTGCTGCGGGGACGCGGGAGGGTGTGTTTGACTCCACGTGAAACCGCCAAGCCTTCCCCAGAGCGGAGGTGTCCTTTCTGTCCCCATTACGGCACGCGGTGTTACGGTCTTTCTGATTTTCACATTTTCCGTGGCAGCATCTGGTTGTGGTTTAATTTACATTTCCCTGACTTCCCACGATGTTGAGCACTTACTTGTGGGCTTACCTACGGCCGTTTGGGCTCCTTGGCCCATTTTTAAGTTGGTTTGTCCTTTGTTCTTGAGCTACGGGAGCACATTTGTTTCTGGCTGTGTGTCTTCCCTGCCAGTTCAGGCTTCCCTGGTTGAATGTGGCCTTGTCTCCTGTCCTGGAGTCTGGTGGTGGGTGGTAGGGGGGCCCTCGGTCCTCTGGGGGTTGTGCCCCTGTGGCTGCCGTGCTGCCGGTCTCAGCCCCGAGTTCAGTGTGCAGAGTTAGGGACACCTCCCCCCGGGGGCTCTCACCCGGCCCTGGTCTCTGTCAGCATGGCCGTGCCCCGATTCCAGGAGCCTCCCAGGAGCCCTGGAGGCTGTGGTCTCCCTGGGGGACCTGGAGCTCCCCAGGGAAAGCCCGGCCTCTCAGGGCCCCACACAGGGGAGGGTGGGCTCCCGCGTGGTGCTTGCGCACAGGGCACCTTCTTTTTTTTTTTTAATTTTTTAATGTTTGTTTATTTTTGAGAGAGAGAGAGAGACAGAGAGAGCGAGCATGAGAGGCAGAGGGGCAGAGAGAGAAGGAGACACAGAATCCGAAGCAGGCTCCAGGCTCTGAGCTGTCAGCACAGAGCCCGACGCGGGGCTGGAACTCACAGAGTGCAAGATCATGACCCGAGCCGAAGCCGGAGGCTTAACTGACTGAGCCACCCAGGTGCCCCAGCGCACAGGGCACCTTTGCTGGACCGCACCCTCGGCCCTCACACACGTTCCTCTCCAGCCCGGGGCCCCGGCCTGGTCAGAGCACAGCCTTTCTTCCACGCACAGGGACACCCGTCCACTACCGCCTGTCCCACTGCCAGGCAAAGAAATGAGAGCGGGACGTTTGGCCTGGGGATGACAGGCGCTGAGGCTCTGGCCAGAGACCAGGGCAGGGCCTCCCGTGGGCCCCAGGGCAGGGCTCTGGGAGGGAGCCTTGGGGGTGACCCCCGGGCCCCGCCCGCTTCCCCATGCCGTGCTGAAGCAGGCCTCCTCCGGCAGCTTTTTTAGAATTTTATTTTATGAGAACAGGCGGTTACGGCTCCCCAAGTACCGTAAAAGTTAATGTGATGGCCTCCCTGCGCCTGTGCTCATTTTTATAATTTTTTATTTTATGAAACAGGACAGGGAGCTTAGTGACTTATTACTATTCATTTCGTTTCAATGCAGTAAATATTGATTCAGTTGGGGGTTTTCAATTTAAACCACTCGGCGATTATATAAAATATTACTGGCCTCTGAAATTATGCTTACCGATCCCTTCGGCTGCTCATTAAGGAAGGAGTGCAATTGTAGGTCCCTCTGCCTTCATCATTCTAATAAATGGGCTGAGGTGTGCTTCTGCTCGGGAGGTGCTGCAGAAACCGCTGGCGGGGGCCTGACAGCGAGGATGCAACTCTTAATTTGGAAGTCGGTTCAAAGCGCGCCTCGGTTATTTATTTATTTCTCTGTCTGTTTGAAGCACGCAGGCCTTTCAGCTGTCAGCAGCCCCGTGGCAGCAGGGCTGAGCACGTCCTCCGGAGGCCGGGACACCTGCCTGTGCCCCTCGGCACAGTGTGGGGCCGGGGGCGGGGGCGGGGGTGGAGGGGTAGGGCGGGGGTGGGGATGTGGGGTTGGCCCGGTTGGGCGCTGAGGCCGGGACACCGTCAAGGGACACCTCATCTCCCTCTGGAAGCTCATCCAGAGGAGGGGACCTTTTCCCAGTGACACTGGTGCCCAGCCCCTCGCTGCAGAGCTGGGCCTGGGACGCAGGACCCCGAGGGGTGAGGAGAGGGCGTCTCGGTGCCTTCCTGCAGCCTGTGCTCACGGTCAAACCTGCCCAGTGTCGGACAACACGTCGAAGCCTCCCCGGAGCCCCCGTGGCATCAGGCCCTCAGGACACCAGCACAGGCCAGCTGGTCCCTCTGGGTCTGGGGTCTGTTCACACGTTTGGTCCCTGTCCCTGCCTCTAAGATGGCCCCATGTGGTGATGGAGGACAGTGAGAGGGTCAGGAGTCCAGGTCTGCAGCCCCCAGGAGAGGCTGTGCTCGGCTGGGCCAGCACAGTGCCCCGTGGCCCCTGTGCCCCCCGGCAGGGGCGCCTCAGCCCTATTCCAGGCTGCTTCCTCCTTGGCTCTGTCGGGGGTTGGCACGGGGGTTGGGGGGGTATTGGCATCAGTTGGAGGATGTTCACGTGGGGGGGGGCCGGGGGGTGCTGAACTGCCATATCCCTGTCAGTCTGAGCCTCTGCCCTTTCTCCTTAGTGGTCACATGGCCCCTATGACCAATGTCCCGTCTCCCCCCCCCGCTCCGGTGTTTGTGTCACCACTTGGGGCGTCGCTAGCCTTGGGGATTGCTGGTGTCCGGCCTGGGTCACAGACATCGTAAAAAGTATTTGTGGTGAGACCACGTCAGAAGTGGCTCCCGGGCTCTGTGGATGGCGTGGGTGGGGAGGGGCCCCAGAACAGGCCTGATGCGGAGGCCTTGTGGGATAGGAGGATGGCAGACACCATGGCCCCCCGCACCCCTCCCCCCATCTGCTCTGTCTCAGGCTGGGACCTGCCCGTCATGCAGGGCTGGTCACCTCCTCTGGGCCCGTGGTGAGCTGGTCCCTGGTATCTGTGTCCCAGAGGGCCATGTTGCTGGGTAGGAAGCCCTGGTGGAGCTGGGGCCACGGTCGGGGCAGTGGGGCACTCATACCAGCACGGCCTCTGTCATCGCCAGCCCCCTGGTCCTGCTGGTCTCACGTGTGTGAGTGTGTCTCTGGTCTTCTAGCCTTGGCCACTCTGTCTTTGGTCTCTGCCCTTCCCCTGTCATCGCCTCCACGTGTCTGCGTCCCTCCCATCCCTCCTCTCTGTCCCTGCTTCTCCGCGGACACATTTGTCCCCGTCTTGCTCCCACTGCCTGGCACTCTTTGACTCTTACCGTGGGGAGCTGCATCCTGGTACCTTGGCCATGCCGTGGGTTCCAGAAACAGGGAAGGTGGGCTTCCCAGTGAAGGAGGGAAGCCAGGACGAGTAGGTGTGCGGGGATTTCGGGCCTGCGTGCGCACGGGGCTTGGCCGTGGCTGTGAGGCGGGTTCCAGCCCCTCTGGTGGCCCTCCTGCCTCCCCATCGCTGTGCCAGCCCTGACGGGTCCGCACTCTCCCCAGCTGTCTCCCACCCCCGACGTGCATGGGCCCTGGGCCATCTGCCCCTGGATGGCCCTGTTGGCAGGCTCACTCCCCCTCGCCGGGGTCGGCCCGTGTTGCCTGCTGTAGCGCACGCACTGTGTCTTGATCCGTGTGACACGCACGTGGCTGCTTTCCTCTCTGGAGACTGGCTTGAGTGGCCGAGTCCTGCCAGCAGCTCTGGGGGAAACGGTAGGAAAGGGGCTGGGCCGCAGGCACCTCGCCCCCTTGGGAGCAAACCCTGAGGAGGACAGGACCCTCTAAGAGCTGCTGCTGCCATGGCTAGCCCACAAGCCATGCTGTGGCCTCCCCTGGGCCAGCAGTAACCGCATCGGCCAGGTGTGTTTCATGACAACACGAGACCGTCCCTTGGTCTGCCGGAGGGAAGCTTCATTCTGAAAACAGCAGGACCGTTGGGAGGGGAGCCTAAGAAGGTCCTGGCAGGTATCTCCCCATGGAACCTGGGGAAGATTGTCCTCAGGTTGTGCCTGGGCCCCTCGGCCACGCCTTGCCAGCACCGCGGGCCCTCGTGTGACAGCACTGGTGACCCTGATGTCCCTGCAGGTGAGGAGCAGAGGAAGCTGAAAATACTGCCTCTGACAGGAAGAAATAAAACGCCCTTGTCATCCAGTGGTACCTGGGTGCCTTACATAGTCAAACACCGTTTTAAATATCACTTTCATCCTGGTTTTAGAGGCGGTAGTAAAGCGTCACTCGCATAATCAATATCATATTCAACTCTTTGCGTATATCAACTCTTCAGCCTGCTCTTACCCCAAAATATGGCTCCCCTCTCGGGGCTGGGCCAGGGCCTGTGGAGACGGTGAGGGAGACACTGCTCCAGGGGCTGGGGGGCACAGGAGAGCGAGTTCCTGTGTCAGCCGAGGTGTCGGGGCTCACAGCCACTGAGGACCACGGCCAAAGAGCTCCTATAAGCACGTGCTGGCCTAGGCGGCCCGGCTGCCACCGCATCCCAGGGCCGCACTGTGGCACCCACAGGTTCTCTGGGGGGAGGCTCCTGTGGGGTGCAGGACAGGGCCAGGTGTCTTACCCGTGCCAGGGCTCTGGCAGTTAGCCTCACCTCTGCCTCCCTGCTCCCCACCTACCTTCCCCACTTCCCTCCCCCACCCCCACCAGTGGCATGGGGCATTGTCCTGAGGCATGGGACTCCGTGAGCCCCTCCTCTACTGCCCTTCCTTCGGGGGCCTTCCCTCGCCCTTCTGGGCTAGGACCAGGGTCTGCGTTGCTGAGGCAGGATACAGCCCATCCATCGCCCATCCCCTCCTCCACTCCCACCTGGCACCCTCTTAAGGCTGTCCGAGGGTCTCTCTGCCACCACACGTGCAGACTGGGAACTGGGAACGGCTCAGGGGTCCTGGGGATGTCTGAGAGGTGTTCTGTTTGGGTGGATGGGGGCCGCAGCTGCAGAGACCTCCTTGTGCTGGGACAGGCGCAGTGACCCCTGCGGGCCCTTTCTCCAGCTGCCCCCCCCCCACCTCCCCGGCAGGGTGACCACCATGGCCAGGGGGAGCCCTGACCCCAGCTTGTGCTGAGCCTGGCTCAGGGCCCGCACCTCTGGTGCCCCTATCTGAGAGCCAGCGGGCAGGTGCAGGGTGGTTTTATTTTCCTCTGACTTTCCTCGAAGTCAGCAAGGTTTCCCTGGCTGCCCCGCCCACTCCCCAGAGTAAGGAGCCCCGGTTTAATTTGCGGTTAGATGTCTGTTAAGATTGCGTCCACTTCCCAAGTCAGCACTTAATTGGCAAGGCACTTGATTTAACAGCGTGGGAGCCTCCACCGGAAAAATGGCTTGAATAAATCACCGCCTGACGCCAGAAAATAGATATAATCTCAGCATTAACTACATTAATAGTAGCAGGAGCCGAATTAAGAAAGCCATAAAGCATAGGCGGGGGAGCATAAATTATGGCCCCAGCTCTGTCCCCTAGGCGGGCCTGTCTCTTCTGGGGGCGGGGCAGGCCGAGAGCCGGTGGGTCTCGCCCGGCCCCGCCCCCCGCCTCCCCCTCCCCACCCCGACTGCGGTGGGCGGGGCCGGGCCCGAAGGCTTAGCAACCCCCTTTGCACCCCCCCCCCCCCCCCCGCGGGTGCTCTGAAGCATTCCGCACCTTGCACACACGCACACCCCTCCGCCTCCCCTGTCCCCAGCTCCTACTTCGGTTCGGGCCTGGCCAAGTGCTTTCCACCTGGAACGTCCTCTGTCTAAGGCTGTACCCCCAGGTGCTAGCGCCTGTCATCCACACTGTGCTAGAACAGGGAGTGGGCGCGACTCCGGCTGGTGCCAGACTCAGCTCCCACCTGACTCATGACCCCCGCTGCCTCCACGTCCTCCCTGCGACACGTGGCCTTTGCCCTCTGGTCTGCAGACTGGAAGGCTACTTGGAGGAGTGGACATTTGTCTTGCTGGCTAGGTGGACACACCTGGATCACCAGCTGGGCACCCTTCAGGCCTGGCAGCTGCAATTCCTGCTGTCCTTGTTCTTCTGCCCGCCAGGCTTAGGCTGGTTGGGGGGGGGCCTGCAGCGCCCCCACGGGCCTTCTCCCACCCTTCTCTGCCGGAGCGCCCACCCGCTGCCAGAGGCTTTTCGACTGTACTGGAGGAGAAAGCTGTCCGATGTTAATTTCAGTTTTATTTGTATTCTTTGTCAAGTTCAACATTTCAGATGTTTACCGTTCATTTGCCTCTGGCCTGTTTCTAACAGGTTTGCAAGACTCTTTGAGGGCTCAGGCTGTCACCCCTGTTTTATAGACGGTCCGTCGTTTCTCACTTTGAATTCTGCCTTCCAGTTTTGTTCATGAGGATTTTTAACAGATCTTTTTGCTTTTCCGTGTACTTAAATCTGCCAGTCTCTTAAGACTTAGCCTGTTGATTTGTGTAGAACAGGCTTCCCCACCTAAGATTATACAAGTTCAGTTATATTTTCTTCTAGTGCTAGGGTTTCAGATTTTACACTTAAAGCTTTAACCTACCTGCAATTTATTCGGGAATATGCTGTAAGATTAAGGTTCAAATTTAATTGTGTTTAATGGCTGTCTGGTTGTCTCAGGACCATTAAATATCAGACTTTTCTGTTATTTAAAAATGACGCCTTTATTGTGTGGAAATGCTTGTTCCTAAACTTGGCTTTCTGCACAGATCTCTCTCTTTAATTTTCCCTTGCAAAACGTTCGTGGTTTGTTTGTTCGGTGGTCAGTTCTGTGGACTTCTGTCCTGTGTACCCACCACTCAGGTCAGGTCTCCCACCCCGGCCCACACGGTACCCCGCACCCCCACCCCCTCGGCCATTGTCAGGCCACGCTAGCCCTGCCTCCCGAGTTCTCGAGCCCCGGGGGAACGGAGTCACACAGTACGTGCTGCTTGGTGTCCGGCCGCATTTGCTCATGTTCGTTATGGCCTGAGTGACCCCACGTGTGGCTGTGTGTGGAGCTGGGGCCTTACAGAGGTCATTGAGGTTAAATGAAGTCAATGGGGCGGGACTCTCATTTGACAGGATTGGCGTCCTTCTCAGGAGAGGAAGAGCCACCGGGGCTCTCCCTGTAGACTTACAGAGCACTTGGGGACAAGGTGGCCTGTCAGCAGCCAACCATGCTGGCTCCTTGATCTTGGACCGTAAGAAAAGAACTGAGAGAAATCGATTTCTGTTGTGTACGTCGCCCCGTCTGTGGCTTGAGACCCCGTCGTTCCCGGGCCCAGACGCGTCCCCGTGGGTAGCAGTAGCTTGTTCTCCGTCCAGGCGTGTGGACGCACCACGATGCGGTCACTGTGCTTTCAGTGGGTCGTTCTAGCCTTGCTGGGCGTGTCGCCGAATAGCTCGGAACCCTCGATTCCTTGGACTTGCTGCCTCAGAGGGTGGGGGTGCTGTGCGGTCGTAGTAAGGCCGCTGCCCCGCAGGGGCTGTCCTGGTCGGCACAGGAGCCCCCCCAGCCTCACCAGCACCTCCTGGGCCCTGTCCTCCCCTTTGTGGCCACGCTGGTGGACCGTGCTGGTCTCTCACGGAAGTCTTAATTCGTGTGTCCCGGTGACTTACAACGTCGAGCATCTGTCCCACCTTAATGTCCGCTGTTGTGCCCCTTTGTGAAGTGTCCCTTGGAGCCCTTTGTGCCCCTTTTTGTTGATCTGCTGGAGTTCTTTACATATTATGGATCGTTTCTCAGATCTTCTCATGGTCTGGGGCTTGTGTTTTAACCGTGTCTGATCTATCAGTCTTTTTCTTTTATGAGCAGTGGTCTTGTGTCCTGTGTAAGAAATATTTGCCTACCCCAACGCCATGTTTTCTTCTAGAAGTGTGACTAGTTTACCTGTGATTCTTCTTGAAGTAACTTCTACTTGTGATCTAAGGTAGGGGTCACGGTTCCTTTGTGTCCCCACAGAGACATATTTATTGAAATGAGCCCTCGGCTGTGCCAGAGTCCAGGGGACCGGAGACCGTGCCGTCTCTGGACTCCGCGTCCTTACGACTAACCTTCCTTGCCTTCATCACTCCTAAATGTTTGCTCCTCCAGATGAACTTGAGAAACCTAAGCTCAGTTTCTCAGCCTTCCCCAGCCAATCAGCCTCCAAAGCAGCAGAGTTGCATTTAATTTGTTTTTAGGTTTATTTATTTATTGGGGCGCCTGGGTGGCTCAGTTGCTCAAGCGTCCGACTTCGGCTCAGGTCATGATCTCACGGTTCGTGAGTTCCAGCCCCACATCGGGCTCTTCTCTCACAGTGTGGACCCTGCTTGAGATTTCTTTCTCTCTCCCCCTTTCTCTCTTCCTCCCCACCCAAAATAAATAAATAAACTTCTTGTTTTTGAAATTTTTTTGCTTATTTATTTTTGCGAGAGACAGAGTGAGCACACACGTGGGAGAGGCAAGAGAGAGAGGGATAGAGGGGATCCGAAAAGGGCTGCCCACTGCCGGCAGGGTGCCCTGCATTTCATTCTCCTAGCCCACCCACCGCGCAGGAACCCCGCCCACCGGCGGGAACCCCCCCCCCCCCCCCCCCGCCCGGCCGCTGGGCTGCTTGCTCATCCCACCTGTTCGAAGTGTTGCGGGCGTGATGTTCTAGGGCTTCTGCACCGCCGCTGGGCACACCTGCTGGGGTTGCCCTCATGTTTAAGTGTGTTGCTTTCTTTCGTATGCTCCCACCTGCTCTTGTGGGGGTCTTGGAAGTCTGTGCCTCTCCCGCAGTCCCCCCGAAGGCAACTCCCTGTTCGCCTTCTGGCTCTCGAGCGTTGGCTGTTGAGCTTGTGCGCCTTTTCCTGGTGTTTGTGTGGTGTCTGTGTGGCCCGCTGAAGACACCGGCCCCTTTCCAGGGGAGCCAGGCTGCACTTGCTCCGTGATCCCCTCTGGTTGGGGGGGGGGGGGGAGGCACCTGGCTCTTCCACCCCCTCAGTCCATGAGTCCCCTCAGGTGGACACGAGGGCTCCACGACGGTCAGGGCTCCTGGCATTCTGTGTGGGTCTCGCTATGTTTTCACTTTGTCACGTGCCTCTGGCGTGGGCTGCCCCCTGGCATCCCTCAGCCCAGCTGTGTCCAGATGCTAGGGCCCCTTCGTGACACATGCAAGTGTGAATGCCCTAGGGGGCCACCCACGAGGGGCAGGGGTGGCTCATGTGTGAGACCAGGGGTGAGGAGGGAGTGCTGTTCCAGGTGGAAGGTGCTGGAGGCGAGGGACACAAGCTTGGGGGTGGAGCTTGCAGGGGGGATGTGGAGCACGGGTGGGGGTTCAGCCTGGATGTGACTGTCCCTGTGGGTGTCCTCAGTCCTGCACTGCGGTCAGGAGGGTGGTGGACAAGACGGGCCAGGTGGCTCAGGCCGGGTTCCCTTAGGAGCTGTCAGCCAAGGAGCCAGCGAGCCAGGTGGGGTCTTGACCTCCTGAAGTCTTCGCAGAGAGTCCTGGGCAGGAGGTACGGTGGGTGTTCTGCTGCCCGAGTCGCCCTCCGTTGGCTTGCCCCTAGCGTGGAGTGTCTGCCCGATGCAGTTCTGGGGGCTGAGGGAATGGTCAGCCTGAACTGCACATGCCCAGCGAACAGGGCGGGGGGCAGGGGGGCAAGAGAGAGATGGTGAAGGGGCAGGTGGAGAGAGAGGTGCGGGGGGGTAGACAAGGGAACAGAGAAAGGGCCTGCCCTGCCCCTCACCGCTGTCACGGGCCAAGGCGGGCCTGGGCTGACGACCTCACGGGTCCAGGGCCCTGCCCCCGCCCCCAACCTGGGCGCCCGCCCTCTGCCCCTGGAGCTGGACTCTGCTCCAGAATAGGGCCACTGAGGCCCAATGCCTGGTTTTTGTAGCTAACGTACAAAACGCCAATAGCTTCAGCTGAAATGGATTTTTAAAAGTGTCATTTTATGGAGAATTTTACTTTCCATCTTGTTGTTTATTAGGCTCTTAAAGGGAAAGCTTGTAATGCATCCATTGATCGAAATACCAATTGAATAGATGTGAGCGCATAAAACAGTCCCGGCCCCTCGTAATGGAGCCGCGGCATTTGTAACGGAGGCAGCACAATTAGCACTGCCCACCGGCACGCCGCTGGCCAGGGGCGCCCTGAGTCACTGCCGTCCGTTACTGGGGAGACACGGACAGGGGGTTCCTCAGAGCAGCAGCACCTCAGTGATGAAGCCCTCAGGTCAGCCCCCTGCCCGTACCCCCACCCACCCTCCGATTCCACCCAGGCCTCAGCCTCCACCCCGGACCGGCCCCTCCCCACTGGACAAGGCTGCCGCTCCCCCGCCCCAGGTCACATAGCGCCGCCCCCCCCCCCCCCCCCCAGCTCCCACCCAGGCCCCTGGCCCCTTGTCTGCTGCGGGATGTGTCCCGGAAGGCCAAGCCGTCGGCCTGCCTCCGACCCACGGTGGCCCGAGGACGTGTAAGGAGGTCAGCGTGCAGAGCCCCCGGCTAGGCACGGAGCCCCAGCCCTGACTCACCGGGATTGGGGGTCCCTGGAGCTGGCCTTGGGCCACATCGCCCTGGGGGGGCCCGTTGTGTGGCTGGAGGAGGATCTTAGGAGACCAAGGTTGCCACGGTGGTCATGAGGCCTGTGCCATCTGCCAGGTCCCTGGCACTGAGCCCTGTTTCTGAGACTCCTGCCTCTGGCCTGCACTTCGGCCCAGCCTCTCACCTCCCACCCTGCCGGTCCTGCCTGGGCCCCTCACCTGAGACACTGTCCCCCTCCCCCTCAGAAGTCTCCCCATAGACCGCCCAGCATTGGCGGCCTCCCCCCGCCCACTGCCCTGGCTCCGGGCCGGGCACACATGTGAGCGGGGCGCCGGGTGCTGCTCTGGGGGCAGAGTGGGCCACGGCCGGGCGGGGGGCAGGCCCCTTGCAGGCCCGTGTGGGCGCCCTCCAGCCCCCCGAGCCGAGCTGAGGTGGCGCCCGTCAGCGTTTCCGTGGAAAGCCCACTTAAGCACTTTGCAGCCTGTCACGGTGGCGGCTGAGCCTGACCTACTTGGGATTCGCTGTGCAGAGCCGCCTCCCCCGGGCACTGCTTCTGCTGACGGCGCACTCCCCGCTCGCCTCGAAGCTTCGCAGAACCGTGCTCCATTTCCTGAAAAATGCTTCCCCGGTTGTTTTCTCTGCTCCCCAGCCCGCCTGCCCGCCTCCTGCTTGGTCACCACTGGCTTGGAAGGCCTGACCTAGAGAGGCCGCCGGGTCCTCGGCCACGCACTGACCCTGCCCCAGCCAGCGGGGGTTGGAGGTTGAGTTCCGGCCGGGAGCCTGGCAGAGCCCCTCTGCTGGCACCCGCGCCCACGCTCCTGTGTGTGGTCACCTCGGCCCTCTGCCTCCCCCAGCTCTGCCCAGCCGGCCCCGGACAGTGGCCACAGCCTCCTGCACTGCACCCACCCGCCGTGCTCACCCCTGATGGTCTTTCCAAAGGTCCGTGCTCCCTTGTGCTCCCGCCCCCGCCCCCGCCCCCAGCAGCACCGCCTGTGCGTTCAGGCCCCTTTGTTCTCGGGGAGCCCCTGCTGCCCGTTCTCCCTGCCCGACTCTTAACCTGACCCGACCCCAAGAGGGCCACGGTGCGGGGGACCCCAGGCGGCACCCAGCCCCTCCCTCCTGGTGTACCTGTGCCCAGGTCAGGGGCACCGTGGTGAGCAGGGCCCGGTGCGCCAAGCTGTGATAGAGCACTGTATGGGGCTGGCGGCCCGTGACAGCAGGCCGTGGGGGATCGGACAGGCTCCCTGAGGTCCTGACCTCTGAGCTTGGTCTCAGGGATGGCCCGGAGAACAGGCCTAGAGGCCCATGCAAGGAGGGGCCACAGTGCCTTCCAAGAAGCAGAAGTGTCCGGTGTGTCTGGAGTCCTGGCTGGTGGGGGGGGGGGGGTCTGGGAGCCCAGCTGGCAGGGTCTCCTGACGGAGCTCCCCATGAGGAGAGCGGGGGCTGCTGCAGTGGGTCAGGGGAGTGGGGGCAGGACTTGGTCAAACATGCTGTTTTCAAACCAGCTGGCGGGACGGGGGGGTGCAGGGACCCCAACAGGGAGCTCTGAGTCAGGGTGGGGACCCGGCCTGCATCTGGGGGGTGAGAGAGCGGGCCAGCTCAGGTGAGGCGGGTCCCTCGGTGACTGCGGTCACTGGCTGGGTGAGGGTCCCCAGGGAGGGGAGGGGTCTGTGTGGAAGGTGGGGGGCAGTCTGTGGGGCCATCCCGACTCCAGGAGCCCTCGCTGAGGGAGGCGGGAAGAACCCACCGGCAAAAATGCCTCCGCGGGCCTGACAGCGTTCACTGCGGGCAGGTGGCCACCGGTTCCCGCCAGTGACTTTCCATCCAGGTGCGCGGCCTCCGGTCCTGCACACAGATCTGTGCCCGCAGCCTTTGTGTGGCCCGTTGGCCTGGCCCTGTCCCCCAGTCTGGTGGGCCCACGTGGGCTGTGACGTGTGGTTTCCTTGGGGAAACCTGAGGACTGCCGGGAGCCTGAGTGGGGGCTGGGGTCCCCTCAGCTGCAAGGTGGCTGTGCGGGGCAGCCTGAGATGGTATTTGTTGAAAGGTGCCTTTGGGCCTGGTGGGGAGGCTCCTAGTTTGGGACGTGCGCTGTCCCGGGCTTCTTGGAGGTTGGGACCACCCCACCCCTGCCCCTCATCCACTTGCACCTGAGCCTGCCCCTGGCCTCCCTGGCCTCACCGGCTGTGTCCTCAGCCCCGGGTCTGGGGGCGTGGGAGCCGGGTGCGCCAGGGCCTCAGGAGGGCGGGCAGGGTCCTTGTGCTCACGTGTTTGGGAGCCTGTGTGCCTGTCCGCCCCTCACGTGCACGCGCTAGCTGGAAGACACCATGAGTGGGCCCGTCTCCGCAGACCCAGCGGGCAGGGGCGCCCGCATACGGTGTTGGGGGCTGCGTGGACCCATTGTAGGCAGTGTCCACAGGAGATGCCCAGAGGGTGGGGAGTGTGGCGTCCAGGGTCAGGAGATGGGTGAGCACCGTCCTCCCTGGCTTCTCGGGAGAGCGGCCCTCTGTCTAGGCCAGACCCTGCTGTCCCTCCTCTCGGGCGCCCCCGGGGGGTGGCCTCCGTGGCCTCAGGCTGGAACTTGCCAGCTGCTCCCCAGGCAGCAGACACGTGGACAGCTTTTCTTTTTAAACCTACTTCTGTGGTGTGTGTGTCTGTCTCCCCATTACCACTGCTTTTCATTTAAAATGTTATCTCCCCCCACCCGTTCCTCGTGCCCCCCGGCGGGGGGGGGGGGGGGCGACGGGGCCCAGCCCTCACCCTGGTGTAGTCAAGGTTATGGTGATAAATCCTGGGGCATTGTCACTTCTATTCGGAGTAAATTGGCTGGCCGCTTTCGGGCTGAAGGAAAGATAATTTGCTGTAGTATTTCAAATGGATTAGAAATGGATTTGAAGGGAAAGTTCATGCCTCCCATTACAAAGGCGAGAAAGAGGACTATCTTAAGGCACGGTTCCCTCCCTGGCCTTCATTATCCACGCTTAATACCTTTCCTATTTTCCAGCGTTAATGAAATTTCCTGGCGGCGTGGGCCTGCCGGACGGATGGGAGAAGCCTTTAGATCTGAGGCTCCTGTTGTAGAAAAGGAATTACAGGGCCCGTGCCGCGAGGGCAGGCGCGTTCTCCGGGTCCTTGGCCCGGCTATTATCTCATTAATTTTATCCCCTCTTCTCAATACAGTTGGTTTCCAAAGGCTGTCCTCTCCATTAGGGTAACAATTTACTGGAGTGCCGTGACACCCAGGCACTGAACAGCTACAAGGCAGCCCCTGCCCGCCCGGCACCTGCCTGGCCACAGGTCCCAAGTCAGCGAGTGGAACCAGCCGGGGTGAGGGAGGGGGTCCTGTGCAGCTGCAGGCTGGGCTGTGTGCGGGCAGGTGGGCCTTCCCCAGCCCAGGCCAGCCCTCCCCGAGTTCTGTGGCTGCGTCCACCTCCTCCAAACAGTCCTGTGGCACCATGGGGCTCCTGCGTGGGCCGCTGGAGACGGTGGGCCCCGGGGCTGTTTGTGGGGGCAGCCCCGCACCCTGGGCCGTGCGCCCACCTGTGCGTAGACCATCCACTCTGAGCCAGGGCGTGAGAACCGAGCTGCTAGGCCTGTAGCCCTGCCAGGTGGCCCGTGGTCGTCCCATAATTGCCATTCAGACCCAGGGGCGTAGTTTTTTGAGGGGAGAGGAGACCGATCTCTCAGTCTTGGTCCTCCATAAGAATAAGTGTGGGAATAATCAGCGATGTGTGAGGTATGCCTTGTAGCCAAGAAAAACCACGGAGGACACTTCTCCCAAGCAGGGCGTTGGGTGTGTCCAGTGCCTAGCTGGGGAGCCAGGAGCGTGTCCCTGGGTCCCACTCTCAGGGGGAGCCGTTAACTCCCAGACTGAGGCTCTTCTGTGTACAGAGCTGTGGGATGGGCCTGGATGGGACCACCCTCGGGGCTGGAACGCAGTCTATCCTGAAGCTTCTAGCTCCTTCTGAACTGAGAGCCTGCCAAGCCTCCCCCTCCACAGGTCCCTGCCTGGGCCTGGTCCCTGTCTGCGGCTTCACCTGTGTGACTGCCCCAAGGAGTGGTGGGTTGTCCCTGTCTGGCCTCGGCCAGGGGCACGTGCCTGGGGGTGAGCTCCCTCACCCCTCGAAGGGCTGGGTTTCTGGGGCATCTGGGGAGGGGGGTGGATCCTGAGGTGCCGGGCCCAGGGAAGGGGGTGGGGCACGTGTCTGCCTGCCCACCTGTCCCTCATGATTTGTGGCGTCCTGTGGTGTGGATGGGGTGCAGGTATGGTGGCGGCCCAGGAGAGGAGGGTCTGTGCCCCGAGGCAAGAGGCAGCTGAGAGTGGTGCCCTTATTCTGGTAAGTGACAGCTGTGCCATCTCGCTGCGCGGCCTGCTGGGCCGTCTGGGGTCTGGCCCTGAGGGCTGAGTGTGCTGTGTGCGCGGGCTGGGCTTACTGCCGGCGCACTCGAGCCCCAGGGCTACAGAGCGGAGGCTTCCCAGCTGCCCCTCTCAGTGGTGACACCGCTGAGGGTTCTGGACGTCGTGGGGCTGGGGGCCAGGGCTGTTGGCGGCCCGTTGGCCTGTGGCTGAGCCAGCTGTGGTGGCCACTCGCCCTGAGCTCAGCTCTCTGTCGTGGGGTTAGGACTCAGGCCAAGCTGTGCCCTGTGCACAATGACCCCGGCGCCCTCGGAGGGTCCGGAGCCACCTCTGAGCTCACGGCGTTCTGCGGCAGGTGCGGGCACACGGGATGGACCTGCCCGGCCCCACCCTCCTCATACCTCGGCCTGACCTCTGAGCCAGCCAAGGGGACAGGCAGGTACTCACTGGACACATCAATACCCCGAGACCAGGGTGGGTAGAGCTGGGGCCCCAGGGTCTGAGGAAAGCCTGGAGGTCTGTCTTCTCCCCCAGAGGACACCCCCCCACCCTGCCCTCTTTCTGCCAAGATGTACCCTGTGCAGGGACAGCTGGGGCCTGTAGGGCACGCATGGCACGAGCCAGGCCGGCCGTGGTCCCTTGGCGGGACTTTTTCCCAAGATTGGTGTCTGTGAACTTGAGTTTTAATTAAGGGAAACTGGGTTAAGTGCCGTCGGGCTGCGGTGTCCTCGGCCCTCGCTGCCTGGCCTGTCCTCACACTGAAGCTGTGGGTCTCCTGAGCTCGGCTCGCTTGCGCACAGGATCCGTCTAACGTGTCCTCAGAGGCTTTGGCTGGCGAGAATCACCCCCGAGTTGCAAAGAGACCAAGGCCCAGGGGGCCATGTGGTGAGGGTGGCGTCAACCCCCCAGCCGCGATGCCACCACCCCTCCACCAGCCTGGGTGCCGCCGGGAGGCCCCGCCCCGCCCTGTCCCGCCCAGAAAGGGAGCTGCAGGGCCGTGGGGTGCGTGGCGGCGTGAGGACGTTGGAGAACCCGAAGGGAAGGCGCCATGGCGCTGCTCTGGGCCTGCTCACCAGGTCCCCGCTGCCGGTGGTGGTGGTGCCCGCGGCCAGGCCCACCCTCCTCACGCCCTGCCCTCCTGCTGCTGGCAGGCACCGGCACTCACAGCCCCAGATTTGCCAGTGGGGCGCAGTGTGGACGCTTGGTGGTAATAACATTATGAGCAGAGTCTGAGCTAATATGGAATTAAGGTCAATTTGCATAAACAAATTGCTGCTGAAATGTGTCCTGAGGGGGAAAGGCCCCACACCCTTCTGGAGTCATGAAGCTGGCTAGTCTCCATGCCGGGCGCCCTGGGTGGGAGGCCCTTGTCCCCTCATTTGGGTGGCAGCCTGCCCGTGTGACCCCTGGGGGGGGCGGGGAGCGGGTGGGCCAGAACAGCTTGGGGGCCTGCGGCTGCCGCCCACTGCAGCTGTGGTGTCTGCAGGGGAATGTCTCTCTAAGTGGGGGCATCCAGGGCCTCCTCCCGATCCACTCCGCCCTTGGCTTCCCCGGGGGGTGCCGGTTTCTGGCAGGACGGGGCCCAGGACCCTGTGGGAGGAGAGTTTGGAGGGAAGGAGTGGGCAGGTGTCCACCAGGGCCATCCAGGCCCTGGTCTGCCTTCCGTGCCCGGGTCATCCACTCAGCGAGTCCCGCAGGCTGTCCCACACCCCTTCCATCATCTCCCCCGTCTTTCTCCCACGTGGCTTGCCTGCGTGGGGGTCTGTGAGGGTCTCGATGCTGGGCTCTCGTGTGGTGGATAGAGGGGCGGGGCAGGACTGGCCGTGGGGCCTGCTGACCCCAAAGCACCTGCTGTCCCAAAGGCCAGGCTGACGTGGGCTGGAGCAGCGTCTGGGGGAAGATGTTCCCAGGCAGTGGTGACGGCCACCAGTCTTGGTGTGGACCTCAGGAGCCTTCCCCCCACAGTGGACCTCCCTCAAGAGACGCTGTCAGAAGGCCAGGGCCTGGACAGTCACGTGCAGCGCTATACATGATGGAGGGGGAGACTTGTCCCCTACCTGCGCCCCTTCAGCCTGGCTGAGTGGGGTTGGGGACAGTGGGTGACGGACTGCGGGCGGCTGGGGCCGGACTGACTGGGCATTTGTCTGTCTCTGCAGGTCTCTGGTGCTGAATCGCCTGCGCCCCACCATCGGGGGTGGGAAAGCACAGGCCAGCCCCCCTCGGTGGAGGAACAAAGGCTACCGCTGCATTGGAGGGGTCCTTTACAAGGTGTCGGCCAACAAGCTCTCCAAGACCTCCGGCCGGCCTGGCGGCGATGGCGCCACCAGGCCCCTCCCGCGCACAGGTGAGGCTCCTCGGAGGCGGGGGCCAGGAAGCCTTTGGGCCTGGCTCCTGACTCCCCACCACGCGTCGTCCAGCGTGGGCGGCTGCTGCGGCTCGCCCGTGACCCCATGTTCCCAGGGAGCCGATCCCCGTGAGCGCTTCCCAAATGGGCCACGGCCCAGGCCGGGAGCTCATTTTCCCCTTCAGTGCTTGCCAGGCCCCCATAGCCGTCCCTGTCGGAGCCGACGGGGCAGCCGGAGCAGCCCGGGCACGGATGGGGAGGCCTCTCGGCCCCCATGTCCCCTGGGGAAGCCCCCACGTGCACTGCCTCTCGCTCAGCCGAGCAGGCCCTGATTTTCCACGTTTTGCTCCTGGACAAAGGAGATGAGCCAGGTATGGTGAACACGGTCCTGGCGGGCGAACACCTGGGGCCACGGCGCCCCGTAATCTCATTGGCAATGCCTCCCGCTGTGTCTGGAGGCAGCCGCCGCCGCCACCATGCATGCCCCCGCGGCCTGGGGAAACAGGCCGAGGAGAAGGAAATGCTTTGGATTCGCTTATTATACAAATTAACTAGAAAATATTTGGGTTTCAGTCCAATTTTACCCCCATCCTTTTCTGTCAAGAAAAAAAGGGTGAGGTTGCAGGCAGTGTGGGGCCTGCAGAGACCCAGCTGCTCCCGGCCCCCACCCCCCAAAGAGGCCTGGACCAGGGGTGAGGCGGGCGTTGGGACCATCTGTAGCTTGGGGGCCCTTCCTGGAAGCCCTGCCCAGCTGTGTCCCCAGGGCCTCTGTACGTGGGACTAGGGGGTGGGCGGCGAGTGCACTGGGCTGCCCAGGAGAGGCACTGGGGGGCCCGAAGGCCACGGCTCTGCTCTGTCTCTCTGCCTCAGTTCCCCCATCCCTTTCTCAAGGGATTGGGCTGTGTGATCTGAGGGCCTTTCCACCTTGGCCTCAGCTAGCTGCCCAGTGGAGGAGCAGGTTCAGAGCCTTGGCTGGGCCTCCTTTGGGGACTCAGGCCCCAGGGTGTGCCACTGTGGGTGAGCAGACAGCCCCCTCCCCCTCAGCCAGCCCATGGCATCTGTGCTCATGGTCTGTGAGGCCCCACACGTGGCCGCCGGTCCTTCTCTGGGCTGTCCCTCCCGGGCTGCTGTGTGGGGTGGACGGAGCCACAGAGGGCTGCTGGGCAGCCTTTCTGCGGAGTGATATTCTGGTCGGGCCCGAGCGATAAGGCCCGTTCTGCTGACATTTCCTCAGCACCCTCACCTCCTGTCGGCCCCGGTGATGCCGGGGGCTGCTTATTCACACCGGGTGTGAGGGACTCCTCCCTGTCCCGGCCAGACATCATCATTGGCCGTCCTGGCATTCACACTGTCTACAGCAGGGACCCGAAGTGGGTTGTGGTTTGGGGCTGCGTGTGGGCCGCTCCACGTGGGCCCTGACCTCAGGCGGGCTGGTGGGCCTTTGGGGGTGGGGCCGCACCCACCACCCAGCCCCTCGAGTCCATGGTGGGAGGAGGGGCACCTGGAGGCAGAGAGGAAGAGGCGGGTCTGTGCCGCGTGGCTGCCGCTTGAGGGAGGGAACAAGAGAGGTGAGCCAGAGCTCCCGGGAGACCCCGGGCCGCCCGCTGCCTTGGGGTGGGAGAGCAGAGAGCAGAAGGGGCTGTGGGGCTCCCCCTCCCTTCCTGGCATAGGCCGCACCACACCTGAGCAGACGGCTGTCCTGTGTCGTCTCACTGCGGAAGGCGCCTCGCTGAGCCCATGCCCCTGCAGGTGCACAGCCACACAGCATTCCAGTCTCCTCGGGACACAGAGCGGGACAGAGCTACGGCCTCACCGCGCCGGGTGTCCCGGCCGCCTGGCCTCGGGCCATAAAGAGAGGACGCAGGCCTCAGGGTGCAGGCAGGGTCCCGGGAGCACCCCCCACCCCCACCCCAACTTCAGGGCAGGCGGGGGCCGGAGGCAGGACTTGGAATGCAGACCACTGGGTGGCATGTCCCGGGTGTGAGGCAGAGCTGGAGCCAGAACCCACCGAGGACCCCCCCCCCCGCCCCCGCCCCCACCGCCTCCAGCTCCAGCCACCCGGACCCCCGACCGCTTGCTGTGGAGAAGGTAGGCCGCCCCCAGCTGCAGGAGCTCCCACTGGCCAGTGGCCTGCTTAGACGAATAATAATCAAAGAAAGAAATCTCTCCTTTTCTGTCAGCAGAACTCTGACCCCGGCAGGGAGGTAGCCCGCCCCCGTCCTGACTCTGGCTCCCAGCTGCTGGGCCTCTCTGGGACAGTGTTGGCCCCTGGTTGGGGTCCCCCGAGCCACGGGGAAGGTGGAGGGCACCCTCCTCCCCCCCGAGCCCAGTGACCACGGACTTCCCTCCCGCTTCTCAGGCCTGCCCACCCGCAGGGCCCAGCCCCGGGGGCCTCTGCTTGTGTGGTTTGGCCCCCGACCTGGGTGCACCCGGGTGTGGGCTGCGGCTCATGCTCCACCAGGCCTGGCGTACGTCGCGGACCCAAGAGCCCGCTGGTCCCTGCCGTGGAGCAGAGGCCCCAAGTGTGTCTGCCAGAGCCACCTCCCCCGGCCTAGGCTGCGGGGCCGGCCCCCAGCTCCCCGAGGGAGGCAGACTGGGGTAGGCTCCCTGCTGCTCGTCGGCCACCACACACCCCTGGGCAGGTTATCCAGTCATTTGTGACCTGCTGACCCCACCCTGTGCTGAGAGGGCACAAGAGAGGGCTGGGAGCCACGCACCCAAGGCCCCACCCTGCTGCCTGCCTCCCTTCCGGATGCCTCTTCCTGGGGCCCCCTCCTCCGAGGGCCACGATTTCCTGGGAATGGCCGGGCCAGCCGGGGCGCCGCGGGGCTGCAGAAGCTGGCTGTGCTGCCCGGCCGCTCCCTCTGACCCCAGAGCCCCTGCCTGGGCTCGCTGGCCTGTGAAGGGTGAGGCGCTGCCCGGTGGGGGCTGGCAGGGGTGGGGCCGCGATGCCAAGCTCGCCGGGTCTATTTTGGGAAGATCCCCGGGCAGCGCAGCTCTCGGAAGGCTGGGCACCGCCTGCTCTGCGGTTGCCGACGGTTTTCAGCCGAACCCTGCAGCGCCCGCAGCACCTCGCGGCCTCTTTTCCAGCAGCTGCTTTATGTGCATGTTTTAGCACCGCTCGGGGTTTGAACAGTGCCTCCCGCTGCGAGCCCCACACTGGTATCTTTTTAAGAGCAAACCACGGAAAGGGGAGTAAACCTGTCCCTTCCCCGCCCCGCCCCCTCAGACACCAGGCCTGACAGGCAGACACATGTTGACCGTGGGCCCTGGCAGGAGCAGATGGCGCCACAGAGGCACCGGCAGCCTGGGTGGCAGCCCGGGAAGCCGTGCTCCCAGCAGCGATCAGATTGCACTCCGTCATCCCCGGGGCGGGCAGGTGTGCGAGCACCCCGTGCCACCTGGACTGGCCTCCAGCCGGTACCCCGGGACCTGCATCCCCAGCTGGGGAGCCGGGACTCCGCTGTGGCCCCGGGCCGCCCAGCTCCTCTCCACCCTGCTCCCCACTCCCCGCTCTGGAACCGGCCCCGTTCCCGTCTCGGCCAGCCCCTGGGCCTGGGCCCCTGAGCCAAGCAGTTCCTTCTCAGTGGGGGTCTCACCACGCAGCCCTGGAGCCACCCCGCTTCAGCTTGAGGGGACCGAGGCTCAGAGAGGGGCAGACACTGGTCAGGGGACGGTGGCCCTGAGAGGGCACATGGAGTGTTTGTGTGGAGTGTCCACTGAGTGGTTAGGGCTTGGCAGCAGGCTAGATGTGGAAGGGGGTGCCTGAAGGTCCAGCCCGGGGGCCACATGCAGTATCAGAATGCTTGCGTGACCGGGTCTGGAACTCTGGACGGGACTGAGCCGAGCGGGTCCTGGCACAAATCGTCCTGGGGAGGCCGAGGGAGGGGCCTCTGGGTGGCTGGAGGGCCACCTGCCCAGGCCTCCCATGCAGCTCTGATGGGGGCGGCTCAGAGCCAGGCAGCTTGGGGACATCCCTTTTTAAGCCTGGATGCTTTGTCATTGCCTCAGGTCCCTAGAATTTCTGAGTGATGTCACTTCTGCCTCTCGCCACCGGATCCATTTCAGCAGCTGCCTGTGGGAAATGGAATCTGGTCTGGGAAGGTTCACATGTGTGTTTGAGGAACATCTGAGCGGTCTTGGGCCCTGCCCGGCCCACCCTGGTCCTGGGGGGCAGTGACCTCATCCACAAAAGGGAAGCAGGGGGCTGTACGTCAGTCTGCACTCCTGCCCCCTGCCTGCACAGGACAGACATTGCCCACCTGCCCCTTGTCCCCTGGCTTTGAGCATCCTGTCACCTGCTCCCTTCTCGTCACCACCGTTCACTTCATGAACAGCTCCCCTTTGGGCCACAGTCAGTGACCTCAGAGAGGACTTGGCGGGTCTTTGCACTTAGGGTTTGGAGGAGTGGGCATCCGCCGTGGCCCACGAAGGCCTCCGGGCCGGATGTGCTTGTCCGGGGCCTGTGTAGGCCCAGGTCGGCATGTAGGTCCCTGTAGAGCCTGGGAGTGAGGACGTCAGGCTTTGTGGCCACGTACTTACTATTATATTTTCATTTAACCCTTTAAATTCATAAGAATCGTTAGTGGCTACTGTGAAGCCAGGTGGAATTTCTGGACCCCACTCAGGTCTCATAGCCCTAGGCCCTGCCCCTGGCAGAGGAAGGTAGTAGGGAGGCCCCCAGCACCTAGGCTTTCCTGGGACCACCTGACTTGAGATGAGGCCGCTGCTCAGTAGCCAGTGTCGCCTGGAGCCGTGCTGCCAGATCTGGTCCCTGTACGCACCCCCCCCCCCCCCCCCCCCCCGCACAGGGTGGGCGTTGGTCCGGCAGTGTCCCAGGAGGGCAGGCAGTCTCCCCTCGGGGGCAGCAGTGCCTGAGCCGAGACCGGGGCCCAGGGGGGAGCTGCGCCCAGCAGGTTGGTGGGGAGCGGGAGAGCCAGCTGCCCGCGGGCCTGACGTGACCCGGCCTCTTGCCCCACAGGCCGGTTGGACCCTGCCAGCAGCTGCAGCCGCTCCCTGGCCAGGTACGTCCCTCAGGGTTGGGCTCGGGGCTCACGGGATGGGGGTGAAGGGGTCCCCCGGGCTCACGCACCTCCGCCCTGTCCACAGCCGGGCCGTGCAACGCAGCCTGGCCATCGTCCGGCAGGCGAGGCAGCGGCGGCGGAAGCAGCAGCAGGAATACTGCATGTACTACAACCGCTTCGGCAGGTGCAACCACGGCGAGCACTGTCCCTACATCCACGACCCCGACAAGGTGGCCGTGTGCACCAGGTGAGCCTCTCGGGCGGGCGCCGCAGGGGTCCCTGCCCACGCCAGCCCCTCTGACCCTGTTCCTCTCATTTGCACAGGTTTCTCCGGGGCACGTGCAAGAAGACAGACGGGACGTGCCCCTTCTCCCACCATGTGTCCAAGGAGAAGGTGAGCCCCCCCGCGCCCCCTGCAGGCACTGCCCCACGGTTCTCGGCTCGGGAGCCGGCTGTGTGGCCACCGCTGCCACGTGCCCAGGAGCAGCGGCCTCCAGCCACCCCCCGGGGTGGGCGCCCGGCAGCGGGCTGAGGCAGGGTGTGCCGGAAGGGCAGAGGAGGACAGGGAGGTGCACCGCTGGGCCCCTCCGTCCCGGGCCCCTCCCCTCGGCCTCGGCCTCGGTGAGCACGGGGAACCCCTCTCAGCCCCCCACCCTGCTCTGGGGCCGCGGCAAGGTTAGAGGAGGCGGGGTCGGGCCGAGGCTGCTGCCGCTACAACAGCTTTTCCCCTTGAGGAACTTGAAGAGAATCAGCATTTTTCTCCCTAATAGAGCTTCGAAACTCTGTTGTGAGCAATTTGGAAATTCACGTCGAGTTTCAGGTTCATTAGCTCCGGCTCCGAAGCTGGCGCACATTCCGAGCTGTCTGATGTGGGCGCCCGCACGAGCGCCCTGAATTAATGTTATTGTTATTTGTGTGGACGTGGTGGGTGCAAACAAGGTTAATTGAAACGAGGATGCAGCTTCCTCTCGGTAACGGCCGTGCTGACAGCTAGGAGGGGCTCCGTTGGCTGTGAGAGTTGGCTTTATTATCCCTTTTTATTAGAGCTAATTTGGGCTCTATATCAAAAGCCACATTAAGGGAATTGTCTGCAGCCGCACCACCAGCAGCCCCAAACGGGCCGGCCCTTCTCCCCCGTGCGCTGCAGTTAAAAGACAATTAAAAATAAACTCTTGCGCGTTAAATCACCCTTTGTTTCTTTGCTTTCTCCCTCATTCCCTCACTGGCCTCCCCTCTGCCCCCCCACCCCCCGAGGCTCCTGTGTGGGGCCCCTGGCAGGCCGGCGCCAGACCCCGGAGTGCCAGCCGGTGGAGACCCACTGGGGGCCGGGGGCTGCGGTGGGGTGCGTGAGGGGCGGGTCCGACAGGAGGGGAGGGGAGGGGGTCCCAGAGAGACCCCCCGGAGGGTCAACAGGCCTGCCGAAGGTGGGGAGACCCCCTAGGGGGTGACCAGACGGCCCAGGAGGTGGTCCGGGGAGGGGCCCCAGAGAAGAGTTGCCTGGCAACTGCAGAGGTCAGGGTGGGCAAGATCAGAGACCCCTCCTTGCTGGCCCTCAGGCTTCGGTTTCCCCCTGTGGGGAGAAAGTGGGCCGCCTCTCTGTGTCCCAGGGGCCGGGGGGTGCTGGGCCACACGGGTCTGCCCAGGCTGCCCACTCCATACCCACCCCGGGTCCCCCTGGGCTCACCTGCTGGTTTCCGGGGCACTGGAGCCAGGCCCCTTGCCAGGCCTCTGCGGCGCCAGCCTGTGGTCAGCGCAGCCCAGGCTGCTCCGGGGCACCTGCCTGCCTCCCCAGAGTCCCTCCACAGGCTTCCCTGGGTGGAGTCAGGCCTCCGGCCCACAGATGCTGCCAGGTGCCCAAGCAGTGGGGAAATCTGCTGGACCTTCCGGGCCCTGTCGGCCGCTGCTCTACCTAGAGCCCCCGTGCTCTGTCTCCCCCTGACCCTCCAGCCCCTGCGCTTTTAGACGCCTATCCCACCACGGCCCCACTGCCTGGAAACTGGGGCCGTCTCAGAGCAGGTGACAGGCTCAGGTGACAGCACATCTGGGCCCGAGCCGTCCTGCAGGCCTGGGGCCAGCCCCGCCTGGATATCCTCGCCTGTGCCCTGCCCCGGCAGCCTTGCCTTCTGGGGAAGCCAGGGGTCTGTCTGCCTTGAGGGCTGGCAGCCCCCACCTGGCCTGGCCTCAGGTGCTGGCCAGCACTGCGTGTCCATTTCTCCCTTGGGGGTGCAGGTCTCCAGCCACAGTCTCCGCACGGCTCGTGCCTGGCCTCGGAGCCCCAGGCGGTCGGTCCTTCAGGGGGGACCCGCTGCCTTACCTGTAAAGGGGGGGCAGGCGCCTGATGGAGGGCTGGACGGGGGGGCTCTGGTAGTACCGGGCAGACGGGGCCCATGCGCCCAGGGGCGCTGCAGGGGCCTGCGGGTCCTCACCACCTGCTCCCTTGCCCCCACAGATGCCCGTGTGCTCGTACTTTCTGAAGGGGATCTGCAGTAACAGCAACTGTCCGTACAGCCACGTCTACGTGTCCCGGAAGGCGGAGGTCTGCACGGACTTTCTCAAAGGCTACTGCCCACTGGGCGCAAAGGTGAGGGTCACGGGAGGGTGGCCGGCAGCCCCCAGCCCCCAGCGGTGGACCAGCCACGCTCCTCCGAGCCTTCCTTGGAGCGCGTGGAACCCCAGGGTGGCGAGGGTAGAAGGGGCCAGTGTGAAGGGATTGGGGAACTGGGTTGCAAGGGCCACCCGCAGGCTAGCGCCTGCTTTGCCTCCTGTGTTCGGGCCCATCACTGCTGCTGCCCTCACCTGTCGGCGAGGGGCTGCTGTGCTGGGGCTCCCCGGCAGCTGAGCACCCCGGCTCCGTCCCGCTCTCCAGAAGGAGCCCCTCCTCATCTCTGTGGCCCGGGCCTGCCAGGGCAGCAGTGCCCTGGGCTGGGAACCCCAAGACGGGCCTCTCTAGCCCCTGGTGCCCCGAGAGGGAGCCTCCTCGCCAGTGCCGAGACCTGCAGTCTGGACTGTGGGGGCACTGGAGCTGGGACTTCCTGGGGACCGCCGGAGGGCAGGGCAGCAGGACTGGGCCTGGGCAAGGGGAGCGCGCGTCAGTGCGTTTCACACCGCGGGGCCCGTGCCCCTTCCCTCCCCGCGTCCTCTCCCTCCCGCCGCAAGGCCAGGGCCCAGGCCGGGCCGGGCTTGGCAAACCTGGGGACCTGACCCGCAGCTGGTGGGTCACTTTGAAGGACGCCCAGAACCCTGGGAGCGGCTCAGACCAGGGCCGGGTGGGCTGGGGTGCGGTGGCAGGACCCCCGCGGAGGCTGTGCGCGATGACCGTAAGATATTCCAGTTTAAATGAAAGTATCGAAGTGATATTTAAGTTCTGCTGCCGTTAGTGGAAGTGCTTACTGTGTCCCTTTCGGCGTGTCGGTGCCGTGGCTGCCACATGATGGATAGCAGCTTGTAATTATATATGGGGGAAAGCGCTGAGCAGGCCAGATCCAGCGGCAGGAGCGGCAGCAGCCTGGGCCGGTGAGGGTTAATTTTATTCTCTAAATAATATAAAAAGTGCTGAGTCGTCGCCTTGTGCCTGAAGTACAAGTCCTCAAATGGGCCCCAGAGAGTTTATAATATTCCACTGAATCAAGTGAAATTGTTAACCTTGCTTCATAAAGCCACGGCTTGTTAAAGAGGCGCGCTCCCTTTTCTTGTGAATAATTTAGGCCGGGAGTAAATCTCTGCTCCCTTCCCTCTTCGGGGGCCACACCGCCGCTCTGGACAGCTCAGAGGTCAGCCTCCGCCCCGCCCACCGGGCCCTTGGTCTGACCCCTTGCCTTCGCTCAGGACGCACTAGCCAGACGACATGGGGTCGCAGTGGGTTGTCTCTCCACGGTCCCGGTGGTGGGTCCCCACGGCCGCTTGACCTGGCATCAGCCAAGGTGCCCTGCTTGTCCTCTCTCTGGGTAACGTGTGTGTGTGTGTGTGTGTGTGAGAGAGAGAGAGAGAGAGAGAGAGAGAGAGAGAGAGAGAGTGCCCGGCCTGCATGGGGTGCCCAGCCTGTGTGTCAGTGCTCGGCCTGTGCATCAGTGCCTGGCCTGTGCGTCAGCGCTCAGCCTGCGTGGGGTGCCCGGCCTGTGCATCAGTGCCCAGCCTGTGTGTCAGGGCCCGGCCTGCGTGGGGTGCCCGGCCTGCTTGTGGGGCTCCTGGCAATCAGCCGAGTTGCTGGGGACACTCCCACCACGGCCCCTCCTGTCTCCTGAAGTGCCCTGCCTCACAGAAACTCTCGTGTCCTCTGGCTCCAGAGTCACAGGCTGAGTTTGCATGGCTGTCATCAGCGATTGACTCTGCTGGGGTACCGTTGCTTAGGCTGAAATCTGTCCGGTGTGTGTGGGTCAGAGTCCTTCCACCATCCCCCTGCCGTCCTGTTCCAGGACCTGCCCCCTCCCAGGGCCACTGGGACCCTCTCCATCCTCCTCCTGGGTGCAGCTTTGAGGCCACAGTGTGGGAGGCCTGAGGGAGGCCCTGGGGCAGGGGCTCAGGCCCTGGCCCCCCTCCCCGCACCCACCCCCCCCCCTTCATCCTGCAGGGCCTCAGTTTCCTGTTCGGCAAGATTGGGCTAATGAGGGTCTCCAGGGTCTGGGGGACTGTGGTGATTAAGGCCCCATCTGCCCCCTTCCGAGTAGGCCTGGGGCAAGAGCAGGTGTCGCTGACTTGGCTGTGGTGTGAGGTAGGACGTCACTTAGTTTTCTTCCACACGGGGGGGTCCTGTCCCCCAAAACCACCCGTGAAACCACCCCTGTCTCCACTCAGCTTTCTGTGCTGACGGCTCGGAGCCCGGAGCCTGCGTCGCATTCCGTGTCTCCCTCTCTCTCTGCGCCCGCCCGCTTCAAAACTAAATAAACGTTAAGAAAAATGTATTGAAGCCCAGCTTTATTGAGGCCCAGTGCACACATCACCTGGTTCCCCCGCTGCGAGTACACAGCCTGCTTGCCAGAATCCAGGTTTAGGACGCACGTGTCCGTCGCCCAGCAGCCCTTCTGCCGTCCGTAGTCAGTCCCACCCGCGCCCCTCTCCTGCCAGGCACGAGGAACCTACCTCCTTTCTCCGCAAACCCGTGTGTTCCTGGGCGTTTCATATATTGAAATCTGCGAACACATAGACTCTGTTGTCCAGCTTCTTTCCTTCCTTTTTTGTTTTCTTTGTTTGTTTGTTTGTTTTTTGAGAGAGAGAGAGAGCAGGGGAGAAGGGGAGAGAGGGACAGGGAATCTCAAGCAGGCTCCACACTCAGCATGGAGCCCAACACGGGGCTTGATCTCACGACCCTGGCATCATGACCTGATGCTTAACTGAGCCACCCAGGTGCCCCTGGCTTCTTTTACGTTTTTGTTTTGGGGGGGTGGTGGGGGGGAGGTTTAATAAAAAAAAAAGTTTTTTTTTAACTTCTTTTAACGTTTATTTATTTTGAGAAAGGGAGGAGTGGAGAAGGGGCGGAGAGAGAGGGAGAAAGAGAGAATCCCAAGCAGACTTCACACGGTCAGCGCAGAGCCTGACACGGGGCTCTATCCCACGACCCTGGGATCATGACCCGAGCCGAAACTAAGAGTCAGACGCTCAACCACCCGAGCCACCCCGGCGCCCCTTGTGGCGCCCCTCTTTTACCATGATTTTGAGGGTTGTCACATTGTGGGCTAGATCAGGCCTGTGTTCTTTTTGTGGCTGAAAGCTGCTCCGTTGTGCTTGGACCACGCCGTGGCATTCGTCGGTCAGTGGGTGGACATTTGGGTTGTGTCCAGCCGGGGGCCGTTTGGAACAGTCCAGCTGTGAAAGGTATGCACAGGTGTCTCTTGGGTAGACACCCGGGGGTGGTCTTGCTGGGCCACGTGGCGACTGCGGGTTGGACTTCCCGCGAACGTGGCCACGGCAGTCCACGTTCCGACCAGGAGCGGATGGGGGCTTCCTTCTGTCACGTCCTTGCCACCACCCGTCCCTACCTGTCCTGCGGCTTCGGCCTTGCTGATGGCGGGAGGTGGCTTCTCGCTGTGGTTGCATTTTGCGTTTTCTTGACAGCGCGTGATGCTAGACGCATCGGCCGCCCCTCCATCTGGTCTCCAACAGCTTTGACATCTGATTCGCAGAGCATACAATTCACCTATTTAAGTTACAGTGCAGTGGGTTTTAGTATGTTACATCATTCATCTTGTTTGATTGCAGTAAAATAAAGATAACATAAAATTTGCCATTTCTGTCTGTATGATTCAGTGGCATTAATCGCATTCACAGTATTGTCCAGCCGTCACCACTGTCTATTCCCAGACCTTCTCCGTCACCCCAAACAGAAACTGGAAACGTTCAGGGGTGACCCCCCCGTTACTCCCTCTGGGCCTTGGGCACTGACTAATTTACGTTTTGTCTCCGTGAATCCTCCTGTTCTCAGATACCGGATGTAAGTGGAGTCACACGGTGTGTGTCCTTTTGCGTCTGGTTTCTTTCACTTCATGTGATGTTGTCAACATTCACGCACAGTGCGGTCTGTCGGTGCTTCCCTCCTTTTCGTGACCGAGTAACATCCCAGGGACGCCTGGGCCACACCTCTGTCCATTCGTCTTGGGATGGACACTCGGGTTGTGGCTTTTGGAAACCGTCGCCGACGCCGCTGCGAATGTTGTCACGTAACGTCCATTCAGATGCCTGCTTTCGCTTCCGTTGAGCGGACCCCCAGGAGTGGAGCTGCAGGGTTATGCCGCAGTTGTGTGTTTAGCATCTTGAGGAACCGCCATACTGGTTGTGTTTTGCGTCCCTACCAGCAGTGTGTCGGGTTCTCGTTTCTTCGCATCCTCACCAAGGCTTTGTTGGCCTCACCCCTTTTCCTAAAAGCCACCTTCGTGAGTGTCTGCTTTCCCCTGGCAACTGATGATGGGGGCGTCTTGTCAGCTTGCTGACCGTTGGTGCATCTTCTTTGCAGAAACGTCCGTTCGGCTCCTTTGCCCACTTGTGAATGGGGTTGTTTGGGGTGTTTCGCTGTTGCTATGGACTTCTTTTATGTTCTGGAAATCAAACCCTTACCAGGAGAGGATTTATGACTGTTTTCTCCCATTCTGTCTTTTTATTCTCTTGACAGTATACTGTGAGGCACAAAAGTTTCTCCTTGATTGAGAACACTTTATTTTCTTCCTATTGCCTATGCTTTTGATGTCATATCCGAGTAATACTTGTCAACCTGATGTCCCTGAAGCCTCTCCCCATGTTGTTGTTGTGGTTGTAGTTGTGGTTTTTTTAATACGAGTTTAATAGTTTTAGTCTTGAAATTCAGGTGTTTGACCATTTTGAGTCCATTTTTGTGTGTAGTGTGAGATGAGGGCCCAACGTCGGTCTTCCGCTTGTGGACAGCCGTGCACCTTCCCCTTTGAGTGGTCCTGGCACCCTTGTTGACATTCAGCTCATCATATACGTGGTGGCTCGTTTCTGGGTGCTGGGTCCTGTTCCATTGGTCTCGGTGTCTGTCCTGAAGCAAGTATTTTGATTACTGTAGCTTTATAGTAATTTTCGAAGCCAGGAAATGTAAATTTCTCAATTTTGTTCTTCTTCCCCAAGATTAATTTGACCTTTTGGGGTCATTTGAGATTCCATATGAATTTTAGGATGGACTTTTCTATCTGTTTTTTAAAGACCCTTGGGGGACGCTCAGGGGGCTCAGTCAGTTGAGTGTCCAACTTTGGTTCACATCACAATCTCACAGTTCATGAGTTTGAGCCCCAGGTTGGGCTTACTGATGTCAGCGCAGAGCCCAACTTCAGATCCTCTGTCCCCCTCTTTCTCTGCCCCTCCCCTGCTCACTCTCTCTCTCAAAAATAAATAAAACATTAAAAAAAATAAATAAATTTTATAAAAGGCCTTTGGGATTTTGGTAGGGATTGCATTGTATCTGTAGATCACTCTGGGTCGTATTGTCATCTGGACAATAGGAAGGCTTCCAGTCTGTGAACATGGGATGTCTTTCCATTAACTTAGACCTTCATTAATTTCTTTCAGCAGTGTTTTGTAGTTTTTAGTGTATCTCTTGCCTCCTTGGTTAAATTTATTCCTAAGGATCTAACATTTTTTGATGTTACTGTAAATGGAAAATTGATTTTTTAATTTCCTTTTTTTAGATTGTTCCTTATAAGTGGGTAGTGATACGTTGATTTTATGTGTGTGTTGATTTTATATCCCAGAGTTTTGTTGAATGCATATATTAGCTCTTACAATTTTTTGTGGATTGTTTAGGGTTTTCTATATACACGATCATGTCATCTGCTAACAGAGATAATTTTCTTCCTTTTAAATTTAGGTTTGATATGTATATACATACACGTGTATGTGTGTTTTATTTAATTTTTATTTATTTATTTTGAGAGAGAGAGAGAAAGAGTGCATGAGTGGGGTGGAGCAGAGAGAAAAGGAGAGGGAGAGAGATAGCAAGAAAAGAGACAGAGAGAAACAGAGAGAGAAAGAGAGAGAGAATCCCAAGCAGGCTCTGTGCCATCAGCACAGAGCCCAGTGCGGGGCTCAGTCCCATGAACCATGAGATCATGCATGACCCAAGCCAGAATCAAAAGTTGGATGCTTAACCAACTGAACCACCCAGGCATCCCTATGTTTTTAATATTTATTTAGCCTAATTGCTCTGGCTAGAATTTCTAGCACTGTGTTAGATAAACGTGGCAAAAGGGGGCATCCCTGTCTTGTTCTTCATCTTAAAGGAAAAGCTTTCAGTCTTTCAGCAGTTAGTACGATGGTAGCTGTGGGCTTTCGGGTATGATTCTTATCCTGTTGAGGAGGTTCCTTTTCTAGTCCTAGTTTCTGTGATGTTTTTATTATAAAAGGTGTTGAATCTTGGATCTTTTTTGAACCAATTGAGATGATCATGTGGTTTTCTTCTTCCTAAATTCTACCAAAGTAGCCAATCAGGCATACCGACCCCCTCTAATCAGTTACATTGGCTGGTTTTTGTATGTTGAGCATCCCACTGCTGAATTCAGCTTTCTAGTATTTTGTTGACGATTTTTGTATCTGTATTTGTGACGAGCATTGATCTGTGGCTTTCTTTCTTGTGGTATTTTTGTCTGGTTGTGGTATCAGGGTAAAGCTAGCTTCACAGATTGTTTGGCTGTTTGTTGTTAGGAAGAATTCCTTACTCTTCCGTTTTTTGGAAGAATTTGAGAAAAGTAAGTGTTGGTTCTTCTTCACATGTTTAGTAGAATTCACCAGGGAAGCCCTCTGGTCTTGGGCTTCTCTTTATTGGGAGGGTTTTGATTACTGATTCGATCTCCTTACTATATATAGAGCTAGTCAGATTTTCTTTTTCTTCTTGAGTCAGTTTTGGTGATTGTGTATTTCTAGGAATTGGTCCATCTCATCTAAGTTGTGAAAATTACATGTGTAGGGTTGTTCGAAGTATGCCCTAATTATCCTTCTGATGTCTGCAGGGTCTGTAGTGATCCCTGTTAATTCCTGATATTGGAAATTTGTGACTTTTATCTTTTTTCTTTGCTTTGCCAGAGGTTTGTCAATATTATTGATCTTTTTAAAGAGCCAGCTCTTTGTTTCATTGATTTCTCTCTTATTTTTTTTTTTTTTCTTTTTGGTTTTATTGACTTCTGTTCTTATCATTACTGTTTCTTTCTGTTGCTTTGGTTCTATTTTGCTCTTTTCCCCCCCTAGGGTCTGACGGTGGGAGTTAGACTATTGATTTGAAATTTTTCCTTTTTTTTATGTTTGTTGATTTTTGAGAGAGAAAAGAGCAGGGGTGGGGCAGAGAGAGAGGGAGACAGAGGATATGAAGCGGGCTCTGCACTGACAGCACAGAGCCCAACGTGGGCTCAAACTCACGAACCATGAGATCATGACCTGAGCTGGTGCCCCTGGAATTTTTCCTCTTGTATATGAATTTAGCTAGCTGAATCCTACCAATTTTGAGATGTATTTTCATTTAGTTCTGGTTGTTTCTTGTTTGTTGTTTTTTTCGTTTTTGTCCACCGCACCCCCCCACCGCCACCGCCGCCACCACCTCGAGACTTTCTTTTTGATCCACAGATTATTGTTTTATTTCCAAGTGTTTGGAGATTTTCCTAATATCTTTCTGTCATTTTTTTTGTTTTTTTTTTTGAAGTTTATTTATCTATTTTGAGAGGGAGAGAGAGAGAGCACGTGGGGTAGGGGCAGAGAGAGAGAGAGAGGGAGAGAAGCTTCCAAGGAGGCTCTGCACTGACACAGTGCAGAGCCCAAAGCAGGGCTTGAACTCATGAACCATGACATCATGACCTGAGCCCAAATCAAGAGTTGGCTGCTTAACTTACTGAGCCACCCAGGTGCCCCTCTGTCATTGAGTTTTAATTTGAGTCTGTAGTGGTAAAGGATACACTGTATGATTTTAATTCTTTTAAGTTTCTTGGACCTTGTTGTATAGGCCCAGGATATGCTTTATCTTAGTATATATTCTGTGAGCACTTGAAAAGAATATGTATTCCAGTCTCGTTGAGTGAAGTGGAGAGTTTTATAAATGGCGATTAGATTTTGCTGGTGAAAGGCACTTTTGAGTTCTTCTATGTCCTTGCTGACTTTCCATTAATTGTTGGAAGACTGATGTTGAAGTCACCATCTGTCATTTTGGCTTTGTCTCTCCTTTCATATCTATCAGTTTTTATTAAATGTATTTTATAGGGGCACCTGGGATGGCTCAGTCGGTTAAGCGTCCGACTTCAGCTCAGGTCATGATCTCGTGGTTTGTGAGTTCGAGCCCCACATCGGGCTTTGTGCTGACAGCTCAGAGTCTGGAGCCTGCCTTGGATTCTCTGTCTCCGTCTTTCACTGCCCCTCCCCAACTTGTGCTCTGTCTCGCTTTCTCAAAAATAAAATAGAATAGAATAGAATAGAATAGAATAGAATAGAATAGAATAGAATAAAAAAATGTAAAACTTTCTGAGGGTTTTAACAACAAAAAAAATGTATCTTATAGCTCTTTTATTTGGTGCATGTAAATTTAGGATTGCTATGTCTTCTTGTTGGATTGATGCTTTTATCAGTATAAAATGTGTCTCTCTGGGGTGACTGGCTCAGTCGGTAGAACATGTGACTCTTGATCTCAGAGCCAACCGTTGATCTCAGGGTCGACTCTTGATCTCAGGGTTGTTGAGTTCAAGCCCCGCATTGGACATGGCATAAAAACATGTCTCTCTGTGATTTTCTTTACTCTAAAGTCTGCTTCAGGTGGTATTCATGTGGCCACTCCTGCTATCTTTTGATCCATGTTTGCACGATATACCTTTTTCCATCCTTTTACCTTAAGCTTACCTATAGTATTGTATTTGAAGTAACTTTCTTATAAACAGCAGATAATTGGGTCATGTTTTAAAATTTACTCTGCCAATCTTTTAATTTGTATATTTAGGCCATTTACACTTAATGTGATTATTGCTATGGTAGGGCTTCAGTCTGCAATTTGACTTCTGTTGGTTTCTGTTTTTTGTTCTACTTTTTCATTTCTGTCTTTTTATGGGTTACTGGAACAATTTTAGAATTTTGTTTTGATTTATCAAAGTATCAAGTGTGTACATCTTTCTGTAGCTTTTTTAGTGGCTGCACTAGGCATTGTGTTGTGTATCCATAACTTATCACAGTCTACTGGTGTAGAAACCTCACCTTCCTTTATGTCCTTTACCCTTCCCGTCTGTAACCACCTTACATATGTCCTCTATAGACATTTAGAACCACAACAGACACTGATAATTTTTGCTTCCGTAATCAAACATAATTCAGGAGACTCGAGGAAAGTCTGGTATGTTTACCTGTGGTTTGGTTATCTTGGCCTGCCTTCCTGTCGCTCCAAGGCTTGTCTTTTATCGTCTCCTTTCTGTTTAGAGAACGTCTATAGTCATGTTTAGGGCAGATCTGCTGGTGACAAATTTTCTTGGTTTTCCTTCATCTGAGAATGTCTGGATTTCCCCCACATTCTTGAAGGCTATTTTTGCTGAATATGAGATTCTGAGCTGATAGTTCTGCCCCTTCAGCTCTTGTAAATGTTATACCACCTCCTCTGGCCTCCATGGTGCTTTAGGAGAAATCACTGTCATTTGAACTTTCCTGCACAGGTGAAGAAGTGTCATTTCTCTCTGGCTGCTTGGAGGATTCTTCATAGCTTTTACAAGTTTGACTATGATGCAGGGTTTCGTGGATTTCTTTGCTTTTTACTGATTGGGGTTCGCTCAGCTTTCTGAATCTGTAGGCTTATGGTTTTTGCCAAGTTTGGGACATTTTCAGCCATTACTCTTGAGTTCTTTCTTCTTCCCTTCCACAGCTCTGGGTGCATGAGAGTTGTGTTCCCACAGGCCCTTGAGGCACCATCCATGTTTTAAAGTTTGCTCTGTGTCACTCAGATTGGTTAATTTCTGTTGCTCTGTCTTCTGATTCACTGACTCTTTCCTCTGTGCCTCCCTTCTGCTGTTGAGCCCATACAGGAGTCTTTTTTATTTCGGTTATTGTGCTTTTCAGTTCTAAAATTTCATTTGGTCCTATCTTACATCTTCTTTTTCTTAGTTGAGACATTCTGTATTGTCATCGTTTCCAGCATGTCTTTAATTGCTTGTTGAAACACGTTTATGAGGGTGCCTGGCGGGGTCAGTCGGTGGAGCGTGTGACTCGATCTTGGGGTCATGAGTTCGAGCCCTACGTTGGATGTAGAGATTACTTAAAAATAAAATCTTAAAAATAAAGAAAAGAAACACATTTATCATGCTCCTTTAAACTCTTCGTCAGATAAGCCCAACACCTCTGCAGTCTCATGCCGACAGGCGCTGATTGTCTGCAATTGAATTCCATTCAGTCTGAGGTCTTACCTTTTTCCAGTATGCTGAGTCCTTTTCTGTTGAAACCTGGACATGTTGGCTGTTACAGGGGTCTGGATCTTGTTTAAACCTTCTGTTTCAGCCGGCTTCCTGCGACACCAGGGGTGGGATGGGAGTGGAGGTGGTGACGCACCCCTGCCAAGTACAGATGGAAATCCAGGTTCCCACTTGACCTCCACTGGGAGGGGAAAGGGCCCCGCAGCCCCGATTCTTCAGGGCCTACTCTGGCCCCACCCCAGCAAGGCAGGAAGGAAATCCTGGATCCGAGGGTCCGTGGGCCCCCAACAGCCTTCTGTCCACCTTCAGAGTCTTCCTGTCCTTGTCACATGTGTAGACGTCAGAGCCCAGCACAGACAGTCATTTACCGTGTTGAATAAACTTGTCGTTTGTAGTAATTGTGGATGTACCCAAAAGCTGCAGAGATGGTGCAGAATCCCCACACACCCTTCCCCCGGCCCCCTGCTCTGAACCTTCACCACAACCAGCACCCAGCCATCAAAACTAGAGAAGTAACACTGGGCGTATTGCTCCCGGCTTGAGTCCAGGCTCTGATTGCACCTTACCCGGTCTTCCACAATTTCCATTTTCTGTTCTAGGATATCACATTGGATTCAGTCACCAATTTG
The DNA here is from genome assembly GCF_027475565.1 of Acinonyx jubatus. Lineage (NCBI taxonomy): Eukaryota > Metazoa > Chordata > Mammalia > Carnivora > Felidae > Acinonyx > Acinonyx jubatus. The sequence continues at coordinate 1,216,910 of NC_069394.1, forward strand.
GGGGTGAATGACTGAGTGAATGAGGCAGACCTTAACCTAAATAGCCAGGGAACGGATGAGGTAGATGCCTTCGGGAAGGTACAGCGAGAAGGAGGGGTGGAGAGGGAGGGGAGTGTGGGACTGTCTCCAAGGTGGGGAAGGGGTGGCTTTGGTTCTGGAGGGTGGGAGGGAAGCCGGTGAGTCACTGGGGACAGGACTGATGAGCCGGTTCTTTGGTGTTGCTGGCGGTGGAGGTGGGACCCGGCCCCCTGGAGAGCGGGGGTGGCAGTCTGAGGACGGAGATGGGCTGGCACGACCCAGGAGGGGTGGGAAGGCTGGTGGCTGCCGTGGACGAGCTAGGTGGCAGATTTGGGCCGAGACAGCCCACCCGAGTCCTGTCCCTCCCGCACCAGCTCTTCTGTGGTCCTGTCTGGCCTGGAGCAGGCAGCCGGTGGGGCCGGGGCCTGGGAAGGGAGCAGGGACCGAGGGAGCCCCTCGGTGACTGTGGGGGCAAGCACGGGTGGGCAGTGCGGTCGGTCCTGGCCTCTCATGGCCTCACCCCTGTGAAATGGAATGTGCTTCACCGAAGGCAGGCTGGCGTGACGCAGGCTCCGCCTCCGGCCCGCGGGGATCGGGGCTGTAGCGCGTCACTGGCAAGGCCCCGGCCCGGGTCTGGAGGGCACTGGTCTGCTGTGGTGGACAACTGAGATGGCTTCCCGGCGACTTCTGCCCGTTCACACTCGTAGACCAGTTTTCTTGCCCGCACTTGGTGACGTTCAACCTCTGTTTTTCTTTTTGACCATTTGAAGGACAAAAGGTTACCTCATTGCATTTTTTAATTTGCCTTTACTGGATTTGATGAGGCAAAATGCCTTCCCTGTGTTTGAACCTTTTCTGCCTCCCTTTCTGAAAACTAGGTGGGGTTTTGTTGGGGTTTTTTAAATTTTTAATTTCTCTTTAAATGTCTATTTTATTTTTTGAGAGAGAGAGGGAGAGAGAGCACAAACGGGAGGGGCAGAGAGAGAAGGAGACACAGAATCCGAAGCAGGCTCCAGGCTCTGAGCTGTCAGCACAGAGCCCGATGCGGGGCTCGAACTCACAGACAGCGACATCATGACCTGAGCCGAAGTCAGACGCTCAACCGACTGAGCCACCCAGGCGCCCCCTGTTTTTTTTGTTGTTTTTTTTTTTTTTTAAGTGAGGGTGGGGACGTTTTTCCTCTGGGTTGGTTTCCTCTTGTGGATTCACAGGAAATTTATAAAATCTAAATATGAACATAAAAATACATAAATATGAAACATTCTGGACGTTAATCTTTTGTCAGTCATATAAATGGCAATTCTCTTCTTTGTAATTAATTTTTTTCCTTTTTTGTGGTGTTATTTTGAAGAACAAAAGTTCTTAATTTTAATGGAAATGACTTTATCGGTGGTGAAGGTTTGCACATCTGTGTCTTGCGGGAGAAATTCTCCTCCTTCCCCGAGCCCCTAGGCCGGCCTTTCACATGTGGGCCCGGCCCCTTTAGTCCCGCCCGGGACAGCTGTGCTGTAGGGTCGGGCCCAGGGCCGTCTGTCCCTGTCCCCGGGGTCTGCAGGCCGCGCCGCGAGGTGGGCTCCCTGCCCTGTTCCTTATGTACCCTTGAGCCGGCTGGTGCTCCGGGATCACTTGAACTTCGCGGTAATTCCTGGTCATAGATTCTTTCACCTTGTTCTTCTCCACAGCTGTTTTCACTCTCCTTGCCCTTTATCCTTCCAGAAATATATTGTAGATCCAATGTAGGTTAAAAAAATAAAATAAAAAGTTGGAATTTTTATGGAGATTGTCCTGAATCTCTGTCTCGGTTTGGTGGGAATTGGCCCTTGTCTGCCCGCCTGTGAGTGAGCCGGGCATCTGGCTCTTATGTAGGCCACTCGTGTGCTGCCTTTTACTGAAGTTCTTCTGTACCTTTGTTAGATTTATTTGTCACTTTTATTATTTTTATAAGTAACAAATTAAAAATTCTTATTTTCTGAACGTTCATGGGTATCTAGACGTGGAATTCTTTATATTCATTTTGTTTCCAGGAACCTTGCTGAACTGTATTAGTGATTGTTATAATTTATCCATAGATTCTTTTGGGTTTTCCTAAAGAAATGTATCTTCTGCAAATAATGGCCATTTCTTCCCGCCTTTGAGTTCAAACGTCTTTTCTTTCTTTTTCTTGTCTCTACTCTGGCTATGACCCCAGCACAATGTACCAGTGATGGGAGTGGGCTTCCACCCTTTCCCTGTGACAAGTGATGCTTTTGGAACATTCTTCTCAGAAACCCTTTGTATTAAGCTAAGAAAGTACCATCCAATCAGTAATCTGTTAAACTTTGAATTCATGCTGGATTTATTAAATACTTCTTGTAGCTGTTGAGGTGATCATATGATCCCATGTGTGGAGTCTGTTAATGTGCAAAATTCTGCTTGTTGATTTTCTAATGTTAAACTAACCTTGCATCCTTGAGGCACACTCGTCTTAGTCCTGGTCTGTTAGTCGGGATACACTAACGGCAGGACTCCCATTTGTTTATAATGTGTGTGTGACCTTTGAACCCTCAGGCATGAGTGCAAATGGCCTCTGTGATCTCATCCGGTCAGGTTTTGTTTTTAGGAGTGCCCCAGCCCTGTCACCGGGTTGAGGAGTGTCCTCTCATCCCTGTTCTGTGGACCAGTTCCTGCAGGGTTGGGTAGTACACTGAATATTGGTAGAACTTCCAGGAAAACCCTGGGCTGGAACTTGCTTTATTTTTTAACTACTGGTTCACATGCCTTTATGGCCATAGGAGTATTTGTCCAGGTTTTATTTTTTTCTTGACAGTTTTTCTGGAATTTGTCAGTTTCATCTGTGTTTTCAAGTTCATTCGTGTAAAGTTTCTTCTTGATGTTGTATTGGTAGCGTTTTGTTGTTCAGCACGGTCACCAGCTACGGCCCGTTTGTCCTTCGTTGTGTTCTGTGCTGGCCTCTTCGTCTCCCAGTCCGTCTTGTTGGACAAATTGATTCATTTCTTCAGAGAACCAACTCTCGGCTCTCCTGGGTTTGCCCCTCTTTTGGTATTTCTTTCCTTTCTGTTTTTACCTTCTGTTTCCTTCCCTCTGCTGGGTTTGGGCCATTCTGCTGTCCCCCCGTGTCGAGCAGGAGCCTCTCTGCCGACAGAAGCCTGCAGGCTGCGACCTGTCTCCCGGCGCGGGAGCTGCTCCTGACGCGTGGCTCAGTACTGGCGCCCAGTTCTCACCGTTACCTCATTTCTGTGATTCCTTGTTTGACCCGTGGAGAATTTAGTAGCGTGTTTCTTCATTTCCAGGCCTTTGGGGGGTTTTCTGGGGCCCCTGCGTGGTTGTTTGGCTTTGCTCCCACACCTGTGGGCTTCGTCTGGACGAAGACGTCCTGCCTTTGAAATTGGAGGCTCCGTTTGTGTCCAGTGTGTTTCTGAGTCGCTTTTTGTCCATCATTTTCCTTTCTTGACGGCCTGTGGATGGTTTGGGAACATTCTGTACCTTCGACCCTCGACGTGTGGCTGTCCCAGGGAGGGGGCCAGCTCAGACCAGCACCATCCAGTAGGCCAGATGTGAGCCACACGTGAGATTCTGAGTTTCCTTGTGGCCACCTTAGAAGAGTAAACGCAGAGCAGGTGAAATGAATTGTATTAACCCGACCCATCACACCTTTCACCGCACAGTCACGGAGGAGACATCGGTGTGGCCTTTTACGTTCGTCCTCGTCTGCCGAGCCCGCAGCACCGCCGTGGCTCGGAGCCTCCGCGTGGCTCGTGGTCTACACATGGGACAGCATGGGCCCAGCCGGCCGCCCCCCGATATGCACTCGGCATCCGGGTCATCTCTTGTCCGGTGCCAGGCTCTCTCCACCCACCACTCCCCTGCAGAAGGGCCCGCCGCCCGCCCTTGCCCTGGTACACCAGTGCCCTGTACTCTCCTGGTCTTAGAGTGGAACCCACGGCGGCGGGGCCCCTGCGTCTCAGGACCCTGTGTCCTGAAAGCAAGCGAGCACACATCAGCCTTCTCTCGGGGGCAGGGGGGGCTAGCTGGGAGGGGGGTGCAAGTGTGCGTTTGGGGGTCCTGCTGCCCAGATGGCCCCACCAGCTCCGGCCCCCTGGCATGAGCGTGAGGGGCTTCCAGTCCATTGGTGGCAGCCGAGGGGCAGGTATGGGGCCTGAATGGGGCCAGTGCCCAGATTGTGCTCAGAGAACGGGCACGCACTCCGCGGGGTCCTCAGCCAGGCTCTTTGTCCTGGGTGCTGGGAGCAGGGCCCAGGTCCAGGGCTCCGGGGACGGGCTTCCAAGAGGCAGGTTTCAGAGCTGTTGCCACATATTTCCAAGTGGTTCAGCCAGCACACAGCCTCCCGGACTGGGTGTGAGCACTGCGGCCTGGCTGCTTGAAACTTGGCTCTGGGCGGATTGGCGGGGCCCCTGCAGTGGGTCCTGTCAGGACAGTGTCTCTCCCGGTGGCTGGTCCAACACGAGGGACACTTGCTACATTCCACACACACACACACCCCCATTGTGCCCCCTAAGACTGGCCATGGGCAGGGGCTTCCTGGCTCCCTGTGGGCCTGGTGGGCGGAGCTGAGGCCCCGTGCTGCACGGAGCACCTGCTGGATGGCGCGTCCCAAGCCGGGTATAATTAGCCGCCGTGACAGGTGGGGTGGATCGGGTGTGCGGCTGGCCTCGGCCGACCTGGGCACCCCTGGGCTTGGAGCCTAAACCCCATGCATAAGGTCCTCCACGCATTGAGCCTCCCCCCACGTCTCCATCTTCAGCCAGGATGGGGTGCTGCGGTCCAGAGAGGGGATTAGTGGCCTGAGAATTCCTACACCAGCCTAGGAGACCCCTGGGCCAGCCCGGTCCCTGCCGTCAGTCCAGCCCAGGGCCCTTCTGATCACCCAGGGGGCACGGGTGGGTGGGGGTGCAGGCTGCTCTGGCCTGGGGGTTTCAGCCTTCCAACAGGAAGTCTCTGGCCCTGGGGGACTGAGCAGGCAGGGCTGTCCCGCCTGGTGCAGAGGCCTTGACCTGCTCACCCGGCTGCCCTCTTCCCCCCCGCAGTGCAAGAAGAAGCACACGCTGCTGTGCCCCGACTTCTCTCGCAGGGGCGTCTGCCCCCGGGGCGCCCAGTGCCAGCTGCTCCACCGCAACCAGAAGCGCCCTGGCCGGCGGGCGGCCTCAGCCCCGGCCCCGGAGCCCAGCAGCGCGTCACCCAAGAGCAAGGCCGCCTCCAGCCACGGACCCAGGTGACGGGGCCAGTGGGTGCTGTGTGTGTAAGCTTGGGACAGTGGGGGGGGGGGGGGGGGCGGGGAGGGGGGTTCCGGAAGCAGTCCCTCCCCACGCTGGGAGACCATCCTCACGGGGAGACCCTACACCCCATCCCAGCTCTTAGAGCTTCAGACCCAAAAAAAACCTCAGTTCAAAGTTGAGGATCCAGTGACCTCCAGAGGTGCCCCACCCTACACCTCCAGGCTGGACAGAGCCAAGGACATCCCTGGCCCGGACCAGCCTATGTGGGAATGCCCAGTCCCTGTCCCATGGAGGAAGGTGGCGGCTTCTCAGCTACCCACTCCCACTCCCTTTTCTTCCCAGGAAAGGGAAGATTCTGGGTGATACTCGTGGCTGGGGCCCCACGTGCTCACCTGTCCCGTGAGTGGACTGTGGCAGGTGAGGGCAGGGTCAGTGGGAACCGGGGCTCACCGGCCAGGCTCACCCCAGCTGCCTCAGGCCAGAGGCCCCTTGTCGTCACCGGCCGGTCCTCTGGGGCCGAGGGCTGGCCTCAGACCTGGATGGCGATGCCCGGTGGCTGCTGGGACAGGTGCCGCATAGCTGGTCGGCTAGTGCCCTCAGGACTCCAGCCCTGCCGGGCGGCCACCCACCCTCACACTTCTGCTCCCCTTCCTTTCCCACAGGAAGTCCTCGGCTGCCCAGCGCCCCACCAGACAGACGCCCAGCTCCCCCACCTCCGTGGCTGCTGGCTCAGCCTCCCCTCCCTCCTCCCCAAGGGTGTTAGCTGCAGCCTCGGGCTCTCCCCTGTCAGCAAAGCCTCCCTCCTCCCCCTCCCCTTCCTCCACCCCCTCCTCTTCCTCCCCCCTCTCCCCCTCCTCCCCCACCCCTCCTTCCCCCTCCCTGTCCTTGGACCAAGAGGAGCTGTCTCTCCGGGAGGAGGCTGCCTCTGCGGCGACGAGCTCCAGCAGCCTCTCCAAGCTGCCTTCCTTCATCTCCCTGCAGTCCTCGCCGAGCCCAGGAGGCCAGCCCAGGGCCCGGACCCCCAGGAGCCCCCCAACTAAGGACTCAGGTAGGCAGCCTGGCCCCTTGAAGCCCGGCGTGGCACGGCCGGGGGCTCTTTTTCAGTGCTCCCCATAGCCCCACCGGGTCAGGACTCCCAGGTGGGGCCCGGATGGTTCGTGAGCGCCCCGCACGGGCTGGGCGCTGATGGTGCCGCGTCCGCCCCCCCTCCCCCCCCACCCCACCCCCCGCTGGCAGGGGTGCGCCTCGGGCCCACGGGGACAGAGCTGGCCAAGGTGTGAGCGCAGTGGCGGCCGCCCGCACAGGCCACCCCAGCCGAGGGCTGATTTAATTAGAAAGCGCCCATTTCTGTTAATTTGTTCTGGAAGATCACCGCACACTCCTGGAGAGAACAGATGTTCCCTCTCCCCCGATGAACGTTTGGGGCTTGGTAAATGGCTCCACTCAGCCTTGTTTAGGAGAGAAAAGAGGATTTTATGGCTGCAAACGACCCTTTCTGTAAACATTTTACAGCTCTCCGCGCGTTTGAGTGACGATAAACCCCACGCAGCTCGGCGGGCTGCAAATTTGCGACCATACGGCCATCATTTTATTGTCATATTTCACGGTCGTAACGTTAATGGAAGATGCTTGCCGCAGCCTTCCCTAACGGCCCCGCTGAGCACGCTCAAACGCCTGCCTCCGAGGGGCCGGGACCCGCGGTGCCTGTGTACAGCCCCCCGCCTCGGGGCCGCAGAGCCTCGGCCAGGCCCTCCACCTGCCCGCCTGGGACCAGGGCACCAGCACCTTCCGTCCGGGTGGGCCTCCCTGGGGTGGGGACGGGGCGGATGGGGGCCCTGAGGCAGCCAAGCCCAGTGCCAGTGGAGGCTGGCCCGGGAGAGGCCGCAGAGACTCCCGCTGGCCTCGGAGGCCCCATCAGCCTTCATTTCCTGCCCGGGCCTCCCCCACCCTGGCCGGGGCCGGAGCTAGAGGGGCAGGCGGAGGCAGGCCCAGGCTGGCTGGCTGCACCTACTCAAGCAGTCACCCAGTAGGGGTGAGGCCTGTGGGCAGAGGCCAGTGCAGTGTGCAGGCCTGGAGCCCCGGCTGGGTGGGCTTGGCTTCTGGGCTCTGGCTCGGCCCAGCCGGTGACTGGAGTCCTCAGCCCTGAGTGGGGGCCCAGGAGGAGAGGCGGGCTCCCAGGGGCACATAGAGAGTGCCGTGCCTGTGGGCAGCCACATGGAGGCGCCCGTGGGCAGGGGGGGATGCCAGCCTGAGCCGGGGCCTGGAGCCCTCATAACAGAGGCGGGCACTGACTCCCAGGGAGCGCGGGGCACACAGGGTAGGGACCCCCGCGGACGTGACCTGACCGTCTGCCCCCAGGCCCTGTCACCGCACCGGGGACCCAGGTCCCTTCCCCCCTGCTCAGCCGACCGTTCACACGTGTGACTTTTGAGGTTGAAGGCACAGCTCAGCCTCCACGTGTGCGTCTGGCAGCCGTGTTGCAGGTGGGAGGGGAGCCGTGGGTCTCGGAGTCTGGCGCAGGCGGCGTGCACCTGGTATTTATAGCTCAGCCGGCAGATCGCTGTGGCTCCTGCCTGGGACCCGGCCTGCGCACCGCGAGGCTGCCTGCCCCCAGGGTGGGCGGGGCCGCCGGACCGCAGGGTGGGCGGGGCCGGGCGGCAGCCTGATCGGAGCCGCTTGCCCTCGTCGCCCTCGTTCACAGCCCCGCTGTGCAGGCCGTGCAGGCCGGGGCTTGATGGAGTCGCCCCCCTCCTGACCCAGAAGCTTTGGCGGGAGGGGCATTCCTCCCCGGCTGCGGGGGGTGGGGGTGGGGGGGCGGTCCTGGCACCTGACCTTTGCCCTTCTCGGAACAGGGAAAACTCTGCACATCAAACCCCGTCTGTGAGGGCCCAGGGGGCCAGCCCGCGCCTACCTCAGCCCCTCGTTCCTGGAGAGGAAGGAGGCTCCGCCTGCCACCGCCCCAGAGGAGGGGCCACCTGCCACGGAGCCCCACCCTGGGGCCCCGGGGTCCCTGCTCTGCCTGCCTGGCTCCCGGCCTTCTGTGACCAGTGCGTGCCCAGGGGCTCACCTTCTCCCCTGGGCGGGGCCCTGCCCTGCCACCCCTCCGCACACTCACCTTCCCACCCCTGGGCCCTCAGCCTCGCACCCGGGTTGGACCCCGACCCCCAGCCCAGAGGGGTGCCGGGCAGGGCTCGCCGCCGGGCCTGTGCCTGCTGTGGGTGCGGCAGCCGCCGCGCAGCACGCCCTAGCCCTCCCCCGGGACTCCCCGGTGGGTGTTTTGTGTTCAGCAATAAAGGTCCTGTCCTGTGTCTGCTTGCCTGTTCTGGCTGCTGTCACGTGTCACGCCGCCACTCGGCCTTGCCTCGCACCAGCGCAGATGGACGGCATTGGGCCCCGGGGGCCGGATTTTGAGGGGCTGGCCACAGACTCCTGGCAGCTACGGGGCCTGTGGGCAGGAATGCCTGCCCTCCTCCCCGCCTCCCTGAAATGGCTCCCTGAAGTGGCTCAGAGGGTCAGGGACAGCCTCTCCCCTGTGGCCAAGCCAGCGTGATTTGTGGTGAGGAGAGGCCCTGGAGGGAGCCCTGGGGACGTGTTGGATGCAACAGGCTGGGGCCAGGGTCCCCAAGCCCAGGTCCCCCCCCCCCCCCCCCCCGGCCCCTGCCCTGGGTGTCTCAGGACAGTGGCTGGGCCGAGGCAGGGGCTGGAGGGCAGACCGGGGTGGCCTGAGCCATGAAGCAGCTTGTCCAGGCTCACCCCTCCCATGCCACAAGTGTCTGTGCTTCTGGAGGGAGTCGGGGCCTCCTGGCGGGCGGTCGTAGCCTCAGTTCAAGGGCCTGGGATGGAGTCTGGTCTGACAAGGATCGAGGGGCACAGAGCCATTCAGGGTGTTTCCCCGGCCGCTCCGGGGCTGGCCGCCACGCTCCTCCCTCAGTCGCTGCTGCCCCGGTGGCCTCGGCCTGGAGCACCCACGAGGTGGCGGTGAGGATCGGAGTGGGGGGGCTCCTGCTCTCCACCAGTCCCCGTCTGTGAGCTGTGCCAGCCCCAGAGGTGAGGAGGACCAGGGCTGTTCAGGGCAAGGCACCTGGTCAGTCGGACAGAACAAGAGTTTGACGTCCTTGGAACCCCACGCAGCTGTCCCTGAGGCTCCTGGGCCCCGCTGCAGCCGATGCAGCAGGGCGTGGATTCTGGGTTACACCTGGCCAGAAAGAAAGCGACTCCCCATCAGTAAACGGCGGAGTCCCCACTGCGGGCCGGCTCTCTGCTCCAGCCACCCCTCGGGGTGCATCCGTGTCAGCCTCGGCCCGGGCCCTCGCAGGAGCAGGGCGGATGATGCAGTGGGGGCCAGAGTCCGGGCTTGGTACCGACAGTGGGGAGACCGCAGAACCGGGGGCGCCAGCCTGGGACCGTGGCAGTCCCGGGGGCTCTCGGCCGGCACGGCCCAAGCACAGCACAGCCACGGGGGCTTCCTGCCCCCTCCCCCTCGGGGCTCCCTCTTGGCACCCACCACGACCTCCCCACAAAGGTTGAACTTTTGGTGAGGGGAGGGGCCTGGGGAGTAATCCTGCCTCCTTTCCCAGACAGATGGACAGACAGATGGACACAGGGTTGTTGGTCCAGCCCGATCCGAGCGGTGGCCGCCTCAGACTCTCGCCTCCTCCCTGCACTTGCCTTCTCAGTAAACAAGGGCGCCACAGGCCCCCCAGGCTGTAGAGCAGGTAGCTGTGTGTGCTGCAGGGGGGCTCCCCCAGCCCCCCGGGTGGCCCCACACTCACCCCAGCACTGCCTGCTGGTAAAGCCAGTGTGACAGTGGCTCCCACCCAGGCCCCACTGCCCCACCGTGCAGCTGGTCTGACGAGGGCCAGTGTGGAAGGCTCCGGAAGGGCTGGGGACTCCAGGAAGCAGGAGGCCGGGCCAGCGGCTGCCCTCTTCTGGGCCGAGCCCACCTCCTGCACACTCCCATGTGACCCATGTGGGGACCTGGTCAGCCTCAGCCTCTGCCTGGTCAGAGTCCCTGCTCCTGCACCGGGCGAGGGGGCAGTTCCTTGGACCTGAGTGCCCGCTGGTCACTGCCCGCACCAAGCCAGACAAAGTAAGATGCCAGCTGAGGGCACAGCACGGACTCCTGCACACTTGGGAAGGGCCGCCCCTCTCCTAGACCCTTACCGTCCTTGCCCCGGGCCCACGCCCTCCCAGGGACTGCCCTGGTGCGGCGGGGCACGCGGCCTCCCTCTCGGAGATCCGCCCCACGAGGGCCGCCTGCCCCCCGGCCCTGTGCCCCTCACTCTGGCTGTCCTGCCGCTTGCTGGTGGCCGGGGCAGAGACGGCTGTCGGGGGGAGCCCTGGAGTCCTGTGGCCAGCGGTGGCACGGGCCGGTGGGCCAGCTCAGACCGTGGAGCAGGGCAGGGAGGAGACACTTCACTGACCCTGTGAGCTGGAGGTGTCGGGCTGGGCCCCAGAGAGGTGGGCTTTGGAGGTCAGAGCCATGGGCCACATCTAAGCTCTAAGCTGGCGGGGGTGGGGGCGTCTCTGGGCATCTGTCTGGGGGTTCAGTGTCAGGGTGTAGTGAGGTAGGTGCCTGAAGTGGGAGCACCGCCGAAGAGGCGTGGACTGGGGCAGGGTGGGCCTGGCCTCACCTGAGAAGTGGGGGAGCGCCCCTGGTTGGACGGGCATCCCAGCCTGGAGCCCCGCCCCACGGAGGCACCTGCCACCCTGCTGAGCGTGCCCCGCCCACCCCGCCCAGTGTGCCTGGCACACAGCAGGCTCCTCGTTTAAAGTACGAATGAGCCCCCTAAGTGGACAGGGCATGACCCTGGACCCTGCTGTCACTGAGCCCTGGAAGAAACGGGAGTGGATGAGACCCTGTCCCAGGCTGAGCAGCGGGGGCAGGACAGAAATGACCCATCCAGCTGACATTCTCTGTGGGATCAGATGTCAAGGACCCAGTGGCTCCACGTGGCACAGGACAGGCAAGGGTGGAAGGGTGGCTTCCTGCCGGTAGATGAGGTGCGTGGGGCAGGGTGTCAGGCGGCCGCCGAGGCTGCCTCGCCCCCCCTCCCCCCACGCCACCACCGCAGCCGGGCTCCCTGCTGACCTCAAACCTGCTCCCGCCTGGCCCGGCCCCTCCCCCTGAGGGGTGGACGGGGACATGCTTCCCACCCCAGAACCCAGCTGACTTGTCCCCTGATGCTGTAAGTCTCCCGGGGCTCTCCTCCTTTGGCCGAGTGGGAGCAGCTTTGGGGTCGGGGGAGCCGAAGGCGTCCGCCAGCCCCCTGGGCAGCAAGAAGCCGGGGCCTCCGTTCCCCAGACTCCAGGAAATGGCCCTGCTGACCACCCACTGAGCTGCAGGGGTCCGTCCACGGAGGGAGGGACTGCACGTGACCCCACCTGGGCTCTGCGGGACCCGAGCACAGACACAGAAGACACGTGGGCTGAGGGGCTAGACGTCGAGTGACTGTTCCTAACAGCAGGAAACACTGACACGCTGTAATTCCCTAGCGTGTTACCGTGTGGCTAGTTTTCTGCTCACTGCCTGCGAGGACACTGTGACGGTAGTGTTCTCTACACGGTCTGCCGGACGGTCGTGGCGTCTGTCCCTCCCCTCGGATGCGGACAGGCCGCTGCCACGCCTCCACCAACCGTGCAGTGAGGGACTCACAAAATCGCCCGGCACATCCCCCCGGCTCTCTCGGGCCCTCGGGGAACCAGCCTCCTCCCTTCGAGGAAGCCCAACCAGCCCACTGGGCGACCGTGCGGCGACCCCGCGGGAGCCGAGCCAGTCGAGGCCGCCCCACCCTGCCAGGCGTGAGCCCAAAGATGCTGCCGGTGGCTCCGGCCAGCAGCTGTCCCCTCACCCCCTGCTTTCGTGTCCTCCCAGCCGCCGGGGTCAGAGACCAGCCCTCTCACGCCTGGAACAAAGCCAGGCAACACAGCCCACGAATGTGGTGTAAACCTGCCTTGTGTCGTCACCCTCCAGCGGGCTTGTTTTCAACCAGAGATCTCTGGGCCGCCTTCCTGATGGAAGATGCCCCCGGGGCCATACAGCAGGTACTCAAGGAGTTGTAGGGTAGCATTTATTTGTTTGAGTTTATTTGTTTTGAGAGAAAGAGAGAACATGGGAGGGGCAGAGAGAGAGGGAGAGAGAGAATCCTAAGAGCCTGATGCGGGGCTCGATCCCGCAAACCGCGAGATCGTGACCTAAGCTGAAGTGAAAAGTCACTTAACTGACTGAGCCACCCGGGCGCCCTGGGGTGCATTTAATGATGAGCTGCGCGGTGGTCCCCACGGAAGTCCATTGCTTCAAGCACTGATTGTCTGGTGGGTGTGAGGCCCTGAGAGGGCACGGAGGTGTCAGACGGGCAGAGAAAGAGGCTTTTCAGGAACCACACGGAACCGGTGTCTCCTCTCCCGGCTGCAGATGGGCCGTTGAAGGGGCCGAGAGGACAGCACGCCCGTCCGCTTTCTCTGTGACAGGTGGGAGGGCGGGCCCGGGTCCTCAGGGACTCGGCCCCCAGCCCCGGCTGTGAGTGCCCTCCCGGTCCTGAGGGGGGAGCAGCAAGCTTGGAGGCTGCTTGCTACCTGAGCAGCAAAGGCCAGCACCTTCCCCGGGCTGAGGAGCCCATCACGCCCATTCTGCGCGGCACCTGCAGGCGTGAGCCCTTCAAAGCCTGTGTGCCGGGACTCTGGGTCACTTCCCCACCCAGCCTGACTGTGACTAACCAGCGGGAAGAGGGCTCTGCTGAGGCCACACAGAGGTCAGGGAGCAGCCCGAGAAGGTGGTAAGAGCCCCAGGAGCGGGCAAGAGCTGAGGGCAAGCCTGCTGGCCCAAAGGACTTCTAGAAAGCTAGTCTGACCCCAAGGCCAAATCCAGGGCTGGGGAGCTTGCCCAGTGCCTAAGCCAGTCAGGGACATAGGTGCCCTGCTTGGCCCCAGGAGCCTCTCCCCCGGGGCAGTGAGTGAATGAGTGGGGGCAGGCGTGACCGAGAGCCACACGCCTCGTGAAGGGGTCTGGTCTGTCTGTGTTCAAGGGCCCAGCATCCTTGAATATCACATTTGGGGGCTGGATGTGGGGAAACTGTCCCCGCTTAGCTGGACTTGGTGATGGCTGAGTGTGGGCCTCCCTCTGAACACCGGGGGGCTTTAAAGGGAGGCCCAAACCCTGCAATGCCTCTGGCAACCCGTGTAACCCGGAGCCCGAGCTCCCAGCCACTGGCTGAACCATCCCTGCAGCGATGGGAGGACCCTCACGGTCTGCCTGGCCCTGCCTGCCCAGCAGAGCCCAGCGAGCCCTCCCTGGAGGACGATGGGAGCAAGAGGAAGGGGTGAGCGGTGTCCTTCGGGCACAGTGGGGATGGGCCACCCCATGACATCTTAGGAAGTGGGGTTTCACTCTCAATTGTACGAATTGTTGTTACTATAAACTAATACACATTTATGCCTGCAACAACCTAAAAAGCAAGCTGCCCTGGGGACTTCCTGCCCAGGTCCTTCCAGAATTTTCTTTCTACGCACAGATGTTAATATTTAAGATTGAATTTGTTCATTGTATAAGTCCTATAACAGCCGTATAGCAGTTGGGGGGTGGAAGGGACAGAGCGCTCTCGGTCACGTCGCAGCACGGCGCGTGTGCCAAGGACCGCTCTCTGCTTTGGGGGCGCGCACAGCCCCACAGCCTGGGGCAGCGAGCGGGACGCACCTGCGCCACGGGCCCCGGTCCTCGGCCCGGCGCCCAGCCCGCGCCGGCACGCGCTCTTCTTCCCCACCTGCGCCGCGCACCCTCCGAGCCGGGTGTCCCGCGATGGAGCCGCCGAACGGAGATGCCAGCAACTTTGTTGACTAAATTCCTGAACCCGCCCGAACCGCGGGGCTAAAAATAGCCGGCACTCCCCTCGCGCAGTGGCACCGGTGTCGGCAGGCCAGAAGGTCCAGGCGCCGCCACGCTATCGGGGCTGCGGGGTCACGGCCCGCGGGGCGGCGGGGAGACCGAGGCACCGAGGGGCCTCGTCTGCTCCCCGAGACTCTCCGGCCTCCCCGTCGCGGGTGCGAGGCCCTGGAGGCCGCAGGCCGGGCCCCGCGCCGCCCGCGCTCCGCGTTCTCCGCACCCCTCTGCCCCGCGCCCTCTGCGCGTGCAGTACCCCCCGGTGGCCACCAGAGGGCCCTGCCCCCTCCTCTCGCCGGCGGCCAGTCAGCACCCCTTCCCACAGCTGTTCCCCGCAGGAGATTGACAGCTGGGCTCCGGGTTGCCATGGGGATAGGCAAATGAGGGCGGCGGGTCCGGGGCTCCGATTGGCCTGGGGGCTCGCGCCCCGCCCAGAGAGGCGGGACCGAATGCCCTGCTCTATAAAGGGGAGCGCGCGGCGCGGCGCTCAGCCGTGGAGGCGGGGCCGGTTGTACGCGGGCGGAGCGCGGGGAGCCCGAGCAGCCCGAGGCGGCGGCCGCACCGCCACCCTCCCGGCCGCCCGCCCGGCCGCCGACGCGGGCACGAAGAGCGCGGCCGGCCGGCGCCACCCCGCCCCGGGGTGCGGCCGGGGCCGCCCGAGAACCCTGCCCGGCGGCGTCCCCAGCGGCCGCCCCTAAGTTGGCCGCGCGAAACTTTTCCCCCGCGCGCCTGGGCGCCACCCCCGCCGAGACCCGCCGCCCGTGTGAGTGAAGGGGGGGGGAGAGGCCCTCGGCTCCCTCCCCCCCCGCCGCCCGGCCTCCCGTCGGGGCGCAGCCGGGCGCGGCGGCGGGGCCGGGGCCCCGGGCGATGGCCGCGGAGCTGGCGATGGGCGCCGAGCTGCCCAGCAGCCCGCTGGCCATCGAATACGTCAACGACTTCGACCTGATGAAGTTCGAGGTGAAGAAGGAGCCGCCCGAGGCCGAGCGCTTCTGCCACCGCCTGCCGCCCGGCTCGCTGTCCTCGACGCCGCTCAGCACGCCCTGCTCCTCCGTGCCCTCCTCGCCCAGCTTCTGCGCGCCCAGCCCGGGCACCGGCGGCGGCGGCGGCGCGGGGGGCGGCGGCGGCGCGGCGCAGGCCGGGACCGCCCCGGGGCCGACGAGCGGGGGCCCGGGCGCCGTCGGGGGCGCCTCGGGGAAGCCGGCGCTGGAGGATCTGTACTGGATGAGCGGCTACCAGCACCACCTCAACCCCGAGGCGCTCAACCTGACGCCCGAGGACGCGGTGGAGGCGCTCATCGGCAGCGGCCACCACGCCGGGCACCACGGCGCGCACCACCCGGCGGCCGCCGCGGCCTACGAGGCTTTCCGGGGCCAGGGCTTCGCGGGTGGCGGCGGCGGCGGCGGCGCGGACGACACGGGCGCCGGCCACCACCACGGCGCGCATCACGCCGCGCACCACCACCACGCCGCGCACCACCACCACCACCACCACCACCACCACCACCACGCCGGCGCGGGCCACCACGCCGGCGCGGGCCACGGCGGCGGCGGCGGCGCGGGCCACCACGTGCGCCTGGAGGAGCGCTTCTCCGACGACCAGCTGGTGTCCATGTCGGTGCGCGAGCTGAACCGGCAGCTGCGCGGCTTCAGTAAGGAGGAGGTCATCCGGCTGAAGCAGAAGCGGCGCACGCTCAAAAACCGCGGCTACGCGCAGTCCTGCCGCTTCAAGCGGGTGCAGCAGCGGCACATTCTGGAGAGCGAGAAGTGCCAGCTCCAGAGCCAGGTGGAGCAGCTGAAGCTGGAGGTGGGGCGCCTGGCCAAGGAGCGGGACCTGTACAAGGAGAAATACGAGAAGCTGGCGGGCCGGGGTGGCCCCGGGGGCGCGGGCGGGGCCGGCTTCCCGCGGGAGTCCTCGCCGCCGCAGGCCGGGCCGGGCGCGGCCAAGGGCGCCCCCGACTTCTTCCTGTGAGCGCCGGGCCCGAGCCCGCGCCGCCGCCGCCGCCGCCGGCCAGAGGCTCGGACTCCGCGCTCGGGCAGGCCCCGCGCGCCCCGCCGCCGCGTCCGCAGGCGCCGGACCGGAGCCCCACCGCCACCACCGCCCCCCCCACCCCCCCGTCTCGCCGCGCGGCGCCCCCTGCCTTCCCGGCTCGCCGTCCGGACGTGGCCGCGGCCGCTGTGCGCGCGGGGCGCGGGGCTTCCCAGGAAAGTTGAGCCGGATCGAACTTCCTTCCAGGCGTCCGCTTGTACATACGCCGAGCGCGTTTCCCCGCCGGACGCCGCCCCGCGCGACCCCCCCTCCCGCCTGTCTTTGCCGCCCCACCTTCTTGCCCTTTTTTACTACTCCTTTTTAAAGCGATCTTATTTTCGAAGTATCTCTATTTATTTTGCTCGGTGATTAGGAAAGAAAACCCCGGAGGAAGCCCCCTCGTTCCCGGCCGGGGTCCGCCCTCGGACGTCCGCGTGTCCCAGCATGTGTCGCTCGCTCGGAGGGGCCCGGTCCCTGCCTGCCCTCCTGCTCGCCTGCCCCCCACCCTGCCACCGGCGTCCCCTAGAGATTGAAGCCAAGGAGTATTACCTATGCCGTGTTCAGTCCTGCTGCCCTACAGTACTCACGGGGGGGGGGGGGGGGGAGGGGGGGGGGTCGCCGCGCTCTGCGGGTGGGGGCTGGCCCGGACCCCCTGCTGATATTTCTCTATGCACCAGATCGTATTTATGACTCCTGGGGAAATATATCTTATTTTAATCTTCAAAAGAAGTGAAAGAGAAGAAAAAAAAAAAGTAATGCACAGTATTTCTAGCAAAAAAAAAAAAATTTTTTTTTTTAAGAGGAGGTTTCAGCCTGAACCTCCCGGCATGGGGGCGAGTGAAGAAAGTGTTTTTATTTTAATTTAAATTGCGTTTCGTTTTGTTTGTGGAATCTTTTAAAAAGCCCCAGTGGCTTTTTGGACTAGCCCGCGGAGAGGAGGTAGCGTGGCCACTGGCGATGTGAGCCCTGCAGACCGCCAGGCCCCTGGGCACCCGTGGGGCCTGCTCCCGCCCGGCGCTCTGAGCAGAGACGCCGTAAGTCGTTCAAAGTTTTCTTGTGTTGTTGGGTTTTGTTGGATCATTTTTTCATTTGCTACGAAGCTGAGGAAAGGGGGGGAAAAAACACACAAAATAAATCCGTTTAGATCCAAAAGTCACCGGAGCCTGGTTGGTTTTTCTGTGGCTTTCATTTTTGCCATATTTCTCCCTGAATGGAAAGAAAAGGGGGTCCCTGGACAGGGCCCTGCCTTAGCTCTGGGCCACCCGCCTGGGCCGAGCGGAGAAGCCGAGCAGAGTGGTGGCCAAGGCTGCTGTCAGCCTCTGGACCCCGAAGCCGGCCGCCCCCTCACCTCTGGGGCTGCCCCGTGGGGAGCAAGGCTCCCACTGAGGCGGGATTGAGGGAGCGGGGCCTGGGGCCTCGGTGGTGACTCCACACACAGCGCCATTGCATGCTGGTGGCAAGTGCTCGTTCGTCCCCAGTCCTTCCGACCCCCGGTCTCCCGCCCGAGGGGTGGCCTGGCCTCTGTCTTCTAAAGGGCAAGGCCTGGACCCTAAAGGGTCCTGGGCAGCCGCCGGACCTCGTTGACTACCCCCAGCCTTTGCAATGGGACCGAGGCAGGTGAACGTCTGTGGTCCGCATGTTTAGAAGGACGAGCTCTCGGGTGGCCACCCTCAGCAGGGCGCCCCGGGTGCGCGGCGAGGCTCCCCTGTTGGAGACAGCGAAGGCCCTCCCGGGTCGGGGCGGCTGCAGTTCCGTGCGGGGCGCAGGGTCCTCTTGTCTCCGTCGGAAGGTGCTGTCGCCTCCCCGTCTGCCTTAGAATAAAACTTGTAGCAAGAAGGTTGGGTGTCTGGGGGGGGTGTGAGCAAAGTCCCCCCACCCCGCGGCTGAGATCTGGAGCCCTCAGGAGGGGAGCACGATGTCTAGTGATGCGGAGACAAGTGGAAATGTGGGGGCGCAGGAATGAACTCAAGGACCAGGTGCGGAGGAGGCCGCAGCAGGGGGGGGGCCACCAGCACCCCACGGCCCAGCCCGCTTCAGGACGGGGACCCCAAGGACTCAAGAGGACCACCAGTGGCCGGGGGTGTCCCTTCCCGCACGGGCGGGTCTGCTGGCCGGTTCTCGCCGAGGACACCTTAGTTTTCGCTGTTGCTGCCCAAAGAGCGAGTTTTCCTCCGGCAGAGAAAGGATCGAGGACCAGCCGGGAAGCCCGGCTCAGGAACTGTCTTTTCCAGGAGGTAGTGGCAGGCAGGGAGCTGCGCTCAGCGCTCTCCCCGCGGCACCCCGGCCTCCCTCCCGGATCCCAGCACCCGAGAGCCTGGATCGGGCTCCGGGCCCTGGGGAGAAGAGGGCCGTCCGCACATGCCGTCCTGGGTCACGGCGCCACTGGCCTTGTTTCACTTTCTTCTTCTCTTTTCTTCCTCCCCCCTTCCTCTCCGTTTCTCTTTCATTCCTTCCTCCCCCACGCGACCCTCCTTCCTTCTTTCCGGTTTTGCCCCAGGAGAAAATGCGGCTGGAGAACGGGGAAACCATTGCGGGAGGCAGGAGGTGTGCTTATTTTTGTGTTTAGAGACAGATCCTTTCCTGGGCAAACAGCCTATTTGGGGAAAGCCCTCTGGCCGCGGAGCTGTCCTGTGCCCGCTCGGTGGGAGTGCAGGGCTGACCGGTGCTGGGGCCCCAGCAGGCCAGGCCTCTCGGGAGGGGCTAGACTGGGGGCCTGGCGGGCACCGGAGAGGGTTCGGAACGGTGAGAATCAGAGGCCTCACAACTCTGCCCCCCTTGGGGGGTCCTGGGTGTGATGGTGCATCTGTGAGGAGCCTGCAGGCGACAGGGGAGGGGGGCAGTGGTAGCTCCGAGCCGCTGGGCCAGAGGTGTGAGAGGAAGCAGGGCAGCCAGGGGGCCTGGGCCAGGAGCAGGAGTGACAGCGGTGCCCAGGCTCCAGGACAAGCCTCCACTCAGCACCCAGGGCCCGCCGCCCCCCCAAGAGGGGTGACCGGCACCCTCTGCGTGGATGTGGAAGGGGGCCCTCGTGGCACCCTGGCCTCAGCCACTCAGCTCACCCTGTCCGTCCTCTGCCCTCCCAGAGGAGGCCCCAGCAACCCTCTCTCGGGTGGAATGGGAACATCTTGGCCTTGGGGCCTCCAGGCACCCTGCCCTCCTCCCCCGCGCCCCACCCCCTTCCCCCGCTGCTTTGAGGGCACTCATTCATTTACTCCTGTGTCACTTCATTCTGTCGAGAGTCCCTTCTCTGGGCCAGGCCCTGCAGGGACCACGGCAGGGACCCAGATGACAGCCCCGCCCAGAGCTTCAGAGGGAGACTCACTGGGCACGTGAGTGGGTCAGACTGGAGCGCCTGCCAAAGGGAGGAGGGGGGCTGTGGGTCTGCCAATCAAAGCCATGGGCTGGGACGTCTGGGCACATCCAGGCCACCTAGAGGGTGACAGGAGGGTTCCGTTCCCAGGGAACCCTCAGGCCACAGGGAGGTGCGAGAGGGACCGCGGGTGCAGACCTGAGTGGGGGGGGGGGCTGGGGGAGTCCATGCTTGCCGTGCGTGCCCCCGTCACGAACACGGACTCCACGTGCATAGGCTCGGTGCCACGTGTGGTCACCACGTGTAAACTGGTCCCTGCCCAGCTGCCCCACCGGAGGTCCCTCTGCCACACCCTTACCTGGGGCAGCTGCGCTCACAACCCACTGGAACCACACCCCCCTCCCCCATGCTAGGCCACAGCCACCCACCAGGAGCCAGGGAGCTGCCTGAGCTGAGACCGCCCACCCGTCCTGGCCGTGCCCCTGCCCAGCAGCCTCTGGGGGCAGCGTTATCCCAGGCCCCCCACCCCCACACAGAGTTTCATCCTCCGCACGTCTGCAGGGCACCTACACCCCAAACGCACACACAGCGCAGTTGCCCCCTGGTCCTCCAGCTGGCTGAGGGTTCCGGGGAAAACTCTAGGTCTGAGATGACTGAGCCCAGCCCCGGCCCCAGATCCCAGCTGCTGGCCCGCGGTGGGCCCCAGGTCTGCTCTGTACTGGGGGCCCCCCACTTCTGTCCGCGGCCTGCAGCCTCTCTCCATGGCCACTCGAGTCCTGCCTGTTGCAGCCGGTGCCGTCCGAGGGCCCCTGTCTGGTTTCCTATTTATAGCTGGCTCCGAGGGTGGCCTCTTCCCCAGCGTTCCCCCTTGAGGACGGGCACACACAGGCAGGCGTGCAGAGATCTGGGCGACAGAAACAGACACATATGTGCGTGCAGACGTGGCCATGTGTGTAGGCAAATGCACAGACCTAGACACCCCTCCCCTCCCCTCCCCACACGCACACGCACACACACACGGCCACACGTGCCCAGGAATACACACATGCTCACTCATGACCTGCACACACGGGCCCCGTGGATTTTGTCTGTCCTGGTCCCTTCACCCCATATCCTGGCCACGTGGCCTCGTGGGCTCTGACTCCAGCCACCCGGGGAGGAGTCACCCTCAGCCACCACCGGCTTGGTTGCCCCTGACCCCGGGACCCCACAGCCCTCCCCACCTGCCCTGGGCTCTGCTGCCTCTGTCCCAGCCCGCCTCCTCAGAGCCACCATTGCGGGCCCAGACACCCTTCAGGAGAGAGGCCCTGTTCCTAGCTGCCCGGCTCCAAGAGCAGAGGCCCTCCCTAGGCTCGCCCAACCCCTGGGGATGGATGTGCCACAAAGCCCAGCCCAGCCCCGCCTCCGTTGGGACCATCACCAGTTGCGCTGACTGGAGGCCGTGTGTTCAGGGCTCACCCACTCAGGGGGTACCGGGTGCAGCCCTGGGCCAGGCCCACGCGGCAGCCTGGAAGGGCTCAGAGGCCTGCCTGCAGATGGGGAATGGGCAGGGGTCAGGGCTGTGTGACCTGCCTACCGGCCAGGACCTGGAGCCTGGGGCTGGTGGCCCCTCCTGGGTCTCAAGGAAGGTCAAACCACCCCTAGTCTGTGGCCATGCATGGGACCCTCTGGCCCAGGGTCTGGGGACTTGGGAGCGCTGTGGGCATTAGAAGGAAGCTAGCCTGTCCCCAGAGCCCAGTAGAGCCTGGGGTTCCTCCCCTCTAGCTGCTCCGGGAGGCTTTGAGCCAGCCACGGAGGTGGGACAAGCTGGGTTGTCCCCAGCACTTGAGGGGATGGCGGGCAGACAGGGAAGGGCCCCCAGCCCTGCCTGCTGCTCTGGACCTGCTCTGTCACCTCCCTGGGCCTGGCTGCATGCTCAGCAATTACCGAGCCACAGAGTCCAGCCTCTCCTCTCCCGGCCCAGACCGGTGCCCACGGGGACACCTGCACCCCGCTGCCCCAGGAACGCTGGCCTCGAGAAATCTGTTGGCCATGACGGTGGGAGGAGGGCTCATTCATTCACACAAAACTATTGATTAGGCGCCTACCGTGTGCCTGTTCCAGGAGGCAGGAAGAGATTGGGAATTTATCAGTCGGGAGCCTCCGATGCGGCCCATCCTGGAGGGCGGCAGCCAGCTGGGCCCCAGGGCAGAGGCCGCAGGGAGGCAGCTGAGGAAAGGGCGGGTGGCAGAGACCCAGCCCCGACCCGGCGGGAACAGGTGGAGGGACCTGGCGAGGGTGGTTAAGAAGAGAAGAACGGGCTGGACGCTGACTGGGGCCCAGAGGGGCGGCGGCGGCTCTGAGCAGGGAAGGGGCAGGGGGGCGTGTGAGCTGTAGGGAGCAGCCTGGCTGGTGGAGGAGCAGGGCCGCGTCCCCTCCCCTCCGCTTAGAGAGGGTGCTTAGAGTCAGTGCTCCCTCAGGAGGGGTGCTGGCCTGGGCCCCAGGGTCCCAAGACACTTCCCTGAGGGACGGCTCCGGAGGGCTGGGGAGCGGGCAGGGCCAGAGGAGGGAGGCTGGACGCGGAGGTCAGGGAGAGGCTCAGTGTCCCCTCGGCTGGGACGGGCGAGGGCGGAGGTCCGCAGGGAGGTGCGAAGGGCTGGGAGCTTTTCACACCTGTCCGGAAAGACGGGACGAGGGGGCTGTGCACGGACGCCCATCCTGCGCGCACACGCACACGCGCGCTCGCGGCCCCTGCACCAGCGGAGCAGTGACGAGTAATTTGCTGTTGGCGGGCTCAGCGCCTGCCTAATTCGCAGTGACACCGCTCAGCTGCCGAGGGCTCCAGCTGTCGCAGCCGATTAGCCTGCGGCGGCGGAGAGCCGACGGGGACCGGGGGCGGGGCCGGGGCAAGGGGCGGGCCTGGGAATCCCGGACCCGCCCGGCATCCCCGGGCTCAGCCAGGCCTCCCGCTCCGCGGGGCGCACCTCACTGGTCCGCCCCCTCCGCGCTCTCGGCTCCCTGTTCGCCCACCTCCCCCTTACTTCCTCCTCTTCCTCCCCCCTTCTCTCCCTCCTCCACCTCCTCCCGTGTGCACTGCTGCCGGATCCTGCTAAAATGCACATTCCCGGGGCCCCTGCGCGGGCCGAGAACCTGGATTTCTAGGGCACTCAGACCCGAGCCTCAGAGGCCACGGCTGCGGTTTTCTCTTGGGGGTTGAGGGGGGGACGGGTTTTACGAGGAGGCGAGTTTCTGGGCGGCGGGGGAGGGGGCGTGGGCTTTCACGCTCAGCCCAGCAGCCGAGACGCCCCCTCCGCCCCCCCCCCCCCCCGGGAGCCCAGAAGGCTGGGCCGGAGGGCGCGGAGGGAGGCCGGGGACCTTCCAGCCGCCCAGCGCGGCGCCCTCCTGCTGTCCCTCTGGGCCCTGGGGCTCCCCGAGCCTCGCCACCTCCTCCACGCGGGTCTCCCTGACTCTGGCGCCCTTTCCTGGCAACACCCTGGTTAGGTGCCCTGAGGCCCGCTGGGGTCAGCATTCCAGGGTCAAAGGCTCCCCTTCACTGGGCCGCCGCCTTCCCAGACAGACGCACCGGCCGCCCTGGGACTTGCTTCCGCCGCCCGTCTCACCCTGCCGGCCGTTCCCTTCGCAGCCCCCCTGGGGGCAGGCTCCTCCCTCTCCAGCCCTGCGGCCACTTCGTCCTGGTCCTGGCTGGCCGGGGACTGGCTTCTTCGCCTCTCCTGTGGATCCTCCCCTTACTGCCCTCCCTCCCACCGTGTCCCCCGAGAAAGACCAGAAGGGACACCGTGAGGTGTCCAGCACGCGCCAGGTGCCAGATCTGTGTGACCTGGTGGCCTCCTGGCGATAGGCCTGGGGGTGGCAATGACCGGTCTTACAGAGCAGGGCGAGGGTGCAGAGAAGCCCGGGACTGGCCTGAGGTCACTGGCGCGGGGTGGGGGTGGAGGGTGGCGCAGCTGGACTGCGAGACCAGGGTTGGCCCCTTTTCGGCAGGGCACTGGCCCCAGGGGGCAGAACCCACCACTTCCAGAGACGGGAGGGGTTGTATTTATTTTTTATAAGTTTATTGATTTATTTTGAGAGAGAGTGTGCAAGCAGGGGAGGGGTAGAGGGAGAGGAAGAGGGAGAATCCCAAGCAGGCTCCGCGCTGTCAGTGCAGAGCCCGACACGGGGCTCGATCTCACGAAGCGTGAGATCACGACCTGAGCCGAGATCGGGAGTCGGATGCTCAACCGATGAGCCTCCCAGGCGCCGCAGGCGGGAGGGTTTTAACACAGCCGCCAGGGGCGCCCACACCCCCTCCCCCGCGTCTCCGGTGGGGGCCTCCGGGCCTTCCTTTTCAACCCCAACGGGCTGACGCCCCTGTGGCTCCCGAGTGCCCTCAAGCCCCAACCCTGGAGGGATCCGACCCTTGCCCTGGGCCCTAGCACTCTCTATTCCCGTCCCAGCCTTGCCCCTCCTTCCTGACCCCTGCATCCCGACTCCCCCCGCCCCCCAGCAGTGGAGACACCCTCTGGGTTCCACCCCAGCTCCAGCCCCACCGCCTGGGGCCGCCACACCACGAAAGCCTCCCCGCCCTCTAGGGCCCCCTTGGGAGGGGCCTGGGGGCGTGGCCAGAGGGCACCCCGGGGGGCGGGACGGGGCGGGGCGGGAGGGGGGGGAACGGGTGAGGGCCGGGCGGCCGCGGGGAGCCCTACCCTGCGCCCTCCAGCAGGTGCGGCCGGGGGTGGGGGCTCTGCCTTGCCGCGGTGGGCACGTGACTCTGCTGTCGCGAGCGGCGGAGGGTGTGAAGCGGTGGCGCTTCCAGATGTGTGTCTCCGTGTGTGAGACGTTGCGGGCCGTTACTCCGGGGTGGGGGGTGAGAGTGCCGTGCGCGCGGGGACAGCGCTGGCGGCACACGGGGGGCCGCTCTACTGGGGAGAGAGCCAGTCAGCAAATTAAATAAGCAACTGATGGAGTAACTGGGAGAGGGCCGCACGCGCTGGGGAAAGTAAAGCAGGGGAAGGAGGAGCGAGCAGGGAAAGGGGGAGGGGCGGGGGGAGAGCAGAAGGGGGGGGAAGACGGGCGGGGAGCCCCCACCCCCCGCCCCCCTCCCCCCCCCCCCCCCCGCAGGCGTCCCGGTGCCGGAAGTGCTTGGCCAGGCCTGAGTGGAGAGCAGGGAAGGGGCCGGGGAGAGGGCGCAGGGGAGGGCAGGTCACAGGGTCCAGTCGGGTGGGGACAGTGTACAGAACGATTGGCTGCGGCTCAGGGAGAAGCCAGCCTGGCAGCGAGGCCTCGATTTCTTCCTCCCTCACCTGCGCAGGGGCTTAGAGGAGCCCAAGCCCTCAGTTTCCACGGCTGCAGCATGGGGATGAGGGTAACGACGGGCGGAGAGATAAATGGACTGTGGCGGTGTGCGTGGGTGGGGACACGCTGTCACCTAAGGGCCTGGCCCTTCTCCTCCTTGTTCCTGCTGAGGACAGGTGCTCACGGGTCCCGAGGCACCGTCATCTCAGCCCTCTGGACTGTGGGGTGCCCTGCCTGGGTAAGAGCTGGGCAGAAGTTTGCCCCATTCCGGGCTCCTCATTTGTGGCCTGGGGGCGACAGAGAACCTGCCCCTCTGGGTGTCATGAGGTTAAATTTGGCCCCAGCGCCTCCCCCCACACCCCTGCCTGGATGACCAGCCCCAGCCCTCATCCCACCAGCCTCAGAGGTCGTGAGAAAGCAGAGGCAGGAGGCGAGTCTGGGAGCCCCCGGGGGACACCCCATCAGCGCCCCTGAGGCGCAGGGGATGGGGCGGTGAGCCAGGAGGGGACGCGGTGCCCCTTCTCTGGAGGGGAGCAGGGACTGCCCTCGCCTTGGAGGTAGGTGGGGCAGAGCTGGTGGGTGGATGCCAGGCCCTGGGCGCTGGTCAGGCCGGAGGGATGCCTCCCCCCCCGCCGGCTCCCTGGGTTCCTGCACCTGAGCTGCTGCCCCATCCACACCAAGGCCGTGGCATCCTGCCCGGCCGGAGTTAGGCCTGATCCCACTCCCACATCTGCCCCACTGGTGCAGGTGAGGGGGGCAAACTTCTCTGGGTTTAGTCGTGTCCCCTGTGAGAAAATGAGTTCCCCCCGCCCACCCCCTCATCCACAAAGGGTGTCGTGGGGGCAGATGAAAAAAGGCAACTCCTTTGTCAGTCTGGGAAGGCTTCCTGGAAGAGGCGGCTCTGTATGGGGCAGGGTTTGTGGGGAGGTTGCCCCCTCATCCGTAGCCAGAGGCATCTTGGCCACATTTATGGAAGCCATCACTTTGCGGCGGGGGGGGGGTGGGGTGGGGGGGTGGGGGGGGTGGGGGGGGGCTGAACCTTGGGCTCCTGGTCCCGGCAAGAGGGAGCAGGGCAGGGGGCTGCACAGAAGGGGGAGTTCAGAGCTGTCCTGACCTCTGCTGCTCAAGTCACCTCCATCTGGGTCTGTCCCTGAGCTGCCCCCACACCAGGGGCTGTTCTCAGGGGACAGGCACTTCCTGCCAAGGTGGGGGCAGGAGCTGAATTAAGCTGAGTTCAGAGAGCCTGCGGCCTGGACAGGGTGCTTAAGCCACATCAAAATGATGATCCGGGAAAGCATGACTGTTAGTCCTGGGCAACCGGTCCACAATGGATGCCTCGGAGCCTACGGCCACAGGCCAGGCCGCTGCTGGGGTCGCAGCCGGAGCCCGGGGTCAGGACTGGCCACCTGGGGTGGCTGGCTGGCTGGACAGATGGACAGAAAACGGGACGGATGTGTGAAACGGGAAGACCCGAGGGAGGATGCTGCCTGGTTGGTGACGACAGCGGTGGGGTGGCTTGTGAGGGAGGCCGATGGGCGGTGACCGTGCGGGTGGACAGGAGGCCGTGAGCACCGCGCCTTCACACCTGTCCCCTGCCCTCCTGTCTTCGGCGCCCCCCTCAGTCTGGCACCCCTGGTTTTCAGGAGCCCGTGCCACTACAGGGGAGCCGAGCAGTCCTCTCCCCTGCCAGGCTGGCTCCTCTCTCCACACCCTATCGTGCACCGACGTCACCGCGGCTCCTGACCACGCCCACTCCGCGCGTCCTCAGTGCCGCGTCCCGGGCCGAGGACAGGGCCGGACCCGGCTGGGACAGCTGTTGGGAGGGGGGGGGGGCAGAGGGCAGACTGCTGGAGACACGGCCCCTCGCCC
Organism: Acinonyx jubatus; assembly: GCF_027475565.1. Lineage (NCBI taxonomy): Eukaryota > Metazoa > Chordata > Mammalia > Carnivora > Felidae > Acinonyx > Acinonyx jubatus. The sequence goes on from NC_069394.1 coordinate 1,243,512, forward strand.
CTGCCCCAGCTGTCTTTCCCACCCGCGCTGGCCACTGCCTCCAGGAAGGCCCGGCCGCTCCCAGGGCCCCCGATACCCGCCCGCCCTCCCCGTCCTCGGCCTCGCCCGCCCCCTGGAGGCAACCGGAGCCACTGTCCCTCTGCGGCTGCCTCTTCTGAGACTGAAGTCTGGGTCTTACCTGAGGCCCCCGGGCGGGCCGGCAGAGAGCGGTGGGCCCCCCGCAGGGGAGACAGTGCCCCCCTGAGCTGTTCTCTGCTCCAGGCCAGCGGAGGGGACCCCTCGTCCAGCAGGTCGGTCGCGGTCCCCTCTGCTCGCCTAGCCGGGCGCACCCACTGCTGTGTGTCCTTCCTGTCTGTCTCTGTCCCGCACGTCTCTCTCTGTTCCCTCTGGAGAGACGCCTGTGCCCCAAAGCCATGTCCAACAGAAGTCTGCGCTCCTGGGATTTGAAGGGGCGGGGGTGGTGTCTCTCCACCGAGGCAGGACCGGCAAAGCTGAGATGTCCTCCCAGTCTGGGGCTTGATTCGGGGGCCGGGACGCTAGGGGTGAGGGCGGGTGGGGCTGGAGCAAGGGGCTGGGGTGGCCAGGTGGAGGGCAGTCAGCGCCTCCCCTAGCTGCGCAGGGCTGAGGCCTAATCCCAATCCCAGGCCCCGGCCTCTGGGCCCGCAGGCAGCGGGAAGGGGTGAGGCCGTTGCAGGAGTGCCCCTGCCTCCCCAGAGCTTGTCCCCATTAAGGGGACAATGGGAGAATAAGCACGTTCCCTTCTCCGTGTCCCCTGCTGTCTGCTAATATCATACTGATGATAATTTCTCTTTAATGGGCTATTTGCGGTAATTATGATACACTGAGTGAGTAATTGTATCTGACTCCCAGCGCCCACCACTGGGGGCGGGCGGTGGTTCACAGCCTTTGGCCCTGTCCGTCCAGGTAGCTCTGCCCTCTGCCTGGGACCACCCCCCCACCCCCCCCCCGCCCATGACCCTCTGGTGCCCGCGTCCTCCTCGGCCCCACCGTGTGGGCAGTGCACGTCTCCTCCCCGAGCCTGACTCCGGTCTCTTAGCTTCCCAGAGCTTATGGGGCCTGCTGCCCTCTGACTCCTCCAAGGGCCTGTTGGGAGGGCTGGGGGGAGGGGGGACCCTGTCTCTTCCGCGCCATGAGCTCCACAGGCGGGAACTTCCCAGCCCCGCTCTGGCCGCATCTGGGCAGAGGCGCACGGTGCGGGAGCCTTGGGCGGGTGCCTGGGGCCTTCTGCCCCATCCTCCCGCGTTAGGGAATGGCCGCCAGCCCCTCAGACCCACTGGGAGGCCCTCTGGCCCCACCAGCCCCCACCTCTTCTCCACGCCCCAGGAGAGCCCCTCTCTCTTTCCTCCCCCCATTCTTGTCCCTCTAGCTCCCTATCATCTACCAGGCCAGGGCCCAGCTGGACAGAGGACAGTGGGGTCCCCAACAGTGACTGGACCCTACTGCGTGCCTGGGACGTGCCAGCCCCAGGAAAGGTCAGAGGTCAGATAGAGCTCTGCCCTAAGGCTCCCCGTGCAGATGGTGAGATCAGGCCCAGGTCTCAGGAGACACAAGAGCCCCAGAGCCCCCCTGAGTCTCTGACGAGGGTCCCCCGCCCCCACCAAACCTCCTTCCAGGCTCTGTGCCCGGCACTGTGTTCGGAGTTCAGCAAGAGCACTTAATGGGCTGAGCGGCGTGGCCAGATGGGCCAGGGGGTGCGCTGGGGGAGGGCCCCTGGGACGGGGGCTACGGGCCCCAGGCCCCAGGAGAAAAGGACGGGGTACAGGTGTGGCCTCCACTCGGGGGGAATCCAGGCCATGCACCCAACCTGTCTGGGGCCACTTTGGGTAACCGCGGTCTGTGGGCAAGGCGGGTACAGGTGCAAACTCGAAGGCTAGATGTGCGCAGTGGGGAGGGCTCAACCCCTGAGACCCGGGAGAAGTGGGCCAAGAATGTAGGAGCCCCCCCACCCCCGGGGCCGAGGGTCTCCTGCCTCCCTTACTCCTCGACTTACCCCCCCGCCAAATGCCGATGGCCAGGGTCTCCCCGTATGTCTTTTCTGGTCAATAAACCTCAGCCCCTGGGGGGCCTGGGGGTGTAGGCTGATGGTGCTGCCCCACCCCCACCGATGCACTCTGTCATAATTAAGCACGTGCAGTCTAATTAATTGAGTGGTCAGGATGCTAATTAGCAGCTTGATTGAGACTGGAGGAGGGTGAAGGGCAACCTTGGCAGTGAGCACTCTTCCCCTGCCGGGGTCTGCTCTCCCGGCCCCCCTGCCCTCAGCCCCTCTCCCCCTTCCTCTCACTCCTCCCCAACCCACTCCTGCTCTCTCGCCCTTCCCTCTCTGGGTCCTCCCCCAATCCCCTTCCTGGCCTTCTCCCCATCTCCCAGCCCGGCCTCCACCTGGAGGCCCTGATCCTCAAGCCAGACCTGTACCCCTGTCCTGATGACCCTGCTCCCCTCTGTGCCCTGGCCCTGGCGCCATGACCCCCTTGTCCCTCTCTGACCACCTCAGACAGATAGGCCCTCGGCCGCTCTGTCCCCTGCTCAGCATCCGTCCCCAGAGTACAGCCAGTGTGACTTGGGCTGGTCCAGGGACAGCCCAGCCCCTCAGACAGCCTTCTCAGGTAAGGTTGTGTCCCAGAGCCTGTGGCCACCAGCCCCGGCTGACCATGGCTCCCAGCCTTAAGGACGGGGCACTCATGCCTCAGGGCAGGGTTCTCGCCCCTATCCAGGGTCCCCGCCCATCTGTCACCACCCAGGCTCCTCCAGGCTGTGGCTCTCCCTCAGGCGGCTCCATGTAACCACAGACCGTGGGGGGTCTGGACACAGTGGCCCGAGGGGAAGGTGACCATGGCCAGGCCCTCGTGCCACCTGAGCCGGCCTCCTTTGAGTGGCTCCTCCTGCACAGGCTCACCGGGTGAGTAGAGCCCTGGGAGCCATCAGGGAAGCTGATGAGGGAGGGGAGAAGGGAAGGCTGAGGCTAGGAGGGGAACTGACGGGGGGGGGGGGGGGGGGGTCTGTCCCAGAGACCTTGGCCATCCTTGTCCAGCCCCAGGCCTGCCCCGCCCCTCCCGGATGAGAGGATCCTTCCCTTCCTTTCCCTGAAAGAGCCAATGTGCAGGAGAGGAGGAGGAGCTCTGCCGTAAGATAGCCACGCTCCCTCTGAACCTCAGTTTCCCCATCCGTGAAGTGGGTGGCAGTGACAGGCCTCCCTCCCAGGGACGGTAGAGCTGGCATGGGGTCAGGCCCCTCAGGTTTCTGCTGATGGCCTGAGTTTGCTATGCTGGCAGCAGTGGGGATGGAGACGGGGGTGGGGAGCCCGCAAGCAGCCCAGAGCAGGGGTCTCCCAGGGTGAGGAAGGCAAGCCCCTCCGGGTCAGCTGCTTTGCCAGTGGGGGGGCTCCAGAGGCCACGGGTTGCAAATGGGAGAGGAAAGGTCCTTGGGCACCAACCCCAGGAGTCAGGTAGTGTGGGGAGGGCTTGGGGGCCAGACGGGGCCGGGCCAAACGCAGGGGCACCGGTGGCGGCGGTGGGGGGGGGGCGGGGAGGGGGCGGCTGGTGCTTGAACCTGACCCGGAAGGCCCCAGAGCGCCCACTTCTGGGGAAGGGGAGCCAGGTGGCTGTTCTTTCTGGGGCTCCACGTGGGGGTCAAGATAGCGCGCCTCTCTGCACCCTCTGCTACCCCGGTCCCCCCACCCCAGTCTCTCCCCCATTCCCTGCCTTGGTCCTGGTCCTGGGGGCGTCACCCAGAACCGACAGGGGCTCCGCAATCTCGTCCAGTGGTGGCGACCGCGGACTTGGGGAGGGGGTGAGGACGCCCCCAGGTCCCGGCCCCGTAGCTTGGCGCGGCTCCACGGCCGCCGACAGATGGCGCGGGCGGGGTGGGGATGGATAGGTGGGGGGTGGGGGGCGTCAGATGGCGCGGCCCCGGGCGGACCCCCGCCCCCGCCCCCGCCCGCCGCCGAGGAAGCGCGCTGGGGCCCTGGGCTCTGCGCATCTGGAGGGACCGCGTGCCCGCTGCGCCGCGCGGGTGGCAAGGGAGGTGACACGCCGAGCTGCCACCGCCGGTGCCCGGGGCTGTCCCGACATGCGCGGGCGGGGCGAGGTGGGAACCGCGCGGGCGGGCGCAGCTGTCTCCCGGCATCTGCGCCGAGACGGGGGGAGGGGGGGCCCGGAGCCCAGAGCGCATGCGCAGCGAGGGCTCCCGGGGCAGGCGGGGACTAGCGCCAGCGCCCCCCCGCCCCCCGCCCCGACCCCCCCATCCCCGCCGCCACACGGTTCTGGCGTCCCCACCCCCACCGGCCGCACGGCTCCTCCCCACTGGCCTCCCCCTCCCCCACCGCCCCCCCTCCCCGGCAGCACTGCTTGCCCCCCCCCCCCCAGCTCCACCTGCCCAGGGTGCCCCTCAGGCCCAGGTGAGCTGGCCAAGCCAGGACGGTGGGGGGTGATGTCAGGATTTGCGCTAATGTACAGGAAACCCAGAGGGGGAGCTAGAACATGGGGAGTCTTGGGGATAAATCATACAAAACGCAGATACAAAGAGGTGACGGGCGTCAGGTTTTTACCAGAGAGATAGGAGCGTGCTTGCCCTGCCCCATGAGGACCCCTCTCTGCGGCTGTAGCTTCCGGTGGCCCAGCTGACCCAAGGGCCACCCTATCACCCTTGTCTCCATGTCAGAAGTAGAAAACACGCCTGTTCCCCTGGGGGCCTGTTCCCACCAAGACTCCTACACCAAGGACCCTACTGGAAGGTCAACCCATAGAGAAACTTGGGGTGTTCGTGAGCTGCCTGGTCCCAAGGGGAGGGCACAGATCACAGTGCACGGGTAAGGTGGGCTCCAGAGGGTCCCATGGAAGCTTCCAGAAGGCCCAACTTAGCGCAGCAGGAAGTTACTGCAGGGAAGGGCTCCTGGAGAAGGGCGGGCAGGGCAGCTCGGTGGCCGTTCTCGGGGCAGGAAGGAGAGGGGCCTGACTTGCTCACCAGGCCCACCCTCTGCACGGGGACCCACGCCTGAACCAGGTGGCCCTGTGAGAGGAGCCACTCATTCCGTGAGGGGGCCAGCGCCCAGACTCGTCCCAGTGGGGCAGGGTGCTCTCTCTCCGGCTCAGGGCATGGGTGCCGGGCGCTCACTCCAGGCCAGCCACACCCAGCACGTCGGGAGGTGGGTGTCTCACGGTGAGGGGGGAGCGGGTGCGGGACGCGCAAGCAGCAAGCACGTGACTGCGTGACTGCGGGGACATCCACGGGGTGAGGGTGGGGCCCCAGAGCAGTGGCCCAGGGGAAGCAGCCCCCCACCTCTCTGAGCGAGGCACTCATCTGCGAGCACCTGTAAGGTCCCCCGGTCTGGGTGGGGGTGGGGGGGGCTGGAGACCAACGAGGGAGCAGCAGGCAGGGCAGAGCTCCGGGCTGGGGCTTCCCTGACCCCAGAGTCGGCCTCCTCTCCTCCCCAGTGGTGGCCTCCCTGAAGGAGCCTGGGGTGGGGGCGGGAGGTGCGTGAGGGGTCACTGTGGAGAGGGGACCCCGGGCAGAGTGCTCTCCCTGCTCGGTCCCGCCGGGGAGGCCGGGTCAGCCTCCTGGGGCCCCAGGCCGAGTGGACCCCCTCACCGTCCCGGCTGCAGCCGGTGGGCCCCGTGCCGGGTGCTGTGGGCAAGGTGAAGGGGCGCAGGGGTGAGGGTACCGCGCGCCAGGGCCTTGGGGGTGGGGGTGGGGGTGGGGGTCCCCAGAGGGGTGGCGTGCTGCCAGGCCCTGGAGGAGATGTTGGCAGTGGGTTTGGGGAGAGCACCCCAGCTGGTGGGGCCCGAGGGGAGCAGGCATGTGGGTGCTGTGGGCACTGGGGTCAGGCTGCGGAGCGTCTCGGGTGCCTCGGGGCCTCATCCTGTGTCTTCTCCTGAGCAGAGCGTCCCGTGGCCCTTGGCTGCCATGGGGACACCTCAGCCAAGGCTCCCGGGAAGGGAGGCCAGCTCGGAATGATCTGAATGCTTGGGGTCGGGGTGCAGTGTGGCCGATGGGGGACGTGCCTGGAGGCAAGTGGCTGGGGTGGGGGCTGATTGCTGTGGAAGGGGGCGCCTAGAAGGGCTCTGGACCGTGACCTTCTTTTAAAAGCCACTTGCGCCGCTACGTTTTTATGAAAACAAATAGAATTTAATTCCAAACTGCATTTACTTTGTTTTCTCAAAGCAATGAAATTCAGCTCAATATGTTTTCCCAATCAAATCCATTTGACCACAGTGGAATATATTCATCACAGATAACACATTCTGGTGGGGGAGGGTGAGTAGGGGGTTCAGCTGAGAAGGGGTGTGGGAGGGAGGCCAAGGCTGCAGCCGGGACTTCTGGCTGTAGGTTCCCGCCCTCCCAGGTGGCCCGGTTCTGGAGGGGCGGTGGCCACATGGTTAGTGGGTGGCTTCTGCGACAGCCTTCTTCAGCACTCCCCACGGCAGTGTCCACCCTGCTCCAGGACAGTCCCAGCCACACACTCCAGGCCCTGCCCTGGGGAGCCCAAGGCCCAGTACGAGGTCTGAGAATGTGCATTTTTCAAACACCCCAGAGGCCCTACGACTACTCCCTTGGGGACACCTGGCATCAGGCCAGGCACACAGGAGGCCAGTCGTCGGGGTGGAGGTGGGAAGGGGCCGGAATGGGAAGGGGTGGTGGTCTTGCTGGGAGTGGGCATCCGGGGACGAGGGGGCGTTCCCAAGCAAGGGCGCCGGATGCAGTGGTGGGATGATCCAGTGGCCGGGGCCTGCCCAGAATCTGCCTTCCGGGGGGTGGAGAGGGGTGGCAGAGAGAAGGCTGAGCACGTGGCTAAGTCACAAGGGCCTCGGGAAGGGGGAAGGACAGTGGCCAAGAGGAAGGGCTTCCTGGGGAGGTGGCCTCTGAAATGGCCTCACAGGTGACCCACAGCCAAGGCAGAGAAAGCGGAGGCCAGCCAGGGGACGGAGAGGGCAGAGCCCCGGCCGGGTGACCGCAGAGCAGGGCCCCCCCACCATGCTTTCTGACCTCGCCTATGCCCGCCTCGCCTTTCCTCCCTGCGGAGGGAACTGGAGCTTCAGGGTTGGATTTCAAGCCACTCTGCTGGCCGTGAGGAATGCAGCTGGCCAAGATTGGAAGGTGACCTCAGCCCAGGGTTGGGGGCACCCCCAGAGCCTCTTGCCGGCCCTAGCCTCCCCGCTGTGAGCCCAGCCACTGGGATTCCCAGCCCCAGCCCTGCCTGGGGACCTAGGTGGTGGCCCATCTATGCCCCGGCCCCCCTCAGCCACCAAGCCAGGGACCCCTCCCCCTCCCCCCCCCCCCCCCCCCCCCGCCCCGCAGCATGTGGCCAAGGCCACTGAGCTGAGGCTGCAGGGCAAGCGTGGGGAGGATAGCTTGGGGGTAGGAATGGCCTCCTCCACATGGAGAGGTGGGGGCCTCCCCAGTGGGTTCACAGCTGGTCCCCCAGACAACTGAGGAGGGGCCAGGCCCACCAGGCTCTGCTGAGGCCACACATCGGCAGGAAACTTTCTGACCTGAGGACTCAGAGAAGATCCTAAAAGCCCTAGGGGTGGGGACGGGCCACACAGGAAGAAGGGAACGACAAAGGGAGGCACCAGAAGACAGCAGAGTGGCCCCCACGGCCAATTTGCAACCAGAATTCTGGGAAATAACATTTTAATGCACGCAAAGTCCCCAAAGTTCTGCCTGCCTTGTGTCTTTTCTGAGGAAGTACGCATTCTTTGTTTTTTTGTTTTTTTTTTTAAGTTTTATTTATTTATTTGGTGGGGGGGGGGGCAGGGGCACAGGGAGGTAGAGAGGGAATCCCAAGCAGGCTCCACGATGCCAGTGCAGAGCCCCATGTGGGGCTTGAACTCACAAACCGTGAGATTGTGACCTGAGCGGGAATCAAAGCCGACGCTTGATCAACTGAGCCACCCAGACGCCCCTGAGGAAGTGTGCAGTCGTTTAATTCTGTCTCTATCAGAAGAAACAACGTGATGATGTGGGGGTGGGGCCATCCCCTCCCCGTGGAAGGGAAGGGGGGTCTCTGAGGGGCCAGGATCCACTTAGCCCAAAGGGACCCAACCCTCCTGCCAATGCCCAAGTCAAGTCACAGGTGGGGAAACAGGCGGGTTTAAGGCCTGGGGGGCAGGGCTGGCTCTGCCCCTCCCTTGTGTCTCTGTCTCTGTCTCTCCCTCCATCTCCCCCACCTGGGCCCTGCTCCCCAGACAGGCCAGTTGCTCATTCCTGGCCGCAGGAGGGTCTGACTCAGGTGCAGTGCCTTCCTCAGCATAGGGGTCCCCGGCCCACCATCCGCCCACCCTGCCGACAAATGAGCCCGCTGGCTGGCCCCGTCTACCCCAGGTCCTTGGCCTGCCACCGGGTAGCCCCTGGGTAGCTGGGGGAGGGGCTGGGAGGGCTCGAGGGGGTGGGCCCAAAGGTACAGCCCAGGAGGCCCTCCCGGCAGAAGCAGCTCCCCATCAACCCTGTCACCCCATCTCGGGCCAGTTCCTGGGCTTTGATGTGCTCAGACCGCACCCCCAGCCGGCGGATCCCCTCTCCTACACCCACTTGATCTCCCTTCAAAAGACCTAGGGACTCACCTTCCCCCCTTGCCCTGGCCCGCGTGCCCCGGCCACCTGCGGGTCCACACAGCCTCCTCGCGGGCCCCTCCCTGGCCCCCCGAACCAGCGTTCACCCCCAGCAGCACAAGTCGCAGGGCACTTAGCCCACAACACACCAGTGCGTCTCGCTCCGGCTCCGCTGGTGATGATCCTGCTTTGGGACCCTCCCACTTGCCCAGAATGTCCTTCCTTCCCTGTCCGTAACCCTGGATGGGTTTCCACAGACCCGGAAATCCCACGTCTGACCGCCTGGGGCCAGGATGAGCCTGGCCTGTGGGGGACTCAGCCCTCAGGGCCCAGCTGTGGCGCCGGCCTGGAGGCCCCAGTATCCCGGAGGCCTGCACTCACCCCTGTCTCCGCAGGACCTCACACGCCTCTTCAGCCTGTCACTCAGGCTGATGCTCTCTGCCTCCTGGGTCCTCTGCCCCTCCAGGCCCGCAGGTGGTGGGGGACGGGCGCTGTCTCTGCAGGGGTGAGGCCCTCTTCAGTCCTCTTGCCCCTGTCGCACGACGCACGGTTCTGGTTCCGGCCTCCCCGGGGCTGAGTGGACGCCTGGTGAGCTTCAGGTCCCATATCTCCCAGGCCCCCCACCTTCTTGAACCTCCTGTGCCTGACTCAGGCCCCTGGCCTGTGGTCAGTGTCACCCCCAGCCGTGAGGGAGGGTGCGGCTGCTTAGGGGGCCCCAGTGGCGGTGGGGTGCGGGGTCGAAACCCAGCTGTCCCCTCTCGTGCCGTTCCCACAGCCTCTCCTGGGAGACCCCAGCCCCCAGCAGACTGGCAGGCCCAAGGTCAGCGGTCTCCTTATCGACGGCATCCCTCTACCCCGGGGCTGGTGGAGGACGGAGGGAGGTATTCGGCTCAATAAGGCCCATCTTGTGAGACAATAAATTTGGCCATTGACCCGGCAAGCAGACATCGATAAATGAATGGTTAATATAAACATTGTCCTTCTCAAATTAATCCGGGCTGCAGGGGCGGGGCGCAGGGCAAGGGGAGGCTGAACTAAGAGGAGAGGGCAGAGCAGGAACGGGTCTCCGCAGGCCTGTCTCCGCGGACACAGGACTGCCTCCTCCTCGGCAGGGTCCTGGCTGGGGCTGGTCCGCCGCCCTGAGGTCAGCCAGATTTAGCAAATAAGAACCCAAGAGGCCTACTTACGTTTAGATTTCAGACCAACGAAAAGATCTCTTTATTACAGGGATCTCGCGTGCTCCATCTGGGAGATACACGAAAAACTCCTCGCTGCCTGTGTAAAATGCCTGGGTGACCTGCGCTTTATCTGGAGACTCTGGCATGACTGCAGAGCCCGACAGGGTCCACGCGGCCCCCCGCCCCCGCGGGCCTGGTCCCCAAGCAAAGACCAGCAGTGCGCGCGAGTGCTGGGGGCGGGGCCAGGGCGCGGGCGTCCTATAAACGCAGGTAACTGTGGTCTAGCACCTGGGACCTGACTCCCGTCCACAGCCCTCCCCTGTGTGGCCCGGCTTCCCCACCCAGCAGGAGGACCGCTTCGCTTCCGGGGTGGCGAGTGGGCCCCTCTGTGGTGGGGCCTCGGTGTCTCTGGGCCTCGCCCCTCCCCCCGGGGCTGGAGTTCCTGGGCACCACCCAGCAAGAGCCCTATAAATAAATAAACTGTGTCATATAAATAAACCGCAGCCTGCAGTCTTGACCAGACCATCTCTTGTGCCCAGGGCTTGCCCACAGCCTCCGGGAAGAGTCAGGGAGCTGGCAGCCACTTTCCCTGGCCCCTACTCCCTGGCGGGCACCCCACAGTCAGCAGTGGCTCAGCCCACTGAGGCCAGTGGCCACACCCTGTCCCAGGCTTCCGGGGCCCGGCTGGCGTCTCGTGCCTTCTAGCCGGTTACTGGGCAAACTGAGGCTCAGAGCCCCCAGCGGGGTCAGTCCCCTTCCGGTGGGTGGGGCCATGAGGGCTTGAGGTCACCAACCAGCCTGACCCTGGCTCCCCTTGGCCCAGGCACCTGCTCTGGCCGCCAGCAGGGAAGCCGCTTCCTTTCAGCATGTTTTCTGGGTCCTAAATGACATCCTTCTCTAGCCAACAGTCCTCTAGAGGGCCCATGGCCGGGGGGGGGGGGGGGGGGGGGGGGGACTGCCCTCAGAAGCCCCACCGCCCAGACCAAGGTGGGGGAGCCTGCAGACCCCAGGGTCGGTGATTGATGGAGACCTGGGGGGGCACAGCCCCGCCCTGAGCTGGGCAGATGGAGGGGCAGCTGTCAGCACCTAATAGGCCCTTGACAAATAGGATGGGGGCCTGCTGAGGGAGTTTCCGAGCCGTCCCTGCCCCCCACCTCAGCAGCACCCGAGGGCAGGGCACTTCCAGCCTGGCAAGAAGGGGTCATCCGGGGGTCTGCACTGGACAGGGCATCGGGGGGTCTGCGCCCCCCTCCCTAGTTCTGAGATGGGTTGTAGTGGCCCTGAGGGGGAGGAAGGAGGCTGGGAGAAGAGGGCTGAGGCGCCCCCCACCCCCGCCCGCCCCCTCGCAGGGGGACGCTGAGCTCAGCGCTGGCTGACCTAGGGCTTTGGGGACCATTAAAGACGCTCTGGGCTGCTGGCGGCCTGGAGACATCAATTTGCTGCTGCTGCCCTGTACTTACCGCTGAGGATCCCCCTCCCCCGCCCGCACCTCCTCCACCTAACCCTCCACTCCTGGGGTCGCCCTCACTGCCCCACCCCTCCCTGGGTGAGGCCCACCACTCTGACATCGCGGGCCTGGGCAGGATACCCACCCCTGGGGGACAGGCCACCAAGTGGAAGGTGGCAGCCACAGGACAGGGACAGACGGAGGTGGGGGATGTGTGTGCTGGGGGGCGGCGCTGGGGAGGGATCCGGGAGGTTGGCGTGGCACAGTCTGGGAGGGTGGAAAAGTTCTGGAGCTGGACAGTGACGAAGGTCTTGGGACAGTGGGAAGGCACTTGCGGCCACTGAGCTGTGCACTTAAAAATGGTGAAGACGAGGGTCACCTGGGTGGCTCAGTTAGGCGTCTGACCTCGGCTCAGGTCATGATCTCGCAGTTTGTGAGTTCGAGCCCCTCGTCGGGCTCTGTGCCGGCAGCTCGGAGCCTGGAGCCTGCTTCGGATTCTGGGTCTCTCTCTCTCTCTGCCCCTCCCCTGCTCATGCTCTGTCTCTCAATAATAAATAAATGCTAAAAAAAATGAAGACGGCGAATTGTATGTCTATTTTATGAAATAAAGATTTGTTAAAAATCTAACCGTGCTGTCTCACCCCCACAAGGCCATCCCGGCCCCTGAGGAGACTGGACTGAGGGAGGCTCTGTCCTGCAGTCCCCCACCCCCTCCTTCCAGGGCTCTGGTGGCTGGTGGCAGTGCCCGAGGGGTCCCGGGAGGCGGCAGAGGGTCCAACAGGAGGGGCGCTGCCTTGCTGACTCGGCTCAGAGATCCCGGGCTCGGTGTTAGCAAAACGCAGGCCGACTTTTCGGTGGTTTATTGGACTTCTCGGCTCTGCAGGGAACGCACCCCCCACAGGCCGGGACCCAGCCACGAGGGGGCTCTGACCACGTCCGCCCGCCCAGCGCATGGGGTACAGGGTATTGGGGGCCCTCAGGCCTGGGGAGGGGGCCTCGGCAGAGGGTGTGAGCGGAGCCCGAGGAGAAATTCTGTCTCAGGCCGGCCGCCCCGAGGCAGCGGCCCCCTGTCCCGACAGCGGGACCGATCGGAGCCCAGCGGGCGCCTGGCCCGCCTGCTCGGGGAGGAGGCTGCCCGCCCACAGGGGATCGGAGCCCAGGGCCCTCGGCCACCGCTGCCCGGCGCCTCCTCCAACGTGCAGAAACCGCTTGTTCTCCCGGGCAGAAGTCCCGCGTTCCGGGATAATGTATTGATTTTCCTCTTCAGGAATATTCATAAACACCAGTTCCAAGAACAGGTAAACCCGTCTCCACGCCACATCAGTCATGTGGGGACAGCTGCACGCAGCCCCCACACAGTCTCCTTTCTGCGCTGTCCCAGCTCTGGAGGTCACCCGTGGCAGGGACGTGGTGGCAGAGACTGGGCCTGCCCTCGGGGGCCCCCGGTCAAACCCCAACAGATTGCCCGAAACAGGCTCAGAGGTTAGTGTCTAAGTCCACCACGCCCTGCCCAAATGCTGTGTGACCCTGGACAAGCCTCTGAACCTCTCTGGGCACTAAAACAGAAGCCCCCGCCCACCCGCGCAGACCCGGGAGGCCGTGTCGAGGTCCCAGGACGCCTCCCGGCTGCCCCTTCAACCCACAACGCGCACCGGGGCCTCTGGCCTGCCCACGCCCCCTGTGGCCCCGTGAACTGGCGCTCCCCTCTCCCCACACCAGGCTGCCTCAAGCTTCGTCATTCAGCCTAGAGAGAGTCTTCATGCTTTCAGACCGTCTGCAGCGCCACTTTCCAGGCAGAGTGGGGCCTCCCTTTGGGTGATTCCGTCCTGGTGCCTGTACAGCGAGCACCTCGTGCTGTACTGGCCCCCGTGCAGCTCCCGTCTGCCCCCCCGCCCCCCCCCCCATCAGAGCAGGCTGCTTGCTGAAGCCCAGGCTCTCCCGAGGGGCCAGCAAACCCATCCCGAAACGTTAGCGCGTTTATTACGTATCCGTATCTGTTGGACTGAACAGTAGGTCACGTACGTTCAAAAACACACGAGCCCAGACACTGGGGTGCCTGTGAACCCGGCTGTTCTGCCCCGTCCCCACGCCTCTGCTTTGGAGTGGCCAGGACTATCCCCAGGCAAGACCAAAAGGTCAGCTGTGTTCAGGGCTTGGAGCAGAAACGGGGGCTTCTCCGTCAGGGATGCCGCCCCCCCACATCCTGGGAGGTGCCTGAGAGGCCCCCCGGGGAGTCAGGCCAGGTGGGAGAGGCGTGGAGCAGGGAGGGGGCTCCTGGGCGCCGCCTCCCCCTTCCTCGCCCAGAGCCCGGATTTGTGACCCGTGAATGAGAAACCGGAGGGATGATGGGGGCTGTTGAGGGCGGAGGGCGCTGAGGGCCAGAGGGGACCGGAGGCAGGGGTGGAGGTCCTGGTTGGGGGGACCCGAATGCCCGCCCCCCACAGCCCTGACTCACGGCTCCACTGCCCTGGCCGTTGGCCCGCCGGTGGGCCTGTGGGAAGGCCTGGCGCCAGACAGCCCTGGCCGCAGTGGCCCCCTCACCCGGGCAGTGCCAGGCTGGCCAGTCGCTTCTCAGGAGGCCCCTGTCATGTAGGCAGAGGGCCCACCTGCCCGGCCAGGACTGCCCATGGGAAGTGGGAGAGGTTGTGGGCACGCTGAGGGGGAAGCTCCGTCCCCCTTTCTTGGGGACCGTGGGCACCAGACCCTCTGACCAGGCAGGGCCATTTGGCTTCTACGTGGACGGTCCTGTCCACAGGGGAGCTCACTCCTCCGTGCCCCCACGTTATCTGGGACAGCCTTGCCGGTCAGAAAGCTCTCCAAGCCGAGAGTGACGAGGGTGACCGGCCTAGGACTTCCTCCCGGGGCCCTGGAAGCATGCGGAGGCCAGGTCAGTCCCTTCCAGCTCACAGGGGAGGCCTCCGAGGTCAGAGGTCAGCTGTCCCAAAGGGAATGCAGGAGTCCTGAGAGCGAGGCCTGTTGGAGGCCCCAGGTAGCCTTGGGGGGCTACCCTGTGGGGCCTTGGAGGCCCCCTGGGAGATGGTGGGGTGGTGAGGCCGGGGAGCCTCCAGCTGCCCGCTGGCTCTGCTCTCGGGCTTGTGCCCCCTCGTGGCTGCAGGGCCCAGCCATTGTCCTGCCGAGGCTCCCTGGGGGGCTGAGGACAGCACGCAGGATGATCCACTATTGATGAGGCGGGGACAGGATGGGGCAGGCTGGCCTGGGTCAGCAGATCCGCCCCGGGCTCAGGATGTGCCTGGCCATTGATCTGATGGACGCTGGCCTGTCTGGGACCTGAGGGAAGTGGGGGGCCGCCTGCGCAGCATCGTCGGGGGGTGAGTGCAAATGTGGAGATGAACGCCCCTCCCTGCCCCCGCTGAGTTCTTCTGGGTCCACCCTGAGCCCCAGGGGGTCCCTGATGCACAGTCCTAGGGTGCTCCTGGAGCACTGTCTCTGCTGGGAGGGGGACCCTCACCCCAGGCAAGGGACGGGGCTATGACCCCCCGCACCTTAATGGGCACACTGGTGGCCTATTCTGAGGGGCTCCCTGACCTGAAAGGGCTGAGTCGCTTCTGCACGGGGCCGAGGGCACCCGAGACCGTCTCCGGTATGAGAAAGTACAGGGAAGTAGCAGAGACAGACGCCCCCAGGGCAGCCTGAGGGGAAGGTGGCACCCAGGAGACAAAGCGACAGGCCAGGAGGGGGAGGAGCAGGGGCAGGGAAGGAGGACAGACCCAGAGACAGAGAAAGGGTAGGGCTGTGGCCTGGGCCCCCACAGCTCCTGGGTGCCCCTCAGAGGTGGCACCAGGCTCAGGTCACCTTGGGCTGGCCCCCACCCGGGCCCCCTCTCGGCCTGTCCGCCCTCCGCCAGCCTGAGTGATTCATGGTTGGCGCGTGTCAGTCACTGGATTGATTATCGGAGGCAGGTTCACTTGGTGGGGTCTGGGAGCCTCTGGAGCCAGGCGGCCAGGCCACCCGGAAAACCGCAGACAGGGCCTCGGCCCCCTGCCCACACCCACCCTCCCGCCCCAACCTTTGCCGCTAATGAATTGGGATTTGGTCCACAAAACCACAGCCCGCCACACCAGAGACTGTCTGGCTCCAGCAGGGCTGGGAGAGCGGTGGGCAGGGCAGCAGGAGCCCTGGGCCAGAGCCCCCTGAGCGGACTCCCCCACTGGCCAGGGCCCTGCAGGGCTGGGGAGCTGGGCGGCCCGCCGTCCCGTGTGACTCCTCACGGCCACCAGGTGGGAGAAGCCCCGAGCGAGCCCCCCTCCCGGCTCCTCCTGCAGGGAACCCTGCCGGCAGGCGAGGTGGGGGGCCTGTGTGCCTCCTGCAGCTGCCACAGCCTCCCAGACCGGGACCTGCCCCCACCCCTAACACGGTCCCCCCACCCACACCCCCAGGCTACCACCGCACCTGCTCCAAACCCACCCCTTCGCTGCGGCCCCACCCTGCTTCTCTCCGGCCCCGGACTCCTGCCCTTCCCGAAGGGCCTTGCCTCTTACCTGCCAGCCCCCGAAGCCCACCCACTGCCAGGGGCCAGCGGCCGGGACTGGGCCTCATTTGGGCGGCTGGTTCCTGGTAGGGCAGGCCCAGGAGAATCAGATGAATGAATGAATGAATGGACGAAAGAACGAATGAACGAGGTGAGAAGAGACCCAGGAACCATCGGAGAGCAGCCCCCAAGGAGCTTCAGGGAAGAGACTCCTTGTAACTTTCCAGACTGGCGGGAGCACGAGAGCCCAGGCCGTGTGGCTGGGGTCGGAGCAAGGTGCCCCCAGGAGAGGGACCCAGGCGAGGGGGCCGCCCCGCCGGGCCCTGGGCTTCCCTGGGGGTCCCGCCCGCCTGAGCCCAGGCCCGAGGGAGGTGGGTGACCCGGGACAGGAGGGGAGCTGGCCTCGCCTCCCTGGGAGGGGGAGGGCCGCTGAGGGATCTGCTGTCAGGCCAGCGGTTTTAAGGCAGGATTCCAGCAGAAAAAGGGAGATTTGCCAATTTAATGGAAAATCGATCCAGCCTCTGGCCGGTGCAGGCCCTGCGTCAGGCACAGAGGGTCGCAGCAGCTCACTCTGGGGCCTGGCCCCTTCCTCTTGGTGAGGAAGGAGTCCTCTCCACAGCGCCTGAGTCTGGGGTCAGCTGGGACCTGCCTGCTGTCCCAGCCTCCGGTCCCTGTGGCGTCCACGAGGTGACAGAGCCCTGGACTTGCCCGCCCCCACGAGGCTGTGTGTGAGCTACTGGGGCATGGGGCCTCCGGCACAGACCTTCCCAGGGTCCTACGGCCCAGCTGTGTCATGGGAGGAACAGAGGCCTTCCTGCCTCTGCAGGGAGCCCGTCCCTTCTCTTGGACCATCGGCAGCTCGGCACCGTCCCCACAGCTACTGGCCGTATGACCGCAGCCCGCACCCACAGCCAGCAGCGCCGCCCCTCGAGGCTACAAGCTCCAGGCCGTGCAGCGTCCCCGTTGACCACCCTGGCCATCACACAGCCGGCCCCTGGGCCCACGTGGCCAGTCTCTGTGGACACCACCACCACCCGCACACCACCGGTCAGCAACCCCCATCCCGTCTGGACCGCCCTCAGCGCCCAACCTTCAGGGCCCCTGCATCTGTGTGTCGGGGGAACCCACGCTGACCCCACCGCCAGTGTCCAGGGCTGGGTCCTCTGCAGGGCTCTGGGGTCGAGAGGCCTGGACCAGCCGAGCCTGGGCGCCCGGGGGTGGGGGTGGCAGGTGTCACTGTCAGAGGTAAACACCACGGGGTAAGGAACGGCGGGTGGGAGGGGGCGCCACGGTATTTAACAGCTGCTATTGGATTGTGCGGCTCAGCCTGTAACCGGCACATTATGAAGGCTAATGGATTTTTGAGGCCAGATTGATTTTTCATTAATTTGGTAAAAATCTTTTTCCTCTCCCCTATAATTCTGTCTTAAAACGCTCCTCCTGACAGCTCGATAAGTCACTCTTGCCTTAATGCACGTCTGGCTCGTCGTCGGGCGAGGGGTGGGGGGTGGGGGGAGGCAGGGGAGCTGAGGAGGCGGGGGGGGGGGCTGCCGCCAATCATCTCCAGGTAAATACTGCATTATGTATGGCCCCCGGGGCTGCGGCCACCCTGCAGGGCCCTCTCCCGGGGGGGCCTTGGCCGCGGCTGCTCACAGCACAGCCCCCCGGTCAGAGAGAGATTGTGCGGGGGGACGGGGAGAACTGGGGGCAGTGGGATCCCGCTTCCGGAAGGGCTGGCCTCCCCTGACTCCGGAGCAGCTGAGCTGTAGTGGGACCCACCCAGGACTCTGGTCCAGCCTCCTCCCGCCCGCCAGGCCTGTGCGGCCTGAGAGCAGGGCCCTGCCCTCCTAGGCCCCATGGCCATCACCACTCTCCACAGAAGGCCCCCAGCTGTCCCCCGGGCCTCCAGCCAGTCTACCCCTCCCTGGGCTTCGGTTGACCCTCCCACCCCAGGCCATGCCCAACAGCCCTGTTTTGTCCAGGACTAGTGGTCCTTGCCTTAAACTGACCTGGTCTCGAACCCGCTTGACCTCCTGGAATCACAGTCCAACTGTATCCGACCCCGGGACCCTTTGGCCTCAGCCATGCTTCTGGGACCGACTCTTGAGGCGTGGGAGGAGGGGAGAGGCAGTGGCGGATGGCAGATGCCTGCCCCACTCTGCTTCTCTAAATGACCAGTCTGCTGGCCCTGCCACGGCCCACACGGCTGTGTGAGGACCCGGTCAGCGAGGACGCCCCCCCTTACCTCCCCGGGGCTGACCCCGTCCTCCTGCCACACTGTCTGCGGGATCCATGTGGGCCTGGAGCCTCACGCTGGGCCTGGGGGGCCGTGATGGGTGGGCTGACCTCCCAAGACGCAAAGAGGGACTCCACCACGATACGCCCCCTCCAGGGGTCCAGGACTCTCAGGGGCACCGTCCCCCTCCAGTAGAGCTCCCAACAGCCGGATCCCAGCGTGAGCTCAGGCAGGGAAACTGAGGCCCAGTGACACACCCTGAGCTGCTTTCTCTGCAGTCTGGGAGAGGGGCGCCCTCTGTGTCCCTGGGGATGCAGGCTTCGGCTAGGTGGCTCGCCCCCTCCTTCCCTGCCCCGCTTCAATGGCCCCCCTGTGCTCCCCCCCCTCCAACCTCGGGCTCACGCTCAGGTGCCGCTGAGGGTCCAGGCTCCCTGGAAGAGAGGCTGGGAAGGTGGAGGGGTAAGATAGGGGAGAGCATGGGGTCCTCAGCAGCAGGAGCAGCACAGGAGGGGACAGGGCTTGTATGAGGAACTGGAACGGCCCGGTCCGGGGGTGGGGAACAGCCTCACAAGGGGCAGGCTGGGGTTCTGGTGCCCCATCACCAATGTGATGCGTGCTTTGGGTCAGAGGCATGGAACCGATGGCGTCTGGCACCTCTCTGGAAGGGATGTGCTCCTGGGGGGCAGATAGGAGCGGCCCCTGAGGTAGGAGCTCTTCCCCAAAGGGTCAGAGCACGGGGTGCGAGAACTCGGGCGAGTCACTGTCCTCTCTGCCCTGCCCTTGCTCCTCCTGGACTGTGAGCCAAGCGTCCCTCTGCCCCCAGGACGGGCCAGGTCTGCCCTACTCCCTCCAGGCAGGGGAGCTGGCCAAGGCAGATGGCCCCAGACGGCCAGGAGTGGGCTGGAGGTCGCTCAGGGAGGCTACAGTCAGGCGTCCACCCTGTTTCCTCCTCGGGCTGGGAAACGGAGGCTCCCAGCGGACAGCAGGGGCACAGCCCAACACTCTCTGGCCCGCACACGTTGTGTTCCCTGGCCAGGGCCCCTCCCAGCCCGCGGGGACGGCAGCACTGACCCGGTACCTCCCAGGGGGGCCCAAGCCTCTCCTGACACGTCTCCACCCTCCGTCCTCCAGCTAGCGGCCACGTGGACGTGCCAAAACTCGCGTCCGCCCCTGGAAGCCCCCGTACCACCTCCGCGTGCTCCCTCCTGGCGGCAGCCTAGCCACCCCCCCCCCGGGGCTCCCCTCTGCCCACACTGGCCACCCCCCTGCCCTCCCGCGTCTGCAGCCCGTCCAGCAGTTCCAGTCAGGGCCTCCCTGGCCGCGGGCTCCACCTTCGGGCCCCAGCCCAGCTCCTCCAGCACCCGGAGAGCCACACTGAGCGCTGGCCTCGGCCCTTGACCCTCCGCCCGGGCCGTGGGCCCCGTTGGCACCTCCGCTCCACCCCCAGTGGTTCCAAACGGGTCTGCGTCTCCGCACGGGAGCCGGGTGGGGTACACTGTCCCGCAAGGCAGGTGAGTGCATAGACCCCGCGGCTGAGGAAGAAAGGAGGGGGGCACCACCTGGCCATGGTGGGGGGGCACCGGGCGGAACGCGGGCAGCCCCGCAGGCCTCAGACCCCCTAAAACATGCAGCCGGGGGTTGGGCCGGGCTGTTCTGAGGCCCTGATGGAGCTTTACACAGGCCCGGTGACCCCACAGTCCTGGGCCGAGGCCGCTCTCAAGACCTCGGCTTCTCCCTTGTCCTCGGTGTCTGCTTCCCACATGCTCCCCAGCCGCCCAGCCCAGGCCCCTCTGTGCCAGCCTCAGCCTCAGTCTACCCCTGATCCCCTAAGAGGCAGGGTTGGCCCGGGAGCCTCCAAAGCTGAGCCCGGACCAACGCCACCGCCCAGCCAGAAGGAACCCCGCCGGGTGGCGACCAGCCAGTGCTCCCCACCCGCGCCCCGCTGGACCCTGACGCCGGGCTGAGACCTTGGGAAGCAGCCCTCCAGGGGCCCAGTCTGCAAGGTGGTGAGATACCACCCGGGGGCCATGCCTGTGTGCTCTGAGGCCCCGGGAGGCGGGGTGGTGGGGCAGGGAGGGACGTCAGTTTCCAGCTGGACAGTCCCAAATGCAGACGTTCAGGCCCCGGGACTCAAAGTGCCTCGGGATCCAGGGGTGGGTGGACATTCCAGGTGGGGGGGCGCTCCTCCTGGGCTGAACCCACCGCTCTAACCGAATGCCTGCCGGGCCGCGTCCCATCCTGCAGAAGGACCCACTGAGGCCCAGAGACACGAGGCTGTGTGTGAGGTCGCTGTACGGTTTCCCGTGGCCACCCTAATAAGTGACCATAGACCTGGAGACTTACAACACACTTGTTCTCCCCCAGTGCCGGGACCCAGCAGTCTGCAGTCAGTGTCTGCAGGGGGGGATCCTGCCTTGTCCCTCCCAGCTTCTGGTGGCTCCAGACCCTCTCTGGCTGGTGGCCGCAGCCCTCCGGCCTCTGCCTCCAACTCCCCATGGCCTCTTCTCTCTCTCAAAGGCACATGCATCAGGGGGCCCATCTGGGTAACCGCGATCACCTAATCCAGAGATCCTTAACTACACCTGCAAGGAACCCCTGCAGACTCTCCAAACAAAGGGCACATTCACAAGTTCCGGGGGGACGTACTTTTGGGGTCCACTGGTGAACCCGCCGTAGTGACAACAGGTCCCGCAAAGGCCTCGCCTGGGGAAGCCAGGAGCACAGCTGCCTTGGGCTTCCTGGGCTCTGGAACCCTCCCCACCAGCCTCCACAGAGGCTCCTCGGACCTCTAAGCCAGCCTCCCCCGTAGGGCAGGGCCGGGAGTTCAGCTCTCCCCGCTGCCTCTCCGGCTCACCACCGCCTACATACCCCGCTTCGGGATCGCCAGGGCCCCCGGGACCACCCAGCCGTCCCCACGTAGCTATGTGAGGTCAGGGCATCTGACCACCTTGTGAACCGACGGAGGGTTCCTGGAGTGCTGCCTCCTGTAGCCTCAGCCCCGGGCTCAGGAGCCAGTGGGACTCTTAGCGGGGTTCCTTTACGCTGGGCTGTGGCACCGATGTGGGTGCAGCTTGGGAGGCTCCTGGGCCACCCCCACCTCTTAGGGGATCAGGGGTAGACCGAGGCTACTGCGGAGGAGCCTACGCTGAGGCTGAGCTGGTGGGGGGCGAGGTGGTACAGGAGCTGGAGGAGAGTGACTGGGGAGGGACAAGGGAGCAGAGGGAAACGGGCCCCCCATCCCATGGCGCTCGCCCCTGCCCTCTGCCCCCAGCTCTTCCCTGTGGACCGCTGGGCCCCCACCCCCACCCCTCCTCCATCCCAGCCTGCGCCTCCCACGCCTCCAGGGCTCCCTTCCGCCAGCCTCTCCTCACATTAATCTCCGCGGCTCACTGCTGACCCAAGCGAAACAGAGTTTGCCTTTCCCCTCTCGGCAGTTTTCTGTTGGCAAAGCAAAAAGGATCGAGGCGCGCACTCACCCCCGACCTCCCCGCCCAGGGGGGGACTGCTCTGGAAAATGAGATGTTCCTGCGTGGGCCGCGGGCGCACACCGGACACCCTTACGCATGCATCTCCGAGCCGCTGCACACGCGCTCGCTCCCCACGGGCCCTGCTCTGTGCCAGGAGCCAGGGACACGGCAGCTCCTGGGTGCTGACCCTCTCCCCAGGCGGGGGTGGGGGCACACGTGTGGGACCCTCACACCAGGTCGCCAAGCCTTCCCAGATATTCTGAGACTCGGGGGTGAGCTGCTGTGGTCTTTGGCCTGCGGCCCATCTGTGACGCAGACACAGGTGACGTGGTCAAGCCAGAAAGGGAGCTAGAGCCCAGAGGGGGGGCCGTATCGAGGAAGGCCGACGAGGTTCCAGCCGAACTGGGGAGGCCGGGGAGCGCAGGCAGAGGGCAGGAGCGACGCTGGATGACCGGTGTGGGGCAGGAGGGTGGGAAGACACGAGGCTCCTGACACATGTCAGAGCAGTGGATGGGCCAGGCAGGCACACGCTGTCCTCACACAGGCACCTGGCCCAACCGGGACAGCCACCGACACCTGAGAAAGGCCTCGGTTGAGGTGGCTCTTGTGGGCGTGACCCTCCCCCCCCCAGCACACGCAGCAAAGGCCCGGGCCTCCCAGTTTAGCTCCCCGGCTGACACGGCCCTGAGCCGCCGAGGTCCCGGGGTGCAGGCCATGACTGACCATCGGGGCCAAGCTGAAGCTTCTGTTGGGTCCGTGACCTCATTCGCAAGGGCTCCTAGAGCAGGCCTGGGACTCCGCCTGCTTCCAGCTCAGCTGCCTAGCTGGACTAAGGACATGCCAGGGAAACGGGACAGGGAGGTCCGTTCCCGTGTGCCGGGAGGCAGAGGCGAACCGGCAAAGTGTGGGTGGACACAGGGTGGGCCTCTCGAGTGGCTGGAACGTGCGGCTGAGCCTCCTAGCTGGCCCTGTGCGACTCGAGCTGGTCTGTACCTCGCTCAACACCTGCTTTCCCACGTGGAAAAGGGGCTGGTCGCTGCCCGGAGAGGTGAGGCCCCCTCCATGTCTAGCCCTGCCTGGCCCAGGGGTTAGCACTGGGCCCAGCCTGCGCCCCGCAGCCTGGAACTTGACTGTAGGACGGCTGACCAGGGAGGAGCACCTTGCCAGCCAGGCCTCAGAGATGCCCCAGAGCTCCCTCACCCCCACCCGCCTCTGAGGGAGAGGGAGCCTGCTCCCAGCCACCCCTGCCTCCAGCCGAGGAACCCCCGGGCACAGGGCGCTGGAGAGCAGAGACGGCAGGCTGTCCCTGGGGGGGCAGGGGTGCAGTCTTTGGGAAGGGCGCCCCCTCCCCACCAGCCTGGCGCAAGAGGCCAGCGGCAGCTTCTGGCCCCCAGCCCGTGCGCCCCTCTTGGGTCCAGCTTGGCGACCAGAGGCAGGGGAGTCGCAGCGCCCTCCTGGATGAGACCTGCCAGCCCTGTCATCCCCGATTAGCGGGTAATGGCCTCCTTGAAGCACAATTTTATTAATCAAATTAGTAAGCGCCGAGGTGACCTTGGCTGGTTCTGCTGAGAGGGGCGTTCTCCCAGGAGGGGCAGGCGGGTCAGCAGGGACACACCTGGCCGCTCTCAGCCCAGGCTCAGGCTGGTGGGGCCGCCCTCCCCGACCATGAGGTCTTCGAGGCCACCTGCCTATTCAGGCCGGCCCCCACCCTGACGGTAACACGACAGCAGGAAGGAGGCGAGGCCAGTGGGGACCAGGACTCGGCCACTCCCACCGAGGGGCGGGACGGCGCCAGCAAGGAGGGGGCGGTCCTGGCCTGCAGGTAGACCTCCCGCAGCCGAGTCCTGCCTGCAGAGGCTGCTCGAGCGGGCGTCGGCCGCCCCCTGGTGGCCATGCGCACTCCCGGCCGCCCCGACCCCCACGCCCACCCTGCGGCCGCTCCAAGTGGCTGCTCCGCGCCTGCCGCCCCCAGCCCTCCCTTCAGGGCCAAGTCCAAACCAGCCCCCCTCGGAGCTTGGTAGAACTGAGCGGGGCGGGCGGGCGTGGGGGCGGAGGGCCAGGCCCGGCCCCTGGGGAAGCACGTGAGAGGACCAGACGGCAGCCGCAGGGCCGGTTTGGGATCAATGCCTGGAGTGTGGGACACCGGGAGGGGACAGCAAGAACGGAAGTAGAGGGATCAAGGAAAGGTGTTGCGGGGGTGGGACTGGCTGGGACACTGGCCCGAGGGCAGGCCTGTGGGGTGCCAGGTGGGCTGGGTCAGTGGTGGGGTCCTCAGAAGGGGTCAGGAATGCAAGCTTGGCGTGAGGCTGACCCAGCCCGAAGGTAGGGTGTGGACAGGATGTGGATCATTGAGGGGCAGAGGCGAAGGGCAAGTGAGGATGTGGGCCACAGCCTGCCTGGCCTCGACTCCAAGAAGCAGCTGGACGGCTCCCTTGGCCTGGGACGCTGCCCTACTCAGGTGGGGACGTGGGGCATGTGTGAGGACCGGGCAGCCCAGGGGCCGCATCCTGGCACCTGGGACTCCGTGCGCAGAGCAACCATGATGCCTCCCACGTGTGGGTCCAGCGCCCGGCACCAGGCTCAGACACCTCATCTGACTCGGTCTTTAATGGGCAGCTCCGGGCACCAGGTGGGGCAGCAAACTGGCCCAAAAGTCCTTCAGGATGGAGAGGGCCATGGGGGGAGCTGGCCCCTCGCCACCACCCTGGGCAGGAGGGGGAGGGCGGCACACAGCTCAGGGGTGTGGGGACAGCCTCCCTCTGGTCTTGCCCCTCTTGGCCTTGCGGCTCCAGCCAAGGAGGGGCCTGGGGCTGGCTCGCCCAGGAGCTGGCGGCCCCCGCCCACACTCCTTCTGGCCCCTCAGAAGCGCCCCCAGGGCCGGCCGGTGCTCCCCCTGCAATCGGGACAGAAATGGGTAACGGTTGGCTCCCTGGGCCTGGCCTGCCGGTGGCCAGGCTGCAGGGTGTGACCCGGGAGGTGGTGGCTGGTGCGTCAGGGGCAAGCTGGGGGTTCTGTAAGGGCAACAGGGCAGCAGCGCCCCGCAGGGGTGCCATGCTGGGGGTGGGGACCCTGAAACGGCTCCTGCAGTGCCGCCCCTGCCCGAGGTCCCCAGGAGTGTGGGCACACGGAGGCCCACCGCGGGGAGGGCTGCGGCCTCGCCCAGGGCAGGGACTCGCCGCCAGGTGGAGACCACGGCACAGACGGCCGCTGCCCAGAAGGCCACGCCAGTGAGGCTCGCCGGCGCGCAAGCTCCTCTCTCCGATGCCCTCGCAGTCGCGGGGCGTGCCGCGGCCCGGGGGAAGGCCCTCCCGGGGGCCCCCGGGGCTCACCGTGCTGGGTGGCTCCGCCCTGGGCAGCAGCGTGACCACCTGCAGGCTCGCGCCCTCATCGCCCACGCCCTTCAGCTGCGCCACCACCTCTGCGTGCTTCCACCACTTGCACGGCCGCCCGTTCAAGGACACGATGTAGTCACCCTCCCGCAGGCCAGCTGCCTGCAGGGACACGAGGGGCGGGGGTCCTGAGTCCCACAGGGGCACCCGCCACCCCTGGCCACAGTCCCACCTGCCCCCTTCAACCCGGGGACTCGGCCCCGGCGGTGGGGGGGGGGGGGGTGTGGGGCCTCACCGCGGCCGGGCCCCCGGGGATGACAGCAGCGATGAGGACGGGCGCATCTCCCCGCAACGTGAGGCCAAAGCCAGCCTCTCCCCGGGTCACGTGGACGGGCCCCACCAGCCGCCAGCAGTTCTTGGCTGAAAACACGGACAGGGGCCCCTGGGGGTGGGGTGAAGGGGCGTCAGAGGCTCAGCCGGGCCACCACAGCACCCCTCACCCCGATCTCTACATCTTGGGTCAAAAACCGGGTGTGGCAGAGGGGTGGGGCAGGGCGGGGCTAGGCCACCAGCACCACTTGTCCAGAGTCCTCCCCCAGGACAGGGCTGGGCCGCCTGTGCTGAGGTGGGGACGGGTGACTCTGGCAGGGGTGCTCACCAGCCGGTGGAAGATATCGGTCACCTTCACCCTGGAGAAGCTGGGTGCCCTGATCTCTGGCTTCTGCTGTGTTTTAGCTGAAACGACAGAGTTCAAGGGAAAACAGAACTAGGCCTGAGGCTCAAGGACCCTAGGCCCCTGGGAGGCAGCCAGAGCAGAGCGGGCGGCCCGAGTGCGGCCTGCCGTACGCACACTGGCCCCTCTGCAGACCTCGGGGACCTGGCTGCCCCCCCCGCCCCAGGGGGCTCCGGGGTGTCTCGGCTGTCCAGCTATGCCTGCCTGCCCCTGTAAAGCAGGAGATGCTGGGGGGCCGGCCTGTGGTTCCGTCTCCCAGGCCACCGCCTCCCCGGGGCAGGAATCCACTGCGGGGATGGCAAGGCGCGGGAGAGCAGGGGGTGCGCCCGCGTGGGCTCCTTTGAAGGCCCCCCGCTCTGTGGTCCCTGGAGGTGGAGTGGCCTCAACGGCAGCCACAGGTCCTGGGCCCACGGATGCCTGCTGGCTGGACACGCCCATCCGAGGGGCTGGGCTGCTCACGTGGGATGTCGGGAGCTTCCGTGGCCTCCAAGAAGTCATCCTCTCGGTCGAGCTCCGAGTACCTGGCCAGTGAGCACCGCAGGGCCTGGGCCAGCACGGCCTGCAGTAGGTCCACGCTCCGCAGGGCACGGCACACGGCGTGCAGCCGCAGGGCCTCCTCTTGGCCCAGGATGGCACGCTTCAGGTGGGCCTTGCCTGCGCGGGACCGAGTCGGCACACGCTCTGTGGGGCTCGCCCGGCCCAGGCCAGACCCCAGCTCTCCCCACCCCTGGACGCAGCCAAAGGAGCACAGCTGAGAGCTTCTGGGTCCATCCTGAGGGCCCGCGGGCCGCTTGGGGAGGAGCTACCAGGTGCAGAAGGCCGGGCCGGGGAAGAGCTGCCTCCCACGAGGGCCCCCACCCGCCCGGGCTACCCGCCTGGCTCAGGCCCTGCCTGGGACTCAGCCGCCAAGGGGACCTCGGGGACGCAAGTTGGCAGCTTGGCAAGTTGCCAGACACCAGGCATGCCTGGAAGAGGTGACTCATGAAGGACGGGTCACTCGCCCCCTTCAACGGGCCCTAGCCCCTCCGCGCCAGGCCGCCTCACCGAGCATCCTGCGCCCCTCCTGCTCCTGGGGTGCGGCGCCCGGGGGCCCAGGTGTGGCTGGGAGCCCAAGGAAGGCCTGTGAGAGTGCTGGGCAGTCCACCTCGGCCGCTGCTGGGGATCAGAGAGGGCCGTGAGCCCCTCCGCACCGGGGCCTCTGCCGGCACACACACGAGGGGCAGGGCACTCACGGGGGCTGTCGCAGAGCACCGCAGCCGCGTGGTAGTGGGCCAGGGCGCGGAAGTACTCAGCCTTGACACGCACCAGGGTGGTCCAGGGGAAGGGCACGTAGTCGCGGACAGGTGGCTGGGCCATGGTCTGGTGCACCAGCCTGTACTCAGCTGCCACCTGCCAGCGCACAGGGTGGGACGCCGGGGCCTCCCCGCCCTGGGCCCCGGCCTCCGCCTGCCCCGGCCTGAGTCCCAGGGGCCCTGCCCTGCACCCCGAGCTGAGGCAAGCTCAGGAACCTGAGCCCCAGGGCCTGCTCTGGCTGGTGCTGCCCCAGTGGCAAGGACTCAGGACCCGGGGGTCCTGACCGGCTCCAAAGACCAAGAAAACAGCTGGCTTTGGGAACAAACAGGAGACACAGCCACTGCCCCTGCCCCTCCCCGCCTGGACCCCCGATCCAGACCCTCCTGCTCATCTGGCCACCGTGGCTCAGCCAGGTCTCCTGTGGGACAAGGGCTCCCTGCCCTCACCTGGGCAGCCTCCTGAGCCAGGCGCAGCTGGGCCAGGCAACCCTGGGGGGCTTCGGTGGACGGCAGCAAGAGGCCCTCAAAGATGCATTCTTGGGCCTGGGCAGTCATGAGTCGTTCCAGCATGGAGAGCGAGGCCGGGCTCATGTCGGGGCTGGGTGCTCGGGAAAAGTTCTCCCTCAGGAGGCTGAAGGCCCCTGTGGAGGGGCGCTCACAGCAGGAGGAAAGGGCTACCTGGCCCCGCCCCCACCCCCAGAAAGGGCCTGTGTGTGTCTCTGCTCTGCCCCACACACTTGGAGTGCTAACCCACCTCCCCCCACCCCTCCTCCGCACAACTGCAGCCGTGGGGCTGGGGGCCAGGCTGCCCTCACCAGCAGCCCTCTGAAAAGCTTCGATGGCGAGCCTGGTGCCCTCGGGGCAGGAGCGGTCCTGGCGAGCCCCGATCTGGGTGTAGAGGGCCCCGATGTTGAAAAGCACGCTGCCCTTCTCAAAGGCCAGGGCCCGCTGCTGGGCCGGGACTCCCGTGAGTGAGTCATACCTGCGGGTGGGTAAGGGTGGGAGCAGCAGGAGTCACAGGGCTTTGGGGAGCTGTCAGGGGAGGCCAGTGACCGCCCCCCCAACCTACCACTGGAACAGCAGCCCCAGGTTCCTGGTGGGGGCGATGAAGCGTGCGTCCAGGAAGCAGAGCTGGTTGTAGTAGGCCATGAGCAGCTCTAGGCCTGCCTCGCCTCGGCTGGGGGTCCGAATGGCCTGCGGGGCAGGCACCAGCTGGGCCTCGGTTCCCCAGACCCGTCCCACAGCACACACACCACCCCGGGACCCTTCGGACGTCCAGCTCAACTGGAGCACCCTGGCTCTAGGGGTGGACAAGGTCCCGAAGCGGCGCATCCACCCAGTCTGGGGCTGTCGTGGACCATGCGTGCCACCCCCAGGACACCGAGCACCGCGGAAAGGCCCAGGCGGGGTCCCTGGGGAGGGACAGGCACAGAGCGGCCACTCCCAGGGGGCCAGCGGCATCTGATGAGGACAGAACTTCCCTGGTGTGCACAGAGCCACGTGTGTGCCAAGGCTGTGTTTGTGTTAATGCACACTTGGGGTGCGCCTGTCTCCCCATTTTCCCCAGGGCTGCCCCTGGTGGGCACTCCTGCACAGAGCATGTCTACACTGAGCTCCTTGCCTCTGTCCCTCACTGAGCCTTGTTTTTCCTTGTGAACTGGGGGTGGCCGGTGTCCGGGGCAGGGAGGGGACAGGAGGAGCCCACTCACCTGCCGCAGGTCCTCCAGCTCCCTGATCTCGGCCTCATAGGAGGCACTGTCCTCTCCAAAGTGCCCAGAGATCAGCTCCTGCTTGGGGGAGGGGCAGGTGCTGGGCTTCCCTGTTCACCCGGCCCAACGTGGAGACGGGTGGTGGAGGCCCCGGGGCCCCTGGAGAAAGGCCGAGGACTGGTGTATATGTGGTGGCGGGTCCCCTCCTCTGGCCTTGGGGTCCCTCCCCCGCAGGTACGGGGTTCAGAGACTCGGTGCTGCTTCTGCTCAGAGTCCTTTCTGGGCCCCTGTAAAGCCCACCTGACGGGCAAGGGCACTGGGGCCAGGAGCTGAGGCCCCTCTCCGTGCTGCCTGCGGGGCAGCCTAGTTCATGAGCCCCCAGGAGGACCCTGGGAACCGGCAGGTTTTCACAGCAGAGGCTCTGACTGGACGGGGCAGCCCCAGCCAGTGCCGACTCTCAGAGGACGGTGGGGGAACCCTGTGGCCAGCGTGGGCTTTCAGCAGGATGCCTGACTCTGCCCTATCGATCCCACGGTGGGCTCTCCTCCAACACCCGTCCGACCAGAATCTCCCACAGCCTGGGCAGGCCCGGCAGCCGGAGTCAGACCCCCCCCCCCCCGGGCCTGTTTCCTCTTCTGTTCAATGCAATGGCTGCACCAGGAAGCCTTGGTGACCCCTTCTGACCCCAGGGCAGGGTGTAATCCTTAGGGCAGGACCACGTCCCACCAGACCCCGGGGCTCACAGGTCAGCACTCACCCTCAGGGGTGTGGACCAGTCCAGCTCCTTGGTCTCCTTCAGCCCCAGGGGGATCATAGGGACACTGACACCTTCGCTGGAACCAGAACCATTAAGCCCAGATTCTAAGGCTGGACCCTGCCGTGCCCAGTGGCCACCCCCTACTTCTCCAGGCACACATAACCCCCTTTCCCCATTCTGATTCGTGTCTCGCACACACACGGCACAGCACTCAGGTGCCGCCCTGGAGGGTGTCTCGCGCGTGCGCACCACGTCCTCCCCCACGCCCACCGGCCCCCGCACATGCGCACACGCACCCCTCCGGCCGGTCCACCTCCGCACTGCCGTTGAGCTCCTCCAGCTCCTCCTTCAGCAGCTGCAGGCTGGAGTTGACGTAGCTCAGCTCCAGGGCCACTGTCTCCCTGACCCAGGCGTTGCTGGTGGCTCTGGGGGAGGGAGGCCAGACTGAGCTGAAGCCCTGCTCTGCAGGCGGACGACGCGCCCCTGGGCCTCGCCGCAGCCCCTGCGCCAGCCTGGGCTCCAGAGTGCTGTGCCCCCAGGCCAGCCCCCATGGAGGGGTGCGGTGCGGTCCCGGGCCCACCCCCTCTTCTCTGAGCCCCCCTGGAGTTCGTGCAAATTCCTGTCCACGTGGATACTTGGTGACTGTGGCCCAGGGCATAGCTCTCGCCTCCCACCACCTCTCTCCTTGGACGCGGGCTCTGGCGCGCCTTCCACAGTGACACAAAAACAACTTTCCCAAAGGGTGGGAGTCAGCCCCTCTCTGTGCCTACATCTGGGCAGCTGGCAGACGAGGCGGTGGGTCCCCAGGAAGGCCAGGTTGAGAGCTGGGGTGGGGTAGACAGGGATGCAGGGCGGCTAAGGAAATGGAGGGGCCCCTTGGGCCCAGCAGAGCTGCATCCTGGAGCCTATCCGCCAGCTCTGTGCACACTGGCTGTGGCTCTGACAGGTGGGACCATCTTCTTGGGCCACCAGCCATGCAGTGGGCTCACGGAGACATGGGTGAAGGTCTGAGCTGAAGTGCAGCTCGCTAAGGAGGAGGCACCTCTTCAGCCTGGAGGACGCTTTCCTGGTCCTCAGTCTTTTTTTTTTTTAATTTCTTTAATTTTTATTCATTTTTGAGAGACAGACAGAGCACCAGCAGGGGAGGGGCAGAGAAAGAGGGAAATACAGAATCGGAAGCAGGCTCCAGGCTCGGAGCTGTCAGCACAGAGCCCGACGGGGGGCCCGAACCCACGAACCGCGAGATCATTACCTGAGCCGAAGTCAGACGCCCAACCGACTGAGCCACCCAGGTGCCCCCCCGGGTCCTCAGTCTTGGGACACCTGTCACAGTTCAGCCTAAACGGTGCCTCTCCTGAGAAAGCCCTGCTGGTCAGCACATAAATCACAGGCTCCCACACTGTATACCAGCCCCCCCTCCAGCACCACACGGAACTTGGCTGACCCTGAGCTGACCACTGCCAGTGAGGTCCACCAAGGTAGGGGCCTGGGTTGTCTGGGAGGGTTTCATTTGACCAGCATGGCTGCCCCAGACCCTGGTGGGAGGCCCGGCCCCTCCTCCTGGGAGCCTACAATGGCCATGGTCACCTGCTCACACGTCCCTCTCCCAAACCAGACCACATGGTCGGGCACCTGCCTGGATCTCTGCCTGGCTCCCATCACCCCACATGGGCTGGCTTCCAGGGGGCCTCAGGTGACAGCAGCACCACTGTCCTGAGGGATGGGGGCGGTGGCGGGCACTCACCTGTACAGGTTCTCCGCGCCTGTCCGCATCCTCAGCTCCTTATTGATCTGCTGGTGGACCTGGGCCCTGCGGCTCTGCAGGCGGCCGCGCGGTGTCTGTGCCAGGGGGTCACGGCCCTGTGGAGAGGCTGCAGGTCACAGGGGCCAAGCCACGCCTCTGTCAACAGCTCACGAATGCCAGAGGGCTCTCGCGGGTGGGGAAGGCGGCGGTTGGCACAGGTGGGGCCCGAGCCAGCTCCCCAGGCAGCAGTGGGGCCAGGCGGGCCGAGTTGAGGCAGGATCCCGGGATCCCAGAAAGAAGCGGGGGTGGGGTGGTCAGGACAGGAAGCACACAGAAGGCGGGGGACAGGGCTGGACCGGGGCCCCACGAAGAAGCTGGGCCGATCCTGTGGAGCCAGCACCAGTGTGCCGGGGCTCTGGGAGCCCCTGGCGGGAGGTGGCCAACTGCTCGGCACATATCCTTGTGTGCCTTTGAATTTCATTCCATAACCCCCATAATCTACTCTACCCGCACATTTCTAGCATGAGTTCTAGCACGGCCACGGGGGGATGACCCAGCCTGGCTCCTGCCAAGGTGCTAATGGAAAGGGGCCTGCCCATGGGGTGCTGGAGGCTGGCTTTCAGCCCACCTTGCTCCCTGTGGCGCTCGGCCCACGGTGACCCTGGGATACGTGTCTTGATATGTGATACGAAGGTATCACCCCAGCTGGTTGTTTACGTGTGGGGTCCCTTTGGGCAACTGCTCAAAACCACAGGCCCAGAGTCACTCAACTCCCAGGCAGCAGGCCAGGCCTCCCGACTGCCCACTGGCCACCTCAGGCACCGCTCCTCATTACACGGGACAATCCTGCCAGACTGCCGGTGTCGGGGTCCCAGGCAGGAGAGCTGGGTGTCAACTGAGACCAGAGATGGGGGTTCCCAGCCACAGTGATGCTGCAGCCGGGTGACTAGAGGCTCTGGCCAGGGAAGCCGAGGGGCTTCCGCTGAAGGGGGCTTGGGCGGCTTTCAGGGCTGCAGTGGGACACGCGGCCATGGCCACCATGCTTCCTCCTAGCCATTTAAGGACCTTCGTCTGGGACAGTCACCAGCCCTGGAGTTAGGAAG
Organism: Acinonyx jubatus; assembly: GCF_027475565.1. Classification (NCBI taxonomy): domain Eukaryota; kingdom Metazoa; phylum Chordata; class Mammalia; order Carnivora; family Felidae; genus Acinonyx; species Acinonyx jubatus. The sequence goes on from NC_069394.1 coordinate 1,275,563, forward strand.
AACTTCCCAGAATGCACCTTCCCTGGGCAACGTCCCCATAGGTGGTCACAGAGCCTGAACAGTGGTAGTGAGGACAGTGCCTCCAGGAAGCTGCCCCAATGGCAGGGACAGGGCTTTATTCAGGCAGTGCTGAGGTCAGGCCCCTTGCAGTGTCCACTGTCTTCCTCATATTTGAGGAAATGTGGCCTATTTTCTTTAACATGCACCCCACCTGCTGGCAGGCAGGGGCAGTTTCAGACCTTTTGGGGGCTATATCTTGTCCCACTCCCTCTATGAAGGCACCCTAAAGGAGGCCTCACATTCTCTCAAGAGGAAGGCCCCTGGTGCACAATCATCTCAGATTATGGCTCAACACCCCCTCAGATTCCAGCATGGATGGTCAAGAGAGAAGAGAGATCAATCAGGGAGGACCTCCCAGAGGCGGAGGCATTCTCCTGGGAGGCCTTCTCGTGATCCTTAGGTAACGGGAGAGGAGGCTTGTTCCAACTGAACAACAAGAGAGAGAACACTAGATGTGGAGGGCTCCCTGCTCTGGGCCCTTGGGCAGGACCCTCATCTGTACATCTCAGGGGGGCGCCAAGAAGGAAAAAGACAAAACATGGCCCTCCTCTCTCTGCTCTGCTGTCTGGCTCTCTTCCTGGTGGCCTGTGCCTCTTCTCCACGGTGCATGTCAAGACCGCTCTGTGAACGAGGGAATGAGCCAAGGAGGTGGGCAGTCTCCCCTCCAAGAGGCCTGAGGACCTGGCGAGGGAGCAGCAGGCCACAGCCAAATCTACATCACTCCCCTTCTGAAGCAAAGCTCCAGCAGGTTCTAGAGGTTCTGGGCCAATAGCCATGCCCATCTGCCCAGGGAGGGGGCTGGTCCCTATGCTGGGCAGAAACCATTAGCTCAGGAGAGCTGTCCTCATCAACACCACTCGTCTGCTCCTCAATGTCAAGTGCTCCTGGAGAGATGTGCTGGAACGGGGAGAATGTAGCCTCGGAGCCCTGCCGCACCTGCACAGGCCTGGTCTGGACGCTGGGACAGCCAGTGGGTGACTCCCAGGGAACACCCAGGCTCCAGGCTGCAGAGAGGGGCAGCCTGAGTGCCCCCTCCTTCCCAGCACAGATTTCGCAGGTGTCCTCTCCCACCCCTTTCCAGAGCTTCCCCACTACTCCTGGAAATGGTCCTTGGTCCAGAGTCAGCGAAGCAGGATTAGGGACCTCAGAGGGGGAGGAGGTGAGTGGGAAGTGAAGAAACGGACAAACTGTCTGTGAAGTCCTCCAGCCATTTCCTGTTCCTGGGAGGCTCCAGCTGCCTGCGGCTGAAGGTTTCGTCAAATACAGAGCTAGGTGCCCAGGGCAAAGCTGAGCAGCCTGGAGAGAGGGAGGGAAAAGCTAGGAAAGGGGGAATGACGGGCACCCGGAACTAGCACAAGGCCACGGGCTGTCACAGACCAGAACCCAACACCTGCGGTGGAACGGGGCCCGGAGCGTCCCCCAGAGCGTGGGAGAAAACGCTGAGCTGGACTTGTCTTCCCACCCTTTGCTAGAAGGCACAGAAGCCCAGCTCAGGCAGGTAACGGGGGCTCGGCCTTTCCACCGAGCCTCAGTCTCCCCAGAGGTCAGCCCAGCTGGCTTCTAGGGGCGAGAGAAGTGGGTTGCTGCCACAAGTCTTGCAGCGCGCTCAGACCTGAGAAGCCAGCGCCGACTCCGGAGCCCCGCGCCCGCCGGCGGCAGGTGGCGGGCAAAAGCGGGCCGGGGGTCCGGGACCCGTCCTCCCGGCGACCCCCATCCCCGCGGACGCGCCCACCTTGCGAACGCTGCCGGCCGGTTGCAGCCGCGCACTCTCCTCGCCGGAGCCCGGGTCGTCCGTCCTCTCCTCGGGGATCATCGCCGCCCGCCGCTCGGGCCTTGCCCGCCTGGAAGCCGAGGCCGGCACAGGTCCCTCCCGGGCGCCGCGCAGGGTCCCCCACTGTTCTCTCCTCGCGGGTGGCGGGCGCGGGCCGAGCGTGCGAAACTTCCTCTTGCCCAATCGGCGGCCGCGACGACTCCAACAAACAGCAGCGCCAGCCAACCAGAGAGCGAAGAAGGCGGGCCCCGCCGACCAGGCCCCGCCCGCGCGACCGCGGAGTCCCGGGGGAATGCGGTCGCCCCTGGCAACCGCCCGGCCCGACGCCGCGCGGCCGGGCGGGGCGCAGACTGCGCATGCGCCACGGCGTGCGCTCAGCGAGCGGAAAAGTTAGGGAAAAAGGAAAAAAGCAACTCCCAAAAGCGTCCGGCCCGACCTCCCGGGCGCCTGCGTGCTCAGCTCCCTGAGCCGACTCCGCAGGCTTGCACGTCGCCGGCTCGTCCCGCCCCCAAGGCAACAGCGGCCCTCCGAGGAGCCTGTCCAGCGCGTTGGCAGTGGGGGGCTCAACGGGTTCGCTGCAGGAGCGCTGGTGCGAGTCCTCCAGCGACGCCGCTTCCCTCTCCCCTCAGCAGGCGCGGCCCGCCGGCACAGCTCGCTGCCAGAAGCTGCCTTCGAAGGGCTCCCCGGAGCCCGGCCCCCGCAACCTGCTTCCACAAACGACTTCGAGAACCAGCTCGCCTCCAGGACCAGCCTGGCCCGCAGAGACGGCCTGCTTCTGGAGCCTGCCCTCCCTGAGGGCCGGTCCGAGCGGTGTACCTCCACGCGGGGCCCGGGTCACTGTGGGACCCACTCAGAGTTCCTGTGAGGCTGCCCTCACCTAACGACACCCCCTTTGTAGGGGCAGGGACACTGTGCATAAGCAGGAACCACGCCAGTGTCCCTCGAGGCCCTCCGAAGTTCCAGCCTTCCCGTCCAGGTCCCCGCTGCTGAGCCGCGGGGCTCCGTCTCCCCCCCCACATGCACGCGGGAGCCTGCGGTCCGCAGAGCTAAACCCTGTAACCAGGCCTCTTGGCCTGCCCTGGCCACCTCGTGCAACAACAGCAACAAAATAAGGCGGGTGACAACTTGAAGGAATATAAAAAGTAATCCTAGAATATTACCTGACTCAGCTGTGCATTCTTTTTCATAGCCATCATAATGTAATCAGATGTCCTGGCATCTTGACCCCGGGGCAATTATAACTTGATTCTATCAGGAGGAGAGAGGTGAAGGAGGAGGAAGACAGGCCAAATGGAGAGGACAGGTGGAGATGCTGACATTTCGTCCTCCGAAGTCCCTGAGTGACGCCTAAACCAGGAAACAGTGCTCCAGACGCGGAAGCATGTCGTTCAGAACTGCGGGATTCAGTACCAAATCACCAACTCCAAGAGCCACGAGGGGCTGCGGCGAGAGAGGCAGCAGGGCGCCCCGGAGGCTGCCGTTCTGCTGAGTGGTTCTGGCAGAACCATATGCTTGGTGGAACTGCGCCTTCCATAGCAAAGCATCCCCGAAGCTTGTTTTCTTGGGGGTGCATGCTTAGAAATTGGCAGCCAAGAACATCCAAAGTAAAATGTAACCATTTGCAAGTGAAGAGACATTTCAAACAAGGTCTGAATAGAAAGTTAAAGCACAAGCTGCACGTTACAAAGTACCTACAGAGTAAGTAACAGTGTATAAAATGTATGGAACAAACCAAAGGAAATTCTGCAAACTTAATCGGCTTTATTGCCTGTACACAGCTGTGTGTGTATATGTGTATGTGCATATACTACATACATGAAATAAATTAACCAAATCAAAAGACGGTACAAACAGGAAATTACTAAAGATTAAAAGTTGACCTCAGTCATATAGCAAACAAGCTGAGTGTTCGGGGGAAAAAACAAAGTTGATAAATCCTTGAGAGGCCCGATCAGCAGCAAGGAGAGACTGTATCAACCAGGATCCACTTCTGGCTCCATGAGATCAGAACACAGTTGCTTAGCTGTGGACGTTTAGCTGTGTTTAGGGGTGAGATGTTTCTTATTTTTCCCCAGATCATCATTCAGCAAGGGTGGTGGAGGCCCCAGGGTGTGGCCACAGGGTCTCCACTCCCAGGTTCCTCCAGTTTGCTTTCAGCCTCACAACAGAGACCAGTTGTTCCTCCTCAGAGCTCATTTCTGTGTTCCAAGGAGGAAAGCAAAACATTCCCCCAGCTCCCCTAGAACTTGGTCACATGGCCACACCTGCCACAGGGAGGCCAGGAGTTCCAGCTGACACACTGTTGTTCCAAACACAACCAGGCTGTCACTCAGGACCACGAGCCGTGGCTGCCTCGGAGGGAAAACACAAGTACAGCACATTAAGAAAGGAAAAAGAACACTAACCAAGCCTCAGGGAAGATTTTACAAACTTAGAAAACACCATGAATGTCAACTGCAAGGTCTGGAGAAACGGATGTATCAAGACTTAAACGATCAGAGTTGACCCGAGAAACGGGAGCAGACAAGAAGAGACCAATAGCACAGACTCTAAACTGCTAAAGGGGCCACAGACTCTGACAGCCTATCCAGTCTATCCAGTCTGCAGACAGCACGTGTCGCCTGTCAAGGGATGCCGGTGTCCTTGACTCAGCTTGCCAGGCTAAAACGCCAAATCTGATGAAAAGAAACCACAAGACACCGTGGATGGGTTTCATCACCAAACGTAAGCTGCAGACTTTGTTGATGGCCTGGCCCCCACCACGTGCCCCACCCGTCGTTGTCGTTGCCAAATCTCGTGTGACCACCTCCTTAGTGAAGCCACGTGCTCCACGGAAAGATGGCCAGTCTCAGCCCCAGAAGGTGTAGACCACTGGTGTATAAACAAAGGGTACTGGAACCATGGCGGTGGGGGAGACACTGTCAGAGGCTGGGGACGTTAAATGTCCTGCAATGCCTGTGCACACCAGTACAGACTCACCGTCCCAAATGCCAGTAGAACATAGTGATCTGCAGAGGTCACCCTAGGACTTCAGCCAGTGATTGATCTGCGCCCATAGGCTTAGGATGCAGTTTTGCCCAGTTGGTCAAGAGGGGAGTCTTCAGGGTACTCCCTGGAGAGGCCCATAGGAGGAAGCTGTCATTACCGGGTGCAACGCCCACAACCGTGTGGCCTCTTGCGACCGTATGTCCGCAGACATACTGAGGGTGGCAGAGAACTGGGGCCCAGAGACTCCTCTGGTTTCTGATTTGCTGAAATAACCAATCTTCTTTTCAACCCAGTTGCCGCAAGTTGGGCTTCCGGATATTTAAAGCCAAAGGTGTCCTAACTCAACACAGATACACAACTTGAATATAAATAACAGCACATCAGGTCTGGCAGTGTGTTCATGCTTAATGCTCCATGACCAAGTAGGTCCCACATTAGGAACCCACCAGCCGGGGTGATCTCACCAACAGATGAGCAGAAGAAAAGCTGTGCAGTAATCTCCATGTGGCCCCTTAAACATCTGAACAATTCAGCCACTATTCTACAAAAAATTCTAAGTAAAACAGGAATGAAAGGGACCGCCTAAATTTGATAGGCAATGCATCAAATGCAGATAATGAGTACATTACATATTGAAATCTTGAAACCATCGACATTTAAATCAGGAACAAGATTTGAATGCCTGCTACTACTCCCATTCATCTGAGGTTTTTTGAGTTCTCAGTTAAGGAAATAATGCAGTAAAACAAAATCTTAGAGAAAGGTGACACAATTATCTTTCTATTCAGAGAACATGGTTGTGTAATTTGAAATACCAAGAAAATCAACTAAAAGAACTATTAAAACTGATTAGAGAATTTGGTAAGGTAGCTAGTTTTTTAAAATTTAAGTTTATTTATTTTGAGAGAGCGAGTGTGAGCATGGGAGGGGCAGAGAGAGAGAAAGAGAATCCCAAGTGGACTCGATCTCATGAACCTCGAGATCATGACCTGGGCTGAAATCAGGGTCAATTGCTCGACTGACTGAGCCACCCAGGTGCCCCAGTGAGATATCTAGTTTTAAGCTAACTGTATGTTATGGACTGAATTGTGCCCTCCCCCCCCATTCATATGTTGAGGCCTGAGCCCCAATGTGACAGTGTTTAGAAGAGGGGTTTGGGGGAGGTGATTAGGGTCAGGTGAGGTTGTGAGGGTGGGGTCCCACAGCAGGATAAGTGCCCTTATAAGAAGAGACACCAGGGGCGCCTGGATGGCTCTGTCGGTCGAGCGTCCGACTTCGGCTCAGGTCATGATTTCACGGCTCGTGAGTTCGAGCCCCACGTCGGGCTCTGTGCTGACAGCTCAGAGCCTGGAGCCTGCTTCGGATTCTGTGCCTCCCTCTCTCTGCCCCAAGCCACTCGCACTCTGTCTCTGTGTCTCTCAAAAATAAACATTAAGAAGAGACACCAGAGTTTGCTCGCTTTCTCCAGAAGGCAGGCACACGGTGAGAAGGCAGTTGTGTGCAAACCAGGGAGAGAGCCCTCACCAGGAACTGAATCAGCCAGCACCTTGATCTCAGACTTCCAGCCTCCTCCAGAACTGTGAGAAAATAAACTTCTATTGTTTAAACCCCCCAGGTTGTGGTATTTTGTTATAGGAGCCTGAGCAGATTAAGACACTATATAAGGACCAATTGCTTAAAACACATACACACATACACACACACACACACAGCTAGAAATAGAAATCAGGAATATTTTCAGTCACAAATGTGACAAGACTATATGATGTCTAGGAACAAATTTAGTAAGAAAATTACATGATCTACAAGATGTATACAATTTTTACTCACCAACTTAGAACCAGACTTCAATAGTGGTTGGACATACTGTGCACCTTGATGAAAATACGCACTACTGTAAAAATGTCCCTCCCCCTAAAGGTGGCTTAAAGATTCAGTGTGAACAAGTAAAGTACCAACGATGTTACAAGAAAAGGGGGATAATTCTAATAATCTCAGGGTTGAAGGAACATTTTACATCGAAACAGAAAATCCAGATACCATAGAGGAGAAGATTCGAAGATGGGACAATTTAAGACTTACTATTTCTATATAACAAAAGACATCAGGAAAAAGTGAAAAGACAAAGAGATTTAAAAAAAAAAAAAGATCCACGTGTGACAAATGGAAGTGAGAGCCCCAAGTAAAACAGTTCCTAAAAACTGATTCCGAAAGAGTCAAAGGTAACCGCAGGCAAAGTGAGGAAAGGTTATGCGTCCGTCCGTGTCCAACCAGGCGAGTGGATGCCACCCTGGGTATTTCAAAAAGAGGAGACTGAAGACAGCCACCGGTCCGAAGCTATGGGACAGAGTGGGGGCGCTGAGGTGGAAGGTGGGGCGCCCCAGAGCCCACAGGCCACGGGTTCCAGGACCCCATGTCCAGCCGATGACTCACCAAAACAAACCGCAGAGTAACACGTCTGTGGGGGGAAAACCCCACATTAGCATTTAAAAAAGACAGACAAGGAAGAACGCTCCAAATACACCTCTTTGGGGAGCCGGCAGAATCGGCAGCTGAGTCTGGCTTCCTCAGGCCCCCGGGCTCAGGGAGATAACGGGTCTTCTCCTTACACACGTCTGTATTATTGGACTTCTCTCAGCGAGAATGTACTACTGTGCTTTTGAAGTTAAAAAAAAAGATGGGGCGCCTGGGTGGCTCAGTGGGTAGTCGTCTTGACCTTAGCTGAGGTCATGATCTCATGGCTCATGAGTTCGAGCCCTGCGTCAGGCTCTGCACGGACAGCTGGGAGCCTGGAGCCTGCTTCGGATTCTGTGCCTCCCTCTCTCTCTGCCCCTCCCCCGCTCGCACTCCATCTCTCTCTCTCTCAAAAAAAAAAAAAAAAAAAAAAAGACTAGAAGGTAAATGAAAGAATGGAAAGTGAGGAAGTGGAAACTTTTGGTGTGAAAAGGCAGGCAAATGGCGTTGGTCATTAGCGGAGGGGGACGCGGGCCACCACGGGGGTTTTCCACGGACGGGGGCAGGAAGTGCTGAGGGAGTCTGCCTCACACCCGGGTACAGATACTTGGCAAATACGAGCCCAGTGGACTCTTGATGTGAACATGAACGTTCGGACTCGCAGGCCGGGAGGAAACTCAGGCTCCTTCGCGAGCTTCTGCAAGTCCCAAATGAGGACCGGGCTGTCCGGAAACGCAATGGCCTTGCAGCAGGAAGTTGAAGGCTGGACCCTCGCAGGGTCTGGCACCTTCTGCACACACCAGCCCGTCTCCTGGGAGGGCCTGGCCATGGGAAATGCCGTAAGTGAACTACAAATGCGATCGGGATGTAGTGGAGAAATACGATGAAATCAGCTAGCTGTTCTAGAAAACCCTCACCTGGCCTGGACTGGGCTGCTTCGATGACTGTCTCTCCCCTAGCAGGTGCTGAAAATTTTGGGTTTGGGTTTTTTTGGTTCGATCTCGAATGACAAACAAGTGGTGGCACTTAAGTGACTTTCTTTCTTGTCCCCAAGTCTCAATTAGGTGGCAGTGCTGCCGCTGTTTGTTTACATTTGCATTTTTCCAGAATGGGAGGCGGAGGAGTCAGGCTTTGGAGGCACAGGATTGGGCAGAGCCGGATAGTTTAATTACGCGTGTATGTGTTTGCAGTCGTGGCCGAGACTCTGGAGTGTGGGTGCGCACCCGTACTCGGAGAGCACATGACATAAATTGAAAAACAAATAACAGTAAAGCACGAAAAGAACATGATATACTGCCGTGCGCGCGCCGCTTGTCTGTGACAAATGAAGTAACAGGCTGCGTGGGACCACAGGAAGCCTTAATCAATGGCAGTAATAGCCACCGATGCATCAGCGGTGGGGGGGGTCGCCGAGGGAGGCTGGCGAAGAATCAACAGAACGTGAAAAATGAATTGTTTGTAAATACTATCAACAATTTTGTGTTTGTGAGAGAGCCATTCATCATTTGGAAACCACCCTTAGTAAAAGATGCACCTGGCTTCCTGGTGAGACGGTACCATCAATCCCACCCGAGTCGCGGGGCCAGCTCAGGGCTGTCAAAGGCCCCAGAGAACAGACACACGTATTTATTCTTATTTGAAGACACATTGAGAGGCGGTGGAGGGGAGCGGGAAGAGCCACTGAGGACCGGCTTGCAGTGGGCACAGTATAAAAAGCCCTTTGGGAACCGAGAGAACTGAAAGTCCCCTTCTTCGGGGTGCCTTGGTGAGAGGGGGCTCTGTGGGCACTGAATGCCCACCACACTCTAGAATCTTCACAGGCCACGTCTCTGCCCTTTCCCTTCTGGACATAAAGGTGCTGGGCACGCACATGGGGAGGGAGGGAGAAGTCATGTTCTGGGCAAGGAAGGTGGCTTGCCTGCCGGCCTCTGAGGAATGGGCACTTTTGGGGGATGAGGCCCAAGGAAAGAGGGGCGACAAATTATTGTTCTCGTAAACTTGGCAGAGCGGCCTGGCTCCACAGGCATTGTTCTGACCACTGTGGGGAACTCTCGTCCTCAGAACAGCGCAAGCGAGACCCCGGGGCTGGCCCCGAGCATTGCTGTAGGTAGCTGGCATTTACTGGTCTGACCACAGGCCGGCAGCGGGAAGCACCTGTAGGTCTCCCGCCACTGAGCCCTCGCCATAACCCTCTGCAGGGGATCCTACTGCTGAAGAGCCGCCTTGGGCTGGGAGGAGCTCTGGAGGGGCAGAGGACAGGAGGGGGGCAGGCTGCTGAGCTGGAGCCTGGGGGTGAGGCTGCGGGCAAGCCCCGTGTGGGCATCTGTGCTGTGCAGTCACCAGAGGACAGTCCTGGGCAGAGGGCCGGCTGGTTCACCACAGGGTCAGCAAGAGGGGCTGCTGGGACCGAGCCCAAAGTCAGCCAGCGACGGACGCCTCGTCTCATGCGGGTTGAGGGATGAGGCCAGTGGAGACCTTGCCAGGAGACCTCTAAGAGGGGTGTGGACAAAAGGCTGCTCTGAGCGAGATCAAAAGCGAGCTGAAGGAGAGGAAGTGGACACAGGGAATGAACACATGTCCGGGAGTTCTACTGTAGCGGGAGCACAGGACTGGCGTGACACCGGGTCATAGGGTCGGGGTGGGCCATATGGCCGGCCGGCCTTTCACAGAAGTACCGACAGTCTAACCATAGCACAGAAGGCAGAGGAAAGGGGGACACAGGCCTGGCATGTGCGGGGTTGGGAGGGTACAGGGGCTCCCCGTGGACTGTTTCTATGTGTTGCTGGTAGAGGGTGCAAGGTCCCCCACTGACCGTGGGCTTGGGCGGGGGGAGGCAGAGGAGTAGCAGGGGGTAGGGCTCTGTGGGTGGGTGGTTTGCAGGGGTGAGAGGGCACGGGCCGGCCAAATATTGCCCTGGATAATGACTGTGCCACACTGATAACTCGTGATATGTAGGGAAAAAACCCTTAATTCCAAAAACTGTGATTCATTTTGTGACCTAAGCCAGAAAGATTCACATTCTAGACGGAGCTTACTCTCCGTCACTGCTGAATACCTCATCGTCAGATAGTTTGGGAAATAATTTATACAATATTTTTGACATCTGCCCAGCCAGTCAACTGACAACAAGGCGTTTACCCCAAACCTGGGACCACCTAGCCATAGCTACCCTCAAAAATATTCATCATCAGAAAATATGCATCATTTATTTACCAAGCAAAAAAGGGGGCATTATTCAGTGGAACCAAAGCTTCCTTCTCCCTGAAAACCTGTTTCTATTTTCCACGTATGACTAATTTTTAATCTTAGTGACTGAGCGGTAATGCCATTGTCACTGATGCTGACAATGGGGTTTTTTAAAGAAGCATATGATAGATGTTGCCTTCATGGTATCCTTTTTTGGTTATTGTTCCTGTGGCGCTCTGAATAGAATGAGTTCAGCCTCCGTGGGGCCCGAGCAAATCCAGGCACAATTGTCGATTAGATGCCATCTTTATGCAAAGCTGTGGGGGCACACACTCGGCCGGCAGCGTGAGGCCAGCTACACAGGACAGAAGGCTTCTGTCTGGCCATTACTCACCAAAGCAGGAAAACAGCTATTTACTTAACGTCCATTTGTTCAGAAGGCAGGAAAACGGCATCTTTCATCATCTCAAACAAGGGCACTAGAACCTATAAAACAATCAAACTGTAACGCAAAAGAAACCTGTCCCAGCCTCCTCCGTATTTTTTTCAGGTGGTTTCCCGTGACGGGGGTCTCAGGGTCAGAAGACCGCCCTAGTCTGCCAGCCGCGCAACCGGAACCCTGCGCAGCGCCCTCAGCTCCTAGTTTCCACCTCCTCCTTCCATCCTGGGCTGGCCACCTCGCTTCGGTCTCCCAGGGGACCTCAGCTTCCTGCAGGCCTCCCTGCCCGGTGCGCCGTCTGCCCACTAAGGCCCAGTGACCTCTCAAATGCTAACGTTAGGATATTGTTACATGCTCCCGGACCCGCTGGTGCGCCCATACTCGAAACACACAGACACACACGCCACCCCGCGCAGCCCTTCCCCTGCAGGCACGTACAGGTGCACCCGCCCAGGCCGCGCATTTTTAGCACTGGCTGTTCCCCTGCGCGCCTTCCTTCCACAGTCACGTGTGAGCGTCTTCGCTAGGGCCCCTCTGGGCCCACGAGTCCATGCCCCAGCGGAGGGTGAGTGGGTGCCAGCTAACCCTGGGGGCGTCGTCTCCGTCCTCCCCAAGCCCCCTGCACCGACCAGCTCGTCAATTCCCCCGGGGCCTGGCCTCGCCGCCCCCGGGGCTGCTCCCTTGCCCGTGCTTCCCGGGCCCACCTCCCAAACCAAGCATTTGCACAAAGGCCGTGCTCCTGAGGGAACCCGGCCTCCGCTTGCACGCCCGGCGCGTGGGCGCACCCACAAGAATCACCCCATCATCCGCCGGCCCTGGCTGTGCCCTGTGCACACAGCTCCCCGTCCGCCAGGCGTCCGCCGTCGCCTCTCCGGGCGGCCTCCCCACACTCAGTCGACCCCGCTGTGTGTTTGGGGTGCTCCCCTCCTCCCAAACCCCGCAGAACACGCTCGTCTGCCTCCCCGCCCCAGCTGGCGGCCCGGCGCCCAGCACACCTCGCTCCTGTCACGCGCCCACCGCACCACGTGGGCCCTGGCCACCGACAGCGCCTCTGTGAGCTTTTCTCCAACACTTTCCCATTTGGCGTTCAATCGGCCAAAGCCCCGCGTCGTCTGCGCTCCTTGAGTGTCCGGAGCCGAGCGCGCCCGGGGCGGAAAGCGTGAGGCTCCACCGCAGGCCTCTCTCGTGCCGCCCACCGACGCGCGCATGCGCCCGCCCGCCTTCCCAGAGGCCCCCAGCGGCAGCGCGAGGCGTGGCACGTGGCGGCGGTAGGGGGCGGGGGATGGCAGCTGCGCACGCGCGGAGCTGAACGTCGTGGATGCGCTGCCCCGGGAGTGTGTCCGGTCGTTTGGGGGGGGGGGGGGGGGTGTCCGGGAACCCGGAAGAGCCGCAGGGGCGGTGGGACCCGGTCCGTGGGCGCAAAGGGGCCCAGAGGAGGCCCGGCCATGGCCTCAGCGAGCTGTTCCTGTTGCTGACCTCGTTCCTCTCGGTGACCCCGGCCGTGCCCTCCGTGAGCGTGCTCCCCTCTCGCACGTGCTCCTTCTGTTCTGCGAGCTGCCCTGCCCGCCCGGCCTCCTGCTCCGGCCCGGCCCTTGCCCCGCGCCACGCCCGCCACGCAGGGAAAGCGCCTGGGCCAGCCCTGGTGGGGTGGGGGGAGGGACATCCCGCTCGTCCCCAAGGGCTGTCCTCCCTCTTGGGGAGATGCTGTGGATGCGCTCACCCCTCCCCCCCCACCCCGTTCCTCTCCGCTAAAGGCTTCCTGCCCAGCTCCCGGCCTACCTTAGGGGGCTCCTCACCGCCTGCCTTCAGACCTGCCCTCCTCTTCGTCACTTTGCTGGTAACACCCCGGAATCTTGTAACACCTTGAGTTTACAGGGTTGTTTTGCCTTTTCTTTCAGTCTGATGCGTCTAAATCGGTAAGTTCTCCGCTAGAGTTGGCAAACGGGCTCTTCGCAGTGGAGTGTATGCCTGCATTCCCAGGACTTGGTTGTAATATTTCTTTAAAAAAATTTTTTTTGAACATTTATTCATTTTTGAGAGTGAGAGAGACAGAGCATGAGCGGGGGAGGGGCAGAGAGAGAGAGAGAGGGAGACAGAATCCGAAGCAGACTCCGGGCTCTGAGCTGTCAGTACAGAGCCCGGCGCGAGGCTGGAACTCACAGACTGAGAGCATGACCTGAGCTGAAGTCAGACACTTAACCGACTGAGCCACACAGGCTCCCCAAGACTTGGTTGCAATATTTAAAACTACAAGCGTGAGGGGCCCTTGGGCGGCTGAGTCGGTTAAGCGTCCAACTTCGGCTCAGGTCATCAACTCGCTTTCGTGGGTTTGAGCCCCATTGGGCTCTGTGCTGACAGCTCAGAGCCTGGATCCTGCTTCGGATTCTGTGTCTCCCTCTCTTTCTGCCCCTCCCCCACTCGCTCACTCTTGCTCGCGCACTCTCGCTCTCTCTCCCAAAAATAAACGTTAAAAAATTTTAAGCAAAACATGAGCATGAAGACATATAACCCCCCAGGAAAATGCTCAGGACCTGTTAACTGAAACTGTTCCTAGAGAGATTAATATAGTAACGGGGGTCAAGATCGAATGCCATCCGTGGTCTGTCAGGTCCAATACAGACCTTGTGGGCGGCGTGTCTTTGCTCTTCTCTTGGCTGCGGGCCGACGTGAGGTTGCTGTTGCTGTGTTTTAGGTGTAGACTCAGCTGTACACACCATGGGCTCCGGGCATGACAGGTCATCGGACGTCAGGGCCGACCTGTTGCTTGCCCTAGGGCCTTACACGATGCAGCCCAGCCTTGTGTGTTTTCTTACAGTTACAGATGAAGGCGGGGCCATGGGAGATGGTCACGATTCCAAGCTGTCCGGGTGAAAGATAAAGTTGCCCTCATGAGATAACAGAATAGTTTTGGGAAGAAAAGGTGGCCTTTGCTGGGCAGGTTGTGATGTTTGTTCACAAGCTGGCTTGGCTCTGGTAGTAGTTTAGTCTGATCGAGACCCCCCCGCAGTGTCGAGAATGGGACCGGGGCAGCGTGTGCGCACAGACACGCACAGGCGGCCTGGAGCAAGGGCTTTGGTGTCACACTGGAGAAGGAGACGGAGGAGGTGATCTTATCGCTTCTCTGTGCAGTTTCAGTTTCTTCCCATCAAAAACATTGTTTCAACGTTGGCTTTGCGTTTCTCCCCTTGGGAGTCACGTTGAAAGATTTCTTTGATTAAAGGAAGGAGAGAATACTGAACAGATGAAGCTAGAAACTCAAAGAAGTAGAAAGAAAAGGAACCAAACCCCCCAAATCAGGGAAGATGGGGGGAACACCAGGTTTGAGTCTTTTATTTGCTGTTACTATTTCATTTGTAAAGGCACAGTCTTCAGTATGTTACATTTTTTTATCTGGGTAACCCCTGGGCCTTTCTTAGTTTGCATGTCATTTTGATCAATCTAAAACTAGGTACTTTGTGTTCGCTTAAAGTTCGTTTATTTCAAATTTCATAAGGTGCGCTGCTTTTCTGTGTTGTGGGTTGGGATTGGAATCAGTCCTAGGAGGGGTGGGTGTGGTTATTTGCCAGTGTGAACCCTTTTGGTGAGTTCTGAGGACCGGCAGCCGCGGGCGGGGGGTGTCAGGGCCACCTGGACCTGATCTCACGTCCCAGGCGCCATATTTGGTCTTCCCAGGGGCCACATTGGTGATGGTCCGCTTAGTGTTTTAACAGAAGTTCTAACTATTTATCATGATCCGGAAATGTTCCCAGTAAATGAATGTTATCTGTGGCTTGTAGCAGTGCCTGGAAAAAAGTACATTTTAGGGGCGCCTGGGTGGCTCAGTTGGTTGAGCATCCGACTTCGGCTCAGGTCATGATCTCACGGTTTGTGAGTTTAAGCCCCTCATCGGGCTCTGTGCTGACAGCTCGGAGCCTGGAGCCTGCTTCGGATTCTGTGTCTCCCTCTCTCTGCCCCTCCCCCACTAGTGCTCTCCTTCTCTCTGTCTCTCTTTCACTCTCTGTCTCGCTCTCTCAAAAATAAACATTGAAAATAAACTTTTTTTTAAACTAAAAAAAAGAAACTACGTTCTCCATTTGGAAAGAAAATCCAGGCCAAGAAAATGGTATTATCAGGTAGGGTTTGTTCTCAGTCCCTTTCCTCTGTGGAGGGGGGCTATAGGGATTGTGAGGGGAATGAGGTGGGTGCAGTCAAAGGGGTCCTCAGTGTGGCCTTGGCAATGGAGTTGAGACCTGCACTCCCTGAGTTTACTGAGGCCTTGCTTTGACTCAAGCAGAAGTCAGAATCCAGTGGGATACAGAACAGTTGGTAACGAGCGCTGCTTGGGGACTGGGTGTCAGTGCCTTGCACATTCACGTGACAGCTGAGACAGAGGCCTGAGGTCCAGCCCTCTCTTGGCTGCCCTTGGCCCTTTGTAGGGTTTTTGTTTTAAATAAATGATGTTGTCACAGTTTAATTGTGAACTTGGCAACAATGTAGCCACATCTTTTTCAAGACTAAAACCAAAAATGGTTTAAAAGGCACTAGGTGTCGTTGTCGTTGTCGCTGGCTTTCCTTTACCTCTCCTATCTGTTTTCTCCCTCTTTCCTGTGTCGGATGATGGTGTAAATAGCTCCCTTTGTCCAGTGGAACAAAGAAAAAAACCTGATGGAAAAGACTGAGGTAGGTTTTGCTTTTGAAAAGCGTGGTGCTGTAATGAATACAGGGCTCCGTGACGGGATTTGTGTATCGCTTCATGGGGAGGGGAATGATGTTTTATATTTTTTATTTATTTTTTTAACGTTATTTTTGAGAGAGAGAGAGAGAGACAGGCATGAGTGGGGGAGGGGCAGAGAGAGGGAGACACAGAATCCGAAGCAGGCTCCAGGCTCTGAGCTGTCAGCACAGAGCCCAATGTGGAGCTCAAACTCATGAACCGTGAGATCCTGACCTGAGCTGAAGTCTGACACTTAACTGACTGAGCCCTTCAGGCACCCCTGGAATGAAGTTTTAGAATCAGGTAGTTTGACTTGTGTTGTTCTAAATACATTTCCATTTTTAAAAAATCATTTTTATGATTTTTATGATTTTAAAATCATTTTAAATGATTTTAAATGTTTATTTTTTAGACAGAAGGAGACAGTGCGAGTCGGGGAGGGGCAGAGAGAGAGGGAGACACAGAGTCCGAAACAGGCTCCAGGCTCCGAGCTGTCAGCACAGAGCGGGGCTTGAACCCACGAACCGCGAGATCGTGACCTGAGCCGAAGTCGGACGCTTAGTCGACTGAGCCACTTGGGCGCCCCAATACATTTCCGTTTTTGAATGCAGCGCCAGGCCTTGGAGTTCAGGAGCCGTTTAACGTGATGTTCTCCCTGAGCAGTGTCAAGTTACATCTCCTAGGTTTCTGTAATCTGTCCTGGGGAGGAGACGGGCCGTTCCCTTCACGGTCTGCCATTTGCTGCTTCAACCGTGTCCACGCCGTGAGCGGCCTGGCCACCTCTCAGAGGACATGCGGGTGTGGTGGCCCGCACGGCCAGGCTGCTGATTTGTCCAGGTTGCAGGAACTGGGATTGTTACACTGAAATGATCCGAATGCTAAACGTTGCTGAAATTGCACAAAGAGGCCTGGCTGGCCAAACAGAAATGCGTGTGGCCCACATGTAGCTCACGGGCCACGGTGTTCGGCCGCTTGCTGCGCGTGGACGTGGGATTTCTCTCTGTGCCTCATGTTCTGTCCCGACTCTTCTTGTTCTCTCATGGAAAATGGCAGAAAGTTCTGGAAACCTTCATTTTGTGCTGCTTTTAATTGTGATAAAATTTACATAACAGAAAATTCATCATTTGAACCATCTGAAAGTCTCCAGTTCCGCGGCAGGAAGCACATCTGCAGTCTGGTGTCACGACCGCCTCCGCCTGGTTCCGGAACCCCGTGTTACCCGGAACAGAAACCCCACACTCCTCTCCCCCGCCACCAGCTCCTGACAACCACTTACCAGCTTTCTGTTTCTGTGAGTTTGCCTGTTCTGGATATTTTACAGAGTGGATCGTACGATACTTGTCCTTTCGTGTCCACGTTCTTTCGCTTGCCGTGTGTTCGCGATTCACCCACGGTGCAGCGTAGATCAGTACTCCGTTCCTTTTCGTGGCTGAGAATATACCACTTTTCACGTTCCCGTTCATCTGTTGAGGAGCGTCTGGATTGTTCGTCCTCCGGGCTCTTGTGGACGTTACTGCCGTGAACATTCACGTACAGGTGTTTATTTGGACACCACGAGGTGGAGTTGTGGGTCTCGTGGTGATTCTGCATTTGCCTCACGGAGGAGCTGCCCGGCTGTTTCCTAAAGTGGTTCCACCAGTTTTCATTCCTACCAACGGTGTGCAAGGAACTGTTTTCTCTACACCCTTGACAGCACTTGTCACTTTCTGTCTGTTTCATTCCCGCCATCCCGCCGGATGTGTAGTTCGGGGAGCGGAGGAGTGGCTGCGTATGCCTGGCTCGTGTTTGGCGGGTGACCTGGTGCCGGGTCTCCCCCGACGCAGCCCCACTGGCGCGCGTGTTTGGGTGGCAGTGAGGTGATGCCCCGTCACCTGCGCAGGCCATTGCACCTGGTCCTCTCTCTGTCTGGTCTGGGGTCTGTTTCTGTATATATTTTCTCACTTTGATTATTTCTTTAAAAGTTACTTTTGAAGGAGCGTTTTCTAAACCGATGCTTTCCTGGCAGGCATAGTGTTGATGGATCACTTTGCTGTCACTCCTCCTGAAGCCCCAGGAGGTCGGGACAGAGCCGCTTTTGTGGCTTCCCTCTTTGTGCTTCGACTGGGGCTGTGCTCATAGATTTGCTCTTTAGCAAACATTAGTAAAAAGAGAACAAAGTCCATTGGAAAGATTGGAGACTTCTACAAGATTTTGAATCTTTCCCTCTGTTTTTGAAACGGCAGCTTGCTGAGTGAGCAGCAGATCCATATATTTATGTATCAGTTTGTGTTTTGTTTTTACTTTTTATTTTTGAGAGAGAGAGAGCACGAGTGGGGGAGAGGGGCAGAGGGAGAAAAACAGAATCCCAAACGGGCGTGATGGGAGGCTTGATCCCATGACCCTGGTGCATCATGACCTGAGCCAAGATCAAGAGTCAGACGCTCAACTGAGCCACCCAGGCACCCTCAATTTGTGTTTTCGGTCGGCACAGACCACCAGGCCAGTGAAGATAAAAAGCCATCCGGGAAAAAAAGCCATGTGAGCATCCTGAAGCGTGATTCTCGTGGCCAACTTTATAAGCGTCACACGGGGCGTGATGGTGATTCTTGCGAATACGAGAAGGCATAGGATGAACCTAGTAGAGACTTCTTCATGAAGTAAATGGGTGGAGCCCGGATGGGGGTAAGGAACGGTGTTGGTGCTGGGGTGGCGGAGCCTGGGGGTGCCGTGCGGATGAAGCCGGAGGTTGGTCGGGCCACTCCTGGCAACGGCCACGAGGGCTCAGACACAAGCCATTTTCCGAGGCCGCAGTAACACACAGCCTCGGCTCGTGTGGCGCGCTGACGGGCTCTGTGTCCCGTCGGGTGCGGTGGGCACTGCGGGGGTGGCGTGTGCTCTCTGGACCCCTATCCCTCCCTGTGAGCTCCAGCAGGTGGCCCGCCGGTGTGTTCCCTGTGTTCTGGGGCCGGGGTGCAGGAGGCCCTCAGTGGACATGAGGTGGTCCCCGAGGACGGAGCCCTGCAGGCAGTGCCGCACAGCACCCACGGAGAGAGCACCACAGCAGGTAGACGCAAGGCAGGGATGGGGTGAAAATGAAAAGCAAACGAGAAATCATAGGCCAAGCATCGGGAAGGAAAGGGCCGCAAGGGCTTGAGGAGGAGCCCTGGAGCAGGGCCTCGACCTGACGGGGCGGAGGGCAGCGCGGAGGAGGCGCGGTGTGGGGGGGCCTTCTCTGGGAGTGAGGAGCTGACCGCTGCCGGAAGAGCGGTAGAGATCGCGGGGAGGAGTGAGACAGGTGGGAGGAGGGCAGAGGAGGGGAACAGGAGGGGTGGTGGGGGGAGGCGGGGCGAGGCGAGGGAGGAGCGCTGGGGTGGGGGCGGGGTGGGGCAGGGGGGAGGGGGCGGGGCCTAGGGGAGGTGGGGGCGTGGTGAGGGAGGAGCACTGGGAGGGGGCGGGGCGGGTGAGGGAGGAGCGCTGGGAGGGGGTGGGGCAGGTGGAGGGGAGGTGGGGGCGTGGCGAGGGAGGAGCACTGGGAGGGGGCGGGGCGAGGGAGGAGCGCTGGGAGGGGTGGGGCGGGGCGAGGGAGGAGCGCTGGGAGGGGAGGTGGGGGCGTGGCGAGGGAGGAGCGCTGGGAGGGGGCGGGGTGAGGGAGGGGGCGGGGTGGGGCGCGGCGAGGGAGGAGCGCTGGGAGGGGCGGGGCGGAGGGGAGGTGGGGGCGCGGCGAGGGAGGAGCGCTGGGAGGGGGCGGGGTGGGGCGGGGCGGAGGAGAGGCAGAGCCCACGCCCACCTCAGGCCAGTTGCGTGGGTGCGGAGCACTGTCAACGTCCAGTGGAGGGAACCCTACCTGCCGGCGGTAGGGCTGTGGGGAGGCGTGAGGGATAACTACAGAATGTTCTAGTGGAGGCACCGCTCTTGCAATGAAGGTTTTGTGGCTCTGCTGGGTTGGGTCGGCCTGGTGGCGTGCACCGCCATCCCTCAGTGGTGCGTGAGCTCGCAGGAGGGCGACAACAGCATCACCGGCCAGGCGAGGTACAAGGGGCTGTGGATGGACTGCGTCACGCAGGGCACCGGCGTGTTGAGATGCAAGATCGGCCACACAGGCCACCTGATGGCGGCGTCCCGGGGGCTGGGCTTCCTGGCCGCGCTCGGACACGATGGGCACTAGGTGTGCAAGCTGCAGGGGAGAGGACCAAGTGAAGAAGGCCCGGGTAGCCATGACGGAGGCATTATTTTCATCGTGAAAGGCCCTGCTGCCTCCAACAGGACAACTTGTTCTGGCGTGGCCACCAGATTGTCACAGATTTTTTTTTTTTGAGAGAGAGAGAGAGGGCAGGGGAGGGGCAGAGGGAGAGGAAGAGAGAGAAGCTTAAGCAGGCCCCAAGGCTAACACAGGTTCAATCTCAGGATCATGAGATCATGACCTGAGCTGAAATCAAGAGGCAGGTGCTTAGGGGCACCTGGGTGGCTCAGTCGACTAAGCGTCCGACTTCGGCTCAGGTCATGATCTTGCAGTCTGTGAGTTCCAGCCCCACGTCGAGCTCTGTGCTGACAGCTCAGAGCCTGGAGCCTGCTTCGGATTCTGTGTCTCCCTCTCTCTCTGCCCCTCCCCCAACCCACACTCTGTCTCTCTCCCTCTCAAAAATAAGTAAACACCAAGAAAACCCTTTTTTAAAAGAAGAGATGATTAAGTGAGTCACCCAGGCACCCCTGTCACAGACTTTTATAAACCGGTGCCCCCCATGAATGTTAGGTACAAGCTTCGTCCTGCTGTCTTCATTGGCTGGGTGGGGTCTGCCCTGGTCATTCTGGGAGGTGCTCTGCTCACTTGCTCCTGTTCCGGGAGTGACAGCAAAGATGGGTACCGGGTACCCCGCTCCTACCCTAAACGCAACTCTGCCACGCGGTATGTGTGAGCTGGGACCCCTGGCCCGGCCTGGCAGCCTATGGTGTGCCCAGCGGGTACCTGAAATGACCTGGGGCAGAGCTCAGCCCGTGGGCAGGGTGCGGAGCAGAAGCCTCGTCACCCCTGCCCTGCACACCACGTATAGTGCCCCGGGGGGGTTGGGTGAGGGAGACACAAAGAGGAGAGGCTGTGCTTTTTATACAGGAATAAAAAGGTATGTTTTGGGGGGAAAATGGAGTGTAGGTACCAGCGAACCACCACTGATGCACCTGTTCCGTGGCTGCATTGCTTCTGGCCAGTCCTTGGTGAGCTCCGTCCTGTTACGATCTTTCAGTGAGGAAAGCACAGTACACATGATAACACAGTACACAATTCACAATACAAGAAGAAGGGACTTGCTGAAGGTCACATGGCCACTAAGCAGAGGATCAGACGGCGGCTGCCAGCAGCCACGTGTGGCTTTGAACCCGAGATGTGGCCGGTCCCCATGGAGCTGCGTTGTGGGCGTAAAATGCATGCTGACTTCGAAGACTCACTAGGATACAAAGTATGAACTAATGCATCAGTTTTTTATGTTGATGACACGTTGAGATGACATTGTTTTGGGTATATTGTTTAAAGTTAAGCATGTTTTAAAAGTCCCATTCACGTTCTTTTGGCTTCTAGACCATTTAGAATCCACATATGGCTGTCACGTTTGTGCTGGGTGCACCGACTCACACCCCGTGAAGGTGGGCGGGGGGCCCTAGTGCAGCCGTGGCCTTCGGGGTCCCAGCAGTCTCCGTGTCTCTTGGTATGGGCTCTCGCCTTCAGCAGCTGTTTGGGGGACATGACGTAAATATCCTGAGCCTTGTTTCTTTCATCTGCAGAGCAGGGTCAAGTGTGAGGGTGCATGTGAAGGGCCGTGGGGGGTGAAGGGTGTCTTTCGGTGTGCGATCGATTGCCTTTCCCTGACAGCTGAAGACGTTGATCTTTTCGTGAGCTTGTTGGCCATTTGTACATCTTCTTTGGAGAAATGTCTGTTCAGATTCTTTGCCCATTTTTCATCGGCTTATTTGTCATTGTGGAGACGTAATAGTTACATGTTTTGGACGCTAGACTCTTGCCAGATAAGGGATTTGCAAACAAAAGCTCTGTGAGTTCATTCCTGGACTCAGTTTTAGTCCGTTGATCTGTGTGTGTGCGTCCTGATGCCAGCACCACGCTGCCTCGACTACCGAAGCCTTGTAGTGTGTTGCGAGGTCAGAATGTGTGGGTCCTCCGACTTTTTTTCTCTCAAGATTAGTTTGGCTCTTCTGGGCATCTTGTATCTGGGTTGTCAGTTTCTTCAACGATTTGGGGATTTGGGTGAGGACTGGGTCACATCTGCAGATTGCTTTGGGGAGTGCCGCCGTCTTAGCACAATGAAGCCCTTCCACCCCACGAACGTGGGATGAGTTTCCATTTGTTTAGACCTTCTTTGGTTTCTTTCGCCAGTGTTCTGTAGCTCTCAGTGTGTAAGTCTTTTGCTTCCTTGGTTACATTCATTCCATTCATAGATATTTTCTTGTTTGGTGATATTGGAAGTTGAGCTGGTTCCTAATTTTCTAGTTGGGTTGTTTGTTATAGGCGTAAACAGACAAAACCGACTTTCTTGTGTTGACCTTGTACCCTGAAACTCGGTTGAATTCACTTACTAGCTCTAATAGTGTTCTGATAGATGTTTTTGGGTTTTCCATCATGCCACCTGCAGAGAGAGTTTACTTCTTCCTTTCCAACTTGGATACCTTTTATATCATTTTCTTGCCTATGTGCTCTTTGGTGAGTGTGATTGTTTTTTTATCACGAGTGTGTGGGATTTTGGCAGGTGCCTTTTCTGCGTCTGTTTAGAGATCTTATGGCTTTTGTCCTGCCACACTGTCATTCGTAGTCTGAACTTGAAAGCACAGTGACCTCAGCATTCTGATGATGGAATGGTGGGCCTTTGCTAGAACTGACTTCCGGGTTTTAGAAGGACGGCAGGGGAGAATGTGTGCCAACCTTAAATACGCCTGGCACACGGTGGGCTTGCGTGTCCGGCCAGTGGCTGCATGGCTCCTTCTGAATGGTGACCGCCACCAGGGCCTGCCTAGGTGCTGAGAGGCAGCTGCACAGCCGTGTGCCACAGCTTCCAGCCGATAGGTGTCAGTGGGGACGGCAGAGCTGGAGGTTGCTGAGGGTGTGCAGGTGGCCTCGCGTCCACGGTGAGACCGGGCGTGCCGTGCGCTCTTGGCATGGACACCCGCATGTGTGCTCTCGCTGAGGTCAGCTGCCCGGGTGGCTACCGCGTTTTATGGGAAAGCATTGGACCGTGAATGTACAACCAAAGAAGTTTCCCAAAATAACTTCTTCAGCACCTGGCCGAAGGAGGTGGTGCAGGTGGCCGTGGCAGCCGTCCTGGACCCACCACACCAGGGCTGGGTGCCATCGGCTGCTGCCTCTTGCAGCCTCTTGACCTCTGAGGCCACCCAGTTTTCTCAGGAAGGCCTAGTGCTCTTTCGACATCCCCCTGCCTGGCCACTGTTTTTCAGGGGCGCTGGAGAGGCAGTCAGAGGGCGTGGGGCCACCTTGCTTCAGGTGCACCTGTGAGGGTGGCCATGGCTGCCACAGAGCGGGGGATCGCAGGAGCCCAGGAGGGGCACTTTCTGGCCCCCAGAAAACGGGAAGCTTTGGTGGGAAGCTCTTTGAAGATAAGGTGCTACGTTAAGGTTTTATTTCTTTTCTCATTAAAAAATATTGAGTTATGCGTGGGTCAGCACTAACCTGGGCATCCAGCTGAATCACATTTTCCATACGTGCTCGCCCATGGGACTCCCCCAGAGAAAGAACATTCCGGGCCTGTTCCCAGGCTTCCTTCGGCAGGACACCTGTGTGGCTCTGTCCCTGGATTGCTGACCACTACATGGTGGTGTCCTCCACTGCATGAACACACGTGACTCCGTTTCCCTGTTGGCATTCAGACCACCAGCCTGAACAAGCACCTCAGGACACGGTGGACAGACAGCCTGACCTCCAAAGAGCTCCGTGTCCGCAAGGCCAGCGTCTCTCTGCAGGAGCAGCTGTGGGCGCTGAGCAGAGGGGAGCACGTCCCCACCCGTCAAAGGAGAAGGTGTCCTGGCTGTGTGCTGGTGCACAGCTGCTTGGTCCGGGGGAGGATGCTGCACGGCCAGCGTCCAGGGAAGGAGTGGAGCCTGTCTGGCCTGAGGGGACCGTCCACGATCGAGCCGAGTAGGAAGGGTCGGGATGTGCCTGTCTCAGCTGAGTGGCCAGCGGGACCCCAGGCCTGGTCGCCATGCCTCCCTTGCGGGGCCTGCTGCTCCCGGGCGCCTCTGCTCAGCACCCCCTCCCTCATCATGTCAGTCTTGCAGCCGCACAACCTCGCCTCTCAGCACCGTTGTTTCTGAAGCGCTGCCACCCCCTCTGTGCGTCCTTCCCGAGCGCCAGCCGTAATCCAAAGAAGACGGGGCGGCGGGAAGTCCGGGAACGCGTTGGAGAGAACGCAGAGTGCTGGTCTGATGGGTGTGAGGCGGTGTCTCACTGTGGGTTTGATTTGCACCTCCCCGGTGGTTAATGATGCTGGGCATCTTTTCTGTGCCTATTGGCCATTTGTCGGTCTTTTTGGAGAAATGTCTCTTCAGATTCTTTGTGCATTTTTTAAGTTTATTTTTTGAGAGACAGCAGGAGCAGGAGAGGGGCAGAGAGAGAGGGGGACAGAGGATCTGAAACAGGCTCCAGGCTCCACGCTGACAACAGAGAGCCCGACACGGGGCTTGAACCCATGAACCGCGAGATCATGACCTGAGCCGAAGTCAGACGCTTAACCGACTGAGCCCCCCGGGTGCCCCATTTTTGTGCACTTTTCAGCTGGGATGTTGTTTCACTGTTGATCTGTAAGGGCTCATTCTTCATTCTGGGTACAAGTCTCTTTTCAAACATATGATTTGAAAATACTTTCTCCCATTCTGTGGGTTGCCTTTTCACTTCCTTGATAGTATCCTTTGAAGCACAAATTTTTAAAATTTTGATGAAGCCGATTAATCTTTTTTTGTTGTTGCTTATTCTTTTAGGTGTGGTGCTTAATAGCTTTGCCTAACCCAGGGCCGTGAAGATATATCCCCAGTTTCTTACAAGTTTTATAGTTGCAATGCTTACGTGGAGGTTATTGATACATTTCAAGTTAACTTCTGTATGTGGTGTGAGGTAAGGCTCCAGGTCCGTTTTTTTGCACGTGCACGTGCAGCTGTCTCAACCCCGTTTGCTGGAAACACTCTCCTCTCTCCACTGAGGGTCATGGCCCCTGCTGAGGGCCAGGTGGCTACACGTAGGTGTTTGGGTCACTTCTGGACCCTAGTCCTGTGCATGTTTATCCGTGTGTGTGTCCTCATGCCAGTGCCACAATGTCTTGATTCTTGTAAGTTTTGAAGTCAGTAAGTGTGAGTTCTCCAACTTTGCTTTTCTCTTTAAAGGTTCTTTTGGCTCTTCGGGGTCGCTGAAGTGTCACCTGAACTTGAGGGTTCAGCCAGCTGGGATTCTGATAGGGATTGCCTTGAATCTGATCGATTCGGGAAGTATCGTAAGTATTTTCATTTTTGCTGCTGTTGTAAATGGAATTGTTTTCTTCATTTCATTTTTTGGGATGTTTGTTGCCAGCTCTGTTGGGGTCCCCAAGACCACCCTAGTTCAGTGACTCACTAGGAGGCCTCCCGGGACCTGGCGCCACTAAGATGGGTTGCGGTGAAAGGAAAAAGGCACAGAGCTCGGAGAGACCAGCTGTGAGCTTCCGGTGCCCTGGGTTCGCAGGCCGGCTCAGATAACTCAGGTGTAGCTGTTTGGTTTCCGAGATGGTCACGGCCCCCACCCCACGTTCGCTTTCATTGTTACAGATTTGGAGCTCGTGTTCAGTCATCATGACTTGGCATTTCCTCAGTCACCCTTGTTTCTCCCCAGACCCTTTCGTCTGGGTTTTGTGCACGGGGGACAAAAGCATGTCCACAGAAAAACATTTCCAGGGCTTGGGCAGGACAGAGTGCTCAATTTCCACAGAAGTTCTAAACGTGCGTGGGTCTCTTCTTCTGCTGACCCAGGGAGCGGCCGCATCTGACAGTCCCCCGCCCGACTGCGTGTGTGCAGCAGCAGGGGCAGCTGAGATGGAGGCCAGTGCTCCCTCCCCCTCTGCACAGTGCACTTACCTGCAAAGTCCAAGGTCGAAAGGTGAGACATGTGGAGGCCGTGCCCACCTGCTCTGGCAGATGTGCAAGACTCTGGTGGGGATGCACTCAGGCTGTGTCCGGAGCACACAGCCCGTCACACTTGATCTCTGTTGGCCCCTCCAGAACACAGGCCTTCTCCTGTGGGTTTGTCCAGCCGCAGCCCTGACGTTTGTGCAGTTTAGCACCCCACGCGCCGGTGGCCTGAATCTGCATCGTCCCCGGGTCTGAGGCCCGCCTGGGGCCTTCTGTCAGCCCTGTTCTGCTGAGGCTGAAACTCCCACAGCCACTAGTGTCTGGTCTCTGCTTGGGGGCCAATCCGGACAAGACCTTTGAATAAGGATCCCAAGCGGACGGGTAGCTTGCCTTCCGCAGCCGCACAGCAGAGACCCTGTGAGTCCAAGTGCAAGGCTTTCCCCGGCCCTCATTAGCGTCTGTCCAGAGGTCAGAACCCGCCTGCTCACAGAGACACGCCTCAGGCCAGAGAGTCACCGCCAAGGGCTCATCAGCTGCCCCACCAGCTTGTCAGACTCAAGTGTGTCTCCGTTTGCAGGGAGCACCTGTGTCCCCAGAGGCTCCAATAGGGGAAACAATGGTAAAAAGCCATCATTTGGGGAGACTTGAGTTTCCAGTACTCAGCTTAAATTCTGACCCTCCCACTGGCTGTACGACACAAGGCTGTGGGGTTCCACTAATGTTTTTTCTTGGCAATTTTTCTTAGCGGGACGATCCCTTTCGCATTTATGAAGTTACCAGCATTTAACGTTTTGCATCAATATTTTACTACACAGGTGGATGCAGTAGCCACAAAATAAAGTCATTACAAAAGTTCCATTTTTTTTTTAATGTTTGTTTATTTTTGAGAGAGAGAGGGAGAGAGCGTGAGCAGGGGAGGGGCAGAGAGAGAGGGAGACACAGAATCCGAAGCAGGCTCCAGGCTCTGAGCCGTCAGCACAGAGCCCAATGCGGGGCTCGAACTCGGGAATGGCACGATCATGACGTGAGCCGAAGTCGGCATTTAACTGAATGAGCCACCCAGATGCCCCCAAATTCCGTTTTTTTCTTACTGAAAATTTCCTCACACCCCTAACAGTTACGGTCTTTCCAGGGCTAACCTTACAGCTTCTGGGAAGATCCCAGCTGAAATAGGAGGGGGGGGGGGGTACACAGCAGCAGTCTTACCTAAAACTTTGTTCCAGGCCAGGGACCTGATCTAACATTCCTTCTCCCACTCGGAGAGAAGGGCAGTGCACACTTTGAACATTTTCGGCCCATCCGAGCCCCACTCTTGGGAATTCGGGACGCTTCCTCCCACCCACCTGGAGAAGAGGAGCCCGAGCATCAGCTGCGTGGCACTGTCCCCCTCCCGGTAGCCAGGGGACCCAAGCCCGCTCTCCTGGGACTGGATCTGTCATTTCCGGGTCCCACAGGTAACTTGTACCCTCACTGCAGACAGCAGCTCAGCCAGTGTTTCACGCCACGGACGATTTCACGGCCACCCGGGCACCAGAGGTATGTCGCGCCTCACCCCTTCATCCTTCCTTTGCAAAGTAAGGCTCTAATTTTTTTAAATGTTTATTTTTGAGAGAGAGAGAGAGAGAGAGAGAGAGAGAGAGAGAGCGAGCATGCACACAAGTAGGAGAGGGGCAGAGACAGGGGAAGACACAGAATCGGAAGCAGGCTCCAGGCTCGGAGCCGTCAGCACAGAGCCCGATGTGGGGCTGGAACCCACGAACCGCGAGATCATGACCTGGGCCGAAGTTGGATGCCTACCCGACTGAGCCCCCAGGGGTCCTGGTGTTGCTGCTTCTTTAACGTGTTTTGTAGAATTCGCCAGTGAAGTCATCTGGGCCTGGGCTTTTCTTTGTGGGAAGTTTTTAAATTGCCGATTCATTCTCCTTACTTGTGATAGGCCTTTTGGATTTTCCGTTTCTTCCTGCATCAGTTTTGGTGGTTCGCATCTGTTCAGCTAGTCCCTCTCTCCTGGACTATCTAACTTGTCGGCATACTTGCTCCTGGTTTGCCCTTCTCACCCTTCCTGTTTCTGTACCGAAGTGTTCCCTTTATTCTCCGTTGCCATGGCTGTGGTTCTAGAAGCTTTCTCACTGTGACGAGTGTCCTCACAGGCAGAGGGGAGTTTCTCATAGTGGGATGTGTGTAAGGAATGCCAAGTGATTAGGCCACAGGACATTCATCTGAATAAGGCTGCATGCGCTCCTGACCTCCGGATCCCCAGAGGCAGCTGCTGGAGGCTTCTGGTCTGCCCCCTCCTCCCTCTGTTCTCCCCCCAATGCCTTCTGTCCTCCCTCTGCCCTCGGGCACCTTGGCATTTTCACCTGTGCTGTCCTGGCAGTCGTCCCAGAGCAGCCCCTGGACACGGAGCCCACACTCCCCAACTGCCTGGGGACAGATGCCCACTTTCCAAGCTGCTCTGCCGCAGTGTCTCTTCACACCGCTCCGGCAGCACGTCCACTCGTACCCACGTCCAGGCGCACTTGAATGTGAGTTCCTGGAAGGAGGACTGGGGTTGAAGCCCGTGTGCACCGCCGTCGTCTGCCCTGTGCCATCCCAGGGCCGCATGTACCCAGCATCTCTCAAGGAGTGTGGAGCAGGGTAAGGGGGCCTTAGTTGCCACACGTTTGATTTTCTTATAAAAGGTGGAACAGGGTGGGGGGTGCCTGGGCGGCTCAGTCGGTTGAGCTCAGGTCACGATTTCGGGGTTCATGTGTTCATGCCCACGTCGGGCTGGCTGCTGTCAGTGCAGAGCCTGCTTCAGATTCTCTGTCTCTGTCTCTCTCTCTCTGCACCTCCCCCGCTCAGACTCTCTCTCTCTCTCAAAAGTCACACACACACACACACACACACAAGGTGGAAGGGGGCTGAGCATCTTCTCAAGCGTGGAAAGGCTTTTCTGTTTGCCCCTTAGCCTGTCGTGTTTCAGATGCCTGCACTGTCCCTTTCTGTGAAGTCAAGTCTGGAATGACTCTCCCTCCATCCTGTGGAGGGCTCTTTGGTGGCGCAGGCAGTGGCCCTGTGGCCCCGGGGCTTCACCCTCCACTCTGGGAGGGCAGCAGCGAGGGAGGCGCGTGGGCCGACGCCTTACCTGGCCGGTGGGTGGGCCAGGGGCCAGTTTGGGAAGTGTGGCCCTTCTTTCGCCAGATTCCTACAGAAGCTGGGGGAGCGGCTCACGAGACTGAGCGTGCAGGCCACAGACAAGGAGGGAAAGCAGGCGGCCTGGGTCAGCGTCGTCTGGGTTCCTGGGCCCCCACGGTCAGCACAGGCCCTTCGTAGGATGGGCACCTCTCTGACTAGCATGCCTATGACACCAAGTCCCCTGTCACCTGTCTTCCTTCCCCGAGAACTGTGGAACAGTATAAGGCCAGAAGGGGGACAGGGAGCCCCGTGTGGTGTGGTGACCCTGAGCATCAGGCTGCCTGTGTCCACCCACCCACGAGGCGCTCAGCCCGCTCGCCAGGTGTGAGCATGGCCGGGTCGCCCATGAGGCCCGCATGGTGGATACTTGGGCTGTGTCTGGGGAGGCTGGCCCCAGTAGGCCCCTCTGCACCCCTGGAGGGGTGGCTGTGCTGTAGTGGAGACAGGGAGAGAGAAGTGGGGCTCATCCCCTGCAGGGCTCGAACTCACGAACCCTGAGATCATGACCTGAGCTGAAGTCAGACACCCAAGCGACTGAACCACCCAGGTGCTTCTATTTATTTATTTTTAAAGTTTATTTATTTTGAGAGAAACAGAGATGGCACAAATGGGGAAGAGTCAGAGAGAGGGGGAGAGAATCCCAAGCAGGCTCTGCACTGTCAGCACAGAGCCTGACGCAGGGCTCGAACTCATGAACCGTGAGATTGTGGCCTGAGCCGAAACCAAGAGTTGGACACTTAACTGACTGAGCCCCAGGAACCCCTATATTACACATATTTATCAAATATTAGAGTCTTACATCCCTTCCCAACTGTAGGAGGA
Organism: Acinonyx jubatus; assembly: GCF_027475565.1. NCBI lineage: Eukaryota > Metazoa > Chordata > Mammalia > Carnivora > Felidae > Acinonyx > Acinonyx jubatus. The sequence goes on from NC_069394.1 coordinate 1,305,236, forward strand.
TCTCCGAGCATTTACACCCCCTTCTAGCAGACGTGCTTTGTTGTTTAGTGTTTCAGTCGACATCCCTGTTCGAAACGTGGTGCTTGGACCTAGTTCATATCAGTCATTTTGTTTGCTCACCGCTCCACCTCATGTCGAAGACCATTATTCTATCATTTGCTTTCGTTCTGCAGGGTAAACTGGAGAGGCTGTTTCAGTCAAAGCTCCAGTGGTAAACTGTCTTATATTTTATGTGTCTGTGAATGTCCATGTTCACCTTCTTTATGAACAATAATTTTGCCGGGCATGCAGTTGTAGGGGTTTCCTCCCAGCACGTCAGAGGCACCAACCGACTGCTGCCTCTGTTGCTTTGAGGACTCGACCGATGGTGTGACCATGGCTGCTTTGTGGGTGATTGAGTCTCTTGGACATAAAGATCTCTTCTTGCTGGTCTGTGCTTTCACTGTGTTGTGTTTAGGTGTGGATTTCTCTTTATTTTGCTGCTTCCTCTACATCATGCTTCCCAGACCTGGGAATTTATGTTTTTCATTAAATAAAGAAAAGCTCGTAGGAATACTGTAAATGGGGTTCCAAAACAGTTCAGTCCTGTGAAGCACAGCATCTCGTCCTCGTGAAGAATGGAGTGAGCCTGCATACATGCCAGCCCCCTCCAGGCTCTCAGCTGTGGATTGGCACTACTTGTTTGCAGTTGCCTTTTATGACTTAACTATCGAAGGTGATGGTTTTGGGTCTTGAGGGTGGCTGGAACTTCCAGGCTGTGGGTAATGATTTCAATGTCCTTTTCCTATCGTTGATTATTTTGTTGGCCCAATTATGGGGAGACTGGACTGGTTAAAATTGGGAGTGCAAACACTCATCTTCCCCTGGTGGGGTTGGATGACGTCTCCCTGCCTGACCTACCTTCACCTCCATCCTTAACCTTGCACAATATGAGAGCTTGAGCTTGGCTGGAGCAGAGGGACCGGGTGGGCTGTGGCAGCCAGCCGCTGATGAAGTTGGAATTCGCCTAATCGTGAGGCTTGTCACTGCAGGCCCTCACTGGGTGTCCTCTCCTTCACTCTCTCCTCCTGGGGCTCCTGTCAGGTCCATGCCAGACCTTCTTATTCTGCTTTACAAATCCTTTAACATTTCCTTTATATTTTCCATCTCCTTGTGTGTGTGGTATTCTGGATTTCCTTGGATGTATCTTCCATTACACTAATGCTTTCTTCAGCAGTGTCTAATCTGATATTTAACCTACCTAGTGAATTCTATCAACAATTATACTTTTAATTTCTAAAAGTTGTCTTTTAAAAACTGTGCCTGCTCATACCTGATAGCCTTTTATTGCTTTCTCATTCCTGTACACACTTCATACAGAACTACTCCCTTGCCTGCATTATCTGGTAATTTCATTATCTGAGTTCTGAGGTTGATGTGCACCGTTTGCTGTTTTCTTTGACCCTCATTCAGTGAGAGCTTTCTGTGTGCCTGGTGATCTCTGTAAGCTCACCACCTGACTTTATAAACAGGAACACCACAGATCTAAGTAGGGGAAGCTTTCCTCCACTGGTATCTGAGAGGCACCATGAACCTGGGACCCTTCAGCCTATCTGAGGATCTTGGCTCAGCATGGGAGTCCCACGCTCGGTTTCCCACCTCACTGGCCCAAGAGCCAGCAGCTCAATAGCTGTGGTGCCACTGAATACACTCTGAGGGCAATTCTGCCCCTACAGGCTGCACACCCCTGGGCCAAAACTCACATCTTTTTTTTTTTTTTAATTTTTTAACATTTATTTATTATATTACTGAGAGAGAGAGAGAGAGACAGAGACAGACAGAGCATGAGTGCAGGAGGGACAGAGAAAGAGGGAGACACAGAATCCGAAGCAGGCCCCAGGCTCTGAGCTGTCAGCACAGAGCCCAACGTGGGGCTCAAACTCACAAACCAGGAGATCATGACCGGAGCCAAAGTCAGATGCTCAACCGACTGAGCCACCCAGGTGCCCCTAAAACTCACATCTTAAAAGAAATAGGTGGAGGGGCGCCTGGGTGGCTCAGTTGGCTAAGTGACCAACTCAATTTCAGCTCAGGTCACGATCCCACAGTTCATGAGACTGAGCCCCCTATCGGGCTCTGCGCTGACAGCACAGAGCATGCTTGGGATTCTCTCTCTCTTTCCCCCTCTCTCTGCCCCTCCCCAACTGGCACATGCACACTCTCTCTCTCAAAGAATTCAATAGGTGCCCTCAAGAGCCCTAGACTTGTGCGATTTTTGAGGTCCCAGCCAGTAACAGGACCCCAAATGATTCACCATCAGTAGTTAAAGCAGAGCAGACAATTACCATGAGGTGGCACCAAACCACAGCCTGACCAGGATAGATTTGGATCATGAAGCTGGACCCCAGAACTCATGGCCAGGTGACTGCTCAGATTTATCTTCCACGATAAACTTTCAACAACAGGACCTCACTCAATTCATTACGGCAGAGTTCTAGGACATGTGACAAAGACATCTCACCATTCTTACCTGGCAGGTGACACATATATCCACGACGCTGTCACAGTGTGATATGAAAGGTTAAGTCAAGAACAGTGAATTCACTTAAATTTTACTTCCTGCCTTTTCTGACTGCAGATTGCGAGGTCCTGTGGGTGAGCACATTTCTCATACCCCTTCACACCCCCTAGTGCACCCTGACCTGCTTTGAACACATTTAGCCCGTTTGTTGATTAAAACTCCTGAAGAACCAGCTCAGGCGTCACCTCCCCTGGGAGCCCTTCCCGGCGTCTTCACCTTGTCCCGTCATGGGTGTGCACCTCTGTCCTGTGCTTCGTCCCCTGGAGGAACTTCTGTTCCTGGACTTTTTGTTGGACACCGCATGGCTCGTTACCCTGGTCTGTAACCTCTCTAACCTGCGAAGTCCCCGCGTGCAGATGTCACACGAATCTGTCTCTCCCAGCAGAGTGGCACAAAGCCTGGACAGGTGTGTGCTGGGGAAACATTTGTTCAAAGTACCGGTATCTTAAACTCCCTTTTCTTGCACTGTGTTTCCGAGGCTGAGCAGAGAGAGCTCTCCAAGCTGCGCTCACCGAAGGCAGAGTTGTGTTCTCGCCGCCTCCTGCCAGCCTGCGCTCTCCTCCGTGTGCCATCTTTCACACACTCCCCTACACGTTTCCCTCTTCCGTGGAGTCTGTTCTGCTGTGGCATTTTCTGTACCAAGGGCTGTACTTGGGTGGAGACACACAGACATAAACACAGATTGATACAAAGTCGACAGTGACTCCTGCCTTTTAAAAGAACTAAACAAGAACAAAAACAAACCAAAACACTGATAGACGGATCTCAAAAACCTGGAGTAGAGGGAAAGAAGGAAGACAGAAAAGTAAATATTAAATCATTCTATTTACATCAAGTTCTAGACCGAGCAGAACTATAGTGACAGAAACGAGGTCGCTGCTCGCCTCTGATGCTGACGGCTGAAGGGGGCGACGGAAATAGTCTAGAATCTGGACAGAATGATGGTTCTAAAGGTCAGATCAGATGGTTTGTCCAGTCTCCGGAAACCCGCACGCGAGATCCGTGCGTTTCACCGTACGCGAATCACACCTCCGCAAGAGGCGTGTGGACGCGGGATTAGTTCAGGTGGACCCCCCCATCCCCATCCGAGCCCCGTCTTCGGGGAGGCCTGCGTCCCCTCCGGGAAGACCAGCCTCCCCTAAGGCCCCCCTCCTCTAACGATTGCGGGCCAGGGTGGCCGCGGGCACAGCACGGAAAGCCCGGAGGCCGCCCCCCCCTCCCCGGGCCGCGGCGGGGCGGGGCTCACTCGGCGCCGTGCACGCGCCGGTGCTGGATCAGGTGCGAGCTCAGGCGGAAGGCGCGGCCGCACTCGCCGCAGCGGAAGGGCTTCTCGCCGCTGTGCACCCGCCGGTGCCGGAAGAAGCCGGACAGGGCCCTGAAGGCGCGGCCGCACTCGCCGCAGGCGTACGGCTTCTCGCCGGTGTGGATGCGCCGGTGCTCGCTGAGGAAGGAGCTGCGGCTGAAGGCGCGGCCGCACTCGGGGCAGCGGAAGGGCCTCTCGCCCGTGTGCACGCGCCGGTGCTGCAGCAGGTTGGAGCTCTGGCCGAAGGCCTGGCCGCACTCCCTGCACACGTAGGGGCTGACCCCGCGGTGCGTGCGCCGGTGGCGGGCCACGTTGGAGCTGTGGACGAAGGCCTTCCCGCACTCGCCGCAGGCGTACGGCCGCTCGCCCGTGTGCGTCCTCCGGTGCTTGGCGGCGTCCGACCTCTGGCCGAAGGCCTTGCCGCACTCGGCGCAGCCGAACGGCTTCTCCCCCGTGTGCGTGCGCCGGTGGCGCACCAGGTTGAAGCTCTGGCCGAAGGCGCGGCCGCACTCCTCGCACACGTAGGGCCGCTCGCCGTGGTGCGTGCGCTGGTGGCGGACCACGTGCGAGCTGTGGATGAAGGCCTTCCCGCAGTCGCTGCAGGCGAACGGCTTCGCCCCGGAGTGAATGCTCCGGTGCTTCGCCGCGTCCGAGTGGCACTGGAAGCTGCGGTCGCACGCGCCGCACTGGTAAGGCCGCCCTTTCCGGGGGCCTCTCCCCCCCGCCGCGGAGCCTGCGTCGGGGGCGGCGACCCCGCTGCTGTCCCGGCCGGCCCCCCCTCCGGGTTTCTCGGAGACGGCTGGTGGCCCGGGGGAGCCTCCGGCCTCCTCGTCCCCACGACCGTCCGGAAGCCGCGGCGCCCGGGCAGGCCCCCGGGCCGGCCCCGGACCGCTCTCCCCGCGGCACCCCCCTTCTTCGGAAGCCTCCTGCTTCGGCGCTGGCACTGTGCTCGGAGCCCCCCGCTCCGCCACTGAAGCGGCACGGCCGCCGGCCGCCGGCGCCAGGGACGCTGGAAAAGAGGGTCAGAGACGTGTGACTTGAGGCCCAAGGAAGCTCTAGGACAGCGCACATGCACGCGAGGGGCGCGGTCACAGCGCAGAGCAGACACCTGCGCGCTGCCGGCGCGGTTCCTGCCAGCTCTCCCCTTCCTTAACAGCCGTGCTCCTAGTAGTGGGCAAGGCCACGAGAGGGCAGATCGGGCCCCTCCGCTGTGACTCCAGGGTGGCCTGAGCCTCTACCCACAGTCTCAGGAGGGCAGGGGACAGACGCCTGGGCTCTGCCGTATGGCCTGGGAGGCAGACTAAACGGGCAGCAAGCCAGATCACCAAAGTAGAGATACCGGGAGGAGCGGGCTAAGAGCGCCTGGTGGCCCGCGTCCTGGTCCCAGCTCACTTCTACAACCCCAGACTCCCCACAACCCACAGGGCCTCTGGCCCGCACAAGCAACAGAAGGCTTACTCAGAAATCAGTGCCAAGAGTAAGCAACAGCGACGGGGGACAGAGCCGCTGGGCTGAGGAAACCCGCTCCCGCTCCCACTCGGGCCCGGCTGCCCAGCGGGAGGCTGCTGCCAGCTCTAGGCCCTGCTGGCTCCCGGGCACAGACCATGCACCCACTTAGACAAATGCCTTTAGGGATGTGGTCGCAGAACACTGGGAGGTCACAATGCGGGGCGGTTCTTGCCACCTTCGCAGGGCCTGGAGGGGGTACCTGGGAAGGGGGACAAGGATGCCTCCCTGCAGGTGGCCCAGTGGAGGGCAGTCCCCAGGGCAAGCCCATCAGCCTGCAGACCAGCTTTCCGAAGAAAGCCGTGCCTGTATTGCCGGACTGGGGCACTTCCCTTCTCCGCTCTGCCCCCAGAGCTGGGCACAGATGATAAAGCCCCCTGCGTAGCTGGGGTGGGGGCAAGGCAGGTTAGGGCCCATGGGCACCCACAGCCATTCCCCATGGGTTCCCTAACGAGGGAGCTGTCCAACTGAGCAAGGGCAGTGGGGCCAGGCCCAAGCACACGGCTAAGAAACAGGAGGCCCCTGGGAAGGCCCCGCCTGACCTGTGGTTTGGCAGACTTAGAAATTCAAGAAAGAGTCTCATAGGCACTGGTTATGAGGCAAGGGGCATTCAGAATTAGAATTGGAGGGACGGGGCATGAATACCCTTTCCGGTTCCACTTGGTCAGGCCTCTGGTCCTGTGACCTGCTTGCCTCCTGGGGCAGCCCTGTGCAGGGGGCCCTCCCAGTGACAACCTCCCAGGGGTCCCTGAGGACCCCTGAACACAGAGCACTTGTTCTCGCCGGGGGCGGCTTTGCCGCCGGGGCACATCTGGCTTTGTCAGAAAACATCTCTGGTTGTCAAAACTGGGAGAGGGTCATCCTGGCATCCTGTGGGGAGAGGCCAGGGGTGCTGGGGCGTATCCTAGAACGCACGAACACCCCTACAGAAGGCGTCTTCTGTCCCAGAATGTCTACATGCCAGAGCTGACAGACCCTGCCGGAAGGAAGTCCTCCCGAATGGTTGTAACTGGAGAACCATCCCCAGCTTGACATGCACGAGGCCCATCCGGGCGGCGCTGGCCTCACGCTCGCCCATACCCCCTCGCAGGCCAGAGATCTCGCGGCCTGCGCTCAGGGCCAGCAACCAACACAGGGTGCTCTTTATTCCCTGAAAATGTGTGTTCTGCTGTAACCCGTTTCTCTTCCGCCACTCTGTGTGCGTTGGCATTTGCTAAAATCATTTCATCCCAAAGCGAGGGACTGTGAAGAGCCCTGTGTGGACCGGATCTGGCCAGGGTTAAGGTCAGGTGGGGGAGGGAGAGGCCCAGCCTGGACGTCCGGGACTTGAAGGGCAGCTTCAAGGCAGGGCCCAAAGAAGGGGCGAGTGTTTGTTCGTGGACACTGGGGTTCTCTGATCCCAAGGGAGAATAGAGGCAGGTGTGTGGGGTTCTGCAGAATGCTCTGGCAGCCGTGGCCACACTCCACCCAGGCCCCGCCCCCGATGCAGCAGACAGCGTATGCGGTGGCAGAGCCCGAGGCAGCGCGTGTGTCTGCACGGAGGGGAGACGGTGCTGTCCCGAGCGCCACTTGTCCCACACCGCAGCAACAGCAGTAAACTGGATAGGAGTCCTCAGCTTCGACAGCCCTCAAGCATGGCCTTAAGTCTTCAGGACAGAGGGAGCCCGGAGCCCGAGAGGGCAGTGGGCGGGAGGCTAGCCAGATTCTCACTCATCATACTCTTCCGGCCGCCTGGTCTGGGCCCAAGCTAGCCTAGCCGGGGTGCTGAGAAACAGGGCCAGAATTAAGAGTCTCATTCTCAGAAGTCTCCAGGCGGGGGGGCCAAAGAGAGGGGGGTGCAGAGCTGGGCCAGGAGAGCAAAGGGATACAGCAGGCAGTGGCGAGGATAGCAGGCAGCGGGGTGGGAACCGGGCCGGGCAGAGGGGATGGGGTGGTGCTGCCCCATCCCAGCTACATCCCTAGCCGCTGGGCAGGTGGCCTCTGGGGGCCCCGATGCCTAAGCTGTCCCCTCCCCCCCAGCCCCACCTGCCTGTCCACCCCTCACCTGTGTGTGTGTCCATCAGGGTGGCCGTCTCATTGGTGTGCTGGAGACCAGACCTGGGGGCGCGCCTCGCTGTGCCTTGTGGGAACGCCAGCAGCGGGTACACCTGCCTGAGTAAGAAAGAAGACATGGGGCGGAAAATGCCAGTTTGGAAAGTGGGGACGAGCCCAGAATGCCTTCCGAGAGGTCAGAGCTGCTCCTGGAGACCCTGAAGGAGCCACCTCATGCACTGTGCCTGTTTCTGCCACGAGAAATCAAAGTCGTGACACCCCAGGAACTAGTGTCCCGGAGGATACCCCCTGGGAATGCTGTCTGGACCACGCTGGCTCCCCCGTCCTGTCCCCAGCAGACGGAGCGCGCAGCTGGGTGTGGCAGCCCCTGCTCGCTCGCTGCCTGCGGTGGCTTCGCTCCATGAGGAACAAGCCCACAAGGCCTCCGGTCAGCGCTCAAACGTCTGGAGACGTGTCTAGGGAATTACTTTTTTCTTGATAATCGTAAAGATTTGAATATAAAAATATGAACCCCCCAAAAATAAAAAGTCATTTGAGGGGCGCCTGGGTGACTCAGGAGGTTAGGCATCCGACTCTGGAGTTCAACTCTGGCCATGATTTCATGGTTCGTGGAATCGAGCCCCACATCAGGCTCTGTGCTGACTGCACAGAGCCTGCTTGGGATTCTCTCTCTCTCTCTCTCTCTCTCTCTCTCTCTCTCTGTGCCCTTCCCACTCTCATGTACTCTACTAACTAACTAAACTTACAAATGTTATTTGACTGGTGCACTTTTGGATTGAGAAGTGACTTTGCTATGCTTGATACTAAAGTCTGACAGATTTAACTACACAAAGAAATTTAGGATAAACAAAGAAATGAAAAAAAAAACTGGGTGGGGGTATGTTTGTAACATAAAGATTCATATCCTTAATGTATAAAGACCACTACGTATTAATGAGAAAACGTGAAAATTGGTAAAAGTCACAAACAAGTAACCACAAAAAGAAAGCAGACAAGTGGCCAATATATTTTTTAATGTAAGTCCCTCATTTGTCCCACCTCATTTGCAATTGAGAAATGTAATTTAGGGGCGCCTGGGTGGCTCAGTCGGTTCGGCGTCCGACTTCGGCTCAAGTCGTGATCCTGCGGTTTGTGAGTTCGAGCCCCTGCGTCCGGCTCTGTGCTGACAGCTCAAAGCTTGGAACCTGCTTCGGATTCTGTGTCTCCCTCTCTCTCTGCCCCTCCCCTGCTCAAATTCTGTCTCTTAAAAATGAATAAACGTTAAAATTTTTTTTTGAAGAAACAGAATTTAAAATATCACTTTTGACTCTAATGTGGCAGCACCTTGGGGGCGAGGAGAAGGTTGGGGGAGACAGGCACGGTCCTCCACCAACGCTGGAGAGTAAGTGCCCCGCTGGGGGGAGGGGGGCGCTGGACAACTTACAAAGGCCTTACAGTCCTACTGTGACTTCGCTTCTGGGGAGTCACCCCAACAGTGAGATCACGGGTGCTGGCAGAGACCTGCCTGTACGGACATTTCGTCTCCAACTTGCTCGGGAAGAAACCTTGGACATGACGCCATTTCGACTAAAAACAAGGGAAGGTTCAAGTGCGTGAGCAGCTGGTAATGAAGCGACCCCTGAGGCCATCTCACTGGTCAGGGGGCTCCCGAGGCCGTCACGCCGGTCCGGGGAGACGCCCCTGAGGCTGTCACTCCCCACGGCGCACGTGCAGCTCCTTCCAAACGAGAGCCCGGCAGACGCGCGCGCACCCGCCCGGACGCCAGGTTCCCGCCCCGGCACAGCCCGTAGCCGCCCACCGCCACTCACCTGCAGCCCCGCCGTCCGCCGGAAGCGCCGCCGTCCCCAGCGCCGCGGCGCGGGCACTTCCGGTGACGCTCTAGGCCGCGGGAGGACTGTGCGCTCGGCTGCCCGGGAGGCCGCGGCGCGGGCGGCTCTCGGTGACGCTCTAGGCCGCGGGGGGGCACTGCGCGCCCCGGCTGCTCCCCGCGTGGGCTGCGCGCGCAGGACGCTGGCTCCGCTCGCGGCGGTGTCCGGGGGACCTCGCCCGCCCCGCCCGCCTCCCGGAGCCGCGACCCCCTGCGAGCCCTGCCTCCCTCGCCTGCAGCCGGGCCCGGGTGAGGCCAGACGGTGGCCGAGGCGGCCGCGGGGCGAACGAACGAGCCGACGAGGCGCGTGCGGGTGGAGAGCGGGGGCGGCGCCGCGGGGGCAGAGGGCCGTCCGAGGGAGGCCCGGGGGGCTCGCTCCCCGGAGAGGGGCCGGGAGCGCCCGCGGCGGGGCGGCTTCGCGATCGCGGCCCTCCTCCCGGCTGCGGAGACCCCCTCTGGCTCCCGGTCTCCCTCGCCAGCGGCTTGCAGTGGGGGCTTCACATTGACGGCGGCGGGCGCTGCCCGAGGACCCAGGGGAGGGTCCGCAGGACCGGCCGAAGGGGCTCTAGGCTTCACGCAGGACCGAAATCAAACGCGAGCCGGAGAGAAGCGCAAACGGTGCATTGAGCAGAGGTAGACGGTAGCCGCGAAGCGTCTGGGGGACCCGGGAAGGAGAGGGGTTCTCCCCGTCGCGTGGGGTGAGGGGCTCACACTGGAAAGGGGCCCAGGGCACTGTTGCTTCGGGAATCTAGGCTAGGGTCCGACCAAAGGCCAGGTGGACAACGGGTGTTACTCTATAAATCATCAAAACGGATGGCGAACGGTTTTCTTCTTCAGGCTGTCCGGGTCGCTTCCTGTCCTGCGTGTGTTGCTCCCACAACCAGGTGCCAGACGAGGGCTTTTTCTTTGCCGGCTAGAACGGTGACTTCATCCTGGGCTGCGGGTTATTTTTCTTTTCCAGCAGGTTCAGGGGTGGCATCTGAGGGTGGCTGTTGTTTGTTTCTGCTCAGGATCCCTTCCCTCACGCGTTCCGTTGAGAGCGCACCTTTCCTTCCGGGGAGTGCTCCTCTTCCCTCCGATCCCCCCTAGATCATTCTGGAGCCGAGGCCACACCGAGCCCTGTAGGATGAGAAGTGGAAAGGCGACGGGGGTCGGGCGCCTGCGTGGCTCAGTCGATCTGCTGGGGCCATGATCTATGGCTCGTGGGATGGAACCCTGAGGCATGGAGCCTGCTTGGGATTCTCTCTCCTTTTCTCTCTGCCGCCTCCCCCTCCCCTCAAAAACAAATAAACATTTCTTAAAAAGAAGAGGAAAGTGACAGGCCTGGTCACATCAAGGGTCTGGTCCCGGCCAGGAAGCCTGGATTCCCTGGGTTGCTGAAGCAGCTCCTGACCGCGTGGGCTGCCCCAGGCCCTTCGAAGCCCGTGCGTGCCCCCAGTGGTGCCAAAGAGCTCCTGTTGCCGACGCTGTTGCTTTGGCGGTTGTCCACTTGACTTCAAGGGTCCAGGCCCTGGGCCCCCAAGAGCTGGCAAGTGCCCTGAGGAGCCAAGGGGCTTCTTCAGTAGGGCCGGGCAGGTGCTGAGGGAATAAGCCCAAACTCACGCTGACTGGCCTGTGGCCCCAGCCAGTGCATGTGACCTGTCCCTCCACTGATGCGGCCCGTCTGTAGCCCCAACTGTGCCAACCACCTCTTCGAGTATTAAGAACCCTGAGAGAGAGGCCACTTTGCAGACGAGGAAATCTGGATTTCCAGAACAAGCTGGCACCCAGAAAAAGGAAGTGACCCGCCTCACTTGGCCAGAATAATCCCGGCTACTTTCTACCAGCAGACAGGCACCCAGTCTCTGTGGCTGGAAACCACAGCGGCCCACGTGCGTTGCTAGTAGGTGGGCTCTGCTCTGTCGGTCGTTGTCATTCCGGGGCTGGGCCCCCAGCACGGGCGCTGCTGGAACACGGCTGGTCACTAGACGGAGGGCAGAAAGAATTCCGGGGAGGCCTGCGGGCTCTTCGTGGTTCCCTTTTAGTACAGGCCTTAGGCACAGCCAGGTCCAGGTGAACTGGGCTGTGCGATCCTACCGTGGCCTGAAGAAAAAATGACAGTCAAGACCACAGAGGACAGGACTGGCCGGTGGCCAACAGTGGTGCCAGGAGGGAATGAGCCCCGGTGGTCTGAACCCACACTCCCTGCCAGGACACTTGCCTCTTTTGGCCCCAGAGGAGCTTCAGAATGCAAGAGAAGAGGGCAGAATGGAGATCCCAGGCGGGGAGACCCAGGAGCTCCCTCAGTACCCTGCAGCCCCCCACCTTCCCGCCTCTGGCCTCCCCCAGACCCCGGCTCCCTCTGGCGCCTCTCCTACAAGCCCCAAGTGCAGCAGCCGGCCAGCCCACCCCCCACGTCCTCTGTGCAGAAGCTTTTTCAGGGCAGGTGGCATCGGTAAACACCCACTATATGTTGTGTATATATGTTGTATTATTTATTTGTAAATAATTATTTAAAAAAACACTTAAAAATTAAAACATTTAAAAGGATGATCTCAATGGAGAAACAGGTTTCCCTCTGCCTTCCAAGGAAATACCTCGGGTGTTTTGGAGAGCTGCTCCTCCCACAGGCGACTTTGCTAACGGCAAGTCCTGCCTCCTGCCCGCAAGCCTTGGCTCCCACCGCCCGCTGGACAGTCCAGCTCGGGCCCCGCCCCGCACACGCCCCTCGCTGTCCCCAGCCTTTCGGGTTCCATCCCGCGTCCCGGCAGGGACTGGGACCGGACGGTAGGGGGCTGAGCCACCCCGATCTAGAGGCCGCCCGGCCCTCACTCCCGCCCTCCCCGCGGCCAAGGGCTACCGAGCTGCCTAGTGGCGGTCCCCGCAGCCACGCCGATGGAGGGACGGGACTGTGTGGGGGACAGGCCCCGGAGCTCAATCCCGCACACTTGGCGTAAGGGGCCAGACAGTACCAGCGATTTGTAATAATCCTTTAAACCTCTTGTAATAATCCTGTAAAGGCATCGGTGGCCCGGTGGCCGTACAAAAGCGCCCGTGGGCGCTGGGCAGGCCGGCTGAGCCTCGGTCGAGGGTTCGGCCAGGGGTGGGGAGGAGGGGGCGCCTGTCCGGAGGACCCCAAGCCCCGCGCGGCTGCACTCGGGGCAGCGGGCTCCCGGCCGCCGGCGGCGGGAAGTGCGAGCCGGCACGAAGGCTTTCCCGCACCCGTGCGGATGCTCCACCGCGGCCGGCCTCGGCCCAAAGCCCTCCCGCGCTCAGCGCGTTCGGGAGGCTTCTCCCCGCCGGGAAGCTTCCGGTGCTGGGGGCCGGGTGGGGGGTGGGGGCGCCGGGAGGCCCGGGGGGCGCTCAGCCTGGCGGATCGCTTGATCGCTCAGCTGGATCACCTGCCGGATTCCGAGGGGCGCCTCCAGCTGGGGTCACAGCTCCGGGGGCTCGCGCCTGTCCAATCTTCTGCGTGGGTCACCAGGTTCACGGTGAGCCTGGCTTTGCTTCTAGGCTCCTGTCGGTGGTTCCTTTCCTCCCTGGGGGTTGTCTGAGGCCCTCAGGTCTTGTGTGGCAGCCCTGCCCGCCCCTGTGCACCCCCATGGCCTCTGCAGGACCCGGTGGCCCAGGCCTTGGGAGCTCTGCCCCCAGACACCCTGTGGCTCAGTCCCCTCCAGGGTTTCTTGAAGGCGAATCTGCTCCTCATTCTGGGTTCTGTGCTCACGGTCTGAAACCAGAAAGGGAGAAGGCAGATGTCACCAGACTCTAAGCCACAGCACAGAGAGACTTTGGGGACAGCACCATCATCTCATTAGAGACAGTGGGGAGGGAGGAAGGAAGCATGGACAGATTCCCAGGGTGGGAAGGGGTGTGTGGTGGGTGATGCAGGGATTGAGGTGAGGGCGGGGAGGCCAGGCCAGAGGCAGGCGGGGAAGGGCACAGGGCCCAGGTGGCAGGGCACGGGAAAGGGCTGGCGGTGTGCATCTGAACATCCTGACTCCCACACGGAAGTCAGTGCAGCTTTAGCATCCCGGAGTTTGGCCTCCCTCCCAGATGCGCCTCCCGTGGGAGATCCATGAGCTGGACGCATGGGTTCCTGCAGGGCTGTGGTAAGAGAGTCGACCCGCCAGGGCTGACCGGCGCGGTCAGGTTGCCAGTGAGAAGGTGCAGCACCCCCTGGAGGCAAGACAAGGAAGCCGCAGAAACAGCTCTGCGCGGCCGGAACGAGCGCCCGCTCCCTGCGCTGCGTGGAGCCCGGCTCTGGGCCCGGCCCAGGGCGCCGGGCAGAACGGCCTGTGTCCCGCGTGCAGACTGAAGAGATGCCCGTGCGGCTTTGTGTTTCGGTGTCTGTCTCTGGCCCTCTCTGTGCTGATGTGACAAAGCAACATCACTAAGAGTATCTAGAATCGGCGTACTTTTCCTAAAATAAACCAGGACTTCTGTTCAAAGATAACTGTGTAGAGACCTTTTACTTCCTTTTTCCCCTCAATCCTAAAGGGATAGTAAAGAATGGGGAGCAGCGAGAGGAAGCCCAGAACCACGGCCCGAGAGGCCCCGCCTCTGGCAGGTCTGGCTGAGCGCCGCCCACCCCCACCCCCCCATTCCGCCCCCCCCCCGCCCTGAGGGGCCCAGTGCGCGTGCGTGCGCCAGCATGTGCCTGCGGGCTGCGGGGGACTTCCCCAGGTGAGGGGGGCACAGTATTTCAGATCTGACGTCACTCCCCCTTGGAGGACAGGTGCCTCCAGCAGGGACATGGCGGAGCAGGCGACAGAGCGATGAGCTGAAGTCAGGGTGGGTTTGACCCAGCTGCCTGCTGCCCCTCACCCCTGCCTTCCCCCAGGGCAGACCTAAGGGACTTGGGATGCCCTGAGATCGCTCCTCAAACGAGAATGAAGAAATCACAAGTGGCATCACTAACAAAAATGAAGAGCCCACGCAAAGGAACCTGGTGGCACAGAAGGGGCTGAGTCAGCAGAACGCAGAAAGAAATGGAAGGAGAGGCATCACCAGTGTCCCGGAGGAAGAAGCAGAAGAGAGGAACCCCGGCGAGCTGCCTCCAGGGGCCGAGGGATCAGCCCCACAGCCCCAAGGACCTGAATCCTTCAAGCACCCGAAGAGGTTACAGTAGGGCTGCAGGTGAGGACCTGCGGCCAGCGGGAGGCCCCAGGCAGCCCCCACCGGACTTCCCACCCGGAGTCTGAGCGATAACAAATGGGCTGGGAGAGAGCTGGGGCGGGGCGTGGGGTGGGGAGACACCCTGGAGGCTTTACAGCAGAAAATTCCAGTTCAGCGAGGCGGGGGGGGTGGGGGGGAGCAGGGGGAGGATTTGCAGCACATTGAGACCCAGCAGCTGCCCAGGCTCATCTCCACCCGCATGATGCCTGTGGGATCCTGGGGAACCTGCCCCGAGGACTGCTGGGGATGCACACATAGGGCAGCTCAACGCCCACCCCTGGGGGCTCACGAAGAAGGGAGACCGTCGGAGGCACAGCGGTGCGTGGAGCCGGTGCCCGGCAGCGGTGCGCAGAGCGCTTCCCCAGCCGCGGAGGCAACGGAGCCACCGACTCCGCAGGGAGAGCCGCCTGCGGGCACCGCCAGAGCGGGTCCTGTAGCGCCCGCAGGAGGTGGGGCTCAGCTGCAGAAGAGAACGTGGGGAAGGGCCCGGGCCTGATCCCCCAGGGGCGGCCAGCGGGTTCCAGCAAAGAAACCACCTGGAGAAGTAAAAAGGGGTCAAAGCAAACAGGTGTGTGTTGAGAAGCTGTTTAGGATGTAAAGTCCTCTTTGAAGCAGGAGCCAGAATAGCTTCCGGGGCTTTCATTGCTCCTTGTTAATTTCTTGGCCATTCTTCCTTTAGACCGCTTTGTGAAAAAGGAAGATGTATTTGATTACTTAATGTCTATTCTTATGAAACGAAAAGGCAGTATCGGAAGTAAAAGCCACACGAGAAGAAGGGGAAGTTGAATGAACACAACAGAAGGCCAGGTCAGGGGCGTGGAAGACGGATCTAAGGAGCCTCACAAAGTGAGGTGGGAAAGAACAGAACGACAGTTGGAGAAGACGGGAAGGTGAGGGAGGCAGAGACGGGCAAGCGGGATACTTCCAGATGGCTTTTCTGAAGAAGACCAGCAAAGGGACCATGAGACAGTCCTTCCAATACAGAAAGGGAGCCGTGAAGCCCTCTGCCGCAGGCAGGAGCTGCCAGAGGGGTCCTGCTGGGGGGACAAGTGGATCAGAGTCCGGGGAAGCAGTCTGGCCTTTGTGCCAACATGTCGCTCCATCTCGTTCTCGGGCGCTGTTCACCACCCACCATTCTCTGGCCGGTTGCTGCCCTGTAAACCCGTGGGGCACCCTGGGGTCAGGGTAACAGAGAGGGACAGCCGTGCAGTGGCGCTGCACACGGAATGCAGGGTGGCAGGGTAGGAAGGCCCGAACCCGGGGTCAGGAACACCTGGGTCAGATGCCGGCACCGGCAGGTACTAGCTGCATAATCTGGGCGAATGACTTCACCTGCCCGAGACCTAAGACGGGGCTGAAGCCCTCAGTTACTGTGCCACGGGCACGTATGGACACCTGTCCTCTCTCACTGCCCCGTGCTGTGGGCGGCTGACGAGCCATCAGCACTGTGTGCCAGGCCCCAGGATGGAAAGCTGTGCTCTCTGCCTGGGAGGAGAGCCTACCTGTGATTCTCTCTCTCTGCTTCTCTCTCAAAATAAATAGACATTAAAAAAATAAATAAATAAAGGTAATTTGAAAAGCGTAGGAAGAAAAGAACACTCTCTGCCCCCAAAGAAATCAGTCATCAGCAACTCTAGGGAGCGTTTGCCCAGATTGTCAGCCGCTCATTTAGGCTCTGGGTGGTGGCTTACTGTTACAGCAAACTGTGTGAGGGAGAAGCAGGGCGGGCAGCTGGAAGCACGGTGGGAGAGCAGGGGCCTGAGTCCCAGATCTGGGTTCAAACTGAGCCTGTGGTAACTCTTCTCTGAGCCTTGGCTTCCTGCCTGTAAATGAGGGCCGCCGGTGCCCGAGACGAAGTGAGGGTGGTGGTGATAGGGTGCATAGGGCTTCTAGCACCGCTCCCGGCCAACCAGAGCACTTCAAGATGTGAATGTTACTTTAGGATGAGGTTAAGCATTTGGCTCAATTGTTTAAAGAGCTGTAACAGTAAGTCACCACCTGCAGCCTAAATGAGCGGCTGACAATCCATGCAAACCCTCCCTAGAGTTGCTGATGACTGATTTCTTTGGGGGCAGAGAATGTTCTATTCTTCCTACGCTTTCCAAATTGTCTTTATTTATTTAAAAAATGTTTACTTTGAGAGAGAAAGAGACCTGAGAGCGGGGGGAAAAGCAAAGATAGAGAATCACAAGTAGGGCGCCGACAGCACAGAGCCTGACGCAGGGCTCGAACCCAGGAACTGTGAGAACATGACCTGAGCCCAAAACAAGAGTCAGCTGCCTAAACGACTGTGCCCCCCCCCCCCCCCGGCACCACTCCAAATTGTCTTTAAAGAGCAGAAATGACTCTCACCATGAAAACAAACTCCCAAAGGTTATTTAAGAAAAAGAATATTAAAATCTGTGCTCCTTGAAGACTAGACTTAAATTTCCCTTAGATGTGGGGCCTGGCTGACTTCTGGGGTGAGGCGGACAGCCAGGGGACAGGGTGGCTGGGGGCCTCACGGTGAGCACCTGTGGCCCCAGCGACAAGGACTGGTACTTGAGAGGGAAGCATCGCCCCCCACCCCACCCCGGATCCCAGGTTCTGGGAGAGGAGGGCCTGGCCGTGTCTCCTGGGCAGGGGACGCAGGAGCCGAGGTCCCGGAGGCCGCCAGAGAAGCCATCGCGGACGAAGCGGGCCCGCCTGTCCCGAGGTCCCGGCGGGACGGGGACGGCGCGCAGAGCCCTCGGGCTCTCCCTGGGTCGCACCAGCCGGGACTCTGGCAGCTCGCTGCCAGCGCTCCTGGGTGGGGGTCAGGCAGCTCGGTGCCCCCGGGGGCGCGCGGACGGGACTCAGGCAGCTCTGTGCCAGCGCTCCCGGGCGCGCGCTCCCGGAGGGACCCGGCCTGGCCGCGAGTGTCAAGTCCTCCAGCGGGAGAACGCCTTAAAGTGCGCAGGGTGCGGAGCACGGGGCCTTGGGAATCGGCCCGCCCCGGGCTGCGGTTGCGCGGACGCCCCGCCGCGGCTCCAGCCCGGCGGGATCCTGCGGCCCAGCGGCTGCACCGGGCGGTACCGGCGCTGGGGCGTCCGGTCCGAGGAGGCTGCGCGCCCCGCCTCGGAACCACGCCCCCATAGCGCCCCTGACCCCGACGCGGCCGAACCGCGGGCGCGCGCGGCGTTCCCCGGAAGCTCCGCCCCACGCCGCCGGCACTTCCGGGCGCTCTAGGAAGCTCGGAGGACTCCCCCGGGGACGGGCGCGGGGCGAGGGAGCCTCTGGAAGTGGTCGGGGAGGCCGTCGCCGGAAGGGGATGGGCGAGGGGACCTGGCGTGGAGGGGCCTGAAGGCCGTCGGAAGGGCTCTGTGAAGCGAGTGAGGGAGCCCATCCGGCGTGGGACTTCAGAGGACCTCTCGGGTGTGGGGGTGGCTGGGGGGTGGGACGCGGAGAGTGTCCTGGGTGGTGGGAGTGGCCTGCGGCGGGGTGGCGAGGGCAGCAGGAAGGGCCTGCAGAGGACGGTGCCGCGCTGCAGCCCGGACTGACACCCGGGTGACCACGAGGTCTTACCGCAGGAGCAGAAGAGGGGCGCGGCGAGGCTGGGCAGAGGGCGGGGCCGGAGCCGCCGCGGGCGTGAGGGCGGGCTCCGCTCCAGGGGCCTGGCCGCCAGGGTCTCCCCTGGACAGCTTCCTCTGTCGGTGCTCCTCCTTTGAGGGCTGATGAGAGCAGAGGTTCCCAACCCTGGGGCGCCGTCACTGGCACTGAGGGTGATGGGACTGAGCCCGGATTCCCAGCTTTACCCCAGGCCCTAGTCTCTCTCGGCTGGGATGGGGCCTGGGCGCCTGTGCTTTTCCGCAGGTTCTCCAGGTGATGTAACTGGTACCTTAGTGGGTTCGCACACCCATGAAAATGCAAGGCAGGGGGTTTCGTGTGAAGCCAGTGCCTCGTAAGAATTTGCTCAGCTTAGCACGAGAGCCCCAAAGCCAAGACAGGCCGTGTATGAAGCCGCTCCAAGGAAGAGGTACAGCTTGAGCAAAAAGGAGGGCGAGGCGGTGAAAGATGGTTGGAAGTGTATCCATTGTCTCAAAAGACTCTGCAAAGAAGCCTCCTTCTCTTGGACTTCTTGGCGGGGCGTGTGGCAGCTACAGGAGACAGTTCTCAGCCCCTCCAAACAAGGTTTACTGGACTCTGCACATGGGTCCGGCACATGGCACTTTCAGGGTGTGAGGATGGAACGGTCTCCATTCTCGATCTTGAGTCCCCGAAATGGGTTTTCCCCGCAATGGGCACACTTGCAGGCTGCGTGCGTGTGGAGATCTCTGTGACCTTGTCAATACACTGTGTGCACACGATGTCTCAGAAGCTGCTCCAAAAACACCCTACAGACCCAAGTGTCCAAGGAATGTGCCCCTTTCTAGACCATGACCCCAAGGAAACCCTCTGGCCTGCAGAGTCCTCTCCCACCGGCTCACTGTGGAGTGAACGCCCTGGCTGTGGCTTTGGTGTGAACAGAGAGAAGAAGAGTTTCCCCTCCTGCTGCCCGCCTGGTGAAGGCGCTGTTTCCGAGGAAGCTCTCTGCCTCAGGGCTTTGCTGTGCCGCTGCACTGCAGCGGGGTGGGGTCCTGTCGGTGGTATCTCTCGGATGCTGAACGTGCTCAGTGACAGTGGTATCCTGCATGGTGACCGTGACAAGGTACCTCTCCAGCCCGGATTATATGATGTGTCCACCTGGCCTGCCTCCATAATCCCCTCCTGACTCCGGTGCGCGCCCAGCGGGCTTTTCCACACTCACTACATTCCCAGGGTCTCTCTCCATGTGAACTCTGACCCCGACAACTTGACCCTCTACCCAAGGCTGCGCCAGGTCTAGTCCACTCATTGGCTTCTCTGCAGTGTAGATTCTCCGATGCTGAACCTGGCCTGACTGTGCCCGAACCCCTCCCACAGTCACGACGTTCCAGAGGTCTTCGCCCCCCAGCTCTAACGTTTCGTTACATCGAAGGTTCCATCCACCTTGGTTACACGTGCTTACATAGTGCTTCATGACACCAGAGCTCCGCCCGTGCCCTCCACGGTCACCACATCCCCTTGTCGAGCGCCCCACGGTTTCCAGCTCTGAGCGACGGGCTGTCTGCATCCACGGCCCCGGGTCTTATGAACACCGGCGGGACTTGTGAAACGCTGGCTGCGTGTGGGTGAGGATTTCCCGCAAAATCTTGCCTGAGGCCATCTGAGCCCTGAGTGGATTGTGGCCTTTAGAATCTATCTTGTGAATAACACTCAAATGCAGGAGGCCTCTATGCCCTGTGGCACCAGACGTTAGAGTTGGTCCCTCAGCTCCACCCGAGCTCCCAAACGAGCCCCCTCCACCCGCCTCGGTCCCGCACGCCCCGGTTCCTCTCGCCGGTGCCGCCCTGCGAGGCTCCGCCGCTAGGGGCGCCGGACGCGGCGGGCGGCGCGGGGAGGAGGTAGGGACGCGCTCCTTCCGGTGCACTTCCGGCTTGCTCTTCGCGACTTCCGGTTCGGTGGCGTCCGGGTGCCGCTTCTTGGCTTGGCGGAGGCGCTCCTCTCCGCAACTGCCTGTCTGGCTTGCAGTTTTTCCAGCGTCGCAACTAGTATAATGGAGACCCCGCGAGGGGGTCTGGGCCCAGCCCGGCCCTTCCCCAGCTCCCGAGACCCCGGCGGGAGAAACCCTCTCGGCGGGGTCTGTACCCAGCTCGGCCCTCCTCCAGCCCCCAGATCCCGGCCAGAAGTACTCCTCTACAGGGGTCTCCGGAAGAACAGTTTGCCTGGTTTTCACTAACGTCGGGATCCTGCCAGATGTGCTTTAGTGGAGAGCCTTGGTTTAGGAGATAGAGCCGGGGGATCCGACCGCTGACACACTTGGGTGACTCCTAGTGACTGTTCAGTCGTGCAGCAGAGGCACACAGCCACCACTGTGCTGCTGCACCCTGAGGACCGAGTTGGACGAAACTTGCCGTGTCGTACGCAGTCTCCTAGGTGGGGACACACCCAGCACAGTGCA
The DNA here is from genome assembly GCF_027475565.1 of Acinonyx jubatus. Classification (NCBI taxonomy): domain Eukaryota; kingdom Metazoa; phylum Chordata; class Mammalia; order Carnivora; family Felidae; genus Acinonyx; species Acinonyx jubatus. The sequence continues at coordinate 1,325,676 of NC_069394.1, forward strand.
GGGGCCCAAGAAAGGTTTCTTGAATGAATGAATCAGGAACGCAATGCAACAAACCATCATGGGAGGCAAGATAATTATTTTGCAGATCGTAGGCCATGAGGGTTAGGAACCCATACTTGTTAACTTCTGACTCTGGCCTGTGTCTGCCGGTTCTTCACACAATCTCATTTAGTGCTCACAGAAACCTTGTGACGTGGAGTCACCCCCAATAGACCTGTGCAACCCATATGTACCTTGCCCAAGATGGCCCAGGGCGAGTGGCAGAACTGGGCTACAAAGTAGATCGAATGTCCTTAGAAGCTGGATGCTGGGAGATCCCTCCCCGCCTGCTGAGGGGCACGTGGCACACAGCAGATGGCTCCACAGACCACGTGTTGGTTTTGCCTCTGGGCTCTCCACCATGAACCAGGGTCTCTCAGACTGAAACCCCAGGGGATCTGAGGTAGCCCAATACGGGATGTTGCAGATCAACCGAAAAAGACAAGTGTCTGGATGACACTGGCATTGGAAACGTGCAGGGGACGCTTCTGGTTCCCTCTGCCCATCCCGGCAGCTCTGCCCAGGCAGGTGGCGTGACTGAGGAGTCAGGCTGAAGGCAGTGTCTAAGGCCCATCTCCCTGGTCACAGCCACTGGCCCGGGGATGGATGGTGAATGGCAGGGCCCCCAGCAGAGCCCCCTCCTCAGGATGGTTCCAAGGTGCCTGGGGCTGGGAATAGCCCTTGCCCCTCTGGGAAGGAGTTGGATCTGGGCCTGCTTTAAGCTCTGCTCTGTGTCCTGGTGAGAGAGCACACCTGTAGCAGGAGGCATTGGGCCAACGCTATGGCATCAGGTGCAATTCTTATCCTTGCTTGTGGCGGTGAATTCTGTGTGTCAACTTGACTAAGCCACGGGGTGCTTAGAAATTTGGTCAAACGTTATTCTGGGTATGTCTGTGAAGCTGTTTCTGGATGAGATTAACATTTCATTTAGTAGACTGAGTAAAACAGGCTGCCTCTCAGTGTGGGTGGGCCTCATTTAATCAGTTGAAAGACTGACTAGAACAAAAAGGTCCGGTTTGACTCATGCAGGCACTGCCCCATCCAGTCCTTCTAGACAGGTGTGCAGGGCACAGGCATCTGTGGGATAGTCTAGGGTGGTGTGGAGGACCGCCAGGCTCTGCTCTTGGGGGCTGCCTGCCGGGTCCGGTCCTGGTGCTGGTGTCCAAGTGCACTCTCCACGTAGAGGCTGCAGGATGACCCTTCCAGCGCTCGGCCTGATGCCTGATGCCACGGCTCCCTGGGACATCCTGGGGTCTATCCGTGCAGGCTCTGCGGCCTGGTTGCTGGAGGGCAGAGGCCCCGCAAACCCTTGCGGTATTAGGGAGGGCAAAGAGTGCGAAGAAGGTCGCCGTCCCTCCTCTCTCAGGCCACAGCGCCACCAGCAGAGGCGCCTCAGCTGATGTCCTGAGACTGACGTCTACTCCTCTCCCCTAGAGCTGCTCTCACCTGGAGCGGGGGCTCATGGCGAGAGTCCAAAGTGCTTGGTGGCCACGGGGCCCTGGGAGTGGGGCCCAGAGAGGTGAGGCAGCCCAACCGCAGGGCCCTCAGGACAGGGTCCCGGCAGAAAGGCTTGGAGCTGGGGAGGTGAGGCTCGGAGTTGAGCTGGGGGAAGGGCCAGGCAGCCCCTCAGTGTGGGGATGGAGCGGGGTTGCAAGTGGTCAGGAGGGGGCAGGTGCCTGCTTCCCCACCCGGCTGAGCTCTGTCCCTACTGGAAGTCCGAAAGCAAGGCCCGGCTGCCGCTGCAGAGGCCTGGGCCTGTCTGGAGGCGCACGGTCCGGGCCCCACCTTCTGGTGTCTGGAGCACTTGGCGCGTGGCTGCGGCTGCGGGGAACCGACAGGAGGCACCCCGCCTGGGGCAGAGGCAGGGTGAGCCCCGACCTCGCCCGCCCCCGCCTTGGCTCTCTGCGTCTGGAAACACCCGGCTGTGGCTCCAGGTCAGTCATGAGGCCTCCAGGCCCGGGTCAGTTAGGACCGCCAGGAGGTCCCAGGAGACCAGACGCGGGACACTCCTCTCCAGGGACAGGCAGGGGCGACTCCTACTTCCGTCAATCAAAAAGAATTTATTCGGGCCACTCGGCCCGCGGGGCTGCCGGTGCCCAGCAGGACAGGGGCAGGAGGCGGGGGCCCTCTCTCCGGAGCCTCCCCCTCCATTGGGGGCCGCCCCCCACCCCCACCCGGGGCCGCAGGCCGCCTGCCGCGCGCTACTCCCGGTAGTGCACCCGCTGGTGCTGGATGAGCTGCGAGCTCTGGCCGAAGGCCTTGCCGCAGGCGCCGCAGGCAAAGGGCTTCTCGCCCGTGTGGGTCCGCAGGTGCCGAAAGAAGTGCGAGCGGCCGCGGAAGGCCTTGCCGCAGTCGGGGCACTCGTACGGCTTCTCGCCCGTGTGGATGCGCTGGTGCTCGATGAGCACGGAGCTCCAGATGAAGGCCTTGCCGCACTGGCTGCAGGCGTACGGCTTCTCGCCCGTGTGCAGCCGCTGGTGCCGCACCAGGTTGGAGCTCTGGCTGAAGGCCTGGCCGCACTCGCCGCACTCGTAGGGCTTCTCGCCGTTGTGGACGCGCAGGTGCTGCGTGAAGTGCGAGCTGTGGCTGAAGGCGCGGCCGCACTGGCCGCACTCGTACGGCTTCTCGCCCGTGTGGATGCGGTGGTGCTGGATGAAGCCCGACCAGCCGCGGAAGCGCTTGCCGCACTCGTGGCAGGCGTACGGCTTCTCGCCCGTGTGGATGCGCTGGTGCTTGAGCAGCAGCGACTTGTACTTGAAGCTCTTGCCGCAGGCCTCGCACCTGTGCGGCTTCCCGGCCCGCGGGCCGCCCTGCCGGACCCCGGGGCCCGGGCCCCTGCCGAAGCCGCCCTCCGGCTCGGCGGCCCGCTCGGGATCCCCCTCGGTCCCGGAGGCTCCCTGCGGTGGCGGCGTCACGCGCCAGGTGCCCCTCTTCTGGGGGCAGGGCGCGGTGCCCGGCGGCTGGCCCGTGGGCCGCTCCGAGCTGGACTCCTGCCCAAAGCTGTCCCCACACTTGGGTCTACGGGGAAGGCTCCTCAGGGGCCCCCTGTCCTGGTGCACCTCCTCTTCAGGGTCGCGGGGGTGGGGAGAGGAGGGAGCCGGCTCCGACTCCGCCTCGGAATCTGGAATCAGAAACGGAGAGCGGGATGGCACCAGCAGGGGGCGCCACAGTGCTGGGGACCAGGGCGAGGGCAGACCCAGAGTGAGGCAGCCAAGCCCCACCCCCCGTCCCCCGCTCCCAAAAGTGCTGCCCAGGCTCCTGGCAGAAATGCGGGGTTCGCCCCCTCCCGAGGCTCCGCAGGCCCGTGCCCCTCCGGAGCACTTCCGGGGGCAGCTGTCTCCTGGCCTGGCTCCTCCACGCCCCTCCTGACACTGAGGCAGGGAGGGTCGGCTTCCCAGGGATCCAAGCTCTGAAGCTTCCGGCGTCTCCAGAGAGCTCAGTGTACGGGACAGAGCCCCCGAAGAGGCATTTTGCCGGCTTCACACGGGGTGGGGGGTGGCAAAGGGCTGAGGGACCAGAGCAGCGGACAAGTGGAGGCTGAGGGCACTACACAGGGGAAAGAGGGGGCCCAGGGCGACACCCCGGCTGCTGGCAGGGGGATGGGAGCGCAGCTGAACGGAAGACGCCGACTGACTACGGGCTCTGGACCGCCCTCACAACCTGGGGAAATGTCAGCGACACGCCGGGACGGAACGGGGTAGGGGCCACTGGGGACAGAAGTGAACGCCGAGCCAGGGACAGGTGGGACCCAGTGTCCTGGCGGCGACGGGTGCGGCACAGAGCCTGGCACGGGGCAGTCGTGGGGAGACGCACCCGTGGGCAGGGCCCGGATCGGGGTTCTGCTCACCCACCCGGCCAGCAGGTACCTCGGCCATTCCGGACCTCCTCCACATCTCGGAGATCCAGGTGGGACCGCTCCTCCTCCTCCTGCGGTGGCTGGGAGAGCACCTCAGGGCTGCAGCCAGGGGAGTCTGGGGGCACAGGGGACGGGGCTCATCTCCCCCTCCTCTCCAATCTAGCCCAGGCCTCGATCAGCTGCCTGCAGGTGCCACCTGCTCCTGGGTGGTGCCCCCGTGGAGCTGGTGCTCTCCAAGAGCCATTTGGGTAGATGCTGCAGCCACGTGACACCCCTCTCCCGAGCGTGAAGGTCCCGAGGCACTGCTTGGTTGCTCTGGAGTAGGGGCAAGGGTGTGTGCCCTAACCAAAGCCGCCTGGGCCTTCCTGGGGTGCAACCGGCACACGGTCCCCTCCCTGGGCCCCCAACTGCCCCCCACCCTCCGTGAAGGGCCCGGGCCCTGGCCGGGCTGCGTCCCACCAGGTGGACATGCTGGTTCCTGCTCATGGGGCCCCATCCTGAAGCACCCTCCCACGCTGCTCAGTGCCGTGTCCCCCGACACCGGCCGCCTCTGGGGAGGCTGTGACACGGCACCTGCACCAGGGAGAGGCTTGCTCTACCTCAGCTGAGGCGCCCAGGCCTGGGGCCGGCCTTCCGGGGGCGGGAGGCTGTGGGTGGGGTTCTGGGGCCACGGAGCAACAGGAACTTTTCTAGAAGGAAGGGGTGCTCCTTGTTCATAAAGTGGTACAGGAAGTCCATGCTCGGGTGTGGACGAGGGGAGGAGTGAGTGGGGTGGGGGGTAGCCAGAGTTCAGGTCTCAGGTGCCAAAGCCAGGGGCCTGGTCTGGAAGGCCAGCCCCTGGCTGGGGGTGGGGGGGTGGCGCTGCCCCCCCCCCCCCACAGCTCATCCCGCCCACCCTGGGGCCACGTGTCTTTCTCTGTCACTTGCTTCTGCCCACGGACTGTCCCTCCAGCTGCAGGGCTCCAGACCATACCTTCCAGAACGCATTCTGGAAGCACAGCCTTGTTGTGGCAGGCCCCTTGGCTGGTTCAGCACAGATCTGGCTCCTAATGTGTCTGCAACCCTCCTGCCCAGCTCCCTGCTCTGGAGGCACAGGGAGGGGCAGCCTCGGCGACTTTATGCCCACACCACCCCCAGGGCCCAGCCAAGTGCCCTGTGCGCATGTGGCTGCCTTCACCTGCTCTGGCGGACCAACGGCTTGCCCGACACCCTCACAACCCGCCAGCACTGTGCTCAGCCAGAGTTAGAAACTGGCTCTTGTGTAAGGAGGACGTGGGAGACTAATGGGATCCAGTCCCGTGGGGGGGGGGGGGGGGAAGGGGGAGTGTGAGGGGCCCCAGGCTTCACAGGGTGGACCCCACCCCCAATGTGCTTTCTGGCTCACCTCACCAACTCTGGCCTGGGAGTTGGGAAGCTGGGGCTCCAGAAGTCCCAGCCCCCCTGGCTGGAGGGCCCTGGGCAGGTTCCTGAAATGCTGGGGTCTCTCCAGGGAAGACACTGGGGCACCGAGGAACCGCCCCAACAGAGGAAATGGGCTCGAGACCGCGAGGGGTAGATCCTGCCCCGGGTAACCGACTGGTGGCGGGGCCCAGTTCTCGACGACGCTGGGTCAGTTTCCAGGAGGGACGAAAGCATCGCCTCTCCTCCCTCCGCGCCCTCCAGCCACGCCCCCTCCTTCAGTGACCACACCCCTCAGAGCCTGCAAGGAGGGCCTGCTGGAGGCCGCGCCTCTCTCTTCTTTAGGGTCAACCCCGGTTCGTTCCCTGGCCGGCAGGCCCTGCCCACTTGCCCCTGGACAGTCCAGGGAGCGCTGAGGCTGCTGTTTGCGGCCAACACTGCCTCTCACTGGGCAAAGTCCCAGGCACACAAGGCACTTGGATGTGATTCAGGGGGCCAAGCCGGGCCCCTCCGGGCTCTTGCTATCTGGAGACTGGACCAGGGGCAGCCCCAAGCCGCGTGGGCTCGAGGGCCTGCATCCTGGGCACCAGCCTTCTCATCCCGCAGAGCCAATGAGGTCAGCATGGCTTCCAGGACAGCCCCGTCCCGGTCCCGCGTCCATGCCACTTAGGAGTTGTGAGCCGTGAGCCGTGGCTTGCTGGGCCCGGTCAGGGGAGGGAGGTGAGGGCATGGGCTTGAGTCAGCCTGATGTGTTCTCAGTCCCACTGGCCTCCACTGGCTCCCGTCTGGGCCCCCATGTCCCTGTCCGGAACATGGGGATAGGTCCTGCCTTGCAGGCGGTGGTGAGGGTGGCGGGAAAATGTGGAGGTTAAGGGTGGGCCTCAGAGTCCCGGCCGCACGGGGCAGGAGCATAGCCACGGGGGAGCCCTGGCCAAGGCCCTGAACCATTGTGCGGGGGGAGGCGGCCGCCCGGGCGAAGGCCTGCGGCGCATGTGCTGGGTGCCGTCCCGGCTCCTTCTGCGCAGCACCTAGCTCCGTACCCACCCCACACCCCCAGTCCGGCCCACCCCAGGGATGGGCAGGTGCCAGGAGGGCTCCCGGAGCCGGGAACAGCGTGGGGCCAGCTAGGTGCTGCTGACCTTCCGGCCTTGGACCGACCTGGGGGGTGAATGACACGTTCCCTAGCTGTGTGTGACCTCATGCCACCCCGTGACCTCTGTGGACCTCACTGTCCTTATCTGTTAATGGCCACCAGAGAGTGTGGTCACTGGACCTCGAGATGAACCACAGCCCTTGGCACAGAGCCTGGCATGTCTCAACCGTCATCCCATTGCTCACTGTGACGCTGAGACCCGACAAGGAGGGCTCCAGGCACGCGGCAAGCCATGCCCCAAGCCACGCCCCTGGGCTCAGTGCCTGCACTCTAGGACAGAGGTGGGATGAAACGCATGCTGACCCCTGACCTGGCTGTCATCAGCTCATGTGTGTCCTGAGCTGTAAGGCCAGGCCTCCTGTGGAACACGGGTGCAGACAGAACCCCAGGACTTCTGACGGCTGAGCAGGAGCAAGACCCAGGGGCCACCGCATGCCACGGGGCGTGGACACCCCCTCAGCACCGGCCGCCTGACTAGTCATTGGCTACTTCCGTGACTTTGATATCCCGAGACTCCGCCAGGAGGGTAGCACAAGGCTGGCAGCTGCATCCCTGCAGGTCCCTGGGGGCCCCAACCCAGACCAGCCGGCCCGGAACTCAGGGTGCTCTATTTTCTTGGTGTGGGAGCAAAGGCTCATAAAGGGAGACAAGAGGACACAGGGCCCTGCCTGCCCAACATGGCCCTGGGGGACTGTCCCCTAGGGAGCCGTTGCTCACAAGGCTCAGTCTCCGGCCTCGACCTCGGCTGCCCATGTCCCGACCCAAGTGCAAGGGTGCAGGAGCCCCAGCAGCCGTGAGCTGCCTTGTTTCTGGCCGCGCTGTCAGTGGTGCAGGGTGGGCGGGTGGTGCAGGGAGGTGGAGGGAGCGCAGCGCAGGGTGAGTACCGTGTTGATGACCGTGGAGGTGAAGCCGGGCCTCGAGGCGGTGGGTTCCAGGTGTCCCTGGTGACGCAAGATTGACAGGGGACGGGACACGAGGGGGCTCCTGACCGTCCCCCAGGGTCGCCATCTTCCCCAAGGCCTGCTGAAGGTATGCACACCTGGGACCTGGGGAAATGAAAACCATGGCAGGATGACGGGGGTCGGAGGAGTGTGTGCAGGGTGGGGGCGATGCCAGCTGCCGATCAGCCATGGGGAGTGGGGGGCTCCTTCGCTGGCGGAGAGGGGCAAGGATGTCAAGAGGTGCCATGTGGGACCTGGGGTGAGAGGCAGCTGGGCCCCCGGTTCGTCTATCCCACCGCGGGGCGGCACCAGCACACACACGTGTGGGGACCTGAGCCCTCATCCCAGCAATGGCCTGAGTGTCCTCCCAGCCCACACCCTAAGGCACGCTGCACCTCCCTGAAAACCTCCCACACGACAGCAGCGGGCTGCGGGTGTACTGAACCGCAGGAGGAGGAGGAGGGTGGGAAACTGAACTCTGCCTGCTGGAGCACAAACATTCTAGATTAAATCTTAACACAACTCCTGCGAGGAAAACCGTCCTCCTCAGACCCTGAAGAGCCCTCAGAGGCTGCAGGCTGCCAACCACATCTGACTGCGCGAGCCTCCTTTGCGGGGGAAGGTACTCTGCTTTGATGTGGTTTGCAAGAGTGGTTCGGTCCCACCTGAGAAGAACTTTTCTTTCACACTGTGGTGGAGCAGGACTGCTTACTGGGGTGTGAAGAGGGCATGGGAATAACAAAAGTTAAAGTACATTAAGCAATGGTTGCCAACAGTATCTGCTTCGAGGAAGTGGGGAGGCAGCCCCAACAGGGCTCCTCAGTGGCGCCTGGGCCATCCCGGCCAGCCCCCACCTCCTGGGCAGCCCTCGGTCCCTGGCGATGGGAAGGGTCACAGACACTCAGGGAAGTGGACATAAGCGGACACAGGGTGGGGCTGCAGGCATGACATCTGGGTGCAGGTCCCCACGCTCCTAACTCTCATCTTGTTACTCGGCTAACCTGCTGGGACTCGTCTGGGACAGGGCACGCACCCCCCACCCCCCTCCGCTCCAGGCCGTCTGCTCGGAGGTGGCGCTCACACAGGGACGCCCACCGGGACGCGAGCACAAACTCTGGGGCCACACTGCTGCAACCGACTGGAGGCGGAGGGGACAGAGATGCCCCAGCCAGCGGCTGACCTTCCCCGCCACCCCCCGCCCCCGCTCTCCTCCCGGCCTGGAGCCCGCGCCCCGCGGGGAAGGGCCCGCTCTCGGGGCGCTAGGCGGCGGAGCGCTGCCCGCCCCAGCTGAGGTCCGGCGCTCACACTCGCGACTGCGGACTTCTCGGAGCCTCCGTTCCCCACCTGCAAAGTGGGCACCGCGACGACCCCGTCGCCGGGGTTCGGGGGGCGTGGGGAGGCGCCCAGCAAGCGGACCCTCGCGATCGCCAGGGGCCAGTGAGCCCGCTGCGGCCCGCTACCCCGCGGAGGCCTCCGCTCCGGCTGGGCGGTCACCCGCGTCCCACCGGCCGAGCCCGGGCCACGGTCACGGCGGCGCGGAGACGCCCCGGGCGGGGCCCGCGGGGACGACACGCGAGCGCGAGCGGGCGGCCGGGCCGAGCATCCCCGCCGCCGCCGCCACCCGGCGCCCACTCACCTTCCGAGCGGGAGGCGGCCGCTCACGCGCCGGCCGGAAGTGCGCCCTCGCCCCGCCCCGCCCTCGCGCGTGCACTTCCGGGACGCTCTGGGCTCCGGAGGACCGGCGCCTCCGTGGCGCGGGGAGGGCCCGGCTGACCCGGGCGGGACGGGCGCCCCCAGCTCCGCAGCGATCTCGCCGTCCCCGAGCCCTCCCGGCGGCAACAGCCCCTAGTCCACCGAAGAGCTGCACCCAAAGCATCCTCAGTGGCACCTCTTCCCTCGCGGTGTTCCTTCTCGACGGCCACCGGTTGCTGGGGAGCTGGCTGAAAACAGACTCTCCTTTTTTGGACTGTCTCAAGGGCCCCTCTAAACTGCCTACCACCAAAATGTTCCCAAACCCTAGGGCCTGAGGAGCGGCTGTTACAAAATTTCCCCAAACTTAACATGGAATTCTTCCTGCTGTTCCTCCGAAGTCTTTTTCAGCCCCGTTCTTACATCCCCCCAAAGAAATTTAGGCGTCAGTCTCCTTGTTAGGAAAAACAAATAGCTGGAAACAGCTTCTGCGAACCAACCCAGCAGGGATGGACGTCCAGGCATTTGCTTGCCGCGCTGGCCCTGAGTCCCGGCGGGTGGACAGCATGAAGACAGGAAGGGAAGACCCACAGCCAGGGAGCCCCCAGCTGCAGGGATGCTCGGGGAGGAGGGAGGGGAGACCAAGCCCAAGCATCTGGACAGTGGCCCCAGGCAGGAGAGAAGCTGGAAGACCAGGGGCTTGTGAAGGACTCGCTGTGGGGGGGGGGGGGGGGGGGGGGGGGGGGCGGGGGCGACAGGCCGGTACCAGCCCGCAGCAGTTGACTCCTGCCAAAACGTAGAAGGTGCGGACAGCTGCTGCCTGCTCCCAGCTCCGCCAGCTTCACTCCCCGCACACGCAGGGTTCCAGCTGCTAGGCCCTGTAAAAATCCCCTGCGGCTCCCCTCCGCCTGATCTAATGCTAGGCCCTGGGGTATACCTGGGATAGGCCAGCTCCTGGGCTCAGTGGAGCTCACATTCTAGTGCGTGTGAGAGAGAAACAACAAATTGGCAAACACACCCACACCACAGGTGTAAAGCTTTAAGGAAGCACACGAGGGCTCTGTGGTCCAAGGAGAGCTCACCAAGGAAGTGACATCACGGTGGGGGGGAGGGAGGGAGGGAGAGAGTAGGGCAAGCTGGTCACACAAAGGCTGGAGGGAAGAGTATTCAAAGCAGAAGGGCACGTGAAAGGTCCTGAGACACGAGTGTCGCCAAAGGTTTGGAAGAGCCCAGGCAGGCTGGGAGCTGGATCAAGGTGGATGAATAGTCTGGAAGCCACGATTAGGAACCAGGAGGTACCGAAGGTCCTGGGCAGGGGAGTGAGATCTTAGGTGCATTTTAAGATTGGTTTGGGGCAGCAGGGAGGTGGGAGGAGACCGGTGCTTTAGATGGAGACCAGGCTGGGTAGGGCCCGTGTTGGGGATCAAATTCTGACAGCACCTGCAGTTAGGTGGGGTGTGGGGCATGGCGACTCGGGGTTCATTCCAGAGTATGGCCACAGGTCTGCTGAGATGGGTCGCTGGCCACAAGTCAAGTTCTGTTTTGGACGTGTGGCCCACGACACAGTGGTGGCTGGGGGCTCACCTCTCCCCGCTCCCCTCTCAGTGTGTCCCTCCTCCTCTCCTGGCCAGCCGTGTGTGGCCCTGCCGGTTTAGCTTCAAAGTGGGGCAGGGCACACTCCTGTTCCCTAGGAGGATGGGGAGCTGCGGGGGGGGGGGGGGGGGGTACTGCTACTGAGCCTTTTGGCCAATCACGCTTCCCACCAGCCTCCTCAGCCCGAACAGCATCCTGTTGGTGTTCAGGTTTCTGCTCAAAGCTGCCTCCCCTTGCTTTCCAGCCCATAAGCCTCGTCCACAGCCCTGTCTGTACCCCGGCCCATCGCCTGACTTCGGGTCTAACTCGAGTCTTGTCCTTGGCTGGGTCCTTTGCCACCGGGCATCCTGTGCTCTGCGGGGCGCTGGGCAGCTTCCCTGCCCCCACCCACATGTATAGCACCTCCCCTCAGCTGGACAACCAAAGATGTCTCCAGATACTACCATATCCCCTTCTGGGGGCAGGACTGCCCTTGGGAGGATGGCTGTTCCACGCAAGGCAACGTGAATGAGGGCGTGGGGGGTGGGCCAGCCTGAGCTCTTCGGGACTTAGGGCCTGAAGGGGGTGATCCCAGGCGGGGCACCTCCCAGACCCCCTCCAGGGCTACGACCGCAGGCATCAGGCCACCAAGGAACGGGTAGTTTCCCAGAATCGGGGGCCGAGAAGACCGTGTCTATTGAGGGATACAGTACGTTGTCACACGAGGGGCCACTCTCCTGCTAAGTCCGCAAATCCTCCTCTGATTGACGCGTCAGTCTCTTACAAGTCTGGTGAATGTGAGGCAGCGCCTCCCTGGGGAGTCTCGACTGCACCCCTAAACTGCAGGGAGATGAACGGGACCCAGTGAATGGGTCAGAACTGAGGTTTATTACAGGGAAACAGAGTATCCACAGGAAATAGGACACAGAAGCATTCTGGGATGAATGGGAAGCAGCCGGCAAGGAGTGCAGAACCCAGGCAACACCCTTCTGGATTAAGAAAGCGCGTGAAGTGTAGACCATAGGAAGCAGGGTAAAAACAAGACAGAACAGGTCTCCAGACGTCGAACACACTCACCGAGGACTGAAGGAAAGTTCAATAGACGTGACTAGTTGGAAATTTACATTTCACGGGCCCACCGGCACCAGCTGTGCGAGCCTGTGTGTGAACAGTCCAGCGGCCACCTCGCCTGGCCACGTGTGGACAGGGCCACGCACCTCAGCAGCGGTGTAAGGAGAACCCCGGTACGCCCAGCGCTCAAGCTCACCAGGAAACAAACACGTGTTCACACCGGAATGCCACGCGGGGAAGGCTGCAGTGACCTGGGGCACACGGGCTGGGACAGGGGGCGTGTGGGGCCCCCAGCGCCGGATCACGTGTGCACTGGGGCTAAAGCCCCCCAGGTACTCCCCCTGCAGGCCTCGGACACCCGCAGAGTCCCTGGGCAGCAGCGCCAGGCTGCCCCCAAGCTCTGCACCCTGGCAGGACTCTGGTCCCGGGGCCTGGGGGGGCGGGGGGAGGGGAGACCACCAGCTCGTGGTCTGTGGAACAGGCGGCTGGAGTCTGTAAGGACAACACCAGGAGACCACGAACTCTAAACTCCCTGCACAGAGGTCCCCGAAGGCCTGGGCCGCCCCAGAGCAAAGCCATGTCCTCAGGCCACAGACCCGGAGCCTGGCCACCACTGTCCTGGCCACTCCCGCCCTGAACTGGCCCTTTCTGGTCCCAATACTGTTTCCCTTCCCTGGACGACCCCTCCACCCTGCTGAGAACCCTATCCTCGCCTGCCCTGGTCCAGAGCACATGTCCCAAGTGTCCCTGTGCCACAGGCTTCTGCCACGAGCACAGGACCACCTCCAGTCCTGCCTCGCTCTGTGGCATGTCTGGGGGCCTAACTCACTTGCAGGGGAAGGAATGACACTTTGGTGTCCAGACTAGGGATAGACACAAGAGGTCACTAGAAATCAAGCCCAGGTGACATCCCAGTGCCTACAGGCTCCCCAGGAAGGCAGGGGACCTGGCAGAGACTAGAGTCTGGAGCCACGGGTCAGCCCCCCGATCTGTGGGGAGAAGGAGCAGAACCCCCCCCCCCCCCCCACATGGCCCTCACTGCTCACTCTCCCACGGTGCTGGCTCCCACCTTCCCTCAGATTGAGGCCAGACAAGGCTGGGAGGGACAGATGCTGGCCCAACTCACGGGATGCCAGTGGTAAGGACGATCGGTGTTGCGTCCCTGGGACATCCGCAGCCATCCCCGTGTCTGTTCCATTTGAAGGCCTCCATGGCGCCCCTGCTGTCGCAGAGCCCTCCTCCGTTCAGGGCAGGGCCCTCTAACTGCTCCTCCTGCAACGGGAACCATGCTCAGCGCCCCTCCCCCCACCCCAGCGCTTTCACACTTGGAAAAGGCCTTTCTCTGGGACTTTCCAGGAGCAGAGAGCTGGGGAGTCCTGGACTTTGCCTGCAGCGCAATCCTAGAAGGCCAGTGGTGTCAGCACTGGCCTCCTGGGGGGGCGGGGCCGGAGGGGTGAACTTTGTGGCCTTCCGGGTCCAGGTTCGGAACCAGGTGAAGGCGCCCCCCGCCTCAGGGAGTTCGCCCGTGAACCCCTTCTCTCCACTCATTGGCAGGCATCTCCCGGTGTGGGTTTTCTGCCGCCAAGCTGCCCGTCCTGTCTGTGCCCCGTGTCCCCACCTGTCCCTTAGACGTTTTCTTTCTGCTCACCTGGGGGTTTCCTCTCCTCTTCCGTACAGCTCTCCGTCTGTCCTCGGAGCTCGGGAATGACCGGAATTCTGTCAGGCCTGAGGTTCATGTTTAGGCGTATTGCATCAGGACCTTCTTGACTGGGGGTGATCTGCTCTCACAACTGGAAACGGACAAGGAAAACCTTCTGAACAAAGAAATGCAATTATTACCTGGTTCGTTGTCGGGAAGCCACAACTACCCAAGTAAGGAGCTGGCTTCCGTCACGTGGAAGCTGGTGTTCGCCAACGCCGTCAGGGGGATGGGCCCCAGACCTGGAAGGCGACAGAACCAGGGGAAAAGTGCTCCCTGTTTCTCAAAAAGCTAAGAAAGTTAGAAGATAAAATACAGTAAAACCTTGGGTTGTGAGGAACTTGTTCTGCAAGATGAGCCAACATTTCCAATAAATTTTAACTTGATAAATGAGCGATGTCTCGCAATAGGGTCACAAGTGGCACTGAACATCACATGATCACAACGGAGCCAATGGTTCTTCCCTCTCTCTCTCTCTCTGAGGGACTGTTACGAATGCAGTGTCACATTTCCGCGAAATCCTCAAAAGGAGGCAAAAGCGAGTGTCATTGGATAGGTTCCTTGTTAAAGTTGCACCAAAAGGGGCGCCTGGGTGGCTCAGTCGGTTAAGCATCCATCTTCGGCTCAGGTCACGATCTCATGGTTTGGGGGTTCAAGCCCCGCTTCGGGCTCTGTGCTGACAGCTTGGAGCCTGGAGCCTGCTTCGGATTCTGTGTCTCCCACTCTCTCTGCCCCTCCCGCGCTCATACTCTGTCTCTCTCAAAAATAAACAAACATTAAAGAATAAAAATTAAAAAAAATAAAGTGGCACAAAAAGAAAGATCCCATTGAGCCAATAGGTGGCAGTGATTCCGTTAGCGATGGTGAAAGGGGTCCTACACAGTAACCCTCCTCTGTCTTGTCTCCCTCATACTAGGCACAAAGGTTTTCAAAGGCAAGTGCAGGTTATTTTTCTATTTTGTATTATGTTACAATATTGTAATCATTTTTATACCAATGTTTTTGGGTTGTGGAATCAATCATCTGAGTTTCCATCATTTCTTATGGGGACACTCGCTTTGGATTACATGCATGTTTTTGGAACAAGTTATGCTTGCAAACCAAGGTTTAACTGTGTCAAACACACGTAAACTTGCAGCGTATGTGATGTGGCGCGGGACAGAGCTCAGACACCCGCTTACCATCCACACGGCTCAGGAACTAGCTGCCACTCAAAAACGGGAGCCCACGTGGCCTCGCCTGCCTGAGGAGCCGTTGTCTTGAGTTTGGTGTGAGCTGTTCTTTCGTCTCTGTCTCGTTTTACTGCACTGATATTTCCAAACAACTTGCTGTTCAGTTCTGCGCTTTATAATAATGACCTCCTGTGACCGACTGACTTCGCTCAGCGTTCTGAGATGCACAGGTGGTGGTGAGGGTCTGCCCACTGTTGATGCACATTTGAGTTATTTCCAACTTTTCTGACAGTCCGCGTGCTAAACGTCGCTGCACGTGGCTTTCTGGGCACCCACACAAAAGTTCTGTAAGATATTTTAAGAAGTGAAATTTCTACATGAGCACGACAGGGCACATCTTTAACTTGCTAGGACGTGCTCTTTTTGTTGCTGAACAGATAGATACCTTTTTAAAATCCCATATTGTTACCAGCACATCAAACCCAATGGGCTTCTGTCCCTGTGGTAAAGTCGACATGGTGTTGATTACTTCAGCCATCGGAAGCGCACGATTAAGCGGCATTGAGTACCCACGACGCTGTGTACCCACCACCGCGATCTACACCCCTAACCTGGTTACCGTGCCCGTCAGAAACGCTGCACCCGTGAAGGTCTCCCGTCCCCGCCCCTGGTAACCTCTACTCTGCTGTTCTGTCTGCGCGCCGCACAGCAGCCGGCAGGGCCACGTCCAGCTTCTCTCACTCGGCACCGTTTCCGCAGTGTGGCGGCGGGCGTGGGGGCTCGTTCCTCTTTCGGCCGAGTAGCACTTCGTCAAGTGGCTACACCACGTCTCGTGCAGCTGTTTCATCTGGTGAGACTCCCGGGGCATGTCCGCTGACGGCCACCGCGAACGACGCTGCCCCGCGCCTCCACGCACCTGCTTGATTCCGCATACACAGCGCAGTGAACTCCGCCGACCTTCAACGTGACAACGGGCTACACCCTCGCTGACGCCTTACTTGGGACTGTTGTCAGATGCCACGGAGACAGCAGCATCGCCTGCTACACGCCCAGGAAGGGTTTCCCATTCCAGGCCGTGCGCACACGTTACTCCCGGCCTGGCTCCAGGTGGCGCCGAGAGGAAACCCTGAGGGCGGGGGGGGGGGGGGGGGGGGGGGGGGGCACTGGCCACACGGAGCCTGAGGGCACAGCGCAGCTACGGTTTGGGGAGATATTCTGCATCGGCTTTAGAAAATTCTATTGTATTCCTTATTTGCGGATGTTGGATTTTAGCAAATATTTCTGCAGCTGTTAAGATAATAATATCTGTTAGTGTGAGAAATGATAGCCGTTTTAAGCCACACTGGCCTTCCTGAAACAACCCAGTCTGGTCATGCTCCACGACGTTTCCCCGCCGCGCTGGACGCGGCCTGTCGCTATTCCGTCGGGGAGCAGGCGGCGCTGGCTGTGGCGCTGACGTCACGGCTCTACTAGCTCATAAAAGGTGAGCCGGTTCTTCTTTCCAGTGTCTGAGTCCACACAGGACTAGAATTTTCTGTTTCTTGAACTCACAGTACCTGACTTGAATTCTTTGGGGACACACTCTGTGCAGCAGTGACAGGGTCTTTGGGCGGCGCCCTCTCGTGCTGACTTCACCACCTGCCCTTTCTCCTAAAACCCGCCTCGTACGCGCTCACATCCACTGGCTCGTGCGCTGTCTTTTCCTCCGACGACCTGCTGTCACCTTCCCTCTGCATCCATAGCAGTTTACGGCTCCTTCCCTTTTCCTGGACTCCATTGTCACACGATGCCAGCTTTAACAATCCGTTTTTCCTTTTTAAAATTTTATTATAGAGAGAGCGCAAGTGGGATGGAGGAGCTGAGAGAGGGGAAGAGAGCGAGAGAGAGAGATGGGGGAGGAATTTCAAGCAGGTTCCACGCTCAGCACGGAGTCCGATGCGGGGCTCGATCCCATGCCCCTGGGACCAGGATCTGAGCTGAAATCAAGAGTCGGACACTCAGCTGACCAAGCTGCGCCCAGAAGCCACAACGGTCCTTTCAAACAACCAACTTCTGCCTGTGTAATTCTCTCGACAGCCTCCACTCCCACTGGTTTTGATACTTTCGGGCGTGTTACTTGCCCCCTTCTGCTGCTGTTCTTATGAAGCCGGAGGCCCAGCTCGCCGACTCCTAGCTCGCCCGCTGGCGTCCCCACTGCTGGCTGCAGTGGCTCCCAGAGGTTCTGGCAGGTCCTGTTTCAGCGTCCTGGAGGCTGGAGGACTTTATAACTTTCATTATGTATTTTTTTTCTTTTGAGTCAGGTTATTGAGAGGGTTTTTTCCCTAGGATATGAGTTTCGTTTGAACAACAACAGAAAAACCATCAAGGCAGAGATTAATCTGGGAGATCTGGCTCTGGGGCCTGGCGGCGGTGCGCTACCACGGCGGCGAACGCAGAAGAAACGGCCCATCTGCCTCGCCAGAGCGCCAGGAGGCAAAAGTGGCCACTAACCGAGTTGAGTTTGACTTCGTGATTTTTCTCGTGATTGTAAGCTGTATTTAAAAAACATTTCCAAGTCTATTTTTTTTTCAACTTTTTTTTTTAATTTTTATTTTTGGGACAGAGAGAGAGACAGAGCATGAACGGGGGAGGGGCAGAGAGAGAGGGAGACACAGAATCGGAAACAGGCTCCAGGCTCCGAGCCATCAGCCCAGAGCCCGACGCGGGGCTCGAACTCACGGACCGCGAGATCGTGACCTGGCTGAAGCCGGACGCTCAACCGACGGCGCCACCCAGGCGCCCCCCAAGTCTCTTTTTTTTAAGTGTTTTTCTGTTGTTCTCCAGGCTGATGCTGTTGAAATCAGCCGCGGTCCTACCGGGAGGGGCCCCAAGGGCCAGCGGTACGGGCACCGCTCACGCACGGGAGCTAACATCCACCTCGCTAAGAACACAACACGTGACGGGAAGCTCTATGCCCAACGTGGGGCTGAACTCAGGACCCCGAGATGGAGAGTTGCACAATGTACCAGCTACCGCCTGAGCCAGCCAGGCGCGCTAAGGGCTGACGTTCTTACAACAGTTAGGGGGCGCCGGCCCTGCGCTCGGGACGTCCCATCTTAACTCACTGGATCAGGTGAAGCACCATCAGCATCCCTGTGTCGTCCCTGAGGAAACCGAGGCAGCACAAGGAGGTTAAGTGATGTGCCCAAGGTCTCCTATCTCCACGGTGCCAGTGCCGGCTCAGGACGGCAGCCCCTGGCCGGAGAGCCCGAGCCCTTCACCACTCGCTTCCTTTCCAGAAATCAAAGCCAGAGAGGGGCGCCTGGGTGGCTCAGTCGGTTAAGTGTCCGACTTCGGCTCAGGTCATGATCTCACAGTTCGTGGGTTCGAGCCTTGCATTGGGCTCTGTGCTGACAGCTCAGAGTCTGGAACCTGCTTCAGATTCTGTGTCTCCCTCTCTCTCTGTTCCTCCCCTGCTCATGCTCTGTCTCTCTCCTTCAAAATAAATAAAAACATTTTAAAAAAATTAAAAAAAAAAAGAAATCAAAGCCAGAGAATCAGAGTATGTTTCTTTATGGACACCCACCTGCCTGCTGCTGGAGAGGCTGGGGCAAGCCTGCCATCCTTGGGCTGTGGGGGCGCCCATCTGGCACGGCCAGGAGGAGGGGATTTGCCAGAATGGTCTCCACCTGTCGATTCCCTTTCTGGGGATCTGTCCTGCTGGCCCGAAATGCAGACGAGATATTTATCTCAGCGTGATTTATAATGCCCTAAACCAGAAACAGCCTACGTGCCCTTCTTAGGAAACCGTTAACCCTTCTCGTCAACGCACCATTAGGCAGCGGTACAAGTAAGGTGTGCAGCCTTCAGGATAACAGAGAAAGCGGTGGTTTCGCTCCCTCGTACGTCACGTGTTGTAACATACACGTTATGTAACGATACGTTACGTATTAACATACACATCCCAGGGTGTTATAATACTGTAGTAAATAAAAACCAAACTAAACTGAAGTGGCCTCAGACACCCTTGGACGTGCGTGGGCGCTGCCATGGCCATGGCGGACGTCCGCGTGTCCACACCCTGCCTTCCAGTACATCAAGATGGGCTCCCCCCACAGGGTTTCTTTCCACCTTCTGCGACCAGCTTCCCCTGCCAGCACCCAGTTCTGAAGGGCGGCGACATGCACCGACGGGTGGCCCTCACACACTTTCCATCCAGAACAGGCTCAAACTGGCTGCCGCCGGTTTCTGTAAATAAAGCTTCGCTGGCACACGTTCACGCCTGTGTTGTCTGTGAGTGCTGCCGCATGTCACAGCTGAGCTGAGTGCACACAGAGCCCGTGGGGCCCCACAGCCAAGCACAGTTACTATCCGGCCCTCAACAGAAAACACCCGCCGGCCTTGCTCTGGCTTCAGGACAGACCGACACTCAAGCGATTTGCTTCCTTGCTCTCAGCACACATACGTGTCTTACTTGTCTGTTTCTTTGAACTTGAAAGTGTACTCAAGGCATCATGACCCCGTGCCCCTGAAACCTTAGCGCGCACCTTTTACAAGGACAACGTCTGAGATGGGCCACAAACCACACCAACACGGGGAGCCTTGAAACCGAGGGCACTGCTGCCCAGTGGACAGTGTGGACACAGGTCTCACAGACGTCCCACGCGTGTCCTTTACAGCTGCCCTTCCAGCCCAGGCTCATACGCCGTGTCTCCCCTCTACATCCTGTCCCACCAGGGGCGAGCTGGGTCAGGTGTGGGAGGGCCTGCTGCGTGGGGGGCTCAGCTCAGGCAGAGGCGTGTACAACATCATAGCTTTTACAGAGAACAGGAGCAAACACCTAACCTGGAGAAACCTTCCCTCTGTGAGCACCTGCGCTCTGGCGTCTGGGACCACCTGTTTGGGAAACATGTCTGCATCCGAATTCAGGACCTTCTTCCAGGACAGAATCCCCATTTTGGGGGTCCAAATAGCTGCAAGTGTAGGTATCAACATTTTCCTAGTAAAAAGCTGTATTACCGCCTGGCCGACAGTCACCTCACTCCCCCTGTGCTGTCAAGAAATTCTGGGACAAACCGCACCCTGCTCTGCAGAGCATGGAACCCCATCCAGACCATTCCTGGAGGAAAACGGAGGGTGGGCACAGCATGTGGACTTGGCCGGGGGATAAGACGGAACTTGGAGGGCAGGCATTAAGAAGTGAAACTAACCTGGAGAGCTGATCCCCGGAGGGCAGGGCACACACACTGCCTCATGTCTGAAGACCCCCACGGCAGATGCAGGCTGGCTCGAAGCTGCCCTCACATCCTTGGGGCCCCCACCACGCGTCCAGGGCAGGAATCTCCCACGGTGGCAGCATCTAGGTCCTGAGTGGTCCATCTGGGTGAGTCGGGCTGCTCACCCGGGGTTGGGGGCTGGGCCAGGGGGTCCAGTTCCTGGGGATGCAGTGGGGGAAGGGGAAGCTGAGTCCCAGGACTGGTGCTCCAGCCCAAGGAGGGAAGCCAGACACAAACCACAGGACTGTCACCACGGCCAGCCGAGTGGGGACAGCAGGTGTCTGGTGCAGCGCCGTGGGGACCTGACCGCAGGCCTCCTGCCAGGCTGTGCGGGGATGGGCTCGGGACCAGCAGGTCAGCAGTCTGCAGCCTGAAGTCTTCGAAGGAGCAGGTGAAAAGGCAGAGACCAGAGCGGGTGCCACAGGGAGGCCGCAGGGGGAGGTGCTGGGCCGCTCGCAAGCTCCAGCTGTCCCTCCCGCCCAGACGGCCGTGACACAATCACACTCACCGTCTCTGGTGACGCAGCTGCACGTGTCTCCCATGTTATCACAGTGTCTCGACCTGGAGATGGCCTGTACCCCACTCTAGCACGTGTGTACCGGGCTGGGCTGACCGTCCCGATGGTGGTGGAGACCCACAAGCACAGGTGCACTGAGCGCACGGCCCGCGGGCGCCCGGCCTCCATCAGACGTCGGATGGGGGACGGCGGGACAGGCCCACCCTGGATGGTTCTCACGGGCGCGAATGCCGACTCTCGGCAGACGGCTTCCCCACGCTCAGTGCTTCTTCCGCGGGTGGCGTTTCCGATGGCGAATGAGACATGAGCTGTAGGCGAAGGCTTTCCCACATTCCTTGCATTCGTACGGCTTCTCCCCAGTGTGCGTTTTCTGATGTTTTAGGAGATTCGAACTGCAGTTAAAGGCCTTCCCACATTCACTGCATTTAAAGGGCTTCTCTCCGGTGTGGATTCTCTGGTGCTTGGTGACGTCAGAGCTGTGCCTGAACAGCTTCCCACACCGATCACATTTGAAGGGCTTCTCTCCAGTGTGAACCCGCTGGTGGCGGAGGTGGTCTGTCTTATGCTTAAAGATGCGTCCACACTCGCTGCACCCATAGGGCTTCTTTCTCTGAAAAGGAATGAACACGGGAACCCCCTCGAAGTCATCTTTAAACGAAGCATCGAAGGCATCAAACAAATGTTCCTCATCCTCAGGACTCGGGCTGGGTTCCTTGCCGTGCTTTTTGGCCAACGTGGACCTCTTGCTTGGCCTTTCCTCCCCAGACGACGCTTTCTCTCCTTTGGGTGTGTCCTTCAGTGAATGCACTTCCTCCTCTGGGGTCTGGGCCTTCCTTCCACCCATGGGCTTTTCCATCGTCCTTTGTTCCCAGGAGGAGGGGCCACTGGAAGCCGGGAAGGGCTACTGGGGAAGGCCGGGCCGGATTCTCCACTTCTGCAGAAAGCTCGTTCTTTACACACAGCTTTTCATCTGTCCGAGCTTGTACCGAAGGCTCTGGAACGGAATGTCTGCACCAGAGAGAGACTCCACCAACCCCTGTGCTGGTGGAGAAGCCACAGCAGGACTGTTAGATCGCACCAGCGTCCGGGAAGAGCACAGCTGGGACTCTCGTGGCACAGAATCACTAAGGGACGGATGGGGGCGGGGCGCGCTGGGGAATTTGGCCCCTTCCGTTCCCCGCTTGTGTGCTCGTTCCCCTTGGACGTCTCCTGAGCCTCTCAAACTGGACGTGACCAAACGGGACGCTCGCTCTAACCCTCTCCCTGGGGCGGTGCCTCCGGGCCTGTGTCTGGTAGGATCTGACACGTACCACGACCAGCAATCCCATGTGCTCCCCAAGTCGGGAGTTTCCCCCACCATTTTCTCCCTCCCATCTCCACTTCCTGTATTTGGGACCAGACGATGTGCTTTTGGGGCTCTAGGCTGAGAGGTGGCATGTGCCTGTCACTTAGAGCCTGGAGTCTGAGATGGATCAGACTTGGGGCTGGCTCCCTAGTGGGCGCCCTACCCTCCCCCCATGGTCTGTCTCCACAGAGCAGCCAGTGAACCCCCTACCCCGTACCTGCCCCGGTGTCCCTCATACTTACAAGCCCTACACGCGCCTGACCGGGCCCATCCCTCGGCCCTCTCCTCACTCCCGTCCTCATGTCCAGCTTTCTTCAGACTCCTCAACCATACCCAGCGCTTCCTGCCTCAGTGTCGGGCTGATTCCAGAAACAGGCCAAGCGCAGGTTTTTGCGGGGCCGGCCCCTCACTTCATTAGGAGCTCTGCTCCAAGGGCCCTGCCCAGAGAGGCCTCCCGGACTCAACCAGTGCCCCCCAACTCCCTCTTCCCTAACCCGGCCCCAGACTTCCTTGTAGCACTTCACCAGAGCGAACTCCTCCCAGAGCCAAAGCCCAGGCAACGATCACCTAGACCTTGCTCACACTGTCACTGTCTGAAACACCTGACGGACCCTATCCCTAACTCCCTCTAACAGCATCCCAATTTCGCCACGAATTCAAACAGGGTTCACACAGCCCAGGTGTTCGCAGAAGCAGCACCTGCACGTCTCATCTTGTCTGCTGCCATTCCTCTCCTGTCTCTTTTCTGTCTCATCTGTCAGCTTCCTGGACCTGCCTCTTCTCTCAGCGCTAACTGATGGAATTCTAGCAAAAAGCCTTGACAGACTGCAGGCTCTTTAACTGTTGGTGGAAGATATTCCATGAGATTAAGGCCTTTTTTTTTTTTTTTTTTTAAAGAAAAAGCTCCAAAGGCAGGTCCTGTTTTAATTTTCCAATATTCCTTGAAGACCTTCCTTGTTAAGACCTTCTTAACAAAGGTATCTCATGACCTATGACGACTACCTGTACCTACTAGGAGGCCCATAATCCTGACAAGCTGTCCTACCCCCAAATGGGATGCCCTACATGATAACACTCCGGGTGCTGTATTTTTCTTTGAAACTTCCTTTCCATCATCTACTTACTTACCATCCTTTTAATCTGTGTGCCTATCCAACTCTGTGCGTGAAAACACAGGTTTTTAAAGTAAGCTCCATGCCCAACGTGGGGCTTGAACTCAACACCCCAAGATGCTCTACTGACTAAGCCAGCCAGGCACCCCCAAGTGATGTATGTTTTAAGGTATAAATACTCTGAATTCTCTTTAAGCCTTTCCTCTTCTCCCCCATGCAGAGGCAATACATAAGACGACTGTAGAAACTTCCCATCCTGATAAGGAGTTTGAGAATCTAGTTTCTTCTAAATAAAAATGTTTAGGGGCGTCTGGGTGGCTCAGTAGGTTGAGCGTCCGACTTTGGTTCAGGTCACGATCTCGCGGTTCATGAGTTCGAGCCCTGAGACCGGCTGGCTGCTGTCAGCGCAGAAGCCGCTTCAGAATCTCTGTCTCCCTCTCTCTCTGCCCCTCCCCCGCTCATACTCTCTCAAAGATAAACTTAAAAAACAACAACAAAAAGAAATACCCTAAGAATTAACATTAAAAAACAATGTTTACTTACACTTGATTGGGATTCAGGCCTATGTGGCCCCAAAGGCTCTACTGGAGGCAGCTTCTGGGAGGCTGTTCTGAGCATCAGGTGGGAGCCTGAATCGCAGGTAAAGGCAGCTCATCTGGGCTGAGGGGAGCATGTAGAAGTAAGAGGGGACCCCTGCTGGAGAGGGCAGGTGGACGGAGGGCAGAGGACCGAGGGCAGAGGATCGCCGCACCAGGCAAGGAGGCTGGAGTCTAGCTTCAGTGGGAGCCTGAAGGAAACCAAGAACCAACATGAAATGAAGACCCACCCAGCGGAGGGCCTGCGTGGGGTTTCTCTGTGCTCCGGTCTCCTATCAGGACTGCCACCG
Source organism: Acinonyx jubatus (assembly GCF_027475565.1). Lineage (NCBI taxonomy): Eukaryota > Metazoa > Chordata > Mammalia > Carnivora > Felidae > Acinonyx > Acinonyx jubatus. The sequence continues at coordinate 1,349,381 of NC_069394.1, forward strand.
GGGCAGCAGCTGCCCTGAGATGTGGCTACTTGCGGGCAAGGGTCATGGCTTTTTCACCCCCGAATCCCTGGTTACTGGGCAGGAGCCAGCACATGCCTGTGCCCAGGAAACATTCTAGATAATCGACTTGTCTGCCTCAGTCGAGCTGGCAGGTGCTTGAAGGCAGCAACGGTATTTACCCACTTCTCTAAGTGCACAGCACGCCAAGTTATTAAATAGTTAAAAACGCGGTAGACCAGAGGTTCTGGCCCCTCACTTCACAGGCCTGTGGACACGAGTGCCCGCTGCAGCCGCACAGACCACTCAACCCACCTGGCCGGAGCAGGGGCGCCGGGCCCAAGGGCCGGTGCCCGCCGCGCAACGTCGGGGCAGCTCTTTTACTCTCTGGGCCAGGCCCCTTGTGCCACAAAGCGTTGGGGAGCCACCGCGGCCGGGGCCCCCGGAAGCCCCGCTCACCCTGGCCCCGTCCCCCTGCCTTCAGAAGCCGGGGTCTCGGGGGGGCGGGGGGTCTGCATCACTAGCGGGTCTGGGATCCACGGGCAAACGTGCACCCCAACAGTCTGCTGGGCCCCCTGCGGGCCAGCAGCCACGAGCCGTGCCGAGGAGGGGGAAAGGGACCCCGAGGGGGCAGCACGACGCACCCCCGCCAACGACAGGGCCTCGTCAGCCAAGTGTGCAGGGCCCTGGGACGCCGCCTTCACCTCGATCCGCACGGAGCTGGTCCTCGCCCTCCTCCCCGCGGCGCCTGGGAGCCCAGAGAACCCGGAATCCCCGGCTGGAGGACGGGGCGAGCGCGCCCGCCACAAGGCGCCCGGGAACGACGTCCCCCGCGCCGGGCCCCGCCGCGCGCCAATCTTTCCGCGCCGGGCGACCGAGGCCCGCCCGGCCCAGCAGCCGGCCTCGGCGCCGACCGGAAGAGCCCGCCCCTTCCGGCGCCGCTCTAGGAGGAGGCCCCGCCCCCAGGCCGCTCAGTGGTACTCCGTGGACGGCCCCGCCCCCAGCTCCTGGTGCCCTTTCCTGGGAGGGCCTGCTCGTCCACCTTCCGCGCCCGTCCATGCTCTCACCTCTGCGCCCCCTCCCTCGCGCCTGCCCCTCCCTCACTCCATCCTCCCTTCCTCCACCCTGTCCCTCATCCCTATGCTCACCCGAGACTCCTCTGTCACCCCTGCCCCCTCACTCACCCCTCTCCAGCCACCTGACTGCGCTACTCACACACAGCAGGTGCACTTGGCCTGTTCAGTTGCACTGGCAGCGTTCCCTCTGCCCGGATGCTCATCCCCAGCTATCTCCTTGGCGCACTCCCACCTCCTGCTCCGCGTCTCCAGGAAGCCCCGACTGCTCTCTCTATTAGTTTCCCGGTTCCCACAAATTTAGCTGCTTAAAACACTTGTTTGTTCCCTCACTTCCTTGGAATAGGTGTCCAGATGTCCTGGCGTGGCTTAGTTGGTTCCCTGCTTGCTCTTGCCAGGCTGCAGTCGTGGTGTCAGTGGCTGCATTCTCAGCTGGAGGCTCATCCGTGGAAGGATCCACTTCCACACTCCCGTGGTTGTTGGCAGGATTCATTTCCCGGTGGCTGTGCCACTGAGGGCCTGCTTCCTTTGGCTTTTGGCTAGAGGCTGACCTTAGGTCCCGGTGGCCACCCACCATTCCCTGCCATGTGGCCCCTTCCAAGGCCAGTTCCCAGCATGGCTGTTTGCTCCTTCAGGGCCAGTGGGAGAGCCTCTCTTCCCAGGTTGCTCAGATGGACTGTCACAGAACATAGTCTAACCGCGGGAGTCACCTCTTGGTACCTTCCTCATATAACAACAGAACCATAGGCATTACCTCCTGTCACCATCATACAATGTGACCTAACTGCAGGAGTGACGACCTGTGTCACCTTAGAAGCAAGTCCCAGGTGCCCCCTGCGCTTGGAGAGGGGAGCAGAGTCCATAACTCCATAGTTGGTCTCTTCTCCCACCCCTGACTCCCCCGCCCGTCCTGCATTTTCTCAGAACACGTTCCACTAACACACTATGTAATCTCCTTATTAGTGTGTTTATCACGTACAGGCGCACCTAGGAGGGTGGGTTGGGTTCCAGACCATAGTAGTAAAAGCAAATATTGCAATGAAGTGAGTCAAATGACTTTTTTTGGTTTCCCAGTGGCTATAAAAATTATGTTTACACAATACTGTGAGTTATTAAGTGTGCAACAGCATTGTGTCTTTGAAAAAACAATGTATGTACCTTCATCACAAAAATACTCTCTTGCTAAAACCACCAGCTGAGCTTTTAGCCAGTGCGTCTCTGCTGGCCGAGGGTCTGCCCCGAGGACGATGGCTGCTGGGTGGTCCGCGTGGTGGCTGTGAAGCCGGGGCGGCGGTGGCCGGTTTCAAAATAAGACGGCAGCGTGAAGTTTGCTACGGCCGCGGATGCTTCCTTTCACGAACGATTTCTCTGGAGCAGGTGATGCTGTTTGATAGTATTTCACTCTGGGCCACGGTAAAACTGTCCATTAGAATCACCCTAGCATCCTTGAAAAAGTTTTTTTTCAGGTGTCACACAAGAGCTGGTGAAGCAATGCCATAGGGGCTGAACCCCGTGATGCACGACCGTAGAGGCCCCCCGGTGACCCTCGTGGTCGGTCAGCTTAGGGGGCATCAGAAGGCAGGCCCCTCGGTGCAGTGCCGCTCAGCCAAAGCTGTGCATCTCAAACACCTGCACAGCTTAGGGAACCATTGCCTGGACCCCCCTCCCAGGGGTTCTAACTGATGGGCAGGGGCAGGGAAGTGGACACACAACACTGGCATTAAAAAATTTTTTTTGAATGCTTATTTATTTTTTGAGAGAGAGAGAGAGAGAAAGAGTGTGAGCAGGGGAGAGGCAGACACAGAATCTGAAGCAGGCTCCAGGCTCTGAGCTGTCCGCACAGAGCCTGACGTGGGGCTGGAACTCAGGAACCTTGAGATCATGACCTGAGCTAAAGTCGGACGTGTAACTGACTGAGCCACCCAGGCGCTCCCAACGCTGGTATTTTAAAAGTGCCCCTGGACGATTCTACTGGGCAGCCAGGTCCAGAGCCACACTGTTCGGGAGCACAGGTGTGGTGACGCACAAGGGGCTCAGTGAAGCCTTGGACGCGGAGCAAGGTGGAGACATAAGAGGCCATCAGGTTTAGTATGCTTCCAAGAAACGCTGATTCCTTACCTGTAGGCTTGTTCCTCAGTTATGGGTCACACACCTAGAAAAACTCACATCTGACTCCTGGAGCCTACAGTTTATGACAAGGTGAGCAGTAAGTACACTCATTCTCCAATTATGTGATCTTCCCCATGTTCATCTGCGGACAGGTTCCCCCGGAGGCAAATTACTAGGGTGTCGCGTGGGTGGGAACAGGCCAGGGCAGCCCGACCCCCAGGTGACATCCGCCGCGTCCCCCCGCAGCGTAAATTCACTGTCAGGCCCACCCTGGGCCGAGAGGCTGTGGTCTGCTCGCACGGCTTCTTCCAAGAGGTAAGCTTCCTTCCCTCAAGCCTGTGGCATCACTCTGTGACTCTGTTTCCTTCACTTGAGCCCGTGACTCTGTGACGGCGTGCCGTCTGGAAGGAAAGGCCCCCCGCCTGTGGCTGGCGCATTTGGCGCTTCCTCCTCTGCAAACATTCCGAAGTCGGGATTTCTGGGATCAGGTCTCTCCAGGTGCATCTTCTGCGGTGGGATGAGCCGGGTCGTGGCCCCGACACTGCCACATTCACTGCTCATCTCAGGCTCCTTTTGGGAGGACCGAGGACACGGAAGGGGAAGGCATGAGTGAGGCTTTCCCGTGTCTCCATTCCTTCCCCCTCCCCCCATCTCTAAGAGCCTGTGGCCAGGTGGCCCCCCCACCCCTGCCAGCAGGCCCATCACAGAGCCAGGCAGCCCCCTTGGCACTCCCTCAGGCGGGATGCACCTCTGTGCAGGGATCCTCCTCTGAGGCTGGGAGGCCCGAGTGTCAGGGGACACTGACCACAACGAGACCCCTCCACAGCTCTCAGGTGGGGGCCCGTGATCCCCCTCTTTCTGGGAGGTTCCAGATGAGCCTTGGGTCCGTCGGCTTCTGCAAACCTGGCGGTCACCAGAGGGCCGGGATTCAGCAATCTCCATCCTCAGGAACGTCCTGCTTTTGGGTCAATGCCTCATCCTCACAGGGAGAACAAGGGCAGGAAGTGCACTGTGGCCACCTGCTTCCTGTGTTGGGAGAAAGGAAGTCCTGAGACCACCTTAGGACTCAATCCTGGGGTGGGGTTGGGTCAGTGGACAATGGCAGGCCACCAAGGGGACAATGGGGGGGGCAGGAGAGGGGAGGAGCTCAGGGTCGTGGGGAGGACAGAGGCTGCAGGGGAGGGGTGCCCAGGGAGGATCTGCACGTGCCCTCCCCCAGCTGGCAGGTCCTGTGGGCCCAGAAAGGAAGGGGGCACAGCATTCTTCCTCAGCTTGCTCCCAGTGTCAGGACTGGATGGGGCACCCAGCGCCCTGAGGCAGCCCCAGGCTGGTTTCAAGGTGGGGGTGGCGAGGCACCTTGGGTAGGGGTCCCTCGGCCTTGTTTGTCGACTCCATGTTAGGGGTCACTTGTCGGGCAACAGAAGGGAGCAGGGTGAGTGGGCGGACTCAGTGCTGCCAGGGGAGAGAAGCAATGCCTCCACAGGCCAGCGTGAGGGGGCCTGGAGCCCTCCTCACCCCCAGGAACAGCTCCAGGGGTGAGAGCAGGGGCCATCACAGTCAGCCCTGGCATTGGAGCACCGGGGCCTGGCAGCCTCCGCACGGACCCTCGGAGATGGGTTCTGCTTTTCTCCAGTTTTGTGGACAAGAGGACTGAGCACAGACAGGCTACATGGGTGGCCAAGGTCACACAGCCCGCAGCGGTCAGAGGTCAGCCCCGGAGCTGCATGGGCTCCTCTGTTGTCTTAGCAGCTCCCCCGCCACACTGACAAAGGTCAGGAAGCCTCGACAGCATCCACGCTGCAGGGCAGAGCCTTTACCCAGGACCATCAGGCTCCAGAAGTTTCCAGCATCAGGCTCTTGAGGAACACCCTCTGAGGGTCCCAGTACCCGCACGTGCCCTGGGGTGAGGGGCAGGCTCTGAAGGTCACTCAAGCCTGACCAAGGCCCAGAGGCTGGCCCACCGCCTGCAGCCTCTCGCTGTCCTGTGCCGCTGGCCTCTGGGACACGTGTCCTTCCTTGTCGATGGGTGAGCCGGGCTTCTGGAGGGGTGCCTCAGGCCCCCTGCTCAGTGTAGAAGCGGGGACCTAACACGAGTGCGCACCGTCACCCACCGGCGGCGCCAGCAGAGCTGACGCACTTTGCCCAGGAGGCCGGTCCAGACGAGGGCCTGGTGGCTGCAGGGCCGACCTCTTCCGGTGGAACCGCCGGGTCATAGGGCGCGCTGGCCCAGCCCCCCCCCCCCCCCCCCCCGCAGACATCGTGCCAGTCTGCACGCCAGCTTCCAGATTCCTCCGGAGCGCGGCATCCTCGCCGCTCTGATGACGGAAGTTGCGCGGGGCTCCACCACCCACACGTGCCACAAGCTCCCGAGGGCTGTGGTGCGGGTCCACGATCCCGGTTCCAGTGCGGAAGCGGGGCCTGGGAGTTGTTAACCTTCAAAATAAAACTTCCAGTCGTCTTACCAGCAATAATGGGTTTGCTCGGGAATGGCAGAGAACCGCAGCCCCGACAAAGCAAGACCGCAGGCAAGTCAGTCCGCAGAGCCAGGAAGGAGAAGGCTCTTTTACAGAGAAGAGGCGGGGCTGGGAGCGGCTGTTGTAAACTCAAAGTCCATTGGACTAAACTGGGAGCTGGAAGTGTAGTGGCTGCTCATTGGCTGGGCTGTGACAGTCTCTCATTGGCTGGGCTGAATCAGCCTCTCACTGGCTGGGCTGTTGCCGGGGCAGGAGGAAATCTTCCTTCCACCTGCCCAGCGGTAAAGGAGTAGGGAAAGTGATAGGACCGCCAGGACCGCTCTCTTCCTGTTGCATTTGCGGGAGAGTAGCGGGTGTGAGAGCTCCCCCTGCCGAAACTCCCCGCTCCCATGTTAGTGAGGTTTCCTTTCCTGACTTTTCTCAGGTGGGGTACGCGCCAGCCGGCTGAGGCGGGGAGGACGCCTTCCGGTCGGGAGGGGCTCTCTATGGGGCATGCGCATGGGGTCCGCAGGCGAGCGACCGCACAGCCTCCTGAGGCCGGCCCAGGCCGAATCACCATCGAGAGCACCAGCTCTGCAGGACAGGGACACCCTGGGGAATCGGGTGGTGGGGGTGGGGTTTGCAGAGAGGGGCGTGTCTCCATTCACAGGGAAGGTCTGCGTGCAGAACCCAGTGCTCTCGGGCCGGGTGGCTGTTGCTACTGCAGCACTTATGGGGGACACGGGCATGACAAGGGCCATGACAGGTCACTGAGCACCCTGATGGACAGATGGAGGGAGTACTGAGGAAGCCAGCAGGAGCATGTAATCCTGCCTGGTGGCCAAATGTGGTCATAAAGGCCACGGGCGGGAGCCTGGTGCCTGTGAGCTGAATTCTTGGCTTTTTGAGCATGTGCTACAGCACCCCCATCTGTCTGCAGGCCCCCCCACCTGCGCCAGGCTGTCACCATCAGGCCCCATCTCCCCCATCCTTGGCAAACACCTCCCTAAACTCAGCCCAGGGCTGACGCCACTCTCGCTGCCCTCACGGAGCTCTGTCTCAGCCCCTTGTTAGTGGCCGGGTTACGTCCCCAAGATCCATACGCTGAGTCCTGCTCTCAGGGCCGCAGAGGGTGACTGTGCTTGGAGATGGGTCTTTATGGAGGTGATTAAGGTAAAGGAGGTCACTGGGAGCCCTGATCCAGGCCGACTGGTGTCCTTACAAGAAGAGAAGCAGACATGCTGGGGGGAGGGGGGGGGGACAAGCATGTGAGGACACGGGGAGAACCAGCCTGTGTGGACCAGGGAGGAGTCCCATTCCCCAGACACCTGTTTCCAAGGGAGGGTGAGCGTTGGGGTAACCTTTGCTGCCCCAGTGCCCAAGGGGGGTGGGTTCTGGGGAGGCCTGTCACCCTCGGGCTCTGTCACTGTCTCTCTCACACCCTCTGGGGTCTGCCTGCATCCTCCCCACCCCTACCCCCTACCCTGGGGCCGCCCGCTTCCTTGGGGGGCATTAGATCCCCACGTCTCTGTGCCTGTGTCCTCAGATGGTTAGAGCTCGCGGGAGGGAGGTGTGGTTAGAATCTGTCCCATGAATTATTGGAATCTCTGTGACAGCCAGCGGTGGCGCGTGGCTCCAGGCACAGCTGCGTGTGGGCAGTGGCGCATCCGGCGGAGGGAAGGGTGTTCTGTCACCTCAGGCTGGGCGTGACTGCAGCCTCTAGGCACAGGTGGCCTTGCCCAAAGGGACAGCGTGGGGGCTCGCCCTCCCCCACCGGCCCATCATATATTCAACCTTAAAAATCCTGACCCTGGGGCGCCTGGGTGGCTCAGTTGGTTGAATGTCTGACTTCGGTTCAGGTCATGGTCTCACGGCTCGTGAGTTCGAGCCCCGCGTCGGGCTCTGTGTTGACAGCTCAGAGCCTGGAGTCTGCTTTGGATTCTTCGTCCCTCTCTCTCTCTGCCCCTCCCTCGCTCATGCTCTGTGTCTTTCTCTCTCTCTCAAGAATAAATAAAACATTAAATTAAAAAAAAAAAACTCCTGACCCTCTAGGAGCCTGAATCCGGTCATGAGCAAGGGCGGGGTCGTCTGAATCCTGTCTGGATGGCAGGTGTATACTTAGGGGCCACACAGGGGCTGACAGCCACCCCTGACTTCTGGGCTGTGGCCCCTGTGACCAGGTGAGCCCTTCCGCTGGGCCCTGGGACTGGGCTTTATCCTCCTTGGGTCCGAGGCCCAGCGCGCAGCCAGGCAGGCATCCAGGGGGTCTGTGTTGGGCGGTGCTAAACTCACTGGCTGACATCCAGGTCCCAATCCCTGGAGCCTTGGACGTGTGGCCTCATAGGCACAGGGCCTTTGCAGATGTGATGGGCTTGAGGGTCTGGGGATGAGAGATTGTTCTCGATTATCTGGTGGTCCCAGGTCACCACAAAGGCCCTCGAAAGGGGTTGGTGGAGGGAGATTTGAGGCAGAAGACGGTGTAGAGACAGAGGTTGGAGGGGGGCTGCGAGCCGGAGCACAGGAGGCCATGAGGAAGCGAGGGAGCGGGGGCTCCTTGCTAGAAACAATAGGGTGTCCTGCGGCACTGGCCAGAGACTGAGTACAGGAGGTGGCTCACGTGGCTGTGGGGGCCGAGAGGTGTCCCCCCTGCCTCTGCGAGCTGGAGACCCAGAAGCCTGAGGAGTGGGGGCCCCGGTGCCTGAGGACAGGGGAGGACGGACATCAAGCTCCAGAAGGGTGAACTTGCCCTTCCCGCCTTTTCGTCCTTTCGGGCCCTCCGCTCCGCAGATTGGGTGAGGCCCACCCACGCGGGCAGGGTCGATCTTTTTACTCAAATGCTAATCTCTTCTGGAAACTCACAGACCCACCCAGACATCCTGGGGCACCCTCCATCCGGTCAGGCGGACACGTAAAACGGGCTGTCGCAGCTCCCAAAAGCACAGCCTGCCGACGCCTTCATTTCAGTGTCTCCTTGTTCAGGTGGACTTGTTGGGATGGCGGGGACGCTGGGCTTGTTGAGGTGGCTGGGAGGGGCAGTGTTTCGGGACAGGGTGCCCGGCAGGCAGGCGTCAAGTCCTCACCACATCTGAGCCTGCCTCCTCCTGTGCCCTCAGGAGCAGGTTAGAGCCCCGGGAGGGGTCAGGCTGCCCCTTCTGCTTCCCCAGGGGCGGGAATGGGGAGGGGGCAGGTCCTGGCAGGGCCCCAGGACCCCAGAGAAGAGGCTGTCACGGAATCAGGAGCCCCAGGCCAGGGCGGGCTCTGTAGCCTGCACCTGGTGCCGAGGACCGTGAAAGAGGGTCAGCTCCGGAGATGTTGGGGGGTCCTGTGCACTCAGACTCAGGTCACTTAGAGCAGGCTCTAAGGCAGAAGCTGGAGGGAGAATTCTGTGACGCAGAAGCACCCAGTGCTTCTAAGGGGGGAGGAGCAAGGCTAATCAGGTCTCTTTTGGTCGCGAGGGACTCCCATCAGCACGCGCAGGAGCTGGGGCCCGTGGGGTTGCACCGACAACAGTTCACTTTGCTGAGTGCGCACTGCCTGCCGGGCATGTGGCGTTCGCCGGGCCTCACTGAGGCTGGTCCGGCCAGGAGGGCCCTTCTCCCTTCCCACCTAGTAGACAGGGAAACCCAGCTGGGGGGGTGAAGGCGTTCATCTCGGTCATGGAGCCGGTGGGGCGTGGCGTTCACCCAGGGTCGTGGAACCAGGGACCTGGGCTTACCTAACATTTTAACTCAGCGTGGCCCCCGAGCTCTGCTGTTCTCTGATGTGCTTTAGTAGGGGGCCGTGTGGGTGGGTGTGTGCCCATGAGTGTGTGCACTAGTGGGAGTAATGTGAGAAGGGACGCACGTGCAGGAGTGCACACGTATGATAGAATGTGAAAAGGCAATGACAGAGAAACCCAGACAACTGGCTTCAACCCCACAGCAATTTATTTCTCTCCCAAGGAAAGGGGTCCTAAGGTAGGCAGTGTGGGGCTAGTACAGTGGTTCCTGGTCACCAGCGATCCAGGCCCCTTCCTCCTTGCTGCCCTACTAGCCTCAGTGTGCTGCCTCATGGTGCAAAGTGGCTGCTGAGCCCCAGCCATCATTTCAGGGAACAGGAAGGAGGAAGGAGAAGAAGAAAGACATGTCACCTCCACCTCAGGGATCTGTCCCCCCCACCAGACCTGGAGGTTTTCATTAATAAGGAAAGAAGGAAACAGAGAGTGGGAAGCTGTCTACCTGCTGGAGATCCTTGACAGGCAGCGGAGGACCCTGGGCTTCCCTACCCTGGGGATGTTGAGCTGGTGGAGATCAAGGGCCTTGTTCCACACTTATCCATGGAGAAACTGAGGCCCAGACCCAGGCTTCCTCCCTCCTGTCCCAGGGCTCTGTCTTGGCACCAGTCAGGAAGCCAAGAGCCCAGCAGCCAACGGTGCCAGCCTGGCCACAGTGGACACTGGGGCACACTTGGGTTCTCTTCCCAGCCCCTCCCACCGCCCACTTCTCAGGAACCCAGGCAACAGTCACGTGCATGGAGGCCTTTCAGTGGCGGGAGGGTGAGGAGAGAATGGGGCCGCCCCCACCCCCACTCCAGCATATGACACGTGTTTTCTCTCCCCAGGCTGTGTGGACCCACCCTCTGAGCAGCTGAGGCCTGGACCTGAGGCCCACGTCCTGGCACAGGCAGTGGGGAGAGAGGCCGCAGATGCCAGACAGATCGGACGTGCGGGGACACGCGGGGACACGCGGGGGAGGGAGGAGCCAGTGCTGGCCGTACCCCTGAAGTCGCTCCACGTTTATTCTCCAAAGCCGGGGGGTGGGGGGTGGGCAGGTGGGTAAGGCACTGGAGTGAGTGCTGGCCATCCAGGGTGTGAGCCCGGCTGGGGTTGGGGTGGGACCACCCACTCAGGACCCCACGGCCTGAAGGCCCGGGAGGAGGCTGAGGAGGACAGTGGCCACCAGAGTGGGGCTGCCCTGGGGGCTCCCTGCCCCCCTGCCCAGTGGGTCCTGCCAGGGTGGGAGGTTGCAGAGTGTGGACTGGCAGCAGGTCACGGTCATCCGGGTCCCCTCCACTGTCTTGGCGAAGGGCTGACACGCGTCTGCGCACCACGCCGAGTAGGTGGTCAGAGGGCCCGACCCTGGGAGGGAACGGCTTGGTCACCCGGGACGGGCCGGGGCAGGGGGGAGGCCCGGCTCCAGGCTGTGCGCTTTCGGCAGGGGGAGACGGGGCTCCTCCCGCTGCGGCCACCCCAGTGGCCCGCTCACCGGTGTTCCCGTGGGAGACGACGGCTTTGCAGAAGCTGTGGCTGTGGACGCAGTTCTGAATCCGGTCACAACTCTCCCCCCTGTGCAGGGCCTGGCAGGAGTAACACTGCAGCAGGGCTGAGAGGCGAGGAGGGCTCACCCCTGCAGGAGCCTCCCCGCACCCCTTCCCCCCCCTTCTCTGCGCCCCGGGGCCTCTGCGCTAGGCTCCCCGTGCTGGGCCTCCACCGCGCCCTCTCTGCTCCGCCAGCCCCTACGGCCTCCCCGCCCCGCAGCGGCTCCGACTCTAGGCTCCCTACTCTGGACGGTGGTGGAGGGTCCCAGCCAGGGGAGAGGTGACGGGTGTGCCGAGGGTCAGGGCTCTTCCTCCCCCTCCCCCCGGCAGGCAAGGTGACACACGGTCCCCCTATGCCAGCCGCCAGCGAGCCCGGCACTCAGCGGGGCGCACACAGTGCCTGCGCCCTCGGGTCGGGGGAGACGGGCACCTCTGCCCCTGCCGCCTGCAGTCACACTGGCCTCCTCCTCCTCTTCCTCATCGTCATCGTCATAGCCATCCAGCCCAAAGTCCGCGTCGTCGTCCTCCTCCTCCTCGCCCTGCACCTGCCCTCTGCCTGGCCACACAGGCACGTCTGTGAACCCCTGCTACCCGCGCACAGGGGACACACGCTCGAGGCTGTGTCCCCTCCCCGCCCCCCGCCTGTGCTTCACCACTTCTGTGCTCTCTCCCTCCCCACCGTGTCCCCCCTGCTGGCCCCCAAGCTGGCGGCCCTACTGGCGTGTGGCCTGGCGTTGTCTCTACCGACAGCATCCGCGGCCGTGGGCCAGCCCTTTGCAGCAGCTGCCCCCCGCCCGGAACCCCTCAGGGTGGGCTAATTTACAGAAGAGGAAACCGAGACCGGGACCTGCATTTTGAACAAGTGAAATCTGGGGCTAGGGAGGGGCTGGTCTGGGGATCTGTGGGAGCCCAGGACAGCTGACGTCCACCTCCCTCTGGCCTCAGATTCTAGCCCGATCCCTTTCTCCCCAGTCCCACCCCAGGCTGGGTGCTCCGAGGGGCCCTGTGGGCCCGGACGATGCCGGCCCCCCCCCCCCTTGCTGCAGGGGTGTCCCCTTGCCCCAGTACCTGGCTGCTGGCACAGCAGCAGGGCCAGGAGGACGGCCGTGGGCACCTTCATCCTGCCGGGGTTGATGGGGCTGTGTGCTTGTCTTCTTGCTCAGGCGCTGGATCTGTGGGAAGTGGGACAGAGGGCACTTCTGGGGGCTTCCTGGAGGCCCTTGGGCCCCGGCCCCCCCCAGCTCCAGCCTCAAACAATGGGCCTCACTCTGGCCCCAGAGCCAGGCATCAGGCCAGGGACGGCCATTTCCCTCCCTGACTTCGGGGGCCGGGGGGAACGGGAAGTCACTGTGGTCGGCCTTGGGGGCGTCCTGTCCACCTGTGCCGCTACTCCCCAGCCTGGCTCGCTCGTTGGCCCGCGAACCTGGCCCCGGAAGCCGTCCTGCCCACCCGCCCTGCACCTGCGCCCCCTGGGAGCCAGCCCCGGCTGTGTAGACACCGGAGCTTGGCGTCCCGGACCCTCAAGCTGCATATCACTGACCTTCAACCCTGAGTCAGCCTCGCCAACGTTCCACAGCTGCTCGGAGAGTATTTTAATACAAACACCATGGCTGTGTCCACTATGCGCCCCCCCAGCGCCCCTACCCAAGGCTTTGGTGGGTGCAGCTCTGCCTGTACCCGAGGGGCTCATCCCTCACCTGCTGAGACGGCATCTCCTCGGAGAGGCCTTCCAGCCCCCACCCACCGCACACCCCATCCCTCCCTGACCTTGGAGGTACCCCCGGCCTCTCCCCATGCTGCTTGCTGAGTGGGAGCTGGCCGGGCAGGGTGGGGGGAAGCTTCCTGGGAGCCTCAGGGACCCGCCTTCCCTTCTCCTGCCCTCCAGCTGGTGGTGTATCGCGTGAAAGCCAGCCTGGCAGGCCCCCCACCTGTCTCCCCGGGGGCACCCCCCTCCTTTACCGGCCACAGACCTGAAGGGGTGTCGAGAGCCCCTCCCCCCTTCCTGGTGGGACCGAGGAGTTGGGTGGGGCAGGGGGCTGGCTTGGACCTGGAGCCGGGGCTGCCTGCCTCAGTGCCCAGGCCCCTCCCTTGGCCTTTCTGGGTCGGTGTCCCTGACTATCCACAGGCGGCACCTGTCTGAGCCCGGGGTTCCAGGACACGGCGCCTCCTGCAGACCGCAGCGCGGGGACTTGGCTCCCTTAGAGGAAGCCACCCCCTACCCACAGGGCTCAGGGCTGGCGGCTGGGGCCCATGTTTAGAGCCTGCATGGTAAACGGCCTGTGCCCTGGGCTCAGAGCCCTTCTAGGTCAGGGCTTCCTCCCTCAGCCATGCCCATATCAGGGGCAGCCCCGGGGCCCCAGCTCCCTGCCCGAAGACCCCTGCACAGCATGGACCCGGTCCTGCCTGCCCTCCCCAGTTTGGCCGGGCTGGCTCCAGTGGGTGGCTCCCCCACCCCCAGACCTGGCTTCCCTCAGGCCAAGTGGATTTAGCAGGCCATTCTGCTCTTCCTGCCAGTTGTGGCCCTGGGCACACTTCCTCTTGCCCTGGCAGAGGAGGAGACGGTGGGGGCGGGGCCACAGGCCCTGCTTTCCTTGGGGAACTGTGCTGTCCTGCGCTCGGAGCCCCTATTCTATCCCTACCCTCATCCTCCCTGTGTTGGCCTCTGTTAATCTGATCCAGACCTGGGAAAGGGTGAAGTGTTTCTGGCTGAGGGGCAAAGGTCTGACATCTGTGGGGACAGGAAGGGCATCTGTCCCACCTGCAGGACACAGGAACGGGGGAATGGAGCTTTGGGGGGCAGATGTGGGCTGTGGGGACAGATGGGGTCTCCACCGCCCTGCACCCCCACTCACACCCAGGAGCCTGTGACGTGACTGTCAGCGTCTCAGAAGCTCATCCGTTCGTTCCTCCAGGCGTGCAGGCACCCATCGTTCGTTTGTTCAGCCTGGCCTCCACCTCCCCCTACACACATCCACACCCCGGAACCCTCAGTGCTCATTTTCTCTAGTCCTTGGACACCCCTGACCCCATCCCCCTCAACCTTGCAGAGTCTCACCTCCTCTCTCCCCGCAAGCACTGTGGTGGAGGGTGACCGAGGGTCCCCGGCATCTGGCACCACAGTGGAGCTGCCCACAGCCTATCAGCGCCCCCCGCTCCCGCACCCTCAGCAGATTACCTGGCTCCACTTCTCTGGGGACGTCTGGGGGTCCCCACCGTCCTCCTCTGGCCCTGATGACTCCAGGGACCTCACAGAGGTGAAACATACGGTGTTCGTCCTTTGTGACTGGCTGATTGCACTGAGCAGAATCCTTCAGGTGCACCCATGTTGTCGTGTGTGACAGATTTCCCCTCCTTTTTAAGGCCGAATAGTCTTCTGTTGTGTGGCCCCACTGCATTTTCTTTACCCATTCCTTCGGCCCCAGACGGACGCTGGGATGGCGAGCGAGTTCTGGCTGCCGTGACTCGCTGTGTGCACATGATGGGCAAGTGTCTTCAGGTCCCTGCCTTCACTCCGGGTGTGTGCTCAGGGCTGGGGTTGCTGGAGCATCTGTTTAATTGGTATTGGTGTCTGTCCTTCTGCATGTAAACACACATGTGTGTCTCATTTAAAAAAAAGATAATAAAAAGCCTTGAAAATCTCCCTCTTTCCTTACCACCTCCTTCTTTGTGCGGCTCTCTGGGCGAGTGGTGACATTCACCAGCCAGGAGCTGAGCTCTCATCCATTGGTCACTAAGCACAGGGTTCCACGCGGAAACATGGAAGGGGGTCAGAACAACCCGGAGGTGGTGGCTCCAGGCGCGTGGCACCTGCCCCCGCCACGCCGCCTGCCCACCAGGCCACCCCTCCCTTGGCCTGGGGCACTGGAGGGACACTAGGCACTGCCATCCCCAGAGACCCGCTCCTCACTCCGTGCCCCTGCTGAGGGGTTCCTTGCTTGGCCCCCCAGATGTCTGGGGCACCAGTGCTTTATACTGGGGCTCCCCTTGGGAACATCCATGGGGGGGACATCATGCGTGTCACTTATCTCATTAGAAATCAATCTCCCTCACACTCACATCTTAGAAAGACTCTGAAAATTATTTTGCAGGGTTTCTCTGCAGCCGTATAAAGGAATGAAGAAGCTGTGTCCTGAGTCAGAAAGATACGACTTGGCACGCTGCGCTGCATGATCTCCAGTCTCCAGAGTCCCGTCTTCCATTCAAATACGCGCCCCCTGGGCCTGTCCATGACCCTGCAGAGGAAACAGTGGGGGCAGGGGAAAAGGCCTGGGGGCCTGGAAAGAAAGACCCTGATGACGGAGGTGGAGATAGGAGTCTGCGAGGGGGTGGGGATCACTTAAGTTGAACGTGAAGGCGGGGAAGCTCCAGGACCACCCGGGGTCCCCGGTTGCGCGGGAGCCCCACATGGGTGCTGGGCTGGGTCCGGCCCCCAGGCTTGGCTGGTTGCTGACGCCCGTCTGGGAGCAGTATGTCTGCACATCCATGGACAGCAGAGGACCTATGTCCTAGGGAGGTCCCACTTGGATTCCTGGCAGTTATGATGGCAGAATTTCAGATACAGGGTGTGAAGATTAATAAAAGCAAACCTCACTTGGAACGGAGCTGGGAGGCCAGCACCGGCAGCTCTCATCCCCGACCACTCCTCAAAATCAAGTCCAGACAGGAGACTGACGCCTTGCGGGCTACCGGCTACCGGGCTGGAGGAAGGAAAGTTTCCTCCTCCCCCAGCAACAGTCCAGCCAATGAGAGACAGTCACAGCTCAGCCAATGAGAAGCCACTACACTTCCAGTTTAGCCCAATGGACTTTCAGTTTACAACAGCCCCGCCCCCCCACCATAAAAGCGCTTTCTCCGCTTAGTTCCCTGCTCTTGCTTATTGCTTGCTTGTCCTGGCTTGCTGTTCTCTGCTCTTCCTTAATAAATCTACTTTTTGCTGGTAGGGTAAGGGGCTGTTTTATTTTTAAGTGTTAGAAAACAAAATCCAGTGGAGTAAAGTTGAAGACCTACCTGGCAGTCATGAATCAGGCACCGTCCCTTCTAGCAAGTAGAGACAGCTAGAAGCTGTACAAGATGGAAAGATCTCGTAGGGGGAGCGCACGGAGGTCATAAGCGTTAGCCTTCATCTAAAACCTGTTCATATAATTAGAGTCAGGTGGTGCTTACTCTCTCCTGTCTGGATTCTTTCACTCCTGGTAGGCCTGCGAGATCCATCTGTATCGTGGAAGTCCCATAGCATCTGTTTCTTTTAAGCGCTACACAGTATCGTGTCATGGGAATACGCCATAATTTTTTAAAAATCCACCGTACAGCTGATGAGCTTTGGACAGTCTTCAGTTTTGAGCTGTTTCAAATAGCGCTGCTAAGAACATTCTTGTTTCATGAAAAGGATTGTGATAGAATTTACATACAGCTAAGTGTGCAAACTGAAGTGTATAGATTAATGATGTTATACATATATACAGTAAAACCCTGGCTTACGGGGAACTTGTTCTGCGAGTGTTCGGCAGGACAGCAAACATTTCTAATAAACTTTAACTTGATAAACGAGCGATGTCTTGCAATACGAGTAGTATGTGATCCCAAAAGTCTCATGAGCACAACTGAGCCAATGGTTCTTCTCTCTCTCTCTCTCTCTGGGATTGTGGGTGATTGTCGCCCATGCTTGGATGCTCGGTCTCAGGCCATGGTGTTTGCTAGTGATTTGTCAGAATGCTGGAAGGTGCCCACAACGGGAGCTAGTGCATTTTTTTTTTTTTTTTTTTTTTGTCACTGCAAAGCACCTGTGGACAGTCCTTTGCTTTTCCAGACAAGAGTCAGCTTAGGAATGCTTTGCCTCATTCTAGGTCAGGTCGCCTGCAGAAATAGACCCTTTCCTCTGCTGCCTTGTTGCCAGTTGCATGAAATACAGTATATGACAAAACATTATTAACACTGTGCTGTGGTCAACATCCGTGCGAGTGTATACAATAGCCCCCATGTAGAAAAAGGTTGAAAAGAAAGGCGGTAAAAAGAAGGAGGTGATTACAGTGAAAGTTAAGAAGGAAATCATCGAGAAGTATGAGCGAGGTATGTGAGTGGCCGAAATCGTAAGATTTTTATAAGAAGTCTATGTCGGTCATTTGCACAATACTAAAGAAGAAATAAGGGGGCTAGCTAGATGCAGCTAAAGGAGTCATGAGAATATCAAAACAATGGCCATGTGTTCTGGAAGATGTAGGAAAGTTGCTTCTGGCTTGGATAAACGAGAAGTGACTGGCAGGTGATACTGTGACCGAGAACTTTATCTGTGAGAAGGCAAAGGCCTCGTACACCGACCTCGTAAGTAAACCGGCTCGTAGGTCAACAGAAAACAAAGAAAGCTTCGAGGCAAGCAGGGGATGGTTTGATAACTTTAAGAGAAGTGGCATCCGTAGTGTTGTGAGGCTGGGAGAGGCTGTGAGTTTGGACGCTTAATGCAGCGGAGGCATTTGCTACCGAGTTCCAGAAGCTCATGGCTTCCAAGGGTTACCTGCCAGAGCAAGTTTTTAACTGTGATGAGACGGGGCTTTTTTGGAAAGAGATACCAAAGAGGACGCACATTATAGAAGAAGAGAACGCAGTGCCCATCACAGGCCCGTGAAAGACCGTCGCACCCTCTCGTTTTGCGCTAACGCAAGCAGGGGTTTCAAAGTCAAGCCCCTGCTCGTTTGTCATTCTGAGAATCCACGAGCCTTCAGGAAATGCACGATGTAGAGGAGCCAGTTAAACGTTACGTGGAGGTCCATCAGCAAGGCTTGGGTCACTCGTATCTTGTTCGTTGAGTGGCTCACCGAGGCCTCCGGTCCTGCAGTGAAGAAATACCTTTTAGAGAAGAATTTGCCGCTCAAAGCCTTGCTGGTTATGGGTAATGCCCCTGCTGAGCCTCCAGGCTTTGAAGACGACTTACTGGAGGAATTCGAGTTCATTAAGGGCAGGTTCCTTCCTCCCAACACCACTCCAGTCCTCCAGCCCATGGAGCAGCAGGTCATTTAGAACTTTAAAAGGCTTTACATCAAAGCACGATTTCAGCGATGCTTCAAGGTGACCGAAGGACAAACCTCACCCTCCAAGTTTTGGAAAAATCATTTCCACACCATGAACTGCCCCAAGATCATCGATAAAGCCTGGGATGGGGCCACCAAGAGAACCTTCAATTCTGCTTGGAGAAAACTGTGGTCCGGTTGCGTTCTTGGACGTGACTTAGAGGGGCTTGCTCATGAACAGCAGCCGTCAGCTGTCAATGAAACTGTGACTTTGGCTCGGGTCATCATCTCATGGCTCATGAGTTTGAGTCCCACGTCAGGCTCTTAGGCTGACAGTTCAGAGCCTGGAGCTTGCTTTGGATTCTCTGTCTCCCTCTCAAAACTAAATAAAGATTAAAAACGTATTGTATTTTCTTTACTATTTTGTATTATATTACAGTATTGTAATCATTTTTATATGATTATTTTTGGGTTGTGGAATGAATCACCTGAGTTTCCTTTATTTCTTTTGGGGAAATTTGTTTTGATATACAAGTGCATTGGATTACAAGCACGTTTCCAGAACGAATTATGCTCACAAACCATGGTTTTACTATACATAGTAACAACCACTCATATCAAGATACAGAGCATTCCAGAAACCCAGAAGGCTCCCTTGGGCTCCTCTCAGTCAGTATCCATCCCCTGAAGGTAACCACTATTCTGACTCTGATACTATACGTTGCTTTTGTCTGTTTAAAAATTCTGTGTAAATGGCATCATACAGTGTCAGCTGCTTTCTGTTTGGCTATTTGCATCCGGCTGTAGTGCTTGTGAAGACCACTCTGGGGCTGTGTGTGTCCGCAGTCTGTCCGTATGCATTTTTGTTACCTGGTAGTGTTGATCGTGTGGGAATTCTGGAGCTGGTACCTAATCTACTGTGGGCAGCCTTGGGCTTGTTTCCAGTTTTGGCTTTGATGATGAATGCTGCTCTGCACATTCTTGCACATGTTTTGGTATAAACAAGCCTTCCCGTCTGGTAGACACCGAGGGTGAGACTCACGTGTGACCCGCTTTGGGAGGTGCCACCAAACACCTTCCAACGCGTCTCCACCCGTATTGTGAGAGAGTTCCAGTTGCTCCATGACCTCACCGACACTTGGTGTTGTCAGTCTTTTAAACTGTAGCCGTTCTGGGGCCTGTAGTAGTGCCTCATTGTGCTGTCAGCCTTTCGTGTGTGGAAACTGGTCAGTGGATTCCAAAATGCATATGAAACCAGACACACCCTGGAGTCCCTTCCACTCTCTACTTCTGCTTGCTTGTTTCTCTGTCCCCCAGGGGTGGCCTCTGCCTCGGCCAAAGGCAAATTCTCAGGCTCCCACGATCACAAGGGCCCCAGTGTTTGGGGGACGGCTGGGGGTTTCCAGGGCAGGTCTGCAGGTCTCCCGCCTCTGGATTTCAGTTCCTCCTGCCTTTGGTGCTCCTCCAGCTCTCTTGAGTTTTAAAAAGATGGTTTCTGTGATTTACCTGGCTTTTCTTATCGTCAGTGGGAGCCTTAGGCCGCAGCAGACGACTTTCTCCTGCAATGGAAGTCAGCCATTAGGGAAGCGAGGGGGCGAGTGGTGTTCGTTGAGACTCTCCAGTCAGAGTGGCGCCAGCCAGGGATGACCTCCAGGGCTAGGCTGGGGGTGCAGTTACATGCAGGGCATTTATGAAGCCAGGCATTTCACCAGACTTCTCTTCGCAACCACTCACTTAGTGTATGGGCTGACCCTGTGTACCAGGGACCCCCATCTTTATGTATGAAAAGCAAAGGGGGCCTGGGAGCTGCCCAAAGTCACACAGATGGGACCCAAGCACCGGTCCTTCTACATTAATTTTATAAAATGTGAAGGTTCTTCTGAGGGTGGGACACAGCAGGATGACACTGGGGCAGCTGGAGGGCAGAGCGCTGGCCTCATCTGGGGGCCGTGCCGGCTGGTGTGTGTGTGTGTGTGTGTGTGTGTGTGTGTGTGTGTGTAGTGCCTGTAGGAGCAGCTCGTGGACAGCCAGCAGGTCCAGGGAGCTGGGTCCCACAGGCTCCCTGCAGATTGGCTCATTTGAACAACTTTGGCACCTCTAGGCAGAGGAGCTATCTCTAGTTGTCTGGCACCCAGCCCTGGGGCGGGGAGGGAGGGTGTTCAAGGGTCCGGATAAGAGGTGTGGTTGGGGCGTGTGCATCAGTGGCTGCCCAAGAAAGAGACTGTGTTCTTCAGCCGGAACTCAGCACTGGGTCAAGACTGCACAACAAAATAAAATAAATAGCAGAGCTGGGATCTGGGCTCAAGGCCTCTGTGCCCCAAATTCCTGCTTCCCAGTAGCTGGTCTCAGCATCCGCTTACCGGTGTCGGGGACTCTGAGACTCTGCACTAACTTAAAAGGAGACAGATCCAATTGGTCACAGAAGTTTGGGTAACTATTTTTTATCGTCCTCATGCAGTCAAGGAGTCGCGTGGGGACAGGATCCAGCCCTCTGCACATGTGAACGTTTCATTAGGAAAATTTCCAAATGGTCACAGTAGTGCAGCCTTGTGATTCTGTGACCTGCAATAAGATGTACCTAGCGGGGCGCCTGGGTGGCTCAGTCAGTTGGGCGGTTAGGCGTCCAACTCTTGATTCTTGATTTCGGCTCAGGTCATGATCTCCTGGTCTTGAGATTGAGTCCCCCCCCGCCCCCCCCGCCTCTGAGCATGAAGCCTCCTTCCGTGCCCGCCCCCCCTGCTCACTCACGTGTGCACACACTCTCCCTTCTCAGAAATAAAAAAGGGAAATACCTATGGGAACACCTCGGGGTGTTTTCAATCTATTTTTTTATTAAAAACTTTTTTTACTGTTTTTATTTATTTTTGAAGGAGAGAGAGAGACAGCGCATGAGCAGGGGAAGAGCAGACAGAGAGGGAGACACAGACTCCGGAGCAGGCTCCAGGCTCTAAGCTGTCAGCACAGAGCCCGATGTGGGGCTTGAACCCACAAAGTGAGATCATGACCTGAGCCGAAGTTGGACGCTTAACCGACTGAGCCACCCAGGCGCCCCTAATTTATTTATTTTTAAAATATAATTTATGGTCAAGTTGGCTAACATAGTGTATACAGTGTGCTCTTGGTTTTGGGGGTGGATTCCCGTGATTCACCACTTACACGTAACACCCAGTGCTCATCCCAACAGGTGCCCTCCTCAATGCCCATCACCCATTTTCTCTCTCCCCCACCCCCCCATCCACCTTCAGTTTGTTCTCAGTATTTCAGAGTCTCTTATGGTTTGCCTCCTTCCCTCTCTGTGACTATTTTTCCCCTTCCCCTCCCCCATGGTCTTCTGTTAAGTTTTTCAAGATCCACCTATGAGTGAAAACCTATGGTATCTGTCTTTGTCTGACTTATTTCACTCAGCATAATACCCTCCAATTCCATCCACGTTGCTGCAAATGGCCAGATTTCATTCTTTCTCATTGCCAAGTAGTATTCCACTGTATATATAAATCACATCTTCTTTATCCATTCGTCAGCTGATGGACATTTAGGCTCTTTCCAGAATTTGGCTATTGTTGAAAGTGCTGCTATAAACATTGGGGTTCCAGTGCCCCTCTGCATCAGCACTCCTGTATCCCTTGGGTAAGTTCCTAGCAGTGCTATTGCTGGGTCATAGGGTAGATCTAGTTTTAATTTTTTGAGGACCCTCCACACTGTTTTCCAGAGCAGCTGCACCAGTTTGCATTCCCACCAGCAGTGCAAGAGGGTTCCCGTTTCTCCACATCCTTGCCAACATCTGTTGTTTCCTGAGTTGTTAATTTTAGCCATTCTGACAGGTGTGAGGTGGTATCTCAATGTAGTTTTGATTTGTATTTCCCTGATGATGAGTGATGTTGAGGATCTTTTCATGTGTCTGTTGGCCATCTGGATGTCTTCTTTGGAGAAGTGTCTATTCATGTCTTCTGCCCATTTCTTCACTGGATTATTTGTTTCTCGGGCGATGAGTTTGGTAAGTTCTTTATAGATTTTGGATACTAACTCCTTATCTGATATGTCACTTGCAAATATATTTTCCTATTCCATCGGTTGCTTTTTAGTTTTGTTGATTGTTTCTGAAGGAAACTGAAGAAGACACAAAGAAATGGAAAAAAACATTCCATGCTCATGTTTTGGAAGAATGAATATTGTTAGAATGTCAATACTATCCAAAGCAATCTACACATTCAATGCAATCCCAATAAAAAATGCACCGGCATTCTTCTTCTCAAAGCTAGAACAAACAATCCTAAAGTTTGTATGGGACCACAAAAGTCCCTGAATAGCTAGAGTAATGTTGAAAAAGAAAACCAAGGTGGGAGGCATCACAATCCCAGACTTTGGCCTCTACTGCAAAGCTGTAAGCATCAAGACAGTGTGGTACTGGCACAAAAAGAGACACATAGACCAATGGAATAGATGGAGAACCAAGAAATGGACCCACAAATGCATGGCCAACTAATCTTCGACAAAGCGGGAGAGAATATCCAGTGGAATAAAGACAGTCTCTTCAGCAAGTGGTGCTTGAAAACTGGACAGCGACACGCAGAAGAAAGAACCTGGACCACTTCCTTACACCAGACACAAAAATAAACTCAACATGGATGAAACACCTAAATGTGAGACAGGAAGCCGTCAACACCCTAGAGGAGAAAATAGGCAACAACCTCTTTGACCTCGGCAGCAATAGTTTCTTGCTTGACACGTCTCTAAAGGCAAGGGAATTAAAAGCAAAAATGAGCTATTGGGGACCTCATCAACATCTCTCTCACTTTCAAATCAAAAGCTGGAAGTGATTAAGCTCAGTGAGAAGGCGTCAAAGCCTGAGACAGGCTGAAAGCGAGGCCTCTTGCACCAAAGGGTTCGCCCAGTTGTGAGCGCAAAGGAGCCACTCTTGAAGGAAAGTACAGGTGCTTCTCCCGCGAACGCGCGGATGATAAGGAAGGAAAACAGCCTCGTTGCCGATGCGGAGAAAGTCGGGTGGTCGGATGGAGATCAGATCAGACACGACGTTGTCTTAAGCCAAGGCCTGGCCCGGAGCAGGGCCCTCCCTCTCGTCCGTCCCACGACGGCTGGGGGAGGCGAGGGAGCCGCGGGAGGAGAGCAGAGGCTGGTTCCGGAGGGTTCAGGAAAGAAGCCGTCTCCACAACCTACAAGTGCGGGACGAAGCAGCCAGTTTTCCAGAAGATCGAGCTCAGATAGTCTGCGAAGGCGGCTGCACTAAGCAGCAGGTTTTCGGTGTGGATGAGACGGCCCGGTCCTGGAGGGAGACACCGTGCCGGACCTCCGCAGCCAAGAGAAGTCGGCGCCTGCCTCGACAGCCCCGGAGCACGGGCTGGCTCTCTTGGGAGGGGCCGACGCGGCTGGTGACTTCAAGAGGGAGCCGGTGCCCAGTGACCATGCTGGAATGAGGGCCCGAGGAGTGGTGCTAGGTGTCCTCCGTCTGTGCCCCAGCGGTGGGACCACAGAGCCCGGCTGGCGGGCATCTGTCCGCGACACGCTTGACTGGGTATTTGAAGCCCACCCTCCGGGCCTTCTGCTCAGAAAACAAAGATTCCTTTCAAAGTCCTGCTGCTCCTAACAAGGCGCCTGGTCACCCCAGAGCCCCGCTAGGGATGGATGCGGAGATTTGTGTTGTGTTCATGCCGCTAGCACAGCATCCGTTCTGCGGCCCACAAATCAGGAGTTAACTTTTGACTCGCAAGTCTTCTTACTTAGGAAATACATTTTGTAAGGATACAGCTTCGGGGCACCTGGGGGGCTCAGTCAGTCGCGTGTCCGACTTTGGCTCGGGTCGCGACCTCGTGGTTGGTGATTTCAAGCCCCACGTCGGCTCCCCACATCCGTCAGCACAGAGCCTGCCACAGATCCTCTGTCCCCCTTGCTCTGACCCTCCCCCGCTTGCGCTCTCCCAAAAAATAAATATGTATGTTTTTTAAAAAAGGTTTTAATTAAAAAAAAAAAAGGGTATAGCTTCCATAGACAGGGAGTCCTCGGACGGATCCGCACAAAGTTGAAAACCTTCTGGAAAGCAGTCACTGTTCTAAATGCCACGAACGACCCCTGTGATTGCGTGGGAAGAGGTTGAAACGTTAACACCGACAACAGTTTGGAAGAAGTGGATCCGACCCTCGTGGAGGACTTTGAGGGGCTCAGGACGGCCGCGGAGGACGGCCCCACGGAGGCGGTGGGGACCAGAGGGCCGGGATCAGAAGCGGAGCCTGAAGACGGGACCGAACTGCTGTCATCTCAGGATAAAGCTGACGGGCGAGGAGGTGCTGCTCGGGGAGGAGCAGAGAACGTGCTTTCTGGGGATGGAAGCTCCTCCTGGCGAGGATGCCGTGGAGATTGTTGGAAGGACAATAGAGGATTTAGAATATTCCAGAACCCTAGTTGGTAAGGCGGCGGCAGAGCTTGGAGGACGGTCCCCACTTGGGAAGGAAGTAAAATGCTGTCAGACAGCGTCACCTGCTCCAGAGAAATCGTCGTGAAAGGAAGCGTCCGCTGTTGTTGCAAGCTTCACGCTGTCGTCTTGTTTTGAAACTGGCCACCGCTGCTCTGGCTTCAGCGGCCGCCACGCGGACCAGCCAGCAGCCGTCGGCCTCGGGGCAGACCCTCGGCCAGCAGAGAGAAGCACTGGCTGAAAGCTCAGATGAGGGCTAGCGATTTTTAGCAAGAGAGTATTTTTTTTTAATGTTTATTTATCTGTGTGTGTGGGGGGGAGCTTGAGTGGGGGAGGGGCAGAGAGAGGGAGAGGGAGAGGGGGAGAGAGACAGAGAGAGAGAGAGAGAGGGAGAGAGAGAGAAACCCAAGCAGGCTCTTGGATCCGATGCAGGGCTGGATCTCACGAACCATGAGGTCATGATCTGAGCCGAAATCCAGAGTTGGACCCTTAACTGGCTGAGCCACCCAGGCGCCCCTAGCAATAGGGTATTTAAAATTTTTTTTAATGTTTATTTATTTTTGAGAGAGAGAGAGAGAGAGAGAGAGAGAGAGCGAGAGCACAAGCAGGGGAGGGGCAGAGAGAGAGGGAGACACAGAATCCGGAGCAGGCTCCAGGCTCCGAGCTGTCAGCACAGAGCCCGACGCGGGGCTGGATCCCATGAACCGCGAGATCATGACCTGAGCTGAAGTGTAGCAAGGGAGTATTTTTAGTGAAGGTACGTGCATTGTTTTCTAGACACAAAGCTGTTGCACGCTTAATAGACGACATTGTAGCGTGAACATGACTTTTATAGCCACGGGGAAGCCAACATTTCACTTGATTCGCTTCGCAGCGACGTTTGCTTCGCCGTGTGGTCTGGAGCCCGGCCCGAGTACCGTAGGCGCCTCTATTCTTACGTGCGGTTGTTTGCAAGGGAGGCCGCCGGAACCCTGGGCGCAGAGGGCGCAGGACTCAGTGCGCGGAGGACCCTGCTCGCCTCTGTCACCGGTGCGGAAATAACAGCCTCCTTGGCCGACCCTCCTACGGCCAAGGGGCTTCGCTTCCGGAAGACATTGGGACCACAGCAGCCACAAGAAAGCACTTTGGGTTGTTTTCATTTGCTTATTTTTTTGTGAGGGCGTGAGTTGTGGTTAGGGTGTGGGCCGGGTTTCCTTCCTCTATTTGGGGTGCTCTGTCTCTTTATTTGTGCTTTATCCCAGGATTCCACGTGGTCTGTGAAGTCTGATGCTCGGTCACATTAGCTACTGTCCCCCCGGGGTGGCCGTAGACAGTACCTCCTGAAGGCACCTGTAAGAGGACACCGCCTAACGGCGAGACGGGTGCACGGGACTCCCTGGAGTGTCTGCGTGGGGTGCACACCTGTGACTTGGGGTGTTCGCCCACAGGATGGGCTGAGGGGCTCACCTTCCCTGGCACCAGCCGGATCCCGGGGTGGGGCTGAGGTGGGGACCCCGGCGGGGGGGGGGGGGCGGTGGGCTGGGCCCTGGTCCAGGCCAGGCTGTTGTGCTGGAGCCTGATCTGAGAGTCAATGCAACCACCCGCACGTTCCCTTTCTGGGGGCTGGGACCCGAGTCCAGGAAGCATAGGTGTCTCATAGATGCCCCTGAACCCCGAGATCTGGCCCCAGCAAAGACGGCACTGAGGGAGCACTGGACCACGGGCTACCCGGGGAGAGGGCTGGACGAAGAGCCAGGGGCATTGTTGCCAGAAGCTTGGGTGTGGTTGGGGGCATGGGGGCAGATACACACATACGTGTTCGGTGGAACCCGCTGAGTGGGACCTTGAGCTGGGAGCTGGGGACAGAGAGGTGGCAGGCACGCGGAAACAGGAAAGGAGGGAAGGCTGCGTCAAGGACCCCTCATGAGGAGGCAGTAGTTGGTGGGGATCCACCAGGGAGGGCTTCCTGGTGGAGGTGGCTTTTGAGCTTGGTCAAGAAGAGACCCGCAGGTGGAGTGCGGGAAAGATGGAGAGGGCTGGGCCGGGTGTGGCAGAACCATTCAAGGCTGGAGAGGAGTCCGTGTAAATATCTAAGGGCTACCGGCCACACGTTTCAACCTCCCACAGTTATGAGCCCCAGGATGCCTCCCACTCATACTTCACATACACTGGCTGCCGTGTCCCGGCCACTGCCGTCAGCACACACGCCTGCACTCAGCGATGAGCGGGTCTGAGCACGGACACCTGGGTGTGGGGAGAACAGCGTGAACAAGGGAGACACCCTCAGGGCGGGGAGGTCCAATGGAGACTGCTGCCAAGCAAGCAGGGCCCCAGACATTTGTTGAATGTGGTGGCTTGTGGTTGGTTCTACAGAGAACAGTCACTGGAGATGCTGTGAGAGCACACGGCTTGAGGAGCGGTGTGGGGGGCTTCCCTGGGGAGGTGACATTGAAGACAGGACCTCAGAGCTGAATAGGACTTGGCCAGTTGCAGGAGAAGGGGTTGAATGGTTCCAGCCTCGGTGAGCGGCGTACGCGAAGGTCCTGAGGCAGGAATCTGGCAAGTACGGGAGCTGAAAGGACAAAAAGGACAGCGGTTGGAGCTGGGGCGGTGACAGAAGAGGTGGGAGGGGCCAGGGGTCACGGAGGGCTTTGGACTTGATCTTGAGAACGATCAGAAGCCCCTAAAGCATTTGGACACTGAGTTTGTGATAGCCGCTCTGACCTCCTCTGGAGAATGGGTTGGGGTGGGTGGGAGTGGGCGCAAGGAGCCCGGGTGACGCCCTGGCGGGGGTCCGGGTGGGTGAGAGACTGTTGGGCCGGGGCCAGGTGGGGCCTGGGGAGGACAATGGATGGTCAGAGAGCTCCCAGAATATTGCTGGCCCTGCCGGCAGATGGACTGGCTTGGTGTCCTCTCCGGGGCCTGACCCCTGCCCTCTTGTGTCTCTCTTTCCGCTGGGGCCCCTTGGGCCTTCCCCCACCTGGGGCTCTTCCCCACAGATGCTGTTTTTTCTGGTTTTTGCTGTGTGTGTATGTGTGTGCACACGCGTGTGTTTGTGTCTGCACATGTGCGCGTGTGGACGTTTGTGTATATACAGGTGTTTGTGTCTGCGTGTGTGCATGTGTGTGCATATGTGTGGGTTTGCATGTGTGTGGTTGTGTGTGTGCATTTTTACGTGTGTTTACGTGTATGTGTGTTTGTATTCGTGTGTGCGTGAGCGTGTGTTTGTCTGGTGTCTACTGAGGGCATCTTGGGCCCCCACAGTGATGAGACACCCCCTGGGCCACCTCCTTCAGGAAACAGGAATCCCCAACATCAGTTGCCCCTCCGCCACAGGGACACCCATCAGGAGCTTCAGGGGGGCCTCGGCCTTACAGCCTGTGTTGGGTTCATGCGTGGAAGGCAGGGCAGTGGAGTGGAGGGGACATGCTCCTCTTCACAGGCCTCTCTCCTTGGTTCCCAATCCAGGCAGGAAGGGGTCGCATCCCTGTGGTGCGGGGTGGGGGGTGGGGGGAGGGGGCTCACGAATGGAGGAGGGGACTCTCAGCCCCCCACCCCTTGAGGGGAAAAGGCAGGAGGAGGCCAGGCCCCTTGGGCTCTGTGGGGAAGTCGGGGAGGTAAAGCCGGGGCAGGGTAGGGTAGCCTGAGCCCCCCAGTGGGGCGGAGGTGGGGGAAGAGGAGCTGCGGGTGGGGCTGAGAGCCACCCCACCCTCTCCCTTCCGTGTAAGGTGGGTGCTGGTTCCGTGTAGGGGGTGCTATTAGCCCCTGATCGGGTGGCATCTTGCCTCTGGAGGGTGTCCTGTGGGGGGGAGGCTGTAGCTGCACATGGGGCCTCTATCCTGTCCACGTCCTGCTGGGCCTGGGGGGAGCCCCTTCCCAATGACAGACTGTCCCTTCCTGCTCTGCCCCTAAGGTGGACCCCTGCTCCTGTCTAACTTGGAGGCCCCACAGGGGCGCCTGGGTGGCTCAGTCGGTTGAGCGTCCTACTTCGACTCAGGTCATAATCTCGCAGTCCGTGAGTTCGAGCCCCGCGTCGGGCTCTGTGCTGACAGCTCAGAGCCTGGATCCTGCTTCGGATTCTGTGTCTCCCACTCTCTCTGCCCCTCCCCAACTTGTGCTCTGTCTCTCTATGTCTCTCAAAAAATAAATAAATGTAGCTTGGAGGCCCCGCTGCCTGCCCCTCCTTCCCAGGCCCCTGGGCTCTGCAGGCGGGTCTGGGTGTGACTGAGTCTGCCGGACCCAGGACGCGTCCCTGGGTCCTCAGAGCACAGGAGGCCCTCCGGCTTCTTGCACGTAGGCAGCTGGCCAGGGCTGGGGGCACTTCCCTCTCACAGCGCCTATGACACCCTGTGTTTGTTTCCTGCAGCAAATCACAAACTTGGTGGCTTAAAACAATAAAAAGTCTCTAGGGGAGGGTCCTTCCGGCCCCTTCCGGCCTCTGGTGGCTCCAGGAGGTCGGTGACCTGTGGCCACACCCAGGGTCGGCCTCCGTTGCCGCGTGACCTTTCCCCGTGCCTTTGTGCCTCGCATCTTTCTTTTCTCATCTAAGGTCTCCAGATGTTGGGTCTAGGGCCCACCCCAAATCCAGGATGACCTCATCTCTACATCCTTAACTCCGTCTCATCCACAAAGAGCTTTTTTCCAAATAAGGTCGCGTTCACGGGTTCTGGTGGTTAGAACTTGAGCATCTCTTTGTGGCCAGCATTCAGCCCACGTACACCCTGCCCCCCACTACTCTGGGGGTCAGAAACTTTCTCCCTCTCTGAGTTCGGCGGCTTCTCAGGAAAGGCTTGATACAGCGTCCCTGTCAACCCTTGGCTGAGAGGCTGGCCCTGTGAGCACGCAGGGCAGTCTTTGGGAAAACTCCTCCGTAGCTCTGGCCCGCAGCCGCATCCGTGGTCTTGGACGGCTCGGAGCACATCTCGGGCAGGACCCCGTCCTCGGCCCCCTGCTGCCAGGGCCTGATCCGGAGTCCTGTCCTCGCTGCTGCTTCCGCTGGCTTAGGGCTGAGTGCGGTGGCTTTTGACGCTGTCCCTGGTTCTGACCACCTGAGAGCTGGCTCTGCTCTGGGGCTGGCCCACCGGCCAGTCATCCGGGGCCTGAGCACAGTGTGGTATGAGGGTTCCTGCCGGTTTAGCACTCAGGGACTTGTCACTGTGCCCCTGGGCAGAGCGAGGTCTCCGTGCTCCCTCACCGGGGTCTGGGCATCTGCGCCAGGGCGGGTCCGGAGGAGGGAGATGAGGCTCCTTGCAGGACCTGTGCAGACCGCAGGGCCAGGGACACACAGGAACTTGCTCTGCTCTGGCTGCCCGGAAAGAAAGTCCTTTCTCCTGCTAATTGTGACTGATTGTTACTCTTTGTTTGCAAAATCCTGATAGGGTGAAACTGACCTACATGCATTGGAAGGAAGCTGAGTAGCTTGGAAACTGGGTTAGGAATCACCATCTCCCTGGCAACCAAGCCCACCCAACATGGGGAGAGCGCAGTCTCCGCTCTCTGAGGACCAGGCCCAGAACCGCACTCCCCAGGGGCTGGGGCCGGACGCCTAGGACTTTAGTCTTCAAGACTTCTGACGTCTGTTCCCCCACCCCTCCACCAGGCCCAAGTCAGGCCCTGCCCACTTGCGTGATCTTTTGTTGCATAAATTACTCCAAAACTTAGGGGCTTAAGGCAACACGGTTTGTGCTCTCCCGGTGTCCGTGGGCTCAAAATGCAGGCGTCACCTCTACGTTGGGGTCCCTGAGGAAGCTGGGGTCAAGCTGTCGTCCGGGGCTGTGGTCTCATCTGAGGGAGGCCTGGGTGGGGGACCCACTTCAAGCCCCTTCGAGTGGCTGTCGGCAGGCAGGACTCACCCCCTCCGCAGGCGGGGCAGCCGGATTCCCCGAGGGTGAGCGGGAGAGGGCCTGAGCCTGCCTCAGAAGCTGTTCTTTTTTAAATTTTTTTTTTCGACGTTTATTTATTTTTGGGACAGAGAGAGACAGAGCATGAACGGGGGAGGGGCAGAGAGAGGGAGACACAGAATCGGAAACAGGCTCCAGGCTCTGAGCCATCAGCCCAGAGCCTGACGCGGGGCTCGAACTCACGGACCGCGAGATCGTGACCTGGCTGAAGTCGGACGCTTAACCGACTGCGCCACTCAGGCGCCCCAGAAGCTGTTCTTTTTATAACCCTGTCTCAGGGACACCATCCCTCCGCCCTCTCTCTCCACCACAGGCAAACGGTTAAGTCCAGCCCAGGCTCAGGGGAGGGTAGCAGGGGTGTCCCAGGGGTTCTGAGAGCCCACCCACCACACCGCAGGCTCCAGATGTTGGGGGTTGGCCGCCTTGCCCTAGGCCTGGCAGAGACCCTTCCCCCTCCCGTCTCCTCCTCCTCCCCCCTCCTCTGCCCACCCCCGCTCCTCCCTCTTCCTCCTCCCCTTCCCTTCCTCCCTCCTCCTCCACCCCTTTCCTCTTCTCTATCCTCCCTCTTCCTCCCTCCTCCCCTCTTACATCACTTGGCTCCTCTCCCAATCACCCCTGCTCCGTCCTGTCTCGGGGACTTGGGGCTTGCGCCAGCCTCGTCTTCCAGGCCTTGGCTCTCTGTCTCCTTCCAAGGCCCCGTCCACGCCCCCCCAGCTCCTCTCATGACAGCTCGCATCACCCCACAGCCGCCTTTCTGTTTGCCGGCTCTCCCCTGCTGCCTCCCTCCCTGGGGTAGGGCTCGGCTGTCTCTTTGGCTGGTGGCAGGAATGGATGACTGTGCCGTGGTGGTGCCCTGCCAGACGCTGGGCCAGACGCCCAGTGAGCACTTTAGTGGTGGCATTGTGTGTGCTCCCCACAATGCTTTCACAGGTGGCTAGCACCCCCTATTCTACAGGCGAGGGACCGAGGCTCAGGAGGTCATGCAGCAGGCCCAGACCATCCCCCCCACCCCCCCCCCCAAGCATGGCATCTCCTGTCTCTCCCCAGAGGCTGGATGTCACCACTCTGCTGTTCTGCTTCTGCTTCCTGGAAAGAGGCCCTGGACGAGCCGGCTACGGTCACACACGACATGCTGTCGAGAGCACAGAGCAGAGCCCTGTGCGCTTCAGGAGCTGCTGACCTGCTGGGACTGAGGTCTCAGTGAGTGTGTGAGTGAGCGTGTAAGTGTGTGCGAGCGTGCAGGTGTGGCAGAGGAAGTGCATTAGTGTGGGCGTGGATCTGTGACGGTGTGAGTGTGCATATGTGTGAACCTGTGTGTGCACGTTAGTGTGCACGCGGTGTGAGTGTGTGGAGCGTGTGCATGAGTGCCGGCGGCTGGGGGGTGAGGAGCCCTGAGTGCTCCCTGCAGTGGGAGCTCCCCCAGCCTGGACCCCGGGCCGGGCGCTGTGCTCAGGCTCCTTGCAGCTGCTCTCCGGGCTTCTAACACTGCTGGGAAGGGGTTCTTCGGAGCCGACTTGAGCTTCGAGAAGGCTCAGGTGTCTCGAAGGGGACCCTGCATGCTGAGAGGTGGTCTCGGGCAAAGGCAGATGATGCAGGCATGATGGCCACGGAGCCCTGGAGCGGTGGCCAGGGTCGCGTAGCTGCCCGTGCTGGGTGGGGGGCGACGGCGGGCTTCCAGAGACACAGTGCATTCAGGGGAGGAGGTGGGAGGAACTAAGATCTGACCTCCGTTCTGGGTCCAGGGCCACCAGAAGGCGGGCTTGGGGGAAGGGCCCAGACTGCTGACTGCAAAAAGGAAGTGCAGGCTGGGAGGGAGGGAGGTGTCGGGATGGGTGTTACAGGCGGAGGGAGCCCGTGAGCAGAGGCTGGAGAAGCAAAGCGTCGGGGAGCACGGGCTCCTCTGAGGCTGTGGCTTGACCTGGTGCAACCTCCTCTGCAGGAATGTTCCTTTGATGCCTGGACATTGGCACAGGGAAGGTGGAGAGGAAGGTGGCAGGCGGGAACAGCACAGGTGCTCAATGCTGGTGGCAGAAACGCCCCCAGGACGCTGGCCTGGAAGGAGTAGGCCGCCCCAGGTGACAGCTGACAGCTGCCCCCGCCCGGGACATGTGCTCAGACCTAGGCAGGGGTGGGGGAGAGGAGTCTCCCCAAGCTGGGAGAGTACTGGGGCTTTGCCGGGAAGTCCCGTGGGCACGGCTGGGGCCCGGGAGGCTCCGGGGAATTGGAGGCGGTGTAGCCTGGGGACGGGTGTAGCCTGGGGACGGGTGGCTCAGAGGGACCAGAGAAGGGAAGGGCCTCTGTGTGAACCCTTGCTGGGACTTGAGCCAAAGTGGGCCTAGGTGTCAAAAGGATGACACACGGACAGATGGACAGACAGATGGACAGCTCCTGGACTCAGGCAACAGTGACATCCTGTGAGGCACTCGTCTCCCAGTGACAGGACCTGTTTGCACCTTCGCTGCTTGGGCTGGACCCTCAGCTGGCCTTGCTGTCTCTGCACTTTCTCGCCTGGAGACCCCACCTGTTCCCTCTGTGCCGACCCAGACCACACGTGCATCTCCAGCCCAGACCCTGCGCTGAGCCCCGCAGGCACTTGCGACCCGCCGTTGGTGCCGTCCAGGCGTCCCCAACTAACAAAAAGGCTTTAATGCCTCTCATGGCCAATGTGCTCACCGTCCTGCCCTGGGTCCACCCGCTTCCCGAGCCAGAGCCCTGGAGGTGGGCATCCTGGACACATGTGGCCAAGTCTCGCGAACCCATCCACCTGCCCCATTTCTACTGCCACCCCTGGTCTGAGCCGCTGTCCTCCTCACTACCCCTCCCCCTCCCCCGCCCCGGCCCCATTCCATTCTAGAAACTTCCAGGCCATTCTCCACTCAGCAGCCACGGGGATCTTTGGAAACGTCGACTAATGATGTGTGTGCCTGTCTCGGCCCCTTCCCCCTGCATTTCCCTATGATGTTGACGGGAAGTCTGGGAGAGTGGGGGACAGGGACAGAGACTGCAGCGGGCTTCGAGCTCCAGCGGCCCTCAGTTACCAGGTGTAAGTCACTCCCTGTAATGGGCCGGGTTCACCAGAGAAGCAGAACCAGTGGGACGTGTAGAGTTACATAGAGTCATTGTAAGGAATTGGCTCGTGTGATTTTGGAGTCTGGCAAGCCCAGAACCCACAGGGCACGCCAACGGGCAGAAGAGTCAGTAAGAGCCAATGTTCCAGTTCAGGTTCAAAGGCTGTCTGCTGGCACAAGTTCCTTTTGCTCAGAGGGAGTCCGTTTTTGTTCTATTCAGGCCTTCAACTGATTGGATGAGGCCCACCCACACCATGGAGAGCAATGTGCTTCATTCGAAGTCTACTGATGGAAATGCTTTTTTTTTAATGTTGATTTATTTTTGAGAGAGAGAGACAGAGAGAGCATGAGCGAGGGAGGGGCAGAGAGAGAGAGACAGAGGGTCCCAAGTGGGCTCTGTGTGACGGCAGTGAGCCTGATGCGTCATGAACAGCGAGATCATGACCTGAGCTGAGTCAGACGCTCAACTGACTGAGCCACCCAGGCGCCCCTGCTGACGTACATGTTAACCTCACTTACAGACATCCTCACAGAAACCACCAGGACAGCGTCTGACTAAATATCTGGGTGCTGTGACACACGGACGTTCTTTCCCTTCCCGCGTGAGGCGCTGACCCTGGCCCTTCTGCTGGTTACCTGGAGGCTTTCTCCTGCACCCTTATTGTCCGAGCACTGTCTAAAGTCCGTGTCCCGTGCTGCCTCTCAAACAGCGCACGGGTCTCAGGACCCTCTGACTCAGTCACCCCGCCTGTTGCACGTGCCTTGTCCTCGGGTTCAGTCTTTTCAAACTTCACGTATCGGACATTCTTCCCGCCTCAGATGATGACCCCAGCTTCCATTTCCCTCCCAGAAGCCAGTTTCTCCCCACACGCTTCCTTCTCGAGTCTAGCCCTTCCTCCTGGAATACCTTTTCCTTCTGCGGTGCATTCTCCAAAAGTTCCTTTAATGAAAGGCCGCTAGCGGTAAACCCTCACAACTCCTCCAAAGTGTTGTCAGAAAACATTTACGTGCAAACTTTTCATTATCTGAAAAATTTCTCTTGTGCTTATTTTTGGAAAACTGTCGAGGTCCCGCCCCAGCAGGTCCGGGGTTCCCGAAGGATGAACGGCGTCGGCGAAAACGACAAATGGACACGGACAACGGCAGTGGGTTCGACTGGCCGCTTTATTGTGGCAAGCGTGGCCTCACATTTGTTAGCAATTTTCTTGTGGCGTGCGTTATCTATGTTTCTCGGCATTACCTAATTCTAAAAACGTTCCTTTGTGTAATCACCCATTAAGGAACAACATAGTTATTTTCTTGTAAATTTCCCTCCTGCCCTTTCAAGGTCATCCATCTCTCAACACCTCAAGTGGAACGTTTACAGGGATGTGACTTCTTAATGGTTCCTTTGAACCATTTGCGGCACAAGGAACAAAAGGTTCCTTTGGTCTGGGTGCCGGGAGGGAGGGAGCCAGGAGGGCCCTGGAAACCCACGCCTTATGCGCTCCCAGAGAGACAATGTTTACCTGGGAACTAATGAACCATTCTGTACCTTAACCCCCCAGGTCCGGTTATCATCTGGAATGCCTCCTGGGGGCCAAGCGGGCCTAGGGGTTGGAGCAACTTGTATCCATAGGTACATTCCTTTGTTGCCGGAGTGGGGATTTCGAACCCATTTGTCCCCCTCCTCGGCTGGGAAATATATGGGCCCATCCTTCCTTTGGGTAGAGGAGTCTTTCTAGGGGGTGGCAAGGGCTGGATGCAGGGCCGCATGATTTCCCTGCGGAATCTTATGTCTTTCCCCAGTGGTTCTTCTCCCGGGGGGACTGTCGTGGGCAATCCCAACAGACAAATCCCCAGGCACTTTCATTGGTAGGGGGGCTGCCCCGACCAACGCTAAGGCCAAATTACATAAAAGCAGGAGGACAAGAAGCTTCCCTTCTGGCGGGCCGCCATGCAGCCCCGATCCGTCCACCGCCCGGGCCCTGCCATCAGGCTCCTTGGATAGCTTGGCTTCCGGCAGAAAACGGTGTAGAAAATTCTTAGCTGGCAGTTACTTTCCTCTGAGCACTTTGAAGACACTTACTCCACAGTCTGGGCATCCATTTCTGCTGTCAGTTTACCTGCTGTTTCTTTAGTGCTAATATTGCTCTTTCCTTTAGGCTATTTTATTAAAAATTTTTTTAATGTTTATTTATTTTTGAAAGACAGAGAGCGCGAGCGGGGGAGGGGCAGAGAGAGAGGGAGACACAGAATCCGAAGCAGGCTCCGGGCTCCGAGCTGTCAGCGTGGAGCCCGACGTGGGGCTCGAACTCAGGAACTGTGAGATCACGACCTGAGCTGAAATCAGACGCTTAACCAACTGAGCCACCCAGGTGCCCCATCTTTTGGCTATTTTAAAGCTCTCTGGCCGTTGGTGGTCTGTGATTTCACTCTGCTGTACCTAGGTGTGAATTTTCTTTTTGTTTATTCCATTTAGTATACATTGCGCTTCTCTGTAAATGCTTACCTGTCGCCAGTTCTGAGGCATAATCTCTTCGAATACTGGCTGTCTTTCCTTTGGGACTTTGACCATCCCTCTCTCGGCGCTCGGCACGGTGCATGCTGTGTGTTTCAACCTCTCTTTTCTATTTTCTGTCCCCTTATCCCTTACACCGCAGTCTCGATAATTTCTATAGATCTAAATTCCAGTTTGCAAATTCCTTCTTCAGTGGTATCTAATGTGCCGCCTAATGCATTTGCTGTTTTTTTTTTTACAACAGCTTTGTTGAAATATGACTCACATACTATAAAGTTCACCCTTTTAAGGTTTTTAATCCAGTGGTTTTTAGTCCATTCACAGTGTTGTGCAAGGATAGTCTCTATTTTTAGAATATATTCATCACTTGAAAGAACGCCTTGACCACTAGCAAGAAGTCCTCATTCCTTCTTCCTCCCAGCTGGAGGCGACCATGGATTGACTTTCTCTTTTTTGGATTTCGCTATTTCGGACATCTCATGTAAATGAAGCCATATCATATATGTTTTTAAACGACTTTATTTTCATTTAGCCTAAATCTTTCAAAGTTTCTGATGACCTGCTAATTTCAGTGAGAGCTTTTCATTTCTAGAGGTTCCCCTCTCCAACAAAGCACAGTTCTGGCACTGCCTTGTTCTTTCCCACACTCTAACTTCTACCTACCACACAAATGAATCTTGTATTCTGTATCGCACACTTTCAGTTTAGAAGGTTTGTGGAGATTTACATCCGTATCTCTCCATCGTTTCTTCTGTGTCTTTGGAGGCCCATTTTCTTTGGATGTTTGCTGATTTTTTGACTTTGAACTCACATATATTTAATGTTTATTTTTATTTTTGAGAGAGAGATAGTGCAAGTGGGAGAGGAGCAGAGAGGGGGGTGACAGAACCCAAAGCAGGCTCCAGGCTCCCAGCTGTCAGCACAGAGCCCGACGCAGGGCCCGAACTCACGAACCATGAGATCATGACCTGAGCTGGAGTCGGATGCTTAACGGACTGAACCACCCAGGAGCCCCTGAACTCATATTTGAATTGAAGCTGTGGGAGCCCCAGTCCCCAAGTTGGAGTCGCCTGTCTATCTCCTTCCCCTTCATTCCTCCAGCCCGGGCGGGGTTAAGGTGTACAGGTTCTAGGGTTCCAACACTCGCTCTGTCACCTGTCACTGTGTGACCTTGGGCGGGGAGCTCAACCTGTCTGTGCTTCCGTTTGCTCATTGTAAGGTGGGGACGCCAACAGCACTTGCAGGGAGGGTGTGAAGCTGTCACGACATAACACACGGGTTTACACAGAGCACATACTATGTGCTGGGTCCATGTGATCAGCGGCACAGCTCACAAGGGGATATTAGTGATAATCGTTTGTCTGAGGTAAGATCGGGCGGGGGTGGGGGGTGGGGGGTGGGGAGGGCGGAGCTCTTCTCACAGTGCTCAGCGCTAGGCCAACCGTGGGAACTCCACAAATACTTGCCCGGCCAAACGAAGGCAGACTAAAAGAAACAACCCCCAACACGTGCACAGGAGCTGGGGCTCACTCGGTGCTCAGCAGCGACGGATTCCAGGCACAGGGGGCAGCGGGTGCGAAGACACAGCACTCAAAAGCTTTGTGCGGCGGGAAGGCGAGAGACAAAGCTGAGAAACGGGCCAAGCAGGCGGCGGAGGGCATTGAATGCCGAGACCAGCATTTGGGCCTGGCGCCTCGGACGTGGATGTGGCGGCGGGTGGGGGTGGTCACGGCTGCTCCGGGTCCGGGCGGGGCGGGGGTGCGCACCCGCAAACCATCGAAGCGGGGACGGCTGGCCTGGGGAAGGCCCCTTCGCTGGGAGTCTGCGAACGAGGGCCTGAGCGAATCACCTCCGCTGTTACCCGCCTCCGTCCCTGCGTCTTTGTGCGTTTCGCTCGCTTCCTTTCGCAGTAAACGTTCTTCCGAGAAATTTCGAGGGGATCTCCGCCAAGCGGAGGGGGAAGGGCTCTCGCCCGCGCCGGGGGAGGGGCGCGCGGGACAGCCGCGGAGGGAGCCGGCACCGGAGGGGGCGGACGCGCGGGCCGGGCGCTGGCTGTCGAGGGGCGCGGACGGCCCGGGACGGAGACCCGCCGGGGCCCCGAGCCCCGGGCGCCCAGCCCGCCCTTCTCCCGCCGCCCCCGCCCCCCGCGCGCCCCCGCCCCGGCTCCGCTCCGCCCCTCGCGCGGGGTCCGCGTCTGCGGCTGCGTTCCCCGAAAGACAAGGCTGCGCCCGGGTTCCGGTCCGCAGGGAGACCGAAGGGCACCGCTCCCCGCGCCTCCCGGAGCCCCGGAGCCGCGAGCCCCCCCAGGGATGTGAGTGCGCCCCCGACCCGAAGCCCGCGCTCCACGCCTCGACCTGCGGTGAGCGCCCGGGCGCGCGCTGGAGGCGAGGGGCGGGGGCTCGGCCCGGGGTTCCCAGGCCCCCAGCCCAGGGGTGGGGGTGGGGACGTGGCGCGCGCCCCTCCCCCATCGGCAGGTACGGCCTGCTCGCATCTTGTCCTGCCCTTTTCTCTCCGGACGCACCTGCCGCTCCCCAGGGAGAAGACGCGCTGCCCCCGACCCTCCCCCCGCCCCCCACAGGTGCCCGGCGCGGGTTGGGGGCATGTCGAGCTGTCACCCTGCCCGAGACGGCGGACCTGTTCTCCCCGGAGGGGATGCTGTGATGGTGGACGCTCTGGGGGATGGGCTGGGGGTAGGGCTTCGTGAGCTAGCGGACCTTCCTCCCCTCCCGGGATTTCCAGGCGGAGGTTGCGCTCCGGGGCCGCAAAAGGAGGGGGGGCGGGGCTTGGGTCCGGCGGGCGGCGGGGACCCCTGACCGAGGCGTCTCCTTGCCAGGCCTGCGCCCCGGAGGACCTCCGCCCACAACCCCCGCGCCTTCCCGAGGCCCGCCTGGAGCATGCCGCCTGCAGCCATGAACGGCCTGGGCCTGGTGCTGCTGGCCGCCCTGCTGTGCTCTGCGCCCGGTGAGTCTGGGGGCGGCCCGCGGGGCTGGGCCGGGTCTCCGGGAGAGCCGGGCTGTGGGGCCGCCATCCTCCGACGGTGCCCGTCACGTCCACACCCGCTCCCGACCCCGGCGACCCCAGCCGGGCCCTCGCGCCCGTCGCTTTGACTCACGGTGCTCCGGCCCCAGCCCCAGCCGCACGGGGCCCTCCTGGCTCCTGCCCGCCCTTGTACCGTGGGCTAGTCGTGCACCCCATCGCTTCTCAGAGCCCCCACCTGGCCTCCCAGCGAGTCCTTCCTGGCTTGGAACCGACCGAACTGTGCGGGGAGGTGTGGGAGCGTGCAGGAGCCTGCGGGAAAGCCCCACAAGTGTGAGGTGTGTGTGGCTGGTGTGTGCGTGCATGTGGGCACACGTGTGTGGGGGGCCACGGAAGGTGCCAGGGGCTTCCGGAGTTCTGGCGGCTGGGAGCCTCCCCGCAGATTGCCCAGGGCCCGACCTCCGGGGGCCAGTCTGGCCTGGTCACCGCTGGTCGGCGAGGGGGGTGTGGTGCTTGGCCTCCTGGAGCTGTGCGGTCCTCCCGGGAGCAGCCTCGGTGGCCAGGGGAGTGGGGCCCACACGGGCCAGCTTGGGCCTCAGCTCCTCTGCTCATCCGCGTCCTCGTGCCCTGCGCAGCTCACGGCCTGTGGTGCCAGGACTGTACCCTGACCACCAACTCGAGCCACTGCACCCCGAAGCAGTGCCAGCCGTCGGACACGGTGTGCGCCCGCGTCCGCATCGCCGACCCCAGCAGCAGTGAGTCGGGACCTGGGCCCGGCAGGGGGCGGCTGGGGGCGTCCTCTGAGCCCCTCCGGCCGTGGATAAGAGTGTGGGTCTGTGGGTAGGACACTGCCTTGCTGTGTGACCGTGAGCGGCGTGGCTCCTGCCCAGGCCCCCTCCGTGGCCCTCTGCATGGCCCTCTGCGTGGAGTTGAGGCAGCGTGGGTGGGTCCCGTGCGGGGCAGGAGGAAGAGGGCGCAGGTGCGGCTCCGCCCCAGGCTCTCCCCGCTCTGCCCCAGGCAGGAAGGACCATTCCGTGAACAAGATGTGCGCCTCGTCCTGCGACTTCGTTAAGCGGCACTTCTTCTCGGACTATCTGATGGGCTTCATTAACTCTGGGATCTTACAAGTCGATGTGGACTGCTGCGGGACGGATCTGTGCAACGGGGGGCCGAGGGCGGGGGGTTGCCCCTGGGCCCTGGCCGGGGGGCTGCTGCTCAGCCTGGGGCCGGCCCTCCTCTGGGCTGGGCCCTGAGACCCTCCCCCTCCCACAGGGCTTCCAGCTGACCCCCCCTCCCCGAGACTCGAGGCCTCCCTCTCTCCACCAGCTCCGAGCCCCAGCCGGCAGGATGTCTCCGGGCCCCGGGGTGCAGGCAGGGGGCTGGGACCCCCAGGTCTCCAAGGGAAAGGCAGGCAGAGCCAGGCCCAGCCCCACAGCCTGGCTGTGAGGGCGTCTTCCGCGGAGAAATAAAGTCGCTTCTGGTCCAGACACGTGGGTCTGAGCCTGGGGGTGGGGGTGGGGGTGGGGCTGGCCGAGGGGTGGGGACAAGTCCCCACGGAGGACGCGCGGGCAGAGGGCGTGAGGCACCGGGACTGGGGGCTCGTGCGTGCGTGCGTGCGTGTGCTGGGCTGCCTGGGGGGGGCCTCGGGCCTCGGAAGCGGCTGTGGGGAGGCTGGAGTGGACAGAGTCACGGCCGGGACACGAGGGTGAGGCCTTAGAACCATGCGCGTGTGCACGCGGATACCAGACGTGGGAACACGCACACTAACACACACCCTTGTCTGGAGGGCTGTGCTCTGTTCCCGCACCCGCGGGCACTTAGCCACACGCTCCCGAAGCGTCCGCAGGTGCGCACTGAAACGTTTACGTCACGCCAGCTCCGGGTGCCCCAGCCCATGCGCACTCACGTCTGGGTGCACGCCACTCGGCCCTCCGTGTCCAGCGGACACACGCCCCTGTGTCTCCTCCTGCTCTTTCGCATGGCCTTGGGGTGATCAGACTGGGGGGCCGGCTCCCCTCTGAGCTGTTGGGAGCACTGTTGTGCCCAGAATTGCCTCTTAGCAGACACCCCCTGCCCCCAATCTGAGTGGGGCGCCACCTTGGGCAGGGTCCTGGAGGCCAGCCCGCCCGCCAGGGGCCGAGGAAGCCCCGTGTGGGATGCCCCAGACAGACTGGGTGCTGCGGGTGGGAGGCGGCAGGGGAGGACGTGTAGGTGAATCTTAGGGAACCACGCGCTTCCTGCTCTCGCGGTGGGTCTGCGGTTTTGCCCCTGCACCCTGAGTCCAACCCAACTTCCCACACCTGCCGGTCTGCGGGGGTCGCCCTATGGCCCAGGCACACCACGTGATGCTTGGCGGCCACTCCGGGCTTTCTCAGGGCTCTGACCTCTGCCCAGTACTTTCTCCTCCCCCGGTGGCTGACCCAGGCCGTGGTCGCTCCCGGGTCCTGGACTCCTAGGCAAGAACCGTGCTTTCACTGAGGGCTGGCAGCGGAATTCCTCCTGGGGCTCCCCTGGCGTGAGCGACGGAGAGGGATCTGGGAGGCCAGGGTGAGCCAGAGAGGAGAGGGGTCGCTGGAGACCGGTGTCGACTTCCTGCTGGTGCAGACAGCCGGGACTTGTCTCCTGCTCGGTTTGAAGTTTGCTCTGCTTCTCTGCAATGTACCCGTCCCCGCCCCTCCCCAAACTCAGCAAAGTGTGCTACCCACTGGGTGGGTCTGGTGCTTTGGGGAGCGTGAGGACCGGGCCCCGTGGGCGGGTGACCCGCAAGACGGCAGCTTGAGGATTCAGATGCCGGACGCTGGTGCCGGCGAGGACACTGAGCAGTGGGGGCCGCCGACACATCGGGAGGACGAGGCCGCTCCCCCCCCCCCCCAGACACGGGGTTCCGACCAACTTTTCGGGCCATCTTTGCGTGGGGAGTGTGCAAAACACAAGTGGGGAGCCCCTCCCAGCACTCTCAGCGTGCTGTGTGATTCGAGGTGGACGGGGGCTCCGGGGGCAGCATGGCCTGGAGCCCCTGCTCGGACGTCTCCCCTCTGCTTCCAAGCTGCCGCCTCGAAGTCTGGGCCTGCGCGTCCGAGGGCCTGCGAGCGGTCTCCACCTTGACGGGCTGTCCTCGTGGGGCTGAGCCCCACCGGCTGCGGGGCGCGCTTGGTCCGGCTGGGCACGTGGACAGCGCTGGTGAACCCGTGCATCCTTGGGGCGTTTTTCTGAAGAACTGGCCAAGGACACCCTTCCGGATCTACACAGAGCTTTTGCTTTCGGGCTGTGCGTAGTACGCCCCCGAAACCGCCTCTCACCCCAAGGCGAGGGGTCCGTTCTTTCACCAGAACCCTGTGTGACCAGCGTGACCGCCCTCGTCCTCGTGTCCTCATGCAGTCGAGTGACTCTCTAGGGGACTCAGGACGCGGGTGGCTGAGCCAGGAGAGCATCCGCGTGGAAGGAGATGGTCCCCAAAGAAGGGAAGGAAGCTGTGTCCCCTCCCCACTCCTCCCACCCCTCACCGTGGGCCCCTCCTCTTCCAGGAGCTTCCGTCAGTCTGGGAGACCGAGCGGACCCTTGCCCTGATTTCCACTGGAAAACGCTTTTGCGAGGTTGAACGTCTCACTAGTTTGTCACGACCTGTGGCCCTTGTGTTGTGGCCCTTGTGTTTTCTTACAGGTTTAGGGACCCTTTTGTGTGTTAGGTGCCGTCCTTCCCACGGTCCTGCGTTCTGGTGTCCTCGCCGTCCTCGTGTGCACGTCCTCACGTTCTGTGTGGTCCAAGCCAATTGTTGTGCTTTCTGGATCTTAGGAGGGCCTCCTGTGCCCTGACCTTGGGAAGACAGTCCTCATATTCTGGTGCTGTTATAGCGACGGCCACTACCTGCGGACATCCAGGCCCCCGGGGCTCATCCACGATGTGGCAGGACTTCTTCGAAATAAATGGCCGTTGTGTCTCAGTGCCACCCATTGAAGAGCCCGTCTTTCCCCTGTTGACGTGAAGTGCCACCTTGGTAACAGCGCGCGACACCTGCGTCCGTGCGGGTCCGACCCGCCTCGCGTCGGGGCCCCGCCGGGCGCTTTGCTTCTGGTGGCTTCACAGCGAGTTCCAGAGCTGCTGAGGCAGCGCCTCTTTTTAGAAGGTCGCTGCTTGTCACCGTTTATTCTTCCAGGTGAATGTTAGGGTCCACTTGTCCACTTCCAGAACGGCCTCGGAGGGGTGACTGGAATTTCGTCCGTTTGGGGGTGACGCGGGGGATGGGGTCGTGGTCCCGGTTTGAGGTCTCACCGCGCAGCCGACTGCCCCATATGCCCCTTGGCGATTTCGTTTTCTTCCTCTGCGACTTGTATCTTCTTTGGCGTCTTTACTGCTCGGCAACTTGTAGCTTTGGGGGGGGCGTTGTAAGTGGGATTTCCCCCTTTGCTGTAAACCAAACTGGTCATTTGCCGTGTGGTGACCTGATGTTTTTCATTTTCTTCGTGCCGTTCTTTCCAGAAGTGCCCACCCCTTACCTGGCCTTCATTGAAGCAGGACGGCTGGGGGGTGCCTGGGGGGCTCAGTCGGTTGAGCAGGCGACTTCGGCTCGGGTCGTGATCTCGTGGTTTGTGGGTTCGAGCCCCGCGTCGTGTCTGTGCTGACAGCTCGGAGCCTGGAGCCTGCTTCGGATTCTGTGCCTCCCTCTCTCTCTGCCCCTCCCCCGCTCACGCTGTGTCTCTCCTTCAAAAATAAATAAACTTAAAAGAATTAAAATAAAAAGCAGGATGGCTGGGGGCTTCAGGTGTCAGGAGGGCAGATGACCGAAGCAGCCCCTGGATGACCGGCCTCCATGTTTCTGGGAGCCACCACCCACAGGGCCACGGGTGTCTCTGAGACAGGACAAGACGCAGAGAAGGAGTCTGCAGAGAAGCCCCTTTGAAGTCAGGGAGGGAGAGAGGAATCTTCCTCAGACGAGACAGATGCCCCTGGGCTGAGAAGGCAGAGGGGCTGGAAGGAGCCAGGGTAGGGGGGTGGACCCCAGAGACAGGTTCCCGAGGGGCAGGACCTCTGAGCGGTCCCGGCTGGAGCTGGCCCGGGTCATCTGGAGACAGCCTCAGGCCACCAAGATGTGATGTGGCCTGGGGATGACGGTCAGGGTGCGGCCGCGCCGACAGGAGTGACGGCCGTCTGGGTACAGCCTGGGCGCCCTGGTCGCTGTGCAAAGACCGGATCGGCCAGCCTGCCCCCCACGGGACGCAGCCCCGGGGGAAAGAGAAGAGGCGGTGTTCCACGTTGGCCAAGACGTCAGGATTTTCCCCCCGGTAAAATGGGTCTAGAGGGAAAAATTGTGGCAGAAGGATTAAAGTTCCGTGCCTCGTTCGCCTGGGTTGGGGGCTGAGTGCCACACGCTCCGGTGTGGCAGGGCCAGGGCGCCGCTCCGGGCGGCGAGCTGGCCGGCTTCCCGCTGCCTCTTGGCCCTCCTCCGCGGTCTCTGGCGGTGTCGTCCAGAAGCGTCTCCCTGGCAGAACCAGACGCGGCGGGCCACCCTAGGGGCTGGGAGGCTGCAGAATGCAGCTCCCAAATGGCAGAGACGCGGGGCTCGGGCTCGGGGACTGCCAGCAAGGTGCGGTGGGCTGGGGTGACCTGGGGGCCGCCGCAAACAGCACGGCCACACGAGCAAGGAGAGGCTGATTTTCCAACACTTAACCTTTGT
The DNA here is from genome assembly GCF_027475565.1 of Acinonyx jubatus. Taxonomy (NCBI): domain Eukaryota; kingdom Metazoa; phylum Chordata; class Mammalia; order Carnivora; family Felidae; genus Acinonyx; species Acinonyx jubatus. The sequence continues at coordinate 1,393,827 of NC_069394.1, forward strand.
CAGCTCCACTTCTGGCACTTTCAGGTGCACAACCAGGCCGCCGCCGAACGGAGATGATTTCGACTCAGCTTTCTCAGTGTGTTTACTGCTTACTCAATTTTTGTGGCTGTCGCCTTAGCCGGGACCCGCAGAGCGGCTGAGTAATGACACTGCCGTAGGGCGCGTCTGTGTTAATGGCAGGCCTTTCCTTCGGCACCTCCAATCGAAGTTTGCTTTTGGGCTTGAAAACCAGTCTTTATTCAGCTGAGACTCTTTATTTATTCACATCTCAATTAGATTCTTTTCCTTGAGGAATGGCTGATGAGTTTTAAAGAAACAGCCTTTCACCATTTGTTGCTAGAACTCCCTATCTGCTCATTTAATGAGTAGTCGAGACAGCGGGTTCTGTCGCCGGACCTCCGGATGGTTAGGCACCCTGGCTTTTGTGACAAACGAGCTGTGGTGGGTGTCATGGTGCAGGATTCTTCTAGACCATCGCCTGACCCCCCCCCCGCCCCCCCCCCCCCCCGCCGTACTTGGTCAGGAGAGCTGCGTCAGATTCATGGCTGGGATCTGTCTCTAGTCCTTTGGACGTCATCCTTGGAGGTGAGCTCAGGATTTTGGCAGCCTCACACAGGTCACAGGCACAGCCCACGCTCTGGAGCAGTCTGGCTGGGGAGGGCGTCGGTGGAGTTCACCTTCCCGAGGGCCTCCTGGGGGGGGGGTCTGGGGGAGTCTGGTGTGGGCCCAGGGCAGCGGCAGGGTCAGTGGGTGCCCTGTGCCCGCCCCCCCCCCCCACGTCCTCAGCCGGTGGGTGCGGGACCTGTCCACCTCCTCGTGTGCACTGGTCTCAGCCCGGTCAGACCCCCAGGAAGCAGACCTGGAAGAGGTAGGTAAGATACGGACATTCGGAAACGGTCAGTGCGTTTGCAGGGAAGGCCGGGGTTCCGATGCCTCTTGCTGTTTGACTCGGACCAAGTCCTGCACCCGCTCTGAGCCTCGTTTGTGATGTGGGGACACACCCAGCTCATGAGGGAGGGGCGGTGTTTGCAAGCAGAGGAACCTTGTTCCAGCTGGCAGAGTGCTGGTCCCGCAGCAGGGCTGGAAGAGCGGGGGGGGGGGGGGGGGGGGGGGTTGGGGGGGGGTGTGGACTTGAGGCTTGCCCTTGACCCTCCCTTATTCCGCCAAGCCCCCCTCCCCCGAACCTGAGGGCTTCCCTGAAGCACAACCTCTCCGGGTGGTCTCTCTCCAACCCTTCCCCCTGGCCTGTGTCCCCAGCCCCCTGAGGACGCCAGTGCCTCGTCCTGTCTGTCCGGTCTGTATCTCGTGTCCCTTAGCCCCCACCCTGGGTGCTTCCATCTCCTGGGGCCCCAGGGCACTGCTGGCTCAGCCCTGCACACGGCCAGTGCTGCTAACCGTTGGTGGAGAGGGCCGAGCTGGCCGAAGCCCCCAGGCACGCCTGCTTCTTCCTGTTCCACTGGAGGGACATTTACGTGGGACGTCGCCGGGTATCCGCCACCTCACCCAGCATCTGCACACTGGGGACCCACAGGTCCTTGAGTTTGGCATTGCAGGGAAGCGGACCTTTCCCCGAGGCGGGGGAGGAAGCCACGCCTCCCCGTGGCCGTGGGAACCTGTCCGCGGAGGGCTTTGGTCGCAGGCGCCCAGGCCCTGCACCGAGATCCCGACTGAAGTGCCCGGTTCTGGCTCCAGGAATCTGCAGCACCCGCGCCCACAGCACACGGAGGGGCCGCCGGGACAGGTGGCAGCAGCAGGCCCCGGTGTCACATGCTTCCGGATTCGTTTTCCACTTTTGGGAGCTAAGCGCTAGGCTCTAGGCCCCGGGAGTGAGCAGCGGGCGGACGGCCCTGGCCCTGGTCCCGTGCCGGTACCAGGAGGGGCCCGCTCTCCTTCCCCGGGGGCCTCCTTACCCTTCCTTGAGGGGGCTGCTGGGACGGGGTGGCCCCGGGGCAGGGGGCGCAGGGACCCTGGGCCTGGGAATTAGGCCAGGGCCTTCTCCGTTTTCTTTTAACGTAAGTTTTTGAGCGGGTGCTGCGTTCCGGCCATAAGCAGGTGGGAGGCGTGGCCCCCGCATCTCCCGCCCTGTCCCCCCTGTGCCTCCAGGTGTCTGTGCGAGGACGGGGCGATGTGGCCATAGTTCCGCCCTCCGCGTCCTTTGTACACACGAGTCGTGGGCGGTTGACTTGTCTGTCCCGAGAGGCCTCGCGGGCGCGGCGTGTCCACACCGGTGCAGACGGGCTCCCCCAGCCCTCGCTTTCCAGCTCCCGTCTGTCTCTGCTTCCTGTCCGCCGGGCCTGCTTCACGTACCCTTGTGTTCAGACACTGTCAGGTGTCCATCCCCCCCCCCCCGCCCCCAGCTGGCCTTGCTGAGCCAGAGGGTCACTCTGGTAGGAATGGTGGTCGCGCTGCCCCAGGGGCGGTGACAGCCGAGGGTTGTCCTCTCAGTGGGGCTCTGCTGTCGGGGGGACACAGTTGTGTTACACGTTTCAGGAGTCGCTCCCCCGTCCTGCTCCCTGCCAGCGGCTGACGCATTTGTCTGTGCTGGCCGAGGCCGAAGTCTGAGGAGCGTTTATGAAAAGTGACCCCGAGTGAAGAGGGGGCGGGCGTGGGCCTCACCACTTGGGCAAGGGGCCTGGCTTCTCCTGGGGAGACCACGTGCTGCTGGCCCTGAGCTTCTGGAGGGCTCGACAGGTGGGCCTCGCGGCCAGCATGCTTGTCAGGGGCAAGGGAGACAACGATTGACCGAGTTCAAGCCTGAGGAGCCCAAATTTCAGGAACCCGGGCCTGGACACCTTTGAACTGCAACCTGTGGGCAGCCAAGAGCTGACCGTGTATCCGAGTCACGGGCTCAGATCCACGTTCCCAAAAGGGCCAGCGGGCCACCGTGTGGAGCTGGGGGAAGGCCTGGAGGTCCGGGGTCTGGGGCGTGAGACAGGGGTTGGTGCCTGTCTAGGGCACTAGGACTCAGAGATGCGGGGTGGTGGGGAGAGTGAGGGCTCAGGGAAGGGATGGCCCGTGCCGGGCCCGGGGGATGGTCGCCAGGTCAGGGCACAGGCGAGGAGGAGGTTGGGACAGGTGGAACCGGTGACAAGCTCAGGGCTGTCCAGGCTGACGTCACCCAGGGGGACGTCCTGGAGGATGGGGAGATGTGGGGCGGGGCCCTCGTGTGCGGGACGGGAACGAGGACGAGAGTCTGTGGGCGAGAGTCTGAAGTTCCAGAATTCCTAGGCTAAAGGCGAGTGCCGCCCGTCCCCCACTGTGCCCAAGTCCCCCTGATCCCACGCTGGTCTTGGCGCTGGCCGGGTGAGGGCCAGGGAGAGGTTTGGGGAAACGCACGAGTGTCTGTCCAGCCAGGTGACTCCGTGGCTGTGTGGGAGGGTCCGGAGGCTGAAGTGAGGCTGGGGGCTTGGTCTGCACTGGCCGCTTTGCCCGGGGAACACCCAGCCGTTTGCCTGGCTTGTGTGGGGAGGGCGTCAGCGTTAGGGGGGCTGCTCCCCGTCCTCCCAGGTGGGCTGCTTGCTGGGCGGTCACGCACTTGGAGCAAGAACCCCGACCCTTCCCTGGGCAGAGACCCCTACTCACCTCCCAGGCCAGACCCCTGCAGGCCGTCGGCAGTGTCGCTGAATGAATGAATAAAACACAAGATGGAAAATGACTTACCTGAGGGACAAGTCATGAGTCGTGGGTCACTGAGAAAAGGCGGCTGACGGGGCAGCTGTGAGGCGTGCAGGTGTCGGGGGACCCTGCTATGGACTGGAGCCCTCAGCGTCAACGCTGCCCCTTGGCCCCGGTTCCCCCGAACTGCCCTTCTCCCCAGGTCTCCCTGTTCTGAAGGGAATATCCAGGCCCCTGCTCCAGTCCCTCCAGAGCACCGGGCCCTCGTCCCCTAACTTGGGGACCTAGCAACCCGTGGCCCCAGGTGGGCAAGGAGACGCACGGATGATCAGAAAGACAGTCACCTTTCCGAAGCAACGACGTCGGGGCTCTCGATCCAGAAGAGACCTTGGAGGGGAGCGCTGGTCTACCCGAGCAAGCACGGCTGGGAAGGCTTGAAGATTAGCTGATCTGAAAGTAAGTCGTTCTTTGGTGAGCGTCCCCAGTGTCCCATGCGGTGATCACCTGGTTACTGTGCCTTCAAATCCGCTGGATTTCCTCACGAGCCCTCCCGCCGAAGCCAAGCTCTCGTCTCTAGTCTGCGGAGGTCGGGCGGGGCCCAGGAGAGCCCCGGGTGACCCGCGGAGGACACGCACACGGCAGAGAGATGTCCAGCTGTACTAGTCGCTGGGGAAATGCCAACCACAAACGAGAGTCCTGCCCCGAGGTTAGCAAACGTTCACAAGCCTGATCGGGCCACGTGATGGAGGCCACGTGCACGGCCAGATTCTCCTGCACACCGCGCGTCCGAGATCCTGGGGCACAGCCCGCCCGGGGACACGGCGTGGCGCATTCTCTGGATGGTCTGTTCCCAGAACCAAGCAATTGCTTCCCATCGCCCAGTGAAACATCTCACGCGGGGGAGAATGTGTATGGTTGCTCTGTGCGCGAGAGCGGCCGTCTGAAAGCCCAAATGGCCATCGCGGGGTTTGGGTTGATGAGCTGTGATACAGTCACGTGATGGAGCGCTCTGTGGCAGTTGTGGGGAGTGAGTTAGCCACAACACGATTCGGAAGGAGGCTAGCAGCGCGAGTCCCGACACGGTACATAAAGCTGACGCTCGTGTGTAAAGTACACCGTTGTTCTATAGAAGTGTGATGGGGCAAGCATAGCTTCACAGACAGTAACGCTGTATGTCACCTATCTATGTGTCTGTCATCTACCCAACATCCATCCGTCGGTCCTCATCCTTTTGTCCATCCGTCCCCATCCATCCATCCATCCATCTGTCCGTCCATCCGTCCATCCATCATCCATCCGTCTGTCCATCCATCCGTCTATCCTTCTGTCCATCCATCCATCTGTCTGTTCGTCCATCCATCCATCCGTCTGTCCATCCATCCATCCAGCTGTCCACCCATCCATCCATCCATCATCCATCCATCTGTCTGTCCATCCATCTGTCTATCCTTCTGTCCATCCATCCATCTGTCTGTTCGTCCATCCATCCATCCATCTGTCCATCCATCCATCCATCTGTCCATCCATCCATCCATCCTTCTGTCCATCCGTCCGTCTGTCCATCCATCCATCCATCCTTCCGTCTATCCGTCCATCCATCCATCCATTCATCTGTCCATCCGTCCATCCATCTATCCACCTGTTCGTCCATCCATCCATCCATCCATCCGTCTGTCCATCCGTCCATCCGTCCATCCATCCATCCATCCTTTCGTCCATCCACCTCTATCAATCATCTATCTGAGGAGAATGAGAACAATCAGGGGAAGATTCCAGAGCATGGTGTCACTCCCCCAGGACAGGGAGGCAGGGGCGTGCAGGGGCGCAGAGGGGACTGAGAAGGGTCTCACAGGGAGCAGCGAGTTAGTGTCAAAGTATTAGTCTTCCTGCTGGTTGGTGAGCTCACAGAAGGTTGTCACATTATTAAAAAGAAAGAAAGAAATGAGGACCGCATAGGGACCAATGAGGAGTGGGTGTCGTAGACCATGAGTGAAAGTCCACTTTATGCCCCTCAAGTATCAGAGATACCCTCACGTGAAACAAACCAGAGCAGACCCCTCACCACACGCGTCTGAGCCGTGAGTCCCCCATTATGAACATGTGACTTGTCTGTTCCCAGACACCTTTCTATCAGGAGGGCTCCTTCCTGAGCCCCCCCCCCTCCTGTGGACGGGAGGCATGTTTGTGCTGAAAATGTCATCCCCAGGGCAGGGAGGCCCCTGTCCTGTCCCAGTGAGTGGAATGGCAAGCCTGACTCTCGCTTTGGGGGGGGGGGGGGAAGGGGGCGGTGGCAGGGTTTGAATGTGAGGAGAAAGGAGGTTTCCTGGGGGCAGAGAACAGGGTTTTGAGGGGCCCTGGACCCCAGAGACCACGGGCTGAGCTGGAGGCACAGAAGGATGTTGGGGACAGCTGGCCTCCACTGGGCCCTGGGGACTGTGATACGTGAGAAGCCGCGGAGATGCTGTCAGCATCCAGGTCTGTGGCAAAGCCCCACAGGTGACCAAAGTCTACCCTCCCGGGGCTGGAGTCAGACGCTGAACTCTGTGTGTGGAGGGCCATGCTCCCTCCGAGCCTCTGGGGGAGGGTGCTTCCTGCCTCTTCCAGCTGCGGGGGCTCCTGATGTCCTTGGCTTCTGGCCTGTCCCTCCAACTGTGGCCTGTCTCCACGTGGTCTCCCCGGGTCTCTGTGAGTCCTTCCCTGTCTCTTACAAGGACACTCCCATTGGATGGAGGGCCCGCCAAGTCCAGGATGGCCTTACTTCAGTCCTCTGTGAGACGACCGCACCTGCAAAGACTCGATTTCCTAACAAGGTCACAGGCTGAGGCTTCCGGTGGGCATGTGCTTTTGGGGGCACTTCACCCAGGACGCCGGTTCTGGGCCTGCTCCCCGTCACCCTGGGGCTGACCCCGGTCCGTCCTCGGCAGGATCATTCACCCTCACACTTAGAATCAGGCTCCGGGGATCTTTCTGTAGTTCGTGAGCATGATGATTGGGCTTTCACGCCATCGTGGGACCCGTGGCTCCCTCAAACCTTGTTACGACCTCAGCTTGTGATCCGTTGGCGTGGAAAAACAAAACAAAAGAAAGGATCAGGGGCGCCTGGGTGTCTCAGTCGGTCAAGCGTCTGACTTCGGCTCAGGTCATGGTCTCGCTGTTTGTGGGTTCGAGCCCCACATCGGGCTCTATGCTGACAGCTCGGAGCTTGGAGCCTGCTTCGGATTCTGTGTCTCCCTCTCTCTCTACCCCTCCCCTGCTCGCACTGTCTCTCTCTCTCTCTCTCTCTCTCTCTCAAAAATAAACATGAAAGAAAGAAAGAGAGAAGAAAGACAGAAAGAAGAAAGAAAGAAAGAAAGAAAGAAAGAAAGAAAGAAAGAAACAGGCCCTAGGGGACCAGGCGGCGGGGACATTGGGGACAAGGCGGTGCAGACTGGAGCACGTGGTGGCCTGAAGGGCAGGTGGCTGTGGGGGGAAAGGGGGGCTCTGGGGTGGGGGTGGGGGACTCCACCCCGCTCAGCCTTCGGTGGCCGTGAAGGACGGGGCCAAGATAGGCACTCGGTGGTGGAGGGCGGTGCTTGGGGACTGTAGCCCGGGGCACGCCGGCGGGCGGTGAGCGGCTGCCAGCCTCCCGCAGTCCAGGCGTCTTCACGGCCCCTCTGGGAGGCGGGGAGGCCACAGCCTTAGCTCTGGAGCTGCTGGTGATAAGTGCCCTGCTGCCCCCCCCCCCCCCCCCGCCCCAGCTCTGCCGCTAGAGAAAGCAAAGGGACTTTCCCTCCGGCAGTAAGGACTTTTTAAAATTTCAAGGCCACCTCCATTACCCCAGTAACCTGAGCCCCGAGCGCCCCCATGCCTCTCTTTCTCAGACCTTCTTCCATCCGGCCGCCCCGACCCCCCCATCCCAGTCCCACCTCTGAATGTCTCCGGAAGCTTCCCAGGCCTTTCTTCCCGCTGCTATGACCCCAGACCAGGACTTCACTACTTAAAAAAAAAAAAAAAAAGATAAACAATTTATTTAAACTAAAAAATCTGACAAAAACAGCTCAGACATTTCTTCCCTGCCTCTGGCAACCACCAGTCTGTTCTCTGTGTCTATCGACTTCGTTTTTTTTTTTTTTTTATGTTTATTTATTTTTGAGAGAGAGACAGAGTGTGAGCAGGGGGAGGGGTAGAGAGAGAGGGAGACAGAGGCTCTGAAGCAGGCTCCAGGCTCCGAGCTGTCAGCACAGAGCCTGAGGCAAGGCTCGAACCTATGAACCTAGAGGCCATGACCTGAGCCGAAATTGGGCGCTCAACTAACTGAGCCACTGCCCCTTAAATTGTTTTTTACAAAAACATATTTTTTAAGTTTATTTGATTATCTTGAGAGACAGAAAGTGCACACCAGTGGGGGAGGGGCAGAGAGGGAGAGAGAGAACCCCAAGCACTGCCGGCACAGAACCCGACGTGGGGCTCGAACTCACAACCGTGAGATCGTGACCTGAGCCGAAATCAAGAGTCGGACACTTAACCGACTGAGCCACCCAGGTGCCCCTCAACTTAGTTTTTTGAAAAATTATTTTTAGGGGCGCCTGGGTGGCTCAGTCAGTTAAGCTTCCAGTTTCAGCTCAGGTCACGATTTCACATTTGTGGGTTCGAGCCCCGCGTCGGGCTCTGTGCTGACAGCTCGGGGCCTGGAGCCGGCTTCGCATTCTGTGTCTCCCTCTCTCTCTGCCCCTCCCCTGCTCATGCTCTGTCTCTCTCTCCTTCAAAAATAAACATTGAAAAAAAAAAAACCCAACCACTGCGATGGAGTGTTGGGAGTTAGTGTGTGTGGCCCCCATTGCCTGCCCCTTGGTCGGGACGTCCAGCCGCTTTCTTCCTTGGCCAGGACGGGCACGAATCATTGGATTTCTCAGTTTGGTAACAGCTGTCCAAAGGCGGCCCAGACTTCCAGTGAGAAGGGGAGGACTTCTAGCCACCGTCACTCTGCTCCAGCCCCGCTTCCGTGAGCAGCCAGCTGGGCGCAGAGGGACCTTGGCGGCGCAGGCACAGGGACGGCGAGGTGCCGGGGCTCAGGCCAGGTCTGCCCCCAGCCCCACCACACTTTCTCCCCAGCCTCGACGGTCGTTGCAGGATTTTACGTGTGTCCGTGGAGGCACTGAATCGCGGGGGGATTTTTCACAGGCCAGATGCTCTTTGCTTCCCGTCTGATCTGTCTTCAAAGGCACTGCATTGACACAAGGCTCCAAACAGCCTCCCCACACATTTTCTCCTGAGGTCATTGCTGGCCCCAGCCGGGTTTTTTTTTCCTTAATTCAATTTTATCGGAAAATGGACAAGCCCTTTCTCCCTCCCTACAGCAGGGACGGAGAGATTAAAATGACGTCTGCGGCGTGACACCTGAAACTACAGTGTCACTTCCCGTTCCTGGGGGGCGGAAATGACCTTTACTCACGTCCCAGGGCACGGGGCGCTGTGGAGCAGGGGCTGGTCCCTCCTGGCCCCCGGGATGCAGCACCAGTGTGTGTGGATGCCGGCTCCCGCTGTCCTCAGGTGACACCAGACAAGGACACCTGGGGGGACACGCTCGGCCCAGCTAGATGGTCCCAGAGTCACGCTTCCTCTTACGCTGTGGTTCTCGGGTTCCTGGAGGCCACGCCGACCAGCGATGTCCTTCCACGACTCAGTCTCCCGTAGCGCCTCCCGCCCCGCCCCTGCCTGGCCACTGACCTTCAGAGGCACCGGATACCTCGGCGGCTAGAAGCCGGGCATACGCTCCTGTCCGCGGAAGGAGGCAAGCCCTGTCCCCCATGTTGCTGACGGGGTGACCGTTTGCTAATGGCTTCTATAGCCTCCTGAGCGAATGACCTTCTAGGAACACTTCTGCCCGACTCAGGACCCCGGCTCCAAATCCTAAACTCCCACGGAGCTTCGGGCAGGGTGGGGCGGTCGTATCTGGGCCAGTGCACGAGTTTCCACCATCCCATATGGAAGAGTTTGTCCAGCTTGGGAAGACGGCGTACTTCCAAAACCGTGCGTGTGCGTCAGGGTGACCCCAGCTGGGTGTGCTCTGTCCCCGACCTCAGCCCTGCGGCTGCGTCGGAGGCTCCTGTCCCCCGCCCGGCTGTGCCTGCAGCGGGCAGCTGTCCACGCCATCAGGCCGCTGAAGCCACACGTCCTCCGAGCTCATTCGCGCCCGTGGCCGTCCGTCTGGGGGCGCAGACCTAGTTCTGACGCTGAGGGGGAGACGGCAGTCCCCTGCTCCCCCCCCCAGCTGCCCGGGCAGCCTCGGGGCCACACCGAGCCCCCCGGAGTCCTCAGTGGTGTCGTCTCTCTCAGGTCATCTGGAGAACGCCCGTATCGTGTGCGGACAGCCCGGGCTGGTTGGCAGCCAGCGGGGGCACCGGCTCATTTATGCTCGCGGATCACCCCGGGGGTGCAAGGCCCCGTCCCACGCTGGGGACCTTTCTCCATCACCCGCCTTCAGTGGGCACACCTGTGGGGGAGGGAGCAAGGGTGTTCTTGATTCTCGTGCTCCGAGGGCTCCCGTGGAAGTGGGGGGGCCGTGTGCCTCCAGGGACCGTGGCCTTGGGGCGTCCTCCCTGCTGGCGGTGGGCTCCACGTCTCCTCGGCCGGGCAGTGTCGCCGGGTGCGGGCTGAGGGTGCAGGTCCGCACGCCGGGGGTGCTTGGTCTCCGCACCCACATGCCGGCTCATCCTGGGACCCGCGGGTCTCGCCCCGGGGGTCTGACCAAGGTGCCGGCCGGGCCTCGGTCCCCTCTGGGGTGGCAGTGGGAGTTTTGGCGGGTGTCTGTGCCAGGCACTCAGGTCTTCCTCGACGTTCCCACGGGGACTCACATGGCTGGTGCCCTGGGTGGGTCTCACTGTCCCATCACTGGAGACTCAGCTGCCTGGAGACCCTGTGGTACTAAGGGCTGCCGCCAGAGTCTGGAAAAACCCAAACACCCAAACATTCCCCGAGCGTATGGACCTCCCTCCTTTTTCACCGAGAAAACCCCCAGCTCTGAGAGTCAACCTCAGGGAGGCTCATCGTCTCTGGGGTCCCCACAGAGCTCACCGCAGGCCTGGTGCACAGAAGCTGATCTCCTCGCAGCAAAATGGCCTTGTCTGGGACCCGCCTTGGTGGGGATCCAGCCAGGATCCGGCCGGGCGGTCCCGGCTAGGGCCCTCGGAGGCCAATGCCATCAGGCAGCCGTGTCGGGGCCCAGACCGTCACCTGCCGGGCCGCTTCCTCTCTGATCACAGGCTTCTTCCCGCTGCCCATGACACGGGGCAGCGTTTCTGGTCTCAGAATGAGCTGATGCCTTCCACGGTCAGGGTGGTGGTGTGCCGAATTCAAATGCCCCCAAGATTCTTTTTTTTTTAAGATTTTATTTTTAGGGGCACCCGAGTGGCTCAGTCGGTTAAGCGATTAAGCGTCTGGCTCTTGGTTTGGGCTCAAATCACGATCTCACAGCTTGTGAATTTGAGCCCCGTGTCGGGCTCTGCACTGACAGTGTGGAACCCGCTTGGGATTTTCTCTCTCTCTCTACTCCTCTCCCCCCTCTGTCTTTTAACATAAATAAATAGGGGCGCCTGGGTGGCTCAGTCGGTTAAGCGTCCGACTTCAGCTCACAGTCTGTGAGTTCCAGCCCCGCGTCGGGCTCTGTGCTGACAGCTCGGAGCCTGGATCCTGCTTCGGATTCTGTGTCTCCCTCTCTCTCTCTGCCCCTCCCCTGCTTACACGCTGTCACTCTCTGTCTCAAAAATAAATAAAAACATTTTTAAAAATTAAAAAAAATAAACATTAAAAAAATTTTATTTTTAAGGAATCTCCACACCCAACATGGGGCTCGAACTCACAACCCCGAGATCAAGAGTCCCTCGCTCCACGAGGCCAGGCACCCCAAATCCCTTCGGACTCTGGTCCTGGTTACTCGGTGGGCACCCTTGCCCAGGCGCTGCCGAGCGGGGATGTGCAGGTGAGGGGACGGCCAAGTCTCCGGCACTGTGATTCCTAGGTGTGGGGGAGCCCGCAGAGGAGGGGGACGGGAAGGAATGGGGCGGCCTCTAGGGGCAGAGAGGGGTCCCAGGTGACCTCAGCAAGGACAAAGGGGGCTCGGCCCTACAAGAGGAGCTCTGCCAGCTGTCGGATGAGCCCCTGGGCCCCAGAGGGGAGCGCAGCCTGGCCGCATGTTGACTGCAGGGAGCCCAAGGGTCCTCCCAGACTTCCTGTGGGCAAACTGCGAGACAGCACCGGGGGCTGAGGGGGTGGCGGCGGGTGACACGGTGGCCGCCTCGTGGGTCTAGGGTCCCCCAGGGTGCTGGGCCCACCCCGGTTTTGATTTCTGCCAGCGGCTCCTGCCTCTCGTGTCCTAGCTGCCAGACCCTCTGGTATGGGGGGGTCTGTCCTCTGTGCAAAGGGACTGCTGGGCCACCCCGGGAATGCTCACTCTCCCTTCTGCCTAGGCCCCCCGCCCCCACCCCCCCGTGGGTTCAGGTCTCCTCGCAGCAACTCTGAGCAGAAGTCACAGGGTTCCTGGAGGAGGACTGTGATTCCCCCCAAACGGGACAGCTCTGGAGTGTTCTGGGCCATGGCAAGACTGTGGCAGTGGGGCACAGAGATCACCGGGGCCTCGGAGGGGACAGTCAGTGTAAAAAGGCTTCAACAAGTAGAAGGTGGTTGACCACTCAGGCGTCCAAGTGGGCACTGCAGGGCAAGGGGATAGTGGGGGGGAGGGGGGGCCTGGGGACACTGGGGGAGAGGGGAGTTCCGGGGAGGGGACGCTGGGGACCCGGGGAGAGTGGGAGGGGGGTTCCAGGGAGGGGACGCTGGGGGGCCTGGGGAGAGTGGGGGGAGGCGGGGCCTGGGGAGAGTGGGGGGAGGGGAGTTCTGGGGAGGGGGCGCTGGGGGGCCGCGGGAAGAGTCGGGTCAGGGAGGGAGGGCCCAGGGGGGGCCCCCACCAGGCGGCAGAGCTGCACTGGGGCAGCTGGAGGGCCTCGTCCTCAGGATTTCTCTTCTCACTCCCACTCGTCGTGATGGGATGTGAACTGCTCCAGAGTGGGGAAAAGGGGACAGATGGGGGACCCTAAGAGGATGATGGGTGAGCAGCTCCCGGTGCCCGCCTGGCCATGTCCCCGTTCTCCGTCCCATTCCTAACAGCGGACACTTCCAGCCGTGTTTACTCCCCGCCCCCAGGCGGCCCTCTCCTCCTCTTGGAGCGGACCTCCCCCTCCCCCCCCCCCCCCCCCGCCTGAGGCCCCAAGGCGGGGGTCGTACAGATACCCAGCTTGGGAGACCCCTGGGCACAGCACCTGCCACATCCAGCCAGGAGGCCACGGGCACTTGGAACTTTCCTGCTGCTTTGGAAGGAGTATGTCAGTTTGGGGGGGGCCGTTACTTCTCTGGGGACAAGCCCCCGCCCCCATCACCCCCGCTGCAGCCAGTCAGTTGTTAAATGTGTTCGCTCACAGCAGCTTGTAGCCGTTTGGGGGCTGACCCGGGACTGGTGGCCAGGTGACCGCATCCAAGTCTCCCCTCCCCTCAGCAGTGTCTGGAATGAGGGGTGAGCCTGCCCTCCTGGTGCTGATTTGAGGACCCCCAGTGCCCAGTCCTCAGACTTCTGCCGTCACTTCCCCCAGGGTGTCCCAGCTGTCCGACAGAATGCCACTGGGCTCCCCCCTCCCCCAGCTCCCTGGAGCTGCCTTCCTCCCCCTGCAGAGCCTCTGAGCAGATGGTGTTCAAGGCTGGGTGACCTTCCGAGGGAGCACAGCGTCTGTCTCATTGGTCACAGGAGAAAGAAGGCTTGTCTCAGGGTGGAAAGCTCTTCCTCATTGTCCAGCTGCTCCTGGAGGCCCAGCTTCTTCCCGGGCACAGCAGCCGGAGGACAGAGCTCTCCACCTGCTTGCCCAGCGGCACCCCCCCCCCCCCGCCTGCCCCCGTGCCCTCCTCTTCCCCCTCCCCCCCCCCACACCTGGCTGGTCCCGAGGCTCAGGCTCTGGCCTCTGGCCTCCAGACGAGGATGGGGAGACAGACGTCCTGGCGGAGGGGAGCCCAGCCTGCCCTCCTGACACCTCATGGTGGGGGGAGGGTGCAGGGAGAACCCCCAGGGGTGCCCGGGGCCTTCACCTACACGAGGATGTGTTTCCATTGAGAAACATTTTCCTTGGAAATCCAGTAGTTACACGGAGACACTGACATTTCCCAGTGGCCGTGATGAACCCAGACTTGTGTGTGATGAGCCTAGACGGGCCGACCTGAGAGCATGTGTTTATCTGTCCAGGAGGAAGCGCGAGCTCCGATAGCAAGTCTGCCAGGAAATGTGCGGGATCCCTCCCCCTTTCTTCTTTTTCCTGGCCTTTCCTCCTTTTTCCTGGCTTTCTCCGAGGCATCCCCGGGGGAGGAAGGAAAAGTGCAGCCAGCTGCTAGCCCTCCTTCCCAGGCATGTGTGAGTGTGTGCGAATGTGAGTGCGTGTTTGTGAGCGTGTATGCACGGTCACGTGTTGTGTTTCTTGCTTTTTTTAATGTCTATTCATTTTTGAGAGGCAGAGAGATCGCAAGCAGGGGAGGGGCAGAGAGAGAGGGAGGCACGGAATCGGAAGCAGGCTCCGGGCTCCGAGCCGTCAGCCCAGAGCCCGACGCGGGGCTCGAACTCACGACCCGCGAGATCGTGACCTGACCCGAAGTCGGAGGCTTAACCCACTGAGCCACCCAGGGACGCCTCACATGTTGTGTTTCTTGATATGGGTCATGGTCAGAGAAGCGAAACGTCCACTGGCTTAAAGCACCGAACTCAACCCACTTTCCTGAAGTTACTTCTGGATCAATCCAGATCACCGAGACGGGCACACCATGCCCCCACCGTTGCCAGCTGCCAGCCCGCGGCATGAACGTGCACCGAAGATGTAAAACTGTCACCGTCGTGCGCTCGGCGTGATGTCGATAGGCCCGTCCTGGTTGGGGTCGTGAGGGAGACCCTGCTGCTTGTCACGGTCCCCTCTGCCAGGACGCCGCATTAGAACTCGGACACCTAGGGACCTTGCTCTGCTTTGGCTTATGGGCCGGAGAAAGGAGCACTGGCCTGTTTTTCCACACCGGATTCCAGCCTCCCTCCCCCCACCCCCCACTGCCACCCCTGCCCAGTGCCTTTCAGCCTCTCATTGGCTCCTTCGTGGTTCATCCAGGTCACACCTTGGTCTTCGTTCCCTCCCCCGTTTGCCTCCAGCTCCCCAAGTCTTTGATTATCAGCTTGCACGGTCCCTCACTCGGGCTGTAAAGGCGGTGAGCGCGTCAGCTGCTGTGGCCCTCCCGTTTCGGGACCCCACACAGAGCACCCCCTGAATGTCTGCCCCCCTCTGCCTTCGCTCCCGAGTCCGGAGTCCTCTGTGTGGGCTGAGCCTCTCTCTCAGACTCCTTTCAGCTCTCTGGAGACGAAACGAGGAACAAAGGTAAGTACACATGGATCTTAGGGTTGATTCAGCATCCGGGCAGGTGTGAGCACTGAGATGCTGTGGGGACATCACGGGTGCTCCCGGGCCACGGGTGCGTCCTCAGATTAACCGGATTTGGGGGCTCTGGGCCGTCAGATGTCTGCTCTTGACACAACTTTCTATCTCACGAAATGACAGCATCGACCTCCCCTCCTCCCACCCCCTTACTCCGCAAAATTAATGTGTCTCACCACAAGAATGGGCAGGTATTTGCTCTGGAACCTTAAACAGTACACGCGAGAACTTTGATTTCATTCCAAAGGTCCAGACTTCCCCTAGATGTCTTCCCACAACGGCCACACTCTCCATTCACCACCCACCTGAAGCTAAACGTTAATACAAGCAAGTAAACAATTATTTGTACGAGTAAATTAAATATTCTTCTGATATGTTTATGGATGAGAAATGAAATCACCACGTAAATGTAAAACTATCTCTAACTAAATACTAATGAAAAAATTACATATAAAGATTTTTAGGGTACAAGGAAGTGATTTTTACCCTTGCCTGCTTATGCTAGAGAATAAGAGAAGCTAAAAGTGCCCAGCTTTGAACTTAAAAAATGAACAACGGATTAGGTCCCCCAAAAGAGATACTAACGTAAAAGTGGAAATGAATGAGGAAGGACAGTAATGGCGGGGTGATGGAGCCCGCCAGAACCCATTATGGGTTCCAGCAGGAGGAGCTCCTGACTCGACCCAACAACGGAGGGAAGTAGGTGAGGTGAACACCGTCGATACAGATAAAAGTAGAACGTATCTGTAGATAAAGCACACACGGTGTAGCAAGTAATTCAAAACATTAGATGACGTGAGACATTCATAGAAAAAAGTAACTTGAAAAGTGGACTTGTAATTAGATAGCATGCATTGTACTGTAATTATGAGATAACTGAAGCAAAATCTTTTTTGTTCTTTTTTTTTTATTTTAGAGAGAGAGAGAGAGCATCATGGGGGGAGAGAGAGAGAGTCTTACACACTCTCCATGCTCAGCGTGGAACCCAGCTCAGGGCCTCGATCCCAGGACTCTGGGATCTTGACCTGAGCCGCAATTAAGAGTCAGACGCTCGACCGACTGAGCCACCCAGGCGCCCCCGAAGCAAACCACTTGAGATCACCCCAGAGAAGAGGAAGAGAGAATACTCAGCCACCCATCCAAATCCAAGAGGCCAGCACAGGGCAAAGACCTGAAGAGTCATGACAAGAAACGTTATGGGTCCATTTACTCAAAAACAAAGAAATAAGACTACAAATCAAATTTTAACAAACCAAATCCGAAAAGATGTATAAAAATGTGTATGTATAAAAACATAATTCAAGATGACCAAGGTAGGCTTAATCCAGGAGTGCAAGGGAGGCGTGAAATTAGAAAATCTGTGAAAAAGTATCATCTCAGGAACAGAAAAAATGAGAAAAGTCACTGGTCATTTCAACTAAAAAGCTTTTGAAGAAAATTTAACACAAATTCATGAAAAACTCCTTGTAAGTAGGAGTAGAGGAGTATTAACTCAGTAAAGGCTATCTATAAAAAACCTACCACCAATTATAAACAGGGAAACATTAATAGCATTCCCTGTAACATCAGAAATGATCCAGAGATATTTACTTTCACCATTTTTACTCGATGATAGAATAAGTGACCTAAAATAAGAAAATGAAAATAAGGCATAAAGATGGAAAAGAAGACATTAAAAGGTCATTATTTAGGGGCGCCTGCGTGGCTCAGTCGGTTAAGCGTCCGACTTGGGCTCAGGTCATGATCTCACAGGTCGTGAGTTCGAGCCCCACATCCGGCTCTGTGCTGACAGCTCAGAGCCTGGAGCCTGCTTCACATTCTGTGTTTCCCTCTCTCTCTGCCCCTCCCACCCCCCCCCCCATCTCTCTCTCGGTCTCTTTCTTTTAAAAATAAACATTAAAAAATTTAAAAAATAAAATTTCATTATTTATAGACTATAGAAGAGTTTGGCAAACTACAGCTGCCAGGCAAAAATCTGACCCACTGCGGGTCAAGTCTGGCTTCACCTGTTTGTCTCTGACTGTACCGTCCCCGGTGACCCAAAGCAGGCAGATACTGAGGGGTCATCAACACCGGGGGTAAGAGAACCACTGGTAAATTTCCTATTGTTGTGGCTTTGAGTCTGGGGACAATCTGTGCCATGTGGCAGGCTAACACGAGGGACAGAACCCCTAGTCTTAATGACTTTAAGGACCCGAGGGCAGAGTTCAGGACCAGCATAGCAGCTGGAAAATGAGGGAACAAACCAAAAAAGATAGAGCAGGGCAGCCCCGAATCCCATGTATAATGTCTCCTCAAATCTCTGGCTGACCTCTGAACCTTGGGTGTGTACGGAAGTTTCCGAACAGTCCATCTAAGCTTGCTAGATCGAACTGCAGGTTTCCTTGCCGCCCACTGAAGAGGAGACCGTTTGCAGGTGGGGTTCAGCCAGGCTGGTGGCCTGGTGCCCTTCAGAGGAACCCAGCAAATTCAGAGTTTCTACGCCCATCATTCTCAGTGTCCAGGAAGCAGCCTAAAACTACGTGAGGAAACTTACCTGAAGAGACAGGAGACTATGATGCACACTCTAGAGAAAAGATGATGACCAGAGATGTACACTGAGACGATCCAGAATCCAGATTCTGTAATCGCAACGTAAAGGCTTTAAAGCAGCCATATCGTACGTTCAAGGATGTCAAGGAAAATATGCTTGCGATGAATGAAACGAATAAAAAGATAGGAAATCGTGACAGAGAAATGGCGACTCTGAGAGGATTCAAATGAAAATTCTAGAACTAAAAAAATCAAACATTTGAAAATTCACCATTTGGGCCGAAGAGAAGATTGGAAGTGACACAAGAGTTAGTAACCTGAAGATAAATTGGTAGACATTAACCAATTTGAAGAAGACACAGAAAAATATAGTGAAAAATGTACATGGCCTCAAGGGACTGGGGAACAATATTGAAGGGTCTATCATAAATGTTATAGGAGTTCCAGAAGAAGGAGAAAGAGACAGAAGAGGAGTAGGAGGGGAGGGAGGAGGGGGAGGGGGAGGGGGGAGGGGGAAGAGAGAATTGTTTGAATAAATAATGGCCAAAACCTTTCATATCTGATGAAAGGTATAAAATTGCAAATTCAAGAAGGCCAGCAGCCCCCAAGGTTGTAAACATGGGGAAAAGTACAGTTGGACGCCATGCGGTCAAACTGCCGACAACCAAAGGTAAGAACGTTGTGAAAGCAGCCAGAGGGAAACACCCATTACTAAGCAGAGGAGCAACTAAAAAAACAGCTGACTTCTCCTCAGAAAAAGTAGAGGCCAGAAGACAGTAGAACAATATCTTGAAAGTACTGGAAGAAAAATTACTTGCCAAGAATTCTATATCCGGTGAAAATATTCTTCAAGAAAGAAGGCAAGATAGGGGCGCCTGGGTGGCTCAGTCGGTTAAGCGTCCGACTTCGGCTCAGGCTCAGGTCATGATCCCGTGGTCCGTGAGTTCAAGCCCTGCGTCCGGCTCTGCTGACAGCTTGGAACCTGCTTCAGATTCTGTGTCTCCCTCTGTCTTGCCCCTCCCCCCCGCTCATGCTCTGTGTCTCTCTCTGAAAAATAAGCAAACATTAAAAAAAAAAAGAAGAAGGTAAAATACTTTTATTTGAGAGAGTGAAGCTATGGGAGTTCACAGCCAGCACAGCTGTGCTAGGAGAAATGACAAGTGTAAGCTACGAGCCTCCCAGCCGAATATCCGTGTTCATTCTTCCTCCACGCACGTGCAGGGACAGACCCCGCTTCGCTGTTTCCCATCCACCGTGGGTGCGCTGAGAAGCTGACCGAACTGTCTAGACCGTAGAGCGGCTGGGGTGTGAGGTGTAAGGTCAGAGAGTGCGCGGGGCTTGTTCACCGAGACCGGAGGGGACCGCTCAGGCATGGCGGTCTCAGTCCATAAAGCACTCGGCCCATCGGCTCCCTCGGGCTCTCGCTCTGAGAAAGGAACCAGACGTCCATGCCCCGGGCACCCGGCTGCTCAGCTGGGACTTGAACAGGACCTTCCGGGACTTGGCTTTTGTTCAAGGCCAGATTTGATCCGTTCTCAAAAGTCTCTTTTATCCCCCGGCTCAGGACCATCTTCTCTGACGCAGATACGAGAAAGCTACAAATCAGCAACAGACCAGAGGAACACTTCTCCGTGTGAGAGCCACCGTGTGAGAGCACATTCAAATCGACACAGTCTTTACAAAGCGAGCATCTTAGTATCTTTGTAAATACCTAGGACACACGAATGAGGGACATGCGCCTTCTCAAAATGTCTGTCCCTGCACATGCGTGGAGGAAGAATAAACAGGGATATTCGGCTGGGAAGCTCGTAGCTTACACTCTCGTCCTTTGGAAATAACTTCAGATTTATAACAAAGTTGCAAACAAGTACAAGAACTATTCTATATAACCCTTTACCCAGATTTCTCAGAAGGTAACGTCGTATACAACTATTGTACATGATCAAAATCACAAAATTAGCACGGATCCCGCATGATCACCTAATCCCCGGGTCCCATTCTGATCTTACCCGTCGTGTCCCCACGCCCTTCCGTCTGGGACGGGCCCCCAGTCTTGAGTTCTTTCAGGACCTCACACCGTTTGAACAGGAACAATGTAGAAAGTCTTTTCATTCCGGCTAGTTGTTTACTGATGATTACATTTAGTTCAAGGCTTTTGACAAAAATATCACGGGAACGTGGCTGTGTTCTTCTCGGTGCATCACATCAGGAGGCCGGGAAGCTGATGCGTCCCGTTGCTGGCAGTGTGCACTCTGATCACTGGGTTAAGGTGGCACCTGCCAGTTTCTTCCGCTGCAAAGTTACCCCTTGTCCTGTAGTGTTTAAGGCGCGTCTTGTGAGAAAGTTTTCAAAATTACATAATGTTTTCTTTCTCATCACTCTTTTGCCCACGTGGTCGGTCTTTTTTTTTTTTTTATTTTTTTCATTTTTATTTATGTTTGAAAGAGAGGGACAGAGCGTGAGCAGGGGAGGGGCAGAGAGAGAGGGAGGCACAGAATCCGAAGCAGGCTCCAGGCTCCGAGCTGTCAGCACAGAGCCCGACGCGGGGCTTGAACCCACAAACTGCGAGATCACGACCTGAGCCAAAATCAGAAGCTTAACTAACTGAGCGCCCCCCCTCCCCGAGCACCCCCTGCTTAGTCTCTTTTGATGATGCTTGCCTAAAACAATTGTTATTGTGATTTTTTGCCAAACGGTCATTAAGTATTTCCATCATTCTCTCTACACGGATTGGAATTGGACTGCATTTTGCTGTCTTTCTCCTCTCCCTGTCCTGGGATTAGCTTTTTATTTATTTATCTATTTTTTTTTAAATTCAGATTCCTTTGAAAAAGAAATGATACTTGATAGTATTTGAAAACCGACATCTGGGCCAGTCCATGCTTGTCGCTATTGGGGTGTGTCACAGGATATACCTTCGCACACATACCCCCTTCCATCACATTCCATCACATTCCGTCTTTCCTTCCCCTTCCACATGTTTTGTCTCTGTTCTCCCGCAGTGAGAATCCTGTCATGTGACATCAGTGTATTTATTTATTTATTTATTTATTTATTTTATTTAATTTTATTTTTTGACATCAGTGTATTTAAGTGGCTTGATTAGGAAAGGTCTGCGTGTGTATTTCTTGGAGTCTCCATGTTTGGGATTCACGGGGCATCTTGAACCCACAGTTTTATGTCTTTTCCCAAATTCAGAAAATTACCAGTCACTGGTTTTTGAATATCTTTCCTGTCCCCCACTTTTGTCATCTTCTTCTAGGGTGTCATTTGCACACGTGTTAGACTTTCTGGTGTTGTCCCCGAGGCTCTGTTCATTTCTTCGGCGCCTTTTCTTCGTGTCGTGTTCAGACTGCATGATCGCTGTGATTTATCCCCAGGTTGTCTGAGTCTTTCTTTTCTCGTCCTCATCATGCTACCGAGCCCAGCAGGTGAGGGTTTTAATCTGGCAATTGTGTTTTTCGGTGCCACAAGTCCCGTTTTGTCATTCTCCGTGTGTTTCCCTTCTTGCTGACACTTCTCTCTCCATTCATCTCAAGCGTGTTTGCCCTCAGTTCTTGGGGCATTTTTACACTAACTGCTTTGAAGGCTTTGTGTGATGATTCCTAGTTGGGTTTTGCCCGATCTTCCGTATAAAGAGTAACTTTGAACGTGAGGCTAGGAGACGCCGAATCTTACTTCCATCTGATGGGAAGTGTTGATATTCTCGTTTTGGCAGAAGCAGGCCACCCGGTTCGGTTTATGCTACGAGCGCAGACCCGGGTTCGTGCGTTCTGGCTTCTGTGCTGGCCCAGGTTTCAAAGGCTGCTGTCTCTGGACACCCAGTGGCCCGTCTGGTGCCCATGGTCCGGTCCTCATGGTCTCCGCTGCTCAGGGCCCAGCCTGTGTGCACAGCTCAGGAGCGAGCCTGGGTTTCCATAAGCATCTTTACGGAATTTCTCTCCGTGCAGGGGACCCTGCCCAGCCCACCCTCCCCCAACCTGACCCAGCCCTGGCAAGGCCGCCCTGGACGCCCTGCACACGACCTCGTGTGGCACCCCCTCCCTGGTACCGTCTCATTGGAATTTCGGTCGCAGGTGAGGGCAGACATCTTTTCTTAAGTTTAAGTGGTATTTCATATCATTTTTGTTACATTTTTTCATATTTTTCTCATATTTGCTATCAGGCTTTTCCCCTTTCCTCAATATAGCCCCTGGGATGAAAATTTTTTTTTTAATGTTTTTTTTATTTTTGAGAGAGTGAGAGACAGAGCGTGAGTGGGGGACGGGAAGAGAGGGAGGGAGACACAGAATCCGAAGCAGCCTCCAGGCTCTGAGCTGTCAGCACAGAGCCTGATGCGGGGCTTGAACTCATGAACTGTGAGATCATGACCTGAGCCGAAGTCAGATGCTTAACTGACTAAGCCACCAAGGTGCCCCAATCTATCTTTATTTTTAATGTTTATTTATTTATTTTGAGAGAGAGAGAGAGAGAGAGAGAGAGAGACAGAGGGACAGAGAGAGCACGAGCAGGGGGAGGGGCAGAGAGAGAGGGAGAGAGAATCCCAAGCAGGCCCCAAGCAGTCAGCTCGGAGCCTGACTTGGGGCTCGGTCCCACAAACCGTGAGGTCATGACCCGAGCCAAGATTGAGAATTGACCGCTTAACCGACTGAGCCCCCCCAGGGTCATCTCACATATCTTTTTATTTCTTATATTTGGATCTTGATTAATACTAAAGAAGACTTTCTCTGCACCCAGGTTTTCAAGATATTCACATCCCATTTATTTTGGTATCTGCGTAGTTTTCATTGTTTAATTAGCATTTTGCTTGCTCTCACGTGCTGTGTGGACACTCGTATCCGGATCCAGTTTTACTTTTCCACATAGCCATGCGTTTGCATTTGTTTACACACCGATAATTTTTGAACCTCGTCTTTGATCCAGTCATTTCAGATTCCTCCTTTATCGTCCACAAAATTTCCATACGTTTTGGGTCTGTTTTGGGTCCCTACAATCTTTTTCACTTGATTATCCATTCATATGACAATAACACGCTGTTTAGAGTCTTGAGGTTTTTGTTTGTTTGTTTTTAGTGTGGTTTAACGTCTGGTAGCACTAATTCCCCCACAACTCTGCTTTTTCCCAGAGTATTTCTAGCTGATCTTAAGAATGTTGTTGTTTATGTGCGTTTCAACTCATCTCATTCAAGAAGAAAACCAGTACTTTTTATGGAAATCACATTAAATTTAAAAATCTATAGGTTACAGAGAGCTGACATTTTCATGCTATTCCAAGTCCTCATATCCAGGAGCAAGGAGCCTCTCCACAGTTGTTCGGGGTCACTGGGCTGCCTCTCGGAAGGGTGTGAAATTTAGATTTCTTGTAGATTTTGTACATTTAGCGTCAGGTTTATTTTCAAGTATAAGCTTTCTTGCCCCCACCGTAAAGGAGGTTTTCTCTCCAGCTACGCCCTCTAGTTGGGTCTTGCTTGCATATAAAAAGACTCTTGGTTTTCATTTTAATGTTTTAGCAGGCAGTGGACCTCATTTTAATTTTATATTCTGCTGCCTTATTGAACGATTTATTTATTATTATTTTTTTTTACATTTATTTACTTTGAGAGACAGAGTGAGACAAAGTGAGAGTGGGGGAGGGGCAGAGAGAGAGGGAGGCACAGGATTGGAAGCAGGCTCCAGGCTCTAAGCTGTCAGCACAGAGCCTGACGCGGGGCTCGAACCCACAGACTGTGAGATCGTGACCTGAGCTGAAGTTGGACGCTGAAGCCACCCAGGTGCCCCTTGAACGATTTTATTGACACACACACACACACACACACGCACACACACATGGCACGTCCTTGCACGATACGTTTGCAAAGATCTCACCACAGCACCGACACAAAAATGCCATTTCCTCTTCTGTGCCAGCAGCTGTCAGTGCTGTGCTTGTGTGTGAAGGAAACTTTGAAATGTCAGTAAACTGTGCTTTCACCAGCAAACACTCCGTTTCCCCTAAATGTTCAGCCTTATTCCATGGAGGTGTGCGATGAACCTCTCCCGTTCAGCCAACTTCGCTGAAGTGTGATTTACATATGCTAGAGTCACCCTTTCCAAGTGGACAGTTGGGTGAGTTCCCACGAGATTCTGTGCCACATGACCACCGTCACGCTCAAGATCAGGGCGCTTGCCCCGCCAGTCGGTGGCGCCCCCCCCCCCAGTACAGAGCCCCCCCAGCTCCCCGTGCTCCGTGGCCCCTCTCCCCATTTCCTCCTTCTTTCTCCCTTCCAAGCCTGCTCGTCAGCACGTTGTCACTCTGTGGCTTTCGTGGATCTTCTCTGTCATTTTGGTGTCCCATGTGGCAAAGTCACACTTGTGTGTGACTTGTCGCTCTTTCCCCGGGCACTGGATCACACACACGGCTTGTGGGTCTCAGCCCCGTCCCTCCCGCGAGCTTTCGGTCCACCCGCGTTCCTCAAAGTGCCGATTCCATTTTAAAACAAAAAGTCTGGGGGCGCCCGGGGGGCTCAGGAGGTTGGGCATCTGACTTCGGCTCGGGTCATGATCTCACAGTGTGTGGGTTCGAGCCCCGCGTCAGGCTCCGTGCTGACAGCTCGGAGCCTGGAACCTGCTTCGGATTCTGTGTCTCCCTCTCTCTCTGCCCCTCCCCCCCCAAAAGTAAATAAACATTAACGGAAATATTGAGACAAAAAGTCTGTACGGATTTTATTACTGCTGAGAACCGCTATAATTTCTTCCTTCAGCAGATGAGCTAACGGAAGCACAATAATTTCATTGCCAAATATTTGGGATGTTCAAGTTCATCTTGTTGTGGCCATTTAATTTACAGGGAGACGTGGTCAGAGAACATGGCCCAGGGGATAATTTATTGTTAAATGACAAAATTTGGGCATTGAAGACAAAGTGAGGGCCCCGGTGGCTGTGCCCTGGGGTCAGTGGTGTACCAGGGACCAGAGCCCGCGGGAGACGCTGGGAGTGTGGTTTCTCTCGCGCGTGAAGTTAGCATGTGACCGAATGCACAGATCCGTCCAGCAGGCATGGCGGCCTTGCAGTACAGATGTTTGGGTCTACTTTCCAGGGCCAAGGGGGTGACAGTGACACTGGGACCCTCCCATGGCCGGCTCTTCCGTTCAAGGTCTGCAGCCCACGCACCGCCCTCGCCTGCTCTCCAAGTGCCTCCTAAGAGCCCTTCTTCACTCAGGGCGTCTGGGCAGAGACACCTGAGCTCCATCGGGGTGGTCAAGTCCCACCACGGGACAGGGATTCCCTTGGTCGAGCCCAGCACACAGAGCCAATGACCCGCATCAAAGACAGAGACCAAGAACATTGAATCACCATATCGGTTTTATAGCTAAAGAGCTAAGGTAGTGCCAGATAGGAGAATCAGAAACTCAAGTGTTTATGAAGGAGGCGGGTAGAAGAAAGGGAAGGCAGGGCGTGACCCAGACTGGAGATGAGCCCCCAGTGGGCACAGATGCGCCACCAGGAGGCTGGGGAAGCTTGTATCAGGACCTGAGTTTTCCAGCACTGAGTATAAAAGAGAACCCAATCCCCAAAGAATCAGCAATAAAACTCCTGGGACTAATAAGTGAGTATAGCAATGCCCACGGACAGTGAGGCCTTCCTACTGCGCAACAGGGGTCCCGTGTGGCTTGGTGTCCAGGAGGGCTGGAGACAGTCACACGGCACTGGGGACTTGGGAAGCTGAGTGGCTGGGTCCAACACAGAGGCCCCGCTGCGGGCCCTGGCCCCATTTCACTGGCCTCGCTGAGCCTCTGACGGCACTCGTGGGGTTTCCCCACTGGTCACTCTCTCTTCATGGGCGAATTTTCCCATTTATTCAGCAAAGCTTCTCATTTCCAGCTGAGGGGCTGCAATCCTTGGTCCTCTGTCCAGAGGAGGGACCAGGGCCCCCAGTTCCGAAGGGTCTTATCTTTGTGGCGAGGGAAGCAGAGGGGCTGGGACGGTGGGCGTGTGGACAGGGCACAGTGGCTCCTGCCCCAGTTCACACACACGTATTTCCTAGGTAAACGCCGCTCGAAGGAAGACCTTGACCCCTGCACCAGCGGTTGAGTCCCCTCTGCCCTGGCTTTCCGGCCCCAAGCTCAGGGAACCAGAGACTCCTGGTGCCCCAACGAGCCCTGCGTGGGGAGACTGGGACGAAGGTGGCGACAGGCCTGCCCGGACAGCCTCGGGGACCGGTGAGGTTAAATTCGGCACGAAAACTCACAAGCAGAGTGCAGGCAAGGTCCTGCCCTGGGCCCTGTCCCTGTCCCAGATCTCACCTGAGATCTCGTCTTACCTCCAGTGGCCTCCTGGCACAGCGGTGAGCCACGACCCAGGGCTGTCCCCACCCTGCAAAGGCCGTGGGCACGAGTCCACCTGAGTCCATGGGGAAAATGACAAGTAGTTGGGGACTGGGGGCAGGTGCGCCACGGAAGGCAGGCTGGTGTGCAGACCCTGCTGGGGGGGGGGCGTGAGGACCGGGGTGGCTGGTTGGAGGAGCACTGGGGGGTGGGGGGGGGCCCAGGATGTTGCCACCTGTTGATGCTAGCCCCGCACACAGACTCTCCTGCTCCCCCTCCCACCCAGGGCCCCCACTCCCGGCCCCGTCCTCCAGGATGTGCCCCCGGGTGTCCCGTGGGTGCCCCAGCTCGGCCTGGACAGCCCTGAGCTTGTCACCGGTTCCACCTGTCCCAACCTCCTCCTCACCTGTGCCCTCACCTGGGCAACCCTCCTCCCGCAGGCCAGGCAGGGGCTGTCCCTTCCACCAGCCCTCACTCTCTCCAACCCAGCTGCCCCCCAAACGTGGGTTTCGTCCACCCCACTCCCCAGCCGTCCCCTCCTGGCATCTCTGCATCCGAGCTCCTTACATGAGCACCACCCACACGCCCCAGACCCTGACCGACCTTCCGGTCTCTCCCCCACGTCCACGCAGCGGCCTGCCGGCCCTCCGGAGCCCATGACTCTGGTAAGCAACCCAGTGGGTTGCAACCCAGTGCTGGGCCCGGGGCCCGGGGGCCGTCCCCATGCTCGGTCGGCCCAGCTGGATGGTTTTGTCCAGACGGTGCACAGCCACGGGGGTCTGTAGAGAGGTGGGCTGGAGGGACGTGGTCCGGGCACAGCAGGTGGAGGTGGCTGGAGGCACAGGAGCGCCGAGCGGTCAGGCAGTGAGTTCACTGTCTCCAGAAGCAGTGGTGGTGGTGGTCTCAACGCCCTCGGGTGGGCACCCACAGCACTTACGGATGGAGGGGGCGGGGCCGGGGGGGGGTCTGGCCACATCAGAGCCAGAATCAGGGCCGCAGCCGCCCTCTGGCCTTGGCCAGGCCCTTCTTGTCCCTGCAAGGCCCTGGACAGTGTGTTCGGGGCATGAAACCGTACACAGGGAGCGGCTACCCCGAGCTGGGACACGCCCACCACCCCCCAGGCAGGGCAGGACTGCTAACTCCTGGCTGTCTGAGCACAGGGCTCCCGCAGGGATGGGAGAGGTGGCCAGGTCCAGGATGGAGGCAGCGGTACCCTTCCCGCTACCTCAGAGGGGGAGGGTCCCCCCGCCAGTGTCTTGAAAGGGACGGAGGCAGGGCAGAGGCGGGGGTCGGGAGGGTGCAGTGGGTCTACGGGGCCAAGAGGAAGGTGCTCACAGCAGGGCCCAGAGGAGGCCGAGGGCTGCCCCAAGCAGGAACTCCCCTCGAAGGGCCAAGCGGGTGGCGGAGGCCCCGTTGCAGAGATATCCAGAACAGCACTGCCTGACGATCTTGCCAAACACCATAGATCCCAACATCCACTCATACTTCATGTTGGTGTTGGGACATCTGGGAGCACAGCGCTTGCTGAGTTGGACCATCACCCTTGATCCTGCGCGAGAGGAGACAGCAGGTGGCCACCAGCCTGGGGGAGGTGGGCAGGCGGGGGAGGGGCGCTTTCCACGTGAGCCGCAAAAGCCCAGACTCAACCTGAGAATCAGAGAGTCGTGACCCCGCAGGGCCTACCGGACCTCCCAGGCCCCAGGCCTGCAGGACAGCGGCCCCCACGGTCACCCTCGAGGTCACAACAAAATTGGGGTTCGGGACTGCTGGCCCCGGTGGGGGCTTTTCCCCGCCGCGCCCCATGGCCCGGACCGCCCTGGCCAGCCCAGAAGCCTGCGAGTCCTGGGGATGTGGGTTGAAGCAGGGACGACAGACTCGACTCGGCTGTCCCCCTGCTGCGCTCAGGCCGGGCGTGGCCCCGTCTCCCACTGTTCCTGTCAAGATGTGGCACAAGCCTCCGAAGGGAACGTGGGGAGAAAGGAGAACACGCAGAGCAGCCCAAACTGTGGAAGAGAAGGCCGCCCACCTTTCTCGGGTGGCGTTACGTTATGGCGTGCAGATTGTCGTGTTGAATTCTATCAGCTTGTGTGACGTGAGAACCGGTTACGTTATGTCAGGGCCGGCCCGGGGCTACGCAAAGGCTCCGGGCTGGCCTTGCTGCGGGGTCCCTGGCGGCAGGCAAGAGGCCGGCCTCCTCCTCTCCTGGAGCCCCCCTCCCTCCCCGGCGCCCCCTCCCCAGTGCTCGGTGTGGAGACCGCGAGGCAGCCCAGGCCGATGGCTCCCTCCAGCAGGGAGGGCCACCGTTACACGTCACCGCCACACACAGGGCCTTCAGGCCACAAACCGACACGGAATCCCTGGGTGGAGCCCAGGGCGAAGGAGACAGTGCGAACAAAAGAGCAAACCGGGGGAAGAGGCGTGAACCACATGGCGTTAGAGCACCACAGCCATCAAAGTGCTTATCCCCCGTCCTCCTCCGGAGAAGCCAGGCCTGGAGGGGGCGCAGAGCACGGGGTGGGGGCTCCCTCCTGAAGGGTGCACGTGGAAAGGGGCCAGGGTGTCCCCAAATGCACCTGCGTTTCTCACAGGCGCGTCCACTTTACGGATTTATCTCCGGGAAGCCCGGCTGGGCCACATGGATTTTCTGGCATCATTACCGGAAAATCAGGAGACGAGACCCCTCGAGACCCCTCCTGAGGTTCATGAGGGGGAGTTGATTCAATGAACGACGATGGTCCAGCAGGCCCGGAGGGGGAGGGGCGCTGGCGGGTCCCCAGGGGCCTGGAACCATCCGGCCAGAATCAGCAAGCCCGGTGGCGCTGTCGGAAGAGCGTTGGGGTCTCTCCACATCCCGCTCTCTGGATATTTTTGGAACTTGATAAAAGAGTGTTTCTAGTGGTCTGCTCTGTGACGTCTCATGTGGTTCCTGTTCCACATTATAATCTCCTAGAAGGCTTGTTCTGAAAAGTCCTATCACTTGAGGCCCACAGCAGCCGCTGGGGAGGGGGTGGAAGCCTGGTGGGCAGCCTGGCCAGCGCCCCTCCGGGCTCACCCTCCCCTGCCCAGCCATCCCTCTGGTCACACCTGATCCTCCGCCCTGAGGACAGTTCCTGCGGGGTGGGGGGTGGGGGCACGGAAGACCTGGTACTTCGGAAAGAGGAGAAAAATTCAGGATCTGCGCACACTCCCCCTGGAGTCCGGCGGCAGGAGAGGGCAGGGGGTGGTGGGGCCGGCCGGTGTCGGGACGCCCCGCCCCTTCCCTGCGAGCTCCGGGACGTACTCTTGGTCAGGACCACCGCGCTGGACACGCAGACCCGGTCGGTGGGGTAACACTGGGTGGGCGCGCACAGCTCCTCCCTGGTGACTTTGAAGCACTGGTAGCAGCTCAGGTTCAGGCCTGCAGGGCGGCCAGGGGGGTCGCGGTGGGGAGGCCAGTCCACCCCTGCGAGCCCCGCCCCCCCCCCCCCGCGGTCCCCCCCTACCTGGCTGTTTCTTGCCGCCTCCGGCAAACTCCACACACACCAGCAGAGCCCACAAGACTGGCCCCAGTCCACCCATCGTGCCAGAGGCCGAGCCTGAGGGTGGGGAGGAGCAGGGGAGGGACGTCCCAAACCCCCAGCCCCACACTGGCCTCCCCTCCCCACCTCCCCACCTCCCCACCTCCCCAGGCTCTGGGGTCTGATTCTCCGGGTGGCTTCTCTCAGCACCCACTTCCTGCACCGCTCACACCTGCTGCAGATCGCTGGCCTTTGAGGAGGGTCAACCCTGGGAGGGCCCCAGGGCACTTGCCAGCCCCTCTTCTGCAGCTCCTGCCCTGGGGAGGGCTTCCCCGGGTCCCTGAGGACGGCAGCCACCAGCCACCTCAGCTGCTGGGCAGAAGGAGGGCCCCCTTGTCCCCTGAGGGTCCATCCCCTGGGTGGGCCAGCCTCCGCGTCTGCTGTCCTTCCTTCTCGCTGTAACAGACCCGTGGAGAGCAGGGCCCTGTTCTCACCACGGGGCCACGGACAGATTGGGGCCCTGCCTCCAGGGCCCTCCCCTCAGGCCTCAAAGGTGGAAGCTGGGGGCAAGGGAGGGAAGCGGGGGAGGAGGGACCATTGGCCAGAGAACAGAGGAAGTGAGGGCCCTCCCGCAGGGGAGAGCCTGAGAGCCAGGCAAGGAGCCAGAACCCAAGAATCGGGGGAGGAGAAGAGGGAGGGGGAGGAGGGAGAGGTGACGGGGTACAAATCTTTAATCTTTTCAGTCTTTGTGGAATGCGGTGAGGGGCGGTCCAGGTCCCGAGAGGCGGGGCGGTGAGTTCCAAGAGCACCCTCTAGCCTGAGGCCTGGAAGGCCGGCAAGGCTGCCTTGTCTATCAGCCCCTCAGCTCCTCCCACCTCCTGGGCCTGGGGACCCTGGAAAGCCCTGGGGCCCCGCAGAGGGTCTGGAACCTGTGACAGGCTGAGCAGGGCGTCACCGCACCCACCGCAAGGCTGGGCGACCGGGCTTTGGAGACTGATGTCCTCAGCTCAGGCCAGGCTGTCTCCCATCAGAATCCCCCCCTGCTTGGGGAAGATCTGGACACGGTGTGGAGGGTGGCCCTTCCCAGCACAGAGCCCGGGACCCTGCCCACCCAGCTCATCCCTCCCGACATTCCTGTGTCCCTTTCCCGTTATCCTTGTTTGCAAGAGCCTAGGACTGAACCATGTTCTCTGTGGGCCCTGCGCTCCCCGGAGCCTGCTTTTGCTGGAGCCGGCGGTAAAGACACAACATTCACGGGCACTTGGTAAAGCCCGGTTAGACTTATTCAAAGGGCTGTCTGCCCAGGCACGAGGACCAGGGCACTGGGGTCACGCGTGGGAGGGGAGACTGTCTCCATCAGAAAGCAGCAGGGGCTGCGGGTGAGCGGATGGACAGGAGGAGACGTCCGGGCACAGCCAGGGCCCATCAGGGGCCCATCCGGGGCCCATCCGGGGCAGAGGCGTTCAGGCTGAGCCCACCTGCCAGGATTCTTGCTGAGGGCAGGCCAGGTGGTCAGACCTCACTGGGGTGTGTGTGTGTGTGCACGCACGTGCACGCGAGCGCAGGATGAGGAAACTGATCAGATGTGGAAGGCGGTCAGCTGTGGGGAGCGATTGGATGTGGAGGGTGGGGGCTGCTTTTGCTAAAACTGGAGGTCACAGGAGGACGCAGATAGGCCCAGGAGAAGGTTCTGGAGCCTGACTAGAGGTTGGTCAAACAGAATCTTCATCACCAGACAGCCTGGAGCTTCAGGAATGTTGCCCTCTCCTCTGAGTCCCCTGCCCCCTGTCTCCTGAGGCTGCCGCCCAGAGGGGCAGTGCCTCATGCCCAGGGGGGCCTCAGCTGGATGTCAGGTGGCCTCACCACGTCCTGTCAGCAAAGTCTCCCCTGGTGTTTCCTTTCTCTTTTCCTTCCGGCCTTGATTTCCTGAATCGTATCCTTTTGAGCATCGTGCCGAGCGGGGCAGGGTGTGGGCCCTGGGTCTGAATCCGCCTGGGTGGTGTGAGCCCAGCCTCCCTGCCCTCGGGAATCTAGCAGGAGGTGAGAGGGGTGGCGGCTATGTGGAAGGTGGTGGAGAAGGGCCTCCCCTTCCCAGAACTGGGCTCCTGGGGCCTCTGTACCCTCCTCAGACCACGCTGCCCCCCTGCCCCCAGGTGGCCCAGTGATGGCTGCAGGCAGAGAGTACTGGTTAGGAATGAGGGTTGCGGCCCGTTGGGGTCAGTTCCCCTCCAGTCCACGCAGTGGTCCATCCAGGACCGTCCCCTCCCTGCCTTGCCTGGGGCACATCCTAGGGCCCCACCTGGCCAGGTGCAGCCCTGGTGAGGGGTGTCGGTCGGGAGCCTCAGGTCCTTTATCTGGTGATGCTCCTGTCATTTCCGCCTGTCGGGTCTCTCCTGGTGGGGGCCTGGCTTGGGGATGGGCCTAGAGAGGACGGAAGAAGTGGGGCGGGGGGGGGGGGGGGGGGGGGAACCATTCATTATGTTTATTCATTTGTCTGTCCAAGCTGGGACGGAATTGAATGTGAATTTGGGACTGTGAAATCCACAAAACCCAGATGGGAAGAAAGGAGCCTGGGCAGGGGGGTGAGGGTGGCGGGGTCCAGGAGGAGTGAGGCCAGTACCCCTGGAGCGGGGCTGACCGTATGCCGTCCTGGTCACAGCGGAGAGGGACGTGCTCGGGCCACACAGCCATCAGCGCCCATGTTATCCCAGTTACTGGTCGCCCTTGCTTCCCCGCAGGGAACGCTGGTCACTTTCCACCGAGAGCCCTGTTGGTAGGGGAGGGGCAGGGGGAGGGCCCCATTGCCCAGATCTCTGGGCTTTCAGAAATCAAGAGCCTGAGTGAGGCCTATGTCCCTTGGTCCCTAGGAGGGACAGAGGGGCCTGTGTTGTGCTGAGGCTCAGGTTCAACGAGGGAAAAGATAATTCTGGTTCTAGAACCGTTTAGTCCCAGTGCTCTCTCCCCCCCCAACCCCTGCGCAGAGTGTCACGGGTATTGGCGTATTGTCCTGCACAACTGTCAGCCTCTGCCCCCAGGGCCTGACAAAGATCACTGCAGTTAGGGCCACCCTTGGGGGCGTGCAGGCCTGTCCCAGACTGGCATGTACAAGCCCCTGTAGGGACAGGGGTTTGGATAAAACTCCGTTCTCCCAAGAAGCATTTTGTGACCACGTGGCTGCCCGGCAGACAGGGCCCTCTGAACCCTCCCTTGTCAGCGGCACAGAGAAAAATCCTGCTCTGCCCCGAGCACGGACGTGCCCGGCCTGCTGGCTCCAACTTCTCCAGACGACGGCCATTCGAACACCATCCCAGGCTGGGCCTGTGCGCTGGCTGTGCCCCCAGAGTGGAGACAGCAGGGCACGGCTGTGGGCCCGGCAGACCCACCGGGGCCAGATGCTGCCCGGAAAGGCTCCGAGATGAGGGGCAGAGCTGGGCGCTCCTGGGATCACACTGGGCATCTTGCCCCGTCCAGAGGGTCCTGGGATCCCGGCTGCATTGACGCTCTCTCCAGCTTCAGCTCAGTATGTTCCGGGGACCTGGCCATGCTCTCTGGGCCCCCCATGACTGCACTTGGTTCCCGCTCAGGTTCCAGGAACAGCCCTGGGTGGTAGCCCAGGCTGTGCATCCGTAGGCTTAGTCCTACAGCGGGCTAGGGACACTCGCCCCTCATCTCTCAGGACTCCATTTTGTCCCAGACCACGGTGACTGAGTGCTGATGGACAGTTAGGGGCAGGCTGAGGCAGATGAGCGGAAGGGACAAGATAACCTCTGCTGGACCACACATCCGGAGCAGCGGTCCGGGGCTCAGTGCTCCAGGTCCCTGGAAGGACGCTTGTCACCTGACCCTTCCTGCGGACGTGCTCGCTGCTTGGTGGTTATTCAAGTCGCAGTCTGCACGTGGGACCCCCCCTTCTACCCTTTCTGGAAACCAGACAAAATCGAAGGTGGCTACAAGCACTCACAAAAACCCATGTTATTTATTTTTCATTTTTTTTAATGTTTATTTTTGCGAGTGAGAGAGAGACAGAATGTGAGCGGGGGAGGGGCAGAGAGAGAGAGGGAGACACAGAATCGGAAGCAGGCTCCAGGCTCCAGGCTCCAAGCTGTCAGCACAGGGCCCGACGCGGGGCTCGAACTCATGGACCGCGAGATCGTGAGCTGAGCCGACACCACGAGTTGGACGCTCAACGGACTGGGCCACCCAGGCGTCCCCAAAAGCATTTTTGAAAGAGAAGAACAAATCGGGAGGTACAATATTACCTGTTTTTTTTTTTAAATTTTTTTTAACGTTTATTTATTTTTGAGACAGAGAGACACAGAGCATGAATGGGGGAGGGGCAGAGAGAGAGGGAGACACAGAATCCGAAACAGGCTCCAGGCTCTGAGCTGTCAGCACAGAGCCCGACGCGGGGCTCGAACTCACGGACAGTGAGATCGTGACCTGAACTGAAGCCGGTGCTCAACCGACTGAGCCACCCAGGCGCCCCCAACATTACCTGGTTTTAAGCCTGACTGTAAGACCACGGTAATTCAGACAATAATATTGTTTTGGGCATCAGGATGGACACGTGGGTCAATGGAACAGAATGGCAGGTTCAGAAACAAACCCCACCTATCCACTCAATTGGTTTTTATAAAGCCCTCAAGCTAATTCAGTGGGGAAAGGTTTGTCTTTTCAGTAAGTGGTGTTGGAATAAGCTTCCCTAGGAGAGCAAATCTCAGCACATATCTCTAAGCATACATGTGGCTCCTCAGGTACTGGATGTAATCATCCAGCATTCATCTGTGGAATGGGTCTAATATGCGAGCATAAGAGCCAACACTCACAGTCTTCTAGAAACAAGTACAGGAGATAATCTGTGTGACTTTGGCTAGATAAATGTCTCTTAGGACACAAACAGCATCATCTCTAAAGGGAAAAAAAAGTATAAATTCGACTTCATTAGAATTAAAAGCTTCTGCTCTTAAGATAGTTTAAGGGAATAAAACTGAAACCCAAAGCCAGGAGAAAATATTTGTGTCTGTTAAAACGGTGCGTACGATTTTATAAAAAGGAAACAACCGTATGATAAGTGGACAAGAGATCTGGATAGACCCTTCGCCATTGAAGAAATCCAGACGGCAAAAAGCTCACGAAAAGATGTTCGGCATCTTTAGCCACCAGGAAAATGTAAGTCAGGACCACAACGGGATACCCCTAGACGCCTGCAAAACCAGCTACGGTCGAAGACAGACGATGCCTAGTGCTGGAACTCTCCGGAGGTGCCAGGGGCAGACACAGAAAGCTGCAGCCCTTTGGGAAAATGTTGGGCAGTTTCTTATAGGGTTAGACGTACTCTTCCTCGCCTGCGACCCAGCCGTCACCCTTCTGGGCTTTTACCCCAAAGGAATGAAAACAGACCTGGATAGAAGTTTTATTCACACGTGTGTACATCCACGAGAGAGAATACTAGCTAACAAGGTGGTAAATACAAGACAACAGCCCCCAGAGTCACTGAGGCTGAGCCCCGAGGCACCTGGGACCTAATTACAGTCCCAGCTCTCCTGGGAATGAAACCTCAAACCAGTCAATCTGGAATTACCTGGTCAGCGCTAGTGAGGGGATCTGCCTGACAGATCTCTGCTGTCCCTTAAAGGAAGACGACTTTGTCACAACCGACCTGCATTTTGCCATGTAACTTGCCCGGCCTGCTCTCTTCTGCCTATAAAAGCCTTATTTCATGACGCTCCTCAGGGCTCCTTTCTATCAGCTAGATCGGAGGCTGTGCGGTTCATGAATTGGCGAATAAAGCCAATAAACTCTTTAAGATTTACCCAGCTGAATTTTGTTTTTAAACAAATGTAAAGGGATAAACAACAGATACATGCAATGACACGAGTGAATCTCAAAAACACACGAAGTTAAAAAGGAAAAACAAAAAACCACGCGTGTCGTGCGACTCCATTAATATGAGATTCTAGAAGGCACAGATGAGAGGGTAGCAGAAATCAAGTCAGTGATCGCCAGGGGTGAGGGCTTGGAGGAGGGAGCTGACTGCAGGGAGGTGCCAGGGACCCCTTTAGGCATGAGGACAGGTTCCACAGGTTGCTTGTGGTGGGCGGTTGCATTTTATTCAAATGGTACTTCAAAAAGCTGATTGAAGATAAGCTTCCCACAAAGAAAAACTTCAGATTTAGATGCTCTCACTGGTTAATTCTTCCAAGCAATCAAAGGAAAGGTAACATCAATCTTCCAGAATCTCTTTCAGAGGAAACCAAGAAATGAACACTCCCTCATTAATTTTCAGAGGCTGCATAAGCTAGATTTTTAAAAAATGGACAAAGTATTACAAGAAATGGAAACTCCAGGGCAATCTCCCATAAAATTTAATGAAAATGTATCCTAAGAATAATATCAGGAAACCACCAGTGGCCCCCCCCCAAAAGAAAACATACTTTCTTCTAATATATGCAGAAAGTAATTTGATTAAATTCAACACAATTTACGATAACTCTCTGAGCCAGCTAGGAATGAAGGGGCCTTTCCGATCTGATAAGGGGCACCTGTGATGGTGGGGAACCACTGTTTCTCCCCTGTTGTCACCACTGCTATTTAAGATGGGGTCAAGCTGCCATCCCTTGGACGCCCTATGATTTTGAATTTAGACAGTCCAGTATGAGGTACAGAGCAACTATTGCAACGAACACATGAATTCAGAAAGGTCACTGGCTGGAGGATCAACATATAAAACCCAACCGTTTTTCCATATACTAACAACAAATTGAGAATCTTAAATTTAAAAAACCCACGTTGAATTGTGGGATGCCCGAGGACAATTTCAGCTGCCCATATCCGAGCCTGCGTCCTCTTCCTAGTGAGGAAAGGAACGCAAGTCAACGGAAAGGCAACAGAACCCCACCTTTCTCATGACCTCAGCGCGCCCCGGAGATGAGGGCGACGCCACAAAGGTCTTTGGGGAGGAACAGCCGCACAGTTCTGGGAGGGGTGTCTGGTCCTGGGCACCTGCTGTGCAGACCGAGGTTGGGGGGGAGGGGGAGAGGGGGAGGAAAGGGAAGAAAGGGAGAGTCCGAGGGCGACGGCCACAGGCAAAAGCCAGCCCCAGAAGGAGAGGGGTGGCGCCTCCGTGGCTACTTTGGAGAACTTAGACCTGGTAGCCCGAGGACTGCCCCCCCACCCCCCACCCCCACGCCGTGGACAGGGACGCAGGGGCAGCCAAACGCATCCCTTCCTGGGGCGCGGACCCTTGCAGGCTTGGTGGCAAATGTGGAGAAAGATAAGAAGGGAAAAGCACTCGCCGCCGCCGGAAGAAGCACGGATCTCGGAGGCGCGGACCCTCCCACCCTCCCACCGACAGACCCGACGGACGGACCGACCGCAGTCACAGGCGCTGCACTTCCCCGCGCCGCCGGGAGAGGGCAGCCTTGTTCGCAGACAACCCCAAGGGAGCGTGAAACCCGCGGCTGAACACGTCCCTGAAAACCAGCTGTGACGCGGCCCGGAGGTGTAATAGCTGAAGTAAGACACCTGGAGACAGGAAGCGACACGTTGCGACAGACACTCGGAGCCGCGAGGCACGGGTGGACAACAGAAAGGGACATGCGAAGCGAGGACGGATGAAGCCGAGCGAGAAGGAAGCACCAGGGCAGCTTAGACACCTGCGTGGGCGCTCCGCGGGGGGCCGGCGCAGGTGCGAGCCAAGGGCGGGGGGCAGGCAGGGGAGGTGGGGGGCAGGCAGGGGAGGTGGGGGGCCGGTGGGAGCGGTGGGCTGGAAGATACGGAAATAATCTTCAGTGCCTGGGCCCCCAGGTGTACGTAGGGGAGAGAGAGCCTGACACGGGACTTCTCAGCGAAGCAGAAATGATAAAAAGAAGAGTCAAGAAAACACGTTTGAAGCAAATAGTTGCTGTGCAGTCAGAAGTCCTTCAAGTATCAACGCTATAGAAAAAGCTTTTAAAGCCCGAACTTTGGTTTCATTGAAAAGGAAAAGGAGTCACAGGACGCCAATCAAATCCCCAACTCAACCCGGAGAAGGAAAGCAAGGCAGCCGAAGAAAGAACAGGGAAGGGAAGTGGAAGGGTCACAGTGGAAGGGAACGGAGTAGACAGCACACCGGCCTTCGTTAATAAAAAAAATTTTTTTTAACGTTTATTTATTTTTGAGCCAGAGAGAGACAGAGCATGAACGGGGGAGGGGCAGAGAGAGAGGGAGACACAGAATCGGAAACAGGCTCCAGGCACTGAGCCATCAGCCCAGAGCCCGACGCTGGGCTCGAACTCGCGGACTGTGAGATCGTGACCTGAGCTGAAGTCGGACGCTTAACCGACTGAGCCACCCAGGCGCCCCCGGCCTTCGTTAATAAATTAAAACTTCGGTTCTCTGGAAAATTAAAATAACTAGACAAGCAACTAACCTAATCGATAAAAGAGAAACAGTACAAATACACAAAATAATAAATACCAAGAACGAAACATTGGTAACTGACCTAATAAACATTGTGGAAAGACAGAAAATCACAGACCCAATATCTCTTAGATACGCTAATGCAAAAATCTTAAATAAATATTAACGAGCAGTATCCACCAGCACATTAAGAAAGTAATACAGTATGACAGAGTAGGTTGTATCCCAGGAGTCAGTGACAGTTAAATGTCAGGGAATTGGTTAATATAGTTCCTCATATCGGGGCACCTGGGTGTCTCCGCTGAGCAGCCGACTTTGGCTCAGGTCATGATCTCCGTGGTTCGCGGGTTCGAGCCCCACATCAAGTGTGTGTTTACAGCTCAGAGCCCACTTTGGATTCTCTCTCTCTCTCTCTCTCTGCACCTCTCCTGCTCATTCTGTCTCTCCCAAAAATAAAATAAATATTTAAAAACTACAATTCCTCATATTAATAGATATGAAAATAAATATTATAGGAGTAAATCTACAGGCTTTGAAAACACCTCTGATAAGTTAAATATCCTTTCCTGATTAAAAATACTCGAGGTGCCTAGATCCTCAGTTAAGTGTCCAACTTTCACTCAGGTCTTGATCTCAGTTTGTGAGTTCAAGCCCTGCATCAGGCTCTCTGCTGTCAGGGCAGAGCTGGAACCCACTTTGGATCCTCTCTCTCCCTCTCTCTCTCTGCCCCTCCCCCACTTGTGCGCGCATGCCCTCTCTCTCTCTCTCTCTCTCTCTCTCAAAAATAAGTAAACATTAAAAACATATATATTCAGGGGGCACCTGGGTGGCTCAGTCGGTTGAGCGTCCGACTCTTGATTTCAGCTCAGGTCATGATCCCAGGGTCGTGGAATCGAGCCCCACGATGGGCTCTGTGCTGTGTGTGGAGCCCGGCTGAGATGGTCTCTCTCTCTCTCTCTCTCTCTCTCTCTCTCTCTCTCTCTCTGCCCCTCTCTCCCACTGGCACATACTCTCTGTCCGTAAGATAAAAAAATAAATTAAATATTCAAGAAGAATATAATCTGAAGTTTTCATCTTACATTATAAGAAAAATACCGGAAATGCTCCCATCATAATCTGGAATTCTATTAAAGTACTCACCCAGGCAATTGGAAAATTGGACAATGACAGGCACTCGAATGGAAGGAAGTAGGGCCAGCTCCATTTGCAGACAAGATGATAGTGTACTTGGAAATCCTAGAGAATGAGTAATAAAAAGGGCAGACGTGGAAAACGATCCCAATGAACCGGGATGCAGTGAGCCTACAACCCCGCAGCCCTCAGAGCGGCTTCGCCCGCCACGTGCGAGAGGGTGACGTGGGCCTTGCGGTCACAAGCCTTCCCCCGGGCCAGGGGGAAGCCAGACTGCAAATGTCGTATCTAAAATACGCTGGCGAGCCGTGACAGGAGCGACAGCCGAGGGACCGAGGGACCGGGAACCAGAGGTGGGAACCCCGCCAGGTGGGCTGGCGCTGTGCGCCTTCCTTCCCCGGGGCTGTCTGCCAACCCCGGGCGCAGACAGCCCCGGGCGCCTCCAGGGGATGGGTGTGGCCATCGCCCAGCCAGCTAGAAACTTGAAGAGCTGCAAACACATTCTTCTGTGCGGGCGGCTGCAGAGGTGGGGACGCAGGACACGGCGCCCTTGCAGGCACCGCCAACAGCCTCCCGGTTCTGGGAAGCACCCCCACCCCCACCCCAGGAAGGAGCCTGCTTGTGTGATCCTGTTCTGAAGAGACGGGCCAGATTTGGAAGCTGCGCGCCAGAGACTCACCAGCAGAGCAGAAGACACCGTGAGCGGGCAGAGCCGGGTCTCTCGCGCTCACCGTGCCAGAAGGATCTCGGCCAGAGGCTGGGGTGGGGGGCCTGCCTGGGAAAAGGGAGAAACGGGAGGTTATGGGAGTCTTTCTCCAAGTGCAGCCCAGCCCCGACCAAGCTCCACTTGTGATGGAATTTATGCGATTAGTACTTGGCGCTCACGGATCCGGGAAGGAGGGAGTGCGCGTGTATGTGGCCTCCAGCGTTCTAATCTATACAATGCCCAGCGTGCAATAAAAAGTTCTTGGATCTCCGAGAGGCAGGGGATGTTACCAATTAGAATAGCGGGAAAGCCATCCACACCCCGACAGATGGTCCACATGATGGAGTTAGCGGAAAAGGACTTTAACAAGGAC
This sequence comes from Acinonyx jubatus, assembly GCF_027475565.1. Classification (NCBI taxonomy): domain Eukaryota; kingdom Metazoa; phylum Chordata; class Mammalia; order Carnivora; family Felidae; genus Acinonyx; species Acinonyx jubatus. The sequence continues at coordinate 1,433,863 of NC_069394.1, forward strand.
AACTGTGTTCAATAAAATCGAGGAAAAGTTGAACAGAAGAGATTTACAGACTGGGAGTTTTGACGGAGAGCAAGACTCCATAAAACAAATCAAGCGGATATTCTGTATTAGGATTCTCCGGATAGGGGCACCTGGGTGTCTCAGTGAGTTAAGTGTCTGACTCTTGATTTCAGCTCACGTCAAGATCTCACGGTTTGTGAAGTCACGTCCCGCACGGGGCTCTGTGCTGACAGTGTGAGCCTGCTTGGGATTCTCTCTCTCTCCCTCTTTCTCTGCCCCTCCCACTCTCTCTCTCTCTCTCTCTGTCTCTTTCTCAAAATAAATAAACTTTAAAAAAGAAGGATTCCCCAAAGACACAGAACCAATAGAATGTTTATATATACAAAACAAGACTTATTTGAAGGAAGTGGCTTACATAGTCACGGAGGTTGGCATGTCCAGAGTCTTCAGGGTGGTCTGGCAGACTGGGGACCAGGAAGAGCCAATGTTGCAAGTTGAGTCTGAAGGCTGTTTGCTGCAGGATTGCCTCTCGCTTGGGGGAAGTTAGTCTTTTATGCGATTCAGATCTTCAACTGATTGGGAGAGGCCCACCCACGTTTCGGAGAGCAATCTGCTTTATTGGAATGTCATCAACTGAAAGGTCAATCTTATCTATCAACACCCTCCCAGAAACATCCAGAATAGTGTTGGGCTACATATCAGGGTGCTGGAAGCCAAGCTATCCAAGGAGCCTGGCAGGGCCCGGGCGGTGGACGGATCGGGGCTGCATGGCGGCCCGCCAGAAAGGAAGCTTCTTGTCCTCCTGCTTTTATGTAATTTGGCCTTAGCGTTGGTCGGGGCAGCCCCCCTACCAATGGAAGTGCCTGGGGATTTGTCTGTTGGGATTGCCCACGACAGGCCCCCCGGGAGAAGAACCACTGGGGAAAGACATAAGATTCCGCAGGGAAATCATGCGGCCCTGCATCCAGCCCTTGCCACCCCCTAGAAAGACTCCTCTACCCAAAGGAAGGATGGGCCCATATATTTCCCAGCCGAGGAGGGGGACAAGTGGGTTCGAAATCCCCACTCCGGCAACAAAGGAATGTACCTATGGATACAAGTTGCTCCAACCCCTAGGCCCGCTTGGCCCCCAGGAGGCATTCCAGATGATAACCGGACCTGGGGGGTTAAGGTACAGAATGGCTCATTAGTTCCCAGGTAAACATTGTCTCTCTGGGAGCGCATAAGGCGTGGGTTTCCAGGGCCCTCCTGGCTCCCTCCCGGCACCCAGACCAAAGCGAACGCTTTTGTTCCTTGTGCCGCAAATGGTTCAAAGGAACCATTAAGAAGTCACGTCCCTGTAAACGTTCTACTTGAGGTGTTGAGAGCTAGATGACCTTGAAAGGGCAGGAGGGAAATTTACAAGAAAATAACTATGTTGTTCCTTAATGGGTGATTACACAAAGGAACGTTTTTAGAATTAGGTAATGCCGAGAAACATAGATAAAGCACGCCACAAGAAAATTGCTAACAAATGTGAGGCCACGCTTGCCACAATAAAGCGGCCAGTCGAACCCACTGCCGTTGTCCGTGTCCATTTGTCGTTTTCGCCGACGCCGTTCATCCTTCGGGAACCCCCTGACCTGCTGGGGCGGGACCTCAGCATCAGGGTACTGTGGCCCAGCAAAAGTGACACATAAAACTAACCAGTATATTCTGGAGTTGAAAAATAAAGCATCTGATGTTAAGAACTCATTTGGGTGAATTCAAGAGCAGAAGACAGTAGGAAAGTAGGGAGGGGCAGGACAACACTCATAGCCCAAGTGATGCTTGGAGAGAACAAAGCAGTAGAAAGAACAGGTCAGAGCTGCGGGTCCATGAGGCACAGCCAAATGGTCCACCTGCACAAGACTGGAGTAGCAGGAGGAAGGGTGATGGACAGCGGGTAAAGAGACACATGAAAAGACAAGTTTTCACAACTGATGAAGGATAACGCACGGATTCATCAATCCCAGAAAACCCCAAGCAGAGTAAGTGGGAACAATATCACCGCAGCTCGTCTGACACGCTATTCAAGCCGACGGCACTGCTGTTGTTCACAAGGAAAGAGAAACACTATCGACAATTAGGATCTAAAGCTGACTCCTTACGACGAGTGTGAAAACCGGAAGAAAATGGAACTGCATCTTTAAAGTGATGAGTGACAAAATCTGGTGACCCTGACTTCGTTTCTTTCTTTAATGTTTGTTTATTTTGAAAGAGAGAGAGGGGGGCACAGAGAGAGGGAGACACCGAATTCGAAGCAGGCTCCAGGCTCTGAGCTGTCAGCACAGAGCCCGATGCGGGGCTCGAACTCGTGAGACCTGTGAGATCATGAGCTGAACCGAAGTCAGGAGCTTAACCGACTGAGGCAGCCACACGCCCCTGGCGCCCCTGACCTCGGGACAAGTAAAGATAGTATTGAGATACAGAAAACAAAAGGGTTTCATACACAAGGTGACACATTCATTGCCAGTGGACTCAGACTACAAAGAATAAGGAAGGAAGTTCTTCAAGATAAGTAAAATGCCCACACGTGGGAAGAGGAAGCTTTAGGAAGGTCAGAGAAGCAGAACTGATGGCTATTTGGACAAATAGAAAAGGGTATTTCTGGTGTGAAACAGCAACGACGGCAACAATGGCCGAGTTTATAACATGTCTGCGGGATAAGATGGTGGAAGCACATGGAATGGTGTAGACAAAGTGGTCTGGTGCACGTCCTGAACTCCTCGGGTGGGGTGGCCACGCTAAGTCAAGGTCGGTCACGGCAGGGCAAGGATGGGTACTGTCATCTCCAAGGTAACCCCTGAAGAATCATAAGAAATTTGTCTCTAGAAGAGAAAATGAAATATGGAAAACATTTCTTAAGCCCAAAAGAATGCAGGAAACAGAAAAGAAACACTTGGGAAAAAGAAGAGTATAGTTCTCACGCCAAGTGCGAGCGCGCTGACCACCCTCATGTACAGGCGAAAACATTCAGACAGACCAGATAGAAAAGAATAAACTGGTTACAACTCTCATTTTATTTTACTTGGTATTTAATTTATTTATTTAATTAATTAATTTATTTATTTAAAAAGATTTTATTTTTAAGTATCAAGAGTCACATGCTCCACAGGCTGAACCAGCCAGGTGCCCCAACAACTCTCATTTTCAAAATATGGAGGGGCGCCTGGGTGGCTCAGTCGGATAAGCAGCCGACTTCGGCTCAGGTCATGATCTCGAGGTCCGTGAGTTCGAGCCCCATGTCGGGCTCTGTGCTGACAGCTCAGAGCCTGGAGCCTGTTTCAGATTCTGTGTCTCCCTCTCTCTGACCCTCCCCTGTTCATGCTCTGTCTCTCTCTGTCTCAAAAATAAATAAATGTTAAAAAAATTAAAAAAAGTAAAAAATAAATAAAAAAATAAAAATAAAAATATGGATATGGTGGGGGGGGGGGCGGATGGCACCTGGGTGGCTCAGTGGGTTCAGCACCCGACTTTGGCTCAGGTCATGATCTTGTGGTTCGAGCCCCGCATCGGGCTCTGTGCTGAAAGGCTCGGAGCCTGGAGCCTGCTTCGGATTCTGTGCCTCCCTCTCTCTCCGCTCCTCCCCTGCTCACGCTCTCTCTTTCTCAAAAATAAATAAACATTAAAAAAAACCCTAAAAAATAAGGGTACAGAACAGCAGAAAGACAAAGAATGCACACGGATGCGCCATGATGAGAGTCACCCAAGAGATTTGCTGCCGTGCCAATGCCACAGAAAGTACACCGGCAGCCGAGCATTGTGACTGACATGAAAGAGAGACTTCATAGTGATAAAGCGTCAACACAGCACAGAGACACATCAGTCCCACGTGTGCACACATCTAACACCAGCTTCAGGATGTTTAAGGGAAAGACAGCAGGTTGAAAGTTGAGGCAAGTCTGCAATCACGTTTAGATATTTTATATAAAATTTTAAATAAGTAATAGAACAAGTGGACAAAACCCAATTAGAATACACGTATCTGTAAAAAAAAAAAATGTGGAAAATTAACAGACCTATGTAGAACATGATACCAAGCATCAGCATCCACATTTCTTTGGATTTTTACTTAAAAACTGACCAAAAATGTCATGTGCTCAACCATGCCATTAATCTAGAAAAATAAGTGAAAATTATTAAAAGTATATAAAAATAAATAAAACGTATTGGAAAGGAAGAAATGCAAACCAGAATGGCTAATGTTACAGGCACTGAAGATTCCCGGTGTTGTTGAGAACGAGGGACAACTGGGGCTCACGCTTCGTTGGTACAACGACGGCACTTTGAGACACGTTTGGCATCACCCATTAAAGTTAGAGACACACATACCCTGGAACCCATAGTTCCACTCCCAGGTGTGTGCCAAAGAGAAGTAAGTCCAGTGAGATAAATGCCCAGGACGTTCGGAGCTGTATTTTCCAAGAGACTCAGACCTATGAACAACCTGAATGTCCACTGACAACAGAACAGGTGAATAAGTGTCATCATAGTCACAAAATAGAACACTACATGGTCTTGAAAAGCATTATTTACTGCTACACTCATCAGCACAATAGCCTCACAAACATAATGCTGAATTTAAAAAGCCAGGACAGGCAAAATTCGTGTGCTTGCAATTGCAGATCCCGTGGTAGGTGGGTGGGTTTCTTCAAGGCCAGCACAGTGGGGCAGACTGGGAAGGGCTCACCTGATTACATCAGGCCCACCAAGGCTGTCTCCTTTGGGATTATCATAGAGTTGACCCATCTGGACCTTTCATGCATCCATCCAGTCCCTTCACTTTTCCTGTATTCTGTGGAAACAAGTTCCCGGTTTCACACTCACACGGAGTCACAGGTGTGAGCACAGAGGCTATCTGAGAATTCGACCCACCGGATTTCATCTCTAATGACTGGGGGAAGGATGGAATTTGTAATGGGACCACCAGGCAGGTGTTTGGTGTAAGAAATAAGCCCACAGACCCAATCAAAGGAGGGACACGGAGATTCGGAGCACAGTGAAGGGAAGCTTTAATGAACGTTCTTGCAGGAGCGGTGTCTGAGGGACAGGCCCACTCAGGGCAGTTACAGCAGACAATTTATCTCCTAGCGGGCAAGCCCCTCCCCTGGTTCCTCATTGGCTGAGCACTACAGAGGTAAGTCGCTTCCCTGATTCCTCATTGGCTGGGTACTGCAGAGGTTACAGCCTGTCCGGAAACCCACCTATGCCCATGGAAGTAAGCAGTAGTCTGATTGGAACAAATGTACCTTGCCTGAGATGACCAGAGACTTTCAGTCCCTCCTCCCGTTATTCTACGGCAAAAGCTCATCGCCAAGTCCGGGAAGCTAAACCGTGAAACTAAGCCCGCTAAACCGAGAGGGGAGGAAGAGCCAGGAAGTGAAGTGTCTAAAGGTTTGGGACTCCATTGTGTGTGTGTGGGGGGGGGGGGGGGGGGCGGGGGGAGGTGGTACATATTTCCAGCCGGTTGTAAACCTCCTGTTAACTGGACAGCCCAGCTTTTATTATCTCTGAAAACGAATCATCTCCCTTATGCCTCACATTTGCGAAATGGCAGAATTAGATCTATCGCGTCGTGGGAGTAAACTCCAAGTGGGTCCTAGATGTAAATGTGAACTCGTGTGTGGACGCAGGCCTGGGATGAAGGAAGGAACTTCTCATGAGTCAAAATCCACCCACAGAGCACATCGATGAAACCAGTGGCCTTAAAATAAAAATAAAATCTTTTGAAAGCCAACATTGTCCATAAACAAAATCAGAAGCCACCGACAGACACACTGAGAGACCGAATCTGCCACATGCCGACCGCGGAAGGGCCAACACTCAGAAGCGCCCCGAGAGCCTTTAAAATGGATGAGCCGAGTGTGGAGTGGGGGCTCCCGGGCCTGCTTCCCCACAGACACACGCAAGAAACTGGCAAAACACCGTCAGAGCCAACTTTCTTGGAGTCTGAAAGACAGCCAAAGGTTTCGGGCAAGCAAGCACAAGCTTAATTAAGAAAGAGGCGTCTGGTGGGGGAGCGCTGCGCGCTCTCTCCTCCCTGCCCGTCCCCGGCCCCCCAGGAGTCTGAGGAGTCTGTCTTGAGGAGGCACCTCGCTTCCTGTGCTTGCTGTGGGCTCCTGGTGCTAGGAGGCCCGGAGCCCAGATTGTTCTCAAAGAACTATGGTTGTCTGTTTTCATCTACCGACTGGCTCCCCCCAAAAACATGAAGGGGTTGCCTTTATTTTGGCTAACTCGGGACCCTTTGGGCAAAGCAAGGAAGGGCCTGGGTCTCCAGGGGGTCCTGCGGGCTCGTACTCAGGGCGTGAGCACCCCTCCTGTCACCAGGGGCAAAGGGCCCACCGCTTGGGGTGCAGCAGCCCAAGTCTCTTGGTTTGAGCGAACAGTTTATTACTTGCAGAAAGCAAGGAGACGGGGAGATAGTTCTCCATGCAAGGTCTCCTTCTGGGGCTGGTGCAGGAAGCTTTCGTTCCATGGCTGGGGGCGGGGGCAGGGGGCTCCGTACAAGTAACTTACACCCAGGCCGTTCCCCGGGTCCTTGTTCAAAACCATGGTGGAAAACCTCACCCACAGGAGATGTTGATACTATAGCGAGCAGAGGGCACCCGCCGTCCCCTGTCCCAGGACTCTCTCTGTGGCACAATAGGGTAACTTCCTTCCGCAAAGCGGGTGAGACCATACGGCTGCCCTCAAGGTGGGGCTTCAGTCTGTGCAATGTAATCACAGACATCGGCCACCCCCACCGCCTTTAGGTCTCAGGTCCTGCCTGCTGTCAAAGGGAAGGGGCCACAAGAGGGTGCAAGCAGCAGGGGGCAGGACCCTGGCGCCTCAGAGTCCCGCTGTCGGCCCCGGGGCACTGTTACTTACTGGGTAGGAATGGAGGGCAGCCTGAGTCCAGGCCAGGCTGACAACACTGGGCCAAGCTCAGACCTCTGCTTCCAGAACCCCAGAGGGCGAGGCCCTGGGTCAGCTACTTGCAGTGTGGCCCCCCCTGGAACCCAGGCCGGCTGGGGAAGGCCGGCACCCCTACCTGCCATGTCACTGTCTTTGCGGGGCCCAGCTCTGCTCTACTCCCCCAGAGACCCTTCGAGGAGGGGTCAGTTTATCTTCTGCTTGGGGAGGGGATGAAAGGCTGCCAGGCTGAGTCCCTCCCCCACGGTGAGAGTTCAGCAAAGCCACCGACTCAGCCAAACTCCCAGCAGGAAACAGATGCTGCATCCAGATCAGAAGAATAGGAAGAGACTGGCCTAAGGTGCTGGGGCGGGGCAGGACCTAGCGAAGCCACGTGGTGTTCCCTCCAGGGCTGGCTGCAGGGATGTCCACCGTCTACTGCCCAGGCTGGAAAGCTGGCAGAGGGAGGGGATGGGGGAGCTGCTCAGGAGAGGTGACAGGAGCGTCCCAGGAAAGCCTGCAGGAGGGAGCCCACAGGGTCAACACCCAACGTCAATCTTCTCTTGGTCTCTGTTGGGCTCCCGATGGTCACCCCCAACCTTATAGCCCCTCGTGGCTGTGGAGGACGAGTGGGCCGAGGTCAGGTGGTATCGGCTGTCACCCACATCCTGCCTTCCTCCCCACCCCCCTGCCTGCCGCCACCCCCCAGCCCATCTCCTCTCTGTGCCTTCCCCGCCCCCCACACCCTGAATCAATTTCTTATGCCTTTTCCTTAGAGGCTCCGATGTTTCCACTGCACCTTCTCACACCGAGGGCAGATAAAGGGACTCCAGAAAAACCAAACCAGGTGATACTCTGGGACCCCAAGTGAGGAGAGAGCGTCCTCGCATGTCACAGGGTGCCTCCCTGGGGACGTTAGGCACTCTCTTTCCATGTGAGACATCTCCACATGCTGGAGCACAGCACAGTGGCCCCCGCACGGCTGGCCTGCTGGCCTGGCCCCTCAGGCCACCCATCCTGGGTGGGCTGCGGGGGGACTGGCTGGGGCAGTCAGGTCTCAGCAGGCCTGAGCGCTGGCCACAGCTGCCCTGTCATTCCCGGGTCTTGTTTTGTCCCTATCTGCAGCTCTGTTCTCCCCGCTTATCAGGAGATGTCCTCGGTCCCACCTGGGCCCACCGGCTAGCAGGCTGGGGGACCTCGAAAATCAACCATAAGAGAGCAGAGCGGGTCTAGTGCGGGCAGATGCCAAGGACGGGGTGTGGGGGAGGAGGTGCAGTGCCCCGCTGGCCTGGACCACAGGCACCCCTGGAGGAGCACAGTGGGAGGAAGCCAGAGGACAGGCAGGATCCCCTCCACCTCCCAGGCCAGCAGGTGCAGACCCAGCAGCCAGGGAGGGGCAGCCCAGGGGGCAGGGGCCAGGCACACCCATGCACTCCCCAGAGAGACCCCCTCTGTGGGCAGATGCAGGAAATCCGGGGTCAGAAGACAAAGCTGAATTTGGCTACCCAGAAACAGGGTGGGGAGGGGCATCCCCAGGCACCTGGGCGCTGAGATTGGGGAGCCTGGGCTCCTGGCCAGAGCGGTGCCTGGCCTGACAGCCCTCGCAGGGCTCCTCGCTGCAGCCTGGACAGATGCCAGGGCCCAGGAGAGTCTGGGGCAGGGCCACCCAGCAAGGTTCCTTTCCCCAGCCCCACCCCTCCCCACCCTACCTACCTTCCCCCAGCCTGCAGGAAATAGAAACTTAAAGCCCCAGGCTCCTCCTCCCATCCCCTCTGCACCTCACCCAGCCCCACCCTGCCTCCCTCTGCTCCCACACTCAGCCTGCCCCCCACCAGCCTCCCATCTCCCCAGGCAGGGGCAGCAGGAACCAGGGGGGGCCACCATTCTCTGACCCCAGCCCTACAGGGACTTGGCCCTTCGACCCAGAGCAGAAGGAGTGCTGGGCCTGAGGGCTGTCCACTCAGGAGGGCAAGTGGCTCCAATACCCAGCCTCAGTCCCCACTTCTGGAAACGGTATGACCATGGTGATCTGTGAGTGCCGGTGCAGGCAGGGTGATTCAGATTAATGTCACCTGCAGAACAGTAGGTGCCAGAGAGGGAAGCTTAAGTTACTTTTACCAGGAACACAGATAGGGCACACAGATAGCCCACCACTGCCTCTGCCTGGTGCTCTGATAAGAGAAAAACCTCTCTAAAGGCCTGAGATATAAGGGATGCCATTTTACACAAAAACAGACACATAGACCAATGGAACAGAATAGAGAACCCAGAAATGGACCCACACACATATGGCCAACTAATCTTTGACAAAGCAGGAAAGATTACATCCAATGGAATAAAGACAGTCTCTTCAGCAAGTGGTGCTTGAAAACTGGACAGTGACACGCAGAAGAATGAACCTGGACCACGTCCTTACACCAGACACAAAAATAAACTCAACATGGATGAAAGACCTCAATGTAAGACAGGAAGCCATCAAAATCCTTGAGGGGAAAGCAGGCAAAAACCCTCTTTGATCTTGGCCGCAGCAACTTCTTACTCAACACGCCTCCGGAGGCAAGGGAAACAAAAGCAGAAATGAACTACTGGGACCTCTTCAAAATAAAAACCTTCTGCACAGCGAAGGAAACAATCAGCAAAACTAAAAGTCAACCGATAGAATGGGAGAAGAGATTTGCAAACGATATATCAGATAAAGGGTTAGTAGCCAAAATCTATAAAGAACTTCTCAAACTCAACACCCGAAAAACAAATGATCCAGTGAAGAAATGGGCAGAAGACATGAATAGACACTTCTCCAAAGAAGACATCCAGATGGCCAACAGGCACATGAAAAAAATGCTCAACGTCACTCATCATCAGGGAAATACAAAGCAAAACCACACTGAGATACCACCTCACACCTGTCAGAATGGCTAACGTTAACAACTCAGGAAACAACAGATGTTGGTGAGGATGTGGAGAAAGAGGAACCCTTGTGCGCTGCCGGTGGGAACGCAAACTGGTGCAGCCACTCTGGAAACCAGTGTTAAAAATAGAACTAGTCTACAACTCAGCAATTGCACTATGAGGTATCTATCCAAGGGATACAGGTATGCTGTTTCGAAGGGGGCAAATGCACCCCAATGTTTACAGCAGCGCTATAACCAAAATACCTAATAACGAATACCAAAAGTATGGAAAGAGCCCAAATGTTCATTAACTGATGAATGGATAAAGAAGATGTGGTTTATATATACAATGGAATACTACTTGGCCATGAACAAGAATGAAATCCTGCCATTTGCGACAATGTGGATGGAACTGGAAGGCATTATGTTGAGTGAAATAAGTCAGGCAGAGAAAGACAGATAAATGTTTTCACTCATATGTGGATCCTGAGAAACTTAACAGAAGACCATGGGGGAGGGGAAGGGCAAAAAGTTTCAAACAGAGAGGGAGGGAGGCAAACCATAAGAAACTCTTGAGAGCAAACTGACGGTTGAAGTGGGGGGCGGGTGGGCAGGGAAAGTGGGTGATGGGCATCGAGGAGGGCGCTTGTTGGGATGAGCACTGGGCATCGTATGGAAGCGATGAATCACGGGCCTCTACTCCCGAAGCCGAGAGCCCACTGTGCGTTAGCCAACTTGACAATGAACTCTATCTCAAGAAAATAATAGGGGACGCCACTTTAGATTTCTTTCTAAATCAGTGTGACCGTGCGTGAACTTTGTTTAAACCAAAAGCCAGGTTTATGGCACCTACGCTGTGAATGAGTAGTCTACAGGAAAACCGTCTTGTCCCTAACGTGTGCGCCAATCCCACACTCTGTGCTCCTTGACACGGAACTTGTGCTTCCTGCCCAGATGCTAATGTATCACGTTGAGCTCCTACAAGACGTAAAAATGAGCGTAACCCTGTAACAACCATTCATTCTCCGGGGCGCTTTCTTCCCTGTGAACAGCATGCTCCTGGACCAGCTCTCCTAACTTGGGCTGGAATAACACTGTCAGAGATTCCAAAAGGTTGGTTCAGTTTGTGTCCAGAGGCTCCCAGTGTTTTCCAGGTCAAGTATGATTTCCTGGCCCTGGCTTTGGAAGCCCGTAGTCCTCACTGCCTGCCAGAGCCGATACCCTCCCAAGGTGGCCCACCCACCTCAGCCACCGCCTGGCCCCCCCCCTCCCCGACCTGGCAGTGCCCCCCCCCCCCAGGAAGGGGCTCAATCACCAAGGCTAGTGAAAAGCCCCAAGCTGAGCTAGAAATGGGGGGCAGGGCTCAGAAAAGTAACCCTCACAGTCTCCTCCCGAGGCTGGCCCAGCTGGTGGAGCCTGCGCCTCTAGACATCAAGGTCATGAGTTTGAGCCCGACGTTGGGTATAGAGGTTACGTGAAAATAAAAATGTTAAAAAGCCAAAGTGAACCTCAGAGGGAACAGAGCCGCAGGGTGTCACCTCCTAAGACACAGACACGTTGTGCGCACACAGGTCCCGCCCTACTGAGCAGGGCGCGCACACATCCCACCGGTAGGGGGAAGGACCTCTGGCTTAATTTAGTGGCTACAGGCTATAGAACATTCCATTGTTTGCGCAAAAACAATCAGAATTTCCTCAGCAAGGGCCCAGTCTTTCTTCACCGAGTTTATCGAGTTTATCGGTTGTTCACAAGGAAATCCTGTGGGTATTGCCCTCAGAGCCCTAGAGATAGACCTCTGTTCCGGCTGGCGGCCCCCTCAGACACTGGCCTGCACTCCTCCCCCGCCGCTGCTGTTTCTGGAACTTTCTATGCACGCTGCGCACTAACCGCTCGCTCCCTTTTCCGTCTTTGCTCAAAAATCCCTTTCTCCACCTTGAAGTTGCGACCTTTGAAGTTGCAAAATTACATGTAAAATTGCACACAAACCCCTCCCTGCCCCCCACGCTCCAGAGCACTTCCGGGGCTGGGCACAGGGAGTTACCTGTGAGCCACTCCCGACTTGCTGCCTTCCAGGTCTCTTTAGGGCACAGAAGTGTCCTTTTCCCCTGATGTGCACCCAGTTGCTGGCACACTGCTCGTTAAGAACAGGTGCTAAGTGGACACGGGCGTGTGACTGGGGCCTGGTAGGGGTTACCTGCCTGAGCTAAGGTCCCTGGATCGCGGATACTGGGGCTGCGGGGAGGGGGGCCTTCCCGCTTCCTCCTTCACACCCTTCCTTCCTTTTCTTCCTTTACACCGGGATTGAGACAGCCGACTCCTCTCTCTCCTGGTGCATTTTAATTGTCCCAGTCTCAGCAGAGCCCACCCGAGGACCGGGGCTCCCCAGAAGGCCGGGTCGGTGTCCCCTTCTCTCCAGCCCCCTGTTCCGCCGTCCCCCGACCCCAGCCCCCAGCAGCTGGCCTGCGCCGCGTTTGGGGAGACACCATGGTGGGCGGATGGGGGCGTGGGGGTGAGTAGCCCCCGGGGTGGGGGTGAGGGCCCCTGCTTCTGCTCCCCCACCAATGTGAGCACGCGGCTGCAGGCTGGCAGGTGCAGGGGCTCCCCCTCTCAGCTCTCCCTTTGCCCGGGGCTGTCGGGCCTAAGGAACAGGAGGAGGGAGGGACCCCAGGGCATCCAGTTCGCCACTCTTGCTCCGTCAGTGAAGCTGTAAGCTCTTATCCCTCGGTCACCGGGACAGTCCACCGGCCCCTACAGCCCCATTCTCTGCCTCGACGGCCCCAGATGGCGGGCGGTGGGGGGGGGTGGTGGTTGCTCAGCAGGTGGAAACTCCCCACAGCCTCAGCCTGAGCGACGGGCATCCGATGGGGGGCGCGCATGGGTGGGGGAGGGGCGCCGCAACAAATGACCGACACCGCAGGTGGCTTCCAACACTGGAATTGTCCTCTGTGGCAGTGCTGGACGATGGGAATCCGGAACCCACGTGTAGGCTGGGCTGGGCCCCCTCTGAAGACAGCAGGGCAGACCCACGCCTCACCTCCCCTGCCGCCCTCCGCGTCCTTGGCTGCTGGCTGCCTCTCTCCAGTCTCTAGAGTCTCTGTGGTCACTTGGCTCTCCTCTCCCTGCACGCCTGTCTCCTTACAAGAACACTAGTCACATAGGACTTAGGGCCCACCCTGCGGCGGGTGGGGCTCGTCTTCGCCAATTCTGTCTGCAACGACCCTACGGCAAAGTAAGGTCAAATTCACGGGTGGGTAGGACTTGGACAGATTGTTTGGGGAACACAGTCCAACCCAGAAGAGGGGAGATGGAGACTGGCCACCTGCAGCGGGACAGAGTGAATAGACTGAACACTATGGGCGGCCCCGGAATGAGCTCCCCCCCAACCCCGCCCCGTGTTGGATCACATGCAGACACTGGTTTGAACTCGCGGTTCCGATGGGCCCAGGGCACGGACGTGCCACAAGTGTCCAGGTGAAAGACAGCGGTGGCCTGTGTTTCCTGGGTCTGTGCACTCACAGCGGCGCCCAGCAGGGCCAAGCGTGTCTACAGTTTGACCCCGGAACCGCTCTCTGCCAAGAAGAAGCAGGGCTCCTGGGAGATAGAGCTGCTCCAGGGCTGGTTCCAGAACAGAGCAAGAGGAGCTGGGAACGTTTCAGATGCGAAAGCCTGGATGCCCCCCCTGCAGGACGGGGACACGGCAGGACAGAGAGACCAGCCCTAAGGCTCGGAGCACCACGTCTGGGGTAACCTGAGCATCACACTGCACAGAGACAGAGTCGGATCTCAGCCTACTGCACGGGGTGGACGCCCCCAAGTCCACGCTCGCCTGGTGAGCGGGGTGAACAGAGCCCCAGAGACCAGGAGGAGGGAGCTCGTCTGCGGCTCCTTCAGCTCCTGGGCAGACAGCAGTTCTGAGCGCCAGCCCTCCCTCCGCGCTGTGTCTGCTCCAGGCCCTGGCTGGGAAATGGTGGAAAAGCGTCCACCGCGAGGCTTGGGGGGCTCCTCGAGGTGGTGGGGCACATGCTGGGTGCTGAGAACTTACCTCCCACCTCACTCCTCGTCCACACTGCCTCCTGGATGCGGCGAGGCGTGGCCATCTGAACCTTTCGGGTGCGCTGCCTTTCCCGTGCATCCTTCCAAACCCAGCCCTCTTCTCTCCTCCCACGTCTCCACACCCTGGACATGGCCAAGATGTCCCCTGGCACAGCCAACTGCTCCTGGCTGGGACATGCTAACGTCAGGATTCCTGTCCCCTAAGGGTCGCAAAGAGAAAAGGTGAGGCCACGGTCCAGCAAGGGCTTTCTGGGGCCAAGTTGGGGCCTGTGAAGTCGCCTGAGTCACTTGCTCAGGGGCATGTTTTCTGGCCGGATTATGATGGACTGGACTCGTTATTAATGACAGAGCGGGGCTCTAGTCATATCCAGCCGGCTTATTTTCAACTACCATCTGACCAAGACTCCACCCTCAACCAAATTCTGGCAGGATCTTTTGAGCCCTCTTCTTGACAAGGCCTGCACCTTGCCCCCATCCTCTCTTTGGCCTGAACTGCCCCCATTTAGCAAAGAATCCTGCTAAGTGGGTTTATTTATGTATTCAAAAAATTTTTTTTGATGTTTATTTATTTTTGAGAGAGAGAGACAGAGCACCAGTGGGGGAGGAGCAGAGAGAGAAGGAGACACAGAATCCGAAGCAGGCTGCAGGCTCTGAGCCGTCAGCACAGAGCCCGACGCGGGGCTCCAACTCACGAACCACGAGATTATGAGCTGAGCGGAAGTCGGACGCTCAGTGGACTGAGCCCCGCGGGTGCCCCGCTAAGGGAGTTTGGTGAGGCTCCTGCCGCACTCGATTGTGGATGAGATCCCTTATCTCCACCCATGACCGTGACTCACCGTAAGCCCTTCTGCGGCAGGAGCCAGAGCCTCCTGGCCTGGACTCCTCTCCGAGATGCCCCAGGCCCTCCCCTCTCTCTCCGCTCAGGGAGCTGGGCTCACTCCCTCCCCCCTCCGGCAGTCATCCCAGCTCCTACTGCCGCACGTTGAGCGTCTCGAATAAAATCTTGCTACCGCTGGAGAAAGTGTCAGCGTGATTCTTCCTTAAGAGCCCGGCGCCGTCCCTCCGAAGGATCAGATGCATCATCAGATGCCCCCTCCCCTCCCCAGGTGCACATCTTTGAAGCCTTGTGTCCGCCCCCCTGGGCCGGTGCTCTGGGTGCCAGTCGAGAAGCATGGCGGGGACAGCCGTTTGCGTGCGTGGTCTTCCGTGAATATTCATCTCTGGCTGTTGGTTTGCCAACCGGCCCAGGTACACAGAGGACAGGGAGAGTGGAAGAAAGAAGCAGGCCGGGTTGGTAGGTAGCAGGTTTATAAGCAGAGGGAACTTACACACCAGGCTTGTCTTGGGAGCCACAAGACCCCTAGATCTCGGGCGGGGCCCGGCTGCCACACCTTCCAAGTTTATGTAAAGGCCATAACTGGTCCAGACCGTCTCAATGCCAGGTTCCTCTGTCAAGGCCGCGTCCTGGGAACAGCAGCCGCTGCGGGAGTGGCTGGCAGAGCGCCCGTTCCAAGGACAGGGCCAGCCCTCACGTCCTTTCGATGACCTCCTCCAATGCTGGCATTCGACGTGTGTCCAAATGTCTTCTTCTTATGAGGCATCAGTCACATCGGATTAGGGATCACCCATAGGACCTCATGTACCCTTAATGACTTAATGACTTCTTGAAGGGCCCCGTCTCCAGACAGTCACACGATGAGGTGCAGCGGTCCCCTTGTCTGCGGTCTCACTTTGCCCAGTCTCCACCACCCGCGGTCTCCGTCACCCGTGTGGCCCGCGGGCGGATGGTCCTCCCCCTCGCCTCGCTCCCTCGGGCCACGTGGCCACTCCGTCATCTCACCCGCTCACGAGAAGAAGGGCCGGGGCAGGCAGGACGCTTTAGAGAGAGCGCAGGTGCTCGCGACTTCCACGACGGTATACTTCTCGTCGCTGCCTTTTCTTCTCGCTTAGGGACCCAATCTCTTCCTGTGCCCGGTTGTAAATCAAACTTTCTCATAGGTATGTACACACAGGAAGAAACGTCGTGCATACAAGGGTTAGTACTATCCGTGTTGAGGCATCCCTGGGGGTCTTGGAGCTGGCTCCTGTGAACAAGGGGCTCCTGTACTGAAGGCTAAGGTATCGAGTGGAGCGAGCAGGGTGGGAGGGACACCACCACAGGGCCTGTCACAGCCCCCCCCGCCCCCCGCCCCGGTTCAGAACACGGGAGCTTGGCCCTGGAGTCTAACTTGATGGAAATTCAGTCCCTTGCTTTTCAGGATGCTCTTTCTTGGCAGAGGCCCTGCTGGAACTTTCCTTTATTGAACGCCCCTCCCCGCCCCCGGTTTCCGCACACTTCTACCCTTGCCACGACGGGGCTAGCTGTCCACTTCCTCCCTGTTGGCAAGTTTTTCTAAGATAATTGGACCTTCGGTGACCTCCTGAAGAGACGGAAGTTCTCCCCAAATTAGTTTCTGCAGGACCTGTCTGTCCCCGTGCCTCCTTTCACCACCACCGGCCTCCCCGCCAGCGTCCGAGAGTCCTGCTTCGCGTCCTCCGGCCTCCTCTCCGCCTCCCTTCCGCTCCACACTCAGCCTCTACGGTCGCTCCAACTTGAGGCCACCTGCCACCCCCAGGGGCCCTCAGGGACGCAGGGACCCCGACAACAACCACTGAGGCTGAGAGGCTAATGAGAAACAGTTTTATCCACCCAGAGGAGCTTTGGAGACACCGGAGGGCTGCTTGGCGACCCCTCAGCACCTCGACCAAAGTGTAGTCCGCAGCCCCCGTGAGAGACCACACATCGGGGCAGGAGAGAACCTCGAGGGGTGTTCCACAATCACTGATGGGTGACTTCACACGGGCTCCTCTGCAGAAACGCAGTTCAGAGAAAACTAGAAAGTGGGGCGAAGGTAAGAACCAACTCTTATATAAACCAGGGAGTTTTCTGTTATTCCGTTTATGCCTCACCTGCTAACATTTTGGAATAAAGCTATACCGCATCTGTGTCTTCCGGGATGTTTCTGTGTCCACTGTGCCGTGTATATATGATCTTCCCCTGCCTCTGGATAAGACTATCGAAATAATTTATAAACTCTTGTAGAGAGGATTGCTCTAATTTGCTTAGAGGTCAGTGAGTGCTCACATAGACAAAATATCCCTAAAACTCTTATGAATTTTAAAAACCAACCAAATGCTGTTCAAGTTTATGTGATTTGGGTAAATCTTGGGTAAATAAGATCGGATATCGTTGGTTTAGGAAACACAGCTATGTCTCCTGAGTTCGCATCACTAAGTAGAACATAAGCATACGTTTTGATTTTATTCTGAGTTTGCCAGTCAAATAAGCTAATGTTTACATCTACTGGATGTTTAAGATCCTGTGAATTTAGGGGTGCCTGGGTGGCTCAGTTGGCCGCGCGTCCAACTTCGGCTCGGGTCAGGATCTCGGGGTTCGTGAGTTCGAGCCCCACATCGGGCTTACTGCTGTCAGCCTGTCAGCACAGAGCCTGCTTCGGACCCTCTGTCCCCGCTCTCTCTGGCCCTCCCCTGCTCTTCCAAAGACAAATTAATAAATTTTTTTTTAAAGATTATATAAATGGTAAGTTCAACCGAAGAATCAATGTACAAGGTGAAGAGGCCATAAAAATGAGCTGCTCGACACCCATTACTACATGGAAGTCAGGTGCAGCAGGAAAACGAAAAACAATGTATTGAAACGTTCAAAATTTTTTCTTTTTGCTTTTGTGATTTTGGGGGGTACTTTTTTGGGGACGATGCATGCAGGACAGGACAGGCTTGTGGGTTGGGGGGGTGGGGAGGATTGGGGGAGGAAGGGAGACAGACGACCTTTGAAGGTGGAGCCAGAAACGGGGCAGGGGGGAGGGAGGGGCGCCCAGCTTCCTTCTGGAATTTCCCCAAAGTCACTGCTTGTCAGCTAGGTGACACCCCCTCTTGGTCTGGGACTCAGGGTCCTGCCTGGGGTCCGACAGCTAGAACTCCCGGAAGAGGTGGAGACAGGAGAGCCCGGCCCCCGCTTCCTCTGGGTGGGGCACCAACAGATTGGAGAACAAGTTCTTTGGCCACCAGGGAAGAGGCTCCAGATGCCCGCTCACCCGAAGGGAGCCTGACGTTAGTAGGTGAGTGAATCGGAAAGGAGCCCCGTCTGTATCCCCGTCTGAATCCCTGCGGAGGCACAGGAGGGGTCATCCAGGGAGGGCCAGGGTCTTGGGAGGTAGGAGCCTGAGCCTGGGGTGCCCCCAGGGTCCCACCCACACGTGTTGTTTCCAGGAGCCATGAGAGGCCTCCAGCTGGTTTTGCTGGTTTTCCTGCTGTGCTGGGAGCGTGGTGAGCATCAGGGCACCGGAGGGGTCTGCACCGGGACGTGGGGGGTGGCGGGGGGGGGGGACCGTGGGTGGCACCCCCCCCACCCCGCCGCCACCACGAGAGGCTGTGTGGTTTTGTGCATGTGAGGGGTCTGTCCTCCAGGACATGGTCCCGGCCCCCCCACAATGGTTCTGGCCTCAGGGGCTCTAAACCCAGCCTTCCTGCCCTCCCCACCGGCCTAGTCCTCAGCCTGCAGTGTTACAGCTGTTTGGAACTGGAGACCACGAGCCAGTGCCAGCCCATCCAATGTCCCATGTCCGGCGTCTGCTTCAACAGTGACATGACCGTGACCTTGGGCAGTGGTGAGTCTCCAGCACCCAGAGGATGCGGGCGGGCGGTTCAGGGAGCTCTGCCCTGAGGCCTCCCAGTCTCTCGGATGGGTGCAGGTATGGCAGGGGACCTCCTCCAGCCTCCCTCAGTGTCCCCATCTGCCAGCTGAGGGGTGGCCTCCCCCAGGCTTTCCGGGGGAGCGTGTGGGGGCCTGGTGGGACCGGATGGGACTCCAGCGGCAGAGGAGGGCCTCGTGCCCCCAGGGGATGAGTGACTCGGGCCACCTGAGGGGGCTCGCCTGCCACGCTCCTCCCTCCTTGCCCCCAGGAAAGAAGGTAAAGTCCCAGCACAAGGGCTGCGCCCCCTCCTGCGAGGTGGCCACGAAGATTATGACGCAGCTCTCACAGATGACCAACCCTGAGAGCCTGAGCCAGGGGGTCCTGACTAAGTTCGAAGTGCAGGAGGTGACGTGCTGTGAAAAGGACCTCTGTAACGGGGTGGCCCGGATGGCGCGCAGCTCCTGGGTCCTGGCGGGAGGGCTCCTGCTCAGCCTAGGACCCGCCTTCCTCCGGGCCCTGCCGTGAGCACCCCGCAGGCCGGCCGGCGTGCCGAAGCTTCCTGCAGCCTGCGCGTTAAGCAAGCTCGCGGCCTCGCACACGCATGCGTACATATGCACCCACACACACATATTTGCACCCTGCACGCTCGCCCACACACAGGCTTTCCTGCCTGCCCACCTGGCCAGCCCCGGCGTCAGGTGCCCAGGGCCCTGCCGCACCAACAAGTCTGTCCCGTTTTGCAAACACCATCGATTGACCACCGACCCAAGATGCAGAGGCCGCTAAGCCCCGGCTAGACGGGGGCCCCCAGGAAAGCGGAGCCCACAGCGCAGCCTGGGGCCCGCTAATGGTGTGCCAGCCAAGACCGAAAGAGAATAAACGCTTTCGACACCCCAGCGTTCTTTGCTTGCTTCGCCCCGCCGGGGCAGGGTGGGTGGCTCCTGTGGCCTGCCTGGGAGGGACACTCGGCTTCCGCTTGGTTTTGCCTCGCCCAGGCAAGCGCCCATGGCCCAGGGGCTATGACCTGGGGTCAGCCCTGCACCGCTGGATGGTGGCTTCTTCTCCTCCCCATGAAGCGTCCAGTGCATCCTCCCTGACCCAACCCCCCCAGCCCCGCCGGGGGCCTACCCGGGACTTCCCAGGGAGGCATCTTCCCAGGGCCTCTGGTGGCCGCTGTGCCGGGGGAATCCTCAGCAGAGGCAGGGGGTGGTGGTGGAAGAAGGGGCCTGGGCTGGTTCCTTCCCTCCTTCACACCTTCTCAACCCACACACCCTGACCCTACACGCCCCACCCACAGTGAGATGGGGGAGGGCTCCGGAGCCAGGGCGCCTACGTGGGGCACAGGGGTGCTTGTGGGCAGAGGAGTTAGGAGAACCATGGCTGGTGGGCCAGTCTCCAGACTGCTGACCTTGCCACGCTGTCCCCTGGGTGACCTTGGGCCCACATCTCTGGCCTGCCCCGTGACTTCTCTCTGGCGACCGGGCCCCCCCCCCCCCCCCCGGGGCGCACTGGGTCCCATCCCCCTGCAGCAGCCACAGCCAGAGCCGCTAGTCCGTGCCTCCCGGCCAGTTAATTTCCTTGGGCTTTTTAATCGGTCCATCTTGATAACTAGTACTGATTATTGAAAGTATTTTAGTATGTGTCTTTTTTTACTGCTGTATCATGATTACAGGCAAACTTTTTCACCATTAATATTCTTAAATGTATTAGTGGGTTACTTCAAAATATTTTCTGTTACTATATGAAGAGATTTTCCTTTGGTTTTTCTTAAAATTGTTAAGTTCTCCATTTGCAATCTGAGTTTTCATCCATCTGAAGTGTTTTCTCCAGGAAAACCCGGGTCCCATCTGGACCAGGGCTGGGCAGGGCTCAGTCTGCTTTTAAAACGTTTCAGCTTTTCATTCTGAAATCAGTTCACACAAAGAAGTTTCAAAAATAGTACACAGTTCCTATCTTCCCTTCACTCAGCTTCCCCGCACACTAACTTCTTACATAACCGGGGTCAAAAACAGGAAATCAGCACTGACTCTCACAGAGCTGCACGCAGACCCTGTTCCAAGGTCCCCGCTGCACACCAGACGTTCCTGGGGGCCAGAGCCCAGTCCTGGAACAGGCACTACACTCCCAGCCCGGTCCCAGCCTCCTCACCCAGGGTCTCCAGGCACCACAAGGGGCGAGGTCCCAGGTCCGACTCCATCGCCCCCAGCCCACCCTGAACGTGTTCCTATCTGAGGGAGGCTGCTGGGCACGGGCTCGAATAGCAGTGGCCTGGGGTAAGCTGACCAACTTGAGTCAGAGTGGCTCTTTCCATCTGTCCCGGATTCAGTTCTATCCCGCCTGGACCCTCCGCACAGTTAGGACCAAGTGTCCCCTGTCCCGCACCCCGCTCTCCTTTCCGTGCAATGGGTGAATGGCCTCGCTTGCCTCCACGGCCCAGCTGCCAGTCACACTTGGCAGGAAGGCCTCCTGGCCTGCCAGGTGTCGGGGGGCAGCGTGCACGTGTATGTGTGGTGCGTGCATGGGTGCGATGCTGCACATGAGTGGTGTATGGTTCTGGTGTGCGCGCGTATTGTATGCCTGTGTGTTGTGTGTGTCGTGTGTCGTGTGGGTGGGTGTTACATGCGTGTTATGCGTGCTACGTGCGTGTTTGGGGAGGGCATGTTACACCAGTGGAACTCTTGGGTGGGCCTTGGGCGAGAACAAGGCCACGGCCTCCCTTCGGTACCCTCTTCCTCAGAACTATACTCCCACCCTCTAGGGCCTGGCCCAGCCTGAGCAGCAGAGGGATGGTGAGGAGCCCCAAGACATCTGGGATCCTTTAGCCCGGAAGGCAGGAGGCCAAGAGGCTGGGCACCCAGTGTGGTGAGGGGCCGCCCCCAGCCCACCCAGAGCCAGAGGATCCGGGCTCCTGGCCTCCCCCACCTCCCCGACCTTTCCCTGAAGGGGGAGGAGGCTTCCTAGCGAGGAGATAAAATCTCCGCCAGAAAGGGAATGCCAATGCAGAAACAATGCAGGAGTCAGCCCTCAAGGTCACGGAGAGCCTGGCCACAGCCTACCCTTCCTGAGAGAGCTGCCCGGCATTTCCAGGGGTGGAGGCAGAGGCCAGGAGAGGGAGGCGCAGGGAGCCTCAGCCAGTCTGTGGCAAAGACAAAGAGGCAGAGATGCTGCCCTGGTCCATTTGGGTGGTTCACATGTAAGGTCTGTGCCTCATAAAGGCAAAAGAAACATGGATAAAATTAAACTTCCTTATAGCCTGCAGCCCAGTGACAAACACTTGAGACCGGAAGATAAGGACATTCCTCTAGGGACCCCCTACTGTCTTAATGTTAACGCCTTACTAGAGAGAGAAGCAACCTTAGCTTGACAATAGCCAGGCCTCCAGGATCCTGTGAGTTTTCCTCAACATAAGAAAATCCTCTTGGAAACTGCCTTTGTCTCTACCTGCCCCCCCCCCCCCGCCCTTAACAGTGTATAACCAGTCACTCCTCACTATCTCTGCAGCTCTTTCTGTCCCTGTGCTATAATAAAACCACCTTTCATGTTCAAAACGTCTCAAGAATTCTTTCTTGGCCTTTCGCCCATGGGTTCAAACATAAACCATATCATTTGGCGCTCAACGTGGGGCCTGAGTCTTCTCATCTGGACTCCAAGCCTCAGTGCAAACTTGGTGAGTACTTCCTCTCTTCTCTGTTTACTTTCATTTCAGGGGCTTTTCCAGAAGTATGGTCTCATTGGAACACTTTCATGTCTATTGCTCAGGTTGTAATCCTCTAGTCCGTGACTACTCTACGGGCAGGAGAAAGCATGCTTTTGGCTGGAAGCTAGTACCATGGCTGGAATGGTAATAAGACCCAGAAACTTGATGTCCTGTCTTTATTCCTCTCCTTATACAAAGCTGTCTTGGGCACTGGACAGCCACCTAAGTCACCAGGACGGCTGCCAATCTCAAGACCCTCGTGTGAGGTTTCCTCCTTATTGGTCAAATGTGATCCACTCCACTTCTGTGGTCCAGTCTCTTCCGGCTGGGAGACCTCCACTGGGAGCTGGCCGAAACCAGTGCCAGATTGAATTAAAACCCAACTGGGGACCATTTCCTAGGAAGTTGGCTGTAAAGACTCCATGTGTTAGACCGTCACTTAGACCATGATGGATTTCTATCTTTACTGTTTTCTGTCATTGTTCCCTACTAATTACAGAATTGGGTAATGTCTCCTTGTAAAACTTTTCTAGTGTTTTCCATGGGTTGAAAACAGCAGGTTCTTCAAGGCACTGTATCTCGTCCATACACCAGCGGCCATTTGTAGCCTAGGATGCAACGGGGAAGCAGGGGGATGCCAGCATCCCTCCTCTGGGGCAGGGTGGTGATCATGGCGATTTTGGTCATAGGACCCCTGGTTTGCTTTGACACCAGGAACCTCTGACCTATCCTTCATGGGACACCACCTGGTCTGTATTTTTCTAGGAGCATAGGATCTTCTGCTTCAGGCCCCAAGGACTCTCCCTTGGGATGCCTTTTACCCCTTGGAAACAATTTGGATTGCAAGATTTAAGGGAAAAAACCTAATTTTTCTGTAATCAGAATGCATGGCTTCAGTATTCCTTAGGAGATGAAGGGAAATGGCCCATTAATGGGACATTCAGCTTCAGTATGATCGATCAGTTAGATCTCTTCTGCAGGAAACAGGGCAAATGGACAGAGGTACCCTTGGTCCAGGCCTTCATAGGTTTAGATGAGGACCCTGACCTAAAGGCCTCTTGCAGAATGTGTTTGGCTATTAACCAGGCTAGAAAGCTCTCTCCTGATATATTGGATGGTAACTGTCTAAACTGGCCTCTTCCAAATAAACCCAAGTTGCTGGAGGAAACACAGGCCATCCCTGATGAAGGGGACACTGACTCTCTCTTACTGTTCCTCCTTCTTATTAGACCCAGGAAACTCTTGTATGTGGGGGCTTCTCCCTCATTCATTTCACAACTTAATGGCTATGGTAATTGGGGACAACTGTCTCTGGTTAGTCTACCTCAGGACAAAGACTTTAAGGAATATTCCCAAGCAGCTGCTGAACCTCCCTTTGTTTCAGGGAAGTTCCTGGTCTTCTCTGGCCTGACGTGGACTGCTAAATTCCACTTGTTGGTGGAAAGAAAACCTGTCTTTTCATTTCTCCAAGCTGATGAGCTTTAGGACCAGGAGTCCTCCTTCTCTGCCCTCTGGGGTTTTATCTGGCTCCAGCCTTGTTGGTGGCACCTCACCTCTTCTGCCTCCCCACCTTCCCGTTTCCTCATCACTTGGGTGTGGCGTGCACAACTGGCTCCTATACCATCCTGCATGCCTCAGGCATCATTGGCTTCTTCCTCTCCCTTCGCTGTCAAGGAACAAAGAGCAACCCCTTGGATTTACACTTTCCACTTCAGATTTCCCCACCGATGTCCCAGGTAAAAATTAGCAATGGGAAACAAATTGACTTTTAAGTGGACGCAGGTGGAACAAAATTCAGTACTTAAACTAATTTAAGTTTGTTGGTTTAATTAAAATAGACATGACTTTAGAGTTATCAGTAATGTGGAAAATGTTGGGGTGTTTGGTTTTGGAACTGACAGCCAAGAAAGAACTCTTGAGACGTCTTTGGTGCAAAAAGGTGGTTTTATTAAAGCATGGGAACAGGCCGCAAAGGGCAGAAAGAGCTGGTCCGGGACTGTGAGGAGTGACTGATTATATACTTGGGAGTTGGGGGAGGTAAAGGCAAGGGGAAGTGTCCAAAGCAACTTTCATATGCTAAAGAAGACCCCCAGGATCCTGGAGTCCTGGATAGTGTCAAGCTAAGGTTGTTTTCCCTCTAGCGAAGCATTAACATCAAGACCGTTGGGAGTTCCTGGAGGAAAATCGTACTCTGCCTGCCTCAAGTATTTGCCAAAGGGCTGCAGGTTATAAGGAAATCTAATTTTATCTACATGTCTTTCTGCTTTTGTTCCCCACATCAGTCAGCATTAAATACAAAACTTTTATTCTACCAAGGCTTGTTGAAGGTCAAATGAGCTCGTGTTATCTTTGTTTCAATTTGTTCCCCAAAAGGTGACTTCAAATGAAGGTCAATTTTGTCTCAAAGCTTTCAAAGTCTTTGGGAACCTGGAACTTTGAAGTTTTGATTGGATGATAAATTGGAATGAATTCATTAGACACCTCTAAGTTTTTTCCAAAAGAGATAAAATACTAAAGCATCAATCACTGAACACAGGTTTGTGCTTTTGCTTTCCAATTGCAGAGAAACTGAGAATATTTGGGTCTATTGGTAAAGATGCTTTGTGCTTTATTGAAAGATTTTACTATGGAAAAAATGTGTTTTGAAAATTGTGGCATGTATTTATAAATTTCAGATTTATTAAAAAAAATTATTTTGACAGTTCACAATTGGTTACTACTTCATTTTCACTGAGACTAAGTTTCCTAAGAGTTAAAATTCTGCTAACTGTAGTTAAGACTGTTGGAGATAGGGAAACAACTCTGAATGAAAAAGTGATACAAGGTTTATGGAGGGAAATCTTTGGAAAGAAATTTTATATATCATCAGGACTGAGGTTGAAATCGAGGGATTTTAAAAGTACATTGGTGGGGCACCTGGGTGGCTCAGTTGGTTGAGCATCTAACTTTGGCTCAGGTCATGATCTCATGGTTCGTGAATTCAAGCCCCACATTGGGCTTGTTGCTGTCAGTGCGGAGTCCACTTCAGACGCTCTGCACCCCTCTCTCTGCCCACTGCCATGCATGCTCTCTCTCTGTCTCAAAAATAAATAAACATTAAAAAAAATAAAAGTACACTGGCGTGAGACTGAAATTCTGTTTTCTTTCTCTTAAAAAGACGAAGTTTTCTTGGATTGGTCTGCTCTTGATAAGAAAATGTAAATAAATTTCTCTTTTCTCTTTTGTCTGCTGGGAAAACCCAAGTTTCTATGTTTTGCCTTTAGCAGGTCTTTGATTACTTAAGATGGTCAAAACCTCTCTATATTAAGGGAGTTAAAGTTTTGCTAACAACTATATAGCCCTACATATTTCCCTTTGGATTAAATAAATCCACTTCCGTTAAATAAATAATTAACTTTTAAGTTTTGTAAAGATCTGTAATCCTATTCAGAAATGTGCTTCATAACTTTCTGAGGTTCTTAAACAAACTTCCCGGATGTAAAGTGTAAATGAAGTCTTTTTGACTAATTCCGTCTTTTTATTGGGTATGGGAAGTGACTCTGGAAGCATTGTTAAACAAATAAGCTTAGATTGCATTTAGGTAAATAGTATAACTATTCTTGAGATTACATGCAATTCCTAAACTTTTAATATGCTTTGGTATGAGGCCATCACTCGATATTCTGATTATTGAAATGTTCTGTGTCACAGAAATAATGAGATTTCCTTGTCAGCTATATTATGACCTCAAAATCACCATGTCCATTTTGAGTCTTTTGTCATTTATTGTTATTATTCTTATTCTCTTGCAAAATGTGTTTCATCTTCAAGGAGACTCATAAAAAAAGGGCTTTGGACAAAATCAGGGTTTTTTTGATCTTTAAACCTGGTTTAAAAAAAAAAAGGGAGGGAGGCTCCTGGGTGGCTCAGTCAGTGAGCATCCAACTCTTGATTTTGGCTCAGGCCCTGATCACATGATTCATGAGATGGAGCCCGGTATTGGGCTCTGAGCTTATAGTGCGGAGCTTGTTTAGGATTCTCTCTGTGTCCCTCCCGTGCTCGTGCTCTCTCTCTCAAAATAAATAAGTAAACTTAAAAAAAACCAAACAAATAAATTTGGTATGAATTTCCAGAACTAAAAAGTTGCATTGAAGCTGAACAAGAATCAGCAACATGGGACTAAATGAACTGAGGAAGAAGATTATGGTTTTGTGACTCTTTTTGAAATATTTCTGGTTCTCTAATGTTTGCTCTTCCAGATTAAGAAAACTTTCTCTTAAGTTATCCATGATACACAGAAATAGGATAAAATATTCTTCTGTGAACAAATTGAAATGTTTGACTTTTTTCTGTACCTGAGCCCTCTGAAACTGAAAAAGTGTCAGTGAGTATTCTTTCTTTGGCAATTACATTTATTTGCATTAAGTTCAATAAGAACCTCTTCTTGTAACCAGAAACCATTGGAAACACTGGTTGTCCTACCAAGTCTTTGACTGAAGTGTCGTATTTGAGAGCAACATGCATAGACTCAGATATGACCAGACAGCTTTACGGAACTAAGGTTGACTTTATGAAACATGGAGCCATAAAGCCCCTTGGAAATGTTGGACTGATACCTTGCTTCCACAGTTCCCAGCAGCCTTACCAGGTGAGTAAAGAATGTCCCTTGCTGGCAGGTGCAAGAACCTCAAGATGTTTGGGGACCTCATGAAGAGGAATTTCCCCAAATCTACAGGTATTTCAGGCATGTCTGATGGCAAATATTTGGCTTGGCTTCTGAATACAGAGACTACTAAAAGTTCTATCTAGATTTCTCATAAAAAGTTCCAGCAAAGCAGATTTTAAAAGATCTATGTGGTCAATCGTGATTCTTGCTGAGTGTATGCAAATAATTAAGCCAAGTCTGTTAAAACTGGACTTGTTTTACAAACAAATTAGTCTTGATTTGGTTATCTCTGTTTAAAAATGAAGGTGATTATAGAGGGAAAATGTGTTCCAATAACCCATCTTCGTAGATATTAGATTTTAAGCGCTCAAAACTCAAGACACTGTGTTTGTAATTTGCTCCAACTATGAACTTGTATTTTTCTTTCGTTTCCATAAAGGTGCCTCTTATTCATTACCCGATTGCTTACAAAACAAAACCGAGTATATCATGGCTAATACCACCTGCCACACAATGAAGGCCTTAAATGACTCTCAAAATGGCATTAGATATTTTAACAAGGTGGAACATGTACTTGCTAGCACAAAAACAGAACGCTGTGTATACATTCCTGATATCACAAAAACATGACAGGATTGCTAAAAGATATAAATACTCAAATCTGCACTTTAAATGATCTCTCTCTTTCCTTCAGTGATTGGCTAAAACCCTGTACTGGAGGAAGGTTTTTGTCAGCTATCAAAGGCCTTTTTTATTGGGCTTCTTTTTCTCATAAAAATATTATGATATTGAAATAATAATATTTTGTTGTCGTTTCTGGCATCTCTCTGCCTAGGGTCAAGACTCCTTCCCTGCCATAACTTCCAGCCGACAGATGATCCTTTCTACGCAAGGGAGGTTCACATATGTTGTCCACCTTGGAATGGCTGCCTCTGCCTTTGGTAACTCTTAGAGATAGAGATAGGACACATATTTTCCAACTGACCAGTGTTGACCCATAGGTAGGGACATCTCTACACCCCTATTCAATAGGAAGAAGCTACAGAAGATGAGACTGTAATAGGTCAACTTATAAGATATCAGAAAGCTTATTGTATATAAGTTTGGCTTAAACTCACCTTTCATGAATAGTCGAGATAAAAGGCTTATGTAGTTCCCTATTAGGGTGATCAGAAATTACTAACCGCCCTATCTCACTTCTGTGACCTTGCCAGCTTGCTAAATAGATAACTTAGGATGGAAAACGCTTCCCCTCCCCCTCTACCAAGATCTGGCCTAGGCAAGACCAACATGTAAAACGTCACGTACTCACCTACGGCATCTCAGGTGTCCAACTATGATTGGTCATTTTAAGCCCTCTTAGGACAAAGACTTTTAAATTGATAGGTTCCCGCCAAAACTAACGTCTGTGTGTCACAATATAATTGGCTACCATGAAATGCTGTAAATTGTAATTGGTTAACCAAATAATGACGTATTCTGACTTGCTAAAATCCATATAAGCTCACGGCTGCCTTTGTTCGGGGCCATTCTCTGCACTTTTCTCCTTAAGATCAGGAGATCAGGTTTGGCCCGGCCGTGAATAAAATCTTGCCTCGCTTCTATTCGGCGTCTGGTGGTTTTTTTCGACAGCACCCTGTTTCAGAGACCTTCCACCCTCAGGAATCTTAAAGATTTAAGGGTCAAAATTGTTCAGGGGAGGAATGATGTGGGGAACAAAAGCAAAAGAAATGTAGATAAAATTAACCTGCTTTAGAACCTGCAGCCCACTGACAGATACTTGAGGGGGGCAGAGGAAGACATTCCTCCAGGGACTCCCCAACTGTCTTACTGTTCATGCTCCCTTAGAGGAAAAAACAAGCTCAGCCTGATGAAAGCCAGGCCTCCAGGATCCTGTGTCTTCTTTAAAATCCTTTCAGAAACTTCCTTTGTCTCTACCCCCCTCCCCCCCTTAAAAGTATATAACCAATCGCTCCTCACAATCCCTGCAGCTCTTTCTGTCCTGGGCTCCTGTCCTTGTGCTATAATAAAACCACCTTTTTTTTGCACCAATAAGCGTCTCAAGAATTTTTTCTTGACCGTTAGCTCTGGACTCCACATCAAATCACACCAGGTAGGGGTTGGGGGGACTGGTGAAGCCCCCCACCCTTCCTCCCCACCGACAGCCAGACAGCACTCAGTGAGCCAAGATCAGTGGTCAGGTGGGGAAAGGGAGGGGACTGGGGGCGGAAGGGACCAGCTTGTCCCAGAAAGGGGCCTCCAGGCTCAGCCAGGACGAGGGGGCTCCGGAGCAGGAACTAGGTGTGCAAATGATGAGGGAGCATAAGGCAAGCTGCCACCTAGCAACCCTCCCCCCAGGTGGGGTCCGTGTGACATTCCTTGTGCACCTCCAGCTGCCCAAGAACAAAGGAAAGGAAAAAACCAATGGTTAACTGATAGAGATCACAGTCCTGCGGGACCTAAGTCTCCAGTAAGTTACAAGAAGAAAGCAGTCTTGTCAATAGCCTCATCTCCAGCAACCTAGAGACTCAGTTTCCTGGAGCCCCAACACCACCCTCTCCTTCATAGTGACATGAGGAACACAGGCAAGAAGGAAATGTAAATAACAAAATTTCTATAAAAAAATTTTTTTAACGTTTATTTTTGAGAGAGAGACAGAGCTCGAGTGGGGGAGGGACACAGAGAGACAAAGACAAACAGAATTGGCAGCAGGCTCCATGCTCTGAGCTGTCAGCACAGAGCCCGACGCGGGGTTTGGACCCACGAACCGGGAGATTCTGACCTGAGTTGATGCTTAACCAACGGAGCCACCCAGGTGCCCCTACATTAAATTTCTTTATAACCCGCAGCCCACCGACAAATAAATACTTGAGGCAAATACAGAGTGTAATGTCCTCCAGGAACTCCCTGCTGTCTTAATGCTAATGCTTTACTGGAGGGAAAACAACTTTAACTTGACAATAGCCAGGCCTCCAGTATCTTGGGAGTCCTCTTTAGCGACATTTTCCACATCACCAGGAGCTGAAGTCAGTGCCTTACTGGTGTTAGTGGGGTTTTGGAGTGATGGTGGGGGTCCGGAGCTGACGGCCAAGAAAGAATTCTCGAGACGTCTTTGTTGCAAAAAGGTGATTTTATTAAACCGCGGGGACCTGGGGGCAGAAAGCTGCAGTGAGGCTGTGAGGAGAGACAGGTTACATACTAAGGGGTTGGGGGAGGTAGAAGGACTCTCCTGTGCTATAGAGGAGGCGGAAGGTACTGGAGGCCTAGCTATGGGTAAGCTAAGGTTGTTCTTCCCTCTAGCAAAGCATTAGCATTAAGACATAGGGAGTTCCTGGAGAAATGTTTCACTCAGCTGGCCTTAAGTATCTGTCAAAGGGCTGCAGATTTTAAGGAGAGTTAGTTCTATCTGCCATTTCCTTCTGCCTTTGTTTCCCACATCATATAGTTTTCTGGAGATGAGGCTATTGATAAGACTGCCTTCTTGGAATTTACTAAGACGTTTGTAAACTGATGGAGACTCAGGTCCTCCAGGACTGTGATCTCTATCGGTTAACCATTGGTTTTTTTCCCTTCCTTTGTTCTTGGGCAGCCGGGAGTGCATGAGGAGTGTCACAAGGACAGCACCTGGGGAGGGGTGTTTGCAGGGTGTCAGACTGCCTTATGCCCCGTCATCAGTGGGGCCATGATGACCTTTGTGAACACTCACTCATGCCCGACAGCAAAACAGCCGTGTTGGGAAACGTAATTAAAACTAAAATCTCGTGCCAAGGGGCAGCTGGCCTGTAGTCAGAGAAGCCTGCAACCCTTGATCGTGGGGGTCGTGAGTTGGAGCCCCACATTGGGTATACAGATTACTTAAATAAAATGTAATAAAGCAAAATAAAAGAAAACCTGCCAACCCAGAAAACAGTGCCATGTGAATTATGATGAGGGAGTATAGGATTAGCTGAGGGCAAAATACAGGCTGGCCCCCCCCCCACCCCCTGGTGGGATCGGTGGGATAGTCCTCAGACACTCTTGGCCACCCAAGAACAAAGGAAAGGGGCTTAAGTGCTTGCCATGGCGATGTGGGAAACTAAGGCAAATAAAAACTAAGTTCCCTTACTGAGTACGGCCCATTGACAAGTCCTTGGAACAGGCAGAGTGGCCTCCCTCTAGGAGCTCAGCTGCCTCCATGATGACACTTTGCTGGGGCAAAAGGGAACCTTGGCTTAACATTGTCCCAACCTCGAAGACCCTGTAAGTCAACTTCCTTTATCTCTACTGCCCCAGGATATATGCTGACAATCATACTCCAGGTTTATGGCCCCTGATATACATCTGAAATGTCTCATGATTGAGGTTTTATGAAGCGGTAATAAATGGCATTGTCCTAGCCCCTCAAGGTCCTGGAAACCTTTCTTCCAAAATACCTTAGAGACTTACTCTATCCCTGACTCCCTCCCCACCTGAGGGTCTATAAAGAGTCACCTGTCACAACCCCAGGGCAGCTCTTCCTGCCCACGGGTCCTGTCCCCATGCTTTCATAAAACCACCTTTTTTGCACAAAATATGTCCTCAAGAATTCTTGATGACACAGAATTCTTTCTGGGTCATCAGCTCCAGACCACCCTATCACCCCCCTTAAAACTTCATCATATGCGCCCAACGTGGGGCAATGAGTCTTTTCATTTGGACTTTGACCTTCGGTGCAAACTCATCGAGTATACTTGCTTTTTCCCTCCTTTACACTCATTGCAGCAGCTTTCTGAGGAGTATGGTCTTTCTGGAACACTTTCATGTTGATTGCTCAGGCTGCAATCCTTTAGCCCAAGGTTATTCTACAGGGAGGAGAAAGCCTGCCTTTGGGCTGAAAGTTAGTACTCTGGCCAGAATGGTAATAAGACCCAGAAACTTGATGCCGTCTCTTTATTCTTGCCTTTATTTATTTAGTGCTTTTATTCGCTTAGATCATGATGGATTTCTGCCTTTACTGCTTTTGGTCAATGTCCCCTACTAACTACCACTTAAATTATAAAATTGGGTAATTCCCCCTTGCAAAACTTTTCTAGTGTTTTCCATGGGTTAAAAACAGCAGATCTTCAAGAAACTAAAGCATGGCTCCTACGGCATGCTCTTCAAAGACTAGGTAATCAGGGCATGTTCTTTCAGGCACTGCCTTTTAGGGCACGGGCTTCAGGGTACAATATTTTGGTCCATACGCCAGGCACCCATCTGTAGTCTAGAATGCAATGGGGAAGCGGGGGGACCCTAGCATCCCTTCAGGGTCCCTCAGTCAGCTGGTCGGTGGTCATAGTGGCTTTGTTCGAGGGACGCCTTGGGTCACTTTGACACCAGGAAATTCTGACATATCCTGTCCATGGGATGCCACCCAAGAGTCGGGGGGGGTGCGGTTTCAGGGGTAATGGACCTTCTTTCTCCTTTCTTTCTACTTTTCTCTCTAGGAGGAGCATGGGAGCTTCTCCTCAGTCCCCAAGGACTCTCCCTTGGGATGCTTTTTTAACCCACTGGGAACAATTGGGATTGCAAAATTTGGGAAAGGACTGATTCCCTGTAACCCTGCATGGCCTTAGTAGGATCTAGCAGTTAGATCTCTTCTTCAGCAAACAGGGCAAATGGACAGAGGTATGAAGATCTGGACCTGAGGGCCTCTTGCAGAATGTGCCTAAGGACCAACCAGGTTAATAGACCCCCTTTAGACATATTGGATGTCCAAGTAAATCCAGGTCGCTGGAGGAAACACAGGCCATCCCGATAAAGGGAACACTGACTCTCTATTCTTACCCCTAATAGATGTGAGGACCTCTCCCTCATTCATCTCCTGGGTTAATGACTACGATAATTGGAGCCAACTGTGATTAGTCTACCTCAGGAAGGGGACTTTAAGGAACATTCCCAAGCCACCACTGCAACTCCATTTGTTTCGGGGAAGTTCCCTGTATTCTCTAGCCTGACATGGACTGTCTATTTCCACTTTGGCAGAACAAAAACCGTGGCATCTGTGCCTCTGACAGAGCACCACCCCTTGGACCGCCCACTTCAGATTTGCCCACCAGTGTCCCAGGCAGAAACGGACAATGGGGATCAGATTGTCTTTTAAGTGGACCCAAGTTGAACATATTTGTTTAAACTAATTTAAGTTTGCTGGTTTAATTAAGATAGACCTATCTTTAGAGTTATCAGCATTAAATACGAAACTTTTATTCTACCAAGGTTTACTAAAGGTCAAAGAAGCTCATGTTATCTCTGTTGCAATTTGTTGGCAAAAAGATGACTTAAAATAATGGTTAATTTTGTCTCTCTCAAAGTTTTCATGGGTAATTGTTAAGATAGCTTTCAAAGTCTTTGGTAACCTGAAACTTTAAAATTTTGCTTTAAAGTTTGCATGACAAATGAGAGCAAATTCTTTGGACATCTAGGTCTTTTCCAAACTGAACGGAGGGCTAAAGCATGGATTACTAAACATAAGGTTTATCTGCTTTTGACTTATTGCAGAGAAACTAAGACTATTTGGGTCTATTGAAAAACATGCTTTGTGCTTAATTGATTCATGAATTTGCTATCTAACGAATTCTGGTGTAACAGTTTATGATTGGTTCCTAAGTTTTCCTTGGGGACTAAGGTTTCTAAGTTAAAATTCTGCTAAGTATACTTAAGACGGATGGAAATAAGAAAAGCAACCCTGTATGCAGGAAAGTAGGAGATGTGTAAGAAAGATAAAATGAATGGGAAGACATTTTTTTTTTGGTTGAAGCTTAAAGAAAATAATTTTGTCCTAAATGAGACTGGTTGTTTGGAGACAAATGGCTTGGGACAAAATTTGAAGGCAAAGGAAAGTTGTAGAAGGTTCATGAAGGGAAATCTTTGGAAAGGAATTCTATGTGTGCTCAGGATGGTCTAAGGTTGAGAGGAATGGAATTTTAAAAGTACACTGGCCTAAGGTTGAAATTCTGCTTGTCTCTCTGCTCAAAAGACAAAGTTTTCTTGGACTGTTGATCTGCTCTTGATAAGACAATGTAAACAAAGGTTTTGTTTTGTTTTGTTTTGTTTTTGGTCTGTTGTCTGCCAGGAAAACCAAAGCTTTAGGTTTCCTCCTTTTTTTTTTTTTAAATTTTAGGTTTCCTTTTTATCAGGTCTTTGATTAAAGTTAAAGCTTCTCAATGTTTAAGTAGCTAGGTTTTGCTAACAACATATAATGACACATATTTGCCTTTAAGATCTCTTATTGCCATGTTGGGTAAATAAATTAAGATTCTAATGATCTGTAACCCTATTTAGGATGTGCTTTACAACTTTCTAAGGTTTTAACAAACTTCCAAGATTTAAATTGTAAACGAAATTTTTTCGACCAATTAGGCATTTTATTTGGGGTGCTGAGTTACTGGGAAAAGCACCATTGTACAATGGTAAACCTTAGGTTGTATTGCTGTAACTGCCCAAATATATATGCAATTCCTAAAGTTTTAAGGTTTTGGTATAAGGCCCTCACTTGATATTCTGATTATTGAAGTGTTATGTGTCACAGAAATAACTGAATTCCCTTGTCAATTGCATCATAATGAACTCTTATCAGATCTTTAACAATGTCCATTTCTGAGATTTTGTCATTTATAATTGTTCTTTTTCTCTCACAAAACATATTTCATCTTCAAGGAGATTCACGAAAAGGACTTTTTTTTAGGACAAATACAGGTATTTGGCATCTTTAAGATTAACACTAAAATGGGCAGAACTAAAAAGCTGCATTCAAATTAAACAAGAATTAGGAACATGGGACTAAATGAACTGAAGAAGATTATAGTTTTTTGAACCTTGTTTGAAATATTGCTGGTTCTCTAATGTTTGCTCTTCCAGATTAAAGAAACTTTCTCTTGGGGAGCCTGGGTGGCTCAGTTGATTGAGCATCCGACT
The DNA here is from genome assembly GCF_027475565.1 of Acinonyx jubatus. Classification (NCBI taxonomy): domain Eukaryota; kingdom Metazoa; phylum Chordata; class Mammalia; order Carnivora; family Felidae; genus Acinonyx; species Acinonyx jubatus. The sequence continues at coordinate 1,468,666 of NC_069394.1, forward strand.
TCGGTTCAGGTCATGATCCCGTGGTCTGTGAGTTTGAGCCCCACGTCAGGCTCTGTGCTGACAGCTCAGAGCCTGGAGCCTGCTTCCGATTCTGTGTCTCCCTCTCTCTCTGCCCCTCCCCTGCTCATGCTCTGTCTCTCTCTCTGTCAAAAATAAATAAAACATTTAAAAAAATAAAAAAACCTTTCTTTAAACTTTCTCTTAAGATATCTAAAAAATGTCATCAAATATTCACTTGTAAACTGAAGCGTTGAACTTTTCTCTCTGCCTAAACCCTCTGAAACTCAAAAACTCTCAGAGTATTCTTTCTTTCATGGCAATTACAATTGTTTGTGTACGTTCAATAAGAATCTATTCTCCTTGTAACAGGACACCATTGGAAATACTGGTTATTTTACCAAGGCTTTGACTGGAATGTCATATATGAGAGTCATGCATAGACTCAGATATGACCTTACAGCTCTAAGGATCTAAGGTTGACTTTGTGAAACATGGAGCCATAAAGCCCCTTGGAAATGTTGGCCTGATACCCGCTTACAGAGTTCCCAGCAACCTCACAAGGTGGGTAAAAAATGTCCCTTCCTGGCAGGTGCAGGGACTTCAGGATACATTGGGGACCTCATGGAGAGCAATTCGCCCAAGTCTACGGGTATTGCAGGACTGTCGATGGAAGCACTTGGCTTGGCTTCTGGCCTGGAGGGGCTACTAAAAGTTCAACCTGGAGATTCCTTATGAAAGTTTCCAGCAAAGCAAACTTGAAAAGATCCCTATGATCATGACTATTCCTGCTGAGGTTATGCAAATCATTAGGCCAAGTTTGTTAAAACTGGACTTGTTTTGCAAACAAATTAGGCTTGATTTGGCTGTCTCTGGAAATGAGGTTTTTAGAGAGAAACGCTGTTTCAATAACATCTTTATGGATGTTAAATTCCAGCTCTGATTGTCTTTAAATGTTTGCTGTTGGCCTAAACTAGACAGCTTGATGTAAACTTCAGAAAAATTGTCACAATATTTCATGTATAGAAAACCTTCTGTGCTTGTTATTCTGTGGGGGTAATAATAAGACCCCGTGGGCATAGGATTATTTAAACAACTGGAAAGTGGGATAGACTCCTGGAACAACCGTATGCAAAGACTTTTCTCACTGTCGACCTATCAATAGATAAAGACCACAGTGCTTTATTATTCACTTGAGGCTGGGTTAATTCATAAATCTCTAAATAGGCAAACCATGTCCTCCCTAAACCTGATCTGACAGTTACTAGAAACCCATCCCTGGTTTATGTAAAGGATTAAAAGTCTAATACAGCAGGGGACTTAACTCCAAAATGAGAAGGTCCTTACTGGGTCATAGTATGTCCTCCCACTGCAGTAAGTTAGAGGGGCACTCTTCATGGGCTCCCGTATCTAAGTAAAGCCTGTGCCCCCTTCCCGGGAAGTCAATGAGCAAATTAATGTGCCTTCTTATTCTTTCGAGCCTGTGGAAGACCTCAAACTTCTCTCATGATGTTGTATCTTTCCTTTTCATTCTCCTCTCCCAATTTGTACTAACAATTCCTTCTTACAATGGGCCATTCAAAAGGACCACCACAGGCACTTGAGTTACAAACCAGAAAGACCCATCTGATTCCTGCTGCCTGTTCCCACTCTCATCTGAGGAGGCTCCAAGCCAGACATCTAAAAATCTCACTGGCAGCACAGGGAGGCCCTGGGTTTGTAGTTTGCTCTAACTATTAACCTCTACTTTTCTTGTTTCTAAAAACAATACCTCTTATTAATGATCTGATTGCTTACTGAACAAAACAGAGTCTATAGGATGGTAATACACCGTCTGTTACACGGTGAAGGCCTTAAATGACTCTCAAGCTAACATCATCGTATTAAATACTAAAATAACTCAAATGCATGAAACGGTTCTACAAAACAGAATGGCATGAGATGTTCTAACTGCTGCACAACGTGGAACTTACACTCTCACAAAAACAAAGTGCTGTGTGTGCGCTCCAGACGACCACACAAATATTTCGGGATTTCTAACTGACCCGAATACTCAAAGTGATGTTTTACGCAATCCCTCCCTTTCCGTTGATGATTGGTTAAACTCTTGGACTGGAGGATTCTTGTCAACTACCAAAGAACTTATATTCGAGCTAATCCTTCTAGTTATTCTAGTGATGTTTTGCTGTTTTCTCCCATGTCCTTTTGCTTGGTGCAGAGATTCCATCGCTGCAATGGCTTCTCGACGGCAGACGATCCTTACCCACAGAGATACCACCTTACTGTCCGTGTTGGATTCAGCTGCCTCTGCTTTTCGTGATTCCTTCATGAATTCCCCACCTGACCAATACTGACCCATGTAGGTAGGGACGTCTCTACACCCCTTCTCAACAGCAAGAAGCTACAGAAGATGAGACCTTCCACCTTCAGCAACCTGAAAGATTTAAGGGTCAAAATTGTTCGGGGGGATATGATGAGGGAGCATGGGGGGGGGTCGCTGAGGGCAAAATACAGGCTGGCACCTCCCACACTCCCCGGTGGGATCTGTGGGATATTCCTCAGACACTCCTGGCCACCCAAGAACAAAGGAAAGGGGCTTAAGTGCTTGCCATGGAGATGTGGGAAACTAAGGCAAATGAAAAACTAAGTTCCCTTACTGCCTACGGCCCATTGACAAGTCCTTGAAACAGGCAGGGTGACCTCCTCTGGGAGCTCAGCTGCCTCGATGATGACACTTTGCTGGGGACAAAAGGGAACCTTGGCTTAACATTGTCCTGACCCCCTCCCACCCCCTCTAATCCCCCATCCTGTAAGTCTACTTTAACATATAAAAATTCCTTGGGAAACTTCCTTTGTCTCAACTGCCCCAGGATATATGCTGGCAATCATACTCCAAGCTTATGGCCCTGGATATGCATCTGAAACCTCACGAGTGAGGTTTACGAAACAGTAATAAATGGTGTTTCCGTAGCAACGGTTAGCCCCTCAAGGTCCTGGAAACCTTGCTTCGAAAATACCTTAGAGACTCTATCCCTGATCCGCTCCCAACCTGAGGGTGTATAATGAATTACTTGTCACAACCCCAGTGCAGCTCTTCCTACCCACAGGTCCTGCCCCCGTGCTTTAATAAAATCACTTTTTTTTGCACCAAGACGTCCTCAAGAATTCTTTCTTGGTCGTCGGCTACAGACCACTCCACCATCACCCCAAAACTTCATCAAATTACATTATTGAATCAGCACTGAACCGGAGTGTGGGTGCATGGGAGGGATGGCAAGGGCCCTGGCAACCTCACCTTTCACCTGCCACGCAGGGCCAGCCCCCTGGTTCGGAGTCTCCAGACGAAGGAGTAGGCCTGGGGGACGGCACCCACCATCGGCTCTCACAGCCCATCCTCAAGTCCCCTCTTGGAGAGACTGAAATGCATCTCCAAGGGGCAGCGAAAGAATTCACAAGGACAAGTTTTCTCAAGCGAATGCTGTAAGAGAGGGGAGGTGGGGAACCCTGTCCTTTGCTGCACCCGGTAGGGGGTGCACCCCCTTCCTCGGAGGGCAGACGAAGAGTCTACAGGTGGGCTAAGTCTTCTTACCTGGCTCCCCCTACAGGCACGTTCCGGTACTGCGGCTCATCCGCTCGTGCACGCGCGCGCGCGCGCACTCAGCGCAGGCTCGCCACCCGCGCACGTGGTCCGGGCGCCCCCAGGCCTGGGCTCCTCTTCCTCCCCGGCTGTGTCTGCCCATCCTTGCCTCACCCCACCCCTCAGCTTCTCTTCCCTCCCCCCGCCCAAGAGGCTCCCACCGCCCCCCTCCTCCTGCCCCAGACCGCGAGTTGACCCCCGTCTGCCTATCTCCGGGTGGACCCGCGGACCCGAGTCAGCGGTCCCCCGGGCTCCGAGCTCCTGTACGAGGGGAGGCACTGCTGACACGGAGCCTGGGAGGCCCGAGGAGCGGGTCGCGCCCGCGGGGCTCCTTTCCTGCAGCCCGCTCGCCGCCTGCTCGCCGCCTGCTCTGCTCGAGGGCACAGGGGACCCCTCGGAGGGTCCCCAGGTGTGGGGGGCGCCCGTGGGACTCCAGGAGGCCACCCGCACTTCACAGCGGGGCCAGGCGCCGCTTCCACAGCTCAGGTCAAGTTCATCCGCACTGAACATTCCGTTTCTTTCACGAACGGAATAGGCAACTGGATTTCCTCTAAGAAGGGCCTCATAAGCCTTCTGAAAGATAAGTGTCGTGAACTAGGGGCTTTTGTGGTGCCTTCCAGGCTGATGTGACATCAGTAATAGGGGCTTTTGATTAGATGTTTTTATTTTTTATTTTTTTTCAACGTTTATTTATTTTTGGGACAGAGGGAGACAGAGCATGAACGGGGGAGGGGCAGAGAGAGAGGGAGACACAGAATCCGAAACAGGCTCCAGGCTCTGAGCTGTCAGCACAGAGCCCGACGCGGGGCTCGAACTCACGGACCGCGAGATCGTGACCTGGCTGAAGTCGGACGCTTAACCGACTGCGCCACCCAGGCGCCCCGATTAGATGTTTTTAAATACAAAAATAGAGTGGAGGAGACAGAACTGGGTAGAATAGAAAATACCGAGTGCCCCGACACAGGAAGGATAGGAGGATTTATATATATATTGCAGATATATGTATAGGATTTGGGTCACAAATGTGGAAAGGTGTACTCACTAAGGCACCAGCCTCCTGGAGGGGTGGGGGAGGCTCGTGCCCCCCCCCCCCCCCGCCCCGGAAGGGGCAGGACTGCGGCCGGCCTCCACCACGGCCTGAATCCCACCCCTGGCCCAGAGAGAATCCTCCCCGGGCCCAGACTGACGCCTGGCTCCGGGGGTGTCGGGGAACTCAAGGACCCAAAGTCATGAGCTGTGTGAACGGCTCAAAGATCCTCGGGGACCCTGCCCCAGACCCACCTGCTCCTCCACGGGCGCTCCCCAGCTGCCCTCCAGAGCGGCGCCCCTCTCCCAGGCCTCCCTCCTGCCCTCCCCGCACCGGGCCAGAAGGCTTTGCCCCCCTCCTCCCTGCTTCCTCCTCCCGTATCCTTCGTAGAGCCCCTGAGGACCCCTCTCCAGAACCTCTCACTCTCCCCTGGGGTCTGCTTCCGAAGCACCCAGATTGACAGCCCTCCTCACCCTCCCCTCCCCACTTCCCCCTCCCCCGCCTGTCCCTTCCCTTCCCTTCCCTCCCCTCCCCTTCTCTTCCCTTCTGGCACAGGGAGTTGGCCTGAGGGGTGGAGGGGCGGTTGGTGGCAGCGTGTGAGGAGAGGGGCCGAGGCGGGACCTTTGGGCTTCCGGGAACCCGCCCTCTCTTGGTGGGGCGGACTCTATCCTTACCCCCTGGGCCGGGGGACAGCCCAGCTCACCTCCTTTCCCATTTGGTACGCCGCGGGGTGAGTTTTCTGCGTTTCCTCGCAGAAACTTGACAAATAGGCTAGTCTGCAAAAGGTAAGAGAGGCTTCCCGGGGCCCGCGGCCGCTGCCCTTGCCGGCTAAGCGTGGCTGCTGCCCAGGGGCACAAGGCGGATGGAGCTCTGGAGCCAGCTCGGGGGAAGACAGGGCACCGAAGGGCGCCGAAGCCAGGCCATCGCTGCCCAAGGAAGCCTCCTCTGACGGGCCACCCCGCTGGCTGTTTGTAGGGTCATGTTGAAGTCAAAGTCTGGAGTGAGGCTCTGTCTGTGTGAGAGGCACGTCCAGCCCCCAGCTGCCTGGGCTCCCAGGGACCACGGATGGCTGGTTCCTGCCCCTCAGCTGGGGTGGCAGCGGGTCAGTCCCGGCCTGCTAGCTGGAGTTGGACAAACTCAGAGCCACACACACTCTCCCACCTAAGTGGGCCCCTGGCACCCACCAGGCAGAGCTGCAGGGACCGCGGACAGGGTCCCACCCCCAGCCGGACTGCAGCCGGTCTCCCCCTGGAGGGCTCTTCCCAGCCCCCCAGGGCGCCTTGCCTACCTCAAAGCAGATTTCCTGTGAGAGGGGAGGCGCCCCAGTGATGGGCTTCTGTTGGGGGCGGGGGAGTTCCAGGGCTGACGGCCAAGAAAGAACTCTTGAGACGTCTTCGGTGTAAAAAGATGATTTTATTAAAGCACGGGAGGGGGGGGGGGGCGCCTGGGTGGCTCAGTCCGTTGAGCGTCCGGCTTCGGCTCAGGTCATGATCTCACGGTCCGTGAGTTCGAGCCCCGCGTCGGGCTCTGTGCGGACGGCTCGGAGCCTGGAGCCTGCTTCAGATTCTGTGTCTCCCTCTGTCTCTGTCCCTTCCCTGCTCATGCTCTGTCTCGGTCTCAAAAATAAATAAAAACTTTAAAAAAATTAAAAAAAAAAAATAAAGCACGGGGACGGGACCCGTAGGCAGGAAGAGCTGCACTGGGGTTGTGACCCGTGACTGATTATATACCCTCAGGTTGGGCCGGGGTTAGGGACAGAGTAAGTCTCCTTCAGATGTATATGAGGGGCCATAAGCGGGGAGGATGATCGCCAGCATATACCTTGAGGGGTAGAGATAAAGGAAGTTTCCAAAGGAGTTTTTATATGTTAAAGTAGACTTACAGGACCCTGGGGGGTCGGGATAAGATTGTCTTTTGCCCTGAGCAAAGTGTCATCATGGAGGCAGCCAGCTCCTATAGGAATGCCACTCTGCCTGTTTCAAGGACTTGTCGCTGGGCTGTAGGCAGTAAGGGAACTTACTTTTTTGACTTTGTTTCCCATACCACAAACACTCAAGTTGGGGAGATCCGCTGGGCCAGCCTGAAGGGTCCTGACCGGGGCCCAGGGCAGGGACAGCAGGGAAAGGATGAAGCTGGCTTGTCCCCAGACCATGTGAGTGAATCCACAGAGTGTCTAGGAAAATGGAGACCCAGCTGGACCAGACCGACCACAGCCTTCGGCAGGGAAACAGGGAGGGGTCAGGGAAAGGGAAGGGGCCCCGGGGGGGAGGGGGGGGAAGGGAGAGGCAAGGGAAAAGGTGGGGGTGGGGGCTGAGGGAGGGGGCGGTGCTGGAGGTGGTCCCTCTGGGCAGGGCCTTCCTGGAGGTGGGGAGGGGAGGAAGGCTCCCGGGTTCTGCAGGGCTCCCCTGGGGCTGGGAGAACAGGCGGGCGGAGGGAGGAGGAAGCTGGCTAGAAGGGGGGCAGTGTGGGGGGCGGGCAGTCCTCTGGGCCAATGTTCTGACCCATGCTGATGACCCCCTGTGACCCTGGCTCCCGTCTAGCACCGGGGACTGGGATACGGCCCTAAGGCTGGTGACAGAGAGAGCCTCCCAAGGCCACCCCCCTTGTGCAGGAGGCCCCCACCAGGGGCTACGCAACACCACTGGAGGGCCCAGAACTTGGTGGGACGCGGGGTCTGGCTGATCACTGCCTAGTTGAGACCAGGCCAGGACCTTTTAAAGCCAAATAGGCAGTAGTGTCTTTCCAGGTACGCTCGGGTGGGGAGCTCCCCAGGCATTGCTGTAAGGGAGGCCCCTGCCCTCTGTGTCTCCATCAACCGTCAACAAATAGCCTCCAGGTCCCCAGCCCCCGTGGGCCTCTCGAACCCCAGCTTCTCCATCGGCCACTGCCCTATGTCCTTAACTTGGAGAAATTAAAAGACAAAAGAAAGTTTTCACTCTGAAGATCCTTAACTTGTCCTGGGACAGCCATCATCTAGGTAAGGGGTCTTCTCAGTGCTCTGTGACAAATCCTGCGACTGATTCCCACGCGCCATCCAAGAGCTCTTCTGAGTCTGCGGACGTGCAGCGTTCCGCAGGCACAGTCACAGAGGCTCCACCCAGCTGGCCACAAGGCCATTTGAGGAGGGTCTTGGCTTGTGCCTCCAGGAAGCCTGCAGTCTTGTGTGTGAAGCAGCCGCGGACTGTGGCCCCAACACCCCTTCCTGCCAAGCTCCCTCCTGCCACCCCCCCCCACCCCCGCAGTGCTATTTCTGCAAACATCACACTTCTAAATTCTAGGTGTGACTTTCTACCCACAGCACCAGCTTTCAAGCTGTGTTTCCATTTAAATGTACTCGTCTGGGTATTCACCGAGCACCTAGTACTTCCCAGGCAGTACTGGATGTCAGGGGGGAGCGGCAGGGACCACCCCGGCAGGAGGGGAGAGAGCGCCCCGATATGGGCACTTGAGCAGAGAAGCAAGCGTGCAGGCCAAGGAGGCCTGGAGCAGACTTCCTGTTCCGGGACTGGGAACAGATGTGCAAAGGCACTGAGGTGGGAGCCTGTGGTTGGAGCAGATGCTCTGAAATCACAGTAGCGCTTTGGACTCCGAGACAAGTGGGAGCCAGCCTGAGAGGGGTGTGTGAGGCTCCACTGGGAGATGCGGAGCTGGGCCCCCAGAGATAAGGCAGGGGTACAGAGCCACACAGCAGTTGCCGGTCCCTTGGGCTGCTCTCCTCACGCGCTGAGTGGTAGAGGCCTGCAGGGCCCAGCCCAAGACCTCCGTGGCTGGCTCCCGGCCCGGGTTCTGCCCCTACATGAGACAAGGTGGCAGGAGGTGGGGGGGCAGGGCCTGCACACTTTCCCACGGGACCCCTAAGCAGGGACCTGAGCAGTAGGAGTCCCCAAGCCCCGGGGCAGGGTGGGCAGCTCCAGGTGGGAGCACGGGGCCACTGAGAGGCTGATGCTGGGGCCCAAGGAGGCCAACAGCACCTGCCAGCAGCCTCGAAACAGCACCCGCAGACAGACAGCCGTGGCCGCCCGACACACCCGGGGGTGCGGGATGGGTGCTTCCCTCTTCCAATGAGATGGCAGAATGACGGAAAATGGCACCTCTTACGCGCTCTCTGCACCCCACAGCCACCTCTGCAGACTCAGCACCCCAAGCCAGGTTCCTGTTAGCTCAGGTCCCGAGAGTGGCCCTATGGATACCTCTTCTGCACTGGTGAGGGCAGCGGGCACCATTCCTTCCCAGTTCAGGACGCCGCCTTCCTGGGCCAGGGACCCAACCGGGACCTGCCTAACCACGCTCACACTTGGGTCCAGACCCTGGACAGGACGGGAGACATCCAGCAGCAAATGGGCGCCCCCCGCCCCCCGCCCCAAACTCAAAGGGCCCATAACCCATAACCCAAGCCTCAGCAGTCCCGGCCAGGAGAAAACTCCCCCAAGAGCACGTAGGAAAGGTTCACGGACACCCTGGGAGAGGCACAACACCCGCTGCTCCTGCCTGCTGGCCTTCCTACTCCCCTACCCAGCTGGGGGATGCCACCTTCCCAGGGCACCGACCAAGCTTCCGTCAGCAGCGGTGACCAGAGGCCTCCAAAGGACTCACCAGTGCCGGCCTTCCTTCTCTCTGGGCTCAGCCAGGGACTTCGGGAACCGAGGCTGGAAAACTAAATGTACCTGACTGCGGGAGGGCTGGGTCACTTGCGTGGACGCCACTCCGTCCTGGAGCATCTGGGCCTCTGTGCTGTGTGGACTCTCCCACCGCTTCCCTCGGTCATTCCTTCAGGGGTCACAGCAGGGCCTTCTGGACCAACCCAGCCAGCGTGGGGACCCTGGAGCCGGCAGGCCTGTGGTGGGGTGCTGGATGCCGGGGCCAGGCACAGCTGCCGTGGGGACCCGGGCCCTTTGCAGGGTGAGAAGGCACCAGCTCACAGGGAGTGCCCACGTGGGGGGCCATTTCGCCAGGGCTGCACCCCCCTCCCTCTACCCATTGGGCCCTCCTCAGGACAGCGTCTGCCCAATCAGAGGTGGGGCGAACTAGGACAGGGAAAGAGAAAGCAGTCTGTGCTGGGGTTGGGGGTGGGGTAGGGGAGAGGAAGCTGACCCGGGAAATGTCCAGTTAGTTTGCAAACTCAAAGTTCTTGACAAGCCCAAGAAAGGGAAGCAGAGGCAGGGGTGTCACAGGCACAGCCAGACCCTCGGGCAGGTGGATACACACCCGGCCGCTCCGGTGGGTGTTCAATGTACACGAAGCAGGCTCCCACAGTTCTGGATTGAAGGAGGGAGCGTGAGCAGCCTGCCACGGGGAGGGGGGTGGGCAGGCCTATTAGAGGAACCCTCCTGCCATCCCTTTGAGCCCAAGGAACCCCTCTGGCCGGTAGCTCCCGGGTATGCCAAGCCCCTGGATGCGGGGTCTCCTTCAGGAGGAATGGGTTCCAGGGCATGGCCACGACCCCCACCTGTTCAGACTTGCCCAACTGACTACGTACTGAGAGCAAGCTTGGAGGGAGCCAGCCTGGCCTCCCCACCCCGGTTTCCCAAAGGACCCCACAGATTATATCATCCGGCATTGCACAAACCCCCTGGCTTGGCCACGTGTGTTCAGATTTGAGTCTGGCATTTTTCTTTTTTTTTTTACATTTTTCTTTCTTTTTTTTTTTTTAACGTTTATTTATTTTGAGACAGAGAGAGACAGAGCATGAACGGGGGAGGGGCAGAAACAGAGGGAGACACAGAACCGGAAGCAGGCTCCAGGCTCTGAGCCATCAGCCCAGAGCCCGACGCGGGGCTCGAACTCACGGAACGTGAGATCGTGACCTGAGCTGAAGTCGGTCACTTAACCGACGGAGCCACCCAGGCGCCCCAAGTCTGGCATTTTTCAAAGGACATTGGAATCTCCTGGCTGACGTGTGGCAGTGACCTTGGGGACATTTTGTGAGTCGGTTGTTCACACAAGAGCCCTCTGAATCACAGGGTCCTGTCTCAAGGCAGAGCCTATTTTCGCTTTCACTCACCATGGGTGAGCACCCGCCATGGGCCAGAGGTGGCCTGGGTGCTGGGCACACGGATTCCCCTGTCCTCAAGGGCTGACCTGCTGGAGGGAATCAATAAGGAAGTGGCCCATGCCCAAACGGATGGGCAGGGCCAAGATAACATGTATGCCTCTTGTGGGGACCGAGATTCATCCAGTTCCCTTCCAGGAAGGTGGGAACGGGCCCTGCGCGCCAAAGGAACCTCACACTCCCCCTTCCAGGATAAGCCCAAAGCTGAGACTAAGATACCAGCAAGGTGCTGCACGGGGAAAGGATGAGAAAGTGCCACCAAGGCCCCCATCCTGCCTTCCAGAGGTCAGATCCAGAAGAGGAACCTACTGCATGTCCCTGGGGAGCGTGGAACCCCACAGATGCCACCACTCCTTGGCTGGGGACATTTTGTGACACACACAGAACCCCACCTTCAGCCTCCAAGGAAAGAGCCCCCAAAGTCTTCCCAAATTGATCTCTCCCACGTCATCTGGATGTTACAGAAAACCAGGCAAGGTCTGACCCTGATCCTGACACTGTGAAGACAAACACACACACACACACACACACACACACACACACACACACACTTACATGCATACTCATACACACCAGCCACACATCCACTCATACCCCCGCCCTGCACACTCACATGGTGCCTAATGCACCCCCAGACCTTTCCCGCGTGTCCGGTGCCATTATAGGGTCCCTCTTCCCATCCAGCTCCATCCCAGCCACTCTGCCATTCTGTCTCAGCTCCCTCCTCCTCCCCTCCCCCTCCCCTCAGCTCCTTCCGCCTCCCCTCCCCAACTATAAAGTTAAGAAGCCTCTTCCTCTGGGGCCCTCCTCCACTGGCACCGAGGTGCCACCGAGAAAGGCTGAGAGACAAGGCCAGGTGCCATAGCTCTCCACCGGAAGTGTGTTGTGAATGTGTGAAGTATATTTCAAAAACAAGAAAGTGGCAGAGACTCAGCAAACTGCAGGTCTCTACAAGAAGAGGAAGAGACCGGCAAAGGGAGGAGGCGAGGAGGGCCAGGCAGCCCTGGCCTGTGGGCAAAACACAGCATCTTCAGCTCCCCGTGGGCTGTGCGTGGTCTCCCTCCCTGGCCAATGGCAGGCAGGATGCAGGGACACGGCGGGGGGGGGGGGGGGCGGGTGGTGCTGCCCAGAGCGGGTGGTGCAGGTCCAGCCAGGGACTGTCTACTGAGAGGACCCATGAAAGGCTTTGCCATCAGGCTAAGGATGCTGGCTTTGTTCTAACGGCCCCCTAGGCTCTGGCCGGGAGGTCAGATCAGGCTGGCTTTGGGAACGGACCCCCACCCCCCACCCCCGTCCCACCCCGGCTGCAGAGTGAGCTGGGGGCCTGAGAGCATCCTGGCGGAGTGTCTTGGCCCAGTGGCGCAGCCACATAAGAAGCGGCCCTGCGCCCAGAGGATAAAGGGGTCCAGAACGAGCAAAGATGGACCGTCACCGGGGATCCCTGTGGCCCGCCACCACTGCCCCCCTCCGACCTCCCTCCCCCACCCACGGGAGAGCTCACGGCTCAGCCCCGAGGCGAGGCCGGGAGCCGAGGACCACAGGCAGCCCGGAGCAGAGGGCGCGACGTGCCAGGGGCAAGGTCCCTGCCTCCTCGCCGCCCTCAGCCGGCCCCAGGGTCGGAAACGCTCCCACCGCACTGGGCAGAAGCGACGCGAGCCTTCCCGGAGAGGGGCCGCCCCCGCCCACACACGCTCGCGGAGCGTCGCCCGGCTGCCCCGCGATGTCCAGCGGCCTGCGTCCAGCGGGCCAGCGACACCTCCCTGGGCCAGGGCTCGGAGTCCGGGTGGGGGCGCGCCAGCCCCGCCCGGTTGCGGGAACTCTGACTCTCCCGCAGCGCGCGCGTCCCCCGCCCCTCCCGCAAGCACGCCGACCCCGACCAGCCTCCGCGCCCACCCCCAGCCCGCGGGAACGCCGACCGCGCCCCCCGCGCGCCGACCGAGCTCCCCACGCCCGCACGAGCGCCGGCTCCGCCCCCGCCCCGCCCCGCCCACTGGAACGTCGACTCCGCCCCCCGCGCGCCCCCAGCCCGCCGGAAAGATAACTCCGCCCCCCGTCCGAAGGAGCGGCGACTCCGCCCCCTGCCCGCCCCTGCGCCCCCCGCCCGCCGGAGCGCCGACTCCGCCCGCCGTTCCCCGCCCGCTCGGCTGCCGGGAGTCGGGGAGTGTCGTGCGATTGGGCGCCAGGCTCGGGCAGCTCGGCGAGGCCGTGGACCTGCGTCTGCCCCGCGTGAGTCGGCGGGGCCCGGATCCCGGCGGGGAAGCAGGGATGACCCCTTCGGCGCCCGGCAGGGCGTAGGGGGAGCGAGCAGGGTGCCGGGGGAGATGCCGGAGGGTCCGGGGGAGGCCGGGAGTCGGGGCTTAGGGGTGGGCCCAGTGCCAGGGGGCTGAGCCTCCACTCCCCTCCCCCAGTCCTCCCGAATATCCCCTGAGATCCGGGCTGGAGCGGGCGCACACCGCCACCCGGCGCCCTTCCTGGCTGGGTGACCCAGAGCTGCGCGGGCATGGGGCCCGTCACCCAGCTCCAGGTTCCCCACCTTCGCTCCCGAGGGGACTGGGGAGGGGCAGCCTTCCTGACTTGGGAAGGGGGCTGGGATCTTGGCGGGCCGGTGGGATGGGGAGAATGCACTGGCCTCCCCGGGGGGACCCCTGGAACTGGAGCCTACCCAGGGGAGGCGTGAAAGCTTCTTGTCTGCCAAAGATTATGCAAGCGTGTGAGGTGCCCGGGAGCCTCCGCCCCCCACGCTGATCCACCTGACCCCTTCCCGTCGCTGGGGGCGAGGACTAGCTCTTACTTCTCTGCTGGCCCCCAGTCACGGGATGCCTGGCTTTGTCAGAAATCAGCCCATGAGCCTGGGGGAGGCTGTCTGGGTCCCAGATGGCGCTGTCCCAGAAGCCCGCTGGTCATTCTCAGGGCTCCTTTTGCTGGACCCTGCTAATGTCCATCCACTCCAGCCAGTGCCTGGACTCAGCCCAGTGGGGCCTGTTTGATTGGGTGCCTGGCAGTGGACAGTGGGGACGGTGGCTGGGCATTCCAGAGCTTCCTTGAGAACAGCTCAGGGCTTCTCCGTGCACAAACCCTACTTTATAGAAGAGGAAACGAGGGAGGCTCCTTCCTCCCTGAACTGTCTGGATCTGGGGTCAAGGCCCCACTGGGCATGACACCGTTTCTGGGCATTTGCATCTCCTGTCCCTGACCCCAAGATGTCAGCCCAGACCCAGGACTAGGCTGGGGGGAGGGGGGGTGCTGTTCTCTCTCTGATATTCTCCTTCCTCCCAGTGCCTGGGAACCAGGTCCCAGGCCTAGAATGCCCATCCCCCGCCCATGGCTGTCCCCAGCAGAAGGCACCAGGCAGCTCCTCCCACACCATGCCTCCTGCAGAACGGAGAGCCAGAACGCCAGCTGGTCACCTTATGAGTGCTTTCTCCACCCACTGCCTCTGGTCCCTGCCCACAGGAGGGTCCTGGTGTAGGGCACCGGGCAGCCCCCACAGACTCCTGAGCTTGTTTTTGGGGACAGAATGGGGGAAGAGCAGACACTCGTGGGCTCTGACTTCAGCACTGAATAACACACAGAATGGAAAGCACCCCGCGCCCTCAGCACAGAAGCGGCTGGAGGTGGGGGCTCAGCTAAGTGTGCCTCGTGCACCCACCCAGCCCCTGAGACCCCGTGTCAGGAATGGAGCTGGCTCATGGGAGGTTCTGGATGCAGCCTGGCTAATATCGCTGGTCACTGTCCTCTCCCCCAGGACCACTCTTTTGGCCTCCCTTTCTGTTTGGTTCTGAGACTAATGAGCTCCCTCAGCTGGCCCCATCCGCAAGCAGCACAGGCTTGGGGGGGGGGGGTCCCAACCAGGAGGACTGTGCACCGAGTGAGGGGTGGGTCAGGAGTGGAACAGAAAGACCCTTCGTGTGCTGGCTCTGCTGCTGGAAGCTGGCAGGCCCCCCCTGCCATCTGCACAATGGGGGCAGCCCGGCTCCAGGGCCAGGGGCTCTGGCTCCACTGGGAGGAGGGAGGCGTGGGGCACGCAGCCCGGGTCCTCCAACCAGATGTCTCTCCAGGCAGGGCCACTTTCTTTGCCTTTGTGAGACCCCAGACAGGACACCTGTCTTCTCCAGTATGAAGGTCTTCCTGCCCGTGCTGCTGGCTGCCCTTCTGGGTGTGGAGCAAGGTGAGATGCCCTTGGGGCCCCAGGCCTGTGGGTGAGCTGGGCCTTCCTCCCGGACTCTCTCTCCACCTTCTCTCCTGAGCAGTGCCCAGGGGTCCTTCAGGCCAGTTCCCGTGGGACCTGTTCTAGGAGGCCTAGCAGAGCCTCTCCCCCAGCAAAGCGGGGGGTCATGCTTCCTGCTCCCCCTGGAGGCCTGGGTTCTGCCCCCAACACACTTATCACTGTGCACTTGGGTGGCCCTGGAGTCCCGGGGTCCCCAGTCATTCATTGTCTTTTTGGGTCTCCAGCCAGAATCTGGAATGTGATAATTGCTCTGTTAGCATCTGCAAATGATTGGGTGTTGGTGTTGGCTCAGGACTGGAAGGGAAGGTTCCCCGGCTTGAGACAGGTGTCACCTACAGCATGCCCCCCTTCTTCTGCAGCTCACTCCCTGGTGTGCTTCTCTTGCACGAATCAGAACAGTAATTTCTACTGCCTAAAACCAACCGTCTGCTCGGACTCGGACAACTACTGCGTGACCGTATCTGCCTCCGCCGGCATCGGTGAGTGCCGGTACCTGCCTCTGCCGGGATCTGGGCATCGGTGAGCCCCGGTGCCTGCCTCCGCCGGCATCCGTGAGTGCCGGCGGCCGGCCTCTCCCCGCTTCCTGGGCCTTTGCCCTCTGCCCTTACCCTCACAGCCTTGTCTTCCCGCCTAGGGAACCTGGTGGACTTCGGCCATACCCTGAACAAGGGCTGCTCCCCGATCTGCCCCAGCCCCAGCATCAACCTTGGCGTGGCGTCTGTGGGCACCTATTGCTGCCAGAGTTTCCTGTGCAACATCAGCACGGCCGGCGGGGGGCTGAGGGCCAGTGCCGCCGTGTTGGGCCTCGGGCTCCTGCTCAGTCTGCTGTCTGCCCTGCAGCGGCTTGGGCCCTGACCGCCGGGGCCCTACAGCCGGCCCAGACTCCCCCAGCTCAGGAAGGAAGGCCCGGCCCCTCTTCCTTTGACTCGTCACCCTGCTTGATCCCAGTTCTCCCAGCCCTCCCCGCCCTCGGTCCCCCCCTGGTCAGGCCCCCGGGCCTGCACCTGCCCTCAGAGGGGCCGGCTGCCCTCATTTCTCAGGCAGTGACGTGACCTTCCTCGGGGAACTTGGGAAGGGATGAGGGCTGGAGCCTGAGGGTCCCAGAGTCAGAACTGAGTCCTGGGGACACTCTAGGAGGCACACGTAAGCCCCAGGCCCTGCCCCGTCCAGGCTGTGTCTGCCCCCAGGTGGTGTGGAAGATGTGCTCTCTGCCACTGTGTCCCGGAAGGGCGAGCTTGCTGTTGCCACAGGTGACTGTGTAAACTCAGCTGTGTGGACGCGTGTGCCGGGTGCCCCTGTGGCGTGTGTGCGAGTGTGTGGCCGTGTCCAGGCCCGTGTGTGTGCGGGATAAGTGCCAGGGGTCCGGCATTAGCAGCCGCCGAGCTCCCCGAGTCCACACCAGAACTTCTTTTCTCTGGCATCTCTACGCCCCACGTTAAGGGTAGCCTTTTGGAAGACGGGGTTCCAGTGCGTCTGGGCTTGACTGCTGGACCCAGGAATCGGTTCCCACCCCCAACTCCAGCCGCGGCCCCCACCCCCTCCCTCCACCCCATACTGGAGTCTGTCTGCTGCCTCGGTGCCTCAAATAAACGCGTATTCCCAACCCTTCCTGCCCTGGGTGTGACAGCCTGTGGCTGCTCGTCTGGGAGTCCCCCTCCCAGCAGGGTCCTAGTGTGGGGGGCTCCCTGCCGGACGGCCCCACCCTGAGGTGCACGGCAGGGAGAGGGCTCTCCCAAGTTCACAGCTGGCTGCCCTCCAGGCTGAGAAGGGAACGTCCACCCCACGTCCTCCACTTCTTCCTGTGCTGGGCGAGGCAGGGCCGTGTGGGAAGTTCATCCTCGGGCAGGACAGGTCGGGACAGGTTAGGACAGGAAGCAGGGAGTGAGGTCAGTCTGCTTCTGGGAGGAAGGCAGCACCCTCCAGAGGGAGGAATGGGTCTGGACAGGGAAGGTGAGGGCCTGTAGGAGCAGGCACGTGGGGTGGGCACCGGCACGTGGGTCTCTGGGACTTGGGGATGGGATACCAGGGCTGGTCGGGTCGAGGTGGGCACAGGAGAACCTGGCTGGGCAGGCAGGGACCTGGTGAGTGGGTGAGCAAGACACCTGTTCCTGAAGCCCCTGGCCACCCCTGCCCCGTGCTCACTTACCCTCTGCCGGCCATGTGTTTGGGGTCTGCGGGGTCTGCTCCTGGGGAAGGGTCTATGGTCACCCCCTGGGGCTTCTTTGATGGGGCTGGGAAGGGGGGTGGCTGGCGAGGAAATAAGGACAAAGGTGCCTTGAAGCCAGGTCAGGACGCCCCTGAGAGGCAGGTCAGAGTCCGCTCGATGTGACAGGCCCGGTCTGAGGACCCAGAGGGGCCCTGAGGGACCAGCTGAGAGGGTCCTAGGTTTCATGCAGGATAGAAATCAAACGGGAGCCGGGAGGAACTGAGGGATGGAGTGGCCGGGGGCTCAGGGACTCGGGAAGGAGAGGGAGTCTCCTCGTCACGGGGAGTCAGGGGTTCGTATTGGAAAGGGGTCCAGGGTGTGTGTTCCTTCAGGGATCCAGGGTCGAGTCCCATCAGAGGCCAGTGTCAGATGAGCGACGGGTGTTATTCCAAGAGTTCTGAAGGTGGGGGTATTGACGGCTGGTGTCAGCCCAGGTTTGTTCCAAGCTAATGTCCTGGAATGTGTTTGGGATCCTATTCTTTCAGACGTTATCAGGTGTTCGGGGGCTAGCACGAAACTCAGAATGATTAATTTTCTTGCTTCTCCCTTGGAGTGGGAATGGCTTCTTTGACTCAGATGCATGAGTAACTGGGGCCGAAAAGAAACGGACATGGAGCCTTTCTAACATGGAGTCCCTTCACTTCGTGTCTCACACCCGCCTCCCCACCCAGGTTGCCCTGAGGCTGGCCAGAACCCTGGTGTGCCCGTGTCCAGAGTCCAAGGAACACTGTCCGGCAGGGTGGGACAGTGGTCAGTGTGGGGACTCAGGATTCTGGCCCATCTCCAGGGATCCCTGAGATTGGCCATGGGCACTGAAATGCACAAATGTGTCCTCATCATCATGGCCACCGAAAGGGACAGCCAGCCTACATGCACAGCCAAGTGGTAATGCGACGATTGCGCCCAAGGGAGGGATAGCCCCAGACAAGTAGGGCAGGAGGAGGGATCTGCCCCAGTGGGGCAACAAGAGGAAGAAGACCCAGTCCCAACCAGTGCCTTGCAGAAGGATCTAGAAGCCCATCAGGGCAGCCTGATTGAGATTCAGTGGGCAGGGAGTATGTGATTCACCTGAGTGGGTCAGACTGGCATTAAAAATGAAAGAAGGGGCACCTGGCTGGCTTTGCCGGTAGAGCATGTGACCCTCGATCTCGGGGTTGTGAGGTTGAGCCCCATGTTGGGGGTAGACATTACTTAAAAAATAAGAAATTAGGGGCTCTTGGGTGGCTCAGTCGGTTAAGCGTCTGACTTCGGCTCAGGTCACGATATCATGGTTTGTGAGTGCGAGCCTCGCATCGGGCTCTGTGCTGACGGCTCAGAGCCTGGAGTCTGCTTTGGATTCTGTGTCTCCCAGTCTCTCTGCCCTTCCCCTACTTGCTCTCTGTCTCTGTCTCTCAAAAAATGAATAAATGTTTAAAAAAATTAAATAAAAATAAAAAATTTTAAAACAAGGAAAAGAATTCAAGGAGCTTGAAATCAGAATGTCCCCCAGAAACACTGGCAACTGTTGTCACAGACGACGATTCCCCGGAGCTCTGAGTCCCCAGGTAGGATCTGTTCGCTGGGTTGCTCACTCAACAGTAAATCAGGCCACCTTGCTGGAGTAGCTAGACTCTGAGTTGAGATAGGTGGGCAGTGGTGGGGTGGGCAAGAGGGAGCTGGCAAGTGGACTTGAAACCTGAAAACCGTGGTCAGGACTGGATGCTGGGGGCAGTGGTGGGATATCTGTGTGCCCTGTGCTCTGTTCCTGGTAAGAGTATTATACCCTGAGCTGGGTATTGGAGCCACTTGCCCTCCTGGGTGGACAGCCCTCAGGCCCAGCACTCCTTCTGCTCTGGGTCGGAGGACCAAGTCCCTGTAGGGCTGGGGTCAGAAGCTGGTGGCCCCCCTGGTTCATGCTGCCCCTGCCTGGGGAGGTGGGAGGCTGGTGAGGGGCAGGCTGAGTGTGGGAGCAGAGAGAGGCAGGGTGGGGCTGGGTGAGGAGGTGGGGGGAGGAGCCTGGGGCTCTGAGTTTCCATTTCCTGCAGGCTAGGGGAAGGTAGGGTGGGGAGGGGTGGGGCTTTCGGAAAGGAACCTTGCTGGGTGGCCCTGCCCCAGACTCTCCTGGGCCCTGGCATCTGTCCAGGCTGCAGCGAGGAGCCCTGCGAGGGCTGTCGGGCCAGGCACCGCTCTGGCCAGGAGCCCAGGCTCCCCAATCTCAGCGCCCAGGTGCCTGGGGATGCCCCTCCCCACCCTGTTTCTGGGTAGCCAAATTCAGCTTTGTCTTCTGACCCCGGATTTCCTGCATCTGCCCACAGAGGGGGTCTCTCTGGGGAGTGCATGGGTGTGCCTGGCCCCTGCCCCCTGGGCTGCCCCTCCCTGGCTGCTGGGTCTGCACCTGCTGGCCTGGGAGGTGGAGGGGATCCTGCCTGTCCTCCTCCACTGTGCTCCTCCGGGGGTGCCCGTGGTCCAGGCCGGCGGGGCACTGCACCTCCTCCCCCGCACCCCGTCCTTGGCATCTCTCAGTGGGTTGGAGAAAAAGATCACCTACTAAGGAGTCACACTGAGAATAACACCTGAGTTCTTGACAGCAACTATGGAAGCAGAATAAAGGACCTAGATGGTAACCCAGATTTCTCTGTGCAGCAGAAATATCAGAATAAAGGTGAAAGAAAGCCATTGCCAGACAAACGAAACCAAGAGTTCCTCACCTTGCACTAGAAGAAAGTGTAAGAAATGTTCCTGGGCCAGAAGGAGAATACCACTTGTAAGTCCTGGACCCAGGAATGAGGAAGACACTGATAAGTCTAAATGAACACTGATTTTGTAAAAAGATTAATAAATGTGTCGTATGGGAGACAGGTCTATATACAGGGAGAATTGAAAGTCACGACATAGTGCTGTGCAGAACCCGTCAGCACAGTGAGCCCCGGGGGGTGCAGGGAGGGTCCCTCCTGTCGGGGACATCTCCATGCGTGCCGCCTGCAGAACAGCACCGCACGCTTGGAAAGAGAATCTCAACTTCCAAACTAGTAGAGGGAAAACTGAAAAAGACCCAAAATCACCAAGAAAAGAGGCAAAGAGAGAAAGAGAAGAAAGGAACATAGGTCCATCAAGGAGGGATCATTAAAAAAATCACAGTAATATGGTGGATTAAAACCCACATGTGTCTCCGTAATTTTATTAAATGTACATGGATTTAATGATCCAATGAAATCACAGAGGTTGTCTGAGCAGTTCTGAAAATACCCAGCATGTGCTGTCCACAGAGACACTTGAACCTGAGACTACATGGTTTGGAGCAAGACAGAGCATCAGGCAACTCATGAAATCTTTTAAAAAACGATAAATCTTGGGGTGCCTGGGTGGCTCAGTCGGTTAGGTGGCCGACTTCGGCTCAGGTCATGATCTCGCGGTCCGTGGGTTCGAGCCCCGCGTCGGGCTCTGGGCTGACAGCTCAGAGCCTGGAGCCTGTTTTGGATTCTGTGTCTCCCTCTCTCTGAGTGTCCCCCGTTCATGCTCTGTCTCTCTCTGTCTCAAAAATAAATAAACGTTAAATTAAAACAACAACAAAAAAAACGATAAATCTTATATAATTATATGATCAAAAGACGAAACATCATACCAAGTAGGTTCTCCAATCACAGTGCAATTGTGCTTTAAACTATTAATAAGAATACAGAAAATTCTGTGTCTGAAAATGAAAGATATGTCTTATAAATAACTCATGGGTCACAGAAGAAATCAAAACGGGCATCATATCACACCTTAACGAAATGGTAACAGATATACTGTATATCAGAACCCATGGAAATAGCTGATCCACGCTTAGAACTTATGGGTTTACCTTCATGTATTAAAAACAAGAAAAGATTCAGCATTAATGAATGAAGCATACATCGAAAGAAGTTATAGAAAGAAGGCAGAATAAATCCCCCAAAATAGAATAAAGGAGAAAGAAAGGAGGAAGATAGGAAAGAGGAAGGAAAAATAATTAAAGAGCAGACCTGAAGGATACAGAGGCCGTGGATGCAGGAAGCGGGCTTACCAAAAATAGTTATTTATTGGGAAACACTGGCAACGCGTGTAACGCTGGTGAGACCGGTCAGGGGAAAAAGAGGGGGAAACGGCAATACAGCAATGGGAAGAACCGGCAGGCTGTGGTCTGAATGGCTGCGGCTCCTTCCAATCCCCTAGGGGTCCGGAGCCTGACCCTCCAGCGAAAGTGTTAGGAGGCGGGGTCTGCAGGGGGCTAGGGGAGGGGGGCGCCTGAGCCCTAAGAGTGACAGACACACAAGGAGGGGACTCCTGTCCTTTTTAAAGAGTTTGCAGAGGGCCCCCTGAGCCCTTGGCCAGGTGCCGACGCCTCCAGGAGGGGGCTCTGAGCCCGGAAGGTGGCCCGGCCCTGAACTTGGGGGTGGCCTGACCTCAGAGTCCCAGGGGGGCCGTGCATAAGCCACCCAAACTATAGTGTTTTGTCACCGCAGCCCAAACAGACGACGACAGTATCGACAGAGCTTTAAAACATGACACAAGGATTTGGCTCTCACCTTTAATAGAAAAATTTGAACATTTAAAGTGATAGAGGTAAATCATTCATCCAGAGCTAATAAAAAACATTGCCAGGAAAAATAGAACACAGGAAGCTCGGATTTTTGTTGTTTCTTGTGAAAGTTTTACTCTGACTTGACCGCAGTCCCAGGAGGCTGCGGGGCCCGGAGAGGCCCTCGTGCGCGAGGACCCGCGGCGTGACCCGCCCGGCCTCGCCCCTGCCGCCGTGCAGCGCGCGCCCCGCCCCGCCCCGCCCCTGCAGCTTCTCGGCGGTTCGTCGTCCTCGCAAACGGGTCACTTCGGGCGCGGTGGTTGGCGTGTTTTCCGGTGTCGCGTATCCCCGGCCGCTTTATGGGACGCGGTTGACGCGCAGGCGGCGCGGGCGTCAGGTGTGCGGGCCTGACTCACAAGTGCCGCCGATCGCCGGCCGCGCGGGCTCCCGGGTACCAGTGTCTCCTCCGGGCGGGGCGGGCGCGCCTCTGCCCTCGGTCGGCTCGCTCCCGCCCCAGGGGGCCGCGCACCTGACCTTCGGCGCCTGAGGCTGCGCTCCCCTCCCCCAGCCCCGCCTCGGGAACCACAGAGCCGAGCGCCTTTTCCACGAGTTTGGTTTTTCTCGTCTCTCTTCCTCCTCTTGGTTCAGATTCCACATACAAGTGAGAGCGCGCGGTGTGTGACAGCATCTGTCCTCAGACTTGTGTCAGCGGGCCCACGCGCGCTTCACCGATGGCAGGCTCCCCTTCTTCGTGGCCCAGTTAACACCCCCCCGCCTCCCCAGCATACACCGCATGCTCTTTATTCATTCGTCCATCCTGGGACGCGCCGGGGCCCCCCATGTCTTGGCTATTGCATAACACTGCTGTGAGCGTGGGGTGCAGGGCAGTGTCACTGAAATGGAATCACAGAGCCTGTGGCTTTTTCCACGCAGCCTGCCACCCCGGAGAACCGCCCCCCATGACACAGTTCTTTTCCTGCGGAGCCGCTTCCCGATGTGGGTCCGCGGCATGCTGTTTAACCCCCACCTGGTGAAGGGCGTCTGGAGTGTTTCCACTTGGGGGGACGTTACAAACAGAGCTGCCATCAAACAGCCGTGTCCCATGTTTGCCGTCTCCTGTGTCACAGGACGAACCGTGTCCCCGGAGCCACATCCGAGTCCCACCCCCAAGGCCGCAGGGTGACTGTGCTCGGAGGTGGGCCTTTGCGGAGGTGACTGAGGTACAGGAGGGCACTGGGGGCCCTGATCCAGGCTGGTGTCCCCACAAAAAGGGGAGGCCAGGACGCAGACACGCACGGGGGTTGGGGGGGCGACCACGTGAGGACATGGGGAGGGGACGCCGTCCACCCGCCAGGGAGAGGCCTCAGCGCGCGCCCGCGCCCCGCCCCGCCCCGCCCCTGCAGCTTCTCGGCCCTGCGAGCCTGGGTCTCTGTGTCTCAGGCCGGCCAGGGCCGTTTGTTATGGTGATGCTGCAGACATCACACCCCAGGTGGCGAGCGAGGTCCCACTCTCCGCTCCGGTTTTGGATGCCTGCTGGGTGAAGGGAGGGGTGGAGGAGCAGGCCTGTGAGGGGGTCGGGGAAGGGAGGGCCTGGGCAGCTGTGGCTGAAGCGTTTCTTGCTCTGACCTCACCTCAGGCTTGGATGGAGAGAGTCAGGAGGGAGTGAGGGCTGGGACCGCCCCGCCCAGTCACAGCTGGAGGGAGGCCCTACAAAGAGGAGCTGGCCTGATCCAGGCCACAGACACCCTGCCCCCTCCTCTGGCTGCCGCCTCTGTTCCTGCTGGCTTGGCCCTTGAGCCAATGGACGTCCTTGCTCTGGGTCCCCCGGTCCCCCAGAACCCTAGCTGCCATCCTGAGGGCTGTGACCTGACCTGCTGCCCAGAGGGGGAAGACAGGGCGCACAGAGGAAAAGGCTTGCCAGAAGCCCCCAGCACCCAGTTCTGCTTCCAGCCCCGACCTGCCCACACCCCTCTGCCTTTTCCTGATTCACTCAGAGGTGCCACTGGACCTACTATTGCTTTTGAGTCCTGGAGAGTTGCCCCTCCATCTGGCTGGTGGGAGTCCCCAGAGATGCTGTGAGGGCTGAGGGGCTGGGCTCCTTGTGACCAGGACCTCCCCCGGCTCATACATCCCCCACCTCAGGGCTTTGTGGTGCTCTCTCCAGAAAGTGACCACAGGCTCTACATTCGAGTGGCTTCCTCGTCTGAGCCCGCATGTGCACCCACAGGGCGGTGATGCTCACAGGGCTTCCCCTCACAGGTAGAGGGAGAGGCATCTGGCAGGCTTTCGAGACTGCCGGGGGTCGAGCCGGGCCCAGGACTGTGAGGCTGTGGCGTGGGAAGGCAGGGCAGGACCCGGGCTCGGCCCCCGACCGCCATCTCTTGTCTCCCCCAGCCCAGGCAGCACTAACAGCCCACATCTTGCAGGGAGAACACGGGCTCTGCCAGAGCTCGGGGAGGGGTGAGCACTACCCTCTGGAGGGACATAGGCAGGGACAGCTCACAGTGAGTGCACGGGGTCCGGAGCGGCTGGTGCCATCAGGAGAGTCTGACAAGACCCCATTTCTTTCCTTTTCTAAAAAGACTTTATTTTTAAGTAATCTCTGCACCCAGTGTGGGGCTCGAGCTCACAACCCCAAAATCAAGAGTCACATGCTACGGTGACTGAGCCCACCAGGCGCCCCAAGAAGCCCCCGTTTCAAATCCAGGTACACACAGTTGCATCGGCCACACACTGTAACTGTCCTGGTCCGCAGTCTTCCCCTCCCAAAATGGGAATGAGACCATTGTGCCATCCCAAGGTCCTTAAGACGAGTGAAGGAGAGGGTCCTTGCGGGCCGCTCCCACAAGGAAATGCTCAGTTTATAACAAGGATGGCTGTAATTACTGAATGGAGGGTATAGGCTGCAGGGAAAGGAAGAGGGAGAAGAGCGGGGTAGTGGGTATAAGACTTGACCCTGCTCGCATTCTGGGCCCTGACCCTGGGAGCATGCAGAGCCCTGATCCCACTTACTCATTCTTGTGCATCCCCGTAGGATGGGAGAGTACTCTGGAAGGCTCGGCGCAGGCTGTTGGGACCTCCAGCCGTAAAGAGGCCGGGAGAGAATGGACACAAACGTGGGGCGCTACAGGACCCTGGCGGATGGATGTGCTGCCGTGGGTTCTTGCTGCTGTCCAGGGTGCTGAATTCTCCTGTGACCCAGGGACTCGACCACCCGTCGAGCCTGTTCCAAGGCCCCCGCCTGATCCCCCTCGCTGCCTCCAGGCCCAGGCCCACAGCCTCTGTCCGTTTCTTAATCTTCTGAAAAAATGACTGTTTCTTCCCTTTGTACCATCCCTCTCTCTTGACTTTGTTCAGATATGTACACATTGCAGTTTTGATTATTACCTTTCAATAACTTTCTCAAATTGGGATGACTAGGTCGGAGACTGGGAACCAGTCTAAAGCTTTGGGCACAGCTTTTAGCCGACTGCTTTCTAGAAGAATCCACAGCTGTCTGCAGTTTTCCTCAGTGTGCAATCCTAACTCTGTACAACACTGGGGTTTTATGACAGAAAACCAAATAAAACAGAAGGCAGGAGCTGGGTGAAGCAGTGACTCCTTGTTTGAAATTTTTATTGGCGGGGGGAGCTGAGCCCTTCAAAGCATCGTGGTCATTTTCGGGCCTTTGCTTATGAGTCACCTGCCCCTACTTCCTATTATTTGCCTACATGGCAATTTTAACAATTGCTTATATATCAAAGATAAAAATCCTCTGTCGTATATTTTTCTCTCAGTTTTCCATATACTTGTAAATTTTGTTGATGTATCAGATTGGCATTTTTTATCATGGAAAGTATAAAGCCTTTCCTTAAATGCTCAGAAAGTCCCTCCCACAGCAAAAGCAGATTTGTCTGCAGCCGAGTGGTTTCGCAGAACTCCCATCCATCTGGGTCTCAACGACAAAGTGAGGGAGTCTCCTCCCAGCTCCCTCTCTCGCTGCCCACGGTGCGTGGGGTGCCGTGCTTCCCCGGCTGGAGACAGCACATCTCCGGGTTGTAATTCCTTCCTTCCTCCATGCTCCTGACGCTGGGTGTGGGGACACAGACAGCTCACAGGCTTAGGCTGGCCCCCGCTTTCCAATCAGTAGCTTGCAACAAACGGGTGTGACATGAAATTGGAAAGACGAGTCGTTAGAATAAAAGGCTACAATGGCCCCAGAAAGGTCAAAAGTGGACAAACGGGTAAAAACTTAACACCACACACTCTTGGAATGGACCTCAGGTATTGTGATTGCTGTAAATTTGGCAAGCTGGATTTTTACCACTGGTCAAGCCACAACGACTTGACTTTCTGGAACTTGACCGCTGGCCCCACCTGCTGGTGGACAGGAGGGACAGGACAGCTCTGCCCTTGGGAACAAGGGCAGATAGAGGCTTGAAGATTCATCTGCACTTTCTGCCCCTGGCCTGGCCATCAAACCAGCCTGCCTCCTGCCCTGGATGCAGCCGACCCCCGTGGGCCTCATCAGAGGTCAGACCCAAAGGACACCCTTGGGGAGAGCAGGCAGGGAGGGGACGCTGTCAGGGGTCTCTGCTGTGTCCTGCCTCTCCCCACACCATGCACTTCTACCTGACTAGCATTCCCTGTGCACCTGCCCGCACCTGGCCCAGGGCACGGGGGGAGAATGATGCCTCTGCCCCCAAGGAGCTCACTCACACAAGGGGTCACCAACCCAGTGACAGGTGCTGGGAAAAACCTGGTGAGAAATCACTCGTGGGGAGGGTACCGAGACATCACACTTTGGCTGTCTTTCCTCGGGTCCTTTTTACCAGGAGGGGTAGTGCGAGGGTGCAGCCCATGGTCGCGGTTTAGGGAATGGACTTCCAGCCCCTTTCTGATCATTTACCCACCACGCACTTCTCTCCATCCTCACGTTAATTTGTGGAGCCAATGGGGTTGTAACATGCCTTGATTTGATTTGGTTTGATTTTTTCGTGCTTTGATTTTAAAATCCGACAACATGTCTTAGAGATTCTTTCATTTCAGGGCCCCAAACTATACCCAGTTTTTTTTTTTAATTTTTTAATGTTTATTTTTGAGAGTGCACATGGGGGAGGGGCAGAGAGAGAGGGAGAAAGAGAGAGTCCCAAGCAGGTTCTGCACCGTCAGCACAGACTCCAATGTGGGGCTCCAGCCCACAAACCGTGAGATCATGACCAGAGTGGAAATCAAGAGTTGGACGCTTAACCGACTGAGCCACCCAGACGCCTTTATTGCGACTGATTTTAAAAGTCATGATGTTTAAGGGCTTATTGCTGATACAGAGGAAAGTCTGTGATTTTTGTTTGCTGTTCTTACTACTTGAATGTCAAGTGTATGGATGAATCTATACAGGTATGTGTGTACGGATGTGCATACACACGTACATAGGAATGCACGCAGACGTGTACATGCATATGTGTGTGTGTTTGAAGATGAGAGGCTTCGGCATGTTTGCAAGTTGGTGGAAGTTCTCCAGCCCAGAAGCCGTGGTCAAATGTGTGAGCGGGGTGCGCTTGGCGCTGTGGAGACCCCGGGAGGCCACGCGGCAGCCGGACCACCGCTGAGTCCTGGCGGCCAGATGGGACCTGTGCTGCATTGTTAGGGGTTCGCGGGACTCCGGTGCCTCCATCTCACCTACAGAGAGTAATTTCTGGGACTCTTTTTTGTTATTTTTTAACTCTTCTGAGTTCATTGCTAAGAGCTGCCAGTTGGGTAATTAATTTACAGGTCTCCCATGGCGGGTCCGTGTGGGCTCAGGGCTTTGGAGCGGAAAGGCCCCCTTTCTTCTTTCTTCACTGTTGGTTTTCCCTTCCTTGTCAGGTGTGTTGTGACAGGCCTTCTTGATCCTACTCACTTCGCATCCACTTTAGGAGGTGGTGGACAGTTGCCGTGACCCTGTCAAGTTGGGAAGTGGTCCTGGGACCCCCTCGGGTTGGGTCGTCCACCAGGAGGACTCCCAGCACCCCCGGGGGGCGTCACGCTCGCAGTCACGGTTTATCACGGGGAAAGGACACACACCACCATCAGCCAGGGGGAGGGGCGGACCGGGCAGGGCCCAGGAGGGTGCAAACCGTCCCCTCCCCACGGGGCCGTGGGCAGCGTTGGCTCCCCTGGCAGCGACGTGATGGCACGCACCAGCGTCGCCAACCGGGGAAGCCCCCAGCCCCGGCGTGCGAGGCCTTTATCTGGCTTCCGTCGTGTAGACCCGGTTCACTGCCCGCGTGGCTGACCTCGGTCTCCGGCCCCTTGGGAGGCCGAGCCGATCCCGTGTGGCCCAGAGCCCCGGGGAGACAAGGACGCTGGACTCTGGATGTCCCCGGGCTTGGCGGTGACCTCCCAGCAGCTGAGGGCAGGGGCCAGACCTCCCTTGAGTAAGATTAATTTCTTTCACTCACAAGGAGCCACCTTCCTGCTCCCGTGGTGTACAAGCAGGCCCCCCTTCCTTGTCCTGGCACAGGTGTCCTTGGGGCCTTGCCAACTCCTGGCTTGGAGCTCAAGGGCACTACCACTCCTCCCGTGTAACAGCCTGAACTGTGTCCCTCCCGCGTTCACATGTTGAAGCTCTAACCCTCAGGACCTCAGAAGGTGACTGCTTGGAGATGGGCCTTTAAAGAGGTGATTAAGGAAAAATGGGGTCCTACGGGTGACCTTAAACTAATATAGTCGGTGCCTTATAAGAAGGGGAAATTAGAACACAGACACCCCCACCCCCCACCGCGGGGGAAGGGGGCAGAGACACGAGCACACGCCGGGGGGTGGGGCTCAGGAGGACCCAGCCCTGACTGCTCCTGGGTCGCAGACTTCCAGCTGCCGCAGCCTCCTGGCTGTGCCCGGGGGCACTTTGTTACAGCAGTCCGAGCAGACTAGCATCCAGCCTCTCGAGTCCTTTTACCATACAGAGGAGGGTGACCTGGACGCCGGTTCTCACCAGCGGTTTGGGGACTAAAGGAAGTGGGAGCCCGCACCCTGAGCGACTTCTCCCCCAGCGTTTAGTATTGTCTTTGTGGAAAGCCCCGCCCCTCCCCCCGTGTAGGGGGACCCCAGGTGGGGTCCGTGCCAGGGGCCCATGAAGAGCACGCTCCTGCCCCCTGCGCCACCCTGGGCCTTGCCCCCTTCGGGGGGTCTGAGTTTCGGTTGCCGCAGCCTGGCCAGCCCCGCCGGGGTACCTCCTCTGGCTGCCCTGGTCCCCGTTGCCCCGGGGGAGGAGGAGGCCAGGCCACCGGTGCCCTGGCTGGTCCAACTCCTGGCACCTGGGACTGTGGCCACCGTCTCCCCAGAGGGCACCCAAGTCACCCCCCCACCCCCAGCACCCTGAGCACTTCCTGTCCAGCCTGCTGCAGCCATTACACTACTTTGCGGGTTTTAATGGTTTCAGAAGGCAGAAGGAGGCATT
This sequence comes from Acinonyx jubatus, assembly GCF_027475565.1. Taxonomy (NCBI): domain Eukaryota; kingdom Metazoa; phylum Chordata; class Mammalia; order Carnivora; family Felidae; genus Acinonyx; species Acinonyx jubatus. Next base: position 1,497,746 of record NC_069394.1, read on the forward strand.
TCCCCAGAGGCTTGGAACCCAACACAGAACACATCCCCACCTGTTCCCCATGGCCACGCGGGGCACGCAGCTGGATTTCGGGTCTGGTTCTCTTATAGTTTCTTTCTTTTTAAAAATGGTTTTATTATTTATTTATTTGAGAGAGAGAGAGAGAGAGAGAGAGAGAGAGAGAGAGAGTACATGCGCAGGGGAGCGCACGTGCGCGTCGGAAGGGGCAGAGGGAGAGAGAGAACCCTCACTGTCCGCTCAGAGCCTGACGCGGGGCTCCCACCCACGGCCCGTGAGGTCATGACCTAAGCCAACGTCAAGAGTCTGACACTTAAGCGACTGAGTCCCCCTGGAGACCCTGGGGTCTGGCTCTCTTGATGCTGAGGCAGAACTCACATGCATGAACTTTATTCCAGAAGCATCCCTGGGGGAGCAGCGAGGGGGGGGGGCAGCTGGACAGGGACAAGAGGGGCCACGGGAAGGGCCCAGTGCAGGCAGCGTCCCAGCCTGACCGGGGGCTCTGGGGTGTAAGTCAGGCCTCAGGCTCTACGCTCCTGAGCTGTGCCCTGGCCGCCGTGGACCATCCGGGAGACTCCTGTGCACGGCTGGGGAGGCAGCTCCCTGCGCGCCAGGGCAGGGCTGGCGCTGATGGCGGAAGGCCCGTGGACACCAAGACCCCATGAGGTCCTCTGCGTCGGCCTGCACACAGTGCAGGAGCCCCTGGTCTACACACATTTGTCACAGAGCTTGGCTCTGGCTCAGACCTCTCTGCTCTGGATCGGCATCCCTCTCTCTGCCGACCACCTTCCTTCTTCCTGCTGCTGCCTGCCCTTCCTGGCTGCCACTCAAGAGGCAAGGGGGTGGGGTGGTGCTGGCATCTGAGGGAGGGATCTCTGCCTGGCTCCCCCTTTCCGCAGGGCTGTCTGTCAAGGGAAGGGGGGGAGGGGAGGCTGCGGAGGTGGAGGGCTGTGGTCTGGCCCGAACCTGGACACAAGGCTGTGTGTTGCACCAGGTGAGCAACCCTCACTGCCTCTGCTCCCCCCCCCCCACTTTCAGAGCTCCTGCCAGAGCAAGGAGTGTGCTTGGGGACTCTAGCGTCTACTGAGTGCTCTCATTCCATGCCGGCTATTTCCAAGGTGCGATCCGTAAAACGGTGCCCAGTTCGGGCGTCATTATAGCATTCTCATGTACCTGAGGGTGTAGATGTGGATGAGGCCAGTGACTTCCTCAAGATCATGAATCTGATGGTGACAAAGGCTCGAACTTGCGGCCAGTAGCTGACTCATTCACTTCACCAGGCCACCAAATTGTAGTGTTTTAACAAGGGTCTTCAGGGTGTGAGGGCTGCAGGAACAGCCTGCTGGAGAAATCCGTGACCGTGAGATCTGGGTGGGGTAGAACAGGAAGGTCTGAAAGACTGCACCCTTAGGCAGGGAGAAAACAATAAAACAAGGCAAAGCCAAGGAGCCCGAAGGCTGAACGTGGCCGTGGGTGGATGTGGGGGGAAGGTCCTAGAAGAAATGTTGGGGGATCCTGTTCGACAAGTGGGGTTTGGGGTCTGGGAGCGGACGATTGGCAGATGGCAGGTGCCCAGATGAGGTCCTGGGATGGGGTCGCTGGAGACCATCAGATGAGGTCAGGAACTGGGTGCTGGGGGCCAAGGTCTTCTGTGAACAGAAAGAGAGATCAGGCAGGAGGCACGGCGCCTGAGTGGGATGGGCAGCGCGGGACCCTTGGGGCAACGGCATCCCTTGAGAAATGTGTGCAGACGCCTCCTCGGAGAGCGGCATAGGACTCCTGGGTCACTGCCTCACCGCGTGGGACGGGAGCGCGGTCCCGCAGGCAGTCCCCGGGCATCCCTCTCCCCACTTGCCCGATGGCTCCTGAAAAAGACCCAGAAGCCCAGTGAGTTCCGGAAGCTCCGCTCTTCCTGGTTTCCCCGCCCCTGGAGCCCCGAAACACCACTACCTGCCACTCTGTCAGAGGGGGCCTGGCTGGGTCCCCTGGGCTAAGTCCTTGCCACCCCACAGCCCCTTTGCACGCAGCTTGCCCGCGACCAAGGAAGAGTTCTCTGAACCCGCAAAACCACAGGCTCTTGAGACAGCATCACAGCAACACCATGGCCTCGTCCTTACTGGGGCCTGCAGGGGAGGGGGCAGCGGGGTCTGCCCAGGGAGGGCAGAGAGTCGCTGCCTCGGGAAGGGCCCCGAGGAGGCTTTTCTAGCGCCCGGGAGGCCTAGCACCCCGCTGTCCGCTCTCGGGCTCGGGGGGTTGGAGGGCGTGCGCCCAAGTCCGCTCCCCTCAGCCTGAGAAGCCAGGAGGTCTCACTGCCACTGAGGTGGCCGCACGGCCAGTGGATGACGCAGTGGCTGAGAAATGCTCAGTAAAAAAGGGAGTTGTTTCTGGACCGGCCTGAGGCCTTGGCTTTGGCTCGAAGTGGACGGTGGTGAGTGTGGCTTCCCTTCCCTCGCTCGTGTCAAAGGCCACCTTCTCAGGGGCCCTCTGCCAGCCGTTCTGACGAGCATCTGAGTCCTGTCCGGTGTCTTCCCCGAGCGCCATTAGTGCTCTGAGTTACCTCGTGGCCATGGCCGTGTCTGCGCCCCGATGCTCACCAGTGCTCAGCGAGCACCAGTCTCCGTCCATCCGGCTCCTCCACTTCCTGCCTCCTGGCCTGGCCTGGCTCCCCCTAAGAAGGGATCAATATTCCCCTCCATGCACCTCCCTGACCCACCCAGAGCCCCCCTCACGGAAGTGCGGGGCGCCTGGGGTGCCTCTACCCACCCCCCCTCCCCCCGCCCCCGGCTCTGACCAGACCGCTCTCCACTGGGTGCTGACGGGACGGGACGTGAGGCGGGGATTTGGGGGCCCGCCAGTTCTCTGCCAGCTACAGTGGCCTCTGTTTCTTTCTTTTCTTCACAGTTGTGTCCAAGGCTGTGGGGGTTCCCCCAAGGGCACTCTTTCCTGTGTGGGATACGCTGGGGGGCCGTGCTGGGGGCCGGGAGCCCCTCAGGAGCAGTGACTACTGCCCCAGCCCCACTGGACCAAACACTCTGTGACAGCAAGACCGGGTCCTTGTTCCCTTGTGTCCTGCCCCTCGTGCCTGCTCCGCCCTGCTCATCAGGAGAACGTGCGTCAGCTGCCCTTCCACCCCATGAGACAATCTGCAGGCCCCACTCTGTCCTCATCTTTCCGCACTCAGCCGGTGGCCTTGCTTCTCATTTCACTGAGGACACCCAGGCCGTCCTCAGAGGAGGCCACACACCGTGCCCACGGCTCGTCCCTCCGGTCGCCCCAGTGGGCCCCCATCCCTCTCATCTGCTCAAGGACACGGCTCCAGCACTTGCCGGCGCTCTCTGGAACGCATTGGCCCCCCTTGGTGTAGCGATGCGCTGGGATGACGCCCTTCTTCTCCTGAACTTCAGTGCCCTGTCCAGCTGTCCTCCCCACCGTCTCTCTACTTTCTTTTATAGAAAAATGCGAGAAGATCGTCTCTAGGTACTGTTTCTACACCTCCTCCTCTGGAACCTGATCTAGATTTGCACCCCGCCCCCCCCCCCCATACTGCTTTGCTCACGGTCGCCTGGGCCGCCACGATGCAGACCCAGGGTTCAGTTTCAGTCCCCAACGTACTTCCTCAACCACCAGCGCTCGGTGCCACCCGCCTTCCCGAAGACCCTTCCCCTCGGGCTGCTCTCCCGCCTCGGTTTGTAGACTCACGATTTGTAACGGAATTTCTGGGTGGCCTCTCTGCCTTGTGGCTTCATGTGTCTCCTCAAAGAGGTATCTCAGTCTCCCGCTTCCCTGTTAAGGAAAAAAAAAAAACAATAAAAACCTGGAAATAAGATGAAAAGATGGTGACCTCATGAGAGACTTGTTCAACTCCGCTGAGCCGGTGCACCTGTCCTCGCCCGACCCCCGGCCCCCACCCCACCCTCAGAGCTCACAGCACTGTGGACACACCCCATGGCTTGTCACCTCTGAGCTGCCCCTCTCGCTAGAACGTAAACTCCATGGAGAAAAGTTCTGCTTTGGAATCTGTTCTGTATCCCAAACACTCGTACAAAATGCACAAAAAACATACTCGGTGAGTAGTGGGAGCTCAGTGAACATGGGCTCAATGCCTCAATGAGCTGCTGGTCGTGCAAATACAGCTTCTAAAACACAGTCATTCACGATGTCCTTTGGAGAACGGTGTGCCCGTGTGTGTGGGTGAGACCGGCAGAGGGAGAGAGGCAGGGACAGAGATATCCAGAAATGCGGTGTCTCTTGTGTGCGGGGACGTATCACTAAAGCGTCTCAGTGGAAAAGTTGACTGTGAGCTGTCGAGGCTGCCCCAGGCTGCATTAGAGATTTCATGGGCCCAGGGCCATGGATTCTTGTCTCATAAAGAAAAAGTCACAATTCTATGACTGCCCCGGTTCAGAGGCAACACCCCTCCAGGTTGGATTCTGACATTATTATATATGTATTATCACGTATACATTATTATTATGACTCTTTCTTTGTCGTTTAACAAAATTAAATGGAAACATTTCCCTGGGCCCCAAAGGTATCTCAGAGCATGGGGCCCCTGCCTCCTTTGCCTGACGGAGAGGTCACCCCGGGGGTGCTGGATCCCATAAGCAGGAGAAGAGCAGGACAGTCAGAGGTCCCGGTGTGGAGAACAGGGAGGAGGGGTCGGAGTGGGCCTTGCAGGTGGCAGCAAGGTAGGGGTGTTGGCGGGGGGACACGAAGAAGGCCGGGTCGGGGACCCCAGTCCTTCTCCATCCACAGGAGTCACCTATGGGGCGTTCTCACAGTGGAGCTCCCCTGAGAAGGCAGGTTCGCGTTCCCAGATGGCATGCCGCTCCCTGCCCCGGTCAGACCTCAGCCCCTGCGAGTGGCCTCCTGGGCCTCGTCTGGGACAGAGGAGGAGTGCTTCCTCCGGTGGCCGGGGACCGGATCCCAGGTACCCTCCGTTACTGCCTGTGTCGGCTCTGAGCCCCAGCTGCCTCTCCAAAACCGGGTACCATAGTGGTGCTTGTGGAGAGGACTTGCTGAGTCGGGACCTGCCACAGGCTCAGAGCCCTTCCTGGAGCGACGGGCACTGTCTCTGCATCTCTGACGCGTCGCTAAGAAGCTAACATCCGGCCATGGAAGCCTCGTGGGGGTGCCTGGTGTTGGGGGAATGGGGAGGGACATGTCTTGGGACTTTCGGTTTCTTTGCTGCACTGGATCCTAACCCCAACTAGACAGAGTGGTGTTCAGCAGGGGTGGGGTCCCCAGTGGAACTCCTGTAGCCATGCCTGGCCACTGGCCTCAGTGGGAACATGTCCAGACACGGGTCACTTCCTGGAGGACTGTCAGGACATCTGGCCCTCCTCCCAGACTGAGACCAGGGCCTGGTGTGGACCGTTCTGGAACCCCAGGGCTTCCTGTAATTGGGCTCAGTGCTCCCAGACGGACAACCGATCCGTGAGTGCCACCCCCTCTTGCCCCAGGAATCAGCCTTGCCCCTCCTGGGGTCCCCGGTGGTGACCAGGGCACGTCGCCCCAGCAGACACCAGGCCAGTGGCTCCCCACGTCTGGGTCTTCCTCCCGGCGGCATCTACCACAAGGGATTGTGCACACACTCCCAGGGACTTGAATCATCCGAGGTGTGCGGGGCCCCTCCCTCCAGGCTGCCATCGCCCCTCCCAGATCTCACCTGGAAGGAAGGACAGCGGTTCCAGGTGGCTGTTCTGTGGCAGGTGTTTCCCGCCTTATCTTCTCTCTGGGAGAAACAGATAAGAATCTTATTTAGATACAGGAAAGCAAAGTCTCCTCCAGGGGCTGCTGGAAGAGGACTGTGAAGTTTGCAGTGGACCCCGGACCTTTGGAAGCCCCACCTGGGTGGGAAGCCGCAGGTGCACCGGAAGGACCCCTCGGACAGAGGCCCTGACGGTGCTGGGGGTCAGTAGAGCAGCCAGCACCTGGCCTGGTGATCGTGGGGACTGAGCAGTGCGTGTGCGCACACTGTCCCTGGGTGGGTGGGTACAAGTTGGTGTCAGTCTCTGGAGGGGGCGTGTTAGTGCAGTTTGCTGGGGGGCAAGGGCTGCTCAGAGGTTCCTCGCATGACCCACATGTGGGGGAAGGTGGAAAGGGCTGGAGGGAATGCAGACTCCACTGAACCCCAGAGTCGGTCCCAGTCGGACCCAGGGGTGTACCTGGGGTCTCCTTCCCCAGGGCGGGTCTTCCTCATGGTCCCTGACCTCCCCGCCCCCACTGGCAGGAACGCTTCCCTCTGCCTGGCTTTGTGGACAAGCCCAGGAGGAGCCCGGGCAGCCACAGGGACGAGCGTTCCAGTCCTCAGGGTCTCACGGGCTCGTCTTGTGTCCTCAGGCAAAGATCTTCATATTTCGGGCCTCCATTAGCTGATGGATAAGGTGGATTAATTAATGCCTGATTCTCCATCGTAGCCTATCAAGTGTGGAGCAGGTAACTCACCAGTGCTGTATCCTTATACCCGCTGCCCTTACTTACGCCTTCAGTATTGTTCTGCCGATTAAGGAAACATCCGGAGCACCAGAAGGGGTGAAACCGCCTGTCCAGGCTCACAGGGCTGTAGCTAAAACTGCTCAGACTTCCTGGGCCCCCCGCAGGGTTGCCCGCAGCTTGTCATCAGGGGCCGCATCCATCACTGTCTGGGAGCCCTTGATGGCGCAGATGAAAGGCTTAACATCAACACAGTGTCCTTGGCATATACTGAAGGTCAACACCAGCTGATTATTATTTTATTTTAAGACGGGCTGATCTTGATTACTGATGAAGACACATCAGAGCCGGGACCTGATGGCATTGGGACCTTCCAAGGGTTTCAAAGTTCAGTGCGGTGGGGGCGTGGCTCATAGGCTCTCCACCGTCAGTGACTGATTAGTGTAGCCACAGAATTGCAGTGGCTGCTGTGGTCATGCTCACATTTTATATCCACGTATTAGTTCGCTTTCCTTTTTTCTTTTTCTTTTTCTTTTTTTAATTTTAATTTTGATTTTGTTTCATTTAAAAAAATTTTTTTAACGTTTTATTTATTTTTGAGACGGGGAGAGACAGAGAATGAACAGGGGAGGGTCAGAGAGAGGGAGACACAGAATGTGAAACAGGCTCCAGGCTCTGAGCGGTCAGCACAGAGCCCGACCTCACGGACCGCGAGATCGTGACCTGAGCCGAAGTCGGACGCTTAACCGACTGAGCCACCCAGGTGCCCCTCTTTTTCTTTTTTTAAAGTAAGCTCTAGGCCCAATGTAGGGCTTGAACTCAACCCTGAGATCAAGAATTGTGTGCTACACTGACTGAGCCAACCAGGTGTCCCCGCCCCCACTTTCCCTTTTTGTTTCTTTAAAAAGAATTTTTTAAATGATTTTTTTTTTGAGAGAGAGAGAGAGAGAGAAAGAGAGAGAGAAAGAGACAGAGTGTGAACAGGGGAGGGGCAGAGAGAGAGGGAGACAGAATCCAGAGCAGGCTCCAGGCTCTGAGCTGTCGGCACAGAGCCCAACACAGGACTCGAACCCAGGAACCGTGAGATCATGATTGGAGCTGAAGTCGGATGCTTAACTGACTGAGCCACCCAGGTGCCCCCTCCTTTTTTTTTCTTTTGAAAGCCAATTCTCACTAGTTCCTTCCGTGGGGCTCTGGGTCTGTCACCCCTGCTTCCTCAGCAGGTGTTGGTGAATGTGCATTTAACTGTGTTTAGGCTCCTATGTTGTTACTTGTCTTCCGTGTGCACTTTGAACATACTGTTCTCTTGTTTTCTGACATCTAATTGTGTCGTCACGACAAATTCAGCGGACATTTGTCTATGATTTCTAGAGGCTTTTAGACTTTTCTCTTCACTATTAATGTTCTGCTTACAACAGAATACACGTTTGTGTAGGGTTGAACAGGAGTGTGAGCATGGGTGAGTGTAACTGCAGGAATGTGTGAACCCAGGGACACGCCAGTGTAACTGTCCCTTGTTAGTTAACACACGGTGAGCAGCATCGTACAAGAACACTTAGATATTTACCTCTGGTTTTGGTTGACTGTCGGCTAGTCAACAACTAGACATTCAATCCCCAAAATGGACATGCCAAAAATTAGCAAACCTTTTATTGAAAGACAACTTTGTAGTGTGTATTTCTGAATGCCAATATTATTAAAATAAATACAATGACACCTATTTCTACACTTTGGTCTCGGAGTGCACCGAGGCCAAGAATGTAGCTTTCACACATCTGCACAGCACAGTGCCTGCTGTGCAGAAGCTCCCAGTAAATATGCCGACAGACGGGATGAAAATGTGCACTTGGCCGTTTGGCACATTGGCAGGCATTCCCGTTGTTGCCAACAGCCAGGAAGCGCAGGACCTCTCTTGCAAAGTAGGCAGTTATTTGTGCAGGAAAGTGAAAAAACATTTGCAAAGAAAGTGAGACTTCAGGTCAGCAGCGGTGAGGCGGTGCCACACGCACGGTCAGCCCGGTCCTCCCCCGGGGCAGCCACGAGAGCGTCCGACGCCAACCCTCCACTTCTGTGCCCCAGCAAGGGTGTGCAAACTCTGGCGAAATCATGAGGCTGATGCTCTGAAAGTCTCTCCCCTTCCAGCAACTATAAATAATCACAAACTCGTACGAGAAAACTTGCGTGAAAAAAAAAAGAGAGGGCCCCTAATTCCCGAAATGAGAAGAATCACAGACTAGGGAGCAGCCCGCACAGCAGCCCCCGGGGACAGGTGTGGGTCCAGTTCTGTGAGGGAAAGGATGCGAGGCGAGGCCCAGGCAGGATCAGAAGATGGGACCAGAAGCCCCCGGGAAGGCAGGACTGCGGAGAATGGACGACGTGGTGAGAAACTCTGCCCAGCAGCATCGGGAGAAGAGAAGGAAGCTGAGCTCCACGAGGCTGGGGCTGAGGAGGACTATGTTCCCGCCTGAGAACGCGGATGAATGCCCTCAGGTTGGCTGAGGATCCTTCTCGCACCAGTGGAGCCTTCGGGGGCCCCCCCAGGCTGAGTAATTCACACAAACGTGGCCCTGGGCAAGGGACCATGCTCGGGTAACAGGAAGAGGCCACCTAAAGGCTCAGGTGGAGCACAGCCTGGGCCCAGGCCCCACCTGCCGGGAGACCAGATGTCCCGGGAGTGGACGTCAGGTTTTTGTTATTTTATTTCATTTGAATTTTACTTTATTTTTGAGAATTTTTCTAACGTTGATTTTTGAGAGAGAGAGAGAGACAGAGACAGGGAGGCGGACAGAGAGGGAGACAGAGAATCCAAAGCAGGCTGCACGCTGTCAGTGCAAAGCCCCGTGTGGGGCTCGAACCCACAAACCATGAGATCATGACCTGGGCTGAAGTCGGACGTACACCCGACTGAGCCACCCAGCCGCCCTCGGAGGTCACGGATTTTAAAGGCAAGGCTATTTGTGTATGGAAAGAATGACAAGGCATAAGATGATGATTCTTAAGCACGGTGTCTCCAGGTAAGGGGAAGGATTTTTAGAAAGAGCCTAACGGACACCCACAGCCAAGCGTCAGGAGATGGCACGCAGGTTACACGAAAAGGGACCCCCACGAAGCACTCATACAGCACGGCTGGAGGAGCACAGAGAAGCAGGAAACGACCCGGACACGCTTTCACTGCAGGATGTTTGCAAGATGTGTGACGCCACTCTCGATCCAAGGTCCTTCGAGGCGGAGGAGGCACCAAGGCCTCGAGAGGAGGGCCCGGCGGCGGGGGTTGCGCTGGCATCTCTGCCAGGGATGAGCTGCGAGGCCGTGCGGCTGCACGAATTCTCTGAGCCTCGGCTTTGCCGCGGGCGACACGGGGACAGTCCCGGTGCTCACCTGCCAGGGCTGCCGTGGAGATCAGGAGAGCCTGTGCCCCGCTGCACAGAGGGACTCACACACACTGCCTCCGGGGGAGCAGCTGGCATTCCGGGCCTGCCCGCCAGCAGCCAGCAGGTGTCCCCACAGGGCAGGGCCTCAGGGAAGGAGACTTGGCAGTGGCAGGAGCCACAATCCCCCTGCTGAGCGCCTGTTGAAGCAGCTGCGCTTTCCCAAGGCCCACCTGCCTCCCTGGGGCCTGCGAAAGGGGGATGGCTGCATAGAGTGCCCACGGGAAGACCTCACAGCTCGGCGGGAGAAGGGCTGGGCCGGCGTGGCAAGCCCAGGCTCCAGCTTGTGCCCGTGTGTCCCCAGGTCCCCAGGGCCCTCTCTTCCTGCCTCCACGTGCCCTTCAGCTGCGCCTGGCTGGGGCACGGAGAAGACCTCCTCCCGGCAGCAGCCCTCCTGCACTGGGCCCAGTAAGGAGGGCTCACGCTCTTTCCTCCTCCAGGGAGTCCGCACAGGGAACACACGCCAGCGGGCCACTCGGCGGGCGCCCGGGGCCGGCCCAGGCACACGTGCGGCCCCTCCGTCCTTGCTTTGCTGTGAGCTGGGTGCCCGGTTCTCCCCCAGGGAGGTGGGGGTGGGGAAGGAGGGGGAGCAGAGCCACCCCACCACTCACCCTTGCCTCCCGGCCCCTTTCCACGCCGGGGGTGTCACCTGGCCGCAGGCAGCGTGGGACAGGCTGCTCGCTCCTGCCATCTAGGAGATCCCAGCCGCCTCACAGCTGTCCAAAACCCCTTCCTCCCATGAGGTCAGGAGTGGCCCCTGTCCTGAGGGCCACTGTGGGAGGCCAGCCGGGCACGGCACACAGACGGCTTCGTGAAAGGGAGCGTGTGGCTGTGCCTGGCTGAGGTGGCTTCTCTGTGGTCACCCTGCAGCCCGCCAGAGGAGATCACCATCCTCCCTGCTTTCAGAGGAGTCTCATGGGCCCAGATGTCCACCTCAGCTCCTCGGCGGCTATTGTAAGAAACAATACTCCTGACCTGCTTACCCAGGCCCTCGGCTGGGTGCTTCAGTCACAGTCCCAGAGCACTGGCAGGGCCGGGAGGACCCAAGTGGACTGAGCAGAGCAGGTAGGGGGACGACTCACGGCCCAGCTTCAAGGTCTAGGCTGGCAAGACCAATGCAGACGAAGAGTCTGGCCTTTGGAGTGGCGGTGAGCAGGACAGGGCCGCCAACCTCTGTGTTGTGCGTGGGGGCGGGTTGAGTACAGAGGGGATATGAGATTGGACAGGCAGGTGGGGGTGGATATGAGTACATATGAGATTGGACAGGCAGGTGATCTGAAGCCCCTGGAGCTAGTGTTGGGGGCTACGGGGGCCAAGGCCCTCCGATGGTGCTCCTCGCTGGAGAAGGCGCTGGTGGCACTGGGCTCACAGGCAGGACCTGCGGCCAGATTCATCCCCCTGCCCCTGGGTGCGAGGCGCCGGCTGGACAGTGCTGTGGCTCCAGAAGCAGGGTCCGTGGGAGACAACAAGGGTGGCCGGGGGCAGGCAGAAGGGGGCTGGCAGCACCGCTGGCCCGACGGCGCGGTGACGTGACTAGTTGATGGCCCGGAAGGTGAGGAGGGGGTGGGTGGTGGGCACGAACACGAACTGGTAGGTCATCTTTACATCCTCCTGCCTGAGCGTCTCCACCAGGAAGCTTTTCAGCACCTAGGACAGAGGCACGGGTTCCACCTGGCCAAATGGTCAACCCCGATGTCCTGGTCCACCTTCCCTCGCCTTTCTGGACCCTACCTTTCGGGTCAGGCGCAGCGGAGGAGAAGGAGAGGCCTGTGGTCCCCAAGCAGGCCACCCGGCACCCCCAGGCCCCGCCCACCCGCAGGCCACGCCCTGCCCGGTCGCATCCCGTTCCGCCCCCGGGCCACCCAGGCCCGCTCACGTGGTGCAGCAACAGCAGCATCTCTGTCTCTGCCAGGCGCCGCCCCAGGCACTGGCGCAGACCAAAGCCGAAGCCTAGGTGTGGGTATCTGGTGCCAGAGCCCCTGTTGTCCAGCCAGCGCTGGGGATGGTAGCACTCGGGCCTCTCAAACACAGAGGGGTTTCGACCCAGGGAGTAGAGTTGCACCTTGACCAATGTCTGCGGAGAGGTGGGGAGGGGCGGGGTCGGTGGCCCCAGGAGTGAGAAGGTCACGCGGGCTTGGCGTCTGCTGGAGGGGCTGTGGGGCCTCACTCACCCCTGCCGGGATGTGGTAGTTCTGCAGCACCACGTCCGAGGCCACCTTTCGGTCCACAGACATCCCCACGGGGTACAGCCTGTGGATGGGGGCACCCGACAGGGTCCTCAGCTGTCCCTGGGACCCTCGCTTCCCCTCGGCCACCTTCCTATCCCAGGATGCGCCGGCCTGGGGGAGCTGCCAGCCACCCTCCCGGGTCGCCTCTGGCACCGGGAAGCCTAGATCACGAGGAGCTGCTTCCTTGCACTTCCTGAGTCAGACAAAGTGCCCTGAGCCTGAGCAGCCCCCGGACACGGCGGACACGGCCGAGGATGGGGCCCGGGACATTGAAGTGGGAGCCCAGGGGGAGAAGAGCTCCTAACCCTTTCGGGAGAACGGGACGAGGTACAGGGTTGCGCCTTGGGCGAAGCCGCTTCTCAGCCCCAGGACCTGGCCGCAGGCTCCCTGAGCACTGCTGTCCAGACAGTGGGGCCAGGACAGAGGCGGCAGCCGGGGCCTGCCACACCCACCTCAAGGTCTCCTTGAGGGCCGCCCGCAGCAGGGGCAGCTCCGAGGTTGCGCTCTGGGGATCCTGCGAGATCCTGGCCTCGGCCCCCAGGCTCTCCTGGCGTAGGGCCTGCTGCACTTCAGGGTTTCGAGCCAGCTCAAAGAGAGTCATCAACAGGGGGTAGACCGTCTGCAGGAGCCACGGGTGCAGGGCTCAGACCTTGGCCCAGGCCACGCACCTCAGCTCCCGGGGCCTCTCCACCCCGGAAGACGGTCCTCCCTTGGGGGGTGGGTCGCCTCAGATCCGCGGTGACGTGGACGCCCGGAGGACTCCTCCCAGGGATCTGGGACCTCAGGATCTAAAACCTAACACCTGACTCCCTCAGCGAAGGTGTCCCCAGGCTCAGTAAAGAATCAGGCCTTCTCCAGCCCCTTCGAGGCCTGGTTCTCACCCTCCTCTGGGGTCCTTCCTCTCAGGGGTGTGTATGGGGGGCGGGGGGGTTCTACTGCCCTAAACCGTTGGCACCCAGTAGGATTGTCGCCCGGACACCTGCAGGCAGGTCAGCCCAGACCTTGTGGTCGGAACACGGACGGCCCGCCCCGGCCCCTGAGTCGGCTGGAAATTTGGGGAGTTTCTCCACCGCAGGCCTGTGCCTCTCCTCGGAGCCCCGGGTGCCCGGCCCAGAGCACGACATCACAGATGCTGGTGCGTGAACCTGGGGTGGAGGGCCAGGAGGCTCTGGCTGCACTCCACACCCTGCGGCCTGCCCCCACCCCCAGGCTGCATGCCATCTGTTCTCTCTTGCACAAGCTGGAGCCCCGTGCGCCCCTTTCTGTCATCCGCCCGTCACCTCCAAAGCATCTCTGACCTGGGGCCAAATGGACTCTGTGCCTGGGAAGGGTTCCTGGTGCAGGCAGCCCTCCAGCCGCATCGCGGCCCTTCCCCTCTTCCCAGGACCCAGGCGACTGAATGGTGTCTGTGCTGCTCATGTCTCTGGGCTCGTCCACCCTGCACTGGGCCTAGAGTGTGGCATCCCACCCGGGGAACTGCAGGCCCCTTCCCTTGAGGGTCGGTTCCCGGGCCCCCCACCCCAGGGCAGAGCCTTCTGTCAGCTCAGAACAGGAGCCTGAAGGAGACACAGGCACGGGGGCACGCAGCCTGGGGTCAGGAGGCTCCATGGCCTAGGGCAGGGCTGGTTGCTGTCCTGACCGTGTCCACACTCCCGGTGGTGAGCTCGATGGAGTTGGCCCAGATGGCCTCGAGGCTCAGGTCCGCGTGCGTCAGCAGCTCCCCCACGATGCCGCTGTAGTGCTCCGGGCGGCTGAGGGCCAGCTCCTGGTAGATTTTCTGGATGGCATTGTTGGCTGTGGGGCACGGAGAGACAGGGGCCGGGCCACTTCTCCTCATGCCCCTGCCCGTCAGCCCGTCTGCCCCGTGCCATGTGCTCAGCACCGGCCCGGCCCAGACTCACCGCCAAGCCTCTCGGGGCCACAAAGGCCCCCGAGGTGACCTCAGCCCTCCCCCAGCCTGTGGTGACAGGAAACCGGGGACCCTGGTGTCCCTGGCATTCAGCGCTTGCCCGGTCTCTGGCCCTCACCATACTGGAAGATGTAGTCCCAGGACTCAAAGTGCTCCTTCCACAGCTGGGTGCTTGTCCAGCGTGATAGGACCCTGGGCATGAACATGAGCTGTGCGGTAGACTTTAACATGACCTTCAAAGCCCGGAGAAAGTTCAGGCTGGCAGGACTTGGGCTGTGGCCAAGGAGGCCCAGCCGCTCTCCAAAAAGGGCTAGATTGCTGGCTGTGGACAGGGAACGGTTGCTGAGCCCAGGGTGGCCGACAGCGTCACGGGGGCCTCAGCCCCGTTCCCGGCCGGTCCCGGCTTCCCCGAGCCCTGACCCCCCTTCCCTCCCACCCTGACCCCGCGGACCTTCTATGGTGTAGGAGAGGATGCTGGGCTGGATGTCCACGGTCAGACTCCCCCGGGCATTCTGCAGCACTCTCGACCTCAGGGCCTTCGAGAAATCCCTTGCCACCCAGTCCACCATGGGCAGGTACTTCTGGACGGCCTGAGGCGACAGCACGTCTGGGTTCAGCTTCAGTCGGTTCATGCGCCATTCGGGCCCGTTTCTGTAGAGCAGAGAGAGGCGCTTCAGGGGAGCCCGAGTCAGCAGCCTGGGGCCAGCCCTGGACCCATCTTCCTCGTCTCCAAGGGGAAGGGGCGAGGCAGGGAGCGGCCCGCTGGTCCCAGGGGGCAGGCTGCCTGCCTGGGGGCGTGAGCGCCAGCCCTTTCCCTCAGGGAGGCCTTGTGTGCTGGGCCCAGGGTGCCCCCGTGGAAGGTGGGGCTGAGCCCAGAACTCCTGCCTGGCAGTGCCGCCTGGGTTCGTGGAGTTTGTTCACGCACACCTGCAGGCCCCTTGGCTGGCACGTCAGCAGCTGTCCGGGCTCTCCCTGTCCCTGAAGACAGGGGAGAGGTGGGCCAGCCAGCTCCAGAGTGAGGGGCCCCCGGCAACCTTCTCCTTCCAACCCTCCCTGCTCTGAGAATGATGCTTCTGGGCCGGTCCCACGTCCCCTGTCCACCCAAGAGGATACACACACACACACACGCACACACACACGTGCTCACACACACACCCACCTACAGCTTAGCTCCTGGGCAAAGGTGCCTTCTTCCCCCGTCCCCCTTCTCCCCAACGCCCCCTCCCCAGCCCCGGCCTCTCTCCTCCTCAGCCA
Source organism: Acinonyx jubatus (assembly GCF_027475565.1). Classification (NCBI taxonomy): domain Eukaryota; kingdom Metazoa; phylum Chordata; class Mammalia; order Carnivora; family Felidae; genus Acinonyx; species Acinonyx jubatus. Next base: position 1,513,006 of record NC_069394.1, read on the forward strand.
CCTGGGCTCTAGTCAATGCCAGTGGGTCCTCAGGCCCCAGCACATGCTGACACGTTCCCGAGCCCCTAGCCCCGACTCTCCTCCCGCTGCCCCGGGCTTCCTACCCTGACCTGTAGGAAGGGAGAAGCCCACCCCGCACGGGGAGTCCGCGGAGGCCTGCGCAGCCTGGGGCTCCCTGATGGCAGCGATCATCCGTCCTCCTCTCTGAGGCCGTGGCCCCGCTGCCCCTCCTCGGCCCCAGGACACATACGATCCCCAAGGGGTGGGCACCCAGCGGGAGCCGGCGGCCGCTCTCCCGCCCCAACCTGGAAGGGCCTTGGGCGGGCCCGCTTGCCATCAGCCCTGCCCCGCCCCTCCCCGCCCCTGCCCGCCCAGACTCCCTCTCACAGCAAGAACACGCCACATTTGTGCCCGCGATGCTGTCGGTAGGCCAGCCAGGGGTCCAGGGGCGGCCGCCACGGTTGATGGCCGTCCACTTGCTGTAGCCTCTGCACATCCTCGGGCATCATCAGGAGCACCATGCGTGTCCCTCCCACGTCATACCTGTGGGACGAAGCTCACAGCCCTGCTGGGGGACCCGTGCCCTCCCCCAGGCCTCACTGTGCAGGACCAAGGCGGCCCGTCTCCCGTGGGCCTGTCCCTTCTCCCGGACTGGGGCTCTCCCGGAGCGGGCAGTCCCTCCCGCGGTCTGACCCAAGCCTCTCCTGCTCTGCTGGCCGCGCTCTGCCCTCTCAGCCGCGGCCAGGGAGTGCTCCCTCCTCCCCAAGAGCCGCAGTCTCCAGGTGCCAGGCCCAGAACCCCCGCTGCTCGGCACCCACCCCGCCTCCCCGGGGACGCAGAGCACAGGCGGCAGTGCGCCTGGCCCGGACTCAGCAGCCGCTCGGGAGAGCCGCACAGGTGCTGTGGCTGAGGTGGGCGGGGAGGCCTTTACCTAAAAATGGGCCCCAGCTCCTGGAAGAGCTGGTGCACCTCCAGGTGAAAGCTCTCCAGGCGCTGTTCCTTCCAGATCTGCAGCAACCTCATCCACCTGTTGCCGGGACAGCGCGGTATGGCTTCGAAGGGCAGCACCGCCTTGGGGGCCGGAGCGGCTCCGGCGCCCGGTGCGCGTGCCCTGCCCGGGGACGGCCAGGGCCCTGCCAGCCACACTCGTGCCTTTGCCCCGAATGCCATCCTGCTGCTCCCTCCGCCCCCCGTCGGCCCAACTCTTTTATCTCGCTGGAGGCCTGGGCCTGCGGCCTGATCGCGTCATGGGAGAAGTTGTCCCTGGACCAGGCCAGGAAACCCGCAGCGGGGGTCAGGGCTGGAGGCCTCCAGAAGAGACGGATGGGCACCTTGTGCCACGGTTTCGCAAGGCCTGCTGGCTGCTGGCTGTGGAGAGCAGGGCAGGGTCTGGATCGTGGGCTGAGTGGGGCTGGCGGGGTTGTGAGCACTTGCCTCCTCCCCGGTGGGGGAAGGGAGCAAGATGGATGGGGCCCCTTATCTAATCGAGAGACGCAGGGGCCTGCGCTGTTCTCTCCTTTCTACAAGGACCAGAGCAGGAAGCAGTGGGCGGCCATGAGTCCCACAAACCTACGTGCCTTCTGTCCGCTCTTCCCAGATCATAGGCTGGGTGCAGGGAACGCCCACGTGAGCCGACAAGGGTCCCCGCCCGGGAGGGCTTTCAGGGCCCTTAGGGGACTCCAGCGACCCAACTGTGGGTGGCACCGATGTGGCCGGCACCCCGTCTCGCTGGCTCTGCTGCCTCAGCTCTGGGGCAGCGAATGCCCAGGACACGAGCAAGCCACTCCTCAGGCGGGGAAATGAGGCACCGCTTGCCTGGCCCCCCGTGTGGCCCCCCGCAGGGGCGGCGCTCGGTGCCCAGGCCCTCCTTTCCCGCCCGGAAGCCTGCGCTCAGGGGTGCGGACCCAGAGCTCAGGCCAGTGGCGGGACGATCAAGTCCACAATGGGGGCTGTGGGCGTGGGCTCCCACCCTCTGGAGGGTGGATCCCGGGTTTGGGGTCCCAGGGCACCTCACCCACGTCAGGCGGGGTTCCCCCGAGGTGGCTCTGGCCATCATCGTTCCCATTTTCAGATGAGGGGACACGAGCCCTGGGTTCCTGCCACCCCCAGGGCCCCCAACGTGTCACAGGGGCCCCGCGGCCCTGGCTCCTGCTGGGCCCCCAGCCCTGACCGTGATTTGGGGAGGGGGCGATGGGGTAGCCGCAGCTGGGGCTCTGGAGGCAGCAAGGAGGCTGCGTGCGGGTGTCGGTGGGAAGGGCCAAGATCTGAGTGTCTTCAAGGGTACTGCAGTGGGATCCTGTCCCCGCTCCAGTCGTTGCCCCGGGGAGTCTTCGGCGGGGCGAGGAGTCACGACTGCCCAGGCCCCTTCAGCAAGCTGCCACGTGCGCGTGCCTCAGCCCCGAACGGTGGGCACGCCTTGCTTTGGCAGAGACGCAGGCTGAAGCCACAGCGGCCCAGGCCATGCAGCCCCGCCTGCTGCCGACCCTCCACCCCCAGCGGCGGCCCAGGCGGCGGAAGTCGTGGGCGCCCTCTCGAGGCCCGCGGGCCAGCTGCAGCCGCGCCTCGGGCCCCGCCCCCAGCGGGGACTGTCCCCGCCCCCCCCCCCCCCCTCGTCTTCTGCCCACCGAGGGTCCAGGCGGCCCCTCTTCTGGAAGCGCGGCTCTTAAGGGGCCCTGGGATCCAGCGGCTTCCACGCACGTATTTCCACTGCATTACGCTGCCAACAAGAGTGTGGGCGATAGGAAGAGCCGGCCGAAGTGGGGACGACCGGCCAAGGCCCAGTCGGGGAGCACGGTCTCTGCGGCGGTGCGTTCCCACCGCTGAATTTGCAGGGTTGGAAACGAGTGCGTGCACCCGTCCTTCTGCGCTGTAGTGAGCAGGAGCCGCCACGGGACGTGGCGCAGGAGAAGCGCGTCATCGTGTCCGGGCACACGGCGGGCTTCCCAACGCGAGTGGGAGCGCTGTCCCAGGGCCCACGTGGGAAGGACGCGCGACCGTGGAGGGTCAGGTGACAGGACGGCACTGAGGGACAAGAGACACGTCTCACAAGCTCACGACAGCACGACACACTTTGCCTGGTTTCCAGCACGGCTGAAGTGCAGACAATGCAGTGCACCACATAACGGCCGTTTACCACCAGGCCCCAAGGCCTGGGAGAGACAGGGACTGAGTGATGGGGCCTGGTGTTGGGGGACAGGAAGGCGGGTTCCCTGGGGATGTGCAGCTAGACGTGCGTTGCTGCTTGTTTGTGTTCTAGGGCTTTCCTTCCCTGTCGTCCCTCCCCATGTCTCATATCATCCCAGAAAAAGGAAGATTTGTGAGCAGAAATAGCCCGGTCTCCCCTGCCCCTGCCCCTCGAGGCCTTGGGAAGCTTGTGGTTCTGCCTGCCAGTTCTGCCCAGGCCCCCATTCCCTCCACTTCCGGCGGTTTGCTTCCTTCTGTATCAGACTGTTCCTTTCTGGTTCCAGATATTCCAGTCTCTGTATTTCCCATCTCCTTTTATCTGTGAGTTTCATTAATTTGCTCAGCTTTGTGAACATTAGTGAAGGGAAACTCACTAAAGTGGACTCCAGAAGCCAGAGGGGGATACGGATGGGGAGCCCCCTCCAAGTCAGCCTCTAGCCTCCGGAGGGAGTCATCACCTCAGCGCCCAGCAGGGAAAGGTGGCCACTGCCTCTGAGAAATCCACCACCCCTGCAACTCAGCTGCCAGAAACCTCATCATCCTGCACCTCTTCTGGTCTCCAGTGGACTTTCCTTCAGAAAAGCCCTCCCAACTCCCTCCTTGTTTGCTATGAAAGAAGGCTCCTCCCCTTTGTGGGATCGCCTGGATTTCTGCTGCAGCTTAGCTGTTCTGAGTGGCCATCCTCTGAATACACCCATTTTGCTGGTAAAGTAACTGCTTGGCGGTTAATGGCTGAAATTCCGGTGTCTTATTCTTCATCTGTGTGTAATATGGTGTTTCTTTATCTGTCACGTTTCTACACTCAACTGTCAGATTTCTCATTCCTAGGAGTTCTCTTCGGATTTTTTTTTCTTTCCGTGAAATCCCCCTAATATTTCTAAAAAATTTTAAAGTTTATTTTGAGAAAGAGAGAGTGACAGAGAGAGAGCACACGTACAAGGGGGTAGGGGAAGAGAGAGGGAGAGACAGAATCCCAAGCAGGCTCCATGCCATCAGTGTAGAGCCGGATGTGGGGCTCGAACTCAGGGAGCGGGAGATCATGACCTGAGCTGAAACTAAGAGTCAGACGCTTAAGCAACCAAGCCACCCAGGTGTCCCTCTTGTGTATTGTAAATTTTTATATTTTAGCAGGAATTTATGAGGTAATACTGAAAAGAATCTATGAATTCTGAGTTTTAACTGTTTATTTTAGGTAAATTAAATTATTGAAAAACTTTTATTAAATATTGAAATCTCCTTCTATTCCAGAATTTTAAAAACATCATAATAAGTGAATGGTGATGATCTACGGCTATTACCGTTCATTCTTGAATTATAGCGATAGACATCTTTGGATAAAATTGAGCCATTCTTACATTTCTGGGGAAAACTGTACTTGCGCGGAACCTATCCTTACTTCATTCACTTGGGTTTAGCAGCTAATGGTATTTTTTGTTCACCATTTGTTGGCCTCCAGCTTTCCTGGACCATTTTTGTCTCGTGGTCGTATCCATTCCGTGAAGGGAATGAGCGGGTAGGCGCTATCTAAGTGCTTGGGACAGAATGACATTTGAGACAGACGGACATGCTTGTTCAAAGAGCAGAGGCCTCAGAGGGCCTGTGGGTTCAGGGATGTGCCAGCAGCTCCGTGGGCATCAGGGGAGGGGGCCCCGGCCGTGTCCGCAGCGCAAGTTCTGGAGTCCACACTCCCCAGCTCCTCCCGTGAGCCTCTGTGTGACCCGTGGCATCCGGCCACCGCAGGACGGGGACTGGCAGCTTGTGGAGCTTCAGAGGCTCGTTCCCCTTGGAAGAGCACTGCCTAGACTCCACGGGGACCCTCGGCGTCGCCTTCGTGTGTGTTTGCAGAGCCTACGCACAGGTGCTGGATTTTCCACGCAGGCGCATCTGGGCGCGTATACATTTGCCAGCGGGACAGCGGGGGCACTGACGCACCGGCCCCCAGGCGCAGCCGCACTCAGCGGGGGGACCTGCGGGCCCAGGGGCTCTCCGCCGAGCGCGCCTCCCTGTGACCACACAGTCTGGGCCGCGGACTTCTGCACGCCCTTCACGTGAACAAGAAACGACACCCGTCCCCCTCGTTGCAGCCACCGTGCTTGGGGGCTCCGTGTCGCCTACATCACACGCGTTCTCGGGCCCGGCGGCCCCCGCAGCAGAGCCATTTGGTGACCACCCGTCCCCTCCCCGTGATGTGAGCCGTCACCTCTTCCCCGTGCCCGTGGCCCCTTCCCCTCGTGCTCCGCCTCCGATCACGGCCAATACACGGCTCTGCGCCTGCACGCGGTCGCCACCGCCTGGCCCTGGGCCGCTCACTTTGCTTCGCCCTCCTCCTTTATCCGGCGGGTGTCCACGGGGCATTACTCAGCCGCTCTCCCGAGACCACCCGCACTTTGCTCGGCGGAGCCCTGGCGGATTAGTTCCCACCCGCGCGCGCGGCCCTCCCTCCTCTAGGGGGAGGGCTCCCGGGGAAACCCACCAGCAGGCGCTTCCGGGTCTCAGCCACCACCCCGCGTGTTCCCGCCTCTTCAGGCCTCCCATCCGGGGCTCCTAGGCCCTCGCCCTCGTGTTTACCTTCTGACCCTGGCACCTGTGTTGACCCTCGACCTCTTTTTCTGAGCAACCTGTGCATCGCCTCCCTTCCGCACATTCCCAGAGGAGTATCTACCACACTGGGGACAATATATCTTCAACTCTCACCGTCCCCAGTCCCCCTCCGTCCTCCCCCTGTCCCCTCCTCTTCCTCTCCACTCCTCCCCCTCCCCCTCCCCACCTCCTCCTCCCCTCCCCCCACCTCCTCCTCCCCCTCCTCCCCCTCTTCCTCCCCCCTCTTCCTCCCCCTCCTCCTCCTCCCCGACTTCCCTCTCCTCCCCCTCCTCCAAGAGCTTCATGCCTCACCCACCTGCACCATCAGGTCAGTGAAAGCTGTCCCCATCAGCTCACCAAACCCGCGCCAGTTCCAGCGGAAGGGCTTCTGCAGACGCCCACATCTGGGCTCCCTGCTGTCTTACAAGGCATGTCCCTGGCCTGTCTCTGAAGACACTCCACCGTCAGGTGGCCGGGCGCCCACTTTTGCCTCCCCTGACAGAACAGGGGCCCCCAGCTCCAGTCCCAGGCTGTGAGTTCGGGGCAGCTGGGGGACGCTGTTCCTGAGGACGAGCGTGATCGGCAGGACGCGAGCACACAGCCTGTGCCGGGGAAAGGGACGTGCACACGGTAGGAGGTGACAGACGCTGTTTGAAATCCTCTCCACTCCTGGAGTTGCGGGTCAACCTATGGGGGGCCCCCCTCGGCACCGGCCCCCAGGATGCATTTAGGCCTCTGCCGTGGAGGGTTCAGACGTGACAGAGACGGGCCTCGTCCGTGCCTCAGGGATGGCCCAGAAACCATCCACGGCCTGCACCATGCTGCCTCCTTCTGGGGCCACGGAGACTCTTTCTGGAAGGTTCCCAGGGTGCCGCGCCCAGCCGTGTCCCTGGGTCAGCCGTGTCAGAGCAGGTGGGGAGGGGGCGAGGAGAGGAAGGTGCAGGAGGGAGGTGCTCAGTGCAGCCCCCACAGGGAGTCAACAGGGTCAGGAGAAGAAAGCCCTAGTCTTCTGCAGACGGGGAGTGTGACCCTCACGCCTCTTTGGCGGCTGCAGCTCAGCTGAGAAATGAAAAGAGGACCCTGCTCCCTCTCCCTGGCCGAGGCTCACGTGTTGGTCGAAGGCACGTGGGCGAACCTGTGAGCCCAGGCACCTGTGCCAGTCGCTGGGCGAAGTCCCAGTTCATCCACAGGATCCCTGATGTGGGAGGAGCTGAGGCGGAGCAGCCATGGTGCCGCCCCCGTCACAGGAGGGCCCTCCCTGGGACCACATCCCCGCACCCCCGTTCGTGCCCTGCCCAGGAGCCCTTCCCTGCTGGCGTCTCCCGCCCACTGCATCCTGTCTTCCCACCTACCCTGATCCTGCAAAGGCCGGGAGCCTCCGAGCGCTTCCCTTGCCGGGTGACCCTCAGGCCCCCCAGCAGTGCTGAAACCCTCGGAGACGGACAGAAGGAGAGAGCGTCGGCCACGAACAGTTACAAGGCTTCCGTTAAGAGACGAACACTAGTACTCGAGACCTCCCCCCCCCCCCCCCCCCGCCAGGGCCGGACTTGCTCAAAAGGGAGCTGCGGGCTGGGCCGACAGGATTTGGTCCCCCCACCTGTTCTCCGGCCCCTCGAGAGGCAGACCACGCGTTAACCAGCGGAAAACAGGCTTAATGCTGAGGTTCCCAGCACCTGCGGCGGGTCCGGGTCATCCGTGCCGCGCTCCCAAGGCACCGCCCGAGGCCCCTCACACAGAGGACAGAGTCAGGAAGGCGGCCAGCCAGGCCCCGCTGCTCCTCAAGCGGCTTGCTCGTCCGCCTTCTCTGAATTCCGGCTCGCGGATGTTCGGCTCCTGCGTATTGCACAAGAACCCCGAACAGCAGTGCGCGTACAGGAAGGGCATAGGCTCGACGAGGACAAAGGACTTGAGTCCCGGAGCAAACGGAGCACTTACTGGACAATACCTGGAGCACTGCTTCGAAACATAGAAGAAACGCGGATAGATTCCTGACAGGAAGTGAAGAGGAGAAAGGCACCACGTGAACTGAGAGCAGCGACACCAAAGCGCTTCGGGCCTGTGCCCGTCCCATCCCGACCTTCCGGTGCCCCCGCTCAGAGGCCACGGTTGAAGAGGCCCCTCGTCTACAGGGCGGTCGGGAGCCACCGCCCAGGACGGGGTCCGGCCTTTGTGTTCACGGCTGCCTCTGGGGGCGGGGGTGGCTTGCGTGCAGTGTGACCACGAGATGCTCCCCCCCCGCCCCGCCCCACGCCACCCCTCCCCGGCTGGCCTGTCCACGAGCAGGGGGAGCCCGGGTCTGGGGCTCTCCGTCCGGGGATGTACAGGCTCCCAGGCCTCACCGCTCACCACCAGGTCGCTCTGGACTTTGTAACCACGGGACAGGCAGGGGAGCAAGGGGCTCTTGCCCATCCTGGCCACTGCCCGGGGCTCAGCGCCGGCCTCTCCTTGGGCCGGCGCTGTCACCGCGAGCCTGCTGTACACGGCCCGGCTCCGCCCCGGCCGCGGGGTCACGCTGCTGGCTTCGCCTCATCTGTGGTTCACGGTGACAATCGCTTTTCCCTACGAGGTGATGACGTTCACGCGGGGCTGGCGCGAGTCCCAAGCACCCCCTCGGCACCCCGCGTGTTTCCGGGAACGCGGACCCGCCGGTAGGGGCTGACACTCTGCCTCCGAGCGAGCGCCGCGCGCCGGGCGCTGCTGGGCCTCCGCACTCCCCTTCGGGGGCTTCATGCGGCCTGGAGCTCCCGGGTGACATACGCGAGACAGAGAGGTGGTCTCCACCCCTCCTAAAGCACACAACACTCCTTCCAGAACACAGCGTAAGCCCCGCCCCTCATTACGTACACCTCTTGTAACAGCACTTCTGGTGGGGCGGTTGACATGAAGGCTTTCGTCGTTCATTCAACATGAATACAGATAACCCTATGCTTTTCTTCCCGCACCCCAATATTCCATCGCGTCCAGTCCTGGCGCCCCACCCTCCGTCGGCACGGCTCTCACGCAAGCTGGCCTGTCACCTGCCTGTGTTCTGACGTCTCAGGACTTTCCTCCGTTTCTCTTGAACGAACGTGATTACATTAGTTACTCCCTGTTGAGAAAACCCAGACAGACCCCAACTGCTGAAAGGATTGACCGACTTTCCTGTGAACCCGGGATGCACGGAGATACTCACTCACGGCAACGGAAGTACGAAAGTGAAAATCCCTAGGACAGTTGGATGGATTTGTGCAACCGAAACTATTCTCTATCTCGCAGACGTGACACTTCAGGGTTGCAGCTGAAAGGGGAAGAAAACCAGAGTGAAAGACCACCGCTCTCCAGGCCTATCGGATGAGCACCGCCCCTTCCCCCATCTCTCCCTCCTCCAGGGAGCACAAAACCACGGGTCCGAGTCCTTGTATTCTCCCCTGGGCCGCCCTCACCCTACCTCTCACACACACACACTCACCCACACACACAGGCACGCACGCGCACACGCGGCACCTCAAGTTCAATGGCTCAAGACATTTGCAATCTGCCTTCCAGGGCCCTTCCCACTCACCTTCCCCCCTCCTCCCTCCCCCGCCCCAGGCCCTGCATCCCCTCCCCTGGGTGTGGCCCGCTGCCTGGTCTGCATTAGGGCAGGACTCGCTCCCCGCTCCCTGGGGACAAGCCGGTCACCCTTCTGCGGCTGCTCCAGTTCTCTGACACAGCCCTGGATGGTCCTGTGAGGGCCGGGCCACGCGTGGCGCCCAGCCTGATGTCTCCCAGGAAGGCAGGGACACTGAGGGGACAGCACGGTGCTGGGGAATAAGCCAGGATTCCGGCCACTCCTGCCGGCCCTCGACAGGGGAGCCCAAATCAAGAGGCTCCCCCATCGGGTGTCCAAATACAGAGGCTGCCCTCCTGACGCTCTCTCGCTCCCTGACCCCTGTGCCTGCCACCGCCCTGGGGCCCCCGCCGGGTCCAGACATGGGTGGCCACCCCGTGTCTGCAGAGGCATTCTGGCCCGCTTCCTTCTCCCAGCCCAGGGGGTTGAGGGGCCCACACTTACCTTGTTTTCCAGACACGGTGACGTTTGTCTCCACCCGCGGCAGGCCCGTGACCAGGAGCAGAGCAAAGAGAATCATCGTTTCCGTGGTGCCTGGCCCTGGACACGGGGAGTGAGGCCACGCGGTCAGCTCTGTGGCTCCGGGGTCAGATCCGGCCGCCTGGGAGTCCACCCCGTGGGCCCAGGGAAGGCAGGGCGCTCCCTTGACGAGTGTGGACGGCTACTGGCCATTCCCTAGTCCTGTGACCCAGTTTAGGCCCAAGCATACACGCCCACCAGATCCCAGTTCTGGCACTGTCACCCTTTGCTCCCACCCCAGCCCTCCAGGTCGGTCTCCTGAACCCACCCTGCGCGGGCCCCACCCCACCCTTGACAGCAAAACATGCCAGGGGTGGCCCTCTAGGCCTTCCCAGCAGATGAGAAGTAACTGCAGCCATGGACGCTCACTGAAGGGACTGGTGTGTTTGGCTTAAACGCCCTCAGAAAGGCTCTCCGCACGACGATTATTAGGTATGTCGATCATTATACAGGCAGCTGGTCGTTTCCTTATGTGACGCGTACGCGCTTCTTTTTAAGGTTTCTCTCGGTAGCCCCATTTTGTATGTTTGTTTGAGTTTTACCTTTATACTTACATCTCTCTCTTTTCTTTAACGTTTATTTGTCTTTGATGGAGAGAGAGCGAGACAGGGCACGAGTGGGGAAGAGCAGAGAGAGAGGGAGACGCAGATTCCGAAGCAGGCTCCAGGCTCTGGGCTGTCAGCACAGAGTCTGACGTGGGGCCCGAACTCACAGACCTGAGATCGTGACCCGAGCCGAAGTCGGATGCTTAACCCACTGAGCCACCCTGGCGCCCCTATACTTACATCTCTTGAAACAACTTTCTTTCTCCAAGTTTTGTCGTGTAATATTTGCTCCCCGGGTTGTCACTTTTCAACGGCACCCTATCCTTCCCACCCATCACCCTGCTTCACAACGGACCGCTTCCGACGCAGTGAGCCCGCGCTCCTGTCCTCTCCCTTCGTGGCCCGGTTTTAGTTGCATCATTTCTGCCTCATCAGATCAGACAGAGGAGAGCACAAGTATTCGGTCCTATAGATAAAGAACCATCATTCCCCAAAGCAAACACTGGCCACACCGAAAATCAACAACACGTCTTGCGCCCGTCAGAGCACTGAGGTCACAGAACTGGCGCTCCCAAGTCTGGCGAGCCAGGTGTGCCCCGCGAGGCAACCCTAAATATGCTCACCTGGAGCAGCAGCTGCGGGAACCACGAGCCGGTGGGAGCCCTTCACTGTGATTTTGACAGAGGGCTGGAGGCTAAGTGCCAGAGCAGGAAGAGCCGTCCCCGGGCTGGGGGGGGGGGCGGTCTCCCCGAGCGCACAAGAGTCTCCATCCAGCCCCCAGCACTTCGTCTCCGAGCCCTTTCTTTCTCTGAGTGGGTAACAGCCGACAGTGCCACACAACACGCCCTCCCTCCAAGGAGCAACGCGTGAGAAAGATTCGAAGCTAAAGCGGGAGACGAGAACAAGGACACCCGAGAGTGTACAACCTAAGGCGACGACAGCTACGGCAAATTGGGCACAGAGTCCAGGCCCCGGGGCCCGTAACGTGAGTGCTCGCGCTCAGGGCCTACTTACCGCGCTTCCTCTCAACCCACAATACACGACCAACTGGCAGCCGGACACACAAGGCATGCCCGGAGCCAAGATGAACCGTCTCCAGAGGAAAAGCCAGCATGAGGATGTGACACAGGTGACGGACGAGTCACCTTCGTCAGAGAGGGGATGTGAAATGACTAGGACCAGGACACTAAGAGCGCCGGTGGAGAAGGCAGACCACACGTGAGAACGGATACGCAACGTGAGCTTAGGAAGGAAAACTCTGAGAGTCACATGGGAATGCTAGGAAGCAAAACCACGTCTTTTAAAAAAAAAATTTTTTTTTTAACGTTTATTTATTTTTGAGACAGAGAGAGACAGAGCATGAACGGGGGAGGGTCAGAGAGAGGGAGACACAGAATGCGAAACAGGCTCCAGGCTCTGAGGTGTCAGCACAGAGCCCGACGCGGGGCTCGAACTCAAAAACCACGTCTTTTTTGATGAAAATGAGGAATGTGTCGGGTGGGTCACCACTGCCCTCGACACAGCCGCAGAAAGACTCCGCGAACTTGAAGACGGGTCGGTAGAACTCTCCTTGCCTGAAACGCCAAGACAAACACAACAAGAAAACAGAACAGAATGGCCAAGAACCGTGGGACGAGCTTCTTTTCGGTAACACCCAGCTCCCCGAAAGACCAAAAGGAGGAGGAGGGATGGCACGGAAGCATCCCTGAAACCATACTGGCTAAGGGCTTTCCAGCAGTCCCGACAGACATCGCTGTGGAGACTTGGGAAGCTTAGAAAACAGGACGGGCACAACCCCCGAAACAAACGAATACACACACACAAAACCACTTCTACCGAGGCGTGTTCAAAGCACAGAAAATCAGAGAAAGCTTTCCGGAACCCGGAGGAAGAAACAACACACGTGATGTGCAAAGAAACAAGAAGAGGGCCTTCCGTGCACTTCACATCGAACCACCCAAGCAAAAGCGCGTAAAAAACATTTCAGGTGTCGGAAGACGACGTCTGCCAACCTAGAACCCGGTAGCGACAGGAGCTCCCCTTCGAAGCACAGCAGACTGTAGTCTTTTAACGCCCATGACACCCACCACACTGTGTGTCCACTGCTCACTTCATCTCTCTTCCAGTGTTGAGTCCACGATAAAATATAGCAATACGTTTGGAGTGGAAATCCCATCACCTTTCAAACATTGCAGTAAATAAAAATTAAAACACACGCTAAAAAAAAAAAAAAAAAAAAAAACTGCGAGGAAGCTCTCTTGACACATTTATCTGGGATTTCTGTACGTCCACACCTTTTCCGCCACATGCACTGAGCACAGAGGCCCGGTGCACATCAGCAGCGTGCAAGGCAGCTCCCGGAGGGTCAGCATCCAGCAGCCCCCCTGCACAGGCCCCACCGCTCCCCTCCCTACCTGCACCTCCCCTCCAGGCTCCTCTCCCCACCCGCTCCTCCCCTGCCCTCCTCTCCTGACTCCTCTACCCACCTAAGCCTCCCCTGCACCTCCCCTCCTGGCTCCTCTCCCCACCCGCTCCTCCCCCGCACAGCCGCTACCAGGCTCCCCCACAGGGCACTGCCAGCAGCAGGCAGGCCTTTCCACACACCCCTCAGCCCTCCTCTTGCAGGAAGTCATCCACCTGGAGCTCAGCGGAGTTCCCCTCGTCGAACCCCCTCCATCCCCCCATCCCCCCACCCCCGCAGGACAACGCTTGTCCTGATGTACTCGCTGACCCCGACCTCAAGAGCAGCTGGGGAAAAGTGCTGGGACACTGTCCACGCAGACGTTTCCTGCTCCTACAGGCGATGGGCAAACGTGCCCCTCCGCCACCCCCCTCCTCCGCGGCCCTGAACGCAGACCCTGGCCCTCTGCTCCAGGCTGGCCCCCCAGGCACCTGGCAGGGCCCGCTCCAGCTGCAGGGTCTGGCGGGGAGGCGGGGACATTTCCGTCCCTGGAACTGGCGGGACCCAGCCAGAGACCTTTCCAGAGCACGCGGCACCAGCAGGGAGGCCCAGAAGGACAGGCAGGAAACGGTGGCCTTGCAGAGTAAGAAGGCTCTTCCAACCGGGACCCCGCCCCCACCGGTCCCCGCGGAAAAGACACGCGAGGACAGCCACGCGAGGGACGAGGGACAAAACGAAGCCCGACGGGACCGGCCCCGGCTCGGGAAGGAAGCGCACGCTCTGCGGGCGGAGGTCAGAGAAGCTTCCAGGAGGCTGAGGGTCGCAGTCAAGGACCCGCTTTCCCTTCTCGAAACTAAACACACGACATCAAACTGGGCCCCGCACAAAGGGCCTGGAAGAAGAAAGCGCGAAACTGCGGGGAGAAGAGGTCCAGGCGGTGCGGGCGGGGCGGGGACTCCAGGGGCCGAGGGACCCCCGGGCAGACGCAGTGGCAGTGGCAGTGGCAGCGCCGCCGGTTGTGCCCGTGGGACTGAGGGGCGCCGGCAGGGCCCTCGCCGTTGCAAGCACCCCCCACGCCAGCCCTGGGCCACGCCCCGAACCTCCTGGACCCTATGTCGCCCCCCCCCCACTCCCCGACCCTTCACCCTACTGAGACTAGCCAGGCCTTCTGGAACCTTCCAGGCCCCCCCCCCCCCCCCCAGGCGTCCAACCTTCTGCCAATTAACTTCCACGCTGCCCGCCTGTGAGGTGAGCCCCGAACCTTCCGGAACCTCTGGCGCCGCCGGACTGAGAGTGGGGCCTTCAAGGCTCGTGGAACCTTGTGGAACCCGAGTGTGCGCCGTGCGCATGCGTGGGCGCGGGGCCTGCCGGGAGTGGCGCGCGCAGCGCGGGAGACCCCCTCTCTTGCTGACACGCCCGGGCTGTGGGAAGCGCGGCTGCGGCCCGGAGAGTCTCCGCGCTCACCCTGCTGTGCCCGCCGCTTGGAGGCCTCGCTGTCCAGGCTTCCAGAAGGTTCTCTGCGGTCGCCGTGGGGACGCGTGGGGACGCGTGGGGACGGAGGGCGCAGGGAGCCGGCGGGCGGCGTTCGAAAGGGCGGTGGGGGGCGGGGGGCACCGTGGGCGCCTGTCCCGGGCCCTCAGCGGGGGGCTGCTGGGCTGCCCGGGTCCTCGCGGGTGCGGACACCGCGGGTGAGGGGCCCCCCCAGACAGGCGTCCCCCCTCAGTCAGGTACTCCCCCAGAGAGGTGCTACCTCAGGCAGGTGTCTCCCCCCCCCCCCCCCCCCGCAGGCAGGTGCTCCCCAGACAGGCGTCCCCGCTCAGGCCGTTGGCTCCAACCCCCACGGGCGGCCACTCTCCCCTTACAAGTGGCCAACCCCCTCAGACAGGAAACACCCTCCCCTCCGGCAGGTGCTCCCCCAGAAGGTGTCCCCTTCGGGCAGGTGCTCCCGCCCAGGTGTGGGGGGGTGGGGGGTGGGAAGCAGTTTTGCCTCAGGATCCCGGGCTCGCAGACTTGGGGGTGCAGATGGGTCCCCGCGGGAACGCTGGGCGGAAGCGGGCACTGCCAGGTGCCGGGGGGATCCTGGGGCATGGGCCAGGGTCAGGGCTCAGGTGTGGGGACCCCCGGGCCCTCCCCCGCCCGCGCTTCAGGGCCGCCCGATTCCGCGGGAGGGGTGGGGTGCGGCGGTGGGGCGCAGCGGAACGTTCTGGCGCACACTGTGGCCACTGCGCAAGTCAGGCTGCAGGCCTCCAAGGGAGCAGGGTGGTCGCCGCGTGCTGCCCCGCATTTGTCCATCGCCTGTAGGAGCGGGAAACGCCTGCGTGGACAGTGTCCCAGCACTTTTCCCCAGCTGCTCTTGAGGTCGGGGTCAGCGAGTCATCAGGACAAGCATTGTTGGGGGGGGCATGGGGACCTCGGCTGAGCTCCCAGAGGAGGCAGCCCCAGGTGACTTCGTGCAAGAGGAGGCCTGAGGGGTGTGTGGAAAGGCCTGCCTGCCGCCAGCAGTGCCCGGTGGGGGAGCCTGGGACCTGCTGGGCAGGGAGGTGCCCGTGGGGAGAGGAGCTGGAGGGGAGATGCAGGGGGGGTGTAGGTGGGGAGAGGAACTGTGAGGGGAGGTGAAGGGGAGGTGCAGGGGAGGTGTGGGAGGGGAGAGGAGCGTGGAAGGGGAGATACAGGGGAGGTGCGGGTGGGGAGAGGAGCCAGGAGGGGAGGGGAGGGGAAGTTCAGAGGGGAGAGGAGCGAGGAAGGGGAGGTGCAGGGGAAGTTGGGGTGGGGATAGGAGCTGGGAGGGGCTGGTGGATGCTGGTGGACCCCAAAGCCTCCCTCCGGGATCCCCGCACCCTGCTCACGTGGGTCCTGCAGACACTCATCCTGTGAGGTGGTCTCTGTGACGTGCAGGCTGCTGACGTGTGTCCCGGTCTCCTCACCTATAGGTTCAAGTTCCTGCAGGAGATGATGCTCCTCTGGGCCTTTCTCCTTGTCATCTGGTTGCCTTAGGTCACCCTGGCTAAAGCTTGTTAAGTATCGATTCCTCTCCCTGTCTTCCCGGAGATAAGACTTTACTGTTATCCAGGGTCAGAGAAAGGGTCTGGGTGGGATTCCGTCACCTTAGGCAGCCGGGACCCCCGATGTCAGTGCAGTTGGTGGGCACAGGGTGGGTTTGGAAGGGTCCCGAGCTAGGTGAGGGTCGGGAGGGCGTTTCTAGCTCGGCCCTCCCTCACCTGGGAAGGGCAGCGTTGGAGAGTCCAGGGAAGTCTGGGAGGGCGCTGGCCTTTTCTGACTGCCAGGCTCTCTTGGGCACAGGGGCCGTCATCTGCGGGGCAGAGGGTCCCCTCAGCTGACTCCCTGGCGGTGCTCGCCCGCGTCTGTCTCTGGGAACAGGAACAAGTCCCGCGTGTACCCGGTCTCTGCCCGGAAGCTACCCTGGCCAGAGCGGAGCCCATCGAGGGCCGGGCGGTGGAAGCCTCCAGAAGTCCTTCAAGGCAGGGGGAGGGCACAGCCAAGGGTAACGGTGGATGGCGCCCGGGGCACTGGAGCCAGATGCTGCTTACTGTTTCCTCAGGGACCTATAATCTAAAATGCTACGATTGTTGGACCATCAACAATTTTAAGTGTCCACAAATTACGTTGTGTCCAACAGACCTCAGGCACTGTATGACCATCTGTGTTCGTAAGTACCTGTTTGTCTTCCTTGCGCGTTGTGAATTAGGCACCCCACCTGAGCACTTTCAGGGAGCTGTCTGATCTGCTCTGTCTTGGACCCAGCCCCATGGCCCTTGGCCTGCTCTGTCCCCATCCTGAGAGCCCACCCCAGCCTCTAGGCTCAGCCCCAGGAGAGGCCGGTGTGCACCATCCTGGAGAGCCAGGCACCCCGCAAGGTGGGGCTGTCAGGGTCCACGTGCACCATGGGGGGTTGCCAGACCCTAGGCCTCTGCTCCGTGTCAGTCCTTGGTGGGGGTGCTGGTGCCCCCGAGTCGCCCGGGCGGTCCCTTGTTGCCCATTTGATTCAGGCTGGTGGGGGGAGGGCTTCCAGCTAAGTAGGCCCGAAAAGCGGGCATCCTGCCGACTTCTCAGGACAAGGACTACTGCACACGGAGGGCAAGGCCAAGTGTGGGCTCAGGGCAGAGCGTGACTTTTCAGGGTGCTCTTGGCTCTTACTCAGAGGCTCAGGTGCCCTGAGAAAGGCGTCTGCTCGCCAGGGCCCTAAGCTGAAGCACAGGGTCGGCCAGAGGCCAGTGACATTCAATGAGTCTGGGAGGCTGCAGCCAGTACAGGGCCTGGCAGGGAGGCAGTGGCCCCGTGTGGGGCCCTGCCGGTCCCTGTCCTCTGGCCCCTGGCCTTCCCCAGTGTCTCTTTGCACCTTAACGTGCCAGTCTGTGTTCCAAGCCCCCCGCAACACGGTCTTCTTTCTGCCTCCTCTTGGTGGTACCAGCTGGCCTACCCTGTGGGCATCTGGGGCTTTGGAACTCAGGAAGGAGCTGGAATCTGTCCCGGGTTCCTGCAGCGGGCACCCGTTGTGTGCAGGTCTCGGCCTATCGACGTGCAACGATATGGCGGGACTGGCCCTCGTGGTTCTTGTGATGACTGAGGACGCCCTCGGCGCAGCCGTCAGGAACTGGGAACCCACAGGGCTGTGGCTCACGAGTCCTGGAGCTTCCAAGGCACACGGCCAAGTCGTGGTGGGACGAGAGATGCACGGGCTGGGAGTGTGCCTTTTCTGGGCTCAAGGGGGGCATCTGGGGTTTCCCGGGCCCGTCTTCATTGGTGAGTTTACAACACGAGGGCAGGACTCTAAAACGCGAGAAGAAGAGAAACCAGAGACCCGTGGTCAGCTCTGGAGCCCCACCAAGAGCCCTGGAACGAAGGAGCCTCGGGCGGTAGCGGTGCGGGGGTGCGGGCTCTGTATCTAGTCCAGCGGCTGGTGGTGTTTCCCCCAGAGAGCCGTCCTTGAGGTGGGTGCCTTGGCAGTCAAAGCTCCTCAGGCACTTGCACCACAGGAGGAACAGAAGCCACCTTCAGAGCTCCGCTGCTGCCCCTCTGGGAGACTCTGGTGGGTGGCGGGTTGCCGCGCTGGGATGGCTGCTTCTGAAGGGGGCGTTGGGCTCTGTTTCCCAGCCTCTCGCCCTGTGTGGCTCTGGGCTATACTTGGCCCTGGGAGAGCCCGCATGAGGTCTGCAGGGCTGAGGTGAAGCAGACGGTTGGTCTCGAAGGTCGTGATGGTTCTGCGGTGGTGGACGCCAGGGGACCCCATCCAGCATCTCCACACTTCATCCTGTTTCACGTCCATCCCATCAGCCCCGTTGCCCAGGAGCAGTTCCTAAGAAGGTAGCAGTTGCATGGCCGCTGGCCTGCACAGGCGACAGGTGTGTGGGTGAACACCTCACACATCTTCACGAGAGTCTCCTGTGCGTGGGCCGAGACGGGGGGCGGGGGCAGAGAAGCATGGCGTCCATATTTTCATCCCAACTGGGCTTTTCCCCCCGGCCCCGCCCTGCCTCAGCGTCAAATGGACCTGGTTTTGGACTGTCCCTCTGATCGCCAGCCGGCACCGATAAGCAGATAAGCCTCTAAGAGATGGTCGACATCTTTGGTCATTAGGGAAATTAAAATTGAAAACACGATTAGGTGTCTCTAATCAGAGTGACCGAAGTCAAAAACAGTGGCCACACCAAAGGCTGGCCAGGACGGTAAAGAAACCAGATTTTCGTATGTGGCCAGTGACAGTGAAAAATGGGACCACAAATTATGGGGAACGCGGTCCGGTTTCTTAAAAACACAACATGCAGCTACCGTCGATCCCCGAATTGCACTTCTGGGGGTTTTCCCGGAGGAGTTGAAACTTCGCCTGTGGGAAACCATGCATGGGTGTTTGTTGTGGAGTCATTTGTAGCACCTCGATCCCTGAAGTAACCCAGACATCCTGGAGCACCTGAACGGTAAAGACACCGTGGTGAGTCCACCGTGGGCGTTACTCGGCAGTAAAGCAGGGCAGCTACTGCTCCGTTATCCTGAATGAGTGTCCTGGGAAACACGGGGAATGAGAAAGGGCCAGCTCCAGAGGTAACTGTCCATGTTTCCTCTTATAAAATGTTCTAGAAATGACCAATTTCTAGAAGCGGACCCTGGAATCGTTTTGTGGGAGTCAATGGCCGGGCATTTGGGTGTCAAAGAGGTGGGTGTGTCTATATGAGGGATGACTGTGGTGTAAGCCTGGTGTTCACCGTCACCACTTTGAGAGCCGGTGCCCTAGTCGTGCTGCCGCACTGAGGTCTGGCCACGTGGTACCGTTGGAAGTGACTGAGTCCAGGTACATGGGAGCTTTCGTATTTCCTGAAAACGTTTTGAAGATACAATTATCGGAAGTAAGACACTGAACTTCAGAAACAATTTAAGATCTAACGGATCATTAATGACACTAATATTAAAATGGCTACAAGTAGGAACCCATGATTTCAGAACAAACAAAATTCATATGTTTTGCTTCATAGAGGCATGCTTTGAAATGAGAACATAAAAACTCTGAGAATAAAATACAGAACATGGTATACAACGTAAATACCGACCCCAAGCTCTTAAGCACGCACTGTGGCAAAGCTAACGTGAACTCAAGGGCGTTGCTTGTGTGAAGAGCAGAACAGCACTGGATGGAGATGAAAGGGTGAAACAACCGGGAAGACACCAGCATCGAGGTGCACACACGCCCGACGATACAGTAGGAAGGGCCCCACCGAAAAATGGCCCCAGAGCTTAGGAAATGTAGGTAGGGGCACAGTCATTAACATACCTCTGCCAATGGCTGCCAGGTAGCTAGAGCAAGGACCCCAAGTTTACCAGAGTCATACAGCTGGGGTAGACCAAGTCTTTCTCTAAAGGAGCAGAAGAAACCCCACTTAGCTTAGTAAGCCACCTAGACTCGTGGCAAGTGCCCCGCACTGCCTGTGAGGGGGTAGGAGAAGCCACGGAGTGTTGGTAAACAGAGTGATCGTTCCTATGTCCCAACAGATCTTTACCCATAGACACAGCTGATGGACTGGGACTGCCCCATGGGCTCTTGTTTGCCAACCTCTGCTACAGAAGGTCTGAAGGATGCTGGTTACGAAGGAGGAATACTCATGATGTGTGACAGCAGAACCACCCATGACCCAATACACGTTTTTCACAAGATCGCTAATGATGTTTGTGATACTGAGTTCATTCCAGGACCTGATGCAAGCATCTACACGTGTCAAAGGAAGGCATTTCTGCAGAGTTCCTTCTCTGTTACGGTGGACTTAAGCTAGAAATCGTGACTCCAAAGAGAACTGGGGAAACCTCCACTCCTTATAATCACACAGAGCAGTTCTGAATAACCAAAGACCCAAAGAGAAGCCACATGGAAGTTAGGAAAGAAGAAGGACTCCATGATTCTAAAGCTAGGACGTGGGGAAAATGAGTGGAGTGCAGCGAAGCAGAGTCGAGAGTGCAAATAGACACTCTCGGCCTCTCGTAGAAGAGAGAACGTGTGCCAAGGCCCCAAGCTTCCACTCAGGAAGACAGAAGAATAGGAAATCCACCCAAAGAAATGAGGTAGGGAATGTCAGGAAGACAGCAGAAATCCTTGTAATGGGAATACAAAAACCCAGAAAGAATCCCCACAAAGCCAACAGTTGATTCTTTGGAGGGATTCGTAGTATGGGTAAAATGGGGTAGGGGAGCTCAAAGGCAGAAATGTAAAATTCACACTTTCGTTATCAGAAATGCAAAGGGGGGGCATCCATCAGAGGCCACTTTTTTCTTTCCCTTGTAGAGAAAACAAGAAGCCACTATGATAGCCTTCCTGTGACACATTGGAGAATCGTGATGAAATGAATCACACCTTGAAAAACACAGTTGAATTGGTTCTGACCCACAATGAGATTGTAAGGCTGAAGTGCCCTGAATCCTTTCTGGAAAACCTAGAAATGGAAAACCTGGAAATCCTTTTTGGAAAACCAACTAGATATTGCATCTGTGGTAAAGTCCACTAGCTTCGTAGGAGAAATCACCCTACCGTACACAAACTCTTCCAGATAATAAATGAGGAGGATTGCTCCCCAACACATTCATGACGACAGTCTGAATCTAACACAAAGCCTAGGAAGGACGTTGGAAGGATGGAAACCACAGACGAACCTCTCCTGTGACTAGAGCTGCAACGGTACTAGCCAGATCTGAACCAATAGAATCCTACTGTGGATAAGCTATACCACACCCAATGGAATGTTGTATCCTGCATGGCATCCTGGAACAGGAAAAGAACATTAAGGGGAAAAGAATGAAATCTGAATAAAGTGTGGGAAAATGTGCCATAGGATGGCAAATGATGAGAGACAAGAGGGGCCTGGGTGTAGGTGTTTAGAACACACAGACACACACACACAAACACATACACACACTGCAGTGTGGCTTACAATTGAAACCAACTAGTTCAGTTCACCGTCTTAGCAAAGAAAATGGGAAACATCACAGCCACAGATGCTGAAAACTGATGAAATCCAGCAACCTTTCTGAATTAAACAAAAAAATTGAGGAAATGGAAGACGAGAGGTCATTTTCTGTCCCAAAGAAAATACTGGAACACTTTTCCCTTGTGGTGAAAGTGGGGTCAGAGGCCTCTTGTCACGACCTCCACTTCCATGAGGCAGAATTATGGGTGGCTCAGGAATTATTAGGTCACGGGGAGAAATGATACACACAGTGGCTGGGATAAAGGAAGCAAGCAGCTACTACTCACCAAAGATGATGAACTTTGGACATAAGCAGTGCCTTGGGCAATGGCCCGAAATACAAGGTCAGTACTCAAAAATCAAATTAAAAAACCCATGGTGTATTTATACAACAACAATGAACACGTGGAAAATAAAATGTGCAAAAACACACATAGCATTTGAAAACCACCACATACCTGGAAACAAACGCAAGCAGATTTCTGCAAGATTTCCATATCGAAGCTGTGAAACAGGTGAAATGGAACGACTTAAACCAACGGGTGAGCCAGGCTTCTGGGTGGAGCAACCCAGTAGAGGTAGGACAGCTGTTCTCCTCAAGTTCATCCTCAGATTCCATGAAATCCCAGTCAGAGTCTCACCAGGTTAGTGTGTGTGTGTGTGTGTGTGTGTGTGTGTGTGTGTGTGTGTGTTGGGATGGGGGTGGGGGCAAGTTGATTCAAAATATTCAAATGTTTATGGAACTTTGGGGGCTGGGAATGTCCAAGGCAATCTCGTGGAAGAAGAGAGGAACAGAGAACCTGCACTCTTACGCAAGATTCTTTCGTCTCGTCAATGCACATGGTCTAGTGTTGGTGTTGGGATTGAAAAATAGACTGACATGGGCGCCTGGGTGGCGCAGTCGGTTAAGCGTCCGACTTCAGCCAGGTCACGATCTCGCGGTCTGTGAGTTCGAGCCCCGCGTCAGGCTCTGGGCTATGGCTCAGAGCCTGGAGCCTGTTTCCGATTCTGTGTCTCCCTCTCTCTCTGCCCCTCCCCCGTTCATGCTCTGTCTCTCTCTGTCCCCAAAATAAATAAACGTTGAAAAAAAAAAAGAAAAATAGACTGACAGGGAGAAAAGAGGTCTCAGAAAAAGCCACGCACTTTCTGACAATGTTGACCCGGAAGGTTGTGGGATAAGACACTCATTGGCACTAACCAGTGGTGGGTGGAGGAGATCTTATACACGTGATTTACACAACAGAAGCAGTTTCAGATGCTTTCTAGATCTCCATGTAAATAGTAAAAGAATAAAACGTGGGCTTTATTTTTTTGGAAGGGAAATGTAGAAGAATGTATCCCTGGGATAATTAAGAATTTAAGACACCTGAACAATATAGTGTTGATCACAGATGAGGAAAAGCGGTAGTGGGATTACATAAAAATTCACAACTTCTGCCTCTGAGAGATACTGATAAGTGTAAAGATGCCACAGATGAAGAGAAGGCCCTTGAAAACACTGTCTGCCCAAGGGCTTATATTCCGTATATGGAATGAACTTCTTCTACGAATCACTACTTGAACAAGCAGATCATCCAATAGAAATTGGAGCCAAAGGCTTGGAGGCTATTTACCAGAAAATGATATCCAAGTGGGTACTAAATATAAGAAAAGTCATCCAACGTGAACGTTTCTGGTGGAAATGAAACTCAGAACTATGGTATGGTAACACCAAAAGGAATGATTAAGCATTCACAAACAGCTACTTGTGTGGTGGCAAGATGTTGAGGTGGACACGATCCTTTGGAGTATAAATAGGTTCACCTGCTCTGCAAAACTTCAGCAGCTTCTGCTAAAGCCATATGTATGCATCTTAAGGACTCAGCATTTACCACCATGTCAAGAACTCACACACGCTCACCTCATGTGAGGACGAGAATATTCACTGCAGAGCTCTTTGGGGGAGGTGACAGCCAGAAACAATGCTAATGCCCATCTGCAGTCAACCATGGAATGTTCATCAGTGGAAAAGTGTACAATGGGGAGAGTAAACCATATACAGCGCTGGGCCACATCAGGGATGGGTGTCCCAAACACAAAACAGAGAAAAGAAGCCAGACCCCAAACAGACAGTACAGGAGTTCATATTCACAAAGTGCAAAAACAGACAAAACTAACACATAGGCTTGGAAATCCAGACATTTCTTATCTTTAGCCTTGGCTGCTTTTAGTGCCTGATGGAGGAACAGAGGCGGGAATTCGGTAGTTTTTATCCAGTTCTGTTTCTGGAGCTCGTGCGAGTTCCATGGTTATGAGCACTTCCTGAAATCCAGTCAGCTGTCGGCTGGCTTATGAGTGTGCACTCTTCCGTAGAACGTTGGACTTCCAGAAACCCTTCATGTGGCAAATAGAGACAAGCAAGTGATGGGAGCTTAGCTGGGAGTTCCTTCCTTTGACCTCAGAGCCATGAGTGGAAATGTCAGTGGTGGCAAGTTCCAGGGAGAAAGTATCAGGTAAACCCTGGGGTCACAAGGGAGCAGAAGTGGTGAGTGAGCGCCGAAGAATTTAACTCAGGGACTCTTTAAGGAGGCCTCAGATGGCGCCTTGCTCACATGGCCAAGGTACACATGCTTGTGCACCTTAAGGACTCAGCCTTGGTGGTTGGCCAAGGCTGTTGGGTGAGCCTACCAGTGAAGGTAATCACAGTAGTTGTGGGACCCTGCTTGCGGTGGAGCACCCTGTCTGTGCTGGGGCGCAGGTTGACATTAAGGGTGCATCGAGGTTTATATGTTGGGTCAGGAGCTGGGAACACCTGGCCGAGCGTCCCAGGCGGGAGCTCGGCCTAGAGGGGCCACACCGAGTCTCAGAAAATCAGGTGAGGGCCACATGGACGGGGCACTCCACTTCAGGGTCTGTGTGATCCTGTGAAACATGAGCAAAACATTTCTTTGGCCTCTGTTCTCTTTCTAGAGCCCTGAGATTCTTAGGACAAATAATGAACAGGACATTTCATCTGTGCAGCCATGTGCCAAGGCACCTTGATACTATTTAGAGACAGCCAGAGGCAGAGATGAGATGGCCGTGTAGACAGAAAACCATCTCCAGGAGAAGTTGTCCATGGAGGAAACAGACCCTCTGGTGGCCTTTCTTGGGCGTTCTTTATCCGTGAAAATTCTAGGCAACGTAGTCACATCTGGGGATGTATAACACCAGTTACTGGGTGAACTGTGCTTTGTTGTTTGCAAGCAGAAAACCTGAAATCAATGACTTTCATGTCTACTTTTTAAGGTTTGAACAGTCGGGAGCTACTTGTTTACAAGAACTGTACGAGCAACTGCACGTTTGTGTATCCAAGCGAAGTGCCTGATGAAGCCCCAAGAGTCTTAAGAACTAACAGCTTCTATTTCGTCCGTTGTTGTGGTGCAATGACTTGCAATGAAGGAGGGCCCACTAATATGGAGAGGGAGATCACACAGGACCAGACTATTGAGGATGAGTTAGAAGGAACTGTATGCTTGGGGGAGTCAACACTTTCCCTGAGCATTGCCTCCATCCTGGTCAGCCATACACTGACATGAGAAGCCCTCTGGGAGGGTCTGATCTCTTCCCTCATTCCTCAGAGCAAGTTCACTCTCCTTTCCTCCCTTGTGAGCCAGGGATACTGACCCACAGGGCCCCAGATGGACCAGTTACCCTTTCCCAGCTTATTTCAAGAGAGAAATAAAGAACATTATTGCTTGGGTACTGCTTACCTAGAGATGTGTTTGTGGTTTTAGCATTTGATCTGTTTCTTCCTCTTTAGACATCATCTTGCAAATAGACCAAAACATCTTGTTGCTTTAGCATGCAGAGATGGAGTATTTTTTTAAGTTTATTTTTCAGAGAGAGAGAGAGAGAGAACATGCATGGGAATGTGAGCAGGGAGGGGCAGAGAGAGGGAGACAGAGTCCCATGCTGGGCTCAAACTCAGGAACCATGAGATCACTACCTGAGCCTAAGTCAGACGTGCAACTGCTCAACCAACTGAGCCACTCAGGTACCCCAAGAGACTAAGTATTTTAATTAAAGGCAAACAGTTATGGGGGAGAGTGTACGAGTTCACTCAGAGAGGTCCCAACTATGCTCAGACCACAGGCACCTGAGGCCACCTGAGACTCTGTGCTTTAGTTCTCAGGTGGCAATGATGGAAGCCGAGAGGGAGCTGGGCAAGAGGTGGCACGTGGATATCATGGCCCGACGTTAGAGACTGTGCCCGGTGCCCAGTGTGGGCCAATCAGACAAGTTGTGCACGAGCCGCAGTCCTCCCTCAAAGTTGGGCCTATCCTCCCACCAGGGCTAGAAGGTCTCCCAGGTGCTGACATTTGAGCAGGGGGAGAGGCTGGGAGTCTGCTGGTGACCACCTTGAAATGGCATGGAGACTTCTGTGCTGAGGTTGTGATTCTCCTTGCACATGTGGTGGTTTCAGAAAAGAGGTGTGAGGGGAACAGAAAAGGAAGATCTTCTTAGCCCTCATCCTCTCCTCCTTTTTTAAATCAAACTTGAGTTTAAATTAGATGAAATTCATGTAACATAAAATGCATCATTTCAAAGGTATAATTCAGTGTTTTGTTTTTTTTGTTTTTTTTTTTTACTATATTCACAATCTTGTGCGGCCATCACCAGTATTTAATTGCAGAATATTTCCCCCTCCCCCCAAAAGGAAACCTGCATCAGGTAAGTGGTTTGTCCTCATTCATCTGTAGGTCTTTGCAACCACTGATCTGCACTCAGTCTCTCTGGATTTGCCTCTGCTGGGTCTCTTGGACTTGGTTCAGGAGAGAAGCAGAATCAGTATGAGACATAAATATATGTGGCCAGAGAAGAAGGGAAGAAGAGAGGTATGGCAGAAAAGGGAGTGAGAAGAGAGACCTAACTTCCATCAGGAAAATTAAAAAGGGACTTCTACATACCCTTCATATAGTAAAGCCAAAGCCAAAGAACACAGAAGACCAAGAGTTGATCTTAAAAGCATCCAGAGATTAAATAAGGATCACAGTTAGGGATGTTAGTGCAACTCCCGGGCTACCTTTCATTGTGAACAATACAAGCCAGATGATACTAGACCAGTGTGTTAGTTCATGTTTACCGCTGTGACAAAATACCAAATGGAGAGTATGGATCCAACACAGAAGAAACTTACTCCTTCCATAAAGTGTAAAATGAGAATTCCTAGAAGGCAAGTAGCTCTCCTGTTAGCAGTAAATTCAACGTGTACTGTCCAATGTTTCCAGGTCCCGCTGGTGGGAGAGGGCAAAACATGGAGAATTGTGTGGGACGTTTCCATGGTCTAACGCCAGAGGAGGTGCACGTGATATTTGTGGCAATTCCATTGACGAAAACTTAGACACATGACTACACCAACTGCAAGGTAAGCTGGGAAGTGTAGCCTGTGTATGTGTCTAGGAAGCAGAGGACATGTGATTGATGGACAGTTAACATCATCTGCCCCCTTTAACATCTTCAGAAGGCTAAAATAAAAGCACTTCGTAACTGGAAAAAACACTCTACAAAATGATCATTGAAGACGGTGGCTAAAATAAACATTTTCAGATCAACAATTTTGAGATTGACCTTTACCAGCAGAACCTTACTCACAGAAATTTTAAAGAATGATCTTTAGGAAAAATGGAGTTTATCTACTAGGAACATTTTAAATACAGAAAAGAATGGTGAGCACAGAAAATAGTGAACATGTGAGTAAATGGAAACACAAATCCAATCACATCTTTATGGTGTTAAAGAAACAAAATAGAACTTTAGTTAAAAAGAGCTCTAGGGCACCAGGGTGGCTCGGCTGGTTGAACATCTGACTCTTGATTTCGACTCAGGTCATGATCGCACGGTTTGTGAGTCCGAGCCCCACATCAGGCTCTGCGATGACAGTGTTGAGCCTGCTTGGGATTCCCTCTCTCCCTCTCTCTGTGTGCCTGCACTGCTCACATGAGCGCATGTGCACGTGCTCTCTTGCTCTCCTTTTCTCTGTATTTCTCTCAAAATAAACATAAAAAAATGATTCTATAAAAAAAATCTCTAAAGTTAAAAAGATAAGCTCTAAAGTGTCTGCATTTTGTTTTGAGATGCCGTTGAATACTTTTGTATCTTAAGTTACAAAATTCTTTTCAGAATGTCTAAGATAACGACCAAGATGGTAGACATGGAATATATATCTTCCAAAATGGGAGAGAAAGGGGAACAGAGTTTAAAAGTGGAGAACTTGGAGGAGGATTCTGGGAAGAAGTAGGAAGGGCAAAGAACCTGTCTCACCACCTGGACAATGATTGCACTGGCAGAATCAATCTTATGTAACTATTTTGGAAATGTGGCATCTGTTTAAGGCTTGAAACTTCCAGGGAAAGACTTGGACAGTAAGATGTAGTCAATTTGAGCTCTTAGCATGGTAGCAACTACCCATCTCCCACCTCATCTCACAGCGGACACCTGCCCATATGCTCCTGGAGCATCTTGCACACAGCTGTGGGAGCTTGGGTGGACAAAAAGCACCCTGTCTTCCAGATGTTGGGGATCCGTGCTCTGATTGCTGATTGCTGCTTCCAATCACAGAGGTTCCAAGAAGTTGAATGAACTCCAAGGAAGTTGAACTCAATGAGACCCCATCAAGACAGCTTAAAATGAAAATTTCAAGAAACAAAACAAAACAAAACTAGTATCTTAAATGCAGCAAAGAGTAGTGAATCATCCCATACAGAGGATCCTTGAGAAGATCATTAGCTGATATCTCATCATAAATGGAGGCCAGGACAAAGTGATAAAAGAAAAAAATTGTCAATCAAGGATCCTATATCTGGCAAAACTTTCCTTCAAAAGTGAGGGGGAAATTAAGACATTTCCTGATAAACAAAAGTTGAGTGAGTTTGTGCACTCTAGACCTGCTCTGCAAGAGATTTTCAAAAGAATCCTGATAGGTGAAATGGAAGAACACTAGACAGTAATCAAAGCTATGTGGAGAAATGATCTCAATATAGATAAATGCTTTGGCAATTATAAAAGCAAACATTATTGTAACAATAACTTGTATTAGTCCTTTAAGTTTAAACTGTACTTTAACTTTGCTTTCTACATGATTTAAGAGACTAATACATTTAAAGGAAAAAAAAGTATAAAAATTACTATTACTGTAACTCAGATTTTAACTCTAAACTTTTTTGCTATGTAATTTAGAAGACTAACACATATAAAAGAATTTTTAGTTTATGTTTGGGGACACACGGTTTATAAAGATGTAAGTTTGTGATATCAACAACTAAAATGAGTAGGGATGGGTGTGTAAAGGAGCAGAGTTTTTGTATGCCACTGAAGTTAAATTGGTATAAATTCAAATTAGAGAGGTACAACTTTAGGATGTGAAAGGTCATTCTCATGGTCACCACAAAGAAACTCACTATAGAATACATACAAAGGGAAATGAGAAAGGAATATAAATTTCACTACAAAAAAATCAACTAAACACAAAAAAAGACAGGAATGCAAGAAAGAATGTACAAAAAGCTGTCCAGATATAAGAAGTAGGGAGCACAATGACAGTAGGAAGTCCCTCTTTATCAGTAAGTACTTTAAATACAAGTGGATTAAGTTCTGGTCAAAAAACAAAGATTGGAAGAATGGATATAAACATATGACACATCCAATAATGGATAAACAAATATGTGATATATATACACATATATATATTTAATGGAGTATATATATGGATTGTATATATATGGAATATTATATGTATATAACAGAGTATTACACATCCTTAAAAAAGAATGGGATCTCGCTATTTGTGAAAACATAGCTGGACCTAGAGGGTATTATACTAAGTGAAATAAGTCAGACATAGAAAGACAAACACCATATGATTTCACTTATATGGGGAATCTAAAAAACAAAGGAAATGAACAAACAAAACAAAACAAATCAAAACAGAAACAGACTCATAGATACAAAGAACAAACTGATGGTTGCCAGAGAGGAGAAGGTGGGGGAATGAGTAAAAGAGGTGAAGGCGATTAAGAGGTACAAACTTCCAGTATACAATAAATAAGACATGGGGATGAAAAGTACAGCATAGGAAATATAGTCAATGATATTGTGATAGCATTGTATGGTGCCACATTGTAGGTATACTTGTGAGCATAGTGTAATGTATAGAATTCTCAAGTCACTATATTGTACATATGAAACTAATATAGCCTTGTATGTCAACTATACTTCAATTAAAAAAAACAACAAAAATAACCACATGACCTAACTATATGCTGTCTACAAGTGACTCGCTTGAGATTGAAAGACACAAACAGTTTGTAAGAGAAAGGATACAAAATGATATTCCATGCATATAGTGACCAAAAGAGAACGGGGGTGGCTATACCAACATTAGACAAAATAGACTTGAGATTTAAAATAAAAAAGCTTAGACAAAGAAGGACATCATATATGAACAAAAAGTTTCAGTACAGCAAAAAGATGTAATAATTATAAACATTTGCACACATAACAGACCATCAAAATATGTGAAGCAAAAAATGACAGAATTGAAGGAAGAAATAGACATTTCTACAGTAACAGTTGGAGAATTCAAGATCTCATACATGATAGGATGGAAAACCATAGAGAAGATTAGTGAGGAAATGGACAATAATCCAACTGGACCTAACAGACATATTCACAACACTCTTCCCGACAACATTCTTCTTAGGTGCACAGGATAGACCTGATAGACCTGGTGAGACCATATGGTAGGCCATGAATTAACTCTCAGTAGGTTTCAAAAAAGATATTACACAAAGTATCTCCTCTGACAGGAACAGGACAAAGTTAGAAGTTAATAACAAAAGTAAAACTGGAAAAGCCACACAACTGTACACAAATGGATCAGGAAGAAGTCATACGGGTAATGAAGTAATAAAAACTCAAGATGAGAAAAATGGAATAGAGAATAGAAAGAAATAGATAATGAAACCAAAATTTGGTTCTTTGAAGAGATCAATGAAATTGACAAACCTTATCTAGATCAACTAAAGAAAAAGAGAGACAGAGAGAAGGCTCAAATTATGAAAATCAGAAATGAAAGTGGGGACATAACATTGATTCCACAGAAATAAAAATGATTATAAAAAAATAAAAATAAAAATAACATGAACAACTGTACACCAAAAACTGGGATAACCTAGATGAAATGGATATATTTCTAGGAAAAAAAACCCTACCAAGAGTAAGTCATAAAGAAATAGAAAATATGAACAGATCTGTAACTAGCAAGGAGATTGACTCAGTAGTCACAAATCTCCCAACAACAAAAATCTTGGATCTGACAGCTTCACTGGTGATTCTACCAAACATTTAAAGAAGAACAAACACTACTCCTTCTCGAACCTTTCCAGAATTTTATAGAGATGGGAACACTTCCTACCTCATTCTATCAGGCCAGCAAGACCCTGAGAACAAAGCCAGACAGTCAGTACAAGAAAACTACAGACCAGTATCCCTTATGAACATTGATGCAAAAATGCTTAACAAAATACTAAGGAACAGAATTCATCAGCATATTAAAAGGATAATACACCATAACCAAGTAGAATTTATTTCTTGGATTCAGAAAAGTTTCAAAATATGAAAATTGATCAATGTAATATGCCACATCCACAAAATGAAGGATAAAACCACCACAAATCATCTCAAGTGATACAGAAAATCATCTGACAAACACTCTTTTGTGATAAAAACACTCAACAAAATAAGAAAGAAAATACTTTGACATAATAAAGGGCATGTATGAAAATCCCACAGCCAACATCATACTTAATGGTGAAAGACTAAAATTTTCCCTCTAAGATCAGGAACAAGGCAAGGATACGTGCTTTCCTCACTTGTATTCAAAATAGTACTGGAAGTTCTAGCCAGAGCAGTTTCACAGGGAGAAATAAAAGACATTAGATTGGAAAGAAAGAAGTAAAATGATCTCTTTGCAAATGATGTGATCTTATATGTAGAAAACCCTAAAGATTGCAAAGAAGTGTTAAAAGTGATAAATGAATTTAGCAAACAAGCAGGATCTAAAGCCAACATATGAAAATCAGTTGCATTTCTATGCAAAAACGTGAACAATCTGAAAAGGAAATGACCACAACAATCCCATTTACAATAGCATGAAAAAGAATAAGACACTTTGGAGTTGACTTAACCAAAGAGGTGAAAGACTCATACAATGAAAACTACAAAACACTGCTGAAAGAGATTAGAGAAGGCATAAATAAATGGAAACACATCCCATGCTCATGGATTAGAAGACAGTATTGTAAAAATGTCAAAATACCAGAAGGGATCTACAGATTCCATGCAATCCCCATCAAAATCCTAATGATGTGCATTGCAGAAATTTTTAAAAAATCCTAAAATTCATATGGAGTCTTAAGGGATATCTACTGGCCAAAACCATCTTGGAAAAGAACAACCGGGAAGACTCACACTCCCTCATTTCAAAACTTACCACAGAACTACAGTCATCAAAACAGGGTGGTACTGGCATAAAGACAGGCATATAAATTAATGGAATAAGTTAGTGAGCCTGGAAATATACCCTCACAAAATGGTCAAATAATTTTTTACATGGGTGTCAAGACCATGCAATGGGGAAAGGACAGTCTTTTCAATAAATGGTGCTGGCAAAACTGGGTATCGATATGAAAAAGAAAGAAGATGGAGCCTTACTTTAAACCATGCATAAAAGTTCACTCAAAGTTGATCAAACACTTAAGGATAAGCCCTAAAACAACAAAACTCTAAGAAGAAAACAAAGGTGGAAATCTTCTCAACATTGGATTGGATAGTGATTTTTTTTTTTTTGGTATGACAGTAAAGGCACAGGAGACAAAAAAAAATTAGCCAAAATTGACTTCATAAAAATTTTAAAAAATTTTGTATCAAAAGACACTATTCACTGAGTAAAAGGCAACCCACAGAAAAAGAACATATTTATAAGTCATATATATGATAAGGTATTAATATCCAGAATACATACTCTTAAAATTCCACAACAACAAAAAACAAATAATCTAAATAAAAAATGGACCAAAGACAGGAATAGACATTTTCCCAAAGCAAATATGGAAATGGGCAATAAGCATACAAAAAGATGCTCAACATCACTAATCACTAGGGAAATGCAAATCAAAAATATGATATGACCTCACACCCATTAGGGTGGCTACTATCAGCAAAAACAGAAAACGATGAATTCTGGTGAGGATTTAGTGAAATTGGAAACTGTGTGTACTGTTGGTGGAAATGTTAAATGTTATAACTGCTGTGGAAAAAGTATGGTGATTCCTCAAATTATTAAAAATAGAATTACCTTACAACCCAGCAATTCCATTTCTGGGTATATATACACAAAAGAATTGAGAGCAGGGACTCAAAGAGATATTTTTACACTCATGTTCATAGCAGCATTATTCACATTGGCTAAACACGGAAGTAACCCAAGTGTCCATTGACAGATGAATAGAAAAGCAAAATGTGTGTATATGTATACAATGGAATATGATTCAACCTTAAAAAGGAAGGAAATTCAGCAGCTTCGTGTGACTGTAGTCCCAGCAAGCAGGCTGAGGGCAGGCATCTGGTTTCACTGCTGACACCACCTAACTACAAGCCCACAGCAGCCCCAGACTGGCCCTTTAATAGCACAGGGCCCACCCCCTGTTGTGGGCCACTGCAGCCAATTAGACTGAAGACAAACACAGCTCAGCCACAACAGCAGAATGCATGCAGTCCACATAGAAGACACTACTAAAGTGCATGATTCTGGTGAACAAGGGGCATTGTGCTGCACGACACCCCAAAACCTCTTCTTCATAAGGCCGCTACTTTCAAGATCAAGAGATGTAGCTGACCTCCCTAACACACAGAGATGAATAGAAAGCTACACAAAATGAGGCAGAAGAATGTCTCCCAAATGAAAGAACAGGACAAAATCACAGCAAAAGAACTAAATGAAATAGAGATAAGAAATGCCTGATAAATAATTTAAGGTAATGATCATAAAAATGTTCACTGGACTTGAGAAGAGTGAGGGGTCCCAGTGAGACCTTCAGCAAAGAGATAGAAAATGTAAAAAAGAATGAATAAGAGATGAAAAACTTAATACTGAAGTTAGAAATACTCTAGAGGGAATTAATAGCAGATTAGAAGAGGCAGAAGAACAGATCAGCGACCTGGAGGACAGAGTAATTAAAAGTAACCAAGCTGAACAAAAAGAAAAAGGAACAATAAAAACTGAGAACTAAGTTTAAAGGAACTCTGCGACACCATCAAGTGTAATAACATTCACATTATAGGGGTCCCAGAAGGAGAATAGAGAGTAAAAGGGGGCAGAAAACTTATTTAAAGAAATAATAGCTGAAAACTTCCGAAATCTGTGGAAGAAAACAGAAACCCAGATTCAAGAGGCACAGAGAGCCTCCAACCAAATTAACACAAGGAGGTCCACACCAAGACACTAATAATTAAATGCAAAAAGTGATAGAGAATTTTAAAAGCAGCAAAAGAAAAAACAGTTACATGTAAGGGACACCCCGTTAGGCTATCAGCAGATTTTTCAGCATAAACTTGGCAGGCCAGAAGGAAGTGGCATGATATATTCCAAGTGCTGAAAGGGGAAAGCCTGCAGCCAGGAATTCTCTATCCAGCAAGGCTGTCACTCAGAACAGAAGGAGGGGGAAAGAGTTTCCCAGACAAACAAAAGTTAAGGAATTCATCACCAATAAACCAGTCCTACAAGAAATGTTAAGGGGAATGCTGAGTGGAAAGAAAAGACCATAAGTAGAGTAAAAAACAAAAACAAAAAAAGGTAGGAAGCACAAAAGCAGCAAAATTAAGTATATCCCACTAAAATTCAGTCAAAGGATTCACAAAATAATATAGAAACAAAAATGAAAGGATGTAAAGTATGATGCCATATGCCTAAAACATGGCGGGGTGGGGAGGAGTAACGAATGTGTTCAAACTTAAGCGACCATCAACTTAACACAGACGGACTGCTATATGCAGAGGAGATTGTATACAAACCTGATGGTAACCACAACTCAAAAACCTATAATGTACACACAAACAATAAAGAGAAAGGAATCCAACTACTAAAGAAAGCCAGCAAGATGTGAGAGAAGAGAGCAAGAGAAGAAAGGAACAGAGAACTACAAAAACCACCGTAAAACGAGAACCAAAATGGCAAGAAGTACATCCTGTCAGTAATCACTTTGAATGGAAATGGACTAAACGCTCCAATCAAAAGACGTAGGGTGATAGAATGGATAAAAAGGCAAGACACATCTTTATGCTGCCTACAAGAGACCTATTCCGGACCTAAGGATACCTGCAGATTGAAAGTGAAGGAATGGAAAAGCATTTATCATGCAAGTGGAAGTGAAAAGAAAGCCAGACTGCAATACTTATATCGACAGAATAGACATTAAAATAAAGCCTGCAACAAGAAACAAAGAAGGACACTACATAATCATACAAAGGACAATCCAACATGAAGATATAACAATTGAAACTCTTTATGGACCCAAGATGGGAGTACCCAAAACATAAAGCAGCTAATTACAAACATAAAGTAATCCATCATAACACCCCACTTACATCAACGGACAGCTCATCCAAATAGAAAATCAACAAGGAAACAATGGCTTTGAATGACACACTGGACTAGATGGATCTAATAGGTATATTCAGAACATTCCATCCTAAAAGAGTGGAATACACATTCTTTTCAAGTGGACGTGGAACTTTCTCCAGAATGGAGCATATGTTAGGCCACAAAACAAGTATCAACAAGTTTAAAAAGACTGAAGTCATATCATGCATCTTCCAAACACAATGCTAGGAAACTAGAAATCAACCACAAGGAAAAATCTGGAAAGAGCACAAACACATGGAGGCTAAATAACATCCTGCTAAACCAACAAATGGGCCAACTAAGAGATCAAAGAAGAAATAAAAAGACATATGGGGACAAATGAAAGTGAACACACAATGGTCCAAAATATTTGGGACACAGCAAAGCTGATCTAAGACGGACGGTTTTGCAGGTTAGGCCTACCTCGAGAAGCAAGAAAAATCTCAAACAAACAAACTAAACTTACACCTGAAAGAGCTAGAAACAGAAGAACAAAGGCCAAAGCCAGTACAAGGAAGAAAATAATAAAGATTAGAGTATGAATAAATCAAATAGAGACTAGAAAACAATTGAACAGATCAATGAAACCAGGAGCTGGTTTATGTTTTGAAAACATAAAATTGATCAACTGTTAGGCTGATGAAAAGAAAAGAAAAAAAAATGAAATAAGAAATGAAAGAGGAGAAATGACAGCTGACATCACAGAAAATAAAAAAGATTATAAGAGGATGTTATGAAAAATTACATGCTAACAAACTGGATAACCCGAAGATATGAGTACATTCCTAGAAACATATAACCTCCCCAAACAGAATCAGGATGAAATAGAAAATTTGAACAGACCAATTACTACCAATGAAATTGAACCAGTAATCAAAGAACTCTCAACAAACAAAAGTCCAGGACCAGATGGCTTCACAGGCAAATTCTACCAAATATTTATTTATTTATTTATTTATTTATTTATTTATTTATTTATTTATTTAAATATTTTTTAAAGTTTATTTATTTATTTTGAGAAACAGAGAGAGAGTGCACGAGCAGGGGAGGGGCAGAGAGAGAGGGAGAGAGAGAATCCCAAGCAGGCTCTGCACTGTCAGTGCAGAGCCCAATGTGGGGCTTGAACCCACGAACCGTGAAATCATGACCTGAGCCCAAGTCAGATGCCACTGAGGTGCCCCTCCACCAAATATTTAAAGCAGAGTTAATATTATTCTTCTCAAACTATTCCAAAAAATAGAAGAGAAAGAAAATCTACCAAACTCATTCTATGAGGCCAGCATTACCCTGATTCCCAAACCAGATAAACATACCACTAAAAAATAAAACTACAGGCCAATAGCTCAGGCGAGCATAGACGTAAAAATCCTTAACAAAATATTAGCAAAGTGAATCCAACGGTACATTAAAAAAAATCATTCGTCACAATCAAGTGGGATTTATTCCAGGGTGCAAATGTGGTTCGATATTCACAAATCAATGAATGTGATACATCATATCAACACGAGAAAGAATAAAAACCATATGATCATTTCAGTAGATGCAGGAAAGGCATTTGACAGAAGTACAACATTGATTTATGACAAAAAACCCTCAACAAAGTAGGTTTACAAAAGGGAACATACCTCAACATAATAAAGGCCATATATGAAAAAACCCACAGCTAACATCACACTCAGTGGGGAAAACCTGAGAGCTTTCCCCCTAAGGTCGGGAACAGCCAAGGATGTCCACTCTCACCGCTGTTATTCGACATAGTCCTGGAAGTCCTAGCCATGGGATTCAGACAAGAAAAAGAAATAAAGGCTATCAATTGGTAAGGGAGAAGTAAAACTTTCCCTATTTCCAGATAACACAATACTATATACAGAAAGCCACAGAAAGCTGGAGAAAACAAGACACACTGGCGCTCCAGGGAGGAACGTCTCAGACACAAGTCACTGAAAGGTTTAAAGTCACAGGATGGAAATTTACATCCCGGGTGACTATCGACCAAAAGGAAACAGCTGCACCCAGGATCCTGGAATGGGAGGTGCACTAGTGTCTTCAGTGGCCAGAGGAGGGCCCCTTGGGACCAAGAGCCAGCATGGGTCCCTTTTGCAACCTGCTCAGTAGGCACCTAGAAGGATGGAGGCCCCGGAGCCACAGGTGCAGACGAATGCACTGCATGAGCCCTTGGGCTTTCAGAGGCTTCTCCAGCGACCACCCAGAATAGAGATGCATTGGGCTATGTCAAGGGCACTGCAAGAGACAGCTGCATAGGAGAAGCACCCGCCACAGAAGGTGTCAGGTCTAAACACCTGCCCGCCTTAGAGAGTGTGAGGACAGCTTAGGATGGCAAGATTCAGTGACACCCTTCTTTCTGTCTTCCACTCTGTTCCATCTCAAACTGGCTGGCATGTTGGTGGCAGAGGGAGAGAACTAGGAGGAGGGCAACATGCACACACATGAACACACACCCTCCTACTGCTGGCTGCAGACTCATGCAGACCCAAGTTCGAAGCAGTGAGCTCTGTGTTTTTAAAAGTGTAGGACAGGGAAGCAGAATATGAATGATACAGACTCAGACTCATAGGGGCCAGAGTTGATCCTGCACAGAGTGATTCCTGTGCAGGAAGCACAAAGGTATGGAGCTTGGAGAAGCCCTGATCCCTACAAAGCCATTTGTGTTCTCCACGGCATCATCGGAGAACCCAGGGGCGAAGGGGACACCGTGCGCCGGGGCAGCGGCTGGTGTGTGCACACGAGGGCTGTATGTGCTCACGCGTTTGTTCATTCAAGAAACACAGACTGAATCTTAAGCCATGGCACCCCTGCAGGCCATGAGGCCGGGCTGGGAAGATCAAGCTAGAAGGCCGGCATGCTGCACGTAGAGTCCCTTGACCTCTCAGAGCTGCCCACAGGACCGCGGAGTCCTGACTGGACGCATAAGGTGCAAGACGCTGTGGGATCCATTCTCTGGTTTTCGGATTGCTGGTTTGTTTCCAGCCGGTTATTACACTGGAATGGGAGCTCCGAGCATCAGTCAGCTCGGAGCCCGGGGGCACCTCCCCTCCCTATGATGGCTGTGGGAGCACTCCCTGTGTTCACAGCTCTAGACCAGGTGGCTGGGGCCCTGCCCCCTACAGTCCTCAGCAGGCAGCAGGGGAGGGGCCGCTGTTGCCTTTGACCCTCAGCAACCTGGGGACTGTGTCCCACCCCCACTCTGGCCGAAGCAGCCTCTACGCACTGGTAGCCGTGGACCACCTGCAGAGGACCAGGGGCCTCGAGATCTATTGCCTTTTCCCAGACCCGATCTTTGGGGGTGGAACGAACACCGGACCCAACCCAAGTCCTAGAAGACAAGCAGCAACGCACGTCTAGCTGCACATCCCCAGGGAACCCGCCTTCCTGTCCCCCAACACCAGGCCCCATCACTCAGTCCCTGTCTCTCCCAGGCCTTGGGGCCTGGTGGTAAACGGCCGTTATGTGGTGCACTGCATTGTCTGCACTTCAGCCGTGCTGGAAACCAGGCAAAGTGTGTCGTGCTGTCGTGAGCTTGTGAGACGTGTCTCTTGTCCCTCAGTGCCGTCCTGTCACCTGACCCTCCACGGTCGCGCGTCCTTCCCACGTGGGCCCTGGGACAGCGCTCCCACTCGCGTTGGGAAGCCCGCCGTGTGCCCGGACACGATGACGCGCTTCTCCTGCGCCACGTCCCGTGGCGGCTCCTGCTCACTACAGCGCAGAAGGACGGGTGCACGCACTCGTTTCCAACCCTGCAAATTCAGCGGTGGGAACGCACCGCCGCAGAGACCGTGCTCCCCGACTGGGCCTTGGCCGGTCGTCCCCACTTCGGCCGGCTCTTCCTATCGCCCACACTCTTGTTGGCAGCGTAATGCAGTGGAAATACGTGCGTGGAAGCCGCTGGATCCCAGGGCCCCTTAAGAGCCGCGCTTCCAGAAGAGGGGCCGCCTGGACCCTCGGTGGGCAGAAGACGAGGGGGGGGGGGGGGGGGCGGGGACAGTCCCCGCTGGGGGCGGGGCCCGAGGCGCGGCTGCAGCTGGCCCGCGGGCCTCGAGAGGGCGCCCACGACTTCCGCCGCCTGGGCCGCCGCTGGGGGTGGAGGGTCGGCAGCAGGCGGGGCTGCATGGCCTGGGCCGCTGTGGCTTCAGCCTGCGTCTCTGCCAAAGCAAGGCGTGCCCACCGTTCGGGGCTGAGGCACGCGCACGTGGCAGCTTGCTGAAGGGGCCTGGGCAGTCGTGACTCCTCGCCCCGCCGAAGACTCCCCGGGGCAACGACTGGAGCGGGGACAGGATCCCACTGCAGTACCCTTGAAGACACTCAGATCTTGGCCCTTCCCACCGACACCCGCACGCAGCCTCCTTGCTGCCTCCAGAGCCCCAGCTGCGGCTACCCCATCGCCCCCTCCCCAAATCACGGTCAGGGCTGGGGGCCCAGCAGGAGCCAGGGCCGCGGGGCCCCTGTGACACGTTGGGGGCCCTGGGGGTGGCAGGAACCCAGGGCTCGTGTCCCCTCATCTGAAAATGGGAACGATGATGGCCAGAGCCACCTCGGGGGAACCCCGCCTGACGTGGGTGAGGTGCCCTGGGACCCCAAACCCGGGATCCACCCTCCAGAGGGTGGGAGCCCACGCCCACAGCCCCCATTGTGGACTTGATCCTCCCGCCACTGGCCTGAGCTCTGGGTCCGCACCCCTGAGCGCAGGCTTCCGGGCGGGAAAGGAGGGCCTGGGCACCGATCGCCGCCCCTGCGGGGGGCCACACGGGGGGCCAGGCAAGCGGTGCCTCATTTCCCCGCCTGAGGAGTGGCTTGCTCGTGTCCTGGGCATTCGCTGCCCCAGAGCTGAGGCAGCAGAGCCAGCGAGACGGGGTGCCGGCCACATCGGTGCCACCCACAGTTGGGTCGCTGGAGTCCCCTAAGGGCCCTGAAAGCCCTCCCGGGCGGGGACCCTTGTCGGCTCACGTGGGCGTTCCCTGCACCCAGCCTATGATCTGGGAAGAGTGGACAGAAGGCACGTAGGTTTGTGGGACTCATGGCCGCCCACTGCTTCCTGCTCTGGTCCTTGTAGAAAGGAGAGAACAGCGCAGGCCCCTGCGTCTCTCGATTAGATAAGGGGCCCCATCCATCTTGCTCCCTTCCCCCACCGGGGAGGAGGCAAGTGCTCACAACCCCGCCAGCCCCACTCAGCCCACGATCCAGACCCTGCCCTGCTCTCCACAGCCAGCAGCCAGCAGGCCTTGCGAAACCGTGGCACAAGGTGCCCATCCGTCTCTTCTGGAGGCCTCCAGCCCTGACCCCCGCTGCGGGTTTCCTGGCCTGGTCCAGGGACAACTTCTCCCATGACGCGATCAGGCCGCAGGCCCAGGCCTCCAGCGAGATAAAAGAGTTGGGCCGACGGGGGGCGGAGGGAGCAGCAGGATGGCATTCGGGGCAAAGGCACGAGTGTGGCTGGCAGGGCCCTGGCCGTCCCCGGGCAGGGCACGCGCACCGGGCGCCGGAGCCGCTCCGGCCCCCAAGGCGGTGCTGCCCTTCGAAGCCATACCGCGCTGTCCCGGCAACAGGTGGATGAGGTTGCTGCAGATCTGGAAGGAACAGCGCCTGGAGAGCTTTCACCTGGAGGTGCACCAGCTCTTCCAGGAGCTGGGGCCCATTTTTAGGTAAAGGCCTCCCCGCCCACCTCAGCCACAGCACCTGTGCGGCTCTCCCGAGCGGCTGCTGAGTCCGGGCCAGGCGCACTGCCGCCTGTGCTCTGCGTCCCCGGGGAGGCGGGGTGGGTGCCGAGCAGCGGGGGTTCTGGGCCTGGCACCTGGAGACTGCGGCTCTTGGGGAGGAGGGAGCACTCCCTGGCCGCGGCTGAGAGGGCAGAGCGCGGCCAGCAGAGCAGGAGAGGCTTGGGTCAGACCGCGGGAGGGACTGCCCGCTCCGGGAGAGCCCCAGTCCGGGAGAAGGGACAGGCCCACGGGAGACGGGCCGCCTTGGTCCTGCACAGTGAGGCCTGGGGGAGGGCACGGGTCCCCCAGCAGGGCTGTGAGCTTCGTCCCACAGGTATGACGTGGGAGGGACACGCATGGTGCTCCTGATGATGCCCGAGGATGTGCAGAGGCTACAGCAAGTGGACGGCCATCAACCGTGGCGGCCGCCCCTGGACCCCTGGCTGGCCTACCGACAGCATCGCGGGCACAAATGTGGCGTGTTCTTGCTGTGAGAGGGAGTCTGGGCGGGCAGGGGCGGGGAGGGGCGGG
Source organism: Acinonyx jubatus (assembly GCF_027475565.1). Taxonomy (NCBI): domain Eukaryota; kingdom Metazoa; phylum Chordata; class Mammalia; order Carnivora; family Felidae; genus Acinonyx; species Acinonyx jubatus. The sequence goes on from NC_069394.1 coordinate 1,554,226, forward strand.
GCAGGGCTGATGGCAAGCGGGCCTGCCCAAGGCCCTTCCAGGTTGGGGCGGGAGAGCGGCCGCCGGCTCCCGCTGGGTGCCCACCCCTTGGGGATCGTATGTGTCCTGGGGCCGAGGAGGGGCAGCGGGGCCACGGCCTCAGAGAGGAGGACGGATGATCGCTGCCATCAGGGAGCCCCAGGCTGCGCAGGCCTCCGCGGACTCCCCGTGCGGGGTGGGCTTCTCCCTTCCTACAGGTCAGGGTAGGAAGCCCGGGGCAGCGGGAGGAGAGTCGGGGCTAGGGGCTCGGGAACGTGTCAGCATGTGCTGGGGCCTGAGGACCCACTGGCATTGACTAGAGCCCAGGTGGCTGAGGAGGAGAGAGGCCGGGGCTGGGGAGGGGGCGTTGGGGAGAAGGGGGACGGGGGAAGAAGGCACCTTTGCCCAGGAGCTAAGCTGTAGGTGGGTGTGTGTGTGAGCACGTGTGTGTGTGCGTGTGTGTGTGTGTGTATCCTCTTGGGTGGACAGGGGACGTGGGACCGGCCCAGAAGCATCATTCTCAGAGCAGGGAGGGTTGGAAGGAGAAGGTTGCCGGGGGCCCCTCACTCTGGAGCTGGCTGGCCCACCTCTCCCCTGTCTTCAGGGACAGGGAGAGCCCGGACAGCTGCTGACGTGCCAGCCAAGGGGCCTGCAGGTGTGCGTGAACAAACTCCACGAACCCAGGCGGCACTGCCAGGCAGGAGTTCTGGGCTCAGCCCCACCTTCCACGGGGGCACCCTGGGCCCAGCACACAAGGCCTCCCTGAGGGAAAGGGCTGGCGCTCACGCCCCCAGGCAGGCAGCCTGCCCCCTGGGACCAGCGGGCCGCTCCCTGCCTCGCCCCTTCCCCTTGGAGACGAGGAAGATGGGTCCAGGGCTGGCCCCAGGCTGCTGACTCGGGCTCCCCTGAAGCGCCTCTCTCTGCTCTACAGAAACGGGCCCGAATGGCGCATGAACCGACTGAAGCTGAACCCAGACGTGCTGTCGCCTCAGGCCGTCCAGAAGTACCTGCCCATGGTGGACTGGGTGGCAAGGGATTTCTCGAAGGCCCTGAGGTCGAGAGTGCTGCAGAATGCCCGGGGGAGTCTGACCGTGGACATCCAGCCCAGCATCCTCTCCTACACCATAGAAGGTCCGCGGGGTCAGGGTGGGAGGGAAGGGGGGTCAGGGCTCGGGGAAGCCGGGACCGGCCGGGAACGGGGCTGAGGCCCCCGTGACGCTGTCGGCCACCCTGGGCTCAGCAACCGTTCCCTGTCCACAGCCAGCAATCTAGCCCTTTTTGGAGAGCGGCTGGGCCTCCTTGGCCACAGCCCAAGTCCTGCCAGCCTGAACTTTCTCCGGGCTTTGAAGGTCATGTTAAAGTCTACCGCACAGCTCATGTTCATGCCCAGGGTCCTATCACGCTGGACAAGCACCCAGCTGTGGAAGGAGCACTTTGAGTCCTGGGACTACATCTTCCAGTATGGTGAGGGCCAGAGACCGGGCAAGCGCTGAATGCCAGGGACACCAGGGTCCCCGGTTTCCTGTCACCACAGGCTGGGGGAGGGCTGAGGTCACCTCGGGGGCCTTTGTGGCCCCGAGAGGCTTGGCGGTGAGTCTGGGCCGGGCCGGTGCTGAGCACATGGCACGGGGCAGACGGGCTGACGGGCAGGGGCATGAGGAGAAGTGGCCCGGCCCCTGTCTCTCCGTGCCCCACAGCCAACAATGCCATCCAGAAAATCTACCAGGAGCTGGCCCTCAGCCGCCCGGAGCACTACAGCGGCATCGTGGGGGAGCTGCTGACGCACGCGGACCTGAGCCTCGAGGCCATCTGGGCCAACTCCATCGAGCTCACCACCGGGAGCGTGGACACGGTCAGGACAGCAACCAGCCCTGCCCTAGGCCATGGAGCCTCCTGACCCCAGGCTGCGTGCCCCCGTGCCTGTGTCTCCTTCAGGCTCCTGTTCTGAGCTGACAGAAGGCTCTGCCCTGGGGTGGGGGGCCCGGGAACCGACCCTCAAGGGAAGGGGCCTGCAGTTCCCCGGGTGGGATGCCACACTCTAGGCCCAGTGCAGGGTGGACGAGCCCACAGACATGAGCAGCACAGACACCATTCAGTCGCCTGGGTCCTGGGAAGAGGGGAAGGGCCGCGATGCGGCTGGAGGGCTGCCTGCACCAGGAACCCTTCCCAGGCACAGAGTCCATTTGGCCCCAGGTCAGAGATGCTTTGGAGGTGACGGGCGGATGACAGAAAGGGGCGCACGGGGCTCCAGCTTGTGCAAGAGAGAACAGATGGCATGCAGCCTGGGGGTGGGGGCAGGCCGCAGGATGTGGAGTGCAGCCAGAGCCTCCTGGCCCTCCACCCCAGGTTCACGCACCAGCATCTGTGATGTCGTGCTCTGGGCCGGGCACCCGGGGCTCCGAGGAGAGGCACAGGCCTGCGGTGGAGAAACTCCCCAAATTTCCAGCCGACTCAGGGGCCGGGGCGGGCCGTCCGTGTTCCGACCACAAGGTCTGGGCTGACCTGCCTGCAGGTGTCCGGGCGACAATCCTACTGGGTGCCAACGGTTTAGGGCAGTAGAACCCCCCCGCCCCCCATACACACCCCTGAGAGGAAGGACCCCAGAGGAGGGTGAGAACCAGGCCTCGAAGGGGCTGGAGAAGGCCTGATTCTTTACTGAGCCTGGGGACACCTTCGCTGAGGGAGTCAGGTGTTAGGTTTTAGATCCTGAGGTCCCAGATCCCTGGGAGGAGTCCTCCGGGCGTCCACGTCACCGCGGATCTGAGGCGACCCACCCCCAAGGGAGGACCGTCTTCCGGGGTGGAGAGGCCCCGGGAGCTGAGGTGCGTGGCCTGGGCCAAGGTCTGAGCCCTGCACCCGTGGCTCCTGCAGACGGTCTACCCCCTGTTGATGACTCTCTTTGAGCTGGCTCGAAACCCTGAAGTGCAGCAGGCCCTACGCCAGGAGAGCCTGGGGGCCGAGGCCAGGATCTCGCAGGATCCCCAGAGCGCAACCTCGGAGCTGCCCCTGCTGCGGGCGGCCCTCAAGGAGACCTTGAGGTGGGTGTGGCAGGCCCCGGCTGCCGCCTCTGTCCTGGCCCCACTGTCTGGACAGCAGTGCTCAGGGAGCCTGCGGCCAGGTCCTGGGGCTGAGAAGCGGCTTCGCCCAAGGCGCAACCCTGTACCTCGTCCCGTTCTCCCGAAAGGGTTAGGAGCTCTTCTCCCCCTGGGCTCCCACTTCAATGTCCCGGGCCCCATCCTCGGCCGTGTCCGCCGTGTCCGGGGGCTGCTCAGGCTCAGGGCACTTTGTCTGACTCAGGAAGTGCAAGGAAGCAGCTCCTCGTGATCTAGGCTTCCCGGTGCCAGAGGCGACCCGGGAGGGTGGCTGGCAGCTCCCCCAGGCCGGCGCATCCTGGGATAGGAAGGTGGCCGAGGGGAAGCGAGGGTCCCAGGGACAGCTGAGGACCCTGTCGGGTGCCCCCATCCACAGGCTGTACCCCGTGGGGATGTCTGTGGACCGAAAGGTGGCCTCGGACGTGGTGCTGCAGAACTACCACATCCCGGCAGGGGTGAGTGAGGCCCCACAGCCCCTCCAGCAGACGCCAAGCCCGCGTGACCTTCTCACTCCTGGGGCCACCGACCCCGCCCCTCCCCACCTCTCCGCAGACATTGGTCAAGGTGCAACTCTACTCCCTGGGTCGAAACCCCTCTGTGTTTGAGAGGCCCGAGTGCTACCATCCCCAGCGCTGGCTGGACAACAGGGGCTCTGGCACCAGATACCCACACCTAGGCTTCGGCTTTGGTCTGCGCCAGTGCCTGGGGCGGCGCCTGGCAGAGACAGAGATGCTGCTGTTGCTGCACCACGTGAGCGGGCCTGGGTGGCCCGGGGGCGGAACGGGATGCGACCGGGCAGGGCGTGGCCTGCGGGTGGGCGGGGCCTGGGGGTGCCGGGTGGCCTGCTTGGGGACCACAGGCCTCTCCTTCTCCTCCGCTGCGCCTGACCCGAAAGGTAGGGTCCAGAAAGGCGAGGGAAGGTGGACCAGGACATCGGGGTTGACCATTTGGCCAGGTGGAACCCGTGCCTCTGTCCTAGGTGCTGAAAAGCTTCCTGGTGGAGACGCTCAGGCAGGAGGATGTAAAGATGACCTACCAGTTCGTGTTCGTGCCCACCACCCACCCCCTCCTCACCTTCCGGGCCATCAACTAGTCACGTCACCGCGCCGTCGGGCCAGCGGTGCTGCCAGCCCCCTTCTGCCTGCCCCCGGCCACCCTTGTTGTCTCCCACGGACCCTGCTTCTGGAGCCACAGCACTGTCCAGCCGGCGCCTCGCACCCAGGGGCAGGGGGATGAATCTGGCCGCAGGTCCTGCCTGTGAGCCCAGTGCCACCAGCGCCTTCTCCAGCGAGGAGCACCATCGGAGGGCCTTGGCCCCCGTAGCCCCCAACACTAGCTCCAGGGGCTTCAGATCCGCCCCCACCCCCACCTGCCTGTCCAATCTCATATCCCCTCTGTACTCAACCCGCCCCCACGCACAACACAGAGGTTGGCGGCCCTGTCCTGCTCACCGCCACTCCAAAGGCCAGACTCTTCGTCTGCATTGGTCTTGCCAGCCTAGACCTTGAAGCTGGGCCGTGAGTCGTCCCCCTACCTGCTCTGCTCAGTCCACTTGGGTCCTCCCGGCCCTGCCAGTGCTCTGGGACTGTGACTGAAGCACCCAGCCGAGGGCCTGGGTAAGCAGGTCAGGAGTATTGTTTCTTACAATAGCCGCCGAGGAGCTGAGGTGGACATCTGGGCCCATGAGACTCCTCTGAAAGCAGGGAGGATGGTGATCTCCTCTGGCGGGCTGCAGGGTGACCACAGAGAAGCCACCTCAGCCAGGCACAGCCACACGCTCCCTTTCACGAAGCCGTCTGTGTGCCGTGCCCGGCTGGCCTCCCACAGTGGCCCTCAGGACAGGGGCCACTCCTGACATCATGGGAGGAAGGGGTTTTGGACAGCTGTGAGGCGGCTGGGATCTCCTAGATGGCAGGAGCGAGCAGCCTGTCCCACGCTGCCTGCGGCCAGGTGACACCCCCGGCGTGGAAAGGGGCCGGGAGGCAAGGGTGAGTGGTGGGGTGGCTCTGCTCCCCCTCCTTCCCCACCCCCACCTCCCTGGGGGAGAACCGGGCACTCAGCTCACAGCAAAGCAAGGACGGAGGGGCCGCACGTGTGCCTGGGCCGGCCCCGGGCGCCCGCCGAGTGGCCCGCTGGCGTGTGTTCCCTGTGCGGACTCCCTGGAGGAGGAAAGAGCGTGAGCCCTCCTTACTGGGCCCAGTGCAGGAGGGCTGCTGCCGGGAGGAGGTCTTCTCCGTGCCCCAGCCAGGCGCAGCTGAAGGGCACGTGGAGGCAGGAAGAGAGGGCCCTGGGGACCTGGGGACACACGGGCACAAGCTGGAGCCTGGGCTTGCCACGCCGGCCCAGCCCTTCTCCCGCCGAGCTGTGAGGTCTTCCCGTGGGCACTCTATGCAGCCATCCCCCTTTCGCAGGCCCCAGGGAGGCAGGTGGGCCTTGGGAAAGCGCAGCTGCTTCAACAGGCGCTCAGCAGGGGGATTGTGGCTCCTGCCACTGCCAAGTCTCCTTCCCTGAGGCCCTGCCCTGTGGGGACACCTGCTGGCTGCTGGCGGGCAGGCCCGGAATGCCAGCTGCTCCCCCGGAGGCAGTGTGTGTGAGTCCCTCTGTGCAGCGGGGCACAGGCTCTCCTGATCTCCACGGCAGCCCTGGCAGGTGAGCACCGGGACTGTCCCCGTGTCGCCCGCGGCAAAGCCGAGGCTCAGAGAATTCGTGCAGCCGCACGGCCTCGCAGCTCATCCCTGGCAGAGATGCCAGCGCAACCCCCGCCGCCGGGCCCTCCTCTCGAGGCCTTGGTGCCTCCTCCGCCTCGAAGGACCTTGGATCGAGAGTGGCGTCACACATCTTGCAAACATCCTGCAGTGAAAGCGTGTCCGGGTCGTTTCCTGCTTCTCTGTGCTCCTCCAGCCGTGCTGTATGAGTGCTTCGTGGGGGTCCCTTTTCGTGTAACCTGCGTGCCATCTCCTGACGCTTGGCTGTGGGTGTCCGTTAGGCTCTTTCTAAAAATCCTTCCCCTTACCTGGAGACACCGTGCTTAAGAATCATCATCTTATGCCTTGTCATTCTTTCCATACACAAATAGCCTTGCCTTTAAAATCCGTGACCTCCGAGGGCGGCTGGGTGGCTCAGTCGGGTGTACGTCCGACTTCAGCCCAGGTCATGATCTCATGGTTTGTGGGTTCGAGCCCCACACGGGGCTTTGCACTGACAGCGTGCAGCCTGCTTTGGATTCTCTGTCTCCCTCTCTGTCCGCCTCCCTGTCTCTGTCTCTCTCTCTCTCTCAAAAATCAACGTTAGAAAAATTCTCAAAAATAAAGTAAAATTCAAATGAAATAAAATAACAAAAACCTGACGTCCACTCCCGGGACATCTGGTCTCCCGGCAGGTGGGGCCTGGGCCCAGGCTGTGCTCCACCTGAGCCTTTAGGTGGCCTCTTCCTGTTACCCGAGCATGGTCCCTTGCCCAGGGCCACGTTTGTGTGAATTACTCAGCCTGGGGGGGCCCCCGAAGGCTCCACTGGTGCGAGAAGGATCCTCAGCCAACCTGAGGGCATTCATCCGCGTTCTCAGGCGGGAACATAGTCCTCCTCAGCCCCAGCCTCGTGGAGCTCAGCTTCCTTCTCTTCTCCCGATGCTGCTGGGCAGAGTTTCTCACCACGTCGTCCATTCTCCGCAGTCCTGCCTTCCCGGGGGCTTCTGGTCCCATCTTCTGATCCTGCCTGGGCCTCGCCTCGCATCCTTTCCCTCACAGAACTGGACCCACACCTGTCCCCGGGGCTGCTGTGCGGGCTGCTCCCTAGTCTGTGATTCTTCTCATTTCGGGAATTAGGGGCCCTCTCTTTTTTTTTTCACGCAAGTTTTCTCGTACGAGTTTGTGATTATTTATAGTTGCTGGAAGGGGAGAGACTTTCAGAGCATCAGCCTCATGATTTCGCCAGAGTTTGCACACCCTTGCTGGGGCACAGAAGTGGAGGGTTGGCGTCGGACGCTCTCGTGGCTGCCCCGGGGGAGGACCGGGCTGACCGTGCGTGTGGCACCGCCTCACCGCTGCTGACCTGAAGTCTCACTTTCTTTGCAAATGTTTTTTCACTTTCCTGCACAAATAACTGCCTACTTTGCAAGAGAGGTCCTGCGCTTCCTGGCTGTTGGCGGAAGCCCGTTTCTCTTTGGGGTATAAAATGTTCTGTAATTAAATAGTAGTGACACCTCAATATTGTGAATCTAGGAAAAACACTGGAATCTTGGATGTTATGTTATGGTAGTTTTATCTAATTGAAGCTCTGGTTTGATTTAAAGGAGAAGTAAGGACGAGGGTAAAGAAGGTGACACTTTTCTATTCCCCTCACACCTCTTTTCTGAAACCACCACATGTGCAAGAATGACAACCTCAGCACAGAAGTCTCCATGCCATTTCAAGTTGGTCACCAGCAGACTCCCAGCCTCTCCCCCTGCTCAAATGTCAGCACCTGGGAGACCTTCTAGCCCTGGTGGGAGGATAGGCCCAATTTGAGGGAGGACTACAGCCCGTGCACAACTTGTCTGATTGGCCCACACCGGGCACCGGGCACAGTCTCTAACGTTAGGCCATGATATCCACGTGCCACCTCTTGCCCAGCTCCCTCTCAGCTTCCATCATCCCCGCCTTAGAACTAAAGCACAGAGTCTCAGGTGGCCTCGGGTGCCTGTGGTCCGAGCATAGCTGGGACCTCTCTTTGAGCGAACTCATACACTCTCCCCTGTAACTGTTTTGCCTTATTTAAAATACTTAGTGTCTTGGGGTATCTGAGTGGCTCAGTTGGTTGAGCGGTTGCCCGTCTGACTTAGGCTCAGGTAGTGATCTCATGGTTCCTGAGTTTGAGCCCAGCATGGGGCTCTGTCTCCCTCTCTTTTCCCCTCTCCTGCTCATGTTCCCGTGCATGTTCTATCTGTTTCTCTCTCTCTGAAAAATAAACTTAAAAAAATACTCCATCTCTGCATGCTAAAGCAACAAGATGTTTTGGTCTATTTGCAAGATGATGTCTAAAAAGGAAGAAACAGATCAAATGCTAAAACCACAAACAAATCTCTAGGTAAGCAGTACCCAAGCAATAATGTTCTTTATTTCTCTCTTGAAATAAGCTGGGAAAGGGTAACTGGTCCATCTGGGGCCCTGTGGGTCAGTATCCCTGGCTCACAAGGGAGGAAAGGAGAGTGAACTTGCTCTGAGGAATGAGGGAAGAGATCAGACCCTCCCAGAGGGCTTCTCATGTCAGTGTATGGCTGACCAGGATGGAGGCAATGCTCAGGGAAAGTGTTGACTCCCCCAAGCATACAGTTCCTTCTAACTCATCCTCAATAGTCTGGTCCTGTGTGATCTCCCTCTCCATATTAGTGGGCCCTCCTTCATTGCAAGTCATTGCACCACAACAACGGACGAAATAGAAGCTGTTAGTTCTTAAGACTCTTGGGGCTTCATCAGGCACTTCGCTTGGATACACAAACGTGCAGTTGCTCGTACAGTTCTTGTAAACAAGTAGCTCCCGACTGTTCAAACCTTAAAAAGTAGACATGAAAGTCATTGATTTCAGGTTTTCTGCTTGCAAACAACAAAGCACAGTTCACCCAGTAACTGGTGTTATACATCCCCAGATGTGACTACGTTGCCTAGAATTTTCACGGATAAAGAACGCCCAAGAAAGGCCACCAGAGGGTCTGTTTCCTCCATGGACAACTTCTCCTGGAGATGGTTTTCTGTCTACACGGCCATCTCATCTCTGCCTCTGGCTGTCTCTAAATAGTATCAAGGTGCCTTGGCACATGGCTGCACAGATGAAATGTCCTGTTCATTATTTGTCCTAAGAATCTCAGGGCTCTAGAAAGAGAACAGAGGCCAAAGAAATGTTTTGCTCATGTTTCACAGGATCACACAGACCCTGAAGTGGAGTGCCCCGTCCATGTGGCCCTCACCTGATTTTCTGAGACTTGGTGTGGCCCCTCTAGGACGAGCTCCCGCCTGGGACCCTCGGCCAGGTGTTCTCAGCTCCTGGCCCAACATATAAACCTCGATGCACCCTTAATGCCAACCTGCGCCCCAGCACGGACAGGGTACTCCACCGCAAGCAGGGTCCCACAACTACTATGATTACCTTCACTGGTGGGCTCGCCCAACAGCTTTGGCCAACCACCAAGTCTGAGTCCTTAAGGTGCACAAGCATGTGTACCTTGGCCATGTGAGCAAGGCGCCATCTGAGGCCTCCTTAAAGAGTCCCTGAGTTAAATTCTTCGGCGCTCACTCACCACTTCTGCTCCCTTGTGACCCCGGTGTTTACCCAATACTTTCTCCCTGTAACTTGCCACCGTTGACGTTTCCACTCATGGCTCTGAGATCAAAGGAAGGAACTCCCAGCTAAGCTCCCGTCACTTGCTTGTCTCTATTTGCCACATGAAGGGTTTCTGGAAGTCCAACGTTCTACGGAAGAGTGCACACTCATAAGCCAGCCGACAGCTGACTGGATTTCAGGAAGTGCTCATAACCATGGAACTCGCACGAGCTCCAGAAACAGAACTGGATAAAAACTACCGAATTCCCGCCTCTGTTCCTCCATCAGGCACTAAAAGCAGCCAAGGCTAAAGATAAGAAATGTCTGGATTTCCAAGCCTATGTGTTAGTTTTGTCTGTTTTTGCACTTTGTGAATATGAACTCCTGTACTGTCTGTTTTGGGGTCTGGCTTCTTTTCTCTGCTTTGTGTTTGGGACACCCATCCCTGATGTGGCCCAGTGCTGTGTATGGTTTACTCTCCCCTTTGTACACTTTTCCACTGATGAACATTCCATGGTTGACTGCTGATGGGCATTAGCATTGTTTCTGGCTGTCACCTCCCCCAGAGTGCTGCAGTGAATATTCTCATCCTCGTCTTGAGGTGAGCACGTGTGAGTTCTTGACATGGTGGTAAATGCTGAGTCCTTAAGATGCATACATATGGCTTTAGCAGAAGCTGCTGAAGAGTTTTGCAGAGCGGGTGAACCTATTTATACTCCAAAGGATCGTGTCCACCTCAACATCTTGCCACCACACAAGTAGCTGTTTGTGAATGCTTAATCATTCCTTTTGGTGTTACCATACCATAGTTCTGAGTTTCATTTCCACCAGAAACGTTCACGTTGGATGACTTTTCTTATATTTAGTACCCACTTGGATATCATTTTCTGGTAAACAGCCTCCAAGCCTTTGGCTCCAATTTCTATTGGATGATCTGCTTGTTCAAGTAGTGATTCGTAGAAGAAGTTCATTCCATATACGGAATATAAGCCCTTGGGCAGACAGTGTTTTCAAGGGCCTTCCCTTCATCTGTGGCATCTTTACACTTATCAGTATCTCTCAGAGGCAGAAGTTGTGAATTTTTATGTAATCCCACTACCGCTTTTCCTCATCTGTGATCAGCACTATATTGTTCAGGTGTCTTAAATTCTTAATTATCCCAGGGATACATTCTTCTACATTTCCCTTCCAAAAAAATAAAGCCCACGTTTTGTTCTTTTACTATTTACATGGAGCTCTAGAAAAGCATCTGAAAGTGCTTCTGTTGTGTAAATCACGTGTATAAGATTTCCTGCATCCACTACTGGTGAGTGCCGACGAGTGTCTTTCCCTACGACCTTCTGGGTCAACGTTGTCAGAAAGCATGTGGCTTTTTCTGAGACCTCTTTTCTCCACTGTCGGTCTATTTTTCAATCCCAACACCAACACTAGACCATGTGCATTGATGAGACGAAAGAATCTTGCGTAAGAGTGCAGGTTCTCTGTTCCTCTCTTCTTCCACAGGATTGCCTTGGACATTCCCAGCCCCCAAAGTTCCATAAACATTTGAATATTTTGAATCAACTTGCCCCCACCCCCACCCCAACACACACACACACACACACACACACACACACACACACACACACTAACCTGGTGAGACTCTGACTGGGATTTCATGGAATCTGAGGATGAACTTGAGGAGAACAGCTGTCCTACCTCTACTGGGTTGCTCCACCCAGAAGCCTGGCTCACCCGTTGGTTTAAGTCGTTCCATTTCACCTGTTTCACAGCTTCGATATGGAAGTCTTGCAGAAATCTGCTTGCGTTTGTTTCCAGGTATGTGGTGGTTTTCAAATGCTATGTGTGTTTTTGCACATTTTATTTTCCACGTGTTCATTGTTGTTGTATAAATACACCATGGGTTTTTTAATTTGATTTTTGAGTACTGACCTTGTATTTCGGGCCATTGCCCAAGGTACAGCTTATGTCCAAAGTTCATCATCTTTGGTGAATAGTAGCTGCTTGCTTCCTATTTCCCAGCCACTGTGTGTTTCATTTCTTCCAGTGACCTAGTAATTCCTGTGCCACCCATAATTCTACTTCATGGGAGTGGAGGTCATGACAAGACGCATCTGACCCCACTTTCACCTCAAGGGAAAAGTGTTCCAGTATTTTCCTTGTGACAGAAAATGTCCTCTTGTCTTCCATTTCAATTTTTTTGTTTAATTCGGAAAGGTTACTGGATTTCATCAGTTTTCAGCATCTGTGGCTGTGACGTTTCCCATTTTCTTTGCTAAGATGGTGAACTGAACAAGTGGGTTTCAATTGTAAGCCACACTGCAGTGTGTGTATGTGTCTGTGTGTGTGTGTCTGTGTGTTCTAAACACCTACACCCAGGCCCCTCTTGTCTCTCATCATTTGCCATCCTATGGCACATTTTCCCACACTTTATTCAGATTTCATTCTTTCCCCCTTAATGTTCTTTTCCTGTTCCAGGATGCCATGCAGGATACAACATTCCGTTGGGTGTGGTATAGCTTATCCACAGTAGGATTCTATTGGTTCAGATCTGGCTAGTACCGTTGCAGCTCTAGTCACAGGAGAGGTTCGTCTGTGGTTTCCATCCTTCCAATGTCCTTCCTAGGCTTTGTGTTAGAGTCAGACTGTCGTCATGAATGTGTTGGGGAGAAATCCTCTTTATTATCTGGAAGAGTTTGTGTATGGTAGAGTGATTTCTCCTATGAAGCTAGTGGACTTTGCCAGAGACGCTATCTCTAGTTGGTTTTCCAGAAAGGATTTCCAGGTTCTCCAGGTTTTCCATTTCTCGGTTTTCCAGAAAGGATTCAGGGCACTTCAGCCTTACAATCTCATTGTGGGTCAGAGCCAATTCAACTGTGTTTTTCAAGGTGTGATTCATTTCATCACGATTCTCCAATGTGTCACAGGAAGGCTATCATAGTGGCTTCTTGTTTTCTCTACAAGGGAAAGAAAAAAGTGGCCTCTGATGGATGCCCCCCCTTTGCATTTCTGATAACGAAAGTGTGAATTTTACATTTCTGCCTTTGAGCTCCCCTACCCCATTTTACCCATACTACGAATCCCTCCAAAGAATCAACTGTTGGCTTTGTGGGGATTCTTTCTGGGTTTTTGTATTCCCATTACAAGGATTTCTGCTGTCTTCCTGACATTCCCTACCTCATTTCTTTGGGTGGATTTCCTATTCTTCTGTCTTCCTGAGTGGAAGCTTGGGGCCTTGGCACACGTTCTCTCTTCTACGAGAGGCCGAGAGTGTCTATTTGCACTCTCGACTCTGCTTCGCTGCACTCCACTCATTTTCCCCACGTCCTAGCTTTAGAATCATGGAGTCCTTCTTCTTTCCTAACTTCCATGTGGCTTCTCTTTGGGTCTTTGGTTATTCAGAACTGCTCTGTGTGATTATAAGGAGTGGAGGTTTCCCCAGTTCTCTTTGGAGTCACGATTTCTAGCTTAAGTCCACCGTAACAGAGAAGGAACTCTGCAGAAATGCCTTCCTTTGACACGTGTAGATGCTTGCATCAGGTCCTGGAATGAACTCAGTATCACAAACATCATTAGCGATCTTGTGAAAAATGTGTATTGGGTCATGGGTGGTTCTGCTGTCACACATCATGAGTATTCCTCCTTCGTAACCAGCATCCTTCAGACCTTCTGTAGCAGAGGTTGGCAAACAAGAGCCCATGGGGCAGTCCCAGTCCATCAGCTGTGTCTATGGGTAAAGATCTGTTGGGACATAGGAACGATCACTCTGTTTACCAACACTCCGTGGCTTCTCCTACCCCCTCACAGGCAGTGCGGGGCACTTGCCACGAGTCTAGGTGGCTTACTAAGCTAAGTGGGGTTTCTTCTGCTCCTTTAGAGAAAGACTTGGTCTACCCCAGCTGTATGACTCTGGTAAACTTGGGGTCCTTGCTCTAGCTACCTGGCAGCCATTGGCAGAGGTATGTTAATGACTGTGCCCCTACCTACATTTCCTAAGCTCTGGGGCCATTTTTCGGTGGGGCCCTTCCTACTGTATCGTCGGGCGTGTGTGCACCTCGATGCTGGTGTCTTCCCGGTTGTTTCACCCTTTCATCTCCATCCAGTGCTGTTCTGCTCTTCACACAAGCAACGCCCTTGAGTTCACGTTAGCTTTGCCACAGTGCGTGCTTAAGAGCTTGGGGTCGGTATTTACGTTGTATACCATGTTCTGTATTTTATTCTCAGAGTTTTTATGTTCTCATTTCAAAGCATGCCTCTATGAAGCAAAACATATGAATTTTGTTTGTTCTGAAATCATGGGTTCCTACTTGTAGCCATTTTAATATTAGTGTCATTAATGATCCGTTAGATCTTAAATTGTTTCTGAAGTTCAGTGTCTTACTTCCGATAATTGTATCTTCAAAACGTTTTCAGGAAATACGAAAGCTCCCATGTACCTGGACTCAGTCACTTCCAACGGTACCACGTGGCCAGACCTCAGTGCGGCAGCACGACTAGGGCACCGGCTCTCAAAGTGGTGACGGTGAACACCAGGCTTACACCACAGTCATCCCTCATATAGACACACCCACCTCTTTGACACCCAAATGCCCGGCCATTGACTCCCACAAAACGATTCCAGGGTCCGCTTCTAGAAATTGGTCATTTCTAGAACATTTTATAAGAGGAAACATGGACAGTTACCTCTGGAGCTGGCCCTTTCTCATTCCCCGTGTTTCCCAGGACACTCATTCAGGATAACGGAGCAGTAGCTGCCCTGCTTTACTGCCGAGTAACGCCCACGGTGGACTCACCACGGTGTCTTTACCGTTCAGGTGCTCCAGGATGTCTGGGTTACTTCAGGGATCGAGGTGCTACAAATGACTCCACAACAAACACCCATGCATGGTTTCCCACAGGCGAAGTTTCAACTCCTCCGGGAAAACCCCCAGAAGTGCAATTCGGGGATCGACGGTAGCTGCATGTTGTGTTTTTAAGAAACCGGACCGCGTTCCCCATAATTTGTGGTCCCATTTTTCACTGTCACTGGCCACATACGAAAATCTGGTTTCTTTACCGTCCTGGCCAGCCTTTGGTGTGGCCACTGTTTTTGACTTCGGTCACTCTGATTAGAGACACCTAATCGTGTTTTCAATTTTAATTTCCCTAATGACCAAAGATGTCGACCATCTCTTAGAGGCTTATCTGCTTATCGGTGCCGGCTGGCGATCAGAGGGACAGTCCAAAACCAGGTCCATTTGACGCTGAGGCAGGGCGGGGCCGGGGGGAAAAGCCCAGTTGGGATGAAAATATGGACGCCATGCTTCTCTGCCCCCGCCCCCCGTCTCGGCCCACGCACAGGAGACTCTCGTGAAGATGTGTGAGGTGTTCACCCACACACCTGTCACCTGTGCAGGCCAGCGGCCATGCAACTGCTACCTTCTTAGGAACTGCTCCTGGGCAACGGGGCTGATGGGATGGACGTGAAACAGGATGAAGTGTGGAGATGCTGGATGGGGTCCCCTGGCGTCCACCACCGCAGAACCATCACGACCTTCGAGACCAACCGTCTGCTTCACCTCAGCCCTGCAGACCTCATGAGGGCTCTCCCAGGGCCAAGTATAGCCCAGAGCCACACAGGGCGAGAGGCTGGGAAACAGAGCCCAACGCCCCCTTCAGAAGCAGCCATCCCAGCGCGGCAACCCGCCACCCACCAGAGTCTCCCAGAGGGGCAGCAGCGGAGCTCTGAAGGTGGCTTCTGTTCCTCCTGTGGTGCAAGTGCCTGAGGAGCTTTGACTGCCAAGGCACCCACCTCAAGGACGGCTCTCTGGGGGAAACACCACCAGCCGCTGGACTAGATACAGAGCCCGCACCCCCGCACCGCTACCGCCCGAGGCTCCTTCGTTCCAGGGCTCTTGGTGGGGCTCCAGAGCTGACCACGGGTCTCTGGTTTCTCTTCTTCTCGCGTTTTAGAGTCCTGCCCTCGTGTTGTAAACTCACCAATGAAGACGGGCCCGGGAAACCCCAGATGCCCCCCTTGAGCCCAGAAAAGGCACACTCCCAGCCCGTGCATCTCTCGTCCCACCACGACTTGGCCGTGTGCCTTGGAAGCTCCAGGACTCGTGAGCCACAGCCCTGTGGGTTCCCAGTTCCTGACGGCCGCGCCGAGGGCGTCCTCAGTCATCACAAGAACCACGAGGGCCAGTCCCGCCATATCGTTGCACGTCGATAGGCCGAGACCTGCACACAACGGGTGCCCGCTGCAGGAACCCGGGACAGATTCCAGCTCCTTCCTGAGTTCCAAAGCCCCAGATGCCCACAGGGTAGGCCAGCTGGTACCACCGAGAGGAGGCAGAAAGAAGACCGTGTTGCGGGGGGCTTGGAACACAGACTGGCACGTTAAGGTGCAAAGAGACACTGGGGAAGGCCAGGGGCCAGAGGACAGGGACCGGCAGGGCCCCACACGGGGCCACTGCCTCCCTGCCAGGCCCTGTACTGGCTGCAGCCTCCCAGACTCATTGAATGTCACTGGCCTCTGGCCGACCCTGTGCTTCAGCTTAGGGCCCTGGCGAGCAGACGCCTTTCTCAGGGCACCTGAGCCTCTGAGTAAGAGCCAAGAGCACCCTGAAAAGTCACGCTCCGCCCTGAGCCCACACTTGGCCTTGCCCTCCGTGTGCAGTAGTCCTTGTCCTGAGAAGTCGGCAGGATGCCCGCTTTTCGGGCCTACTTAGCTGGAAGCCCTCCCCCCACCAGCCTGAATCAAATGGGCAACGAGGGACCACCCGGGCGACTCGGGGGCGCCAGCACCCCCACCAAGGACTGACACGGAGCGGAGGCCTAGGGTCTGGCAACCCCCCATGGTGCACGTGGACCCTGACAGCCCCACCTTGCGGGGTGCCTGGCTCTCCAGGATGGTGCACACCAGCCTCTCCTGGGGCTGAGCCTAGAGGCTGGGGTGGGCTCTCAGGATGGGGACAGAGCAGGCCAAGGGCCACGGGGCTGGGTCCAAGACACAGCAGATCAGACAGCTCCCTGAAAGTGCTCAGGTGGGGTGCCTAATTCACAACGCGCAAGGAAGGCAAACAGGTACTTACGAACACAGATGGTCATACAGCGCCTGAGGTCTGTTGGACACAACGTAATTTGTGGACACTTAAAATTGTTGATGGTCCAACAATCGTAGCATTTCAGATTATAGGTCCCTGAGGAAACAGTAAGCAGCATCTGGCTCCAGTGCCCCGGGCACCGTCCACCGTTACCCTTGGCTGTGCTCTCCCCCTGCCTTGAAGGACTTCTGGAGGCCTCCACCGCCTGGCCCTCGATGGGCTCCGCTCTGGCCAGGGTAGCTTCCGGGCAGAGACCGGGTACACGCAGGAGTTGTTCCTGTTCCCAGAGACAGACGCGGGCGAGCACCGCCAGGGAGCCAGCTGAGGGGACCCTCTGCCCCGCAGATGACGGCCCCTGTGCCCAAGAGAACCTGGCAGTCAGAAAAGGCCAGCGCCCTCCCAGACTTCCCTGGACTCTCCAACGCTGCCCTTCCCAGGTGAGGGAGGGCCGAGCTAGAAACGCCCTCCCGACCCTCACCTAGCTCGGGGACCCTTCCAAACCCACCCTGTGCCCACCAACTGCACTGACATCGGGGGTCCCGGCTGCCTAAGGTGACGGAATCCCACCCAGACCCTTTCTCTGACCCTGGATAACAGTAAAGTCTTATCGCCAGGAAGACAGGGAGAGGAACCCATACTTACAATATCCTCCCAGCATGACCTGAGGCAACCAGATGACAAAGAGAAAGGCCCAGAGGAGCATCATCTCCTGCAGGAACTTGAACCTATAAGTGAGGAGACCGGGACACACGTCAGCAGCCTGCACGTCACAGAGGCCACCTCACAGGATGCGTGTCTGCAGGACCCACGTGAGCAGGGTGCGGGGATCCCGGAGGGAGGCTTTGGGGTCCACCAGCGTCCACCAGCCCCTCCCAGCTCCTATCCCCACCCCAACCTCCCCTGCACCTCCCCTTCCTCGCTCCTCTCCCCTCTGCACTTCCCCTCCCCTCCCCTCCTGGCTCCTCTCCCCACCCGCACCTCCCCTGCACCTCCCCTCCTGGCTCCTCTCCCCACCCGCACCTCCCCTGCACCTCCCCTCCTGGCTCCTCTCCCCACCCGCACCTCCCCTGCACCTTCCCTCCTGGCTCCTCTCCCCACCCGCACCTCCCCTGCACCTCCCCTCCTGGCTCCTCTCCCCACCCGCACCTCCCCTGCACCTTCCCTCCTGGCTCCTCTCCCCACCAGCACCTCCCCTGCACCTTCCCTCCTGGCTCCTCTCCCCACCAGCACCTCCCCTGCACCTTCCCTCCTGGCTCCTCTTTCTGCGGCTATGTGGAGGGCAGTGGTGACCCACCCGACACATTCCTCATTTTCATCAAAAAAGACGTGGTTTTTGAGTTCGAGCCCCGCGTCGGGCTCTGTGCTGACACCTCAGAGCCTGGAGCCTGTTTCGCATTCTGTGTCTCCCTCTCTCTGACCCTCCCCCGTTCATGCTCTGTCTCTCTCTGTCTCAAAAATAAATAAACGTTAAAAAAAAAATTTTTTTTTAAAAGACGTGGTTTTGCTTCCTAGCATTCCCATGTGACTCTCAGAGTTTTCCTTCCTAAGCTCACGTTGCGTATCCGTTCTCACGTGTGGTCTGCCTTCTCCACCGGCGCTCTTAGTGTCCTGGTCCTAGTCATTTCACATCCCCTCTCTGACGAAGGTGACTCGTCCGTCACCTGTGTCACATCCTCATGCTGGCTTTTCCTCTGGAGACGGTTCATCTTGGCTCCGGGCATGCCTTGTGTGTCCGGCTGCCAGTTGGTCGTGTATTGTGGGTTGAGAGGAAGCGCGGTAAGTAGGCCCTGAGCGCGAGCACTCACGTTACGGGCCCCGGGGCCTGGACTCTGTGCCCAATTTGCCGTAGCTGTCGTCGCCTTAGGTTGTACACTCTCGGGTGTCCTTGTTCTCGTCTCCCGCTTTAGCTTCGAATCTTTCTCACGCGTTGCTCCTTGGAGGGAGGGCGTGTTGTGTGGCACTGTCGGCTGTTACCCACTCAGAGAAAGAAAGGGCTCGGAGACGAAGTGCTGGGGGCTGGATGGAGACTCTTGTGCGCTCGGGAGACCGCCCCCCCCCCCCAGCCCGGGGACGGCTCTTCCTGCTCTGGCACTTAGCCTCCAGCCCTCTGTCAAAATCACAGTGAAGGGCTCCCACCGGCTCGTGGTTCCCGCAGCTGCTGCTCCAGGTGAGCATATTTAGGGTTGCCTCGCGGGGCACACCTGGCTCGCCAGACTTGGGAGCGCCAGTTCTGTGACCTCAGTGCTCTGACGGGCGCAAGACGTGTTGTTGATTTTCGGTGTGGCCAGTGTTTGCTTTGGGGAATGATGGTTCTTTATCTATAGGACCGAATACTTGTGCTCTCCTCTGTCTGATCTGATGAGGCAGAAATGATGCAACTAAAACCGGGCCACGAAGGGAGAGGACAGGAGCGCGGGCTCACTGCGTCGGAAGCGGTCCGTTGTGAAGCAGGGTGATGGGTGGGAAGGATAGGGTGCCGTTGAAAAGTGACAACCCGGGGAGCAAATATTACACGACAAAACTTGGAGAAAGAAAGTTGTTTCAAGAGATGTAAGTATAGGGGCGCCAGGGTGGCTCAGTGGGTTAAGCATCCGACTTCGGCTCGGGTCACGATCTCAGGTCTGTGAGTTCGGGCCCCACGTCAGACTCTGTGCTGACAGCCCAGAGCCTGGAGCCTGCTTCGGAATCTGCGTCTCCCTCTCTCTCTGCTCTTCCCCACTCGTGCCCTGTCTCGCTCTCTCTCCATCAAAGACAAATAAACGTTAAAGCAAAGAGAGAGATGTAAGTATAAAGGTAAAACTCAAACAAACATACAAAATGGGGCTACCGAGAGAAACCTTAAAAAGAAGCGCGTACGCGTCACATAAGGAAACGACCAGCTGCCTGTATAATGATCGACATACCTAATAATCGTCGTGCGGAGAGCCTTTCTGAGGGCGTTTAAGCCAAACACACCAGTCCCTTCAGTGAGCGTCCATGGCTGCAGTTACTTCTCATCTGCTGGGAAGGCCTAGAGGGCCACCCCTGGCATGTTTTGCTGTCAAGGGTGGGGTGGGGCCCGCGCAGGGTGGGTTCAGGAGACCGACCTGGAGGGCTGGGGTGGGAGCAAAGGGTGACAGTGCCAGAACTGGGATCTGGTGGGCGTGTATGCTTGGGCCTAAACTGGGTCACAGGACTAGGGAATGGCCAGTAGCCGTCCACACTCGTCAAGGGAGCGCCCTGCCTTCCCTGGGCCCACGGGGTGGACTCCCAGGCGGCCGGATCTGACCCCGGAGCCACAGAGCTGACCGCGTGGCCTCACTCCCCGTGTCCAGGGCCAGGCACCACGGAAACGATGATTCTCTTTGCTCTGCTCCTGGTCACGGGCCTGCCGCGGGTGGAGACAAACGTCACCGTGTCTGGAAAACAAGGTAAGTGTGGGCCCCTCAACCCCCTGGGCTGGGAGAAGGAAGCGGGCCAGAATGCCTCTGCAGACACGGGGTGGCCACCCATGTCTGGACCCGGCGGGGGCCCCAGGGCGGTGGCAGGCACAGGGGTCAGGGAGCGAGAGAGCGTCAGGAGGGCAGCCTCTGTATTTGGACACCCGATGGGGGAGCCTCTTGATTTGGGCTCCCCTGTCGAGGGCCGGCAGGAGTGGCCGGAATCCTGGCTTATTCCCCAGCACCGTGCTGTCCCCTCAGTGTCCCTGCCTTCCTGGGAGACATCAGGCTGGGCGCCACGCGTGGCCCGGCCCTCACAGGACCATCCAGGGCTGTGTCAGAGAACTGGAGCAGCCGCAGAAGGGTGACCGGCTTGTCCCCAGGGAGCGGGGAGCGAGTCCTGCCCTAATGCAGACCAGGCAGCGGGCCACACCCAGGGGAGGGGATGCAGGGCCTGGGGCGGGGGAGGGAGGAGTGGGGAAGGTGAGTGGGAAGGGCCCTGGAAGGCAGATTGCAAATGTCTTGAGCCATTGAACTTGAGGTGCCGCGTGTGCGCGTGCGTGCCTGTGTGTGTGGGTGAGTGTGTGTGTGTGAGAGGTAGGGTGAGGGCGGCCCAGGGGAGAATACAAGGACTCGGACCCGTGGTTTTGTGCTCCCTGGAGGAGGGAGAGATGGGGGAAGGGGCGGTGCTCATCCGATAGGCCTGGAGAGCGGTGGTCTTTCACTCTGGTTTTCTTCCCCTTTCAGCTGCAACCCTGAAGTGTCACGTCTGCGAGATAGAGAATAGTTTCGGTTGCACAAATCCATCCAACTGTCCTAGGGATTTTCACTTTCGTACTTCCGTTGCCGTGAGTGAGTATCTCCGTGCATCCCGGGTTCACAGGAAAGTCGGTCAATCCTTTCAGCAGTTGGGGTCTGTCTGGGTTTTCTCAACAGGGAGTAACTAATGTAATCACGTTCGTTCAAGAGAAACGGAGGAAAGTCCTGAGACGTCAGAACACAGGCAGGTGACAGGCCAGCTTGCGTGAGAGCCGTGCCGACGGAGGGTGGGGCGCCAGGACTGGACGCGATGGAATATTGGGGTGCGGGAAGAAAAGCATAGGGTTATCTGTATTCATGTTGAATGAACGACGAAAGCCTTCATGTCAACCGCCCCACCAGAAGTGCTGTTACAAGAGGTGTACGTAATGAGGGGCGGGGCTTACGCTGTGTTCTGGAAGGAGTGTTGTGTGCTTTAGGAGGGGTGGAGACCACCTCTCTGTCTCGCGTATGTCACCCGGGAGCTCCAGGCCGCATGAAGCCCCCGAAGGGGAGTGCGGAGGCCCAGCAGCGCCCGGCGCGCGGCGCTCGCTCGGAGGCAGAGTGTCAGCCCCTACCGGCGGGTCCGCGTTCCCGGAAACACGCGGGGTGCCGAGGGGGTGCTTGGGACTCGCGCCAGCCCCGCGTGAACGTCATCACCTCGTAGGGAAAAGCGATTGTCACCGTGAACCACAGATGAGGCGAAGCCAGCAGCGTGACCCCGCGGCCGGGGCGGAGCCGGGCCGTGTACAGCAGGCTCGCGGTGACAGCGCCGGCCCAAGGAGAGGCCGGCGCTGAGCCCCGGGCAGTGGCCAGGATGGGCAAGAGCCCCTTGCTCCCCTGCCTGTCCCGTGGTTACAAAGTCCAGAGCGACCTGGTGGTGAGCGGTGAGGCCTGGGAGCCTGTACATCCCCGGACGGAGAGCCCCAGACCCGGGCTCCCCCTGCTCGTGGACAGGCCAGCCGGGGAGGGGTGGCGTGGGGCGGGGCGGGGGGGGAGCATCTCGTGGTCACACTGCACGCAAGCCACCCCCGCCCCCAGAGGCAGCCGTGAACACAAAGGCCGGACCCCGTCCTGGGCGGTGGCTCCCGACCGCCCTGTAGACGAGGGGCCTCTTCAACCGTGGCCTCTGAGCGGGGGCACCGGAAGGTCGGGATGGGACGGGCACAGGCCCGAAGCGCTTTGGTGTCGCTGCTCTCAGTTCACATGGTGCCTTTCTCCTCTTCACTTCCTGTCAGGAATCTATCCGCGTTTCTTCTATGTTTCGAAGCAGTGCTCCAGGTATTGTCCAGTAAGTGCTCCGTTTGCTCCGGGACTCAAGTCCTTTGTCCTCGTCGAGCCTATGCCCTTCCTGTACGCGCACTGCTGTTCGGGGTTCTTGTGCAATACGCAGGAGCCGAACATCCGCGAGCCGGAATTCAGAGAAGGCGGACGAGCAAGCCGCTTGAGGAGCAGCGGGGCCTGGCTGGCCGCCTTCCTGACTCTGTCCTCTGTGTGAGGGGCCTCGGGCGGTGCCTTGGGAGCGCGGCACGGATGACCCGGACCCGCCGCAGGTGCTGGGAACCTCAGCATTAAGCCTGTTTTCCGCTGGTTAACGCGTGGTCTGCCTCTCGAGGGGCCGGAGAACAGGTGGGGGGACCAAATCCTGTCGGCCCAGCCCGCAGCTCCCTTTTGAGCAAGTCCGGCCCTGGCGGGGGGGGGGGGGGGGGAGGTCTCGAGTACTAGTGTTCGTCTCTTAACGGAAGCCTTGTAACTGTTCGTGGCCGACGCTCTCTCCTTCTGTCCGTCTCCGAGGGTTTCAGCACTGCTGGGGGGCCTGAGGGTCACCCGGCAAGGGAAGCACTCGGAGGCTCCCGGCCTTTGCAGGATCAGGGTTGGTGGGAAGACAGGATGCAGTGGGCGGGAGACGCCAGCAGGGAAGGGCTCCTGGGCAGGGCACGGGGTGCGGGGATGTGGTCCCAGGGAGGGCCCTCCTGTGACGGGGGCGGCACCATGGCTGCTCCGCCTCAGCTCCTCCCACATCAGGGATCCTGTGGATGAACTGGGACTTCGCCCAGCGACTGGCACAGGTGCCTGGGCTCACAGGTTCGCCCACATGCCTTCGACCAACACGTGAGCCTCGGCCAGGGAGAGGGAGCAGGGTCCTCTTTTCATTTCTCAGCTGAGCTGCAGCCGCCAAAGAGGCGTGAGGGTCACACTCCCCGTCTGCAGAAGACTAGGGCTTTCTTCTCCTGACCCTGTTGACTCCCTGTGGGGGCTGCACTGAGCACCTCCCTCCTGCACCTTCCTCTCCTCGCCCGTTCCCCACCTGCTCTGACACGGCTGACCCAGGGACACGGCTGGGCGCGGCACCCTGGGAACCTTCCAGAAAGAGTCTCCGTGGCCCCAGAAGGAGGCAGCATGGTGCAGGCCGTGGATGGTTTCTGGGCCATCCCTGAGGCACGGACGAGGCCCGTCTCTGTCACGTCTGAACCCTCCACGGCAGAGGCCTAAATGCATCCTGGGGGCCGGTGCCGAGGGGGGCCCCCCGAGGGTTGACCCGCAACTCCAGGAGTGGAGAGGATTTCAAACAGCGTCTGTCACCTCCTACCGTGTGCACGTCCCTTTCCCCGGCACAGGCTGTGTGCTCGCTCGCGTCCTGCCGATCACGCTCGTCCTCAGGAACAGCGTCCCCCAGCTGCCCCGAACTCACAGCCTGGGACTGGAGCTGGGGGCCCCTGTTCTGTAAGGGGAGGCAAAAGTGGGCGCCTCCCCACAAAGAGCAAGACAGGCGGGATGTCCCCCCCACGCAGGACCTGGCCCGGCCACCTGACGGAGACAGGCCAGGGACATGCCTTGTAAGACAGCAGGGAGCCCAGAAGTGGGCGTCTGGAGAAGCTCTTCCGCTGGAACTGTCGCGGGTTTGGTGAGCTGATGGGGACAGCTTTCACTGACCTGATGGTGCAGGTGGGTGAGGCATGAAGCTCTTGGAGGAGGGGGAGGAGAGGGAAGTGGGGGAGGAGGAGGGGGAGGAGGAGGTGGGGGGGAGGGGTTGGAGGAGGTGGGGGGGAGGGGGAGGGGCGGAGGGAGAGGGGGAGGAGTGGAGAGGAAGAGGAGGGGACAGGGGGAGGACGGAGGGGGAGGGGGGACGGTGAGTTGGGGATATATTGTCCCCAGTTGGTAGATACTCGTCTGGGAAAGTGCGGAAGGGAGGCGATGCACAGGTTGCTCAGAAAAAGAGGTCGAGGGTCAACACAGGTGCTAGGGTCAGAAGGTAAACAGGAGGGCGTCGGAGCCAGGATGGGAGGCCTGAAGAGGCGGGAACACGCGGGGTGGTGGCTGAGACCCGGAAGCGCCTGCTGGTGGGTTTCCCCGGGAGCCCTCCCCCTAGAGGAGGGAGGGCCGCGCGCGCGGGTGGCCGGGTGACACGTGGGTGGGAACTAATCCGCCAGGGCTCGGCCGAGCAAAGTGCGGGTGGTCTCAGGAGAGCGGCTGAGTAATGCCCCGTGGACACCCGCCGGATAAAGGAGGAGGGCGAAGCAAAGTGAGCGGCCCAGGGCCAGGCGGTGGCGACCGCGTGCAGGCGCAGAGCCGTGTATTGGCCGTGATCGGAGGCGGAGCACGAGGGGAAGGGGCCACGGGCACGGGGAAGAGGTGACGGCTCACATCACGGGGAGGGGACGGGTGGTCACCAAATGGCTCTGCTGCGGGGGCCGCCGGGCCCGAGAACGCGTGTGATGTAGGCGACACGGAGCCCCCAAGCACGGTGGCTGCAACGAGGGGGACGGGTGTCGTTTCTTGTTCACGTGAAGGGCGTGCAGAGGTCCGCGGCCCAGACTGTGTGGTCACAGGGAGGCGCGCTCGGCGGAGAGCCCCTGGGCCCGCAGGTCCCCCCGCTGAGTGCGGCTGCGCCTGGGGGCCGGTGCATCAGTGCCGCTGTCCCGCTGGCAAATGTATACGCGCCCAGATGCGCCTGCGTGGAAAATCCAGCACCTGTGCGTAGGCTCTGCAAACACACACGAAGGCGACGCCGAGGGTCCCCGTGGAGTCTAGGCAGTGCTCTTCCAAGGGGAACGAGCCTCTGAAGCTCCACAAGCTGCCAGTCCCCGTCCTGCGGTGGCCGGATGCCACGGGTCACACAGAGGCTCACGGGAGGAGCTGGGGATTGTGGACTCCAGAACTTGCGCTGCGGACACGGCCGGGGCCGCCTCCCCTGATGCCCACGGAGCTGCTGGCACATCCCTGAACCCACAGGCCCTCTGAGGTCTCTGCTCTTTGAACAAGCACGTCCGTCTGTCTCAAGTGTCATTCTGTCCCAAGCACTTAGATAGCGCCTACCAGCTCATTCCCTTTACCGAACGGATACGACCACGAGACAAAACTGGTCCAGGAAAGCTGGAGGCCAACAAATGGTGAACAAAAAATATCATTAGCTGCTAAACCCAAGTGAATGAAGTAAGGATAGGTTCCGCGCAAGTACAGTTTTCCCCAGAAATGTAAGAATGTCTCAATCTTACACAAAGATGTCTATTGCTATAATTCGAGAATGAACAGTAATAGCCATATGGTCATCACCGCTCCCTTAGTATTTTTAACATAAAATATGAAATTTCAAAAATTTAATAACAGTAACCTACCCCAAACCTAATACAAATATCATACTTAATGGTGGCACATTGGACGTGTTTCCATGTACACTCAGATCCACGGTAAGCACATACACTGCACTCTCATGATCACAATCAGACGTTGAAGTAGAGGGCTTAGCCATGTAGTAAAAGGAGAAAAACAAGCAGTATAGAAATGTTTTTACCTGGCACTATGCCTCCGTATTTAGGTTAAATTTCTCCCAGTATAAAAAAAAATTTAATGTTTTTTTAGTTTGAGAGAGAGAGAGTCAGAGCATGACTGGGGGAGGGGCAGAGAGAGAGGGAGACACAGAATTCGAAGCAGGCTCCAGGCTCCGAGCTGCCAGCACAGAGCTGGAGGCGGGGTTCGAACCCACAGGCCCTGAGACCATGAGCTGAAGTTGTACGTTTAACCGACGGAGCCATCCAGATGCCCCTGTCCCTCCCATTGTAAGACACTTTAAAATGTTGACTCAGAAATATTTTAAATGCTTTTCAAGCGTATGCCCTGCCAATCTGAACATTTCAGTGGCAAAATTAAGGAAGAAAGAGGAGAGGAAAAAGAATCTGGATCATGAAAATATATAATCAACAAGTCCTGAAGCCGGCAGCTGCCTTCAGATTACGCGCTTCTCTCGAGTCACCCTAGAGCCACATGTCAGGGAGGAGACGAGGCACTGGGTCTCCGGAAGATAGGACTCAAATGAGGAGCTTCAGAGGAGAGATACCCCAAAGGAACTATAGAACTAGGAAAACAGATCCGCTCTGCACAAGAAATCGCGTGTGTGTCAGTATTGGGTCTGCATGGAGAAAAACATATAAAGAGAAGTTTCTCCTCAGAATTAGAGACTCTCTTACGACTTTGGGGTTTATATTTCCACTACTGGTTTATTCCAGCAAAGTCCAATACAAGAAAGATATGTTCAGCAGTAATAGATTGTTTTTACCCTGTAGAGAGCTGGAAAACAAAGGAAGATGCTCCCCAAAGGCATATACCCTCTGAAAATTAATCAAGGAAACCTCGCTAATATGCAGTTATGCCCCACTACTGCAGGTGAAGAAGTTTCAGTTACGGTCCCGACAGAAACATCCTCGATGGGAGGGAATCATCAGTTCCGGCCCAGCAGGAAAAGGTGGCCACTGCGGCTCCTACAAGAAACCCACCATCCCTGCAACTCAGCCCATGAGCATCCTCTGAATCCCTGCTGTTCTCTGGTGGACCCTCCTTCAGAACAACCCACCCACTTCCTCCTTCTTCACCATAAAATAACATTCCTTCCCCTTCGTTTATGGGACTCTCCTGTGGTTTTGCTGTATCTTGAGTTGCAATACTCTGAATATGCCCATTTTTAAACTTTTATTTTGAAGGTCAACGGCCCTCAACTCAGGAGCCATAGGATCTCTTAGGTGGGGGTGCCTGGGTGGCTCCATTGGTTGAGCATCCGACTTTGGCTCAGGTCATGATGTTGCATTTCGTGAGTTCAATCCCCTCATTGGCTCAATGCTGTCAGTCCAGAGCCTGCTTTGGATCCTCTGTCCCCATCTCTCTCTGCCCCTCCCCTGCTCACACACACACACACACACACACACACACACTCTGTCTCTCTCAAAAATAATAAAACATTAAAGAAAAAAAAAAGAATCTCCCAGGTGTTACCTCATCATTATCTGCTAAAATATCAAAAGTTACCAAAAACACACACACAAAAACCAAGAAAAAATAGGTCAAAGTAGCCCACCAAACACTGGGTATAATCTAGACCATAATACAAATTTGCTTAAAGATACAAAAGAGCATTAAAAAAAAAGCTATAAAAGCATTAAAAAACATGAGGAAAGAACAAGATACAGGGAAAAAACATCAGTGGGCCTCACACACACACATGAGAAAGAGAAGGAAGGAGGAAAGAAAGAAACTAAAGAGAACTTCTAGAAATGAGAAATCTAACCACAGAATACAAAACCTTGAGGGATCAACAACAGATCACATATAATGAAGACAGAATCAACAAGTGGAAATCAGCTAACAAATGATCACAATGCAGTCCAGAGATGGAGATCAAAGATACAAAGAAAAGCCTAGAAGATGTGGGAAAGAGGAGACTGTCTAATACAGAAGTAGGCAGATCTCAAGAAAGGGTCATAGAGAACGGGACACCGGCAATATTCAAAGAAAGAGGAACAGGTGAGTTTTCAACAGTGATGTAACAGAGACATACTGCAATCGATCCCAACGGATCTGCACTGAGACACATTCAGGGTAAAATTTCAGGATTTCAAAGCCACGGTGAAGTATTAAAAGCTGCCAGGGAGAAAAGATAGGCCCAGAAAAGAAGAGCAATTCCACTTATGTAGACCCCAACTTCAGTATGGAAGACAGAAGATGAGGCATTATTACCTCAAAGAAAATAACTAGAAATTAGTGTGGAGTTGAATAGTTAAAGATATTTTCTGGTTTTTAAAATTTTTTTAAACATTTATTCCTTTTTGAGAGAGAGAGACAGAGCGTGATCGAGGGAGGGGCAGTGAGTGAGGGAGACACAGAATCCGAAGCAGGCTCCGAGCCATCAGCACAGAGCCCGACTCGGGGCTTGAACTCACTGACTGTGAGATCATGACCGAGTCGAAGGTGGACGCTTAATCGACTGAGCCATCCAGGCACCCCAAAGATATTTTATGATAAAACAACAACAACAACAATCCTGAAATGGTTCACCACTGATCAATCATTACTAAAGGAACTCCCAAGAAACATTCTCTTTTTTTTAAATTTTTTTAATGTTTTTTTTTAAAATTTATTTTTGAGACAGAGAGAGACAGAGCATGAGCAGGGGAGGGGCAGAGAGAGAGGGAGACACAGAATCTGAAACAGGCTCCAGGCTCTGATCTGTCAGCACAGAGCCTGACGCGGGGCTCGAACTCACAGACTGTGAGATCATGACCTGAGCTGAAGTCAGACGCTCAACCGACTGAGTCACCCAGGCGCCCCAGCAAGAAACATTCTTTAAGGGGCAGGGTGGTGGTGGTGTGATAATAATACCTGACACAAAGGTAGAATCATCAACAAAGAATGATATTAATATGTGGTGCTGTGGACTGACGTTCGTGCCTGGAAAATTTATACATTGACATCCTCATGTCAAATGTGACTCTACTTGGATTAAGGAAGTAATTAAGGCTACATGAGGTGGGGCCCTGAGCCAAAAGCATTAGCATCCTTAGAAGAGAAGACAGCAGACCGCTGTCTCCCTGCCACCAGAACTCGAATTTGCTGGCACCGTGACCTCAGACTCCAGCCTCCAGATCTGTGAGAAACAAATCTCTGTTGTTCGAGCCACTCCGTCTTCGTTTTGTTGAAGCAACACGAGAGGACTCAGACACGTGGATAAATCAGAGCAACCTTTGATGAGACGGCGCGGCAATAATTCCTTCTTTGGAAGGTTAAAGAAAATAAGACAGAGACAACTGGATACAAATGGCATAAACGGCGGGAGGGAAGTGACAAAAGCTGACGTGTTTAATTTGGTTTTTGCATAATTTACCAACAGGTTAGAGGTCTCGATAGAATTTAGACGAAGTTCATACAATTTTTACAAAAGACCCCCGCTGCCAACGTTTAAGTATATAAAAGATCCTATGAAAACAAGCTGCCAGATTGGCCTTCAGGACGCCAACCCCTACAGGAGGGAAACACGATTAGGCGGGGGAGCTTCCACTCCTAGCGCTGGAGTTACAGTGAAGTTGGGGTGAATACAAATTAAAAGCTCCAGGGAGTGGGTGGCCCTATGGAGCTCCTACAAAGATTCCCGGGGAAGGGCCGAATCTGGGGCCGGGCCAGGCCCACACCCCGTGAGGGGTGTCTCTGGCTGGGGTCTCGGAGGGGGGGGCGCGATTACACTAGTCGCGTCGCCAGAAGAACGGCAAAACAGGACGGCAGTGGCGGAGAAGAGGCCTCCACCAAGCGAAACAGCGCCCCCCCCCCAACCCGGAAGCCACTGAACCGGAAGTCGCGAAGAGCAAGCCGGAAGTGCATCGGCAGGAGCCTGCCGCGTCCGGCGCCCCTAGCGGCGGAGCCTCGCATGGCGACACCGGGGAGGGGAAGCCGGGCGCGCGGGGCCGGGGCGGGGGGTGGGGCGCGTTTGGGAGCTCCTGGGGCTGAGCTGTTTTTAGTAATTGGCACACGGTGCGAACAGTAAACAAAGAAAGGCTGGTAGAGCTTCTAGAGTCCGAGGTGATGCCAACCCAAGAAGCATTGTTATAATGGAGAGCTTTTCCCAACTGGGAAGGGCGGCTCCAACGGGCCGCCAGAACTCTAAATTTGTAGGCATCCGTTCACATGGCCTCAACATCTCTGAAGCGAACAGTAACAGAAAGAAAAGATGTGGTGGTAGATTTCAGGGCTTCTCCCCGTGTATGATAAAACAAGCCAGCAAATTAATAGAGAGACCCTCTGAACATCAGGATTAACAACCTCAGTGGAATGCCATAGGGAGCCCTGCATCCAACAGCTGAAAAGTTTGTTTTTCAAGTGGACATGAAATGTTTACCAAGTTTTTGTCCCCTGTGTTGGGTGTTCAGCAATTCTCAACAATTTCAGGGGATTGAAACCATCTTGAGTGGGTTTTCCACCATAGTGAAATTGAGTAACGAAAACTAATAACGAAAATCAAAATATCCCCAAGTCTTTGGAAATGAAGCAGTAAATTTCTAAATATCCTAAGATGAAAGAAAGAAAGAAAGAAAGAAAGAAAGAAAGAAAGAAAGAAAGAAATCACGATGGAAGTTAGAACATATTTATATTAAATTCAATGTGTACATTATGTGAAAGTGGAAAAAGGAAAACTTTATTTAGAATGCGGGGGCGGGGGGGGGTGGGGGGGAAGGCCAGCTTGGAGTGCTCGCTCACCACCTCCCCCTCCTCCTCCACTGCAGATTATCCAGCAGAGGAACCCACACCTTGCAGGCGGATATAGCTTCACTCCGCCAGGCGAGACAGAAGGTTCCCTCACGAACGACCCAGCCAATGAGCAGCCACTAGGCATCCAGTTTAGTCCAATGGACTTCTGTTTTGGGGAGCCCCCCCCCCCATCCGCAGCTCCCCCTTTCCTCCATAAAAGAGCCTTCCAATGCTTTTGACCTAGCTTGCTTGTCCTGGATTGCAATTTTTTGCTATTCTCAAATAAGCCCTCCTTTTTTTTAATTAAAAAAAGTTTTTAATGTTAATTTATTTTTGAGAGAGAGTGCACAAGTAGGGAGGGGCAGAGACAGAGGGAGACACAGAATCCGAGGCAGGCTCCAGGCTCCGAGCTGTCAGCACACGGCCCCACATGGTCCATATCGGGAATGAAAACGATGGTATGTCCACTGATCCTACAAACATTAGAAAGATTTGGGAAAGGATACCTTCCAGGGCCCCGGCCAAGTGCTCGCAGCTTGACACTAAGGCACAACCCGTGGCAGGAACAATGGATAAATTGGACTTCCCCACAATTAAAATGTTTTGCTTTGCTAAAGACCCTGTGAAGACGATGGGAAGATGAGGTACAGAGGTGGAGGCCGTCTCTGCAGGCCACAGAATCCTACAAAGAAGTCTAGAGAACTCTCAAAACTCTGCATTCGAAAGATGAAAATGCAATTAGAAAATGGACCAGAACACACGAACAGACATTTCACCAACAAGCACTCAGAGGTGCTCAACATCTGGGGCATCTGGGGGTGCCCGGGTGGCTCAGTTGGTTGGGCGTCCGACTTTGGCCCAGGTCATGATCTCACGGCTCAAAGGCTTGTGGGTTCGAGCCCCGCATCGGGCTCTGTGCCGACAGCTCAGAGCCTGGAGCCTGCTTCGGATTCTGTGTCTCCCTCTCTCTCTGCCCCTCCCCCGCTCATGCTGTCTCTCTCTCTCTCTCTCTCTCTCTCTCTCTCTCTCTCAAAAATGAATAAACATTTAAAAAAAAAAGATGCTCAGCATCACAGTCCGTAGTGGAAATGCGAATTGAGCGTTAGTCACAATGAGATGTCACCTGTCAGAAAGGCCACAATAAAAAAATAGAGACCACACCACATGCCGGTGAGGACGCAGAGAAACTGGGCTGCCCACACGCGGCTGGCGAGGATGTCGAGCGGTCAGTCACAAAGGAACACGGTCCGGCAGCTTCTTCTAACGCCGAACACGCAAGCTCCGCATGGCCCAGCTGTCGCTCGAGGGCGCTTCTCCCGGCGATGAAGACATGTGCCCGTGCAAACACCCCCGCAGCCTCGTACAAAACAGTCAGGGCTGGAAACAACCTAGATGCCTTTGGGCGGGCGAGCGCGGACACCGGCCGTGCTCCGTCCACGCCGTGGAACACTTCTCAGCAATCAAAGGGACCAACTAGTGACACGGGCAACAGCCTGAACGAAACCCGAGGGAGTCAGGCCAAGTGAGAAGAAGTCAAGCCTCCCTTCATATGACAGCGTTCCATGTGTATAATATTCCCCCAAATGGCACAGGCTTTGTCACACCATCCAGAAAAACCCAGAGCTTTTTGTGGGGAACCCTTACGGCGGACCCCTGAGGGGTGGAAAGGCAGTGGCTTCTCTGTGGCAGGTGATGATGATGATGATGAATGAATGAGTGAAGGAAAGAATGATATGTGGTGAGCTCTCATTCCTCACTCACGCCCCCATCTTTTTTTTTAATTTTATTTTGAATGTTTATTTTTATTTTTGAGAGAGAGAGAGAGGGGGAGACAGAGTGGGAGTGGGAGAGGGGCAGAGAGAGAGGGAGACACGGGGTCCAAAGCAGGCTCCAGGCTCCGAGCTGTTGGCACAGAGCCCGATGCCGGGCTCGAACCCACGGACCGCGAAATCATGACCCGAGCCGAAGTCGGCCGCTTAACCGACGGAGCCCCGACTCACATCCCATCCTGCAGGTAAGGAAATGAAAGCACGGGCAAATGAGTATTTCAAACTTGCCACAAGGGTAAAAGCCAAGTCAGACACCTCCCTTCTCTTCAGGACACTTTATAGAAAAAGGACATGGTTAGGTCAGCTCCGGTGCCCTCCTGCTGGGAAGCTCCTGGTCTCGTCAGGTGCACGGGAGGTGCGTGCGGTGCTTCGGAAGGAGCAGAGAAAGCAGGCGGGACCGGGTAGAACGTTCTGTGGTAGGTCAGTGCTGGCTCCTGTCTCTGTCAGAGTCCCACGGCTGGCTCTGGGCTCTTCTCTATGGCAAACGGAGGGAGACGGGGTTGTGGTCATCCCCACGGGGCCACTTAGACAAGTGGAACTTACGAGACACGTCTGGTTTTCAGGCAGACGAACCACTTTCCCTGAGAAGTCCAGATAACCTAAATATTGTTGGTTTGCGTGGAGTTGGGGAAACGGGACGAGGAAAACTTTTGTGATCCAAAGACACACTTCTCAGACTTTGCTGGGCACCGCACTCCACGCGGGGCCAGTTAAGATGCCACCAGTCCCTTGCCCTAGGTGGCCGCTGAGTGCTTAAAAGGCTGCGAGTGTGGTAGGGGAGCCGAATTTTATTTTATTTTTTTTTAATGTTTTTTATTTATTTTTGAGACAGAGAGAGACAGAGCATGAACAGGGGAGGGTCAGAGAGAGGGAGACACAGAATCTGAAGCAGGTTCCAGGCTCTGGGCTGTCAGCACAGAGCCCGACGCGGGGCTCAAACTCACGGACTGTGAGATCATGACCTGAGCTGAAGTCGGATGCTTAACTGACTGAGCCACCCAGGCGCCCCAGAGAAGCTGAATTTTAAATGTTCTCTAATTTACAGCCTCAGCGGCCGTGATGTGCTTGGGGGGCTTCTGGTCGGGGGCCCCAGCGTGCAAACAGCCCTAGGCTCCCTGCTGTGGCCCCAGTGCCACCTGCCCGGCCTGCCCTTTCCACTGACCGCTCTGGGTCTGGGCCCAGCCCACCGCACAGCCCCTCTCCCTCCCTTTGCTCCGGCCTCACTTTCCCACTTAATGCTTTCTCTCCGCGTCCTTTCTTCCCTTCTCCCCACTCTGCCTGCTGTTCCTAGCCAGTGACGACGGCAGACACGCGCCGTGGCAGGGCTACTGTGCGCCCCTTCCCCGCTCGCTGTGCACCCCTTCGGCGGACAGAAATCGGCAGGAGACAAAGTCGCGTCTGGGTTTATCGTGTTGTCGATTGCTTGGACTTCAGAAAATGAGAGAGACCGTTGCCCACGCGGAAGCGATCGTAGCCGTTAACCTTGTGAGTGGCCCAAGACCGGGGGTTTGACAACCGCGATCGGGAGCCCCCAGGTGGCATCTCTGCGGAGGCAAGTGCCTCTTGCTCTCCAACACGGACACAACTCTCAGTCAGCCGCCCAGGCAGAATGGGCGCCTCGCTTCGGCTGCGAGCAAACGTGTCTGCTGGCCGCATGGGACGCCCCACAGAGAGTCCGGTGTATTTCCTTATCCTCTGTGACTGGTGCGCCACGTATCTTTCATGAGTGTATAACCGTAGTAAACTTAGGCTCAGATACAGCCGCACGGTTTTGTGGGTGAGCTACTTGCTGAACCTTCCCCGCGCACCCCCGAGGGGCTCCCTCCCTGCCCCCGTGTCTCTCTTTGTCTTGTCTCTGCCTCTCCCTTCTTCCCCCTTTCTCTCTGTCATCTCCCCTCCCTAAGAATCCCTCTCCTTACCCTTGGATCGGTCCTTCCAATTAACGGCATCTGAAATCACAATCTTTGTCACATTTCAACCCTCCTCGGAGATCACGATGCCTGTGTAGACACACCTTTCCTGGACCGTCTGGGCCCCGAGGGGTCTAGGAGGATGGCCGGGCTTTGCAGGTAACAGAGCACTCTACCCCTGTCTGACTCTCAGGGCCAGCCTGGAGGAAGGCCCCCAAACCCTACTCGGGAGACCGAGGCTCTAAGCCTCGGTGCCACGCACGCCCCACCCCCTCCACCGCCCCAGCTACAACGCAGAGCCAGACTCTGGCCCAGCGCCTGTGGTTCTCGGCCCAGGCCTGCCTCCCCACGGCCGCTGCCAGAGACAGGGCTCCCTTGGTGGGGAGACATCGCGTTCAGCTACCATTTGGGAATGTGTTCCTGGACTCAGTAGCCCAGGGAACATCAAACCACAGACGCAGATAGAAGTCTGGTCTACTGTGCGGATGCCTGCAGCCTGCCCAAGGGTTCCCGCGACAACTGAGGTCCTCATTATCATTGCCACGGCTGCTGGTTGATCGACCACAGGCCGGCTACCGAGGGTGCCAGGTTTGAGCTCCCCTAGAAGCAGCCCCTGAGCTGAGGATCGGAGAGCAAGTGACTCATTCAGGCCACGAAGGGCCATCTCCAGGGGACACGAGAGAGAGAAGGCATCGTCCAACCAGTCACCCCTGCAGGCCACGGGCTTCATCCCAGGGGAATCGCCTGGTGTTTGTGTAGATCCCTCACCCCGGAGCCGTCCCACCCGGGTGAAGGAGTGAGGTGGACGGACTCCTCAACCCCAGCTGTCATTGCTGGGGGCCTTGGGGACTGAAGGGGGCACCAATTTGCTGGCGTTGCTAAGATCCAGGGATGGAGGCCAAGAGTGAGCCCCAGGCCAGGAAGTCCGGTGTCAGCCCTGGAAACCGCGCACGAGGCAGAGGGTACAGGTGAGCACGGATGGTGCCCGTTGGCATCATCTCATTAGATGCGCATCAGTGCCTTTCAAGGTTGGCCACATGGAGGTCCCTGTGGTGAAGACGAGGGAAGCGAGGCAGGAAGCTTGCCCGAGGCCTCGCTGCCGGGAGGACCCAGCCAGGTGTGGGAGCCTCGCCGGCACTCCATGCCCCCGATGCCCCCGGGGCCCACCTTCCCGTGAAAACCACTGGCCCTCCCACTCCCAGCTGAGGCCGCGTGGGCCAAAGCCAGGCACGGTTCCCAAGACGCGGGAGACAGGAGAGGTGTTTGTGGACTGAACAAATGGCTGCATGACCAGTGGGGGGGGGGGCCCTCCCATCTCCAGCTGGACAAGTCCTCTCTCACCTGGCTCCTGTTTGCAGACCGAGGGTCCAGGTGGCTGAGGCACCAAGCCCCTGTCTGCCCACCGGCCGGGCTTCTGGAGCACGGCCAACAAGGTGGTGCCACCAGCAGGGCGTCCCAGCCTCCAGGCCAGCCAGCTGGCCTCTCCGGGTCCCAGACACGATCCTGCCACAGCGACACAGGGCCTTCCAGGTGGCAGGTGCCAAGCTGGGCCCGGCAGATGCTCCCTTCCTGTAGAGGGGCCTCGGCGGACGCACAAACAGGGTAGCGTGGAGAACGAGGTAGAGGGGGAACCTGGGCTCGTCTGCGCAGGGCTTTGGGAATGGAGGGTCGCGGAGCAGCGCTGGGGACGCGACGTTCCCCTTCAAAGCCACCTCGCCTGGTGCCCACCCGGCTGGGGGAAAGGTGGCCGTGGCCGCCCCGCCTGGACCCTGGCCTACCTGGCAAAAGGGTGTGAGCTCGAGGTCTGGACCTGGCGAGGAAGGCCCAGGCTCCCCAGTCAGCGTGGCCTCGGCCGTCCCCTGCTGTCTCCCGGTGAGGAGAGTGGCCCCGAAGTCACCCTGCTCCACGGCCGTCTGGCAGCCTCGCTCTCCGGAGCCCTAGAAGCTTCCTGGGTCCCTTCTCCTGTTGCACGGGGCCCTCCCGACCCTTCTGCGGTCTGTCCCCTTTCACCCCTGTCTTCCCAATGGCTTGAAGCAACCCCACGCCTTGGAGCCCCGACCTTACCACCCTCCTCTTCACCGGCACATCGTCTCCTGATTCCGGGCTGT
Source organism: Acinonyx jubatus (assembly GCF_027475565.1). Classification (NCBI taxonomy): domain Eukaryota; kingdom Metazoa; phylum Chordata; class Mammalia; order Carnivora; family Felidae; genus Acinonyx; species Acinonyx jubatus. The sequence goes on from NC_069394.1 coordinate 1,590,281, forward strand.
TCCAGACGCGTCACACACTTTATCCCCTTCCATTTTCACCCCAGGGGAGGACACCATTACCACCAGCTTACGACAGGATGTCAAGCTGGAGAAGGAGAGGCCACCCAGCCAAGACCAGGCCAGCCGGTCCGCAGACCCCAGAGCCCGGCCTCCCCGACACAGCGCAGCAGCCTCTGTGGGGAAGGGGCCGCAGCCCCCTGGGCTCCCCGGCGCGTCCTCCCTCCGGCCCTCCCGTGGCGCTCTCAGCCAGTCCTGTGCGAAGCCCCGGCCCGCCCAGGCCCCGCCACCTGGGAAGGAGAGCCAGCCCCGTGACAGGCCGAGGCCCTGCCCAGCGACGCCCCATGACGGCCGAGAAGCTGGGCCAGGCCGGGGGCCTGTGAGCACGTGTGCACATGCGTGCGAGTGGGGTGGGTCAGGGCACACGTGCACGTGTGCGTGTGAGCCCGCGTGCATGCACGGCAGGGCAGCGCGGGGCAGGCAGGGGCGTGGGCCGCTTCTCGGTGCGTGAGTTCACACCCGGCTGAGGCCCGAAAGGGTGGTGGGAGGGAGTCGGAGCGGCCAAGGCTGCCCTCGTGCAGCCGGGAGGGCGGAGGATGCTGTGAGGTGCTGGCGAGGCCCCGGCTTCCCGCTCGTCGCCCTTGGCTGGAGCATCGTCCACTCTGCTCTCTGGGGCTTGAAGGAGGCCTGGGGGTGCGGCCTCAGTGGCGGGAGGATGCTGGCCAAGTCAGGGCTCAGGTCCGTGCCGCAGGCCTCTGCCCGGCTTCCCGCTGCCACTCTGTGTTGCCAGTAGGAGGCGGTAGATGGAGCTGGATGCCGGAGGGCAGGAGCTGTTCCTGCTGCTGGCCATCTGCAGACAGCAAGGTGGAGTCACTCGGGTCCAGCGGGGGCCTGTGTCAAGCAGCGACACAGGCAGTGAAGGACACCGCCGCTACGAGATCTCGGCCAGACCAGCATCAGCGGACACCCCGGAACTGACGACAAGCAGAAGCAGAGGAGGTCCGCTGGGGCCCCGGGACCAACTAAACCCCCTTCAAAGGGGCAGACTTTTGCAGCAAACCGTCAGACTCTTCAGACACGACCCCTCTATGTGTGACCACCTCAAAAGGGCAGCTGCGGCCGAGGCCTCTGCCCGACCGGTCTCCGAACAGCCCCGAGACCCTTCAGGGCTTGAACGTCATGAGCAGTGAGTGCCGAGAGCTGGCTCGGACGGGACCGAGGCTTCCTCTCCACTGTGCGCCCGCAGACTGACTTGGCGTTTGACCCCCTTCCGTTGCCTGGTCTGTCGTGTGGCCTGTCTCGTGTTCTGCTCCGGGTGCCGTGGAAGAAGCCAAGTTAATCACGTGGCGAAATGTCCCTGCGTTTGGAACCCAGAACCTGCTCTATGATGGCGTCAGCCTTGTTGGGTGACTGAATAAAGCCGTCACTGTGGAAAGACACGACCTGTGTGTGCGCCTTCACAGCGTGCTCATGACATGATCCCTGGGCACTAGGATGATGGAACATAGAATTCCACGGCCAGCCTCTGCCCAGAGAGTGCCGTGACTTCCGAATCAAGTTGCTGGGACAGAACTCAAGAGCACCCTGAAAGGGAGAGGCACACGCTCCCTGAGACGGCCTCCTGGTCCGCCTCGGCCCCTGCCCCGGCCAGCGAGCGCCCGTGCACCCTTCCTGGCTCACTGCCAGTGCCTTTCTTCTGGGAAGCTGGCTGTGGGGCCCCATCTGCAGGGGAGGGCAGGCCGGGCCGTCAGGTGTGCCCCACGGAGCACCAGCAGGGGGCACATCCTTGTTTATCCAGTTTGCCATCTTGTGGCTCCTGGGAAGTACCAGCTGCCCGGGCTGGCATCGGGCATCCCTGCATCCTGGCTCCCTGCTGTCCAGACGGGCCAGAACTGGAGCAGCAGACACCCCACCCCTGGGCACCCAGAGGGAATTTCCACCCCCCAGCCACCACCCCCCCCCCTCCCCGTCACAGTCTGACCTCTCAGAGAGGCCATCTGGGGCATGTCCCAACAAGCAGCCCATTGTGCTTGTGCGTGCACTCGCAGAGCACCCCAAACCCTGAGGCTGGGGTCCCTCAGGGTGGATACAGAGAAGCTGGTATTCTCCCTGCTGTAGGAAAGTGGAAGGCAGCGGGGCCAGGGCCAGGGAGGGAAGAGGCCAGAATGACTCAAAACACCAAACTTTCTGCTCAGAGCACTCAGTTTCACCAGCCAGCCCCCTCCAGCTGCTGTTAAAGGCCTTTGTGGGGTCCCTTCCGCCCCAGACAAACCGGCCTTTCTTTGCTTCTTCCCATGCCCTGGTTGCAGGTCCCAAGACCAGAGAAGCTTCTCCTCTCTGTGGCCAGGGCTAGGGCTCAGCCCGTGAAGGGGGTCAAGGCTCAGAGTGTGGCCAGGTTCTGGGCTCAGTATGTGACCAGCGTCAGGGAGCGAGAATGCCTCACCCCTTCACGGAGAGCAAGAACTCCTGTTCCCTTCAGGACCCTTTTAGCTGCATTGGGAATCAAATCTACCTGAGACAGATGAACAGGAGAAAATCGAATTTCATAGGGAGAATCCACAAAGACACGGAAATTCCAAAGGCGGATGTCACTCTGACCTGAGGAGAAGGGGGTCTGGGATTTCAGAAGGAAAGAATGCGTTTCACAGGGTGATGTTTGGTAATTAGATGTTTGCCTTACCATCCAGATGGGTCGCTCAGATAAAACGTATGTCTGCTAATAACCCTTATTTTGGGAAAGACGCCCAATTTACTTTCCTCCATGTAGTCAAGGGAGGGGCAAAAGTGCTCGCGAGCCCTCAGGGTCTCAAGTTCCTTTAGCTCAAAATAATCCAGCGGCCAGAGTGATATGAATGGCTGGGGAGGAGGGGGTGGGACTGTCCTGAACCCCTTCGTCAGGGTCAGGGCTCAGGGCGTGAACACGATGAGGGCTTAGGGTGTGACCAGGGTCAGAGCACAGGAGTCCCCTTTGGCTAATGGAGGCACACGAGCCCCCCTTTCCCGGCCCCTGCCCAACAGGGAGGGGCCTCCGTTCGAATTCTGGGTCGTCTTCCCTTCCTTCCCAGCATGGGAGGGAAGAGGGGTAAGAGGCAGGGTAGAAAGAAGGAGCCAAGGGCGGGGTAGGAGAGAGGGAGGGGGCGTCAGGGGCAGGACTCTGCCTCTGGTTCGCGGGGAGGTCTGGGGGTTCCTAACGGGGGCCAAGGTCTCTCCCTGGAAGGTGGGATGAAGTTCTTCTGTCCTGGCAAGTCCACGGCCTCACCTGCTGCCCCAGTTCCCTCACCTGCCTACGCACCTGTGGGACAGGAAGCCCCACGTCTCTCTCTCAGCCACTCTGAGGAGTGGAGTTCTACGCCAGGAGAGGGAAGCCATGCATCCCTGCCGTCGGGGGTGGGAGTCTGGACCTTAATTGGAGAACACCCAGCTTGTAAAGTTTCAGGAGCCCAATTAGTTCAATGAGGGGGTAGGTCCACCCCCCCCCCACCTCGCTCCGTCCTTGAAGGATGGCTCCGCAGATAGGCAGGCCCTTCCCAGGGCTCCCACCCCTTGAGCTGCAGAACCTCTGCCCCAAAGACTTTTTGAGATGCACGAGGTTCCGCGTTCCCCAGGTGGCCCTATGAGAGGGGAAAGTACTCACAGATCCCCAGGAATACGGACCCCAGTTTGAGCCACGCTGTGCCCGCTGGGGAGGGTGCAGCCCACTTTGCTTGCGTGGCGAGTTTGGGGCCCTGGCGCCCTGGCTCAGCCGGCTCCTCTGCATTGGCTTTTCCTCTAGTTTCAAGGGTCCCCTCCCTTCAGCCCTACTTCAAAATGCAGCTCTCACCTGGTACCTCTCCAGGTAGCGGCCACTGGCATTGATAGAACCAGGCCGGGCACGGGGTGCCCACCACCTGAGCTGGCTGATCTCTCTTAGTGTGGGTCCACCAGCCCACACTCGGCCCCGCATTTCTGTACCCCTGCACCAAGGGCCCGAGCCTGACACTCAGTAGGAATCAGAGCCGTGGAACCAACGATCGTCTGTGACCTGGGGCAGGGGGATCCCAGAGCCCCAGGCTCCCTCCCCACCCACAGCTGTCCAGCTGCACACTCAGACAAGCACAGAGGCCCAGGCGGCGTTACCTGGGGCCTGGGGGTGCCACAAAGGTGACAAGCAGGTCTGAGTTCAGTGAGAGGAGGGGCTGGCCGTGGTCGGCGTCACCCAAAGAGCGCTGGCCGCTGGCACTTGTAGGGGAGGGGATCCCCCTCCCTGGAACGCAGACTGGGCCCTGCTAGAAAACTAGAGGGTGCTATTGGCCGTTGGGCGCTCACCCGGCGTCTCCCCGCTGGCCTCTGAGCTGGATCTAAGGCCAGCCACCTGCCTTACGCTCTGATATCCTGGCACCAGTCTGGGCTCTATCGCACCCTTCCCAGTCCTGTAACCCTCGCAGCAGAGGAGAGAACTTTCTCAGGCCTGAGGTCAGGATGAGGTGAAATCTGGCAAGGAGCTCGGTCCTCGGAGTCCGGTCTTTATCTCATGACCGCTTCACGCAGGGCAGGGGTTCAGGCCAAGGAAGCCAGGTGCTGCTGGGCAAAGCCCAGCTAACCGTCACGGGCCATGGCCACCGAAAGTGACCCAGCTCTGATGGCAGATGAAGGTGGGAGGAGTACGGTAGATGCCGTGCAGCGTATTAGAGGGTATGGGAGGCGTGGATGGGGTAGAGTAGACGGGGCGAGATGCACGGAGTCAACCCCGGGATTGCACGGGCCTTACCCCTCCCTTCTCAGCACACTGATGTGCCCTCATTCCGGACGCAGCGACTGCAGCTCGTGTGTTTGCTGCGCCCTCACGACACTCTCAGCAGGTTCCTGATAAGGGTGAACCCACCCCGGTCTTTTGGGGACCGTGGCAGATGGGACCCCACACACCATACCTCTAAAATTGAGAAAGTTCTACACAAAGTTTAAAAACAGCCAATATGAAATATCAGTGTTCCAGGCTCCTTGACGCTTTGCTAGGCGGCGACGGTGTGGAAAGAGCTTGTCCCAGCGCGGATCTGACCCCTGCTGCCCCGCCAGGGCCCCACGTCCATGCACATGGCTCCCGGCCTGTGCACCTGGTTCTAGGGGTGAGCAGCTGGCCCAGCCTCCGTGGGTGACGGAGCAGAGGCCCTGCGGGGGACCTGGGGAAGGACACGGGCTCCAGGCAGGCGCCGCCAGGGCACAGGCAGGAATAGTGGGTCTAAGAATGTTCCAGACAAAGATAATGATTCTGCCGCGGAAGGAAAGGAGGGAAGGGTGTTCCGGGCATCAGGCCGGGCCCGGGTGAGGGCATGGAGGCATGTGGCTTCACTCTGGAGGCCGAGGGGAGGGCGGGGAGGCTGGAGGACACAGGGGAGGCCAGGCGAGGCAGGCTTATGTGGACAGTGTGTGCCTGCAGAGCTCTTGGCGGACTGTGACACGGTCGGAACTGCATCTGGAAGGGAGGCTCTGGTCGCTGGGGAGGGGACTCCAGCCGCCAGAAGAGAGAGGCTGGTGGCCCTCGGAAGGGACGCAGTGGAAACACCAGGAGGTGTGAGCTCCAACCTTCAGCCTCTGGAACCCTAGCCAGACCCCAAAACTGCAACTGGGGGCAACCCACTGTGCCCAGGCTGGTCCCTGCACCCTCCCAGGGCACCCTTGTCATTCAGGGTCCCCCAAGCCCGGCCTGGAGGCCAATGGGCAGTGGCTCAGTGCCATCTGAGATGCTGGGCCTCTCTGGCCCTGCCCACCCCTGCTCGGTCATCCCTGCAGCCCAGCAGCACCAGCCTCTCCGGGAGCTTGTCAGGGATGCAGGGTCCAGGGCCTCAGACTCAGCATCTTGCCAGGGTCCCTGTGATGTGTGCGCACACAAAAATTGAGACGCACTGGTCCAAAGCCAGGCTTCAGCCTGCAGTGTCTCAGTGTCCCCACTCAAATGGGCTTGGCACCTCCCTGATTGGCCTGGCCTGGCCAGGGGAGAGACACAAGAGAAATGGCTGTGCTTACCCGGAAGACCCAGGCAGGGCTGTGTCTCCCAGGCCCCAAGTGTGGGCTGTCACCCATAGACCATCGAGAACTTCCCTTCTCCCCAGCCGGGCCTGGGACCTCACGATACCTCGAGGGACCGGGAGGCCAAAGGCTCAGGACAGGGAGGCAGGCAGAGAGAGGGCACAGGTGACCTGAGAGCCCCTGGAGCCCTGGGGGTGGGGCAGAGGAGAGCCCAGGCAGCGTGAGTCAGGCTGGCCCTGCCGTCCCAAGTTCAGCTCCAGCTAAATTACTAGGTCTGACCCGGTGAAGAAGCCAGTCATATAAAGGCACCTGGTGCCGGCTGCTCCCCAGTCCCAGCCGGTGGATGCCCCACGATGAGGCCACTCCTGGTGTTTCTGCTTCTGGCCGCTCTGTGCACTGACCTGGGTAAGAACCACTGACCCGGGTGGGAGGGTTGGGGACAGCTGCTGGGCGTGGCTTCCCCCTGAGGAGTGTGTGTGTGTGTTGGGGGGGAGACCTGGAGACCTTTGTGTCCCTTTGGGCATAGTTTCTAGTATATCTGCCTCTCGTGGGTGAAAGAGCCAGTGACAGGCCTGAGTCTGCAGAGCTCTGGGCCGACAGGGGGACCAGCTACCAGCCAGGAGGCCAGTGTCCTGTTTTCCTGGACAAAGGGGATTCTTGGGAGGCAGGACTCTCGGTGCTGGAATCAGGGAAATAAGTTGGTCACTCCCACCCCTCTTGCTGGCTGTGTGACCTTGAACGAGAGCACCTGTTGCTTTGGGGCCACCGGAAATGGGGCCCCGGGGAGGGGGTGATCCAGCCTGTGATTAGCAGCTGAATAATTACCACCCAGGGATAATAGCCCCCTCCACATGCCCTGAGTGGAGGTGGGAGAGCTGGGGCCTCCGGCCTGTCTAGGGAACCGCCTGGGGGGAAGGCAGAGACAGAGGCACCTCGGAGACCAGGCCCATCCCGAGGAGGCCAGAAACACAGATGGAGGGGACACTTGGGCAAAGGTTCGAGGCTGGCTCTGGGGACGGGGCAGGGGACAAGGTGTTTGTCAGAAGAGAGGCTGGCACAACGGTGAGGGGCGGCTGCCCGGAGGCCCCAGTGAGGCCTCCCCAGTGTGGAGATCCCCCCACACAGGGACTCTCTGACCCCTGAGGGGGAAACAGAGGCTATGTGAGTTTCTAGTTCAGAGGAAGCTGGGAGTGTCCCCCCCCACCCAACCAGACTCAGTTGCAGACAGGAGCATTTCAACAGCCAGGGGTCACCCCCAGAGATGCCTCTTTTTCCTGGGGGTGTTCCAGAGTCCTATCCTGGGAAGAAAGCCTCTGAGCCTGGGGTCTGTCTGAGCTTGACCTCATCACCCGTGGTTCAGCCACAAGCGTCCCCACTTCCCCAGGGGAAGGGGTCCCTGATGTCTGCTGAGCCGTGTGTGGAAGATGCTGTCACTCCCCTCCACAGGTGCCGGCTTTGATGTCGGAGCGGGCACACCCCAGCCCCCAGGCCTGGCATAGACGTGCCCTTTCTCGCAGCACGTGCCCCTGCACCCTGGTTCTCCCACCTGCCCAATGGCCCCTTCGCAGTTCCAGGGGCACCCCCTCCAGGAAACCCTCCCAGATGGCCCCCTCCCTCTATGAAGACACCTGGGCCAGGTGTCCCACAAAGTGTCACTCTATCTCACTCACCCCACTCCATCCCAACCTCAGCTGGCCGCCCCCACCCCCCGGGCAGCCTGCAGGCTCCTCCAGGCCAGGAGCCTTGTCCTGCATCCTTGTGGTCGGGGCCTGGGGCCGGTCACAGTGCACGGGGCGGGGGTCACCAGGGCCTTTTGCTGTGGACTGTCCACTGACCAGTCTGGGGTAGGGGCTGCTGGCAGGCCCTGGGCAGTGAGGGCAGGGCTGTTCCCTCCTGTTAACTAAGCAGCCCTTGGTGCCCACGGTGCACAAAACCCTCCCAGCCCCCGCTGTCCTCGGGTCCAGGCCGTGGTGCAGGCCGGGAGCCCCAGCACAGGAGGGTGGGGCAGGGGCCAAGAGCCTGTGACTTGTCATCCGGGCAGCCTCAGGCTGTGCTCGGTCCCATCTCATAGGGAGGACTCTGTCGCTCAGAGAGGGGCAGCGGCAGTGAGAAGCAGAGCCCAGATCCCCCCCGAAGTTAACCCTCCTCCGTCCCAGGGCCCCCTCGCTCCTGCTGACCGGCCTGCCGAGTCTCTAGCCCCGTCCCGGGGACCGGGAGCACCTCCGGAGGGAGGGGGGGTGGCGGAGGCTCAGAGAGGGCCAGACATGGCCCCCAGGCTCTCCCCAGCCCACGCTGACAGGGGTCCCTGCTTCCTCCCCCCAGCCCGGGCCCTTCACTGTCACGTGTGCTGTGGCCACAAGGACTGCGAGTCTCTGGTGGAGTGCGCCCCAACTGACAAGTACTGTGTGATCACGCAGGCCAGTGAGTACCCAGCACGCACCCCCACAGCCCGGCCAGGGGCCCCCCTGCGGTGCCGGAGGTGGTAGGGACCCGCCCACTCTGCCGGACCCCGCCTCCGTGTTGGTGGGAGGTGGGCTAGGAGCAGCCCAGCGACACCCCGACCCCGACCCGACAGAGCAAGGCCAGATGTGGCCTTCCCGCTTGAGTCAGAGGGAGTCCGTGTGAGAGATGCGGGAGGAAGCAGGCCGCACAGGGATTCGGCAAGAATGGGCCTGGAGGGAGGCCCGCGCCTGGAGGACAGGGCGGGGTACAGGGCTGTGGGGCAGCCCGGCCCGTGGCATCATGACAGGACCCACGGCCTCTGCCCCGAGGCCCGTCACCATCACCCTGCCTTTCCCGGCCGCACCTGTAGCCTGCCTCCAACAGACGACCCCCCCCCCCCCGCCCCCGTGCCCGGACCCCCAGGACAGGCTCCCTCCTTCCTCTAACCTCCCAAGTCCCTCTGTGGGTCTGGTTCTTCCCCGAGCCGTCAAGGGCTGGGCTGGGGCCCCGAGCTCTCGAGTGGTGCTTGATGGTGACCTTGGCAGGCGGGGTCAGGGTGTGAGGGGGGGCCACAGAAGGTCACATGGTGGGAGTTTGAGCACGGCAGGGAGGTGAGGAGCCCGGTCGCTGTGGTGGCCCCGAGGGGTGGGAAGCCTGACCGGGTCACTAGACAGGGCAGTGGGGAAGTTGGCCTGCAGGAGCAGCAGGCACAGGGTGGGACCCTGAAGTGAGGGGGGGGGGGTTGGAAGATGCTGCAGAGACACTGGGTCCCTGAGCGGCCCCGAGAGAGGGGGGAGGCATGTGTGCTGAGGTTTGGCCGCAGGTGGCCATGCGGGGTCCAGGAGGCAGGAGCGACTGCTTCTGGAAGGGGGTGAGGAGCCCCCTCCCCCCACCGGTCCCTGTCCCCATTGGTGTCCTGTCTGTGGAGGTCCCGGCAGCACATCAGATGCCCTGGATGAGCCAGGCAGCCTCGCTGGGGCCCCAGCTCCCTGTGAACCTCGATGATTACAAAGGCCCTCCCACATGGGACGCAGAGCCCCCTTATTACGGGGAGACATGGTGTCTGGCTGGACCCCACCCCTCCTTGGTGCAGGGACGCTGTGAGGAGGCAGCACAAACCCCTCGATGCCTCCCGGACCTGCTCCCGTCAGGCGGAGAAGGACCCTGCCCAAGGACCAGGTCACTTTCTCAGGGCCTAGGGGACGGGGACGCTCCCCCACTTCTGGCCAAGTCCTGGGCTTGTGGGGCACAGGCAGGTCGTGTTCTCTTTCAGTCACCTAGCCGATGGTCCCTGAGCACCCGCTGTGCTCTGTGGCTTTGGCTGTGGCACAAGGAGGGGTGGGTGGGAGGGCTGGGGAGGAGCTGGTCCCGGTGGTCCCCCCCATGCCGGGATCCCCCCCATGGGTGCCTTTTGCCGCTGAAGCATCAGTTCTTACACCCGGACAGGACCCAACACCCTGAGGGCCCCCGTTCGCTCTCTGGGGTGGGGGCTTCCTTTAGACCCCCATGCCCCCCCCCCTTACCCCACCTCCTGTTCGCTCCTCACTGCCCATTTGCTGAGTCTGTCTGTCCACCCGTGTGTCCTGCCAGGCGGTGCTCCCCGAGCAGTCATGGCCCTGGATGACAATGGGAGGGTGCTCCTCAGAGGGAGCCCTGAGCAGAGGCCCCCCGAGTGGGGAGGGTGCTGATGAGTGAGGGGGAACAGGAGGGATCCCGGAGCAGGAACTGGGGGACGGGACCCGCGGCCGCCAAGAGGCCGGTCGGTGGTCACGCCCGTGTGCTCCCAGCATCACCAGCAGGTGGAGGTGTCTCCTGGCCCCCTGCTGGCAATCCTGGGGGAGGGGCGGGGGCTCAGCCTGGGAGGAGGCGGCCACGCTGGGTCAATGTCCCGGGCAGCACCTGCCCCCATCCTTCCCGTCTCCTCGGCGATAGCTCAGGACAGGGTTCGTGGACACTGCCCTGTTCTGTAATAGCTGAGCGCGGTCGTGACCACTCATCACGTGTGACCGGAGAATTTGCTCCTGGGGCGTCTGGTGTCCCCCCCCCCCCCGGTGGGCCCACGTGCGGGCGGGGGGACTGTGCACAGAGGTGGTTCCTGAGCGGGTGGGGACCGGCCCCCGACACCCTCCTCGTCCCGCTGCAGCCTGCCTGTCCCTCTGCTCTGCCCGGGCTGGCTACCGTCACCCGGCCACCCCACCCCTGCTCTAACCACCTCCCACTAGAACGGAGCCCCCGGGAGCCCTGGAAGCGGACGGGGCCTGCGCTGCCGGCGGCCCCGGGGGACGCACAGAGCCCTCCACCCACAGCCCTCGCCCCTCTCTCCACAGCAAACCCTGGTGGCATCCTGGTCATGAAGTCCTGCTCCCCGGTGTGCCCCAACAGCACAATGTCCTCGGACGGCCGCACCCTCTCTGTCTCCTGCTGCCAAGGCAGCCAGTGCAACCGCAACGCGGCCGCGGGCCTGGCGGGCAGCCACGGGGCTCTGTGGCTCAGTGCCTCCGTCAGCCTGCTGTGGGCGCTGCTCCGGGCGGCCTGCTGAGCCCACGCTCCACGGGCGGGCCCGGCTCTCACCCGGCCCCTCGCAGGCCGTCGCCAGCCTGCCCCGCTCCCCGCACTCGGCCACGCAGGCGGGAAGAGTCCCTGTCTCTCCTGTGCTCCTCCCTGCTTCCCCCGGGGCCGCCCCGCCCCCTCCTCGGGCTCCCAGCCCGGGGGCGGGAAGCCCCCCTACCTCAGGGAACCCGCCTCTGAGGGACCCTCGGCCCTCTCCCGGGGTCCCGGCCCCCCGGTCCTCCCTGACACCCTCCACCCCATTGCGGGGCCTCCCACGGGGGCTCCTCCCACTCTGGCCTCGAGTGCCCGGATCCACCACGCACGGGGCAGGCGGGTCAGAGGTCTGGGCGTCCCCTGCACCAGCCACGCCTGTGCTCCCCTGTGCACCGACCCGCCACTCCTTCCACGGCTCGCTCACACCTCAGGGGCGAATTCACTCCGCACAAGCACCCACCCCCGGGCCTCCTGGGAGCCAGGCACCCCGAGAGAGCCCACAGGGCCACCCCAGGTCAGCACATGGGATGAGGGCTTCCAGGAGGCCGCCTCGCCCCCACCCCCAGTCCCTGCCAGCGAAGGCAGGCCTGTTCATGGTCCCCTGGCGGCCGCTGTGGGGGCAGAATCCGTGTGGGGCCTGTGTCCTCACTGGGCACGGGGGCTGGCCCGCCCCCCACCAGAGGCGCCCGCGGCAAGGCCTCCTCCTAGGAGCTCGTGGAGGAGAGTAAAGCTGTACATCCTGTCCCCATTGTCTGAGATGTTGAAATTTTGGGGGGGTCCCGCGTACCTCGGCGCCAGGCAGGGGCACTTTACGGAGGGCGGTGGCATCCTCCAGGCATAAACTCAGACAGCAGGCGGCACTCTCCTCAGAATCCAAAGAGCCAGCACCCCTTCCCAGCCCTCAGCCTGGGGGCTCCCGTGGGGCTCCCCAGCATCTGTGGTCGGCCCTGCGGTGTGCCCCACAACTCCTACCGCCCTGCACCCCCAGTCAGGGCCCAGCCGGGCACCCGGGGCTCTTCTTGGGGGGCAAGGGGCCAGAGGCTCCAGCTCTCCTCCCTCACCTCTGCCCGGGGCCTCTCCCCAGGACCGCATGCAGGTCCCCGGCCCACAGCTCTCTCGGGGGGGGGCCTCCCTGCTCCTAGCCCCGGGGCCCTGCCCTGGCCCCACCTGCCTCCTCCCCTCGCAGGCCCTGGTAATTTCCCTCCCCCGACATCGCTGTCCCTCACATCCCTTCCGGGGGCCCCAGAGGCCAACGTCCTGCCTGCCTGGCAGAGCGCGGCTCCCACAGCCCAAGTGCCAAGGTGACGGGACGCCGTGATGGCCGGGACCTTCCCTGGTGGGGCCTGGGCCTCGATTCTGGGAACCAAGGGACAGATTGCAGCCAGGACAGCCGGTCTCCCACTGCCTTCCTCTCAGCCTCCACCTCCGCAACTCGGCCGGACACTAGTGTCCCCGGAGTTCCCAGAGTACCCAAAAGGGACAAAGGTCCTCCCATTCCCAGCAGCCACCTCTCTGGCCTCACAGGGCCGCCACCCCCCACCCAGTGCCTGCAAGCCCAGCCTGCTGTCCGTCCCCCGTGCCTGTGACGCTGCCGTGGCCGCCATTCTACCCGGGAGTGCTCCTGAAGCGTGTGGGGAAGCAGGGCAGGGGCAGGGACTTGTGTTCTCGCAGGCTTTCTGTGGTTCTGTCCACACCCTGGAGGACAAGGTGGGCTGAGGGTCCTGCCTCGAAACACGGATGTCAGGATTCCCTTGGGGCCCCTCTGAGTCACTAGTACAGTTCCCTTCGTGGCCGGGCCTGCTGGGCTCCGGGGACCCAGGAGCAGGTTGGCACAAAGTCCACGTGAAGTGGCCTTCTCGGGAACAAACTTGGGGCTCAGGGTTGGGCCACCCCACCCAGCCTTTGAAGTTTGGGGTTTCTTTCTCAAAGAGAGTGGAAATTCCCTCTCTTGACTCCTGTCCGACCAGCTTCCCCGCTAGGGCAGGCCCTACTTGTACAAGTCCCAAGGGAAAGCCACATTGGGTGCCACGTGACGGCAGGTGGTCTCCTGCGAGACTTCGACATTCAGAAGTCGAGGTGCGGCCAAGAGACATTTCCAACGAGGACATTAATTGCCCTTGCTACAGATGAGGACGCTGAGGCACAAACTGCTTTTTGGATTTAATCCCTGGCTGGCAGAGCGGTCTGCCCCAAAGCCTGAATTCTCTCTGCCTCCTCCCCGCCCCCACGGCTTCCCCACAGTCATTAAGTCAGGGGACTCTCAGAGACCGCGCCCACCGCATACCAGGATCGTGTGGGCCCTGGGGCACCACAGACCTGTAGGGCTGTGGGGAGGAGGGTGGGGTGCTGGAGGGCTCACCGGACTCTCAGAGGGCTGCGATCCCAGCCCTGGGAAGGCAGTGAGGACAACAGGTGCAAAGGCCCAGAGGTAAGAAAGGGCCGGAGGGGCTGCACGGAGACCCAGGCAGTGGGGGAACACTAAAGGTGGGTCGGCTGAGCAGGGTTTGTGGGAAGCTGGGCTTGATCCTCAGGGAGGAGCATTCTGGGGCTGTGTGGGCGTGGGGCCACAGCCAGGCCACAGGCTTTGACCTGTTCCCCCTGGCAGGAAGGCAGGGAGGCCGCTGGAGCTCAGAGAGCTTGGCTGATACTCGGAGCACAGCATAGCTGTGGCCTTTCTCCCGGTTCTGCATCCCCCAGGGTCACAGTCGGAAGCTGGGCCTCTGCCCTGCGCTCAGCCCTGGGGGGGTCCTGGGTCTCCCTGTGTCACCTTCCTTCCACCCAGCCTCTCCTCCTCCCCAAGTAGCAGCACTTGTCCAATCTTACATAATGTTCCCGGGTAAAGATGACACAGGCCTCTGATCCCCCAAGTTCTTGTAGGCTGAGCACCCAGCTCCCTGCCAGGCCCAGCTGGGGCCCCACTCCCTGCCCTGAGGAGCCTGTCCCCACGCCCAGAGCAGTTGCAACAGCATGCAAACCCCCTGCACCAGGGCCGGGTGCCAAAGCTGAGCCCCCGAGGCCACCAGGCTGAGCAGGGAGTGGCTGAGCTGGGCTGCTGCAGATTCAAAGCTCAGCAGCTGCCTGAGGCCCAGAGGAGCAGGGACTGGGTGTCCTCGGCATCTAGGCCGCGTGAGGACAATGCCCCCCTCGCTCCCAGGCCACCTGCTGATGCAGATGTGGTGCTGCCAGCTCCTGTTATCTTGTCCCCAACAAGTGTCCGGAGCCTCGTCTATAAAGTGCAGAGTTGGAAAGAGGCTGTCCGCCTCTGAAATCTGGATCTCACTGGAAGATTGAAGCCCTCCCCCACACGCACTGGGGAGGACAGTAGTCCCCATCCGAGAACTTCATCCGCTGTTGCCAAAATCTGTTTTTTAAAGGTTTATATATTTATTTTGAGAGAGAGAGAGAGAGACCGAGAGCATGGGGGAAGGGAAGAGAGAAAGAGGGGGAGAGAGATAATCCCAAGCAGTCTCCACACCTAGCGCAGAACCTGATGCAGGGCCGATCCCATGAACTGTAAGATCATGACCTGAGTGAAAATCAAGAGTTGGACACTCAGCCAACTGAGCCACCCAGGCCCTCCCCCCAAATCTTTTTTTTTTTTTAATCTGGTTGTCCTGGCAGGGGTTTAGTGCGGCTTAAAGGGTGGCAGGATCCAACAGGGGTCCATTTCCTGTTCCCAAGGGACAAGGGACAAATTGGGGGGGGGGGGTTGTTAAGGAAAGGAACTTACACTGCTCTGTGTAAGAGGTACCAGGGCCAAAGACACACAGACAGACTGACAGGGCACACGATCCACGTAAGATGTTTATTTCTCTCTGATGTGTTAGGATCAATGATGTCCTCTCAAAGCCACCCCCAAATCATATATAATCTTAAGTAAAAGGAACGTGTGTGCATGTTGGGTGTCGCAAATCCCAGAGCTGCCTGCCAACCAGTTGTAGATCTAGGGCCTCTCAGAGGCCCCACTGGGTTTCACTCCACAGTCTTTGAGAATTACTGTTTTCTCTTGTCAGGCGGTAGGTGTGTATGTGAATGAGAAAGGGACGAGGGGACAGGAGAAAGAGACATCACTGTAACTATCTCCTACAGGATACATAAGTTGTATGAGTGGATGAGTGGATGGGTGGACCGATAATGGGTGGATGATGGAGGAATGGATGGGTGAATGGATGGATGAGTGGATGGATGAGTGGATGGATGGATGGGTGGATGGATGGATGGGTAAGCTACAGATGGGTGGATTATGTAGGTGGTAGGTGTTCACTACCCTGGAACTTACACCCAATGCCATCATGGAGCTCAAGGGTTTAAGGCCACAAGCTCAGGCTATATAGCAGGAGGAGCAGTGAGCAGTGGCACAGCAGAAGGGAGAACCCAGGGGTAGAACATGAGCACATTCTCTTTTTCTCAAACCCTAGAGGGAGCTTATCCTAACATGCAGAGAATAAACCCCCTCCAGGGCACCGGGATCTCAGGTGCTTTAGCTTCTGCAATTCCAGGTTTGCGTGTTCTGCAAGCCCACACTGCTAAGAGCCTGCAGCCATGGAACTCCGAGGTCCCCAGGTTGCTGTGGCTCTGTGGCTCGGTGCCCGTGCCCTTCGGCAAGCTCTCTTCCTCTACTTCATGGAAGGACACAGCCCTCACTCCCCACTCTGAGAGCTCCCCCCATCACCCGGTCCCCTGAGTCCCAGTGCCTCTCACAGACACAGCCGGAGACGCCGATAGGCTGGGCCCACGTCAGACCGCTGCTGGGGGACCCGGGGCTGGTCCTAGCAGCCGTGCGGGGCCTCTCGCAGGGGAGTGGCCCACCAGGCCTGAGAACTGGCATGTCTCTCCTGGTCTACGGGAGCCTAGGGCTCCAGTCCAGGCATTCCTGGGAGACAGGCTGCACCCCAAGGCAGGGAAGGGCTGCCCATGTGGCTGCTCCCCGGATTTGCACTCTGGCAGAGAGGGAAAGGGAAGCCCCACACCGGTGGCCATGGTCCCAGGAGATGATGAAGAACAGGCGGGGCCATGCCAGGCCCTGGGAAGCAGGTGAGAGGGACCCATGTCTAGGCCTGTGGCCCTGTGTGTAAGGGTGAGTCTCCTGCACATGAGGGAGGAGCAGGGAGGCCTGGGTGTGGGGTAAGAGCCCCAGGCCAGCAGGGACAGAGTGGAGGGTGGGCCCAGTTTTGGTTCCCACTTGCTGACTGGGTGACCACGGACAAGGCCCTCTCTGTGTCATCCGAGGGAGGCCCCATGCGTGTGTGCAGGCGTGTGAAGGAGGCGCAAAGGCCTCAGGGGGCACCGTATCCCTCCACTGGCTGACTCACAAGGGAGTCACCTCAGCCCTACTGGGGAGGAAGGGGCAGAGACAGGAAAGGGCTATGGCGTGCCAGAGGCCACCGGGGACCAGATCCAGGCCCTGACCCCCTTGTCCTTGCTCTATCCTCAGGAGACCCCCCTCCCTTGGCCTCCTTGACCTCCCACTCACATGGGGTACGCTTGTCTGTGCACCGTCTCCCCGGCTCATCCAGGGGTCCCAAGGGCTGGCCCTGTCTCTCCTGTCTGTCCCTGTCGTGCCCAGAGTGCAGGGTCTATGATGGGCACTGCTAGCCAAGGGAGTGAGTGGGTAGGTGCAGTGTCCCCCTGTGTGCAGCCGTGGGACCCGCCTGTAATGCAACTTGAAACTGAAGGAGGCTTGTCCCCAGGCCCCAAGGCTTGGGGGTGCACCCAGTGGGGGCACCTGACTTGCCCACGCGGAAGCTCACCTACAGCCCAAGGCAGGGCCCCAGGGCCTCCCCGGCTGCATTTTCAGAACGCCTGGAGTGGCCCCTGTGCCGCACTGCTTCCCTCTCTGGGCCACTCACCCCTTTGTGCGACCCCAGGGACCCCCATGGCCTGGTGGTCTAGGCCTTGATTCCTGTCCTTCCCCGCACTCCAAGGCTGAGACGTGGGGAGCAGTGGAAGGCAGGGTGTGGGGCCTGTGGGGCGGGGGGCGTGAGCAGGAAAGGCACACTGCAGGCGTAGGTCTGGGCTTGTCTGGGCGCCTGGCCTCCTGGCCCGCTGTGTTCAGGAAGCAGGCAGGGCTGAGGGTGGGGGCTGGTGGCACCCTCCGCCTGTGCCCCTCCACGACCTCTTCTAGCTGTTGTTGCTGTTGGCTCCAGGGACTGGGTGAGAGGGCTTGAGTTCTGGAAGGCAGAAGTTTTCTCCAGAGGAGGAGGGGGACAGGAGGAGAGGCTGTGGACACAGGAGAGTCCGGGTTCACGCCACTGCCAGGGTGACCTGGCTGGAGCCTGCGGGGCCCTCTTGGGACCTCATTTCCTCACCAGCAGAAGGATGTTGGAAGGGGGCCAACTTAAAGGGCCACGACGACTCCTCTCTCCCCTGAAATCTGCCTCCAAGATCAGGGCAATCAGGTCACCACCTGCAGGAAGTCCTCCCTGACTGCCCTTCCAAGGACTCCCAGTTCTCAGAAAGCTCCCGCCATGGGAACTGCCCACTTTCTCCCCCAAGCAAACTGTGTCTGAGGCGGCTGTTGATAGTTCTGCTAGGAGGCCCCCAGGACAGGCGGCTCACACCCTGGTGGGCAGCCCCTGTCCTCACTGGCCGCCTCACCAGAGACAAAGGCTTTCTCCCCGTGGAACCAGGGCCTAGCTGCCACGTCTGCTCCCATAGGTGTCTGTCCCTGCCTCCAGAGCACACGGCCACAGCGAAGCCTGAGGTGCCCTGTGCGGATGGGCCAGGTGTGCTGGGTCCCCTCCAGCCCCAGGGGAGGGGACCCTGCTGCCCACGGGCCTCACATCCAAACTTCCAGTCCTGGTCTGCCCGACACCCCTGGACCCCATAGCTCTACCAGGCCCTACAGGAAATCCAAGCCCCCAAACTTGTTTTTCCAGTACCTTCCGTGCCCCTTGGCCTCAGTGAGTCACCCCTCCCCATCTGCCAGTCACCACCCCCTCCCCAAGCCCTATATCCTGCTTCCCAGGACCCTGCCTTCCATCTGCCCATGAATGGCTGTGGAATGAATTCGGGAAGGCCTCAGAGCTTGGGGTGGCTTTCTCTCTCGGGATGTGGGCATGGGGCCCCTCGCATCACCTGCCTTGTCAGGGGACACCCCAGCTGCGCTAAACAAGGCTCAGGGAGGCTGGGACCAGCCTGTGGGACCGCGTCAGGGGCCTCCTGGCGTCCCCCAGGGTCCTGGAAGGAAGCCACACCACCCCCCACCCTTGGCCACTCCCACCAGGTCCAGTAACTTCTTTCGGGAGCTCAGCACAGAGTGTCAGGCGGCGCGTCCTTGGACCCCTGGCACCGGATGTAGCCCCGACTTTACCCCACGTGGGAGGGGAGAGGGGAGGCCCAGCTCTGGAGCTGTCCCGCCCAGGGCCACGCTGGGAGGAAGGACCAAGGGGTCCCAGACCTCCCCAGCCTGAACCCTGTCCTCCCTCCAGCCTCGCCTCCCCTCCCTGCAGCAGGCCCTCCAGTACTTGCGGGATGGGGGCTGAGGCAGGGGGAGGGCTCATCTCCGCCTGTGCTCTGGCCCTACCCGCGCCCACAGTCAGCTCGGCCTGCCAGGGCAGGGACAGGGTGAGGCCTCGGAGGGCCCACCCGCACCACCCAGCAGGGTCCAGCTGGCCTAGCAGAACAGCAGCGGGGGCCCAGGGCCGGCAAGGAGACCTACGGGGCGGGGGGAGGGCGGCCCCTGTGCTTAGGGCCAAGCCCCTCCGCCCCCCCGGCCCCGCGAGCACTGTGAGGTGAAGTTAGGGGGACTGCCGGGCACCCACAGCCCCTGGCCTGGAAGAGCTCACTGCCCTTGGGACCAGAGCAAGAGACGGACAGCCACGGGTCCCGGAGCAGGGTGAAGGCTGGGGCTCCTCCGGGAGGGCCGGGGCCCAGGGCACGGTGGACAGAGTCCTTGGTGGGAGGGTGGAAGGAAGGGCTGTTGGACACTTGAGGGGCCCTCGGTTTCTCCCAGTTGGAGAGCGAGTCGAATCTCTGCCTCGGCACCGTCCCCTCCCCCATCAGCTCTGCCCCTGCCCCTCCCCCAGTGCCCCAGGTCCTGCCCCTGCTCCCACGCTCACCTCTCTGCAGGCACATCCAGCCTCCACACGCCGAGCCCGCGGCCCACCCTGCTCCTCTTCCTCTCACTACCCCGAGGTCCTGGCATCTCAGCAAGGTGCCTTCCTTCCGTGGGGTCCTTTGCCCAGGGCTCCATGGGTGGGCCTGGTGATCCTGAGCCCCGAGCCCAGGAGGGCAGGGCCAGCACCGGGGGCACAGCCCTGGGCGCCCACAGGGCACCTGCATAGGCTTGTGACCCTGTTGACCTTATCTGAGAGTGGGGGTCGCAAGGGAGGAGGTGACAGGTCTGAGACAAAATGATCTGGGGGTCGGACAGAGAGCCGGAGAGAGGAAGAGGACGCAGTGAGCTGCAGAGCCAGCGGAGGCCTCTGTCCCTCGCCCGGAGGTGGGGGGAGGGAAGCCCCCTGCCCTGGGGGGCAGGCAGCCAGGGGCAGAGGTCCCTCCAGGTGGCAGGGGAGGCCGCACTGGGCGGGTGGGTGTGGGCCAGCCAGGGTGGGGCGGGTGGAACGCTACTGCCTGGCCACCTGCCCGCCTTGGTCCCTCCCACCAGCACCTGCCCCAGCTATAAGGCCTCCAGAGAGGAGGGGCCCCCACTGCTCCCGGAGACACCCCAAGATGAAGCCAGGTCTGCTGCTCCTCGTCGCACTGGCGGCAGCCGCGGGGCCAGGTGGGTGAAGGGCAGGGTGCAGGGCTGGGGCGGGTGGGCAGCTTGGGTCTGTGGGACACACTCTGGAAGCCTGAGGTTACCGGCCTTTGGGCTCAGGGAATCCTGGACTGAATTTCAAACAAAATGAACCCATGTCTTAGTGGAATCAGACTTAAAACATCGCAGCATCTTCGAATCAGCCCATGGGATCAGAGGGAGCAGAGGGAGAGAGGCTGGGAGCGGTGCTGAGATGCCTCCCCTGGGGAAAGACCAATGTTCGGGTCACCCAGCCCCTGACTGTCTGGTCCCCAGGAAGCCTCTCCTCCCACAGGCTCAGCGTGGTCCGGCTGAAGCTCTGGGCCTTGACTCAGGTCCTCACGGCCACTTCCGCCCTCTGGGGGCAGCCTCTGGCGGCGGGGGGCGGGGGTGGGGGCAGCAGTCGTGTCTTGTGAGCTGCTCTTAGCAAGTCTCAGAGCTCTGTGATGTCCCTGGGGAAGGGTCCCCCGTGTACCCAGCACTGCCAGCTCTCTAGACAGGCCCAGCACAGCCCCTCCTCCCGGCACAAGGGGTCCCGGAGTCCCAGGCTCTGGGCAGCCAAGGACTGTCGCCTCCTGCCTCCGGGGAGACAGGAGCCCTGGCAGGGCCTGGGGTGTAGGAGGGGCCTGGCGCGGGTCAGGGGCGGCAGAGGGCTCGGTCCAGACAGTGACCCCTGTGCCCCTCGCCCCCCAGCCCTTGCTCTCCGCTGTCACGTGTGCTCCAGCTCCACCAACTGCGAGAAAGCTCAGGACTGTGCGGCCAGCGCACGCTACTGCAGGACCATAACCAAGCGTGAGTGACCCGGGAGCATGGAGCCAGGGAAGGGGGCCCTGCAGGGCACCCCAGAGCTCCGCTCAGGGGCCCCGACGCCGGCAGGCTGGTGGGGACGGGTCGGTGATGGGTCGGCCAGGGGTTGGTGGGGGCCGGGAGCTGGGACTTGGGGTGCTGGGGAGGCCAGACGCGGGGGGGGGGGGCGGGGGGCGGGGGGCTCAGAGGCAGCTGCCCAGTCTGACTGCCCATCCGTTCCAGTGGAGCCCCTGCTGGGGAACCTGGTGGAGAAGGACTGCGTGGAATCGTGCACGCCCACGCACAACCTTCAGGGCCAGGTCAGCAGTGGCGCGACGGCCACCCGGTGCTGTCAGGGCGACCTGTGCAACAAGAGCCTGCAGAGCAGCGCCCCCGCCCGCAGCCGGCTCAGCGGCCCCGCCCCCGGCCTGGCGCTGGCCCTCAGCCTCCTCCTCGCCGCCCTCCTCTCGGCCCCCCGCCTGTGACCTGCCCATCCCCTTCCCCCCGGGACTTCCAGGCCCCCGTTGCTTCCTCTCCCGGACTGGGAGATTCCGCAGCCCCTCCCTCGCCACGACGGGGGAGGTTCCCGCGTCCTGGGCTGGGGGCCCCCTCGGAGGGTCTGGGGCTGCAGCCAGCGAGCTGATGGCCTGGAGCCCCGCCCCCCAGACGAGAGGATGCACGTGTCCCTTCTGACTTTACATTCATTCTGTTGGGTTTCCATTTATTTTTCTACTTGAACCTCTGCACAGGAATAAATGATGGAAAACCAGTGTGGTTGTGTCTTCCTATTTCAGGAGTGCAGGGGGGAGGGAGGAGGCCATCCCGCCTCACAGGCCCCCAGGGCCTGGGACTTGTCACCCAGGGCCCGTCTTGGCCTCATGCAGGACTCCTGAAATACCAGTGTCACCCACCCCCCCCACCTCAGAGGAGACACAACCCTCCCCAGGCATCTTCTCTGCAGCCCCAGGAGAGGACGCTCCTGCAGGAGGCTTGGGTGGGGGGCACAGGGTAGAAGGCCTGTGACCCAAATGGTCAGAACACACACACACACACACACACACACACACACACACACACACACACACCACCTCCACCCTAGGGAGGCTGGCAAAGGGGGCTGTTGAGCTCACCTGGATGCAGTCAACCCAATGTGGGTAAACTTACCTTGGCCCAACTGCCTGGATCTGGGCCCCGCTGCCCGGGTTCCAGGTTTGCTGCCCAGGTCTGGGCAACTGGATCATTGTGTCCCTGTGAGTTCTCAGCACCCCCGCAGATGCCCAAGCAAGCAGCCTGCCCCTTCCTAGGAGGACCAGAGGCTTCGGAGGCCTGCACCCCCTGCCGGGCGGCCACCACCTTCTGAGGCCTCACCTTGGGCCGGACAGAGCCCCGACTCGGGTGCCGGCAAGGAGGAGCCCTGGCTGGCGGGGCCCCCGCAGGGTGCTTGGCTGAGGGACCAGCAGGAGCAGGGCCCGGGGAGCCTGAGGGCCCTGGCGCCCAGACCTGCTGGGGGGGCAATGCCCGCTCGGCCTGCCTCTGTGTCTCCATCACATCCCCTAAATTAGGAGCTTCACACGGGTGCCACCATCAGCTACACCCACGTCCCCAGCTTTGCCCACGTGTGTCCCGCCCCAACCCCCATGCCTTCGTCACCATCCAACATCCTCTGTCTTTGCTCAGCTCGGTCACGGCACACCTGAAGTGACGATACTTACACGCTCTGTGCCCCTGAAGTCACCGCTACGACCAAGACAGTGAGCAGCCCATCACCCGCAAAGCTGCCTGCAACCCCTTTGTGCACCCCCTCCGTCCTCCCCTGCACGCCCCGCCCCTGGCAACCACCGCGTGCGCTGTTTGTAACAGAGCTATTCGCCGCCCCCCCCCCCCCCCCCCCCCGCCCCAAGCCTGGAAACGCCCCATGTGCATCAGCCCACGTTTTCTAGAATTGGATAAAATGGAATCTCACAGCACGTACTCTTTGGTCTCGGGTTTCTTTCCTCAGCAGGATCCAGAGACACATCCCTGCTGCGGGGGGGTCTCTGTCATTCACTCCTGCTGCCGACAGGACTCCGCTATACGGTCACACCATGGTCCCTCCACCCACGCACCTGTTGATGGACATCTGGGAGGTTCCCAGGCCTGAGGCCTCATGAGGAATGTCGCTGTGGGCAATCGCCTCTGGTCTTTGCGTGGACAGATGTTTATACCTCGCTTGGGTACAACCCAGGAGTGGAATCCAGGGGCATGTGATAGGGGGATTCTTCCGTTGGAGGGGCCACCAAACTGCTCTCCAAAGAGGCTGCTCTCCCCCATCCGGCAGTGGAAGAGGGCTCCGGCCACTCCACACGCTCGCGGACACAAAGTGCTGTGGGTCCTTAACCGTGGACACTCCGACGGGTGCGTCCGTCTGTATGTCCGTCTTGACGCCCTTACCACACTGTTGTGAGTATATTAAGGCCGAAACTCGGATCGTGTGACACCTCTACCTTTCACCTTCATTTTCAAAATGGCCTTAGCAATTTTAGATCCTTCGCATTTCCATATGCATTTCAGAGTTAGCCTCCTAGTTTCCTCATGAACAATGCCCTTGGGATATGGGCTGGGACTGCACCTAATCCATAGATCAGTTCAAGGAGAATTTACATCTCATTATTTTTTAATGTTTATTTTTGAGAAAGAGAGAGACAGAGAGAGAGAGAGAGAGAGAGAGACCGCGCACAAGCACACATGGGGGAGGGGCAGAGAAAAGAGGGGAGGACAGAGGATCCAAGGCAGGTTCCATGTTGACAGCAGAGACTCCAATGGGGGGCTTGAACTCACAATCTGTGAGATCATGACCTGAGCCAAAGCTGGACACTCAACCAACTGAGCCCCCAGGCCCCCCTACATCTTATTATTAAGTCTGCTCATCAATGAGGACGGCGTACCTCTCCATCTGCTGACGCCCTTAGCAATGTATTTCAGCAGTGTTTTGCAGCTTTCAGAGCAAACAGGCTTTACACATCTTTTGTCAACATCATCCCTAAGTATTGCACAGGATGCTCTTTATAAATGGTATTTTCAATGATCAATTGTTGGTTGTAAGAATACAGAATACAATGAATTTTTTGCTCATTAACCTTTTATTCTGCAACTTTGCTAAACCAACATAGTTTTAGAAGGGTTTTCTTGTTTTTAATATTTTAAATTATTTCTTTTTTTAAATTTACATCCAAGTTAGTTAGCATAGAGTGTAAAATGATTTCAGGAGTAGATTCCAGTGATCTATCCCCTGTGTGTAACACCCAGTGCTCATCCCCAAAAGTGTCCTCCTTAATGCCCCTCACCCATTTAGCCCATCCCCCCTCCCACAACCCCTCCAGCAACCCTCAGTTTGTTTTCTGTATTTAAGAGTCTCTTATGGTTTGTTCCCCTCCCTGATTTTATATTATTTTTGCTTCCTTTTCTTTATGTTCATCTGTTTTGTATCTTAAATTCCACCTATGAGTGAAGTCATATGATTTTTGTCTTTCTCTGACTAATTTCACTTAGCATAATACCCTCCAGTTCCATCTACATAGTTGCAAATGGCAAGATTTCATTCATTTTGATTGCCAAGTAATACTCCATTGTATATATAAACCACATTTTCTTTATCCATTCATCTATCAATGGACATTTGGGCTCTTTCCATACTTTGGCTATTGTTGATAGTGCTGCTATAAACACTGGGGTACATGTGTCCCTTCAAAACAGCACACCTGTATCCCTTGGATAAATGCCTAGCAGTGCAATTGCTGGGTCATAGGGTAGTTCTATATATTTTTTCAATATATGAAGTTTATTGTCAAATTGGTTTCCATACAACGCCCAGTGCTCATCCCAAAAGGTGCCCTTCTCAATACCCATCACTCACCCTCCCCCCCCCCCATCAACCCTCAGTTTGTTCTCAGTTTTTAAGAGTCTCTTATGCTTTGGCTCTCTTCCACTCTAACCTCTTTTTTTTTCCTTCCCCTCCCTCATGGGTTTCTGTTAAGTATCTCAGGATCCACATAAGAGTGAAACCATATGGTATCTGTCTTTCTCTGTATGGCTTATTTCACTTAGCATAACACTCTCCAGTTCCATCCATGTTGCTACAAAGGGCCATATTTCATTCTTTCTCATTGCCACATAGTACTCCATTGTGTATATAAACCACAATTTCTTTATCCATTCATCAGTTGGTGGACATTTAGGCTCTTTCCATAATTTAGCTATTGTTGAGAGTGCTGCTATAAACATTGGGGTACAAGTGCTCCTATGCATCAGTACTCCTGTATCCCTTGGGTAAATTCCTAGCAGTGCTATTGCTGGGTCATAGGGTAGCTCTATTTTTAATTTTTTGAGGAACCGCCACACTGTTTTCCAGAGTGGCTGCACCAATTTGCATTCCCACCAACAGTGCAAGAGGGTTCCCGTTTCTCCACATCCTCGCCAGCATCTATAGTCTCCTGATTTGTTCATTTTGGCCACTCTGACTGGCATGAGGTGATATCTGAGTGTGGTTTTGATTTGTATTTCCCTGATGAGGAGCGACATTGAACATCTTTTCATGTGCCTGTTGGCCATCTGGATGTCTTCTTTAGAGAAGTGTCTGTTCATGTTTTCTGCCCATTTCTTCACTGGATTATTTGTTTTTCGGGTGTGGAGTTTTGGTGAGCTCTTTATAGATTTTGGATACTAGCCCTTTGTCCGATATGTCATCTGCAAATATCTTTTCCCATTCCATTGATTGCCTTTTAGTTTTGTTGGTTGTTTCCTTTGCTGTGCAGAAGCTTTTTATCTTCATAAGGTCCCAGTAGTTCATTTTTGCTTTTAATTTCCTTGCCTTTGGGGATGTGTCAAGTAAGAAATTGCTACGGCTGAGGTCAGAGAGGTCTTTTCCTGCTTTCTCCTCTAGGGTTTTGATGGTTTCCTGTCTCACATTCAGGTCCTTTATCCATTTTGAGGTTATTTTTGTGAATGGTGTGAGAAAGTGGTCTAGTTTCAATCTTCTGCATGTTGCTGTCCAGTTCTCCCAGCACCATTTGTTAAAGAGACTGTCTTTCTTCCATTGGATGTTCTTTCCTGCTTTGTCAAAGATGAGTTGGTCATACGTTTGTAGGTCTAGTTCTGGGGTTTCTATTCTATTCCATTGGTCTATGTGTCTGTTTTTGTGCCAATACCATGCTGTCTTATGATTACAGCTTTGTAGTAGAGGCTAAAGTCTGGGATTGTGATGCCTCCTGCTTTGGTCTTCTTCAAAAAAATATGGAACGCTTCACGAATTTGCATGTCATCCTTGCGCAGGGGCCATGCTAATCTTCTCTGTATCGTTCCAATTTTAGTATATGTGCTGCCGAAGCGAGCACAGGGTAGTTCTATTTTTAATTTCTTGAGGAGCCTCCATACTCTTTTCCAGAGTAGCTATACCAGTTTGTATTCCCACCAGAAGTTCAAAAGAGATCCTCTTTCTCTGCATCCTTGCCAACATCTGTTGTTTCCTGAGTTGTTAACTTTAGACATTCTGACAGGTGTGAGGTGGTATCTCAATGTGGTTTTGATTTGTATTTCCCTGATGATGAATGATGTTGATTATTTTTTGATGTGTCTTTTGGCCATCTGGATGTCTTCTTTGGAAAAGAGTCTATTCATGTCTTTTGCCCATTTCTTCACTGGATTATTTCGGTTTGGGGGGGTGTTGAGTTTGATAAGTTCTTTATAGATTTTGGATATTAACTCTTTATTTGCTATGTCATTTGCAAATATCTTCTCCCATTCTGTCGGTTGCCTTTTAGTTTTGCTAATTGTTTCCTTTGCTGTGCAGAAGGTTTTTATTTTGATGAGGTCCCAGTAGTTCATTTTTGCTTTTGTTTCCCTTGCCTCCAGAGACGTGTTGAGTAAGAAGTTGCTGTGGCCAAGGTCAAAGAGGTTTTTGCCTGCTTTCTTCTTGAGGATTTTGATGGCTTCCTGTCTTACATTTAGGCCTTTCATCCATTTTGAGTTTATTTTTGTGTCTGCTGTAAGAAAGTGGTCCAGGTTCGTTCTTCTGCATGTCGCTGCTCAGTTTTCCCAACACCACTTGCTGAAGAGACTGTCTTTATTCCATCGGATATTCTTTCCTGCTTTGTCAAAGATTAGTTGGTCATATGTTTGTGGGTTCATCTCTGGGTTCTCTATTCTGTTCCATTGATCTGAGTGTCTGTTCTTGTGCTGGTACCATACTATCTTGATGATGACAGCTTTGTAGTACAGCTTGAAGTCCGGGGTTCTGATGCCTCCAGCTTTGGTTTTCTTTTTTAGGATTGCTTTGGCTATTCGGGGTCTTTTGTGGTTCCATACAAATCTTAGGATTGTTTGTTCTAGCTCCGTGAAGAATGCTGGTGTTATTTTGATAGGGATTGCATGAATATGTAGATTGCTTTGGGTAGTGTCGACATTTTCACAATATTTCTTCTTCCAATCCATGAGCATGGATGTTTTTCATTGTGTGTGTGTGTGTGTCTTCTTCAATTTCTCTCATAAGTTTTCTATAGTTTTCAATGTAAAGATTTTTTCACTTCTTTGGTTAGGTTTATTTCTAGGTATTTTATGGGTTTGGGTGCAATTGTAAATTGGACCAATTCCTTGATTTCTCTTTCTGCTGCTTCATTATTGGTGTATTCGAATGCAACTGATTTCTGTGCATTGATTTTATATCCTGTGACTTCGCTGAATTCATGGATTGGGTCTAGCAGTTTTTTGGTGGAGTCTTTTAGGTTTTCCACATAAAGTATCATGTCATTGGTAAAGAATGAAAGTTTGACTTCCTCCTTGCTGATTTGGATGCTTTTTATTTCTCTGTGTTGTCGATTGCTGAAGCCAAGACTTCCAATACTAAGTTGAATAACAGTGGCGAGAATGGACATCCCTGTCTTGTTCCTGACCTTAGGGGGGAAAGCTCTCAGTTTTTCCCCATTGAGGATGATATTAGCTGTGGGTCTTTCATATATGGCTTTTATGATCTTGAGGTATGATCCTTCTATCCATACTTTCTTGAGGGTTTTTATCAAGAAAGGATGGTGTATTTTGTCAAATGCTTTCTCTGCATCTATTGAGAGGATCATGTGGTTCTTAATCTTTCTTTTATTAATGTGATGTATCACACTGATTGATTTGTGGATATTGAACCAGCCCTGCATCCCAGGAATAAATCCCACTTGGTCATGGTGAATAATTCTTTTAATGTATTGTTGGATCCAGTTGGCTAGTATCTTGTTGAGAATTTTTGCATCCGTGTTCATCAGGGAGATTGGTGTGTAGTTCTTTTTAGTGGGGTCTTTGTCTGGTTTTGGAATCAAGGTAATGCTGGCCTTATAGAATGTGGTTGGAAGTTTTCCTCCCATTTCTGTTTTTTGCAACAGCTTCAAAAGAATAGGTGTTAACTCTTCTTTAAATATTGGGTAGCGTTCCCCTGGAAAGCCATCTGACCCTGGACTCTTGTTTGTTGGGAGATTTTTGGTTACTGATTGAATTTCTTCACTGGTTATGAGTTTGCTCAAATTTCCTATTTCTTCCTGTTTCAGTTTTGGTAGTTTACATGTTTCTATGGATTTGTCCCTTTCTTCCAGATTTCCCAATTTGTTGGCATATAATTGCTCATAATATTCCCTTATTATTGTTTGTGTTTATGTAGTGTTGGTTAGGATCTCTCCTCTTTCATTCGTGATTTTATTTATCTGGGTCCTTTCCATTATCTTTTTGATCAGTCTGGCTAGGGGTTATCAATTTCATTAATTCTTCAAAGCACCAGCTCCTGGTTTCATTGATCTGTTCTGTTCTGTTTGTTTGTTTGTTTGTTTTTGATAGCATTGATTTATGCTCTAATCTTTATTATTTCCTGTATTCTGCTGCTTTGGGACTTTATTTGCTGTTCTTTTTCCAGCTTCTTTAGATGTAAGGTTAGGTTGTGTATCTGAGACCTTTCTTCCTTCTTTAGGAAGGCCTGGATTGCTGTATACTTTCCTCTTATGACTGCCTTTGCTGGATCCCAGAGGTTTTGGGCTGTCGTGTTTTCATGTTCATTGGCTTCCATGTACTTTTAAATTTCCTCTTTAATTTCTTGGTTCACCCATTCATTCTTTAGTAGGATGTTCTTTAATCTCCAAGTATTCATTGTCTTTCCAAGTTTTTTCTTGTGGTTGATTTCAAGTTTCATAGTGTTGTGGTCTGAAAATATGCACAGTATGATCTTGGTCTTTTTGTACTTGTTGGGGGCTGATTTGTATCCCAGTATCTGATCTATTCTAGGGAACATTCCACATGCACTCGAGAAGAATGTGTGACCACTGCTTTAGGATGAAATGTTCTGAATATATCTGTTAAGTCCATCTGGTTCAGTGTGTCAATCAAAGCCATTGTTTCCTTGTTGATTTTCTGCTTAGGTAATCTGTCCATTGTTGTAAGTGGGGTGTTGAAGTCCCCTACTATTATGTTATTATTATCAATGAGTTTCTTTATGTTTGTGATTAATTGATTTATATATTTGGGCATTCCACGTTGGGGGGATAAATGTTTACAATTGTTAGATCTTTTGGTGGCTAGACCCCTTAATTATGATATAATGCCTTTCTTCATCTCTTGTTAGAGTCTTTGCTTTAAAATCTAGTTTGTCTGATTTGAGTATGGCTACTTCAACTTTATTTGTTGACCATTAGCATGACAGATGGTTCTCCATCCTCTTACTTTCAATCTGAAGGTGCTTTAGGTCTAAAATGGGTCTCTTGGCTTTCTGCCTGTGGACGCCACGGAGTAATCATCATGAAAGTCTCCTCTCCCACCACCGTCATGTCTAAGTCAGAGTCTCCCAAAGAGCCTGAACAGCTGCGGAAGCTTTTGTCAGAGGTTTGAGCTTTGAAACAACCGATGAGAGTCTGAGGAGCCATTTTGAGCATGGGGAACACTTACAAACTGTGTGGTAATGAGAGATCCAAACACCAAGTGCTCCAGAGGCTTCGGGTTTGTCACCTATGCCACTGTGTGAAAGGTGGATGCAGCCATGAATGCAGGGCCACACAAGGTGGATGGAAGAGTTGTAGAACCAAAGAGGGCTGTCTCATCTCGAGAGAAGATTCTCAAAGACCTGGTGCCCACTTCACTGTGAAAAAGATTTATGTCAGTGGCATTAAAGAAGACACTGAAGAACGTCATCTAAGAGATTATTTTGAACAGTATGGGAAAATGGAAGTGATTGAAATCATGACTGACCGAGGCAGTGGCAAAAAGAGAGGCTTTGCTTTTGTAACATTTGATGACCAAGACTCTGTAGACAAGACTGTCATTCAGAAATTCCATACTGTGAATGGCTACAACTGTGAAGTAAGGAAAGCTTTATCTAAGCAAGAGATGGCTCGTGCTTCCTCCAGCCAAAGAGGTCGAAGTGGTTCTGGGAACTTTGGTGGTGGTCGTGGAGGTGATTTTGGTGGGAGTGACAACTTTGGCTGTGGAGGAAACTTCAGTGGGCGAGGTGGCTTTGGTGGCAGTTGAGATGGTGGTGGATATGGTGGCAGTGGGGATGGCTATAATGGATTTGGTAACAATGAAAGCAGCTTTGGAGGTGGCGGAAGCTGTAATGATTTTGGCAACTACAACAATCAATCTTCAAGTTTTGGGCCCATGAAAAGAGGAAATTTTGGAAGCAGAAGCTCTGGCCCCTAAGGTGGTGGAGGCCAATACTTTGCCAAACCACAAAACCAAGGTATCTATGGCGGTTCCAGCAGCAGCAGTAGCTATGGCAGTGGTAGAAGGTTTTAATTACTGCCAGGAAACAAAGCTTAGCAGGAGAGGAGAGCCAGAGAAGTGACAGGGAGGCTACAGGTTACAACAGATTTGTGAACTCAGCCAAGCACAGTGGTGGCAGGGCCTAGCTGCTACAAAGAAGACACGTTTTAGACAACACTCATGTACATGGGCAAAAAACTCGAGGACTGTATTTGTGACTAATTGTATAACAGGTTATTTTAGTTTCTGTTCTGTGGAAAGTGTAAAGCATTCCAACAAAGGCTTTTAATGTAGTTTTTTTTTTTTTTGCACCCATGCTGTTGATTGCTAAATGTAATAGTCTGATCATGACGCTGAATAAATGTGTCTTAAAAAAAAATAATAATAAATAAAATGTTTCTCTTGTAAGCAGCTTATAGATGGGTCTTGATTTCTTATCCATTCTGATACCCTATGTCTTTTGATTGGAGCACTTAGTCCATTGACATTTAGAGTGATTACTGAGAGATATGAATTTAGTGTCATTGTATTGCCTGTAGAGTTGGAGTTTCTGGAGATGTTCTCTGGTCCTTTCTAGTCTTTGTTGATTTCAGTATTTTTTGTTTTGTTTTGTCATTTCTCCACCCAGTAAATTCCCCTTAAAATTTCTTGCAGGACTGGTTTAGATTTCCTTTAGTTTTTGTTTGTCTGGGAAACACTTTCTCTCTCCTTCTATTTTGAATGACAGCCCTTTGTGGACAAAGAATTCTTGGCTGTATATTTTTCCAATTCAACACGTTGAATGTACCTGCCACTCCTTTCTGGCCTGCCAAGTTTCTGTGGATAGGTCTGCTGCAAACCTGACCTGCCTTCCATTATAGGTTAAGGACTTTTCTTCCCCTTGCTGCTTTCATAATTCTTTCCTTGTCTATGTATTTTGTGACTTTGACTATGATGTGCTTTTAGGATTGTCAGTTTTTGTTGAATCTAATAGGAGTTCTCTGTGCTTTTTGGATTTTGATGTCTGTGTCTTTCCCCAGATTAGGAAAGTTTTCTGCTATAATTTGCTCACATAAACCTTCTGCCCCTTTTTCTCTCTCTTCATCTTCTGTGACTCCTATGATTTGTATGTTATTCCTTTTTTTTAAGAGAGAGAGAGAGAGAGAGAACAAGCACATAAGCTAGGAGACGGCAGAGGGAGAAAGAGACAGAATCTTTTTTATTTTATTTTTAACGTTTATTTATTTTTGAGAGATGGGGGAGAGGAGCAGAGAGAGAGTGAGACACAGCACAGAGCCAGACGTGGGGTTTGAACTCATGAACCAGGAGATCATGACCTGAGTCGAAGTTGGAAGTTTAACCTACTGAGCCACCCAGGTGCCCCTGGATGTTATTCCTTTTTAATGAGTCACTGAGTTCTCTAATTCTTTTATTGTACTCTTTTGCCTTAGTTTTCCTCTTTTTTTTCTGCTTCATTATTCTCCATAATTTTGTCTTCTATATTGCAGATTTGCTGTTCTGCTTCATTCATACTTGCCACTGTGGCATCCATTCAAGATTGCATCTCAGTTATAGCATTTTTAGTTTCTTCCTGACTAGATTTTATTTCTCTTAACTCCACAGAAAGGGATTCTATGCCTGTTTCAACCTCAGCTAGTATTCTTATTATCATGTTTCTAAATTCTAGTTCAGACATCTTGCTTATATCTGGCTGTCATTTCTTCCTGTTCTTTCTTTTGGGGTGAGTTCCTTCATTTTGTCATTTTGGCAGAAGAAAAAGAAGTAATAAAATAAAAAATTAAAATAAAAAAATTAAAAACAACACAAAAAGTCA
Organism: Acinonyx jubatus; assembly: GCF_027475565.1. Lineage (NCBI taxonomy): Eukaryota > Metazoa > Chordata > Mammalia > Carnivora > Felidae > Acinonyx > Acinonyx jubatus. Next base: position 1,622,362 of record NC_069394.1, read on the forward strand.
AATAAAGGAAGCTAGATCCTAGGTGTGTTTTGGTCTGGTTGTTGAAAGAAGCTTGTTAGAAGAGAGAAAAAAGGAAAGAAAAGAAAGAAAAGAACAAAAAGAAAGAAAAATGTAAGAAAACGTTTAAAATTTAAAAAGTATATAATAAAATAGAATAAAATGAAATGAAGAAAGTGAAATAGAATAAAAAATTTACAAAAAAATTAAAAACAGTAAAAAGAATTTTAAAAAAATTAAAGAAAACAAAAAATGATTTTTCTCTTTCTATATCCAAGAAAAAGAAAAGACAAAGAAAAAACCCAATTTAAACAAAGACAGAAACAAAAAAACAAACAAACAAAAACAGATAGATGAACCAGCAAACAGAATGAACCCCAAATGATGTTGTATCCAGTTTCCCCTAGAACTGAAACCATGAAGCACTCTATAGTCCGTACACTAAGCAGGTGGAGAGACTAGCTCTGGTCCTCTAGGGCATGTGCTTGGAGGTCGCATTTGGGTGGGACTTGGTGTAATGGCTCCATTCTCCACTACGTGGCACTGCTTAGCTTACTGGGGTGGATCAGGTTGTGCATGCATATGTGCATGGGCTGGAGGGGTGGAAATGGCTTCACCCAGCTTCCTAGTCTCTGGCACAGTAACTCTGTGCTCTCACTGACCCTCAATCAAGCACCCCTCTTTTGTCTTTGGCTTCCGTCTACTCCTCACTTCTATTCTGTCCACGTCCAAGCCATCAGCTTGCTAGGTGGCACCTCCCTCCTGAATTTTATCTCAGATGGGGCTGTGTTTCCCAATCCCTCACTTCTGAGAACCCTGCGGCTTGGACCTGGTCCAACCCTCTCATTGAGCAATGGCCGGGTGCCAGCTTGCCCCAGAGAACGTTTGTGCAGAGGTTCAGAGGTGAAGGTAACCACAACACATGGCAGGCACCAGGTTTCACTGCACCCTGGCGTCTTTGTGCCAGTACCAGCAAAGGTGGCTGTTTTCAGAGTCCGTTGGGACCCTTGCCTGTGGGGAGGCTGTATGGCCTCTACCAAATGCCCTCCAAGCAGGGGAACCTCTTCTCCTCATGTGGCCCAAGGACCCCGAGGACCTCAAGGACCTCGCTGCCTGCTCCTGGGGATTCGGCCTTCCCACCAGAGCACACTCAGATATTGAGCTGTGGAATTTCTGACTCTGCTCTCCCCTGTTTATGGAGTTTAACAGTATTAAAACCCTCTCCTTTCTCCCTTTCTTCTTCAGTCACTTATGGGTGTTTCCACTCTTTCTCTCCAGCTACTTTTGGGGGGAGTGCTTTTCCTGTACTCTCCCCCATTTTTCTGTCCTCTCTCCACAAATACAGCTCCCTACCCTCCAGGGCTTCTCTCTCCCTCATTTCACCTCTTTGCGCCGTGTCCCTGCTGAGTTCTGTGGCTCAAGTTATGCGGAGTGTTGTGTTAATCCTCAGATCAATTTCCTAAGTGTGCAAAATGGTTTGGTGCTGATCTAGCTGTGTTTCAGGGACCAGACAAGCTGAAAACGTCTATGCTGCTCCGCCATCTTGAAAAACTGGGTCCCTAAAATTTTTTATGTTGAACAGGCCTGTCATCTGAAAAATAGGGGCAGTTTTATTTCCCTTCAAATCTTTGTGTTTTTTATCTCTTTGTCTTGCCTCATTTCACGGATGGGCTTCCAGTACGCAGCTGAATAAGAACCATCAGAGGCCCCCACTCTGCTCCTGCTGTTGGAGGATAGAGTTCAGTCTTTCCAAACTGAATATATTAGCTGTAGGATTTCCGGGGATGCCTTTATCAGGCTAGGGCAGTTCCCTCCTATTCCTAGTTTGTTGAGAGGTTGGTTTGTTTAATCAGAAATGGATGTTAGATTTTGTCAAATGTTTTTCCCAAATCTATGCAGATGGTCGTCTTGTGGATATCGTGAATCACACTCATCGATATTCAGATGTTAAACCAGCATTGTGCTTTGTCATTTTGTATTTCCTTTTCTCTATTATTGGATTCATTTGCCATACTTTTGTTCATAACTTTTACAGCTAAGTCTGTGAGAGATGCCGGTCTATAGTTTTTTTTCTTATAATGTCTGTGTCAGGTTTGGTTATCAGGGCCATGGTGGCCTCCTAATCAGTGGGTCCTGATTTTCCAGAAATGGTTGTGGAGAATCAGTATTATTCTTCCTTTAAATGCTTTGTAGAATTCACTGGAGTTTTGTTGGGGGAGGGAGCTTTTAAACTACAAATCCCATTTCTTCAAAAGATAGAGGGATAATAAGTTATGTCTTTCCTCTTGAGTGAGCACTGCTGGTTTGTGCCTGTGAGGGGGCTGTTCCATGTCACCTAAGTTGTAAGATGTATTGGCATAATGTGGTTATGACTTGTCACGATGCCCCCTTTCTCATTCCTGCTCTGTGCTTGGCCTCATCTCTTTCTTTTTGATCAGTCTGGCCAGAGGTTTAAAAATTGTAGTGATATTCTCAAAGAATCAGCTTTTGGTTTGCTTGATCTTCCCCATAGTTTTTGTTTCTCTGTGTCATCGATTTGTGCGTGTGGGCTCTTACTGTTGTCATTTCCTTTATTTTGCTTCCGTGGGCTTTGCTTTGCTCTTCTCATTCTGGCTTCTGAAGGTGGGGTGGAGGTCGTCCTGTTGGGACCTTTCTGGTTTTCTAATGTGAGCACTGGTGCTGACACTTCCTTTCTGAAGCTGCTGTAGCTGCACCCGACTTTGCTGTATTGTGTTTTCACTTTTGTTGGACTGGAAATTTTTCTAATTTCCTTTCAAATTTCTCCTTCGACCCACAGGTTGGTTATTTATTTATTTATTTATGTAATGAACATAATTTATTGTCAAATTGGCTTACATACAACACCCAGTGGTCATCCCAAGTGCCCTCCTCAATGCCCATCACCCATTTCCCTTCTTCCCCACCCCCCCCATCCACCCTTAGTTTGTTCTCTATATTTAATAGTCTCTTGTGGTTTGCCTCCTCCTTCTCTGTTCGTATCTATTTTTTCCCCTTCCACTTCCCCCATGGTCTTCTGTTAAGTTTCTCAAGTTCCACATATCAGTGAAAACCTATGATATCTGTCCTTCTCTGACTAACTTATTTCACTTAGCATAATACCCTCCAGTTCCATCCATGTTGCTGCTGGCAGGATTTCATTCTTTCTCATGGCCAAGTAGTATTCCATTGTATGTATAAACCACATCTTCTTTATCCATTCATCAGTTGATGGACACTTAGGCTCTTTCCGTATTTGGCTATTGTTGAAAGCGTTGTTATAAACATTGGGGTACATGTGTCCCTAGGCATCAGCACTCCTGTATCCCTCGGGTAGATTCCTAGCAGTGTTATTGCTGGGTCATAGGGTAGTTCTATTTTTAATTTTTTGAGAAAGCTCCACTCTGTTTCCCAGAGCAGTTGCACCAGTTTGCATTCCCATCAGCAGGGCAAGAGGGTTTCTGCTTCTCCACATCCTCGCCAGCATCTGTTGTTTCCTGATTTGTCCATTTTAGCCACTTTGATTGGTGTGAGGTGGTATCTCAGTGTGGCTTTGATTATTTATTTCCCTGATGATGAGTGACGTTGAGCATCTTTTCATGTGTCTGTTGGCCATCTGGATGTCTTCTTTGGAAAAGTGTCTATTCGTGTCTTCAGCCCATTTCCTCACTGGATTATTTGTTTTTTGGGTGTTGAGTTTGGTAAGTTCTCTATAGATTTTGGATACTAGCCCTTTATCCGATATGTCATTTGCAAATATCTTCTCCTATTCCATCGGTTGCCTTTTAGTTTTGCTGGTTGTTTCCTTCTCTGTGCAGAAGGTTTTTTATCTTGATGAGGTCAATTGTTCATTTTTGCTTTGGTTTCCCTTGCCTTTGGAGATCTGTCGAGTAAGAAGTTGCTGTGGCTGAGGTCAAAGAGGTTGTTGTCTGCTTTCCCCTCTAAGGTTTTGATGGTTTCCTGTCTTAGGTTTAGGTCTTTCATCCATTTTGAGTTTATTTTTGTGTCTGGTGTAAGGAGGTGGTCCGGTGTCATTCCTCTGCACTTTGCTGTCCAGTTCTCCCAGCAACCCCATAGATTAGTTAGAAATGTGTTGCCCGGTTTCTAAATATTTGAGGGAGCTTACAAATATTTTTCTGTTCTCAGGATCTAATTGAATCCCACTGTTGTCTAAAGAAACCGTCCGTATGGTTTCAATCCTTGTAAATGCATTGAGCTGTGTCTCACACGGCCCAGAGCACAAGTCATCTTGGCAAATACTCTGTGCATACTCCGAAAGGTGTGTACCCCCAGCAGGACATCAACCAGGCCACGCTGGGTGGTCGTGCTGCTCACTTCCCCTCTGTCCTTAGGACTGTGTCCACTTCTGCCCTGGGACGTTGAGAAAGGAGTGTTGAAACCTCTGTAATCCCAATCTTCCTCTGCTCTCTTCAGTTCTGCCAGGCTACTGTACTTCATGTGTTTGAAGTTCAATTGTTAGGGGCATAAACACTTAGGGTTGCTCTGTCCCCTACATAACCCATCAAGGTTATGTAGTGTCCCCATTCCTTGCTGGTTATATTCTCCACTCCAAAACCCACTTTGATATCAATATGGCCACTCTTGCTTTCTTTTAATCAGCGTTAACATTGGTGCCTCTTTCTCTTTGACTTCAGCCTGTTCGTGTCTGTATACGTATAGTGGGCTCCTTGAGGACAGCACATACGTGGCTCTGTCTCTGTTCCTCACTGAGAGTTTCGACCACAGAATGGGGTTTGGGTGCAGGTGGCTTTGAGTCTCTTCTCCCATTGTCTTCTCCTTGACCCCATGCTTTTTCCCTCTCCCCCTTCCTCTGCCTTCTCTTTGACGAACAGATTACTTTTTTCTGATTCCATTTTATCTCCTTGTTCTCTCTCTCTCTCTCTCTCTCTCTCTCTCTCTGCAGTTGCTTTAGTGTTGATAGTGCACATCTTTAATTTATTACAGTCTGTGTTCAAGAACTGTGCCGTTTCACATGCAGGCAATAAACTCACAACAGTGCACTTCCTTCTCCCGTCTGGGGCTGTGAGTGCTACCACTGTCACCCAATTTACTTCAACATTTGCTAAAGATCTCTTAATATATTGTTACTACTTGTGCTTTAAGCAGCCAATTATCTTCTAAAGTCATTTAAAAATAAGACCTGGGTGGCTCAGTCGGTTGAGTGTCCAATTTCAGCTGAGGCCATGATCTCACCATTCATGGGTTCAAGCCCCACATCAGGCTCTGTGCTGACAGCTCAGAGCCTGGAACCTGCTGCGGATTCTGTGTCTCCCTCGATCTCTGCCCTTCCCCCACTCACGCTCTGTGTCTCTCTCAAAAATAATAAACATTAATAATAATAATAATAATGATAAAGTCATTTAAAAATAAGACGAGTACCTTCTTTTTCCCATTTCTGGTGTTCTCCATTCCTCTATGTGGATGTGTGTGGGCGCCGCATAATTTCCCTCTGCCTGCGGGACCCCCCCCCCCCACTGCCCTGCAGGAGGGCTCTGCAGCCGCCCCTCTGGCATTTCCAGGTGGGCGATGCTGCCCTGTCTGCTTTGGGTTTTCTGTCTTCTTCGCTCGAGGGCTGGTCACCCTGGCTGTTGCGCGCAGTCTGCCGGGCCCCCAGCGTTTCCTCTTTGTCGCTGCCACGGCACCTGCACACGGGATGCTTTGGCCTAGTTTTCTTCATATTTCTTGTGCTTGGGGTTCATTGAGTTTCTGGGTTCCATGGGTGTACAGTTTTTAACGAATTCGGAAAAATTTGGCCATTGTTTCTTTGAAAACCTTTTTCTCTTCCTCGCCTCTCCTGGGACTCCAGCGACACACAGGCCCCCACTGTGCTGTCCCTTTTCATTCTTTGTGTCCTGGGACCCTCTTCTTCATGCTTAGTCTTCAAGTCCGCTGATCTGTGCCCCGCAGACCCAAGTGGGCTGTTAACCCCACCCGGCTATTTTTCCGTCTTTAGAAGCTCCGTTTGTGTTTTCTCTGTTTCCCGAGGCTCCCCGACACAGCCGTGCCCTCCTCTGTCTGCTTGAATATGGGAAATACAGTGTCTCTTTTCATGTGCTTGCCCATGGACACGACCAGCGGTGGCGCTCATGGCTCTAAGGACTGTCTTCTCCCCACCACAGGTCACCTTTCCCTCCTTTCTGGCATGCCTGCTGGGGTTTTCAATTGAGTGTCAGGTACTTAATTAGATGAAATTTACATTGTAAGATGCTGGCTTATTTTCTCTTTTAAATAATGTTGGGTTCTGTCTCAGGATGCAATCAAGTTAGTGGAGACGATTGGACCCTTTCAAGACTTGCTCTTATGCTCGGTCAGGTGGAACTCAGTGTGATCTGTAATCTAGGCTCAAGCAGGCCCCACAATTAGGGCAGTTTCCTTCTGAGCACTCTGTCCGGTGGCCCCAACTTTCAAGGTCTCTGCTCCCCACTCACGCAGGTGACCCCCAGGGCCTATGTGACTCTGGGGACTGGTTTGCCTGCCCCCTCTCAGCGGCTTCTTCTGCCTCTTCTTAAGTTCCTCAAATGTGTGCATGGAACCCTCTGCCCACCTCCTAGCTCTCTCCTGGGCAGCTCTCCATCCGGGCTCTGCCCTGGAAATTCCAGCTGCCTCGGCCTCCCCGCCTCTCCACTTGTTTCCTCCATCAGGGAGACCGTGGGCTCTCTTTGGTTCCCCTAGTGCTGCGGCCTGCAGCCCCTCCCTTCACCGGAGTCCCTTTCCTCCAGAATCACCGTGTCTGTCTGCCTGTCACACCATGTCCGAAAAGCAGTGCTTTGTTTACACTCCGTGTTTCAGTCGTTTAAGGCGGGGCCATAAACCCTTTCTTATCAATTCATCACGGCCTCATGCTGAAGCCAGTGACATGCTCTGGTTTTGACCCGTGTGTTTATTCTCTACTCCGTTAGAGTGTGAGCCTCGTGAGGATGAGAATATTTATGGGACATGGGGCCTCTCGGAGACTATTGGCAAATAGGGGGACCAAACACCCAATCTGCCCAGAGAGGTGGCCTGCTTGGATCCAGAGGTACTCCATCTCCTTCAAATGAAGAAAGAAAAAAAAAAAAACTTTTATGGTCAAAAAAACCGTGTGTGTGTGTGTGTGTGTGTGTATGTGTGTGTTCACATTAGAAAAAAATGGAAAAGGGCGCCTGGGTGGCTCAGTCGGTTATGCCTGTGTCTCTTGATTTCGGCTCAGTTTCATGAGGTTGAGCCCCGTGTTGGGCTCTGCACTGACACCGTGGAGTCTACTTGGGATTCTCTGTCTCCTTCTCTCTCTGCACCTCCCCTGCTCGTGCTCTGTCTCTCTCTATCTCAAAATAAATAAACACGAAAACAAAACAAAACAAAAATTAAAGAAAAAAATGAAAAGTTTAGGGCCCATGAAAATCCTAAATTTTGCTCAAAACAGAAGAAAACTAAATGTTGAGAAAGTTGTATATTAAAAAAAAACACCACAATTATTTAATACTGATATTATTATGGTGGGAGGGGTCCGTGAAATAATGGGATCCTTTCAAGGCTTGATTTTTCACTTTTCTAGATGGGACCAGGTGTGGGGACGGAAGCCCAAAAATGCTAGGTAAAACGCAGAAGTCACTCAACAGGGAAGGCAGGGCCAGGTGGGGACGCAGGCAGACTGAATAGGGAGCCGGGTCCAGGGGTCACTGCGCTCCTGGGGGGGGGGGGGGGCGGTTGTTCCACGCAGCAGCTCGGTTGAACTGGGCTCAAGGAATGAGGAGCCCGGTGATGGCGGGGGTGAGCAGGCGAAGACAAGCTGCCAGAAGCAGGAAGAAACCCAACATTTGGGTGGGTGACAGCGGCCAGATCCCATGGAGGTAGTCCCTGAGCGGTGCGCGTGCATCTGAGGGGATCGCGTGGATGTCACTGGGGGGCAGCATACATATCTGGGCGTGGCTGGCTCTCCGCGATGCCAGGGCTGGGTGGGGTTCGAGTCCACGGGGAAAGAGGAACCCGGAGGCGGCGGGAGGGACGAAGCTGAACAGGACCTTGGACGGAGCCTGAGCGGAGAGGCGGCGGGCCTAGGGCGGAGTCGGGACTGGGCGGGGCTGAGGGCGGGACCGAGGCGGGGCTAAGGCGGGGCAGGAAAGGGGATAGGCGGAGCCTGGGCGGACGTAGGGCGCGGGGGAGGGGGAGATGGGCGGAGCCTGGGCGGGGCCTAGATGAAATAGAGTTGGGGGCGGAGTCGGGAGGTTCCAAAGCCGGCCGGGAGCGGACCGGGGCGGGGCTGGGGCCTGTCCGAAGCCGGCCGGGGGCGGACCGGGGCGGGGCCCAGGGGCGGGGAGGGTCCAAAGCCGGCCGGGGGCGGACCGGGGCGGGGCTGGGGCCGGTCCAAAGCAGGCCGGGGGCGGGCTGGGGCGGGGCCTCCTGCGGGGATGTCAGGCCTGGCTGGCAGTTTCTGGAGGCCGCAGAGGGGCATTCCGGCGTGGTCACTGCGGGGCGCCCGTCCGGTCGCGCCTTCAGACCCAGGGAAGAGCTGGCGAGCGGCCGCGGGTGAGTCCTGGGCGCAGCGGAGGCTCAGCGTGCTGAAGGTCACGGTTTAGGTTATCCCGAAACCTCCCCCACTCTGCTTGGGACCGCAGTCTTCGGGGCGGGGCTCGCGGGCAAGGGGCGGGAAGCGGAGCAGCCAGGCCAGTCCTCCCTCCGCCGCACCCTGAGGGTGACTCTTGGGAACTGGGTTGACGGGTTGGTTTGCTGTTCTCCGGAGGGGCGGAGGCTTGGCCCTCTGGGACGGGACGCTGGGCCCCGAGAATCCCCGCAGGGGGAGGGGAGGGAAGTCGTAGTCCAGACTCCCCCCACCCCCCCAGCCAGAGGTTGGACGTGTCCATCCCGAGCACCATGTAGGGACAGGGAAGTTCCTCCTGCTCTCCTGCCCGCGTGGACGCCCCAAGCGCATTTCCCCACAGGCTGATCAGAGCCTGTTCCTGCCAGGAGCTCCCGCCGGGCCAGGACTCAGACCTGAAGCCCAAGTAAGACTGGGCTCCGGAGGTCTTCCCGGGAGAGCGGCCCCCGCCTCGGCCCTGAAAGTAGCGGAAGTGGGGGACCCACGCAAGGACACCCCAGGGGCAAAGCAGAGGGGAAGCAGTGAGGAGAGGCCCACCCTGGGGCCTAGTGGTGCCCTGGCCGCTCACCTGTACTCAGGGCCCTCGGTGAGGAGGAGCTGTGTGGCAGGCTCGGTGGGGCCCCTGCATGAACCCTCCTCCTCGCACCACCCCTTCAGCCTGCACCACAGATCTGTTTGTAGACACCAGTCTCTCCACTTGGACTGTCCCCCCGCCCCCCGCCTCCTTCTCTTTTTGTGTCCCCGTCTTCAGGAAACCTTCCCACCAGCACCCCTGCCCGGGTCCCCTTGGGTGACCACCCTCTTTTGTCCTCCTCTGTGCAGGGCCACAGTGCCTCCAGTAAACCAAGAGCCGGGGAGGGCAGGGGGCTGTCTGACCCGCTCTGTGCCCCGCCCCTGACCCAGCCTGAGTTGAAATCAAGGACCAGCTGCCATTCAACTCCCCACTGCCACTCTGTCCTCTCGCCTCCATCCATGGCGCCCCTGCTCACCCTGTTCCTCATGGCCCTGGTGGGCCTCCCTCTGGGTAAGATGGAGAAGAGACAGATGGACAGACCCTTGTTGGGGGCAGGATGGCTGGGAGTGGGGAAGGAGGCCAGGCTTCCTAAAAACCACCTCTGCCTCCAGCTGTGCCGGGGGGAGGGGATGGGACCTGGGGCCTGCCGGGCTGGAGGAGGGGCCTCCCCCCTGTTGTGCGACCCCCATCCAGCTCCCACCCCATCCCCCGGCCCCCAGCCCAGGCTCTGGACTGCCACGTGTGCGCCTACAACGGCGAGAACTGTTTCAATCCCATGCGCTGCCCGGCCATGGTCACCTACTGCATGACCACACGCACTTGTGAGTCACTGGGGTGTCCCCGGGGAGCAGGAGGGGGTGTTCTGCCTGCCCCTAGGAGCGGCGGGGCGGGGGGGGAGGGGGGGACTGAGGAGGGAGGCCCCACCTGCCCTGGGGTTCTTTCTGGGAGCACCTGGCTGAGGGAGAGCCTGCCCTAAAGGCCCTGCATGTCAGAGTCGGGCCAACGTGGGGTCCTAGCCCAGCTCCCCCATGCAGACTACACACCGACCAGGATGAAGGTGAGCAAGTCGTGTGTGCCCAGCTGCTTCGAGACCGTGTACGACGGTTACTCCAAACATGCCTCCACCACATCTTGCTGCCAGTATGACCTCTGCAACAGCGCTGGCCTCGCCGTGCCGGGGGCCCTGGCCCTGGCCCCCATCCTCCTGGCTACTGTCTGGGGTCTGCTCTAAATCCCTGCCCCCCACCAAGACCCACTCAAGGACGGAGTTCTGAGAGGCACAGCCCTACCTTTTCACCCTGCGTCCCCCACCCACCTGGTGCCCTCCCCCCAGCCACACCCGGGACCGTCAGCTTCAGGACTCGTCAGCTTCAGGACTCAGGGACTCGCGGCCTGGGGCCTCCTCCCAGACCAGGACTTTCATTCTCAAAAGGTTGATGTGGGACCAGCCCTCCCAAAGTTGTCTGGCCTTGGTGGGAGAGCTCGCCCCTCCTCTGCCCAAGGAGAGGGGTGTCTGGCAAAATGTGCTGCTCAGTTGGGGTTCTCAGTTGGCTGAGGAACACTGATTTGAGGGGAGACTTGGCCCACCTTCCTGGCAGCTGCCGCAGTCTGCCCAGTAAGGGTGCGGAGGGGTGGGGGACAGTAGGGACCCAGGATGGGTGGGGGGCACCCTAGGAAGAAGGGCTTTCTGGAGGCGCACGAGGGCTGTCTCTGTGGGCATGCGAGGAAGGCCTTTGTCCCTGTCAGCCGTCCCAGGGAGTAGTGCAGGGAAGTCCTGTGTCTCCAGGCGGCCCTGGGCAGGGGAGGGGGCGGGCCCGTCCTGAAGAGAGCCCTGAGGCCCCCAGCCCCAGAAGCCTGGTGAGAGGTTCTTCCCCTTCTTGCCAGGCCAAACCCTTGACCTGCCGCATGCCCCACCCTGGCCTGACACTGCAGGCACTTGGCAGGGCAGGCAGGCTATATTTGGTGGAGCCTGAGAGCTGACCGGGGGCTATTTTTGGCAAGGAGAAGGTGGGGCCAAACAGCTTGGCCTTTCAGCCCTCTCCTGCCCCTTCACGGAGTGGGTTGAGCAGCAGCACGCATCCCGGTTGGCCTGGGGTGGAGGGGTGAGTGGGGCAGGGCGGGGGGGCGGTGGGGGGGGGCGTGTTCCTAAGAAGAGAAAGAGGAGGTCGGGGACAGAGGCTGGAGGAGGCAGGGTCTGAGATTCAGATGACCAGGCTCCCTCCAGAATCCCGGAAGTCCCTCTGCACCTTCCAATCCAAAGGACCACTGTCCACACCCACTCGTGGCTGGTCCCCACCTGCTCTGGCCCGAGGGCCTGGCTGAATGAGAGCCGGTGAGCCGGCCCCGGCCCAGAGGCTGAGCCCACCAGCCTGAGGGTCTCCATGGGACCCTTCACCCTCTGACTGCCCAAGGGGAGAAAGAGAAGTCCTCTCCGGGCTAAAGAGCTCCTTCCTTGATTTGGGGAATGGTCTCCAGGTGCCCCCAACCCAGTGGGGTATTGGGGACTCTCGGGGGCCCAAGAATTGGCATTATTAAAGGGTACCCAGCCTAGGTGAACCCCATCTCTGGCCTGGTTTAGGAAACAAGAGTCACCCAGCAACAACAATCCTGGATAAGGGTGGCCCAGGAAACATTGGCCCTCCTTCCAGTGAAGTCAGACTGGACATGCGACATTGTGGCCCAGGTCACACGGGGCCTGAGCGTCCTTACCTAACCAGTGTCCCCAGCTCAGCATCTCTGGAGGGGCCCAGGAGTCCCTTCAAAGCTAGTTGGGCCCAAGTTGGCAGCATTACAACAAATGCCTGTGTGGTGGGACAGTCCCCGGGACTCAGAAGCCCTTGCTCCGAAGCATGGCCCTGATCGGGGAGCCTGTGCTAGAGATTCAGCCTGGAGAGCTCCAAGCTGTGATTCCAGATCTCAAGGGATCAGGATACCCTAGGAGAGCCTGGGCCAGCCTGGGTAGGGGTCCTCAGGCCGACCTGGTTGGACCTCCCAGAAGGTCTGGGAAGATGGGTCTCATCCTGGGCCAAGAGGCAGGAAGGAGCTGTACCCCAAGGAGTGTGAGGTCAAGAGCTCAGCCCCCACAGGAGACTTGGGTGTCTCCTCCCCCCGAGGACCGATCCTGTGTGAGCCCTTCCCTGGGGAGGCTGGGAGCAAGCCAGACCGCCGCCCTGAGCTCCCACAGATCCAACGAACCCCCGGGAGTGGTCAGCCTCCTGGAAGTGACAGCACTGCCCCCACAGAGCTGGCTGGAGGGCCAGCACAGGCCTCTGGATGTGGAAGGGGTGGACATGGGCCTCCAGCCCTAGCCAGCCTTGACCTCCTGACTCAGTGGGAGAGCCTTGGGAGCCGTCGTTATATCACTTGTGTAAGACCTTTGTCCTGGGCCAGCTGGCATCATAGGCCAGAGCTGGGAGGGGCACGGGGTCAGTCCTCCCTCCTCCATCACAGTGGGGATGAAGTTAGAGCCTCACGTGTCCCCCTGTGGGCTCCGGGGTCACTGAGAGCAGGGATCCAGCGAGCTGGGCTTGCCATGGTATGGGGGTGCCCACACCTGCCCTCTGCACCCCTCTGCCCATGCTCTGCCACGACCTGGTCCAAGGCCAACACCCACAACATCGCACCAGGTCCCCCAGGACCATGCCACCCCCTCCACCGCCACAGACAGGGCTCTGCCTGGCCTGGATGTCTCTGAAACCCAGCACAGAGCCCCCGGAAAGCCCTCAACCAATACTGGGCCAGGCCCCCAGTGGGAAATGCCAGTGGGGATGTCGCCGACGAGGATGCTAACCCACATCTGTCTGGTTTCCCTGTGGTCGTGGCTCTGAGCGCTCCACGACCACCCTGCAAGGTGGAAGCCATTATCGTGCCCCCTTTGCAGGTGAGGAAACTGAGGCACGGAGCAATGATGTGGCGGCCCGCCTGGCAGGCTGGCTGGCCACCTCGCCCGACCCCCACAGGCCCGCCCCACTGCGCACTGTCTTCTCCCAGCAGCTGGGAGCTTGAGAGGGCGAAGCCCAGGAGGTGGGTTTGTAAACGGAAAACAATCTTAGCCTGTGAAGTCATTACAAGAGTTTAGGGTCAGGAAAGCTTCGCAGGAGAAAAGTGGAACCAGAGATCTGAGAAGCCGTGAGGACCAGCGGCAGGGCGACCGGCCCGCCGTCTGTGTCCCGGGCCGTGGGCTGGCGTCGCCGACGGGGGAGAGCGCAGGGGCGCCAACGTGACTCCAGGATCCTTCCGACAGAATCGAGCACCCCCTGGGTGTGAATAGATGCTCGGGCTCCTCAGAGGTCTTTGTGGCGTCTCAAAGCGGCCTGGGGGTCCCTCGTGCTGGCTGTGCTGTGCCCCCTCCTGTGGCTGTTTTGTGCCTTGTCCTGGGGCACAGCTGAGAAGCTGGGGCTGTGGGTGCTCACCTAGAGACACCGGCCCTGCGCGGAGAGAAGGCGTCAGGAAGGTGTGCGTCCAGGGCTGAGGTGCCCTGCTGGGCGGGGGGCAGGGGGCGGCACCAACCGCGTCGTCATCCCCTTTACAGCGGCCGGTTTGTTCGGTGAGCGTGTATGTTGTTCTTGCTTCTAAACCTCTGGAAAGGGTACAAAGAAAGGGAGAGGCCTCTTTCTGCCTCGTGCCCTCTCAGTGCGTTTTGTTAGCTCCCACCACTGAACTTGCCGGGAGTTCCCCGTTCACATCTCTGAGCCTCCGTTGTCTCACTGATAAAATGGGAACGACCGTCCCCGCCGAGCTGAGGCCTCGTGGGGGTTAACGAGGCTGTGGGTGTAAGTGACCAGCACACAGGAGGCCTCAGACGGACAGATGGATGGGTTGACGGGTGGCGTCCCTTCCCTTCGTCACACTTCCCAGGCCGTGTCCCTGTCAGACGCTAATGCTAACTCCTAGCCGTGACCTTGACCTTGACCCTGACCCTGACCGGCACAAGCATCCGCCTTCCCCCCAGAGCTCCCTCCTCTGCTTACACTCTGCACCCGAGGGGTCCTCTCCGTATCTCACGGAGTGAGTGAATAAATGGATGAATAAATGTGTCTGCCCTGCTCTCTGTCCTCACCAGCCACCTTGGTCTGAGCTCAGGTCCACCTTTTGGGTCTGGCATGGCTGGTCACGCCGGCTCTGTCTGTCCCAGACTCCTGTTCACCCTGGCTCATCCAGTCGACGTCGGAGCCCGGACGGACGCAGGCAAGGGGACGACCCGCGGGAGGGGACCAAGCAGGACGGGAAGGAGGCGGGCCCAGCAACTCACCCAGCCCACCCTTTGAGAGGGGCCCCTAGAGAACGCTGGTGGGGGGGGGTGGGACCCCAGGAACCCACCTAGCACCCCAGTCTTCTGGCTCCTTCTCCATCCCTCCAGCCCCCAGCCCTAAGGAGCCCACCAGCTAGAGGGGTGGACAGAAGCCACCCGGGAGCCAGAGCAGATGCACGGGGATCCCCGCATGGTGGGGCCAGCTCCCCACGGACAGCCACCTGCACTGCCCCCGTGGTGCCCCAGCCCCGACAGCTCTTAGCAGAGCGGTGTGGCTTGTGGGTCACCCTGGCATGTCTGGCTGCTGTCGGGTGTCACCGTCACGGGACCCTTTCAAATACCCTTCTGCTCTCCCCCCACCGTGGGGGAAAAGAGCCGCAGGTCTTGGGCCCTGCGGCGTGACCACGGCAGCGAACGTGAGCCCTCAGCACTCTGGCCGGGCGGGCGGCTCCCAGCTGCCACTCGTGGGCAGAGGCCCACCGGACAGGCGGCCGGCTGAGGAGGCGCATGCTCCGGCCCTTCGGAGGGAAGCTGGTCACCTGACACCCCGGGGGCAGCGCTGGCCAGGGCTCCGGCCCGGCCGGCCTCGGCTTCCTCGGCGTGTCTAGGGGGAGGGGTGACCCTCCCGCGGGACACGAGAGGCCGCGTGCTGCCTGTGCCTCCTTGCCGGGTGGGCTGGCGTGATCCCCGCCCTACGACCGGAATTATCCTACCTGCTGGACAGGGAACGGTTGATGCGGTAAACTGGGCTCGCCCTCCAGCCTGGGGGCCGGGTGGCCCAGCGCCGCGTGGGCCCCAGCCTGGCTCCGTGGCTGAGTCAGCTGGCAGGCGAGTCAGACGGCGGAGCCCAGCTGGTGCAGGGTGGGAGCGGCAGGTATAAGATGCCAGCCTGGCTGCCCGGGGCACCAGCCTCTCTCCGGGACACCATGCGGCTGCTCCTCGGGCTCCTGCTGGCTGCCGCCCTGAGCCTGGAGCTCGGTGAGTCCCGGGTGCCGCCTCCACCCCCCACCATTGCTCTAAGCCGGTCCCCCGGCCTCAGCCACCACCGAGCCCCGGGATGTGGCTTCCTACCTCAGAGGACCCCGGTTCCTGCCCCCTTGACCCCCTTTTCTGGGGCACCGGCCCCGCCCCACCAGCCAGCTCCTACCCTCTGCCCGTGGGCAGCACCCGGTAGTTCCCCCGGCCCCTTCCGGGACCCACAGGCCCGTCAGCCGAGCCCCGAGCGCTGTCCTTGTGCCCTGTAAGAACCGCCCGCCTCTCTGTGCCCTGCCCCAGCTCGACACCCCTCCCCCGCCGACCTCCCCCACAGGCCTCTCCAACTCAGCAGCGATCCCCCCCCCCCCCCACACTGAGTCTGACGGCCCTCCTCCCTGGCGGGCACTGTCTCCTGGGCCCACCCTCTCCGGGCCCCCTCCTAAGTCCCTCCTGCTGGGACCCCGGCCTCCGCTCCCTCGCTCTGGCTTCCATCTGGGTCCAGTCACCTCACTCGGGCCATTTCCGCACTCGGCTGGGCCCACCTCCGCCATCGCTGGCCCCGGCTGGTCGGCTCCAGGCCCTTCGGGCCGGATGCCTGCCTCAGGGCTCCTTGGGGACATCTCCCTCAAATGGGGCTGTGCACACCCGGCCTCATCATCTTTCCTCCCGGCCGAGGTGGATGGCATCTCCGCTCACCCACCCAGATGCCCGAACGAACCCAGCTGGGCCCCTGACCCAACCCCGACCGGCCCCCGGCCCCCGGCCCCTCACCTGGCCAGGCCTCTGTTTCCACATCTGGGCTGGCACCCTCCTCGCGGCCATGGCCTTAAATGAGATGGACAGAGGGAGTGTCCGGACAGCCCCTGGCGTGGGCACAGGGCTCCACCCGCCACCCTCTGGGGTCTGCCAGTGTCTCTACCTGCTGGGACCCTCCCGACCATGCCCGGGCCCTGTGCAGGCCCTCTGTCCGGCGGGGAACGCATGTGAGGCTCGGGACCCGGGTCTCATCGATGGCCCCTAAGAACTGCTCCTGGGTCACCAGTGCCGACGGACAGAGGTTTGGGGACCTGAGCTCCACACGGGGAAAGTCTTTGTCACCGCCGGGACTAGGTCACGGTGGGGGGAGGGGGGGTCGGGTGGCATCTGGGAGGGGCCACCTACAGGCCCCTCCTCCCTCCCCTGGCTTAGCCCAGGTCCAGTGGATCACAGGAGCCCCACAGGCCACATCATCGTGGGCGCCCTCTCCCTGCTACCCCTGGGAAGCACACTCCCCCCAGTCCGCACGCCAGTCCCGGTTTAGAACCAACAGGGGCAGAGTGGGAGGTGTCCTGCCTGCTGCACCGATCGGGAGACGACACGAGCCCCCGGAAGCCTGCACACCTGGCCACCCTTCCCCCTCCCTCCGCCCTCCCTTCCCCCTTCCTTCCTTCCCTCCTTCCTTCCTTCCCTCCTTCCTTCCTCCTTCCCTTCCCCCTTCCTTCCTCCCCTCCTTCCTCCCTCCCTCCTTCCTTTCTTCCTCCCACCTTCCCTCCTTCCTTCCTCCCTCTTCCCTTCCTCCCTCCCTCCCTTCACCTTCCTTTCTTCCTACCTTCCTTCCTTGCCTCCTTCTTTCCTTTCCTCCTTCCTTCCTCCCTTCCTTCCTTCTTTCCTTTGTCCCTTCCTTCCTTCCTCCCTTCCTTCCTTCCTTCCTCCCTTCCCTCCTTCCTCCCTTTCTTCCCTCCTTCCTTCCTTCCCTCCTTCCTTCCTTCCCTCCTTCCTTCCTTCCTCCCCTCCTTCCTTCCCTCCTTCCTCCCTTCCTTCCTTCCCTCCTTTCTCCCTCCCTTCCTTCCTCCCTCTCTCCCTTCCCTCCTTCCTTCCTCCCTTCCTTCCCTCCTTCCTTCCTTCCTCCCTTTCTTCCCTCCTTCCTTCCTTCCCTCCTTCCTTCCTTCCTCCCTCCCCTCCTTCCTTCCTTCCCTCCTTCCTTCCTTCCTCCCCTCCTTCCTTCCTTCCTCCCCTCCTTCCTTCCTTCCTCCCCTCCTTCCTTCTTTTTTTCCCTCCTCCCTTTCTTCCCTCCTTCCTTCCTCCCTCTCTCCCTTCCTTTCCTTCCTTCCTTCCCTCCTTCCTTCCTTCCTCCCTCTCTCCCTTCCCTCCTTCCTTCCTTCCTCCCTCCTTTCTTCCTCCCTTCCTTCCTTCTTTCCTTCCTTCCTTCCTTCCTTCCTTTCCTTTTTCCTTCTTTCCCTCCCTCCACAAACTTCTCCTCAGTCCCACTAGGTACAGAGGAGGGGTGCTATGTGAGGGATGCTCTGGGTCAGAAGAGTGGGCGGAATGCCCGCTCCTGTCCGTCACATCGGAGGCAGCGGGGATGGGGAGCCAGCCCTGAGTGAGACCACGTGGGGGCAGGGACCCCATCACCAGGCTGGGGCAGAGGCATCAGCAGATCGTGGTGGGCGTGTCAGACGAGGAGCCATCAACTCTGCCCGGAACCGCAGGAGACCTCCCTAGCGGAGTGGCATATGAGCTGGGCCTGTTTTGCCGGAGAGCAGAAGGCACAGCATGGGCAGCGCAGGGAGGCATCTGGGGGTGGGGGGTGAGCAGAGGAGAGCAGGAGGCAGGAGCTGCTTCTCTCTCGCTGATGCCCTGGAGACCCAGACTGCCCGGGTCTGCCGGTGACACTCCCCTGTCTGTCCACTAGGTGGCGGCGTATGCAACGTACCACACCGTCCTCAGGCCTGATGTGAGGGTGGCTCCAAGCAGCTTTGCTGGGCTTTGGGACGGGAACCGTCACCTCTCTTGGTCACATGTGGGGTCTCGGATTGCTCTGTGGGGCTGGCGGGCGAGTCTAGGCTGACGGTGGGCGCCCCGCCATGGTGAACACGTCCTGTCTCTACCTCCGGCTCTGTGGCTCTGGGAGGGCGCCGCCCACAGCCACCGGGGGGCGGGGAAGGGAGCAGAGGGTGAGGCCGGGAGGGGGCCGGGAGCCCCTGCCCGGGTGTGCGTGCGAGTGCCCGTGCGTATGTGGTTTGGCTCAAGTGTGCCGTGCACCATCAGGGTCAAGGACCCGGGCCTGAAAGTGTGCCGACCCGGGGCAGAGCCAGGGCGATGGGGGGGCGAGGCCGGAAGGGCTGACCAGGGAGTGAGGGGGGCGGTGAGCGTGTTTTCCTGGACTCTGGTGCGAGCGTCCTGGGGCTCCGAGCCTGCACACGGTGCGTGGGGGCAGTGCGGGCCTTGCGGCTCGCCCCGCTGGCCCTGCGTTTGTGCCCAGATGCGCGGGCAGCCAGGGCAGGGCCGGGCGCCGTGGCTCGACCTCCTGCACAGAAGCTCAGGAACCAGAGAAGGGGGGGGGGGGACGGGAAGTGTGGGGAGGAGAGGGACAGAAAGACAGACAGCCAGGCAGGCAGAGCGGCTGTGGGGCCCCACGCAGTGCCCACGTGGGAGGGCAGAGCCGGCAGACATTTATGGAGTGAACTCAGTGTTCCAGAAGAATCTGTGATGGCCTCACAGAACAGAGCCATGCTGGCCTCCCTCCCGCCTCCCTCCGGCCCTTCCCTGCCCAGCACACCTGCCACCCTTGGTCCCCACTCCCCACGGAGGCTGGCAAGGCCCCGTGACTTTAGCCACTTGAACTAAGGTGCCGGTGGGCCTAAGGGGGCCTACCCAGGCCGCCCCCCCCAAGGTGAAAATGGGCACGGTCGCGTCTTGGGGAGCCCTCACCACCTTCCCTCCATCCCAAACTCCCTCAACTCTCAATTCCTTCAGGGTGCGGCCCTGCTCCGCTCCCCTGGGATGCCACAGAGCAAGCCCAGAGGACCCCATCCTGCCCCCACCCCGGGCCAGCGCTCTCCTGGCTGGGGGACTCAGAAGAGCGGCCTCCGGTCGTAGCACCCATCCAGTCGCGGTCCCAGGCCTGGCCCCCGCTTCCCGTGAAGAGCGCGGTCCCACAGGCTGGAGCCTCGGGACCTTGCCCGGCCCTGGGCTGATGCTTCGTACATGGTGACCTTCCCCCACCCCCCCATCTGGGAGGTCTTGAGGGCTCGGCACCCCAGGATGCGGGGCTAGGGCCCTGAGAATGACAGTGGGGTGCTGGGTAGGAGTAGCGGGTGCTATTAGGCAGGACTTGCCCACACCTGTGTCCCCGTCTGTCCATCCACCTGTCCCTCCGCCCGCGGCTGCAGCCCAAGCCTTGATGTGTCACCAGTGCAAGGACTTCGGAGGGTGCACTCGTGCGTTCAGATGTCCACGGAACTCCAACTACTGCGTCACCATCGCCACCCGTGAGTGGGGCACGTGTGGGGTGGGCCAGCCGTGGCCCCTTTGCCCAGAAGAGAGCCAGGCTCAGAGGGGGCGGAGCTGGTCCAGGCTCCCAGCAAGTCAGGAGCAGGGCGGGGGGAGCACCCCCTGGCCTCAGCCCCGGAGAGGGCCCGAGGGAGGGGGGCTGCGCTGGTGGCCGGTGGGGCAGGGGGCACGCAGTGCAGAGGCTCAGGGAGCCTTCCGTCCACCCCAGGGGTCCCCTTAAGCCTCATCGACCTGCCTATGGTGACCAAGTCGTGCCAGATCGGCTGCCCCGACGTCTCTACCCTGGGCCTCGGCCCCCACGTGTCCATTGTCTGCTGCCAGTACAGCCTCTGCAACCATGACTGAGCGCCCCTCCACCCGCAGCCGCTGCCCCTGCTCACAGAGCCGATGTCGCGCCCCGGCCCCCAGGCAGACCCTGCTCCACCCGCGGCTGAGATGGGGCCCCGGGGCCGAGGGGCGCTCCAGGAGCATCCCGGGCCGCGCAGGGGGGTCAGGGGGCCCAAGGGTGGCACTGCGTGGGTCTAAGGAAGGGGGAGGGGCCCTTGGCAGGGGGCGGGGACTTTGGGGGAAGCAGGGGAGAGGATGGAAGGGACAGAGCAGCCAGGTGAGAGGGTGAGGCTGGAATCAGCCCCCACCACAGGTGCACCCGCGCACACTAACCCACACCCCCACGTGCACACACACACCCATACACACGCACGCACACAGACACACACACTGGCACACTTTTAATCATGGCTCCCACCAGCCTCGGGCCGCAAAGTGGAGCACGGGCTCACCGCCCGGCCCTTTCCTTGTTCTTACCCCGGCCACGTTCTCCCACGTTCTTGAGAAGACGTGGAAAAGCCGGTGCAGTGCGGCGACAGCGTCCTAGCAGAGCGAGCGACCCCACACGGAGGCGCAAGGAGGGCCCTCGGCCCACGGGAGAGGCCCCTACGAGCCCCCAGGCGGGACTGACCGTGGCCACCACGGCGGTCACAGGCCGGAGGTGGGGAAGCTGACCCCGCGGGAGAAAACCACGCTGGCTCCCGGCCTCCGCTCCCCTCCTATCGAGAGGCGGTCCCACTGAACCCGAGCTTTAAATGTCAAAAGAGAGATAGTCAACACGATAGACGGCTCGGCATAGAAAATCAAGACGCGTTCTTCGAGCAGTTACACGCGGTCACAACACGCCCCACAACTCCATCCCCGGGGCACACACCCGGAGAGATGAACACTCACACGTTCACACCGCGCTCACGGCAGCGTCGTCACAAGAGCCAGACGGGGAAGCCGCGCCCAGCGCCTCAGCGGACGAGGGGACAGACACACTGGACTCCCCAGGCGCGGGGATGTTTCCAGAGGCACCGCCACGGCGGGGACGGGCCCCAGGACGTCAGGCTGAGGGAAAGAGGCCGGATGCAAAAGACCACCTCCTCTGTGAGTCCATTTCCACAAAATGCCCACAGCAGGCAAGTAGGCCAGGAGGCGGGTGGGTCCCTTTCTGAGGTGAGGAAAGTCTTACACTGACGGGGGGCGGTTGCACAAATCTGGGAGCACACCGAAAACGCTTGCAGTGGGTGAATCGCGTGCCATCAGAAGCGCATGCATTAAAAGCTCTTACAAATTAACAAGAGAAGGAGGATTTCGGAAACCAAAGCAAGATTGAAAATCCAGACTGAGAAAGAGTCATGATTCCACACAAATCTAAACAGAACGACACGAGGGGCTCCTGGGCGGCTCAGTCAGTCAAGCGTCCGACTTCAGCTCAGGTCATGATCTCGCGGTGCATGGGATCCAGCTCCGCGTCGGGCTCTGTGCCGACAGCTCGGAGCCTGGAGCCTGCTTCGGATTCTGTGTCTCCCTCTCTCTCTGCCCGTCCCCCGCTTGCCCTCTGTCTCTCTCTCTCTCAAAAATAAAGATTTAAAAAATTTTTTTAAATTAAAAAAAAAAAGAAAGGGACAACGTAAAAGCAAGTGGCACTTTAAATGCAGGGGAGAAACAGAGAGAAGCGGGAGGAGAGGGAAAGGCTGGAAGCCAGCCCCGTGCGCACCGTGCAGGGTGCTCCCCGGGGCAAGTCGGCCGCGTGCATGAAACTCTAAGATGCCCCAAGAATGTTGCTGAATGCTGGCCCCTGAAATGTCACCCAGACGCCTGTGGACGGGAGGGAGTGCCCGCCCCCACAGAGCCACCGCCTCCCGTGGTTGGTTTAAGGCAGGTGCCCCAACGTGGGGGCCCGCCGAGGGCTGGGTAAGCACCCGATAAGACCTTCAGGCTTCCCAGGCAGGGGTTCTGAGTCTGGAGGTACAACTGATGTCTAACGGTTTTCGTCGGAGAGCGGATGGGTCATTCCCCAATGCCTGCAATGGACAGTGGCCATTTGCCAGCTCTGCCTTCCTGCGAATCTCCTGGAAGGGTCAGTGGTGACGGAGAGCGGGGAGAAGAGAGCCTGACCAGGGGGGCAAGGAGCCCCGTGGCGCGGGGGGGACACGAAGGTTCCCAGCTCTGTGCCTCCGAGCACACGACCCACAGGGTGTGGCTGCAGTGGAAGGTCCCCGCCGCGGCGTGGACGCGTGCGGGTGCCTACCAGTACACGTGTGCCCACGCGTCAGGGCACCTCCCGCAGGGGCCTCAGGAAGGGCACGGCACCGAGGGTTCCGGGCCTGCCTTGCAGAGAATTGAACCCTGTGCACTCCCTTCACGGCGTAGAAACATCGGCTTACAGGGGAGCCGCTGAGCGGGAGCCTGGGCCAGGACACCCCCTGCCTTCCTGGGGCCCGAAGACACTGCCCAGAGGAGGTCACCCACAGGCAGGCCGGAGGGGAGGCCATGCCGTAGATGGGGCAACAGCAGAGGGGCCCTGGCTCCGGTCACACGCTCACCCTGACCCCGGTCACACCCTCAGCCCTGACCCTGGTGACACTCTGAGCCCCGACCCTGGTCACGCTCTGAGCCCCGACTCTGGTCACACCCTGAGCCCTGACACTGGTCACGCCCAGAACCCTGACCCCAGTCACACACCGGGCCCTGACCTGGAGGCATCCTAGACAGAGCCCACCCAGACCCTGCCCGGGTCACATCCCTCCCCGACCTAGGTGGACAGCTGACACTTCGCGGCCGGCTTCAGCCTGGCTGCCCAGGGATCAGGCGGAAACCGCGGGAGGAGCCAATACCGGGGGCCACGGGTGCGTTCAGGAGGGAGGGCACAGGCGGGGCCCTCGGGTCCGAGGCCGAGGGGTTGGGCTGGTGTGGCTGCAGCAAAGGAACTGGGCTAGACCAGGAGGAGCCTAGGGTGTGTGCGGCCGGTGTCTGATCCGGTTAGCCGCGTCCAACATCAGCGCCGAGCTGCAGCTGTGCGGTGTGGTGAAGTGTCAAATCAGACAAGCCCGGTCGCCGTCTCGGCTTCCCCAGCCCACGCCAGGTGACCCGCCCAGGGCAGCTCCCGCCAAGGCCAGGAGCCCCTGACCCTGTGTCCCGAGTACAGGCGGTGGTGGCGTGTGCCTGGAGGGCCGCAGCGAGGACGCTACGACCCAGCAGGTGAAGTGGCCGACACGCGCCCGGTGCTAAGGGTCACCACGCGCCTCGTCCTCAGGCCCCGCCAGTCCCCGCCAGGGACACACAAGCGCCTCCAGCTCCCTGGAGCCGATCTCAAAGGAAAAGTCCAGAGACCATAGAAAGGCGCTGGGGTGGGGGCGGGGGGAGTCCCCAGACAGAGAATTTCAACCACAGGAGAGCACGGGGGAGGGGAGGGGAGGGAGAGGCGTCTCTGGCGGTAGGAAGCAGAGCAGGGGCAGAGTCTAGGAGGGACCAAGGTTTGGACCCTGTGGGAGAAGACGGAGGAGGTGGGTGGGGTTGCAGCGTAGCCCCAGTGAGTCTGGGCACCACGGCCTTGACCGCCAGGCAAGAGGCGGAGGAACCTGTCAGCAACCCTCCCCACCCCACCCCAGCGTTCCCCATAGCTGCTGTGGGCTTGGTGGAGGGTGTGACGGGGTCCCAGGCGGAGTACATCCTGTGGAGGCTGACGTGCAGGCACCCTCGGGGGTGCACGTGTGCACGTGCGTACGCGCGTGAGTCTGCACATATGTATATGTGTGCAAGTTTGCATGTGTGTGCGGGCTTGTGAGTGTGCATTGTGTGCGCACGAGAGTGCACACGAGTGTGTGCATGTGTCTGGCACACGTGTGTGCACGTGAGAGTGCACTGTGTGTGTGAGTGTGCACGCGTGTGCAGGTTTGTGAGTGCATGTGTGCACGTGCGAGAGTGCACACGAGTGTGGGCATGTGAGTGTGCACGGTGCATGTGAGTGTGCACGTGTGCGGGTCTATGAGTGCATGTGTGTACGTGCGAGAGTGCACACGAGTGTGTGTGTCTGGCACGCGTGTGTGCACGTGAGTGTGCACGCGTGTGCGGGTTTGTGAGTGCATGTGTGCGCGTGCGAAAGTGCACACGAGTGTGTGCGTGTGCATGTGTCTGACACGCGTGTATGCGTGTGAGTATACGGGGGTAGCAGTGGCTGGAGCCACACTTGAGTCCTGTCCGAGCCTTGGGCAAAGCCCTTCCCATCAACTTCCTGACCTGCGCTGGGGCCCCGTGAGCCCTGCCCGAGGGGCAGACCCTTTGGCCCCATTAGAGATCAAGGTGTGCCCGCCCCTCCAGTGGACACCGGGATTAGCGTCCCCAAGGCGACTCTGGCCCTTCCCCACCTCCAACCTCCCTCCAGGACATTTTTGTTGACCCAGCACCTTCCTGTCTTTGTCCCCTTAAGCCTCCGAGTACACCGTGGCTGGTTGTCCAGGCGGCAGTCCGCCCCCATCACTGTGCCCCACGAGGGGGTGTCCCGGGGCACCCTGGTAGCATTCGAACCCAGAGCCACTAGACCCGGACTCTGCCCTGGAGATAGGCATGGGGACCCAAGGCGGAAAGGGTGCCGGGCAGAGGCAGGAATGGGGGAGGAAGGAGAAGATGGGGGGCCCAGGTAAGGGAGTCACAGGGAGGTGAGGGCCCCCAAACGGCAGGGAGGGGTCATCAGGGGCAGGGAGGGGCCCCAGGCTGTGGGAGGTACGGGAGTGGGGAAGGGGACAGGGAGGGCGGGAGGAGTGGGGTGTCTGGTGGAGGCGGGAGGGGCCCCAGGGGGCGGGGGGTGGGTCTCCACGCCCCAGCCGCCCACAGGAAACCCAATCGCACTAATCTGCTCGGCTGACCGGTCGGGTGGCTGCGCCGGTGTCTGCTACCCCTCGGGCAGGCCGAGGGTGAGGGAGCAGTGGCTGCGGCGTGAGGACTGGACCATGAGGGGGGCACGGCCGGTGCTGCTGGTGCTGGTGCTGGCGGCCTGCAGCGGCGAGCTCGGTGAGGGGTGCAGGCAGAGGGGCCCGAGCAGAGGCGAGGCGGGGCGGGGAGGGGGGTGAGTGCGGAGGGAAGGGCAGGGCCCTCAGCCCAAGCGAGGGAGAGGTGGGTGCAGTACCAAAGGGCCTGCGCCCAGGGCTGGGACTGGCTGGGCTGGGGCAGCAGCAGAGGCCCCGGATGCCAGCTGGGGACCTGCCTGTCACTGGGGGCCTCGGGCCGCAGAGGGCACCGTCAGAATCGTGCTCCCTGGTTCCGGGGCCACGGTGGAGGCGGGCCTTGAGAGGCGTCTTGGGAAGACCAGGAAGCCTCTGGGAGGTCCGAGTCACCAGCTAGGGGAGACACCCCAGCCCCTCGGGGCCCCCACACCCAACCAGGAAAGGAGCTGGGCGGAGGGGAAACTGAGGTCAACCTGAAGACAGAGGGCCACACGGTGGAGGGGAGGGCCCTGCGGCCTCACTGGGCTGGGCGGCCAGGCCCAGCTGGGCTCCTGCGGTGGGACGGGACCCAGCAGAGGAGGGGAGGGCAGCACACCCGGGGGCTCCCCCCCCCGGCCTGACCTGCCTGGCCCCTGGGGCCATGGCTCTCCCCGCCTCTGCTAAGCCGATGCCTGTGGATGCACGCAGCCCGCACCCCTCCTCACTTGTTCCCGAGGCCCCACTGCACCCCTCGGTCGGGTGCTGCTCTCTGCTGATGAGGACCCCGAGGGGGTGTCCTGCCGCACCAAGGCCCTCCCTGACCCCGCAGGCCCCCCCTCAACGCCTCCCGAGCTGCCCAGTCCCCACCTCGGCCCGCCTCCCCTGGGAGGGCACCTTGTCCCCAACCTCCTGCCCAAACCTCCTGAATCCTCCCAGAGTTTCGGTGGGCGGGCACCCCCCGGGTGGCGTCATCCCCCTCGAACCCGGGCCTCCAGGACAGAGGGCTGGGGAGGGGCAGGGCCTGACGCGTCCTTTGCCGCTTCTCACCCAGTGGGGGCCCTGAGATGCTACACCTGTCACGAGCCCACCAGTGTGTCCAGCTGTGTCACCATCGCCACCTGCGGTGTCAACGAAACCATGTGCAAGACCACCCTCTACTCCTTGGAGATAGGTCAGCGGGTGCTGGGCGGGGCAGGGCTGGGGTCCCAGGGTCAGAGCTGCCTCCCGGGTGTCACCCCTGGCCAGCTGTGGGGGCCCCGTGCACAGCGCGCAGCCACGGCCCCAGCCGTTTTGCAAAAAGGGCTTTTGGTGGAAGCACTTCGCGCCCCCCCCGCCCCTGCCCCCCTCTTTCCTTTAACGGAAACGCACCTTCAGCCTTGCTCGAGGCACCTGGAGAGGAACTGCCTCCTCCAGCCAGGAATCCCCGTGTCAGCCGCTGTGTCCCTGGCACGTAGGACCCCCACGGTGGCAGAAGGAAAGAGGAGGGGGACTGAGGTGCAGCAGTGACCCCCACCCCCACCCCCACCCCGGGTCACGGGGCCACGCCTGGGGGCCCTGGGGTTCGGGAGCTGACCGGGCACCCAACGTGGCCCACAGTGTACCCCTTCCTGGGGGACTCCACGGTGACCAAGTCCTGCTCCAGCAAGTGCGTGCCCTCGGACGTGGACGGCATCGGCCAGACGCGGCCCGTGTCCTGCTGTAACAACGACCTGTGCAACGTGGGCGGGGCGCCCGCCCTGGACGGCCGCCGCAGCCTGGCCTTCGTGCTGGCGCTCCTCCTGCTCTGGAGCTTTGGACCCTAGAGCCCTCCCCCCCCGCCACCCACACCCCTGCAAGCCAGCCCCAACCGCTCTTGAAGAAGCACCACCCCTGCACCAGGCGTCCTGTGTCTGCTTTTGGGTGCCCTGCCCACGGGGGGCCGGGGGGCCTACAGCTGCGTCTCCGGCTCCGTCAGCCTCCTCCTGTGTCCCCCAAGGTCCCTCCCCAGCCCCTCCCCTCCCCTCCCGGTCTGCCTCTGGGCTGTCTCTAGGGGCCTCCTCTCCAAGTCCCATGACGTGGTAAGCGAGGACAGCCACTAGGCCCGTGACACCCACGCAAACCCTGTGGGGGAGGGGGCCTGACTGGGATGGGGCAGAGAGGGGGACCCCGCAGGCAGGGCAGCACCTGCCTGCCAGGGCCGAGTCACCGGTGGCTTCTCGGAGGAGGGGCCCTTAAGACCAGGCTTTGGATGACTGAGACATTGGTTGGGTAGAGGAGGGCAGGCCAGGCGGAAGGAAGCCCCGGGCAGGAAGAGTAACCTGGGATTGGGGATCAGTCCACGAAGCACCCACCGCCCGCTCACCTGGCCCCCGGGCAGGGCTCTTCCCTGCCCGTGCTGACACGATCCCCTATGTTGGGTGGCGGAGAGGGCCACCAGGCACGTTCTGCCTTCTCCAGGCTCGCCAGGCCCCGCTCCCTGGGTGCCCAGGGTGGCCCAACTCCAACGCGGAGGGGACCTTCATTCCACCACGGCCTCAGGCCAGCACAGAATCCTCCAGACATTTTCCCAGGAGTCACCTGTCCGGCAGGCCTCTGGTCCCCAGGGACCCCCAGGCCTGCACCTATGTTGGGGCTCGATGCTCTCACGTACACACACACGTTTGTGCACACACATGCGGTCCTGGGGCACACACGGCAAGGGCTCCGTGCCTGAGGAAGGCAGGCCCCAGCCCCCCAGCCCAGTGCTGACCTGCCCCCAGGGCCACCTGAGGGACGTGAGAAGGGGAGGGGAGGGCCCTCAGTCACCCCGTTCCACCGGCCTCTCCTGGGCCCCTGGTGAGCTGGCTCAGTCCTGGGAGGGGACACAGCACCAGCGTCCCGCCACGCTGAGATGGGGCTGGGAAGGCCTCCATCTAGTGTGCCAGTGCGCTCCCCGCGGGCCCGTGGCCCCGAGCCCAGAGAGCCCTCACAAGCAGCCATCACCCCTCCCGGGGCTTCCTGCTCTTGGATGGGGGACGGCAGCAGCCAGGACCTGAAGCAGGTCTGTCCTGGGGTGAAGGACACCCCGGGCCTCTGAGAGAGGAGACGCAGGGCCTGAAGGCCCCAAATCCCCAGGACCCCAGGACCCCCAGACCTCTGCTTCTTGTGATATGACGTGCAGTCTCAGGGGCTCTGTGGTCCTGAGCCAGCTCCTGGGGGACAGGACCCCCACAGCCCAGCAAGCCCCACCCAAGTGGCCAGCACAGACTGGCCACGTAGCATGACCACCATCCTCCAGAGAGCCCAGGCAGACTCCAGGAACAGCAGGGAACTCAGAGGTCAAGAACGGCCAAGAGCTGACCAGATGCCTCCCTTTGGGGGTCAACTCTGAGCTGTGACTTTGTCACGAAGGAGGCGCTGTCCACATCCATTCAACACACCCTCACCTGGCTTTTCTCGCGTGTCTCACAAGAGTGAGGAGAGTGGTGGGGACTTGAGACTTACAGCCTGGGCTGAGACTCGATACACACACACACACACACACACGCACGCACACGTGTGCACGCACACACACAGCCTTCCAGCCAAACACGGGAAAGCTGTGCACCCCTGTCCTGGCTGTGCCCCTCCTCCCTCGCCCGCCTCTGCGGACGGCCGAGCACCCTCTCTGCCATCCACATCTTCCAGGCTTTCCCTGCCTGGGCAGGGGCTGTGCCATGCCACGTCCACCACGACTCCCTCGTCTTTACGGCTGCCCTCGCGGCAACGACGCTCCGCCTGGTTTACAGGTCAAAGAAAGGGGGTCAGAGGGGCTTATGGCCACACAGGTGGAGCCGGGACCCACTCAGGCTGCCAGGCTCCACACCAGACACTCCCTGGCTCCTCTCGCAACATCCTGGGCGCGACTGTGCACCAAGCCCTGGGGAAGGGCTGCCCTGCTGCTGCCTGTGCCTGCACCTGCCAAGTGTGGCCCAACTGGTGGTTTGCAGCAACCGTGGCCTCTTCCTTCCCAAGTAACGCCCTCCCTTTGTTTCCTCGGTCCACAAGGCCAGCTCACGCCTGCCCTCGAAACTGCCCTGGGTCCTTGGGCTCATCCTACAAACAGGAATGCAAAGTCCAGCGGGGCAAGGGAGTCACCCCGAGGCCACACACGGAGTCAGCAGCGAATCCAAGACCAAAACCTGGGCCTCCTGAGTGCCAGCCAAAGCTCCTCCCAGCACGCTGTCCCTTCTGGAGACTGGGATGTAACTCCATACCCTACAGTAGGGCCCACCCGCCCTCCACCACTGTGCCTGCTACGCATTCACACTCCTTCATCTGCCGGGTACTCCCCCGTCTACTCACCTCCTGCCTCCCCCCATCGCCCTCCCTCCACTCACGCACTGCCTTCTACCCATCCACTCCTTCAAACATCACCCACCCACCCATCTATCTACACATCCACCCATCCATCCATCTACCCACCCATCTACTCATCCATCCATCCACCTGCCCATTCACTCGTCCGTCTACACATCCACCCATCCATCCATCTACCCTCCCATCTACTCACCCATCCATCCACACATCCACCCACCCATCTACTCACCCATCCATCCACTCACCTACTGCCCTCCCCTATCTCCCTCACTCCATTCACACATTGTCCTCTACCCATCCACTCCTTCAAACATCACCCACCCACCCATCTATCTACACATCCACCCATCCATCCATCTACCCACCCATCTACTCATCCATCCATCCACCTGCCCATTCACTCGTCCGTCTACACATCCACCCATCCATCCATCTACCCTCCCATCTACTCACCCATCCATCCACACATCCACCCACCCATCTACTCACCCATCCATCCACTCACCTACTGCCCTCCCCTATCTCCCTCACTCCATTCACACATTGTCCTCTACCCATCCACTCCTTCAAACATCACCCACCCACCCATCTATCTACACATCCACCCATCCATCCATCTACCCACCCATCTACTCATCCATCCATCCACCTGTCCATCCACTCGTCTGTCTACACATCCACCCATCCATCCATCTACCCACCCATCTACTCATCCATCCATCCACCTGTCCATCCACTCATCTTTCTACACATCCATCCATCCATCCATCCACTCACTCAACCATCTACACATCCACCCACCCACCCACCCGTCTACCCAGCCATCTATTCACCCATCCATCCACCTGTCCATCCATCCATTAGGTCCTCAGAGGGCTGAGAAACCAGAGAGGCTGGAACACCAGGAAGACCTATGGATGAGGCAGCTCAGTGGGCCTCAGAGCATGTGGAAGATGTGGGGCTGGGATTGGGAGACCAGAGAGGGTGCCCGCCGAGAGGCCGAGCACAGGCAAAGGTGTGGGTACGGGAAGATTTGCGGTGGGGAGTGGGCAGTGAAGGAGGCTGGCAGGCCAAGCGGGGGCGGGGACGCTGAGGGGTGGGCAGAGCCCTGCTGTCTGGGGCCTAAAACTGAGGGAAGCCCAGGCTAGGTCTAAAGGTCATTTGCACGGAAGGGGCTGGCAGTGATTGAGGGGACTCTCTGGAGCCCCACACCCATCAGCCTGGGAGGAGCCTGGGGGGCCCAGACCATCCGACCTGACACGGTCCCTACACCTTACCAGGCAGGCACTCACCCTCCTCTGCACGCGGCCTGACTCCCCACTCCCTCCGGACCTCTGGTCTGGTGGGCACCTACGCCAGGGAGAGGGACACCTGGGTGTGAAGGACACTGGCCTTGGCCCTGGTTGGGCGTGACATACACCTGAGTCTGGGCCACAGGGGGCTCAGCACCTGTGTGGTGCTTGTGGGCCAGCACCAGGTGGCTAGAGCGAAGAGGGGTCCCGGTCCCCAGGGCCTGTGAATGATTGGCCCGCCCACCCGCTGTGCCGCCTCCCACCTCCGCCCTGTCCCGCACCACCCTGCTGACTCACACGCTCCCGCCACCACCCGGCAGGAACCACAGAGAGGGCAGGGTATAAGTGCCCACAGAGGCGGCCGCTCCCCGCTGCCGAGCACGGCAGATGGGGCGGATGGCCCGGTGCGGGGCTCTGCTCTGGCTTCTGCTTGCAGCCTCCTGCCTGCACGCTGGTGAGTGGGTGCCTCCTCTGCGGGGAGGGGGGCCTCCGACACCCCCCACTGGGCTCATCTCCCTCCCCCTAAATGAGCCTCCTGGATCCTAGAGCCTTTGCTCGGGACGGGCTTCGAAGCCCTACTCTCCAGGCAGGAAAACCAAGGCACAACAGAGGAATGCGGCGTTCAAGTCCACGGGTCGGAGCCCTGGGCCTTGCAGGGTCGCGGCGAGGCGAGCCGCGTCCCCCAACAGGGATGGCGAGGGAGACACGCCAGGGGGCACGTGGGGTACGGCCCAGGGGTTAGACCATACGTGGCCTCCTCCCAGATGGGTCTCAAGGCCAGGCGACGACGTCTGCCCCATCCCTCGCCCAGGTGAGGCCTTCAGATGCTTTACATGTGAGCAGCCCACGGCCATTCCTTTATGCAAGAACATCACTCGCTGCAAGCCGGAGGCCACGGCCTGTATGACTACGCTGGTGCTGATGGAGGCCGGTGAGTCTGGCCCACAACAGGCCCGGGGGGGCCGCAGTGGTCACCTTCCCCCAGAAGGCCCTCGGGACTGGGGGTGGGGCCCCGAGGCGGAGCCCCCACAGCCTGCCTCTGTGGTGCCGCACGAGGGCGGCATCGGCCCCGGGGCCCCAGGCTCCCACCTCAGGGCTGGGACAGGAGCACGGACGGCTTCCTGGCCCAGCCATCAGTTTGGGGGCCGCAGGGTCAAGGGCGTGGAGGTCGGGGCAGCCGGGGAGGGCAGCGGGCCGTGGCGGAGCAGGCGCTGACACCTGCCCGCCCTGGCAGAGTACCCCTTCAACCAGATGCCCCTGGTGACCCGGTCCTGCTCCAACTCCTGCTTTGCCACTGACCCCGACAGCATGGGGAGCACCCGCGCTGTCTACTGCTGTTTCCGCGATCTGTGCAACTCCGTGCAGGCCACCAGGCTCGGCGTCAGGGCCCTGGCCCCGCTGGGGGCCCCACTCCTTCCCTGAAGGGCCTGCCACCACCAGAGGCCACCCGTAGCCGCACGCTTCCAGAAGCTTCCGGTTAATCATGGGACTCAAGGGGTGAGAGCCTTGCCAGGGGCCTCCCTGCCCGCCAACCCCCACACTTGCAGAAAATAAACAAAGTCAGGGCAGACACGACCTCTTTCCTTCCCGGGTGCCGAGAGCCCCCGGAGCTGGCCTCCAGGGGAGCCGAGCTGAGTCGGGCCCATTCTGGGCACCTGGCCCTTTTCTCATCCAGGGCCGTTTGGACTCATTTCACAGAAGGGGAAACGGAGGCTTGGGAGGAGAAACGCATCCTGGGCCAGACTTCCTGCAAACCAGTCCCACGGCCCCGGAGACCAGGACAGGCTCCCTAGCCCAAGGCAGATCTGTCCCCACCCCCAGAATCTCCCCCGAAACCCCGGGGGCATCGCCCCCACCCCCGCCCCCTGGGTGGAAGGGAAACTGAGGTCAAGAGTGGGTACGTCTCGCTCCACACGTCCGGCACGGGGGTGCTGCAGCCGCAGCAGGAGGCGCTGGGCAGAGGGCACAGGGGGGGAACAGGCTGCCTGCCCCATCGGCCCAGGCCTTCCCAAGTGCACGTGGGGTGCCTCTGGGCCAGCTGACGCCCACACATCTCCCGCGCTTCAGCCACCCCGCCCCCCCGACATTGGGCGTACCATGACCTTGGCCCCGGGGGACAGCTGGAGTGAGAGACCATGCCCGTGGAGCACTGAAGACGTGCCAGCTCATCCCAGACACCCAGGGCCAGTGCTGGGCTCCCTGCCACGCCCCCAGCCAGCCAGCCGGGCAGCAGCAGCCTCGGCCGCAGCCGAACCTCAGACCCCTGCTTCCCCCTCCTGAGGCCTGCCCCCCACCCGCGGGCCACGGCCTGGCTCGGCAGCGCTGTGCAGAGGTGGAGGCAGGAGACACATCCAGTACACTGCACATCGGCAGCCTTGGGGCCTGAATGACCCCAGGGTGTCACTGCCCCTCTCCAGGCCCCAATTCCCCTCGCTGCCCTCTGGCTTAGGCACTTTCCAGACTCCGCATTATGGCCAGGCTTCCAGAGAGTCTCTACCAGGCCCGGGATTTGGAGGCAAGGGGCCCGGGCCCCTTGGGGACCACGGGGACAAAGTGAGACATCACTACAGCCTTTCTTGGCCTCAGCTTCCAGTGGGGCAGCAAGGATATGGCTTCTGAGCTCTTCAAGGTGCGGGGAGGGGGGCGGTGAGCCTGCGTGCCCGGCTCCACAGCCACCCCATCCCTGGAGGAGGCAGGTGGCTGGCCAGGCGCACCCGCGGGGTCTTCACACAGTGCCAGCCTGGCAAACAGAGGGCACCCCTGCCCCATCACCACCTAAGCACGGGGCTACCCAGCCCTCCCCTGGCGGGAGTTGCCAAGTGACCTGAGCCCAAGGAAAGCCCTTGCTCTGTCTGTAGCCCTGAGGACACCTGAGGTCAGATCTGCACATCCCTGTGTCCCGCCCCCCATCCCCAGGAGCTGGGGAGGCCACAGGTGGGGCCCCGGGAGGGCTGGCCCTGGGGTGGCCGCACCAGCTGTTGACACTTGGGGCCTGAGGATTGAGGAGGTGGCGTGTGGGGTCACAAAGAACGCAGAAAGAGGAGAGATACCCCCCCAAGGTCACCCGGTTCCTGGGCGGGGAGGGTGGGGCAGCCCAAGCCCCACCTTGGCCAGCCCTGTGCCCTGGACACGTGTCCCCTGGTCAGCAAGGACCCCTCTGTGGTCAGACCTTCTCCAAACAGAAAGAGCAGGAGGGAGCCTCCCCTCCCCTCTGCCCCCATCTGGCTGGGGTGTATCTCCCTTGAGCAGACAAAGAAACTACTGCGCCCCCAGGACACAGGGACGTCCAGCCCAGATGCCCCACCACCCTGAACACCTCACACAGACACACAGACCCGTCCTGCCCCCCCCCCCCCCAGCCCCTGCCCTGCTCCGGGATGCCAGCTGGCAACTCACCACCACCGGATGGACCTGCTGGGACCCAGACCCACTGTGCGCAGCTTCCCGTCCACAGTCCCCGTGGGGAATCTGTCCTGACACCTGTATGGACCCCCCAAGTTCCCCCGCCCCAGGTTGTCCCCGGTCCTTCACTCCCTGCAGAAGCCCAAACACCCTCGCGGGCTGCGGGCCGCAGGCCGGCTGCTCAAGGCAGGTGGGAGGCCCGGCCTCCTCGCCAGCCATGTGACCTCAGCCGGGCCGCATCACTCCCCCATCTCCGAATGCCATGTTGCAAACCCAACTTTTCCAACTACCCATTCTTTTCTGGGCCCCCGGACTGGGGCCCTCCTGAGCAAGTGGTCAGAGCACGACATGGCCCATGCCATTGCTCACCTGTCTTCTATCCCGGTGGCCACACTTCCTGTCCTCTTTGAGGGGCTTGCAGAAGGGCCCCTGTGCTGTCCCACCCATTAAGGTCCACTGACCTTCTGCCCCACCTGCTGTCCCACTTCCCCGCCCCAGCAACCCCAGAGTCTGAGGCCTAACCTCCCAAACTCTGGAGGATCACGGACTGGACCCTGGGGCCAAACCAGAAACTTGCACCAGCCATCCGCAGACTGGGACATGGGACAGCAAACCCCCAGAGCCGGGGACAAGGAGAGCACCAGGGTCTGCAGGGGGAGTGGGGCAAATCCTTCCTGGCCTCGGTCCCATGCTCTGTGCAAGAGGGGCCAGTCCTGCCCTGCCCACCTAGTCCCTAAGTTCGTGGGACCCCGAGAAGCCTAGCCAGCCCCCACACCAGAAAACACCTGTGGGGGCCCGCTGCTTCCCTGGGGGGTGGGGGCTTCAGAAATGAGGTCTTCCCCCAGCACACTGACATTAAAAACCCTTTAATCTTGGGGTTTCTTTAAATAAAACAGAAACATTGCAGCTTTCCCGTTGCAGCTGTAAGGCAGAGATCAGCGTGGGGGGCAGGCAAGGAATCGGGGGGCATCCCTGCGCTCCTGGCTCCAGCTGGCGGCGGGGTTCCGGGACAGGGTGGAAGGAGGCAGCTCTGGGGCCCTGGCGGCTCTGACCTACACCATGGGGCCCCAGACTGGCTTCACCCACAGGGTGGGGCCGAACTCCCACCCCCCAAAGCCCACGCCCTAAGGGTCCTGGGCCTCCCACTTTTCCCGTCACCTCCACCCTGAGGGCAGAGCTGTGTCAGGGCATCTGAGTCACCCCCATCCCGTGCCCAGCACAGTATGGGGGAAGGGGACATCAGTAATGGGCGGAGGGGGAGGCCTGAGCGGGCTGGGGCGGTGGGGGGGGGGGGGCGGTGCTGGGCCGACAGGGC
Source organism: Acinonyx jubatus (assembly GCF_027475565.1). Taxonomy (NCBI): domain Eukaryota; kingdom Metazoa; phylum Chordata; class Mammalia; order Carnivora; family Felidae; genus Acinonyx; species Acinonyx jubatus. The sequence goes on from NC_069394.1 coordinate 1,657,527, forward strand.
TGGTCGTGGACCGCTCCAGCTGGGAGACGTGGGCCTGGCGGGTCCATCCCGCACCCTCTGGCCCTGGCAGGCAGGGACCGGCAGGCAAGCGCCCCCACGTTGAGGCTGGCGGGCAGGGTGTGGTGGTCATTGGTCCTTGACGACATCACTGAGGCCGCTCTCAGCCCTGAGCAGCTGGCTGCTGGCCTCGTTGTAGGCAATCCAGTGCCGTAGGTCCTCTGGGAGCTCGGGGGGCTCCACCTGCAGGGCGACAGGGGGACATTCCCATGGCCCCGCTGTCCGGGGGACAAGCAGGGGTGCAGGGAGGGGTGACATTCCCACGGCCCCGCTGCTCCGGGGACGAGCAGGGGTGCAGGGAGGGGTGGCCAGCCAGGGCACGGCCTTCACACCTCTGGGCCTCTGCTCACGCTGTTCCCCCTGGAACGTGTCCTCCGCCTCCCCTTGCAGGTGGCCCTCCCTGAGGCCCCCAGTGCCATTCATCCTCCTGTCTCGAGACACCATCCTCCTTCCTCAGGCCTGTCTCCCCAACAGGGCCACACCGGAGCCGTCCGTGCGTTCCCAGAACCCAGGCAAAGCCCTCTGAGGACAGCTGGTTGGAGAGGGGTGACGCGTGACCCGGAGCAGCCAGCGGCCTCAGGAGTCTGGAGCAGGGGAGTGGAAGGGTGGCTGTCAGCCACCCTCTGCTGGGAAAGTGCTGGACGGGGGCTGCCGTGAACCTCTCTTCTCCAGCATACCACGAGAAGCTGGACCAGAAGCTCTGGGCCCACTGCTGCGATCCCCCCGCCCCCCCTCCACCCCCATGCAGCCAGCCATCATGGGGAGGCAAGAGGCTGCCGGGCCAGGCCTGAGAGGTCACAGGCCTCGGGGACGGGCTTCGGGTGTTCCCAGGGGAAAGGGGACAAGTAGAGTGGCAGCCCTGGCCTCCCCCGGAGTGAGGGGAGCTCTGCTCAATGTCCAGGCTTTTGGGATCACTCTCCTCCCAGCCAGCGGTGGCGAAACCGGACTTGGAGCATTTCAGCCCAGACACTGGGCTCAGACTGCCCCGTGTAGGCTCTGCCTGGGGCCCACCTCACCTAGCCTAGGCACCTGGGTTCCTCCTGGCCATGCCCTGGCCCTCCCATCTGTGGCTGGGCATCCTTGGGCACACCTGCTGAGCCTCGCTATTGGCTCTCTTGGAAGTCACTTCCAGCCCCCACCGGCCACGCGGCACCCTCTGTTGTAGGAGAGACTCCCTCTTTTAGTCCCAACTCTCAGTCCCTCGACTTAAAGCCTCCGTGACCAGAGACTCCCCACGCCGGCCTCCTTACATGTGAAAGGGCGTATGGAGCATCTCTGTCCCTATGGGGTGGGGGACACCCAGGACCTTTGGGGGGGTGTCCAGAGACAGAAAACCAGGGAGCTATGCCCATGGCCTCTGTGAGCCTCAGTTTCCCCACCTCCAGTATGGGGGAAAGACCACGCTCTCACGATTAACATGAGACCATGTCCCCCCTTGTTCAGGAGGCACCTGTTCAAAGCCAGAGAGGGCAGCGCCCTCGTTTAGAGCACCCAGGGGTTGGGGCAGGCCCTGGCTTTGGCACGGAAGCTCCTGAGGCAAGTTTTCGGGACGCCGCCTCAGGCCGGAGCCTGCCCTGGAAACCATTCCAGTGGTGGCGCGCTGCCGTCCCCAGGGCTGCCGTCCCCAGGGCCCCGTTGCCACGCCGCGGTAGCCAGGCTGGGCTGCGCTGGAAGGAGCAGGCCCTGGGGAGGGTCCCTTAGCCCCACACGGGCACTGCGGCCCTCTCGCCAACTGGAAAAGGCAGAAGGGCTTGCAGCTCTGTGAGTTCAGTCCCCCAACCCCAAACCCAGGTGGTGGTGACCCAAGCCCTCAGCTCCAAGCTGTGTGCAAAGGGCGGGGGAGGGGGTGTCCTCGGGTCCTTGGGAACTCCCAGTAACCTCTCACGGACACCATCCCGCCTGTTGAGAACCAAGGACCAGAGAAGGTGGCTACACACTCCGAGCCACACAGCAGCATCAGGACTTAGATCCCCGGGAGAGGCCTGGTCAGGGCTTCCCTGTCGGCGCAAAAGCGGGGGGTACCGCATGGGGTGGCATGGAGTCCTGAGAGGCGAGCTTAAGAAGTGGCGGGCGGGGAGCACGCTAAGAACGTGTATGAGGAGTGGATTCAGGGACCCTGGGAGCTCCCAGGGAGAATGGCCATCAGTGAAGTGAGGCCCTGGGTCCAAAAGTAAGGGCTGGAGTGTGGCACTCAGCGGGACAGGAGCACCCCAAGGGGGTGGCCTTCCCCAGAGGAGGGGGCAGGGACCAGGAACCCTCAGGGCCCCGCGGAGGGTGTGCACCCGGGCCCGGGGAGGGGGGAAGAAGGTGCTCACCCTGTGTTTGCACAGGTGCTGCACGACGCGCTCCGGTGAGGTGCCCAGCACATGCTGGCGGGAGCGCAGGAGCGCGCACACGAAGCCATCGCGCAGGCTGATGAAGCGCGCCTCCAGGTAAAACGCTCGCTCGTCCCAGCCCAGCAGGCGGGTGCGCACCTCGAAGGGCTCGAACAGGCGCAGCGAGCGGCGATAGCGCGCGCACGAGGCGGCCAGCACGGCGCGGGCCCCGAGCGCGCGCAGCGCCCCCAGCACCCCGCAGCGGGTCAGGTGCGCGGCGCGCGCCACGTCGGCCTCGCGCAAGTAGCGCGCGTTGTTCATGTGCAGCAGCAGGTCCAAGTCCGAGGGCAGCACGCGGCCCGCGTAGCGTTGCTCGGCCAGCAGGTCGCGGACGCGCGGCTGCAGCAGGCGCGCGCGCAGCACGGCGCACGGCACGCGCACCAAGTACCAACCGTCCAGCAGCGCGAAGTAGACGAGCGCCAGGACCAGCGGCGCCACGAGCAGCCCCAGCATCGCGGCGGCAGGCGCGGGGTGCGGCGGAACCCGCGGCGCCGGTGCCGACCGGGGCGCGCTGCGCTGGAGTCCGCCGCGCCGGTGCCCGCGCCCCGCCTCGCCCGCTCGCCGGAACCGGCGAGAGCCGAGCTACCGGAGCGAACCACCTCGCGAAGCCGGCTGGGGAGGGACGCGCCGGAGGCGGCTGGTGCCGCAGGCCAGGGCCCCGCCCTCCCCGCGCCAGCATCCCCCCCCCCGGCGCCCTCAGTGGTCCGTCCCCCCCCATGTCCGCGCGCCTCCCGCCCCGCTTTCGCTTTCGCTGCGCGCCGCGCCACAGCGGCATCTGGCGGTCGCGGCCCGCGATGCAGGCGCAGGAGAGGGCGAGCTGGTCCGCGGCGTCTCCCCCCCCCCCCCCCCCCCCCCCCCCCGCTCGCTGCGAGCCCTCTTGTCTCTCCCCAGCCGTCGAAGATTCGGTCCCTGATCTGAGCAGAGGCAAAGGCTCCAGTACCTCCCGGCCCAAGTTGCAGGACTTTGCAAAAGAAGTGGACGCCGCCGTCCGCAGCGGCACTGCTTCAAGACTGTCCTGGAAACCGACCTTCCGACGCTCCAAAACATCCAGGGGCTCTCCACCTTTGCAGGGCGCCCCAGCCCCAGCGCGCATGCGGCCGATTCAGGGCGCATCACAGTCTGGCCCCTAAGCCTTTCAGTCCCAGCTGGTAACCTCATTACCCCCACCAGCACCACTCCCACCCCCAGGTCCTGGCAATCTCAAACTCATTCCCAAGCATTCCCGTCCTTGGCCCGTTCAGAAAGGGAGCATATAACGCCCGCAATGGGGGGAGAGGACTCTGCAAATGTAAAGGGCTCGACAGGGGCCTCATAGGTGTCACGAGCACATGGGATGCGGACCCAGCAGTGTGCAGCAGGCACTCCAGCGTCCTCTCTGTCCCCTTCTCGGCAACACTGGGCAGGAAAGCCCGGAAGAGGTCCATCCAGCTTTCCCAGCCCGCCCCCAGCTTGCCAGTGACCTGGGAGGCCACCTCCTTAGGTCCGCACTGGGGCCCTGGAGAGGTGGAGGCGGCTCTGAGAACAGCACCCCCCAGCGGCCACACTGAGAGGGCTTTGGTCCAGTCCACACCGGGTTGGGCTCCCGGCGACCGCCAGTGCCACAATGGCAGGTGGCTTCCCTTCCCTCGGGCACCATCGGGGCAGAATTCTTTGCTTTTCTGGCTTTGCTTCTGGGGCCAGCAGTTGGGCAGAATGGGATCTGGGTTTTCCTGGGTCCTTGGATCTGCTTGGATACTCCGCGGACAGGAAGTTCATTCTCAGGGCGGACCCAGCTGCCCCAGGAAAGCCTGGGGGTAGGAAAGGCCTTCCCCACGCATTGTTCAGCCTTGTCCCTGCCCTGGCTCAGCTCCACACCATCTGTCCCTGAGGCGGGACAGCTTCTCGGGATGAAGGTGTCCTTCGAGCCCCCTTGGCAGCTGCTCTGTGAATGCAGCCTGGTCACCTCCTTGTCCCACCCCCACAGCGGGGGCCTGCTTCTAGAAGCCTGTTCTGGAAATGTCAGTGAAGGTTGGTAAACAATAGAATGGGGGAGGGTGGGGGATGCTTACAAGACCCCTGCCCCCATCCTCTGACAGCCGGGGCTCCCTCTGCCAGGGACCCTCCCCTTCCATCTTCCCCTTCCCTGACCCCCAGACAGTCTAGATGCCCAGAACCTGGTCTCACTGTGCCTTTACGCACGATTGATTATGTCAGCAGGGACTGCCATCTCCCCGCTGGACCCCGAGGCCAGGAGGTCGCTTTGATGGCCCAAACCCAGGGCCAGCACAATCGATGCTGGCCAGGGGCTCCCCAGGAACCAACTTCTTCTTAGCCGCCCACGTCCGGCTGCATCAGCACCAGATGCGGGCATGCTGTGGTGGTCATGGCAGACTGGTGGGGGTCTCGGGCAGGTCAGGGACTCCTGGGCATCAGACCTGGAACCCCTCTGCTCTGGCTTCGTATCTGAGAGGCAAAGAGGGAGGAGGGGCTGGGAGACAGCTGACAAAGGTGGGGCCCCACTCCCCCGCTGCCAGAGAGTCTGACATGTGACCCCTGCGCCCCCTCCAGTAGAGCCCCTGCTGCACCCCAAGTCCAGCCAGGGAGGAGCAGGACTCACAGAGCAGCGCCCAGGCCGCTGACAGACACTGCGCCCTGCCCACCCAGTACTGTCTTTACAGACACCTGAGTGGTCGAGGGTGGAGACATCAGCAACCTGGTCTGGGGGCGTCAATCCCAGCCCGAGAGGGGCCAGGCAGACGGGCCTGGGACTGGCGTTCCGGGGAAGGGAGGGCTGCGCCAGACCACCTCCAGCCTGGGGCTGAGGGTGCTGCTAGGGTCAGAGATGACCGCTCAGGGAGCGCCCTTGGAGGCCTGACCTAGGTGACCGAGCCCACAGAGGAGGATGGCTAGGCGCCAGCTGTGTGGCCTCAGGTCAGTTCCTTCACGTCTCTGTGCCCTGCCTCACCGGGTGGTGGTGAGAATCGATGAGTGATTGCACGGGAGACCCATGAGAGCGCACCTGGCCTCTGGTAACGGGGATACGTGCTATATTATCTCCTACTGTGACAGCCGCAGAAGGCTCGGACAGTGTCCCTAACACGGAGAGTGCTCGGGAAATGGCACCTTTTTTTTTTTTTTTATGTTTTTTTATCTAATTTTGAGAAAGAGAGAGAAAGAGACAGAGGGCAAGCAGGGGAGGGGCAGAGAGATTGGGAGACACAGAATCCAAAGCAGGCTCCAGGCTCCGAGCTGTCGGCACAGAGCCTGACGCGGGGCTCGAACCCACAAACCGTGAGATCATGACCTGAGCGGAAGTCAGACGCTGAACCGACTGAGCCCCCTAGGCGCCCCTTGGGAAATGGCATCTTAAAAACTAACGTAAGTCTGTCTGTCCAGGAGACCACCTCAGCCACAGGTGCAGCCGTGAGGGTCTCTGTTCCTTACTATGGAAAGATACATGTTTAGAAAGCAGTTTGTCGGGGAGCGTGTGAAGCATGACCCGGGCACAGATTCACAGTGCATCTGCGCGTGTTTGCACGTGATGCGTCACGAAGACGGAAAACGGTGACCCACGTTATCCTAGGGTTTGGGGAGCCGAGTCCTGTATGCTTTTCTTTCTCGCCGTTCCCTAGTTTGCGAAGATGAGGCGGTGTGGGGAGAGGGAGGTGGGGGTCCCAGCCAGACCCTGCCGTGGGCCCGCAGCTGAGGGGCCCTGGGCCTCTGCAGGTGGACCCCCTGCCGTCCCCACCCAGGGGAGCAGGAGGAGGCCCCAATGCGCTGCATGTGCGGAGGGACTCCTGCCCTTCCCTCTGTCCTGGAGTGAGGGAGGGGCAAGGCTGGCCCCCTCGGGCTCTCAGTTTGAGGCCACACGAACTTGGGAATGGCTCAGGAGGTCAGAGGAGTCCCCAGTCCGGGGAATGGAGGACCCAGCGAGGTCTCCCACTTCTCAGGGCCCGCCGTCCCTCTCCCCTCACCCTGGCCCAAATGTTTCAAACCCAGAAGCCTGGGACAGGGTCTGGGGGTCTGGGGCACTGCCTCACTTCCCGGAACCTCACCCCGGAGGAGGACCCCTGCCTGAGAGTGTGGCTGACGTGTGGGTCGCCGTGGGCTCCCTTCCCTGCTCGGTGGACGGAGGCCTGTCCCTCCGGACTTCCAGGCCCTGCCGTGGCCCCGGTCACACTGGTGTTTGAGATCCTCTCTGTGCTTTATTCCTTTTCGAGCTCCACCTGCTAACATGGCACATATTTCTGTATTTACCCTGTTCACCTGACCCCCTCGTCCGGTAAGCTCGGTGAGCGGGGGTGGCTCTAGGGCATGGAGGGAGGTTGGGGAAAATGCATCCCAGCGTGGGAGACCGCTGATTCTGGCGTGCCTGGAACAGCGCCTGGAACGTAGTAGGCGCTCCACAACCACTGGCAGGACAGATGCACCAGTGTCCTCTACGGTCACCTGGCCAAGGTGGACAAGCCCAAACTCCAGCCTGGCCAGACCCTCATGGGCCTGAAGCTCTGCCTGAGCCCCCCCTCCCCCCCCCCCCGCCCCGACCCAGTTCTATGGTGCCCTCTCAGGAAACAAAGCCCCAGCCCTGGACCCTGGACCCTGGACCCTGGACCCTGGACCCTGGACCCTGGACCGGAGCCAAGCCAGGTCTATGTGCTGAGCGTGCCTGGGGCCCCAGAGGGGCGGGCGTGGGAGAGGCCAGAGCCTGCGCGGAGCCGGATCTGAGCTGGGCCCCGGAGGCAAGGAAGAAGCGGGGAGGACCAGCACTGGAGGTCACTCGGGACGTGCACAGGGAGACTCTGGGCCTCCGGTCTGGACTTGTTGGTCAGTGTGGCCCTGCCCCAGCCCATCCCTGAGCTCCAGAAGCCGGGCTCTAATCCTGCCTCACCCACCACTCAGTAGGGGTCTTGGCCAGAAGCGCCCCCCTGTGCAGGTTCCCGCCCTGGCTCCGCTCACACAGCCCACCCCACGTGGCCGACAGGTCCTGGCGCTGGAGCCCCCAGGGGCAGGGAGGCAGCCCCTGTGTTTCCCAAGGGGCTTTCCCAGGAATTGAAAAGGCGAGGCTGGGACCCTAGGCTCACAAGCACTGTGAAAGGAACCCCGCTCCTGGACAGGAGGGACCTGAGGTCACGGGGCAGGGGGCAGCTTCGCTGGGGACCCTTTTGCATAGTTTGAATTTTTCACCGTGGGTGTGGAGAACTTACAGCGGACAAAACAAAACATTTAGGAAACAGGCAGAGGGAAAGGACAGGGCGGGGACGCCGAGGAGGCCTCACACAGTAGCAGCCCCTCCCACCCAGAAACCGCTGAGTCCTGTGGATCCTCAACGCTCGCTCGCAGCAGAGGGGGGTCCCAGGTAAGTATCTGAGGCTCAGAGAGGTCGAGTGATCTGAGTGAGGCCACACAGCAAGAGACGGGGTCCCCAGGGATGCCGCCCTACCTTCTGCAGCTGTGTCCTCCCTTCCCGGTGTCTGACATCTGTTTCTGCCCAGGCTTGGGCTCCACCCCATGTGGCTGGCTACGGACATGGCCACAGCCCACGGATGTGGATCCAGGTGGCATCCAACACAGCCCTGGACCCCAACCCTGACTCCCACCCAGGGGCGCGCGAGAACAGAGCTGTCTGCAGGTAAGTCAATGGGACTTTATTAAGGGCCTACTGGGTGCAGGGGTTACTGCTCCAGGACTCCCAGGGACATTGGGAGCTGGACCCCCTCCACACCCCATCTCTTGGGGCTCCCAGGACCTCTCACTCCCTGCCCCTAATTCTACTCAGTACATCTCATCTCAGCCTTTGTGGGGCCCTCCTGAGTGCCTGCTCCTTGCTGGTTACAGGTGACCCTATGACTGGGACATGGCTCGGCAGGTAGAGGTGGAGAGAGTGGTCAGGGAAGGCTTCCTGGAGGAAGAGTATGCCTAAGCGAGGATTAAGGAGTGGGTTGGAATGTGGGGGTTGTGTGGGCCGTGTGCAGGCTGTCGCACATCAATACAGCCCAGCCTGCTGGGCAGTGGGAGCTGGGCAGGAGTCCTAGGGAGCCATGGAAGGCTAGAAAGGGCAGAGGGGCATGGCCCGACCCGAGTTAGGGTCCAGGAGGGGCCTCGACTGGACCAGGTGTGTATGAAGAGTGCCCTGGGGCCCCTGGGACACAGTGGGGTCCTCCTGCCTCCTACATCCGGCTAGGGCCCCAGAGCAGCAGGCCACCGAGAGCCGTGAGCAGCGCCAGGGTGACAAGAGCTGGCTGCAGGGCATGGGCCCCGTTGGCATTGCACAGGTCACTGGAGCAACAGGTGATGTTCTTCTTGCCCAAGTAGTAGTTCTGGGAGTCATCCACACAGTGCGAGGTGCAGCCCTTGCTAATGACGGTCAGGAAGCCAACAGCACCTGGGGGTGGGGGCCGCTCAGCTAGGGCTGGGTCCCGGGTGTTCGCCCACCCGGCCTTGTCCCAGCTCCCACGGCCCTCTTCCTGTCCTGACTCTGAAACTCTGGAGTCATCCCAGGTGACTGCCTCAAGACCGCCAGCAGTGCGAGGGCAGGCGCTTGGGCTCATCTGTATCCACATGCCCAAGGCAGCCAGACCTTCTGCTGGGCACTAGACATGCCTAATGAATGGGTGAATGCAGGGATGGATGGATGGATGGATGGATGGATGGATGGATGGATGGGTGGGTGGATGAATGGGTGGATGAATGCAGGGATGGATGGATGGGTGGGTGGATGGATGGATGGTAGATGGACAGATGAAGGGTGATGGGTGGACAGACAGACAAGGGATAGGTGGGGGGGGGGGATGAACGGATGGGAGACAGAACACCTGTATCCATGGGTGGGTAGATGAACAAGTGGCCAGGTGCACAGAGGATGAGCAGTTCAGTGGCGGAGACCTAAACCCAGGTGCTCTGAGTCCCTGCCAAGGCAGGGAAGGAGATGGCAAAAGGCAGGGCAGAGCCACACCCAGCCCGGGGCGGGGTGGGGGGTGGGGGGGAGTCTGGGCAAGGTCACGCGGAGGACTCGGGGGGCAGCAGGGCCACTCACGGATGCGCTGGGTCCAGCACTGGGTATCAGAGTGGGTGCAATTCTTCACGTGCAGGCAGTTCTGGTTGCTCACCTGGGCCTCGCAGAAGTAGCACTGCAGGGCACCGCCTGGGGGGTGGGGGCGTGCTCAGAGGCTGCCCTCCCACAGAGCAGGAAGGAGCCTCATTTTCTCGTCTGTCGCACTTTCCAGGCTGCTGGGAACGTGCAAGAGCACAAGAGCCTGCCGCAAACTGGGACATCCTCACGGGGAGGGCACTGCGCCCATCAAAGCCCACCCGGGAAGGCTCCAGTGCCCGCTTCCTGTCATGGCGTCTGGAATCCACCAGTAGAGCCCCAGCCCACCCCTCCGGGTTTTAAAGCTCTGTTAAAAAGCCTATGGTCCAAGAGGGAAGGGGGTGACGCACCCCTGGGTGGGAGCTAGCTGGCTCACCCCACTTGGCAGCCAGCCCAGCTGGGCACGGGGCAGGTGGGCGCAGGGTGGACACACCTGCTCACGTCCTTCCGTCGCTGTCCCTAACAGCCTGCGCAAACCCCACCCAGCCTCCCAGGCCTCCCTGGTGCTGCGTGATCGGCACGGGCCCCGGCCTGGGTCCTGCTCTGTCCCTGGGAGTAGCGGCCCCAGCTGTCACACGATGTCTCCTCCGATCAAAACAATGGTGGAGCTGGGATCCAAGTCACCCAACTGCAAGCAGGCCCCGTGCTGCCAGCCCTGTGCTCGGGCACCACACACACCAGCTGACCTCCAGCAGCCTGTCGGGCCATTGTCATGATCCCCACTCTCTAGCAGAGGAAGCTGAGGCTCTGAGAGGTTTAGCGATTACCCAGGATGGGAAGAGACCGAGCTAGGCCTGGAGTCCAGGCCAGAGCAGCGAAGGCCCACACCTGCCCCCTCCCCCCACCGGGTGTCTCCTGTCCTTGCTGCCCACAGTGGACCCCAGGGCTGGGCCTGGGGAGGGGACCTGGGTCCTCTGAGGACAAACCTCAGCCCTCTCCCGGTTCACTCTTCCCTCCTGCCTCTGTGGCACTTCCTAACTTGAGGCTTTTTGCCCCCGTGCTTCCTCTCTACTCTGCAGGCTCTCAGTGCCTCCCTTGTCCGTCTGCCCTCCGAGCGCCAGGCCCTGCGCACGGCGGTCAGGAGAAGAGCCCCCGCGTGCCCTGCCCACTCTGGGTGAGCCATTACTCCATCCTGGCTGCACTGCGAGCCGCCCCAGAGGGGGACGCGGGCAAGGACAAAAGTCCCTTCTTCCTGCCGCCGCCTCCGCTTCCTTCCACCTGACCTCCCTGCTCCCTGTCCCCCTCCTCCACCTCCTCTCTCTCTGTCCTTCCGGGTGGGTGCTCTCTCTGAGGGCCCCCCGGTCTCCCTGGATTGCCCCCACCCCAGCCCTGTTCCCGTGGCCCTGCCCCGGGCTGGGGGAGGTCTCACTTGGCTGCAGGGCCAGGCCGATGGCCAGCAGGGCGAGGACGACAGCCTTCATGGTCACCAGCGGGCAGCGGTGGCGTGGACCTCGGGGTGGCTTTATATCGCTTCGGCTGGCAAGGCGGAGGCTCCACTGCCCACTGTCAACACGGACGGGTTCCCCGCGGCCAGCAAGCACCACGGGTAGATCCCAATCTCCACCCGCCCGGCCGGGCTGCACCCGCCACTCCCTCTGTCCTCCCGTCTGCTTCCGGAAGGCAGAGCCTGCCCAGGGAAGGGGCCGCCCTCCCCACCTGTGGCCATTTCTTAGCCACCCCAGGGCGAGGCGCCAGGCTAAGCCTCTGCCCACCTCACACCAAGCGGTGAAGCCAGAGAAGGGTGTGACCACCTTGTGCAAGGTGGAGGGCGACCTCCCTGGGCCTGTGGTGCTCCTAGGGCTCCTGGTCCCACAGGAGCGACAGACCTTGGACGGCTGCAAACAAGAAGTGCCTCGGGAGGGGGCCGCCCTGGGAAGTGCCCCGGAGGCTTGGGGGTGGGGGGCTGGCACAGCCAAAGTGCACTGTCCTGCTGCATTGGGCTGGGTGCAGGCTCACCCCTCGTGACCTTACTTAATCCCCATACAACATGGAGCTTTAGCTGCAAGAGAGGCGGGGAAACGCAGTAGGAGGAGGAGGGGGGGGTGGCAGAAGGCAGGACATTGCCTGCACGCCAGACCCACTCTCCCCCTGTCTGTGTCCTGGGGTCCCACAAGGGTCCCAAGGGCTTCCCCTGGCTGGTGACCTGAGGGCGGGAGGTTCAGAGGCCAGGCCATCTCTCCTGCTGTGCCCTGACCGCGGGGTGCTCTGTGCAGTGAGTGGCTGCATCCCCATGGGCCAGCCTGCTCCCCTCCTGCTAGCCCTGCCCGGCCTGTGCTGACTGTTCTGTGCCCTCACCCCTCCAAGCCCAGGGGCCCAGTGCCTTCCTGCTGCTGTTGGCCTGGGGCCCTTTCTCGGTCCCCATTGTCCCTCCAAACTTGCCCCTCCCTTTGTAAACAGTCTCCCTGTGACCCCTTGGAATGTCCCGCAGGTGCTGGCAGGTACAAGCCACGCTCACTGCCTGCTGACCCCAGTGTGTCTGGGGGCGGGCGGTGAGGGGCCTCTCCCATGGGGGGAGAGGACCTTTCACTTCCTGATGCCCTCCTGGCCCAAAGATGGCATCTTTGACCTCACTTTACCATCTGACCTCATGCCCTTGGGCTCCTCCCTGGGAGGAAGCCCCAGGGTAGAGCAGGGGCTGCGCTGTGGTGCTGGCAGGTCGCTCCCGGGGATGTGTCATCTCCCAGCCCTCTGGGACAGGGATGGGGGTGGGGGTGCGAGAGCAGAGCGACCCTTCCCGGTGGGGACAGCTTCCATCCTCTCACCCTGAGTCCTGGATCAAGATGACACAGTGACATGGGCCCAGGGTGAGACCCACACCTCCCCAGCACTCGCTGCACCGCTGGGGTCTTTCCTGCCCAGCCGCCTGGCGCCCGCCAGTTTGCACGCTTTCCCCGGGAGGTGTCTCTCCTGAGGCCCAGGAATGGACAGGACCTTGCTCAAGCTCACACGGAGGTGAGCACGGTCCCCCCACTCCAGCTGCCTTCCTCCTCTTCTGCCTGCTCCGAACTTTCTCGCGGAACACCCCCACCCCCACCCCCCCGCCCCCAGCCCGCGATCCCACCAGCTCAGGTGCCTTGGAAGGTAAAGTGTTTGTGACTTCACTGCGCCTGGCCGTCTGCCTGTCTGCCCACCCCCAGCTGACCGGGACTGGGGGCGCCCCAGACTGGAGCCTTTCTTATCTGTCTCTTTTTACTCAAGGCACCCGGCACCTAGCACCAGCCTGGGACATTCAGTCCTCAAATATTGACAGGTGTATGAATGTTTGTTAATCTGATTCGATACGAGGCGATTACTCTCTGGCCGTGGTCTCAAGCAGGGTGCTTCTGTGCCCCGGGGCACGTTTGGCCTAATGCCTGAAGACATGGTCGGTTGTCCCAACAGGGGGGTCATCCTGCACAGGACGCCCCCACCACAGAGGCGCTTCCAGCCTGAGGCCAGCAGAACCACGGGGCAGGAGGCCTGCCCAGGGCCGTGGGCACGAGGCTGCTGTCCCAGCGTACGGGCGGCAGAGAATTAGACCAAACAGGATCGCCTTGAGTCTAAGGAGCCAATGAGCTCTGCTGGGCTTGGGACTTGCCTGGGACCCACCCCCGCTTCCTTCCTTCCGACTGCTCCTTCTTGGTGGGAAGGTCTATCCGTGTCTGTCTTGTCGCTGCATTCTGGAAGCGCATGACTTGTCTGATTTCCCAAGTGTGCAGCCGGAAGGAATCATCGTCTCCCCCAGACCTGATGTTGGGGCCGATGCTGGCATGAGTTAAGGCTTCGGGGCTGTCGGGGAGGAACGAGTGAGTGCACCTTGCCTGTGAGAAGGACGTGGGGTTTGGGGTGCCGTAGTCAAATGCTACGGTCTCAATTGTCCCCCCCAAATCCCCACACTGAAGCCATAACCCCAATGGGATGGTACTTGGAGGCGGAGCCCTCGGGAGGTGATTGGGTTCAGACAAGGTCATGCGGGTGGGGTCCCCCCGATGGGCCAAGTGCCCTCATAAGATCAGACACCAGAGCTCCCCCCACCCCCTGAGCCCACAGCGGGGAGGCGGCTGTCTGCACGCCAGGAAGGGGGCCTCCCCCTCACCCGGCCGGCCGACGCACCGCTCTCAGACTCCCAGCCTCCAGAGCCGCGAGAAACAAACTGTGTTGTTTACAGCTCCTGGTCTGTGGTGCTGTGTTCGGGCCGCTGACTGAATATTGAAGCCCATGGCACGATGCCCTAGATAGAGTCCTCGACTCCACCTTTGACCCTGTCAGCCCCAAACTAAGTCCTCACTAGGGTCACAGCCTGAATCCTGACCCTGCTCACCGAGTAAGCCCTGACCCTGACCGTACCCTGAACCCTGACCCTGGTCACTGACTGTGCCCTGTCCTGTCATCCACGCTTTGGGCACACACTGAATACAGCCCCTCAGCCTAGACTGAGCCTGGAAAACCTGTCACAAAGGGATGGGACTCCCTGCAGTGGACGGGGTCAGGGTGTGGCTTTGACATGACTCACCCTTAGCCCTGCTCTGGTGTCACCTCCCTGGGCTCCAGATTTTCCTGTTCTCTTTTGGCTTTCCACCTACCTGCCCAACCGGTTGGGTTCCCTGGAGATCCTGCCCGCCGCATTGCCCCCCACCCCCCGCCAGGATGGGGGGCTGGTGGGACCGGAGCAGGGCCAGGCCCTGGGAGGAGGCAGGATCACTGACCCCCCCCCACGCCCGTTTTGCAGACAGACCGTGACCTCCTATGGCTGCCACCCTGTCCCACACTTGAATGGATGCCCTTTTTTTTTTTTTTGGATGAATCTTACATTTTATGCAGAATTAATTAGAAAAATTAAGATGTTATGTGAATTACAAAACCACAGTTGATTTCACCTTCTACTTTTATAGACCTTTTCCTTTAGAAAAATGCATCCGTAACTCGAGAGGATAATTCTACTTGCTGCCAGGCCACTGACGGTCAGGGGACGCATGCTCCGTGCCAGGCCTCCCGTTGTGGGTTCTGGAAATTAAGGCCATGTCTCGCAAGCTCCGTGTGTGTGTGTGTGTGTGTGTGTGTGTGTGTGTGTGTGTGTGTGTGTACTGGGGGCACCGAGTCCCATCAGGGGCTCTGGGAGCCCGCTTCTCACCCCCAGCCCACCAGGGCCAGGCTCCCAGGGCATCCTGCCACCCCGGGCACCAGTCGGTCTCTAATTGTCTCAAGGGTCTTGCACCCCAGGGGAGGTGCCTCTTCCTGGTTCTCACAAAGGTGTCCTAGGCACCCTCAGTGGCTCTGCCCCAACCTGCCCCCTCCTGCTGTCCCAGCCTCAGCCCCTTGCTGGTTCTCCTCTTCTCCCTCCAGGAGTGCAGTCAGTGAGCCCAGGAGACCCGGCCCACCTCAGGCAGCGCCGCCCCCCTTCCAGAGGGTGTGGAATTCACAAACACCCTCAGCCTGGAGCCAAAGCCCCCCTCTGTTGCTATTAAGAGACTTGTCACCCCAAGACCCTCCCTCTGGGGACTGACTGGTTTCCTCACCCGAGGACTCCAGAGTCTCGGGGAGACTTTGCCGCCTCCAGGCTGAGTACAATGTATGCAGGTGAAACGCTATGGGCTCAAAGGAAGCAGTGAGAGCAGGGCCTGGTGGGGACCCTTGTGTGGAGCCCACTGGGAAGCCAGGGGTGGGGCAGGGGGTGACCTGCTCAGACTGACCCTCTCAAGGCCACTCTGGCTGCGAACGGCGATGGGGGGGGGGGCTGCGGTGGCGATCGGGGGTGGTCTGGGGGCCCGATCCTGTGCACTGGGGGTGCTCGGGGGAGTGGGGCCCTCAGCGCCAGCTCCCAGGAGACACCAGTCCTTTCCCCTCCTCTCTTTATGACCCTTTCGCCTCGGCCAGAGTTGGCTCCGTCCCTGAGATGAGCCCCAAGGGCCCCAGAGTGTTGGTGGGAGCATCTGGGGGAACCCCATACATCTTGGGGACCAAACCCAGGCCCCTGCCAGCCCCATGCCCGGGGCGGAGGGTGGGGGGAGGTGTGCTGCATGTGAGCCCGTGTCCATGAGGTGGCAGCACAGTGTCACAACACAGGGATGGAGCCAGCCTTCCTGGGGGGGCCACCTGGCTGCCCCAGGACACCCTGCTTGGTCCCCCTCACGTTCGAGTTCTGCTCAGTGCTCCGGTTTTCTCCTCTGTCAAACACGTCTGCCTCTAGCACGCCCAAATTCCTCACCCACAGGACCGTGTGCAGCAAAATGGCTACTGTTTCAAGCCCGAGTTTTGGGGATGCTTCATCGTGCAGCAGTGGATGGCTGATATGGGGGCGAAGACAGATGTGAGGGGGCCAGGGGGGCTTGGGCCAGGGAGAGAGCAGTTGGTGGGAGTGAGGAGGCCCGACGTGGCACGGATGAGGAGGGCAGAGCCAGGCAGAGCTCCTGGTCAATCTGGGTGTGGGGCGTAAGGGACAGGCGGGTCCAGTGTGACTGAATTTTTGGCCCGAGTGAATGGAAAAAGGACCCTGCCACTCACTGAGATGGGGACTGTGTGGGTGGAAAAGGCTGCGCGGCGTCAGGAGCTCAGGTCTAGAAATGCTGGGCATGAGGTCCTCACAGAGGTCCACGCAGGGATGCCGGGAAGGGCACAGGCGTCTAGAGTTCTCAAGAGGGGTCCCGGCAAGGAGACAGGGATGTGGGAGCGGCCAGCCCCTGCTGGTATTGTCACGGGAGTGGAGATCACGGAGGGAGTGGGTGTGGGTAGAAGGGGAGAGCCCAGGAGTGAACCCCGCAGGTCAGGGATCCTTGGGGGGGGGGGCGAGGAAGGAGGGCCTGGGGCTACAGCATCCTGGAAGCCCAGGGGAGAAAGTGAATGAAGCCGGAGACAGCTATGGACATCCGTCTAGGCTCCCTGCGGCTGCTGTGACAAATAACCCTACACTCGGAGGCTTAAAATAGGACACAAGGTGTCGGCAGCTGGATCCTCCCTGAGGATCCAGGAAAGAATATGCATCCGTCGCTGGCAGCCCTTCCTGGGTCTACAAAACACACACTCCGACCTGTGTCTGTTGTCACATTGCCTTTTCTCCCTCTTCTTCCTGAATCACGTTGTCTTCCCGACTCTGTCCCTCCTTCCTCCCTCTTATAGGGACCCTGTGATTACACTGCACCCCCCCCCCCAGTCCCCCACCCCTGTCCCTGTGATAATCAGGATAATCTCCCCATCTCAAGAATCTTAATCACAGAAGCAAAGCCCCTGAGGTCACGTGCTCATGGGGTGGGGGATGAGAGTGTGGGGCAAGGGGCGGCGGTGGGGGTGGTGGTGGCTGGGGCGGTGCTTTATTCAGCCGCCACGGCTGCCCTCTGGTCCCCAAAGGTTCACATTTGTCCCGCACGCAGAGCACATTCACCCCATCCCAAGGGCCCCCCAAAGTCTCAACTCCTCTGACTGCATCAGGTCAAGTGTGAGTCTCATCAGCTCTAAAGTCTCAAACATCAACACGCAACCCCTGCAAATTAGGTGCGGATGAGGCGCCAGCTCAGCAAGAGGCCGAGCGGGAAGGAAACCGCGCTGGCCCCTGGATTTCACCGAGGGAGGGGGGCTGCGTCACCGTCCTCCTGCCAACCCTGGCCGGGACTGCAAGGGCCCCCACGTCCTTCCGCGCAGGGCTCCACTCGCGCGAAACTCGAGCCTCCGACGCCCCTGCGCCCGCCCCACGGGTGCACAGGGAGAGGCCGCCCCGCGCCCCACCCACCGGCTCCGCACCGGCCCGCAAGGCCAGCGAGAGGCCCAGTCAGTCCTCCAGGCTGCCTAGAGCGTCCCGGAAGTGGCTGGGGGAAGGCGGCCAGGCGCGGACCGGCGGCGCGGGGAGAGGCGGCACTTCCGGCGGTGGCGGCAGCCCGGGTTTGCAGGTGAGCGGGACCTGGGGGCCGGGGGGCCGGTAGGTGGGTGGGGGCGCCGCGCAGTCCGTGCTCCCCGGGCGGAGGCTCCTCCCGTCCCAGCCCCGCCGCGGGGCCGCCCCTCGCAGACCCCCGGGGACCCCGCTCGAGGAAAGCATCGGCCACGGGCGCCCCGCCCCCCGGCGCAGACTTGCACTTTTTTTCGGTTTTCCCTCTTTGGGTTGTTCCCGTGCCCGGGACTGAGCTTCCACCCCAAACGTGGTCCCGGGAGAGAGACGCTCTCAAAGCCGGCGTGTCCTCAAACCCGACTGCCCCTCGGCTCCGGGTTCCCGCGGGCGCCCCGGGTGTGGCCGCTGCGCCGCGCAGACCCCCCCGCCCCAACCCCGCGCCGCGCGCCGCGTTTCTGCGGTCCCGGCCCTTCCTGCCCCTGCACGCTACGGCTGCTCCCAGGGGAAGGCGGTTGCTCGCTTTTTCTCCTGAATCTCTGCGGCTCTTTTCTAAGGACAGGTCCTCCCCCCCGCCCCGCGGTCCCGTCTCTGGCCCCTTATGCCCTCTCCCCAGCTTCTTCTCTATCCTTTGGGCACAGGAGGATAAGATGTTTACGTGCACGTTCGTGTGCTTACTTTGAATTCACAAGGCTACACCCTCACCCCACCCCATTCTCTCCGTATTAGGTTACCCTTTGGTTTGAGAAGTTGTTTCAGAATATCGGAGTATCTGCCTTTCAGTTGTAAAGGGAGTTTTGCCTCGCAGGCTGGTCCACAGTGTTCTCAGCTACCTTATGTTACTCTGCACACACCTGCATGTGCACAACAGGAAACGTCCTTAATGGCCCCATTTCAGGCGCTGAGCCTCCACCAGGAGGCCTTTTCCACAGTCCCAGCTCCTCCTCCTCCTCCTCCTCCTCCCCCGCCCCCCTCTTCTCCCTGCTGTGCTTAGAGTTAGTTCCTGTCAGGTTCCAGGCCCCTCCTTCCTGGGGTGCTGTCATATGGAACTCTCTTAGGGGTGGGTGGTGGCCTTTTACTTCCCCCGGTCTAGGTCCAAGCAATCCGCTCTCACACTGTCATTCCCAGTAAGTAGGATATAGGTAGGATCCGTAAAGGAGCAGCACCCTCACTTTGCAGACCAGGAGACTGACCCAGAAGGGGGAAGGGACACACCCAGAGCTGGCTGGTGATGTGCCTAGAGTTTGAGCTCAAAGGGCTATGTTTTTATGTTCCGCATAGGCTAGTCTTTGGCCTCACGGTCTGCATATCTGTGGGAAGACACGGCCCAAATAAGGGCTTGGGTGAGAGGTGGGGTGGGGAGTTGCTAGAAGCCCGTGGTGAGTACTGCCTGTCTTTCGTCGCGGGACAGCGAGCTGGGGAGGGGAGTGAGGGCCACATGACCAAGTCATGAAGGAAGTGAGGGGACCCTCCCGGCAGACACTGCACGGCTGGCGGGCCGGTCGGTATCAGGGCACCAGCTCTCTACTCCTCGCAGGCTGACGAATGTCAGTGTCTTCGCAGGTGAAGTGTGGTGGGTAATCTCGAAGGGTCCAGCAGGGATGCCTCTGCTCCGCCCCGCAAGTCTGCTCCGCGAGGCAGGGAGGGCTGGGGTGTTTGGGCAGATGTTAGGAAAGAGTGGAGCTGTCTGGCCTGAAGGAGCTGTGATGGCCGAGAGGTCACTTGTCACTTGGTAGGGCTGGGAAGAGCCAGCGCACCCGGCGGGGCGGCCTTCCCGGTGCCACGCCACCCGGGCCAGCTCATGTGCTGGTCTCCCGTACCACACTTTGGTTTCCGCTGCAGCTTCCCAGCGGGTCTAAACTAACGGGGGCATGTGTGCGGGTGGCCCAGGCGCGTGGTCAGTGACGTTCTTTCTCCCCTTGTTCTGCTTTCCAGTTCCTAAAGCGAGGCATGTGGGACCATGCCGTGAGCCCAGAGGGGTGTCCCCAGCACAGGCGGTGCAGCCTCGATTAACCAGAAACCGGCTCCCAGGACCCCTCTACTCTGTGGTCCATGTTTGAAGGGAGGGGCTGCCGTTGTCCCCCTGAGAGAAGGCCAGAGGTTCCAACAGTGTGGATGAGTAGGGGTGTCGTGACACCGGTCGTCTCCTGCGGAGAGCACCGGGAGCCGCCAGCGTCGCTAGGAGCCCGGAAGCCGAGGCGCCGCTGACGCCGCAGGGAGGAACAGAGGAGCCGCGGAGGCTCACGGTGGCCCCTGGTCAGAGGGACGGGGCAGGCAGGGGCGGAGCAGAGGAAAGGGGCGGGAGAGGCAAGAAGTCCGCCAGGCCCCGGGCCAGTGTGTCCCCACCCACCGGGGACAGGCCAGCCTCCGCATGGCCTCCAGGCAGGCTGCCGGCAGGAGCCCGGGGCAGAAGCGCAAGAGGGTGGTGCTGACCCTGAAGGAGAAGATCGACATCTGCACGCGCCTGGAGAAGGGGGAGAGCAGGAAGGTCCTGATGCAGGAGTACAACGTGGGCATGTCCACCCTGTACGACATCAAGGCCCACAAGGCGCAGCTGCTTCGGTTCTTTGCCAACTCGGATTCCAACAAGGCCCTGGAGCAGCGGCGCACCCTGCACACGCCCAAGCTGGAGCACCTGGACCGCGTCCTGTACGAGTGGTTCCTGGGGAAGCGCGCCGAGGGCGTGCCCGTGTCGGGCCCCATGCTCATCGAGAAGGCCAAGGACTTCTACGAGCAGATGCGCCTGACGGAGCCCTGCGTGTTCTCTGGCGGGTGGCTGTGGCGTTTCAAGGCCAGGCACGGCATTAAGAAGCTGGACGCGTCCGGCGAAAAGCAAGCGGCCGACCACCGGGCGGCAGAGCAGTTCTGTGGCTTTTTCCGGAGCCTGACCGCCGAGCACGGCCTGTCCCCGGAGCAGGTATACAACGCTGACGAGACCGGCCTTCTCTGGCGGTGCCTGCCGACTGCCAGCCCGGAAGGCGGGACGGCGCCCGGCGTCAAGCAGAACAAGGACAGGCTGACCGTCCTCATGTGCGCCAACGCCACCGGCTCGCACAAGATCAAACCCCTGGTGATCGGGAAGCGCGGCGGCCCCAGGGCCTTCCGGGGCATCCAGCACCTGCCGGTGGCGTACAAGGCCCAGGGCAACGCCTGGGTGGACAAGGAGATCTTTTCCGACTGGTTCCATCACATCTTTGTTCCCTCGGTGAGGGAGCACTTCCGAGCGGTGGGCCTGCCCGAGGACGGCAAGGCCATCCTCCTGCTGGACGGCGCCCGGGCGCGCCCGCGGGAGTCCCAGCTGGTTTCCGACAACGTCCTCACCGTCTTCCTGCCCGCGGGCGCCACCTCCTCCATCCAGCCCATGGACCAGGGCATTCGGAGAGATTTCCTGAGGAATTTCATCAACCCCCCCGCCACGCTGCAGGGCCGTCACCCCCGTTACAGCATGAACGATGCCATCGTCAGCGTGGCCTGCGCCTGGAGCGCGGTGCCCCGCCACGTCTTCAGCCGGGCCTGGAGGAAGCTGTGGCCCGCGGTCACGTTCGCCGAAGGCTCGTCTTCTGAGGAGGAGCCGGAGCGTCTCCAAACGAAGCCTCACGACCAAACTTTCGCGCACATCCCGGAGCTCGGGAGAGAGGCCCCGGCCCGCCCCGGCAGCCGGCTTCACCGGGGCGCGGCCGCCGAGGGAGACGGGCTGGGATGCGAGGCCGGGGAGGGCCTGGCCCCGTCCGCGGGGGGCCCAGAGCAGGTGGAGAAGGATGGCGACGAGGCGGCCTGGGAGCAGGCGGCCTCGGCCTTTGACTCTGTCGTCCGCTTCGCCGAGGGACAGCCCTGCTTCACGGCGCAGGAGGTGGGGCAGCTGCGCGCGCTGCGCTCGGTGTTCGCGAGGCAGCGGCAGGCGAAGGGGCGGCGCGTGGCCCTCAGGGCCGCGGTCAAGCTCGAGGCCCCCCAGGAGCTCTCCCCTCTGCCCTGCTCGTCCGCGGCGGCCGAGGACTGATGGCTGGGGGCGCTGTAGAGCCGGGCAGAGCTCGCCCAGGAGGCTGGGCGCCCGGTGTGGGGTCTCGGCGACTTGGGGCGGCCCATGCCGCGTGTTCTGGTTCGTCGCGGGCCTGTCGTGTTTTCTGGCGCGTGAACGTGAGGAGCCCTTTCTGGAAGGGTCCGCCAGACCGAAAGTCTAGCGGAACATCCTGTGACCGGAGCCCAGGACCGTGCCGGGCGGACTCTGGCCTCGTGCGCGCTGGCTGAGCCCTGCTGTGTGTGCGGGTGGAGACGTCTGTCCGTCCGGGAGGAGAAAAGCCGGTCCTTGGGCCAAGCAATGGCAGTACCTGCGGCCACTGGACCGGGTCAGCGTCACCCACGGCCTGCCCCTCCGTCCCCTCGGGCCCGGGTCTGCCGTGTGGCCGCCATCCCTGCGTCAGGTGGGCGCGACGGCTGGGACTCCGCTTCTGACCGTGAGTCGGCAGAGCCCTCGCCTGCGGCTTCGAAGGCACACGTCGTCACCCTGTTCGCGTGTCCCTACTTCAGTCGCGGGCTCACTCAGCCGCCCCGGCCTCCCGCGCGTTCCTCCTGGGACCCCAGGGCGTGGGGGCCGCACGCTGCGCTGGCGTGACAGAGTCACTTCCCACAGCGCAGGCAGGACCGTCGCCCCGGGCTGCCCGCTGCCCCGAGGGGCCCGTGGTGCACTGCCGGCAGGCCTGGTGTCCGGGCTCCAAGTTCACCATTCGCTCCCGGGGATTCTGCGCTTCCCGCCTTCACGCTGACGAATCTTGAGGAGGCGCTCGGAAATGAGGCTGAGGTTTGCGCACACGCGACCCGGCGCTGGAACGAGCTGCTTAGGTTTCTAGCGATGCTTGAACTCCTGCGGTCGGCCCTTCCCACCTCTGTGCCGCGTGCGGGCAGGAGCCGGCGGCACCACCTGGCCGTGGGAAGACGCGGTCCCTCCCGTGTCTCCCGGATGCTTCCGGCCTCGCCGGCACCGCTGCGGCCCCTTGCCGGCCGTGCTCCCCTCCCCACGTGTCCTCTCACCTCCGTGCCCCTGGATTCACGGCCTGGTGGCCGAGCTGGCGTGACGTTTTCCTTCCTCCGTTTGCCGTGTGTCCCTCCGGGAGCCGCGGGAACGGTGCTTTCACGTCTTTCTGAACACGGGA
Source organism: Acinonyx jubatus (assembly GCF_027475565.1). Taxonomy (NCBI): domain Eukaryota; kingdom Metazoa; phylum Chordata; class Mammalia; order Carnivora; family Felidae; genus Acinonyx; species Acinonyx jubatus. The sequence goes on from NC_069394.1 coordinate 1,679,961, forward strand.
GACGGCTGCTGCTGCTGTGGGGCAGCACGTGGGCCGTGCGTGCTTTCTGTGCACGTGTGAAGATAGTGAACTAAGCACGGGCCTTTTTAAGAGTCTCGTCGCCGAGTCCTAGGGCCGGATGGCTCCAGGCAGGGCTGTGTCGCTGTCGCGTCCTCTCCTTCGTGTGTGTTGGGGCCACTGCTGTCGAATCGCAGCTGCCTGCGGCCTGGAGGGAAGTTCGGTGTCGGGAGTCACCGGAGCGCTGCCCTCGGCGGTGGCGATGGGCAGCGGAGAGGCGGACGGACGTCCTGAGAAGCTCTCCCCGCACAGCCCGGCGTGGTTCTCGACTGTGCTGGGCGGTGTCGTGAGGGAGGGGAGAGCAGATGGGGTTCCTGGCCGCCTCCTAGGTCCCCTGTGGATGCCTTGTCCCCGTCAGACCCTAGACCCCAGGCCATGGATTCTCTCAGCGCCCTCACCACCTGCCCCGTCCTGGCCGTTTTGGAACCTAACGATAAATGCTCGTCACCAGATGGCCTTTGGGGGGGGGGGGGGTGTCTGTCCTCCAGGCGCTCCTTCCAGAACCAGCCACGGTGCCGCGCTGCTCGGAGGTTCTGGGCGGAACAGGACAGGCAGGCCTCTGGCGAGCAAGCTTCCCTGGACCGCAGACCGAGGTACATGGCCACGTGCAAGGGCTCGCACAGGCCTCCACGCCCACCTGTCCTCCGAGGGCCCTCCCAGCTGCTTGCCCATCCCTCCTTGCCCAGCTTCGGGCTCGGTGGTCAGAACGTTTTAGCCTCAGAATCTTTTTTCCCAAACATTGCCGGGTGGAACCCTGTGAGACTGGATGTGAAATTGGAACAGGGTAGAACCAGTCCCCCCTTCCTTCCCCCCCCCAGTTGCTGCTGAGGCAGGAAGCCTGGGCTCCCTGTCCCTGCGAGCCCTGGCCATCTTGTCCTTCTGGCCCAGCCTGCACCTCTTCTGCTTAGTCCCACCTGGGCCAGAAGGCAGCCCGGGGCCACGGCAGTCAGACGTGGTTCTGGAGGGATAGGGGTTGGAGGCGGGGGTACGCAGAGAGGCAGACTGGGTTCTTTCCTGGCAGCCCGTGCCGCAGGGGAAGCAGAATTTGGGGCGAACAGGACCCACCCATGCTGCCTCCGAGGGCCCGCCTGAGCATCTCTGGGGAGGAGGTGCCCCGGGTGCCAGCTGTGGCGGGCTCTCCTGGCGTGGGAGCATGCGGACGGTTCGTTCGCAGGCGTGATGTGTGTTAAGTGCCCGCCCTGTGCTGGGCGTCGTGCTCAGCCTGGGGCCGGCGGGTGATCAGACAGGGCCCCTGTCCTGCCTTCAGAGAGCACAGGTTTCCCGAGAAGGGCCGGAAGTTGGGGAGGCCGGAACACAGGTGAGGGGCGGAAGGTGGCTCGGTGGGGGTGTTAGGGGGTCCATGAGGGCGGTAAAGAGAACAGAGGTCCTGCCTGCTTCGGCCCAGCAAGTCCAGGAGGGGGATCCAGGGCAGTGAGGCGGCCGTGTGCGTGCAGCCAGGCTCCTCTGCCATTTGTCACATGTGGCTCCCGCTCCACGTCAAGACTGGCCTTCCAGTCCCCATCCTGGTGTCTTCTTCCAGCCACCGGGAGCAGGAAGTGTAGCACCTCCTCCAAGAATTCCCTCAGCTGGCACACATCCCTTCTGCTCCCGTCCCTTGGGCCGGGTCCCAGGGACATCTGGGCCTGCAGTTGTGGAGGACGCGAGGGCCCACGCTGGGGAGCAGCCCGGGAAAGCCGGGGCCAGGTCTCCTCACCCCCACCCCCACCCCAGCACCCACTCTGGGCCTCGGCCCTGCTCCCCAAGGCCATGGAGGGCCCGGGGTGTGGAGGAAGGGGGCGGGCAGTGTGTGGGCCTCCACTCGTGGGGCGGGGACCCCGCACTGCAGCAGGCCCAGAGGACTGAAATTGCTGTCCCCACCCACCCACCCCCGGGGCCCAGGCCTTCCACAAAAGGACTGACTGCGTTTGCACAGAGGGTGAGGTTCAAGGGTGCTTGTGGAAAGTGGAGCTCGCAGAGAACAGCACGTGGGAGGAGCGGTGGATCGACTTGGGGACACAGGCTGAACTGTAGGCTGGCCAGGGAGAATGTCAGACACCGATCTCAGGAGCTGTTCTTCCAAAGGAGCCAAATTTGGCTGGGTTAGTCAGGGAAGCCGTTTATGCCCAGGGTGTCAGTAAGAAAGACAGCAGAGCACTCGGCCGGCAGGGAGAGGAGTTCAGGGGCAGGGAAGACAGCCAGAGCCTCCGTCCTCCCAGGGTGACTGCGGGCGAGCCCAGGGCTGCGCCCCTGGCCAGCAGTGGGAGGCTGGAGCAGAAGCTGTTGGGGGAGGCCGCCCCACCGCCCCCGAGATGGGACTGCTAACACGATCTGGCCTGGGTGGCCCATGCCCAGAACTGCTGCAGCACATTACCTAAAACGACGAGTCTCCTACCTGGACGTGCAAGGAAACAGCGCATGTGGCCCAGACCCCAGGAAACAAAGGCCACAGAACTGGCAGCGTGTGAGTTAGATTGAGCAGAGGAGACTTGAAAGTGGCCGCCGTAGATACAGTCAGAGGAAAGAAAACCAGCTTCAAACAGGGAAGGGAAAGTAGTGAAGGAAGGTGCCGTCACAGCGACGCAACTAATGGAACCAATGAAAAGATCAGAATTAACTGAACCAAGTGGGAATTCTCGAGTTGTGAAATACAGCAACCACGATGCAAGGTTCACTAGAGGGGCTCAACGGTAGCCATGAGCTGGCAGAAGATCCATGATCTTGACCTAGAGACCCACGGATCACACAACGCAAAGACAGTGACGGGAAAGGAGCAAACAGTCTCGGAGAAACAGGGACACCCAAGTGCATCGTCGGAGCCACAGGACGGGGAGGGCAGGAGACAGAAGGGAAAGAATACGCAAAGAAACAGTGGCTGAAAATCCCCAGATTTATCAGGAAACGTCCACCGACAAGTCCAGCCGGCTCGGTGAGCTCCAGTGGGACCAGTGCTACGATCCAGAGTCCGGGAAAGCCCTCCCTGGCCACGAGAGCGCCCCACGAGGCTGGCAGCTGACCCCAGGCGCAGGGACGGCATCGTCCGAGTGCTCGAAGAGAACCCACAGCCAAGACTCCTGCGTCCACCAAAACTGTCTTTCCGAATAAAGAGAGAGAACGACGTTTACAGATACACAAAACCCGAGAGGGTTTGGTACCAGTGGACCCACCTTCCGAGAAACACTGAAGTTCCTCAGGCTCAAAGCAAGTGACCCCGACAGTAGTTCAAATCCACTCAGAACAAAAAGAAGCTTGGGGAAGACAGTTCTGTTCTGATGGGAGACCTAGGACACTGTGTCCAGTTGACCCTCGGGCATCTCTGCGGTTGGGGTGCCCCCCCCCCCCCCCGCTATCCTTTCCTCTGGCAGCTTCTCTAAAAGGCATGCCATTGCACAAGGTGGGCGTCTTGGCCCCGTGTCGTTGAGTTCATCGCGTTTACAGTGTGCTGTGTCTCATGGTCACACCGGGAAGGGGTGTGGGGCTGCCGTCTCCAGCAGGAAGTGAGCGAGGGCACATCCGAAGTCCGTTCTGGCCGGCCTGAGAGCGGCTGCCCAGGAGGTAACTCAAAAGTAGCGACAGATGCATCACAGGAATTAAAGTGCTACGTTAGAAGAAAACATAAAAGCAGCAGATGAGGGCTGGAGGGACCGGGAGGCCTGGGACCCTCAGCAGCGGGACCTTCCAGCCTCCCTGGCCCTGGCTGAGGTGACAGCGTGGTCCCCGTTGTGCAGAGCAGGGGTCGAGGCCCTGAGCTGGTCCGCGCCATGGCAGAGGTCTTGCTGCGGCCCCTGGAACCCGTCATCCCGCAGAGGGGGGCCCCGGAGTGCGCCAGCCGCGGCCGTGCTTGTGGCCTCAAGGGCCAGCGCTGCTGTGCTCCTGGCCGCTTGTCCCTCTGGGAGCCAGGAAGGACGCCGTGCCGCCACTGCCATCTCAGGCCGCACGGAGCCTCCAGGCACGCTGATTTATTTAAAATTGACCTTTGTCGGTAAACTTGCCTTAGAGAATGTGCTCTACGTTTTGGCGACGAAGCGCATCTCGTGATGGAGTGAGACAGGCTGCTGTTCTGCAGGCACCCACACGGGGCAGCGTGCGCTTACCGCCACCTGTCCCAGCGGGGGCCCAAGTCCTCACCTCCGCAGACAGCGCCCCCCACCACCTGTGCCCCTCTGTCCCACCCCAGCAGTTTCCAGGGGGTCAGGCACGCGGAGCAAGATGAGAGGTCTCCCACGGAGCACCGGGAAGGGCGCTTCAGGGCAGGGGGCGCGGGGTGGGGTGGCTCCCCGCGGTGCTGCAGGACCCCGGAGGGGCCGATTGCCTCCTCCCCCGGCCAGTCCCTGCTCTCCAGCCTGACGCTGGGTGTGCTCCCTGCTCGAGGACTGGGGTCCTGGATATCTACACCTGTGCCTATCCATCTGGACCGGGGACTTCCGGGAGGCCGGGACAAGCTTCTCCTTACTGGATGCCATGTGGGCCTGGCACAGGAATATTCAGGGAGGCGGGGGGGGGGGGGGGTGGCAGCTGTTCTCGTAACCAAGAAAGTTCTTGGCTAGGAGCCACAGGACAGGAGGTGTGGCTCTGGCCACCCAGTCCCCAGGGCTGTGCGTGCACCCCACCCTCCAGTCCCAGAGACCCACGGGGTGGCAGGAGGGAGAGGGAGCCGGATCCGAGGAGCAGACGCCGAGTGGGCACAGCTAAGAGCCAGACGAGGTTTAGGGACCCAGCCAACCGCCCGGCAGAGAAGACGGGCAGCATCACAGAGCCAATATGGACTTGGGAGCCAGCGGGGCCTAGGACAGTCTCACGTGCCCAGAGTGAGCAACGGTGGCTCTCCCAGCGCCTGTAGCTGAGGATGTGGGTCACGTACTCATTTCTCGGGTCTTTATCGAGGCTCTTCGGGTCCTGGGGGCTGCCTGGCCGCTGGGACAGAGGTGATCGGGATGAGGGCTCAGAGAGCTCGCGGTGTCGCCCGAGGCAGGGGGTGCTCAGCCTCGGAGCGGGGATTGGGGTGCAGGAGAGGCCTGTGGGAAAGCAGCCTGGAGAACAGAGAGGGCTTCGTGGAAGCGGCAGGCGTAGGACTGGGGCCCGGGAGGGTGTGGAGTTCTCCCGCTGAAGTTGGGAGCAGTGCCCTGTGGGGTGAAGTGGCAGGGCAGGACCCTTGGGGCCCAGCGGGTGGGGTCACGGGCTGCCTCCCACCCTGCCCTTCCCAGTACTGCTCTGGCATCTGTCTGGGCTCCTTCCTCGCCCCACCCCCCCACCAGGGCAGCCGGCCAGGGAGCCCCCGTCCCCCGTGCTGCAGCTCTCCTTGTCCAGGGGCAGGTGGCACCCCTTCACTGTTTCAGGCCGTGACTCCTGATGACCGAGAACCTCGGATCCGCAGCAGGATCTCTGGGAGAGGCAGAATCTCGGGGGAGATTTTGGATACCCTAGGGACCTGAGTTGAGTTGACTGAGGGACCCTCGGATGGACAAGAGGGAGCCTGGGCAGGAAGGCAAGGCCCTCGGGAATGTGACTGTGGGACCACCTACTGATGTAGGGCCCCTGTGTGGACGTGGCCCCCCCAGAACTGGACATCAGAGCACGGAGGTCACCAGGCTGCCTGCTCGGGAGAAGCCCCACAGTAGGGCCAATGGTCTGGGCTCGGCCACCCGAGACGGACATGGCCTTCTCTGGTCCTTAGGTTCTGTTGGAAATGAGAAGAGGTCTGGGGCCTGCCAGACCCCCTCCCCCTCCAGTGCAGACAGGTGATGGGCTGGGGGCTAAGGGGAGAAGTAAAGGGGGTGGACTGTGCTGTTGTCATTTGTCAGGAGGTTACCCAGCTGGGGCCAGTCCCCTCGTCTGGACAGCTACCAGGTGGGCCAGGCGGTGGCCCTGTCTGGCTACAGCCCGCCTGCTGCTTTCCTGGGTCAGCACCTCTCCGGCCGGCCCCGGGCAGCGAGGGGCTCTCTCCTCCACCTCAGAGGCTTCTGGGCCCTTAGGGGACCCCATGTCCTGGTTTGCCAGGGGTGGAGCTGGTAGGCACCTGTTGTCTGGGTATAATCGTCGGTAACACCCCTTCACTCTCCAGGGTCTGAGTTTGGACAGTACATTTCCTGGGGACACCCCGCGGAGGCCCTCTCTTCACGTGATGCCCCACCCCCGGTCAAGCACACAGGCCATCTCACGCTACGGAGGCAAGCCTCGGCCTGGCCCGTGTGTTGAGAACCATTGTCACGAGGTCCACCTTGAAACGTGAACCGTGGGCTCGCTGGGCTGGGCGGGCCCGGTGCGTGGTGTTGCCGTGGGCGCATCAGCTGCTCTGGGGGCCCGAGGCCAGCACTGTTTGCAGCTGGTCCAGAAGGGTACAGTGGCTCATAGACCCCGTCGGGGAGGCTGCAGGGGACTTTTGAGCACGTGACCCCCAAAGTCAGTGTGAGCCCCCACCAGTGAGGGGGCCCCTGTGGCCCCCAAGCCAGTGGAGGAGGTGCTGTGTGTGGTGACACTGAGGTGGCTGGGGAGGGAGGCGGATACACTTCGAGACCTATTTCGAGGGACCTGATCTGCACAGCAGGGACTCGGCCGCCGGGAGGAGGGGAGTCCAGTCTGGAGACGGGCATGTGGGGGCGGCCCACTGGTCGGCCCCGGGTCAGTGCCCCCCTCACCTGGTCGTTGTGGGCTGGCACTTTCCCTTCCCCCTCCCCCTTCCCTGCCAGCCACATCCCTGTCCCGCTTTCTGCTTTGGGCCCCGCTGCTGCAGGGGGCAGGGGTGGGGGTCCTGGCCGGACACGGGGAGGGGGGTGACAAAGATGGCGAGACACGCAGTCTTTGGGGGAGCTCTGGTCTCCCCGGCAGGAGGCTGGTTGAGGGGCCGTGGCGGCCGAGGCTGGTGGGTCCCTGGGGCCGCCTCCCACTCCTCTGGCAAGCCCACCACAGCATGCTCCTGCTTCCCACTCGAATACGCCATTCTGCCCCTTCTATGGGGCAATAATTTTAATAAACGGCTTTTTTTCTGTGAGCCCAGAGTGTGAGGCTTCCTCTTAGCTCAGGAAGATGCCTGTTGCCAGCAGCTCTAACGAGGGCACCCATAAATCTCTTATTTGTGGCTCCAAAAATGAGGTCATGGGCTCTCACTGTACCTCATTATTTAATTAAACAGATATTAAGACAACAGAGTGGGGCCAGGGCTCCAGGTGGGGGGAGGTATCAGAGGGAGGAGCCCGGGACTGCGGGGAACGTGCTGGGGGTTCGGTTCGTTCCCCCACCCCCACCCCACCAGCCCTGCGCCCTCGGAGGTGCTGACCCTGTGGCCTCCCGGGCTGGGCCAGCCGTGCCCTGTGCAGGACCCTCCGCCCTGGCCCGCCCACAGGCTTTTGACTGCGTGGAGGATGCTGGCCTGGAAAGAGAGCTGCCCCCACCCCCGGCTGCCCTGCAAAGAGAATTGCCGGCCCCCCACCCGCCACCTCCGGAAGGACGGGAGATTCACGCGCCCGCGCCTGTTTTACTGCCACTGAAACAATTAAGTTAATAAAACAGGCTTCCTGTTTCTTGACCTCCATCAAAGACCATCAAATTGTCTTCTCCAGCCTGCCGTCTGCCAGGTAATAAATTGTTACGGGCTTCTCTCTCATCAGTATTCACGTTTTCTGTCCCTACTCTGGGCGCCGCTGGGCAGCACTGGGGGGGGGGGGGGGGGAGGTCCCTGGGTCAGGAGGGGTGGGGAGCAGAGTAGAAACCGAGTCGGGATTTCGGTGCCACTGTTTTCCCAGGGAGGCAAGCCTGGGAGAGACGGGGGCACGTGGCTGAGCTCGCAGGAGGGACCGGCCAGAGGGCAGAGGGCTGGGGCGGTGGGGAAGCACTGGGAGTCTTTTGTTCAGTCCTTCTGTCAGCAAACGTTTACTGAGCACCTACTGTGGGCAGTCTAGGCCCCGGAAAAACCGGGAGGGGCTGGGAGGTCAGACGCCCCTCCTGCCCCACCCCTGGTAGCGCAGAAAGAGGCCCTGGGAGGCAGGGCTCCGGGAGCCGTGTCCTCCCTCCCGGCCCAGTCGGGCGGGGTGAGCCCGGGCCGAGCTCTGGGAAGCCGTCCGGGCCTGCCTGCCTCTGCCCACCCCCACATCCCTCCTCTGTCCCTTTCATCACATGTTCAGAGCCCGGGGAGCACAGAGCCTGGGGACTCTGCTGTGCGTGCCGGCAGGCCCCTGTGGCACAGGGCTCCCGGCCAGGGGGAGACAGTCAAGGAGGGAGGCCGTGGCTCTCACCGCGTCTGCCATGGGCCTAAGAGGGTCAGAGGCAGCCTTCTGGAAGAGGTGTCAGCCAGGAGTGAGGACCCGGCTGTCCAGCGACATGGCGCCCACAGACAGGACCTCGGTCTTGCCCTGCTTTCTCGGGTTTGTGCCTGGGTGTTTTGAGGCCTTGACCTGATAAATCTCTTTGTGCAGCCAAGAGCGCGCTGCCTTTGCAGTCACAGAGACCTGGGTCTCGGTCTTACCCCTGCCACATATGTGACCCTGGACCTGAGCCCTGAGACCTGTCTTCCTCCAGGACAGCTGGGAGGCCAAGTGAAATAACATGTGGGAGCATGTCCACCACAGAGCTGGCACTCACCTGGGCTCAGCAAACAATCATTCTCTCATTCATTCACTCCAGTCGTTCATTCACTCATCCATGAACCCCCCATCCATCCACCTAATCATCTACTCACCCTTCTATTCACTTATCTAGCCTCTTACCCAGCCAACCACCTATGCATTAACTCATTCACTCACCCACCTACCCACCCACCTACCCATCCGTCCATCCATCCCTCTGTCTGTCAGTCCATCCTTCACTGAGCAGCCTGCTGTGATTTTGTTCACTCCTAGAGCTTAACTGCATTAGGTCTCCTTTACTCTTGGGAACAACTGGGCCCATGCCTTTCCCATACTTAGAACAAGAGTCCACAGTGTGTTCCCTGTCGATCACCTCCTGCATTCACAATCCCCTTGTAGGTGTTCCTACCTCAGAGATGGGAGCAGAGGCCCAGAGAGAAAGGGCAAATTGCTGTCAGGCTACAGATCAGCCCAGCTGAGATGCTGGGCTTCTTCTCAGACTGTGCAGAACCTTCTTGAATGTCCTCCACTTAGACTTCTCCTCTGCTCCCTGTGGGGACCAGGATGTGCTGGGCCCTGGCACACCCTATCTTGCTGCATCCAGTGAATGAAAGTATTCTCACCCCTTTACAGGTGGGGAGCCTAAGGCCCAGAGGAGCCGGGTGCCCTGTGTCCTCTCATCTGGGCACCCACTGGGAGCAGGGGCAGCCCTTCAAAATCCTAAGTCGTGTCCATGGCTGGCCCACTGCCCTTGAAAGTCTCCTGGGCCACCAAGAGATCATGGCCCAGAAAATCTCAGAGATGGAGAAAAGGCTCTGGAGCCTTGGGGTGGTGGGTGCGGGTCTTTTAGTAGCAAATCCACACAGCCAGTCATCACCCCACTTCTTCCCATAGAGCTGTTCACCTCCTCAGACAGCCCAGAAATTTCTGGCATTTGCATGCCAAGCCACAATGAGGGACTTGACCTGGCCCCACTCCCTGAATCAGCTGCCCTTGGTCCCCAGGCCCAGACGGTAAATGGAAACATCCATCAGCAGCCACGGCGTCCAGGTGACCACGGCAATGTGGGCAGAGGCGACGTGGTGGGACCAGAGTGGGCAGGTCGAGTGTGCCCCATTCCAAACAGAGGTGCCAAGGCCTATGCTCCAGCCTCGCCCGATGGGCACTGAGACTTCCTGGTGCAGAAGTGCTGGTGGGTGGGGGCTCACGATGCCACCCTGGGAGGTGCCCTCACTCTACCATCCAGAGTCACCCCGTGAAACTGGGGGCAGTCAGCACGGGGCCTCTCTTGGGGTGTCTGCTGCCCCTTGACCTGGTTCTCTGGTCCCCTCACCCCCGTGCCGGTTCATCCCATCCTCCTCGGGGGATTTGTGTCCGCCTTGTGCCATTCCTGGGCACCGGGGCACTTGAGGGGCCATGATCTGAAGGGGGTGACAAATATGTCACCAGCCAATTCCAGAACATTCAAGAGCCTTAGGACCTGGCACGTGTGATGTGCAGGGGCGGCATCATTGAGGGCTCTCTGGAAGGGGCCACGAGCCAGCGGCAAGGAGGGATGGGCAGTCTAGGTGGGGGTGCAGCATGGGCAGAGGCAGGGGGCTCTCCCAGGCTAGACAATAGAGGACAAGGGGAACATCTGTGGAGGGACTCAAGCAGGGAGACACCACCTCCTTATCCATGCTTGGCAGCAGCTTCCAGAAGCACACTCTCATGCCTCGTGTCCTAGGCTGTTGGACTCCTGACACTGGGGCCATTGGTGCTCCGAGGCAGCTTCCTGTCTCCTTCTTCACCCCCACAGACACGCTGGCCTGCCCCCGGCCCGGGAACTGCCCACTCCTGGGGACAGGCCCTCTCCTGGGGACCACGCCCACTCCGGGAGGCCACGCCCACTCAGAGGACCACGCCCATTCCAGGGGACCGCACCCACTCCCGGGGACCACGCCCACTCCTGGGGACCTCACCCACTCTAGGGTACCTCACCCACTCCCGGGGACAGGACCACGCCCACTCCTGGGGACCTGCCTTCTCCTGGGGACCACGCCCACTCCAGGGGACCTCCCCACTGCCGGGGACAGTGCATGTTTCAGGAGTGAGGGGTCGGTCTCTGCCCACCCTGAGTCTACCAGCCAGCTTGTGCTCTCAGGGTGAGGGACCGAGCAGGACCCTGCCCTGCCTGCCCTCTGCCCCGGTGTGAACTCTTCAGCACAAGCTGCTGGGCTATGCAGCCAGGCCGTGTGGTCACCGGTCACAATCTTCTTTGCCTTATTTGAGGCCCACGCCACTTAGTGGTGGGGACCTCGAGGCCAAGACAGTGAGCAAACAGGACTCCTGGGCCCAAGGGACCTTGTAGACTGCTGGTGTCTCTCTGCTCCTCCTTACAGCCTGGCCCAGTGCCCGCCCCCACCTCAGTGCCCCGCCCCCCCCCCAGAGCAGCCCACACAGAGAGGAGGAGGAGGAGGGGCTGGGCCCGGGGAGCACACCCCAGGGAGGAGCCCAGGAGTAGGAGGAAACCCGGCAGAAAATGCACAGAGGTGGGATTTTACTGTCGTGTGTGCTTCGGGGCTTGAAACAGTGCCTGGTGCACAGAAGGTGCTCAGGGGACTCCCGCCTCCCCGCGGCCGCCCGCGCCCGCTCGCTGTCTGCCCTGCCCTCAGCCACCCGCCTGGCCACTGGTTGTGGCCACAGAGCATGGGCTCCCTGGGTCCAGCCTGCGTCCAGCTGTGAGGTCATGCAGTTCAGGCGCCATCACACGGCACTCACGTGGCAGGCAGGGGGGATGGGTCCGGCGCCCAACCCCAGACATACCTGGACCCCTTAGAGGGGACAGCGGGCACCCACAGGGGCAGCGTACCGGTGAATGCTGTCACTGGGGGGGGGGGGGAGCCCTCAGCCAGGGTGACTTGGGACTGCAAATTCCAGTCCCACCCCTCCCTGGTTGTCACCTCCCGCGGCCCCTGCTCTGCCACCCACGGCACTTGCCGCCCAATGCCGGGTGCCTTCGTGCTCCCCGCCCCTCTGCCCAGCCCCGCCCCTCCTGCTAGGCCCTGCCCCCCAGGACCCACCCCCAGTGGGGGCAACCAAGAGGGCCAGACGGTGCCAGCCTGGTGCAGGCCGCGGCGGCGGGGGACACAGGGGCTCAGGGGTGCGCCTCCTTCCTTGCCTCTTCTCAGTGACCCTAAAGTGGACATGGGGACCCAGCAAGGGTCACGGGCAGGATCACAGGCAGGAGCTCGTGAGGTCATGCTGGCCCCAAGGAGGCCCCAAGGAGGCTAAGGTTCGGCAGTGCCTCAGCGACCTGGCCTGGCCTGGTGGTCCCTCCAGACCAGAGGCAGCTGGCCTCATCCCTGAAGGTCTACCAGGGGGGCAGGGCGAGGGTGTGGGCGTGGCCGGGAGGGGGTGTGGCGGCCACCAGAGCTGTGCTCCTGCTCTGACCAGCCGCGTGGTCTTTCTGAACTGTTTTCCAAGCCGCAGGGATGATCAGCCTCAGGTGACAGGCAGCCTGGGGGACAGGGGCTGGCCTCCCCCTCTAGGACCTCTAACCCATAGAGACAAGAAGGGGGCAGTCAACCTGGACCACAGCCTTGCAACCCTCCCCAGCCCCGGCCCCCCCACCCTTCTCCCACAGAGGCTAGAGCACATCCTCATCTGACCTGGAATAAGTCCCCACGGCCCCCAGGCCACAGGCCCTTCACGGCTGGACCTTGCGGCTGTACCTCCACTTCTTTTCAGGATACTCAATGCCTCCCCTCCTCCCAGGGCTCCTTCCTTCTGCTTCTCAAAAATGGCAAGCTTGTCCCTGCCTCAGGGCCTTTGCACATGCTTTCCCCTCAACCTGGAAATCTCCCTCTGAGTCCATTAAGTTCCCTCCTCGGAGGCCTCACCCGCTATGGTGCACCTGCTGGGGACCGGTTTCCTGGTGTAGGCGTCTGTCTCACCAGGCCAGCACAGAGGGGCTCCTCTCTTGGCTGACGCTCAAGGGCCCCAGAACAAGGGTGGCCCACCAGGAATCAACCCATGCAATACAGACCTTGTTCCCTCTTGGTTGGAAAAACCAATTGTAAAAAAAAGTATCCTCTAGTCACCTGGGAAAAAGCGAACATGGTCAGGCCTTGGACCCGAGCAGGGACTGTGCACATTTTTTAAAACGGTTATTTCTTCTGAGAGAGAGAGCAAGCGGGGGAGGGACGGAGAGAGAGGGGGACAGGGAGAATCCCAAGCAGGCTCTGTGCTGTTAGCGCGGAGCCCCACGGTCCAGGGATCATGACCTGAGCCAGATCAAGAGTCCGACGCTCACGACTGAGCCACCCAGGCGCTGCTGAGCAAATTTTTTGGAGTAACAAGTAATGTTTGTTTATACTTCCAAAAGGCTTTGTTTCACTGATGCATAACGAAGGATTTGCAGCTAAAAGGCTGTGGTGCGTGGGGTCTGGGGTGGGCTCTGAGATGCTCCAGGACAAAGGGGAGAACCAGGAGATGGGGCAGGGGAGGAGGCGTGCCGGGCCCTGATCCCGCCTTCCCTACCTGTGTGCGCTGCGTTCGCTTAGGGAAGCGCCTTCCCGGAGGCACCACCGCCCAGAGCCTCCAGGCTGGACCACACCTGCCACCTCGCTCAGCAGGGCTCTTCAGGCCCAGGCCCAGGGGCTCTTCCCCTGCCCCCACTGCCGCCGGGGCTCCACAGTGTGGCTGCTCCACGCGCGCGTCCCTCGGACCCACAAAGGCCTCCCCTGAGGAGGAGGCCCCAGGAGGTGCCCGGTGGGGGTGGTGGGGAGCCAGCCACTGCCGGTGGTGAGTGACTGCTGGTGGGCCTTTTCTGTCCCTCTGGACCGCATGGGACCAGCACAGGGATGGAGGGGGAAGAAGGGGCGGGGTGGGGGGTGGGGGGCGATGAGGAGGGAGGTGGGGCCGTGCAGAGGGCGTGGCCCCCACGCTGGAGGCTCGGCTCTGGGTGGGATGCCACGCTGTGTGACGCCCTGTCCTGCGGCCTCGCCACCCGCCTTTGCCCCTTCTTCCCCAGCTTCATGCCACCACATCCCTCCGGCGCACGGACACAGCCTCGCACCCCCTCCGTGGCAGCGGCTTCCCCCCAAGCCCTTCGGGAACGGGGGGCAGAGGCTCGCCCCGCTGGACTGGCCCAAGGACTCCGGGTCAGCAGCCCTCTCAGCGCGGGAGGAAGCCAGACATCTCCAGACTCCCTGCGACACGGGGGAGCTCGGGAAGTCCTGCTCTGCCCATCCCCGCGCGTGTGCGGAGACCAAGGCCTGGTCCGGAGGGAGTTCATGGCTCTGGGCTTCGGTGCCCCCTGAGCAGTGACCGCTCCCTGCCACCTCTCTGGTCCCGACCAGACCTTCCGGGCACATGGGCCTTTGGAGGTGGAGAAGGCCAGTCCAGGGGGCTGCATGTGTGGGTTGTCCCCACAACTGCCCGGTTTCACGGAGGTTCCCCAGGCGCCCCCGGGGCCACTGACCTCCCCCCTTGCGCTGCCCAGCCAGCCAGTGTGCCCGCCTCTCTGGGCCGTGGGCGGGAAGGCATTGTCCCAGAGGACAGGCTGGCGACCCTGGCCCGTGGGGACTTGGCCATAGCCCTCTGCGTCGGCCAGCCGTCCTGGAACTGGGCTCTGGGACCGAGCCCCACCTTCTGGCCGTGGCCGGCTTCAGTGGGACCCGGCCTAGCCGGAGGCACAGCAGGGTGGGTGGGCAGGTGGGGCTTCTGTGCGATTCTTGGGCTCCTCCCACGGCCCCCAGGCTGAGACTAGGCGGTAAGGCGTGACTGTCGCCCCTCTGTCACACCCTCTCCAGCTCCAGGGAAATTCCCCAACCCCGGGCCCAGGGGACGTGTGAGCGGGGCACCCCCACAGGGCCCTCGCAGACCAGGGGCTTTCTTTGTTCTTTCTCCTGGTCTGCACAGCGCCCTCTGCTGGACGCAGGAGGGAGTGCGGGCGACTCCAACCCACAACCTGGGCCGCAGCAGCTGCGAGGGTGCCGTCAGCCCGCAGTCGGGCGTCTGCTGAGCCCGGCCTGGGTGGGCGCGTGTCTGTCTGGGTGGCTGAGGGATGGGGTGAAGGCCAGGCCTCCCGCCCGGCCTCCGAGGGGCCCCTCGTTTTCTGGGCCAATACCCTCCTCTCCTCCCATCCCTTTGGTGGCCTCCTCTCCTCTTCTGCCTCCACTGTCCACCGCCCACGGTCAGCCGGGTCCCTGTCACTGCCCACAACACTGCGCCCTCCAATACCCCCACCCCCTCCCGGCCTCCTCCCCACCCCAGGGAGACCCCAGCGCCCAAGCACGGACCCCCATGTGGTCCCACAGCTCCTCAGGGCTTCGGCAGGCCAATCCCGCTGGGCGACTCTGTGCCCACCACAGGGCAGCCATGTGCTCCAAAAATGTCGGAAGAAATAAACGGAAGTCACAACTGCAGAGGAGGAAGGCACACCTGAGGTCCCGCAGAATATGGACAGGTATGGACCAATCAAGACCCAGGGGGAGCACGGGTGCCCGATGAGACTTCCTCCTGACAGCAAGGACAGCAGGGTCACATCCAGCCCGCACTCCTGACTAGGCTCCAAACCCAGGCACAACCCTGACCCTGGTGACACCCTGAGCCTTCCCTTGGCCTCTGTACTCTCTCAGCTCTTGAGAAAGACAAGATCCGGGAGCCTGGAGCCCTGTGTGTGTTTCACTCTTCGCCTAGAGAAGCCACGAGCCTGTGCTGGCCTCCTGCGTCCTCCCCGGTGTGGACTCAGTGCTGTCCCCTGCCAGAGCACTGCCCCTGTCACGGCTCCAGCCTGCAGTGTGGTTCCAGGCCCTCTGGGTGACAGGGGGCTTGTGCTCCCCACGAGTCCACACCCCAGCCGCTCCCGTTGGCTCCTGGGGGAGTGGCCAGGGCTGTGCTTCCCTGCACAATGGATCAGGTCCAGGTTGCACGGTGAGCAGGGGCCCGCAGGGACCAGAGCTGAGACCCCTCTGTGCCAGACTCCACCCTCAATGGCCACGAGTCTTTAGGGTCCAGTGGCCACCTGTCCGGGCACCAGCTGGCCTGTGGCAGCAGAAGTCAGAAGGCTGTAGGTCCCAGGGTGGGAGTGAGGCTAGAGAGCCAGCCGGGGGCCTCCCGAGGGGCCGGGGAACTCTCCTGTCTCCGCAGCATCTTGCCGGGCCCTGGGCTCGTCTGGACACAGCTCCCACCTGGAGGGACCTGTAGATAGACGCGGGCTGGGCCCCGGGGCTGCGGGGCTGCGAAAGAGCCCGAGAAAGCTTCCCAGAGGGGACTCTCGGAAGGCAAAAGAGCCCTATGAGGGCAAAGAGCCAGTGTCCAGGAGGGCGTGGGGCCATCAGATAGGACGGGGTGGAGTCCGCACGGAGGAGGAGGCCCAGATCCCTTCTGAAGTGCTCTCTTTTCCTCCCTCCCCTGCCCCCACCCCCACGGGCGGCCTGACTGACAACCAGTGAGGAGCTGAGGCCCCCTGCCAGCAGCCACATGGGAACTGAGGGCCAGATGTGTCCTGGGTCCCTCCCTCAAATGATGCAGGTAGCCAGCTTCCGGGGGGCCCCGAGCAGAGCCCCGAGGGAGCCCAGGGCCTCCAAGTTCCTGCTCCTTCGACGAGAATACGATGATTGCTCCGGGCAGCTCGTGGATAGCAAGCATTCCTAACACGCCCCGTCCCGTGGGCACCCCCGGACCCCTTCGCTCGGGTGGCACCCCTGGCTGCTGTGAACACTGGCCGGGAACAATTCGCAGGGCTCCTTCCTCTGGAGAACAGCCCTTGTCAGTGAGGGACCGCCGCTGGGCAGATGGAGGTCACCGACTGGCAGAGGGTGACAGGGGGGCGGGCTGGCCCCAGGGAGCCCCAGGGCCCCAGAGAGCCAGGCTCAGCCTCTGGAGCGCCAGTGGGGTCGCCGGAGCTGGTCTTCAGCTGAGTACAGCCCTTCCTCAGCGCTGCCCCCTGTCCTGCCTCTCCTGAGAGCCCCCCTCAGCGAACCACTGGAGCGGACGTCTTCACGCTAGGCCCTGCTTCTAGGGAGCTGACTGGGGGTCATGGCCACCCTCAGCCATTGCAAGAGGCTAGCCCTTGGGGTCCAAGCCCATGGATGATGGGAGGGCCTTGCCTTTGAAGTGCTGTTGGGGGACAACTCACAGCTGGGCACATGGTCAAATTTGTTCTGCCCAGGGCTTGGCTGAACGCCCCCTCACACGGAGGGGAGCAGGGGGCAGGTGAGAAGGAAAAAACTTGGCCAACATGCTTGAAGACCCCGGTTCAGCCTCCTTTTCCTGCTGGCGCTGGGCCAGGCCTCTCTGGGGAGGAGCTCAGAGAGGGAGAGGGAGAGAGAGAGAGAGAGAGCGTACACGGGTTGGTGGAGGCAGGGATTTCGCCCCGCAACCCAGACTGCAGCTGGGTGCCAGGGCTCAGTGACATCTCTGTGCCGCGGTGATTCAGCAGATGACCACCCCCAGGGCACTCCTCTGTGCTGGCAGCCTCCCTGCGTGGGGAGCACTATGCCAGCACGGGCGGGGCCCACAATTCTGGGTGCTGGAGCTGGCCTGGCGGAGCAGAGTCGCACTGTGGGGGCGCCGTCAGGCCAGGCAGAGGCTGCTCGGGCTGATGGGGGCTCTGCCTGCCTTGGGGCACCTGCCAGACCCAGTCCTCCCTGTGAGGTGGCTGGGGTGGTCTCTACCCAGCCTGGCCTCCCGGAGATCCCTCTTCTTGGATGTGTGCCCTCCCCGGAGCTGAGCCATCTGAACCCCTGGACCTCCACAGCCCTCAGCACCCCCACCCTGAGTGAGAGCCCCCGGTGAATGAGCCCAAACGCCTCCAGGGCAGATATGATGAGTCACTCCTGCACTCCCCCATGTGGCCAAAGCAAATCAGCAATGAAGATTCGCTGAACACGAAGGTGAATCTGTGCCTGCGACTGAGGACGGGGCAAATTAGCTCTTGCCCTGCGAACCTCAACCCTGCAAGGTCCGGGGCTCCCTTCAGAGCCTCTTGACCCTTGTCTGGATGGAGGGGAAGGCTCGGCAGGACAGACACTCGCAGGCTCACGTAGCTGCCCATGCTCGGCCACACTCACCATCCACCCACTCTTTAGTAGCTGCTCTGGGACCTGTCCCTAGGACACCAGAAGACCAGTGGTTCCTCTTCTGGTCCCTGGAGCCCTGATGCACACTTTTGGAACACTTCGTGGGCTGTGCCTCAGAGGTCTGCCTACATTCGACTCTGTGAGGGCTGTGGTTTGATCATATCCATCCTTAGACTCCAAAGCTTGAACAGATGGCTGGGCAGAAACTGGGTGGGGAAGGTCTTGCTAGATGGAAGAATGGAAGGTCAGGTGGTAGAGGGAAACATGGAGAAGGGTGGGAGAAGGATTAACTGTGATTGTGGTGTTCGTGGTTGTACAGACGATAAGGGTGGTCAAAATGGGGGTGGGCTGTTGGGGATCAAGAGTATTGATGATGAAAGTGGTGATGATGGTGTCGATGGTTATAATAAAGACATCACCAACAAGGATGGTGTTATTGACCGTAATGATGGGAAAGGTGACCATAGAATGGTGGTGATGATCACGTCATCATGATGAGAAGGATGTGGCCAGGGAGGGAAAAAAAGGATGTGACCACAATACGGAAGGGTTATTAGTGATCATGATGAGGTTGCTAGTGTAGTGATGATAGTGATAATGATAGTGGTGCTGAAGGTATTAAGGATGATGCTTTTGATGGGATGATGACGATGGAGATGGGGATGGGAATATGATGATGATGATGCTGGTGATGGTGATGCTCGTGGTGATGGAGATGATGACGATGGTGGTGATGGTAATGGTGTTGATGGTGATAATAGTGATGATGATGGTGATTATGGTGATGGTGATGGTGGTGATGGTGATTATGGTGATTATGGTGATGGTGGTGATGACAATGGTGGTGATGGGGATGATGATGATGGTGATGGTAGTGATGGAGATGATGGTAATGGTGTTGATGGTGATAATAGTGATGGTGATTATGGTGATGGTGGTGATGACAATGGTGGTGATGGTGATGGTGATGATGGTGATGGTAGTGATGGAGATGATGGTAATGGTGTTGATGGTGATAATAGTGATGGTGATGATGGTGATGGTAGTGATGGAGATGATGACGATGGTAATGGTGTTGATGGTGATAATAGTGATGATGATGGTGATTATGGTGATGGTGATGGTGGTGATGGTGATAATAGTGATGATGACGATGGTGGTGATGGTAATGGTGTTGATGGTGATAATAGTGATGGTGGTGATGACGATGGTGGTGATGGTGATGATGGCGATGGTGGTAGTGATGGAGATGATGATGGTAATGGTGTTGATGGTGATAATAGTGATGGTGATTATGGTGATGGTGATGGTGATAATAGTGATTATGATGATGGTGGTGGTGATGGTGATGATGGTGATCATTGTGTGTCCAGGGTGATGTGGTGAAGGAGGAGATGACGTTGTTGGTGTCAGTGCTGGAATTGGTGATGGTGGTACTGATAACCGGCACTTGGTTTTGGTGTGAGTGATGAAGACGTTGGCCAGGTGAAGGCCATGGGTGACGATAGGGGTGATAATGGTGGTACCAGGCTCTGAGTGGATTGAGAACTTTTCCCAGGACTGGCTTAGACAGCCATCCACAGGTTTAACTGCCTGCCGCCCAACCTCCTGCCCCAGATGTGGGCTGGCAGGGGAAGTCACTCTCATTCTCTTACGTTTGTCCTCCAGGGAGGCTGTGGCATGGCCCTGGGCCTCTCCCCAGTGGCAGTGGGTCTTGTGGGAGCGCCTCTTACTGAGGGTGGGATCGGGTCACGGCCACACTGTTCCTAGCACAGGCAGCCTGAGCCTGCAGTCTATGGGACGGCCCTCCAGACGCCTCCTCCCGCCTCTCGGGGCTCACTCTCAACTTGACACTGAGGCCCTTGTGGGCTCCTGTCACGAGATTTTATTTTTATGGGGAAAAAGGCAGCATCCACTCGGTTCAGGGAACGTGGTTTCATTGTGTGGCGCTTAGGCTATAAATCGAGGGCTCGTTTCCAGCTGGGGTGTGCAGGGGACTGGCGGCTCCCCGAGCAGCTCCTGCTATGGAAACGGGGCCGTGTGCCACGAATCCCTCACTTGAGGCCTCTGCTCCGGTGATGGGCCCACCTCGGCTGTCTCTGGCCTGGGTGGGGTCCGTGGGCTGGGGCCGGTGGGCTGGGTGGCGCCTAGGGAGGGGAACCCCTTGTCTGCCTGGTCCCCAGTGTCATTGTCTGCCTCAGGCACAGAAATCTGACTTCCCACGGCTGAGGCCAGTGTCCGGGGGTGTCCCTAGGTTCCCGGGATTCCCAGACCCTGCCCAGACCAGGTCTAAAGGAGCCCAGACTCCAAGCCCCACCTGTGGGGGACCCACAGGGCCCTGGGGATAGCCCGAGGGTTCTGGGATCAGTGGGTGAATATCCCTTAGTGGAGGTGGGGCAAGGGCCTGGTTTATACCTCCCATGACCTCAGTGTGCCCCACCATCACCCCTGGGCAGGAGGAGGCCAAAAGAGCAGGCCCTGGAGGCAGTGGCGTCAGCGGAGGTTTTGGCAGTAAAGTAGGGAGGGGGGTGTTCCGGGCCCTTGCAGGAGTGGATCTGGGGGCCTGCCGGGCAGAAGGGCCCCTGTTTCCCAGCTCAGAGCGAGCATGTTTATGGGTGTGGGTGCGGTGAGCTGAAGCTATGGTAGGCGGGGGGCATCCCCAAGGGGCCCTCCATTCTCACCCTGAAGTCCAGGGTTGGGGGTCAGACAACAGCCCCCAGGGCCACAGCCAGGGCCCTCCTCCTGGCCTGCTCCTTCTCTCGCCTAGTGGTTTGGCGCCAGCCCCAGCCCCAGCCCCCACAGGGAGGGCCTGGTCTCCTTCTGGGGTGGACCGAGGGAAGTGGTAACGGTGACTGCCCTCTGCAGGGAGGTCTGAGGGGTCAGGCCAGTAGGCATCAGGCCTGCAGCCGGGGAAACTGGAGCGCAGCAGAGGGAGAGGGCATGGTGGGGAGAGGGGAGGAGGGGAGGAGGGGGAGGCGAGAGAGCGTGCTAGGCAGGCACGCAGCCGGCAGGTGGCGCCCAGGACTTGGATGGGCCTTGGATGCAGGCAGCCGGGTCAGGGACAGAGGAGGACGGAGCAGAGGGCAGGGGCGGCCGTGGGGCTGGGAGAGTGGGCTGCGTGGGAAGACCCTGGAACCCGCCCTGCCTCCACTCAAGGCCCCAGAGCCTCCCCACCCCCAGGTAAGGGACAAGCACAGCACCTCCCAGGGGGACCCCTGCCCACAGGGCGGTTTTCAGGGGGCGCTGACCCCGCCCCCGATGGCTGGCTCCGCCCCTTCCTCACTCTGTGGCCCAACCCAGCCTGAGCCCGCAGGCAGCTTGCCCTCCACGCCCTGGCCCTTGTCTTAGGGGCCGGCCCCCCCCCCTCTGAAATGCTGCCCTTCCAACACCCCCACTCTGGCCAGGGCTCCGCAAGTGTGCCTGCGGGCCGGCGCTCTGTGTGGGGAGAGATCTAAACGAACCCATGAAGGGGAAGAGACTCGGGCAGCGGTTGGGGGTGTGGACATCCATCATGGTCTGTGCTGTGCACCAGTTTCTCAGCAACCTTGGACATTTCCTGACTCCCGGGACACTGGACGGCAGCCTGGAGCTCGGCCAGGGAGAGGAAGGAAGGGACAGAGGCCGGGTCCTGTCCGGCAAGGGTGGGAGAAGCCCGCTGGCCCCACCCTGCCTTCCCAATCAAGCTCCGCAGTCCACAGTGGCCTGCAGCGAACAGACAGGTGGCCCGAAGCCAGGAGGGGGCACGGTGCCCGCAGACGTTAGAGGGGTCATCTCCCACCTCAGAGGCCCCCCCCAGCCCCTCTGTACGGCGTCCCCCCGACCCTAGGGGTGGCTCCAGAGGTTGCTGCCACCCTTCCCAACCCCCCCGCTCAGGCACCTGTCCCGGACATGGAGCTTAAGACCAAGAACGTAGATCAGGGCTGTGGGTTGTGAACCAGACGTGCCGGCCAGGTGTCCTGACCCACCTTGGGGTCGGTCACCATGAGCAGAGTGACACCCCCATCCGCTAAGGAGGCCGAGGCTCAGAGGGCATCTGGGGTTGCTCAGTCCACCTGCACAGTGACAGATGGGCAACGACAGTAATAAGGGGGCCGCTGGCTCCCCGGCAGGGTCCCCGGGGCCCCACCCCACACCGCCAGCCATCCCAAGTCTTCGTGAGACGCTCAGCGTGCGGCGTGGGTCCCCTTCTCCCACGTGATCTTTGCCGACCATCTTTCCAGAGAGATTACAGAACAGTGGACCCCCAACCCCAGGATGGCGGGTGGGGCTGGCCACATAATTGGTGGGGGCCACAGCCAGATGGAAATAAGGGACTTTTGCTCAAAGTTAGTAGGAGCTGCAAGACAGCTACGGCAGAGCACGGCCTGGGGCCGAGAGACAGGTGCCGTCGAGGCACCCCTGTGCGGCAGGCCCTCGCAGCTGGGGACACAAGTTGACATCTGGGAGCCCAGGAGGCTTTGGCCCGGCAGACACTGGGCCCCCGAAGGCCAAGGATCAGCACGGCCCACGCCTGGCACCCCACAGGCCTGCAGCAGACGGGGAGGGGCCCACGCCCACGAAGCGGGAACGGGGGAAGGCGCCGGCGTGGGGCAGCAGTGGGGCCTACAGCCGAGCAGGGTGGCCAGGCCGGCTGCTGGGGGACATCCAGGTCAGGACCCCCGGAGAGAGGCCTCACCTGGACAAGGTGTGCCCGGGCGGAGGTGACAGCTGTGAAGGGCAGGGGCCCAGGCCCCAGCCGCGAGGAAGAAGAGGGAGTAGCTCGCAGACAGAAGGCAGAAGGGGACCCCAAGCCACTGCCCCGTTTCCGGCAGGGGGTTGGCGCCGGGCAGGGGTCCCTCCAGGGCGGCCCCTCTGTGGCGCGGAGCCTGCCTGCGTGGGGAAGCTCCTCGCTGCGTCACGCTGAGCTATTCTCAGCCCGTCTCCTTCTATGGCTCCGGAAGTGTGCTTGGAGGCCGGCGCTCTGTGCTGGGGAGAGATCTAAATGGAGACGCAGGGAACGGCAGGAAAGTTGGCCACCACCCCCTCCCTGGCCGTCCTGAACCCCCAGCTCCGGGGGCATCTGGCCAGGGCCAGCTGGCAGCACACCCCCCATCCTGGCTGGGCCGGCCACGCTCGGGACTCCTGCCGCATGATCCGGTCTGAGTCCCCTGGGCGTCCACGGGGGCGGCGCGGGAGGCACAGCCTGGCTGGGGGCCCAGTAGGGCAGAGAGGAGGGGGCGGCCGCGGGCTCCAACCCCGACAGCTGGGCCCCCAGCTGCTCCTGCCGAGTCCCCACAGGGCTTCCACCCCGGACTGCCAGGACACCGGGCCCCTGGCTCTCCCCATCCCTGAGACCCGCCTAACAGCCCTCAAACAGGCCCTGCCCACCCATAGCTTGGCTCTCCAGCACCTGCCCCTGCTCGGCCTAACGTCCCCCCTGCGGGCCACAGACTCAGGTCGGCGGCCTTGGTCCCCACCTTCACCCACGGCCCGTCTAGTCCCGCTCCCCTCCAGCTCTGCCCCTGGAGAGGGACAGAATCCAGCAGGGCCCCCTGCTTCCCCCTGCCCTGCCGGCGCACCTGTACCCGGCCCACCCCTGCTCACCCTCCGGCTCTCCCCACCCTTCAGGGCGCCTCTGGGCTGCTGGCCCCAAAACATCTGGGGTGCTGGGGAACTTGACTGGAGTCTCCTCAGGGTGGGACCCGGGTGGGTCTCGTCCACCCATGTCCCCAGAGCAAGCTGAGAGCCTGATGCAGTCAGCGAGCAAGAACATGGGTTCGTTGGACAGAAGACCAGGAAGGTGCAGTCGCACACACATACACACTTACACGCCGCACACAAATGTGCACGCGCACACACACGCACACTCAACTGACACACCTCGAGGACGACATTGTGCTCGGGGGCTCTGAGGCGGGCATGAACAAGGCGGGGCAAGGTCACAAAAGACTCCATTAACACAGCGCTAAGAGGCCGGGAAGACTTCCTGGAGGTGGTGACAGTGGGCTCAGAAGTAGAAAACAGGTAAAACCATGATGAGTTTTTATGCTTAGGTTTTAAAACCCGAGAGGCCTCTGTCATTTGAACCGGGGGTGATGTGCGCTCGGCTGGATGGGGCACTCCGGTGGAGGGGACAGACCGGCCACAGGTCCAGCCTCCTCCCTGCCACCCACCATTGCCGTCAGCCTCTGAGCCGCCCGAGAACCTCGGCCACCGTTTAGTACAGTCTGCCTGTTGTGTGACAAGGACACCGCTGGGGCCAGAGGGGTTGAGTGATGCGCAGGAAGCCACATGGCGCCCCCAGGAGAAGTGGTGTGAGGAGGCGGGTGGCCCGTGGAATCTCAGACCCAGCCAGAGGCACCTGCCGGGCCGAGGGGACATTTTAGATCCAGACACTGCGTGGGTGGCCCCACGGTGGGAAGCGTGCATGGAGCGTGTCCCGGGCCCAGCTCCCTGTCCGGGGCTCCTGCCCCGCACACCTGCCTCCTGGAGTGGGGACACCGAGGACCCCCCACCCTCGATGCCACAATGGCCTCCCTCCTGTCCTGTCGTGGGTCACAGTGGGGCGCCAGCCGGACTCCCTGGAGGCCATGGGCTGCTCCTTGAAGGGCAGAGTCATGACCTACGGGTGCCTGCAGTTCGCACGGGCCACACGCAGCCCGTGTCCTCCGGGGCCTATGGGGGTCGTGACAACACCCCATTTTAGGGGCAATCTGCACCTCCTGTGCCCCACCTTGCTTGGCACCTCCCTTGTCGGGCTCAGGAACTGTTCTGAATGGATTACTGACTCGCCCCATAGCTGGAAGGGCAAAGGTTCTTTGCAGGGGAGAGTACTGATGCCAGGAAGGGGCAGGGCCGGGAGGACTTCAGAGGACTTACCCGCGGTTGCACAGGGCGCAGACTGAGCTCGCAGACGCCTCCAGGAGCCTGCAGCCTGTCCTCGCACGCCCTCACCACGGTGCCCTGGCTCTGCCTCCCTCGCTGTGGAGCTCGGACAAGTCCCTGGCCCTCTCTGGGCCTCATCTTCCCCGTTCTGGAGGGCGGTGGTGAGGCGGGCCTCGGGCTCTGGGGCCTGACCTCCCGGCCCGGAGGGGATGCCTGCAGGACCCGAGGTGCGGCTGGCTGAGGCACCTCGGTGCCAGCATCTTGGAAAAATACAAAACTTTCCTTGGAGGCTGGATGGGGAGGGAGGCGCGAGGCAGGAGGCAGGAAGGAGGGAGGGGGGAGAGGGTCTGGTGTGTGGGGGCCCAGAATGAACAGGCTGCCTGTTCCAGGGACAGGACGCAGCACACACACCCTGCCAAACCGCAGGGAAGAGGAAGTTTGGAAGGGGAGGATCGGAAGGAAAATGTTCCCTGGGCTCTGAGTGCTCGCTCACATACCTCTGCCTCCCGTGGGCAACCCCCCCCCCCCCCAAGCCAGCGCTCAGCCCCCCAGCTCGGGTCTCTCAACAGGACGCGGGCCTGCACCGCGGGGTCTCCTGACACCCCTGCCCCCAGCTGCCCTGGCCTCCCGGGGTCTCTCGGAGGCTGCTCTGGCTGTGGCAGGTGCATCAGGCAGGTGTGCCTGAGGGACCCCCCCCACTCTCATTAGCAGGTCCCCCCACCTCTTGAAACCTCCGTGAAAACAGGGCAAGAAGTCTTGAGAAGTGAAACGGAGCCCTTGTCTCTTCCGCTATCCTGGCGCCCCCAGCTCTCTGCCCCTCCACCCACCACCCTTTCTTCCTCTTTGACCTTGGCCCAATCTCACCTCTAACACGTTGTGTCGGGGGCCCCCCCTGGCCTCTGCCTCTCCAGGCCTCCTCTGTGCCCCTGCTCCCTGCGCCCCGCTCCAGGGCAACAGGCCCCCAGGGGAGGGCCGCTGGGTAGGGGCAGGGCAGGGCCCAGGTGTTGGGCTCAGACCCCAGGCCTTTCTTCCAGCTGCTTCCCCCCCCCCATGCCGCCCCACATCGCTGGGGCCTGTGCAGCCGCCCCAGTGCTGCCTCGGAAGCAAGGAAGCAGCGAGGCCGAGCGCCCCCTCCCGAGGAGATGATGGAGGCGCTGGGCCGCCAGAGGGCCCAGGGGACCCAGGATGGGCCTCGCCCTTCCCTCCAGGCTCCACCGGCTGTGGCTGTGGCGGCAAGTGCAATGAGGCCACGTGAGCCAGGAGGGACCACAGGCCAAGGCTGGGCGGGAAGGGCCAGGGGACCCCAGGCAGCCCAGCCCCCCCTTTCTCCTGCACAAGGACGGGGCCACAGAGCTGGCGGCTGGAGTGAGAGCGGGCGCAGGAGTGTCCCAAAGGAGCCTGTGCTCATAGCCTGGGTGCTAAGTGGTGTTAAAGGCTGTGGCCCCAGGAGATCAGCTGGGAGGGCCCGGTGCAAACACGGGAAAGCCTGAGGCCTGTGAGTCCCCGGGGCACAGGCAGCCTGGCGCCTCGATGAGGATTACCCGCCAGGCCAGCACAGCGGGGGTCAGGGGACCTGCACTCAGGGGTCCCTAGAGGAGAGGGCTGGGTCACAGAGCAGCCAGAGGAAGGCAGGTCCAGCGGAGGCCACAGGCTCTGCTTGGGGTGCAGTGGGGGATATGGCTCCCCGAGGCCGTGACTTTGGGAGGGAGACCTCACCTTGAAATAGGCATCCTAGCATCACAGACCAGCACCCGGGGTCTGGGAGCCTCGAGCCCCAGTGGAAGACCGGACCCCAGAGGGGACTGAATGGGGGGCGGGGTGGGGGGTGTTGCCGCCTGGATCCAGTGTTGGGCAGACCCCCCTGCCCCACGGAGCCCTCCTTCTAAAGTAGGTTCAAGGAGCAGCTGGCCACCTTGGGTCCGGCGGTGGGGGTGGGGTTCCCCAGGCCCTCCCTCCCTCCCTGTGCAGCTTACCCCTCCCCCCTCCCTCTCCCCAACCCGCAGCCCTGAGCGGTCCTGCTCCGGGTGAGGCCCAGGGCTGGAGGCCCTCACTCTGTGCCTTCACCCCTGCTTGAGGGGGAGAGGGGCACCGCGGAGCAGGGCAGGGCAGACCCCCCATCCCACCCCCCTCGCGGCAGCGGGGAGCCAGCAGCGAAGAATGGAGCCCAGGGCCCCAGTGCGGGGGTTTGCTGAGGGCTTCTGGGGTGATAATTGGGCGGCGATTAAGTGTTCCGAGCAGAGGCTGTCGTCGCCTGTCACCTGTGCTGGCCAGCACTGCGCAGCCTCCCTGCAGGTCCCTGGCCGTCTCCGCGTGACCCGCCAGCACCCCCTTCCCTGGACTGTGCCTCCTCACGCCCACAGCAGGCCGGTGTGACCGCGGCAGAGGGGGCACCGAGAGACACCCCCCCCCCCCCCGACAGAGGTGGTGCTCGCCCAGCCCCTGGCCCCCCACCCTCTGGGCCCTGGCTGAGCTCCCCTCTCCCGGGAGCCCTGCTGCTGTGTTGTGGGGTGCAGCCGGGGCTGGAGGTCACTGTGGGGCTGAGACCCAGAGAGCTGTGCCTGGCCGGGGCCACCCAGCTGGTCGGGAGACCTGGGCCCGAGTGTCACAGGGGCCACACGCGGTCTTTGTGGGCCGCTGGCCATCCAGGTGCTGGCTCTCTGGCACTCCCACGGGCACACGCGGCGTGCGCACACACACGTGTGAGTGTGGCCTCTGCCCAGCTGGCTCATCAGGTGTCCCCCTGACAACGGCCCTGAGACACAAGCCCCGGCTCACCCCAGACACGCGCAGACTCCCGGCTACGTGCGGCCCCCGTGGTGACCAGCCAGCCACACGTGTGGGCCGGGCCACACTCCCCACCACCGCACAGACACCTCACACAAGGCCACACGCAGGCCTGCGGCCTCCTGCGGCTCCCAGGAACCCAGCCGGCAGGGCTGGGCCGCCAGGGCTGGGCAGCTCGGGGATTCCTGTTCTCACAGCTTCTCTGCCCGGCTTCCCCTCCCTACTCCGCACTGCCCCGCCACCCTCCCTCTCTGCCCACCCACTCGCCTTTAATTAGAAATGCCAGGAGAGCGATTTTGGGCAAGCTTTTGCCAGCAAGACACCCCTCCCCCCCCAACCAGGGGTGGGAGCTCCGAAGGCGAAAGGAGACAGATTGGCTGGGGTGGGGGGAGGGCTTCCAGGAAAGCAGGGGGAAGGGGCTGGGGGGGCAGGAGTGGGGATTCCAGAGAGTGTGTGAGTCAGATGAGGGGACAGGTGGGGGTATGAGTGTGTCTGGGGGGAGGTGGGTGGGGGTATGAGTGTGACTGGGAGGCGAGTGGGGGATATGAGTGTGTCTGGGGGATGGGTGGATAGTGGGTATGGGTGTGTGTGAGGGGTGGGCGGGCGGGGGCAAGTGCCAGCGTGCGCCCTGTGTCTGAGGGAGGGTGGGAAGCTGGCCGCAAGGGGCTGCGGTCTCTTGACTCACTGGCCGTGTGTCTGCGGGCCTCTGGCCGTGAGCAACGTGTGCTACCTGTGCCCGCAGAACATCGCAGGGCCTGGGACCCAGAACCATCCATCCTGGGGTAACCCAGAAAGGGTGTCCCTCCCCCACCACTGTTGCCAGGGAGGCAGAAGGGGCCTCCCTCCCAAGGGAATCTCAGCTTCCGGAGCCCCATTCCTTATATGGTGTTTACTTCTCTCTGCCTCTCCTGACTGCTAGGCTGCCGGCACCCTTCTCCTCCACCCCCGCCTCCTCCTTCCTTCCCCCTCCCCCTCCCCCTCCTCCTTCCTTCTCTTCCTTCCTTCCTTCCCCCTCCTCCCTCTCCCTCCTCCTTCTCCCTTCCCCCTCCCCCTCTTCCTTCTCCCTTCCCTCCTCCCCCTCCTCCCTTCCCTCCTCCTTCGCCTCTCTTCCCTCCTTTCCTTCCCCTCCTTCCTTCCCTCCCCCCCCTTCTTCTGCTCCCTTCCCTCCTCCCCCTAACCCCTTCCATCCTCTCAGAAGTCTTGGAGCTTCTGACCAGGTTCCCTCTGTGTCTTGGGGGCTTCAGGGAGCAGTACCCCTTCATCTCCTCCACTGCCCTCACAACCCCCCCTCCCCACTCCCGCCTCCCCGCAGGGATTGGCGTCCAGACTTCCCCCGGAGGCACCACAGGGACAAGTCTTGGGCCTCCCCAAAGGCGTGGGAGTGGGGGTCCAGTCCAGCCATTGCCACGCTGGTGTCACACATCCACACCACTGTCAGGGGCCCGGGGCAGCGCCCAGGCCTGGGTGCACGACCCTCCCACGTGGAATGCAGGACCAGCCCAGGCCCAGGCCCCCCCCCCCCCCCCCCCCCGCCCCGGACTCGACAGCACCCCAGGGAACGGATAGGCAGGAGCTGGAGGCCACACCAGGGAACTCACCCCTGGCGCCTGGGAGCGCGTCCAGGAAAGCTAGGAGCCTTGGGCTCCAGGAAAGGAGGGGGTCTGGGTGTCTGTCGGGGTCGCTGCCGGGACTCATCCGCGGCTCAACACCCCGCGACCCCGGGCAGGACCGAGGCAGGGGTGGGGGCGCTGAGGCCCCGGGAGAGCGGAGTCAAGCACCACCCCGCCCCCCTAGGAAGGACCCACACCAGAGAGGGGGCAGCGGATCCTGAATCCCTGGGGGAGGGGCTTCCTCCTAACCTTTGGGCGCGTGGGGGCAGCAACCGACCCGCCCCGAGCCCCCTGGGGGCACACACCTGCGCTTCCCCGCCGGTCGCGGGCAGGGGCGTGTCGCCGGGTCCGGCCACCTTCCCTCGCCCCGCGGGCTGAATGAGCCGGGGAGGGGGCGCAGGGAGCCAGCCGGCGGATTAGTCACCCCGGCCGATGGCGCGTGCAGGGGGTGGGTGCTCCCTCGGCGCCGGGAGCGCGGGCGGGCGTGGGGGGCGGGGCGCGCGGGGCGGGGCGGCTCGCCGGGGCCAATGGGAGCGGGGGCTCGGCGAGGGGCCGCCCACGGCCGCGCCAGCCGCATAAAGAGCCCGCGCCGGCGGCTGGCCGCAGAGCTCGGCGCCGCCGCTCCGACCGCTCTCCGCCGCTCTCCCTGCGCTCCGCCGCGCCCGCGCCGGGGACACCGAGGACCCGGCTCCACCGCGCCGCCGGCCCAGGGGCACTTCGCAGCCCGCCGCCTCCCGCCCGTCCGAGCGCCGCGGCCACCTGCTCACTCCCTCCGATGGAGCTGGACCACATGAAGAGCGGCGGCCTCCACGCCTACCCCGGGCCGCGGGGCGGGCCGGCCGCCAAGCCCAACGTGATCCTGCAGATCGGTAAGTGCCGCGCCGAGATGCTGGAGCACGTGCGGAGGACCCACCGGCACCTGCTGACCGAGGTGTCCAAGCAGGTGGAGCGGGAGCTGAAGGGGCTGCACAGGTCGGTGGGTAAGCTGGAGAGCAACCTGGACGGCTACGTGCCCACCGGCGACTCGCAGCGCTGGAAGAAGTCCATCAAGGCCTGCCTGTGCCGCTGCCAGGAGACCATCGCCAACCTGGAGCGCTGGGTCAAGCGCGAGATGCACGTGTGGCGGGAGGTCTTCTACCGGCTGGAGAGGTGGGCCGACCGCCTGGAGTCCATGGGCGGCAAGTACCCCGTGGGCGGCGAGCCGGCCCGCCACACCGTGTCCGTGGGCGTCGGGGGTCCCGAGAGCTACTGCCACGACGCCGATGGGTACGACTACACGGTCAGCCCCTACGCCATCACCCCGCCCCCCGCCGCCGGCGAGCTGCCCGGGCAGGAGCCCGCCGAGGCCCAGCAGTACCCGCCCTGGGCGCCCGGCGAGGACGGGCAGCCCGGGCCCGGCGTGGACACGCAGATCTTCGAGGACCCGAGGGAGTTCCTCAGCCACCTGGAGGAGTACCTGCGGCAGGTGGGCGGCTCCGAGGAGTACTGGCTGTCCCAAATCCAGAACCACATGAACGGGCCGGCCAAGAAGTGGTGGGAGTTCAAGCAGGGCTCCGTGAAGAACTGGGTGGAGTTCAAGAAGGAATTCCTGCAGTACAGCGAGGGCACGCTGTCCCGCGAGGCCATCCAGCGCGAGCTGGACCTGCCGCAGAAACAGGGGGAGCCGCTGGACCAGTTCCTGTGGCGCAAGCGGGACCTGTACCAGACGCTGTACGTGGACGCCGAGGAGGAGGAGATCATCCAGTACGTGGTGGGCACCCTGCAGCCCAAGCTGAAGCGCTTCCTGCGGCACCCGCTGCCCAAGACCCTGGAGCAGCTCATCCAGAGGGGCAAGGAGGTGCAGGATGGCCTGGAGCAGGCCTCCGAGCCCGCCGGCCCCCAGCTGCCCGCCGAGGAGGAGGCCGAGGCCCTCACGCCGGCCCTCACCAGCGAGTCTGTGGCCAGCGACCGGACCCAGCCCGAATAGAGGGCGGCCCAGGCCGCAGCCCGCCCGCCACCCCCCGCCCGTGGCCTTTGCCAACCAGGACTGTCCGAGCCGGGCCGAGCCCCGTGCGGGGGAGCTCTCGTCCCCCGCCCGCTGGGCACCCCACCTCCGCCTCCCGGCCGGACTCGCACAAACACGCGTCATCCAGACGTGGACACTCTCCCCCCACCCCCCCCCCCCCCCGTCCTGCGGGGCCCCTGCCTCGTCACCTGCCTTTCTCCTGTCTGTCTTTCCCGGCCCCCATCCGCACCCTGCACACTCTCAGGCCGTGACCCGACTTCCAGGCTCCCTTATTCCGCCCCCCGCCTGGGCCCTCCGGGCGTTCAGAGGTCAAGTGTCCGGGCGGCACAGGCCAGTGCGCACCAAGCTCGAGGGACACCCCGGAACAGACGCGAAGACAGACCGGTGCCGCCGGAACCCTGGCTTCTGGCGATCGCTGCGCGGCCGGCTGGCACTCGCGTCGCCGCCTCGGGCAGCTGGCCAGCCTCGGGCCACGAGGCCCCTCCTCCTGGAGGACACTGAAGCGTAAGACGCAGCAGCAGCAGCAGCAGCAGACCTGGCGTCCTGGTGCCTCCTGGCCCCTCAGGTGAGCCCCTGCCCCACGGCACCACCCCGGGGGGGGGGGGGCGCTGTAGAGTAGGGAGGACCCAGGGCCCGTCCATTTTCCGGGTGAGCCCACTGAGGCTCAGAGGCATCCCCAGCGAGTTAGCTGCAGGGGTGGGGTGTTGGGGGGCCGCAGCGCAGAGCGGTGGGGAAGGAGCAGAGACCCCAGGGATCGGGGAGGAGGGCTGGGGGAGTGCTGAGCCAGCTCTCACACGACCCGACCCCGGTGCTTTCTCCTCAGCATCAGTGATTCACACCAGCCTGGAAAAAGATCGGCTGGGCTCGATGACTCACTCACGGCGGGCGGAGGGTCCCACAGGGCCCGAGTCCTCACACTCAGCTGAGGAGCCGGGAGACTGACGACAGGTAAGGGGCCCCATCTCTCCCACCGAGACCCTATCCCTCAGCTGTCCTTCCCGGGGCCCCAGGCCCGGCGGCCCCCAGCGGCGCTCTGGGCAAGCCGGGGGCCGCCCCATAACGTCCACCCACACCCTTCCTGCGGAGCTCCTCCCAGCCTCTGGCCTGTCCCTGACACCCCCCCCCCCCCCCGCGCCCCGTGTCTTTCTTTCAGGTCCCAAGGCTCCCACAGAGTCTTTGCTGCTTGCCTGGCACTTCCCCTCCCCTCTCCTCCTGCAAGCTGCCTGCACACGAGGAGACGTTGAGGTCGGCGAGAGGGGCTGCAGAGAGAGGACAGGCCCGGCGGAGAGCTGGAGGTGAAGACGGGCCAGCGTGAGGGCCAGGGCCTGCCGCCAGGCCTGCCCCGCTGGCCACCAGCCCTCCCGCCCCCAGGTCCGCTGTGGCTGGAGTCGGGGTCGGCCACCTTCGGCCCTGCCTCGCTCCGGCCCAGGAACCCCCCGGCCACGGCACGGCGGCCGTCCTCTCCTACCAGAGCTTTCCGGGAGCTCTGACGCCGAGGCCACAGCCCCTGCTCCCGCCCGCAGCCCCAGGCCCGCAGCCTCAGCAGTGCCCCGAAGCCTTTGCCCCTGGGGCTTAAGCGGGCTCTCTGCCAGGCCCCGCCATTGCCAGGGTCCGGACCCCCACCTCTCCAAACACCAGCACCCCGGTGCAGACTGGCCACTCAGGTCTGTAGCCCCAGCAGGCCCTGGCTGGGGGTCCTCCTTTCCACCTGTCCAGTGGGGGTTCCCAGGTTCAGAAGACTGGTGTCTGCAGAAGATTCTGTCAACCCCGACATCATGCACTCCTGCCAGCACCCCCAGATTTTATTTTTGCACATAAGCCATAACCCACACTCACAAGCTGGCAGGGGCTGCAGGGAGGCCCCAGGGTCCTCAAGAGGGTGTGGCCAGCCCTCCCTGTCCCCAGTGGATCAGGCCTTGATGTCAGGCCAAGCTGTGTGCAGCCCCCTGTCACCTTCCCTGAAGACAGACTTTTTAAGTTTTTGTTAATAAAACACTGAAACTTCTCGGTGCGCGCTGTCATTTCTCTGTGGACTTGGGTTGGCGGGCATGGAGCGCGGAGGGAGGCAGCTCGGGGTGGTGGGTCCCTGGAGCCCCCACAAGTGCAGACTGAAGGGTCTCTGGGGACCTAGGGAGCACAGGCCCATCACCCCACAGGCCAGTTGGTCAGGGTCCTGGATCCTCAGGGTAGAAGGGCCTTAGGGGCTCCCCCCACAGAAGCGAACGCCTGAGGCAGCCGGCAGTGGGTGAGACTGGGCGGAGCCCTCGCTGTAGCTGAGCTGAGCACTGTGCCCCCAAATCCTCCGCCCACTGCCTGCTGGGGTGTGTGTGGTGGGGGTGTCCTAAGAAGTCTGCTGCCAGGGCTCAGCCCACACGGAGGCCTAGGGCTAGAAGCCAAGGGGGTCTTCTCGGGCATCGAGCCCCGGGGACCCAGACAAGGCAAGATCCCCACTGGGAGGTGACCCTGACAAGTCCTGGGTCATAAACTTGGTCTCTCCAAGCCTGTCTCCTCATCTGCAAAATGGGCATACCATCACTAATCTAATCCACGCGTGGGTTCGAGAACTGAGACATGAGGGCCGTTCGATGCCCCGTGGGCGGTTGGCCTCACCTGCCTCTGTGGGGTCACCAGGCCCCCAAGACAGAGGGAGAGATAGCCTGGTGGGGGCTCAAACCCCTGTTCCAGCCAGCGTTCAAGGAGAAGCAGGCCCAGTGGGGGCGGATGGTGAGCGGTTGGTTGTGAGTTTTCTTGCTCAGTTGTGGGCCCGGCTAGGCCAGTGCATAGGCCGTAGGGCAGGCTGGAACCCCCCTCCCCTCCCTACACCCCCCCCCCCGCCGGGCTCAGGCTGAGCTACTGTGGGACAGCTTCTTCCTAGGTGATGGCTCAGCTCTGCTCTTAAGACCCATCAACGGATTGAGCCAGACCCACCCAGATTGCCTTGGTGATGATCTGCCTTAAAGTCAACTGACGATAGGCTTCGGTCACACCTGCAAAAGGCCTTCATGAGAGTTTGATTGGATGCCCGGGGACGGTTCCTTAGCTAGGCTGATGTGTATAAGTGACCAGCCCCAGTGCCACAGTCATGGACAGGGGCTTGTCAGGTACCCAGCACAGGTCCTGCCCTTCCAAAGGGGATGCTCTGCTCCGGGGGCGGCGGGGGGGTGGGGGGGTGCTGGGCCAGGCGGCGGGGGCAGGGGCAGGGGCAGGGAGTGTGAGCCCCGCCCAGCCTGGGGAGGGCTGCCCCTGCTAGAGCTTCGATGCAGCATCGTGGTGGAGGACGCGGCCTGCTGGGCACACAGGGGAGGCCCGGGGCGGGCAGGAAATGAGCCGGAGCAGAAAGCAACACCTGCCACAAGGAAATGTCGTCACCCTCCGCATGGAGAGGGCTGGCGGCCCTGAGCACGGTGCTCCCGTGGCGAAAAGGCAGCCTCTTCCCTATTCTTCCCTCGTGTTTCTTTTAAATAATGGCAACTCTGACAAGAATGGGGAGAGGAAATTGACGGGAACAGGAGGCAGGGGCACCATGGTGATGCCTGGGAGGCAGGGATTTCTCCCGGAGACAGGCTACAGCTCACATCAAAGGCTGGAAACTGTAGGGGCCTTTTCTTTTCAATAAGAAGTTACTTCCGGTAATCGGGTGATTGTGAAACAGGCTCTCGGAGCACTTGCAGTAAGTAAGGGAGATGTGGTTGAGTCCCTGTGTCCTCAGAGCCTGGCGGAAGGCGGAGCAGGGGGGGCTCGTGGGGTGGAGGGGCCCAGCCCCAGTGACTCTGGGCACAGGATGTTTCCCATAAGGGCCCGCCTCACCCCTCCCCGGTCCCGCCCATCCATTGTCACAGACCACCCAGCCTCCTCTCCTGACTAGGGGATGGGGGAGACTGAGGCACGGGGAGGGGCTGTGCTTGCCTCCTTTTGGGGATCAGTGCTGGGACTGGAGGCAGGGCATCCAGGAGCCCTGGGGGACTCACCCTGCCAACCCAGCTTGGTGGGGGGCTTCTGAGCCACGTGGACGTGAGCTCAAGTTCCCAGGGATGCCTTTTCTAGAAAATCAAGTCTGCCCATAGCGCTGGCGTGAGGGTCCGTGGGCAGGGTGCCCAGGCCGCAGCGGGTGCTCAGTGGGTGCCCTGCTGCCCCTGCAGAGCTCAGTGGGGACTTGGGCCTTGCATATCCCCTGAGGTGCTGTTGGGGATGGGCCGCTGGCCGCAGCAGTTAGGAAACTGCCTCAAAGGGGCACCTGGGGGATTCAGTTAGTTAAGTGTCCGACTTCGGCTCAGGTCATGGTCTCACAGTTTGTGGGTTCAAGCCCCGCGTCGGGCTCTGTGCTGATGGCTCGGGGCCTGGAGCCTGCTTCAGATTCTGTGTCTCCTCCCCTCTCTGCCCCTCCCCCATTCATGCTCTGTCTCTGTCTCTGTCTCTCTCTCTTTCAGAATAAATAGACATAAAACAATTGTTTTTTAAAAAAGGAAACTGCAGGAAGAAAGGGGCTGGGGAAAGTGTAGCAGTCAGAGGGAGGTCAAGCTGCTGTAACAAAGAGGCCCGACAAACAAAACAGCTTATTTTCTGCCACATAAACATGTGGCTGGCAGCTGGGCTCTATCTGCTTACTCAGGACCTTCCGAGGGCTCTGCCGCCCCCAGGCCACTGTCTCCGTCTGCTGGTGAAGGCCAGAGGAAGGGCCCAGAGACAGGAAAGGCATACCGTAGTGTTTAGGCCCAGGGAGGCCCCGGGGAGGAGGCCCATCGCTGCCAGCCACAGCCAGCACAGGGGATGCTGTCTCGGGTCCACAGGCAGCTGCCAAGGGCCCACACGCGTGCAGGAGGGAGGGAGAGGTCTCGGTGGACAGCCGGAGGACAGAAGGCCACATGGAGGACCGTTTGCGGTGATGTGAACTCCACCCTGCCCAACGAAGGTCTGGCCTCTGGCCTCGGCTGCTGGGAGGTCACCGCCAAGCCCGGGGACATCCAGAGTCCAGCGTCCTTGTTTCCCCGGGGCTCTGGGCCACACGGGATCGGCTCGGCCTCCTGAGGGGCCGGAGACTGAGGTCAGCCACGCGGGCAGTGAACCGGGTCTATGCGACGGAGGCCAGATAAAGGCCTCGCACGCCGGGGCTGGGGGCTTCCCCGGGTGGCGACGCTGGTGCGTGCCATCACGTCGCTGCCCACGGCCCCATGGGGAGGGGACAGTTTGCACCCTCCTGGGCCCTGCCCGGTGCGCCCCAACCCCTGGCTGATGGTGGTGTGTCCTTTCCCCGCGATAAACCATGACTGCGAGCGTGACGCCCCCAGGGGGTGCTGGGAGTCCTCCTGGCGGACGATCCCGGGGACCCCAGAGTCTACAGCTGGCATCAGAAGTGAGGGTGGTCCGGAGGATTGTTCCAGGTGACATCATTTCACAGGTGATGTGACTCTAGTCCATAGGGGACTTTTAACTCCAAGAGGATTTAGGATTAACGTAGACACTTAAAAGAGAGATGGGGCGCCGTGGTTCAGTCGGACTTTGGCTCAGGTCACGATCTCACGGCTCACGGTTCAAGCCCTGCCTCCGGCTCTGTGCTGACAGCGCGGAGCCTGCTTCGTATCCTCTGTCTCCCTCTCTCTCTCTCCCCCACTCGTGTTCCCTCTCTCAAAAATAAATAAACTAAAAAAGAAATTTAAAAGAGAATCAACCTCAAAACGTTACCATCTTTGCCAAGAATTTGTATGTGCTTCATATTTTAAGCATTTTCACACTGCAGACAATTTGGCTGATAGAAATGATGCCGACGCGGACTGTCTCACTGGGCCCCTGGTTACGCTCGCGGCTTTGGGTAGAAACCATATACGATTTTATGTACAGTGTTGGAACGTTGGGAAGAGCTTAAGAACCACCATACCGTTCAGCATCATTTACTGAGTTTATAATAATTAAGTTTTTGGAAACTTCACAACGTCTGACAAAGTAGATTCCATGTAGAATATGTTAATCTTATGGATGTAGCTTAAAAGGCTTGAAGACAGGGGCACCCGCGTGGCTCAGTCAGTTGAACGTTGGACTTCGGCTCAGGTCACGATCTCACGGTTCGGTTCATGGGTTCGAGCCCCGCATCTGGCTCTGCACTGAGAGTATAGAGCCTGCTTGGGATACTCTCTGCCCCTCCTCTCCCCCTGCCCCTCTCCTCCTCCCTCTGCCCTTCCCCCCCACCTCCTTACCTCTCCACCTCTCTCTGCCCCTCTCCCCACCCTCTCTGCTCCTCTCCCCTCTGCCCTTCCCCCTCTCTCTGTCCCTTCCCAGAGTGCTGGCCTGCCACAGGCAAGGTCTCTCTCTCTCTCTCTCTCTCTGTCAAAAAGAAAAGGCTTGAAGACATAAATGGGACCAAACGTTACTTTGAAGTGCCCTCAAGTGGCTCTGAGCAGTGAGGACTGCAAGTGTAACTTGGAATCTGAAGGGAAAGCTTGGTTGGGGGTCGGTAATTGGCCTGTTACAGCACTAGTTTAAAGAACAAAGTGGCCTCTGAGCCCTCGGCCCAGCACAGGAGCGCTCCCTCGCAGGGGACTGCCGTCCCCGTGCCCCCTGAGTGACTGGTGGCCACTGTCCAGCTGACCTGTCCTGCCCCCGATGCTCCCACTCCCCATCTCGTCCCCTGCTCTGCTCCCCGGGCTCCTACTTTTCCTCCTTCTTCCCTCCTCTTCCTTTCAGTTGGATCTCTTTGGGGTCTCCGGGTCCCTGTTGTCTCTGTCTCCATCTCTCTCTGTCTCTCTCCCTTATGACAGGATTCCCATGATAGGGTCCCCTAAGATGGGGTCCCTAGAAGAGGATCCCCTAGGACAGGATCCCCTAGGGCGGGCTCCTCTAGGACAGGATCCCCTAGGACAAGATCCCCTAGGACAGGCTCCTCTGAGACAGGCTCCCCTAGGACAGGATCCCCTAGGACAGGCTCCTCTGGGACAGGCTCCCCTAGGACAGGATCCCCTAGGACAGGCTCCTCTGGGACAGGCTCCCCTAGGACAGGATCCCCTAG
The DNA here is from genome assembly GCF_027475565.1 of Acinonyx jubatus. Classification (NCBI taxonomy): domain Eukaryota; kingdom Metazoa; phylum Chordata; class Mammalia; order Carnivora; family Felidae; genus Acinonyx; species Acinonyx jubatus. Next base: position 1,717,901 of record NC_069394.1, read on the forward strand.
GACAGGCTCCTCTGGGACAGGCTCCCCTAGGACAGGCTCCCCTAGGACAGGATCCCCTAGGACAGGTTCCTCTGGGACAGGCTCCCCTAAGACTGGCTCCCCTAGGACAGGATCCCCTAGGTTGGGGTCCCCTTCGACAGCCCCATATTCTCAACCTGGAAACTGAGGCACAAGGAGGTACAGGGACAAGACCAAGATTGCCATGAACCGGCTAGACTCTTGCTCCCCATGCCTCCTGCCTGGAAGATGCTGGCAACAGTGTCCTCACCGGAGGGATGTTTCTGAGCCCACACCCTCCCCCACTCCGCCTGGCACACGCTCTCCCTCCTGGAGGCAAAGGAGCAGGTGGTCCTGTGTCTACAGGAGAGCGCTCTGCTTCGGGCCCTGCCTTTGCCCCCACCGACCCCTGGTTCCAGATCCAGCCCGGACCGTGAAGCTCCCCGTGCTTCTTCCTCCCCTGGGCTCCTCCACCAAAGTCCCCGCAGACCCGCCACCCAGGGGCCCCAGGGGCTCCCCCACGCTGCTGCGCTCCCAGCCTCTGCCCTACTTTCCGGGCAGTAGCCGTCGCCTGTTTCCTCCAGGAGGGAGGCCGGGCAGACGCAGCCCCGCGGCCCTGGGCTCCAGCGGCCCCAGCATGGGGCCAGGAGCTGCAAGGGGGTCCTCCGGCCCGCAGCCCCCATTCCCCTCTCCGATGGAGCCTCAGAGCCGGACCGGCCGCCGTATGGACCGGGAGGCGGAGGCCCCGGAGGGGCAGGGAGTCACCAGGTGAACCAGACGGCCCCCTTCGAACCTCTGTCCGCTTCAGGCTGAGTCTTTGGGGCGGTGTGAAAGCCGGACATCCGGAGGCAAGCTTTCCTTCCTGGGCCTCGTCCTCTCTTGTCCTCCCTCCCCTCCCTCTGCAGCCCCACCCGGGCACCTCTGTGGGCACGCCGCTCCCCTCCCTTAGCCACGCCAAAGCCGCCCTGCCCAGATGACCAGACGACCCCAGCGCCGACCCCGGGCCACCCTGGGGGACGCGGGTGAGGGCAGCGTGGCCTGAGCCGGGAGCTGAAGCCAGACCGCGTGTCACCGCCAGGGGCACCCCAGACGCTTCACCGCGGCTGACCAGTCCCACTCTCGACTCTGCACCCGAATCTGCACCCTTTGCCCCGGGCCTCGCGATGCCCCCAGTCCCGGCCGGAGCCTGCTTGTCCTCCCACAGTCTCAGACTGCGTCTGCAGGGAGCCCCAATTCCAGACCCCTGCTCCCAGCCGCCACCCCGCTGTGCTGGGGGGCGCCACCTCACGGGCCAGAAGCCCCTTTGGCAGGCCTCCCTGGCCTCCTCGTCCCCCTCCTTCCCCGGCCCCCCTCTCTCTGTCTCTACCTCTGCCCCCTTCTCTCTGTGCAGCCTCCTCTGGCCCCTCCCGTCCTGCCAGCCACTTTGTCCTTCCAGAATCCCTTAGAAGCAAACCTCCTCCCGCCCCCCCCCCCCCCGCCCCGTTCTCTCCCGTAGGCGCCCGCCCTCTGCCTGGCTCTTCCCAGCTATTTCCTGCCGCCCACCTCTGTGCACACTGCTCCAGAACGCCTCCTCCCTCGGACCTGCCCTCTGCAGGAGCCCTGGACCTTGGGCACAGCCCCACCTGAATGACTTCTGAGCACAGCATCCTCGGCTCAGGCCCAGAAAGGGCCGGTGGGGGGGGGGGGGGGCGGCGTCCCTCTCCGAGTCCCTTCCCCCGTCCACAGCTGGGCCCCAAGCTTGGCTCTGACCCACGGGAGGACACGCGCCAGCCGCGCCCCCCTCTGCCCCGCCTCTGAGCCTTGGTGCCACACAGAGCGTGCCAGGCTCCGGCCCAGGCGCCCGGAAGAGGGGCGTCTTGTTTAGAGGCTGCTCCCCAAAGACAGCAGCTACTTGATCAGGGAGCGAGCACCCCGCCCCAAGGGTAACCGGATGGCTCTAGAAGGAGGGTCAGACCGGGGACTTCTGAGGCCCTCTGACGCCTCACTTGCTCAGTCCTCTGGATGGCGCACCAGGAGCCACAACGCTGCCTCCACCCCCTCGCAGGGACCGGCCACCGTCCGCCAGACTTCTATTCACCCTCCAAAGCCCTGCTCTCTGTCGTTCTCTCCTCCGTGTCTGGCGTCTTCCATGCCAGGAGTCTGGGCTGTGAAGGAGGCTATTTTTAGCCTCTGTTATCCCCGTAATTATCTTGTCTCTGTTTTGCCCTGTACTTGGTAGAGTTCTGCCGGAAAATGTCAGTCTGTCTCCACACTCGGGAAATGGGGGCGAGGGAGACCCTCACCATGGAATGGGAGGGCGCCCCCCGCGGCGCTCAGAGAGCCCCCCGGGGAGCTCTGCTCTGTGCACGACCCGCCAGAGACGTTGGCCCCACCTAACCGAGGCCAGGAGGACTTTACAGGAAACCGTGACCCCTCCGGCCACAGGGAGCTGGGGATCCCAGGCCGTGGGGCTGGGGAGGGCCCCCACGGCCCTGGAAGTAGGGCCTGGCCTGGATGAGGCGCCCTGAAACCGCGTCCGTAATGAATTCTTGTCGGTGCGCGTTCAGACCTGTCCCTGGAGAGCAGAAGCGTCGCTTTCCCCCGATCCCCGGCTGAGGCAAGATCTGGCGGTCCACTCAGACTCCCACATCTCCTGGAGCCCGTGGCGTGCTCCCGCTGCTCCTCGAAGCCTCCAAGGAGACCCTAACTGGGGCGTGCTCCTTTGCGCAGGTGAATCGCCACTGTGCGGGGCTCCGGGTCAAGAAGAGATAGGGTGGGGGCCTGTGCGCTGCTGTCTGGGGCTGTGGGGTTCCGAGTCTGGCCGCGGGCTGGAGATAGGCGCCTGTGGGGACAGAGGCACGGGACGAGGCTGCTTGGCCGGCGGGGGTGGGGGTGGGGGTGGGGTGGGGCGGTGACATGGCCCGGGGTCTGGGGCTGGGACACCCCCTAGGACTCCAGTTCCTGGGCCCCGGACCTCAACAGCTCCCCGAAATCTGACGTGTGAAGCCGTCGGGCATCTCTGCGTCCAAGCTTCCCTTGGCTCCCGCTGGCCTGGCCTTAAAGGCCCTTCCAGGGCCATCCCTCCGTGGTTATTTCTCCCTGGATGCTCGTTTTTGGAAGTTGTTGTTCCTTATTCAGTGTGTTCCTGCATTTCTCCCCTGCCCCATCATCCAGGTGTTGCCATGGGAACCAGGCTGTGGTACCCATGGCATCCTTGATGGATGAGTTTCAGGCACCTGTGTGTGTGTGTGTGCGTGTGTGTAGTAGGGGGTGTGTGTGGAGGGAGGGGGTAGGCGTGTATGGGGGGCAGCGGGGGCAGGGGCTGACAAGGGCCCCTGGGGTTCCAGATCCATCAGGAGGCGCAAGGGGGTGGTGATCAGAAATCTCCATTCGTGGTCCCATCACCGCCACTGTCCTGTTCCTCACGGTGGCCCCTCCTGCTGTCACCATCCCAGCCGGGCTGACATCAGTGTCCAGAAAGGCCCCCAGTGGCCTCACGTCATCCCCCGTGCCCTCACAGCTGCCCCCTCCCTCCGCCTCTCCCTTGACGACCAGGACCAGTGGCACGGCTGAGCCCCCTCCTCGTGTGGCTTGGGCAGCTGTGGCCTCCGCGCTGGCCGCGGGCCCCCAGCAGTGACACGGGTCAGAGTGCCTGCTTCCCGCAGACTCACTGGGCTCCCGTCCTCCCCCTCAGTCTCCCCATCTCTGCGGTGGCAGCCGTGAGGTCACCCTCACACCTGCAGAGTCCTCCCCTGGTATCCGCTCCTGGGACCCAGACCACGGAGGGTGGGGGACGGAGGGGAGAGGGGCTGCCGTGGGGGGGGGGGGGGAGTGGCTGCGGCGCTAAGAGCAGCTCCGCGCTGTCTCGGTGCCAGCGTCCCGATGAGCTGCGTGGGAGGGAGAGGAGAGCCAGGAGCCCGCAGGGCCGCAGCCTCCTCCCTCCTCCTGCTCTGCCTCCCCCCTGCCCGCCCCCTCCCCTGCCCCCACGCCAACGCGTGGGCCGTTGGGGAGGGGATGGGGGCGGTCTCTGGAGAGCCAGAAGGAGGAGGGGGGGTCTCATCCCAGGGCAGAGCCGGCCCCCAAACCACGCTCTGCTCCCAGCCCTGCAGACCCCACAAAGGACGGTCGGGGCCGCGTGTCGCCTTACGCTGACCACTGCCTCACTGGCAATGCTGTGCATTTACCGGGTTAAATAAAATGCGTGATTTAAATGAATTTCTCTGGTTGCCAGAACGTTGTAAGTCACATTCGCGGCTCGCTCTCTGTTGCCGGGTGCTGGGCGCCTCACCCAGGGGACATCCCCGGGAGGGGCAGGGGCTGGTCGGCTGGGCCTGACCGCCGGGTGAAGGGGCCGGGTCCCAGGGTTGCGGGAGCTCTGGCTTCCCCGGCCTTCATCCGGGAACCCTAGGGGCCCCAGAGGCTGTGAGGGGTCTCCGGGAAGAGGCCAGAGTCACCGCAGGGGTGTGGTTCCCGAGCTCTGAGGGCGCAGGGAAATGTTGCCAGGAGAGATCCCAGGGGAGCCAGCCTGCTTCCCGCGCAGGCCAATTGGGTGCTTATCCAACCGCGGGAAGGGATCCTTCCCACAAAACCCACACCAGCTGAGATGCGGGGCTGGGGCCGAGCCTGCAGCCACCCTGCCCCCACAGTGGCACCCCAGCCCCGCTCCAGGGCAGGCCCTTCCTCTTGCCTTCTGCCCTCCCTCCCTGGGCCTCAGCCCCCCTGGGGGCAGCTGACCCACTCCCCCCAACCCAGGGGCTCCCGTCATGGTCACCCCAGCCCTCGGGGACCTGGGTTAAAGACTTCTGGGCTGTGCCTGAGGCCTGCTCTGTGGACTCTTGCGAGGGAAGGAGTGGAAAGTGAATTTCTCACAGGCCTTCCAAATGTTGTCATGGTGATGCGGATCAAAGCCCCTGGGGGGGGGGGGGACTCCCTGTCCCATCCCCACATAGGAGGCCACACTTCCCTTGCCTTCAGTGCGGGCACCTGAAGGACAGTCAGGTCAGTCTCAGGGGAATGGCCCAGGGGGCTGTGGATGGCTGCTTGCAGCCCCCCCAACTAGCTGGTGATGCCTTCGTCCAAGAGGTGCCACCTGCCTGTGAACACGGCAGTCCAGAAAGGGGCTGGGGGCCGGCGGGGCCTCTGGGCCCGGCCCACAGACTGAACCCTTGCTCATGGCCTCCTCTGTCCCCTGGCCTTGGACGTGGGGCTGGGTGGTGCCGGTGCCCAGATGTGGTTGGGGGGGGGACTCGGGGCCTGCCCCCCAAGATGCCAGCCCGTCTCTGCCCTGGACTCGGCTGTTGAGAGAGCCCAAACTTGTGCGGCCAGGCCTTCTGCGCCCGGGTCCCCCGGCGGGGGGTGCGGCCGCCCTCCCGGGAGACCTCCGACTTCCACCGACGGGCAGCTCTGTGGCCGTGGGACACCCATCAAAATGCACATAACTCTTGTCCGTGGAAACCCCGCTAAGTCTGGTGGCAGGCAGGTGACCCCTGCCCCATCCACCTGCAGGTTCATTTCCACATTCCTTCTTCCCTGTGTCCGTGTGGGGCTCTGGTCGGAACATCTCACGGGGTTTGACGGGGAGTCAACCCTTCCCGGGCACGAGCTCTGGCTCACGTGCGTTTCTTCCCCTTTGGCCAGAAAACCGGAATATGTGCTTCCCTTCACCTGCAGCGACCCGGGCCCCATTGAACCTCAAGCCTTCCTGGAGCCCCAACCTCAGGCCTCCCTAGAGGTTTTCCTGGGGGATCCTCAGCCTGTCTGGCTCCTGCTACCCCTCCTCTCTCCTCCTGGACCCGCCTGCAGCCTCTGCCTTGGCCCTGTTTCCTGCTGTCCTCACAGCTCTGCGATGGCAGGTGGGCTCCCCAAGGGGGGCGGGGCTTAGGTATGCTAGAATGACCCCATCCCCCCTTACTTCTGGACCCTCACTGTCAGGACCAGGGGCAGGGCCGTCACACCCTTCCTGCCCCCGAGCCTCCAGCTCTGGTCCTTGCAGCAGTTCTGAGATCAGTCCAGCCTTCCGAGTCCGTTCATGCGGGCTTCCTCCTGCTCTTTCCCCTTCCTCCCGTGTGCGGGGCCCGCTCCTGCCATGTCCCCAGGAGCACCCCTTATTCTTTCCCTTCCCTCTCTTCCAAAAGGCTGGGTACTTCCATGTGCACCCCTCCCAGGACAGCCCCACCCCCCACCCCCTACCCCCCTACACTGCACCTTGTGCTACATTGTGTTGCGTTGTCATCTTCCTTCCTGGGCTCAGTTCCTCACCTCCTCCAGGTTTGTTTTATGAAGCTAGTACTACCAGACAGAGACAGTGCAAGAAAGAAAGAAAGAAAGAAAGAAAGAAAGAAAAGACAAGAAAGAAAGAAAGAAAGAAAGAAAGGAAGGAAGAAACAAGGAAAGAAAGAAAGAAACAAGGAAAGAAAGAAAGAAAGAAAGAAAGAAAGAAAGAAAGAAAAGACAAGAAAGAAAGAAAGAAAGAAAGGAAGAAACAAGGAAAGAAAGAAAGAAACAAGGAAAGAAAGAAAGAAAGAAAGAAAGAAAGAAAGAAAAGACAAGAAAGAAAGAAAGAAAGAAAGAAAGGAAACAAGGAAAGAAAGAAAGAAACAAGGAAAGAAAGAAAGAAAGAAAGAAACAAGGAAAGAAAGAAAGAAAGAAAGAAAGGAAGAAACAAGGAAAGAAAGAAAGAAAGAAAGAAAGAAAAGACAAGAAAGAAAGAAAGAAAGGAAGAAAGAAAGAAAGAAAAGACAAGAAAGAAAGAAAGGAAGGAAGGAAGGAAGGAAGGAAGAAACAAGGAAAGAAAGAAAGAAACAAGGAAAGAAAGAAAGAAAGAAAGAAAGAAAGAAAAGACAAGAAAGAAAGAAAGAAAGAAAGGAAGAAACAAGGAAAGAAAGAAAGAAACAAGGAAAGAAAGAAAGAAAGAAAGAAAAGACAAGAAAGAAAGAAAGAAAGAAAGAAAGGAAGAAACAAGGAAAGAAAGAAAGAAACAAGGAAAGAAAGAAAGAAAGAAAGAAAGAAAGAAAGAAAAGACAAGAAAGAAAGAAAGAAAGAAAGGAAACAAGGAAAGAAAGAAAGAAACAAGGAAAGAAAGAAAGAAAGAAAGAAAGAAAGAAAGAAAGAAACAAGGAAAGAAAGAAAGAAAGGAAGAAACAAGGAAAGAAAGAAAGAAAGAAAGAAAGAAAGAAAAGACAAGAAAGAAAGAAAGAAAGAAAGAAAGAAAAGACAAGAAAGAAAGAAAGAAAGGAAGGAAGGAAGAAACAAGGAAAGAAAGAAAGAAACAAGGAAAGAAAGAAAGAAAGAAAGAAAGAAAGAAAGAAAGAAAAGACAAGAAAGAAAGAAAGAAAGAAAGAAAGAAAGAAACAAGGAAAGAAAGAAAGAAACAAGGAAAGAAAGAAAGAAAGAAAGAAAGAAAGGACAAGAAAGAAAGAAAGAAAGGAAGAAACAAGGAAAGAAAGAAAGAAACAAGGAAAGAAAGAAAGAAAGAAAGAAAGAAACAAGGAAAGAAAGAAAGAAACAAGGAAAGGAAGGAAGGAACAAGGAAAGAAAGAAAGAAACAAGCAAAGAAAGAAAGAAAGAAGCAAAGAAAGGAAGGAAGGAAAGAAGGAACAAGGAAAGAAAGAAAGAAACAAGCAAAGAAAGAAAAAAACAAGGAAAGGAAGAAACAAGGAAAGAAAGAAAGAAAGAAAGAAAGAAAGAAAGAAAGAAGAAAGAAAGAAAGAGGGAAAAACACAGATCAGTGTCTCTCATAAATATAGGTACAAAGATCCCTAACAAAATAGAAGCAAATAGAATGTCGCAGTGTATAAAAATAATGATGTACTGTGACCAAGAGACTTGTTCCTGGGGTGAAAGGCTGGCTCAGCATTTGAAAATAAGCAATGTAATTCACCATATTAATGGGCCAAGATGATAAATCACATGATCATGTCTCTTGATACTGAAAGAGTAGTTGAGAAAATGTAACACTTTGGTCACGATAAAAACTTGCAGAAAAATAGGAATCGAGGGGAGTTCTCTCGACCTGATAGTCTACAAGAAACTTACACCTAACATCACACCAGTGGTAAAAGACCAAACGTTTTCCTCCTAAGATCAGGAATACTGGAAGTCCTAGCCACTGCAATAAAGCAAGAAAAATACGTAAAAGGCATACAGATAGAAAGGAGGAGATAACACTATCCTCATTTACAGATGACACAATCGTCTGTGTAGAAAATCCCAAGGAATTTACCAAAAAAAACCTTTCGAGCTAATAAGTGGGTTCAATAAGGTCACAAATGAGATCAACACACAAAAATCAGTTGTGTGGGGCGCCCGGGTGGCTCAGTCAGTTAAGCATCTGCCTTCAGCTCAGGTCATGATCTCACGGTCCGTGAGTTCGAGCTCCGCGTCGGGCTCTGTGCTGACAGCTCAGAGCCTGGAGCCTGCTTCAGATTCTGTGTCTCCCTCTCTCTCTCCACCCCACCTCTGTTCATGCTCTGTCTCTCTCTCTCTCAAAAATAAATAAACATTAAAAAATAAAAAAAAAAATCAGTTGTGTATTTCTATGTACCAGCAATGAACACGTGGAAACAGAAATAGAAATATCATTTACAGTTGCTGGGGAAAAAATGAAATACTTAGGTGTAAATTTAATAGAACATGTTCAGGCCTTGTCTGCTGTAAGTACAAAAGATTGATGAAATTCAAGAGGCTCTAAATAAAAGGAGCGACATACCATATTCATGGATTAGAAAAGTCAACAGGGTGAAGATGCCAATTCTCCACAAATTTATGTAAGTTTTAAGGCAACTCCTGTCAAAATTCCACAAGGACTTTTTGTAGCTATGGACGAGATTCTTCCAAAATTCTAAAATTTACAGGAAAAGGCCAAGGAACCAGAATAGTTCCTAGAATAGCTGAAATAGTTTTCAAAAAAGAAGAATCAGGCGTGAGGGATCGATCTACCCACCTCTGAGGTTTATCACGACGTGGCTGCAGTGATCAAGACCGTGCAGAACCGGGGGCGGGAGGGGTGCACAGGTCAGTGGAACAGGACACAGGACGCAGCACCCAGGCGGGGACCCCCGTGCGGCCCAGCTGGTCTGCCTGCCTTGCAGGGAGGACACGTGTGAACACCCAGCGCAGCTGGAAACCTCCCCCTCCCTCACCCCGTGGCTCCCACGACCCCACGACCCCCACAACCCCCCACCACTGTGTAGGCAGCCCCTCCTGGAGGCCCCCCATCCCTGACTGCACGCCTTGGGGAAGGGAGGGGAGAATGGGGATGGGACAGGCCCTGGCTGGGCCAATGGGGGCGTGGCCTGTGGTTGGCCTTTTCCCACCACTGCTGCACTAGGATTTGAACACAGCTCCCATCAAGTTCCTCCATCGGGCCAACTTGCCTGGTTATTTCCCTTCGCTGAGCGCACCTTCCCTCCTCTGTGCCAGTGGCTCACTTCTTCTCTGGAGACCGGCAGGGCTGCCCATGCCCACCAACTCTACGCAGGGAAAGGTCTCGTAAAGGGGTCTCTTCAAAACCTCTATGGCTTTGGGGAGACTGGGGGGTTCTACATTACCATTGCCCTTGATGGGTTATCTGGGGTCTTAGATGACCCCTATCTTGCCTCCTTCCCTGCTTCATTTACATGTTTGGAGAGATAGTGAGTTCCCCAGCCTTGGAGGTAACCAACCAGAACCTGGAACGCCAGGGACGCTGTGGAAGGGACTTCTGTCAAGGAGGCAGGAGACTGGTCACGAAAGTCCTCTCTGGGCCTGAGAGAACTTCTCCCAAAGCGAGCTGGTCCTTTGGAAGGAGCCTGCTGATGGGGTGGGGGGTAATTTCAGCCTTGGGGAGATGGCCAAGGGAAAAGTGAAGGAATTGTCAAGTGACTGTCAAACCCTGGGAGGTGGAGGGACATCACCCTCGTGGCTCTGCAGCTGTCACCTCACGCTGTCACCAAGGTGGTCCTTGAAGAAGCAACACCTTTGTGATCAGAGCTGCTGGATTATTCATGACAGAGCAGTGAAGCATGACCGCCCCAATAACTTGTTAGTGATGGTGGGTCCCCTCCGCTTGGTGTCTGGGAGACCCGGCTGAGCCGGAGAGAAGCTGGTGACAGGCTCCGGGAAGACTGAGGGTCTGACCTCAGGGCCCACGCTCCTGGGGGGTGCCCAGCCCGCAGGAAGCCCTTGGAGGTGACGGTCTATTGTCCCGCGCATCATCTGGTCCCTGAGTGCCATTGACATCGCTGCGGGGTGCTGGGGGCCGGAGGTGATTTCAGGGCTTCATGGTCCAGTGAGGGGACAGACCCCAACTGGCAAACACAGTGCGAAGGAGGTGTCCTGGCAGTGATGAGGACGTGGTATCCGTGGAGCCAGTGACGACGGGGTCAGGCAGTGAGGTGGGAGAGGAAGGGGGTCCCCACGGAATCCCCAGGAACAATAACGTTGACTCTGCAGGTCCCGCCGGCTTCCCGCTCTCAGCCACACGAGGCAGGAGGAGCACGGACTGTCTACACGGGCTCCAGGCTGCCTGCTCCGACCTCGGATGCTGTGAGAGGAAGACGCTCTCATCCGGGCAGGCTTGGGCTGCGTCGGCTGACCGCACTTCTGGCTGGGCCCTCCTTGGCTAGCTCAGGGATACCTGACCAGGTGGGGGCGCTGCTGAGTGCCAGCCTCTCCAGGGGCCCCCAGGCCTCGACCCACACCGCTGCTCCCGGTCATACTGGCGGCCCCAGCAGGGAACCCTCTCAACAGCAACAGGCACAGAGGCCCTTGCCATGTCCCAGGCCATCGTTGGTGAGGCGGGGGGGGGGGCGGGGGGGGCAGCGGGGGGTGACAGCAGCAGCATTCGGAGCCAACACGCTCCGCCTCCCCCCGGTGGGGGGGTCTCCTTCTGATGGGGTTCCGTCAGCAGGGGAGGGGCCCAAGGGGATGGGCACAAGAGTGTCTCCACCTGATATGGGGACGCGGCCTGAAGGCGCGCGCCTGTCCCTCTGCTCGCCTGGCTTGGCCCCCGGCCTTCTGGGGACTTCCACGCTCCTGGCCAGCACACCGGCGCCCCCTTCGTCAGCCCCTTTGTTTCTCCCCTCCCGCTGGGGCTGGCGGGCAGAGTCCCCGCCTTCTTTCTGGTAGGCTCCAGTGGTGGCTCGTGGTGGGGACCCGCTGGGACCCTGCAGGTGAAAGAGGGACATGGGGGAGGGGCGTCCTACATCCGCCAGTGGTGACTGGAGGTGACCGCAACTCGGCTTTCAGCGGATCGGCAGCAGCTGGGAGGCGAGCCCCTCGACACGGCTCTCCCTCACCCACTGTGCTCTGGGTGCCCAACGCTGGGTGCTTATTTGATACTCGAGGGAAGAAAGGAGGGGAGACAGGAGGGAGTGAGGAGAAGCCGCGCGGCCCGCTGGCCTCCGGTGGCCCCCCAACCGCAGGCTCCTGCTTCTTCCTGAGTCTGCCCAGACGTCACCGTCCTGGCCACCGTTTCCCTGATTACCCACTCTGAGGACAGGACCTGGCCCAGGTCGCCCAGCCACCCCACCCCCCCAACGCTAGCCTGGTGAGTATCAGCACCCAAGTCCTCAGTCATCCTATTTCGCTGTCTTCCTGCCCCAGCACGCTGACGAGCGGCTTACAAATAAATGCTCAGTTTACCTTCATCACAACCCTATGCTGCGGCTGAATTTTACAGGCGACTGAGGCACAGAGTGGCTCAGTGACCTGCTCGAGGCCACACAGCATGCGGTGCGGGAGCACAGCTGAGCCCAGGCCCTGAGCAGGAGGGGCCCTGGGGGATTTGGCCGTGGTCGGGCTGACCGCTGGAGGGGCGAGCCCTGGCCTGGGGTTGCTTGGCTGCAGACATCTTGAAGCACCCCCCCCCCCCCCCCGCCGCCCTCCCTCCGCCGAGAAGGCTGCCCCTCCTGGCCTTCCCTCCCTCTCCATCTGCGGGCAGAGCAGGACCCAGGGCCGGGACCCGGGAGGAGAGTGTCGGGAAGGGCCTCTGAGGCCTCTTGCCTTGTCTCAAGTGCGGCGTGAAGCCCGAGTCTGATGGCGACCGGGCGCCGTCTCCCTGTGGCCGATACCCTGCTCCTTCCTGCTGCTTTGAAGCCCCAGAAGCCTCCCTTCTGCCAAAAGGCAAAACCCGAATCCCAAGCCTTGCATTTGCAAAGGATACTCGCCCCCTGCCCCCGCCGTGGGGGCCACATGCGGCCCCCCAAGCACCCCCTTCTCCGGGCCCTGGACCGGCTTCCCCTGCTGTATGCCTTTGTACGCTGTTCCCTCCCGTCGCGTGCCGCGGTCTGGCAAGCTCCTCCCTCTGCTTCAGGCCCCAGCTCCAATGCCCCTTCCTCCAGGAAGCCTGCCCTGATTCTCCCCGGCAGACCTGGACGGTTTCCACTGGGCGCTTTTGAATGACTGTTGGTTTAGGAGTCTGCCTCCCTGGCAGGCTGAGCCCCCCTTTTCTTCCTTTCCCGAGCTGACGGGGGACAGTACATTCTGGGTGTTCAATGATCATGTGTGGAATGAGTGAGTCAGATGGTGACAGCCTGTCGCGGGGAGCCGTGGGCTGTGACGGGACTCAGCGGGGCCCGCGTCTTTCCCATCCCACCTCTTCCCCACAGGGAGGGGTCCGTCCATCTGAAGCCGTGAGGCCCCCACACCCTGCCTCCCCAGCTCCGTGCGGACCTTGGGCGGCAGGGAGAAAGTCAGCCTGGTAAGGCTCACAGAGTCACCAACCACAGGTGCAGAGGCGGCCCCCTCCGTGGCACACGCTTGGGTTCCCAGGCTCCCCAGTGTGACCCCGGGGCTCCTGCGGTTCAGGGCCTCCCTCCGCCCAGGGGTCCCTCCGGGTGGGGGTGCCGGAGCCCCCACACTGTTCCGTCGGCCGTCTCCATTTCTGTGCACCTGATTCTGGGTTTTCAAACTCCGGCAGGGACGGGTGCGCGCTGAGGAACGGACACCGGGTTCAGGGGCCGTGAGGACGTGCGGCAGGCAGGGGCCTTGTCAGCTGCAGCCCTGAGAGCGGATCCCCTCCGAGGGGCCGGAGGGTGGACGGCCCTTGGACGGCTGCCTGGGAGGCCCCATGAGCCGAGCCTTCCCCGAGCACTCTGTCCACTCCATGCCGCCGACTCGGGACCCCTCTGCCCCTGGCTGCCTTCCCCCAGTACCCTGCGGTCACTCACGTGCAGCTCGACCTTGGCCACAACGGGGCTTGTCCCCACCTCTCAGATTGCTTGTCCTGCGTCGCCCCGCCCCTGCCACCGAGCCGCCACACAGCCCACCTGTCTCCAAAAGCCTCGCGGTTATGGTGTGGAGGTGGGATTCCTTCCCCCCAGCCCCACCCCGTGCCCCTCCCCTGCTCCCCACCGCTGCCATTGTCAAACCCCCCATGACCCCCCCACCTCGGCCTGCCCGTCCTCGCCCCTCCTCTCACAGTGGTCCCCCCAAGAGCACCCAGGGTCCTCTGTCCCTCTCTCGCCTCCTCCAGGACGCCCCTTCCTGGCAGCACGATGCCTCCCAGCCCCCATGCCGTGCTCCCAGCCTCGGGAGGGCACCCACTGAGCACGGGGCCCGGGGGCACCAAGCCCTTGGGCTGGGCAGGGACCTGCCAGTGGGGGGTACTTCCCGGCGCCCCGGCGCCCCCCACTTCCACTCAGAACCACCACTGGCCCCTTGCTCTACCCTCCAGGTGGCTGCCCGCCCAGTCCCGGTGCGCCCGCGGCCCCTGCCTGTGGCCTTTCTGCTCAGAGCTTTGAAGCAGAGGCCAGCCAGTGCCCAGTCCCTCCCCCCTGACCAGCCACTCTTCCCCAGACAGCCCTCGTCACCACAGAGATGGCACGTGCCGCCGGAGGCCCAGGAACGGAGGTCCCCGTTCAGATGCGGGGCCCTCGAGGGCCACGTGCCCACAGTGTGGCCTGACTGCAATCTGGAGGTGTTGAGCGTCTTTAACGAGGCCCCCCCCCCCCCCCCCGCCGCCCCGACACATCTCAGGGCCACTCTGGCCCCTCTTCTCGTGGCAAATGGTCCAAAGGGCTTGTGGGGGTTGGGAAAGCCCTTTATGTGTCCCTACAGTGCCCCAGAGCCTGGACAGGGCTGCATCAGGGTCCCCCACCCCGCCCCGCCCTCCCCACCAATACCCTCCAGAGCTAAGAGCTGTGGGCCTTGACAGGGAGTGGGGGGCACAAGTGGGGAGACAAGCACCCCCCCCGGCAGAAGGTTCCTCGGGCCACAGCTTTCAAACTGCCCAACAAAGCGGCCGCTGCCTGTCCTGGGGGAGGCCTCATTCTGGGGCTTTCTCTCTACACCGGGCTCCCAGCCTCCCGACAGCCTCACAGGTGGAGGCCTCAGGCCGGCCACCCACAGGCCCAGACTCCCCATTCTGAGCCCGGGACCCACCTCTCCCACGGCACTCATGGCAGGAACCCCCCCATTGGACCGCTTGTGGGGTCACCCCCAGGTTCCTTGGGGCCCCATCCCTTATCAGCCCCTGCTGGTGGCTACGGTGGCCTCAAGGAGCCGGTTCGCATTCTACTCGCCCGCCTGCCTCTCCACCAGGGCAGCGGCGCCTTCTGGGGCCTCACCGCGAGCTCATCCGAGGGGAGGGGGCCTCTTTCTAACTCAGCGGTCTGCAGCCCTGGGATTTTCTCTGCCTGGGGAATTGGAGAGCCCCACTGTTGATCAGGGATGCCCTCGAGAGCGTCCCAGAGACAGTGACGGACCTACAGCACTCTCAAGGGGACCTCTTCCAGCTGCCCCCAGGGGTGGCTGGCGGGGGCGTCTCTGGAGGAGAAAGTTCTTGCAATAAAAACTCTTAACAGGTCAAGGCTCCTCAGGGGAGTTACGCGTCACGCTGTTCTCGGGAAGGCTCAGGAGTGCACCTGCTGGTGGGGCTGGGGGGGGGGGAGCCGGGGGGGTCCCGGGCGGAGGGCACGGCCGAGGCCCCCTGTGGCAGTTGCCAGGGAGGGGACCCCTGGTCTGTTCCGGCCAGAGGCTGCTTTCAGTCACTGAGCAGCCCTGGGGGATGGTGAGGTGGGTGGGCGGGTGGGGAGAGGATCCCTTGGGGAGCACTGCCAGGGAGGGGCTCGGCTTCCCCCGGGGGCAGTGGGTGTGGCTGCACCTCTGAGTGCCCGTCAAGGGGAGGCCGTCACGGAATACGCCCGTGGGCAGGTGGGAGCAAGTCTGCACCCGTTTTATATTCTCGGGGCTTTTGGGGGCCTGGCCCCGGGCAGCACCCGGATGGTGGTGCCGGGGACACACGCCCCCGAGGGTCTTCAGGGTGCTGGTCAGAAGCAGGCAGGGGTCTCTCCAAAGACAGGCCCCTCGAGCGAGGCCTGACTGCCGCTTCCTGGCTGCGACAAGGCAGGGTGGGCACCGCCGTCTCGGGCCCGTCTGTCTGGGTCAGCGTCCAGGCTGGGGTCCCTCTCGGCCTCAGGAGCAAACCCGCGGCCACGTGCGCCTGGAAGGCCCTCAACTGCCCACGATGTCGGTTGGGGATGGAATTCTCAGGACAGGGTGGCTGTTTGGGAAACAGGGTCAGCCAGGGAAACGCGGTTTCTGGACCCACTTTCTCAGGAGACGTGTCCCCACTGAGCCCTGGGATCAGAGACTCGAAGACTCACAGAAGGAAGGCCGCCCAGAGGTATCCACCCTGACCTGAGGCACAGCTGAGCCGCCCGTAAATGCGCAGCTGGAGCCACACCCACAGGCCTTTCGAGATTTTTTGTTAATGTTTATTTCTTTTTGAGAGAGGGAGAGAGAGACAGAGAGGCAGAGCAGGAGCAGGGGAGGGGCAGAGAGAGAGGGAGACACAGAACCCGAAGTGGGCTCCAGGCTCCGAGCTGTCAGCACAGAGCCCGACGCGGGGCTGGAACTCACAAACCGCGAGATCATGACCTGAGCCGAAGTCAGATGCTCAACCGACTGAGCCCCCCAGGTGCCCCCACCACAGGCCTTTCTAGATGCCCCCCAGCACTCAGGGCACCACACTCACAATCACAGACGATTTTGACGGGGGCCTCCGGTCTGCATGACGTCCACGGGGCCTCTGCTGACCTCCAAACATCATTGGGGAAAGCCAGACACACAGCTGCTCCTGCCCCCCGCTGCGCGGTCTCCCTGGGTCACTGGAGGAAGGCCCTTCTGGGTCACCTCGGCCTGGCTTGGCTTCCAACCCCGTGAATCCATAAATGTCCTCCAAATCTCCCCCAGGCTTTCTCGGAGAATAAACCCTTTGCCATCTGGTGGCGGCCTGTCAGGGCCTCTGGGGCTGGGTGACCTCGAGCTGTCACTGCCTCCCAGCGGCTCAGATGTCTGCAGGACGCTGCTGGTTTGTGCAGGGGCTGGGGCTGGGCTGACATCCTGTCCCCTGTGAACCTCTCCCGGCCTCTCCCAGGCCCGAGCAGAGCCCCACCCTCGAGGCCGGGGCCTGACCCCTCCCTGTCTCCTCAGGGTCCCCGGACCTCGGAACACAGGTTGCAAATTGTTGCAAAGGGTACAGGAAAGAGAATCCCCTGGAAGCCCGACACCCCGAGATGACTTTTGACTGTAAATTTGAGTCCTCGAATTTTTTTATTCCCTGTGGGCTCCTAAGCATTTCCCCACGTCGTTGAAGAGTCTTTAGAAACCCGACTTTTGATCACTGCCCCTCCTTCCTCTACTTTGGAACATAGCTTTTTAAATCCACGAAGCACCCTCGAGTAGGTAGATTTTTCATGCATTTCTCGTTTTCCAGAGATTAAATTCCCAGAAATGTGCACCTGTGTGCACTCTGGGGGTCTTAGCTGAGATTCCCTCTTTTGGGGGCTGTTATCTTTCACAACCTTTTAAACAGTCTTCACTCGTGAATAACATCTTTTACACGAGATTTCGTGGATTAGCCTGAAGCTCGTCTCTGAGTTGATTCCCAGCGTCCCCAAAGCGTGTGTTTGGCAAGGCAGGCTCCCCGTTGGGACCTCATGGCCCGGGGAGGGAGGCATAAAGGGAACCCCGGGGGGGAGTGGGTGGGGGCCAGAGCAGAGGGCCAGCAGGTTAAGGGAGCACGGAGTGGAGGGGTATGCAGGCGACAGGGAAGGCGTGCTCCAGGCAGAAGTAGCTTGTGCCAAGGTACAGGTAGGGGTCTGAGTGTGGACCCTGGGGACCAGGCAGGGAGCAGCAGTTGACAGGGTCCTGGGGGCCTGGGGTGGTTCCTTCCTTTGAGAGCAGTGGGTAACTCGGAGGGTGGGTCACCGCACCTGGTGGTGGTGGCGGGAGAGGAAGGGCCCTGCAGGTGGGGGGCCATCCCTGTTGGGGGAGATCAGCGAGCAGCAGGGGAGCCCATGCTCTCTCCTCCCCCAGCTGCTTTCCTACCTAGCTGACTTCTGCCGTCTCTGGCCAAATCACCCTCTTTGGGATTTGATTACTTCGGGGCCCCTGAACATTACTTCCTGGGGTCCGCTGTCCCCTTCACGGACTTTGGGGTCTCACCTCACCCACTCCAGGAAGCCTCCCAGGCTTGTTCCCACTATCACTGCCAACAACCTGGCCCCCACCCCAGGCTGGGAATGGGTGACAGTGGCCCTTGTCTCACCCATGGAAAGGGCTTTGGGGACCAGTTCAACCTGGGGTTCAACCTCCAGGAAGAACTCTCTCCCCCAAACACCAACATCCTCTTGGCCAGAACCCATAGCCAGAGTGCAGGTCACAAGGGCCTTGGAGGAGGTGAGCGCCTGTGCATGGGGTGTTGAGGGCGCCCTCAGGAGTGTATCACCAAGAGTCAGGCGGGAGCAAAAGTGGGGCCTGCTGGGGTCAGGAAGGAGTCTCGGGGACCCTAGAGGAGGGAGCAGCCAGCTCAGACCAGGGTGGGGAGGGAGGGGGCTGACGCGGGCCCCGAAGCGACAGGGTGCTGAGGGTCTGGGCGAACAGGGGGGTCAGATGTTGGGATCTGGGGTGCCGGCTGCAGGTGGCCCCGGGAAGGAGGGCAGGGCTGGGCTGTGGCTGTCGGTTGTCACCTACTCCAGGCCTGTGCACAGGACACCGGACATCTGTCGAGTGAGGGAAGGAGGAGCGGGGGTACTCGGGAAGTACAGGAGGCTCCCCCGAGAGCCGACTGGCACCCCTGTTCCCTGGCGCTGTGCCGGTGGGTGTGAGAGCCCAGACGGACGGGGCCCCTGCCCCTGCCCCTGCTTGGGGAGAGGCTTTCTCTGGCTCACCCTCAGGAACACCTGCTAGAGGGCATGGACTCACGGGTTCACCTGCCTTCACGTATTCCCGTACACACTGGGGACTTGGGGTGCAGACACCCCTGCCTCTGGTGGGGAGGGACCCAGAGCGGGGCCCCAGCTCTCCGGGAGACTGGAGCAGAGGCCGGGAAGGGAGACTTGGGCTCAGGAGATGCGCGAGGCTCCTTTTGGGGCCCAGGGAGAGAGGGGGCAGTGGGTGGAGGATAGGACAGTTTTGGGGAGTCACCAGGAGTTAAGGTGGAGGTGGGAGGGGTCAAAGGGACGCCAGAGCCCTAGTGTGGCTGATGGTCTTGGAGGCGCTCTCTCCCGGAGGAGGAGCCCCCGGGCCAGGGTCCTGGGGGAGAGCACTTGCCGGGGGCCCAGCCCAGAGAGGGATGGCCCAGAGCCCAGGCTGGCAGCATTGAGGTCCCCTGGAGGCTTCTAAGAAATGCACATTCTGGCCTGTCCCAGGCCCTCTGAACCAGAAGGTGCCCTGGAAGCGGGCCCCTCGCCATCCCCTCATGCTGGGGAGCCTGGTGGAAGGGTGGGCGGGTGTGGACGGCCCAGGGAGATGTGCCGGCAGAGGAGGGCCCCGGGCTGCCATGGGGCTGCAAGGCCGGTCAGAGCACATGACTCCTCCACACAGGCCCAGGTCAGAGGGGGTGGTGGGTGCCTAGGCTCTGGTCCCCCTGAATCCTGGGAAAGCTCCGGTGAAGCTCCTTTGACCCTCCACGATGCCCCTGGGCTGTGGGTGTCTGGACAGTGGGAGGCCCGATTCGGGATGTGGAACCCGAGCCTCTGGGAAGGGGAGCCTGGGGCTGGTGAGCACCCGATGGCCTTGAATGTCAGCTCATCCTTCCTCCTTCCCTAGGTCCCCAGAGCTCACGGAGCTGCATGACTGAGGGGGCCCTGGTAGGTTGGGGTGACTGACTGGGGTAGGGTCCTGATAAGGTTGGGGTGACTGGGGTGGGGCCCTGGTATGGTTGGGGCAACTGAAGCGGGGGCCCCAGTGTGGTGTGGCCTCTCTTCGGCAAGTCTGACTGGCCCTGCCCTCTGTCCCCGCCCCAGAACCTGCTCTCCAGGGAGGTGACGCTGTCCATGGTGGCCACACCCAGTGAGGGTTTCTCCTGTCCCCACTGGAGGTCCAACTGCCTGTCGCCCACAGGGGAGCAGAAGCTGGATATTGGTGAGCAGGTGGGCTGGGGGCTGTGGGGATCGGGGGCCCAGTGGGCGGTCTCTGGACAACACTGTCCTGGTCCCCTCCAGGCTCGGAGCACGTCCCTTCCCCCGGCCGTTTGTTTCAGGTCACTTGGCTTCCATTTGCCAAGTGTCCGCTCTGTGAAGGGTGTGGGTGCAGAGCCAAGGGCGGCACGGAGGGTGCCGTGGTCTTGTGTCTGCCGGGTGCTGAGGGCCGCCTCCATGCACACCTGACAGAAACTTCTGGAAGGGCTTTGTCTCTGGAGTCTGACAAAGCAGGTGAGGCTTGCTCTGGAGGCCTTGCTCTCCCTGCTGGCCTGCAGCACCACGGAGGATCGCAGCCACCCAGGCCACCCCCAAGAAGAGACCAGGGTCCACAGCTGCTCGGGGGCAGGTCCGGGGGGGAAGGGCCCTGCCTCTGTGCCACCGGCTTCCTGTGGCCCTGACAGGGAGGGGCAGGGTGGTCCCCCACCTGCTCTGGGGGCACAGGCCCCTCAAGAGTGCTGTAAACATGAGCATTTGTTGTTTATTTGCGGTTCTAGTGCTGGGCAAGTAATAGATTCCCAACAAGCTTTCATTGAATGAATGAATGAATGAATGAAACAGCAGATGGACCCAGACGGCAGCGGGTCAGCACCACGAGTGAGGCCACCTCACAAGCCGCCTTAAGCCTGGGCCTGGTGCTGGCTTCGAGCGGTGGCCGTGGCTGTGGGTGTCAGCCAGGGCTGGGGGGGTCCTGAAGCGGGGTGTGCGTGGGCCCATCAGCAGCCCCGAGATGGTGGGGCACCGGGCGATGCTGGCTCCTGGCCCGCGGTAGGGACCGGCAGCGCGGGACCCACCCTGCGGCTGACCCCAGGCCTGACTTTGTTTCCATTCCCAGGGGGGCGCTGGCCTCGCACCCCCCACCCCCGCTTTCTCCTGATCAAAGCAGCACTGATCACCTCTGTAAACCGTGTTAGAGGATTTGGTTCTCAGAAGGCTCCCAGGCTGTGCCTCGTGAGCCGGGAAGCTGGTTGTCCGAGTGGCTCGGAACACGGTTTTGATGTACGCTCAAGAAAGGAGTACTGTCAGCTTTCAAAGAGGACGGGTCCCTGCGTCCACCCCCAGTGCTGGGACGGCGTCTCCACCCCTCGCTCCTCCGCACCTGTGCCTCGACAACCTGACGGGGAAAGTCCTATCTCCTTGTGGTTTTTATTTGCTTTCCTTGTATCGCTGCTGAACGGCCTTCTCGTCTCTTTACTGGTCACCAGGGTCTCTTCTGGGCGCCTCTCCACCCCTTCCCTGCGGTGGCTCAACGCTCTCCTGACCTAGAAGGGTCTGGAGCATCGATACTGGCCTTCTGTCGTAGATGTCCCGTGTAGACGCCTCCTCAGTTTACCGTTCCGTGGGCTGTAACGATGCTTGGGCCCTAAGCCGACGTCGCTGACTCTAAAAGCGTTTTCCCTTTTGCCTCTTTGTGTCGTATTCAGAACCTCTACTCTGGGGTTTCCGGATAACAAAGCCACGTCTGCTCGGCATGTTCACAGCTGCCATTCGGAAATTCAGGCTTCGTAACTGCCTGCTATTTATTTTGGTGTGAGAAGTAGGGCAGGGACGTAGGTTACTTTTCTCACTCCAAACGATGAGCGACTCCTTTGGGACCGCGTTCTCCTGGGCTGGCGTTTTGTGCGTTCCCATCACGAGGCGTGTTCTCTTCGCCTGGCTGGCTGGGCTCTGCGGGGGGCTGTGCCCTGGCACCCGGGGCGGCGTCTGCCCTCTGTGTTTTGCCTCCTGGCTGTGCTCACACCGGTTTCCCTGCAGACACGTTGTAAAGAAAGTCCTGTGGGCCCTGTGACCTAAGGGCCCGGCCGGAGCCAGAACTGGGGGGGTCTAGGCTTCCGTCTGGCACCCCTGGCACCAGACTGCTTTTCTGTCCTCTGCAGAGCACCTAGGCAGGGCGAGCACGAGCAAGCCCCCCGATGACGGACCCCTCTGGGAGGAAGCGCTCATCGGCAAAATCAGGACCATGTCGGCCTTGCAGAAGAGCCAGGCGTTGGAGGCCGTCCAGTGCCACATCCGGGAGCACACCCAGGTGGGACCCCAGGAGCCCTGCTTGTCCGTGCGGGACGCTACCTTCTGCCACTCCAGGGCTCACAGGGGGTGAGCCCCAAGGCCCGCACTGCCGCTTGGCTCCTGCCGGCCTCGGCAGCCCCAGAAGCCCCTGACCTTCAGGGACGTGTGGCAGAAGGTGCCGGGATGTAGGAAGGTGTTGGACCACAAGCAGAGGGGCAGGTGGGGCACAGAGGCCCTGCCAGCTGGTGCTCAGACGTTGTCACTGGGGCCTGGCGGCAGGTACGGGCCAGGGAGCCACGTGGAGCCAGCCAGCCTGCCCCCCGCTCTAGGCCCCGGGGACTGGAGAGGACAGGGTGGTGTCTGATCCACCTCTGTGCCTGGGGACCTCCCAACCTGTGGGCCACAGGAGGCTCCCCAGCTCAGGACTCCTGCCATCGTGGGGGGCCAGGCCCTGCTTTTCCCTGACGCCCCACACGCTCTGGCCTGTTCAGCGTGAAGGCCTGAGCCACCACCGGCGGTGGCTGAGCTCCCAGGTCGGGTGGGGCCCCCCCGGCCCCTGTCCTCCACCTTCCTGCTGCAGAGTCTTCAGGAGTTCAGGGCCGACAGACAGAATCGAGTACAAGGGACAGCAGCATGGACGTGTACCTAGAGGGAGACGGGCTCTAAGCACACACACAGCTTGGCTTCGGGCCCCTGGAACCTGGCTGATGGCCAGGTTCCTGCTCTGCTTCAGAGCAGGGGAGGGAGGGACATCCGGCCAGTGGGAAGAGCCCGTGCAAAGGCCCTGAGGTCAGCAAGATGGCAGAATGAGAGGGCTGGGGGACACTGGCAGGGCCAGAGTGTCACGGGCTCCCCAGCCAGCTTAAGGGGTGCAGGGGTATCCCGCAGGTGGGGGGGCTGCCAGGGACCAAGCAGAGGTGGGCACAGCCCTCTGGCAAATATCTCCTTACCCTTTGGGGGGTGGTTTGTCTTCTCTGCTCACCCACAGGTGCCCACCCCGCGTTTTCATCCCTGGGGCTTCCCAGCGGATGCGGGGGTCCTGCTTCCCCCGGAGGGTCGGGTGGGGCCTGAACACTGTGTTCCGCCCACAGCTCATCAGGAAAGAGGTGCCCAACGCTGGCCTCCAGGAACTCCTGGCGGCCTTGAACCTAGAACTCAAGCAGCCTTTGGAGAAGGTCAGTGCCTGGGGTGGGGCTTCCCGGGGTCTCCTACGTGTGCTCAGAGCCCCTGGGAGGCTGTGACTGCAGAGAGCCCGTGGCCGCTCAGGCCCCTTCCCCGCTTCCCAAGTGATTGTCGCCATCTGAAGCTCTGCACACACGATGCCGGGAAGGCACGAGGGGTGCTGTTGCAAGGGGACGGCAGCCTCGGGGCCACTTCGTGTTCGCTGAGCCCTGGCTCCCAGCTGGCCAGGCCCTCTTCCGGGCCCCAGGGACGCGACGGAGGCAAGGGCGGCAGGATTTCGCTCTAGTGAGGGAGCCGTGCTCGACAGTGGGGTCATCGGTGACAATCAGGAGTGCACTCTGTTCAAGTTGTGTTGCCCGATGTAGAAACTACACATTTTCATCGGGAGAAAGATAAAGGGGAATTCTGGAAGACCCTGAACGCAGCCTCCTGCGCCCGCACGAAATGAGGCTGGGGGGCAGGGGGGCGCAGCTCTGCCCGGGACACCTGAGGTGGGCGGGAGGGGAGGTCCGCTGTGACCGGTCGGCCCTGCAGAGGACGGCGCTCAGGCTCGGCTTGGGTGTGCCCGGGGCGGGGTGGGCGGGTGGGAACCGCGGGAGCCTCCGGGGAAACCGAGGCACCGCAGCCAACACGGCGTCTGGGTACTGCCCTGCAGGACCCACGAAACTTGGTGCTCAGGGTCTGGCGGCAGCCCCAGGCGCGGTGAAGAAGCAGTTCAAGGTGGGCGGGGAGGGGGTGCTGCGGTGGCCCCCGCGCCTCCTGCGGCCTCAAGCAGACAGTGGGCGCAGCAGCCTGAGGCAGGAGCCGCGCAGCTCGGGAAGGTGCTCAGGACAAGCTCCGCGAATTCATTCGCCCCTCGCCCTGCGGTGGTGGCACCCCTGCCCCCGTGCCCCGTCCCACACCCGTCCCCTCCTCCCTCCCCCCAGACCTTCCTCTTCCACTTTTATGGGCTGATCCTCCGAGAGTGCGCCTGTGTGGACCTGGTGAGGAGGCACCTGGCCAGCCTCCTGGAGCTGTCCCACCAGTCATCCGGCCAGCGGGAGGTGGGTGGCAGCCTTCGGCACCCCCGCCCCTCCGCCCCGCCCCGCCCCGCCCCCCGCGCGGACGTCGCTGCTTGACGGCAGATGGACACCCCACCCTTCACGCCACGACCTGGTGCGGCTCCCGCGGCCCCCGGCGCTGTGCCGAGCAACAAGGGGCTGCGGTGCGGGTGCCGCCTGGAGGTGACCTCGGGCACCTGTCCACGGCCAAGTCCTGGTTCCATCCCGCCCCGGCGGCCCCAGTGGGACACACGCCCTTCAGGGCAGGGGTGGGGCTCGCCCACCTTCCTTTGCGGGGCCCCCCGGGAGGGTGGGGAGGAGACGGCAGGCCGCGTCCAGCACTGCCGCGTGGGGACGAGCTCACGGCGTCTCTGGCCCACAGGGCATTGCCGTGGCCATCGGCATTGTGTCCTCCAGGCACATGCAGGAGGTGTGGGCCACGCTGGAGCACGTGGGCCGCACCAGGTTCCTGAGGACTGTCTTCACGTCCCCAGACAGCCAGGTAGAGAGGGCAGCGCGGGGGCGGCAGGGGCCAGAGGCCCGGATGGGTGCTGGCTTGCTCTGAGCCTCAGTTTGCTCGTTGGAAACGTGGGGGTGACCCCTGCCCTGCCCACCTTCCTGAGGGGCTGGTGTGTGGGTGTCAGACCTCCGTTCTTGCTGCGGCCCGGGAGTTTTGAGCCTTGTCCTTGGGGCCCCACACGGGATCCAGAGCCTCCGCTGGGTCTGACGGTCGGGAGCCGTGTGGGCTTGCCTTGATTTTCAGGTGGGGTGTGTGGCCCGGGTCCTGTGTGTCCACCTATGCTTCCGCCCTGGGGGTTTACGTGGAGCATCTGTGCTTTGCTAGTCCTGGGCACCCCGCTGGGAAGAGACATGAGCGACAGAGACCCCCGGACGAGAAGCAGTACCTCCAGCCAGAGGGCGGGGAGCCTGGGGCCCGGGGCTGCGGTCCTGAGGCGCACGCGGGGAGGGCCCCCCCGCGGAGGGCGGCAGGTAGAGAGCCGATTCCCCAGTGGCCACCACTCTGTCCGCAGCAGCCGGAGACGGACACGCACTGGAGATGGGCTGGCAGCACCTCCCTGCTCTGCTACGGGCAGATGGCCGCGCACGCCGGGGCGCAGATCCTGCCCTGGGTGGACAACATCGTGTCCAGGATGGTGTACTACTTCTCCTGCAGCCGCTATGTGAGCGCGGCCACGGCCGGGGCGGCGGTGGGTGTGGGGGCCGCGCGTCCTCTGACTGGGGCCGGCCCACTGACCCTCCCCGGACTCCACACGGACAGGACAACATCCTCAAGACCAGCTTCCTTTCGGCCACCATCATGCTTTTGAAGGCTCTCAGGCAGAACAGCACCCCGAGCTACAAATTCTCTCAGATCCCAGAGCTCATCCAGTGCCTCCTGGTGAGCGATGCCTGCGGGGGCTCCCGGGGGCTCCCAGGGCCGCCAGCGGGACCAGGAGGCTGAAACGACTGGGCACTCTGACTCCACCCCCCCCCCCCCCCCCACAGTGCATCCTTCAGAAGGAGCCCAACTTCCTGACCACCCTCTTCCGGGAGAAGATCATATTGGTCATTGTGGGACTGAGGTAACTCTCCTTGGGGTCCAGAACGAAGACAGGCCAAGTCATTGCGTGGGGGTGGGGGTCCACATGTGAGGAGACGGGATGTGAATAAGGGACCAGGAACACAGGGCTGGCCCTGCTGAGGCCGCGCACCGTCAGCCTCGTCTCCTATCCAAGACAGGTCGTTAATGTTGACACAGACCGATCCCCAACCTGGTCACACACCAAATCCAGGCCTCAGTCACAACCTGAGCCTGACCCTGGGCCACAGGCTGAACCTCGACCTTGACCCCGGTCACATTCTGGGCCCTGATCATGGTGACACCCACTCGTAAATCTTAAGTTGTGTAGGCCTCTCCCCGCTGGGAATCCATTTCAGCCTGGTGTCTCATTCCTGAACCGTGGTCTCTTGTGAAAACGTCCAGAATTTTCCCCGTGTTTCTTCCAGCAACCTGCGGCCCGGTCTCAAACCCATGGTCAAGTCCCAGATCCTGCAGACCTGCCTGCAGAGCCTGTACATGCTCCCACCCACAGAGACGCTCAGGAGCAGTTTACCTCCATTGGACGTGGCTCCAGACGTCATGGTGACTGCCTGTTCCCATCTCTGGGTGCTGGGTTCCGGGTGCCGGGCCGGCCTGCCAAGCCCCGGCCGCGTGTGTGAGCGAGGGGAGCACCGGAGAGAGCTCGCCCGGCCTGGGTTTCTTCCCGGCTTCGCCACAGGCTGGTCTTGACCTTGGAGCCCGAGTCTTGAGTTCTGCCCTCAAGTGGGGCTCTGGTCTCCATGCCGCCCCCTGAGGTGCTGTGATTCAGATGGGACAAGGAAGTGACAGCACTCCGCAGATGTGTGCCGCTTCCGGCCGCCTATTCAGCAGCTTCTGCTGCCTGAACAGGGCTAGCGTTTCTTCCTTGGGTGGGGCAGACAGAGCAGCTCGGATCCCCACCACCAGCAGGCCCAGTGTAGGGTCTTCTCCCAAGACCCTGCTCCCTACCTGGAACCCCCCGGTGGGCGGGGACACACACATGCACCCACATGCCACCAGCCAAGCTCCTGGGAATCCCCGGTCAGCAAGAAACAGCAGGCCGGCATGGAGACGAGCCACGGCAGGGACCTGAGCTATGGCCAGGCTGGGCTCCCAGGGAGCAGACTGTGGGCCCAGAGTTGGGGGTACACTCTCAGGAGAGGCCCGGTGGGGAGCTGAGAGGATGGGGTGGGGTCACAGGAGAAGCATATCTTGGTGTGGCTCAGGGAGGGCTCAGCCGATCCCCTGGGAAGCTCTGGTACCGAGGGAGCTCAATCGTGACATCGGCCGGCCCATCGCTGGTCCGTGGACAGCCCGCTTTCGGGGGAGTGTGAGCTTGGAGGTCAAGTCCTAAGCGTCCAGCAGCCGGGAGTGGGTGCCTGGCCCCCGAGTCTAACATCTAATTGGAGCCCTGTCCCAGGAGGGAGGGGCCAGGGCACCAGAGGGGAGGCCACGGGTCGTGACACGTGACACGGGCGGGAGCTGGGTCTGGGTGACAGATTTAACAACCGAAGTGTCACTGCCACGCAAAACATGGCACTTTTCCAAGTGTATGGTTCTACACGTTTTGACCTGGATTTGTGAAACTATCCTCAAAGCCAAGATGAACACGTTTATCACCCCCAGAGCCTCCGTGTGCCACCAGGGGACTCCTCCTTGCTATTGTCATCATAGTTGGTATCTCGTAGAATTTCACGCAAGTGGGATTATGGGGGTTCTGCTAAGCTTTGCCTGGATGCTTCCCGATCAGACGACCTGGAGATTCGTCTACACTGCAGCCTGTACGGATGGCTCATTCCTGGTTCCTGTGGCACGGTATCTGACTTTTCGGATGCCCACCGGGTGTTGATGTGCTCGCCGCATGAGGGGCACTATGTTATCTCCAACCTTGCACTGCTAATCAGGCTGCTGTGCACATTTGTGTGCAGGTCTCTGTACAGACCTGGATTCTGTTTTTTGGGTAAACACCCAGGACTGGACGTCTGGGCCATAAGGCAGGTGTGCATCTAACTTGCCAAACTGCCTTCTAACCGGCTGTGCTGATTTGACTGCCAGCAGCAGGGACGAGAGCCCTGCTCCTCCCACATCCTTGTCAACACACGGTGTAGTCGGTCGTAAGTGCTGGCCATTCTCCTAGGTGTGCAGCGGTGAGTGGTGGTTTCAGTGTTCGTGTCTCTACTGAGAGGAGCATCCCCTCGTGTGCTTTTGACCATCTTTGTATCTTTTTTTGGTGAGCTGTCTGTTCAAATCTTATGCCTCATTAAAAAAATTTTTTTTAATGTTTATTTTTGAGAGAGAGAGCACGAGTGGGTAGGGGCAGAGAGAGAGGGAGACCCAGAATCCCAAGTAGGCTCCGAGCTGTCAGCACAGAGCCCGACGCGGGGCTCAAACCCATGGACGCAGGATCGTGACCTGAGCCAAAGTCGGACGCTTAACCGACTGAGCCACCCAGGTGCCCCTCTCATGTCCAATTTTTAAGTTGCATTATTTATTAGTTTCTAGAGTCCCTTTTAGAGTTGCTATGGGGGTCCTTTATCACCCAGGTGGTCTGAACATATTTTCTCCCGGTCTCCAGGCTTTCTTTTTATCTTAATGGTCTTTTCTGAAGAGCTGAAGCTCTCGATTTTGAGGATGTTCAATGTATCTGTTCTTTCCTTCGTGGGTTGTGATTTTGCCGTTGTATGCAGGAATTCTTTCCTTAAGCTAAGGTCGCAAGGATTCTTCTCTGCTTTCTTCTGGAAGTTTTACGGTCTTAGGTTTCACAATGAGGTCCGCGACAGCTTCTGAGCCAACTCTTACCTGCTGTAAGGAACGGCCTGAAGCTTAGCTCGTTGCGCATATACGGACACCTTGGTTGTTCAGGACCCATCCGGGTCCCAAGTTCGCCTCTGTCGAAAGCCAGCTGCCCGCGTGTCTGTTTCCGTTTCTGCCCGTTTATTCTGTTCTGAGCCATGTCTGCCGATGCCACATGGTGTTGGTCCTGGTAGCTCCACAGGAAGGGGTGAAGGCCCCCAACTTGGGTCATCTTCTTCAAAGCTGTTTTCTGCTCTCCCGGCTTCTGTGCAGCTCTGCGCGAGTCACAGAATGAGTGGCTCAGCCTCGAGTGAACGGCACCCTGGGGTTTCGATTGGCGTTGCACCCAATCTACAGACTGACTTGGGGAAGACCGACACGTTAACACCGGTTTGTGTTGCGAGCTGGGCGCTGGCGCACCTCTCCGTTTAATTAGGTCGTCTCCAAACCCCCCAGCAGCGTTGGCCGGTTTTCCATGTGCTCGCCTCGGACGTCTTTTGTCAGAGTCTTTCCTCTCTCTGTTTTCTTCTGGTATTGCCAATGATATTTAAATGTTTAGCTTTCAGTTGCTCGTTGCTGGTTTATAGGAGCACAATCGACTTTTTTCGTATGTTGACTTTGTTCCTGAAACCCCGCTAAACCGCGTGTTAGCTTTTCCGAGCCTTCTGTAGATTCCACAGGGTTTTATACGTGACGTGTGTGAACAGTCTCCTTTCTTGTCAACGGGGACGGTGCTGTGCTGTCGCCCTCCTA
Organism: Acinonyx jubatus; assembly: GCF_027475565.1. Taxonomy (NCBI): domain Eukaryota; kingdom Metazoa; phylum Chordata; class Mammalia; order Carnivora; family Felidae; genus Acinonyx; species Acinonyx jubatus. The sequence continues at coordinate 1,746,634 of NC_069394.1, forward strand.
CCCCACTGCCCTTGCCAGGACCCGCCAGTGGTGGGAACAGACACCGCGTTGTTCCTGATGTGATCAGGAACGCATCTGTCTTCGCCATCGAGTCTGCTGTTGCCGTGGCTTGCTGTGGGTTCTCTGATGCCCTTAGTTAGGTGGGGAAAGTTCTCTGCTAGTCCTGCTTTTCGGACAGTGCTCATCAGGATGGATGTTGGATTTTGCCCACTGCTTTTGCTGGGTCTATGCAGATGATCGATTTTGATATGCTGTGTTCATTTTCACTCAGTTCAACGTACTTCCTGGTTTCGGCTTCAGTGCTGGGGGGATACGCCCAGGGGCGCCGTCTGAGGAGCCCTGAGCTGGGCAGCGTGCCCACAGCAGCATCGGGAGCTCACTGAACCCTGCCCCCGTTCTGGGAAATTAGGGGCAGATTCAACACCCTCAGCGGTTAGGACCTGAGGCCCGGCAGCCGGGAGGGCACTGTGTGTCCCCACCAGGGACCGAGTGGGGACCGGGCCTGGAGTGGACATTATGATCATTTCCGCAGGCCCCGCAGGGAAGGGTGACTGAGCCCTCACGGGGGCGAGTCCCAGGGCACCAGGGGAGAGATGGGCGAGGGTGTCGGCCAGGGAGGGCCACGGTGCTGGCGGGTGCCCCCCCCCCTCCCCGCCCCGGGGAGTGACACCAGGCCACCGGCCCCGCCAGGCGCTGTACCGGAAGTCGATGCAGGCACTGGACCTGCTGCTGCAGAGCCTCATCTCCGAGAACAAGAGTGTGGACGAGCTATGCTTCATCCTGCAGGTGAGGCTTGGGTTGGCGGGGGGCACACGACTGGGGCTCCGCCCGTCCGGGGTGCGTCCCTCGGACACAAAGGCGGCCAGGTCGGCGGGCGTGCCCCACGCCGCTGACCTGGGGGCTCTCGTCAAGGCAGGGGTGGGCGTTTCAGAAGAGCCGAGGGCCCTGCGAGGAGAAGGTGACCCTGGCTCATCTCCGGGCACCGCCATGGGCAGGGAGGAAGTCCCGGGGATGGTCTGTGGGCTCCCGCACAGCCGTGCAGATGTAGGCCCTCAAACGCCCTGGCTTCCCTCTGGGCCCAGACCCGGCCTCGCCCCGGGGAGCTGAGCCGTTGGCCAGGCACGGACGGGCGAGCCATCTGGGGGGCACGCCCGGCTGCGGCCGGCCCGCCATCGCTCCGCGTCCCAGCGGCCACGTCCGGGAGGGGAGGGTGGGTCCGTGCGCCGAGCCGGCCTCAGGCTCCCCTCTCCCATCGCAGCACATGGAGCCGTGGCTGAAGTCAGACAGCAGCGACGAGTGCCAGCGGGCGGTGCAGACCATCTTCCTGTTCCTCAAGTATGTGGTGGACTACGTGGGGCTCACTGTGAGTCGCCTCACCCGGCACCCTCGGGAGGGCAGCCAGGAAGGTGGGCCTGAGCCCAGAGAGGGACCGGGAGCCCCCATGGCGCGGCCCCCCCGGCCCTCGCTCCTGATTCTCGCGGCCGTATTCACGGAGCGTCTCGGCTGCTAGGCACGGGGCTGGGGGGCGAGACGCAGGCCCTGGGGTGCCCCCAGTCCCGGGGCAAGGGTCAGAGTTCAAAGAGGGCGGTGGGGGGAGCTTGATGGCCAGGCCGCCTCAGAGCAAAGACTTGAAGGAAGCGGGGAAGGGAGACCGGGTGGCGGGGGAGGTGGTCCCGCCGTGGGACGAGGGCCTGGGGGCGCCCTGCCCACGAGACACCTGGCAGCCGGGCCTGGCCTCGCTCACTGCCCGCCCCTCCCAGGAGGAGGCCACCCCCTCCATGCTGGGCCACCAGATAGGCCTGCTCATGCTGCTGTGGAGGGACAAGGAGCCTGTCACCCAGAGCCACGCCCACCAGTGCGTGTACCTCCTCCTGAAGCTGCTGACCCAGCAGAAGGGTGAGCTGGGAGCCCCCCCACCTCCGGGGCGCTGGCCGCTTTGCCGCCCCAGGCCCCCTGACTCGGTGCCCCTCACCAGGCAGCACGTCGGAGTTCACGTATTTGAATAAAATGAAGAACTTTGAAGCAAATGCCAGGAGGGAATCAGAAATGAAGTTCTACGACCTGGTGAAGGTGGGGCCCGAGCTGCACGCAGCCCCAAGCTGTCCAGGAGTGGGGGCCTCTCCGGCCTCCACCTCCCTGCCCATTCTGCAACCTGCGCAGGGGAGCTGGGGGGCGGGTCAGGCGTAGCCGGGACGTGGACGCCTTCTTGCAGGGAAAGCACCCCATCACTCTGCCCCTTGAAATCTCGGCCTGCACCCTCCCGCCCGTGACTTGGAGGTACGGCAGGGCCCCTCTGGAGCCCGGTCCTGAGGTTCTTGCTGACCTCTCCCTTCTCGGCCCCCACTCCTCTTGCGGCCTCACCCCTGGGGCCCCTCACTAGGGCGACAGCTGGGTTTGCCTGAGGCTGTCCCGCGCGCACTACTCGTGCACAGTCCCGGGCAAGCAGCATGCTGTCTGTCTCCCTTGTCCATCGCCTCTGCCCTCCCTCCCTGTGTGTGCCCTTCCCGGGCCGGCCCTCCCCTCAAGACGGACGGCGCATCAAAGCTTTGGGTTTGAGTCCAAGCTCTGCCTCCAACTGCGGGGCGGTCATTCAACCCTTCCATGCCTCAGTTTCCCCACCTTCCAAGTGAGAGTCCCTGAGTCTGACCCCCTGCCTGCTCTCAGGACAGGCTGGGACAGGAGCAGCAAGCCCTCAACGCCTCCGTGTAGAGGGTCATCCCCTGGGAGCCCCTCCTAGGGAGCTGGCTGCTTAGAAGCCTGTGGTCCTGGTGGGTTCCCTAGAAACAGAGCCTGGGACAGGAATTTCAGTGCAGTTTAGGGGACAGAGACTCACGCGCAGGAGGAAGGAGTAAGGGAAGCAAGCTGGGGATGGGAGCAGCCAAGAGGGGGTGGTCTGTCTGACCCAGGGGAGTGTGGCAGCTTAAAGCGTCCCCCACCTCGAGGCAGGGGCTGGACCCTGTACCCCGAGTCAGTGACTGGCTGCGGGCTGCAGGGTGGGGGGGGGGGCACCTTCCTGCCTGGACACGACTGCTTGCTCCCACCATCCCCACAGTGATCCTTCAGCCCTCGGCGGCCACACCTCCCACCACTGAGGCAGGAGGGGCGGGGCCCCAGCAGCCTGGTGCGGGGGAGGGGACAAGTCTGCTCGCCTGGCATTTTTTCCACCTCTGAGTACGAGAAGCACCCCCACCCCGGCCCTGTCTCCAACCCCGACGCAGGAGGGGCTGGAGGGCTGAGGACCACCAGGGAGGGTGCCGCCTCGGCCTCTCACCGCAGCCCCCCTGGCCCAGGTGCTGGATGGGAACCTGACCGTGGCCCAGCACACGCAGCTCGTCCTCACTCTCCTGCGAGGGCTCTGCAGCCACAACCACCTGCGCTGTGACCTGGCCTCACAGTTGCTCCTGATGATCGTCGAGGACCACAGCATCAAGGCAGAGCAGGTGGGCGCTGAGCCCCGGCTGCGGGCCACCTTCTGCAGACCTCCCCACGGGAGTCGGGGGACCCGCTAAAGAAGGACTGGGGTGGGGGAGGCGGGCTGGCCCCGCGTCAAGGGCTGCCCGCGTGCACGCGGACGCACCCGTGTCTGTGCACACACGTCTTCACAGAGAGCGCCCGGGCCTGGAGGCCGTGGGTCCCGAGCTCAGTCCTAGCCATCCGCAGTCCACGGCCCGCCTCCCGCTCCCTGAAATAGCACAGCCCTGTTAGCAGGGCTGAGACCCAGCGATGCCCCAGGGCCCCGGTTCACCCCTCCCGGCCGGTCGGGACCCTCAAGGTCCCAGGGCCCTGACAGCAACACCCTGCCTTGTTCATTCAACCTTACTCAGGAGAGAAAAATTCCCTGCCCCCACCCCCTTCCCCACCTCCCTGGGGATTTCACTGCCTTTCTTGGGGCAAGGGGGCGTGGCCAACCTAGTTCACAGCCCACACAGACAGGACCGTCTCTCAGGGGCTGCCAGGCCCATCAACCCTCCTGGCTGCTCGGGGTTGATCCTCACTTTTTCACAGGCACACAGGGAGATGCGGTGAGGCCGCGGGGACGGCGGGGCCACACCAGCTGTGAGCCACGGTGCCGCCGACCCCACCGGGTCCTGTACGTGTCCAGATGGCTCATCGTGGGGCAGGGATCACGTAGCGGTCAGGCTACTGGCTGAAGGCTGACGAGGCCATCAGGATGCCTCACGGGGGAGGCAGACCCCGGCCCCAGCAGGGGATGGAGGCGGGAGCTGGGGGTGGCTCTGACGCCTCGTCCCGGTCTGCCCGTCCCTGCTCAGGTGGCTGAGATCCTGCAGGGCTTGTTCCAGGAGCTGCCCTCTATCATCTTTAAGAACACCCTGCAGACCGTGATGCAGGCCGTGTCAGTGTTGGGGACTCAGCACACCCAGGAGACAGTCAAGGTGATACTGTCCCTGTGTCACCCCTCTGAGAGGTATGGCACCGGCACCCACGACCCAGAGGTGAACACCCATCCTTCCTCCGTGGTCTCCCCTCCCAGGCCACAGAATCCCTGGCCAGGCAGCGGCATGCACGACACTGGCCCTTCCAGTGAGAGAGACTCCACTCTCCTTCCCAGACTCCCGAACCAGGGCCAGGGGGTCCCCGGAGGTGTTCTAGGCTGAGGGGTTAAGGTGGAGGCTCCATTAGTCCCCGGAGGGGGCTTTCGGCATGGGAGTGTCCCTCAGACCAGGAGAACCCTGAGAGACCATCTGGCAGAGGAGCCGGAGGTCAGCTGGCCCCCAAACAGCCCCCTCCAGCTGCCCAGGGCCCCAGCACACATACGGGCCCCCTGCCCTTCCGGGGCCAATATTGGGTTTCCAGGCTGCACCGTGTGGACGTCATGAGCTCCAGCACCGTGATGCTGGGCCTGGCCTGTGAGTAGAGACCCCGTTCTAAGCAGCCTGAATGGTGTGTGTGTGTGTGTGTGTGTGTGTGTGTGTGTCCCCTGAAGTCTGAGGGCCACTGGAGCACCAGGGTGTCTCCACAGCATCTCAGGGAGCACCGGCTTGTCACAGGCCCACAGCACCTTGGACAGGGAACAGAGTTCTGGGGGATGCAGGTCTGTGAGCCCCACACGCCCCCCACCCCGCCCCAGGGAGACACGCCCAGTGCAGACCCACTTTGCCCGCTTTGCCTGAGGGGTGAGCCCCCACCCCCACAAGTTGGGGGGAGGACGGGGGCTCTGTTTGGGGTCACGTGGCAAAGGAGTGCGGCAAAGCGGGAATCAGCACCGACATCAGGGAAAGCTAGCCTGTCCTGTGCTCGGGGCTTCGAGCGGGGGCCCCATCCGGATACAGCCTCCTGGACCCCGCAGATGGAAGGGCTCACTGTCCCTGGGGGTCCAGGCCATCTCAGGCCATCCTGCTGTCCTGAGGGTCACGTCCCGCCCGCCCCTCCACCCTGCATGGCCAGCCACCTGCAGGCACTGGGCCCCCTGCCTCCCCAGACAGGTCATACCCCTGTGGAAGGCCCTAGCCAACAACACCCAGCTGGCCCGCAAGGTCCTCACCCTGCTCTACATGAAGCTGAGGCTGCGACCCCCCAAAGAGCTCGTCAGGTTCACCCAGCAGGCAGAGCTCATCTCCCTGCTGGTGAGCAGCACCCCCCCACGTCCCCACCTGGGCCCCCCGCCCCCACAACCACGCTGTCATCCAGGTGCCCTGTGGGATGCCTGGCTGAGCCGGCAGGCAGAGGGTCTCGGCAAGAGTAGCCGAGGCCTCTTGACTGCTGAGTGGCCAGCAGAGCGGGGCCAGCGCCCCCGGGAGTGTCCCGGCCCGAGGCAGGCACAGGCGACAGGGGCCTGGGCCTGGGGGGGGCGGCGCCCGTGCTTGTGGCTCCCCACTCCTCTGCTCACTGGAGCCGGCCCTGGAGAGTTGCCCATCTGAGTCCCGCTCTGTCGCCCGCCGCAGGCCCTGGGTACCATTTATGAGCTCCTGTACATCCGGGAGTACAAGGCCACGGTGCGCTGGGCCTTCGCAGGGGTCCTCGTGGGCCTGCTCACGCAGCTCCGTTACCTGTTTGAGCTGGATGTGGTGGACGGCATCTCAGACTACCAGGAGGATGTCCTAGACGGGAAGCCCCTCAGCCCCTGCAGGTGACATCTGTGATGGGCCTCGGCGCCCAGCCCCCTGGGGAACCCCAACCGTGCCCTCTTTCGGGTTCCTTCCACATACCCACAGAACCCCTGGCGGGCACCAGGCCCTGGGCTCAGGGCTAGGGACCCGGAAAGGAATGCACTCTGGCCCCACCTGGAGGCTTTCAGTCCCAAGTAGGGAGCAGGGGGCACAGCCACCAAAAGCCAGCGGGAGTGAGAATCCTGGGGCAGAGCAGGCTTAGAAGGTGACAGCTCACCGGGGCCCAGATGGGAGAGGAGGTCGCCGATGACCTTACGGTCCAGGCAGAGAGCCCAGCCCCGAGCCCCGACTCACCTCTCCCCACACCCCCACCTGCCCCTAGGACATGCCTGGAGGCCCTGAAGGGTCTCTTCTGGACCACCAACTACTGGGAGGTGTTTGCCTACCTCAAGCTGCTGAGAGGCTGGGAGCTCTTTGAGCACATGGAAACCTACACCGAGGGGGTGACCCTCTTGGCTAGGTGTGCACAGCCGGGGGTGGGGGGGTGGTGCTGGCCCCAGAGAGCATTCCTCATGGGAAGGCTACACCCCATATTGGGAGCTGGGCTCCAGACTCAGTTGCCTGGGCCATCTCCCCGAGTGAGCAGGGGGTTATGGGGGCCAAGGATGGAGACCTCAGGGCCCCCGTGCCTGCCTCTCTCATCTGACAGGGCCATGGCCCACTATGACTGTGAGGTCAAGGCCGTCTTGGGACAGGCGGTCATCTCCCTGAAGAGCTCTGAGGAGCGGGACAACATTGTGGCCATCCTCATCATCACGGAGGTCAGCCCCTCCTCGGCCCCGCCCTGCCCCTGCCCCTGCCCCTCACCAGCGTCCTCGGGCCCTTCGGAAGCTCAAAGAATTGGACTTCCGCTCCAACCCTCCCACGTAAAGGTATCCTAACTTCTGCCTTCCGTGTCAGACCTGCTTGCTCTCTGGAAGTGCTTCCTTACGTCTAACCCCACTATCTCATGCTGCGCCACAGGCCCATTTTCCCTGGTAGCTGACAGTGCCAACAATACTCAGTTTCTCAACAGCCACGAGCTCACCCAGTACATGTCTCGGAGAACCGTGGACAACTTCCTGAGCCTGGGTCTGAACAACCCCAACCAGCTGGTGCGGGCCATGAGCCTGAAGGGCCTCAGCAGTGCCCTGATGCATCCTGAGAAGGTGAGAGCAGGGGCTGCTCGCTCCTATCCCAGGAAGACTTCAGGGAGGAGGAGGCATGTGAGAAGAGCCTCCACAGCGGGTCAGATTGGAAGGGGTGGGTGGGGAAGGCAGGGCAGTCCAAGGCAGGAGGGGGGGGGAACGTTTGGGGAACGGTGCTGCGTTGCATGCAGTGGGGATCCTAGAATTTCAGGGCCGGAGGGGGCTCTGAGGTCTGCGACTTTGGCCTCCTTTCTAGTAGGGGTCTCTTACCCGACAGCACACCTGCTAGCTGGTCCTGTTCACGCGCCACCCGTCACATAGAGGACTGGCACCTGGCTGGGTGTGGATGCACGTCCTCCTTCTGCCCTTTAGGCCTTCCAGAACAAGTCCATGCCGCACGGTGCAGGCCGGGGGGCTGGGGCTGAGGCCCCTGCGGATTGTTAAAGGAGGCAGCGTGGGCAGGGAGCGGCAGCCACGGCCCCGCCGAGTTGCCGACACCCGTAGAATAGAAACGGTGGTGAAGTCGGGAAGGGCACTTTCCAGGGAGTGGGGCAGGCCCCGGAGTGGCTGCGTCCGCCCGCAGGTGATGCTGCTCCGGAACCGGCTGGCCGGGCTGCTGGACGGCTTCGTGGGGCCCGAGCCCAAGGACCTCATGGGCCTGATGGACATCCTGGGTGACATCCTGCACCGCCTGGGGGCCCAGGGCGTCGGCGCCACCAGCCTCAGGATGGCCCAGCACCTGCTGCAGCTGTTCGACGATGTGAGGAGCGCAGCGGCGGCGCAGCATCTCGCCTGAGCCCGCCAATCCCAGCAGCCGCGTCTGCTACCCCAGCCAATCCCAGCAGCCGCAGCGGCCACCCCAGCCAATCCGAGCAGCCGCGGCCGCTTCCCCACCCCCCCCACCCCTTCCCATCCCCGGGGCTTGTGGGTAAAGTCCTGTGGACCTGGGCGGGAGCCTGGCCCCAAGGAAGGTAGGTTCTGGGAGACCCCTGGGCCGCCTCAGAAATGACCTTGCCCAAGCCTCGTGCTCCCCCACGTGGAGGGCGCGGGCCGCGGCCAGGAGAGCAAGGATGGGCGGGGGCGGCAAGGGGGCGCAGGCCCGTGGTGCAGGTGCAGGGGCTGGTTCGCAGCCTCGAGGCGTCCTCATCGCCCCCCTCCCGCCCCCAGCACAAAGCCCGAGGCCTCTTGCTGGGTCTGAGAGCTCAAAGTGACCGGTCTGGCCGCAGGGTGCGCCTGGTCCGCCCGGGAGAGGGGGTGAGGTCGCTGTGGCCGAGGAAGGGTTGGCCGCAGCCACCGGAGGGGGTGGCAGGAGGAGAAGGCGCCCCAGTTGCCCAGAAGGCTGGGTTGTGCGTGCCAGTGGGCGGCCCGGGCAGCAAGGTGGGTGCGGTGGAGGGGTGCGGTGGAGGGGCGCAGCCGACGGTCCCAGAGCTGGAGAGGGCGGGCGTCGGCGTCAGGGCGCATTGGCCACCGCAGGTCCCTGGGCTGGAAGAAGGGTGAGAGATGGGCGGTGGCTGGCAGAGTGGGGGGGGGGCGGGGGGCCGCCCTGCGGCTGAGGGCTCTACCTGCCGGCAGGAACAGGCTGACGTGCGCGGAGGGGCCATCCTCCTGTACGGAGACGTGCTCTACAGCGGCGGCAAGAAGTACCAGCAGGCACTCAAGAATCATGCTTTCCAGGCCCTGGTGCCACTGCTTTTCCACCTGGCCGACTCCTGCCCCAAGGTGGTCATGGTGAGTGGCCACCCCGCCTTGCAGGCGACAGGCACAGGGAAGGAGAGGGCCCGTCCAAGGTGGCGCTGCCCTCACCTCTAGGTTCTCCCCCCAGTCTAGGAGCCGGCGAAGCACCCCCCCACCCGACACACACACACACACACACACACACACACACACACGCAGTCAGCCTCAGGAGCCTGGAGTTTGGGGCCCTTCTCGCTCCCCGCTCTCCCCAGGGCCTACTGCAGACCGTGCCCCCCTCAAGGGCACTGCCCCCAGGGAGGCACCGTGTCTGACTCCCACAGAGGACCCATAGGGCGGCCCTGGAGCTACCAGCCATTTCACAGGCCCCAGGTTTCCCAGATCATCCGTTTGAGCGGCCGCTCTGGCCTCGGGGAGTGCCCCTTCCCCCCTCTACACTGGGAACACCTGCTTCTCGCCTGAGACCCCATCCAAGTGCCCCCCCCCTCCCTGCTCAGGGAAGCTTTCCTGGCCTCCACCCCTCAGCAGCGTTCTGCTGGCCCTGGGTCCCCATCCCTGGGTCTCAGCTCTCACTGTTAGGGTCACCTAACAGCTTGGCTCGGCCAAGTAGGCCCTGCCTGCTGCCCTCTTGATCGTGGCCACCTCCTTCCCTCCAGCCCCTCCTGGGGCCCTTGGGAAACTGCCTGAATTCCTGCTTCCTCCTCACAAAGGGACTTCCTTCAATCCCAGGGCTTCTCTCTGCCCCTGCCCCAGACCCACCAGATCCAGGAGCCCTCCGGACCCATCACGGGTGGTGTGACGGGCTGGGAACGCCTCAAGCCTGGGAGAGGGTCCGCATCAGGTCTGGGTCTGCACAGCCAGCCAGCAGCCCGGAGCCTGGCACAGGGCAGTTGCTGAGTGAATGTGCAGCTAAATGAAGGGGTGAACGGAAGGGTGGATGGGAGACCAGTAGAAGGCAGGGGTGTCGCCAGGTGGGGGGGCTAGAGGGGTGCAGCTGGGAGTTCAGAGGAGAGTGTCAAAGAAACCAGGAGAGGCTGCCTGGGGGAGGCCGGCCTACTCAGCCTCACAAGCTGTAGTCTTAGGATAAGTGGCCCAGAGGCCAGGGGCCTCTGAGTGAGGTGGGCGGTGCATTCTGTGAGCTAACGGGAACACAGGAAGTTGAGGGCAGGCCTGGGCCCGGGGTTGGGTCGGAGGGTCCTCTGTGATCAGGGCCTCGTCCTAGATGCTGAAAAACAGGTGCTCCCCCCCTCCGGAGCACAGTGTCCTAGGGACAGAGGCGTGGTGGACTCAGGAGGAGGTTGAGGGCTTTGGAGTGAAAACCAGGTGGGCCGATCCCCCCTCAACTCAGCAAGGGAGGGAGAGGTCAGCTTGGGGACCGGCCTGTCTCGGCTCAGGCCACCGCCACCAAGTGCCGCGGACAGGGCTGCTGGGTTGAGGATGTGGCAGGCTGGTCCCCTCCGGCCTTTCTCCTGGGCACATGGACGGCGTCTTCTCCCCGTGTCCTCACATGGTCGTCCCCCTGTCTGCGTGTCCAGATTCCCCTCCTGGTGAGGACACCAGACAGCTTGCCCTAGGGCCACCCAGGGACCTGATTACCTCACCTCTGTTGAGACCGTGTCTCTGGACAGTCACAGCCTGAGGTCCTGGGGGTGATTTCCGCCCATTGTGGGTGGTACAGGGGCCCTTTAAAGGAGTTCTGAGACTAGAGGCGGGGCTGTTGGGTACTGGTGAGTGAGGGACCGGCCTTCCTCTCCTGGGTGCCTGTCCCCCGGCCCTTGAGAGACTCCCTCAGGGTCAGGAAGGAAGCCTGGGTGGCCAGGGTGACCACTGGCCTCTCGAATTTTCGCGTGAATTAGAGCACGGCACCCACGGGGCTTGGGGGGGTGAAGACACTGTGGCGGGGTACCCTGTGCCCCCTCCGGGGTGTGAGCAGGCTACACGGCCCGGGCGCGGCTGTGAGCGGAGTCCTTGCTGGGCCAGGGCCCTCAGTGCCTCTGGGCCACTTGTCCTGCGGTCTCTGCCCAGGAGGGTGTTGATGCGGAGGGAGGTGACCCGTCTGTCTTTGCGTGGCGCCCACAGAAGACAAAGCTGACCTTCCTGCGCTGTGCTGTCCTGCTGAAATGGGAGTTCCGGAAGGAGCTGTTTGGGAAGCTGGCATGGGGTCGTGGCCTCAGCGCCGAGAACGACGTTTTCATCTACACGGTAAGGTGTCGGCACCCTCCCGGATGAGGGGCAGGGAGGCCGGGGAAGTGGATGGGGGCCGTGCGCAGTGAGGGTCCTCACCCCCAGCACCCAGAGGGGGACGGGCGTGATATAGGAACCCTCTTGGGTGGCATCTGACTCGGTCCCGCGGGTGTTGGTTAGAGGCCCACTCCGTGCTGGGCTGGCCCCTTCAGCCTCCCTCAGTGGGCCCCCTCTGTCAGTAACCGAGCTGGGGGCCTCCAGGGCCACGTGGGGACCACCGCACCTGGACGGGGAAGCCCTACCTGGAGGCAGTTCCCATGGCCGCTGCGGAGGGGCCTTTGGGGAGCGTAGCGCCCACTGATGTCCCAGTGCAGACATGGGGAGGGCCCCGTAGCTCTGGGAACCCGGGAGTGGCCGCACCGGGACCCCACGGACGTTCCTGGGCCCACACGCCTTGCTGAGGATTCGTGTGAGGGGACCCGTGTGCGTGGGGCGGGTGAGCAAGAAACCACAGCTCTGATTTCTGGTGGTCCGTTTATTTCTGAGTCCAGACCCTCAGCGCCCGGCTGGGACCCCTCCCCAGCGCTCGGGGACCGCGGTCCCCATCCCGGGCTTTTCTCCAGCTGGTGGCGGGCAGGCTGGCGCACCGGGCCACACTGGATCTGGTCGAGGTGGGCGGGGGCTTGGGGGTCCCCGCCGCGGCTGGGGGACGGCAGACGTTTCCTGAGAAGTGGGGAAGGCTACGGTCTGGGGGTGAAGGTGCCCGGAGAAAGGGAGCGGGGCTTCTCAGGGTCCGGAGGGCAGTGACTTTGGTAGGCGCCACCTTGCTGGGGAGCTGGCGGGGGCTCCGTGCCGAGCGCTTCGCCCGCCGCGTGCCGGTGGTGTTTTTTTGTGCGAATGAGAAATTCTCCGCAGGCTCCAGGCGTGGGTCCTTGGCCAGTTGTTTGTACTGTGATTGCTGTTGCCCAGTCTGTGACTTCTTGCACCGTGCTTACTTACTGTGTCTCTGCTGGCGCGGAAGTTCTGTGGCCGGACGTGTTACTTTCCCACGGTCTGTGCTCGGGTCTGATGGAGAAGCCCCTCCCCGCCCTGGAGCCGCGCTGGTGCCCGGAGGGGCGCGGGGTGGCTGTGACCTTCCACCAGCTGCAATGCCCAGCTCCCTGCCCGCGGGAAACTGCGTGCAGCGCTTCTGGGCATTAGGCTGTCCCCCGTGGTTGATGACGGTGACGCGTCACCCGAGGCACAGGCCGCGGGCGCCCGCGGGGCTGCCGCACTTGACCCTCGTGGCTGTGATCGGGGCTCAGCGTCTGTGTCCCTAGGATGCGTTCAGGAGACAGACGTCACAGCGATTTGAGCAGGGGGAGGTCAACGTGAGGGGTGGTTAACCGCTGCCGGGCCCGGGGGCTGCGAGGGGGCTGGTCGGTTTGCGGGGGAGCCAACTCTGAAGGCCGCGGGACCGCAGGGATGGCGCGTGGACGTGGACGGGAGTACGTGATGTCGCATGTCCCAACGTAGTGGAGGAGAGCCCCTGCCCCGGGCCAGGAGGACCCCTACCCCCAGAGCCGAGGGCATGGCTACGCCCCTGCGTGGCAGAGAAGCTGGTGTGGCACAGAGCCGAGCCCGCCGAGATGCCGGGACACGTCCCGCACGGGGAGGGGTCACAGGAGACCGGCTGTGAAACGGCCCCGGGGGGTGGGGGAGGAGTCCTGGGGGTGCCCGCGGGATCGAGGGCGGGAGCCCCTCCTGTGTCCCCACGCTGCCCCCGTGCCCTCGCGCCAGCTGGCGAGGATGACACTGGGGCCCAGGTCCGCTTTCACAGAGTGCACAGCAGGGGTGAATTTGGAGCTGGGAGGGGAGAGAACGCTCCAGTGGGCGCCAGGGCCTCCGCCTCGGGGGTGTGGCCCGGGTTGGGTTTCCTGCCCTTGTCATTTTGGGTTGCGAGTCTCTCTGTGTACGTCTGTCAGAGACCTTTGTGCTGCCGCGGGGTGGATGTTACAGTGACATCCCGTCTCTGAGGTGTCGTGGGTGCGGGCGGCCCGAGTCCCGCCCCAGGGCCTCGTGCGGCTCCAGGCCGTGGCTGAGGCTTTTCAAGGAACTTGTCTTTTCTCTTGCTCCTAACTCAGGCCTGGGGTGGGGGAGGGAGAGAGAGACTCCCTTTTGGTGTCCCTGTGCCTTCCCTTGGGGTCCTTCTGGTCTGGTTCCCGAGGTGCGTGGGCGATGTCAGGTCCCCCCCCTGCCTCTGGCGTCCTGGGCGTGAGGTTGGTCTTTCCTTCCACGGAGACACCTCGGGCGCCCGGACTCGATGCCCACCTCAGCCCGTGTGCAGGGACAGCGGGGCCACCTGTCACGTGCTTGTGGTTCCGGTCTTGTCCTGCCCGCTTTTGCCCTTGGGGACTTGTGTTTAGCTGGTTGCTGAGGAGAGCGCGTGGAGAGGTCCGTGCTTGCCATCGGTGTCTCGGTACCTAGTTGACCGATCTGACCAATTTATTTTTTTTAACGTTTACTTAATTTTGGGAGAGAGAGAGTGCGATCAGGGGAGGGGCAGAGAGAGAGGGAGACAGAATTGGAAGCAGGCTCCAGGCTCCTGGCTCTCAGCGCAGAGCCCGACGCGGGGCTCGAACTCAAGAACGGTGGGATCATTACCTGAGCCGAAGTCAGACGTTTAACTGACCGAGCCGCCCGGGTTCCCCTGATTTTACCAATTTATTAAACACTCCGTCTGTTAGAGTCTGTTAGAGCGTCAGCGTTATTGAGTTATACTCACAGGTTTAACCAAGTACGTTTCCCTCAAACATTTATTTTTCTGTGGGTTTCAGACCCATTGAAATGGCTCTGAGCCCCCACTAGCAGCCTCGCTGTGACAGGGGTCCCGGGGACAGCTCAGGCACCGGGGGGAGCCCGGAGACCATGGGCACGTGCGTCCTCCCCGCCTTCCGTTCTGGGCCCCCCTCCTGCTCTTCTCACGTGGACTCTCCTGGCTTTGCACATTTTTCCCCTTTTCCCACCTTCCAGGAGTTGGAGTTTTAGGAAGCAGTTGCCGCCTCGGCTGGCAGGGGCTCAGGACGCCCCTAGTCGGGCAGTGCGGCTGGGCTTGCTGGTGGCAGGGGCTCCTCCCGCAGTGACTGTCCTCTGCCCTGGCCCGCTGCCTTTGGGCCGCTCGCTGCCCCGTATGGTTTCCTTTCCACGCGGCAGCGTGGTTCCCGGAAGCCTCACGTGAGGTCGCGCACGGCTGGCACTCCTTCCCATCATCCCGATACTTCCAGTCCGTCAGCTTTGCTAGGAGCCCCTTCTTCTGGAATTTTCTAAGATTTGAGACGTGTGGATTAGGGCTTCTCCAGTCCCGATGCTCCCAGCCCTCCCCGGGGACGTCTTCGTGCCCCATTGTGGGGTGTGCCATTGAGCCCTGCCCCCCTGCCCCGGCTGACCTCGGCCACCGGTCGCCTTGAGCCCCGGGCCCCCTGGGCCACGTGGGCCACGTGATGTGCTCATAGCTCTGCCTTCCCTCTGTCCCGATTCCTCGTATGGGCCCAGGCTCACGGCCAGGCCTTCTTTTCAACAATCACAGAGAAAAAAACCAAAACGCCGGTGTTTAAGTGCTCCCTCACTTTTAAGCACCGAAGTTAAATCTATTATAGTTTCCCTTCTCTTACAGAAACCTCCTTCCTGTTTTCTTCTTGCTGACTCCTGCCTCTGGAGTAGTGCTGCGAGTTGATGGCCTGCTGGGTCCCCAAGGCCCCCGTGCCACGGTTCCGCGAGCCTAGACCACAGACGTTGCTGTCTCCCGGCTCTGCAAGCCCGCGGCCTGTGGCACGGTGCTGGCCAGGCCACGGCCCCTGCCAGGCCCCTCTCCCGGGCCCGGCGCTGCCCTGGCTTCGAGTGTCACTGCGCCCGAGGTGCTCTCTCTGCACGCTGGCGCCTCCCCTCCTAAGGCACCACCTGTAACGCGTCGGGGCCACTGGGGGACCCCATTTCACCGCATTGCCTCCAGAGGCCCCATCTCCGAGTGTTGTCCCATTCTGAGGTCTGGGGGTTAGGAATCAACAGATCTTTTTTGGGAGAGGTGGTCCAGCCGGTCCCTCAGCTCACGAAGGACCCCGCTCCTTCCAGGGAGGCACTGTTACCGCTGCTGGTGTCATTGCTTTATTGTTCAGACTGTCACACCTGGCCTGTCTTGAACTTGGATCCTGTTTCCAGTGAGCTCTGTCTCTGGACTCTCTGTCCATAGGCATCCTTGTTTCTGAGAGCATTAGAATGTTCCAGGCCCTTCCTAGTGCCTGTTCTCTCCAGGGATCAGCCTCCTCCAGGAAGTCCTGGTGTCTGAGTGGAAAAGGGTGTGAGAGCCCAGAGTGCGTCTCAGGGGGCTCGGAGCTCTGGGGGTGGTCCTAGAACGGGCACAGAGCAGGAAGGCGGTTGTCTTTTTAAGGTCACGAGCTGACGGCCAAAATCCCAGAATGTGGGTCTGTGACAAGAAGGCACAGGCGATCACGGTGGTTGGGGGGGAGCGGGGGTGAAGGGCTGGGGCCTCAGGCCGCCTGGTGCCTGAACCTGGACCTCCCACCTGCAGTGTTGGTCTGACGTTTGTGGAGGGAAGCTGGTGTGGGCGGAAACGCAGCTCCGAGGGTCAGCCCGGCCAGGGCGCAGCCAGAGAGAGGACGGCCAGGCCGGGCAGGGGTGACCTGAAGCGGGCGCCCCTCGGGGGAGCACGGCCTGGCGCCACAGTGGCCAAGGGTCCCTGCGGGAAGTGCGGGCACCAGGGTGGCCTGGGGGCTGAGGCGAGGGGGCCACCAGGGTGGCCTGGGGGCTGAGGCGAGGGGGCCGGCGTTCTTGTCATGCAGGTGGCAGAAAAGCCGGTTCCAGCAGGCTTGGACGGTAAAATAAACCGGTGTATAATCCTGCAAAGGCCCAGAGGGTGCTGCCACAAAGCAGCTTGGGCCAGCAGTGGAGACGAGCAGCCTGGGCTGCGTCCGTCCCCTGCCCCCCGTCCTTAGATTGGTCTTATCCTCGGTCCAGGGGCCGTCCCGTCCTGAGCCTGCTGTCCCCTCCTAGAGCAGCCGCACACCCCACGTGTCCACAGCAGAAGCCCAGGGGAGCGAGCGAGGGCGGCAAGAGAGGCTGGGCTCCAGTCCTGGTGCAGAAGAGCCCAGCAGACCTCCCTGCCTCCTCTTGGCTCTGACTGGCCCTGGGTCTGTTGCTGAAGCTGGGGAGGGTGGGGGGTGGGAGGGGCAGGGGAGGCCTCCCGGAGGACATGTCGGGGAGAGGTGACAGAGTGCAGGGTCCCAGGTCCCTTGACACAGGCCTAGCCCGAGGTGGGATGGGGGGTGGGGCGCCATGGGTCTTGGGACTGCAGGGCTGGCAGGGGGCCTCGGGCAGAGCGGCGTCACAGGGAGCTGTGGGGCCCATCTCTTCCCCTCCCCAGGTGGAGAGCAACCTTGGCAACTACCACCAGTTTCTCATGCAGGCGTTGACTTACCTGAGCAGCCCCGACAGGAACCTGAAGCAGGCGGCCATGAAGTTCATCCGTGGGTGCTGGCCCCTGGTCTTGTGCTCCGCCCACCGTGCCCACCCAGCCCCCACCACTCAGAGCCCAGAGCTGCCCCCGGGAGGGCCGGGCTCCCGTGTCCGGGGGTCGGGTGGGCCGGTCTCCTGTCGGGGCCAAGCTGGCCTCCCCCAGGGGCCAGGGAGGCGCCCGTGCCCACCGCCCTCCGTCCCTGGTGCAGGGGGGATGCTGCAGGACTACTTTCCCGACCTCTGCATCTGTCTGAGGAAGGCTGACGTGAGGACCCTCAGGAAACGTGAGCCCTGGCCCAGCACAGGGGGCTCTTTGTTCCCCAGCTCTTAAGAAGGCCCCTTAGCCGGCCTGTCCCCAGAACGGGGCATCGTCTCCTCCTTGAGACTCGGTTCCAGGACAGGGCTGTGCCCCCCTCCCCACATCCACCCCACAGGGCTCCTGGGACGGCTGTGCACCTCCCCCTGGACCCTCCTCCTTCAGCTCCCGCAGCAGACTGCCCCCTGCCCTCCCCTGCCCCGGGGGTCTCTGTGCAGACTTGGAGATCCTGAAGCAGGACCCAGACTCCATGAGCCGCAGATTCTACAGCAGCTTCCTGGAGGACATCTGGGAGCTGTCCCAGTACGTGACCCACTGAACCGTGGCTCGATGTCGTGCTGGTTCCCGGCGTGTGTTTGACGTTCTCTATTAAATGTGACAGAGTTCCCTTTGGCCTCCCTGGGCTCTCGCTGCCTTGCAGCCCCCTCAGTAGGGCTGGGTGGCCTCCCCTCCAGACGCAGACGCTCAGGATGTGGGGTCCTCAGCAGCTCTGCTGGTACTCGGCCCGGAGCCCTGGGGGTCAGCCTTGACACCTCTCCCAGCCCTCCCCAGGTCCGGCGATCCCCAGCATCTAGAATCTTCCCACTGCCCTGCCGTGGTCCAAGCCCCCCAGCCTCCCCTCCTGCACCACGCGTGGCCCCGAGACCCTCGGGGCCCTGTGTCCACCTTCCTGTGCTGCCCTTTCGGTGCCTGGTCTCACTGGCCTCCCTGCCTGCCCCGCCCCCTCTCCCTAGCCCAAGTGGGCAGGGCAAAGCCTTCCCTCCTGCTCCGGGCCGCAGCGAGGGGCCCTTCGGTTGTGTCCGACGGCCCCCTTACCCACTGTGGCTGTTCTGGGGATGGCATGTGGGCACGTGGTAATCGCCTGGTAAACGTGAGTCAAACCAGCGAGTTAAGACCATGCCTGGGACACAGCTCGCGTCCTCCCGGGGTGCCCCTGGCCCTCGGAGAGAAGTGCAGGTGCACCCCAACAGCTGTCCGGGGGCCCAGGGACCACCCCGAGACTCCGCCTCCAGCCAGGGAAGTGAGGGGAGCTTTGTGGAGAGGGCCAGCTGGAGGCCAGCCTGGAGGACGTGACCAGGGAGTGGTCAGGGGCGGAAGGCACCGAGCGGGAGCCCGTCTCGGCAGAGGGTGCCGTGTGAGCCAAGGCAGGGGCCCGCGCTCTGCCAGCCGCGGGCAGGGGGCGGAGGGCTGGGCAGCTGCCGATGCCTTCGGGTCTGGGCCTGCGTGTGCCAGAGCCGGGGAGCCCATGGCGGTGTTTGGTGGGAGAGAAGTGTGGCCGCACCCCACGGCCTTTCCCGGCAGCCGGGCACGGCCCGGCTCCTGCCATCCGAGCACCGCGTGGTGGTGGCACTAGGTGGCCAGGGCGGGGAGGCCGGGCGGGGAGCACCAGGGCGTGTGCCCCCTGGAGGAGGGCCTGGGGCAGGGGGGCGGTCCGAGCTGGGGGGGCGCTGGGGTCTGGGGAGGAGAGGCAGGCTGGCTGTGAACGAGAAGCCCCGCTTGTCGTGGTTCCCCTGAGGAGGGTGTCCCGGCAAAGAGTACTTAGGATACACGGCAGCTGGCGGGGGGAGGGGTGGGGGAGAGGACGGGCAGTGAGGCGTCGCAAGGGCCTGGAGCAGAGTGTGCCTCCAGAGAGGGCGTGGGGACCGCGGAAGGAATCCGTGTCTTGCTCCAGAGCACTTTGGGGTCGGCCGTGGGGACACGAGCCAGAACAGAAGTTTCCGACGCCTGCGGCGTGCAGACTAGGTGTTCCAAAGTGGCCTCCCGCGACAATACAAGTAGACCTTGGCTAGATTACAATAAATGTGCTTTCGGATGGGTTGCTGACTCTTGAGAACAGTGAGGGAAACCTCCAAAAGCTTAAAAGCAAAAAGCAAAAGAATGGAAGTAGCCGAAAGCCAGCCAACAATGGGAATGGTGGGTGGAAAGACACTGAGGACTGGGGGCCCCGGGGTGGGGCCAGGGCCTGGCTCCCCAAGTGAGGGAGGAGGGAGCGGGGGCCTGATGCGCGCAGCCTGGACTCTAGGGGTGGGGGGGGGGGCTGGGGGCCGCGTCGCCCACCGGTTGCAAGCAGCGGTGAGCAGGAAGCTGCCTGGCAGGACGGAGCTCCACCTCCCGGGCTCAGCGCACAGACGCCTGATCGGAGCCGCTCGGGCTCCGGCCAGAAGGTCGCAGACGGGAGGAAAGCAGCCCGTGAGCGAGAACAGGAAGCCCCGTGGTTTCAGGCCCCTGGGGACTGCAGATAGATGTTCCCAGGACGAGGAACCGCAATGAACAAATACGGTTCGCAAAATGATCCCATAGGAAATTTTTAAAGGGACAAAAGGCAACCATACGATGACCAAAGGGAGAGAATTATCAAAAATAGCCCAGCAGATTTGGAAAAGAATCAGAACCTGAGAGAGGAAAAATGCAGTCCCTGAATTAGAGTCTCAGGGGCCAGAGGTTCTCCCTGTGAATTAATGACTGGAGGCTGCACGGAAAACGAATAGAGATTCCCCAGATTTGATGGGAGACCCGCGTCCACCGTGGTAGGAAGCGCAGCACCTACTAAGCGCAGTGAGATACCCCCGGACACAGACCGCACAGAACACTAAAGAAAGCGATCTCGCCCGCGGGTGCGGAGCCCCTGGGGCCGACGGTGCTGCCTGGGGCAGCGGCAGAGGACAAGGCTCAGTGACTGTCCGCCTGGAGCTGTAAACCCAGTACTGCCGGGCTGCAAGCGTGGAGGTGAGGTGCACAAAGACCGGATGCGCTAGGCGCCCGCCTGCACCAGTCGCTGGCTCCCCGGCCCAGGTCAGCCTGTAGGAGCCAGACAGGCCCAAGGGAGACACGGAACCGAGCAAGACGTCCTGAGCGCAGAGGAACCAGAGAGCTGTGTCAGCAGTCTGGTTAGCTGGCAAAGTGGAGTCCGAGACGCAAAAACTGTTCTAATGGGCAAAACCGGATGTGGGTACCAGTCAAGGGAGGGAGCACACGAGCTGTACCCATCATAAATACGTAAGCACCAAACGCTCAGCCTCGAGATAGGCAAGCCACCGCTGCTAGGCTCTTACCAAATGCAAGACATCCTGTAAAGTCATGGCAGTAAATTTAGGAACCGGGAAGAGCAAAAAATAAGAGTGTGTTTTGGCTGAAGAACAGATCCACAGAGCAGCAGACATCTCGCAGACAGATTCGTGTTCACACGCACCGTAGTCAGCTTCCGGGAAAGACCGCAGAACGAATCAATAGGAAAAGGGTGGGTTATTTCAGTGGCTACGTCGGGAATAACCGTTTCACTGGGTGGACAGAAAGTAAGCTGGTTCCCGACCAGCGCCACGCAGGAGGCGGCTCCAGAGTGAAACGTGCAAGGACAGGCTTGCCAGTTAACAGAATAAAATGTGGACAATGAAGGGCCTCAAAAACAAGCTTCGGAAGAATAAACCGTAAGGCAAAAACGGGTGTATGCGATTCCACCAACACGAGCCCCAAAGACCCGATACTACAGCTGCAGAAAGAGAGAAGGCCGTCACCGCGACGCTGGAGCAGCGTTCCCCACGGCGGCACCGCAGCCCGGCCTGTGAGCGGCGACGGACGTCGCAGGTAAAGAGCAGACACCGGTGACAGCACGAAGAAACCTGCGGCGGCCGGAACCGAGATCTGGGGCAGGCAGAGCGGTCGGTGAGGAGGCAGTCCCACAGAAAACTTGTCCCAGGTATGAGCAGGCGAGTCACACGGGAGGGGCCCCCAAAGCCAACAGGCATTCACTCGGAAAGGTGCAGAAACTCATTAATGATTTGGGAAGGTACACGTTCCACCAAATGATGCTTCACTTTATGCCTTTTTGGGTGACAACAGCTAGGGAGTCGGCCGATGCCTGGTGCTGGCGAGAACTTGCGGTTATGAGGGGCCTGGCACGTTCTGACAGCCTCACACTGGGTTAAGAATGCACCTACCCGGTAAGCCGGCAGTCCACACCTGCATTTACAAAGGAGAGCGATGCTCGGGGTGCCTGGGGAGCTCAGCCAGTTAAGCGTCCGACTTCAGCTCAGGTCACGATCTTGCAGTTTGTGAGTTTGAGCCCCGTGTCAGGCAATCCTCATACAAAAGGGGGTCTGTGGGGGGACATACACCATCGTGGTGCTTGTGACGACGGTTTGAAAAGTGGACAGATGAAGGACAGGGAACGTAGGCCACGGGGAGCCACGGAACGGTGGGAAGTTCCGGTTCTGGGCAGGGTGGGAGCCCGCGCACTCCACATGGCCTCTCTGGTGAACGTGGCTGAAACTCGCAGGTGTCATGCATGGAGGGCTCTCTGAGGGCTTCGTAAATACCAGCAGGTGGAGTGTAGACCTCAGAGCACCACTGAGCTGGTGGTATGTCCCCTGTTTTTTCCCCTGGTACTTCCTGGACTGCACTCAGCCAGCCCCAAGCCTGGGTGTGTGCAGCAGGTGTAGACAGAAGGAGCTTCGAGAGAAAGCCCCCTGTTCTGCGCAGGGAGCTGGAAGAGGGGGGGGTCCTAACGTGACAGGGAAAGGAGAGGCCGTGCCCTTGTTTTTCTGTCTGCTTTCTGTCTCTGCCCCAGTCCCCAGCAACTCTGAAAAGGAGGCGGTACAGACACCTGAACCCAAGGGGGTTGCGGGGAGGGAGTTGCTTTTTTGTGTTTCTCCTTCTGTGGTCTTGGCTTGGGAGACAGAACCAGTTAGAGCAGGTGCACCGCTGAGGGGCGAGCTGAAGTCCCAACTCTCTAGCCAGAAGGCTAGAGTGGGGGTGGGGGCCCCCTAAGAAGTATTGGGAAGTTCCACGAGGAGGGGTCTGGGGGAGCGACCACATGAAGTCATGCGCGTACCCTGGGCTCACCCTGCTCTGGGCCAACCAGAAACAGCATGTAGAGGTTTTTAGAGCTGATCTAAAGGGCAGACCTGCCCAGGTCCCGGGCTTGCCCCGTGCACAAACAAGGCAGGTCTCAAGAGCTTGGGGAACGATTTGAAAACCCACCTGGTCTTAGGACCACAGCTCATGGAAAGTGGGGCTGGCAGCAGGAACCTAGCCTATCTGATTGCCTGCAAAAACGTCCCCTCCCCCAAATCAATATTCCTCTCAGAATTCAAGTAGGACTGGGCGTCACAACCAAATAAATACCAGTGTCCGGGATGCAATCCAAAATTCCTTCCATGTGACAGGACAGGAATATCTCAAGTGCAAGGGCAAAGGCATTCCGTAGATACCAACTAAGAGATAACACGTGTTGAAATTATCAAAGACCTTGAATCAACGACTTAACCAAGCCCTAGGAGCTCGTACAATAAATGGAAAATTAGAACGTCTCAACAGAGAAACAGGAGACAGAAAAAGAATGAAATGTCAAGGCAGTGTGGTTTTGGCACGAGAAGACACGCGGTGGTCAGTGGAACAAAATAGACCCCCCCCCTCCCCCCCAATTACAGCCAGCTGATGTCTGGCAGAGAGAAAAAGTCCATTCAGTGGGGGAAATGATAGTCTTTCCAGCAAGTATGCTGGAATAATTGGACCTCCACGTTCAAAAAAGAAGAGAATCCAGACGGAGCCCACACGCCGGTCACAGACGTGAATTCCAGTGGATCTGAGCGCGAAACGTAAAATACAGATCTGTAAAACCTCTAGAAGGTCCCACAGGAGAAAACCTGCATGGCGTCGTGTGTGACCGTGAGTTTGTAGATTTAACACCGAAAGCACAATCCACAAGGGAGAAGAGTGGATGTTAGACTTCTTAACAACTTGTGTTTTGCCACGGCTTCGTCTGGAAGGATAGGAGCCCGCAGGCTGACGGGGGACGGCCGCCCACGAGACACAGCCCCGAGCCCCGCAGGAGAGCAGCCGGCGCCCCGTCCCCCTGCGCGTGCAGGTGTGGGTGTCTCCCGGCAGCCGGCGCACCCTTGACCGCGGGGCTGGCTCTGCACGTGTGTGCATTTGCCCAGACTCCTCAAGCACTTGAGGTGGGTGGGGCTTAACTGTACATAATGTGTGCCCCAGGAAAGTGGGGGTAAAGCATGGAAAGTTCCGGCAGGCACATCGGCGCCAGCATGCACGGAGTGTGTCGTTACATGTAGCTTCATCAGGATATACGTCGGGCAGTATTGTTTTTATTAAATCATGTGAAGAAAAAGAAAAAAAAAAAAGAAAACGGATCAAGTACACACATAGCAACCCAAATCTTTAAAAAAAAATTTTTTTTAAAAAGTGCTTAGTGGTTGGGGGCGCCCAGGTGGCTCGGTTGGTTAAGTGTCCAACTTCCGCTCAGATCATGAACTCACGGGTTTGTGAGTTCTATGCTGACAGCTCGGACCCTGGAGCCTGCTTCAGATTCTGTGTCTCCCTCTCTCTCTCTGCCCCTCCCTTGCTCATGCTCTCTCTCTTTCTCTCTGCCTCTCAGAAATGAATAAACATTAAACAAAAGTTTTTAAAAAATGCTTAGTGGAAAAAAGTCAAAACAGATGAGGTATATAATATAATTTAAATAAATTTAAAATCCGTACACTTTGATAACTGTCTCACAGTTTATTTTTATTTTAGACGGTGTGCGAGACGGTGGCAGGGGTGGGGCAGGGCAGAGGGAGAATCCCAAGCAGCCTCCATGGTCAGCACGGAGCCCGATGCAGGACTCAGTCCCACGACCCTGGGATCATGACCTGAGCCGAGATCAAGCGTCAGACGCTCAACCGGCAGAGCGACCCAGGCGCCCCTGTCTCACGGTTTTGTAAGACGTTAACGTTAGAGGAAGCTTGTGAGGGGTATACAGAGCCTCGGTACTATTTTTGTAACTCTTCTGTATGCCTAAAATTAGTTCCAAAAGTTAAAAAAACCTTTTTCCTTTTTTTTTTTTTCCTGAGAGCAATTACAAAGGAAATAGACACATTAACTAAACTAGAGTAGTTGTTTATGGGTTAGGGAGGGTTATGGGGAGAAAAGGGATAAATAAACACCCAAGACCGGGACTGCAGGGGGCAGTGGTGACCACATGGCAGGGGCAGTGGGCCGGTGGGCCCGGAGTGGGGGCAGCTCAGTCTTCTGCTTGTGCAAAGAGAGACCATTACCATGGACAGGCTGCAAGGACTTTGGAAGAATATGCTCAAGAGGGAAGGCATGAAATTTAAGGGGACTTGACGTAACATTGTGATTTGTAACAAGCATCATTAGGTCTCGGGCCTCCTTTCTGAGATGGCGTCTCCTAAAACCCTGGGGTTCATAAGTGAAGAAACCCCCCGAAAGGTATCTTTTGTTGTGTAAATGAGACGACCTTCGGGCCTCACCTCAAGATGGTGGGGGGGAGCCACGGTGGGATTAGACGTTTGGAATTTTCAGTCTCACCCCTGACATCTGGGGAGAGGGGAAGGGCTGGCAGCTGAATCGATCACCAATAGCCAATGAGCTCATCGGTCATGCGTACGTAACGAAGCCCCGTTAATGCCCCCAAAGGAAGGGGTTCAGGAAGCGTCCTGATCGGTGAACACTGGTGACACGGGGAGGATGGCTGCGCCCCTTCCCCACACCTCGCCCTGCGCACCACTTCTGTCTGACTGTTCTGAGTTACATCCTTGTACAATGGACCAGCGATCGAATGAGTACAGTGTTTGAGTTCCGGGAGCCGCTCTAACAAATTAACCAAACCCGTGGCGGGGGTCGTGGGGACCTGCCGCGTAGGCTGGTTGGTCAGAAGCGGTGGCGACAAGCTGGGCTCGCAGCTGGAGCCTCAAGTGGGGGCGGCCTTGTGGGACGGAGCCCTCAGCCTGGGGGCGCTGCAGCCGCGTGCGGGTCATGTCGGAGTCGAGTTGACTTGTAGGACACCTGCTGGTGTCTGGAGCGTTGCTTGTTGGTGGGCCCTCCCCCCTCCAACACCGCCAACACGCACACCCACAGATCGGAATTGGGCACAGAGCCCAATTAAGTGGTGAGCAAAGTAACCGTGAAGCACATAAGTAAATACAACCAAATATTGTCTACTTTTTAAAAATAATGTCTCGGTTATGCAGTTTCAAAAATACAGAGCTAAAATAGTAGACCACGTAAGTCCGAAGAGAATGATTAAAATGTTCTGAGGTCCTTGTATTGTTTGAAAAGGATTTACTATTTTGATAAATTTCAGACCTCATAAAGTTAAATAACTGGTGAAATGTCAAAGGGAAGCTGAAAAGGAGTAGAAAGGATCTATGGTTTCTGGGCCAAATACAAGGTAAAAGTGGGTTAAAAATAAGTATTTAAAAAGTGCAATTGTTTCAAAATTCAAGGAAGAGGATTTTTATTTTTTTTAATGTTTACTTATTTTTGAGAGAGCGAGAGAGAGACAGACAGACCGAGACAGACAGACCATGAGCAGGGGAGGGGTGACGAGAGGGGGAAACACAGAATCCGAAGCAGGCTCCAGGCTCCGAGCTGTCAGCACAGAGCCTGACGTGGGGCTCGAACCCACAAACTGCAAGATCATGACCTGAGCCAAAGTCGGCTGCTCAACCGACTAAGCCCCCAGGCGCCCCAAGAAAGATAATTTTTTTTTTTTTTTTTGAGAAAGAGGATTTTTAAAGTGCCGTTAAAGCAGGACGAATAGGGAACACTGAGAGGAGTGAGCCCCCACCCAGCAGTGGTTACACTCAGTGTGATAAAAAAACAGTTCAAAAACAGAGATTCTCTGGTTGGATTTTAAATACTATTTAACAAAAGATAGTTAGGGTATTTACATTAATATCCAACACGAGGGACTGTAAGTCAAAGGATAAAAACATTATTATGTAGAGAGGTGGTCCCTTCAAAAGAATAAAAGATTTGATTTGCTGGGAAGATGCGACAGTTCTAAACTGTGTTTAGACATATAAACAAGGCAAACTTTGGTAGAACTACAAAAAACTCTATCCTGGTGGGGATTTTCAACATACCTTTTTTAACTATTGGCAGGTCACAGAGAAAGAAAACCATTGGCTGCATGGAAGACGAGCACTGAGACTCACAGGCTTTTCACTTTACAACCATATTAACTATTGTGTGCTTAGCAGTTAGAGAATACACAGGGAGTATTTTTTTTTTTTTATTGGTACCTGCTATGCGACAAAGCAGGTCTCCTACGGACTAGCTCGTATGCTGGCATTATAGCTAGCATAGCTCCTGTGCTCCTATGACAGCATTATAATTAAAATGGAAATCACAAAAAAGCAGATTTAAAAATTTCCATGATTCAGGACTTTAAAGCACATGAAATTATCAAAGAAAGTAACCATTAAAACAACGATAATGGAAAAAGGTGGAGCTAAAGCAACACCTTGAGGGAAATTTGTAGCCTAAAGGCTTACATCAGATGCATATCGAAAGCTAAAAGTTTGATGTGATAAGCATCCAGCTTAAGGAATTAGTTATTTTTGTTCATAGTGAACCCGAGAAGAAAGGAGATAAAGATAAGAGCAGGAATTAATGAAAGAAAATGAATACAGCAGGCCCACAGAGCTAAACATTTGTTCTTTGCAACAGCCGATAAGAGGGCATGCAAAAGAGAGGAGGAGGCACGATTCAAACAAAGGCCAGATGAAAAGGGGACCCAGCTACAGACACATTAGAAACCAAAAAAGGCGATGAGACTATTAGGAGAGATTTCATTCCAATACATTTGGAGACTTAAGTTGAAACGGACGGATCTCTAAAAATATATGGCGTCCTAGAAGTGACTCAAGAAGTAGAAAGCCTGAATGGTTGTGTAATTAAATGCAGTGAGAAGGCCTAATTAGGGGAGCCGTGGAGGCGTGTGGCGAGAGGGGAGTCCCTGGTGTAAGGGGCCCGGAGGGAGGGAGGGACAGGGGGCGGGGCGGGAGTCTCACGGTGGGGGAGGGGCGGGTGTCTCTGCCCGGCGTTCCCGGGGAAGGCAGGGGTAGATGGGTGCAGAGAGAAGGGCACGTCGCCCTCCTGCCCGAGACAGCATCAGGGCCTGGCAGGTGTGCAGCCCGGTAGGCGCTTTAAAGTAGGCCAGGCCACGGCGACGAGTACGTGGGCGTCACGTCTTGCTTTGCTTTAAGTTATGCAACGGAAGTGACTCCTTTTCTTCCTGACGATCCTCCGCTCTCACAAACCTAGGGGGCCAGTGTGACCTCGCTTAAGCGCACAGCGACCGTAGCCTGAGCGCCTGGTTTCAGAGCTCCCCACGGACGCGCCTCTGCAGCCTTGGGCAAGGCGCTCACCCTCTCTGTGCCTCCTGTTGCTCTTCTGCGAGGGGGGATGGGAATAGTAGCCCCTGCCCCAGGGGGTCTGCCCTTCCCCGCTGCCAGCAGCTTGACTCGTCGTTCTGTGATGCCCTGGTCCTCCCTGAGGTCCACCTGCTCTGTGAGCCTCCGGCAGGAGCCCCCTCTCCTGCCGCGCCTGCAGCCCGGTGGCTCCCCGCCCTGGCGGTATGCTTCCGCTCCTCAGCCTGGCCCTCGGCCTGGCCTTCACTGTCCCCTCTCCCTATCCTGCCCACTTGGCTTACTCCACTGCCCACCCCCCCCCCCCACACACACACAACCTTGCCATATCCCGGGGCGTGGGTGAAAGTGGCCTGCACACCCTCCCCAGCGTGGTCCTGGGGGGGCTCCTTCCCCAGCGGCCCTCCCCGCTGTCAGAGGACAAGATCTCATGTGCGTGCCAGAGGGAGGGGGGACTGGACCCCCACACCAAAACCTGAGGCAAGACCCGTGGTGGCTCTAGGGAGACAGGGAGCCACGGGTGGGGTGGGGGCGGGCGGCTCCAGCAAGGTGAGGCCAGGAGACGACATGGCAGCCATGGGCAGAGACTGCGGGGGCCAGGATGGTGGGGGGTGGGGGGGAGCTTCCAGTGCGACCCAGGCAGCGGTGCAGGCCTCAGCCGTGTGACCCTGGCCACACCTGCCCCCTAGTGACTTGTTGGTGTTCCGGGGGAAGCCAGAGTCCATTGTGGCCCCTGGGATTCCCCAGGGGTAGGGCCTGAGAGCAGAGTGTCCCTCCCCAGCAGAGAGGCCCCTGCCCGGCTCTCAAGCCGTCTGCAGCCTCCAGCCTGGGGTCTGTCTGCCTCCCCGGGTGCCCACCTCCCACCCCGATGACCTCCAGGCTCAGCCTAGCTCCCCACCCTCCTCCCCACCGCCAGAAGCCTTGGGGGATGGTGTCCCTGCTCTGGCTCTCAGGGCACCGTCACCGGGCCGTGTCCCCTCCTCTCCTCCACCACAACTCCATCCCCCCTCTTTCCTGTCCTGGCCCCCCTCGCCGCTCCCCTCCCCCCCATCCATCCGGGAGGTTAAGTCCCTTTTAGAGGGACTGGGCTGGAGCCTGTCAGCTGCCTCCCCTCTGAGGATCCGGGAACCCTGAGCCTGGAAAGGACAGGAGAGGACAGGTGGGGCACAGGCTGGTGAAGGAGGCACACCAGCGAGGGGACAGGCCCCCTGAGGTCACAGGCAGCCCAAGTGTCCCGGAACCAGGCCACTGCACCCACCGCTGCCTCCCAAGGAGCTCCCCGTGATGGAGAGAGAGAGGGGTGCCGCTGGTGGGGGTGCTGCCTCCTGCCTCCTCCTGACTCCCCTTCCTGGGCAGGATCCATATGGTGTTCCCAGAGAGCCATATTGAGTCCAACAACACCTCCTCTGCCTTCCTGGGACGGCTGGGGACGCCTGCGCCCTGCAACTGGCCCAAGCAGGGCTCTAGGCTGCCCCCCGCCACCGTCTCCAGTCGGGGTACCCGCTGGCTGGGACGCCAAGGGGAGAGCCGGCCGACAGCCCACCCTACCTTCCTCGGGGGGCCCTGCACTTCCGTCTTCGGAGATTTGGGGGAGGGGTCTGAATGTGATTGTCCTAAGATCCCACGCACGTAAAGGGAAGTTTCTGGATGAGCAAATCTTCGATTCCGTGATTGTAACTGCTCAGACCCCAGTACTCTTTGTCCAAGGAGCTGTGCTCTACAGGGGCCCCCCCAGGACCCCTGCCCCGTGCCCTGACCGCTCTGGGGGGAGACCCCTGGGGCCCCGGGCTGAGGGCTGGCTGCGGTGGGAGGGAAAGTTCTGGAGCAGCACAGCTGGGAGGCTGACGTGAGCAGTGACTGTCTCAGGGCTTCCGGCTGTGCCAGATCCTTATTTGGAGGTGGTTCCGCTGGAGTGACTGGCACATTCCCGAGCTATTCAGAGACACCCTTCCCCTCCTGGTTATTTTTAGACCCTAAGAGAAGTACTTGGGAAGCCCGCTGCTCCCCGCCTCAAGAGGTTACAGGGCCACAGACTGCTGGCCTTGGAAGGGATCTGTCAACCAATCCTGCTGCCACAGTGCCAGAGGGGAAACCGAGGCCCAGAGGGGCGGGGCTCGTCCAAGGTCAAGGCCTTCTGCCCCTAGCCGGCCCACCTTTGGGCCCCTCTGTGGACCGTTCTGAGCAGACCTGGCCAGGACCGTGGGACACCCCCGTGCGGAGAGGTGCACCAGGTGGGGACCCCCACTCTACAGGAGGTCTGAGAACTCCCTTGGTCACTGGCAGTAGTGGGCACACTGGTGACGCAGGCAGAGGCCCGTGTGACCCCTCCTGGCCCTGACCGGTGTGCCAGCCCTTCCGTCCAGGGCCTCGGCGTCCTCCCCAGGGGGCGGACACTCCTCAGGATGAGCCCAGACACCTGCAGGGGTCTGGGGGGGGCGGTAGCAAGGGACCCCAGATTTTACATCTGTCAGAAAGGGCTGCCGGTAACCTCCCAGGGCAGTAGGATGGCCACCAGGGGTGGGTGGCAGTTTCTGGACTTTTGAGGTGGGACACCAGCTGCCTTGTCACCCCAGGGGAGCCACACAGGTCCCGTGTTCCCCAGACATAGCCTGGAGGCTCCAGGAGGAACTGGGGGTGGGTGGAGCAGGCCCAGGAAGGGCACTCCCCGCTGGTGGAAGGTTCTGGAACAGTCCCGGGGCATGAGGCCTACCGTGGATTTGCTCCTCTGTGGAGGCCAAAGCCGGTGTCGGGTGCGGGGCCAGGGGAGGTGACGGGAGCCTGGAGGCGGGCCCTTCATCTTGGCTGAGGCCAGGAGGGGTCGGAGGGTGTTGCGCGGCGGCCGGCACGGCAGTGGGAGGCTGGCCTGGAAGAGGGCCTTCCAGATAGTGGGGGGCTCGCTGCTGGTGGGGGCCAGCTGGGGGCTGGGCCCGGGGGTGGTTGTGAAGGCTTTTCCAGGGAGGGTCTCCCCCTGCCCAGGGGCAGGGCGTCTCCACCGGGCGAGCAGGGACTGCCTGGGCTTCCCTCCGGGCTCGGCCCGGCCCTGCTGGCCTTGGTGACAGGAGGACGTCGGGTGAGGAGGACCTGGGTGTCAGGAGTGTGTGGCCTGGAGGAGGCTGCCTCCAGTTTGCCCTCCCCTCCTTCCCCCCGGGGGACTCAGGCTCTGGTCTTTGTCCTCGGGGAGCCTCCTTCCTACCCTTCTGTCCCTCCATCTGCCAGATGCCCCCCCCCCCCCCCAGCACCACCACCAGCCACACGGATCATCGCCACCGTCAGAGCCACCGCCAGCACCGCCAGAGGAGCTCTGGCTGCACGTGCTCCCGCCCCTGAGGGTGACCACCGCCATCCTGGGCGCCACCCCTAGGCCACGATGCACTGCAGGCAAAAGGGGGCAGCGGAGGCATTCTCCGAGCGCCTGTGGCGGGGTGGCACTTGGACAGAGGCGCCCGGACAGTGAAGAAAACATCTCTCTGGTGGCCCGACCACCTCTGGAAAGGAGTGGCTTCTGGCCGTGGGAACAGCACGGGGAGCCTCCCGGCTGCCACTGGGTGACCTGCCAGGGATGAGGGCTGGGAGAGCTGGGCTCACTACCTGGCACCCGGACCCCTCCCCGGTCCCTGAGGCAAGAGCGCAGCAGCTGCGGCAGGCCCCCCACGGAAGGTGGCGGAGGCGGACCCACGCAAGGCCCAGGGGTTTCCATGAGTCTGGGGCGGGGGAACATCTCCGGCGGGCTTCCTGCACCGAAGCCTGGAGAGAGGACAGCCATTTCTGCGACCAGTCACTGTGCCAGGTGGCCGTGCAGCACGGAACAGCCGTGAACGTGGGGCCCGGGGCAGAACAGGGAACGGGTCTTCTCCTGGAAGGACACAGCCTTCTTGGAGGGAGCCGGGACGGGGGACCTGGGTCCGCTGACCCTGAGCCCCCGGGTTACTGCCATCGCATGCAGGGAGCGTTTGCTTGGGTCCATCTTGGTTTGCTGTTTTTCCCAGCTTTTCTGTTGCACAAGCGAGCAGCACAGGGGAGGGCAGGTCACCGGCCGGACCCTGCCCAGGTCACACCACGAAGGCAGTGGTAAACCCTGTGCTCCGTGCGCCGTCCCCCAGGAGTGTGGCGGGGGGCTCAGGGCTTTCTGCACCAGGACCCCCTTCCTGGGGGTGCTCCGGCTTCCTTCTGGGGAAGGATGAGGAAGGCAGCCAGTGGCCGCCCTCGTCCGAACCGCCCCCCGCCCCAGGCCAGATGCGCTCGGAGTTGGAGGCTTCTCTGTGTCGGGAGAGCCTGGGCGCACCCAGTGTTCGAACCAACCTTAAGCCTCAGCCGGGGGAGGTTTGGCTGCCACATCGCACCCACAAGAGTTGGCTTTTTGAAGTGTCCAGACCGTGGCTGAGAGGCTGGTTCCTGGGGACGTGCGGGCCCGTGCCAGGGCGCTTGTGGCCGCGCATTCCCCAGCCCCTCACAGCCATGCCTGGTCACCACCGGTCCCTCTCCCTCCTCAGTCACTTGTGGCCGTGACCCGAGGGGGTCGTGACAAGTGGTGGGTGGGGCGCCGTGAGACCCATGCCAGCAGCTCCCCCACTTTTCGGGGGGGTTGGCATTTTTTCATCTTGAATGATGCGTTTGGGGGGCCATAATCCGGGGCGCTGGGACCCGCAAACAGACCACTTGCACACCCCTTGTTTGGGCCGGTGGTCACTGTCTGCCGCCTCCCGGGGTCCAGCGGGGTCTGGGGGTCTGCCCCCAGGGTGGGAAGCGCAGCCTGGTGGGGAGAGCCTGGCTCACGGCCCCTCCCAGCCTCGCACCTGCCAGCCTGGCTCCCAGTGGAGGCGCAGGCTGCCCCCTGCTGGAAATACAGAGGAGAGGCAGGACCCGGCATTTCCCCTGGAGAGACAAGCTTCTCAAGCTGTGTGCCCCGGGCCTAGGTGGGAGGTGGCAGAGGGCGGGGCAGGATGGAGAAGGGGGCACGGCTCTGGGCGTGTCCACATTTGTTCCTCACACCTGCCCCAGGACAAAGGGGAAGGTTCGGGGGACACAGGTGATGCAGAGGGCAGGGGTCCTGGAGGAGACAGTGGGCACACCAAGGCCAGGCGGGAGGGGCCTTCCTCCTCCCCCCCCCCC
This sequence comes from Acinonyx jubatus, assembly GCF_027475565.1. Classification (NCBI taxonomy): domain Eukaryota; kingdom Metazoa; phylum Chordata; class Mammalia; order Carnivora; family Felidae; genus Acinonyx; species Acinonyx jubatus. The sequence goes on from NC_069394.1 coordinate 1,778,870, forward strand.
CCCCCACCACATCCTCTGCCCCTGCATTTCTTTGCAGTCTTGGATTGTCCCTCCAGCCATGACTCAGGGCGCAGGGAAGTCACACGCCAAGCCCCGTGGGTCTAAAAGTCTGCGGGCAGGGGAGCAAGGGAGCCCAGCATCCGAGGGTCCCCCTCGGTTCCCTCACGGCATCCCCGGGGACCACGTGACTGCTGGCCTGGGGACCGACGCCCACACAGGGTGAGCTCCTGACACCCAGGCAGGGTACGAGGCGGGAGTGGAGGCCAGGTGCCCACCAGGCCTGCCCCGCCCTTCTGACCCGGATGGAGGGACCAAGGCGGCCTCGGGGCTCGTGCCGCACAGAGAAGGCCCACACAGAGGGGATGTGGGTTTTTAATTCTTTTTATTGAAGAAAAGAAAAGGAGAGAAAAAATAGATTCCCCACCCCTGCTTCTTCCCGGAGTGGGCTTCTAGTCCTGCCCCTGGGGTCAGCACAGGTGGGAGAGAGGGCTCTCCACCTGGGTCTGGGGAGGGGCCCCGGGCCCTGGAAAGGTGGGGGGGGGGGGGCTGGCTGCTTCCCGAGGGGTAGGGGTGTCTAAAAAATGGTGCCAGGCCAGCTGGGCCAAGCAGGCTGGTCTTCTGCCGCGGCAGCTCAGGCAGGTGTCCTGGGGATGCTGGCCGCACCCGTCCCGCCACCGTCCGCGGCCGCCCGCCCGCCTGCCCGCCGGCGCCGGGCTCGAGGAGGGCAGAGTCTGAGGCACCTTCCGGCCTCTGGGGCCCTGTGCCCACCCGGGGCCGCCGGGGCCTCCTGTCCCCTCTGGCTCTGGTCCCAGCGCCGCGGGCCTCCGCCCGGCCGCCGTCCGAGCGCCCTGAGGCCGGGGCGCGGGCCTGGCCCGCAGCCCGGGAGCGTGTCTGTGCCCGTCCTGCGGCGGGAGCGGGCGGAGCAGGATGTCCTCCTCGGGGCCCGGTGCGTGGCCTCCGCCCACCCGCTCAGACCTCGGTCTGGAGGTCGATGATGTCCTGGCCCACCAGCGGGATCGTGGCGCCCGACTTCTCCCACTCGACGCTCCGCAGCTCCAGCGGTGAGGGCGGCAGCGGCTCCAGCTCCTTCTTCACCCACGCGGGCGTCCCGTGGGCCTTCCGAAGGCTCTCCCAGGGCCGCTTGTTCGGTGTCTGCTGCTTTTCCGGCTGCTGGCCGGCGGGCGGAGAGGGGGGCAGGGGCCGAGAGGGAGGCCACGGGGCAGGAGCGGAGGAGGGGAGGAGAGAACGCACACGGGAACCAAACAGAGAGGAAGGGACCTGAGCGGGCGGAGAGGCGGGCTGCAGGGGCCCCCCCGGGGCCGAGCGGGAGCGGAGCGCTTCCCGCCGCCGTGGGGGCCCCGCCTGCCCGGCACCCCTCCCTTGGCTGTTGCCTTCCTTGGCAGAAGCCAGACCCCCCGTGCACCGCCCCGTGCACCCCTCCGGACGGGGCTGGGCGTGGGGCGGGTCCCCGGGAAGGCCGGTGTGCGGGGCTCTGGCGAGCGCTGCGTCGGGCCAATCTTCGGGAAAAGTTGAAGCGAGGGGAAGGAGCGCGTAGGGACTTCAACCAAGGGCTCTCCCTCTGCCGGCCCCGCCCCAGGGCCCCGCCCCACCACCCCGCCCGCAGCCCCAAGGCCCCGCCCCGTCCCCCAGACCTTGCTTTCTGGGCCCAGCACCTCCTTGTCCTTCTCCGCGTGCTGCAGCTTCCGGTTCAGGTCCTGGAACATGTCCTGGTGCCGCTTCCGGGTGTGCATGATTTTCTGCGGGGCCGGAGGGGCCGGGCATCCTGAGCCTGGAAAGGAGCCGCCCTGCCTGGCAGGGCTCCTCCCCCCCAGCCCCTCCCTGCCCCTGGTTGGACTCCAGCTGCATGTCCCCGACCCCCCCCCCCCCCCCGCCCCCGGGGCTCTGAGCACCTCCGGCTCCGGGTGTTTGGGGAAGGGGACACCAGGAGGTGGGACCCACCTCAAAGTCCAGTTCTGCATACCGCGACTTCCGCCGCTGTGGGGAGAAGGGGGTTGTGCGCATTTGCAAGCAGTCGCCCCAAACCTCCCAGACCACAAGTCCAGGCCTCTCCTCGCCTGAGACAGGGGGAGACTGGGGACCCCCTCACCCCATGGCTACTCGGGTTCTCCACCAAGCTGGGGAACATGCCTCTGACTGCCCTATAGTTGGCAGCGCCCAAGCCGCTTGTAGGCCCCGCCCCTTCCCCGGGGACAGCGCGGGCCCAGCCCGAGGGCTCTGGCGGAAGAGGGTGGGCAGAGGGGGCGCCCGCTGAGCCAAGGGGAATAGAAGCCCAAGGCCCCAGACAGCAGTGACAGTCACACGACCGCCTGGGGCTCCGGTATTGCAGCTCCAGAATGGGGGTAAGCCTGCAGATGCTTTTCATCACGTTCTGTCCCAGACTGTCCCCAGGGCCATCTCCCGCTTCGAGAGACAGAGGACAAGGGTGATGCAGAGGGCAGGGGTCCTAGAGGAGACTGTGGGCACACCAAGGCCAGACGGAAGAGCAGGGCAATGCCTCCACATTCTCTGCCCCTGCCTTTCTTCACCGTCTTAGATTGTCCTCCGGCACTGGCCAGTGACGAGGAGACGAGAACTGGACGCAGGGCGGGTGGCACGGCTGGGGGACCACAGAGAACCGGGGCCTGGGGCTGCTTCACCAGAGGCAGTGAGCCAGGAGGTGGGGGAGTGGCCTGGGGAGGGCGGGGGTCCCTGGGGGTGCTAGGCAATGCTCCCCCCAACGCACTCCGAGCCCCATGCCGGACAGGCTGAGTGTGGTCACTTCCAGGCTTCAGGCCGACCTAAGGAGGGACTTGCTGCCATGACCGCCCGACCATGGAATGGACTAGATTGCAGCCAGCCCAAGTCCAGCTGGGTGGGCCCCACTGCAATGGCACAGGCCACCAGCCCCCCGTCGCCAGGGCCCAGCAGGGCCAGGGGCAGCGTGGCCAGAGAACAGGGTGAGGGCAGGCCCTGCCAGGAACCAGCTCTCCGGCGTAGGCCTGTCCCCACTCTTGCCAGGGGACCCCTTCCAGCAGGAGTGAGGCCAGGATGCCGGCCTCTGGCCTTCCCAGGCCTAGCCTACCTAACACTGGCTGCAGCCCAAACCAGCAGCGCCCACAGCACCCCTGCCCCGACCCCCCCCGCCCCCCCGGGACCCTTGGGCTGCCCTCACCTCCAGGGAGCTCACGGACAAGGTGGAGACATTCTCGTTCCTGGTCCCGGTCCCCGAGCTGGGCCCTGGATGGGCAGCGGGCTCCCCGGGCTCCCCCAGGCTGGGGGGAGCTGGCTCCAGGGTGGGTGGCGGGGGTGGTGGGGGCGGGGGCGGTGGGGGCTGGGCGGGGGGTGCCTCCGGGGGCCCACCCCCTGGGGGCTGGCGGGAGGGTGGGCTGCGGGCGGGGAGGCCCGTGTCAGGTGCCATGTTGAGGTGGATGAGGCGGGTCTGGGGCATCTGATCGATGTGGATGCTGTGCTTGGGCTCCTCCTGGGGCTTGGGCCGCAGCGTGGCTGTGGCCGTTGGCAGGATTACATAGCTGGTGTCCAGGGCCTTCTCCTGGGCCCGGCTCAGCTCCGAGTCCAGCTTCTTGAAGATGTCCCCGTCCCCGGCAAAGGAGGACTTGGGCGCCCTGTCCTTCTTGAGGGTCAGTGAGTGGTTGGGGAAGTCGGGCAGGGGGCCGCCCGGGCAGCGGGGCGAGCCGTGCAGGTGCAGTTTGGACACGTTGGCCGGCAGGCTGTTGAAGTTGGCGGGGGGCGCCTTGGCGTGGGCCAGCTTCAGCTTCTCCTCCTCGGGCAGCGACGGCCGCTTGAGCGTGCCTGTGATCGTGGCCGTGCGGCAGGCTGCGATGTCCTTGTTCAGCACTGTGGGGACAGGTGAGGGGATCAGCGCGGCCTCGGGGATGCCTCAGACGGTCTCGATCCGGCGCGCCCCTGACTTGTGTTTGGTGCTGCTGCAGCTGGGAGTCCTTGGCGTTTTCAAGCCAGGCTGGAACACGGGGTGCTCCTGTCTGCCCCCGCAGACAAGAGGACAAATGGCCGCCACCCACACACAGCCCCTCCCAGCAGCTGAGCGGGCCCCAGTCGGCCCTGGAGCCAGCCCGCACTTCTCGGAAGTTCAGGGACACGCTCCTGCGGCGCGGGGCCCTGTATGCCTAGCCTGCTTCTGTGCGGCTGCAGTGGGTGGGGGCGGGCCACCGCGACCTCCGACCCGGGCTCCAGCTTGCCCACCACCTGCCTTGCTCTTACCCGTCAATCCAGCCTCACTGGCCCATGGAGAGCCCAAAGCGGCCAGGCCCACGCGGGGCCCGTCCAGGGGAAGCCCGCTGTGAGCGCGGGAGCGCTTTCCCTGCTGGCTGGCGGGCACCCAGCCACACCTTCGTCCAGCCCCCAAACGCTCACAGCTCCTGTCAGCGGCTTCCTGTGCCACCCCACCGGCACCCGCCCTCCGAGCGGACGGTCACTCGCCAGTCCCCGGTACTCTCCCTCCTCTCTGGCAGAGCTTCCTTCTGTTCTGGCCCTTTCTCTTCTCCGGCCTCCATACGCTGACCCCCTGCGCCCATGTCTGCCACCGTCCCCCGCTCCAGGTCGACCAACAGGGGACCTGCCGTCTCGCCCGCCAAACCTGTGCCCCTCCGGGGTCCCCCCTGCAGAGATCGCCCTGTTCACCTCACAGCGGGCCGTCGCCCGGACAGAGCTGGGCACCTCTCCTGCAGAAATCTGGCTGCGGGTCCCCTGTGTGCTCGGCCCCAAATCCAGACTCCTTCTAGGCCCCCAGCCCCCCAGCCCGTGTGCCCACCTCACCCTGTGTTTGTGACACCAGGCCCTCCGCCATGCCTCCAGTCGCTAGCTGCCTGAGAGATCACGGGCCAGGCTGCGCCATCTTACCGATGAGGAAGAAGTGGGGGCCTCGGAGGCCACTACCACCCAAAGGGGGCTGGGCCCGAGCCTCCAAAAGCCCTCAAGTCTTGGGGTCACCTCTCAGGGAGGCTGCCTAGACTACACGAGACCAAGGTGGGAAGTGAAAGACCGTTCTGTCCAGTTCCCACTCAGCCCAACCAGAGGTCACCTCCTCCAGGAAGCTCTCCCGGGGGCCACCGGGCAGCAGCTGACACTCCCAATCTGGGGCTGTCTCGACCCCCGCCCCCATGGCTATCTCTGGAGAAGACGCTCCTCAAAAGTATCTGACAGACCAAGGCAGTGCGACCGGCTGGTTCTCCACCGCTCTGAACGGCATTGCCTGTCACTGCCGGGACCCGGCTCTCAGAACGACGACGTTAAAGCGGTTTCCTTTCATTGGGCAGCTGATTCCCCTTTTCCCCTTGCTTCCAGGAAACTCAGCATTACTCTAGGGCCCAGGGTTGGCTCCTCCGCCTTGCTTTCCTCCTGCTCCCACTGATGTCCCCCCAGAAGGCTCGGCCAACCCTCCGCCATGGCTGGATGGAAGATGAAGACGCGAGGACAACACAGAACGCGGGTCCTGGAGGGACGCAGGCAGGGGCGGGTGACGAGGTGGGTGACAGGTGGAAGCGGGGTGGCTCCAGTGTCTCACAGCTGGTGCAGCCTCCCCCCGCCCCTACAGAGAGAGCGGAGACCGCAGACCAGAAGTGTCGGAGGTGGCGGGGCGGGGGGCACAGGGCTTCTTGTTCAGGGGCTCGGCGGGGAGAGGACAGGGCCAGGCCCAGGGCAGCGGGCCCCAGGGGTTCGCTCCAGTGCTAAGAATCCCACCAGCACGCATCAGCCTGGTGAGCCCAAGCTCCCGGACAGCTTTCTGGCAGTTTCTTCTGCCCTCGACCCACAGGCCCTGCCTGCTGCAGCCTCAGGGCAGTGGGTGGGGAGGCGCAAAAGTGGCTGTGCCGCCAAGGTTGGGGCGGGCCAGGCCCCGGAGGAAGGCCCGTGTCTGCCTGTACAGACCAGGCTTCCGGGCAGTGGCCCCTCCATCTGGGCGGATGTGACCCAACCTCACGGCACGGGGTGTGGCGGGCAGCGGAGGGATGAGGGCAGACGGATGGACAGACAGACGCACACACAGAGAAAAGAAAAAGAAGCAAGTGGCCCGGGCGAGGGCCACCTGTCGCTCTCACCTGGCAGGCGCTCACCTGATCTACAGGCCAGATCCACGTCCTTCTCGAAGTCGGTCTGCAAGACAGAGGCGGGGCGGGGTGAGGCCCCGGGCCGAGCGGGAGCCGCACCTCGAGGGGTGTGCGTGTGCGCACGCGCGTGCCCGCCACGGAGCGCCAGGAGGGCTCCAAGCTCACGGCCGGGGGGGCGGGGGGGCGCTCCGGGCTCAGAGAACCGCCGGCGGGCGGCCCCGCCCCTGCGTACTCCGTGTGCGTGCGCGCGTGCGTGCGTGCGTGCGCGCGCCTGCCAGGGCGTTTGTGGATGAGCTGGGAAGGCCGGTCCCACTGCAGCTCAATCGTGCTCCTGTCCCACCCCGGCTCTGTCTCCCCCGGCCCCCGGCCCCTGGGACTCCAGCACAAAGACCAGAACCTCTGCCAGGGCCTCATGTCCCTTCCGGGGGGCAGGGCACGCAAAGGGTGTCACGCCAGAGCCCCCGGGGCCGCCGCCTGCTGATGTGCAGGGCGTGGGGGGCTCCGCCCCCGTCATCTGCGTGGTCCTCCCCACAGACCCGGGGGTGAGGAAACAGAGGCCAGCCGACCAGATAGGTGGAACGGGTTCAGGCACAGATGTCCGGTGCCAGGGTGAGGCCAGCTGTCCCGTGAGCGGTGGCTGAGATCCCCGCTGCGACACCTGCCCCACCCCAGCCCAGGAGCTCGGTGGACTGGGAAACCCGGCTCGGGCCACCCCAGGCTGTGGCGTGCACTTCTCCAGGGGCCGTAGGGCTGGGTCCTAATCCCAAACCTGGAGGCTCCTTCTCTGCAAACCAGAGGTCGGGTCGGTGGGAAGACTACAGAATCTGAGGGGAGAAGTGGGGCCCGGAGCGGTATCGGGGGCCCCTGCCCACGACCGTGAGGGTACAAGCCTCCTCCCGGTGCCGGCCGCTGGCATCTGCTGAGGTCCCGGCTGCGAGCCTCGCAGCCGCCACGAGGTGGCTCGGCGCCCGAGGACTGAGTGAGCAGCTCCCGGCTGCCAGGCTCACTGCATACCGGGGGGCACCCAGCGGGCAGCAGGCGGCGAGTGACAGCCTGGAGAATTCACCCAGGGCGCTGCCAGGACCTGAACAGGAGGAGGCCTGATGGCACAGGTGGGGGCGGGGGTCAGGGAGGGCTCCCTGGAGGTGATGTCTTAGCAGACACCCGCGGGGTGGGCAGTACCTGGACCCGAACGGCACGTGTGATGCCGGAGGGCCTGAGTGGACCCGGCTGGGGACAAGGCCACGCGGGGTGGAGGGTGAGTGGACAGGCCAGGGCTGGTCCGCCCGATGGAGGCTGAGTGAGCCAGCGTCCCACCCCGGCTGAGCTGGAGAACAACGAAGGGGGCACGGGAGGTGCAGAGATGGGGGCGCCGCAGCTGAGGCGGGGGCACTGTGGCACCGGGGGTGGGCACGGGCCAGTGGCAGCCTCGCCCAGACGCATCATCTGGGCCCTGCCCGTCCCCAGACCCCGGACCAGGGATTTCACCTTGGTGAGCCCCAGTCTCCCCAGTGTTGGACTGGGCTCGGAGCTCTTCCTCAGGGGCCGCTGGAGCCTAGAGCAGCTCCGAGCAGGGCGAGGAGACACCGCCGGGGGCACCGCGCGCTGAGCCCTACCATGAGCTGGGCATGGCCGTTCTGGAAGGAGCCCCCCGAGTCCCCGTTGCCCTCCTCCTGGCGGTCCACCACGCGACACTTCACGGCGTCCTGGACCTGGCGAGAGAGAGCAGAGCGGTCAGCGGCAGCCCTAGACCGCTCGCCCGGCAGGGTGGTGGGAAGGCAAGGGCAAGGACCGTGGGGCGGCCCCTCCGTGAGGGCGGCCTGCGTGCCGGGGCCCTGCCTCCCTTCCCGTCTCTGAGATTCTCTCCGTGCCCTTTGGGGCATGGAAATTCCAAACTCAGAGAGTTCCAGGCCTGCTGAGGACACGCTGCAGCCCTCCGGGCCGGGGTGTGTCGTGAGATCCGGCCGTCAGGCTGAGGAGGGGCCTGGAGTCCACACCCTGTGCCGAGTGACCACAGCCTCCGCTGCCCCCACTGCCCTGGAGGCGCTCCGCCCGGGCTCCACGAGGGCCCTGGGACAGCGCATCTGTGGTGGCGGCGGGTCCCAAGCTGGGTCACTAACAGCACGCTCCACTGAAGGGGATCTCACCCATTATGGCCACGGACTCTTCAGAAGGGCGGGGACGGCGGCTCTGGGCCAGAGGCCACCCAGGCAGCCGGCACAGAGCGCTAGAGGAGACCTGCGTCTGCAGGGAGGTGCTGGTCCGTGAGCGTGAGGAGCAAAGGCCGCACCTTCACCCGCGGCTGGGGCAGCAGCCAGCAGAGCCCCCCTCGGGGAGCGGACGCTGTGGGGCCATGATGCGCAAAGGGAGTAAGTGAAGGCACGGGGACAGTGAAAGCACAGAGGGCTTCCTGGAGGAGGTACCTGGAGTGAGGTGGGCAGCTCTGGGAGGAGGGGGCGCTGAGGCTGGGGCTCCTGGCTCCCAGACCCAGCACAGACCCGCGGACCTGCCCCCACTCACTCCAGGTGCTGAGCCCAGGGCGCCCCATGCTCCACGGCTGATCGGCGGTGGTGCTGGGGTCTCGCCGGCCTCAGGGCCACTGCCTGGGCCTCCCCTGGCAGGTGCACCTTCTTCCATCCTTGTGACTCACTGAGCCACCTAGCAGACATCTCTAAGCACCTACTGTGCGCCCAGCGCAGGCAGGCCATGGGCCAGGAGACAGCAGATGGGAAAGCAATGTCTCCATTGGCACAGAGAGCAGATGTTCTCCCAGAGGGCCTCGTGGCCCCTCCTCCAGGTAGGCCATCCGGCCAGCCTCATCCCCTCTGCTGCCCTCAGGAGACTCACGACCACGTTGCTCATCGACCTGCCAAATGTTCCATGCCCTCCCCACAGAGGCCCGACTTTCCCCTGGTGGCAGGGTCCCTGTAGCATGGGCCCTGCAAGAGGGACCCAGGAGGTCACAGAGAGCTTATGGGGAAGTCCAACCATCCTAGGAAATCATGCATCTTCAGGGGTGCCTGACTGTCCCCCAGAGCAGGCCCCTGAGGCAGACATCCCTGCTCTCCACCTGGCAGCCTGTGCCGGGTCCCTGGAGAACCTCCTATTTGGGTCAGGTGGGCCTGCAGAACGCACCTTCTGTTTTCCAGTTTCTACCTTCTCTCCTTTGCAGGACACAGCCTCTGTTTTATCCGGTTACTGAGCTTCTCCGCTTCTGTTCTCATGCTTTGAATTCCCACAAGCTCCCTTTCTGTTCTTTTTGGGTAGCCTGCTGTTCTTGTTTCACAGAAGCCGGGCAGCTGAGGGCCAAGGGCGTGAGCTTAGAGCCCGGTCAGTGACATGTGCGCACACCCCACTGAGGCGACCACCCCTGTGCTGGCCTTGAGCCGCCCCATCCATAGAAGATGGAGTAACTAGCAGTGAGAATTGCTGGCACGGATCAGTCAGGCCAGAGCCGGGCATGCGTGGCTGCCAGGCTGGGCGCGCGAGCGCTCTCTCTGAGGACGTCGCCTCGGGGCTGTGGAACGGCTTCTTCCTGGGCTGTCTCTGGGGCCCACGGCTGCCTGGATCTGAGACTTGTCCGGCACAGGCTCCCCTCCGGTCCTCAGGATTGCAGAGTGGACACGCGGGACCAGCCAGACGTGGACGTGTGGTGGAGACTGTGGCGGCGGCTTGCCAACAGGGCTGTTCTAACATCAGAAGCTTCGGGTCTTTGTCATCCGGTCTTTCCCTGTGGTCGGAGCCCCTGGAGGGGGGTGCTCACCTCTCCCCCAGGTGGTCTGAGGCTGGGGGCCCCAGCTGTCAGGGTGACCAAGGGCCAGCACACAGGTTTACACACCCCTGTCTCGCCAGGGCGCCCCCAGACCAGGGCCCCAGAGCCCCCACCCGGGGCGGTGGAGCTGCATGTGGGGGAGGTGGGGTGGGGGCTGTGCTGCCAGCCCTGGGCGGGGGCGTCCAGGCTGCTACCTAAGCGGACAACCAGCCATCCACCGCAGACCTTCCCTGGGCATCCAGGGCCCCTGCAGCGCCACTTCTGGAAGCTCTCTGGCCTCAGTGCGCCGGGCCTGCCCCACCGCCAGCTATAGACCCGGCTTCCTCAGGCGGGCTGAGCTCCTGACCCCCGTTCTTCTCCCCGAACTCCCAGGCTTCACTGCGAAGCCCTTCTCCCGCTTTCTTTGCAATCTGTGCTTTAAAATCGCTTTGCCATCTTTCTAGGAGGTTCTAGGAAGGGGAGGTAATTCTGCGTGTCTGCCCACCCGCTCCGGCCCCTTCAGCCTCTGTGGACATCCCGGCCTCCTCTGGCCTCACGAGGGCACCTCTTCCGCCCACGTCCGGACGCACGTTCTCCGCGTGTCCGCCTTCCCGACGCGAGAGCGTGTCACCAGAGCTGTGGCCACCGGGCAGGTGGCCGTCGGGAGAGTTTGGTGAAAGCCCCTCTGGAGAGGCCCAGAGACACCGGGCCAGGAGTCTCTGCCGTCGTTGAAAGCTGCTGACGTTTCCGGTGGCTCTTGGTCCCACCGAGCCCAGGAGGACAGGACCCCTCCGGTCTGAGCCGGCGAGGGGCGCAGGGGCGCTTCCAGGAGGGGGCCTTACACAGACCACGGCCCTCAGCCGCCCCAGCTGTGCCGCGCATCCCCGCCTTATGGAGCGGGGAGGGGGGGGGTCCCGAAGCCGCGCCCCCGCACCCCCCGCCCTTCCCGCAGGCCGCGCACCTCTCGGCGCAGGATGCAGTGCACCATCACTATGACGAAACCCTCCAGCGAGTCGAAGACAGCGAACAGGATCTGGAAGAGGGCGGAGCGGCGGTCGGTGACGGCGAGCACGGCCGACATCCAGGTCAGCGCCAGCAGCGGCAGCACCACGCAGGAGCTCCACAGCGACGCCCTGCGGACAGCGCAGCGGGGGGCCGCGTCAGGGCTGCCCCGGCCGCCCTCCCGCCGGGGGCCGCATTCCTGGGGGGCCCTGCTTGGCGCCCCTCTCCCGGGGCTCTCCACCCGCTCGGAGGCCCGGGCCCTCCTGGGGAGCAGAGTTCTGCCCGGCAACCCGCCCGGAGTCCAAGAGCTCCCAGAGACTCGGGAGGGTGGTCTGCGGGGGGGCGGGGGGGGGGGCTGGGCAGTGGTGAGAGAGGAACTCTCTGGAAGACCCGGGTTCCTAACTGTCCAGGAGGCCACAGGAGGGGAGGTGCACTGGAGGCAGGAGCTGGGGGGCTACAGGGTGGCCATTGTGGGGCGGTGTTTGGCCAGGCCTCTGAGCTCTGGACAGAGAGAAAGAGAACGAGAGAACTACTCCAGGAGATGACAGACAGACAGGGCCAGACAGGGGTGGGGGTGGGGACAGAGACGAGAACAGAGACCCACAGGCACCTCATCGTCTCGGCAGGCCCCGCTCCGCTGGTGCCCCCAGGAGCCCCCCACGGCGGCACTGCCCTCTGCAGCCTGGCACCTCCTGGTACCACTATGGGCCACGCTGTGGCCGCTCGGAGCCTGTCGTGTCTTCCGAACGGCGCAGTCACTGTTTCGTAGCCTCGGGGCCTGTCGTGAGGGCACCAGCAGTGGGGCTGGCTCGCATCCGTGTCTGCGAATTGTGCCTGACCCCACCCTCACCACTGTTACAACTTCCGGGGCTCTGCCCCCATGGGCAGGTGACTGCCTTGCAGGAGCTCCAAGGAGCCTCTGGGGCCATGGTCATTCCCACCAGGAGTGGGGGCTGGGGTCCGGGCCACCTGCTCCCCTCCTTACAGGACACCTTCATCAAAAGGATGAGGCAGACGCAGGTGGAGCAAGAGAGGTGCAGGGGCCACAGGGGCGAGGGGCGAGGGGCACGAGGAGGGGAGGCAGGGGCGAGGGGCACGAGGAGGGGAGGCAGGGGCGAGGGGCACGAGGAGGGGAGGCAGGGGCGAGGGGCACGAGGAGGGGAGGCAGGGGCGAGGGGCACGAGGAGGGGAGGCAGGGGCGAGGGGCACGAGGAGGGGAGGCAGGGGCGAGGGGCACGAGGAGGGGAGGCAGGGGCGAGGGGCACGAGGAGGGGAGGCAGGGGCGAGGGGCACGAGGAGGGGCTGCAGGTGTGAGGGGCACGAGGAGGGGAGGCGGGGGTGAGGGGCACGAGGAGGGGCCGCAGGGGTGAGGGGCACGAGGACCCTCAGGCAGGGGCCAGGGCCACCAGGAAGCAGCTGGGGGTACGGGGGCTGTTGGGAGAGAGGCTGGGAGGACCTGGGGTCCGGGCTGGACCTTGCTCACCGGGCGGGGGCAGGAGCCCTCCCCAGAGGTGCACCCTCTCTGCCCTGCGGTGGGGAGCCTGCCACAGGCCCTGCCCGAGCCATCGTCCTCCTCTCTCCAGACCCGTCTGGGTGGCCTGCACAGAGGACAGGCCTGTCTCCTCCCTGTCTTCTTCCTCCTCCTTTCCCCTCCCCCTCCTCCCCCTCCTTGCTCCAGGACTCAGGTCCCCATGCCAGCCCCAGCCGCAGCCCCATTTCTTCTCCAGGACAGCCCCCCGGCCAGCTGCCCAGTGGCTCGAGCCTGAGCCAGGAATCACCCCGAAGCCCCCACGCTTCTCTCCTGACCACTGCGTGGGCTTCAGACCTAGACCTGACAGACCCGCCTCCCCTCCCCTCCCAGGGTGGGGGACCTGCCGATCCCCGGCCCCCCTCCACCCCCGGGTGCTGAGGCCCCCAGCCGCGGTGCCCGTGCCCACGAGGGGTGCTCTGCCTGCACGAAGGGCACAACCTGAAAAAGTGGGCCCTGCAGGACTGTGCACACACTGCCCGGCTGTCCTTTCCCTTCCCGGCTCTGAACCTCTGTGTCTCCACCGTGGCTGGCAGGGCTCCCTCGTCTCTCTCCTCCCTCCCAAAGCGGACCCTCTCTGGCCACCTTCGGAGCAGGAAGGCAGGGCAGAGCCCCTGGGGCGGGCAGAGGGGCAGTGTCATCCGGCTGTGGGCCATCTTCCCTCGGGCTGGAGCCCTGACATCTACAGCCCGAGGTGGCTGGCAGATGGCCCGGGCTTGGGGACCCTGCCTTAGTGGCATCCCCGTAGCCCCGAGTTCTGCCAGGGCCACGAGGAGGAGCCCGTGCGGGCCTGGGTGCGATCAGTGGGCAGGAGAGGGGCTGGCGGGGAGACCCGCGGGCAGTGGTACCGCCTGACCCTTCGGAAGGTCAGATGCCCCTGATGCGGAGGAGGGGCATGAGCCTGGCTCAGGGTGGGCCGGGCCACTGACCGGAACCTGCTGCGTGACCTAGCAGGGAATGTCCCCCAGGGCTCTTGTGACAGGCCCAGGATGGCACCCTCCACCCGGAAAAGACTGGCGTGTGAAGCAAACAGCGCGTATTCCCGGAGCCTCGTCCCTGCCTGGGCCTCCCAACTTGGTTTCTGCCTCAACGGATCCGTCCCGACCTGAACCCGGGTCCCCCCACGGCCAGGAGTGCCCCGCACACTCCCCCGTGCTCGCTCACGGGACACTCCCCCACCCCCCGCACCCATCCACTCACGCACACATGCGCTTACAACACTCAGCGCACAACCCAGACCCCGGCACAGCCACACGCCGATGGCAGGCCGGTGCACAGTGTTCCGACGCTGACCCGGCCCCATCCCGTCCCTGGCCACACGGAGGAGGGGAGCCTGGCGAAGGGCTGGGTGGGGAGGATCCCCAGAGTGGATGGCAGAGGTGACAGAGTGACAGAAAAAGCTTAAAACAAACAAAATGTGACTCAGAGAGCGGAGCCGGGGGCGGGGGCACTGGCGAGGAGAGGCACTAACGTGGCGTTACTGGCGGCTTCGGAGGCGGTGGCGGCCGCCGACAGGACTCCCCACTCGGCACGTTTGAGGGCGCGCCCAAGGGGGGCCCCGGGCGGCTGACTGCAAGTGAAATGCAAAGGCCGAGACGAGAGCAGACACTGTTCTCACGGAACCGGGGCGGGCAAAGCAGGCACACGGACCGGAGCAGTCCTGCCTGAGCCTTCCTAGGCCGGCCGGGGTCCCGGGAGTGGGCTGGGGGTCGGGGGTCGGGCGACCGGGTCCCGGGTCCCGGGTCCCAGGAGTGGGCTGGCTTGTCAGGGGGAGGGGGCACCGGGTCCCAGAAATGGGCTGATTGGGGTGGGTACCGGGTCCCAGAAGTGGGCTGGTGGTGGAGGGGGGGGGGAACCTGGTCCCAGGAGTGGGCTGGCTGGTGGTGGGGGACCAGGTCCTGGAGGGGAATGGTGGGGGGGGGGGGCCCGGTGCCAGGAGGGGCTGGGGGTGTGGGGACCGGGTCCTGGGAGTGGGCTGGCTGGTCGGGGGGAGGGGGCACCGGGTCCCAGAAATGGGCTGATTGGGATGGGTACTAGGTCCCAGAAGTGGGCTGGCTGGGGGGCGGGGGGGGGTGGGACCCGGTCCCAGGAGTGGGCTGGCTAGTGGTGGGGGACCGGGTCCTGAAGGGGAATGGTGGGGGGGGGCCCAGTCTGGGAGGGGCTGGGGGTGTGGGGGGACCGGGTCTGGCGGGTGGTGGGGTGGGCTGAGTCCAGGGTTGGGGTTGGGAGGCTGGGGGGGACCGGTTCTGAAGGGTTGTGGGGGGGACCAGGTCTGGGAGGTGGTTAAGGGTGGGGGGAGGGCACCAGGTCTGAGCGGGGGGGACCGGGGTAGGGGGTGGGGGCTGGGGTGGGGGACTGGGTCTGAGTCGGGTGTAGGATGGGCCCAGATGGCTCCTAGGGGAAGGAGGGTTGCCACAGGAAGTGGGTGCAGACTGGGTCCTGGGGTCAGAGGGTTTGGGGTCCACGAGACAGAGAGATAAAACAGGGTCCTGGGGGACGGCAGGGCCGGTCCTCCCACACGTCCGTGTTAAGCAGAGGGTGAAACGATGTGCCCACGTTCACACGAAGAACTCCCGGAGTGAGGCCATGGCCACTTCCCTCCGGTCCCCCGTATCTGCTCCGACCGTGCACTACCCCAGGCGGCTGCCCCAGCCGGGGAGCACGTGCTGCACCCGACCACCACCAGTCAGCTACCTGGGCGGCACCCTCCCACAGGCCCTGTGTATGCGCAGGTGTGCGTGCGTGCGTGTGCACACGAGTGTGTGAGTGTGGGGAGGACTCCTCCTGCGGGGGGAGGTCTCCGCGCAGCCGTGCAGGCACAGCTGGGAGTGCGTCCGCACCAGGGCACCGGCTGCACGCCCAGGAAGGGGCCCCAGGAGGCAGGTAGCCCGACGGACGCCCTGGGCTCTGGCAGCTCAAACCCGCTCTCCCCGCCACTCGCCCCACTCGGCTGCAGGGACGGAGCGGAACGAGGGAGCCCGCCCAGGGGCGACTGCGGAAGCCGGGGGCCGAGCCAGCTCCGAGTGAGCGCCGCGTACCCATTGCTGCAGTGCTCTGACGGGTGTGCAGCCCTCGGCCGGCCAGGGATGTGCCTGGGGGGCGGTGTGTCCTGAGGGCGGGCGGGGTGGGGCGCGCCAATCCCCACTTCCAGGGGATGAGGCCCAGGGAATGGGGGACCCAGACTCCCAGCCACCGTGGGCACTCCGGGGTCGTCGTCCACTTCCCCTAAAGCAGTGTTAGCGGCTTTCTAACCAGGACCAGAGAGGATGGTTTCCTGAAGCTTCTGTTCACTAGGGTTAGCAGGAGGAGCAGGAAGAGGAGGAGGGAGACAGAGACAGAGACAGAGACAGAGACGGACGACTGGCATGGAGGGAGGGGAGTAGGCACCGGCGAGGGCAGAGGGATGTGCAGAGCGGCAGGCAGAGGTGAGGTGCGGAGGGCTCAGAGGGCTGGGGCAGGATGGAGTCAGGGGGTCAGTCTCAGCCAGTAGCTGCCCCCGTCCGTGACCTCAGGGCTCCCATCCCCTGGGGGGCGGCCGGGGCACACTCGGGACCAGCCTCCTGCAGAGCCACGTGCCCTGTGGCCAGACGCTGCCCTCTGGGCTCCGGCTCCCCAAGTAGGAGGAGCATCCTACCTGTCCCCTGTCCCCTCCTCCCATCGCTGAAGCCACCATGAGGATGGGCAGGTTGTATCCTCGCTCGGGGTCACCCAACCCCAGGGTAGGGAAGCGGGGGGCCAGGTGCACCCTTCCACCGTCCCTGTGGTCCCCGCGGGGGTAGGGTCTCCAAAAACAAGGGGCTTTACTCTTTCTGAGGACTAGACGGAGAAACTGAGGCACAGGGCAGGGCAGGGGCTGGCCGTGAGCCTTGCACGGGCCTCTGAGCCTCCTTTGTCCACCTGCTCTGGGGCCCGGGGGCAGTGGGTGGGCTCTGGGTCTTTGACTCAAGGCGGGTGAGGCGCCCGGGGCCGGCCCTACCCTGCCCGTTCCTTCAGCTTCTTGTCCGTGATGCCGTCTTTGGAGACGAGCTTGTTGAACACGAGGATCCCGATGACCATGTTCACCTGCAGAGAGGAGCAGGGCGTGGGGGCGGGGCTCCAGGGGAGAGAGCGCCACCCAGCAGGCTCGCCAGCCCCGCCCACCTCCCCCCGGAGCAGCCGTCAGGTGGGGGTTCTCCCGCCACAGGGCTCCGCCCAGGGCGAGGTGCTGCTGCTCAAGTCCCCCACGTGACCCTCCCACGTGACCTGCTCCCCAAGGATTTGGGAGCCCTGCCGGCAGGGGTGGACAAGAGAAGGGGCCGGGCTGACCCAGCTGGGGCTCAGAGGGTGACGTGCAGGGCGCCCTCCAGAGGCTGGACCCCGGGCTGGCCTGCACTGGGCAGCCCCGAGGCCCATCTGCTGTCCCCACTGTGGTCGGCAGCGTTTGCCGAGCTGGGATGCCATCTGTCCAGAGGTCGCAGGTCAGGGATCAGGCTGGCTCTACACACAGGGTGCCTGCCCTGCTCAGACCACAGAAGGGACCTCGTGTGATCCAGCCGCCATCATGCTTGGGGGTGCCCTGTGCCCCCGCAGCCGCTTACCCCCCCGCCCCGCTCCTTGGATTCCTCCCACAACAGGGAGCTCATCCCTCGCTAGGGCCCAACCGGAGGGCCGTCTCGGGGACACCCTCCCCGTGCTGGGGCCACACTGCTCCTGTGCTGCCATGGTGCCCTTCCTGACCCCCTCCCGCCAGCCACCCGCACCCTACAAAGTGCTTCCTGCTGTTATCGTTGTGTGAGCCACCGCCTACGCAAAAGAGAAGCTGTCCCCAGGGTGTGCCCGTCGGCCCAGCCACGACCCTGGAGACCTTGGGGGGTCCCTTCTCCTGGGTGGGGAGGCTCCCAGCTCATTTCTGTGCTCCCCTGAAGGCCCTCCCCTTGGCTCCCACACAGCTGCCTGACAGCTGCGAGGACTGGCCCCACACTGCTCGGATCTGGATATGGGGCGCCCCGACGCCCTGCAGCCCCTCGATCTGAGCGCTCATGACTCCACACACAGCAGCGGCCAGGCCCTGCCTTTCATCCCCGTCTGAACGGAAAGTTCCCGGACTCCGGCACCGGGGCTGGAGGCATGTTTCCTGGGTGACCTCATTTTCTGACAAGGCCAGGGGCAGAAGGGGCAGGACAGCCGCTGCCACCACCCTGCCTGTAGCAGGCTCTGTGCTGTCTCTACCTGTGTGTCCCCGTGTCACTGAAGGGGCCCTGGGCTGGGGTCCAGCCGTGCCCTCCGGACGCACCCTGGGAGGGGGTGTGGGGGATGGGGGCTCCTGCCTCCACCAGCTGAGCCTCCCATCCGTCCTGGGTCTCGCCTGTTTGTAAAACGGCGAGCCGGCCCGGCCTCTGAAGAGCGGCATTGACATGCACAGCACGCAGGCCTCTCCCTTCAAGGAATAAAGGAGCCGGGACCCTCAGGCTAGGCCCGCTGCCCACCGCCTCCACCCTCACACGCGGGGCCTCCCCCGGGCCTGTGCCCAGGTGCCCCCACCAAGGCGGTGTGGCCCTGCGTGGAGAGGGCTGGGCTCGGGCAGGGCGGGCGGAGGCCCCCAGCCGTGCCCAGCTCCCCCTGCTCAGCCCTAACTTGGGGACAATAACCCTGTGTGCCACATGGCACGGTTTCACATCCGTCCCCAAAGGAGTGTGGGAAGTAGGGGCGAGGGAAAACAAGGAGGTGCTTCCTTCTCGAGAGGGTGACAGCTGGTGGCAGCAAGAGACAGGCCCCTGGCCCCCCAGCCTCAGGCTCTGCCGGCTCCTCTGCTCCTCACCCAGGCCTAGCTGGCCCTCCCTGCTACCCCGTCAGCCATCCGCCCACTGTCCCCACTCGGCCAGTCGCCTACCCGGCGAACTCACACCTATCTCCTGGCAGGTACACGGCCGGTGCCCGATAATCACACATGCTGTGCTCACAGAAATAAACGGCCACTCCTGCAGCCCAGCCTCTGTACTCCTGCACCCCGAGGGCAGGGCAGGGGGACCGTGAACGCCATCCACCCCTTGGTGATCAAGGCGACCCAGAAAGGGCAACGCATACAGCCCACGGCCACCTGGGACGGCGGGGAGGGTTCAGTACCAGCACGACAGCGGCGGCCGGTCCCACGAAGGCATACAGCAGTCCCCCCTCCAGGGAGAGCCAGCAGCTGGGGAGGGAGACGGGCTGGTCAGTGGCCAGGCGTGGGCCCAGCCCCTGCCCCCCGGGAAGGCAGGTGAGACGCAGGGGAGCGGCAGAAGGAGCCGGGCGCTTAGCAAGCCCTCCTGTGCGCACGCCGCGCACTCACGCTGGCTTCCCAGCCCTCGGGGCCCCGGGCGGCACTGGCGGGCCCGGCTCACAGACGGAGAAGCGGGCGCAGGGCAGCGGCACGGCTGCTCGGACCCACACAGCACAGGGCCGGGCTGGCCAGGTAAGGGTGCCTGACCGCCCCAGGCTGCCCCCCACTCTCCTCCTAGACCCCCCCCCCCGGCCCCGCCCCGCCCCACGCCAGCCTCACACACAGACCCTTCTTCCCGACAGAATTCCAACATTCTGGGTTGGGCCCCTGGTCTGGCCCTCCACCTGCCCACTCAGCCCAGGCCCCACGGCTGGGGGCACCCGGTGCTCTGCTCACACATCTGGCCTGGTCCTGCCTCATCGCACACATGGTCGCCAGCCCCGCCACCCACGGTGGCCCACGGGAGCCCCGAGTCCAGCGAAGACACTATTCTTCTGCACTGTGGCCTCTGCCCTGAGCATCCCACCCCATGCTGTCAGACAAACTCCTCTTCATCCTTCAGAACCCCCACTTTAATGGCCTCACCCTCCCCTGATCCACCCCTGACCCTCTCAGCGCTGGGGACAGTGTCCATATTTACCTCCTGGCACTCACGCTACTGGGGTTTCCGGTAAATGGGTTTTCATGTCCACTGTCCCTGCTGCCCACGTGGGGCACTGCTTCAGGGCCCAGCCATGGCCTGTTCCCCTGGGGCTCCACAGAGAGCCAAGCCCATGCAGCCTGCATCAGTCCCTCCCCTTGCCTCTGGCTCCCCCGTTCCTCCCCTGTGGCCTGTAGCCACAGCTCCCGGCCTTGGTTCCTCTCCCCCAACCCTGGGAATCATCACACTGCTTTTAGGATAACCCCAAGCTTCCTGGCTTGGCATTCAAGGCCCCCGGACCTCGCCCAGCTGACCCTTCAGGGCCTCCCTGACTTCATCTGCAAAACAGGCCCCTTACCACCTGCCTTGCCCTGGAGCTATGCGCCACCCCTGTCACCACAGTCATGCAGGGGTGCACACGTGGGTACAGAGGGGAAAACAGGCCACCGGAGCTGTCCGAGGTACCTAAGGAGGAGGTGCAAAGCTCCAGTGGCCCTGAGCCTCATTTTTCTCCATTCTGCTGCCCAGTCCGGGAGGAGCTGGCTGATTAGGGGAAGCAGCCCCTCGAAGAGCCCAGCCTTCAGCCCCGGGGCCCCCACCCTCTTCCAGCCTTAGGTCTCTCCTCTGTGAAACGGGCACCCAGCCAGCTGTCACCTTCTAGGGCAGTGGGAGGGTCTGGGGGAGCCGAGCGGCCTCCACCCCATCCCCACCCTGCCCCGACTCACTAGTTCATGGTGCTGTACCCTTTGGCCTTGGTGAATCCCACAGAAATGGCCACGACCAGCGCAGGGAGCCCTGGGGAAGGACCAGAAAGAAAGGGAGTCGGTCCCCCCACCATCCGAGCCCCGTCCACCCTCTGCCTCCTTGCAGCCCCACGGGTGGGCTGAGGCGGGGGCACAATGTGCCTCTGAAGCCCCTGAACAGGGGGTGACACCTAGCATAAGAGAAGGGGACAGGAGGTGGACGGGGATGAGGGCCTATGGAACCGTGGTCGTGACAGGCAGGTCAGCAAATGACATACAGGACACCGAATCACACTTGAATTTCAAATAAAAAAGGAAACATTTTGGGGGCACCGAGGGACTCAGTTGGTTAAACACCTGATTTTTTATTTCAGCTCAGGTCACGATCTCACGGTTCGTGGGGTCAAGCCCCGCGTCAGGCTCTGTGCCGACAGCGTGGAGCCTGCTTGGGATTCTCTCTCCCCCCCCCCCTCTCTCTGCCCTGCCCCAGTCATGTGCACACGCGCTCTCTTTCTCAAGATAAATGAATAAGCGTCAAAAAAAAATTCCAAAAAGAAAACACGTTTAGTACGAGCGCATCCCAGATATTGAATGGGATGTACTTCAAAAATCAGTCGTTACCTGAAATTCAAATGGACTTGGTGTCACGTTTTATCTGGCAACCCTGTGGAGGCCCAGGAGGACGAGGGCAGGGCAAGGGGGGAGGGGGAGGGGCTGCAGCAGGGCAGGCCCGGGGAGGGGCAGCCCCACCGCCCACCTGCCCCGGCACGGCTCACCCCAGCCCAGGCAGAGGAAACGCTTGCGGATGAGGCGGTTCCGGAGGCGGCCGGTCACGGCCATGTAGGACTGCCAGGCCTCGGTGAGCACCCAGCAGAAGGAGGACAGGAAGAAGAAGTGGAGGAAAGCAGCCACCAGAGTGCACACCACCTGGGCGGGGCAGGCGGGCAGGTTAGGCCGGGCAGGTGCCCACTCACCCGTTCCCTGCCCGCCCCGAGTGAGGCCGACAAGCTCAGCGTTTGCAGCAGCAATGAGGTCAAATCCCCAGGCGCGAAGCCACCGAGGGGTCCCCCGGTCCACTGCCTGTAGGAGGGCTGCTGATCGGCTAGCCGCCCCCTCCCCACCCCCCAGGAGTGCTTGTGTCACCCGGGCCACAAACTGCCGGGGACAGAGCCCCCTCTCCCTCCAACTTTCCCGACTACCCAGAGATACACCCAATGCCGGCGGGAACCCGCTCAAGGGCTCTGGGTTCAGTCCACCTGTTCAGCAGGTGGTGAACCTGACACCCAGGGAGGACAAATCACCCTCAAGCTCACATGGCACAGACAAGACCCGACGGTCTGGGCCCCAGTGGTGGGCCAGGGCCCTTGAACCGGCTCATCTCAGAGCGCCAGTCCAGCTGGAGACTCCAGACGTCGGGTCCTGGCCAGACGACAGCTGCAGTCGGAGGAGAACGCGGGACTGTGTGTGGCCCTACGCTCTCCTCCCCGAGCTTCCTTGGGATCCTTCTGGGGGGCATCACCGTCACCCCGTCCCACCTGGGCACGCCGGGGTGTGCACAGTAGGGCAGAGATCACCTACCTTATTGCGGGTCTGGGTCTGCCCGATGAGGATGAGGGCGTTGGAGGAGATGATGGAAAAGCAGAAGTTGATGAGGATCACAGACCGCTCTGAGCGGATGTACCTACGGGAGACAGGGTGTCAGTGCCCCACGGGGCCTCATCGTCACGGGAACTGGGGTCCTGTGGATGTACCAAGACTAGGGCACCACCTCGTCCCTGCAGACCTTGCTGCGGCCACTGTCGCCACCACCGCCCCTACCACACTTCCTGCCTACTGCACACTAAATTCCAGCATGTAGTCAGGTGCCAGGGAGGGTTGTGGGGAGACATTGAGCGCAGTTGACCGTTCCCGCTGGGGATGGCTCATCCTTAGAGTTGCTTCCCCTTTTTGCGTAAGATCTTCTCCCTGTCACCGGATCCCTTGGACACGGATCATTTCTGGGGTCTCAGTCTCTGCCTGCTCCTGGTTTTCAACCTAGCTTTCCCCCTGTCCCACTAGCCCTTCCCACCCCGTTTGATCCTGACTTTGAGGCCAGAAGACAAAACGGTTCCGAGTGGGGGCTGCAGTGGCTTAGCTATACTCCAGCTGTGCAACACTGGGCGAGTGGCCCAACCCCTCTGTGCCTCCATCTCTCCATCTGTGAGACTGGTGGAGGGAATGGGATCTGCTGCTCGGGACGGTGACTGAGATTCAAGGGGCAGGATACAGAAAGCATTAGCCCCCATCACTTTTTCTCCCATTTTCCAGGGCAGCCAGCCTCCCAGTGGCCTTGGGGGCTGAGATCCAGGCAGGTGGTGAGCAGAGGGTACAGGGCTGCCCCTCAGGGGCCATGATGCGGTCTGATGTGGTGTGTGACCTTGGTGGGGGGGTCACTTTCCAAGGGGTTGGGGTCCTGACTGCGGCTCACAGGGGCAGTGACTCAGCCAGCAGAGCTCAGAAAGGAGGCGCTTTGAAAACCTTCAGCAAAACCCTCAGAACTGCAGCAGGCAGGGCTGGAGGGCGGGAGCTGTCCCAAGCCTCCTTTCCCAGAAGTCTCTGGAAACCAAGGCCTCAGGGGAGGGGCTGGCCCAGTGGGCCAAGCACGCCCACGGGGATTGGGACAGATGGTCTGAGGAGGGGCTGAGTGGGAGGAGCACTGGGTGCTGGTTAGATGCGGGGGGGGGGGGGGGGGGGTTTGGTGGTTCAGTGCTCCTGCCCTAGGGGAGGATGGGGGTGGGGGTACGGGGAAACAGGCCCACCCTGCCCCGCCTACACGACACATCGATCTCTCCTCGTTGGCCTTAGGGTTCGACATCAGTTCTGCTGCCCACGGAGCCCAGACACCAAGAGGCAGCTGCAGGGCTATGGGCTGGGTGACCTTGACTCACACTCCCAGCCCGAAACCTCAGTGGGGCTCACAGCAGGGCTCTGGGGGCAGGGAGGTGAGAGCTGCCCGCAGGCGCCCCCGTGCCCGCACACACTCATGCTCGTCTGTGGCCCGTGCCTGCGCATACATGTCCCTTACCCCAGGGCTGGGGATGGCTGGGGACTGCTGCCTTTCCCCCACCCTGCCCGGCCGGGGGAGCAGTCCAGGGGTCCTGTGACGAGGCCCCGCGGCCCGGGCGAGGGGAGTGAGGGGCAGGGAGGCCAGGGGAGGCTCTTGCCCTGAGACCTGACCCCAGGCTCAGAGAAGACCTCGCACGCCCGTGCGGCAGGACACAGAGTTTGGGGGCTGCGGGGTCCCAGGGCAGGGCGCTTGGCTGGGGAGTAGGCTGGCTGGCATCTGCCGGGGTGGGGGGGGGGGCATTCCGAGGGCAGGAGGACGTGTGGCCACCTTCTGTGTGCAGCAGCGTGGGCACAGCAGAGGGCAGGAGAAAAGGGTGACCGGTCGATCCCTGACCGACATCTGCCCCACCTCTCCAGTGCTACCCGGCATCCAGGCAGCGGCCCCCGGGGAGCCCGTGGGGACTGTCGGGGAGGGAGGGGGACAGAGGGAGGAGGGTGGTGGCAGAGGTGCGGTGGGGGTGCGGTCCATCTGTGATGGCGGTGGGTAGGGGGAGACAGGGGCGGGGTGGTGACGACAGAGGGGACGGTACCGCCGACTGGGAAGGGGGCTCTGGACCAGCCTGTCCCCGTGGCCACCCTCCAAGAAGAAGGGACAAGACTTGACCCCGGCCGCGGGGTTCCTGGGGCCCACGGGGGCCGGCCCCCCAACCCCGGCCCCTGCCCGCGCTCAGGCAGCACCTCCACACGGAGACGTAGATGATGATCAGCATGAGCAGGGTGAGGGACGACACGCCACAGCCCACGATGAGCGTCACCGATGGCACGGTCCCCTTGTCCATGTTCTGAGGGTTCCAGGGCGGGAGAAAGCGGAGTGAG
Organism: Acinonyx jubatus; assembly: GCF_027475565.1. NCBI lineage: Eukaryota > Metazoa > Chordata > Mammalia > Carnivora > Felidae > Acinonyx > Acinonyx jubatus. The sequence goes on from NC_069394.1 coordinate 1,802,776, forward strand.
GGCCCGGCCTCGTGGGCGCTCTGTGGCCCTGAAGGCTGGGGGGCGGGGGTGCCAAGGTGGAGCCTTCCCTCTGCACCCCCAGCACTCCCCACCCCCCCACCCCCGTGCTGCCCCTACCCCTGGCCTGGGCAGTCCCGTGAGGGGCTTCTCCTCTCTTGCTGGAGGCGGGGCCTTCGCTGGCGTAGGTACAGTCACCTGCTGATGAAGCCTTTGCCTACACTTCACAGACCTCCCACCCCCACCCGATTCCAGAGGAGGCTCTCCCCGTGTCACAGGCAGGTCACAGGGCCCCCCCCACCCCCCACCCCCCCCCCCCCCCCGCCCCAGACAGCTCTCCCAGCCTGCACGCCTCTGGAAGGCCAGCCGACAGCAGAACGCGGGGCTCCCTGCACCGGCCCCTTGGCTCCCGCTGCATCCGACCGGCATCCGACTGGCACCTCCAGCCTCCACTGCCTCGAACCCTGTTCCCTCCACCGACACCGCTGCCCCGCAGCCCCTCCAGGCGCCCCGGCTTTACGCTCTTCCCTCGACGTCCCTTCTGCTCTGCCAGGTCCCTGTGTTTCACCTACCATGCTTGGCCCGCTGATCTGCACCCCCACCCCTGCCCTGGCCTGGCCCCCACAGCTCTTCTCCAAGTGGTGGCCAGAGAATTTTGTAAAATGCCATTAGAGGCCACGTCCCTGCCCCGCTCAGAATGCCCCCTGCCCCGCTGGGAGTGCTCCCTGCTTCGCTCAGAGTGCTCCCCTGCCCCGCTGGAAGTGCTCCCTGCCCCACTTAGAGTGCTCCCCTGCCCTGCTCACAGGGCTCCCTACCCCCCTTGGAGTGCCCCCTGCCCCCCTCAGAATGCTCCCCTGCCCCAGAGTGCTCCCCTGCCTTGATCACAGCTCTCCCTGCCCCGCTCAAACTGCTCCCCTGCCCCCACTGACTGCTCCCTGCCCCACTCAGAGTGCTCCCCTGCCCTGCTCCACGAGTGCTGCCCTCCCTGCCCCGCTCAGAATGCTCCCCTGCCCCACTCAGAGTACTCCCCTGCCTTGATCACAGCTCTCCCTGCCCCGCTCAAAATGCTCCCCTGCCCCCACTGACTGCTCCCTGCCCCGCTCAGAGTGCTCCCCTGCCCAGCTCACAGTGCTCCCTGCCCCGCTCAGAATGCTCCCCTGCCCTGCTCAGAGTGCTCCCCTGCCCAGCTCACAGCGCTCCGTGCCCTGCTCAGACTGCTCCCCTGCCCCACTCAGAATGCTCCCCTGCACTGCTTACAGCACTCTGTGCCCTCCTTGGAGTGCTCCCTGCCCCACTCAGAGTGCTCCCTGCCCCACTCAGAATGCTCCCCTGTCCTCTCACAGCGCTCTGTGCCCCACTTGGCGTGCCCCCTGCCCCACTCAGAGTGTTCTCTGCCCCGCTCAGAATGCTCCCCTGCCCTGCTGGAAGTGCTCCCTGCCCCACTTAGAGTGCTCTCCTGCCCTGATCACAGCGTTCCTGCCCCGTTACAGTGCTCCCCTGCCCCCACTGAGTGCTCCAGTGCCCTGCTCATAGTGCTCCCTGTCCCGCTCAGAGTGCTCCCCTGCCCCGCTCAGAGTGCTCCCGTGCCCTGCTCAGAGTGCTCCCTACCCACGCCCCACCCCCAAACTGTGAATGCTCCCGAGGCCACTGGGCCTAGCCCTGCCCACCTTCTGCCTCCGCCTCATGAGACTGCCCCGTCACCTGGCTGCCTCCTTGTTCCCACCTCAGAGCCTTTGCACCAGACGGTCCCTCTGCCCAGAACACCCTTGCCAGTATGTCGGTGGTGGTGCCTCTGGTGCCTCTCAGAGGGACCTCAGGCTGGAAAACAGACCAGTTTCTCCCCCCCACGTAGCTCAGCGCAGCCCTGAGCGCCTAGCTGGCCTGTGCTTACGCACGCACCACGTGTTTGCCCCGCCCCCCGCGTGACTGCCGGCCCACACGTCCACGTCAAGGGCCACGCCGAGCCCCAGCGGGCAGGGCACCCTGGTAAGCGGCATGCTGGCACGTGGCAGGGGGACGGCACGCTTGTTGAGCACTGACCGCGGCTCCTCGGCGGGAGGGACCCAAGAGGATGGTCTCTGCGGGCCCTCCCCGGCCCGCTGCCTCTGGGCTTGAGGGGCAGCGGGTGAGCTGGGGACATGATCAGGAAAGCACGGCTGGGGGACAAGGGGCTGCTTAGGGGCCCCCACCCTAAGGGGGACACTCCTAGCCCTGCTCCAGTCTGACTCGGCCGACACCATTCAGGGCAGCTCTCAGAGCCCGGCTGAGCCCGGCACGCTGCACCGGGCCTCTCCCACTCCGCTGGCTCCTGAAGGCCCAGCCCCGCAGTTCTGCCCTCAGATGGTGCCTCCCGCCTTCCTCAGGCACCTAGAGTCGGAGCCCCCGGAGAGGGCACCCACACCCACCCGACAGCGTGGGGTCCACCCACGTGCGTGCTGTTCCTGCGGCCTGGACGGCCCTTCCCCACACTGCAAACACCACTTCCCGCCCCCCAGGCCCTTCAGTTCCGGCCTGGGTCCCACTGCTGGGGGAGGCTGGCTGTCCCTGCAGCCGGTGTCCTCCTGTTCCTGAGCCCCCTTGGGCCAGGCCCGGCCCGGACGCTCAGTCGATGAGGCCGGCTGGGTGAACGGACACGGGAAGGCAGGCTCCAGGAAGATGAGGAAAGTCGTCCAAGGTCAGCCAGGCGACCAGCAGTCCCTGGAGGCATGACCCAGGGCGCAGCTCCCACACAAACTCGTGTGTCCACACAGGGAGGTGGAGAACCCCAGGGAGGCGGGGGCTCGAGGCCACGGCCCGCACCCTTGAACTTGCCAGGTAACCCCGAAGGCCGGCTGGCCACGCAAGTCACGGGTGGCCAAGCAAGTGGCTCGCACCCGCTCCGTGGCCGGCTGCGGCCCCGACCTCCGTGGCCATCTGCCTCCATCTGCCCTCATTAGGCCTGGCAGCCACGTGCCCGCCCACTCCCTCCCCCTCCACCTGGCTCATCCGTCACTCCTGACAGCCCCGGCCCCGCAGGTTCTAGACGACGTGGGGAAGAGAAGGGGACGGGATGAGTGGGCAGGGGTCCCAGGGAACTCTAGCTCTTGTTGGGGGTTGGGGGGCCAGATTAGAAATCTCCAGGGCAAGAGATTGGCTCCAACCCACACACAGAGAGAGAAAAGGTAGAAGCCAGCCGGCCTCCTACTGGAGACAGGCTCCCTAGCCAAGTTCGGTGCCACCCCAGGGCCTTTGCACATGCTCCTCTCACTGCCCAGTGCTCTTCCTCTGACCTTCACAGGGCTGGCTCTTCCCTCAGCTTAGATGTCACCACCTCACAGAGACCCTCACTGAACACTGAGTCTGAGCCAGCCCCTTATCTCTCTGCCCCCTCATCTCCTTTTGAGACTTTCCAGGGTCCCGGCCCTCCCCCTACCCAGGGGCTCTCTCTTTTGTCGTCTATGTGGTTACGTTGATTTCCACCACATCAGCTCCCTGCTTTCAATCTTCTCCCCAACCGTGTGCCCATCTGATGCATCCTAAACACAGATTTCCTCTTTCCGGCACCACCTCTGTTGTCCTGCTACTGCTCCAACACCACCCATGGCTCACAGCTCCCACGTAAATAAGTCCTCACGCCACCACAGCCTAACTCCTGCCCCACTGAGGCTTGATCCCAGTCACAGGCTGAGCCCTGACCCTGGTGAGGCTAGGAACACGGTTTCAGGCACATCACAGAAACACCACCAGCAACAACCGTGCTTTATAGAAGCCCGTACTTGCCAGGCCACGCTGAGTGCTGTGAATATCTCACGGAGCTCGGTCCCCGCTGCAGCTCGGAGGCAGACAGCATCGCCCCCTCACAGATGTGACTCAGAGCAGTTACTCAACCTTCCAGCGGTCAGCGGCACGGCTGGCATCTGACATTCTGCTTCCACGCAGAGCTCGGGCGGGAGTGGGGGACACCTGGGCCCTGTCTCCCTTCCCTCCTTGCCCTGGCCTGGGATCTCATCTGTCCCTGGCTCCTGGGGTGTGATCACAGCACCCCATCCATACCCCGGCTCTGGACTCCAGTCCCTTGTGGCCACTCCATACCGCAGGATTCCCGGCGCGTCCACCTGCTCAGACCCGGATCCCCACGCCTGCCCAACCCCATCCTGCCCCAGCCCAGCCCAGCCCACCTCTGCCACCACCCCACCTGCCAGCTGGGCTCTTGTGCCACCACTCCTGCTGGGATCCCTCCAAGACACCAATCCCACACCGTTCTCCAGCCCCCCCACAGCCCCCCGGCTCCCCACTGCCCTCAGGACGCAGCCCCAGCTCGCCCCAGCCCCGGCCTTGCCACGGCGTCCACACCCCTGCCCTCTGAGCCCCACCTTGTTTGTCTCCTGCTTGCTTTCTGCCGTCCTCACTTTGCCCGGGACGACTGTCACTCCTCTCCTCTAAGCTCAGCTGCTGAACTCCTGCTCACCCCTCAGGGCCCCACTCCAAACCTCCTCTTCATATGTGCCTCCCGAACCACCCCCCCCAGGAGGGAAGGAGGCTGCTGCCGTGTCCCCCGCCTGTCTGAACACACATCCGTCCCCCGCATCGGACCCCGTGCTCCTCCAGGACGGGACTAGACCTGGCACGGGCCGCCCCCCAGGCACTCACAGGGCTCGGACGGGCTCATGGGGTGCACGGCAGCTCAGTCCCTCCCGCTCAGGATCTCTGGGGTCACCCCTCGCTGGGGCCAGAGCCGGCCGGGAAAGGAGAGGGAGACGCTGGCAGGCGAGCACGGGGTGGGGGTAGAGCCCACCCCAGCTCTTCTGGCGCTCTGACTCGGAGCTCCCCCCATGCCCTTGAGGGGGTCACACGCTCAGGCAGAGCCAACTCTGGCACCGTCTTACAGATGAGGAAACCGAGGCTCGCCGTGGCCAGGCAGCTTGCCCTCGGTCCCGCGGCCAGTGGGGGAGAACTCCCGTACCTTCAGCCTCAACTCCTTTCAGGGGGACGGGGACGGGGTCCCACCTTTACGCACACAGACACGCTGGGTCCGCAGCTGCCGACCCCCCTAGCAAACAAATCCTCAAACTGTTCACAGACCGAGACTCTGTGCTCCCGTCTGCCCGCCCCGGCACAGAGGCCTCCGGACGCTTGCCCCTGGAGGCACCCGGCGCAGGTCGGTGTTCCGGGAGAAGTCCGGGACACCAAGCCCTCCGCTCCTGGTTTCAACAGCACCACCACCCACCCCTCACTGGAGCTCGGCCCCCGGCCCGGACACCGCCTTTCTGTGGGAGGCTCTGTCCGCAGCACACGGGGGCCCTCCCACGCTGCAGACCCTGGTGGAGGAGACCCCCCCCCCCATCAACCGGTCGCCCCCTCACAGTCACCCTGAATAACACACGGCCACTTCCGTTCTATAGGAGGGGAAACAGAGGCTCCGAGGGGGGGAAGGCCAGGCCAGAGTCACTGTGTGTCAGGGCCAAGCCAGGGTTTCAACACTAACTCCAGGCACGCATCCCACTCCGGAACCCTCCCCTGCCCCGTGCCTTCCTCCTCACGCTCCAGAGAATGAGCAGCCACCTGGGGGTCCTGTTTGCTCTGGCCTCGCAGGGAACTCAGAAAGCCCCCAGCCCCACTGGTGACAGAAGAGGCCTGCTGCTTAGCGCTGACGACTACCTATGCAGACAGTCACCTCTTCCAGGGAGCCCCCCGGATGGCCCTGGCTCCTGCCTGCAGGACCCAGGCCCAGAACCAGCAACACCAACAGCCCTGTCACAGGGACAGCCGGATGGGGGAGGGTACACTGAGGTCAGGCCCAAAAGCAGAGACCCCCGTCCAGCCAGACTTGCCCCAGGACCTAGGGCCTTCCCCAGGAAGGCTGTAGACCCTGAGAGCACACTCCCCAGGCCTCAGTTTCCCTGCCTGTTAACGGAAGGTTTACGGCAATGACCTCTAAGGTCCTGTCCAGCTCCATCCCCATCAGGGACCCTGGCTGACGTCACTCTCCGTACCCACATCCCACTGGACAAAGGGGGTGGTGGGCAGAACATTCCCAGAAAGGCCTGGAGCTATTTTCCACAGGGAACCCAGGGGTTCCTGAGGAGAGATCTGTGATACCCCCATCCGACGAGGGCCTGCTACCCCAAACACCCATGGAAGCCCGGTCCCCCCTCCCCACGGTCCGTCCTCCACATCTGCTGCTCAGTGATCCTTCCCCACTGGGCCTGGACCCAGGGTCTCTGTGGGCAAAGACCCCTTCCCTCCTCGGGGGGCCCAGTGGATGGGGGGGCTTCCTGGGACCCCGTGAATGGAGCCCAGCACTGGGCAAGACGGCCCATCAGCTCCAGTGGGCCAAGCCCAGCACCCAGGGCTCCAGCCTGGGAGCTGGCCCCAGATGCCGTCGCCATAGAAACCGGCAGCCCCCACAAGAATCACGGGAACAAAAGGGAGGCCCCTGAGATGATGGGGCCTTCCCCAGGAGGGCTGGGGACCAGGGCCAGACCCAGCACCCTCAGGCACTCCAGGACTCCTACCTGGGGACACGGCTGCCTCCAGAGGCCAGGGTCTACTTGGGGAGGTTGGGGAAGGTCTCCCATTTAGGTGGCAGCTCCTCCCTCTCCCAGGCGGGCCAGGACCCTGCCCCCCAGCTGAGGGGGACGCCGACCAGGTGAAGGGGGACGCCAGCTCCGTCAGGCCAAGCCTTCCCCTCCGGGCCCCCAAAAGCCTGGGCCCAGCCTGCCCGGCTCCCCGAAGGGTCGGTTCCCTCCAAGGCCCCAAGCCCCCAAGGAGAGTGGGGGAGACTCACCCATCAGTCACTGGGGGGGGGGGGGAGGGGAGAGGTGCCCAGCCCCTCCCCGGCCAGTCCCCAACTCCACACCGCCACCCACCCGGCTCCCACCCGCCGTCTCCAGAGGCCGGCCCCGGCCAGGCCGCGGGGGGCGGCCGGGCGCACGGCCCCGGGCAGGGATGAGTCCGGCCCCTCCCGCGCCAGTCCTGCGCCGGAAGCGCCCGCCCCGCGCCCCCCGCGCCCCCCGCGCCCGTCGCCCCCGCGCGGCCCGGCCGGGGTCTCACCGCGTCGGCGCTGAGCTGGGCTAAGATGGCGAAGGTGGAGAGCCGGTCACAGAGGCAGCGCGTCCGGAGGGCGTCGAGGGGCACCGTGCGGCAGCCGCGCCACGACCAGGGCCCGAGCTGCGGGGGGGCGGGGGAGGAGGGCCTGGGGGGGGGCGGGACACACGGGGAGGGGGGGACAGGGGCGGCGTGAGCGGCGGGCGGCCGGCGGCCCGGCCCCCTGTCCCCGCCGGCCCGCGCCCGCACCTGCGCCCGCAGCCGCGCGCCCGCCCCGCCGCCGGCCCCCGGAGCCCCGCGCCCCATGGCCGCCGCCGAGCCACGGGAGAGCGAGTCGCGGGAGCGCGGGGCGCCGGGCCCTGGCCCCGCGCCCGGAGAGCGCCCCGCCCGCCGCGCCCCCAGCGCCGGAGCCGAGCCGAGCCGGAGCCGAGCCGGAGCCGGAGCCGGAACCGGAGCCCGAGCCGGAGCCGGAGCCCGAGCCGGAGCCGAGCCCGAGCCGAGCCCGAGCCGAGCCGGGGGCGGCGGGCGGGGCGGGGGCGCGCCGGGAGGGGTGCCGGGGCCGCCCCCGCTACTCCGCCCCCGAAGCCCGGCGCGGCGCTGGTGACCTTGGGACCGCCCCCGCCCCCGCATCCACCTCCGCCGGGCTGGTCGCCCCCCGGTGTGCGCCGCCCGAGGCCTGGGACAGAACGGCCTTCCCCGCTGTCTAGAGGCCCTTCGTTGCGCCTTGCCATTTAAACACGGGGACTGAAGGACTCCGGCGCTCTGCGCACCGGTCGCTGTGGATGCGAGTCCCCCACCCTTCAAGGCCGGCCCGCGGGTCCGGGAACTTAGGAGCCTCCGGCCGGCACACCTGGTCCTGGGCTGGGCCTGCCTTCCCTCTGCCTGCCGGCCGCCCGGCAGAAGGTGCCCATGGGGCGCGGGCCCCGGGTTGGGGAAGGGGGCGCCGGGAGGTCTGAGGGGGCCAGACTGCAGCTCGGCACTTGAGGCCCCACCAAGCTGCGCGTGCCCTGCCTCTGAAGCCGGAGCCGCAAAAGGCCTGCCCTCTCCCCAAGTAACTCGGGCCCGTGCCTGCCCCCAGGACTTTCGGGGAACATTCTAGGTCTCGGCAGCGAGGGTCTTCCCAAGGCCTGCCCCAGAGTCCCGCTTCAGCTCCACTTCCTCGGAGCCCGAGGGAGCCACCGAATGCCTCCAGAACCTTCCGCTCGCCTGCTTCCCCCACACCAGCCAGCTCTCCTGTGTGCGGGGCAGGCTGGGGGCCCAGCCGCTCCCTGCCCAGTGCTCCCCACAGGAACCCTGACCACGCGCGCGTGCACGCACACACACTCACACACACACCCCGAGTGCCAGTCTGCTAGCTGTGTCCTGGCTGTGTCACCTCGGGAAGGTTCCTGTCCTCACCCCTAGCTCGCTCCCTCAGCTCTAAAACCGGGGGGCGGGACAGCCCAGAGGGTGAACACGCTTGAGGCGCCTGGCACAGGGCTGGCGTCTGCAGGAGTGCTCAGACTCCGGAGCTGCAGGTACCAGAGAGCCCAGAGTCTGTGGAATTGGAGATGTTACACAACCCCCTTCCAGAGCTCCAGGCCCAGGGGAGAAGGGATATACTCGGAGCTGGGCCGGAAGCCAGGGCCTGGGCCTTTGTCCCTTCTCCTCCCTCGGGGAAGGACACGCCCCCTCGGTACCTTGGAGGAAAACTGAGGCCTGAGGGGGCTAGGCCCAGGAGCCAGCCCTAGGCTCTGCGGGCTGCATCGGGGCTCTGTGGCCCCGGGAGTGCCCCCCACCCCCAACCCTGTGCTCCAGCCGGGCTGCTCAGTCTCTGAGTTCAGTGAGGAAAGAGGACGCCCCCAAGGGTTGGGGCCCTCCGTAAAATAAACGCAGGAGTAGCCATTAGCCGCGGGGGGGGGGGGGGGGGCAAAAATCAAAGCCTACTGAGGCTACGGCAGACACCTCTCCTCTTCCTTCCTCCCGAGAGGGAAAGACCCCTCACCGCAAACGAGAACCGACGACACACGATGGCAGGAATGCCAAGGGAGTCCCGGAGCTCCCAGTGACACCCCAGGTCCAGCCTGGTCCTCCCCACACCATTGGCCAGAGGTTCGTCAGGGCCTCGCTGGGGTGCCCTGGTGCACCCCACGCTCCCCCTGCGTCCCCCAGCACCGCGCAGGACAGGGCTGCGGGGCGCAAGGCCCTGGCTGACCCCAGCCTCTGCTCCTGCCGTCTGTCCCCGCTCCTAGCAGGAGCGGCCTGTTCTCACGCCCGGGGCTGCATGCGTAGCTGCAGCCTTCCAAGCGCAAGCCACTGACCAGACCCCGAGACGGCCGACGGCACAGGCAACGCGCTCCGAGAGAGAGTCCCGCAGGCCGTTCCCGTCTGGAGACAGAGCCCGACTGCTTGTCCGTGACATTAGCCCGGCAGCTGCTCGGAAGAGCAGGCGTCTGTGGCCGGCCTCCCGGGTTCGGGTCACGGCTGTGCTTCTCACGATTCAGGCCCGGACACTGCCTCTGCTTTCGGGCACTGAGCAGAGTCGGGCAGGGGGGTGGGGGTGGGGGAGAGACCTGGAACCGGGCTCTCTGCCTGGGAGGACCAGGCGGGGACAGCTCCCTGAGGCCTGGGGTGAGAGGAGTCGGGCTGGCTGGGGCCGGCAGTCTGGCAGGTTCCCAGCCGGTGCTGGAGAGTCTGCAGGGCGCCAGGCTGAGAGCTGCAGGCCACCTCCTGGGAGAATGGCCTCGAAGGGCTCCTGATGAGGACGCTAATTAGCTTATCAGCCTCTCAGAGGAGGGGGTGAGGGGCCGCTGCCCACTTTGCCTGCCCGGCAGCCTCGGGCCACGGAGGGCACAAGAAAACACCCACGCCCGCTTCAGAGAACCTCCCTTCGGGCTGGCAGTGCAGGAGGCCGGCAGCTGCTGGCGGATCCGGAAGGCGCCGGACCTGGAACCAGGGGGCTGGGGCTCATCCAGACCCCGCAGGGCCATGGTGCACGCTCCCTCAGCTGCGCCTCTCCCCGGCTCCGGCAGGCCCCTGCGGCCTGTATCAGGCTTCGGCTCCTGACATGCAGCACAGGGACAGGGACCGTCTTCCGGCTCCCTCTCACACATGGATAATAACCGCGCCCTGTGCGTTTTATTTTAAGCTTTGCAGTAACCCTCAGCTCCACTGTGTAGATATAGAAGCTGAAGCCCAGAGTAGAGAGAGAGGTGGCCCACCCAAGGCCCCAGCCCAGGCCAGGGAAAGAGGTCGCTCCGATGGTCAGCCAAGCCTGCCGTGCTGCCCTTCACACCAGCCAAGGACTGACATCGAGCAAGACAGGTGGCTGGGTGGTCCCTGACCCGACCACCCCATCGGCATCTTAGGCAGCCCCCGACCTGGGAAAGGCCAGGGAGTTCTCGGCCCTTCTGGCGGCAAAACCTCTAGGAGGCATGTTCTTATACCTCAACATCTGGGAGCTCTTGCCACATGTGACCGGAATCCTTCCTGCCTCGGGGACACCTGTTCTCATCTCTGCAACACGGGCAGGTCATTGCCTCCTCCTGCACACAGCGACCGCACTGGGAGACCGTTTGCTGCCTCTCGTCTGAGCTTCAGAAACTCGGAATACTGGGTCATGGAGCCAACCCCCCACCTCCCTGAGCCCAGGCCTGAGGAATCTGGGTCACTGACACCTGCCCCTCCCCTCATCAGGCCCAGGGTGACAGAAGGAGCTGGGGCAGTGGCACCTCCCAGGACCAGGAGGGCAGGGGGTCCAGGGGTTAGAGCAGGAGCCCCTCCCTGCCTGGCTTGAGGGGGTCGCTGGGCCCCTCGGATCGGGGCTCCCCTAAAACGTCTATGTCTCCCCCATCAAAGCAGGGCTTCCAGGGCAGAGCCACGCCTCCCTCGTCGCACCACCAATGTGCTGCGAGGCCAGGCTGGTTCTGCCCCTATGGCCCGCATGGCCACCACGGCTACCATGGCCATCATGGCCACGGCCAGCTCCCAGCCCCCACAGCCAGGCCGTCCCTGACCCACAGCTTCCGTCCTCGGGGACCTTCTCCCATCACACACTCCACACTGCTCACGGCTTCGGGGTCCTGTTCGGCCTCCTCCTCTGGGAGGGCAGGCCCGGGCCCAGCCGCTCGGAATCGGCACGCAGTGGGGGTGGGACAGCCCTCTGCCCCTCTAAGCTCCCGCTGCCAGAGGTCAGCCTCCAGGCCCCGCCGCCTCCCTCCCACACCTGCAGCCGGCCACTCAGCAGACCCCACTGGCCTCCATGCAAAAGGCACCAAAGTCTGACCGCCGCTCGCCGCCCCCCGAGGCACCACCCTGGTGGGACCCCCACCGAATCTCCCGGCCACTGTGGCCGCTGCCCCCCACAGTGCCAGCGCCACGTCGTCCTCTGCTCAAGCTCCCCCAACCCCCTCCTCCCTCAAGGACCCCCACCCTCCCTGAGCTGACCCAGCACTCTGACCCTCCAGGGCTCCCCTCTGGCTACTTCTGGGAGCTGGACCCCAGCTCCCAGTGCAAACCCCCACCTCGGTTCATGCTTAGTTCAGTGAGGGGCCACCACCTCATCCCTGCATCCCACGCCAGAGCGCCTCAGAGAAGACAGGCTGTCTCCCATCCGCCACGGGCCTGGTCCCCAGCCTGGCTCAGGCAGCACCCCCAAGGCACCTGCCCGGGGCCCCAGGGTGGGTGGGAGCCAAGGGGTGTCAGAGACCCTGGGAGGAGGCTCAGCCCACGAGGGGGGAATGGGGCAGCCAAGGCCGGTCCCCCCTTGGGCAGATCCCATCCTGGCCACTCGGAGCTGAGGTGCCCCTCCTGTGAAGTGGGCACAGATCCTCACCCAGCACCCTGTTCGGGGAGACACAGGGACACACGGCCCACAGGCCTGGCGCTCTCACGGTATATCAGGGGACGGTGATGGGGAGGGTGTGCCGAGAGCCCCCACCCCCACCCCCGTCCCCTGCTCCACCCACTGCTCCAACCAGGGCATTCGCTGCTGGTTCACGATGCCTCCTGCCAGCCCACGAAGCAGCTCTGTTACAGGACTGTGCCCAGCAGAGTCCCCTGGGGTTTGATGGGCTAATTCGCACCAGAGTGTAAATGACTCACGGGTGTCCTCCCACACAACAGGAAGAAGGGAAGAAGCCAGAGTGGCACAGCACAGCCGGATGGGGCAACAGGGAGCAGGCAAAGTGTCTCTGCAGGTGGGGGCTTCTAGGGGCTCCTCAAGGCTTCTCAGCCTGGCCTTGGAGGTCCTCAACAGCCAGACCTCGACTTGTGCTCCCCAAACCGACTATGCCAGGCACAGGCCCTGCTAAAGGATGCCTCACCCATCAGGAGGCCCACCTCCCACCTCTGCCTATTGACTTTTGAGCCATAGATCAAGGCTCGTGCTGAGTGTCCTCCTCCTGGGGTCCTGCCGGGATAGCCTATGAATTCCTGAGCATTGTGCCTGACCCCTCCTTCGGGTCCTGCCCTGCTTCTGTGCTGAGACTCCCCTCCTGGGTCCTACCTCACCCAGCAACCAGAGCTCATCATGACTCCCAAGCCCCCTGGGCCCGGCAGGAACCGCTGATGACCCAGAACACAGCTGCCCTCTCCTGCTTCCAGGCCTTGGTGGTGGCCGGTGCCTCTGACCACATGTCCTCCCGTCCCGTGGCTGACTCACTTGGTCCTCCAGGGGTCCCCAGAGCCCCTGCTGCCTCTGGGAGGTCTCCGTGAGCGCCCCCGCCCCTTCCGTGCCCAGCCCCTGTCTGCTGCCAGCTTGTGGGAACCAGCAGGGCTGGCTGAATCTGCTGCCCCGGGGCTTGGCCCACATCAGCCCCATCCTGTCTTGGTTCAGGGCCTGGGAACGACACCCGTGGTCCTGAGGGGACCCTGGTGTCTGTGACCCGTAGCCCCAGGGGGATGGACACCCGCCTGACCTGGGTCTTGCTAAGTGAGCCGCCAGGTGAGGCCTGTGCTCCTGCCTGTGGGGCCGTCTCTCCTGGTGCTGACAGCGTCTGGGCCTCGTGGCTACAGCACCCGTGGCCGCTCTCGTTCCTCACGACGCCTGGTGCCAGCCTCCCCGCTCCCTCCTGGCGCAGCGGGCCCGCCTGCCCCAGAAACGTGGCTCTCCCCATGGTCTGGACTCTCGTCCTCACCCCCTCTACCCACCCAGGCGACCAGGGTCCCCGGAGAGGCCGGGACTCTGGGCTCCCCGGCCCTGCAAGAAAGTGATCGGGCCTCAGAGGCCAGGCTCCCGCCGACCCCGTTCCCCTCCCTGGCCCCTCCCAGGTTGGAGGCCGCCATCCTAAGGTCCTACCTGAGCCTGTCGCTTCCCTCAGAACTTTCCCTGGTGCTCATCCAGCCAAGCCGTCCATCGTGTCACCTACCCCTGCCAACCGAGGGGCCACTGCCCTGACACCCAGCCCCGCTCATGCTCCAACCACGGGCTCCTTCGCTGGTCATTCGGGAAGCGTCTCCCCAGCCTGTGTGTGCGGGCCCTGAGCTGAGTGTCCCCTGACTGCGACAGATCCCAAACCCGGCCACCCGCCCCAGCCAGGCCCGGTCACGTCCAAGATGCCCTCACCGCTGCCCCCACCCTACGGTACCAGCAACATCGCCACGTCGCCGCCACGTCGCCGCCACGCTATTTCCAGCCACGCTGTCCGTGTGCATGGGGCCACCGCCGCCGTGGGGCACGAGAATGACGTCATCATGCGGCCACCGGGGCCATCGCCACCGCCAGCAGCAGCATCGAAGCCATGGATGCCACCGTATCTGTCCCCTCCGCGACAGTGTCAGTCCTGCCATACCCGCGACCGCCGGCCGTCCAGCCCTCGCGGCCACCGTCACCACCCACCACCCACGCCCGCGCCACCAAGAGCGCACTCGTCACCACCACAGTCACCGCCGCGGCTTTGGCCGCACGGTCCCCGGTGTCACCTCCACCGTTAGCATCACCATCACGCCCGCCATCACCGCCTCAGAACCAGCCGCACGACCAAGACGGACGCTGGCTCGCAACCCCCGTCACCGACACGCAACGGCGTCTCCTCGGCACCCGCCACATCCGGGGCGCTGCGGAGGCGGAATCCTCACGTCCCGCCAGCCAGGACAGAGCGCACAGGCGGCCGCACCACTGCCGTGGCCAACCCCGGACCCCACGCCGTCGCCCTGGCCTGTCCCTGACCCCACCTTCCAGGGAATCCCCTGACTCCCAAAGGCCCGTGATTCAGGCCGCCTCACGGCCATTCCACCACCCCCCCTTCTAAGGGCCTCTGCAGCGAGGCGTAGAAAGGAGGGCGGATGGCCACGGCCCCTGGCCGACCGCCTGGGCGTCCTTCCCGGGCCTGCCCCGCATGTGGCCGGCCCACGGGCAGGCGAGCAGCCAGTCACCGCCCCCCAGGGCCACCAGCAGGGGCATGAGGCCGGGGCCACCCGGGAAGTGGGACTAAGACCTTTCTGCCACAGAAAACGAACAGTTGCGCCCCGGCAGAGGGAAGCAAGTGTCTCACGGGAGGAAGATCACCTCCCAAGTCCACCCCATGGCACGGACGCCTGCCTCAGTTCCTTTGCACGTGCTGCACCGGGGCCCAGAGAGCCTCTGCCACCCGCCTCCGGGTTTTGCGCCCAGCCCAGGAGCCCCCTACCGGGAAGCCTGTCCCCCACCGCTTTGGCCCCTCGCCCCGCCCCCCCCCCCCCCGAGGGCACGTGCTATCCCCACAGGGCACCGTGCCAGCTAGTGACACAAGCCCCCTGGAGTAGGGTAAGGATGGCACCTACTCACCGGTTATTTCCCGGCCCCACAATCTGTGCTCGACACACATCACCTCGCTTCAGAACTGTAGCAACCCGTTTACAGATGTGGAAACTGAGGCTCAAGGAGACGACAGGCTCGTCCACGGCGACCCCATTAGTCAGAAATGGGGCCGAGATCTGAGTCCAGGCTGCGGCAGATCAGACGCCTGCCCCTGCCCCCCATTAGCTGCTGTGTCGTGGTAGGACCCTGGTGGGCACCCCAGACATGTGGGCGTGGGCGTGGACAGGGACGGATGCCCACGCAGGGCAGCCGGTGGTGTGGGTGGGCCTGGGAGGCCATGGAGAGCGGGGCTCCCAGGAGGAGGAAGGAGACTGGGCTCCAGCGGGAGGCGGCAGGATGGGGTCTGGGCAGCGGGCAGCCCCCAACCCTGACCCCTCCTCCGGGGAGGACGATGTGGGGCCACAGGGCTAGTGCGGTGAGCCTCACTGTGAACGCAGAGTCTCGGCAGGGCACGCGTGGAGGGACAGAGGGACGGATGAACGGAGCCCCACTAGGAGCACCCTAGAGCAACTGTGTGCTCGTCAGGCCCAGGCCCTCCCCAGAGCCCCCTGCTCTGTCCCCACACGCACCCCTTCCTGCGTGTGCCAGCATGGCCCCACAAGGCAGCTCCCCTTTCACCCCGAGGCACCCACCCCTCCAGCCCAGGGTCCTAGCGCCAGCACGGCTTCCTGTGGGCCCACCCCCTCCTCCCCGAGGGTGACTCCGGGCCCCTTTTCCTCACTCCCCACCTGCCCCCAAGGCAGGGCCTGGCACGGGCTCACGGAGCAGGGCCTGTGGGGTGGGGGTGCTGAGGGAAACGGCCCCGCCTGGTCCCAGGCCCCTCTTCCAAGGCCTCTGGCTGCTCGGTCACGTGACCAGGGACAGGCAAGGTGGTTGACTCAGTCTGCACCCACAGCTGCCCTATCTCCCACCCCTACAGGCCTCCCACCCCAGCCAGCCACGTGCTACCCAGTGTGACCCCACTTTACCAGGCAGATCCCATGAGCCCCGGGGCCTGCCCTCCCTGACTTGCCACCTTGGCCCCCCTCCCCTTCGCTACGCTCACCGGGCCGCCTGCGGGTGTGGAGACGCTAGACGACGGACATCAAAGGGGGACCCGGTCACAGCTGGACACAGCCCAGCAGGAGGCTCGCGGGCCCTGACCCTTCTTCCAGGAAAGGCCCCCACCCCCAGATGCCCCCTCCACGCCAACGCCCGCGGGTCCTCGAGCACGTGTCTGCCACCCCCACGGTGCCCCCGGCAGGTTCCGCCCCTTCCCCCGCGGAAGTCCCCCTCCAGACGCGCCTCACCAGCACTGTCACAGGCCGAGCAGCAGCTGGCAGTGCTTTCCCTAGCAGAGAAAGAAAGGAGAGCAGGGGAGGGGGCTGGGGGAGGGGGCGGGCCAGGGGAGGGCTGGGGCCAGGGCCAGCTCTGGGCCTTCACTGGCAGTTTCCACCCTCTGCCGTCGCCTGGGAGGCGCCTGGTGGGGGCTGGGGGCTGGTGGGCGCTCATCTTGTCCATTGCACGGTCAAGGCAACTGAGGCCGGGGCTTGCGTGGCCAGTGTGAGCAGAGCCAGGGATTCCTGAGCTGGAGGGAGGGGCCATCCTGACCAGCCAGCCGTGGCTATTGGACCCCCACAGACCCCCAGTCGTTGGGACAAGCAGGTCCAAGAGGACCCCCAGTGGGGACAACTTGGAGCCGTGTCACGGGCAAGCTCAGGTCCTTTGACCCTGCCCTCCCGGGAGGGCCCCTCTCACCCCATATGTGAGAGTGGGATGGGGGTAGGCTCACCCGGGTGGATATCCTATTGGGTGGGTGCTACGGGGGCACCTTGATGGCAGGACATTGTCACTGAAGTCAGACCACGCTGGGCAGATTGGATGCAGGAAAGATGTGTTCAGGGAATGAATGAGTGAATGAATGAATGAATGAATGAATGGACAAATTTTCAGTCCCCTGAGGATGAGGGGACCCCCCTCAATGGGGCACATGCCAGCAGCCTCCTCTGTTCACCTCCTGAGGATCCCTGGCAGGGGAAACTCTTGGGCAGCAGAGGAGACCCTGCCCTGGGGCGGGGCCCACATCCTGCAGGGGGAGAGGCAACCAGGAAGCTGGAGCTCGGACACCCTCGGACTTGCTGCTAACTGGGGTCTGAGCTGGGAAGTGGTGGACAGGAGTGTAGGAAAATGGGCGGGAAGGTCTCTGAGCCTCTCAGAGCAGGCGGCGTTTGAGGCAAGAGCAGAGCTGGGCACAGATGGGCTGAGAGTCCCGGCTGCCCCGAGGGGGGGGGGCCGTGAGGGGGCCCGTGGGGTGCAGAGCAGTGGCTGGGGCAGCCGGGCTGTGAGCCGGGGTGCAGGACACAGGAGCTGTCGGTGGGCCACGACCTGGGGACCTGTCCGCCCCCTCCAGCTCCCGGCCCTGCAAGGAGACTCAGCAGCCCCTTTGGGAGAGGGCAGGCCCACAGGAGGGCCCCGCCAGCCCCCTACCCCCCAAGAACAAAGTCAGGGGAGACTCATAGGAGGGAAGGGCACTGGGGAAGGGGCTGGGCAGAGTCCAGGGCTGCGGAGGGTGGGTGGTTTCGCCATCCCCTCCCATCTCCCCCCTGCCTGCCTCCTCTGCTCCCATCAGAAACCAGCCTTCGTGGGAGGAATCCATCTGGGAACCAGCCGCTGACAACGACCCGGGGGCCCTGCCAACTCTCCCTTCCGCTCACGCCCCCCCCCCCCCCCCCCCGCGGCCTGCCCCTCACTGCTCTCTCCAAGGAAACCAAGGATGGGGGCAAGGCTCTTAAAGGGACCAGGACACACACAGGTGCAGGGACCCCAGGGAAGGGGCCGGGCCCCGGGGCCTGAGTATCCCTGTGTGGCAGGGTCGGGGAGGGGCTGGGGGTGGGGGCTGCAGCACAGACTGGCATGGGCCGAGGGGGGGCCCCCGCTTGTCAGACAGCACCCTGGGTCTGCCTCCCCGGCAGACCGAGAGCTTGTGTGCGCAAACGAGGCACATCGGAAGAGCCTGCAGTGGGGTCAGGCTTTAAGACAGGAGCCCCACGGAGCGTGCAGGACGCCGGCCTCTCGGCCAGCCTGTCCCAGTGTCCGCCGTGCCGGCTCAGGTGGCACAGAGTAAGGGTGCCAAGAGCCACCGCACGAGGGAACCCCCAACCCGGTGGGATTCCCAGAGCCTCCACGGCCGAGGTGAGCGTGGGTCCCGGAGCTGGGGACGCGGTGGGGGTGGCACCCGGCCCTTCCCGGGGCCCCTGCGTGGCAGGCCCCCAGCAGACACCCCCAAACGCTGGCGTCGCAGGAGGAGCCCTCTCGGAGAGCCCCTGCCCCCGGCCGGCACGCTGGGCCTCAGCGTACCACAAGCAGGTCAGGGCAAAGCCCACGTTCTCTGAGGATCCCACCAGCTCTGACTCTCCCGCTCTAAGTCAGCGACGGCCGAGGAGGACAGCAGCGGCTGGCTCAGGAGCACAGGGCCCAGGGCCCAGGAGGTGCTCCGGGCCTTCGCGAGCCCCCATCACCCCCTGGCCCGCCCATCCCGCGCTCATCAGAGTCCTGAACGGAGCTCTGCGAGAACCCCTCTCTCTCCCTAACACCCCCACTCCGCAGGCCCTCACTGCTGCCGGGGCCGGGCCGGCGGAGGGCTGTGGGGGACGGCCCTGAGCCACGCTGCCGGCTGAGGTCCCGGAGGGGGCGATCGGGGTCTTTGGCGGGGAGGGCGGGATTCGGCCACATGACTGGGGCTGCTGGGGCAAGGGGGACTCCAGGGGTCGGTCAGGGCCCATGTTTACAGAGACGTCAGGCGTGGGCGTCGAGCCTTCGTGTGGAAGTGTGTGTAGCTGGGGGCGAGGCAGGTGGAGCGTCTGTACTGTGGGTGGAACCCTCTGACTCATTTTTTCTAAGACAAGCGAGTCACATGGTCAACTGTCGCATGTGTCTGGAGGAGGCGGTGGCCCTGCAAGCATATGACACACGTTTCGTTATATGTGCACAGGCACGAGCGATTTCAGATAAGACACAGGGGCAGGACTCAGAGCGACCAGGGTCAGGGCTCAGCACGCGAGCAGGGTCAGGGCTCAGAGGGTGACCAGAATCAGGGCCTGGAGTGTGACCAGGGATCGGGGCTCAGAGTGTGACCAGGGTCAGGGCTCAGAGGGTGACCAGGGGTCAGGGTTCAGAATGACCAGGGTTAGGGCTCAGAGCGACCAGGGTCAGGGCTCAGCACGTGAGCAGGGTCAGGGCTCAGAGTGTGACCAGGGTCAAGGCTCAGTGTTTGATGAAAGTCAGGGCTCAGCAGGTGACCCGTGTTAAGGCTCCATCTATGATCAGGGCATGGTTCAGTCTTGGATCGAGAAATCACTCTCTCTCAGCTGTGGCCACTGGCTCCCTCTCCCCCAGGCCCCCACCCACAATTCTGCAGATGCCTGGCACTCTTTCTCATCCTGCCTGCACACGCAGGTCCACGCCAGCACAGACTCAATTCCTGGGCACACGGGTGGAAGCGGACCGGGGCCCCTGCCCCTGGACCGTGTATCAGGTCACCTAGGAAAACCTGGGCTCTCGCGAGCCCACTCACGTGGTGAGGAGCCGCCCACCCGGCCGTGGAAGGAGAAGGTGTCTGGGGCAGAGCAGAGGGGGGCCCGGGGGACAGAGCCAGCTCCCTCCAACCCCCACCCCCCCAGCCTCTGACCCTCCCCCGTGGGCCCCGGCTGCCCAGTCCTGGATCAGACGCCTCAGCTCCCCACCCCGAGCCTTCAGCTGAGTCACAGGCCTCTAGGAGGCTCGGCTTCCTCAGAGGTGACAGGCACCGTCACCCAGGGCTCCCAGGGCCGTGCCCAGGACCAAACAGGGAGCCGTGTGCAAATGCCATCCTTGGGGCCCTGGGCCCCCAGGCACAGATGTGATCCCAAGCATCCAGAGGTGACCAGGGATGGATGTTGGAGCAGTGGGCAGACCCCCCCACAGCTGAAGGAGGATGGGCAGGTGGAGTTCACGGCCAGAGGTGGGAAGTGGGGACCCGGCCACAGTGCTCTCCCTGCTCCCACCCAGCTCCTACCTGTGAGCGGGCGGACTCTGGCCACAGGATGGGAAGCCGGGGCTCTGGGAGTGGGGGGTCTGCCCCAGGCCGCACAGCCACACGGTCCTCCTTGGCTGCACGAGGGCCCCCGGGACAGTGAACTGGACACACTCTGGGCTGGCCTGACCTCCCACAGCCTGCTGTCCAGGAAGGGCGAAGGGGATGAATCCCACCAGTCTGGAAAGTAATTTACTTCCCAGAGCTTAAAACTGTCTGGGGACTGGACGCCAAGGAAACAATCAGAAATGCGGGTGCCGCTGTCCGAGAGAGTGTCGTGTTTGTCTGGAGAAAGCAGGAGGCCCCTCCAGCGGGTGTCAGTCAGGTGCCCCAGGGGCTGCAGGTGGCCTCTCAACAGCCCCCGGGGAGCAGGATTCTAGCTGTGGGCAGGGGCCAGGCACCATGGACTTGAAGTCACAGCACAACCCCACCGCCCGCAGACGTAAGGCTCTGGGGGCTGGTGGGGTGGGGGGCGCCGCAGGCCTGTGGGCCCCACCTCAGTCCAGTCAGACACAAGAGGCTGTGCTGCTTGTCAAACCCGGAGAAAAGCAGTGGGACAACGACCAGAGCCAGAGTGCCAACTCGCCAGGGCTGCAGGTGACCCAGCCCCCACTCAGGCCCGTCCCCACGCCCCAGGCCCAGGGCAGGAAAGGCCGGTGACGTCTGCTGAGTGGCCCTGCACGCCCCCAGAGCAGAGACCTTGTGCGGCCTGTCCCTTTTGCCAAAATGCCTCTCTCCAGATACCCACATGCACATGCTGTGTCAGGCCTCTGCTCAAACATCATCTCCTCAGAGAGGCTTCCCCACCTGCCACCAGATCCATCTGGCTTTGCTCCTTGGCATGTGGCATGACCTGACATTTTCATAGGAATCTATACATTCCTGCTTTGCTGTCTGTCCTCGTTGGAGACAGGACAAGAGGACAAGGCTGAGGATACAGCAGTGTCTTCTCCATGGTCAGTAATCACTGGAGGATGGATGGGTGGATAGGTGGATGGATAGGGGTAGACAGATGGGGATAGTTGGATGGATGGATGGATGGACAGGTGGATGGATAGGTGGATGGATGGATAGATGGATGGATGGATTGATAGGGTGGGTGGGTGGATGGATGGATGGATGGGGATAAATGGGTAGGTGGGTAGATGGATAGATAGATGGCAGTGGATGGATGGATGGATGGATGGATGGATAGATTGGGATGGATGGATGGATGGGGCTAGCTGGATGGGTGGATGGATGGATGGATGGATGGATGAATGGTGTGTGGATAGATGGATGGATGGATTGATAGTGGTGGATGGATGGATGGGTGGATGGGTGGATGGATGGATGGGGATAGATGGGTGGGTGGGTGGATGGATAGATAGATGGCAGTGGATGGATGGATGGATGGATAGATTGGGATGGGTGGATGGATGGATGGGGCTAGCTGGATGGGTGGATGGATGGATGGATGGTGGATGGATGGATGGATGGTGCATGGATAGATGGATGGATGGGTTGATAGTGGTGGATGGATGGATGGGTGGATGGTGGATGGATGGATGGGGATAGATGGGTGGGTGGGTAGATGGATAGATAGATGGCAGTGGATGGATGGATGGATGGATAGATTGGGATGGATGGATGGATGGTGGATGGATGGATGGATGGATGGTGCATGGATAGATGTATGGATGGATGGATGGATGGGTGGACGGATGGATGGGGCTAGATGGGTGGGTGGATGGGTGGATGGTGGATGGATTGATAGGGGTGGATGGATGGATGGATGACGACACCATCTCAACAACTTCCATCGTTCCTGACACAACCACTGCCACAAACTGGCGCCACCCTGTTTTCCAGCCACCTGCTCTTCCTGGCCACACCTCACGTGCCACCTGTACCTTCCAAATTCCATGTTTTTGCTCAAGTTATGCTTCTGCGTCCCCTCCTCTGCCAGGCAAACCTGTCTTACTTTAGTGTCAGCTCCTCCGGGAGGCTCCCTGACCTCCCAGGACACACACTTCTCACCGCACCGCCCAGAGCACAAGGGATCACCGCACATACCCCCAGGCGCAGGGGACCAGGCTGCACAGGCTCCTGCTCCTGGCCGGCCTAGGGCAGGGGTGCAGGGGAGCCTAAGAGAAGGTGGTGCCAGGGCTGAGAGAGGCGGGTGGTGGCGGTGTCATCCAGCTTCCTGACCACACCCTCCCCAGCAGGGGAGGCCTAGCTGCCCCCAGGCTCACCTGGCCCACCGGGATCCAGCCACCAAGCTCTCTCCCGCACCATGTGCCCCCAGTTCTGACCCTCCTCTGGAGGCTGCTCCCTCTCTGGGGCCTTTGCACAAACTCTTCCCTGGGAGGGCTGGGAGGCGGGCTGGGGTGGGGGGCTCCAAGCTGCCTCAGAGCCAGACCTGGGCAGTGGGGGATCATTCAAGACAGACGGACGGGAGGACACGGCCTCCAACCTGAAACCGCAGCCCCCCCCCGCCCCAGTCCACCCTGGAGGCCCCCCCCCCAGGCCACAACGTCCACGTGAACTTACACATCTGTCTCGTCCCACAGGATACAGGTCTGGTTGGTGGTGCCCTGGGGGAGAGAGAGGAGTCAGGGTCATGTGCCCACCCTCCAGGACCCACCCAAGGTCACTGCCGGGACCCACCCCCAGGCATGCTAGGCGGGTGCTGGGACTGTGCGATTGCCCCAAGAGGTGGAGTTTGAGGAGGAGGAAACTGAGGCCCAGAGTGGGGAAGGGACTGGCCCAGCCCCCAAGCCCAGCTGCATGGCCTTGAGCAGCTCTTGTCCCCTCTCTGAGCAGCTCCCGGCAGCAATGGCTGCGGCCCGTCTCTGGGTGCCCAGGCGGCCAGCCCAGCTTAATACAAATGGTGGAAGAGGGAGACCCCTCCCCAGGGGCCCTGAGGGGTAAGCGAGCAGGAATGAGCAAACGCGCCTGTCCTGCAGGCCTGGTGTGCCAGCACTGGGACCACGGAGGTGAGAGCGGCAGGGTCCGGGGGCCCTCGTGAGGGGTGGTGCGCTCTAAGCACTGGTGGTAATTGCTCAGTTCTCAGCCAAGCCTCTAGCTCACATCTGATAAGGGAGAGAGCCCAGGCACAGAGAGGTTGAGCAACTTGCCCAAGGCCACACAGTGGGAAAGAGCAGGGCTACGGGAGAGGACTGAAACCTGTCTCCCACATAAGCTCGCTGTGTGAGCCTGGGCAAATCACTATACGTCTCTGAGCTGCAGTTTCTCCTCCCTCGTTTGGGGATCAAAGCGGCTCTCCCGCGAGGCCGACGTGAGACCCAAGGAGGCCGTGGGATCCCCCTGGGATCAGGTGGGAGGAATCAGGGACGCGTACACAGACGTACACGCGTCAAGGGCACTCACGTTATACACGTGGGCAAACTCGATCTCCAAGGGCGTGAGCAGGGAGCGAGGCGGGGGCTTCACGGTCACCGAGATGACCTTGGAGTTCAGCACAGTCGTGTTCCTGGGGCAGAGCCAGCAGGCCGCGTCAGCGAGCCTTCCCCGAGGCCCAGGCCCACCCCGGAACGCCCCCCGCAGGCCCGCACCCCTCGCTCAGCCCCGTCCCTCCCAGGCTGGGCCCCCCACCTCTGCAGGGCCAGGAAGCTGCCCAGGTTTCTGTAGAGCACGGTGCCCACCACGAACACAGATGAGTCGTCAGCCTCTGGAAGAGGGCGCCGCAGTCACCTCTCCCGGCCGCCCCCGCCTGGACCTTGCTCCGGCTAGGGAAGTGTGTGTCCCCAGGCGGAGGCCCGGGCTCCTGGGTCATGTCCACCCCCATCACGCGCACAGCGCTGCAGTCGGAGAGCTGGGGTGGCTGCCTAGGTCCCTCTAAGTGACCCCCGAGGGCTGGGGGGGGGGGGGCGGGCAGGGCGGGCCTCCCGTCCCAGAAGCCAGAGCGGCAGCTGTGCGCCTCCAGGCGGACCCCTCTCCTCCCTGCGGTGAAGGTCCCTGGTCCATTCAGCAAAGGTTGTCTGGGAGCCTCCAAATGCAGGAAGGGCAGGGAGGGCTTCCTGGAGGAGGCGCGACCTCAGGAACACGGAGAGGAAACGCACACTGGCCTGGTCCTTGAGGCGGCAGGCCAGACTCCAGAAGGAACCTCCCGGGGGGGGGGGCGGTGAGTCTCCCGTGAGGACCCCTCCCGCAGCCTGGGGCCCCTCACCTGCCAGCCCCGTGGAGAAGACACTCTTGGACACGGTGACCCTGTCCTCCGGCACCTTGGCCCAGTCGCCCGTGGCCCGCCAGCCCTTCATGGGGAAGCTGATGTCTGTGGCTCCGCTGGCCGGGAGCTTGTGGATGCTGAGGACTGGGCGGAGGGGACGGCCAGAGACACGGGGACGGACGGACAGAGGCGGAGGGCAGTTACACGACAGGGGCCTCGGCCCTGGGGAGCTCCCGGCTCAGAGCGAGCACCAACAGGGGCAGCTTTCCCGCCTCGCCCGAGCCCTCAGACAGCCCCCACCCCCCGCCCCAGCGGGAGCCCCCCCGCCACTGTGAGGACCCAGGCTTGGATGCGGCCCCCAGGGCCCCGGGAGGGGTCGAAGGCGGCTTCTGCAGTCAGGCCTGCAGCCACGAAGGGGTGCCGGGGGGCCGGGTCCCCTAGGGGGCCCCCCTTCCTCCCTGGGAGGCTGGAGCCCAGGCCACCTCCCTACGGGCTCTATAGAAGGGGTAGGAAGAGACCCCACCTCACAGGGCATCCCTGGGGGCCGCGTGGCACACCCGGGACGGGGGTAGGGGGGGTCCCGGTGTCTCCAAGTCCCCTTCACCCCGGCCCACCGGTGTCGGGTGGACGCCCGCTCCCCTCACCCCGCACCCCGGGGCCGGGTCGGGGCCCGCGCGGAGCTGCCCTCGGCGGGTGTGGGGTGAAGGGGGAGGGCCTCCGGGGCCAACGGCCTCCGCCACGGTGCCCGGACGCCTGGGCCTTCACCCACCTCCGGGCCCGTCCCCCGACAGACACCCACCCCCGTGGCCAGTTCACACCTCCGTCCGTGCCTTTGTTCACATGGGGCCCCCTGCCCACACGCCCGTGCCCCTCCAGACCTGGCTACCTGCCTGGGCCCTCCTTCACCTGTGGGGCCAACTCTGGGGACCAGGGCGTCTTCCCTCTATGAGGACGTGGGGACAGATGGGGCCCACTCTCTGAGTGCGCAGCACACGGAGTATGGGGTGTGTAGGTATGTGAGGTGCATGGGGGTTGGGGTGCGTAAGGTGTGTGGGCGTGAGGATATGAGGCGCGTGCGTGTGAGGCGCGTGGGGTGTGAGGCGCGTGCGTGTGAGGCGCGTACGTGTGAGGCGCGTACGGGTGAGGCGTGTGGGGTGTGAGACGCGTAGGGGTGTGCAGGTGTGAGGTATGCAGGTGTGAGGCGTGAGGGGTGACGACGGGCACGGCTGTGGCTGCGAGCACAGGTCCCGATACCCCTCAGGCGGTCAGGGGCGCGGGGCCGCTTGCGTGAGGGCCACAGGGAGGCCGCCGGGCCCGTCCCCGTAGATGAGGGGACGCAGGCGGGAGGGCCGGGGCTCACCCAGGTTGTCTGTGACCTGGTACGCGTCCCGCAAGTCCTTCATGCGGAAGCCGATGACGTCCACGAAGTCTTCCACCAGCCGGAAGAGCTCCTTGGCGTTGGGGCCCATCTGGGGACCGGGGGGAGGGGTGGCGGGGGGCCCAGAGCAAAATGAGGGTGTCCCGGAACACCCCGCGCCCGGCCCGGGTCACACCCTCCCGTCCCTCCACTCCCGCATCGGTGGCCCCCTCTCCGGGGTCCCGGTGCTCCTTTCCCGGCGCCCCGACGCTCCGGACCCAACTCTGGAAGCAGAGTGGGGCGTCTGAGCACCCAGCACCTCTGAGCACCGGCACCGTTCTGTGGAGCAGAACCTTGAGCCCGGGGGAGGGGGCTGCCGTGCTGGCGGGCAGGGGTCCAGCCCACGGAGACCGGAGGGGTCCCCGGACACCCACGGCCTCCGCGCTGACTACTGTCCCGGGGTCAGTCCAGGAGGAAGGGAGGCTGACCCTGTCCCGGTGGCCCTGACTCGCGCCACGAGGCCCACACATTTTCCCACGCCTGCCACCAAGCCCACGAGGTGAGCTACCGTCCCCTGGCAGATGGGGAGACGGAAGCTGGGCGGGAATCAGATTCCTCAAAGTCACGCCGGTGCAGAGGCCGTGCTGGGACGGGGACCCAGGCCACCACCCTCCGCCCCGCTAGCCCGGGCCCCAGGGAGGGAGGAGACACGCCCGTGCCCACCCTGCTGCCGTGACCGCGGGGCCCAGACTGGCATCCGTACCAGCTGGGCCTCCTCCCACTTGTCCCGGTTCTCCTCTGCCAGCAGGTTGCTGATGATCTGCACAAAGTTCTGGAAAGAAGAGGAAGAAGGACCAGTGAGCCGAGAAAAAGCGCCAGAATGTGGCTCGGCGTGTGAGTGGGGTCGGGGCTCTGCAGGGGGCCAGGTCGGGGCCCACTCCCCCTTCGTCCTCCCCGGGGCTGCCCTCGGGGGGGCCCCACCTGCGCATCCCCGGGGGTGGGGCTATAATACGCCCTCCGGAAGATCTCCGTCATGTTCCTCAGGACGTCGATGGTGGAGAGGAGGTCCCCGCTGTAGCTGGTCCCGTCCTGGGAGATCTCCACCAGTGTCTGGATGACCTCGGAGACCCCTTCCCCGGGCAGCCCACGCTGAGCCTTCGCCAGGTGCTCCCGGGTCTGGGGAGATGGAGGGCAGGTGCCACGAGTCTGCAGGATCCGCCTGGGCAGGTACCGAGGACCCCCACGCCCGGGCCCTCTGCAGCCCCCAGCCCGTGGCCCCAGCTGACTCGCGTCCGCGGGGCAAGCCACGGGGGCCACGTCTGGGGTTAAAGGGCAGCGGAGTGCCGGCCAGGGCAGGAGACCCCAGCGGCCACCCTCACCATCATCTGGATGTTCCGGTAGTCGATGGAGACGCAGCGGATGTAGGTGGGGGGCTCCCAGTAGGCGATGCCTTCCTCGTCCAGCTCACAGCGTCGCAGGATGAGGCCTGGAGAGAAGTGGGTCATCTCTGCCTCCAGTGCAGGGGTCCCACCCGTGGCCCCCCGGCACACGCCCCTCCCGCCCCGGAAGCAGGGACTCGCCCACGGCCTTCCACGGAGAGCAGGGCCAGCACGCGGCCCGGCCTCCCTGTTCCTTTCCTTCCACACAGGTAGCAGCGGCTCCTGAAGTCAGGTGCCCGGGACCCCACGTGCACGGGGGCGGAGTGGGGGGGGGGCTCTCCTGCAGTTCCCCCCAACCCAGAGCCCCCGGAGAGCCAACGGCCTGGGTCCCTGCCCAGCGTCACCCACAGAGCACTAGAGGCCTCGGAAGGCCCTGACGGCCCGTCGACACTGAGGGGGCACCTGGCATCAGTTGTAACCCAGAACTTACTCCCAGGAAGCGGCCAGGGACCTGGGCATGGCTGCGTGTCCAACAGTGATGGCCCCAAAGAACTGTCACGACCCTGTCACCTGGCAGGAGCCACTGGGTGGGAAGGGACCCCGTCCCACAGCGTGGTGCGGGATCACGAGTGGGAACGAGGTCATGGGGGCAGGCAAAAGGCCAGAGGTCACACCCCTGGGACCTGTATTTTCTTGCTTCTGTGAATTTGCAATAGGCTACCAGGAATGTGCAAACAAAGCAGGAATGGGACCCCACCGTCGCCTCCACCGCTGTCCCCACCCCGTGTGGACCCCTCTACCGCTCGCTTATGACAGCCCTGTAGGGAGAGCCCCAAACACCCTCCTCTTGTAGAGAGAAAAGGGAGGCTCAGAGAGGTCACGGCACTTCCTAAATGTCACACGGCACATAAGGGTGCGCAAAGTGCCGCGCTCCTTCAAACAAGAGGGGAAAGACCGCCAACCCCTCAGGGCGCTAAGCCCCTTCCCCTAGGAGCACACCCCGCTTTTCCACACACACCCCCAAACCCTCCACAAGAACGCATGGGGGTTAAGGCTGCTGGCTTCCCACGTATTGGCCCAGCAAGCCCAGGGCAAGTGCGGTAACTTCTTTGCGCCTCAGTTTCCCACCCATAACTGGGCACCTTCGAGGGGCACGATGTGCAGTGGGTGCAGGTGCCGTCTCTGGGTGAGCGCTCAGGACACCGCAGCCGGCGGCGTGGCTCCTGGCTGGGCCGTCCTGGCTTCCGTGTGCCAATGGAGCTGCCTGGGCACAGCCTGCAGGGGCCTCTCAGGGCCTCGCGTGTTATCTCTGAGAGTGGGACGGGAGTCCCTCACCTGTGGCATTGCGGGGACACCGGACCGCGGCCACCTCTCCTGCCGGAGTCTCCTTCCAGATCACGGTGCCGAAGTTGTCCTCGTCACAGATCTCGTGGGGTTCTGCCAGGGGCCGGAGGCAGTGGGTGCGGGAGGGCGCGGGGAGGGGGGCCGTGAGCGGGCAGCAGGCTCGCGGAGGGCAAGACCCCTCCGGAACATCTGCCGTCCGGGGTTGTTCCCGGCAAAGCGAAGCCCCAAGCCCACCCAGTCGCCGGGGTGCCCCTCCCCCAGAGCCCCGCCGCAGGGCAGGAGGACCCTCACCAGGGCACCGCTGGGCACTGCACTGCCGGTACTCATCCTGCGGGCCCTGGCACGCTGCTCCCCCGAAGAACGGACCGGAGCAGAGGCGCTCCCTTCGCTGCGTGCCGCCCCCACACGTCACGCTGCAGCCGCCCCACGATGCCCAGGTCTGCCACTTCCCATCCACTGCGGGGCACGGCCAGGCATGAGGGCACACAGATGGCGACCAGGCGGGGACAGGTCCAGGAGTCACGGGGAACCAGGGGTCCAGCAGCAGGAAGCCATGAGGAGAAGAGACACGGGGACCGACGGAGCGGAACCGGAGCTCAGCTTGGCGCAGAGGAACACCAGCGCCTCCCGTGTACCAGTCCCCACGGCCACCCCCGTGTCCCACGGACCCCCACACCCCCGTGGCTCACGCCCTTCAGGCCCCCCACCCGCAGGCCCCGGGGCGGGACCCTGACCTGGGCACTGCTGCAGGAAGCAGTCTCGAGTCTCCACCCAGTGGCCCTGGCACTCGGCGCCCCCGTAGGAAGGCCCATTGCACTCCCGGGTGCGCTGCTGCCGGCCCTGGGAGCAGCTGGCAGAGCAGGTGCTCCAGCTTGACCACTCGTTCCAGTTTCCGTCCACTGCCCGGCCCGGGGGAGGAAGGGGACAGGAAGCCAGCGTGGATACCCAGGGCCCCACGTCCAGCCTGGGCCGCAGGTGTGACTCCGGGGGCCCGCCCGCCACCCCACCGCCCAGCCTGGGCCACGGGTAAGAATGCGCCCGTGGTCTCACCCCACACCAAGCCTGGGGCACAAGTGTGAACACCTCTGGGGCCCACCACACCGTCATGAAGCCTGGAGCATGAGCGTGACCACCGGGGTGGGGGCGGGGGGGACACCATCCCAACGCCCGTGACACGTGAGTGAGAATCCCCTAGGGTCTCCAACCTCTAAGCAACCCAGCAAGCTGGCCTTGGACTCCCGTGACCCGGCCCTGTGACCTGCGCCAGTGGTCCAATGGGCCCTTCCCCACTTCCTTTTCGCCGCTGCCCAGCCCCCCCCCCCCCGCCCAGCTCCCCCTTCTCTCACCTACCAGGACACAGGGCAATGTTGCAGAACTTGGTTTGCTTCTCAGGGCCCTCACAGGGGTTGCCTCCAAACTGGGGGGGCCGGCAGGTGCGCGTCCGGTCCCGGAAGCCGCGGCCGCAGGTGCTGGAGCAGAGGCTCCAAGGCGACCACTCATCCCAGGCACCGTGCACTGCGGAGGGGACCGGAGGGCGCCCGCCGCTGGGCTCAGCAGCCCCGGGTGGGACACGGCTGCCCCGCCGCCCCGCCCCCTCCCAGCTGCTCCTCCCCCCGCCCCGCCTCCTCCCCGCCCCCTCCCCGGCCCACCTGGACACACCGCCGAGTTGTTGCACAGCCGCTGCTCGCGGAGAGGCCCGCTGCACTGCGTGCTGTAGGAGGAGGACACGCAGAAACGCGTGCGGGTCTGCCAGCCCTCGCCGCAGGTGCTGGAGCACACGCTCCACGGGGACCACTCCTCGGCCGCGGGGTCGCCTGCGGGCCCACACCGACATCCTCGCAGGCCTGCGGCTGCCTCTGTGCTGAGGCTGCGCTCAGACCCCCAGGAGCAGGACCGCCGCGCTGGGCAGCCGGCACCGCAGCCAGGCTCCTAAGGCCCTGGGATTCCAACCCGGGCTGACCTGCGGGACTCGCCGTCTCCCCTACAAGGCTGAAAACCCCTGGGGGCGGCTCGTGCCCTCTCTGGGTCCGCGGGGTCCAGCCCCAAACAGACCCCTTCGCCTCACACCAATCTCCGAAAGCCGACAAGGGCCTGGCACCCAAGAGGTTGGCCTAATGGTGAGTTGTCGCGGTTATTACTTAGAATTGGCAGCAACTAATAACGTACAGTATCTGCCCAAAGACCCAGTCTCCGAAACCAACCTTCCCCACTTTACGGTGTCTTAGTCCAACTAAAACGGCCCATCCCGCGGCTCACCTGTCTGTGGGGACGGGAACCCGAAGTGCTGCAGCTCATCCCCCAGCTCCTCGCGCCGCCGGGCATCCGTAGACCGCAGGGACTGGCTCCGGGAGCTGGTGCCACCCGCTGCTGCAGGAGCGGCTCGGGTCAGTGTCCAGGCCACAGCCTGCAGCACCGACCCCAGAATGTGAGAGCGGCGCCCTGGGCCCTGTGGCCCTCAGTCCCTGGCCAGGCTTGCCACACCAGGGCTATTTGGCCCCACTGGACAGCTGGGAAAGCTGGAGCCAGGACAACCCCAGCCTGACACCAGCCCCTGTCCTGTCACCATAAGACCCCTTCCTGTGGCTCCCCTCTCCCCCTTCCTGTACCCCTTCCCTCTCTTCCCCCTGGGGTCCACCTGCAGGACTGTTAGTCCTAGAGGCTGCTGCCCTCTCCTGCTCAGCGTCCCTCCAGCGCCCCTGTCTCCCGTGGCCTGGCCTCCCGACACCCCAGAGCCCTCCCCAGGTTCTTGAGATGAGCTCCTCTCTCCAGGAAAGGTTCGTCAGGGAATAAACCACCCGAAAAATGACAGTCTCATTATAACTTGATTTAACGTTATGGAAGCGACTAAAATATGCATAAAGACATTAGAGCCTTATTACAGAAATTCATTCTGGAGTCAGGATCAGGCTGGGGCCAGCAGGTCTGGCCAGGGAGAAAGGGGCAACCCCACAATTAGCCCTCCCGGAACACCCCAAAATTCCCAATCCGCTCAGATCCGAAGAAATCTCCACCCAGTTCCCGCCTAACTCCGGGCGGGGTGGGGCGGGGCAGGTCCCACCCCTCCTCCTGAGCCTTTAGCTCCCTGGTCCTGGCCCTGCCTGCTCCGGGCCTCGGCCCCGCCCCTGGCTAGGCTCCACCTTCCTGGCCCCGCCCCGCCTCTTTCAGGCCAAGCCCCCCACCCCCACCCGACCTTGCCCTGGGGGTTTCCGCTACCTGGTCCCACCCCGCCCCGGTCTCCACCCTCCTCTCCCTTGGCCCCGCCCCGGACTCCTCCCTCCTCCCCAGGATCCTCCCCAGGCGCCCCCCCCCCCCCCCCCCCACCCCGCGCATCTGTCCCCTGGCCCCGTCCCGGACCCACTCCCTCCCTACTCCTGGCCCCGCCCCGGGCTCCTCCCTCCTCCACTGGTTTCTCCCCTGGCCACGCCCCGAGTCCCACTCCCCTCCCCTGGCCCCGCCCCGGTCCCGCCTTCCTCTCTCCTATCCCCGCCCCCGGCTCCCTCCCTCCCCGGGCCCCGCCCCGGGGCCCTCCCTTTTCTCACCTGGCCCCGCCCCGGTCTCCTACCTCACCTGCTCCCCCCGCGGGCCCCCTCCCTCCACCCGGCCTACCCAGCCCAACCCGCCCGCGCGTCCGCGCACTCACGGCCGCAGGCCTTGCGGTTGCACAGACGGCCCTCCTCCAGCACCCCCTCGCAGCCACCGCCCTCGGTGCCGGGAGCCGGCAGGCAGGTGCGCGTCCGCGTCTGCAGGCCTCCCCCGCAGTCCCGCGTGCACTCGCCCCAAAGGGACCACAGCTTCCAACCACCTGGGAGGAATCAGAGGGCGGGGGTCAGGGCCAGGGGTGGGACAAAGGGCTGGGGTGTCTTTCAGGGAGTGACCTCTGGGAGTGTCTGCTGGGCGGGAACCTTGGGCACAGGCCACCACCCCCTGCCCTCCCCAGGCACGGAAGACCCGCAGGTATGAAGCCAGCAAGTCCCCGGCTGTGGAGGCAGGGCTAGGAGGCGAGTGCAGGCCTAGACAGGCCATCATGGCCTGTGAAGCAGAGGCAGGCAGGGACAGGGAGGGGCAGAGGTGCTGGGGTAAGGGTCTGCTCTGGGGGGATGGCCTTGGGGGCCTGGTGTCCCTCTGGGGTGCCAGGCCTCTGCTCTCCAGCTCTCTGTGTTCAGGTACCTGTGCCAGGGTCTCTACTGGCTTTGAACCCAGGTCCCCAATGTAGGGGCTGGACACAGAGCTGGAGCCCCAGGGGCGTCTGAAGAATGAATGAATGAATAAATGAATGAATGACACCCCTGCCCACCCCAATGGCTGCCTTATAAGCTTCTGGTGATAGGCCCTAGGGCAGCAGGGGCCCTCCTTCCTGGACACACATCTTCAAGCCCTGTTGGATCCCTCCCCATGGTCCTCAGTACAGTGTTCCCTGAGGCCCCCACCCCTGGCCACGACCTGTGTGCTCTTTCCCTCACCCCGCGCAGGGACACCAGAGGAGACCAACGTCCCATAGCTGGTGGCCGCACTGGGGCAAGCCTTCCCCAGACCTGACCTGGCTGGCCTCTGGCTGCTGAGGGACCCTGGGGACAAAGGCCTCCACACCCCTCCAGCTACCCCCTGCTCCGACCCCAGCCGCCCCCTTTCAGCCCCCGTCATGAGCCTCCTTCATCTTTGCCCTGTCCCCCACAAAACTCAGGACCTCATTTCCCTGCGGGGCTGAGCCCCCTGGTGGCCCTAGTGGCTAAGGGCACTGGGCAGGAGAGCCTCCAAGCACTGGGGGCCGCTGAGGGGCGGGCAGAGTGTGGAGGCTGCATTGGTGGGCTGAGGAGGGGGCTGCTTCTGTCCAAAGGCCATGCTTAAGGGGCCCAGATGCCCCCACTGCACTGGACTGTGGCCACCGCCATCTCGTTTGTCCTCAGGGGCGCCAGGGCCCCCTCACCCTCAGCAAAACAAGATCAGAGCACCCTCAATAAGGGTAACCAGCTTCCCCAAGCACCTCCTGTGGGCGGGCACCCTGACCTCACACCCACTTACGAAGTGGCCAGGGAGAGGACACTGCCAAAGCCCAGCACGGGAACCCGCACTCAGGCTGGGCCGCTGCCCCACCCCACCCTGCCTGCTTGCCTGAGGCTAGAGCAGGGCAGTTGGGCTGGCCAAGGGCAGGTCACACTTGGCCTGTCAGAAGGGCCCCAGGTGCCTCTTGGAGTCTGGATTTATCTGTGGCTTGGGGAAGTAGGCCCTGCCACATGGGGAGAGAATGAGGCCTGCGGGAGACCCCGGAGGACAGGCCCCAGAACAGGGGCTCAGGGCGGGGCGGGAGTGGAAAGACCAGGTTTATGCGGCGCCCCGGCCCACCCCACCCCCGGCTGACCCCGGGATGGTCCAGTCCATCCCACCCTGGCCTCATGCATCTCATCTGAGGACAGTAGGGGGGCTACTTCCCAGAACTGAGTGCGTGAAGATAAATGGCCCACAAGGGCTCGGAAAGGGAGGGAGTGGCAGTCGCTGGGGTCAGAGTTGACCCGAGAACCCACTTTGATTTGTAGCAAACTTGCCGGGTGCCGATCCGTTCCCCAGACGGCCACTTTTAAGGTGCCGGCCACCTCCTCATGGTCTGTGTGCCTGGAGTGGGAACCGACCAGCAGGGGGAGCCAGGGGCAAACACATGGGAGGCACAGGCCTGAGGGCACCGCGTCCCCCTGGGCCCAGAGAGGCAGGACACGCCTGCCAAGGGCACACAGCGGTTAAGCCTCTTGTCCTCCAGGGCACGCGGGCATGTCGGTGCTGGATGGAAGGGGAAAGCAGGTCAGCTAATGCATCCAGACCACAGGGACCAAGCCCGAGGGGCTGGCTCAGACCTTAGCCACTGCCCCTCAGCGGGCAGGCGCGGACCCTGGTCGCTGGGGCTTATAACACCGTAACACGGGGCTCCCAGATGTGCTGTGGGGGGCCTAGGAAGGCGCTCTCCAGGGCCACACGGTGGGTGCAGGGCTGCGTTTTTCGTGGTGCCTTGCCCTAGGGGGCAGAGGGGCCTGGTTTGAGCCCCTTCTTGGGGTCTGGGACAGATGCTCTCATCGGTCACTGAATTCCCACAAGGGACACCTCGTGGGTCTCATTGTTCATATGCGAAAACCAAGACCCAGCAGAAGTGGAGAGGTGCCCGCGCCTCCCAGCGTCCCCCCAGCGAGGAAGAGACAAATGGGAATTGAGCCAGGCTGTTGGACCCTGCAAGAAAGGTTGCTCCTCCCCCAGCTACTGTGGCCAGTTCCCCCCAGGGGACGGACCTCCTGGGCGGGGAACTCTGCCCCTGCCTCTGCCCCTCCCCTGCCCCGTGGGCTCTGTCTATGACAGGTGCCTCAGCTCAAGGAGCCTTGAATCCCAGCCCAGCCGGGAAGCAACTTGCAGCCCATTTACAGCGGAGGAAACCGAGGCTCAAAGAGGGACGGTCTGGGCTGCCGGGGGGCTAGGGCGAGGCCACCGCCGGAGGGTCTGCCTGGAGGGAGCCTGAGCCTCGGAAGGTGGACGGAGCCAGGGTCTCAAGTGCTGGGTAAGAACCATAAATACAGAGGATAGTACCTCAATGCCACTTCCTCTCAAACTGCAAATCTGCGAGGACTCCAGAGAGGTGGGGCTGGAGGGCCCTGGGAGAGGAGTGGGGAGCCCCCAGCATGGTCTCCGCAGGCACGCGGGTGAGCGGCTCAGGTCGGACGGCGGAGGCTGCCCGGACATCTGGCCCGCATGCGGGGGTCTCGGCAGCCTCACGCCCCTGCCGCTGGGCGGGCCGGACGAGGAGGCCAAGCTACCTCCCTGGACCAGGAGAGGGGCCGGAACTGAGCCCATAATCAGCCTCCAAAAGCCCCCCTGTGCCTCCAGATGAAGGCCGCCTGCCTGGACTGACCACGAGCCCCAACCCAAGGCTCCAGGCCTCAGTGCTGTCACCTGCTGAAGCCATCCCGTCCTGAACCGCGGACCCAAAGGAACAGAGAGCGCTGGAGTTCAGGGAGCCGGGCCTGGTCACAGGGTCAGGGGGCGTGTCCTGCCTGTCCCTCCTGGCTGCCCCAGCCCAGCCCCCACAAGGAAGCCTGAGTGACGTGGAAACTGGCAGTGGGTGGGAGAGAGAGGGTGTCCAAGCCAGGCTAATTGGAGGATGCCACTCGGTTCCCATGGCAACTGCTGCAGAGCTCAGTCTTTCAGGATAGACTCAGGTTAGGCCTCAGCTGCCAAAGCACCCACTATTTCAGGGCTGGTTACCTTGGTGACCCAGGTGGTGAGGATGGGGGGAGAGGGGGTGAGGAGGAGGGGGGCGCACCGGGAGAGGCTGGGGAGGGGGGGCCACCGGCTCAGAGGACAGACTGGCCCCAGGTCTAGCTCTGATCCTGGTCCCACACTGATTCCTGGCCCTGATCACACACTGAGCCTTGATCCTCATGACAGATTAACTTGTGATCCCCGGCACAGGATCCCTGTTCCCCCATCACGTTTGAGACCTGGTCCCCAACCTTGGCCATACCCTCACTGCTAATGAACACTCAGGACATGGAAGCTGCTATTTTTGTTGTCATTTTTATTTTTAACGTGGGTCCCCACACACGGCTGACGATGTTTGTTGAGCGAACACGTCCGTGACAGGAGTCCCCGGGCAAGCACTCCTGGCCCCTCAGTGCTGGGTGGCCACGGCGTTCCTGGGCTGAGTGGGCTTCCAGGGGCAGCGGAGGAGTGGGCAAGGCTGGGGGGGTGGGCTGCCCCTCCAGGCGCGGAAAGAAGCCCCCATTCTTCCCCACTCAATGCCCCTCTGTCTCAAAGCCTCATTTCCATCTCATTAAAGGATGAATGGAGCCAATTAATGGCCGCCAGGCAGCCTGGCCACCCAGGAGAGAGGGCCGGCGAGGGGGCTCCCGGCCTCCTTCCCACCCCGGTGCCCCAGCCTGGAGGCTGTGGTCTCCCCAGTCTCGGCTGGGGATGGGGGCGCTCCCCCAGCTGGGCCGCGCGACTTCCGGGTTCCCCAGGCAGGCGGCCCATGTACTTCCCGTCTCCTCCAGCAGAGGGCTCCCCAGTCCGGCACGTGGGGTCAGCCCCTGCCAGTTGCCCCTGCAGGGCTCCCCAGGGGCCCACCGCGCAGTCCAGCTCCCTGGGAGGCCCCTGCCCCCCCCCCCCACCAAGTTAGGGCCTATCCAGGGGCACCCAGGCTCCTCCTGTCCGACCCTCGCGTGGATGTGCAAATGGGGACCACAGGGGACAAGACAGCTCTCTGATGCCCCTCCCCAACCCAACCCCCGTCCACCGGCCCCTCACCCCACACGGCCCGACACTGAACTGATCCTCCAGTGGGGCCCACAGCTCCCCCTGCGAGGGCCCGAGGGGCCAGCAGCCCACCGCACTGCGGCAGGTGCCATCAGGCCTCAGGACGTGGCTGAGAGCCGTGCCCACGGGCCACTCCCCGAGTAAGGACAGGAGGGCTCCTCCAAGCACGTGCGCTAGAGGCACCACCTCCTTTAGCCTCGCACAGACCCGGTTCGTCTCAACCCGGATCACAGAAGGGAAGCTGAGGCTTGCCTAGGTGGCCGGCTTGGCCGCAGCTGCAGGGTTACATGCTTTCTCGTTGCTTCTCTCTCGCGGTCAGGCAGGCGTCCCCTGTCCCGGGAAGGGTGTCCTGTGAAAAGCCTGGTGGCCGAGCCCCAGCTCTGCCATTTGGCGCTGCGTGGCCTGGACACACTCCCGAGTCCGACGGACCCCCGTCTCGCCATCTTTCCGGGACATGGGACCCAAGCAGGGCCGTACCGCTAGGCATCCCTGGCGTCCTGGGCCGGGGGAGCGTTGGGGGGGGGGGGGCTCTGGCCTCAGGGGGGCTCGTCCTGCTGTTCCATCTGGAATGGGCAATGTCTACAACGGGGCCTGAAACCTTGTTTTCCCAGAGTTTTATCAACTGGCCCTTGTGCACTGTCCCTGCCACCCCCCAACCTCCAGAGACATCTGGGGACCCCTTTCTTGCACCCGAATCCCACACCCAGCCTCCTTCTGTAGCCTGTGGACCCCAGAGAGGGGCTCCAGACACTTCTTCCCAAGGGAAGTTGGGGCGGACCGAACTTAGGGTTGGGACGACTCCCGCGCCCTGCAGGGGTCATGTGTGCCACGGCAGGGGCCACCCCAGCTGAGCGTGACAGGCCTGGAGGCAGGGCCGCGTGGCCTTGGGCGGGTCTGGCTCCTCTGCCCAGCGCCTCAGTCTTCCGGCGCCCGCACACGGCCCTGACCTGCGCACCTGGACCCCACTCCCGTTCAAGCCCGACAGCCCCGGCCTGCGCGGGCACACGGAGGCGGGGCGCACGCACACGCGCACACAGGGACACACACAGGGACACGGACACACACACACACGCTTGCTCCCAGCCCCCAGGATGCTGCTCTTTCATTATCTTACATGTCGCTTCTGCAATAAAATTCTTTAATTAAAACATGAATATTTAAAACAGCCCTTGAGAGAAACGGCCCCATCTCACCAGAGGTGGAAAAGCACACAGAGAGACTGTGGGAAAGAGACGGGGACACGGGACACGGGAGCCGGCCCTGCCTGAGAGACCCCGCAAAGCGGTGGCCAGGCGGGCAGCCGGCCGGCAGCAGGGAGGAGAGGGGACAGTTGCTCTGGCCTGAGGAACGCTCACTGGGTCGGAGGCGTGACGTGGCCATGTGGCGTTTGGACAGGCCAGGCTGGGGGAGGGCTGAAAATGGGCCACGGGCTGGCCAGGCCGCCTGCTCGCTCGCAGCTCAGCCGTGCACCGCCTTCTTGGGGTGCAGATGGAGAGGACGTGCCTGTCCCAGCCTCCCCTGGCCAGCGTGAGGGGGCGAAGCTCCCTGGGCACCAGGCTCAGCAGACGAGATCTGGGGTCTGGCACCTGCCCAGCTCGGCTGCAGGCCTTGAGTGATCGCTGTACCTCCTGGTCCAAGCGCCCCCACACGTGCGCACGCGGCCCTCCCAGAAGAGATTATTGTGGGCGAAGCCCCCGGGCGGACCACCAGGAAGCCATAAGCCGGCTCTGACGTCAGCCTACCCCTTACAAGCTGTGTGACCCTGGCTGCTGCCTCAACATCTCTGTGCCTTATTCCAATTCACCAGCGTTCATCAGGTGCCTGCTGCGTGCCCGGTGCTGTTCCACGTGCCGGGGGTTACGTGGATGACCACGCAGGCACACACCCTGCCCTGTGGTGCTTACAACCCGGCAGGGACAGAGAAGGGGGTGCGGACCTAACAAATAGAGGAAATTCTCAGTGCGCTGTGGACAGAGAAAGAGACACAGTGTCTGGGGGCGGAAAGGGGGGCTCTGGCTGCTGCCACTTTACACAGCACGGTCAGGGTTTGTTGAGAAGGTGATGTCTGAGCAAGGACTTGAGGGAGGGAGCCCCGAGGGGATCTGGGGAAGAGTGTTCCAGGCAGAGGGGATGGCCAGTGCAAAGGCCCTGGGGCAGGAGGGTGCTTCGGTGGGCCTATCTGACCGGCTGCTAGAGGGAGTAACCTCGTTACTATGTGGATGCTTCCGGCACAGAGGAAACCCTCAAGACGTGGCTGCTGTTACTACTAAGATAATTTTTAGTCCCAAGGTCCCAGAAGTATCAGGGCCCTCTGGATCCGGGGACAGGCACTGGGGTCCGAGCTATCTCTGGGCCTGGGTGACCACCGTCTGGCCCACCTTGCCCAGTGCAGATGAGCCCCCCGCCGCCCCGTCCACGTGGCGGGCAGTCCCAGCCCACACACACTCCACATCGCCTTCCCACAAGACCGCCAGCCCTTGCCACGCAGCCCCCCGCGCTGAGCTTTGTCAAAAGCGCTGAAATCAGCCCTGCGCAGAACCCGGCTCAAAACACGCACGTGCACCCCCACCTTCCTACCGTCCTCTGAGCACCACCTCCCAACGTTCCCTTTCCCGGAATCTGTGGGCAAGCCCCCCGCCCCAAGCGCCCTCCTCCTCCTGTCTGCCTCTTTGCCCCCGAGCCCTCTGTCTCCCACCTAGTGATGAACCCGAGGCCTCGGCCGCATCGCTGCCATCGTTTTGGCTTAGACGCACTTCCTCCTAGGTGTCATCCCTCGTGCCGTCCAGGAAGGATTAGTTTTGCTGTTTCTGTTTTAAAGACAAGGGGCCTGAGGGGCTGACAGCTGCTGGGATTGGCCCAGGACTCAGGCTGACCCGGCCCTGTGCTCCAGGCCCCAGAGTGCCCCACTCAGATGCAGCCCCACCTGGGAGACCCCCGGGCATCCCACCCTGAAGTCCACTCTGACCTCTGGATCTTCCTCCCCACTGTGTCTCCACCCAGTGCTTCCCCAACCCGGCTGATGTCCTCATTCCTAGCTGGGAATCTGGGGGGTGGGGGTGGGGTGTCTAGCCACCTCCTTCCCCAAATCCTGCTCCTACCCCCCCCCCCCAGACCGGCATCCTCCCACCCTGCTGCTGCCCTGCCCCCCCCCCCCCCCAGGCCAGTGTCAGCTCCCTCCTGGGTGCCGGCCCAGCTGCCTCCCCGTCCCCGGCTCCCCCTGCCCAGTTCCAACGCTCTTCTGCATTTATAGCCTAGGACCATCAGCCTGTGTCACTCTTCTGCTTCAAGCCCCTCGATGCTAACAGAGACCAGCTCTTTCCCACAGGTGCCAGGCCCTGGGGCCGTCATACCCCATGTGGCACGGCAGTCCTTCAGGGGGGACATGGCCGCGGGGGATGACCCGGCCCTCGCTGGTCCTCCCACTTCCCAAACCAGCCGCTGCCCGGCCGCTCTGTTCCTCCGGGTCCCCTGAGGACCACTCCCATTCTGCCACGCCTCAGAAGCTGCCCAAGCCAAGGTCACAGTGACCTACATTTGCCCAGCCCACGGATCAGCCCTTCCAGACTCCTACCCTACGGCTTTCTGCTGCATTCCTGAACACCCCGTCTGCCCCTGCCCCCGGGGGCTGTGCCTGCCTCCTCCTGAGGCCACTGGAGAGGCGCTGGCCTGCCCCCCTTCCCCTGCTCCTCTCCAGTTATGCTCACGGCTTCACGGAGGTTTCTGGAATCTACAGCCGGGACCATGATTGGAACCCTTTGGGGCTTCTTTTCTGCCTTTAAAGACCCTGTTCCGAGTAGGGCGTTGACCTCATTGGCTAAGGGCCCTGGACAATGTCACCCGGCCCCGCAGTGACCCACCCAGCGTGGAACACCCAGCCAGGCCTGGCTCCTGGATGCCCAGCCCCTGTATTCCGCTGGCAGCCCCGAGGTCTGAGGCGGGCTGCCCCCTGCTGCTCCAGCCTCCCAGGGGCGCCCAGGAAACCCCGGGCAGCCCGCCAGGGGTTCTCGACCACCAAGCGCACACAGGACTGACCTCCTGCCTGCTGCCCACCGAGCCCCACCCACCTCCGTCCCCCTTGCCACGTCTTCCACTCAGGCCCCATCTCTCCGAGGGCTGACAGTCACACAGGACGCCCCGACAGCTGTGCCGGGCACCCCGGCACCATCCACTTCTGGCCTCTGCCCTGCCCGTCCTGGGCCTTCACTGCCCTTCCCACCCCCACGGCGCTCACGTGCACCCCTCCCAGAATCTTGAACACGGTCCCCTGGTGCAGGTGACCCTGACCTCCAGGCGAAACAGAGGCCCCACCCCACCGGGGACCCTTCCCCTGCGCTGTTTCCCAAGACGCCCTCCCCTGTTGCTGCCTGCTGCCTGGCACCTTCCCCTCCCCGCCCCCCCCCCCCCCCCCGGCCGCAGCCTCACAACAGCGGGTCTTTGTGGTTGTTTTTTGTCACGGCGTGTCCCTGGCGCCTGGACACCTTGCGAGCGCGGTAACCAGCTGCTGGGTGAATGATCTGTGCCGCCGAAACGCACGCGATCCCCAAACCTCGTCCCCTGGCCGCAACTCCAAAGGGCCCGCCCGGCCCACTTCTCCACGTGGCCCGCAGCCCGAGGGGCCCCCGCAGACCCCGGCCACGGGCCTACTGGCCCCATAGCGTCGTCTGCCTGCCACAGCGGGAGGCCCCTCCCCCAGCCAGGAGTTAAAGCTCCTTGGTCCGCGGTTCGGTTCGGTCCTTCACTGGCGCTCAGCACGCACCTCCGGGGCCGGTGGCGAACACCTCAGGTCGCCTGCCCTCAGCGCTTGGCTTCCCCGGGGAGAGGGGGCTGCCCAGGGGCAGGTGGCCAGGGCAGCCCCCCGCAGAGAGGACCCTCTCCCACCGCCCTGTGCCCAGACAGCCAGCCCTCTCCCACCGGGCCACTCACCTGACACGCCGTCCCCGCCCCGATCCTGGGTCAGGCTGGTGAGGCAGTTCTCGGGGCCGCCGGCCACGCCGTCCCTCAGGCAGACGTCCCCTCGGGGGGTCAGGGAGCCAGAGGCAGGGTCGCCGGTGTCGCCGCCCAGGCAGGCGCAGGGGGTCTGCATGATGCCGCAGGGGTGGGAGCTGCGGCTGCCGGCCAGACAGGCGTCCAGCCAGCGGCACAGCATCTGGCAGGCGGCCCGGCTGGGGTTGCGGTTGCCCACGACCAGGTACTCCACGGAGAAGTCGTCGCCGGGGCTCTGGGGCGCGGCCGGCAGCCCGGGGCCCCGCTCACGGGGCGGCTGCTGGCGCAGCATCTGCAGGAACTGCTTGCTGGCCTGCAGGAAGGCCAGGGGCGCCGAGGGGTCGCAGAGCTGCAGCACCTCGTCGAAGCTCTCCACGCCCAGGTAGGTGCGGGTGGACTCCAGGAAGGAGTCGAATTGGTAGGTGCGGACGCGGCCGGGGCCGCCGCAGGGCACGGGCGCCTTGGCCACCTTCATGTAGAGCGTGTAGCGCCGCGGGTCCGGGTTGCGCAGGGTCCAGGAGCAGCGCGAGGCGTTGGCCGGGAACACGGCGGCCGCCTGGAAGTACCCGAAGAACTTGCCCTGCACCAGCGTGGCGCACGGCTCGGCCCCGGGCCCCGCGTCCGCCCCCGCGGCCGCCCGCGCCCAGCGCCCCAGCAGCAGCAGCAGCAGCAGCAGCAGCAGCAGCGACGGGCAGAGGGTCCGGAGGGGCCCCGGGGCGGCGGCCTGGCCCCTCATCCTAGCTCGCGGGGCCGCCGGGGTTCCGCGGGCTGGGCAGGCAGGCGCAGGCCAGGCCTTGACATGCCAGGGTCCGGCGACGGCGGGGCTGGGCTGGCGGGAGCCGGGGGCGGGGGCTCCAAGCGGGGGCGGGAGAAGGCTCCGGACGACCTAAGGTTCAGGGCCCCGACGCTGGCCTGTGGCCCTCAGCAGCAGCTGGAAGAAGAGGAGAAGAGGGACGGTGTGAGGCCACGCCCCCCCCCCCCCCCCCCCCAGCCCTGGGGAGGCTGGGACTCTGGGCACTGGGGGACCGTGCCTGCAACCCGCCAACGTGTCCACCTGCAGGGGGACGGTGGCCTCCTCCTCCACCTGGGCCTGAGCAGGGAGCGGTGGGCAGCCCCCGGCCGGGGCCCGGGGCCCCGGAGGCCTGGGCCGGGCCTGCCCGGCTCAAACTGGCCACGCGTGGCCCCTGCGGGTCCCGGGGCTGCCTGCTTGCTCATGCCATCATGGCCACGGCGGCCACTCGGCCCATGGGCCTCTGTGTCTCTCCCTGGCCCTGTGGTGGGGGGCTGGGCGCTCTCTCCTGGCCGTCTCCCTCATCGGTCTCCTCTCTCTGTGCCCTTCCTCCTCCCTAGTCCCTGCCCGTCAGGGAGGAGAGTGCAATCCTCACAGAAGGGGAAGGGGAGAGGTCATTCTGGCCATCCCCCGGCAGAGGGAGCGCAGACCCTGTGACAGTGTGATGGGGGTCACTGCCGCCTCTCAGGCAGTCTTCCTCCCCCTCTGGGACCCACTGGCCCCTGGGCCCGCGGCTCTAGGAAGGCAGGGCTGGGCATGGAGTCACCCAGAACCGCACACATCCAGGCCTCGGCCTACACTAACCCCTTCCCTCACCCCTTCTTTGTGACCCACCCCTCCACTTCACGACGAGGACACCGGGGCTGAGAGGGTAAGTGGCTCGCAGGAGGTCACAGTGAGAGGCGGGAAAACCCACACCTGAACCCCTTCGCGGCCCCAGCCTTGTGCCGCTGGGTCCCCTCCCCTGCTCTGGGAGAGAAGGTGCCGGCTGTGTGTCGCCCCCTCACTCCTGGGGGAAGGGGACGCAGCTGCCAGCCCATTGGAGCAGGGACACAGCGGAGCCACCCGGGGCTCAGAAAAGGACGGTGCCCCTGCTGGACCTGCCACCATGTGGACCCCGGTGGGTTCCTTCTGCTTCTGGGCCTCACTTTCCCCAACCATCCCCGGGCTCCTAGCTGGGCCAGGCGCCGGCCCCATGCAGCCACTGAGCCGGTGGGTGAGGAAGACAGCAGCCCCCCCCCCCCAACCCCCCCACCCCTGGCTGCTGGGCCTCCTGGTGCCCGTGGCCTCCACTATGCAGACCTTGCACATGACGGCCGCCTGCCCCCAGGGACTCGCCACTTCCTGCTGCCCAGCGTCCTTCCTGCGTGGGCTGTTGGCGGATCGGGGAGCTGGGCACAGGTGGCCTTGGGCCCTGAGAGGACTGGCAGCCCCTTCGTGGCTATGTGGCCTCGGGCAGTCCTCACCCCCTAGCCTCAGTTTCCTCATCTGTATAATGGGGGAGAAGCCTCACTGTCTCAGCAAGAGAGTAAGATCTAGACC
The DNA here is from genome assembly GCF_027475565.1 of Acinonyx jubatus. NCBI lineage: Eukaryota > Metazoa > Chordata > Mammalia > Carnivora > Felidae > Acinonyx > Acinonyx jubatus. Next base: position 1,846,478 of record NC_069394.1, read on the forward strand.
TGGGGGTTTACCCATGTTTGGGGCGGGAGGCAAGGAGGAGGAGGGGAGAGGAGGCGAGAGTGAGGTTCTGGGTCACCAGGGGGAGCTGGGCCAAACCCGGCCCCCCAGGGCTCTTTAGTGGCAGACATTCAGGTGCCCTGAGGAGGGAATTCCCAAACTTCTAATCCTGGCACCTGTCGGCAGGGCTGAGCAGACGCTGAACTTAGACCTTACCTCTGGGAAGACCCTCGTCCCACCTCTAGACCACCTGGGGCCAGCCCTGGATGTGGGCATGGCAGAGCCCGCTTGCCCTGGCCACCTGCCCCCACATTACGGGGACGGACAGGCCATGGCAGGGTCCTACAGCCAATCCCAGACTTGGGAGGTCCCCGCCATCTTGTTGCAGAGGGGTGGCCGTGTGTTCCAAAACCTCATCTGAGCCCCACTTGCACACCCCCCCCCCCCCCAAGTCCCGGGCTGGGACCTAATGTGGAAGCCAGTCCCCGGCCCTGGGACAGACTCTCCCTAACGCCCAGAGGGTCCAGGGGACTCAGCCCCCGTCCCAGAACAATGTCGGCACTGATCCCAGCTTAATGCTCACCTTGCTGCACCCCATCACTACCCCCAGGGGGCCTGCGTGGTCTGAAATGACCCACGTGAGGGCCCACGTCACCTGTGTCCCCTCTCCGGCCCGGACACTCCCTCGGGGCCTCGGGGGGAGGTAAGGGAGGCAGGCTGGTGCAGGGGACGGTGGTGGAGAGGGAGGGGGGGACGCTCGGAAGAGGGGCTGGTTCTGGGGGACCTGGGGGGCCAGGAGCAGGTACAGGAGGTGACGTACACAAGCACCAACCACTGAGGGCCTGTGCCGGGCGCGAGTTCTCCAGGGCCTCAGCCAGCCCCTCTGGAGAACGGTCAGCCATGGGGCTGCGGGTGAGAGCACGGCCCCCGCCTTCCGCACCTCCAGGAGGACTCGGCATTCTGGTGAGCCCCGTCCTGTGCCAGGCCGTCGCATCTGTACAGCAGCCACCCCAGGGGCACCTGTTAGGGCTCCATTTTGCAGATGGCATATTTGGGACCACAGAGGAGCCGTGTCTTGGTGGGGGCCGGTAGGCGCTGAACGCCAGAGCCAGGATCCAAACCCGAGTCTGCCAGTCAGAGCTGGTGTCCTCTGCACCGCCCAGCACTGCCCTGGGGCGGGCAGAACCGGACCTAAGCCTGCTCCCGTCCCAGGCCACGCTGAGGTCCTCCTGGAATGTCTGCCGGCCAGCCCTCCTGGTCACTGGCTCACTCCACAACCGGAGCACCTGCCGGGGGCGGAGGCCCCCCTGCAGCATCCCGCGTGGCAGGACAGAGGTGGCAGCGGGGTTAGAAGCAGGACAGTGCTCCAGTCAGAAGGGTCCCTCACGAGGGCAGCCCGGGCGGCCCATGGTGGGGGGAGTGGGCCTCGGGGGGAGGCAAGGGAGGCACGGTGGGGCAGGGGGTGGTCGTGGGGAGGGAGGGGGAAGATGCTCAGGAGATAGGACAGAGAGGCCCCAGTGGCCAGCTGGGGTATGGGATGTGGAGGGGACACTTCCGGCCTGGACACTGAGGTGGCAAGTGCAGGGGTGAGTGTGTGGTAAGGGCAGGTCAGGGCAGAGCTCAGAGCCCTTCCAGGCGGCGGCGCCCCGAGACCGAGGCCCCGAAGCGGGCCTTCAACAGACTACCAGGGCTGGAAGATGGCCTGTGAGTGTTCAGCCATGGGGTTCTCAAACAGGGCTCCTATGGAGCTCTGGGGCTCCAAAGGGGGGACCCCAAGGGCCGTCAGGGAGCCAGGGCCAGGTGGGAAGCAGTAGGCGTCCTCTAGGACATCTCGGCCTCGAACTGCTCCATCCACGCCCTGGACGTCGGGAAAGGCTCTGCCAGCCAGAGGGCTGTGCCGGCTATGAGGACACCAGCCCGGCCTCGCTTCTCCCGGCTGGGTCGCAGGGCAGAGCTGGGCAGGAGGCCCGGGCTGCCACTGTGGATGGCCCCTGCACCTGCCAGTGCGCACTGTCCCCCTGCCTCTCCACGCCCCATCCCCAAGCGGCTCACCAGGCCTTTCTGGCCACACGAGCCTCCTTTATCCTCATTAACTACCTACCTGACCCCCAACGAGGCCTCGGATAAATGGCCCAGAGGCCCCTCCCCTCTGAGGCTCCTTGCACCAAGGCAGGCCCAGGCAGGCAGAGCGCCGGGCAGGCTTGGGGCACGCTGGTGTCAGGCCCCAGGTCACATAGCCACGGTGGAGGACAGGTCAAGTCCTTCCCAGGCCGGGGCAGTTGGTGCTGAGACAGGGTAGGGGCATACGGCGGGGGGGGGGGGGGGGGAACCTGGCACTCGGGGTGGGGTCCTGGAGGGAGGGGACAGCGTCTGGGAGGGGTCCTGGGACGAGTGGGGGCAGGGCCTGATCTGACTTCATTCCGGGGTCCCTCTGACCGCTGCGGGTGGGTACAGGCAGGGAGAGCCGAGGATGTGGCCTGTGTGGGATCTGGGGGGGGGGGGGGGAGCGGGGGGAGCCAGGGTCTCAGAGACGACCAGGCTTCCAGGTTGGGCAAGTGAGCCATGGGCGGTGGGGGCCCTCACTGAGATGAGGGGCGGATGCGTGCACACACGTGTGCGTGTGTGAATATGCGTGGCTACACGTGCACCTGGGCGCAGATGTTTCCCCGTATTCGTGAGCACACACGTGACCGTGTGCACGCGTGTCTCTGGATGTGTGCACGTGTCTGCATGCACGCACACGTGTAGCATGCTTGCACAAGGACACACCGCAAGAAGAGAGCCGGGCTCAGTGTGTGCTCACCGGGACGTGAGGGGCCGTGGGGTGGACACCAGAGCTGGGACGGGAGGGCTTGCCCGGAGGGGGCCGTTTAGGGAGCGCCCCGTGGCCGGGCCAGAGCCCCGGGGGGCCCAAGGGCCCCTGAGAAGGAGGGCCGGGCGGGGTGGACGGCCGGTGTCTCTGGCAGCACCTCCACTGTGTGTCCCCGGGCTGGCTCAGGCCCCCACCCCAGCCTCACCTGGCACCCGGGCCTCCACTGGCCGAAAGCGAGGCGCTGGGGGTCCCTGGCCGTCCCCAGCGATGGGCTCTCGTGTGGCCACAGGTCACTCCTTTCCGTGAACGCTCACAGTCTCTCCCAGGGCACTGTCTCCTCCCCAGACACAGGCCACTTGTCCTCCGATCCCGGCCTGGGTCACTGAGGCTTTTGTTGCCCACTGCCCCCCTCGGGCTCCCAGGGACAGCGACGACTCACGCCCAAGCCCCCCTGGTTCCTGCGTGAGGGAAACTAACCAAACTGCCCTTGCTGCCAGAAAGTTCCTCCCGGTGTCCGGCCCCCACCCTGAGGCCCGCCTCAGCCCCGGCCCGTCGTCGCAAGGCCTCCCAGAGGCCCGGGGGCTGGCCTCGGGATGGGGGCCAGGGAGCCCTGTGGGTGTCTGAGCAGGGTCGCAGGGTAGAGGCTGCTGGGACGGGAGGTGGGTGACCGTGCGGGTGAGGGACTGAGAGCGAGCCGGGCCGGCACGGGAAGCTGGGGGCCAGCCGAGGAGGACCCCTAAGAGTCACCGCCAGTTCCTGAGTCCCGACCACAGGCTGGGACTGGCCTAAGCTCCACGGGAACCCCTTGTTGGATGTCACGGCCCCGTCGTGAGGTAGGGGCAGAACCAAGCCCCCCGTGAGGCTCGCAGGGTCGCCGTCAGCCGAGGATCCTGCGCCCACCTGCCACACCGTCCCCGATGTCTCCCTGCACAGGCAGGCCAGCGGTGCCCCCGCCCCGACATCAGAAGCCCTGGGTGCCTTGGTTTCCCCGCTCCCTCGGGCGCTATGATTCTCCAGCCCCACTCCAGTCTGTCCCACCCTCCTCCCCAGGCTCAGCGCCCTCCCCCGCAAGGCCCGGCGCACACGCGCAGACCCGCCCCGCGCCCTGCCTCCACATCCCCTCCCCACCCACCCCAGGCCGCCAATGGCATCCCCCGATGCCAGCCACAAAAGGCACTCTGTTGTCCTGCCCGGCCCCCTGAACAGTGCCTGCCTGTGTGTCCTGGGAAAAGGCTGCGCTGGGGGAGGGGTGGGGTGGGCGCCCTCAGCACCGAGGACAGCCCAGGGGCTGGCTGGCAGGCAGGGGCCGGGAGAGCAAGCAGACGAGGCCGTCCGGGGACGCGCGACCGCCCCTGCCCACGCAGCCTGCCCTCCCTGCCCAGGGAGCCCAGGGACCCCTACGGATCCCGCCCGGGCAGTGGCAGCCTGGGCCCCAGGGGGCCGCGTGGGCTCTGGGAGTGGGGGGGGCGGGCGTAGATCCAGGACAACCCAGGACGAGGGGCCTCTGTCCGTGAGCACAGACGCAGGTGGGGCGTGAGAACGTGGCTTCCCACCCCACAGTCACCGTGTGTTCGTGCTCCCAGCCTGTGCGGACCGGGCTCCCCTGAACCCCTCTGCTCACCTGCAGGGAGTCCCACGCCTGCCCCGAGGAGCCCCCAGGTCACACCGCACTCAGCAGAGAGGTAGGGGCAGAGCAGGGAGGCGCCACCACAGGGCCGCGGTGGGGGCCGGGCCCCGAGAGGCCCACCGCATCACCCCGCCTGCCGGCCCGGCCCCTCGGGAAGCCCCCTTCCCTTGCGCCCCTGCCTGGGCACAGGTGCCGTGGCGGGGAGTCTGCCCAAGAGAAGAGAGAAAGGCCCCCCGCCACCCGAAGGGCCGCTGCTGGGGGCTGGGAGGGGGGAACCCTGTGTGGCTCGGCCGCAGCCCCCCACCCCGCAGCCCCACGACGGCGAGGCGGTCTTCACCCGTATTTCACAAGGGAGGCTGACGGACTCCCCGCACCAAGGGTAGCTCAGGAGCTGGGGCCTGGAGCTGGGGGCCAGCTCCCTGACGGGCCTTGTCACGCCTCCTCTTGCCCAGAATCCCATCACCCCAAACCCCTTGCAGGCCTCGAAGCCACGCCGGCGCCAGGAGCTCCGCCCCCGTTCCTGGCCGGCCCGGCCTGGGGAGCACTCCTCCTCCAGGACACCGAAGCGGCCTGCGCTCGCTCGAGGGCCTCACCTGCGCCTGCCGCCTGCCCGGCCCTCCCCAGAGTGGGCGTGTCCTGCATCCCAAGCGCGCACGCCCCCAGGCACGCAGGCGCAAGCGTGCAGTAGCATGTGCGTGCACACAGCCAGCCTCTCCCGGAGACAGTCCTAAGCGGGGACGCGACGGCATAGGTCCCAGAGTGGGGGTGGGGGACTCTCACGAGGAGGGGGTGGCTGACTGTGCTCTCCTCTCAGGGTCCGCCGGCTTGGCGCCCCGGGGGGAGCCGCTGAGCCCCGAGGCTGCCCTGGCCCCCCGGCTGCGGGCCTGTGAGTGATGCCCCGATCCACACCCCCACACCGGGATCTGTGCTCCCCGGGTCTCCAGAGGGAGGGGCTCGTCCGAGGTCACCTGCCCAAGGTCGCATGGGAGAGGGCAAGGGGACAGCAGGAAGGTCGGAAGAGGGGGTCAGGAAGGGGCCCGGGGGCACACCTAGGCCCTGGGGCCGCTCTGTGCTGAGGCTCCAGGGCATCGCGGGCGGCCCGACTGGGTGGCGTCAGCAGAGTTCCTGACCGCTTGCGAGGGGGGGGCGGGGGGCGAGCAGCGACCGGCACTTAGCCTGCACCTGCTTCGTGGAATTGAGGTCCTCCGGCTCCCAAAGTCCCCTGTACCTGCTCCAACAGCACAGCTGGGGCGGCAAGGCTGACCGGCCCGTCCCACTGCTCAGAGGAGCAAAGGCTCCCCCAGCTGGAGGCTGCACCCGGGGCCTCCCCCGACCCCCCCGGGGTGACCTCTCCCCTCTGTGGGGCGCAGCTGAGGAGGAGGACGGCCAGCGAGGGTGGGGCCGGGGCTCAAGGTCACCGCCTCTGCCCACGGTCCCCCAGCTCTGGAGGGAGGCGGGAGCAAGCAGACGCGGTGCCCCCCCACCCCCGGCCCCGAGCAGGACGGTGGGGCCCACGGATGGACAGGCCGGGTGCTGAGGAGCGGGTGTGGGTGCAGGGCGGGAGTGTACCTACGTGTGCACACGGTGTAGGAGGGAGTGCATGTCCGAGGACAAGTTGGGGGGGCTTTGTGCGGGTGAGGGAGCGTGTGCGTGTGGCGTGAGTGGACCGCGTGCAGGTGTGTGTGTGTGTGCAGGCGTGGGTGTGCGAGTGGACGTGCTGCTGTCCACAAAGGGCTTCTGGAGGCGCCACGTGTGAGGTGGGGACCGGGGGCCGGTCCAGCTGGGAGCAGGGGCAGGGGTGGCAGAAGACGCGCTCTCCCGCCTGCTGATTCCCTCTCCTTTCCGTTCAGGTCTTGCAGCCATGGTCACATGCCTTTCCCAGGGCACCAGATGTCACCCCCCCGCCGGATCAGGTCCGTACCAAGTCCTGCCCTCGACAGCCCCGAGGCTGCCCTGCCTTCTGCAGTTCTAGGCTCTCTGGGGCACAGGGCGGCGAGGCTCCCAGCCCTGAGTCACCAAGTCTCAGAGAAGCGGCTGCTCCAAAGTCACCTTGCCACGCGGGAGGGAGGTTGGGGCCATCAACTCCCTTGCAGGCTCAAGCCTTAAAGGGGGGTGGGGGTGGGGGTGGACGGAGGCACAGGCTTCAGAGGGTGGGGCCTGGTGCTCTCTCCACACCCCCCCCATCTGGGTGGAGGTCAGTGATGAGACCAGGCCATCCCTGGGTGGCCCTGCCCACCAGCCCTCGGCGTCTCCGCCTCAAAGACCTTCAGCCCTGAGACAGCCCCCCAAAACTGCCTGGGCTGGGGCTCAACTCCAGTGCCTGCCCTGGAGCCTCTCCTGGCTTCTAGTGGTTGCTGGGGCCACAGAGATCGACGGGCTGGAAGACGGGTGGCAGGACAAGCACAAAGATAACGGAGGTGCCAAAGGTGATAACTGGGAGTGGGAGTGTGGGGGCGTAGGGGGCGGGGTGTCGGGGCACGGCGGGTGAGCCGGGTGCCCATGATGTACACTGAACACTTCCACTTGCCCATGCAAGACATAGGCAGTTGTCCTGCCGAAGCACAGAGCATTCTGGAAAGACAACAGGGAGTCACTAACGGGGTCACTCGGGGCAGAGGACCTGCGTTTGGGGGCAAGACGGAGACTCCTATTTGCTCCCTAGCCCTTGGTGCTTCTTTAATTACGAGGCAAGGGTCCCTACGGAGAAGGGGGACAGGGGAGGTGGGGGCAGAGCGGGACAGATGTGCCCCCGTAGCACACTTTGTCCCTGAGCCCGTCTTTGCCTCACCCTGCGAGCAGGACTGCGTCCCCCCGCACCCCCAGCTGAGAACACCGAGGCAGGGAGGCTCCTCAGCACCTGGTGTCAGAAGACCCGAGCCCAGGGGTCTGCATTCAGCTCCCTCTGCGGGTCGTAGGGGCTCCTTGCCAAGACCTGTCCCCTGCGGGGAGGGACTCAGGCTCCATCCCCGGCGACTGTGCGACTGAAATGTTTTCCCCACAGTCGAGCAACACAGTGGGGCCCAGAGTCCAGGGCGTCCTGTGCGCTTTTCTTTATGGGATCTGTGCACTGTGACGATGACGTGGGGGGGTCTCGGGTGGGTCAGGGAGGTGGGCATTTTGTCACGATGGCTGCGGTCTGCAGTGCAGGTGTGGGCACCTAGCGTGACTAGGCGTGTTCTGCCTCCTGTAACCCCGCTGCCCGCAGGGGCCCCCCGCCGTTGGTCGGGCCAAGTCACCACCCCTATTTAAGATCCCCTCGGTACTCCCCCAGCTCCCGGGACACGGCCCAAGGCCTCCAGGGCTCAGGTCTGGCCCGCCTCCCCCTGCAGCCGCCGTCCTGCCATTCACCCTCCTTTCCAAGTCCCGTCCGTTCCTCGCAGCTGTCCTGTCGCCTGCCACAGGGCCTTTGCGTGGCTGTTCCCTCCCCTTCACCACCACCCACCCACCCCTTCTGTGGGTCCCCATTAGCCCGTCGCTTCCTTGCAGCAGCCTCCGTGGGAGCCCCACATCTGGACGCCTGCAGGCTTCTCCTTATCCTCCACCGTCTAGAGCTGATTCACAGAGCTTGTCAGAGCCTTTTCACTCCCAGATTCCCGTCAGCCCTCATCCTGCGGAGGGGGGGGGGGCGTGCCCTCCTCACGGCCCTCACTGCACCCCCAGTGCAAGGGTACACACGTGGGCACCCACACGTTTAGTGTATGTGTGCACGAGGGCCCCCGGGCCATGCGTGTTTACCCAGCAACCACGGCTCTGCCCTATGGCGCAGCTGCAGCCAGGGAGGCCGGAGGTGGGAGGGTTCCAGAGGACAATGGGAGAGTGTGGGTTCGCCGGCACAAATGGGGTTACCGAACCCCTCCAGGTGCGGGGTCTTCACGACAGAGCTTTAGTCTCCGGCCCAGCTCTTGCGCACGGAGCCGACCCGGGGCCCGCCCAAGGGTAAAATGCGGCTCACTTCAACACAGCCATCCGGGCTCACATTCACGGCAGACCCGCACCGCGCCACGCACACAGATGTGACAGTTTGCATGCCTGCACACACATGCGGGCAGCGTGCACGGCGCACATGGACACAAACACGCTCGCCCGTGGCCGCGCACCGTGCGCCGGGGCACGGGGGCCGGGCGAGCCGGGAAGAGCCAGGTGACGGGGCCGGCCCGAGACGCCAGCGAGCGGCCCCGGCGGGCGGGCGGGCGGCGGCGGGGCGCCCGGCGGGAGGGCGGGGCGGCCGGGGGCTGCCCAGGATGGGGCGGGCGCGGGCGGGCGCGGAGGAGACGGAAGGGGCGGGCAGGCCGGCGGGCGGGCGCGGGCGCCCTCTCCCGGCCGTCCGGGGCAGCGCGCCGCCCTCTGCCACCGCCACCGCAGCCCCGCGCCGGCCGCCCGGGCCCCGGCCGCGAGTTTGTCCCCAGGGGGCGGGCTCGGGTCCCCGGACCCGCTCCGGGAGGCGGGGCCGGCCAGGGGACGAAGGCGCCGCGCGAGTCGGCCCGCGCGCGGCCGCTCGCCCGGGGCCTGCCGGGGCCGCCTGCCGGCGAGGCCTCGCAGCCGAGTGTCCGCAGGCGCCCCGCTGCCTCGGGACCCGGCCGGCCCGGACGCCGCAGCCCCAGCACGCTGCGGGCCCAGCGCGTTGGATCGCGGGACGAGCACCAGGGGCCTCGGCTGGAAGGGCTCCGGGAGCACAATCCGTGCTCCCATTGCACGGACGCGGCCGCCGAGGCCCGCGGCGGGCCGGGGCCCGCGGACAGGGGAAGGGACCTGGAGGGCTCGGCAACTTAGCCGTGTCCCCTCCCCGCCCGGGGTCGGCGGAGTGCGGCGTGAGGCCGAGGGCAGCGAACCGCCCGGTGTCCGCCCCCGCGCGGGAGCGCGGCGGGGACAAGCGCCCTTCTCCGGGGTGCGAGGCAGAGAACGCCCCGCTCGAGCCCCCAGCGCCGTGCCCGCCCGCGGAGCCGCGCGCCGCCGGGGCGCATTCCCGCCGGCCTCGGGCTCGGCCCCCCGGCCGCCCGGGCTCCGCGGCTCGCGGGCCGTCCCCCGCCCCCCAGATGCACGCGCAACAAGTCTGAAAGCAGCGCGGAGGAGCAGCGAGCGAGCCGGGGAGGAAGGCGGCGGGCTCGGCGCGGGGCGCTCCGGGATCCCCGAATGCGCGCAACGTCCGCCTCCAGGGACCGGGAGCGGGTGGCGGGTGCTCGGGTGACTCGGCGGGCGGCCCACGTCCCCTCCCTGAGCTGCGACTCTGCGCGGGCGGGGGCGCGCCCGAGAGCCCCCGCCCCCTCCTTCGGCGGCGTGACCTTGCTCGGGTACTCAAAGCCGGAGCCGGCGGCACCCGGCGTCCGGGCGCAGAGTTTCTCCATCGCCCGCGGTCGGGGAGGGAGCGGCTCCCTCCCTCGACCTCTTTCGCCGCCTCCTCGGCTGCGGGGGTCGCCGGGGAATGGAAGTCTTCAGGGTTCTAGGAGACGCCATGGCCGCTGCTCCAGACCCCAAAAACCATATATCACCTCCCGGATGCGACAAGGGACCCCAGGCTCCGGTTCCTCCCCCCCCCCCCCCTCCACCGCCCGCGCGGCCGCTGCTCAGAGGGGGTGTGTGTTTGTGTCTGTGGGGGAGGGCACCAACGGTCTCCTTGGGTCCCGAGGGTGGGGTGGGAGAGCAGACCTCCGGGCCACCTCCCCAACACGTCCGCCAAGAGGCTCTTCTGGGGCGGGGGTGCGCGCCCCCTGCCCTCCCACGCGCCTTCACGCCTTTCAACTCCTCCCGAGTTGCAGCTAAGGAACCCCTGCCCCGGACCCGGGGGAACCGGGCGTGATGGGGAGTGCGCCACGGGGAAGGGAGCTAGGGTGGGGTGGGTTAGGGCTCGTCAGGTCCCAGGCTGGGTCCTCGCGCTCCAAGAAACTTGGAAGCCCAAAATAAAAGTGGGAAGGGTAAGGTGCCCAGTGGGCCGGGGCCTGGCTGCCAGGCTGGGCTCTCTCTCTGAGCTGCCTGGGAAGTGACCCAGCGGGAGCCGCTGGGGCTCGGCGGAGGGACCCGGGCTCAGAGCCGCAGCCTCGGACTCATCCTCCCGGCCGCCTGGCTCCCGGCGATTCTCATCTTCGCCGCCCCCTCCGAGGCAGGCCCGAGGCGCGCGTTGCCCGGCCCAGGGGGCCACAGGGACCCAGGAGAGGGTGTCTGGCTGGGCCCGGCGCCCCCAACCTCCCCAGGAGGGGGCAACGCTCATTCCTCGAGGCAGCTACCCGCGGCTCCCAGAGAGAGCAGCCGTGGCGGAGGGCCGGCGGCCTCTGTTCGCTGGGGATGGGGACCGACCGAGGAGTGCCGGGCGCCTCGCCTCGCTGCCTCGCAGGGAGAGGGAGCAGGGCAGACCCAAAGTTCGAAGCGGCTTATCCGCGCGGCCTGTCCGAGCGAGTGGAAAAGAAGACGACAACGGAAAGAGCCAGGTCGTTTGTGTTGGGGGGGTGGGGAGGTGGTGGGGGGGTGGGGGGCACTAGGGTAGTCCTCCGCCGCTTTGGGGTGGGGGGAGAGAGCCTCCGGGGGTCTCCAAAGCCAGAACCGGTCTAAGGGTGAGGGCTGAGGGGGAGCCTGGAGGCTTCGCACCGCCGCCCGGGGGCTCTGCGTGGGGGGAGGACACCTCGGGCCCCTACGCTGTCTGTAGGGGGCTCTGAGGGTGGTGAAGGGAAGGAGGGACACACGGGGGTGTCTCTCCTCAACCTACCTGGGTCTGTGTGTGGCCTTAGGGGTCACATCTGGGTCCCCAAGACCCCTGCCAGCATCTGTCTGTGTCGGGGACACAACGGGAACGCCTTCTCCAGCCTGCCCCGGGTCTGTGCATGTGACGGGAGGGATGCCTTCCCCAGCCCAGCCTGCCAGGCTGGCCAGGCTGCGTGTGTGGACTGGGGGGAGGTGAGCAAAGCCAAGGAGCCTCTACTACCTACGTCCAGGGTCGCCCCCTCCTCAGCCCGCCGGGTGCGGGCACGCAGAGACCTGCCAGATTCCCTGGCTGCCGCTGGAGGAGGCAGGGGGCTGGGGGGGGGGGGCGTCCAAAGTCCCGAGCTCCGAGCGCAAACCTCGGAGCTGCGAAGCCCCAAACGGCGAAGTTAGGAAGTCCGGGCGCCCGCCCCTCCCCCGACCCCCTCCCACCCTCGCCGCGCCCCCGGCCGCCGGCCCCCGGTCCCCGGCCGGAGTCTTCCTTACCTTCCTCAGCAGCAGCGGCACCGCCGGCGAAGACTTGATCCGGCGAGTTGCAAATCCCCAGGAGCGCCCCGCGTCGCCGGCGGCCGAGCCGGGCGCCCGACCCGAGGAGGGGGGGGGGGGGATCCTCCTGCCGCCGCCGCCCCCGGCCCGCTCCAGGCCTAGCCGGACGCACCCCGGGGTGCCCCCGCCGGCGCACGCAGGCCCCCTCCCCTCCCCCCCGCCTGCTGGAGCCCCCCGGGCGCCGGGGGGTCCGGATGCCCGGGCTGCAGGCGATGCGGGGCGCGCGGGCCCGGGCCCGGCCAGGACGCGGCGCGGCCGCCTGTGCTCCCGGCTCGCCGGCTCCGCGCTCGCTCCGCCGGGGCCGCCGCCAACGCCGCGCCCGCCGCCGCCGCCGCCTGCGCCCGCCGCTCCCTCTCCGGCCGCCGCCGCTCCGCTCCTCTCGCCTGCCCCGCTCTTCTCGCCTTTTTTCCCCTTCCTGAGGGGGGGGGGGCGAGCCGAGCCGAGCCGGGGGCGGGGCGGCGAGGGGAGGAGGAGGAGGAGGCCGAGGACGGGGAGAAGGAGGAGGAGAGAGGCGAGCCGCTTCCCCCCACCGGGCTGCCGGCGCTCCCCAATCTCTTGCTCTCTGAAACTGGATCCCGAATCGGGAGCCAGAGACTGCATTACGGATTACATCAGGCTTTATAGAGCTTCCAGATCACACATTAGAGGGGAGCGCGAGCGGGGGGCGGGGTGTGGGGGAGGGGAGAGAGATAAGGGGGGGGTACGGATAAAATGCACACACGCGCGCACACCGAGGAAAGCCTAGCTCCTGCCCCAGGCAGAAGGAACACCAAGAGTTGGGTCTCTGCTCTCTGTCTCTTCCAGGAGCCGAGGAGTGGCTAGTCACCGCCTGGTTGGTGGGTGGATGGATGGATGGATGGATGGATGGATGGATGGATGATGGGTGGGTGTATGGCTGGGCGGGTAAGTGGATAGATGGATGGGTGGATGAATGGATGGGTGGATGGATGGATGGGTGGATAAATGATGGGTGGGTGGATGGGTGGGTGGGTGAGTGGATGGATAGATGGGAGTGGATGGATGGATGGATGGATGAGTTGACGGATGATGGGTGGGTGGATGGCTGGGTGGGTAAGTGGATGGATGGATGGATGGATGGATGGATGGATGAATGATGGGTGGGTGGATGGCTGGGTGGGTAAGTGGATGGATGGATGGATGGATGGATAGATGGATGGATGGATGAATGGGTGGATGGATGGGTGGGGGTAGGGTAAGTGAATGAATGCATGACTGGGTAGGTGGGTGGATGGGTGGGTGTAAGGTAAGGGAATGGATGTGTGGGTGGGTGGATAGCTGGGTGGGTAAGTGGATGGATGGATGGATGGATGGATGGATAGATGGATGGATGGATGAATGGGTAGATGGATGGGTGGGGGTAGGGTAAGTGAATGAATGCATGACTGGGTAGGTGGGTGGATGGGTGGGTGTAAAGTAAGGGAATGGATGTGTGGGTGGGTGGATAGCTGGGTGGGTAAGTGGATGGATGGATGGATGGATGGATAGATGGATGGATGGATGAATGGGTAGATGGATGGGTGGGGGTAGGGTAAGTGAATGAATGCATGACTGGGTAGGTGGGTGGATGGGTGGGTGTAAAGTAAGGGAATGGATGTGTGGGTGGGTGGATAGCTGGGTGGGTAAGTGGATGGATGGATGGATGGATGGATGGATAGATGGATGGATGGATGGATGATGGGTGGGTGGATGGGTGGGGGTAGGGTAAGTGAATGAATGCATGACTGGGTAGGTGGGTGGACGGATGGGTGAGAGGGTGGATGGGTGGGTGTAAGGTAAGGGAATGGATGTGTGGGTGGGTGGATGATGGATGGATGGATGGTTCAATGGTTGGATGGATGAGTGGATGGGGGGATGGACAGAGGACATACAGGTGGAGGGAAGTTGTAGGGGCTTGTGCATAGACAATACAGGCACATGGAAGGAAGGATGAGGTAAGGGGGTGTAGAGGAAGGAGGTGTGTGGGAGGCTGGACGGACCTGAAGCCTGGAGAGGCGGGCAGGATATGGAATGGAAGGGTGGAGGGCGGGTGCATGGAGGAAAGAGGCAGGAGAGTGCGGACTGAGAGATAGGCACATAATCAGAAGCACGGCGGCGTGGTGTGCATGCAGGGCCGAAGAGGTGGGGGGGGCCTGTGAGGGTTGGCGGGGAGGATGCATGGGGAGGCGGATGAGAGTGGGTGGTCGGTTGAATGGAAGGAGAAAGGAGTTATGGGCAGAAGGTGGAGTCAGAAGCACAGACTCTGGACCCCGTCCAGAGCATCAGAGCGGGGGAGGGCCGACTGGTCCTGTCCAGGTTGGGTCTGTCCAGTGTGTGCTCAGGGGACTCCTAAGAAACACTGAGGGAGGGGCCTTGGAGAAGAGCCAGAGGCGGCGGGTCTGGAAGCAGGCCACCGTAGAGCCAGCGTGGCTGCCCACACTCACCCCTCGCCATTCTCACCCCACGCCCATCCTCCTTGGACCTGGTGACAGTGGGGACGTCCTGGGTCTATATTTGGATTCTGTTTTCCATAAACTGAGGGAAGCGGCCCCTTTAGCTGCTTTATCTTCCGCCTTAAAGTGTCCATAACCCCTCTTCTCCGGGGACCTGTAGCCAGTTACCCACAGGGGGCCTCTCTAGAATGAAATCCAGAGTCTTGGAGGAATGACCTCAGGGAAATTACTTCCAGATTCTTCTCTACTGGGATGCTACTGCCTCCCAGCTCCTTGCTCTTTTTACTCAACTTGTGGTCCACTCTGAATGCAAGATCCTCTTTGACTCTGCTTGAATACTCAACACTTTACACACCTTACCGTCTTAGCGCTTTACCACTTCTGCTCCTGCTGTCCAAGCCCACTCTCTGGTGCAGCTGTCTGCTTTTCTCAGCAGACTCAGCGGGACACTGAATCGGGGTGTCGTCGTCGTCACCACCAAACGTTAACTCACAGTCCTCGCTGTTCTCGACCTGTAGGTTGGCATCCAGCCCCGTACTGTGCTCCTCGTGACCATCACCACGACCCCCGGCCAGTGCCACTGTAGCACCGTCACCGTCAGCACCCCCCTCACAAGCGCCAGCCCTTGGTGGGGAGGGGGAGGGGAAGGCAATTCAAGACGGCTTGGGCGCCCAGATGGAGCGCCCTCCGGGGGTGGAGCTCTGTCCAAACCAGTCCCTCCTGCAAGGCCAGCCTGGGGCCTAAACCTCCCCTGGTCTCTCCAAGGGGCTGGTCGGGAGGGCCGCGGAGACAAAGACCACAAGGCCGCGGAGGGCCCTTCCCGGTACAACCTGCAGGCAGTCTGTGTCTTGCCTTCCCTCCCGAGGGAAAGAGCCTTCCTCCCCAAACCCTTGAACTGGGGGAAGACATGGGGGTGGTGCTGGGTGGGGGGCTACCTCCGGGGCCCCCCAGCAGCGCCCGCCCAGCCTTCGCATGGCCAGTTCTCCCTGCAGCGGCCTGGCCTCCGTGTCCTCGTGCAGTAGCAGCCCACGGCCACCAGGGGGCCTCTGCTATTAGGCCATGAGGCAGAGCCAAGGGTGCTGGCGGCTCTGAGTCAGGATTTCAGGGGCCGCTGTGCCCACCAGCCCTTCTCCCTGCTGAGGGGGGAGGGGCAGCCATCCCCCACTCCTCTGCTTCCGGGCTTGGTCCCGGCTCCCAGGGCAAGGCGGTGTCCCCGTAGACGGGGGCTTCGCAGGGCCATGCCAACCCCCCTCCTCGTACAGGGACTCCTCGCCTCCTTCCCTGACCTGCCCCTTTTAGAAAATTGACCCCTTGTTGCAGTTCCCGATCCAGGATCCAGATAGATCGCCCACCTGGAGGCAGAGAGGACCTGTACCCCTCATGCTCCTCCCCAAGGAGGGACAACAGTCAGCTTGGAGCCTGAAGATCAGATGTAGGTAATTCTGCCCATTGTCGATCGTCCTCCCGACCCACCCCCCAGCTGTCAGCTCCATGACCTGAAATAAAGAGGGTCACATTCAACCCACGGCAGCCTCAGTTTCTCTGTTGGTGCATAATGATCTTTTCTCAGAGCCCAGACACTCCCAGATTCTAGAGCTCTGAACTGATGGCCACGTTACCAGAAATTTGTTACCAATTTACATCCAGCAACCTCTTCCTAGACCTTCGACCCTCACCACTTGCACCTAACACTGGGGGCCCGGCCACAGCTGGGAGAAACCCTGGGTGGACAGGGCAGCTTGAATACATGGTCCTCGGCTGGCGTTACCTTATCCAGCTGGAAGCCGGCTTCCAGAACCTCCTCATACAGCCCGAGGGGGATATGACACTTGGCACCTAAAAAGCCCTCTTCATGGTCATAAACCAGTCCCTGACCACAGCCATTGACTCAGCTGAGACTCCTAAATGACTCTGAACTCATTGATCACTGACCCTGTCACATTCTGAGCCCTGACCCTGGGCACACACTGGCCCCTGACCTTGGGCACGCTCTGGGCCCTGACCCTGGTCACTCTCTGGGCCCGTTTCCTCGTCAGGTTTATGCATCCGGCTCTTGAGCAGCAAGGCTGAGCCTACCCTGTACAGCATCCCTGAGGGATAGAGAACGGATTGTTGCAGGGCTGGGAGGAACCAGCGTGGAGCCACAGGAAACACATCTTCGGGGCCTGTCCATTTCCAAGCGTGTCACCGGAGACCATCCTGGTCTCAGAGGGAGAAGTAAGGGCTCAGGAAGGGGGGTTGTTTGAGGTCCTTCTGTGTGGGGGGGGGGTGGTCTAGACCCCAGCTCACTGGCTCTGGTCCATGGTCTCTCCACTCTGCCCGCTGGGACAGAGGTGGAGTGAGGTCACTTGGTGGCAGGGGAGGAGGGGACGGCACAGGATTTCCCTCCCAGGGCATCCCGTGGTCCCTCTCCAGCTACTCGTGAACTTCGCGAGCCTGAGGCAGAGGGTGAGGGGTGGGGGCTGAGCTCGGTGAGCAATTAGCTGATTCACAGGCACGATAATTAATTGTGGAAGCAACAAGGCCCAATTAGCCTCCCAGTCGGGACAGACGCAGCCTGTGGGGCTGCTGCTCTGCAGAAACGGCCCGCCCTGTGCCCTCGGGCACCCCCGCCCCTTCTCACCCCCAGCTGGGCCCTCAGTCCTTCCAGGTTGCCAAACTGGGGGAGGGAGGGGGGCAAGAAGAGGAGCAGCTGGGGAGAAAGGGGCTCCCACCTCCCTGGGAAGGCCCAGGTTCTCGAGAATGAGGCTCAGGAGGTGCCCCCGGGGGCTTGGTCGGTTGAATATCCCACTTGCCTTCGGGTCATGATCTCACGGTTTGTGAGTTCGAGCCTCGCATCAGGCTTTCATGGAGCCCCGCTTTGTTATTCTCTGTACCCCTTTCTCTCTGCCCCTCCCTCACTCTCTCTCCCTCAAATAAATAAACATTAAAAAAGAAAAAAAGCATGAGGCTCAGGAGACCCCTCCTCCTGGAAGCCCTCCCTCCCTCTCAGCAGGCAAGGCCCCTTCCTGTGTTCCAGGCACGGGACAGATACGACTCTGGGACCCTCCCTGGACCCTCCTCTTGCCTGGGCCCAGAGGAGGACAGTGGCCAGACCTCCCACTACAGAAAGGCTCTACATCCCGGGCTGGCCCAGACCTGGGCTGACAGGCAATCATCCGTGGGTCCCGGGAAGATGGACGTGGTGCATCCTCCGCGAGCGATGTAGTTGCTGCCGCCAGACTGCAGGGTTCTGTCCCAACCGCTCCGTTTTCTAGCTGTGTGACCTCAGGCGAGTTACTTACCCCTCTGTGCCTGCCTGTCTGTAAATTGGGGATGATAACAGCACCCACCTGCACGGTCCTTGTCAGGCTCAAATGAGCAAATTGCTTAAGGAGGCCCGGCACAGCCCGGGATACCAGTGGAGGTCCGAGCCCCGTTCCCCCCCTTCTCCCGCTCTTTGGTGCCCCACTTCCGGGCCAGGGCCCCGCTCTGGCTCCGCCCCTGCCTCCCCTGCACTGACTCAG
Organism: Acinonyx jubatus; assembly: GCF_027475565.1. Classification (NCBI taxonomy): domain Eukaryota; kingdom Metazoa; phylum Chordata; class Mammalia; order Carnivora; family Felidae; genus Acinonyx; species Acinonyx jubatus. The sequence continues at coordinate 1,864,103 of NC_069394.1, forward strand.
TCCAGGACCCCCTTGTTCCAGCCCCTCTGGGGCAGCGGGCGTGACTGTCGTGGATGACGGCCCCCGGCCTCGCCCCACTCCAGCACCATAGAGGCGATTCGGGGACCCACCGTGGACACACCTTCAGCACAGCCCCTGGCCCCGTGGGCCCAGCTACGTGCTGGAGCCCAGGGCTGGCGGGGCAGGAACACAGCAGGGCAGAGCGCCTGCCCCTTGGAAGTTCTCCCCACGGCTGGTCTCCAGCCCTCGTGCTGCGGCCTGTGCCCGGCCCTCCGTCCGATCCCTCTCACCATCTCTGTGTGAGGCCCGGGAGAAGGCCAGGCCTGCCCGACACAGAGTTCCTGGGGCAGTGTCTCACCTCACAGACCGAGGGGTCACTCGGGGGGGGGGGGGGACGCCGGGCCTGGAAAGACTATGGCCCCGTCGGCTAGGCGCTTCCACGGACGGTGTCAGACCTGCGGGGCACCGTGGTGTGGGCGCTCAGAAGTGAGACACGTGCCCTGAGACCTGGCCCCACAGGCCGGGAGGGGGCAAGGGACAGAGTAGGGTTGGGGAAGCGAGGAGAGCGGCCGGTCCACTTTGCTGAGCTCACGTCCGTGGCCACATCTGCTCTTGTCTGGGCCGGGCGGCATTATTTCCCTGTGTTCTACAGGAAAGCCTCAGAGAGGGGAAGGCTCCGGCCACGGCCACACAGCGAGTCCCCACAGACAGGAGGGAGGAGGACACTCAGGACCAAGTGCTCTGAAGGACTTTGTGCACACAGCCCTCAGCCCCTGGAGAGCCTGCCGGGCCAACCGCCTCTCGCTGGTCCAGGCCCGGACGAGGGGCCTGGCTGCGGGGACGCCCCTGCTCGCGAGTGCCCGTGTCCCCAGGCCCTCTCTGAAGAAGTGCAGGGGTGGGGGTGGGGTGCCACGGGCAGGCTTATGTAACCCGAGTGGCCCTGCCCACTCCTTGGGCACCCCTGCCTGCCCCTGCCCTCCCTGGGGTGGGGGTGGAGGCAGGCCAGGTAGTTCCAGGCTATTGTCAACCACTGGTTCTCACAACTCTCAGAACCAAGTGCAGTTGGCGGGTTTTCCTAACACTGTGGGGGGGGGGGGGGCGGGCAGAGGAAATGCAGGTCAGGGAGAGGTGTGGTGGCCCCGCGGGGCTGCTGTGGGGCGCCTGGGGCCGGAGGGAGCTGGGGAAGCCCTGGGGCCGTCGAAGCCCCTGCAAATGGTGACACCTGGGAAGACAGCCCCCTGGCACTTCCTCGGCAGCTGCGCTGTCTCCTTCTGCCCTCACGGGGCCATTCCAAAGCCGGAAAAACGGAAGCTCAGAGAGGTGATGCGAGCTGCCCAAGGTCACACCGCCAGGGGCTCGGACTGACCCTGAAGCTCTCACTCTGACCAGGGTGGGGCCCAGAGTCGAAGAGTTGTTCTTCAAAGGGGGTCTTCAAGATTGACGGGTACAAGGGGCGGGAGAGGGAACGAAGGGCCCCTGGCCAGGAACGGCGCTGGAGGCTTCCCAAGCGCCGGTTCCAGCCCGCACAGCCGCCTGACTGAGCCCTGGCCCTGGCCCACATCCCTGATCACAGACTGAGCCCGGATCCCAGACATACACTGATCAGTCATCCATCACGACAGACTGAGTCCTGACCCTCTAATACCCCACTCACATCCTGGGGTCAAGCATCACCTGCAGTCATTGCCCCGTTTTCATCAAGCCCCTCTTGTGGGCCTGGTGCCCTGACCCCACCAGGCCCATCCCTCACCCCCCCGCCCCCCCCAGACGGCGCTGGTCCCCAAAGTGGAGGCTGGATACACATTAGGGCCTGAGCACACAGCTGCCTCAGCTTCCCCTCCAGGCCCTCTCTCTGGGCCTGGCGAGCCCCGGTGAATGCAGGATACCAAGCAAGCCCTGGGACACCTTCAGTGGTGGAGACCAAGCGTTTAATAAACAGTGCGGTGAGCATCCGAACAGACGACCAGCGGGATCAGGGAGCCGCAGGTGGCTTCTGCACAGTCAGCACACAGCAGGCTCCCGGCGGCACGGACTGCGAACCAGCCGCCTCGCTCCTCTTGTGGGGGCAGGCCAAGGTCTCCCTCGCCCACCCGGTGCCCGCCCGGCCCCCGCTAAGATGGCACTCTCCCGCACATTCACAGCCTCTGCACACTCAGCACAGAAACGCAGACGTGACCTGGGCCTCCACGTGCGTCCTCCCCACACCCCACACTCCAGGCCCCGATGTCCCAGACCCCTGGCCCCACCAGGAGGTCTCACCGTCTCCAGCCGTCCCTGGGGTGGGGTCTGGTCCGGGCACCCCAGGACGCAGCCCAGCCTGGCAGGTGGGTGCACAGACATACTGATCCTCATTCCCGATGGCAGACTGAGCCCTGACTCTGAGCACAGAGGGCAGTAGATACATGACTCCACACCAAGGTTTCCCAAAGGGTGGCCGTGGACACTTGGGGGTTGATGGGGTTGACATGCCGGGGGTGGGTCCCGTGGGTCCTCATAGCCCAGAAGTCTGAGATCCACCCGGGGGGAGAATACGGGCTGGGCCTAGGTCAGAAGCTCGACCCCCACTCTTGCCCCGAGCCTCCCAGCCCATCCCCATCAGCCCGGGGGTCATTTCTCCCTGCCTGCCCTGTCCCAGCAGGGCCTCCGCTGGGCGATCCTGTGTGCTGGATGGGACCCCGCAGTGCACACTCCATGGTGACACTGACGTGCCCCACCGCTTAAAGGCAACACCCCCATAAGGTGCCTCACTTCCTAGCGCCCCTCCCTGAACTGTGACACGTGACTGGCTCTGGCCGATGGAGCGCCAGCCCATGGGGTCGGGCCCTCAAGGATCCCCAGACTTTCCCCCCTGCTTCATAAAGATGACGCCAGGCAAAATCTGGGGCTGGCAGGCCACGGACGGAAGGGCCTGGGTCCCATGTGACCGTGTGACAGAGACTCTCCCGGGATGCAGCCGCCCCATGGAGGGGGAAGGAGACCAGGGCGTGCACGCCAGGGAGCGGGAGCGTGAGGGGCACGGAGGCACGTGTGAGCCTGTGTCTGTGTGCAAGTGCGCGTGTGTGGGCCATGGGCCTGGCATCCGCCTGGGGGCGGGGATGGGGTCCCTCCACCTTGTCCTCCCCTCACACTCCCAGAGAGGACACGGGGCTGAGGGCAGGCCCCAGCAAGGACACAGGCACTGCCTCAGGACAGCCGGCCCCTCCCAAGCAGACTGACAGCAAAGAGGAGAACGAGATAGGATGTGACGCAGACCCCCCCCCCCCCCCGCATCCCTGCATCCCTCCCCACCTAGACACCAGAGCAGGGTTTCCAGGGCCTGGGGCCGCCCAGTAGATGGGCAGCGCTGGCTCGGGGCCGGTGGGGCCGCCTCCGCGGGCCTCCCTCCCCACAGGCAGAGTCCAGGCTCCTCCAGCCAGCTAGGCTGTCACCAGGGCGACGGGGGGAGCCCCGCTTAGGGCTCAGGTGATGACGTGGGGGCTGCCTTGGCTTCTTTCCTCCCGTGTCAGCCGCCGCAGGGAGGGCACCTGAGCACAGTGCGGGGCCTGGGCCTGGGGCGCCCACACCTAAGTGTACCGCAGCAGGGGACAGGGCTGGGGGCCAGCTCGCAGGCAGCGTGGGAGGGCCTTGGATCCACCTCTGTGCAGGACGAGCCCACCTGCCCACGCACAGGAGGTGCCCTCTGCCTTGGGGTGGGCCAAAGGGCACACAGGCGGGACCTGAGCTGGGACGCGTGGCCGTGGGCCGGGCCTTCCCCGCCTGGGCCTCACTATTCCTGTGGGTTTAGTGGAAGTTGGGTCTTGGAAGCCTGGGGGGCTCAGTCGGTTGGGAACCTGACTCAATTTCAGCTCAGGTCATGATCCCAGGGTCGTGGCCTCTGTGCTGAGCCTGGGGCCTCCTGGAGACTCTCTCTCTCTCTCTCTCTCTCTCTCTCTCTCTCTCCCTCTGCCCCTCTCCCCCACTCTCATGCTCTCTCTGTCTCTCAAATAAAAACAGAAAGAAAGAAAAGAAAGCAAGAGAAAGAAAGAAAGAGAGAGAGAGAGCTGGGTCAAACATCGGGGCTGTTAAGCCCGACTCTGGAGCTACAACCAGCAGCTGAGACCCTTCCGAAGGCAGGTGTGACCACGTCTGTCATGGGCATCGAAGCCTGAAGGGGCTGTTTCCGGCCAAAGAAGCCCCAACCCAGGCCGGGCCGAGGCCTTCTCCCGGTCCACCTGGCTGCCCCTCCAGCCTCATCCTGAGCATGTCCCTGTCCACCCCGCCTGCCCCGCCCCTCCACCCCCCTGCCCCGCCCCTCCACCCCGCCTGCCCCGCCCCTCCATCCCACGTGCCCCCCCTCCACCCCGCCTGCCCTGCCTCTCTCCCTTTCTGAGTCAGGCTCTTCTTTGCTCTCTAAGTCCCTTCCGGATATGTCCTCTGTCTGGGACACCCTCTCCCTTTGGACCATGTCATCCTGGGGGAGGACTCCTGCCTTTCCCCGAGGTGAGTGTGACCAGCCGCCTCAGTGTCCCCAAATCCCTCTGCATATGGAGTCGCTGCTGTGGGACTGGTGGGACTGTGGGGTGGAGCTTGGGGGGTCACCTCTTGTTTGTCCGTCGCCGAGGCTCCACTGCCATTGGGAGAGATGGGATCCAAGGCCTGCCCAGGTGCCGGGGAAAGTTGGAGGAAGGGAGGGGAGGAGAGGAGGGGCCGGGGCCCATGGGGGACGGACACCAGCACCGGAGGCCGTGAGGGGCGGCCTGTAAACACACGCTAGTATCTGGTGGAGCAGACACTTGGCGAGAACGGTGCCCCCTGAGGGCCCAGTCTGGAGCTGGTGTCTGGGGCCTGCCTTCCTCTGCCTCCCACAGCCTCGCCCCTCCCCGCATTCTGAACAGAGGCAGGCAGCAGTCCACCCCGCGCCAGGCTGGGATCTCCCAAAGGAGCGGAGGCAGTTCTGTGTTCATTTGTATGTTGTTTGCATTCTACTCAAAGGTGGAACCATTCTCGTAGCTCCCGGCCTTGGCGTCTGGAACCGTGGATCTCCCGAGACCCGTCAACGTGTGGTTGCTGGTGGCCGGCTGAGAGGGGAGCATGACGGGGACTGAACTTCACATGGTGATACTTTAGAAGTCACGTGACACCTTCAACGCTTTCCAGTTATTTCGCTGTCAAAACAACATCGAAAGGTAGTGAGGGCAGGGGGCATAATTTCCTCCTCCTTAAAGGTGGGGAAACGGAGGCTCAGAGATAGCAAGTCAATTGTGCAAGGTCCCGTGGCAAGTGAGTAACTTGGCAAGGATCTGGGAGCGCCAATCCTCTCTGCTCTTCTCTACCCTCCGCCCATCCCCATTTGACTTATTTAGTCCTCTGCCAAGCACCTAATGGGGGAAGATCATGGGTCTGCCCGGTTTGGAAGGACTCAGGGAGCCAAGAACAAGGACCTGTGTGGCCCTTTCCTCAATGCCTCCAACGCCAGCGGCCGGCTTATTCAATGCCTGTGTCCTCTGCCTCTGGTTGGTCCACTGTCCCCTTTTCCAGTGTGCAGCACTGGGAGGGGGTGGGCTCCCTCTCAATGCTCTCCCTACATCCTGTTCTCCCAGGCGGCCCCTTCGAGGCTGTGCCTCCGTCTCCCAGCGCTCGGGTGGTGTGGCCTGGCGCGTCCTGATTTCTGCATGTATCCCACGCTGAGCTGAGGGGAGGGCTGAGGGGCTTCCTTACTTGACCAGTGTCTGATGCGTGGAGGCCTAAATGAGTCCAGATGTGAAGATGGGAAGGCAAGGGGAAGAGTCCCACAGACCCTGAAGAGCCCTCTTGCTCCGTCGCCTCCCTCCTGCCCCTGCCCCTGCCCACTGCCAAGTCCTGGGCACCTGCTACTGCCCCCGTCTGCCCTCGCACCAGAGCCCGGTTCTGCAGGGCCTCCGGGGCCCCGTCTGCCCCATGTTCCCTGCTGGGCTGTGGATCCCACCTGGTCTAGTCCCGGGCGTGCAGGCACGTGCACACACACACACACACACACACAGAACCTGTGGACACCGACAGCCACTGACACCCACGTAATTGCACACGCTCCTGTACACACACAAGCAGCACGCAGGACCCAGATCACACAGCCGGGCAGGGTGGAGCCGGTCCGAGCACCTGTCCTCCTGGACCCTGGATCGTGCTTACCCTGCCCCGCCCCACTTGGCCTTCAATGCCACCTGAGCCTCTGCAGGGGCCCCAGGTGGGGGTCGCCTGGACCCCCCTCCCCCAGGAGCCGGCGTCGTCCTCTGTGACATGGAGCCACGCCCATGGCACAGCTCTGTGCGTCCTCTTCCACGCTCTGGCGCCCCGTCAGGGACAGGCCGCGATCTTCCACCCGTTCTCCTGTCCCGGCCCCAAGCCCAGAGCCCCCGGGCATTGCCTACAGTAGATGAGGTGTCGTGTCCACCACACCCGAGCAGTGGCCAGCACGTGCAGGAAGGCTTGCAGGCTCCCTCCACATCAGGCTGCACGGAACGTCCTCCTGGTGACCTCTTAGGTGTGGGGCGGGGGGGGGGGGCCTCGAAACACGCTCACAGGTCAAAGGGGGGGGCACACCTTGCTGTCCATCATGGATGCTCGTCGGGGGTGCTGGTCCCACCTGGGGGCCGAGGATGAGCATCTTGCGGTCTCCTGGTGTCTGTCCCCGTCCCTCATGTATCCCCCCTGGCCTTGGAGACTGACGGGGAAAGGGACTCGGGTCCCGGGGCGGGGAGGCTGGGACAGGTCGGTGAGTCCCATTCCAGGCAGGAGTGCTGGCAGATGTCCCGCCCGGAGGCCCTGGAGGGGCAGGAAGGCCGGGTTCAGGCCTCCACTGTGAGCACCAGTGGGGGTGGCAGCCAAGCCCAGACCAGAGACCCTGAGGCCTGGCGGCGGTCTTCGCTCCCGAGGTCTCCAGCCCTGAGCAACACTGAGCCTTCCGGATGCCAGAACCCCATCCCCCAACACACCGCCTTCTCAATCCCTGGACTCAGAATGTCCTCCCGGCCAGCCAGACACACACTTGGGTAAGCGAATGAGCCGGAGGCCGAGTGGACGGATGAATGGACAAGCCTGCCGGACTTCCCTTAGGAGCAAGATGCACAGTACTTTGGGCACGTGACGGTCGCTTCCGGTCAACGGGCTACAGGAGATCTCTGGGCGAGTGGAGGCCCGGGGGTCTCCCCAGGTGGGGCCGGGGGACACGGGCGGGCTCTTGCCTCCTGTGCTCCGGCACCCTTGGCTCAAGGACCCGGGGACTGGCAGGTGCAGCCCTTACCTCTGGGGCCTGGCCCGGCCTGGAGCGCTGCGGGCAGGGGAGAGAGCAGAACAGCAGATTCCAGTTCGGCGGCAAGGATGGGGTTGTGGGAGCGGTCGGTGGTCTCCAGGGAGGTGACAAGGGCCTCCGGGTGGTCTGAGAGGAGCCTGGCAAAGGGGATGAAGGGTTGGAAAGTGGTACCAGGAAGAAGCAACATTCACCTGGCTGGGGGGCTCCACCCCTCACCTGCGGGCAAGCCCTCCCTTAGTACCTGACGGGCCCCTGGAGAGCCTCCCATCGCCCCGGCTCCGGCTGAGGGTTTGGGCCCCGATGCCGATGCTCGCAGCCAGGAGCTTCCTGCGGGGTTCCGCGGTGGCGTGAGGTGGGCCCTCTGCGGGAACGGACGCCGCTGGGGCCGGGGAAGCGCCTGGCCGCGCCGGGCCTCCTCCCGGGGCTCTCCCCGCACACCGCTGGCAGGACGGGCGCGCCCGGTGGCCTGGAGTGTGACTCAGCCAGAGCTGCGTGCCAGCGAGTGGCAGAGCGTTGCCTGCCAGATTAAATTAGGCGCCTCAAAATTAAAAATACATATTTATTTTAACCGGTCGGGGTGTTCGGAGAGAGATGAAAGGGCGGGGAGACGAAATATTACAAATTAGATAATTAAGGCAGCGGAGAGGAGAGCGTGTGGAATGGGAACCAGGAGGGTGAATCGCGAATCCCCACGCCGTGCCAATTTAGAGGAGAAAAAAGAGTGAGGCGCGCAGGAGAAAAAACAAACAGGCAACAGAACCGAAACGCAGCCCAGAGGGTTCCCTCAGTGCTGGTTCAGGGAGTTAGCGGAGGGGAGCGGCGGCCAGCAAGGTGGGCCCGGGGCCAGGGGCGGCGCAGGCCTGGGGGGCACCGCGGCTGTGGGGCGGGGGGGTCACCTGGTGCCTGGCACAGGGAGAGCCCACGGTGGTGCAGGGAGGGTGCGTGGCGGGCGGCGGCCGGGCCACAGTGGTGTCTGGGGTGTGTCTGGAGAAGGCAGGGTTGGCCACAGACCCGCGCCGTGTGCCCCCCGTCCCTGCTGCCGTGATGCGTGACATCACAGCACTGAGGACGTTGGTGGTGGCGCTGGGCTGGCGGGGTGGAGCACTGGTCAGAGGAGGATGACGCGGCATTAAGGGGACTGGGATGTGGCGGTGCTGATGGTTTAGGCGGCTTCTGGGGGGCCGGGGTGATGCTGATGTCAGACCAGTGGTGGGGGCACCTAGTACCTTCTGCCGGGTGGGGCCAGCTCAGAGCCCAGCCAGGCCCCCAAGAGTCATCACCCTACTGCTCTGTTGCCTGTGTTCCTTGAGGTCATGTCCTGCAGACAGAACAGTCCCCAAGGGCCAGAGGTGGGTGGGAACATGGCAGGTGGACAGTGTCCCTGGTGGGGTTGGGGTAACACGGGCGATGGAGTGGGTGCCGGCTGGGTCCCCATGTGAAGGGGCTGCCTGTCCAGCTCCCACCCCGGCTGGCCCAGAGTCCCACTCCTAGGATGGGGTGGGGGGGTGGGGGCCTGGGGCACGCCCCCCGTTGGTGTCTATGGAGACAGCTCTCTGGGACCGTGTGTGTGTGCGCGTGTGTGCGTGTGTGTGTGTAAGGAAGTGATGGCCTCGGCACACATCCACTGCCACCCACACCCCCAGAACCACACGCCAGCGTGCATGGCACAGTCCAGGGTGGGACAGGCAGGCGATGTGGGTCACAAATGGGGCCACGGCTGTGGGACTTGTCCCTCCTGGGCTGACCTCCTTAGGGCCCATATTTAGAGGGTGTGAAGGACAGCTGTTCCCCAAACCCCGAGAAGGTGGGGAGGCCGCTTCCCAGTGCGTGAAGGAGCAAAGACGCAAGGATTTCTCTCCCTGTCCCCCCTCCCCGGGTCGGAACAGGAGTCAGACAGACAGGCCCTTGCAGCCCAGAGCCGATCAGACGGTGCTGGAGACTCTCCCTCACCCTTAGACGCACAGCCCCCGCCTGCAGCGCCCCAGGGTCGGACTGTCTGGACCAGGAGCGGAGGCTGGTTTCCTGCCAGGGGAGGGGCTTGGCTCACGGGCACCCCCCCCCCCCCAGCCCCCACCAGCTCTCGCTGAGGTCCCCTGGGACCTGGGGAGCAGCGGCCTGTTCCCTCCCAGAGCCAGGATGGGGACGGGGCGGCCACATCAGGGTGACTCTGGGGCTCTGACACACTGACTCGGCACCTCTGGAGCCTCGTTTTAGAAATCCAGGGAGCGGGCGGTTCCCCAGGACCAGGCAAGGGGGGACCGTGGCCCTCCTGACCCAAGGCTTTCTGCATACCAGCTAGCCCCGTCCCTTTCTGCCTTCCTCAGAGCCCCGGGAGGGAAGGGGATGCCCATTCCACAGATGAGTTACCTGTAAAGGGGGCTCTGGCCCGAGCTCTGATGTCATACGGACCAGCGGACACAGAGCTGGATTCCCGGGCCTCTGCCCGTGGCCGTAGCCGTGTCCCCGTCTGATCGGAGAGCCTTAGCTCTGCCACAGTGGGGGCCGGAGAGTTAGTGGTGGGGGCGCCCCTCAGGTGTGACTGGGCCCCAGCTCACCTGGCTCTCCCCGCCCCCAGGGCCTCAGTCACTGCTGAATCTGGAGGGGGAATGTGTGTGTTAGTAGGTGCCTCTGTGTGCAACACGTGTGTGTGTGTGCGTGCACATGGGTGTGCGCACACGCATCACGTACACACAGGAGTGCACACAGACATGCACACGCACACTCACACCACACACGTGCGCACCCCACACTCACGCTTGGGCGTGGATGCAGGTGTGAGGGCAGAGCACAAACGTGGCTAGCCCGCACGCGTGGACACGTATGAACACACGAGGGATGTGCAGGCCCCACAGTATGAGGGCACAGGTACCTGTGCTTGTCACACATGTGTGCGCATGCCTGACACGTGCCCGTGGCCGGCGGAGAACGGAGTGGCAAATCCCCGTGGCCTCGAAAAGTCCGGGTGGCGTGTGAAATAAACCTCCCAGATTGTGTAAAGGTCATGCTGTGCGTTTCACAGCTCGGAGGAAGGTGTGGGGAGCTACCTGTGAATTTTAAATTGGGCCAAGTGGAGACTGGCAAAGTGTCTGGGGCTTGGCAACCGCGGGTGGCCAGGCTCTTGGCCCTAGAATGGCTGTGGGGCTGGGGGCCGTGGCTTCTCCCTGTCTGTGGGACTGGCCGGAGTGTGGCCAGCCCCTATGCCCTAGCCCCCCGACGCCCGTATGGAATGTTCTTACCCCCTCCCCTCCAGTGCTCCTCCTCCTACAGGAAGCCTTCTGCGTGTTCCCCAGGCTTCTTTCCCTCGTCAGGACTCTCCTCGCATAGGAGGACTGAGCCGTATGCCTCTCTCACGGCACGTGTGTCCCCCACAGTAGCTTTTGGGAAGCTTCATTGGCCTGTGACAGAAAATGCCACCCGGGCCTGCCTAAACCATAACGGGGATGGATTGGTTCATGTAAACGAGAAGTCTGAACTTTGTGGGTTTCAGGTCAAGTGCGATCGGGGCTCCAGCTTCCCACATATTCTGTTGGTCAGAACTTAGACCACGCTGCGAGGCAGGCTGGGAAGTGAGGCGTTTATTCGGGCAGATTCTCACCCAGCAAGACACCCAGGCTTCCATTCTTGTGGAAGAGGGGCAGTAGGTAATGGGGCCCGGGCCAAATGGCTACAGACGCCACCTCCTGGGAGCCCCACCCCCCCGCCCCCCGCCGGGACATCCCAGCACAGGGCCTGGCAGTCCAGGCTCAGCTGGCAACCGGGACTCAGTGCCCACGGGCAAGCAGAGTGGCGCCTTGCTCCAAGAGCAGCAGACGGGGCAGCGGGCGAGTCAGGCACTGTGCTTCCCCTAGGTCACCACACCCTGGTGGGGAGACAAGCCTTAGAGCAAGGCAGCCGTAGCAAGGGACACGGGAGAGAGCCAGACAGAGCTGAGGACGGGCTTCCTTCCAACGCTTCGGGCAGGGAGAAGGCAGGGCAGGCCACGGCAGAGAGGACCCCACGGGTGGCAGTGGGGTACACGATCCAGTGGCCGCCCTACAGCGGCCACGCAGGGGTGCGCTGTGCGGCCGAGGAGATGCGGGGCCTGCCTCCCGGAGAGCGGAGAAGCGAGTGCCCGTGCCCGGCCGGTGTCAACGGGCTGGAGGTGGCGTGTGACCGGCAGAGAGGGCCCCGGGCTCCCGGCCTCCCCACCCTCCCCACCCTCCCCACCCGCCCCTGCTGCCTGCTTCCTGCCCTCCTCGCCTCACCCGGATCCTCAGAGCCATGAGGGCTGTCCTCCCGGGCCATCCGGGGAGCCCGCGTGTCACGTGCTTAGCTCACAAGCCCTCCCCCGCTTGGCAGGAGGGTCTCAGCACAGCCGATTCTGACGGCTACCGGAGGGCCGGTTGGCAGGCAGGCGCCCAAGTCCGGGCCCCCACCCCAGAGGCCCTCAGGTGCCGAGCCCCCATCCCGGCATCCCCCACACTGGGGGCCGTGCGGAGGCCTCGCGGGCTTTCTGCGCGGGTTTCCTGCCCCCGCCCAGCACGGCGGCTGCCCAGGCTCCACGATGCCCTTTGACGGTGGGCAGAGGTGGTGCGGACCCGACCTGAGGACGAGGCAGAAGCAACAGAGGTCAGCTGTGTGCCGGGAGGGGGGCTGCTGGCTTCGTCCCGTCCTGCTTTCAAATCCCGGTCCCTCCTGCACCTGGGCTGCCCTGGGGCTGGGCGTCTGTGCCTGTCGCGTGGGGCCAGCATCTCCACCGGCAGAGGCCAGCACACTCGAGGGGCCCAGGGAACCCCAGTCTGCTTGGAGAGCAGCCAGTCCGACGAGGAGGGGGTCCCCCGCCCTTGGAGAGCCCCTGGGGGAGGCAGAACACCCAGAGAGAGGAGGAGGGAGGCGGAGGCCGGGAGGCCACAGGTGCAAATAGAGGAGGGGGCGGAGGAGACGCTTGGGGCCAAGCGTCACCCTTGGCCATGATGTCACCTCGAGAAGGACGCGGGGGCCCAGCCAGGGCGCGGCCACCTGCACCCCATATGCTCCCACCAGGAGTGGTCCCGAAGCCTTGTGTCCCTGGGGTTGAGGCTTTATCCTCGACAATTAAAGATAATAGATTAACCCGTGGAATTCTAGGAGTTTTGACATGTTTTTGTATTTGCGAATCTGCCATCACAGTCCATGTACGGAATGACACCATCAGCCCACACACTTGGCGGGGCCGAGAGTCGCCAACGCTAGGCACACAGGGGGCAGCGGTGCTGGGAACCAAGCCAGAAGGAGACGGCCCGGGCAGGCGGGCGGGCAGCCCCAGAGGCGGCTGCGTGGGGTGGGGGGAGGGGGCCCCCCGGCCAAGTGTGAATTGGTTCGCTCCACACTTGCCAACCCTCTAGACATTTGACTTCGGGTACGGACCTGCTCAAAGAGGCAGGGAGGAGAAAAGACAGGTGTTTGCAGTCGCGCCTACCGCGACCCCAGCCTCTGGCCACCACTCCTGTGACCTCTGTCGTAATCGTCGTGTCCTTTCCAGGACGTCCTGTGGGTGGGCTCGCGAGGCTCACAGCCCCCAGGGGCTGGCTTCTCGGACCTGAGATGCAGCTGCATCGTTGGGTCGACCAGCAGCTTGTGTCCCTTCTGGCTGGGGACTATTCCGGGGCGTGGGGCTGCCCCAGGTGGCTTTGCCATCCTGCACGGAAGCGTGCTGGTCGGTTTTCAACTCGGGGCTCGCACAGACAAAGACGCCGTGCACGCTTGTGGGCTGTTTGTTGCACATGGGTAAATGCCTCGGGCGGACACCCGCTTGCCAGAAGGCCGTCGGGGCCCGTGCACACCTGTGTGCAACTCGGGCAGCAGCCACCAAGCTGTTGTGCAGAGCGGGGGTCCGTGCGTGCTCCCGCCGGCAGCGAGAATCCCTGTCGCCCACCCTCTCTCGCTGGCACCTTTAGTTCAGCTGCTCTAACGGGTGTGAGGTGGAAACCCGTAGGGTCTGGGTCGGCATTTCCCTGGGGACTAACGATGTTGCGCGCGTGCTTTCTTATCACCCAACGCCCTCTTGGGTGGGGTGTCTCTTCTTTTGCCCTTTTCCTTAACTCTTTATTTCAGAACCATGACAGGCTCATGGGGACTGGCACAGGTCCCGTGGGTTTCCTGCCTCTGGGAGCATCTCTTTTTGTCCTCCGATCCCGAAGGATACTTTAGCTGGACACAGAACTCTGGGCCCCAGCTCTGAACGCATTGCCTCACTCACCTTTGGACGCCACGGTTTCCCACGAGGCATCCAAAGCCTTCGGATGACTTTTCTCATAAGCGATCTGTGATGCTTCTCTGTCCCCCTTCGAGGGCTTGTCGTCTATCGCTAGTTGTTCGTTTGAATCTGATGCGCCCAAGGATGAACGTTTTGGTTTGTTGACCTTGGATCTGTAGGTGTGTGCATTTTACTAAATGTGGGACAATGTCAGTCACCCTTTCTTCACATTTTTTCCTGCATCAGACTCCTCCCCATCTCCCTCCGGGACCCCACGTTCGTGAACATTAGGTCCCGGAGGTTCTGTTTCTGTTCCTGTGCTGTTTGTGCCCCTGGTCGTTCCGTCCCGTCTGTTCAGCTTTGAACTTAAACCATGAGTACTTCTGTTTTGGTTGTGTCTTTCACTTCTCATGTTTCCTTCTGGTTCCTCTTTATATGTGCTCTCTCTCTCCCTCTCTCTCTCTTTTTTCTTTTTGCTGAGCCTTTCTGTATTTCTGCTTGTTTCAAGAGTGTTTGCTCTTACCTATTGAAACACTTTTTATGACAGCAGCTTTTCCGTCTTTGTTTGCTAATCTTCACATCTGTGTTATCTTGAGTTGGCTTCTGTTTGTTGTTTTGTGCCGTACAGAACGCAAGTTGTGACTCTCCCGTTTCTTCATTTGCCAAGCCGTTTGGATCGTGTCCTGGAAACTCTGAAGATTGTATTAGAAGGCTCTGGCTCTGCTCTAAGTCGTGTGAAGGTGTAGACACTTTCACTCGCGGAGGCAACAGGCCAGCTGGGTGCAGGCTGCAAGTTCCAACCGGCCTTCAGGGGTCGCGGTTCCTCCTACCAGTCAGTGTGGACAGGCTGTCGGTGCTGTTCCCATCTGCCCCATGCGGGCCTCCGTGGCTGCTGTGGGACTGGCTGTGTCCGCCCCGTGGCTGCCTCTCACCGTGGGTGGTGCACCGTTTAGGGGCCACGCATGTTCGGCTTGGGTTTGTCCTCACCAACCAGAAAGGACTATACGCGGTTACTTTCTCCGGCCCCTTCTCTGTGTTCCCCGGGTATCTGCCCTTTCCTGGGACCCTCCCTTTGGTCTTCCGGTCTAAAGGTGGGGATTCTCATTAGGACGCTCCGTGTTCACTGCCTGCCGCTGTGCCTACATCTGGGGCCACGTTGGATGAGGACAGATTGGAAAAGCGTGGGTCCGTCTCACGTTCTTGGGGGCACAGGTCCTGATCCGAGAGGGACTTTTCTCCTCTTGCATTCACGCTGGGTGCCCGCAGACCCACTGCTGCCGTGCCAGCCACCGCAGGTGCTCCTGGGGCCGGGTGTGGGGACAGCAGAGAAGGAAAATCAAGCAAGGAATGTCTCCCACTCTCCGTGATAGGAGTCCTCTTTGTTGTTCTGGGAACCAGAACTGGAGGGGTTTTCTCTGAGCTCTGGCTGGGCACCAACACCCACCCTAGACTTGAGGACACCAGAGGGGTGACCCGAGGGTTGACACCAGTGACCCGAGGGTTCCTTCGAGTTGCAGTCACCTGCTGACGCTGACTTTCCAGAGTGCTGATACGGCTGTTCCCTGCGCTCTGTCTGGGTGTCGTAGCCACGTTCGGTGGGAGGGGGCAGTGAGTTCTCTGTCCCACCGAGAACCTGAACCCCAGGTACTTTTAACACAGACCCCCTCCTCCCCATGGTCTCAACCCCAGGGGTGCCTACCTATTTCCAAGTGGGAGGAGAAGGCACAAGGGGGTGGGGGTTCCCCGAGTCACCGTCTGTCTTCCCAACAGTGAGGAGTCACAGACCCTCCTGTCTAAGCCTGACCTGTCAAGCCAAGGCATCACCCCGTGTGTGGAAGGTGGGGGCAAAGCTAACCAGGCCTAATGACAGGGCAGGCCGTGGGTGGGCCTTCACCCTCTGAAGCTGTCACTGACCATGCGGCCTGCGCGCTGCTCCCGGATCATTCCTGAGTTCAGATGGGTTCTTGTCTGACCTGAAGATTCTTTGACTCTCTGATAAAGTGAAGTGTTCTCTCCCTGCACTGCTCAGACTAAACGTCCCTCCCTGACCCTTCAGAAAAACCTTTATCTTCTCGCTGGATGCGGCCCGTGGTCTGATAGATGTTTGTCCGAAAGCTTCTCATCCTTTCCCGTCATCAGTTGGGCGGGAAAGCCAATCATCTGTGAGACCAAGTGCAGCCTCGGGGGGACGAGGAGCCCGTGACATGGCGGCGGGCCCCCCAGCGGGTGTGGAACGGGCGGGGATTGCACGGTGACGTGGTGCAGCAGAAGGGACACGGGTGGCACCGTGGCACTGAGGGTGGTGGCGATGGAGGTGCTGGTGACCCCGCGGTGATGGCAGGGGTCAGGGGTGGCAGCCAGGCGGAGATGTGAAGTTGCTGTGAACGTTCGGACCCACCCGACGTCGGGCACCCCCCCCACCCCCACCACCTACCTGCCTTCTGGTGCAGCCCATCCCGACATCGGGCAGTGGCTGAGTCAGGCATGTGGGGACTGGTGGGACACCGGCCCAAAGCCCACAGGGGCGCGGGCGCCAGGCTAGCCTTCCAGGCCCCTGACAATTGTGAGCCCCCTCTGGACTCTGGCCACCCCGCCAGGGCCCAGGTCCGCCAGTGACACCCCTTCACTGTCCGAGGCGGGTGACAGAGGAGGGCAGCAGGGAGCTGAGGTCCCAGCATGGGGTCCTGGCCAGGGGCCGCCCTACCGTGAGCCTTACGCTCTGATTCCTGCCATGCCTCAGCCGTCCTGTGAAGATGTCTCACACGCAACCACAGAGAAGCCAAGGTTTCTGCACAGCCCAGGCAGGGGTGACGTGGGCAGCAGACCCAGGCAGCCCGGCCCAGGGGCCTCACGAGGCAGGGCTGCAGCCACGTGGTCAGTCTGGGAGGAGGACAGGAAGAACGTGCCGAGGGGTCCGCGGGTGGGGGCCTGGGGACACGAGTGGAGGGGCCCGTCCTCCCACTCTTGTGCTCTGACGGGTGGGGGATGCTGACCGGCTGGAGCCCCTCCAGGACGGGAAGCAGTGTGCGAAGGGTCCGGACACCAGCGAGGCCAGGGGCCGCGTCCCCTTTGCCGTGTGAAGGGCAGGAGTGCACACCTGTGCTGGAGTTCGTGGGGACCCGGGACGCTGGGGAGGATGCACGAGGGACAAGTGCGACAGGCCCCAGAAAGGCCAGGCTGCCCTGGGTCCTCGCGGGGGGCCCAGCAGGTGAGCCTGGGTGCTAGTGGAGAGGGCGGGGGGAGGGGAGGTCAGGGCTCACAGAAGGGCGCTGGAAGACTGGAGGGGGGTCTGGCCGTGGGGATGGGGGCGGGAGGACTGGCCAAAGCCAAGACTGGGGTGGGGGCAGGGCAGGCGGGGGGGGGGGTGGGCACAGTGAGTCCTCGCCGGCCTCCCCTTGGAAGGAGCGACTTTGGATTTCAGGACAGAAGAAGCACAGTTTCAGGTGGTCCGGCTCTTGGTGTGGAGCATTTCTGGGAATCAAAAGCTCCAGTCAGGGCACCAGACTCTCCCACCAGGTTTGGGGAGGGGGTCATTGGGGAGGGCCTGGGGGGGTGGCCGGGTCCAGGACCCTGAGGACCCATCCTGCAGAGCCATGGGCATTTCACGACGTTTTCCGGGGCAGCCCAGCCCCCCAGAGACCCTTCCGACGGCCTAGTGTGGCTCTGTGGGTGGGGCCCCTGTGCCCAGGGGAAGGGTGGAAGGTGGTCTGCTGAGATCTCCCAGCCCCAAAATGGAGACCCAGAGAGGCCCACAAAGCTGCTGGACAGTGGGTGATATGAACCCCTGGAGCAGGGGCGGGGCCGGGAGAGCAGAGTGTCTGCGAGAGAGGTGTCCCGGGGACGGCCCGGGGGGTGGCCAGCCCGCCACCCCCACACAGCACGGCCTGAGCAGCCTCCCTGCCTGGGCGCCCGCGGGAGGCCTCCTGCCTCTGCTGCCCCAGCCCCCCGCCCTCGCACCCGTGTCCTCGCTGCCCTCTGGCCCGCGAACGCCCACGCCTCCTTGACCCCGTTTCAAGGCGGCCTGCCCCTTCTGCACCTCCCAGCCTGTTCTCACCCCCGAGTGTGGCCAACACCACTCAGAGCCGCGGGCACACCTCTACACAGCCGAGGTGGCTGGGCTGTCCTCACCAGCCCTCCCACCGCCGCCCCTCCGAACCCCCTGCAGCCGGACGCCGAGGGCTGGCAGGGGCCTGGCCCCTGGAATCAGGCCCAGGCCTCTCAGTGGCCTGAGTCCTGGCGGGTCCCCAGCAGTGGGGCAGCAGAGAGGTCTGTCCTGCTGTCTTAGGGCTGTCAGCCACTCCCCTTCTCAGAGCCTCCGCCTCCCCGTGTCTAATATCCACTTCATGGACTGCAGGTTCCAGAAGACTCTGCCCGGGTGGCTGGGCAAAGGGGCACCCAGGGACCCAAGGCAGAGAGAGCCGTTGGCCCACAAGGGAGGGGCGGGCAGGCAGGGCTGAGGGAGGAAGAGCTCGGGGTCAGCTACCGGGCACCCTGGTTTCTGCCAACAGAGGGATGTCTGTGTTGGCCAGCAGCTTTGGGGGGTAGATGGCAGGTGTGGTGCTGGGGGGGCCTGCACGGGAGCGAGGCAGGCAGGAGTCCCCTCCACGGCAAGCTGATGTGCTGGTGGGCTGGGTACGGCCCAGATGACACCGGGCCTGGTGCCGCTCTCTGCCCGAGCCAACCTGGTTTCCCCTGGGATCCTCCTCCACCCGGCGGGGGCGGGCGGGGGGCCCCAACTTGCAGTGGCCACGGCCCCTTGTGCAGGGCCTCATTGTGGGGCCCGGGTCAGCTGACGGAGGGGCCACCCCTGCCCCTCCCCGGGGGACAAGGACCCCGGCGCTGCCCCCTGGAGCCAGCGGTGGTGGGCTGTGATAGCCGGAGATGACCTTCGGGGACACAGCAGCTGGTGTCCCGAGCTCCTGGTGGCTCGCACGGCCCTGAGCCACGTCCAGTATCCTCAGTGCACCTGGCGGCCCTTCAGCGTCCCCAGCCTCCCCACTGGCAAGGTGTCTCCCGATTCACAGAGCTTCACGGCCAGGCTGGTGGGGCTCCGAACTCAGAGGGAAAGAAAACCCAATAAACTCCCATACGTTCCTGGCAGGATACTGCTTCAGGCCCGGGTGGATCTAGGAGCCCGGGGGGTCCCGCACACACCCCATCTTGCTCCTCAGCTCTCAGACGAGCTCCCGCCTGCGGCACAGAAGCCGGTGCCTTCACAGCAGAAAAGGCTGGGAGGGCCTGACTGGGAGCGGGGAGCATCAGGAACGGGGTCCACAGGAAAGAGGGATTCAGCCAGGACGCAGACCCTGAGACTGAGATTTGCCTGCTGGGACTTTCCTAGGGAAAGCTGCTGGGAACATGTGGCAGGGGGGAGGGAGGGAGAGGCTGCCGTGTCCCCGAGGCCTCAGCTGGCTGACAGGAGCAGGGATGGCCCTGAGGAGCTGTCCCAAGCAGGGACAAGGGTGCGGGCCTCTGCAGCGCACATCAGCCAGTCCTGGGTGTGGGCTGCCCCACGGACGGCGAGCGAGTGAACGCCGGTCAGCCAGGGTCAGTCCCACAGACGGAGGCGGCACACGAGTGGCAGGGAGCCGGCTCCCTTGGCCTGAAGGGGAATCTGGGGTGTCCACGGAGGCCACTGCAGGCTGTACAGCCAGGGAAGGGGACAGGCTTGGTGGCAAAGCACCTGCTTCTGAGGCTTCCCCACGTGAGGCGAGGGTCTCCCGGGTGACAAGGCTCCAGTGGGGGTGGGATGTAGCTGGGGGGGGGGGACTGCCCTCTTTGGAGGACAGGGATGGGGAGACCCAGACAGGGAGGGGCCACAGGGTTCCCATCACGTGTGGAGCACTGTCCCTGCCGCGAAGCACTCAGGACAGTCTGTGGTGCAGAGGGATCCAGACCACAGGACGCCTGATGGGGACACTTTCAAGTACACATAGGTTCCCAGATGGGACCTGAGTACTGGTCCTGCCTGGAGATCAGGACACATGCTAAACCCCAACCCCTAGCACATTCTGACCCTGGTCACACCCTGAGCCCTGACCCTGGTCCCAGGCTAAGCCCTACGACACTGGATATGCACTAACGCACCCTTTGGCCCCACGGAGGCCTGGGTGGGAGAAGCAGAGGGCAGGAGCGGCGCGAACCCTGCTTCAGGTCGTTCACGTGAGCCCACTGACATCCACCAACATGTCCGCTCGTCACCCTGCGCCCCTGCCTGTCCCCTGCAGGCCCCGCCTCCAAGCAGGAACGGCGAGACCACACTGTGCTGTGCTCTGCGGTAACTCCCAAGACCGCACTCACTTTATTTTTATCCCCATCAAGCCCTATAAATACAACAGTGATCACCAAACACAGGCAATGCGCCCAACACCTCCCAGCCCAGCACTGGCCCACGGTCACCAGGGGAGGCCAGCGGCAGTACACCTGCATGGCCAGGGACGGGGCAGGGACAGGTGCGTGAGGCTCTCGAGGACAGACCTCATCTCTGCTCCGTCTTGGACGGCCCAGCACTCCCCTTTCTTCCCAGTTATGGTGCGAAATACAAAGAGCTCCGTGCCAGCCTCTGCGTACGTCACAGCCACGTGGCTGGTGCCAGGCACCCATTTCCCCGGGAGGAACTGAGGCTCAGAGAGGCAGAGGGACTTGCTCTCAGAGTCACAGAGCAAGGAAGAGCAGCAGCCAGGTCTGAACCGGGACAAGGCTCCGGGGTGCCTCCGGGAGCCACATCTCACGGGGCGTGGCTGGGCCGTGGAACAGAGTGGTGCCCAGTGGCCCAGGGGAGCTTGGATCCCCCGGCTGTGGTCATCACAGCGCTGCCGCTGCTGGGAGCCCCGCCCAGCTCTGCCCGGCCAGCCCCTCGGCCCGGAGTCCTGCCCGCAGCCCCCTTCCCTGCCACCATGAGCCCGATCAACCCACGCTAGGATCTTCAAAATGGAGGCTCCCTTCCTCCCGAGGCCCCACCCCTGCCTGCGCAGGGCCCAGAGACCCCCTGCACTTGCCTTGGACGGACCCATCTGGGACCCTGGTGGTCAACGGCAGGTAGCTGCAGCCCCGTGTGCTCCAGCCCTTTCCCTGCGGAGGGGCCGAGCGAGCGGCTCACCTGGGTCCAGCCCAGATCACCTTTCTCTCGGCCTCCACGACCTCCAGGGGGCCAGAGATGCTGTCCACCCTGGTGCCCACTCAGGCCCCACGAGGTCTGGAGGTGGAGGAGCGCAGGGCCCGTCAGCCCCAGAGCAGAAGCCCCTGGTGGTACGTCAAGTCCCCCCGGCCTGCTGTTAGTCAGAGCCCGCAGCCTGGCCAAGGGGCAGGTATCCGGGACAGAGGAGGGACTGCCAGGGGCTCTGGCTGGGAGGACACTGATGGAGCGTGGGCAGCAGTGAGGACCCAGGGGTGTGGGAGAGACAGTGGGGCGAAGGCAGGGTCCCCAGCTCCGAGGACCTGTCCTACCACCACAGCTGGGAGAGGATGAGCTTGCCTGGGGGCCAGGAGCTCAGGGCCAAGGCCTTGGGAGGCCGCATCCTCCCTCTGGGCGTCAGCTTCCCTTGGAATAGTCCAGACCATCTCCAAGAGCCCTTCAGCTCAGTCACACGAAGCCCATCATTCATTCCCTCACTTGGTTATTCGTTCGACAAACACCAAGAAAAGCAGCCATGTGCCAGTCGCTGCCGACAAGTAGCTGACTGTTCGGGGGGGCAGACGGTGCCGTCGGTGCCGTGGGAGGGGTAAGCTTGGAGGAGGCCCCACACGCAGACCGAGGAGCAGAGGTGAGAGTGTGGGGAGGGTAGCCTCGCAGGCCGGAGGAAGTCACCTTCCAGGCAGACACACCAGGCTGGGTGGAGACCAGGGGTGCGGGCAGAGGTGGCGGTCGTGGGCTCGGGGCAGTGTCCGGAAGGGTCTGGGACGCCAGGCAGGGAGCTTGGATGTGACCCCGGTGTGACGGGTGGTCCAGGAGAGGAACACCCACCACCCTCCCCCAGATCAGACCAGGCGCATGAGCCAGGCAGAATAGAAGCCCTGCCTGGGCAGGGCCTGGGGCCAGGGGCTCCTCTTCCTGCCCTCCCTGGACCCCGTCAACAACCCCAAGAAGTGGGGCTCGTGGGTGCTTTCTGCCCACACACATGGCGCTGTCGTGAGGTTTGGTGGCATGCTTGTGGCGGGGGGGTGGGGGGGGAAGCCTCCGGAGGCACAAAGTGTTGTGATTTTGCAAACTGCTATTCTCTGTGATTTTTACCTTCGCTCATTAGCATCTCATTACCATGTTTCCGCGCAACAACGGTGGGGGCTGGGGGCTCGGGCTCCTGGGGTGGGGTGGGGGGGGGGGGAGCATACTGAAGTCAATTCTTTGCTCTGTGAGTGTCTGGGACTGTGTTTGTGAGCCCGGAAAGGGGGAAGGGAGGTGGGGGCTGGGGCAACCCCCGAGCGCTATGTTTGAAATAGGAGTTTGGGCAGAAACGGACACAGGAGGTGGATGCGGCAGCCTTCTGCAGCATCCATGTTAGACTCACTCTGTTCCTGCCTGACAAACTCCTACTCACCCTTCAGCACCCAGCCCAAATGCCCCTTCTCTGGGAAACCTTTCCGACACCCTGGCAATGGCGTGCTGTTTCCTCACACAACCTAACGATGACCTTATGGCTCAGCAGGGGATTCTCCGGTCCTGTCTGTCCCCTCTGCTCCTCTGAGATGCTCTGAGGGTGCCGTCCGCATGTTCTCATGTGCCAAAGGCCAGGGGGCCAGGTGCTGGGCTGAGGGCTCCTAAAAGCTTCCCTGGCACCGACCCCCTCAAGCCTTCCGTTAACGCCACAGAGTTGGAAACACTGTGGCCTGTGCCGCTCGCACGCGTGAGGAGGCGGCTGGCTCGGGGCAGGTGTCTGACTGCGGCCCTCCTGGCAGGCACGTGGTGGAACCAGGGGTCGAGCCACACACCCCAGGGCAGGCGCCACGGGGAGGCGGGAGGCTGGGGCTGCTGGTGGGCTGTGGCCAGTGGGCTGGCGGCTCAGCCGGAGGGAGAAGAAGGGCAGCGGCGGGGGGTGGGGGGAGGTGGACCCCACCTGCCCCTAAACGGATACTCGTTACCAGGAGGACAACGCGTCGTGTTTGCAGAGCACCTCGGAAGAAACCACAGCGGGTTGCAGGCTGTAGGTAGGTTAGTTCCGGTGTGAGGGTCCCCGGGCCCCCGCCCCTCACTCGTGGGAAGTTCTGCGGCCAGGCCTGTCGTTCCAGCTTTGCCTTGAGAGAACTCCCCCTGAGCCGCCCCCCCCCCCACCCCCAGGAGCCCGAAGCCCAGTCTGGGGGAGGGCCCCCCATGCAAAGTGGAGGGGGCCCCCCCCGAGGCTTGCACACCCCCGCCGCCTACTTCTCTTGCCCCCGATTTTCAAGCCCCCCGCTCTCTCTGATGAAACTGCTGTGCTTACCGAGTCCCTGGGAGATGGTGGCGGCCTGATGCACCTGCCCCCAAACCCGCAGGTGTGGCCTGGGCTCAGAAAGGTGAAAGCCTGGGTCCTGCAGAGGGCGGTGCCCTTGCCTCTGTCCACCTCCTGCAACCCAACCTTTGTTGCCCCGAAATCAGTCACCCCCTAAGAAAGCCAATTGCCCGTCCTCTCCCTCCTGTGGCCGGTGCGTCAGCATGAGGCCCGGAGAGGCTGAGCCCTGCCTCTGCTCAGGGTCCTGTGTCTGGGGGCCACCGGGAGCCACCACACCGCCAGGAGGCTGGGAACTGTGCCGCTTCCAGGGGGACAGAGATGAGCGTCGGAAGTGTCCCGGCCACGGCGCCTCCCCTACCCCCTCCCGTGCTTACCTCCTGCTCACTCCTTCTCACCGTGAGCTGTCGCTGGCCGCCTGGGTGTCGGGCCAAGGTCCCTGGTGCCACCCTATGGGGGCCGGGGTCTACCGCACAAACAGGTGCCGGCGTGAGAAGGCTGAGCTGTGTGCCACCGGCCGTGGAGAGAGGGAGTGGCAGGGCCGTGTCCACGGTCCGTGTGTCTGCTGTGGCCGGGGTGACGCGGCCCCGTGTGCCCCCTCCCACCTGGGGGATGTGCAGCAGAAGCGGTGGTGGAGGGCAGGGGTTCTGGAGTCGGCGGTGGCTGCAGGGCTCAGGACGTGGGCACAGAGGAGCGTGTGACAGCCCTACGGGGACGTCCCCAGGCTCCTCGCCTACCTCAGGACACCCGCAGCCCCCTCCCGGAATCGCTACCCCTCAAGCCTTCCCTATGCCAGCCTCTCTGTTGGGGGGGGCCTCTTGCTCCCCAAGACCCCGTTCTGCTCCCGCATGGCCACCACTCAGGTTCCCAGTGCCCATTTGTGGCTGCCAGACTGTGAGCACCGTGTCAGAGGCCGTGTCCTGACGGCGACTGCTAGGGGAGCCACCCCCCGCCTCGTGTTAGGCACAAGGGCTCCGAGGGCGGCTGGGAACCGAGGCCCCAGGATGAGGGCACTTCCTAGCCTCCCGTGCCGCGACAAGGGACCCGGCTCTGGCCAAGGGGGTGGGGATCGGGGAGGTGTCCTCACAAGGGCAGGACCGGGGTGGGAGCGTGCCTATACGCCTCTCCAGGGTCCCGTTCTTCCTGCAGGCTGGAGAGCAGCCATGACGGCCGCAAGGCAGAAGATCTTATCTGAGGGTCACGGGAGCAACCCGACTAAAGGAATCTGGGGTCCTGGTGACCATGAGGTCACCTTTGCAGCCCTATCGCCTGCCTGGACTCGGGTGTGCAACATCAGAAGCAAACACCGATTTTGTCTCAGCCGACGTTATTGGGGCTTTCTGTCCTTAGCAACTGAATCTAATTGTATGGTATCCCCAGGGCCTGGCATGTTGCCTTGACATTGGAAGCAAAGATTGCTGAATGAATGAGTGACGGAGAGCAGGGTAAGATTTGGCGAGAGAGGAGGGAGCGCACTGCCAGGTGGCGAGCCCGGGGTGTGGAGACGCCCCCTCCCTTGGGGACGGAGCGTGCGTGGGCTCTGCCATTCCCAGGAGGGGTGGCAAACCCGTCCTTCACTGAAGATGTGACTGGCGGAGACAACACTCACGGTTTGCTTTTGCTTTTTTCTCTGCCACTCCTTCTTGGCGTCAAATACCTTGGGAGGCTGTTACAAGTCTCACGCCGGAGTCGATCTCCTAGGAGCCCAGGGCTGTGACGAGAGCGGTCTCAAACGCTTGCCATGTGCTGGGCCCCTGCCACACCTTCCCCGTGTGTGCCCCTCTCCGCGTGTCCCCTGCACAGGAGCCTCGGCACCCCCGTGCTCCCGGATTCGCCCAGCCCTCTACGTCGCCCGCGCTTGGGCCGGCCTCACCGAGTTACATGGGGGACACCGCGCGAAAAGGGAGACCGGCAGGTACAGCTCACGTGCTCACTCATGCCCTTCGGCGCTGCCCTTGAGGCCACCCCGTGCGCCAGGCCGTCCTCTGTGTGCTGTTGTGCAAGCCTCCCCTCAGGGGACCCCTCCTGCTGTGGGCAGGACAACACCTACCAGGGTGATGGTTCCATCCTGAGGCGCACAGGGGTTGTTATCTGCTGGGAATGGTGTCATCAGCAGCACGAAGGAAGCAGGGACCTGTTTCTCCCGTCACGATGAGTCTGGGGGCGCACTTGGGGCAGAGGCTCCCTGTCCTCGGCTTGGGACCCATCTTCTTCCTCCCGGAATAGCTGCTGTCCTCCGCACATTGCCCACACTCTGGGCTGGGACAGAAGAGGGCAGGACAGTCAGATGAGCTGGCCGGCCTCCTCCGTCCCTTCTGGAGGGGCCTGAAGACTACTGTGCCTTCTCCCATCTTCCCCCCGTCAGGACGGTCACATGGCCAGCTCTAGCTGCCAGTGACGCTGGGCACATTCCCGCCCTGAACAAAACTGGAGTTCTGTCGGTAAGGGACAACTGGAGACTGGGCCACAGCGAGTCAGGTGCTCACGAGACTTGATGGATGGACAAATGAGGGCTACGGGAGCAGTGTGGACCTGCAAACCTTGCGGTCTGGGCAGGGGTGAGGGAGCCAGGCTCCAGAGCATGGAGAGCAAGGGTGGGGGCGGGTGGCTCACTGCAGACCCCACGCTGACAGTTTGACCCGGAGATCCAGCATAACCATGGAGAAACCCGTGTTGCTCCTGAAGCCAGAGCAAGCATTTCCAGGGCAGCTTTAGTGGGAGCTGCATGGAGGCTCCTTCTGGAGACCCTCCACCCATCCCTAACCTTGTGGCTTACACCCCTGCTGAGGCCTAAAGGGAAGATCCACACGGGGGTGGGGGGACCTCTGAGCTAAGCCAATCCCTGCTCTCAGGTAACAACCCTCCCTGCAGAAGCCGATGCCTGTCACTCGTCCTGTGGGCCATAGAGTTCAGCCCAGTGGTTGGCCTCACACTCCAGCAGAGCCAAAGTGTCCGGCTCTCAGACGGGCATCTGTCTCGGGAGACCTCTCTCTGGAAGCGCCTAAGCTGTGGTCAGCAGTCACCATCATGGCCTCTGCAGGGCAAGGGACTGGCTTCCTTTGCATTCCAGCTGTCCTGGGGGCAGGGTACGAGCTCTGACGGAAGTCGGGTTGGCCTGTGAAACGGGCACAGGCCATCGGCCCCAAGGCTGTGGTGAGCACACGAGGCCCAGCCCCGGCACAGGCTGATCTGAGCCAATGTGTGCTGGCCTGCTCTTGTCGCCTCTTCCTCCCCACCCGTGCACGCAACACACAAGCACACACACGTACCACACACAATCATCCCCCTGCTCCCATCCGAGCATACCCGCTGCACACCCTTGTGCTCACACTCGTGTCGTGCACACGCATTTGCCCAGTGTCCATGTGCACGCCCTTGCACTTGTGTGCCGTGCATACACGTACCCAGGACTTGTTCACACACACATCTGTGCCCAAACTGAAGATCCCGTAATGTCACGGGCATCGGGGAGCAGGGCGATCCAGGAGTCCTGGCGGACAGGAGGCGGCCCGCGCCCAACCCCTGCATGGAGATGCTTGGCCGTGTGGGGACAACCCTGCCCACACCCCTCCAGGCCTGATCACCAGCAGTTGTTAGGACGCTGCCTTGGACTTGGGCCGAGGAGGCAGGGCTGGTACGGAGGCGGGAAGGACCCAGCCCCAGCGGCGGCTCAGGGCTCGCCTGCAGGCAGGCAGGCTCAGGCACAGGGCATGCGGGCCGGAGGGCACACAGCCACCGGTCCAGCTCTTCAGGGGGCGCAGGCAGCGTGCAGGGGGGAGCCCGACCCCACGAAGGTCTCTAGAGGGCCAAGTGCTGCTCCTGGACAGAGGCCCCGCGGGGCTGCCACCCGGGGCGAAGGCCTCTGAGGCCGAGGGCTGGGCTCGCCTTGTCCAAGCTCACTTTCATCCTCATCCTCCTCACCCCCGCCCGCCTTGGTTCCACGGATGGGAGACCGAGGCTCGGGGGTGACAGCGCACCTGCCACCTCAAGGGGCTGGGGAAGGGACTGAGCGTTTCCGGGGACCCTCGTGCGGCCCTCGAGGACCACGGCCTCGACGCCAGCCAGGAGCTCCAGTCAGAGAAGGCTTTCTGGCCCAACCGGCCGCCGTCTCCGGCCGTTTCCGGTCGTCCACGCGGGGCAGTTTGGGACTTGTAGTCCTGAGGCGCACGCCGTCCACGGCACGCCGCGGCTCGAGTGGCCATTGGCTGGCGCAAGGCGCCGAGGCCGATGGGACTGGCGGGTGGGGCGCGGGGGGCGGTCTCGCGGCGTTCGCCCGGCGCGGGAGAGGTCGTCACGTGATGTTTGGGTCCCGGCTCCGCCCCCTGCACCGCCCCTCCCGCCGAGAGCGAGCGGAGCGCGCCCGCGAACCACCCCGGCCGAGGTGAGGTGGCGGGGTCAGGCCGCGGGGCCAGGCAGAGCCAGGGGGGCCCTTCCGGGAAGGGCGAGCGGCCCGAGGTGTGGGGGTGCGGGGGTCGGGGGTCGGGGGTCGGGAGGGGCGCGCGGGGCCTGCGGGGGCGGGGCGAGGGGGTGGGGCCTCCGAGGGAGGGGCTGGCCGCGGGAGGGGGCGGGGCCGGCGCGGGGCGTGGTCACAAGGGGGCGTGGTCTCGGCGGGAGGCCCGGGTGGACGGGGGCGGGGCCGACGGGAGGGCCGGGGGCGCTCCGGCTCCGCCCCCAGGGCGCCCTTGCTGGTACCCACCTGAGGGCGCATGCGCGCGGTCTCCCTGAGGCCTCGGTTCCCACTTGTGGGGCGCAGGGGGCAGCCCTCAGCCACAAGGCCTCGGGGGAGGCCCCTCCGCGCCTTTCTGCCCTCAGCCACGTTTGGCTTACGAGGCGCCTCCCGGTTCTGAGCGCGAGGTCCTCCCGCCCGAGTAGTCTGCAGGTGACCAGGTGTGACCTGGCCCCGTGGGAGCCCAGCTGGGGCCTCCTGTCGGGGACCTCACTCACCGCTCCGGGGCCCGGGGCTCCGTGGGCGCCGTCCGGCGTGGTGGCAGCAGCCACGCGTGGCACAGGTATGGAACGCTGCCCCGTCGCAAAAAGTTCTGCGGGCCTGGCCGCTGGACGAGATAGGCCTCTGCCGTCGCAGCCTCACCTGGCCCCCTCCCTCCGCTGCCCGCCTGGGCCCTGCTCCTAGTTCTGGGGGCTGGGCGGCTCCCCTGACTACCTCTCCCGCCAGGGTTTGCCTCCCTACCTTTCTGGCTTCTTCTGTTCTGTCACTTGCACGTGTGTGTGCCGTCCCTGGGAGGCAGGGATGGGGGTTCTCCACTCTACCCTAGCAGGGGCACCGAGTTTGGGTGAAAGACACAGGTGACGCTCGTCAGTCTTGCAGTGTCCAGCCTGTTTAAGAGGGTACTCTGGTGAGGTTCAGCTTCTCCTGTGCTGGGTCCTCGGTAGAAATCTGGTGCAGCAAATGCCTGCCCAGGACAGCACGGGATCAGGAGCCAAGTCGCCATTGCAGGCGGCTGTGGGAGATGGGCAGATCCGAGAAGGCTTCCTGGAAGAGTGGCGCTTTGGTCGGGCCACCTCCACATCTGTTCTCCGTTGGCCTGGCTGCCCTGTGTCCAGATGACTTCCCTGTGCGGGTGAGATGGGTGCCTGGCCACAGGAGCTGCTGTCTGCTGGGTCACAGGCAGGCAGGCGTCCTTAAGCCCCTTCTCCAGCTCCCTGCAGCCTGCAGGGTGAAGGTCGGGGTGTGGCTGCTGCCTGTCCCTCCAGTCACATCTTCCACGGCCTGCTTCAGGTACCCAGCCAGTTCGGATGCTTTGTTTCCTGCATCCCACGTCGTTTTTTCACCGACATGACAGTTAGGTCCTCTGCTTGGAATGCCCTAGTGTTCCTGATATCCCCTTTGGAACCTTCCTGTCCCCTGCCTCCCCTGGATGAGGTTCACCCACAGGCTCGTGGCCCTGGGCCCTGGTGCTTAGCTTGCCTTCTCTGCTGCACTGAAGTGATCCGTGTGTGTGTGTGTGTGTGTGTGTGTGTTTATCTCGCACACGTGGCTGAGAGCCCCTGGGGCATAGGGACCTCCGTCTTGGTCACCCTTGCATCTTGGGTGCCTAGCCCAGAGTCTGGAGTGGTGTGGGCGCCCAGCAGGCTGCGATGAGAGAGTGGACTGGTGACACAGGGCAGCAAAGAGTGCATGGTGAGAAATGCAGTCATGGCTGGGCGTGTGTTCAAGACGAGGGGAAGCTAGAGGCAAGGAGGCCGGCTTACCTTTCAGTTACCTTCCGGTTGGGGAGAGAAGACTCGTACTGGACCAAGCACGCCCTGGGCCCTTAACGACAAGGATGGATGTGTGCTGCAGGGTCCCAGAGAAGGGGGGGGGGTCTTCCCAGGGTCCCAGAGAAGGGGGGGGTCTTCCCAGGGTCCCAGAGAAGGGGGGGGTCTTCCCGGGGTTCCAGAGAAGGGGGAGGGCTTCCCAGGGTCCCAGAGAAGGGGCAGGTCTTCCCAGGTTCCCAGAGAAGGGGGGGTCTTCCCGGGGTCCCAGAGAAGGGAGGAGTCTTCCCGGGGTCCCAGAGAAGGGGCAGGTCTTCCCGGGTTCCCAGAGAAGGGGGGGTCTTCCCGGGGTCCCAGAGAAGGGGGGGGTCTTCCCGGGGTCCCAGAGAAGGGGGGGTCTTCCCGGGGTCCCAGAAAAGGGGGGGTCTTCCCGGGGTCCCAGAGAAGGGGGGGGTCTTCCCAGGGTCCCAGAGAAGGGGGGGGTCTTCCCAGGGTCCCAGAGAAGGGGAGGTCTTCCCGGGGTTCCAGAGAAGGGGGAGGGCTTCCCAGGGTCCCAGAGAAGGGGCAGGTCTTCCCGGGGTCCCAGAGAAGGGGGGCTCTTCCCGGGGCCCCAGAGAAGGGAGGAGTCTTCCCGGGGTCCCAGAGAAGGGGCAGGTCTTCCCGGGTTCCCAGAGAAGGGGGGTTCTTCCCGGGGTCCCAGAGAAGGGGGGGGGTCTTCCCGGGGTCCCAGAGAAGGGAGGAGTCTTCCCGGGGTCCCAGAGAAGGGGGGGTCTTCCCGGGGTCCCAGAGAAGGGGGGGTCTTCCCGGGGTCCCAGAGAAGGGAGGGGTCTTCCCGGGGTCCCAGAGAAGGGAGAGGTCTTTCCGGGGTTGCAGAGAAGGGGGGCTTCGCAGGTCATGGGCTTTGAGCCGGCCAGGCAGCACGGTGATGTTTGGTTGGCCAGAAAGGGTGGGTGGGTGTCGTGGGGTTTAACACTAGTCGTACCTGCCGTGCTCACGTGGTGCTCTGGGGGCCAGGCTCTGGTCCTCAGCTGTTTAGGCTCCATAGCTCAGTTCATTTCCACAGTGAGCCCGGGACAGGGCCTCTTATGTTTTCATAGTACAGATGAAGAAACTGAGGCACAGGAAAGGAGACTTGCCCCAAGTCCCTTAACTGTGAAGTCCTAAGGTACCACCACCCATCCAGCCTGGGACACCGATGCTTCCAAGGTTTGGGCACCTTGTTGTTACTCCTGTTTGGGGTGAACAGCTGGCCCAGGCTGAGGCCTGATTGATTGATTGAATTACTTACTTATTTATTTACTTACTTACTTAACTTACACGCTGTGTGCGTGGTCAGTGGATCCGTCCCGACTGCTGTGTGTGTGCAAGTGGAACTAGGTGTGTGGCTCAGGGCAGCTGGAGTCGATGCCGTGTGTCAGAATCCGGTTTGGGTGGCGACAGTCTGGACGGACTCGCTGGTAATCTGAAGCTGGGCATCCTGTTGGACTCCGGTTCTGCGCCCCCGGCCGCCCCGCGCTGCCTGTCTCCTGAGCCCACCCCGGGCCCGTGCCGCAGCCTGGGTGACAGAGCAGACAGACCAAAGGGACAGGGTGGGGGCCCTCCTGCGCGGCCAAACGTCTGGTGGTTCAGCATTGGTGCCGGCCTGTGCTTCTGCGCCCTGCCGTGAGCAGCCTGATCCCGCTTGGGTGTGCGGAGGCAGGTGACGAGAGTTACTGTACCTGTTGCCAGGTGATGGCCTGGGGCCCAGGGAGGGCTCCTCCTGCACCCGAGCTGGGCCTCCGTGGCAGATGCAGCCGGCCTGCCCCCCGACCCCCCACCCACGGGAGCCGCACCTCTGAATGCCCGTCTGTGGCCCGGGCCTGGAGCCGGTGGCTGCGGGTGGCTGTTTGTTGAAGAAGTGAGGTTGGTTGTGACAGAGCCGGCCGGCTGGAACCTGCGGTCAGCGCTCCTGTGGAGCCAGGGAACCTCTCCTAGGAAGGGAGTTAGTTGTCTTGGCCCACATCCCGGTGGAGAAAACAGGACTCACCAACGAGCTGAACCCGGTGCCTTGCAGGTGCCTGAGCCAGCCGAGCAACAGGGACAGTGGTGTCTCCCGGGGGCCCTTGGTTCCGTGTGTTCCCTGCAGCCCAGGGCTGCCCTCCGCAGCCTGTTACAGCTATGGGATTGTCCCCGTCAGCCCGAAACCCTAGTAAGGGCTGGGACAGGTGTGAAGTAAAGGAAAGGTGATTCCACACTTGGCTTCAAACCCAAACCACGCTGGGTGGAGCCCTTCCCCGCTTGTAGGTCCGCCCCAGGCTTGGGGAAGCCTCGTCAGGACTCGACCCAGTTTGGGGGGCTGCAGGCGTCCTTACAGGTGTGCTGGGCCGGTGCCTGAACGCACAGGATCTCTGGCAGGGCCCCTCCCACGGTCTTTGCTCAGGGCTGCCATCTGAGGTGTGGAACACTCTTCAGGGAGTTTCGAAGGCCGGGTCTTGCACAGAGGCTTAGGGTACGTGGTGAGCAGCTGGGGGCCACCCCGACGGCTTTCCTGGCGTCCTCAAGGATGCTACCATGCATATGTCACAGAGTGAGGTCACAGTGAGTGGTCGGCCAGGGTGTAGAGAGGGCCCCCACTCTGCGTGTGGCTGTGGGTGGGGCTGGAGGGTCTGGGTACATACCTGGGAAGGGGTCCTGGGTGTTGGTGAGGCCTCAGCTGACTCTTGAAAGCTGAGCGTCATCCGGGCTCGGGGGTGGGAAGGAGGCTGCAGGCAGCAGGAGACACGAGGGAAGGCATAAAGGGGTGCAGGTCTCCCACAGCCCAGCTGAGGATCGCTGGGGGAACTAGGCTGGGGGGCGGGGCAGGGGTCTGGGCCAGATGGCACCCAGGGCTGGTGGTGGGAGGCTGCCGGGGGCAGTGGGAGGTCCAGGCCTGTGGGCCCCGTGGCTCAGTATCATGTGGCTGGGTCCGTGGTGGTGTAACAGTGCCGCAGATCCCCTCGGTGGAGGGATCACGGGCCGGGGACCGGGATGGCGGGGTGCTCGCGGGGCTCCTGCTTTGGGAGAGCAGAGCCTGGTCGTCACGCTGACCCCATGAGCCCCCAGCCTGGAGCTCTGCCCCAGTAAACCTTTACTGTTTTCTTTAATGGATCGACGGGAAATGGTCTTATTTTCTGTCTCTGATGTCCCCTGAGAGGGGACTGGGACCAGCCCTGACTGAGTTAGCATCCTGCTACGGAAACAGTGAGGCCCTGCAGATGTGGCAGTTCAGGGTCTTAGTTGTAGCGTGCTGACTGATGTCCTCATTAGTGTGTCCCCGAGCTGGCCCTTTGTGGTCCTGCAGCCATCCTGGCAGCGGGGGCCGTCGCAGGGGCGGACACTGAAGCCCTGGGGTGGGGGAGGGGTGCCCAGGGTGCGGGGAGGGGGGTGCTGTGGGGCTGAGGGAGTGCCCCCCTTCTGAGTGACCTCGGGCTGGACCCCCCTTCGGAGGGCCGGCTCTGCCGGCCGGGGAAGGTGAGGTGTGGGTCGTTTTCGAGTTGGATTAGCAGGAATGCGGGGGGACCGACCGTAGTCACCCCTGATTATTGACTTCTGGTGTCTGCCTGGCCCCTGCTGGGCTCCTTGTGTTCCTCAGATCAGGAGACTTCCCCGGCCTGGGTGGCTCATCCACAGGCACAGGCCCATAAGGGACCCGTCTGGTCATCCCTGAGCTGCCCCGTCTGCCCCGCATTCTTGTCCCACTGCTTGGGGACTGGAAGGCGCCTCCGCCTTGAAGGATGCCCTGTGAGTTAGTGGCCGTGTTAATGGTGCCGTGATTATGTTATACAGACTTAATCCTGGGCCCCTCTCCCATTCGGAGCTGCCATCAGGCTCATTCTAAAGGAAAGCTTGGCAAAGGTCTGAGGGCTTTAGGGAATCCAGGTATCAAAGTGCAAACTATCGCCTGGGGACTGGAGGCCGAGGCGGACCAGTGAAGCTGGATGGAAGGGGGTGGGGGGATGGAATGAGCTCATTGGTGGCTGGTGGCTGGCTCTCCCCGACCCACGGAAAGATGTCCTGTCACTGAGTCAGCATTCTCAGGGCTTTGGGGCCTGGTGCCACGCTTGGGCACCCACCTGTTCACATGTGTCCTCCTGTCCCCCGGGGCAGACCCTGGGTGTTGTCTGAGGGGTGCAGACTGGGCCCGCAGGGGACACTGGGGCTGCAGGGTGGCTGTGACGGAGGAGGGGGGATGGCCTCTGGGGAAGATGGCGGGAGGGGGGGCAGACAGGCACCCTGAGGGACAGCGGGGGCATTAAGGTGCTGGACAGAGGCAGCACGGAGGAGATAGGTGCACCCCCCCGGCCACCTTTGGCTGCCTTCCACTGGGATCCATAATCCATCCCAGCCAAGTCTTTGGAAGGGGGCATGTTTTTGAACCAGCAGCCCGGAATCAGTCTTCCCCCACATTAGACCCACTCAGCACAACAGCCCCCTTCCCGGGCTGGGCTCCTGCTCCACACCGGCTTTTAGCAGCTGTGCTGACGAGGAGTCGAGGAGTCGGACTCATTACTCAGGTCTGACCTCCTTCCCCTGCTGCGTCACCCACAGCGAGGGTGCTAATGAGTGTGGGCCGGTGGTGGGGGCAGAGCCCCGTCTCCTCCTTCCTGGTCCCGGGTCCAGAGAGTCTGCAGCCTCCAGCCGGGGCTCCTCTCTCGTTCCTCATGCTGTGGCTGTCCTTGCCGAGGCGTGGTGCTGGTCGGTCTGTCCCTCTCCTGCGGGCAGTACTTGGGGGGTGCTCGCACCGTAGGGCCGCCTCCCTCCCTCGGCTTTGCAGCTCCTCGCCGTCTGACCTGATCACCTTTACGGCCTTCGGTCAGCCTGCCTGGCCGACTTCTTGGCCTCCCGAGCCAGATGTCAGCTCTGCTGTCTGTCTGTCTGTCTGTCTGGAACAGCTGGTGCCAGCCCTGCCAGGTGGTCCCCTCCAGGTGAAGGCTGGGTTGAGTTCTGCTGTCTGGAAGCCTGCCCCGTCTGTGGGGCCTGCTTGAGTCCTTCGGGAGGGCAGGGCACACAGAGTCTCACCTGGCTGGTTCCTCGCTGCCCGTGGTGTCGGGCTCCCCGTGCGCTCTCCTGGGTCACCCGTGGCCCCAGGCAGGGATTGGCACATAGTAGGCGCTCGATAGACACTTGTGCAAGCACCAGCTAGCAGTTGGAAAGGGCTGTTACCCTCTGCTGGGCCCCTGGTGCACCTGGGGTCACCCCCACATCTCCAGTGGGTGGGAAGCTGTGAGGGGCGCTGAGAGCACGGGTGGGCCAGCCCTGAGCAGGTTACTCACGTGTGCCGTGTGCACTCCTCACAGCAAAAGGAGAGGGCTGCTTGGAGCTGGAGCCGGAGCGGGGCGGGGTGGGGGAGGGGTGACTCCCAGCTCCCTGCTTCCCAGGACAGGGGTGAGCCGGCCGCCACGGACCTTTGGCAGGTGGGTGATGTGTGCACAGTGCCGCGGGGGCCCTGAGGAGCGCCTCAGGCTGTGAGCCGAGTGCATGGTGGGTGGTCTTTGTGTCACTGATGGGAGCAGGGCAGTGGGCAGGTCCCTTCTCTTGGACCGCGAGAGGGGACTTCGTTCTCCCAAGGCCGGAAGCAAGCTCGGCAGACCTGGGAGTGGAAGCCCGCGTGTCGGCCATGGAATCTGGGCTCTGTCTTTTGCCGGCTGCCCCGTGGCACTGTGGAGCCTGGAGTGTGGAGAGCTCCTAGGCCAGCAGGTTTGACATCGCTCACTGGGACCGGGCATGGGGGCTCTAGTCACCCCTGCCCTGTGTGCCCCCTCCCGTTACCCGGAACAGCTCTGGATTCATGTGTCACCTGTACTTTCCAGTACCGTGCGTCCGAAGGAGGGATTCTGTCACCGGGGACAGTTGTGAACCTGGTTCGGCACTCATGGTACACGCGGGGAGCAGAGGCCAGAGCTGCCTGCCCCTGTGGCCCCAGCCGTGCCCGGCCTCCCGGTCTGACAGCACGTTGGGGCAGACCACCTGCTACCTCTGTGGCTCTGGCCACCTGCAGGAGGGTGTGGAGGCCATCGTGGGAGAGGGGCCCCACGGGCAGCACGGAGGAGGGCCAGGTTGGCGGGGGTGAGGTCAGACAGACGGGTGTAGGCACGGATGTGATTGGGCGGGTGGGGGTCCTAAGGATACAGGCTGGCTCTCGCCGCCGTAGGTAACAGCGTCCCCCAGGCGATCCCCCAGGGATCGGCGGGACGGGCTCGGTGCTGTCAGAGACCCAGGCTGACCGAGCAGCCACCGTTGAGAATGTAGCCTTCCCGCCACAGGGAAAGAACTCTGGGGCTCTGGTCCTGGGAACTAAACGCTTGGCTCAGAAGGGAGCTGGGTTGCTTTTGTTCCCAACTCGTTGTCCGGAAGGACTCCAGTGGCTCTGCCTCAGGGGGCCGGGGACAGTGGTGCCGCCCTGCTTCCCGAGGGAGGGAACCAGACTTGGTGGCCAGCTCTGCTGATGCTCACACCGCCTGGCCAGGCGACTTTGTGCATTTGGAAGACCACCCTTCTCTCCTGGGCTTCCTCCCTCTTCCTCCTGGGGGGTCCCCTATGCACAGAGAGCTTGGGCCCTGTCTAGTCCCACATTCCAGGAGGCAGGTGCTCAGGAAACCAGCTCAGATTGAATATGGCCCCTGCTCTGTCCACTCAGTGACTCCGGGCACGGAGACGGACAGCCTGGTGCCTTTTTTCTGTTACGTGTTTAATTTCGTGACAATGGTACACTCACATGTAGCTGTGAGAAAGAATTCTGAGCCATCCTGTGGACCCTTCCCCGCGGTGATGTCTTGCAAAGCCGTTGTGTGCTGTCACACCCAGGATTGCAGTTCAAGCACAGGCTGTTTTCCTTTCTGCTGCTGAGAGGACCCCTCCGCTGAGAGGACCCCTCCCGTGTGGCTCTTTTACAGCCACGCCCATCTTCCTGCCCTGCCCCCCCCCCCCCCCAACTCCTGGGACCGGCCAATCCGCCCTTCTTGCTCCAGTGTCACGTCAAGAGTGTCACCTAAACGGAGTCCCGTATGGCATGTTTCCTCTGGGGACTGGCTCTGTCCCTTGGCATAGCTCCCTGGAGATTTCCCAAGGTTGCCACACGTGTCAGTAGTCTGTTTCTTTTCGTGACTGAGTCCTGCTCTGCGGTGTGGATGCACCGCAGGGAACCCTTCCGGTGCCCTCGCGTTTCTGCACTTCGAACGGTTTATGTGGTCCGCGAGCACGCACGCAGCCCAGAGTTCCAAGTGCCCCCATGGCAGCCGGCCCCGTCCTCCGCTCCACAGGTGACACTGTTCCTGGTTTCTGATACACGCTGCCCGGTCTATGAATATCAGTATCAGCCAAACATTTTTCCTTTGTGTCTCGCGAGTCGTGTGCTGACAAGTCTGTGCGCCTTGGTGTTTGTTTCCTCCTTCTAAACAGAATGTCCTGGAGACCTTTCTATATTGACACAGAGGGCTTCTCTTTTTCCTTTTGAACACAGCTACAGGGTGTTTCCAGCACAGATGTGCCAGAATCAACTCGGTAGTCCTTTGTTGGTGCCAACGCAGGTGCTTTCCGGTCCTCATGTGTTATGGAAGGAACAGCCTTCGTCCCTGTTTAAGGACAGTGTGTGTGCAGGGTAGGTGCCCTGCAGTGCCGACTCTGGCCCAGAGAGACATGCTTTTTGGGTTATGAGGCACACTGCCAACCCGCCTTCCCGAGTGCAGTGTGTTTTGTGCCCCGGGAAGGCCGAGAGGCGCCCGACTCTCCGTGCCGGCAGTGAGCAAGCTTCAGATAGGGACACGTCTGGATTCCCTTCATTAGGAATAAGTGTGCTATCTTTTTATACATCAAAGAGTCATTTGTATTTTGTGCACTTTGTTTCTTTGTTCATTTTTACAAAGCGCGTTGTTGATCTTTTTCCTATAGCCTATGGAAATTAGCTCTTTGACTGTCAGATGCATTAGGTCACTTGCCTTCTCTGGTTATTGTTTCTCTTTCGCCATCTAGAAGCTCTTCTGTGGTTCAGTTCATCAACCTTTATATCGTGGCTTTGGATTTCGAGTACAGTTAACAAGGGCTGCTTTTCGCGTTTACAAAGCAATGCAGTCTTCTCCTAGTGTTCGCTGTTTTATTTTTAAAGTTTCCATCCGTGTGTCTGTTATGGTGTGTGGTGTGAGGTACGAGTCCGACTAGCCTTTTCCAGATGCTTCAGCAGGAGTCCCATCCAGATGGTCTTACCCTGCCAGTTTTAGGTTCTAGCTTAGTCATGCCCTGAATTCCCATCTCTGTTTAGGTTTTTCTTAAAGGTGTGTTTTTTCCTAATGGCGAGAACACTCAACGCGAAGCCTGCTGTCCTAAACGCAGGTGTACGAAGCGTGTTGCTGACCAGAGGCACGGTGTCGTGGAGCCCATCTCTCGGCCGTACTCGTCTCGTTCGACCGAAGCTTTGTGTCCGTTGATTAGCAGCTCCCGGTTTCCCCCTCCGCTCAGTCCCGGCTGCCGTGCCCCTGACTCCGTGAATTTGGCTGGTTCAGATGCGTCATGTAATGCCGTCGTGCGGTGTTTGTCCTGTGACTGGCCGATGGCACTGAGCACAGCGTCCTCACGGCTCATCTGTGCTGGCGCGTGTTACAGACCTTCCTTCTTTTTCGAGGCTGAATAACATTCCATGGCATGGAGGTGACGTTTCTCTGTGGATGGGTGTGGAGGTGGTTTCTGTATCGGCCCCTGTGAACGGTGCTGCCGTGAGCACGGGAGTGCTACCCTCTCTTTGCGACATCCTGATTTCAGTTCTTTTGGGTAAATACGGAGACGTGGGGTTGCTGGGTCATTTGGTAGTTCTAGTTTTATTCTTTTGAGGAAGCTCCACGCTGTTTTGCACAGTGGCCGTGCCATTTTGCATTAACCGTGTGTACAGGTTGCAATTTCTCTACATCCTCCCCAACGCTTGTTAGCTTTTGGTTTTTTGATGGTCATCCTGATGGACGTGAAGTAGTATCTCATACTGGTTTTGACTTCCATTTCCCTGGTAATTAGTGGTGTTGAGCATTCTTTCACATATTTGTTGGCCATTTGTATGTCTTTTTGGAGAAATGTCTGTTCAAGTCCTCAGCCCGTTTTATAATTGAGTTATGTTATTATCTTTTACTGTTGAGCTGTAGCATTTCCTCGTATGGTTTGGAGATTAGCCCCTCATCAGATCTCTGGCTTGCACACGTCGTATTCCTTGGGTGCCTTCTCACTCTGTTGACGGTTTGCTTGGGTCTGCAGACGCC
The DNA here is from genome assembly GCF_027475565.1 of Acinonyx jubatus. NCBI lineage: Eukaryota > Metazoa > Chordata > Mammalia > Carnivora > Felidae > Acinonyx > Acinonyx jubatus. Next base: position 1,902,470 of record NC_069394.1, read on the forward strand.
TCTTAGTTTGATGAAGTGACATTTCTCTGTTTTTGTCGCCTTGTGCTCCATGAAGCCGTTGCCGAGACCGATGTCATGAAGCTTCCCCCTAGGCTTTCTTCTAGGAGTTTTACAGTTTGGGTCTTATAAACCTTTGCATTTTTAATTTTGAGTTGGTTTTGTGCACGGTGTAAGATGGGCTCCAGTTTCATTTTTTGCATGTGTGGCTTCAGTGCTCCCAGCACCTTTAGTTGAAGGGACTGTCCTTTCCCTGCCGTGTGTTCTCGGCGTGCGTGTCGAAGGTCAGTTGGCTGTGTGGGCTTATTCCTGGGCTCTCTGTTGTGTTGGTCCATATGTCTGTCTGCATGCTAGTTGCTACTGTTCTAACTTCTGTGGTTTTGTGATGTATTTTGAAGTCCAGGCGTGTGATGTCTCCCAACTCTTTGCTCTTTGTTGAGTCGACGGTGTTTGTTTTCTGCGAGCTGTTCCCTTGTCCGCGTGTGCAGATGTAGATGCTGCTTCAGTTACTGACGCCTTACTGTGTGTTTTCACATCTCTGAGAACACAGTGCTCGTCTGTCCTAATTGTGGGGGGCGTTTTCTAGATTGTCTTCACGTGGACTTTGAATTAGCTTGTCTGTTTGCCCAGCCCGTCCACCAAACACGTGCGCACGCACTCAGAACCCCCAAACCAGCTTGGTTTTAGCTTGGTTTCAGGTTGGACTTGTGGTGAAGCTGTAAGTTGACTCGGGAGAGTGACATCTTTGTGATCCCGAGACTTCCGCTCGAGCTGTGGCTTATCTTCCCACTCGTTTTGGTCCCCTTTTGCGTTCTTCTTCAGCATCGCCGCGCTCTCTTTGCAGGAAGTTTTGGCCTTTTTACCGCGAGGAGCCTTTTCCGTGCTGTCCTCTGTCTGCGTGAGTGTGTGCGAATCCTGTCGGTATCTGCATAAAACTCGGTCCCCTGCTACCTCGCTGGGCCCTCCTGTGGTTTAGTGTGGTTATCGTGGGTTCTCAGGTGTCCAGGCAGAGCTGGCGGTGCTGTGTACCCCTCCCTCTCCAGTCTCGTCCCTGGGTTCTGCCTGTTACCAGTCGTGGGGGCCGGTTCCACACTGTTACCGTGACTAACTGCGGTTGTCATGGGCGCCTGGTGGGTGTGGCTTTTGGAGTAAGGTACAAATGTGTCACGAGCCCAGGAAGAGCCCGTCCTTTCTCTTGTGTTTTTTTCTTTTGAAGCAAAAATCACCGTTGAAATTGGTCAATTCCCTCTCTGAAGATCATGTGTGGGACAATCGTAGCCCTTCTCTCCTTGGATACGTAAACGTAAGACCTCATACTGGTGGCGTCGCCGAGGGTGGTGCGCTCTTGACCCGGTGGACGTGCCTCGCGTGGTCTGATACGTAATCGCGTAAGGGCCGCCCGGTGCTTCTGCTTTCGTTTACTTCAGCGTCCGTGTGCTGCTCGTTACAAGTAAGGTGGATCCGCGCCTTCTTCGGGGTTTGGTACCAGTGCTGCGCTTGCTTCCTGAAGGTCACTTAGGAATCTTCGGTGTTCTCAGGGCGCCTGGGGGACTCAGGCCGTTAAGCCTCCAACTCTTGATTTCGGCTCAGCTCGTGATCTCACGGTTCGTGGGGTCGGGCCCCTTGTTGGGCTCTGCACTGATGGCACGGAGACTGCTTGGGATTCTCTTTCCCTCTCGCCCCCCCTCAAAGTAAATAAATAAACATCAAAAAGAGAAAAAAAAAGAAATCTTGTGTGCTCTCAAGAACAGTTTGATAGCATTGAATTACATGGTCTTTTCACTTTTTGTTATTTTTATTTTGAATGACGAGGTCTCTACGGGGCAAGTAGAGTTCCCCTGTGAAGCTTGTGGGGGAGGGGGCTGGGCTTTTTGTTAGTTTGTTTTGTTTCCGTTTTAAGAAAGAGAGTTCTTTTTTAAGTTTTCTCTGTTGGGGTCAGTCTTCTAAATCGCACACATGTTCCCAGACAAATATCAGTCTCATCCAGGCTGCCACATTAATTCACGTAGACTCGAGGAAAATGGTCTCTTATGAGTCTTTTAATTTTCTTCGTCTCTGGGGCTATTTCCCTCCCGTTTGCTCCCACCGCTGCTTGGTTGGGTTAGCTGCTACACTTGGCCGTTGAACACAGTGGGGGGTGGGCTCACTGTCGCCCTGCACGGTCAGAAATCTGTGTGTAGCCTGCGCCTCCCCAGAAGCTTGGCCAGAGATGGCCGCCTGCTGGCTGGAAGCCTTCCTGAAGTCCGGACACCCCTTGTTCAAGGGCCGACCGCAGTGATTCTTTTATCACTCTCACTGTTGTCCACAGATTTCGGCTTTAAGATGTTCTCGTTAAGTTCATTTTTCTGCTTCTCTGCCTTGTAACTCATTGCTCTTCGCTTACAGTTAACTTCCTTTGCTTTTTTTCAGGTTGTCCCGTTTTCTTCGGTGTTTGATTTGTATGCTTGATTCGTTTGTTTATGTTCTTTTCCAAAAAGTGTTTCGTGTGGAAGAGCTTTTCCTTGAGTTCTGATCAGATATGTTTTCTGTATCATCACTGCTGGAAGCTCTGGGATTTTGGCTTATATCATCCTGTTTGGTCGAAGGATCGTTCAGGAGCAAGGTTTAAAATTTCCAAGTGACGTGCCTTTTGAGTCATTGGTTTTGTCCTTAACGAAAGTTTTAGTTGCATTTTGATCAGGGAATACGGACTGTTCCCTTTTGGACTTTCTGGGTTTTATGCAGTTTTTCTTGTGGCCTTAATGTGGACTCTGTTTTTGTCACTGTGTCACAGGTGCTTGGAAAGAGGCTCTGTTTTCGAACCTGGATGTATGGAGGCTGATGTGTGTACCAGTCAGTTACACAGCCTCAGCCGTGTCATTTGGGTCACACGTCCCCTTGGTTCCTGTGCGCTGGCTCTGCCGTGGACCAAGGCGAGTGAATCGTGGTCTCTGCCGTCGGCACATTTCTGTCTCTTTCTCCCTGTCTCTCCTGTGAATGTTGGCTGCTGTGTGGCGTGGGGCACAGCTATTTAAAACTATTTTATTTTTATTCTCAATTGCACCTGTTAGTATCAGGAAGTGCCCTTCTCCGTCCCATTTCTGTGTTGCCTGCGTTCGGGTCGTGACAAATGGTGCTTCTGCTAGTTTGTATTTGTTGGTATGCCTTTGTACATCCTTTTATTCCTGACCCTTTTGAAGGACCTCAGATGTGTCTCTTATGTGCCACATGAAGTTGGATTTGGCTGTGTGATCCGATCTGAGAATCTTATTTTTGTTTTTAATTTCACCGGAGAAGGTAAACTAACGTACGATAGTTGGTAGATCAATTATATTTGATTTAAGTTCTCATGTTCTGTGTGTGTGTGTGTGTGTGTGTGTGTGTGTGTGTGTTTGACGTCTTCTACTCTCTGGTGGGTTTTTCTTCTCTGTTTATTTTTTGAAGTCTGTATGGTTCTGACATTTAGGCAGAGTCTGTATCTGCCGTAAGGGTTCCCTTTGTTTTGCTGCCTCACTAATGCCATTAGCGCTCTGTGTGTGGGGACTGCCTTATTAAGTACCTTCTGTGTCAAGCAGAATATTATCTCCTCCTGTCTTTGTACCCCCCGACCCTTCAACCCTGTGGAGCCACCCTAAGCCATGAAACTTGGGAGTGTGTTATGGCAGAAAGGGACTTTGCAGGTGTAATTAAGGTTGTGGTCCCTAAAAGGAAGAGTTGATCTTGGATTATCTGGGTAGGCTCAAAGTGATTCCTTGAGCCCTTAAAAGCAGAGGACTTTGTACAGGGAGAAGTGAGAGAGTCTGAGAGTGAGAAGGACTTGTGGTGCAGGGCCGGAGGTGGGGGGGGGGGGGCTCTGGCCCAGGGTTGACCAGCTGACCGCAGCCCTGTGGCCGCACGGACCCGTGTTCAGCCAGGGGTCTCAGCCGCCTCCCAGAGCCGCAGGCGGCCGGGCGAACTCCTGACCTGCAGAAACTGAGACTGCGGCTCTGTCTGGTCTGCCGTCAAGTCCGCGGTCCTCGCTCGACGGCAGCGAGGAACAAGTACCCCTTCCACGAGTCGTGGCTGTGATGATGCGCCTTGTTATTTTCTTCTCCTCACTCGGGTGTGGTCAGCACAGTTGGTTCCCTTCCTCAGCTCTACCTTCGTGCCATTATTACTTGTACTTGTCACGAAAGCGTCGGCGGTCTGTCTGTCCTCTGCCTCGGAGCTCTTCCTGCCCAGGTGAGGACCTGGTTCGCCCACCTCCCTTCCCGTCCCCTTCCTCCTCCATCCCCTCTCCACACTCACCTGTGTGGTTTGCCTTCTGTCTGTCTCTCCAGCCCCACGTCTGTCTGTCTTGCACCTATGGGGAAGCTTGCTTGGTGCTCCCCACCCTTCTCATCATGCTCTCGTTGGCCCCCCCGAAGGCGGAGGGTTGCCCTGCACTTGCTTTTTCAGAATGGCTGATGGGTGGGGCCTGCGTGTTCAGACGGTGCTTCTGGGCTGGGGCGCCGCGTGCGTGTTGAAGGGACCCTCTGTCCTCTGCACGTCCTGTAGAGGCCCCTCCTTGGTCTCTTCCCTCGGAGGGCGCCCGGGCCTGCCCAGCTTGTTTTCTTCCTGAGGCTGTCATGTCTTTCTTTTGTCCTCAGCGGGTCACCTCTCTTGTCTTTGTCCTTTGTGACCCTTGTCTTTGTTTTCTGGGCTGAGACTCTCTCTCTCTCTTTCTGAGTCAGTTCTTGCAACTCTGCTTGTGGACTTCCCACGTAGGGACAAGTGCTTGTGACTCTGCAGTTCAGGGCTTTGCTCTGCTTCGTGTGGGGTGTGTGGGTGTCCCTCACCTCTTGGCAGGTGTCCCTGCTCTATTCTTTGTCCCTCACCCCCACCTCGTTAGTGTCTGTATCAATGCTGGGCAATTCTTTCACTGGTCTTTTTAAAAAAAGTTTTAAAATCTTTTTTTTTTATTCTAGTAAAATATACATAACATAAAATTTGCCATTATAATCATTTTTTTTTAAAGTGAACTCTGCAGCCAGTGTAGGGCTTGAACTCATGACCCTGAGATCAAGAGCCCGCCAGGCGCCACCCACTCCAACCACTTTTAAGTGTATCATTCTGTGGCATTCGATGCATTTATAAGCTTGTGCAGCCACGACCACCGTCCACCTCTAGAACTCTCCTCTTCCCAAACTGAAACTCTGTCCCTGTTGCACACCAGCTCCCGTCGCCCCACCAGCCCGTGCCTCCAATTGTTCTACTTCCTGTCTCAGAAGAGGCCCCCGGGGACCTCCTACTGGTGAAGTCACACAGCCTTTGTCCTTTGGTGTCTGGCTGTTTGCATTTAGCACCGTGCCTTCCAGGTTCATCTGTGCTGGAGGGTCGGGATTTCCTTCCTTTTCAAGGCTGAGCAGTAGCGCGGTGGAGGGACCACATCTGTCCCCCCGTCGTCCACAGACACTTGAGCTTCTTCCGTGTTCTGGCCGCTGCCAACGTGGTTTCTGTCCCTTCCTTCAATTCCTTTAGGTATCTGCCCACACGTGGCGCTGCTGGGTCACGTGGGAATGCTGTCATTTTGCACACCCACCGGGAGTGCATGCGGTTCCCTTTCTGCACATCCTCTCCAACTCTTGTTGCTTCCTGGGTTGTTCTGACAGTAGCCGTCCTTCTGAGTGTGAGGTGGCACCTCGCTGTGGCCGTGGCCTGCGTTTCTCTGACACACGATGCTGAGCGTGGGTCCGCGTCACACGTCTTCTCCGAGGGAATGTCTGTGCGGGGCCCTTTGCCCGTTTGTAATAGGACTGGCCCTTCTGTTGTTGAGTTTTAGGAGGTTTCTTTACATGCTCAGTATTAATCCCTTATCAGACGTGCCTGGCAAATGTTTGTCCCCGGTCTGTGGGTTGCCTCTTCACGCTGCTGATCGTGTGCTTTGATGCACAAGAGTCTTTAATTTTGATGGCATCTGATTCATCTTTTTTTTTTTTTTCCTTCTTTTTCCTGTGCTTTTGGTGCCACACTGAACAGCCACGGCCACGTCCAGCGCCACGGAACTGCTGCTCTGTGTTTCTCTCTTGAGTTTTAGACTTCGGCTCCCATGTTTGATCTTTTTTTGCGCTAATTTTGTGTATGGGGTTAGGTAAGTGTCCAGCTTTGTTTTGCTGCGTGCGGATGTCCAGTTTCCCAGCCGTGTGCTGAAGGGACTGGTCTTCCCTGTTGAGTGGTCCTGGACCCTGGTTGGAATCACTCGACTGCATACGTGAGGGTCTGTTTCTGGCCTCTCTGGTCTTTGCCGCTTGTCTGTGTGTCCGTCTTTATGCCGACATTTATGCCGACATCACAGTTTTGATGACCGTAGCTTTGTAGTAAGTTTTAAAATCGGGAAGTATGAGGCCTCCAGCTCTGTTCTTTTTCAGTATTGTTTTGGCTCTTGGGACTTTATTGTTCATTTTGGAACAAATTGTTTTTTTTCCCTGGATCAGTCCTCGTAAGACCCTCCCTGCCCCCTTCTCAGAGAGGTGGGGCAGGGGGTGCCTAGAGGGGAGCAGCCTGTGCCCGCAGGCCACCCATCTGGGCACTTCTCCCCATAGTCACGGCTGCTGTGCTGGCATAGCCTGACCGGCCTCTCGGGCTGCCTCTGACATCCCTCCTTGCCTGGCTCTGTTCTCAGTGACTCAGGGTTAGTCTGTGGTGTTCAGGGAACGTGAGGTCCTTCCGAGACCTGCCCCTTCACCTGCCCACTCTGATTCCCTGCATTTCCTCCTGTGAGGACTCTGCTCAGCTCACCTGCTCTTTGTGGGTTTTTCCTGTGTTGTAGGGCTGCAAATTGTAGTCATTTCTTGCTTCCTCTGAATACGAAGTGTTCAGTTAGTTTTAAGGTTTTTGTTTGATTACCTTTTGGTGGGGGGAGGGTCATTCTCCTCACCATTGTAATGTGATTTCTGGGAGGAAATAGGAAAAACTATGCTCAGTTCATTTCCTTGTATTCAGTGATCCAGACTGTGGGAAGGAAAACAGGTCGGTGTGGTTCCCGTGCCTGTTCCGGTGCTGGCACGTAGGACTCATCCACACCCCGGCCCCCTTCTGCCATGACAGAAGGGCCACCAGCCCTGCAGGGCTGAGCTCCAGGCTGGAGAGGCTGGCCCTGTGGGGGCTCGGAGCTGAGTGGGCCTGTTGCAGTCAGCACCGTGGACAGCTCCAGGGTGTCCCCGTGGGAGCCTCGGAAGTGGGGGTGCCTCCGTCCCGGGCAGCCCCTCCTGCCCACAGGGATGCCTCCTCCCTGCAGACCCCAGACCCCAGGGGCAAGTGGCTGGAGGTGCAGGTCTGTCCTGGTGTCAGAGCCACTGGCCTGGCACTCGGTACGAGCAGCTGGGGCGTGCAGTCAGCGGAGGGCTGTGGGGTATTGCTGGGGGCTGGGGGTGAGGGAGAGCTCTCCTTTCACCGGGAGACGCCTCTTGGGTGGGTCTGTGTTTTCAGTGCTGTGGTGAAGAGTGTGGGTTTAGGGGCCCTGGCCTGTGCCTGCTGCCTGCCACCCTGGGTGAGTGGTGGCACCCCTCTGTGATTTAACTCTGCCATCTGTAAAGAGGGGAGCCCCACTTCCCCCGCCATCTTCCCTGACACCTTGTTGCAGCTGTTGCCCCCTCCAGCAGCACAGGTCTCTGCTCTTCAGCTGGTACCCTGCTGAAGTTCCTCCCGTTAAAACAACAAAGTGCCACCAGCCTCCCATCCCTGCTGCAGGCGAGGAGGGGTGCTGATGGCCTGGGCGGTGGCCCTGGGGCTGGTGGCTCATGGGAGGACAGGACACTGCAGTGGGGGTGATGGCAGGTGGCAGTGCCGGGGGTGTTTCCTGGCGGTCCTGCTGCTGTGGGGCTGCTCCTGCTGGGACAGTGTGATGGGACAGCGGGATTGGAGGTGAAGCTAGACACATAGGGTGTTGATGGTGCTGGTGGTGGTGACGGTGCCTGCTGGGAGAAGGCCCCGTCCCGCGTCTCCCCTGCTCCCCCTACACAGGGCTTCCTCACTGTGCCCCCAGCGCCCTGTGTCCTCCCTCCCTGAGGGGGAAGGTGCTCCGGGCACGGGGTCGTACAGGGGGTGCTGTCACGAGTGAGGTTTTTGTGTGCCCTTGCCCCCTTTCCCTGTGACCGGTGGACCCACCCCTCCGCGCCTGGTCCCACACGGAGGGGTCCTGGGGCTGTGCTGTCCTGCCGGCAAGCTCTTCCTGGTGCTTTGGCTGTCCTTCCCTCACTGGCCTCTGTGCGGAGAGCTGGGGTGTGACGCCCCGGAATGGCTTGAGCTGCAGCCTGACGGTCGGGTCCGATGGCGGAGGCCCAGTGGGGTGGGGCCAACACAGGCCTTGGCAGGACAGGGACCTGGCTCTGGATCCTGCCTCGGCCTCTGATAGGGCTTCCTGGGCAAGTTCTTGTTCTCTCTGAGCCTCAGTTTCCCAGCCGTGAAGTATGACAGTTAAGGTTCCCTTGCCGTGGGTCCGAGGGTTAGATGGTGACTGGTCCAGCTGTGCCCAAGCCCAGCCCCCGCTCCAACCCTGCCCCCGCTGCCTGCCCCCACCCCCGTAAGAAGTCTCTGGGCCTCCCGCAGCTGTGTGGATGGCTCCGCCCCCACCCCTCTGACTCAGGCTGCCTCCTTGCTCCTTTGCTGCCACCATCCTGGGCGAGGGCTCCGCTGGTGGGGCAGGCAGCTGGGCGGTGGGCCGGCCTCCCGTGGCCTTCCCGGAGAGGGGAGCGAGGGCTGGGGCGGGGGCGGCGCGGCAGGTGGAGACAGAGAAGGGCGTGCTCGGCTGGTGTCCTGACCGCCCCTTGGTGCCGTCAGCCATTCTGTTGCTCCGCGGCCCGTTCTGGGCGCTGTTCCGCGAGGTGCCTGGGGTGCCTGGCTGGCATTCTGCGTGACGCGGAGTCCACGTTGCTATAACAACGCTCCGAGGCGCGCCATCGCAGCTCCCCCAGCTGGCCTCCTCTGCCTCTGGCTCTGTGGTGCACACGGGCGCACATGTGCGTGGGGCCGAGCATTTGGCCTGGGCGTGTGGGGGGGGGAGGGCAGAAATCGGTCAGGGGGATGGTGGCCTGAGACTGGATGAGAGCATGAACTGGGGCTCTTTGACTCCGGGTCTTTGCGCCCAGATGCACCTTAGAGAGGTGAGGGTGTGTGCCCAGGTCCCCCGTGGGAGGGGACTCACTCTGGCCCGCAGCCAACTCTCCCGCGGAAGGAAACAAGAACATCAGTAGTCACGATTCCCCAACACCTCTTTTGCCGTGTCCTCCCCTTGGGGAGGGGTTCTGGGTTCCGGCCGGCCGGCCTGAGGCGGCAGCATCCGTGGGAGCCAGCAGCCACCCCCTGGCCACACACACGGGCCCACCTTGGCAGACAGACGGCTGGGGGACCCGCTTCTGCCCAGTTGCCTGGTGGTCTGGGGCAAGTTCTACCCCCTGGGCCTCCACCAAGGGTCTCCTGTGGCCAGGACCTGGGTGATGGCTGTGCCTGCCTCGGGGGAATGAGTCGGGTGGTAACGTCTGGGAAGGTCTTGTCGGGCCTGTCACATCAAGGTGGTTGTGTCCACGCTCTTACTGTCAGGAAAACCACGTGGAGGAAAAGAAGGAAAGCGCCAGCCCTCAGTCTCCCTGCCTCTGCTCCCTAACACTGCCGCCAGCCCCGAGCCCTGTGTACGCCCTGACTTCCACCACGGGTGCCCCTGCTCCTGTTTGGAGGCCGCAATGGGTGTGTGAAGGAGAAGGCGTGGACACCTGGGCCTGGCCACCAGTTGGCTCCCTTGGTGCCTCATGGCCCCGGCACCCGGCTGCGGGAGGGAATAACTCGTCTGCAGACATTTACGGAGTGGGCCAGGTGCCAGTGATGCAGAAGTGGCTGAGATGGGGCACCGGCCGTGGGCCACTCACCATGTGGCCCAGCCACTTGCCGCTGGTGACCAAATCGGGGGTCAGCCTGGGCTCATCCTGGGCCAGGCCGTGGCCTGGGTGGGGACCAAGTGTCCCCAATGAACGTCTTTCCCAGGGAGCAGAGATGAACAACACGGGGTGGGCCATTTGCAGAGGTTCGCACTATGTCGAACCACATATTGGCTGCTCCAGATCCTTGCTGCCCGGGGCAGCTCCTGGGGCACCGGGCAGCCTGTGCCCAGTGCTGGAGTGCCAGGGGTCCCTCAGCCAGCACAAGGACTCGAGCTCGCCGCTCCGGCCCCGGGGACGCATCCGTGACCAAGGCTGACACATGCCATGGCCCGGATGCCTGTGCATACCACCGCCCTCCAGCCCCTCAGACTGTCCTGTCCTCCCTGTCGTCCTGCCCTGTTGCCCAGCCCAGGAGCGCTGATGTGTGTGCCTGGTTAAGTGAGGGCATTCGTTTTATTTCTCCCGAAAATAAGAAGCGACGTGTGCCTGGCAGAGAACTCGGAAAGCCCGAGCAGCTCACACCCTGGGTGCTGGGACCCAAGCGCGGTTCATGTGCCCACGGCCTCCCCTGACCTGCCACTCAGCCTCAGAGCTCCGAGCAGCTCTGTGACCACCTAGACGTATGATTTGCCCCCTGCAGGGCACCTGTTTAGCGCGTGCGCTTCAGCGGCTGTAGCACACTCACGGGTTGTGGTTGCCGGACGCTTTCACCCCTGCAGATGGAAATCCCCGGCCCACAGAAGTCACTCCCGTTCCTGTCTCTCATCCACCTGCCAGCCCCTGGTTTGCATCTGTCCGCATAGGCTCGTCTGTCCTGGACATTTCGTAGAAGTGGGATCTGCCCTCGCGTGGCTCTCCGTGGCGTTCACAGCTGTCCCGCTTCGTCTGCCAGGGTGGCGGTCTCAGCAGGTTCATCCGACTCTTCCACGCGCTGCCTTGACCGTGACAGAGCTGACGGACGGCGACGCTCTCAGCTCTCCTGTGCTGGGTGTGCTGAGTTTTGAGGGCTGTGTCCGCCCGTGAAACCGCCACCGCCGCCGTGGTCAACGTTCCCGCCCACTGGCAGGTCCCCCCGCACCAGACGCGCGCGCTGCCTGTTCTAGAATTTCACATTCGTGGTGTACCACGTGAACTCTCCGTGGTCTGGCTTCCCGTGTGTGACGCGATGTCCCCGGGTGTCCTGTGCCTGCAGGCCCACCATATTCTGGAGGGCGGGTGCGGGTTTGTCTCTTCCCCCGTGGGGACACCGACCCACCCGCCTGTGGTTTCCCCCGGGCTTGTTTCTTGGGTGGCTGGGCCGTGCACGTTTCTTCTTTGGGTTATCTGCACACATCCTGGCTGGTTTTCATCACCCTCGAATGTGTTTAAAGATCAGTTTGTAGGGGTGCCTGACATGTGAACGTGAGCAGCCTCTGTCCCGTTGTGGTGCGGGTCTTTCTAGCGTTGCTGCCTTTTAAACTTGCCGCTGTTGCATTTTGATTTACAAAATCTTTTTTAAATTTAATACGCTGCCAAATGTGTTTTCTTGTGTGTGTATGTGTGTGTGTGTTTAACATTACTTTTGTATTTCTGAGATGTGTCTTTTGGGTTGCTTTAATCTTTTATTTATTTTTATTTTTTATTTTATTATTATTTTTTTATTTTAGAGAACGAGTGAGTACAGGGGAGGGGCAGAGGGAGAGAGAGAGAGCGAGCATCTCGAGCAGGCACCAACGTGGGGCTTGATCCCCAGACCGTGGGATCATGACCTGAGCCAAAACCAAGAGTCAGATGCTCAACCATCTGAGCCACCCAGGTGCCCCTGATGTTCTATATTTAATACGTTTTCAAAATCTTGGGGCGCCTGGGTGGCTCAGGCGGTTGAGCGTCCGACTTTGGATCAGGTCACGATCTCATGGTTCGTGAGTTTGAGCCCTGCTTTGGACTCCGTGCAGACAGCTCAGAGCCTGGAGCTGCTTCTGATTCTGTGTCTCCCCTGCTCATGCTCGCTCTCTCTCTCTCTCTCTCTCTCTCAAAATAAATAAACATTAAAAAAATTCTTTTAAATCCTCAACCCTTTGGTCCTTGTGGATTGGCTTTGTTTAGGTTTTAGATGAGGAACCAGTTGGCTTGGTGTCTTCTGGATCTTCTGTGCTCACCGGTGTGTCAAGCACGGGGTAAGGGAGGACACTGTGGCCTGGTGGGGGGAGGGGTGAGCTCCGGGAGGGGAGGGCCCCTTCCTTGGTGCCTGTGTGAACTCCGGTGAGCATCCGTCCCTCCATCCCTCCGTCCCTCCATCCCCCCATCCCTCCATCCCTCCATCCCCCCATCCCTCCATCCCCCCATCTCTCCATCCCTCCGTGTGCCTGGAGTCCTCGCTGAGGAAGGCGGTCGGGCAGGGCCCCTGCGGGTGGCTGTGAGCTCAGCAGTCACTTCTCCTCGACCCTGGTCTGCGGCTGCGCCCCTGCCCAGCCTGGGTCCTGACGGGGCCGCCTGAAGCCACTGCTTCCCCAGGGCAGGTGGACTGTCAGCCGGAGTGTCCGCTGGTGGGTTTGTGCGTTCCTCATTTGCACCCTGCGGGTGGCAGGGCCTCTGGTCCTCAACTTGTCCTGTCCCTGCACCTTCCCCAGGGCTCAGGTCTCCCTGTGAGGGATGGCAGGGACAGGCGCTCCTTGTGGCCCCGGTGGCTGAGCCTGTCCCGCTGTCCCGCACTCACTCCTGGGCGCTCTGTGGGACGCGGAGTGCACACAGCGGGGACAGGAGTGGCTCTGTCCTGTCACAAGGCTGGCGAGTGACACGTGGGGACCTGGGCCTGGGGCTGTCCTGTAAAGAGGGAGCTGGTCACCAGCCTCCCGCCTGGGGTACCCCCTCCTCCCTTCTTCCGTCCACACGTTGTTCTTCCTTTGCTGTGGCCTGGGCCTGGGCTTGGTAGGGACCGAGCCGTGTCTCCCGTGTGGGACCCCCGGAGTGGGGGCTGGGGGTGGAAGCAGGCTCCTGCTTTTGGGGCCGTGCCGCGAGGACCGTGACATGGGCCGGTGGGTGCGATGGTGTTTTCCGTGTGAATGATCTGATGTGTTCTCTCCAGGATCAGGGCTGTGAGACACTGTGCCCCGTGCGCCCTCAGATTGGTGGGGGCGGGGACTCGGCCGGAGACGCATCATGGACTGCCCGGCGGGTGGCTCTGTGGCTGGTTGCTACCAGGCCTGCCTGGCAGATGCTGAGGAGAGAGGAAGCTGGTGCCCGCCCCAGGGCCTGTGCTGCGTGGGTGCCCACCCCCTCCCCTCCACCGCCCCCTCCCCTCCACCCGCCCCCTCCCCTCTACCTGCCCACCCCCTCCCCCTCCTCAGCCCACCCCCCTCCACCTGCCCCCTCCCCCACCCATCTCCCCTTCCACCTTCCCCTCCTCCTCCCCCCTCCCCTTCCTCTTGCCCACCCCCCTCCCCCTGCCCCCCTCCCCCTCCACTTGCCAACCCCCGTCTACCTTCCCCTCCCCTCCCTTCTCCCTCTCCCCCTGCCCACCCCCCCATCTGCTCCCTCCCCTCTACCTGCCCCTTCCCCCTTTCCTCTCCCCTTCCACCTGTCCCCTCCCCCTGCCCACCTTCCTCTTTCCCCGGGTGGGGATGTCTTATGCAGGGGCCTAGAGGCAAGGAGGGACGGGCCTGCTGCTGCCCACACTGCCTTGCTCTGTGGTGATCCTGACCTGTCCCTGCTTCCCACAGGCACAGGGTGGGCAGCAGCTGGGAGGTCACCCATGTTGTCACAGGGCCCCGGATGCGGAGTGCACTGTGGGTGCCCGGCGGCCCCGAGAGATGTCTTGGAGCACGGAGAATGGGGCCCGGTGTGCCGTGGCCCCAGGCGTGCTGTCCTCTGGCAACGCCACCCAGGTGGGGGGGCCACCGCTGGGCAGGCCCTGGAGGCGAGGTGTTCCCGGGTCGCGCCTGTTCACGGTGTTCGCACCGTGTTTCTGGTAGAAAGGGGACCGGAGCTCCCGGGTCTGGGTGCCTGCCCCGCGGGTTGTGTCCAGCGTGCACTTGTGTGCGGTGACGGTCTGGTGGGTTTGCGAGCCACAGAGGCCTTTCCAGGCCCCCTGAGGGCAGGGCGCGGGGCCCCGGGGGTCCCCCTTTGCCATCTGGCCTCTTTCTGCCCCCTCTCCCAGTGCCTCTTTCCCATTTCAAACTGTTTTCATTTGAGAGCATTCTTGAGGGGCCTCGGTTCATGGAGTTCCCGCTTCTGAAGTGACGTGCTGAGAAGCCGTGTCCCCGGCGACCGGCCCCACCCAGTCCGCCCAGGTTTGGCTTCTCTTTCTGGGGCTTCATCTTGCGGGGTTGTGTTGTGCACCCTGTGTGCTGAGTCCTCCCTCCTTCCTTCTTGTCTGTCTGCTTCCCCGCCTCTGCCTCAGGGGTCCCAGTGCCTGCGGGGCTCACCCTGGTGGCCCGTCTCTGGAGCGCCAGCCTGCGGCCAAGAGCCTGTGCTGGGGCAGATCCCTGCGTGGCAGCAGGACCTGTTGGTGGGCTTGCCCTGCAGAGCTCCAGGGCCAAGGCCCTCTGCTGCGTGGCGGTCTTGGGGTCCCTGATGTCCGAGTCCCCACCTGTCACCGACCTGGGCTCCCGCAGCAGCCTGAGGCAGGTCCCGGGGACGGTGGCCGATGGACAGTGCTGGCGGGAGCTCTGAGGCCCACCCTGGCCTCCTCCAGGAGGGCGGCGGTCACTGAATTATATTCGCTCTGCTGTGGCTTCTTGGGCACGTTGGGGGTCGAGTGGGTGTCGGGGGGAGGGTCCGGGTTGTCCCTGTCGTCTCCCTGCCTCCCATTGGTGTGAGGCCGGGCCGGGTCCTGGGCTCCCAGGGCCCTGACCTCTGAAGGGGGTGGGGAGGGTCTGGACACCAGCCCGGTCTGACTTGTAGCTGCTTCAAAAGCCGGAGGGGGCTCTTCCCAGGGAGCTGGTCCTGGGTACTGCCCTCCTGTCTCCCCGTCTCTCCTTCCTGTGGCACCAGAACAGACGCACGCACACACGCGTGTCTTTTGAGAGCCCAGCGTCCCCGCAGACAGGTGAGGGAGGAAAGTGCTAGGAAGGGGGTGGGGCCTGAGTGGCCAAGGGGCCCGGAGGAGAGAACAGGAAGAAAGCAGAAGCAGGGGCGGGCGCTTAGACCCCACAGGCCCACCCGCGGGGTGGCCTCGCTGAGTGTGCCTTGACAGGAGACAGCAGGGAAGTGGCAGGAGGGCTCACTAGTTAGTGTTCGGAGGCCTCTGCACAGGCTCACTGTCCCCCCAGCACCCCGGAGGCTGAGGAGAGGGCAGGGCGCCCGTCCCTCGTGCGGTCTTTCCTTTGACGATGTTGGAATTGTGCGTCCTGCCTAGGAAGCTTCCCTGCGCTCGGGTGAGCTGAGAATCCCCATTTCTTGTCTGCTGCACGTGTGTGTGTACGTGGGTCTGTCTCGACACTTCCTTATTCCGTCGGTTGACGTCTTCACGCACAGAGTTGCAGATTTGGAAGCGCTCTGGTGTTTATTGTACTAGCTTTACGGAGAGAGAATTCACATACCCTGAAGCTCACCCTTTGGAAACGTATAGCCCAGCGGTTTTCGGGCTGTTCACAGAGCTGTGCCTCCGTCAGCACTCTCTCATTCCAGAACCTTCTCGCCGGCCTAAAAGAAAGCGCACAGCCAGGAGCAGTCCGTCCCCATCCCTCTGCCCCAGCCTCCGGCAGCCACCTGTCTGCTTTCTGTTCCCACGGATTTGCTCGTGCTGGACGTGTCTCCTAAGTGGAATCACACACGTGTTGTTTCCGTGCCGGATCCTTTCTGCCCGTAGAATGTTCTCCAGATCCGTCCGTGTCGTGGCCTTTGCCCGCCCGTCATTCTCAGGATGTCGGGTCTGGGGATAGTGGTCCTTCCCGTTAGTTGTTTGCTGTTTTCCTGGATATCGTCTGTTCCTCTTGCCTTTCCACGCGCACTCACCCTCAGCCTCTGAGCTCCCTAAGGAAGCTTGCTGGGGTTTTTATCGGGGTGGGACAGCGGACATCTTCATGAGGCCGGGTCGTCCCATCTGGGAGCAGGGGGGGGGTCTTTCTGCTGGAGCGGTTCTGCCCCTCTGTCCCCCTGGAGGGATTTACAGGTTCCTCTTAGACGTGCTTCCCGGTTCCTCTCTCGTCCCTGCACGTGTGTTCCCGGGTGTCCTGTCCTTTTCGTCGTCGGTGCTGTGTCTTTGCTGCTCCGTCCTCTCCCTGGCGTCCGTGTGTGGAGGGTCCTGCCCTCTGATGGCGAATTTCGCACCCTCCTGCAACACCCGCATCTTTGCCTTTCGGCATTCAGGCTGGGTTTTACACACATGCCCTCGTGTCGGTGGCAAAGAGACTGTGCGTTCCGTTTCCTCGTCGCCCCTCGGTGGCCTCTGCCGTCAGGCCGCGTGGGCCGGTGCCTCCGGAGCGGCGTTGGGCGGTGCTGGGCGTGGCGGTGCTTGTGCCCTCTCCTGGGCCTTCTGTCTAAGGGGCGCTGACCTCATCATCTCCAGAAAGTTCTCCTCTGTTTCCGTCAAGGGTTTGGTGGCCATCTGTGGACAGCTTGTAGGCTTCCCTGTGGTCCACTGCTGTGGCTGCAGGCTCCTGACGTTGACTATGCTTTACACTCAGGGAGGAAGAAACACCTGGGGGGTTGGACTTTGTTTTCTTAGGAACCTATGGAGTGTTTTCACATCATCGCAAAACCGGTTCGCCATTTGTTTTTGGACCGCGTTTATCAGGTTTCGGTACCAATGTGATACGTGCTTCACTGAAGAGAGTCGGAAAGTTTCCCTCCATTGTCAGCGCCCCGGAATAATTTATGGAGCATTGGAAATGTGGCAGAATTCCCCTGCAAAACCATCTGGCCCTGGTGTTTTGTGGGGGTGGCTTCATGATAACGGTTTCTATTTCTTCTCTCCAGATTCGTCTGTTCAGGCTGTCTCGGGTGGGTCACTTTTGGTGAACCTCACTTTCCGGAGACACAACCCCCTTCATCTGTGTTGCACCACTTTGGCGTGTAGACGTTGGAAAGCACAGCCTTACGATTCCGTAACCTTCTTTCTGTTTCAGCGACTGTTCTTTCTTTCTAATTTTTCACATGACATATCTCTGCTTCCTCCCTCTTTTCTTGAGCGTGTTTGTGGTTGTCTCCTTTGTCCGTAGTTGAGAAAATAGGGTTTTGACTCACAAGTCAGATCTATTGTTTTTCCGTTTCTTACCTCATTAATATTTGCTTTTATTTATGTTGTTTCTTTGGGTACTCTTGAGTTATCCTATTGCTTTTTTTAACTTACTTTTTTTAAGGGTGGGTGTATTCATTGGAACATCTTGGGCTGCAAATAACAGGAAATCAAACTGACGTGAGCTTACGTGACGTGGGAGCAGCCCACGAAGCTCACGGGAAAGCAAAGGCGGGCAGGAGGCAGGTGTTGGGGATACCGCACTTTTCCGTGGCTCCCCTGCGCGTGAGCTGCTGCAGGCCCCCCGGGCCTGCGGCCACAGGACGGCCGCAGGCCGAGGGGACACGGACGGCAGGCACAGGAGTCGACGTCATTCCTGCCACACCGCCCTCCACCCTCGGAGCGCTGTGCGCGGTGGGCACCTTAGCTGGCAGTGCGTGGGTAAACGCATGGCTTTTTCCAAACCCTTAAACCAAGAATTTTGTTTGTTTTCACCTTTTTCCACGAAACGTTCAGTGTCGTGGATTTTCCTCTGGTCACTCTTTTAAATGTATCCTATCGATGTGTTTGTGTGATGTTTTCACTCTTTGGTTCTTTTTTGGGAATTTCCAAAGTTTTGTTTGTATTTTTTCTTTCTTCTCCTAAGAGTTGTTTAATGCATTGTGTTTAAAATAGGAGGGGCTTCTTGGTTTTCGGACACATTTAAAATACCTGATCATGCTGATGCCAGTGCCTTAGTTCCCCAGCCTCAAGCGTCCGTCCGTGGACACGGCACGTTTCTTCACTCACGTACGCGTGCTCTGCTTTCCTTCTTTCCTTCAGTTTTTAATATTTATTTGTTTTTGAGAGAGAGAGATAGAGACAGGGACAGAGCATGAGCAGGGGAGGGGCAGAGAGAGACAGAGGGAGACCCAGAATCCGAAGCAGGCTCCAGGCTCCGAGCTGTCGGCACAGAGCCCGACGCGGGGCTCCAACTCACGGACCGCGAGATCATGACCTGAGCCGAAGTCGGACGCTCAACCGACTGAGCCACCCAGGCGCCCCTAATTTCATTTTTAACTTAAAAGTTTTGGGGCACGATAATTCTAGGTTACAGAAGAGTTACCAGATGGATAGACATCCAGTGTGCACCCCGGTGCCCCTCCCCACCTTGGCTTTGTCCTTCCGTGTGTACGTGTGTGCACGCACGCGTACGTGTTCCCTTCTGGACCGCTTGATGGTGAGCGGCAGACAGGATGCTCCCTGGTCCCCAAACACACCATCTTGCACAACCGCGGCGCGGCAGTGCCAGTCGGGAAAGTAACACAGGTACAACTCTCGTCCCAGGATCTTGTTCGTGTTCTTCGGGGCAGAGCTTGTGAATTGTCCTCATAACACCTTCTTACAAAAGAAACCCAGGACCGCCTGTTAGTTTCAGCGATGACGTGTCTTCAGCATCCTTTGCTCTGGGACGATCCCTTGGTCTTTGTGTCCCGAGATTGTGTTTGTGAAGATGGCAGGTCAGTTATTGAGTAGACGGCTTCCCAGTTTGGTCGTTTCTGCTGTTTCTCGCGGCCCTCGCGGGGGTGGGGGGGAGGGATCGCGGAGGTGCCGTCGCGTGCTCCTCCGTGCGCGGTGACCGTGTTCACTTAGATCATTTGGTTAAGGGGATGTCTGCCAGCTGCCTCTGAAAAGTTACAGTTTTTCCATTTTTAATTAGCAGGTATCTTGGGGAAGATCTTGGAGCCTGTGCGACTGGCCTCTCATGTAGCAGACCTGTCCCGGCAGCTGTAGCACCCTGGACACGCTTGTCTGAATCAGGGTCGTGACGGCCGCCCCTCCCCCACTCCCTCTGCGTTATCGGCTTTCTGCTCGAAGGAGGAGCTTTTCCTTTTTTCCCTCATTTATTTATTGGTGACCGTGTGGACCCGTGGGTTTTTATTTTGTTCAATGATTGTAATCCTTCGTTACTGTTACTTATTTTGGGGCTCAGACTGTCCCGGATGTGGCGATGGAAGCCTTCCCACCTGCTCCCGCGTCCTTTGGTGACGTCCCCACCTACCTTGGAGCACTTCCCGCTCTGTCGAGCGAGCGGGAACACCCTGTTCTCGGTGTATCTGTTCCCTGCTCTGCCCCAGCCCTGGGATCAGCCGTGTCTCCGGGGAGTCTGAGTTCTTCTTGGGGAAAAATGGTGTTTTAGCATCAAGATCAGCGTGCTGGGTGTGCTCCCTGCTGTGGGGAGACGAAGCGAGGAAGTAACGAGCTTCTCTCTCTCTCTCTCTCTCACACACACACACACACACACGGCCATGCCTGTGGTGACATCGACCCGCACAGGCCTGTGCGTGTTGAAACCTGAATCCGAACGGGAGACTCCAAGCTCCGGTCGAGTGGTGCTCCCTGGGGAGGGTAAGGGTGCTGGGCAGAGGTGAAACAGGCTGAGGGGAGGTATCCTCCTGCTGCTGCCCGGGGAGGGTGCCGAGGGCCGGTGGCCGGCTCCCAGGTCCTGCCTGTCTCTGTGGTTTGGAGTGAGTCACTTTCTCTTTGTGCGTTCAGTGTTGTCATCTTAAAAATTGGGGTTTGGGTTGGGTCAGGGAGTATCCGGCACAGGTGACCCCACCCCTGCCGCGGACGCACGGTAGACGTCCGTCCTCACACAAGGCTGCCTGTGAATCCAGACGCGTCCCAGACGTTGCCTGCGTGACGCTCCTGTCTTGGTGCTGGGTGTGCCCGGATCGGCCGAGCGTGCCGGGTAGCCGGGTCTTGTGACGTCGTGGCCTTCGCCCAGGGTCTCCAGGCCGGCTTGGCTTCCACAGCACCCGTGAGGGCACGTTGGTGAGACAGGCATTTTGGGGGGCCCACGGGCAGCAGTCCGTTGAGGGAAGCGCGGGCGTAGAGGGTAGCGGCCCAGCCTGACGCTGCTCCCCTGGGCTGACTCGTGGTGTCCACCTGCCCCGATCGGCAAGCCGGGGCTGCCCGGCCTCTGCCTGGAGCAGCGTGGGCGGGACTGGGCATCGCCATCACAGCCTCCAGCCTTGCCCTCCCCGGGGGCAGCGCTGCGGTCTCTGGGCAACACAGCTCTGGGGCTCCTGCCTCCCTGGAGCGGCGTGGCCGGGGTTGGTGGCTGGGCCCCGGGCGGAGCCGTGCGCGGGGCAGCGCTGGCTTCGGGTCCCCTCCCAGAGGGCCTCCTCGGTCGTGCCAGGCGTGCGGCCAGGTGAGCGGAAGGTGGTTCGCAGCAGGACGGTCCGGGCGGTGGGGGGAGGCCCCGGCCAGCTTTCCTTCTGCACCGCCTGGTACCACGCTCTTCTTCTACCCGGCCCTGCCTCCTCCAGGAAGCCTCCCCGCCTCCCTGCTGACCCCTCACACGGCAGGCACTGAAGGGAGCCGGCGCCCGTTTGCCGCTCTCTGTGTTGGACACGTTTCGGGTCATGGCTTGGGTCCTGTCCCTCAGCCCGGCTCTGTGCCCAGAGAAGGGCTCGCCATGTGTCCAGGGAGGGGCGGGGGGTCCCGGTGCCGCCGCGGCCCGACACCCACTTGGGTCCCAGAGGGGCGGGCGGGTGCAGTGTTGCCTGGAAAGGCAGATCGACCAGGGCTGTGGTTGTGCAGGGGTGGGGAAGAAGGGCAAGAGAGGGGCAGCAGGGTAGAGACGGGCGAGGACTCAGGTGAAGGACAGCGCCCCAGGCCAGAGCCCAGGCCTGAGGGCCAGGTCCCCAGGGCTGTCGGCAGGGCGAAGTCTGGGTGGGACCGAGGCAGGGTCCCCATGATGGTGCATCGGTCTCCCGCCTCCTTCCTTGTCTGTGCCCAGCTGGAGCGTGAGGCCCCACGGGCAGGGGGGACTGTGTGATGCTGAGTTTGCTGTGTCCCCATCACAGCGCAGGTCAGCGGTCCAGGGAATGCAGGCCCAAAGGTGAACTCACTCCTTGCTTAGCTCACTGAGGGCTGGACAGCTGCCCATTTTACACTTGAGAAGACAGACGCCTGCTCTCCATCCTTGGGGTCCCCTTCAGCTTGAGGGCTACCCTAGTCTAGAAAATACCGTCCTTTGTCTGCTGCCAGCAAGGTCAGCCGGGGTCTCGGGGCTCCCCTGCCTCTGACGGCCCCAGGCCGATGGAAGGAAGCTGCAGGCAGAGGTCATGTCCTGCTCGGGAGCCCGTCTGGGGCAGAGCCGGCCCTGTCCTGGCCCTGGCACCGGCCCTGGAGTCCAGGCCGCTGGACTCCAGCCTGGAGCTGTGTCCGCTGCTCTCTCCCGACCAGGGTCCGGGGGCGTCCTGCTGTCCATCTGTTCTCTCCTCTGGGGCCTAGGGGCTTTGTCCTGGGGGCAGGGCCGTGTTTCTGGGGCGTTCCCTGGCACCCCCCGCTTCCTTTGCTGCCCCAAAAGCAGGATCTGGGCACCACAAGGACAGACGGCTCCCTCAGGCTGCTGGCAACGAGCCTGGCGCCAGCCCTGCGGGTGCAGGGCCCCAGGAGCCGGCGGCTCGAGGAAGCCGCTCGACGGGAGGCCTGCTCGGGAGCAGGCAGTGTTCCCGTGGCCTCCGGCAGCTCCGAGGCGGTCCAGGGCCCTTCCCGGGTACTGCGGCCCATCAGCATCCCCCACCCCCGGCCCTCCCGTGGGCCTTGCTGCCGCTTCCGCCCGCCTGGGCCCCCGGTGGCCGCCCCGGCCTTTGTCCAGCTGCTCCCCCTCCCCGTCTGACTCCACCGCCGCCTGCCGCCTGCCCTCGCCCGTTGAGGGTCGGGGCGCGAACTGGCTGCCGGCGGCTGAGTGGGAGCGGTGTGGAGGAAGCTGATGGCGCGGCCCGGGCACAGGGCGCCTGGGGGACCTGAGTGTGTGCCCACGGCCCCTCGCTGTCTCCCAGCGATGGGGGTGGGGGGGGCGGCCCTGCTGGGTTCTGGGTCCCCCAGGGGCTGGAGCAGCGGGCCCAGGACAGGTACTGGTGTTTGGTGTTTCTGGTCCTCAGGCTGGGGCGCCTCTTTGTGGCTCTGGCAGTGGGGCAGCCTCACCCCCGTCTGCCGAGCAGACGCTGGTGGCACATGTTGCGGGTGGTGCCCGGCGAGAGGAGGTTGCGAGCCAGACGAGGCGGCAGGCTAGGGGTCTTTTCCCTTCCCTGCCTCTGCAGGTGGGCTGCTCATTGTCCTTTGCTTGCCCGGATGCAGCTGAGGGCAGCCCCCGTGGCCTCCGTTTGCCCCTCAGTGGTGCTGTGGGCTCGGCCCCTCTGTCCCTTTCTGCTGCCCTCCCTGCGCTGGGCACATTGTGGGCTCGGGCTGGGGGTCCCTAGTGTTGCCCCCTCTCCCCACCAGCCTCTGTCACCTCCTCTGGCAGGCCCCGGGCTCCCCTGTGTGCGGGCTGCCCCTCCCTTCCGACCCAGTCGGCTAGTCCTTCCTGCGCCCGTTTGGACCCCGCTTGAGCTGCTTCCTCTGGGGAGCTGCCAAGCCCGCCCAGTCTGGGGCTCTAGCCATGGCCCCCGGTCCCCACAGCTTCCTGTCCCAGGGGACATTCCCGCCGACTTCCGACAGATGCTCACGACCCCAAGGCTGTGCCGGGGCCCACCATGTTCACACCGGACACGGTGCCCAGTGCGCTGTGCCTGCCTGGGGTCCTCGTAGCCCCCCCAGGACAACATGCTGACCCTGGGGCCACCCTCCAGGCATCTGAAGAAAGTGTGGGTCTCTGCCTGGGTCGTCTGCTCAAGGCAGACACCCCCACAGCCTGCTGCTCTGTTTCCAGACTCCTCTTTCTGCGTGATGATCTCAGTGGAATCTTAAAAATGAAGCTTTAATGTTTCAGGATTATACACATACAGAGTGTAGAGAAAAAATGAGCCCTACGTGGTTATTTCGGAAAAACAGGGATTCCAGTTTCCTCTTCCCAGGGTCTGCTACTTTTGATCTTCTAGATCTTTGGGTAACTTTTCTCTGAATAACATGCTCGTTCACCACTTCTCCGTCGTTTCCAACAGTTAGACACTATCTACTGTCTTGCAAGATGACGACTGAAGTGTCCTTTCACACGTGTGCTTGAACTCACACACATGCACACTGAGCACACACATGACTCACACACCTGTGCACACACGAGCACACACACCTGTGCAACACGCTCGAGCACATGCATGCATACAGCACATGCATGCACGCACACACTTGTGCACACACACTCGAGCACATGCACACACATGTGCAGACACGCCCAAGCACACACATGCACACACACACGCGCATGTGCTTGAGCGCACGCACGCTTGGTTGAGCATACACGCACACACACATGCACACGCTCGAGCACATACACCTGTGCACACACGCTCGCGCACACACACTTGCCCTCCTCCAGCACGGCTCCGTGCTGCATCCTATTGGCAGGTGGATGAGGCCGTTCCTAACTGCAGCCGTTGAGGGCTGAGCCTCGTCATTACCTGGGATCGTCCTTGTTTCCCCTTCACCGTGTTTCCCTGGGGCTCGGTTAGGTCCAGACGCCGCGGCCATGATTGCACCCTCCCGAGGATGTGTGTCTGGAACCTTCTGCCGCTCTGGAACCTTCAGTCGCCCCCCTGGCCCTGGCACAGCTTGGGCCCTGGGCCTCTTGGCTCGTGCTGCAGGTGGTCGTGCCTGTTTTCCTGGGTTCTCCGTCCTAGGTGGAGTGTGGACTCTTGTCCTCTCCCAAGAAGGGCAGGGAAGGGCCTGCACCGTGTCAGAAAGTGTCTTCTGTGCCCTCACGGGGCTGCCGTGGTTTTAGGTTCTGTCCTCATGGCTCATGAGGGCCGTTGCCTTGAGTTTCTGGTTGCTCATCCCCTTCCCTTGGTTTCCTCTGTCCCCACGATTCCCGTCCCTCGGAGGCAGGAGGCCCATCCTGGCCTCCGGTCCCGTTCTGTCTCTGTTCTGCTTCCTGGGGCAGACGTCTCCCACCTTTGCACCAAGCGCCGCACTTGGGCGCCGTGGTGTCCCCAGCACCTTGTGTGCCCCGGGCGCCCCGGACAGCGTCCTGTGGGGCTTTGGGGGCAGTGCTTCCTGTCTCCAGGGCTGGTGGCGAGGGGCTGGGTGACCTGGATTTGCCCCCAAGGAGGCCACCTGGGGAGGTCGTGGGCACTGGGGTCGCCCCATGAGATCCGAAACCCTTTTCTGCCGGCCGTGTGGCCTTGGGCGCTTACCCCTCTGTGCCTCAGTGTCCCTGTCTGCGGCGTGAGCAGTGGTGGGGTGTCCTCGCAGCTGCTCGTGAGGACGGCGTGCAAGCCCGTGGAGGCGCGCAGGGAAGCGTGAGTGTGCCCGCTACTCTGGGCGCCAGCCCCAGCCGTTTCCTCGCCACGTTACACGGCTCTTCCCGGTGCCGCTCGCTCCGGGTTGTGTCCCCGTGTGTCCTGGGCTCCGTCTTCCACGTCCGACGTGCTCCCGTCAGGGGCTGGCAAGCGTGCGGGTGCCCGGCTTGCCGCGCCGAGACCTCCCCTCCAGGCCGGCGGTCACCCCTGCGTCCTCTCTTGCTGCTGGCTCCTCCCGCTCTCCCTGCGCGGCCCGTCTCCCCTCGTGGGGCATCCGGGAAGCCAAGTCCAGCGGTGACCTCGGCAGGCATCCGGGATGTGAGGCCCGCACTCCTTGGAGCACGTGCGGGGCCCCCGGGGCCCCCCCTGACAGCTGTCCTGTTGGGGCCAGATTTCGTCATCCGCTCCAACCACCACCGTCCCATCGCAGCCGGA
This sequence comes from Acinonyx jubatus, assembly GCF_027475565.1. Lineage (NCBI taxonomy): Eukaryota > Metazoa > Chordata > Mammalia > Carnivora > Felidae > Acinonyx > Acinonyx jubatus. The sequence continues at coordinate 1,927,153 of NC_069394.1, forward strand.
AGCAGCTGTGAGAACCAGCGCGTCCGTCGAGCCCGCCTGCGGATTTACCGGGAGCCGGGCGGCCCGTCTTCTTGCTGAGCTGTTCTGTCCGGGCACATGCAGTTGTGTGTCCTAAAGTTGTGTCACTTACTTAACAGCTGATGGATTTACTGTTGTTCTAAGATGAGTTACTGAATATAGCTTTATAACCATGTTTTAATTTGTAACCCAGTAAGCACCAGTGGACGTCCCGCCCGTAAACCAGAGCTCTTTGGGGTGCTCCGGAGTTCCTGGCCGTGGAGGGGCCCTGGCTGGCAGACGGCTCGGGCAGCCCGCTCCGTGGGCCCCCGCCGGCCCCGGGAGCTCTCAGGTCCAGCCCTGCCCTCTCGCGCTCTCGCGTGGGCTTTTGTCCAGGGCAGTGGAGTAGTGGCTGCGATGTGCTGGGAGCCCAGCCCGGCCTGCCGGGAGTGCTCCGTGGGCCGAGCCAGCGCCGTCGGGACGTGGCCGATCAGCCGCTCGCCGGACGGGTCTCTGTGCACACGGCACGTGTGCGGCCACCCGGGAAGCTGATGACACTGGAGGGTCCTGGGGGGCAGTTCATGTCTGGAGATGTCCCTTCCGCCGCCCTGGAGCTGTGGTTCACCGGAGAAGCAGGTGGGGCGGGCAGGAGGCCGAGTGCCCGCGGCCGGGACGGCCGGTGTCGTGTTCAGGCGGCGATACAGGCGGTCGTGTTCCGAGAGTGCCGGGACCGTGGGTGTCACTTCCTGCTCTCTGTGTGCCTGGGAGGCAGGGCCTCGCGTCCCCCTGATCTTACAGATGGGGTCGCTGAGCCCACAGAGGGTCAGTGTCCCGTCCGAGCTGCATCGGTACACGTGTTGAGGTGGGTCCGGCCCAGGCAGCCTGTCCCCAGCCCTCCTGCCGACTCGTGAGGCTCAGAAGAACTGAGCTGGAGCCAGGGGCTTGGCGGGTTCACAAGCCCCGTGGGTTCTCAGCTCGGCAGGCAGGGGTGGGCTTGCTCAGGGGAGAGGTGATTCCCGGTGTCCTCACGTGAGGACGGTGGAACAGGTAGGCACCTGAAGGGGCTCAGTTGGGCGGAGATGCAGGGGTGGGGACGACGTGAAGCCAGGCCGGTGGGCTGGGCGGGCAGGGGCCCGAGTGACCCTGGGTCTGGAGCACTAACTCCTCTTCTCTCCCTTCCTGCTTTTTGTCTCCTCCAGCTCCGTGGGAAGGCAGTGGCCTTGCTCTCTGTAAAAAGATGTCCTATGGATCCATCGCTGGCAGTGGTGGCCTGGGGAGCCACAGCCCTTTTGGGGGACCCTCCAGACAAGGCTATCAGCCCCTAGGTAATGACAGTGGCTCGTGGTGTTGGAAGGGTGGCAGGGGTGGCAGTGGGCGGGTCTCTGCTGTGTCGCGGTGGTGGCAGGGGTAGGTGGGCTGTGGGAGCAGTGCTGCCTGTGGCCAGGGGCTGGGGCGGGGTGGTTGGTGTTGGACTGGGTCAGCACCAGGAGAGGCGGCCCGCCGTGGGGACGGACCTGGTGTCTGAGGCCATTCTGGCCTCAGGCTGGCACTCAGCAGGTGCCCCGAGCTGGTCTGGGGGTGCCTGGGGTACCTGGCCAACAGCTGAGTGGATGGATGGCCTAGACTGGTCTTCCTAATGACAGTGTGGTGCAGGGGTGTAATTTTTGCAACACACAGGGGAGGAAACTGAGGCCAGGCGGGCTTGGGGGCTCCATGCAGCTGGTGCAGGGCAGAGCGGGGACCCCCCTCTAGGACTCCCAAGTCCCCTTGCCCTGTCCCAGCACCGCCTCACTCTCAACAGCGTGGTTCTGGCTTCTTTGTCTTCTTCCTACTTTTGCCTGTGTGTGTGTGTGTGTGTGTGTGTGTGTGTGTGTCCGTCCGTCCGTCCCCACAGGCCCCCCTGCTGCCTTCGCATGTCTCAGAACTTTGTTCCGTACAATTTATTATTCTGCCGTTTGCTGGCTTTGCTCCTGAATCCCTGATGTCGAATGTCGCTGTCCCCTTGCGTCTTCCTGCTCTGTGGCTGCGTGGCACCTGCACGGGTCCACGTGCGAGGGCCAGCGTGGGCGTCTGTTTGGGGCGCCGTCGCCCGGCAGGTGCAGGGGACCCGTTGGCTGTGTCTGGGCTGCCGCGCATCCGAGGCGCGTGCTGGTCCCGCTCCAGTGCCCCTGGTGCCCCGTCCTGGTCAGCTGTGCTGGTGCCACCCCGGTGCCCTTGGCGCCCCGTCCCCGTCATGCCGCGTGGCAGCCGGTGGCGGCCGGTGACCGTGTGCGGTCTGTGGGTGGGGAACAGTGTCTTCTGGCTTCGCTTTCCATTTCTCTGGTGACCGATGGGTCGGGTCCATTTCTTCTCCAGCTGAGAACTCTTCCCGTTAACTCTCCTCTCAGGTTTGCCGTGTTCCTGCTGATCTGTAAGGGTCCCTTCTGCATCCTGGACGGACCCGTCGTCAGCTGGCCCTCCGCATCTTTGCCCGGCGGGGGCCTGCTTCCCTCTGTGGTGCCTGCTGGGCGGGTGCGGGCTGCTGGAGCGCCTGAGCGTGCCTGTGGTTTCTGTCACCTTTGCACTTTGGTTCAGTGTGACAAGTCCTGGCACGAGCTGGTACCGGGTTTCCTTTCCTACGACGAGGTTTGGCTTTCCGGGGTCAGTCTTTCACCACCTGGACTTCTGTTTACGGCGAGAGGTGTGTGTGGGGGTGGGGCCGTGATGCTGTTTCTCCAGTCCTGGGGCTAGTCTCCGTAGATGCCGTCCCATCCTGCAGGCCCGCAGAGCCAGAGTTCTGGGAGCTTCCGCGTGGGCTCTCTTGGTCAGTTTTTCTCTTCCTGCCCCAAATCCCGCCTTAGTTTTCAGGGTTACGGGTTTTGGTATTTTTTACGTAAGTCGCCCTACTTGTTTTTCTCAGACATGGCTTGGGTGTTTCTGGCCCTTCGTTCTTGAACATGAACTTCAGACTCCCGCCCCTCGGGCCTGGAGCACTGGCGGGAGCCGCCGTGCACCTGCCGCACTCACCTGGTACAGGTGAGTCCTGGCCCCGTCATCGCCGCGGGCTTCCGGTCCGTGAGTGCGCCTTTGTCTTCCTCAGATCTTCTTCCGTATCGTTCAGCAAAGTCTTACAACTTGTACCGTAGAAATCTTACATACCTTTTGTTAGCCTTGCTCTCACGAAGAACACGTGTTTGTCGATGCTGTCGTAAGCGGCACCGTTCTGAATATTACGCGTTCGAAATCTTTGTTGCTGGTTCACATACACGGGAACTGGTTTTTTAAAAAAGCAGTCTTGACGTTTTATTTAGTTTTTAAACTTTCAAGATGTGGACGGTTTCAAACATAGAAAAGTGGACATTGCAGCGCCCGGGTGACTCACTTGGTTAAGCGTCTGACTCTTGATTCCGATCGGGTCATGATCTCAGGGTCATGGGATCAAGCCCCGTGTCGGGCTCCATGCTGACAGCACAGCACCTGCTTGGGATTCCCGCTCCCTCTCCCCCTCCCCCTCCCCCTCCGTCTGCCACCCGCCCCCCTGCTCGTGTGTGCACTCATGCCCCCTCTCTCTCAAAAAAAGAAAAACAAGGAGTAGACACAATAACGTAGCGAGCCCCGGGGCTGCCTGCTCCACCTCATCAGGTTTCTACTCGTGGCCCGTCCAGCTCCTCGTGCCCTTGGCCTGCCCCTGCGTCATTCTGTGCTGAGTCCCAGACATAGCGCGCACCCTCCGTTGACATGTCCACGTGCCTCTGAGCGCCCCCAGAGGGCCTGGTCGGATGTGCCCCGCTGTCAATCACAGCTCGGTGGCCTCACGCTGGGAAGCGGGACCCTGGGAAGACCCGTGTGCTGACAGGCCTCCTACGTCTCTCGGAAGCTCGAGCTTCTCCATCGTTTTGGCCCTTTTTTCCTCGAAGTTTATTTCTTGAAGAAACCCCGTTTTTCCTGCGGAGCGTAATTGATTTTTGCCCCCCAACTTTATATCCTGCCGTTTTGCCAAACTCCTATTGACCGTAATCATTGTCTGCATGGTGTCATTCGTAAATAGTGACATTTTTTTCTCTTCTTCCCCAGTGCGTTCGCCCTTCTTCTGCCTTCCTGAGCCGCTCAGAGCCTCTGTGATGCTGAGCGACAGGGTGTTTGTCTCCTGTGTGAGTCTCTGGAGGGACAGGACTCCATGTTCCTTAAGTGTTTCTGGATTTTGCTGTAAAAGCATCGGGCGTAGTGTTCCCTTTGGGGAATGCTTTTTAGATTAGCACTTCATGTCTCCAGTTGTAAAAACTACCCAGGCTCTCTATTTCCTCTTGGGTCATTTTGGTTAAATCAAAGTGAGACCTCCGTCTGCTTCATGTAAACGTTCGAATTTATGGAAGTGAAATGCAGACAGTAGCCGCTGGTTGCTGATGAGGCAGCCCTGTGGCGTCGCTGAGGGCCTGGCCGGGGGCCGCCTGCCCTACGCTGCCCCTGCCCCACCACCTGGACGTGCGTGACCTCCCACGGACCGCGGCAAATCCCAAAGGCTGGGAGCACTCACTCTTGCGGTGGCTGCTGTGTTACTAACAGTCAAGGTATCTGGATCGCATTCTTTTTTTTTTTATTCCTGATAGAGTTTATTTGTACCTTCCTTATTTTCTTCTTTTACGATCGTGTTGACTGAGGCTTGGCAGTTTTGTAAGTCTCTCTGACGAACTGACTCCTGACTTTCTTGACACCTTCCAGTACATGCGTCTGTACGTGATTGATCTCTGCTCACATTTTTATTGTTTTCTTCCTTTTTTCTTGAAGCTGGAGCTGTTTGATTTTTGTGACTCCTGAGGAGGATGTTTACCTCATTCGTGTTCAGTTTTTATTCTTTCATAATAAAACCACTTTAGATTATAAATGTCCAAATAATCACTGCTTTCGTTGAGCGTCAGACATTTAAAAGTATATATTATTCTTAAGTTAGACTTCGGGTGTATTTTCTCATTTCCGTTATGATTTCTTCTTTGACTCGGGATTTATTTCAAACTGTGGTTCATCGTTTCCAAATATATGTGTTTTTTTTCTGGCTATCTTTAAAAAAGGATTCTACTTAATTGCATTTTTGCCAGAACAGGATCTATATTGTCCTGATTTGTTGACAGTTGTCGGGACCCGGCTGCTTATACTGTGTCCTCTGCGGGGCGCCCTGAAAAGGGTCCGGGTAGGGGCCTGGGTGGTGGGGCCGGGCGGAGACCCCCGTGTGCGGGAGCGGCTGCCGTCACCCGGGACCCACTGTGCACCGAGCCCTGGGGTACATGTGACCCTGGAGGGAGTCATGCAGAGCTTAGGGTGACCTTTTCGTGGAGGAGTCACAGCAGGAAGTTGACTGGCCGACAACTAACACGTGAAGAACTCACATAAATCGAAGGGAAACCCGACAGTCCTCACGCAAGCGGGCCAACTCGCGAGCTCACTGCGGGCGGGAGGCCTCACTGTGCCCAGAGAGACGGACTTGGAGGTGACCGCGTGCCGGCTCGCTCCGGAGGGGAGGGCACGGGCAGTTCCCGGACCCCGCAGCCTGCCCTCTCCTGGCCCGGTGCCGCCGCCTCCTGGACGGCTGGGAAGTCACCGACCTGTGGGCAGGGGTGCCGGGTGTGGCGGTGGCCGACAGAGGATTCGCTGAGCGAGCCGGCGGGGCGAGGCGCAGCCTGGGTCGGGCTGTGATGGCGGTGTTAGCGTCAGTTGAAGGTGGCTGGGCGGCCTCTGCACATGTCCAGACGTGGTGACGGGTGTGCTGACTGGAGGACGCGGAGCCGTGCCCGGAGCGTTCTAATTGTGTGTGACCCCTGCCCCCACGGTAACAGTGTTCGCCTCCAGATGCCATCATCACAGATGATCTGTATCGTTTTCTTATAACTGCGTTCGAACTTCTCCTCGCAACCGTGTGTGTTCTAATAGTCAGAAACAATAGTTGTCTCCGGACCCCCTCAAAGTTCCAGGCTCATGTGATTCCGGAGGGCAGGCCACACGGGCTCCTCCACAGGTGTCTGGGGACCGTGTGGACTGAGCAGGAGGAGGTGGGCAGGGCCCGGGCTCGCCGTGGCCAGATGCCAGTGTGGCGAGGTCATCGGGTGGCGATGCGGGCGCCAGCTAGGCCTCCAGTCTCCCTGCCCCCACGGGGGGAGCTCTGGGGGGCCCGAAGCACAGGGTGACCCCAGTTGCCAGGTACCTGGACGCTGTTACCCGGGGAATGCGTGCCTGCAGGGGCACCTGGCAGGTGTCTGGGGAGCGGACCCGCCCCGCAGGCTCCCCACGAAGCCCTCAGGAAGAGGGGCTGCGGGAGACGGGCCCTGGCCTGGAGGCTCGTGCTCAGACCCACAGATGCCTCCGTGTCGGCCCTCGGCCCCCGCCTCCCTCTCCCGTGCCCTGACCGTCCGGGCCGCGCCTGCCTCCCCACACACGGAGGAGAATTCTCTCGGTCTGACTCGGAGACGTGCTTGTTGCGGTTGTCTGTGGCCGGGGAGCCTCCCCCCTCGAGTAAGCCGGCTGCCGTCCTGCCGTCCCGCGTCCTTCCCCTGACGGCACAGGCACAGGGGCCACCTTCCCGGAAGGGTGGAGGCTCCTCCCGAGGGGTGCCCTCCTCCCCGAGTCTGGCCGGGGGCCCCGGGGGCTGCCTGTGTGCTTTGGGTTCTTGCCGCCTGGAGACCTCTCCCACCCCGGGTGGGGTCCTAGGGGGATTGCTTGGTACAGCCCTTCTGTCCCTGTCACACTGGGCCGCCGTGCCCCTCCTCCCCCCCGCCCCCTGCAGAGCGGTGTCCTTTGCTGTCCCCTCTGGGGAGATGCAAGTCTCAGGCCTTTTCCGGGAAGGAGCTGCCCCTTCAGGAGCTCTGAGCTGGGAATGGCCTGGGACAGGCCGTGTCCCTGGGTTTCAGAGCAGTTGTCAGTGTGGTCAGGTCGGCCGACACCTTCTAGAGCTCGCTCCCTGAAAACTGCCTTTTCAGAGAGAGCTCCAGAGAGAACAGGGTCACACAGACAGCCCCGGGCTCTGGTTTGGGTGGCCCCAGGCTGCACGCACCCCCTCATCGACTCAAGGTGCCATGGATTGAAGGGCACATCTCTCAGAGACGTAAAGGTGTTTTTATAAGGCGTGTCTTTGGTTGACGCATTACGGGAAAATGTGTCCAGGAAGTGTTTTTGAATACATGAAAATTACCAAGTGTCTCCCCTGGGGGACCAACCCCATGATGGGAGCCTGTTGGGGGCCAGGGAGCAGGAGGAGGCCGCCCAGGTGCCCGGAGCCACTGCCCCTCAGCTGTGCAGCCGAGAGGCAGGAGGGCGGGTTTTATATTTATCTTCGCTGCCCAGAAGCCACGGAACAACGTTCTTACAACAGAATGATCCCGTGCCTGGTTGCTGTGGTGATTTTGAACTGCCATAAACATCCCTAAGGCCTTGCCCCCCGTTTGTGTACATCATTTGTTTCAGACAGGTGACAGGTAACACCCGCTGAAGGCCTGGCCTGGTCTGTGGGCCGTGCCTCAAGGCCCTGCTCTAGGCGATTTCGTCCTTGTTTGGGGTCACCTTTTGGAGTAATGGTGGTTCAAAGAAAGATCTGGAGCATTTAAAGTATTGAACTTGGTGCTGGCCTCCGGCAGAGGGTTTGGCAGTCTGGGAGGGCTTCTTGGAGGAGGTGGGACTGAATGGAGCTTCTTGGCGTGGATGCTTGGAGGGCTCAGGGCACCTGCTGTCCTGTGTGGGGGCCTTGCTCTGCCAGCAGCACCCGAGCTGCTCTGTGGACGGGCTGGGTGTAACTGTGACTGTCCCTTGCTGTCTGTAGAGTGCGCTAAATGTTGGACCGAGTATGGAATACGCCATTTCCCCTGCCCGTCGCCAGAGAGCAGCCCGCAGGACCCCTGTGTGGGCAAGGACGGGGAAGGTGATCTGGGGTCGGCGGGCACGCCCAGAGGCCCGAGGGCCAGGAAGCGAGGTACTTCCGCTCGGGTGCTGGGTCCGGGAGGGTTCCGGGGAAGGCCGCCCAGAGATGCCCAGCGCCAAGGAGGGAGGGTCAGCAGGTGGGAGCTGGGCGAGGCGGCCTGAGGCTGGCCGGGATTCTGGTTAGTCTGTACCTCCCCCCCGCTAGCCTTTCCCTTCTCCAGGGATGGCAGATGGTGTGGCCGGGCTGGACTGGTGACAGAGGGGTGCGGCATGAGGACTTGTGCTGGTCGGGGCCCCGTGGGCTCCAGGGATGAGGCTCAGACCTGTGGGACTGGTTCCCTTGGCCCCTTCACTCCGGAGCCAGGATTCTCCCCGCAGGGGGCGCTGGTGAGGGAGAGTCGGGGTCCCTGGCGTGCGCTGTAGTGAGGGCAGGGGCTGTGGGCCTCTGTAGGGGTCGCCTTCTGATTGACGGGGACCTGGAGGGAGACAGGCGGGGGGCTGCTCTCTGCGTGCTCCGCGGGGCTCAGACATCCCTCTGCCCTCAGGGGCTTTCTCCTCACGCCTGGGAAACCCGTGGTCTGATGGGGGAGCTGCCTCCTCTGCCCTTACAGATGGCCCCCTGCACCCCCGGCAGGCATGTGCCGGCTGGGGACAGAGCTCCCAGCTGGGCAGAGGCCCGAGGACCTGCTGCTTGCACGCCCAGCCCCAGACCCCCGTGTGTTGAGGACCGCAGGCTGCGGGGGCTCGGAGGGGCGGGGCGGGGCCTCTCCGCCAGGGCCGCCGGGCGCGTCCGTGGCCAGGCTGTCCCCTGGGGAGGGATGACCTGGGAATGCTCCTGCCTGTCTGGTTCCTTGGCTCCCGATGACGGCTGCCAGAGGTGGCCCTTTCTGGAGACGTGCCCCGCAGCCCGGAAGTGAAGCGCCTTGCCCGCGGAGCCCAGTCGGACCTGTGGACACCCACAGGGAGGGGCCGGCAGTGTCCTGAAGCCGAAGCCAGAGAGGAGGCGCCCTGGGGGCCACCCCGCCGGCCCAGGGCCTTACACACCCGCCTTTTGGTGCCGTTCCAGGGCCAGGGGTCGCCCCCGAAGGCAGCGGGACACCAGAGCCCGGCTCACCGCCTGCCGCGAGCCCGAGGAAGGACTCTGCCGGCGGGGCCCACGGCCGGCTGGCGGGGCCCGGCGCCACGCGGGCCAAGAAGAGGAAACCCAACTTCTGCCCGCAGGAGACAGAGGTCCTGGTGTCCAAGGTCAGCAAGCACCACCAGCTGCTGTTCGGCACGGGGCTGCTGAAGGCCGAGCCCACCCGCAGGTACCACGTGTGGAGCCGCATCCTGCAGGCCGTGAACGCCCTGGGCTACTGCCGCCGGGACGTCGTGGACCTCAAGCACAAGTGGAGGGACCTGCGCGCTGTCGTGCGGCGCAAGCTGGGCGACCTCCGCCACGTGGCCCGCGGCCCCGGCCGGCTCCAGGCCTCGGCCCTCACGCCTGTGGAGCAGGTGGTGGCCGAGACCTTCTCCTGCCAGGCCCCCGCCCCGGAGGGCCTCGGCCTGGAGCCGCTCAGAGGTGAGTGCCTTGCCCCGGCCGTCCGGCCGGCGGGAGGCGCAGGCCCGCGGTGGCCTGCTCGTGGCCAGGCCTCGGTCCTCCCGCCACGCTCTCCTCCCCTCTCCTCTTCCCCACCTGCACCACCTCCCGTGGCTCCCGCCCCCGGACTGGCGCACTCGCCTGCCCGCACGGGGACAGCCTTCTGAATGTCCGGGCGTGGCAGGTGGATCCACCTCAGCCCTGACCCTCGCGGCTGCGGAGCGGGGAGCCGGGCACACGACACGGTCTTCCCCCGAGGACTCCGCTTCCTGCCTCTGGACCCCGGCCCCCAGGAGGAAACGCGTTTCCTGTTGCTGTCCCGTGTACGCGCACACACCCGAAGCACGCGGGTTTCGTGCGCTCACCCCACGTCACCCTCTGTGCCTCGGCGTGCCCCTCTCTTGCTCTCCTGTCCCGTCCAGGGCTCTCAGCCTGTGCGTGAAGTAAAGTGCTCCCGCCGACTCTCTGGTTTTAAGGCCTGGGTGGTAGAGCTGGGGTTTGGCCTGACGCCCAGAGCCGGCCCCGTGGCGTCGGGATGCGGCGGGGGTGGGCGCCTTGAGTCCTCTGGGGCGTGCTGCCCTGTGGGGGGGTCACTTCTCGAAGGTTCCTGTCGGGCACAGGGGGTCGGGGGACCCGTGGAGGTCCAGCGGGGCGTCAGAGAGCCCAGTGGGTGGGTCCCAGACAGGGGCAGGGACTGCTGGGTGGGGCTTTGCAGCGGCAGCAGCCTTGGGGCCAGAGGCGGAGGAAGGCCGGTAGTGGGGGGGGAGGGGGGAGGACGGCAGGTACAGGGGAGGTGTGGGGGGCGTGCAGGTCATCTGTGCGTGCCTCCTTGGTCATCGGGACTGCCGGTGTTAGGTCCTGAGGACCGTTTCTAAGTCCGTACCTGGTGTTCGGCTTTGAAACGGGGCCAGAAGATACACAAAGAACGTCAGAAACAAAACAGAAGCAGACACGTGTTTGTGCAGCAGACAGGACAGGCGTTGCCTTGCTTCTCCCCCGCCAGCCCCGCATTTGGGGACGTCGTCTCCGCCGGTGGCAGGCAAGGCGGTGGTCTGGGTGCCGCTGCCTGTGGTGTCCTCGGTGGCACCTGGTGCTGGCCGGGGCCACGAAGCAGTGGGATCCCGAGGCTGAGGGCCTCCTGCTCTGTAATGTCAGGTGTGGACACCTCCGTGGCCTGCCGTGGGCAGCGGGAGAGCTCGAGGTGCCCAGAACCTGTGCCTCCGTTCCTTGGTTCCCGTGTTCTTCCCGGACGGAGCCCAACGCTTGCCTCCCTCCTCCAAGACCGGACTGCTGCCCCGCACCCCGAGCTCGAGGCCCCCTCCTCCCTGGCCCTGCTGACCCTGAGCCCGCTTGCGGCCCTGCTGTGGCCCTGGCCCCAGACTGAGCCCTGCGCGGTCCCTCGGGCTCCCCTCTGCCTCCTGGGTCTCCCCTTCCCCCCGTGGGGGGAGGGGGGCCGGTGCATTCGGCTCAGGGTGGAGGTACTCTCACTGGTGGGGGACCCAAAGTGCACACCTTCCTCACAGCCCCGCCCTCCGGCTCCTCCCCCTCCAGCACTCTCCCCCTCCCCCTCCCCCCAGGTCCTTGTCCCTGTTGCAGGCCCTGAGGCAGGAGTGTGGCCCCCCTGGCAGGGCTCCCTACGGGCCCCTCGGGCCCTTGGCTCCCAGCACCGGGCTTTCCCGGCTTTGTGATGGTTGTCCACACACCTTCTCACCTCCCTGGCACCGTGGCCTGCCGCACACCTGGGTTTCGGGGAGTGGCTGAGCATGTGTGGGAGGCTCCATGGTGTGGCCCGGGTGCAGGTGGCGGGCCTCGCTCCGCACCGGGGACGTCCTGCTGCCCGCCCAGACTTGGATCTGGTCACATGGCCTTTCTTCCCCAGATCGCTTTGCGGGGGGGCTGTTGCTGCAGAACAAGGAGACGATCTCTCCGGGAGAAACAGGAAAGTACAGAGTACCTGTGTATTCAGGGTCATCCCCCTGAGATTTGGTGCTGTCCCTGCCTCTCCCTGGAACGCAGCCCCTCCCTGGGTCCTCCTTGGTGCCCTCAGCACGGGCCCCGGGCCGAGAGCCAGGCCAGGCGCCCCCAACCCCGCACCTCCTCTCGCCCTGTCCAGTGGGGGCTCCCTGCTGCTTAGGAAGGAGGACGCCTCTGATGCTCAGAGGATCCCGTGCTGTCCCTCTTTCCTTCCTGTGCCTCATGCACACGTGGGTCAGGATCCACTCCCCCCGTCCCCCCACCACCGCCGCCCCGCTTCCTCCCTCCGCTTGGTGCAGGGGCAGAGATCCAGCCTGTGTCCGCAGGGTGAGTAGACCCAGAAGTGGAGCGTCCTGTGACGCCCGAACGTTGTGACTCCGGTCTGCTCTTAGAGCGCCTCGGTTCTGAGTTTCCGCTCCGGTTGGCAGAGGTGGGGCTGGCCAGGGGGTCTCCCTGTGCTTCTGCTCCAGCCGTGTTCTGGGGTGTGGGGTACACCCGGTGGGGCTCCCCGTGTTGTGCAGCTGTGATGAGCATGTGAGGCTCAGAAGGGGGATGCCCTCAGGGGACTGGTCCCCCAGCTCTGCTCACTGTCTGCCCCAGTGCACAGTGGCCCCGTGGGGTGGGAGGCAGGCGGGCACTCGTGACCCCACTGGGTTCCACGGAATCGGCAGCTGCTTGGCTGGGCCCGGAGGCCAGAGGTGCATGGTCCCCTGTGGAGGCCGGCTGTGTGTGTGTGGGGGGGGGGGAGCCGAGGGGCCGGCCAGGGGACCTTGTCCTTTCCTTTGCCGCTGGTGCCCGTTGGGTGTGCTTGGACTTGCCCTCACTGGGGGTTGCTCAGCGTGGGGCTCGCACATCCCCGCGTCCTGTCTGTGGGACGGCCAGTGTCGTCCAGGGAACGGGCTGCTGCTGTCATCACCAGCCTCCTCGGGGCCCTGGGTCTGTGCGGGCGCGGTGCTGGCGGACCCCCAGCAGCCCACCTGGGCAGCAGCGCCTGCGCACTGGGCCACTGGGTTTCTCCCAGACCTGTCCGCTCTGGACCCGAGAGGCCCCCTGACTTCCTTGCTCATCCCGCGTCTGGGGCACCGTACTGCCACTCGGCCTCCTCCTGCCTGGCCCGAGTGGGCACGCAGTCCTTCAGCCAGCCCTTGGCGGCGGGGCAGAGCCCAGCTGTCCGGCCAGCCCATGTGTGACAGGGCAGGTGGGGGCGATGTGCGGCTCCAGGGGGCTCCAGCGCTGGTCCCTCCAGCACTGCTGGGTGGGCCGCTGCCTCTGGACCCGGCGGCATGAAGGGCAGGTGTCTGGAACAGGCGTGGAGCTGGGCCCTGTAGGGGACAGAGGGCATTGCCAAGTGTGCGTTGGAAGCCTCGAGTCCCCGTCCTGCCCTGGGCACCTCTGTGGAGATGCTCAGGTGGTTCCCCGGATTTGCGTGCTCAGGAAGGAGCGTCCCGTTGTCTCTGCAGAGGGCGGGGGTGCTGGAGGGCCGTCCGTGTGTCTGTGTCCCGGGAGCCTGTCCTTCTGTCTGCCCTGATGGATGGTTTTGTGGTTGCCGGCTTTTGGCCGGGTGGAGGTACTGGGAACATTTGTATAAAATCTTTGCATTGACAGATAGTGTCATTCTTGTGGGGGTTGATTGATAAACTTTCCAAGAAAGTTTCTAAGAAACTGGCTGTCCCACTATTGGGCCCTGCAGCCATGAGCTTGGGTTTACCCTTCATTCCCGCCACCACTTGGGGTTGATTTTGGTCTTGCTGTACTGGGCTGTTGGAGGGGTCGGGCTGTGCTAGGGGGTGGGGCTTGCTGGGGGTGGGGCTGTGCTGAGGGGGCGGGGCTTGCTGGGGTGGGGCGGGGCTGTGCTGGGGGCGGGGCTGTGCTGGGCTGTGCAGGGATGGGGAGGGGCTTGCTGGGGGGGCGGGGCGGGGTGAGGGTGGCTGGGGGCGGGGCTGTGCTGAGGGGCGGGGCCGGGTGAGACTGTGCTGGGATGGGGTGGGGCTTGCTGGGGGGTGGGGCGGGGTGAGGCTGTGCCGGGGTGGGGCGGGACTGTGCTGGGGAGGGGCGGGGTGAGGCTGTGCTGGGGGAGGGGCTGTGCTGGGGATGGGGCGGGGTGAGGCTGGGGTGGGGCGGGGCTGTGCTGAGGGGGCGGGGCTGGGTGAGGCCTAGTGAGGTGGGGTGGGGCTGTGCTGGGGGCGGGGCTTGACGGGGGTGGGGCTGTGCTGAGGGGGCGGGGTGGGGTGAGGCTGTGCTGTGGTGGGGCGGGGCTGTGCTGGGGAGGGGCGGGGCCTCATTTCTGTGTCTGCCCAAGCATCACTGAGCATTGCCTGGTGTCTCCTCTGCTGTCACCAGAGGCTGCCCTGAGCTGTGGGCCTTCCTGTGTTGCACATGTCTGTTGCCTCTGAGTTCAAGGGGCGCGTCTGAGATCTGGACTGCAAACCTCTTCTGCAGGCTTTGGACTGCCTTTTATTTAAAAACTTTTTTTACGTTTATTTGAGATAGAGCAAGTGAGCACGGGGGAGGGGCAGACAGAGAGGGAGAGGATCCCAAGCAGGCTCCGTGGTGTCAGGGCAGAGCCCAACACGGGGCTCAATCTCAAAACCCGTGAGATCGTGACCCAAGCCACCAGGTGCCCCTGGACTGCCTTTTGTTTTAATTGTGTCTTTTTTGAAGGTTTTGTATTTCAGTGTTACCAGCGTTTTCCTTGGGACTTCTGTTGTCTGTATCCCACCTGAAAAGTTGTTACCCACAACAAGGCCGCAAATTGTTGTGATTTGAAGTCTTACAGTTCCAGCGTTTATGTTTGCATCTGTGAGCCAGGCTGAGTGGGTTCTGAGTTTTGTTGATATGGGTCGGGGTCCAGTGGCTGTCCAGTTGGTCATCCTCGTTGGGGGAAATGACTGAGTCACCTCGACGCTTGTGTCTGAAACCCCGTGACTGCTCACCTGGGTGTTGACTCGCCGTATCGACCTGGGTCTCCGCTTACATGATACGGAACTGCCTTGACTGGTGCAACTATAAAGTGAGTCCTGAATCGAGTCGGGAATTGGTTTCTCCTGTTTTCTGAGGGTATGTGTAGAATTGGTATTATTCTTCCCTTAAACATTTGGCGGAATTCTCCAAGGAAGCATGTGAGCTGAGCATTTTCATCGTGGGAAGATTTGAGACTGCAGTTTCTTTAACGTTGCCGTGTCACATGTTACATGGTACAGCGTTACAGTGTCGTGGTATCACAACGTATAGGCCTTAGCATACGTGTTAATGTTGTAGCTGTAGCGTTACAGTGCTGTGGTGTTACGTGTTACAGCCGTAGGTGGCAACGTTGTAGCGACACAGTGTTACATGCTGTGGCGTCACCGTGTCACCGTGCTGCAGTGTTGCCCAGGTTTCTGCTGCTACTCACATGAGTCAAATTTGATCATTTGTGTCTTCAAGGAACTTACCCATTTCATCAGACTTGTAAAACATACTGGCACAAAATTGTAATATTGCCTTAGTATTGTTTGAATGCCTGTATGGTCAGTAGTAAGACTGCCTTTTTCATTTCTGGTATTGCTGATTTGTGTTTTCTCTGTTTCATACTTGACTCGTCTCACTGTGAGTATATCAATTTTATTGATTGTTTTAAAGAACCAGTTTTTGATTTCATTAATCTTCTCTATTTGTTCAATGTTGAGTTAATTGATTTTTGCTCATCTTGATGATTTCCTTCCTTTTCCTTACTCTGGGGTTAATTTGCTTTTGTTAGATCGTTGACGTGAGACCTTTTTTCTTCCCTAGTAACGGGTATTTATTGCTGTAAATTTTTCCCTGTGCATCGCTTTACTTATACAATTTTGCATATATTGTATTTTCATTTTCTTCATTTAAAAATAATTTCTAATCTCCTTTGTGGTTTATTCTTTAACTAAGGGTTGCTTAGAAGGGTATTGCTTAATTTTCAAATAATTCTCTTTGTTTCCAGATACCCCTCTGTTATTAACTTCTGGTTTAGTGCTGTCCTGGTTGGCGAATGTTTCCCATGGTTTCAGCTGTTACGCATGCATTGGGACCTGCTGCACACTGGAGGTGCAGCGTGTCTTGTGCGTGTTCCCCGTGTGTGTGACAAGAGTGTGTCCATCTGTCGTTGGGTATGAGTGTCCCATAATTGTCACTCAGGCCGAGGTGATCGACGGTGCCATTCAGGTCTTGGTATCCTCACGGGTCTTCTGTCCCCCGATCTCCTTTCTGCTGAGAGGATGCTGATGACCACGGCCGTGGATGTGTCTGCTTCTCCCCTCAAGCCCATCAGTCTGTGCCTCGCACGTTTTCCAGCTGTGCTGTTAGGCGCCTTGAACGTTGAGGATTTTTGTCTTCTTCGTCCATTGCCCCCTTTGTCACTGTAAAACCTTCTTTTATCTCTAGTTTCACGTGTTGTTCTGAATTCTCTCATGTTAGCGTAGCAGCTTTCACGCAGCCGTGTCACACAACGGATCTTCCGGTCCCTTTACTCACAGGTGTGTCTGATTTTCTGTAGGAAGTGCCCTCCTCATAGCCCGTGTATGTGGGGTTTGCCCTTGGCCCCATCTGACCGTCTCCGCTTTGCCCAGAGCGGTGGCAGTGGTGCTGTCCTCTAGGGCCTTGGTGATGATGGCGTGGCCACCGCTGGCCACTTGGGGACCGCACGGGTGCCTCAGGTTTAGGCAGAAATACCTATATGTTCAGGCTTACATCCCCAGCCCCAATATTTGTGGTATTCCCCTTTGTTGTTTGGGGGTAATTGTGTTGATGGTGATTCCGTTGCTGATGATGGTAAGTCCGCTCTTGGCGTGTTAGTGACACCCGCTCCGTTCGTGGTTTAGCGCTAGCCGTACCCACACCTGCGCTCGCAGCCTGCCTCCGGGTAACACAGTGTCGCGCCGCGTGACGCGGGAACCTCCCAGAGCCGACCCCGGACGCCACGTTGTTGCTGGAAGCACCTGGCTGGCAGTTTGCTTTATCGACCGATGGCGTCTGAGATACCTTTAAAATGAGTCGTGTGCCTCCCTCCCGCACTCTGCTTTCTCGTGTGGATCCAAATTGCCTTTTATTGTTTCTTTTGACCCGACAGACTTCTTTCAGCTTTTCCTATGGTGCACATCTGGCTGAGACAGTCTCTCGGCTCTCTTGTCTAAAATAAATCTTTATTTTGCTTGTATCTTTGAAATATATTTCCATTGCGTGTAGAATTTTGGTCGAAAGGTGTTTTTTGTTTTCTTTCTCTTGGCACTTTGAAGATGTCCCTGCAGCGTGTTTGGGCTTGGCTTCCGCGGCTCTGACGGGGGCGGAGCGACCTTTGTGTTTCCTTCTGGGGTGGGGTACGTGCGTCTCTGGCCCCTCCGAAAGGGGCCCCTTCGCCACAGGCTTTCTGCGGTTTTCACTACTGTGCTTTGGGCTTTAAATTTTTAATATATGCATTTTTAAATGTTTATTTTTGAGACACGGAGTGAGCAGGGGAGGGGTGGAGAGAGAGACCGATGATCTGAAGCGGGCTCCGTGCTGACAGCAGTGAGCCTGATGCGGGGCTGGAACTCACGAACCACGAGGCCATGACCTGAGCCCCACAGGCGCCCTTAGACTTTAGTATTTATTCTGCTTGTGACTTAATGAAGTTCTTGGAAGTCGGTTTTTATTGGATGGAATTTGGATACTTTGGGTTCTTACTTCTTGAAACTCTGCTCCCCTCTGTGGCTCTGTGGCTGCCGGGTCGCCGGGTGTCGCCCCGAGGTGCCCCGTGGCCCTGTCACCGCAGGGAACCTCGGTGCAGCATCGCACCCGCGGCTGACCCCGTGCAGTGGGAAGTCATTTCAGTGTCTCCTTGGGTGTTGGGGGGGGGGGGTGGCACGTCTGCGGCCTCTCTGGGCCTCCCCTGCTGCTCTGCACGCACCTCGGAGTCCCATCAGCCTTTTGCAACTTTTATGCCTGTTTTTCTGCACTAGTGAGGTTGTCTCCACCATTTCTGGGCCTGATTTCCTGTTGAGTGACCTTTCTCACGGTTTGGGGTCACGTGCTCCTGCCTCTTCGTATGGCCCGCGAGTTGTGAGTGTGAATTTTGTGTCCTCCCTCCCCGGGTTTGGTTGTTCTCCTTCCGGGAGGACTGGACTCTGTCCAGGGGCAGTAAACCTGCGGGGGGGTGGGGTCACGGTGCTGTTTGAGGGCACTTGTGCTGTGGCTGTGGCCTCCACGGTCCCTGCCCGACGCTGCGGGTGCTGAGTGGCGTCCTCTCCTCTCTCCTCGTGTGACTTCCACCCACGCACACTGACCTTGTGTGGGGGAGGGGGGAGTGGCCTCCAGCTCCTTGTGCTCCCCGGGTCCTTGGCCGAGGGGCATCTTTCCCTGTGTGAGCACAGACGTGTGCTTGGCCAGGGACCAGGGCACCGGGGCCGGCTTCTGGAGCCCCTCCTGCCTCATCGCCTCACCCCTGTCTCCTGCCCCAGGGCAGCCGCGGCACCTGCCAGGCCCCGGGGTCCCCCACCCCCGGACCCAGTGATGCCAGCTCCGCTCAGACCCGCCCTCCTTGCTCGCAGTCTGGACTTGCTTGTAGGAGACACCAGGTGACGAGCCGTGGGGGCCACGGGGCCGCACCAGGGCTGTCTGTGGTCAGAGCACCGCTTCCCGGCTTGCATGCAGGGGAGGGGGGGCCTGGGCCCTGCCCTCCCCCCCCCCCCCGCTCCGCCACCACAGAAGCTCAAGTTGATCTGCCGCCCTGCGTTGTCATTCCATGAAAAAGTGGCTTATGTTTGGGGGATTAATGTCCCTGTTCCTCCTCTCTGTTTCCTAAGCTGGTGGCCAGCCCCCCTCCATCCCCAGTCATGCCCACCAGACACGACATCCTCCCTCCGCCCCTGCGAGTCCCGCCTCCTCCAGTCCCGTCACCTCGTCCTCCCACCCACCCCCAGCCCCCGGTCTCTGCCCAGCGTTGGTCCCCTGTGCTGCGTTCAGAGGCCCTGCTCGTGCTGTGTGGTCACCGTCTTGCTGCTTCCCTGTCCAACGGCTGCCTCGGTGTGGGATCTGGGCACACGTGCTCCAGGTGAACCCGGGCCCTGAGCGCCCCAGCCGCGTGTATGCAGACACGGGCCTCTGTTGGGGTTTCGGCCCTTCCTTGGCGAAAAGTAAAGAAGAGGTTAAGCTGCCCCCGCGATAACACGGAGCCTCCGTTCCCCTCATGCAGCCCCCCCACCCCCGCGGCTCCCCCAGGCCGTGGCTGCGCCCCCTCGGTGGTGTCCCTGGGAGGGACGTCACACCCCGTTGTGTCCCAGCCGGGGGAGAGGGTGAGGGGCAGTCCAGGGCTCCAGCCTCCTTGTGAGAACAGGAGGGGAAACTGCCCTCGGTTCTCTCATTCCAGGGTGAGAATTAGTCACGCGGCCCCTCCTGGCCGCAGGGGGTGTCCCGGGCTGTGTGGTCAGGTGCCAGGACCAGGGAGAGGCCGGGTCTGAGGGAGACACCCCGCGTTGCCCCACAGCTGCAGCCGGCATCTGGCATCCCTGGCATCCCCTCTGCTGAGGTAGGAGCCCCCCACGGCCTCCCCATGGCCTCCCCCAGACCTCCGTGGAGGTGGAAGGCCGTCTGGGTGGGGGACTTGCTGTCCTTGCTGCGGGGCGGGGATGTTTGCCAATCCCCCCCTCCCCCCGCACCTGCCCTGTGCATCTGCCAGCTGCCCCCTCCCCTGGTTTCCACAGGGGCTCCTAGATGTGCCCCAAATCCCACGGTGGTGGTGGTGTAGACCAGGCTGGCATGCCCACCACCGCCCTGCTGGGGCCTCCCAGGCCCAGGCACCTGCCCGCCGGCCAGAGTCCATGCCGGCCCTGGATGCAGCTCCTCGGGGCAGTTTTGACCCAGCCCCCACTGCCTGCTGCATCCCGCCCCTCCCCCCCTCACCCCTGCCCCCCACACCCCACACCCCTGTCCCCCACACCCTGCCCTCCTAACACCCCTCGCCCCTGCCCCTCAGCCCAGGCCCCCCATGCCCCTGCCCCCTGCCCCCCACATCTTGCACCCCTGCCTTGCTGCCCCCTGCAGCCCTGCCCCCCACACCCTGACCCTAGCCAGTGATGGGCCCGATCACCCGCTTGCCCGCCCCGAGGGCTCTGCACTGACCAGTGGAGTGGAGGCTGGAGAGCTGCATCTGAGGTCTGGTCTCCTGCTGAGACCCTCGGCCCCGCCCGACCCCGCCCGGCCCCGCGGGGTGTAGCTGTCCTCAGCTTTGTAAAGGCTGCAGCTCCAGTTCCGCCTTTGCCCTTCCCTGGGGCCACTCTCTGCGCCTCCGGGAGCCCGGCCCTGTCATCCTTGGTTCGGAGACAGAATGCCTCAAAGGCCACAAGCCCGTGTCGTCTGGAAAGACGCGTGCCCCGTGGGGTCAGGAGTAGACAGGGCACCGGCGGGGGCGGGACTCGGCCCAGGGCACAGGCCACGGTGACCAGCCGGGGCACGGGCTTGAAGGGATGTCCAGAGGAAGGTGGCTCTGAGAAGGGTGGCTGTTTGTCCCAGTGTAGGTGGCCTCCGGGATCACCTACACACAGACCTGGAGAACAGGAACGACTCTTGGAGCTGGACCTCTCCTCCCAGCATTTAGCGGGTGAGGCAGGCGGCCAGGCTGCGCCCCTGCCTGTGCCTGTCCTGTAGGAAAACGCACACCAGCCTCCCCACGTGTGGGCTGAGGCTGCGCAGCCCAGGCGGGGCCCGGAGGCCACAGCCTCCCGCCCGTCTGCCTCTGCGTTAAGCTCAGAGTGTGCACCCTGAGCTTGTCATCGTGCACAAATCCCCGTCTGGGTCTGGCCCATTCAGGCCGAGGCGCAGCCTCCCTGCGGGCCGGTAGCGGTGGGTAGTGTAGACACACGTGGGAGTCCTTCCTGTCCCAGGCCCCCTCAGGTGAGGGGCCCTGTGCGTTCTGTTGCCGGCTGGTGGCAGCCTTTCCAGGTTCTGAGAACGAAGCCACCGTGAGTGTCTTAACACAAGCTTCGTGCGGGCACGTTTGTGTTTCTGCGCGCAGCTACCCAAGAGGCCGTGGCCACGGGCAGGGCCTCGTCCCGTGAAGGGGGCAGACTCTTCCGTAGCGTCCACGAGAGTTTCGAGCTCGCCTGGTGGGGTGGGCCTTCCCGTCCCCCTAGGAGTGGGTGGTAACCACACGATGTTCAGCGCGGCCTTTCAGATCGAGATAAAGTTCACACAACATAAAACTCACCACGTCGTCCGCCTTCACGTGGGCGTTTCTGTGCTTGGTGGCGTATCCTGCAGTGTGCGCGACCATCCCCGCGAGTAATCCAGAACGTTTTGTCACTCCAAGAGAACTCGTACGGCCGCCAGCAGCCATCCCGTCCCCTGGCCCAGCCCCCGGCAGCCACGGGTCTGCTTTCTGTCCCTGGACCTGAACTCCTCCCGTACACGGAGCCGCGTGGTGGGAGGCCCATGTCCAGCCGCGTTCACCGGTGCGACGCCGTCGCTGCGCTGTTGCCACCAGCTCCTTCTCGAGGCTGCGTGGTGCTCGCCGTGGGCTCGGACCCCACGTCGTCAGATGCCGGCCGTTGGGTTGTTGCTGCCTTCTTTGTGTTAAAAACGTGTGTTTATTTTGAGAAAAGTCACCGGAGCACGAGCCAGGGAGGGGCGGAGAGAAGGGAGAGGGGATCTCAAGCCGGCCGCGCTGTGTCAGCACAGAGCCGGACATGGGACTGGATCCTGTGAACCGTGAGATCATGACCTGAGCAGAAATCGAGAGTCAGACGCGTAACGGTGCTTAACCGGCCATCCCCAGATGCCCCCGTTGGGTTGTTTCTGTTTTGTGACATAAATAAAGCTGCAGTGACCTCGGCTGTGCAGGCTCTCGTGTGGGCCTGGGCTCTCGTTTCTTTCAAGGGCGCCCCATGTGCAGGTGCAGGGGCGCTGGGGGCAGCTGGTACCCGGGTGGGGCTTTTCTGAGGGGCCGCCCCTGCCTTCCTTCTTTTCCAGGGGCTTTGGGTGCCCCGGGGCGGGCTTGCTCTTCCCTCTCTGACACTGTGGGGCCACCCCAGCTGGGAGGGTGTTGCTGCCCCTGCTCCGTGAACCTGTGTGCTCCCTCTCCTGTCTTCTAGCCACCCAGGTGGACCCAGGTGACCTCCAGGAGCTGTTCCAGCAGACATCGGCCAGCGTCTTCCGGATCAACTCCAACGGTGAGTCCGTGGTGGGCCCAGCCTCACCCCTCCCCACATGGCCGCCCCCGGGCCACCGAACACACCCCAGGAGGTCGAGGCGACTGGGGGAGGTGGCGTGCCCACTGCCCTCCCCTGACCCGGCCACCCTGCAGCCCAGACCCTGTCGTCTCTCTTAGGACAGCATGGGCTGAGCCCTGGGGCCTCAGGGCGGGGCGGGGCGGGGCGGCCCGTGTGTGCTCCCTGGCCCGGCCGCTGTGATTTGGACGCATCCCCGTGGGGGAGGGCGGCCCCAGAGCCTCCCTCAGACGGGCAGTGCAGGTTGGCTCACGGGCCGAGGGTACTGGGGTCAGGAGCGACAGTCACGCCTCACGGGGCTGGGCCAGGCCTTATCCTTATTAGCTCCTGCAGACGGTGGCTGGGGGGTGGGGCGGGGGGGGGGGGACGGAGGCAGGAGGACACAGGGACACAGGGGTGGCTCGCTGCACTCTGTGGGTGAGGGCTGATGTTTGCCCTGAACCCTGAGTTCTGTCAGGCCCGCCGGAGAGTGCTGACCAGGAGAGGAGAAAGAGATCCCCAGACCCAGGGGCCCTGGAGGCTGAGGGCCCTGGAGGCGGCTCCCAAGAGCCTTTGCGCCCACAAGGGCCTTGGGGGCCTGTGCCCGAACAGGGGGAGGGTCCCTCCCTGGGAGGTTCTGCGGGGCTGGGGCTGGGCCGTGGCAGAAGCTGCCCCCAGTCACCTGGCTGGTCTCCCTGGCCTTGGCCCCCATGTCCTGGGGCCCCCCGGCCCTCCTCTGCTGGAGTCTGGGGGTCTCCGGGGGAGGTCTTTCTGTTCCTTATGTCCTTCCTTTCTCCTGGCAGTGACCTCCTTGGAGCAGAGCCTCCGGTCCCTGGGGACACCGAGTGACACGCAGGAGCTGAGGGAGAGCCTGTGAGTGTGCGATCGTGTGCGTGGCCGTGGGCGTGCCCGGGTGTGCCCTGCACCCCCTTGCACGCCTGCCTGTCCACGTCCCGGTGCAGCAGCTGCCCGGACCCCACACCTGCCCCACACGCCCGAGGGCCAGCCCCGCTTGCGCCCCGAGCCCGAGGCCGCACGTGCCCGGCATCGCCCTCTGGGGGGCACACTCGTGCCGCCTGCACGTAGTGGACACACGGGCTGGGTTGGAGAGTGGCTTTGTGGTTTTGACTCTGCCCCCAGGGGCTCCTGTTGGGGTTGCCTAGAGGCCGGCCCTGGGTTGGATTGGGTGAAGCAATGGCCTCGGGTGAGTTCCTCTCCTGACGGAAAGGCTTCCGGGGGCTGGGTCCCTGGGGAAGAAGGAAGGGGACCTCTGCAGGGGGGTAGCCTGGCTGGCAGGGGGCAGGGGGCAGCTCTGCTTACGCCCTGCCACCCTGGGCCTGGCGGGACGTGACAAGGCCGCCACGTGGTCCCGGCATGGCGTGGGTCGGGGGGCACCGAGGCGGGGTCCTGAGACTTGCAGTGAAGCCGGTGTTCCCCTGCCACCTTCTTGCCAGGGGACCCCGGGAGGGTCCTGTGTGAGCCTGAGCCTCCTGCCTGGGAAAGACGATGGTGTGGATGCCGGAGCAAACGTGCTCGGGGGGTGTGGGCCGCGGCCAAGACCTCATGTCTCTTCCTGGCAGTGATGTCCGTTGGCGAGGTCACGGCTCCCTCTGTCTGTGTATTCACCCACCCACCCACCCCACCCGCCCGCCCGCCCGCCTGTGCTCCGGCCGTCCCTACGGGCTGCCTGAGACCACTCCGGCCAAGTGTGGGGGTCCAGAGCCTGAGGCAGCTGAGGGCCCTTGCAGATTTTCTGTGCAACTCTTTGTTTAATTATTCTTTTTATTTCTTTTTTAAAATAACGTATTGTTTTCTGATTGTGGAAGTAGCATATGCTCGTTATAGGAAATTTGGACACACAGGATGTCTGAGGAGGCACTGTTAACATTTTGGTATTTCCTGCCAACCTCTTCCCAGATCCTTACGCGTCTCGCAGATTTGGATTTCAGTGAATAATGTTCCGGTCCCGCCTTTTGCTGTTAGGGTTCTGGGGTGCGTGTGCCCTTCATCACACACTAAAAACACGTTCTGTGGAGCCGCGGAGGACACTGTCCAATGTGCGTAGTTACTGCGCTGAGACCTGGAGCCGTATCTGTGGCTCTTCCCGCTGGTCCGCTGCATGACCAGACCCCGGGAGGGCGCTGGGGTTGGTCTCTGTGTTTGCCTGTTCCGGGGTAGGTCCCTGAAGTGGTGTCCTCTGGGTCAAGCGATGGCATTTTCAGGGCCCCTGGCCCTCGAACACGTTTCCTGGGCTGTGTTGCCCAGCTGGCCGAAGGCCGATGTCACCAACGTGGGTCTGGAGTGGAGAGCTGGCTCCTGCCTTCCCGGCCGGACTCTGGGCCTGCCCGCGGTGACTGAGGGCTGTGGGGGCCTCTGCCCCGTCCGCCTCCACCTTCAGATGCAGCCACTCTGGGCTTTAGCACCTGCCTGCCCCACATCCCCTCCCCTGACCATACCCACCCCACCCCCCACCCCCATCTGGCTCCTCCTTCTGAGGGGCAGTTCCCAACCAGGCTACAAGCCTGGAACCTTCCAGGGCCCCATTCATCGTGGACTGTTAGTGTTTTCTGAACGATGGAGACCAGCATAGGGGGCCAACCAGCTCTGTTTTCTCCACATCGACGTTCATTGGCTTTTTATTTTGCCAGATAAGGACATTTTAAAAAGTCCATTATGGCATCCGTTATCGCCATCATTTTGTGGAAGGCAAGACATTTCAGTGCGACGGAAGTAGATGGGATCCGGTCTTGGGAGAGAGGACGTTCCTTCAAGATGAATAAAGCTAGTGACCTGTGAACCTCAGGGCTGAACGTGATTTTCTCGCCTTGCACGAGACAGGTGTGGACTTGGCCATCTTTGTCGGGACCGTGAGGGACCCTGCCTTGGGCACACCATCGTAGGCTCCCAGGTTGGCCAGGGTGGCCGGGTTGTAGCTCTCTCTCCCCCGTGGTGTGAAGCTAGGTGACAGCGGGACCTGGTTTGTCTGTCTCTTGGGGGTGTCACCCAGAGTGCTGTTGAACAGATGGGTGGTCATTCCAGGAGCCCTGACGGGAAGTCTGCCCGCGGTACCCTCAGCCTTGAAACCACGCAGCGGGGCGGCCCTGGCTCCTGTCTCTAGGGCCCCAGGCACGGCGTCTGGATGACCTAGCTGTCGTCAGCCTGGGTTCGCAGCCGACAGGAGGGCCCCCAGCTCCGGTGCTCTGCTGGTCCCGGCTCCTCCGAGCAGGCGTGGGGCTGGGTGCACTCGCCGAGTCCCGTGGTGGTCGACGCCCAGACAGGCCCTCCCCTCTGATTCTCACGGCGCCATCTGTGAACGGGCTGTGGGCCCTGGCCTCGCTACGACGGAGCGAGGGGGTGCCGGGGCACTGGAGGCTGCAGTGAGCCGGGCTCCGAGCGAGGACGAGTGTACCCAAGGAGCAGAAAGCAGATGCAGGTGGGCGGCCCTGCCTGGGGTGCACAGGGGGGCACGCCAGCCCCCGCTTCCCGCCCTTCCACCTTCACGGGGGGCATCTCTTCTTCCGGAGCCCGCCTGGTGCCACCTCCCTCAGGGGCTGCGACTCAGCTTCCTCCACCAGAAACACCTGGCCTCTTGCGTCCTGCTCCCGTGACCACAGATGGCCCCGGGCCGTTGTTCGGGTAGAGGCCTGAGCCCGTGAAGCAGGGGACCCTAGGGATGCATCGGCCATCCCGCCCTCCAGCATGGCCTGCCTCTTCTACTCCAGAACCCCTCCCTCGGCGCACCCCCACAACGCCCCATGGTGCTCTCCCCCCGTTCCCCGTCGCACCCCCCAGCGCCCTGCCGCCTCTGGAGCCTGGTGCCTGGGCCGGCTTGGCCCTAGACCCGTGTGCTGACGGGCTGCGGCAGTGGGGCTTGGGGAGGGCCAGCCTGTCCCCTCCCGGCTGCGTGACAGGCCCTGTAACCTGGGTGGGTCCGGACCCTTCTGGGTGATGTCCTGTTGGAGGAGGCAATGACGGCGTCTGCGCCTGGTGCTGGGCCCGGCCCCACAGAGATCCAGTCAGGCCTGGCTGCAGCCTGATGATGATCCAGGGGGCGGGTGCAGGGGGTGGGTGCACAGTGGGAGCAGAGGGTGGTGTGGGGAGGGTGGCAGTGCTCCTGGAGGCTCTGGCGGCCGCTGGGCCCACAGCTCAGGGTCCCTGCCGCAGTCGCCAGAGCTCCAAGCCCCTCCCTCCCCGTTGCTGGAGACGGTGGCGTCTCAGGACTGAGGCCTGTGTGTGGGCGCTCACCAATCCACCGGGTGTGTTGTGGGGTCTCCGCCTGGAGACGGGCTGGATGGGGCAGGTGTGCGTGGGGGTAGGTTGGGTGGTGTGGGGCCCTGACCCGTCCTCACGGGGGTCTCGGCAGTGCCCCCTTCCCTTAGTAACCGGGCCGTCCCACCTGAGTCACAGGTACACAGGTGCACATTTGATAATGGAGGCCACGCCTGGCGGGGGCACCTGATGGGGTGCCGAGGGCCCGGTCCCATCCCTGCAGCCGGACTCTGTTCGCGTCCCAGCCCCGGCGGCCTCCCTCCGTCTCCCTGGGGGGCTTGCACCCTGAAGGAGGGAGGTGACCACCCAGTGTTCCGTTCCTAGTGTGTGACAGAGGGGACCCTCTCCCTGGGGCTTTCTGACTGGCTGCCTCTGGTCTGCGGGGCTGTTGCCTCACCCTGTGCAAGTCGAGGTGGCCCTGAGCGGGGGTGTCTGTGAGAGACGTCTGCCCAGCTGCCGCCCAGGGTGCAGGGCCGAGGCCCAGGGTGGGGGGTGTGCAGGGAGGGGGTGGGGCTCTTGGCTCCAGTGAGCAGCCCTCCCTCTTCTCCCCACGGCAAGGATTTGTGTGTCAGGATGGGCATCCAGGGGACCAGGGGGGCCTGGATCAGGGTGGTCCGCACCACGCGGGCCGGGGCTCTCGGAGGGGCTTTGTGCCGACGGCCCGGTGCTGCTGCAGGGGCACTGGACAGGCTCTGTCCCTCCTCTTCCCAGAACTCAGACCACCCGAGCTTCTGACTCCAGCCTTTCCACAGCTGCGCAGATGCCGAGCTGGAGTTTGCTCGAGAACCTGGGGGGGCGGGGGGGGGGGGGCGCCCGGGGCGCCCTCTGCAGCCCGTTCTCTTACCGCTGATCTGTGATGGACCCTGATCACCTGGGCTGACCGGAGACCTGCCCCTGACTCCTTGGAGCTGCCTCTGGGGTCGGAGCCTCACCGACCAGGTCTTTTTTTTTTAAGCACATGAGGAAACTGAGGCTGGGGAGGGGAGGGCTTTCTCGGGGCCACGGAGCGAGAGCAGAGCTGTGGAAGACCGTTCCCCGGGAAGTGGACGTGGTGTGCACCTGTCATCTTGGGCCTGGAGACGCCATGGGGACTTGGACGTGATGTTGGGCCCCGTCTCTAGGGGAAACCGAGGCCAGTAGGACCGAAAGCCACAGAGCTGGTGCACCACAGGTCGGCAGGGCCAGTGAGGAGGCCTGTGCTGCCTCCAGACGTCTGGGACTCTGCCGGGAACACTCAGAGCTGAGGCGACGCCACAGCTGGGGCTGGTGCGTCTGGAAGCTTCTTTACTGACGATGGGCCCAGCCAGGGTAGCACCCGCAGCGCCTGCACACGGTCTCTTGTGGCACGGCGGCCTCACGGTGCTGCTTCAGCACAGGGCTCCACGCAAACGCTGCTGCAGAGACGGTGGAGGTGAGCCCCCTGGGCCAAGGAGAAGGGACCCGCTCCACCTCAGGGGGAGGCTCTCTTTCCAAGCTGCCACACGCTGTAGAGCACAGTGGTCGTGGCACGTTCGAGGAGCCAGGAGGAGGGGCCTGCAGCCGAGTGAGGTGTCCGTGAGGTGGGCACAGGGCCTTGTAGGCCTGGCAGATGGCTTGGGCTTTATTTCCAAAGCAGTGGAAAGCCGATGGAAGGTTCTAGAAGGCAGTGGTGTGATGGATGCAGGCTGTCACTGTGGGTGGAGGGAGCCCTGGGCGGCGCCTGGAGAAGTGCCCCCTCAGCCTGGCAGGTCAGGGGCTGTGGACAGACCCCTCCACCCCAGGCAGCCAGGACCCCGGAGCATCCCTGACGACCAAGCAGCTGTGAATTATGCAGTGCTGCGGGAGAGGCTCACCCCTACCCTCGGGCTGGGTATAGCCAGGCTTCCAGGCTTGGTGAGCACATGCTGGGCACGTGGCTGGGCCCATAAGGCACGGGCTGTTTCCTCCTGGTCTCCCCGAACCTGCCCGAGGGCGCAGCCCCAGGATGGCGGAGCCCCCTTCTGCCCGGGCCTCCTGGGGCTCTTGGATTTCGTGGGGAAAGGGGGCAGGAAGGGGAAGGGGTTTTTGAAAGTATCCAGGAAGGACTGGGGAAGGTGCACGGGGACTGACTGTCGGATTTGGCAGAAGGGAAGGTCCCCGTGACCGTGAGAAGGCACGGGGTGCGTCACATTGCCCCACGTTGTGGCACAGACCCGTCCACTCCTGCGTACGGCCGAGTAGTGATCTTCCATTGTGTGGACACACCCTGCCGTGGTCCCGATGCTCGTGCCCCTCCAAATCCTTAGGTTGGAACTAAGCCCAGGGGGACGGTGTCGGCAGGCGGGGCCTCGGGGAGGCGAGGAGGTTCTGGGGTGGAGCCCTCGTGGGTGGGGTTAGTGCCCTTGGGAAAGGTCCCAGAGAGCTCCCTCGCCCCTTCCACAGACTTGTCTGGCTCCCTGAGGCCGGGGGGGGGGGGGGGGGGCGCCTGGGTCCTGCGGGCTGCCTGCTGTGTGTCCCGTCCCGTGCGCCCCTGAGGTTAAGCCCCTGGGAGTGCCGCGTGGGTAGGGGTCCTGGCTAATTTATTTGGTTTGATGATTATCCAGTTCCAGCACCGTTTGTTGGGAGGATTTTCTTTTCCCTGTTGAATACTTGGGCACCTTTTTCAAAACTTGCTGGACTTGGTCTGTGCGGCTGTGTTTCGGGTTATTCTGTCCCATTTACACGTCGGTCTGTTCGACGGCACCACGTTGTCTCCATCACCGAACCTTTATAGGATGTTCCGGTGCTAGCTGTGGGCACCTGCAGCTTTGCTCATCTGCGGTTGGAGTTGTTTTGGACACTTCCGGTGCTTGGCATTTCAATATAAATTTTACAGTAGCCGGTCAGTGCCTGAGTTTTCAGTCCTGCTGTAATTTTAATTAAGATTGTATTGAATCTGTAGACCGGCGAAGGAAGAATTGACATCTTTATGATCGAGTTTTCCAACCCGTGAGTGTGCTCAGAATTTCTTTCATTTATGTACTCTCCTGTTTAGCTGTTCCTCGTAGGTTAGCGTGTGTTTTGTCCAATTTATCATTAGCAATTTCATACTTTTTATACTGTTACACAAATTATTACTGTTTAAATTTCACTTTCCAGTTGTTGGCTACGAGTACGCAGAAATGCCCCTGATTGTGTGTCGCCCTGTGTCCTCGGGCTTTGTTAGATTCTCTTTATCTGATTGAACAAGTTCCATTCTTTTTTTTTTGAGTTTTCTTAGAGTTTTCATAGTGAATTGATGTTGAATTTTGACAACCGCTTTTTCTGTATAATGTATTGGGATGGTTTTCTCCTTTCAAAATTTTATTCTGTAAATGTGAGAATTTCATTAATTGCTTTAAAATTTTTTTTAATGCTTATTTTATTTTTGAGAGAGAGTGAGAGCACATGCATGCAAGTGGGCGGGGGGCAGAGAGAGAGAGAGAAAGGGAGAGAGGGAGGCACAGAATCCGAGGCAGGCTCCAGGCTCCGAGCTGTCAGCACAGAGCCCGACGTGGGGCTGGAACCCACGAACCACGAGATCATGACTTGAGCCAAAGTCGGACGCTCAACCGACTGAGCCCCCCAGGTGCCCCTCATTAATTGCTTTTGGAATGGTAGGCCAACCTTACGTTCCTCGGATGAACTCCTCTTGGCCACGATGTATCATTCCTCTTACGTATTGTTGAATTCAGTGACTCTGGTGTTAAGGGTTTCTGCTCCTGGGTTTGTGAGTGATGGGAGGTGTTTTTTCTTCTAGAGTCTTTGCTTGGGTTCTGGTGTTGGTGTAACGCTTGCCTCAGGAGAGGTGAGCAGTTCCTCGGTGTTTGGGGAGCATGTGGTGTTGGTACAACCTCTGCTTTAAACATGTGGTGGAGAGGCCGTCTGTCCTTGGGTGTTTGCGGGAATGTTTCTAAGAACATATTTAAGTCCTCTGATAGAGACAGAGCTACTTAGGTTTTCCCTTTCTTCTTGAGTCAGTTTTGACGATTCGTGCCTTTGGAGAAATTTTCATGTCTTGTCTTAGTTACGAAATCTGTTATCATAATATATTCATAAAACCTCCTAATAAACTTTTTCATGTTGGAGCTGGAGTCCTGTTCTCTCTTTTAGTCTCGGTATTGGTAATTTGTGAGTTTTTTCCTCAACTTGTCTAGACGGAGTTGTGCAGTTTGTTTTATTTTTGCATAGTCGACACGGTGTTTTGAGAGCTGTGCAGTTTTTTGGTACTTTTAAAGAATACCCTGTGATTTTATGGATCGCTTCTATTATTGGTCTGCTGTACTTCATTAACTCCTGAGCTTCATCGTGTCTGTCGTGTCTCTCGTCTTCTACCTCCTTTGCGGTTGGCGGCTGGCTTCTCGGGCAGCCGTAAGACATTCATTTTCCGTCTTCCCTGCTGTGGGCAGGTGAGCCCCGCTTCCCCTTCCAGGGCCGCTCGCGCCGCGTCCGCGGCTCTCGTCCCTTGAGTTTCATTTCCTCCCGGTTTCCCTCTGTTCATGGCGGCACAGGTGGCCTGCATCAGACACCGCTCCGCGCTGGGTCTCTCGATCGGGTTCCTTATTAAGACAAGCGGCACGGAGGTGGGCCACGTCCAGACGTCCCTGTGGCCCTGGCTGCCTTGCCCTGACTGATGGCCGCCACCCCCCAGCCTCTGGGAGCCCCAGTCACTTCTGGGGTGTGCTGGTTGCCATCCCTCTGTTTGCCGGGGGCCTCAGCAGAGTGGTGTGGTGCCTGGGAAGGGCCGGGTTGGGTAGGGAGGCCTCGCTCGCTGCACGAGCGGTCGCCGTTCCTGGGGGAGACAGCTCACCGCCCCCAGCATGGGAAGCGGCCGACCGTCTCCTCACACTATTTCTGTGTTCTAGCTAGAGGCTCCGCGGAGCCGCGGGCATGGCTGGGCGGGAGCGGGGGCACTTTGTGACCCTTTCCCTGCCAGGAGTTTGGTGGCATCAGGGAGGGCAGAAGTGGAGAGGGCGGTGGGGGCGGGGCGGGGGTGGGGCGGGGCGTGCCTGACCTTCCCAGTTTGTGGAGGCACTTGTCTCACTGCCCCCACCGCCGCAGCGTCCTTTGTCCAGGCGGCTGCGTGCACCATCCGTCAGGGTGTCTGAGGAGGTGGCAGTGGGGCATGGGCAGCGAGGCAGGGGTCTGTCCGGCACGTTGGGAACAGGGGGCCGTGGGACCGTGTGACACAGGTGGGGACTGCACTTCCGCAGGAACACACGCGGCCACGTCGGGGAGCTCAGGGGTCCGGAGGATGTGGGGGAGCTGCGGGCACCGAGGGCGTGGGGGGGCCGGTGGAAGGCGGCCCGAGTCTGGGTCAGGTCTGAGGGCCATGCCGCCCTCAAGAATGAGAGGAGAGAGGCTTCGGGAAGAGCAGCCCCAGGGCTTTTTTTGGAGGGACGGCGCTGCCCCGAGCTGCCGTGGGGGGGCCCGCGGAGGGCGGGCTGGAAGGGGGTAGGGCGGTTTGGGCATGTGGACGTTGAGATGTCCGCTGGACCTCCGGGGCTGTTGGAGGGGCTGGGCCCGAGTTCAGGCCTAGGTGTGGGTGTGACTGGGGGACAGCGGCACACATGTGACTTCAGGCCCTGAGGCCACATGAGAACATCCAAGAGCCGAGCCCAGGGAGTGAAGAAGGTGGTCCAGGGTCTGAGCCCCCAGCTGAGACACAAGGAGGTCAGAGGGACGAGGGGCCAGCTGAGCACCTTGTGCAGGATGGCCTCGAGCTGGGAGGGCGCCACGGGGCGGGGCAGTGTGGGCACCAGGGGGTGGGGGGCAGTGTGGGGGCCAGGGGGCGTGGGAAGGAGTGTGGGAGCCATGGGGTAGGGGGGGCAGTGTGGGCACCAGGGGGTGGGGGGCAGTGTGGGGGCCAGGGGGCGTGGGAAGGAGTGTGGGAGCCACGGGGCGTGGGGAGCAGTGTGGTTACCAGGGGGTGGGGGGCAGTGTGGGGGCCAGGGGGCGTGGGAAGGAGTGTGGGGGCCACAGGGCGTGGGGGGCAGTGTGGTTACCAGGGGATGGGGGCAGTGTGGGGGCCAGGGGGCGTGGGAAGGAGTGTGGGAGCCACGGGGCGTGGGGAGCAGTGTGGTTACCAGGGGGTGGGGGGCAGTGTGGGGGCCAGGGGGCGTGGGAAGGAGTGTGGGGGCCACGGGCGTGGGGGGCAGTGTGGTTACCAGGGGTGGGGGCAGTGTGGGGGCCAGGGGGCGTGGGAAGGAGTGTGGGAACCATGGGGCGTGGGGAGCAGTGTGGGCACCAGGGGGTGGGGGGCAGTGTGGGGGCCAGGGGGCGTGGGAAGGAGTGTGGGGGCCACAGGGCATGCGGGGCAGTGTGGGCACCAGGGGGTGGGGGGCAGTGTGGGGGCCACGGGAGGAGGTGTGGCAAGGTGGATGGAGGGCTCAGTGGTGGGTGCGACCGTGTGAGTGAACCCTTCCGCTGGCGGAAGGGGGCTCACACGCTGCACCCCCGAGGCTGGCCTGGGGTCTCCTTCCCATCCTACTCCCCCCTTCACCTTCCGGCATGGGTGACTCCCCCTCTTTATGCCACATGCTTGTATGGCCCACAGGCAGGGGCCAGGGACCCGGCCCACGTCTGCCAGGCGTCCACCTTGTCAGATGGTGCCCCCGCCCCCACCTCTGCCACACAGGGTCCTGCAGGGAGCAAAGGGGGCATCAGGCTGCAGCTTGAAGGGTCAGGAGGGCTCTACTCTGGTATCTGTTGGGCCCAAAGCCAGGCCAGGGTCCCTTCCTTGCCCCACGTGTGTGCCTGCAGAGGCCCCGGGGCTGGGTTCCCCCCCCCCGCCCCGGCCCAGTGTCACTCCATCCAGAGGGACAGCGGTCAACCCAAGCCGGTGAGGGGCTGGTCTTTTCAGTCCCTTCCAGGTCACCCTCAGAACCGTAAATTGTGAGCGGCGGGGAGGCCCGGGCCCAGCCTCCCTGTGCTCCTGGGTCAGGAGGTGGGAGTGTCCCCGCAGCCCACAGAGCCGTGGTCCCAGGCATGTCTGCGGCCCCCCCTGCTCCCCCAGGTTCCCGACTGTTGCTGACCCTGGCGGGGGGTGGCCCTCTCCCCAGGGAGGGCTCGTGGCCGGCCTCCTCATGCTTGCCTGTGGGGTGTGGGGCCGCCGTGCACAGAGGGGGTCCGTCCCGATCCAGGTCTCACTCCTGTCATTCTCTCCCCCTTCCTCACCCCTGTCTCTGCCCCAATTCTCTGCTCCCTGCTGCCTTCTCCGTCTGTGGGTGTGTCTGTCCGTCCCTCTCTGGGCCTCCAATCCTCGTCCCCTCCCATGGCCGCTGTCTCTTGTGCCTCTGGCTCTTTCCTTCCTGGGATTCTCCCCTCCCGTGTTCTCGTTCACCACGCGTGTCTCCTGCCCTCCCCTCCCCCTGCCCTCGTCTGTCTGGCCACCTTTCTGCTGCCCCTGCCCCCACTTCCTCTCCGTCTCCCCCTCCGTCCGTGCTGGTCCTGCTCCCACCCCCACCCCGTCCTGGCTCAGGCACGCGGCGCAGCAGGGGACCAACAAGACCGTCGCGGCCAGCGCCAGCGCCTTGAAGCAGATGGCGGAGCTCCTGCGGGGCTGCTCCCGGGTAGGTGGTCCTGGAGGCCATGGGAGGGGGGCCGTGGCAGGGGGCCCCGGGGACACTGACGTGCCCAAGATGCCCACGCCGGCCTGGGATCGGCCAACGTGGCTGCACGGGCTGGAGCTCAGCGCGCTCACTGGGCGCCCACTGTATGCTGGGCGCTGCTGTGGAGTCCGTGTCCCTGCTGGGTCATCCCGACGGAGACGGATGAACCTCCCCCCCCCCCCCACATCTCCCTGCCACCCAGCCTGCCACCCCTCACCCTCTTTGTCACCACCGTCATCTCTGTCCTCGCCAACGCCACCGCTCGTCATCAGAGCACAAGCATTACCGCTGTGGTCACAACTGCCCCTTCACAGCCCTGACCCTCATCACACCTCCCTGTGGCCCTCCCCCCTGCAGCCCCTCCCCCATGGCCACATCCCCTCTGTCCTGCAGCCCTTCCCCCCACAGCCCCTCCCCTGTCATCTTCACCGTCGGCCTCTTACTTCCCTCCACCCCCATTTGCTAGGTCAGCGCACCCCTGTCTGCTGTCCCTCCCCGCCCTGCCCAATCCCCAAACGCTGGAGGGCGCTTGTCACGAAACGGTAAATACCCTCAGACCCTCAGCCGCCACAGAGCGGGATCGTGCTCTTAAGTTGTGGTTTTTCCCTGCCCATCACACGGTGCCGGGGCCCCCTCACGCTGCCTCGGCTGACGCGGGTTCTGGGGACGCTCAAGTCCAGCCTCCGCAGAGAGAGGCGGGACGCTGGTGAGGAAGGCGCACCGTGGCTTTCCGGTGGAATGCCCGAGATGCCAGCTGTGCTGCCTGAGGTCCGCTCAGTGACAGA
Source organism: Acinonyx jubatus (assembly GCF_027475565.1). Taxonomy (NCBI): domain Eukaryota; kingdom Metazoa; phylum Chordata; class Mammalia; order Carnivora; family Felidae; genus Acinonyx; species Acinonyx jubatus. The sequence continues at coordinate 1,961,405 of NC_069394.1, forward strand.
GGCTGGTGCAGAAGCCATGCGTTGTGTCGTGTGGCCCCGTTTGCACAAAGGGTCTGCAAGACGCAGACCTGGGCGGACCACAGGGGTGGGGGCTGCGTGGCTGGAGGGGAGCTGGGAGGGCCCGCGGGGCCCCAGGCGCTCTCTGGGCCGGTGGACGGGGGCACGGGGAACGGTGCTTTTGTAGCGTTGGCCACGTGTGTGGCCTCCTCACACGTGGCGTGGCTCTTTGCTCGTGGGCTCCGTGTTGCCTCCTTCATCCAAGAGCATGTCTCCAGGGCCTCCTGTGCGTAGCTCTGCACGCCGCATCCGCGTTGGGCGCTCCTGGCCGTCTGCGCATTGCTGTTCCCACCCCCGTTTATATGGAAGGACCCTGAGGCTGGGAGAGGGCCCCGTCCGGAACTTTGTAGCCCCAGGGAGTAGCCTTGGCTAGATCGCAGCCCTGGTCTTTCTGGGGCCAGAGTCTGTGGTGTCGCCGGTGTCCCCTGGTGAGGCCAGGGATCAGAGCTTGAATCCCTTGGGGGTCAGAGGGATCACTTCTAGCCTAACGTGTCCTTCCTTGTGTCCACCCACCTGCCCGCGTAAGAACCCAGCACACGCTGAGCACCTATTCTGTGCCCCTGGGAGAAGGACACAAGTGGGGTCCCCTCTGAGGTGCTCGTGGTCCCCTGGTAGCACACGTGGCCGGAGGGGCTGCAGGGGCTGCTGTCCCCGCAGAAGAAAGGCCGTGCCCTCACATGGGCTGCTGCTGGGTCTCACGGACCGGAGAGCCGGAGGCATTTTCTCAGTGCCTGGGCTCTTAGCTCTGTCCCGAGGTGCGCGTGTGGGGCCCCTCGCAAGGGCCTGAGCCGGACGCTCAGAGAGGGCTCCACAGACCCGCACCTGCTGGCATCGCTGAGGGTGAACAGCCTGCCTGCGCGGCCGCAGCTGGTCCTCCGCGGGCTCGCGTGGGGGCGCAGGGTGGTGGTGGGGGGGGGGGGTGGGCACCAAGCCCAGGGGCCGAGTTCAGGTTGGAGGTGCCCAGGGTCCCCATCGGTGTCCCGTCCTGGGGTGAGGGTACAGGGCGCCGGTGTGACTTTGTCTGTGCCGGTGCTGCGTGGAGGGAGGGGAGGGGAGGGGCTCCTGGCGGCCTGTGGAGCTCACACGACCCCGGCAGGCAGCCTTCAGGGCTTGCTCGTCCTTCTCTGCTCTGGAAGTATGCTCGAGCACCACTTTTCTGCCAGGCGTCCTTCTGGGCACCAGGGCGCACCGGCAGACACGCCAAGTCCTGTTCGGTGCAGGGGTGAGGCCGTGCGTGCTGCCAAGCTCAGTGGTGAGGGGGACGGTCCGACACTGGGGGTGTCAGCTGCAGCCTTGCGTGTGGCTGGGTGCAGGGCTCTGGGTCAGTGGCCTGGCTCCACCACCCGTGTGGCCTTGAACCGGCCCCGTGGAACTCAGACTGAGGTTTCCTGAGCCCTCAGGTAGCGAGATGTTGTGCGGACCAGACACGTGTATGGTATAGGCCCAGCGCCTGGCTCCGCGGCGGGTGCCGAGGGTGTCGTGCGTGGGATCGCGGGGGGAGGCATCTGCGGGGACGCAGGCCGAGCCTGTGGAGCCCATGCTGGTGTCTGAGATGGCACGAGACGGCATGGGGCGAAGTGGATGGGGCCGAGCCCCGTTCCCAGGGCAGAGGCCTGACGGCAGTGTGGGGCCGGGTGGGGGCTGGGGGCATGGTGTGGCCTGCGCCCTGAGGGACGGGGGGCCGAGGAGTGTGAGGAATGAGCGGCTGGAGGAGGCCACAGGGCAGGACAGGGCCTCGGCTGCCTGTTGAGGCCACACTCCCTCTTTGCAGCAGGAGCATCTCCAGCTGGACCGCCTCAGAACTCAGCTGTCGGATGCCATTCAGCGCTACGGCGCAGTGCAGAAGGTGAGGCACTCCTGGCGGGGTCGGCTGGCCAGGTGGGGGTGGGTCTCGGTCCCTCGGGCACCCGCTCAGGCACTCGTGTCCCCAGGCTGGCCTGGTGTGGTTCTGGCCCCCAGAGCAGAGGGCTGGGCCGGAGCCACAGGCTCCCAGTGTGTGCAATGGAGGAACCTTACCGTCTGGTGCCCAGGAGGCATCAGCAGAGCCCTGCCGGGAGGTGGGACAGACCCTCGTCCTGACGGAAGGACACGGAGACCCGGAGCTTAAGAGTGTGGGAGGGGGCCGCCCCCTGGGTTGTCAGCAGAGCCCGGCCAGGTGCCCAGCCGAGCACCCGGCTTTCCTGAGACCTGGACGTCTCCCTCTGGCCGCGGAGCTGACGGTGTGCATTGCTGTTGGTGACCGTCCCGTACTGCGTGCTCAGCTGACCATCTCTTCTCTCCTCCCCACCCTTCTGTTCCTCCCGTCTCCCTCTATTATTTAACAGAAAATCGCAGAAAAGTCCAGAGCCCTGCTTCCCGCCGCGCAGAGGGGCGGCACGCAGCAGGTGAGTGCTGAGGGACCGCCACGGTCGGGGGGGCATTAGGTGACGGCACAGAGTCCACTCACTGCCCTCGGTGCTTGGGGAGGCGCAGGGGGCGCCGAGGGAAGAGGCCCCATCTGGGGGAGGGGGATCTGAGTTGATGAAGGACCTTTTAGAAAGCCGGTATTCTGGCCTCAGTCCTCTGGCGCAGGCTTGAGACGGGGTACTGGGGGCTGACCGTCTGCCTGCCTTCAGGACGGGCTTGTTCCCGCCAGCCCTCCCGGGGGGAGAAACGGGTAGAAACTGGAGTCCTACACGAACAGGGCAGGGAGTGGACGGGAACCGTGTCTGAAGGTGCAGTGGCTGAGACTTCTTCAAAAGTGTCCAAATATTTCAAGCCACGGGTTGAAGAGCCTCCGTCATACACAGGATAAATTTACCCTGTTCCTTAAAAACCACCCTTACTCGTATCATAATAAGATTTTGAAAACCTAAGACAAAGATAAAATCCTAACAGCAGATTAAAACCTGAGGAAAGAAGTCATGTTATTTTATTTTTGAATGTTTGTTTATTTGTTTACTTATTTTTAATGTTTGTTTATTTTTGAGATAGAGACAGAGCATGAACGGGGGAGGGTCAGAGAGAGAGGGAGACACAGAGTCTGAAACAGGCTCCAGGCTCTGAGCTGTCAGCACAGAGCCCGACGCGGGGCTCGAACTCACGAGCTGCGAGATCACGACCTGAGCCGAAGCTGGATGCTCAACCGACTGAGTCACCGAGGCGCCCCAGTGTTTATTTATTTTTGAGAGAGATAGAAACCGAGTACAAGTGAGGGAGGGGCAGAGAGAGAGGGAGACACAGAGTCTGAAACAGGCTCCAGGCTCTGAGCTGTCAGCACAGAGCCCGACGCAGGGCTTGAACCCACAAACTGCGAGATCACGACCTGAGCCGAAGTCAGACGCTTAACTGACTGAGCCACCGTGGTGCCCCAGTGTTTATTTATTTTTGAGAGAGATAGAAACCGAGTACAAGTGAGGGAGGGGCAGAGAGAGAGGGAGACACAGAGTCTGAAACAGGCTCCAGGCTCTGAGCTGTCAGCACAGAGCCCGACGCGGGGCTCGAACTCACGAGCCGCGAGATCACGACCTGAGCCGAAGTCAGACGCTTAACTGACTGAGCCACCGTGGCGCCCCAGTGTTTATTTATTTTTGAGAGAGATAGAAACCGAGTACAAGTGAGGGAGGGGCAGAGAGACAGGGAGACACAGAATCCGAAGCAGGCTGCAGGCTCTGAGCTGTTGGCACAGAGCCCGACGCAGGGCTCAAACTCACGAGCCGCGAGATCATGACCCGAACTGAAGCTGGACGCTCAACCGACTGAGACACCCAGGCGCCCCAGAAGTGATGTTATTTTTAAAGGAGCGACAAGACTCACACCCGACTCTAAGGTAAATCAGTAGAAGCCGGAGGACAACAGGCAGAAAGCAATCGCTCACGTGGAAGTTTGCATTTGGTGAAGATAGTTTTCAGAAATGAAGGTTGAATGAAAACATTTTTAGAGAAACACAAACCGAGGGCATTTATCGTCAACAGAACTCTGACGGTAGCAGAGGGAAAGTGGTCCCAGGCAGACGTGCGGCAGCAGGAAGGGACGGTGCGTCCTGGGAACGCTGACGTGAGGACACGTGTGAGGCAGTGCGGCTGGTGAATAGTGGCCCCGGCCATGGGATCTGGCTGTGGGGCAGGTGGAAGTGCTCGGCCGGCAGCACAGGAGGAGGAGTAGCTGCGAGAGAGCGTGCGACGTCCCCATCCTCTGAGGAGTGATGAGAACCCTGATCTGAGGCGGCTGCCTGTTGCGTTAGGCAGGTGACACTAAAGGACAACATAAGAATATGAATTGTAAAATAAGGAGCATATGAAATAACGAAGGGTTAATTTAAAAGAAAACACGGGTGTCTGAGTGGCTCGGTCGGTTAAGCGGCCTTCTTTTGGTTTTGACTCAGGTCGTGATCTCACGGTTTGTGAGTTCAAGCCCTGCATCAGGCTCTACACTGACAGCCCAGAGTCTGCTTGGGATTCCCTCTCCCTCTCTTTCTGTCTGTATATGTCTCATGTCCTCTCTCTCTCTCTCTCTCTCTCTCTCTCAAAAATTTGGAAAGAAAGCAAAAAAAGAAAAAAAACAAAAAACAGGAAGGAAAGTAGGAAACAAATTGTAAGGTGGTGGATTTATACCAAATTCACTTATGAATTAGGAGAATGGCCTAACCCCTCTGATGAAAAGGCACACATTGTCAGATTTGGGTAAAAGAAAAAACCAGCACTTGTAAGCAACACACTTTAAATCCAGGAGAATGTTGAAAGTAAAAGGACGGTCAGAGATAACTATGAAACCAAAGAAGACTTGTGTCCGGTGCTGATACCTGAACGAGCGAGTCCGTGTGAAGAAATGTCGCTGCCGACAGAGGTGTGCTTCACGGGGATGACACGGTAATTCAGATGTAAGGTGTAATTCTGTATAGGCGCCTAATAACATAGCCTCAAAATACACAAGACAGAACTGATAGTAATAAAAGGAAAAATGGTAAATCCACAATTGTAGTTGGAAGTTTTAACACAGCCATCCAAATGACTGATGAGGTGAACAGAGGAAAGTTCAGTGAGGATCTAAAAGACTCGTCACAGTTAAGGAATACACTTCCGCCCAAGTGGACATGTCACTGCAGCCAGCCACAGGGGAGCGAGCATTCTCTGCAGGTGCAAAGCACACGCTGAGTCCAGTCTCGACGGATTCCAGAGCGTTGGTGTGACCCTGAGGACACTCAGACTGGCTCAATTAAACTCACATTTGGTAACAAAAAGGAAATTGCCACGCTTGAGAAGTGAAAGAATACAGTTTGAAGGAACCCATGAATCAGAGAAGAAGTCACAGCAGAAATTAGAAACCATCGTGAACAAAAATGAGAATGGCTAAGACCTGTGGGTGCAGCCAAGGCAGCTCCCAGAGGGAAACTCACAGCTTTAAATTCTTCCACTGGGAAAGAAGGAAGGATGAAAAATCACAGCTCTGATTCTCAATCTCAAGAAGCTAGAAAAGCAACAATAAATTAAATCCTAAGAAAATATATAGGAAAAGAAACCCAGAAATCAATGGAGTGTAAAATAGATACATAATAGACAAATTCAACAAAGCCAAAATTTGACTTTTTAGAAGGATTAATGAAAATAATGAACTCCTACAAGATTAATCACAATACAGAGAGAAAATACAAGTTACTAGTATCATGAATGACAATGGCTATAGCACGGATCCTACCAATTAGAAACAGCAGAGGTATGAAGATACTATGATACAACTTTATGCCGATAAATTTGACAACTTAGGTAAAATATAAATTGTTTTAGGAAAATGTAAGTTACCAAGACATACAGAGTCTGAGAAGTCCGGTGTTTATTAAAAAAAATGAAATCAATAACTAAATAATTTCCATAGTTAAAATCCCACCAAGAAAACCGTAGACCTAGATGGTTTTATTGGTGAATTCTTCCAGTGTTTGAGGAGTAAATATTACCAGTTTATACAAACTCTTAAGTATCTTAAATATCAAGAGGGAACACCTCCCACCTGGCCTTAGGAGGCCACCAGACCTTGATTCCAAATTCTTCCAAGGATATCACAAAAAGGAAAGTAACATGTTCTCTCGTGAGCACAGGAGCAAAAGCCCTAGCCAAATCACGAATAGACCGAATCTAGCAATATGTGATGGGGCAGTACATCATTATAAAGTGGGTTTAGTCTGGGAATGCAAGGTTAGCTGACATCCAGAAATAACCTGTGTCAGCTGCCATATTAATGGAGTAAGTAAGAAAATTTACTTGATAGTCTCAGTAGGGAAGATCACTTGGTGAACTCCAGCACCCATTTAGGGTGAGGAGAGAGACTCGGCGGACGGGTAGGTAGGAATGCCTTTAATCTGATGATGGGTGTCTTCAAAAGCCCCACAGTTAGCATCACACCTACTGGGGAGATGTTCAGATCTTTCCTCCTGCGACTGCGGACAAGACACTGTGTCTAGTCGTATCACCTCTACTCCCCACTGCGCTGGAGGGCGTGTCCAGTGCACTAAGACATGAAAAATAAATGAAAAGTAGAAGAATTGGGGCGGAGGAAAGCACTTCAGAGACATGACGGCATTACTAGGAAAGGTGATCGGATCTGCAGGTAAACTTAGAATTAGTAAGTGGGTGTAACAGGGTCAGTAGACAAGAAACATCGTGCTAGCAAAAGACAGCTTGAAAGTGAAATTTAAATGCCACTTGTATTAACATCAAAACTGAAAGAGGCCTTTGAGTGGCTGTTTGAACAAGAGTCCCGCCATGCAGTAGGGAATGGAAGGTCCGTTCAGGTCTTGACGCCGGACCGGCCGGGGGGTTGAACTGGGAAAAAGGATCCTGTTGAGCAGATGGCCAGTCCAAGTGCAGACACCCCAGCCCCTGCATCCCAGTGTCGGGGTCGCCAGGGAAACGGTGCAGTCAGTTACCGATAGAACAGTGCTGTGCTCACACAGAGACTAGCTGGCAAGGCCAGCTCCTGCGGTGGGCATGTCCTCCGTGGCCAGTGGGGCCCTCCTGGTGATGAGGCGGGGTTGTTGGCTTGCACGCATCCCTCTTGTGCTGCAGCGACAGGCCCCTGTCCACCCTGCCCCCGCCCCCCACCCGCAGTGGGCTTGGCTGAGTGCCACGTGATGCAGGTGCTTTGGCCGAACAAAGGAGGACGAGTTGAGTCTTAAACAGGGAAGGACGTTGTCGTCCAAGGCGCCAAGCCCGGCACAGCTGTGAAGGCTCTGTCTCTTGGTGAGAAAGTGCCCCAGGCCACGGCCCATTCTTACGTGGCCGAGAGGGGCCGGGAGCCCGTGTGCACGCGACTGCCATTGCCAGCATATCCTTTACCGTAACCCACCCCGTGCACAAAGAGCACTTCAGCTGGATCACAGACATACATGTGAAGGATAAAGCAACGGAGCTTCTAGAAGATACCATAGGGGTCTATCTTCACATCTTTATGGTGAGCTAACGTTTCTTACACAGATGAAAATGCACTAAGTATAAAGAAGAGACTTTGTTAGATTAATGCACCCTGAAGAGAGTGAAGAAGGCAACCTGTGGCATTAAAGAAGGTGTTTACATAACGTGTATCTGAAAAGGACTTATGTCCGTAACATGTAAAGGTCTCCAACAAACCAATAAGAGAAAGGCAGACAGCTACTTTCAAAAACCTAAAAGGACAAAAGCCATAGGCACATCACAGGAGGGGACATCCAAATGGCAGGTGGGGACACGTGTGCTCAGCAGCTGCCATCAGAAGAGGGAAAGTGACCCCACGGTGCTGTCACCACACGTCGCCCTGTACCACCAAAGTAACTAAGAACAGTCAGACACGCAGGAAAACACCCAGTCTGGTGAGGATGCGGGGCGGCCGGCAGCCTCGTGTCCTCGCACTGGAAGTGTGGAGCAGCACCGCCACTCTGGGACGCCGAAAGGTTCACTGGAGTCACGCATCTTCTTTCCCGTGACCTCGCCATTCCACCCCAAGCACAGAGCCGGGGGAGATGCACACGTGTGCCCACCAGAGGTCACACTGAAGAGTGCCCGTGGCAGCCGGACATGAGACAGCAGACTCCTGGGAAGGGAGCCAGCCTTCAGTGGAACGGCGAGATCTTCAGTGCGGAATTCACGCGCAGAAGCCTGTCGCCAGCCAGGCCCCCCGGCGTGGCCTCGGACAGGATGGCGAGCCAAAGAAGCCTGAAACCAAGGAGGACGGAGATCAAAAGCAGGCCAAAGTGGTGGGCAGTGTTAGAAGCCAGGCGGTGTTTTCCTTGGCTGGGGGCAGCCGAATGACTGGGGGGCTGGGATGCTGGCAGTGCTCGCGGTCTCTCCCATCTAAGAATTCAGACCCGCACGCTTCTGATTCGGGCATCGGACTGTACGTAGATGTGTTGTGTTTCAGCAGAATTTTTAGAAAAGGAAGGGAAGGGTCAGCAGTGCTTCTGAGAAATTGTGAAAGATCGGGTTATTTCCGGGAGTTCTGCAGACTGGAAACGACACGATGACAATCGTCCCCCGTTCGACGCGGGCACCGTTGCTGCCCCGATGCCGCAGACTGCGTGGCTGCTGGCGGTGGTCCTGGCGGGAGTGACGGGTGCCCAGCGGCCCCCTTCTCCCATCTGAGCCGAGTGTCCGCCCTCTGGGCCGTGGCCGGCGGCCACGTGGGCCAGTCTCAGGCCAGGTGAGGCCAGGCGGTGTGTGTGGGCTGGCTCCCGCCCCTCACGGGGCACCGTCCGTGGTCTGTGCTGCCGTCGGCCGGCTCGGCACGGATTTCCAGCAGAGGTGCGCGTGGCCGCGGCCGCGGCGGGAAAAGCACGCCTCACCTTCCTGTGCTCCCCAGAAATCCTGCCTCACCGCCCCGCTGGGCACAGGGCGGGAGGGCCCCAGCTCTGTTATTTCATGTGGCTGTTGGGGGAAGGGTTGCTACAGTCCTGCCAGTTCCGACGTTCTGGGCTTTGACAAGTCTCCAGAAACGTCCGTTAGCTCACAAACAGGCATTTACTCTGTGGAGAAATTGTGACCGGGCTTGGGCTGCGCACCCTGACCCCTGCCCTCCCACGGGTCACGGGTGTTCCTGCGCGGAGCCCAGGGTCAGAGTGCGCGAGAAAGTGGCCCGTTTCCCAGAGCCCCCGGGAACCCTGGGACCCTGGTGTGCCTCCTCCCCGCCTCCCTGAAGGCGCCGCAGGCCTTGCTTCTTCTCACGGGAAACCACTCACAGCCCCGAGGTCCGGCAGTCACGTTGGTTTGTGGGTCTCTTCCGTACAGAGCGGGACCCAAACCGTCGGCCTTGGAGGGAGGAGAAAGCCCTCTTTGTTGGCCGCCTCCTGAGCTGGAAAACCATCACAGGGCTGTCCCCTCCACGCCGGCCCCAGCGTCTTGCCAGCAAATCCCTAATCCCCAAATCGGGTCTTTGTGAGGAGAATAAAGGGACACTTTCTGATCCTTGCACGAGGTCAGGCGTTCAAGCCATTTCTTGCTGCCCTGTCTTGACACGAGCCGCTCAGGGAGTGCGGCCCGTACCTGGGGAGGCGTGGGTGGGCCGTACCCCGGGAGGCAAGGGCACCTGGGGAGGCGAGGCACGCAGACGCCCTTTGCTCCCAGCTTTCGTGCTGCTTCCGCGGAGCCCCAGACTCCGGGGGAGGTCACATGGTGCCCCGTGGCACGTCTGTCACGGGCGTGTCTGACTGCTTCCGTTAGTGGGTCTGTAGGGATCCTTGTATAGGAGCACTGTGGTCTTCCAGTGCCTTCTCCGGGGGCAGATGCAGTGAGGGTTCCTGTGTCCTGTCCCCGGCTCCACAGTGAGGGGGCCTCGGGGCAGCTGTCACCTCGGGGGATTGTCGCATGTCCCTGGGAAGCACCAGGCCCTGTGGAGCCTCCCGCTGCTGCTGATCTGGGACGGCCTGGGGGGGCGGGGGTGGGGGGAGGCGGGGCACACGCTCCCGTCTGGGGGCGACACCGTGGCTTCCACGCAGGAACCCGCGTCTGTGTCCCGAAGCCTGCCTGCGCTCACCTCCTTTCCTTGTGCGCCTGTGGACGGCAGTGAGGTTTCCCGTCCTGACCCCGGGGTGGGGTGTCAGCCCCGTGCCGTGGGGGTAGACCCTGGGCTGGGGGATCCGGGGAACTCCCCAGGGCCTTGCCACCTGGGCCAAGGCGCCGGCAGGCAGCAGGGGGGCCCCACAGGGTCGCTCCTGTGGGGGGCGCTGCTGTGTGGCGGGCACCGGGGGGTGTGGGGTCGTCGTCCCGTTCTGCAGATGAGGACGCCGAGGCCCGGAGAGCGTGCCGGCAGGCGCTGGGCCAGACGCCGTGGCTCGGCTGCGTGCCAGCCCCTCCTGGCACTGCTCGCTTCCTCCCGCCCACACCGGGAAGGGGGGGTGGTAATTGCCACCTTGGACCAGTAGTGCTTGTCAGCGGATTTTTTGGGTCTTTTATTTTATATTCACGTATCCACGTATTTATTTACGTAAAGGCCTCTGCTGACTCTGGGGGAAGGGGCTCTGCCCGTGGCATGTGGACTGGGGGAGGACGTGGGCTCTGGAAGGAGAGCTGGGTGAGTGCGGGCCTCACGGTGCCCTCCTTGCGCGAGGGTGAGCGCGTCCACCGCACGGGGCGTGGGCGGCACTGGAGAGAGCACCTGTCCCTCCGGGGCTCCTAGTGGTGGTCCCGTGGTCACGAGGGCCTCCCGCAGGCAGGTCGCCCGGGCCGTCCAGCCATCCCTGTGTTTCCTTGGTGTCGTCGCACATGCACACGTGGCTTTCAGGGTGTCCTGGGCCTGCCCGTGCTGGCGTCGGTGAGAACCGCGCTGAAGCCTTTGTGTCTGTGCACGGAGCTCCTGGCGTCCGTCCGCCGTGTCCCCAGGCCTGACGCAGGGTGGGTGGTCACGGGCCCTGAGCGCGCGCGGCACAGGCTGTGTTCTCCCTGCTGCCCGGGCCATCTGAAGGCCGCCTGGCGGGCCGTGGTGGCTGTGGCACGGCCAGCACCCTGCCACGTGGCCGAGTGGCACAGGAGAGCAGGAAGGTGGTCTCGTCATGAAGGGAAAGGAGAGGGTAGGCAGGTGGTAGCTTCTGAAGCCTCCTTGCGGGCTGACCACCGCAGAGCGACATGGAGTCTGGGGAGGGAGGCCCCGAGACGGACGTCCCGCCCTGCATTTCGGCCCCGGCCCGTCGCCAGCACGCACGAGGGGCTCAACAGGAGCTCGGGGCTGGCACTGGGTGACTGGGGGCGGCAGCTGTGTCCTGCTCTCCGTCTCTGGGCAGGAGGAGGAGCCGTGGGGCCGGATGGAGGGCAGGAGGGGAGCTGAGGAGGCCCGGGTGCGGCTTGGGGTGCGGAGTCAGCTGGGGAGGAAGCTGCTCCAGCCGTGGGCTCGGACTCACGCCCCCCCCTGCCACCCCTGGGCTGGGTGCACCACGGAGCCTTCAGCTGGGTTTCACTTGCTGCCTCTTGTGGGTTCCTTGGTCTCTCGGCCCCGGGTGTCCTCGTTCGTAAAATGGGCCCATAGTGCTTTGTCTTTTGCAGGTGGTCAGGAGTGTCAGAGACAGCTGGCTCGAAGGAGATTTGACACTGGGGGGCTGGGGGGGACCTGGGGCTGCCGGGTGGCTCCGCCTGTCCTCCAGCCTTCCCGGTTGCCCTTTTGGTTTCTTTCTCTTACACACACACATGCACACACGCGTACCCACACTCACCTCTCTGACACGAAGGAGAGCTTGACTGACCCGGGGGTGGCGGGAGGGTGGGGGGACCTGGGCTGTGCTGGGCCCAGAATCCTGATGGGGGCAGGGCCGAGGCGTGCACATCCTTTGCGTGAAGCCGCAGCTCCGGCGTGGGGCTCATCCCTACCTCCCGCTCTCCTCGCCCCTGTGCGGTGCCCAGGGTGGAGACAGCCCCCCGCAGGCACCCCAGCTCCCCCGCTCAGGACCTGACACTCGCCTCACTTGTACTCAGAGTATCCCGTCAGAGAGCAGATGGGTAATGGAAGGGAAAAGCCGCCATTGTACTGGATCCCCAAATTTGGTAAACTAAAGAAATCAGTAAAGAATGAAACCACATGAAAAACCCTCTGGCTTCTCTTCCCCGCGGCCTGGTCACAGCGAAGGGGTTCGCAGGACGACACGCGGTCCCCGGTGGCACGCAGCCCCAGCCGTGTGGGAGCCCACGCCTCGGTTTCCGCAGCTCCCGCTGGGACCCACGGCCGCCTCCGGAACCGGTGGGCGCGTGGCCTCCCGTGAGAAGCTGCGGTTTGTGTTGGTGTGTGAACAGGTTTCACCAGGAGCTGGGGACGCCAGGACTCCTGCGCTCCGGTGGGGTTGTGGGGGTCTGCCGGGGGGCGCCCCGTAGCCGGGCCTGGGACGGCCAGAGGCCGGCACGGCATGTCCACCGGACCCCGATCGCTGGGGCAGCCCTGTGAGGGCGTCCCCCCCCCCAGGCAGCCCGCCAGAGGCCCCGTCGGGGCTGCAGAACCCGGGCCGTGGGGCCTCTCCCCTCCCAGGAGTGTGGGGTGGGGGGGTGTGCGCAGCCCCGGAGGCTCCTGGTGCCCAGAGCCGAGCACTTAGCCCCGACGTGGAGCTGCCGCTGCCGGCCCGGGACAAGGCCGTTTCCTGGGCTGCACCCAGGCTAACCGGCCTGCCTCTGTTGCCAGCAGAGTCCCCGGGCCCCTTTTGCTGAGCTGCCCGATGATGAGAAGATCTTTAATGGGGGTGACGGCATGTGGCAGGGCCAGGAGCAGGCGCTGCTTCCCGAGATCACCGAGGAGGATGAGGAGGCCATCCGGCTGCGCGAGGAGGCCATCCTGCAGATTGAGGTGAGGCCCTGGCCTGGCGAGTGTGCGCGTGTGTGCAAGCGGGGGCGTGACCGTGTGAGTCCCCGCACCGGTGGCCCCTGTCCCTGGACACCGGAGGTGCATCGGGAATGCAGGAGGGCTGCTGGCCCTGCCAGTGGGGGGCTTGAAGCCCTGTGAGCCCCGCCCCCCCCTTCTCCCCTCGGCCTCCCTCTGCTCATCTGCAGGGGGAGGGGGAGCCTCTTGCAGGGGCTGGGGTTCTGGACAAACGTCCTCTGAAAGCAGCTTTGTCTAGAGAAACAGGGACCTGGGCAAGATGGTCAACTGAGTCACCAGCTCAGGACCTGTTGCCGTGTCTCCTGTCCCACCTTGAAGGAGGTGGATGCCCCCCCAGAGAGGCGGGGTTCGGCCCCTTACTTCTGGGGTCCCCCCACTGCAGCCGCTGCCTCGGTGAAGCCCCCACCCCCTCACCCTGTCCTGCTCCCCCAAGGGGAAGGTGCACCTGTTCGGGGCCCTGGCAGGAGGCAGCACCGGAGACAGGCCTCTGCTCTCCCTGAGACACCAGATAAGGACCAAACACGTGCACGCCCACGCCTCTCTGTTGGCACAACAGGACCGACTTTCCACCAGAGGCTGACAAGGGGGTCCAAGCATGGTCACCCTTAAAGACATGGGGGGCTGGGGTCCTTAGAGGGGGATCTGCTGTTGTCTCTGGCTCAAGAACTGAGGTCCTGTGGGAAGGGCCCGCAGCCCTGCTGTCACCGTGGGCGGTGAGGGCAGGGGCAGGGGCCAGGCGGGAGGGTGCTGCTCTCCATGATGGAGCCTCATCCTGGTGCCCAGGGAGCTGACCCTGCTGACCGAGTGCATGGCCCGGGACGTGAGGACAAGGGTGGGGCCAGGAGCCCCTGAGTAGGTCGAAGCCCACCTCTGAGGTGGGCTGTGGGGTTCCTCGTGCCTTGCTGTGGTTCTCTGTGTGGTGAGCATAGGTGGAGGGGTGGGCTTCACCAGGGGTGATGGGCCCCACGTGGAGGCCTGTGCGGGGTAGCCGAGCTGGAGGGGCCTGGGGCTGCGGGCCAACCTGGGGCCTGAATCCAGTCAGTCCTGTCTGTGGGCCTTGGAGCCTGACGGGGGTCAGCGGGGGACTGCATGGACTGTGGCCAGCTGTGTGCTGAGCCTCAGTTCCCTCCTCTGCCCCACGAGGGTGGCGTGGGAGCAGCCAGGGGCTTGCCATGGTGCTCCCAAGGCCGCGTGCCAGTGCACCTGCGACGTCCCCTCTCCCTCCCCCAGTGCTGCAGCTGGTCCCAGTGACAGCTTCTCCATGTGATGAGTGAGCCAGGGGCAGAGGCCAGGCTGGAGTCCCAGGGACAGACGGGTGTCCCCCGGCCCCCACGAGGCCAGCCTGGAGCCTAGCTGCTCAGGGTGATGGGGGTTGTCTGTCCAGAGCTGGAGAGGACAGCGGACCGTGGTGTGGGTGGGTTGTGGGGAGCAGCCTCAGGAGACACAGGGGTGGCTCACACTTGAGTTGCTGGCAGCTTCCCTGTGGAGCTGAGCAGGCTCTTGCCACCCCCACAACCTGCCCCCCACGGTCTCCCCTTTGCCTTGGTTGCTAGCCTGTTATTGTCCAGCAGAACAGGGGCCTCACCTGTCAGGTGTCCGGCCCAATCCCCAGGGCCCTCAGCAGCTTGCTCGACAGATGTGTTGAATGAACCCAGACAAGTGGTCAGCCCCCCCAATCACAGGGGCCACTCCCCCTAGCGATAGAGGCCTGTGTCCTACACCCATGTCTGGGCCGCCCTCCTCCAGGCCGGGTAAGGACCCCCGTAAGCAGCCTGTCATCCTCTAGTGGCTCCCATGTAGGAAGTTGCTCCTGTCCACCCGGGTCGTCAGCTGCTGCCCTTCAGCTTGCTGTCCAGGAGGGTCTCTGCCTGCTTGCCCAGCCCTGGACCTGCTTTTTGGCCAGGTGGCTGTGCAGGGCTGGGAAGGGGGCCTGGAGCCCCACAGACACAGTGCCATCACCCGTGTCCTTTCCCCGCCGGCCCACGCAGGGTCCCTGTGCCCAGACCGCTGGCCCAGAAAGCTGTAAGCGGTGTCCCTGTATCCCTTGCTTTCATCCAGCTCTGCTGCTTCCGCTTCTCCAGCAGAAGTGCTTGGCCCTGGGAAGAGGTGGCCCCGCCCCACCCCTCCGGCTTCAGCCCCGCCCAGCTCCGCCCTCCCCAGCCCCACCCCGCCGTAGTCTGCCCTGCCCCGCCCAGCTCCGCCCTGCCCTGCCCCTCCCCTCCCAGCTCCAGCCCCGCCCAGCCCCGCCCTCCCCATCTCCACCCCTCCCTACTCTGCCCTGCCCAGCCTCGCCCCGCCCCCTGCCCAGCTCAGTACCACTCAGTTCCCCCCCACTCTGCCTTGCCTAGTGCAGCCCCGCCCAGCCGCACTCAGCTCTGCCCTTAGCCCAGCTCCGCCCTGCGCTGCCTTGCCCTTCCAGTGCCATGCCCCTGACGGCCGTGCTCAGTCCAGCTCCTCCTTGCTCACAGATGACCTTAGCACAGCTGTCCCCGGGCTTGGACTCAGCTGTCCTCTGTCCTGACCCCTGGCCTCCTGGGCCTGGACTCTGCGTGCTTTCCCAGCCTGGGCTCCATCCTCCTGCCACCAAGTGTTGGCAGGCCTGTGGCGGGCCCAGGCCTTCCCTGGGCCTCACATCCCCTCCCGTGGGAAGTGCTGGTTGGCTGTCATCAGGCTGCCGGAGTTGTGGAGTATGAGAGCAGGGCTGCCTTGTAGGGCTAGCCTGAGACACCCCTGCCCCAGACACTCTCCCTCACAGTCTGGAGGCCCGGGCTGGTGGCCTCCCCCTTCTGTTCCCCACGGGGAGACTAGGGTTCAGAGGGAGAGCTCTGGGGACACCCACCCACAGAGGGCGGCGTCTGGCTGTGTCAGGAACCTCACCGCCCCAGGGATGGCCGCGCTAGGCCTTCGGGCTCAGACGGCCCTTTCCAGTGAGAGGCGCAGGGCCGGAGCCCTGCACCCGCGAAGGGAGCCGTGCCAGCCCGGGCACCCTGGTCCCAGGAACGTGCTCACAAGTCAGGACCCTGTCCCCCACTTCCCGATGGGGGAGACCACGCTGCTGGGGCCCATGCGGCCCGGGGCCCTGGCCCCTCCCGGGGGAGGTGAGCAGCGCACTTGCAGGAGCCAGGTCGGCGGGCGGGTCCCTCCCACAGGGAGTGGAGGGGGCTGGGACACGGCCCACTTTCCACGGGGCTAGCTCTTGGCCTCCTTGGGGCTTCTTCTCCTGGCCCCTGATTTGGAGGCGGGTGGTCTCTGGCTTCCGAGCCTCAGGCCCCTTCCTGACGGTGGTCCCAGATGGGCCAGGCCCTAGGTGACCCCAGACCTCCCAGGGCTCCAGGGGACAGGGTGTCAGGGATGCTGGGGCAGGTGTTGGTGCCTGGCAGCCTCTGGGCCAGCGGCCCTGTCAGTAGAGCAGAGGGAAGGAAGGGAGGGACTGCGCGTCCCAGTGGGAGCTCAGGCTTTAACTGGGCGTGGGCGGGAAGAAGCAGGATCCACGAGCCACACAGTTAAGTCGTGTCTAGGAGCTGCTGCCCCTTCCCACCGTGGGTCGGTGGGTGACGGGCGGCGGAGCGTTCTGTCCCCAGGCCCGCGTGCTGCCCCTTGCCAAAGCTGTGCCAAAGCCAGTGCCGGCACTGCCGGCTGACCCCTCCTCTCTGGCTGTCCTCTCCTGGGAGTCTGGCCCGCAGGGGTGAGTCCTACTTCCTGTTCCCACTGACGACGTACCCTCGGCCACCGAGCACATACGGCAGGGCCATCGCCAGCCTGGGCAGAGCCAGCTCTCCGAGCCACAACCTCTCCCGTCCCTTCTGGTCTCAGGTCCCCTCTCTGAGCCCATTTCTTGGTCCTGTGGGGCTGTCAGAAATGGGGAACCTCAGACAATGGGCTCTGGGGATCCCTGGGGGCACCGTGGTGACTTCAGGTGGAGCTAAGGGTCAGTAACAGGAAGGCGCCCCTCGAGACCTTGGCTGAGCTCCCTGCCCTGGGAGGTGCCTACCTCCCAGGGGAGCAGAAGGTCGTGTCCGGGACCCTGTGCTGCAGGGCCGCGGGCGAGGCTGCCCCTCGCTTCTTCCTCCCGGAAACGAGGCTGCCCCTGGAAGGTGGCTTGCCCGTTGTCCTCACAGCTGCAGCCGGGACCATCCCTGGGCCCTCGTGGCCTGTCACCACCAGAGCAGCGGGCTGTGGCGGAAAGAACAGTCCCTCGCTGCAGGCAGCAGGCAGGCCAGAGCCTGGAGGGAGGGTGGAGGCAGGGGAGGCCCCCCCCAGTGGCCAAGGTAGAAGCTTCCTTGTTCCCTTGTGGGGAGAGGCTGGCCGGCCTCGGGCATCTCTTGGTCACAGAGGGGAAATAGAAGTCTGGCCCCGGGCTCCCAGCCCCAGCCATGCCACCACCTGGCCATGGGAGCCCCGGGGTCTCTTGTGGAGGCTTTAGTTTGCCTGTGAGAGGGGACCAGTCTCTCCTTGAAAGGGTTAAGGGACCATGAAAGATCTTTGTCAGCCCACGGGTGACAGCGTGCTGCAGAGCTGAGCTGCCCGGCAGGGACGTCACCTGGGCAGGGTCAGCGCCGGCAGGTGTGGCTGGGGCAGCGCCTAGCTGACGGCGGCCCCTCCCCACCCTCCCTGGGGAGCTCCTCTGAGGCCCCTGCCCCAGGTCAGACCCTCCCCAGCCTGGCGCAGCCTGCTGCCGACTGGGGGTTCACCCGGGTGCGAGGCTCCGCCGTCACTGAGGTGCTGAGGTCGGCTGAGAGCCTGGGCGCCGATGCGGTAATAGCAGGGTGGGCCTTCCGGGGTGCCGGCGTGTTCCCAGGGAAGGAAGATTCTGCTGTCTCCAGGTGCTGGGGTCTTCCCGGCTTCTTAGCGTGAAGAGTCCGTGGTGCTTTTGTGACTTAGCCTTGGAAGTCATACAGCCTCGCCTCTGCCCTGTTGGTTACGGTGCTTCCGGAGGCCTGTGCGGGCCCACCCCTTGGTGGGGGCATGTCAGGGTCCCTTCTTAGGAGAAGCACAGCAGGTATGTCGGGGTGGCCATCTCTGGGAGGTGCAGCTTCCAGGCCCCCCCCCCCCCAACACACACGCCATTTTGTGGACCACACTTTCCCCGTCCCTGTCCTCCAGCTGTCCTGGCTCTTTCCACACGCTGGCACAGACACTCAAGCAACTTACTCCTTCTACCTTTAGGTCTTGGCTCAAATGTTGGCCGTCTAGAATTCCGGTGTCTCTCTCCTTTGTCTAGCATAGTGTTCAGTGCATTATGTTAATATTTATCTCTCTTCGTGAGAATGAAGCCCCGTGGAGGCAGGGACCCTTGTCTGTTTAGTCACTGCAGCGGTCCCAGCACCACAAAGGACACATGATGCTCTCTGGGCACTCGATGACTGTTCCTCGAACAAGCAAATAGACCAGTGGAAGGACGAGGGATGGATGGATGGGAGACGGATGGTAGGTGGACAGATAAGCGGATGGATGGATGGGTGGATGGATGGTGTGTAGGTGGATGGATGGGGGGGTGGATGGATGAATGTGTCTTAAGTGTTGGGACTCCACAGCAGATCTGTGACTTAATGAGAGGGCTCTGTTGCCTTTATTTATATGCATCATTTTAGCAGCCCCCACAAAAGCTCTGTGAGAGTGAGCACTCCCGTGTTCCACTTTTGTCGGAGACGGAGCGGAGGCTTAGAGAAGCCGCGTCACTTGGCCTGGCCATGCAGCTCGTGTGTGGCAGAGCAGGGATTCGAGCCCAAGCTGCCTGACTCAGGAGTGGGGCTGTGCCGGCTGGCTGCAGCGTCTGACCCCTGCCTCTCAGCCTCTCTCCCAGATGGGAAGGATGCAGGCGGTCGCCGAGGGGGCGCGGGGCCCAGGAGCCGGGAGTGGAAGGAGCCAGCCCCTGAGCCCCAGCCCTGCCCTGCCCACGGCCACGTAATCCTGGTTGAGGCTGGCTCTTCCTGTCCGGAGGGAGGGCAGTGCCTCGTCTCCCAGGGTGGGGGGAGGTCGAATGAGATGGGCGCGTGCCCCTAGCCACTGCCAGCGTGGGGCAGGCTTGCCGGGCTCGGGTCCGGCTGACCGCACCGGAGCCCTAGTCGTCTGTCCGCTCCCAGCCTGGGCAGCCCCCCGGGGCCGGACGGCCGTGTCTGCGCGGGGCTCCCCCCCAAGCCCACCTCACCTGATCTCACCTGTGAGGACTGGTGCTCCCTGCCCCCTCCGGAGCCGTGTGCACCTGACCCAGCACACCAGCTGGTCTGTTGCCATGGCTGCCTGGCAGGCCTGGGAGGGAGGAGGCTGGGGAGGAGGCAGAGCCACGGGGCCCAACTACCCTCCCTGAAGGTGGCATTGTGCAGCCAGAAGGCGGGGGGCGGGGAGGGGGTGACGTGGCTGATACCTATAAATATGGGAATAAATCAGTAAAGTTTGGCTGTTCCATTAACTGGAACAGTCGTGTTCATAGGCGGATGGTTGCCAAGATTCTAATTATAAGAAGAGATCGCGTAATAGAAAAAACGCAGTGGTATTTTCTTTCTTTTCCTTCTTGAAAGTGAAGGAACGCACAGGTGTGCGCACGCACACACACGCACACACACACACGCACACTTATCGAGGTTTTATTATGTCCCGTGCAAGGTTGTTACTATGTGGTGCCAGCAAAAGAACAGAAAAAAGATTCCATGAGAGCTTTTGACGAGCCCTAGTTTTAGAAGCAATCAGGAAAATAATGGCATGATTTAAACATTTACTAAGTCGAGGTGTTTTGAGTCTCTCCGTCACCCACTCCTCTGCTTTCTGGTGCCCACGCCAGGCGCACGGCTCCCAGCGCCCGCCGCCCTCGCGCACCACAGCTGCTGCCGCTTGACGTCCCTGGTGGGCGCCGTCCTTGGGTGGCTCTGGGGGCTTCCGGGCCCCCAGCGGAAGCTCACCTTCAGGCCCGTGGGCAGCCTGGCCCCAAGCTGTGCCCGTGCGTGGCTCCCACCCCGGCTCCTGGTGGGATCTACGTCTCAGGGGTGCCCCTGGGCCTGCCTGGGAGTTGGGCCCCCCTGCCCTCGGCATCCTCCTCCGGGAGCTGAGGCCTGCCTGCCAGTGTCCTGGGCGCCCGGGACAGGGCCTGGGGGGGACGCTTGTCAGTGTCAGTTGCCTTTGCCCAGATGTTCCCTTTCTGTGTGCTGCCTTCTGCTGCTGGGGTGCCCGTCTGCGCCTCCTCTCGTGGGCCCTCCCTGTCCCGGCGCATCAGGGGCTCTGTCCCCGGAGCCTGCCTAGTCCTCATGACCCCATCCATTATGCAAACAGCCACTGGGTGCCGGGGTGAATGAGACACGAACCCCGCATCGCCAGGATGTCCCAGCGCCTCTGAGCCATCCTTCAGGAGCCACAGAACCAAGCACAGCTGTGGGACCACCTGTCTGGGGAGCACGGCTGCCCTGCCAGGGCCTCCGCAGGGAAGCCATCAGAACGCAGCCCTGCCCTGTGGTCTTGTCTGCTGTTCGTGATGGGTGTGTGCATCCCGCTTGCCTCACGGGGCTGGCCCTGCACAGGGGCCCGGCAGTCAGCCCGGCCCCCTCGCGGCGTCCTGTCCTCCCGCTCCCGTGCCTACAGCCCTCAGACCTGGCAGAGACCAGCTGCAGCACGTGGGGCTTTGGGACACTCTCACACCCCTCATTCCTCCCCCACAGGGCTCACTTGCTTTGTTGAGCAAGGAGAGTTTTTATTCAAAAGGATCGTTACAGGCCGATGTCTCCCATCAGGTGAACTCCGGGGCCATAGGCTGTGCATATGCCCCTAGAGCCGGGCAGCGGGGATCCTCTTGTGTCTGGTGGAGGGGTGGGTGAGGTGTCTGGGTTAGGGGGTGTCCAGGCCCAGGCAGCAGACACACTGAGCTCAGAGTCTGTTCCCAAGCCTTTTGTCCTGACAGGCCAGGGGGATGATGAGCATTCAGCACAGGGTGGGAACAAGAGCTCTGCGTCTGGCCTGGTCCTGGGTGAACAGGGGGTGTCCTGGAGTCTGTCCCATGTGGCGAACAGGTCTAAGTCACACGGGGAAGGGATTCTCTGCTTAGGGCATTTTCCAGAACACAAAAGGGATGGGATGGGGAGGGGGCGGTTCTTAGTGTCACTGTTTCCGGGAGCCCAGCCTGAGCTGCCGTTCAGGACGGATGACGTTCTGTTTATGTGTTGCTGAATGACGGAGAGCATCGTGTGTTACGGGTCTGGGGGGTGGAGCAGGGCCTCAGGATGGTCTGCTGGGACGAGGGCCAGCCTTGGTCCTGCAGAGTCGGCTGAGCCATCCGCTTGGGGGCAGGTGAGGGTCAGGGGTCTGAGCGTTGGGCGTTTTGAAAAGAGAGAGGCCCAGAATAAAGAAGGGTGTGTGTGTGACAGGTGACCTTGACCGCCAAGGGGCCTGTGCGTGGGAACCTCCCAGGCGCGCAGCCCTGAGTTGTGGGTGCCCTTGACCCGTGGTCCAGCGTGGGTCACCCCGCGTAAGGTCCCCTCCTCCATCCTGCTGCCGCCCCGGGCACCGAGGGCACCGAGGGCTCCGGGAACCCCCGCTCGTGCCAGCAGACCACGCCGTCTCTGCTCCGGGTTGCCGGTCCACTGGGCCAGTCGGGAGCAGCCAGCAGGCCCAGGTGGCAGTCCACCCGCCTCCGTCTGTCCCTCGATCAGGGCCCCACGTGCGGGCCCGGCAGGTGTTACGCTGTGGTTGGGGGTGAGGGCAGGGACCCGGATGGGCACCCCCGGCCTGAGCTGCCGGGCCATGGATGGCCCTGGCGGTGTGCTGAGGGCTCCCCGCCGCAGGAACCCCCTGCCTGGGACGAGTCGGGTCCCGGCAGGGAAGGTGTGTGAGGCCGGCCGTCAGCCTCTACACCGGTGTGTCTGCAGGTGGGAAGACGGCCTCGGCCGCCGCGTCTGTAAGGGAGGTCTCCCCCGAAGCCCAGAACGTGAGCCAGATGGGGCCTCTGTGCTCCGTCTGGGCCTGTCCCAGCCTGTTGGGATCAGTGGCGTGCTAGTGGCCGTACGGTGGCCACCTCTACCCTGGCAGGCCCCTAGGGGGGCACCGGGCTCGTGTCCCCTGCTCAACGACGCCCCTCTTTGCCCTGTCCTTTGCTGAGGCTGTGTCCCTGTGGGCCGGACAGGGCCGCGGGCAGCACCACGCCAGCTGTGGCCCTCAGTGGCCCCTGCCCGTGGGAAGCAACGCCGGACGTGCCCATTAATCCCACCCGTGCAAGCGGCCGCGCCACACGACCTCCCTGTGTCACTCCAGCAGTGCCGTCTGGGTGGGCGGTAACCTGGGTCAGGTATTTGCTGCTCACCATTTATCAGCCACATGCCCTTGGGAGAGTCCCTTAACCTGTGGGTGACTTGGTTTCCCTGCCTGACCTGTCTGCAAAGTGGGAGTACCAGAAGGCGTGCTTACACACAATAAGGGGGGACTGAGTTAGCGTAGAAAGGCCCCCAAGAGTCGAGTCCAAGTGCATCCAGGGCCAGCCTCGTGTGAGAGAGGCCTCAGTGGCAAGGTCAGGGTTGGGTGTGGCTGGTCTGTGCCCAGCCTCTGACAGGGTTGGGGTGGAAGCTGGGGAATCTGGGCGGCAGGCAGTCTGACTGAGGCCCCGCTGGGCCTGCAGCCTTTATCTTGTGACCTTGACGTCTCCACGTGAGGGTGGAGCCTAGGTTGGGTGTCCCCCCACCCCCCACCACCGGTGGCCTCACTCGGGAGGCTGTGGTGACCGAGATCCCAGAAATGGGCCCAGGCCCAGGGCTACCCAGCACCCACTCACCTGCTTCAGTCCCCGGGGCTGAGGCCCACAGGCTCCACACTGACGGCCACCCTCCCGGCCACGGGCCGCTTCCACAGGGTGGCCATCTGCCTGCACCGTGGTTAAGCCTGTAATTGAATTGTAGTCGGTAGCACACGTGGGTTTGAGTACATGCTAATTGCTTCATTTCCGAGAACACTCCTAAAAAGAGAATGAATTTCCCCGTAATATTTTGCAGTGACCCCTGTGGAAATCGATCTGAGTTCCAGAATGAGCTGTAGAGTGGGTGGGCCTGGGGTAGGGTTCTCGCCGCCCCCTCCCCGCCCCTCTCACTGGCCTGGAGGAGCCTTCCCTGACTGGGGCTCATCCCTGGCCACAAGCCAGGCACTGAAGGAGGAAGCTTTGGTTTGGGTCACACGATAGGTGAGGAAACCTGGCCCCGAGGTGAACGGTCTTGCCCAGGGCGACCTGGCTGGCCAGTGGAAGAGCTGGTCCCTGCAGGGTGGCATTCAGAAAAAGGGTGGCCTTGGAGCCAGTGGGCCCCGGTGCCAGTACCAGCCCTCCCCCTGTCTGAGAGGCCCCGGAGGTCACGGAGCCTCTTGAGCGCCCAACGTCTACTGTCAGTTGGGCGTTTTGACCTGGCCTCAGGATGGTGTGTGACGTGCCCCCAGCATGTGGCCTGTGTGAACGGTGTGGCCGTGTCCCCCACAGGCGTCACTGCTAGCTCCCTGGCAAGTGGAGTTAAGCAGTTGGGCAGCATGGAGGAGTGAGGTGCCCCAGACCCCCCTGGGCCAAATTTCTAGTCCTTGCCCTGTTCACCAGCTTCATGAAGCCACCCAGTCTTTCCATGGCAGTGGGACTGCCATCCATCCACCATCCACTGTGTGTCATCCACCCACCTACCGTCTCCATCCGTCTCTCCATCATCCGTCCATCCATCCATCCATCCATCCACCCATCCATCTAGCCATTCATCTGCCCACGTCTACCCACCTATCCATCCATCCACCATCTATCCATCATCCACCCACCACCCGCTCATCCATCCACCCATCGTTTACTCATCCACCTGTCCACCATCTACCGACTCATCTGTTCATCCACCCACCCACCCATCCACCGTCTCCTCATCTACTCATCCACTGTTCATCCATGCAGCCACCCTCTGTCCATCTATTATTCATCCACCATCCAGTCATACATCTGTCTATCCATCCATCAACCTATCCTGCTTCTTCAGGACTTATTCAGTGGCACCCGTGTGCTGCCTTATGCCAGGTGCTGGCTGTACAGAGAGGGAAAGGTATCCTTCTATCAAGGAGCCCCAAAGCAAGTGTGGGGAACAAGGTGGCTACAGGACTGATGGGCCTGTAGGAGGTGCAGGCAGTGTTGGTGACACTGCTCTGCACTTGACTGCAGCTCTCTGAGGGCCAGCCCTGGGTCCTCTGTACCCAGTGAGGGAGCTTACAGCCCTGGGATTCTCAGAGAGCTTGGGGTTTGGCCTTGGAGTCAGGAAATAGTATTCAGATTCCAGCCCTGTCTCTGACTTGGTTGGGAGGGGGGACCCTAGGCTCTCTTGGCTTTCACGTAGCACCCTCTGATGGCTGTGCCCTTGACCACTGCACCTAACACCTGCCTTCTTGTTTCCACAGAGTGACTTGTTGGATGTAAATCAGATTATCAAGGACTTGGCCTCCATGGTGTCAGAGCAAGGAGATGCCATTGGTGGGTATCTGAGCCACCTGCCCCACAGCCCCTTGCCCTTTCCGCCAGGTGTGGGCAGGGCTGCCTCCTGGATGAATGAGACCCAGGGCAGTTCCAGGGGTCTGCGTATCTGCTGCCCTCCTTCTCCATGTCCCCAGGTCTCCCCAGCCCCTCAGGAAGGCTAGGGTCAGGGAGCCTTGTGCGAGAGGGTGGCCCATCCATTCTGCTCATTGAAGAGCCCGGGCCTTTCTCCCACCCAGGGACCCCCCCTGGGCGAGGACAAACTGTCCTTGGGTGGGGGAGGGGCCGAGGCTGCAGCAGGTGCCTCGGCAGAGAGCACTGGACGTGTGGCGCCCAGAGTCACCTTGGAGGGGCCGCTTCTTGGGAAATGGGTGCGGTGGGGGCAGGGCCGTGCCGGGAGCAGGCTGATGTCCCTGCTGTTTCTGTGTTCCCTCCACATGAGGACCTCAGCCCCCCTCAGCCTGGCCTCTGCACCCCATGTGGCTACGTGGGCCCTCCTACTGTTCGCGTGCCTGGGCACCCTGAGTGTGTGGGGTAGGCCAAAGCCACTGGCCGGCATAGGCAGCCCCCCGCCAGCCTCTGCACCCCCGTTCCAAGGTTCTGGCATCCAGCCCGGCCGTCCCCCTGGCCATGCTGCACCCCCAGGGGAGGGTGGGGCCGCCTCCCTCCTGGGGCTGCTGTCCGGCAGGCTTCCCCTTACCCTCCTTCTCAGAGCCTGGGCTGCAGGCAGGGGTTTGCTCGACAGCTGGACAGCGGGCGGGTCCAGCGTGCCCTCGAGGCGCTCTCTCCCCAGGCCCCTGCCTGGGCCCACGTCCCCCACCCCTCGCCCCCATTGGCCTCAGCACAGCTGCTGGAGCTGGTTCCACCTCTGGCTGGCTGTCTCTGGGCATGCAGAGTGCGTGTCCACTCCAGATGGATACCCGCATGTCACCCAGATGGTCACTCAGTCCCCGTGACGGGCTGATCGGGAGGGGCCGTCTCCAGGCGGGGAAGGGGAGAGGGACAGGCAAGGGCTGACCTGTGGCAACTGCGGTCCGGGCCTGGGGACCAGAGTAGCTGGGACTTGGGCATCCCGCCGCGTGCTGACGTGGGTGATCCCACCACGATGGATGATGGGCAGGGGCCCGTGTGCGCTCCTGTGGACACAGTGCATGCCTGGGGTTGAGCCGGGTGGCGCTCTGCTGTTCCCAGCCCGCCTGCTCCTTCAGCCTCTGGT
The DNA here is from genome assembly GCF_027475565.1 of Acinonyx jubatus. Taxonomy (NCBI): domain Eukaryota; kingdom Metazoa; phylum Chordata; class Mammalia; order Carnivora; family Felidae; genus Acinonyx; species Acinonyx jubatus. The sequence continues at coordinate 1,986,916 of NC_069394.1, forward strand.
GCCTTTCCAGGGTCCAGCAGCGGCAGGGCCACGTGCCGGCAGAGCTCCAGCCCCGAGCCAGCCGTGGCGCCCCTGCGGCCGGGCCCTCACTCCCGCACCAAGACGCGCAAGCCCAACTTCAGCCCCCAGGAGACGGAGGTGCTGGTGCAGAGGGTGGCCCGCCACTACCCGCTGCTGTTTGGGGCGCTGCGGGGCACGCCCTCCCGGAAGCACCGAGTGTGGAGCAAGATCCTGCAGGCCGTGAACGCTCTGGGCTACTGCCGGAGGGACCTGGGTGACCTCAAGCACAAGTGGAGGGACCTGCGAGGGGCAGTGCGCAAGAAGCTGGCGGAGCGCCCACGGGCCCCCGGCCTCGTCCTCACCCCTGTCGAGCGCATGGTGGCCGAGACCTTCTCGGCCCCAGCCCCCCTAGGCGAGGGCCAGGCTGCCGAGCCCCTGCCAAGTAAGTGGCCCCCCCCCACCCCGCCCCGGGCCTGCCCCCCGCCCCCCACCGTGCCCGGGCTTCTGGGGAGTAGGACGCTCAGGGGAGGGCTGCGGGCCTGTGGGCGTGGCCACCACCCACGTGGGGCCTTTCTGCTTCCAGATGGGAAACTGAGCCTCCGGTCGGGGAGAGGCCGGCCCACATGGGGAGCAAAGGAGCTGGGGCTCAGAGTCAGACTCATCCTGGCCCCAAGCTGGGACCCTTCTGGGGGTGCCCCCACCGTGACACAGCACAGCCAGGTGCCTCTGGAGGCTCAGGGAGCAGACGACGAGGGGCCGCGCTCCTCTCCCTGCCCCCACTCAGTGCCACTCTCCTGGTGTGGGGCAGGGGAGACCGCTCCTGACCTCTGACCCCTTCCTGTGCTCTCATTGTGGGGGCTCTTCTCCCCAGGGCCCCTCAGGCCCCAGACCAGGCCAGGCCGGTCTCCGGTGGCTCTCAGCTTCCCAAGGTACACTGACGCCCCACCCTGAGCCCGCGCGCCCGCCCACAGGGCCCCCCTTTGCTGGAAGTTTCTGTGCCTGGTGAGGCAAGCATAGGGTGCTCGATGGGCTCTTCTGCCGCACCCAGCCTCCTCTGGCCTCCAGAGTGGTGCCGCCTCGGACTCCTGTGCCGCCTCCTTCAGTGCTCCCTCCTGCTGTTCCTCCTCCTCAAGACACCTCTGCACGTCCTGGTCAGTCTGCTCGGGGGCTGCGCCCCTCCTCACGGCCAAGACGAACCCTGCGCTTCTCGGGCCGCTGCTGGAAGCATGGTGGGGATGAAGCCTGGAGCAGGACGGCTCCCTCTTGAAGGCCGCGGAGTGGACCGCAGGACTCAGCCCTGCAGAGACAGGGCCACGAGCCCCTGATGATGGATGGCCGCTTCGGAGCTGCTGGTGGACCCGCTGGGGGACGTGTGTGGACCTGCTGCCGTCCCTGGGGGCTGGCCTTGATCGCGACCAGCCTGTCATCCTGGGGGGGCGCCCCACTCTCCTTACAGGCAGAGCAAGACCCGGTTTTGGGGTCCAGGGTGTGCCCACTGGAGGGGGTGCTGGCAGAGGTGGCACTGGTGTGCCCGGACCCACCCCCTAAGTCCCCAGCCCTGGAGCAGGGCAGGAACTTGGTGGCTGTGTTGCTCCTGAAGGTCCCCTGTGCTGGCTGATGGTGGGGCCCAGTCCAGCCCAGACAACTCTGTCTGCCCTGCTGAGCCAGGCGCCCCCTTCCCTAGACCCTGCAGCCCCATGGGGACAGCTGACTGACCGGTCTCTTAGCGCTTTGGGCTCCTCCTGGGAGTGTCCCTCCTGGGACAGTGCTGATTGTCACCGAATGGGAATGCATGGGGCCGGCCTCCCTGGCAGGGCTGAGCTATGGGGCAGGGAGGTGGCTGCAAAGCCTGATCGGGGGGTGGAGGGGGGGGGGTTGTGCAGAGACTGCTGCTGAAGGTCCCACCAGTTCCTCCATCTGGGTCAGCATTGGCCCAGGGGCTGGGGCAGGGGCAGGCTTGCAGGGGCCCCGTCAAGGCCACAGGGGTGAGGACAGCCAGCTGACAGTGTTGTGGGGCCTCCACAGGGTGCTATCTGCTGCACCTTGGGGTGCATCCCCCTGATTTCTGTCAGTGTTTGGGGGAGCAGTGCTAATGGGGGGTCTGTTTGGGCCCTGGAGGCCTGGCCCGGTGCCCAGATGCCCTGTAGCTCTCCACAGCAGAGCCCTGCAAGGCAGCTCCCACTGAGCAGTCCTGCAGGGGGCCTGGGGGTCAGCTCAGGGCTCCTGCAATTTGCCCTTGACCCACCTGGGATCTTCAAGGTGAGGCAGAGGCCGTGTGCTTCACGGCCAGCGGAGCACTAGGGTGCCCCCTGCCTGCCTGGCTGCCCCTGGGGCTCAGGACGGGGGAGCTGGCTGTGAGCGGGTGGGCAGGGGCAGAACTGTGATCTGGGGAGGGCTCTGCTGGCTGAGTGCTGAGTGCGCCCGTTCCTGGTCTGAGCTGGGCTTCAGCTGTGGGGACCACTTGTGAATCCGGGCAGTATTGTACCATCAGAGTTGGGCTCTCGGTGTCCCCAGGACCTTGCTGGGTGCAGACCAGACCTGGGCTTTGTCGGAGCTTGAGCGCAGGGTCCTGGGGCAGCCCAGGCTCCGTGTGGTTGCTGCGTACGGGAGAGATCAGCTAGGAGTGCGGCCCCCAGCGCCCGGCACGGCTGTGGCCCTGCTGTCTTCCTGCGCGTGGTGGCAGCTGTTCCTGCCCCGTGCGCCCGCCTCTTTCCTCAGCGGGAGCCAGGTGGGGCTGCTGCCGCCCATGGCCTGGGGGTGCAAGGTGGCTTCTTGGCATAGGAGCTGGGCCGTGGCAGGGGCGGGGGCCTGGATGGACGCTGGGGGGTGGGCGCTGCACTTGTGGGAGAAGCAGGGGTGACCCGGCGCAAGGGGGGGCCAAGCTTTCCTTCCTCTCCTTCCAGTGGGGCTCCACGTGGGGGGGCTGTGCTTAGTCTGAGGGGAAGGAGCCCCGGGGAAGACACCCCCGCAGAGCGACCCACTGGGCAGAGGGCGCTGTGCCCCAGAGGCACTTGTGTCCATCTGTACCTTCTCTGTCCCCGGCCTCGGGCCTCCCGCGTCGCTCGGCTCGGGTGGTGCCCGGGGTGCCCCGGGGGAGAGGTGCCTCTTGAACTTACCTGTTTCTGCCTCCGAAGTCCCAACCAAAGTTCAGGAGTTCGGAGGCCTGTGTCCTTTCCCTGGAAGAGGGGACTCCGGGCGTTTGCAGTGGCCAGCAGCGAGAGCAGCCGGTCTGTGGAGAGAGCGCCTCTTGCTGTGGTCACCCGCTCCCTCTGTCCGGCGCCACCAGGATCCCTGGTGGTAGGAGAGGAAACAGCGTAGCCGCATCCCTCACCGGGACTCCAACCCGGTTCCCACCGTGGGCGAACGTCCTTGTCTCAGCTCACCGTTGCTCCGCACGTCCCTGCGGCCTGGCTGCGTGTCCCGAATGGGTCTGGTTATGAATTCGGCACACGTTTTCATGATGCCGCCTCTTTCCCGCCAGTTGCTGAGTGGAATTTTCTGGTTTCCTGGGGCTGCTCTGGGCCTCGGGACGGTGGCTTAGCTGTTGCTGCCGGTGTGACGTGTCAGGGGCTGTGTGGACACCCCCACCAGGCCCGTGCCCGGAGCCCCACGCTGAAGTGGCCAGAGGCCAGCGCGTGCCGCTGCCCGGCCCCCTGCACCTGCATTCATGGACCCGGTCACGGTCATCCTCACGGTGGCTCTGGCCCCTTCTTAGAAGCAGGGGCCATGGTCAGGAGTTGGAGGACGGCCCAAGGGTGCAGAAAAGTAGCAGGGTGGGGCCTCTTTCCGGGCTGGCCTCTACCTTTCCCGAGTGGGTGGCCCCTGCCCCGAGGGCACCTTCTGACGGCTCTGGCGACCAGCGCCTGCCCCAGCCAGGTGGCCCAGCGCCTTGCAGCCTCCGCTTCTCTGGAGTCTGGACTCCTCACCTGGCCTCTGGTGAAGCCAGGGCGGGGCCTTAGTGGCCACAGGAGGGCAGGCCCTGCTCCAAGCCCCTGGGCCTGGGCTCCCTGGGCTGGCCCTCGTCACACCCTCAGGGTCTCCACTCTGTAATTGCTTCTGTTGTCTTGATTTGCAGATAGTATTGAAGCCAGCCTTGAGGCTGCGTCCTCGCACACAGAGGCGGCCAGCGAGCTCCTGGCTGGAGCCAGCCGGCACCAAGTAAGTCAGTTTGAGGGGACGGCCCGGCTGGCCCGTGGCCCCCTCCGTCCCCTGTCTCCCTGGGAGGCCCAGGCCCTGCCCTGTATGTGGGAGGGGCACGCCCACAGGGTCTTTTCCCAGCCGAGGTGGACTGGTGTCCGGGAGGGGAGAGGCAGGACGGCGGGGTCTGCACCCAGGACGCTGTGCACGGTCGCCCGCCGTCTGCACCCCCGCGAAGGCAGGCGGCCAGGGCCTTTGCCGGCTAGCTCTGTGGAAGCTGCAGGGAGGGAATTGGTTGAGAGTGCGAGCGGCGCCCGCCCGGGAGGTCTCACTGTGTGGGTGCCCACCCATGGTTTCCCAGGAGCACACTCACCGAGGTGCCCTATGGAAAGCTCTGTGGTCTCTTCTCCCCAGAAGGGCGACGTGTGTCGGGCAGTGTCTGCCTCCTTCCCAGAGGGAACCGGCCGTGGAGAGGGCTCCTCCGACCCTCCTGTTCCTGCACCTGCAGTCTAGGTGCCTGTGTGTTTCGGGTCTGCCTTTGGCCTGGCCCCGGGCTGGAAGCTGGGAGGGACCCTCCCTTCTTGGAGCCAGTGGAGCTTGGCTTGGGACCAGTTGGGTGGCTCAGAGGGAGAGAGAGCAAATATCAGACCTTTGTTCGCTTGCGACGGGGCTTAGAGCGGCCTTGGGGACGGACCACTGGGCCTCTGTGCTGACCCGCGGCGACCACGTGAGCACCTGATCAGGCCAGGCGGGCTTGGGCCTTGGTCCGGCTGGGAGGGAGGGCTCGGGAGCCAGCGCCCATTCACTCGTCACTTACACACTGGCCCTCTGCTCCACGCTGGGCTCTGACACGCAGATGGACCCCATGGAGCCCGCCTCTCCACCAGTGGGCATCCTAAGGGTGGGGTGGGGTGGCGCGGATGGTCCAGCCTGGCGACAGGGGGACCCCAGGCTAGCGGAGCAGGGACGGCTTCCTGGGAGAGTACACGCTCCATCCTGAAGGCCAAGTGGGATCGTCTCGGTGGAAAGGACGCTGTGCTCGGAGGCCAAAGGAGGAGCTGCCCGGGCAAGCTCAGGATGCCACACGCAGGCTGGACGTGACCCCTGTGTGGGGGCCGTGGCAGGCAGGAGCGGGGCAGAGGGCTCCCGGGAGAGGTGGGCGGGTGGTTCCCTGGGCTCTCGTTCCCCGGGTGTCCGGGAAGCCAAAGCTGTGTCAGTGTCGGCTTCCTCTTTTCTCCGTCAGTGGCCGTCAGACTTGAAGTCAGGGTGCCTATGGGTGGGTCACACGTGGGAGCTGGTCAGTGCCACACCAGGAGAAGACAGGGGCCGTGGCAAGGTCTCATCTGCAAGATGGGAGCAGAGGCAAGAGAACAGCAGCTCGGTGCTCCCGGCCCGGCTCACGGCCCCTGCCACCTTGTGGTACACCGAGGGCAGCCAGGCCCTCACCTGGGGCCTCTCCACCAGGCTTGGTCCTTCCGGGGCCTTCCGGAGCAGAAGGTTCAGGTTGCGAATGAAGCGACACAGACTTGCCAGAAGCTCAGGGCCCGGCCTCTCTCTGATGGAAACTCTTCCGAGTGGCAGTGCCTGCCCGAAGCCCTCACCACCAGAAAGCCTCGTCTTGAGAGGGAAGCAACAGGCCAGCAGGGTGGCCCCCTCCACGAATGCCCTGGGGCCATCCGAGCAGGACCTGCAGATGCCAGGACCCCAGAAAGAAGGTGTGACAGCGGAGCAGGAGGAGCAGCAGGAGGCGGTGTGGAGGTGGCATGGGGGGCCACCTGTGTCCACGGACACCTCATCAGGCTCAGACCCCTACCCCAGCCCCATGTTGCTCATCGGACCCTGTCCTCTGGGGTGATGCTGTCACCACCCCATTTCCGTGGCAGTTCAGGATCCCCTGTGCCCTAGGTGAGGTGAGTGGGGCTCAGACTGACAGGTGCGGCCCAAAGCTGCTGCCACGCAGGCATGTCCTTCCTCTCACCTCCACTGGATGGAGGGGTGGAAGTGTGCACCAAGACAGGGCATGACATAGCCCCACGTTTCAGGTTCAGGTTTTCCCTGGGGCATTGACCAACGTGACCTCCACACCCAGACAGGAGGGAGGATTAGTCCTTAGCCAGACCTTTCAGGTGCAGATTGGGGACTGAAGGTCCAGAGCAAAAGGGTTTCCAAAAGCCACATGGGTCTCAAGGGGAAAAGCTGATTTTGGAGCCTAGGCTGTAGGATTTCATGTCCAGGGCTTTTCCTGCTGCACGGGGAAAGCTTTGCTTCATGTACACCCTCCCCCCCTCCTGGAACATCTACTTGCTGGAGGAGTGCACTCAGAGGTTGATGGATGGGTTCCTGGATGGATGGGTAGATGAATGGAGGCATGGATGGACGGATGGGTGAATAGCCATAGGTAAATGGCTGGGTGGATGGAGGAAGGATGGATGGATGGATGGATGGATGGATGGATGGATGGATGGACAGAGGTGTGGATGGACAGATGGGTGGATGGATGATGGATGGATGGATGGATGGATGGATGGAACCATGGGTCAATGGGTGGGTGGATGGATAGGTGAACAGGGCGTGGGTAAATGGATGGGTGGATGGGTGGTGGATTGATGGGTGGATAGAGGCAGGGGTAAATGGGTGGGTGGATGGAGGAAGGATGATGATGGATGGATGGATGGATGGACGGACGGGTGGACAGAGGTGTGGGTAAATGAATGGGTGGATGAATGATGTGTGGGTGGGTGGGTGAATGGATGGATGGATAGAGGCAGGGGTAAATGGATGGGTGGATGGAGGATGAATGATGGATGGATGGGTAGACAGAGGGCTGGGTAAATGGATGGGTCGAGAGAGGATGGACGATGGATGAATGCGTGGACAGAGGCATGGGTAGATGGATGAGTAGACGGACGATAGATGGATAGTGAATGGATGGACAGACGGAGGCATGGGTGGATGGATGGATGGAAGGAAGATTGGTGGATGAGTATAAGGAAAGATGAAAAGAAGGAAGGAGATGGATGGGTGACGGATGAAGAAATTGATGGGCAGATAGCTTGGTGGGTGGTATGCGTAGGTGAACAGATGACAGACTGGACGGTAGACCGCAGCCAGCTGGGTGGAGTGTAGACAAATGGCGGCATGGGGGACAAGCACCGAGGCTTTGCGGTTGCCAGGCTGAAGGTTTGGACTTAAGTGTTCCTAGAGGAAGACTCACCTCTGAGTCCTGGTTTCCTCATACGGGTGCTGCTGCCCACCATGGAGGGGCATCAGGAGACCAAAGTAGGGCCGTGTGCAGAGGGCCCCCACCCGTCACCTCCCCATCCCTCTGAGGTGTTGCCCCAGAGTCATGGCTGCTGGAGGCTGACATTTCCTGTCCCCCTTCACCAGCGGATGAGGAAGACGAGGCCCCCAGCTGCCTGTGGCTACCCTTGCGGACCCTGGATGGGCCAAGCCTGCCCGAACCTGACCCCCTGGACCTACGAGGAACTGTCCCTGCACCTGCCTCCTCGCCCTCCCCGCCAGCCTCCCCGGCCTCGGTGCCCCCTGCAGCTGCATTCCCAGGGGCCCTTGGACCCTCCCCGCCCTCCACTGTGCCACCCCCGCCCCCCGGGAGGCCCGCAGCGGAGGCCTCCGAGTTTGAGCAGCGACTGCTGGACTCCCATCGGCGACAGGGCGCCCTGCTCTCCCACTGGTCTCAGCAGCAGAATGCACTGATGGCCCAGCAGAACCTGCTGCTCCAGAGGCTGGCCGAGCAGAGCCAGCGGCTGGCCGACGGCGTCGAGGCCCTCAACCGGACCCTCGAGAAGCTGGTGGAGGCCTGCCCGGCCCGGGGAGCCTCGCCCACAGTCCTGGACGGCACCCCTGCTGGGGGAGTGGCCTCTGGGCCCACCAGAGGCCCCCAGGGCAGCCCCCAGGGCCCCCACCCGGGCCTGGAGGTCTTCTCAGGGATGATCCTGAAGGTGGAAGAGGAGGTCTAGGGTCTGGTCCCTGGGGGGCTGCACAAGGAGCGGGGACCCCAGCCCTTCTGAGAGGCAGGCTGGGGGACAGCAGGGTGGAGTTGGGGCCTCGATGGAGCCGGCAAGGACACAGGACACACTCGTGCAGGGAAAGGCTCTGGGGCCGGTCAGTGGTCCTGGACAGAAGTCTACTCAGGGACGTTGTGGCTGGAAGACGCAGAGGGGCGCTGGCGGGGCCCGGCCTCTGCTCCAGTCCCGCGCTCTCACCTGCTGTGCCGAGTGCCTTGGAGGGCAGAGCCAGCACCCCCCTGCGGCCACAGGGGGTATAGAGGGTTCGGTGTCCCCAGACCTGGAGGGTTGGCTCAGCGGGGTGTCAGGAAGGTCCCCAGAGGGTGACCCAGAGGGCCCGCCGGAAGCCTCCTCCTCCTGGACGTGGGGACACTGCGGGCTGGGCTCCTGTGGTTTTCTTGGTTCTGCCCAGGACGCCCCCGTCTTGCAGCCTGCGGTCATTTCTGCCCGGTGTTAGATCTGTGGTCTGACAGACACACGTGTGCATTTATGTCATCTGGTACTGTATGGGGCGGGATACCATTTTGTACCTACTGATGTTTCTTGCAAAAAGAATTATTTTTCCTACATAAGCATAAAATAACAACGGAGAAGGCCCTGCCGGTGGTGATGCTCACGAGTAAATGAGACGGAGCCCGGTCCTGTTCCTCACACAGGCTGTGCCTTTGTGTTCGGCCCCGGCAGGGAGCCCTGAACGCTTGCTGGGTTTTCAGATCTGCTCTCTGTTACCTCCTGTGCCCCTGGGGGGGGGGGGGGGGGAAGGGGGTCCCTCAGGGAGCTGGGGCCAGCCCTTGGCCCTCTCAGACCGAGCTTGGGCTGCAGCCACACAGCCTGGGAGGCTGTTGGGGGCCAGGAGGGGAGGGCAGGGGTCCCCAGGGCCTTGCTGGTCTTGGGCCTCGTGCCCTCTGCCCGCCTCCCCTTTTCTTCCTTCTCCTGACCCTTGTGGATAAAATCCTTCACGCAGAAGCCTGAAGGATCGGCATGGGCCGGACAGCATATTGGTGCCAGGGCTCGCGGGGAAGCCCCCGCACCGAAGAGGGGCCGGACCCGCGTCACTGGCACGTTGGGCGGACCCTCTTCTGGTGTTCCATTTTCACCGTGAGCCAGCAGCGTGTCGGTGACTTTGTCTACGGAAGGGAGCCAGAACTCTCCGGCGATTCAGCCAGCTGCCCCCCGCGACACGGCCTGGCCACCCTCGCAGCCTCCTCTCCCTCTAGTCGCAGGTGGTGCCGTTTGTCAATGGCCGCCTTACTCAGGTGGCCCCGCCCCGCGAAGCCTTCCGTCCGCTCCGCAAACCTCGCATCCTTCTCCACACGCTCTCGAAGCCACCGTTGGCCTTCTCTGTGGGTGGAAGGGATGGGCTGTCCTTGTCCAATGAAACGTGCCTGACTGGTTGACATTCACCTCCCTACTGTCCGTGAGCACTGCTGCCCCTTGCTTGTGCCACCTCCAGTGGAGACTGAGCCCTGGCCCCGGTCACACGCTGAGCCCTGACTGTTGTTACGCTTTGACCCCTCACCCTGATCACGTGCTGCACCCTGACCCTGAGCCCTGGCCCCACTTACTTCCATAATGTCTATCAGGAGCCCCCTTGGGGCCTGGCCCTGTACTAAGTGCAAAGATGCACAGGTGACCAAGGGAGACCAGAGGCCTCTCCTCCCAGCGCTCACGGTCTGCTGTAGGAAACGACACGAAGCAAGTAAACACGTATCAGTTAAGTGTTTTCTGTGTACCAGTCAGAACTGGATCTGGTTGTATTTGGAAGAAACCCCCAGTAGCATGTTGTAGAGAAAACACGCATTATGACTCTTACTGAAGAGATTTCTGTGGCGAGTGGTCCAGAGCGGCAGGGTGGCCCTGTGGTCCTCGAGGACCCACGTGGCTTGTGGCCCCCTACTCCGTGGCGGTGCTCATGGTCCAGGATGGCTGCAGGACTCCCACCATCGCGCTCATGTCCCAGGTAGCAGGATGAAGAGAAGGGATAAGTAGGCACATCCACTCCCTCCGAGGATGCCCCTCCTTGCGTCTCCTCCCATGGGCTGGAAGTTAATCAGGTGCCCCCACTAAGTCATAATAGAAGCTGGGAAAGGGCAGCCCCACCATGGGAGCCAGTGGTACGACTGAGTGGCCCTGAAGACCGGGCAGAAATGCGGCCAGGGGAGCGGGTGAGAGGGGCAGGGCTGGCAGAGAGTCCAGGGTGAGGCTGGGGAAGAGCGACCCCACCCTGCTGGGGCCTGAGAGGTGGGGCGTCCAGGTCCTGAGGCCGCCGTGCGCCCTCCGGCCTCTGCGGCTGGAGCCCTGTGCTGCACACTGAGGGCCGGGGATTAGCATGGCGGGGACAGCGGCCCGGACTCAGGGATGCATGAGGGGGCTGGGCGATGACGCGGGGAGAGCAGGGGCCCCAGCCAGCCCCGAGTGCGGGTCCTTGTGCACGGAAGGGGAGCCGAGTGGTCCTGGACGTCGGCCTCGCACCCGATTTGGGTGCATCCAGAAGGTGTCTGCGACCGAGACGGGAGGCGTTTCTGTGGGTCTGTGGCTTGACCACAGGGCCTTCCGTGGTGTGTTCCGGAAGGCTGGAGAGGCTGCGGGTCACTTGACCGCGCGCCCCTGTACAGATGGCAAACCTGAGAGCCTGGGGTGCACTGGAGGTGCAGGGGTGATGCCCAGGTCCCTGCCCTGTCCCCTCACGGCTCTCCCTGCAGACCAGCGAGGCCGGGTCCCGCCCTGGAGTCGCCTCGGGACATGCGGGCCTTGGGGCACATCTGCTCTTGGAGCATAGCCAGCCCGGACGGCTCTCCCGGTATAGAACAGTTCAACGTGGGAAACCCATGATTTAAAAAGCTTGGCTTGCAGGACGCCTGGGTGGCTGTTGGTTAAGTGTCTGACTCTCGATTTCGGCTCAGGTCATGATCCCAAGGTGGTGGGGTCGAGCCCCGTGTCTGGCATGGTGCCGAGCATAGAGCCTGCTTGGGATTCTCTCTCCCTCCCTCTGCCCCTCCCCTGCTCCAGCGTGCTCTCTCTGTCTTTCCCTCAAGGAAAAGAAAAATGCTTTGCTGCCTTGCAAAGAATAAACAAAGTAACTGGCCTGGCTCCCTGCCGGCCGTCGCCTCGCCCCACCGCCCTAATGGAATGTGCTGGAATGGGGAACAAGTTTAGGGCTGGCTGACCTGCGATCCCAGACCTGCCAGGGCCCTTCATTGAGGGAACAGGACAGTGGGGCCTCTGTGCTGCGCACAGAACGAGAGGCCCACGTGAGCCCACAGTCGGAGGTCAGCCCGTGAGTCACGGGGCTGCTGAGTGGAAAGCTGAGGACACAGCAACAATTGCAGGAATGACAAAACAGGCCCCGTTATGAGCCGAACCGTGTCCCGGAGCCACACCTGAGTCCCACCCCCAGGGCCGCAGGGTGACTGTGCTCGGAGGTGGGCCTTTGCGGAGGTGACTGAGGTAAAGGAAGGCACCGGGGGCCCTGATGCAGGCTGGTGTCCCCACAAGAAGGGGAGGCCAGGACGCAGACATGCACGGGGGTTGGGGGGGCGACCACGTGAGGACACGGGGAAGGGACGCCCCCCACGTGCCGGGGACAGGCCTCAGGAGGACCGGCCCTGCCCGCTCCTGGGTCTCGGACCCACGGCTGCCACGGCCGGGAGGAGCCCGCATCCATGGTCTCAGGTGCCAGCCCGTGGTGTCAGTTGTCCGCTGAGCTGACCACACAGGCCCCAGAGTGGCTTCAGCTGTTGGAATGAATCAAGCATGTAACATAGATAGTTCTTACGAAATATTTTCAAATAAGATGGAATCACAAAAGTGAATAATGAGAGATTATCAGAAGCGACCCAGTGTGTCTGGAAAATCAAGTGCAACTTTAAGTCATGAAGAAGTTCACGGAGGGCCGTGTGTCCAGGCGTCTGGTCGCAGAAAGTGCCCAACAACAGATGAAGGGAGCCCTGGAAATGCTACGGTGTTAGAGCTGTGAGCCGGCGGCAGCGAAGAGAGGAGCTCGTCCAGCCCGCCATCCAGGACGGGGGAGGCGGAGGGACGTGGGCGGCAGGCCTTCGGAGAGAAGCGTGGACACCAGGGTCCCAGGGAGGGGATCTCGTCGCAGCGAAGAGAAGGGAAGAGCCTGACTCACTGCCTGTTTTACATCAACAGCGGCAATTAGGGCAACTGCGGAACCGGGAGGGAGGCTGACAGAGCACTGAGCAAACCGTCAATGTAACGTTGTGTTTCCAACAAAACGGTCCTTCAGGAGCAAAGACAAAATGCAGACGTTTCCATACACGTGGGAACTTGGAGGGCTCACCACCAGGAGACTTTCCCCAGAGGGGTTTCGGAAGGATGCACTGCAGGAAGGAGGGAGCGAAGCTGGAAGGTCTGTAACAGGTGAATACGGAGGTGGGTCCAACAAACGGGCGTGTGAAATAATAAAGTTATTCTGCGACAAAACAATAATTGTGACAACAGCGTCTATTTCGCGGGTTGCATTTTTAGAAAGCACAGGCCAACAGTCGGACAAAGCTAGTGTGCCGGTTGGGACGAATGGTTAATCCCATCTGTTATTTGCGGGGAAGTTAAATGTTGGTTAATTTTAGCTTCTGTTAATAGTTACACTTGGTAAAAACTCAAGGGTTCCTTCATCAAAGTTAAAAACTTACCCTCTGCAAAAATCCCTGTTCAGAGGTTGGGAACACAAGTTACTCACGGAGAGAAAATATTTGCAAGTCACACATCTGACAGAGGACTTGTATCCTGCATATCTAAAGAGTTCTCTGAATTCAGCAGTAAGAAAATGGGCAAAAGATTTGAGCAGAAATTTACCAAAGAAGATGCATAGATGGTGTCGGAGCGTCACTAGCTGTTGGAGAAATGCAAATTGGCACGTCAGGAGCTCCCACCGCCGCCTGCCCGAGTGGCCAAAGGAGGAGACGCCCAGACGCGGGGATCCCGGGCTGCCTGTGCACCGCCGGCGGGACGGCCACCCTGGAAGCCCGTTTGGGAGTTTCTTAAGTTAAATACACTGACACCAGTTGCATTTATCCTAGAGAAGCAGAGAGTCACGTTCACAGCAAAACCTGCACACACATGTTCGCAGCACCTGCGTCTGTAAGAGTCCCAAACCGGACATAGCCAAGGTGTCCTTCCGTGGTAGATGGGAACTGCAGCATGTCCACGCCGCGGAGGGCTGCCCAGCGGTGAAGGAGGACGAGCAGCCTGCGGGCTCTGAGCCCACCGGCCAGGCCTGGGGGTCATGTGCCGTGTGTGTCCCTGTACAGGACGCTCGCCAAGTGGCTGTGCAGCAGGAGTCTCGCACAGAGAGTCGTGACACCGAGGCTTTTCTTTCCAGAAGCAACTTTATTGTTGCCGGCACCGCTCAGTTGGGTTCGTACCCAAAGAACTGAGCCCCGAACGCCATGTGGCATGGTTTTCTCTATATCTTCTGCTTCTTTGACTCCCATATATCGTAACATGCAAACGTGTAGTGTGATTCGGTGATCTCATGTTACAAGGTCGTGACGGATGTTGTCAAGTAAGCAAAGAGCAAGGTTGCCTTGAGGTTGCTTTTCGCCGCTTAGGGAGGGGACCTGACCACAGCCGCGCTGTGGCGATGCGTGGCGGAAGGGGAGCCGAGGTGGCCGGGCGTGGCTGCGGGGGGCTGCCCGAGGGAGCCCGAGCGCCGCAGGGCAGAGGTGTGTGGGTCACCACGGTGCTGGCCAGAATCTGTGCGCCTGGGAGGATCACACAGGCCGGACGTGCACAGAAGGAACTAGTAAGAAGTGCGAGATCTGAGGCCAGGGTCACCTCTGAAAGAGGAGGGTTAGGGTATCTAACTTCCAAACCAGTAAAAATGCAGTAAGAATACAATTAAGCAAACAAAAATTCTCTTTGAATATGAAAAGAAGAAAACAAGGAAACAAAAACAATATAGGAGAAAAAAATACAGCAAAAGGGAAATGGGCAATCCTGTCCGGGAAACACATTTCTGCAGGTGGGTTCAAAGAGCCCGGGGAATGTCCAAGATCGTCCAACTGGAGGCAAAAGGTCTCTGCCGTTTGTAAGAGGACAAGGTGACGATGTAGCTGCTCCCGCTGAAACCACCCCCCCCCCCCCCCCCCGCCTACACTGCAGGAGGCAGTGTTGGCTTCAGACAGTGGACGTTAGGACACACATGTTTGTAAATACTAGGAAAAGGAGTAAATGAATTAAATGTGATGAAGAGAATTATCCTGTGACAGTGGCCACCCGGCAGGAAAATGAAAACTCCACACCTGGATACACCTAATAGAACAGCTCAAAATGAGGTAAGTCACGGCCTTCCCTCCCCAGAGGGAGCCCAGCATCCTGGAGGCTCCAGCCGCACGCGGGGCTCGTGCACAGGAAGTTAGCAGACAGACAGGGTTCCACTTGCCGACACTCACTGAACTGCACCAGTGAGCACACGTGGCCCTTCTCCGGTACGCCTGGGACCTGTGCACGCTTCGACCACAAATTAGATATAAAGGGTCAATAGACTGCAGAGCCAGAGCCAGTACTGCATAGAACAGCGACTTTTAGAAAATGCAGTTGGAGAAATGCAATCTTTAGATGTAAGTAACTTAAAAAATACGTTTTGTTTTTTTGTATGGAAATTTAAGAAGAGTCCTAAGTAACTCAGGTCAAAGAAGAAACCGTCAATGGGTGTGTGAGAAAGACGTGAGCGAGTAACGATGAAGCGTGCTATGTCCTAGTCTGCCGGACGCTTCAGAGATTGCTGGCCCGAAACGCCTCGACCACGAACCAGGAAGAGGCTGAACGTTACTGTGTGAAGATATTAGAGAGATTAAGTAAAAGAACCACAGAAAAAAAACCAGAGACTTAGAAGGGTGTAGAGACGGGACATGTTCAGTGAGTCATAATAGAGTGTCCACAAAGCCAAAAGCAGATTGTTCGGGAACACCGTGAAAATAGACAAGCCACTGATAAGATTGATGCAGGAGGAAAAGGGCAGAAATTCCAAAATAAGAATTCTGTGAACAATGTATGCCACCCTAGCTAGAAACTTAGAAATCAAACGGGCCGATTCCTGGACAAGTGCTGGGCCGCCACAGACCAGGCACAGGGCCCCCAGCGGCTGCCGCAGAGAGCACTGGGCCCGTGTGGCCTCTCCGACCTCCAGGGGAGAGGTCTGGGCTCTACAGACTTTTCTAGAGAGCAGAGAGAGGGGAATTCCAAATTTGTGATACAGGGGCAAATCAGAGATGGCCACACGGCAAAGGAGCACAGCGGGCCCTGCCTGTCCCAGGACCGTAGACACGGCGATCCCGAGTAAAGCATCAGCCAGCCACACTGTGTCCGTGACCGACCTTTCCAGAGCTTGAGGTGCAGTAGGATACACACGTGTTCACACATGTATGCATGCACGTGCACACTCGTGTGCACACACACACACACACACCTACCTGCATGCATAGGGGTCTTTGCTGCAAGGACCAGGGCTGACGACAGTACCTGTGTGCTGCACACTGACTGACTGTCGCCCTGCGGCCCCTTGCCTGGCCCTCTGCCCGTGAGCCCAGCTGCCTGACCTGTGGGAACCAAATAACCGGCCCCGGTGGCAGCAGGAAGTGGTGAATGTCCATCTTGGCCCAGAGCAGATGCTCAACCAGTGTGGGTCTCCTTTCCTCCCCAGTCGCCCTCCCCTTTGCTTTCCTATCGGAGAGGATCCCCCTGGTTCATCCCCTGTGGCTGGCACGCTCGTGCTGACCCCGTGCCGACTTGTCTGCTGGGGCACTGTCTCTCCCAAGTATGACACTGGCTCCACGAGGCAGGGCTCTGGCCGCGTCCCTGCCTGGTGCCTAGGACAGTGCTT
Source organism: Acinonyx jubatus (assembly GCF_027475565.1). NCBI lineage: Eukaryota > Metazoa > Chordata > Mammalia > Carnivora > Felidae > Acinonyx > Acinonyx jubatus. The sequence continues at coordinate 2,002,924 of NC_069394.1, forward strand.
AGCATGCAGTAGGTGCTCAGTAAAAGCACATCGTGCGGGAATTGGTGGGGGTGGGACTTCATAGGTGCCTGCCCCCCCTCCTCCCCCCCCCCCCCCACCGGGAGGCAAGGCTGGGCCTGGTGCATTGGGCAGTGAGGTGAGGAGGCACATGAAGGTCCTGTGAGGTCAGGCCTGGAGTCTTCCCCTCCCCTCCCCTCCCCTCCTCACTCCTCCCTCTCCCTTCTCCCCTCCTCCCTCCTCCCTCCCCTCCCCTCCTCTGTTCCTTTATCCCCCCTTCCTCCCCCTCCCTCCTTTCCTCCTCTCTCCCCTCCACTCCCCTCCTCCCTCCTTCCTTCCTTCTAGAGTCAGCTGACCTTCCCTGATGCTCAGGCTCTGGGCTGCTTGTCCCCTGATCATGACTTGACCTTTTCCATTTCCTCTCTGTAAAATTAGAGGTTTGGATCTGGTCAGCATCTCAGATACTTTTGCTGGGTGCCTGCCAGCCGTCGGGTTCTGGGCTCAAGCTGTCCAGGCCCGAGGAAGGGGTCATCCCTGGGCCCGGGTTGGGTGGGTGGAGCCCCTCTCCTGCTCCTGAAGGCCAGCTGGCTTCCTGGCCACCAGCCAGCACCCAGAGGAGGCTTTGGGCACTCTTTTCTGGGCATTCTTGGTGACGGGGTGTTTTCAGCACCACTGCCCAGAGACCCCGCTGCCCCTGGCCGGGCCTGTTGAAGCCTGCCGTGGGGGGAGGGGAGTGTGTATCGACGGGGGTTGGGGCTGCCTTTTCATTTGGAGACTGAGCAGGTTAAATAAGCAGCAATTTGATTTTGTGAGGGCCCAAGTGTGTGCGATGTCCCTGGGTGCAGGGAACAATCTCATTTTGGTGATCAGATTGTTACAGATTCTCTCCTCCGTCTGCTGAGAAATGTACATGCGAACTGTGTTCCAGACAGCTGGTGGGAACGTGGGGGGCGGTCAGAGGGTGACCCTGTGTGCACTTGGGCCCCAGGGCCTTGCCCTTCCCGTCTGCAGCGGCTGTGCGGAGACCCACCGGCCCTGCTCTGGATGAGCGCCGTGCAGGAAAACAACCCTCGGCCAAGATTTAGATCAATCCGCTCAGTGTTTCATAAATGCCCTGCGTGCAGCACCTGGGGGCCAGAGCCGCAGACCCCCTCCCACCTGCAGGGCGGGGCTGGGGTGGAGGACAGGCCAGGGGGGTCCAGCGAGGGAGGGGGATGCTCTCCTACCTTCATCAGTGTGAAGCAGCTGGGTACTCTGTCCCAGAGCCTCCTGGGAGATGAGCTCCCGACAGGGCCCTGCACCTGACTCAGCCCCCCACCTACCTGTCCCACTGTCCTCGGCCACTCGGAGCAGCTTCAGATCGGGCAGGCCTGAGTTCAGGGCCGGCACTGCCACAGTCCCGCTCCCTCATGACTCTGGGGTGGTCCTGCTCCTCTGAGCCTGCTGTACGACGCCCAGGATGTCGGGGACACTGGGTGACAGGTCTGGTCTCTGGGCTGGCAGCGGGGGCATCCTGGGGTTGGGGCCTGTAGAGCCTGTAGGCACGCGGGGCGACGGGTGCGGGTCCTGGGGCCAGGCCTCCGGGCTGCTCTGGGCTGCAGGGGGCGCCCCGCCCCCCCCCCCCCCCCCCCCCCCGAGCCTGACGCAGCCCTCCAGCCCCTCCCCGGCAGAGGCCGCGTTACCCTTTCTTGATCTGCCCAGATGGAGAACAGGGCTGGTCCTGGGGCATGGCTGTGGAACCCCGTGTGCCGACCCCACTCCGTGTTCTTGCCTGGCTGGTCAAGAAAGTGGGTGCGCATTTTGGGTGCTGGAGGGTCAGCAGGACGCCGGCCAACAGGCTGTGGGAGGGCGACTTGAGGCGGCTGGCCAGCCTGGCCACCGTGTTCCTATTTTATGGGCCAGGGTCAGGGGTGTCCTTGAGGCCCAGGAGAAACTGCCAGAGAGAGTGGCTCATTAAATGCCAGCACTGTGGGCCGGACAAAGGTGGAGGATAGGTCAGCATGGCTCAGGTTGATTGGGAAAGGCCTCCCAAAGGAGGGCAATGGAACTGCTTTGAGACACCAGCGGGATCTTAGAGCTGGAAAGGCCTACCCGCTAGGGTGGGGGAGCTCAGACTTGGGTCCTCACAGCGACCCCATGAGGCGAGAAGCCTGTCACCCCATCGCACAGGTGAGAAACCTGAGGCCGGAGAGGTGGAGACTTGTCCCAGACTCAGTAAGCGCTCAGGGAGCACCTGCCCACAGCCCCGGGGGAGACAGACAGGCACGGGCATGCCCTGGGGGCGCCGGCGAGCTTGTGTGTGTGTGTGTGTGCGTGCGCGTGTGTGCGCCTGAGCACACTTGCCTTCTGGGGCGGTGGCAGGAGCACAGAGGAAGAAGTGGCCCATTTTCCGGATGTGGCTTCTCCAGGAGCTGGCCAGCTCTGCAGGAAGCGGCTGAGGGCTGATGGGGATGCAGGGAGCTGGGTGGGGGGCGGGGAAGAGCAGCGGGCCCGGGGCCCGGCCCCCAGCCTCTGAGCTGTCCACCCCACCGTGCGAGGGGGACGACCCACCCAGGCCGCTTGCCAGACAGACCCTTGTCTAGGGTGGATCTCCAGAGAGGCCCAGACCGATCCACAAGTGCCTCTGGATTCTCACTTGGGGCGCCGGCCTCCGGGGGCCCCTTCTAGCCCAGCTTCTGGCTAGCCCGGCAGCTCCAGGTCCCAGATTGAGCTCCGGAGGAGGAGGACTGGGCCTGCAGGGAAGCTGCTCAGCGTCCCTGAGCCCTGGCCACAGGGCAGGCAGGTGGGAGGGCCGGGCCTGGAAGACGGTGGGTGGCCGGCCGGGGAGGAGGGAGGAGCGCCCCGAGGCTCTGGGCTGGGCGGGCAGCTACCAGCCCGCCCCTGGAGAAGCACCTGGCCTCCTGCCCAGCTCCGGTGTTCAGATGCACGAGGCCGGCTGTCAAGGATGTGACAGGCTCACAAAGAACCCGTGCCCACGCCAAGCGGGCCTGCTCGGCCTCTCTGCTGCAGGAGAAGTCGGCCTCCCACCCTGCCCCGGGCCAGCTTCGCAGGCTTCAGCTGGGAGGGCCGTGGGAAGGCCTAGGTCCTCCAGAGTGAGGGGTTCTGTGTCTAAGGTCACCCCCAAGTGGGGAATTGCCTCCTTGAAAGGGGTGACGAGGGGACGCCACCCCACAGCGGGGTGATTGGGGGTGGGTGTATGCGTGGGAAGGTCCCATTCAAGACCGAAACAATGCAGTTTTTAAGGGACCGGGAATCTGGGCTTATTTTCAGCAGCTGTATGCAAATTATATGCAAATGAACCCGTTTTCCTTCCAGTACCTGTGGCCCAGAGCAACCATGTTCTAGAGGCCCAGAGTCAGCCCAGCCTCTTGCCTCCTTCACAGCAAGAATCCCCTCCTCCAGAAGCTGTGCTGCTTAGGGCGGGCTACTGCTGTTTACTTAACATGGGTTCTAATCCCAGTTCTGTGAATGGCTGCTTGTGTCTGACCACGAGCAATTGCTTAATCTCTCCACTTCTCGTGTTTCTTTTCTGTAAAATACACATCAGTAATGCCTCAGGGGGTTGCATGCGAGGCACTTGGCACAGTGACTTGTTCTGATGACAGTGGTGGTGGTGATGGTGGGTCCTCTTCCCAGGCATGGCACAGAGCACTGGGATAGTGGAGAAGAAAGGCATCTGTGTCTTTGAGATGCCTCCCTAGTGTGGAGCCGGTGTCCCAACCTGTGTCCCTACCCCACCCTGTGTCCCTACTCTCTCAGCACTGGAGGCCTCTGTCCCTAAGAGCTCCACTATTCAGCTTCTTTCCACGGCCACCTCTCCTGTTAGCGGGGACCGTGGCTGACCTTTTCCAGAGCCCCTGGAAAAGAGCCACGCCAGGCAGGTGGGAGCATAGCGGGGGCTGTGGCCACATGGCCTGGCACCCAGGACCGCACCCTGTCCTGTCTTCCCTGTGGGCTGCAGGGCCCTGTGACTTCCTCAGTACGTCAGAGCCCCCACCCCACTGTCTTCATTACACCCGAGGGGCCTGCCTCCCAGCTGGCCTCCGGCTCCCGGAGGGAGGGCCCAATCTTGTCTCTCGCTGCCATTCTGGGGGTCGGCACGGGGCTAAGTGCAGAGTGAAGGTACAGGACCTGCCAGAGGGCCCCGCTTGGCCTTCTCGGAGCTCCCCCTGGGGCACTGCCGGTTGGTAGAGGGCATGGGGCACCGAGAGCTCCCCGGGTCTGGTCCGGTCCCTTATCCCACTCTTGGGCCGACGTGCCGTCCACAATTGGCTGCTGTCTGCCCAGTTTGTAGATATGGACTGAAACCCGAGAAGGCTTGCGTTTGCCTTGAATCGTGCACCTGGGAGGTGATGGAGCAGGATTGGAATCTAGGTCTCTCTGATGGCCAGGCTCTCCCAGGTCCCTAAACACTTCTGGCAGAGCCAGAAAGGCAGGAAGGACCGGTATGAGGGAAGAGCCACAGAACGGTGGCCCGGGGAGAACCACGGGTGCAGCGGCCCCAGGGGGCAGCCCTCACTCCCACCCACCGTGCACAGAGAGGTGTTCTGAACTTTCTGGAAGCTCAGGGACTGTTTGGTGTACTTGGAGTCTGGAGTGGGCTTGACGGGACAGGCAGCTTCCTTCGGGGCCGAAGGGGGTTGGCTGGGCAGCTCGGCTGAGGGAGCCATGGAGGAAGGGAGGGCCCGCGTGCCAGGCCGTGCAGGTGGCCACTGGAGAAGCCAGTGCAGCCCGAGCCTTGGAGGCGGCTGAGTCCAGCTGGCGGAGCCCTGCCTTGTGCAGACAGACAGACACAGGTTTGATTTCATTGGAGCACCTCAGTGCTGCCAGGCCCACGGGGCCAGGGCCCACGGCTCCACTGTGCTTTCCGCTAGCAAAGAGGGAAAGGAGACACAGAATTGTGTTGCTCTCAGCAAAAAGCTGGGAATACCTGCGTGAAATCATTCCTGTCTTCTGGAAAGGGCTCCGCTCTTCCCACATCCCTCCTCCCAGTCCAGCCTGGTGTCTGTAGGGGGCTGGAGGTGGCAGGAATGAGCAGCAGGCCATCTTCTGCCCTCTCACCAGCCCCGCTGTTAGTGTGGCCTCCGCCTTCCCTGCTGCGTCACGGAGAAAGGTCAGGCCCAGCCCTGGCTGGGCGGGGCCTGGTTGTGTGGCTTCAGAGCCCCTCCGGCCACTGAGCCTGTTCCTCCGTCAGCACGGCCTGCCCTGTCCAGTCTCCCTAAAATGCCCCCTGAGGGGGAGCTGTGTCTGGTCTGAGGCCACTCATCTTTGTGAGCCACAGAATGCCATCGTCCGGGGTGCAGGACAGGGGAGGGGGCCTTGTGTGCTCCTTTGCATGTCCTCGTACCTGGGCAGGACCTGGCAAGGAGCTAGCCTGTCCCCTCGTCACTCAGCCCGGCCTCACACCTGTCCTAGGCTGGAGACAGGGCAGAAAGTGACATGTCCATCACACAGATGAAACAGCCAAGGCGCAGGGAGGTTAGGGGACCTGCCTGGCGCAAGGAGGAGCCAGGATGGGGACTCTGTGCCAAGGCCACCCCAGGCCTGCCTCCAAGCCACTGCAGACAGGAATGATGAGGGCGGTGATGGCCATCGGTACACCGGGGCGCCTCGCTGTCCCCACCAGCTCAGGATCGCGGAAGACACAAAGGTGGGCAGTGCCCGGACCTGCATCCTGGCTGTGTTAGTTACTTGCTGCGGGACTTTGAAACCACCATCTCTGAGCCGTCCCTCGTCATCCGGAACGTCTCCTTCCCAGGTCTGGGGGACTCGAGTGACACCACGCAGGTGACTGCCTGCCGGGAGCTCAGCACACGCGGGTGCCTCTTCTCGCACTGAACACAGCCACTGCCAGCACCACCTTGAACTCAGGGCCGGGCCAAGTCCCAGCCCTGAGCTACATCTGAAGAGAAGAGGCCCCGGGAGGCACAGTGACTTAGCCTGGGTCACACAGCCGGCCGGTGGCCCTGCCTGGCCTTCTTCCCGCCTGCTCCAATGCATTATTAATCTGGCCCACCTTCGGAAGGTGAAGCAGTGTGTCTGTTTACCTCTTGACAGCAGAAAGGGAGAAGAACAAAATTAAACCAAATAAATCGCTCAGACGTCAAACAAGCTCTCTCTCAAAGCGCGTGCTCTGTGATAGAACACGGTGCCCGGCCCGCCAAGAAGTTACCGCAGGACGTGACCTGCTCCCCTGATGAGCCGTGGCCACGTCTCGTGGAGCCGCAGCTCCGAGAGAAGCCCCCGGAGTGGGTTTCTTGGGATGAGGACCCCGTGAACAGGGCATCGGAGTCTGGAGAACAAGGATGTGCCCGAAGTGCGTGGGGTGGGAGGTGTGCATCTGATTACAGATGACTTGGGGGTCATCCACCCCTCAGTATTCCCATCCTGTAAATGGGCTCTCTGGTCCACGGAGGGAGTTTCGGGCTTGAGCGACAGCACCACGGACAGCCCCCTCTCCCTCCGGAGGCAGAGGCAAGGCTGGGCCACTGAGTCGTGCAGGGTCCCTGTGCCCTCCTTGCCCAGGTGCAGACCCCGGCCTCGGGGAGCAGTGGCGTGCCTTCGTCACTGTGCGAGCGACACGGGAGGGGACAGCCGGGGAGGCCGTCTGTGTGTCGGGCTCTGCCCTTCTCCACCTGACCCCTCGGGTCGCCTGCCCCTGCACGCGGTGAGGTCAGGGGTCCGGGGCGGCCATCCGGTCTGTGCGTTCCCAGGCTGCGTGGACTGTGTTCTCCACCCCTCCGTACTGGCTGCTTCGGGAACGCCAGCGAGCGCTGGTTAATGGCACTATCGGCGAGACAGATGAAGAGGCCTTGAAGGAAAAAACGAAAGCACAGGGATGCCTGTGGTCCCAGGACTGAGAGACAGCCGCACATGCTTTCATCGGAGAGCAGGCTTTCCCGCTCGCTGACGAGGCTGTGACGCGTGGCTGCCCCCCCTCCTCCGGCCCAGCCTCCGTGTGTGACTGGCGCATCCCCCGCCGAGCTGCCACCGTGCCACCCGCGGTCCCTACGGCTGGCGGCCACCAGAGCCTCCCTGTCCACCTTGAGGAAGGGAGCAAGGGCCCCAGAGTCACACAGCAGATTAGTGGCGGGATTTGCCGACAGCCCTTCCATTGACCGGAGCTTCTCAAGCGCCTCCTGGCCTCAGTCGGCTGTGTGGCCGTGGTCATGAAGGATCCCAAGTCTCGTGGCTGGTTTCTCCTGGTTTTTACACGTCCACGGCGGGTTGGTGGTGGCTTTGCTCCTATGCTTCTGACTCGGGGGCCCAGGCTGGCGGGGCAGCGCCCTCCTAGACGTCGCCGGGCTCCGGGTGGAGAGACCAGAGTGGAGGAAGAGCCCGCCGTGGCTTTGCAGGGTCTTCGTGGAGGAAGCCAGGGACTCCTGCTCGGGTGCGCTGACCGGAGTTTCCAGGGGCGGTCCCCCTGCCCTGGGGGAGGCAGCGGAGGGCGGTGGGCATCACGGAACAGAATGCACCCTCCACATCCCCAGAATTGCCCCCCCTCTCCGCTGTGCCCCTGCCCCCCTGGCTTTCATCGGCCCTTCCTCCCCTCCCCTCTGCCAGGCCCCGCCCACCTTGGGGGTCTGGGAAACTCACCCGCTGCTCCTCCGCTCCCGGACTCAGTTCTCTGGGGTGAGTTCCTAGTAGCAGACTGCCCCTGTGCCAGGGAGGGGCCCCAGTGCCATCCTGTCCCCCCTACTCACCTTGGCAACCCTCCATGTTTGGACCTTGCTCTCCTCACACCACCCCTGCGGGCCCCGCTCTCCTCAGCCCTCCCCCGCTGCTCAGTCCAGCCCCGACAGAGGACTCACCTGGCACAGGGCCTCAGCCTGCTGTCAGGTCTCAGCTTCCACCTCTGGTCCGGGTGGGGCCTCAGGGCCCTGGAGGAGCCCCCACTTCCTGCCCCTCCCTCCTCCCTTGGGCGCCCAGGCTCGGGGCTTTGTGGGTGTAGTGGATCCAGGGCTGAGTGTGTGCCGGTCGAGGAGGAGAGCTGTGCGTGCGGGGCGCTGTGTGGCTGTGGCCACTCCTGGCACTCGTGGGCACAAATGTACAGTTGTTGAGTCCGTGAGGGCTTGATGGGCACGTGGATGACGGCACGCTATGGCCACTGTGGGCAGCAGCCTTTGTGATATCCTCACTCAGCCCGTGCCCGACAGCCCAGGGCATGCTGGCACGTGTCAGGTGCTCCACAGGTTGGCAGAAACTGCTCAGGAAGAGGAGTGTGTTGGGTCCCCAACAGGTGGAGGGATTCAGAATCGACCAGCTTCTGCCTTGTGTAGACGGCATCTCACGGAATCCTCAGTCTGTGTGCAAGGACAGGGCCAACACTCAGCGCAGCTAAGGGGCTTTCCCCGAACTACACTCGACTGGGACCCTGTCTGCTCAACCCCAGGCCAAGGGCCTGGCTGTCTTCCTCTTCTGAGGATGAAGGAAGGAGCCAGGACTGTGCCCAGAGATGGCAGGGGAAGGGGGCGGGGGGCATGCCGGGCAGGCGGTGGGCAAAGGTTTGGAAGCTGGCTCTTGGCTCTTGACTCCGGCTCTGGGGTCAGGCTGGGGCTGGGGCACAGCAGCTGGAGCATCTTTGGCTGAGCCCGAGAGAAGGGACCCCTGAGCATCAGCACAGGGGGAAGTTTGTGGGGGCCTCTCATGGGGGGCTGCTGTGGGGGGGGTTGTGGGATGTGGGCTGGGGGTGTGTGAGGCACGGCCCTCTTCAGCGCTGGCCAGCGAGGACGGGGCCCCTGTGGCCTTGCAAGCGGACACATCTGGGACCTTTCTCCTTATGGGATGGGTCTTTGGGACCAGACATTGGTGGGGGGTCTCATGCTGGATGTCAGGATCTTACCCCTGGGCACACAGGCAGCATCGCTGCATGAGAAGAGCCATGAATTCTGCTAGAATCTTAGAGCCCTAGGGTTTTAGAATCATGTTCACAGACAGGGAAGGTTCTGTGATGGTCCGAGATGATGTATCAGGGAGGCCCTAGCAGGTCTCAATATTGTCATTTTTGGTGATATTTTCCAATCTATTACATATTTTTAAGTTTTTAAAAATGTTTATTTTTGAGAGAGAGAGAGAGAGAGGAGAGAGAGAGAGAGAGAGACACAGAGTCCGAAGCAGGCTCCAGGCTCCAAGCTATCGGCACAGAGCCCCACGCGGGGCTCGAACTCACAAACCGCGAGATCACGACCTGAGCAGAAGTCAGACGCTGAACCGCCTGAGCCGCCCAGGCACCCTCCAGTCTGTTACTCGATACTCACACAAGGTCGTACATATCACAGGTGCAACATGATACAAGGTGTAACATGATGAACTTGGGTTGACCGCTCCTCACCTGACGGCCCAAACTACCCCTTGCGTCCCCGTCCTGCCGTCTGCTCTCGCCACACGTAAGCTCTCCCTTAAAGTTTGCGCGTGCGATCCCCTTGCTGTCACATAGTTTAAAATAGCTTTGTATCAAACAGACAACGTCGGTAAAATGTGTTGCTCGCTAAGCGGTGGATTGTCTGGTTTTGCTTATTTTTAGCTGCATAAGAATCAAGCCGCACCATTTGTATTCTTCCAGGACTCGCTTTTTTCATTCCACTTCGTTTCCAAGACCGGGCCACGGGCTCGTGCACAGCTGCGCTTCCTCTGGCGTGGCCAGTGGTTCAACTGCCAGCGGGCCAGCCCCGCCCTGAGGCCGCGTGTCCGCCTCGCTGCAGGGCGTGGGGTTTCCCTGGGTCTGTGCTCGGGGCCAGGGCCACCCCGTCCGTGGTCGTGGCTGTGCTGGGACGCGAGGCTCCGCTTTACCGGGCGAGACCGCGTGGTTTTCCAGGGCGGCTGTGCATTGTCCTGTGCTCGCCAGCGACGTGAGAGCGTTGCCTCTGTGCTATTTGACATTGTCAGAATCTTTAATTTTTGCCAATGCGGTGGGTGTGAAATAGTATCTAATTGTCGTCCTCATTTGCATTTCTCTGATTACTAACGAGGTTGGAATTTTTCATATGTTTATATTTGTGTTTCCTTTGCTGTGAAAAGTCTGTTCATGCCTTTTGCCCATTTTAAGAATTGGATTGTTTGTTTTTTTCCCCGTTTAATGGCTTGTGGAACATATACACACACACATATGGGCGAGTGTGTGTTCTGTCTGGATGCCACTTGGTCCGCATGTGTTGCAAATAGCGTCTCCCTCTGCGCTTTTCCTGCCCCGTCCCTCGTGGGGTCTCTTGAAGACCCCCCGATTTTGTGCGTGCTTGTGGACTCCCCATGTCCCGAGTCTGGAAGACTTTCTCCTTTGTTTTCTTCTAAGGACTTGGCACTTGTGAGTTCACATTCCTCCCCCGGCTGTTCAGTGGCCCCGCACCGCGTGTAAGACGCCCTCCGTGTCTGCCTCGTCCGCTTCCGTCAGTCACCCAGTTGGTAGTGTCACTGCCATTGCGCTGACTCGAGATAATCCGGCAAACTCGAACATTTCACTCGAACATTTTCACAGGCAGACGCTGGGTCTGCCTGTCTGTGAACGTAGGTACCTCTCCATGTATTCCTATCTTCTTCAACGCTGTTACGTACATTTAGACGATGAATCTCTCCGCGTATAGCTTTCGGATCTTTTTTCAGATTGATTCCTAAACGTATATTTTTGTTTGTTTCCCTGAATGGCCCACGTGGCAGCGTGTTGCCTGTGTGCACGGATGTGTGTCATCCCATAAACTGAGCGCCAGCCAGCCCCACACCAGGGGCTCAGCATTTCCGGCGCTTTGCTTGAGGCTTCGGGATAATCCTGTCATTGCCGATGACCCGGTTGTGTGTCCGTCCTTGGCGTAGTGACCTCGCTGGCTGCCCTCCCGGGTCCTGCGTGGGGCGGTGGGGGTAGTGCCGGCCCAGGGGGAAGGCCCCGTGGTTCCGGTCCTGCCCCACGAAGGGAAGAAATTGTACATTTATTGTAGATACTCCGGTCAGATCGAGGAAGTTTGCCAAGGGTTCGAAAGTTTAGGGTGGCCGTTTGTTTTAAATCCTAGACGGCTGTTGATTTTCATCTAATATGCTTTCGATCCATTGAGATGGTTCAGTTTTCTCCTTCACTCGGTTAGTGTGAGCAACACATGCACACACGTCTGGCACTGAGCCGCTCTAATTCAACGCGGCTGGTTCACGGTCATGGAAGCGTCTTGTGTGGTCCTATTTTATTTAGAGTTTTGGCACCTGTCTCGGCCTCTACCTGTCCTGACTTCTCCGATCTTGTCTGATTTTGGTATCGGTTTTATATCAGCCTCACATAACGAGTCAGGGATCACTCTTTTTCCTCTGTTATGTACCGGATATTCTGTGCTCACAGCATATGTAAGACCGCTTGGGTTCTCTCTTGTTCTGGAGTCGCTTTGGGTAAATGGTATGTTTCCGGGGGATTCATCCATCTCCCCCGTTCAGACCGCAAGGCTGCAAGTGTGTTCATAGTGTTCCCTCGCCTCTGCGCGACCCCCACTCCGTGTCCTGCGCCCACTCAGTCCCAGTCTTATTCGTCCAGTGACTTCTCGCCCTGATCAGTCTTTCTAGACTTTTGTCTTTTTCATTAGCGTCTGTGCCTTGTCGTTCTGCTTCGTGCTGGTTGGGGTTCGCAGTGGGGCTTTCTGAGCCCCTTCTTCTCGCTGCCAAGGCCTGAAGCTCCAGCCTGACACTTTCTAGAACTCTGAGCCGCAGCCTGTGTTTCCTGCACCTCGCACGCTGGGACCCCGTGTATTTTCATCAGTGCTCAGTGTGATGTATGATCACTATACGAGTTTTTCTTTGACCCAAGAGCTATTAAGAAGTGAATTGTAAAAGTTTTTTAACCCATGAGCATTTTAAGTGTGCTTTTTTTTTAATTCTACTGCATTTCATCCAGAAAATTTCTTTTATGTGATGCTCGTTCTGTGAAATTTGTTAAGACTTGCTTTATGTAAGGCTTAGAGAATGCCATCTCTGCAGGTGCCCCACGTGTGCTTGAGAAAGGGGCATGCCGTGTGAGCCACGTGCGTGGACCCCTCTGTCGGCGTCCATGAGTCGAGCTCGTTGACTTGCTAGCTCAGAGTGTCTGTGTCTTTGCCGTGTGTGGTCAGTCTGGCCAGTCACGGAATGAAGGAAATAAGGTGAAGTCTTACGCTGCGTCACTGGATTTGGAGATTCCTCCCTGCAGGTCTGTGAATGTTTGTCTTCTGTATTCTCTGGCTGTAGTTTTCAGGCTGCAGGTTAAGAATCGCCGTCTCCTCTTGGTAAAATGAAGCTGTCAGTGCTATGACGTGACTTCTCCACCCCACGTGGCGTCTGTCATCAGTCGGTCTGTGCCAAATTTCTTTTGATTAATGTGTTCATGATATGTTTTTCTATTCTTCATTGTCTATTCTTCATTGTTTCTGTGCCTCTACACTTCCGATATATCTGCGGTGAATAACGTGTGTCTGGGTGTAAATAATCTCCTGTAACAACTCCCGTCTTTCCACCGGCAAGTTTAATCCATTATTGACGTATTCGCACCGGTTTCTCACATCTTCCTTTTTGATTTGTATTTTTCTTTATTTTTGAAAGCTTCTCTGGTTTTTAGTTTTTATTTTCTTAAAAACTGCAAATGTGCACAGCAGTGGCAGGGATAGAATGTGGGATCACTACGTACCTTAGCCATGTTCCCCGTCACCACCTCGCTGCCACTCGGGGATCCGCACTCCTCTGTCCCGCAGCCGCGGTGGATGAGCACTGGCCACCATGCCACTCGCCATCAGCAGCACACAGACACCAATCAAGTCTCACTGTGTAATCACAGATCCCATTCAGGTGGCGCCGATTTTTCTAGCACATTCTTTAAGAGCCAAGGATCTGGTCCAGGGTCTTGTCCGGAACCTGGTCCAGGATCTGGTCCAGGATCTGGTTCAGAGTCTAGTCCAGGATCTGGTCCAGGATCTAGGCCGGGATCTGGTCCAGGATCTGGTTCAGGGTCTAGGCCAGGATCTAGTCCAGGATCTAGTCCAGGATGTGGTCCAGGATTTGGTTCAGGGTCTAGTCCAGGATCTGGTCCAGGATCTGGTTCAGGGTCTAGTCCAGGATCTGGTCCAGGATCTGGTTCAGGGTCTAGTCCAGGATCTGGTCCAGGATCTAGGCCAGGATCTGGTCCAGGATTTGGTTCAGGGTCTAGTCCAGGATCTGGTCCAGGATCTGGTTCAGGGTCTAGTCCAGGATGTGGTCCAGGGTCTAGTCCAGGATCTGGTCCAGGATCTGATCCAAATCTGGTCTAGGATCTGGTCCAGGATCTAGTCCAGAATCTGGTCCAGGATCTGGTCCAGGATCTAGTCCAGGATCTAGGCCAGGATCTGGTCCAGGATCTAGTCCAGGATCTAGGCCAGGATCTGGTCCAGGATCTAGTCCAGGATCTAGGCCAGGATCTGGTCCAGGATCTAGTCCAGGATCTAGGCCAGGATCTGGTCCAGGATCTGGTCCAGGGTCTAGTCCAGGATCTGGTCCAGGGTCTGGTCCAGGGTCTAGTCCAGGATCTAGGCCAGTATCTGGTCCAGGGTCTGGTCCAGGATCTAGGCCAGGATCTGGTCCAGGGTCTGGTCCAGGATCTAGGCCAGGATCTGGTCCAGGATCTGATCCAAATCTGGTCTAGGATCTGGTCCAGGATCTAGTCCAGAATCTGGTCCAGGATCTAGGCCAGGATCTGGTCCAGGATCTGGTCCAGGGTCTAGTCCAGGATCTAGGCCAGGATCTGGTCCAGGATCTGGTTCAGGGTCTAGTCCAGGATCTGGTCCAGGGTCTGGTCCAGGGTCTAGTCCAGGATCTAGGCCAGTATCTGGTCCAGGATCTGGTCCAGGATCTAGGCCAGGATCTGGTCCAGGGTCTGGTCCAGGGTCTAGTCCAGGGTCTAGGCCAGGATCTGGTCCAAGATCTAGGCCAGGATCTGGTCTAAGATCTGGTCTAGGATCTGGTCCAGGATCTGGGCCAGGATCTGGGCCAGGATCTAGGCCAGGACCACCTGTTATGCTTCATTGCCGTGGCTCTAAACAAGTGAGTGTTTAAAAATTAGCTCATGCTTTTCTACTTTTATTTTTTGAAATTTTCTCATATACTTTATTTCAACCTTTCATTTGATTTTCTTGAGCTTTACCAGGTGACCGCTCCCTAACGGAGTCTGAAGTTGGACTGACGCCTTGTGGCGCGAGCTCTTCCTGAGCACGTGCCGCTGCCTCCCAGTGTTTCCTGCCCGCACACGGGACGTGGTCACTCACGCAGCTGGGGCCGAGTGGGATTTACACAGACGTGCGATGTGTTCCTGCCCAGTCCTCATTCCTTTATCTCAGGTCTTCTGGCCTCTTTTCCTTCTTCCCAGAGCCTCTCCTTAGTGCGGGCCCCTTGCTGGTACCCGGACGGTGTGTGTGTGTCTGTAGTGCTGTTTGCTCACGTGTTTCACGGAGAATGTCGCTCAGCAAAGACTCCTGGTTTGGGCGCGAACTTAATCCTGCACCTTCTGGACTCCACCTTCTGCCTGTCCATCTGTCTTGATCATTTAGGGACCTGTCTTTCTTCCTCTGGCCAGTTTAAGGTCTTGTTTCTGTATTCAGGGTTCTGCAGTTTTCGCACGATATGTCTGGGGATGGATTTTTTTAAAATTATATTTGAGAGAGAGAGAGAGAGAGAGAGAGAGAGAGAGAGAGAGAGAGAATCCCAAGCAGGTTCCACACTAGGCATGGACCCTGACGCAGGGCTCAATCCCACAACCCCGGGATCATGACCTGAGCGGAAATCGAGAGGCAGACGCTCAACTGACTGAGCCACCCAGGCGCCTCTGGTACGGATTTTTTTTTTTAACTTCTGCCTTCTGTGCTTCTCAGGTCGGTGGACTCCCGTTTTCGTGACTTGCGACAGTGGTCGCTGTCACTCGTCACATGCCGCTTCTGCCCGTCGTCCCGGCGGCCTGTGTCGCCGCGTCCTGGTTTGCAGCCCTGGGCGTCTTGTGGCGTCTGGGTAACTTACCGGGGCGTATCCCCCGCTTTGCAGCTGGGTGGAGTCTGCCCAGGCTGCCGAAAATTATGGTTTTCGCTTCCAAAATTTCTTTTCTTCTTGGATATCTGCTCCTTCCTGACGGTCTCGTGCTGCCTTCTATGGCCACATCCTGAACTCCTCAGACCCCTGACCCCTGTGTCCCGGCCAGTTTTATATCCTTTGCTTGTCTGGCCCGTTCTTGACGTGTGGCTTTCTGGCTTGTTGGATGACGTCTGGCTACGAGCCTGTGACTGGGCTTCACCAGGAACCGCGAAACTCTCTTCCAGAGGGCATTCCGTTGCGCTCTCCCAGCCCCCAGGGCCCTCGCTGGGCTGTGAGCTGGCCTTGGGGTCTGGCATCCCTGCAGGAGGTGGGGCTCACCGTCGAGGCGGCAGTCGCCCCAGGTCCTCCCTGCCGGCTGCGGCTCGGCCTGCTCAGGCATCACTCTCTGAAGCAGGGGCATCCCTGGGGACCAGGCCCACCTCGAATGGGACTAGCGTGTCCCGGAGAGTGCCCCTTGCAGGGTCCCGCCCAGGCGGCAGCACCGTGAGCCTCGCCACTGAGCGGAGCCGGCCGATTGGCCTGCACTGGGCAGGCTCCGTCCCAGCCAGGAATCGGGTGGGGTGGGAGCAGCTGTGGCAGCCTGCGGGCACACCCCCTGGGAGGGGGGCAGCGGGTGACCTGTGCTCAGGAAGGTCGGTGTCCACACCACACCTCCCCAACACGTGCTAGTGGTTCAAGCTGGATCTGGGGTTTTTTTCCTGACCCCAAAGGAAACACTCTCTAATGGTGCAATTCTAAGTACCAGGAGCCGGCTTGGGGGTGGGGGTGGGGGGTTGAGCTTCCTGCCAGCCACCGCCTTACGTGATGGACCCGGGGGGGGGGTCCCAGTGCTGGCATTGCAGGGGACCCCTTTCCGGTCTCCTCTCCTCTTCTGCCCTGTGGGCCTCTTGTCTGGGGCAGGGCTGGTGGCCACAGCCTCAGCGACAGGCAGACGCTTGTCGTTTCTGGGCAGCTGTTCCATCCCAGGCTCCATGCTCAGCGCTCACCGGGGTGACCTTTCTCGGTGCCCCCGCAGCCCTGGAAGGGGGGTGCTCGGCCCGTGTCAGAGAAGGACACCGAGGCGCAGACAGTTCACGGTTTGTAAGAGCTAGTGAGTGGTGAGGTCAGGGTGTAGGTCGGGGCGTCTGCCCCAGCGCCCGTGTCTTCACCAGCAGACCTGTCCCCGCACAGGAGAGTGGAATCCCAGGGGGTCACCCTGGAGGAGGCGCAGGCTCACTGCCCACGCCACAAAGCTTCCCCAGGCATCTGTCCCTCTGCTCACATCTTTGGGGTCTCCTGCGGACGGGGGTCCCCAGGGCCAGGCTGCCAGGTCCCCGAGAAAGCACGTGGCACAGGGGCAGGACTGGGACCGGCCAGCAGGCTCCTCGGGGTTCCTCACCCTCACCAGCACACTCCTGCCTCGGGGCCTTTGCTCTGGCTGTTCCTTCTGCCCAGATGCACTTCTCTACCACCCTGCTCGACTCAAATATCCCCCCAGTGAGCTCCACCCTGAGGCCTGTTAATCCCCCCCCCCCCGCCCACGCCTCGCCTCTGCCCTCGCTGCACACCATCTTCTTTCCATCACGGCTTCTGCCTGCTCGCCTACTGTCTGATTTAAAGACACGTGTGTTTATCGTCCACGTGTGACACCCCCCCCCCCCCACCATCAGCTCCCCAGCGCCTGCAGGCGCACCTGTCCTCAGATGCTCCGCGCTGGCGGACCCGGCGTGGATCTAGCTCGTGAAGACTGTTTACTACTGTCATCCTGAAGGTGGCCACGCAGGGCCTGGGACAGAGCAGGGGCCCCGCGCGGCAGCGGCAGTCAGTGCTGCCCCTGAAGCGGCATGCACGGGTCAGCGCCCTGGCGACAGGGGCAGGGCCCTCCACACAGGCTCGCGCCCTTCCCCGCCTGCACGGCAGACTGGGTTTGGGAGGGCGCAGGGTGGGGACCTGCGAGTCAGGACCACCTTCGGCGTCGTGGGGAGACAGAAGCAGATGGCTGAGGTGGGGGCTGGCGCCGACCCAGGGCTCAGGCTCCTCCTAGGAAGGGGCCGCAGTGGGCCCTGGTAGGGGGATGTGGCTGCGGTGCGGCCTCTGACTGCTAGCAGGACCTTGACCTCGGAGCTCCGGCCGATCCACCCTCTCCCCTTCCACCTGCCCTCGCCCCCAGGACCTCCTCCCGGAGCCTCCCCCTGACCTGCGCCTCTCCTCCTGTCCCCAGGCCCGGCTAGCGCCTGTGCGTGGGGGGGGGGGGGGGACCCGGGGGGTGGAGGCGGCTGTGGGTGCTGCAGGCAGGGGACAGGGGCTGATGTCCCACTGAGGGTCCTGCTGGAGATTGGGGTTCTGGGGAGCGGCTGGCAGCTGGCACCCTGGCAGCATGGTGGGCTGAGCTGCAGGTGGGACCCTCCCTCTGTCCTCTGTGTCTCTGAGTGTTTGTCCGGGACGCCCCCCCAGCTGGACGAGCTCAGCTAGTGGAGGACAAAGGAGGTGGGAGGCAGGGGAGCGAAGCTGGGGACTGGTGCTGATGGGGGGCAGGGTCTGGGGGAGCTGAGTACCTCCTGCACGGCCTGGGAGGGGCGGGGGTCCTGGGGCCCAAAAGAGACAGAGGGGCGTCCTTCTCCCAGAGAAGAGGCAGGCGGGGGGCAGGGGCTCGTGGGTGAAGCGGCCCGGCTTCCTCCGCCGGATGGGGCTGGCCGCCGCCCTCGGTAGGAACGCGCAGACCCAGGCAGATGGCGCGGGCCAGGAGGGAAGGACAAGCAGACAGCTGTCTCCGACCGACCTGCCAGCGGCCCCGACCGACACTCGCCTCAGTGACATGTGGGGACCCGCGTGCGGTGTCATCACACGCACCTGCCCGGGGAGCAGTGTCCACTCAACCAAGATGCGCATTTCTTCCAGCTGTCGCTCGGGGTCCAGCGGGGTCCCCAGCCTGCTGGGGCAGCAGCGTCACGGCACCATATCCTAGAGTTTGGGGACATTTCCTTAACAGGAACGAGAGCGTGTGCATTTACAGCACGAAGTGAAGTCACCAGGGACCACGGGCGTCCCCGCCGTGGGTTCCACGAGACCGCTCGTTACCATGTTTTGTAGACTGGAAACTGAGGCTCAGGGGCCCAGGTGCCGGCCAGCGCCCAGGGGCGGAGCTGGGAGACCTGCTCGTTCCGTGAGAGCCGCCTTCAAGCCAGGCCCCTTCCAGGCACGAGCGGGCGTAATGCCGTGGATTCCTCGTGTGGTGATGCTTAGCAATGCAGCTCCCCCAGATACGAGCCCCCCTGTGAGCCAGCCCCGGTCCTGGGCCCGTAGGGCGGACACGCTAGTCGGGAGAGCCGGACACAATCGGGAGTGCGGGAGGTACCCAGCACCACACGCGGGGAACCGAGCAGAGAGCGAGGAGGCCAGGGTGGGCATGGCCGGTGTGCATGAAGAGGGCCGGGCCCTCTTAGGATGGCCGGCGAGGGTTTTGCTGACAAGCGACCAAAGAGCGGCAGGAGGTGAGGCTGGGCTATGCCCAGATGGCGTGAACAGTGCGTGCAAACGTCCTGAGGCCCGAGGCCTCAGTCCTGCTCTCCGTTGTTCAGACCACACCAGCCTCACCCCCTCATTCCAGGGCCACCCAGGTACTCTCTGCCTCAGGGCCTTGGCACGCACAGACCTGCTGCCTGGACCATTCTCACAAATCTGCTGACTCCTTCCCTTCCTGCCTTCAGGTCTAGATGGAAAAGTCAGCTTCGTAGCTATGCCTTCGCGGATCGGCCCTGAGCCCTGCTTCTTCTTCTCCCACTCTTCATTGCCCCCCCGCGCCCTGTGGGTTTTCCCGAGAGCCTGCTTCTCACCTGGCTCCTCCTGGGAAGCTGCCTCCACGCCGAGGCATCGTCGTTCCCTGCTGTCGCTCCAACGCTAGGACGGCACTTGGCACACGGGGGGTGGGGGGGCCCATGCGTGTTTGTTACTAATTCTGGGAAAGGAGAGAGGAGCTCGGGGCAATCAGCTGGGGGTGGGGGTGGGGGTGGATGTCGGTAGGGGCCTTCACTTGTTCACACGGCTGTCGGGGAGCTCCGGCAGGAGGGGGTCTGGGGACGCGGCTGGTGGGGAGCAGCTCAGGACTGAGTCACAGAGACGGGACGGGGGCCGGGACCTTGGTGGGACGTCCGTGCCTGACACCTGCAAACTGGCCCCTGGCTCGTGGGGGCTGGTCCTGTCCGTGGCCTCCTGGGGACACGAGTCCCAGCCCAGACGCTCTGGCCCCACTGTCCCACGTCCCACAGCCCGGGCAGCTGGGAGGAGCCGCAGTGGGTCTTAAAAGGCTTCCCCGTTCAGACTTGTGTCTTCATCACAGAAGCTCCTTGAAGCCAAAACACAAAAGCAAAAATCAAACAAAATAGAAGCTCCCCCCGGAGAAGAGCAGTGCCGGGAAGTGACAGTGGTGATGTGACTGCAGTGACCCGACTGTCCTGCGTGTGCACGTGTGTCTGTGACATGGACGGCTGCCCACGGGCACTGTCTTACGCTCATTCCCACTCGCACGTCTCGGGGCCTCTCTCCCGGCAGCACACGCAGCGCACCCCCCTCTGACGCCGCAGGAGGCTGGCCGAGTGGCCGGATGCACTTGCCCAGTATGTGGCCGGTGACCTTCGGAAGCTAGAGCGGCCTTGGGATGAGCTGTCCCCCAAGTACTCCCCAAGTGGCATTGCTGGGCCTGGGGACTTTGTTCGGAGGCTTCTACCTAATGCTGTGTCCCCTTGAGCCCTGAGGAGGTCCCACCAGGGGACCCTCCCCTGAGCGCCCGGAGACACCTGGTCCCCGACGGAGGGACCAGGTTGGTCAGGGTTGACTCCATCCGGCGTGGAAGCACAGGCTGGGTTCCTTTCACCGACAAGACGTTCTGTTGGAGGGACTGGCCCTGGTAGGCGCCTGCTTTGGGTCCGGCATGTGGCAAGTGCTCTGCCAACCCCCGGGGCCCCCTCGGAGGGATGCCGGCCTCACCCCTGCACGCATGCGTGAAGGGTGGTCACCAAGCCTGCTTTCTACAGCCAGTGAGTGAAGACCGCAGTGCACGGAGCCTGGCTCCCTGGCCCGCTTCTGTCCCCACCAGTGACACTGCCCAGGGTGGGAGTCCTGAGCCTGGCGTAATTGAGCCCTGCCCACCAGAAGTCATGGGCTCAGAGGGGAGGAGAAGACAAGCCCACCATCCTGATCACAGAGGGCAGCGACGTGGGGTGGGCAGGTGGGCATCCCCTGAGGCATCAGGACATACTTTCAGGTTGGAACCTGAGCCACGTGGGAAAGGGGGTTAGGATGGTTCAAACAGCAGGAGCAACAGTGCAAAGGTCCTGGGGCTGGGGCCATATTTAGGGAGGAGGAGGCAGTCTGGTGAGGCCTTGCATCAAGCTGAGAGAGGCAGGTGTACAGGTGGGGTTTTTCGTGGGGGTGGGCTGAGTTGGGGTTGGGGGGGCCAGGCTGGTGTTCAGCCCAGGAGAGAAGAATGAGGCCTGGCCGCCCCAGCCCCAGCCCCTCCACGTCCCAGGCCCCTGGATGAGCCAGCTCCTTCCCCGGACCTCAGAACCTCCAGCCCCACCTCTGCCTCAGACACTGACCTGCACCGGCCCCCTCCTGCCCTACACCTTGTCGGTCCCCTGGGGCGGGTCCCAGCGCAGCAGGGCCAGCACTCACCTGGCGGAGTGTGGCATCCACCAAAGCCCCCGGGGCTCTGGCCAGTGCCATCCTGGGGTGAGTGCCCTTGCGCCCTGTCCCGGGGAAGGTGCCCCGTGCCCTGTTCTGGAGCAGGTGCCCCAGTGCTGTCCTGGGACAGGTGCCCCTTGAGCACCGTCCTCAGGACACAGAATCCGTAAATCAAGTCATGATTCTGTAATTTCCCCCCAGCAGAATGTGCCCATTTCAATAATTACAGCATTTCTGATCCACTTAGAAAACATGATATTTTTAACGTGAACACTTAAGAAACAATCCGTTCCACACCCGTCTATCCAAATGGCTCCGATTTTGAATAATTCTTTTGAAATGGAGTCTAAATATATACAAATAGATGTTTCTGAAATGTCATGTATTCTGAATACATTTGCATGGGAAGCGGCTTCTGAGGAGTGGGGTGGGGGCTGGGCAGCTTTCGGGGGGGGGGTGGGGAAGGAGGGTACTGGTGGGTCAGAGGGCAGGGGCGGAGGGGCCGAGCTCCCAGCCGAGAGAGAGGGCACAGAGCTGTGTGGGCTGGGGGCACGGGGTCTGGCCCAGGAGTCCAGCCCCCTCACTGGGAGGCCCTGGGCCAGTCACTGCCCTTCCCTGGGCTGCGTCCTCACCCGGACCACCAGGCCCAGTACTCGAGGCCTTGGGTGTCAGCAAGGGTCCCTGGAGGCGAAGGCGGGGGCTGCCCTTGGTCCCACCGAGTCCCAAGCCCAGCACCTGATGCCCCGATGCCCTCGCCCCTCTCAGCCTCCATCCTGCTTTCCCTTCTCTTGGCTCCCTTCTCCCCAGTGAGCCCATGGCTGCTGGAGACGGGTTTCCAGGACCCCCACTTGGCCCTTCTGGACCACTGTGACACAGGACAGCAGGACCCAGAGGCTGAGGGCAGCGTCAGGTCAGGCATAGAGGCCTCCAGCTGCCCTGGACCCCTGAAGAGGCTCTGGCTTTGGTGAGCACCCACCGGACGCAGGCCCTGCTGGCCTGGGTCACCGGCCGCCTGTGCAGGGGCCCGCCCTAGAATTCGAGGCCGAGGTGTGCAGAGATGCATCATCTGGGTCCAGGCGGGCGTCCACCTTCAGAGAAGCCATGAGGGGTGGTATCGCCCCTCCTGTCACACGAGGAAGCAGGCTCAGAGCAGGAGTCTTGGAGGGAAGGGCGGGCCGCCCTGGAGCCCCATCCAGGCCCTTTCCGGGTGGGGAGAGCCAGGTGGAGGCCGGAGGGGAGCAGGTTGGGGGGCCCGGCCTGCCGGCTGGAGGCCTGACACCCCACTTCGTGGCAGCTCCGTGGGCAAGTGTCCTCAGTTCCTCAGGGAGTGTCTGGGCGGCCATGCTTGTCACTAGGTCACCGGCGGACCCCCAGACCCCGCCCCTGGTGCTGGTCGGGCAGCTGGGGAGTGGGCAGAGCAGCCTTCCCGTGCTGCCCTGGGGTCCTCTCACCCCACAGTCCCGCCGGGCTGCTCCCTGGCCCGGCTCTGGGAGGCGGGCCCCGCCCCTCGCGCAGCCTGCAGGTGCAGGGGGCAGGGCTTGGAGAGCTTTGGGGACTTGCCCCTCCCCCCAGGCCTTTCCCCCCAGCCTGTCCCGGGGGCGTGTTCTCTGCTCTCCGAGGATCCTGTCAGTTGTGCGGAGTTTCCTTCTGTTCCTGCACAGACTCACAGACTCTAGTTCCTTGAATTTCTTTTTTTGTTCGCTTTGTTTTCCGTCCCTTGTGATGACCGTGCTCCCCGCTGTGTGGGGTCCTTACGCGGTGCCGTATCTAAGGCTGCGGCACCGAAATGCTGCTTAGAAGGGTGCGCGCGCGCGTTGGGGCTTCACCTAGTGTGAGCTGGCCGTGACCTTTATTGGGGCGCACAGAGGCCAGGGGTGCGTGGGGTATTCCCAGAGCCTGGCCCGTGGGCCTTTGGAGAAAGCTCTCCCAGGTTCCGGCCGGCCAGCCGCTACTGTGACCACAGCTTTGGCTCCCTCCACTGGGCCTGGAGTCCCAGAGAATTGCAGGGGTGGGGAGGAGGGAGCCTGGGAGTCTCTCCGCTCACCCTCCCCTGCTTCTGAGGCTGGCTCCGGCCTTGCTTCTCACCTGACTGCGCACCTCTGCAGGCCCCGAAGCCCCTCTCCCCTCAGCCGGGCTCACCCGCCCCCTCCAGCGCTGCCGCCTCAGTCCCTGTTGTGGGGGTACACCCTGTTCCCTCATTTTAGCGGAAGGGGGAGCAGGCGGAGGGTGGCGGCACCCGCGTGTGTGCCCCCTGGACTGATGACCCAGCGTCCGTCCTCTCTCAGCGTGGACACGGAGCCTGTGGAGGCCTGAGGGCGGCGGCAGGGCCCCACGTGGGCACAGCCGGTCCCCTCCCCTTGGTCCTCTGGCTTCCGCTAAGCCCTGCCCAGGTCAGGGCAGCAGTCGGCCAAACACGCTCCCACCTGCAGTGTCCTAGTGGGAAGAAAGAGGCCGAGCTGGCGCAGAAGCAGCAGGTTTTGTGTGGGAGGAAGCACGGGCTGGGGGAGGGCATCCTGGAGGTGGCGGTGCCGGCCTGGGTTTTGCCGATGGAGCAGGAGTTCTCTGAGTGACGCCCGGTAGGCAGAGGAGGAGCCGCGGAGCAAGGCCCGCCCGAATTTAGACTCCACCCACCCCTGTAACTTAGACTCCACCCTCTCCCTGTCTCCACCCACCCCTGTAACTTAGACTCCACCCCTCCGCCCCCTCGGAGGCCGAGCAGGCCTGATAGGGGCCGCATTCCCCCAGCTGTTACTGCGCAGGAGCTTTTGACCGCACAGCTGACACTAATTGGGCCCCCATCAAGAGCGTAATTCATAATTTGGGTTAATTGGCCCCCCACTGTCAGCCCCATCAGCTCCTTCAATGCAGGGCTGTCATTTAAGAGTGATTAGTCACAGTGGCTCCTTGGAGTGTGAGGGAGCCAAGCGGAGGCAGGACCCAGACCCCCACTTGGGCATGAAGGCAGGGCTGGGGTCCCTGTCCCCTGTGGTGTCTTCTCCCTGCCCTTTCCTTCCTGTCTGGTCCCCGGACAGCTTTGTCCCAAAACCACACTGAGGGGCTGGGAGGGCGTTTCCCAGCTTCGGTGTTTGCATCTCTGAAACGGGCCGTCCTGAGCATCGTGGCCGGTGTGTGGTGCCCAGCGCCACCCCTAGGAGGACGGAGACGGGCAGCCATCAGGACAGGGGGACTCTGTGTCTTGGAAGTCTGGTCACTGGGGGCCTCGTGACAGCCCCTTGGGTATTGGACATGGGTAGAGGGCTGGGGGACTCCACCCTTGCTCCCAGAGAGTGACCTGTGGCCCCTTGCTGCGGGGGCTCCCCACCTCTGGGCAGTGAGGGCTTTGGGGAGACCTGGGCAGAGGAGGAAGGGACAGCTCTTCTCTGGCAAGGGTGCCCACGGCTGGGCTGGGTGAGGCTGAGAATTGGCTCCGCCCCTGAGCTCTCCATCAGGAGGCCACTCTCCAGGGTCAGCAAGGAAATGGCTCTGGGTCTGTTCAGTTAATCACCACAGATGCGGCAGCTGAAAGGCCAGTGTTCACTGTTCCATAGTCTGGAGACCAGAAGTTCAAGGTCAAGGTGTCAGCAAGATCGGCTCTTTCTAAATTAATTTTTTTAAAAGATTTTTTTAGGTTTACTTATTTATTTTGAGAGAGAGAGAGCATGTGCAAGTGAGTGGGGAGGGGCAGAGAGAGAGAGAGGGAGAGAGAGAGACTCCCAAGTAGGTTCCATCCTATCACCACAGAGCCCAACTTGGGACTCTATCCCACAAACCATGAGATCATGAGCTGAGATTGAGAGTCGGACACTCAACCCACTGAGCCAGCCAGGCGCCCCTAAGATTTAATTTTTGAGTGATGTCTATACCCAACATGGGCTTGAACCCATAACCCCGAGATCAAGAGTCACATGCTCTATGGACTGAGCCAGCCGGGCACCCCGGGGCTGGCTCTTGCTGAGGGCCGTGAGGGCGAATCTCTTCCGGCCCCTCTCCTTGGCCAGTACACAGACAGCCGTCCCCGTGTTCACACGGCGTTCTCCCTGTGGACCCGGGTCCAAATTGCCCGTCTTACGAGGACACCAGTCATGATGCATCAGTGCCCACCCGATGACCTCGCTTTAACGGCATCACCTCCATAAAGGCCCCGTCTCCAAGTAAGGCCCTGTTCTGAGGTCCTGGGGGCTAGGACTTCAGCATATCCTTTTGGGGGGACACAGCTCAGCCCGTGCCACCAGATCGCCCAGGGCAGTGCTGTGGCATCGCTGTTGGCACTTTCCCTCTAACCACTGAAGGGCTTGCTGTAGATGAGGGTGCCTCCCCAGCACAGGGAAATGGGGGGCTCATGGGGGGGCTGTTCTGAGGCCCCAGCCATCCGCCCACTCAGCAGCCCCTGCCTGGGTCCAGGGCCCTCCTCCAGCCTTTAAAAATGGCCCGAGCTTGGCACCTTGTGTGGCCTCCTCCCCTTTCAGAGTCAGCGATATTCAATGGGAAAACCCTTCCACATCCTTAAGGAAGTCTCTCCATGCTTTACTGGAAGGTCACCAGGGAGCCAGAGAGGTCAGCCCATCAGGTGACCCATGCCCTGCCCTCCGCCCCTCATCTTGCTGCTGGACGCTGAACTGAGGTGACATCTTCAGCTCCTGGCCAGTGGCCCCCTCGGGAGTTGGTGCCTCTGCACAAGGCTCCCTCCCTGCAGGGGAGGCGGCAGGTGCTGGGGGCTGGAGCAGAGGTGGCTGGGGGTGGGCTCTGCCTCGTGCCAGGAGGGGAGCTGCGGGTTGGGTCTGCAGAGCTCCTCATCAAAGGACTGCCTCCACCTCCACCATATGTCCTAGCCTGGGCTTCTGGTAGCCCCTGGGCCCTGCCTGTCACGGCCCCACCTGCCTCTTCCCCTTGAAGTCAGTGGAGAGACCCAGTGGCAGTTTGCTGGTGGGGTAGAGAGGGGACTGGAAGGGGCCAGGCTTGGTGGAGGCTGCTGTAGGTTTGGAAGGTGCCAAGGAGTCACTTGTCCCCCCATTCCTCTCCAGGTGATCTCTCCTGCCTCTCTGGGGATCCTTCTCCACCCTAGCCCAGTCCCTTTGGCTGTTCCTGTGTCTCCCAGCTTCTCCGCCTCCCTTCCCTGCCTCAGTGAGGTGGAGGGTTGGAGGGTAGAGGTGGAGAGACAGGTCTGAGTGCAGATCACATCCAAGGAGGCATTTGGCTGCCATCCAGGACAAGGTCATGGTCCGGGAAGGTTGATCTGGGCCCAGGCAGAGCAGGTGTGGACACAACCCTGGCAGATGGTGAGCATGAGGCCATGCAGGGTCCCGTTGGCTGGGCTCTGCCCGGGCTGCACAGATGGGATAGCCAGACACTGGAGCCTCCGGGAGGCCAGTGACATGCCCTAGGTCAGGCAGTCAGGCTGTGATGTGAGGACGGCGCTTGAAGCCAGCCCTTCCTGACCGCAGGTGCTGTGCTCCGTACGGCACATCACCTCCCTTGGGGGCTCCCAGATCCGTGCGGGTGATGAAGCATGTAACCGGTTCCATGCGTAAGCTTCCTTTAGGGGCCGGATGTGTGTGGAGGGTCAGACCTCGGGGCATCCCATCTGTGGGGGGCGTGCAGTGCTTAAGAGCTGGCTGCGTCGCTGGAGGCCAGATTTGAATCCTGGCCCTGCAGCTCACAAGCCGGTGGCTTTGGGCAGGCTACGTCACCTGTCTGAGCTATCATCTGCAGACCAGGGTGTTGACAGGGCACCCTCTGAGCTCTGGGTGAGGATAGTGTGAACAAATCCACACAGCCTGCTGTCGGCACCACGCAAGGCTCGGGAAAGGGCAGCTGTCCTGCCGATGAGGACGGTGCCTGTGCGTCTGCACCACGGACAGAGACACCAGGGGCCTCAGCCCAGGCGCTGTCCTGGGTCCTGAACTGCTCCTTGGCTCAGGTTCTCTTTCCCTGCTAGCAGGGCTGTGGGTTTCTCTGCCCTCCCACCCCCGGCTCTTAGCAACTAGAGGTCTGTTTCTCATTTACTCTGGGCCTCCCGGCCCCTCCTTGCCTCCCTCCCACACACAGTTGGCATGTGACTCGTGACAACAGCTGGGGGCAGGGAGACCTGAGCCTCAGATCTGTATGCACCATCTTGGAACCCCGGGGGAGGTCACCTAACCTCTCTGTGACTGTGTGGTGGCCTAGAACCCGGGGTAGTAATACTGCACTCAAGGCTGGGAAGCAGAGCTGTTCAGATGATGGCTGATCTTCAAATGGTGTGTGCGTCCCTTCCAAAGTAGAATGACACCAAGGCAGCTTGAAGGAGCTAAATACCCATCCAACACCCAGCAGACCCCCCCTGCCACCCTACAGTGGGACTGGACCCTCACCCCAAAACTCATTGTGGACACCATCCCCTCCAAACCCAAGTTCAGTCACACCTACTCCAAGAAGCCCCCTAACTCCCCTCGTCACCACCAATTCCTCCCCTCACTCATGGCTGAGTTTCTGTGCCTCACCCCCACCCCCACCCCCACCTATAGCCATTTTGAGAAAGATGGACAGAGGGTGGGTGGATGGGTGTATACGTGCATGGATAGGGAGTTGGGTGGATGTATGGGTGGGTAGATGGGTGAATGGACAGGCTGATGGGTAGATGAGTAGGTAGGTGGGTGGATGGATGGATGATTGGATGGATAAGTGGGTGGGTGGGTAGATGGATGGAGGGATGGATGGATGGATGGATGGGCAGATGGATGGATGGATGGAAGGATAGGTGGATGGGTGGATGGGTGGAATCAATGGATGGATAAATGAATGGACAGCCAGAGCATCCACCTGATGACCCAGATGGGCAACCTGGGGGACTCATCCTTGACTTATTTATCTCACTTCCCTTGCATACTCAGTCACAACCAGGTGATTCTGAGGATTCCTCTCCTGGTCTTGCCTCTGTCCCCTCTGATCCTCCCTTTTCTCTCCAGACACCTTCCCTTCCACGGATCAGCCTTCCTTGTGACCAGTCTTCATGGTTCTTCTCCACTTTCCAACCCACCTTCTCCATTTGCTTCCCAAGTGGCCTCTTCACTACACTCTCTCCCTGCTTAAAATTCTTCACTGTCTTCTGTGCTGTCCCTGGCTTTGCTGCCCAAACCCCTGTACAATCTGCAGGCCCATCCCATCTGTCTCCCTTGCCTTCCTACCTTCCCTACCCGCGCTGGCCACTTGGTGACCTACCAGATCATTTTAAGCCCCCATTTGCCCTGGGTTCTCCCTTGGTCCCTTGCCTTCCACCTCCTGACCTTCCTGGAGAGTCCCCACCCCTCCTCCAGGACCCAGATAAAGTATCTTTTCTTCCAGAAGCCTCCCAATCGTCATCCACCCATGAGTCCCCAGCACAGATCTGTGTGTCTCCCTCTCCATGAGGACTTTGCTGGTGGGGCCCAGAACCTGTTCAATTAATAGTAACCACAACAATATACAGGAATAAGAATATCTGGTGAGGGCTACATTCTGTACTTTCCATGCCTCGTCTTAATTAAGGCTTTCAAATGTCCCCCCTAGAGTCAGGGGCATCAACCTGTGCTTATAAAGAAAACAAGGTTCGAAGAAGGGCTGTGGCTAAGGACTCCCCCCCCTCCCGAGCTAAAGGGGGCCAACTGGACATTACATCGAGGCCTGGCTGCCTCCTTCCCTTTGGGCCTGGCTCCAGGGCCAGCCCGAAGCCTGTGTGCCAGCTCAGGGCAGAGCGCCTGGCAAGGGACAGGCTCTTCCTGGCCCACAGCCTGAAGCAGGCATGTACCAAATGCCCCCAGGATGGGAGGCTGAGTTACAGGTCACCATAACAACCTCTCTCCCTCTCTCTGTCTCTGTCTCTGTCTCTCTCTCTCTGTCTCCCAGCTCCAGAGACGCAAGATCAAGTGCTGCTTCCTGTTGGTTGGAGTCACTGTCCTGCTGGTCATCATCCTCATCACTGCCACCTCTATCCGAAAGTAATGCCACTGACGGTGAGTGTCCCAGCTGCCCCCACGCCATCTGGCCCTCTACCCTTCCGCTCATCTGTGCATCCATCCAGCCTCCTCTGTGCCTGGCGTGGGTTTGGCCCCGGTGACCCAGCAGGGGATGTGGCAGGTGGGGGCCCCCTTCCTGGAGCCCACAGCCATGGGGGCGGCTGACCCAAAGCTCCCTTCATATAGGCACCGACTTCCGAAGGGTCCCGACTGGCAGTTCCCCTGGGCCGGCCAGCGAGCAGAGCATGCTGGGAGGTGCAGCGGGCGGGTGCCAGGACCCTGGCGGGGGTGCTGGACAGTGGGGAGCAGGTGCTGGGCCTGTCCTGGGGCTGGGCAGGAGCTGGAGCGGATGGGAGACTGAGACGGGGCATGGGACGCGGCCACAGCGACAGTGGGAGCCGGCACGGCGTGCTGAGCAGGTGTCTGGCTTCTCTGTGGCTGCGAAACAGATTGGCTTAGAGCTTAGTGGCTAAAAACAGCAATAAACACTTACTATCTCACAGGTTCTGTGGGTCAGGAATATGGAAGCGCTGCTCAGGGTCTCTCCCGAGGGTGCAGGCACATGTGGGCTGGGGCTGCACCCAGATCACTGGGCATCCGTCTGTGGGGCCCAGCTTCCTCCCAGGCACCTCTGTGTGGCTCCTGCAGACGTGGGTCATGGCTTCAGACAGCAAGATGTCCCCCAGGCCCCCTCTGTCCTGCTGCCCTACCAAGCCTCTTCCGCCCCTTCTTCTGAGCTCGGCACACGAGGGGCCCAGCACATGAGGGGCAGGACGATCCGGTTGGAATCTGGCTCCCCCAGAGCGAGGGGTCCCAGGGAGGCAGGCAGACTACCACTTCCTCGGGGCCGGCCCCGCGGGGGTGAGGGGCGCCTCACTGGGCATGGCTCCAGGGAGGGTGGACCAGGGGGTCACCCTGGAGGCTGGCTTTTGTATCCAGGGCGCTGCAGAGGCTTTGCACTTCAGAAGGGTCCTTCTGGCTGCAGGGAGGGGGTGGGTGGAGGGGGGCAATGGTGCAAAGGGACATCTGTCTCCTCAGGGCGCCCTGGTGTCCAGCACCTGGGCCCAGCTCTGGGACACTGCGGGTGCTGGGTGGGGGTTTCAGGGAGGAACAAGCAGACCCCACTGGGCTCCATAGCCTCCCTCGGTGTCCCCCCCAGTCATTGTCCCCATGATCCCCATCACAGCCTACGGCAGTGTCTGTGGCGGGCAGCAGGTGAGGGGGGGCTGCAGGGTGCTCTGTGGGCAGTCAGTACAGCCCAGAGCCCTCAGGGTCCCACATCCAGACTTGTCTTAGAAGTCCTGCTCTCTCCAGGTGCCTGGGTGGCTCAGTTGGTTGAGCGGCTAACTTTGGCTCAGGTCATGATCTCGTGGTTCATGAGTTCAAGCCCCACATGGGGCTCTGTGCTGACAGCTCAGAGCCTGGAGCTGCTTTGGATTCTGTGTCTCCCTCTCTCTGCGCCCCCCCCCCCCCATGCACACGCGCTTTCTCCCTCTCTCTCTCTCAAAAATAAATAAACATTAAAAACAAAAAACAAAAATGAGTGCCGCTCTCATTGAGAGCCACCCCAACAAGGCAGGAGTGGGGAGCCCTGACAGCCCAGAGCCCTGTCCTGGCGGGCAGCCTCTGATTGGGTCACACTGTCCCTACGGCTGGGCTGGGATGCAGGCAGCCAGAACAAGGAGGGGTGGGGGTGGAGAGGGAGACCCGTTTGCTGTCAGCCTGCAGGGGCTGGTCCTCCTGGTGCCCCAAGCTGGGCAGGGTCCCACCCTGGCTGAACCCTGGGGCCAAGGGAGCCCCGGACTCAGAAGGTCTTGGCTTTCCCCGGGAGCACGCTGTGTGTGAACCGGCCCTGGCGCCCGGTACTCGGCTTATCCCTGGATCTGCTGCAGAACTTCCCGATGACACACGGCAGCCCTGCGCGGCCTGGCTCCCCCGGGGGTCCCTTCGCTGCTGAAGTTTTGGGCCCGCAGAGAGAATTCCTGCTTGGGTGGTGGGACTATGGGAGGGGCCTGCTCTCCAGGTGAGGTCGGCAGCTTGCCTCAAGTGGCAGGCTGGGTGGGGTGGGACCCCTGAGGGGGCAGAGGCCTTGGAGCCCCGCGAGGGGGGGGGCCGGGGCCCAGGCAGCCTCCCTGCCCCGCCCTCGTGGCTGCCCTGGTGGGGACTGTCATCCTCCTGGGCACCTGGGGAGCCGGTGCCTCCTGCCCCCCGACCTGGGAGGTCCTCAGCTGGGACTCAGGAGCAGTAAGCCTGTCCCCGGCCCCCTCCTGCTGGGGTCCACAGCTGGTGCCCCTCGGCTGGAGGTGTGGGGGCCTGGGCAGAACAGGCAGCATCTTTCCCTGGAGGCCTTGTGGACATGGCATCCAGACTTTGGCCTCCACGCTGTGGGAGAGCATTTCCTGTTGTTTTAAGTCACTCCATTTGCGGTCACGTGTGACCACAGCCCCAGGACACTGCCAGAGCTCCACTTGTGTGACACCTGAGGCTGGCAGGCATGTTACCCACGGGATGGACGCCCATCAGCACTGGTGCCCCGTTCTGCCGGGGACACCGGCCCGTCCTCAGGGCTTGCCCTCAGTCACGCAAAGCCTGGGCCCCTCGTGTGCAGAGCTCAGAAGGGGCAGAAGAGGCTTGGCAAGGCAGCAGGACAGAGGGGGCCTGGGGGACATCTTGCTGTCTGAAGCCATGACCCACGTCTGCAGGAGCCACACAGAGGTGCCTGGGAGGAAGCTGGGGCCCCACAGACGGATGCCCAGTGATCTGGAGGTGAGGCGAGGCGGGGCTGTAAAGGCCAGACCCTCCCCTCGCTCTTCCTCCAGGGCTGGGTCTCTGATTCCTGCCAGCACACCCTCTCTCCCCTTCAGATTCCCCCCACCCCCCGCCTTCCCTTCTGGGGCTGGGGAATAGTTGAGGCCACCCAGCCGCTTCCCCACTCTGCACCCTGGAGCCCTTTCCTCGGCCAAGGGTCCCCGCAGGCCACGCAGGGACACATCGGCTCAGGTGCGCCAGCTGGGCCAGAAGAGGGGCCGGGCACCCTGGACGCCGTCTGTGAGCAGCCGGCCAGGGCTGCAGGGTCTCGCTGGGGGACGCGGAGGCCGCCCTCCGGCTCGGGTCCCAGAGAAGCGGGCCTGGGGAGGCTGCCCTCTTTCCCTCGCCGCCCCACCGAGCTGCTCTGAGGACGAAGGCAGCTAAATATAAACAGCACTCTGAGGAAGGAAGAGGCTTGATGCAAATGCTGGGGTATGATTTCCTCAGAGAACAGCAGTCTCTGGGGGAGGAGCTCGGCTCCCCGACTTGGAAGAAGTCCCCCCACATGACGGCCGGGTGCATGTGCCCGTTTCTGTGCGACGGGTGAGACCCTGCCATCCGGGCAGCTCCAAGGGGGCAGAGGAGCCCCCCACAACCGACGTCACACCGCGGTCTGGGTCACCCCCTGTGCACCCCCACCGTGGCTCAGCTCTTTCCCATTTACCGAGGGCCTTGCACATCCAGCTCGCACCCGGTCCTCATGGGGCCTGAGGGACGAGTCAGGAGGGGGAGCTCACTCGGGTGGGGACAGCGGCTGCCACCAAGCAGACGTCCGGGAGGACAAGTGCCAGGAGGCTCCACAGTGGGGAAGGCGCCCCCAGAGTCCCCTTACTCAATTTATGTAAGCGTGAAGGCTGGTCTGGGACTGAGTCGGGGCTCCGGGTGTGACCAGAGTGTAGACTGAGTCTGTGGTCAGGACTGGGCTTCCTTGGCCCTGGCAGGCAAGTGGGAAAACACAGTGGGACAAGCCCACGTGCCCATTCTCCCTAAGTCGCCCCGGCCTTGAGCCCCGATGCCCCTGTCGGAACCCCCTTTCCCGCCCAGGAAAGTGCAACTGTTTCCAGAAGCATGTCCAAGCCTGGTCATTTGGTGAGGAGGCCTCACACTGGAGATGAAGTTCGGGGTCAGGCTCACATGTTGGGCCTGGAAGAGGATTTTAGGGTAACTCTGGGTCTCCAGCACTGCCCACGGCACTGAGGTGTCCAGAGGTGACCACAGCTCCCCCCCGGCAGCCCAGCTGGGACTCCTTTGGGCCCAGGGGGCAGAGGGCTCTGGCTGCAGGCTCACCCTGTGTCCCTCGTTCCCCGGCTGCTGCAGTGGGCACACAGTAGCCGTCTGAACAGACCAGGCGGACGGGCTCCTGGTGCGCCACTGTCCAGATCTTGGCTGTGGAACCTTGTAGAAGCAGGGGAGTCCTTGGGCTCCGGGGAGCCCCCCACCCCACCGCCCTCCTGAGCACGCACGGCTGCAGCGGCCGAGCCCAGGACCGCTTTTCATGTTGGACTTTGGTTGCCGTGGACTGTCCGTGGGTCCCTGTGGGATGTGAGCCGTCTGTGGTCGCCGGCCAAGTGCAGCACCCGGGGCAGAATGGGTGAGTGAAGGGGTAGAAGGCCAGCAGAGCGCTGACAGTTGCCTGTCCTGGGTCCCAGGCTCCCTGCCGGAGTCACAGGCTGGGCTTCGGGGGACAGAAGATGACGGTATCTAGGCAACAATCAATGGAGTATTTTTCACGAGCACAAAAAATTTAAGGGGCTAAATGGAGGCTTCTAGCACGTCATGTTTTTAATGTTTTCTGAAAGCTGTGAAATATCGACCAAAAGACATTGATTCCCATTTGGGAAACGTGTAGCCTGGATTTTTATGTCCATGCTTCTCTGCTGTGCATACACGCATGTGTGTTTTCACATGTGTCTGCGTGTGTCTGCCTGTGTGCATGTTTCCATACGTGTGTGGTCAGGAAAGACCTTTCCCTGCCCGGCCCCGCTCCCTGGAGCTGTAATTTGAATAAGGGCCTGAGTGTGTCATCCTGGGAGGGCAGGACACAGCAGTGGCTCTGTTTTCTGCTCATCAAGCGCTTAGTAGGAGCTTTGCCCGGGGATTGTCTCACTTCATCCGCAGCCTTATCAAGGAGGTGCTGGTGTATCCTTGTTCAGACGAGTGAACTGAGGTGCAGGCCGATGGAGGGCCGTTCCCGGAAGTGGGCAACATGGGGGAGGGGATGATCATCCGCCGTTGGGACTGTTAGAGAAACCTTTGCCCGGAGGTGAAGTGCAGCCCCGGGCCACACAGCTGGGCGTGCCATGGCCAGGCCTCCGACCCGGTCTTCGTGCCCCTGAGGTGGATCCAGGGTCTGCGTGTGTGTTCTGGGTGGCTCCAGATGGCTCAGTGGTGACCGCTCGTGGTCGGGGCATGATCGTTCGTGGTGGCACCTTTCATCCCCAAAGTTTGGGAGATGAATTGGATGAACTCTCTGTGCTGAGCCAAAGTCCCGAGAGTCCAGTCGCCGGGGATCTGGTGGCTTGGGGCTGCCCTGCTGCTCTGCCTGAGCCTGTAAGCACGCCGGCCAAGGTTG
This sequence comes from Acinonyx jubatus, assembly GCF_027475565.1. Taxonomy (NCBI): domain Eukaryota; kingdom Metazoa; phylum Chordata; class Mammalia; order Carnivora; family Felidae; genus Acinonyx; species Acinonyx jubatus. The sequence continues at coordinate 2,036,977 of NC_069394.1, forward strand.
GCCCAGGCCTGGGATGCTGGAGGCTTCCTTGGGTGTCCTGGGGGCTCTGTGGGGGTTTACACATGGAAATCTCTCCTCTGGGGCCCAGGTCCTGCCTCCCAGAGCTCCCGGTCACAGGGCAGATGGGACAGAGACCAGTAAGAAGGCTGGAAGCAGAGCTGAGGAGCAGAAGGGGGCGGTGGGCTTCACCATGGCCCTCAGCCTCAGTTTCTTCTTCTGTGAAATGGGAGCATACTTTTTGGGGTCATGGTGAGCATTAGTGATGAAAGCCTGCTGGGCGCCTGGCCCGGAGGGGGTCTGTACTCCATGATGGTGGCTGTTTCACTGTCCCCATCATTGCTAGCACAGTTAATCGTATCGCTGTTATTACGCACCTGCTCTGCTTTATGGAGGTGCGACAAAGCTGGCCTTTTCTCCCCCATGTTCCCGTGTGGCCCTCCAGCCAGCAGGGCCATTATCTTGCTCTCTCTGTTGCCTAGGGCAGGGCTCAGAGCCACCTAGAGGTTGGTGATGTGTCCATGTGGTTCGGTAACTACCCCAGTCCCTCCCTGTTGGCCAGCTGCAGGTGCGGTCAGATCCAGCACCACCCTGAGGAGCTCACAGCCTCAGGGAGAGGGAGGCCCTTGAGGTGTGAACGGCCAGGAGCACAGTGGAAGCCGTAATGGGGGCAGTGCTGCTGGAGGGCTTCCTGGAGGAGGCGGCTCTTGAAAGCAGAGTATCGAGAGGTGGGTATAGGCTCCTCTGTCAGCCCAGGAGGAGGGCACTCCAGGCCCAGGGCACAGCCCAGGCAGAGGTGTGGCGGCAGAGTGGGTGGAGCACTGAGGCAAGAGCTGGGTGGGGCCGGATTGTGCAGGGCCTTGAGTAGGAGAGAGGTGGCAGGTGGAGAGGCCGAGAGGCCAGAGGCTCCCTGGGGCACTTGTCTGGAGCAGTTCTTTCCCAGTGGGCCTGAGGGAGCCATAGCAGACGCCAGACCCCCTCCCTTTGCATGTGGTTGCCCCGCCCCTTGGCACTCCCACCGCGGCCGGGCAGATGGCCATATGAGGAGGGCAGGACTGAAGCAGCCAGTGGAAACGGCTCTTGGCCAGGAAAAAGATGAAAAAAATTAAAAAAAAAAAGCATGAGCGTGCTGGTGGCCGGCACAGAAGGCGGCAAGTGTGTGAGTGGCGCGGGAGGTGTTGACGGACATGATGCAGTTTGTCAGCCAGCATGGAGAGGGGGTGGCATCTTACCAGACCCAGCCTGGGATCTACGGCCGGAACAGCTGCCCCGTGGTCCCTGGGTGGGACTCGGCAGGACGGCGGGACCATGGGACACAGTTGGAGCCGCTGGCGCGTTGGCCAGTTTCCCGCTGCAGGTGGGGTGCTGCACGGGCAGGCGGGTGCTGGAGCTGGTGGACCCGGCCGGGTCTGGGGGCGGGGCTGGCCTGGGACGAATCTGGGGGCGTGGCTGAGGGAGGGGCTGAGCTGACAGGCGGGACTGGTGGCCGACTGGCCTGGGATTGGAGCTGTGCGCGGGGCGGGGCGGGGCGGGGCGGGTCTAGACCTGGGGGCGGGGCCGGGGCTGGAGGGCCGTAACTGGTCTGGGAGTGGAGTCAAAGGACCTGGGCCGAACGCTTCCGGCTTTCCAACCTTGCGCCTTGGGTAGGTGGCGCGTGGAGTCCCAGGTTCCTCCTCTTTGGGCCCGGGACACTCAGACCTCGCTGGGGTGTTTTATACGGCTTGGGTGAAGCCATGGGTGTCCTTGGTGCACGCAGCTGGTGCACACATTTGGTGCGTTTCCAACCCCCTCCCTACGTCCTGTCTTGCTCTGGGCCTTGGCCTGACCCCTTCTTCTCTGTACAGCCCCATCTCGAGCGAACTGTCCCCAGACTGGCCACTGACCTGCCCCCACCATGTAGCTCCCCAGAGTGGGGATTCGAGTTCCCCTGCTGAGCTCTGAAACCTCGGCCTGGGTAACATCCCCCAGACCTGAGCTGCCAGGCCCTTGTCCCGGTCACAGGGAGGGAGCGTGAGCCCTGTGGGCCACCCCACCCTCATTCCTGGAAAGAAGGTCGGGCTTAGCCCCTGCCATCTATCTCTCCACCCTACCTCCCTTCGTCCCCAGCTCCCATTGGCCTCAGATTTGGTGTCCACGACTCCTGGCTCTGGGCCAGCGCCCCTCCACTGGGCCACGCCCTCCTTGCAGTGACCACGGTCGCTACAAACACACAGCAGCTTGAGGGTTGTGCCAGGGCACTGGGCCCTCAGTGAGCAGGAGGGTGGAGCGAGAGTTTGTAGCCACACCTGATGGGTGTCGGCTGAGTCTCTGAGGGGCTCATCCAGGGCAGGAAGAAGGTCAGAGCCAGGCCTGACCCCCATGCCCACCTCGGCCTTGGGGCAGAGTTCAGGGTCAGCCCTCCCAGCCAGCCACGCAGGCATTGCTGTGTCCTTTGCTCACCAGGTGGCAGGAGACACGGGCTTGCCTGCCCCAGGACATTTGCTCTTCCCCCAAGGAACACCCAGCAGCAGATGAGGGAGGGAGGAGCCCTCCCCTTCACTGGGGAGGTGTGAGCCCCCTGCCGGAAGCAGGGCACGACGACCCGAGGGCCCGATTGAGGAAAGACCTTGTCTGTGATGGTGAGATGGCCCTGGGTTTGAGTCCCCGCCTACTGTTCCCACTAAGCCACTGAACTTCGTGGAACATTGGCGTCAGGTGTGAAATGAACCAGTCTCTCCCTTAGAGCAGGTCTGCGGGGACATGGGAGTGCCTGACCGCTTTCCTCCTCCCGTCTTCCTCATCCTGCTTCTCTGGGCTGTGGCCTCCAGCGCAAAGCAGAAGGAGACGGGACTCTGCCTTCAGGGCCCCTTTAGACGCAGGGATTCTGGCCCCACCGAAGGGAAGACACTTGGGCGGGAGCGTCCTTGGCCCATCCTGACAGACAAAAGAGGGTTTTTCTGAAGAAAAGGATGCTTCGGGGGGACCCAGGAGGGCCCCCGCTGGGCAGAGTCGGCCAAACCAGCTGCGGGTGGCAAGCCCCTCCTCTTGTGCCATCTCCCTGCTCGAAGCAGGCAGTTTTGCTTCTGGGTGCTTCTCAGCAATTGCAATAATAAATTGAATAATTAAGCTAAATCCACAGAAGAGAATTAAATATTAATCTCTAATAAGCTATTCAGAGAGTGTCACCAGCAAGGACCACTAGAATATGTATGCCCCAGGGTGCTCCCCGCCAGGCCCCCAGGAACCTCCTTCCCGGGGCGGGACTGACCCTCACGGGCCTCGGTCCAGGAGGGAGACAGTGTGCTAGCCCGGATGTGCTGTCACGCCCTGGCCACACTCTGCCAGGAAGCCGGCAGGCCCATGAGGCTGGCATCGGGCCATCGGCAGGAGGAGGTCCCACAGGGTCTGGGTGGCACCTCCCTGGCAGCCGAGGCCCCTCGTCGCGGGACGGCAGCAGCACCATTTGGCGGAGTGGTTCGTGGACGAGAGAAGGATGCACCTGAAGGACATTGACGGTGACCTGAGAGGTGGGGACTGTCCCCACCAGGACCCCGGTGAGCCAGGCCAGGGCTCTGCGTGACACCCGTGCTCCAGGCCTCTCAGCCATCACCACGCAGCGGGGGGAGCTTACGGGTGGCCTGGCCTCAGCCGGTCAGAGGGCATGCTCCAGGGTGCGTGCGGGGCATGACCTGGACACTCTGAGCCCCGACCCTGGTCACTTTCAGAGCCCTGACCCTGGTCACACCTTGAGCCCTGGCCCCGGTCACATGACGAAGCTGGTCCCGAACCTCTTTTTAAGAGACGAGAAAGCTCAGACCGTGACAATTGTGTTCGGCTGCAGCAAAAAGCCGGTGATGGTGGAGAAGGTAAGCAGGCCCGGGGCCCGTTTTGGAGGGCGGTGAATGCAGCCCAAGGGACCGGTCTCAGCCCAGTGTCGTTGGGGCACTGAGGGTGTTTGGAGCCGGGCAGAGCCGTGGCAGGGGTGGTGGGGCTATGTGGATGTGCTGGCCCCGTGATGGTGGCCCCTGCCCAGGAGACCGGGGCTGAGAGGGAGGGCCCGGGCTGGAAGAGGGGGTGCGCCGTGCCTGGGGCAGGGGGAGCGGAGGGGTGGGCGCCGCGAGCGGTGGGTCCCCAGGAGGGCCTGCCTGGGGCCGGTGCAGCCTGTGCCGGATCCAGCCCGGCCCTGCTCCCTCGGCCGGGGCCGGAGGCTGCTGGGACTACTGCCTGAGGCTCACATTCCACTGGGCCCTTCGGCCTTCAGCTCGGCCCCAGCTGGCCCCGCACCCGAATTCAGCCCCGGGGCTCTGTGTCAGCGCCCCGATCCCCCAGGCGCGGTCGGGGGCCGCGCAGCAGTGGGCACCGAGAGGCCCCAGGCAGAGCTCAGCCAGTCGACACCCCCACCATAATCGCCAGATGCAGCCGACTCAAAAGAGCTCGGTTAAGTGTGAACTTCCGATCAAGAACAAACCATCTGCTGGTGTGAGTGTGCCCCGTGCAACGTTTGGGACGTTCTTGCACTAACGCAAGCGTTCACCGCTCCCGCGACACGGAGGCTGGCGTCCTGCATGTTGTCCGCCCACGCGGCAGGGCCGTCCGCCCCTCCCGGGGCTCCTGGCAGCTGGCGTCCCGGGTACAGGAGAGGTTGAGAAGTCACCACAGGAGCCAGTGAGCAGGGGTGAGGCGCAGGGAGGAGGTGTGGAGGGGGCGGAGGAGGAGGTGGTGCCTAACTTTTCCCCTGAGCGTCCTGGCAGGTCAGGGCTCGGGTTCAGCGGGGTCCCAGCTCTGCCCCCCCCCCCACCCTACAGGCTCTTTTTAGGATAAATGAGCAAACCCAGGGGAACCCCTAGCGTGTGACAGGCGCTTGGGAAGTAAGTGTGGTCTGTTGTGATCGTGGGGCTCGGGGCATTTGCGGGTCCGGGTGAGAGGCCCCCCAGGCCCCTTCCGTCCCTCCACAGGCGCTGGAAGTGAAGGTGCTCTCCCGGGAGCTGGGAGGAGCGGCCTCTGCCCTCTGCCTAGCCTCTGCTGGGGAGGCCGGTGTGGGCCTCACTGGTGGGACAGGGGTCTGGGAGAGAGGGGCTGGGCTCAGTGCTCCAGGGTGGAAGGCAGGGGGGCTTGGAGGGCCAGAGAGCAGGCCTGGACCCTGCCACCCACTGTCCCTGCCCCCACTCAGCCATTGGGGGTCAGCCAGGTGGGAGGAGTGAAGCTGGGAGCCCAGGCATCTGGCTCCTGGGGCTGGAGGGCCCCACCATCATGGAGCATGGCCTATGGAGTTGCCCGCGGCAGGTGCTCTGTTTTCCTCGTCCTTGGCCCCAAGTCCTGTGACCTGGCATTCCCGACGTCCCCGCGGTCCCTGGCCCTCGGCCACACGCTCCGGTGACACAGCGGGTGGCACAGCTGGTGAGGGACACCCCCGAGCCCTCCCTGGGCCGGGCAGGGACCGTCCAGTTTACTAGTAGCCCTGTCGCTCTCTGCCCAGTGCCAGTTTGGGCAGCTTCTTTGTGTTCATCCACGGGCTCCCTGTGGACTTTGCCTGCGAGTCTGCTGGGTCACCCCAGAGTTTGTGTGGCCCAGGGATGCGGGCACATTTGCCGCTTGGGAGGGGAATCGAATCCAACCTGAGGGGTCAGTGAAAACGTGCGCCCGTTTTCAAGATGCGGTGAGTGGGCTGCCCAAGGACAGCAGCTGGGAGGGGCTCCCTGACCCCTCCTGTGCCGACCAGCCCCCGCGTGGGGACGTGCATGAGCCAGAGGAGGGACACAGGACAGGGAAGTTTGTATCTGAGGTGGCTACGGAGAAGGTGGCCGCGCGTGAGGATTCTCTGAGAGTCGACAGGCAACACGGGGCAGAAACAGAAGCAGGGTGTGTGTGGGGGGGCCCGGGGAGGGGTGGCTCTGGGGGGCCCCAGCCAAGGGAAGAGGTGTAGGGGGGCCACCGACCAGGGAGGGGGAGGGGCAGCCTGGAGACGGACAAGCCCCAGCCCCCTGAGAGCAGATGCCCTGCTGGCAGTGCAGGTCCCAGAGGCCCCTCTAGGACCCCAGCCCAGGGGCCACCTGCAGCCCAGCTGTTCAGGAAGAGCCTGGGCGTCACCTGCCCTGCCCACCCCCGCCTCGCCCCTGTCCCTTCCGTGGTCCACCCAAATCCCGTGTGCTGGTGCTGCTCAACGGCATCCATCTGTGTGGCTTGTGGCTGAGGCTCCGTCTGAGGAGGGACTTGGCTGGGCGCCTGAGGGCTGGGGATACACTGCCATGGCGCCGCGCTGGGGTCCTGGGGCCAGGAGGCACCTAGAAGAGCTGGGAATGGGGTGGGTCCCCCCCTGAGACACCCCCACCCCCGTCCGGCACGAGGCCACTCAACTGCAGGTGCCCCCACGCCCAGAGGCAGGCAGGGGGCTGGGGTAGGGTTGCTGACTCCAGGATGGGCCAGCCGGGCCCGAGCCCTCTGGGAAGGTCCCTGGAGCCACGAAGCCAGCCTGAGGGGTGCCAGCTGAGACTTCCTCAGTTTGTCGAGGAGGGAACCAGGCTCAGGAGGCGTGGCCCGCACCCGGCTGTCGGGACAGGGCCTGCCTGGGCCCAGCTTGTGCTGGGGACCTCCTGTGGCTGGGCCCCGGGATCAGGGGACAGGGGGTGCGCCTCCTGACCTCGGGGCTGGGGGTGAGGCTGCTCGTGGTTTTCGGCAGGGTGCTCAGGGCCGCCCGTCAAGAGGGTGACGTTTGAAGAGCTGACCAGTATCTCAGGGAAAAGCATTCCAGATGGAAGGAACGGCGTGTAACCACTGGGAGGTGGAGGCGACCCCAGGCAGGGCCCCGGCAGAGAGCCCAGTCTGTGGGCTGGGACACAAGCTAGGGGCGGTCCTTCCTGAGGCCCGGCGCCTCTGGACCCTCCCCAGGCCTGAGGAGTCCTGTGGAGGGACGTGGGAGCCGGCCTGTCATGGGAGGATGCTGGAGAGGCCCCCCTGACTGACCCGAGGCCCGAGCGTGATGGGCAGGCAGGGGGGCCTCTGTCCGGTGTCCACTTATGTTCCGGACAGTCCGCTTTCTGGTGGGCTCACCACCCAGAGAGACTCGCAGAGGTCACGGAGCTCCGTCCCTTCCTCCCCGGCGCAGCTGCAGCCCTGGAGAAATGGGCAAGGTTCCCCGGTTCCCAGGAGCTGGGGTTGTTGGTGGGGTCCCCAGGCGCGTGCACAAAGGGCAGCGGAGTCGGGGGCTCAGGCGGGTCCCGGGGGTGAGGACGGGGCGAGCGGGGCGGGAGGGCATCCTGACCCGGCCGGGAGAGTCCGTGCTGGCAGCCGTGGTCCCCGGCAGTCACTGGCTGGCTTCTGATCCGTGAAATAGAGACCTGTCCTCGGGGCGGGGGGCGCCCTCCTGGGGCAAACCCGAGGCTGGCAGGTGGGGAGGGTCACCAGGGTGGACTTGCTGCCTCAGGCCTTCCTGCCCAGCCCCCAGCCCCCCCCCCCCCGCCCCGGGTGAACCGGAAGGGGGGCCCCACTTGACTTTGTGGGGGAGCTGTGGGCTCCCCGAGGAAGGGGCCGTGGTGGAGAGAGCCGGGGGGGGGGAGCCAGCGCCCCCCCCTCCCATCCTCCCCCCAGGCCTCCTCCCCACGCCTGAGCCCCCACTTTCCCAGCTGGGAGTTGATGGAGTCTGTTTTGCAGATCGATGCTGTGACCTGGCCTGCGGGGACCCTGGAGAGCTCGCCACCTGCCTGCCTCCCTCCAGGGCACTACCGGACATCTCTACACTGACCTCTGGGCGGGCCTGGCCTAATAAACTGCCCGCTTCGCTGGCCGTGGCGCTGCTGGCCGCGGTCTACGTCCTTTCCGGCTCCGGGGCCCCTGGGGACGGACCCTGGGCCGCAGTGGGCAGGAGAGGCCGTGGCCGGAGTGGGAATGTGTGTGGTTGTGTGTGTGTGCGTGTCGTGAGTGTGCTCCAGGCGGCATGGTGACCTGGGTGTGAAACCCGGGTGGCTGGACCGGGGCTGCCCCTCCCCCCACAGCAGGGACCCAGCCCCTCCCTGGACCTCGGTGTCCCCACCCCGGAAGCAGTGGCCGGGGGGTTGGGGGTGGGATGCAGCCCTGAAACCCCTCCTGCTCCCTAGCTAGAAGCTTCTCTGTCTGCGGGCATCCCGCTGAGGGGCAGGGCGTGGAGAAGGGGGCAGGGAGTGGGGGAGGCACCCCTAAATAGGAGGGGCTGGAGCCAGAGAGGCCCCTGGGAGAGGGCAAGAGGCAGCTCCTCTCACGGTGGGGAGTGGGCACCGGGCGGGGGACTGAGGGCCCCACGGCACAGTGCAGGGTCAGCAGTGCCCTTCCGGAGCCCCTGCCGAGCTCAGGACCTCACGGGGGGAGGGGGTGCGTGGCTGCCCACCAGATGCCCCGGGTGAGCCCACCTGGGAGGCACATTCCAGAAAGGCCTGCCAGAATCTGCTTTCAGCTCAGATGGGCAGGAGCGGAGGGCCCTGACCCTCCCCACCCCTCCCCACCCCTCCCCACCCCTCCCCACCCTTCCCGCAGCCCCGGTCCTCTGCTGGGGCTGGGGCAGCTCTAAAGCCTTCTGCATCCAGGCTGCTTTGTTCCAAAGATGCTTCAGAAGATTCTGTGAAGCCCTGCGTGTCTCAGCTCTTTCTCCTCCAGGGGCCTGAAAGGCGACACCATTGAGGTGTGGGCAGCGGGGACAGGTGGGCATGCACGGACCCCCCCACCCCCACCCCCGCCCGACGCCTGAGCTGTGGCCGCCTTGTCAGCTTTGCGCAGTGGCTGCGGCCGGCCAAGCCCCGGGGGGATCCAGAGGAGGCGTTGGGAGCAAATTGAATTTTACACCTCCAGCTGCAGGTGCGAGGGAAGACACGAAGACACAGCCGGCCACTCAGCCCGTGTCTGAGCCCGCAGACCTGCAGCTGCTGGCCGCGTCCAGGATGGGCCCCGGGGGCAAGGCCAGCCCTGGAATTGGGGATGGGGGACCGGGAGACCAGAGTGGTGGAGGGCAATGGCTCAGGGGCCGCACACTGAGGTCCCTGGGCTGGGGTTTTGGCCTCAGTGTTCCCGGGGAGGAGACCGGCTGGGACTCCCTCTTGGCTGCGTGACCTTGGAACGTGGGGGTGGGATCCACAGGGCCCCAGGCATCCCCCGCGGCCCCGTCGGCACTTGTCGGTGGCCCTGGTGGGAGCAGGTGTTCTGAGGTGAGGAGTTCAGGCCGGCGGGCCTAGGGCAGCACGGGGCCAGGCGGAGGGCACCGCGGACAGTGCTGATGGAGGCAGCCGCTGCCACCAGCTGGCCGGACTCGGCCTCCGAGCTCTCGAGTGACGTGTCTGAGTGACCTTCAGCCCGCGCTGCAGGGGGCAGGGGTTGGCTAAGAGCCAGAGGGAGGCCGGGACGCCTGCGGGTGCCTGTCTGGTGTGGGCACGGCGTGGACCCGGTGGAACTGGCAGCTCGGGGTGGAAGGACCCTCCCCATCCCCCTTCTGGAAGGAGGACCCAGAGAGGGACCGTGAGGCACAGGCAAGACTGGAGGCCAGACTTTCCCAGGCCGGACAGGGTTCTTGGGGGCCCCGGGGGGTGTGGGCCGTCGCACTTCCTTCTGGGGAAGCCAGGGGGAGGAGAGAACGCCGCTTCAGCACACAGCGGTGGGCCCGAGGTGTGGGGATCGCATCTCAAGAACCCCGGAGCCTTCCCTCCCCCATTCGTTGTCAGCCCACACCTCCCTGCCCCCCAACCCCGCAGCCCCCCGCACACCTCCCTCCCTCCCTCCCTCCCTCAGGAGCCTGAGCTCCTCTGCTGTGAAGGGGGGAGGGGAGTAGAACCTCCATCACAGGGGGGTGGGGGGCGGGCAGGCTGCAGAGGTGTGGGGCTCAGCCTCCATCCCACCCTGGCTGGGCCGTCTGGCACCCTCCTTGCCAAAGGAGCCCGCGAGGACCCTGCCGTGGGGACCCTCTGCCCAGGAGCTGGCCCCGGGTGCTTTGGGCCCCTCTGGCTGTGAGCCGTGGGTCTGCAAGAGCCCCCAGCCGAGCCAGCCCCCACTGGGGCCACAGGCAAGGGTGCCCTGCAGCTCAGGGCGGACACTGTGTCCCCAGCCTTTCCGTTTAGGATAGAACTCGGGCGAACAAGCAAATGACAGACGACAGAGAGCAAAACCCCTTCCCCCTCCCGTGGGGGGGCGGGTGCTCAGGTCCGTCCATGCGTCTTTGCTCTTAATCAGCACACTTGCTGGCACTGCTGTCACCAGGCGACCGCAGTGTCCTGTGCTAAGTGGCAAACTAGTCCCCGCAGGGTCGTGTGGTGCTGGAGGGGGGTGGGGCGGGGAGCGGCGCAGTAAAGAAGGGAAACGGCCAGTTGCCGTGACAGACCGGGTGCCAAGCATCCCCCACCTGCCTGTGGGGCTGGGATCGCCTGATGGCTGGCTCGGTCACGTGCCTGCCGGGCGCTGCTGGCCGTGGCTCCCCCCGTGGTCAGGGCTTCCTCGCAGCCTGGCACACATCCAGGGCAAGCGTCCCCAGGAGCGTCCTGAGGGACAGCGGGGCAGAAACCGTGTCCTTTTATGGGACCCCGTCTCAGCATCCCCTCTGCAGCGCTCCTGTGGCTGTCCGGGTCTCAGGGGAGGGCCAGGAGACGAGCCCTCTCGCTGGGAGGGGTCGAATGACTGCGTTTAGAAGATGCAATCTGCCCCAATTCTCCTTTGTTTCGGTCTCAGCTGGCTGGAAGTTCTTCCTCCGTATTCATTCTGAGGGCCTCACGGCGTGGGGGTCCTGCCTGAGGGGGGCCGAGGCATCCTCCGCTGGCGACCGCGTTAACACGCACGGCACCGGGACTTCCTCTGGGCTCCGTCCGCCTCTGCCTTGCCCCCACCTTCTTGCTCTGGGCTGTCGGGCCCAATCACCTGGCCATGGCCTCCGTGCCTTCTTTGCCCGCAGTGGCACTGGACAGTGGCCCCCACTGCAGCAGAGCCGGGCCCGCGACCGCCAGCAGGAACATTCTTCCCTCGGGCACTAACGTGGGCAGTCCCCGGGTGGAGACGTTGTAACTTGGCGGGGGGCGTAACTTTGAGAGGTACCAGCTTCATCTGCTCTGACGGTGGGGGAAGGGGCCCCAGCACACGCCCGTCCTGCAAGATGGCGCCCGCTCCTGATGCTGTGTGGTCCCTGGTGGGTCTCCACTGTGCTCAAGGCTAGTTGCTCTGGGTGATGGGGAGACCAGTGGGTCCTCTGAGCATCATGCATTGCTTTGCTCTTTTTTGGCTTCGGAAAGGGTTTCTCAGTTGGAAGCTGAGGAAGGCTCCAGAGTCTCAGGCACAAAGTTTCTTGCAGAGAAGTGGCCACTTGTCCTCAAGAGCTCAGAAAATATCCGTCAGTCTCTTTTATCTGTCCATCCACCCATGTATCCATGCATCTGCCTGTCCACTCATCCACCCAACCATCCACCCACCTACCTATCCATCCATCCCACCCCCATCCATCCATCCACTCACCACCCAACCATCTACCCACCCATTGTTCATTCATCCATCTATCCATCCATGTATCTATCAATTATTCTGTCCATCCATGTATCTATCCATGCATGCATGCATCCATCTACCCATCCATCCATCCATCCACCCATCCACCCATCCATCCACCCATCCATCCATCCATCCACTTACCCGCCCAACCATCCACCCACCCATCATTCATTCATCCATCTATCCATCCATCCATCTATCCATCCATCCACCCATCCACCCATCCATCCATCTATCCATCCATCCATCTATCCATCCACTCACCCACCCACCCATCCACCCACCCATCATTCATCCACCCATCCATCCATCCACCCATCCATCCATCCACCCACCCATCCATTCATCCTCCCATCCATCCATCCATCCACTCACCCACCCACCCATCCACCCACCCATCATTCATCCACCCATCCATCCATCCATCCCCTCACCCACCCACCCATCCACCCACCCATCATTCATCCACCCATCCATCCATCCACTTACCCGCCCAGCCATCCACCCACCCATCATCCATCCATTCATCCACCCACCATACATTCATTCACCATCCATTTATCCATTTATGTATCCTCTTATCAGCTGCATGTCCTCCCACCTGGTCTTGTTTCAAGAAGTAAACCAGGACCCCTTCCTACCACGGGCTCTCGGTGTGCAGGCCGATTCACACATGTAAACAGAGAAGCCATAATCTGTTGTGGAGGCGCAGTGGAAGGGCACAGGAACAGAGGTGTCACAGAGCAGGGAGCCGTCTGCTTCGGCTGGGGTCTAGGATGGTACCCAGAGGTGACCCGTGAGCCGCGGGCAGGGCAGGAGCAAGTGACCTCTTCCCAGCCCAGAATTGCTGGCTCAGTCTAGCAGCACCGGAGGCTCAGAGCCAACTTTGGGCCCGAAGTTTTCAGCTCTCCCTTTCACCAAATCCCTGCTCCCTTCCCCTGTGAGTTTCCAATTTAAATACCCAAATTGTTTACTCGCTGAAATCAATTGACAAGGGACCAGCATGTATTTGAGATTCAATTGACTATGATACGCGGTATTACAATTACAGCGTGAATGGGTTTCTTTTTAATTTATTTTTCTCTTAACGTTCTCCTCCGTCAGTCATTCCGAGACTAATTGTCCTGGAGTTCATCCTCATCAACTGAAGAAGGATAACGAATTGCCACAATTCACAGAGGCTGTGCTCCCGGAGCTGCCGCGGCCTCGGCGTCTCCTTCCCTGTGTCCTCCCTTCCAGACTGCCACCCCTTGTGATCTGCGGCCCCCATAAAACCCGTCTCCCCAGGGGGCTCCCCCATCACCGCTCAGGTCCCGCGGGCTGGCGCTAGGCCACCAGGGGAGGCGGGGATCCTGCCCTGCCCAGTGCTGCTCCTGGGTCCCCCTGCAGGAGGGAGGCGGGCGAGAGGCATTTTCAGCTCTGAGGGCTCTGCTTCTGCTGAGTATTCCTGAGCAAAGCTCTTCTCCTCTCTGGGCCTCAGTTTCCACATCTGCAAGGTGGGCCGGAGGTCTTGGGGTCCTGCGGCTGTGACGTTCTGTGAGTAGGATCAGGAAGAAGGACGTGGTGCTGGATCGGGCCTTCTGTGGCCCCCCTGTCCCCCCTGCCCCCACCCCGATCCTCGTGTTGTCCTGCCTGGAGAGCCTCTCCTGTTGTGACGCACAGCTGCTCTGAGAGGGGCTTCCTCTGCCCATCGCCCTCCCCTGTCACCTCCAGCGGGACTGTCACCTCCAACGGGACTGTCCGCTCTGGGCTCCGTGCCTGGGGGCTGGCATAGGCCACCTCGGTGTGCAGGTGGACATCGTCACCACCTCTGCTTTCCAGATGGGAAACAGAGGGTCAGAGGGATGGGACAGAGTGTGGACTTGCCCAGTGCCCGCGTCTGGGAAGCCTTGGAGCCCAGGGCGGGGTGGCTGTGCAGACGCCTCTCTGGCTGAGCCCCACACCCTGTCCCAGCATGTCCTGTGGGAGGCGTGGGGGACCTCGGCACCCAGACGGCCAGGGGGTGACCCTGCAGGCCAGGCCACCAGGGAACAAGAGGCCATGATCGCATGGCCACTCCCCTAAACATGAAACAAAACTGTTTTCTGGGTGCGTGCATGTGTGTGCGTGTCTCTTTGTGCCTGTGTGTGCACACGCTTGTGTGACCAGGGCGGTTCTCAAAGCCTGAGGGCACAGCGTCCTGGCTCCATACTGGCCTACCCTGGGAGACCTGGGGCAGTTCATGTCCCTGTCTGGGCCTCAGTTTCTCATTTGTGATGTGGGTTGTGGATGAGGAACATCTGTGTGGCCCTTTACAGATGTGCAGATGTGGCCTGACCCTTACACTACTGTGGGGCAGGGGTCAGTCACCTGCCTGTGATGGATGGGGAAACCAAGGACAGGGACCATGGCCGAGCAGGCCCAGAGTCTGGCCTCTGTCCCCTGGAGCCTTCCCCACCCTGGTGCATCCCGGGAGGGGAATGGCTTCCCGGGTCTCCGAGCAGATTTATTTGGCGGTCCCCAGGGCTAGGTGTGTCCATAAATCAGGAACCTGTGGAAACACAGCCCAATAACTCCATCCTGCACGGCCTCGACCTAAAAAATTCTTGCACAATGGGGATTTTTTTGCTATTTTGGGATATAGATCTTTGTAGCAGCCAAGATGTCGTTATCATCCTGTGCGCCCCGTCTGTGAAAGGAAGAATCAGTAACTGGAGTGTGAGGAAGGGGAGGGCCCCGAGCGGGCGCCCTGTGCTGAGCCTGACCCTGGGAGGCCAGCCCCACAGCCTTCCAGAAAGATCTGGGGGAGGGGAGGGCCTGGCCTGGCTGCAGCTGCTGCAGGTGATGTCGGCAGGGATGCTGGGCCGGGGAACGAGCAAGCCCCACGGCCTGGGGGACGGGAGAGCGCCTGCAGGCACGGCTGCACCCCTGTAGGGGGCAGGCCCCGGGGCCCTGACACGGGCTCACAGCCAGCACTTCAGCCTCGGGGAAGCTGGCGTTTCAACTTCAGGGTCCTTATCCATAAGATGGGAAAATGATGGCTTTCCTTAAGAGTTTTGAGCAGATGACCCGAGACAACGTAGGTAGGTACTTGGCCAGTACTGTCCCCCGTGCCCTCGGGCCTGGGGGGCTGGTCTCTGAGGCCCTTCCAAGTGAGGTCAAAGAGAGAGGCGGGACCTCCAGGGTGACCTCCAGTCACCGAAGCGACTGGTTCCTTGACCGACCTGCCCTTGTCCTCGACATCACATTCCTGTGCCCTGCTGCTGGGATCACACCCCATTCCGGTGTGCCGGGGCCGGGCGGGATCCGTGCCCCGGGCTGGGAGCAGGAGGGGCCCTGAACCGCACCGAGATGCCAGGAAGCCCAAATCCAATTACGCACCAGGTGTTATGTATGTGATTCCCCAGGAATGCATCGATCCCTCAGGGTGACAGATCGGTTATGAGTCAGGCAGCAGACCAGCCTGTAAGTGAAATACAGGAGGTGGTGTAGGCAGCCTGGCTGGGTGTCGGCTTGAGGGGACTGGGGCAGATCTTCGAACCTGGTGGGGCGGCGGGGGCAACGGCCGATCACCCACCGTGGTCACTGCCGCTGGACCTGGGCCCAGAGCCCAGCTCACGAGGGCTGCGTGTCCCAGGGACTTGCTGAGGGTTTACCTGGGTCCCCTGCGATGATGCTCACCCCCACCCCCTGCCCCGGGAATCTGATGGATCATCATCCCGGGCTGCAGGGGGGAGCCAGGCTCAGGGAGGTTAAGTGACTTGCTCTGGTGTCACACGCAGAAGGGCCAGACTGGGGGTTCGAAGCCAGACTGACTGGTGCACCTTCCTTCCCACTCAGCTTTTCTGAACTAGGCTGGGGGGCAGCAGGGGTAAGGACCCGCAGCAGGGTCTGGGCTCAGCCCCAGGGCTTGGCCTGAATGACCTCGGCTTGTACACACTTCAGACTAGGACAGGGACCCCGCACAGAGCACCAGGGAGGAGACATCCAGGAGCAGGACTTCGGTTTGCTTGAGGGCCCCAAGTAGGGGCAGCCAAAGCTGGAGGGCCCTGGCGTCAGAGTTGGTGGCCGGGGAGTGGGAGGTGGGGGGGGCTCCCTGCCCCCATGGAGGTGCGCCAGGGACCGTGTCTCAACACTGGGGCGACCACAGCTGTCTCTCCCTGCCACCCCCCACCATGGTTCAAACTCGCCGAGGGCAGGGACCCTGCGTGAGACGCACAGAGGCAGCCGGGGCCGGGCACACGGGGCGCTGGGGGAGGGGCTGGTGAATGAGTGTGTGCCATCAGGGGCTCTCCACCCCTGGGATCAGGACTCTCCTGGGCAAGAAAGTCAGGGTTCATCATATTACCAGGTCGGGACTCAGGGTCTGACCAGGGTCAGGGCATGGGGCACTGCCCTGTGACAGAGCGAGACACTCTGGCCTCATGAAATGAAATTGCTAATGTCCCGGGCCCTTTGCTCTCTCCGTTAGCCACATATCTGAAATGCACAGAAACTTCCGGACCTCTCAGGCCCTCTGAGACCAGCGGCCTCGGGCCCACCTGTCCATGCCCCGGTCTCCGCCGCAGCCCCTGGGGAGTGGCCCCTGCGTTTCTGGAAGGAGTGCGTCCGGGGGCGGGGGGGGGGGGGGGGGGGCGGCGAGGGGGGGAGGGGCCCAGTTTATCTCTGTGCGCATCTCTCCTCAGAGCTGCCCCGGCTTCTCAGTAATCTTTATGGGGTTCAATTACTGTATCTTCAATTGATATGAGTGATCTCAATGGTTCTTAATGTTCCGTAGTAAATCTCCCGTGTAAAATATCTTTAATGTTCGGCATAAAACACCCAGCCATTGCCGGTAATGTGGCCACCGGGGCCTTGACGGGAGCCCTGGGCCCTGTTCGGCGTGGAAGGGAGATGTCGCCGCCCCCGGGCCGTGTGTCGGCCGGGGCAGGGGTCCTCCCCAAATCCTGGGGCCGCGGCGTTTGGTGGGGAGAAGCCAGGTTAAGGAGCGGTGCTGAGGTTTGCGGCTGGGAGCCGGCGCCCTGCGTGAGTCTTTGCGCGGCCGCAGCCGGTCCAGAGCTCCAGCCTGGGGGTCAGGGGCTAAACCCCCCGTGGCCAGGGGGCTGCTTCCTCCGAGAGGCTCCGGGGGAACCCGCTCCTTGCCTCTCCTGGCTCCTGCAGGCGCCTGCCTTCCTTGGTCTGTGGCCACATCTGCTCGTGTGGGTGGGCCTTCTGCCACCGCCCCCCCCCGCCAGGACCCTTGTGACTACTAGGACTCGCCCACGAATCCAGAACTGTCACCCATTCAGGGCCCTAAAGTGTGGGGACAGGAGACGCTGAAGACGTGCGGAGGGGACAGGGTCCACCCAGACAGCCCTGTGGGTGGGGAGTGACGCCCTCCAGGCAACAGTTAGGAGAAGGCTTCCGGGCATGCCTTCGCCCTCAGGGGGTGAAGGGCCCAGGGCCTGTGGTTAAGAGCACCCTCTCTCCTGAAATCCTGTGGCTGTTGAGTGATCTCAGGGCCACCAACATCAAGGACCTCACGTCCACATCCAGTTTGTGGCCTTGACCTGGCCCCCCAGGTGCCTCACACTCGGCCACCAAGGATTGTCCCATAGCCCCTGCTGTCCTGCCTGTGGCCGTGCACACTCAGTGTTCCTCTGGCGGGCAAGTCCCCCCCCCCCCCCTTTCCCACAGGCAAACTCTCCTGTTCGTGCTTCAAGACCCAGTGCTGGTGTTTCCTCCTCCAGGAAGCCTCCCCGGATTGCATCCATCCTCCAAAGCTTCTTCCACTCCCCTGTCCTCCCTGTGAGCTGCTGCCCTTGCCTGCGGCCAGTTCCCCTGCCCAGAGCAGCGGTCTGACCTCTTCTGGGGTGGGCTTCCCCACACTGGGCTTGGGTGCTGCACGGCCACGTTATCTCACGTGTGACTGATGCCTCCTATCACTTTCCTGGCTTCTTGGAACACTCTCAGGGTTTATCGAATCTGGAAAGAAAGGAGAGAGGGAGAGAGAGAGAGCTGTGTATGTCGCACAGATCAGTTGTTCTGACAATTTTATTAAATAACGGGTGGTTCGGTCCTGTTGTAGAATAAGGGCTCCAGGGAAGGGGGTGGGGCAGGGCTGGAAATGTGGAAGGAGGAATCTGGCCTCTTCCAGAATCAGTGCGGAGGCTCCTTCAGCCTGCGGAAAATGTGGGTTCAAACCCAGGCCTCCCAATTAGCAGGTGCCAAAACGGCCCTGTCCCCAGAGGGCTGGCGGCCCCTCCCTCCGTCCCCGAGAAGCATGGCCTGGAGTCCCTGGGACGTGCCAGGAATCCCGCGGGATCAGAGCCTCTCACAGGGCAGGGGCAGCGGGGAGAGGGAGAGTGGGACTGGGCCGAGGACAGAGCTGGCAAGGGAGAGGGACCAGCACTCACGGGGGACTCGCCTCATGCCTGGAAGCAGCCGGGTCCTCGTGACTGGGGGCCCCGGTGTGCAGGGGCCGCCCCAGCTCCTGGGCAGGAAGACAGGCTGCGTCCGCTGGGGTGGAGCTGACCACGTGGTCCTTCCGTGCCTCCCCTTCCGTGGCCCTGCCTGGGGGTGATGACATTGAACCCGGCACTTGGGGTTATGGGCCCGGCGACGCCCCTCCACGCCACCTGACACCGAGAGGAAGTGAGTCTCAGAGACACACGGAGTCCGGGCCCGAGTCCACCGTGGGGTCGCTTGTGCTGGGGCACGTGGGCAGCCTTGCGGAGTTGCCTGGGGGTGAGGCGAGCACAGGCACGGAAGGTTCTGGATCGAATGGCCGGCCCGAGGGGAGCTTGCATCGAAGGCGAGGCTCACGCACGGCGCCCCATTTTTGTACGGACCCTCAGCCCAAGCAGGGAGGCAGGAGAGTAGTCACACACAGGCGCCCAGAGAGGCCAGGACGTTTGTCCGGGGCCACACAGCGCTCGAGAGGCAGAGCCCGGGCCCCAGCCCTCTTGCCTGGCAGTGCCCCCGTGATCACCTGCGGCACCGCGTGAGGCCCCGGGGCGGCCTGCACACGCAGAGCGGACTCTGGCCTCGGCGGGAGCACCGGCCGGTGCCATCCATCACAGCACTCCAGGCTCCTGACGCCGGTCCCGGGGCGGGAGAGGCAGAGACAAACCAATGGGGCGTCACGGGCTCCGGCAACATTCGCGGGTAAGCTGTCCATAAACCAGAAATAATCGATCTTCTCCGGGCCGGCAGGACACCCAGCAGAATACATTTATGGCTCTTCTGCTTAATAACCCTTCCCTCTTCCGAGGAGCTGACGGTGCCCCGGGCGCTGGCTTGCTTTTCCCGACCAGCGGGGTCCCAGGGGCTGGGCGGGGGGGGGAGTTGCCCCTTCCTCGGAGAGCCCCAGGTCCCGGGGAGGCCGAGGCAGGCACTCCCTCGCTGCCGTCTGTAGACGGTGCTCACGTATCGTGGGGCTGGACGCGGGGACGTGACCCGCCCCTGTCGGTGGGCTGTGCAGGCGAGAGCCCCCTGAGTCACAGCTCCCCGAAAAACCAGAACGAAATAATGCTTGCTCAACAGTGGCGCCCGGGTGGCTCAGCCGGTTGGGCGTCCGACCTCGGCTCCGGTCGTGATCTCGCGGTTCGTGGGTGCGAGCCCCGCGTCGGGCTCTGCGCTGACAGTTCGGAGCCTGGAGCCTGCTTCGGATTCTGGGTCCCCCTCGCTCTGCCCCTCCCCCACTAGGCTCTGTCTCTCTCTCTTGCTCCCTGTCTCTCAAAAATCAATAAACTTTACAAAAATTTATGAACGTTCTCACCTGGAGAACACTTGGCACAGGGGCTCCCATTGCTGCCGCTGTCACTGCCTTGGGGAGGGTCCTTGCCCCACAGCCTCCCCAGTCCTGCCCTGCAGACCATCCCTCACCTGCCCCTTGGGTCCTTACCGGCCGCTGCGGTGTGCGTGCGGACCCACTGCAGCGGCCACCCTCACACCGGGCAGCGAGGGCCTGGGGCCTGGGGGCCCTGGCTGGTCGGCCCTGGTGCGGGCGAGGGGACGGCCGCTTCAGTGTCCAGCTGACCTTCCGTTTCCAGGAGGCGGCAGGGCACAACCCGTCCCCGGCCGTCTCCCAGGCCCCTGCCCCACCCACGTCAGAGGCCCTACCCTTCCCCTTCCCCTTCCCCTTCCCCTTCCCCTGGGGCAGGCAGTGCAGCGGGCCGTCAGGGAGCCTGGGCTTAAATCCAGGCCTTGCCCCTGTGCGGCCGTGACCCCGGGCACAGCCCTGCCACCTCCCTGCACCCGAGTCCCCACGTGTGCAACGTGGGCATCCCCGGGCTCTGCTGAGGGGTCACATGTCTTCATAAGCACACGTGCTCAGCAATAGACATCACTTCCACCACCGAAACTACTCGGGGGGGGGGGGGGCGAGGAGACTGTTCTCATTCCTGCTCCGCCTTCGGGCCCCCAGCCGGAGCCGAGGAGCCGGACCCTAGCGCGGGCCCTCCTGGCTGGGGCTTTGGGCCAAGAGCCAGAGGCCCGTCATCAAGTAACTCAACAAACGCGTGGTGGCCCCTTGCTGAGGCAGGTCCTGGGCGGGGCAGCAGGGGTCCCCGGGACCATCAGACACAACCCCCAGGAAAGGAGCCAACGGGCAGGCGAGGGATGGCCTTCAGAGCAGGACTGGGGAGGGTGGGGGGCAAGGAGCCTCCCCAGGGAGAGTGGGTTCCAGGTGGGAAAATCAAGCAGAGGCCCGGAGTGCTCCCTCTGCTCCTTCGGAGCCTGGCTGTCCCCAGCCTATGAGCAGGCCCCAAGGCCACCCCCCCGGGGCTTGTGGGAGGGGCTGGTCCCGCGGCAGGAGCCCGCCTCCCCCCCCCCCTCCACCCCAGGATAGCTGGCCATCTGTCTTCCCCAGACTCCTTCTGAGAGGTGTCCCTCCTCCCACCCCCACGCTGGCCGGGACCAGGGGCTGTGGCTCGCCCGCCGGGCTGACCTCCCACCTCTGACCCCTGACACGCTGCAGCGTAACCCAGATGACAGGTTGCCGTTGCAGCAAAGACCTGAAAAAAGTGAGTTGAACAAATCCTTGGAGAAAGCACTCTCCTCCCACGCGGCCCCCTCCCTCTGGCCTTCTCTCTAAATAGACCAAAACATGGTAATTTTATGAACAAATCAAGCCATGCCTTATACATTTTTATGTTCTCAAGCTAACAAAGTGACTTTGAATCTATAAAAAGCACCAAAACTAAGTATTCCGTTTGTTTTGCCTCCTGAATGGCCCTGGCGGGCCCGACGGGACCAGGGTCCGGCCAGAATTGGCAGCAGCGGCCACGTGACCCTGCCCCTCCCACGCCTCCGAGGTCCCCTTTGCGCTCCTGCCAGTGAGAGTCCGGAGCCTTGGGCCCGACGCCTACGGGGACTCTGTCACCTCCCAGGCCTCCCCGGCCCTGACTCTCCACGTGAGCCTTGCTGGTCCCTCTCCTTCCCCCCACTTTCCACCCTCTGCGTCTCTGCTCAAAATGCTTCTCACTGGCCCTCTGACCAGCTGGTGAACTCCTACACATCCGTCAAAATCCAGCCGAACGCCCGTCTGCTGGGAACTCTCCGGTCCGTGCGCTGACGAGGGCCCGTCGTCAGCCGCACTTTACGTCTGTCCCTTCTTAGAGCCGAAAGAGCCGCTTGGGCTGGCGGACCAGCAGGAGCTCGGAGCTGGGAAGAGGTGCGGAGGGACCAGGGAAGGGAGGAGGGGATATTCTGCAAAAGGTCCATGTGACCAGACGTGGGGGGGGAAGCCACAGCCGGGGCCTGACGGGCCGCCCTGCCTCAGGGTGGTGGCAGTGTCCACGCAGGGCTGGAATCCTGGCCCGGTCAGCCAAGGTGAGCCCACTGAGGCCCCGGCGCCCTGCTGATGGCCTTCTCCCCCGAGGGAGCAGGTCGAGTCCTGGCCTGGAGGCCATGCCGTCCCCGACTCTGCCCCACGGCCCTACCCCCTCCGCCCTGCCTGGATGGTGCTGGTGCTGACGTCAGACGCCTGGCCAGGTTCTCTGGGCCACCCTGCTGGACGGGGCAAATCCTGGCTGCCCTTGCTGAGCGCGTGGCCCTGGGTGGGAGGCTGGGCTCAGAACCCGAGGCCGTGGGTGCACGTGGGCGGGGAGGCTGCGGGCAGAGCCCGTGCGCCCAGGCCCTGCTCCGGGAGCCGCCAGCCCCAGCGGCTGTGGGTCCGGGGCACGTGCTGTCCCTTTGACCTCTGAGTGAAGATACCTTTCTGCTGATGGTGGCGATTTGACCGCAGGCGGGGTCTGGGGAGCCTGGAGGGGAGGCCGGGTGGATCTGGGGCCTGCTTGTGGGGCTAACTGTGGGTCAGGAGGCAGCCGGCGTGTCCCCCAGGTGGCTTGCCTCACGGTCTGTGTCACCAAGGGCCTAGAGCACGGACCGGCAGGCCCCACCTCCCGCCCAGAGAGCAAAGCCAGTGCGCCTGCCCTGTCTGGGACCAGGAGGAGCCTCCTTCGCGGGAGGACCGGGTTAGCGTGCGGAGGGGGCGGTGTGTGGGTGTGGCTGCTCTTTGCCCGCGTCCTCTTGGGCACCCGGCCTCTCACCGGGCCCATGGGTCTAGCCGGACACATGTCCCGAGCAGGGGGTCCAGGCACAAAGCTGACTAAGCCTGAGTGGGCCCTTTGCTGTCTTTGCTTCTCTAGGGGCACAGCCCCTCCACGAGCCCCTCGGGGTGACTGGGCTGGGGCACGGCCGGGCATCCCCGGGTCTCTTGTCCAAACACCGGCCGGCAGGCCGCCTGCCGTGTTTTCTGACCGCGAACCTGCCTGGACTTGTAGGGGCGACGACGTGTCGCTCTGACTTGCTGAGGAACGAACGGACGGTGGGGGAGTCTCGTCTCCAGCCGCCCTCTGCTCTCTGGTCCCGGCCGCGCTTCTGCTCAGGGTCTCTGCCCCAGGCCCTCAAGTCCTTCCTGGAGACGCCCCTTGGGGGAGCTGGACGCACCCCCCGGCTGTCGCTGGTTCCTGGGCCTCCGTCCCAACTTGGTAGGTTTTTCTCCGGAACTGATACCACTTACTGGCTAGAAATGCTCTTCCTCCCCCTGCCTCCCCCCTGGAGTCTCCTGTGAGCTCTGTGCTCCCACCCCCCCCCACCAGCCCCCGTGAGGTGCGCCCGGAACCAGCTCCGAGGGAGAGGAGCAGAGGGAGTCTGCACCAGGGGGCGGCTGGGGAGCCCGGGCTGGGGAAACACTTTCTCGGGTCCGATGCAATGGGGGCCTCGGCCGGCCCCTCCCGGCCTAGTGGTCCTGTGGGAGCCCAGCCCAACCCCCATCAGACCTTTGAGCCCTTCTCCCAAGTCACGGCCAAGAGCGAGGTCAGGTTTAAACTGTCCTGCTGATGGGGAGCCCTGCGCCTCCTGGGGCCCGTGGTGGTGAATGTGCGGCCCACTGCTGCCTCTGCTGCTCGTGTGGGGACTCCGCCCTCCCCACAACTGCAGGGCCCCAGGAGCTCCCAGCCCCAGCCAGCAGTCCCCTGAGGGCCTGTGTCCCTAGGAGGTAATGGGCCATACGGTCCCTGGACATCTGCCCCTGCCCCATGCTCCCAGGATGCAGCTGAGTCCCCCTCTGTCCCCTGTGTCCCACTAATCCCACCAGCTTGCTCTCCCTGGGCGTCCTATGTGCTGGCCCTGCTCCCCTGGGACCAGGCCTTGCCGGTCTGTGCGGTTCTGGGCCCTGCAGCGGCCGCGTCACCCGGGAGCCTGGCCACTGTGGACCTACAGAATCAGAATCCATTCAGTCACAGGGTCCCCAGGGTCAAGGGCACACTGTGAGAAGCTCTTCCCTGTCCAGGGGCTTATGGCTCTGTGGGCAATTGTTAGTGAATAGTCATAATTTTGGGGTGCAGGGAACCCCAGAAGCTCCTCACCCTGTGCCCCAGGGGAAACTGTCCCACACCCGTCTCTGGAGAGTGTCCTGCTGACGGGCTCACCCTGGCCTGGAGGAAGCTGAACCTTGAGCCTTGCACGGGCCAGGCCTCCGGGCACCGGGGAACCCAGGTGGGGTTTTGGGCTCTGCCCCTTTGCCCTGGCCCCTCCCAGACCTTCCTGATACTTCTCCACACCTCGGGCTCCCTTCCTCTGCCAGGATTCTGGGTGCCAGCACCTTTGCCCATCTGCACAGCTGGGATGCAGCCTGTCCAGGGTGAGTGCAGGAGAACATTGCCACTCTGCACCCCTGCATCTGGGGACGTGGGGCATCCCACCCCAATGGCCGCTGTCCCTATCCTGTCCCGGGTTTGGCAATTCAAGAGACCCCATCTGAGATTTAGTTATGCACCTGCTGTGTGCAGGTTCCGCGCTGGTGACCAGGGGATGAGGACACAGTCCTGCCTCTCAGAGCCCACAGAAGTGAGACCATGGCACCCGAGGAGGGCAGGAGAGGAGGGGACAGGCGTCCTTTATCCTGATTGTGACTCCTGGCTCTTAGATTTAGGGGAGGGAGGGGAAGGGCGTTAAGGTAGAGAAGGAACAGCTTTGATTCAGGAAAACCTTTCTCTGCCATTTACTAGTAATGGGCTTGAGCCCTGGTCCCCGGACCCCTGACCCCCAGGAGCTCCTTTTCCTTATCTGTAAAATAGTCTTCTCGGGCTGTTGTCTGCCTGAGTAAAGTGGAGAGGCGACAGCGTGTGGCAGCTTCAGACTCTGGTGACATCGGGTCCAGGCTCCTTCCTCTCCCAGGTAGGGAAGTGGGCAGGGAGGCATGCTGGCCTTCCGCTTGGAGAAGCAATGGGACTTCTCGTTGGGTCATTCATTGGATCATGCATCCCCTCTTTCGGCAATTAATTTATTCAAAACCTTCCCTGAACACCTTCTGTCTGCAGTGTTCTAGGTCCTGGGGATGCTCCCTTCCCGGGAGGAGAAAGAGCCAGCTGCAAACAAGCCGTTAGGGAGGTGCCGTGAGTACACGGATACAGGCTGGTGACGACTGGGGGGGAGGGGCTGTGCTGCCTGAGGTCTGTGACGCGGGCAGGCTTGGGTGGAGTCCTGGATCCGGGCCTGCGAGGGTCTGGTGGGCCAGGCAGCAGCAGGATGGTAGGGGTGCTGTTAGGACCTGCTGAGGTGATGCTGGTGATGCTGGTGATTCTGACGACGGTAGTGATGCCGGGGATCACTTACTGTCCTTACATGAATGATGGTTCGAATACCACTATGTATTAACGCGTCTCATTCTCGCAACCCGATGGATGCTCTTGTCTACCCATATCTCAGATAAAGAGATTGGGGTCGGGAAAGGCACACTCACTTGCTCGAGATCCCACGTCTGCCAGTGTTGGAGCCAGAATTTGAACCCAGGGAACCTGATCTTGGGATGCCCGCTCTTTACTGAAACTTCTGATGAAATACCGCAGGCTCGCTTGCCTCCCAGGCTTGCTCTCCCGTTGAAGGCACCGGCAGCCTGCCTGGGCTGCCCTGATCGTCACCGTGAATGGCTGGATTAATCTTTGTCAAGTTTGCACTTTCCCCCAAAGTTTGAATTAACCTCAACATTAATTTGCTGATCAAGCGCCTGCAGTAGGTCACACAACGTGAGCACCTGTGATATTCTAATGCATTTCCTAGGAAATTATTGTAATGTGCTAAATGGGAGATTTAAAGGTTACTTGTTCCCCTGCAATCTATGAACTGTTTTATGAAAAAGTCATAACTGAGATAATTGAAGTGTCAGAAAGGGAAAAAAAAGGATAAGAAACCCAATCAACAATTCCCTGATCACTTACCCGTCATCCTGATTTTATTTGGTATTTTGGCAACCTACCAGTGCCAGAATATTTCTCTGGGCAGAGGGAACGGAGAGCAGGGAGGAAATGGCAGAATCACAGATTTCACAGCTGGGGGCCTCAGTTATCTGTGCTAAGTCTCCGATTTTATGTGGGGGTTGGCTCCACATCCCCAGAGGTATTCAAGCATTCCATGGGTCCCCTTCCGAACTAGGTGCTGTTGACAGGATTGGGGTATGCTATGGTTGCTGACCTGGGAGAGCCCCAAGACTCGTTCCAATCTGAGCTTCTCGGAGTCTTGGTACTTAGGTCTGGTCCAGAGAGGCAAAGCAACTTCTCTATGGTCACACAGCAGAGTCGAAACTGGGGTCCAGACATTAGAACGTCTAGTCCTGGCTCTTTCTGGACTGAGTCAGGGGAGAGAAGCTGGGAAGTACGTTTGGGCCCGGGGGTCAGATATGGTGGAAATGGGGATGACTGGAGACAGATCTTGATTACTAGGTTAGCTTGTGTGTGCACGTGTGTGTGTGTGTGTGTGTGTACATGTGTGTCTGTTTAACA
Source organism: Acinonyx jubatus (assembly GCF_027475565.1). Classification (NCBI taxonomy): domain Eukaryota; kingdom Metazoa; phylum Chordata; class Mammalia; order Carnivora; family Felidae; genus Acinonyx; species Acinonyx jubatus. The sequence continues at coordinate 2,062,677 of NC_069394.1, forward strand.
GCTTTGAAGGATTCACTCTGCAATTCACGTGGATGCATAATACGTTGAAGGAACATCAAGTGCTCTCAAAGCCAGAATGATATTTGGCCAGGAGCCCAGACTCCATCAACAGCCTGGCTTGGCCTGTGGGCCTGGGGACCCTGCGGAAGACCCGGGCCTGGGCAGGGCCCATCTGGCCAGAGGCTCGCTGTCTGAGCCAGCGTTACTGCGGGCAGCCGTCAGCAGGCGTAATATTAGCCGACTCGGCGGTCCCTCCTGAATTCCCGATTTTTCCCCGCCAGTGCCCGGCATCCCACCCTCAGTGGGCAGGAGGCATTGCCCTCCACAGCTACCCTCCGCGTGTAGAGTGCGGTCAACATCCAGTTTGTTCCCGGGCAAATCTGGGCCCGGGCCTGACATTCTGCATTTCTTGACCACCTCCCAGGTGCCCCCGGCCCTGCTGATCTCCAGACTCCACTCTGCAGAGCAAGCTCGGTGAGGAATCCCCCAGCGATAGGGGTTTTCCGACCCTGCCGTGTTAGGCGGGAGAGCGCGGGCAGTTTATAAAGCTGTCAATGCTCAGACTGTCAAGAGCAAGACAACAGACCCCCAGATGGAGTCGCTCAGGCCAAGGCCACACATCGCTAAGCTGAGGCTAACTTCCTGCCGTTTCCCGGAGGTGGCGTCTTAGGCCAGACAGCCAGGACCCGTCTGATCAGCAAGGGCTAGGTCATCTGCTGATGGACCCCCAACAGCCCCTGGAGGCAAGTAGGCGAGCAACCACTCCTCTTGGCTCCGTCTGTAAAAGTCCTTCAGTTTGCCCAGCTCCGCAGAGCCCCGCTCCGTCGGCTGGACCGGATGCTGCCGATTTGAATCGAACTTTGGCTTCCGTTTACCTTTCCAGGGTTGTTGGAGGCGGGGATTCACCACGTGGGGGTTCTGAGTCTGTGCCCGGGCTTGTGCTGGAGGCGGGCCCCCGCTGGAAAGGGCGGGGGTCGTCAGCCTGGGGGTGTGGGCGCAGATATTGCTTCTGCTTCTTGGTGTGCGTCTCGGGCAAGCGACTTAACGTCCCCGGCCGTCCCCTTCTGGCTTGCGTGGCGTGTGTAACACCCAAGCACGGTGTCACCGAGTGCCGTGCTAGAGGGATACCTAAGTATAGTCGCAGCAAGGGAGAGGAGAGGAGGCAGTTGGAACAAGGGAGGTGGGGGGAGGAGAGCTGGCTCTCAGGCTGCGTTAGGAAGGGGGCAGCCGGCTTCCTTCCGGGGGCGTTGGCCAGGATCCGGGGGCCCAGCCTGTGCCAAGCTGGGTGCCGGGGCAGGTCTGGGAGCTGGGAGGCCCCTTCCCCAGCCGTGCCCTCGGACAGCGGACAGCACAGAGCTCTTCCTGTCACAGGGGCCATACCTCCAAGCTCCCTCCCTCCCAGTGGCCCACACCTGTCCCCACGGTCTTCACAGATACGCAAAGACCTCACATCGTTCCTACAATGTGTTTTTTTATCACCTGGGGGTGCTTCTACCCTGTCTACACATGGAAAGACCTTGGGTTTCTCCCCTTCTCCACAAACGGTTGGAAACACAGTGAAAACAGACCTGTGTTATTTCATTCCGGCCTGTGGCCGTGGCCCCTGGAGCCTCTCAGCTGGGGCCCTGCTGGAAATAACCAGGAAGATGAGGGGACGAGACAAAGGGATCCTCTTATCGGGACCTACTGGTCCGAGTCACTTCCTGTAGCAGGTGGGGGGTAACAGAGAGCACCTGCCGGTCCGTCACCGAAAAGCCCCGCGTCCACTGCTGCCTCCTGTGAGATGCTGTTCGCTCCCCGACGTGCGCGTGCATTCCGCAGCCTGTCACTCCCCGGACCATGGTGTCCACGAGGCAGCACTTTGCTCTGTTTGCTGCGGTCCCAGTGCCCGGAGCAGCGGCGTGGACTGTGGCTGAAGGAGTACACAATACGGGGCGAGAGAATGTGCGTGCTGACTTCCAGCGAGCCCACAGGCAGGGGGCCCGCTGTCGGACCCCACCACCTCTGCCAGCCCCGTGTGGCCCCCAGCCCCGCGAGCCCCCAGGCCAGAGCCACTGGGACGGGGCCACTGGGACATGGCCACCGGGACAGGGCCACTGGGACAGGGCCACCTGGACGGGGCCACCAGGCCGGGGCCACCAGGGAGGGGACCACTGTACCCACAGCCTGTGCGTGGTGTACTTGTCTTGCCTCGTCCTCTGCAGGGCCATTTGGCCCCTCAGGGCCTTGGGCTGGGGCCTGATGGGCCTGGGGAGCTGTTGTTCTGTCCCCTCCCATTTTCCAGGTGAGGTAGAGGCTCAGGGAGGTGAAGGAATGGCTGGCCCGTCTTCTGGCCTGGAGCGGGACAGATGTGAACCTGGGTGGAGGGGATGGGGTGGGTGTGATCCCCGGGCAGAGGGGGGCGGGTAGGGCAGGTCTCTGCTGGTGCTGCTGAGGGCAGGGCAAGGTGCGGGGAGAGCAGGGAGGCCAGAGCACACTCTAGAATCTGAATTTGAATCGGGCTTGGCCACGTGGTGTGACCTGAGCTGAGTCAACGTCTCGGGGTGTCCGTGCCCCCAGTTCGAAAATGAGGCCGTGTACTCAAAATCGATTGCTGTGGACCCAGTCACCCCACAGCCCGGGGGCTTGACACAGCACGGCTTATGCTCCCTCGGCGTCCGTGGGCCAGAAAGGCGGGCATGGCCTCCCCGGGACCCCTGCGGGGTCTGCTGTCAGGCTGCCATCCGTCCGGGGCTGTGGTCTCATCTGAGGGTGGCCTGGCTGGGGCGGTCAGCATCCAAGCTCACTTGTGTGGTCGTTGGCAGACCTCTGCCCCTGGTCCTGCAGCACAGAGGGAGAGGGCATGTGCAGGGACCACGTGCAGGGCGTCTCGGAAAAGTCGCTTCTGCCCCTTCTATTGCCTGGAAGCCAGTCGTGAGCCAAGCAGTCCGGCCACGTCGAGGGGAGGGAATGAACCCGGGACACAAGTTCCAGGAGGCGGGTCAGCGTGGGGGTCTCTGAGGTGGCCCACCTCTCAGGGGCCAGGCCATCAGGGGAGATTAGCACCTGCCTATCGCAATGGTTAGCACGCTTCATTCTCCACGGTGACGGTGACGCCTCCCAGGCTCTCCCCGGTGTTGGGGGACGCCGGCTCGGAGAGGCGGCCCCTGGCCTAGAGGCTCCCACGGTTAAACACGGCGCGGCCGGTGCTCGGACGGGGAGGTGAGGCCGTGCCCGTGGCCTCCGTGTGCCCAGGCAGGCCGCTCTCCTGCCAGAGCCCCGACGGTCAGTCCAGACTCCACCGGGCGATCAGCCCCACGCTCGGAGCTACCGAGCCGTGACTTGCGCGCAGCGAGAGCGCCTGCCGCCTTTAAATAAGCCTTATGTAACAGGGCCGTGGAACAGCTGACTCTCCACACACAGGCCTCTTCTAAAATAGATCGCTTGTCTTTATATAGGCGGTGCTCCTTTCTCCTGGCTCCGCGTCTTACAGAGGCGCCGATGTAGGTCAGATATCGCCCGGTGAGAGCTAATTAATCTATAATTGTATCGAAGGAAGGGAAAACAACAAGTGCGCACCCCGCCTGCTCGACGGGGCCTGGGAACCGGCGTTCCGGAATGCAGCTTTGGGAAGGACCCGCTGGGCCTGAGATGGGCCCAGCCCCCCTCCTGCCCGGCTGGCAGTCTGCCCTGGCCAGTGGGGAGAGCCCAGGCTCGGGGTCCTGCCCGAGGCCTCGTCCTGCCTCCGGAGCTGCTGACCCGGCCCTGCGGGGCGCCCCCTCCCGGCCGGGCCAGCGTCAGCTGTGACCCGAGGCCTGCGCGCCACCCCCGGCTCCGCCCCTGCTCCCTCTGAGCCCCAAGTCCACCCCGGCTCCCTCGTGTCCCTGTTCCGCCGGGCCTGCCTCTAGGACCCCCACATGCGGCCCCCACCGCCTCTGCCGGGGGCTCACGGGCACGCAGGTGCAGCATCCCCGCCCTGGGCCCCACAGCCTGTCCCCACCAGCTCCTCCCACAGACCTTGCGTGTGCCGTCCACAGCTCTGTCCTTCCTCCTTCCAGACACTCGGGAGCCAGAGCGCTGCCCGGAACCCCCCCACCCCCCGCATCTGATCTGTGGACAGGCCCTGTGGGCTGGGTTGTGTCTTCACGGGAGACCCAGAGGCGGCCCCTCCTGCCCTGTTTGTGCCTTCCCTGTCCATGCTGTCCATATTGCTGTCAGCATCTGCAGCCTCTCAGGGCCTCCTTGCACCCACGGTACCCTTCCGATCATTTCCAACAGAGTCCCAAGGGGTCCCGGTCAGTACCAGGGTCAGATCACGTCCCTCGTCCTGTCCCAAACTCCCCAGAGGCTCCCAAGGTCTCAGTAGCGCCCTGTGAGGCCCTACGAGCCAGCCTGGGTCCCTCTCCCGTGTCCTGCTGGGCCTGCCACACACTGTGGGCACGTTCACAGCCCACAGTGGGCTGTGGAATGAGGGGCATCGCCCTTTCCTCACTAAGTGTCACCGGCTCGTCCAACGGGGCACTGAAGACGCCTCCCCTCTTCTCATGAGTCACTGTCCCGGAAAAAGTTTTTTGACAGCTGCTTCCGGAGCTCCGAGGATGTGCCCCGGGGCTGCCCGTCGGAGAGGACCCAGAACCTGGGCCTCGCAAAGCCCGGGCCGGTCCAGGCTGGACGCGGAGGCCCAGGGTGACAGCAGGGCAGTTCATGTTCCAGGACCCAGGTCGGTGGCTCAGGGGGGACCCCTGCGACCCCCCTGGTGCTCCTCCAGGCCCCAGGAGCTTTAACCACATGCAGTGCCGGCATCTGAGAGGGAGCCCAGGCTGTGGGACGGTCGCTGGTGACCTTCCCGTGCTGCCCAGGCCGAGGGTCGTGGGTCTGTGGGCCGGTGGCTGAGCTGTGGCTGGCCCCCGGCCCCGAGCCGGAGGGAGGGGCAGACGCTCGGGGGAGCCTGCCCCAGCTCCCGGGCAAGAGCGGGAGGGCCATGCAGAGAGCCGTCTGTGGCTGCCCCAGCCCCTGAGCTCCCACGGGAGCACTGGCTGCACCCTACTCTTCCCTGGGGCCATGACCCTGGGAGAAGCCCCCCTTCTGCAGATACACAAGATCCCAAATACTCTGAGAAGACACATCGCTGTCACGGGGGAGGCCCCGCTGGCCGAGAGAACCCCTCACTGGGGGTCTCGGGCACCCTGAGCATCACCGTTAGACACAGCTGTCGTGGGACGGTTGGCTCTCTGACCCTGAATGGATCTGGGCCAGCAGCCGTCCTCGGGCGGGGCTTCTCCATCTTGTCTTGGGGGAGCCGGCCTGAGGCCACAGGGCCGGCCGGGGTGGGTCAGGCCCGTCCCCTCCCTGCACCAGAGCAAAGAGCTGCGTTCCAGGCGGGAGGCACTGGCCCCAGCATCTGAGGGGAGTCAGTGAGCTGGTGTGCCAAGCCCCGGGGGAAGGCGGCCGCATCTGCCTGTTGGATTCTGTGTATCTGAATCCGAATCGTGCTCCTGCCGGACAGCAGCAAGAATGAGCTTTAACTAGCTTCCCGGCTGTGCGCCCTTGGCCACCGGGCCCTCTGAGCCTGTTTCCCTCCCGAGGAATGGGGTTGACTGGTTCCCCTCCGGGGCTGCCGGGCCGAGTGAGCCCCAGCCGGGCGCCCCACTCCGCCGCCCCCGCGTGCCTGGTCCCTGCGCGGCCCCTCTCTGGCCCTGGGCGCGGGCCCTTCCCTCCTCCTCCCCCTTCTGCGCTCGAACAGGGACTGGTGCTTTGTTCTGTTCACTGCCGTGCAAATGTCACGGAAGAATTTAAATGAGAGGAAACGTCTCAAAGGTTGTGTTTCTGGCAGTATTTCAGGACACTTACAATTAGGGACGCAACCGAGGCCCGTCCGTGCTCTGGAGGCAATAATGCGGCAAAGATAGAGCCTGTGTCCCGTGTCCTGGGGACCTAGGGACGGCGGGCGGGCTATGCCTTGGGTGCTGGTCCCTCCTGGTCGCCCACGGTCGGGACCGGTGGTCTGCAGCCAGCTGCCCCCCTGAGCTCTGGAGCCGTGAATGAGGTCTGACTGAGGCAGCTGGCCCCACCCGGCTTGGCCCACACAGTCGCCTAGGGGCCTCCCCTGTCGCTGCCCCTCGCTGACCCCTCCGGGTGGGTCTCTATTACAGTCCGGCCCGAGGGGAACGTCCGGGCCTACTTCTGGCTGGTCCCAGCCTCAGGGCGCTGCACGCCCAATCTGGGTCCAGGAAGAGGAATCCCCTGGTCCCGGGTCCTGCGGTTGGAGGTGGGAAGGGGGTGTGGACACTTACTCAGCACCTCACTACTCACCGGCCCTGTGCTTGTCGTGCATGACCTCGCTGATCCTCACGGTCCTACAAAGTGGCCCTGACAAAGAGAAAACAGAGCCCCAGAGAGGCCTAAGGGACGGGTCTAAGGCCACACGAGAGGTTGGGCAGGGCAGGTGATGCCAGTGAAGCAGAGGGAAGGAGCCCAGCAGGCTGCCTGGAGGAGGTAACCTCTGAGGAGAATCCTGGAAAGTGGTGAAAGGTTAGATGGGTGGAAGGCGTGCGAGCATCGGAGGGACCAAACCTCCCCAGTGAGCAGCATTACGGGAACCTCAACTGTCCGACTCCCATGTCCCTGGGGGACAGCCTGTCTTTGCAAAGGAAGAAAGGGAGGTCCTGAGGGGGCAGGGCTTTGCCCAGATCAGGGGTGGGTCTGACCCCATTGCGGGACTCGTGATTTGAGGCTCTGTTTGCGACAATAAAACCAGCTCAGCATTAACCGCCACCCCCCCCCACCCCCACCCCCTGCCCCGAGCGGCTGCCTCCCCCCAGGCCCAGTTAGGGAAGCTGGGTGTCCGCGGAGGGGGTGGCGCTCCGAGCAGGCAATTCATCACTTTCCCATTCGTATGGCGCGTTGTCGGAGGGCTCGAAGCAGGTAAGTTCCAGATTGCGGTGCCTGGGCCTCCGATGCATCGTGGAAAGGCTGTGAGCCTCCATGGAAGGCTGGGAGCCCGGCAGGCAGCGCCTGCAGGAAAGAAGCACCTGGAAGAGAGGAGGGGTTGGGCAGGGCTGTGGCCCGAGGGCTGGGAAGCTTCCGGTATGCAGTGGGGCTCCATTAGTGCTCCTGGCTTGGGAAACGTTCCCAGGCTTCTCTGCAGTTCTCTGGGGGCAGCTCAGGGTCTCTAAAAGGCCGTCTGGGGGGAGGGAGCTGTCCTCCCGGCCCCAGGCTTGCTAGGCACTGTGTGTGGAAGGGCGATGGTGGCGTCCCACCAGCAGTGAGGTGAGTCCTGTGACCCCGATTTACAGGTGACACCAGAGCCAGGGCCCCTTCAGGGAGGGCGTTCTGTCTTCGATGGGGAAGGGCACCCAGAGGTGACGGGGAGGGGCTTGGCGGGCTTGGCACAGCCTGGAGTGCTTGGCCACCTGTCCCAGCTGGCTGTGTGACCCTGGGTGTGTCCCAGAGCCTCTCTGATCCTATTCGCTTGTAAAGAGGGGATGCGGCCGCCCTGGTTGATACACAGCAAACTGAGGACCGTCCTGCGGTCACCAGGCCCAGAGCAGACTCGCGGACACGTGTTCCTACCTCTGCCTCCCCTGCCGTGTCCCCACAGTCACTGCACGGCTCCTTGGGGACCGGATCACGACTTGGACGGCATTGTGAACCTGGCCATGTCGGGGGTGGGGGGATCCGTCTCCACTCCAAGGATCTACCCTCCTGGTCGGCATGTAAACTGTGAAAACAAACACATGAGTAAGTAGCCCCATCCTGACCTCTGCCCTCGGCGTGGGGGCGTGGGGGCGGGTGTGGAACCTCCTCCCCCGGCAGCCACGCCTGTGCAGGGCACACAGGGTGTGCAGGACCGAGGTGCCCAGCCCAGCCGCCCTCCTGCACCTCGAGACTGCCAGCATCCGGCTGGGCTGTCTCCCGCCCTTTCCCACGGTCACCAGGGGACCCTGCCCACGCGGGTGTCCGGAACCGAATTGCGTCGCCCCAAATTCATGCTGGGGTCCCAGGTCCAGGCCCCTCGGAGTATGGCTGTACTTGGAATGAGGTTGTTCCAGGAAAAACTGGAGCAGAGTGGGCCGCGATCCATAGGACTGGGGTTCATGCAGAAGGGAAACGTGTATAGATGTGCTCCCAGAGAGAGCCCCACAGGAGGAGGAAGGCAGGGGCTGGGGCTTCTGTAAGGCAAGGGTGGGTGCTGTGGGAGCTGGGGAGGGGCCCCTAACGGAGTGTCCCTGAGGCGCCCGAAGGAACCAGCCCTGGACAGCTGGTCTGGGACTGCTGGCCTTCAGAGCTGAGACGGTAAATGTCTCCTGCTGAAGCCGCCAGCTGCGAAGCTTCGTCCCAGGGTCCCCGGAGCCCGAGTCCCAGGTGAAGGACCGAGGAAGGGGGCCTTGGCGGCAGGCTGGCATCCGGAAACCAGGCACTCCTTCATTGTTCCCGCTGTGGGGCAGGTCCTTGGCAACAGAGGTAAACTGAGGCAGCCTTCCTGGCAGCCCCTGGGCCGGTCCGGCTCCGGGGGCATCCTGTGACCCCGCCCCCCAGGATCTCCCCTCTGTCTCTGGTTTGTGCGGAGCCCCTGCCCCGGAGGGCCCGCAGACCCCAAGTCCGGGCGGTCTGTGCTTTCGTAGGCTCTGGACGGCGGCCGGCCCTTTGGTCTAGAGGCTCATCTGATTCATCCTGTTCTGGAACAACAGACAAAGTGGCCGTCCCCAGGCCGGGATGCCGGGGCCAGCTTGTGCGTCCAGCCTCTTCTGTCCGCAGAGCTCGGTGACGGTCCACAGTAATTTCCTCGTTCCCAGGAATGAGTTTGTAAATAGCCGAGGAAGCTTCAAGGTCTTTGTCTTCTTCTGGGACTCATTATTCCCCACAGAAATTCTGCTCAGGGATCTGGGCAGTGTCCCCACCGAATGCTCATCCATCCGTGAACTCACGTAGCGAATATTAATTCTTTTATAAATAACTTGATCTTCATCATGGCTGCATATTATTTATGATAACTGTTATATTATTTAGATGCCAACGGCTCTGTGTTAATTGCGGCGGCTGGCGGGGGCTTTCAGCTAGGAGGGCGCGGGACTCTTCCGCGGCAGCCCCCCAAGTCCTTCCTTCCCCTGCCCTCCCCCGCTCGCTGCCCCATCACCCACCTCCGGGTGTGCCAGCCGGCCCCGTGCGTCAGGAGGAGCATCCGGCAGGCTGGGTGGGGACTGGGGTGGGAGGACATCTCCGAAACTCCGCGGATGCAGGATCTTCCCCTTCAGGTTTGTGGACACGAGTGTCCTCTTGCTTCGAGGACAGCCGTCCAGGCACCCACGTGGGTGCGCGGCCTCCAGGTTGGGTCTGTCTCCACCAGGGCCTGTTGGCAGAATCTCACTGGCCGACCTCATGAGCAGGTCCTGGCCGGTCCCCAGCTCCACCCATTGTCCCCACACCGTCCCCCCCCCCCCCCCCAGTCACCAGAGGATCCAACTAAAACCGTCGGGGGTGCCGGCCACCGGCCGCATGTGTCTACTTAAGTTGAAACCGATTCATTATAAAATGAAATCAAAAGGGGGGTGGGGGACAAGCGAGGTCTGTCTCCTGGCCCCACTCTTCCCATTGCTGCTCCGACTGCTTCTCCTTGGTCATTCCTTTACTACAAGCCACATTGTGTAGCAGTCGGCTCGGCTGTGTAACAAAGCACCTCAGGCAGGTGCCTCAAACGGCAGAAACGTGTGGTCTTGTGGCTCCAGGGTGTGGCGGGCCCGGTCCTCTGAGCCTTCTTCCTGCACGTGTGGACATGCCTCCACCCTGTGTCCTCATGTGGGCGTCCCTTGAGCGGCCCTATGGTGTGTCTGTGTCCTGGGCTCTTTTCATGAGGACAGCAGCCAGCTCGGATGGGGGCCCCAATGACCCTGTGTGCCTTCACCACCTCCACAAAGCCCATCTCCGGACACGGTCACCCCCGAGGTGTCGGACGCATGACTGGGATTTTGGAGACATCGCGGGGATGCAGGCGATCCACAGTGGAGCCACTGCTGCCCCCAGACGGAGAGAGGTCTCGGGAGAGGCGTGAGCGGCCGGCAAGTCCCAGAGGAAGACCCGTCGGGCGTCTGTGTCCAGCGCTGGCACCGCGTCCCTGGAGCACAGAGCCTTGTGGGACCCAGACCGCGGCAGGTGGCCACATGCCCCCCGGCTCCAGGTTTCTCGCCGCAAAGTGAGTTCTTTCACCAGCTTGTTCTGGAGACAAAGTGAACGACTCCCTGAGGGTGAGTTGGCTGCGGAGGGGGGAGGTGGTATTCCTCCTTCGCTCCTTTGTCTCTCCCTCACCCATCCCATCGAGGGGCGGGCAGTGCGTCCCAGGGAGCGGGGGCCGCTGGGGGCAAGACGGTCAGGGTCCTCCTGCCCCTAGGGCTGTAGGGCTCGAGTAGAAGAGACTCATGGGTAAGTGATGGCGGGGAGGGTGCACAGTGCCCTGGAAACCCTTGTCCTCACAGGAGAGAGGACACTAAAGAGGAGAGGGGCTTCCCGGAGGAGGTGACCTTTGGTTCCCCGCTGCCCTAGAGACTCTGCGGGCCTAAGGCGAGCCCTCATCCGGGGACAAGGAGGAGGGTGGGCTGGCCCTGCAGGACCCTCCAGGGAGCGCGACCCCTGCCCGGTGGCCGGGCTGTGTCCAGGGTCACTGGCTGCCCTGCCCTCTGCAGAGCCCCCCACAGCCCCCCCTCCCTCCCCCTCCCTCTTTCTCCCTCCCCCTCCCTCCCGATGCATTTAAATGAATTTGCATACATTTCCAAGGAGCCTGATTGTTTCAGGAGAAACACTTTGAATCATAAATATATGCGCCCTCCCAGCCTTTTATTGGAGAATTCCAGAAATATCCCACCTGACATCTCCCAGCTGGCTCCCCACCCCCCCAGCCCGCCTGCCCCCTTGCCCCCCTGCCCCAACTTCTTCCTTTTAATCTCTCACCATCTTGCTGCCAGTGAGGCAGGGGCTTCTATTTTTGCTTTTCCTCTCTCACTCAGCAGCTTCCCCTCTGGGTGGCCCCTGGAGCCACCAGGGGACCTAGACAGTGAGTGCAGACACCGCGGGTCCCCGTGATGACGGCCCTGTCCCTAGCAGCTGCGGGCTGCTCCTGAGCAGGCTCCTGGACGGGGCCCCCTTGAGAAAACCCGGGCTCTGTCCCCGTCCCCACGTGCTAGGGAGAGGGAAGGGGCTGCAGGCCTGGGGGCGTGCCCACAGGGGAGAGAGGCTGCCTGTGTCACTCCCCAGCTCCAGTGCCCTCCGTGGCTCCCTGCTTGTTTCCGGCAGGCCAAGTCTCTTCTCCCTGCTCAGCACCCAAGGACTTCTCACCTGCACCTTGCCCCTGGCCTTCCCTTATCTCACGCCCTTCGAGTCTCCCCTTGAGCCTGCGGTGTGGACACTGCCATCCCATTTTACAGAGGAGGAAACTGAGGCTCAGAGAGGCAAGGGGGTTGGCTGAGGTCACGTGGCTGGCAGACAGCAGGGCTGAGAGTGTGTCTCAAGTCCGGGGTCTATGCTGTCAGTCACGCCGTTGTTGAGCTCATGGGCTGGTGTCCCCGGGCGCTCTGGGCAGGGGCCAGCTGGGACAGAGGGACGGGCACTGGGCACATCACATACCCCGGCCCGGCGGGCACAGGGTGCCGGTGGGGACGATGACATCGTGGAGGTGGTGACTGGGGGCTGGAGGAGGTGGGCTGGGTGACCTCACTGGTGGTGGGGAAGGTGACAAGGTGACAGCAGTGGGGCGCGTGCCCCTGATCTGCCGAGCAGAATGGGTGCCAGCACCCGACTCCCAGTTTCACTGAAGCTTGGTGTGGGGTGTGGGTGTCACTGTGTCGGAGGGACAGGGCGGTGGGCAGGGTGGTGGAGAGGGAGGGCCCCAGAATCCCAGCTCCAGGCGGGGTCCTGGTCTGCCCCCGGGTCCCACCTCACCTCCTGGCACATGGCCTGACACACAGGGTCGGGGGGGGGGGTCTGGGGAGCCTGTTGAAACGAGTCTGTCGGGACCCTCAGGTCTCGGATGCCAGGTAAGGGCCCAGGGGTAGTGATGAAGGAGGGGCTGGGGCTGCCCCCGATGGCTAGACCCTGGCCTTGGGGGACAAAGGAGCCAGAGGTGCAGGCCAAGAGGGGCTGAGAGAGAGAGAGAGAGTCCAGAAGGGGGCGGGCCCTCCTCCGCAGGCTGGCAGGGCAGTGGGGAGAGGGAGGGGGACCAGCAGAGTCCCCTCTGGGTCCCCGTTGCCTGGCAGATGGCTCACCTCAGTCGTCAGGCTGTCGTCTCCCGCTCTGAGACAGTCCGAGCAGGGGGCCGCTCCTCCCGGCCACGGAGTGATTGGACCACAGGGAGTGGTGGCCCAAACCCCATCCCTGCGTCTGTGCGGACGGCCCCTTCTCCCCTGGACCCCGTGAGTCAGAGGCTGCCTGAGGCCCCATCAACACGATGGCGTGAGATCATGGTTTTCCTAGAGTCGGAGACATGCCTCCTCGTTTCTCTGGCCATTACGAACACAAACACTGCGGCCACTTACTAAAGCAGGAGGGAGCGATGGCCGCCATCGATTAGAGGGCTCTGGGCTGCACTCGGCACAGAAAGTCAATTTTCCCCTTCAGTTCAGTTGAGCAAACATTTATTGAGCATCTACTATGGGCCAGGTCCGTGCTGGGCGGGAATCCGAGCTCTTCTTCCCTGCCCCCACCCCCGTCCTTCCACGGAGGACACGCTGAGCCAGTGCCACGCAGACTCCGCCCCACGAGTCCTCTCACCATCCGCGGACGGGACTGGCCCGGGACGCGCCGTCGAGGAAGATTCGCCCTGCACACAGTGGAGTTTGCACAGAGCATGGAGCTCAGAGCGGGAGGCGCCCTGGTTGAGGGGGAGGTCTGCTTGGGGCTGGGCTCGGCCGGGAGCCAGGGGCCCCGTGTTCTGGGGGCCACACTGCAGGGGACCTCCGCCTCTCCAAGGCCTTGTTTTTCTCGTTGGCGAGGACAAACAGCTGACATTTTGGGCCCCGGGGGAGTCAGGCTCTGTGTGCAGGGCTGGGCTGCACCGTGGGCACTGTTACGTCCCCATTTTCCCGGAGGGGGACCGGGCACCCCCAGCTCCCACGGCCAGGAAGGGTGGGCTGACAGGGCTCCGTGGCTGTGGCTCTCCTACCAGGCTAGGCCGCCTCTGGGGAACCCGGGGTCCAGGGCACCCCCGTTCACAGCCAGGTAGGGGCGGGTGGTGGCGGGGGCTGCCCTTCCTCGTTTCCTGCCCCCGACACCAGTGCCCACCCACCCCTGCTCCCGGCCTGGGTTCTGCTTGAGGGTTCCAGTGCGGAGAAGGCTTGGGGACAAAGGTGACCCCCTGAACCCCGAGGCCTTCTGTTTTCCCCTCTGGAAAACAGGGAGGGTGGCATCCAGAAGGAAAACGGTTCATCCTTAGGGACACCTATGGGTCCCAAGTCATGTCTGAGTGCTGAGAAGGTGGTGGAACTCCTTCAGGTCACTGTCCTTCCCAGCCGGAAGAAGATCCTCTGTGATGACCCAGTTGGAGGGGGGATTCAGAAGTGACCCCATCTGTACAACCCTGCCTTCTGGGGCCAATACCCTCCGCCATTCTGAGACCTTGGAGATCCACAAAGGGACCTTCAGGGTGAGGGCCTCAGGGGTCAGCATAGGGCCAGCTGGTGGTCATCTTGGGAGAAGGCACTTCCCCATTGATCTGTTCTCCTCATCGTCCCCTGCACGTGACATCCGCCTACCCACTCATCATCCATTGTTGGTCCGTCCATCCATCCGTCCATCCTTCCACCCACCCATTCGTCCATCCTTGCATTTATTGGTGGTGGTGACCAGTGACCTGGCTGTGAATCCATACCCTTGAACAAGGCATTGCTAGGGCCGTTGTAGGCAAAAGGCTGTTGTGAGATAAGTGGGCACACACCTGATGACACACGAGGGTGTGGGTGACACAAGAGGGCTGATGCCCCAGTGCAGGCTGGCTGCTGTCCACACGTGTCCCCGCCCAGCCTTCCTGTAGACCCATGTGACAAGTGTCATTTCTCCCTCTGTAGAGGTAAGGCCCTTGAGGCTCAGAAGGGACAGGACGCACATTTGGAAACAGAGACAATGGAGTCAGTCCCAGGTGTCCCACTGCCCAGTCAGGTGTATGATTCAGGGGAGGGAGGCTCCAATCCCTGCGTCTGGCGAGACCTCCCCATGTCCCTGCCTTGCCCGGGCTGTAGCCCCCTCTGGGCACCCACTTCTGGGGCCATGTGAGACGTGCTCAAGCTCCAAATCTGCCTATTAGCTGCTGGGTGACCCTGAGCTAGTAGCTTGCTCTCTCGTTCTCTACGACTTCCCTTCTCATTAGCCAGAATCAAGTCTGCATCACAGGACCCCGTGAGGGTCACTTCTGGCCCCGGCGAGTCAGGGAGCCCAGCGAGGAGAAGAGGAAAACGTAAGCGCCTTGGTGCTTCCTTGACGTCCCTTGTTGCGTCTTACGAATCCGTGCTGCGTTCGTAACGTAGCCATGCGTGTTCCAATCTGAACAGGCCATTCCAAGCCACTTACCAGTGAAGTCACTTTGCTTCCCAGCTTCCCATCTCCGAACAGTCTCAATGCCCTAGGAAGACAAGGCGAGGCTCTGTGGGGCCACAGAGGTGATGGGTGGAAGGGGCCAGGTATACAGCAAGTGCCAAGCCGGTTCTCCTCTCTGCTGGGAGCTCCACGGCCCGGAGTGGGCGCCCTGCTGCTCAGAGCCTTGGTTTCCTCATTTGCCACACGGTTATTAGCTTGAGGCATGTGACACTGTCGTCTGTGTGTGTGTGGCCGTGCCCCAGGCGCACCCCTACTGAGGAGGCGGGGGTCCCAGCAGGCCCCCCAGTAGATCGTGGCCACCACGCCACCCTCCCCCGCTCCCCTGGTGGTGGCTGGCAGGATGTGGCCCGGGTTGCCGTGCTATTTCCCCCTGTTCACAGTCATCGCCAGGTGTCACAGACCGTTGCCCTGACACCGGGCGGTCCTAGGCCTGTGCACCTGCCTCCCCACACGTGGGCTGGTCGCAGATGGGCCCAGGTCCCCGGGGCCGGGCCCTAGATCGGCGCCCTGGGCAGCCAGGGGCCGAGGAGGGGCACGGAGGAGGCAGAGGCCCACGGGCCACGCTCAGGCTGAAAATGATAGCAGAAAAGGAGCAAATAAAGGAAACAGCCATGGTTCCTGATTACCCGGCAGCCAGAAGACAGTCTCTGAGCCGCACGACGCGGATGGCCGGTTTCCGCGCGTGGGGGCCGAGCCTGGATGACAGCAGGTTCGTTCAGGTTGATTTAAGGTGTCAGTGTTTTTTAAGCCCCAGAACAGCACCTTTCATCACGGTGCGCCCTGAGACGGAAGACAGAGGGCCTTTCATTATTCATAGATCACATCCTTCCCGAGAGAAGCCTCGCCCACAGTTAATAGCTCCCTGTGACTCTTGGCTCAGGCTCGTCTGAGACGCGACTAGATGTCTTATTTATGCCTTGTGCGTTCTTCATGCCCTCTGTGCCCCAGGAAGCCGTGCCCCCCCCCCCAACGTGGGCCCCTTCTTGAACTTTGGCCCGAGAGTGTATTGAGGCCCGTCTGGTGGTCGGGGCAGAGCCAGTCGACTCAGAATGGGCCTGGGGCGCCCAGGTCCCTTCCCCAGGTCGTATCCAAGACTCCCTTCTGGCTCAATTGCCTTTACCCGCACCCCGACACCTGCCATGTTGGTGGCCCCGGTGTGACGGTCATTGCCACTTGGTGACCAGCATGCCACTTTACCCAGGGCGCTGCGACTTGGATGGGCCGGCCACACCACCGTCACCTCATCTGCCAGTCAACAGTGTCACCCCCGTGGCGTTCGCCAGGCCAGACACGGCCACCTACATGGTGCCGTGAAACACATCAGCACCTGTCTCCACCCCTGAGGGGACCCGGCCTCCTCCAGGTGGCCGGGGCAGAGCCCGCGAAGGGTTTTTAGAAGACGTGGAAAGAGGTGGCCATAGCCTCAGAGAGAAGAGCCGGCTGGGGGTGGGGTTGCAGAGAAACTACAGGATGCCCAGTTACATTTGAATTTCAGATGAACAGCAAGGAACTTTTTAGTGTAGGATTTCCTAACTATCACAGGGGACCTACTTATACTAATGAAACAAATTCATTGTCCGAAACTGAAACTTAACTGGGCGTTGTTGTGCCTGTGTCCCTGACTGGGGGATGGGGGGGAGGGCTGGGAGTGCCAGCCCTGTCACTGGCCAGAAGTGAGGGTGGCTTGGACCCGAGCATGGGGACCGGCTTCAAGACAGCGGGGGACATTCGCAAGGACGGCCTGCCTCGGCTGGACCCTGGGTGAGCTGGCCTGCCCCAGGGCCAGCCAGGCGTGGAAGAGGCACGAGGCACCGGGGGTGTGGCCTCTTCCAGCACTGGGGGCGGGGCACGCCGAGAGCCTGGTCCACGTGGGGTCCGTGTGGGGCTCCACATCTGGCTGTCGTGAGCCCCTGCACCGGTGTCGGACGAGCAGGTGGTCTAACCGTCTCGGTGGCCCCGTCTGGGGCCCAGCGGGGTTGGAGGTCTCCCCAGAGGAGCTCACAGACACCAGCCCACGAAGCCCCTCAGCCACACCGGTGTGGACGATTCCGCTCACGGCCCCGACTTCCCCTCTCTGGCGGGTGCGGGGTGCTTCTGGGAATGGGATCGCTGATTCATTGCTGCTAAGAAAAGACACTGGCCGGGAGGCCGAGGCCGGAGCTGACCCGGCCAAGTGTCCGAAGTGGTCTGGCCCCGTCGGCTCACCGGGCCGACCTGCCTGCGGCCTCCCCCTGGGGACCCGGACGCTCAGAAGCCTCACGCGGCAGGGCCACAGACCCCCCCATCTCCAAACCCTTGGTTTTCATCCCCACATTGGTGTAAGTTCACCGGAACGCACCGAAGGGTGACACGCGCAGGAAGGCGGCAGCCGTGGCCCCGAGGCCGTGGGTGACACCTGTCCCGTTTGGAGCACCCGCAGCGAGCGGGCCAGACGCGCGGGTGGGTGGGATCGTGCCATGACTCCCGCTCGCTTGCCTGGACTTGTCATTTAGCGAGCTGCAGCTCAGAGGGGCCGACCCGTCCCCGTGCGCATCGCCGTTTTGACGGCGGGCGACTACACTCTCGTGGGTGTCTCACGTTGAAGCTGAAGCCCCGAACATTGCCCAGAATTTCCGACACGACACACACGGAGCTCGCGGTGGTCGTCCTGGGCAGCGCCCCTGCGGCCTGCGAGGGCTCCCCTCCAGCGGTGTAGCGGCTCCTTCTGGGGGCCCGCAGAGGGGGGACCCGGCACCCCGCTCCCTGCCTGCCGCTCTACAGGGACCAGCCTTGGGCCTCGTGCCCCCACCCGGCCCCTAGGGCCTCCCTGCAGCGTGGTGGGCCGGGCGCAGAACCACATCCGGATTCCGGGTGGTGCGGCAGGCTCCCTCCAGCCTGGCTCTCTCCCGACGAGCCTCTCCAGGACCGGGCCCATTCCCTCCCGGCCTTCATTCCTCCAAACTTCTGGTGTGAGGTGGTCCCTGCCCAACACGGGGACACAACCCTCCCATAGAGGATGCTGAAAGGGTCACCATCACATGACAACAAGGTCTGTGGTGACCCTTCCCAAGAACGCAGACACTGGGCACGAGGACAGCGGCCCTGGTTGCGTGCAGGATGCACAGTGGAAAAACCTAATCAGGTCTCTGCCCCGTCCTTGTGGTCCTGTCCCAGACAGACATTTGAGGCCTGTACCCCCCCCCCCCCCACTGGCGTGGTGCCCCTGGAGGGTGAGCTTCACTGGGATGGCCAGAGCGCGTCCCAGCCCCAACAGGAGGACACGGGGTGGGGGGGGCTTAGCCGGCAGCCGCTGTTCTCTTGCTGAGGTGCTCCCCTAAGTGTGGAGGAGAGGGAGAGGCACACGGTGCTGTACGGCAGCCAGTCGGGGGAACCAGGGGCTGGGCAGTGGAGTGAGACACCCCCCCCCCCGCCCCCACAGCCCACCTGCCCCGGATGGGAGCCACCAAAGTCCTAGAGCGAACGGGGTGGGTGCTGTCACCTGCCAGCCCCTGCGTGGGGAGTTCGACCCTCTCCCGCAGGAGGCAGCACCAAGAACGTCCAGGGGGTCCCTTCTCGCTGAGGTGGGGACGCCAGAGCAAGAAAGGCCCTGTGGAAGTTGCTGGGGCAAAGGACGGGCCGTTACCCTGAGGCCCAGGAGAAGGCCGGCCTCTGAATTCCTCCGCATAGACTCACAAGGACACGCCAGCTCTGAAGCCGAGCAGGGGCGCAGAAGGCGGGGCCGAGAGCACGGAGCCCCAACACGACATGCACCGGTCCCCACCAGCGGGGAGGCGCGCAGGTCCAGGGCGGAGGGCCAGGCAGGTCGCGGGCAGTCTCCGGGAGCCTGTGTAGTGATCGGAAGAAGAGGAAGAGGGGTGATCCAGGCGTGGCGTTGGGGGGGGTCACTGCACCTGAGCTGGCCAGAGCTCTGGGTGTGCGTCTCCTGGGGCACCCCCTGTGGAGGGAACAGGATGTTCTGGAAAGAGCTCAGTAAGTACCTGGGCAGGAGACCCCCTGATGTGTGCCTTCAGGAAGCAGCAGGAGCGCGTCCCCAGACGGCTCCCTGCACAAGGGGCTCGAGGAATGGCCCGGAGCAGGGGCTGCCCAGTCGGGGGAGGAGGGTCTGGAGCGGACGCCGAGCCATGTGGTGGCTCATGGGTTTGGAGGACAGGAGGGCTGTCCCCCTGCCCGCTGTCCCTCGGGCCCTCCAGAAGCAAATCGGAGGAGCGGAGGGGTCTTTGAAGCCCGCAGGTTTCTGAGTCCCAGAGTGTCACGGCAGGAAAGGACGGGCGAGTGGTCCTGGGACCCTGGGCAGGTACCACATCCCCGTCCTCACCTCTGACGAAGGCCCTGACTATGGGGAGGGCCGGACCCCCTGACGGGGCACCCGCGGGTTCGAGGAAACCCTATAACTGAATGTGCAAATTCCTTCTGGCCCAGCTTCCTTCTCAGAAAGGGTTCTTGGAGGAATTTAATCACAAAGAATAAATGCAACATTTGTTTATTTATTTTTTTAAAGACAAAGCTCTGCCTAGAAAAAAAAAACAAACCCAGCTACCTTCGGCGGGTGGGGGGTTGGGACTGTGCGGGACCCCCTCCCCCTTCCTTCTTGTTGGCGTTTGATTTTTCTTGTCGCAGATAGCTGCGTGCTAGTTTTTGTGGGGAAATGCTTGAGACAAAAGAACGTTGCTCATTTGTCCTTAATGTATTAAACCATCAGTTAGTGACCTCTTTTCTTCCTTCCTGTAAACTGTGAAACACAAAACAGGGCGGAGAGTCCGGGGTGCCCAGGGCAGGGCGGCGAAGGGTGAGCTCCCCGGGGGCGCGGTGCCCGCGGCCACACCTGCTCTAGCTGAGCCCTGCTCCAGCAACGTCCGTGGCCTCTGAGCCTCCTGAGCCCGAGCCGCGGCCGCCAGTTGGGGGGACAGTGTGGGGACGTTGGAGGCGGTGAGCAGGTGTGGTTCCTGCACCAGACCTTCCCCCACCCTCCGCTCCCTGGGCCCAGCAGGCTCCCGGGGTGGCCCCCAGACTTACCAAACTGGAGAACAGGCCCCCGGAGAAGCAGAGGGAAGCTTCCCCGGAGGGTCGTCATGAGGGTCACCGTGAAGGTCGCCGTTGCACCCTGTTTGCCTGCTGGCGGCTTGCTGTGGGCTGGCCCCGGGCAGACGGTGGCCCTGCCCTCGAGGGTCTCGGGCACTGGCCTGGCCCCCACAGGCCCGTGCAGCTCTCGGCCCTCCCCGCCCAGGGCTCCCTTAACTTGCTGCCTGGACCTCCCGGGCCCTCACACCCAGCAGAGCAGCTGGCGGGTGCCGGGTGGGGTCTGCAGCCCCTGTGTAGGGTCACAAGGACTCCCCCAGTGTCCCACAGCCGTGAAGCCCCGGCCCGCCGGCCTCCGTGCGCCCCGACGTCTGTCTGCTTGTGAGTGGCGGCGAGGCCGTGGCTCTCGTGCTCGTAGTGTCCCGTGCCCCTGCCTGTGGCTGCCGCGTGGCCCGCCTAGCCCTGCCCACTGTCTCCGGCTCTCTGCTGCGACTGAGGACCCCACCGTCAGGCCTCCCGGGCTGCGTGTGTCTGATTCCTTCACGGCACTGATTTAAGCTGCGACACATTCAGAAATAAGGAAGGAGCGGGAAGAGAAGGTCGGCCCTCTTGCACACGGACCCCTTGTCGGTCCACGCGGCAACAGCGGGTTCGAAACAGCAGCATCCGCGGGGAACGAGACGGTCCAGACGGTGTGGCGGCTTCACCCGCGGGGTGTCCGAGAGCGTGAACGCCAGCTTGAGCACCGCAGCGCAGGCAAGATGGGCTTGTGAACGCCAGCTCGAGCACCGCAGCGCAGGCAAGACGGGCTTGTGAATAAACTCGCTGGGGGGCTGGTTCACGGGCGAGCCCCGGGGAGCGGGGGTTTCGGAGGGGGCTGCCGTCTTGGCCTGGTGCGGACCCTCCCTGCCGCCCCCCACCCCGTCCTGCACCCAAGCTCCCTGCTTGTGCGACTGAGCGGCTGCTGAGTTCTTGCTCTTGACTGTGGACACCCAAACGTGGCTGTGGGAGAGACAGGCTCAGAGAGGCAACTCGGACCACCCTAGGGCACACAGCACACTGGAGCCAGAGCCTGGGCTCCTCGGTCCCGGCTGTGGATCTCCTCAGCTCTCTGAGGACAGATGCAGGGCATACCTGGCTGTTGACGGACTTCTTCCTAGGTGTGACACATGACATACGTGGGCCATGTGGCAGGCAGGAGCCAGGGAGCCAGGCTGTGCCTCTGGAATCATAGAATTCTGCCTGGAACAACCCTTGGAGGGGTGTGGGCTAGCCTCCCTGGCCCATGCTGGGCTGCCCTGGGTAAACTCTTTTCCTTCTCTGGGCCCTGATGGGCTCGCCTGGAAGTGGAGGCAGCCTCCTGCTGGGCACATTAGCCTCCGCGCCCGGGGCCAGGGAGGACGGCTGCCAAGCCGTCTTCTCTGGAGTTCTGCTTCGAGCCGTGTCCCCTCCCAGGCATCTGCTGGGTCCCGTTCACCCACTCGTCAGTGCCATGAATCAGGGGCCCAGCTTGGCCCCAGGTTCGAGCAGGGGAGGGGACTTGGGGGCAGCAAGGCTCTCAGCTGTCGGCA
This sequence comes from Acinonyx jubatus, assembly GCF_027475565.1. Taxonomy (NCBI): domain Eukaryota; kingdom Metazoa; phylum Chordata; class Mammalia; order Carnivora; family Felidae; genus Acinonyx; species Acinonyx jubatus. The sequence goes on from NC_069394.1 coordinate 2,083,817, forward strand.
GGTGAAGAGAGGCTTTAGGGAAGGGGGCATCTGTGATGGGCCTGGACTGGCCCAGAGGGATTTGGGAGGTGAAACGGGTGTGCAGCTCCATGGCACCTGGGGCAAATCAGGGAGTGGGCCATCAGAGACATTCTTTGGGTGCAGCAGGTAAATAAGAGGCAAGACAGAAGGCAGGTTATCATCAGGAGTGAGGGTCCTGAAAGGCAAAAGGACAACAGCAGAGCGATAGGGTGTGCCGGCCTCGGTGTGGGGGTAGGCGAAGAGGAGACTGAGGCCAGGAGGACAGCACAGATCCTGGCACAGTGACCCTGGGCAGTCTGGAAGGGGCTGGACTAGATAACACTGCCTCACCAATCTATCCATCATCCATTCACCATCCATCCATCCATCCCTCCATCCATCCATCCATCATCCCTCCATCCATCATCCTTCCATCCATCATCCATCCATCCATCCATCATCCCTCCATCCATCATCTGTCCATCATCCCTCCATCCATCATCCATCCTTCCAACCATCATCCCTCCATCCATCATCCCTCCATCCATCATCCCTCCATCCATCCATCCCTCCATCCATCATCCCTCCATCCATCATCCATCCCTCCATCCATCATCCATCCCTCCATCCATCATCCCTCCATCCATCATCCATCCCTCCATCCCTCCATCCATCATCCCTCCATCCATCCATCATCCCTCCATCATCCATCCATCCCTCCATCCATCATCCCTCCATCCATCCATCATCCCTCCATCCATCATCCCTCCATCCATCATCCATCCATCATCCCTCCATCTATCATCCCTCCATCCATCATCCATCCATCATCCATCCCTCCATCCATCATCCATCCATCCATCCATCATCCCTCCATCCATCATCCATCCATCCATCCATCATCCCTCCATCCATCATCCCTCCATCATCCATCCATCCCTCCATCCATCATCCCTCCATCCATCATCCATCCATCCATCCATCATCCCTCCATCCATCATCCCTCCATCCATCATCCCTCCATCCATCCATCCCTCCATCCATCTACCCACCATCTAGCCACCATCCACCCTGCCATCCAGTCATTCACCAATTATTTTTTGAGTGTCTACTGTGTGCTGGGACCCCTTTCCCACCTAGGGTGGGATGGGGAGATGGGGGGGGGACAATTTACCCAGATAAATGAGACAAGGTCTCTATTTTTGAAAACAACCATACTTTTATAAAGAGCCCATCTTCCTTGAGTGAAAGGCCCACAGTCCTGAAAGGAGGTAGGTGGCCAGTGTGCAGAACGCTCTCCCACCAATCCATATCGGGGACTATTTTTTGCACCTTCCTTGGCATCTGACTCTACTTTGTTTCTTCCCTGGCCACCCGTTCTCTTCTCTACCCGTTCTCTTGCCCCGGCCGCACCCCCTCGAGCTGGACGCTGTGTTGGACTTCCTTCCTAACGCTCAAACTTACGGCTACATTTCCCCTTCCCTGAGTGCCATTTATTATCATTTTCTCTGACATTATAATCACTGTTATCAATCATAAGAATAAATCAGCAACTGACTCTCTTGGGTCCAGCCTTGAGATCTCGGTGCCCCTGTGGACAACTCTGCCCGAGGTTGTCCCCTCCCTCAAGCTGGTGGCGGCTCGGCCCGGCTGAACCCACTCCTGTGAGACCCAACCCGGCTCGGTGGGGCTCCGTCCTGCGGCGGTCGGCCCGTGTCCACGAGTCCCCTGTGCAGGCATGGCTTCTTCGGCTCAGCCCTGCTGCGGCTGTGACAACCCAGGTGACCTCATCCCGAGCCCTCCTGGGCTGAGTGGGGGAAGGCCACCCTGTTGTGCAGAGAAAAGTGGGTAGAGGGCCACCCCTGACCCGGGGGTCACGGCTACAGGGAGACTACGTTCTCCTGCAGGGCAGTGGCCTCTCCGGGTCCCCCGCGTGTTTGGCAGGCACACTGTGAAGCCCAGGGAGCTGGGGGGGTCGGAGGGGGGCCCGCAGGGATGGTGCCCCCAGCGTGGTCTCTGTCCCCGCGTGCTCTGTCTCTCTCTGACCCCGGTTTGAGCTGGAGGCGGCAGGCCGGGAGGAGCTGGGGTCAGGACCCCTTTCCTGCTGCCAACCCCGTTTAGGTGCCCTGAGGATCAATTAAACCGAAAGGCCCCTCACCTCTGAGGAGTTAAAGTGCTTTTAAGAGGCGATTATGCAGAATTGTGTCATTACTGCTTCCTGAGGGCTCTGCCCCGACCTGATGAAATGATTTCTCCTCTCCTGATCCGAGAGAGGGGCCATGCCTCCCCAATATTCAAGTAGCCCGGCCTCCTGCCCTGTGGGTAGATGTGCCCCCAGACGCCCAGGAGAGCGGCCGGGAGCTCTCCCTGGGGGACATGGCCCCCTCCCTGGTGGCCAGGGCAGCGGAAGCCCCCAGCCCCCAGGCTCCCCCACTGACTTCCCCATTGGTTATTCACTCAAACGTCGTGCAGCACGTTGTCCTGGGCTGTGCCGTTTGGGCCCTGGAGGTACATGCAGGGGGCCATCCTATCAGCCCATCCCCGCTGCTGGTGGAGTCCAGCGGGGGCCTGGGGCGGGGGGGGGGGGGGGTCGTGAGATGCAGGGGGGGTGGCCACGAGGCTCAGACGCCTCCCTGCCTGGGCTCGCCCTGCTTCGGGGTGTGGGGGTGCGCCTCACAGGGGCCTCTCACAGGGGCCACCCTGATCACCCCAAGGGTTGCAGGGGTCTCCAGAGCGGGGGCCGCCAGCTCAGAGTGAGCCCTGCGTGCCACACGGTTTAAGGTACGCCCGCTGGAGAACTCCAGTCGAGCGCCCCGAGCGGGTGGGTGCGGGAGGAGGACGCACCTGGGAACCTGTGTCCGCCTTAACATGCTGCTCTTCTCCAAGAGCCGGGCCTGTTGAAACCGACGCTTCCCTCCCCGCCCAGGACCACCGTGGCCCCCACACGCAGGGCACGGTGCACCCTCTCCAGGCCCGAGGCTGCCTCGTCTGAGCCTGTGACCCCCTTGCGCTCTGTTCCAGCCCAGCCGTCCTCCTGGCCGCCGCGGGGACAGGCCCGGCACGACTCCGTGCCCAGCAGCCTGCCAGCTTCTTCAGTCCCACCCCACCAGTGACTCGTTTGCTGCGCCAGTCCTGACGCCTGCCTCCGCCGTGCCTGTGGGAATGACGCTCCTGGGGAGCTGGGCGGCCCCCTCCCTCTGCCCTTGCGGTGGGCTGCTGTCCCCCGTGGCCTGGGGCCTGTGCCCGGGGAAAACCCCAGCTCTCCTGGGCCGGGCTGCCGCTCACCTTAGTTTCTGACAGAGCCTTCCTGAAATGAGCCTGATTTTTCCTCCGCCTTCGGGCAGCCTTGTTGGCTGCGTGAGTCAGGTGTGGTCCCATGGGCCAGGTGGGGGTCGGTGGGAACACATGGGAGCACACCCCGGGCTGTGGGTGCCCGACCCTCTCATTACCGGGCTGAAGCAGTTTGCACACTCCTCGGGGCCTCGCACTAACAAGTCCCAGGAGCCTCCCGTGGGCCCGCTGGGGGGCAGGATGCTGTGGAATCTTCTAGAACACAACAGAAGCTGATGGGCTGGGGCCCCGCCGGACACACAGCTCTGTGGGGGCTGCTCCAGGGCCCAGAGGAGCACGCCAGGAGGAAAGGCTCATGCTTCTGCTCTCGTGCCCCAGGGGGCTTTCCCTCTGTGGGCACTGGACCCAGAGCCCAGGGGCAGCTCCGTGCCGTGGGGGTGGTGGCCACAGGGGTGCCAGCTGGAGTCTAGTTCAGGAAAGAGCTTCTTGCTTGCCAAATCTGTTCCAGAATGGAACGGGCCGTCCTGGGGGGAGGCGCCTTTCCCAGAGGGGAGTAGATGCTGGGTGGCCCCACGTGGGGGGCACGGGGCAGGGATTCCGCGGCTGATGGAACACAATGGAAGAAACACAGACTTGCCAGGACTGGAGCTGTGTAGGATCCTGAGACATGGCCTCTCAGGTCTGAGGCTCTCGGTGTGGGGGGGGGGGGGTTCCCAGCACTGGTGGGGCTGAGGGCAGGCGGGGGGCAAAGCGGCCAGGGACTGGGGTGGGGAGACGTTAGGGTGTCTGGCCAGCCTCCCCATCCTGGGGCCCCCAGAGTGATGGGAAGTTCTAGCACTGGGGGTGGGGGTCGGGGTCTAATGCCTGGGGGTGGGCTGGCCACAGAGCTGCCCCTTTCAGTAAGACAGACATTTGGGGGTTCCGTGTCCTCACTCCCAGGGTGCCCCGTCCGGCAGGAGAGACGGATCCCGTTCTGGGGGGACACCGCATGCTGATGAGGGGCATACAGCTTCTGCCTTTGGGGTTCCCTGGGGAAGGCCTGACTCTTCTCACAAGGGCTTTGGTTTGGTGGGGGGACCTCTGAGTAAGGGTGCCAGATTAGGAAGGCCGGCCAGGAACGTTTGAATTTCAGAAGCAGGATGAATGATTCTTATTATAAGTGTGTCCTAGCCACCCTCAGCCCTCCTGGCACACGGCAGACAATCGCTCACTGTTTATCTGATATTCGGGTCAACCTGGGCCTCTTGTATTTCACCTGGAACCCTACCGGGGGGGGGACGCTGGATGGGTGAGGCAGGTGTCACCCCTCCCGGGCTCTCTCATCTGCAAGCCCGCCCTCGCCATGCCCTGAGGCACGCATGGAGGGGTGGCAAGCCCAGCTGGTCTCCAAGTCCGGAATCAGACCCGAGGGAGAAGCTCTGAGGACCGTCTCGGCTCCCTGGGTCCCCTCTGACCATCCTGTGGCCCAGCTGCCTGCCCACTGGCGGTTTCCAGGGGTCGGTGGCCTATGAGATTGAATTGAGCACCCGACTGCCTCTCGACACGTTCTCCCGGAGTCGAAGGTGTTTTTGTTCAGATACGTCCCGTCGGCTCAGCCAGGAGCGCCAGGGCTTGCCGCGCTGACCCCGGGATCACCGCTCCTTCCTCTCCCTGCAGCTCTAGAAACACCCATGGCAACCCCTTCTGTCTCCTGGGCGTCCTGGGCACCCCCTGCTTGCATCCCTAAGCCGCCCGAGGGAGATTTCCACTTTACGGCTGACCGTGGGACTGTCCCGGGATCCCACAGCAAGGCAGGGGCAGAGCCCGGCAGAACTGCGAGCCCCACCCCTGCGCTCTTGCCCCTGGACCGCACGCCTCTCACACGCCTCTCACACGTCCTCACCACCTCCTCCAGGTGGCCCGCTCGGACTGTGCCGTCACTTTTCTGAGTCCCATGGCACCCAAGCCAGTGTTTATGTCCTGACTTGCGTCTTCAGGATGTGATGGAGGTGGGTCTCCCCTGGGCTGCAAATCCTGGGGCCAGGGAGCGGGTTTTCTCTTGTGCCCTTTATTCCAGGTTCCCCGGTAGTTACGGGGCTCGCGTGAGCGCAGAAGTATCCCTGTTCTCACTTGATGGCGGACTGCATGCCGGGCCTGCCGCCGGGCAGGGCCGGGAGCCTGGGGCCCTGCCACAATCCCTGGGCACCCTTAGCCCCTGTGTGGGGCAGACTCAGGGTCAGGGCGGGGCGGGCGTTCACCAAGGAGGGTACTCTGGACGCAGAGGGGTTCCTGTCCATGGTGTGGATGCTGCCGGTTGGGGCCAAGGGAGGGGTGGGTGAGGTGAGCCCCCCCCCCCCCCCACCGGCAGGCTCCGTGGCCCTCAGCCAGCGTCACCTTGTTCACGCTCATGGCCCTGGGAGGGGCCCTCCTGACCTCTGTGGAGTGCAGGGGAGACTGAGGCCCCGGGGGAGACTGAGCGCCCTCCCGCTGCTCGCACGGCCCGTGGGCACGGGGCACGCCCTCCTCTCTCTTCTCCGGGGCGTCTGGAGGGCTATTCTCCACTGTCCCCTGCCTGCCTGCCTGTGACAGCAAATGCTGTTTGGATGCAAAGCAAATTGGCTCTAATTAGCCAGATTACAGCTTGGAGGAGCCAGTGGAAAGGACGGCTGTTCCCGAGAGGGTGGGGACGGGGCCTAATGAGCGTGGCAGCCAGGCGGACGCCCCGTCTGCTTTCCCTCACACGGTGCTCCTGCGGGGAGCCTTCCCGAACCGAGGACCCGTCTCTACGGAGCGCACAGCTTGGCTTGAGCTGGCAGGGGAGTCACGCTCGGCGGTCTCAGGGTGGACACAGCACAGCCCACGCACCGAGGCCGCGTTCTGGGATGCGTGGAGACAGCGACGGCCTCACAGTCGAGGCCACCGATGGCACCTTGGCTGCTGTCCCAGTGCCGTCACCCCCGGGGGCTGCTCCACTGGCACCTGTCACTGTGCCGCCACCACCATGGTCGCCAGCATCGTCACCTCCCCTCTGATCTGTGTCTCGCGAGGCTGACCTTTATGCCGTGTGCCAGTGAGCCACTCCCCCTCCCGTTCCGGCAGGTTCTGCCCGTGGGGGGGGGGGAGGGGAGAAGAAAGGGGAGAAGGAGGGACAGAGCAAGAGGGGCCAGAAGTGAAAGGCACCTTTCAGAGCGTGAGCAGGTGGAAGCAGGAAGGGAGAGGGTTGAGATTTCAGCTGGAAGCTGGGGGTGGGTTCGCATGCAGCGCGAGAAGTGGGGCAGACGCCCCGGGCACCTTCGCTCGGCCTCTGCACCGCTCACGTCCCACAGAAGCGGAACACAGCCGCCCGGCCGGGAGGCCGACCTGGTGGCACTTCATCCACGAAGTGTTGTCCCTGCAGCAGCATCAGGGCAGACTCTGAGGATGGGGCGAGTGGCAGAGGGCTCCCACATCTCGGCCCGCATCCACCCCTGCAGCTTCCCAGCTTCCTGGAGAGGAGGTTCCGCTGTTGAGGGGGGTGAGTCTCCCGCCGATTCCGGACATCAGAGGGAGGTGCCCTCCCTCGGGGCTCTTTCTCTGTCTCCGGGGCCTCACTGTTGCCCTCCCCCTGTAGCTTGGGACTCTCCAAGCTGGTTGACAGGTTAGTTCAGGAGACTGAGAGCACCGGCCTTCTTCCTCCGGGGACCCAGCTCGGGAAAAGGGGCCAGTGCGGGCGTATTCAGGAGGCTAACATTCGGTTCTGGGCTCCTTGCGCTGCTGTTTGGTTTGGGGACAGCGCGGGGAAGGGATACATGTGCTCACGGCCCCCAGGACGGGCTGTGCGCAGAAAGGCTGGGCCATCGGGCACCTCTGGGACTGGCAAGTTCCTACCCACACCCACCCCCTGCAGAGAAAACACTAAAACACAGGATCCGAGTTCCGACGCAGAAGGAATATTTCTTCAGTTTGAGAGCATTGTGTGTGCGGCTGGCCGAATCTGGCACTCCACTCCTTCCATCCCCCGGACTCAGGACGGCAGGAGGCGGCTCTGGCCGAGGCTCGTGGGCCCTGGTCGGACCACCCTCTCCCCACTCACAGCAACGTGCTTCGTAGACGCCGAAGGAGCGACGGACCCTGCCTGCCCCAGGCAGAGGGCTCGCCTGCTCCCTTTCGTCCCCGCCCCCAGCTGGGTGGATCCCCTCAACGGCGGGCGTGTGGAACCCTCGGAGAGGCCGACGTGGCCCCGGCTCCAGAGGTGGCAAGGCTGGGACCTGAGCCCTGGAGGGCCCACCGCCCGGCAGCCTGGAGAAGGGCCTCTGGGAGTGGGGGCGCTCGCTGGATGCCCAGGTACGTGTGCCAGGGGCCCCGGCACCAGCCCTGCCAAGCAGGATGAAACACGGGCACGAACAAAACCCGCTCCCCTGCTGGTTTAGGGCAGTGGGTTTAAAACCGCTTCCATTGAATTGGCACCTGTGGTCCCGAGAGGCCTCATGTCTCCAGGCCCCCGGCAGAGGGCGGGGACCGGGGCTGGGCCGCGATGGGGCCAAGAAACCACAGCTGCTTCCATCCCGTTACCACCCGCAGCGGCCCCATGTCACAGCCGGGAAGCCAAGGCTGGGGGAGACAGATGTCTGCAGGGAGGCGGTCCAGCGAGGGGAAGAAGCTGGGTTCTCTCGGGCGCTTACAGCACGGGGCCTCACCGTGTCCCCAGCCCACACCCACTGCCTGCACCTGCCCTGTGTGTCCCCTGTGCCACTGCTACCAGTGGCCTCGTGGACCCCAACTGCTTCCTTTTCCAGGTGACGAGGGTCACATCTTCCCTCTCAGGGCTCGTGCCTGGTTCCCAGGTGTCCCCCCCGGAGGGTGGCCCGGAGCAAGCTCGGGGAGCAGGCGGGCATGGAGTGGCCTTGCAGGCCTTCAAGTTTTGGCGCGAACCCGCTCTGCCGCTCAGTACGTGACCTTGGACAGGTCCCCTAACCCGCCTGAGCCTCCGTCACTTTGCCTGTAAAATGGGGCATGGGCTGGGTGGGTCATAGATGAGAGAACATGTGTGAGAACCACACGTGGGCCTTCAAGAATTATCAGCCCTTGTGCCCTCTCGCTCTGCCCGTTCCAGAATGGGGTTGCCGTGTGGTGTGGACGGGTCAGCGGGGGAGGGGCCAGGCGGCTCTCGGCCCTTGGACGCCAGCCCCGCAGACACGGGCCCCTGGGGGTGTGCAGCTCCCTCTGCCTGGGCGCGGGGGCTCCCGCTCCGTGTCCAGTCTGCGCCCAAAGGGCCCCACAGCGTCCGCAGGTTTCTGTCTGTATTATCGTCTCCAGGAACCCACTTACTATGAGTCTGAGCACCCAGCGATAACAGCACCTCGGCTCGTTTTATTCCGGCCCGCGTAATGCATAAACATTTTAAATCTTCTTGGCTATGCATGAGCGTGTCCCAGAGAAGCAAAGAATAAACATGACCAGGGGCTAAGCTGCCCGCGGATGCCGCACCAGAGAACTTAAAATCGCTTTCGCAGCCGACAACTGTCCCTTGTCCTGCGTGTCCCCGGCGAGGGCCAGCCTGGCTGCCAGAGATGGAGGGAGATGTGGGGGGGGCCCAGGGGTCCTCGCCGCCCAGAGGCATCCCCCCAGGACCTGGCTCCCCTCTTGTACATTCTCTTCTCCTCTACGGGCTCCATTTTCCACTGTGAGGGGTAAACCCAGCTGGGCCAGAGTTCTCAGTGGGGCGTTTCTTCAACTTTTTCGGGGTGTCTGCTATGTGTATGCAGACCTGCCGGGGGGCCATCTGCCCGTTTGCTCTCTGGTCCGGGCACCGGACGCACCTGCTTGTCGGGCCAGGCCCGTGGCCCTCCCTGGGGTCGGGCAACAGAGACTCTCTTGGGCAGGTCTTGTGTCTGAACCTTTAAAAAGCGCCCCAGGAGATTCTCGGGTGCACCTGGGGGAGGGGTCCTGACTCCGGGGGCCAGGCGGTCATTGGGGTCCTGTCCCCAAGCGCCCTCCTGAGCCTGGTGCCATCTGGCGGCATCAGCAGTGGCTCCTGACCGGCCCATTACCCGTTCCCCCTCTGCTGTGCCCGAGTGCCCAGGGGTCAGAGCAGAGCCAGGCGGTGAGGTGGGCACACAGCAGGGACGGCTGTCCCTTCAGCTGCAGGGGAGCCCGGGGTGGCCCGGGGCCCTAGCGGCGTTGGGAGGGTCGCGGCCAGCCCGCCTCACAGGCCCCGCCCCACCTAGGACCCGCTGTGCTCGTCCCTGCACCCCTCCCTTACTGGGGTCTGCAGTGGGTTGAACAGCGCCCCCCAAATTCACGTCCACGCGGACCTTCAGAATACGGACTCCCTAGGGATTAGGGCCTGAGCAGGTGTGAGTAAAGTCAAGATCCCCAGATGGGGCCATGCTGGCCTGGGGTCAGAGACCGCACGGAGCAGACTCGGAGACGCGGAGGGAGAGGCCCGCGTGAACACCGACGCTGGGGTCGGCTTGGCGCGGCCACGAGAAGGGACCCCAGTCAAGGACAGCCAGCGCCACCCGAAGCTGGAGGAGGGCCACGGCGTCCCCGGGGAGACAACGCGTTTGCGTGGCATAAGTCACGGGGCACTTTGCTCACCTGCGGCTGTGCAGAGGAGCACAGGGCCTCAGGCCCGCACTCTGGGCTGGAGACTCGGCTTGCGCACCTGGGGAGGGATGGGGCGTGTGCTCCGGCCCCTCCCGGGGGGGCGCCCCCGGGGAGTGGGTGGGTGCTCGTTCCTCTGGCCACAGCAGGAAGACCGGCCTCCTGGGGCTGGGCCCTTCGGCTTCGAGGGGCTTCTGGCGACACGGCGCAGGGCGAGTTTGCCTTGGGGGTGGAGGGGTCCATGAACTGGTATCGCGGGCCCAGGGCAGGGAGATGGGGTGGGCGGGGGGCAGGGTCGCGGGCCCAGGGCAGGGTGAGGCAGAAGTGCGAGGCACCTCCTGAAGGAGGCGACCCCCCCGCACTTTGGGGTGAGCCCTCTGGGGTTCGTTCACTCCCCACTTACTCATCCTGTGGTCGAGAAACAGGCCCGTCTTGTTTCTGTTCCATATGCTGACAATGCTGTTCAGAGCTGCAGGGGAGGCAAGGCCCGCCCCCAGGTTCAAGTCCTGGAGGAGCAGTGGGGAGGGACACGTCTTGTGCTGTGAGGACGGGCAAGGGGCCGCCTGGCAGAAGGGGGTCTGTGGACGGTGGCTGGGACGGCTTCTTGAAGAGGGAACATTTGGGCCGAGACCCAAATGCTGTGAACAGATAGCCATGCAAAGATGTGCCACGAAAGAACCTGAGAAACAGGAACGGCGGTGCCAAGGCCCTGGGGCAGAAGTACATATTCTGTGTTCGTTCATTAAGGGGACAGAGTGAAGGCCGGTGAGACACGAGGTACAAATGGCTGGTATGCGGGGGGTGTCGGGCCCGGCCAAGTCCTGGGGTTGGGGACAGCTGGTGACTGGCAACCTGGGGGCTGTCGGCGCTCGGTGGGGTGTGACGATGGGGAGGATGGTGTCCCTTCCGGTCCAGGTGGGGCTTGTGGCCCATCATGGGGACTGAGGGACACCCGGGTCAGGCGGGGAAAGCTTCGTGGGCAGGTGACACTGAGGCTGGGGCCGCTGGGTGGTGTGGGAGCAGCCAGCAGACGCCGGGTGGGATCTGGTGGGAGGGCAGCCGCGCAGGCCCCCAGCTGCAGTTCCGGGAAGGCGTCAGTCCTCCAGCGGCTGCCGGGCAGGATGGCCGAAGGGACGCAGCCCAGGGAGGTGAGGCCAGAGTGGGAGGCCAGGAGCTGGGCGGAGCCAGGCCCCTGCGGTGGGTGGGCGTGCCTGCAGGATGAGACATCTCCCGGGGGCCAGGGAGCAGGCAGGGTGGAGGTGTAGGGGGTCTGGGGGCTGGGTGGGGAAGGGGTTCACTGCGGGCGGGGGGGTTCTTCACAGGCAGCGTGCTCCCCCCGGGCCGGAATGGCCAGGTGACAGGTAGGTGCTGCGGTCACTCTGGTCCTGGGTTTCTGAAGGGCCCAGGGGTGTCCCGCGGAGAGCGCCCAGCACCCGGGGTTGACGCGTGTGTGAGTGCGTGTGCTCAGGCGTGCTCGTGTCTATCTGCTGTTAGTTTGGAAATTCCACGGTCCGCGAATCCTGCGAAGTTCCAGCCCTAATTACCAGATACTGTTAATTATGCAGAACCACGAGCAATTTGTTTTTATGGGAGCCCTGAGCCGCGGGCCACCCTGAGCCCCGTTCTTTGGCCTGCAGGGCACCCACAGGGTTTCTGCGCTTCCTGCCGGATCGGCCGGGCGCCTGGGGGTGCGGCCTCCCCGTGTGAGTAGGAGGGGTGCCTGCCCCCCAGAGCTGGTAGTCCGGGAGCAGAGCAAGGACTGGACTGTTGTGTGCCGTCGGGCCAGCCCTCGGGCCACGCGGGGCCTCCTCTGGGCTCCCAAAGAGGCTTGGCTGTGGGGCTCTGGCAGAGGCTCACGGAAGTGGGTGCTTCTGCTGTACGTCCGGCACACGACTCCCACCGGGTGACGGAGCTTGAAGACAGCAGTTCCGGCTGCTTTGTGCAAGACCCCCTAGACAGGCAAGGAGAGAGAAGGGCAATCCGGGGGGTGTGGGGGCCTGAGGAGGTGTGCTTGGTGTCCCCTGCGCCCTCCGAGGGGAGGCTCAGAGCCCAGGCTGCTCGAGTGCCCATCTCCCAGGTGCAGAAGAGACCCCCATGTTCTGGAAGGTTCCGCATGCAGGGTCACTGCTCATGGCGCTGTGTGGCAGGCAGGTCACCTGACGACCTTAAACTCTTTGGAGCCCCGGCGGAGAACATGTCTGCAGGCAGGGGTCCCGGAGCCCCTGCTGCTCCTGGGAGGGGCTGAGGTCAGGGGGTGGCATCCCGTGGGGTGGGAGAGCTCTGGGGAGAGATATGGTCCTCCTGCCCCGGGAACTCTGGTTCTGGAAGGGAGACGCCTCCTTCCTGGAGGATACCGGGCCGGAGGGGTATGGCACCCTTGTGTCTGGTCAGTGCCCCATTCTGCAGATGGGAACACTGAGTTCCAAAGTAGCCGGTGCTTTTCCCAAAGGTGGGGAGCAGGGCCTCAAACGTGGCTCTGAGCCGCATGAGGACGTCAACCTGGAGATGGGGTCCTAGGCCTGCCTTGGGGGTCCCCTAGGTGGGTCTCTTGCCTCTCTGTGCTTCTTTCTCGGCCTTCTTCCTGGTACAGCCTCTCTCCCCACGGCTGATGGCTTGGCTCCGTGGCGGCTCTGTGGTACAGCTGGCCCCGCCTCCCTGCCCCCCTGCGTGCTGCCCGGCTCGCCCGGAGCTCATCACGGTGTCCTCTTTCTCTGGGCAGCTGTGGGTGCCCAGCCTTGGGGCAGGTGGAAGGCTCCTTCCTGGGCCAGAACCTGCTCTTTGCCCTTCCTGGAGGAGTGGGGGGCCTCCAGTGCAGGCTGGTCCCTCCCCGGCCTCAGTTTCCTGCCTGTAGGTTGGGACAGTATGAGGCCCCAGGAGGGAGCTGCCGGGCAGTGTCCTGGATGGGAGACGTTCCTGGAAAGGAGAGGATCTGATAAAGGTGGCCTTGCAGCATCTGAGGGGAGGGCACATGGGCGCCCGGGCCCCTCCTCAGAGGACCCCCACGCCCCCGGAGAGTCTGGTTTACATGCTGGGCTTTCCTGCGGCCTTCCCTCGTTGGGCCACCCTTAACAAAGGCGGAAATCATGCAGCGCGGAGCCGGGGCCAGGCAGCCGGAGGGAAGCGGGGTCACATCACAGGAAATTGCGGGTGCGCGTGTACCCGTCACAGAGGGGCTCGTGCCCCGGGGTCCCGTCTCCCCCACCAGAGGTCAGCACTGTGTGAGCCCAAGCGCCAAGAGGAGGGCTCAGCGACGCGGGAGGCCCCTGGCCGCGGAGCATCCCCTCCGGAGGGCCCCACCTGGCTGCAGGGGCCGTGCTGGCCGTGCCTCCCATCCACGGCTGCTCGTGGCGGCCCACTCCACCCGACGCGGAGCTCGCGAGAGCAGGCCGCTTTTCAGACCCCAGTGGCCGTGGCTGATACATCTGACTGTCCCAGCTGCCACGGAGGGAGATTTGCCTCTCCAACACCGAGTGACTCACGGGATGTGTCAACTCGGCACCTAGGAGAGAAAAACACCGCAACACCACTTGAGTTACTCTTCTCAGATGAGGTGATGATCGTTAATGTGCGCTGGATCTCATTAATTAACTCTCTGACTTTAATTAACTTCTTGCCTATTTCGCCTGACATAATATATTATCACCAACGTCAACTTTGCAGAGCGTTTCCCTCTTGGGACGAAGTAAGACGTGCCCCACCCGGGTTGCAATTTTGTGCCGCACAGGACAGAAGTCCTTGGTACCCCCCACCCACGGGAGCCAAGGGTGTCTGGAGGGAATCCAGGGTTTTCCAAACATTTGCTGAAAATCCAGGATCAGGATCCAGTTTGCTCCCGACCCCACGCCCACGAGTCCTCACATGCTTCTAACATGTCGCTAACGATAAACACAACAGAACCTGAGAAGAGCATGCAGTTTGGGGAAGAGACGCCTCGTGACCTTCGCCACCTTCGTGCTCCGCTGGAGCACGGGGGGGTGATATGGCATGGGGACAGAGGTGGGGGCCCGCGGACTCGAGAGGGCTTGCTTTGCCCTTCAACCTGCTGGGACAACAAATACCCCATGGTCAGTGGAGGCTGGCGAGATGTGTAGAGAAGGGGCTCACGGTCCTGAGAGTGCAAATCTTCCTCCTTGACTGTCGTCGCCGCCGGCATCTCTGACGTGACGACAGTCACCGTCACCATCGCCACCGCCGCTCCGTGCCCACGGCCGACACGTCCTCCTGAGGTTTTATGGCCGCTGCTCCGCGTCACTCCCGCCTCCTCAGCTCTACCGTCGTTGGCAGGGCCGTCGTCACCCTCGCCGAGTCGGCCTCTCCCTGTCCCTCCCTCTCTGCTCCACGGCCACTGCCCGTACCTCGGTCACTTGGGGAATGACTGAGGGCTGTACTCCCTGAGAGCACGGCCCAGGTTTCCTCCTCTGTGTCTCCCAGGTTCCAGGGCCATCAGGCCCGAGTCACGCGAGACCGCGCTGAGGGGGCCCCCCCCCCCCCCCCGTGTCGGACGCGCGCGGCCGGGCCAGTCTCTCAGCCAGGCCGCCCACGGGCCCCTGGGGGAACCATGTCGGGCCCCGCGATGAAGTCAGCCCTTGAGGGCCGGGGGTGGCAGAGTGAACAAGCCCTCGGGCGTCGGGAGGGAGCGTTGGGAGGGGCAGCACCGTGGATTCCCGCCGCGGGCAGCAGGTGGCCCCGGGCACCTGGAGAGCAGAGGTCCCAGATGCTCCCAGCCTCGAGGGCCTCTCGGGTCAGAGGAGGGAGCGTCCTTGGAGCCTAGCCGATGTGGATGTGCGGCCGTACGTCCTTACCGGCAGCCGGCCTCCTTCTTGTCCGGAAAGTTCCTGCCGGTCTGGCCGGCTTTGGCCGGCGAGCTGTTAGCGGACAGGATGCGAGGCTCCTGTCTTTGGAAGGTTGGGCCTGGCTTCTGCGCTTCGGTCACCTGCCGTGAGGACAGCAGTGCTGGTGGCCACGGGCCCCCGGACGAGAGAGGCGCGTGCAGCAGACCTGAACTCACAGGCCCCGGGGCAGCGCCACGCCTGCCTCCCGCCCGGCGGAGAGGGACAGGAAGCGTGTCCGTGGCGGGACGCCGTGTGGGCAGGACCGTGGCCGCAAAGCATCGTGGTCGCGGAAACCAGACCCTCAGGCGAGTTTCTCGTCCTGAGCAAATCCCTCGGGCTTCCTGAGCGTGACCTTCCTCTTCCGAAGGAGATGACCGTCTGAGCCCGTAACATTGGGGAAAATGGGGTTCCCTCTGAACCTCCAGCCCCGCCGGTGTTCTCGGGGAGCCATTTCCAGGCCCCGGCCGCGGCCGTGACACCTGCTCCCCGCCAGCTAAGAGCTGACCAAGGACCCCTCCATCCGGCCCCACGGTGTCGCCCCAGTGCTGCCGGGGGGGGGGGGTGCTATCTTGGACGCGGGAGCCGGGGCACAGAGCGGCGACGATGGCCGCAAGCGCCCAGCGGTGCAGCTCATGCTTGAGCGTCTGGCGGCCCACAATGGACTGAAGCAGGTCCCCTTCCGGCTCTGACGTTCTTTCCGTGGCTGCAACAAACGAAGACGTGTGTGGGGCTGGACGGCGGAATACACAGCAAGGAGACGTGCCCCAGGTGAGATTCTCAAGGGCTCGGGGCCACCCCGAGCCTCGTCCCAGGGGCCTCCCGCGTGGCCGGCGGACCTTGCACACAGTCTGCTTGGCCCGGGCAGGCGGCTCAGAGAAGGGCGTCCCGGGAATGAGGGGGGGCTTGCAGAGATTGGCGTGGGGCCGTCCCGTGGACCTCGGTGCCCGTGCCGCAGCCCTCCCTTCTGGTGTCTTCCCGCTGCCGCCAGCCCTATCCACCCCCGCAGGTCAATTCAATCCGGCCGCGGGCGGAGTAAATCAGCATCTTGTCAGGCTGACGGACTAGCTGAATGGACTGGAGCCTCGCACACAAAGCACAGCTTGCTAAGTGTTTGTCACCACGTTGCTGTGACAGCTGGGTCCTGTGGGCTTTTCCTTCCCTTCGTGGCCTTTGACGTCCCCCTGAGGCATGCCGGCCACTGTGCTAGGGACAGACAGGGTCCCCGCCCATGCGGAGCGCAGCGTCTGGTGGGGGCGGTGGCACAGAGTCGGTGCAAAGGGGGTACTGAGGGCGTGGGGGGAAGGCGGGGGGGTCAGCTCAACAAGCTGTAGTTACTCAGCGCCCACCGAGTGTCCCCGCAAGCTAGCCTGCAGCAGGGTTGACGCTGGGGCTCGTCCTGCCCAGGCTCATGGGGGGAGGGGATGTGGGGTGCACTCTGGCACGTGAGATCCGCTCAGGCTCCCCAAGTGGCTGTGGTGTCACGGGGACAGGATAGGGACAAGGCTGGCGAGGGTTAAGCTTGCCGCACCCGACACGCGCTAGTTTGGCGGGGGAGAGGTCCTAGGCAAAGTGTCTGCTCAAGCAGAGGTGCTCTGGGCTCAGGGACGGCCCCGGACCTCAGCTGTGTCACCCGTAAACTGAGCAGTGGGGGTGCGGCCACCGGCAGGGCTCCGATCGTGCCCAGAAACCTGAGTCCCGGTAGCGCAGGGGGCAGTAGGCCCCGGGCCCCCACCCCTCCCCGAGCACCTGCGTTCGGCAGTGGGTGCTGTTCCCACTGGAGGTGGGGGCTGGGTGTGCCAGGCACGGGCGGGGACTCCACAGATGCCGAGGTCCTTCAAGAAGGACCAGGATCGTGAAGCCAGCCCTCATTAGGTGACAACTGATGATGAATATCCAGCCACAGTCCTCGGCGAGAGCACCACGGGTCCAGGAGGGAGCCCCTGGCAGGGGAGCCAGCTGCGGGCACCAGGCGGGGGACAGGGCACCTGTTTCAGGCACCGGCTGCCAGGTGGGGTGTGAGCACGGGACCTGCACCGTGAGGCCCGTGGGAGCCTCTGGGTCGCTCCAGCGACCTGGGGGACCCTTTGTGGCAGGGGCCAAATTCAGACTCTGCCTTTTCCTGTAAATAAAGCTTTATTGGGACGCGGAGAGCTTCCTTGTTTGTGCGTCAGCCGTGATTGCTGTGGGGCCGCAACAGTGGGACGGAGCAGTTGTGATGGAGATCGGCTCGTGGCACCGGAAGCGGTTCCCGGGTGGCCCGTGGCAGGAAACAGGTGCCAAACCCCGATCCCGGGGACGCGGGCTGGTGGGCAAGGGCAGGCTCCAGACAGGCGGAGGCGGGGGTTGTCCACTCGGGGAAGCTGAGGGAGCATGGACGGACGGACGGACAGGGGGAAGAAAGGGCTGAGAGGAAGGCCTCCGAGGGCGGGGTGGAAATGGGCTTCCTTGAGGGCACCGGGGGGGCCTCTGACAGTGTGGCAGTGTGAGTGGCTCTCTCTTGCTTGGGCTTGTCCCCAGGCCTTGCCTCACCCTTGTCCTCTGGACCATCAGCCTGCGTCATCCGGTCCCGGTGAGTGATCCCAGGTGGGGATCAGGCCTGGGGGCTCTGGGCAGCCTTACTCTGTCACACGGTGGGGAGGGCTTGCCTGTGTCTGAGGCGCCCAGGGGGCCCCGAGGACCCTGAGGGCTGATGGCCATGCTGCCACCTGTGAGGATGTGGGTCCTGGAAGGTCCTGGAGCGCCCTGGCGGTCTGAGATCCCTGCCGACAGTCAGAGGCAGGGAAGTTGCTCCTAAATACTAAATAATTTGTGTTGAAATAAATATTTCAGAATGAGAGATGAAGCAGGAATCTTCTGGAAGGAAGGAAGCTGTGACCGGAGGGCTGGGGGAGGCGGGAGACCCGGGCGCTGTCCTCTCCTCCTCCAGGTCTTGGTGGGGCTATTGTGTGGGACACTCGCTTGGGCACAGGGGCCCCCTTGTCCCCCTGTGCTGGGCCTGGGAGGCATCCTCCCTCGGAGAGCCCCGTGGGAGCCTCCTGGGAGCTCCTCCCGGCCAGAGGCAGGGAGAGGTGTGGCAGGAAGGGCACAGGGGCACAGAGGGCCTGTCCTGGTCGGCCCAGACTCTCGTCCGCACATAGTGGCAATGACCTCATGGGCCTCATGGGCTGTTGGGGGCTGCACGTACCCTGCTCGGCACACAGCAGCCAGTCCACGGGCGGCAGAGGGCTGCGTGGGCATCGGAGGTGCCCTTACAGCTCGGTCCTCCACTCTGCAGGTGAAGAGAGAGAGAGAGCCCGAGTCTGCTTTCTGGCTGTCCCACCCCCCACCTCCCCTCTGTCTTTTCATGGGGATGGAGGAGGGTGAGCAGGGCCTCTCCTGCTGGGGGTTCTCTGGGACCCCCGGAGCTGGGGCCGCTTTAAGCTCCTTTTGCAGAGGAGCAAAGCAAGACTCGGGGAGGCAGAGCGTCCCGCCAAGGTCACGGCTCATGGAGATGGGGCGGGTCACACTTGGTCCTGCCACCCCCGGGCGCAGGTGGAGGAGGGTCTTGCCTGTGGGGGTCCTTGGACCACGTGGGCATCCTGGAGATGGCCCTCGGGGACAGAGGAGCCTGGGGTTAACGGGCTCCCCAGCCCCTTGCCTGCTTCTCTGTGGTCTCAAGTGGTCCCTGAAATTGGCTGAGGCCAGCAGCCACTGTCCACAGACAGGGGAGTGAAAAACACTGTCACACAGGAGGTAGGGCTGGGGGTCAAGGCTCGGTGAACCTGCAGCCATGAGCCAGCCTGGCTACTCCCACCAGAGCCGGGAGATCGATGAGGTGGTGTCCATGTGACAGGAGGAGCAACTGAGGCTCGGTCCACAAAAGACAGAGGGCTGAGGGTGAGGGGCTGCCTGGTCACACTTGGGGAGGGACAGGGCAGGGCCTGAATGCTGGCGCCGAGTCTGGGGATGACCCTCCACGCCCTGGCTGGCTCTTGTGACAACAGCTGCCACCCCAGTCCCTCACCCACCAGTGCTCCAGCTTCATGAGGTGGGTGAGGGGAAGTCATTCCTAAACCAGCTTAGGATGACTTGTGTGACAGAGCTGTAGGATAATGGCAGACAATGGTCTCCACCATCTTACTGAGGGAATCTGGGAAGCCTCCCTGGAGGAGGTGGCACTAAAGCAGAGCACTGATGTGTGGGTAGACTCTTGGTGGGGAAAAGTGGTGGGAGAAAGGGTATCGTAGACAAAAGACACAGAGTGGGAGGGGATGGGAGAGGAGGGACAGCCCATGTTCGGGGGACAGCAAGTGGTCCAGGTTGTTGTGACAGTGAAGTAGAGCTATCCTAAGAGGTGAGATCAGACAGGGAGGCTTGGGTCTGGAGAGCTTTACGCCACAGGCACAGATGTCTGGATTTAATCAGGGAGATAATGGGAGACAACACACTCAGAGGTCAAGGCAACTTCTTAATCTTTCTATTACCTGCATTTAGAACAGTATTGGGCATACCAGCAGTTCAGTTAATATTAATTTAATGGGAAGTGGATGGATAGTTGGATGAGTGGATGGGTGTGTGGGTGGGTGGTTGGATGGATGGATGGATGGGTGGATGGGTGGGTGGATGGATGGATGGATGGATGATGGGTGGATGGATGGATAGTGGATGGATGGATGGATGGATGGGTGGGTGGGTGGATGGGTGGATGGGTGGGTGGATGGGTGGATGGGTGGATGGGTGGATGGATCGGTGGATGGATGATGGATGGGTGGATGGGTGGATGGATTGGTGGATGGATGGATGGATGGATGGATGGGTGGGTGGATGGGTGGATGGGTGGGTGGATGGGTGGATGGGTGGATGGGTGGATGGATCGGTGGATGGATGGATGGATGGGTGGATGGGTGGGTGGTGGGCTGGCTGGATGGGTGGATGGGTGGGTGGGTGCGTGGATGGATGGATGGATGGATGGGTGGATGGATGGATAATGGATGGATGGATGGGTGGTTGGTTGGATGGATGGATGGATGGGTGGGTGGATGGGTGGATGGATGGGTGGATGGATGGGTGGGTGGACTGGTGGGTGGGCTGGCTGGATGGATGGATGGATGGATGGGTGGGTGGTGGGCTGGCTGGATGGGTGGATGGGTGGATGGGTGGGTGGATGGGTGGATGGATGGATGGGTGGATGGATGGGTGGATGGGTGGATGGATGGATAATGGATGGATGGATGGGTGGGTGAGTGGATGGATGGATGGGTGGGTGGGTGGATGGGTGGATGGATGGATAGTGGATGGATGGATGGTTGGGTGGGTGGATGGGTGGATGGATGGGTGGATGGGTGGATGGATGGATAATGGATGGATGGATGGGTGGATGGATGGATGGAGGAGTAGATAAATGGATGGGTGGATGGATGGATGGATGGGTGGATGGATGGGTGGGTGGACTGGTGGGTGGGTGGATGGATGGATGAATGATGGATAGATGGATGGATGGATGGATGGGTGGATGGATGGGTGGGTGGATGGGTGGATGGGTAGATGGATGGGTGGATGGGTGGATGGGTGGGTGGTTGGATGGATTGATGGATGGGTGGATGGGTGGGTGGGTGGATGGATGGGTGGATGGGTGGATGGATGGATAATGGATGGATGGATGGGTGGGTGAGTGGATGGATGGATGGGTGGGTGGGTGGTTGGATGGATTGATGGATGGGTGGATAGGTGGGTGGGTGGATGGATGGGTGGGTGAATGGGTAGATGGATGGGTGGATGGGTGGGTGAGTGGATGGATGGATGGGTGGATGGGTGGGTAAATGAGTAGATGGGCTGGTGGGTGGGTTGAGTGGACGGATGGATGGCTGGGTGATGATGCGTGGATGGACGAATTGGCCCATGATGAGTGACAGACGGATGAATATATTAGTGATGATTGGCTGCACGGGTGGATGGGTATAAGATGTGGCTCCTGTCATTCTTAAAGCCAACACAATGGCGGAAGGGGTTTTCTTATGGGCTGCACTTGTTGGAAATAATCACCTCCTTTTCATTAGGGGAGTTGATGACCACCCCCTTCCAGATGCTGGCTTTTGCCTCCATGCTGTGTGCTTTGGAACCAAATTCTTTCATAATTGTGTCCCTGTATATTTGGGATTAATTCGCAGTTACTGTTCTGAATATATTTTTTAAATCACTGAAGTGCTGTCCAGAAAGTCACTTACGGCTTGCATGCATCAGAGAGAGAGGAGCAGGAGGGAGGTGGCAAAAGCTGTGTCTTCTGTCCCCCTCCTGGGGCCCCGGAGCTAGTGCTGGTTCTGGCTGTCTCGGGCCGGTCAGCTTCCTCTCCTGAGTGGCGTGGCGGCCACTCTCAGGAGCTGGCTGGTTGGTTGGGGCGGCCGTACCCCGGATCCCCAGGGTGGTGAGTACCCCATGGAGGGGACAGTTCCCTGGATGCTGCATCAGCCGGCCTCCTCCTTGAGGAGAGGGAGGGAGAGCTGTCCCAGTTGATGGTAAGGGTCCCATGAGAAGGGGAGGCGAGCGGTCCAGGAGGAAGCACAGCCTTAGTGACAGACGTGGGTTTGAGTCCCAGCTGCACCCGTTTGAGTCAGGGGACACCTCCCTCCTTTGCAGGGATGGTCTGGGCTCCAGCTTCCCCATTTTCCAAGCCCAGCCTGGGGCCCGCCTGTGGGCAGACATGCACCACATGTCACACCGCGGGCAGCCAGTCGGAGTGTTGGGCAAGGCCACTGACCTTGGATGGATGAACCACGGGGCCGACGAGCTGGGTGGGGCATCGGCATGTCCTCGGGCCAGGTCCTCGAGGGCCAGAAGAGGAGCATTTGCAGAGGCAGACCCCCACGATTCAGCAGGCTCCAAGGTCGCACGGCCCTGCTGTGGGGCTGCTGCAAGCTTCCTGTGACCCGGCCTCCCGGTGAGTGGGCTGGTGGGCCCCCGCCCTGAGGTCCCCACAGTCTTAACCCTGAGGTGTGGCAGGCCTCTCCCAAAGGCCCAGGCCGCATCTCCAGGCCTCCTCGGAGGCCCCCCTGGTCCGGCTGTTATCCCTGGGCAGAGAAGGCCCAGCCCAGACTGTCCTACCCTTTGGCCTCCTGGAATTCAGGCAGAGGAAGGGATCGAAAGGCTGTGATGGCAGAAGGAGAGCGGGCCCTGGCAGGCCACGGGAGGCCACGGTGCCCACACGCTGGGCCCTTCTCCCCAGAGGGCTTGCTGGTGACCTGTTCTGACCTGTCTTCTTCGTGGGGTGGGGGAGGCTCGTGCTCTCCCTGGACGCCGGACCCGATGTCCTGTCCTGGGAGCGGTCCTGCTCAGGCTCCCTCACGCTCTTGGCTTAGGATGGGGAGGCCCTCTCGGGGCCCAGAACTGGCTCGGTGTCCCGGGGTGGGCCCCCTGCCGCGTCCACAGTAGAGAGGGAAGCCTTAGTGAGGATCCAGTGTGAATGTACACACGTGCGAGTGAGCACGCACACGTGGGAGTGTGCACGTGTGAGGGCAAGTGTGCACATGGGCGTGAGTGCACGCCTGTGAGCGGGCGTGTGCCTGGGTGTGAGTGTACACCAGTGTGAGCAAGCATGTACACGGGTGCGAGTGTGTGCACGTGAGTGTGTGTGCGTGTGAGCGTGTCTCCCCCAGCACCAGTGTGTCCCGTCTCCAGGGGCTGCTCTGCTCCCACGAGGCCCTCCAGAGAGCCCTGGGGGCGGGCCGAGCCGGGGGAGCGAGGTGGTTGCCCTTGGCCTCCGTGGAGGCCAGCCTCCCGTCCAGCGGGCACCCGCCTGGCCTCTCCCCATCTCCGAAGCCCCCCTGCAGCCTCTGCCTCTGCAGGTCCTGCTGGGAGAAGGGGATGCTGGTGGGCGGGGGTCTGACCCCACGGATGCCTGATGCTCACGGAGCTGCAGCGCGATGGTGTTAATTCAAGTTTGACGGAGTTGGTGGCAGCTAGGGCCGGTAGGGACCGTGTCCAGGTTTGGGGCAGTGGCGCGTTTAGCCTCCGTGTGTCACTGGCCAAGATCCCTGAGCCGGTGGGGGTGGCTGTGCTCGGATGCTGGAAAAAGAGCAAACCCAGCATTTCCCTGTGCCTGTGGCGGGCGGGGTGCCAGGGCCCCCCACCGTCCGCTGCGGGGAGCCCTCCCACGGGCTCCCCGGGCCCAGCCCCGTCCCCGGGCCCTCACCTGCCTCCAGCCCACGGCTCAGGCCCTGCCCCCGGACAGCTCAGGCGGCTGCAGGGCCGTGTTGAAAAAGACTCCGAGGCTGCGTCTGGGCTCAGCCGGGGAGGCTCCGTTTGCCATGTCTGCGGGCAAGGCGGGAAGCGGAGGGCGGGTCCCTACCTTTCCTCCACCTTCTCCGGGCCCTTCCCCTCTCATGTTTCCCAGGATGGTGGGGTTCTTTGGAGGGTGCCCCGAATCGCAGGCACTTCTGTTTGCAGAAGGCACCCCGGCAAAGGAGGGGCTCCCCACGTGGGCCCATGAGGTCAGGGGTGGGCAGGCAGGACCAGCCTGTGCAGGGCGGGCGACTCCAGACCCTTCCTTCGGGGTCTCTCCGGCCCAAACCCCGCATTAAAGCGGCCCCGCACTCAGGGACTGGACTGTGAGGGCCCTCGGCTCTCGTGACCTTAGACTCGTGCCCGAGGGTTACAGTCTGGTCTGCGATGTGACCTTCCAGGGATGTGGACAGAGGTTTAGCGAAGAATGACCCTCCTCATGGGAGGAGGTCCAGGAGGGCCACCTGTGCCCTGTGGCGGGGACACGGGTGCCTGGGGGGGACCCGGGGGCTCCAGTCATTGCTGACTTGTGTCGCCCAGATATATTTGTTGAAGTCCTAACCTGCAGACCTGAATGGTGGCGGGCAAGCTACCCCCGGTGGGACGGCCACCTGTACGGGGCGATGGCATCCGATGTGGCTTTGTTCTCGGGGGAGCGACGTGCCCACACACGACAGCACGGTGTCTTTTCGCCAGACGCTCTCTCGGACGCCTGGATAAGCGGTCAGTCCGACTGCTTTCGCTTTCTGGCTTTATTTCACTGGAATAGTGGGGAAGACGAGGTTGGTAACGACCCGTGACAGCTGCTGTATTGATATCCCCCGTCTCGGGGAGAGAGAGAGGGGAAAAAATAAACACTTGATAAAAGTATGATTGCAGATTAATAGTTGTCTGGTGACGATTCACAATGAAACGGGCCGTAAAGAGATTACTTGTCTGCAGAGCCGAATTCCTCCCGGCGGCTCCAGGCTGCGGAGAAGCTGGCAGAGCTGAGCGGGCGGGAGGGCGGGCGCGGCGGGGCCAGGTAGGGGAACGGGGCTCCCCGGGGCAGGGCGGCGACACGGCCCCAGGGCTGCAGGCCATTTCAGGAGCCACAGCCAGGGATCTGGAAGAGTCCCAGCTGGGGGAGGGCAGATGGAAATTGCTTGGGAAGTATTTATTTATTTATACTCCGCTATGTTCCAGAAAGGATTTAAAAAGGCTTAGAAATTGCTTTGTGCCTCGGCATCCGTGTCGGGTGGGGGACACTGAGCCGGGTCAGGTCCGGGCCCCCATGTTGGCAGCAAGGAACCCGGTCCCGCTGAGGTGAAGGCACTTGCCCGATGTCATGTGATGATTGGGGGACAAGCCAGGACTGCAAATGACTCTCTCACTGACTCACTCATTCGTTTATACATTCATTCGAATCCCGCGTCTTCCGTGAACTTGTGTCCATCAGGACAAAGTATGAAGACCGGTACGTGCGGCGAGCTCAGCCAACGCGAGTTCGGCGTTTGAAGCATCTGAGGACGGGGGCGCACGGATCGCCCGCCCCAGGAAGGGGAAAGCTGGAAGCGGGCGGGAGGGGAGGAGACGCGCTCTCCCTGGACAGATAGGAGGAGCGGCCCCGTCCCCGCCGGCGGGTCAAGGCTGCGGAGGCCGCGATGACGTCTGCTTAGTTGGCAGACGTCACACATTGGGGATGAAGGACAGTCTGGGCAGGGGAGCCGGGGAACAGACGGTGGGAGACGAAACCCTTAGATACAATTGCTACAGGGGCCCCGCGTGCTGGGGGGCACGGGCACGAATATGTTCTGCAGGTAACAGACCGGCCGAGCGAGCGTGTCGGTTCCCGAGAGGGGCTGGAGTCAGCGGAAGCCCATTGCCGCTCGCGTGGCCCGGAGGCCGGGCTCTGCGGCCCAGGTGGGGCAGGACCCTCCTCTGAAGGCTCCGATGTGGGTCGGGGGTGGGGGGGACTTCCTGCCTCTTCCCGCTGTCCTCACAGCGCCGCCTGCCCTGTGTCCCCGTCTCTCCCATGTCGTTCAGGATGGGTTGGATTTAGGGCCCACGTGCAATGATCTCGGGTCGAGATCCGTGATTCGATTACACCTAAAAAGACTCTTTTTCCAAACAGGGTCCCATCCGACGTTCCCGCGGTCCAGGCAGGGGCGTAGTTTTACTCAGCAGAAAGTAGCTGAGAGAACGGAAGCCGGCCGGGCCCGGACGGGGGTGGGGACGGGCCGTCAGGGTTCACGTGGGGCCCTCTGCGTGTGGACCGCCAGGGCAAGCTGAGTGCGTGTGTGTCCCCCACCTGCCGGGCGGGGCCTCGGGGGTGTGTGTGCAACTGTGTGCCTGTGTGTGCTGTGCGTGTCGAGTCGTGCGTGTGTGCACGCGTCCGTGTGCCCTGTGACACTCAGAGGCGACACGTTAGGATTCTGGGTGTGACAAAGGAGATCCTCTCTGGAGACACAGAGGTTCCCTGGCAGTACTTTGAGAAGCCGAGGCCCAAGGACGCCGAGTGTGGCTCGGGATCCCGCCGTGGGCGCCGTGGCCTCCTGGCCGCGGGAAGCGCCCACCGTGGCGCTGCTCCCTTCCCCCTCAGGCTCCCCATTTATTTTCCTTTGTTCCACTTTATGTATCTTCATAAGCTGCCCTAAATCCTTTTCGAACAAGGCAGGGCGTAAATAGATAAATAAATAAAAACCCCATGCTTCCAATTTTAAAACATCTTTCCCAGGGCCCCACTCGTTCCGGGAGAGATCCATTTATAACCTCTGACAACTCCCCGTCCAGGCCGCGGGCGCTTCTGGGCTCAGAAAAATGAGCTGGTTCAGAAGCCAGTTCGGGAGCCTGCTAACATTTACAAAGCGTCCGCCGGGGCCCCTCCCGGCGCCGAGAGGAGGAGGCAGCCCACCAGGCCGGCACCGTCCGCACCGGGGACAGGGGACCTGGGGCCGACCGGCAGCCCCTGGGCTGAAGGACGCGGGGGCTCCCAAGTTGCCAGGGGCTCCAGTGCCCCTCAGAGAGATTCCGGGCGCCTACTGTGCCCCCAGCAGACAGCTAGCATCGCCTGAGTACCTACTGTGTGCAGCACCCTGGGGTGGGCCCGCCAACAGACCGTGGTCATGGGAAAGCGTGTGTTTCGACTCCTTGCCTTCAAGCAGCCACCTGCCCTCAGGGCAGGGCAGGGGCCGGCCTGCGTGAGTGCGGTCGCTTCCTGGTCAGATAGACCAGAGACTGCCTGTGTGCGGGCTGGGCGGATCCGGACAGCAGGGTGCAGGCCTGGATAGCATCTGGATGAGACCTCTGCCCTCATACGGTGTTCTTCCTGGTGCCCACACGTAAATCAAATCAGCTCCTTTCATTGTGGAAACAGCGCATGTGAGCAGGGGTGTGTGGGTTCAACGTGGGAGCGTAAGCCATCTCGGTCCGCCCTGCCTAGAGGCATTTAATTCGGTCTGCTCCCCCTCTTGGGCCATCCCCAGTCTGGGGGGACCGTGTTTCAAAGGTGAGGAGGGTCCCTTTGACAAAGGGCGCCCCCCATCAGCGCAGGTACGCCTGCACCTTCCCCCGCTACCCGCCCCCTGGCCCTGACTAAAGGTTCACAGTTTGTTCGGAATTAGAACGTTCTTGCTTTGGGTGAGTGATGGGGATAAGAAACCAGGGACATGGGAGCAGCTGAAGCTTGGCCGCCATATGTCGAGGGCAACCACACAGTTTATTTCCGGGGACAGGGGCGCACGGACTTTAAGGGTGTGGGCTCCTGTTTCACGGGCCAGACCCGTGTCATGGTTGGACACACACAAGGCTGTACTTGGCTGAAGGCGTTGGGGGCGGAGAGCTGGAAGCTTGAGGGCACGAGGCTTTGCCAGAACTGGAGCTCGGTGAATGCGACGAACGTGTGTGTGGGTCACGGAGGGGTATGGGTTTTGGCCAGTTGGACTGTCCGTGGAATCGCCCTCTGCCGGGAGATCCACAGTGTCGCAGAAAGAACACGAGGCATGGGGTCAGACCTGGGCTCTTGTCCCGGCCCTGACCTGTCCCGCTCTGTGGCCTGGCACAATTAATTCGTCAGCGTCTCTGTCTCTCACTGTGTCCTCGCTTATGAAAATGACTCCTGTCTTGTCTACTAATGATACCATTATAAGGACTGAATGTCTAAGTGTGGAAAAGCACAAAATGCTTTAGCAACGTAGGTGCTTAACATGGGCTCAGTTTCTCCAAAGATATTTCTAATCATTTTTTATGCAAGATGAGAAATGATTGATGCTGGTTAAAAAACCCACTTGCATTCATCATATTAGCGCATGAACTAGGTTCACGACCAAAGCAGGGAGCTGGGGTTTGGGGGAGGGGGGCCCTGCCAGTTACTAAGTGGACGAGCCTTAAAATACCCATGGACCCTGCGTTCCTCTTCTGACTCGGGCGGGTTGGGGGGGGGGGGGCAGGGTAGGCCCAGTGGCCTGAGCTGCAGCCCCACCAACCGTGCGCGGGTCAGGACTCAGGCTGCAGCTGTGGGGACAGGGTGTTCTCCCACCGAATGGAGAGCCTGGGACCCTGGCTGAGATCCTGTCCAGCCTGCCCTCCAATCTGCCCCCAGGCTCACCTCCCCTGCGGGCCGCAGGGCTGGTCACTGGGGTCTGCAGACGCTACCCCAGCCTCTCACCTGGACAGACAGGAGGGCAAAGCTACCTCGAGGGTGGCGCTGGGGGTGACAGGCGTGGAAGCAGGAGGCCGGGCTCGGTGCCCCAGAGGCGTGAGAGCTGCTGTTGCAAACAGGGCAAACGCCAGCCTCGTGCACGGGTGTCACCACAGCCCTGCAGATATACTCGGGCGCCTCCCGGGACCTGCCTTGCAGACGACGCGTGGGCGGTGGGCGGGGCTCGGCAGGGTCCAGGTGGGGCCAGTGACTAACCGCTCGGACCCTGGGGAACTTTCTAGACTCTCTGAGCCTTGGCTCTTTTCTCTCTAAAATGGGATCGGTGGTTTGAATTGCATCTTCCCCAAAACATGTCCAAGTCCTGTGACCGTGACGTTGTTTAGAAATAGGTCTTTGCGAGGGCATCGGGGTATAAGAGGGGCTCCCGCTGCACTGGGGTCCCCACGTAGACAGACACGTGTCCACAGACACGCACGGGGGGGAGGAGGCCGTGTGAGGACAGAGGCAGAGGTTGGGGGGATCTGGCAGCCGAGGACGGGGGTACCAGCAGGAGCCCGTCTTGCCCCCCGGGGCTCCAGGGACGACCTGCCCTGCCTGCACCTGCTTTCAGACTTGTGCCCCCCGGGGCTGGGAGAGAATCGATTTATGTTGTTTTATGTCTCCCGGTTTGTGGTTTTCCTCCAGGAAATTAACACGGGCGACAAACCCTATCCTGATGGGGTCTCACGACAGCCCCCTGGGGGCCCA
The DNA here is from genome assembly GCF_027475565.1 of Acinonyx jubatus. Classification (NCBI taxonomy): domain Eukaryota; kingdom Metazoa; phylum Chordata; class Mammalia; order Carnivora; family Felidae; genus Acinonyx; species Acinonyx jubatus. Next base: position 2,112,143 of record NC_069394.1, read on the forward strand.
GTGCACAGTGAGCACCAACTTCGGGCACGTGGCGGAGGAGGGGCGGTGGGTGGTGATTGGAACCCTTTTCCAGAAGGTGGTCTTCAGGGGGACAGAGGAGCCCCAACCAGGCCACAGCCTCCCTGTGTCCCCCTTCGTGCGTTTTACTGGCATGGGCACAGGGCTGTTCACTCCTCACAAGTTTGCTCTGGGTCAGAGATAACAGCAAGGGTGGGACAGAAGGTGCTGCGGGCACTCGGTCTGCCGGGGACACAGAAATGAGAGCCTGTCTGTCCCCAAGGGGCCACGTGCGCCTGTCACACACCCGGGGGGCAGCTCAGCTGGGCTGTGGGCCCCTCCCCAGCACCGCTTCAGCCCCTGCTTCCCCCCTTTCCCACACCCCCTCAGGCTTTCAGCTGCTCTGCCTCCCTGCGGGGACTCTGGGATGACATTGGGCACAGTCCCCAACCCTTGGGCCACTGTGCTGGGCCGTGCTGGGCGCTGTGGGGTTAGCGTTGGGGCCCTGGGGCTCCACCCGCGCGTCACCAGGAGCACCTTCCCTCCAGCTGTGAGCCTGCAGGTGCACAGACCTCCCAAGTCCCCGGAGCCACAGCAGCCCCGGGGGGAGAGACGCGGGCTCAGACCAGTGATTCGCCTGGGCCAGAACAGCTCCCCTGAGGGCACCGACATGTGTCTCGACACGTGTGACGGGAACTCGCATGCTGGGGGCAAAGGGCACGTCCCCGCGGCCTGGAGACGCTCTGCCCACAAACCACAACGGGCCTTCTCCACTGTGTCCCGGGGAGTTTCTCCCACCTCTTCCTTTGCCACAGCCCCTTGATTCTTAGATCTGTCGGCGGGTCTGGGCGGCTCCGTGTCCCCCGACTCTGCTTTGCTGTGGTCACGACCCCCAGGCCAGGGCGCAGCTACAAGAGGAAGTAGGAGGGCGTCCGAGCGTGGGCGTGTGTGGGGCGGGCGGGCAGAGGGGACCCCGCGCACGATGCCGGACGGCCGCCAGTGCACACAGGGGTGGGGGGTGATGAGAGGCCCCTGTGGTTCCTGGGTGGGCGGGCGTTGTCTCCCTGCCTTGGAGGAGGGGCCACGTGGGACCCTTGGAAGTTTCTGGAGACAATAGGGATTTGGGAACACTGCCTCCGGGGACTTGTGGTCTCCCACGCCCTCAGCTCCTTCTGCTCAGGTTAAATTACCGTATTAATTATTCAAGAGACTTAATGCGATCAAACCAGAATCTGAGTACCGGATCCGAGGGGGAACCAGAAACAAAATCGATGGGTCTGGAGGCCTGCGCAGCTAATACATAATTAACGCTCCTCCCCCTTGGAGTTTAGTTGGGAAGGAACGAACGCTTCACACGGTGTGCAGACAGACAGACGAGTGCGGGACAGACAGACGGCAGGCAGATGACATAGACGGGCAACGGGCAGATGACGGACGGGCAGACAGGCGAGGGGGCGACACAAACAGAGGGGACCGGGGACCAAGTCCAGCCGTGTCTCTGTCCTGCGTCGGGAGTGACCGCAGCGCGCCTTTCAGTGTGACCCTGGGGGTGCGGGCCCTGCAGTGTGCCAGGACCGGCTCCTTGCCACCTATTAATACCCAGATCGATCCTAAGTGGGTTACAGGAACGCTGCCTAATCGAATGTGTTGTCCTTCGTAGGCCGAGATGAGACACCTGACCCCCGTCCCCGGGGGCATCCGAGACCTTCTCCTTGTGGCCGAGTTGCTGACAGAACGCAGCCAGTGCCCCGGTGTGCTCAGCCCAGGGGGCTGGGCTCCTTGCGACGCCCTCTGCACCCTTCTGATGTCCTGACACATTACGCACAGGGCCCCTGGGGCCGCGTGGCATCCAGCCGGTCACCACATTGCCAGAGGAGCCGGGGTGCCCTCTGTGGACAGTGGGGGTCCGAGCGGCCACGGTGTGTCCGTGGCCGGCAGAGGAGGAGGCCCTGCAGGGCGGGCAGGCAGGGTGGCCGGCGCATGCTGGGCTCCAGAGGACGAGGCCCCTCCACGCCCCTGGACCCCCCTTCGCCCTCCCCCATTTCCTCCCCTCTCTCCCCTTGTCCTTGCCCCCAGGCCCCCCCCTGGGGGCACGACCTTGGCTGCTGGAGAGACAGGAGTCTGCAGCCTCTAGAGCTGTTGGGGATGTGGTTCGGGCAGCAGGAGACCTGGGTTCGAGTCCTGCCACGACTCTCTGTGCGGCCTCTTGACTTACCTCTCAGTCCTAAATCCCATCTGTAAGCTGGGGTTATAGCTTCTGCCTCGGACAGCTGTTGGGGGATTGAACCCTAGTAACAATGACAGGTAATAGTAAGGAAAGAGAGCCCCCGGGGCCTCGGCCCGTGCCTGCAGGGACGCACTGCGTGGAGGAGCGGTCAGTGTCAGTCCTTATTCTCACAAACGTCAGTGCACGACTCACCCACCCAAGAGCAGGCTCAACGGTCCGTGTGTCCGCACCTGCCGCGTGCTCTCCGAGAGTCACCGGGGCATCTGCACACAACAGGCTTGATGAGGGGCCCAGGGAAGCCCACCTCAGATCCGCCTGAGCACCAAGTCACGGGATCATCCGTGGGCATGTCCTGTATCGTTCCCGTTTTGATTAGAAACCCCGGGGACACTTCTCACTCACCCGTTCTCCCCATCCCCAGCTGGGTGCTTTGGAGGACGCCGTCCTGTGGGTGCCCCCGGGGAGATGCCTCCGCTCAGCCACCCACAGCTCCTCCAGCCGCGAAGCAGCAATGACACTGATGGGCAGCAGGGGGCGCTGGGAGCACGCAGGGGCCAGGGGAGGAAGCGGGAAGCAGTAGGGTGGGGAGTTTACACTGTGTGGTCCTTCTAAGACCAACGGTGGGTCCGCATTCCTCTTGTACCTGACCGAGTTCCTGAAAAATGTCCCACGGGGCTGCGTGAAAAAGCACGTGCTGATTCAGAGGAACGCTTACCCCCGATGCCCTGGCCTCAGTGGCCTTGGTCTGTACGACTTAGAAGGAAACTCGCTGACCCCACTGTTTCTCTTTCTCCCCAGCACCAGCTGTCCATGGCCAGTAAAAGTCACCCTTGTGGAGAGACCACCTCGCATCCAGTGAAAAACCTGTTTGCCCTCCTTCTGGGCGTATTCACGTTCACCAGCCTCCTTTGCCGTCACGTGTGGCCAGGTGACTGCGTCCGGGCCGTGGGGTGTGATAAGGGCATGTGCATCCAAGGGTCGTCCCCTTCGTCCAGCTGGCACAGTCGTGGACAAGCAGATCGTAGCCAGAGGTGGGAGGCGCCTGGGGATCGTCCCCGTGTCCTCGCAGGAGCTGCCCGCCAAGCTCGCCCCTGTGCGTTTTGTGAGAATTAACTTCCGAGCAGAGTTGAGCCGCTGTGCGCGTGTGGGTCTGTCTGTTCCCTGGGTATCTGTGGGTCCACCGCCCTAGGTTAGACACTGGGACAGGTGCCGGGTGACGGCCGTGGCAGGGACAGAGTGGACCCTGCCCTCGCGGAGGTTAGCTCGAGGGAGGCGGTCATCAGGAGTCACTCCTGACGAGTAAAGTCCCCGAGGCCCCACTCCCGGGGGCTGAGGATCCGGGAGGCGGGTGGTCGGGAAAGGCCGCAGGAGGTGATTTTCCACTGAGGTCTGAGGATGGAGAGGATCAGGGACCCGGGGTGCGGATGGAACGGCGCTCCAGCAGAAGGAATCACACACACGGTGGCCTGGAGGCGGGAAGGGGCGTGGCGGGCTCACGGGTCAGAGAAGAGGCCGGGAGGGCCAGCGGGGGAGATGGGCCAGGGCCGGCCATGGAAGGCCCTCCCCGCTGCCCACCCTCTCTCCCTCCCTGAGCGCTGAGCTCTGAGCAGGTAGACGGGTGTCATGTGCTCGAGTGGGTGAGGGGACGGGGATGGGGGGCGGTGGCGCTCCACTGGTCCTGAGGCTGCCTCGCCCTCACACCCCCCTTCTCCCGAGTGAGCCGTCCTCTCAGGCCTGAGTGGGCCCGGCCCCGGGCCTCAGGCACCAGGTCTGAATTCAGCTTTGCCTCGTGCCTGGGGGGACGGGCCCCGTGTTTGCTGAGCCCACCCAGGCTTCCTCACCTTCCGCCGAGCCCTGGGCTGCAGCCTTGCGGTCGGGGTCCCGCGGAGCGTGTCTGGGAAGCGCGTGGCACAGAGCGGCCCCGCCAACTGGTGAGCCCCTTCCGTCCTTCCCCGGCTCCTGGAGGGGGTCCTGGCACCTGTGCCTGAGCTCCTGCCTGAAGCAGTGGACCGAGGACAGCCAGTGACTCCAATAATTGCCTCCGTCCCAGCGCCGGGCGGTGATGAATGGGCCGGGAACCTGCGGCCTTGCGGGGATCGATACTGTAATATCTTTATCCCGGGGAGGGGATGAGGGGAGGGAATGGGAGCGCGCCCTTCCAACTGTCCCCCCAGGTCTAGGGAGGCCGGAACACCTGGGCCCCCGGGGGGTGGGGAACTTCTGAGGGGAAAGTGGACGTCGGGATGCAGGGACCCTGCCCGTGTGACCTCTGCTTGTCACTCAGGGTCTCTTGTCCCCGGTTTCCTGACGGGGGCAAGAAGAACTCCATAAAGTGCCAGGTGACAGGCACGTGCATCACGCGGTTGTGACGGCGCGGATCCGAGCGCCTGAGGCCCTGAGGCCGCGGCTCCCTGAGGAGTTCATTCTGCAGCATCGGGGACGAGACCCCAGGCGTCTGACCCGGTCCTGCCCTGTGGCTCCCAAGAGGTTAAGTCACAGACTCAAGGTCACACCTTAAGGTGGGGTAGGGCCGTTTCCCAGAGCCGTGCTCTGGCTCCGAGCGGCCCAGCGAGGGGCTCTGAAGGGCGGCCAGGCTCTGCCCGGGGTGAGCAGGGGCGGGACAGGGGCTCTGCGCCTTCAGGGGACCCAGAACAGCTTCCCGCGTGCCAAACGTCCATCCGTCTCCTCTCGTGTTGTTGTTGTTTTTTTTCAGAGCACCTCTCGTGAGAAATTGACTTATTTTCTGTGGCATCGAGGTTAAAATAAATGACGCTATTTCCCGGCTCATCTCGTGAGCGATGTTTTCTTCTTTAAAAAAGAAGCATCACTGTCTCCTCCTGTTTGCTCAGCTGTGCCGCGGACTCATTTGTCCAGATAAGTCCCCCGACGCCAGGTGTCTCGAGCTCCGCTCGCCGATGGCTTTATCAGGGGCCAGCCCGGCACCCACCAGCCCCCGTCCGCCTGCCGGTCAGTGACGTGCCCCTCACCTCCCCCTTCGAGCAGAGCCAGGGCTCCTACGACAAGAGCATGTGACGTCAGAGGACATGAAGACACAGCCCCGCCTCAGGGCATCATTCAGTCTGATGGCTCCTGATCTGCTGGTCAGATATGGGAGACATAGCTTCCAACCTGCTGGTCAGATGTGGGAGACATAGCCCCCGATCTGCTGGTCTGATGGAGGCTGCTGATCTGATGGAGGAGACATAGCCCCTGATCTGCTGGTCAGATGGAGGAAACATAGCCCCCAACCTGCTGGTCAGATGTGGGAGACATAGCCCCCGATCTGCTGGTCTGATGTGGGAGACATAGCCCCCAATCTGCTGGTCTGATGGAGGCTGCTGGTCAGATGTGGGAGACATAGCCCCCGATCTGCTGGTCTGATGGAGGAGACATAGCCCCTGATCTGCTGGTCAGATGGAGGAGACATAGCCCCCGATCTGCTGGTCTGATGGAGGCTGCTGGTCTGATGGACAAGACATAGTCCCCGATCTGCTGGTCAGATGGAGGAGACATAGTCCCTGATCTGCTGGTCTGATGGAGGCTGCTGGTCTGATGGAGGCTGCTGGTCTGATGGAGGAGACATAGCCCCTGATCTGCTGGTCTGATGGAGGGACATAGCCCCCGATCTGCTGGTCTGATGGAGGAGATATAGCCCCTGATCTGCTGCTCAGATATGGGAGACATAACCTCCCAATCTGATGGTCTGATGGAGGAGACATAGCCCCTGATCTGCTGGTCAGATGTGGGAGACATGCTCTCAGTCCTATGTGCCCCCCTGCTGGGAAGACAAAGGCAAAGAAGGCAAGATTACATCTTCTGGGAGCCCCTGGTCTCCAGGGAAACCACAGCCCTGGTAGGGGTTACACAGCCTTCCCTAGGATTGGAGACACAGGGTCCTTGCCCTCCAGGCAGCCCGCGGTCTAAAGGGGAAGGTCGTACCTGTCCTTGGGGCAGCCCGGGATGAGGGGGCAGCTGCCTGATTTGGTTTTGTTCACTCTGGAAGGAGCTCACAGGCACTTAGCCACCTGGTTGAAGGAGCAAAGGCGGAGACTCGGCCGGACGCTCTCTGTCACACTCATGTAGTCACACACGAGGCCGACACCTGCATGACAGGCTCAGGGTCCATCCGGCTCCTACCCTGGGCTCTGGTGGGGCTCCCGGGGTGGGGGTTGAGGCCGAGGGGAGACCAGGGTCACCTCTTCAGTGAAAATTCAGGCCCACCCTGCATGGTCCTGCCTGGAGCATCCCAGAACCACAAGCCCCTAACCATTCCCTCCAGATACCCCAGAAGACATCCTTGGAGAGCACAGGCTATGGCCCAGGGCAGTGATGTCCCTCAAGGACTCGGGCATGATCTCTGACCTCCTGGTCGTGAGGCTCTGGACTCTGACAGGCTTCAGGTCAGCCTTATAGGAACCTTTGTGATTCCTGGACCACGAAGGGTGGGATTGTTGCAGAAAGCTGGGGCCAAGGTCAGCATCTCCATAAAAGGCTTCCCATTGAGCTCTCTGTGGGGTTGAAACCATCCCCAGCCATGTCCCCTGGCATGGGTCTCCCTGGTGTGGATTTTCTCCAGTCTAGGGCCACGATGGGCCCAGATCAGGGTGGGCGGCTGTCTACCTTCAGTTGTGGGGCATCCGTGGGACCTCTTGGCCGCCCCACTGTCACTGGCTGCACATGCCCGTCACTGGAGTACAAGGTCATCGAGCCAAAGACCCTGGTCTATTTCCTCTGTGCCCTGAGCAGAACCTGAGCCCAGCAATGCCCAGTCAACACCTTTGGGTAAGTGCAGAGACATTACTCAGATCTCACCTGGCCTTGGACTCAGTTCACTGCCCAGCTCAGGGGAGGGGGACAGAGAGAGAGAGAGAGAGAGAGAGAGAATTCCAAGCAGGCTCTGAGCTGTCAGCACAGAGCCTGATGTGGGGCTTGCTCCTGTGAGCTGTGACATCATGACCTGGGCTGAAATCAAGAGGCAGACGTTTACCCGACCGAGCTCCCCAGGCGCCTCACCGGATCTAGTTCTGTCTATAGTTGACCTCTACTAGCCCCTGCCGTCCCTGCCTGTATGACGACTAGACTCCTTGCCCTTGTCCAGGGGGTCGCAGTCTTCTGCAGGCCGGGCCGTGCACCTGACGGTCGGCATCAGCAAACCCAAATGCCAACATCAATGACAGGCAGAGCTGTAAGAGTCAGCCTCGAGTGCCCAGCTGCTCTCTCTCCTTCTTGGCCCAAACTCACATTCAATAAACCTTGGGACGCTGTCCCCAGTAATTCAAGCCGACACTGATCTCTCCCTCCAGGCCCTGCAGCATCTCACTCTCTGTTGTGTGCAGGGGTCTGGCATTTTGTTTATTTTGTTCTCTAATTTCCTGAGTGCCCATCTCCTGAGGATCGATGTCTGGTTCACCCTCACAGCCTTCGTCACCTGGCATGGAGCCTTGACCTTTGGGGCGGCTATCGAGTGAATGATGGCTCCCGTGGCTTCTGCTCCCAACACTGCTGGGGACAGTGGTGACAGAGGGCAGCATCTCGGACCCTTGCAGCGGCGAACACTCCTGCTTGTCCTCCTGACCACACCCAGAGGCCAGGCAGACCCCATTCCCAGCTTACACGTGGGCACAGAGACGTTATGGAGCCTGCCTGAGGTCACACGACCCAGGCGTTTGTCCTGAGTCTGTGTGTACTGAAAGGAAACAAGGCTAACTTAGCCGGAGCCAGCTGGTTTGGTAAGCTTAGGTGTGCAGAGCCAGAGAAAAAAGTCGGACCTCTTTTCCTTCGGGTAGTAGAATCTCAGAAATATAGGGCGTTTTAGAGATCATCTGGTCCAGAATGATTTTATAAATGAGCAGAGGTCTTGTGTGTATGAGGGAAGAGGGTCTGTATCACACTTGGCCACGTGCAGACCAGGTTATGAGCAGGACTGTGGCCTTCTCCACCTGTCACCTGGGACCTATGGGGTCCTGGCCTTCTCCACCTGTCACCTGGGACCTGTGAGATCCTGGCCTTCTCCACCTGTCACCTGGAGACTGCGGGGTCCTGGTCTTCTCCACCTGTCACCTGGGACCAGCGGGGTCCTGGCCTTCTCCACCTGTCACCTGGGACCTGTGGGGTCCTGGCCTTCTCCACCTGTCACTTGGAGACTGCGGGGTCCTGGCCTTCTCCACCTGTCACCTGGGAACCGTGTGTCTGTGACACACAGTTGCTTTGAGAACTGGAAGAATCTGAGAGTGCACCTACCGAGCCCGTGCCAAACCTGGGCCCCATGGTGCTCTCGATTTATAAAAGGGTGTGGTTGCACTAGGTGGCTGGATTTCTACAAGTCAGTGAAAAAAAATGTGGTCAGCAGGTGTGTTAGGTTCTGGGTTCCTTGTGATGGAGAACCCGAATTTCTAGCGGCTTCAGCATGTGTAACCCTGCAGGTGTCGGCGGGGGGAACACGGCAGGCGCCCTCTCTGGCATGGCTCTCGCCCAGCACGTGGCCGTCAGCCCGCGGGGACAGGAGGCGAGGGGAGCGGGCTGACGGCCCGTGTCTTCCGAGGGCACGACACGGAAGTTGCCGCATCAACTTCTCCCACACCCAGAGGATCCCAGCACGGTCCATGGCGCTCCTGGGCACAAAGGGGACACGGGCCGGGTTTCTGTCAGGTGGCAGGTGCCCTGCCAAAAACTGGGGCGACACAGAAAGTGGAGCCGGGCCCCCGTCCTCTGCGTTGTCACCTGTTGGGTGACTGCCTGAAGCCGCCCGGCACCGCGTGGCTTCGCGGGCCTTTATCTCCGCGGCTCTGCCTCGGGAGGTGACGAGGCCCCCGGCTCACCCTCAGCGACCAGATGAGGATGTGGATGCCCAGAGGCTCTGACCTGTCCCGGGTCAAGCTGCAGGACCGGGCTTCCCGATGTCGCTGGGTCCCCGTTTCTCACACACCACCCGGAAAGCGCTTTGCAAAACATGTTGACCGTTGACTCAAAGTGGCGTGGGCCTTGTTCTCGTGGTCCTGTAGGCAGCTGGGGGGCAGCGGCTGGTTCAGGCGCTGGCGGCCTCGGAACTTCGCCTCCGGTGTCGTTTCACTGTTCCTGGCCCGTCCCTCGCCGCCCTGCCCAGCTCGCATCCAGGCTTCTTGGCTGCCCCCCCTGCAGACAGTCCTGGGCCTCTGCAGGTGAGGGCAGGAGAGAGGACAAGGGGTCCCAGCCGGCTGCTCCGTCCTCTCGGCCGGGAGCTTGTGGGTCACAGACCGCTGTGCTGGGGAGGACACGGCGAACTTGGCTTTCTGGCCTCTGGCAGGGAGATCGATACCACCCCGCAATGCTTAGATCTCACGCCCCAGGGACATCTTTCTTACCCCATTTGTGGGATTAATTGCAGCCACCCCCGCTCTCTGTCACGTCTGTGCATGAAACACAGAGCCCGGCCCAGAGGACGTGTCTGTGAGTGAGTGAGTGAGTGGATCAATAAGTGATTGATGACAGGCCTGGCCCAGGGCGGGTGTCTGACGCTGGGTGCTAGATCCACAGGCACAGGGCCCGGGTCTCTCCTTCCCCACTGCTGTGTCTGCACTCCCTACTCGGAGAGCTTCTCCCTGGGACCTCAGCCCTAGTCCTCAGGGCAGGGCACCTGGGGCCAGTCCCAGCTCTGCCAACAGCCAGGATGTGGCCCTGTCAGGTCACCTCCACCCTCAGAGACACAGTGCCTGCATCAGAAAGACAGGTGGGTTCCCCCAAAACCATTCCCTGGTCTTTCCCAGGTTCTGGAAACCCCACAGCCTATGCACGAGCCAGGTCACTCCGTCGTCCGTGGTCCCCGTGCCGTTTCTTGGCTCACGTGCGGGTGGAGAGGGCGGGGGCCCTGCCCCAACGGACCTCGCGGTCTGGGCTCATCCCGGACCCAGACCTTCTCCTGGAGGCAGACCTGGTTCTGCGGGGCTTGGACACAGGGCCTATCACCAGGGGACGGGATGCGGCCCCAGTGGAGCACGGATCGGCTCCCTGCCCGGGGCTCCCGGCACAGCCCCCAGGAGACGCTCAGGGCTGTCTCAGCAGATCTCTCTTCTTCCCTTGGCGCTTTATTCCGTTCAGCGCTCGCGGCGGGGATGTTCCTGGATTTGTAAACATACGACGATGGCCTGAAGGCACTTTGCCGCGCCGCCTTCTCGCTCTTCGGTGAGTGTTTTGTGTTCACTCGTGAGCTCACCGCGCACCTATGGAGCACTTGCTGAATGCGGACCTCGGCTCCCACGCGCACCTGCGGAGGGCTCGCCGTGTGCAGACCCCGGCTCCCAGGGGATGTGCGGCAGCTCCCAGGACGAGGGTCTAGGCCCTCACTCTCCTCCAGAGCGTTTGAGTCCAGACAGGGATGTTTGCAGAAATTCATGTTCTCCAAGAATGCAGGCGAGTACCAACCACTGGCTTCGCTCTGCCTCCTTCCTGTCTGCACCGCCAGCTGCCGGGGGAACAGCTGTTGTTGCAGCTGAGGCCCTGCCGCGGTGACGGGCGCCCGGGACCAGCCGCGTGTGTGTTAGGTCTGGTCTGCCGCTATTTGTGGCTCCTGGGCCTCCAGGGCGTCTAATCGTGAGACCCCCTTGGTCTCCCTCGACAGCTGTCACAGGTGCACGGGGTGACTGGCCAGCACTGCCCAGGGCTGAGCCCACTTAGCGCTGGGCTGAGGCCCCCTGTGTTACCCCCCCCAGCACTGGGCCTGCACTGGGTCCTGAGCCAGCCCCTGGACACCGGGAGGGGACCAAGGTCTGCACCCCAACGCAGGCAGCAGGCCCATCCACCCCCGGGTGTCCACAGGGCACAACCGGCAAGGAGAGGGTGTGGGAGGTGGAGGGGGCTGGGGGCTGAGAGAGGGCCTCCCAGCATCACTGGAGGGGTGGGGGCTTTGAGGGCACCAGGCATTCCAGAAACATCTGGGGACTTCAAGGTCCTTGTGTAAAGCCACGGCACACATGCCTGTGGACACAGACCGGCGCTCAGAGCCTGGTGCTGCTGCGGGCTGCTCACGGAGGCCTGGTCGCCCCTGAGACCCCCTCAGTGTCTCCATCTGCGAAACGGGGCCACGGGGCAGGTGGGGCAGCGTCGGGCAGGTCCCCAGACACGTGCCGTCTCATCGAAGTCTTATTTCCATACCCAGGGCTTTCCCGCAACAAGCCTCAGCGGGGCTCCCGGGCCTCCGGGGGGTGTGAGTGCCGGAGGGGCTGGCCAAGGCCATGGGCAGTGCCTGGGGCCGCCAGGCTCCGCCCGCTGCTGGGCGGTCTCATCTCCGCAGCCAGCGCCCCAGGCGGCCACAGGTGTAGGCTCTGGGGCAGGAGCTCGCCCGAGTGCCCTGTCCTCTGCTCGATGGGCCTCCCGGAGTGTCCGCTCAACCTCCCGTAAAAGCTGCAGAAAGTGGGAATCAGAGCTGAGCCCTGGTGGCTGTGGTGATGCTGCAGGGAGACGCGGCCCCGCCTGGATGAATCGGCTCCGCCCCGCATGGGTTCAGCGCACAGAGCAGTGGACCCCGCGTCAGAGACGCGGTGGGAGTCCTGGCTGGGGTTCTCCCGGCCCCACCTGCCCCTGGAAGGGCCCCTGCCCCTGCCCCTGCAGGGAGTAGCTCAGGAGAAGCCTCCCCTCCCCCCCCCATGTTCACCTGGGCCCAGCCCCCTCACCCGGCCGCAAGGCTGGGAGCAGGGGTCACCAGCAGCAGGTGTTGTGCTCGTCACCTGCTAGTTCTCGGGCGTCTTCAGCTGGGCGGGCAGTGGGGCACAAGGGAGGCCTGTGTCCTTGAGGGGCGACGGCCCGGGCTGCTCTGGGAGTGAGGAACTTGCTTGTCTGGTCTCTGAGGCCGCGTTCCCTTGCCGGGGCCCCGCCAGACCCACCGTCACCAGGAAACGGGTCGACGTGGTGACACGGCGAGGCCTGCAGACGGGCCTGGCGTGAGCGGACGCTCGGCCTCTGGGGCCCCCCCGGGCCCTGTGACAGTCCTGTCTGTCCTTCTGCCGTTCACAGAGGGCCGCCCACCCTTAGGGAGGGACAACTGGAAGTGAGTTGGAATCCGAGGGAAGTGTTCCAAAGAGCGGGTGTGGTCTGAACTGTCGCAGAAGCAGAGGGATTCCAGCAGGGCTGTTGGTCGCTTGCTGACCAGTTCCCCGCCCCCGTGCCCCCTGCGAGCCAGGAAGGAGTTCCGGGCCTGTCCCCAGAGGTCCGGGAAGCACGGAGCAGCATTCGAGTCCCCGGAGATGCTCTGCCACCAGGGACCCTGGCGGGTGGCCGGGGCCTTCTGGGCCGTCCGGTGTGCTGTGATTTGTCAGCTTCCCTCTTAAGACGTGAGCCCAGAGTGTGCAACCTGCTCTGGGCCAGGCGAAGAGACTCCGGGCTCCTGATGGCCCACATGGACGTGACCCCTGGTTTTGAGGCTGTCCTCAGGCTGGCACTGTGCACGCCTCTCACTGCCCCCTGGCAGTGCTGGGTCAGGGAGGGTGGCTCTGAGGGTCCTTATCCTCCCCTCCCTTGTCCGACCCCGGGGGTCGATGATGACTGAGCGGATGATGGACTCAGACGAGAGCTTTCCCCTGCCCTGCTCTCGAAATCTTCCAGAGCCTTCTGGAAGCGCGGTACCGTGTGATTCAATCCTGCCACGCCCTTCTAGAGAGCGTCCAGCTGTGACCGCCGCTTTGGAGGGAAGAAGCTGGAGGCTCAGGGCAGTAGCGTGACCTCCCTGAGGTCACACAGCTGGCAAATGGCAGAGCCGGAACTTGAGCCCAAGCCAGCCGGCCTGGGGTTGCCCTGCCCTGGGAGCTGGGAGCTGGGAGCTGGGTGGGAGCCCCAGACCCAGGGGCTTCGTGGTGGCTGAGTGCTGGGATTCATTTGTGTGTGGGGGTTGGAGGTCAGCTGGGCGCCCCACGGCGGGGAAGGGAGGCACGGGGCGTCCCTGTGGCACGCACGGCCGAGGTGCAGAGAGAGTGCTGCGCAAGCCCGCAACGGTTCGGTGCAGAGAAAACCCAAGGGAGGCAGTTCCCCAACATTAGAAGTACGGACACGAGTCACGATGCACATCTTGCCAAAACATAATTGAACCAAAAAATGCACGTTAAGCCCATTAGACGACAACCTACGTGTGGGAGGGACAAACGGGGCCACACAGTGGAGCAGGGGGGAGAAGGGGCCCGCCCGCGCCCTGCGCTGAGGACACGGCCCGCGGTCATCTCCGCGCCCGGCCGGGGCCCAGGGAGGCGCAGGAGGGGACGGCCGTGCCGGGAAACGGAGGCGCTGGTCCCTGGCGACCCGCCTGCCGGAGCCGCTCAGCTGCCTCGGCCCGTCGGGACAGCACAGGACAGACCTCTGCTTGGTGGTGGATGGTCCTCCCTGGAGACGCTTCGTCCTCCCTGGTCTCTTCTTTCCTTCGTCCACGTTCTGAGCCAGGCGCACTGTGTGTTGTGGCCCAGGGACAGAGAGGAGTTCGGGGGAGGGTCCTGAGCAGGTGGGGGGCACTCTGGGAGGCTGCCTGGAGGAGGCGGCTGGAGTGGCATCTAAGCGGTGAGGAGGAACCAGGCTTGGGGGGGGAGTCCAAGGCTGGGAGTTGAGACTGCACCGTCCCCGCAATCGCCGCGACTCCCTGGGGCTCACGATGGAGCTGGCCTCATAGGAGAGGGCGCTGCAGGAGAGTCCTTGGCTCAGTGCGGGGTGACCGTTGCCGTTCCCACTCTGCCTCCCAGGGGGGGCCTCAGGGAGAGGCCCCTCCCCCCTTTGTGCCCTCTCTGCAGCTGCCTGCCCCCTCTGGCCCCGTCGGTGCCCCCTGGATGCACCTGCAGGAGGTCTCACGGCGCCTTCTCTCAACGGGTCCTGCGTGGGCCTCCTGTTCTTCCCAGGGGAGCGGCCACGCACACGGCGCACGGACCCCCGGTCCCCTCCCTCCTCCTCTCCCTCGGCCTCACATCCAGCAGGCCGGCGAGTCTGGAGGGAGCGACCCCGCCGGCCGGTGCAGGCGTGTGGCAGCCTGGGCCGGACTGTCCGGGCTGCGTCCTCCTTGGGCGTCCTGCCTTCCTGCCCGCCCCGCTCGGACCCACTTCCCACCTGTCCCTCCCCCAGGGCCTCAGCGGCTCCTGAGCCCCACAGATAGAGGCCGGAAGGCCCAGAGTCTGACCCTTCGCGCCCCTACAGCTCGGCACCTGACCCCCCCCCCCCCCCATTGCTTGTAGTCCTTGCACAGATATACAGAATACAGGGGTTTACTCCTGAGTCTTTGCACTGCTATTCCATTTTTTTTGAGTGCCTTTATGCCCCAACTGGCAAACTCCTATTCGTCCTTCAAAACCCTGCAAAGGCATAAGGGCTTTCTCTGATGCCCTCAGACAGGATGGAACTCTCACCCCCATGCTTAGATGGCTCCTTTTAAATTTTTCCTGTGTCCTAATTATTGGTTTGCTTGCCTCTCTCTCCTCCATCAGACCAGGAACTTCTAGAAGGCAAAGCCTGTGTCTTGAACACCTGCGCTTCCTCGGCCCCAGGCCACTGATCAGCATACACATCGGAGGAGGAGACAAAGGAGGCCCTCGTGGCTCTGCGTGGGGACTGTCCTCTACGGGAATCCAGGGCAGGAGGGAGGATACTGTCGGTCAAGGTCAGTCAGAATGCCTGCGCCCTCCCGTCACACGGACACCATCTCAGAGAACATGACAGCGTGTCTCAGGAGCCCCTGCCAACCCGGTGGCCTGCCAGGTTCAGGAGGACAGACGCTCTAACTAGGTCAGAGGCCCAGCTCGCCTGCCTCCTTCGGGGGAGCAAGCACCGTGCTCGCTGGAAAGAGTTCCTCTCACGTGAGATTATTTATCCATTTGGCTAATTAGATTTTAATGAACTATTTCACACTGCAGCTTGCGCTTTGCGAGAGGGATTTAAACGGGCCCCGCCCGGAGGTCTTGCTGGCCCTGGAAGCTGACCAGGAGGCTGTGGCAGGGGAGGGGGCTGGGCGCTGGGGGCGGGGCCTCCCCCCAGCCGCCCCTCCTCTCCCTGGTCGCCCCCAGGCCACCACTCAGTGTTCCGTCCATCCTCACTCCTCTCCGGGCTCCCGCCATGTGCCGCAGGCTCTGAGGGCCGTGGTGACTGGCCGCCCGACCCTGCCCGCTGGGGCTCGAGTCCAGCGCTGGAGGAACCACTGATGGCAAGGCCACAGCCCCCACGGGGCCCCAGGACCCGGGCTGTCACAGCAGTTCACACATAACGAACTCACTCGGTGCTCTTGCCATCCCATCTCACAGGCCAGGAGACGGGGCGCAGAGGCGTTCAGCTCCGGGCCCGGGATTCGAACCCCGAGCGGCTCCCGGTGGGGCTGTGTGGGTGCCTGTCTGTCGTATTGCCTTGTGAGTCCACCACCAGGTCAGGGCGCTTGGCGTTCTCAGAGGAACCAGCAGGCATCAGGTTTAGGCTGGGGAGGGGTCAGGGGCTCTCGGGACCAAGAGTTGGAGGTGATCAGGAGTTGGAGGCTCAAGGAGTGGAGGCCGCAGCAGGTGCAAAGGCCCTGAGTCAGGAGGGGAAAGTGCATGAAGGGCGGGCTGGGCTGAGATGGGGGCGGGTGGCCCACAGGAGGGGAATTTGGGGAAACCGAGGGTTGGGCACTGGGAGTGGTGTCCCCAGTGCGGTTCACCTCCGCGGGAGGGCAGGGGTGACGTCTCACTCACCTCTCCTCCTCTGGGAAGCCCACTCGGGTCTCTCTCTCTGTTTTCAGACATTTCGAGGGAGAGGGGCAGATGCTTGCCGAGGTGGCCTTTGGTGGCCTCGGTCTCCCTCTCTAATCCCCTTCCCTCTCTGGACGTTTCCCCAGCCGTTAGCGTGGTATTTTGGACGGACTACGGGTCAGACGTCCCCGGTGCAAATCCAGACCCTGCCCCTTTTGCTGTGTGGTTCTCAGCAGAGGACGCAGCATCCCTGAGCCCAGCGCCCCTGCAGAGGCACGGGTTCCTGGGACCAGGCAGGAAGGGTGTGTATACATGCGGAGCACAGCAAGCGCCCAGTAATACGACCACCTCCTGCTCTCACTTCCCCCTTTACCCCCCGCCCGGCACCTGCTCCTTGGCCCTTCTTCCCGGGGAGCGAAAATCTGAGAATAGCAGTAGCCCCCTCCCCGGGACCCCGCTCCAGCTACAGATGCTCTGACAAGGGTCCAGACGCTGCCCGTGCCGAGTTTTGCTCGCTCGTGTTGCAGCGACGGCCCCCCTTTGACCTCAGCTGCCCCCGCAGCGCCAGGCCCGCTCGTCTCTGTCTGGCCCAAGAGAGGACAAAAGCCTCGTGGGCACTGTACTCCCCACACAGCGGAAACGCCTTGACGTTGTCAGAAAGAACATTTCAATCAGAACTAAGAGCCAGTGAGAACAAACACGGAAGCAAGTGAGTTCAAGAGCAAACACCAGTCATGACTTCAGAGTCTGGGCTCTGCACCCCAGGGAGTCGGCGAGAGCTTCAGGAAGCCCTTCCGGGGGCTCATTTCATTCGGTCCTCAAGATGATCCGGACTACCCTGTAGAAACGAACCAAGCGCAGAAAGGTTCAGACACTTGCTCAAGGTAACACAGCATTAAAGGTCTGTGAATGGAGAACCACGGCTTTGCTCCAAATAATAGTTCTGACCTCTCCACCTTTTTGTCTCGAGACCTCTCTCAGTCAGGAGCTCTGTGCACCCTGTGCGTCCCCAGGCCTCTCTCCATGGCTCAGGCTCCACCTGGGGGGCTTAGCCAGGCTGGAAAGGTGGGCCGGGAGGGTTCTGGAACAACCTTGACCTTCAGGGCTTAGGTGCGTGCAGCGTCCTGCATCGATGGAGCCTTCACGGAGCCCCGGACGAGTACGGCAGCTCCCCCTCCCATCTGCCACACCGGCCGACCACGCCAGCCACGTGCCAGGTCAGGGAGCCCAGGGGCCCTGGTGATGGGTGGCCGCCTGGGGCCCTGCCCTGCTGGGGGTGGTGCTGAGCCCTGATGGGGGGCCAGGGTGACTTTCTGGAAGGTGTGGCTCCCACAGGGGCTCTGAACGATGGCCAAGGCCGGTCTGGGGACCAGGGCCTCTTAAGTGGGGGAGGCTGGGGGCAGCAAGGGGCAGGGCCTGTGTGCGCGTGCGGTCTGTGTTTGGTAGGACTTCCCTGAAGGGCACCGGATGCCTTGTGAGGGGCCCTTCCCACCCTCCTCCCTGCATGCAGCCCTGCGGGTTGCCGTAGAGAGAGACGCCCCGCTCGGGGTCACTCGCAGGAGGTTTCACACATGGAACCAGCCCTGTGCAGGTGAGGCTTTAATAACCAGTCACCGGAGCTGAAAAAGCTCTGATCTGCAGTGTTGACCAACTTCTACGGAGCAAATACTCCCACCACGGCCGACCTCAAGCAGCCACGTGACACACACTGATGTGGCCTGGGGCAGAGCTGACCACACGGGCTCCAGATCAGCCCTGACGAAGCTGGGAAGGTCATAATTCAGGCAAGGAGTGGGGGTGACCCAGGGGTGAGCTGGGGCAGGGGGGAGGACCGTGAGGGGAGCCCAGGGCACCCTGGGGAGGGCAGGTGGGGGGACTGATTGGAGGGGGCCTTCGCCCAGCCCGATGTGGACTCCCGCACCCCTGCTGTCCCCACCTCGGCCACAGCAGGTGGGGGATCCGGTCTCACCCCTAATTTCAGAGCCTGGCCCGGTCCTTTCCGGAACAGTGACAAGAAAAGCCGAGCACGGGAGCAAGGGCAGAGAACTCTGTATTTCCTCGGTGCTTGTCCACGGGACCCAGCAGCTACCACGGTTATGGATACGAGAAGCCTGGGGCCTCGCAGGCAGGCCGGTAGGTCCCTGCTGCCTCCAGCCCGGGAGCTGTGCCCGAAACCCCACGGGTCCGTCCAGGACAAGGTTCTGGGTCCCTGTGAGTAGTTGCAGGACGAAGGGCTCTTCCCAGCTCCGTCTATGCTCGTGAACCTTTTATCCCAGTCGCCACGCGTGACCGAGCCGTGAGTGACCCGAGGATCAGATCACGTGGCGGCTGAAACCCAGCCTCCTGCTTTCCTGTCTGGGACGACGGTGGCCTGCGGTTTGCACGGCAACGGCTTTGAGAGCTTCTCCCGGTCTGGCGGCCTCGTTCCAGCTCAGGACGCGTGTGCCCTGCTTGCAGGGGCTCTCCCGGCCCAGCGTGGGCCGCCTACACCGGGAGGCGCCCAGAGGCCCGGGGACTGTCACCTCCTACCGCGACACGGTGGCGTCCGGACCCAGGCAGCCCTGGAACAGCCACGAAATCCCGCCGCCCGGCGCCTGGCTCCCGGTGTAGCTTCGCTGAAGTCACTGGGCCCCTTCAGGCAGTGGCTCCTGGTCTAAGAAGTAACAAAAAGTCATCACGGACGCCTGCGTTCAGTGCCTGTCACGGCCCACTGTCCCCGCCTGTGCTCACCGCATGCTGACGTGTTGCACCTGCATGGTGAGAAAGGCGTCATCGGGGCTTTCCAGGGACCGGGGCACAGAGAGGGGCTGCAGCTGGCTCTGGGCCGCACAGCCGGCAGACGTGGGACTTGCTCTCAGATGTGGGCGGTCTGATTTCCCAGTGCTCTGAAGAGAAGGGGAGGGTCAGACCCGTCCCAAGGCTTCCCTTAGCCGCGGGCTCTGGGGCGCCTCACGTCCAAACCTGTGTGCCGGCCTCATTCACTCTCTCACCCCTCCGCGCATTCGTTCGCGGAGTCACGGCCACGACCGCGTCCTCAGGCGCCGTGACACCACGGCCCTGACGCAGGAAATGAGCACCCCTGACAGGCGGCAGCTGTGGCCGGTGGTGGCCGCCCCCACCCGGCCCAGACTCGGAGTGTGACCCAGACCTCCTTCACCTGGGTCCGAGGCCCCGACGCTGTGACATTCGGCCGGGGTTGCTGGGCCTGCCCACTGACCGCCACGGCTGGGCGAGGGGGCGCCGTGCGTGTGCCAGCACTGGGGCCTCCCTGCGCCCTGCGGATGGGGTCCGTCGCCCCGCCAGGACCGGGACCTCCAAGTCCACAGAGCCTGGAGCTGCTGGGGTGAGGTGCGCGGGCCTGGGGGGCCCCGAACACGCACTGCCTGCTCGCACCCCTGGTTCCCAGGTGTCCTCCTGGGGCCCAGGCCAGGGGCTCTCATCTGGTGCAAACACGGGGGCGGGGGCGGTACCCCATCCTCTCAGAGAAGTGCCTCTGGCAAGTGGTTCCAGGGATCCGCCAGCTTGTGGCTCTTGGGTGGTCGCTGTGGGATCGGCCCAGGGTCCCTGTGGTCCCGGGCCTGCTCCCCACCTCTTCTGCTGTACGACGGGCTTCCTGGCCCGACGCGACGGTGTGAGGGGGCCAAGCCAGCGGACCAGACACCCAGGAGCCCTCAGTGCCACGGGCGGCAGTCTGGGAGGCCAGCCCATACCCAGAATCTCCTGTGAACCTCAGGCCCTTCCAGGACGGCAGGGACCCAGGGTGGCCACTTTGCCACCAAGTGGTCATTTGGTCCCCTCAAGGACCGAGCCCTACGTGGCTGGCAGGTGCGGGGCGCAGCACGGAGGGGCGGGAGCTCGTGCTGTTGGGTCCACGGGCCACCTCCTTCTCTGCCTCTGTGGACGCTTCATCCAAGTGCTCACGGGTCAGCCCTGGGGGTGGCGGTGACTCACCCGGTCACTACCCCTGCCCCGCTGTGCACCGAGCGTCTCCATCTTGGACCCACTGCAGGGCACTGATGAGAGACTCCACGAACTTCAGGCCTCGTGTCCTCTCCCGCTCACCAGCTCACGTGAACCCAGCCTCCCGCATCCCTTTCGGTCTTGGTCAGTCAGATTCCTGACCAACCAGCTGTATGTACCATTTCTCCCTGCTTGTGGTCTGGGTGCCTTCTACCCCAGGGCAACTCCACTAGCTCACCAGGGAGTGGGTGAACAGGTGCACCTCCCAGAGGTCAGCCTCCCGGGACGCCTTCCCTCCCCACAGTCTTCCGAGGTCACCCTGAGGAGGTTGGGGTGCAGCTTGTACCCACCCAGGATCAAGGTTTGGACTCTTCCTCCTCCCTCAGTGGCTCCCCTGGGATTCCCTGTGTGGCCTCACGTGTGAGCCGAAGGTGACAGGCCCCGAGGTCTAGGCTACCTGCTTGCGAAGACAGCACCTTCTTCGAGTCCCCAGTTATGATGGGTTTTGCGGGGCCCGCCTACCCCGTGACTCGGTGGGCCTGCCACGGATGCCCCCTCTGTCACCTGCGAGCGCACAGGGTGCGCCGTGTCGCAGGGCTCACGCGTCCGGCCGCCGACGCTGCAGCCTGGACCCGCCGTGTGCCCGCTCAAAGCCGGGGCCCTGAGTCAGTCCTCCGGCGGGACTTGGCCCAAACCGCGACACCGCAGCGTGG
This sequence comes from Acinonyx jubatus, assembly GCF_027475565.1. NCBI lineage: Eukaryota > Metazoa > Chordata > Mammalia > Carnivora > Felidae > Acinonyx > Acinonyx jubatus. The sequence goes on from NC_069394.1 coordinate 2,132,689, forward strand.
GCCTGCCGGCTCTGATTTCTGGCTTAATTGCTTTGTGATGCGCTAGACTCTTCTCTTCTTGTAAATTTGTCGCTGTTTGTTTCACGGCCCAGACTGTGTCCGTCTTGGTGAACGCTCCATGGGCGCCTGAACGGAACGTGCGTCCACAGTCGTCGACGGAGAGCTCGATCCACGTCCGTTTGCCCTCGTGGGGGGACGGTGCTGCTCGGCCCCGAGCGTTGTCTGCTTCTCCCAGCAGCCACAGGGAGGGCAGGGCCGACGCCCCCACCTGAGTTGCGGGCTTGTCTTTCCAGCTGCACCCGCTTCGCCCGCTGTGTTTTGCGGGTGTCGTTCAGGTACAGCCGCGTTGGAATCGGCCCCTGTGTCGTTCGTTCCCCTGTGTTCCTCTTTATCTCTGCTGATCGTCCTTGTTCTGACTCTGCTTCCTGTGACACACACTTAGCTACCTCGGCTGTCTTCTGATTCGTGGCTGCGTGGTATCTTTCTCCATGCTTTTCCTTGGGTCTATATTTTCATATTAAAACTTGGTCTCTTGTAGACAGAATGTGATGTCTCCCCCTTGAAAGATGCAACGTGATTATCTGGTTCTTCGCCACCCAGCTTAGACCATGCACGCGCGAACCAATTGTAACAAATGTGCTATCTTTCCCGCTGGCTTCACGTCCACTGTGTTTCCTCCTCTGTCTGCCTTTTCTGAATTCAATTGAGCACGTGTTATGATTTCGTTTTGTCCTCTGTTGGCTTATTATTTATTTCTCTTTAAAACCATCCTAGTGGTTTCCCTAGGGTTTACAACGTGCATTTTCGAGACATCTGGGTCTACCTTGGAACGTGCGATCCTGTGTGCAACTCATGTGACTCCTTATGTCGTGTGACAATCGGGTGACGTGATCTCCCCGGTCTCGCCCTCCCACCTTTTCTGCTGCTGCTGTTTTGCAGATTCTGTAAACACACAGCACAAGGTTACTAATCTTTCTCAGTTAGGTCCTTTCTCGGGTGAGGGTCTGCAGCCTGGTTTTGTCGACGAGGGTTTCTTGGTCCACAGCCGCGCCCTTTGCTGCCCTCTGTCCTGCTCTCCTGCTCCCATATTTACTGCCGCTGGGCTGTGCCACAGACCCGTGGCTCCCAGACCTAAAACATTTACTGTAAAATATCTTCCTACCTTTGCCTACCCCTACGTTAGATCGCTTAGAATGAAAGAAAAAATGAATTTTATTTTACCTTCATTAATGTCATCTCCAACAATGCTCTTTGTTTCTCTCTGTAAATACATGTTTCTGGCCAATAGATTACTTTTTAAAAATTTTTTTAAATTTATTTTTGAGAGAGACAGAGACAGAATGCAAGTTAGGGGCAGAGAGGGAGGGAGACACAGAATCCGAAGCAGGCTCCAGGCTCTGAGCTGTCAGCGCAGAGCCCGACGTGGGGCTCAAACCCACGAACCGTGAGATCACGACCCGAGCCAAAGTCGGGCACCTAACCGACTGAGCCACCCAGGCGCCCCTGACTAATAGATTTCCTTTTGCCTGAAAGATTCCCTTGGACATTTCTTGGAGACTAGGTCGGTCAGCAATGAATTTCCCCAGGTTTTACTTGTCTGAGAAAGTCTCAAGCCCTCTTTTATTTGTCTTATGAACTTGACTCATTTATATAATCAAAGATTCCAAAGCTGGGGTTTCACATAACGATGATGCAAAGCCATCTTCCCCGGCTAACAGTGACCGTCTCCCGGCCCATGTTATTTCCTCAACACCCGGCCAATTCCTCCTGAAAGCCTTTTAATATCTGCCATAAAATTTGAGAATGTGTCTGTAAAAGATAATGACTTCAAATCATTTCAGGTAGGGATTTAAAACACTTAAAAAATTAGCTGTATCACACTGAAAAATTAACACCGTTTCGTTTACGCGGTCAAATATTCGAGCAGGGTTTGAAATTCACTATCGCGTGCAGGTGCACCACTTGGGGAAGGTTTTTCCCTGAGAGCGTGGGGTCGACAGGACTTTCCCGCATCACTTTTAAGCTGCCTCCCGCGGTCCTCCCGCATGCACGACTTCGATGAGGAGCCAATAGGATCCCTGCCATGGTGACACTGTAGGTCACGCGTGTTTCCCCGCACCTGGGCTGCCTTGAAGAGCTTCTTGGCTTTGCTACTTGGAAGTTTGAATGTTTTGGGGAAGGAGAAGAGAGGTTCCTCCCGCTGGGTGTTTTCAGAGCTCCTCGAATCTGTGATTTGTGTCTTTCACCATTAATTTCTCGGCCGCTGTCCCCCCAATACTTCTCGGCCACCCTCTCTGCCCCTGTGCCGTTCTAATCTCACGTATGTTAGACCGCTTGGAGTTTTCCTACGGCTCGCGGACGCCCTGTTCTGTCTTCCTCCCTCCCCCCCTTCCCCCCCCCCCATTTTGTGTTTCCAGCTGGGTAATTTCTGTAGATGTATTTTCAGGCTCACAGATTCTTTTCTCGGCTGGGTCAAGCCTCCTGAAGGGGCTCTCGAGAGCTCTCCCCAACTCTGTGACGGAGTTTTCTATTTCTCTCTGGAAGTACCCACCGGAGTCTGCATGGGGTGTATGTGCCTTTTCTGTTAGAACCTTGACCACACGCGTCATAGTTGTTCCGATTTCCCTGACCGAGACTTGCAGCCTCCGTGTCATAGCCGAGTGCGGTTCTGACAACTGCCGGGTCCCTTGGGGACGCGTTTCGTCTTGCCTCTCTGTGCGCCTCCCAGGTTTTGTTGGAAGGTGGGCCTGTTGTTCAGGGCGGGAGATACGGAGGTGAGTATCTGCATGCTTGGGGGCGGGTTTATGTGGCTTGGCTTCTCTGTTGGGCCTTTAGCCTGAAGGGCTGTTCATCTGGTCAGGAGCCGGGCTGGCTCTGGGGCTTTCCGTGGCGATGCCTGCCCTCCATGCACCCCAGGCTGCAGATTCCAGGGGTGCGGGCTGCACGTGGGCTCCTGCCCCTCCCCCAGTGGTAATTCTGGTCAGAGCTCGTGTTCCTGCCCACCTCACGCGCTGGGGACTATTAGGTTCACATTTCTTCTTGTCTCTGTGGCAATGGGTTTCCATCAGTGCCCTTGGTGACGATTTTTTTCCTGGCTCTCCCTCCCACAGTTGGAGAAGTAGCACAGGTGATCTGAGCAGACGTCTTCCTCCAGGCGCCCTGGTGGGGAAGCCTTTTCGGGGAGGTCACAGGTCTTCCTTGTGAGCTCACGGTGGGGTCTGTGGAAGAAAATTCTACAGGAGGTGCAGCCCCCAGGGGTTCCTGGCAGCCCCACTCCGTCTTCCTGGGGCGAAATGAGTAAACATTTCAGCCGCTTGTGTGGTGTCGGCCACTCCTCGGGACCTGTTTCTCCCTGCAGCCACCTGCCTTTCCAGATTTCGGGGTCCCCGATTTTCCTGTGACGTCCGTTCTCTGGCGGGTTCGATCAAGGCCATTTTGCAGCGTTTGCCTTGCTGTAGGAACGGGAGTGACGGCTCTCTTGCCCTCTCCATCCCTGAGCTGGAGTCGGAGGTCCCTGGGAGTCAGTCGACAAGGAAATGATTAGCAAGTGAAAAACACCAGAGTAAGAGCTTGTGACTTAGAGTTCCAGCGCTGGCCACCAGGAGCATCACGTCCCCAGGTGGATGAAAGCGGCTGTCTCAGGAGACGTGTCTGGGGGAGTCCCGCAGACTCTGTGTCCCTCTGTCCTTTGCTATTAAGAGTAAATCACACACTTGTGTGGGTTTGATCAGGAGCCAGTTATACACACATGCACACACACATGCACACACATCTAAAGGAGCAGCTGGGGAAGCAGTGGGCGGGTCAGGGTGGCCCCTGCCATGGTCATTAAAGAGAGGTGGCTTTTGAGGGGCACCTGGGCGGCTCAGTTTGTGGAGCGTCCGACTTCGGCTCAGGTCGTGATCTCGCGGTTCGTGGGTTCGAGCCCCACATGGGGCTCTGTGCTGACAGCTCCGAGCCTGGAGCCTGCTTCCGATTCTGTGTCTCCCTCTCTCCCTGCCCCTCCCCTGCTTGAACTCTGTCTCTCACTTTCTCAAAAATAAATAATAAAAACATTTTAAAAAATTAAAAGAAAAGTGAGGTGGCCTTTGAGAAAGGACGGGTGTCACCACTGGAGTGGAGACGTGTTCTGATAAGCTCCGCTGGCCCAGAAGCGTGAAAATCCCTGACAGCTTGCTCTGTCGATTCTTATTTTCCGAATGATGATACAAATTCAAGAAGGAATCCAAAACTCTGATCTCCCAGTAGCTCGTGGAGCATTAACGAGTAACCCTCTGGCTTAGTTGCTCAACGTTAAGCTTTAGGACGGGGTTCATGGAGGTGGGTTCCGGAGGATAAGCCTAACAGGGGTGTCGAGTGATGTTACTAAAAAAAAGCAGCCCTGTGGCCAGCCAAGTTAAAACGCTGCTAAAACAGAAGTGAGTAGAATTCTTGGCTGCAGGACTTCTCAGAGCCTTGAATTGGCTCTATCCACAGTGACTCCTGGAGGGGCCACAAGGGGTGTTTGGTCGGGAATTCCTTTCCTTTGGGCGTGGGTCTTGGAGTTACTGATTCATCAGAGACTCACCTTGAGAAAGCCAGTGCCGGGAGAAGACTGTGTGCATGAATCCGGGTTCCCTTGACTCAGTCACTGCAAGCCTCGGTCTCGTCATCCATAAAGTGGGTTTTAAATGCCTTGTGTGATTGTTGTAGGGCAGTAGAAAGTGGGGGACCTGGTGGGTGAAGCCGGGTCTGCACATCTGGCCGGCAGGGAGGTGTGAGGTTCTATGACGGCCGGCCTCCCTTCCTCACCTCATACGGGTCCCTTATCAGAACCCTGTGGAGGCCAGACGTCTGGCCCACCCAGAAGATGTCTGCTGCATCTGAACGAAGGCTGCCGTGGGACAGCGGCTTCATCCATCTACAGAGGGAAGGGCTGGCTGAGGCAGCTGAGAGTGGAACTGTGCAGGGCATGCTTGTCTGCAGAATGCTGGAATGTTCTCTGCCTCACCGAGTGTCCCCCGCCCGGCATCACCCACCTGTGATAGAAAGGAAGCTTCAGGAAGGTCTTATAAGCTACCCAAGACCCGGGTGCCTGGAATGGCGGGCTTGGGAAATGATCTTTCACTTAAATCCCTGCTGCCCCGCGGCCCACACTGATGTCCTGGGAAAGACATTCCCTCTCCTGCCTCCTGTTCTCCCCAGAGGGGGATGGTGTGGACAGTGGGGGGCTCCAGGAAACCACATGGGCCAAGGCCAAGGGCGTGATTGTGTTGGGGGCCGGGGGGCGTGGGCAAGGGCAGCTTAGTGGACGAACAAGCATCCCCCCTCAGCAGCCCATCTGCCGCTGGTAACATCTGCCGGGTGGGGACTCACGTCCTCGGGCACCGACACCCAAGACTGAACACCTGTCATGAATACAGACCACATACACTGGGTGAGAGGCCCTCCCCGGGTCCCCTGTGCACCCCAAAGCCCCGACTCACAGTTTGGGGTCAAAGGCTCAGATAAGGTAATGCCATCCTTGCCCTTTGGCGCTCTGACCTGTCGACACGTTGCCTCCAGGAGAAGCCGGAAGCTTGCAGGCGGGACTGGGCCGCCCGGCCCCTGGCCCCAACGTGGCCCAGTGTCACCTAATTTCCACTTTACGAGCCAGGGTCTCGATGGTAAATACTTGAGGCGTCGTGGGCCACACGGTCTCTGCGGGAGCCGTCAGCTCGGCCGCCGCCGTACCTCACCCCGTCCGCGGGCCGTGTGCACATGGACCGGGGTGGCTGTGTTCCGTCGAAGCTGTGTTTACAGAAACAGGGGGTGCGGGACCTGGCACGAGGGCTCACTTCTGATCTCTGCCCACAGCCACTCAGCCCCCGCGTGTGTTTGCCAGAAGGACGGTGCTGCCTTCAGACTCACGGTCTAAGGGACCGGTGCGGGGCTGGTCGCCCTTCCTGGCCCGCCACGCGGGGCACCCAGAGGCTCCCGGGTCCCGGCTGCGTCCTTGGCGTCTTTCAGGCCCAGCCCAGTCCCGGGGGAGCCGGACAGGCCACCCCCCTGGAGGGAGGCGCATCAAAGCGCTCGCTCATGGACCCAGGTTACAGCATCTGCAGAAGCTGATGCAGACTCTGAAAGAACTTCTTGACATTTGCCGTCTGATTTTGACGTCCGTCAGTGCGTCCCCTGCCTGAAGGGACTGTCACGGGGAAGGTCAGTGGGGATTTCCGCTCTCGGGCTCCTTCTGCGTGTAGCGTTGGGAACTCTTCCCCAAGGAAGATTTGTCCCTCCCCCTCACCTTATTCAACCGTTTCTCTCTGTCGGCTCGGACCCGTGGCTGGTCGTCCTGCACATGGGTCCTGGTTACCTCGTCGCTCAAACTGCTCGGCTGTGGCCCCCGGGTTCAGGCTTGGCCTCAGTTGGTGCCCACTGGCCGTGGGCCATGTCCCCCACCTTCTTGAGACTGGCTTCCAGACACCACAACACGCCCCGGGTGCATCTCACATTCCCTCTGCTCCAGTTCCGGAACGATCCATCTGGGGAGGGCTGGCACTGGTGTCTGGTGGGGCCTGGGTGTGCTCAGGGCAGTGGGGGGTCCTCAGGGGGCAGAGCTGGGATGCACGTGTGGGCTTCGCCCCACGTGCGTGAACGTTTCCGTCCCCCGTCCTGGGGGCGCCTCTGCACGTCTACCGGAAAATAAATACGAGTGCATCCGCTGCCTCTGACCCCGAGCCGGGCCCGTGGGGTGTACCCCAGCCCTCCCCTCCTGCTTGCCGGTAACCCCCACCCCCGGCAGTGGGCCACCTGCCCCCGTTAGCCCCATGTGTGCTTTCTGTGTTCAGTAATTTACCGCCAGCGCAAGAGTATACGTACGGTTCTTTGACCTCTAGTCTTCCGGAATCCGTTCCAAATCACGGCTTCCTTTGAGCTGCGTGTGTCGGTGAGGTTACGCCTTAAGCCTGTGATACCGTTAGATTCCGCTGCTCTGCACTGCATTCCGTCCTGGGGCTCCCGGCCCCCCTCACTTATTTTTGCTTCACGGAGGCACAGTGACGTTCGCTCTTCGCGATACGCATTTCCGTGGGGTTCGCCCACGCAGCCAGCCAAGCACCTGCCATCCCTGTCCCGTCCGGAGCGGCTCCTCGTCCAGCTGCCTCGCGCAGCTCGGCTCCTCGGCCACCGAGGCCCCCCGCTCTCCCTCGGTCCCCGAGGCCACTTGTTCCCTGGTCCCGTCTTTTCCAGACGGTCCTATAAATGGAATCACGGTGTCAGTAGCCTTTTGGGTCTGGCTTCTTCCTCTTAGAAAAATGCATTTAAGGGTCAGGATGCTGCACAGTCGGCAGTCGGTTGCTTTCGTTGCTGACCAGCGTTCCATTGCACAGACATGCGCCATGTGGAGTATCCATCCCATTCCGGAAGGGCGCCTGGCTTGACTGCAGCTTGGGGTGATTGTGAAAAAGCTTCTATAAACGTTTCTGTGCACATCTTTGTGGGGACATAAGTTTTCACTTCACTTTGGTGGACGCCTAGGATTTTCTGGGTGGCATTACTTGGCCATACGGTGAGCGTGTGATCACTGGGTCCGACACCACCGGACCCCCCCCCCCCACCCCCCATGCAGCCACACGGCTCTGCATCCCCACGGCGGCCGGGGCTCCTGCAGCCTCTGAATAGGCGTGTGTGATCTCATCGTGCTTTTGATTTGTCCTTCCGGGAGGATCCGCGACGTCCAGCATCTTTTTGTCCGTGGGTGAAATGTCTGTTTCCTGCTTTGCCCATTTTTCAGGTTGGATTTTACGGTCGAGGCCCACCCATCTGGCCTGCTGGGGCGGGGCCCCTCTGGGCTATGTGAGCAGCAGACACCTTTCCCTCGGGTCCCCTGGGTCGCTCTTCCTCTGGCCCCGCTCGTCTCTTTACGTGAGAGGGGATGCCCCGTCTGCCTGCTCTCTGGGGGGCCTCTGCAGGTCGCTGGAGGTTTTCTCTCTGTGTGCAGCTCTTTCCTGGGTCCCCCCAGACCCCTGGCTCTGTCTCTTCATCCCCGGAGCCCCGAGGTCAGCCTGGGCTCGCTCCCTGAGCCACGGCCTGACACCCGCTCACGGCAGTGGGCCCAGCCTTGCCCTTCTCCCATCTCGGGGGATCACAGTCCCTCGGTCCCTGGTGTCCTGTATCTCGAAAATTACTTGTTTTGCCTGTTTTGTCTTTGAGGTGGTGCCATTACTCCGTCCTGGCCAGTCCTGGGTGCACGTTTGCAAAGTGCTCTACTATTTACCAAGTATTTTTCCACATGCATCGTGCCCGTGGGTTGTCATAGCAACCGGTCAGCGCCATTTCCCCCAAATGACAGCTGCAAGCATCTCAGTGCAGGGGACAAAGGTGACTCAGGCCGTGGGGTTCCGAGGTCAGAGTGCACACCCCTGGCAGTAAGCATCAGGGTCTGGTTTCCTGCTGCCAGAGGCAGTGAGTTTTCCAAATGCGGGTCAAGGTTGCCGGCTCCGGCATGGGGTGGCCAGAAGGGACGGGAGGTGCACGCAGAGGCTCGTGGGGGAGGCAGGACGTGACCTGAGACCAGAATGGGTGACTTTGGGGATATAAGAGGAGAGGCCTCATCCTTGGAGGCCAAGCCGGTTTTGCTGAAGCATAAGGTCCAGAGGACGAGGCGTTCCGCGGGGAGCTCACTGCTGGGTGACTCCCACGCCCTCTCTGGTTTCCCCTGTGCCTTGAGCTGCATGACAGGTGCAGAGGCTGAGTGTCTCTCTCAGCGTCTGAGACCATGGACGCCGTCCAGACCTGTGACAGGTGGGGAAACTGAGTCAGGAGAAGGGCTGGCTCAGGGAGTGGCCGTCAGGGCTGGAGCAGGACTTGAGCCTCAGACCTTACGCCTTCCTTCACACTACAGCTTTCTTTCTTTCTTCTTCTTCTTTTTTTTTTTTTTACGTGGTTTCTCTTCCCACTTATTTATTTTTGCCCTCAGCTTGTGCATTTTTGTGCTATTAATATATAATTAGACACAGCTTTGGATTTCTTCCTTTATCTTCGGGGCACATGTTTATTTTAGACCCAAAAGCGACAAGCAGGAGGGGAATACTTAAGCTGCAGAAACACTCTAAGAATTTAGCTACAGGGCCCAGGAGCCGCTAGGTATGAACTACGGCAATGCTAAATAAAGCGCCTGGATCTCCGCCCTCGCAGGCGACGCCGTGACGGCACTTAGGTCACGAAGCTGCCGCGAACCTGTCCTTCGGGCGCTGTGTTTTTATCTTTATCACCCACCTGAGCGTAACCGGCAGCTCATTCCGTTTCTGGGCTCCCCTCCCCATATCCCTGCCCCGTCTTAGAGCTCACTGCCTGTGTCGTGTTACCAGAGCGCCGGGGTCGGTGAGGCAGCTCTTGGGACCCGCGCAGCGGTCACGGTCCCGGGGCGAGCTTTCTGCGTCAGCACGAGAACCACTGTTCCTCCGCCAGACCCGCGCCCGAGCTGGCCTCCTTGCCTGCATCTGTGAGCTGCTAGGGCTGTGGCCCCGTGTAGCGCACACGGGGGTCCCCACGCCCCACGACGTCACACACCCTTCTTGCTCACGGGGCTAGGGGGTGTCTGTGCTCTGCTGGGTCTGGCTGGGGTCAGCCAGGCACGGGTCAGCCCCCACCGTGTCCCTCATTCTAGAAATAGCAGCTACCGAGGCATCGTCTTCCGTGGCCAATGACAGAAACACGAGAGGCCCAGCCAAACTGTGCAAACGCTTCTCAAGACTCTTCCAGACTGTCCCGCTGACAACGCAAACTTTGAGATGCGTCTGAGTCCTAGGTGCCGGCCACCGCAACGTTGCACGGCAAAGGGAGGGCGCAACCTCCAGGGACAGTGATCCGGTCACCGCCCTCCCTGAAGCCTCTCTAGAGCTGCACCCTGGCCCCCGCTTTGGCCACAGAGCCTCTCGTGGGACGTCAGTCCCGTCTTGGGGAACCAGGTCCTGCTTCCCGCGTCCCTGGGGGTCTTGCTTCCTGGCTCCTCCGTTTTTCTCCTTGTAACGCTTCCTTGGGTGTCACTGTGTGCGTCTGGGTGGCCTTCTCTAAGCGTATGGCTTGCGGTGGAAGGTACCCTGGGTGGGAGAGCCCGTGCAGCAGCATCATGAATGTCCCAAACGGCTCACCGAGGTGGCTGCAGGGACCCCCCGCCCCATCTTCCTCACTAAGCGCGGACGTCATCAGCTGACAGATTCCGCTCAATGTGTGGGCGTTAAAGGGTGAGTGACTCTTCTTCTAACCGTGTTTCCTTGATTAGCGGTGAGGCTGAACACTTACAAATGTAGGTATTGGCCATCCACGGGTCCTCTTGCGTGAGCGGTTACGGGCTTTGCCCTCCCACCTTCCTGCTTCTAGACTGATGGGCTTTTCCTAACTGAGGAGCAGGAGTTTGCTCCGTCTACTCCTTGCTAATCTCTCGTCAGCTGTGCACCTGCACGTATCTTTTCCTGTATTTTTCCTTTGCTTGCAGAGTTTTTGTCGTAGAAGACGTTTTAATTTCCACTGAGTCAAAATGACTCTTTATTGAACGTCATGGGCCTTTTGACTCTAGTTGAATTAACCTTTCCTACCTCAAGTGTAGGAAGATATGATCTAGTATTCTCTCCGTAAAGTTTACTTTATACTAGGGATTTACTCCCCCTGGGATTTATTTCTGTGCATGGTATGAAGTAAGGACGTAACTTTATCTTATTATGGAGAGCCACTTCCTACGAATATTCCACGTTGATTGCACCCCGCCTCTGACACTTACCCAGCTCTGCAGGTGCAGACAGACCTAGCCGGGCGTCCCCTCGACCCCGTCGCCCGTTTCCATCTTGGCACCGGGGATACGAAGACTCCGCTCTTGGCACTCGCCAACCGTTGAGTCCAGAACGGACACGTTGACCTTCTGAATCTTGGCTGTTCTAGACCCTTTATTTTTCCTTGTTAATTTTCTGAATCTCTAGTAGTTCTGTAAAACACCCTATTGAAATTTGATTGGAATGTAATGACTTTAAAGACTATTTGGGGGGAAATTCACATCATGATGGGATGGAGTCTTCTCGTTAACGGACACGGCGTAGGTGGTAGTCATTGGCGCTTTGCACCGAGCATGCAGAGGTCGCTCACCTTCTGGAAACAGGCACATGGCACTTCCTGCCCTGCGGGAGGTGGGGTCCCACGACTGCCTCTGAGCGTGAGCGGCAGGGACGTGGTGCTTCTGGGGCGGGGCATGTCATTGCAGAGTGGCCTCCGGTGCTAGAGATGCTGCCTGCTCTGTGGTCCGGGGCCTCCTGCAAACCCAGGCGGATGGGAAGGGTGGGCGGCCCCCCAGTGGTGCGCAGGGTCCGCTGGCACTGGCTCGCAAAGGCCTGTGCGACGTCTTCTGGAACTTTGCAAGCCGCTTTAATTCACGTTGTTCCCTTGAAATGCACCATAACGGGCGTGTTTGCACCACAGAAATCTGTAAACACAATAAATCAATATTTCCATTTTTCCCTGATGAGCAGGGATTTTCATCTTATTTAAAAACTTTAAGTGGTGCTGTAGGGCCTGTTGACGAACACTTGCCAACACAGCTCCGAGCACGCCGTTGCTGGCACAGCCCTGAGATCCTGAGGCGTGTCTCACCCTTGCTGGAGCACCTCCTGCTTGGCTGGACCCCGTGCCTCCTTCGCGTCTTCTTCCCCGCGGAGGACGTGCGCGTCTCACTGTGATTCCTGCCGGCTTCAGGTTTGTGTCGCTGCTGGAGACTTTTAAAATTCATGTTTAAAAAAAAATCCCTTTTTTAATGTTTATTTATTTTTGGAAGAGAGAGACAGAGAGACAGAGCATGAGCAGGGGAGGGGCAGAGAGAGAGGGAGACACAGAATCCGAAGCAGGCTCCATGCTCCGAGCTGTCGGCACAGAGCCCGACGCGGGGTTTGAACCCACGGACCGTGAGATCACGACCTGAGCCGGAGTCGGACACTCAAGGAATGAATCACCGAGGTGCCCCCCCAGATCATGTTTTTTAACTGGTGATTGCTGTCATAAAAGAACACCTTTGACTTTGGTATTTCAATCGTGGACGCGGGAACGAGGCTGAGCTGTCCTGTTGGGTTGTCTGGACGGGCTGGTATTTTCTACAAAGATAGTCATGTTGCTACAAACAAGGACGTTTTGTCTGTTTCATTCTCGTTCTTATTCTACACTCTTTTTCTTCTCTTGTTGTATTGGCAAGTTCCCGAGGACGGGGTGTGAAGGGTGGCCTTGCCTTGCCAGATGCTGGAGGGGCTTGTAGACACAGGGCCCGGTATTTTCTGGTGCGTCGTACTCTCGCGAATCCAGGATGACCACATTTTGACCGACATGTGCAGAGACCATATTTCCAAATGAGGTGACATTCTAAGGAACATGCAATCTGGGGAACACTGCTCAATGCACTGGGGTGAGCATGGGGTCCGTGTGGGCTCATCCGTCGCGAGGATGGCGTACTCACCGCCAGGTCCCCGTAGGTGATCCAGCTGCAAAGTCTTATCCACGGCGTGCTTGCCGGGCCCAGCCCTGGTGCCAGTTGTGCTAGGACGCGTCTCCTGGACGTGGCAGGTGTGTCTGTAGGCGGCTGGAGGTGGAACACTTGTATTCGGCACCTGTGACAGGTGAGGGAGCTGGGCTGGGCAGAGGGGAGGCCTGGTGGCCGTGTGGTCACAACAGAGGCCTCAGCCAGTTGAAGAGTCTACGATGACCCTTTAGCACTGTTCGAATTGAAGCCGGAGGGTGAGGCCCTTGGCCTGTGTCTGGGTGCGAGCCACCCAGAAGGGGGCTCCCTCTGGCCAATGGCAATTCTGGGTGAGAGTCAGGTGTGACTGTCTCTGCCCATGACTCCTTATGGCTGGGGGATGGACCACCCTGGTCACAGCTCACATCAGCCCCGGCCTCCAGAAGGAGCCCAGTGCCTTCTTGGAATGTCCTGGCCATGTGTTGGGGTCCTGGCCCCACAGACACCCCCTCCCCTCCAGCTGAAATACTGATCCTGCGTGGCCCCAAGGACAGCCCATCCGGCAGATGTCTGACAGGAGTGGGGCCAAGGGTGGCCCATCATGTCCCCAACACCTGTTGTTATGGGCTGAAGTATGTCCCCAAGTCCACAGGCTGGAATGCTGCCCCCAGCACCTCAGCATACGACCGAATTTGGAGAGAGTGTTGTTCAGTTAAAATAGGGTCATTGGTTGTGTGACTCGTGTCCTTATAAGACAGGGGGTTTGGACACAGGCACACACAGAAGTGGGTGTAGACACGGGGAAGATGGCCGTCTGCGGCCAGGGAGTGGACTCAACCTCACGGCGCCCAGAGGAGCTCATCTGGCCGGCGCCCTGACCTGGGACTTCCGTCCCCTGCCCTGTGGGACAGTACATGCCTGTGTTTATGATGCTTGGTCTGCCGCGCTTCCTGTCACACAGCCCCAGGAAGCCCGCACACGTGGTGTTTTGCTTACCCTCCCAGTGCCCACAGAGGTGGGGGCTGTTATGGCCGTTTCAGACAAAGGGCCTGGGGCAGGAGAATCTGGGTGATCCAGGGCAGCCAGCCAGTAAGTTCTGGGAGCCAGGGTTCGCCCAGGGCCGCCTGAAACCAATGCTACCTTCAGGAGTATCTGAGAACTCTCCTGCGCAGGGGGTGGGGTCCCATCCATGGCATCGTGCCCCTTGGAGGTGCCTTGGCAGGGGCCCAGGCAGTGCCCTGGGACGGGTGGCGGAGTCTGGCTCAAAGAAGTCCGTCCAAATCAAGCGTTCAGACTCCGGGCCGTCCCTCACTTGTTGGACCCTGAGTAAGCCATGGTCGCCTAGAGAATCTCTCTCGTCCCCTCTCCCTAAAGCATCTGGGAGTCTCTGCACAGTGAAAACACGGCGACCCTGAAGCTCTTTATTCTTTGCCCATGTTTTCCGAGCTTTTTGCGGGAAGCGCCTGTAGCTTGTCCAACAGGAAATATGAAATAAAGCCCAAAATTTAGCTCCTTAAACCAATTCGGGTTTCCACGTTCCCCATCACATGGAGCGCGGAGGAATTGGGAAACGCGGGGCTTGTTAAACCTTACAGAGCTGACTCCTAACTCACCGAACGTCACGCGTCCTCGGCCAGTGACAGCAGATACGCCTTTTAACCAAATAGCTCCTGACATATTATTATGGTGATTAACTTGTTTTTGGCTGAATTATATTTGGCTACTTCGCAACCCGTTGGTTTTGGCCCAATTACACCTTCCGTGTGGCTTCCTGGTCCGTAAAATGAGATGCTGGCGTGTAACTCACAGAAACGGACGAGGGAGCAAAATGTCCAAGAGACTAACCCGGGCCTGGCGCACGGCTGGGGCCCGTGTGCGCTCCTTGCCTCCACTTGGAAGGACCCACACCGGCCGTGCATGTGGTCACTGGTGCATGAGCACAGACGCGGGCCACCTGCCCCTGTCCGTGTGGCTCCCAGGGCCGTCTGGCAGGCCCTGAGGACACACGGCTGGCCCATGACTCGGTTCCCACGTCACCGTGCCCTCCAACCCCAGCAGGGCGTCCGAGTTCTCAGCTCTCTTAGGAAACGAACTCCCCACTCTGGTAACCAGAGACCCAGGGGGTTCTGACAGTTCTTAAAGAAAGCAGTGACAGCGGGGCTGCGTGGGAGGACGGGGTGACGCAGGCCCCTGCCAAGGAGTGGCTCCTAGGGAGGGGCGTCCCACAGATCGCCGGCCTACAGAGGCACCCACCCGACTCCCTGTGGGCCGGCTGCTGCGACAGGTACCACTGGGCGGCTGGGCAGCTCAAGTCCGAGGTCGCAGTGTCAGCAGGCCTGGTCCTCCTGAGGCCTCTCCTTGGTGTGTGGTCGGCGGCCCCTCCCCGTGTCCTCACGTGGTCATTCTCTGCTGCGTGTCTGCGTCCTGGTCTCCTCTTCTTAGAAGCACTCAAGTCAGATTATTTAGGGCCACGCACAGGACCTCAGTTTACCTTCGTCACCTCCCTAAGGGTCCCCTTTCCACACACAGTCACCTAGGAGGTGCGGGACGTGGGATGCAGGGTCTGCATTGTGAACGCGCACAGGTGGGGGACAGATGGGCTGTGAGGGAGAGCGGTGAGTGGGAGGGCGGAGCCTCGGCTCAGGTGCCGGTCCAGGGACCGATGGGCTGTCCTTGCGAGACCTCCCCGGGCCTGGCTCCTCCCGGGTTTCCCGCCTCCAGGAGACAGGGGTGCAGTCGTGCCCGGCACCCTGCAAGCATGCTGGTGGTCGAGGCCCCTCTCTCCCTGCTATCTGCTCGCTGTACGGGACCCTCATGGACACTGTGTGCGTGTGCGTTTGTTCCCCGAGGGAAAGCTGTCGCTGGAACAGCCAGGAAGAGCGAGGGCCCCGGAAATCTGCAGATTTCCTCTCTGCAGACCCGAAAATTACCGACGCAGCCAGCTGGAGCCGGCGTGGTGACCTAGGGAGTGCTCCCCACGGCCCAGGTGCTCCAGAAACCGTGCATCGGATTTCCCTCGGGAGCCCGGCTCCCCAGGCCCGCGGAGCCGGAACCCCCAGGGCACTCTGCAGTGGGCACTTGGGCAGTTTGGAAGCCAGAGCGGGCCCCCTCCCATCCAGGATTATGGAAGAGGAGACTGAGGCTCACAGGGTCAGAGGGACACATCCAAGGGCAAATGGCAAAGTAGTGCTAGAGCTGGGACTCAAGCCCGGCCCCCTGGGTCCCCCGAAGCACCAGGTCTGCGGCTGGTCGGAGCCCAGGCCCGGCCCTGCCCCTTGGCGGCTGTGTGTGGGGTTGACAGACAGGGAAGTTCAGCAGTGTCCCCCGGTGAGAGGCCGCCGGTCACCTTCTGGTGCCTGCTTCCAGGGCTTGTGAGGACTGCAGGGGCCCTGGCCCCCTCTCGCAACCCCATTCCATGCGGCCACCAGTCTGGTCACCTCTGCCTTCCACAGCGGGGTTTCCTCGGGTCCCAGAGCCCAAGGACGGTCTCGTACGGGGGACAGGTGCAAGGGGAGGCCCGTGTGGCTCTGTCCCCCCTCCCCGCAAAGGGCTGGCGTGGGTCTCCCAGCAGGCCGGCCATGCCCGTGTTTGCCAGGGGACCCGTGGAGGTGGGTGGGTGGGGGCGGCTGGGGGGTCAGGGATGGGGGAGGGGGTGGACGGGGACCACAGTGGCTCTCACGCCACGGTCAAGCCCTGATAACAGTGTCGGGCACAGCCTGTGGCCGAACAAGGCTGGCTGTGTCGAGGCCCCGCCTTGTCCCTCAATCGTATTCAGAATTCGGTTCCTGATTATTACATCACAGAAAAACTAGATTTTCTGCAATTTTCCTGAACATCACTGAAATGAGGCTGGCGTGTCGAAAAGGACGCCCTGCCAATGGAAGGAATAAAGGAACCCTAAATAGAGACGCCACGTTCACGGGCTGGGGGGTGTGTCGGGACGAAGATGTCACCTCCACCTAGTGGCTCCACAGGCTTCACACACGTCACCCCCGCGGTGTGGACACATCTCCGCGCTCCTGTGCGTCGGCGATGGGGCCACACGTGTCTGTGGACTCGGGCCTCCTCTCCGGGCACCCACGTCCCTGCGACTGGGCCTGCCTGGCATTCCTCCTGCCCAGGCCGACTGCGTGACTGGCTTTGGGCATCAGGGGCAGGGGAGGGAGAGCCTTGGTGACCACTGCCCCGTGGGCTCCTCCGGGCCCTGGAGCGGTGTGGGGGACTCGTGCACGGTGGGCCCCCCGGCTCTTCTCTTACTTCACTGACCACAGCTTGGAGCAAAGAACACCATGTCCACTGCCCAGATGGAGAAATCGGGTCACCCCTGGGGCACAGAGTGAGTGGGAGGCAGGCCTTGAATGCCGGTGCCAGCCCTGCGCCCTGTGCTCTGGGCCGGGGGCCTTGCCCGCCCCCTCCTGTCTGCTTCAACCTCCCCGGTTTCACTGTTTGGGCCTTGGCACCTGGACTGTGGGGCTGAGCCTGTCGGCTCTTGGGTCCGGGCTTAGAGCCTTAGGACGTCCTTTCTGGACACAGTGGCCCCGGTCTCTGCTGAACAAGTGAGGAGGCTGAAGACCAGGGCTCAGGAGCTGCCACGGGCAGAGCTGGCCCCAGAGGCCACCCCCACCTCCAGGCCTCCCTGCTGGGAGGAGCCTGGCAGTAATGGGGCCGGCTGTCCCGGTGCGGGCTGCCCCTCCAAGGGCATCCGGCTCCTGGCTCCCGCGGGTCCCTGCAGAGATCCACTGCTTCCGGGACTGGGAGGAGACCCAGGCCTCAGTTCCTTCCAGAGACTCTTCTTCCGGGCGCCAAGCGCCTGGGGCAGAGATGGCATCTGCTGGTGACCGTTCCTCTGCCGGCGGGAGGCGCGAGGGAGGCTCCGTGCGCCTGGGGGGCCCCGGCTGGCTGCCGCGTCGGGGGCTGGTAAAGCCATCCGGCTCTAAGCCAGCCTCGGCTGGCCCCGATTCCTCAACAAAAAAGCTGGTTTCTCCGGACGTGGAGGGACATTTCCTTTGTCTGGCAGAGTGGCTGACATTTGGACGGGACATGTTCGGCCGAACGCGGTGAAGTTATGTGGAATTGTTGCCTCCACCTTGTTGCTCCGCGTTCTGAGATGTCCCATGTAATTGCACGTGCC
Organism: Acinonyx jubatus; assembly: GCF_027475565.1. Lineage (NCBI taxonomy): Eukaryota > Metazoa > Chordata > Mammalia > Carnivora > Felidae > Acinonyx > Acinonyx jubatus. The sequence goes on from NC_069394.1 coordinate 2,150,268, forward strand.
CTCGGCGTCGGCGTCCTCGCTGCCACCGCGGAGTCCAGCGCCATGGTTGACAAAACACGTGCCGCCGTTCGTCAAGCCGGACTCTGGCCCTGGTGGCAATGTAGTGGCCAGGCTGTCCCCTGCGCTCCGAGCACCATGTTCAGATGCATCCGTCAGTGCCGTGGGGGGACCTTCCCAAGGCCCAGAGCGGGGCCTGCGCAGCCTGGTCCATAGGCGGGCTCCCAGCGCCCACGTCCCGCAGCAGGAGCCCCAGGGGGCGCCCAGGCCCCCGGCTCCTGGGGTGGGCGAGCGGACGTCCTGCAGCAGGTCCCGGCCGTTGGCCAGCAAACCCACCGAAACCCAAACCTGGGGGCCTACGCCTCTCTCCGGCCCTCACCGAGACCGTGGGGCAACCCTCTCCACACAGGGCCGCCTCTCTTTTCCACCCTCTCCAGGCCACCACCCTCTGCCCACCGGGATTGCCCTCCATCCCTCGGCCGCTGAGGCCTTTGGATGGTGGACTCTCACCGCCCACCCTCCACTCACAGACCTTGTCCTTTTGCACACAGATGCCTGGACTATTGAGGTCCCCAGTGGGACCCCGAGGACACGGATGGGCCCAGAGCGGCAGGAGCTCCTGACAGAGCCGACAGGAGCCCTTCCGAGACGTGGATGTGAGCAGGAGACCCTGCTCGGTGGGGAGATCCCCACTGCTGGCCAAGTGCTGCCTCTTTCCTGCTTGCACAAAGTCCTGCACAGTGTGTGGCCGACCCACAAGGTGCCCAAGGAAGCCAGAAGGTGCCCAGGATGTACCCATGGCGGGCGGCCCAGGCTCCTCGGAGGGTCCTACCGGTGAGAGCTTGGCAGGGGGGCGGCAGGCCCCACTGGGCCCCGCATGGAGCCGGGGACGCTGGTCCTCTGTGAGCTCCACCAGCATTGTCCTTTCCTCGGCTGCCGTAACACAGCGCGTGCCCGTCACCCAGGGCCGGACTGAGATGTGCTCTCCAGCCTGAGGCGTGTGGCTGAGGGGTCTGTTCTCGCCGAAATGCAAGTCGTGGACATTAGAGACTTTGGTCAGAAGCTGAGAGCTGGGAGGGGCGCGAGAAGGGCTTGCCCAAGGTCGCGGAGCAAGTCAGGGTCAGGGGCCAGGAGAAGACTCCACGTACCTTCCCGACGGCCCCCTTGGGTTCTACCGAGGCCGGCAGCAGGCTGGACGCTGCCCCCTCCCTCCCCTCCCTCCTCCCTCCCTCCGTCCTTCCTTCCTCCTTGTGGAAGAACACAGATAACATACAACGTCCCATCCTAGCCCCTTCCCGGCCCGCGGCCCCGCGCACGGAGCACATTCTGTGTTGTGCCGCCATCACCTCCGCCCGCCTCCCAAACTTTCTCCTCTCCCCAAACTGACACTCTGACCCACGACACAGGGATGCCCCTCTCCCAGCCACCGGCCCCACGGCCCGCTCCGTCCCTCTGAGCGCGAGGACTCCGGGGCCCTCGTGGGAGTGCGGTCCGGCAGTCGTGTTCCTTCTGTGACGGGCCACCTCACTGGCACAGTGTCCCCGAGGCCCAGCCCCATCCGTGTCCGCCCTTTATCAGGCTGAGCGAGATGTCACGGTACGAATGCCACGTTTCATTTGCCCGTCGGTCGGTCGGGGGGCACTTGGGTTGCCCCGCGCTGGCTGTGGTTACTGGGGCCGTGCTCGGAATCCCCCGCGTCCACTGCTTCCCCGACAGCGCCCGCGCCTGGGTGCTGGGCTGCACCCACGCGCCCCTCGGCATCAGGAAGCCCATGGGCGATTTGCCCCAAGGCCTTGTTTGCGCTCAGGCTCGCATCCCCCGACAGACCCTTTGGGGTGCGATGACCAGGTCAGCTCTTCTGCCGCTTCGAGCATGAACTCTCCGTGGCTCAGGGGAGAGTCCGGTCCACGCCCGCCAGGAGCACCCGGCTCGCCGCCTCCCAGCGCAACAGTTAATGGCGCAACGCTGACCGAGAAGAACAGGGCATCGAGTGCCGCCTCAGCTGCGATCTCCTTCGTTGCTGGGGAAGGTAACGGACTTACCTCCGTGTGTGTCTGGCATCCGGAATTCCTGCTTTGTGGAGTCTCTTTTCATGTGTTTTGCTCAGTGTTCAGCATGGGGCTTAGTATTTTTGTTATCAGTTTGCGGGAGCTCCTGACATAACTGGAAATTAGCATTGTTATAATTGACAAAAAGCTCTCCTGGCCTTGCTGTGCCGTGCAGTTCTGATTATGTTGTGTGACACACGGAAATGTAATTTATGTTATCAGACAGCACGCTCTGTGTTTCCCCCTCTGCGCACAGGAAGCCCTTGTCCACGCAGGGGCCGGACGAATCTCCACCCACGTTTCTTTGTAGTTATTTCAAAGGCATTTTTGAACATTCCCAGTGGGCCTGAGCTCAGAGGAAATGCGGAGCCCCAAGCTCCTCCTGGCTCCCGGCGGCCACGGCGGCCAGGGTGGCCAGGGTGGGGTGGGGTTCAGGGGCCCCGGTCTGCATTCTGGAAGCTTCCTGGGAGTTTCAGGGAGATGTTACCTGCGCGGGGCTGGGCCCGCTGTCCTTGCCTCAGGAAACCCGTCAGCACCCACTGCCACCACCAGGTCCTGCCCGTTTCACCCTGCAGACCGTCTCTCGTCACCCCTGCTGTCCTCAAACGTCACTCGGGCACTGCCTCTCACTCACCAACATGTCCCTTTGCTGGGATTCCTGGCGCTCCCCCAGGCAGGTCCCCATGTCTGTCCCCGGGCCTGGCACGCGGTAGGTACTCATAAGGAACAGTAGCTGGATGAAGGCCTTGCCAGGGTGACGGCTGTTCACAGCCTGACACGAGCACAGAATGTAGGCAATTGTAACTGAGTGTCATCTGGAGCGTCAGCTCTGAGAGCCCCACCAGACGTGCACCCGATGTGACATGAGGTGGGTCCCTCCCCTCCTCACCCCAGGGCAGGGGGCGGTCTGTCTCTTTCTCACTGTGGGGTCTGCCCTGGGACAGGTGGCAAGGGGTCACACATGGGGTGGCTCTTCTGGGTTCTCAAGGGCAGCCGGGCAGAGGGTGTGGCCAGATTCCCCAGAGGGGGCTGGCGAGAAGGCAGTGGGGCAGGGACCCCCCGCTTCCCTCCAGGGTCCGCCCTAGCCGCACAGGCAGGCTCTGGCTGGGAGTCCTGCTGACCTCCCGGGGCCTGTCCTCACATCCAGGGGGCTTTCCCTTCCTGTTCTGGCTCAGCTGTCACAGTCACGAAAGCGTTAGGCTGCCTGCCCTCCGCGGGGCTCTCATGGGACTCGCGACCCCGAGAGCAACCACTCCAGGCCACAGAGAGGAGAGACCAAGCAACTGAAACAGACAGGGTGCTTTATCCACTCAGGTGAGCTCTGTGGGCTCACGACCTCGGAGTCCCTAGACGCCCCTCCCAGCCGGAGGAGTCTTCGTGAGGCCGCAAGAGAACCTTCGAGTCTCTTGTCTCTGAATCCTGGGGCTTCCCAAGGAGACTCTGGGTGGGCATCGGGCCTGGAGACGAGGGGAGGAGCCCTGAGGACCAGGCTGCCCTTGGTGAGGCCCTTCCCCGGGCCTGGGACGTCGTCTGTGGCCCGGGAGTCACCCGGTCACCCCTCGACCCTGCACGCGTGTTGGTAAAGAGCATTCGCCCCCCCTAAGCGGGGAACCTTGACTCATCCCAGCTGCCGGAAGCATGATTTGGGTGGAACCATGAAGTGGAGCTAAACCAGTGAGTTTTTCACTGCTGTGTTTCCCCGACTCCCATCCAAACTCGCAGAAGGAGAGCTCCGAGGTCTCCTTCTGCACACATGTGCTATGTGCATGTGGTATTTTCCTGCCCGCGGATAGAACTGCCAAATTAATGCAGAAAATCCCGTAAAAGGGCTCTATTTCCATTGACTTAGAGATAAGTAAGCATTTACCTATAAATTAAATATTCTTAAAATTCCCAGAAATGGAGACACTAACTTAAATGCTTTTCAAGTTTCTGTGACTTGGGTAAATCTTTGGTAAATAAGGTTAGTTTCGTGTTTCTGGTTTAATAAGAATTAAATTGTCTGGGTTATCTGAATCATCAGCGTCATGTATCATAGGGACGTACGGTTTTAGTCTCCTTGGGTTTACTAGTCAAAATGTGGTAGTATAATCTCTGATGTGCCAGATGTTTAACATTATAAAGATTACTATTAAATTTTTTTGTTGTAATTTATTTAATTTGAAAGAGAGAGCAAGAGTGTGTTAGCAGGGGAGGGGCAGAGAGAGAGGGAGAGAGGAGCCCAAGCAGGCCCTGTGCCGTTGGCAGAGACCCTGACGTGGGGCTCAGTCTCACAGGCCGCGAGATCATGACGTGGGCCGGAATCAGGGGTCGGACGCTCAACCGACTGAGCCACCCAGGCGCTCCACGTCACAAAAACTGTTAATTCAGCCCAAGAACCAATGCACAGGAGCCAGAAAAACGGGCCGCGTCATCTCCATTACTTCGTGTGTTTCAAGCAGCGTGGAAAAACAAATGCAAAAACCCCCCGTTGTGTTTCACTTCTTAAGTTTCGGCTTTGTGATACTTGGCCCAAATGCACTGGCTGTAAAAACAGTCAACGCCCTTGACCTGACGGCCGGCTTTGTCCGCCCCAAATCACGTGGGTCCTTCTCGGTCAGAGGACGCACGGAACGTTCATCACCAAGCCCGAGTTTGAGGTTGTGCAGTTAGGGTTCCTTGTGTTTACGCGATAGAGGGAGTCTGCTCGCAAACGTGTGCGTTTTGCCACCTTGAAAAATAAGACCGGAAGGAGGTACGGAACGCCGGTGTGTGACGAGCGTCCATTGCCAGGCTGTCTCCATCACAGAAAGGGCACCGACGGTGAAAAGTTACAGTCGACGTCAGTAACAGAAACGGCCAAAAATAATCAGAGAAACAACCTCGTACGCAAGGAGGGCAGGATGTGCGTGTGATAAGGAAACACACCAGGTACCAGGGACGCGTTTTTGTTCAGGGAAGAACCGAGCTTTGCCCTCAAGGAACGTGACCGGCTGCTTCCTGAGAAGAAAGACCCGCCTGGTATAGACGTGGTACACATTTGTGGCAGAGGAACTGTGCGTGTGGTCAAGCCGGCTGAGAGTGAACGGATTTGTTTACGAGGCTTTCGAAACATGAGCTCAGTCGTAGACGGATGGGGAGAGTGGGCTTGGTTTTCTCTCCGTTACAACAATGTGCTCTTGGATTATTGTCAGCTCTTCTGATTCTGAGAGGGTTTTTCATTACCTTTGAGCTAAGCTCCCGAGGAGGCAGAGCCTGTGTCTTATCAGAATAATTTTCGTGCTTCACGTGAACCGCGTTCGTTTTTCATGATTTACCAGAGGCTAAGCATTGCTCTGCGGTGACCCGTGCTCCTATTTACGCAAGTGTTGGGAGCTTTTGGCATCTTTGACAACGTCCCCAAATCAAATCCTAAGTGGAATTTTGATCTCAAACTGACCTTGAGATTTTCCAGCTGGTCTCGGGGAAATCTCAAAGGATTTGTTCTTTCGCCTTGTGAAGAAAGACGTGTCGACAAAATAATGTGGTTTATGGACTGTGCTGAGTAACATGACGAGTGTGGGCCAATGAGGAGAGAGGCTCAGGCTTCCCTAGATTGTCCACGTGGGACAACGTTGGCAACGTGGGTGTTCCAGAAACCGTGTGGAGCCCTGGATGTGTGTCCGCAAAGGGGCCCCGGGCGGTCTCGTCTGGACTCGTCTGGTTTTTGTTTTCCCCTGATTCTTCCCTGAAAGTGTTTGCAGCCAGCTACCGACCAGAATGTGTCGTCGTCTCCAAGAAGGGGCCCCTCTGAGGCCCCAGGAAAGGGCTGTGTCGCGTGCTTGCAGACGAGCTTTCGGAGGTGTTCCCTGAAGCGCTCTGAGAGCACCCCCCTCCCTGGGGTTGAGTCAGGACCCCCGGATCCCCCCAGAAATGCTGATGGGCTCGCGAAACTGCTAGCCCAGGACCCAGCAGAAGGGGAATTAGAGCATCGGCCGAGTGGACAGACGCAGGCTGATCTGGGTGCGAGAGACCCCGTCCCGTTCTCTTATCCGTACTTGTAAGAGCGAGGCACACGGACCTCTGTGAACAGAAGCGAAACCCATACCTTTCCTGCCTGCCTGAGCCCCGCGGAGTCTGAAGACCATTCCCGAGTATCCTTGCTTAATGGCAACGTAATTACCTCTGTGAGTTCAGCCAGAACCTGTCCTCCTCGTACTAGAACATGATAGGAAAAATCGGTTAGATAACGAGGGCTTAGACTGGAGTTTCATATTTGAAAAGGACGACCGAGCCGTTTGAAAGGACTCAGCTTGACTCTACGGAGACAGTGCTTCCAAAGCCCTCTCAGAAACGCCTGCCTGGCACCCGGCTCCCTGGGTCCCCAGCGTCGCACATGACTACAGGCGATCATGTCCCGGCACGCCTGGAAACCGTAGGACATTTGGGGCGACCTTGAGAAGAGACAAATTCACCTCAATCCATGGGAACCGCAGGCAAAACCCAGCGGTGGGTGCTTGGCTCAGTTTCCAGCCTCGAGAGGCTTTGGAAGTCCTCGCTGGGAATGCACACGAGACCTTCCAGCTAAGCAGGCCTGAAACCCTTGTGGTCGGTGGCCACTCTTGCCGCACTTACAGAAAGCATCAGGGCCAGTCTCACGAGGCCAGACTCCCTCTGTAAACAAGAACGCCCTGACTTTGGCCGTCTTTGCTCCCACAAGCGTGTGACTGGAGAGAGAAAGGCAGCGTTTTGGTAGAAACGACAGCACGCCCTCGTGGGTCATGAGGCGCGTTCCAGCCGCTGCCTCTGAGCTGTGTGCGCCCGCTTCTGAACTGGACCCTGCCAGCGTGCGCAATTTGTCGGGGATTAGCGTTTCGGGTGTGCTCCCGCCCTCCCTCCCCGGCACCCGCGGCCGTCCCCGCACACTGACGCCGGGCGACCTGACCTCACGTTGGCCGCGGCCTAGCTCAGGGAGCCGGTAAGGATGGGCCACCTCACGCTCCCAGGAGAGGCTCGAGACCGTCCTCGCTCCGCCGGCTGAGGACACTGGAGCCCAGCGTCTCGAGATCTCGGCCGGCTGCTCCCTGGACCCAGACACCGCGTCCACAGTCTGTCCCGGCCGCCTTTCTCCTTTTGTTTTCATAGAAGCTCCCGTCGCTGAAGGCCTGCCTGCTTCCCTCGCCCAGTAGGTGCCCTCCGCTCCCAGGTGCTAACGGTCCCTCACTGGACTTTCTGAGCCACAGACGATCCAACGGGAAGTGGGCGTATATGCCACGGAGGATGACGGGTGTCGGCCACAAAGACCCCAGGCTCCTGCGGGTTCCGTCCTGGGCGTGTCCTGGGGAACCAGAGTCCTATCAAGTCCCACCCTTGTGATCTGATCAAATCCGCCCTCCCCCGGGTGAGGTCGGGTCACCTGGCTGCCTTCACCAAGAATCCTGTTCGGTCTGTTTAGCCAGAAGCCCTCCCCCTCCCCCACGATGTCCCTTCTTGGTAGTTTTCCACACTGACCCGTCCCCCCCCCCCCCCCGCCGCCACCTGCTCCTTGGCTATAAACCCTTACTTGCCCTGATTTTTGGAGTTGGGCTTGGTTCTTTTATTTTTTAAAAAATTTTTTAAACATTTATTCATTTTTGAGAGACAGAGAGAGAGCGTGAGGGGGGTGGGGGGCAGAGAGAGAAGGAGACACAGAATCGGAAGCAGGCTCCAGGCTCTGAGCCGTCAGCACAGAGCCCGACGCGGGGCTCGAACTCACAAACCGTGAGATCATGACCTGAGCCGAAGTCGGATGCTCAACCGACTGAGCCCCCGGGGCGCCCCTGAGTGTGGTTCTCTATTGGAATCGCTTGTCCTTCCCTGTAATGGTTCCTGAAAAAGTCTGTCTTTACCCTTCACCTAGGACCAGCTCTGCTTCTCCAACCAGGTAACAGGCTGGGAGCCCCAGTAGGCCCTCCGCTGGGGGGGTTGTCCTGACTCCTCAGGGAAAACCTCCCTGGCAGGATTTTAGGGTGTTGCCCCCCAGGCCCGGGGCCATGGGAGGGAGGGACTCAGTGTGGGCTGGACCAGTGACCGCTCTTCCTGTCGCGCACCTGGGGTGGACAGGCCTTGTCGGAAGGCCCCCCGGATGGAGCAGGACGAGGAGAAGGAAGAGGTCCCTATGCTGGGGCTGCAGCGCCCCCTCCCTGAAGACAGCACCACCTCCAGACGGCATCTCCGTGCGTGGGACCCTGAGGCTGTCTCCTGACCTGTGTCCGTCGGGGAGGCTCTGAGCAGGAGCCAGACGGGCCCCTTCCCAGCAGGAGCTCAGGCAGCCTGCTTCCCGCTTCAAGTCTCTTGCTCTCGGTGGCCTGGTTTTCTTGTTCCGCTGTGGGCTGCACGCTCGAATGCCTGTCTCCCTCCCTGGAGAGTGAGCAGTGAGGTCAGGGACCCGCAGCCTCTCATCCACTGTGGCGCTTTCTGTCCTGGGAGAGGGCCTGACACCCGTGGGCATCTGTCCAGGGGACGAGCAGTCCTGACCTTCACGGGCACCTCGACCCTGGTGCCGACCACCCAGCCTGGTGGCCTCCCCGGCAGGAAGTGGGGGACACACCTTTGGGCCTGTGCTGCGGGAGGGGCACCGGTCTGCGTAAGAGCTCAGATGGCGGTGGGGCTCCAGGAGTGCCGTCGTCATAGGACTGACGAGCCGAAGGCAAGCGACCCTTGTTTGCCCGCTCCTGATGAGCCTGTGCCCCGGCTTGTGTAACTTCCCTGACTTTGCAGAATAACAAGGCTTATAAAATGCTCTAATTTGCATTCGGCATTAAGTCAGTTGGGCTTTAGAAAATGAATCTCAATTAGTCAGTTTTGACAAACACTCCCTCCCAAAGAATAGAGGAGGCCGACGGGACGCAAAAGTGGGGTGGCGGGTGGGGCTCTTCTCTGCCCCGTTCACCTGTGACACAGTCCAGGTGTCTGAGACCCTCCCGCGGCCTCGGAAAAAGAAAGTATAAATCAGAGAGGCCTTAGCTCGTGACTCACGAGATCGGGGAAGACGCTTGCAGGGCAAGGACTTGGGGATCGGCGGTGACTGGCTTGCTCGCCGGGGAAATCCGCACTCCCAGGATGCACCTGTCCTGGGGTCCCAGACAGGGCGAACTAGACTTGTTGGCTATAGCTGCCACGGAGGTCAGGACGACTTTTTAAAAAGAAACGGCCAGGGGCGCCTGGGTGCTCAGCCGGTTAAGCGTCTGACTTCGGCTCAGGTCACGATCTCACAGTTCGTGGGTTCGAGCCCCGCGTCAGACTCTGTGCTGACAGCTCAGAGCCTGGAGCCTGCTTCAGAATCCGTGTCTCCCTCTCTCTCTGCCCCTCCCCCACTCATGCTCTATCTCTCTCTCAAAAGTAAATAAACATTTAAAAAAATAAACATAAAATAAAAATAAAAAGCCAGGGGCGCCTGGCTCTTGGGGTCGCATAGGAGCACCTGCCTGGGGTTTCCTGCTGCTCAGAGTTGCCGTCGGCTGGGCTCAGCTTTTCATAAATCTGTTGTGCGCGTCCACGACTCATGGGGAAGTTGCTTTGGATGGAATTGTGTTCCCATCCCCCCCCCAACATGTGGAGCCTGAAGTCCTGGCCCCCAGTGTGGCTGTGTCTGGACACAGGGCTTTCAGGAGGCCTCATCTGACAGGATTGGGGGCCTTATAAGAAGAGGACGATCTCACGAGGGGCACGGCGAGAAAGCAGGAAGGTGCCGTCCCCGAGCCAGGACTGAGTTGGCCGACACCCTGATCTTGGGCTTCCAGCCTCCAGAGCTGTGAGAAGTGAGCTTCTGGTGCTTCAGCCGCTCAGTCTCTGGCGACCGGAGACCAAGACGGGGCTCTGCAGCTGCCCTTCTGCGCCCCGCGGTCCGATCCAGCTCTCTCTGGTTTTGTCAATCGGAGCTCTACAAGCCGGACGTTGGGCTCCTTAAGGCAGGTGTGGAAATGGCCCTGGCCAGCTGGCCCTTGACCCGATAATTAAGAAGGCTTTACTGTGGGTGCTGTGTTGTCGTTGACGGTATCGCACCCCCACCCCCCGCAAACAGAGCCCCTTCCCAGCCATCATTATGTGGACTCCCCAGCCTCCAGGGAGGCAGGCAGGCATTCCGTGAAGAAACTGAGGTGCATGGAGAGTGAATGGCTTTCCTGAGGTCAGAGGCTGCAAGGACCTGGCCTGGACTCATGCCCAGAAACTACAAAGAATATTTATTCTCAGGAAAAGAATATGACCTTGAGGAAGCACTTAACGTTTCCAGGTCCCGCCCCAGGGAAGTTGTTGGGAGGTCGAGGTGAATTCCCTGCCGGGAGCCAGACCAGACGGTGTGGGCACAGCCAGGCCTGCCAAGGACAGGTGTTCAGGTTGTTCACTGCCCAACTCAAGAAGAAGCACTGTTCACATAACATACTGTATGAGTCACAGCCCCTTAGAGATGAACACAGTGGTCCCGGTGCCTCCAGGGCCCCTCAGTCATCAGCCAGCAATGGATGCTGACTCGTCTACTTTTTCTAGGGAACACACCGGAAAGAGGCAAGTGACCTCAGCCTGGCCCTAACAGTCTGGCTGGGATGGCTAGAAGATACCGGACACAGTTCGTGGTGTAATCACGTGTGGTCCCCTGGGCGGGCCAGCCAAAGAGACCTGCGGTCCATTCTCGGGGCTGCATGGGCTTGGCTCACACTGGGAGGCTCTCAGGTTGGTCTCGCGGAGCAGCTCGTCCTGGGTTGCTTAGCAGGTAAACACGGAGGCCGAGGGAGCCTTGGGCTTGTTCTTCATTCTCCCAGGCCTTCCTGATCGATGTCACTCTGGAGAAAGCCCAGGCAGGGGAGCCGGGATGAGAGATGTCACTTGCCAGCAGGCCTTGCATGGCCTTATTCAAATCTGCGGGCCTGGGAGTGGATTTGGGAGGGCTCCTGCTGTGCTCATTCCCCACCAAAATGAGGTTCACATCCAGGGCTAAGGGATGCAAATCTCCTCTCTCTCTCAGTTCAGATCAGAGAAAAGAGGCAGCAGCTGCGGCTGTTTTCACACCGATGGGTCCAAATGCAACACGCAGGCCACGCACGTTCCCTCTGGAGCACGTCCCTGCGTCTGTGAACCTGGACACACACGGGCACCGAGTGGTCATTCACCCGACTGCAGACGCAGGAAAGTGCTCACACTACCGGCAAGTGTGGGACCACATGTTTCACGTCCCTCCAGACAGTCACGCACCCGAGTGCGTGCAGACACATGAGCACACACACGTGCTCCCGGACGCCAGCTTACATGGGCATTTAGGCCACAGGTGTCCTGGAAGGAGACCTGTGTGGCCCACGCACTGTCTGTGTAACGTCCCCAGTGGTTAAAACTCAGAGATTAAAAGCATCCATAAAAGAAGCTATCAGAAGTTCAGTGGCGACATTGATTTTTGTGGCTGTCAGAGCTGAGTGAATAAATCCCAAGTGGCATTTAGTAGCGGGCCTTCCCACCGAGGGCTGGCGCTAGCGAGGACCAGAAGCCGATAAGTGTTTACGGCCTTGTTTAACGTGCAGCCGGCGGCAGAGGGGGTCAGAGACGTCCAGGACTCTGTACGGACCTTAGGGTCTCCTGGACTGTGTTGTGCTGACTCCTTTGTGGGGCAGATGCTGCTTTCTGTTCCTGGGAAGCCATCCAGAGCCAGCGGAGGGCCCTGAAGGCCACCCAGGGACAGGCGGTCCCTTCCTCCCCCATAGCTCAGGGTCACCGTGCCTCCAGGTGCACCTGGAAAGCTCTCTCCTTCCTGTCCCCTCCTGGAGCTTGAGATTGTCCTGAGTTCGTCACCAGCCTGCCTGGGCCCTGACCACCTGCTGCTAGGTCAGAACCGTGTCCCCAAAACTCCTATGTTGAGTCCTAACTCCCAGGACCTCCAAATGTGGTTGGAAACCAGGGCTTTGAAAGAGAAGATGAAGGTAAAATGAGGTCATATCGGGTCCCCAATCCAGCGTGACTGGTGTCCTTCTAAGAAGAGGAGGTAAGGACACGTACTAGGGGACAGCCACGTGAGGACACAGGGAGGGGATGGTGTCCACACACCACAGGAGAAGCCTCAGGAGGACCGGCCCTGCCCGCACATGGGTCTCAGACTCACAGCCTCCAGAGCCTGGAGGAAATGCATTTCTGCTGCTCAACCCCCCGGTCTGGGCCTGCTTTGTCACAGTGGCCGAGCCGACGGACTCTCTCCAACTCCATCAACTCCTTACTCATCACTCCTCAACTCCATCACTCCAGCCTGTATGACCATCAGTCCTCACCTCCATCACTCCATCCTGTATGACCTCCAGATGCTGGTCCCAAGCGAGCCCCTGCCCCGGCCACGTGCAGCCACACCGTTGAGTCTTTTAAAGAGATTTGAATAATAAGAAAGAAGTCCTGTCCATTTACCGCCACAGTTGACGTCCTTGAAGCTGTGGGTCCACACTTCCGCCTGCATCGTTTCTGCTGGCCCTCGGGCCGGCCGGCGGGTGCCCCCAGCGCTCCTGCGGCCCCAGGCGGTGCAAGCCCACCTTTGCGTCTGAAATCTTTGTTCTGCCTTTGTTTTTGAGAGATGGTTTTGCTGGGTATAGAATTTTCGGTTGGCAGGTTTTCTCTCCCCGTCCGTTAAAGCTGTTGTTCTCGTATGGGTTGTTTCCAGGGCGACATCCACCATCACCCGCGTCTCTGTGATTTTTCCAGGTGTTTTCTTTGTTGTCCGGGGTATGACGTGTCACGGTGTGCATGTCTTCGGGCTTCTTGTGCTTACGGTTTTTTTTTTTAACGTCTCCGATCTGTGGGTTTACAGTTTCCGTTAAATTTGGGCAATTTTCAGCCTTGACTTCTTTATTGTCTTCTGTCCCCTTTCTCACTGCCTCTCTCCCCTGTGTCCCCATCTGTGTCCCTGTCCTCTTTCTCAAGCACTTCAGACACATGGTTGGGCTGCTGTGGTCCCATGGCTCACCAGCCCCCCACTCGCTGTTTTACTCTCTGTATCTCCTGTCGGATGGTTTGTCAGGGGCACGAGTTGTTGCAGCCTCCGCTCTGTCTCCAACCTCCAACCCCGTTCAGTGCGTTGTTCACCTCAGACATTGCCGCTTTCGGCTCCAGGAGCTGGTCCGGGTTGTAGCCCTGTGCTGCCCACAGTCCAGCCCCAAACAGCAGCCTCACACGCAGACAGTGTGCCCAACTTTCCGCTGTAAAGGGAGCCAGCAGGATGATTCTGGACGGAGGACATGGGGGAAGGGAGGGACACGGGGTCCAGCAGGATCCACATGGGCCTGAGCAGCAGGAGACAGAGACAGTAGCCATGGGGCCCTGTGTTGGGGGTCAGATGAGGAGTCTGTGGGACCCGCTGACTTGGGTCACGTTTGTCTAGAAACATGCGGACTTGGTCTGTCCTGAGGCCATCAGTGTGGCCGGGATTCTAACTGGGCACTCGGCTGCCAGTCTCCTGACTGTCGTGAGGGCTCAGGCTGTGTCTCACACATGCAGTGTTTAGGGCAGGAGATTACGTGGCGGTGACGCATCCAGGGGCATTTTAGCTGATCCCAGGGTCGGAGACGGCGGCCCTGAGCTGTGGTCTGTGCCTCTCTCTTCCCTTATGCTGTGGGGCCCCCACTGCCTCCCACGGAGGGTGTGAGGCCCACGTTAGGCCACGCACGGGAAGCGAGGAGCGCTTTGCAAACCAGCCTTCTGACTGTTGATCGGATGCGACATGAGGGTGGCGGGGTCACAGGGAGGCCTGGCTGGCGGCCATGGCAGGGTGGGGACAGTGGCCCTCCAGTGTCTGCTGGCCTGGGACCCGGCTGTCCCAGCAGCTCTCTGCTGGCTCTGTGGGGCGGCTGCAGACAGAGGCACATTCCTGGCCGGGCAGCTGTGGAGAGACACTGGTCTCCACCTTGTTCCCTCTGACCTGCCTTCAGCTTCCCGTCTGGCCTCTCTGGAGCCTGCCTTCCTCCCCGCACACAGGTACCCACCTCCCTCTGTCTGCAGCTTGAAAGCCTGCCCTGCCGTCCTTGTTCTGGTCCTGGCTGTCCGTCCGCAAGTGTCCCCAACGGTTCGGGCACATTTCGTCCTCTGGGCTCCGTCTGTCATTAACAATAATAACAAGGTAAGATGGGCCCCCGTTTATCAGACAGCTACGATGCGCCGGGAATCGCCCCCAGCACTCCGTGTGTGAAGCTTGCCTGATGCTGACCCCCAGGGCAAGAGCGGTCACAGCTCCTCTGCTGCAGACAGGGAAACTGAGGCAGGGGGGTGGAGGAGTGCGACGTGAGGTGGGCAGGGGGGAGTGGAGCCATTGAGGGCAGCTGACCCCGAGCCGCCCGGCCGCTCCCCACCACCCGGTGTGTGTCGCCATGAGGGTGGATGAGGGGCCTGCCCTCAGCAGGGCAGGGACGCCCCCCACCTCCCTTGCCCCCCATGCCAGACTGGCCTCCCCAGGTTCTTGCAAGGCCGAAGGTGGTCGCGTGCCCCCTCGGGCTGAGAGGGGGAATGTCTCAAAGAATCTTGCTTCTCCACCTTGAGTCTTAGGAGGGACGAGCAGTTGGTGGTGCCAGAGTTTGGGGATGGAAGAAGGCGGGGGCCTCAGCATCGCTGGCTGTTCCCTGTCAGCTGCCCTCACCACACACACCCCCTGCAGCCTCAGTTTCCTCGCTGAGCCACGGCCAGGAAAGCCTGCATCTGCCACCACACATTTACTGAGCACCTGCTGTGTGTACTAGGGCTCCTGCAGAGACCCGGACAGACCGAAGGCTGGCCCTCAGGGGCCACACATGTCAGGGCGGTTATGTGGGCAGCAGACAGACAGACAGACAGCCCACAGGTGGGGTTCCAGGTGCCGTCAGGAGAGCACAGAGGTTGACGCCCAGGCGGGCAGCTGGCCCTGAGCTGGGTGCCGTTAACCGTCCAGCGTCTGGTCAGCCGCACGGGCTGCGCCAGCCCGACCGCCGCACGCTGGGCCCTTCCTGCCTGGACAGCACCTCCCCCGGCCCCGACTGTCTTCTCCCCTCCCGGCCCCCGCCCTCCGCGCTGCGGCTCAGGGCTTCCTTCCTTCCTTCCTGACCATCTTGTCTCTGCTCTGAGCTCCCCCTCTCACCGACTTGTCTTCGGAGCACAGCCCCCGCCAGGTGACATTACTTGTTCTGGAACCTCCGCCTCTGGAGTCTGAGCACCATGGACGCAGGACGCATCTTGTGCCTGGGCGTTTAGACGTGAGATTTGCATACTCGATCAATAGCTGTTGGGGCGGGATGGTCACAGCCGTGTCCCTCCCCCTCCCTGCCACTGGCTTCGCTTCCGCGAGCCCAGCTGCTTGGGACCCTGCCTGCAGTGCGTTCCCCTGAGCCCTGCGGTCCTCGAAGCTCCCCCACAGGCCACGGCACCAGCCTCCCTTCTTGTCCCAGAGGGAGGGGAGCACCCTGCTCTAGACTCCTTGGGCCCGAGCCCCCAGCCCACGCTGTAGATGCCGGGAGGGAACCAGATGTGTGCTTGGGTGGGACAAGCTCAACGGGGTCATAGTGCATAGATCTGGACCTAGAGCTACAGGGCCTGGTCACACCTGCCCCGTGGGCCTGGGTCCCACCTGGGCTGGCCCTGCAGGGGGCGCGTGCAGCGGGCTTGGGCCCAGGAAGTGCCAAGGACGCCTCAGCCGGGGGACCTGGGTGAACAGGCCACGTCCACAGAGACAGGCAGCCCAGGATGGGGGGTGGGTGCCCAGAAGAGGAGGAGCTCAGTGTTGGAGCCTCGGGGCCCAGAGGCCGATGGCCACCCGTGGCGGGATGCGGAGGAAGGTGGCCCCGATGAATGGACGAGTCCAAAGAACGATGATGGGTCTTTGTACCCTGTGCGCGTTCACGTCTGGTGCTGGGAAAGGAATGCCAGTGGGTGTGGTGTTTTGGGACCATCACGATGGAGAAGGTAGCTGAAGCCAGAGAACGCAGGTGCGTGACGGTGCGCGGTGAGGGAGGGGGCACCCGGCGGTGTGGGGCAAGACCGCTTCACACGCCGCAGTGTGTGCTTACAGGCACGTGCGTGCACACACACAGGTATACACAGCACAGTGGGTTCACGTGCACGTGTGAATGCAGGTGCGTGCGCATAGGGATGGTGCCATGATGCGCTCACGTGCAAACGCACCCACGTGCACAAGTGCATGTTCACTCTTGCACGTCGGCACGTGCACACGACACACACGAGTGCACACACGCGCGCATGCCACGGCCTGTGCCACTCCGGGCTCCAGGAATGGTAGGGCGACTCTGCCTCTAACCCTGGACTCCACCCGGCTCAAGCTGGCCCCGCCCACGCAAGTCATGCCAACCTTAACTCTCCCTTTGGCTTCAAGTCCGGACACAAGCCGCCGGCAGCCTTTGTCCTACGTGCCGAGTGTCACGGGCTCTCTGCGAGTGAGTGCCCGAGCCACCTGGAGAGCCACTCTCCACTTGGCAGAAGTGACGTGCCTGACGGAGGAGCCTGGCTGGAGGTGCTGGGATTGGGCTCATCGCCGGCGTTCCAAGCAGTCACACGCAGCATGGCCTCTGTCATGTTCCCGAGCCGCTTCTGAGGACAGGGACAGGGCTGTCACCTGTCCCTCAAGACCCTGATGCCTCATAAAGCCACAAGACACCTCCCCCTCATGGGCACACAGAGCGGCACTGTTGAACCTTCTCTCCTTCTGATCAAAGGTGACACATCATCTCTCACCTAAATGACAGGTGGCTTGTTGTCACTTTGGCTTTCAGTTTCACTCCCGAGGAGGGACATGGCCGTGGTCTGGAGGGGAGGCAAGAGCAGGGTCCCCCCAGGCCAGGACCGATTCCCCGCCACTTGCCTGAGTTAGGCATCTTCTGAACGGAAACCAGAGAGGAGCTCAGATCACATTTCAGGAAAGGCTCAGAAGGGGCCCGAGTCCTCTGGGCCGCCTCCCTGACACAGATGGGAGGAAAGGAGGGCCGGCAGCCAGGGGGGGACGGGGGCGGCACAGATGCCCACCTGCACCGGCAAGGCTCCGAGCCTGTCTGTCCTGTGGCGTGGGCAACCGGACGAGGGGCCCTCGATGCCGATGAAGCAGGTAATCAAGGGCCGACCCGCCCCGTGGCCGCCCCCAGGCTGCACAGAGATCAGTCGGCTCCCCTGGGGAGAAAGCAGCCAGGAGAGGGTGCCCGTCAGGGAATTTGCATCTGAAAGAGATGAACAGAAAGCTGGCTGTCAGCAGGTCCCTCCACACCAGAAGAATTGTTTGTCCCAGAGGAAGGGCGGAATGTAGCAGAAGCAAATTTCAAACACGAGTACGAGAGATTGCAATCGTCCAGGAAATGTGTGGAAGGAAGGGCATTTTTCGTGGCAAGCTGACCTTCCTGGGGGCTGCCCCCACCTCACAGGCAAAGCCCGGGGGCCACCCTGGCCACCCACCGTCCAGCCCACCCTCCCGGAGCCGAGCTGGCTGTGTGGCCAGATGCTGTGGCTCCCTGACCCCGTGGGGCCATGTGAGCTCATGGATGGCTCTGCCACGAGCTCACCTGAGCAGCCCTACCTGGTCCCGAGGGCTCCCGAGGGCCTTTGCGTCCTCACCCGGTGACGGTCATATACTCAGTACATGGGAGGACCGCTCAGAGTGACCACCGCCTCTGTGCCAGGTGTCCTGCAACAAGGCCTCGTTTAACAAACCCTGACTGAGCGCCCACTGTGTGCCAGGTGCCCGTCCAGGTCGTGGAGACCCCGCCCTCCACGGAGCTGAGGCACATGTGGTACATGAGAGGGTGCTGAGGGCTCTGGTGATAAAAGTAGGGAGGGGTGCAGGAGAATGGGGAGAGCAGGGCAGGCATCTCAGCCCGGGGTCCCGCGCTAGCTATCCCTGGCCATCACGAGCAGCCGTCAAGTGTCGCGGATGAAGCACATGAATCCTCTCACACCGTCTGTGGTCTGGAGCTGGCAGAGCTCGGCCGGGGCCTCCGCTCAGGGTCCCCACAGGCTGCCATCAAGGTCGGGGGCAGAGGTCTCATCCGGGGCTCAACCGGGGAAGGATCCACATCGCCTCCAGCTGGTGGTTGGAAGGTTTCAGCTGCTCAGGTCTGTTCAGCTGAGCGCCTCCTTCCTCGCTAACCAGTGCGGGGGCCGCCCTCTGCCCTGTGCAGGACGGCAATGACTGTAAGGTTCCCTCTCTTGGAGTGTGTGTGGCAAGTGGACGAGGGTCCAACACTGGGTTCCCGGGGCCTGCGGACGGACCCGGAGCTAGGCCAAATCAGATGCTTTAGGGAAGGTGGCACTCCTTGAAAGCCAGCAGTGGGGCGGATGTGAAGGCGGGGGCAGAGCAAGCCCAGGGCGTGAGGTCAGGGGACAAGGCGAGTGATGCCTGATGCCTGGGGACAAAGTCAACAAGGCAGTTGATGGTCCCAACCGGAGCCCCCCGAGGTGGGCCTGGCCGAGTGGGTGGAGGCCCCACACGTGGTGGAGACAGAAGGGGCAAAATGAGAGAGTCTGGGGCCACTCGAGGTCTGTGCCAGGAGCAGAGGGAGAACCCCCAAGGGGGCAGAGGTCAGTCATGAGGTCTGTAGGGAGGAAATGTCCTGGGAGAGCCCTGGTGTGGCCTCAAAGAACAGTTGTCTGAGGCACGATTCTAGCATCTGATGTTGCACGGTTAATTTCTGGCGCAAAAATTAACCAAGCAACTGCTGGCCCTCAGGGGCGGTTCAGAACCCCAGACACCATGGTCAAGGTCATTTCCAAAAAGTCAAGGATCTTCTGTGGTTCCCTGACTTTGTGCTTCTATGAGGCTGGTATTAGGGGCAGAGGTATGTCCAGAATCTACCCGGGCCCCTCCTGGCATCCCCTGCTGTCTGTGCATGGCACGGTTGGGGGTGGTCTCCCCTGAAGGCCCCGTCCTCTTACTGCCCACCCCACCGCCACCCGCCCCCAGCCTAGCGAGGTACGATCACTCTGCTCCAGCCCCTATGTCCTTCCCACTCCACCACCACCTGCCCTGATCAGAGCCTTCCCGCCTCCCCCCTCCCACTGGGGCTGGCCGTGTCCATACACAGAGGCTGGCCGTGCCCCCCCAGACCACACCGTGCTGACCCCTGGGGAAGGGCCCGGGGCAGAGCTGCTTTCCTCACCAGTTGGCCACGTTCCCTGGGTTGGCTTTTGGTCCTCTGTGGGCCATGGCCAGTCGAGTCTGGTCCCCCTGGGAACATACATACTTTTCCCAAATCACAAAATCCTCCCATGGAAGTCTGTTCCCCGAGGACAAGAGGGGTGTATGTAGTGATGGCCCCTGGTGTCATATCACCCAATGTCACCCGCCAGCCCCATGATCTGGTGGCGGCTCCAGCCTGTCTGGCTGTCCATTTCCCTTGGGCCCTGGGTTGAGACCTGAGCCCGCTCAGCGGGGGCTAGGAGGGGGGCTAGAAGGGGGGACTAGGAGGGGGGTTAGAGGGGGGTTATAAGGGGAGCTAGGGGGGGCTAGAAGGGGGAGTACAAGCGGGGAGTTAGAAGGGGGGCTAGAAGGGGGACTAGAAGGGGAGTTGGAAGGGGGGCTAGAAAGAGGGGCTAGAAGGGGAAGCTAGAAAGGGGGCTAGAAAGGGGACTAGAAAGAGGGTAGAAGGGGGGCTAGAGGGGGGGCTAGAGGGAGGTTAGAAGGGGGGCTAGAAGGGGGACTAGAAGGGGGGAGTTAGAAGGGGGGTTAGAAGGGAGACTAGAAGGAGAGTTGGAAGCGGGGGCTAGAAAGAGGGTAGAAGGGGGGCTAGAAGGGGGGCTAGAAGGGCTTTAGAAGGGGGGTAAAAGGGGGACTAGAAGTGGGGAGTTAGAAGGGGGGCTAAAAGGGAGACTAGAAGGGGAGTTGGAAGGGGGGCTAGAGGGGGGTTGGAAGGGGAGGCTAGAAAGGGGGCTAGAAGGGGGACTAGAAAGAGGGTTAGAAGGGGGACTAGAGGGGGAGCTAGAGAGGGTGCTAGAAGAGGGCATCTTGCTCTGGGACCAGAGTTTTCTAACCCAACCACCCCTCAAGATCCCCTGGCCCTTGCCTGACCTCCCAGCCCATGCACCAGAGTGGGCACCCCTGTGGAAAACGAGGGCCTCGTCCTTGCCCGCGCCCCTCAGTTCCAGGCAGGGCCTCGTGCGTCTCTGCTGGGATGACAGACTTGGCAGAGGTTCAGGGGCCGCCGGGCCTGACTCTGCGTACAGAGGAGAAACTGAGGCCCAGGGAGAAGGAACGCCGAGCAGGCCTGGCCGTGCTGCCCCTGGGGAGCCGGACGGGCCTGCAGGAGCACAGAGGGGCAGGGCCTGGGGCCTGAGGGCCGCTTTCCCATCACCGGCTCCAGACGGCCCGGCCGGCTGGCGGGGTGAGGCTGGGCAAGCATATGCCTGCCACAGCGTGCGACAGCTGTCAGCCATCCAGAGATCTGGCAGAGCCAGGCCTGGGGGCGTGGGAGCCACAGACAGTTGCCATTTATGCTTGGAAATTGGAGACAAGCTCCTGCCGGAGGCCCCCAGGGCGGCAGGGGCGGGGTGGGGGTGATAACTGCCTGTTCGCACTCCCCAGGGGACACCGGGGACACCGCCACGCCTGCAGCCAGGATGTGCTCTGTCCTTGTTCGGGGAACGTGGGCGGCCCTGAGGGTCGGGCTCCCTGGTGTCCAACAGAGGTGGAGGGTGACAGTCGGCAAGGAGGGCGCCCCAGAGAGGTGGGCGTCAGCGGGCCATGATGGGTGGGCATCCAAGTGGTGGCCAGGGAGGGGTTGAGACGGCAGGTTCTTGAGCAGGGGGGTGGAGAGACGGCTGAGCCGGGTGTCCAGCCCAGGTGCTGGGTCCAGCTCTGTCCCCAGGCCGTGTGCTGGGCAACCAGCCAAGCCAGCATCTGGCAGTCAGCGGCCGACTGTGGCCTCCCGCCCAGCCCTGGGGCCTGTGCTTCCCTCCTCCCTCCGGGTGCCTTCACACCCTCCTCTCAGACCCAGGGCCTCACCGGGGAAGGAGGAACTCTGTCTTCCACTTTTTAGGTGACCCGTCAGAGGCCCGGAGGGTCCAGGGGCTGTATCCAGGGACGCACAACAAGAGGCTTGTCCCTGGGGCCGGAAGCACGGCCTCCTGACCCACATCCCCCCTGACGTGGGGAAGGGCCAGGCTCTCTGTGGTCGGCGCTCTCGAGGCACTGAGCTGCCCTGTGACCCCAACACAGGGACAGCAGGGCTTCCTGGTGACTGGACACAGGGAGACTTGGCTTAGATGTGAGCCTTGCCTCTTGCTCTGTGACCCTGAGGGGCTCCTGCGTTTGGGAGCTCAGCTCTGCCACCGTCATCAAGGGAACCGAGGTGACCTTCCTTCTGGCAGGACACCCAGGACACAGGAGACTGCGCTCGAGGGGCTCAGGAGCCGAGGGCCCTGTCCTTCTCAGGGTGCTCCTGGGTAACTGAGGTGGGGCAGAGGACATGAGGTGGCCTGGCCGAGCCCACCCCTGCTGCTCCCTGGAGCCCGAGAGCCTCAGAGGAGACATGGAGCCTTGGCCCCGTGTGGGCACTCATCGCACCCAGTGTGACCTCACGAATTCTGTCTCCTGGTCCCGTGTCCCAGCGGGGGAGCCCTCCTGGAGGTCTGCGCCAGCCCGCGAGCCAGCCACGCTCAGGAGGCAGGGGCCTGGCCCCATGTGCACAGAGGGAGATATGGTCACGAATGCCAAGGGCACCAGAAGCTGCAAAAAGCAAGGAGTGTCCCCTCCCTGGGGCCTCTGGGGAGGGTGCTCCTGCTGTGCCTGGGCTTTGGACATCTGACCTTGTCACATAGAAATATGAGAAAATAGTTGGGTCATTTGAAGCCACCGGGTTTGTGCGAATTTGTCACAGCAACCACAGGAAATGAATACAGTCTCAGAGAGAGAGACCATGGTGTTGGCAGAAACCGGGACCCCCGGGCAGCTTGAGTCAGAAGAAGGCTAGATGTCCTGGCTCAGATGTCAGGCACCCGCAAGATGCTGACCTTGGGTGGGGTGGCCGGGGATGGGATTTCCATCAGGAATCGCTCAGTATCCCCTCAGAGGGCTAGGGAGCACAGATGCGCCCAGGGTCGCACAGGTTTCTCGGTCCAGCCCATCCTCCTGTGCTCCTGGGTCCTACGCAGAGCAAACGGCTGCTGGTTAGGACCCCCGGGGAGCAGGGAGCAGGGGCTGCGGTTGGCAATGTCCGAGGTCTGCGGCTTTGCAGGGCACAGACTGGAGTGGGGCCCGCTCACCAGGGAGATTCCCAAGCGGGACCAGGGCATCTGGGATCACTTGGTACAGCCCATTCAGAACCTTGTCCATAGTGCTCTGGGGGGTGGGGGCGGTGGGCGATCAGCTTCCCTGTTCTTATTTTATGAGAACCCGGGAGAGTTGGGGCAGATGTTGATGATGGTGTTATAGTAGGATGACCACGGTGGTTCTCATGATGATGTCGGCATTGATGGTGTGGACGGTGGTGTTGATGGTCGCCCCCAAGTCCCCTTTGTCGCACCAGTGAGGGATCCCGGTCCCTCGCAAGTCTGCCCTCACACTCTGTGCTCTCTCCTCCACCCGAGCTTCTGAGGACTGTGCGTGAATGCATCACTTCATTTGAAGCGGTCACAATTTATTCACCGACTTAAGGTGTTGCAACCAAGGCAAAGCTCAGAAATCAGCCCAGCCACTCTCTCATTTTCGCAGTGAGGGACAGGCTTGACCTGGTCACACGGCCAAGTGGGACCCCAACAAGGACAGCACTGCGACCCCAGCCAGCACCATCCCCAGTGTTTCTGCTGCTGCTGCAGCGGCTGGGGTGGGCCAAGGGGACACGAGCCCCCTCACGGTGCGTTTCTCAGAGGCCAAGGGAGCGGGAGGAGAGGGTGCCAACCTCAGGCCTAAGGTCAGTCTCTGGGGTAACAACGTTCTGTATGTGAGCAATGCCTCCGTGCAGACCCTCTCCTGGATGGGCTTTCTCCCCAGAGCCCCAGGACAGAAGAGCAAGCTGGCCCAAGACGATGTGCTCCTGGGGAGGCGAGAGCCGAAGGGTCAGGGAGACCCCGTCCTGCAGGAGACGGGAGCTGCGGACGTCAAACCACGGCTGTGTGCCGACGGTGTGCCCTGGGCCAGCACCCTGGGCCCGGCCTCACGGCTCCCTCGGGTGAGCAGCGGGGCCAGGGCTGAGAACAGAGCAAACCCTGCTTCGGGAGGGCCTGGGGGACCGGGGGGGCAGGTGCCACAGGGCATTTGTCGTGAGGACTCAGAGCAAGAATGGACAGAGGAGAGGGCCGGTGTCAGGGATACGCAGGGGACAGTGAGGCTGGAGAGGGTGGCCTGGGGCTGGCGGGGAGGGGACAGAGCAAAGGAGACAGACGTTGTAGACCGGATGGAAAGCACACAGGAGGCATCTGGGGTAACACGGATTCTGAGTTTGTGGCACTAAGCAAGCAGGGAAGGAGCTGGGAGGAGGAGCGGGCTTGAGGCGGGGTGGGGGATAATGAACTCGGCTTTGGAGCCAGCTGGGATGGGAGCAATTAATCCACACAGAGAGGGAGGGCGCCTGCTTTGCTGGCTCAGTACCTGCGCTGCTTACTCTGAATGTCCCCCTAATCGGCTTAGAGATTTATGCAAATTCGGGTGTGCAGGAGCCCTGATTGGGTTGCGGAGGAATTGTCCGGGCCCCCCATGCTCGGCTTCTCCTCAGCACCCTGGCTCTGAGCTCCTGCTCCCTGATGAAATCCCCCAGCTAGAATGGGGGTTTTAAACATAATTACGGCTAGAACCAAAGGGGATTTCCACGGGAAAAGGTGCACAGGCCCAGAGGCCAGGCCACCCTGGGCCAGAGCAAGAGGCAGGGGTTGCTCTCGGAGCGAGGGACACGGGTAAAGCAGGGAGGTCGAGAGCCCCGGCCCGCCGCTGAGACTGAGCCCTGACCCCAAGCACACACTGAGCCCAAGCCCCAGAATCCTTGCCACAGACTGAGCCCTGGTCATGACCACACGTGGACCCCTGACCCTGGTCACTCTCTGAGCCCTGACTCTAGTCCCATGCTGAACCTTGTCCCTGGCCGCATGCTGAGCCCTGACCTTGATCACACACTAAGCTCTGGTCCTCCAAAACAAGAACGTTGTCACGGAAGCCACCGTCCCCCCTGGTCTGGGCATCCTGTGGTCCTCTGGTTTTGTGCTGCTTATGAGTGGGAGGTCATACCGCCATTCGAATGGATGAGTCCGGGTGTCTCCGATCTAGACAATAAGCCAGGAGGACCAGGCTCCGTGTTCACCCTGCTCACAGGACCTCCCAAGGGTCTGGCGCCCGTTCAATACAAGTTTGTGGAGGGAACGAATGAGCGAATGGATCGGATTCTTTTGGTAAGGAGGAAGCTTTGTCGGATGAGAGAGGAAGTAAATGCTCTCCTTGAGCATCCAGAACATAGAGGTAAGGTCGGGGGGTGGGAGGCCTGTGTGGGGGCAGTTATGCTAAAGTCAAAGTAGTGCTTCCTGACAAATGAGCCTATGCCCAGTCAGTGAAGTTACACCCGCTGTGCGTGTGTGTGCAACGTGTGCCTGTGTGTGTTGGGTGTGTGTGCATGCAGGCATGTGTACATCTGTGTGTGCACATGTGTGTGTCTGTCTCTGTGTGGGCGGTGTGTGTGTGATGCTGTTGGGGCTAGCAGCTAGGCACAGCAGAGTAAGGAAGAGCCCGGGGGGTGCGGGGGCGGGGGTGGGTCTGGAGGGCTGACTCCGCAGGAGGCCGGGAGGGAGGGGATAGTTCCCTACACACTGAGCCGGACTTCGAGGGGACGTCACCCTGGATCCTTCTTCTCCTGGGGGGGCATCTGAGCCTGACTCCCCACGAAGGGTCCGCACAGGTCACGGGTTCAGAGCACTAGAATCTTTGGCTCCAAAGAAGCTACAGAGGCCTGGGGGCACTTGGTCATTCACATGCTGGGCAGGTGATGTCCCGACCCCTCCTCTCTCGGCAGCTGGGAGAATGTGAGCCTAGGGCTCTATTTCTCCGCTGGTAAGAAATCAGTCAACACTCAGGGCGTAAATCTTAGAAAATGTTGTAAGCATAAGTAAAAACATAGCAATGACTCATAGTCCATTCCAACTCAGAGTTAATATTTTAGGCTGCCCCGTGTGGCTGTGCGTGTTGTTCACTGCACAAAGGGGCTGGGGGAGGAAGCAGTATCAGCCTGTGGTGCAATCGGAGGTCATGGGGTGGCTGTTTGCAGTTTCCAGGAAGATGCCACATGGGTTCTTTGACTTCATCCTTCCAGACTGTCTCCAACCATACATCCTGTAGATAAAATATACACACCTCCGTGAGGCTGTGTGCAAATGTAGAGGACCGTGTGCACACTGGTGCTGGTCACCGCCCTTTCTCGTTTCACGTCGGCATCTTCCTGCGTAGACGCCCCCCAGAGTGCTCACCCGTCCCCCACTCTCAGACACTGCATGGCGTCCAGGTGCCCATTCCGGTGACTTCTGTCTCCTCTGCACACGAGTGTTTTCACCTTCCTTGCTGTTGCACAGGCTGATGCCTGGACACATAACCACGGGATGCCAGGCATGGGGTATTAGGGCCAGTGACATGGGCCGCTGGGTCACCAGCTCATAGGACAGTGGGGCCGTTGAGTCTGGAATCTACAGGGCTGGGTGGCAGGCTGGAAACTCAGGTAGGGTTTCTGTGACAGCCTTGAGATCAAGTTCCTTCTCCAGGAGACTTCCCTTCTGTTCTTAGGGCCATCTCCTGATTAGATGAGGCCCACCATGTCATGGAGGGCAATCTGCTTTACTGAAATCCACCCCTTGTGGATCTATTCGTACCTAGAGAACGTCTTCACAGCAATGTTGAGACTGGTATTCAACCAAAGGTCTGGGCCCCGCAGTCCAGGCCAGTTCACACAGCAGTGACCGCTGCAGTTACTTTGAGGGGCATTTATTAGCAGCCTACACACACACACAGATGTTAGTCTTGACTTATCCTCGCCCGAACTGAGTGTCAGGAATTTACCACTTTAATATTGGTAGCAATATCTCACGTAAAAGCGCATGCATTTGGTTAGTGGAGAATCTGAGCTTCTTTGCACATATTTCTAGCTCATGAGACATTTGAAAGAGCCCAGCAGGGTGGGACTGCCACGGGGTCTGTGGACTCGAGAGAAGGAGGCTGTGGGAGGGACAGGCAGACACGGGTGCGGGTGGCACCCTCCGGTGCGTGTGACGTTGCGGGGACCCAAGGGTGCGGTCAGAGCGTGGGCGGTGTCTGCCCATCACCCTTCCGGGTCCAGCACGACCCTGGGGGCCCAGCAGCCCTGCACTTCTGTGAAGTCCAGACCACTTAGGAGCCAGCTCCGAGCTCTGGTCTTGCCGGGCTGGTGGGGGCAGAGAGACGCATGGGGCCCAGTGCCAACCGCGGGCTCCATAAACCGGCCTCGCTTTCGCTGTTTCATTGTTGCTGCCTCTGAGGAGGGATGGGACAGCTGCCCAGTGCCCAGCACGTAGTGGGGGCTCAGTTCCCTCTCCCTTCCCCTTCGTGTCACAGCTCAATTTGCTGTTAGGCCGGTTGAAGGAATTGGGTCAGTTCCTATAATATCTTCTCACTGATTCCGATCATTCAGGCAATTGCGACATCATTAACCCAGATCATCACATTCTTTGATCAGCTGCCGAGAATAGTGACACTCCAGGCATTCAGCAGGGAGCCCGGCCACAAAGTGACAGTGATCTGGCATTTGCCAAAAGCCCACTGGAGACACTTGGCATTTGAGGGACAGACGGTCCAAGGCACGTGCTGACTCCACATTTGTCCGGGTCGCTCTGTTTTCCGTATTTGTGTTCACCCTGAAATCAGCCTCCCGGTTCCTGTGCCTGGTCCAGATCACTGTGTGCACGTGCACGTGTGAATGTGTGCATGCGTGTGTGCAAGTGTGTGTGTGAGAGAGAGACAGAGGGACAGAGAGAGAGAGAGAGAGAGAGAGAAAATGTTTTAGCTCCTTTAAATAACAATAAGCTTCTCGTGGAACAACAGGACAGGTTCCAGAAGCCACGGGAGTCCCTGCGGTATGCTCTGTCATCGACACGACGCGGGACCTTGGAGAGTCCTTGGCACGTCCGCGCTCTGGTGCTCCCTTCCGGAAACTGGGCTCTGGGGCTTTGTGTGCAGGGTGTTGTCGGGACAAGATCCAGCGCGATGAAGGCGCTCGGCAGAGAGCAGGTGTTCCAAACACATTCGCTGTGGTCTTTCTTGTCTGCCCTTCGTTTCTCTTCACGATTTCGCTTATTCGCAATTCCGCACGTCACCCGTGCGCAACTCGAAGCTTCTGGATGGTGCTCCAGACGTGTGGCCTCGGCCTCACTCCCCGCTCTCGGGGTCCCTGCCCAAGCGCTGACGGACTCCCGCCGTTAGAAGTGAGCGTCTGTGTCCTCGTATTGGCACGCCTGGCACCATGCGGCTCCCTCCCGCGGGCCCCAGGGCCGGCCCGTTTCTGTCGGAACCGCTGCTGGTGCCCCAGAAAAGCCGGGAGGGGCACACGTGGGTTCCTGCTGACCTGTGTGGTTCTGGCCGCGCTGCAGGTGGCCCCTGCCCGCACCTCCGGGACACTCGTGGGGGCTCCTCTAGGGCTGGCGCTGAGCTGTGTCGCCAGGACCCCGTGGGCCCATGGCCGGTGTGGCAGCTGCCGCCAGCCTGCCCCCCCAACGTCCTCATCGCCATTCCCGTTGCCCGGAGGGTGACGCCGGGTCCATCGAGAGCGTCACTGCCCTGCAACACCCACCTGGCATCTAGCAAGTATTTGTAGAATGAGTGACGGAACGAACAGATGGGCGACTGAACGGCTTCGCCTTTCTTTCCACGGTGGCGCGGTCGACACCCGCGTGGCCTAAGACATATCCCCACACGCGTCCATGCTGCCCGGCAGGGCCGGCCCAGTGACGACGCGGATCTGAAGAAAGGAGGGCTTATGTTGCACACCTGAAACTCAGCGGACATTGTGCGTTCATTCTGTTTCAATTAAAAAATCATGAAGACCCTTACTGCTCGGTAAACGTTGTGAAACCTGACACGGGTCGTGTTTATGTCCCCAGATCCAGACGTGACACGTGGCGCTGATGACGGGGTCCCGGGGTCAGGTTAAAGCAGCGGAACATGCACGCTCTCTCCAGAATGCTTCCTTCCCGGGGCTGTGATTTAACACTCTGTCCCCAGCTTTTATAGAAGGACATAATAAGAAAGATACATCTGAAGGCTGTCCCTCTATCTTTTACGAAAATGTAATCGAAAACCCATCTGTGCTGCTGGACAGAACTTATGGGAGGCCCACGGCATAAACTCCTCCTAGCCGTTTTGTCCTAGATGTGTGTGCAGGATGCACGGAGGCAGAGGAGCACTGGCCTCACGCCCCGGGGCCAGCCCTGGCGGCTGGGTCACCCTGGACTGGCCCATCTTCCAGAGGTGGGGGAGGGGCTGGCTGTGGGGGTCCCAGACGAGATTGGAGTGGAGGACGCAGTCTGAGCAGTAACCCCGTGCTGAAGGAAGGAAAGGGTTGAGGTCATGTCGCATTGTTTGAATATCACCCACTGTGGCCTCTCGGAGGCGTTTGTTGTCCCATCACTTACGAGAATCTGCTAACTTTGACGACGACGAGGCCGGAAGCACCCTCTCGTGTAACCCGGACCAGGCTCTGGGGTCTCGTCATTTCCTGAGTGTCCGGGGCGGGGGGGGGGGGGGTGGCGGGTAGTGATGGGCAGCCCTCGACCCTGTTTTGGGGTCAGCACCAGCTTGGCCCCACTCTGGTTCCTGGGCCAGCCGGGTCGGATGTGAACGGGCTGGGCGGTGACCGAGGAGAGAAGGGCTGGAACAGAGGCCTCGGGGGTCTGTGACGTGGCCTTATTCGGAAAAAGGGTCCTTGCAGATAGAATGACGTTCAGGGTCTTCGCGTGAGATCACTCTGGGTTACTCAGGGGGCCTAACCCAATGGCAAATGTCCTTCTAGGCAGCAGAAGAGGGGAGGGCTCAGGGAGAAGGGCAGGCCTGTGGATGTGGAGGGGGCTGGAGGGACACAGCCACAAGCCCAGGGACCCCGGAGCCCCAGAAGCTGGAAGAGGAAACGCCCCTCCCCAGACCTGGATTGCAGACCCCGGCCCGCACGACGGTGGCACAGTCTGTTCCCGTTGTTGTCAGCCCCCCGTGTGTGCTCCGTGTTCTGGTCACTAACCCAGGGCGCAGACGGGCCCTGGCAGTTCTTGGCTGGGAATCCGCGTGGAGTCTGCAGGAGAGGCCAGCCGCGGTGCCGGGGAGCCCCCTGAGCAAGCCTGAGCTGGCGTGGGCACAGGGACAGGCCAGGCCAGGGAGGGCACGAGGAGTGGAGGGGCCGGGTCCAGGGCCAGGGTGCTTGGACGACACGGAGGCACACAGGGGCACAGGGGCCGTCGAGAAGCAAGGAACAGAGGTGAGGCCAGCCTCTCAAGCCTCATCAGGGTAATGACTGTTCCCCTGGCTGAGTCAGGAACTCTGCCAAATAAGCGATCTCATTTAATCCCCCATTTGTGACTGATTCCTTTTATCGGCCCCAATCTGCCACTCAGAAAATATGCTCAGAGAGGTTAATTTGCTGGCTCAGGTCGCACAGCGGATGTGCACTGGGGCCAAGGTTGGGGCCAAGTGCCGCTGCGATCCTGTTCCCAAGGGTTCTGCGTGCCCTTCTCGCCTCCTGCCGACGCCTTCGGAGGTGGGGGACAGGTACCCCGGGCCCCTGGGGGCCCAGGCAGGCCCTCCCCGCTCGCTCTGCCCTCACACCCGCCGGTGCTCACCAGAGGCAAAGCGGGATCGCCTGCTTTGTTGCTCGTGAGTGTCCCAGAGAGTCATGCCTCGAGCCCCTCAGCCCGCATACGACTGTCCCCACCCCCCAGTGCAAGCCTCTAGCAGGACAGCCAGGCCAACGGGGATTGGGGCCGTGGAGACCCTGGATCCAGGTGACAGTGGCTCCAAAGAAAAGCAGATCCCAGGTGACCTCAGGTAGGAGCCAGGGGACGAAGGTCCCCCAAGAGCAAACAAGTGGACACCCACTTGTCTCTAACTGACGGACTGGCCGCTGGTAACATTAACTTTATTAACTGGGAGTGAGTGGAGGCTTCACCTAAAGAATCAGGAAAATACCCATGAAGCCCAAGCCCCTGGGCTCTGAGTGTCCTGGGATCTTCTGGAACGCCTTTCTGGCGGGGAGCCCGCCACCTGCCATCACAGTCTGTCCCTAGTGGATGCTCCACTCAAATCTCTGCAACGTCCGCCTTTTTGCCCTGCTTCTCTCCATCTAGAACCCTCCGCATTGGTCTCCTCTTCCCCTGGAGAACCCCGGGTGCATATGACGTCCCTGCTGTGTCCATTTGCTGCCCAGGCGCCGTGACAGCATGTTGTGTCCTATTACAGACACACGGACGTAAATGGCCAGTAGGAGACACAGCCACAGTGGTCGCAGCCCTCCCGCTCTCTCCCCTCATTTACGTCTGCCTGGAGATACAGCTTCCTTGCCTGTCTCCCTTCCACCTTTCCTTTCTTGTCTAGCATGTTTCACGGACCCCCTCGGCATTGTGGTCAGTGTCTTCTGAACGCCCATTCTGTCCATGTCCCCCTAAACTCTGGGTCCCAGACTGTGCCCTGGGCTTCAGGAGTGGCCTGGGCAGTTTTGGGGTCAGCCACGCTCTCTAGACTCAGACGGGAAGAGGCCGACACCCCCTTGGGGAGGCCAGCGGGAAGTGAGCCCACGGGAGTGTGGACCGCGACAATCGTCGGGAGCGGACTTGGGGAGTGTGGGCTGAGTGAGGGCAGGGGCCACGGCCCCCAGCTCTGGCCCCCCAAGAACTGGAGGTGGGTTGAGCTGCCACCCAGAAAATCGGGCTGGAAGTCAGAAGCACGTAAGTTCCCCTGTGTAGTTCCCTGCTCGGTGGGGCTGACACATGCCCGGGGAATTTGGCATGATGAGTGGGCCCTGTGGGTGCTTTTTAAGAGCCACGGACTGTGAGAGAGCCAGGCGCCCAGGCCAGCCTTCCTGAGCACATCGAGGGCCTTTCCAGTTGGGCTGCGGCCATGCTGGCCTGGGCTGTGATCACTCACAGATGGTCTGCAAACAGTGAGCGTGGCAGGAGACGTCGGGTGCTACGTGAGGGTCAGGGATGGACTCCCCAACAGTTCCTGGGCACCCACCAGTGCAGCCCTGAACTGGGAGCTGGAGGTAGAGAGGCGGGCGACAGACACATGCCCGAGACTCACGAGGCACCAGCAGCAGCCGGTGGTTCACCCACGCCCCCGTCTGCCATGCTGAGACTGTCTGAGGGCTCTCCTGCCTCTGCCATCAGACTGTGAACTCGTCCAAGTCCATCGTCCTCAACGTTCCGCCTGCTATGGAATGCTTCATCCCCGTCTCCTCACTTATGTCACCCAAGCACCCAACTCACCATAGTGAGTCTTCTTTAAACGTTTGTTGACCCAAGTTAAGTTGGGGTGGGGGTGGTATACAGAGTTAAATAGTGTTTCCAAAATTCATGTCCACCTGGAACCTCAAAATGTGGCCTTACTGGGAAATGGGATCTTTGCCGATGTAACTGGTTAAGATGAGGTCAAACTGGAGTGGGGCAGGCCCGTAAGCCAACGACTGGTGTCCTCGTAAGAAGAGGAGAGACACTGGGACACACACAGAGGGGAGGTTGTGTGAAGACAGAGGCGGAGACTGGAGCCACGCGGCCACAAACCGAGGCCTGCCAAGGCCCGATGGCTACCCCGGAAGCTAGGAGAGGGGCCGGAACAGTTCGTCGTCAGAATCCACAGAACCAAGCCCCGACAACATGTCCGTTTCAGGCTTCTGGCCTCCAGAACCGTGGGGGTATACGTGTCTATGGTTTGGGGCCCCCCGGTTTGTGGCACCCATCACGGCAGCCCCGGGAGACTGATGCAGAGGGTAAGCAGGGTCAGAAGGCCTGCACGTGGGAGGCCGATCAGGACGGGCTGAGTCCTGCCATGTAACAGCTCCCACATCTCATGGCTTACCACCACGATGGCTCACTTCACACGCTCACATAGGTCAGCAGGGTGCTCTGTTCACTGCCATAGCTCGGTACCCCTGCTGATGGGATGGCCACCACCTCCCAGATCCTGCTTGCTCCAGCAAGAAGGGAGGGGGTTTCACACCAGCTGGTGCGCGGTCCAGCCGATATACCACCTGCACGGCTCCACCCAGCCACAAGGGGACAGGGAGGGCAGATCTCTGCGCCCAGGAGGGGACACCTAGGAATCAGTGATGATCACTAACATCACCACAGTCCAGCCTGGTCTCAGGACCACTCAACCCTGAATCACTGAGCCATTTTCATCTCTCTGTCTCAGCTCAGGACGGTGGGAAAAGCATGGGGTTGGATAAAATGAATTGAATCCTGGTTCTAATGAACTTTGTCACAACCTTGGTACAAAGTGGCCTACCTAGTAGTACTGGTGAAGGGAAGAAGGGAAGAAGGATGGACAAATAGATGGGTGAATGTGGGGGGTAGGGATGGATGGATAGATAAGCTGGTGGGCTGATAGATGGGTGGGTGGTTAGTTGGGTGGATGGATAGATGGGTGGGTGGATGGATGGGTGGGCAGATGGATGGATGGATGGGTGGACAGATGGATGGATGGATGGATGGATGGGTGGATGGATGGGCAGATGGATGGATGGGTGGTGGATGGGTGGATGGATGGATGGATGGATGGATGGATGGACGGATGGATGGGCAGATGGATGGATGGATGGGTGGATGGATGGATGGATGGGTAGATGGGTGGGTGGATGGATGGATGGATGGATGGGCAGATGGATGGATGGATGGGTGGATGGATGGATGGGTGGATGGATGGATGGGTAGGTGGGTGGGTGGATGGATGGATGGATGGGTGGACAGATGGATGGATGGATGGATGGGTGGATGGATGGATGGATGGGCAGATGGATGGATGGATGGATGGGTAGATGGATGGGTGCATGGATGGATGGATGGGTAGATGGATGGGCAGATGGATGGATGGATGGATGGATGGGTGGATGGATGGATGGGTGGATGGATGGATGGGTAGATGGGTGGGTGGATGGATGGATGGGTGGATGGGTGGATGATAGATAGATTTACTGACAGCTTATTCTTTACCAGATGCTTTTTATAAATTAAGGGATTTAATCCTTATGCCCCACCTATACTAATGCGGTCGAATTTACAATTAAGGAAGCTTACCTGGAGATGCCCGACCTATTTCCAGGGTAATACGGGTGGTCAGTGACTGAGGTGGGATTTAAACCCCATCAAAGCCTTGTCATTCACGAATCCTGGGCAATCACCCCAAGGGCTGGGATCCGAAGGGCTGGTCCAGATGACCTCCCTCTCCCCGCTGGCGGAAGCACCTCCCACGTGGGAAGCTCCTCCCCCCCAGGGAAGCTCCTCCCCAGGGGAAGCCCCACCCCACAGAAGGCCCTCCCGGCGTGAGGCCCCGCCCCCGGAAGCCCCGCCCCCGCAGAGACTCCGCCCATCATCCGGAGCGCTCCTCAGGCCCAGCCAGAAGCAGACTGGTGGCCCCAGCCTCGGAGGGCTGATACTGTTCCTGATACTGTTCCGAGGGAGCGGGGAGGTCTGTGATCTGGACTTGGAGCCAGGGAGACGGGCAACACTGCTTTCACGCCGACTACATTCGTCCTCTCAGGGTCTTTGTTCGAGCCAAGCATTCTTCTGATTCCATTCTTTTTTATACAAAGAGAAAGTATCATAAAAGGCCCAAAGCCACAGTGATTCGTCTCCAACTCGTTTCAGAGTTTCAATTATCTAAATTATTGCTTTGCCCCGGCACAAAAGGAAGAGGCTCTATTTTTAAAGGCACTGGGAGATAAGTGCCGGTTACCTCCCTGTCAACAATGCATAATAATTCTGATCAGGCGCTCATCACGTTTCAATAGCAGCGACAATGGCAGCCACCGGGGTCCCCGACTGTTTTATTTTTAGCCTGAAAATCACAAAGGAGGAGCCAGGAGAAGATTTCATATGGCAGCCTGGGCTTTTGAATGTCTCCTCTGTCAGGCCAGCCAAAAATCCCGCTTGGCTCCCAGGGAGCTGGGAGCATCCTGGTGGGAGGGCGGCTTGGCTGGGAGCAGGACAAACTGTCTGGATCAGGGCTCCACGCGTGCATCCACCGCTGCTCCAGCGAGCGGCTCCTGAGTCCCGCAGGGAAAGGACAGCCCCTGAGATCTGGCCGCCATCACCGTGATACGACATGCCCCCGAATGGGCACGAGCCCTGCAGGAAGACAGACACAGAATGTTAGGGGGCTTGAGGTGAGAGAGGTTATCAGAGGAGGCTTCATGGAGGAGGCAAGGATCAGCCTGAGCCTGGGGAAACAAATTCAGCGTGGCTGACTGGAGATGGGACAGAGGGTGTTGTAGGAGGGCAGAGGAGCCGAAGCAAGGCCTGGAGGCTTGAAGAGCAGGTAGCCCCGGTGGGGGTGGGGGCGGTCAGTGAGCCCCGCACAGGGGGAGGGGCCATGAGAAGAGACAGGACAGAGTGGGGGATGTTGGAGGGAAGAGGCAGGCAGATTCTGAAGAATTTCTAAGCCCAGGTCTCTGTCCCTTCCTCCTGACCTGATGGGTCTCACTCTCATGCACTGACGAGCACATACCATGTCCCCAGCATCGTGGGGACAACCTGCCATGGGTCAAGCCTGGAGTCTGCCCTCCAGGCCCTTTGCCCCTGGCCCTGCAGTGATTCTCGGGACGCTCAGGCCACCGTTGGTCACGTGGCTCTCGGCCACTCATTCACGCAGGCCCGAGTCGGTGCGGCCAGTGCCGTGATGAATTACGCTCCGCAAACACCTGTTTTCCAGGCTTGTTGAGGTCCCATTAACATGACTGTGTAACGTGAAGGTACAGGACGTGCTGACTGGATACATTCACGAAGCCCCAAACCATCGTCACCATAGTATCAGCCTCTACCTCCATGTGGCCACAGAACTACCATTTCTTTTTTGTGCCCTTCGCAAACTTTGGGGGACTGTTCCAAGCACATTGCTGGCGGCCCTGGAGCCCCCACCCACATCAAGTGGACAGAGGGCCGGGGGCAGGGAGAGTGAGGCCCCTGGGGGGCTGGCAGGGGGGCCGGTGCAGGAGGAGGGACTTGGGGGAGGTCAAATCCGGGGAGGCTATGGTGGAGTCTTGACTTCTCGTGCGTCCAGACCTGCAGCTCCAGCCTCCTCCCCACCGCCCTTCCCCAGCTGACAAATCTAGGCACGGCCACACACCGGGCGCTGACTGGGGACCCTCCTTGTCCTTATTGGAGTCCCGGACTCTGGTCACCTCACCTCTCTGGGCCTCAGTCTCCTCGTGAAAACGGGATGAGCCCCCCTTCCAGGCTGGCTGTGAACACCTGAGGTCATGACTGTGCAAGCCTTGGGTACAGTGCCCCCACCTGCACCGTTCCTTGTAGCAGATTCAGTCCTGTCCCCTTGGGTCTGGCCGGGCAGCTCAGCGCAGCCCTGCGGGGCCTCTCCCCTCCCCCGCCTCTCCTGCCCTGGGGCAGTCAAGCCAGAGCAGAAGGAAGTCCTGTTGAGGACACTCCGGGCTCTGGCCTCCAGTAGACAAACACGGGGCCAACAAACACGGCCCCCGCCACCGCCCGAGCCCCCTGCCCAGTTCTCAGCGGGCAGTGTGGGTGTTACTGACGGCCAGACCTCCTGTGATGTGCCTGAAACGGCCCTGAGACGTCTTCTCTTCCTTATCTTTGTGCTTAATTCAAATCCTGCCTCCCCACTCACCGCTGGGACCCACACTCGGTGCCTCCTCTGCCTGCGCTCAGGGTCCTCCCTAAACCAACCGCGTGGTGATCAGGGGGCCGTGCCGCGTCAGACCGCAGGCTCCTTGGTCCTGCCGGGTTCCCAGGCCTCTGTTGTCAGACCTTCTCGCTGCCGAGAAGGCAGGAGATCAGCTCATCTGCAGAGGCATCTGGCGCCCCCGTCTCCGGTGCTGAGCCTGCTGCGGGTCGGGCATGACCGACGGGGTGAGGAGCCTCTGGGGCTAGGCAGAGGCAGCTGGCCCCCCGAGTGCTCTAAACCGGTTTCTGGAACGTTCTCCATCGTGGCT
Organism: Acinonyx jubatus; assembly: GCF_027475565.1. NCBI lineage: Eukaryota > Metazoa > Chordata > Mammalia > Carnivora > Felidae > Acinonyx > Acinonyx jubatus. The sequence goes on from NC_069394.1 coordinate 2,186,383, forward strand.
CGAATCAAGCTGCTCACGGTGGAGAGGAGGTGCTGGCCGAGGAAGGGCTGGCATTGCAGTCGGTGTCCGGGGGAAGGGGCAGATGACAGGCGCCCGGTGAGCTAGAGGGGTGAGGAGGGGGGAGGACAGTGGCCCAGAACCAGGCAGGCTGTTGATTCGTGAGTGACCGACCCCAGGCCATCACCAGACCGCGATGTTCCCCTTCTGCATCTCCGCTCATGGTGGCAGATAACTCACGAGTCAGACCGGGAAGGGGGTTTGGGCCCAACTCCTCTCTTTACTGCAAAGGGCACTTAGCATAGTGCAGAGTGGGATTTTGATATTGAGCCTGGTTAGATGCCACGTTTTGTTTGTTGTGGGATCTTGGACAGTTAAGCGAGGCCCAGACCAGCCTCGATGGCCCAGACCACTCCCCAGGACCCACCTGCTCTCAGCAGGTGCCAGTGACAGCCTTACCCCACAGCCCCTGACATGAGCACAGGCGCAGGCCTTGACCTCTGCACTCCTGACCTGCCAGCGAAAGTCACCACCTCTGTGGCTGACCAAGCAAGTCAGGTTTTTCCACACAGGATCAATAGGTAATAGTTTTGGACTAAGGACGGTCAACGCGGGTGGTCAGCGTGGACCCCAGGTGGTCAGTGTAGACTGTGGATGCTCAGTGTAGACTGTGGATGGTCACTATGTACTATGACCTGTCAATATGAAGAGGGAAGTCACAGGGGACACCGTCAGTGTCTTAGGACCTCAGAGACTCAATCCTTTGCCAGAGAAAAGGGATGTACCTTATGGCCGTGAGGGTAAACCCAACACCAGAGGATGGGAGCCCAGCAAGGCGAGCTTGGTCACAATTTATAGGAGAACTTTCTGGCACAAGAGCCATCCTGAGTCACAGGTAGTGAGCTCCCCATCACTGGAGGTGTTCAAGCAGAAGCTACATAAACACAAGGTTGCTGCAGACATTCCTGTACAGAAAAGAAATACCAGACCCAAATCTTCTCCAGTCTCTCATGTGTCTTCCAAATCAAAGTTTCTAAAAGTCTGGAATTAAAAAAATCTGAGTCTGTGTGGGGCCCTACCTCCTTGCCTACCGCCTCTGGTGCTGCTGGTGTTCTGGCCCTACTCCGACCTTCCCTCGCTCCCTCTCCTCTCTTCTCCTCGACTCTCTGCTCATTTTTGTATCATCCTGTGCACGGATTCGGTGACTCTGTTTGTTAAGGGTTCTTACGTGCAGCCTCAGCCTCCCCTCTGAGCTCTGCCCTCCTCCACCCAGGGCCAGTTGCCTCCTGGGTGTCTTCTCCTGGACATTACACCGGGGGTGTCAAAAATCAAAGTGTCCAAATTGCATTACTAAGCCCTCTGAGTCTGCTCCCCCCCCCCAGATGCGTAACCCAGGAAAGACCCTGGGGTCAAAACCCTGCACCTCGAGCCAGAACCTGGGGTCATACCTGACCCCGTGCCGTGTCTTACCCAGATACTCCGTGCCCCGACGAGGGTCAAGTTGTGTGAACCTGCTCCCCCGCCCTCCCCTCTGCCATGCCTTCCTGCTTCCGGCCACCCTCACTCTGTTCTACATGACTCGCTGCCCCTGGCCCCCCAGGGCCACCTCCATGCTGTGCCTATTGGGATGACCCACTTGTCTCTGAAGATACCGTGCCTCTGTTTCACCTGCGGGGATTTCCCGCCTCCAAGGATGAAGCCCAGCTTCCTGCTCTCAGACCATGTCTTTGGTTTGCCTTTCCCGACTTCCTTCCCGCCAGCCGGGCCCTCACTGCCCCACGACGCCCACACACCTTTAACTGTGCGGAACGGCCCGGTGTCCCCAGGGGCGCCCTGATCTCTCACTCCTCTGGACGTGGCGTATTCTGTGCCCTCTGCCCTTGATTCCATCCGTCCAGCTTGCCCTCCTTCTCTAGCCCAGATGAACCACTGCCTGTGCTTCCAGACGCAGCCGAGATGCCAGCCTCTCCCTCTGGAAAGTGTGCGTGCAGCGGCACCGATCTGGGCTGCCTTCGCTTTCCCGGGCTTCCCTCGTCGCGGCAGCATTTACCCCCCTGTGCTGCAGAGTTTCTAGCTCTCCCTCAAAAGTGTGAATGCTTTCAAAGTTCTTTCCGTGTCTCGTCTGAAAACCTCTCTCGTGAATAAATGTGCCTGAGGTCTTGTGTCTGTTTGCTGCTCCTTTATCGAAGAAAACACTGTTAAGGGGGGGATTTCCCTCTGTTCCTGTACCACATGCATAGTGTCCGGGATGAAGGTCATCAGATGTGACACTTAGGGCCCTGAGTCCTCTTCCCCAGAGAGTGGAGCCTGAGGCAGGGGTTAAGTGCTGCTGCTTTGTTGGAGAGTTGTGCTCTTAGGGCAGCAAGGGTGAGGGGGGAAGGGGTGTGAGTCAGCAGAAGATGGGAAGGAGCACTGTGTTGTCCCCCCACGACAGCTTCAGGACAGCTGCAAGGACGCCTGGTGGGTTGCTCAACAAGCACCCAGCCAGGTGGGAGCATCTCCAGTCAGCCCGTCTGTGGAAGCCTGGGACACTTGGGAGGAGGGCAGAGAGGGTTTCCTGCCCATCTCTCTCTCTCTGTCTCTGTCTCGTGTCCTGCCTCTCACCGGTTGGTGCACACCTGGGGAATCATCTCCCCTCGTGTCCAGGCGCAGTGTCCTGCCCGTCCCCACGCTGTGGCATCTCCCCTCATTCCTCAAGTGTCAGGAGTGCAGCCGGTTGGCTGTGGCTGTGGCTCAGATGAGAGAAGGGGCCCGGGCGTGAGAGCAGGTGGAAACGAGGGAGCCTGGGGCAGTGTGTAAGGCGGGCACGCGGGCGGAGAGGAGAAGAGCCCCCGACTCCCCGCCACAGGGAGGAGTGACCCAGTGTCACTGATGGAACCCCAGGGCCAGGGCTCCCTGCTGGGCGGGGCTCCTGGAGAGCTCTGGCCGGCCCGTGACGGTGGCTCGCGTCTGGGTTTGGACTCAGGGGTAGGGGAAGGTCTACACTCCTCTGGCCCAGACTCCTGTTCTGGCCCAGCCTGCCCGAGCCCTGCTCATTGGAGAAGGGGCACCTGTCTGCTCGCCTGGCCGCTGTCCCCATGCGTGGGTCCCCCAGGAGACCTCGGAGGGGTGCGGCCACGGCTTCAGGAGGGGTTTTTACTCCCAGATTGTCAAGTCCTGTCGTGACTCCGTGTGTGACACCATCATCCCCAGCCAGCTGCACCTGGGGGTCATAGAGAAATGCCTGTTTCTCTAGGTGTGAGGTTAGCGGCCGCCAAGAGGAGAGCTCCCTCCTTTGGTGCGTGAACAGGTCTCTGGAACAGTCCCCCATGCCCCAGGCCCGGTGTTGTAAGGGAACCCCATTTCAATCTGCCTGTAGCCTTTTCTATGGGGGGACACAGCACAGCTATCAAAGATCTCACTGCTCCACGCAGCTGCCGGGTGGGTGGGGTATGTCCTGCTATAAACTGGGGAGGGGACGAGGGTCGGATCCGAACAGGACCCAGCAGCCGTGGCTCCCTGACATGCGCGGGCTATGGGAGAGGAAGGCGGAGTGTGGGGGAGGGGCCGGGGAGGGGCGGACACGGGCCGTGGGATCACCAGAGGGACTGACGGCGACAATGTTCCTGCTTCGCTGTGGTTTCTGTTGCTACAGCTGCCTTCTCGCTAAGTTATGTGCCAGACACAGGGGTAGGACCCCCAGGGCTTGGGGCATCTCATTTGACCATCACCCCAGCCCTTCGAGCTGGATGTGGGAACTGGCGCAGAACGTTCCAGCGACCTGCCCACTGGGGGAGTTCGGACCAGGTCAACTGGATCCTGGAGGCCGCTCACTGTTTCCTCCACACGCGGTACGCGGAGGGTGGGGCGCGTGGCATGGGCATCGTCAGCTCGTGAGGGCACGCGCTGTGCCGGCTGTGGCTACGGCGGCCTCCCCTACGATGCGTGTCTTCGGAAGAGGCCGGGTATCAGGTGAGACGCGCCCGGAGAAAGGGCTCAGGCGTGCGGTAGAGGGCGGCCCCCAAGCCCAGAGACACCCCGATTCTTTCAGCACCTGCACACCAATGAGGCGTTTTAGCTCCCCCTGAGCTGTGACCTGGGGGCGGATGGGGGCCCCATTCCATCTGCCTTGGAGGTCTTTGCACGTGCCCGGGCTTTGGGCCTCACCAGTGCCCGGGGAGGTGGGCAGGACAGGAGATGCTTGCTCTGGGCAGGAGTGCAGAATGCGCTAGAAAGGCCTACCCGTAGTCGGCTCGCTGTCGGGGGGCATCCCGAGAGCTGTGCCGGGGGTTCCGCCTCGACCTTCACCCACGTCTCTGGCCTCCAGGGGGAACCCCTCCTCCGTCAGATGGCACAGGAAGTCCTGCCCCGAGATCCTACTGTGACAGGTGCTATGATACAGCCTGGGGACGGGGTGGGGGGGGGGGAACATGAATCTGAAAGTGATGGGAGAGTCGCCATGTGCTTGGCCACCACCTTCGGCGCCGTGGCGCCAGGGGAGGGAATGACCGAGGAGGCCTGCAGCCCAGTGATGGACAAACCCTTGGGGAGTGGTGGCCCCCAGATTTAATCTCGCTCAGAAGTAGATGACAGGGACAAATCAGGCAGACAGGAGCCCCGGGAGTCTTCACATATGTCCCCTTGCCCTCAGCTGGCCTCTGCTCGCCTCCGCCGAGGGCAGGCCCTGCTGCCGGCCTGGCTCGGTACCACAGGGCTGAGGACAGAGGGGCCAACCGGGGTGTGCTTGGCCGGGGAGCAGGGGTGGAGCAAGGCTGCTATTCCAACCCGGGGGCGTCCTGGCCCCACACACACAGTGAGCCGTTCTGGCTGAGCCGTCCAATGGGCTGGGGTCCAACGCTGGGTCGACGAATTCTTAGCCGCGCGACCTTGGGCACGTCCTCAACTTTTCCGACTTCGGTGGGGGTGGGGTAGTGCTTTTCCACCTGGTTGTGTGCAGCTGTGAGTGACATCACGGGGGCCAGCTGCCTGCACAGCTGTATTTCATCTAATCTAAGACACCGTCGATTTTAATACGCACTGTTATTTTTGGCATTACTAAAAAGAGAAGAGATTGCCAATTATATTGTAAGACACCATTGATGGTAAGATGCATCCTGGTTTCAGAGCCGTTCAAATGTGAACAAATGTGCCCCTTTGATGGATTACACTGGGGAAGAGACAAACGTATTCGCTTCCGAAGCGGTGCGTCTCACATTCTCACATTCGTGAGAGTCCGATGGGCAAAGAGCGAGCGTGCTCTGGGGCGGGGGTGGGGGGTGCGGGGGTGGAGCAGCTTGGTGCAGAGGAGCAGCGTCCAGCAAGTGTGAGCCCCCAGACCCTGGGAATGTTCAGTCCAGGCTCAGCGGAGTCCAAAGGACTCAACAACTGGACAGACGCTGCTCAGACGCCCTTTGATGCCCTTCTCCACCCCCAGACTCGGTTCCCTAGAGACGCGCCTGCCTGAGCTCAGGGGGCAGGTAGACCAGATGGCCTCTCAAAGTCGCTCTCAGCTGTGGATCCCAGAGCAGAGAGCTACCCTGGGGCATCCTTTGTTTGTGTTTCTCTTGCTTTTGTGTTTTGATGCAGCGAATGGTGGTCAGCGAAGAAGAGACACGGGGCCTTTCTTGGGGGCTCCGAGCCTGCTGTCTGTGCAGAGGAGACAGCTGCACCCCACTGCTCTGCAGGGGCCACATGAAGGCGGTCAGATGGAGGTGAACGGACCCACGGGAGGGGCCTCCAGCAGGAAGCCTGCTCTGAAGCCTCCTGGACCCAGGCCCTCGCTCTCTGGGGGACCTGAGTGATGTTCAGTGGGGAGCCGGACCACCCTCCCGGGGGCCCTGTCTGCGCAAGGCCGGCCGAGGCCACGGTAGAGCTGTTGAACCCCTCTGGCCGTCAGCCTGGTTCCATCCCCAGCCTGCACTTGACCTCAGCTGTCACACTGGACCAGGACCCCAGCCCCTGGTCCTCGTAGCCCCCTGAATGCCCATCTCTGATCTGATCCCTGCCTGCGCCGTCGGCCCCATTTCTGCTGGGATCTTCAGACACGTGGCAGACCGTCGCCACCTGCCTACCACTGAGTCCCTGCTGTGGGCCGGCTTCCACGCAAGGCACCCAATACATACTCTCACGTACTCTTTATGGCACTGCAGCGAGGGGAAATGACAATCCTTACTATGAAACCAGGAAGCCAGGGCTCAGAGGGGCCAGAGAGCAGGCTTGGGTCGCATCCATGGGACCTCCCAGCGCCTGCAGGAAGGCCCAGGTCCGCCTGGGTTCCTGGCTGGGTGATGTGCTCTGTGGCTCACTGTGGTGCTGCCGAGTGCCTCTGGGGACACATCCCTTGGACGACGGCCCTGTCCCAACCCCTATCTTGCTTAATCTTCCTGTTTAAGTGTAGAGCACTTGAATCCTGCCGCCCAGTCTCGTGTTTGAGGCCGGCCCGATGCACCTGCCGCGGCCTCTCCCAGGCAGGTGGGTGGGCACGTCCCCCGACCTCCCGCTCCCCGCAGGTCTTGGCAGGGGCCTCGCCAGCTGGACCTTCTGCTCTGTCTGCCTCTGTCCCCCATAAGGCTCTGCCTGGTCCCCACCTCCCAGCTCCACCTGCCCTTAGGGGGCTCAGCTCCAGGTTCGCCCACGCTTCCCTCCAGCTTCATTGCACTGGCCCCATCGCACGGCTATGCTGAACAGGTGTCAGGGGTATGCCGCAAACTGTGGTGGAGGGGGCAGATTTCAGCCCAAATCACTCCTTCACCGCAAAGGTGCGTGGGGCCCTCCCCTGACATCGGAGGCCAAGGAGAGAGAGCAGGACCCCATCTCCTCGGCCTCCTGCGGCTGACGTGGCAAATTGCCACACGTTAGGTGGCTCTCAGGAGCCGAAACTTACTCCGTCCTGGCTCAGGAAGACAGAAGCCAGGGTCAGTGCGCTGGCGGGGCCCCGAGGAGTCTGTCCAGCGCCTCCCTCACGGCTCCGGCGTGGCTGGCAGGCCTCGGCGCTGCTGGGCCCGTGCACTCATCGCTCCAGTCTCTGCCCCCCTGTCCCGCGACTTCCCCTGTGTGTCTTCGCATGGCCTACTCAGGAGGACGCCAGGCACTAGATCGGAGCCCATCCCCGTCCAGGGCCTCCTCACCTTGACTCATGACGTCGGCAGAATCCCCATTGCCAATAAGGTCTTGTTCTGAGGTCTGAGGGGACGTGAATTCTGGGGAACATTCTTTAGTCTTGTACACCCTCCACCCGGAGGGGAGCCAGGGCAGCCCCGGGGTCTCTTACCTCTTAGTCTGGAAACTTCCAGGCCCTGCTTATTCCCTCCCCCATGTCCCTGCTTCGGAGAAGGGACCTACAGGCCAGAGTTACTTTCTGGTCCACTGAGGAGGCCCGGAGGCCCAGCAGCTCAGGCAACATGGCCTCCAAGAGGGGCTTCTTCCCCCACGACGGACACGCGCCCTCCTCTGTGACCTGACCTCCTTGTCCCACGGCACACACAGCCACTGGGAACCCCTTACCTGAGGCTCCCCTGAAGAGCCAGTGCGTGTGCTCACATGCGTGGACCCCACATGCGCCAGCTGGGTGGTCTCTTGGCTTTTAACTCAGATATCTGGCCCTCGTGTGTGGCCCCCCCAACTCAGCCCTTGAGAGCACTGTGGACATGAGCACCGGCACCAAGGCCAGCCCCGCCCACGCCCTCTACCTGGTTTTCTAGTGTGAAAATGACAGTCGCCTAGCGTGCCGCAACATCGGCATGGAGTCTTGTGATGTGCCAGAAACCTCCACCTGCTCTCCATTTGTCTCATTCTCCCCTCCACCGCTCCACGATGGAGACTCTCATAAAATCTGGGCATGCGGGCAACCCTGTCCTCCACCAAGAGCCACGTGCTTCCTCCCCGGGGACAGGCCATCCCCCACATCACCCCGCACTCGGGCTGGAGAGAGGGAAGCAGGCTGGGGCCGGGGGTTTCCCTGAAGACCAGCCACGCTTCTGCAGGGCGGCTGCCTCCTGTGGCTTTCTTCCCGAGTGGTGGAAAGTCCTCCATTGGCCTGAGAAGGGACCCCAAGTCCCTGAGCCAGCCCACCCCCAGCACACTGCCCTCCTTGGCCAGGGGACCTGGAGTCTCTCCCTTTGCCTAGAGGGAAGCTAAGGAGAGAGGAGGGAAATCAGGCATCACAGGGAAGCAGTGTTGCTTTTCCGGGTGATTACCCACACCTTGTATGATCTAATGAGCCATCCAGGGTCCGGGTGGAGTAGTTGGGGGAGTTAGTTATTGAATGTGTGCTCACTGTTCACACAGTTGGGGGAGTTAATTGATTTTCGGGTGTGTGTGCACGTGCATGTGTGTGTGTGCATGAGCCTTGTTGATTTTTCCCTTGTGCGAAAGCACGGGCGGGGGAGTCGCGTCTGGGGCCTGGGGCCGGGACGCCTGCAGGGCCGGGCAGGGATGGACGGCGGACCTCATGCATTCGGGTGGAAAGCCCAGGTGGGGTGCACGCATGTGAGCTCGCCCACAAACCCTCACCTCCGCCCCACACGGTACCTCAGCGCTGCTCAAACTTGGCTCCCACACCACCTCAATGAGCATCACTGTATCCAGCCCCTTAGTATTATTTAAATCTGTTCATAGTTTTTGTTTAAATTAAGTATGTAAAAGTATCGTATTTACTAAAAAAGTCTGTAAAGTCTTTAGATTGGATATAACGGCTATATTTTCTTAACACACATTAAAGTGATCACGTAACCATTCACTGAAACATGTAAACTTGTCCCTCTCGACCCTCTTCATGTTTGGGACAGGACAGGACAGGACAGTGGGGTGATGCAGGAGGCCCAGCGGGAAGCAGGGTGACTGGGGGACAGAGACGCTGGGGCAGGGGCTGGACCGGCTCTGTCCAGCTTGGAGCCCGAGTCCTTCCTGCCCGGTCACGTGGTCTCCCTTTTTCTCCATTTTACCTTCAGCTTCTGCATTTTAAAATCTCCAATTCCACCCACACCTGAAGCTGTCCCGAAGTTCTGGGGAGCCCCTCTCTCCCCTCCTGCATGAAGACACACAGCTGAGGGCGGCCAGCCTCCAAGAGCACATATAACCCATCAGCAGCCTGGGGGGCTCCCCTGTGCTGGAGGAGGTGGTCTGGGATACGGGAACATTGCCCAGAGGACGCGCCTTTCCCAGCTACACCTCTGGATCCCAGTATGTTCAAAGGGGCAAGCCCCCACCGAGTCAAGCTGTGGCTTGAGCTAGGGTTGCCCTGTCCTGGCTTCCCCACCCTGGAGGCCATGGCCAGTGTAGGAGGGATGGCACGGGAGAGGTCCCCTCCCGCCTCTGTCCTGCCCCACGTCCCGAGCAGCACTGGCCAGAAGCCTTGGTGAGCTCTTGGCCTAACACACGACACTACTGGGGCTTCCAGATTCCCGCCCTGCTGGAGAGCTACAGCCTGTCCTCAGGAGCGGTCCCTCCGGAGAGGGAGACAGGCAGCATGGTGCGTAGAAAGGCCACACACAGAGCACACACTGGCTGCCTTCTCTCACTTTGGAGCCTCAGTATCCCCCCCTCTGGCTGCCACTTCCAGAGAACTCAAGGACGGTCATGGGCAGCTGTCCCGGGTGCTGGTGCTCTGCCTCCCGTGTTCCGAGCCACTGACACAGCGCGGGCTCAGCTCTCCTGTCTCCACTGGGCCGGCCAGCCTTTCCCTGCTCGCCTGAGCGCCCCCACCTGAGCAGCAGACACACCTGCCTCCATCTCGTCTCCTCTTCCACTGCTTACATCCCCTCCTCTTCGTTGGCAGATTAAATGAAGGGAGATTTGCATAGCAATAAAAGGGTAATTAAAGTCACCAACACATGAAAAGCTCATTATAAGATTCCCTGGGAAGGACGCCCCCACTGGTCAGGAAGATACAGTCAGAGGTGGGGGTGGCAGACCAATTAACCGAGCCTGTTAGCTGTCCATTATCAGTGCTGGGTGTTGCAAATATAAATATTAACCGCCACTGGGCCAAGTGGTTAGCGGCCAACCAAACTCATAAATATCCTGCTCACAATTAATGGTGACTGCATGTGTCTCCGTGGTGGGGCTTCGAAAGGCCGGGTGAAGGCCGGGCTGGAGGCTGCATGCTGCAGCCACACACCCCTGTTCTCCACTCACGCATTTCGGACGCAGTTGTAATTCCCCATGTCTGACTGCATTTCAAGGTCTGAATTACGATGTGTCGGTGTATTGGTTGATTCGTTATTTATGACCACTCAGAGAGAATATGTGTGTGTGTGTCGGTGGGGGGGGGGGGGTCCTTCCATGCATGCACACACTGACAAAGCTAATACACCCATCAAGTTATTGTTCAGTTGATAATTAAATTAGAGCTCTCTGGGCACTTAATGACCAGCGGGAATCCCCGGCAGCAATCTCCTCCCTGTGGTCAGTGGTTTCTGTGTAATAACTTCCATAAGTGACACCCCATTGGCCATGAATGGGCACTCGGAGCTCAGAAACAAGGACCCCAGCATGCTTCTCCCGGATCAGGCACCTTCAGGAATCTGAGTGTGGTGGGGGGGGGGGGGAGGGTACATGCCCCCATCCCCACCCTGTGATTCTGCTCTGGAAAACAAACAGAGAAATCCCACTTTGGCGCCAGAGACCACTTTTGTTCCACACACTCTTTCCACACTGAGGAGAAGACTCTGTCAGGCTGAGTGAAGCTTGCCTGTGACCCACTGACTCTGCCCACCAGATGCTGTTCCCAGCCAAGAGGAGCACGGTGGGGCTCTGTGGTCAGAAGGCGGCAACGCTTTTCTGCTGGAACCTGGACCCATGGCGTGCCCTGGCCTCCTGTTTGATCTTGAGAGGGACCTAAGTTAGATTCCCCTCCCCATCCTGGGCTGCTTGGGTCATCATTCATTCATTCATTTATTTATTCAATAGTCTGCTCATGGAGCAGTCATTTCCCAAGATTAGTCCATGTACCATCAAGCCCTTGGGGGATGTGAAAATGAGTCAGAACTGGTCTCTGATTTCTAGGTGTTTGATACAAAATATTGGAGATGACTGAGGCCAAAATTCATTTATTCCCTCCTCCCTCCCTCCCTCCTCCCTCCTCCCTCCCTCCCTCCTCCTTCCTTCCTTCCTCCCTCCCTCCCTCCTTCCTTCCTCCCTTCCTGTTTCCTTCCTTCCTTCTTCTCTTTCTTCCTTCCTTCCTTCCTCCCTTCTTCCCTCCCTCCCTCCTTCCTCCCTTCTTTCCTCCCTCCCTTCCCCTTCCTCCTCCTCCTCCTCCTCCTCCTCCTCTCTCTCGCTGTCTCTCTCAACAACTGTTATGGACCAAGTGCTGACCATGGGATGGTGAGCAAGGAAGACAGTCATTGCCCTCATAGAGCCTGCATTCTAGTGGGGAAAGCAAAAGATAAGTAAAGAATATACCAAGTGACAAATGGTACAAGGTAAAAAGAATGATTGTGGATGGTGCTGTTTTATAATATGGTGCTCAGGCAAGGCATTTGAAGAGGTGACATCTGAACTTGTCTCTGAAGACAAAGAGAGAGCCATGAATGTATCAAGGCAAGGTCATCCTAGATCGAGGAGCAGCAAGGAAGGAAGCCCAAGCTGGGAGTGTGGCTGGAGAGGAGAGGGCAAAAGAAAGAGTCATAAGATAGGATATTGGAGAAATTGTGTGTACAGGGGTAGGCATTTCAGACCATGTGGAACTTTCTAGGCTTTTGTAAGGACTTGAGCTCTTGTCCTGAATGAAATGGGAGCCACTGGAGAGTTTGAATGCAGTGAAATGAGACATGACTTGTACATTAGCAGGATCATCCTGGGCTCTGCGTGGAAAATAGACTGGTGGAGGGAGGAGAAGAGGGAGTGGGGAAGGTGGGGAGGGGGAATGGAAGGAGGAGGAGGAGGAGGAAGGGAAAGGGGAGAAGGAAGGGGAAAAGGTGGGGAAGGAGGTGGAGGAAGGAGAGGAGGATGGGGGGAGGGAGGGAGAGGCATCTTGGGGAGATGATGTAATAACCCATGTAAATGATGGTAGATTGGACATATGTGCTTACAGACGAGTCATGGGTAGTGATTGGATATTTTGGATATATTTAAAAGTAAGGTAAAAGCATTTTCTTCTGAGCTGGATATAAGGTGTGATGTGAAGAGAGAAATCAAAACCATCTCTAAGGTGTTTAACATGAAAGAATGTTGAACATGAAAGGGCATGTTCCCCACTGTCCTTTACCAACATGGGGAAGAATGTAAAAGAAAAGATATTTTGGGGATGGAGATGCCATGTTTGGTCATGAGCATGTTAAGTTTGTGTGTCTCTTAGACATTTAAGTGTTAGACATTTGGACACATGAACCGTATTTAGAGAGAAAAAAAAATCAGTCTGGGACAATGATTTCATTTAGGAAGTGAGTTTGGAGAAAAGAACCGTCCTGACAGTGAATCCCAGGAGAAATCTGGTATCTAGAGGTAGGAAAGTTGAGGGAAAAGCAGCAAAGGACACTGTGAAGGAGTGACCAACAAAGCAGGAGGAGGGCAATTCTGTGTGGTGCCCTGGAAGCTGAGTGGAGAAGATACCACAGGTGCTGTTTTGGTCGAATGGTGGGAGCAAACTCTGATGGGAGCAGTTGCAGGTGATAATGGAAGGAGGAAAAGTGGAAACAAGAAGAGACAAGCCGTGAGGGGCGCACTGTACATGGGAGGGATGTAGGGCCGGTCTCTGTGCACACACACGGAAGATATTTCTATGTATTCCACATCCATATGCAGTTCATGTATATGCAAGACATTTCTGACAGAATCTTGTGATTCAGTCGAGTGGAGAAACTTGATGATGCAGCGGGGAAAGGCGAGATATTGTCAAGTGGCCCCAAGATAGTGCCCTGCCTTTACCCCTGCCCCCACACCACAGTCCCCATCCGCGGCCAGGTGTGCTGTCCGTGGTGCTGAATGTGACTTTGTTCTAGCCACGATTATACCCCACCCTCCTGTGCCCAGAGGAGGTGTTCCACACACGATTTATGGCTTGGCATTTAACTACATCAGTCTGTATATTTAATTGCTATTTTATCACCCATTAAATCATGAACATCACATAATTTATTGGATGTCATCTACACTGGAGGAAAGGGAATCTAGGGGAATGGGAGGAAGGGAAAGGTTAGTTAGCTCCTTACACAGAGCCCAAGACATGCCAGGCACACGGCTAGAAAGTGTTTCTAGGTTGTCTCATACGGCTACCATGGCCACCGTGGGAGGTGAGTACCAGGAAGGCCATTCTTTCCACATGGCTCAGGGAAGTTCAGTGTGTGCATGTGTGGACAGCACGTGAGGGGAAGGGGCTGAGCCGGTCATGGAATCCAGATCTGCCTACATGCCACTCTCCACCTCATGCCCTTAACCACCACCCACAGGAAGATCACTTCTCCCATCCCCTTCTTTAATGGTGTTCCTGAGGACAGTGGGGAACAAGGCAAAGACAGCGGTCAGTCTGCCTGGCTGGAAGAAACTTGGGGAAGATCGACTTGTGTTAATGATGGGTGTCATGGAAGGAGAGTTATGTGGGGTCTCTAATTCACCTCACATGAATAAGCTTACATAAAGCACAAATGTGCTCAGTCCCTTTCCACATTAGGTATCATCCATAGCTTTCCCCCAGCTGAATTACCTTTCTTCAGTGCAGTCTTTCATATCCTCTGTGGTGACCCGTGGAACTTCAGGGGATATGGGACAGTGGCCATAAAATGTGCCACTCAGACCTCCTGCTGTAGGAAGCATGACTGATGGATGAAGCGGTTTCCCTTCTGGACCCACCGCTGCATTTGCACCAAACCATCCAATTCTCCCACTTCTCTCTTTTTCTTTACAGGTGACAAATCTACGAATGAACTGAGGTCTCTGCCTGTCTCCACCTTCTCTAGCCCCTCCTTGATCCTTCACAGATGCTTCCCAAATAAATGTCCTGCACATCTAAACACATCTAGGCACCTGCTTCCTAATGGATCCAAACAAACTCAGACAAGATAGAGCTAACCTATAAATGGGGCTGCAGAGGTGTTTGTTATCAACATCTCCATGGCATTTTCTCTGTGTGCAGGTGTGTGTGTGTGTGTGTGTGTGTGTGTGCACGGCTCTGATCAATCAGGGATCCTCATTCTAGGTCAAGTTTCTTTCAACATCTATGCCGCAATCATTTCACTAATCACCAAAATTGACCTCCTTATTATATGGCCCAATCATTGGGCGATTGTAAGAAACAGGGCCTCTTACTACCCCCTCCAGCCTCTTTATCATTCCCTCTCTTCTTTCTCACAAAATATTACTCGTAGGTCTCCACTCCTTAGGGTTGCTCTAACATGTACTGAATGTTGAATGTCACCTGACCAGTTCCCTCTCTTTGCAAGCATTCTGCACCGTGTGGCTGGACAGAGAGGGATGAGGCCCTAGGGGCTTAGGGAGAAAAGGAGCCCGGCGTCAGCCTCTGACCCTATGTGATGTTCTCTATCCGCCTTTTACCAGAGAATCTGCAGCGGTCTCGGTTAATTATAAAATAGCACGTTGTTTCCTTGCATATATTAGGCTGCCCTCCGTGAAATCGTCATTTTTGTGGTTCAAGAACAGTCGAATGTCAGTGATTTCGTATGGTCCACTGTGGTATCTTCCTCAAGAATCTTGCTGGGGGAATGAACAGAGGAGGAGTTCAGTGTGGCAAGATTCCGACACTCTTGGGTCCCCGGCCCTGACAGCAGCCAATACCATCCAAATCAATCTCCTTCCAACCAGGTTTGCAGAAATCCTACCCACCTACTGCGGCGAAGGCTCCACATTAACTGTATTCTTACATTCTAATCACAAAAAAGACCAGATGTTTTCTAAAATAAAAGGGCATTTATGAGACTCCCGGGGACTTTCTTAACTATGCCAGAAGGCAGTACCCAAAGGGACGAAAGTAAGCCTCCATTCAGAGGAACGAAAGGCAGGAGCCTGGCCTAGAGGGGAAAGGACTGACTGCGTAAGCATGCCCCTCACCCCGGTGCCCAGGATTGCTCACCTAAGCCACACCTCATGTTGTCCACCGAGTCCCCAACAACCATGGTCTCTGTCCTTCACCCCGAATCCCAATCTCATCCCCTCCCACCCACCTGATTGCCAAATCAGAAACCTGGGGCTCTTCCTTCCCCCTCAGCCCCACGTCAGCCCCTCACTAAATTCCATCACATCTACCTCTGAGCTATGCTTGGAATCTGTCTGCCTGTCTCCACCTGCCACCCCCACTCTGGGGAAGACCACCACTGACCCCATCCTCACACCTATGACAGCCTCCTCCCTGCCCCTGCCTCAAGTTTTATTCTCGAGTCGTTTACTCTCCACACCAAAGCCAGCGTGGCATCTAAGTGGTAAATCTGATTGTACCCTAGCATCACTAAATGCCTGAAGGTTTTCCTGCTTCCAGAACAAAATCCAAGTCATGGATCTTGACCGGGTCTTTCTCCATTCTCCGGCCTTATGTCTCACCCACCCCAGCTGTCTCCTGGGAACGGTGAGCTCACTCCTGCCTCTTTGCTTTCATGGGAACATCGATTCCTCTTCCAGAAGAACTCTTTTACTCCCTCGCTTTCCTTGGCTGGCTCCCACTCAGCCTTCAGAACTCCCCCGCATAGGCATTTTATGCTCCCGTCTCGAACCCAATTCAACACAACCCATCACCATTGTGTCTGTGTAAGTGCTTCGCATCTTGAACAAACACTCTGAGGGCAAGGGCCATTCTCATGTACCTTTGTGCTCCCAGAAGCTCTTTCAGTGGCTGATGCACAGATGGGCTTTCTCAGAAATTATGTTGTCTGTAGTCTCTGTGGCCCCATCCCTGAGACCATCACTCCCTGCCTATGGACCCCTGCACTGCAGAGCCAGTGGGCCTCCTTCCTGGCACAGCCCTTCTTATGCAGAAGTGGGTGATGGATGAGAGGGGGAAGGCACAGGAGCCTATGGCAGGTGTCAGAGTGTCAGGCCTCAGGCGTCAGCTGGAAGAAGGTTGTTTAGGGGCCCTGAAGCCTCAGCCGCAGCCTGTAATTCTGATAACTGAGGGTTAGGTTGGGGCCGAGTATGTGGTGGGAACACTCACTATAAGAATGGACTGCATTCCTGCTTCCTCTCTTCTCATATTGTGGTTGGAACCAGCCTTTTCTCGAGACATGGGATGTGTGTGTGTGTGTGTGTGTGTGTGTGCATATCCTAGACAGAGGCACATGGGAGGTGTGTGTGTGCATACCCTATTTATAGGGAGAGGACAGCATCCTCGAGTAGAGAGAACCACATCTGGGGCTCCCGTGATGAAGGTCTGTGTCCCCTTCTTTGGCTGTTACATCATAGAGCTTGGGCTCCGTTTGAGCAGAGCTCAGTCCTACCTCTATTCTCTGGGGCTGCGAGGGCCCTGTGCCACCTGAACTCTGAACTTTGGGTTTTCCGCGTGCTGTGATGTTCTAGTGAGACTGAGTCTGAGTCTCTAACTTCCACCAGGGAGGTGGGGCCGAGTGACGCCCGTCACACTTACACGCTCCTGTGGACAGTAGGCCAGGCGTCACTGGGTGGACCACGCCTGTCTCATTCCCTGTCTACAGCGGGCACCTTGCCCAGCAGTGAGCGGCCTCGTCGATGTTTACTGAATCTTTTCCTAGGGGCTGATTTATCTCCTCCTGGCGTCCCTGGGCCCCAGAGCCTCAGGCAGTGGGGATCTGCTGATGGCCTTCTCTTCTGATTAGCTCCACCCGTCAGACTGCAAATTGGCAAAGCTGTCAGACAAGCAACAGCAGAAAAATAAAGTTTTTAATTAGTTCTTCCTAAAGATCAGGAAACGTGGTAAAAGAAAAAATGCTTGAATCTGCACGTGGTTCTTTGAACTATAATTAGCGTGTTGGATGTAAAAGCTGTAAAAACCCATTAGCTCCCATGGTAGCTGCTGAAAAGTTGGGGGGAAGAATGGAGTCTGGGGAGACGGGCGATGATTGGTGTTTTCAGCTGAAGGAGACACAGCTCCTGGTTTAAATGGTGGGGATCTACCCTGTTATCTACATGTGTTCATCCAGTATATCTGGGGGCCCAGCGAGGTGGGGTGCTTCACCCAGTAAGGACAGCAGTGTCTGCTACGAGGCGCTTACGCAGAACCCAGGAAACGGGACTCTGGACAACAGCTCTGCCCAGGGCTGCGAGCGGGAGCCTGGCTGTGCCTCCAGGGGAACCGGGAAGGGGTGACCCGACCAGGGTGCGTCTCAGGCCCACGCTTGGGATCCTGAAGAGTGCCCTGAGCCCTCTGGGCGGCATTTTCTGCCTGGAAAAAGGGGGACCGTGTTGGTTAGGGCTGGACTCTGTGTGTGAGCCTTTGACTCTCTCGGTAGGGCATCCTGCTTAGGTAACGGAGTGGGGGAAAGAGAGGCCCTGGCAAGGCCGCCCGAAGCCCACCTTCCTGAGAATCTCCCCACGAGCCTCCCACTCATCAGGGCTTCCCTCGTCCAGCATCAGATACCAACACTGACGGGCTGTAAGTACGTGCATGACATGGTCCGTGCCTTTATTCCTCACCTCACAGCCCTCAGTTTCTAGATGAGGAAAGAGTGGGATAGCACCTTAAAGAACCAGCTCCACGTCCGATAGCTGTAAGTGGCAGAACTTCAATTCCAGCCCCCGCAGTCTGACTCCAGAGCCCACGTTCTGCACCGACACCCAGCACCACAATTATTTCAGCACATCTGCTACGTATCAGACGCAACACCGAAGGTTATCTATTAAACCTCAAACCACCGAAGCCGAGGAGGCCTACGCGGATGGCTTCCCCACGGTTTGAGGCAAGGGACTGCCGAGCTGGGATTGGAACTCGGAGCTCCAAACTGCAGTACAGGGTTCCTTGTGTGGCACCAACACTGCACAGGCTGAATTCTGTGGTCGTCTCTTTCATACATACAACCATTTGGCACTTTATTTGAGTGGAAGACGCATTCAGAAAAAAAAAAATGCATGAATCATAAGGGAACAGGTTTTTTTTTTTTTTTTTTTTACTTTATGAAGTAAACTCACCCACGTAACTACCAGCCAGGTAGAGAAATAGAACTTCACCAGCAGCCAGAAGGCTTCATGCCCATTCCCACCCCAAAGGCAGTCACCATGCCAGCATCGTATACTAGGTTAGAGCTCCGGAACTTCATAGAAACTGAATCCTACACTGTGTCGCCTTTTGTACTGGCTTCTTCCAACATTGTGTCTATGAGTCTGCCATGTTTCTGTAAACGGCAGCACGACCTTAACTCGTATCGCTGTGTTACTCGTCTATGACTACGCGGAGAGTTACCCAGCGTGCTGATGGACAATAGTATCATTTCTAGTTTTTAGTTTTTATAATTAGAACTGCTATAAATCTTCACGTGCGTATCTTTTGACAAATGTTCACCAGTCTTCTGTTGGGTGGACATCACGGAGCGGAGGTCTGGTCGCAGAGAGTATGCTCAGCGGCCATACGTACCAGAAGATACTTCTCCAAAGTGGTTGCACGGATTTGCTGTGTATTTTTAGTTATGTCGTATCTTAGCCAACATTTAGTATTTAAAGCTTTGGCCATTCCATGGAGTGGCATCGCTCCGTGATTTAACGCACATTTTCCAGGTGACCAATGAGACTGAGCACACTTGCTTATTAATCAGTTCGATACTATCCCTGTGACGTTCCTGTTCCAAGAATTTGTGCCATTTAAAGAAGTTGGGTTACTTGTGTTTTTCCTCTTGATTTAGAGAAGTTCTCTTTTAAATATATTCTGAAAAGTAGTCTCCGGATGGCCGAACGTACTTCATTGTAACAAAATACAATGTTTTCATCTTTTCTTTCATGGTTAGTGGCTGCCTGCGGGTCATGAAGTTGGTGCCCTACTTACCTTCTGGAAGCCCTCCTGCTTTACTCTTCACGTTACGTGTGGCATCTTGCTGGAGCTGGTGTTCTCACGTGGCTCTTCAACAACTTGCCCACGATGTGAGGTGAGGGCCGACTTCCCCCATAGATATCCAGTTGACCCAGCATCACGAAGAGACTGCCTTTTTCCCACCAAATTGGGGCGGTGCTTTGTCCAAAATGATAAGCGTTTTCTTTATGGAAAAGTTTTCACCTGCAAATTCATTTTCTTTAAAGAGATAAAGGGCTGTGCTCGTTTCTCTTCAGAGAACTTTGGTTATTTGTGTGCTTAAAGAATTTGTGAATTTTATCCAAGTTGTCAGGTTTATTGGAATTGAATTCGCAGTATTTCCTCATCATCCTGTTAATATCTGTGGAATCTGTAGTGATGCCGTCTTTCTCATTCCTGATATTTATAATTTGTCTTGTCTTTCTCATCAGTCTGGTTAGAGGCTTACTGATTTTAAAAATCTTTTAAGAAATTCACCTTTGGCTTCATTGACCTTCTCTATCCTTTTTATGTTCTCTGTTTCATTGATTTCTTTCCTTACCTGGTTTCCTCACTTCTGCTTAATTTCTGCCGCATGCCCTGTCTTACTGGCTCTTGGAGGTGAAAGCAGAGAGCTGTGATTTGAAAGCTCTCTTCTCTTCTAATACTGGTCTGTGAGCTATAGATTTCCCTCTATCTGATGTTTCAGTGGCATTTTACAAATTCTGATGTGCTCTGTTTTAGTTTTCATTCAGTTCCAAATACACTCCAATCTCTCTTTGGGTTTCTCCGTTGATGCCTGGGTTATATGCAAGTGTGTTATTTGGCTTTCAAGTATCTGGGCACTTCCCAGAAATCGTTTTACTACTGATTTCTAATTTAAGTCCATTGTGGTCACAGCACATACTTTATACGACCTGAATCTTCTTAATGCATCGAGATCTTGTGTTAATGGCCCGGAATGCGGTCTGCCTTGGTAAACGATCCTCGTGCACTTGAAGGGAATGTGCTTTATAAATGACACTCAGGCCAGATCGGAGAATAGCGTTGTTCAAGTCCGCTGTGTCCTCACCGGTTCACTGTCCTTATCCCACCAAAAAATGGAAAGACAGGTGTTGAAACCGCGCTATTTTTGTGGAATTGTCTATCTTCTTGTGTTACTAACAGTTCGTTAGCACCGAGCCTCTGTTGTTAAGCGCATACGCATGTAGGATTGATATGTCTTCGTAATGAGTTGCCCCTTCGTCGTTTGAAATGAGCTTTTAAATCCCTAGTCGATGTCTTTGCCCTGAAGCCTACTCTGTCTGACACTGTGGCCGCTGCTGTAGCTCTTTCTATGTGGGGCGGTGAGGTGGGGGCAGTGCTAGCAGGCATGCTCTTTTCCAAAACGTTACTCTTCCGTTTGCATCTTTCTGTTTAGACTGGCTTTTTGCAGGCAGCACCAAGTTGGGTCTGTTTCCTTATCCAATCTGAAAACCTCTGCCTTTCAATAGGGGTGTTGAGAACTTTTAATTATTGATAATATTTGGCTTAATCTACCTGGTGGTGGATGTTGTTTCATTGTTTTATCTTCTTTGTCGCTGTTTTCCGTGTTTCCCACCTCCCGTCCTCATCCGACATGGCGGTTCGCACCTCTAGCGGCTCTGGTTTGCTCCTTTCGTACCTTCCGCGTCGCCTATGTTCGCTCTGCCCTCTGTCGTTCTGAACACCCCGGAGCAGAGCTGGCAGGGCCATTCTCCTGTCATCACCTGCCACCGCACCTGCCACCATGGTACTCTGGGTCTGTTCTGTGTCATTCTCTAGGATGCTTTTTCTCTCAGCTTGGGTCGTACCTCCGTGCTTCTTCGCACACCTGCCCGGTAGGTTGTGATGGCATGTGATGGCATGCAGACCCTGTGGATTTCATCTTTTGGGTGTTTCTAGGAGCATTTTTGAGCTCTGCTCTGGGATCTTGTTGCGTTACTTGGAAACATCTTCATCCTCTCGAGTTTTCTCAGGTTGGTGAGGCTGGACCTTGGTCTGGAGAGAATTATTCGCTGTGACTGAGGTCAGATTTCTGGATACCAATGCCTTCTGAACCATGAGGTTTTGCAGTCTGACTGTTCAGCAAGAAATGCACCCAACTTCCCTGCCCTGGGTGAGCCCTCAGAGTCATTCTAATGCCCAGGGGCCAGTCTTCCCTCCCTCAGCCCACAGTTGGGTCATTTCTCCACTGCATGCACGCATGCTGTCTTACTTGTACGTATGCTTTAATTTTTTTAATGTTTATTTACTTTTGAAAGAGAGCGAGCAGGAAAGGAGCAGAGAGAGAGGGAGACACAGAATCCAAAGCAGGCTCCAGGCTCCGAGCTGTCAGCACAGAGCCCGACGCGGGGCTGGAACTCATGAACTGTGAGATCACGACCCGAGCCAAAGTCGGATGCTCAACCGACTGAGCCACCCAGGCGCCCTTGTACCTATGGTTTGAACCCACACTAAATTGTTATTATTTTTGCTTTACAGTGTCAACTTAACTTTTTAAAAATATTTTTATCAGTCAATGAAATGCAGATAGAGACGATCACACAAAACAGACGTGTGGCATACAACATATTCCTAGATAAGCGCCCTGGTCGCCACCGCCAGTCTGAGCAATGGAACGGGGTCGTGGCCGGAGCCTGTCCCTGAGCCCTACCTCAGCCGGGTCTCCTGCTCCCTCCCCTCACACCCCTGCAAGTAACCACTACCCTGATTTTCATAGTAATGACATCTTTTATAAAAAATAGCTCTATCATTAAAAGGTGAGTCTCTGGATGTTACCACTCAGTCTTGCCCAGTTTTTAAAATGTGACATGTTCCCTACATTTCTTTCATTCCTTAAGTCCCTCCGATTTCCCTCGTTCCTTACCACTATCTGCAGGGCAGACCCGTCCCTTTGACTCCCAGACTCTCCCACCGTCTGGGTTTTGCTGATAGCGTCTGCAGCACGTCCCCCTGGCCTTTGTAGGGGCCGCACATTGACTGCTGATCCAGAGACTGGGTCTGACTCGGGCTTAATCCCTTTCTGAAGACATTATTTGGTGTGTGGCCAGACAGAACGAGGTATATGATTTCTGATTGTATCTCCCTTTGCCATGTGAACAGCCCTGTGCCTGTGCCCACTAACTCATTTGGAGTTGCGAAGGGTGATATTTGAATTCAGTCATCTCTTTGGTTACTCTTTGTCAACTGGCTTTTCAAGAATTTAAGGAAAAAGACATCTTATTACCATTACCTGGGGTACCTCCTTCCCTTCAGCTGGAAGAATGCTTCTCTTTGTTTGAGTGTCGGGGACAGGGGGCGTGATGGAGCCCCGGTTTTTACCCATATGAAAATATCTTTACCTGACCCCCAACCTTGCAAGCATTTTCCTGGTTAGAGAATTCTCGGTAGACATTTAAAGGTAGCATTCCTCCATCTTCCGGCCTCAGGGTTTCTGCTGAGAAATCAGCTGTTATTTTTATGGTCGCCTTTGTCTCTCTCGAGTGCTTCTTTCCCCGCGGGCACCTTTCGTATCTTTCCTTTAGCCGTGAGGCTCAGCCGTTTGACTCCTACGTCGCCAACCGTGTTTTCCTTGGTCTTTATTGTGCTTGGTTTTGCTGAGTTTCTTGGTGGGGTAGACTGATGTTCTAATCACATTTGGAACATTTCAGATAATATAGACTCAATAGTCTTCCTTCCCCCTTCTCAGTTTTACACACAGTACGTCACTCACTGCTGCTCAGAAGGCGAATGCGGCTCAGATGGTTGTTTTCAATTGTTTGCTCCAAGCTTTAGTTTCTTCAGACTCATAGCAATTCTGATCAACGACAACAAAATTCAAAACAATAACCTGCCTTCAAGTTAATGGTCTTTTTTTTTCTTTTTTTTTTTTTAGAGTCAGATGCATTCCTCCATTTGCATTTAGACTTTTGACAGCTCTCATAAAAATTCCCAACCTCTTCACTCACTGTATACACTTTTACCTACAGATAGTTTAACAGAGTGATCACAGATACTTTAAAGCCCTTTCCTTCTAATTTTAACACGTAGAGCACGTAAGGTTATGTTTTTATGACCTGTTTTTTTCCCCTTTTGACCTTGTAGGACAAATTCCTGCTTCATCTCACGTCTGATCATTTTTGCTTTCGTTTTTTTTTTTTAACTGAAATGTAATCGACATGTAACATTGCATGAAGTTTAAGGTGTGCAACTTGCTGGTTTGACGCATTTATAGATTGCAACGTGATTACCACCATAGTGGTAGCGAACACCCCTATCATGTCGCATAATTATGATCTCTTTTTTGTGCCTGGAGCAATTAAGATCTAGTCTCTTAGCAACTTCGAAGTTTAGGATACAGTATTGTTGGCTGTAACCGCCATGCTCTGCGTTAGAGCTCCAGGATTATTCATCTACCAAATCCAGGTTTGTGTCCTTAAATAACACCTCCACAATTTCTGCACCTCCCTGCCCCGTGGTAGTTTTTGTTTTTATAATGGACACTGTGGACGATGAGTTGTAGAGTTTCCAGATTCTGTTGTCTTGTCTAAGAGTGTTAAATTCTGTTCCAGAAGGTAATTAGATTATTGGTATGTCATTTTGGTTCTCTGGTTATGTCTTAGGGTGCAGATGTCGTTCTTAAGATGTGGACCTGAATCCTAAGCCCCTGCTGGGGTCTCAGGCAAGTGCCCCAGGGGCTCACCAAGGCCCTCTGATGGTGTTTCTCCAGCGCTGGGCTCTCCGCACGGCCCTTTCTGCCCCTCAGCTCTCGTTTGGGCAGAATGCCCTTGGCTTGTCCTGCATATGTGCGTTGCAGGAGCCAAGGATTTGATGGGAGTTTGCATACAGATTTGGCGTAATTTCCTCCAACCCAGGTTTTTCTCCTTCAGTTTCCAGGCTCCTTGGCAGTCCTAAACGTTGACATCTGACTTCCCAACCCAGTAAGACCATGGATTTTCTCTTGAGCTCTAATCCGATTGTGCCCCGAGGACTGGGGATTCATTTCCTCAGCGGCAAAGCCAGATGGACGTGGAATCTGCCCAAACTGATCCCCCTGCTTCTGGGCTGTGTCCCATCGGCTTCTGCTTTTGGTGCCTCTCCAGTGCCTTCCAATAGTTGTTTTCGTATTTTCTCTGGATTTAATCATCATTATTGACCTATCCCATTGGTCTCTGCATATGTCTTTATGCTGATACCTCTCTGTTTTGATCATTGTGGCTGTGCAGTAAGTTTTGAAATCAGGAAGTGTGAGTTTTCCAGGCTTGTTCTTTTTCAGGATTATTTTGGCTGTTGGAGGTCCCTTGAGATTCCGTATGGCTTCAAGGATGGGCGTTCCTATTTCTGCAAAAAAAGAAAAAGTCATTACGATTTCGATAGGCTTGTCACTGAGTCTGCAGATCACTTTGGGTAATATTGACATTTCAACAATACCAAGTCTTGCGATCCATGAGCATGGGATGTGTTTCCATATATCTGTGTCGTCTTTAAACTCTTTAAACAGTGTTTTGTGGCTTTCCTTGTGCAAGTCTTTTGCCTCCTTGGTTAAGTCAATTCCTAAGTGTTTTATTCTTTCTGATGCTGTTAGAAGTGGAACTTTTTGCATAAATTCCTTTTCACATCATTCATTGTGTTTAGAAATGAAGCTGGTTTTTGTGTATCGACTTTATTTATTTACTTTTATAAAAACATTGCTTCTATATTTTCTCTAAGATTTATAATTGTTGTGACATTAGTCTGAAATGAGCTATCCTGCTATTTGGGGAAGTTAGGGGTTCCTCACGTGTCTTTATCTCATATATATACTTTCATGATTATCACCCACATATGTTTTCCATCTCTCTTTATTTCCCTTCCCTACTTACCTTCCACTTCAGGCCCTTTCCTTCTGAATTCAGAACTCCCAGCATAAGGCTCCCCAGGTGGCTTCAACAGTGCTTGGTAGGTGCTGGGTGGCCATGGCCCCTCCTCCTTTGCACCCAGCAGGGGCCTCGCTGGCTGCCTCTCCGGAGAGCTCTGGGTCACCAGCTCAGGTCTCTTCCCAGAGTCCTCCTCCCCGGAGCTTATTTCCTGTTGTTTAGAATTCCGTGTGCATCTTGGTGCCCTGGAAACAATTAATGATTGTTTATGGTAAAATTTCTCGGTTCCGACGTGTGGTTTATGTCTGCTGACTGTGACACAACTTCTGTAGTTCTTAATTGCAGTTCTTGTCCTTGTCAGTCGCTGTCATTCTCGCCAGCTCTCAGTGTGGTTATGTACGGTCTCCAGCGTGTTAAAGCTTTTTGTGAGCACGCGTCCGCGAGCCCCGATGTCCTGACCACACGTAGGTCAGGGTCTGCCGCCCTTGTGTTTCTTTCCGGCCAGGACATCTTCAGACAGGTGTGCCTGACACGTTGCTATTGAGTGCTGACGTTGTTGGAGGGCCTGGGTGAGGTCCCGAGTGGATGTCGCGCCCTCCTTTTCAGCTGTGACGGCAGGGCACTGTGTCCTCCGATCGGGGACTGAGGCTGGATCTCAGTCTTTGCAAAGACTGGCCTCGTTCCAGTGGTTCTCTGCTCCCGGTCTGCACCATGGGCGCCTCCACTGGAGCGTGAGGTGCTCACCAGGCTCTCTCTGTCCGGTGTTGCCTCCCATGCCCCGTGAGACCCTAAAGGTCCTCTTGGCTTCTTGGCCTGAGCAACTGCTTCGTGCAAGGTTTCTAGGCCTCTTACGACCCTGTGACACCAGGATCTGGCAATTTCCCCAAAGGGAAACCTTTGTGCAACACGGTGGGCTCACTTCTCTGAACTCCTCCAAGCTTCTCCTTTCTTGTGGACCATGGGCCCTCAAGACCTCACTGCTTGGAAAGTCCTGAACTCCTCTCTGGTCTTTCTGGACACACAAGACCCCCTTTTGCACCCCCCTCTCTGCTTGGACTCTACACTCTGCCTAGCAAATCACACATGTCCCCAGAGGGAGCAGATTTACCTAATCTCTTCTGTCTCCTCCTCTCGGGGGTGTGATCTTGGCCGTCTTGGTCATACTTCTGTGCCTTCAGATGGTGGTTTATCTTGCTCTTCTCCGGCCCTGATGGCCGTTATCCGTGGAAGTTGGTCTGGCATAACATAGTCTGTAAGTAGAGGGCATCTGTTTCCTGTAATCGAGTCCCCCTCATAACCAGACTGCACGCTTCCATGGTCTGGTTTCCCCCATGTTTTCAATTTCACACAACCCAGTTTGGTCCTCAGAACACTCTCGGGGTCCAGCAAACACAATTTTATGGAGGAAACAAAAACGAAAGCAATTACTTGGATAATTTCAGTAATAATCATCTGGGTTGTGTTTATCCGGGCTGCCTGTACCGAGCTGGGAGAAAACGAGGAATAATTTGGCAGTGTTCTGGCGTGAGGACAGCACACAAATATTCTGAGTTCCCTGGAGAAATGTTATCTGAGTTCCATCCTGGCCGACGACACGCGAGCTCCATTGCATCCAGCCCCCGTGTGTGACACCTTGGCCTCCCTAAGCCGGGGTGCCTTCGGAGCTGGAAGTTCCAAGAGGAGAGGCAGGTGCATCACCTTCAGAGGTGAGAGAGCAGGCTCGTGGGGGACCCACGTGCCCTCAAAGCCACGGGGTGGAAGTCTCCTTGCACAGTCATCTGGGCCATCAGGTGCTGGTTTGGAGGGCAGACAGACCCGGTGCGGATTCCCGTTCTGGTCCGAGGGGCTGTGCGAGGCCACCGAACTTCTCCAGGTCCCCGTTTATTCATTGCTTTAAGGCAATAGCAGTCCCCACCTCAGAGACTGGTCGTGAAGATGAAGGGTCAGTGACAAAGCCCAGGTCGTGACCAGCACTTCTGTCTCCTAAGCTGTGCCCCTCCCAGACCCCACAGAAAGGCCTGCCCTCCCCTCACTGGAACCCCGTGGCACGCGGCGTTCACAGGCCTGGCCCAATCCAGCCTTGGGCAGAGGCCAGGGCACGGGCAGGTGCCCGGCACCGCTGTGCGGAGTGAAAGCAAACTTGTTCGTGTGCAAAGCCAGTGGATGGGTGCCTTCGCCGTGTGGGGATGTGGGCACCCCAAGGAGGGGACAGACGTGGCCTGTGAGTCCTTCTGGGGCAATTCGGTTCCCGGGAAACGTGAATGGTGCTCCGAGGGCCCTGACCGCCGGGCTGTGGAGGGGCCATCCCCCTGCAGCAACCGCGCATCTCGGCAGAGGGTGGAACACGTGGCGGGGTGGGGAGGGCGGTCCGGGAGGAGGAACAGCACGGGGGAGGATTCGGAGCCTGGTTGCCCAGGAGGACGCACTGCTTCGTGCATCTGGAGGGGTCTCTGTGGGCATCAGAAGGGGTGATGCACTTGGACAGCAAGGGGTCCACAAGAACCTCAGGCGTGGACACTGAGCCTGGAGGCTCACCTGTCTTCTGTCCCCCACACGACGCTGCCTCTGGATGCTGAGTACGTGGACGTGAGCTTCAGGACTCACCTCTTGCCCTCCCGTCCCTTCGAGGAGGACACGGGGCAGACACTAACAGGCACCAAGAGAGAGTGGCCGAGGGAGTCGAGGGCTGCTTCACAGGCACGCGTCTCAGTACAACGCTGGGCACCTTATTACCAGCTCCGTCCCCTCCCCGCTCCCCAGTTCCCCCTCTGTGCGCATCCGCAGCCCACACAGCTCCCATCACCCAGCCGGTGGCGCCGTCCAGCCCCTCCCACTCCCAAGGAGGAAGAGCTCTGAGATCCTTTGAGGGGAGGATGGGGTCTTCAAGGCCACACCTGCGCTCAGGCCCCCGCGACGAGAGGCGGGCACGGAGCTCTCCGGAGGGGCCGTGGACAGTCTCCGCGTCGCTCAGGCAGGTGTTCTTGATGGGACCACCTTAGCTCAGTGACCCAGGAGAGCTGTAACCCCGCCTCCCTCCTCCCCAGATTCCTGGGCTGACACACCCGAAGCCGTGGCTGGTGATGGGTTGGCTGGAGCGACGTGACATAGGACATCAGACCCCACAGTTCCCAGGCAGAGGCACCTGCCACTCTGTGCTCCACATATGCACCCTGGAGGGGGTCCTCGAGACGGAGCATTTGGAACGAGCGGGAACACTTCTTCCGACTCCCTTGTGGTTTCCTCCTCCAGAAAACTCTCTGCACGTGAGTGAGGCTTAAGGGCTCCTTGTGCCCAGGACCGGGGTGAATGAAGGGCTTTCCCTGGCTTTGCTCCCTCTGCTTGGCCCTTCCCGCCGTGAGGATGTAGGAGGCACACCGGGGACACACTATCACTGCTCCCGAGGCAGGGGTACTGGGTGCTCTGGGACCCCCACACTTGAAGCCCGTGTCTTAGTTTGGGGTCCCCCAGAAGCAGACATTGCGAGGACCTCAAGTATACATTGCTTATTTGGGAGGTGATCTCAGGAACCAGCCCGGGAGTGGAGATGTGAGACCAGGAAGGAAGTGGCCACCCCGGGGCGCATTTCCAAGCAAGTGGCCGCGGCAGGCGCGAGACTCTGGGCCACGGTGTCCCGCACACAACCTGAGGCCATCCTATTCGAAGGGCGAGAGAATTGGGGTGTTTATTTGCTAACTGCCTCTGGCCAGTAGTCAAGGGCCACTCCTGGGGCTAATTCCCCAGCACCCCTGCCTGCTGTGCATGTGGAGAGGACGCTCTGGAAAGGAAACAGGTGCTGGAGGGCCAGTGGCGAGCACGAACATGGCAAAGTCCGTGGGACGGGTAGGACCAGCGTGGCGCCTTTGCCCTGCCCCCACCCTGCTCCCTTACCCTGTAGAAGGCCATGCTCTTCCTGAGCACCTCACCTGCTCAGGGCAGGGGAGGGGAGGCAGCAAGGGAGAGCAGAGGGGGGCCGCTGTGAACCAGGCTGCTGGGAGGACGACGGCTGGGCTGTCCCCAGTCCCCACCGCCGGCTCTAGCCCGCTGCCCCACCTCCACCCGGCAGACACTCGAGCTGGGAAAGTCGGGCCAGGATGGTCTCCAGAACACAGAACCGCCACGGGGCGGGGGCTGGAACACGCTGCCTGGGGGCCTCGGGGACGAGGCTTGTCTCTCCGGCCTCCTGCCGCTGCACCGTCTGGTCCCCCGGGGGCTCGCCTGGGGTCTCCCAGGTGCCTGCGGCCTCTGAGCTCCCTGTCTGCCCTCAAGTCCCTACCAGGAGGAGAAGCCCCGGTCCACGCACGGAGCAAGGACTCGGATGATTGCAAGGTCTTTGCCTCTATCCCTCCTCTCCCTTCTCCCCTGCCCTGCCGCCAGCCCTGCCTCCCCGGCCTTCCCCTGCAGCACGCAGACCAGGCGCCCCCGCACGGCCCCTCTGGCAGAGGCTGGGGGATGCATTTAGGGAGAGGAAGGCAAGAGAAAGCTCTGGACTGGGTTCTGCTGCTGCAGAGAAAAGCGGAAGCTCCCGGAGGGTGCGTGTTGTCACAGGAGCAGCCTTACGGGTCAGAGGGGCTGCGCCCTCGTCCCTGCCCGGGCCCGGAGCCCCTCTGCGCCGCGCTTGGGGGGCCTGTTTATTACCGGGGAGGCTCCCGCGTCTTCCAGATGCTGGTTCCTCGTTCGGACATCTCAGCCCCGGAGGACAGTTCACCTGTTTCCGCCCCATTACTTCTCGTACAAACGTGAACACCGTGAGCGTTCCTGCCTGAGCGCCAAGCCCAGCACCCGCAGGCACACGCGCACCACTCCCTGAGTACAACCAGGCCGCTGCCAGCCCCCTTCTCTGCCCTCCCCCGCCCACTCACCGCAGCAGATTTTTCTGACTCTTCTCTGTGCTGGATTCTCCTTCTGACGAACAGAAATTATAGACTCAGAGAGTGTCCTAGATTTGGGAAGGGCCTTTGGAAGTCACTGAGGCCAGTGCTGGCACCTACACGCAGGAGAGCGGACGCCCAGGGCTCACGTGGGACCTGCCGGGGCACACAGCACAGCAGACACAGAGTCAGCCGTGGAAGAGAAGCGGCCTGACCCCAGGTCTACACTCCGTTCGAATCGGTTCACATCGTGGTCCTAAAAACATGGCCCGGAGCAGACGGAGTGACGCAGAGTCCCCGGTTTCACTATCCTATGCGGGTGAAGTGGCCTCCAGGAGCCGTTCAGAGCAGGGAGCCACCGTCCTGTCCAGCTGCGGGCAGCGGGTAAGTCGTTAGCACAGTGGGGAGGGTCTGGAGGGTGGGAGTCACCTGTAGCTCCCACAATTAACATGCAGACGGATCTGGATAAATAAGGACAGATTAATGACTGTTTTCAAGTCTTACTCCTTCCAGCGGACCGGACAACACTGCCCTTGGCCAAGGCGCAGCCGCCCCGCTACTCCGCCTCCAGCTGGCGGTGGGTGTGACTGCTTCTCTGGTGGGACAACGCACACAGAGCAACAGCCACCTGCGGTACTGAGCTGAGGCCTCCAGGGGCAAGGCGGGTTTCCTGTTCCTTCCCCATCCCTCCCACCAGCCCCCAGAGAGTCCACGGGTCCCCAGAGGGAACACGCAGACCCGTGGACACCTGCAGCCAAGGTCAGGCCACCCAGGCAGGATCAGCCCGGCAGAGCCACAGGATACGCCCCTTAGCCAGACGTGAAATGCTCCTTATTGTGAACTACTGGGGTTGCTTGTTATGCACAACTATCATAGCAGTTGCTGACCAATACAGCCGTTCTTGTGAGTAGAATAACCAAACATTGTACGGATGTGGACTCTTCCTTAATTTATTTATGAATTCAGTACATTATCTGGCCAGACTCAGTAGGAATTTTTGGAACTTGAAAAATGGATTCTAAATGACATTTTAGAAAAATAAACTCTATGAATAGCTAACCCGTTTTGGAAAAGATGAGCAAAGTTTTGGGCGTGTTTGGGATACAGATCAGGAGCGAGGGGTGGGGGCCGAGGAGGACACCCCTGCATGGGCAGGAAGCTGCTGGACAATAACGAATTTTGGGGGAAGGGAAGGTGAGTTCTTAAATAGCACGAGAAATCAGGCATTTCTTTATGGAGAAACACGAATCAGGTCTCCCACTTGCCATCACATTAGCTAAGTTAACTCCCGATGAGTTCAGTACATAAACAGGAAAAGTAACATGGCAAAGTTAATTTAATTTTTTTATTTTTAATTTATTTTTAATTTTTTTTCATGTTTATGTTTGAGAGAAAGAGAGGGACAGAACATGAGCAGGGGAGGGGCAGAGAGAGAGGGAGACACAGAATCCAAAGCAGGTTCCAAGCTCTGAGCTGTCAGCACAGAGCCCGACGTGGGGCTCGTACCCACCAACTGTGAGATCGTGACCCGAGCCGAAGTCAGAGGCTTAACCAACTGAGCCACCCAGGCACCCTACAAAGTTAATTTTAAACATGCAGGCGCATATCTTTGTGGCCCTGGGGGTCAGAAGCATTCTGTTAATGGAGGCCTCACTGGCGGAAGCTGCAAGAGAAGTGACTAATGAGTTCTGTCACGTCAGAGGGACCTTCTCCCCCGAGTGGAAGAGACGGAGGAGGTGCCAACCGGCGAGGCTGGCTGTGGAGCATGTGCCTCATGCAGGGAGACGTCAACGGCACTTTACGGTGTCCTGATGGGCAGGAAGCGAAGGATGAGAAACCCAGTAGAAAGTGAGCATCAAACCTGGAGAGGGAGTTGGCAGAAGCGAGGCCCCGCTGGCCAGTCGGGGCACCAACGGATGGCGAATGCCGCTAATCAGAAAAATCAGACAAGGTGCCGCGGGGTGGCCGTCAGAGCGACAAAGTCAAAGAGTCTGTGACAACAGACTCTGCAGGGCTGGGGGCACCGAGGCAGAGCCTGTAGGCTGGCGTGGAAGTTCTTCGTGAAATCACCCATCTGTCTGTGTCAGGACCGGCAAATCCTGGGCCCCAGCCTGGTCCCCAGAGGGTGTCACAGCTGAGGATGTTGTTGGGGGCAGCCCGGGACTGGGGGCACGCTGGCGCCCTCTCTAGAGGAGCGGCTGCAGGGACAGCAGGCAGGGATGTGGTCAGAGGGTCGGACTGGCTGTACAGGCAGGGACACGGCCACAGGGACACAACCTGCTCTCGACACACTACCCAGGCCAGGGACCGACTTGGTATCTCCGGAGAAGGAGCTTCCTTAGTGCGGTTCTGGGGGACGACGTGGTCCCCTGGTTTGCCCACGGCCCGTCCTTGGTCTTTCAGCCCAGACCTGGGTCCAGTGCCCCCTGCCCCTTGCTGTTGCATGGCTGGGACCAGCCTCAGTCTCAGGGGCCCTCCCTGGACCAACCAGCCTGCACCCTGGAGGTCGGGAAGAGGGGCTGGGGGCGTCCGTCTCTCCCCCACAGCTGGGTTGGTGACATGTGACACATAGTGGAACCCTCCGGGAGCGTGGATTCTGACATCCTGTCCCCCCCACCAACAGTCCGCCTCCGGTGTGTGTTGGGCTCAGAGCTGACACGTGGCTGGGCTGGGCCGATGGCATCTTTCCTTTTCCTCTTCCTTCTGCCAGGAGCCCCACGGGTTGGAATCTGCCACTTTGCCTCACGTGCAGCCCATACTGGGACGCCATGGGTGGTCCACGTGGCTTTGGACAAGAGCAATCCCCGACTGCATCCCCACTGCTGCTTCAGGGATGGGATCGGTGAGTTGGGCTCAGGACTCAAACTCAAAACTTTAACGACCCTTACTTATTTTTATGTTGCATTTGAACCTGAAGAGGTGTGAGCTTGGAGCTTCTGGCGCCACCTTGCACATGTAGAGCCTAAGAGTGGAGCAAACACGGAGAAGGACAAAACTAGAGACAGGGGGAGACTGGGTTCCGATGACATCATCTGAGCTCCTGGATCCAGCTATGCCTGAAGCAGGAACATCCTTGACTTTTCTGCCATCGTCTGAGCCAAAGCATTCCTCCCTCCCTTCCTGCCTTCCATTCTTTCCTTCCTTCCTACTTTCGTGTGTGTGTTTGTGTGTGTGTGTGTGTGTGCAAAGCCTGTCACAGCAGATGGAGTCCTAATTTATTCATCTGGTAAGCACACCATCGTCTCCATGACCTACACGGGCTTGGGTGCGGCTCCAGTCAGACCTCCCTCCTTGGGCCAAGCATTTCCCAGCCATGATTGGGAGTCCAGGGCTCCATTCCAACTGCCTCCACCTTGCCCCTCTTATTTTGTCTGGGTGGGCACGGAAGAAAGGGCAGGTCTGTGCCAAGTGCAACATTGTGAGCAGAATGTTGGCCCAGTGGAAGGAGGGTGTTTGTTTGGTTGTTTGTTTTGGGTTTTGTTTATAATATAACTTATCGTCGAATTGGTTTCCATACAACACCCAGGGCTCATCCCAACAGGTGCCCTCCTCCCCGCCCATCCCCCACTTTCCCATCCCCCCCCCCCATCAAGCCTCAGTTTGTTCTCAATATCCATGAGGCTCTTGTGGTTTGCCTCCCTCCCTCTCTATAACTTTTTCTTTTTTCCCTTCCCCTCCTCCATGGTCCTCTGTTAAGTTTCTCGAGATCCACGAATGAGTGAAAACCTATGGTATCTGTCTTTCTCTGCCTGAATTTAAAGCCAAGGCATCGAAGACAGGTGGTGCTGCCCTGAGAAGCAGGTGGGTTCCTACCTTGGGGAGGATTGTGGTGGAGCCCAGCTGGCACCTGCTGGGACAGGAAAGGGGCTGAGGTGGCCCCTGAGCCCTTCCCAACTCGTGGCTCCAAGAAGCGGCATGGCTCAGGGGCATTTCGCATGTCCTTCCTGTGTTTTCTAGATTCCTCTACATGCAAATGAAGTTCCAGTGTGCTCACACTGGCAGAAATATGTCAAAATCCGATGGCTGGCAGCAACGACAGCCCTCGAGGGTCCCCCACTCAGAGCTGGCATTTTGCGAAATGCTGAGGTGACCGAACG
This sequence comes from Acinonyx jubatus, assembly GCF_027475565.1. Classification (NCBI taxonomy): domain Eukaryota; kingdom Metazoa; phylum Chordata; class Mammalia; order Carnivora; family Felidae; genus Acinonyx; species Acinonyx jubatus. Next base: position 2,220,068 of record NC_069394.1, read on the forward strand.
TCTGGACGCGTGGCCGGCAGGCAGGGTGCCTGGAGGAGGACAGATGGACGCAGGCCAGGCCGGGGCTCCTCTTGCCATCTGCTGTGGTGGCCATTCCAGGGCTCCCGGAGGCAGGGTCCGCGGGCGCTGGTGGGGCAGGGACACGCGCGCGGGAGATGGCGACATCAGTTACCGGCCCGGATCTGCGCACGGCACCTCACAGTGAGCACGTCTGCTTCTCCTGCGGAAGCATATTGTTGCCTGTTTCCAAGACGATAAACGCCACAGAGAGCAGTGGAGAAGCCAGGACTCTGGTCCAGAACTTTCTGAGATCCCCCCATTCACCACGGATGGATGCCTGTGGCACCTGTGTGCCCGCTGCCACAGGTGCTACTCTGCGTAACCATCTGGGGGCCCAGGTCCTCAGGGGGCAGGAGCTCATGGGAGGATCCCCATCTTAGCAGTTGGAAACGGGTGTGAGAGGAGGGACGTGGGAGGAGCCCTGAGTGTGCACCCGGGCTTTCGTGTCAGAGGCATCTGGGTACAGAGGACCCTGGGCCCTGGGGGGAACTGAGCACACCCGAGGGAGCATGTGCGGGCGTTCAGACATGTGCACGTGTGGGGCACACAGGCAGGCATGCTTGTGTGTGTGTGTGTGTATGTGCTTGTGCATGTGAGCGTGGGAGTGCTCGTGTGCACTTATGTAGGCACACTTACGGGCACACGTGTGCACGTGCATATGGGAGGCCAGAGCCCTCAGTGTCCTGGTGGTGGAAGGAGCAGGTGATCTCTGGCTTCTGGTCCCTCTGGCAGTGGGGGTCGGAGCGGCCAGCAGAGCAGGAGACGCCCTGAAGGGGGTCACCGTTGACAGGCCTGGTGCGGGGCACAGGACAGAACTCAAGGTCATGGGGCTGGGGCCACTTCTGGATGTGAAGTCAGTGCTCTTGTGCCCTCCCCCGCCCCCGACCAGACCATAGGAGCCCTGCTGGGGGTCAGCACCTCTGCAACAAGGCGGATGCCCCAGGGGCTTATGGGCACTCGTGCTTCAGCCTCCAGAAGCCCAACCCAAGCCTGGACACACATCTCTGAGTCCCCGGTGGTGGGAAGGGCTGGAGTTCGAGATGGCCCCTGACTTGCTCTGTGATCTCCAGGATGTCGTTCCCTTGTCTCAGTTTCCCCATCCTTACATGAGGGAGTACGGATTGGCCTAGATTGGCCAATCTGCTGTGAGTCCCAGCCCCTGGGAGGAGCAGGTCTCCAGCTAAGTACCACGGTACCCCTCTGCCCCCTGCCAGCACCCTGGCAATGGCCCAGTACCAGCAGGTGGGGCGGGGTGCCATGCGACCTGCCCGTGAGTGGTGCAGCCTGGGCACAGAGTGTGCTGACCCAGTACTGGTGTCTCTCATGGGGCCTCAGAGCCGACCAGCCCCGCCCAGCATCAGGTGCCAGACTGCAGAACCTTCCGGATCTTTCCTGCACTGCTCCGGACAGGGGTGAGTTTGCTATTGACAAAGTAGATTTGCAAACACCCAGAAAGTAGGGAGTTTGGGGCTGAAAGGGCTCCCTGGGAGTGGGACCCCATTACCCAGCCTTCCCACCAGCGTGGTCAGCCCACTGCCGACCATGGAGTCCGTCCCATCGGCAAGCTGGGGTCCTTGGCCTGGGAGAGCACGGGCCTCCCCTGGGCCCGGTGCCCACATCTGTAGCCTCTGATGCTGGATATGCAACCAACACCTCATTTTCTTCAACATGATTTTAATTATTTGAATCTCTAGGGGAAAATGTTTCCCAATTGGAAGCACAGGTGCCTTTTTGGGAAGGCAGGCTCCAGGCTCCAGGGAAAGGGGCGCATGCTTTCCAGAAGCCTGCAATTTATTGTGGGAGGACTCTGAGGGCCCCAGGAGGGGGGAAGGGGGCTGGGGTCACATCTCTCTGCCCCTCCCCCTTCTGATGCTGTCTGCTATCATTTGCCGGCTGGACCTGACAGCTGGAGGTGGTCGGTGAGGTGTGACCTGTGGTCCAGCCCCTCCCACAGCCGAGCACACAGAATCCGTTCCTTGCTCCTGGCCACCTTCAGTGGCTGCAGAAGTGATCCAGCTGCCCTGGTGAACACTGATGGACATTGGAGCCAAAGCCATGGTCCGTGCTGCGGGTAGGGGTCCAGCTGGGGCAGAGGCAGGGGTCCAGCTGGGACAAGGGCTGGGGCAGGGGTCCAGATGGGGCAGGGGCAGGGGCCCAGCTGGGACAGGGGCTGGGGCAGGAGTCCAGCTGGGGCAGGGGCAGGGGCAGGGGTCCAGCTGGGGCAGGGGCAGGGGCAGGGGTTCAGCTGGGACAAGGGCTGGGGCAGGGGTCCAGATGGGGCAGGGGCAGGGGCCCAGCTGGGACAGGGGCTGGGGCAGGAGTCCAGCTGGGGCAGGGGCAGGGGCAGGGGTCCAGCTGGGGCAGGGGCAGGGGCAGGGGTCCAGCTGGGACAAGGGCTGGGGCAGGAGTCCAGCTGGGGTAGAGGCTGGGGCAGGGGGCCAGATGGGGCAGGGACTGGGGCAGGGCCTAGTGCATTGCTCAATCTGTCTCTGCCACTGGTCTGGGCAAGTTCCTTCCCCATTTTGGACCTCAGCCTCTCCATCCACAAATGCAGGGTAGTCACAGGGATCATCTGTGGGGTCCGTTCTAGCAGAATTGTGCACAGTGGATTTTCTCCACCTCAGCCTCCACTATTGTCGTCTGGGGTGGGATCGTACCTCACAGAGAGCCGACCTGTGCCTCACTGGAGGGACCTGAGCGGCACTCCTGGCCTCCACCCGCGAGAAGCCAGTAGCACCCCTCCCCCAGCGGTGACAGCCGCAGATCCTTCCAAACGTCCCTCGTGCCCGTTGGGGGCAGAGAGCCCACACCAGAATGTACATCTCCTTGACTTGCGGCCCCCTGGGACCCTGGATCTGTATGCGAACACTGCACGTACATGCGGCTTTTGGGGAGGTTACTGGAGGTTAAGAGACCCTCTTAAAGGGGAGTGTGTGCCCGCCCAACAGAGCGGCGGCTGGCATGCAGGCGGATGGCGCCCACGGTCCCCGCCCACCTCATCCCTGCAGGGGAAGGTCCATGGTGGTCTTTTCTTTCTGATGTGGAGCTGAGCTCTTCCTCAGGCCTTGGCCACGATCCTCGACCCCAGCAGGTCTCTTGGATTCTCCCCCCGCCTCCGCCCCCGGCCCCTTCTCCGCAGAGAAGTCTCTTCCACAAATTGCCACTTTATCTGAAGTGTTCCTCTCGGGTCTCTAAGCCCTGTTGATGAAAGAGGGCTGATACATATGCAATCGCCTGCATTTATTTACATATCGGTGGCAAAGGGGGGCCCGGTTTTTCATCTGGGCGATACAGCTGCACTTGTAAAAAGGGCGTCTATTAAAAAGGCCGTCGTTTGGTACAAGCTGCAGTATCTAATTGGCTTCTCAGGGACTTTTTTTTATTATTATTATTTGCTCTGGGAACGGTTCATTTGAGCAAACGGTATTAAATGCCTATTGTCTCAGTCTTTAAGGAATCACCAGCTGAAAACCAGCACAGGGATGTCGCTGCCACCGTCTGGCTGCCGACCGGGGTCTGTCGAGGTTTTGATGGATAATGAGCTGGTGTCGGTGGTAGTTCGCTACAACTCTGCTTTGCCCGAACCTACAATTAGCTGAAATAGATTGCCCCGCCCCTTTACGACTACCACCAGCAACAGCGGAAGGGGACACGGAGCCGCTAGGAGCGTCTATTTAAAGCATTGTGAGCATCTCTAGAGAGAAAGGAACAGGCCGTGACGGGGGAGCACGGGGGGTGGGGGGGGCTCTGCGCCTCCGCCCCCATGGTGGCTCTCGGAGGGCGGTTTCCGACCCCTGCGGCGGTGGTCTCCTGGACCCTCCAGGACCCGATGAGGCAGAACGGCCGAGGGTGAGGCTGGCAGAGCTCAGGGTAAAATCAGGGTGCGCCCGGAATTGCTCTCGGACTCCCCGTTGTGTAGACCGGGACGATGGCGATGCCGGCTCACGGGGCGCCGGGGGAAGTCTGCGGGCGAGGTTGTGGTTCGTGTTGAGGGGCCATGCGTTCGCTATCACTGCTAGCATCAGTGGGCGGGCACACTGACCCTGACTCTGCGATCCCAGAGCACCCCTGGGGCCTGGGGAGCACCTGCCAACACCCAGACTGCAGGGCAAGCCAGGGGATCCCAGGGGTCCCAATGCGCCCCCCAGGGAACGCCGGGGAGTGGGTGGATGTCAGGGCTACCGCCTCTCAGCACCTGCGGTCCACAGGACGACCCAAAAACACAGCAGTGTGAGGGCAAGACCCTCGGAGAGGGGAGACAGCGGGAGGAGGGACAGGAAGGAGGGGGGGCCATGCTGGAGTCAGAGAGCCAGAAAGACGCAAGGCCCTTGGGCTGCCAAAGCCTTTCCTGTCCCTTCCCGGCAGTCACAAGTGGCCCATAAGCTGAGGCTCCCCCGTGTGCCTGGTGCTTTGCCCCTGTGCTCCCTAACTCCTATGGGAACCACGTGAGGCTGACATCTGGGCTTCACAGGACAGCCGGGCACTGGGGGCTCCAAGAAGCAGAAGGCTCAGCCAGATCACCCCCAAGGTCCAGCCTTCGTCCACTGCCTTCCTCCCGCCAGCCATCCTCGCAGGCACCCGCTCAGCCCCCTCCGGGACGTGCATGTGGGTGCCCAGCCTAAGGGCCAGAAGCTAGGCCAAGGCTTCTGCACGGTTACAGGTGCTTCCAGAGAAGGAGCCCGGCCCTGGGACACACTGAACCTTCACCAACCGGGTGCGGCTTGGCTCGTCCTCCCGGCAAAGACACACACTTCAGCCCCTCTGCAGGGCACCCATCACCCCGGCGCCTGGCAGGCCTGGTGCAGTTGACGTCTAAAGACGTTGCTCCCTCACGTACCCCAGGAGGCCCAGCCACGCAGAAAGCCTGCAGGCCAGTGAGTCCTGACCAGTGAGCAGGGGCTGAGGCGGCAGGCGGGCCAGCCTCTACCCCCGTCGCTGCTTGGGGTCCGGTCACGGGACCAGGGGTCAGAGCCGCGGCCGGGTCCACGGAGCCTGCGCTCCAGTCTGTCCTGGGCGATGCAGCCGTCAAGGCCGGCGGGGGCAGGCAGGCCCCTCCAGGAGCCCAGGACTGCGCTGGACGGAGGGGCTGGAGATGAGAGGGTAGGGCAGTCCCGGGGACAAGTCCGGGGGCCCCTCGAGCTCCTTCCTGCCCCGCCGCTCAGGCCTGTGCGCAGAGGAGCCTAGTTGGGCTCTTCTCTCTTCCGCCGTCCCAGCCTCCTCAGCTCCCACCCCTCTGGGGCTGTCAGCGGAGCTCTAATTAGAGGCCTCTGCAGGTGACACACACATATAGCAACTATAACTTCTCCGCCACCGACGCCTTCGTGAGCCACGGAAAGCCCCGGGGTGGTTTTCATCATGATCCTGAGGCACCGACCCGCTGCTGAGCTGCCTCTGGGGAGAAAATCTGACATGTGGGACGCACTGACAAGCGGCAGGTTTAGGGCCTGGACGCTCTGCAAACACCCGGGAAGAACCAGCGGGGGCGGAGGGGGCTGGGAGGCTCGTGTGGGGGGAGTGAGGCAGGTATCATCCACGGCGAGCTCCCGGCGGGGCCCGTGTTCCCCGCCACCGCCCACCTTGTCAGCTCGGGTCACAAAGGGCTGCTGCAGGTCGGAGACCCTCGAGAAGCTTCCAGAACTGTGGACAGGTGTATGCAGTCCGTGGGGTAAGTTCTAAAGTTCAGGGAAGGACAGAGCTGCAATGAGTCTCCCAGAATGAAAACAAGGCTTCGGAGGTAATTGCAGAGAAGGAGTCATCAGCCCTACATATCACCATGTCGATTTAACTGTGGGGTTTTACGTAACCTTTGCTCTGATGTGTATTGAATTGTGGAAGCCACCAGCTTCCAAAGGGGGACTCTGAATGTTACAGACACACCCGCCTCGGGTAGCCTGCGCTGTGACGGATTGTTCTAGAGCCAACAGGAGGGCATCTCGAAAGTGGGGCCACACGGAGTAAACATCGCATGCTCTGAGCCCTGCGATTCGGGGGTCCAGGGAGCCCTCCTGGGACTGCAGTGAGGCCGTCAGTGTTGGTCAGCAAAACTTCCGGAATGCCCACCCCGCACCAGCCCCGGGGTGGACTCTGGGGGCTGGAAGACAAATTAGGAGTAGCCACCCCCCCACCGTGAAAGGGGGCCCAGGCTGGACAGGAGGAGAACGAGGTGTGGAGCACTGCCATTCACTTCACCTGCACACCCCCGCAGTGCACCTGGGGACCTCGCAGGTAGACCCAACAGATGGCACAGGGACAGCCATCAAATCTGCAGAGCACCTGTTTGCCTATTTCTGAGTGAGTCTAGTCTTTTCTTTCCTTTTATTTTAGACAGAGAGAGGAGCATGAGCTGGGGGAGGGGCAGAGGGAGAGAGAGCCCCAAGCAGTCTCCACCCTCAGCATAGAGCCCGATGAGGGGCTCAATCCCGAGACCCTGGGATCGTGACCTGAGCCGAAATTAAGAGTTGGATGCTTAACCGACTGAGCCACCCCGGTGCCCCCTGAGTTGAGTCTCTTGTAATTAATCTGCTCTTGTGAGCCGTGTGGTAAGATGACCCTGCCTCCGCTGTGGGAGGTGCCCCCAGACCAGCTGGGAAGGCCCGGCTTGGCCATCGTGGCCTTAGGGAGATTCCCCACTTCCCGGAGGACAAAGTGTCCTCGGGCTCACATTCGGGTGGCCCGCCCACCACGTGAGCGGAACAGCCTGGAGGCCAAGGGCCGGGACCAAGACTGGGGGAGGTGCCAGAAAGCCCCACCGCGGATGTCACAGATGTCCTTCAGGCACAGACGGACGAGGGGTCACACAGGGTCCTTGAGGGTGGCCCTCCCAGCACCCCGGGGGAAGAGACTCCACTGTCACCTTGAGCCACACATGCTTTGGGCACCTGCCGTGAGGGACCCTCTGCTGTGCGAGTCAGCTGGGGGCTGTGGTGGGTGGTGGGGCAGGATGTGGGCATTGCAGACCCAGAGCCCCAGCCTTCTCGCCACCTCTTTCTGCGGGGAGACAGAGGGAGCTGATAAAGAAACGACGTGCCGGTGGATTCGTGTGTGGAGAGCTGAGCAGAAAAGATAAGAAAAGAAAGAAAAGACTACAGCAGAGGCAGGACCTTAACTAGCCAGCTCACCACTGGTTAGCTGTTCCTCACCCTGAGCTTTTAATTACACACTAAGTCAGTGCCTTGAAGGTGCAGGCCCCCATGCCCTGGGGCCCAGCAGGATGAATGGGCCCAGACCCTGCTCTCCCCGAGCAGACAAGCAGTGGAAGGGAGGGGGTGAGATCTGTGGGGTCCCGCGCTGGGTGCGGGGCTGCCCCGCCCCGTCTCTCCCTGTCGTCACAACCACACTAGGAGTTGGGTTCTGGGCACCTGGAGGCTGGTCAGAGGACCCCTTCTCGTGGGTCACTCTATTCCAAACGCGGGCTGGAAGGAGTTTCAAGTTCCAGATCCCTCCGTCCAGGGTTCCCAGGACCTGCTGGGGTGGGAGGGGGGGAGGGACTCGGGGGCCCCCTCCCCTCCCGCGGAGCGTGCTTCAGGTCCTGCCTGAGAAGCACTTACGGAGAAGCACCGAACAAGGCTGGGAGAGCGCGAGAGCACTTTGCACGCGGGGCGCCGCGTAAATCATGGTTTGTGACGGTAGAACGCGTCGCCTTGTGCGTTAAGGGAGGAAAGGAGCATCTGGGAACACCACCCAAAGAACGGAAGGGAAAGGACAAAGGCAGCACAAGAACGCAAATGTGTGGAGCTGTGGACCGGTGTCAGGAAACGAAATAAAGCTCTTGAATAAGTAAGCTAATCGTCGTAAAGGTTTGATAGAAGGAAGAAATTGGGGCAAATCCTGAGCCTACGCTCCGTTTGCTGAAATAAGCAAAAAAAAGTTTTATTTCTAGCAGCCTTCTAAATTATTTCATTCGGCACCAAATGGCAATAGGTCCTCGTACAAACGAGACCCACGAGCCGTTTCTATGTACGAGGACATCACAGTGCTGTGCGTGTTATTTTATTTTATCGCATCCATTACATCAAGAGTCAGACTTCACGTGTCTCTGGACGTCCAGCCTTGGACCACCTTTTGGCCTGTGCTGTCTCTGGGGGCACCTGGACACGGTCACCTTATCACAGAGCCTGGGTGTTTCAGGGAGCCGTGGCCAAGTTGCGGAAGAGGACACGTCCCTGGGTGAGTCCTGGCACCTTTCCACGGACCTGGACCTCAGTTGATACTTAAAGAAATAATAGTTCTGAAAGACATTAAAACATTTTAATTAATATTACTTAGTATTAAAGCCTTAAAATAATTATTAAAATATAATTTGGGGACAAACTCCCCGAGTCTGCCTGTCCACCGGGCTGCTGTGAGTCAGCAGAGGCTGGTGTCCGATGTTCATCCTGCATCTAACCTTGAATGCAGGGAAACGTCCGCGATCGTCCCCATTTGCAGACACAGACAATGGCTCTCCGAGGGAAGGGACCGGCGTCCACTGCTTTGTCGGTGAGGGGCGCTGAGCCAGGTGGGTGGGCGCAGCCAGGCTTCTCCCAGTCTCTGCTAACCTTGTTCGCAGGGACTTGGCTCGCTTGGACCATTAGCCTCGTTAAATCTGGCTCAGAAGCAAAGAGCTTTAATTATTCCCCCAGGGGAAATTGGTGCTCTCCTCCCCACCTCAAGCCCTGCAGAGGGCAGGCAAAAAATAAAATAAAACAAAATAAAACATCGCCAATCAATCAGCCTCCCAATGAAGACGGACAGCTGACACCGAGAGGGCCTTGGTGGCGGGAGTTATGAAGCATGGAAGGGCTGCTTCAAATTAATTGGTTCAGCTGTGACCTCTGGTCCCCGGGAAAGGTTGGGAGTGTTGACTACACAGGACAGAAAATCCAGCCAAGCGGACACAGTAATTGGTGGTGGACGCAGTGCCAGATGGGTGGTCCAGGAGCAGCGGCCTTTCCTGCCTGCCCCAGAGCCCTCCTGTGACGTCTGTCTGCTGCCGCCAATCTGAAGAGGGAACCTGGGAAATCAGCCCAAGGGGCTCCAGCCAAGGGGGGCTGTGGGACCCGTGGTGGGTTGTGGGAGCCATGGGAGGGGCTCTGGGGACCATGGGGAGCTGTGGAAACCATGAGGGGCACTGTGGGGACCATAGGGGGCTGTGGATGCCATAGGGGGGACTATGGGAGCCATGGGGGGCTGTAGGAACCATGGAGGGCTGTGGGGACCATGGGGGACTGTGGGAACCATGGGGGAGGCTATTGGGAACCATGGGGGGAGGTGTGGGAGTCATGGGGAACTGTGAGGGCCATGGGGAGTGGTGGGAGCCATGAGGGAGGAGACTGTGGGAGTCATGGGGGGCTGTGGGGACCATTCGGGACTGTGGAAACCATGGGAGGTGCTATTGGGAAACATGGGGGGAGCTTTGGGAGCCATGGGGGGGACTGTGAGAACCATGGGGGGGGCATGGGCACCATGGGGGCTGTGGGAACCATGGGGGTGCTATTGGGAGCCATGGGGGGGGGCTGTGGGAGTCATGGGGGGCTGTGGGAACTATGGGGGGCTGTGGGGACCATGGGGGACTGTAGGAACCATGGGGGGTGCTATTGGGAAACATGGGGGGAGGTGTGGGAGCCATGGGGGGACTGTGAGAACCATGGGGAAGCATGGGCACCATGGGGGGCTGTGGGAACCATGGGGGGGGCTATTGGGAACCATGGGGGATCTGTGGGAGTCATGGTGGGCTGTGAGGGCCATGGGAAGCGGTGGGAACCATGAGGGAGGAGATTGTGGGAGTCATGGGGGAGCTGTGGGGACAAGGGGTGTTTGTGGGCTCTATGAGGGAGGGAGCGGTGGGAGCCATGGGGGGCTGTGAGGGCCATGGGGAGTGGTGGGAGCCATGGGGGGGACTGTGGGAGCCATGGGGGGCTGTGGGAACTATGGGGGGCTGTGGGGACCATGGGGGACTGTAGGAACCATAGGGGGTGCTATTGGGAAACATGGGGTAGCTGTGGGAGCCATGGGGGGACTGTGAGAACCATGGGGAGGCATGGGCACCATGGGGGGCTCTGGGAACCATGGGGGGAGCTGTGGGAGCCATGGAGGGCTGTGGGGACCATGGGGAGCCATGGGAACCATGAGGGAGGAGATTGTGGGAGTCATGGGGGAGCTGTGGGAACAAGGGGTGTTTGTGGGATCTATGAAGGAAGGAGTTGTGGGAGCCATGAGGGGGGACTGTGGGAGCCATGAGGGGGGCTATGGGAGCCACAGGGGGCTGTAGGGACCATGGGAGGTCTGTGAGAGCCATGGGAGGGGGTTGTAGGAACCATGGGGGGCAATGGGGACCATAGGGGCTGTGGAAGCCATGGGGAAGTTGTGGGAGCCATGGAGGGACTCAGGGAGCCATGGGGGATGGTTGTGGGAACCTTGGGAGGTTATGGGGACCATGGGAGCTGTGGGGACCGTGGCTGAGGGGACTATGTGGGGCTGTGGGAACCATGGGGGTTATGTGAGCACCATGCGGGGCCAAGGGGACCATGGGGGGTTTTGGGAACTATGGGGGTGCTGTGGGAGCCATGGGGAGTGGTGGGAGCCACGGGGGAGGGAGGTTGTGGGGACCAGGGGGACACTGGAAACCAAGAGCTGGCACCCAGATATCCAGGTTGTCTCCCAGAGGAGCCCAGGGTCCGGGCAGCCATGATGGATCAGGCACTTCTGGGTGGCACCTGTGCTGGTCTGGTCATGTGAACAGCTCTCAGGTGGCACTTGGCTTGAGGACAAGTGTCCCTTCCTGCTTTGACGTGGCTCCTCTGGCTTCAGGGCAGAAGAGAGGTCTTCCTGTCCCTCAGCTGATCCCCGGTCCTGACTGTGGGGTGATACTTGGGCCTCCTCGGAGTGAGGGAGACGGGGGGCTCTGCGGGCATCTTCCCTCTGTATCCACTCTCTACTCAGCACCTCCACCTCCAGATTCCCACCCACATGACGCCTGGGCCCCAAGTCCCGCCTCTATCAAGGGCACCGCCCCCCACCTGGTGCTCTGCCAGGGCGGGGGGCCCTGCACACCCGTCCTCAGCATCCATCAGTGGATTCTGTGGACTCATCCTCCAAAGCACGTGAGAAAGTGGCACTTTCTGCCCCGGCCAGGGGGTGGGGGGGGCAGGGAGCATGTCTACTCCTCCCTCCTGTCCTTGCTCTGTTCCCCAGGCCCTGCATGGTCTGTCTCTGGCTTCCCCTGACCTGACCTTGTCAGTCCCACACCATTCTCTCCCCAGCCCAGGGCCCCTCCCTGGAGCCCCCCACCTGCCCACCCACCCTGGGGGCCCTGCACATGCCTGCACCTGCTCAGCTCACGCTCTCCCTCTGGTGCAAGTTCCCCCTGGACACTGGCTGATGTCCTGGGCTCTTGTCCTTATGGCCTGCTCTCTGAAGTTCACACGGCCACCTTGCTCTCCCCTGGAATTTACAGCCAGGGATTGAAGAAATCTTTGTGTGGGGTCTCCTCCCTCCCCTCCTCCTCCTCAGATCGGGAGGGAGGGCCAGACCTGATTCTGGAGCAGGGCAACCTGAGTCACTGCAGAGGGTCTGGGTCCGAGGCAGGATGTGGCTGAGGACTAGGAAAGACAGTGTCCCCCTCTTGAGCTGAGCATGGTCGTCTGTGCACAGGTGAAGGGCGCAGAGTGGGACTCGGTGAGAAATGCCTGTCTGTCCACCAGCAAAGCAGGATGCAGACCCGGCGGGGTGGGATGCCCCCCCATGACTCCAACTCTTTCACTCAGTAGGGGTCTCAAGGCCAACACATTAGGTTGATAAGAGCCACCTGTCCCTGCGGGGACCCCTATGCACACCACTTGTGTGGCTTGAAAGGGCGGAGGTGGCCGTGGGGTCACAAGGGCCCCTGAGTGCCGAGGTCAGCTTTCTTCCCTCCGACACGTGGGTTCCTGGAGCTCAGGGACACACCCCCAGCCCTCGTGTCCACTCCATACCTACAATCCCTGGGCTGCTGTGTGCTTTGCACGCCCCAGCGTGTTCTTTCTGCACACGGCGTCTACCCTAACTTTGTGCGTTATCAGCCTTCGCTCATCTGCCATGGGAATCTGTCCTGAACCCAAACCTAGATTTCCTTCAAATACCTGTACACTCGCCCCCCGCGTCTTCTGCATTTATTACGGCAGATGAGAAATTGGAGGGCAGCCTTATTTTTGTTCCTTGGTATGTGATTTTTTTTTTTTCTGACAGAATGCTGAGAGATGGCATATTCAGTCTTGAAACAAAATAAACAGAAACATAACTGCCAGGCCTGTGGTCGTTTCTCTGAATTTGTTTGGGGACAGGTGACCTTTTGGTCTTTCTGCTTCGTTCTCCTTCCATCCAGGAAAGCTTTCTTCCTCGATGTTTTTGATGGTTACTCCTGTTCCGAGTTATCCAGGGTGTTTTTTTTTTTCCCTTAGAAAAACATCTCTAGACTTTTAAAGTTTGGATTTCTATTCTCCATCTTCCCCAGCAGAAGCTCTTCTCATGTAAGACTCAGACAGCTATGATTTTTCTTTAAATTTGGGGGGAGCACCTCAGGGGTATCATTGACGTGATGTCGTGGCACAGAACCTCCCTGCCTATCTCTGTGTGGACTGTGTGGCTCATGGCGTGTCTGGTGTTCCTGGAAGCTCTTACTGTCTGCTCGTGGGTTTCCGTGCCCTGATTTTGAGAATGACGTGGCATTTTGCATCCAAGCAAGGATGCCAGTTTTCTAGTATGTTCTGGTTTGAGTGGCACTTCTTTTCCAAAATTCTGGAATCTTCAATGGGGGACTCTTGGTTATTTAAAGTAACAACCAGGGAATATAGGCACAGAGCATGTACAAAACACATGTGTGCATGTGGTCACGACAAAGCAAGGGTCCCTAGAATGACCGTGGAGCTTGGACACTAGAACCTCGCCAGCACCTTGGGGCTGCCGGGGCTCCATCCTTCACCCCATCCTCCCTCGCCCCCAGGGAGCCACTACCCCAGTTTCTGTGATCGTTTTCCTTCACGTCTTCTGTAGTTTTAGCGTCCCCGTGTGCATCCTGAACAATATGTTGCTTAATCTTGCCTGCTTTGGAGTTTATGTGAATGGAAATGCACAACATACATTCTTTGGGGACGCGCTTTTTCACTGCACATGATATTTGTGGGATTAACTTCAGGCTGTATATGGCCGTGCCCCACGCACTTAGAGCGATCCTCATACGAATGTACCACACTGTATTTATTCACTTCTTTTAATGGACATTTGGGGTTTTCAGGTTTGGGGGTGTCCTAAACACTCTGGTGCCTGTGTCCCGTGCTCTGAGTGTAGAGACCTGGAAGTGAATTGCCAAGCCATACAGTATGGACATATTCAGATTCCTCAGGGAGGCCAGGTTGTCTTTCAAAAGAGTTGCCTTTCAAAATAGGAAATTTTCATGGCTTCTCATCCTTGCCATCATTTGATGTCTGTCTTTTGATTTTTGCCAGTCTAGTAGATGCATAGTGGTATCTTGTGATTTAAATTTGCTTTTTTCCTGATTACTAGGGCATATTTTCATATTTATGAGATATTTGGGATTTGTGTGTGTGCATGAGATGTCTCTTAGAATCTTTTGCCCAATTTTTCTGTCTGAGAGTTCCTTATACGATTAGAACCATGACTTTGTTGGATTAACTACGATGCAAATCTCCTCCCGTCTGCGACTTATCATTTTATTTTTGAAGATTTGATTCAATAAATAAGAATTCTTTAATTTTATACAAGCAGATGAATAAATCTTTTCCTTTGGGTGTGTACATTTTGTGCTTGTTTGAAAATTCTTTCTCTTAATATTTTCCAACAGCATTATAGATTTCCTGAGTCTTAAATCCATGTAGAATTATTTTTTTGCACGTGGTATAAGATAGGGGTTCAGTTCTACCTGGACACCCAATTTCCCAGCATGATTTCTTGGAAAGCTCAATGTTTGCCCTCTGAGCTTTAATCAAAAACTTTGATATGCAGAGATGTCTATAAATTTGTGGGTCTGTTCCTGGCCTCATTCTGTCCTCCACAGAAGTGTCCAGCCCACAACTGTAACCACGTGTCCTAACCCAGCCTATAAAAGGACCGGTTGACCAAAGGACAAGTCCATCTATGTTATCAGCTTTCAGACCTGTGGGTGGTTCCTGGGTCCTCACATTTTCATATGTAGTTTAGAATTCGTTCTTTATGCTTCACACCCAAAAAATCATTAGGATTTGTATTACCACCTCGAATCAATGAATCAGTTTTCGGTAACTGGAATTTTCCATACTCAAACTTCCAATCCATGAAAATGGGATATTATTTGATTAGACTTTCTTTAAAGACTCCCAGAGAACTGATTCAATTTTCTCCAAAGTATGTACATTTTTCCGGATTTTATCCAAAAATTTCTTGCATCTTTTTTGTTGTATGGCTGCTAATGGAGAAATACAATCAACTTCGATATTTGACTTGTGTCTAACAGTCCTGTTAAGGAATTGTCCTCATTCTGATAATATCTCTACAGATTCTTTTGGACCCTGTGCACACTCTCCTCTTCTTCCTACATCTTATTTCCCATTCTTGGCTACTGCACTGGTCTTGACCTCCAGAGTAATCTGGAGCAGAACAGTGATACCACATGTTAATTTCTTTCTCTTGACCTCAAGAGGAATACTCTCTCCACTCACCCATCGAATTCATGTCTGCAGTTTTTGCTGGTTTGCTATGAATTTTAATGATGAATTAATGTTGAATTGCCTGAAGGTCCATTTGCATGTCCCTAGCAGTTGCTGGTCCCAGTCCCTACATTCACCTGAGTCAGTGCCTCAGTTTTGGGGGTGGCAGTTCGTCCTGTGACATCAGTTTTCTGATGATTCTAAGAAAAGTCATTGATTTTCAGTTTGCTCAGCTTTTTTCTTGTCATGCAAACAGGAGCAACGACTTCTAGGCTCTTCCATCTCGGAGCAGAAACTAGAGTCTTGCCTTCATTTCTGAAAGATACTCTCACTGGGTATAAAATTTTGATCTTTCTTGTCAGCAGTTCAAATGCGGCTTTGCTCTTCCATTGCTTGCGTTATTTCCAAAAAGTCTCCTGTCACACTTGGCTCTTCTGCACGTGATGCATCCTTCTCTTCTGACTACTTTTAAGATTTTTCTCTTCATGGCTTGTTTTGAGCAATTTGATTAGAATGTGCCTTCATGTCATTTTCTTCATGCATCTTGTTGAAATTCTGTGAGTCTCCAGGATCTGTGGGTTTTACGGTTTTCATTGAACATGTGAAACCTCCAGGCATTAGTTCTACAAATGCTCACTGGTCCCTCCTCTCCTTCAGGGACTCCTGTTATTCCTGTATCAGTCTGCCCAGTGTCGTCTCACCGCTCACTGAGGCTTTGTGAGAATTTTCAGTCTTTTTTTTTACATTAAAAAAAGTTTATTTATCTCTTTTGAGAGAGGTGGGGAGCAGTGGGGCAGAGAGAGAGGGAGAGAAAGAAGCCCAAGCAGGCTCCATGCTCAGCACAGAGCCCAATGCTGGGCTCAGTCTCACAACCGTGAGATCATGAACTGAGCTGAAATCAAGAGTCAGACACCTAACCAACTAAGCCACCCAGACGCCCTGAAATTTTTCAGTCTTAAAAAAAAAATCTGTGTTTATTTTGCATCATTTCTTTTGCTTTGTCTTCCAGTTCCCTAATCTTTGCTTCTGCAGTGTCTTACCTCCTGTTCATCCCACATGGTGTATCTTTCACATCAGTTTTTACCACTAGACGTTTGCCTTGGATCTTTTTTGTATCTTTCATAGCTTTACTGGCATGCTCAGTACTTTCCCTAGCTTTTGCAATATACTGGATACATTTATAATAATTGTTTTAACATCCTTAGCAGCTCTTTCTAACATTTTTGTAAATTCTGGGTGAGCCAGATGATTGATTTTCTCCTCCTTACTGGCGTTCCTTGTCTGCTTAGTAATTTTGGGTCAAATTTAACACCCTGTGAGTTTTACCTGATTGGGTGTTAGATACGTTTGCATTCCTATGGATATTCTTAGGTTTGTCCTAGGGCTCAGTTCTTAAGGAAACAGTTTCAGGTCTTTCTTCTAAAACTTGGTTAAGGACTCAGCAGAGCAGCATTTAATCTAGTGCCAATCCTTCTGCACCCCTGAGACAAACTGGCCCTGCATGCTCTACCCAACTGGTGGAAACCATGAGGTGTTCCGTCTGACTGGTGGCAACAGCTCTTCCTGGTCCTGGTGCATATGGTACTGCTACCCCTGATCCTTTCTGGTGGGTCTTTCCCAAACTTGGGCAGTTTCCTCTCGTGCACACAGTGACCACTGAGTGTGCAAAGGGGACGCCCTGTACATCACTGGGGTTTGCCCTGCATGTAGCTCTATCCTCTCTGGCATTCTGTGCTGTGAACACCAGCTACTTGAGACTTCCTCTCAGCTCCTCAACCCAGAGAGTCCACCCCGGCCCCTTCCCTGTGTCATGGCCTGGGAACTGACCCCAGGAAGTAAGCAGGAAGTAAGAGGGCTTGCTTTGTGTCTCCTCATCTCTCAGCAGTCCCTGCTCCTATCTGATGTCCAGTCTCTTAGAAAACATGTGCCATATACGTTGTCCACCTTTTAAGTTATTTTTCAAATGTGGCCGTTCACGTTACTCCATCCCACACCTGAAGCCCTACTCCCTCTTTGTTCCTATAACAGCGTATTTGTGCCCTTTCTCTTCATAGCCCCACCAAAGATTTGTCATTTTTATTGGTATTTTCCAAAAGAAAAGTCTTACATTGCTGACTGTCTCTCATCTGTTTCTTTCCTATTTCATTAATTTATCTTCTTGTTTTTATTATTGATTTCATTGTTCTATTATTCTGTGCCAGGTTTGTTTTGCTAGTCCCCGCCCCCTAACTTCTAATGATGCTCTGTATCTAGATTCTCTCATGGTGAAAGTGGGCTCTGAAAGCATTTGAATTTGCTACTGTCAGGATCCAGGGGACCCTATCAGTCCTTAAATAAGTTATATTGCCTTGAGGTTTTAAGACCACCGAGGCAGCATGAATTCAGGCTGGGAACACGCTTAAGGGAAGATCACGGTTCAAATGATTTCCTTTTTATGCCAAAGTTGGAGTCAGCTGAGTTTGAAATATATCAGGGAGAGGGCACGGGTCTGTGTGTAGTTCCCTTGGACACTGAGGGTATGGTTGGGACAGCCCCAGCCAGGCATTACCTCTGGGGGCAGACCTGACCTGAGCCTCGCTTCCTGTTCCCGGAGACCTTGCGGCTTGAAGCACAAGGTCACACAGCCTGGTAAATGCCATCAGACAAGGGTCTGTGCCCTCTGCTCACCTCTGCAGACCCGTCCACATGTGGTGTCTGAGCTGAGGGCTCCTACGTGCCCACTGATCACAGAGGTTCTCAAGAAGCCCTTTCTTTCTTTTTTTGGTATATTTTTAAATATTTAAAATATTTATCAGTTTGCCATTTTACCAAAAGTCAAGGTGACTAAATTTCTTTTCTGTGAGCATCTCCATGTTGTCACTTTACGTCTTCTTGACTCAGCCTCCAACCAGAAGAGTCTACTTCTTTTCTGTTGTACCTAAAGTCTCTTGCTTTCCTTGATATCTGCATCTAACAAGTGAACTGCTCCCTCTTACAAAGCAAGGTGAAGTCGCTCTCCACCCCCATGACTTGAGGGCTAGTGCCCGCCCCCTGCTCACCTGCACAGCCAGGCTTCGCCCCCATCCCCCCACTTACCTGCACAGCCAGGCATTCCCCCCACCGTCCCCCTGCCCACCTGCACAGCCAGCTTTCCCCCTCCCCTGTCTCCCTGCTCACCTGCACAGCCAGGCTTCCCCCGCCCCGTCCCCCTGCTCACCTGCACAGCCAGGCTTCTCCCCCCCACCCCCCGCTCACCTGCACAGCCAGACTTCCTGGGAGCACCGCCTATCCTGCACTGTCCTCATTGACCATTCACCCCTGAATTCACCATGATCTTACTTCCTGCAGAACTCTGTGAGCCTTCTCAGCCAGAACCCACGAGAATTCATGCTGAATCCAGGAAGGCTCATTCCAGTGTCTGCCTCAGCTCTTGGCAGCTCTGGCTCCTTTGAGCTCTCTCTCTCTCTCTCTCTCTCTCCCCCCCCCCCCACCATGGCTTTTACCATTAGCAGCTCCCCTTCTGACTCTCCCTCAGATAGGCCTTCCTATGGGCCCTTCCCCTGCTGGCCCTTCAGAGCTGCCATTCCCCCGGGTCCCGCCAGCCGCCTCAGGGCTGTACCCCCACTGGACCTCTGCGCTGTATGACTCACGTGCAGCCAAATCTCCAGGGCTTGCGGACTGTCACCTGCTGTAGACGGAGCCTGTCCAATCAATAGTGGGCACCCCACACGCCCGCTACCACTGTCCTGCTTACCCTTCCAGTTACGTTCCCCTTCTCAACAGCTGGTCCTCTGTCCCCAGTCAGACCATGCCAGGAGCCCCTGGGCGCTTCCCCACTCTCGAGCCCCATGTGCCTCCATCACCGTCATATGTGACCCGCCCCTACTTCTAGCCACCCCTCCTTGGATGTGCTGGGCATAAAGTCAGCAGCCTCCTGAGGTTCCTACTCTCCCCAACCACACGGACCCCCTTTCCGCATGTAGCAGCCATGGGGCCACAGATCCCAGAGGCCCACGGGTGCCGGGATACAGGCCGCTGCTGTGCTGAGGTTGTGCCAAGACTGTGTCCTTCTCTGTCACTCAGGTGCTGGGGAGTGAACAACTGTCCCAGCTCGTCCCGCCCTGGTGGTTCTCAGATGCACGAGTCCTTGGCGACCTGCTGTCTCCAGCCTTTTCCTTTGTTTCCTACCTTTTGCTGCTTGTTCGTAGATGCTGGCCACCATCGCGGACCCCCTTGCACCATACGTCCGCCCACCAAAGATGGCCCTGAACCCAGGTGTGGTGACTGCCTGTGTCCTTGTCTTTGCTGACAGTGGGGCCGGGTCCTTTTTTCCATCAGGGAGCACAGTTCTTGGTCCCATAATAGGTGCTTAATAAACACTTGCCACTTGCACGAGTGAATGAGCCGGAGCTGCCCCAGACCCGGGGGCACAGCTCCCCACTCACCTCCCGCTCTCACCTCCCTGGGCCTCCTCCCTGCTTAGGTCCACACGGCGTCTGTGGAAAGAGCACCAGCAGCATCGTTTATCAAGGTCCTGCTAGGAGTCAATCTCCACAGACCCCGTACACGTAGTAGTGTATTTAATGACTCCTAACACCCTGAGAGGAAGGCGTCCCAACCCTGCGACTGAGAGGTCGAGGGGCTCCCTAGTGGTCCCACGGCGGCCGGTCTGAGAGAGCGTCACACCCTGGCCTCCCTGATGCTTGGCACCCCTCCCCCCCTCCCCCGCCCCACCACCACAGCCACTCACTGTGGTGAGAGCCTCTCTGGCTGGTCAGGGAATTTCGCCTAGTCCCTCCATGGGGGCCGGGATCCCAGCACTGTGACCACACGCAGGAGGCCCAGAAACTTCCGTTCCAAAACAAACAAATGAATGGAGGATTTTACGAGGTTTAGACAATGGGACTGAGAGCCCTACGAGAGAGGAAACAGCAGGTTCACAGCACAGACCATGTCTTTGAACCTCCCACCACCTCCCGCAAGCCCAAGAAACTGCCCTTCATCTACTAAGGAGCTAGAACTGAGCCCATACAACATGTCCTCTCGTAAAACAGCAAGAAGAGACAACATCAGCATCTAATAAAGACAGCCACCCTCTGCCCGCCTCTCCTGTCCTTGCCCACCTCAGCCAACCTCCCGTAGCCCTGTTGGCTGGATCTTCCAGTAATTGGGTTTATATTTCAAATAACATTCTTTGACCACTATTTATAACTTCTGTTCTCAGTTTTATGCATCATCAATTGACCTTCTATGAGAACAGATGAGACTTCTCTCCCCGCCCCCTCGTTCTCCAAACAGGTCATCCGTATTTAATTCCTGCGGCTTCACGTAATTTACTTAGGCTTTGTGCCTTTCTCCACCAAATACAGAAGGCGCTGACTGGCCCCCCTTTTAGAGAATGAAGATCCTGGCACACCAGCTCCTGTTCGGAGCCCCTCACTTGTCCACAGCCGGCCTCTGCTGGGGTTGAGGGTGGGCCGTGTCCACGCACTTACAGAACCGTAATCCAGTCTCCATGCTTCGTCCCCAGGTCGATTCTCAAACTGGAAACCAGTGAACAACGTTCTCCCCATTATGGCCATTTAGGTAGGCCCCGGCCACAGGGCTCCGAATGGGGTGCACCAACTGTACCTCCTCCCACGGAGAGCTTTTCTGTTCTTCCTAGAGTTTAGTCTTTTTCCTTGCTGTTACCTTTAACACGTCTTCATTTTTCCCCAAATATTCATCCATCCCCAAAGCTTCCCATGCAGCTCCCCAGCTCCCCCTTGTTATTCCCCAGAGACTTGCCTTCCGGGGTCTCTGGCCGCCTCCTCCCACCTGGACATCCAGTGGTGGGGCTGTCGTCCTGGGGTCTGCCTTCTGGTGACCCTGCTGTTTCCTGGAGAACATACTCAAAATACAACAGACAGGGTGGGGGACATACACGGTCAGGGCTTTAATCACTTGACTATTGCAGGAAAGTGAAAGCTAACTTAGAATCTGTATGTTTCGCACATGCCCACTGCCCACCTGCTAATAGGTGTGGGGGCCGTTGGCCATCATTCGAGAGCAGGGCTTCTGACGGCCCAGGGACCACACCCAGCCGGCACCTGCTCTGTGATGCCCATCGGCTAGTCTCTTGTCCGGGACTGCTCTCCTCTGCAATAGTGGAGTTGAGTCGTTGTGGCCGTCTGTACCCCCACAGAGCTTAAAATATAGTATCCAAGAGAACTTTCTGGACGCTGGTGATGTTTTTGCCTGAGCTGTCCGAAACAGGAGCCACGGCCACGATTGGCTACTGGCCGCCTGCAATGTGTCTAGTACAACTGAGGAACTGACTTTTTTAGTGTTTATTTATTTTCCAGAGAGAGAGAGACAGAGACAGAGCATGAGAATGAGCAGGAGAGGGGCAGAGAGAGAGGGGGACACAGCATGTGAAGCAGGCTCCAGGCTCCGAGCAGTCAGCACAGAGCCCGACGCGGGGCTCGAACCCACGGACCGCGAGATCATGACCTGAGCCGAAGTCGGACGCTTAACGGACTGAGACACCCAGGCGCCCCAGGAACTGAACTTTTAATTGCATCTAATTCTAATTAGTTTTAATTCAAACAAGCCCCATATCTAGCTAGAGGCTGCCGTGTGGGACAGCTCGCTGGCCGGTTGAGACTGGAGGCAGGCCTTTGGGAGTGCCGGGCCACGGCGTGACAGGCGTGGATGCAGGCTGGGAGGATCCCTGCAAGCGGGGTGTGGACCCACCACTCCAGGTGTGCAGCCCCCTCCTCTGCCCTGGGGAGCCCGCTCCCTGCCCAGAGGTGTGCGGGGAGCGGGGTCCTGGCTGCCTGGATGGAGACAAAAGGCAGGAAGCCAGCACGGCCCCCGCTCACAGGCCTTGGGGTTTCAGATGGCAGAGGAGATACCGTGGGCCGGAGAGCTGTTCGTCTGAAACTCTGGGAAGGAACTCTGTCCACCACCCGCGAGCGGGGTAACCGCGCACAGGCCACTTCTGTGACCTCCAGTGTCCTCCTCGACAAGACGCAGACGCCCTCTCGGGGTGCCGGGGAGAGTTGGGTAAGATGTCGGATCTGGGGTCCGGGGAGCACAGGAGGTTTACGGTAAATCAGGGCTCCCACCGCTGAGTTCCAGGATTCGAGCCTGGTGAGGTGCCTGTTTTGGTCGTCGTAAAGGTAAAGAGTGATAAGGATGCTGCAGAAGTGGGGGTGGGGGTGGGGGGCAAAGCTTAACGGCTTCTCCACGCAGGCGGCTGCCGGTGTTGGATGTGCCCCTGGGCTCAGCATCCAGTTCAAGGAGTGGGTGCTTCCCGGACTTCCCGGGTACCCAAGGACAAAGCCCTGCTGTCGGTGCAGCTCTGTGAATGCACACACACGCGCGCACACACACACACGCACGGCTGGGACCAGAATGCGCATCCACAGGCTCTGCTGCCCCCCCTCTCCACGTGGCACCTCTCCCCCACGGTCCGTACAGCTCCCACCTCTCGGCCCCACCACCGGCCCAGCCACGGGCGCCCGTCCACCGCCTCCCGCCCTCGGGTCTCTGTCCCCTTTGTCCTTCCCTGTCTGTCGGGTTGAGCACAAAGGTGAGTGACAAGCATTTTCATTTCCAGGAAGACGTGAACAATGAGTAAACAGGCGGCAGAATTGACAAGGCTTGCGTCCCTGGTGGGTTTGTCTGTAATTAAAAATCACCCAATTTGAGTTTTGCCAGGCACAGCTGCCTGCTCCCTGAAACTTTTACGGAGCACCCGCGCACTAATGAGGATGCCAGCTAATTACTTGCAAAATGATTAAGAAATCACACTGGGACAATTGACGGGTCTCAGCAGGGAGCCCGTCAGACTCCGCTCAGGCCTCCCGTCCGCTGACGGCAGCCTCGCGCCCGAAGGACGGACGGCGCTCACGTTGCAGGCAGACAGCGCGCCAGGCTGCGGCCCAGCCATGGCCGCTCTGCCCCAGGGCCTGGCCGGGACGGAGGAAGTGACCGTGGCTCTCCCGGTCTTGTCCCCTCAGTGCCAGCAGCTCCACCCGTCCGTCCTGCCAGGTGACAGGGAACCTCTGCTCCGATTCCGTGTCTGGACCAGCTGGGAAGAGAGCCGTGGATCCCAGGCTGCAAGTCAACAACACCGGGCCGTTTCCTCCAAGATACTTGGCTCGGGGACAATGTCGGGGACCTTTGGAGGAAGATTAAAACACATCTGTGCTCACAGCAGACGTGCACACACACACACACACACACCTTTCTTTCCAATCAGCACCCCTTCTGACAAGCCCACTGAATCGAGAACAGCCCTGTTTGAAGCCATCACTGGCTGGGTTTTCTTTGATTTTGCTTCTAATTATGAAACCTCTCAGCAGGAGGGCCGCAGCTGTCCTGTGCGCCCTTCCCGGCTCCGGAAAGCTGTGGCTGTCACACGCTCTGCCGTGACCCTGCCGTTTCCGGGCCCCAGGGAGCAGGGCAGGGGCGCCGCACCTCCTGGCCGCAGGGACCCCTCCAGCGGGTGGAGAGCGGGGCGACACTGCTCACTGGTCTCCTCGCTGTCTTACGCCCCAGGCACTTGCCCACTGGTGTCCCCGGGGACCCCAGGGGGAGGGCACAGCCTCTGCCTCCGGGGCTGCGGTGACAGCACCTGTGTGTGCTAGAGAGCCGTCCATCT
The DNA here is from genome assembly GCF_027475565.1 of Acinonyx jubatus. Taxonomy (NCBI): domain Eukaryota; kingdom Metazoa; phylum Chordata; class Mammalia; order Carnivora; family Felidae; genus Acinonyx; species Acinonyx jubatus. Next base: position 2,243,414 of record NC_069394.1, read on the forward strand.
TGTAGCCTGGGACCTCGCTGAGCACACTCGCTGCTTCTAGGAGCTTCTCCTTCCTTCTTTAGTGTGCCGGTAGGTCTCAGGGGATGCCGTGTGCATACCCTTGGGTCACCTGCAGGCAGGCCCAGGCTCAGGTTTCCCCCCGTGCCCTCCCTTCTCTTCCCTGTCTTCCTTGCCCGGCCAGACCTCCAGTGCCAGGCCCAGCAGCAGGGCCAAGGTGGCCTCCCGCCCAGCACCCACCGCCATTCACTCCCCACCATTAACGATGGGGCCAGCTGGTGTGGACACCAGACGTTTGTGTCGTGACTTCATCAAACCGATCCCCGCTTCCCGAGGGTTTTATCATAAATGAGCGCTGGGTTTTTTTTTTTTTTCCAACGTTTATTTATTTTTGGGACACAGAGAGACAGAGCATGAACGGGGGAGGAGCAGAGAGAGAGAGGGAGACACAGAATCGGAAACAGGCTCCAGGCTCTGAGCCATCAGCCCAGAGCCTGACGCGGGGCTCGAACTCCCGGACCGCGAGATCGTGACCTGGCTGCAGTCAGACGCTTAACCGACTGCGCCACCCAGGCGCCCCTGCGCTGGGTTTTATCCACATGGCAAACTCAGCTTCTGCTGCGAGTGGGGCACAGGGTCCCCTGAGAAAGTAAACAAAGGGCCCTTCCGGGCAGGAGGGAGGTCGTGATGAGGACACCCGGGCGTGGACCTGAGGGAAGGGCGGGAGGGTTGCAGGAGTGCAGGAGGGAGCAGAGCGGGAGACCAAGCAGGCAGGGGAGGCTGGGCTCTGCCTCATCAGAGGCCACATAAGGGATGTCTTTGTCCAGTGGCGACAGGTCGAGGGGGTGGGCAGAGGCAGGAGGCACCAGTGTCCAAGCTCAAAGGCAGAGATGGCCAGACGGTGGAGGTAAGAGTGGGAGTCGGACAATCTGGGGCTCAACTCCATCGGCTTGGTGTCAGATCCCACGTCGGGATAGCCAGGGAGCTGTCACGAATCTGGCCTTTCTGGCAGAGGCCCTGATTCCGTCTATTAACTCAAGAGATCACCTCAAGGACCCCTTTCGGCACCCGTGACTTCCTCTCGCCCGGCACCCGGCATGCTCAGCCCTGCAGGCACCTTACGGCCGAGACAGCACAGAGTGCGTCCATCGTCCCCATTCCCCCTGATCTGGGGTCTTCAGGGGCTCCCCGGCAGCAGTGTAGCCCCCAGCTGGCCTCCCTGCTACGGGCCACAGGGCCTGACCTCGTTTAGCTGAGCTGCCCACCCCATCCCCCCAGCATCCAACTGTGGGCCGCCCAGGCTTCAACTGCATGAGGACCTGCATTGTTGTTTGTCATCAGAATGGGTCTGATGTCCCCGGAAGGGTAAGAGCTGTCATGCTCCTTTTCGTGTTCCTGCCCCGGTGGACCCCACTCTGCTGTGCCAAGGGAATGTGTTTGTTTTTTAATGTTTTTTAATGTTTATTTATTTTTGATAGAGAGAGACAGAGCACAAGTGGGGGAGGAGCAGAGAGAGGGAGACACAGAATCTGAAGCAGCTCCAGGCTCCGAGCTGTCAGCACAGAGCCCGACACGGGGCTTGAACTCACAAACCGCGAATTCATGACCTGAGCTGAAGCCGGACGCCCAACCGACGGAGCCACCCAGGCGCCCCAAGGGAATGTGTTTTTACCAAACCAGATTGTATGGACGTGAGAGTGTGGTTCAGAGGAGTATCAGGCCCAGGAGAGGAGGAGAGAAGACAGTAAGCTGAACGGGGGCGGGGGGGGGGGGTGGAGGAGAAGGTGGGTGGGCTCACTGGGGCCCAGGAGGGGCAGAGTCAGGAAAGGTGTAGGGAATGACAAAGCCAGAACACTCCAGAAGATGGTGATGTTTGGGCATCTGCCGGATCCAGGGGAGCTGGCCTGGGAGGGGTGTCCTGGGCACTGGGAGCCGAGGCAGCTGACAGAGGGTGGGGAGGTGCGTCAGGCCACAGTAACTACGGGAAGCAGTGTGTCCCAAGGCTGGTGTCCAGATTCCCTGGACCTGGTGCAGGACCTCTGGGCAGGCGGGGCTCAGGGCCTGGCTCTGCTGGTGCCTCTGCAGGGTGGTGAGCCGTGCAGGGGTGAAACCCACATGCCCCGGAAATAGCCCTGGAGCCCCTTCTCCCCATCTGCCTCAGGTCTCCCGCTGGAAGAAATTAAGAGCAGTCAGGTGGCTGTGTGTGGCTCAGGGGACAAAGGCTGGCCAATCCCAGCCCCAGGACCAAGCAGGGGAGGGAGGGTGGGTTTGGGGCCAAGAGGCAACGGGAAACCAGCTCTGGGCTAACTAATAGTTCTTTTTTTTTTTGCAGTGAATTAAAAACAAACACCCACGTCCGCTCCCCCAAATTAACACTTTGTCATTTGTGCCCCAGATTTTTAAAATAAAAGGAAATGAATGATTCTGATGGAAAACTCGAAATCCGCTGGGTTGTCCTGGGCCCAGAGAAAACGGACTGTCCTCCCTGTTTTAAAAAGGGGGATGGGCTTTCTACTAACACAATGACACGCACATTGATGGAGTGAATCGTTAAGTCAGAACTTAGTATGAAACGATAACAATTACCATACCCTCACTGTGAGTATTCCACACCTTACTTTTTTTCTGTCAAAATATTCTTTTGGAGTCTGGCCGTATCATTCACTACATGTATAGTTCAGTCACATCTATCTTGTAGCTGTGTCAGAATTTATTCAAACAGACTCCTGATATTTGGATTTATTTCCAATCATTCTGACACGGACAATAGCACTGTGAACATTTCTCTGCACATTTCACTTTCAGATTTCCGTGAGATTCTATATTCCTCTAAGTAGAAGAGTCACATATTCGACAATCTCCATTTCTGTTTGCTTAAGTGCATTTTTAATAGATGTGCAGTAACACCCTTCTTTATGGTATGCATTTGATCAAGTTTTGACAAATTCCCAGAGTCACAGTTAGGGTACAGAATGACCCCCCCCCCGATTTCCCCGTCTTGTCTCTCTGGGGTCAACACCTTGCCTCACCCCTGAGTCCTGGCAACCACCAGTCTCTTCTCCGTCCCTTTCACATAGATGGGATCGTAGAGCATGTGACATGTGGTCGTGGCTTTCTTCACTCAGCCTTGTACCCCTGAGACTCATGCTTCAAGTTTGCCCCTGCATGTTCCCGAGGGACACGCCACCAGCCGGGTATGGAGGGACCTGGTATGTTCATCCCTTCACCCCCTGGAGGGCATGTGGGGGTTCAGCATCTTGGTGATTGCAATAAACATTCACATACAGCATTAGTGGAAATGCAGGTTTCTACTTCTCTTGGGAAAATACCTCAGGGTGGGGTCGCTGGGGCGTATCACGAGGGGACCTTTGACTTCTGGGAAAATGCCACACCGCGTTCCCAAAGTTGCTGTTGTATTATTTTGCATTCCTACCAGCATTGTATGAGAGCTTCGGCTGCCCTGCATTTTTGCGAGCACTTGGTATTGTCAGATATATATGTATACACAACCACACACACACACACACACACATATGTATTCACACATACACACACACGCTCACACACATATATTTTAATGGGTATGTATTACTAACTCATGGTGGTTTTAGTTTGCATTTCCCTACCGGTGACTAATGTTCAGTGTATTTTCTTAGGTAAAAATGTATGTTCAGGTATCTTGCCCACTTTTTATTGTTTCATGGGCTTTTTTTTTAGTTTTCTTTTTTATTAAATTTTGATTGTTCCTCATAGATTCTGGATACAAGTTACTTGTCAGATATGTGATCATTTGCAAATATTTTCCCCTAGATGCAAGTACATAGCTCATGCAAATGTCTTTTCATTCCCCTACCAGTGTCCGTCACAGAGCAAAAGTTTTAATTTTGATAAAGCCAAACCTGTCAATGTTTCTCTTTTATGCATTATGCTTTTGCTGTCACATCAGAGAAAACTCTGCCAAACCTGGGATTGGCAAACATCTCTGAAAGGGGCCAGATAATAAAAATTCAAGTCTTTGTGGATATATGATTTATAGCTCATTTGAATATCCTTGGTTTTTGTTTTGTTTTGGTGTGTGTGTGCGTCCTCTCTTTCTGTCACAAGCCTTGAAAATTGCAAAGCCATTCTTAGCTCAAGGGCCATATAAAACAGGCTTTGGGCTGGAATTGGTCCATGGGTCATGGTTTGTTGAATCCTGGTCTAACCCACGGTCACAAAGATTTCTTATGTTTTCTTCTAGAAGTTTTGAAATTTTACATTTCCTTTCAAGTGTGCAATTCATTTTGGGTTAATTTTTGTGACCTGTGAGGTATGGGTCAAGATTTAATTGTTGGTGTCCAGTTGATTCAGCACCATTTGTTGAAGAGACCACACTTTCTCCATGGCGGAGGCGATGGCTCTTGCATTTCGGTAAAACCCCACCTGACTGTACTTGTATGGAAGGGTCGATCTGTGGACTCCATTGTACTCCACTGTTCAATGCTTTTAAGAGGCTGTTTTTAGTATCACATCTAATCTTAGCTGGAAAGTTGGTCACAACTACTGAGCCCACCATTGCTGGAAACAGAAGACCCTAGTTTACTTACTTTAACCACCGGTTGGTATTCTGTCCCATGTGACTGTTTTCCGAATGTTTATCATCACAAACACAACCCTAAGCAACTATGCGCGTGACCCCCGTGCACATCCTGGGGGAGGTCTCTGGGTCCTGGCGCCTAGTGGGGTATTGTCATCCCTGCCACCACCTACTGTGGGAGTGTCTGGTGCTTTCCCAGTGTGTGGGGTCTGGCGTTGAGGGGTCAGAGGGCACACGCAAGTGTTAGGCATCCTACAATATGTGGGTCAGCGTGCACATGAAGAATTATCCCGAATCTTCCATAACTTTCAAATGTCCCATCTGACTGTTCATGTTGGTGAATCTGTTTACCTAATTTAATATACAAATAAAGATATTTTTGCATGGATTTAATATAAACTGAACACATATGTAGAATCTTCTAGCAATGCCACTACCTTGTAAACAGAGGCTAGATTGAACTGTGTTTTGTTCAGATCTTTACTAAGGCTCGTCCACTATTTCAGATTATCATGTCAATAATGGTATTTGAGCAACACCACCATATCAGACCACCTAGGGGCTCATTCTTCTCTCCATAAATGCCACCCCCATGGAACTGTGCAGCACATAATACTCTCTAGGCACACACATGATGCATCTCTGCTGGTCTGCACTTGCATTAATGATTAACAGTGATTATACACACACGTAAGTATTTCTAAAAGTCATATTTCAAAACGTGGTAAGGAAAGGAAAGTGAAGCCAATATTCCGCTAAATATTTCAAATACAAACTAAGTCATCAAGAAAATAAAAGCATCTGACAACTTACTTGTGTCTTCCATTTAGCGGTGCCTACGGATTTACATATTGAATTACATATTGTTTGACTATAAATTGCTCTCCTTGTATTTGAGCTCTAGCCTATAGATAGGGCATTATATTGATTATTGATTAAAAGATATGTGCTAGTTAGGCTGTATTGCCCATGATTTTCATGTCAGGGGTTTGCTGGGTCTGGGGCTAGAACTGACATTTCTGGAGCAGAGACCGCCCTCGTCTCAGCTCACTGGTGCGCCGAGCTGCTGTCCACAGTGCTGAAACAATGACTGCTTTCTGCCGCGCGGAAAGCCATCTTTCCCAGTGACCAAGTCCTCATCAGCCTCGGTGCTGTTTGTTAGACATGCTGATTTGCTTTTGTGTTGGATGTGAAGTGGTATCTATTGCTTAATTTGCATTTCCCTGAAGCATCTTTCTCTGCGGTTGCCATTTTGGAATCCTCTTTGATGAACAAAAGTTCACATCCTTTGTCTACTTTTTTTTTGCTGTGTTATTTGCTGTATTCTCATTGATGGGTACAAGTTATTTATATATTCTGGCCACTAGTGTTTTGCTATATGTACCACAAATTGGTCCTTCCTTGTTGTTGCATTTCCAGTAATCATGCTTATGGCTGTGTGTGTGTGTGTGTGTGTGTGTGTGCCAAAGTTCTTCATTTGTTGCAGTTACATGCATCGGTCTTTTGTTTTGGGTACTGTTCTCTTTGAGTCATGTTTAAGAAATTATTTCTCACTTTTAGGTTATAATGAGAATATCCTCTAATTATTTTGAGGGAATTTAAAGACTTTTAAAGATTCTCACTTATGTCTTTAATCGTGTGAAATTCATTATATTGAATAGGTGAGGGAAGGAATCTAATTAATTTTTTTCTGATGGAAAGTTCCCATATTAAGTCATCCAACCATTATTCACTGATTTGAATACTACCTCCACAATTCATCAAATCCTCATATATATGTCATTCCGTTTCAGGGCTATGCCATATTCTGTTTTTGTTCCTTTGATCAATTTGTAATTCCCTGTACCAATACAGTCCAGTTTTATTTACTATGCCTTCATAATACTTCTTATACTGTAAGTATGCAAGTTCCCCCTCCTTAAATTCATCTTCTTCAAATTTATTCTTGAACTTTCAGTCCCCCATATTAATCCTGGTATTGGTTTGTCAATTTTCACATAACAATACTGTTGGGATTTTGACTGGGATAACATTGACTTTATTAATTAATTTGGAGAAAATTGTGATTTTTATTATATGAAGTCTACCCATGCATGAAAATCTCTTCACTTATCCAGGGTTTTTATTATCCCCTTCAGTAAATTTTATAATTTTGTCATTTTCTTCATAAAAATTCTTGTGCATATTCATTACATTTATTCCTGAGCAACATAGTTTTTGTTGTTATTGTGAATGGGATTTTTCTCTCTATTGTATTTCTTATTTGCCATTTTACAGTACAAAGGAAAGCTATTGGTATTTAAAATGTTGATTCTACATTCAACTACTCTGTTTTTATGTGTCCACCAATGTATCCAGGGACTCTGCTGATTTCTCTCTCAGCTCTAATCATTTCTCCAGATTTTTCTGGACAATTGTGTAATTTGCAAATAACCATGCTTTGGGTTCTTTCCATTGTCTATCTTACTTCCCTTTCTTATGGCACAGCTTTCAGCCTCCAGTGAAAAGTTGAATAGTAGCACTGATTGCAGTCAATCATGCCTTATTCCTAACTTAAATGGAAATGCTTCTCCTGTTTGACCATTAATTTTCTTAAATTCAATTTCACATGATCTCAATATTGCTAGAATAGCTTTATTACGATTAGTATTCTATTATTAACCTTTCTATATACATGCATATAAATTCCATTTATATTCCAGTTGATAATCTTTTTAATACGTCTGCATTTATTGTGATTGATCACTGTTATATTGGACTTATTTCTATCATCTTATTTTGATTTTACTATTCTTTACATTTTTCATCCTTTCTTGCCTTTTATTGGGTTGATACCTTTCTCTTTTATATCTCAGCAGGTTTGGCAATGATGAATTACATTCTTAACATTTTAGTGGTTACTTAAAATTAAAACACAGATAATTAATTTAAAAATTCCAGAAATTGGGGCACATGGGTGGCTCGGTTGGGTAAGCATCTGACTCTTGGTTTTGGGCTCAGGTCGTGATCTCACAGTTCTTGGGTTTGAGCCCCACATAAGGCTCTGCACTGGCAGTGTGGATGGAGCCTGCTTGGGACTCTCTCTCTCTCTCTCTCTCTGCTCCCTCCCTGCTCATGCATTCTCTCTCTCCCTCTCAAAATAAATAAATAAACATTAGAAAAATTCTAGAAACTATAGAGACATTCAGAACCTCCATCTGACATGTTGTGCATGTCAGAACCTTCTTATGCCTTAAGCATTAAACACTCTTTCTCATCTTTAATTATTATGTGTAGTTTTATTTTAGCTTCTTTTTGTAAGCATGGAAAATTAGTGAGGTATTTTGAATAGTCAGTAGTGAATTATATTTTCAAGCATATTATATCCATCAATGCAACATTTTTGTTTCCTAAATTTTAACTCTTCCCCCTGAGATTTTTCTCTTTGCTGAATTATGTAATTAATACACTCAGTGAGAATTCAGGACTAGTATCTCTCTCACTCCTTGTATATTTGAAAAATATTGATTTTGTCCTCTTTGAATGTTAGTCTTGTTGGGTATAGAATTGTAGGTGAGCCATTATTTTTCCTCAGCAATTTGGATGTATTTCTGTATTGTTACCCAGCATGCCTTGTGACTGGTCATAAATACGCCTTCATGGCTTCTTCCTCACAGCTTTAAGGTTTTCTTTTTGATATTTTCCAATTTCATTAACATATGTCTTATCCCTGCTTATAATACATTATGCTTCTTTTAGTGGAAGACTTACATCTTTCTTTGTGTCTCGACTATTCATAGCCATGTTCTTCAAGTGTATCTTCTCCCTCCAATTCACTCTGTCTTCTTCTGAAATTTGTATGATATCATGTTGAACCTTCTCAATCCATCTTCCAAGGCTTGACCTCTTTTTCATATATTAGACGTTTCTTTAAAATGGCCTCTTGATTTTAAGCTTTTGGGGGGAGAGCTTCCATTCAACACACATCTTATGTGTTTCAAATGGGAGGGCATGTTTTCCTACCTCAGTCCAGACCACCATATCGAATCTTGGTTCTTTGTTGTGCTTTGAATCTCATGACCAAGTTTTCTCCATCATTTTTAGCTAGTGGTGTTGTGGACTCAGGGCATGAAACCATTAAAACCCCATCTTCTTTCCTCTAGAGAGATACTATGCATCCCAGTCCATCCTGAGAGTACCTGTCTAGTACTACCAGGAGTAATGGTAATGGTGATGGATCTGGACGGCCAGCCCTAGAATGCTACAGGCCTTCAATCACCATCCTTCAAAAAGCAAGCGCCTGTCTGTCCCTGTGCAAAGCACTTTCTACACATCATCTCATCTAGTTCTCACAATGACCTATGGGAAGGCATGGCTGTTTGTCCTTTTCTAAGAATGACAAGCTGAGCACAGAAGCTTTGAGAGTGAGCAAGGTCATAGTGACCACAAGTGGTGGAGTTGGGATTTGAAGCCACAACTGCAGACCCCACAACTCAAGAACTTGACCACAGTGCCACTTGAGGGACTCCAGAAAGGACTGAAAGCAAGAACTTCAGGCATATGTAGACTCATGAATATATTAATTCAGTGTCTTTTTCACGTGCTGATAAAAGAGCATGGTGGATAGGAACCTGCCTTCAAGAGGTTCTCCTTCTGACTGGTAACGGATATGGAAACATAATTAGGGTACATCAAAGCAAACAGCAGTTTCTGAAGCTCATCATACATGAGCTGAGTCATGGACGTGAGAAGAATTACAGGTGGATGGAGCAAGGTGTGGGTTCCAGGCATAAGGCCCAGCATCGTGGAGGCCTGTGGGGAAGCAGTATGGATGGGGCGTGAGCCTCTGCAGAGAGCTGGTGCTGCAGATGGGGAAGGAGTGAGGGGTGGCGGTGGCTGAGCCTGGATGAGTGGGCAGGAAGGGCCTTTTCTTGCCACATCAAGAATGCTTGGGGGCCACAGGAAAGATGGGGAGGAGGGGAGGGGGAGTTTCAATGCCCAGAGACCTTCATGCCTAGCTAACAATTAGGGGAGTCATTTCTGCAGATGTCTGGGTCATTGAAAGTCCTGAGAACAAGGATTTTGGGTTGCAAAAGGACCATTTATACCCCACACAAACATTCTGCGTATTTGAATGTTCTGATTTTGGTAACTGGTGCATGGAAACCTCTGAATTGAAGGAAAAAACATCGGCTCCGGTTCCAAGGCATGAGTTCTTTGCACTGTCCACAGCGCCCCCTGAGGACATGGGAAAGGCCCCTTTTCATTTTTTGGCCACATCCCAATTCATGGGGAAGGGAAAAAAGTTACCATCGGTAGCCGCGGCCCCTCCAATGTGACGAGCAACAATATGAATGAGGGACTTAATTTGAAAAGAGATGTGGCTGTGATTTAATTTAAGCCACCAGGTTAATGCATTTTTTCCCCTAATTTCAACCTTGGGTGCACCGCATTCATTTTCACTGGCCTGCGTGGTTCTCAGTCAATGTTCTCAAGTCACTTTCATGCATAAAGTTGTTTCTCCTTAACTAGATTATGGGCTGCAGAAGGCTGAGGCTGTGACCTTTCTTTAGGACAGCAGTTTCCAGGGTGAGGGCTGCACCTCGCCACTGAAGTAGGGGCTCCTTGAGTTGGAGATGCCCACTGGATGCCTGCTGGGTACGAGGCACGGGCAGCGGTGGGGATTCTGAGCTGAATGTGACTTGGCCCTGCCTTTGGGCATTCGGTCATGGGTACACACAGTGGTGGGACGCGGGATGAGAGCTCAATGTGGCATTGGGGAGGGTCTAAAGTGTTGCCGAGCTGCTTACTGGGACACCAGGAGGGTTCTGGGGAGAGGCAGTGAGTCTCAAAAGGCATGAAACTGGTGCCCCCCCACCCCCAAAGCATGAGTCAGCAGAGACAGAAGGTGAGGGCTTACAGTGGTGGCTGGGCTCTGGTCCTCAGGGATGGAGCCTGCAGTCTTCATTTTGGAGGGGACAGGGAGCCACGGGTGGTGTGGATGTGGGGATGGTTTAATCTCAAGGCTCAGAGGCAGGTATTGGTGTCCAAGAGCAGAACTTCTCCAAACGTAACCTGCAAGCCAGTCCTGTGCAGGCCTCCATTCCATGGGGGGGGGGGGGGGGGGTGATGTCAGAGTCTGCATTTCTACAAGTTCCCAGGTGCTGCTGACGAAGGGCTCTGCCAGTGGGGGCGGTGTAGGCTGAAGCCCCTGCAGCCAGTCTGGGCGGAGGAGAGCCGGAAGGAGGCAGGGCCTGCAGGGAGCGTCAGGTCCAGTTGGGTTGACCCATTTTCCCCTCTCCTGCGCGTCCTGGAGCCCCCAGAGCAGGGATGAGTGCAAAATGGGCACTGTCTTTCTTTTTTTCTTTCTGCTCCTTCCTCCAGTTCATTCACGTTCGTATTCCTGCTTCGTTCAAAGGAAACGCCAGGAAGGAAACGCGTTGTCACGGAGTTATGCATCCAGTGTGGGTGGACACCTCGGGGAAGCACATAGGACAGAGGCCCGCCTCCTGCAGGAAGCCTGCCCTGACCGCCTAGCCTGAAACACGCACCTTCTCTCACTGTGACTGCACTTGGTGTGCACGGCTCACATGCGTTTCCCACTGAGGTCCTGGGTCCCTGCCGACAGAGAGCACAACTTCTTCTGTTTCTCCCCTAGGGCTGAACTCAACAGAAACTCAGTCCTGACCCGCCTGGGAGGCAGGCTGGGGGGAGGAGGTCAGACCTGTCCCAGCACGGGGTGGGGGTCCTCGCCCGGCGAGGGGAAGGCCTGGCCGGAGCAGGTGAGGCACGGGTCAGGTTGTGACATGGGGGCTCCCGGAGGGGCTTTGCGGTGCATGCTGGGAGAAGCCGGGCCAGCCCCGGAGACGGGAGGGTGAGGACAGCGAGAAGCCGTGACTGTGGGCTCTGAGGGGCCACTTGCACATCTCTGTGCCTTTAAACCAAACCGTAGAGGCTGGATTCCCAGGAAGGGGTCTCTGGAAGAGTTAATGAGGCCACCGCGCTTTGCGGAAGGCCATTCTAACTGCTTAACGATGCACAACTCAATAATGAAGGAAGAGTCTACCAGCCCCAATATAATCTGAAATTAAGGAAAAATGGAATGTATTAAAAATGTATTGCAGCCTTAATGGGAGATGTCAGGCTGACAGCCCGAGCTGCACTTGCCCTGTGGGGATCAGAGAACGTGCCCCGGGGCTGGCGGCTCCTCCCTGGCCCTTCTTTGCCGCCCGCGGGCTACACATGGCAGACAGAGCAAGGGCTGGGACTGAAACGTCTGCTGTCCTCCACGGGGGCCCTCCCGCGTCCTGGGGGCTGTCAGCCACCCTCCCAGAGGCGCAGCCTGCCCCTGTGAGCAGCCCATCCTTCCGGCACCTCCTGTGTGCCAGACCGTGGGCCCGTCTGAATCTCCCCGGGAGGGGCGCCCAGGTTTGTAGGAGAAATGTGAGAGCCTTGCCTAGGCGTGGACTCCTCGCGGGGACACCGTGGCTGCCCCTTCACCTCCATGCCATCGTCCTGCAGTACCTCCTCCCCCAGCCCAACCTCCTAGGGGAGGCCACTCCTCCCCTACTCTGCCCTGGGGCAGTGGGCAGTGGGGGCCCTCCCTGACTCCAGAAATAAGTATGGACACAGGCCCAAGCAGTCAGATCTGCATTTCCCCAGTCACATGATTGGCTCCGGGATGGGTGTGCGACCCAAGCTGGCCCAACGGTGTGGACGTTGGCTGCTGTGGGCTCTGGGAGCGGATTGTGCTCCTCCCTGAGGGGTGTGAGGCTGCAGCCATTTTGTGACCATGAGACATCTGGAGGCATCGCCACGGCTCCCAGGAGGTCCTGAGTATCTCTCAGAGCTGGAGATGAAGCTGGTGTGGCTGGAGGCAGAACTGAGGGATGGGGAGACTCACCTCCCCTGAAACCTGAATCCCACGGTGACTGGGGGGCCGCCCTGGGACTCTCTGTGCACGGCCATTGAATCACACATACGCACACATACAGGCACACACACGCACCACCTTCTTCTTCTTTTAAGCCAGCCTCAGTTAGTCACTGTCCCCTGAACTCCCGGCTGTCACTGAGATGGGGCAAGGAGGATGGGCAGGGGACAGATGGACAGAACAGAGAGAGGTGGCACTGGGGCCCCGCGTGAGACACCCAGACGCTCAGGCGGAAGCGGACTGCCCAAGGGATGAGAGAGAGGGGTGGCAGGGCACAGTGCAGGGCTCGCTGGAGACCACATGGAGGGAGGGGGCACCTCATCAGTGTGGGGCGGGATGGCAATGCTGACGACACTCTGGGGACTCTGGCAGAGAGGGATCATCAGGTCACATCCAGACTCTGGCCCTGGGTGGCTTCAATGGCTGCAGATCCTGATACCCCGCCCCCCACCCCGCAGAGAGTGGACCCCCTCCCGCTGAATGTGGGCTGCCCTTAACCCCTTATTTCCAGCAAAGGGAATGATGGACAAGTAGGGTTTGTGAGGGTGGCTTCCTCTGCCCTCCCCATCTCCCTCTGTCCCTGCCTGTCTCGTCCCGCCCTCTCTCGCAGACCACCCACTCTGTTTGGCCCAGACCCTCTTGTGAGAGCTGGGGCCTTGCGGCCTCCCCCTGGATGGCCCGTCCTGGGGGCGGTTCTGAATTCCTGAGCTCAGAACCCACGTGAGACCAGAAACGTGTGTTGTTTTCAGCCCCAGAGTCTGGGGGGAAGCGGACACAGCCTTAGCGTCTGCTCCGTCGTCAGCCGGCTGTCTGATGCCTCGGGGCTCACAGTGTCCAGAGACCCCGTGGGGCCAAAAGCCACCTGCAGTGTCGTTGCAGGAACGGGGAAGAAAGAGCCCTCCCCTCCCCCCGCAGGCCCTACGCAGCCCCGGGCCTGGCCGGGGGTCGGCAGGTAACACGGCTCTGTTGTTGTCACTGAGAGCTTACAAGCTTCAAAACGTCTTGGCTCAGGTCAGCTGGCGGAGTGATGCGCTTTGCAGGGCGGGACACGGTGACAGGCCCGTCTCCGGGGAGGAGCGGTGACTGGGAAGGCGCCTCGCTAAGCCTTGCCCCCTCCAGCCTTAAAAGAGCACCAACCAAAGTGGGGAGTTACTCGGCATGGGGGGGGGGGCGCCGGGGACGAGGGAGCATCGTGGACAGCCGCGGAGGGAGCGCAGGGAGCAGCCTGTGGGCTGGGACACAGCTCCTCTCCCCTGAGGATGGGCCGGGAAGGGCCAGCAGCTGGTGTTGCTTTCCTTTGTTGGACTGAGGAGTCCTTTTCTTTTTTCTCGTTTCACTTCTGGCCAATTAGTGCGTCTCAGGCTGGTAAAACCAAGACGCAAACAGAGTGGTTGGGAGGGAGCACAGGAGGCTCCGGGCGCAGCTTCGGAGCAAGCGGGCACTCTGCCAAACACGAGGCATACGTTCTCTTCTGGGCTTTCTACCTCCCGCTCCCTGTTCTGGGCTAAGAGTGATCCCCAGCCCTCCCTCCAGGCCCGGCCGCGGTCGTGCGTCCCCGGGACCCGGCCCAGCCGCGGGAGCTGGGGCGCTCACACCCGCCGTTCCCTCCGACAGCTTCCTCCACAGCCGTTCCCTGCGTGAGGCGCTGCGCCGGGCACTGGGATCCAGGTGGCTTCACGACACAACCTGGAGAGGGGAAGACACTCACTGGAACCACAGGGCAGGGACGGGCAGGAGTCTCGGGTGGCCTCAGCCCACCACATCCCAGACTGTCTCATGGGCTGGGTGAATCTCCACTCCTGGGCCTCAGTGGCCACAATTAGTAAACGGGGACAATCAAACGTTTTGAGAAATTCCATGGCGTGGCGTCCAGGACGCATCTCCTTCCAAGGAAGCGTGTGGCGCCCACTAGAGGAGATGGAGGGAAGGTAGGTTGGGGGACGGTGCTTAGCAGCTGCTGGCTGCAGTGGGGGGGCCGTGGCTCTATGCGGGAAGCGAGCTCGGGACCTGGAGCAGAGTCTGCGAGGGCCACTGCAGCCCTGCCCCGGCCACAGGTGCACAGTGTACTGCCCGGGGGGCCCCCCGTCCCCCTGGCCTCCAGGGTCTCCACCCACACACAGTGCCTCCTCTGCCTGAAGCCGTCCCACGTCCTCACCACCACCCCTCCCCCTGCCCCCTGCTGCGGGCACACAAGGGTCACGTGGCCAGATGCCATCCAAGCTGGGCTCCAATCCTAGCTCTGCCACCGCCCCCAGCATTGTGATAGTGGGCACCTTGCTGGCCTCTCTGGGGTCACTCTTCTCATTTGCAAACAGGTGCATGACAGCATCTCCCCCACCACGGGCTGTGAGCCTCGGGGCCATGTTACATGCCTTCGAGGAGTGGACGTCCCCTACAGGGGAACCACGGGCACCAACCAGCTGCCACATGCCACACTCAGCCTTGCAAACCTCACAGCTTAGCCCGAGGCCGGACTGAGCCCTATGTCCACAGACTGGGCGCCTCTGCCGGCCCAGCCTGTTTTCCCGGCCATCAAGTGGGGAGGATGACAGGTGCCTTCCTCCCCTCCCGGGCAGGGTACCGAGACCAGCGAGGTCAGGCAGGACGAGGGGCCTTGTTGGGTTAGCAGCCTGTCTGTCCCCGACCCGCTGCCTGCTTTCTCCCAGCCCTGCAACAGTTCCTGCTTGTCAGGCCCCGGGGTTGCAGGGCGCCCCGTGAAAATGTTCAGGAGGCCTCAGACCTTCTGGCTAACCGTAGCCTTGAGCAGCTCCTGCCCTGGGCACAGAGTCAAAGCACAGGTATTTCCTCTCCGGGCAGGCGCCTGAGGCTCTCCTGTGATGCATTTGAAGATGAGGGCTCCGTCTGGAAGAAGGCACGAACTCCGCCAGTGCCCTGGATACGGGGACAGCCTCCCAGGGCCTCCGGGTGTCTCCTCCTGAAACCGCGACATGACATTCCTCTTGTCACCGAGGTGGGGATGAGACAGGGCCTTATTGGATCTGACTTCCCCACTCAGCCCCACGCAGCTTATTAAGGGCTACAGCTGTCGCTGGCACAGAGAAGCCTCTCTGGCTCCCGGGAACGGCAGTGACCTCCGGCTGCACTCGTCGGCTTCTGAAGGTCAAATGGACTCGCCCTTGGGATGCTGGTCCGCGGTGAGGGAGGGGAAGTGCCTCCTGGACCCGGCATTTCTTCTTTTCTTCTGCACTGTTATGTCTCTTTGATGAGTCTCAGTCCTTCGAGGTTCGCGCTTTGCTGTGCAAGAGAGTGGTTGAGGGAGAAAATGACGGTCTGGGGTCCCCGTGAGCTGACCGGCGAGCCAGAGACGCCGGGAGGGCTTGTGCGGTGGAGCAGGAAGTAGAGGGGTGCCTCCGATGTTCTCCAGCCGTCTGAGCCTGAAGTTTGAAGCGAAGGAGGCTGTGGGAAGCCAAAAATTGGCCCACAAAAGATCCCCACCTCAAATCCATGGACCCCGTGGCCGCGGCCTTATTTGGAAAAGGAGTCTCGGCAGATATGATTGAGGATCTTGAGATGCGGAGATCAAGGACCATCCTTGGTTATGCAGACGGACCCTAATCCAATGACAAGTGTCTTTCTGAGACGGAGGCAGAGGGAGATTGGAGACAGAGCGGGGAGGCCAGGCGGCCACAGAGGCAGACGCTGGGTGACATGGCCACATGCCACAGGATGCCTGGAGTCCCCAAAGCTGGAAGAGGCAGGAAGCGTCCTCCCCGGCAATGTCCAGAGAGAATGCAGCCTTCCAGCACCTTGTTTTGGGGCCCCTGGCCTCCGGATCCGTGAGACAATGAGTCTCTGTGCTGTGCGTGGGCATCCGTGACAGTTTGACGCAGCAGCCCTTGGAAACTACAGCCAGGACCAGTGCCCATACTGTGGACAACACTGCCATTCCAAGGACAGATCCCACACAGAAGCCGCTCAGCCTGGGCCAGTGGCCTCTGTCTGTGACCAGGGGCTTTCTGAGCTCCGGCCCGGGGGCAACACAAAGGAACGGACTCAGCCCTGGCACGGGGAGGTCAGGTGTGGGGTAGAGCACGCAGCCCGTCCTTCCGGGGTGTAGACCGGCCTGCGTCTGGCCCGGGGGTGGGAAGGGGTGAGGCCCCAGGCCCGAGCTAGAGAGCTGTGCCCACGCACCCTGAGATCTGTGTTCCCCCTGCGGTCTTTGCAGACAGCAGGTGCACGCCCAGGTTCGTGCTGCAGAATATTAGGCTGGGTGGAAGGAGAGAGAGCAAAGGCAGAAGTTCCCTCTGAGCTCCCTTCTCTGACTGCTTCCTGCCCACCTTGAAGAGAGCCCTTGCCAGGTCAGGAGCACCTGCCGGCAGCCCTTCTGTGCTCTGCTGGCCCGTCCACGCACAGGCACGCACACATGCTGTGGATGCTTTTGGGAATCATTTTCCAACATTTGATAGGAGATCTCCGAGCTGGCGCCACACCTACAGATAGGGGTCTACCTCCTTTTCCCTGGCTGTTTCCCCGTATTCCAGAACATCGCTCCACCGATGAGCATTTAGGTGGCTTCTGCTTCTCATGAGTAGTGAGCACCAGCCCCTCAACCCTTCATACTACGTTGTACGCACACATGAACGTTTCTTCCTGATGCGCAGCTAGACATGGGGTTGGTGGTCAGTTCCGTGTTGACAGATTCTGTCAACTGCCTTTCAAGAGGCTCAAATAATTCATGTTCTCACCAACAACACGTGGGTGCCCCTCCTGTGCGCTCACCTTCTGGCACCTGATATCATCACTCTTTTGTTTCCCACACTACTGGGTAAGAAAACCTCAGAGCTGCTTTAGTTTACATTTCCCCAGTTTCTGTGAAGTTGGGCATCTCTGGTCACAGAGTTTGGGTTCTTCTGCCCCGAGCTGATCACACCTTTTGTGTCATTTACCTTTTATTGTTGATGCATGGATGCCTTTTACATACTACGGATATCGATCCTTTCTATTTAAAGAGCTGGCAAATATTTTTCCCAAGTTGTTCTCTTTATAACCTTGCTTATGGTGACTTTTTATTACATACAGAAAATTTTCTTTTTTTATGGCCTCAGATATTTCAATTTTTTTCCTTTATGTTTTATGGGTTCATGTCTTTCTTAGAGGTTTTCCTGAATTCCAGAATTTTAAAGAATATACTAAAGGCCCCCAGGTGGCTCAGTTGGTTAAGTGTCCAACTTTGGCTCAGGTCACGATCTCATGGTTCATGGGTTCAAGCCCCATGTCGGGCTCTGTGCAGACAGCTCAGAGCCTGGAGCCTGCTTCCAATTCTGTGTCTCCTCTCTCTCTCTGCTCCTCCCCCACTCACGCTCTGTTTCTGTCTCTCAGAAATAAATAAACATTAAAAAAGAGAATACACTATATTTTAAGATGTTCTGCTTTTTTTCCAAAAAAAAAATAATAAATTTACTTTTTTAATTGGCCTGGAATTTGTTTCTGAGCATGACATGAGAAATACATTTAACTTAATGTTTTTCTCCAAATGCTTTGCCAATCATCCAAACAGATTTTTGAGGAACTCATCCTGCCTTTGTGCATTTCAGAGGCCATCTCCATTATAAAAGGAATTCCCAGGGGCAAAAGGGCCTGCTTTTGTTACACTTTCTCCTTCATCTGTTGTCAGTTTCTGCACCAACACCATTGTGCTTCGGTTCCTGCAGCTTCTCAGAGGTGACCTTCCTCCACATGCTTCCCCTTGTCCCAAATTCTCTTGCATCACTCGGCCCTTCCCAGCTCTGCCCACGTCAGTGCCACCCGTGTGTCCCCCTGGAGGAGCCAGGCGGACTCCCCCTTGGTAGCATCTGCAGAGCCTGGATGGGGATTCGTCAATGATGGGCACCCACAGCTGAGATGAAGGGACGGCCGCACGGTCAGGTTTTACTCCTGATTCCATAACTAGGCTCAGAGAGCGTGCGTGCTTTTCCTAGATCACATCCGTTGTCATGATGCTGGCTCCAGGACTCAGATGCCTCCACGACAACCATCTGAGCCATCCTCAGCCCAGGTGCACCCCCTCCTACAGGACACCTCCAGCCACACCAGCCTCAAGAGCTGCTCTACTCATAATGCCCATTTTACAGATGAGGGAACTGAGGCTCAGAGTGGCTTGCGGAGGGTCCCAACTGGAAAAAGATGAACTTAGATTCACACCTGCGTCTGTCCAACGTCAGAGGCTGGCTCCTAACCAGGAAACAGCACTCTGTCCCGGCAGTAGGTCAAGGCCCCGGGAGGCCAGCAGCCCTCAATCCTAGCCTGGCCTGGTGAGCAAAGTGCAGTTCTGTATAAAAGGGCCTAGAAGGGAGACTCAGGGGCTCAGAGGCCAGCAAGTCCCACTGCCCAATGGGTGGAAATGAAGCCTGGAGTGGGGATGATGTCAGGAGCTCTTCCGAAGGGACAGAGAGTCCACCGCCAGCCTAGGGCCTTTGCCTTTGTCTGCAGAATCCATCGGGCCCCGGACCGGGACGCCTGCATCACTGTCCTTGAACAAGGACGGCCCAGGGTCAGATGTGGCAGGGCTCCCCATCCCTGTGGGGGGCGAAAGTGAGTAGTGGTGACCGGGACGGCAGTGTCCCTGATGCAGAGACAGCACGTGGCCTGCCCCTGCTCCTGAGGGAAGTGTGGGGTGTGGGTGCACCGGGCTGTGCCACCCACGTGGTTGGTGGGGAAGGGGCCGGCACGCGAGAGGATCCTCACCTCCTCCCCTCGACAGCCAGAGACAACAGCCAGATGTGAGGCTGTTGGGCCAAACCCAGCGCGAACCCTGCTTCTACTCTGCCAGGGAGGATGTCTCCCTCCTGTCTCTACAAAGGCGTCTGTCCCGAAATAGATCTGTTGGCTCTGGCACAGTCCCAAGTCCAAGTTGACAGCACTTTTATTGAATCATGGCTTCAGTATCACGCGTATTGGATTAGCGGGGGCTCAGCAACGTTCTCTGTCCTCTCTCTTCCTCTCTCAGCTCAAGTTCAGGGATCAAAGAGGTGTTACCATCCCTCCCATGTCAGTCTGCACCAAGACTGTCGCCACCACCCCCACCTGCCCGCTGTGCGCACCACCAGGACATGTTTGTGACTTTGGGAAAAACCACCACTGTCTCTACCCCTACATTTGTAAATTAGCTCTGGGATCTCCTGCCCTTTTTGTCTCTTACTATCTTGCTATGTCCATTAACTAAAGAAGAGATCATCAAAATTGTGGTATTTTCCTACAGTGGAATGCGACTCAACAAGAAAAGAAAATGAACTATTGATATATTCAGCAACAATAGCGAATCCCCGAAAAGGCTGAACGAAAAGGTCAGACACAGCAGAGCGCATTGTGTGGAATTCCACTTATAGAAGTTCCAGAACAGTTGCAATTAACATATGGCGGTAGAAAAATCACAACACTGGATGGTTCTGGAGGAGGAATACGACAGAGGTTTCGGGGTGCCAGGAAGGCTCTGTATGCAACCGTCACACCTCCAGAAACTGGACTGTTAAGGTTCTTGCATTTTATTTGATAGACCTTATACCTTGATAATAATAAGAAAACTAATAAATGCTGTCCTAAAAACCTCCTGGGTTGGAGGAACTTGCACATCTGACCAGGATGGGGTGGGTGGTAAAGATTATCCTTCTCAGGGGCACCTGGGTGGCTCAGTCGGTTGAGCATCCAACTTCAGCTCAGGTCATGATCTCGTGGCTCGTGAGTTCGAGCCCCGCGTCAGGCTCTGTGCTGACAGCTCAGAGCCTGGAGCCTGTTTCACATTCTGTGTCTCCCTCTCTCTGCCCCTCCCCCATTCATGCTCTGTCTCTCTCTGTCTCAAAAATAAATAAACGTTAAAAAAATTAAAAAAAAGAAAAAGATTATCCTTCTCATCATCAGCAACCATAAAACTTGCCAAAAGAAAGGAAACAAGCCTTTTTAGCAGGGGCAGGTAGGGCAAGAATGCCGTCCATGAGAGAAAGGAAGCTTCTAAGGTGAGGCCCACAGTTGCCCAGTGATCTGCCTGGGGACAGTCTCTAGCCATGGCCTGGAGGGCTGGATGTCAACAGACACGGGCGTCCCCCTGAGCTCTCGAGGCAGAAGTCAGCCCGTGGGGCACCCATAGCTGTCGGAATCTGTGGGTAGGGACTCAGAGGACAGGCAACTGAATAAAAAGGGACGCTAGAAACGCTGCGACTCTGGAGAAAGGGTCAAACCCTAGAGGACGATCTATTCTGGACTCCTCCTGAAAGCCTAAGACGAGCCGCCCACCAGAGCTGCAGGGCACAGAGTTCGTGTGTCATCTCCCTCCAGGTCAGAGGGTCGCGAGCTCATGCCTCCTGGGATCTGCACCAACAGGGAGTGTGACCAAGTTCCCAAGGGCTTGAGGTCATCAGCCTGCAGCTGAACTGCCTGCCACAGAGAACCAAGTCCTCAGGGAAGGAAAACAGATTCTAGAGTCTTTACCACAAGCTACCCACGGTGGCTGGAACGCATTAAAAAATTCCTAAAGAAAACAAAGGAGTTGAAAAACGTGATTCTTGCTCAAGAAAAATGAAGCGGTCACTGGAAATTGAACTTGAGACGGCCCAGGCACCAGGAGCAACGGATAGAGACTTTAAAGTCATTATTATATAAATCTATGCAGAAGGGTGGCTTCGAGGAATTAAAGGAAATGGGAGTTTATGGGTGAGCAGATAGGCAATTTCAGTAGAGAAACGAAACTATGAAAAGGAACGAAGGGCAATTCTTGAGCTGAAAGGTTGCAAGGGCTGACATCAAAAATTAACTAAATGGGCTTTTTAGAAATTTGGAGATGTCAGAAAAGTCACTGAACTGGAGAACAGATCAATAGAAACCATCCGGTCTGGGAGCAGCCGGGGGCTCCGTCAGCTAAACATCTGACTCTTGATTTCGGCTCAGGTCACGATCTCGTGGTTTGTGGGATTGAGCCCCGTACAGAGCGTCGGGCTCTGTACTTACAGCATGGAGCCTGCTTGGGATTCTCTCTCTCCCCCTCTCTCTCTGCCTCTCTACCTCTCCCCCGTGCTCTAAATAAATAAATAAATAAATATTAAAAACCGATTATCCAGTCTGGAGAACAGAGGGGAAAAAAATGAAGACAACTGAACAGAGCCTCAGGAACATGTATGATAATACCAAGCAGTCTAATGCAGAGGGGCAGAAAGAAATTCTGAAGAAATAATGACTGAAACTTCCACCATCCGATGAAAATATCATGAGTTAAAAAAAAAAAAACTCACACAGATCGAGGTGCTGGCAGATTCGCTTCCGTGTGGTGCACACACAGCCACCTTCTCACTGGGTCCTTACGTGGCAGAGAGATTCTCTCCCGTCTCTTCTTTTTTCTTTAAAATTCTTTTTAATGTTTATTTTTGAGAGAGACAGAATGCAAGCAGGGGAGGGGCAGAGAGAGAGGGAGACACAGAATCCGAAGCAGCCTCCAGGCTCCGAGCTGCCAGCACAGAGCCCGATGTGGGGCTTGAACCCATAAACCGTGAGATCATGACCTGAGCCAAATTCGGACACTTAACCCACTGAGCCACCCGGGCGCCCCGTCTCTTCTTCTAAGGGCATCACGGGGGCTCCTCCCTTACCACCTAATCACCCCAAAGTCCCCACCCCCTGATACTCCTAATATTCACAGTGGGGTCAGGGCTCCAACATATGAATTTGGGGACAGACACATTCAGTCCATAGACTTGCTCTTTGCGAGAATTGTACCAACTTACACTCGGACCACAGCTCGCGACAGCCGCCACCCACCTGTGCGCTCGCCCCTCGGTGCTCCTGTTGGACGCGCTGAATCTTGCCAGTCTGCTGGGGACGGGATGTTATCTCTTTGTTGTCATTTGAGTGTCCCTGATGAGTTGATGTGGTTTATTGGCCATTTGTGTATCTGTTTTCTGTGAAATCCATACCGATACATTTTTACATATTTTTCTTTGGGCTATTTTGTCTTTTCCTTGATGCATGGGGATGCTTGGTATATTATGAATACTAATATTTCGTTGATTATATGCATTAAAAGTGACTCCTCCCAGAAGACAGCTTATCATTTTATAAGTGTACACAGTTTTTCTGCTTTGTTTCTGTGAAATTACTCACTTCTTCCGAGCTTCCAAATCTATTAGCATAAAGCAGCTCAAAGTGTGTCCTCTTCTGCATTGCCAGTGTATTTATCTGTGTATTCTGCCCCCTCTTGAACCAGCTTGTCAGAGACTGTCCCATCATCTTATTCTTTACAAAAGAAACGAAAACAAAACCACCACAACTGGTGTTTTCTGGTTTTCAGTGTTTGCTTTTACCCCTTTTTATTTTCTTCCTTCTTTTTATTTAATTTTTTTACATTTATTTATTTTTGAGAGACAGAGACAGACAGAGTACGAGCAGGGGAGGGGCAGAAAGAGAAGGAGACACAGAATCCGAAGCAGGTTCCAGGCTCCGAGCTGCCAGCACAGAGCCCGATGCGAGGCTCGAACCCACAAGCCGCGATATCATGACCTGAGCTGAAGTCAAACGCTCAACGACTGAGCCACACAGGCGCCACCCTTCTGTTTTATTTTTAATTTTTGGTTTTGCTATCGTTCTTTCCTTTGGCTTTTTTAGCTGAAAATTCAACTTACTTTTATTATTTTCTACTGTTTGCTAAGTGCATTTAAAGTTAAGATGTGCTGGGGCACCTGGGTTGGGGTCGATCCCACAGTGACATAAGATGCTTAACAGGGGCCACTGGGTACGGTGTTCACAGAAAGCCTCTGTAAGTGATTCTGCAAACCTAAAACAGGTGTAAAATAAAAACTTGATTTAAAAAGTAAGGGGCGGGGGGCGCCTGGGTGGCTCAGTCAGTTGAGCATCCGACTTCAGTTCAGGTCGTGATCTCACAGTCTATGAGTTCAAGCCCCACGTCGGGCTCTGTGCTGACAGCTAGGAACCTGGAGCCTGCCTCGGATTCTGTGCCTCCCTCTCTCTCTGGCCCTCCCCCATTTACACTCTGTCTCTGTCTCTCTCTCTCTCTCTCAAAAATAAACATGAAAAAATTTTTTTTAAAGTAAGAGGAAAGTAATCACACACACCCTTCACCCCCACAACCCTCCCTCCTGCAGGCAGAAACCCCAGGCGTCTGGGTGGCATGGAGGTCCTGCACGAGCGCCCCTGCCTGCCCCGAGCCCTCCAGAGCCCAACCTCGGTGCCCCTGCCCCTGCCACGTCTTGGCCGCAGTTCAGCATCTCGCCGCCAGCTTCCAGCCTGGCTCTGCTGCCCCCAGCTGCCCGTGTCTTAGACACGCCGTCCCCTGGGCATCCTCCTGACTAAGGGTGCCGGGTCCGCTGTGCAGTCACCAAGGCCCCCCCGCTGCAACGCTCGGCTGGCCGGCTGCCTGCAGGGAGTCGGCACCCACGCTGACCACTGCCTCCTATTCCTCTCCGCCCCCGCCCACTGCTCCTCGAGCACGGAGACCCCCCCTGGGGAGGTTCGTGACATGGAGGGGGCCCTAGAGATGTCCAAAACCCGACAGACTAGAGAAGCACCCGGGGAAGCACCCTGAGCGGGCGAACAGGCAGCACAGCGTGGCCGGGTGCCGGGACCAGCTACTACTGCCTGTGGCCACGAGAGGATCCCCGCTGCCTGTCAACAGGCTTCCTTCACTCCCAGCGGGTGTCCTCCTCGGGGGTGGACGTGGGGGCCTTGAGGTTGGGGCTTGAGAATCAGGACCCTTCTGGCATCTTCTCTGTGCCCTCCAGGCCGTCTGGGCAAAGTGCTGCTGCTTCGGAGGGTGGGGCAGGCTTGCTGCCGGTTGGAGACCCTCGCGGCCACCCTGGCCTCCTGAGTGGCGCCTCGGACAGGGGTGGGGGAGTTAACCGGGTCCTCCCTGCTCCTGGTCTCACCATTAAGCCTGACACCCAGACCCCAAGGCCCGTGGCTCCTGCAGTCTTGGGGGAAGGCTGTGCACCAGAGTTTTAAGTAACACCAGACAGGAGTCATTTGTATTCCGTATCAGACCTGGAATTTTCTCCATGGAAATGGAAATTTTCTCCCCCTCTGGGAAATACACATAGCTGGCTAATATTTTTATTAATAGACATGGATGGCTGTTAAAAATAAAGTTCTCTCCCACTAACAAGTGTAAGGAAGGCAGGACAGGCACCTGTCCACGATTCGGCAGGAAGCCCCCTGTGCGCCCCACGTCCTGCCTGTGCTTCCCCCTTCCAGCCCCCGCCGCACCCCGTCATCACCCAGTGATGCCCGCAGGAGGCCTGTGCGGGATGGCTGAGTGTCCCCGGGAGGGACCTGCTCTTCAGACACCAGTACCCACAGTCTGTCATCAGGGAGAGGCCCGCGGCTGTCACCGAGGGTCACGTGAAAGCAGAGAGCCAGCTTTGGGGTGGAGGCCCCCCAACAGGCTCAGCCTGGAGCCTCGCTGCCTGGGGACGTATGAGCACACTTGCCGAGGCCGACGGAGCTCAGGCGAGCCCAGCAGAGCCCACCTTTTGACCCGTGCGTCCTAACAGGCAGTGGCCAAGCCCCTGGGCTTTGTGTGGGTTTTGGCACAACCCTGCGGGGCCGTATTTAGTTTCCACGCCATTCTCTGGACGCTGAGATCCTGGCCGGAGCCACATCCCGGGAACACTGGCTCTCCCCCCCGGGTGGATTCTATCCCCTGTGCCGACCCTCCAGCCTGTGACCCGTGAGCGCGAGGAAACTGACCCTGTTCAGCAGGGAACTACAGCTTATGGGAGCAGCTGGAACCCAAACACTTGACTCTGACTTGAGTTCCGCTCCTTGCCGGATGGCGGGAGACTCCGAGTGCCGCATGCGGGGCACTGTAGAGCTCAGCTTACACGACTTCCTGCGTGAGCAACGTTTGCTGTCCTTTTGCTTGTTTAATACTGTTTCCCCCTTATTTTTGGTGGGCATTAGCGCCATTCGGTTGGCGCTGTCTCCTGGCAGGGACCAGAAGGATCGCACGCCACATCCTGTTGAACTCAGGCCGCCAGCCAATCGCCGCGGCCAGTGCGCTGTGGGCACCAGTGATGGCTTCCCTTCCAGAGAGTTCCACCAGCCTGGGCTGCTTTTGTTTTCCCTCTGCCATGGTGACCAGCAACCTTCGGGATGGTAGATGTGGAGCCCGCCTGGGTCCCTGGGTGTGAGCGTGTGCAGGGTTCCTGTTGGCCAGAGAGAGGCACATTCAGGGAGTCTGAGTCACCCAGAGGTTGGGGCTGTTTGTTACTACAGCATGGCCTGGCCTCTCCTGACTGATGCACTCCGGGTGCACCAGCGAGTGTCTTCTCTCTGATTGCTTACAGGTCCCGGGGGTCGTGCATCATGTAGATAAGAGAAAGCTTCAACACGGACCCCCTCACCACCCCAGATAAGCGTGTGAACACGTCCTTTTCTTGCCTGTGCCTCGTTGCCTGGCTGTGCTGCTCCCCGCCAACCTCCCGGGTCCCCCCACCTCTTGCAGGGCCCAACTCAGGTCACATCCTCTTCTCCCCTAGGGCTCTCCCTTAAGACCCCAGGCACAAGTGTTCTCTCCCTCCTCCGACCGCTGGAGGCTGATTGTGCAAAGCATAGACGCTTGGTGCATGCATTCTTTATGTGTATTTATGTCAGTGCTCCCTTCTGAGCACTCACTGCATGCATTTCCTTTAGGGGCCACTGGGGCACCTGCTCTGTCTCTGTGGATCAGAAAGGCGATAAGCTGCACTCGCGGAGCTGGGCGTCCACCAGCGGGGCAGGCACTGGGCCGGGCTGTGGAGGAGGAGAGGAAGGTTGGTCTCGGCAGTGGGTGAGGGGGTGGGGCAATCTTCTGCGGGGAAGTCACCAAGCGGCGACCTGGACAAGAGCCCAAGCCTCTCGGACCCTCCCCAGTGCTCCTCCCACCCGCCTGGGAAGCAGTGCGAGCCTGTAGCCCCAGCTGATGATGTGACCTCATGAGTCTACCCAGAGCCGGGCTCTTGTTGGGTTGGGGGGAACTTGACGAGGACACCGGGGAGAACGCGGGCCCTGACCCTGCTGGGGAGAGTCCTGACCCCCCTCAGCTGCTGCTGGCCCCACCCCGTGGGCATCGTGGCCTGGCTGCCTGTGGTCCATCCGAGTCCTGTGCGGTCTCCACAGTGGCTGGGTGCTTCCAACCAGGCCAGCGGTTCTGAAGGCAGCCGAGCGTGGCTGCAGGGAATAACGGCCCCTGTGATGGTTAGTGAGATGCCCACCTACCAGGGGACGCGCATTCTCACCTCTGGAGGCCCCAGCTGGGCTGTGCTCTGCCCACACCTCTCCCCCTTCTTAACCAGGAGGCCCCTGCCAGCCTCCCATGTGACTGCTTCTGGCCCAGCTCATCCTACGGAGCCAGAAAGGCCTCAACTGGAGCCCTGGGGTTCCAACCGGCTCAAGGGTTCACAGGGGCAGATGCCCTCCCGCCGAGGCCTCCCTTGCTTGGCTCATCTTTGGTGGTGGATTATTCCTGATCCCGGGGGCTTGACGGGTTCTGGTGAAGGGAAAGCATGGGTATTGGATCTACGTTAGCTCTCTCTGTTGGGATTCCTAGTGGGAAGTCACACACCTCCACTCCTGTCCGTCACGGCCCACTGTTGCCCAGACTCTGCTGGCAGACCCCTCCCCTCCCGCTTGCCCCCTCGTCCCAGCTGGGTCCTATCTGGGAGCCTGAGCAGCTGACAGTGGAGGAGGGTCTGGGCAGAGAACAGCCCGGGCGGGGCCAGGAGTCAGGAAGGGGGGCCTGGGGCGGCAGTGTCCCCCCCAGGTCCCGTCCCCCGGCTGCCCAGGGACACGAACCGAGTTGCACACGACCCGAGCCCGTAACCCGAGGCCCGCATGGAGGTCACCGCGGGTGCGTCACTGCCCCGTCCGCGTGCTCCTGGAGTGCACCATCGCTCTTCGCAGAGGCCCCGTCTTTCTTCCTGACCCCGCCACCTGGCACAGCCTCTCTGCGATAATGACCGGGACAGCAGGCCTCGCCCTTCAGCCCGGCCGTGGCGGCAAAGCCACCGCGGGGTTGCTATCTGCTCTGGCAGCTCCGAGGCCCAAATTACTCGGCAAACGGAGACAGACGGCGGAGGCTTCCCGGGCATCGGTTGCTCCTCCAGTCTGTGCTGCCTGTGTCTCCTCTCCCGACGATCGTTGAAAAACACTTTTCCTCCACATAATGGCCCAATTCACGAGCTTCCTGATAGGAAGCAAAGATGTATATCTAATGACAGATTAAGGGGGACAGAACAGGAGGAAGGTGGCCAGGAGGGGGTCTGCCCAGGAGGCGGGAAGGAGAGGGGAGGGAGGGAGGGGCACGGTGCTCTGCTATGGAGCCACTCCCATCCTCGCAGCCCTGCTGACCCCCCGCTCCGGGAGGGCTCAGTAGAGGTCATCAGGGCCGAGGCCAGGCAGGGAGTCAGGCCATGGGCTCCCCTTGGGGTCTTCAGGGTCACAGGGACATCTTGGCCTTTACTACTTTATGGAGGGTGGAGTGAAATCAGTGCACCGACTATGCTTAAGCTGGGGATGGATGAAGGATTTGTGGTGTTTGTCCGTGTTACTCCTGGTTTTGCCTCTGCAGAAATAGAGGTACACACAAGGGAAATTATTCCAAGGTCGCACGATAGGCGAGACACAGCATGATGCTGGATCCTGCACCACGGTGACGATCATGGTGATGGTTGTGGTGACCATGAGGGTGGACTTAATCATGACAGTGCTTGCTGAGCCACACTGAAGCTCCATGACACCGTGCAGGTCCCCCACTCCCCTTGGCCTCGCTATGGAGTGGAAGGACACCAAGGTCTAACAGGCAGTGTGTCCCTGTGTGGAGTGGGGCTTGCTCAGCTCCCGGTCGTAAAAACAACGGTGATAACAACAATGGGATGACAGGGTTGATGGCGGAGATGACGATGATGATGGTGGTAATGATGAGAGCAATGATGGAGCACCTGGGCCAGGCAGTGCCTGGAATGCCTAACAGTCTCCATCTCCTGGAATCCGCACGACCACCCCCTGAGATGTGCACTATTCATAACTCCATTCTATAAACAAACTGAATCACACACTGAATCACACGGCCCTTGGTCACCAGCTGGAGCCAGGATTTATGCCCCTCTGCATACCTCCGGAGCCCGCCTCCTCCCAGGGCTTCCTCTCCCACCCACAACTTGGCGAGGGCTCCCAGCAGCCCCTGTGAGCTCCCGGCTCGTCTGGGTGTTGTGTCCGTGCCTCTCACCACAGTCGCTAACAGCCAGTACTGCACCATCTGCTAATTTTGTGTTTTATTGTATCGTTTGCCGTTAAACATTGTCTGCAAACCCACCTCCTTCGTGGATTTGTTCTCTCCTGCACACAGCCTCGGGGTCTGCAGGCAGCCGCCAGCCAGGGTCTGAGCCTCGGGGCCGCCCTCCTCTCGGTGCTCCCGGCCGAGTCCTCGGCGGCCCCCGATGCCAGTCTCCCTGTGCCAGCCCGCCCTCCCTGCCCGGCACCAGGGGGCTTGCACAGAGGCTGCTCCGTGGCTCCCCTGTACGTGCCTACAGGTTCTCCGCAGGGGGCCCCACAAGGTCAGCCACACGCTGGGCACGGCATCCCAAGCCCTTTCCTGCAGGATTTCCACCTGCACGGCCCCGTTCCTGGCAAGGCCGCAGCTCACCTGCTGGAACCCTCGCCCTTGATGCCTCGGGGACCCAAGGCGTCATCTGTGGGTCCCGCTGAGGTGTCAGCCTTCCTCCCCAGAACCCGGGCTGCTAGACTATTCCCTGGCTTTGAACGTCCTCCCAAACCACAGGGTCAAGGGGTGCGGTCCTGACTGTGGTTCCTCCACCCTTCCCTGAGGACTGCGGGGTCCTGTCCCCCACCATCAGTCAGCATAAACCTCAGTATTTAACGGGAGGGGTCTTTGTCTCCCTCCCCCGTAGCAGTCATCGGAACCATCGTCAAAACCTCAGCCACGGACGCCACCCTCCTCCCAGGGCCCCCGACCGCCAGCCCAGGCTCGGGCTCTGTCCCTCCACAGCTGGGTCTTGGGCCTCCAGACTCCTCCAGTCTCCTGACCTTTCAGCCGCATCCGAGCCCCACCCCAGCCCTGGGTTTGCTTCTTCCCCCTCCCACACTTGGGGCCTCCCCGCACTCCGGCCCTGACCTGATTTCGGTCATCACCTGCCTTCCGTCTGGCCTTCCGCTGCACCTGCCGGGAAACCCGAACTGGACCTTCCTGGGGGTCTGCTTCCCCACGCCTGCCCCTGGCTCGATGCCCGTCCCAGGAGGGTGCCCATGGCTGTGCTGGGGCAGCTCCGACGTGGTGCCGGCTTCCCCGCCCCGCCAAGCTCCGCACCCTCCCCACACATCTCCCGTCCCCTCCCCTGCCCGGCGGCGATTCCGAATCGTGGCCTAACGCCAAAATTTCAGGAACTTCCATCTGACGCTCACATCCAATAGGATCGCTCCCCTTCCCACAGACAGCAGGAGCCGAAATGCCCTGACCTGCCCGCCTGGACGGCAGAAGGTCACTGTGTCGTCCAGGCCTTGGGCCTTCCCTCCCCCCTGAGAGCCCCTGGCTCCCTGAGATCAAGCCGCTTGTTGAGCCACGGCCACGGCGGGGGGGTGCGAGCCGCGTCTTCTCTTCGGTTGTTCTCTGCCGCTTTGCTGTGGAAAGGCTGTTGCTCCAGTGGACAGGCCAGGCCTCCTCCGCACTTCCTGCGGGCCCATGGGGACGGAGGGGAAGCACCTGTGACATCGGTACCCCTATCCCAGACACCCCCCACCCCCACCCTGCGAGGCTGGACCTCTCGTCCTCAAAGCAACAGGACCTCATGCTTGAGACCCTAAGGCCTTTGCTATCCGGTCCCCTGCCTCCACCCCAGCATCCCACTCGTGGAGCCCCAAATATGCCTTTTCTCCCAGGCCTCACCCTGCCCAAGCCGTCCCCCCACCGGGATGCCTGGATCCCTTTCCCAGCGGCCACAGGGCCTTTCTCCCTCACGGTGCAGCTTATCTCTCATGTCCGGCCATCACCCCCAGGCACCCGTGCACCTGGGATCCCAGGGAGCGGCCCTGGCCGGAGCCCCCATAGCACACAGCCCCAACCTGCCGGACCCCCTGCCCCCTGACCTGAGCTTCAGCGTTTCAGATGCGCACCTCCTCCACGTCCTACACGCCTGCATGCGATCAAGTCAGCAACCTTCCCAGGTAAGGTCCACCGGGATGGGCGCACCTGGTGGACGGAGTGAAGGCCACCCAGCCCAGGGGGGCCGAGACAGCGGGAGTTTAGACCCAACAAAGTGGGGAACAGGAAGCCTTTTTGAATTGCTTCTATCTTTCTCATAACCCATTTTTTAAAATTACCGAGCCAATATTTGTTCAGCGTAGAAAGAACACTGGATGACAAACAATGGAAGGGAAAAATCGCCCGTAATTGCACAGCGCAGAGGTGAACCCCGCCGGCTGCGGGGTGGGCTTCCCTCTCCCCTCCCTCCTGCTTCCCTTTCTTCTCCTCTCACTGTACCCCAAGCCGGGTCCTTCTGCGCGTGCTTGCACACACGCACGTGCACACACCAGCATGCACACGCACGCACATGTACACACACATGCTCGTGGCTGTATCTCGCGGCTCCGCGGGCAGTGGCCGTGGGCATCCTACTGACCCGCGCCTCCAGCCACACCGCGCTTCTGCCTCGCCGGCTGCTCAAGGTCTCCGCCCCACACCTGCTGTCCTCCCCTCCTGGGCCTCAACCCCAGAGACTCTGAACTGTCCCCTGCGTCCGCCTGGCGGGTCTGAAACCCATCCTCCTTGTGGAGGGAACCCGTCCTTCAGCAGCCTCTGAGCTGCCCTCCCTCCGCTGGGCTCGCCCACCCGCAGACCCCGACTCTGCTGAGAGGCACGTGTAGCCCAGACCACACCCCCGCCATACCCCACACCCTCCTGCCCAGCTGTAGATTGGCTCCAGGTCCCCTTGACACTAGCCTCAGTCCTGGGGGCGGGGCTGTCTGATTTGCCCCCCCCCATCAGGGTCAGCACCTGAGTGAGGGACACACGCGTCACCACAACACATGCCTTTGAACACACAGCCCCGCGCACGGCCTTGCCTGGGTGTCTCGAGGGTTGGTTGACCCCTGCATGTGGAATCACAGGAGAAAACGGTGCTCTTAGCCCTGGGAGGGCTGTCACAGGGCGTCCAATTCCCTTCCCAAATGCTGACGTCATCTGCACTTTCACCGGGAGAGCTGACCCATGCATTTAACATCACACCGCATCATGTTTTCACATCTGCAAATAGTTCTGACCAGTCCCTGCTCGACTTCGGTCTCCTGCGACCAAAGAATGCAAACGCTTTCACCTGCCCGCCGACCGGTTATGCCCACACATCCGTGACTTTGTGGCTCAGACCCGGCATCTGTCTCCGCTCGGCCCTTTTTAAATTATTCATGATAATAGTTTATGTCATTAGCTCGTGTCAGACCTTTGTCTAAACAGAGGTTGTGAAATACTCTCCGGGCTTGTTGTTAGCTTTTAATTGTACTTAAGTTCTCATGTGAGTAATGAAGTTTGAATTTTAGTGTAGTCGCATCCACTGGTAATTTATGGCTTTCTTGATGGATTTTACCACGTGGTTCAGCTCAGACTCCAGCTCGGAGCAGGGTGGACGCCCTCCCTGGGTGGTAACGGGCAGGACCGAGCCCCGCCACACCCAGCACCGAGCACCAGGGCCTCGAACATTGGGAGCAGCTTGGCCAGCCTCTGGGAAGTCTGATTTCAATATACATCTTTACAACGTTTCTCAAATAGTGCAAACCCTCTCCCTTCTAACTTTGATTTACGTGGGTTATTTTCCCCCTTAGGAAAAGCCAAGTGGCAGGCGTTCCAATTCATTAAACCTCCTACATACGCTTCAAATTTCATTTTCAAGATAAAATCCAAAAGATCGCACCCAAGATCAGAGCACACGCTGATTTGAAGGTACTTTTCCGGTCCACCCTTTTCTACAGCTTCCCAGATTTCTGAGTCCTTCCATCCTGGAGTTTTCTGGATTAATTAATTCTCCCAGCCTCCTGTATCTGTTTGCTGAGGCCGTTGTAGCAACATGTCACAGACCTCCCAGCTCAAGCGGTGGAAAGCCCTTTTCGCACAGTCCTGGTGGCTGGAAGTTCGAGACCCAGGTGCGTGCCGGGCTGGTCCGCCTGAGGCCTCTCGCTGGCAAGTAGACGCCGTCCCCTCCCGGTGTCCTCTCATGGGCGTCCCCGGTGCGTGCTTGTGTCTTGATTACTTCTTCTTATAAGGACAGCAGTCACACCGGCTCAGGACCCCACACATGTCGTCATTTGACCTCGATCCACCCTTTGGGGGCCCGTCTCCACCTCAGTCCCCCCTGGGGCCCTGGGAGCTGAGATGGCAACGTGTGAATTTCAGGGGACACAACTCAGCCCGTGACAACACACAACTGACATTTTCAGGCTGAAGAAACCTCGCTGGAACTTCGTGACGAACGTTCCCAGTGAATCTGCAAACGTAAAGTGTTTTGCTTTCTTGTGAAACCAACGAGGAGCCTCGGTCCGAGTCTCTCTGGGGTCCGCAGGAGCGCTTCCGGGGCACAGCCGGGGGAAGAGGGGCTTCCTGAGGAGAGTCCCTTTGGCGCCAGGGTCTGTGTGCCCATGTCTGTGATGCGGGACGATGGGGATAGCACGGGTGGGGTTGGGGGGGCTGTCCTTTAATCAGCTGGGGGAGGGGCATGGAGCTTCCGGTTTGTGGCCGCACAGGAGCACAGTAGATGCTGTTTCCTTTCCTGAATTAGAAGGTTTAAGTTTTCCCCCACGTCTTCATTTTAAAACGCATGCTCATTAAAAACAAACAACAGTGCAAAAGGGATTAAAGACCAAAAGAAGATCCTCGGACACACTCAGATGGTAGGGGACAGGTGGGCAGGGGACACAGTGTCTGGATGTGACCTGTCCCTGCCCATCGACACCCCCCCCACCCCGCCCCACAGGCTGTCACTGCCTTGGGAGATGACCTCTGTCCTCTGGCTGAACAGTGGGGACTGGGGCCCCTGGGGAGGGAGGGGCCTCCAGGTGGGAGAGTGCCGGGCCCCCCACGCAGAACAAGTCCTGTCAGTGAGAAAAACCTGGGTGCTGTCGGTGTTGTCTTGACTGACGCTGACTGATACGCTGGGCGCCACGTCCCTGCACGTTCTGCCGTGTGGCTTCCTGTCTTCCCGTGACTTGTGTTCGTCTCTTCCTATGTTTGCAAAACAGTTTGTGCCGCTTGCGAGAAAGAGAGGCTTCAGAATGCGCGTGCCAATGACACGTAACAGACGACCCGTCGCACACGGGCCGACACACCGCGTCTCCCTCTCACAGTGGAGCTGTCGGCACAGAGCCCGGCACGGGGCTCGAACTCTCCAACCATGAGACCATGATGAGCCGAAGTCAGACGCCCAACCGACTGAGCCCTCCAGGCGCCCCCGTTTTTTCTCTTTCTTTTTGGTGGGTGGTTCACTCCCTCGGTTTCCTAGAGTCTGTCCTCACGTCACCCCCTGCGACAGGTCACACGGATGATTAACTTTGCGCAGATGAGTTTCCAGCTTGGTCGCCAGTCTGTGACCAAGGCCGGGAGGGGCATGGCCACACTTTTCGTAAGCAACTGCTGGCAAGAGGGCAGATGCCAGTTTCTTTTCCCTTCCGCGGGGACGACTGTTTTCCTTCTCTCTGAAAGTTTTTAGGACTTTTCTCTATCTTAGGTGTTGGGCATTTTTATGGCGATTTGCCTTCTGTGAATGTTTGAACCCGTCCAGCCCGGAACTTGCAGGGAGCCCGGCCCGTGTTAAGGGCTGTGTCTCCCCCCAGCTCGCAGGCTCTCCTGAGCTGTGGGTCTGTTCACGCTCCCCCGTCCACGTCCTCTGGTTTGCTTCTGGCTCTCGGCCTCCTGCGGACGGTCTGCTCCATCCCTTATCTGTCTGCTTCCGACTCCAATCTCTTTGTCTCCTGCTCCGTGTTCTTGGAGATTTACTCACTCCTCTTCCGCTGTTTTCCTGGGGGGTGCGTCGTATTTTAGACTCTAACTGCTCGTTTGGGTTTCTGACCATTGAGAGCATGCTGGGTTTTTATTTTATGGATATAATATCCTCTCTGACATCTCTGAGTTTGTGAATTGGAGTATTTTTAGAGTGCTTTTCACTTAATTTGCTATCTCCTCTGGCCTTTTTCTTCCCCCTTTGGTGAAAAAGGCTTCCCTCCCAGGCCTGGCAGGCCCTGGCCATCCACTCGTGTGACGGGGGCACAGATCAGGGTGCTACAGTGCCTTCCTCAGATGTCGGTCAACGGGGCTTGTTTTTCTGCTCACCCTCCGCTGGGTCATACTTCTGACCTTGGGCTCTGTGTGGAGCAGGGAGAAACATGGCAGGCAGGAGATTCTCGGCAGTGTGAGGGGGCTGGGACCCTCTGGGCAGGACGGGAAGGGTTTTATCCTGGGGTCTGACTGGCTCTCGCTCTCCCTGCAGGGCTGACCCCGTGGCTCCAGTGACACTCTGCCAGGTTGCATCCCTGCCCGTGCTCTGATCCCGTTGGCGGGAAGGCGAGGAAATTCCTAGTGGGATACCCCCCAGCCAGCACTCCCCATAACCTCTGTTTTCAGCCCGGCTCCTTGCCCCAGACCACCCACACCCGCTGCTTCCAGGCCCCAGGCCCCTGGAGTTCCTGTGGGCAGAATCCTGGCTGCGGGCGGCTGCTAGGATGTGGACGCCAGCTTCCTCCTGTTCCTCCTGTTTTATAGGTCAGCTCGCATCCCCCTGCTCTCTGTCTCCTGGAATTTATTAAAATCTCTTAGTCATTGTTGTGAGGACTAAGATGCAATTATATATGCAAAGCACATCTCACGTACCTGGCACATAAGGAGGCTGGATAAATGTTAGCAATTATTATCGCAGTTGGTTAAGTGATTTCCCCAAGACGGTGAGATTCTCCCTTCAAGGAGGCCACGGTTTAGACAAAGACCCAGGCACCACCAATAATGAGCCCCCACCCGGCACCCGTATGTTTGCCTGTGGCTTGGTCATTCCTTACAACCGCCAGGAAAGCAGGGAACGTAATCTCACCTTTCCGCCCGCTCCTGGGGCCACAGACCCGACCTTGCTTCCAGATGGGGTCAAAGGAAAGACACACCTTGGCCACCATGGGGGGCGTGGGAGAAGGATTATTTTGGCTTAGGAGGCTCACAGACAGATTCCAAGAGGTGGTGTAATTAAGGAAGGAAGGGCTTTCAACAGGCAAGGCGTGTGGGGCACAGACACCCTCTGCAGGCCCCTCAGCCTCAGAGTCTGGGGGCTCTTGCTGCATTCAGAGGATGTGGCAGAGTCGAAGAGAATGCCACGGCCCCTGCATCATGACACTCGTGCCTTTGTTGACAGAAACATGACTTGCTTCTAACTGATACAATAGAGCCAAAGTGCTGGGAATCCCTGCCCGTGATTGTGTTACACAACGTAAGGGTCTCAGCAGCCCTTCGATAGCCTGGTGAAGGAAGCAACCATTTGGGGAGAGCCCACCTGACAAGAAACTGTCAGCATCTTCTAGAAACTGCGGGGCCACCTTTAGGAACTGGGGGTGGTCTCCAGCCAATAGCCAGCAAGAAGCCAGGGTCATATGACCATAAGAGAAGGGATCTATCAACGTCCTGAGGGAGCATGGAGGAACACTCTTCCCAGGTCGAGCCTCCAGATGAGAACACAGCTCAGTCAACACCCCGACTGCAGCCTGTGACGCCCGGGGCAGAGCCACCAGCTAGGCTGTGCCTGGGCTCCTTCCTGCCCCCCAGAAACTGTGATAATACGTGTGTGTTGTGTTAAGCTGTTAAATTCGTGGTCATTCGTTACACAGCAATAGACAGCTAATACACTCTGCATCTTGCCATGCGCTGGTAACATGGGCTTCTGCAGTGTCCACTGAGGGACCCGGGGAAAAGAGCATGCAGCAGGAGAGGTGGGCGCACCAAACAGGGGTACAGGGGCCAGCCTGGGACCTAAGCTGTGTCCACCCACAAGGTGCAGAGGTCCCTCCAGGCTGACCCGCTGGCCCTGCTCTCCCATGGGGAATCATTGCATCGCACT
Source organism: Acinonyx jubatus (assembly GCF_027475565.1). Taxonomy (NCBI): domain Eukaryota; kingdom Metazoa; phylum Chordata; class Mammalia; order Carnivora; family Felidae; genus Acinonyx; species Acinonyx jubatus. Next base: position 2,279,979 of record NC_069394.1, read on the forward strand.
TGCAGTGGTCCGGGCAGGAGGCCGAAGGAGGGGGGATAACCCCACTCACTCTGTCCTTTGGAACAGCGCCCGCTGGCCCTGCCTGAGCCAATAGGGGACTGCACTCCTTCTCTGCACACAGGGCCACTGGGGCTCATACAGCTGAGCTCAGAGACGGGTGACCATGTCCCGCTGGTCCCATCTCATGGCCCACGTGGCAGGCTGTCCTTCCCACTGGGCCCGCCGCCCAGCCCCAGGCCATGTGCTGGTCACTGAAAACCACGTGTACGCTGAACCTGTCAGAGTACACAATAACCTTATGAAGTAGGAGCTGATGGCAAAACAAAAGTGTGGAGAAGTCTGCTCACTGGCTCGAGGTTGCACAGCTGTGACGGGGAGCCGGGATTGGGAGCCTGGAGGCTTAGCGCCTTCCCTGTCCTCCTCTCATGGGGGAGGGGGAGTCACCCAGGCCTGGGCCCACACCAGCCGTGTGACTCTGGGCAAGTTCCTAACCACTCTGAGCCTCAGTCTCCTAATTCAAGAAGTGAGTGCTAGGGGCGCCTGGGGGGCTCAGTCGGTTGAGTGTCCGACTCTTGATTTCAGCTCAGGTCATGATCTCACGGCTTGTGGGTTCAAGACCTGTGTCAGGCTCTGTGCTGACAGTGCAGAGCCTGCTTGAGATTCTCTGTCTCCCTCTCTCTCAGCTCCTCCCCTGCTTTCTCTCTCTCTCTCTCAAAATAAATACATAAACTTAAAAAAAAGTGAGTGCTGTACTAATATCTGTCCTCATTCCTGTTATGAAGCCAAACATGGTACCTGCTGGTGTCCAGTCAGTGCCAACTCGTCCCAGCACCCTGGCAGAGACCCAGCAGGAGGCGCTGTCCTGGGTGCTCCTGTCCACAGGGATGGCAGACAGCTGCCTCCCCCAGTGGGAGCGTAAGTGTAGATGCACAGGAAAGACGAACAGCTAGGGCACAGCTACACGGATCAGTTTTACGCCCAACGGCGCCATGACCTTGGGAAAGTCACTTAGATGCTGACCTTCCGTTGATTCCTCCCTACCGTGGAAATGCTGTAATGTCCTGGATGTGGTTGCTAAGACCACTCGCGGAAGACTGTTTCTGGGTCACTCAGAGCAAGACCTGGGCCAGGGAAAGGCCATTCTCAGGCCACTGTGTCCTGGGAAGGGAAATGGGCCTCTGTGACCCTGAGTGGCATCGCCTTCCTATTCTCTGACATCGAGTTGTCTGGGAAACTCATGCCACCAGAGTTTTCTGTGCTCTTGTATGTTTCAGGCCAGCATCCGTGTTTGCAAGGAAAGCAGACAATGTGGGCATCACCCACGGTCCCATCCTGGGAGAGCTCAGGGCACAATGGAGGAAGGGCCAGGGAGGGTGAGCACTGACCCTCAGTGTAGCCGTTTTGGTCTCTGCAGTAACGCGTCGACATGTGTAAAACTGGCTGTGTTTTGTAGAAGAAGAAATTGAAGTTCAATGAACTTAAGGAATTTGCTCAAGGTCACACAGCAAAAAATTGTCTCCCCATAGACTGCATTCAAATAACCATAAATCAGGGAGAAAATGATAATTATCAAAGCTATTTAAATAAGACAAGTCGCTTGGCCTCTGAGTCTTTTATCTTTATTGGCTAAATGCCTTGAGAAAAAAACCTAATTCTCAGAGCTTTTGTGAAAATCCGATGATCCATCAAATGGGAGTGTATCTAGCATGCTTAAGGGCACATAGTAGGTACTTAGCAAATGTTTGTGAATCATTATCTTAATGAGGGAAGATTAGAAATTTTTTTGAGACTGTGAAAGAGGAATATGATGATTTTGACTAAGGAGCAGGGATCAGGGATTGATAGAAGTTTCTGAAAGAGGGGCGCCTGAGTGCCTCAGTCAGTAAAGCGTCCGTCTTCAGCTCAGGTCATGATCTCGCGGTTTGTGAGTTCAAGTCCCGCGTCAGGCTCTGTGCGGACAGCTCGGAGCCTGGAGCCTGCTTCAGATTCTCTGTCTCCCCGTCTCTCTGTCCCTCCCCTGCTCATGCTCTGTTCCTCAATAATAAATAAATGTTAAAAATAAAAATAAAAAAAAGAAGTTTCTGAAAGAGGTGTGGGATCCAGGCAGACTTGTGGGCATGAAAGCACCGTGGCTTGGAGCATGAGAGGCTCTCTGACCCAGAGAGCGTGGAGGAGACGGAGGTGGAGCCTGCAGAGAACATCCTGAACATCACACCACGGTGCTCACAGGCCAAGGAAACTGAAAGGGACTTTGAAGCCGGGATGGCCCTGAGATTGCATTCTGGCTGGGTTCACACATATACCCTGGAACTGACTTATTTCTAGTCTCCAGTTGCTTATAACTGAGGCGATTTTCTAATGACCACAGGCGGCGTGATAAACCTCATCTTGAACCACACGCTTTTCTTCTAACATTCGGTGCCATACAGGGAATAAGCCCTTCTCGGGCACCAGGATTGAACCATGTCGATCTTAACAGAACAATGGCTGTTGTGGGCTTGGGATCTGGAAGGCCCCACACCCAAGTTGACTGGCACTAACTGGCCCACCTAGTACAGGTGCCTCTTACAGACAGGAGCTCAGAGTGTGCTGGTCATTCCAGTTTTCAGAGGATGGTGGAGAAGACGAGTGATGAAAGACAAGCTCTTCTCTACACCTCCAGTCACGAGGGAGCCGTAAGGTCTGGAACTACCCTCCTGTCACTACAAGTTTAAACCGGAAATGGCACTAATGCACAGAACAGCTGTGTGCAGATATCGAGCCTTGGGCAGCGCGCGACTGTGAGCCCCGAAGGAAGGGAAACAGACAAACGAAGCCGGCCATCGCACAAGACTTTTGCCTGCAGACAATGTCTGGACTGCAACTCCAGAGGGGCGTCCACGTAGAGCAAAGGTGAATGGACAGAGATCACAGTCCAAGAAGGCCACGGTAGCCGGAGTTTATAGGACAGAGTTACAGATAGAAAGGGCCTATGCAGAGAAACAATTCTAGAAATGGTGTGAGGTCCCCTAGAGTCTGGCTAAATACCAATAAGCAAACGTGTGGGACAAGAAGGTAAAGTGCGACAAAGCCCAGGGCTCACAGAGACTTGGAATTACCTCCACCAGAATGGAGAGATTCCACTCGATGCACAGCATGTTTAGTACAGTGCCCAGAAGGATCTGTGGTGGTGAAACTAATTCTTAATTAAAGCCTATTCTAGATCCATCCAAAAAGAGTAAAAAAAAAAAAAAAAAAACAAAAAACCCTGAAACTAAAATCATCAAAACGATCCACAGGTAACAGAACTGACTGCCAAGAAAGTCCAAAAATCTTTAAAGGAATACAACACAATCCAGCACTCAAGAAGTCAAATCCACACTGCTGTAAACCAACGTTTTAAGTAACCTTTCAGAGACATAGGAAAATTGATCCATATCCAGAAGGAAAACCAGTTCAGTGACATGGGCCTGAAAATAGCAGCCATGATAGATTGTCCAGGGAGGTCATTAAAAAGTTTATAAAACATGATCTACATGCTCAAGGATATAAAGTAAAGTATGGGAATAATGAGGAAAGAAATGAAGACGTAAAAAGAATCAAATGGGACCCCTAGAGATAAACGGCACACCTGCCATCTAGAGCAGTAACATGAACACATGGAATTAATAAGCAGGTTAGGCACCAAATCAAGAATACCAGTAAACTTGAACACATGGCAGTACATGCAATTTGGAGTGAAGCAGAGAATAAAAGAACTAAGTAAATAACCAGAGCCTCAGCGACTGTAGGTTAATATCAAGAGGTCTAATATCTGGCAATTGCAATTCTGGAACATGGAATGGGGGGGGTGCATAGAAAACATATTTGCAGAAATATGCAAATTTTTCTTTTTCTTTCTAAATTTTATTTTTAAAAATTTTAATGTTTCTTTATTTTTGAGAAAGACACAGGGTTCGAGTGGGAGAGGGGCAGAAAGAGAGGGAAACACAGAAGCTGAAGCAGGTTCCAGGCTCTGAGCTGTCAGTACAGAGCCCCAATGCGGGGCTCGAACCCATGAACTGTGAGATCATGACCTGAGCTGAAGTCGGACACTTAACCGACTGAACCACCTAGGCACCCCTCAAGATTTTATTTTTTAAAAATTCTTACAAATCCAAGAATATTATTAAACCCCATGCAGGATAAATACACAATCACCACCACTACCACCAAGACACCAAAAAAAAAAAAAAAAAAAAAAAGGAAAATAAAAAAAAATCAGCTAGAAAAAAAGACAGAATGTAACAAGGGACACAGATAAGAATACCACCCACTTCTTGCCATAATTTATACAATCTAGAAGACAATAGAGCATCCTCCAAGTGCTGGGGAGGAACTCCTATCAATTTAGAATTCTATATGTAGTAAAAATATCCTTCAAAAATAAAGCCAACATAAAACTCTTTAGACAAACAAAAGCTGAGAAAATGCATTGCCAGAACAGCCCTACGAAAATTGCTAAAGGAAATTCTTCAGGTAGAAGAAAACGATGCCAGATGGAAACTTCAATCTGCACAGACACGAGGAGTGCTGGAAATTGTAAATAGATGTGTAAAAAAAAAAGTGGTTTTTTTTCTAATTTTAAATTTTATTTAAAAGATAACTTAAAGGGAAAGTAATAACAATGCATGGCGGGGTCATAAAATATGTAGATGTAGATTGTACAAGAATAACGGCTCAAAGGATGGGGTCAGGAATAAAAATAGTAAGGTTCTTATATTATATGTGAATGGAGATAGTACTATTTGAAGGTAGGTTGTGATGAACTAAGCACATATATTGTAAACACCAGCCCAACCACATGAAGAAACATGGAGAGGTAGAGCTAATAGGCCAACGGTAGAGACAAAAATAGAACCCTACAAAATACCCAATATAAAAGAAGGCAGGGAAGAAGAAAGAGAAACAAAGAACAGATGGCACATACATAAAACAAAAAGCAGGAGAATAGATTTAAATCTAACCACATGGATCATTACATTAACTGTAAAGGATATAAACACTCCAATTAAAAGACAGAAATTGTTAAACTGGACCAAAAAGAAAGATTTGACTATCTGTTGCTTACAAGAAACCAACTTTAAATATAAAGACACATATAATTTAAAAGTAGAAATATCTATGCCATCTAAACTCTATTCTAAAAAAAGCTGCAGTCACTATGTTAATATCAAAAAAAGTAGACATCAGGAAAAAAGATATATTATCAGGGAAAATAATACATATCATAATAATCTAGGGCTAGATTAATCAAGAAGGCATAGTAACCTTAAGTGTTTATGTGCCAAATTATAGTGCTAATCTTGAAGAAAATACTAGTAAATCAAATCACGATGCATAGAGAGGGTAATATAACATGATTGAATGGGGTTTATTCCAGGAATCTAAGGTCAAGTTAATATAAAAAAAAAAGGTTAACACATGAAAATCCATTAATTTACTGTATTATGAGAATAAATGAGAAAATTATGATTTTCTTAGTAAATTCAGAAAAAGCATTTGATGAAATTTAATAGCAATTCATAATAAAAATTCTCAACACATTAGATATATAAATAAAATTCCCCACCCTGAAAAAGTGTATGTATGAAAAGTCTACAGCTAGCACCACCTGGGGATTGGTGATGGACACCTCCATCATTTCTATTCAGTAACGTACGGGAAATCCCAGCAAGCATAAGAAGGCACAACACAAAAATGAAAGCATACAGATTGAGAAGGAAGAAATAAAACTGTCTTTATTTGCAAATGGCATGACTGTGAACAGGGAAAATCCAAAATAATTCACTAAAAGTCATCTAAGCAGAGTTAGTGACTTTAACAAAATCAAAGAATAGAAGGCCAGTACACAAAAATCTATTGTGTTTCTACATATTAACAATAAATAAGTGGACACGGAATTCTTAAAAAAGCAATGTTGGTTAAAATAGCATCAAAACCATCACATATCTATGGATAAAGTCAACAAAGTCCATCTGAAGTAAATGAAGGAAAACCCAGATAAAAGGAGACATACACAATTTAGGGATGTTCAAGAAATGAGAGACTCAGTATGAAGTCATCAATTATCCCAAAGTTGGTATATACTTTAGCTCAGGTCATGATCTCGTGGTTCACAGGTTCGAGCCCTACATCGGGCTCTGTGCTGATGGCTTGGAGCCTGGACCCTGCTTCAGATTCTGTGTCTCCCTCTCTCTGCCCCTCCCTTGCTCATGCTCTGTTTCTCTCTCTCTCTCAAAAATAAAATAAAAAACAAACATTAAAATTAACACAGAAATTTAGTGAATTTACATTGCCCAAAATAATTTTGAAAATAAAGAATAAAGTTGGAGATCTACTCCACCTTAATTTCTGATCAAAACTAATCAGAAGACGGTGGTGTTGGTATAACAACAGGTATTTAGATTGAGAAGGACAGGGAATCCAAAAATAGAGCCATACATATATATCCTGTTGGTTTTTTTTACAAAGATGGTAAGGTAATTTAATGGAAGAAAGAGTAGTCTTTTCAACAAATGGTGTTGAAAAATTGGTTACACATGTGGAAAAAAATGAGATTTGACCCCCAACTTCAGTCCCTCCACAAAAAATTTACCTGAAATGGATCATCAACTGTTTAGGGTTTACACCAAATTGCAGCTTTAGGGTTTATATCTGATGCAAAAAGTCTAGACAAAGTCATAGTATAAAATATTTACCATCTTGGATAAACAAAGATTTCTTAAGTAGGTGACTAGGGTCTAAATAAGCACAAACCATAAAAAACAATGATAAATTGGAGTTCATCAAAACTAAAACCTCCTACTTTTTCAAAGACATTGTTAAGAAAATAAAAAGGCAAGAAACAGGATAGGAGAAAATATTCACAGCACGTAAATCCGACAAAGGTCTCATAATCAAGATATACAAAGCTTTTTTAGCTCGGCATAAGAGGATAAGAAACCCAATGGGAAACAAACAAATGGGGAAAAGATTCGAAAAGACACGTTGCAAGATAAGATATCCAAATGGCCAATAAACATGTGAGAAAATACTCAACGTAACTAGACAGCAAGAAAGTGCATGTGAAACCACAGTGGGCTACTCCCGCACACCCAGCACAACGGTTAGATGTAAACAGACTGACAGGATGAGGTACTGATGAGGAGGGGAGCAGGTAGGGCTCGCTCATACATCACTCAGGGGAATCCACAATGTTCCATTGATTTGGAAAGCAGTTTGGCACTTTCTTACAAGTTAAACATATGCTTATCAAGCAACTCAGAAATTGTACTCCTAGATATTTGCCAAACATAAATGAATACATATACCCATGTGAGAGCTCACATATTCACAGCAGCTGTATTCACAATAGCCCCGAACTGGAAACGACCCTGCTATCCATCAAGAGGTGAATGGATAAGACCACGCAGCCAAAGAAAACAATAGCTAAATTGGGCTCATCAAAATTTTAAGCTTTTGTGTTTCAAAGGTCATTATCAAGAGTGAAAAAAACCCCAGGAATAGGAGACATCTTTTTTCCGGTCATGTATCTGATGGGTCTGACATCAGAATATACATGGAACTCTTACAAGTCAGCAATGAAAAGACAAACAGCACAATTTAAAAATGGGCAAAGGATATGAATTGACATGCCTCCAAAGATAATCTACAAGTGGCCAGTAAGCACACAAAAATTCGTTTCGTGTCATAGTCGCTGGGAGATGTAAATCTAATTCACTTTGCACCCACTAGGATGGTCATGATCTACAGAACGGACAATCGCCAGTGTTGGGTGTAGAGCGATTCAGGCTTCATATACTGCTGTCGGGGATGCTCGGTGATGGAGGCACTTTGGAAAACTGGCAGCTCTTCAAAAAGTTAAATATAGAGTCACCATCCGACTCAACACTTCTAATTCTAGACACACACGCAAGCAAACTGAAAAAAACATGTTCATCCAAACACTTGTACAAAATGTTCACAGCAGCATTATTCATAAAAGCCAAAAATGTAAAAACCCCATGTCCAGCCACTGGTGAATGGACAAGGAGAAAGTGGTCTATCCAGACAATGGAATATTACTCAGCCACAAAAAGAATGACATACGGACCCCTGCTACCACAAAGGTAAGCCTTGCAAACACCATGCTAAGCGAAATAAGCCAGGCGTAAAACACTGAACATTGTAGGATTTCATTTATATAAAGTCTCCAGAGTCAGCCAATCCACAAGAGACAGGGGTTTGGGGGATATAGGAATGAAGGGTTGACTGCTAATGGGTACAGGTTTTCTCTGGGGGTCATAAGCATTTTCTAAAATTAGATGGTGGTGTTGATCGCACAGTTCTGTAAGTATACTAAAAACTGCTTAAATACACATTTTAAAAGAGCGAGTCTTGTGGTATGTGATCCATATCTCAACAAAGCTGTTTTTATTTATTTAAAAAATTTTTTTATGTTTATCTATTTTTGAGAAAGAAACACAGCATGAACAGGGAAGGGGCAGAGAGAGAGGGAGACACAGAATGTGAAGCAGGCTCCAGGCTCTGAGCTGTCAGCACAGAGCCTGACACGGGGCTCAAACTCACGAACTGTGAGATCATGACCTGAGCCAAAGTCGGATGCTTAACCGACCGAGCCACCCAGGCGCCCCAACAAAGCTGTTTTTAAAATGGAAAAAGTGATGCCTGGGTGGCTCTGTTGGTTGACAGTCCAACTCTAGATTTTGGCTCAGGTCATGATGCCAGGGTTGTGGGATTGAGTCCTGTGTTGGGCTCCGTGCTGAGTGTGGAGCCTTCTTGGGATTCTCGATCTCTCTCTCTCTCTCTCTCAAATAAGTAAGATGAAAACATTTTTAAGAAAATGGAAAAGGCATGAATAGATAAAGAAAGGAGAGCATATTCATACTATGGAACTATTACTTGTCAATAAAGACAGAAAACATACTGAAATATATAAATATATACGTGAATGTCAGGAGCACACTGAGGTAACGGTCCAGACACAACAGTGTGCACCCTTCAGTGTTCCATTTATACGAGACCTTAAAAAGCAAGTCGAATCTCTAGTCACAGCTGCAGGGTGTGCTGGGGCAAGTGGGGGTTGACTAGGATAGAGCGCAGGGGGACTTCTGGGGCCAATGAAAGGTTCTCTATCATTGTTAAGGTGGCAGACACGCAGGTGTGTAAAGCTATCGGAATCCATCCAAATACACGTTTACAGGGGGTGTGCCATCACGTGTCTTCCATACCCCAGTCCCATCGACTTCTGGAAACAGTTAAAACCTCCTCAAATGTGAATAAATACATGCAGTTTATTTACGATTAGTCTACGATGTCCATGTGTATCTAAAATATTTATGTTTTTAATTATTTTTTAAAAAATTTACATTAGAGATAGCATGAGCAGGGGAGAGGGGCAGAGGGAGAGAGAGAGAGAATCTTAAGCAGGTTCCACACTCAGCACAGAACCTGACCACGACCCTGGAATCATGACCTGAGCCAAAATCAAGAGTCAGACACTCAACCAATGGAGCCACCCCGGCTCCCCTAAAATATTTACTACAAATACTGTTCTGCGTGGTTTTTGTTGCAACCCACTTCCACTCTTAGAGGGAAATTATAATGCTCCCTCAGTACCTGGCTCTGCACGGGGCACTAGGAATAAAGGGGGAAGTAAGACAGAGTCCCGACACCTCAAGTTTACATTCTCATCATGGAGCCAGATGTGCGAACAACGTTTACGTCAAGAGTTGCGCTATTGCATTTGAAAAGAGCCTCCAGAGTTAAAGGGCTGCTACCAAATCATGTAACACGCAGAGTCTGTGTGCAGGGGGCAAGCGGCCTCAGGGAGGTGTTCGTGGAAGATGTAGCATTTACAGAACAACCTGAAGGAGGCAGAGGGGGCCACATGCCGACGGGGCCAGGAGGAGAACCTGGCAAAGCAGTTATAGGGGACCCTCTGCCTGGGTAATCTCTCCATTGCTTTATCTGTGCCCTTGTGTGTTAATCAGGAAACGTTAGACCATGCTTCCGTAACAAAGCCTCACACACAAACGTTTCCTCCTTCTGCCGCAGCTCCCTCCACCTCATACCCTGTGGGCTGTCTTCCCCATCACTATGGGCTGAGTCATAGCGAAAGCTCTTTGTGGCCAGGCCCATGAGTGGCCGGGGTCACTTCTGCCTCCTCTGCATGGTGACCACCTAACCCCCAGACAGAATGGGAAACATAGTCCTCCCACACACCATGAGAGGAGAGGGGGTGATGAACACACAGCAGGGATGCTGCAAACCCACAGGCCATGGATCACTGGGCAAATTCTTACCTTCATTCCACTTAGCCCTGGGGGTAGTTGTGCCTGTGTCTTCCTAAACCCATGTCAACAGTAAACCCTATACAGCACACCCCTGCTACAGCCACTCTCCCTGCCTCTCCAGAAGGCTGGCCATGAGGGCTGGTTTTCAAGAAGACAATTAGATGACCTTTGTGTTTTCAACGACACAGGCTTTGCCGTCCGCCATGCTTAGACTGTGCTGGCCATCAGCAGCCACCGGCACCGCCGGCGTGGGAGTCGCTGCGGATACAGGATTGGAAAGCTTCTGCTTCTTGTTCGGCTTTCTGAGACTCGAGTCCAAATTCCTGGGCAGTGGCCACAACCCAGCCCCCAGCCTGGCTCATTCTCTGTCCCCCCGTTTCTCCCCTTTCCTCTTGTATGAGGGAACTGCTCACCCTGCCATCTTTAGGGGGCCTCGATGAGGCCTGAATGAGATCACAGCGGGATGACATTTTAACGCTTCGAGGCCGTTGCTTTTGTTACTATTATTGTTGTCGTTGCCATCATTGCTTTGCTGGCCGTCCTCCCGTAGGAAGGTCGTGCCCTCCTCTGGCCCCAGCATAGTTCTTGAGTTTCTGTTTGGCTCACTCAGCCTGAACAGATACTTCCCTCCCTTCCTCTTAATGAGGAAAATATAAGTTAATGAGCTTGCAAATGGGCACCAGGGCCATTTCTGGGAGCAAGACACCAGCGTGGTCTGCGTGGAGTGTGGCGAAGACGGGTCTTTAATAGGGAAGATGGAAAGGACGCCATGCTGTCCTGAGCACACAGCCGTCACCAAAGCCGTGAAGCTATAAACTGGGATTGTCTTTAGAAATGAACTTTTCCCCTCTCTCCAGTGGCTATTAAATATTTCCAAGGAAATTACTCGGAAGGAAAGGTGTGTAGCTCAGCTCTCATTTAGAAAGAGCTGCCTCGTGGGAATCTGGCATCATGTGAGGGCCTGCAGGAGGCATCAGGGATCCTGGGCTCCAGCCCTTCCTGTCCTTGCTCCAACTGCTGCTTCTGGGGAGACACCTGGGATTCCCAGGCCTCTCACCTCTTGTAGGATGGGTGTAACAGGACAAGCAGTGATGTTTATTATGTTCCTTGGACGCACTGAGCCCTCTTACATATATTATCTTATTTAACTATTAAAATAATTCACAAGGTTGGCATCATACCCATTTTGCAGGCATGCAAACCAAGATTTAGGTGATTTGTGGAGCTGGTATTGCAAACCAGGCCAGGATGAGTCCCCAAGGTCGTGACCATTGCAATATACCTTGTTGTCTCCCAAAGGCAGAAAATGGCACCATGACATAGGCCCAGCGTATTTGTCTGTCTTACATGGCTTGAAGCTCTATGGCAGAAGAGCTTGTGAAGGGTAGTTAGACTCCAATTTAACAAATGTTAACGACACATTGCTAAGTGCTAAGGGAAAGAGGCGATGCCTGAAAGGTGTGAACTTGGCCTTCAGGAGCTCTTGATTTAATTGTGCAAGGTATGGGGCAGACGGTGCTTGGTCAACAATCATAGGATGCCCAATATGGATGGAGCCATAGAGTGTCTTATAGGACTGAGTAAACATGGTAGTTTGAACCCATGACTCTACTTTGGCCCTCAGGCAGCTCTGCTAAAATATCAGGGAAGGGGGTGAGTGGGCACAAAACCATAAGCACAAAGAGAATGTCAGGGACAAAACTACAAAATGTCAACACAGTTGCCAAAGGTGGAAAAGCGAAGGATGGGGCAACTGAATTAAACCAGTGGAGTCAGGTGAACTCAAGAGCCTGCCAGCGGGAAGTGGGAAGGACAGGCTGACCCATTCTGTAGAACCCTAGGAGGCCTCAAGAATCAGAGGCTCCAGATATCTCTAGAGGAGCAGTGAGTGTGTAGGTGAGGTTGAGAAAAAGGAAAGTTGTTTTGAAGTCTTTGTAAAAGAAGACGGACCACTCTCCTCCCTCTGCTCACCCTAAGCACCAGGCAACAACACCTGCCCATCTCCAGCTGAAAGGTTGAGTTTTACTTTAGGTGTCTCACTGAAAATGGGGGTTGGGGGGCAGTTAGCTGAAGAGATTTATACTCATTGTTTAAACTCATCTCCCCTTCCACACTCAAGTCTTAGACTCCGGAAAGCTCATTCCTGCTCCCAAGCAGATTAGAGCGTCTTCTCTAGGTATGCCCACTGGCTGAAGGGGAGACACCCACAGGTGCTGGCAGTTGAGGGTTCCCCAACAACAAAGGCACTGTGCTTCCTTGTCACCACACATCAGACCCCCTCCAACCCAAACACAGCACGTATCCAGTTAACCTTTCATGATCTACTCACAAAAGTGAGCAGACTTCCGTGGCTACTTAATCTTGGAGAGAACTTAAAATGTGAGAGAAATCAAAACCAGTCAAAAAGAGTGAACCGAAACAAGCTAAATGAACCGGAGATAGTAATAGAGGGGGACAGTGACAACAGAATTACACTAACTTCATATTTCCAGCGAAATAACGTAAGGTGTTGCCTCGTTTCAGCACTAGGATGTCATGACAAAGCAAAATTCAGAACACACAAAACATCTCATATAAATTAAAAATCAGAGAATAGAAAATTTTTTAATTCAAAATATTTCAGAGATAAAATTAAAGGAATTATCCAAAAAGTAAAACAAAATAAGGAACGGGTAGAAAATAATAAAGAAAAGATAAGCATGTGAGTGACAAGCTCAGTAGGTCTAATGTCCAAATAATGACTCTTCCAGGAAAAGAACCAAAAATGGAGAGAAGGTTATCCAAGAAATAATTCCAGAAAGCTGGCCTGTTGAATGAGTGCACATCACAGCGATATTTCAGACTACCAGGAATGAAGAGAAAACCCTGAAGACTCTTGGGGAAGAAAAAAGGTGGAAAGCAAATGATCAGCCATCATAATGGCATCAATCTTGTGAAAAGCAGCACAAGAAGCTAGAAGACAGAATTTATGAATATTCTAAAGCATTTTGATGATGGAATGAGGACTTTCTTCAAGCTCTCAAGTAGTTTCTCTCTGTATAAGTTCTCAGCAGCTCCTGGACAATATGTTCTGTGTGAACAAAACACAAACATGAAAGGGGAGTTGTGAAATCTTGGCAAAGGATCCTATGTGGAAACCGAATGGAGGATTGTCCAAGATGATGGAGGAGGGGAGGCTCAGGGCAGCAGTCTGGGGAGCAGTCCCTTCATGGGCAAACAGGTGGATATAAGGGCCAAGGAGGAAAGCCTCCAAGAAAGCAGAGAAACTGATGGATTATCAAACATGGCTCAAACAGGTCAGGAGGAATTCACTTCTGCTAGAATGTCTAGCCAAGTTAGGCTTTGCAGATGGGTAGATTAAATAATTTGGTGATTATGAACTCCAGGAAAAATAAAAATGCAGAATAGACATGACTCAGCTCCTGCACAATCACAGCAGCCCAAGCAGTGAATGTTGACTAACCACACAAGAGGATGGGGAAGGGGAAGTATGCATGCAAGTTTATGAGTCAAGAGAGTTCCATCCTCACTGCCAAGTGTTAGAAGTCAATAAACTTTGCCTTAAATTCTAAAGTCAAGAAGTAGCAGTATAAGCATGCAATTCAGAAATATGGAGTTAAGTGCCAAAAGAAGCAGATGTAAGTGAGGACAGTGGATTCTTTGGGAAAATAGAAATAGTGAAAACTTGAAGGAGGCCAGTAACCCATTATCCTATTCCTCAGTAAAGTCCTAAACTAATTGAGGAATATGGCAAAGGAGCGGGCAGACATTACTAACAAGGCTAAGTTGGAGGGGGTCATTCAGTGCGAGAGCTCAAATGACTCTGCTAACTTCCTTTCCACTGATCTACCCCACCAATCTGGACTCAAACAGTGTGTCAGAGGGTGAGTTCGAGTCTGCAGAGCAAGACCCTCCGGTCACTCTCTCCCACTGGTCCCAGGCGAGAAGGGAGGGCATAAGACCAAATCCTGCCTACTTGAGACCTCTCATGGAGTGATTAAATACATTTAACAGGACAGACCAATGGTTGTTGTCACCAATCAGGTACTTCATTTCATCTTCTTGAAGTACAGTAAGAGCCAGGAGTATTTGGAGCAGTGATCTTTCTCCCAGAAACCAGAGAAGTGGGGAGCAGGTGTCTCCTCTATCAAGATCTGGGAGCAGGCAGGATTAGAGTAAATGGCTTCTGTTTTCACTATAAGCTTTGTAAAACTGTATGCAAGTACCAAAAAAAACCCAATAAACTTTGATAAGAATAAAATTAAATGCTGAAGATTGGTTTGGAGAAAAGCATTTTTAAAAAATGGAGTACAATTTCAGTCAGTTCAGGAATAAGCAGGAATTTTTCAGACTGAGATGTAGGGAAAGGTATTCCCTTTTCTCTGAAGAGCCTGTGTCAAGGCACAGAGTTATAAAACTGTATGGTCTACCAGTGACAGTACCCCAGGAGGAATAGTGTGACCGAACTGTTGGTTCAGGGAGAGAGAGGAGATTCTTGAGATGGGGCTGGTGGGTGCTGGAAGCACTTGAGGAAGGGCCATGTTTGCAGGACAAGCTGAGGATCTTGGATTCCATCCTGTCCATAATGTGTGTGTGGAGGGGTATGGGTAAGGGACATAGTCAGATCTGGATTTTAGAAAGTGTAGTTTTCAAGCATTCCAGGGGATCAAAGGTCCGCAGGTAGAAGGCAGGAGGACAGATGAGGAAGTTGGTAATCACCCAGGTGAGAGAGAATAATTTGTTCACAGTAGCAACAACAGGTTTATCAATGATCCCAGTTGTTAACAGGGTCCAATAACTTCAGAATGTGGCTGACCATCCTGAGTAGCATACACTAAGAGCACCTTGGTGCCAAGGAGTGGATTTCTCCTTGCAGTGCAGTAACAGGGCGTGACTTTACATCTGGTCAGTAAACTCATGGCAGTTCTAGACGTAAGAAGACCCAGGAGTACTGGGCATGTCAGGTAACTGTGGTGTGGCAGGGCACCAGCTGACCATTCTTACAGGTTTGTTGCTTGGGCCAGACTTTTGGATACTACCTGGGGACATTCATTGCTGGAAAAAAGTTCTCTGAAGAGAGTGTGAAGACTGGTTTAAGAATATCCAGAACAGTTTTGAAGGGAAGGTAGCACTTTAACTCAATTTTGGAGGGCAAGCTTGGAGCAGCACTGGGTAAAGAAGGGGTGGAGTAACTTAAGGCAGGGGTTGGAAAGTTAGTGTGACAAAGACAAGTAGCAAGCCCCTTAGAATACAGAACACAAGAAATCGTGTGGAAATAAGCTGTATATAAGGAGGTCTGAGACGAGTTGTGAAGGACCTTGGATGTCAGAATAAAGAGCCATGGGTTCATTCTTGGGTAATGAGGAGTCATTGAAAGATTTGAAGCAGGGAAGGGATATGGCCAGATCTGGGTTTTATAAATTATTGTCCAAGAAGTAGAGTGGAGTTGGAAGTGAGAGATCTGGGACAGATGGGAACCACCTGGGAGACGTTCAGCAGTCCAGGTAAGTGATGATCCAGGTCTGAATTTAAGCGGTAGCCATGCTGTGAGAGATGAAGCTTGGCAGGAGAGATAGAGAGACAAATACCAGGCAGAAATAGGACTTGATTGGGAAAAATTCTGGAATATAAGTGAGGATTATTGGGGTATTTGGAAGTGGGGATACAGCATGTGGTCCAAAAAAAGAGAAGTGACTTGCTCAAGGTCAAACCTAGAACTACTGCAAGCCTTAATTTAGGAGTACTTGTCATCTGACTCCTGGATCAAGAGAGGTTTTTATTTTTGCATTGCTAGGCAAAGAACCAACTATCTGTTTCATTGTGTCCCAGCAGCCCGGGAATGATTAGTGTTGGTTGGGTCCTAGAAGCCTTATTTCATTACTGTTTGACATCTTCAAAGGACAGAAACTCCAGCCCAGACAACAGCCCAGGCTTATAAATTAGTCAATTTAGTTCCATTCCAGCTGGAGAAGGTGGATTTTCTCAACTTCACATCCTCTCTAAAATTGGAAAAGTAAGAAGAAACACCCTCTCAGCCTAGAGGAAACCACTATCCAGAAGAAAATGAACTATTTGCAAGGTTCTATGTGTCCTGTCATGGTTCTGTACTTAGGCAAAACAATTAGCTCTTCACATTGTGTTATTCCTGGGATTTGAAAAAAGGCATCAATGACCACACATTCACTTCAAATAGATCAATGTATCTAAGAGAAAAAAAGAACAGAAAAAACCCAAAGGGAACATGCACATATGTGTTACTAAATTAATGCATTAGCAGAGTTTGTGAAATGAACTCATTGATTTGGAAGAGGAAGACAAAGGAAAGTATTTCTTGAGCACCCACTATAAGCCAGGCACAGGAGAATATGCCTGCATAATATCTCATCTATCCAAGGAGGTGGCTATCAGTGTCCTCATTTTACCAAAGAGGAAATTGAGATACAGACAGAAAGTTTAAGTGCCTTGCTCAATTTCAAAACTACTGATCTGCAAATTTGGAATTCACCCCAGATACGGTTTGGGGACAGAAATCTCAGGAAAGGATATGCCCTAAAGATCAGAACGCAGTGAAGCAACGTCCTAGTGAGAGAAAGGTGGAACAGGAGAGACTTCCAGAATCACAAAAATGTTTCATGCTGTAACTGGGGTTCAGGAGCAGCTTGGGGAGAGGAAGCAGTTCTGCAAAGGGATGGGGAACACAGAATCAGAGAATCTTAGTGATTAAAGGGGATTATGGTGACCACCTAGTCCTTGCTCCCTAAAAATCTAAAACTGTGACACAGTCCAAACCAGTGTTCCTCCCTCCTCCTTGTGCACAGGCTCTTGAGATTCTGAGCAGCAGCTGCAGCCATTGAAATGGTGTTCATTTCCTTCCTTTGTGAGAGCTGCATTGCAAGTGAAGAATGAGGGAGAGTGGGGGTGGTCTGAGAAATGACTCACTGAGAAAGGCAAGTTCATAAATGGGTTGGCATTAGGATACAAGATGCTTGAAGCCCTCCTACTTGTTCATGGTTAATGTTGGAGTGCACTGAGTCCTCCGCTTTATACACTTGGCTGTGACGGCTGCGTTTATGAGTTGTAAATCTACTGGGGAAGAGTGAGTTCAGAGCGACAGACGGTTGTAATACTTTCTCTAGTTAATGTGCTCGGAAATGGAGTATTCCTGCCATTTGGGCTCATCGCAATTTCTCCTTGAATATGTGGGAAGAATACAATAAGGAGGTCAGAACCGTGGACAGAGCCCCTTGCCGACGAGGGAGCTGCTCTGGAATGGGTCTTGTGTCAGCACCGTGGACAGAGCCCCTGGTCGACCAGGGAGCTGCTCTGAGATGGCTTCTGTGTCAGCACCGCGGACAGAGCCCCTGACCCCAGACCAGCGTCTACACTGGGTGTAGAGAGACTTCAGGACTCTTGTTAGCTTGGGCAATCTCCTACAACAGCAGACTTGTGTGGTGGTAGGAGTCGGGGTGGGGGGGGGGGCCGGGGGAGGCGCGGGGCCGGAGGAGGAGCTTGGTCTCTGCACTTTGGTTCTCTGCTCTGTAGGCTGAGGGGGGTTGGAGTGGATGATTGTCAAACTCCGTTCCTGTCCAAAATGTTATTCCCTATTAGCATATCTATCTGCCTTTGTCTTGGTAGGAAGCTTCATTTTCATAAAATAAAAGTAACAGCCTCTTACATCTATAAAGCCAATTACAATCAGAAATACTCTTCACATCCTTTTTGTCATCAGACCCTAACCACGTGCCATGAGACGGTTTGGGTAAGTACTGATTTTAGAGCTGAGGATCCCGAGATTCACATTCATGTCCAACATCACTCAGGGAACCAGAGACAAGAATCAGATTCCAGTCTTGAATGCTATGCTTCCTCTCACAACATGATGACAGGACGGAGGTGGGCTGGTAGAGAAGCTGGTTTAAGACGTCCTTGCCTTCTAAGCTTTCACGGTGGGGAGTTTTGCATTAATAATGGAAAGCTGCTGCCAGAGGTATCTCTCTAAAACGCAAATTTCATCATGTCGCTCCTCCGGTTTAAAGCCCTTTAAGGGCTCCCTGTGGCCCACAGGATAAAGTCAAATAATCTTAGTAAGACATTCAAAGCCCTTCAAAGTCTGACCCCAACCCACCTCTCTGGCTACAGCGCCTGACACTCCATCTCAAGCAGCTTAGTATCCAGTCCCAGGAAATTAGTTATTGTGGCTCTGAGCCTCTGCATACATTGTCCTTTCTGCCTCGGATGCTCTCCCTTCCCTCCCCTGCCTTGGGCAGATGATGGGTGAACTTGGGCTCATAACCAAAACTCACTCAATGTTCCATCACCTCTGAAGTTCAAGCCAGTTCAACAGGCTGAGTTTCACTTTATTCTCTGTGCTTCCACACAGCTTTGTTCTTACCTCAATTATCACATTTATCACACTGTACTCTAATTATTTGGGCACACTACTTTCTTCCAAACTAAACTGTGAACACCTCCAGGGTAAGGACTCCAGCTGATTCATCTTGGTTTACCCTGCCCATACTGAGTTGCAGACGTTCACAGGGAATGTTTGTGCAATGAGAGCCTGGGATCAGAAAACTAGTTTACAAAAATAAAATTATGACAGAGGACCTTGGTCTTTAGCAGAGTGCCTCTGGAATGGTTGGAGGGATCTGGAATCTGTGGGGTCAATAAGAGAATATCCAAGTGCCAGTAGGAGCCATTAGCAACCAGCATCATTTAGCCCATTGCAGTGTTCTGGCCCCTGGGGTTGGGCGTTCTTTGTGGACTGGAGGCTATTGCTTCTAGGGCAGAATCCAGTTATCCAGTCCTCTCTGGTGTTTCCATCAGTAGGGGTGGGGCTCACTAAATGATTCATCCTACTGCCTTGCCTTGCCATAAACACAGTCAATGTTTGTGGTGAGTTTAGATCCTACATAGCTAAAACTCATCCCATATTCAACAAAACTTTACTAAGCACTTACTATGATCTGAACCCAGTGCTAAGTGTGGGAAACAGTGAGACAAACAAGCCACCGCCTGTCCCTTCCTAGAGAATACCCCAAGGCAAGGACTGTGGATAGGCATAACCCACATGAAAGAGGTAGGACATGGCAGACACTTCACACAGGGAAGGTACAGTCTAGTTTAGGGGGTCAGGGAGAGCCTCTGTGGGGAAGGATGTTATGCACAGGAGGGGGTGTAACACACAGCTTGTGCATATTCAGATGTGTCCCATTGTCTGACGGCTGTCAGGCTCCCCTTTGACTCACCGTCATGACCTGTGGCTGTAAGCAGACCGCCAGACAGTCAAAGTCACTTTCACTCATTCTGAGGAGGTGCTAAAGAGAAAACTTGGCTGGAAGTGAGGATAAGGGGCGGGGGGAGGCTGTTGAATTTCCATGAGCTCCTGAAACCAGCCTTCACTTCCTCTGGGACCCAGTTGTGACTCCCATCACTTGAGGGTGTCACGCCTTAATGCCTCCATCATGACTAGACTCTGCCACTAATGGGTGTGTAATTTGAGGGATAATGCAAAATCTGTTAACACTTAGGGCTCCGGGTGTGTTACTAGCTGAATGGGTGGGTTGCAACTGGGGATCCCATGATGCCCTGCTGATCTGCAACAGTTGTGTCCCCAAAGGCTATGACAACCACTAGCATCTGCAGGGTTGGCTAGATGGCCTCGTTGGGCACATGTGGGGTTGAATTCTTCCAGAAGTCCTTCGTGTGAAAATGTTCCAGATCTGATCCTCACAAAATCCTGTTAGGTAGGTAGGCCATGCGTTATTATTTCCACTTCATGGACAATACACCTGAGAAGTAATTTGGCCAGAATGAGGGGGTCTGGACAAGGTTTATTTTCTCCCAGCTGACATTCAGGTCACTGCTCTCTATATCAACGCTCGGGAACAACTCAACCTTCTCCCGATGGAGCACCTTCACAGAACTGCTTATTTAATGACTCTGTTGGATGCTGGACCATATTTATTTCTGCACACCCAGAACACAGCTTGGAGCACAGAGCGTCTCCATGAGTCTCTGCAGGTGACAAATTCCAAGGAGTGGGAGACCCAGGCCCAGCCCCGGAGCCCCCTGCCAGCGCACAGCTCAGACAGCAGCCTCCTCGTTTCGATTCCTCCGTCCATAACATAGAGTGGGATTAGAAGACCCCAAGAAGTGCCTGCCGTGTTAGAAAGTTCAGACTCCTGCTCCCTCTCTTATTTCTGGATAGCCTTGGTGGGGCCATTTAATACCCCTCAGCCTCATCTGAATAACAGAGGGAACAGAAGACCCCTATTGAGCGGTCCTGATAATCACATAAAACAACATATGCAAATCACTCCGCCCAGATCCCAACAAGCCTTGTTTGCCAGGCTGCAGCTACTTTTAGACGAGTCCTTCCGGGTCATGATGGCTCCTTTCGGCGCTCTGCCCCCACTCGCGCTGGCGCTGGGGGCCGGGGGACGGAGGAGTCCCCTGCCCGCCTGGAGCAGCATCCATAACCTCATCACTCTCCTGTGTGGCTTCCCCAGTGGGGCGACTGAACCGCAGAGATTGGGAGGAGAGAAACAGGGACGAAGGAGAAAGGGCAGGGAGGGAGGTGCAGCCGTATCAGTGATGCCAAAGAGGACGCTTCAAGTGGAATGCGGCACTAATTTAAGTCCCAGGATGACTGACGTATTTTTCACGGTGTTTTATTAATCAGCCTCAGATGGAGTGCAGTTTGCAAATTTCATGTGGCAGCTATTAAACGTTTTCTCCTACGTAAGTAAATGAAAGGGATTTACTAATTCCGGCAGACACATCATGAATTGATAATGGGAGTGAGCGCCCGAACGCAGGCGGACATGTTGAAGCCGCTCGCAACGCGGCCCGCACCCAGGTCCCAGCTAAATGGGTTTAATCCCTCACGCGTGTTTGCAGCCCCGTGAACTCGATGAACATTGATACAGCGGCCGAGGGCAGTGACGGTTGGGAGAAGCGTCCGGTCTGAGGGCCCGTGTTCCTGTTTCCCCTGCGAGGACAGTCCCAGAGGGAGGAATCGGGGCAGGAATATCCCCGGGTGGTTAATTTTCCACTGACAAGTGAGGCCTCTGGGTGTGAATTGCTGTCTCCATCCCCGAAGAGGTAAAGAAGTCTTTCCAGGACGTGGGGGGGGGGGGGGTGGCAGAGCAGGAAAGAGGCCTCCTGATGGCATGGAGGGCACCCCTGCACGTAGACCCCTGAGAAGCCAAGACCACCCGTGGGCGGGGACAGAGGCTAACCAGACCCCAGGCGCACCGCAGACAGGCCTTGCGTGCCCCCTCTCTGGGCCCAGCGTGCACAGCTGTAAAACAGGAGCCTTGGGGTCAGGTCCACACGAGTGGTACGTGTCTGTCTCCCCAGAGGTGTACTTTGCAGGCGGGCACGTGTGGGTGGGCACAAATGGCTGCACCCCGGAGGCTCTGGAAGCCGCAGTGGGACGTGCTGGGGGGTGACCCGTGCCCTCTCCTGCTTCTTTAACTTGGGTTAGTTTCAGTTCAACCAAGTTCAAATCCACTCTGTGACGTCACGGATACTTCTTTCTCACCCGCCCTGTGTCAGGCTCCGGGGGTGCAGGAGGCTGTGCTCCCCTAAACTCTGCGGGCACGTGTGCGGTGGGTCCCACACGAAGGGGGCCTCCCTTTATCCCAGTGAGGTCCTCACGATCCGCATCATCGTTTCCCTCCAGTTTACCTGCTTTAAACATAACGCGTAAAAGGCCCTTCCCTTCCTTTTGCTTCCTGAACAACTCCTGGACAACCTTCAATGCCTCGTTCCAGCGTCGCCTCCGCCATAAACCTTGTAGCTGCCCGTCTGCCGCCATCCACTGTCATTCCCTTGTCTGGCGCACAGCTCGGGTGGCAAGCAGACATCATATTTTCCACGTTCCTGTGAGCCCTTCGGATGCAGCAGGGACACGGCTTCCTCATCGTCACCGAACCCCAGGCCTAGAGGACATCCTGGCCTTGGGCAGCGTTCGTGAATGAATATTTTTTCTCCCGAGGTCTGATGGAAGAAAGGGCTGAGAAAACCCATCAGTGTCCCCAGCCTCTGGCTCCTTCAGTTACGGCGAGCGTGTGGCTCTCAGCCAGACTGCCTCGAGTCCTCACGGTAAAGGCCTCTCTGCCTCGGCTCCTGTACCCGATCCCACACGCCAGGCTCTCAGCAAGACATGAGAAGTCATGCCAGAAAAATCACATCCGAACAGACAGAGAAAGAATCAGCACCGGGCGCGGATGTGACAGAGCTGTTAGAACGATCAGATAGGGCATTGAAAATGACTGCAATTAATATGGAAAAAGCAGGCAACCTGCCAGGCCAACAGGTATCGTCAGCCGCGAGACGGAGATGTGAAGGGAGCATCCAAAGAAGGTGCTAGAAGTCAACCGCGGAACAGAAGGGAAGGGTGTCTCCACGGGCTCAGGCGCTGGCCAGACACCGTGGAGAAAAGCTCCCCGAGCTTGAGGAGGGGCCAGCAGAAACTTTTCAAACTGAAGTCACGGAGGAAAATAAGGACAAAAACAACAAAATGGAAACAAAATCTCCAAGATCCGTGGTATCAAAAAGCATAACAGTCGTGTAGCTGGAAACACCAGAGAAAGAAGGCGGGGGGGGGGGGGGGTGAAGTCACCATGGACGGGAGCCCAGAGAACAGCAGGCAGAGGGGGTGTGGGGTCCAGACCGACCTCCAGCATTGGTGCCGCCCTTGACCTGCACAGCCCTTCATGGCCAGGACTCGCAGGCTGCTTGGATGCTTTCGCCTGAACTGCCGAACCCGGACCCCATAGCGCTGGAGGAGGGCGGGGCACATGCCATCGGCTGGGATGCCCGGTGGCTGCAGCAGAAACTCTGTGCATTGAGAGCTTGGCCTGCAGGGGTGGCTGAGTCCTGCACTAACGGAGTTCATTGGGCAGAGTTTCGGCAGCTCAAGAATCCCCAGGAGGCCAGGGAGTAGACAGGAATAAAGGGAGCTGCGCAGGGGGCGCCTGGGGGCTCGGTCGGTTGAGCGTCCCACTTCGGCTCAGGTCATGATCTCGCAGTCTGTGAGCTCGAGCCCCACGTCAGGCTCTGCTCTGACAGCTCAGAGCCTGGAGCCTGCTTTGGATTCTGTGTCTCCCTCTCTCTGACCCTCCCCTGTTCATGCTCTGTCTCTCTCTCTCTCTCTCTCTCTCTCTCTCTCTCTCTCTCAAAAATAAATAAACTTAAAAAAAATGAACCATGCGGCCAGAGATGCTGTCCAAACCGTCCCTCCAGTGCAGGGGGCCACTGTTGCCACAGCCACTGAGAGCCAAACGCCCCACACAGCCCTCACACCCTGCAGCTCACAGGCTGTGGCCACGGGGGAAGACGTCTCTCCTGCTCCCGCACTGCGGGCACCCTAGGCCACTGTTCCTCACCGGGCAAGCAGGGAAAGGCAATGCTTAGGCTTCATCGAAAGCAGCGTCTGCGGGCCCATGATGGGGTGACGCGCGGGGCTCCACGGAGAGAGAGAGAACGGGTCCTTTTGGGCATCACCCCCAGGTGGCCAGGAAGCAGCTACGGACCTAGGAAAACTGATAACCCGCAGAAAAGGTGAAACAGAAAGTCTCAAACACAAGGGTTGCACCGCCCCCTTCACCAACATTGCTGTGCTTTTTTAAGTTTATTTTTATTTATTTTGAGAGAGAGAGAGAGAGAGAGAGAGCATGTGGGGGGAGGGGCAGATTCCCAAGCAGGCTCTGTGCTGTCAGTGCAGAGCCTGGCGCGGGGCTCGAACTCAGGAACCGTGAGATCATGATCTGAGCTGAAATCAAGAGTCGGACTCTTAACCGACTGGGCCACCCAGGTGCCCTGATGCTGCTGCATCTTTAGCCCATCGTTCAAAGAACACAGTCACTCTGGACTGAATGTCTGTGTCTCCCCCAAATTCGTAGCTTGATATTCTACCCCCCCCTCCGTGTGACAGTATTGGGATGGGGGGCCTTTGGGAGGTGATGCGGTCTCGAGGGCAGAGCACCCTGAATGAGGTCAATGTCCTTGTAAAAGAGGCCCTGGAAGGCTCCCTTGTCCCCCCTTCCACGTGAGGACATAGCAGGAGAAGACCACGTGTATGGATCAGAAAGAGGGACCTCGCTCGGCGCCCAGTATGCCGGCACCTTGACCTTGGACTTCGAGCCCTTGGCACATGATGAGGAGTAAGTTTCTACCGTGGGGCTCTGCTACAGCAGCCCCAACAGTCTAGGACAGCATCTGGCCTTCGTCGGACCTTCACAGTCGCCCTGGGGACAGATGCTCGCAGGGGAGGACACTGAGGCTCAAGGAGGCTCAGCAAACACCACCCACGGTTTGCTCAAGGCTGTGACGGGAGCTTTGTTCTCATTTTACTTTCCCTCGCCCTTAAGATGCCAGCTTTCTGGAGCCGTCCGGCTGGGCCGCGTGGACATCGCCACAGAGACTGGGCCTCTGTTCTCCGAGACGTGCTTCCTTGTCTTATTAAACTTTGTTGGCTGTAACATTTTGCACTGAAAGAGCTCTTTCTGCCGAACGCCATCCAGACTCATGCATTATTTACCAGCGAATATCGCAGAAGCAATGTATACCACCCCCTGTCCGCAGCCTCGGAGGCGCCGAGGGCGGCCAGCCCCACTCGTGTGCCACCGTTGGGTCAACCTCTCCACCCCTGGCTCTGCCACCGCACTTGCTCAGAACTCCTTTGGCCGAAATCGAGCGTGACTGGTGGGAGAACAGAGACTCGGTTCATCACCAGCCTGTCTAGTTAAGATGAAGAGAAAAGGGGGCTTTGTGATTTATGTATTAAATCTGCGGGCTTCCTCCGCCCTTCAAAACCTTCCCTCTCCTGGATCTGTCCCTCTCTGCGTCCGGGGACGGGTAGTCTGATTTGCTCACTGCTCTGTCACATGCTTGGCTCATGCCTACGTCTGGCTTTATCCTCCCTGTTGGTCCTGCCCCCCCCACCACCGGGGCTTTTCCACCTCCTAGCCAGCGACACCTTTGACCTCGTGCCTCACCGTGTCTGCTCTCCATGCTGTCAGGGCGCCCACTGAAGGAGGCCGGCCTCTGCCCGCGGAGAGTGGAGGGCACTCGCGTGGGCGGTTTTGACGAGCTGGGCCTGGAGGAACCGAGTGCCCAGTGCCTGTGGATGGCGACCGCAGGAGGCTGGGAGGCCAGCCTGGGAGGAAGCTTGCATTGTACCATTTATGGAAGTAGGGGGTCTGTTTTGCATGAAATACATTAAATATGAACTAAGTTAGGAAGCCCAAGGGTTATGCTATTGAGGATACACCGAGGCTGATGCAAGCGTCTGTGAGAGAGGCTGGGGTCAAGGACGGGTACAGAACTCTGGAGACCAGCAGAGATGAGGGCCCCAAACAGGACTAGAGGAAGGAGAGAGTGGACCCGGTGAGCGACGCACCCCCAGCCTGCGGACGACCCGAGAAGCGGGACAATCCGGGAGCAGAAGGGGGGAGCTTCCCTGGACGGCCAGCTCTTACAGTCACCGAAGCCACTTTTCTCAGTTCCAAAATGGAAATCATAATGCCTGCCTTGCCTTCTGGCAGAACTATTACGGACAGTCTCCCTGATAAAGGGCAGGGAAATACATCTGCAAAGTTCCGAGGAGGTTGGGAGGCATTATTCACAAAAGACGTTTCCATATGCTTCCCTTAAAGACCCAATTCCCCTTACAACATTTATGGGTTGAATCAATTTACAGGAATACATTTTGCACCTGATTTCAGGAGGGGTCCCGGGCTCCCCGTCCCCATCCCTCCCCCGATGCTGTTTCGGCCCTCGGCCTCCATCTGATCCCCCTCTCTGTGCTTTGTCATCGTGCCTCACCCACGCGTGGGTGGCTCCCTCCCTCCCTTGTCCTCCAGGATCCCTCTCCCTGCCCTGCTTCCCCGGGATCTCGTCCATTCCTGCCTGTCACCCACCACCTGTGTGCCCAGGGCGTCAGACCCTCCCTTGCTTGGTGTTCCCATCTGCCTCTCCAACACGTGACGCCGTGCAGGGGCCGCTCAAAATGACTAAGATAGCAGTCATCATATTTTCTCCTCCACTAACTCTGTTTCGGATCTCTCTGAGAACGGCACCCGTCGGTTTCCAGCGGCCCGCCTCCCAGCTTGGAATCGCCTCTGCCTCCTTCTCCGGCTCCCGCAAGATCCGCTGAGGACACATGAGCCCCTCCTTCCCTCGAGCAGCTCTGATTGGGTCCTGGTTCTGCACCTGCTTCGGTGCCAGGCTCTGGGGACAGAGCTGGAGACACTGTCCTCGCCCTAGTGGGTGAGCTGGGGCCCCCGTGGATGAGGTCTCTGCCCCCCACTGGGGCAGACTGACTCCGCCGGCATCCACTAGGTGCTAGGCAAAGTGTCACAAGTCCTCGTGTGTCCCCTCAGGAGAAAGGGCGGGAAGCCCTGCCGGAGAGGAGCCGGTGTCATCTGAAGGACAGAGGGTGAACACGGAAGTCTGAGCTGTGCCTGCCTTTCCCTGGAGCTCCCCCAGGTCACACCCGAGTCTCTTCTGGAGCCCGGCTGTCCTGGCCACCTGCCCTGTCCCGCAGCCCCTGGTGTCCCCGGCCGCTGTGCTGGAAACAAGTCCAGGAGAGACATCCAAGGAGTCAGCACCCCGGATCTCCCCTCGGGCTTCACGGGCTTCGAGACTCTACTCCCCACTCGGGGCCGGCGACACGGCCCCAGCCCTCCCTGCTTTTCCAGAATCTTCCATTCTGCAGCACCCCCCCCCCAGCCTTCTGGCTCCCCAAAGGTGGGACTCACTTCTTTCTCATGAGCCTCGGGTGGTCCTGCTGCACCCCTGCTTGTGGGGTTCCTGCCCTCCTCCTGGCCCCCGGAGGGTGTTAGCCTTTGAATGCTGCCAGAAGCCTGAGGCCTTCTGGGCAGACATACCTCCTGTGGCCTTCCGCGATCTCCCAGAATTCCCCAGGCCCGGCACGTTTATGCACCCCTGTGTTGTCACAGCACTTGAGATACTGTCGGGGCTGATGGTGGGGACGATGGAGGTGGTGCTGACGGGGGTCGTGACAACGGGCAGCGGCTGCTGTGTCTGAAGTTCTGGCCTTGCCCGCCCATCTGGAAAGCCCATATGTGAACGTCTGGGAGCCTTCCAGAAGGAGGAAGAGGCACATCAGGGATTAATAGTCACAAATAAGCTAACCTGTCCTCCTCACACAGCGTCTAATCGTCTCGTCGGGGAAGGACTGGGGTGGACAGTTGACTCATTGTGAACCGGTTTTCCATTCTCTCCCTTCCCCAACAGGGACACACACACAACATGCACACACGCACACGACGTGCACACACAGACACACACACAACACACACACACGCTCCGCCTGCCACCCCCTCCGACCACAGGCAAAGGATAAAGACCCGGAGATCACCGAGCATTTAAGGCAATGCTCCAGGAATTAAGGGAAGTGAGCCCAGGGCCCAGGGGCCACTCCCCACGTCTGGGGGCTGTGGCAGCCTCTCTGCTTTCTGAGGCCGAAGAGGACGAAAGAGGAGGGATTTCCTTCTAGGAAAAGACGAGTGATCCCCAAGGTCCCTGGGCACGCCTGGCAGAGGCCCCCCTGAGGGCACCGGGCAGTAGGTCCCCCTGAGGGCACCCGGGAGTGGGCAGCGTGGCTCACAATCCCGAACTTGGAGGAGATACAGGCAAGGTCCCTTGTCTCCTGTGCTTCCTATGGCCCGGATCCAATTCGACTGGTGTCCTTATAGAAGAGGAAATTTAAAGGCAGACAAAGAAGGAGAATGTGTGTGAAGGTGAGGACAGCCGTCCAGCAGCCAAGCAGAGAGGCTGGGAACACACCCTCCCTCACAGCCTCAGACGCAGCCAGCCTTGGCCTCCAGGACCGCAGGTGTCTGGGTCAGCCGCCCCGGATGCTGACACACCTGGCCGTGGGGAGGCCCAGAATCCCGCCAAGCATACAGGTGTGCGTGACCTGGAGGGGAGGGCACCCACAGCCCAGGGGACAGCCCATGTCCCGTGGGGAAGGGGAGTCCTCTCTTCCGTCCCTCAGAGGACACTTCTGGGACGCATTTTGCCGGCCTCTCACAGGGTCCCGGCTGGGCTGCGGTGGGGACCAGCTGAACCGTGCACCCTTGTGTGGGTGATCAGTGTCCCTCACTCCCCAGCCACCCCTTCTCGTCCCCCAGAATAATATCTCCTGAACCCCTCTGCCTCCACACCACGGTCTTGGGCCTGATATTCCTGAGCGGTTCTGGCCGGGACGTGCAGACGGTCCCAGAAGGCAGCAGCCCCACCTCGGGATTTTCAAGTCTGCTGAGATAAGGGGACGGGATTTAGGCCGAAGCTGCTATGGAATCACATTTGTCACGGGGAGTGTGTGGCGGGATGTGACATGTTCCCTCGTGTCCTGATGGCCACAAGGTGCTCAGGAAATAGGTGCCGGGTGGGGACCCAGGATTTGTGGTCCTGGATGGAGCTTGGCCGCAGCTCCGGGGCTCAGTCTCTGTGCTGAGGACGCGGAAGAGAGTTCCCGCAGGTCCGATGGATGCTGGCCAGAGCTCCCGGGTGCAGGCCGGGAGGCAGGAGGCCGGAAGAGGGGGCTTTCGTCCATTTGGGGTCACTTAGATGTGGGGGGACAGGGTTTGCCATATCACGTTCTGTAGGCAGATTTGGTCTATTGTTTTACTCTAGGAAGGATATTATTTTGACTCTTATATTTGCAAGATTCTGCTATGCCGTTGATTTAATAGCAGCCTGTCGGGGGCAAGGGAGGAATGTCAGGTTTAATCCCCACATAACACGTCTCACTGACAAGAGCCCATGTGGTGGCCCTATTGCTTGTTTCGAACGGCAACCCTGGATGTTGGCATCTCTGCACAGAATCTCAGGGTCCCCCGGCCGACGGCAGTGACGCCCGGCACAAGGTGCCAGGCAGCTTTCCTGTACGCTTGACAATCGGGGCCCCTTTGGACATGATGGTGTAATCGGCACCCGGGCGCACCCCGGAGGGCGGGCTGGGCTCCAGACCACACGGCGAAGCAAACGTCACAGCGAAGCAAGTCAAATGAATTTGTGGTCTCCCGGTGGCTATGAAAGTCATGTTCATGCTACACTGTTGTCTATTAAGCGTACAACAGCTTTGGGTCCGAAAAACAATGCACGTACCTTCATTAAAAATACTCCCTTGCGGGGCGCCTGGGTGGCTCAGTCAGTTGGGCGTCCGACTTCAGCTCAGGTCACAATCTCGCGGTCCGTGAGTTCGAGCCCCGCGTCAGGCTCTTTGCTGATGGCTCAGAGCCTGGAGCCTGCTTCCGGTTCTGTGTCTCCCTCTCTCTCTGCCCCTCCCCCGTTCATGCTCTGTCTCTGTCTCGAAAGTAAATAAACGTTAAAAACAATAAAAAAAATACTCCCTTGCTACACTTCAGCTCGGATCATGATCTCACGGTCCATGAGTTCGAGCCCCACGTCAGGCTCTGTGCTGACAGCTCAGAGCCTGGAGCCTGCTTCGGGTTCTGTGTCTCCCTCTGTCTCTGCCCCTCCCCTGCTAGTTCTCTCTTTCTTTCTCTCTCTCTCTCAAAAATAAATAAACATTAAAAAAAATTTGTTTAAATACCCTCTTGCTAGGGGCGCCTGGGTGGCTCAGCCAGTTAAGGGTCCGACTCTGGATTTCGGCTTAGATCATGACCTCATGGTTCGTGACATCCAGCCCTGCATCGGATCCAAGAGCCTGCTTGGGTTTCTCCCCCTCTCCCTCTCCCTCTCTCTGCCCCTCCCCCACTCAAGCTCCCCCCCCACACACACACAGATAAATAAATTAACATTTAAAAAAGTACTCTCTTGCTAAAAATCGCTAGCCCTCATCTGAGCTTTCAGCCAGTGCTTCTCTCTGCTGGCCGAGGGTCTGCCCCGAGGCCGACGGCTGCTGGCTGGTCCCGGTGGCTGCCGCTGAAGCCGGGGCGGCGGTGGTCAGTTTCAAAACAAGACAACAGCATGAAGTTTGCAACGACAGCAGATGCTTCCTTTCACGAACGATTTCTCTGGAGCAGGTGACGCTGTCTGACAGCATTTTACCCACAGAACTTCCTTCCCAAGTGGGGACCGTCCTCCAAGCCCTGCCGCCGCCTTACCAACTAGGGTTCCGGAATATTCTAAATCCTCTGTTGTCCTTCCAACAATCTCCACGGCATCCTCGCCAGGAGGAGCTTCCATCCCCAGAAAGCACGTTCTCTGCTCCTCCCCGAGCAGCACCTCCTCGCCCGTCAGCTTTATCCTGAGATGACAGCAGTTCGGTCCCGTCTTCAGGCTCCGCTTCTGATCCCGGCCCTCTGGTCCCCACCGCCTCCGCGGGGCCGTCCTCCGCGGCCATCCTGGACCTTCAGTCTGTAAAAGATGCGCTATCTGGGAAGCACAGCTCAGTGAGGGGTGCCTGTGCGCGGAAGGTTACGAGGGCTTCTCCTAAATCCCATATTTGGTTAAACTGAAGTCCTTTTTCTCTTCTGCTGAAAAAGAAGTGCTCACATGAATGCACAGCGGCCAAGGGGCAGCCCCTGGGGCAGAGGCAGACGGAGGCCTGGGGACCCTGTGCTGATTATCTATCGCAGCAGAACACAGTTTTACAAACGACACACGATCCGTTATCTCGGACCCGGGAAGGCTGGCGGCTGGTCTGCCCAGGGCCTCGCTGGCCCCTCCAGGGAGTCAGCCAGGCTGTGTCTCATCTGGAGCTCGGGCCTCTTTCAAGTTCATGTGCATTGTTGGCACAATCCCGTTCCTTGTGGGGTGGGGCTCCTGCGGCCCCTTGGGGCTATCTGCCTTCCTCTGGGCTGGCAGGACAGGCTCCCTCTGTGCCTACAGTCACGACTTAGGTAGCATGGGACTGACCTCCTCACCATTTGCCATCTGACACGGCCAGATCGGGGGCATGATCACCTGTTCCTGTGTAAATCCCCAGTCATACACAGGAGAGAGCATTATAATTATACAGGGCGAGAACACAGGTGGGAAAGCTGGGAATCCTGCCAGCTGTGCTCCCTCCCCTCCCTCCGGGCTCTCCGGAGTGGGACACAGCCTGGGAGGGTCTACAGGGGACGTGTCCGCTGTCTGCAAACAGGTGGCCCAGGCACAGAGTGGCCTGGTGAGGGTCAAGGTTCCCAGCCTATTCTACTTCCTCTTGGCTTACATGCTGCCCCTCTGTGGCCCTGCATTACAGGACAGTCATTGGCCAGCATCCTCTGAAGGCAGGACATCGGAGACAGAGAGGGGATGGCCTCTAGAATCATTTTGAGAGAGAGAGAGAGCAGGCGAGGAGCAGAGAGGGAGGGAGAAAGAATCCCAAGCAGGCTCTGCGCTGTCAACACAGAGCCCAACACAAGGCTCAAACCCAAAAACACTGAGAAAATGACCTGAGCCGAAACCAAGAGTCGGATGCTGAATCGACTGAGCCCCCCAGGCACCCCTGGCTTCTATCATCTTAAACAAAGACCTCCATCTGGGACCACGGACGGACATTGTGGCCACAGAGGCACAGACTGACGGCCTGACACCTGAGGGTCTTCCCTCCCACCACAGGCGGGGACAGCAAAGGAATTTGTGAGAAAAGACCTCCCTGCTTGGCACAGCCTCTTTCAAAGACCGTTTGCCCACTTCTTGAAAAGTTAAACATAGTCTTAGCATATAATCCAGGAATCATGCCCATAGGTATTTACCCAACTAATTTAAAAACGTATATTCACATAAAAACCTGCATGCAGATGTTTATAGTGTCTTTACTTAGAATTGCCAAAAATAGGAAGGAACTAGGATGTGCTTCAGCGGGTGAACAGATAAGCACACTGTAGCTCACACACGGCGAAATGCTCCTCCGTGACAAAAAGAGGGGGCCGTCGGGGACGGCAGACACGGGGAGTCCTGACCGCACACGGCTGGGCGAAAGGCGCCAGTCAGAAAGGCTGCACGCCATACAGTCCCATTTATGGGACATTCTGGAAAAGGCAAAACTAGGGAGACGGTAAGCAGGTCGGCGGCTGCCAGGGGCTCGGGAGGGGTGGGGCGGGTGAGCACGGAGGGCCCCCCAGGTGGTGGAGTATCGTGCGTGAGGCTGTGACGTGGGTACACGACATCATGCATTTGTCTAAACCCTGGGAGCCCTGAGAGTGAACCTTAATATATGTAAATTTTAAAGACATTTTGAGGTTCAGGGGATCTCAGGATAGAGTGAGAAAATGCGTCGCAACAATCCAACTGTATTACAGATACATGAACCGTGCTCACCGCAGGGGGTGGGGAGAGGTGCTGTCCTGAGCGACTTTGAAGGGAGCGAGTCTGCGACCAGGGGCAGGGGCACTGCCAGATGTCTGCTCCAGTGGGAACTGGGTCCCCGGGGCCGGGCTGACAAGTCACTGCTGCTGTGCGGAGGCCGGGACCCTCCGTGGTGGACACGGAGGCGGGAGCTGGGCCTCTCACCGTGAGTGGAGGTGACAGGTGAGCAGGACGGGCCGGAGCGGGCCGTGGGGTGCCAGGGACGGTGCGGAGCCCGAGCGCAGGTGAGGTGCCTCTGGGTCACCCAGACACGGGCGGACGCACACAGAAACGTCCCCAGGTCTGTGTGCCCATCCACAGCGTGTGTCCCTGCCCTGCCGGCTGAGGGCCCAGGGGAGGTGACGTCCGGAGGCACCAGGCACTCCCAGCGCCCAGAGAGGCGGGCGCCTTGGAGAAACGGCCGGTTCCGGGACCAGGACTAGCCCCGGGCACGCGAAGTGAGCGTGGGGCCTCCTGCTGTGTAGGCAAGTAGGAGACGTCCACGCGGAAGCATTCGGACGGGGCGAAAGCCCCCTGGAAGAGCGCCCGTGGCCAGGCTGGAAGGACTTCGGCCACAAAATAAATAATATTGTATTGGATTATAAAGCAAAGTGCAAAATTAATATCCATGAGGCCGTATGGATAGAAATGTTATGGCATACGCAAGAAACTGAGGGAGAGTACACAAAGCTCTGGGCCCGAAAATCCCAGATAATGTGGATATTCTGCCCTCAGGAGGGTGCGTGGGCCCCGCTCTGTAGGTGTGGGCAGCACGCCGTGACGTCCTTCCCAAGAGGACAGTCTGGAAATGGGGAAAGAGCGGGCGTCGGGTGTGTGGGTGTGTGGGAGCTCAGCGCTGGCATCACCCCTGTTCTGTAAATCTGTCCGTATTATAAGTTTTATGCTTTAGGTAAACACACGGACACACACGCATCGAGGTGGCATTTCAGTTGGTGACGTCCTGCCTTCCACGGGAGAATCCCTGGAACCATGTGCCACAGGGACGCCGGAGGCTCCACCGTCTGCTCCGTGTCAGCACCGTCAGGCCTGGGACCCGCCGTCTGGGGAAAGCTGGCACGTTTGGGTTGAAAAGCTCCCAGAAGATGGGGCGCCTGGGCAGCTCAGTCCATTGAGCATCTGCCTCTTGATCACGGCTCAGGTCATGATCTCCCAGTTGGTGAGTTTGACCCCCACATCGGGCTCTGGGCTGAGCCCGGAGCCTGCTTGAGATTCTCTCTCTCCCTCTCTCTCTGCCCCTCCCCACTCGCCCTCTGTCTCTTTCAGAAATAAATAAATAAACATTAAACAAAGTTCCCAGTTGGTCTCCCCCAGTTGGCTCAGTGCGGAGTTCATTCCAGGAGCAGGAATCCATTCCTGCGGGGGCTCCCTGCTCGGGGCACACGCAGGCCCCTCCCTGCCCTGACAGAGGGCCCCCGGACGCCCACCTCCCGGGGCCGTCCCCGGGACAGAAGGACAGGGCGTGTGGGACCATCCGGCACAGGGTGGTCACAAACATGTGGCTCGTAGGATGATGGTGTCACTTCTGCCCCCGTGTCCCCTCGTGTGCG
Source organism: Acinonyx jubatus (assembly GCF_027475565.1). NCBI lineage: Eukaryota > Metazoa > Chordata > Mammalia > Carnivora > Felidae > Acinonyx > Acinonyx jubatus. Next base: position 2,314,144 of record NC_069394.1, read on the forward strand.
GGACAGGCAGTGCGTACGTATGACCTCGTCAACACCAGCAGCCCGTGGACTGCGCTTCAGAGAGCCCAGGTGACTTCCTCGCGCTCACACAGGCCAGCGGAGCTGGAGCTGGGGTTGAAAACCCGACAGAAGTTTCTTACACAAGATATTAAACTCACTAAGTTAAAAGGAAAGTATTGTTAAGTTGGACTTCTTTAAAATTCAGCTGGTTGTTAAATTGGTACAGGGCCTCTCTGGGGTCAAGCTCTGTCTCCCCAAACTCCAGGCCCGTTATGGACGAGCCGACGGCCACCATGCAGCCGGTGTTGGCCAGAGGAGAGGGGACCGTGGACACAGTCTTCCAACCAGCTCTGCTCTCAACCAGCACCGGGGCCCCAACCTCCCTGGCAGAGGGAGGGGTGGGTAGGCCTCTCACCCTGGCTCCCTCCCCGTGCACTCATTCCCGCCCCCACCAGGACAGGGCGGCCCAGGGAGTCTGAGTCTGATAGGAAAGAGCCCTGGACTTGGCTGGGCCGGCTTCTCCCAGACCATCGTCTCGTACCCACGTCCCTCCTGGTTCTTCAGAGGCGGGGTGTCATCCTCCCTAACAGGAGAGGCCCAGGCATGCCAAACGGCTCCAGGTGAATGCCAAAAGTGAACAAACCCAAGAAGGACAGTGTCAGAAGAAGGATCCTCAGAGAAGAAAGATCCACAACCTTGCCCCTGCCTTCACCCCCTCACAGAGTGGCTCTGGGCAGCGAGCAGGGCTGTTCGAATTATCTGGGGTCCCTGACGGCTTAGAGAATCAGGTGAGGTCTATGCACCCTCCTCAGAAAAATGTGCAGACACGGGCACACAACCTTGCTTATGACTGTCACGATCTTCGGGGTTCACGGAGCCCGTGAAGCCATGTTAAAAACCCCAGTCCCCGTGCGTGCCACAATCAGTACAGGGTAAATGACTAAAGAGATAAAATTAGATGTCTACCTCATCGCAAACACAAAAATAAGTTCCAGATGGAGTAAAGACCTATATGTGAAATGCAAAACTGTAAAACGTTTTTAAAAAGCACAAGAGAATGTTTGTATCGCATCCCAGTGGTGACAATACAATAAACACACAAACCAGAAGAAACCAAACGACCCAAGAGGAAAATGGACAGAGGACGAGAACGCCAGTGCGCAACCAGGCAGCTCTCCGGCGAGGAGACCCAAGAGGTCAGTAAGGCACGGCGGGGCCGGGGGGGGGGGTGCTCATCCACACCCAGAATCGAGGAAAAGCAAAATAAAGCCTTAACGATGCACCATTTCACACCCATCACCTGGCAAATGCTGATGCGTCTGATAACACGAAACGTTGGCGAGAACGTGGAGAGACGGGAACTCTCACCATCGCTAGCGGGCGGTAAATTGTCGGAGCCACTTTGGAGAGCAATTTGGCAGCTCCTGCGGAGGCTGAGGTGGCGCGAGCTCCCGCGAGGACCGCACGGTTCCGCTCTGGGTGGCTCCCTGCCGGCGACGGCGTGCGCTCGCTCACCACGACGCTTGTTCCCAGAGGCTTATTCGTCAGAGCAAAAGTGGCACGTGGAAAGAAGGTCTCTGCCCAGGGAAACGTGTCCATCCTGGTTGTTCGCACGACAAGAGGCCCAACGGTGGTTACGAGTGAACTAGATCCGGCCCCATCAGCACGGCTTGAACTCCAAGATGCGCTATTGAGTGAAAAGGGAAACAAAGTCATGAAACGGAAGGTGCGGGACGGCCCCCGCACGTGGGTTTCTGGCGCACGCAGCCATATTCTGTTTCGTGGACGAGCACACTGGCTCCCGGACAGCAGCTCCAGGAGAGAGGAAGGCTCCCCTCCGTGGGTCGGGTGGCCTCTCCTCTGGTCCTTCAGAAACACCGCAAGCAAGCGGGGTGAACTGTTAACACCGGGTCCCCCCGGGAGCCGCCTAAGTGCCCGCTATCTTGTCGCGGGTACTTGGCTACATAAGGAGGTCGCTCACACTTTCATTTTTCTAAAGACAATGTCTCACGGTTGTTTTATTTTAAGCGACAGTAAATGAGCCCTGCCGTGGCCGGGCGGCGTTGCGCCCTGTTCCCACCACACCCCCCGGTTGGGCTGGGACACAGCGGCACGCGGCAGGCTCCCCGGGCTGGGGCCACGTCTGCAGGGTGGATGCAGTAGGAGGGGGTGGTCCTGAGGGGAGGCCCCAGGAGCACCCAGGGCTTCTCACTGCCGGTTAGGGACCTCGTGATGGGGCCCAGTCCCCATCCCCGTGCGCAGCATCCCTCTCCTGAACCAGAACAGGGCTGGCCCAGCAAGCCTACTTCCTATGGGAGACAGCACCCATTTCCTAGGGGACAGAATCACCCACCCCCCGGTTCCTGTGGGACAGGGCACCCATAAGAGGGTGCTGTGGGGTGGGCGGGGGGGGGGGGTCTCTCTGAGGACCCGACAGTGAGCTGAGAACTGAAGAAGAGAAAGATCCAGTCACTTGGGAAAGTAAAATTTTTTAGGCAGAAAGAACCAAAATTACAAAAGTCTCTGAATCGGAAGAGATTGATGACAAGGAAGGCCGGTGTGGCTGGAGCATAATAGGGCAAGAGGGTTTGGAGATGAAGAAGAGGAAGAGACAGACTGAGCCCTGACTGGGCCTGAATCCTTCATACACTGAGCCCTGGTCACACCCTGAGCCCCCACCCTGCTCACAGACTGAGCCTTGATCGTCATAACAAAGCAAACTGATTCCTGGTCATAGAGAGAGCCCTGACCTCTGGCCCAACATGCCCCCCATCCCCTGTCGTGGGCTGAGGCTTGATCCCTGGTCACAGACTGAGCCCTCATCTCCGGTCACAGATTCACTCCCGATTCCCGGCCGTGGGCTGAGCCCTGAACCCTCCGTGCTCTCAGCCCTGCGTTTCCCTGGTTACCAAATGCTGCTTCTTGGGGGAAGATGGGAAGATGGCTGTGGCCGGGTTCTGCAGCAGGAAATCCCCCAGGCTCCCGGGCGCTGGGCAGGGACGGTCCCTGGCCCGGCCTGCACGCTTCCCTTCCGAGCAGGTACGTGAATCACGGAGGACACGTCAGGGCACGCAGCACGAGGCAGCTGCGTCTGTGTGCCTCTGCAAAGCCACCATGTGGTCCGTGATGCGATGCTAATTGCTCTCAGTGGTGCCTGGTGCTTTGTTAAAAAAAAATTTACTGTTGATTTTATTGAAAGGCAAAAATAGCACAGCATATGCTCTGACCATCTTCAGTGCTAACTGGCAGGGTGGATGGGCCCACTTCTCAGGCCCCCTTGAGCACCCAGAGAGTCTCCTGCTTCCGAACACGCTCCCCAGGGGTGCCCGCTGGTGGGAGGGGCGCTCCACAGGTAGCCGGCCGAGGACTTCACATCCTGTGTTTGCTGGGGACCTGACGGCCCAGGGCAGAAGTGGTCCCCAGAGCCTTCGCCTGGAGCCCCAGAACTTACAGTTTGTCCGCCCGGGGAGGACAGGTGCCAAGCAGTCGGGTGACGGGGCCATGGTGACATCTTGCCATGCTGTTGACGTTCGATGTCCCTGATGGTGCAGATGGGGACAGGGAAGCGGGGCTGTGGCAAATTAAGACACCTGTCTTACCTGTCCCTAGCAGCGAGACATGACTGTGAGGGACAGACGGGGCAGGAGTGTCCAGGAACAACCCAGAAAACCAGCAGGGCAGGATGTCTGAGCTGCCCTCTCCCTCCCTGGCTCTGCCCCCCTCCCCACGCCACTGGCTCCAAGCCCATCCCACTGCCCACTCGGCCCGGGACGGATTCTACAGTCTGCTGACCCCGAGCATCCACATGCTCGGCCTGTGGCCACACGACAAGAGGCCAGCAGCAGGTGGCTGTGTCCTGCACCTCACCGCCACGTGGCGACAGTTGTCCAGACTCAGGGCCTGAAGGGGTCGCAGGGTCCCATCTCCCTGTGCCTCTGTGTGTGCGTCTCTCTTCGTTTCTCTAGCTCTCTGGCTGTGTCCCCCTGTGTATATAGCTCTCCATTTCCTACCTTTCTTTCCACTCGCCCACGCACCTGCCCACTGGGCAAACACTGTGAGCACCCCCTCGTGCCCACCTAGCACTGTTCTGGGCGGATGAAAGGGAGGGAGCCCTGGCCCCACAGACCTTGCCCTGTGCAGGAGGAAGGCAGAGCCCAGCATGCATGGAGGAGAGGGGTCACTTCATCTCTGCGGGCGTCAGATGGCAGGGAGGGAGGGAGGGATCGAGGTGAGAGCTGGGAGTGACGCCGAGCACAGAGAGCCTCCCAGGGGCCCTGGAGAGCAGCAGGTCGCAGATGACGGGCTGGACAGGATGGACCATGTGCTCTGGAAAGTTGACCCTGGCCACTGTATGAATGGGTCATTTCAGGGACCATTACACAAGGTTGTTTTGACCTCCAGTGCCCCCTGCCGTGCTGCGTGAAGTGGGACAAGTGGCCCAGTGGCCTGAGTCTGAGTGCCCTACTGTCCACAGCAGCATCTGCGAGTCAGGAGGCAGGGGTGGGGGGCCCAACGCGTGCAGACTGCCAGCACGGCCGGCACTGACCACACGGGAGCCACCGTCACCCAGCCCCGGTGGCCACGCTCCGCGCTCAAGTCTGACCTGTAGCCCCACTCCATCACCTTCCATCACCCTCCAGAAGTCCCGTCCCGGGATCTACTGCATCCCCACACCGTGTACCCAGAGGAGCATTTGAAGTGGTGGCCGGCTGTGGACCCTTCCCCAGGGTCCCTTGGCCCTGGGTCCTCCCCTCTCCTGCTGCAGCAAGCCCCCCACATGCTCAGTCCCCCAGGCTCGGCACTGGTCCCCTGCCATCCACCCTGCCCCTCTCCTGTGCTCCCCAGCGCTTGGGGCCAGAAGCTTCCATGCTGGCAGTGGTCAAGCGTGTTCTTGCTCCTTCCCTAGAACACACCCTGCCCTCCCCCGCTCCCCATCACCGCCTCCCGTCTGGACACAGCTCCAGCCCCTCGGCAGCCTGGCAGGCGCACCCTGGGATCGTGCGCAGGGCTCTGACGTGGGTCTCTGTTTAGTAGAAGGAAGTCCCGGCTTCCAGTTGCCTTTTGGGCCCGCCCCCCACTTCCCACCCTGCTGTCCAGGACCCTGGTTTGCCATCCCAACTACTGCCCCAGCCCCTCCCTGCCCCCGTCCTCCGGGGCTGCCCAGAGATACAGTGCTAGGGCCGACCTGACCTTCTGACCCTTGTCCATCTGTCCCACCTCGGGGCCTGTGGAGAGCCTCGCTGCCCAGCTGCTGAGCCGTGCGTGAGGACACCACCCAGCTCGCCCTCCAGCCTTCAGGACTTTGAGAGCGAAGTGTTCCTCCGGGGTGCTCCTCGGCCCCGGGCCCTTGCACATGCATGTCCTCTGTCAGCACTGCCCTTCCCTTCCTTGTACTGCTGTTGGGCCCCTACACGTTCCCCAGGACGGCCTTCCCAGGGAAGCCCGCCCTCACTCTGTCATCCAGCTGTAGGCTGTTCAGCTGTAGGCTGAACTTGTCCAGCTGTAGGCCGTTCCCCACAGGAGGTCACAGCCGCTCCATAGCACCTCCACTAGGGGACAAGGAGGAGGAAAGGGCGAGCTCGCCCATTGCCTCTGCCACCACAGTGCCCGCGGCATCGTCAGGATAGGAAATCCTTTACAATTGAAAGGTCAGCCGACTGAACAGAGGCATGGACATGAGCGGTGCAAAGGCCCAGGGGTCTGCAGGGTGAGGGATCGGAGCGGAGTCACTGTGGGGCAGGAGCCATGCCCACGGTAGACAGGTGTGACCTCGCCTGTGACGCACGAGCCGAGGAGGTGGGGCCCGCCGGGCCTCAGGATTCTCTGCTGTAAAATGGAAGCATCGCCCAGCTGCCCGAAACGCAGCCTGACGTGGATGCCAGGACTCTTGCCAACGGCGAACGCCATGTCGTCAGAGTTCCTGGTCCGGTCCAGCCCTCTGCTGCACCCTTTCCACAGCACGATCCCATTGCGGGATCAGCACACGGACGCTGGGTAAACTCAAAACTACAGAAGCCTTCTGAGGACCTTCATGAGGGGCTCTGGAAAAGTGGGGTGCCTCCAGCCTCTGTTGCAGCTGCTGCAGAGTCCCGAGGGGGGCCAGCCGGAGCCCTGTGCTCTGCGCCCTCCCCTCCTCCTCCGTCCTGGAAGGTGCCACTTCTGACAGGTCCTGACAGCCGAGCCAGGGAGCCAAGCCCGCACAGCATAATTTGCCGCGTGGCTGTGTGAGGCCGCTCACCCCTCCCCCAGAGCCCCCCTTCCCAGGAAACCCCTCCCCCAGAGCCCCCCTTCCCAGGGAACCCCTCCCCCAGAGCCCACCTTCCCAGGGACCCCCTCCCCCAGAGCCGTCTACCCAGGGACCCCCTCCCCCAGAGCCTGCTTTCCCAGGGACCCCTTCCCCCAGAGCCCCCCTTCCCAGGGAACCCTTCCTCCAGAGGCTGCCTTCCCCAGCCCCCCCTCCCCCAGGACCCCCTCCTCCAGAACCCGTCTACCTAGGGACCCCCTCCCCCAGAGCCCGCCTTCCCAGGGCCCCCCTCCCCAGAGCCCACCTTCCCAGGGAACCCCTCCCCCAGAGTCCACCTTCCCAGGGACCCCCTCCCCCAGAGCCCACCTTCCCAGGGCCTCCCTCCCCCAGAACCCATCTACCCAGAGACCCCCTCCCCCAGAGTCCGCCTTCCCAGGGACCCCCTCCCCCAGAGCTCGCCTTCCCAGGGCCCCCCTCCCCCAGAGCCCACCTTCCCAGGGACAGAGGCACAGGTGCAGCCATTAAGCACCAGCCCCTGAGGGCCATGTGGCAGGATAATCAGCTGTCACCAAAGGACTGCTCTGCGTCCCAGCCCTGTCAGAGTGACCCACACGCAGCACTGCCCCACAACCCTGGTGTGGGTGCTCTCCCTGCACACCAGGGACCCCTGGAAATGTGGGGGGTGCTGAGGAGGGAGGGGTTGCGTTTGAAACACAGGATTCCGCAGCCTCGGCAAGGCAGCCCAGGGAACCGCGACTGGGAGCGGGCTCCGGGGCCAATGAACGCACGCGCCGAGCCACGGCCCCGGGAGATCGAGAGGCCCCGTTTCATTGGAAGCACCTGCTCTGCCATCTCAGCCCGTGCAGGAGAGGGACGGGGAGCCGGATGCTCGGTGCATCTCAAGCAGCCACTTCTTGGAGCCCCAGCTCTCGGTGCTCCAGAAATGGGTCCCCGCGGAGGACAGGAGTAGGTCGGGAAGCGATGGTGTCTGAGGGCCTCTCAGGCTCCGAAGGGCCCTTCTGTTCATGAAGGGGCAGCGCCCCTGCTGGACGTGGTCCAGGTGATGTGCGGGGCCCCACCCGGCCGCGGGGCCGTGAGTCCCCTGCTCTGTTTCTGCCCAGACAGAAGATGGGGCTTCGGGCCCCGATCCCGGGGCGTGCAGAGACACAGAGCTCCGGCTTCACCGTGGACTCGGGTTTCTCCGTCCTGCCCTGGATGGGAGGTGGATTGAGGGCCAGGGCTCAGCCCTTCTCACACTCGAAGTCACAAAGCTAAGCCGGATGCTCCCAGCCCAGACCCTCCCTGCTGGGATCAGGGACGGGGAACATGCTTCACCTTTCCTCTGACAGTTCGGTGCTCAGAAGACCGGATGTGACCTTCCTGGTGTGGGCGCACTGCGCGAAGGCAGAGCCGTGGCCTCGGTTGGGCGTGCCCCTGCAGCGTGGCACCGTAACCCCCTGAGGGGCTCACGGTACTTATCCTCTTGCTCGCCAGCACCCGGGCTGGTGGCGGAGGCCAGTGGCTCACCCCACAGACTCCTGCAGACAGAGCATCCCCCGGAGAAAGGACAGTCCTGTAGGCTGAGACCCTGGCCACCACCTGAGGTCAAAGTGAGGTGGCGGACGACCAACTTCTTCCGTGGGGTGAACGGTCCGGCCAGCTGGTCTCCGCAAACCTCCCTACGCCAGATGGCTACGTGCCCGGGGGGGTCTCGGTGCCACCGTGAGCCCAGACAGGCTGCCAGTCCATCCAACTCTGGAAAATGAGTGGACTGAGCCCAGGATGCTGGGGGACACCCATTAGGAAAGAGGGGACATCGTATCTGAGGGAGGAGGTCCACGGCAGGCTGGGCCCATGCGAGCGTGGGTTTGGGCAAGCGTGCAGATCACGTGGCCGGTGCCCCACTCCGGGGGGCACGTCCACGGGCCCAAGGACCCAGAGCCTGCAGGGTGGGCATTCTTACTCACTAGGTGCCACCAGGAGACGGGAAGCCCTCAGGGTTACGAGGCCAGGGCCAAGCTGACAGAAAGGAAGCTGAGGGTTACATCTCGGGGGAAGCCAGGCAGGGAATCTGGGGACGCTGGGCCGGAAGGAGGTATAATGTACCATCCGTCGTTCACCGAGGCCAGGAAAGACACAGGATGATCACAACTCAAGACCGAGACAAATCCTTGACCCCGGGGAGTTCACAAGATACTTCTGAAGTCCTTGAATCCCCCTGTCTCAAGACAGGCCCAGGTCCAGAGGCTCCAGCTGGGATGGGATGGGAGCACGGGGCTGGGGCCCTGGCTCCGCAGGTGAATTTGGAACACCGCAGCGACCGCTTCCTTCTCTCCGTGAGACCCTTGGCGGGAAGGCCCCCACCTTCTCCTCTCAGCTCCGTCCAGTGCAGGGCTCCATGGAGCTTGGGTCCTGCCTGCGCGATGGAGTCACCCCGTCCTCTCCAGCAGCCATACGTGACAAGTCTGGGTACAGTGAGGTCTAGCACTGAGGTCTTTATCTCACTCTCCCGGCACAGCCCCAGGCCCAGAGTGCGTGAGGGAACAAATGTGCACATGAGCGAATGCAGGCGTGCGTGAACGCATGCCTGGAAAGCCCAGAGGTTCGGTGCAGGGCAACCTCTCTGGCTGACCCTTCCCATTCAAGTCCAAGCCTGGAGAATCACTTCCTCCACACTTGGGGTAGTTGCCTATTTTTCTCCCCCCGGCCCCCACCACACGGGCCTACGCCTTACCGGGCAACGTGGAGGGCCATCTGCAGGAAGCCCCGTCCCGGGGCGAGGCTGGAGGGGGAGGGGGTGCCGGCGGGGTGGGGTGCTCCCCCAGCAGAGCGGGAGCCAAGGGCAGGCCCACACGGATGGCTTTGTCAGCCTAAAGGACCACCACCGTGGCGGTCTCGGGGGGGGGGGTGGGGGAGGGGGGGGACTCGGGGGCCGGAGGGAGGGGGCGTGTCCTGCCCACGTGCCCAGGGGAGGGCAAAGCCCACGTTCTCCGCGCACCGGTTTTTCGGGGGGGTGGGATTTTTACGCCCCTCTCTTTATTAACGCCTCGCTCTCCTCCAGATTCTAATCGCCTTCCAGAAAACAGCTGCTATTAGCTTCTCCCCTGAGCCTCCAAATCCCCGGAGCTCAGCAAAATTCCCCTCTGATTGAGGCAGCTGTGCTCGGAGCCGCGCGTCCGCCTTCGGAGCTCATCAAAGCCCCTCAAAGGGGAGATTAGCGGCAGCATCCCATCAGGCACGGCATTGTCGCCATTCAGCGCGCCAGCCGCGCTTGGCCACTGCGGCCTCGCGGAAGACACGGAATTAGAGAGTGCGGGGCTCTTGGAAGCACAGGCTTTCAGAAGCACGGAATCATCAAATCTTCCCCCCAAATCAGCTTAGGGTGTTAGAATTTTAAGGATGCATCCTTTCAGAAGCTCAGACTCTTAGAAGTCACCTCGAATTTTATTCCCATTAAGTTTGGGGTAAAATAAATACATCTAATCTGACACCGTCTAGGCAGCCCAGCATCCTGGTTATTAGAAGCCCAGAAACGCGACATCTGTGGGCCACAGAAATCATGCAATCTGGGGACGGGGGGGGGGGGGGGGGAGAAAAGACTCTGAAGCACCCCCTCTCCGAGCTCCCCACAGGCCTGCCCTCCCCCGCCGCTCACTGTGGGAGCAGGGCTCACTGTCGCTGCCCAGTCTGCCCCCTCATTACCCAGGGACAGCTGGGGGAGACGCTCCCCATCCACTGTGACTGATGACCCCAGGCTCCACCAGAGTTCCCTGCATGTTCACACCCCAGCCTCCTGCCCCCCTGTGTGTATTCACACCCCAGCCTCGTGTCCTACACCATTCATGCTCACACTCCAGCTTCCTTACCCACCCCATGCATGTTCACACCTTATCCTCGACCCCCCCCGCCCGGTACCAGCAAAACCCTCTCTTTCCCTCCAGCTGATGTCTTGAGATGCCCCACACCCACCTGTGGCCCGTATCCCACCCCCAATCAGATGTGACTCGCTGGGGCCCTTCTCAGTCACTGAAACAAAACAGGATGGGCTTTGGGAAGTAGTTGCTGTGGCCAGAGGAGAGGGCAGCGGGCCCTTCCCCATGAGGCAGCCCATCCCCGCCGCCTGTGCTCTGGCCTGTCTGGTTCTGGACCACTGGAGCAGCCTCTCGGCTGCCCTGCCTGGCGCACCCCTGCACCCCACCCTCCCTCATGCCGTTGCGGCCCCAGGTCCTCACATGCCACATCTCCACTACTAGTCTTGGCATTCAAGGCTCCCCACCTCATGACTGGAACCTGCCTGTCCGTCTCCTGCAGCCTCTTGGGTGCCTCATGTCCCCGGCAGCCAGGCAGCTCTGGACCTCCACCACCCAGCGAGTTTCCTGGCCTCTGGGCCTTTGCACGGTGGCTTCTGCTCCCTGGAATGTCCTTCTCCACCTGGTAGCCTCCCCCCTCACACACCGTATGAAGCGTGACCCCCACAGCCACACGGTCCCCTCTTTGGGGGGAGCATCACAACCGAGTTTCTCCCTCTCACTCAGTTAGGAGTTTCCCATCTGCCGGCACTCTCCCTGGCCCCTGTTCCCCAGCAACAATCCCGAGGATCCTGAATGATCAGCTCGCCCTGTGCTGATGAGGACACACTCATGTTCAGAGAGGTGGGGTAACTGAGGCAAGGTCACACAGCCTCTAGGCAAAAATTCAGCTCTGCCCTATTCGAGGAGCCGTTTAAGTCTCTGCCTAAAGAAGGCCTCGTGGCCGGTGACCTCAGTGGGTCCTGCTGAAGAAGGCATCCTCTAGAGATGGGAAACACACAAAGTACGGCCCTCAGTTTCCCCATCCATAGAGTGGGCTGACGTTCTCTCTACTGGATGGGGCTGACGGAAGCACGTTCTGCAAACCTCTTATCATGGCAGCTGACACGGCACAGGCACGCAGCAAACAGAGCGCTCCTGGGGCACACGGGCCGGAGGAGGAGCAGGGGGCCTCCCGAGACCCAGCGCTCAGGGCTTCTCCGAACCTCTGTTTCTTCTTCGACTTCGGGAGAAGGGAGGCTGGTAACTTGGCCCCTCTGCCCTCCCAGTCTCCGCACATAACGGAGGCGGCTTTTCTGTCTACCAGGTGTCAGCCATCTTTGCCAAATTAACACAATGTTACGTTTCAAGATCACTGCAGTTACAGCGGGGACTCCTGTCATTCCTGTCATTGTTTACCGGGATCTCCCTGCTCCGTTGGCGCCCTGCAAATATGTGCGTTTGTGTTCTTCACAAGAGCCTCATGAGGGGAACAGTCGGGGGCTCGATCTTCGCAGGGGAGCACGGACACCCGCGGGAGGTCGTCGTCTTCAGGAGCGCGGCTCAGGGCAGGGGCCCTGGCGGTGGAGGAGGGCATCCGTTCCCCTCCCGATGGTGACAGCCGGCGCTACCCTGGGGAAGCAGCCCTTCCCAACCCTTGGTCCACGTGGGGGTGTGGGACAGGCTGCGCCCACCCCCAGCTCCAGGAGCCTGCCCAGGACCAGCGTCATCTTTCCCGGACTGGGGATAACAGTAGGACCCGGGACGGGTCCTAGAAGCACCGGGTGACCGAGAACCTCTTGGAGCCGCCCAGCCTGCTCTCAGAGCGTGGATGACAGATGAGCTGAAAGAGAAATGATAATGTCCTGGGGTGCCCGGGCCTCCCTCTTAGGCCCAAGCCAGTGAAACGGGTTACTGTGTCCTGGGACCAGATGCTCCAAACCCCGTGTTTCCTTCTTGCTGGCTCTGGAGAGGGAGGTCAGGCCCTCCGAGGAGGCTGGGACCTGAGCAAGCGCGGATTTAGAGGCAGGAAGGCAGGGTTACGAGACAAGGGGCCCGGGAGCCCACGGCCGCGGCTGCCCTGCCTTCCGGGGAGTGTGGGCCGGGCCTTGATCCCCGAGACCCTCTGAGAGGACCACGCCCTGGCCAGTGGCTGGCACCTGGCGTCGCAGCATGGTCGCTGGGCCGCAGACATATCCGGCTGTGCAGGTGGGCGGCCAGCAGCCCCGCTCGGCGCTAATGACAAACAGCTGCTCCTCGAGCGGGTGGCACCTGCCCTCGCGCTCGGGGAGGCCTGCGTGCCTGTTCCCTGCCAGCGCCTGCTGCCCGGCGTAAAGCCAGTACTGGTGAGCGGAGCGTCACCGGCAGTCGGGCGCCGGGGGTCGGGGGGGGGGCTGTCCTGAGATGAGCCTCTCCTGCCGAGGAAGCGCCCCTGGGGACCGGGGGCTGAGCCAGCTGCGGAGCTCTTCCAGGCCAGCGCTGAGCCGGGCGGGGACCGATCACAGCCCGCACAGGGCCGTGGGGGACACACCATTCCGAGGCCCGTGGGCAGTGTTGGAAGGGGGTCTTCCTGAGAAATTCACACTGACGCCGTCCAGGGGTGTCCTGGTGTCCCGATGAGTGCACGCTGCAAGATGACAGCAAACCAGGACAGGCCATTGATCCGGCCCCAAGGAGCTGGGTTCATGGAGGGCAGGGGTGTCCCAAAGCGGGGTCTTCGTTTACCTACAGAGTCAAGGACAGAGGCAGGTGAGGGGAAGCATGGCCTTGAACACCGGCTCAGCAGACCACGTGGGCTGGAGCTACCGGATGTCAGGACTGGGCAGAGGACAGGTGGGCCCACGGCCTTGCCTCTCTCCAGGTCCCGGCGCCCCGGCTCGCTCTGTACCTCAGCCCTAGGCTGATCTCCATGCCGCCCCCTGCCAGCCTGCCACCTCGGGCAAGCGTCTGGCCCCTGCATGTCGGATCCCACCAGCAGAAAGAGCAGAGGAGAGGGGCCCAGAAGCTGCCAGGCCCTCCCCTCAGCCCTCTGCGTGCTGCCCACCCACCCGATGCACCGGCTGCCTGGAAGTCAGTCCGGAAGGTCGGGGTCCCCCTGCTCTGCCCCCAGCTCCAAGGCCGCCCCACCCCCAGCAGCTGTGGTGACGCCAGCCCTCGCCCCACCAGCTCTGCCGAGGGCAAGCAGGTCCAGGAGAGGGAGGCTTGGGTTCTGGCATTTTCCTTCTCATTCTCTTCTTTTGACTTTCTTACCAGCTTTTAAGAAGGCCCTTTGCTGTAGGGGAAACCAACCTGTTCGTAGATCAGACGGGGCGGTCAGGGAAGAAGCACTTCGCACCCAGAGCCGGACACTGAGGATGCCCCCGAGGATGCTGTGAGGGAGCTACTGTGGCCCCACTGCTCAGGGGAGGACACTGATGCCTACACGGGCTGGGAACCTCGTGGGCGGCTCCACTGTCTGTAAGTGGCAGGGGCAGGGTACACATCCGGCCCAAACACCTCTGAAATTCATGCTCTCTGTCCAGGACTGTGGGCCTGGAACTGGGCTGAGCCCTTCCCGGAGGCTCGGCCCCACCTTTTGACCACCTCGCCCATCCCTTCCGGATCGGCCCCTCAGCCTGGCTGCTCGGGGCTCCAGGAGTCCAGGCCACATGGACCCCTCATGCCTTCACGGAAGCATTTGGTGACGTTGGTGTGGCGGTGATCGTGCTGAGACTTTCCGCTTGAACCCATGAGAAGCCGGTCCTTCCTGACGAAACCTGACAAGCATTTCCACCAGGGTGACGGCCGAGAAAGTGGGCCTGAGAGCAGCCATCTGATGTTCAGTCTGATGTCAAACTGTAAATATGCCTGGATGACTGACTAGACATATTGAGGAAAGTGAAAATCCAGGAGAAGTAAAGATCCAAGTGTGATAAACAAAACTTGGAAAAGATTAAAGCATAGAAAAGTGTTTTATGACCTCACGGTAAAGACCAACTTCTGAAATAAAACAAAAACGGAGACATAGAGGGGAAAGATGATCAATATGGATGTATCCACATATAAAACTCTCCTCTGAAAAGGGACCATAAACACACAGTTGAAAGATAAGTGATTTCCCGACAAAAGACTTCCACAGCGTGTAGCAGATAACAGATCAGTAGCCAGAATACATAAAGAACACCTACAAGTCAGTAAGGAGACAAACAACCCAACGGGAAAACAGACCAAACCTATAAAGGGTTCACAAAAGAGGAAATCACAATCACAAATACATATAAATACTTGTTCACTCGCATGTGATGGTTAACTCAGCATTAGTTGAAACAGCATTTGCACACCTATCAGGACGGCGAAACTCCAGAAGTCTGACAATTCCAAGGGAAGGAGCGCGTAAGGTCCAGGAAGGCCTGCCTGTGTCGGCGTGAGCACACGGTAGCACAGTGCTGGAGTCAGCTAGAGGCGTGAGACCCTGCAACTTCCCACCCACGCGTGCGCCCTACAGAAGTCAGGGGTGGGGGACAGCACGACTGTGTGGCGAAGGGCCCAAACCCTGGGCAGGCTCCCTGGGGTGCCTCCCGGCCATTTAGCTCTAAGCAAGCCACGCACCTTCTCTGCCTCTCGGTTTTCTTAGCTGCGAAGTGGACGCTTCCCCTCCGGACTTCACTGTGCAGGCTCCACGGGAAGATGTATGTAGAAGTACTCGAACAGCACGCACCGCACAACAAGCCTGACGAAGGACAGTTACTTTCGCTGTGAGTCGTAGCAGCAAACGCTAGATGTGCGCCAAATGCCCATCGGTGCGGGAAGGAATGTGTGCGTTTGAAGATCTTCACATGATGAAGTGCACAGCAGCCCTTAAAAACGTAAGAAATAGGGCGCCTGGGTGGCTCAGTCGGTTGAGCGTCCGACTTCGGCTCAGGTCAGGATCTCGCGGTTCGTGGGTTTGAGCCCCACGTTGGGCTCTGTGCCGACAGCTCGGAGCCTGGAACCTGCTTCGGATTCTGGGTCTCCCTCTCTCTCTGCCCCTCCCCCGCTTGTGCCCTGTCTCTCTCTGTCTCTCAAAAATAAATAAACGTAAAAAAAGAATTTTTTTAAACGTATGCAATAAACCTGAATTCACAACAGGGATGAATCTTAAAGATAAAATGTTGAGGACAAAGAAATTCCGGAACATTACACCATCATCCCAGTTATGGGAATGTTTAAACACAGAAAACAATAGAACATATTGTTTATGGTCCTTGCATGGAGAAAGGTATAAAACGTGGACTGATTTCTCCCCAATTTATGACTGTCAGTTGCTCCCAGGAAGGGACTTTTTTTTCACTTGGGGCAGCTGGTGACTAAATCCTTTCTGGTTCTCTGGGGTTTGTTCTCAACATTTTTCTTTTCCAACAAAGCCCCTTGCGGTGTCCCATCACGCTCGGATGTTCCCAGTACCCCCATCCCTGGCCCCCCCCACCACCCCAGCTCCTACACTGCCCACAGCTGCCCTGCTGTGCCCCCTCGGGGTCTCCCTATCTGTTGTGCCCTCTCCCTGGGCACTCCCTATCTGTTGTGCCCTCTCCCTGTACCCCCAAAAACCCGCTACCAGTCAGATGTCAGCTCGAAGCCTGCTGTCTCGGCCAGCTCGGGCCGCCCTCACTAAGCACCACACCAGCCGCCCAAACCACGGTATTTATTATCTCCCAGCCTTGGAAGCCGGAAGCCTGAGACCCTGGCGAGGACAGGGCTGGCCCTCCTGAGGCCTCTGTCCTGGCGTGTGGATGGCCGTTCCCTCCCCGTGACCTCAGGAGGCATCTCTGTGCCTGTCTGTGTGCTGGTGTCCCCTTCTTGTGAGGACAGCAGTCACACTGGATCAGGGCCCCGGTGACCTCCTTTACCCTAATCATGACAGTAAAGACCCCCTTCCAGGGCACATTCGGAGCTCCTGGAGGTTAGAATTCTGAGGGGACGCCACGGGGCCCCCATGCCACCTGTGAGCTCGCACACCCTGGGCATCGCGTGGTGGGGGCACTTACCGCCATCGAGCCTCCTTGCCACGGCTCTGTAGAGCCCCCACCCCGGACTCACACCCTGCGTGGCTCACAGCGTAAGCAGCATCTACAATGGTACCGACCGCGGCAAGAGACCTCAAACTGGGCTTGCTTGGGATGATTCTCTAATTGATGAGGGAGGGAATGGGTCTCACCCCGTGCTGACCCCGTTCCCTCAACCGGGCACCGGCCCAGCCCCGCCCTAGTCTACCCAGGTGAATGCGCTCGCTATTAAAAACCAGAGATCGGCTCCAAACCTCAGCGGACTGGACCGTGTGTGAGCAGCACCGGCCGAGCGGCCCTGCAGACATGTCAGAGAAGGGGGATGGCAGGTCCCCAGCAGGGCCAGACCAGCCACACACACCCTCGACCCCCCTTCTGTCCACATGGCCTGCCCAGGGAAGGGGCCTCTCCCGACAGGGCGCAGCACCGGCTTGCGTGAGAGAAAAGCGACCACCGTGAAGTCAGATGCAGCCGGGGAGACCAGCCGCCCAGGCATCCGGTCGGCTGCCCGTCGGTTTCCCAGCCCTGTGAGGCCGACCTCCCCGCCCCTCCCCTGCCCCTGACCCTGCGCGTGGGAACAAACCATGCGACGGGGACTCATGGTCACCCATGACCATGTGCATCTGCACCTCTGGCCTGAGCCCTGGACCCAGGTCCTGCCAGAGAACGGCATCCCATGTGTGCCTGGCTAAACCTCCACCCTCGGGTCCTACTTGAGCCCAAGAGGCTCAGTCCTCCCTCCGCTGCCTTCTGCTGAGAGCCTCCCAAGCTCCCACATGCATCCAGAGGGGCTCCGCCTGGCACCTGGGCTCATGGTCCCTGTAAGGGACACTTAGCAGAACATGAAATGCCCCAAGACACAGCAGAGACGGCAGGGGTCACTACTGGAAGTTGGGGAGGCTGAAAACCAATCAATCAATAAGGATTCCCATCCTCCTACTGCCCGGCCTCTGAGACCCCTGCTGTGCCCATGAATGAACGCTCACACTGGCTCCCCAGAAGCAGTTTGAGACAGAGAGGCGTGTATGTAGGTTGAGGCACTCCAGACAATGCCTGTAAGAGAATAAGAGATACGGGACACGGCAGAGGAGAGGCTGAATGCTGGCATCTTCCATGGAGGCTCAGCTCATCCCACGGGGAGCTCTGGGGCTGAGAGGGACCTGCAGAGTTGGCCCAGACTGGGTCAAGGCTGTCGCACCCGGACCAGATGCTGGAGGAGGCCTGCCCCAGGGAGAGGGTGGGCGGGGTGAGCCAGCCCCCTCTGCTGGAAGGCAGGGCCCGCCGAGGGCCCCGCAGTGAGCAATCAGCTGCCTCCGCTCTGTGCGGTGGGGCAGCGGACGGCACAACCCTACATCTAAGACATGATCCTGTTGTCAACAGTACAGCAAAGGGAGCATCTGGGGAGGTAAGGCCAGGTGGCCAGACCTCAAGGAGAATCACCTTGCCTCAGCTGTCAGGCCGTGAAGACACAGGACCTGGGGAAGCCGAGAATTTGCCCCACGTTCTCTTCTTCCCACCTTTTCCCCTTGGAGGCCACATCCCGACCACCTCTACCTCTCAGCTCCCGGCAAAATCCGGGCCCCCACAGTGCGTTCTTCTGTCTGGAACACTCTTCCCTTGCCTCTCTCCCTCCCTAAAGGGCACTTGTTCACGCAGCCTTCACTGATGCTTCATATGAGTCTAGGCGTCGCTGCTTTGTGTTCCATAAACACGTCCCACCTGCCATTCAAAGAGCCAACTACTGTTTGTTGAGTGACTGCATGAGTGTAACGACTTCTGTACAATTGTAAAGATCGCCTCAAAAACAAAAGACAGTAGAGCTTCACTTTTAAGTTTTGCCGAACAGAAGAGAGAGTCAACCCATGTGGGTGGAACCGACCAGACATCAGAAATGACTGGGGATGCCAGAAGGGGCTGATGGGACCAGGCGTCCCTAAGGTGGAGAAGCCGAGGCCTCAGCCCCAGGAAAGTCCGTCTTCTTTGCTCGTTTTTCTCCCACAAGCCCAGCGCAGCTGCCTCAGGCTGCCGCGACGGGGAGAGGTCCTGGAAAGCACCTTTCAGCTCCTCCTTACCCTGTCAGCCTTGAGAGGTGAAGGGGCCACAAATAGCAGGATCCACGGCTCTGGTCAGCACTGCTGTGTGACTCTGTGGTCCCGGGGCTCTCTCCGTGGTCGGACGGAGGAGGAGACGTGTGACAAACACCGTCCCCACCATCACCATCCCAGCTGTGAAGGGCCCGTCCTCGGCGTCTCTGCACATAAAGAATGCCTTCGGAAATGCCAACATTATTATCATTTCTAAGTGACACCCAGCAACTGTGCGGTCACCCCTCCGAGCCTAATCTGAACTGACAGCTTTTCTGGAAAGAATGCCCAAGTCATCCATCCACAATTTTCCATGAAATATGTGTCATTAAGATACCAGCTGGACAGGCGGGGAGTCAACCATCTCCCTGTGGAAAGCGGATGGAGGGCAAGCTGGGAAGCAGGTGCCCGGGCCGTGCTCCCAGCGCTGCACCCACGCGCTGAGTGACCTTGGACAAGCCATGTGGCCCCGCTCTGGTTTTGTTTCCTCACCTGTACAAAGAGAATGCGAGATGGACTTAAGCCAGGACGCTGGGCGCTGGGCGGGTAAAGGCATCCAGGGGGAGTCCCCTCGACACCGTGCACATCTCTGGACACAGGCACGGACACCAGCACCAGTGACACTGATGCCTGGCCCCCCGCCAGCACCAGCAGCGACGTGTAACAGGAGCACAGTGATACCAGCAGCTCCCGCAGCCCAACGTCGCCACCACTCACCTACTCAGTGGGGTTTTTTCAGTGACAAGAGCTTCATTAAGTGCTTTAAATAATTAACGCCTTCGTACTCATAATCCTAAGTGATAGACCACATATCACTGTCCCCACTTTACACACAAGGAGCCCGAGGCACAGAGAGTTTAGGTAACAAGGCCAAGGTTACAGAGCTAAGAGTTACAGGAGCCCAGTCGTGCCCGGGCCACGCAGGGTTGTCCATCTGCACGATGACCTACTGCTTCCCAGGTTGAGTCCTTCAAACGCACGAGAACAAGAGAGGGTAGAGGCACTGCCCGAGGAAGTCACGGCAGACTGCCTGGTGGAGGGAACACCTCTGCCGAGACCGAGGGAGAGTCGGCATCTGTGGTGGGAGGCAAGGAGGTCTCCCACAAAGTGAACAGAATGAGCAAAGGTGTAGACTGGCATTGCTGTGGGCAACCTCCACCCTCCTCCTCCTCTAGCCATCTTCCTTCATCATCACCACCAACACCATCGCCATTGCCATCACCATCATCCCCATTGTCACCATCACCATCATCAACATCATCACCACCAACACCATCGCCATTGCCATCACCATCATCACCATTGTCACCATCACCATCATCAACATCATCACCACCAACACCATCACCATTGCCATCCCACCATCATCTCCATCACCATCACTTTCATTATTATCACCATCATTATCATCCCCATCATCACCACCATCATCCTCACCAACACCCTCATCATCGCCCTCATCATCACCACCACCATTGTCGTCACAGACCTGATCGTCACCACCATCACAAGCACCATCTCGTCATGTTGCCAGATGAGCAGGCCGGTTGCAGGGTATGGGTTTGACATCTTTCCAGGCAAATTCATTCCTTCTTCACTGAAAGTGCCTAAAAATTCATCACGAAGTAAAATTTGAATCAGAAACCAGCATTATGTCAGATAAAGCTCTTCTTTAAACATCCAGAACAGATTTCATTTTTCCCAAGCCTCCATCAGAAATGGATGTTTATGAGTAGAGTTGGCCACTTCCAATGTCATAATGGAATCAGGGGCTCCCAAATCCCAAAAGTGCAGCCACCAGCTGAGAGCAACAAGTCTGCCTACCAAGGCAGGAAATGGGTAAATATTTCTAATTTTATTCCTCTTCCAAGGACTGGATCAATTATTATCAGCTCCCTAATCCCCTTATCACCATCTCGTGGTTCTGGGAAAACAAAATAACAAAACGAAACAAAACAAAAACCTGGAAAGAGGGAATCCAAAGGCCCATCAAAATCTCCCCAGTGGGGGAAACACTCGGTCTAGCTCAGTATGATCGTCAGGATCTTAACCAGGGACAAAAAGGGCTGAATCTTGAGCAGATACCCCTCCCCATCAAGTCAGGCTCCGTGGTGATGCCTTCCAGCAACTTCCCGCGGACCTGGCCCTGCTGAACTTCCCACCCAGCTGAGGAAGGGCCAGAGCAGGAGATGCCCCCCCGTGCCTTTGGGAGGGGTCTAAACAAACACACAGTTGCTTGACTTCTTCCAAATGAAATTGAGTTTTATATGTCAGCATTTGGCCAGGAAGGAAAAATAAATGCCATTGAAGGCCAAGAAGTAGGATGGTCTGGACAAGAGAATCATGGTTTCTCTTGGCAGAGAAATGAACCTTCCCTGCACAGCTAAGTGCCACCATCCTCTGTCTAACCACCTGTGGCTTCTTGCAGCAAATGTCCTGGAAGGGACCCCTGATGCCCTGAGGTTCCCTCCACCACACGGGCCTCTCAGCATTTCTTCTCTCCAGGGATCAGGGCCAGGGTCCCGGCCACTGCCTCTCACTGATTTCCATCACCCCGTTTCCCCCGTGGGGTTCTGCCCTCAGCCACATGGGCATTTGCCTGGGTCCTCACCCCTCCAGCCCCCTCTGGAGACAGCCACCCCGCCTGTGCTCAAGATGCCACAGAAGGGATCCTGGGGGCGGAAACACAGTATTTGAGCCTATAAGTTTCTGGCTTCAGAACCTTATGTGGAAATCCTAATCTGGCAGCTGCACCGCACAGAGGCCCCAGCAATCTTTCCGCTTGGATCAAGCTAAAAGAAGGTGGTTGCAACTCGAATCACGCCTCCCGGAGCCCAGCCTGATCTCGGTCCCCAGCACCCCTTCACTCGGTGGTGTGCAGCTGGCCAGCCCTCCTGACCTCCCTCCGCGTCCACTGGCAGGGGCCTGGTCAGATGCCCACGCACACTCACCGGACGGTCGCACAGCCTCTCGCCGGCATACGTCTGGCCCCTTCTTCCATGTGTTCACACGGAGCCGGAAGCAGCTTTATAAAACGGAATTCCAATTCTGCCCCTTCTTCTCTGGGCTCAGTCTTCAACATGGCCTGTGATGTCTGCGGCGTCGAGCCCCAGGAGGCACACCTTCCAACAGCCGAACCAGCTCCCGGAAGGATCCATGCCCTGGCAGTACAGCCCCCAGGGCCCCCACACTGACCCACAGCAGTGCCCTCTCGTCCTCCCTAGGGGCTGACTGGAGAGCTTCCCCAGGGCCTGGACGCCACCTGCTGGCCCCACCCACCTCAGGAGCCTCCCCAGAACCTCACCAGGAGCCTGGATGGCACCTGCTGGCCCCACCCACCTCCCCAGAACCCGGACGGCACCTGTGAGCCCCGCCCACCTCCCCAGCAGCCTCCCTCACCTGCTTCTTTATTCTCACAGTGGGCATCCAGACAGCACTAATGACAGACCCTAGGGGCTGCCGATGCCCGTTTCCTGGTACTCAGCCCTGGGCACTCCCCGCCCCTTGGGTGCAGGCGGGACTTGCTTGAGGCGGTAGGAGGCGGCACGGCAGCCCCCGTGCCATTTCTGAGATTGTGCCGCGTCAGACTGTGAGGGGGCCCCGCCAGCAGGCTCCCCTGCTCTGAAGAAGTGAGTGGCCGTGTTGGGGAGGCCCACGTGGCAAGGGACGGAGGGTGGCCTCTGGCCACAAGGAGCTGAGTCTTGCCAACAGCTGGGTGAGCTGGGAAGCAGACCCCCTCGCCCCGGCCCAGCCTCAGATGAGAACACAGCCCGGCCCGGCTCTCCTGGGCTCCAGACCACAGACTCTGTGTCCCTCCAAGCCCCTGATGCCTGCAGTGACCGATGACAAGCGTCTGTCCCGTACCATGCGCTGACTACGTCAGGAATTTGGGAACGGAAAGGTCTCTCCGCGTAACGGGAAACAAACAGGCAAGCGGACCGCGGCGGCTCCTGGGGCCCGCCCGCGACGGAGGGAGTGGGAGGCCTTGGGAGGACGGCGACTCTTGGGACCCTTCCTGAGCATCAGAATTGGCGTCTCAGTAGAAGTAAGGAGGGGAGCTCAGCAAACGGCGCCCACCCCCGGCTTGCAGGGAGCTCGCACTGGGGAGAGTGAGTCACAGGGATTTCACGTCCTGGTGCAGCCGCGGACAATCAGTGGGAACTGGGACACCCGTGAGGAATTAGCGCTTCAGGCCACGGGTTTGGAGAGGAGGAGGCAGGAGCAGAGCATCAGGGGGGCGGGTGGGGGCTCGCCCCGAGGCAGGGATCGCCGGGCACCCCCGCGTGGCAGCCAGGGTCCCCGGCGCACCGTCTCCCAGGCCCCTCCGCTCTGAGCCCTGGGGGTTTGGTGGAGACCCGCCTTCTCTGTGAGTTGAGCGGGCTCACTTCCCCCTCTCCCTGCAGAAATGAAAGGTGTGATGCTTAGGGCTGCAGCGGCGACAGCTTCCAAGCAGCCGACCCAACAGAAGAACACCAGGGAAAGAAACCTAAAGAAGACTTTGGGGACACGGAGGCTGTGACGTGCGGCCAGCCCAGGGCCCTGTGGACCTCATGCCATCGGAACCCGGCTGGGCCAGGCCCTGGAGGAACAGCCCCACACCTGCCAGGTGTTCGGGACACCAGCTGAGGCTGATCCCCGGGCCGCTGCCACCTCCCTCCGCCCCTTTGGGCGTTAAGGAGGGACACCGCTACCCCAGGGGACCGTGGAAAGAGAGGAACAACATTTGGGAAAGCACTGGGTGAACACCCTAATTATTTCTAGGTGCCATGGTAAGAAAGCCATATATTTTGAATAGGCTTTATTTTTTACAGCAGTTTCTGGTTTATGGGACAGGTGTGTAAAGCACAAAATTCGGAAAACGGCCTTCGTCTCACTGAGGCTCCACCCTCCTCCCAGAGTCCCCAGTGTCCCCGAGGGGCTGCGATGGGCAGAAATTGGCAGCGTCTGCTGCAAGTTTGCTGTCGGGGCCGTTGGGCCGCAGACCCCCGTCCACCTGTGAGAAGCTGGTGACCGCCCTTGGACACCCAACGGAAGGATGGAAGTTTATCCTCTAGGGAAGGTGGAAGTAATCGTGTCTGTCCTGGCCCCATGAGGCCCGGCCGAGAGCAGCGCCAGCCGAGAGCCAGGGCTCGAGCTGGAGTTTGCACGGAGCCTCCCAAGATCCGAGCCCGGGGGGGGGCACTGGGGAGGCCTTCCCGGGAGCTCGACCAGCCTGGAGCAAAGACCTGAAGTCATGGCCTCAGGGCCCCCCAGGAGGTGGCCAGACTGGACCGGCCCACGTGCAGCCCGCAGGCAGGCCAGCCTCATACCACGCACGTCCCCCACTCGGGCTCTGAGCGTCCCTTCCTCATACAGCACCCAGCCCGGGGTCCCCCGACACTGACGGGAGCATCTGCTGTGGGAAGCAGAGCCCGACTCCCGCAGATGAAAACAGCTTGGAAGAAATGGACCGTGCAGGTAGATGAGGGTCTCCCAGAGCGAGGGTTGGGGCCCTCAGAGGCACAGAAGAAACACGAGCAGGAAGCGACAAGAGGAGCCAACCAGGCGAAAAGGCGCTCGGGGAGACAGAAGGCACGACAGCGGAGGTGAAGCCACGTGTACAGGCCGAGCGGGGGGAGGGAGGGACCTTCTCCAGCAGAGCAGATTCAAAGGAAATAAAGGGCCCATCCTGGAGGACGACTGTCTTAGTAACAGGAAGCAGAGAGAATCGAGACAGCAGAGGGGGGATCCACCCCAGAAATGACTCAATAAATTGTCCCCAGTGGAGGGGCCCTGGGTGGGCTGAACCGGGTCCCCAGAGCCACACGCTGAGTCCCACCCCCAGGGCTGCAGGGTGACTGTGCTCGGAGGTGGGTCTTTGCCGAGGTGGCTGAGGTAAAAGAGGGCCCTGGGGGCCCCGATCCAGGGTGACTGGTGTCCCCACAAGAAGGGGAGACCAGGATGCAGACACATGCTGGAGGGCGACCACGTGAGGACATGGGGCGGGGGTGGGGGGGAGGACACCATCCACACGCCAGGAAGAGGTCTCAGGAGGACCCGCCCTGCCCACTCCTGGGTCTCGGACCCTCAGCCGCCGAGGTCGGAGAAGTAAATCCTGTGGTTAAAGATGGGGGCCTGTGTGCTTTGTTAGGGTGGCCCCAGCTGACCCCCACAGGCTTCCAGGTTCACTGGGCCCTCTGGGAAGTCGGCACCTGGAAGAAAGTCCACCCACAGCAGGGCACATACACGGAGAGAGAAAGAGAAAGAGAAACCTACCCAGCTCCCAGACGGAGCAAGAAACAACCAGCCAACAAACAGGCTTTGCCCAGAAGACGGGGAATCAAAAGGTCATCGGTGTTCTGAGCAGGGGGCTGGGGACCGGAAGCCAAGCATGGGAGGCCTG
This sequence comes from Acinonyx jubatus, assembly GCF_027475565.1. Taxonomy (NCBI): domain Eukaryota; kingdom Metazoa; phylum Chordata; class Mammalia; order Carnivora; family Felidae; genus Acinonyx; species Acinonyx jubatus. The sequence continues at coordinate 2,338,662 of NC_069394.1, forward strand.
ACTGCTCAGGGAGCTCGGTCCGCACCCCAGGAGCCCGGCCAGTCACGGACTTAGCGAGGGTGAGCGTCAGCGCTCACCCTCCGACGGCCCAGACACCCCCATACCCTTCCCCGGGGGATCCCTGTGAGCCACGCGGAGCAGCAGGCAAGGCCCCAGGGCTCCCAGGACCAGCAGCAGGACCGGGCAGAGGAGAGCAGACCCCGTGGAGAGGGAAGCACCAGCGTACGGGAAGTATTTACCCAACTGCTGGGGATTGGAGGTGGGATTAGCGCTAAGTGTACAGAAAGCTAAGCAAATGACAAAGTAAGACCCTTATCCACTCCCGTGACAGCGCGGCGTCTCACAGAAGAAGAGAAACGAGGTGGCGGCAGGGGGCTCGGTGTGCAGGCGGGTCCACGGCTGGCCGGCGTGCGCTGAAATGGAGACATCCTGGCCCCCGGAGGGCAGGGTCCGGCAGGCACATGGGTGAGTGGCCGACAGAGCCCCAGATGAGAGGAAAATCGAGAAGCACCTTGTGTGGCCAGTTGGAGATAAGGAGAGAAAATGCCAGGTCATCCGGGAGGCCGTGGGAGTATTGGCCTCTGGGGGCGGGCGATGGGGAGGGGCAGTGCCGGGCAGGGGTCTCGGGCTGGTCTGGCACAGCCTGCGGGCTGGGGACGTCTGATGGCCTAGCTTGCGTCCTGGAGCTGCCATACCGAGGGATCATACACGATCTACCCTCTCCTGGTTCTGGAGGCCGGAAGTCCCAAATCAAGGTATCGGAGGGCGGGGCTCCCCCAGAGCCTCTGGGGAGTGAGCTTCCGGCCTCTTCCAGCTTTGGGGGCCCAGACCTCCCTGGCTTGTGACTTCGTTGCTCTGTCTCTGCCTCGATCTCCACCTGGGCTCTCATCTCAATGCGTCTCTCCCCTGTGTGCCTCTCATAAGGACACTTGTCATTGGATTCAGGGACTGTCAAGATATTCTCATCTCAAGACCCTTAACCCAATTACATCTGCAAAGACTTTTTTCCCCAAACAAGTTCACGTTCGCTGGTTCTGGGGGTCAGGTGCAAACATCGCTGGAAGGACAACATTTATTCCCCTGTAATAGTCTTGATTTAAAAAAATCAAGACATCTCGCTCAGATTCCCTGCACAGTATCCATTCCTCCTGCTTGAATGCCTCTGGAGACGGGGGGCTCACTGCGTTCCATCACTAGACAGCTTGGCTGGAAGCCTGTCTTCATGATGGGCTACAGCTGCCTCCCTGATGCCTCAGCCTGCCAGCTCCAGGGCCGCCCCTGACTCGCCCCTGGCCCACATGGAGCCCCGGCTCCCCTGCCCTAGGCACACGGCCTGGCCGGGCATCGATGCTCCGTGCGTATCTGGTGAGGCATGCCCCTGAACCCTGAACTTCCGATGGCGAAGCTCAGGCCCGGGTCGCAGTCGCTGTGCACAGGGTCGCACGGCAGACACCGCGGCGTTGACCTGGGGACCGGTCTCTTGCTCCCCCAGCAGCCTGGGGCAGCGGCCCGTCTCCCTGTCTCCGTGGCACCACGGTCCCACACGCCCACCCGCTGCTCCGCCCCGCCAGCGCTCGCTGCGCATCCCACGGGTCCCGGCACCTGCTCACGGGGACGCACCCGTCCCCCTCCTCTGCCGTCACCACAGGGCCCGTTCACCTCACTTCACACGCATCCAGCGCTGGGATGTCTGCGGGAGGGCAGTCCAGCCCTGGGAGCCGTCCACCCTCCTCCACGAGCCTCACACAGCAGTGCCCACGCCCTGAGTCATTCACTCGAAAGCATTTCTGCTGAAATTTCGAACAACCATGCAAACCAGAAGCTGCTCTCACAGAGAGGGCATCTGGGGACCATCAGGCACACCCGTACAGGGCAGCAAGGAGGACCCCTTTGATGGAGGACCCCCCCCCCAACAGATCCCTCTTCTTGCCCCGATGCTGGGGGAAGAGCTGGGCGCAGTAGGCTTGGAGGCGGTGTGGGCCCGTCCGTGGGGCACAGCAGGCTGCTAGGGCCTGTCACCTGCCCACCCTTCATCCGACTTTCGTCCAACAAGCATCTACCCAGCATCCACCTGTGCAGGAGACGGCAGACGCTGACGAGGTCAGACTGATGCTAGAAGGCCCCCTGGACGCTGTGGCTGCTTGGAGACGGCGCTGGGAGGGGTGAAGAGTGGGGGGCAGAGAGACCAGTGGCCAGAGGTGGAGACACGGGTGGGAGGCCGCACAGCTCTGCCCCCAGGCCTCCAGTCCCCGCATCCTGGCCCCAGCACTCACTGGCTGTCCCAATGGCTGTGTGGGGAGCCCAGACTGTGACGGGCCCTGTGTGTTTGTAAGTGAGGGCAGGACAGTGAACTTTGGAATATCCACCTGATGGGGGAAAACTCGCAGGGCTGAGTGATGTGGGGGTGAAACCAGCCCAAAGCGCCTGAGGGCGAAGTGGATGGAGCCTCCTCCTGGGGTGTGGAGGCTGGATGATGCACTCGCTGGGCCAGGGCGTCTGGGGGGCCCTGTGGGGAGTCGAGTTCACCGGGTGTCTCTGGGAACCAGCGGGAGCCGGCTGGACAATCACCTCTGCAGCTCGTGGCGGCGGACCCAGAGGAGCCCAGGGCTGACGGAAGCCGCGTGGGGGCCCCCAGGGCGTGAGGGGACCGGGAGCACCTGGGGAGGACCCCCACACAGCTTCCTTCTGCCCGGGAGCGCCTCTGACACACCCCACTCACCCCCACTCAGGGCTTGGGCCACAGCCTCCCCCCCAGCTGGCTTTCGGGCCATCAGACAACCCCTCCTTCTTCCCCACACAGCCCACCTGCCTGGGCACCCGCGCCCCTGCTTCCCTCTCCCCTCCCTGCTCCCTCCCACCCGCTGATCCGTGGACCGTCCTCGTCCTCTGCCCTGTGTCCTTCCTGCGGCACCCAGAGCTCCCTCAGTAAGCCTGACTCAGCCCTACCCCTCCCCGCCCAAACTCTCACAGCCTCCCACCCCTCTTCCGCGGTCACGAGCCGTGACATCCACAGGACCGCCAGTGGTGCTGGAATGTTCTGGTCCCGCCTGCCCAGCGGGGCAGCTGCCAGCCACATGCGGCTAGTGAGCACTGGTGCAGAAGAAGTGAATTATTTTAAGGTTTTTATTTACTTATTTTTAATTTTTTTTAATGTTTGTTTTTGAGAGGGGGGGGTGTGAGCAGGGGAGGGGCAGGGAGAGGGGGGGAAAGACAGAGGATTTGAACCGGGCTCTGTGCTGACAGCGGACAACCCGACTCGGGGCTTGAACTCCCAAACTGTGAGATCATGACCTGAGCCGAAGTCGGATGCTCAGCTCGCTGAACCACCCAGGCACCCAGGGACGGCTGGAGGCGGCCGTGTGGGCAGCTTGGGGCGGGGCTCCTGTGGCTAAGTGGGAAAGAGGACTCTGCCAGGGAGGAGAGGTGCCAGGGGCGAGGCCACAAAGCCCCGCCCGCCCTGCACCACCCACACGGCAGCCTCCAGCCACGGGTGGCTCTTCACCCTCAAATCTGAATGAATTAAAATTAACTGTCATTCTCTGCGGAGAAAAGCAGGAAGGCGCTGCATGCCTCCACCAGCCGTGTCACTGGCAGGCAGGTCCCCGGAGCTCAGGGCAAGGCATGGCGAGGAGGCCAGAGTCAGAGGGCAGGGAGGGGGGGAACCAGTCCTTTGAGGTGGGAGGAACAGCAGATTGGGGAACCTCAGCAGGTGCAGGGTTTGGATCCTCGGTGCTGATGACAGAGACTGGGTGGTGGGGCACTCAGCTCGACCCAGACTCAGCCACACGCCCCCGTGGCATCGGTGAGCCACGCCCAGTGAGACTAGAGGACAGTCAGCAAGGAATCGACCGAGCACCCCACTTCTAGTGAGGAAGGGGGCCTGTATGGTTAGAAATAACAGAAGACAGGACAAAGGAAAAATGGATTCTTTGGGATTTATGAAAGTGAAAATGTGCGTCAAAAATAAACCCTAAGATGAAAATCAATGTTCCCTTCCAAGAAATTAAGAAATACGTATCAAAAGCTTTAGATGGGGGCGCCTGGGGGACTCAGTCCATTAAGCATCTGACTCTTGGTTTCGGCTCAGGTCATGATCCCGGGGTCGTGGGACTGAGCCCCACGATGGGCTCTGTGCTCTGAGTGTGGAGCCTGCTTGGGATATTCTCTCTCTCTCTCTCTCTCTCCCTCTGCCCCTGTCCCACTTGTGCTCCCTCGCTCTCTGTCAAAATAAAGAAATATTTTTTTAAAACCTTTAGATAAATTTACGTTCAGCCCAATATTTCCCTGTCATTTATCCGTCTGAGACAATAGTTCCCTGAATTGAGGGGAAAAAATAAGCTTTTGACACAAACATGCTCATTATGGCCTTATGTGAAAATATATGAAAATACCGGAAATAATATGAATGCTCACCCAGGGACAATTCCATAAGCAAGACTAATTCTTACAGTAAAAAAGAGGTCAATAAAAAGAATACGTAAGAGCACAGAAAATACGCAGGGAGCACGGACTGAAGACGCAGGCTGGACACACTAATTCCAGTCGTTCCAGAAACAGGAGCCGACAGAAGGAGAAGGCTGGAAGGAGGTTCCCTAAAATTACAACAGAGCGTGTATCCAGCCAGTGGCGTTTCTTCCTACACTTCTGGTTTTCAAACACTTTCAGTGAGTGTATGTGCCGCGAGTCCTGACGACACGTGCCTCCGGACGCGAGGGAATGAAGAAGACAGGTCGATGGTCTTTGCTGGTTCATTCTCCCCACCCCGCAGTCCAGGACTCTGTCATCCGGGTCCCAAGAGGGTCACGGCCTAGGGGTGCCAGGGACTGCGTGGTGTGGGGGACTTCCAGCAGAAAAGGCGTTTGGGGCAGACATGGTGGGGAGGAGGGCGTCTCGGAGAAGCCTGACTCGCTCTCAGGGGCCCCTGCGCATCTGAGGTCTTCTCGGAGATGGGGACCCGGCTACTCCCAGGACGGCCCTGAGAGTAACAGCCGTGGCAGGTGACACAAGAGTCCTCTGAGGTCACTCGGGGGACTTCGCCCACCCATCGCTGGGAAGGGGCAGGAGTCTGGGCCCAGATGAGGTGAGGGTGGGGCCACGGAGAGTCAACACCCCATCGAACAGGTGAGTCTCCACCATCCCCTGTTGGGGTGGGTGGCCACCTCCCATTGCCAGCGTGGGGGCCCAGGGAGGGGACACAGAACAGGAGGACTGGCCGGGAGGGGAGTGTGGCTCACGGTCAGGAGGCAGCCGGGCTCCGGGCGGAGAGGCTCTGAAATTCTCAGTCCTCACTACACAGCACAGTGTGCCTGACGGGCGGCTCTCCACAGGCTGAATTTCTTTTCTCTTCGTTTTTCTTCCTTTCAACGATCAGCAGTTGAAGAGGCTGGTTTTGAATGAGGAAGAGGAGGCCCATGCTCCCGGCGGTGGGTGTCCAGCAGGGCCCCCGAAACTGTGCAGGAAGACGGTGTCTCCCTGGGTGCAGAGGTGGGACACGGGGAAGGCGACCAGGGAGAAACACGCTCACCAGACGGACAGACAGACTCAACAGCGCCCACAGACAGAGGAGGAGACAGCCAGGCCGGAAGAGGCCTGGGAACAGCATGGGGAGAGGCGGGGAGGGGTGGGCCATCGGGGAAGGGAGGAAGCTCGGGCTGGCCATGGGCTGGGAGGCACAGCTGAGTCGTCCTCCCCCCCACCCCCCACACCTGGGTAGCTGGATTTGGTGCCTGGCCTCTAGGGTCTTCCTATCTCTCCGTCACTCTCCTGCCACCTGCCCATCACTGCCCACCACCTCGTGAGGACGCTCAAGCAGCTGTAGGGAGAGGCCTCCAGCTGCAGCCGCGTGGGGCAGGTCCTGGCCCCGGACAAGCCCTTGGACGGCAGCGGCCCTGGCCGGCTGACCACAGGTGTGTCAGCAGCGAAATAACCTCTGAATCAGGAATCGTCCTGGAACCAAACGCTACGGCAGTGATCCTGAGGCAGAGAGAGAGGTGGACACCTTGGGGACTCCAGGGTCAGGCCCGCGGTTCCAGGAGCCCTGCAAAGTCCCACACTGTCCAAGCAGGGATGGGCCGTCCAGCCTGACACTTGTTCACACACAGGGAGACTGGGGGCCAGGGGCCGACTCACTCAGGCCGCAGCCCTGGTGCGGCAGAGCAGGGGTAAGACGGAAACCCCACGCCTGTCCCCATCCTCAGCCCTGCCAAGGCTTCGGGGCGGGAAGAACCCTTGCTGAGTCAGGGACTCCTGAGGGATCCCAGCGGCAGATTAGGAAGCCAACAGCCTGGACCGGGGAGCTGGTTTGGTGAGTGGATAAATCCAGTGCGGGCAGCGGGGAGGAGGAGAGGCCCCAAGGTGAGGCTTCACCCCATGTCAGAAGAAGGGCCACCCACCTCCCACATGGGCAGGGACGGTGCCCCAAGAGCTGGGCCTGCCACCAGGACATGGGGCACAAGAGGGGATGTAGCCCGTGCTGGGGACATGCCCTCTATGTGTGTCCTCCTGGAGGGGGGAGGAAATGGTGCTCAGAGGAGTTTCCTGCCAGGGCTGCATCCTGGAGGCCCCCCTGGGAGAAGGGGTGAGGTCACAGGGGCTCTGGGGACTCAGGACGAGGCACAGAGAGGGAGTGCTCCCTCGTGGCACCTGTACCAACTGGTCATCCGCCCGCCCCGCCCCCAGGCCTCCACTGCAGTGACCAGACCAGGGAGGTGCTGGGATGCTAGGTCATTGGCCAAACCACGGGGCAGTCCAGGGGACCGGAGACGAGCACACACCCACAGGGGTACGGTCATCGGGTCCATGCCCGTCTTCAGGAGACTGGTCTGGGCCGCAGGAGCGGACAGGGTCCCTCTCGCTTAGCCTTGAGCCTCGTGCCCAGGACAGAGCCTGAAGCCCGCCCCGCCTTGGAAAAGTGCGCGTAGCACGAATGAATGAAAGGACGGCTGGGTGGGTGGGTGGATGAATGAGTGATCGAACAGATTTCAAAGTCCGCCCCCTCGGCTGCCCAGCTGTCCCTGCCCGCAGCCTGTTCCCAGCTCTCAGATTTCCAGAACGGAGAACACAAACCTGCCTCTGCCCCCGGCTTTGTGCGGGGCTCGGTGGGGGCGGGGGGCCACGTGACCCTCTGCTCCTTCCCGAGGTCGGTCCTCTCGGAGGGGCGGGGCTCCCTGCACCGCAGCCCCCAGAGGCCGCCCCTCCCCCCACCTTATCTACAACTGTTTAAATCAGTAAGTGGATTTGCTCAGGGGGCCATGCTGGCTGGGCCTGCGATTAATTCCCTGCTTTCTCCGCATCGGGGAGGGGATGCCCTTGAGTTGATGTCACAATTTTCTCTCTCCCCTAATTAAACAGAAAGCGTGGCCCGCGAGGGGTGGCGCCGGGGGCGAGAAAATGAAGAATTAAAGGCTCCTGCCTGCCCAAGTCCGGCGGTTCGGGGCTTTCCAGTTAGTATTTAAAAGCCTCCCCGCGCGTCTGCTGCACAGAGATAGGAGTGGAGGAGGGAACGCGATTTCCCCCGCGCACGCGTGTGGGGGAGGGGGCTCCTCAAAGCCCCGAAGCCCTTGGCTTAACGAGGCTGATCGGCCCCTCCGGCCGGCGTGAACGGGGCACAGTGAGGCTGGGCGACCGGGGAGGGCCCTTCCCGCCAAGCAGAGCCCCTTGGAGGGGGCCTCCTGGGGGCCGTGGCTCCGCATGTGGGGGTCTCCTGCAGCCCTGGGACTGGTTCCTGTTCCCCCGTGTCACGGCTAGAGAAACAGATCCGTCCAGGAGCTGGCCCGCCTCCTTGTCCCCCTGCGGGCCTGGGGTTGAGCGGGGTCTTTGGGTCCCTAGGCTGGACCCCGCTGGCCAGAGTGGCCACACCGCACGGCCTCACCCCGCCCTGGGCTGCTGGCCCCCCCGCACACATCCTTCCTGTAGCAGAACGCAGGGCCCACCCCGCCCTCTCGGCCCTCACTCGCTCCCTGCCCCTGCTGAGTCTTGTCGCAGAAGCATGCCTCCCCTGAAAGGCTGCTGAATACATTTGCCAGTCTCCCAGCCGTGTGTCCCTGGTCCTGCAGGCGTGTTCCGCAAGGACAGGGCACCAGGCTGGGCTGGCCCATCGGGTCCCCTGGCAGCAAACAGGCCGGCTCCAGGAAACAGCTGTCTGAGGGATGAATGAATGAGTGAATTAATCAGTGAATGAACTCCACTCTCCCAGCCCCGGACCTCCCTCTCCTTAGGACTTCCCTTTCCCCTGGCAGGGGCGTTTCAAGGGAAGAGGAGATGGTGGGGAAGGGGACAGCCACCCTGTGCTGCAGTGCGGGGGTCAGGCTGCTTAGGAGGGACGGGCCCGGGGCTTGATGGCCAGCGCTGGAGTGGGCGGCGGAGGGCGGGCCCTGCCGTGTGCCAGGCGGTTGGGGGGGGGGGGGCTTCAGGGGCAAGAAAGGCACAGCCTCGAGCCTTCGCCCCACGCCAGGAACATCACCAAAGGCTTGTCCCACAGTCTCTTTTCACCCTGCGTGGCTGGCCGGCCCACTGTGATCATTGTCACTTGGAGGAGGAGACAGGAACCCCGTTTGTCACAGGTCAGCACTTCGTAAGTGGCAAAGCGGGGTCTCGAGCCCAGTGACCTTCTTCCTTCACAAGGCGTCCTGGCCGGGGCTGAGGTCAAGCCTGGCCCTCCATCCCAAAGCCCCAGGACCCCCTCCCCCAGCACCCCCTTCCGCCTGCCCCGCCCCCACCCTCTGGAAGAAGCCGACAGGGGCAGCCGCCACAGTAACAGTGACCTGAGCCCGGGGGTTTCCCAGGGGGCAGCACGCAGCAGGCCCTGGGGCAGAGCTGCCCAAGTCCCCGCCGGCCGCCCAAATGCCAAACGCTTATTAATCTCACAGCGCGAGGCCCTCTGAAATTATTACCCTCGCCTTCCTCCGTCTCCTTTGTCTAGGACGTAATTGTCTGGGCCTACCTCTCCAATTCTGTAATTAATTGCTTTGGGGAAGGCAGCTCACGGCTTAACTCCTTCCCTTCTGTGTCTCCGACCAAAATCAGGTGGCGGGTGGCCTCCCGGCCTCTGCTTGCGCCCCGGCGGGGGTCGGGACCTGAGGCTCGAGGCCCGGCCCCGGCCCCTAGCTGCCAACCTCAGTTGGCCCCACTTCTCAAAAGCAGAGAAAAGCCCCTCCCTGCCAAAATGGTTAATTCATCTGCTCTGCTTAAAGCAACTCCAAATCTCTTGACAAGGATTAGACACATTCGAGCGTATCTGTCACGCTAGTCAGGCCACGGCAGGCCTGCCGGAGAAATGAAGAAATCAGGACGGAAGTACAGGGCAGGGGGCGGGGGTGGGGGGAAGGGCATGGCCTGGCTTGGGGGGCTGGGGGGGCAGGGGTTCTCGGGGCCCTGAGGGAAAGGGATAGCAGCCGCAGCACCCCAGGTTACCAAGGACAGGCCGCCGGCTTTGATGCTCACTCTGTGCTGGGACCGCTCTGAGCCTGCGGGGTCCGACAGAGTCTCCCGGCCCTGCGTGGGGTGCCAGGCACACCCAGGACAGAGAAGGCAGCTGCAGTTTTAAGAAACTGGGATTTGCAGCTACGCCGGCTCGTGCAATGCCCACGGTGCCTTTCTCACCGTGTCATCCCAGCGCTGCTCGTCCCTTGCTTTGCGTTTGCCCTACAATTGCCCATTTGCCCCAAGTCACACAGAACTTGCCCGGGAGCTGGAACGCTTTCGATGTTTTCTAAGATAACTGTGCTGTCCTTTGACCATCACCAGGAACTAGGCTTAGCAAGGATGCTAAGAAACCCCCCCTCTCCCAGTGACAAAACTGAGGCCAGGGGAGCAGCCCACGCTGCCGGGGTGTGGGGGGGGGGGGGGGCGGAGGGGTGCGGGCCAGGGCTCCGGCCTCGCTGGAGGGCGATGCCCCAGGGCTGCTCCAGCCTCCACAGCCCAGAGCTGACATGCCCTCCTCTCCCAGGAGTGGGAAGCGAGGCACTGGCCCTGGACGCGGAACCCGAGGGGGTGCCAGGAAACTCCGCAATCAAGATAAATACTATTTTCATGCAGTATGTGAAAAATACCGCACACACAACGGTCCAAGGTGAACAGAATATCAGAAGTTTAAATAAATAAAGATTGGATCCCATGGAGCTGGGACCAGGGAGAGTCAGTGCAAGAGGCTCGGCAATCCAGATGAACAGTCTTTCGATGCAACATTTTAAAAACAAAAGCTCCCCCTAAGGAACCCCTGGGGGGATAAACATCTACATTGTTAAATGGACACAGGGTCCACCACGCACGCACGCGCCCCCTTCACGCTAACCCCGGCCCTGGCCGATGCTGTATTGATTTAAAATATTAGTTTGCTCCGCGTGGATATATATGCATTTATTTTCATTCTTTTTTAAACGTAGCATTAAAAGGTCATTTGTCTCGGTCACCGAGTGTTGCGGTCCTCACATTAGCTCCAGCCCTGCACCCACTCCCGCCCTTTCCCCGCAGCCCAGCCCAGAGACCGGGACCCAGAGTGGGGACCCAGGGACAGTGATCCTCTAGGTGCCCAGGCGGCCCGAGGCCCCTCCCCCTTCCAGGAACCTTGCACCCGCCCCCACCACCCCCGCCCACCTCCCAGAGCACCCAGGACGGAAGCACTCCTGGAGGTGCCATCTTGGAGGGACCAAGGCGGCCTTGGGCAGATGAAGCCCGAAGCCTTGGGTTTTCCTAACACCCCTGCTGACCTGTTACGGCCGAGGCCCCTTGGGCAGGCTGCAGCAGGCGCTGGGCCCAGACACACAGGCTCCGGCCTGGCTGACTTCTCAGGCCTTGGAGAGGACAGTGGCCTGTCAAATGCAGTGGGACAGGGTGCGGAGCTGGCTCGGGAGGCCAGGCGGAAGGCCTACCTGTCCCGAAGGTGTGTGGGGTTCGGGGTGGATGACATAGAGCAGAGAGGGACGTGTTCTCAGCCCCTCCTCAGGTGACCTTGAACGGCCACTGCCCTGCTCTGACCCTCAGTCTCCTCGCCTGGGCCTCGGGTACCAGTGAGGCAAAGGAGACCCGTTCCGTGGGCACTGACCTTGTGTACAGCGGGTCAGCTGTGCAGGGTTTGGATGGCGAGACGCCGGGCAAGTTGCTGGCAGCCTCCACTCCCCTTGTCCACAAAAAGGGGCGAGGACAGCACCTGCTTCCCAGGGTTGTCTCAAAGATTAAATGAAGAGTGCCCGGCACATGGCGAGTGGCCATGAACGGGGCGGTCTGAGGGCTCCTGTCTATGCACTATCTCATCGTCCCGCAGCCTCGCCCTAGACACGAGAGGCCGTCGTAGGCAAGCGTGTGCTGGGCTGGACGGAGGACGCCATACGAATGCTATTTCCTCATTTCCAAATCTGCAAGCTGGCCCCACCCTCAGTGGCTGGGGTGGGACAAGTGGCCTTGAATAGTGGCCACGTTTTCCCCACTTTCCCCTGAAGCCCAGAGCCCACAAAGCAATCAGTCTTACATCTATCATAAGTTAATAATAAATGAATTTCCTTGATCTTTTTGCTGACACTGAGATCTAACGTTGCGGTGTCTGTGGCAATAATACATTGCAACAACAGATAATACCCCGTGTGACAGCTCAGCAGAAAAGCACGCACAGGGGACTCGATGTGCCTCGTGGGCACCTCGGCTGGCTGGGGGCGGGGGTGCATCTCCGTGCTGCCGGCCTGTGGAAATTCTTCCAGCAGGGCCCCGTCTCACATACACCATGGGGAGGGGAGGGCAGGAGAGGGGCCAGGCGTCCAGATCCCGGGGCTCTGAACCTGCCCTGCATTTGACGGTGGTGATCCCAGCACACCCTGGCCCCCAGGAGCCTGAGCTGCCCTTTCTGGAAAACACAGGGGTTAAGACAGGTGAGGAATGAGCAAAGGCTGAAGTTGGCATTTGCAGCAGGAGGTCCCTGAACAGCCAATGAAGACCCGTGACCAGGTGCGTCAGCACCTGAGGAGCAGGGGCCGGATAGGCCATGTGTCCCCATCAGAGCAGAAGCCCGTGGAGGAGCTCTGGCCAGGGCGCTGGGACAGGACTCCTGTGTGCTGGTGTCAGCGGGGGCCCACGCCCCAGCTCCGGCCCTGTGGAGACCCTGGCGGGGCTGAGGAGTGGGACACGGAGGAGGAGACCCTTCAAATGGCCTGGGGTCTGATCAGCCATCTCTTCCACTCCACATCACCAGGAGCCCCCAGACCTCAGAGCACCTGACGGCAGGCTACGTGGGGTGGCGGGAGGTCAGCTGGATCGGGCCACACTCAGGGAGCCAACCAACTCACTCTGGGGTCCGCGGGGGCTCCGCCTGGACTGGGTGACGGGACGAGCAGCTCTGGCCCACGTGTCCCTCATTCTCCTGCTGGCCTCCGCCGCTCCCCACCCCTGCCGGCCCGGCCTCTCCCCCTGACACTGGTGGGCAGGGCAAGAAGCGAGTCCCAACGTGCCAGCCTGTGTCCCTCCTCTGCTGACTGCCCACCGCTCGTGGCCAGCGCGGCCCAGAGCCAGAGGGGAAGGCAGTCCGAGGTCATCCGGCTAAGGCAGTGGCTCCGGGGAGTGCCAGAGGGGATGTGCTGGTACAATGTGGGGTGCAGGTAGGGGATGCACCCGGAAAAGCTGCCACCAGGTGTCCACCTGCAGCACGGGAGGGTCTTAGAAAGCAGCATCGACTGGGACAAGTCAGCGGGAAGACCTGAAGACACAAGCCGCCTGAACAGTGGGACATATTTGTGGGGACTCGAGGGCCTGACAAGAGCATCAGAGGTGGTACCCAGGTAAAGACGCGGAGTGGGAACCAGCGGGTTCCGTGTGTGTGGCAGAGCCACGAGGCCCAGCCTATGCAGCCAGCTGCAGTGACAAGAGTGAGGGACCCTCCAGGCGGGGATGCCAGCAGCCAGGCCTGGGCACCTCCCCTCACCCCTGCTTTCTCCACACCCCTGATATTGGCTCCTTCGGCCTCCGAGACAAAATCCAAGGCCCTCAGTGCCCCCTGCATGTCACCTGAGCCGGCCTTGCTGGCCCCAAGGTGTCCAGTGTCCCCTCCGCCAGGGAATCGCACCGGGGGTCTCTCCATCCAGGAAACACCCTGCCCGGCTCTGTTCCATCCACTTCTATGCCGGGCCCCAGGCAACCGTCACCTTCTCCAGGAAGCACCCCGGGCCACTGGCTAGAGGTCCGGCCTCCCAGGGATGCCTGGTGCTGGCCTGTCACAGCGGAGGTGGCCCTCGCCTGGCCTCTGTCACTCTCCCCATTCCCACCTCCCCGCATCCCCTCCCAGAGACAGCACCCGCAGCTGGAATGAGATGTTTCTCATGTGCTAGCATTGCCTACTTTTACTGCATTTTTATGTTCCCATAAACAATATGTAATGTTCTTTTGTAGGGTTTTAAACTTTACATAAATAGCGGGTTACGCCGTGCAACGCATTGCAGCTAGCGTTCGTTCGCGAGACTTAGCCGCGTGGGGAAGGGTCGTTCTAGCTCAAATCCTCACTGCCCTCCCCCACACCAGGCCTTTCCTGACCAGGGAGCAATCGCGCACCGTCCTCCCATGGACGGGCGGACGTGTCTGTCTGCACATGTCGTGAGGGATTTTCTGGAAGCAGCACTGCTGGGCACGGGCCACGGGCGGCTTCACCGGCCGCCCTGCTCTCCGCGCGGCGGTGCTGGGGTGCTTCCACGGTGGCGGCTCAGAGACCCCTTGCTCCGTACCCTCGAACGGCTGTGGGCCGGCCCCCAGCCTCTGCCAGCCCACGCGGGTGGAATGGCATGCCTGCAGAGTAGCCGCCGTTCCCGCGATAGTGACAATGAGCTTCCTTTATGTATTTGCCATTTCGTTTCCTCGCTAGCGAGCTATGCAAAAACTACCCATTTTTCCGTAAGGTTTCTCTGTCTTTTTCGTGGAGGTGCTCTCTCTGTCCTAGACACTGATACCCTGTGGGTTATACACACTGACGCCACGTCCGCTGCAGCGAGCAGCGCAGGAGCCTTTCAGGGTCCTTTCACATCTGGCGCCCCCACGCGGTACCATCGTGTTGAGATTTACCCATGACGTCGCTCGAGCCGCCCTCTCCCCCGTACCGCTGGACCGCATCCCGTGACATGGGTACCACGTGCCACGACGTGATCACCCATGCAGGCATCCGTGGAGAGCGGGGCTGTCCCCTGGTTTGGGCTTTTATGAACTTAGTTGCTGTGAGCATTCATGTGCAAGTCTTGGCTTAGACACACGCCTCTCTTCTCCTGGGGAGAATGGCCGGATCATACGGTGGGCGTATGTCTAACTTTTAGGAAACCGTCACACTGCGCTTCCACGGTGGCCCTACCGATGTACGTCCCCGTCCGCCGCCCATGAGCATTGTCGCCCACATCCTCGCCAACACCTGATGTGATCGTTCTTTCCATTGTTACGTTCAGTGAGTGCGCGTGGGGACGGTTCCTAAAGACAAGTGCTATCGAGCATCTTCCCATACGCTCCCTTGCCTCCGTGTATGTTTAAGTGTCTATTCAAGTCTGCAGCCATGCTTTATTGGGTCGTTTTCTCACTATTGAGCGTGGAGACTCCTGCACCTGTTCTGGATAAAAGTCCTTCATCGGGTACATGACGTGCAGGTCGTTTCTTTCAGCCCATGGTTTCTATTGTCAGGCGCTCCACGGTGTCTCTCAGTGAGACGTGTGCAGTCTCGATGGAGTCGAGTTTGTTCGTTTATTTTGCAGTGTTCAGGCTGAGAAATCTTTGCTCGCTGGGAGGTCACAAAGGTTGTTTCCATGTTTTCTCTTAGGAGTTGATGTTTTTCCTTCATATTTAGGCCCATGATCTATTCTGAAATTAATCTTTTTATACAAAGAATAGATTGAGGTTTCTTTTTTCTTTTTGGCATATGGGTGTCTAATTGTCCCAATGCCATTTGTTGGCAAGACCATCCCTTCTGCACGAACTTGTTTGCGCACCCTTGTTGAAGTCATTAGTCCACGTGTCTGTGTGTGTGTGTGTGTGTATGTTCTGCTCCATGGGTGTGTTTGTCTAGCTCCATGCCCATGCACGCTCTCAACCCCTGGGCTTTTATGATAAGCCTTGAAATCAGATAGTGTCCATAATCAGTCTTGCTTTTTGTGAATAGTTCTGGATTCTCTTTAGGTCTTTACATTTTCATAGGAATCTTAGAATCAGTCCACTTTTTTTTTTTTTTAACTGCTTAGGTTTTGATTGGGATTGCATTACATCTACAGACCAAATCTGAGAGAATTAATATCTTAACAGCACTGAATCTTCTGACATGGGGACAGGGTAGGTCACCTCGTTTATTCAGTTCTTTCATTTCCTCCAGCAATGTTTTCTAGTTTGCCAATGTACAGGTATTTCATGTTTTTCACAGATATGTTCCTATGTGTTTCACAACTTTGATGCTATTCCCAGTGGTACCTTTAAATTCCATTTCCTACTGATCCTTACTCATACATGGAAATACGATTGTTTTTTGTAGACTGATCTTGGGCCCTGCAGCATTGCTGAACTCAGTTATCGGTCTTAGCACGGTTTTGTGTTGTTGTGTTTTGTAGATACTGTTAGACTCCCCCCCCGCAAAAAAAAACATGTTTTCTGTGAATAAAGAGTTTTTCTTCCTCCTTTCCAGGCTCCATGACTCTTATTTCTTTACCATGCATTATTGAACTGATGGGAACTTCCACTATAATGTTAAATAGAAGTGAGGAGAATAAATATGGTACTGTTCTTAATGTTAGCAAAAAAAAATGCTGCCTTTCATCCCTAAGAAAAAATGTTATGTGCAAGTTTTCACTAGATACCTTTTATCAGGTTGAGGAGTCTACTTCTTTTTTTAAAATTTTTAATGTTTATTTATTTTTGAAAGACAGAGAGAGACAGAGAGCAAGCAGGGGAGGGGCAGAGAGAGAGACGGAGACACAGAATCCAAAACAGGCTTCAGGCTCTGAACTGTCAGCACAGAGCCCGACATGGGGCTCGAACCCACGAACTGTGAGATCATGACCTGACCTGAAGTTGGACGCTTAACCGACTGAGCCACCCAGGCACCCCGAGTCTACTTCTATCCCTTATTTGCTGACAATTTCTAACCATAAAATGTGTTGGATTTTGTCAAATACTTCTTTTCAGTTAAATACCATTGGGACAATTATGTAATTTTTCTTTTTTCATTTGTTAATGTAATAAATTAAATTAACTGACTTGCAAAGGTTAAATCAACCTTTCATTCCACGTGGCCATGGTGTATGATCCTTTTTGTACATCGTTGGATTTGATTTGACACAATTATGTTTAGAACTTACACATCTATATACATAAGAGATATTGGCCTGTGGTTTTATTTTTTTATGCAACATCTTTGTCTGGTTTTGACATCGGGGTAATGCTGACCTCACAGAATGAGTTGGGAGGTGACTTAGTCCGCTTGGGTTGCTATAACAAAATACCGCACACTGGGGGACTTATTTCACACAATTCTGGAGGATGGACATACAGGATCAAGGCACCAACCAATGTAGTATCTGGTAAGGACCCACTTCCTGGTGGGTAGTTGTTGCCCTCTCACTGTGTCCTCATGTGGCAGAAAGGCTCTCTGTAAAAGAGCTGGGTGGGGTCTCTCTTACAAGGGCACTATCCTCATTAATGAGGGATTCACACTCAGGTTCTAACCACTTCCTAAAGGCTTCACCTCCAAAGGCCATCAGGGTGATGGGCATTATACCTTAATATATGAATTTGGAGGGGACACAAATATTCAGTCCATAGCAGAAAGTATTCCCTCCTGTCCGATTTTCTGAAAGAGTTTCTATGGAATTGACATTATTTCTTCCCTAAGTGCTTGGTAGAATTCACCAGTACAGCCATCTGGGGCTATAGTTTCTTTGTGGGAAAGTGCTTAACCAAAAGTTCAATAACAGATATGGGCCTCTTTGGGTTATCTCTTTCTTCTTGAGTGTGTCTTTCCAGGAATCTATCCATTTCATCTAAGTTGTCAACTTTTTTGGTAAAAACTGGTTTGTGATATTCCTTTCACAATCTATGTCATGTCTGTAGGATCTGTAGTGATTCGCCTTTTAGAATCCTCGTGTAATTTGTGGGTGCCTGGGTGACTCAGTCAGTTGAGTGTCCGACTCATGATTTTGGCTCATGGTTCATGGGTTCAAGCCCCAAGTCAGGCTCTGCACTAACAGTGCAGAGCCTGCTTAGGATTCTCTCTCTCTCCCTCTTTCTCTGTCCCTCCCTCACTTACACCACACTCTCTCAACAATAAATTTAAAAAAAAAATTTTTTTTAATGATTCTGGTGTAATTTGTGTCTTATGTCATTTTTTCCTAATAAGTCTGCTTAGAGATTTATAAATGATTTGCCTTCTCCAAGAGCTAGCTTTCGATTTTAGTGATTTTCTATATTGTTTTTGCATTTTCTATTTCATTGCCTTTCATCTGATGTTTTATCATTCCATTTCTCCTGCTAACTTTGCGTTTAATCCACCCTTCTCTTAGGGCAAAAGCCCGAGGAACTGAGTCACTGAGTTCAGACCTTTCTTATGTTCTGGTATAGACAACTATTGCTACAAATTTCCTCTAAGCACTGCTGTGATGACACTGCTAACATTCTGACATGTTACATAGTCATGTCAAATGCTTTCTAAGTTCCCTTTTCCAATTTTTTCACCTATGCATACTTTATAAATGACTAATTTTCCAATATTTTGAGGTATTTCAGATATCTTTCCATTATTTTTTTGAGGTTTAATTCCATGTGGTCAGAAAATCTATTTCATATGACTTAAATCCTTGTAAATGTTTTAATGGCCCAGAATATATTCTAGCTTGTATTTTGTATCACATCCATTCAGAAAAAAAAAATTTTATTATTATGTCTCCCAATTTCTGTGCTCTTTTCTCCCTTGGGAGACACCAACTGCATGCCTATTAGGCCATCTGAAGTTGTTCCACAGCTCAGTGAGGGTTTTTTCATATTTAAAAACATGATCTCTTCCCTCTCACTTTCATTGCAGATGGTTTCTCTTGCTATGTCTTCAAGCTCACTCACCTTTTCTGCTGCTGTTCAAGTCTGTGTTAATCTCATACAATGCATATTATCCCACACACTGACATTTTCATATTTACAAGTTTGATTTGAGTCCTGTTCTTACACCTTCCATGTTTCTACTGAGGTTTTTTTGTTCCCTTTATTAAGATTTATATTTATTAATCCTTTCTCGTTAAATTTTTTAACACATATATATTCATATCATATCTACGAATTCTAACATCTGTGTTCTAGATAGACTTCAATTGATTTTTTTCCTCCTCATATAGGTTATATTTTCCCACTTTGCTTCATGCTTGGTGGCTTTTTATTGGAAGTCAGACACAGAACGTTTTATTTTTTAGGTGCTATTTTTAGATACTTATAAGTATGTTTCCTCTTTTTTTTTTTCTGGGATGCAGTTCAGGTACCTAGAAACAGATATTTTCAGGTCTTGCTTTTAAAACTGTTGGACAGGATGAGAGACATGCTCAGTGTATGCCCAATCATCCCCACACTTGAGGTAAAGCCCTTCTGTGTGCTCTGCCCAACAAACATCCCATGAGTCACACGGACTTCCAGCCTGGCTGGTGCGAGTGTCAGGCACTATTTCATCCCATCCAGCCTCAGTGACTTTCCTCACATGTGTGTGCTCATCAGTACCTGGTTGACTGCCCAAGGGGACCTTCTGCCGCCCCCAGCCTTCCCCCCCACCCATGCAGCTTCTCCTCACTGGCCCTCCTCCTGGGAACTCTCCCCAGGCTCCCTGCCCCCTTAATAAGCTCAGGGAGACTTCCAGGGTCTTCCTGAGTGCCCATCTTCTTGATGTGGCCCAGAGACTCAGGGCTGTAAGCAGGGACAACTCTAGGGCTCTCCTCGTTAGTATCTCACATCTCAGAGGCCAGTGTGCTTCATTGCCTGAGGCCCAGTGTAATGAAAGCCACTGTCTCCTATTATTTCTAATTCAGAGCTTGTTTCCCACAGGAGTAAATCCAGTACCTGTTATTCTGTCTTTGTTGGAAGCAGAAGTCTTCCGGTAGCTTTGAAGACTGGTGACTAATCCTCTGTATTTTTAATCGTGACAATGTGCCATGCACGGGGCATCTTTATTTGTCTGGCTCCATTTCTCTGAGGGCAATTCTAATCTGAGGACTAGCGTGGCTCTTTATTTCTGGAAAATTCTCAGCCATTATCTCTTCAAACCATGCTTCTCTACTATGGCATCCAGTGGCAGGGCCTCCATTTCTTCCCCAACCCCACTGACCACTCGTTCATTTCTGGCTCTGTCTGTGTTGTGCTATCAGTGAGCTCCAACACAGTGCATCCAACTCATTACTCTTCTCTGTGCTATGTCCCTTCCAAGGTTTATGGCATCATTTCTTATGGCTCTGTTTTTATATCCAGGATTTTTATTTGGTTATACACATCCATTTGATCTGGTTTCTTTCCTGCCTTTCCCCCCATACTTTCTTATTCTTTCTTAATAAGAATTACACCTTCATTAATCTCTTGTAACCTGAACCAGTTTATTTTAAAGTCCTCCTCAGACTGTTCTATGAAATTAATTTTATCTGGAGCAAATTCACATTCCCCTTGTTGATATTTTCACTCACTTTTTTTTTTTATGGAAGCCAGACTATCACCTTTATTGCTGAGAAAGGTTGAGTTGGAGGGTGAAGCTTGCTGCAAGTGCCATGGGGCTGCCCAGCGGGAGGCAGACTTGAGCCCCTGTTGCAGGAAGCGCTGCCCCAGGGGGACAGACCCCCCCCCCCGCAATTGCAAGGCCGCAGGGGAAGACACACCATAAGGAGGGTGGAAAAGAATGCCCCTAAGGGAAAGGGAAAGGGAAAAGGAAAGGGCATACTCCGTTATTTTTCCTGATTTCCCAGGGCCATTCGGGTCTCCGTATCTGAAGGAAATACCAGGAGTGGGGCAGAAAGGCAGCCCCAAAGTGCAAACCAAACCCATGGCCTCCTGTTCACACCTGGCCCTCCATCGCTGCCCTCTCTCACAAGCCTGGCACCGAGAGCATATCCACAAGCCTCCTTCCCACTTCTCCTCAGTCACTGAGCACCCCCCACCCCAATCCTCAATGTCCCCCCACCTCACTCCCTCTGACTGCCAGGCAGGGATGGCACCCCATCTGTCCTGTCCAGAGCCACTCACTCTGGGTCTCCAGCTGCCTTCATGAACATTCCATTCTTTGCACGCTTTGGGATTTGCTTCGCAGCTCATAGAGAGGAACAGGGTCTTGTTCGTTTTATTTCCCTCTTACTCTCCTTCTTCTTCTCTCATTATTTGAACTTCTGGACAGCTCTGTGCAGGACCACTGAGCCGGGGTCCTGACAGCAGGGGCACATGTCCCTCAGGTCCCCTTGCAGATGCTGGGGCTGGGCTCCTGGCACAGTCTTTCTCTGCATCGAACTTGCCTCCCTTGGCCCGTCTGTGGCCCCAGGTGGCCACCCCTGGTCTTGTTTAATTTGTTTGCTGCTGCCTTTTCCAGGTGGGTAGGTGCAGGGAGAGGCAGCCCTGGCTTCAAGCCGAGAAGCTGGCTGGTCCTGCTGTCCCACGGAGACCCTTAGTGCCATTTACCTGTGGGAGCCAAGCATCCAGCCCCCGATGCCCATTTCTGAACCCTGAGCCCAGTGCCCCCGTGGCTTCAGCTCTGTTCACTGTTCTGTTTCTTTTCCTAAAAGGGATTTAACTTACTTCTCTAGCCACTGCCTGGAAGCCAGCACATGAGGCCCGCCATGACCAGCCCCTGCCTGCTTGCAAACCCCACCCTCCCTGCTTCCAAGACCCCCTCCCCGCCAACAGCACTGTACCATCACTCCTCCTGCTTTGCTCCTGCCAGAACCCCTCTTCAGCCCATGTTTTACAACTCCAGTGGGTGTCACCTCCCCCAGGAAGCCCGGGCCGATGTTTCACCTCAGCAGGTCCTGAGTACAGTTGGGCCACTGTGTGCTGGTTTTCTGCCTCCCTTATGGGGGCTGTGCCTTCTTCACGGCTGGGTCCCTGGCCCCGGCACAGAGTAGATGATTCGTGAGTGACATTGGTGAACAAATGCACGCCCATCTGCGTTGCAGGGGCTTTGGGGAGGTCCCCAAGACCCTTCCCAATGCAGCCTCATTGTCAGACTCCGGGCCGCCTGCACACGCTCCTCACCACCGCAGACTGCACGCACCCCTCGCCATGCCGACCCAGCATGCTTCCCTTCCTGTGTGTGCTTGTCTTTTCTCCTGGGCGGTGTCGTTCCATGGTGGCCTCTGCCCTCCTGCCCGGATGGCCCGGCAGGCTCCTGGGCAGAGTCCTGGGCAGAGCGGGGACTCAGCTCACCACAGAGAGGGAGGTGTCACCCTGGGAGTGGGAAGGGGCGGGGTTGGCTGATGGAGAGCCAGAAGTCAAGACGGTAAGATGGGCATAGCACACTCGCGTGTCCTTCTCCCCTTGCTGTATCAGCACACATGCCTGGGCGAACATTCACACACACCAGGGGCGCTCTCCTGCCAGGAGCAAGGTGACAGTCCCATCCTCCAGACCCTCATGAAGTGAAGTAAGTAAAAAGGGGACAGTGACCTTCAGGGAGTGACAGTGACAGGGAGGGGAAGGTAGCCAACATGGGAAGCGGCCAAGGAGGTGGCCTTGGTGCTGAGACCCAGGGGAAGAGCCCCCAAAGCCCAGGGGTCCAAGGAACAGGCTTAGCAGCTGGAGCACAGAGGCAGGTCGAGGACACAACAGGAGTCTGGGTGTGAAAAGAACCCGTGGGGGCCTGTGACCCAAGGTCAGCATTGTCACACTGGTATACGAGGGCACTGATGGAGCGAGGGGGCACAGAGACCGGCACCGAGGCCGTGATGTCCCCAGTGCAGAACAGGGGAGCCAGGAACTCTGTTCTGGACACTGTGAAGTCCAAAACGTGAGCAGGCCCGGAGGCCGCAGCAGGCGCAGAGGGCCACGGACGTGAATCCGGAGCCTGGGCACAGGGGCCACGTTGAAGCCACAGGAGGCCCCGGGTAGACAGGGAGTAGAGACCCTCCTAGGCAAGGACCCTGGCACCCGAAGACCCTTTCTGCCCAGGCCAGCCCCTCGCCCGCGTCCTGAAATGCAGACTTGGCCTGAGGACAGGGCTGGAGCGCTCAGGCAGGAAGGCCGTCCTGCGCCATTGAGCCGCGTGTCCCTCGGCGCTGCTGCGGACCCCAGGCTGCGGTCTAATTGCCGCCCTCACTGTGATCTCAGAAAAGGCCGCCACCTTCCCGAGATAAAATGAAAGAAGCTTTCTCTCTCCTCCTCTGAATGGCCAGCACGCAGGAAAGCAGCAATTACGCATCAAAGCACAGCGTCCCGCGGCTGCCACGCTGGAGAACTCCCTCCCTCGCGCAGTCTCCACATCGCTGCTGGAGGCAAGGGTCCTCAGTCAGCTCCCGCTCCCCCGCATCTGAGCGAGCCCAGCAGCCGGCCACCCCCCACCACAGAGCACGCAGGGGCTGTGGCTCTGGGTCCTGGGCTGGATCCAGGGACGGGCGGCCCTGAGGAGAGGGGAGGGGGCTCGAGAGACCCTGGGAGGGTAGAAAGACTGTGCCCGGGAGCCTCGGGGAGGCCAGACCCAGATGGCAGGACCCAGGGCCCCTGGAGGAGGCTGGTTCGTATTCCTGAACAGCCACCCCAACGCGGGGAGCAGCCCCAGGAGGCAGCAGACCCGAAAGAGGAGACTGGCGCCCGGGAGCCTCCTGACTCCTGCCCTGGACACGAGGGCCAGCTCGGGGCTGCCTCCTCACGCCGTCAGAGCTGCTGGGCTGGCCTAGCCCTGCAGCCGGTGAATGCCCGGTCCACTGTGTGCAGGGCCACCCGTAAGACAACAAAGCATCCCCCCTTGCAGGGGTGGGGTGAGATGAGCTGCTCCAGGGAAACACAGACCCACGCAGGCTGCAGAAACTGGGGCAAGAGTAGAGAAGCAGGTCTGGGCCCCACACCAACTACAGGACCCAGCCCAGCCATTCGGCCTCTCTGTGCCTCAGTTTGCCCATTTGTGGATGAGGGCCGTTGAAAGCACCTGTCTCCTGGTGCATGTTGGGGGGCGGGGGTCGGCAGGAGCAGTTCTTAGAGCCAGGGCCCAACCCAGCGCCCACGCGGGGTAAAATCCGGAGGGCTGCCTGTAGGGGATGGCGGCCTGGAGGGAGCACCTCAGAAGAGGCTTGGCAGACAGAAAGAGGACCCCTGCTGACCCCAGCAGCCCCCTGACCCCCTTAAGCCCGCAGAGACACCTCCTTAGATCCTGGAGCTCCTGTCTGTCACATACTACTCAACGGGTGGCCCTGAAGTCATTCACTCGTGACCCTGGGATGTTGGGGTGGGGAGGACACCCAGCCGCCTGCAGGGAGTGCTCAGCCCTGAGCACTGCCGAGCAGGGAACCTGGGCACTGGGCTCTGTGCTGGTCTTCTTCCTGTCCCCGGCCTGCATGCAGGAGCCTGTCCCCCACAACTGGCATCACATGCACTTGCCCTGGAGGGAACTTGTCCGTCGCCTCCAGGCCCCCAAGCACCCCTGCTCCCTGCTAGCTGTTGGCCTGGCCTGCCCGAGTCGGACCAGCCGGGTGCCGGCCAGCTTCTGCGAAGTCACCTCACCACTACCACGTGCAGGCTCCTCTCACGTGACCCTCGTCCTCGCTGAGCACCACGCTGGCCCCTTACCACAGTCTCCTGAGATGGGTGCCTCGCCCCCACCCACGAAGCCGCTTCTATGCCCCACGTCACAGGTGGGGCATGAGTATATGAGCATCTCGTCCACAGAGGCAGGCAGGGGTGGAGTCAGGCTGCAGCCGTTGACGTGATGCTGTTCAGGTTCACCGACACAGCTTGTGGAGCCGCTAGGCCGCCCCAGGCATCCCCTGGGGCTCAAGGCAGAGCGCCCGGGGCCCTGGGCTTGCCCTTGAGTGCATTTTATCATGACACCCTATCATGTTCTCACATGCGCTCAGCGCTGTGACGGGAGCTGAGTGGCCCTGAGCCCTCCTTCAGTCTAACCTCTGCAAGCCTTTCTCATCGTAAAGCGGGGATTGTTAGAACCCCCCCACGGGGCTATTTTGAAAATTACATGAGGTATTGAATGTGTAAAGCACCTAACAATAATATAAATGACGATCACTGCCCCCTTGCTACGACTACCGAGGTCCCAGGTGCTGGGTTAAGTGCTGCGTGCTCAGCCCGAGACTCCTATCAGGACACCCGTAATTACCCACATCTACACGTATGGAGACCGAGCCTCAGAGAGGTTAAGCAAGCTGCCCAGAATTACACAGCAGGGAAAAGCAGAGCTGGGGTTCCAGATTGGTTCTGTGTGGCTCCGGAACTCAAGGCCTGGTATTCAGCCATTCATCTGTCTGCCGGCCGGCACACAGACGCATGTTACCGTCAGCCCTGCCTGTTGCCCGGGACCCAGCAGGTGCTGACCAAGAGAGGGGTGGGGGATGCACAGCACAGGGCACAAACACTCTATTCTTCACCCCAAAAGAGCCCCTGTGGGGTCCCAAGGCCACCGGGGGTCTCCACTCCGCCCGACTTTCATCTTGGCACTAGATTGACCCACAAGTCCTGGACTGCCCAGGGGAAAAGCCTGCCCCCTTGCTGACATCTGCGTGTCAAAGCCCAGAGGTGCGCATCAGCATGCATCTCTCAGACACTGGGGTCATAAACACCCCACCCTGCACGGCCCGACCCCACCCCCAGGAAGAGCATTGCCTGGATTAGAACCTTGTTAGTAACGAGATTCTGGAACACTGCCTGAGCTGGGAGAGGTGGAGTCGGGGTGGGGGGTACCGAGAGCAGCTGTGGGCGGGGGCAGTCTCAGGGGACCGGGGCACTAGAAGGTCACACCGGGACAGCTTGCACTTTGCATGATGAGAAATAGCCGGGCAGCGGATGTGGATGATCCCCTGCTCTCTGGGGGCACTGCCCCCGCCTCCAATGCAAGGGGGATTCGGATCCAATCCCTGCAGGTCTCCCTGGGGCCCTGCCGAGGCCAGACGGGAGAGTGGGCCCGTGGCAGGGGGCGAGGGACAGCGTTTGTGGTGCCACCGAGGGCAGGCCTCCTGGCCGTCTCCTTGCCTGCCATCCACTCCTCCGGCCAGCCCAGCCTAGACACGCCACTGCCCCCCGGGTGCTTGGTTGGACTGTGGGAACCAGGACCAGGGACATGCCTCGCTCCGCAGGGTTCCCAAGGCGGGTACTGGGGTTTTCTCTGTGTGGCCCCAGGGTCGGTCCGGGTTGATAAAGGGAGTTGGCCGTGGCATTGCTGCAGTATTTAAGGCTGGAGGTGGTGGTGGGAGCCCTGATGGTGTTAACGGGCAGGGGATGATATTCTGGCTGGGGTCACGGTGGCCTACAACCACGGGCCGTGGTGACAAAGGAGCTGGTTGTGGCCATGACCACGTAGAACACGCCTGGTCTGTTGGGTCCGGGACAGAGCCCGGTCACCATAAATGAGAACGACAGGGCACAGGGCGCGTTCATCCCAGACTTATCCCCTGGCGTCTCCTGGATCTGAAGATAAACACTGTTAAAAATAGGAATGAGTCAAGAATTTTCTTTCCCCTCAAGCAGTCTCCTGGACAGATGGTGAAATCTCTCTGATGGATTGGAGGCCCTCGGCTCCTCCCCACCCCTCACAGCCCAGCGAGATCTCTCTCAACATTCCTTCTTTTGTACGGGTTATTTTTAGCGTTCTTGGAAAGATCCGATTCCAGACATAAAGACCGAGTGGCCCCCACTTTACTGTCTTAGTTCTAGACCCGCCATGTTCCACACGGAAGCACTGGCCCCACGTGGCTACTCAAAGTTAAATTTAAAGTAAGGAGAAATGAACAAAACTAAAATTGGTTCCTCCGCCACACGAGCCACAGTTCAAGAGACCAGCGGGCACGTGTGGCCAGCGGCTGCCGGGTCGGACGGCACCGAGAGAGGACGTTCCCCCATCTCGGAAACTCAGAAAGTCCCAGGGACCTCGCCGCGGCAGACGGCCCGCCTCAGCCTCCTCCAGGCCCAGCACGCGCCCTGCCGTGGGCCCAAGGCGTCCACACCCGTCTGCGGTCTCAGTCCTGCCAGGCGGGCCGGAGGGAAGACAGTCTCGCCAGCCTCCCTGGGCCCGCACCCCCGTGGCTAAGCCTCTTCTCCACCGGGCCCCCCGACAAGAAGCCAGGGTCCACTGAGGCCTGACGGCCAGAGGGGCGGGCGTGGCAGCCAAGTCAATTACCCCTTTTGTCTTCACCCCAGCAGACATTGTAAGGGAGGTCACGTCAGGCACCAACAGGGAAGAGGGAATATCTTGGGCGAACTTTTGCCCACCTTCAGAGCAAAGCATCTGGGTTTGACTAATTCTAGAGCAGTTGCTCGGGTGTTATTACCCCAAACACGTCCCCCACCGCCGCCGTGTCCCAGGCCAAACACGTCCCCCACCTCCACTGTGTCCCAGACCCAATACGTCCCCACCGCCACTGTGTCCCAGGCCGAACCCATCCCCCATAGCTGCTGTGTCCCAGACCCAATATGTCCCCCACCGCCGCTCTGTCCCAGGCCAAACACGTCCCCCATAGACACTGTGTCCCAGACCCAATATGTCCCCCATAGCTGCTGTGTCCCAGACCCAATACATCCCCACCACTACTGTGTCCCAGGCCGAACACGTCCCCAACAGCCACTGTGTCCCAGACCCAATACGTCCCCACCGCCACTGTGTCCCAGGTCAAACACGTCCCCCATAGCTGCTGTGTCCCAGACCCAATACATCCCCCATAGCTTCTGTGTCCCAGACTCAATATGTCTCCCAACGCCACCGTGTCTCAGGCTGAACCTGTCCCCCACAGCCACTGTGTCCCAGGCCAAACACGTCCCCATAGCCACTGTGTCCCAGACCCAATATGTCCCCCACCGCTGCTGCGTTCCAGACTCTGTACCAAATGCCAGGGTACAGCAGAGTGACACTGGGCACGTGCAAACTCAAAAAAGCTTAGGGGCGGTTCGCTCCCCTCCTGTTTCAAAAGTGAAAAGTGACAGACCCTGGCAGGTGGGCAGACGAGACACACACAGGGCAGCTGTCATCGGCTGCGACAAGGGCTTTGGTCCGGGGGTGCAGCCAGCTTGGCAGCGGGACCAGACCAGGAAGCCAGCGTGCTGCCAGGCCTGTGCCGAGGCGATCTGTGCCCGGCCCTTGGCCCGTCATCGCTGTGACTGAGCAAGCTCCTGCTGGTGCCGGGCCCCAGGCCTCTGAGACACCTTGCACAGCTCACAGACCAATCCCGCATCTCCCCAAGCACCTCCGACGTGCGAATGCTGTTCGTGGTGGACTCACACGCAGCCTCTTCGTCAAGGGCCCGGGGCAGCGGATCAGTTACCAACCGCTGTGTAACTTAGCACAAAATGACACAAAATTTCAACACCTGATTCTCTCGCAGTTTCTGTGATCAGGAATAGGTGTGCCTCGGCCGGTGGTTGGCTCTGGGTCTCTCGTGGGCTGCAACCCAGGCGTCCACTGCGGCCGCGGCCATGGGGCCTCAGACTCTCACGTGGCGTTGGCAGGGTGCAATTGCTCATGAACTTGGACGTGGGCTCCCCCATGGGGCAGCTGACACACGGCGGGTGACTTCATCACAGAGAGCGGTCAAGAGAGCAAGACAAGGCGTGAACAGATGAAGTCCTCGTCTTGGTGCCCAACACCGGAAGTGCTGGCCCTCTGTTTCCTGTTAGAAATGAGTCACGGGGCCAGTCCACACTCCAGGGCTGGGGGACCTTCAGGGCCGTGCCAGAGCTGCCTGCCGCAGACGTCGTCTGTCCTCCTTTCACACTCGGGGAAACGAGGCCCAGAGAGGTCAAGTGCCCTGGCCGTGGCTGCAGAGCCGGTCGCCGCGGGCCTGGGAAAGGAACCCAGGCCAAGGCTCTGCGTCACCTCCAGATATCCGCCAGGCCCTGGTGGCGGCCTGAGCTGTCACTCCTGGAGCACAGATTCCCAGCTTAAAATGAGTTGTGACATCTCTTAGTGCACGCGGGGCCCCGGGCGAAACGGAAAAGATTTCATAAATATGTAAATGGCCATGTCCCGCTTCCCCAAGGAGGGCAGCTCAGCCCCGCCTCCTCCCACCTCGCCTGACAAGCCCACGCCGTAAGGGGATCAGCAAAGCCTTTGTCATGAAGCGCGAGTAAGCAGGAGCAGAGCCCATCCAGGAGGGGGTGGCTGTTCCCACCCTTCCCGTCACCAGCCCTCCTCAGTGGAGGGGGGATCGCGCCAGTGGGGTGAGGGCTCTGGGCCCCTGGGGGTCCACTCACTGCCCTGGGGCGGACACGCCTTAGCCCTGTGCACCCTGTCCCGGCCGCGAGGCCTTGGGAGGCCACAGCCCGGCCTCCCGAGCTGACAGATGAGGAGGCCGAGGCCCAGGGAGGCACCACGACGTAGCAAAGGTCAGCAGCTTCGCGGCAGAGCGAGATCTAAAGCCACATCTTCGGGCCCCCATCCTCACTGCTGCCGCTAAGGAGACGTCCTAGCTCAGCAGAAGTGCGCCTGTCTCTGGAAAGCTCTATCCATAGCGACCACAGGCCCTCACACCCCGCCTCCGTTCCCAGTGCCCCGCCCACCCTGCTGTGTCCGTGCAGGATGGGAAGAGAGAAGGGTCGCCTCTGTGTGACCAGCGAGGGTGCAGAGGCAACGCTGGCCGAGCGCCCAGGGCACCACCGTGCAGGGCAAACACCAAAGATGCCCAGACAACACGGGAGCATGCGCTCTGCAGGGAAGCCAAAGCCTCTCTCGGACCCTGAATGCATCCTCTTTTCTGCCCCACCCCCTACCTCAAAGCCCCTCCTCGAACGCCCATGCACCTGCAGCCACAGGAGTCCTCTCCTCCCTCCCTCTGTCCGTCCCCGGGGTCTGAGCCACATCTGCTCCTCCCACCCCTGCCCCCAGGGAGGCCCACACAGCTTTTCAACACATCAACGTCCTTGGCCACGTGACCAGTGCCGATGCAAAGGTCCCCTTCCTCCCACGGCCTCGCTGACCCAGGTGGTCACTGTCTGCTGCCCCTCCCCAGCCCTCTGCAGTCAGGCCATGAGCCAACCTATGCTCCAGCCCTTGCCCTGCCTTACTTAGCTGACTGGCTGCCTGTCCCCCACAGACTGTGAGCAGAGCGGGGACAGAGAAGCAAGGACTGACAGTGACGAGCCTTTTCTGCCAGCCAGCGGGCTTGGGCATGCGGTCGTGGATTGCGGACAGGGCTCAGCATTCCTCACAAGGGTGGGTGCCGGAAGGCACAGCAGAGCCCTTGTGAGGGAGGAAGGAGCGCCACAGGTCCCGGGACCCGGCCTCAGGAAGCTGTGTGAGCCCTGGGTGCAGAGAAGCAGCCTCCTCCGGGGAGCCCCCCAGGCCTGCTGCAGCTGTGAGAAGCGGAACGGAGGACAGCCCTGCCAGGACCGCAAGAGGCTGGAGATCTCGCAGCCTGGGCCCACCTCATTGGTGTCACGCGTTCCTTCAACACGTATTCACTGAGCACCTGCCGTGTGGGAGCTGCTGGGAAGCTGAAGGTGAACAGGACAGATCCCACCAGTGCCCCTGAGAAGCTTCCAGTCTGCAGGAGGGGCCCCAATGCGTAGAGGAACCCATAAGCTGCGGGGCAGACGGGCAGGGAGCCCACGGGCAGGGATGGGGCAGCGCGGGCTGGAGGGTGACCGGCCCTCACCTCGGGGAGGTGGAATCGGCACAGCAGGTGGTGAGGCCGCGCATCCCAGACCCCCGAAGCCGGAAGCAGTGGGAGACGGGCGAGTCACCAAGGGCAAGCGCTGCCACAGAAGCGCCATGAGGCACAGACAGGCGTTCTGGTGGCGCTTGGAAGGGTGGCCCGAGGACAGGACTCGGCTCATCTCGGCAGCGGCCCGCAGGGCCCGCAGGGGGCGGCCCGCGGAGGGGAGGAAGCCCCCCCAAGCTCCGGAAACCCGGCCCCATCTGGGGGGTGGTGCCAGCCCCACGCAGTGGGGCTCGAGAACCCGAGATCAGCTTCCTGGCCCGTGGACAGCCTCGGGGGCAAATGACACCACCTCCCGGATGCCTTCTCATCCTGCACGACACGGTAACAGCACCTTCCCTGCACTGGAGAAGTGACACCACACGTGCCGAGCCACGGCAGCTGCCCCGCAAGAGGCACTGAACTAACGGCCACAACCGGTTCCCGGGCGGTCGGAGGACACTCGGCCCCCGCTCCGCACAGGGACAGCATTTCGAGTTCCCCCAGGCCCAACCGAGCTCCCTAAGCTCCTGGCCTCTCATTGGCTCTCACCGGGTCACATGCCCATCCTTCAACCAATCGCTGCGGCCATGGGAATGTGCTACCGTAATTGGCTGGGGCGGGGATCACATGTCCCAGGAGGGGCTGTGAAGCTCCCTTGGATCACGTGGGCCAAGAAGGGGGGAGGGGGTGGGGGGAAGAAAACCAGGAGCAGGTGGGCGCAGGAACGTGATGTCCCACATTGACCAGAGCCCCTGACTAGGTCCGCACCTGCATGGTCCGCCTGACTCTCCTGCACACCCCCCCACCCCCTGTCCAGTAGAGCTCCGCCCCCTCCTGGTTCTGTCTGCCCTAGGCCTTTCTTGGAGCGAAAAGGGAGGCATCTAGAAAGAGGGTGCAGCAGAAAGCAGGACGCTCTGGGTGTGATGCCAAAGGGCCAGAGATCTCCTAGCTCAGCCTTGGGTGCCTCTTGTGCGTGGGGGCAGGGAGCCCAGAAAGGCAAAGGAGCCAGCCCGGAGTCAAACGGTTCTTTAGAATCAGAAGGTGGGATTGGATTCTCTCCACTGGCCTGGGGGGAGTCAGAAATCCGCAAAGCAAGCCCGGCTGCCAGGCTGCCAGACCGCAGGCTGCGGGGAGAGCACCCCTGCGTGCAGGGGGCATGCCTGGCGGCCGCCCTCACTTCCCCAGACACCTCTGAGCGTGGAAATGTGCTCACACTGGGACCCTTTTGAATGAAGGTTTGGGAAGCTGGCAGTGCAGGTGGGAGGCAAATGTGTGAGTCATTCCCTGGAAACACACAGAGCCGGGCGCTCAGCTGGAGGAGGAAGCAGAGGGAGAGGGGAAGAGGAAGGAAGGGGGGTTGCGGAGGAGAGGGAGAGAATTCCAGCTTGACTGGTCTCAGCTCAGCGTGGCAGCCAGGTGGCCTGGAGGCTGGGGAGGAGCAGGCTGCTTCAAGGTCGCGCTCTAGGGCCCCGAAGCCGGGGCCTGGGCTGGCTGATTTGGACCAGGAAGGGGGAGCTAGCTGGCCTGTGCTCCTAGGTGAATAAAAGACCGAAGAGGAGAGGGAAGGCAGAGCTTGGAAGGGCCTTCGGGGAGCTCGGCTCTTGTCCCACACTGGGCAGGGGTCAGAAGACGAGGTGCACGACACGCCCAGCAGCCTCGTTCTTCCCTTGCTGCCGGTGGACAGACTGGGGCTTCCCGACTCTTGATTGCGATGCCCGGAAATGAGACTCATCTCTGTAGCCTCTTTTGAGGACCTTTGGAAATTCACCGGGTCCTTCCACACGATGAGTCACTTCTGGAACTCCTCCCTGTCCTGGGTGGGTTTGATAGGTGGCTCTGTCTCAGCCTGGGGGCTCCCCGGGGGAGACAGAGAGGCACAGCCTTGTTGGGGAGGCGGGGAACACACAGCCGGCTCCCCATGGGGGTGGGGTCCTCACCCTTGAAATGCAGGCTCTGCAGGGTCTAGAGCCCGTGCAAAGCAGAGGTGGCTGCCTGAAAATGCCTGGGCCCTGATGGGCGGAAAGGGTGTGGGCAGGAACGATGGGCCTGGGGTTGGGGGGCGGAGGCGGCCACTGGGTGAATCGTGACCCTGGGGGCAGAGCCAGGGCCTAAGCTGGGAGACGTCTGGAGCCTCCTCCCCTCCCTTCCGTCCCCCTAGTCACTGTGTGGAGCTCTCACTTCCCCCTGGTCTCTGTGCCCCCAGCCCTCCTCCTCCCTGGGTTCTCTGAGACGGACCAGGAGCGCTCACTCTGTGTCAGGCTCTGCTCCAGCCAGGGGGTGTCATGACCATTTACCAATGAGGGCTGGAGCATTGAGACACCAAGGGACTGCCCGCAGTCCCACTGCTTGGAGAGAGAGGGCAGGGCTTGGACCCAGGCCGTCCAGTGCTTGGAGGCCAAGCTGGTCAGCCCGCTCTGGGATTAAACTGTGCAAGCCATGCGCAGGGCCTGCTTCTGGGCTCCGACGCCCAACCTGGACCCTCGGGGCTCGGGGCCCAGCACCGTACCCTCTCTCCTGCCCCGTGGCCCTCCATGCACACCGGCACTTTCGTCCTCCAGCCTCTGTCCTTGGTGCTTCCTCGACTTGGAACATGCTTTCACCCATTCAGCAACTCCCGGCCGAAGACCCCACCCAAATGCCCGCACGTTCATCAGGCAGCAAGTATTAATGAGCACCTGGCACATCCATGCCAGGAACGATCACACCTCTGGGGCACAGAAGCGAATAAAGCGAGGAGTAGAGAGTGTCCCAGCCGCACACAGTGTGGCCAGAGCAAGCACAGCACAGACGGGGTAGGAGGTGGGCAGTGGCCGCATCATGCCAGCTCAGAGGCACATCGTGGGCCTTGCCGTCTCATGAGGGAGTGACTCAATCTGCTTTGTGTTTTCCAAAGATGACCCTGACGATGGCGCAGCCAAGGGACCGGAGGGGTGGAGGATACGGAAGCAGGGGCCGACGGGGAGGGCAGCGCCGAGCCCCCAGCGAGGGACGATGGCGGCCGGGCCTGGGGTGGCAGCAGCTAGGAGGCAGAGATATGGGCACAAGGGAGAGATTCACAGCATAGAATTGGCAGGACTCGGCGGTGGCCGGAGCGGATGGGGAGAGCCGGGGAGAAAGTGCCAGGAAGGACAGCCGCTTGCTGGCCTCAGTGTGGGGCCAGGGAACTGAGCCCTGGGGATGGGGACGGGCTTGCAACAGTGGCAAGAGCCCCGGGAGCTCCACTCGGAGCATGAGAAGATGGAGGAGGGCTTCTCCAGACGCCGGCGTCTCTTCAGCCCGCCAGGATTGCCAGGCGGAAGGAGATCCCGCCCCGCACCCTCAGTCCTGGAAGCCTGTGTCTCCCATGGTGATCCCTGCTCGTTTCCTTGGATTCAGTTCAGCAACTCGGCAGACGAGCGTTGCTAGGATTTCCTCCAAGCTGGGCACCGACTTGGGCCCTGCCTGAGTCTCGTCCACGCAAACGCGTTCAGCTGGGCCTGAGGCCCCTGAGCGAGGTCCAGCCTCCCAGGCTCCCAGAAGAGACTTCCCCAGACCCGGGGCCACGTGTCTGGGCACTCGAGGACGGGGTGGGTCCTTGGGAAGACCTTTCCTGTGCTGGCAACGGGATGGCCCTTCCTCCGCCCCACTTCTGTGATCTCCCGTTCCCCTCCCCCAGGTACAGCTCACCCCCCACTTCCCCCAGGTGATTAGGAAATCCGACTTCCAAAGCACTCTGGAAACTCCCAATTAGTGTAAAAATAGTCATCAATCTTATTTGTAAGTGCTCTGTGCTTCGGATGAAATGCTTTGGCCGGCTCCGCATCCGTGTGATGTAGCCTTAGCAAGGGCACGTGGTAACCAGGCAGCTTCTCCAAGGTCAAGGCCGAGCGGGAGGCAGGGCTGAACGGGACCCCCCCCCCCCCCCCCCCCGTCTCCCAGGCTGGGGGTTGGCACCTGCTGTCTTGCTCATAAACCCCTGCAGGTTCCTCGGCCAGGATCAATACGCCGGGGGCTGCGGAAACTCACCCTGCTCTCCTTTTACAGCCTGGGTAATTGGGCACAAGAAGCACAAATAGTCCGTTCAGATGCCGGGAAGTGGAAAATTTTCTAATCTGTCAAGCAAAGTCTCCCTTTCTCCTTTTACATTTTTTCCCCCAACAGGAAAAGACTTTTCATTTGGAATCCTTCCGATGCAGATGTGTGAAGACTCTGGTAGCGACATCTCGGGGACTGAGCATCTTCTATTGATTGGAAAACACACAGCACCAGCGACTTTGCACATCAGAGGGGGGCTCGGAGGCTGGGTGGCAGGAAGCAGCCGCGGGGCCTCAGCGCCCCCTGGGAGCTGGAGACGGTACTGCGCCGGCCCCTGGAAGGAGGCAGCTGGGCTGTGAGCTCAAGGGTGATGATGGGGAGGCCCCCCCCCCGGGGGGACACCTACCTGCCCGAGGAGATCACGTGAAGGAGGCCGTGCCGCACCTGGCCCTGCCGGTCCATCCCCGGTGGCTCTGGGCAAATCACTTCACCTCTGCTGTCCAGCTTCCCCACCTGTAAAATTGGGGCGACATCCAGGGGCACCCCAGGGACCCTTCGAATTAGCTGTGTGACCTTCAGAAAGCCAGGAGACCTGTCAGTGTATTCTCGGCGGGTAGAGCGATTCCCACACAGAGCTGCTCGGAGGAAGCGATCAGATGGTGGACAGATGACTGCAGAGCACAGCCGTCCTCGTGCCCCATCGACGGACGCAGCCAGCCTCGGGTTCCTCCAGGCGTGGCGAGCAGGTAGGAAAACGCAGGATCAAGGACCAAAGGCACGGCTTAGAGCCTGGGCATCAAGGGCAGGAAGGGTGTCACTGGCAGGAGAAAACCCTGCCGCTGCTGCCTCCCGGGACATCCGGCCTGAGTTGCGGGAACCCTGGTCCCAGGTGTGAGCCCCTGACCTTCCCCTGGACCAGCGTCCCCAGGGCCAGGACAGCTTGCCCACTACCTGACCCGGGTGCCCTCTCCCCACGGTCGGTCCACGTGGGTGGGGTGGGGGAGTCGTCACAGGCCAGGAGAGGAGGCACTGGGCGGCAGGTGCACCGCCAGCGGCTGGAGCTCTTCCCTTACTCTGAGGGAGCATGCTCACGGGGTGGGGGGGAGGGGGAGTCCCCAGACTGGCCCACCCTGGCGGAGGGGCCCAGAACTGCAGGGCTGGGGCTTGTTCTGAGACTGGTTTACAGAGGGGGGGTGGTGGATGGGAAGGACTGGACAGGTGGAGCAGAAGAGAGCGAGAGAGGGGACAGAAGGGTCTCCCTGGGGGCCACCCCCCCCTTCTCAGAGGGTCAGTGCCCGCCCCTCCCCCACATCCATCGTCCATCCCTTCAGTGACCAGAATACAGCACTGGGTGCCGTGGAAAGAAGATCCCCGGCCACGGGGCCCTCGAATCCCCGAATCACCCAGGGGCTTTGGACAAGCTCACTGCTCCCTTTTAGGGCCTCGGTCTTAAGAACTCGGAACGGGGCCAGCAATGTGTTTTCCGTAACGGTGGTGGGGTCACCAGCATCTGCCCGGCTCCACCATCAGACAGGGCCACGCCTCACCCTGTCACCACCGTGGCGTCCGTGAGCTCACTTCCCGCGCCGCCCCGGTGTTCCCGCGAGGGCAGCCACGCCGCAGAGTGACGGAGTCTGAAACAAGATCTCACGGACCGCTCTTCTCACCACGGCTGGTGATGTTTTTCTGCCCGTCTCACAGGAGCTTGAGATGGTCCAACCGTATGAGCTCCTTCGTCCTCCTAAGATGGCCTCTCAGTAGCACCCACAACCGAAGGGCAACCGTGTCGGCACGCTGGGTAAGCAGGGCAGGGTGCAGGCCTCAGCCCGGAGGAGGGAGTGAGGCGGGCTCAGAGCCGGGGACCCCGCGCAGGAGGGAGAAGGCGGGAACCCACACCGCACAGGCGAGGCTACTGTTGCTGGGGCGCCGTCTCCGTGGCCCGGAGGGACGTTCTAGGGCATCGCGGTTTGCCAAGCAGATGGCCTGGCCCTGGCCTGGGCGTATCTGGAAGGAATGGCTGTGTCCTGAGGGCCTCGCAGATGACCATCTCATTGGCGGGGACCCCGGGGATGGGGAGGGTCGGTCTGGGAGGAAGCTGCTCGCATCAGTTTCCAGGCATGGCTGCTTGGGAAGCACTCACCTTCTTGTGCTTGGAACCCCAAGTGGAGACCCCGCGGCCCGAGCACAACCTCCCACTGCCCATCACAGGAGCAGTGACTGGCCAGGGGCTCGGCCCCTCTGGGAGTCCAGCCGAGGGCGGGGAAGGCTGGCCTGGCCCCGGACCCCCCCTTCCCCCGCCCCCCGCCACAAACAAACAGCAACAAAGCGACAAATCGTCTTCTGAAGGAGAGTCTGGGGCCCCGGGAGGTGCTGGGGAGGGAGACGGGGAGCAAAGCCGCCTTCATGTCTCTGCAGTCGCAGGGATTCGGGCCCGAAAAGGCTGTTTTATTGAAAACCATCCATCTGCGTTCTGGGATGAGTTAGGGCACGTCTCTCGTGCAGAATGTGCCGGGCTTGGCGAAGTTAAGGTAGCAACTCTGCCCTCTGCCTCCGCAAGGGTGGGGGAGAGGGAAGGGCTTCTCCTTGACCAGAGGCCCCGCTCAGGACCAGGCTGGGGACACGCAGGAGCCTCCCTCTTCCCTGTGCTGGGAGCCACCTGGATCGTGCGGTGGAGCTAAGACCCCTGGGGCTGGGCGAAGGGCCGGCAGCCTGGGTCCTTCATCCAAACATTAAACTGTTTGTGATCTAAGAAGTCCTGGTGACACTCCGTTCCGGGGAGCTTTCATCTCCTCGCTGACACGCGGAGTGAGACAGAGCGCCAGGCTGGCCCGCGGCCACAGGACTGCAGGGGTGGGAGTCGGAGGGCCTGGGGGCATCCACACTGCCCTCCCTCACCTCACAGACCTCAGACCCGAGACGGGCCTGGAGGGAGCCCCGCCCTGCAG
Source organism: Acinonyx jubatus (assembly GCF_027475565.1). Lineage (NCBI taxonomy): Eukaryota > Metazoa > Chordata > Mammalia > Carnivora > Felidae > Acinonyx > Acinonyx jubatus. The sequence continues at coordinate 2,375,401 of NC_069394.1, forward strand.
ACGCCTAGCAAACCCCCAGCTCGGTCTCCTTTCTGCTCCACAGGAGAGAAGACAGCCCCCTCCAGAGGGGCAGAGGGGCGCCGGGCAGGATCTCAGAGAAGCCGAGTGAGGGCCGGGCCGAGGCCCAGGCGGGGCTGGAGGCCGGCAGTGTCGAGCCGGGAGAGTCCCTGAAGCCTCCCCGCACGGCGCAGGAGCCTTTGAGGGGACACCGGGACAGCGAGCAGCCGGGACCCCTGGAGCCCAGGTGTTTCTCCAAGATCTCGAAGCGGGAGCCCAGCAAGGGGCGTTAATGGCCGTGAACAAGACCGCTGGCTTCCTGGGGTCAATGAGGGGAGCGAAGGAAACGCAAGAGAGCAGTGCAGGCCAGGGCCGTTCACCGGGGCTCCACCCACCCACCCACCACCCCCTCCAGCCCACCTGCTGACACCCACACGCAGGGGACCTCCACATGGCGATGGGACCTTGATGGTGGCTTGTGTGACGTTAGTGGCTCAGCATCCCACTCCCTTCCCCCCAGACCTGGACTGCCGTGCGGGAGGCCCCGACTGCCGGGCTCACTGATGTAGGCACGTGCTCAGCACGCACCTGGCCAGGAGGACGCCCAGGGAGCACGCGAGGCCCCACCTCGCTCCCTGCTTCACCTGGTGCTCCACCAGTCTTTACGGACCCTGCCACGGGCTCCAGACACACCAGACGTGGCTCCCCCCCTCGCCAACCCCGAAAAAGAACAGCGCTTCTCAGAGCAGCGTTTCCAAGCAACAGGGTCATAGCTGCGCCCCCACCTGTACCCATAGGCACGTGCACATACGCGACACAACACGCGTGTGCTCGCACACGCACCTGCACACAGCTGCGGGCCACGATGTGATGCCGGGGACCCTGGACTGACCTCCTGGTTACGGGGACGTGTCACAGGGTCAGCGCGAGGCACGTTTGGACACGTGGATCCGTGGCCAGGCCAGCCCGTCCCCCCTGGGAAGGGTGCTGTTTTGGGGCGGGGACCTGCCCACCGTCGCCCCCCCCAAGGCCGCAAGCTCTCCTGGTTTTCCTGGGGACACCCCATGCCTGTCTGTGGCTCTGGGGGCCCCGTCAGCTGCTCCCAGCCTCCCAGGTCCCTTTGTGAGATGAAGGGAGCTGGAAGGCTCTGCTTTCCAGGGGTCACCCTGTCCTTCTGTCCCTCTGTCCCTCCGTCCTGTTGGACGTTCTGCCACGTTCACCCGGAGTCAGAAACTCCTTCGATGGATTGGGGTCCCAAAGGATGAGGGGCATCTTCCCAATGATAACAGGGACCTTTGGGCCTCCTGGAGAGCTGATTCAGGGGGACCCTGCTCCCTGGAGACTGGGAGAGAGAGGGCAGTGAGAGAAGAGTCACCATGGCAACGCCGTAGAGAAACGAGGGCATGTCTTCCCCCCACCCTCCAAATTAAAGGGCGATTCCCAGGGTCCCTACTGTGTGCCAAGGCCTAGGCCAAGGCTACTCAGAACAGGGGTGGGTTGGGAGGAGACGAGATCGTCCCCCACCCTGAAAGCCTCCCTGTCTGTAAAACATCACATATGCCTCACGCACAGCAGGCCTGGCCATGGAGCCCTGCATACAGTAGGCACTCCATAGATGCTCGCTGAATGAAAGAAAAGGGGCGCGTGAGCACGTCAGTGACCACACACAGAGCACCTTCCACTCCTACGTTACCTCACGGGCCACCTGGCCCCCAGGCACCTCCTCACCTGGGGACGTGTCTGCCCCTGGGTCACATGCCACCAGTGCTGAGGACTCCAGAGCAAACACCGAGCAGGGTGGGGGCCAGGAAAAGGCCAGGGTCCGCTTCCAAACACCATGAATTTGAACCGTGTCTATCATACATGAGGCTCGTGGGGACTTCAGGAGCCGTCATGTGGGGTCACCAACACAGAGGCAGAGGGACCTCCCAGGCCTTATCGGGGTGCAGCTCCCACTTGAGACCAGCCCCTCCGGGCACAGAGGCAAACCTCCTCCAGGCGGTCGAGGGTCACACGCGGGAAAGCACAGCCGGTGACCTGAGGACGGGTGTGGGAACGCGGTGACTCGGGGTCGTCAGCACACCTGCCCGGAGGACAGAGGATGATAGAGGACAGGGAGAACTTGTCACCTGGAGGGCCGCTGGGTGGGCAGTGAGCGGTCCCCACGGGCCTGCTATGTGCCTGGTCCCCCAGGGCAGGGACAGCTCTCCCGGCTCCCCGGCGGGGTCAGACTGTGAGGAATCTGGCTGGCCAGGTGTCCCCGAGGCCTGAGCCCCTGCAGAAATAGAGCAGTCGTGGCAGGACACAGCATGTGTCACGGCCAACCTTCTGTGGCCAAGCCCGCGCTCGTGAGAACCACTCAGGCCTGAACACTGAGAAGGAGCCACAGAAGGCTGGATCCCCTGTGTGTTCTGGGATGGACAAGTCAGCCCTCTCTGGCGATGAGTGAGCGCCAGGGACGGGGGAGGGGCGTAGCCCTGTTCCAGCCTGTTCCCGGGCCTGGGACCCTCCAGGGGTGGCTGAGCCCACGTACGGCTCCCTCCTTCATTTCCGGGCCCCGTGGCTGCAGACAGCCTGGAGTCAGCCGCTCTGGGCCACACAGTCCCCGCCCAGTGCAGGCCAGGCACCTTCCTCGTCATGGCCAGGACCCTCACCTGTCTCCACAGCACCTTCCCTCTGCCTCTGAGACAGAGCAGCCGGGAGCCCGTCTCGCAGGTGATGAACCAGAGCCCCGGAAGCTGGCTTTTCCGCCCAGAGTCACCTGGCCAGGGAGCAGCAGGTGTCGCCTACCTCGGAGCCAGGAGGAGGAGTGCACACTCCTGTCACTCAGTGAAGTGACACCCGGTGACGCGCAGGCCGGTCACCTTAGCCACGGGTGGGAGTCAGAGCCGGGGCGGGGGGGCCGTGAGGACCGCCCTCTGGCCCTTGCTTCCAGGACCAGGATGTGCCCCCTCAGGGCGGGACGTGTGGGAGGCCACAGAGAAGCCGGGGCCGCGTGTCCTACGCTCTTTCCACAAAGGTGCTGGCCCGCAGTGCTTAGGAGGATGGCGGGCACACGGTTTGCAGGGCCAGGGCCCAAACGTGACCCCCGCTGTGTTCCCCGACTGCGGGACCATGGGACCCGACCTTAGCCTGTTCGAGGCCTCCGCAGAGCGCTCTCGGAGCCCGGTGACCCCCTCTGCGTGTTCGCACGGTGGCACACGTCTCTCCCTGGGCACGGGTGTCCCACACGTGATTTCACAAGTTTGTGTGGCTTTTGATTGCCTGTGTCTCTCCCTGAGATGCCGTGTCTATGGCAGCCCCCTGCGTGTCCCAACAGCATGTCCAGCAGCAGCTGGGACATTAGTTAACTGGTTCTATCCAGCCCCGCTCCTGGGTGAGAGTACAGGGCAAGCAGGTGCCGGGCCCAGGAGCCTGCAGTGCCCTGGGGAATCGAGCCAGAGTGGTGGGTGGGTGTGGGCATGCATGGGGGCGCAGGGGGCGTCTCTGGGGCCTACACACAGACAGGAGGACGGGGCAGCCCTGGAAAGGGAAGGGAGGGCGGAACAATGGAGGACTCTAATGCCAAGGAGGAGCCTGAGGCCCACAGCGTGGAATGTTCAGAGCCGTGAGCCGTGAAGCAGCTGCAGTGAGATCGGTGTTCATCCCGCCCACCCACCACCCGCTCACCCACAGGCAGGGCCCACCGCCCCCCTGTGTGGCCCTGAGGCAGGCGTAGGCACCCAGCAGGTCTCTGGCCAACAGGGGGCAGACAGGTGGATGGATGAAGGAAGGGCCATGTGCAGGCCCAGAGGGCAGGAAGACACCCGGCCGGGTGGCAGGGGTGATGCCTCCTGGGAGGACCTTCTAAAGCAAATGGGGCCTGTTCCAGGGAGGGAAGGGAGAAAGGGCCCAGAGGGAGGCACGGTGAGGCAGGGGCCCAGGACGGCCTGGAGAGGAGGGCCTCGGTGTGGCTGGTGTGAACAAGGACGGGAGGCATTGACCTGTGGGTGCCCGGGAGGCCGTCAGCGGGAACAGGACTTGGGCAGGTTAGATTTTGGACTTGATGGGACGGAGATGTGTGGGTAGATGCATCGATGGCCAGGACAACTTACCTGCTCTAGGGGTGAATCAAGAGGGGAGTCAGGACACGGTGGGGGGGTGAACCCCGGCCTGAAGAACACGGACAAGAATGTTGGGGATACCCCCCTCCCCCGCTCCTGCCAACCGATGTCCCTGCCCTGCATATACGGATCCGGAGCAGGGCTGACCTCCCCTGCGCAGAGGGGAGGCTTCAGGCGCTCCCAGAAGCCAGGCTGGCTCTGGGCCCATCCCAGGACAAGACACTCACAGGGCTGGCAACCAGCACAGCACCAGCCCGGCTGGGACAGGGTCCCGGGGGTCCTCTTGAAGCTGCTGGGTGTGGGGCGATCCAGGCAGTCCAGGGGAAGGAGGCTGAGAGCACGGAGGGGACAACAGTCACCCAGGCCTCCAGGCAATAGAGACCGAGTCTAGGGGGCTACCGTTTGGTTTTAACAAAACACCAGCGACCACGGTTGGCCATCCATCACGCACAGTCTTGAACTTGAAATATCTGAGAGGGACAACCCCTTCATTTCACTTTCACAGGGGAAGGAAAGGACCCCAGAGCCTGTGTAACTTGCCCCAGAGGACACAGCTCGAAGTGTCAGAGGCTGCTAGACCCAGCGTCTTCCTGGGTGCACGGTTCCCCCCTTCCCCCCCCCCCCCGCCGTCACACTGCCCCCCTGCCGGGGCCCACCCCCTCCCTCTGGGACAGGAGGTCCTGTCCACCCTCGTCCGCTCTCGCCACGTGTGTCTGGGGAGTGAGGTGAGGCGGGCACCCTGGGCGGCGATTTCTCGGCTCCCTCCCCAGCCGGTGGACAGGCCTGAGTGTGACCTGGAGGGAGCACCAGGCGGGACCTGTATCTCTGCTCCCACCTTCTCCAAGTTTTCCCTGGGCTGTTTCCATGGAGCATTGAGCTGGGGTCTCATTTAGAGAACACGGGTGCGCTCCCAGGGCTCCGCGGAGACCCGGGGACACTGGGGGCAGGCAGAGGAGCGCCCAGGCCAGGCGTCAAGAGACACAATCAGGATCTCATTAGCATTTTGATTGCAGCGTTGGCTCCCCGGGCGCCTCGGCCTGGACACACGCACACACATTCAATCTGGAAGCAAAGATTGAGCCGGGGAGAGGAGTGCAGAAAAGGAGCAAAACAGACTTATTTCAATAATGCTAAAAATAACCGTGTCAATATTCCCTTCTGTTTGGGAGCCGCGGATCATTTTCTAACGCGCCTTCTCAGCCCTCCTCTCCTTGGCTGAAGTGGATCCCGGCTTCCCGCCCCCCTCCCCCCAGACCAGGCTCTCCAGGGCCACTTGTGGGATCCGGGGCGAAGGGCTTCTCCGGGGAAGCGCGGTACACTCGTCTCTACGGGCAGACAGCATCTCGTCCTCTGCCTGCCCCCAGAGAATCCCAGACTCGGTGTACACCTCTCATCTAACGGGTGGGCAAGTTCAGGCCTGGAGAGGGCCAGGAACTGTGTGAGCTCGGGCAGAAGCTGGTGTGTCTACACCTCAGGAGAATCGAGGCAGCATCCCCCGTTACAGGAAGCAGCTACTCACGCCGTGTGACCGACAGCACTGACCCGTCCCCATCCCCGAGGTGGCTCGATTCTGGATCCGGGTGACCCCTGTGTTAGAATGACAAAGCCAAGGCCCAGGTGCCGCTGGTCCCAGGTCCATGGGACAACACCCATCATCCCCCATTCCCAAAGAGCTTTTCTGAATGGATGGTGCCCTTGGCCCACCGAGGCATCAGTGCCCAACTGGTCCACCATGTGGGACTGAGGTCCAGTGCCTGACTGAGTCCCCATCTTCTCCCCCACCTGCCCTTCTCTCAGCACTGTTCCCGGAGGGTCTGCACGTTGACCCCAGCTCATAGATGCCCTCTGTAGCTTCTGGTTGGCCCTCATTCGACCCTGGGGCATGGCTCTGCCCCCTCTGATCCCAGCTGGTCATGGTCAGGACTCTCACTGAGGCCCTCCTCATCTCGCCAGTGAACTGGCCTCACCCCTGGCCGTGCTCCAGGCAGCTCCTCCGGCCTCCCTGATGCGTGATCGGATGGACACCAGCACCTCCTAGACACTGTAAGTGCCCCTGCGTAAGGCCCTCCCCGCCAACCCAGGTCAAGAGAGGGTTTGCCCCATCTCTGGGCTAGTGGCTTGGCAACATGGGTTTCTCTTGATGTGGCCCCACCAGTGCCAGCCCACCCCATATTCTCTGCTCACAAGACTCCGGCAGAACATTCGCAGCCTTCCAGGATCACAACGCCCTGTCTTTGACGTTCCCCCCAACTTCTGTGGCTCAGCACCCACCAGCTGCTGTCCCCTTGACATCCCTGTTTTCCCACCTGGTGCCTCACTCTGCACCATCTACCTTCTCTCTGGTACAATGTTCTCCTTCTCTTCCTGCCGGTTTCCTATTCGATCCTTAAGACGCAGCTAAATGCTGCCTCGTCTGCGAGCCTTCCCTTCCCTTCCCTATTCCCAGACAGAGCTGATTCCTCCCACCTTGAGAGCCAGCAGGTTGCCCAGAACCCCGCCCTGAGTGCGGCTGCACTGCGTTGTAAGGAACAGCCAGGCGTTCCTCGGCGGCCTGCAGGCAAAACGTGTCTGTCCCTCAGTCAGTGTCTGTGACCTTTGGGACGTTGCTCCACCTCTCTGCCTCGGTTGCCGCACCTATAAAATGTGACTTTTAATACTGCCCACATTACGGATCTGTTGTGAGAATTAAGTGAGCTAATGTACGCAGAGGGCTCAGAACGTTACCTGGCAGGTATTATGTGCTCAAGAGATGTCAATTAGCATGACTATCAGCAACAGCATCGTTATCACGACTGTCCTCATTATCACAACTATCGGCATCACAAGGTCATCGCTACCGATGCCATCATCATCGTCACCAACAGCAGCCATATCAGTACCATCATCACCACCATCACCATCACCACGACCATCGTCATCATCCCCCACCCCCCCATCACCATCATCATCATCACCACCATCATCCTCACTCTCCCTAGTGGACTTTCAGGCTCATTGTAGGTAGAGAACAAGCAGGAGTCATTATTATCTCCCTGAACACATAGTCTGATACACATAGATGCTGTTAAATCTTGTTGGATGATAAAGTGGATGGGCAGGTAGGCAAATGGGTGAATGAGCGGATGAAGGGACAGGTAGATGGCTGTATAAACAAGTGAATGGGTATGTGGATGAAGAGGAGTGCGATGGGGGCACTTGGGTGGCTCAGTCGGTGGAGCGTCCGACTTCGGCTCAGGTCATGACTTCACGATTCGTGAATTCGAGCCCCGTGTTGGGCTCTGTGCTGACAGCTCAGAGCCTGGAACCTGCTTCGGATTCTGTGTCTCGCTCTCTCCGACCCTCCCCCGTTCACGCTCTGTCTCTCTCTGTCTCAAAAATAAATAAACATTAAAAAAAAATTTTTTAAGAGGAGTGGGATGGATGAATGAGTCAGTGAATGAGTGAGGGAGCTGCTATAAGAAAGAGCAGATGAACAGCTGAGGGGATTCCTCCCACGCTGGCCTCTGCAGATGCTGAACCGCTTAGTAACGGCAGACGTCACAGTGTCCCCACAGAGCCATGATATTAAGATCCGTGAAGGCTATGTTGTCAGTATCCGGGGGGGAGACAATCTCTAGAGCCATCAGCAGTGGGAACGAGCCACCCCCAAGTCCCCAGGGTGGTCATCCCTGCTGGGACAATGACACCACCATTCCTAAACCTTCAGAGGTATCCTGCACATTCCAATTCCCTGGGCTGGACAGCTCCCTTTCCAGCCCTCCGTCCCCAGGGGGTCTCGGGGGGCACCCTGGGGGCCAGAACCTGGGCTGGGAGCATCAGCCTTGCCTCCCAGCCTTACCCCTCACGGCCCCACTGCCCTTGCCCTCCCCATGTGCCTTCAGCACAACTGTCCTCTGCACCCTTTGCTCCCAGACACTGAGCTCCACAGGGGTCAGCGTCACTCACCCTTGAGCCCTGTGTGCTGAGTCCTTGGCACAAGGAGACTCTCAATCATCGTGTTCACTGCAGCCAAAGGCTGGGTGGCTCAGTAGTCATGCTAAGGGAAGGGGGGCATGACCAGGACTTGAGTCCCACCTCCTGCCCCCCAGCTCCATAGCCATCACACTCCACGTGGGAAGAAGCACCTCCAAAGACCAGAGGGAGCGCTGTCCTGCTCAAGGTGACAGAGCACTGTCTCCTCTGGGCTCACAAGCTGTCAGGGCAACCTGAGGGATGGGGACAGACACCCTCAGGGAAGAGCCTGGACTGCAGGGACTTTTATCCCCCACGGGGCTTTCCAAACCTCCAGAGCCAGCTCAGTGTTTCGTGTCGCACTTCTTGGACTTTGAGGTCCCGGGTCCCTTCATACTCTTAAAACTTAGGAACTCAGAAAGCATTTGCTTGTGGAGGTTATATTTATCGATGCTGACAGTATTAAAAATGAAACAGGAGACATTTAAAAATATTAATTTATTATAAAATAAACCCATTACACATTAACATAACTCACAGGTTTTTATGAAAAAATACTTTATTTTCCCAAACAGGTCAAAAAAAAAAAAGTGAAAGGCGTGGCATATGGTGCTAACATTGTCACACATCTCTTGTGTCTGGCTCAGTAGAAGCCACCAGTCTCGTTTCCACTCCTGCCTTCACCCTGCAGGGGCAGGCTGCTTCCCCTGAAATTGATGAAGATAAACCCAGGATCTTGGGGTCCCCTGGAGAGGACTTGGGGATCCCCACATGCCCTGACCACACTCTGAGAACCAGTGTCTTAGGAAAATCTGATCTCGTGGCTTTCCTGCTTAATAGTCACCAGGAAATCCGCCCACCCTGACCCCCCAAGGCAGGAGGGGGTCCGACAACCCAGGGTCCAAGCCTCACTTGCTGGGTCCCTCTAAGGTCCTTACCTCCACTGAGCCTGTCCCTCGTCTGTGAAGTGGAAACAGGTGTTCCCTCGGGCTTTGTGAAGACTAAATAAAATAACGCATATGGTCTGCTCAGCATCACATGTGACCTACGGGAGGAACGGAGAAAATGGTATGCGGGTGGCACCGGTGACCACGCCTTCCCCCCCGCTTCTCCAGTTCCCCACTCCGGGAGAAGCTCACTCTTTCTCCGTGCAGGCTTCCTAGATTGCCTGAGTCTCCTCCTTCCCTCCTCCTTCCACACTTGCCTGGATGCCTCCTGGAGCCCAACACACACTTCTAATGTCCCCTCCTTCCTGTCCACCCCACCATACTGCCCCCAATCCCTGTGCTTGTCTTTGTCACCTCAGAACTCAAAAGGGGAAGGACTGTTACATGCACCAGCTTCTTATTGTGGGCACAGTAATGAAGACCCCTGCTCTGGGCACAGACAGTCCTGGGTCGTGTGACCTCATTGTTCATATCTGTCACGTGGGAATAACAGCATGTCCCTGATGGGACCGTAGTGACCATTAGAAATAATCCATTTGCCGGGCACCTGGGTGGCTCAGTCGGTTGGGTGTCTGACTTCGGCTCAGGTTCGTGAGTTCTCACGGTTCACGAGTGCGAGCCCCACATCAGGCTCTGTGTGGACAGCTCGGAGCCCGGAGCCTGCTTCGGATTCTGTGCCCCCTCTCTCTCTGCCCCTCCCCTGCTCGTGCTCTGTCTCTCTTTCTCTCTCTCTCAAAACTGAATAAACATTAAAAGATTAAAAAAAAAAAGAAATAATACATTTGCCACTGGGCCAGTGGCCAAGGCAACCAAAGGCCTGCCCTCACCGAGTGAGGCAGACATCAAACCAATAACCAAAGGATGGGCTTTTGGGGTCGACAAGAACCCATGGAACTGCCCCAGGTCAGGAGGACCCCGGAAGGGCCCAGTGGCTGGATGATGGAGACCTGTAGGTGGAGAGGGCCCCAGGGAGGAAGGAGGAGCCAGGCAGATTCCGCAGAAGGACTCAAGAGCCCGGGAAGCCAGGCAGGCCGACTGGCCTTCGGGACAGGGGTGGGGGACAGAACTCGAGGACAAGCCCCAACCTGAAGTTGTGGCTGAGCTGGCTGGAGGGGGCACCAGGGTCCGGGAGCCCCTTCTGGAGTCGTGGGGCCCTCCAGGGGAGGGGCGGGGGTGGCCCAGACCGGAGCTGGACCGGGGCCGGGAGTGTGCCTGCCTGAGGCCTGGGGGCAGCTTGTCCGGACCGTCCTGCCGAGGCCCAGCCCCGCCGCTGAGACTCCGTACATAGGTACTGAGGGAATCTGTTAGCTCCCCTTAGAAAAAGGTGTGACAGCAGTGACAGCCATTGTCACTAAACCGACGTGCGCATTATTTCACCCTGTAGAGGAGGAATCCACATCACTCTGCCGCTGTCCCCTGTGCCGCTGGGGGTCCGCCGCCCACCCAGGCGTGCTCCTCTCTGCTGCCCAGCTGGAACTTGGCTTCCCTGGGCTCCCCCTTTCCTCGCAGCCCAGGGCCGGGGTCCCAGCCCCTGCTGCTGTCCTGGCAGTCTCAGGACCATGCGGCTCATTCGCTCGTTCGTTCGTTCATTCATTCATTCCCTCATACAAAGTAGGAGTTCAGGACCTACTCTGTCCCGGACCCTGGGCCAGGGAGCAGCTGTGGTCCGACGAGATGACTGAACTCCAGCCCGCACCTGCCAGCCTCTACCCTCCACCTCCTGGCCCTACCTCCCTCCACCCTCCTGGGCTCGCTCTTGGAGCTCCCCGGAAAGAATTATTATTCTCTCCCATCTACACATTCCTTTAGCCTGCTTTTAACAAATATGTGTTCAACATCTGCTCTACACAGGCTTGGATCCAGGTCAGAGGAAAGCAAGGCAGCCACAGGCTGGCAACGGCCCCTCCCCGGTGCCCCCTGCACGTCCACCTGTGCCACTGCACTGAGTGACACAGGCCTTGCCGTCCACCGTGGGACTGAAGCAACCCAAAGAGAGAATCCTATCTTGGCCAGTGTGTTACCCAGGCCTGGCACACAGTAGGTGATCAAGGAAGGGAGGGAAAGGGGGAGGGGGGGCAAGGGAAGGGAGGAGGGGGGAGGAGAGGGAAGAGGAGGATAGGAAGGGAAGGGGCAGGGAGGAGGGAGGGGGAGGAGGAGAGGAAAAGAAAGGGGAGAGGGAGGAGGAGGGAGCAGGGAGGAAGGAGAGGGAAGAGGGAGGTGAGGGGCAAGGGGAAGGGAAGGGAGGGGGAGCAGGAGGGCAGGGAGAGGTAAGGGGGCAGAGGCAAGAAGGGAGAGGAGGGAGGGAAGGGGGAAGGGAGAGGGGTAAGGAGGAGGGAGGAAAGAGGGGGAAGATGGGGAGGGGGAGGACAAGGAGAGGAGAGGTAGAGAGGAGGGAGAGGGAAAGGAGGGTACAGAGAAGAGAGAGGGGGAGGGGAGGGAGGGAGAGAGGAGGGGGGAGGGAGGAAGAAGGGGGAAGGGAGGGAGGAGAAGGACAGGGAGGGGGAGGGGCAGGGAGAAGGGAGGGGCAGGGAGGAGAGAGGCGGGAGGAGAGAGAAGAGGGGGTGGGGAGTGAGGGGGAGGACAGAGAGGGGAGGTGCAAGGAGGAGGGGCAGGGAAGAGGGAGAGAGAGGGGAGGGGGAGGACAGGGAGGGGGGGTGACAGAGAAGGGGAGGGGCAGGGAGGAGGGAGGGAGGGAGAAAGGAGGAGGGTGGAGGGAGGAGAGAGGGGAAGGGGAGGGAGGGGAGGACAAGGAGGAGGAGGACAAGGAGGGGGAGGGCAGAGGGAGGGGGGAGGGGGAGGACAGGGAGGGGGAGGACAAGGAGGGGAGGGGCAGGGAGGAGGGAAGAGGGGGAGGGAGGAGGGTAGAGGGAGGAGGGAGAAGAGGGGGTGGGGAGTGAGGGGGAGGACAGAGAGGGGAGGTGCAAGGAGGAGGGGCAGGGAAGAGGGAGAGAGAGGGGAGGGGGAGGACAGGGAGGGGGGGTGACAGAGAAGGGGAGGGGCAGGGAGGAGGGAGGACGGAGTCGGCCTGGCCTTCTCTCTGGGCAGTGGCTCTCGGGTCTGGGCTCAAACCCCAGGCCACCCCCCACCCCCCCAGGCAGCTCTGTGACCGTGGGCGGCGGCCGTGGGCGGAGCCGCTCGCGGGGGCCAGCACTGCTCCGTCCTCGCCACCCGCGCAGTTCTCGCTGCTGCTTCTGAAAATGTCAACTTCTTATCTCGCCAGAATTTTTCCTGACTTGGAGAATTCAATAAAGCAGCTGAGTAACGCTTAAAATAATAATGAAGCTCTGTGTTTCTGCAACTCCCGGCTGGCTCGGAGGAGCGGGGCTGCCTTTCTGGGCTGATCAATCTTCATTTTCATACTGGGCCAGACAGCTCGGCCGGCCGCAGGCCCCGGGGAGGCGGCAGGCCCCGGGAGGCCCGGGCTCTCAGTGGCGGCCCGCACCGATGGGAGGGAAGGCCTCCGGGGTCCCGCCGAGGTGCCTGGGTACCCCCTCTATGTTGACCCTGCCGCCGGCTACAACCCAGCACCCCGAGCACCCCACGGCCGTCATCCAGGCCCACCCCACTCTTGTCTGAACGCTGCCCGGTGCCTTCCCCTCTGGGAAACTCCTATCCACCCTGCAAAGCCCAGCTCGAGGCCCAGCCAGGCCTCTCCACTGCCTTCAGCCCTTGGAGGGGCCGGGCAGAGCTGTTTTGTACCGCATGGGCCATCTGAGCTGCATAAACGGCCTAGGAGTGGGGAAGTGCGTTTTTTCCCACTCCCAGAGCCAACAACTGAGGACACGGGGCAGGGGCCCTCGGATTTGTTGACTGCCAGCTGTACCTCGAATGTGTGCTGCGCACTGAGCAAACTGAGTGGGGCTTATCCGGAGCACGGGGCCATCGGTGGCAGAGGCCAGGCCGACTGGACTTCCCGCCAGGACCCAGTGATCTCCACAGCCCTGCTCCCTGGCGGGACACTGCACGAGGAGCCTGGACCCCGCACGGGGCAGCCAAGGCAGAGCAGGTAGGTCCCAGGTAGGTCCCAGTGACACCCTCCCCGCCCTCTGTGCCCTTAGTCAAATTCAGTGACCAGGGGCCTCGTGTTCACGTGTTCACTGGGGCCAGGGCAGTGTCAGGCATCAGGCCAAAGGCTAAAAGGAGGACTAATTAGTCTGGCCTCCTCCCTCTGCTACCTGGCCTACAGCAGAGGGATCCGTCCCTCCCTGATTCTGTCTTTGGGGATGAGGGCAAGTCTGGGTCAGGAAGGGCCCAGTTAGAAGGGAAGCCGCCAGGCCCAGGGTGGGGCAACGGGCTGAGGGGCCGAGACCCCATCGCCACCTGGGCCTCTGCAGGCTTGGGCTCCACCCTGGGCAGACCCCACTGACGTACCTTCATTTGGAAAAGGGGAAAAGAGACTTCGGCTGACACCTCCTCAAAGTTGCTTGGCTGTCCGGTGGGGTGATGTTGCTCAAAATCCTCGCAAAGGTAGGGAGGCCATGGGAATGTGGTTTGTACAGCCAAGTCGCTTTGTCTGGGAGGAGAGGCCTGGGTGCGGCAGGCTCTGAGTCAGAAACACGCTCATGGATGAAACAGCACGAGAGAGGCTGATGAAGGTGTTCTTGACCCCGACCCCGAGAGGGGTTTATTCCTTAGAACAAATGTTGGCAAGTGGCCGGGGCCCAACTTCAGCCAAATGCCTGTTTTTGCAAATACCTCCTATTGGAACGCAATCTTGTGGGTTCTCTTACGTCGTGTCCATGGTGGCTTTCTCCACACAAGAGCAGAGCTGAGGAGCTGGGACAGACACCGTATGGCCCGCAGACCAGAGATACTCACGATCGGGTCAGTTCCAGAATGTCTGCAGACTTATCCCTGCTTCCGAGGGCAATTTGTCTGAGGCCGGGGGACTCGCCGTGAGCCTTCAGGCATCCCTCCCGTCCCCTGCTCTCCCAGGAGCACAACCCAGACTCAGCCTCAGGTCGGCGGGGGACACTCCTCGAGTAAAGCCAAGAAGAAAGGACCCTGCGATAATGTGGACTGTGAAGGGGGGTGACTGGGCTGGGTCCCGGCCTACAGGGGGAGCAGGAGGCTTCCAGCAGAAACACCGAGTGTTAAGCGGGGTGTGTGCACAGAGCTGGGAGGCCGGACTATCACTCAGCTGCTCATCGCTAAGTGATATTACCAGCAATTACACGGATTGCAGTCATGCACGCGAGTTATCGCTGCCTAATTGGGTCATAATTTTGACAAATGTGTCACTCTGGAGATCCTGACTGCAGACGGATCCCCAACACCCTCCATGGCAGAATGTGCCCTGCACCCCCCACCCCCGCCATCTCCTCGGCCTTCAGGGGCATGCTCCTCGTAAAGCACTGGGTTTCTCAAACCCATGGGCTCCCTAACCCACCCTACTAGGCACTCTACAGTTTACAGGGCTCATTTACAAATCACCCCCTATTTAATCGTAGAACGGGTAGCATCTCCACAGTCACTGAGTCTGACCAAGTGGATACAGACAGGGAAATCGAGGTCTGGAAGGTGCAGTGACCTGCCCGGGGTGCAGCGGGGTAGTGAGGGCAGGGATAAGGGCCCCTCCCACCTGTCCGGCTGCCTGCCCAGCACTGACGCCCGGGTGGCTTACAGCCCCCGCCTTTCTCTCTCAGGAAAGGGCAGGCGACACTGGCCCACTTACTGTGGGGAGTAGAGCTCTCAGGGCTTCTGGGACATGCTGGGCAGTGTAGGGACAGGAGGGACCAGAGTGGTCGCACTCAACCCTTGTGCTGAACAACTATTACTACTCCCATTACTATTATTACCAAATTCTGTACCTCAGAGATGTGCAGATGAGAATTATGTGAGCTAAAAATAAAACAAAGTACAAATAAAGTAGATAAAGTAAAAATAGAAGTAAAATAAAGTAAAATAAAAATAAAAGCTAAAAAATAAAGTAAAAGGACCAAAGTATTGGTCCCTCTTTGGGGATTCTGATTTACTTGGTCTGAGATAGGTAGAAACGAAGTTTCTAAACTTTGGCCTCAGGATCCAAAGTGAGGGGCTAGGGAGGAGGCTGTGCGCGCCCCTGTCCAGGGTCCTGAAAGGCTGGGGCTCTGCCTCCGTCCCCAAAGGCTGGCCTCCTATCCCAGAGCAGGAAGGGACAGTTTCCACAGGGACATTGGACATGTTGGATTATTCTAATCCTGCAGGAAGTGTCAGAAGCCTGGGGCTTTCCAACTCTCTAGAGACAGGTGGGCCCCAGGGCAGGGGCTCTGGAGCCAGGAGTTCCTGGGTTCCAACCTTGACTCCACCACTGGCAAGGGAGAGAATCTCTCTGAACCTCAGTGTCTCCATCTGTAGAATGGGGTGAATTCTCCACACCCTGTGGAAGGCATCAGGAGGGCTCTGTGTCTGAAAAGGCTTACACAGAGCCTAGTTCTCCTCAAACCCCAGTTCCCATCTTGAGCCCCCCAACCCCCTTTTCTATCAAGAGAAATATTGGAGAAGTGGTTCTAAAAATACTTACTAAGTAGCAGGCTGTGTGGGTGGCTGGCTGCCTCCTTCATCGGCATTTAAGGCTGGCACTGCTCCAAGGGCCCAGATGAACTGTCTGGGAAGTGGAGTTGAGAAGAATGATTGTCATGAGACATACACCCCCCCCCCACCTTGGCCGGGAGCTCAGACCCTATTAGAGCACAGCCAGGGGCCGACGGGAGAGGCTGATGGCACCTGGACCCCAAGGCCAGAAACCACAGCCTCCAGCCTGATGACAGCCCCACTCTGTATTGATTTGACACAGGGGTCTGATTGGAGAAATTACCAGTTAATGCCTTGGCAGGGCTACGGCTCCACCAGAGAGAGATTCCCTAGAGACTGGGGCTTGGGGAGGGGCAGAGGGAGGAGGCGTTGAGTGATGGGGCTGCTTTGTGGGGGCTCACCATCAACCGAGGGGATGGTGGAGCCAGAGAGGGCCAGGTGAGGGACCATCTGGCATGAGGGACCAGTACGAAGGCCTGGATCCGCCTCCCTGGTCTGGCTCCCAGCCTTCGGAGGCCTACTTGTTCCTTCCGGTCTCCTAACAGACATGGGCTGAGCACCTACTGCGTGCCCCCAGAGGCAAAGCCCACAAAGCCCCTGAAGGATCATGAGTGTTCCCGATCCTGGGCAAGCCTGGGAGTATGGGTGGGATAGGGATTGGGGAGGGCTTCCTAGAGCAAGGCAGGCTTGGCTTGAGTCTCCAAGAGACCAGGAGTTAAAGGTTGGAGGGCCAGGGGGAAGGGAGCTCCTGAGAGAGCAGAGCTCTTACACATGGCGGCAGGGGTGGTGGTGGGTGAGGCATGGCTCCCACACATGGTGGGGGTGGGGATGGGGGGAGTGAGGGAGGGTGTGGGGCTGACTGGGGAAACGCCAGCTGGCCGACCTGCTCTGGTGACCGAAAAGCCAGTTTCCAGCCATTGCCCACCACCAGCCCATCCCTTCCCCGCCATGAAGGGGGGGGGGGGGCGGGAACCAGTGAGTCCCTGGCCCCCTGCTTGGGCGGAGCGATCCCAAATGCCTGAGAGAATTCCAAGATGCAGGAGAGGTTTCCACCTGGGGCAGCTGGAGGTTGCTGAGTAGGGGGGGTGCCTGGCGAGCCTGCCCCCGGGAGCCGCCGAGAAGTCCCCGGACTTGGCAAGAGCGTGTTCTAAGGTGAGATTTAATGAGAGGACTGGGAAGAATAAATTCTATTACACAATTTTATTTCACAGCCTCCCCTGAGTTGAATTGCCGATGCAGGGCTCGTGGTATAAATAGAAGAGATTCCAGGGCTGGGAGGCCTGGGGACTGCCTCGCCGCCCCCTCATTTTGCGGGTGGGAAATGCCAGCATTTTCTCCTCTGTTGCCCGAGGGGCTTCAGAGGGAGGCAGGGCAGAAGTGCCGTGCCCCTAAGACCAGCAGCTCCGTGCCCGCTGGGGGTGCTGCCTGCCCACCACTGCAGAACACTGCCGCGCAAAAGCCCCCCTCCCCTCCCCTCTGCCTCCCTCCTTCCTCAAACATTACTGAGTCTCTAGGCCCTGCCAGGCAATGAGAGAGAGGGAGGCAGGGAGAGAGGGGGAGAGATCGAGAGAAGCCTGTCCTGGCCTCAGGAGCTCCCTGCAGAAGAAGAAAATGGCACGCCAGCCTGTCCTGGGTGTCACGTGAGGGGGGTGGCACAGAGGCACGGAGCTTGGGGAAAGGAGCGCCCGGATCTTCCAGCGGTGCAGGGGGAAGCCTCTCCCACAGGAGCCGGACCTGGAGGGCCAAGGGACGTCAAGCAGGGGTTCTAGGCAGTGAAGGGCAGGTCCTTGTCGGGAGAGCAAGAGGGGTCATGGAGGGACCCTGTCATCCTGCCGGGAGCACCAGGGAAGGGGTACGAGTCAGGCAGAGGAGGGAGGAGGTGGGCATTTGAGAGGACGGCCCAAGGTGCCAGGGGAGGACGGACAGGAGGGGCTGATGGTCCAGAGCTGGGCCCCCACGGGGGTGTGGGCCATGCCCCTTGGGGCCCCGGAAGGCTCCGCCCTGGGATCCAGCCAGACCCTGCTGCATCCCCAGGCTTTCTGCGGGTTCCCCTTATTTTCCACCTGACCCCACCCAAGACCTGGCTGTGACTGAGTGGGCTCAGGTCCCCCCCACCCCCCACAGCACACATGCACCATATTCTTCTGTTGCCAATAAATTATTTTTAACCAGTGGGCCGTTGGATGGGCGGAGACGTCAGGGTAATTCAGAAACAGCCTCAAACTCCAGCTGTTAGGGCAATAAAATCAGAAACGGCCCGTGTTTTGTTGGAAATTTACTTTCTGCGAAACACTTCGGAGGCGGTCGTTTTATTTCTGTGTTCATCTGTGTGGTGACTCCAGCCCCCCTCGGCCGAAGCTCGGAGAGGACGCGCACACCAGGGACGCCCTGCGGCTGAGGTCTGGGGCCGGGCCCGAGCCGCTGCTCTCGGGAGCCGGGCTCCTCTGGGTGATATTTCTTTGGTTTCCAAGCACCAGCCCCCCGCCCTGCCCCGGAAGGTGACCGACAGCCCTACCCGTGGGCAACGAGCACCGTGCTGGGGGCCCGAAGGCTTTGCTGTGACTCTGGCTCTGCTCACGACCTCGGGCAGGTCACTACCTTAAGTTCAGCAGCCTCCTCCATCAAGGGCAGTCTCTCCAATCCCCAGCTCCCGCAGGGGACTAGACCCAGCCACATGACTCAGCAGCCGCGTGTCCTGTCCTGCACTGGCCTCTCCTTCATGAGCGTCTGGCCCTTGTCTCTCCAGCGAAGCTGCTCTTGCCCTGAAAGCTGTTCCCCACCCCCCGGCCCCACGACGCCCGCCTGGCATCACCACCAACAGACGCCCCCTCCCTGGTCTGCACCAGCGATGGCCGCTGACGGAACCCCTTCCTCCCTCTGCCCTGAAAAGGGGGTCCCGTTGAAGAATGAACTCCCAGCTGTGACACAGCGGCAACGGCCACGCGTCCGCCTCCTGGGCCAGGAAACGGAATCCAGGTGAGCAGGCGGTGGTGGTAACGTGCAGTGTCCCCGCGGCCGGGTGAGAAGTACACGCTGTTTCCCCCGCAAGGGGCTGGCGGAATGGACGGTGTGTCTTCTGGGGGGAGGGGAGAGAGCAGATGCGGGAGCCCCTCGTGTCCTTGTGTCGGGGGTGGAGGCAGGCCCGTCACGGGCTCCCTTCTCCAGGCTCCGTCGGGAGACAGACGGGGCTGCTGCTGGCTCCCCAGCACCTGTCAGCCCCTCAGGCGGAGCAGGAAGGCAGGAAGGGGGCGCTGGCCCCGGAAGGAACCCCGCTGGACCAGGTGCTCCCATTCAGCCCGGGTCCCTCAGCCCCCACCCCGTCAGCGGGCTGGGGTGGGGGTGGGGGGGGGCGTAAATCCAAGGCCACCACAGAGGCCGCGCTTGAGGGGAAGTGTGGATTGTGCTGCAGAAGACGGGGTCATGATGCTGTTTTACAGTGTGTGACTTTACTCCCAGCGCGGGCAGAGAGGCTTCTCCGTCAGCCCGAGGTGTCCCGCCTCCCCCTCCCCCCTCCCCTGTGAGCGCTGACACTTCCCCGAAACCAGGCAGATGCCTCCAGCGTTTTCCCAGGCAGGGGAGGGGCCTGCTAAGATGGGGGGCTGTCCCGTGTCCCAAGTTCTCCTTCCCCTGGGGGTCTTGCAGAATGCCAGACCAATGATGCACGGGCCCTTTACCGCCACCCCCCACCCTTCGGACCGCACCACATCATACGGCCACGATCGAGGGCACGTGCCGCGTTTGGTCACGTGACTTGGCGCCGGTGAAGAAGGGATTTTGCAGTTTGACTTTGAGTTGAGCCCAACGCAGATTATCCCCTGGGTGGGCCAGACCTAATCAGAAGAGTCCCTTAAGAGAGGGCTTAGACACTCACTGAACTCAGAGACTTCAAGCAACAGAGACGCTCCTGCTGACCCTGAGTCCCACAGCTTCAAGGGAGTGACTTCTCCAACAGTCAGGTGGCCTGGGAGAGGACCCCAAGCCCCAGGAGAGACACGGTCTGGCCAACACAGGGCCTGCAGCCTGGGAAGGCCCCGAACAGAGGAGCCGGGAAGCTGTGCCCAGACTCCTGCCCCAAGACATGCTGAGAGAGCAAGTGCCCCCATGCACAGCACTTTGTCACACAGCACAGCAGTGACCCCTCTCCCTCCTGGACACGTGGCTAGAGTACATTTCGCGGCCCCCATGCACTTGGCTGCGGCCACACGGCTAAGGCGGCCCGGTGGGCTGTGCAGGAAGGGCATGTGGCCCCCGCCAGGCCCAGCCCCTCAAACCCCCAGACGTTCCAGGCCCGACCCCGCCTCTCTCCCCGCCTCGGCCCTGCCGCCACGTTCACGCACGACCACGTGGAACCTCCATGCACTTGCCAGGCCCTTGGCCGATTGTCTTAGCTTTGCCCCCTGCCCGAGCCCCGTCCCTTCCCCCCCACCCCCACTCCCACCTCAGTCTGATGCCCTGACTTCCGGATCCTTCCAGAACACCCTAGGCTTTGCTGCTGGGCCCTGGAGAGCCTACAACTTCCCTCACCCCTCTTGGTGACGGTAGCAGGTCCTTAGCACGCCCTCACCTGGGCCCCCTGCGCCGCCGGCCCAAGCCCTGCAGTAGGGGCCTACGTCATCAGCCACGTCACAGCTGGGGACACTGAGGCTCAGGGAGGCTAGTCCTCCCCGTCCAGCCTGGACTCCTCGTTCCCTCCACCCAGCACCTGGCATGACGCTGACATACTGGTGCCCAGTGAGCGCGTATTCAGTGTACAAGTAAATAAGAGCCGCACCTGCTGTCACGGGGAGGAGCGGAGGGCAGGGAGGGTGCTTGGGGCTGAGTTAGACTCCACGGAAGCCCCGCGGACCCCGCCTCCCTGAGCCCACGCACGGCCAGCCTCCTACCAGCAGAAACACGGGAGCACCTTGGAACCTGAAGCCCAGAAAAATGTTTACCTTAAAGTCCGCAAACAACAAAGGGAGGCTTCTGAGGGGCTCAGGGGGCCGCCAGGCTTGCTTCTCGCCCTGATTCCAGATGCTGAGACGGGGACGGTCAGGGGTCCAGGGGCCCCACGAGGAGAGAAACCACCACGTTCTAGTACGTGCACCGTTGAGGGGAGGGGGCGTGTAGTGAAATGGGAGGTTCCCCTGCCCTGGGTTCAAATCCTGCTGTGAACTCGCCTCGAGCATTCCCCCTTCTCATGCCGGGACATTCCCATCGGCAAACCAGAGATGAGACACGCTCCCCGGCAGGTGGCCGTGAGGCATGGAAGGATTAATCTCGGCTGTGTCCCTGTTTGGGTGAGAAATGACAAGGCCACCCCACCAAGGGGATTCGAGGTGCCCAGCGCAGACACTCCCTCTAGTTCCCGCACCAGGTGCCCAGAAGCTTGGGTCCCCACATCGCAAACCCTCCGTGAAGCACATCGCCTTTTTATTATCTGCCTACTTTGTGAATATCAAAAGTACACATCTGAGAGCACCGGCTTATGTCCTCAGTTCTCAAAAGATCCCATTCAAGCCGAGCCCACCGCTCAAAGTAGATCTGCCCATCGGAGAGGGTTTCTCTAGAGGTTACAAGGTGTCCTCTAAGAGATGAGGCGTCCGCACAGAGCAGAACAGGCACAGAGCTGGGGGAGACAGGACAGAGCCCGTCCCAGCCAGCAATGTCCCTGAGAGGTGGGGGTTTGGTGATGGCAGGAAGTATGTGGCCCCCTGGGGAAGGCTTGGTCACAACTGAAGGAGGGGATATCCGGGCTCTGTCCCTACTGAGCCAGGTCCCTGTGGCTGCGGCCAGGAGCCCAGCTTCCCCAAGGCCACGGGCCATGCATGTGCACAGCGTTCCAGTGAGCTGTGGCCCTCAGGTGACTCAGACTCCTCCGGAAGCTGCCACATATGGGGGCATCCCCGGGACTCTTGGGGTGGCCCCGGGCCCTTCTGTCGACCCGTAGAGTCCTTGCACTTGTCAGACAGCTTGCAGACCTGCTCGGCGGTCCCCGGATTCTGAGCAGCAGGTGAAAACCTGTGGGCAAATCGAAGGCGACCGCCACTCAGCCCCAAACACCCACCCAGAGAGCACGAAGGCGAGGGTGACCCTGTCACTTCTCGTCCAAACGGGGACACGATTGATAATTAAGCTGGAACCAGAGGTAGACAGGGGATCTTCGGATGAAATTCCAGATGGAGGACAAGAGAGGCTGAAGCCCGGGGCCAGCTGCTGCGTCATTGACATGAAGCCCAACTGTGCTCCCAGGCTGGTGCCCCGGACACGGCCTGGGCACAAATATTTATCACATTTACGACAGGCACGTATTCCAGCGCGCGTGCCCTTTGCCCATGCCTGGTGAGTCTTCTCCCCGTGGTCCCAAGTGCGTATGGGTTTATGAGGCCCATTCACACCTAGCAGCCGGGCACACCCGCCGCAGAGAGCACCCCTGTGCTGGCGGGGACCCAGACGGCCAGCTGCCAGCAAGACTGACTCTCCCTCTGTTGTCACTTACTGTTCACGGTCAAAGATCCTGGAGTAACCATGCGGTGTGCACTAATATTTGACCACAAACCATTTCTCCCGGGGCTCGCCAGGTGCTTGCAAAACATTTGCCTGTGAAAAGTACTACCATCGGGGCGCCTGGGTGGCTCAGTTGGTTGAGCGCCCGACTCTCGATTTCAGCTCAGGTCACGATCTCACGGTTCTTGGGTTTGAGCCCTGCGTCGGGCTCTGCGGTGGCGGTGGGAGCCTGCTTGGGACTCTCTCTCTCTCTCTCTCTCTCTCTCTCCCCTCTCTCTCTCTGCATCTACCCCACTCGCACTCTCTCTCGAAATAAATAAATAAACTTAAAAAGAAAAAAGTTCTACCATCAAGTACGAGAAGCTTTGGAAAATAACAAAGAATAAAATAAACAAGGCTTTGCCCAGAGCCTCAGCACACAAGCCTCACCACTGCTGGCCTCGGGGGCATTATTTTTAGACGCGCTTTTTTCCAGAGACTTCTTAAATATGGACGTGAAGTCTTCTCACATGGTTGGCATCATATCATGTCATATGGCCCATTGGGATTCTGCGTTTTGCTCCCCGCAAGCGTCCTCTGTACGTACATTATTTTTAATGGCTGTAATATTCTTTCAACTGGATAAACCACTCTTTACTTAACCATTCCCCATGTTCAGACACTTAGGCTGTTCCAAATTATTTTGCTAAAAATACATATTTTTGTATTTGGGATGACTTCCTCAGGATAGCCTCCTAGAAATTAAATTGTGGGTCGAAGGGAGCGTTTGTAGGCATGTGGTGTGCATCACCAGTCGTCTGTCCCCAGGGCCTGCCGGGCTGCGGTCCCCGCTCCCCAGCTGTCTGTCAATTCCATGGCAAACCTCGGACATTACTGTGTTCTAATGTCTGTCCCCTTACTAACAAGAAGGAGTACTTTGTGCCAATGCATGTTTCCTTTATTACTAGTGAGGGAGGGATTTTTTTCCCCCATGTTTGTTTTCCTAATTATATTCAGGTTCCCTGTGAATTGGGTACCCGTGTATTTTGCCCAATAATCTGTTTGAGGATACTTACCACGTTTTATAGACTCTTTACGCAGGAAAGATATTAACAATTAGGATGCTGTGTTTGCCGAGGGTACTTTTCCACGTTTCAGTTGATTTTGTGTGTGCGTGTTTGCTGGGTGCAGAACTTCCCCATTTTTACGTGACTCAACCTGTCCTTTTTCCTGGTGAATTTGTCAGTCATTTCTAATCTTAAATTGGCCTCCCCTTTTCACGTTTCAGGGAACGTTCCGTTCCATCCGGCTCTGGATTTACTGATTTGGGATGTGTGTTTGGATACTGTGATCTCAGATCTGGGGGTTATGTGGGAACCCGGACCCAGGGGGCGAGCAGAATGCCCACTTGTGACTCACTGGGAAGAGGCGTGCCCGGGCCCCAGGCCCTTCCTCTCCCCTTGGCCCCCCTCCGGCCCGGGCTGGCGGTGAGGCGATGGGGGCAGTGAGGCACTGGGGCCGGGCCTCCGGGAACTGTTCGTGGCCCCATCGCACGTTCCCAGGGTGCTTGACTGTGGTAACATACACACAGCATAAAATGTACCTTTGTAACCGTTTTTAAAGGTACGGTCGAGTGGTGTCCAATAGGTCCGTAATACCCCATCACCTCCATCACCGCCCTCCGCCTGCAGAACGCTTCTCGTCTCGTGAACCAGAAGCCCCACGCCCATTAAACCCCTGCACGCCGTTAGGGGCCAGCGCCCTGCGGCCCCTCGCGGCTCCACCGCATTCCACTCTCTGCCTGCGTGAACTCCACGACGCTGGGCGACAGCAGTGGGACCGTGCAGTGGGCCCTCTGGGACGGGCTCATCTCACTGAGCAGATGCCCCCCCAGGTCCATCCATGTTGTAGCGGGCGTCAGAATTTCCTTCCTTTTAAAGGCTGAGTCATTTTGCATTGTGTGGATGGGCCACATTTGCTCATCCAGCCATCTGTCCATGGACACGTGGACCGCCACCGTGTCTCCGCTGCTTGTTTGACTTGTTTCCCCCCCCCACCCCGAACGGACTTTCTTCTCAAGCCATCATTGTTGGTTCTCAACCAAGGGCCCCCCCGCAGGGAGCGTCTGGCAACTTTGGGTTGTCACAACTAGGAGAGGGGACGCTACGGACTTCTGGTGGACAGGGGCTGAGGTTATGGCTAAACACCCTGCGTGCGCAGCAAAGGTCCTGTGCCCGCCCCCCAACGACAAAGAATCGTCCAGCCCAAAATATTAATAGTGTCAGGGTTAAGAAATCCTGCTTTTTTGAGAGACAGCGAGAGAAAGCACGTGGGCAACATGAGTGGGGGAGGGGCAGGGAGAGAGAGAGAAGGAGACAGAGAGTCCCAAGCGGGCTCCACACTCAGCGCAGAGCCCAGACGCAGGGCTCGATCCCACAACCCCGGGATCACAACCCTGAGCCGAAATCCAGAGTCCGACACTCAACCAACGGAGCCCCCCGGGCCCCCAAGAAATCCTGCTTGACATCAAGGGTTAGCTTCCTTAGATACACCAGCTAAAATCAGGATCCAGCAGGGGTGTGTCAGAGCTGCTGGCCGTCCTGTGACGCCCCTTCTCCCCGCTCCTGAATAGAACCTGTAGCCGGGCATGCACGGTGCCCCCTCCCTTGCAGCCGGATGTGGCCCAGTTCCCCCAGCTCTGGGCGGGGGCTGTGAACACAAGCGTCCGCGGGCAGCTTCGGGGGCCGCGGTAAAAGCCAGCCGCCACGCACAGCTTGCCTCTCCCTGCCTGGGTCCCGGACGTGCAACGCCCCTGTGGCGCCACGAAGGGGCTTTGGGAAGGGAGGCCGTGCTCGGTGGGTCGCCAAGACGAATGAGCCGTTTCCTGATGCCGCTGCTATTTTGATCCCGGTGACAGCACCGAGTCCAGCTGCAAGTGGGGAAATGGGAAGTGCGCGTGAGGCTTTCTTATAAAATTCCAATGTACAGTCGGAAAGATTAAACACGAGGGGATGTGCACACCGCCTAGCTTATCACCCGGCGCACAGCAAGCGCCTAATAGTTAAATGTCACCGGCGGCGCTGCCGTGAGCGTTATCGTGTGGCGGGCACCACACCACCCGCTCATCCCGTGTCTTAATCCTTGCAGCAACCACGAGGGAGGTGTGTCAGGGTCCCTGTTAGAGATGAGGCGACAGAAGTGTGGAGGTGACCCACGGTGAGCTGAGGTCCCAGGCTCAGGGCAGAGCAGGGCCCCCGTCCCTGCCCGTGTCCACTCCACCTCGGTAGGCACAGGGGCTCCAAATTTTGGAAGCATTTCACAGCCGGCTGCTACGGACAAAGTCCCCCGATGGTCTCGCTTCATCCCAAGCCTGGGAGCTTTTTGTTGTAACCCATCGAGGCTGCATCGGCTCCGTCCATCGCCTGTAAATCCCGCTGCGCATCTCCAACCCCGACAGGCATTTGCTTTCGACACTTGGGTTCCCATAGGGAGCCTGTGGCAAAGCGACGAGCGGAGCTGGGGCTCCAGTCCAAGTGGATTTTATATCAAAGTCTGTGCACTCAGCCACCAGGCCCAGCTGCCTCCTGAAAAACGCAGGGGTGACAGCAGGAGACACCGGCCTGGTGCACGTCGCTGGGCAGCAGGATCAGCCACCTGCCGTGCTCTGACTCACTCCTGCTCAGCAGGTAAGGCGACTGCGGCTCAGAGGGGTCAGGGGTCTGCCAAAGGTCGCTCGGCAAGGCCATGTCCGCTCAGAGGGAATAGCAGATCTGCGGTCACCTGCGTCTCCCCGTCCCCGCTTCGGCCTGGACGTTTCTTCAGCCCGCGCCCCCCTCCTCCGATCAACACGACACTCCAGAGTCTGGCTGGCGGGGCCTCCACGCAGGTGTGTCCTCCCCTCGCCCACAGGTCCCTTCCCCGGGAATGTCCCTTCCCCGGGAATGTCCCTCGAGCGTCTGCAGGTGTGCAAGTGCCGTGAGCAGGACAGCACAGCCGACCCTCTTTGGAATGCTCCCTGCAATGAAAGCAGCCTCCTGGAGGAGCAGGCCCTCGGCCACGGCGGTGGGTGACAAGAAAGTGAGCGCGGTCCTCGGGGACGTGGAGATGGCAGGCACATGTGCCCTTCGGGAAGAGAGGGAATGCGTTGAGTTGAGAAGGGCACGGAAGGCTTCCTGGAGGAGGTGAGGATGGGCTCTACGATCCGCACAGGGTGGGGGGCTGGGGGGGCTCCGGACAGGAAGCCGAGACGGTCTAAGTCCTGGCTCCCCCAGAGGCAGTCTGACTCCCCGGCTCTGGGCGCCGGGGGCGCGTGCCGAGCAAGGTGGGCCCCATCACTCCTGACGTGCTGCCAGCTCGTGTGGGTAGTTAGGAGCTAAAGAGGGTGTAAAAGTGACTTACGAGCTGAAATCAGGTGTTCGGGCATAAACACGCCAAGGCCCATGATTGATTTGACTGGGTAAATAGCTTTTATAATTGGTATGTTTTTTATTAAATTTTAAAGGCTGCATGTTTATGTGAGTGGGACACCTGAGCACATTCAGATGGCACGTCTGTGCCAGGATGGCCTGGCCCGGGCTCCTGCTGTCCGGGGCCTGGGACCCGGGGCCGTGAAGTGTGTCTCTGAGGGCCGGGCCCCTGGACCTTGGAGGCCCGGGGAGGAGAAGGTCCTCTCCCAGGTGACCGTCCGTCAGCGTCCTGGGGCACAAGCCGTGAGGTTCAGACAGAAGCAAGGGAAGGGGGCTGGTCTGTCCTGCAGGCAGAGGGCCGGGCCCGGTGGGCACCATCCCTGCACCTGCAGAGCCCCGTCCAGGATGGGGACCCAGTGAGGCCACGTGGGTGTCGGGGAGGCTGACACCCAGGCCGCCAGAAACAGTAGGGCTCTCTCTCCGGCACGTGAGACACCCCAGGGCCTGGCACCACCCGTGGGTGCTCATCAGGAAGCATCTGTCCCGGGCCCAGGGGGCACCCTGACCAGAGGTGGGGAGCCCCCGAGGGTGAGAGTGGAGCCCTGAGTGTGGCTCAGGAGCCAGACTGCATCCAACGGGACCAGTGACTCTGAATGACTGAGCCTCAGTTTCCCCATCCGTAACGGGGTCAGACTCACCCTGCCCACTGCTCAAGGCATCGGGTAACAGGTTCTGCAGTGAACCTGGTCAAGTCCCCAGTCTGAGGCAAGGCTGTCTCCTTCTCAGTCCTGTCTCCTTCAACTGCTATGGCTGAGAAGAAGCCCCACAGACCCCATGTGCAAGGGACACAAGCTCCTGCACTGGGACAAGTCCGTTCTCCCAGAATCTCAGAGTGTGGACAAGCTGCCCTAGGCACAGGCCTCCGGGTCTCCGCTGGGGCAGACCATGGCTGCTCAGGGACCAAGGTCAGGGCTCCGTGTGACCAGGGTCGGGGCTCTGCATGTGACCAGGGTCCGGGGTCAGCATGTGACCAGGGTCTGGGCTCAGGATGTGACCAGGATCAGGGGTCAGCATATGATCAGGGTCAGGGCTCAACATGTGACCAAGATCGGGGCTCAGCATGTGACTAGGTTCAGAGCCCAACATGTGACCTGGGTCAGGCTTCAGACCATAATCATGTCAGGATTCACTTTCTTCCATCTGTTCCTTTGCTTCTCTCGGGTCCTTTCCAGGTCCAGGGTCACCAGAGATAGGGCTCCCTCCCCTCCAGAGCAGCTGCGCCTCAGCCGGGCCCGCGGGGCTATGTCCGGGGCAGGGCCACGAGGACAGTTATGGCCTCTATCGTTTGCTCCTGAGCCTGGCTTTCCTCTAAGCCTTGGCAAACTCTCTTAAGCCTGCTCTGAGCCTCTGTCGCTCGCAGGAGATTTGCCGGCCGGGAAGGAGCCTGCAGGCGAACCTCCCCCCTCCCTTGTAACCAGTGCTGGGCTGGCACGGAACAGCCCAGAATGACTTGTCCGCAGGGAGCAGCTCTCAGCCCAGACGGGACAAGGCATTCGCACCAGGCCAGCTCCCTCACACTTAACATAAATACAGACCTTGTCCCCCCACCCCCCATCCCTTGCAGGCAGGCTGGAGGCTGGCAGGGAGGCGGGTCCTGCTCAGGGTGACAGTCCCCAGCTGCCCAGGGCCCAGGGCTCCAGCCTTTGGTGAGCAGGTGCCTTGTCCCCAGGCCTGCAGGCCCCATCTCATTCATCCAGAGCTCCTCAAGGGGGGTGTCACGTCCCCACACGTGAGGGAAGGAGGCAGGCTCTTCCCAGTGTCACGCAGACCGTGTGAGTTGGAGCTGGGTCCCTGACACCAACGTCCGTCTCTCCCAGGGCCTCCTTTCTGTCCCTGGGGTCTGGGCAGAAGTCTGGTGAGGCTGGACCGTGGCTCTCTCTGCCAAGCCTGAGGTCCCCGAGGACAGCACCAGCAGAGGGCTGGAGCTCAGGCCAGGTCTGACCAGTCTAATCCTACCCTGGCTGCAGCGGGCATCCCTTCCTGGTGCCCACCGTGCTGGGCATGGCCACCCCTCCCACTCATTCCGGAGGCCGTATGTCCCACCAGCGGGGGCCAAGCAGCTCTTTCCCTGGACCCCCGCCTTGAGGAGGGATTCCGTTGGCTCCTGGGACCCCCTCCTGGGGTGTCCTTGGGCATAACAAGTGGCAAGAGATATTGCGTCTTCTGAATTAATGCCACTAATTCAGTTCGTCATTGGCCCCAAGCTGTGTCCCCTCCACATGAAGCCAGCCTCGATGAAGGCAGTGTTCTGAACACAAGGGTGGCCGGGTCACCACCAAGTGGGAAGTGTGGCCCAGGAAGGACGTAGACCCTCTGTCAGGACCTACAGTCGGATGAGAGCAGCCGAGCCCTCGGCCACCTGGGGAGGAAGCAGCTGTCCCACCGGGGCACCAGAAAGACTTCCTGGAGGAGGTGGACCTCCCATGAGGCCTTAGGGATAGCGGCATGGGAAGTGGAGCTGGGCAGGTTGGAGAGAGAGGCACCCTGCCAGGTAAGGATGTCAGGTCAGGTCAGGCCACCTGGTCTGGACTTGACCCTGAGGCAGCGGAGCCTCTGAAGTTTGCAAGCAGCGGCCGCTTGGTCAGAGGGCAATGCTCCTGAGCCCCCCAGAGAGAAGCCTCCGGGGCCCAGAGTGGAGCAACTTCCGTTTGGGGTCTTGGGAAAAGGAACAGATGGAGGGAGGGGCCCCGCCGGCTTGGGGACCCGGCAACGGGGGGTGAGCACCCGGCCGCGCTGGTGAACTGATGTCTGGGGATGTGTGGTTGGCCGCGGTCTGTGCCGTAAGGATGCTGTCACCGATCAACCGTCCACCATTCAGCAAGCGGCTGTGGGCTTTACAGAGCCCACGCGAGCACACCGCCCAGAGACAGAGAGGACACGGCCGTCCAACCCAGAGCGGAGGTCCCCGGGGGCCCAGCCTGGGAAGAAAGCCCCGTGGCGAGTGGGGAGGGCCCAACGGTGAGGCGGGAGCCGGCCGGGCGCTGGCTGGGGTCGGGGGGTGGGGGGCAGGGAAAGAGGGGTCCCAGCGGGCCGGCTACACCGCATCCCACTCGAGCTGCATGGCCAGCGGCCAGCGGGTACCTGCTGCCTGTTGTCAGTCGATGGGCATCTTGCGGAGCCGACGGGAGCTAATAGCTGAGGCCCCCCTGCTAATGCCTGCACAGGATCGATGGACACGAAGCTTCCAGAGATAAGATCACAGCGAAGGATTAAAGTCACAAATGAGCAGACCCTTTCATCCTGTGCCTCCGGGCTGGACAGAGGAGGAGGGGCCCTTCTCCTCTGTCGGGGACCTGTGGTTAAGGGAAGCAGGGGAGAGGGAGGGGGAGGGGGGGCAGCGGGGCCTCCCTCAGAGCCCCTGCCCCACAGATTGCAGCGCCGGCCCGTGACCCTTCCGCTATTGCATTGGCCCAGCCTGTGCCGGCCTGGCGGCTGCAGCCACTGCCCTGCCGGTGTCTGTGGCCATGGCCGGTCAGCTGCAGGGCGGCTCCCCGGCTCTGGACCCCGATCACGGGTTCCCACACCCCCACCTCCCCGACCTGACACCACCTGAAACCCAGCGGCCCCCCGCCCGCCCCACCACCCCGCCTCACTGCTGGTGCCGTCCCCTCCCCTCCACGGCACAGCCGTCCCCAACGAGCGCCTCGCGGCACTTGGCTTCTCTGAGCCTGAGTTTGTCACCACCTCATCTGCCCGCAGTTCCCCTCGGTGACGGCAACATTCGCAGACATCTCCCGAGGGCCAGCTTTGGGCCGAGGTGGCAGAGGGGTGCCCCACGGAGCCGAGTCTGGTTGGGAAGACAGACGGCAGGCAGGGAAATGGCGTTGGGGGCCAGGCTTGCGCAGGGGACGCGGGGGTGTCCGGACCGAAAGGACTCCAACAGGGAAGAGCTTATTTGGGGAGGGGGCTCTCCCGTAACTTCACGTCTGAGTCTTTCCATCTCAGGCTTCTTGCTGTCCCCCTCAGCATCCGTGACGCTAGGTCCGAGGACACTGAGCCGCTCTGGGAGCCCCGCCTGGGTCACAGGCTGCTCGTGGGGAGTGAGGCTGTGTCTGTAGCCAGAGTCACCACTCACCTGGCCCCCGGGGCTCGTGTATCTAAAATCGAAGGATGCTTTTCCTTTTCTTCCCCCAGAAAAACAGACCAGCCACACTCAGGAAGGGATCCCTATGGGCTCACCTGGAGAGACTGGGCAGGCTGGGGCTTCATGAAAGACAGCGTGTGCAGGGGGAGGGACAGGGGGCACGGGGAGGGGACACCGCAGACTCAGGGCTGAGTGGCGGGAAGGGACCCCCAAGGAGCATCAGGCTGAGCCCCAAGCGACGGGGGCCTGGGGTTGAAAGCTGTGTCCAGACAGGGTCGCACCTGTTGCTGGCTTGTGGGTCTCAGGCGGGGGGCGGTCATCCTGCTGAGATGCGGGACACGGTGGGCCCTCGCCTGGGACCACTGTGCTCTAGCTGGGCCTTGGGCAGGACCCTTGTTGTGGGCTGAAGTGAACCCTAAGAAGATGCGTCAGGGTCTCGCCCCAGAGCCTCAGAACAGGAGCATATCTGAGAACAGGGTCACTGCCGAGATCAGTAGTTACGACAAGGTCGAGTCGGAGCAGAATGGGCCCTCAGCCCAGGGACTGGTGTCCTTGGAAGAAGAGGGGGACTCACAGACACTCACAGGAGTGGGGCCACGTGAGGGGCCCAGAGGAGAAGGGGGCCGTGCGAGGGCAACGCAGAGCCTGCCGGGGACAGCGGGCATGGCAGAGGCGGGAAGGACCTTCCCCCAGAGATGCCGAGGGGCACAGCCCCACCACAGCGTGAGGCCAGATTCCGGCCTCTAGGCCGAGAGAGTGAGCGTGGAGAGCCGTCCACATCGTGGTGGTCGAGGCAGTGGAGAAGACCCACACCCCAGCCATCAGTGAAGGGGAAACCCCCCGCACAGGTGCTCAGATCACCTGGGTCTGTCCCCGCACACAGCGCAGGCCAGCTGAACACAGCCCCAGAGCGCCGTGGGTCTGGCTCCGGGGTCTGGGCCGGCCGGGCAGGGCCACCCGCCTCCAGTGTGCCCCCTCCTGCTCATTTCCACTCGTTCTGCAAGGAGCGCCCCACCACACCTTGGGCGCCGTGGGGAGTCACGTCACTGCCCCCACTGTGAGCGACGCAGTCGGGACCCACACAGGACCTCCCTCGGACAGGAAGCAGGGAGGGCCGCCCGCAGTCCAGGCAACGTGCCTCTGCCCTCTGACAAGCAGGCTCAGCGGGGGTCTGGGGCAGATACAGAGCAGGTGGCTGTCAGGGTACTGAGCCCCGGCAGGAGGAGGACAGCATCTGGGCCACACAAGCCCAGGGCCACACCCAGATGGGCAGAGACCCAGAGCCCGCAGGAACGCACGGCCCAGGGCCCCCTGGGCTGCCCCAGGTCCCAGAGCCAGTCCTCCCCACGGGGGCCCGCTGCCAGGCTGGAGAAGGCCCCCAGGGGCGCCCCTCGAAGGGCAGAGCTCCGCCCTGGCTTTGTCCCCCAACCCCCATCCATTCTTGTCCCCGGGTGTGGCCGCTAGCCCTCGTCCTGGCCCCCCATTTCCTCTCCCCTCCCCCTGCAGCACGCCCCTTCCTCCTCTCTTACCCTGTCTCCGCCTTGCTCACAAACAAGACATCCCTTTGGAAGTAAAGTTAGGAAGTTGCAGCAATAGTCCTGTGTCCCCCTCACCGTGGGCACAAGGGTCACATCGCACCACAGAGCACGGGGGAGACCAGGACACTGACCGGGGAACACCTGCACACCTCGTCCCGTGTCACCGGTGTTGACACGTGCTCACGTGTGCGTGACAGCAGGTGCGTGTGTCTCCAGGCCTGAGTATGGGCTTGTGTGTAGACGTCAGTGTGTGTGCACGTACGTGTGTGTCTGTGTGCATGCGTGTGCGTGCACACGTACGCCCCTGTGCAGCCGCCGCCACAGCCGGGGGGCGGAGCTGCCGTCCCCACGAGGTGCCCGCGTGCTGCCCCCTCGGAGTGCGCCCACCCCCGCCCCGTCCCTGAGCCCGGGCACCCGCCTGTCTGTTCTCCAAATCCATCACCGTGTCTTTTAGGGGAAGCTACATAAACCGAATCACAGGGTTTGTAGCTTTGAGGTGACGTCTGGGGTCACTCAGCCTCCGTCCAAGGTGCCCCGTGAAGCTGTGATGCCTTCCCTTTTGCATACCAGTCCGTGGCCCGGATGTAGGGTGTTTTTTTACATCTCGCTTTTAAAACTCCCGTGGCAGTAACCTTGAAGGCAGACCAAGTGTCCAGGGCGCTGGAGGGAAGGCCATGGACACTCCAGGAAGGGCCGCCTTGCTGGGGGTGAGTGGAGGGAGGCTGGGCGGCCCGGCACACTGGGCGGTGTGGCCCCAAGCGCTCCGGGTAAGGGGCCCCCGGGGTGGAGAGCACAGGAGACCAGCCGCGGGGACTCGGAACCGGCATCACCTGTTTCCAGGAAGACTGAACACCTCCACTGATACTTGCTCCCTGGACTGTGGACCACGAACGAGGGACTTTCACGTGAGCCGGGAGAAGATCCGGCTACGCATGGCTGGCGGGAGCTCAGGGGAAAGGCGGGCACTTGGAGGAGGAGTCACAGGTGAGTGACGAAGGACAGGCAGGCTGGGGGCTCCCCGGGGCTGAGAGGTGCCGGGGTGGGGGGAGAGCCCAGAGGACAGACAGCCACACGGCGGGGGGAGGTGAGCTGCTGAGGGTCCCAAGGTCCCGCTGACAGGCCTCCCCGGGGGAGGGGGGCGGGTGGGCTGAGGGACGACTTCCTTGGGCTGGCATGGTGGTCATCGTGGCGTCCCGTCATATGACTGCCGTGGACCTGGTGTGACCAGGTGGCTGGCCACGGGAGATGATGCAGACTGAAGTGTGTTCAGGGACACGACAGGGGGAGGGTGGGTGACGCCTCCCAGGAGGCCTGGCTGACGCGGGCTCCGATTCAAGGGGGGCTCTGTGTCTGAAGAGGTCCTTCGGTGGGGAAGCAGCGTCCAGGCTGACCGGCTGGGAGGGGGGAGACTCACAAGCTCTGTCTCAAAGAACCAGAGCCAGCGCCCAGGGCGGGAGCCTGACAATGGCCACCTGCCTCCACTGCTGCCCCCAGACCCCCCCTTAACTGACCCTGCACAGGAAGGGAGCCCCTTGCTGGCCAGTCCTCTGCTCCGGCGCAGCACCCCCAGTCGGGCTTCTGGGCCTCAGTTTCCCTACCTGTAGAATGGGAGAGAGAGCATCAAGAGGGTCTCTCGAAGATGCCATAGGAAACAGATGGGGCCGAGCCCCACCCTGGATACACACTCAGCCCTGCAGACAGCATGAGACACGGAGCCCCCAGAGCAGGAGAGAGCAGGTCCCTGGGCGTGTCCGTCCCTCCCTCCACCTGGTGGGGCGGCTGCCCCTCGATGGCCCCTTCCTGCCTCTGTACCTCCAGATGCCACCTTTCCCCTTGGGACACAGCTGGTTGCCCCCAGCACCCCTGGTGGGGGGTGCTGTATAGGTGCAGGTGCTCGGGAAGAGAAACGGACAGCAGAGAAGCAGGCCGGCCACATCTGTCCCACTCGCCCATCCCGTGGCAATTCCTAAAAAAGAGAAGACGCGAGCCTCCTGCCCCAGCCAGGCCTTCACACCTGCCAGCAAGAGGCCAGGGCTCCAGCCCCGTGTGCGGGTCCCCACGGCTCCCGACACGGCCGTGCAGGGTCCGAGAGCCAAGGGTCCCGGGGACCGACCTCCAGGCACACTCTTGGCATCCAGGTCTGTTTGCTCAACAGAGAGTCTGTCAGACACATTTTCCCTGGTTCCAGCCCCTTTTTGAACCAGATTCATCTGATTTCTCATCTTTATTTTGGCAGGGGAAAAAATGTAATTTCTAATTTAAAATTTAAAAAATCCTCATCCTCATCAAAATGCACTCAGCTCAGATGGTGTTTGGCAAATTATCTCTGTCACTCTCACACACCGGCACGTGGGCCCGCAGCAGGGACAGGCTCCCCACCCCGGACACTCCTTGTCCCCCTGCACCTGCCACGTGACGTGGCACTGGGCCTCCCCGCGGGCTGCGGGCCGCATCTGGTGACTCCGGAGAGCACGGTGAGGACAGACGGGAGAGCTCGCCTCACCTTCCCCTGCCCAGCTTGCTGTGTGACATCCAGCTTGTGAACTCACCTCTCTGGCCTGGGGCTGGTGCTCTGGCACCCAGGTGGCATCGTTGGGAACACGGTGTGACATCATGGGGATCCAGGAGAGGAGCGGGGCAGGCCCTGGAAGGACCCAAGCACAAGCTAAGGAATTAGGCTGATCACGGTTTTACTGCACACAAACCACAAACGTGCTGTGTGACGTGGGGAAGCCGGGGAACCTCCCTGACCTTCAGTTCCCTCGCCTGCCAAAGGGCTTGCCTCCCAGAGTTATCCCGGGCACGTGAGAGGTGCGATGTCTGGCACAGCTCATTCCGGCCGGTTCTCTAGGGGATCTATAACCTCTGCAAATGGGAGAGCTGCACGCACTCTGTACTTGGAGCAGAACGAACACTGGTTTAGGTTACTAGAGAAATCCCACCGGGCAAGTGGAGGGCTGACCTCTTCGAATCCTGCACTCGCCAGACAGAGAGGCGGCAGCTAAAGCAGGCCCATCTTGGCTCCCACCATGCCGGCTGCGAGGGGGCGTGGCCGCGAGTCCCCATGGCCACAAGGGAGCTGGCACCTGAGCGACGCTACCCCCTCCTCTCCAATCTGCAGGTGGCAAAACCGAGGCTCAGAGCAGAGAGGGATTGTCCGGGGCCCCAAGGTCTCAGCTACTCAGGAACCCCAGCTGTGAATGGCAGGAACACTCAGACAGTGGGGAGGAGTCACCGGCACTGGAATCCCAGGAGAGTGAGACACCCAGTCCACCAGAAGTGGGGGTGGAGCGTGGCAGGGGGTGCCGGGGACCGGCTGGCAGGGGACACCTCTTCAAGGAGGAGCATTTAGGCTCCAAGAAGCAGCTGGGCCTCATGACTATCACTCTCCCCCTCCACCCCATCTCTCCTCTCCTCCCACTGTCGGCCTCGCTCTCTTGCCACAGAGCAGCCCCCACCCGCTAGGAAATGTAGGGCTGACCGCTCCCAAGATGCACACTTTCAAGTCCAGACAGGGTCCAGAGACTGGCCTTTATTAATAGGAAATCCTAGGGAAGCACTTTGATTGGCCCAGGTAGGGTCATGTGGCTATCTCTGCCCCAATCAGCTGTGGGCAGTGGGCAGGGCCAAGTGGGGACTGGCAGCTCCTCAACATCCACACGGTCAGGGAGGGGGAAAGGGAGGAGAAAGGGGCTGGGCCAGCAGGTCAAGGCAGTTCTCTGCAGTGTCACAGCCAGATTCCAGCACAGAGCTCACGACCTTCCCTCTCATCCAGGAGCTGCCCCTCAGAGACCCCTGCACTCTCCCCTCCCCTCCTGCACAGCACCAGGCTTGCAGGTAAATCATTATCTTCCTGCTCCCTGCCTCCTCTGCCTACCTTCTTCAGAGCCCATCTCTGGTTTTGCCAGGTGGCTGCCATGATGCTGAGGTCTCCACCCCTCACCCCAACCTCTCCTTAAACCTCTGGGGACCTGGCTTCATAACAAGCAGCTGTGGTTTGCTCTGGTCAGAGCACTGGAAAATCTACCACTTTCCTGCAGAACGGCCTCAACCACTTTTCCTGCTTTCTAAGGGCCAGTGAAAAGTGGGAACCACAATGCCTGCCTCTAGGGTTGTTGTGTGGCAGGCAGGCGTGAAGTGCCAGGTGTGGTGGCTGTGGGCATCAGCAGAAGGCAGTGTCCCACACCTGCATTAGGGGTGCTGTCCATGGAGCTCCCATTCTGAAGTCTCAGGTCCTCCATACTGGGGGAAGAGCCTCTTGGCCACAGTGGGAGAGTGGGTGGGAGGGACTCAGAGGCTGCAAGGGTGAGGGCACAGCAAACCGGTGAGCTGTGAGCAGAGGCCAGGCCACAAGTGCTGGGTGTCATCAGCTAGCACGGGGGGCAGACACACACTGAGGATCTTTGGCCCAAGAGGCAAAAAGCAGTGAACAAGACGGAAAGCCCCCAACCCGGGAGGCTGGAGCAAGGGATGAGATCGAATTCTGAGTCTCACACGACATCACTGGGGCACCATTGACACCATAATCCAGCAGAAGCCTTTCTGCTCCAGACTCTAACGGTGTTCTAGTGCGTTCCAGGCGGGCAGTATGTCTCTCCACCTGTGATTCTGTCCTAACCTCTCATAAGGCATGGGGGCTTGCTCTCAAAAGGGCCCAGTTTCAGCCAAGAATGGGCAGGCAGCCGCAGAACAAGGTGATGGAAAGGCAAGCTGCCATCCGATGTCCCCAGTGTCCTCCCACCCTGCTGAACTCTAACTTTACTTCTTCATCCCTTGAGTCAAGCATTGCCCTTACAGAACCCACCATTAAACACATAAATACCCTTGGGATCCCTTTGTTCCCAGAAAAGGCCTGAGGAAATGTCACAACAGAGCCCCTTCTCAGCCTTACACTAAGGTGAGCCTTGGCACGGAACTGACTAAAGACAACCTTCCCCACTGGTTTGCTATGGTGCCTGCCCCTCAACCATCTGGCCCAGGCATTAGGAATCCCTGAGAAAATGAAAATATGCTACTTAGAAGAAACAAACAGCTGTTGAAGCCCTGATCTTTGTCAAGCACCTGACAAATGTTACCTCATTAACTCCTCATAGCCACCATGTGTGACAGGTAGGGAGCTACAGGTCAAAGTCATGGTAATGCTGAGAGTTGGATTTGAATCCAGTTCTTCCTGCCTCTGAAGAAGACTAGCCTTTCTGGGGGGACAAGCCGTTGGTCTCTCAGCAGTACCTTTGGTCAGATTCACCATCAGACAAAGGGATCATGTGGAGGGTGAAGCCAGAGTTGGTGATGTGGAGGGAGAAGGTGGAAGGGACAGCATGGTGGTCAGGGCGCTGTCCACAGAGACAGGTACTGAAGCACCAATTCTTCCATGTCAGATGGTTGGGGCGCTGTCCACAGAGAGAAGGTACTGAAGCACCAATTCTTCCACATCAGGAGGAGAGGCTTTCGGAGCAGAAAGGAACCCCAACAACCTGCTGGATGGAAAATGAATGTAGAAATCAGACTCATCACATTTGATTCTGGCCCAAAGGTACACACTTCCCACAGGAAAGGTGGATGTCCCACGCTTGCTCAGACCCCTTCAATCCCCTTCTTCCCACTGCCCTAATTTCATTTCTGTGTACTTCACTGACCTCCAAGCCTTTGTTTCTGTCTTTTCAATAATCCTCTATGCACATATGCTTAACGGCCAAAGTCCTACTGTTTTTGGAGTACCAAAGTCACCCAGGAAGGCAGAAGCATGAGATGACCGCCACACTGGGTAAGGGGCTTACCCAGAGCAGCTGAAGCCAGTGAGTCCAGAAGGACTACAAAGGTATCTCTATGGTGGCTGAAGCCATGTGAGCCAGGCTGACATTAGGTTCCAAGAACAACAGTGACTCAGAGATAACAAGAAGCAGGGGGGTGGTGTATGGTGTAAATGGAAGAGCAAAGTCTGTTGGAAGTCATCATGGCACCGGTCACCTTGGTGACCTGTAGGCAGGAGTGTGGAACTCCAGGCTCAAACAAGGGCCTGGTTCCAGGTGAGCATCATGCCCTGATACTCAAGGAGGGTCATGAGCCCTTTATTTCTGTATTTGGCACTATCTATTGTTCACTTACTGTGTGCACTCATGGTGCCACCGATTCCTGACCCACCCACACCCACCACACATTGCTTATGTGGCTTTCATCTCACACCCCTTGGGCCAGAGGTGCAGAAGGTTGGGACTGTGGCTCCAGCCCTCACCACCATGTCCCCACTGCCTGGAACAATGATCAGCACACGGCAATCACTTGACATTGCTGAACAAATTCATTGACTAAATTGGCATTAATTTCTCATGTAAATGTCAACCAAGAGCTTCGCCATCGAACAGCCAGGTGCAAGGTCTGAACTCCCAGGCCCGGAAGGCCATAGACGTGGAGCTGTGATGTAAGGTCTGTGCCTCCACCCCAGCCCTTCAATGGAGATGAGGATTTTCTCCCAGGGTTGTCACAAGACCAGGAAGTGACGGGCTTTCAATTGCTTCACTCAGAGTCAGGAGGTGTCACCTCTTTCCCAGATCATTCTCCAGAGGGGAGCCTCTCATCCCACTGTGGGGAGAACAGTGCCCTGCAGGGCTCAGATGGTCAGAATGCAGGAAGGTGGAACTGAGGTCATCCAGGTCAGGGAGGACACCCAGGGACCCACTGTGGCCAAGACGAGTTGAGTCATTGTAGGAAGAACTGGAGAGTTGATTGAAGTTGAATTATTGGCCAGGATTGGGTTAAAGTCCATAACTGGACTGAGGACAATCAAAATGAATTGAAGGAATTGAATTTCACTGGATTGCAGAAAGAAAATCGGATTGGGTGCAGGGAAGCCAATAGAATGGAATTGAAGGTAAGGTGGCCCAATTTGGTTTGCACTGAGGAGTTGAGTCAGAGGCCTGGGGCTGAGCAGAGAGCAGGGGACTGGAAGAAGTGGAGACAAGTTGTGTGAATTGAGTTGAATGACATATTTGGACATGTGCCTGCAGCTGGCATTAATTTTACCTGCAATGAGGGACACCCCCCCACCAAAGATCCCCCCCAGTTGAAAGCCACTTGTTCTCTGGATCCAGTTGTTTTGAGAGCACGTATGGAGCGGGGCTAGGGCCTCGGACACGAGGCTGAATCAGACCTGGCCCAGCTCCCAGGTCGCATGATGGTACATTGGAGATAGCCTGGCCTGGGAAGGAGCAAAGAGGCCAGGCCAGGAGGGGCCCTCAGGAGGCCTGAGTCTTGAAGGAGAAGGAGGGAGCCCCACAAGGGCATGGTGGAACGTGGTCTGGGGCCAGGCAAGGAGCCACGCCTCATGCCACAGGGGTGAGAGCTGAGAAGGCCGTGGGCTTTGGCTCTGTGTCCTCTCTGACGCTCAATTTTCTCATCTGTAAAATGGGGACAGTAGCTTCCTTGGGGAAGGGGTGCAAGAAGATGGGGAAGTCAGGATTTTTTTCCGTGAATAGCCACCTCACCAACCCCCCCCCCACCTTGTTGCTGGATCGCTCCTTTTAGTTCCCCCAAAACACTGGGATTTTCAAAGCAACCTTCAGAGGCCTTTGGCCACCTTTTCATCTCCTAGAGGCTGAAGTCAGAGGCAGAATGATCATTTCTGACCCTCGGGGTCTGCCTGGCTGTCCAGCCTCCCACTGTTTCCCCCAGGGCATCCTGAGTGCCACCCAACAGACCACCGGCCGTGTCTTCTCAGTCCTCCCTGTGTCCCAGCTTTGCACCATCCTGGAATCATCCCCACCCTCCAGGCAGCCACACAAATGCCTCCTCCAAGAAGGCCTCCAGTGTGCCGAGCCAGGGCTCACGCCACCTTAGAGCCAGGCCATTTTCATCCCTGAGCCCAGGGCAGCACACAGGGCCCGTACTGTGGGTGACAGGGCCCCCCTGCGTCCATATCGGGCTTTCTGCCTGGGGCCCTTCCTCCTGTAGCTTGTTTTCATGTGCAGGCTTGCAAAGACTTTTTTAGACAATCCATCTTGGGATGGCCCCTCCTCCACAGCACGGTCGGAACGGGAATCGCCACGGGGAGCACACGCCACCCCAGGAATAGGAGTGAAGCTGCTTCTGAGCATTTCCGCATGTTTTCTCTGTTATTTTTCTCCAGCTTGTGTCAAGTTCAAGGATTTTTAGTCAATTAGTCTAAGTATACCTCAGCCTTGTTTCCATATTTCTAATAAGCATTTAGTGCACGTGTCTGACGGCATTTGCTCGCCTCCTGCCGATTCCCGCCACGTTGTCTCAGCTCCTGGTGCTGCCTTTCTGTTTCCACTTTGCTGCCAAGGGGAGGGGGCGGTCTGAGGATGGGACGCACTTGGCCCCCTGCGCGCAGGGCCCAATCCGTACGCACAGGAGACGTCAGAAGTGCCGCTGAGGGACTGTACCCGTCCGTGTCCTCAGCTGGTGTCCCAGCTGAGGGGTCAGGGCCTCGTGTTCAAACCCCGGTCTCCCACTGAACCGCTACGAGCCTCTTTCCGTACCTTTAAAACGGGGAGGATGGTAAGTGCCTCCCGCGGGCGCCGGGCGGCTAAGATAAGATGGTGGGTAAATGGCACTTTACACAGTGGCACTGCGCGTGCCTTGAGTTCAGCAGGTGCACCAGTCCTAACAATAATGATGATAATAATGAGTCCAAATATCCATGGACTCATATCACACATTTTTTAAGGTAAAACATATTCCTTAAATAAAATCTGAAAAACTCTAGGAAAAGAGAAAGAAAAAGCAGGTGTGCAAATCGTATCACTCCCTACAAATCACTGCCAAGTGATGGCGGTCGCACACGCCGCGTCCACCCGTGAGCTTCCAGCCTGTTTCCCTCATCCCTTCAATAGCCTGAAAAAAACAAAACAAACAAACAAAAAAAACAAGAACAAAAAAAACCCCCACTACGCTTTACATTGTATGTATCTCTATGTCTTTGCAGATACTCTCATAAGCTCTTTACTTAATAAAGAAATTAAGCCTTTGTCTGTCATATTTACTGCAAATATATTTCCCAGGCCATATTTTTTTTTTTTGCCTTTTTATTTGGTGGTTTAATTTTGACATGCAGAAGATTTTCATTTTCATGCAGTCAAATCTGTCCATATTTTCTCTCCTGATTCCTTGTATTAGTTCTAAACTTAGGAAATCTTCCCTCTCCTGAGGCCTGATGAATATTAAAATCTACTTAGTTCTCGCTTTTCGGGGCCCTGACTTTTTTTTTTTAATACACTTAACGTTAATCCCAGTGGAATTCAGTTCTGGAAGAAGGTGGAGGGGTGGGCTGAGGTGCCCGGACCCCCGCCTCCGCCAGCGCTGCCCCCTCCCCACCAGCGCCTCCCCGGCCAGGGGCTGGGTGAGCTGCCAGAGAAGAAATGGGCTAAAATCCTTGAAATGCTCAAAAGCGGGCCCAAGAGAAAATGACCTCGAAAATGGTCCAAAATGCTGCTAATGTGGCACGTGCAGCACGTAACGCGCCCCCCCCCCCCCACCAGGCGACTCCATCTGCCTTGTGCCTCCAACATTTCTCTGCGCCTCACCATCCGGCCGCCCCTCCCCCGCGGGCTCCCAGCCCCCGCCCACCCTGCCGTCCTCCCCACGAGCTGTCCAAACAGGGACCTGCCGGGCGCAGCTCCTGGGGCTTTAACACAGGCTTCCTGTTCCCTGTTCACCATCGCCCACCCCGCAGACGAATCAAACGAGGCCCACAGCCACCTCGGAGCGAGTGTTGGCCCGGGCTGCCCGCCACCCCATCACGTCCACCGCGCTGGCCAGCCCTAAGCGAGAGCGCCTTTGCTGGCGGAGTGGGGGAGGGGGGAGGGGGGAGGGGGGAGGAGCGTGCTGGGCGGGCGGTGAGCCTGGAGGTGCTGCCGCCACCGCCCACCATCCATCTTGTGGGGAGGGGGTGCAGAGGGGGTATGGGGCCCAGAGGACTGGCCTGTGCCCTGTCAGCCTCAGTTTACCTTCCTGTAAGAAGCAGGGCCAGGACTGAGTGCCCGATCTTCTACGACCCTGCAGACCACCCAGCCACGCTTCTCGGGCCCTAAAGTTTCCCGGAGTGTGGTGGGCTCGGCTTCCTGTGTCCTCCCCCTCCCCCTCCCCCTCATCGCCTCTTCCCACATGGGCATAAAAGCCAGAAGGACCAAAGACGGCACTTTGATGGTGGATAGAAAGATGGGCACAGCTGAGTGGGTGAACGCAGGGGGCCGCACCCCGGGAGAAGAAGGGGAGCGAGGGCGGAGGGCCGCCCTGCCTGCTGGGAGCACCTCGGGGAGCATTGAGGATGAGGAGATGTGGCCAGAAGGCGTGCCCACCCGTGGCCTGGGGACATCGGCAGTGCCACCCTACAGGACTCGGCGGAAGCCTCAGACTCTGGTCACCTGCACAGTCAGCAGCCAGAGGCCCTCTGGTGGGAAGACAGAGGGGCCAGGAGAGGAAGGAGCACACGCATCACAGCCCTGTCATCTGAACCTCAGGACAGGCCCACGCTGTGCAAACGGGGAAACAGAGTCAGGGGCAGGGGCAGCCAGCCAGGGCAAGGGGGGCAGGGGAGGCTGCGGGAGGGCAGAGGCCGCGGCGGGCCCAGCCCTGAGGCCCGGCTCCCGGCTTCCCGACTGAGGTCTGGGCACAGAGAAAACCTGCGGGAAAGGCCCGTAAATCGCCGGGAGCTGACGGATGGAGGGGGGCGGAGCCACGCCGCCCAGCGGCATTTGGATTCCGGCATGTTTATGGGCTTTGGAGACGCTCGCCAGGTGGAGACGGAGTTCTCAGCCTATTAATTTCCTAGTTAATCACGCAGGACATTTGGTAATTAGAGCACGTGCCTCCCCACTCGCAGGAGCCCAGCCCCGGGCTGGGCGATAATTCACTCACCGCGGTGCAAACAGGTGCCAGGAGGCTCGGCCTGCAGGGCTGGCTGCAGGAGGGGCAGCTCCTTCCCCAGCGAGCCCCCCACCCCCACCCCCGGCACACTGTGTGGGAGCCCAAGGGCCTGTGGCGGGGAGGGGGGGGGGTTGGGGCTTGGTGCCCCCCCACCCCGCCCTCGGGGCCCGTCCAGCCTGGAGGCTTGAAGGTGACAGCAGTGCCACTCTCTGTGGGACCCCCGCCAGCTCAGTCCTCGTCTGTGACCCCGGGAGGCTGCGGGGAGGAGGGAGACAGGCTTCATTAAGGCCTTACTGTCAGTGCTGCCGGCAGTTCCAGGAAGGAAGATGACTCTGAGCCCCGGCACGTGCCACCCGCCACCGCTGGCGAGCACTTACAGCTCGCCAGGCGCCTGCCGCCCCCGGTGCAGGTTGGGCCGGAGCCTGGGTGCCGGCTGGGGGTGTCTGGGATAAGTGCCCCCGTGTGAGCCTCCCGGATCGCGGGGAGCAGTGATGGGGGGCAGTGGGGCGATCGCGGGGATCAATGATGGGGGGCAGTGGGGCCATCGCAGGGAGCAATGATAGGGGGGCAGTGGGGCGGAGGTGGGGGAGCAGTGGGCATGGCCGGGCTCTCCCACGGACCCATTTGTGCCTGGCCCCTGTGCCCCAGGGTCGTCCACCTCGCCTGAGTTAGAGGACGGGAAGCTCAGAGGTTCAGGGTGGCTGGGAAGTTTGCCCAGGGTACGCTGTCCACAAGGGGGTGCCCCGGAGACCCACAGAGCTCGCTCGGCCTCCCCGGCCAGTCCTCCCTCAAACGTCATCCCCCCGAGAGCCGCCAGGCGCCTTCCCCGACTCGTCCACCACAGGGCTTGGTTTGCTTGCTGGGTGGATGTCCAGGGCCCTCAGCAGGCTACAGGGTCTGAGGACAGACTGTCTTCACTGCTATGTTCCCAGCACCCAGAACAGGGCCTGGCACACAGTAGGCGCTCATAAGCACTATCGATGGAATGAATAGACAGGAGGTTACTGCCCAGGGTTGTTGACTAAACGGGGTAACACGCGAGAAGGATCGCAGCACAATTTGCTAAAATGCCCCTCCTCCCTTCCCGCCTCCCCGAGTTCTCTCCTGCCGTCCCCTTGTCCCCACCTTTGTGCGGGAGAACTCAGAGCCAGAGGGAGGCCCAGAGAAGGTGCTCAGGGAGGCTCGGGGCTCAGTCTGGGGAGCCTCCTGCGACACCTGCTGGGCCGCCGTGCATTTTCTGGGGCAGGTTGCCTGTTGCCAAGAGCAGCAGTCGTAACAGTAACAAAGCCCCCCCCCCCCGAGTCCCTGGCTGTCCCCCTGCCGCCAGGCCCAGGCCCGGCAGGCCTCTACCCTCGCT
The DNA here is from genome assembly GCF_027475565.1 of Acinonyx jubatus. NCBI lineage: Eukaryota > Metazoa > Chordata > Mammalia > Carnivora > Felidae > Acinonyx > Acinonyx jubatus. The sequence continues at coordinate 2,419,703 of NC_069394.1, forward strand.
CCCCACCAAGGCACCCAGCCTGGGCTTGGAGGGCCAGACGCAGGGCCCAGGTCGGTGCCGTGATCTGTAAGCCCTCGGGACTCAGTTTTCCACCTGTGGACTGGGAGGAGCGTGGCTTACCCGATGTGCATGGCCTCCCAGAGCTTAAGTTCTGTAGATTCATGAACTTCAGCCCCCGAGGCCTGGAGGCCTGTGTCCAAGCGGAGCAGCAGGCATCCCCTGAAGGGAGGCTGAGCCGGGAACGTGGACGAAGAACAGTAAGGAGCAAGAGCTGCTGCTGGGGGGTGGGGGGTGGCTGCTAGTGGGGGGGGCTGCTAGTGTGGGGGTGGGGGGCTGCTAATATGGGGCACTGTGTGGGGGGTGGGGGGTACTATGCGTGGGGGGCACTGTTGGGAGGTACTGTGCATGGGAGGTACTGTGCATGGGGGTACTGTGCATGGGGGTACTGTGGGGGTACTGTGCACAGGGGTACTGTGGGGGTAGCGTGCACGGAGGGTACTGTGGGGGGTACTGTGCGCAGGGGGGCACTGTGGGGGAGTACTGTTCACGGAGGTACTGTGGGGGGGTACTATGCATGGGGGGCACTGTGCACGGGGGGTAATGTGGGGGGTACTATGCACGGGGGGCACTGTAGGGGAGTACTGTGCACAGGGGGTACTGTGGGGGTACTGTGCATGGGGTACTGTGGGGGTACTGTGCATGGGGTACTGTGGGGGTACTGTGCACAGGGGTACTGTGGGGGTAGCGTGCACGGGGGTACTGTGGGGGGTACTGTGCATGGGGGTTACTGTGTGTGGGGAGGCACTGTGGGGGGATACTATGCATGGGGGGCACTGTTGAGGAGTACTGTGCACAGGGGTACTGTGGGGGGTACAATGCACGGGGGGCACTGTGGGGGAGTGTTGTGCACGGGGGTACTGTGGGGGTAGCGTGCACGGGGGTACTGTGGGGGTACTGTGCACAGGGTTACTGTGGGGGTACTGTGCACAGGGGTACTGTGGGGGTAGCGTGTATGGAGGGTACTGTGGGGGGTACTGTACGCACGGGGGCACTGTGGGGGAGTACTGTTCATGGGGGTACTGTGGGGGGTACTATGCACGGGGGGCACTGTTGGGGAGTACTGTGCACGGGGGGTACTGTGGGGGTACTGTTCATGGGGGTTACTGTGTGTGGGGAGGCACTGTGGGGGGATACTATGCGCGGGGGGCACTGTTGGGGAGTACTGTGTACGGGGGTACTGTGCGTGGGGAGGTACTGTGAGCGGGGGGGGGGACTGTGGGGGGCGGGAGATGCGACAAAAGCAAAGCCTCGCCTGTCCCCCCACCCCCGAGCTCCCACTGCGGCCTCAGCAGATCCCCCTGAATGATGAAGCCGCACCCCCTCGCTGCCACCAGACCGAAGCGCTGGCTTCTCTGAACCTGGAATCAAAACCAAGAGTCTCCCGCCCCTACGAGTGAACATGTGTGCATTTCGTCCTCGCGCTCGGGTCGTTTTGTGCAACCGGCAGCCATAGATCGTCCCCACCAGCGCCGGGGCAGCCACAGAGCGCCCTGTCACCAGGGAGCAGTCACAGGGGGCCAACCAGGGCAGCGGGGGCAGAGCCGCCAGGGTCCAGGACAAGTGCTGAGGTCAAGAAGGGCAGGAGGCTGGCGTGAGGGACACGCAGGCACTTAAGCTGAGACCTGAAGAAGGGAGAGAGCAGCATGGGGAGACACGGAGAGAGACAACAAGTGCAAAGGCCCTGAGGCAGAGAAGAGCCTGGTGGAGGCCTTCTGACCAGGCGGGACCACACTAGGCCCGTCCTCCCCGCTGGCCTGACCCAGCCTCCAGACGCCCGCCTCCTGGGGCTCCCGTGCCCTCACAGAGCGAGCTAGGTGCTTCGGGCCCTGCGGCCACCCCCAGTTTCCCAGATCCCTCTCCCCACCCCCGTGCATTCGGGACACACTGGCCACCCACAGACGTGCCTCTGCCCCGGCCACAAGCCCTCCCCTCTTCATCAGTCTCTCTCATGCTTCAAATCGTCACCCAAGGATCCTTCCTCCAGGAAGCCCCCCTGGCTTTCCTAATCAGATCGGGCACCCTGCCAGAGCCTCAGCGCTCCATGGGCCATGCCTCCTGGGAGCAGCCACAGTCACAGTTTTGCGATCATTCATGTGACTTCTGCACGTGTTTCCACACCCTCTCCTGCGGTCGTCAGTGGAATTTCTAGCCCCTCACGCCGTGTTTGGAGTGTGGCGGGCACGGCGCTCGCTGACAGACTGCTGGAAGGTATGGGTACTCCCGCGGAGGCGGGAACCTGGTCCCCGGGGCCGGGCTGACCGGCGACGCTGCTGTGCGGAGGCCGGGACCCTCCGTGGTGGACACGGAGGCGGGAGCTGGGCCTCTCACCGTGAGTGGAGGTGACAGGTGAGCAGGACGGGCCAGAGCGGGCCGTGGGGTGCCAGGGACGGTGCGGAGCCCGAGTGCAGGTGAGGTGCCTCTGGGTCACCCAGACACGGGCGGACGCACACAGAAACGTCCCCAGGTCTGTGTGCCCACCCACAGTGTGTGTCCCTGCCCTGCCGGCTGAGGGCCCAGGGGAGGTGACGTCCGGAGGCACCAGGCACTCCCAGCGCCCAGAGAGGCGGGCGCCTTGGAGAAACGGCCGGTTCCGGGACCAGGACTAGCCCCAGGCACGCGAAGTGAGCGCGGGGCCTCCCGCTGTGTCGGCAAGTAGGAGACATCCATGCGGGAACATTCGGACGGGGCGAAAGCCCGCTGGAACAGCGCCCGTGGCCAGGCTGGAAGGACTTCGGCCACAAAAAATTAGCCACGTGGTTATGGATCAAAGCCAAGGAATAAATTAAATATCTCTGAGTCCATATGGACAGAAATACATGATCGGCCAGATAATGCGTAAACAAGAATGGACAAAGCTCCCGTGATGGAAAATCCCAAACAACAGGGAGGTATGGGCTGCACACGGAGGACAGTTGGACAAGTCTGGGCAAGCGGACGGTCTGCGAAGGGCGGGAGGTGACTTTCACTGGGGGAACCGGACAAACGCTGTCTCCGGCACGCCACCGAGGTCAGGCCAGGCAGTCGTGAGTCGTATCGGGGCGTACCGTGTGACGAGCCAGCACTCCACCTGCGGGGTCTCCCTCCCGGAAACACACAACCCGCGCGCAATCATGAGAAAACCGTCAGACAAATTCCACAAAATACCTGACTTCCTCAAAACCGTCAAAGTCAGCAAAAACAGGGAAAGTCGGAGAAACTGTGGCAACCGAGAGAGAAGCCTAATCATGAAGCAGGAAACATGTATCAGGTAAAACTGAGCAAATGAGGAAAAGGTACAGAATTTAGTTAATAGTAATGTATCCAGACGGACTCGTTAACTGCAACAAATGTACCACAATCGTTCAAGATTAACGACAGCGGAAAATAGGTGTGAGGAGGGAACACTGCTGCCTTTGAAAATTTTCTGTAAATCTAACACTATCCTACAATGAAAAGTGTATTTTATGTTTTTTAATGTTTATTTAGTTCTGATAGAGACAGAGCAGGAGCAGGGGAGGGGCAGAGAGGGAGGGAGACACAGAATCCAAAGCAGCTCCAGGCTCTGAGCCGTCCGCACAGAGCCTGACGCGGGGCTCGAACTCACAAACTGCGAGATCATGACCTGAGCCGAGGTCGGACGCTCAACCGACTGAGCCACCCAGGCGCCCCTGAAAAGTTTATTTTAAAAAACAACCCCAGGGGCGCCTGGGTGGCTCAGTCGGTTGAGCGTCAGAGGCTTTGTCTCCCATCGGGATTTCACGGTTTGTGGGATCGAGCCCTGCATGGGGCTCTGTGCTGATGGTGCAGAGCCTGCTTGGGATTCGCTCTCTCCCTCTCTTTCTCTGCCCCTCCCCTGCTTGCTCTCGCTCTCTCTCTCTCCCTCTCTCTCAAAACAAATAAACTTAAAAAAAACCACGACAGTGAGTTACACCAACAAAGCAAAGCAGAGAAAGTGCTAGTGTCCGTATAAGAGAGGGGGAGGGGGACGCACACGTGACCACAGAGGCAGGAGCCATGAGCTAGGAAACAGCAAGGGACGCCTGAGCCCCCTGGAGCTGGAGGAGCCCGGAAGGGTCCCCCCCAAAGCCTCCAGGGGGAGCGTGGCTCTTGCCCACACCTTGATCTTGGGAGCTAGAAGCCTCCAGAACATGAGACACTAAGTCCCTGCCGCCATAAGCCACCTGTGTGTGGAGTTTGTCATGCCAGCCCCAGGAGACCCACGCAGTGTTCTAACGATCTCGCCATTCGAGGCTCGGAGAAACCAGGGAAGGCGATGCGGCTATGTTCCTCGCTCACAGCTAAAGCACCTGCAGCCCAGAGAGGTTAAGACGCGTGCCCAACAGCGCTCAGCTCGCCTCCCCGTCTGGCTGACCCAGGACGGCAGTGACTCTGGTCTAAGCTCAAGTCTCAGGGAGGTGGTGTTCTTAGGGCCACACCACACAGGGCTGAGTGTCTGTGCCGAATGCGAGCCCAGCCCAGCCACTGCCCTCGTCTGCTGGGGCTGCCACAGACCAGGTGGCTTAACCAACAAGTTTATTCCTCGCAGCTCTGGAGGCTGGAGGTCCAGGGTCAAGGTGGGAGCATGGTCGGGTCCTGGTGAGGCCCCCCCTTGCTGGTTGGCAGACGTCTTGCTGTAGCCTCACATTTGGCGGGGGGGGGGGGGGGGTCTTGGTCTCTTGGTCTCTTCCTCTTCTTATGAGGACACTGGTCTGCGGTGGGGGCCCCACCACATGACCTCATCTGGCCTGATCACCTCCCCAGGTTCCATCTCACTGGGAGTCAGAGTTTCCCAATGGCAGAAGGGGCAGGACACCCAAGCACCCAGTGCATAGCGGCTTCCTGAGCACTGTGTGGCTTCAGGACAGTCTCTCAGCCTCTCTGGGCCATTTCAGCATTTGTACCACAAGCACGGACTGCACCTTCTGCTTCGTAGAGTTCTTGGAGATGAGCGGTTAGTAACACACTGATCCACTTGGCGGATTCGGGGCACTGGGCAGCCCCTCTATCCTGCCTGCAGCCCCAGGAGGGCTCTGGGCTGTCTCCCCCCCCCCCCTCTGCCTGCTGGAGAAACTACGTCCCATGAAGTGGGTGACTGATCTTCAGGACCCTGAGCTGGTCCCCACTGGCCCACACTCCATCCCCCACCCTGGGCCCCCAGGCTTGGCAGTTCACCCCTTCTTCCCACGGACCCCCTCATGCGCAGCCGTGACCCCCTCCTCCTCCGCATGTCTGGGGCCAATCAGAAGCCTCCAGGCAGAGATGATCCCACAACGAGCAGCCTCCCCGGGAAGACAACACCCCATCGCACATGCCACCGTGCGGGCGAACCCCTCCTTCCCGCCGCCCCGGGCTGTGTGGCCTTGGGGGGCCGCTCCCCAGCCACATCTTTCTTCTTTGAGATGCAGATGACATCACGACTTCCGGAGAGGCCGCCCCCACTCCGTCCACGAGGTCTGCCCTGCCCGAACACATCCAACCCGCACCTCGCCTGAGAGAACGTAAGTGGGTAAGTCCTTAACATAATTTAGCCTCTTTGATGGCGAGTCCAGGGGGCCTTCTGGAAACAAAGCCCCTGCATTCAGCCTCAAGCACAGAAGAATCACTTAAAATGTAAAAATAACACTTTTACAGTTATTAAAGTAATAAGCATTGACTGCAAACAACATACAATAAAAAAGTAAGACAATACTTGAGGGAATGAAGGGAAAGGAAATTGTGGGCACTCTCACCCCCCGGAGCTATTAAAATGTTGGTAAATGGGTTTTAAACTTCGTGTTCTGTATTATTCTCATTCAGAGCGAGAGAGCTGGAGAAAGAGAGAATTTTACAAAGTGGCCCCATTTGGGACGCGGTCTGCCTTTTCGTGCAATAGTGCCCACCACGGGCCCCTTCCACATCAATAAATACGCTCAACGCTGCGACATCTCAGAGCTGCCGAAATCCGTTCCATGGACGCATGGGCCTCCGTTCACCTCCCTTCCGCCCATGTCCAGTTTGACCAAACGGCGGCTAATAATTCACACGGCCCACGGCTGGCGGCCGCCCAGTGGTCGCCTCTGCAGGTGTGAGACCGCTTATTTTGTTGAGATACATCCCCAGAGGCTGTGAGCACATCAGAGTCTCCGGTGCAGGGCAGAATCGTCTTCCAGGAGGCTCCTGTCAAGGGACACCCCTGCCCCCAGAATGTGGGGCCTTGGCCCCCGCCCTCCTCAGCCCCTGCACCTCCGTCAGGAGGGAGAGATGCTTAAAGCAAAAGCATCTCCCTCCTGGTTGCTTGAGGGTCGAATCGGAGACAGGCCTGTATGTCTGCTGGCTGTTTCAGGTCCTTCGTGGTGAGTCGACTGGCTCCTACCTTTGTCCATTTCTTTTTGTTTATTTAACAGATATTTGGGGCTCTCTTATTTTGTGACAGTCAGAGGCACGGGCACAAAGGAAAGCAATCCTGAGGGGCACCTGGGTGGCTCGGTCAGCTGAACATCTGACTCTGGATTTCGACTCAGGTCATGATCTCACGGTTCGTGGGTTCAAGCCCTGCGGTGGGCTCTGTGCTGTCAGCACGGAGCCTGCTTGGGATTCTCTCTCTCTCTCTCTCTCTCTCTGTCCCTCTGTCTCTGCCCCTCTCAAAATCAATAAACTTAAAAAAAATGGTTTAAAAAGAAAAGCAAAGCAGTCCCGAGTTGGAACTGCCCTGGAGCTCCCTCTCAGAGAGAAGCAGACAATACGTGCACATACACGTGCACACTTGCGTGGACACACAGGCACGTGCACACACCCACGCACGCTCGCGTGGAAGCACAGGCACGTGCACACACGCATGCACATGCACGGGCACACAAGGGCACACAGACGGGCAACCTGAGTAACTGGAGAGGCTGCACAGAGCCACGAGGGAGCAAACGGAGAATCAAAATGTGTGAGCAGACTGCAGACGGGGACAGGTGTGATTACCCTGTGCACGAAGCCACCAAAAGAATCCACCACTGGCTCAGGAGACATTCACAGGGGTGGAAGGTTTGGGGACAGATGACAGGGCCACTCCATCCTGGGCACTGGGTCCACTTGCAGACACAGCCAGTGAAAGCTAGTTGTAGCTCATGTACCCCCAGGTCTCCTAGCTGACCCCAGGGCACCTCGCACCCCCCCCCCCCCCAGGGCACCATTTCCTGCTCAGACGCTCGGCCTGGCCCCGGCACGGGCAGACACAGCTGGTAAGAAGTTCTGCGTCAACACAGCACACCCGCCAACCTCTGGAGCTCAGCTCCGAGACGTCGGGAAGCTGCCAAGACCTCCTGAGGGCCAGCTTTCCTCTCTGAAAATGAGAAATGACCCTTCATCGTGGGGGCGGGGGACAGTCCACTGAGCTACCAGCACTCGGCATGGGAGATGGTTGGGATTCTATTCACGGTGCCCGTGTGCATCTATCACCCCACGAGCACCTCACCGGGGAATCTGCCGCCCCGTGTGCAAAGCAGGGAGACTGAGGCAGAGAGTGTAATCTCCCCGTCAGCACGGCTGAGGACAGACAGTGACGCCGAGCAGTGGGGTATGAGCGGGAATCTGGGTCGGGGTCCGGGCAGTCTGGGTCTGGGTCAGGCATCTGGGTCTGGGTCGGGCAGTCTGAGGTGGGGACGGAGCTCAGAGAGAGGGGCTCTCCGTGTTCAGGTTGGGGCCGAGGCGCTGTGGGATGCCCCCACGGCCGGTTGTCATCATCCCCACACCTCTGTCTCCTGGGGAGACTCCACGAGGTTAATGGCCGAGATTCTGTGATTCTGTGAGGGGACATGTTGGGACAAATGTCAGCCGCTGTTAGTCTCCCTTTCTGCCACCGTGAGCTACTTAGCAATGAAGGGCTCCTTGGAGCATCCGCTGTTGACAAGAGGGGAGAGAGAGGGTGAAGACGTAAGTCACCGAGACAGAAGGATTCGGTGCAAAGCTGCCTGTCAAGCAGCTCTCCTCAAGAGTCTCACAATGAAATATTCATGGGCCCCTCTGCCCGGCCTCTCTGGAGGCTTGCGGCTTCCAGGAGCCACAGGTGCAATGGGGTGGCCCTCAACTGCGGGACAAGAGGGACTCTCCCCCTGCCCTTTGCGAGGGGCTCCCGCGTAAGGGACAGCTTCATGGCAGCCTCATGTGTCCACAAAGACGCAGCAGGGCCCAGAAGAGGGGTGATGCTCAGCCAGCAGGCACCTACTGCGTGCCAGGTCCTACATGGAGCACTTGACATGTGCCAGTCACTGCGTCCCCACGGTGCCCCAGGATGTGGGCACTCACCCATTCTCGTAAATCGTGGGGCCAGGGCGTGAGTGATCCAAGTCCTTTCCCCATCTGGTCTGGGAGGGGTGGTGGTGGCTGGCCACGTGCCCACTCCCATCATTACACGGGACCCAGGACATGCAGCTGGCAATCCCACCCCTGGCAAGACAAGGACGTCACATGGCCCAAGCAGAAGCCAGACATCTTCCCCGAGATCTCACACATGGACCGAAGAAAGGGGCTTATCTCCTCGAAGCATGGCGTGGAGCTACAGACTCGCCCTCTCATCAGACAGCACGACCCGCTCCTTGGAATAGCTTCGTCCTGAATGTCTGTGAGGGGAGCACTTTGGGGCTCATGACGTACTAAACGTGTGGAGCATTCAACAGGGTAAAATAAATGGAAGGAAGGAGAAGGGGCTGAGGGAAGGGAAACGAGCTCCACACACTTTGGCTGCACAAAGAATGAAGGAAAATTCACGTGGCCGGGGCAGTGATGGGGACTGGAACACAGGATAGCAGGTGGGCAGGGACGTCCAATGATGAGCTCTGGTCAGCCCTACTTTGAACAACTACCAGCTCCCCTCTCTCTCTGCCAGTGCATGCGGATATGGAGGGGGGGGGGGCCAGGACAAGACACAGGGCCAAGGGTAAGTGAGGTCCCACTGTGGACAGCACACGAAAAGGATAAAGCCATCTCCTTGCAGCCCACTCAAGGTCTCAATTATCAGCTCCTACTGGTCCAAGTCTTTGGCATCAGACAGACTAGGCTACCACTAGTTAGCTGGAGGAGGTCAAGAAACTTAATTAACTTCTCTGAGCTTGAGTTTTTCTCATCTGGAAAAATTAAGACAGTATCTCCTCCCTCATGGTGTTGTGGTAAAAAGGAAATGAAATCATGTAAATGCTCAACAAACATTTGTCATCCTTGTTGTATTGTTGTGATGGCAGTGGTGATGACAGCAATGATTATGGTGGTGGTGATGGTGAAGATGATGGTGATGGTGATGGTGATGATGGTGAGGGTGGTGATGATGGTGATGGTGGTGAAGATTGTGCTGATTTTGACAATGATGGCATGGGTTATGATGATGATGTCGATAGCGTTGATGTTAATGATGGTGCCGATAATGATGCAAATCCCACTGTCTGTCTAAGACTTCCTGGGTGTGGAGCCCAGTTTGGAGGTTAGGAAGAAGAAGCAAGCAGTGGGTTGCTCTTATCATTCTACTCTTGGGTAACATCTCTCAAGGTAACACTGTTCTCTCCCTTGTGACCCTGCAATTCATTTGTATGAGAAGGAGCGCTGTCTGGGAGGGTTCTGAAGATGAGTGATTTGAGTTAGGCCACGCTGGGCTGAGTCCAGTCAAACTCCTTAGCAATGCAGTAAGCTTCAGGGTGTGCCAGGAAAGTGGGAGCTAGTAGCTGTGCCCACCATTAAAGGCCTCTGGTGCCTAGAGTAGGGGAGAAGCATGAAGCCACTGCTGGAGTCCCCAGGGCTCATAACCCTCACCTTCTGGGCTAACCTACTCTCCTGAGATGACGGAGCCTGCTACTGCCACCCTGACCCCCTGAGACAAACATAGAAGAGAGGCCCAGCTAAGGTCTGTAGATGAACAAAATGATGAGTGAGTGTGGAAGGACTGGTAAATCAGGAAGACCCTCACCGTCTTGGAGAAGGACTGTGGGTTATCTGAGGACTTGCCCTCACCAGCCAGGTCTCTGGGACCTTTGTGTGAGAAGAGTACCCTGTTTTCTTTGAGTTGGAACAAAGTCCCCAGATCACCCTCATTTCCAGGAGTGCATGTCGCTGTCCTGTCCCTGCCAGGGGTGTGGGCTGCCTCTGTCTCACAAAGTCTCCTCTCTGTGCTCTGTGTCTTGACTTTACTCTCTCTCTAGAAACCTCCCTCAGAATCCAAAAGGGGGATTCTGCTTCCTCAATTCATTATTTGTTGCCTCCACTTTATTCTTGCTTTTCTTTTTTAAAAAAATGTGTATTTGTTTATTTGGAGAGAGAAAGTGCAAGCAGGGGACGGGCAGAGAGAGAGAGGGAATCCCAAGCAGACTCTGGGCTCAGCACAGAGCCAGACATGGGGCTTGATTCCGTGACCATGAAATCATGACCTGAGCTGAAACCAAGAGTCGGATGCTTAACCAACTGAGTGCCCCCCTCTTCTTGATCTTCTGTTATTGGCCCCCTACCCTGAGTGTCTTTGTCACACCTCTCTTTTCCCCTTCCCTTTCCTGTGACTGAAGTGTCAGAGAAGACCAACTGTCAGTCAGGGTTTTCATCCACATAGGGCAGTAACAAGACCCACATGTTGTCAGCAGGGAGAAGCCTGAATTGTCACCCAGAGAAAGTTCCCCCATCAGATGCCAACAGAGGCCAAGAGGGGAACCTCATTGACAATAAGGAGGTGGTACCCCCATCCCATACCATAGAAGTATCAGAAGCCAGCTAAAACCGGGGCACCTGGGTGGTTCAGGTGGTTAAGCATCTGACTTTAGCTCAGCTCATGATCTCACAGTTCATGAGTTCAAGCCCCACATCAGGCTCTGTGCTGACAGCTCAGAGCCTGGATCCCTCTTCAGATTCTGTCTCCCTCTCTCTCTCTGCCCCTTCTCTGCTCTCTCTCTCTCAAACATAAACTAAAACTTAAAAAAAATTTAAAGAAGTCAACTAAAACAGATTTAAATAAGACCCAGAGTCTACAACATAATACCCAAACACGTTCAGTTTCAACTAAAAAGAACTCATCATACCAAGAACCAGGAAGATCTCAAAGTGATGATAAAAGAAAATCAGTAGATGCCAACACCCAGACAACAGCAATGTTAGAATCGCCTGACACAGTGTTTAAAGTGGCCATCGTAAGTACGCCAATGACTGGTTATAAACAACTGGTAGTAAGTGAAAAAATAAGTGTCAGCAAAGAAATAGAAGATACAATGAAATGAAGTTGAAATTTTAGAACTGAAAAATACAATAACTGAAGTTTCTAAACACTCTGTAGATGAGCTCAACAGAAGAATGAAAGAGACAGAGGAAATGTCCATGAACTTAAAGATACAACAGTAGAAGTTACTGAATCTGAACAACATAGAGAAAATATACTAAAAAACTAATAGAACCCAGGTACTTGTAAGACTATAACAGAAGATTTCTGTCATCAAAGTCCCAGAAGAAGAGAGAAAGAGGGAGCAGCTGAATAATGTACTTAAAGAAATAACAACTGAAAATTCCAAAATTAGACAAGACCTAAACATATAAATTCAAGAAGGTCAGTGAGACCCACATAGGAAAAACCCAAGAAAATCCACACAAAGACACATCATAGTCAAACTTCTGAAAACTAAAAAAAATGTAATGTATTTAATAAATACAATCTTGAAAGCTGCCAGCAAATAATAGTACCTCACCCATGGAGGGAAAACAATTAGAATGACAGTGAATTTCTCATCAGAAATCATGGAGGCTGGAAAGAAGTGACAAAACATTTATCTAGTAGTTAAATGGAAGAACTGTCAACCTAGAATTATATATCCAGCAAGAACATCCTTCAGGAATTAAAGGGAAATCAAAATAGTCTCAGGAGAAGGAAAACTAAGAATTTGTCTTGTGAGTGGACCTGTCCTTAGAGATGGCCAATGGTGGTTCTCCAGACAGAAAGGGAACAATAAAAAGAAGAAATTGTGGAGCTTCAGGAAGGAAGGAAGAAGAACACAGAGAATAAAAATAAGCTGAATGCAATACACTTTCCTCCCTTCTCAGTTTCCTAAGGCTGAAGTGAATTGAGATTGAAGCAAATATTATAACACTGTCTGAGGTTCTAACTTCATGTACAAAAAATACTTTAAACTACTATATTATACATAAGAACATAAAGGGAAGTACATTTTCTACACTCTACTTGAACTGATAAATGATGACACCAGTAGACTCTGATAAGTTATGTATGTATAACATAATACCTAGAGCAGCCACTAAAATGGCTATACAAAAAGACATACTCTAAAACACTATAGTGTTTAGTCAAAACAGAGGTCAAAAAAAAAAAATACTCTTCAAGTAACCCACAGGTAGTCAGGAAAAATAAAAGAGAGAAGCAAAAAGCAGGAAAAAATACAAACAGAAAACAAAAAATAAAATGGCAGCCCACTTTAAGCCCTAACAAGTCAATAATTATATTATATATAAATGGCCTAAATTTACACCAATTAAAATACAAAGATTGACAAAGTAGATTAAACATAACTGAACTCTATCAGGCCTACAAGAGACTCATTTCAAATATGACATTATAAGCAGATTGAAAGTAAAATAATGAGAAAAGATACAACATGCAAACATTAATCAAAAGAAAGAAGGATACTTATATTAGTGTCAATCCGTCAAGAATACATAGTAATCCTAAATGTATATGAACCAACATAGCTGCAAAATACATGAAGAAAAAAGTGAGAGAGCTAAAAAGATAAATAGACAAAATAGAAATCCACAATTATGGTTGGAGACCTCAATGCTCCTGTCCCAACAATACAACAACTAGACAGAAAAGTAAACAAGGATACGGAGGAACTTCACAGCACTCTCAAACGACAGAATCTAATCAACAGAACGCTTCACCCAATCACAACATTATGTACACTACAAAGTATTTTCAAGTGCCCACAGGCCATATAAAAGATAGACATATTCTGGGCAATAAAACAAACCTCAACAAATAAAAATAATTGAAATCATAGTGTGTTAGCCAGCACAATGGAATCCAACTGGAAGTCAATATAGCAGCAAAACTACGGAAAACCTCCAAACACCTGGAAACTGCTTAATCCATGCATCAAAGAGGAGGTCTCAAGGGAAATAAAACAGACATTAAACCAAATAAAAATGAAAACACAACATATAAAAATCTGTGGGACACAGCTAAAGCAGTTCTGAAAGGGAATTTTATAGCACTAAATGCAGACATTAGAAAAGAGGAAAGGTCTCAAATCAATAATCAAGCTCCCACCTCAAGAACCTAGGAAAAGAAGAGTAAATAAAAAGAAAGCAAGCAGAAGGGACGACATCATTAAAATAAGAGCTAAAGTCAATGAAACTAGAAGCAGAAAACAACAGAGAAAATCAATGAAACAAAAAGCCAGTTCTTTGAAATGATCAATGAAATTGACAAACCTCTAAAATGCTCAATGAAGACCCGCCTCCTCCTTTCTCCCCTCCCACCCCTTCAAGGGTAAGCTGGTCCCTGGGTGGCCCTTCACAGTCTTGAGAGCACCGCTGAGTTCACTGCCTCATTGGACCATCAGGAAAACTCTTGACCATTGACAAGAGATTGAGTCACATTTTAGTGCTGAGGAAGTTGAAGGGCAGAGGGGAGTATGCTTTGCTCAAGATTGCCCAGTGGTAAGGACTAGGCTGTGCTCAGAACACGGCTGGTTGATCCTTCACCCTTGCACGCTTTCCACAGATATTCACGTGTCTGGGGTATGTGTTCCTTCCACAGAGGAGCTTCTTCCTCTGCTCAGGCTATAGCAGGGACAGGATTTGAAACTGGGCAGAGCCCCCGAGTTTGACAAAGGTAGCTTTGAGGATGATAATCAAATGCTTCACTCACCTTTGTCTACTCATGACACACTGGCTGAACTCCAAAGAGATGGGAGGTTCTGGAGGACCTGTGCACGTGTGACAATCCTCGTAGGCATGGCCGCTACTTGAGTTGAATCCCAGTGCTGTCCTAACTGCATGATCTTATGTAAGACAACTTGACCTCGCTGAACCCCCAAACCCTCGTCTGCACATCAGGAATCATGACAAGTTCTACCTAACAAGCCTGTGATGAGGATAAGGTGGGATAATCTGGACACCGTTTTTAGCCCACCACCTGGCAGGCACTACAATACCCATTAAGTGTCTGTGTTACTGCTGCTGCTGTTTTCATGTTGTTTTTGATGCTGCTGCTGCCAATGCTGCTGATGTTAAAATTGTTACCGATGATATTGGCCATAATGGTGATGATGAAGATTGATGACGATCGCACTGATGCAGATGATGGTGGTGATGCTGATAATGCTGATGACCATGTCGATGATGATGATGGCGGTGGTGATGATGATGGTGGTGGTGATGTTGATCATGATGGTGGTGATGATGATGTCGATGATGATGGTGGTAGTGATGATGATGCTGGTGATGTTGATCATGACAGTGATGGTGATGGTGATACTGATGTTTATGATTATATTGTTGATGTCGTTCTTGTACTCTCATGCACTTGCCTGGAGTTTGATGCTACCTCACTCCTGAGCAGCCGTCTGGTGACCTTCAAGCCCATACGATGGTCACTGCCTCTGGGAAGACTTCCCAGACCTACTCCCAGCCCAGCCCAGGCCAGGTCCCCCTGCCTCCAGGATCCTGAAGCACTTTCTGTAGGCCTGTTTGAAGCACCAATGATGTGAGCACATCAAGTTTGTCAGGTTGTGTTTCCTGCATTAACGAGCCTGAGCTCTGTGAGCACTGGGTGCTGGGGCTCCACGCACTGTGTTCCTTGTGCTGTAGATCCTGAGGGAATCCTTGATGATGGAATCTGTAACTGTGAGGCTGAAGGAGGAGGCAGCTGAGTGGATAAGGGGAAGGGATTGACCAAAGTAATACAGAGAGGAGAACCAGAATTCTCTGTTAGAAGTAACAATGATACAGAAGAAATTGCACCAGACTGGGATTCATTCCAGTGATGACTGGAATGAATGACAGTGATCACTTATTAGTTGTGTGGCCTTGGGCCTCAGTTTCTTCATCTGCAATATAGAAATCATGGTAGATGCCTCACAGAATTAGGATGAGGGCCTGTGAACTTACACAGGACCAGGGAGCTACTCACCAATGGGACTGGCAGGTAGTATGAACCCAGGATGTCTGGATCAAAGCAATTTTGACTTTGCTTGCTGTGTGACCCTGGACAAACCATTCAGCCGCTCTGTACTTTACTGTCCTTATCTGTAAAATGGGAACAATAAGAGTTCCTGCCTCAGAGGTTGTTGTGAGAGTTAATAGGGTGAATATACATAATGCCTTAAAGTGGCGTCTGAGTCATGGTAACTTCTATGAACACGTTCACTGTTGCCATTATTCAGAAACATCTGGCCTTAGGTTTTTCACACACTGAGCACCATGGGGAAACGGAGGCAGAAAGCCACTATGTATGAGCTAAAGCCCTTTCAGTTCTGCCTAGGTTTAGTCTGAAGGGAACGTTCTGACCCAACACTAGGACAACTCTATCTCCACTCACTTGTCTTCTCTCCAGTTCCTCCCAGCTTGTGCATTTCCTTTTGATTAACTGCTTTAATAAAGAGGCATAATGTGTGCTTCACAGCAAACACCCTAAGAAGGGCGGGGCAGAATATGCAAACAAAATCTGTTGGAGGAACTTGCTAAGGCAATGGCATCTGCTGTTCCCCCATTCCTTCCCCCGGAGCCCCTAGATGCCCCCTGAGGAGGCTTCAGATCCTACA
Source organism: Acinonyx jubatus (assembly GCF_027475565.1). Classification (NCBI taxonomy): domain Eukaryota; kingdom Metazoa; phylum Chordata; class Mammalia; order Carnivora; family Felidae; genus Acinonyx; species Acinonyx jubatus. The sequence goes on from NC_069394.1 coordinate 2,435,506, forward strand.
GCAAGGCCACGATGCAGAAGGTGAACGCCCATGTGCTTCCCCGAGTCTGGGAGAAAATCGTTGCTCTGGATCCTACTTAAAGTCCAGCCTTCCAGCAGCCTGGGTGGCTCAGTCAGTTGAGTGCTCAATTCTTGATTTTGGCTCAGATCATGATCTCGGGGTCATGGGATCAAGCCCTGTGTCAGGCTCTGTGCCGAGTGTGGAACCTGCTTAAGATTCTTTCTCTCTCTCCCTCTGCCCCTCCCTTGCTTGTGCGCGCTCTCTCTCTTGCTCCCTCTCTCTCAAGTGAAAAATAAAAACTGCATCCCTTCTCCCACCTCCCCAGCTCCATCCAAAGACCATTATCTGGGGAGTGGAGAGAGGGGGGATTAGCTAGAGAGTAAATTGCTCTGCAGACACAGTCACTCAGTCAGTCCATGCTCAGGAACCCCCACAAGCTGTTCCCCCAGAGCTGCCTGGGGTGTGGGAAGCTGAGAGTGCACAGCACCCCAGGGACAGGCTCAGCACAGAGGCGAGAAGGACCCCAGGGTGGATGTGCATTCTGCTTCCCAGCCTCATTGATGCTGGTCCTGTCCTCCGCAAAGAGCCCTGATCCTGGTCCCAGTCTGAGCCCTTACTCTAGATACATACTGAGCCTTAATCCTGGTTAGCTACTAATCCTTGATCCTGGCCATATGCTAAGTCTTGACTCTAGACAAACACTGAACCCTGACTCTGGTCGCATGCTGAGCCTTGATGCTGGTCCCACTCTGAGCCCTCATCTTGGTCACAGGCTGATCCCTGACCCTGGTCACACTGGGCCCTGATCTTTATCGTAGGCTGAACCCCAACCCAGCTATCTGAAGAACCTGTTCCCAGGGCAGAGTGGCAGGCCATAGATGGTAGGCACAGCTCTTTCCCTGTTGGCATGGGACGCTGCATCCACACGACAGGGCCCAGAGTCACTTCTGACAGGACGCTGTGTCACCAGCTGTGGCTTATGGCTCGTCTGGCCACTGTGTCTCATCGGGCTCGTGTCGTCCATCGTGGCTTCTGGTGTATGTGTGTTTATGGCTCGGCTGGCCACTGCTCTCCCGGGACTCTGAACGGGAGCTGCTGTCTCGGCCCCAGCCTCTCACAGCCAAGCAGGTGTGAAAAGTTCAGGAAAAGCACTCAAAGGAAAGTGCTCTTCTGATGTTGGGCCTGAAAGAGCACTCTCTTTCCCCAAGTTAATAACCAGTTGTCTAGATGGTCAGTTCTATTTTAGAAATAAGTGTCTGTTAATGCTGTTCACCTTCCAACATGACTCAAGGTCAGCCCCTCGCCTCTGCTCCTCAGAAGGCTTGGTGTCTGGCGGGAGCCCGGATGAAAGAGCCCCGGGGGTCTTAGGCAGGTCAGCAGCCACGGGGGTCCATCCGGGGGCAAGAGGGAAACAAGCAGCACTGGCAGGACTTGTGGTCAAGTGCACTTCTCTGGGTGTCCCACTGTGGCTCACAGTAATACAGATGGCAGTAATGATGACTGCACAAACATCAGCCCAGTGCTGAACTGTTTACAAAGCACTGTCACAGACAGGCTCGTTGGATTCTGCTAACAGCGAGGCCCCAGCCAGAGGGAAATGGGACCTCAAACCAAGAATGCACGATCTGTCGAGCCCGGGCAGGGAGTACCCACCTGTGCAGGTCACCGAGACAGCCAGCCCTGAAACTGACACTGTACTTAGTCCTCTGAGAATGTGTTTGGGTTCACACAGCTGGCGGCACGTCTGGACCAGAGCCTGAATCTAGCCCTGGTCCTGCTGGTTCCTGGGATGAGGACCAGCCTCACAACTTGCAGGGCCCAGGGCAAAATAAAAATACGGGGCCCTTCCTTACAAATAAAGGATTTCAACATGGCAACAGCAGAGCATTAAACCTAGTGCAGGGCCCTTCCAAGCGGGGAGCCCTGCGTGGCTGCCCAGGAACCCTCCCCCAACCCCCACCACCATGAGGATGGCCTTGCTGGTCACACAAATTCTCCAAGCCCTCAGTTTCCTCATCTGTACAAGGAGTACCTGTGACACCTGCTCTGAGGGTGAGCTGTGTGGGAAACAAAGGAATGGAGGCATGCAGCCGCTTGCCCCAGGTCCCCAGCAGCACCAAGAATGGGCATTAAGGTTGTGAGCACGCACCCCTTCTGCTGGGATGCACTGTGTCTGCTCAGTCACGCACCCGGGCCCTGCCTGCCCAGGGCTGTGGTCTGGAGGGGAAGATATGTATGTAAAGGATGCTCTGTTTCGTCAAACTGAGGGCACTGTTGATTCTAGGACACCGTGATTTTATGTGGCAATAAGAGAAAACATTGCCAACTAAATTCCGACACAGTGCCTGGTGGCAGTCCCCCATGGCACCAGAACTGGCCATGCCAGCTTCTCCCGGCTGGCAGCTCCTTTGATCTCTTCTGAGGCAGCTGGCGGTTTCTCCTGCCTTCAGCTTCTGCTTAGCCTGCACTGGGCGGTCCTTTGTCACACATCTTAGTAGAAAACAGAGCAGTCTCCTCTCTCCAGGCACATAAAGCACCTGGCTGCTGCTTTGTAGGAAAATACGGTCATTTCTTTAAAGACGAACATTCGCTTTACTGATATAAAGGGTAACAGCTACAATGTGTGCTCCCCTCTGTGTAAGCGACAGCTCCTGTTCTGTGCAGCCTCCTGGTATAAACTTCTTAAGGTAATTTAAAGTGATAATTAGACTCAACACATCTAATATCTCAACAACACACATGGCTCAGATAAAGGTAGAACAACATGAACAACTGTGTATCAGTTAGCTATTGCCGTATAACAAACCGTCCCCCAAATGAAGCATTGCTTGAAGCAACACAATTAAAGCGATGCCATTGCCTAAAGCAGTAGACTTTATCAACAAGTTCATGAGTCTGCAGGTCAGCACGTGGTTCCTCTGGTCCCAGCAGGGCTCACTCTTGTGTCTGAGGTCAGCCAAGAGCTGAGTGGGCAGCTCCACTGGTCCTGGCTGAACCCATGTGACTGGGAGCAGACTGGCTGTGGCTGGTTTTGGCTGAGTCAATTGCCCCCCCCCCCACACGTGGTCTCACCTTCCAGCAGGCTAGCTCAGGATGGTCCACACGGCAGTTACAGGGAGAGATGGAAACTCACGGAGCTTCTCACAGCCAAGCACCAGAGCACACATGGGCCTTTCCTGTGTGTGAGCCAGAGAGAGTCTGTGCACTGCTTCCTAATCTCACACTCAGAGAGGTATGCTGGTAGCTTGAAATTGGCCTGTTGAGAGAGGTAACATCAAGGCAATTGGCAGATGTTACAAATCAGGGGTTTGGGGCATTTTTCAAGGGGGGGGTCTCAGTTCATCAGCACCCACTGGCCATGTCCTATTGGCCACACCAAGTTACAAAGCCAACCCCAATTCAAAGGATGAAGAACAACCGAATGACCAGCTTTCCTCAGTTTTCCTGGGATTTCCCCAGTTCTAGCACTGAAAGTCCACGTCCCCAGCACCCTCAGTCCCAGGCAAACCTCGAGGGTTGCTCACCCTCTGAACACACCCCACCTCTTGGTGGGAGAAGCAGCCAAGTGCAAGAAGACAGAGCAAGGAAGAGGTGTGTGCGTCTTTGCGATCAACCCCCCTGAGTCACGGCCAAGTTTGCCAGTGCGCGGGCCGGGACAGCCACAACCTCAGTACCACCCAGACGAGAGCCAGGGTAAGACCCCAGCACCCGAAAGATGTGTCCCACCTTCAGGGAATTTGAACTTTGGAAAAGCATCTTAGAACAGGTGAAATATGGTCACTGAAGTGCTGGGCAACGAGCCTAGGATGGGGTGTAAGCGGGGAGCAGGAAGCCATCAATCCGCTGGGCGGGGCAGGACGGCTTCCGGAGGACACCTCCAGCCGCGCTCTGAGGATCCGCACACTCACTCTGACTCCCAGAACAAACAGCCGCGGCCTCTTTTCCCTCCCGGGGCCAAGTACACAGCTGAAGCGGCCCTTTTAAGTCCAGCGGGCTGGGGCTGTGCTCAGCGTGGGGGGTCAGGGTAGCAAGATGTGGGGCCTCTCGGACTCGGGCACCCCTGGGGGTAACAGGGCCAGAGGTGACTAAGTATTGGGGCTTAAAAGACTGCTGTGGGCTGCAGGCTGGGATAAAAGAGTGAGGAGGGCTGAGGCAGGTGGAGGGAGGGGCCGCAGCTGAGGAGGCCGCGAGGCAAACAGCAGGGCAACTTGCGCCGCCCAGAAGGCAGTGTTCCAGTGGAATGCGACGGTCCGGATGAATGACAAATCAAGGTCCAGGCTGCACTCTCAACCAGGGAGATTCCGCCCCCCTGGGACGCTTGGCAACGGTGGGGGACGTTTTGGAGAAGGAGAGTGCCATTTGGCATCCCGTGGGTGGAGGCCAGGGATGCTGCTGAATGTCCTACAGAGCAGGGGACCAGGACGACCCCCACAGCAGAGGATTGCCCTCCCCAAGCATCATCCGCGGTGCAGAGGGTTAGAACCCCGAGGGGGGGACAGCACTGCAGGCGTGGGGAGAGAGAGTGCGCAGGCCCTGCACGGGGAAGGCTCACGCCCCTCAGGTGGCCTCGCCTGTGTGCTGGCCCCACCCCACCTCCGCTCTCAGTTCCGGGAGGTGCAGAACGGCCCCCTCCTGCCGGGGCAGCCCAGAGTCCAGGCTCCGTGGCCCAGGAGGACGGTTCCAGAACCCCAGAGAGCCGGCAGAGCCCGTGCTGCCTCTGCAAGAAGCTGTTTGCTATTCTATCCCTGGCCCCCAACACAGCTGGCTCCAGGCCCCGGAACGCAGAGAGGGGCTAACCTAATTGCACTAATGGTTTGTAATCAGACGTAATGGGGTGTTTGTACACACGAGTGAGCTGAGCTGCAGGTGTGGAAGGCAATCCCCATGGGGCTCCCAGAGGCTCATCTTGCCTGCCAGCTGAGAGGCCGGGGGTACCCCCCCCCAAGCAACGCTGCCCCCGTAAACGGTTCAAACCTCCCTTGGGCCTTCCACACTGCACGAGAAGGCCAGGTGTCCACAGAGCACTACAGCAGACTCCGGGATTCCTCGGTTCGCCCAGCCCTGTCTGCCATTGACTCCCAGGCCCTCGGGTTGGTGCCTCGGAAAAAGCAAAGTATGCTAGAGCCTGTAGACCTGGGCCCTGCTACCCCCAGTCACCAGCTCCTATGAACACAGTGAAGGCCTGGGGGCGTCCCTGTCCCCAAGATGCTCACGGTCTGGGGGACGCGAGGCTCTGGGACCACCAGACAACGTCATGGTCGTTATCGTTGGTGCTGTCACCAGCCCTTACTAAGCAGTCACCGTTCCAGACACTATGCCATCACTTAATATCCACGGCAGCCCCATGGGGATCCCCCTTTGACAGCTCGGGAAGGTTCCTGTGGCCACACAGCTACTACGTGGTACAAGCTGCAGTCTGACGCACAGACTGTGCTTTGGGGACCGTGACTAGTTTTGCTGAGGCCGGTGAGGGTCCAAAGAGGCTTGAAGAGGAGCTTTTGATTGGTCGGGGCTCTGCAGGACGTGTAGGAGTTGCCAAGCTGATGATAGAGAAGATATTGCCTTTATAAGGCATGAGATGGGCCTTGTATCTCGCAGGGCTGGGGATAAATACTGAGTTCTAAATAGCGAGGAAGGGAAAGCTTGACAGAAGAGGCTAGAAAGATAAGTCAGGGGCCAGGCTGGGGAGCCGTGACAGTTAGTAGCAACTTTCTGTTAGGGAGAGATAGCGCTCAAGGCTTGGGTGACAAAGATCACTCACTGGGAAGGCTGGATGCAAAACACCAGACGTACCTGACTCAGGGGAGCAGAGAGAAGAGACAGGTTCAAAGCCCGGCTCTGCCACTAACAGGCTGGGTGACCCTGAGCAGTGTTCTTACCCTTCCTGAGCCAGTCACAGGGTTGATGGGAGGCTTAATGGTAAGACCCTTGAAGCAGCTAGGGCAGCGTCTGGTGTAGGGACAGGCGCAACACGTGTTGTCCCGGCTGGACCCCCAAGCCTTGGAGAACAGCTGGAGGGCAGGGCACAAGGCAGCCCATCTGCTGACCTTACACTTCAGGGATCCGTCCTGGTTTTCGGGGTCCACGTCTCCGGTGGGGAAGGGAAAGCCTTTGGGGTTTCGTCCCAAACATCATCAGAACTCCACTGAGTCACGAAGCCAAGCTCCTGCGGGTGGTGCCGATGGCAGGATTGATCCCCCCTGGCGATATCACCTGGTTTGCCCCTCCTGGCCCTCGTTCTACTAAGCAGCGCTCGGAGGAGCAAGCCCAGCTTTAGGGGTCCTTGCAGGAGCGTCCAGGAGGAGGAACGTGTCCCTCTCCCTGCCTGTCTCGCCTCCTCCCTGGGGGTGTCCCAGCCACAGACCGAGCCACCCAGCCAGAGCCCAGGCACCGCCTGGCCTTGTCCCCTCCCCCCGTCACTTCTGCCAGGGACTGAACCGTGCCTTCCAGAGGAGGTATGAGAGACCGACTTGCTTACATGACACTTTGGAAATAGGGTCATTGCAGATCTAATTAGTTGGGATTAGTTCCTTCTGAATTGGGGTGGTCCTTAATCCAGTGGGACTGGCACGCTTATAAAGCCAGCAGAACAGACCCAGAGACAGAAGCACAGGGAGAAGACAGCCAGGTGACAAAGTGACAACAGAGGCAGGGACAGAGAGCTGCACCCACAAGCCAAGAACACCAAGGACACCGGGAGACACCAGAAGTTGGAGGAGGCAGGAGGGAGCCTCTGGAGGGAGCACAGCCCTGCCCCCACCTTGATTTCGGACTCCAGCCTCCAGACCACGTGGCAATACGTTTCTGTGGTTAAAACCACCTGGCGTGTGGTACTTGGCGTGGCGGCTGATACAAACTCCTGCAGTGAGGTTGTCTTGGCCCCCCACTGCCTCCTGGCCCCCCACGGCCCCCCGCTGCGGCCACCATGTCCGCCGCCCATCTCTCTCCCATCTCGGCCTCAGGAGCTCGCCACCCACCACGCTCACTCGACAGACGGAGAAAGTGGCAGAATCCAGATTTGAACCTGGGTCGCAGGCGCTGAGAAGCGTGCCCTCCCCCCGCTCAGTGAGGCCGGGTGCCCGGAGGCGCCCGGACTTTGCGGGGCTGCAATCTGAGCAGGGAGACAGAGGCCCCCACCGACTATATCCCAAAGAAAAGCAAAGCACAGACTCTATTTCTAGCTGTATTTTCAGGATGGAGGTAGCAGGCCGTGGAAACCCAGAGGAGGGGATGGTCTGCCACCTCCAGCCTCGTGGGTGAGCCGGTCCCCAGCAGAACCTGGGTTCTCAGTGGCACACGAGTCCAGCACCCCAGCTGCTCTGCCTTCCCAGCCTTGCCAGGAGACAGTTGAAGAGCTGTACCTGCAGGTCCCCAGCTCTCCTGCTGTGCCGTGGACCCCGCCCTGGCCTGAGACCTGCCCCTTCCTCCCTCCCCGCCTCCACGAGGACCCCTGTGCATCCTTCACCACCTCCCAAGCCTTCCTGTCTCTGGCACCTTCCTTGCCTCTCGCGGGGATGCTCAGGACTCCCTCCCCAGTGCTCCACTGTGCCTCTATAACAGCCTCCATCCATCCCCCTGTTGATCCCCCAAACCCACTACCTGGCGATGGGGGGCGGGGGCAGAGGGTGTGGCCACGCCCGCCCTCAGGATGTGGACTGAGCACCGGCACGTGCTGTCAGAGGGGAACCGGGGTGAGAAAGTGTGCGGAGGCAGGCAGGGAGGGGGGTCTGCCTTTACCAGGGGGGGTGTGAATGCACACTCATTTACATATATTTGGGAAACAGTGGAAGTTTGGAGCAAAAGCCCTAGGAGAAGAAATCTGTACCTAAAGAAGGAAATAGAAACCGGGGAGGGGCTGGGATGAAGACTGAAATTGTCCTAAATACATCCCACCTACGTTCTGGGTAATTATACAACAAAATTAAATTTCCCAAAAAACAATCTCTAAAAATTAAAAGCAAAACAAAACCAATGAACCTCACCGTATATCGAATCGGTAGCATAACAATATGGAAAAGAGTCATCTGAAGTGAGTTTCAAACAGTGACTTTATTGTACTCTCCCGAGGGCTGTACCCTAAGGACGGAACGGATCGCAGAATGAGAGGTCTCTAATGACTCTCGGCGATCACACTGTTACTAATAATATTGGCAGTGTTATCCTAAAGCCACATTTAGATAAAGACAAAATAAACACATAATTACTTTGTGCTTAGGAACCAAGTTGTCAGTGTGAGAAAAAGGAGACACATATGCAAAGTCAGGAAATTAAATAAAGCCGTGTAAGCCCACATTTGACAACTTGTTTGTATCTTTAAAAAGAGAACTTCCCAGCCTGTCTAACAAAAGCCCCTGAGACAAAGGCCAGTCCAAGTGCAGAGAGCTTTCCACCCCCCCAGCGCCAGTGCCATTTCCCATCCAAAGGACACAGGGCCCCTCAGAGGGCAGGCTGCTGCCGGGGCCGGGCAGGGAGGCTGGACAACTGTAGACCGGACGGCAAGGAAGAGGCCAGAGATTCCCCGTCACGCGGAAAGACTCGGCGAGCTGGTTGAAGAGGTTCCCACAAGCCAAAGACAGGGCAATTTAAGTGTTAATACAGATTATACCTGCGGCCAATGGAAACATATCAAATGCATCCAAATTCCTGAGTTCACAACGGCTGGGGAAGCTCTCTGGCAGTCACTGGAGGAAGCGGGAAAACCAGGTCATTATTTTGAAAACTAGTAAATAAAGGCACAGACTCGAGCGTGTCCCCCGACTGTCCCTCCGCTCAAACTGCACGTCCCAGGGCCCAACAGTTGACGAGTAGATGCTTCTTTGGGCGGGGCAGGGGGAGCATTCCAGCCAAGAAGTGCAGACGGGATGACAGGAATCTGTCACCACGTTCTGTCATTCCCTAATGAACTGCTGGGATATGGGCAATAAATGACCTTGACAGAGAACACCGCAGAGGAGACAGGCAGGTGCTGCGTTCCTCCTGACAGACAGACGGACGCCCGGGCGCTGGCCATGGTTTGCAGGACGCGGGTCAGGTCAGCAGAACGGGAACAATTTCACCACGGATGGCAGCAGAGGCCAGGCGGGGAGGCTCCGAAGGACAGAAGACCCGGTTTCAACAAACAAAATACCAAGAAAAGAGAGAGGGACAGAGAGAGAAGGAGGGAGGGAGGGTCATCTATAAACTGAGAGATCCAGGAGAACCATTGCTTCTGTGTGTGGACCTTATCTTGAAATAATTTTAATAAAAAATCATTAACAAACCTTTATGGTGTAATCAGGGAAATTTGAACTCTGGAAATTGAATAACATTAAGAAATTATGGTTCTTTCCTTCGGGTGGGAGAATGACATCATGTTGGACGTGTTTAAAAGCCGGCATCTTTCAGAGACACACTCTGAAATGTTTGTAGATAAAAAATGAGTACTCTCTGTGTGGTGACACGGAAAATGTCCATAATTTATAGCTTTGAGTGAATGTAGCACGCTACAGATCAATGCATCGAATATGATCCAATTTGTTCTGTAAAGGAAAGAGCAGACTTGGGTGTCTACGTGGATCATGCCTGCGTATGCCTAGGGAAAGATCCGGAAGGACCGTGCAGGATGCTGGCACTGAGCACCTCGGAGAACCTAAGTGAGGAGGGGGAGGTGAGCCTCTTACTTGTTACTTTCAGTAAAACTTTTCTTCGTGGGAAGGAATGAAATGTGCCGCCATCTTGCCAAGCCCAGTGAATCAACGGACATGGGTATTGGTCACCCCAGCCGCCAGGTCCCGGGGCCCCCGCGTAGCGGTCCCCCTCCCGGACCCTGCAGGATGCGGACACACCACAGCCAGAAAGCTCCTTCAGAAAAGAGAGAGAAGATGGGGCGCCTGGGTGGCTCAGTCGGTTGAGCATCCGACTTTGGCTCAGGTCATGATCTCATGGTTCATGGGTTCGAGCCCCGCGTCGGGCTCTGTGCTGACAGCTCAGAGCCTGGAGCCTGTTTCAGATTCTGTGTCTCCCTCTCTCTCTGCCCCTTCCACGCTCATGCTTATCTCTCTCTCTGTCAAAAATAAATAAACATTAAAAAAAATTTTCACAAAAAGAGAGAGAGAGAGAGAGAGAGCCCTGAGACAAGGACATGCGGACCCTATTGGATATCTAATACTAAGTAGTTGTTGCTATTTAGGGGTGATAATGATGTCACAGTTGTGCGCTTGCTTTTTTTTAAGAATCTTTGGTTTTACAGGCACATATTGAACCAGGCAGGGATAAAACAAGATGAAGTCTGGGATTTGCCTCTAAATAGTCAAGCAGCGTGGTGGGGGGTCCTGGCCCAGGCGATCCAGGATCTGGTGGCTGTGGGCACGGTCTATCACACGGTGTTCTCGACCGTAGTCTAGGGGCATTTTCCATGATGTGCTATTATAACACTATCTACACTAATTCATAATTATTTTTAAAGGAGGGATCACGGGGAGGCATTGGAGGGACATCCAGCGGGATTGTCTGGGTCGAGGGGAGGTGCCAGAGTGACACCAGCAGTGGGATTAGCTGGCCTGCCAGACACCCTACTCTCTCAGCGTCCTGCTCCCTGTTCCGACAGTGAAGGAGGCAACCCAGCTTAGGGGGCATCTGTGAGGGTGAGGGGGTGAGGCACAGGATGTGAAATGCTCGGGACCCCACACAGAGCCACAAGTCAGTAGACAGCAACGTTAGGAAAACTCCGGAACACTCAGGCCAACTGCAGAGGAAGCGGGAGAGGCAGACTGGAAAAGCCCCCCGAAAGCTAGAGGATTTCCACCCCCTGGGCACTGGGCTAGTCCTGTGAGCTCAGAAGCCAGCCTCCTGTCCTAATGTGTCCTCCACCTGTAGGGCAGATTGCCTGGCACCTTCCCAGACTCCCTCCTCTCCCACGTCTGGGCCACGAAGGGCAGGCTGCACGTGAGACTTTCCTGGCACTCCTAGTGAGACCTGCAGCCCTGGGCCCACTAACCTCCCCGCATCAGACAGAAAGTGAGTCTGGGGCCAAAGCTAGACGACACCACCACTTCCAGGAAGCTCCCTTGTTCCTCCTTCCAGCTGGCCCGAGGGTCCCCTCCTCTGCCAAGCCCCACTGCTCACACAGGCTTCCTGCTGTTGGGGCTAGGCTGGACCCAGCCTCTTTGGCTCCCTGATTCATGCAGCCCACCTGCCCTGGGCTTTGAGCCCCTGCCCAGCGCACTCCCCCACCCCCACCCCCTAAGCCCATCTTTGCTTGGCCTGGGCAAGGTCCAGGCTGTGGCACAGCCACCATCACCTATCGCAGGGGAACCCACCCCACTCCGTCATCAGCTCCCCCATCCTTCATCCACAAAGCCTCACTGGGGGCTCTGGAATCTTCCCCAGAAGCTGCCCTGAAGGGTAGGGTGGCATCTTGGGGGCATTAGGCCAGTGAGAGGTAGGGTAGGAGGGAGCTGGTGGATGCCTTCGTGCACCTTCCTCCTGCGGCACCGGCTCTGATGCGTGTTGAGGCCTCTTCCTGGAGGTGACTTTTGTGGGGGACCCGCAGCTTCCCTGCTCACCCTCCTCACCTCCCCTTCCTCTCACTCTGGGTGGCCTGGGGTTGCAGCCTGAGGAAGCCTGGGCAGCTTGGGCATCCCAGCCTGTGCGCCCCCACACCACGCTCGGTCAGCATCAGTTCAATGGGAATGAACAAAGTCCTTGACGTGGGCCCAAGAGTGTCACCTCACTGGCACCCTGTCCGCAGACCAGAGGTGGCCCACAGAAAGAGGGAAGCCCTTGGGCCTCCACTGAGGCTGAGGCTTGAGACCACAGGACTTTTCATCTTTTCTCCTCTTATTACAAATTATACAGAAATGCAGACGTTCTCCACCTCCAGGAAGGCTGGCACCGTTGCCCCATCTCTACCACGAGCGACTTAGTTATCTACGCTGGTGGACGTGCTTGACTCAGTTCTGGTGGCATCCTGGCCCAGTAGCCACCCAGAGTGAATCACCTGGTAGGTGGCCATCCAGCTGCTCCAAAGGAGGAGGATGAGACACACTCTTGCTGCGGGGGTTAACCCTCGACTCTGGGGACGGTCCCTTTCCTGTCTCGTCTCCCGTGGGATCCTGCTCTTCCCGCCCGCCACAGCCTCGTCACCACCAGTTCTTCTCCAGCTGTGTCCCTCCTGCACTGGCCTGGAGGGTCCTGGGAGCTGGGCTGAACGTTCCAGAAGTCAGCACTGGTGAATTTATGGTGACTTACTTACTGCCCGGCAACAGAGAGAGCATCCTGGAGGTGCCGCTGTCCTTGGTGCTGACAGGCATCTGCTCTCCCAGCCCTCACAGGACATGCTGCCCCTCGGACCTCAGACGGGGCATCTTCCCCTTCCTCAACTCTGCGTCTGCACAACGTGCATGTGGTCAGGTCCCATGGCCCCTGAGGACCGAAGAGCCATGCCCACCCCCTTCCTCACAGCTCTCCAGAGGCTCAGGCCAAATGAAGTCCCCTTCCTTGCTCTCAGTTTTGTGCTAGAAACCGCACCTTGCTGGCCCACCTTCCTGGGCTGCCTTCCAGTCTGAGCTTCACCCTTGCAAGGCTCCTCCAGGCCATCTCTCACCCGCCATACTTCAGGTCCAGGTCCCCAGGCTCAGGTGATGGCCAGGCGAGGGGATGGGTGCACAGAGGACCATTGCGTGCTCTGTGTTACAGCACACAAAGCAGTCTCCCAAAGAGAAAGCGAGTCAAAGTTGCAAGGATGTCATTCTTGGTTGAGCCCTAGCTACAGCGGAGTGAAAGGTAGGAGTCCCGTTCCCGGGCACTGACACCCCGTCTCTGCTGGCCCTGGCAAAGTCACACGACCGTCTTCTTGTCCCCACCTTACAGAAGAGGAAGGTGAGCCTCAGAGAGACTCAGCACCTTGTCTAAGTGAGCAGGACACCAACACAGCCCACTCCGGCAGCGGGTGCCAGATGCACGGTCCACCCTGCCACTTTCATCTGGAGCCACTCTTTCCAAAGCCACTCCCATGAAATGCAGGACCTGGCACCCTGGCTCCTCTCTGCGTGCTCAGACCAGACCCCCTGAATCGCAGAGATGATCTGATCCTACCTGCTCATCACCCTATAGGTGGAGAAACTGAGTCCAGAGAAAAGTGAAGACCTAACCCAGGCCCTCTGACTCTGGGTCCCCATCCTTTGAAAGAGGCCATCTTGGACACTGCTTCCCACCCTCTGTCTGGCCTGCTTCCCCATCTGTAAAATGGGTCTGTTAGGCCAGCCCCACAGAGCTGCCGGGAGCCCTGCATGCGTCGGGCATGCTCAGTGTCTAGAACAGTGCCTGACCACGAGTGGGCCATCGGTGAACGAGGTCCTGCCTCTGCCCACGCCAGCCACGTGGCTCTGGGCTGCAGCCTGAGGAGGAAAGGGGTGGCCGTGCGGCAGAAAAGTCCCACCGCCAAGGGCTTTGCCGGCCCGAAAGGCTGTGTGTTCTTCTGCAAAGACAAGATCTGCTGGGTTATTAAGCACACACAGACGCAGAGACTGCTGCCAGGAGATAAGGGAATCTTGCATCAGGACGGCAGTGCCAGGGAGTTTTCATCTCTCTCTCTCTCTCTTTTTTCTTCCTCCCTCAACTTGGATTTTTCAAGCTTAGAAGTGACTGTTCTAATCGAACCAAGAGACCAGCAGCAGGAGGCAGATTTGCTCACAGAAAATGGAAAGGTTTAAAAAAGGGGGGGGGGCGAGGCAGTGGGTGTGGGGGGCTTATTCCAGACACAGCATCAAATCTCTGGGTTGGATAGAGATGAGACGGTCCCAGCCCCCAACACGGCCAAAACTTTAGAGTAGAGGTGCGGCCTTCCCTTCAGACACCTCTGATGTGTGGCGAGGACAGGAGCCGCCCTCAGGAGAAACCCGGTCCCACGGCAGACACAGACACACCTGGGGAGGTTCCGGTCTGCTGCGGCCGCGCGGCCCCGCCCTGGTGACACGGTGCCCGGGAAACTCCAATGTGCTGCTGGACGTGTGGCCTGCACACCGGGAAAACAGGGGCCTGCTAACTGTGCGCCCTCACCCAGACACGGGGCTGCCCGGCCATTCTTCCAGGACCTCCCAGCCTGCAGCCACAGAGCAACCCCCACCTGAGTCCCTGCTGGAGCCCAGGCAGGGTGTAGGGACGTGCCCCCCCAGCTCCCCCACCCCCACAGCAGTCCTGGCGGCTGCCAAGGGACCCTGGCCCTGAGCTCCAACAGAGCATCACCACCACCTCCCTACACAGGTGGGGGCAAGCTCTGCCCACCTCAGCTGGAGGCCAGACAAGGCCCTGTCCCCAGAGAAACAAGCTGATTGCCTGGACTCAGCTCCACAGAAACAACTCCAATGTACATGAACTCGTTTCTGGAAACGTTTCCAAACGTGACCGGGGAGCTGTGATGACCTCTGAGCAGCACCCGCCCCCTGTTCTCACTATCTCTCTCCAGCAAATTCCCCTGCGTCTGGCACCTCAGAGCCTCCCTACATGCTGTTCCCCTGCCCAGAATAATTTTCCCTGCGTGCTTCATAGGGCACTGGCCCTGTACCCTCTTTTAAGTCTCTGTGTCCTTACCCCCTCTTCCAGGCAGCCCTCCAAAACCACCCTGTCTGGTGCTCCTGTCTCAGACCCTGCTGCTTCCTTGAACACTCAGGATGGCACATGTGGGTCTGTCTGCTCCTTCCCATCAACCAGAACACTGGCTATACAAAGGCGGGGGCTGTGTCTCTTATTCCTTAGGCTCTGGCCCACAGTAGGGGCCTCAAAAATATGTATCCAATGAGTAAATGCATGAGAATGCCAGTGAAATCCCTGTGCCACTGTCCCCTGCCCCTAACAGCACCCCCACTGGCTGTGAGCACCTCACAGACACCTTCGTGCCATGCCAAAGCCATGCCAGGAGCTGGCAGGTTGTGGGGCCTCCTCCCCCCGGTCACTGCCAGTTTTTGTCTCTCCAGCCCCATGAGAGGCTGGGGAATCATGGCCACAGTACTTTGCAGCCACTTCCATTAAGAGGAGGGGTCTGCTTCCCCACCCCTCGAGTCTGGGTTGACTGAGACTCACTCTGACCCACAGAACATGGCAGGGGTGATGCTGTGTGAGTCCCAGAGCCCAGGCTTCAGGGGGATGGTGATGCCCACCACCATCCTCCCAGCAGCCAGCACCAGGCAGGGAAGTGCCACGACCATTGTCCAAGGACAGCCACGTGGAGAGAGGTCACCCGAGCCGCCGGCCTGATTGTCACCACCAAGGCCCCACACTCATGGGTGAGGCCATCTGGGCATCCTGGCCCAAGCCGAGCTCCCAGCTGACCAAAGCCCACCCCATGGGGAGCAGAAGAAAACCCAGCTGAGACAAGAAGCCTGAGAAATAATAAGTCCCTGCCGTTCAAGCTGCCCAGTTTCAGTGTGTTTCGGCCCGTGGCAGGAGAGAGACAGGAAGACACCTCCCGTCCCTCCCACAGCCCATTTCCGGATTCCCAGATGAGCCTCGAGGCTCTCCTGCTTAAACCTGCACGCCCCGCCCCAAGAGCCAAGGTGAGGGGCGGCAGAGGAGGGGAGGCTGGGGTTTGCGCATAACCTAAAAGGCACGTAAAGGGACAAATGTGGAGCCTGCCGTGCACGGCAGCTAAGGGCCCACCGCAGCAACCCCCCCGCCCCCGGCTGGCTGTGGGCTTACCGCGTGCCCAGGAACGGCTGCAGCGTCTGACCGCACCGTGCCGCGTGCTGCCCTGTGAGACCCTGTGCTAGACCCTTAGTTTTAGGTTTCCATGACGAGGCCTGGGAGGCAGGAAGTGCCTTGTCTCCCGGCATCCCAACCATGCCGCGTTTCCCCCAGAAACCTCACTCCAGGTGGCTGACCTCTGTCCACCCTTGTCATAACCCCCCTGCAGGCACAGAAGTCAGGGTGCCTCTGGCTGCAGGTGAAATGAACCTAACCCAAACCCGCCTAAGACAAAAGGGGGCAGCAGACGGGGCCCAGTCGGGACACAGAAAACACATCAAGCCTTTTCCAATGGAAGGACCCTAATGCCGAGAAGTGTTCACATGGGGGCTGGAAGAGCCCAGAAGCTGACCACCAGCTGGGGGGCCTGGCGACCGCCCCAAAATCAGCAACAGCGGGAAAGGCCACCTCGTGAAGCAGGATCGGGTAGGTGGGGCTCTCAGACCACGGGTGCAGACCACACCACACGGTGGGGCTGCCCACAGGCACCGGGCCTTGGTGGGGGCATCGGGCAGGCACTGGAGTCAGTGGAGACCCCACCAGGGCAGCAAACCCGCAGCAAGAAGTACCAGGCATTTCCCTCCCTCTACCGGCCAGTGTCCCTGAAGGTCCCCAGTGGCCAAACCCGCAGCACTGTCGCGAATGAAAACATCCAGCAGAGCCACAGTCCAGCCTGTGGCAGATCCCCAAGAGAAAGGGGGACTCTGGGCAGACCCAGCAACGCCTGACCCCCCACAGCGGCTTCCCGTGCGCTCAGCCCAAAGTCCAACGTCCTGAACGTGCCCTTGGGCCCCGTGCTGTCAGCTCACATGCTCAGAGTTCCAGCCATGAAGGAAAGTTTCCGGTTCTTAAACCTCTCACCTCCTTCGTGCCCCAGGGCCTTTGCCCATGCTGTTCCAGGCACCTGTGACATTCTGCCCTCATGTCTCCCGAGGACCCCTTCCCGTAACAGTCACTCTCCATGAGGCCTGCCCTGGCCTCCCCATGGAAAGTCCACCCTTCCCGCCCCCACACCCTGGGCTCCCCGGCGGGGCCCACTCGACAGCTGCAGTGTCCCCACAATGTGCGCGCGTGAGCAGGTGTCTCCCTTTGCCAGACTGTAAGCCCCGCGAGCCAGGGCGGGTCACTGTCCACACAGGGCTGGTGCCAGAAGAGAGAGGCAAGGCCTGCTGGGGAGTTTTTGGTTTGGTCTTTGGGGGAATTCTCACCATGGAGAGCAAGGAAAAAGGGGAAGGTGTGTGCCTTCACTATCACAGGCTGCCTTGCCCAGTCCTCCGGGGAGGGGGTGGGCATGATCGCCTGTAGCCACTTTGTTCAGTAAATGGGGCAGGACTGCCCCTGTGTGGAGTGGGCTCCGTGGAGCAAAAGGTGGTGAACCCCCCATTGTGGCAGGCATTCAAGCCAAGGCTGCAGGCACACACAACACAGATGTCAAGGAATAGTCTCCAAGATTCCCTGGCTCTTGAAGGACCGCTTATGTATACCAGTGGCCACGCTCAGTGCCAGGGACAGGAGGAAGCACGTGAGAACAAGGGCGTGGGTGCCCACCCAGCTTGGTGGGGGGCAGAGGGCCAAGCGCAGAGTCGCCGTGGACAGAGCAGGTCACGGGATGGGGCGTGTGGGGCCCCTGGTGCGAGGACTTGGGGCAGACAGAGAGACGCCTCCCTTTGCCCCCACGTCCCCCGGCCACCCCCTCGGTCGGCAGGCAGCCACCTCCAGAAACAGCCCCCGCCCCACGGCCCGAGGCAGAGCCACCACAGGGAGCTAGCCAGACCACCACTGCCACCCAGAGGCTGTCCGGGAGCCAGGCCGCAGGCACGGGGTCAACCCTACAACCTGGCCAGCCAGGCCCACAGCTGGAGAGGGGGTGCCTGGCAAGGCCCAGCAGTTCCCTTCACAGGCTGGGGGCCCAAGGCCCAAGGCCCAGAGAGGGTGCAGAGTCCCCCTAGGACCCCGTGAGCCAGTTAAGAGAGGCCACAGTGGCAAGACCATCTGTCCACACACCACAAGAGACACCTGGGCTGGGGTAGGGGGTCTCCGGGGGCAAGGCCTGCTCCTCCCCGGGCCTCAGCAGCGTCACCTGGAAAGAGACCGAGCCTCGGATGCTCTGAAGGTTGTGCCAAGACCTGTGTCTCCTCGCCATTGTGCTTCCTGTCCTTGTTCCCTCCTCCATGCAGCCCACCTAGGCTGCATGCTGGCACGTGAACACCCACCCGGGCAATGGCAGTTCCCTCCTTGAACTGTTGCAAGTCCTGGCCTGTTTATCACATTTTTCCAGGGGGAAAAAAAGTGATAAAAGCAAAAGCATTAATCCATCCCTGACGCACAGGCTGGTGGGGCTGCTTTTCCAGGGACAGGAAGACAAGAAGGAGTGGACACGTCTTCCACAGCAGCCGGGCCCCTGGGGGACTCCTGGCTCCCTCCAAGCACCCCACCCTGCCCCAGCCGGCTCTCTGATCCCCACAAACCTCTAAACCTGCACGTCACAGTCGAGTCTGCTGCTCAGGAACCAGACTCGTCCCAACACCAGGCCGGGGGTCTGCTCCCCAGGGCCTGGCAGCCTCCAGTGGCCTGGACCACTCCCCTTTTATTATAGACCCAGTGGAGGCCCAGGAAGGGTGGTCGGGCCAGATCCAGGCCAGCGTCCCACAGGGAGGAAGGGGCACAGGGGTGGGGGTCCTGGAGCCTCCGACAAGGCTCAGCTATGGCCCTTCGGAGGAGACTCACGTCCAGCATTCCCCGGGAGGAGAGACAGTGAGGGATGTCCCCCTGTAGCCACCACCACTGCCGGGCCCCCTTCAGGACTTGAGAGTCCCCCTCTCCTGCCCCCTGTTTCCCGGCTCACCAGCAGGGACCAGCACCCAGGAGTCCTCACTTCTCACTGCGGGTCTCAGCCGACCCATCGTCCCCCAGCACCTTGTCCTAAGTGTAAAGTGACGAAAGGCATCGGTGCCAGGAGTCCACAGGGCCCCCCGCCCGCACACCTCCAGGGGGACCACAGCAAGGCTGTGGCTGCTCAGACAACACTGTGGCTGGTGCGAAGTCAGGCACCGGGTAGGTGCTGACAAGCTGCCTCCCCCCTGTCGGAGGCCCAGGAGCCCTGGGGCTCAAGGGACCTGAGAAACCTTGGTAACACAAGACCTCCCACGCCTGCTTATCAAACAGGAAATTAAGGTCCCTGGGACTCAGCCAGGGTGAGCCTCGGTCTCCTGGCCCACGACCTCTCCCAACAGACACGCGGGTCTCCGAGCCTGTGACTGTCCACACTGTGCCCTGGGCTCCAAGCAGGCTAGAGGGCCAGGGGCACAGGGACCCGGCAGGTGGGATCCGCGTGCACTGCCCCAGCAGATCCATACAGGCTGGGAGGAGGTGACATGGGCCTCATCATGGATAGGACCACAGCAGGTGCAATTCTTGCCCTTACCCGACTTCCCTTCTTTTTACCCTCACGACCACCTTGGAAGGAGCAATACTGTCCCCATTTTACACAGGGGAACACTGAGGCCCAAAGTGACCCAACCTACAAGAAGCAGAGCTGGGGAGGAGGTCCCAGCCAGCAGCCCCCCAAACCCAAGCCATTAACACTGAGGACTCAGGTCTGCTCCAAGCACACCAGTGCAGGTGCCCGGAGCCCCGAGGCCACGGCACGGATCACGGAGGCGATGTCAGCGTTTCCCCTAACGTGTCCCGCTGACACCGTGCGGTTTGGGCAGCCTCCTCGTGATTGATAGAATGACGGCGGGCGGTGGGGAGAAAAGGCAGGTGCCAGGGCGAGAGAAGCCTCCTGTCGTGCATCCGGGGGAGTGTTGACACTTCAATTTTACCAAAATCAGAATAATAACATTCGTATTAGCCATGACTGACCACCACTGCCAGATGGTGGCTGTCCGGGGCCCCGGAGGGGGCTGTGTCCTCAGCCGAAAAGGTCATGCCGACAGACAGCCTCCTGCAGCACTTAAGTGACAACCTCAAAACGGGGCCGGGCACCTGTCCAAACCTGGCCGGGGAGCTGGCACGGACAGCCCCACTCCAGAAGGCTTCACAGCAGGGCCACCTGGCAGGCCTTCACCACAGGCCTGCTGAGCCACCGCCCCAGAGAAGGCCCCGAGTCTGGGGTGTGCAGGAGGGAGAAGGAAATGGGTGTCTGCCCCGGAGGCAGGGTGGGAGGAGGGGCGGAGGGGGCAAGAACACGCCTAGAATTCCGCCAACGCAAGGAACCCTAGGGGCTGATGACCCCAACCCCTTCATTTTGCAGACAGGGAACTGAAGATCAGACAGGGTGGGTGACTTGCCCAAGGTCACACAGTGACAGGGTGAAAATTAAGCCCAAGGCTTCTACCTGCCAGTCTGCAGTTTTGCCGTGCATTTGACCCACCAAATATTTAGCTATTAGTAGGAGAGGAAGCCTAAAGTTTCAGCACTGCAAAAGCCACAGACATCATCTGTCCATTCACCCAAAATCCGTTCATCCAGTCATCCTCCCCTCCGTGCACCCACACATGTATGCATTCCTCCCTCCCTCCCTCCATCCAACCTCCCACCCACTCATCTATCCACCTACAATCTGTCCATCAACCCACCCACGCACCCATCCTCCCACAAGACCACCCATCTAGTCCCCCACCAACTTGTCCATCCAGCTATCCTTCAACCCGTCCATGTATCCATCCACCTGCCCACTCACAAATCCATCCATCCTCCTATCCATTCATCCGTCCGTCCATCCATTCATCCTCCCAAACTTCTACCCATCTATCTATCCATATACCTTTTCATCCACCCATATACCCACCCACCCATCTTCCACCCACTCACACCAAAACACATAGTTGTTTCTCCATTCATACACCTGTCCATCCATCCATCCACCTATCCATCCACCCATCCACCTGTCCATCCATCCATCCATCCAACCATCCATCCATCCACCTGTCTGTCCACCATCCATCCATACATCCATCCACCTGTCTGTCCACCATCCACCTATCCATCCATCCATCCACCTGTCCATCCATCCACCTATCCATCCATCCATCCATCCATCCACCTGTCTGTCCATCCATCCACCTGTCCGTCCATCCACCTATCCATCCATCCATCCATCCATCCACCTGTCTGTCCATCCATCCACCTGTCCGTCCATCCATCCACCTGTCCATCCATCCTTCCATCCATCCATCCATCCATCCATCCATCCATCCATCCATCCACCTGTCCATCTATCCATCCATCCATCCTTCCATCCATCCATCCACCTGTCCATCCATCCATCCATCCATCCATCCATCCTTCCATCCACCTGTCCATCCATCTATCCATCCATCCTTCCATCCATCCATCCACCTGTCCATCCATCCATCCATCCATCCATCCATCTATCCATCCATCCATCCATCTGTCCATCCATCCACCTGCCCATCCTCTCTCAGGCCCATCTATCCAAGAACACTGGCTGAATATGCACCTATGTGTTCCTGGTTCTGACTCACCTAGACTGTTACACGCTTCTAACTGGAAGAGACCCCACAACTTGTTTGACTCTGCCCATTACACACATAGGAAAGCAGGGTTGGGAGGAAGGAGAAAGTAAGAGGGAGCCAAGTGGTTCTTAAATGTGGTGACGCTCTCACCGCCCCACCCCATCCCCTCTCATGTCTCTCTGTCCAGAGCCCATGATCAGCACTTTTCAAGTACCACACCAGGATTTCACCTGCCAAGGTGGTGGCACAAGCCCTGGACTTCTTCTTCTCACCACACCCCAGGTTGTAGGTAAAAATAAGAGAGCTTGGACTCTGCTCTCACCCAACAGGATGGTAAGGAGTAGACAGGCCAACCTGTGTGATCCTCCCAGTGTGGTGCATGTGGGTGACCTATGTGTGGTGCCCTGGGTCCTCATTCTGTCTGCACTGCTCCCGTCCCTGGACCTCAGTCTGTCCATCTGTGCAATGGGTTGCTAAGACCAGATGGTGTCCCCAGGATTGCCCAGAGCAGCCTGGGATGAGAGCAATGGTGAGGGGAGGGGAGGGGAGGGGAAGGCACTGACGAGGGGAGGGGGTCAGTAGCAAGGGGAGGTGGGGACAGAGTCCACGCATCGCCCCTGCAGCACGGGAAACTGGGGCCTGCAGGATGTGCTATCAGTCAGCCTTGCTCTGGGCCCACGTCCTGGAGCCTGGAACCCACTCCTCGCCTCCCCCGATGACTCATGCTGGCAACACCTGATGAGTCACTGCCCTGGCAAAGGGGGGGCGCCGCTCCTGCCACCCCCACACTGACAACTCAGCCTGCCCAGGATACAGCCTGAGCAAGAGCATCCAGCCCGGCCGCGCCCCGGAGGAGCACCCTCTTGCTGGTGGGCGCGGTTCAGTGTCAAGGGCACTGGAGCCCTGCCCACTCGAGGAGCAGCCAGCCCGTCCCTCAGCCCACCTTGACAAATGAGGTCCCGAGGCCCAGAGAAGTGGCTGGCTCACCCAGAGCCACACAGCTCACAGGGGCCAGTGCCTCCAGCAGGACTTGTCTGCCCGCCGGCCACTCTTCGGTCTCCACCAGCATTGGTTTATGCCTCCGATAGGCCCCCCAGGGCTGGGTAGGACTTACCTCCTGCCACACCCATGCCCCCACCTCCTCCGGATGCTGGCTCCCGCCATCAGCCTCATCCAGCCAGAGGGAAGAGGCTCAGCCCACATGAGACTCAGGCCCCCAACAGCCCTGGGCTGGTTTCCCGGGCCCGGACAAAGGAGGTGGACGGAGGGACGACAGGCTGGCCCCGGCCCTTGGAACCAGAGCCTGCTTGACACCTCCTGGGAGGTGTCACTGGGAGACTGACACTGGGAGACCGTGCTGCACGGAAGGTCAGGGCCATGAGCCTGCAGGTGCTGGGGCACCAGGGACCCAAGTCAGCCCTCTGTGGGGTCCAGGCACTGAGATCAAGACCCAGGACCTCATGGGAGGCACGGTGCCATAAAGGCACAGGAGGGGTGCCAGGCCCCCTGGACACATGAAGGACGGCACAGTGGCTCGCCCCCGCCACGGGCAGAAAGAGTGTCCTTCATCAGGATCTGCTCCCGGTCTCAGGAACACCGAAGGATCAGGCCAGCACCCTGAGAGCCGTCACCAAGGCTCTTACAACCGTGTGGACTCTGGGACAGACAGCTGGAGCCAGGTGGAGACGCGTCTGGCAAGTAGGAGGCCCCCGAGAAAGCCCTTGGGACCAAGGAAGTCAGCAGGCCCACCCCTGAGCAGGGCCAGTGCCCAGCTCGTGCTGGGAAGCTCCTGAGTCCCCCAGCTGGGAAGCAATGTCCCTAAGGCTGCCATGCGGACTGGGAGGTGACCCCAGGCACCAAAGCTCGTGGAGGACACGGCAGCCGGCTCAGGGGGAGGAGACAGCAGGTCAAAGGGAGGAGGAAGCACTGGCCTGCCTGGAGGGCCGACAGCATCAGGTGCCCAGGGGAGCAGCCCCAGCCGGGGGACTGGATCCAGTTCAGGCTGGGGAAGTGTGGCAATGCTCCAGACAGAGGTCCAGGGAACAGCTGTGCGTGAAGCCCTCTGGCGGGGGGTCCCCACATGCTGTCTGGTGGGACCCAGCAGCGACAGACCAAGAGGCAGCGTCCTTGCTGGAGGAGCCCTCGCAGCCCCTTTGTAGACCCTTCCCATGGGAAGACCTCCTCTGGGCGGGCACCAGCACCCCGTCCTCCCCTGGGCCGCGCCCAGGGCCCAGATGTGATCAGGGGGCCCACACCAGTCCCTCACCAGTGGCCCTCCAAACAGACCTTGGCAGGACCCCTTATGAGCCCACCTGGGGCCAGGACACGAGCACCGAGGCCACGCAGTGACGAGGGGTGGGCACCCCAGAAGTCAACCCGGCTGGCAGTGGAGACAGCGTGGTCCCAGCTGCCTGTCATGTGGTGGCTTGCGATGCTCACGTGCAGGGAGGAGGGAGGTGAGACTGTGACCTCCCCCTGCCAAGGTCAAGGGCACAGGGCGGGGGCAGGGAGGGTGGAGCATACACCCTGTTCTCGCCTCCCCTGGCTCCTCAATCGGCTTTATTATCTGAATCACAATATCAGGATTTTAATACTTAAAACAGATTCGAATTAGCGTAACTGGCCCTAAGTGGAAATAAATTAATGTTAGTGCATCAGAAGTTTCTCCAGACAATTAGAACCTGAACTAAATTGAGTTAATATCTGATCTCTCCTCTTCTCGCCCGAGAACTTGCTTTCCAGAAGGGGTGGGCACTCATGTGGCCTTGGGCAGCAGACACACCCCTTCTGGAGGGCGGCACCCGGACCGGCCCACCGTGGGCTCTGGGAGACAGAGAGAGCAGGAGACAGAAGGGAAACTGAGGCGCTCAGGGGCAGTGTGGCCAGAGCTGGAAGAGGGAGTGAAGCAGGCTGACCACAGGCATCCAGGCGGTTGTGGACAGCAGACAGGGCGGCCTGGGGGCCCTTCGCCAGGTGGGCCGGCCAAGTCATTGCTGTGGACACAGGGCTGATCTTTGAATGCCATAGACAGGCTTTGAGGGGTCACCAGGCACAGGTCTGAGCCAGATAGTTGCATCCACGTCTAGCCTAATGCCCCTGACAATCTCCGATTGCAGGTGGAGGTGGCTGTGTCACACGTGGAGAAAACCAGAGGCCATGCCCAAGGTCACAGAGGGGCGAATGGCCAGCAGGGACCTCATCCAGGGGCCCAGCCAGGAGGGGTGGAGCGTTCGGCCTTGGCTGGGGTGGAATGTTCTAGTGCTCTTCAGCAGCCGGTGGAGGGGCTGGGCCAGGCAGTGCTCAAGCTGCAAAGTCCCAGGTGGAAAGACCTCAGCCCCTCCCCCAGGACCCCCCTTACCCCCCATATCCGTGGCCCCACTGAGAGCCCTTCCACCCCGTCGGGGACCCCACGTGCCTGCGGCCCCCACCTGGCCCATTGCTCAGAAAGGATCTGTACACGCGGTGGGTCCACTGTCCTGCCCAAGGTCAGCGCTGAGCCTGGAGCCTGTGTCTTCCAGTTTGGTTCAATCAGGCCACAGGTTTTTGAGGCGCAGGGTTTTGAAGGACGAAGAAGGAAGGTGAGAAGACCGGAGACACTCTGGGGCACAGGGGGTGGGCAGGGAGCCCCCCACTAGCCCGGCTGGACTACAAGGGCCACAGAGGGCAGCCCCAAATCTCCACCCAGGTTGGTCCCAGGGCCACCAGCAGGACTCACTTTGCCCCATCCCTGCAAGGGTCTGGCGGGGAGGAGCATCGCGTCTGGAGGGCCATCCAGGGACCCCCAAATCAGCCTTTCTGGCCACTGGTGGGACATCATTGGTGTGGGGACGGTCAGACTTCTGGGTGCTGGGGCCAGACCCCTGGTCCCCTCTGACCGGCCTTTATCAGAGCGACTCAGGGAGAAGCCAAGTCCACCCAGACCTTCACCACAAGGAGCGCTGGGGATTCTTCTCAGGCCTTGGGAGCTTCTCGCAGACCAGCCGTGGGCCACCTGCACCTGCCTGCCGCCCCCGACCATGAACGGAGCCTCACGCGGCCTGAGTCTGCCTGGCCCTCCCCCTCCAGGCCACTTGCACCCCTACTTTGCAGAGGAGGACATCTCGGGCTCAGAGAATGAGTCAGTGACTCAAGGTGACGCAGAGAAAGGCAGGGCTGGGCCTGAGCGGGGGTCATCGGTCATCGGCTGTCCCCGCACGTCCTCTAGCTCTTCCCGGGGAAGCAGCTCCTGCAGAAGAGAGGCCGGAGCTACAAGGACCCTGACCCTTCTGGGTTTCTCCAGGTGGAGACAATGGCCTGGCCCCTGCAGGGCCAGACAGGGGTCGCTGGGGGCACCTGTTTTCTCCGAAGGCTGCTGGGGACATGAGGTGCAAAAGCTCCTTAAGAGCCCCTCACTGCACGGCAGTAAGACGCTCCCCAGAAAGGGCCCTTGGACCTATGCTGGTGTCACAGGCAGGAGGGAGCAGCAGGGCTCGCGCCCCCAGTGTCTCCGGCAGACACGATCTCCCGACAGCAAGGATGAACAGCACCCACGGCCCCTGAATGTCCTGGCCCCTTCCACGGCCGTCCTAATGCTTTTGCTCAGGACCGGGGGTTTTTCGGTGGGCGTTTAGGAGAGAAATGTCACCTGGGAAGTTTCCTGCCCCAAACCACTTAATCTGGGTGCCTCTGGCCGCACGTCCCCACGCCTCATCCGCCCCAGCCCTGCCCCAGCCGGTTTGCCTCCAACTGCCCCTCGGATGCCCCCTCCACAGCATCACACCAAGGCCCAGGGCGGCTCTGACCCTCTCCCGGGGGGACAGGACGGGGGGACCACAGAACAGTCACACCAGCCACGGTGCCGCGGCTGTGCCCCAAGCGGGCCAGCTGGGAACACTGTCCGTAGAGCATCACTTGTTAGCATATCATAGCGTTCTGGCACTCTTCATCCTCGCGCTCTGCTAGGACCTGGAAGGGGCAGTGAGCTGGCTGCTCTGACTTAGCTCTCTTTGGGGCATGTAGGGTCTCACAAATCCTGTCCTCCTGTCCGGCACACCTGAACCAGGAGGCCCCCCACACACTCCACTTTGCCAAGCCGACAGCGAGGGGCTGCTGGACCGGCGAGGGGCCACCCCTTGCTACCTGGGGACGACCCTGCAATCGGCACGTGTTCCTGACATCGGACCCCAGCTCCCGCGTGACAGCCGCCGCCAGGAGCCTCACCGCGGAGGCCCTTAGAGAGAGGGGAGGGCAGCGAGCTCTCCACATTCTGAAGGCTCCAGGAACCCATCCTTGCTTGGAGAGGCCGGGACGTCAGGCTCAGCAGTTCTCGAAGAATCAGGTCGCAGAACCCGTGGGTCCCACTCCGCTCACTGGCTGCTTGACCTTGGGCCAGTCACTTCCCCTCCCTGGACCTCGGCAGCCCAAGATCTAATGGCACTGCTGACGCAGGCCGCGGGCAGAGCGCTTCCTCAAGGACCCACGTCAGCGCGGTAAAGCACCTTGAACCTGGAAGGTTCTCAGTGAACGCCACCGACAGCACGTGTCAGGGACGCGCACATTAGAACAGTCACAGGGACCCGCCGCACACCTGTGGGAAGGACCGGGCTCCCGGGTGCCGACAAGGCCACGTGCTGGCGAGGACACGGAGCCGCCCGCTCACGCCCAGCCCATGGGGACACAGAGCGGCACGCACTCTGGGAGGTGGCTTGGAAGCTTCTCACACACTAAACGCTCTCTTTCCATCCGATCCGGTGGTCATGTTGCCTGATATTTTCTCCAAGGAGTTGAAAATGATGTCCAGGGGCGCCTGGGTGGCTCAGTCGGTTGAGCGTCCGACTTCGGCTCAGGTCATGATCTCACGGTCCGTGAGTTCGAGCCCCACGTCGGGCTCTGGGCTGATGTCTCGGAGCCTGAAGCCTGCTTCCGATTCTGTGTCTCCCTCTCTCTCTGCCCCTCGCCTGTTCATGCTCTGTCTCTCTCTGTCTCAAAAATAAATAAACGTTAAAAAAAAGAAAAAGAAAAGAAAATGATGTCCACACGACAACCTGCACACGGGTGTTCACAGCGGCTTCATTCAGAGCCCCCAAACCCTGGAACAGCCGAGGTGTCTGTCAGCAGGTGAACGGACAACCTGTGGTCCATCCAGACAACGGGATGTGGGTCGGCACTAAGTAGGAACGGGCTGTCGAGCCGTGAAAAGACCTGGAGGGACCCTAAATGTATATTACGAGGTAAAAGAAACCAGTCTGAAAAGGCTACGCACGGTATGATTCCAAGTCTGTGACATTCTGGAAAAGGCAAAACCGTGGAGACGGTAAAAGACAAGTGGGGGCCAGGGGCCGGGGGGACGGGAGGGACTGTCAGCACAGAGGGTTCAGGGCAGTGAAGCTAGTCCGTGTGACTCTTGAGAACGGACACACGTCATTGCACATCTGTCCAAAGCCGCAATGGTGCACGACAGCAAGATGACATGGAACATAAACTGTGGGCTTTGGGGACAGCGATGTGTCAAGTGCACTCTGGTGGGGATGTTGAAAGCAGGGGACTGTGCTTGCTGGGACAGGGACCCACGGGAACTCTCTGTACCTGCCCCCCAATCTTGCGGTGAGCCGAAAATGATCTAAAAATTAAAGTCTACTTTTTTAAACATAAAAAAGATCCAGGTGCCGTTGGTCTGGTGGCCGGATGCAGGTACAGCTGGATCCAGGGATCCAATGGTGCCTCCACGCCCTCTCTGCTCGGCGGCTCACCTGCTGCTTCCTCGGGCTCCACGTGGCGGCAATGTGACCCCCGTCGGCTCAGCACGCGGCTTCCCAGACCCCCTCCAGGGGCAGCCGGGAGCCTCTCTAACTGTCCACGCAGGTCACGCGTCCACACCTGCCCCGATCACGGGGCACGGGGCATTGGCTCTACTCTCCAGCCCTCCCTCGGGGGCAGGTCCCCCTAAACACAAGGCTAGCAGTGGCTAGGAGGGCTCCTCAAGGAAAACCTTGGGTCCTTTCTTACACAGAAGGAGAAAGAGGAACCAGACAAGAAACCAGCAAGGCTCTGTCGCAGGGGAGGGCGCTGGAGGGCGGGGAGGGGTCAGCCAGGTGGAAGCGACTGTCTTCGTAGCCTGACCCCGGGAGAGGCTTCCCAGGGCGAGCCGGACCTCGTCTCCCGCCGCACTCACCACATCCTGCGCTGGGCAGCCGGGCCGGCCGCGAGAGTCCGGAGGGCCGTGTCGCGAGTTCAAGCTTGGAACCTTGGGGGGGCTTCACTGGCCGGTCAGGTTCCCGTGGCCCAAAGATGCTCTGGAAGATAAGCGGGAGGGCAGGAGGCGGCCATGACCAAATGGTGTCCCTCCAAATCCCTGACCCCCAAAGGGATGGTGTTTGGAGAAGGAGGTCATCAGGCTCACATGAGGTTGTGAGGGTGGGGCCCTTGGGACGGGACCACCAGGCAGCTGGCTTCCTCTGTCCCCACCACGTGAGCACACAGCAAGAAGGTGGCCGTCTGCACACCAGGAAGGGGCCTCACCAGGAACCGGATGCACCTGATCACGGGCCCCCCCCACCCCCACCTCCAGAGCCTCGAGAGATAAATGCCCACCGTGTGAGGCCTCAGTCTGTGGAATCCATTGTGGGGGTCCGAGCTGACCAGTGCGGGGGCTGATACAACGTGACTAGTGGGGGTCGTGACCCCTGTCCAGGCCCCGTGTGGCCCCCGCCCCACCGGGGTCCTCCCAGGGCAACCCAGCGTGCTCACCCGTCTACACCCACGAGTCATGGTGGACCCTCACCTGGGCGAGCTTCCAGGAACAGTGGGGGAGGTCCAGCTGTGAGCGAAGGCACCTTGGGGTCTGGGGGGGTCATCCTGTCCCCAGTCTGGAGGGAGAAGCCCGGAGGTAGAGTCAGGCCTGCCTTCCCCGCTGTGGGGCCAGGATAAGCCCCGCCCTCCAGGTCCCCAAGTAGGGAGCGTTGCGGGTGGGGACACAACTTTCCAACAAGCCACTAAGTGAAGCTCCTCTTTATTCTCCAGCCTCAACAAGGACACCTCAGAACGCGGTAGAGGAACACGCTTCCCTTGAGTTCAAGGCCCCCGACGCCCAGGCTTTTCAGAAGTCCAACAAAGAACACAGGGCATGGGGATGGGAGGAGGGGACCTCGCCTGCAGCTTCCTGCCCTGTCTTTCCCCCCGACGTACACCCATCCTCGCCGTGAGGGGCTTTGCGCAGGCTGGTGCACGGGCCCCAACCTGCGCGTCCAAGCTCAGTCCCCCTCCCCGCAAACAGCCGCCCTTGGCCAAGGTTGGGGGGGGGGGCACACTCATCCCTGGTCTGTCCCCGACGCACACTTCAGGGCGCTGGTCTGCCCCCCAGTAGAGACCCAAGTAAACCCACCTGAGCCCCAGGCCAGGCTGGAGGCCGTTGGCAGGGAAGGAGCGTGGTCTGAAACCATGAGATTCATGTCCCACAGACTTCTCGGTTGGGGCCCCCTTCCCGGATGGAGGGCAGCAACAGTGCCAGCCCCTCAGGAAGCCCCCCTCACCCCGTTCCGTCCAATTGTATTTGCAGGGCACCCACCACCCTGAGCACCTACTCGGTGCCCACTGCACGCGGGACGGCAGGGACAAGGGTGGATCACAGGGCCTCTGGCCTCAGGAGACTCCCCGGGGTCTCAGCCTGTGGGTTTGCCTCGGGGACCCCGGGGGGCAGACTGAGGCACAGAGGCCGGCCCGCGCCCAGTCCTGTCCGTGCCACTTCCCTGAGCAGCTTCGCTTACATCTCCCGTATGTTGGGTCCCATGCAAGATTCTGTTCCATAAAAAGACATTCCATTCGGTGCTTTATAGACGGGAAGCCACGCGGCAGCATGCACACGCGGCTAAGTGTGACAAGGCAGATGGAGCCAGGGACTCGGCGGGTGGCTGCGAGGCTCTGCTCTGTCTCGTGGCTCTGTCGGCAGGAGGGGCTCTGGGGCGGCCACTTTGCCGGACTCCTCTGTCTCCGTCCTCGCTGCACCCCCAGCAGGTGTTCAGAAACCGTGTTCGGAGGAGCGAAACCCCAGGGGCAAGGAATCCATCCACCCGGCGGGGGGACCAGGGAGGGGGCGAGGGGGCCGCGCGGCAGGGGGACCTCCGTCCTAGGCTGGGGCTCAGCCTGAGGAGGCAGGACAAGGCCATGGCTCCAAGCGACAGGAGGCTGAGAGCCGAGGTGGTGACGCCTGACAAATGGCGAACAGCAGGGAATCAAGCACATCCCACCGGTCACTCCAGACCTCTGTGCACCCGCCGGGGTCTGGCGGGGGGGGTCCCCCTCCCTGTGGTCACCCAGGGACCCGTGCCACTGGTGGGGGCTGCCACAGAGGAGGGAGAGGGAGAGTGTGGGGTCCCTAGGCCTTGGAGAGGGGCCGCAGAGAGGCTCGCTGAGCACTTCTGGCCGCCGTGAAGGACGCCCCACAGGGTCCAGGGAGGGCTGACATCCAGCCAGGGAGCATGGTGGGAAAATCCACACCTGATCCCTGAGGCAGGGGGTGCAGGGATTGGAGCTACTGCTGGCCGCTCCCCGTGATACACGGGGTCCCCACACACGGCCACGCGATGCAGAGACAAAGCCAATCCAGAGACCAAGCGTCTCTGCCTCGATGTCGTTAACTCTGGTTTCCGTTATTAACAGAAGCTCTGACATCTGCTTCTTGCTCCCAAAGAGAGTCCTACACCTCCCCGGGGCCTCTGCTGGGGGGCGTGAGCTGGGGGCCCTGAGGGCTCTGCCGGGGGGCCCCCCACCAGCCCCTTCCCGCCTGTCTGGCCAACACCATTCACTCCGATTAGCCAGGGGCTCGGGACCCAGGGGGTAGAAAGGACCTCGGCATGACCACCAAGCACCCCGGGGACTTGAAGACATGCTGTGATGCCCCAGAGACTGACCTCTCATCTCTGTCTGCTGCTTTGGGGGGACACAGGCTACAGGTGTCACAAGGGCCCTGGCCAGTAAAGACAGCCAGGAGAGACCCAGCCTGGGGCCAGTGGCTTTGTTCCCTTCTCTGGGACATGATGGCTGTTTGCTCGACCCGGGGGCCCCGAGGGGACCCCTGGAGACAGGGCCAGTCTTCTGCAAGTGGAAGGGCAGTCTTTGCCTTTGGAGGGCGAGGGGGTCTTCCCGGAGTCCCTCTGTGCCCTGGGTTCCCCCCCCCAGGCTGGCCGGCACTCCGTTCCACGGGGGCTGCCCCACCCTGTCTACGCAGGGCTCCGCTGTAAGTGGGAAACCATTTAGGATCCTTGTTTCAAATGTGTATTTCTAGCCATGTGAAGAGTTCCTATCACTCAGGGCATGACCACAGAAGAAACGGACTCACCGAGGAATCTCTCATCCGCCGAGGCACGCGTTAGCGCTGCAATCGTACGCGGTCTTTAACCATGCATACAGAAGACTGGCCAGCAAAAGGGATGGAGAATCTTTACCCCTCGTCACGACGGGACGGTTGAAACCCGTGAGGACTGAGTTTGAACCCCAGGGGCTCCTCTTACCTTCCTCCAGACTCCGTCTTTCTCTGTGGTCCTCGCTGACCTGTGGGGCATGTGGGGAGGGGCGAGGCCCTTCTCCCTGCCGGACATTCCGCCCCATCGGCCTCCCCCACCTACAGCCCCACACACTTTTAGAGCTTAACGCAGACTCTGAGGCCTCTACGTGGTCTGACTCAAGTATGCCCACCCTCCGAGGGTGAAGGCTGAGGTATCTGGCTCCTCAAAGCAAACCTTTGTCGGCCTTGGGTCCGAGCCATGGTCAAACGCGGAGCGTGGCTGGTGACTGCTATGTCGCCACGCACCAGGAAGGGGCAAATCCCCGTGAGCGCCCAATCCAACCCTCAGATTCAGGAACGAGATCAGAGAGGGCAGCCACATCCCCGCAGGTGCACAGCGGACGACGCACCTCCACCGCGGAGCCAGCACGCGGCTCCCACCCAGGCTGGCTGCGGGGCAGGGCGGGGGGACAGAGAGGCGTGCCAGCAGTCAGGCTCACCTAGGCCTGCGACCCCAAGGTAGCAAGACATCTCTGTTCCAGTGGATTCAAAGGAGCCAGCGTACCGTGTGGTTAAGCCAAGTGACCAAAAGCAGAGACAAACACACCCAGAGCTACTGGGTTCCCGGAAGCACCTGGGAGAGGTGGCTCGGCCAAAGCAGATGGAAAATTCGGTCACTGTTGGGCCACAAAGATTTCAAGGTCCTATTGTGAACCATTGCTATGGGGGAATATGCGTGAAACCCGGGCCGTGCCCACTCCCCGTGTGGGCGAGGGGAGACAAAGCCCCTCTCCCCAACCTCCTCCAGGTATCCCAAAGGAGGAGGAGCCAGGCTCGCAGATTTAAGTAAAATGACAGGAATTTCACATTTGGGATTTCAGGTAACCAAGGAATGTGTTTAGTGTAAGCATGTCCCAAAAATCAAACAATAGAAGGACAGTTTGCTGACCGTGTGCAGTCCAACACGGCATCCCGTATTTTACGCGGTGGCCGTAGCTGGAGCAGGTGTGGGCACCCAGGGCCCGCCCGGAAGCGACCCCGCCTGCAGCTCCGCGTCCTTGGCCTCGGCGCTGGTGGGAAATGGGCCCTGGCCCTGTCCTCTGCCTGCAGACGCTTTTGTCGCTCGCGGCCTCCCCAGCTTCCCTTCCTGGCTCTCACCAGGCCCGCAGCGGGCATCGCCAGCCCTCAGGTTGAAGGGATGAAGAGCCAGACACCAGCGGCCGGCAGACACGGGGGTGGGCATCTGGCCGGGGCGGGGGCGGGGGGGGGGGGGGGTTGGGCGATCAGTCACGCAGCTGTCAGCCTGGTCCCCACCCCGCCCCGTCTCCTTGCTCCCTGTTCTCTGTGGAAGCCACCGTGAGGAGCCCACCAGGAAAGGAGTGAGACGGGCCGGTGGGGTTCAGGCACCCCATCCCGGGGGCTAGCCTGGGGGTCCCCCCTCTCTCCCCATCTCCCCCAGCCACCCTGCCCTCCCCACCTGAACACACCACTGTCTTCTGGCTCCAAGGCCTGGCAAGAGCTGCCTGTGGCCTGGCCAGCATCTCCACTGGCCAGCGGAGGGGGGGGGGGGCCAGGAGGCCCTAACACCCCAACACTGGCTGGGGGGCAACGTCTAGGCCAGTCCCGACCTCTCCCCCATCAGGGCCAGAGGACGGGACGGCAGCTCCTTCCGGCACCGGCCTCCGGCAGAGGGTCGTCCTAAAGTGCCCCCTGACAGGACTCTCCTGCTCAGCCCTCCACGACCACGAGCCCTCCCCCCTCCCGCAACGGGACCCCTCCCACAGGACTGCAGAGTCCGCCTCCCGGGGCGGAAGTGCCCCGCCGGCTCAGAAGCACAGTCCCTCCTGGTACCTCGAGGCTGCAGGTGCGCTGACGCCCTGTGCTCCGTTCCTAAGCAGACGTCAGGCCTCCCACCGCCGGGGAGGAAATCTCATGTTCTGAGCCGCGGGGATCCGGCCGCCCTGGTCTATTTTATGGCGGCGACACAGTCGAATGCAAGGAAGCAGAAGCAACGGGGGTTGAAAGAGTGGGAAGGCAGAGCCGGGAGAAACCACTGGAGCTTGGGAACTGGGCCAGGGGCAGGCAAGACGCAGGCTCCCGCTGGGAGAAACTGCCTCGTGGGCTCAAAGCAGCGGCTCGGACGACCCGCAACTCGGGCCCAGGCGAACCCGCCTCTCTGTCTGTCGGGAGGACAGACGGCCCACAGGCTGCAGCAGCCAGCGCAGGGCCTGGGCCTGGACCCCGTGTGGCTCCCTCCTGCGGGCCCGCTCCACCCCACCCCTGCTGGACTGCGTGAGGCTCCCTCCTGCGGGCCTGTACCCCACCCCTGCTGGACAGTGTGGCTCCTTCCTGTAGGCCCCC
This sequence comes from Acinonyx jubatus, assembly GCF_027475565.1. Classification (NCBI taxonomy): domain Eukaryota; kingdom Metazoa; phylum Chordata; class Mammalia; order Carnivora; family Felidae; genus Acinonyx; species Acinonyx jubatus. The sequence continues at coordinate 2,469,541 of NC_069394.1, forward strand.
TCCACCCCACCCCTGCTAGACCCCGTGTGGCTCCCTCCTGCGGGCCCACTCCACCCCACCCCTGCTGGACTGCGTGAGGCTCCCTCCTGTGGGCCCGTGCCCGCCCCCGCCCCCACCCCATGCTGGGCATGCAGAGCAAGGGGGAAGTGCCGGCCCACAGGGAGCAGGGGACCCCCCTCCCCAGAGCGTGACTGTGCCTCAGAGGCAGCCGGAGGTGAAACCCACCTCCAGCTCACACACACCACGGCGCTCCAGGCTGGAAAGGGGCCCCACTGCTTCCTGACCTCATGTCCTCATGCAGGGGTGAGGGGATTCCAACAGTAAGGTGTTTTTCCCAGCACCACCCTCTCGGCCCCTCTGGGAGCCTCTGAGTCCAGACTCCCTCCCGGACACTCCTCCCCAAGTGGCCCACAAACACCGGAAGCCGGGTATGTCCCAGCCCCTCATCACTGTCCACGGCTTCTGTGTTGGTTTCTGTCATTCTGTATCAAGTGACCCAACTCTCAGGCTGAAGGCAGGGGGCCCCGGAGCCAGGCCAGGCTCCTACCCGGAGGCTCTAACCTGCAGGCTCTGGGAAGAACCCAGGGGGAGGGTCAGGGACCCCAGGAGGGCTCCAGTCACACCACAACCTGGGACAAGTCACAAGAACGTCCACGTTGGAAAATCCTAATCGTCACAAAACTTAGTCACTTGGGAGGTGATTGAGCAAACAGGCCCATCGGCTCCCTGGAAACCTCACCATCTCCCGCGGGCCCAGCTGCACGTCACACGGGGTGTCCTTGTCACTCCTCGCGGGACCGCGGGACGCTGCTCAGCCCCTTCGCTGAGCCGGCCCTGCCTCCAGCCCCACCCCCTCCGGCCCTGGGCCTCCCAGCCACAGCCACCGCGGCCTGGCCTTGAGATCACCTTCTCTACGCCTCACCAGCTGGAAGGAGACAAGAAAGCGGGGACACTGTGAATTAAAAAAAATAAATAAGAGTCTACGTATTTCAACTCCAACTCCAGAACAGCTCACTTCTTGCTGGCATCTGCTCAGAAAATGTGGTCCCGGCTGACGGCGCTAATCACCTGCTCACGGCAATGCAGGCTGAGAAACAGGGCCGCTGACGGAGGGGCGGTGAGGAGCGGCCCCAGGCTGGGGGGCCCGGGGCCACATGTGCCCTGAAGGGACCCAGGAGGGTCCCCCAAGGAGGCCGGGACTTCCACCCCAGGCCCCGCACCCCAGCTCGGCCCCAACTTCTCGAGAGGCTCACACGTCCCCATCCCCCAGCCTGGCCTGGGCAGAGGCTCCTTTACAAGGAGGGCAGCACGCTCCACACAAGGGGCTCAGCCGGCCAGCAGCCACCTTAGCACCTTCTCTCCCCTCCCCTGATGGCTGCACTCTGGGCCACCACCCCTGCTGTTCTCAGTCCCCAGCTCCGCCCACGCCTCCCGCACCCCCTCCTGCCCCCTCACCTCCCAGCTCCCCAGACCCCTCCCCTCTCCTCCTGGGACCTTCATGCCTATTCTGGACTCTGGGGGCAGATGCCCTGAACCATGAGGAGACGGCTACAGCGGGGTGGGGGCGGTGGAGAAGGGTCGGCTACGGGGGCCTTGGGCAGATGGGCAGAGCCTGCATGGGGCCCCAGAAAGGGCACCCTCAAGGGGAAGGGCCATAACGGAAGGTCAAGACAAAGGTCAAGGCTGAAGGGTCTGGTGGAGGCCGGAGGGCTGGGGGCAGGGAGCAGGCCCCAGGGCTGGGGGCACAGGGGGAGGCTGCGGCGGGCTCTAAGACAGGGGTCTTCAGGCACGTGGGGAGGGCTCACGTTGGGGGTCTCCAGGCAGGGGCAGTTCCCAGGCAGCAGGAAGACAATCCATTAGGTCCAGGGACACGTGGGACCCCCCCTTCTGGGCCTGCAGAGACCTGCAGGGACACTCCCTGCCCTCTGGAACTCAGTCTGTCCTGCCCATACCTGGCCGGGAGGGGGCTGAGCTGGCCGCAGCTCGACGGGGCAGCACACGACGGGGCGATAAGCCCCTCACGTGGAGCCCGCTCCCCAGGGGCAAAGCCAACCGGCCATGTGGTCTCAATGGAGGAAGCCAGTGGACTCGGGACACTGACCTAATGGAGGGACAGTGGCCATGCTGGGGGCACTGCAGGCCGAGGTACCCATGTCAGGCCATGTCAGGCCATGTCAGGCCAGCAAGGCCGACTCTGGATTCTGAAGCCCTAGGGAGCAGCGAGGGTTTGGGAGCGGGAAAAAGCCAAGGGAGGAGAGGGAGGAGTGAGGAGGACGAGGGGTGGGTGCCGGCAATTGTGTAGATGCCCACCCGGGGCCTGAACAGGGGTCACACGGAAGGGCCGAGCCCTTCCCTCCACGGCCCAGCGGCCCAGGGGCCTCCTGGGGGCCCAGAGACTCTCCAGGTCAGCAGACTCGGGCCAGCGTGACCAGAGGTGGGCCAAGATCTCTTCCCGCAGCAGGAGCAGGGCAGGGGGCTTCAGCCTCGGCCGGGGACCAGGAAGCAGGGGTTCCCCCTCTGCAGCTGGCTGAACTGACACCCCAGCCCAGGACAACGGCGGAGGGAAGGAGGGTCCAAGCAGCGGCCGCTCTGCGCGGGACCTCGCAAACAGCAGGTCTTTGTGAAAGATCGGTGCACACCGTCAGATACCACGCGTCCCCCCAGCCCTCCGTGGTCTCTCGTGGCCAAGGCCCGGAGACCGCCACAGGCCGAGAAGGGGAGGCAGAGGGCTCCCAGGACGCTGACCAGACCTCCAGCAGCAGCAGTTGGCCTGGGCCAGCACGACAGTATGTTTGCAGCCGACAGTGACGGGCCACAGGAAGTGATCAGGACCCGAATTCTCTAGTCCTGGTTGCCTTCCCCAGAGTGGGGGGCGTCAAAAGCTACCCTACAGCCCCAGGGTCTCCCGGGGGAGCAGGGGCCGTGGGGTGCGGGGAGGGAGCCTGGACGGAGGCTGGCACAGGACCACTTGGGGACCGAGGAGCCTCCAGGCAAGAGAAGCGGTTCCCCGTCCCCCCCCCCCACCCCCCCCACCCCCGTCCCATAGGCAGCTCTGGTCTGCGCCCCTCCTGCACACCTAGAGGCGGGAAGAAGAGAAAATCGTCTACACTACAAGGAGGGAACCACACGGGCAGCTGTCCGGAGGCCTTTTTCAGACGGGAAGCGGGGAAGGAGGGGGCGGGGAGGCCACCAAGAAGTGGAGAGGCTCCAAGGCCCTGGGCCGACAGTCTTGTTTTTAAGGTGATTTTATGAAGAGCCAGGTCAATTTCCACTTAATTCCTGAGTCTGGGATCCCTTCGCCTCGGATTCTATTTTAAAACGCTGAAAGACTATTTCAGCGCAGAAATCAATAAAATGCACCCAAAAAACGGAGAAGGAGCCCGCTGAGCAAAACATCTCCCTGCCTTGCACTAAATGCTATTTTTTTTAACATCAATAAGCTGCAGCTTTTAACTTGATTCTGCAGTCCACAGTCAGCCCACTTGGATATTTTTATGTGCAGCGCCCACCCTCGTATCCCAGCCAGGCGGGGTGGGGGACCCCCAAGGCTGCACCTTGCGGGTCTGGGCCCGTGGAGTCTGCCAGGAAGCCGCGTGAGGCTTAGGGAGGGGAACGGCCAAGCCTCGCTTGCCACAGCTGGGTCACAACCAAACCTTGGGGAAAAGAGCCATCCACAGCTCTGGTTCTGCCTCTGATGCAGGCCCACGGGAGCCACGGGAGAGAGAAGGGCGAGGGAAGGGAGGGACCCAGCAGAGCCCTGGGGGCCCAGGGGCCCCGGCCTGAGCGCAGCTGGCCCCCAGGAGGGCAAGAAGGTGCACCCCCTTCCTACCCCAGGGCTGGATGCTCTTCTCACTCCGTTTTGGAATTTCTCCTGTGTCTTCCTCATGGCCCTGGGGGCTTCAGAAGGTTCCCCTAAAAGCCTCAGTGTCCCTCCCCCAGTGTCAGCACGGGGACAGTGCAGGAGATGGACAGACAGGATCCCCCCGGACAGTCTCGGTGCAGGATCCGCAGGCGGCCCGGAAGGGAGCACGGCCCTTGCAGGGTGGGGCCGGCGGACTCCGAGCCGGGGGTTCAGCACTGGACGCCCCCCTTCTCCAAGCCACAGTCTCCTTTGCAAAAATGGAGGTTGGGCCAGACCAGATCACACACCCCTCCTATTCTGTGGGACCTCAACCCGCGTGGGGGGCTGGAGACAGGGGGCACGTACTGTCGGCCTCCCTGCCTCTCTGTGCCTCCGCCTCCCCAGGAGTCCCGGGCCCGAGGGCCCTCTCAGACCTAAAATATACCTGTGCCTAAGGAGAGGGAGGGCCCAGGCCTGCCTGCTCCTCGAAAAGACAAGCCAGGCGCCGCCCTTCCAGAAGCTTCAGAGCCTCTGCTCAGGTTCCCCCTGGAGCTCCTGCCCTGATGCTAAAAGCCCTTTGGCAGGAAGGGGATGAAAGTCAACATTCAGAAGCATCCAGAAAACTATCAAGTGTGCCTTTGCAGCGACCCGCCATCACCCGGCAGGGCAGGTGGGGAGAAGGCTGAGCGCCGGGAAGCGGCGGGGGTGGGGGGCGTCCTGTCGGAGCTGGCCCTCTGCCAGGCAGGAAACAGCATGAGCTCCCGCCTCGTGGTGCCAAGAAACAGGGTCGTGAGCAGCAGCAGAAATAACATCTCAGATGTCTACCTCCAGGCTGCAAGGAGGAGGCTGCCGGCGTGGTAATTATCACAACAAAAGAACAAAAGGAAGCAAGTCTTGGGGGGGGGGGGGGGGCTCAGGGTGCCAGAGGGCATCACTGCTTGGGCATCAGCTCCAGGAAAGCCTGCCTCGGCGGACCCATTTCACAGATGACAACTCGGAAGTCAGGGTGTGGATGAGCCGGATTGGAACCCAACACACGCAGCCTCCCTGTTTGGATCGTGTGTGGCCCAGTCCCCTGCTCACCTGCGGGTCGCCTCTGCTCCCGGGACCCTCAGCCCCACCCGCCATGCTCTACGGTCCCCACATCAGGGAGGCCTTTGAAGACCACCCAGCACCCGCTGTGCCCCTCCCCCCAACTCCTACTTACGGTTTCTCGGCCGCACTTTGGCCGCCTGACCTTGGCAGACATCCGTGCCGCTCCTTTCCCATCCGGCTCTCCCCACCGGAGCGTAATCCTGCCGGTGCAGCCACCCCGCTCTTTCTGTCATTAGTTTGCCAGTGGAGACCGAGTGCCCTCAGGCGCCTGGAGCTACGCTAGCCCTGGGGATACAGCAGCAGCGAGCTGAGCAAAGCCCCTGCCCACAACCGCTCACACGCCAGTTGGGGAGACAGACAAGCACACACAAGATATGAGGCGGAGATAGTGAGGTGAGGGATGTGGAGAGTCATGTGGTCACACAGAGATAGATGCCATAAAGACAGGGAGGTCAGGAAATCCCTCAGAACCCCTGGAACATCGCACATTGGAGGAGTGAGCCAGTTGAGGAACTGGGGAAGGAGCTCCAGGTAGGAAACAGCAGGTGCAAAGGCCCTGTGGCAGAAGCAAGTTCAGTATGTCCAAGAAACCTTGCAGGCCAGTGTTCAGTGCAGAGAGGAGGGTTTCCCATGGTGGCTGATCGTCACACCAGGGCCAGCCCAGCGCGGACAGACTGAGCCAGAGTCCATGAGGCTCTGGCCCTTCTCTCCTTCTCTCGGGCTCTGCCTTGACCCAACCTCTGCCTCCCCATTAACCTGGTCGGATCTTCATCCTTATTCTAAACCCACAGCCAAGCCAGTCTCCCCCTCAACCAAGACTGTCCCAACCCCTGGCCCCTGCCCTCCACCCGCCGCATCGGTTCCTCCCGTGGATCTCGTGGGGGTCCCCCTCCACCACGGTCTGAGGCTCAGCTGAGACCTCGTTCAGCCCAGACCACGGTGGGTGTGCTGGGGGCCCTGGTGGTGACCGACCCTCTGTCCACGGGCTCACCCCGACTGTGCACCCAGGACAACTTCCACATCCCCGCACAGGGAGGAGTCACCGCCCGAGGACGGGAAAATGCTGTGTAGACGCTGCTTCCCGCCGTGTGCCCTCACCTCGGTGCCCGAACCAACAGCGCAGGCCGAGCCTGAGACAACAGAAACGGGTCCGGCGGCTGTGGGTCCCAGACCCAGGAGCGGGGGGGGCCGGTCCACCTTAGGCCTGCCCCTGGCGTGTGGACGGCGTCCCCTCTCCATGTCCTCACGTGGTCGCCCTCCAGTGCGTGTCTGCGTCCTGGCCTCTCCCCTTCTTGTGGGGACACCAGTCAGCCTGGATCGGGGCCCCCGCTGCCCTCCTTTACCTCGGTCACTTCCGCAAAGACCCCCCTCCCGGCACGGTCACCCTGCGGCCCCGGGGGCGGGACTCAGCATGTGGCTCTGGGGACACGGTTGAGCCCACGACACTGTCTGTGTCCCCTTCAACTTTCAGAAAAGAAGTGACCCTGCGTTGCTGAGGACGCTCCTGTTCTGGTGGGAGAGCATGTCACTGTCTGGGCGGGGCACCTCTGCTGTCCCTGGCCCAGGAGCCATCGCCCGTACTGACACTGACTACGCAGGGGAGACATAGGCTCCGGGCCACACGCGGTGGCGCCACCGCGGGAAGCCCCTTCGCTCCTGAGCCTGGGCGTGGCGTCTGTGTGGCAGTGAGGATGACGTCAGCGAGAAGGCCGTGGGCACGGGGCTGGGACCCTGAGCCACTGCGGCCACAGCAAAGTACGTGGTCAGGCCCAGAGGAGGGTCTCTCTCCAAAGCGCCCAGCCATTGCCACTGGCCACACAGCCCTGGACCCCCTCTTCCGCAGAAAATCCTCTAAGCCCTTCTTAGGACCAGTACCTGTTCCCCTCGCTTCCTGCTTGATTTTCTTCTGGAAACAAACAGGTGGGCTGATGGATGGATGTGTGACCATGTCCCTTTTGAGAGAGGATCACCAAAACTCCGTTCAATAGTCACATAGTGATTGAGGAAAGACAGTAAAGCAGGCTCTCACCTCCTGTTGCCTTACCTCTGTTGATGTGGCCCGATACCACATCTCCTTCTTCTCAGCCTCGCCTAACCCCATTGTCCCCACCTCAGGCAAACTCTCCCCGTGCGCTGCCACCTGCCCTGGTCACCGTCACCCAACACCCCTGCATTCAGGTCAGGGCTGCTCAGGGCGGAGCCCACAGAAGCTCTGGATTCCAGGCCGGCTGCCTGTCTCACTTCCTCAGAAATCGGGTCCCTTCCCCGCCTGGGTGCTGCCAGCCACTCCGCCAGCCAGTGTTCCTTTGCCATGTCCCACAGGCACCCCGGGGAGCACACAGCCAAGGCCCACACACCGCCCACCCTCGTCCTCTCCCCAGCCCCTCCCGGCAGGCTTTCTGGGCAATTGCGAGGTCTCTCTCCCTCCCCACCTGCCTGAACAGGTGACACCATCTCGTGCCCGCCACCAGGGCGCTCACTGAGGTCAGGACTGGGAGGGCAAGGTCCAGGCAGCCCCCAGCTCCTTTTCTGAGCCCATTTCCCGCCTCTCCTGGAGACGGAGGCCACTCGGGAAGACCACCCCACACTCACAGCCACGGACCCGCAGGACCGTTGTCACCCATCTGACGGGCATGACAAGCCCTCCTCCACACACAGCAACCAGGTCACGGCCACTACCCCCACTTTCCTCCCAGGGTCTTGGGAGAGACAAAGCGGGGCCCCCGCAAGGCACAGGTGGACCAGCTGGGTATTAATGGCCACCACAGGCCCTGGGCACTCCCCGCGCGTCATCCGGCTTCTTGGGAACGAGACAGACATCACGGAAAAGAGCACAGCACAAAATAAGGGAGATAAAACAATGCACGGTCTTCCCAAGGCCAGGCCACGCTGGGATCCGAACACAGGGTTCTCTCTTTCCGCCACTTCCAGCCTGGCTCACCAAGGCACGGCCCACGCCTCTTCTGATCCTCAAGCCGACCTCATACGTGTCCCCCATCAGGGCCCTACCCCTGCTCAGCATCGGGAGGCCCGTGGATGTCCTTAAATCAAAGATCTTGAGGTGACGAGATCATCCTGGATTTTCCAGGTGGCCCTACACCCAACGACAAATGTCCTTACAAGGAAAAGGTGAGGGGACATTTGAGGCACACAGACGCAGGGAGAGGCCACGTGGAGGCTGAGGCAGAGACTCGGGGGGAGGGGGTGGAGCCACGTGCCACGGAGCGCCTGGAGACCCCCGAAGCTGGAAGAGGCAGGAAGGGTCTCCCCCAGATTAGCTGCTACCCCCCCGGTGTCCTCTCTGCCCTGCCTGCCTGCCCCGCCCAGCCTTGTCCCCAAGTAGTGTCCCCTCAAAACAGACTTGTCCACCGGGAACCTCAGACTGTGATCTTTGGAATAAGGGTGTTTGCAGTTGTAACCAAGGTAAGGGCCTCAAGACGAGATTGGCCTGGATCAGTGTCTGTTGTTCCAGCCCTCCCTGCTCCTGCCGCCCCCCATGCCCACCGCCGGGACCCCCAGCACGGCCACCCTTCCTCCAGCTCAGCTTGGGGGCCTCCTCTGAGCCCTTGGGCCCTGCTCAGAGCCCCCCCCCCCCACTGCTCGGCCAGGCATGTTATTGGGGTTACTCCTGTGTTTGTTTATTGGATATTAATGCCCATTCCCGGCAGCCGACGCTCCCTGGGCTTTGCCACGTTCGCAGGGAATTGCCGGCTGGCGGACAACAAGATAAGATATGTAAGGCCTAACTCGCGGTGACCTTTCTTGTCTCTCCGAAAAGCACTTGCTTCAGAAAAATCTGAGCCGTCATAAATCACCGCGGTTCGGGAGCACATGGGCCACCACTAGCAGCCCAGGTGCATTCATCACGGTTTCAGGGGCTTCGACAGCTGGCTCGTGTTTAAGTTTGCAGGTTGCAGCCCCTCCCCCTGCCACCACCCTCTCTTTAGCCCAGACTTCTCCCCTCCAGCTCGCGGCGTGCCTCTCAGATCTCGAAAGCAGCTCAGACATCACCTCCTCCAGGAAGCCCTCCCTGATGCACGCCCCAAGATGAGTTTGTTCGTGAGAGAGAAATTGGCAGGTGCCGTTGACAAGGTCAAGGCAGGACGGCCTAAGGGTGGTATTTATTTCTCCAGGGGTTGAGCACGTACGACCCCTTTGCACCGTGGGTCTACAATTCGAATCGGGCCCACTGTCTGTTTTTATACCTAAAGCATGACGGAAACTGGTATGCCCGTTAATTTATACATGCCACAAAGCCAAAGATATGGACCACCTGTGCCTTTACAGGAAAGGTTCTCCAACCCCTGACCTTGACTTTGACCTTGAATGCCACCCCACGAATGATCACTCTTTCCACTTGCTGATAAGGTTCAGAGACGGCCGTGGGCTCTCCCCAGGCCACACGGCAGCAACTCCTAGTGCAGGAGGCTGGAACCAGGGGCTTTGCTCCCTCGTAGGGTCTGTGCATCTGACCTGGAAGGCTGACCTCACACAGAGAAAGGCCGCCCGAGACCAAATGCCTCGTGGCAGCAGCGTGACCATTCTGGCCTGGTTCCCTCACAGCTCACCAGGCCAGCCGAGCGGAGCCGGCCTCCTAGGTCTCTCTTCTGTCTCAGACCCGGGGGCCTCAGCTCACAGCGGCCTCACGACGTGGCCTGCCCATTCGTTTCCTGAGTCCCCAGTTCCTCCAGGGAAAAGCTTTCTCGGCCCTGAGCAGCCACCGCGGCAAAGTGACGCTTCCCTTGCTGGCCTCCAGGCCTCCCCACGGAGCCCTGAGGAGGAGGGTTCTGGATAAGCCCCGGGCATGGGACCCGGCGTCCGGCAGGAAAGGGAGGACACCCAAAGGTCACTGCTGAGAGTTTAACGGAGAGGGTGTCTCCAGAGGAGTGTGAAGCATGAAGGACTCCAGCTGGGGAGGTTCAGTCCCCAGAGCCCACCCCATGCAGGGGCAGGACAGACACCAGTGGCTGACACCCAAGGAGCCAAGAGAGGGGCTCCCGGCAGGGGTGGGGCCTCTGGGAAGAGCCCACTCACTGCCCAACGGCAGCCTGCACGGGCAGGGGTCCTGCTGGAGCCTCCCACGGGCCGAGACGGCTAGGAGCCCCTCGGCCCGACCTGGCCCAACCCACCCCCTGCCGGCTCCGCCTGGCCCGCGCCCGCCCCCCCTTGCCCGCTGTGGGGACCCTGAACCACGGTTACCGCCACCGGGGACGCTCCATCCAGACGTGTTCGTCCCACCCCCTGGTTTGCCAAAGCACCTCCCCTGAGAGCGGTCCTCCCTGCCCCCACACTCGACGTGCCCAGGGCATGTGGCTCCTCAGTGGTCCTCCCCAGAGGGCTGCTCCCACCCTGGCTCTCCGTCCTCCCGGACACCAGCACCAGCACCAGCTGCAGCCCCGGGCGCCGTGAGGCCCCGAGGGGTGGCCGCCGCAGCCCGCGCCCGCCAGGACCCCCACCCGGAGGGGGTGGGGTCCCTTTCAGAGCAGCGTCGACTGGCGGCACGGCCGTGTTGCCGGAAGACGGAACAGAACCCTGCACGCAGCCAAGTATAGCCATAGGAACAAAAGCCTCTAAACGCATGTGCCCCCACGCCGGCCGAGGCGGAAGCTCCTGGCACGGCTTATTTCCTGTCCGCAGGTGCACAGTGTCCGGAGAGGCTCCCTGCGCACTGCGCCGGCCCTCCCGTGCCCTCTGCCCTGCGGGGCCACCACAGGAGGGGGACACGGCCCCGGCCTAAGGGAGTCCGCCTCTGTGTGCTTGCCGGACACAAAGGTAGCAAATGCCACATAGTCACTCATTCGTTCGCTCGTTGCGCGCCTACTATGTGCTGGCACCAGCAGGGAGCAGAGGGCAGGCCTGGTCCCTGTCCCGGTGGAGCTCACCGTCCCCAGCGACACAGGGACCGAAAAACACGCCCACCAACGCCACACCACAGCCATGGCTTCAAGATCCCGGTGGAGGGGGCAGGCCTGTGAGCGGCTCTGGGTGGGGGGGGGGGATCTGACCCAGCTGAGCAGGGGTGTGAGCAGAGCGCTGCAGGGGGAGTAGCAGGGGGAACAGCATGGCAGCCAGTGGGAACAGCATGTGCAAACGCCCCATGAGGCAAGGAAGCAGGTAAGCTGGGGAGCGAGGAGGGGTCAGTCTGGGAGCACAGGCTGCCCGAGGAGGCGGGAGAAGCCGAAGAATGTCCTCTTTATTCCTAGAACAAAGAGGGGCCGCTGGACGATCTGGGCTTTGCTGTTTACAGTTTGTGGTGTTTGGGGGGAAGGGGGGGTACAGTCCACTTCACAATGGGAAACAGGAGAACTGTTTGGGGGGAGCAGTGACAAGGCAGGGGTGGGAGTGGGTAGCAAAGGACCCAGAGGGCAGCTTTGACTCCCCCCTGCTCCCACCCCTCCCTCAGCCCCCTCCCCCACCCCCCACTCCCGTCGCCTCCCGACTGATGAGTTCTGCAGGGGTAAGGGTGCCTTAGAGGCCCCTTAGTGTCCCGACCTCAGGACCCACGAACCTGCCTCGGTCCTGACTTGCCGGGAAACCCTTACGGAGCCCGGAGGCTGGTCAGGGGCACAGCAGCCTTGGCCAGACCAGGGGGACACTAACGCGCCATCCAGACCCATCCTGGTGCCCAGATGAGAGATGCAGGTGACAAAATGCAGGTACACAGCCTGCAGGACACTCCAGAGGGATGGTCTCCGCGAAGCCACCTTTGGGGTCCAGGACAACCACAGGCTTTTCGCCCGGGTCTGTTAGCTGGAATTTTCCTAGAGGCCTGGACCTAGTACCTTATGAAATCTTCATGCATATGCAGATTCACGCAAATCGCATGCAAATCACCCCCCGCCAGCCATCAGATGAGGAAGAGCCCTGCCCTGTCCTTCTTCCCTCTGGGGCAGGAGCAGCAAAGACGCACGGCCAGGAGAGACCACATCATCCACCCTCACCCATGGCAGATGGGGAAACCAAGGCCAGGAGAGGCTCATATGTGCCCGAAGCCGCCCAGCGTGTCCAGGGGGAGTTGGCGGGGAAATCCCCAGGCCAGGGCTCCCTCCTTCCTCTTACAGAGTGAACGAGGCTCTCCTCTGGCCACCGCCACGCAGGCCAGGTCTAGACCTGCCGGCAGGTGGAAGGTGACTTTTCAGAGGCTTCCAGGTGCCGCGCGCGGATAAGAAGCAGTAACATTTGCTCTTAAATCTGCTCCCGGACGCCGACAATACCCTCCCCAAATCAAAGCAAGCTCCAAAAATGAAGCATCCACCAGCCCCTGCGTAGATTCAGTGTCACTGCCAAGAAGCAGAGGCAGAATGAGTCTCTTCCTGGGGCACAAGAGAGGCGGGGCACCCCTGCCCGGCCCTGGCTTGGGTGGCTCCTGGGCTGGGGGCTCTGTTGCTGGGGGCGGGGGGGAGGGGGTCTCTTCCCCGCAGCAAACAGATATGCAGGCCCCTTGCTCAGATGAGGAAAGTGAGGCTCCGGGACATGAAGGTCTCACGGAGACCACAAGCAGGGCCGAGGTGGAGCCCGGGCCCCACGGGAAGGCGTGCAGGGGCCTGACATCGGCCTCTCTCAGTTCCCAGGACGGGAGGCCGACGGCAGGACTCGGAGTCAGACAAGGCAAGGCCCCGTCCCGGCTCTGCCGCTGTGGGTCCACCGGGCCTCAGGCTTCCCGTCTGCAAAACGGGCAGAGCAGAGGCAAGCGTGAGCACTCCGTAAGGCCCGGACCTGGACATTGGTGACAGGAAAGAGCCCCTCAGGCGGGACCCCAGCAGTGCCCTGTGCGGCCATCAGCCCTCCTGTGGGTGAGAAAGCCAGGTCCCCAAAGGCTGCCAGCTCTGTGTCCGAGGCATCTCTTTCCCCGTCCTCCACCTGGCCCTTCTAGGGACAGAGACCAAGGCCAGGCCAAGACCCGGACGGGGGGGCCACGAGCTGGGCTCTGCCTCCCCCCACCCTCACCTCCTGCTAAATTCAGTCCCATCCTGTGGTCTCAACGTGGCTCCCCCCACTCGGGCCCACCCACCGGGCAGACCTTCCTTCTGCTCTGTCACTGTTGTCTTCGGAGCCCGTCCTGCGGTGGCCACGGATCTGTGTCTGCCGGGGGACACACACTGGGCCTGGGGGACCCACCTCCTTGCCTTCCCTCACCCTGGTCCCTCCACCTACAGCGCCCTCTCTCACCTAACAGCAAACTCCTGCAGGTGCCTGGGACCAGGTGCTGCCCTCAGCATGTTCCCACAGTCCGGGGCCCCTCACCAGACCCCTCAGCAGCTCCCCTACATGGGGGCCATCTGGGGGTGACCAGCAGTCTCCTTGAGGCCCAGCCTGGCCCGCAGGGGGCCCCCAGCTCCCGGAAGCAGCAATGCCACGTGGCCACCGGCACAGGCCGGGAGGTTCACGCCCCCTCCGCCGTCCCGCCCATCCACGGGAGTGGCTGGCCAGTGTGGCCACTGCGGGACTGGCCCACTCCCAGTGGGTGAACAGCTGGTGCCTCCCTGGTCCTGATGATCAATGATTTGCCAGATCCCCAGGGTTCCCGAGAGGGGAAGTCACCAGGGAGCGGCAAGGTTTCCTGGCGGAAAAGAAAGGACTCAGATTTATGGTCCGGTGAGGAGACGCCGGGGCGGGAGAGCACCGGGAGATGCGAGCCCAGCAGACTGAGCCAGAGAGGCTGGCGCGAAGGGGGAACAAAGCCGGTCCCCGCGGGTAGGCGGTCCCCGGGAGGCTGGCAGGTGAAGGCGCGGAGACAAGATCCCTGCAACGCGAGCACACGCCTGGAGTTCGGCCCGGGCCCCAGACAGAAGCACACGCTCTGCTGACTCAGTCAACACACAGGAAGTTGGGCCAGGAGTGTGGAACTGGGCCCCGGGCGGGAGGCTGGAGGCTGGAGGAGAGAGAAAGCCGAGAACAAGAACCGTGTGCGCCCGGGGTGCCACACGGGGCCACTGCGAGATGTGCATTCAAGCCCCACGATCTCCGAGGGACAGACAGCTGTGGCCCCGTTGTACAGACGGGGAAACTGAGGCTCGGAGAGGTCGCGGCAGGAGTACAACTTGGCAGAGCAGGACGCAAGCCCACATCCGCTGGCGTTGCAGCTGGCTCGAGGGTCTGCCCGTGGGTGCGATACTCACCCCAACCTCCCGAAAGGCCAAAGTCATCTCTGGGGCGGTGCCACGAAGGGTAAAGTGCCCCCTCCATGGGATCCTGTGAGGGCTCCAGTGTGGGCAGATGGCCTGATGGCGAGTGGGGGGGACCCGCTGCAGCCAAGAACAGCTGGAGAGGGAATGAGGCCGCCCACACCCTCACCGGGGCTGGAAGGGGGCTGGCGTACCCCCAGAGGAGGGGCCAGGGGCCACCAGCCAGAAACAGCACCGAGTCCCGGGCTGTGGACGCCTGATCCTGCGGGTCTGCGGGGACCTGGATGTGGGCACCCGCCCCTGAGAGAGGGGCGTGGGGATGCAGACAGAGGGGGACAGCTTCCGGGACAGGCTCTGACATGGGGACACAGGAAAGAAGGCGGTCACAGCGATGGCCAGGCCCTCGCAGCCCCATTACCTGCGGGCACCACCGTTACGTCACATCTGAGATCCCTGCTCGGAACCCTGGGGCCAGAGGGAACCTGAATCAGGAAGGTTTCCGATTTTGGAAGAGAGCCACGGGGCGGGTACCTTGTGTCACACGGCAGCCTGGCGGGCACGCACACTGGAGCTCCGCGGTAAATCCTGACAGTGTCCGTACTGGGCGAGAAGAAGCGCCCAGCACAGCGGCCCAGGTCGAGCACACTACCAAGCCAGCCGTGCGCGGGTTTGTCTGCGGCGTGGTTCGGCTTCGCGTTGCAGGCGAGGTGCCGCGAACTGGCGTGCCCACTTTGCAGACGAGGAAACCGAGGGAGCAGAGCCCTGCCAGGCACGCGTGCGTGTTCCCACAGAAGGACCTGGAGGGCCCGCTGCGGGTCAGCTGCGGGCCGGGCTGGGGCTGATGATACCCAACACACATCCTGCTCTCGGGAGCTCACCATCTGACGGTGGAGACCCCCACCCTGACAGGCGCCTGTGCACACAGCCACGCGTGCACCCCAGAGCACCAACCACGAACGTGGGAGTCAAAGCCACATCACGGCAAGGTGATCCAGCGACGCTCATCTCCGGTAGGGGAAACGTTAAGGATTTCAGTTTGCCAGCAGCTCTGGAGTCAGTAGGGCCGGACGGCGGCCCCAGCCGCCCGGAGTGTGTCGCCCAGGATCTTGCCGCTGCCCTGTTCTGGTCAGAAGGTCCTGTGTCCCCACCTGGACACCGATGTCCAAGAGGCAGAGGTCATCCCCCAAGGTCATGCAGACTTGGCGGGGACGCATCGGAGCGGAGCGCGGTCGGAAGACGGCCCCCTGGTGCCACGGTGGACCTGAGCACAAGGTAGCACGGTGAGGTGGGCACAGGAGCCGTTGGGGTGCAGCGCGGAGGGCCTGCGCGGGCTCGGGGAAGGGCCACCGAGCCAGGGTCTCCGAGGATGGGAGCAGCGGAGGCGGGCGCTCGGTCCCCACATCGGTGCCTGCCGACGGCCGAGTCTGCCTCTCCCCGTCCACACCCACAAAGTAAGGAAACGACCCGTGGGCAGACAGCTGGGTGGCCCCCGTGCCCCCACGGCAGAACGGGTGGAGCTGAGGTGCGTTTACTGCCTGCCCCACGTGCTCCTTTTCAACAAGGGGGCAGGAGGACACCTGGGAAGCCCCGGGACCCCACACCAACACCCTCCAAACTCCCGCAGACCCCCAGCGAGTGGCCACAGGCCTCCGGGAAGAGTGGGGGCCAGGACCGTGGGCGTCGGCTGCGTGGCACGGCGCCCTCGGCCACGGGGGCCCCGCCGCGCCTGGCACCGGCGAGCTCCGGGTCTGAGGACCTGCTCTGGTCTGCCAACAGAGCCACAGACACCGGCTCCTGCTCGCCCCTTCCCCGTCTCCTAGATGACGTACATCAGCCCGCTTCTGGTTGGCTGCCCGGCTGTCTTTCCCTGTGTTCCCAGAGCCCCCTTCACGCCTCCCTGCAAGGCCATCCGTCCCCTCTGCACTGCCCCGCCCTCGCCCGGGGTCCTTGGGGAGCAGCCTGTGGGTTTCCAGCCCTACACCTCGAAACTGTGCCCGCTTCTCTGACCCATTTCCCCTCCCCAGAGCCATCTGGGAACACAGGGGGCCCTCTGGCCAGGGCTTGAGACCCGGTGTCACAGGAGCATGTCCCCGGCCTGGGAAGCCCCACTACCCAGCTCTATGCCAACCGTCCCCACTCTGCCCTACAGGAGCCCCTGCAGGAACCCCGACCAGCTTCCCGGGAGTCTGACCCGATGACGGGCTTGTGGGCAGATCTGAGAAGGACCTACACCGTCTCCAAGGCGCCTGCCCTGTTTGGTGCCTCTGCAGAGTATTCCGGCGGGATCTCGGGGCTCAGGGTCCCCCGTGGATCTCCCAGAAATCCCCCAACCCCAGAGCCATTCCCTCCCAGGACGTGGGGACCCATAGCCTGAGAATTCCTTCCGCTGGCTTCCCGTTAAGTCCCGTGCCTCATCGCCAAGCTGGCTGTGCCCCCACGGCAGGAAGTGGGTTTCTCCTCACATGCTTCTAAGGAGGCCCTGTGACCCTCAGTCCACCCCTGCTCCCACGTCGTACATCTGGTTCCCTGGCGGGGGGTTCCCGTGCAGTGTTCTCTCCTGGGAGACAGAGCACAACGGCAGCCAGGTCCTGTGGGAGCTCCCGCGTGGGTCCCCACTTGACACAGAGGCTGGCTCTCTGTCCACTGGTGGCCATCAGTCCGTGGGGGGACATCCCCATGCAAGGGGGGGTGCAGGGCACCCCCTGGACGGGACAGCAGGGGGCCGTCGGCAGCAGCACTCACCGCCGGGCAGGGTCCCCAGTGCAGAGAGGGGCCCCCACCACGATGAGGGGACAGGCCGAGACTTCCGAGGGAAGTCACGGCACTTCAGCCCCAGAGCAATTGGGTCAAACCATCTCTTAAAGCTCCTTGTCCGGTTCCTTCCTTGACACTGGGGGTTTGTGGAGAGACGCTTGTGACACTAAGAAAAGTTTCTGGACAAATCCCTTGGGGAACATCAGCCCATGGCTCCCAGCTGGAACCACAAGCTGGGGGTCGGCCGGGAGGCTGCCTCGGTGGACAGGAAGGAGGGAGGAGCCCAGCCGGGTGGAGGAGGGAGGACGGAGGACGGAGGACCAGCCCCAGCAGGCCTGTGGCGGTCCACGAGGCGAGACGCCCAGCTGCACCTGGGGGCCTCCCAGGAGGGGCGTGGGCATCTCTGCACCCCAGAGGCCAGCCCCCCTGCACCAGCTGTCTCCCCAGTTCTCTGTGGGAGTCCTGGGGCCACCCGGCCCCTCCCTCAGCTCAGTGCCTTCAGATTTTTAGCCCTTCTGAGTGGGACAAGCTCTCAAGTCCCCAGGCCCAGAGGGCAGGGCATGCCGCGAGGTGGCAGAACAGGAGGCGGGGGGCGGGGGGCCGCCAAGTGCACGCAGACATGCACCACATGGATGCAGACCCCCACTCCTACCCAAGAGTCCCCCTCCTGCCCCCCAGCCCAGGCCGCTGCACTCCGGGGGCAGGTGCGATGGCGGGACCACCTGATGGCCTGGAGGGGCCCTGGCCTGCCCGACGAGGCCGGAGGTTCCTGGACGAGGCCACCAGTCTGACCGCAACACCCTCCCCCCCTTTCCCTGCCTCCCCAGCGTCCCACAATGGAGTCACCATGCACATTAAGCACGGCCACGGCGATGAGCCACGGAGCCACAGAACAGGCCCAGAGCTCAAGGGGACCCCAGCAGAGCTGGTCCAAACCCCTCAAACTTGGACGAGGAGGCGTGGAGGGGGTCCCAGGGCTGGGGCTGGGGTTCTCAGAGGGACGGCCCGGCCTGCAACCAGCTGCACCCAGGCCAATCGGGAGCAGGATTTGTGGGGCGAATAAAGGGACGGCCAGAGCACCGGCTCACTGAGAGCACGAGAGGCCTCTGCCCCGTCCACCCGTGTCCCCAGCACAGACCGGCACCTGAGGGACGGCTGGTGAGGAAGGACAACAGCGAACACTGTGTATTGAGGTGAAACTCACAGACCATAAAATTAACCCTGAGAAAGTGAATGGTTCAGCAGCACTTTCTACACTCACGGTGCCATGTGGCTTCCAATGCTACGTACTTCTGGAACATTCCCATCACCCCAGAAGGAGACCCAGACCACTGCATGGTCCTTCCCCGCTGCCCCATGCCAGCCCCTGGCCACCGCCAGCCTGCCTTCCCCCTGCCGGCCTGCCTCTTCCAAGCAGGAACCTTCCAGAAAAGGCGGGGTGAGCTGGGGCCCATACGGCCCTGCCCGCTGCTGCTCCCACAGAAAATCCCTCCCAAATCTCCCGGTCTCTGGGCTGCCTTTGTTGTTTCCTTCTCTCTCTCTCTCTCTTCCTTGCAAGATAAGATCAAAGAAAGGTCTTAGAAATAAAACACAACACTTTTCTTCCCTGACAGAGTCTACACTAAAGGGCTCAGCCATGAGCCCGCTCTGGGACATCGCTGTAATTAGGGCTGCTGGGGGTGCAGCCCCAGGCAGGCCGGCGCTCTCTCCCTGGTCCCCAGAGCAGCCAGGCTCCCGCCTCCTCCTGTCCCCTGACCCCAGCCTCACCTCTACTGCACCTGTATCCTGCACCTGTCCCCATGTCCCCTGTCTCTCTGCCTCTGTGTCTCTGTCTCAACCCCTTTCCCCACCCCCACTGTGGCTCAGGCCCCGACCACCAGTCCCCGAGGACACAGACCACCCCAGCTCCCACGCACATTCCCATCCCCCCCCGCCCCCTCTCCCCATGAGTGGCCTCCTCAGCTCTGCGCTTCTGGACAGGACCAGTCTGTACCCTCCTCCCAGCTGTGGGACACAGCAGCCCCAAGGCGGTCATGAGGAGGGGCACCAGCCCGGGGCCAGACCCAGAGCTCCCCACAAAGGCAGTCTCGGTGCACAGGGGCCTCGTGGACCCTTGGGCAGCCTCTGCCTGGAGACGCGGCCCCTCCCTGAGGGGGGAAGGCAAGCCCCAGGGACTTCCTGGAGCCCCCGTGGTTTCTGGGTCTATGGGGAGCACTAGGCCTGACCCCTGCCCTTGACAAAGGAGAAACCGAGGCCTGAGGAGGGGTTATGGGTGCCTCTCCTAGGACTGCCCGGAAAGCCGGGTCTCAGGCTGGTCCAGACCCTACCCAAAATGTCCCCACCACAGTGGCTCCCAGGGGCCTGGACCTCCTCACCACCTGCTCCCCAGACCCGGGACCGGGTGTACCTGTTCCTGGCCCCACGCCAGGGGTTCTGTGCTGAAGGCCACCTGATATCCGTGGCTTAGGAACATTAGTGCTTATGGGCCCTTGCTCCACAAAAAATAAATTAAAAATACTTTAGGACCGCGTCGGTACAAAGGCAAAGATACTCACATTACAAAATAAATGTGTTCTCGGACCTAAAATTGTATTCTTTTCTCTTCCTGTTTTAAAGGAAATTAAAGCCTGTCTATGGGCCCCTCAAAGGCATGTGGGCCCAGGCACCGTGCCTGATGGGTAAGTGGCCCTGCCAGGCCTGAAGTCACATGTCCGGAGCCCGGCTGTGCCACAGCATCACTGTCACCGTCCCGGCCTGCCCCTCCATGTTGCCACATGTGACGAGGGCAGAAGGCTCAGCACAGAAAGGCCCGTCCAGCTGGCGGAGGCTTCTGCTCCCCCAGAGGGGCTGGAAGCTGAGGCCGTGGGCCACCTGCCTCTCAGGCCGTGGCGATCCCGGCCCCACACTTGGCTCTGGGCAGAGGGCCTTCAAGCCCTGCGTCCTGGGGCCCGTCTCCTCTTCCAGTCCATTCCCCATCTCAGGTCTTGTCCCTCCGAGTGGCACCGTTCCTTGCCCTCCCCCCCCCCCCCCCCCGCAACACAAAATCCCTCCTTAGCAAAGCACGTCCTCGGCCCGATGGGCCCTGACAAGCCCTGGGTCCTCTGGCCAGGCTGGGCCCTTGGACTACGGGGGCCTCTAGCTCATAAGGAGCAGAGCTGCTGTAGCCGGGGGGGGGGGGGGGGGCTCCCAGGGGAGGGGAAACTGAGTCAGGCCTGGAACATTCCACAGCATTGTGTAGGCAGATCAAGAAGCGCCACCCAGATGGGGCACCTGGGAGGCTCAGTCAGTTACGCGTCCGACTTCGGCTCAGGTCACGATCTTGCAGCTCGTGGGTTCAAGCCCCACGTCGGGCTCCGTGCTGACAGCTCGGAGTCTGGAACCTGCTTCGGATTCTGCGTCTCCCTCTCTCTCTCTCTCTCTCTGTCCCTCCCATGCTCATGCTCTGTCTTCTTGTCTCTCAAAAATAAATAACATGTTAAAAGAAATTTGAAAAAAAAGGAGAGCTGTCCAGAAAAAGATCACCAGCATTTCTTTGGGGACCCTCCCTCCTTCCCTGGGGCCTCCTGACTTGAGCCAGTAGGGGCACCAAATCCTCCTCACCGGAGTGGCTGGTTCAGGGGTGGGCCCGTGCCCCTGTCCCCAGTTGAATCCTGGAACTAAGGAGAGCTATCTTGAAGATACTCTCTATCTGCCATGAACAGCAATCTGGGAGGAGTGAGGCTGGGCCGTACTGGCTCTCACCCTGCTTCCTTGGGAGCCCAAGGATGAACCTAACCCAGAGAAGATTAGAGAAGCAGAGATGGCACACTGAAGCTTCTGTTTGTGCACCTGGATCAAGCTAGAACTGAAGCCTCCTCCTCCCCCGTCTTTCTCTAGGCACGAGGACCCCATGTCGGGTAGGTTCTGTATCCGGGTCCACTGTGCGCTCGGTCGTCCTGCCGTGAGGCCCTTTCGGCCCTGGTGCAGTCAGAGCGCACTCTAAGACTTTATGTGTGGGGTGCCCGGGGTGGCTGGGGCAACAGGGCAGGAGCAGGGAGCTGTAGCCGCCCAGAGACCAGAAACCTCTCTAGGAGCTCAAGACACCGACAGAGCCTGGGAGAGGAGAGGGGGCTCGCGCGAGGGGAGGCGCCACACAGAGGGTCTCCCTAAGACTTCCCGGGGACCCGCTTATTCCCCCCACCACATGCACACACTGCTCCTCGTCACCAAGCCAGTGTTCCTTGTATCCCACAGGCCTCAGCAGCCATACCGCTGATCCTCCTCCAGGCAGCCCTCCTGGATTGTCCTGAGTGGATGGCAAACACAGACTTTCGGGACCTCCTAAGCACCGACTGATCCAGCTTACGTTGTTAAATGTCACCTCATCCCTGTGGCCAGACCGTGATCTCTTGGCTGAGTTTGGGAAGGAAATATCAAGATTCCACCTGTGGCCAGGCTCAGGGCTCAGGATGTGAGGGGGATCGGGGGTCAGTGTCCACAGCACCTTCCTGGCGGGAGAAATTTTACCAGACTAGAAGAAAATCTCATTCTGCGTCTGCTCGAGGGCCTGAGGCCTGCTCGGCCCTGCCTCGGCTTCCTGGCACCCCCCCCCCCCGCCCAGCTGAGGCGCCCCCTGGGGCCCCGAGAAGGGAGGAGAAGCAGGCTGCCACCCCTCCCAACACATCGCCCCAGACACTGCACACTGCAAGCTCCAACCCATTTTCTCTCCTTCTGGGAACTGAGTTCCAGATAACCTGTGAGAACCTCAAAGAGTTGGCCACGACCCTCACAGACCCCGGAGCCACCTCTGCAGCGGGTCCACACCGGGAGAACCAAGGCTCCCGCGAGCAGGTGCCCAGGCACTGGCCCCAGGATCCAGCTCCCTCGCCGACCCGACGCCTGGTGCCTCGGTGCGCCATCTTCAGAAGGGGGCTGGCCAAGGGCTCCGAGGTGGCGTGAGCCGGTCCCTCTCCTTGGAGGAGAGGGGCTTCTGACCCAGCCCATCTGGGGGCTCCTGTCTCCGGCCCAGCCCTCCCTGCAGGGCCCCAGACCCACACATCCCAGCTCCCGGCTGGGTGCTCCCCAGATTCAGCCTGGCCAAAGCCAATCTCTCCGGGCTTTGCGGGGTCTCCCGGGAGTGGGGTCAAAGAGCTCCAGCTCGGAGCCAGGAGGACCCGGGTCCAAACATGGTTGTCCCTCCTCCTGGGTGACTCGACAAGAGCTTGTTTGGGGCTGTGGGAGCATCCTCCACGAACAGTGACGAGCGTCCGGGCAGACACTGGGCACACAGAAGCCTCTTGAGGAACAGCAGTGGCATTGACAGCCACTGGTGGCCCCTGCACCCCAGGCCAGAAGATCAGCACCTCCCTGACTTCTAGCCCACGGGTCCTGGCTCTCATCTCTCTGCCTCCGGTGTGAATCTGCGTGAAACCACAGCATTGCCTGTTGAGGCCTCCTGCCCGGTCCCTGCCCGGCTGCCCGGGGTCTGTGCAGCCCTCGCCTGCCCTTCAGCCATCCGCCAGGCAGCCGGGCACCTCCTTCCCCGTATAATCCGGCCACGTCTCTTCAGCTGCACGCAACATGGGTCCAGGTGTGGGGTCAGCAGAATGGCTGCTGGCTGCCTCGGACACCCCGAAGAAATATTTTGGAGGCAAAGGAGAATCACTGTCCCAGAAAGGGACACTTGACAATAGAGGACGATAATCCCAGGGCAAATGCTATGGGAACCCACAGAAGGCAGAAATCACCTCTCCCTGGAGGTCCCGGCAGGCTCCCTGGAGGAGGTGGCCTCGGGATGGGTGGAGAGGGACGACGGGTGGGGGAGAAGTCAGGCGAGTTTGAGTTTTCTCAATGCGGGGATCCTGGAGAGAGGGAGAAGCCAGGCCTCGGCTGGTAGAGCTGCAAGGTCAGGGTTATGGGGTCATAATGCGGGGTCACGAGGCTGGGGCTTTGCAGAGGACAGCTCGCAGAATACCCCGTCAGGAAGTCGGGCATCGTCCAGTAGGGGACGTGGGGCCACAGGCGGGATGTGTCACCAGATCTGGGGTCGGGAGCCACCCCTGTCGGCCTGCAAGGTGAACGGGCTCTTGACCATGACCCGCCTGTCCCTTCATGGCTCAACCGTCCCCCGGCCACCTTCCACACACCACCCCGCCCCCCCTTCACCACCTCTGCTGAAAAGCCACCTTCTCCCAGAGGCCCACCCTGACCGCCCACCGAGAGAGCCGAGCGGGACCTGCTCCCTATTCTGGGTGCCAGGCACTGGGGGCGTTAGGTTCCTATTTGCTTCTGGCCTGCATCCCATGGGGCGTGGGAGCAGTGGTTCCCACACCAGCTCCACCCGGACCCTGAGCCAATAACCTGTCCTCGCCGTGCCCGGCTTCCCCATCCGCGGGGTGGCGTGTGAGGCCTCACCAAGGGAGGGACCCCAGGGACCGAATGTGACCACGTTCACAAAGCGCTGACACCAGGCCGGGCACATGGTGAGAGCCTTACGAAACGAGAACACAGTCCTCTGTCCTGCTACAGTCACAGCTGTCCGGAGCAGGGGCTTTCTGCGGTCCCCTGCAGAATCCCAGCACCACAGCCGTCACCGGCCCACGGAAGTCCCCGGGAATGGACAGAGCCCCGCTCTTGGAATCCCGAGACGGCAAGATGTCCCCACACCAAGAAAGGCTCCGGCGTGCCAGCCTGCGTGTGGGGGAGGGGCAGGGGCTCGGTGACCTGGGGCCCTCTGAGCTGACCCTCATCACTCATGGGACCCAGACCCTCGGGGAGCAGCAGGCTACGACCCCAGCAAGCAGCCTGCACGGGGCCTGGCCTCGCAAGCCGTCCGAGGGTCCTGGAAAAGCCGCTCCCTCCCCGACACGCAGCCTGGCGTGCCTTCCTAACGGGACCTCGAGCCGTTTGATACGACGTCTGCTAAAAAGTAATCGCGCCCTAATTTATTCAACTTGTCAGCTTCCATCTGCCACCCAGAGCTCTGAGCAAGAGTGTTGGGGTTTTTGGAAGGGAGCCCCGAGCCTCCTCACCCCAGGGTTGTTTCCTGGAGGGAGCCCAACATGATTGTTCTCCTCCAAGGGGAGGCTGCTGGGGGGAGGGGGGGGGAAGGGGGCAGGGGACGACGCGGGCCAGGCAGGGACCGCCTGGCGTGTGAGAGGCAGATGGGCCCTGGGTGCCCGGAGAGCAGGCAGGTCAGCCCCTCCCCCCAACAAATGGAGAGACTGAGGCCTGGGGACAAGAGTTCTAGTGCCAAGAGCAGCTCCGCCCAGGAGTGAGGTCCTCCTCTGGAGGCCACGTGGCATTTGCCCCCAGAGACCTGACTCCAAGTCCCAAGGACACTGTTCAGAGGGCTGGCCCCTTCAGCAAGCCACCTGGTCACTTTGTGCCTCTTTATTTGTGAAGTGCAGTGAGGGGAGCAGACACCCAGGCCCTGGGCATGGCAGGTGCCCCAGAAACACGGAGCTTCATTGGCAATGACTGTCATTCAATCAAACATTTGCAGACAGAACCAGGTCTGGGCCCTGAGCCTTCTAAGGGACGTCTGTCCCCAGGCCTGGGCCCCCATGGACTGAGCCTTGGGATCTTAGCACCTCGAGCTGGGGAGGGAAGTCCCACCTGTCCCCAGGGCAGGACGTCTGTGAGTCCGGAGACCCTAATGCAGCCCCACCAGCGTGTAATTATGCTTTGATGAAAAGACAACAGAGGGGGGCCCCGTGGTCCTTCAGGGAGACAAAGGCTGTGGGACCTGTGGGGAGCTGGGAAAGGCCACACGGTCCCTCGGCTGGAATGTCCACCTCTAATCCCCCCCAACCCTCAGGGCCTCACACTAGAGTCCCCGCCTCCAGGAAGCCTTCCCTAATGCACATTCACTTCCAATGCGCATCTGCCCCCCCCACCCCCCGCCGGGACTCTCTCAGCACACCCGCCCTCTTTCAGTTCCTCTTCTGGGGTTATGGCAAGACTCACAGAGCTGTTTTGCCTCTGTGCCACCGCACAGACTAGTCACTATGCCCCGAACACCGCTCCATTTCTCTTCCCAACAAGCTTGTACTAACCCTCATTCCGCAAGTCCGGGGTCACCTCCACAGGGAAGCGCGCCTTTCTGGGCCCCCATGAGTACCTGCTAGAACTGCTCACTGAGGCTCCTGTCTCCTTCAAGGACTGCTGTGTCCCCTACTCGCTACCTCCTGCCACAGGGCCAGGCACAGGGAGGTGCCTAATAAATGCTTGCTGCTTGAAGGAAGGAAGGACTGGGGCCCACAGAGCATCTTGGGCCCCCCCAACATGTGAAGCAAGGCCCCCTCATCACGGAGAGCAGCCATCAGCACAACCCCCGGGGCTGAGTCACACTCAGACCCCAAAGTTGTTTCCATCTTGTGACACCCAGACGGAAATAAGCAAGGTCACCATAACAGGGCTGGGGCAGGGCACCGGGCTCCGGAAGCAGCAGGTACCCCCGGGGCCTGCAGCCGTCGGTCTCCGTATCCACGAAGCACCTTCTGGTATGAGGAGCCTGGGGGTTTTCTCTAGAAGCCCCCCACTCAGAGGGCCCCTGTGCTCAGGGCAGGGGACTAAAACAGCAATCTGCCACGCGGTTTCCCGTCAAACAGAGAGCTCAGCTGTGCCCGGAGGTAGAGGGTAGGGGGTACAGGAGGACTCCCACCTGGACCACCCGCTTTGTGTCCCAGCTGTGAGTCCACAGAGTGCCTGGAATCTGCTTCTTACCACTGTGGGAACTGTGACCCCCATAGCAGCTCAGTTTCTCCATCTGTAAAGGGGAAAAGACACCTTCCCCTGCTCCTGCAAGGGTGGGGAAGAGCCCTTGAAGAGCAGCCAGAGCTCTCAGCACAAGCTGGTGGGCCCTGCCCTCCCAGCCTCTCCCCGCCCTGGCCTCCCTCTCCCAGCCCTGGCCTCCCAGCCTCTCCCAGCCCTGCCCTCCCAGCCTCTCCCAGCCCTGCCCACCCAGCCTCTCCCAGCTCTGGCCTCCGGGCCTCTCCCAGCTCTGGCCTCCCTCTCCCAGCCCTGGCCTCCCAGCCTCTCCCAGCCCTGGCCTCCCTCTCCCAGCCCTGGCCTCCCAGCCTCTCCCAGCCCTGGCCTCCCTCTCCCAGCCCTGGCCTCCCAGCCTCTCCCAGCCCTGGCCTCCCTCTCCCAGCCCTGCCCTCCCAGCTTCTCCCGGCTCTGCCCACCCAGCCTCTCCCGGCCCTGGCTTCCCAGCCTCTCCCAGCCCTGGCCTCCCTCTCCCAGCCCTGGCCTCCCAGCCTCTCCCAGCCCTGGCCTCCCAGCCTCTCCTGGCCCTGGCCTCCCAGCCTCTCCCGGCCCTGCCCTCCCAGCCTCTCCCAGCCCTGCCCACCCAGCCTCTCCCAGCTCTGGCCTCCGGGCCTCTCCCAGCTCTGGCCTCCCTCTCCCAGCCCTGGCCTCCCAGCCTCTCCCAGCCCTGCCCTCCCAGCCTCTCCCAGCCCTGCCCACCCAGCCTCTCCCAGCTCTGGCCTCCGGGCCTCTCCCAGCTCTGGCCTCCCTCTCCCAGCCCTGGCCTCCCAGCCTCTCCCAGCCCTGGCCTCCCTCTCCCAGCCCTGGCCTCCCAGCCTCTCCCAGCCCTGGCCTCCCTCTCCCAGCCCTGGCCTCCCAGCCTCTCCCAGCCCTGGCCTCCCTCTCCCAGCCCTGCCCTCCCGGCTTCTCCCGGCTCTGCCCACCCAGCCTCTCCCGGCCCTGGCTTCCCAGCCTCTCCTAGCCCTGGCCTCCCTCTCCCAGCCCTGGCCTCCCAGCCTCTCCCAGCCCTGGCCTCCCAGCCTCTCCTGGCCCTGGCCTCCCATCCTCTCCCGGCCCTGCCCTCCCAGCCTCTCCCAGCCCTGCCCACCCAGCCTCTCCCAGCTCTGGCCTCCGGGCCTCTCCCAGCTCTGGCCTCCCTCTCCCAGCCCTGCCCACCCAGCCTCTCCCAGCTCTGGCCTCCGGGCCTCTCCCAGCTCTGGCCTCCCTCTCCCAGCCCTGGCCTCCCAGCCTCTCCCAGCCCTGGCCTCCCTCTCCCAGCTCTGGCCTCCGGGCCTCTCCCAGCTCTGGCCTCCCTCTCCCAGCCCTGGCCTCCCGGCCTCTCCCAGCCCTGGCCTCCCTCTCCCAGCCCTAGCCTCCAGGCCTCTCCCAGCCCTGGCCTCCCTCTCCCAGCCCTGGCCTCCCAGCCTCTCCCAGCCCTGCCCTCCCAGCCTCTCCCGGCCCTGCCCACCCAGCCTCTCAAGGCCACACAGGCTCCCAGCCCTGATGACAACCTTATGGGTCAGCGGGGGTCCTGGAATCCACTCCCCCAGTCCCAGTTTCAAGCTCGAGCTGGCTCACCCTAGTCCCCACCGCTGTGGACACCCTGGCCAGCCTTAGGCCAGGTCCATCTGAAGGGGTGGCTCAGGCAGAAACACCTACCTGCTAGGGCTGTTAAATGGCTAGTGAAGTTTAATACCCAGAAAATAGGTTTTAAATTGATTAAAGTTTATGGCCAGTGCCGGCTCCATAATGATCCCACCACTGCTTCCCTCCCTGCCCTGCCTCCCCCTCCCCGCCGTGCCGGCATTTCTCTCGGGCTGCGGCACAGACCCCATCACCAGAGTGCCCCTGGAGTCTGTAAAAGCAAGGTCAAGAGTCGGTGTACCCGCAGACAGCAAGTCATTGCCTCCCCGAGGGACTGTAGGGATTCCACCTGACCCGCTGTTGGAAGAAACATGAAGATCCCATCTGCGCGGGTCCGAGCACAGGCTGGGCATTTCCGGGAAGGAGTCCTGAGCGGCTCCGACCTTCCTCCGACGCATCTCCGGCAAACTGACCCCAGCTGTGCACTCGGACCCGGACCACACCTGTCTCCCAGAAAGGAAGGTTAGGACCCAGAGGCTGCCATTAGGCTAGGTCCTGGGAGCTGTTGGTACCAGGCAGGGCCCCCTGGCAGGGGACTGTGTGCGGATCAGGAGCCTGGACGTCCTAGCCCCCGGGGAAGCAGCTGGGCAGCAATGTGCTCCTAGCAGGGAAGAGGGAACGAAGGTCAGGTAAGTTCTTCCCAGAAGGCCAAGGCTGCAGCTGAAGGCAGGGGAGGGTGAGGAGGACAGAAGCTTCCAGACCAGGCTGGGAGACCCCAAGCAGGGTAGCCATGGGCCCCACTGAGGACTCCGGCTCAGGGGATGGGAGCTACACAGAGTGGAGTCAGCAGCATGGGGAAGGCAGAGGGGAGGGGGAGGGAGCATGAGGTGCCAGGGGGCTTCCAGGTGGTGTCTGAAGCGGGGGCGCCCAGGCTAGTGTCAGGGGCTCGGGCAGGACAGTGGGCCGTGGAGTCACAGACATGGGGGAGCTCCCACAGAGCAAGGATTTGGGGGTCCCCTCCAGGCTCTGTGGTTGAACTCCCGGTTCAGGAGAGGAGACCGGATGGAGGACGGAGTCCCAGGACCAGCCCCAGTTAGGACCAGCAGCGGAAGAGGAGGCTGGAACACAAGAGGGGAGCAGTGGCCACGGAGCCGAGGAAACTCTGGAGCGCACCAGGGACACCGAAGGAGGGAGGGTCCGGACACCCTGAGACGCTGCCCACAGAGGCACCTGCCTCACCCCCCACCCCAGGCCAGGCCCCAGGGCAACTTGGGCAGGTGCACAGGACGTGCTCAGCCGGAAAGCCTCTGCGCCTCGGTGCCTGTGTCCGTGTGCAGGCGGGTTTGCAAGAGCGCAGCCGGCAGAGGTTGGTGCTGGTAACCAGGGCGTCGCCAGGGCTCCCAGTTTAGACCTCAGCAGACTGAGAAACAAACTTGCCGTTGAACAAGGCCTTTCCCCCAAATCCCCCCTCCCAGCCCCCGCGTGCTGAGGACAGGGCTGTGCTTTGCCGCCGGGCCACCAACCTCGCCCCCCAGCCCAAGCCCGGCCGTGGTGCAGATAAATACTGGCTGCCACAGGGGCTCAGTGTGTCTCTTGGGGGCTCCGTTTTCCTCGGAAACCCCAGTCGTCCCTCATGACCCCCTAAGAGCTTCGTGGATCGTCCAGCTCCCGTGACTCATCACCCACTGAACCCAACCGGCCTCTGTACAGGGACCTCCTCACAGGACTCACGGTCCCCTTTACCTTTGAGAAGCTTCGCTATAAACACGCAAGAGGGACCGCATGAGCCAGCCTGGACAAGGTGAGAATTTCAGGGAGAGCTGAGGCCGAGGGGGTCAGGCCCGTGGGGTGCGTCCTTCCCCGGAGCTGGGCTGTGGTCCCGCTCTGCCCTTGGCTGCGTGACCCAGGAAAGCTGTCCAGCCTCTGAGCCCCAGCCATCTCTTCTGGAAGAATGGGCTAAGAAGGGGTCATTCGAGGTATTGGGGGAAGCTTCCGTGGGTGAGCCCCATCCCTCCTGGGATCTCTGACCCCACAGCTGCACCCAGGTCAGCACCTGGGTCCTAGGCAGGAGCCTCTCCCTTGAACACCAGGTCTCCTCCCCCTGTGCTGCCTCTGGCCAGCAGGCTTCAGGCTGCCCAACCCAGGCTGGGCCCCTCCACCGTCCTCCAGGACTTGGGGCCCAGAAAGCCTTCCCGTCACCTTGTGTTGGTCCCACCTGAGTATTTCCCATGGCTTGAGGCCTCTGTGTCCCAGCCCACACCTGCACTGCCTCTTTCTGAGGGTCTCCCAGCCCCACGATGGCGACAACATGGCTGTCAGTGCAGGATGGGAAATGTGGCTTTGGGACAGGTAGACAGTCTCTCTGAGCAATAGCTGCATAAAATGATGGAGGGACAGCACCACCTTCCCCCAGCAGCAGCCTCAGACGCCTGCCTCACAGCACAAACCCCAGGGGATGTTACTGAGGAAGATTCTAGGTCAAATAGATGTTAGAAAACACTGCCTGCAATTTCCTCTCTTGGAAAGACACAAGGGACATAAGTGTAAGAACAGCAGGAGAGACACCTGTTCAAACATATCTAATCCAATGATGCCCAGATGTCCCCCTGAGACCACAAGTACCCAGGAGCCTCCCAGGGCACCAGTGTAGACAACTCCCCCCTCCACCACCCCTGACCTGGCACTGGATGGAGCCCCTGGATCCCCGAGTGGGTTGCAAACCTCAGAGAGACCCCTTCACACCCCGGGTCCCACCTGGGGCTCGGCAGTGGGGTAGCGAGAAGACCTGACACTTTTCAGGGAAGGGACTGGCCCGAGACCCTGCTGTCCTCCCTCAGGTCTGTCCCAGCACCAGCCACTGCACTGAGAGGGCCACAGTCTCCCTGCGACCTCTGCTTCCTCTGTCACCCATGCCCGCTGGCCCCTCCTCAAATCAGCTTTCCGGAAGATTCCCATGACCTCCCCAGACAGTTCCCCTCTGGCCTCCTGCCCCCTTGCTGACCCTGCCGTCCTCTGGGACATGAAGGACTCTGCCTCAGCTGGAGTCCCCAGGCCACACAGGCTCCAAGGATCTCCAAAGAGGAATCATCCCTCCCAGAGGTGACTCAGAGAACACACGGTCCCCAAGGCTCTGCCCAGGACGGAGAGAGAATTACAGCCCCTGTTTTATGAGGACACATAAACGCCCTGCGTGTTTGATGCTCCCTGCTACCGTCACGCTGTCGTTAAGAGGAAGGGCCATATTTCTCTCCGTCTCCCCATGGGACCCACTCCATGCTTGGCATGGCCGGGTCATCCATCTAAGTAGGGCTGCCTTCCGAGACCTGTTCCTCCAAAGCTGGTGCCCAGAGCCCAACCTGGCCTTGCAGCCAACCTCCCTCCCTGCGCCCAGACCACAGGGGCCGGGAGGAGGAGGAGGAGGAAATGCAGGCCCTGTGCTCTGGAAGCTTCCCTGCTCCGACCACCACCGCCTACCAGCAGCCCTTGAGGACTTTCACAGCATGCAGCAGGCGGGTTGTTTGCAAGGTGAAATCTCACTCGGGGGGAGGTCTCAGTGCCCAATTCACAGAGGAGGACACTGAGGCTCTGAGACCACAGGGCACACAGACAGGACCGCTGGAGGGATGTTCTCCACATTGTGGGGTTGCTGGGACACTTGGGGGAGCCCGAGCATAAGGCCCCACTTTACCGACGCGGCAGACAAGGCTAAGAGAGACTGAGGGCAGGCCCAGCCGCCCAGCCGGCACATTCACACCTACACCGTCAGTTGGACAGATCTGCCCCTCACCGCTGCCATGAGCAAGGGGTTGGCCAAGTTCAAGGGAGGGGTCACCTTGGACACACAAGACCTTGTGTCTCAAAGGCCATAACTCAGGAGTAGAGCACAGCAAAGTGCCCACCTAGAAATGGAAGGCTGGGCATCTGCCAGCCCACTCCAGCCCCCACAGGCGGGGCCTTGCTCCGCAGTGTGAATGACCCCACCTTCCTGGC
The DNA here is from genome assembly GCF_027475565.1 of Acinonyx jubatus. Lineage (NCBI taxonomy): Eukaryota > Metazoa > Chordata > Mammalia > Carnivora > Felidae > Acinonyx > Acinonyx jubatus. Next base: position 2,500,657 of record NC_069394.1, read on the forward strand.
TGCCCATATGCATGGCTGACGGTCCTGTGGCCTCCAGGAGAGCCAGGCAGAGAGGCTGAGACACCACGGGAGCCTTGGTCGTGCCCTGGCCAAGAGGGTTCTTCCTTTGCTTGTCCTCACACAGACACAGCTCATGGAGACCCCTGAGCTGGGCTCCTTCACCCACCTTCCTCCCTCAGCCCTGCACGTGGGCCTGCCCACCCAGCATCACTGCTCAAGGGAGCCTTGTTGGATGTGGGTGCTCCGTCCCTCCCAGTGGTCCTCTGGCAAGCATCTGGCTGTCTGGCATCTCTACGCCTGCAAAGTCCCCGTGAACTGCCTGCCCACCTGGCCCCTTACCCCTCGCTGTTTCCCCTGGCATCGCGTTCCCTTTCTGGCCCACAGCACATTCCCGGCTTCTCGTGGTGCTGTCCGTGGTGCTGACCGGCGGAGCCCCTCGCCTTCCATGTAGACCACTGGGTCCGTCCCTCTCCTGGCCCCAGGAGTGAGGGGCGGTAGCCTCCATAATCAGCCCCAGGCATTCTAGAAACAGGACTTGGCAGCAGCCATCCTCAAAGCCCCTGGACCTCACATCCTGGAGTGGTCCTTTCTATAGGGTCAAAAAAACAAGTGAGAGCACAGGATGGCTGCCCGGCCCGGCTTTCATCTCCGTCTCCAGGGGCACGTGCTGTGCAGAGCATGCGTGTCAGTGACAGATCAATGTCTCTTTGAGACTATAGCAGAGCCTCTGTTGATATTAGGGAGCCTTGCTCTTTTACAAAAGGATGCAGAGGTCAGTTCCTTTTCAAAGCCCCAAAGGGGAGGCTGTGACCACAGCTTTTAGAAGAAGGGTAACACAAACATCAGATGCAGAGCCAATTAAATGCCAGGAGCCTTTTATATACTGAGCACCTTACGTTCATGAACTAATTGTAAACTCACAACAATAGAAATGGCCCAATTTACAGGTGGGGAAACTGAGGCTCATAGAGGTTAAGGAACTTGCCCGAGGCCACACAGTGGTGAGTGGAGGAGCCAGGGCTTGAACCCAGGCAGCCAGGCTTGAGGACACATGTTCTCATCACACCAATGACCCAGCACATCTGGGACCTGGTCAGCCAGCTGCCATCCAGCACCCCTGACAGAGCCAGAGCCAAAGGGACCCCAAAGACACACCTCATAGCTTGGGACTCAAGGCATCTTGGTGCACAGTGGGTTGTCCCCAAGCTAAAAGGTGCCTTCACTCACATTAGAGGGCTGGGAGCATCCCTTGGTTGAGGCCAGTGGGCCCCTTAGTTTCTGGTGGGAATTTGCAGGGCTCTTGGTTCCTAAGCTGGCTCAGCTTCAGACAAAGAGATCTCTGGGGGCCTCTAACCCAGGCAACCAGTGGCGGGGGGCATACCAAGAAACACAGAGGCCCAGCAACCACACGTCACCTCACATGGCTGGAGAGCACAGCCCCAAGCTTAGGGGATATCCCGAGTCAGGTGGGACTCTCAGTACAGGTGCACAAAGTCTGCTCCAGGCGGAAACTCCAAGAGGGCGTGGGGTGGGCAGTGATTCCCCCACCGGGGGAGTGTCTGTCCCCCTCCCCCAACCAGAGCGTGGTATGAGCAGCCTGAGTTGGGATTCAAGGGTGCTGGTGGAGGATGGAGCTGAAGCGCTGGGGGGCCTGTCCCCCAAGTTCCTCCAGGCCCAGTCTGAGGACCAGGGCACTAGGTGCTACAGATGACACTAGGGAGAAGAGAACACTTGTCTGCCTTCCAGGAAACAGAGACAGGCACTACAGGGCTGGGTGAGCGAGTCGGGCTCAGGGGTGCCAGAACGGGGTAGAAGAGAGAAGTTACCGAGGTCCAGGCCCTGGGCTGGTGCCAGGCGGGTGCAGGTGGGGAGCCACTGGTGATCTTAGAGCAGAGAGATAGCAGCACAGTGGTCTGAGCAGGTGAAACTGACTGTGAGGGGGTAGAAGGGACAAGTGAGACTGGAAGCAGAGTGACCGGTAGGGACACTGCAGGGCTGTCCTGGAAAAAGACACAGTGGCGGGCCCTGGGCAGCACCGTGGAGGGGAGAGGCTGCCTGCATCACAGCCCCAGCTTCCCACAGACCCCGTGGAGCAAAGCTGTCCTGCAAGGCTGGCTCCCTGGACTGGACCTCACGAGGCATGGCCCCAGACCAGAAAGTCATCAGGAGATGCCAGCGCTGCCTGTCCAGTGAGGCCTGGGGAGCCCCAACTGTGCACCTGCTGGCCTGCCACTCAGCCAAGGCTCCTGGGGGGCCACCAACCTGGCCACCCTGGCTCCCAAGGGGTCTGGCTGCCACCCACACAGCAGGCTGGAAGTTGGGAACCCTGTCACCCAGAAACACAAACCCCTCTGCTCCCATCACCAGCCCATCTGTGGCCCAGGAAGAGAGCCCCGAGCTCTGGCCCCTCCCTGACCACCCGACGTTTCCCAACCGCAGCTTGCCATTCTCAGACGTGGGGAAGCACGGCCGCCTCGGAGCGTTTGCGAATCAGGGTGGTGGATGCCGCACACACGACGACATCCGGCCCACCCCTCGTTTTACCCAGCTGCGTGCACATCTGTCTCCAGACCTCCGACTGTCTTCTCTGCTGGAAAGTGCACGACCTCGCTGCCAGGCTTCTCCACCTCCCAGCTGTGCACATGCCCTCCTGCAGGAGTGCCCCCCTCTCCTCGTTTGCCTGGACAGCTTGGGCAAATCTTTGAGGCTCTCCCTGACCCCCACACGGGAACAGCTTCTACTCCTCCAAGCCCCCTGGGTGCTGTGTCCCCATCACCCCCTATCACCACCCAACCTCAGCAGGTTTCAGGCATTTACAATCTGCTTGGTTAGTTCATGAACAGGTAAAAGACATCTTCCAGCCACAGCGTGCAATAGAACCTTCTAGAAACACGGCCACGCCACCCTGGGGATCAGTGGCTAACAAAAGTGTGGCTCATGGCCTATCTTTTTTTTTGTTTTAAGTTTATTTATTATTTTGAGAGAGACAGGGACAGTGTGAGCAGGGGAGGGGCAGAGAGAGAAGGAGAGAGAATCCCAAGCAGTCTCCTCGCTGTTAGCACACAGCCTGACAGCTCGATCTCCCGAACTACAAGCTCATGACCTGAGCCGAAGCCAAGAGTTGGACGCTTGACCAACCAAGCCCCCCTCCGGCACCCCAGCTCAATGCCTGTCTTGGGAGGGTTTCCTGTATGTCTACTTCATGTTGAATATGCTCCCCCACCTCACTTTCTTAACTAGAACTTGGGCTGGGCCCAGACAGATCATCCTATCAAGCTGTAATATTTTTAAATGCAAAAGATCAATTTATATGTTAATTATACTGGAATTAAAATTGAAATTTTTTTAAGTTAAAAAAAGATCTATTTAGAAGTTTTATGTATCTCTAATGCCGACATGGTACTAACAATGTACCCAGAATTTTAAGTGCTTGACTTGAATTAACACCTTTGATCCTGAACAAACAGTCCTGGGAGGGAAGGTGTTATAACCATCCCCATCTTACAGATGAGGAAACTGAGGCACAGAGCTCGTGTGACCTGCCCAAGGTGGCAGAGCTACGAGCAGCTGAGCCAGGATTTGAGCCCAACCACACACTGGGTGTCAGGTTATGTGCACAGGTGAGCTGAAGTCCCCACCCTGCCCACCCTAGGTCCTTTCCTACCTCTGTCCCTGTGCCCACACTGCTGTTTCCAGGCTGGAAAACCCCTCTTTACCTTTCAAGGCTCAGGTAAATGCCCCTCAGTGAGCCCTTCCCCCTCCTCAACCAGTAGTTGCTTCACCAATCCAGCCCCCATATCCATAGCCCACCAAACACACCTCACTGGCTGCAACACAGAGTTAAGGGGTGGGAGGGATGTTTCACTCTACTGACCCCACCATCCAACTGGAATGGCCTCCAGGGCAGAGCTCATGTAGACTGTTCACTTTCGGATCCCAGGTGCTAGCACAAAGCAGGAACTTGGTGAATACTTGCTGAAGGAATGAGTGTTGGCTGGCTGGCTGGCTGGCTGGCTGGCAGGATGGATTGATGGGTGGGTGCATGGAAGGAAGGAAGGAAGGAAGGAAGGAAGGAAGGAAGGAAAGATAGAGGGGTGGGTGAGTAGATTGATGGATGGGTAGATAGATGATGGATGGATGGATGGATGGATAGACGGCTGGATGGTGGACGAGTGATGGATGGATGGATGAATGGAAGAATGGGTAGGTGGATGGGTGACTAGGTGGATGGATGGATAGATGGATAAATGATGGATGGATGGATGGGTGGGTGAATGGATGAGTGTTTAGAACACAGAAGTCTGAGCGAGCCTCAGTGGAATGCTAGGCAGGTAGAGTCAGCATCTTGCAAAGACCTGGTACCCAGTGGTTGCTGTGGGTACCTGTGTGTGAGCGTGTGGCAGGGTCGATGCAGGAACTAATCACATTGGCACTCTGGGCTGCTCATTAACCATATAGGAGCAATTTGCTGCTGTCCTTCCCATACATGGCCATCATTTCTGTCATTAAAAACATTAATAATGACAGCAGACATCCTTCCCAGCGGGAGCCCTACTTGGGGCCACTCCCTGTGTCGCACCGCATTGGATCCCTGGCACTGTGCTCTGCCCTGGATCCCTCTCGGAAGCGAGAAAACTGAGGGCAGGGAGGGCTGAAACTCCATGGATTCCTCTGACTGCGCATGGCTATACCCGGGGAGACCTGGGATCAATCCCACCCACCCCCGGCAGTGTGGCCCAGCACGGGGCATCAGCCTCCCTGCCTGTCTCTTTGCTGGTAAATCAGATGCGGTGCTGTGCAGAGGAGCGGCCGAGATGAGGTCCCTGACACCCTGCCCGGGCCTGGCCGGACACAGGCCTGGGATCAGTGCCACCCCTCACCCACCCTCTAGGCCTTGGGCAGAGGCCCCGGCGCTGTCCGTGTGCCAGGAGGGAGCAGTGTGTCCAGGAATAACAGATAACGCCATCAGGGGCCAGAGCGGCTCCAAGCTTCCAGCGGAGAGAAATGAGGCTGTCAGGCAAGGGGGGCCCCGGGCTGCGGGCCATGATTAGCAGGATCGAGCAGCCCACATGCTGCAGCAGAAGGTGCCAGAAGATGATTGCTTACAAAATGTACCAATTACTGCCGCGCCCGCCTGCCCGCCCCCACCACTGGGCAAATAAACACATCAGCTGCCAGCCTGCACCAGCCCAGGTTTGGCGAGGGCCCGGGGGCCAGCGGCGCAGGTGGGAGGGGGCTGGGAAAGCCAGGTCCGAGCGTGCGGGAGGCCACTCCTGTCCCCGTGAGCCCTCGGCAGCAGACGGACAGCCGGCTGGTCCCGGAGCTGGCGTCTTTGCCCAGGGAAATGTCTAAGAAAGATACGGGGGAAAGGCCAGAGGCAAGTGCACAGGCTCCTCCCCCCAAGACCCCCGTTGAAAGGCCGCCCCCACTGAAGCTGGGAGATGGGTTCACTGAGCTGTGCCCACGTGACTTGGCCTTCAGGGCCACCAGCTGCGCCCCACACGGAGGCGTGTGTGCGTGTGCATGTGTGTCTGTGCCCATGTGTATGTGTGTGTGCAGGTGTGTGCACATGTGTGTGTACAAGCACTTTTTCTGCACCACCAGCCCAGAAAGGAGTGCGTGAGTGCATAAAGGAAGGTGCTGGGGAAATCAGGGCTTCCTTGAGGGCAGGGCTAGCGGTTCATCTGGTCACACCCGGAGGAAGGTGGCCAGGACCAGACCAGGAGACTGGGAGACCCACCAGAGGAGGGTCCGGGGCAGGGGTACCCTCTAGGGGGCTCCCATGAGCAGAGCCGGGGGCATGGAGAGGAGTGGAGTTTGACTCAGTCCCAGGAGAGGCCCGTTCACAGTCCAACAATGTACAAAGTACACTGACAAAGGTTGCCTGCCGGGTAGTGAACCTCATGGCCCTGCAGGTATGCAAGTAGCTTGCCTACTCCTCTTGGGAAGCCTGTCACTTAGGCCACAGAAGGCTCCTCTCTGGTGGGGGATGGACCAGAGCAACATCTGTGTTCAGGCTGGGCTCCCAAGCACATAGGTCGTCCCCTCCCCCGGACAGGAGTGCCCTGTTCCCACCTCCCAGTCCAGCCAAGTCCTGACTGGCCCTCAAGCCTCCACCCAGGTGCGGCCACCCCAGGAAGCCTTCCCTGACTGCCCCAGCTGTGGCCCTCTGTCCTCTGCCCAGCACACCCTCTCCCCACCCACATGGGCCAGGGCCATGGACAAAGCCTCTCATCTCCTGAGCCTCAGTGTCCTCGTCTAGAAAATAAGGACAGCGATGCGGAGAGCTGGTTCTGACCAAGCATAGCAGGCTCCATGCAGCCCGTGGCACGTGCTCCCTTCAGCCTCACACCCCAGTGTTATCACCACGGCTTACAGATGGGGCCACCAGAGCCCAGAAAGGCCAAGCCACCTGCCTGAGCCCACGCAGCCAGTGGAGGAGCAGCCGGGCTCCACCCCACAGCCCCTGTCCGAGTGCTTGCTGTGGGCACCACAGGGCACTGAGGAGAGCCATGTGGGGATGACAGACACAGGAGTCCCTTGAGGTCTGATGGCTAGGCCAACATCAGCCGCCAAGCCTCTCTCTGGGCCCGGGCCGGGCCGGGGCCATAGGAGGGGCCCAGCCCCACCCTGGTCCCAGCACCAGCCACAGGACATCACACGGCGAGCATCACCCAGCATCACCCAGCATCACCCAGCATCACTGCAGGTGAGCGGGAGGGAGGGCATGTGCAGGGGGAGGGGCTAACCCGAGACGGGGACAGGAAGACACATTCCGGGAGCAACCGCTAAGCACACATAGCAGAGGACAGGAAGGGAAACTGAGGTTAGAGGGGGCAGCGGCGGGGCCAGGTGTTTGACCACGAGCCAGGCGGCACAGGCTGACTGAGGCCCCAGGCTCAGTGTGGCCCAGGCTGTCACAGACACGTGTGGACAGGCAGCGCCGGGGCCGCGGGCTCCACGGCGACGGGTGTAATCACGTCTGTTCACAGGGCTTTATCTCCCGCCAGCAGCTGGTGGCTCCCGCTCACGGCTGGGCTCTGCCGCCCCCCTCCCCACCCTAGCACGGGTCCCTTGGCACTGGGCCATGGGTAGAATTGAATTTACAGCGAAGGGAAGCAGGCAGACTGTGGTCCTGGAGATGGGACATTCATCTTGCTTGACTGTTCTTGGAATGTCAACAATAAATGCCAGGATGGACGATGGATATAAATATTCCCAGAAATCACGGGAAATCTGTGCTCCCCAGACACATGAATCCCCCAGGGATGCAGAGGAAGGGGCCTCGGAGGAGCAGAATTGAGCCATGGGCACCCCGTGGCCAGACACGTCCCTTCCCCCATCCCATCGTGGGGCCCCAGGACGAGCCATGAGGGATCACGTGAAGGCAGGCGGTGATGGCGGTAAGGAGGGATGCCAGCCACCGTCCACGGAGTCCCGACTTTGTGCTAAACCATAATTCTGTGTATACGTTCAATCACGACAGCAACCTAATGAGCTTGGAATGTAATCTTTTTCATCATTTTTCAGATGAGGAATCTGAGCCTCAGAGACACTGAGTGACACACGCAGGCCAGGACTCCCAGAGCAGGGCTGTGATTCCAGGTCCCTCTGACTCTGACTTTGTTCTCTTAACCGGCTCCCCACAGGGAGCACAGTGTGGCCGCCACGGGATTGTCCAAGCAGGAACAGCGATGAACAAAGTGCTATGGGCGCACAGATGTACCAGTTAGCTACTGCTGTGTAACAACCAACCCCAAACTAAGTGGCTTAAAATAATAATCGTTCATGTGCGCACACCCCACCTCTGGAGTTGGTAATGTGAACGGGGCTCAGGGGGATGGCTCATGTCTGTGCCACAGATGCTCCATGGGCTCACCTGTGCACGGGTCTGCTGGCCTCGTTCCCATGTGTGACATCTGGCTGGCAGCCAGCCAGGGTGATGGAGGGGACTGGGGCCATGTGTCGCTTGTCACCCAGCAGGCTAGCCCAGGCTCATTCACATAGTGATGGTTCCTGGGTCCCCAAGGGCACAAAGACGGGACAGTCCCAATACTCAAGTAGTTTTCAAGCTTCTTTTATGTCACATTTGCTACTGTCCCATCAACCAAAGAGCCAAGGCCAGATTCAAGTGGTAAGACGTTGGCTGTCTCTTGATGTGCAGAGCCACAAGGTCATGCTGAAAGGGTAAGGGTACAGGAGGAAAGGAAATCTGTGGCCGTTTTTGATCTATCACAGTAGAGAAGGCAAAAATTAGCCTTGGGGCCCCTGGGCGGTCCAGTCTGTTAAGAGTCCGACTTTTGATTTGGGCTCGGGTCGTGATCTCAAGTTTCGTGGGATCAAGCCCCCTGCATCAAGCTCTGCACTGACAGTGCGGAACCTGCTTGGGATTCTTTCTCCCTCTCTCTCTGCTCCTGCCCCCACTCCTGTGCTCGCTCACTCTCACTCTCAAAATAAATACACTTTTAAAAGCATAGCCTTACCCAGAGGACTCAGGGAAAGCTTCCCAGAACGTGGGGACATTTGACCTGGGTGGGCCTAAAGTAGGCCCAAAGGAAGCATAGCATCAGCAGTTACTGGCACAGCAGAATACATGTCAGCCCGTGGTTTCAAACTTCATACAAAACAAATTCACATGGCACGGGGATTGTTATTCACATTAGGATGGTGAGGCATACAACCTGAGCAACTGTACATGGTAGTCCTACACAGTGTCTCCAAGACTCTGTCGATGGCCTGAATATTTGCTCTGTGTGCTAATCCAGTATCTCGCCCTGAGAGAGAAATCAGATCCCTCCCCGTTGTCACCGACAGCCCTGAGACCAAACAGAAGCCTTTCTGCCTACATGGTTGTCAGACCTTTCTCCCCTGAGATGGATTGTTCTTTGACCCCTGCTGGGTCTGCTCACGCTCCACAAATTGAAGTTAGCCATTAAGATCCACACAGGTGGCCCCAGCTCCTGCACTTAATCTTGTCTACGGCTCTGGAAAGATCCCTTGGGGAGCTGAACGGGTCAGCCACCCGGCCACCTGCATCCCCAGGCAATCGGCTGCCAACCGCAAAGAGCAGACAGAATTCCCTCACGGCGCCTCTCCGGGGCGTCCTTCCTCCCCGTCCTCAGCATGGCCTGCAGACACCAGGCGGGGGACCAGCCCAGCCCAGCTCGCTCAGGACAGCAACCTCCTGAGAACAACTGCACTGGCCCTTCCCAGGTGCCACGGCCCCACGGCCCGCGGCTGGTCCCCTGCTCCCCCCGCTGGCCCTGGGTCATCTCATCACCCCAGGGTCGGGTCACAAAACCCCAGAGCAGGAAGACCCTTGGCAAAGCGCAAGTCATACCCACATTACAGGTGGCAAAACCGAGGCCAGAGAGCGGAGAGCACTGCTCAAAGCCCCAGAGCAGGGTGGCTAGAGCCGGGGTTCGAAAGCCTCGGCGCTCAGCTGCCTAATTCCAGAGCCACCGCCTCCAGGAAGCTCTCCCCGGTCCATCCGTCCGTTCTCAGTGCCCACCTGTGAGGCAGTCCAGCACGGTGCCCAGGGGGCCTCCACCTCTGGACGGAGCATCACCACTCTGTGGTATCAGGGTCTGTATCCGGACAGTGAGTGTGGCGCCCTCCCCGTGGGCTCCGTTGCCCGAAAGGAGCACACGCAAACGGGACAGCAGATGCAAATCCCCTTTGTGAACCGGGAAGGGCTGCCCGTGGGTGACGGGTACAGTGACGGTGAGGACAGTGAGGAAGGTGGCTCCAGTAGATAAGCGGAGTCCCCTGTCCACCTGGGGGACAGATGGGGTCTCTGTCACGCTACAACTCGTCAAAAGGTGCTGACCCCACCCCTCGGTTCCCATGGCTCCTGACCCCCGGGATGCCTCCCCTCATGTCTGCCAGTCCTGCTGGGGGTGCTGCCCCTTCCATGGAGCACCCCCTACTGCTTTCTGCCCCGCGGAAAGTGCTCACGAGGGCGTGTGCCCCCACACACCCCCACACGTACGTGCTCACACGTTCCAGCCCAGGCACGCACCAGTCCTTGCTTGTACGCTTGCACACGTGTGCACACGCACACTCAGACACACACTATTCCCCCTTTGCACGTGTGTGTGTGCACAGCAGGCAGGCTCACGCTCAAATGCACACGCCCACGCAGCATTCGCTCCCTGGGGGGTGAGGGTGTCACACAATGAGATGAAAGTCAGCCCCCACCAGAGAGTAGGATACGAAACGGAATCGTCTAGAGCCACTGCTACTTACATTTGGCTCGAGTAACAGCAAATTCATTCTGCAAGTTCAAATACTAATCAAAAGAGAGCAGACGCTTTTGCCCAGAGCAACAGAAGGGAGGCAGGGGCTCTTAGCGAGAACTGGGTGATCGTCCGTTGAGTGCCCCGGGCTGCCAGCTGATCAGGTGTCTTCACCCTCTGCTCCACACAGAGTCCCGGAGAGCATCTAATGGGTCAGCCAGGGCCACACGGCCCCGGTGCGGGTGGGCAGCTGGAGCACCGGTCCTGTAGCAGGGTGTCCCTAGGGAGCTGGCCGGGGGAGCCAGGTGAGGAAGCGGTGAAAGCGGGGGGCCCAGGGATGAAGGAGGGGGGCTCCGAGGGAGATGAGCAGGAGGGGCGCCGTCCCGGATTCGGAGCCGGACAAGCCCTTCTCCACCAGCCATCCACTCGCGTGGAGCAACGTGCTCAGGTCACCCGAGCAAAGAAACCGCACAGAGCAACTCCGTGACTCACCTCGAGATGCGATGGGGTTAAATTGGAGGATGAGTCAGCAGACAGCTTGACATGGCAACCCACTTCGATGTGGCAACATGTTGAGAAGGACCCAGGAGGCGGGTGGGGGGGCTCCGCTGTTCTCTAGAAGGGGAGCAGGAGGAGGGTCTGGCAGAGCCAGGAGCTGCGGCTGGGGGTCCCCAGGGAGCCCGTGGGAGACCTGGGGCCAGAGGGTCCCAGGAGAGGCAGAGAGGCCATCCAGAGAGGAGAGACGGAGAGCAGGTGCAGAAGCAGGGACCCCGCAGCAGAGTAAGCAGGAGCTGGTCCGAGCCGTACCCCACAAGTCCGGAAGGGGTCAACTGGGCTCTCGTGGAATCCCACGTGGGTGCAGCCGAGGCAGACAGGACGCGGCCCGCATTCCAGGAACGAGGCAGACAGTGCACGGCCCGGGCCCCAGGACTAAGGCAGACAGGGGGTAGCCCGGGCCCCAGGACCAAGGCGGACAGGGTGCAGCCCGGGCCCCAGGAACGAGGGAGACAGTGCACGGCCTGGACCCCAGGACTGAGGCAGACAGGGGGTAGCCCGGGCCCCAGGAACGAGGGAGACAGTGCACGGCCTGGACCCCAGGACTGAGGCAGACAGGGTGCAGCCCGGGCCCCAGGAAACAAGAGGCTGCAAGAGGGAGGCAGGCAGGGAGCTGGTGTCTCCCGGGGCACAGGGGGCCCTGGCCGGTGCCAGGCGGACAAATGGGCCCTTCTGGCGGGGCACAGCTTATACTCCCCAGCTTGCCCTGTGCACCTACTGCGTGCAGGCTGTGCTCGGCGGTGGGCAGAGGTGAGAGGCCCTCCCCCGACTCCTTCGCTCGCCCTGCCTCTCTCCCTGCTCGCACTGACCGCTGGCTGGGGAATCCTTGCTGGTTTGCTCGCTGGGCCCTCCACGTGACTCCATTTACCTGTTTCTCCTGCTCGCTGCTGTGCCCTGCCGGGTCCCGGGCCAGGGCCTGACCCACAGGATCATGTGCATCTAGACCAGGCCCCAGACGCAGGCAGCTGGTGGGCAAGGCGGTGCCATCAGCAGACAAGGGACACTCGGTGTTCCATGCTCCCTGCTGTGGACGTGCAGGATGCAGAGGGACCTGTTCACCCACACAGGTGCCAGGACGAGGCCTCCGAAGGAAGTGACCTGGTGCTGGTCTGTGTGGGCAGAGGACGAGGGACAGTGGGGGCAGAGAGATCAGCTTGGAAGAAGGCCTGGAGGCCTAGGGCAGCTGGCCCTCCTCGTGGGCCTGCAGAGGAGGGGGCCGGGCCTCCTGCGGAGGTAGCAGGGGCTGGGCAGGCCCACTGAGTCACAGGAGGGAGGCGCCCGCCTTGCACTTTAAGGCCACACCAGGGCCTGAGCAGAGGGTCAGAGTTGCTGTGGACAGGAATGGACAGGCCTCTGGATCCACTATGGGGACCCCACAGAGGGTCTGTGCAAAATGCTGCCTTCTCTCCTGGAGGTCCTGGTTCTGGAGATACAGGTGAGGCCACAGTGACCAGCAGTGACCAGCAGTGACTGGCAGTCAGCCTGGGAAACACAGAGGAAGAGGTTTTCCAGGGTGATGCACACCCCACCAGACCTTCGTGAGGCGGAACCAACAGGCCAGGACCTGTCCCCAGTCCCCAGGGGCTCAGCCGGGGACAGGCGAGGCGTGCCTGGCCCTGCTTGCCAGCTGGGAGGGGAATGTGCCCCAGCAGAAGCGACGCAGAGGCAGCAGAGGCCCCCCACTTCACCCCTACCTGCAACCGTAGGTGCCTCTGGCCAGTGACAAGAAACCGGGCAGGCAGGTGAGGCCTGGTGCGATGTCAGCCCCGCCTTCTCCGAGGCAGGAACAGGAGGCTGGTGCCCACAGGGCTCTTCCCACTGCAGAGCCACCAAGCCCTTTGCTCTCGGGCCACTGATCAGCCTCTGTGTCCTTGAGGAAGCCCCCAGGCTCACAGGCACCCGGCACAGCACAGCACGGGCCACACCCGGCTGGAGAAGCAGTGCCCCCCGGCTTCCCCTGAGGGCCCCCCACCCTGTCTCTCTCACCAGCACCTGCCAGGCGCCAGCACAGTGCACAGCCGTGGGACCTCCAGGTGCCCCGGAAGAACACCTCGGGCCGCCCTGGAGGGGGGGCTGGAGGGAAGGCAGGACCGTGATGCCCCTGAGGAGTCAAGCACAGAGCGGGGAGCCACCCTGCGACTCAGGCGTCCCACTGGCCCCGTCTCCTTGCAGTCCTGTGGAACCGCAGTGCAGACACTCCCTGGGACCCCAAAGCTTAGAGGACCCCAGAAAATCCAAAGGGTGGGAGAAGGGAGAAAAGCAGCTGCCCGCAGCCGCAGGGGAGAGGCCGGGTTTGGAGGGAGGAGGCCAGGTGCCACGTGGAAGGCTGGGGTGACAGCCGGCCGGGTGTGGGGCTGGGGCGTCGGCCCTCGCCCAACGTGCGGCCCTGGAGAGTTAGGTCCAGGGGTCCAGGGCTGCAGACAGGAGAGAGGGCCGGGTTCGGAGGCCGTTTTCCTCGGCCCCCTGTCCCCCCACCCCTCCCCGCCTCCGAGCTCAGCAGGAGGATGAAGCGGAGTGCCAGCGTTAAGCACACCTCTGGAGCCCCGAAGTCCCGCCCGTGCATTCTGTGCTGGCTCCTGCAGCCCAGCTAATGTCCCCGCGAACGCGCCTGGCTGGCCCCGGGGAGCACTCACCCGTGGCACTCAAATGTTAAGTGAGCCCCAGGCCCGCCTCCTTCCAAATGTCACTTTCTGGAGAGGAGAGGAGCCCGATCCCCTCCCGCCGCCAGTGACAGGGGCCTTCCGGGTGCCAAGCCCCTTCCTCACTCAGGGGCAGAACCGGGCTCCAGGGCTCCCCCCATCCACATCCAACCGCATTTATCAGGCACCCGCTGAATGCACCACGATTGTGTTCGGTCCCACACAGCCTCGGCAGGAGACCGTGTCCCCACCGTGCAGCTAAGGAAGCAGGCTCCAGGGGCAGGCCTTGGCTCGGGCCGCCGCGTGTGACTCGGGCAGGGGAGCTCCCCAAATGTTGTCTGCTCCCCCTTCTCCCCACGGGCCACCAGCGAGATGCCATGTCACTTCTGGGGCCGAAGCCCGGAGCCAACTTGCAGTTCCTTCCAGTGGGACCTAGCCGCACCCCTGCAGGCCCGCAGCCCAACTCGCCCGAGCGAGAAAGACACCTTGCTCTCTCCATCACTGAGGTTGGCCGGTGATCCAGGAGGCGTGGGCTCCCTGAGCACCGCCTTCAAAGCCAGTCCTTCTGCCAGTGGCCCTACAGGAGGTCCCCATGCCGGCGCCCTCTTCCCCACCGCCCTCGGCCTCCACATCGGGCACCTGGGTTTCCAGCAGTTTCGGCTCTGCCCCGCCCCAGAGCCTCTGCCCGGGAACAAAGCAGAGCGTGAAGGCCTCTTGGATGCCCCACCTCGGCGCCCCGCCTCCCTGGGACCGGACACTACCGTCAGCCGCACGGAGAGCTCACCCCTCAGCGACCAGCCCCCCCAGACACCGCTGAGCGGGAGGGCCCCCCTACTGCTGCTTCCTGGGATCCCGCACACCCCAAAATAAGCACCGTGCGCTCGATTCCTTGCTTAGAACGTGCTTTTAAGGGAGCCCCACCTAAGAGAACGAGCCTGTGAGGCCTCTGTTTTACAGGCGGGGAAACGGAGGCTGGGCCTGTCAGAGTCACAAAGATCACAGCCAGGACGCGGTGGACGCTGGGCCGGCCGCTGCTCCGGGGACAACAGCCGCTGAGCCTCCTCGTCGCTCCATCACCGTCTTCCTCTCCGGCCTCAGGGCAGTCCCCTGACTGTCACACACCCTCCTTCAGTCCTGCATCCACCTGACCCGCTGAGGGCCGCCCCGTGAGGGCCTGGGCGCGACTCCCCTCAGGAAGCCGTGCCGGTGCCCCAGTCCCCCCGGCGCATCCCGGGAAGGGGGCCGCTGCATGCCTCCTGCATCCCGCTTCCTCCAGGGTGGCTACAGCCGAGTGCTGGGAGGACGTGGAGAGACACGGAACTGCCGCGTGGCCCAGCAGCGCCACCGCTCGTGTGCACCGAGACCCGAAGGCACAGGTGTCTCAGCGCTCCCGGCAGGCCCAGCCCCTCGGGGGCAGAGTCCGTCAACTGCCCCACACGAGGAAAACCCCGGTGGTGCATCCAGGGGCCCGGAGGTTGCTTGACTGTGAGGAACGCAGCCCTGGCACCGGCTGCAGAGGGGTGAGCCTGGGCAGCATCACGCCGAGCGGCACAGACCGGCCACAAAAGGCCACGTTCGCACGAAACGTCCCCAACGGGCCGTCGTTACGGAGGCAGTCAGCCGACTCGGGGTTGCAAAGCGGGTGGGGGCCGGGAACGGCACGAGGGGGTGAGGCTCAGGGAACGGAGCTCCTTTTTGGGGTGATGAAAACGTTCTCCAGTTGCCAAGGCGAGGGCTGCACGGCCCCGGAAATGTACTAAGATCCCCTCCACCGCACCCTCTAAATGGGTGGACCGTCTGGTGTCCGCAAAGCGTCTCTCAATAAAGCTATTTTTAAAAATGTTAAACAGCTTTCTTCAGACAAATTTAAGCTGTTTTCTTCGAAGTTAAGCAGTCTGACTCCGAGGGGCCTGCCGAGTGAGCCCTCGCACACGTGAGCACACCAGCTTTCTCCAGAGCCTGTGCCCGCGCCCCTGTGGACGCGCCTCGGGTTCCACACCGGGGAGGCCTCTAGGGACGTGTGCTGGGGGCTGGGGGGCCCTCACGTTCGGTGTCCTTTGGAACCAGCGTGACAGGAAACAGAAGAATGGGTGCCACCGTTTAATTAAGACCACGTAGGACTGGGATGCCAGGGGGCTGCGCCTCTGGGTGTGGGGCAGTGAGAACCGGGGGCTCGCCAGAGGTGGGCGGGGGCCTCCGAAGGACGAAGGACGGCGTCCTTGTCGCCTGGGGCAGCAGGCAGAGCGGCAGGTGGGGCGCAGAGAGGAAGGGCCGAGGGGGGACGTTTCCTCTTCATTTGTCCCCTTTCATGGCTGATTTCCGCCTCAATTTGGGTAATTACTTGCCACTCAGCATCATTTCTTTCCCTCATTCAAGGAGGGGAAAAAACACCCCAGAATCTCTGTGGGGGGAGGAAATTCTTTGAGACTCTGCAGCTGTTCAGAGCTGGGGGGGCCGGGCTTCTTCAAAGTTACTCCGACTTTCGTCCCCTGAGAGCAGTCTCGTCCTTCCTCACCCCGTGGGGCGCTCTGGAAGCGGGGCCTCAGGGCACACGGCGAACTTCGGTCCCAGACACAGGCCAGCGGGTGGGCAGGAGCCGGGGCAGTGACCTCCCAGGCAGGGGTGAAAAGACCGTCAGGGAGGGGGCACTCGGCAGGGGCCTCGGCCTGCACTGATCACCCCGCCTCGAGGCACACAGGACGAGGACGCCTTCTCCGCGTCCCAGGTGTGGAAACTGAGGCCCAGAAGGCGGGAGGCCTCCGCGAAGCCTGGTGCCCCGTGCTGGGCAGAGCGGGCCAGCACCTCGGAGAGCTCCGCTTCTGCACCTGCTGGGCCGTGAGGCAGGCCACACCGCTGTGTCACGGGGGACAGACTGGGACACGGCGGGAGGTGGCAGGGAAGACGGCAGTTGGAAATCACAGCGTGGGCACCGGAGGCCAGAGCAGAGCCCCGGGGATACGCAAGGAGAGCCCCCCCCCCCCAGCCCCCGCTCACCAGGCCCCTTGCTCGGGAAGCTTCTCGGAGAAGGTGCATCGGGCCGGCGTCAGCCGGGTTCAGATCACAGTAAGGGGTTCAGTCCTGGGCGGCCAGCTGGAAGGTGTGGCCGAGGGAAAGGTGTGGGGCTGGGAAGGAGTAGGACGGGATTCGGGGCCACATGGGGCAGAGCGCGTCTGCCTGGGGCCCAGTCTCCCTCTTCCGGGAAGCCCTCCCTGACCCTTGGGCTAGGCCAGGCACCCCGAGCTCTGCCCAAGAGGCTCCTCACTTGCACGTCCGTGCTGTCTGTCTCCGTCACCAGGCCTTGCGGTAGTTTCCTGGGGCGGCCTTACGAGGCAGAAACTGGTTCTCTCACAGGTCTGGAGGCTGAAGTCTGAAATCCAGGTGCCGGAAAGGCAGCTCCTTCCAGACACTCTTGCCTCTGGCAGCTTCCGGTGCTGCCGTTCCCGGGCCGTGGACGCTTCATTCCAGGCTCGGTCTCTGTCCCCACGAGGCATTCTCCCTGGGTCCCTGTGACTTCACTGGCACCCCCTGCCCCCTGTGTGAGTCCAAGTTTCTCTCTTCTTACAAGGACACCAGTCACACTGATGGGTGTGACCCACTCAGCTCGCTTCTATCTGCAATGACTCTATTTCCAAATAAGGTCACATTCACAGGTACTGGGGCTAGTGCTTGGACGCACGTTTGGGGAGGGGCCTGGTTCAAACCACGACGGTCAGGGAGCCGGTGCACGTCACTCGGTGGTGCCCACCGGGTCCCATGGAGCACTGTCCCCCTGGTGTTTGGTGACTGACTAATAGACCAGCTCTACTGATCTCAGCCCAGGGACACAACTCCTGTGCACTCTTGAGGCAAGACCTCCACCAGCAACTGGCAGCTTGTTTGAACAGCTGAGTCTCCAGGCAGAGAGGGATCCCCACCCACAGCCCTGTGGGGAGGAGACCTCGGCTGTCACTTGTTCTCCCAGGAGGCTCCCTGGCACAGACCCTCCAGGGAAGCCACTGGAGGCACCGTCTCCAAACACAATCGAGCCTCCCCGAACACGTGCCGAATGCCAGAGCGGTTGATGTGATTTATGAATCTGCCAGGAACTTTTCAAGATTTTAATGTGGTGTTTAGAGTCTATTTAACAGGGTAACAAAACCCCCAGCACCAGAAACCGTAAATAATCATCACACACATCGGGCCTCTCGTGTGTGGACGCGGTGTCCCCTCCAAGCTGTGCCGTGACAATTCACTGCTCCCCCCTGCCTTTGGAACAAGCTCCCCGTTCATCAAAGAAGGTGCCAACCCGGGGCTTCAGGAAGCGCCAAAGAGGGACCCCTGCAAGCCTGTGATTAGAATACAAGAGGGAGGATCAAGGTAATTAATTTTCTTTAACTTAAAAAAACTGTGTTCCGTTTCTCCATCAGCTCCCGCAAAGCCGTGTGAATTATATCTGCTTATGTAAATAAAGCTAACGGGCGATTACATTAATTAGCAGCATAAAACTTTTGCTCATCTGGCTGGAGATAGCAGGTAGTTGGGGGAGAGGATTAATTCCTATTTTAATTAGAAATTCACATTTTCGGCAGTTTGGCCTCCAGCAGTAAACAATGTCAGTGCCCAGCAACGGATGCCGGTTCTTTCCAAGAGTGTTGGCTTCCGAAAGGGCACCGGGGGGCATGTGCCCCCCAAACGGACTCCCCGTTCAGCACCCCAGACCGCACAGAGCTGGCTGATTAAAAACCTAGTGGCAGGGTGACAAACGTCCAGCGTGAGGCTGGTTTCCTCCGGGCCTGCCCACCCACCTGCTACCTCTAGCAGACAGGAGCCCACTGGGGTCTGAGCTGTCACGGGAGGGACAGGAGGACAAAGGTGAAGCCCTCAGGGAAGAGGCAGCAGCTGTGGGCCACCTGAGGCTGCCCCCCTCCCAGCGCCCCTCCCCCACTTGTGTCCAAAAGCCCCACCGGGAAAAAGGAAGCAAGGTGACACCCTCTGCTCACTGACATGCACCTGCGGGCCAGCCAGGTGAGCCAGACTCGGGTCTCTGCCA
This sequence comes from Acinonyx jubatus, assembly GCF_027475565.1. Lineage (NCBI taxonomy): Eukaryota > Metazoa > Chordata > Mammalia > Carnivora > Felidae > Acinonyx > Acinonyx jubatus. Next base: position 2,519,118 of record NC_069394.1, read on the forward strand.
TCTCAGGGGACGCGTGTGGTCTGTCTGTCCACGCGTGTGTTCTGGGCATGTGTGACAGGCAAAGCGCACATTCTGAATGAGGTGTGCGTGTGTGTGTGTGTGTGTGTGTGGTGCATGTGCCATGAGGGATGTGAGTGTGCACGTTGTGCTGGGAATGCGCAGTAGACGTGGAGTTGGCTTGTACGTGTGTGTGCCCGTGTTCGTGTGTGTGAGGAGTGTGGGCGTGGTCGGTGTTAATTTCGCACACGTGTGTCAGCATGTGCGAGGCTGTGAGTGCACATCCGTGTGTGTGTCCACGTGTGTTTGTGGGCCTGTGTGTGTAAGGGGCATAAGCTCGGGGCCCGGCCACCGTGGGTTCACATTCCCTCTGTCCTTCACGCACAGCTGGGTGACCTTGGGTGGACATCACAGCCCCCGGCCCTCTGTCTCTTCGCCCAGAAGGTGGATGCAAGGGCACCTGTCTCACCAGACTGTCGCCAAGGAACCGAGATGCAGGCCGTGAGCTCCTGACACGTGGGAGGAGGCCCCCAGCCCCTGCTCAGCTCACAGACACACTGCTCCCCTAGACAAGGGGATGGTCCCCTCCAGCGGCCTCTGCCCTCTAAGCCTCAGTTTCCCCATCTGACACACAGCCCCACAGCTGGTCAGCCCACTGAATGCTGGCCCCATCCCCGCCCCTGCCTGGAGCACGCAGGCCTGGGGCACGGTGATTTCTGGGACCTTTCTGGACTAACACGCTGGGAACGTCGCCCAAGTTCCCCACGGCTTGACCTCCTGTGTGGAAATCATCTTTCCAGATGGCTTCTGAGGTCCTAGAAGACCAGTCTGGGGCTGCTTGGGCGGAGGTGTTCTGGTGCCTCCGAGCTCCTCACCCTGTGAGTCAGGACCCAGGCCACCACATCCCCCAGGGTAAAGGCGGGAGGTTTCGCGGGGGTTAGGTGGTGATAGGCTGTGAAGATGACGAGGGTGCTCCTTCAGAGTCCCTGCTGCCACGAGCCTCCTCTGATGGGAGCAACAGATGACACCACCCTCCACCACCCTCCTAACCCCACTCTGGATGAGGAAGCCACAGAGGGGCCCCCTCTCATGGAAAGCCTTGCCTCCCTCCCTGTGATGTGGCTTCTGGCTTCTCATTAGCAGCTCAGGCCGCAGGGGCCCCCGGAAGAGCCTTTGAAAGGAGGCCCCAGAACGTGCCCCACCCTCCCCAACTCGTAATGAGCTTCAGGAGAGGAGGAAGCAGGTAGAACCCGGGATAGACAGATGGACGGACTTCCTATACCTCCAGGGGTGTTGCAGAGTCGGGGGGCCGTTCCGGGGGAGCCCCAGCCCGGAGCAGCCCCCCAGCCCTGCCCAGGTTTCACCAACACAAACTCCCATTTCTAAATGCTGAGCCCTGCAGGAAGCCTGGGCCAGATGGAGCAGAGTTGGCCCAAGCCGGGTGCCCCTCTGTGGGGCTGCCCACCCGGCCTCCACTCACTGACCACACTGCATGGCTGAAGTCCCCCAGCTTGTCAGGCTCCTGGCTGGACCTGAGATCCCAAAGGTGGGGCGTAATGAGGGTCACTCACCTCTGAATCCTTGGACCCCAGAACTGGGCCCAGCCCTTGCTGGGTGCCCAGGAGATGCTGGATCTTAATAACAACAGCCAACATGTGGGCACCGGTGTGAACCAGGTTTGCCGTGAGGATGTCAGGTCCATGGGCTGAATCTTCCCAACACCTGCTAAGGTGGGAACTCCCCATTTCACAGACGGGTAAAATGAGGCACAGAGAGATCAATGAATGGAGCCAGAAGGCAAGTCGAGCAGCTTGGCTCCAAGGCCAGCCATGAACCGTTGTGCTAGGAAGACGGAGGGAGGGGTGGAGGAAAAACCTCATTGGCGGGCACTCCAGGGCCTCCCCGCCAAGGTGAAAGCACACCCTGCAGTTAGAGCGACCAGAAGCCTGACCGGGGACTGATGGAGAGAAAGGCAGGCAGGGCAGGAGAGGAGAAATGGGCTGAACCAGGCCACAGGGCTCTGGATCTAAGCTAAGGAGCCGGACCGTCCCCTGTGTAGGGGGCAGGGCGCGTGCGGTGACTTTCACTCTGCGCCTGAGCGTGCAGAATTCTGCAGGGCTCTGGTGAGTTGCCTGTTGACTTCAACCTCTTCCATTTCATGGATGGGGAAGTTGAGGCCCAGAAAGCCCCCTGGCAGGGCCTAGGGCATACAGTAAGCCAGGCCCATTTGAGGTGAGAATTCAGCATCTAGGCCAGTGATGGATGGATGGATGGATGGATGGTAGGTGGATTGGTGACGGATGGACAGAGGTGGTGGTAGATTGATGATGGATGGGTGGGGGATGGGTGGATAGACAGATAGGTTGTGGATGGATAAATGGATGAGTAGTGGGTAGGTGGATGGATGGATGGATGGATGGATGGATGGGTGGATGGATGGATGGATGAATGGTGGGTGGGTTGGTGATGGATGGACAGAGGGGTGATAGGTTGATGATGGATGGGTGGGGGATGGATGGATGGTGGATGGATGGATAGGTTGTGGATGGATAGATGGATGAGTAGTGGGTAGGTGGATGGATGGATGGATGGATGGGTGGATGGATGGATGGATGAATGGTGGGTGGGTTGGTGATGGATGGACAGAGGGTGATAGGTTGATGATGGATGGGTGGGGGATGGATGGATGGTGGATGGATGGATAGGTTGTGGATGGATAGATGGATGAGTAGTGGGTAGGTGGATGGATGGATGGATGGATGGGTGGATGGATGGATGGATGAATGGTGGGTGGGTTGGTGATGGATAGACAGAGGGTGATAGGTTGATGATGGATGGGTGGGGGATGGATGGATGGATGGATGGATAGGTTGTGGATGGATAGATGGATGAGTAGTGGGTAGGTGGATGGGTGGATGGATGGATGGATGGGTGGGTGGGTGATAGTTGGACAGATGGGTGGTGGGTGGGTGGGTAGGTGAATGAGTGAGCCTGTCTCACCCATGCCAACAGCACACCATCCTCCTTGGGGTCAGGTGGACCAGCCCACCTCTGCCCCTTCCTCTTTGTGACCCAGCAGTACTTGGCCTCCCTCCATTAAGTTTCCCTGCCTGGGGGAGAGGACAACAGCACCTGCCTGGCAGGTCCTTGGGAAGTGACTCACAGCATACGGCAGCATCTGGCACACAGTAGGTGCCTCATAAGCACCAGTTCCCGTCTGCCATCCCCACGTCAGTACCAGCAACACAGATGCCCTCCCCCCGAGCTTCAAGGCCTCCAGCTCTGAGCCCATCAACGGGCCTCGGTCCCTCCCGCCACCCCCCTAGAGGCAGCATATGTTCATTGCCTCCAGGCTGCTATTTTTGTTCAGTCTGTTTCTTCTGAGAGAGAATCTTCCAGCAGCTCTGGCGCCCAGGGATGAGCCAGCCCTGCCCCATCATGGCCGGAAGGAGGGGCAGTTGGACCTCAGGCCCCACAAATGTCCTGAAACCCCAGGAGACAAGGCTGGAAGGGCTGTTCTCTTGCCTTTCACTGGCAGGTTCCCACCTGCTAGGCAACGAGGGTTCGCGGTCACTCCCAAGGTCACCAGCAGAGCCGACACAGGACCTCTCCACACACAGGCTGCCGTCCGGACCATGTCCTGAGCCAGTGGCCTCAGCTCCACGGCAACGCACAGCCATACACGTGCTGGGTCCAGAGGCAGGAGGGAGAGGAGCCCCATCCTCCAGCAATTCTAGGGCCAGACCCGCTGACTGGCCAACCACGGTGGAGAGTTGGCCGGCCCCCTGTTTTGGTCAAAGGTGCCTGGGGCTCAGAAGGAGCTGGAAATGTCTCCCGAGGGGTTGGGCGGAGGGGCAGGGGAACACCCCTGGGACTTGATGGGGAATCCTGGATCCAGGGCTTCCCCCAGGGGTAACAGGTGCATTTCCCACCTACGGCCCCACCATGCCCGGTGGGAAGCCCGCCCAGAGGACTGTCCCTTTTCCTCCAGCACCCCCCTCTCATCAACCGTCTGTCTGTGCACGGGTTCTGACACCTTGGATTGGTATCCTGAATCCATCCTGTCCCTGGTCTGTCCATTCCAGCGGCCCCCGCCTGGTTCCAGGCCACCTTCAGGGCTACTGGGAGAGACCTCCATGACATGGTCGTAGGGAGCCCCCCGCTGTTGTTACCACCCCGGCCGTCCCAGGCGCTCTGCCTCCTTCCCTCTCCGCGGAGCCTCATCCCAGGCCGGGGCTCCCTGCCCCACTCCTGCTCTCACCCTGCCCTGTGCCCATACCTAGCAGCCAGGTGACCCTTTAAAAACGTCCATCCAGAGCTCCCTACGTCCAACGAGGCCTCCCACAGCCTGGCCCCTCAGCGCCTGTGCACGGGACTGCTCACTGTCCCCTGAGTTCATGCCCATGTCCGCACAGGCTGCCCCTCGTGGGCTCTGTCCTATGGCCACCTGTCCTACAGCTCCCATCTCAGTGGCCTCGGCTCCTGGCTCTCTGACCCACACAAGCCTCCCCACCACATGGGCTCACGTCCCAGCCGCCTGCCCTACGTGGCCTGGCCCAGAGCCTACCGATCGCAGAGATCTTGGGTAGCTGCCACCGAGTGGCCCCACTGTCCTCACCCTACCTCCATCCGTGTCCAGCCTATGTGATCCCCGTGGGGGTAGGGGGGCAGTAATTGGCAGGTGAACTTTGGGGGTTCCTGGGCCCCCGGCTGAAATCACACAGCACTGTGATGACCCAGATGTCCCACGCCAACTGCTCATCCCGGCCACTCCCCCTGAGGTCAGCCTGCACGGGTCCTTACTCCTGGCACGATGACGGGAACGTGCCCCCGAGAGCTTGTCCCAGCCTGTCCCTGACACAGAGACCACCGGCCCCTCCCGGCCCACCCGGAAGCCGCCTCCCTCCCGGCCCCTCAGCCCTGCTCATTCGGCCCGTCTTCCGTCTTCCCTCTGCCCGTCAGACCTGGCCTCCGTCAGCAGCCGGAGCGAGCGTGTGGGGATGAGAAAGCGGTTCCCATGGCAACGGCTGGGGAGCCAGCACTGAGGGGGAGTCACTGGAGAGAGACAATTCTGCAGAGGCCTGAGCCACCAACCGGAGTGGGGTTGGGGGGGACCCCACTGAAGAGAGCCGGCAGGGAGGGTCACTGGGCACCCTTCAGAAAGGGGTCACAGGCCTGGGCATTGGGCGGGCCTGGCTGCAGTCCTCACTCCCCACGGGGCCCTGGGCAGGACAGCTGGCCACTCTGAGCCTCAGTTTCTCGCAAACAGACACCAGGGCCTGTTCCATAAGTTTCACAGGAAGGTGTCATTCCCAGTGCGATCGGGGCCATTGTTAGAGGCTCTACGAATGCCGGGTGGAAGGTAGAGTTAGCCCATGTTTCAGACACAGAGAAGGGCCCCCGGGAAGAGCCCACCAGGGCCACTGGACTGCTGGGCGGTCGGTCTAAGTGCAGGTCCCTTTGATGGCGGGCTTGTCCCTGGCGCCCTCCCGTTGCCCGCTGGCCTGCCTTCCATGGCCCCTGGACCCAGGCCACAGAGGCAGGGCTGACGACCTGGTTGCCGAGGCTACACCGCACAGCCAGCAGGGCACGGTTTGTCCAGAGGGAGAAAGGCCACTCAGCGGCCGGGACCCCACCCAGAGCCTCACCCAGGACGCTTACACACACGGGCGCTCAGGGCCCAGACTCCTGCACTGGCACGGGCAATCTGAAGCAAAGGGACTCCGGTTTGGGGCTGTGCGTGGGTGTGCATGTCTGGGAACCTGGCGTCTGTGAGCCAAGGTCAGTTCCAGGGCTTTGACCTGTGCCCCGGCGTCAGTTCACATCACCGGCCACTCTCTGCACAAATGTCAACTCAAAAGAGGCCAACGTCTCCACGTGAAGCGGGTTCTGACCCCGTGCGTGCCCTGAAAGCATCTTGGGGACCCGCTCGGGGTTCCACAGGCCATACTTTGAGAACCGAGGGATTAAGGGATGCTCTGGGAGGGCAGGGATCTTTGTTCTGGTCCCTCCTGGCACGGCGCCTGCCATGCGGAAGGGGCTGGCTGAGTGAGTTATCACCCCCGCTCACACGTGTAGAATCCAAGCCCAGAGCCTGGCGATGTGGGGCCCAGAGCCACACACCAGCCTGGACCCAGGCCTCCAGGCTCCCCTTGGGCATTCGCCCCGCTCTTCCTGTGCGCGGATGCTGGGTCCCCAGTGCCTCCTTCTGCCCACTGAGGCTCAGCTGCAAGGTGACATCATCAGGTACCCCCTGCAACCTCCATCCGTCCTCCCGGCCATCACCACGGCCCAGGAGCATCGGCAGAGGCGGGCTCTGGGGGGGGGGGGGGAGACTGTGGCATGTAGGGGCTGCATTGCATCCACGGTATGTCACCAGGACCTAAAGCGTGCCAGCTCACAGTAGGTGCTCAGAAAATGCCCACGGAAAGACCGAGTCCACCGTCGCGCAGATCTGAGCCTGAGGGCCCCGGGTGGCTGGTCCTGGGCAGATGCACCCAACACCCTGTTCTAAATTCACCTGCGGTCACTGCTGACCGCACGGAGCACTGCCCGTGTGAGCATGTGGGGACAGAGGACCGGGAAGGGGGGGAAGACAGGACGCACCTGTTCCTTCTTGGGGACCCACTGCGTGCCTGACTCCGCTTGCCGCAGGAACCAGGGGCAAAACTCCCAGAAACTGCTGCCCCCAAGGAGCCCCGCCAGGTAGATTCTCACAGTAGATGTCAGAGGAAAGGCCTGGGAAGGTATGAAAAAGGTATGAACCATTTTGAAATTCCGCCAACCCCTCATTTCTCCCTAACAAGCCCACCCTCAGGAGAAGCCATTTTACCAGAAGGGAAACACCCACCTGCAGCCCCCTGCAGCCTTTCTGTCACACTTGGGGGCCTGGGGACACTAAGAAGCGTGCATGCACTCCCAGCCCAGGACACAGGCTCACTGAGGAACTGAACCCCTACAGGGCTGGGCTCTGTTTACGGGTCACCCGTGTGCTTTCCCTGTCACTTACAAACGCCACATGAGGGAGGGGCGTGGTCGTTAACCCTCAAACAGAGGAAACCTTGGCACAGAGAGGTTCTGTAGCCTCCCCAAGCTCACACGGCCAGCAAGAGGAAGCATGCGGAAGCCTCTCTACCCAAAGCCCACTATCTTAGAACACACAGGCAGTGTTGGAACAGAGCCCCAGGCCCCTGCCCCCGGCCGCACACTCAGCAGAACTCCCCCAGGAGCATGGGGGTGGGGAAGCTTGGTGGCCATGGGGCTGTCCCTGTCTCACCCAGGGACCCCTCCCTGCGTCAACCCCTCATCCCTGCCCAGCTCCGTCCCAAGAATGACCGGCCTGGCCTCCTGGGAGCCACTCCCCTTGGGGCCCCATCTTGGAGGGACCCTGTGCAGGTCTCGGTGAAGTTGAGGGTGGCCATGCTGACCAGGAGCTCACCTCCCAGAGCTACCGTCTCATCATCTGTGAAAGGAGGGAGGATAATCCCTTGGGGGGGTGGGGGGGCGGGGAGGTTGGAGGAATCAGCCACGCACTCCTGCACGGGTCAACTAAACACACACACCACAACAGTGACAGTGCCGTCTGCCCCCAGCGATGAGACCGCAGGTTCCTTTCGGGGAAGCAGGAGGGAGTGTCACGGGCAGAGTGTGGGGAGACGTTCTGGTGTCTGGAAAGCCAGGGGTCACGTCAGCCATCAGCAAAGGAGCCCATCCCAGCACACCTTCCCGAAGGCCCAGATCACCCCCCTGGGCCCACAGAACTTCCCTGCGTGCTCTGACCCACCACACTTACCAACCCTGGGAGGTGAGGTCAGCAGTGCACGAGGAAGGGCTTAGTCTATGAACATGATCAAGGCTCAGTCCACAGCTGGGATCATGGATCAGAACATGGCCAGGAACAGGGCAGAGTGTGTAACTGTGGTCAAGGCTCAATTAGTCCCCACAGTCAGGGCTCAGTCTATGACCTCGGTCAGAGTTCAGTGTTTGACTGGGACCAGGGCCCAGTACGTGACCAGGATTAGACTCAGTGTTCAACCAGGGATCAGGGTGCATTCTCCAACCAGGAGCAGGGTTCAGCATGTGAGCCAGGTCAGGCCTCAGAGTGTGACTGGGGTCAGAGGTCAGCGCGTCTCCGGGGTCGGGGCTCGGGCCTTACTGAGAACGGGAATGAGCTCAGTGGAGCCATGCCAAATCCCTGCCAGGCTCGGTGTCTATGTGGCCATCCGTGGAATGTCTATAAAGGGGAGAACTCGAGAAACTGGCTGTCGCTTCTGACAGAAAACCACACTTGTTTTGCCTGATTTTTTTCTCCCTTCCCCTACCCCCGGCCCAGCCAGGCAGCAGGGGAAGGTGTAATTAAAAATCAGGTTTGTTAACACGAGCACGACGTACATAATATTTAAAACATCCAAGCGCCTTTAACTCGCTCCCGACGTGCGTTTGCTCATTAAGCAGGAATTTTTTTACAGCAGCAACACTGCAAATAGCTCTTATTAAAATGCTCAAAACGCCATCTGGTCCTTCGCTGAGACTCTGAGGCGTCGCGGAGGTGGCCCAGCCTGCCTGGGGACTCGGAGATTCCCGGCAGAGCGGCAGGACCGGGGTCCCCACCCGGGCCCCCGAGTCCTCTGGGGGTCCCGTCTGCACCCGGGCTTTGTGTAATCCCATCACACAGATGAGGAGACAGAGGCCAGGGCAGGGAGACACGTGCCCGGATAGGCACGGCTAATAAGAGAAGACGCCTGGCTGTGAGCCTGCGTCTTCCTGCCTTGGAGGCCCAGGCTGTGTCCTGGGAGGACGGGGTTCGATGAGAGGCAAGGATCCAGGGCAGCCTCTCTGACCAACGGGGCTGGAACGGAGGACAGGGGACGGGATGGAAGAAGCTTGGCCGGCACTGTCTGGATGCAGGGGCCCGGCTCTGTGGATGGGGCGGGAGTCTGCTCTCTGTCACCAGGTCACGGCCATGGGGATGTATGGAAAAGGTTCTACAAACTGTCCCTTAGGATGAGGAAGGGCTGCCAGGCCTCCCGAGATGCCCCTGGGGGCTGGGCCGTGTCCAGGGGGCTGGGGCCGAGTGCCTGGACGGGAGGTCCTCCACTCCTGCCCAGACTGCGGGCGCTCAGGCTCCAAAACTGCTGGGGGTGCGTCTCCTGCCCCAGAGGAGCAGGGAGCCAGGCTAAACCCGCCCCATGAAGGCCCAGGGGATACACCAGCACCTCCTGGAACGCAGGCCAGTCCTCCACTGTTCCTCCAGCCCCTCCATTCGCTGGGCAAGCTCTGACCCCCTGCCCCTGCTTCGGGACGGACACGCAGAGAGGTCTGCCCACCCGGCCCTCCGGGGGTTTACAGGCCCGCACCCACGGCAGACATCTCCAGGGCACAGGTCCCCTGCACGGACAGGTGGCATCCCGGCCCTTCTCCACACTTCACTGAACCCCCAGCCAGCATCGGTCACGGTGGGAACCTGTCTGCCATCCCCCAGTGACGTGGAGGGCAGGAAATGGGGTTCCTACCCCAGCCTGGGGTTCTGGAAGGCGGCTTCCCTCCCCAACACACGGGCCCACAGAGCATTTGCTTCTGTGCACGCGCACACAGCCTCAGCCCTGCCAGCAGCAGACGGCACATGACAGAGTGACAGTCACTCAGAGTGGGAATGTCCCTGGAGAGTGAGCCTTGGGGGATCCCAACCTGGGGTGTGGGAGGACCCAGGGAGGTGGTCTAGAGGAGGTGCGATCAGGACACTACGGCAGCAGGGTGTGCCCAGGGTATGGGGGTGCGGTGGAGCCAGAGACTCCCCACGTCCACGAGGAGACGGGCCCCCGCGGGGAAGCGGGTCCAGGGAGGATAGCCACCACACCTCGCTTTGGGGCCACGTGTGGGGCTTGCAGCTGTACGCCCAGCATCACAGCCCAGGGGGCTGAGGCCGGGGGCGGGGGGGGGGGGGTGGGGGGGGAGGCGGCCTCGACAAGGCTCGAAGCCAGGGCAGAGCTGGTGGCACCGGTGTGCCACAGGGAGGGAGAGACACAGGGAGGCACGAGGGGCCCCGAGCACACTGTGACGGCTCCACCCACGCACCCACCCCTCTGCCACTTCTGCCCCTTCCTGTGACCTTGCAGACACAGCTGTCCCCGAGGAGGCCGTTCCCCGTCAGGAGCCCCAGGCAAGTCTCCCCAAATCCCGCTCGGCCTCAGTTTCCTCATCAGTAAGAGGGTCCTCAAATCACAGAGCAGCAACAGAGAGGGGCTGAGGGGGCGGGGCTTCCAGGATTGCAAAGTTTGTTTGCATACAGAACACACGGCTAGCACAGGTGCCCCGACACACACACACACACACACACACACACACACATGCGCACACACGCATGCTTGTGCACATCTGTGTGCCCGTACAGACACACGCATCCACACTAGCAAGCCCACCAGCATACACAGGCAGGTGCACCGACACAAGCGAGTTCTTGCACATGGCACTCGGAGCATTGCACGCTCATCTTTCTCACGCCCCAGTCTCCGCAGGTGTGGCCTCCATCAGGATTAACAGACGTGACACACACACCCCGATTCTAAGAAGATAGCGACCCGGTGCTGCACTTAACTGATGGAGGACAGGCTCCAGGAAAAACAAGGCACATGCAGAAACTCCTCTCCACTGTCCCTTTGATCTGTCCTCTGGATTCTCGTGGGTGAGCCTGCCCTGGAGCCCGGCCCGCACCTGCCCGGGACTCGCTCCACCACCAGCCCTCCGGCACGGGCCTCCAGAAAAGCCAGGGGAGACCCGACCCTGGTGTGCGAGCTCAGATCTGGGCCTGGGGCTTGGCAAGCACACGCCTCCCCTGCCCCATTCCCAAGCAATAAGTGGCAGTTTTTAGAAAGTGTCAACTTATTCCCAGCTGTTGTTGCCAAAAAAAGGAAAAAAAAAAAAAAAGAAAGAAAGAAAGAAAAAGCCCTCCTTGGTTTCAAGGAAACTCACAACAACTTCAGAAAAACGCGTGAACATGATGAATGTGCTCATTTCCCTGAAGATTCGGCAAAGGCCAGAGGCCCCACGTTTGTCACATGCGGTTGGAGCCCCTGGCAGGGGGCCGGGGCCGGGCCTTGTCCGGGTCTGGCATTGCTCCTTCCCGGGCAACGCCGAGCTTCCTGAAAGGAGCCATCCTTTATTCCCCTTTATTCCCAGGAATAAGGCTCTTGACATAAACGACTCCCGCTAGCAATTAGCCGTGATTAATGTAGAGCTTCACTGCAGAAGTGGAGGAAGTTCACAGTTCCCGGGAGGAGGTGGGCGACAATCGCATATTCATGGATCTGGAACAAATGTACGTTCAAGGGGAGTGGGGAGGCTCCTTGGGACTTTTTCCAGCCCTAGCTCGGCCTGGGAACCAGCTGAGATGCGGGCGTGGCCCTGACGACCGACCGGACCGGGGTCAGCGGACTGCGGCTTGCCCATCCACACGGGGGGCTCCCCGTCGTCGGACACAGCTGCCCAGAGCCCTGTGGCCAAGACCCGGATGAACCAGACCTGGGCTGAGCATGGACACACTCACACCCCTTCGGCCCCCACGGCGGCTTAACACCGCACCATCCCCCAGCTTCACAGCCGAGGACGCCAGAGCTCAGAAGGTCAGGGGGCTTGGCCACCGCGCAGGGCCGGCACCGGGAGCCAGGAACCCGCTGGGTCTCTCTCCTCCCGGTCACCGTGGCATTCCTCAGTTTCCCCAACAGAGCGATGGGGGAACGATGGGGCCCCACCTGGCCTGGTGCAGGATGCTCTCCGGCCCCCCTGGCCCCCATCTGTCCCCGAGACTCCTGTCAAGTCTCCCGTGTTGGGGAAAGAAGGGATGCTGGGGCCGGAAGCTCCTCTTCTTAACGTCATTTCAGGGCTCAGTGGTGCTTGGTAATTAAAGGGCCACACAAGAACTCGCCACTCCGGCCACGGCCCAACCCCGGGGACTGAAACAGACCTCAGCGGGTCCGCCAGGGACAGTCCCCACCCTGCAGAGAAGAACCGGGCTCCAGGACAGGTGTCAGGGGGCCCGTTTCTCAGACGAGAAGCCTGAGGGCCCCCCAACCCGAAGGGCTCCACGCACCCCTCTCCAGGGTCGTTGAGCCACTCAGCCTGCCTGTTAGCCTGGAGGCCTCCGCCGTGCAGAGAGCACCTCGTCAGCGGGCTCCCATCCGGGCGCGTGGAATTCCATGCCTCCCCCCGCCCCAGCCCAAACCCGGGCGTCCCGGACTGCTCTCCTCCTCCGCTTCCCGTCCAACCTTCAGGAAACCCTGCGCCCACCCACTCCGCTCCAATCTCCAGCCGGCTCACCCGGATTCTCCTGGTAGCTCGGCCTCCGCTAGTGCCCGCCCCCAAATCTATTTCAACTCACAGCAGACAAACAATCTTTCTAAGCCTTCCAGACCTTTCTTCCCAACCTTTCCTGCATTGTGAGTCCACACACCCAAGGGGCCCTTTCAGACACTTTCCTGATTTGCCGCAAGAAATTTTCACCCACAGATGACGCATGCACCTGTCTGTCCTGTGTGCACGCCTGTGCTGCACACACGAGGAGGAAGCCTTCTTCGTCCCCAAGAGGCAGACTGGCGCCGCCCCCACAAGAAGGCATGTTCTGGGGCTCTTGAGAGGTCCCTCTGCTCCAAACCCACCAGGGGACAAGCCGCTGGGGCCTCGGGACGGTGGGGGAGGCCACCACCCCCAGGACCACCAGTCCCCAGGGCAGAGGGACTCACACTGGCAGGAAACGCTCGAGCCCGGAGAGAACGGATGTCATGGCACCGGGACTCAGGAGCCAGCAACAGTCACCCCGCCATGCAGAGGGGGTGGGGGGAGGGGACCGGGCCCACCCTGGGGAGTTCCGGAAGGCAGGAACCGGAAGCCTTTGGTGAACTATGTGAGCGACCACAGGGAGTTGCTCTGGCCGGCCCACACCCAACACCCCGGCGCCTTGACCTTGACGGTAAGCCCTTCATCTGCCTCCAGCCTCCACCAGCCCAGGGCTCATTGTCATTCCAGGCCAGCGCCTTTCCTGAGGCCGAACAGGGGCGTTATCTAACGGGGGAGGGACACGAGTGGGTCCTCACGGCGACTCAATTAATCCTCCATCGGAAATTCTAACACAATCAATTTGGGGAGCCGGCCGACATCATAACACAGTAATTAGGAACAACTTTCAACTCTCGGCTTCCTTTGAAGATTGTAATTGCAATTAATTAAACATCTTCGCTGCTCCTCAGAGTCTGTTCCAGAGGAAACTAGAACAGAGGCGGGGGGTGGGGGTGCCCCGACCCCTGTTCTCAGCAGCCCAGGAATCAAGCGGGGAGCTGCCTCCCTTAAATATCAAAGGGTGTGACGCCCCTGTTTCCCTGGGGAAGCCTGAGGTGACTCTGAAGTAGAAGACCCAGCCTGGGGGCTCTGAGCCCCACCCTCCCCCGCAGGCCCCACCTGTACCCAGAACGGGAGGGGGGACCCCGGCCCTCCGCTCAGCAAGGCCGTATTCACACATTCGGAGATTACCAGTTGGGCACCCGTTATTGCCAACAGGGCCCCAGAAGCAGGGGCTTCCCCGGTGAACCTGACAGGTCACATCCCTGCCCTCCAGGGGCTGTCACCCCAAAGGTGATGCTCACCAACCGCAAGGCTGCTGGAAGTCACCCCGAGCAAGGCAGTGGGAGGAAGGTGTGTCCCCGGGCTCTGTGGGAGAAAGAGCCGGCCATCTCAGCCCCCAGGGCATCAGCAGGGCCCTGGACAGAGGAGGGGTGACCACGCTGGGTTAAGACAGGGCACGAGTGACTGTCCACTCTCCCAGTGGACACAGCTGTCCTCTGTCTGTCGGGCTCCCACTGGGCCAGGCAGAGCCCAGGGACCCGACCGAGGAGATCCACAACCCCCCACAGCCTGCAAGGAGACCCCATGACCGTGCTCCCCGTCCCAGCTGAGGACCCAAGGCCCCGGGGGAAATGCTGGCCACGGGTCGCGAGTGAGGAGGTGACTCAGTATCCCAGCACGGTCTGTCGTCCCCAAAGCCTGCCTGTGGCCGCTGCCACCCCAGCGAACACCATGCCCCGTGTCACAGCAGTAGGCCGCTGACACAACAGCCACAGCATTCCAGCACAGACCCCCGGCTTGATTCTCAGAAGGGGGCAGTGTCTCCTGGCAAATCAGTGGGAGGAAGGTGGGGTGACACGTTGCCACCCGGATCCAGGATCTGGAACCAAAAAGGCGTTTCCTTCCAATTGACAAAAATGACTGAGAGTGTCATTCTTAGAATTTAGCCCCAGCTCCTAAGACTTGAAAGCCAGCCAACTGAGGAGGACAATAAAGCCACACAGGAGAGGCACACTGACCCAGAGGATCATGCCTAAGGACAGTTAGAGCAATCGGGCCACAAATGTGCTCTGAGCATCCCAGCAGCCAGAGCAAAAAGGGCAAATTGAGGGCTCCATGGCTTTCCCTGTGCAATGAAAAGAGGCAGGAGAAGCTGAGTCCCCAGAGCAGCTCTCATCTAAGGGACAATGGGCAGGGCGTTGTCCTGACGTCCTCCCAACCCCCAATCCCTGAGCTCCTTGATGCAGGCAGTGTCTTCCCTCCCTGAACACTCAGCCCCAGAACTGGACCCAGCACTGAGCAGGTGCTCAAAAAACAAATTAGATTCTCAACCCTGCTTTACACTAATGGGCAAACGTTCATTTTTCTGGCCGTGCTTCTCCATGGGAGCAGCATTTCTAACCGGAAGAGAAAAGGTGTGATTTGGCAGAAAATGTCAGCCCTGGTGCTCACACCTCCTGACTGAGTGGACACGGTGGTCATTCCCCATCTTCCCTGACATCCTCCCCCTACCTAGGCCACCACAGTGTTCCGGGCCTTAATTCTTACAATCCAGCCAGAGTAACCCCATTTGCTGGCCACGGGGATTGGTTCAGGTAATGCAGGTCTGAGCCACTTAACGCATGAATCAAACCTTGAGACCTTGATCCAACCTTACCTGAAGCTCAGTTTATTTCTGGGCCCTCCAGATACATAAGCCAGTTTTGAACCTTTTGTAGTTTTTAAGCCTGTTGGAGCCAGGCCATGGTTTTAACACAGAGCTCTAATAACACATGGGCTTGTGTCCTTGGACAAGCCCTGTCCCCTCTCTAGACCTCAGTGTCCTCATCTGTCTGCTGACCTCAAGGAAGCGCAGAGACGATGAGGTGACACTGTGCCTGTAAAAGGGACCCGAAAACCTTGTGGCCATGTAGAGACGATGGCTCTTCGTCTGTCCCTGTGGCTCCCTTCCAGCGCACGCGGCTCTGGTCTCACAGCCCCTTCCTGCAGCCCTTAGACCCTTGAAGCTCTTTTTTCTTGCCCAGCCTTCGCCCACGCTGTTCCCTCTTCCTGGATGGCCGTTCCCCAGACTGCACAGGCCTGGCTCCTCCCCCAGAGTGCGCATGAGCATGCCTGGCTCCTCCCCATTCTTCCAATCTCCGATCTCCCTTAAATGCCACCTCCTCCAAGAGGCCCTTCCTGACCACCCTGTTTTAAATACCATGTGTCCTATTCATTTTCATCCTAGTACTTCTTGAAAGTTTTACTTTTTTTTCTTTTTCAACATGTTTGTTTCTTCACTAGGGGACTCATTTGGGAGTCTTTGTCCTCTAGGGCAATGCCCCTCACACTAGTGGTGGTAAAGGACGAGCATTTTTATTCCCAATCTGTCCTTACTAGTACTTTCATAAACTATATGGAAAGTACACTTCTAGGAGATTTTCTACTTGAAACACTAGATAGAAACCTCGCTTTCTTGTTACTACACTCTACCGTCATAAAATTTCTCTGTCGACTTGTTTCAAGAGTTTTTAAATGGTAACTCCATCTCTGCGGTTTAGGGAGAGGGGCAAGCTCACACCCCCCCCCCCAGGGCAGGCTGAACCCCCAGAGTTACCGCCCCAGGAGGCAGTGACACATCCCTGGCTTTCTTGCCCCTGGGGCGGGACAGTGCTGATGCCCCAGCGGGATCCCCAGTCGCCCAGAGTGTTAACTTGCTGGGTATCATGCCTCTTAACCGCTTCTTTCCCTTCTCTGTCACCTCCTCGCTCCCCTACCTGTGTGTCACCTCTCAAGTAAACTGCACGCGACCCCATGATTCGGGACAGCTTCTGGGTGAACCTAAACAATCAATACATAACATAGGAGATCCAATACCTAATGTCATAATTGCTGTCGCCCTATTGTGAGCCAAATGCATAAATATTACAAAGTAAGTGTTGTGCATCTCAATGAAATGGAAAAGACAAAATCCACAGGTGGAAGGAGGCTGGGGGGGCGGGGGGCAGCAGGGATCTAACAAAACCACCAGTGGAGAAGAGTGAAGCTGGACACCCCTCTTCCAGAGCCCAGAGACCTCCTTCTCCTCCAGAGGTGAGCATTTCCTGCCACTGGTTCTCCAGCAAACCGAGCGAGGCTCTGGAAAAACCATTCCTGCCCACGACTGGGAAGCTAAAAATAACTCCCAGATCAGAAGAAAGGAGAAAAGAACCCTGATTCCATTGCACTGGAGTAAGAACGCACCCTCCCAGCACACCTGGACTATACCAACCCCCACAGGAAGAGACCCAGGCCGACCGTCCGTCTGGGCCCCCGTGCAGTGGCTGTGCCCAGCTAACAGCCGGCCCGCAGTAGACAGGCCTCTGCCAGGGCTTGTCACCCACACAGGGACATGCCCCTGGGATGGAGGCCTGCTCACCAGTGGTTGCTCTGGCTCCCAAGAGGCACTGGGGGGCATAGTAAGAGGCGCCCCCTCTGCCCAGAGCCAATAGGGGAGGACAACAGGGGTGCAGCAGTGGGGACTGTGCCACCAACCTTCCTGTTTTGGCATCCCTCGGGCCTCTCCCCCACCCGCTCTGTACTCTCTCCACTGCTGGGGGGGTGGGGCTTTGTCTCTGCCCTGCTAACCTGCTGCCCTTCCCCTCTCCCAGCTCCCCAGAAGCCGCTCTGTCTTGGAAAACAGAAACACGGCTGAACTGGACGTCGGATACATGGGGAACCAGATCCCAGATGCTACTTGGGACA
Source organism: Acinonyx jubatus (assembly GCF_027475565.1). NCBI lineage: Eukaryota > Metazoa > Chordata > Mammalia > Carnivora > Felidae > Acinonyx > Acinonyx jubatus. Next base: position 2,536,167 of record NC_069394.1, read on the forward strand.
GCCAGGACCTCGGTGTCCTGATCTGTGGGATGGGCACGCGACTCCCCACCACGGGGCCGGGGCTAGGATCCCAGAGTGTAGGCGCTGTGAGTGGAGGGCCGGCCGCCAGCATCGCCATCCCAGGTCTCGTCCCTTAGCCTGCCCCGATGTCATCTCGATCTCACTCCTTCACTCACTCCCCCGGAGACACGTGTGGCTCCCCAGCAGCATGGCTGACCAAGCCTGGCCTGGGGGCAGGGCCCAGCCCCTCGTCCTGCTCCGGGGGTCCAGCTGCGACCTGTGTCCAGCAAAGAGCGCGGGCTGGCGAAGCAGAGAAACTCTTTATTGGCCTGGGGGCGCGGCCTAGCCCAGCCTGGGGGCGCCGCCAGGGGTGCCAGGGGTGCCGGGCTCGGGCCCCGCGGGCCCCGGGAAGGCGGCGCCAGGCCCAGGCGGGAGCAGCATCAGGCCCGGCCCGGGCGCACCCGCGCTGGCGTAGCTCAGGGCCAGGCGCTCCAGGCGCCGCTTGCGCACCGCAGCCTGGGCCGTGGCGTGCAGGGGCCGCAGCAGCGCGGGGGGCGGAGCGCCCGGGCCTCGCAGCAGGAAGTCGAAGCCCGCGCGGTCGTGCGGGTCGTAGAAGAGCGGCCCGCGGGCCGGGTCGGGCCCCGGAGGCCAGGCGAACGGGAAGGGCAGCGTGAAGTCCTCGGTGAGCACACGGATGGCGAAGTCGTCCTCCTTGCCCAGCGCGCGGTAGGCGCGCCCGATGCCGCGGAAGTGCGCCGCCCAGAGCTGAGCGTCCCCGCCGTAGATGTCCGGGAAGGGGGGCTCCAGGGCCGCAGCGGGACCTACGGGCCGCGGCCGCGGGAGTGACAGAGGGCAAGTGGCCACGTGTGCGGGCGAGGAGAGAGCAAGGGACCCTGAGAACCTGCCTGGGGGCGAGGAGGGCCTGGAGGGCAGGGGTGGGGTCCCGGGACTGACACTGGAGGCGTGAGACAAATCCCCGAGGGGACAGCGCCCAGACAGCTAGGAGGGCAGAAAGGCACCGAAGGGTGCAGACAAGAGAAGGCCACTCAATACTGCTTGGGCGGAACCTTCCAGGCAGGGAGGAGCCTGGGGAGTTTGGCAGGGCCTCCTGAACGGGCTCCGGAGGCTGGGCTTGGCTCACAGACTGCAGCGGATGGGGCAGGGGGTGATGTGGTCACTCGCAGTGCAGAGTGGACTGTGGGAGCCCAGCCTGGAGGTCGGATCTGGGCCCGGTGAGGACAAAGTAAGGACACTGCCAGCAGAAGCACTTAGCTGGGAGGAAACAGAGGGGCAAATGCCAGACCTTGCAGATGGAGGTGGGGAGGAGCTGGGGGTGACAGCCGGTTCCCAGCCTGACACCGTGACCCTGGACCCAGGGGGACGAGCAGCCCCAGGGGATGGAGGGATCAGGTTGGAAGGTGAAATGGTTCTCTGTCTGTTGGAAAGCCTCTGCTGGGAGCACAACTTTCCTGGGCTTCAGCTTCCCCTTCTAAAAATTGGGAACAATCAAACTTGTTGTGCCACCCTCACAAATGAGATGGCATTGATGAACCTACGGTGACACCTATGGTGTCACTGGACAGTGACTTCCAGCCCCAGAGACGTCCCAGAGCCACCAGCACTGGGTGATAGTGGGAGTGGGCCTGGGCTGTGGGCGAGGCCAGAGGGGACCCAGGTGGTCAGCACCGCAGACAGCTCCCGGGCCGCCTGGTGGGGGGGCCTCCCACCGCCCCCGCTGAAAGGTAAGTGTCTCAGCCCCCCAGCCGGCCCCCCGGGCAGACTTATTGGGAGAGCCGCTGGGGTTCAGTGCCAGTGGCTGTGGGGTGTTGCTGTGAGTCGGGGTGAGAAACAGCTGCAGGGGAGGGGGGAGTTGGGACGCAGCCCCAACTGGAGAGGAGCAGGGAGGGCCCTGGCACACACAAATGGATGCCACTCTCTGACTGGCACTTGGCCCGGTGAGCCTGGTTGTTGCGTACGAACAGGTGAGGTGGTAAGGGCAGCAGCAAGGGGACCATGTGGCGGCCAGGGCAGCCATGCAGGTGAGGGGCTGTGCCCGCCCAGAGCAGTGGTGGGAAGTGCTCGGGCCGCGAATGTGGCTTGAGGAAGGAAGGGCAGGGTTTGCTGATGGAGACAGTGGGGGGGGGGGGGGGGAGGCGAGGCGAGAAAGGGGGAACACGCCGGGCCCAAGCAACCAGAGGAAAGGAGGTGAGGTGGGGTGACTAAGAGAGGAGCAGTTTGGGGCAAGGGGCCCCGTTTGGGGCAGCTGGTTGCCTTTGGACGGGCCAGGAAGAAGAGGAGGGGAGGACAGTTGGCTTTGAGTCTGGAGTCGGGGCAGGGGCTCCAGGCTGGAGCTAGACCCCTGGGATATGGAGCTGGGGCAGAGCGTGGGAAGGGATAAGGGCCTGGGGCCCCCTCCTGTCAGCAGGGCCAGGGAGAGGAGGAAGGGCAGGCAGTGGTGCAGGAGGAAATGCGTGGGGCTCCAGAGGGCAAGGAGGAGGGGAGCTCCTGAGCCCAGAGCTGCCGACGACAGGTCCCATCAGATGAGGCCTCAGAGCTGCCCCCGGAGTCTGGCAGTGTGGAGGTCACGGTTGACCTTGAGCAGAGCTGCTTAATGAAGGGCGGGTTCCAGTGGGCTCGTGAGGAAAGACTAGGAAGCAGCGAGTATGAGGAGTCTTGCTATAAACAGGGATCAGAGAAATAGGGCGATAGCCGAAAGGGACATGGGGCCAAGAGATAGGATACGACAGCAAGCTTTTACGTTGCTGGAAAGATCTAGCAAGGAGAGAAGATGTCACGCTACTGGAGAGGAAGGGTGGGGGTGGCCGTGAGTAGGCAGGAACGTTGGCCTTGCCGGGAGCAGGGATGGGGCGTCACAGGAGCCTACAGGGCAGACAGAGCCGTGGACACAGGTGCAGGTGGGTGGGTGCCCGTGGTGCTGGGGACCCGTAGGAGTCCTCTTCCCATGGCTTTGGGTTCTTGAAAGAGGGAGCAGGGCCAGCAGCTGAGTGTGAGGAGGAAGGGGGGAGGTGGGGGCCTGGAGCGAGGGAGACATGGACAGAGGGAGGAAAGCAATGTGAAGACCAAGGCCCCTTAGGCTCGCAGTCGGGAATTTGAAGAGCATTAGTGGTTGAGTTTATCCCCAGCTCGGCTCAGCTGTATGGGTGCAGGCGGGGCGGGGGCGGGGAGTTGGGGGTTTGCCAGGCTGGTACAATAAAACAACAGAGGGCCCAGGGAAGGGGGGGTGTGTGCGGGTGTGACAATCACGGCAGAGCTGGATGAGCAGAGGAAGGGAGGGAGGGAGGCAGGGCAGGGGGGAGGAAGAAGAATGTGCTGGAAACAGTGGACAGCGGCTCGCCCCTCAGCTTCCGAGATTCCGGGGAAGGGGGTCAGGGCCAGGCTGCAGTTTGGATGCTGGCAAGGCCAAGGGCATGACCAGGGCAAAGGTGGGTGTGGGGGAAAGGGGACCAGTGCTCGAGAGGAGTCTGGGGAACCGAGAGGCCAGGGTGAGGGAAGGAATCACCAAAGCGATGGCCACAGAGATGGAGAGAGGGTCAGGGCCGGAGTCCAGAATTCAAGGGGGCAGATGACTGCCCTCTCTAGTAGGGGTAGGAGGTGTGTACCCCTGAGGAGTGGGGGTCCAGCACTGGGGTTTTAAGAAGGTAGTGGGGGGGGCAGAGAATGATCTGGAAGAGGCCCTGAAGAGTGAGGAGAACCCTGGCCCACCTCCAGGCTCAGGGGTCCAAGGGTGGCAGGACCTTTGGGGGGGCTGCTGGGCAGTGGCCCTAGAGGAAGAAGGGGCTGTTAAGGGTGAGGTCAGTGCCCCCACTCTGGCCCTGTCCCTCTGTGTGACCTTGGCAGAGCCCCCACCCAGGAAGAGGGGGTGGGATGGCTGCTTCCTCTCCCACGTTCTCAGAGCCCCAAATGCCAGGGACACCCCTTCTCTTCCAACCTTCCCCCCGCCACGTGACTCACCTGGAGGAGCTACAGGAGGAGGGGCCAGACCAGCAGGGCTGGGGTCCCCGGAATGAGGGGAAGCCATGCCCGCAACCTGGGGGTCAGGCTCGTTTACCTGGCTGCCCAGGACACCAGGGGAGGGGCCTTCTGAGGGGGAGAGAACCTTGCATTTAAAGGGGCCCCACCTGAAAGTGGGCTGGGGCTAGGAGGGAGAAGGGTCAAGGAGGGTTGGCGGCCCCCTCCCCCTACACCCCTGCGGCTCACCCCTTCCTGCTCAGGAACAATCCGACCCCGCCCTGGCACTCAGACACCTCTCAGCCCCTCCCAACCAACCCACTCGGCTCAGGGCCCCGACGCCCCTTCTACCCCTGTTGCACAGTGCAGCCTGCTGTCCACGGCCCCCACCCTGCATGCTCACGGGGCCACAGAGGCCGTAATCCAGCCGGGACGAGCCTGGCCAGCCCTCAGGCAGCCCGCGAGTATTCCCAGGGTCCAAGGGCTTGTGGATCAGTGGCAGCTCCAGCATCCCCCCTGAAATGGGTCCAACCAGGCCCCTGGCCTCAAGGGACCTGATGAGTTCAAGTTCCCTCAAAATGGACCCAAGCACCGGTAGGGGAGTGGGGACATGAGCCATCATAGGGCAGGTAGCCCGTGACACGTGCATGGTGTATGCGGAAGGCCTCGGGCCCACCTCACAGCCCCCTCCCCCCCCTCTTGGAAGGTTCACCCTGGGGATGCGTCACCCCCAGCGCTGAGGCCGTTCTCAGGGAGACTGGAAAGCGCCAGACCCCCAGCCTCAGACCGTTACGTGAGCAGGAAATGAACTCCGTCAGCACCGAATGTTGCACGTGCCGAGGCCCGTGTGTCATAATGCTCAGCCCACTGTTGGAAGAGCACAGTGACAGGGGGAGGAAAGGGGGTCTTCTGGAAACTTGGCCCCTTGGCCACTCTCAGGTTCACTCCTGCATCTCCATACCTCCGCACCACCCTCCTCTACAATGCAAACCCATCCTTCAGGCCCTCGCTCACACTGCCTCCTCCGGGAAGTCCTCTCTGCCTGTTCCATACGCCTCAGAGCCCCCCAGGGCCCGGCTGGCCCTCCCTCTGGAAGTCACCAGGGACTCTCCCTTCCTTGCTTAGAGACCTTGGGTCCAGCCCCACCCTCCGGCCCAGGAAGGTGCATGAGTGAGAGGTTGGGGAGGCCACGGTTGCCTCGGTGAGCGCCTGTTCTGTCTCGTCGCCTCCTGGGAGCCCCCCCCCCGACCACCAGCGGGCCTGGACACCTCCTCTGGCCCAGAGCCCTGGCGAGGTCAGCCCAGCCCCAGCAGGAGGGCCTTGAGCCCCCCTCCCCCAAATGAACTGCACCTCACTGGTTGCCACCACTCTCAGAAAAGCAGCTGAGGAGGGGGCAGGGCGGGGACGGGGTTCAGGAGCGGAAGCAGGCCTCGCTCACCGCAGGCTGGGCCAACCACATTACCTCCCTGGGCCTCAGTTTCCCCATCTGTAAGACGGCTGAAACCGCCTGCCTGCACGTCAGTGAAGAGTTAGGGTGCGGCACAGGAGGGGGTATAATGTGGCAAAGCGGGAACGCGACTGGTCACAAAGAACTGCCCCCTCCCTGAGGACTGGCTTCCTGACCGCCTCGTGACAGGATCACGGGGTTGAAGCACCTCCAGTCTGTCAGCCGACGGGACTGAGGCTGGAACCCTCTCCAGATCTTTCCTGCAAGCCCTCGTGTGCGTGTGCCACTCACTAACGTAAAATGACAGAAGTGCCTGTACTCCTCCAGCCGGCAGGAGTCGGAATCACGCACTTCCGCCCCGGGGACCCTCCAGTGTGGGCCCAGAGCACAGCCGTCCCCCCCGACGGTGGCTCAGTGCCAGGACGCCCCATCGCGTGTTTCCGGGGTCTAGGCCCTGAGTGCCCCTGCGGGGTCCTGAGGAGCAGCGACCGGGTGCCCGGTCGGCCCCCACACGGCACAGTACCCTCCTGGGGCACACCCTGCCTCCCGCCCGCCAGCTCCTCCTGAGCCCCCCGCCAGGCCAGGCCCCGCTGGACAGGGCGGCTGAGGGCCTGGCGCTCACGGCACCCGTGGGGCAGGAGCACAGCCGGTCATAGGCCTCCGAGTCCACGCTGGGCGAGTGGGTGCCCGGACATCGCTCGACAGGTCACGTTTCCCATCATCCTGTGCTCCAGCCACTGGGGCCACTGAACGCCGGCTCTCGGGGCAGACGGCGGCTCTGGCTGGTGGCTCAGCCATCTGTCTCACGGGGTTAGTACAGGAGAAACAAATACCGTTGCTGCTGACGTTCTCATTGTGGAGACCTTCACGGGGCGCCTCTGAGGGCCAGGACCCCACGGTGTACTAGTCAGGGTGACATGTGAGCCGTGGTAACAAAGAGCCCCCGACACAGCAGTTTCGATGAGACGGAGCGTCGTGTCCCAGGCCTGCAGACAGCTCAGCTCCACAGGGCGCCCCCCACCCCCGTGGCTCCCCCCGGCCGTGGCTGCGCCCCCTCGGTGGTGTCCCTGGGAGGGACGTCACATCCCATCGTGTCCCAGCTGGGGAGAGGGTGAGGGGCAGTCCAGGGCTCCAGCCTCCTTGTGAGAACAGGAGGGGAAACTGCCCTCGGTTTTCTCATTCCAGGGTGAGACTTCGTCACGCGGCCCGTCCTGGCCGCAGGAGAGGCTGGGAAATGTCGTCCTCACCTGAGCCGTCAGGTGCCAGCATTTGGGGTGACAGCGACCAGTTTGCCACAATAACTAAGACAAGACCGGGTGTGTCTTAGCTGGGGCTTCCCAGAAGCACCCTGTATTCCTTCCTAGGCCCATTCTAACAAGTTGCCCCCAGACAGTGTCACTGGGACGGAATCAACGTGTCCTCAGAGCCGCGCTCCCTCCAAAGGCTCCAGGAGAGAATCTGTTCCTCGCCTCTCCCAGCTTTGCAGGTGGGGTGGGGGGGTGCTTCTGGCATTCCCTGTTTGTGGCCACGTCACCCCAATTTCTGCTCTGGGGCCCCGCGGCTTCCTCTTCTTTCTGTGTATCTCAACTCCCTCTGCCTCTCTCTTAGAAGGATTCGTGCGATTGCACTTAGGGACCACCCAGAAAATCTGGGATAATCTCCCCATCTGAAGATCTCTAACTGGATCACAGCCACAGAGCCCTGTTCTGCTGTATAAGATAACAATTTCCGGTTCCAGGAATTTGAGCGTTGACATCTTTGGGGAAGGGGTGGGGGGCGTTATTCAGCCTGCCACTGGACGTTAAGGCAAATGATTTGAGGACGCGAGGTCACTTGAGACGCAATCCCAGGGCACACTGGAGGGGATGGGAGGAGGCTGATCGGGCGCGTAATCAGGCAAGTGGTTCTCTCTGGGAGCCGCCAAGGCTCGATCCCACCAGCTGATGACCTGGCACCTGCAGCCAGCGGCCACAGAGCCCCTCAAAGAAGATAGGCTGGGACTGACACACAGAAATAGTGAGTGCCCAGGTGATGTGGGAGGGGAAACAGTCATCTGCAGTCCCGCCTTCAGGAAGCTTGCAGTCTAGTTGGAGAGATAGATAAAAGACACGGTAAGTCAATAAATAAAGAGAATTATCAATTATGATAAGGCTAGAGAAGGAAATTGTCAGGGAGCTGGGGCGGGGGCAGGAGGTGTGGGGACACCCTGTGTACTATTCTGTGGACAGAGAGAGTCTCTTGGGGGAAATAACATTGAAGCTGAGGGTAAGGGCAGTATAGCACGTGAAGGGAGAGGAAAGAGAGTCTGAGAAACCCTTTGCCTAGGCAAAGGCCCTGTGGCAGGAAAGACACAATGTTTGAGGAACAAGAAATAGTCCAGGAGGCCATGGGGCTGGTGAGCCGTGAGCTCACCAGAGAAGGGAGAGAACCAAGGAGACTGGCAAGACCAATAGGGACTCTCAGTCCCTTCTCCAGCTGAGAGTCACGGCCCACATGTTCCTTGCCCCACCACCTGGACCACCTCCCTTCTCAGCAGACCCCCCCCCAACTGCTGTCTCACCATCACTAGAGATGGACATGCCTGCCTCCTTGAGGAGGGGCCGGCCAGAGGGCCAGGCAGAGAGAGCAGCACGTCGGGAGAGGCCCGGGGTGGGGAGAGCCGAGGGGGAGGGGCGAGCAGGCCTTGCTGACCTGCCCGGTGTGGCTCGAACCCCCACATAATCCCCTCTTGTCTCCGCCACTGCCTCTGAGTTATTTTTAAAATCTCATTTTCAGAAAGTGGAGGAGAAAACCCTTCTCTGTTTTTTTCTGTGGAAGATTCAGAGAGGAGTCTGGAAAGAGGAACGGACCCTGGAGGACGGGGGGGGGGGGGGGTGTCCTGGGTCGTGCACCCACAGGGACCCAGGGTGTCTGCGGACCCTGGGCCGGCTCCGTCACATGCACCAGAGACAGGGAGCAGGACCCCTCCTGGGGCAGCCTCCACCAAGCACATTTGGCGCTTTCACCCATGTGATGGGCACCTAGCCCAGGCTGGAGCTCGGCAGGGACACAGGGTCCCTGGGGACCCTCCTGGGGCAGAGGGTCCAGCGAGAGACCATGGCTAGGAACCCACAGGGGGATCCCCAGGACTAGGAGGCTGGGGAGAGACACGAGCCTGTCCAGGGCCATCAGCAAAAGGCGTTGGGAGCAGTGACAGTTGATGGGGGACAGGAAGGGTCCCAGCAGGCGGAGGGCTGCATGTGTGGGCAGAGCAGAGTGGGCCTGGTGTGGTGGCAGCACCGACTGACCCCAGGGACCAGGGTCCACAGGGGCCTGTGGGCGGGTCCTCTCACTGGCACCCACAGGAGGCTCAGCGAGGGGGTAACTCCCTGATCCAAGAAATGCTGGGGCCAGAATTGGACGCACAGGGTCCAAGGCCCAGAGGAAGGGAAGTCTGGAGTCCCAGCCTGCACTTGAGGCCACTGGAGGCCGGGCTCGCTGGGCTCCGTGGGTTTAGACATCATGGGAGGAGTTCCGAGGCTCAGATGGGGCCATTATGCTCCTGGGGGAGGGTCCTCTGGAGAGAAACTTGGCCTGGCACCTTCTGTCAACACCCCCGCCTCGCAGAGGGGCCCAGCATGAGCTGGCACTCCAAGAGTTGATGTTGAAGCAACCTGAGCAGGGAGGATGAATGCTATGGAAGCCCAGGGAAAGCAGGGGTGGCCTCACAGAGGAGGTGACCTGGGCTGGGGTCTCTGAGGGCAAACAGGAGAGCGCAAGGAGCTTCTTTAGAAAAGCAGGTGTGTGATGGGGAGGGACTGGGCGTTAAGGAAAAACAAATATTCATGACACTTGTTGAAGACCCTGATTTATTCTAGGGAGCACTATCACAGCAGGTGCAGGGACCCGGGCGCTGGGGTTGCGCGTGGGAGGGGAAGACTGTCTCCATCAGAATGAAGCAGGGGCCGTGGGACGTCCAGGCACCAGCGGCTATGGGTCGGCGGATGGACAGGAGGAGACGTCCGGGGCGGAGGCGTTCAGGCTGAACCCACCTGCCAGGATTCTTGCTGAAGCCAGGCCAGGTGGTCAGACCTCCACTGGAGAGGTGGGGGTGGGGGGCAGGATGAGGAAACCGGTCAGATGTGGAGGGCGGCCAGATGTCGGCAGCGGAGGCTGGGGGCTCCCTGCTGAAACTGGAGGGCGCAGGAGGGCGCAGATGGGCCCAGGAGAAGGTTCTGGAGCCTGATCAAGCAGAGAATCTTGTCAAGGGCATTCCAGGGGCCAGGGGAGGGCACTGCACAAAGCCTCAGGGGCGGACCTGGCTGCAGCTGGGAGCAGGCAGGATGTGGGAGGAGGGGCCTGGGTAGCAGAGCAGGGGCTGGGCTGCTGGCCCGGGGTGGGCCCCAGCAGAAGTGGAGCTGGAGGGAGCCTGTGCAGGGGCGTGGGGGTGGGAGAGAGCTGGCGCTCTCCCACAGCTGCCGGGCCCCCGGTGGGTAGCACCCCTAGGTTGCCCAGCCGCCTGGAATGCCACGGTCCCCTCCCCAGACGCCTTCTGGGCTGGGAAAGCTGCGGGGACGCTGCCTGAGGCCTGCCTGGGCCCGCAGCGCCACCTGCCGGCCGCGTGGGGAGGCACAGGCGGGCGCCTCTTGGGGCCTGCTCAGTACTGTCCACAGGCCTCATCCGCACCCCCAGCTGGAGCTCCGTGGGGGTGGGGGGGGCCCGTGGTTGAACTCGGCTCCACCACTGCCTGCTGGGTGACCTCCAGCCAGGTTCTCACCCTCTCTGAGCTTCATCCCAATCCAGGGGTGTGAGCACGCCCAGCTATGAAGAGCAGGCAGCAGGCTGGGAGCCCACACCCAGCCACGGCGCTGCTCCCTAATTCCTGGCAGGTTCCAGGGGACACAGGCACGTGGCACGGCCCAGCCAGCGGCACTGGACCCCTGACATCTTGCCGTATTCACGGTGAGGGGCAAGGGGAGACGGACAAGGGTCAGATCTCAGCAGGTGACCCTCCCTGTGTCCCCTGGGCCGAGGTCCAGCCAAAGAGGCTCAACTTCTGCCATCTGCCCCGATGTGACGCTTGAATTCCCCAGACATCCAGCCTCCCCCAAACCCTGCAGAGGTGGGAGTGCGCGACCTCTGAAGCAGCTCCTTCAGCTTACCTGGGCCGGACTTGCTGGAAAGTTCTCCCTCGGAAACGAGTTTGCAGAAAACCTGCCTCAGCAGGTTGGCCGGGGGCAACTTAGTCTACAGTGTTGCAGGAACCCAAAAGGCCCACTGGGGCCTTGGGAAGGTCAAGGCCAGAACCTGCAAAGCCCCCAGGGCTCGTACCCTCCTCTGTCCCTTCCCTTCTGCCAGGACCCCTGAGCGGGGGATGGGCGGCCCTAAGGGGGCCCCACTCCCAGCCCCGAGGTCTCACTCTCGGCCCCAATTCCAAGTTCCCGAGTGGAGGGGAGACTGGTCAGGCCATCTTGCCCAATCAGCCTGGCAAATATCTAAAAAGGAGCTCTCCAAAGGGCTCTGCCCGTGGCTTCGTTGGTGTCCATGGAGAAAGTATCCCCCCACCCCGTGGCTGATGGTGGCAGTGTTCACGGAGTCGCTCAGGTGCTTGGTGGCTCACAGTAGCTAGACCCGTAGCTGTAAATCACCCCTAGGGCACAGTGAGATCTGGTCCAGTGACCAGGAAGTGATGAGTTTGGGGTATTTATTACCTGTTGTTCATAAAATGCATTTAATTGTGAGCTGCTGTGGCTGTATTCAACAACCAACTCTCGAAATTGCTGCGTATTTAGGAACAGTCATGCAAGCCGTTTTGGGGGTGGCTGGGGCACATCCCCAGCCAAGGCCACCAGCCACAAAGGTGCCCGGGACACAGCCCCGGGGCCTGTGGAGGACAATTCTCCCAGACGGGGCTCTTACAAACACCCAGTCTGGCAGCTTCGCACAATCGGGCTCAGCAGGGCCCCTCGGTCACGAAGGAGTTTATGGGCCTGGTTCTCAGCGGTCCGCTTCAGGGTGCTGGAGGGGAGGAACTCGAGCTCAGGGCTCCAGGTAAACCCGGATACGTGCCGACCTTTTCCATTTCAGAGCGACCCGAGGCACAGCTTCCTGTCTGGGCCTCGGAGGGAACCCCAGCTCCCAGCTCCTGGGCCTGCGGGAAGGTTTAAGGCTCCAGGTGACATTGTCAGAAGGGTGCCGGGGACCCGGTGAGGCCCCGATAAACATAGCACGCTCCCTCCTCACCTGGCCCCTGCCAGCCAGTTTCCTCCCTCCACCTGGTGGGGACCGAAACACCTGGCCCACAGGACCCCAGTTAGACCTGGGGATGCCGCCCCCAAAGCCCAGCCTCCGTGCCGCGGGGGCACCTGTCCTGCACCAGGCACCTCTCATGGAAAAGCAGTCTGAACGTCAGAACCAGCTGGGGGAGGGTGGGCATTGTCGCCCTGTTTGAAAGCAGTCACGGCCTCAGAGAAGTCATTCAGCCGGCAGTACCAGAGCTGGAGTTTGAACCCCAGGGGCCAGTGCTGAGGCCCCCGTGGCCTCAGGGGTGAGCCCTGGCTGGCTGTCATCTCTGAGACTCCCCAGCAGGGCCCTGGTCCCGGGGACAGACTGTTCCCAGAACGCAGGGGCTGAGTGCACAGTGTGGCTTCAAGGACCCCTTGAGGGAGATGGTTATGGGGGTGCAGGTCGCTGGCCCAGCAGCAGGTCCTGGCCCACAAGAGCCCCTTATCCCTGCAGCGTCCTGGCTCTTAGCCCTCCACTCACCAGCCCCACCTGCAGGGCCTCCAACAGCCGGATATGGTGACAAGGGGCCATGCTGGGTGTCCCCGGCCAGCCTTCTGGACCACGCTTGCCCTGCAGCCTTGCGACTGGACTGTGGCCCAGTGCGATGGGCGGTCACGAAGAACCCTAATTCTGCCACGTTTCCCCAGTGCAGAGCATGGGTGACTTATCTATTGCTGTGTAACTAATGACCCCAAAACTTAGGGGCTTACAACATACATTCACTATCTCACCAGTGTCTCGGGTCAGGAATCCAGGATTAGCTGGGTCTTCGGTCTCAGGGTTCCTCACAAGCCAAGGTGTCAGCCGGGGCGGGCTCCGTGGATCTTACAGGGGACAGTTCGGGACCAGAGACAGAAGGGCTGAGCCCAAGGCCACACCAGGAGCACAGGTGCACACACATGCACGTGCCGTGCCCAAGCGCTGGCCCTGGGAAAGTGCCTTGAGCACTGGAGCCATTGTGACCTCAGGGGTGAGGTCAGGGCTGGCTGGGGTGGGGAGGGGGTACCCAGAGATAAGGCTGCCCCGCTGGGCATGAGGACAGAGCTGGAAGCTGGGGCCTGTGGGTTCTCCAAACTGCACCCCAACATGGACAAGCAGAATTCGGAAAAGTCACACAGCCACGCCTCGGCCGATAGGACGTCATCAGCCGTGTCCCAGAACCCCAGGTCAGCGCAGCACCAGGCTGGGACATGTCCCCCCAGGAGGGGACGTGTCCCCAGAAGGGACACCCTATGTCCTGCTTCCCCGCAGGTGCCCCGGCCCCTCCATCTTTCGGGACAGTGCCTCCCTGCAGGGCAGCAAGGGGCACCCTGGGGGGCATCTGGCGCTGAGCCCCAGGCCTTGAGCCAAGAAAAGAGGGGTCCCTACATCCAGGAGCAGCCGGGGAGAGGGTAGGATTGGGACTGAGCCCCCCTGGCAGCTCCTGACTTAGTGGAGAGGAGGATGGGAGGGGGGATATTGGATCCAAGTGCTGGCTTTGCCATCGCCCTGCGGGGTGGTGGTTGACAGCTTGTGGGGACCAGAGGTGTGGCTGGAAGCGTGTCACAGTCCCCGTCCACACGTGCCTACTGCATGAGTGAACGCAGGGACCGACAGACTGTCCGCCTGCTTCCCTGAGCCTCGGCTTCTTACCCACACAGTGGACGGTGGTACAATGGCCAGCGTCCCGGCAAAGACAAGGCGCGTCCTAGGGAAGGCTCCTCCCGGCCTCCAGGCGGGTGCTCCGGGGCGGCTCCACCTCCCGTGCCAGGGGCCCGGCGGGCTCCCTCCCCTGCCTCCCCAGACCCCGGGGTGCCCTCCTTGGGGGCCCTGGGCGCCCAGACCATCCCTGGGCGGGTTCCCGAGCAGGAGTCCTGCGTGCGATGCCCGTGGTGGGGAGCTGTTCCAGAAGGAGCAGCTTTGTGCTTGTTTGGAACTCACTTATTTTTGTGTGCGCACAGTCGTTTCCACGTGTGTGTTGTCAGGCCTGTCTTCTCCTCTGCCGCATCTTGGATCACTTCTAAGGCGAGAAAACGCTCCCCTCTGCAGCTGTTTGCCTGACTACACTTCTGTCGCCTTCTGTACTTAAAAATATATTCCACTTTGGCCGTCACAGGGCTAGGATGCCGTTTCAGGGCAAGATACAGGCCAAGTGCTTGTGGGTGACACCGAGCCGTCCGGGTGCGGAGGGGCGCCGGGGACTCCAGCCCTTCGTGAGACGCCCCCAGAGGTGGCACCAGCCGGCCTCGGTCTGAAAGGCCGCACTTTCTGGGAGTGGCAGGGAAGCGGCTGGTTTTCTGGCCGGTGGTAGGAAGAAGGGGTCGTCCAGGAAGGTTCAAGTGTGCGCTGAGCTCTGCTGGCCACGGTCCCCAGGCTGCAGGCTTCAGGCTCGGGCTGGGTCTGAACCAGTGTCGTTCTGCAGAGGCTGCGTGTGCGGGGACAGGTCACTGAACCTCTCTGTGTCTCGGCACCTCGTGGGGTTGGCATAGGCGGACGGCACGGACGTGATGGGGGTGGGGGGCAGAGGGGCGGAGGTGAGATGACCAGGGGGCGCCCTCCCCTCCCCAGCAGGACGTCACGTGCAGCGGGGCGGGTGGCCGTCCCCCCAGAATGTCTCACTTATCCACCACTCAGTCCTTCGGCTACCCCACACCCTCGCACCAGGCACCTGTCGGACACCTGCACCCCAGCGGTCTCCCTGTCCCCAGCTGGCACGGCACCCGGCTTCCTGTCCGCCTGTCGCCTGTCCCCCAGGACACAAGCTCTCCAAGGGAAGGGGTTTCCGTCTGTCCTGTTCAGACGAACCCCCAGGCCCTGCAGCATCTCCTGGTATGCAGTAAGCACGTAATAAATCCTCCCTGAAGGAACGAGGCCGCCCCCGGGGAGGGCTCGGGAACCGTGAAGGTGGCCAGCCACTGCAGGCCGAGGGCCTCACCCCGTCTCTGTCCCCGGCACCTCGGAAAACGCTTTCATCCTGAGGATGGGCTGGCTGCGTCCCGTGTCACCCACACTCCGACATGCAGAAATGCAACATCTCTGGCAGCCCCAGGAGTGTCCCCTGCGTGGCCACCTGGCTCCCAGAGCCAGATGGCAGGGCGAGGGCATGGCTATGGGGTGGAGTGACCATGAATGCCCTCTGGGAAGGCGGCTGGAGGAGGCCGGGCTGCCGGGAACAGCCCCAGGAGGACAGGAGGAGGAGGAAGCCACTGTGTGGGGAAGGCCCTCCTGGCAGCCCACCCTCGGACTCAGCCTCTCATTCATTCGTTCAGTGGACCTTCAAGGACAGCCTTCCCTGGGACATGCTGGGGACCCAAGAATGGCCAGCGCGTCCCCAGGGACACTGGGGAAGGGGAAGGGCCGGGGGCTAGTCAGCAGTAAGGGAGGCACCCCCACCCTGGGATGCTCTCCACAAGCCAAGAAGGCTGAAGGGGGGCATCTGTGCCTTGCTCTGAAGGGGACAGGAGAGAGGAGGAGGAGGAAGGAGGCAGGAAGGATACATGCTCCGGGCAATGGGCCCAGGGTCCTGGGGAGCTGGGGGCTGTCACAGGGCTTCTCCAGAAATCAGGATGGGCCTGACCACAAATGTTACTGAGAACCTGTTGAGGTACCAGACCTTGCTCCACACGTTAAGGGATAGACTTGGAGACAAGACGTAAAGATCTCTGCCCTGGTGGCTACATTCCCGTGGGGGAAACAGTCAATACACCACCCCTGTAATACAGTAAATTATATAATGTTACAAGGTTAAAAGTGACGTAGAAGAAAGTTGAGAGGGTAGGGGGTAGAGAGGGCAGGGTGAGGGGTACGTTGCAATTTTAAATAAGTTCATCAAGGAGGTAACAACTGAGCTGGGACTCAAGGGAGGTGAGAAACTGACCCAAGCAGCTATCTGGAGGAAGGATGTTCCCCAGCCTAAAGGGACAGCCAGTGTAAAGGTCCTGGGGTAGAAACGTGCCTGGTGGTTTAAGGAGCAGCGGGAGCTCACTGTGACCGGAGTGGAGTAAAGCAGAAAGAAATGAGATGGGAGAGGGGGCGAAATCATTTTTGTTCTTAGAGATCTTGCTTTCTTTTTTATTGCGCTATAATTCATGCACAGTAAGATTCACCGTCCTCAGTGGGTCACTTTGCAAGTTTTGACAAAGTCACACAGACATGAAACCACCACCACAAGCAAGAGAGGAAACAGCTTTGTCTCCCCAGAATCCACCATGCCCCTTAGGCAGTCAAGCCTCCTCCAGCTTCCCATCCCCGGAAACCACTAAGCTGTTTTCTGTTTAGTTGGACCTTCTTCAGGAAGTCATAAGAAGGGGACAATACAGTGCGCAGCCCTCAGGGGCCGGTCCCTGTCACATGGCATGATGCAGGCAAGAGCCACCCGTGTTGTTTCTCCGCAATGCATTCCTTTTTATGGCTGGTGAGTTTTTCCGCGGATGTAATACAGTTTCTTTAGGCACTCACCAGGCAGAGGACGTGCATTTCTTCTGGCTGGGGCTATGACAGGTAGCGCCGTGAGAAACACTCGTGTACAGCTTTTGTGGGAAAGGGAGTTGTTATTTTATCGGAGTGAATGCCTAGGAGTGGGGCAGCAGAGTGCGCGGGGAACCTCCTAAGAAAACACCAAGCCCCTCTCTCCACACGGCCGTGCAGTTTTGCGTCCTCACCAGCACTGCACGAAAGGGCCAGTTACCCCCCAACCTCACCAGCACTTGGTGTTTTCAGGCCTTTCTCCCCCAATCTTAGCCATTCGAGTAGACATGTAGCAATATTCCCCTTTGACTTGTTTCCCTCATGAGGAATGACGTCGAGCACCGGTCATGTGGATCTCCTTGGGTGGGGTGTCTATTCAGATCTTTTGTCTGTATTTCATCAGATGGCTTGCGCTGGGGTTTGAGTTTCTGTTTCGTGAGTGATGTGTATGTAGTCCGGATATGGATCTTTATCGGATACGTGATTTGCAAATATTCCCCCCAAATCCACGGCTTCCCTTTTCGGTTTTTTCTAGATGTCTTTCAAAACGCAGAAGTTCTTACTTTGGACGACATCCAATTTAACGTTCATTTTTTTTTTTCTTCTATGGATGGTGCTTTTAGAGGCACACCTAAGAAATCTTTGTCTAGCCCAAGATCACAAAGCTTTTCTCCTGTATTTTCTGCTAGAAGCTTGGAACTCTGGGTTTTACTTTTAGGTCTACGATCTAGAGTTCATTTTCGTACACAGTGTGAAGTATAGGGTGGGGCCCATTTTTTGCATGTGTATATCCAATCATTGCACACCATGTGTCGGATACACTTCTTAACTGAATTACTTTTGCGCCTTTATCAAAAATCAGTTGGCTTTGTATGTGTGAGTCTTTTTCTGGTCTCTGTTTTGCATTGACTATTTAGATAAATTTAGACAAAATTGCATCTTCACAGTATTGAGTCTGCTTTTTGGGGTTCTTTTTAATGTTTTTATTTATTTTTGAGACAGAGCATGAGCAGGGGAGGGGCAGAGAGAGGGGAGACACAGAATCCGGAGCGGGCTCCAGGCTCTGAGCTGTCAACACAGAGCCCGACGTGGGACTCAAACCCATGAACTGCGAGATCATGACCTGAGCCAAAGTCAGTCGCTGGACTGACTGAGCCACCCAGGTGCACCCGCCCCCCCCATTGAGTCTTCTGATCCATGAAGATGGTGTATCTCTCCACTTATTAAAGTCTTCTTGATTTCTTCTATTGCTATTTTATATTTTACAGCCCATAAACCTTGCAATTATTTGTTACCTAAATATCTCATGTCTTTAATGCTACTATATATGGTAACTTTTTTTTAACTTTATTTATTTACTTAGAGAGAGAGAGATAATGAGAATGAGTGGGGGAGGGACAGAAAGAGAGAGTGAGAGAGAGAATTCCAAGTAGGCTCCACCCTGCCAGGGAAGAGCCCTATGAGGGGCTCGAGCCCATGAACTGTGAGACCCTGACTTGAGCCAAGATCAAGAGTCAGACACTTAGCCAACTGAGCTACCTATACAGCACCTTTTTAATTTCAATTCCAACTGCTTATTGCTAGTATAGAGAAATATGGCTGATTTTTGTACACTGACTTTATTTTTGCAAATTTCCTAAAGTCCCGGGTCAGTTTTGATAGTTTTTTTATAGAGTCTTTGGAATTTTCTAATTAGGTGATAACATCCTCTATATGTAGAGATCATTTGTTTCTTCCTCTGCAGTCTGTACATTCTTCATTTCTTTTCTTACCTGTTTGTATGGACTAAGCCCTCAGTACCCTGTCAAATAGAAGTGGTAAGAACAAACACCCTTTCCTCATTCCCAATTATGTAAGGAAAACATTCAGTCTTTCACCATTAAGTATGACATTAACTATAGGATTCGTGTAGGTATTCTTTATTGGGTTGAGGAAGTTCCTTTAATTCCTATTTTTATTGGGAATGGATGTTGAATTTTCTCAAACGCTTTCTCTGCTTCTGTTGAGATGATAATATGGTTTTCTCCTTTCATCTACCAATATTGGGAGTTACATTGATTTTCAAATGTTCAACAAGCTTTGCATGCCCAGGATAAGGCCCACTTGGTCATGGTAGATGAATGAGCATGTCCATATATTTTGGATTCTTACGTGAAGAAAGTTTGCAGGGCCTTTATTCGGTTTGGGTATCGGGATATTAAGGCTCACCTCACTGAATGAGTTAAGAAGTAGTCTCTCATCTTTCATTTTCTGAAAGAGTTTTATAGTATTGGTATCATTTCTTCCCTAAATGCTTGGTAGAGTTTAAGAGTAAAGCCATCGGGCCTAAAGTTTTCCTTGTGGGAGAACGTTCAACTACAAATTCAATGTTTATAATAGATGGGCTATTTTGGTTATTTAGTTCTTCTTGATTGAGCTTTGGCATTTAGTCCTTTTATGACGAAGGAATTCATCCATTTCATCTGAGTTGTCAAATTTATTGGCATGAAGTTGTTCATAATATTCCCTCATTGTCCTTTTAATGTCTGTAGGATCTTTAATGGTGTATCTGTTCTTAATCTTGATATTAATAATTTGTGTCTTCTTTCTTTTTGCCCTAATAAAGCCTGCTGGAGGTTTATCAGATGTATTCACTCCTCTTTTCCAAGAGCCAGCTTTTGGTTTTACTGATTTTCTCTACTGCTTTTCTGTTTTCTACTTCATTGATTTCTGCTCTTTTATTATTTTCTTTCTTTGGGTTTAATCTTCCCTTTTTTTCCCTAGTTTTTTAGGTGGAAACTTAGGTCACTGATTTCAGACCCCTATTCTTCTCTAATACTATAAATTTTCATGATGTAAATTTCCCTCAAAGTACTGCTTTAGCTGCACCCCATGCATTTTTATATGTTGTGTTTTCACTTTCATTCAGTTCAAAGTCGTTTTTACTTTGTGTCAGTTTCTTCTTGACCTAAGCAGTATTTACAATTGTTACTTAGTTTCAAAATACTTGGGAATTTCCCATACATCTTTCTGCTATTGATTTCTAATTTAATTTTATTGTGGCCAAAGAGTATGCTTTGTTTGATCTGAATCCTTCTAAACTTATTGAGACTATTTTATGGCCCAGAATATGATCTATGTTGGTAGGTGTTCCACATGCACTCGAAAAGAATACTTGTTCTTCTGCTTTTAGATGGAGAGTTTTGTAAATGCCAATTAGATCACATTAGCTAAGAGTATTGTCCAACTCTTTTATATCTTTAATGATTTTCTGTCTTCTTGCTCTATCAATTATTGACAGAGGGGTGTGAAATCTTCAACTATGATTCTACTATCCTTCAACTATTTCTCCTTTCAGTTCTATCTCTTTTGCTTTATGTATTTTGATGTTCTGTTATTAGGTGCATGAACAATTAAAATTGCCAAGTCATCTTGATGAACAACCCCTTTGTCATTATGAACTGATTCTTTTATTTTCTTTTTTTTTATTTAAGAGAGGGAGAGAGAGAGAGTGAGAGCGAGAGCTCATGTGCATGAGCAGGGTAGGGGCAGAGGGAGAGAGAGAATGTTAAGCAAGTTCCAAGCTCAGCATCCAGCCCAATGTAGGGCTGGATCCCATGACCTTAGAATCATGACCTGAGCTAAAATCAAGAGTCGGATGCTTAACCGACAGAGCCAGCCAGGTGCCCCTGAGGTGATTCTCTTTATCCATGGCTATATTATTATATACTTTAAAATATACTGTGTCTGATATTAATATAGCCACTCCAGTTTTATTCAGATTATTATTAGTGTGGTTTCTCTTTTTCCATCCTTTATTTTTCATTGATTTGTGTCTATTATATTTCAAGTGTATTTCTTATAGGCAGCATATACTTGGGTCTTGATTTTTTATTCAACTTGACAGTCTCCACTATTTGATTTAGATATTTAAACCATTTGTATTTAATGTGATTATTGATATGATTTCATTTTAGTCTACTGTCTTGCAATTTGTTTTTGCTTTGTTTCTTCTCTTCTTTGCTCTATTTTTCCTCTTCTGCCTTCATTTGCATTAACTGAGTATTTTTTATGATTCCATTCTATGTCTTTTGTTGGCTTATTACTACATATATTTTGGTTTACTCTCTCTTTGATTTTTTAGTGATTGCTTTCGTGCTTATAGTTTACAATTTTACAATATCTCAGTCTACCTTTAAGTGATAATGTGCCACTCAGCGTATAAGAATCTTACAACATTTTATTTCCATTTCCCTCTCCTGGCCTTTATGGTATTGTTGACAAATATTTTACTTCTACATTTGTTATAGGCCCCACAAGGCGTTATTATTTTTACTTTGAACTTGAACAATAAGAAAGAATATTTTATGCTCACTTACATATTTACCCTTTCCGCTTTTTTTTTTTTTTTTTGGTCCATATTTCCATCTGGTATTATTTTCCTTCTGTCTGAAAGACATCCTCAAACATTTCTTATGGCACAGGTCTGCTAGTTATAAATTCTTTCAGTTTTAGTGCATATGATAAAGGCTTGGTTTTACCATCCGTTGTTAAAATGTTTTTCTCTGACTAGCTTGCCAGGTTTGTTTCTCTTAGTGCTTTGAAATGTTGTTCCATGTCTGCTGGCTTGCGTTGTTTCTGACTAGAACCACACTCTTGCTTGTATCGTTGTACCTTTGCATATAATGCATCCTTTATATCTGGCTTTCTTTCTTAAGATTTCCTCTTAGCATTGGTTTTAGGCAATTATATTTCAATGCCATTTGGTATGGTTTTCTTTATGTTTGTTTCAGTTGAGGTTCGTTGTGTTTTCTGGATCTGTGGGATTTTTAGTTTTTATTAATTTGGAAACTTCAGATATTATTTCTTCAAATATTGTTTTCTGTCTCCCTTTCTTCTCCTACAAGAACTCACATTACACACACATGCCATGGCTTTTGAGGTTGTTCTACAATTCACTGAAGCTCTGTTCCATTTTATCCAGTCTTTTTTTCTATTTCTGTTTCATTTTTAGATAGTTGCTGGTGCAGTGTCTTCAAGTTCACTACTCTTTGTTTCTACTGTGTCTAATCAGCTATTAAACTCATCCAGTGTATTCTTAACCTCAAACGTTGTATTCTTCATCTTGCTTATGTTTTCCATATCTCTCCTTAGCATGCTTATGTTTTAATCGACCATGTTGAACATGTGTAATATTGTTACGATAACATTTGATGTCCTTGTCTACTAATTCTATCATTTGTGTCATTTCTGTGTTGCTTTTGGTAAGTTAATTTTTTTCTCCTACTTAGGGGTCATACTTTCTTGCTGCCATGCATGCCTGGTAGTTTTTTATTCAATGTCAGCCATTGTGAACTTTACCTTGTTGGGTGCTGGATATTTCTGTGCTTTTCAAATGTTCCTGAGTTTTGTTCTATAACACAATTCATTTAAAAACAATTTGGTCTTTTTGAGGCTTGCTTTTAAGCTTTGTTAGGCAGCACCAAAGCATTCTTGTCTAAGGATGATTGTTTTTTCCTTCATCACCAAGATAATACCACTTGGAGTACCCTGCCCGGTGCCCTATGAATTACGAAGTTTTCCACTGCGGCTGTTAAAAAAAAAAGGAATTATTCTCAGCCTGTGTGAGCTCTGAGGAGCGTTTCTTCTGCTCCTGTTGGGTGGCCCTTTTCCCACATGCACTAACCAGCACTCAGAGGCGGACTTGGGGTGGGGGGGAGTCTTCAAACCTCCAGTGCTCACTTTCTCTCACTGTGCAGTTGTCTCCTAGTACTCTTCCCTGCAAACACAAGCCACTTTGGCCTCCCCAAACTTCCACCTCCATTTTCTCCACTTGAGTGGCCCACAGAGCTTCCTGGGCTCCCTCATTCTGCAAATCAGAAACCCAGACAGCAAGTTGTGACAATTTGGGGGCCGACCCTGCAGATTTTCCACCTCTCTGGGATACTTATCTTGCACTTCTTGTCGCCTAATGTCTGATATTAGTGGGTTTGTATATGTTTTTCCAATTTTTGAGTTGTTCAAGGCAGGAGGGGGAATCTGGTTTCTGTTGCTCTATCTTGAAGGGAAGTACGGGTGTCGTCTTTACCATCTTCAGGACTTTGAGCTTTTTGCTGAGTGCAATGGGGAACCACAAGAGGGTTTTGAGCTACATGATCTGACATACATTTCTCACATAGTAGAATAAATTAATGGGTACATGTTAAGAGATGAACCACCTTCTAATATATCATATAATGTACCCTTTGAATTTGTTGACAGTCTGTTGTCTTGCTCACTGTTACATCCTCAGTGGGTAGAAAGAATGTGACTTGCCTGTGGTCGGTATTTGGGAACCAGGAACTGAGAGTGAAGGAGAAATGGGATCCCAGAGCAGGTGGAGCAGAGACCCACTCCTGCCATGAGGGTCCAAGAGGAAGTTGTGAAACAAACAGCTTGGGCACCACCCCCAAAATGAAGGATACCTCCTTTTTTGGCCCCTCTGGCAATGAGCACAATCTGAGGGAATCCTGTCCCCACATTTGCAAAAGGAGAGAAGGGGAAAAGGAAGGAGGAAGGAACCAGCTTCAAGGGATCGATGTCCTTCCTTGCCCATGCCACACGTTTTTTCTCAGTATCTCTGTCATGCAAACATAATTGTTCTCAAGCACCAGGAGACGGGGAGGGGGGGAGGTCTGGAGCACAGACGGTGTTGTAGTCCAGCACACCCATCTTCATGGCTCCTGTTCCCACCTGCCCTGTAGCCCTTGGACCCCCACCAAAGACCCCCTCGGTGATATCTGGGTAGCCAGGACAGTCTTGTGTGTGACCCTGAAAGACTGGCTCCCCCAAGTCAGTGCAAGAGCTAGAGTTGGGGATGCCATACCCTGAGCCCTCCAGGTCCTGTCAGTCACATCTGTGCCACCAGCACTTGCTGGGAAGTCAGGCCTCTCCAGACCCACAGTAAATGCTACCTACTTAACAGCATCCCTGAGGCTTTCAGACCCTTTCCCTACTCCCAGGGTTTAGCCAATCCATTGAACAGAAGGTAGACACATGCAAGGATGTTGCCATGCCTGATCCTGACCAACATGGCTCTCAGTGTCTGCTGGCCTTGCATTCATGAATGCACATGAGGATGCCTACATACATCCTGGACCTCTTTTCCATTTCAGAACGTCCTCCCATGTCTCCAAATCCATGAAGGAGTTGTCTTACCTGAAGGTACCTCAGGACCCTTCCTGCAAAGACAGACAGGGATACTCAACCACCATCATTCTCTGCAAGTCACAGAGCAGCCAGGTTGCCGTGAGGCCCAAGGAGCACAACATGTTCATGGAAGAAACCTACAGTGCGGGTGATCACCAGCCCTGGGACTCCAGCAGGGCAGGAGATGGGGTGGTCAGGTTCCAGCAGACCCTATCATGTTCCTGCACCAAAAATGTTAAGGATGAGGGCCAGAGGGAATCCACCCACCCGGGGACCTTGGGGATGTCAAGGACCTTGTGGACATAGTGAGACCTTCAGGAGAGAGCTCTACACACCCTCCTTGGCCTCTTCATGCCTCCTCATGCTCCATCCTAAGCCCAAAACTTCCCTCCCTCACACCTCACCTTCCATTTTTCTCCCACACCGTTTCACACCTTAGGACCTCAGCTTAGGCCTGATCCTTTCACAAGAATGCTTCTCCCTTCATTCAAAGGGTAACATGACTTCATCATTCTAGGCAAAGTTAAATTGCCACCTCCTCCAAGTGGCCAGTCCTGAATGTCCCTCCATCTTTTGGGGGATGTATTATCCCTGCCCTCTCTGTGTGCCCAGGGCCTTTTATACAACTACAGAACCAGAGTCCACTGATATTGAGTAGGGTTCCCATGGGCTGGGGACTCCTTCAGAACTGAGCTGGGTCCTGACTCCTCTTTGAGCCCACACACACAGTCCTACGACCACACAGAGTGAACAACATTGAATGTTGAATGACAACATGGAAGGTGAGGGAGTTAAGGGATGAATAGATGGAGGGGTGGAGGGGTGGGTGGGTGGGTGGGTGGGTGGATGCGTGATGGGTGGATGGATAAACTTATGAATGGATTAGTGGGTAGACAGGTGGATAGATGAATTTGTGATCAGATGGGTGATGGATGGATAGATGGATATATTTACTAATGCATGGACTGGTAAGTGAGTGTAAAGATGGACAGACAGGTGGATGAATTGATGGACAAATAGGCATATGGATGAATGTGTGGGTGGATGGACAGATGAATTGATGGACAGGTAGATGATAGATGAATGGATAAGTGGATGGATGAAAAAGTGGTTGAATCAATGAATGGATGGAAATATGCATGGGTGTTTATACAGGGTGTGAAAACCTGCCTGTCTTCCTGCTTCGTATCCTATCTCAAACTCCAAGAGGACTCTTTGGACAGTCAAGAGGCCCAGGAATTCCCAATATATTCAGTTCTTTAGTCTTCATTTTCAAGTCACTCTTTCCCATTCCCAGCCCTACCACTTCCCTGCCTATGCATCCCAGCTAGCACAGTGTAACCTCCCCACAGCCTATCCACCCTCACACCTTTTTCCATCTCCTTTAGCCATTTGCTTCAAGATGCTCCAGGACCTGAATGGTTCAGACCCTCGCAGCCTGAAGTACATCATTAAGAAGATCAAGAACATGGCTCACGAGGCCCCCAACCTGGTGCTGGAAACTATCCATGACTACTTTGTGAACAACCCAGAGGTGGGAGCTGCTTGAGCCATTGGAGGGAATGCATGGAAGCAGAGGGAGGGCTGGACTCCAAGGCAGGTTCAAATCTTGGCTCTTTGGTACAGCTGCTTGATTTGGGGCAAGTCAGTACTCCTCATATGTCTAATGGGTTAAGCAGGGAGGGAAGAAGGTGGACCATGTGTTGACCACCCTCAGAATAGTCTCATAATATAGATATTATGACCCCCATAGATGAGGAAACAGGCTTAGGAAAGGAAAGTGATTTGCCTAAAGTCACAGAGAAATTAAGTAGCAGAGATGGATGAATGGATGGATGGATGGATGGATGGTTGGATGGATGGATGGATGGGTGGATGGATGGGTGGGCGGATGGATGGGTGGATGGGTGGATGGATGGTTGGATGGATGGAACGTTGGCTGAATGGATGGGTGGATGGATGGGTGGGCGGATGGATGGGTGGTTGGCTGGATGGATGGGTGGATGGATGGATGGTTGGCTGGATGGATGGGTGGATGGATGGATGGATGGATGGATGGATGGATGGTTGGCTGGCTGTATGGGTGGACAGATGGATGGATGGATGGATGGGTTGGTGGGTGGGTGGATGGATGGATGGATGGTTGGCTGGCTGGATGGGTGGATGGATGGATGGATGGTTGCCTGGCTGGATGGGTGGATGGATGGATGGATGGATGGGTGGGTTTGTAGTTGGCAGATAGATGGATGGATAACTAGGGGGAAGATCTGATTGAGTTTTAACAAATGAGTGAATGAATGAATGAACTGACTTTAGAGGTGGAATGCTTTTAAAATCCCATAGCTGTTCTTGAGATAGAGACAAACTTTTATTTGTCTGTCTCTGCAGAACCTCGTTCGAGGCCTGCCTATAGTGTGTGTTCACTAAATAGTTATTAGATGAATGGCCAAGTGCATCCACTGTGACCCTCTCCCTCTGGCCTCCTCAGCCCCCTCGGCACCCCCACACCCAGGCTTTCCCCGGTGGCCACTCCCTGTGTGACCGGACCCCACCTGTCCCTGAGCCTCTGCCCACTCTGCCCCCACAGATGTCCTGCCGGCACAAGTTCTGGCTGTTCCAGGTCCTGGAGGCAGCCATCGAAGCCAGCGACTCCCTGGAGGAGGCCTGGGAGAAGACGTTCATGAAGCTGGCCCTGGAGAACATGACTAAGTCCACGGTGAGCCTCCCATGCCAGCAGATAGGCCACTTCTGGGAATGCAAGCTGCTGCCCCCGGCTCCCAAATAATAATGGAGATGTCCCGCCCTGTGGTTGACCAAGTGATTTCTGTCCATTTTCATTTTCTTAACACCAGTCCCTTCAGAGGGACAAACTCAGGCACCCATTTTACAGTTGAGAAAAGTGAGATTCAGAGAGCTCATGGCCTGAGTCTAAGGGCCCATAAGTGGAAGAACCAAATGTCAGCTGCCCCTTAGCACCCCTTCCTGACAGCCCCCGCCCTGGGGTGGGTTCTGGGACCACCCCTCCACCACCGGTTTCATGATTCCCATGGCTGCCCCCCCCCCCCAACCTCTGGGAGGCCTCCTGCAAGGAGGCCTACCCATACTCCAGGTGTAACACAGCCTCCACGACCACCTCCTGAGTCCTGCCTGGTGGACACTTCCGGGTTTGGTTCTGAACTGCGCCTACCCCAGGATGTTGCCCAGGGACCTGGCCCAGGCCTGCCCACCGCCTCGGCTGGCTTCGACTCCAGAGACTTGTGGGCCGGTGGCTCTCAGACAGACCAGCCCAGGGTTGCCCACAGTGGACTAGTCAGCAAATTAGTGACTAGTCACCAAGGCCCATCACCACGTTCCAAGCCTCGGCACTCCACGGGGCGGGAAAAGGTACAATTGAACACTCCCACCAGGTATTTATGACCCCCGTTTACGGAAGGAGGGACCAAGGCTCGGGCGGTAATATAAGAGATGCTAAATGGCCGTCTCCATGCTCCCAACAAAGAAGTCTTCCTTCCTGGTGTGGGTAGCAGACAGAGGCAGGGAACGAAGTCCAAAGCCACTGTATTCTCTTCCCAAAAGAATTTTAATTCTAAATTCGGACTCTAAATTCTTTATTAAATTTTTTCAACGTTTATTCATTTTTGAGAGAGAGACAGAGAGAGACAGAGAGACAGAGTGCAAGCGGGGGAGGGGCAGAGAGCGAGGGAGACACAGAATCCAAAACAGGTCCAGGCTCCGAGCTGTCAGCACAGAGCCCCACACGGGGCTCGAACTCACGAACCGCGAGATCATGACCTGAGCCGAAGCCGGACGCTTAACCCACTGAGCCCAGGGGTCCCTGTGATTTCTTTTTAACCTGAGTCGTCGTGTGAAATGTCTCACCTGTGTATAGTTTACAAACCAGTAATAATAGAGCGGGGGAGGGCAGCAGTGACCCAGGCCGCTGCGGGCTTTGGGACACACAGGGCCCACCAGTGTCTGGGTGGTGGCCTGACCCAGCCTCCCTGGGGATGGACAAAAGCGCCTCTGAGGCAGGTCCGCGGCAGGGCCCTTCGGCACTTCCTGCTTCTACACACACCGCGGCCCACCGCCAGCTCTCCAGCGCGGGCCAGTGTCGGCCCACCTGCAGGTGCCAGGACGTGGTCCAGGACTCACAGAGGAGCACAGGCACATCATCCCCCGGGTCCCAGCCGGCCGAGCGTGTCTGGGAGTCCAAAGCCCGGTCTGGGACCCCCGCAGCCCATCCCCACCGGGGAGGGTGTCTCTGGTCCCCCAAGCCTTCCTCCTTCCTGGCTTGATCTCTTGCTTTGGGACACACATCCACCGGCAGCTTCCTGAGAAAGTGTGCGTTTGGGAAGTGCAGTGTTGAGACCACGCGTTTCTGGAGATCTCTCCCTTCTGTTTCGTCCCGGACTCAGATGTTTCAGAAACATCTGAAATGAAGTCAGGAAGGCCAGGGTGGAGACAGTGGCCACCAGGGAGGTTGGTCTGACGCACGTGCTCACCTGGATCGGCTTGGACTTCAAGGCCGCGTTGACCACAAACGGCCACACCGTGTTGCGTTTTTCCCAGAATGAGGCTGATGCTGCTGAGCTCCGACCTGGCGACCGGCACAGCGACCTATCCTGTGTAGACCAACGTTATTTTTCCTACACCAATCACACTTCTTTCAAAACAGCTTCTGCGGGGTTTTCCTACACCAATCATACTTCTTCCAAAACCCCTGCGGGGTTTGGCCTCGTAAGCTCTTTCTTCCAGCTCCAGGCACATCTCGGTTTCCTCCTGAATCTGTGTCTCCCGGATTGGAATTCCTAAAGGCCCCAAATAAACTGCTGGTTTGCTCTGCCGCTCAGTTCCTTCCTGCTCGACAAGGTCATTGTCATGCTGGCAGTGGTGCCCTGTGGTCCCCCCACTGCCTCTGGTGCAACTGTAGAGACTCCAAAGTCATTGCGGACATGAGACCTTTACCCACACGCAGTCTTCTGCAGAGTCCCCCATGCGTCTGCCCGCCCCACGGTTCCCCAAGGTGCGCCTGGCTCTGGGTCTCTCCGTGGCCACTGTGCGCTCTGGCCCCGCCCCCCACAGTCTGGCTGGCTGTTTGGGACCTTTGCTTCTGGAAAAGTTCTCGCTTATTTCACTGACAGTATCATCCATCCCCCGCGTTGCTCTGCCCAAGGCTTCAGGGACGCACAGGTGCAGGGTGCTCAGTCCTCCCTAACACTTTCATCTGGTGTCTCTTCCACCAGCTCTCTGTCCTCCGTTCGGCTCTCTGAGGACGCGCTGTCTTCCAGACCTTCTGCGGAGTCCCCAGCTCTGCCCCGTGCCTTCGACTGTCCCACGATCTTGATTTGGGGCCTAGAATGTTCACTTTCATATCATGCTGGTTTATTGTGGATACAATACCTGCTTTGATCTCTCGGGACATTAAAGAGACAGCTTTGCTGAAAGTTTTCATCTCTCCGTTTGGCCTGTGTTTCCTCCCGGTAGCAGTTTTCTGGGTTTCGTCGGGTGTGTGGGGATGGTGATCATCTCCAGCGTGGCTGTCTGCCCGTGGTTAGCGGTGATAGGGAGCTCTGAATGCACCAGCGGGTGCCAGGATTTGGGGTCCACTGTAGAGTCAGCAGGGAGCCCACGGCTGCCCACCACCCGTGCCAGAACCTCTGTGGCTTTCGTCCTGGGCTGCCCAGATTTCCCAGAGAACACTCCAGCACCGTGCCCGGCCCGGAGGTGCGAGGCTCAGGGGCAGTGCTGTGGACGGCCCTGGCCTCCCGTCCCAGACCCGTGCCTGCCCCCTCTGGAGACCGAGCCACCCGAGACAAACTCCTCTGGGTGTGCAGCGGGCACAGCATCTGGGCGCCTGACGCCTTCTTGAATCGCTGCACCCTCCCCCGGCACCCTGGTCGCAGAGGTCTGGTACACGTGCTCTGCGGAGTGCCCCCCAACCCGTGGGCAGACCTGGCCAGGTGACACTGGGCTTGCCCGATGCTGCCTACTGCTCACCGATTACTGTCATTCATTTGCTCTCCAGCTTCCAGAACGTGGCTGTTGTTGAACTTCTTAGAACATCTCCTTGGTGGTGGGGGGGGGCGGGGTGCCTGGGCGTCTCAGTTGGTGAAGCATCCGACTCTAGATTTCTGAAGCATCCGACTAGATTTCGGCTCAAGTCACGAGCTCATAGTTCATGGGCTCAAGCCCCGCGTGGGGCTCTGGGCTGACGGCCTAGAGCCTGCTTGGGATTCTGTGTCTCTGCCCCTCCCCCACTCGACCTCATGCGCTCTGTCTCTCTCAAAACAAATAAGTAAACTCTAAAAACAGCTCCTAAATGTGGCTTAGTCGAGGTGTTTTTTTGGAAGGGCAAAAGCAGTTTCATCCACCCTCTTAATGAGAAGCCCTCATACCCACACTTTGAGTAAATTATAAACGACTGAATGATCTCACATGATGATTGAAACAGCATCGCAGGGCACACAGGGAGGGACCTGAGACCCCCTCGCTTTCAGACGCCACCAGATGCAGGGCAGACCCCTGGCCCCCACCCGGCAGTGGTGCTGTGACAGCACCTCCCGTCTCACACCGGCAGCCGCGGACAGCACCTGATGGTTCCCACTAAACCTCGGAGAAAAGAGGAACCCAGATTAGAGCAGCATCAAAA
This sequence comes from Acinonyx jubatus, assembly GCF_027475565.1. Classification (NCBI taxonomy): domain Eukaryota; kingdom Metazoa; phylum Chordata; class Mammalia; order Carnivora; family Felidae; genus Acinonyx; species Acinonyx jubatus. The sequence continues at coordinate 2,566,109 of NC_069394.1, forward strand.
GACATACCAAAATTTTGTTGAGAAAAGCCCCAGGTGTGGCGACACAGAGCGGGCTCCCCTGTGCCCGAGGCCACCGCCCCACTAGCCGGGGGTAGGTAGGGCAAGACCGCCAGCTGGGCCTCTTCCTGAGCGGCTGACCCCGAGCCCTCAGGCCCGAGAGGCAGAAACCGTGGCTCAGAATTCACCTGGATGGGTCATCAAAGGAGGTGACATTGTCTGGAGGAGACAGCTAACCCACATGGGGGTCTCGGGGCCCGCTCTAAAACGGACTAGATCTGGATGGACAAGGTGGGTGGGAGAGGTGCTCCAGGCTCAGAAGCAGGAAGCACAGCGGGCTTCTGGAACTATCCCAGGACCAGGGGTGCTGAGGGTCCCGGGAAGCTCAGCCCCGGGACAGAAGCTCAGCTGGCGTATGCTGGGCCCCCTTGGTCTGTTTTCTATCCAAAATGTGGGCTGACCACAGCGGCCCTGCCGACCAAACCAGACCTCATGCATGAAAAGCCAAAGCTTTGTCCAAGTGCTCACTCCTCCTTCTTGCCCCCCGCCCTCCAGGAGCTGGAAGAGGTATACCAGGACGCGGCCAGCAACGTGCTGCTGGCCATCTGTAGGCACTCGTGGCAGGGGGTGGCCCAGCACCTGGAGACCGAGGTCCTGACAGGCGTCTTCCCGCACCGCAGCCTGCTCTACGTGATGGGCATCCTGACCTCTAACGGTATGTCCTGCCCTAGAGGCCTGAGGCACCCCCAGCCTCACCTTGGCCACCTTCTGCCCCCAGGCCCCGAGAGTGGCGTCATAGAGAAGGATCCAGAAGGGGGCTTGGCAACACAGTTGACCTACGGGGCACACGTAGGGCCAGGCATCGGCTGCACAACGTGTCTGTACCAGAGGAACGGCATGTGGCCCCAGCCCCGCCCCCACAGCCCCCTCCCCATGGCCAGCCAGGGCCGCATCGAGGCCCCCAGGAAAGGAGACCACCAGCCCGCCAGCTGGTCCCCATTGGCCCGTGGTCCTGCTGTCAGCATTTCTACAATGGCCTGGACAGAAGCAGGACAGGGCAAGGAGGCTCCAGGAGGTGGCCCAGGATGGGCGTGAGGCCAGCACTGCCATAGGGTCCTGGTCCTCTGTCACCACAATAGGCGGGTGCCCTTGCTCACTAGCAGAAGAGGAACCAAGCTCACAGAGGCAGTGTGGTGGGCCTGAAGGCCCCAAACAGCATGTTACAGGCCTGTGATGTCCAGGTCCCAGGGCTTCAACAGCAGCCACTGGCTCTGAGTTGTGGGAAGGGTCGCCCTGGACACTGGGGTCTCTGAGGACCCTGGGGGAGGCCCTATAGGGAAGGGTCTTGCCAGGAAAGAGTTTAGCATAATGCAAAGCAACCAACTGAGCACCTGCCCTGTGCCAGGCTCCCTGCCCTCAGGAGCTCACAGCCCCCGGAGGGAGGCAAACACCAGCTGTCACTTAGGCACGCTCATCCGCTCACAGTGTGAGCGGAGTATGCTGCTGCCCTGAGACCCCCAAGCCACCCCCAAGGTAGCCCTTCTTCCGAGGTTGAGTTTCCAAAGTTCCATAAAAGCTTTCCGTTCTCACAACGCACCCCTCTCCGGGCTTTATTTTCCCACCCTTGAGGGGATTCTGGCACATTCCAAATGGCCACGCCTGGAGGGAACCCTCCATTCACCATTGGTGAGCCGGGGGCCCCAAGAGGCAACACGGCCGACCTGAGGACACAAGGCCAGGGTGGCAGGGCCACAAGTCCAGCCCAGCTCTCCAGACCCTGCACCCAGTTCACCGCCCTCCACGAAGCCAGGACAAGCAGAGGCAGGACAATGTCACCCTGGCTCAGTCCAGTATCTGAGGGATGGGGGAGAAGGAGCCCGAGATCCAGCCCCGGCGTGGACGTCAGACGTGGCCTCCAGCGACATGGCCCTTCTCTCCCGCAGAGTCAATCTTCCAGAAGGGAGAGAAGGCATGCTGGGAAAAGCAGCTGGCCCAGGTAGGGGGGAGCCCGGCCACCGGGGCCTTCCAAGGGACGCTGGGGGCAGCAGGGGAGCAGGGCATCTGCTCTCCCTGGGAGGTGGGTGGGGGGTAGGGAGGAGCCCCACTGTCACAGATGAGCAAACAGGCTTAGAGGGGACTACAGGATGTAATGCACAGTGCCCGGTACGCGGGCCGCCCTTGTTCAGTGTAGTTAATAGTTTCCGTTAGTGGTAACAGTAGCAGCTAATGATTAATAGAGAAGTAAGACAGAAAATCACTAAGGATAGAGAAGCCTTGAACGACATAATTAACCAAATTGATCTAATTGACATTTCTTTCAAACATAAATAGAACATTCACCAAGATAGCGCGTTCGCTGGGCCCTATATCAAGTTTCAATAAATTTAAAAGGACTGAAATGAAACAGAGTACATTCTCTGACCAGAATGTAAATCAGACATCAATAGCAAAGATGTATCTGGAAAAAAATCCCAAATATTTGGAAAGGAGACAACACATTTCTAAGGAACCCATGGGTCAGAGAAGTCACGAGAGAAAGTAGAAAAGATTTTGAATGCAATGATCATAAAACACAACGTATGAAAATTTGTGGGGTTCAACAGAAAGCAACCTCAGAAGGAAATTCATGTTTTTAATGCCTATGTAAGAAAAGAAAGGTATAAAGTCTATTATCTAAAAAGCTATCGGGGTGCCTGGGTGGCTCAGTAGTTTAGGCGACTCTTGATTTCTGCTCACATCATGATCTCGCCGTTTGTGAAATCAAGCCCCATCGTAGGGCTTTGCGCTGATGACGTGGAGCCTGCTTGGGATTCCCTCTCTCCCTCTCTCCCTCTCTCTCTCTCTGCCCCTCTCCAGCTGTGTGCACTCTCTCCCTCTCAAAATAAGTACACTGAAAAAAATTAATGAATGAAAATGAAAATGAAAACTAAAAAGCTATCCAAAAAAAGGACCAATGAGATCTAAAGTAAGGAGAAGGAAAGAAATAATAAAATCTAGAGTACAAGTCAAAGAAATTTCTTAAAGGGACGCAAAGAAAACCCATTTGTTTGCACAACATCCCCATACATGGACGACCCTGTAGGCGCACCGGCTGCGAGCATGAGAATTACCAGTTTGTCCTTCTGGTAACTGGCCCACTCGGATGATGGCCCAGGGTGGGTGGATTTAGCTTGGGGGAGGCTCCCCCTCCTGAGCAGCTCACCGGCCAGGAACAGCATTTCCAGCTTGAAAATGGCCTTTTCTGACGAATGGATACAGAAGCTGCGGTTCATATACACAACGGAATACTACTTGGCCATGAGAAAGAAGGAAATCCTGCCATTTGCAGCAACGTGGATGGACCTGGAAGGTATTATGCTGAGTGAAATAAGTCAGGCAGAGAAAGACAGATACCATAGGTTTTCACTCATTTGTGGAACTTGAGAAACTGAACAGAAGACCATGGGGGAGGGGAAGGGAAAAAAGAAAAAGTTACAGAAAGGGAGGGAGGCAAACCATAAGAGCCTCTGGGATACTGAGAACAAACTGAGGGTTGATGGGGGGGGGGATGGGAAAGTGGGGGATGGGCAGGGAGGAGGGCACCTGTTGGGATGAGCACTGGGTGTTGTATGTAAGTGGTGAATCATGGGAATCTACCCCCAAAACCAACTGTACACACTGCATGCTAGCCAACTTGACAATAAATTATTTTTTTTTTAAAAAAGAGGGGCGCCTGGGTGGCTCAGTCGGTTCAGCGTCCGACTTTGGCTCAGGTCATGATCTCGCGGTTTGTGGGTTCGAGCCCCGCGTCGGGTTCTGTGCTGACGGCTTAGAGCCTGGAGCCTGCTTCGGATTCTGTGTCTCCCTCTCTCTCTGCCTCTCTCTCTCTCTCTCTCAGAAATAAATAAACATTTAAAAAATTTTTTTAAAGAGAGAAAACATCCCGCAACATGGCAGGATGAACAGCGGTCTGCAAATAAGCGTCATGTCCTGGCATTCGATCTGCTCAGGCTTCTACTCACTTGCCCCAGCGAGAGGCTGTGGGCCGCCGGGGCGGCAGGGGTGCCTGAACCAGGCTGTAAGCAACAGGCCGGGGTTCCCCACCACGTTGTGTGTGAGCATCCCCGGGACTTGGTTGTCTCTTTCTGGCACAAACCGGGGAAAGGTTTGAATAGTTCTATGGGCCTGAGGTGGGTCATTCCTGGGGGGTCCTGTTTAAGTTCTCTAAAGCCTGCTCGTGTTTACCACCCCCCCCCCAAGGAATGGGTCCAGGGACTGGAATTTTAGTAAGTTCAGAGAGTGGGAAAGCTGATGGAGAAACATTAGGAGCCCGCGGTCTGCGACAGGCAGCCGGGCCTCGACCAACACAAGGCTGTGGCTTCGTCCTGTGCCTGCAGGAAATGCTCTGATCAGTTTCATCCTTTCTGGGGACAGCTGGGTTCCGTCAGTGCTTGGATCATGACCTAGGTCAGGAGCTGCGTCTAGAGAGCGTTGCGATTTCTCTCTAGGGGCTTTATGTCCCTCAAGCAAATACATGGAATCCTTCACGAACATCTGGTTGGGAGCTGAGCACGGCAAGGCGTTCTCTCCTCATTGTAGAGGCTCCATCTCCCGGGCACCTGGGGTGAATCACTCTCCACGGGGCCCTCAGGAGAAATAAGAAGGGGCCTCACGGAACTGTCCAGGTATGTTGTTGACTGACATCGGCTGCCGGGGTCCACAGCGATGCTGGAGAAGCTGAGCCAAATCCACCATTTTGAATAGCGAACCCCTGTGAGTCCGCTGTCCGGGTTTGGAACAACTGGGAAACGGGGAACTGTCTCGTCAGCGGCCCTCAATCCTGGACAAATCACCACTGTGTCCATCAGGTTTCTGGGCAGGCAGGCAAGATCTCCTGTCCCAGGGCTGGGGTGGGACGATCAGCCCCTGGACGACCAGGGGTCCCTGCCGTCGTCGGTGCGAGGCCTTGTACAGCCTCGGGTTTCATGGGGGTTGAGGCAATTTGGGAAGAAGTGTAGTTATGTCTGTTGGAATCTTTTTTTTTTTTAACATTTATGTGTTTTTTGAGAGACAGAGAAAGAGCAGGAGCAGGGGAGGGGCAGAGAGGGAGGGAGACACAGAACCCGAAGCGGGCTCCAGGCTCTGAGCCGTCAGCACAGAGCCCTACGCGGGGCTCGAACCCACAGACCGCGAGATCATGACCTGAGCCGAAGCCGGACGCCCAGTCGGATGCCTAACCAACTGAGCCACCCAGGCGCCCCATGTCTGTTTGGATCTTGACAGACTCTGTCCTTTTTCACTCTCCCAGTGTCAGTCTGAGAGGCGGCCCACAGGCTTGCAGGCTCCTCAGTTAAATTAAGGGACTTTTGTTGCAGTTTGTCCTCTTGTATGTCAAGGACAGACTGTAAAGAACATAAAAGGTTCGGGTGGGTCGGGAAATTCCAAGGCGAAGTCTCCAGCGGAGGCAAAACGTGTGAGCTGGCCCTTTGCATTTAGAAAGGACGTCTCGGTGGACAGGTTGTCAGGGCCTGGGTCACACAACAAAAGAGAGCGTTTTCCAGGGAAAGGCCCCTGGCTGAGACAGAAACTCCCTCTAAACTGGATCAGATGCCCTCACTATGGAAACCTTCCTCCGAGGGATTTGCTGTCCTGGGGGAGCGGGGTTTAAGGAGAGACTGTAGCTCTCGCACGTCCCCGAATTTGGCAAGGCTTCCCACTAATTTAATTCTAGTCTCTCTCTCAGCTGCTGGAGGGGGTTGCTGAGATCAGAGAACCCTGCCATCCCCGTCGGCCCTGGGAGGCCCACGGGGGGCCCCGGCCCGGGGGTGGGCACGGGGACCCGAGAGGTGGTGTGGGCGAGTCCCGTGGGGCCTGCGGGGACAGCGGAGACGTCAATCCCTGGGGCAGCGCCTCGGGGTGCCCGGGAGGCCCAGGTGCCGCCCCAGGCCCCTGACCTTGAGGCCACTGCAGCCCTCAGGCCAACAGCTTGGCGGACCTTTGTTTACGGTAAAGTCCCCAGCTCTGGTCATGAGTTCAGTCAGGCAGGGGGCCTCCCGTCCGATTTTCTGCCTTTTTATCAACGCTCTAATCTCAGGAGATAATCCACCTACAAGTGGAAAAGCTGGAACACGCTGGGTGCCCTCCGTTATTGTCTGGAACCCAGGATGCTGTAGGAAGATCCCTTCCAGACAGACTTCAGAGTCTGCCACAGATCGGTCTTTCGTTTGCACGTTTGAGTAACAGACCAGTGAGTGCGGCCGGGCGGGCTCTGGGCACCGCTTGGGAGCGGTCGTCGCTTCTTTTGTGGCCCATGAGGGGACCATGTCGAAGACTGAGGCTCTGAAATAGCATCCTCGGATGACACCCTCCTGCCTCTGTTTCTGCTTCCGGGCCCCCCGGGCCCACCAGCAGGTGCACACGCTGACGTGGACCTGGCAGCCTGGGTCATAGCCCGTGGTAAGGACTCTAAATTCTTCAGAAAACTTCTGGGGACCTTCTCTGGGCTTGGAAGTTTCTTTAACTATTGCCCTTAGTTTGGCCTTTGACCAAAGAGGAAAAGACTCTGAGAGAGACTCCTGGACCTCCAGCGGTTTTATTTCAAAAGGTAACTGTGTCTGCAGGGTCCACAAAGCATGAGGACTCGGGTCAGGGAGGAAGGAGCCAGCAGGAGGGGTCGCGTCAGGCTCCCTGCCTTTTGTTTTGGGCACCTGTCTTTCATTTGTCATCAGCTTTTGGTAATGAACCTTTGAATGGAGCTTTTCTGGAATCGTGAAGCCTTTCGGAAGCTTCTGCATCATAATTAAACTAAGTATTCCATTCTGTTCGTGTCATCTTGGGCAACCTTGTTTCCAAATCCACTTCTGAAATAAACAATCCTAATTTGAACATCCTCCGTAATGGCCATTGGAATTTTAGGTTGTTTTTAGTAAGATTTTGCCGTTTTTGGAGCTATTTATAGCTCTGGGACCATAGTTCTTAGACGTAAAATAAGCAGGTATGACAGAAGATAGCACACTTGAGTTTTCGGAGCTTAAGGAGCTTTTTTTTTTTTTTAGCTAAGCCTTTGGGGTTCCTCAGAGCCAAGTAATACCCAAGAGGGATGTGCTGCTAGGTTGGGGACTGTGCATGTTTTACAGCACAGCTCATTGTATGGAAATTTTCTTGAGGTTGGCAGGTGACCTAGAGTCAACCTAACCCGTTCTGTGACCAACTTGTCCTAACACCGTGACGGGTGCTCTACCAGTTTTTAAGGATCCGACCAGACCCACCAATTTTTGTGGCTCTTTGGGTCCCAAGTCCCCATTAGCAATAGCCTTTATCTATAAAACAAGACACACTACAGGGCACCTAGGGGGCTCAGTTGGTTAAGCCTCTGACTTCGGTTCAGGCCATGATCTCGCCGTTCGTGAGTTCGAGCCCCACGTCGGGCTCTGTGCTGACAGCTCAGAGCCTGGAGCCTGCTTCGGATTCTGTGTCTCCCTCTCTCTCTGCCCTTCTCCCACTCGCACTCTGTCTGTCCGTCTCTCTCTCTCTCAAAATAAACACTGAAAAAATTTTTAAAAAATAAAAAAGCAAGACACACAGCACGTGCAGATTAACACAACAGCAGATTCCCAACCCGGAACGGGGGACGAGGGAACGCACTGATCCAGCAGACCCCAAAAGCGAGGTCAGCAGACAGGACTGGGCTTTCGGACGAAAGGGAAGTGTAGCCAGGACGTCAGTGAGACCGGAGCTCGCCGCAGAGGACAGAGCTCAGGGCCCGTGTGGACCGGCCCACGACCCTCGAGATCCTCTACCCCAAACAGCTGCAGACCGGAGACAGCAGTGCTCTGCGCCAGGCAGAGCAGGACCCCCAGCAAAGACCTAAAGTCCATAGGTAAGCGTCCACCTGAAGAGCAAGTGAAAGACACCACAGAGGAGAAACAGAACGATAGAAACACGGCAGAGAGGAGCGAACTTCTGACACGTGAGGCAGACACGTGCTGAGAACACCAGATGCACAGAAGTACGAGGTACGCGTTGCGCGATTCCCGTCCTATGAAAGTCCAGAAGAGGCAAAAACAATCTACGGTGATAGAAATCAAAGCAGTTTTGTAGTGATGGAGATTGACTAGGAAGGACCGTGAGCGAGCTCGCCGGGGGGGCGGAATGTGTTCTCGCTCTTGGTGGGCTAACAGGAGCACAGGTCGGCACATCTGTCAGAGTTCATTGTGCCGCTCGGGAAAGATCTATGCCTCACGCTGTGAGTTAAGCCCCCCTCGGTAGACATACTTACAACCCAGACTTATCGATGGCCAACAGACACGTGAAAAGATGCTCGACATCACGCATCGTCAGGGAAATACCAATCGAAGCCGCAATGAGATACCGCCTCACACCTGTCAGAATGGCCAGACTCAAAAAAACCAGAAATATCACATGCTGGCGAGGACGCAGAGCCGAGGGGGTCCTCGCACACTGTTGGTGGGAAGGCAAACTGGCACGGCCGCTGTGGAAAGCAGCCCGGAGGGTCCTCAAAAAAAACAAAACTGGAAGTACCAGATGATCCAGTATTTATCCAAAGGAAAAAAGACACTAACCTGAAAATACCTGCACGGCTACATTCGCTGCAGCGTTATTTACAACAGGCAAGATACGAAAGCAGCCCCAGTGCTCATCCACAGAAGAATGGATAAAGAAGGGGTCTCTATACCCAGCGGAGTACTACCCAGCCATGAAAAAGAATGAGGTCCTGCCATTGACAACAACACGGAGGGACCTAGAGAGTATTGTGCTGTGGGAAGGAAGTCAGACAGAGAAAGACAAATACCCTATGATTTCACTCCTATGTGGCATCTAAGAAAACAAACCAAGTGAACAAAGAAACAACAACCAAACCAGACTCCTAAATGCACACAACTACCAAGAGGTCTGCTGGTGGCCGGAGGAGGGGGGGTGGGGGGCGGGGAAAATAGCCAAAGGGGATGTAGAGGTGCAAACCTCCAGTTACAAAATGAGTAAGGCACGGGGATGAGAAGTACAGCAGAGGGAATGCAGTCCGTAATATTGTACCAACGCTGTATGGCGACAGGTGGTGACCACGCACGCCGTGGTGAGTGCATGCGCTGTATGGAAGTGTCGAATCTCTTCGCTACACACCTGAAACTTACAGGACATCGTGTGTTAATTAAACTTCAATAAAAAAAAAACCTTTAAGCCTTGGGGCGCCTGGGTGGCTCAGACGGTTGAGTGTCCATCCAACCTCAGGTCAGGTCATGATCTTGCGTTCGTGAGTTCGAGCCCCGCGTCGGACCCTGTGCCGACAGCTCAGAGCCTGGAGCCTGAATCAGATTCTGTCTCCCTCTCTCTCTGCCCCTCCCCCACTCATGCTCTCTCTCTCAAAAATAAATGGACCTCAAAAAAATTTTTTTTATTCTTTAAAACTTGACTAATTTTTAACTTTGGAAACAGGTTTGTTCCCCAAACTCAGATATTCCTTTTTTTTTTTAAAGTAATGTAGTGCCCACCCTATATATTCTACGAACACCCTTAGCAGGGTCTGGGGCAGATGTGGAATCAAATACATTAATATCTCTGCTGCAGACACATACAAAATTCACACTAATTCCCATAAATAGTATCACATCGGTTTGGATCAGCTTTTACCACCAAATGAGGTTGCTGCAAAGCCATGAAAAAGCGTTTAATTTTCTGGGGTTTTGAATGTGAATCTCGGATGAGGAGCTGTAGCACTGGCACAGGCAGCACTTGAAGGAAACATGACAATAGGCGAGAACCCAGGGCTTCCGGGTGGCCCGGGGCCCACGGTGTTCGGCAGACATCTGTCCTGGGGGCAGGGAGGGTGGTGAGCCAATAGGTCCCCTTACAAACAGGCCAAACTCGTTACAAACAGGCCAGACTCAGGGCAAAACCCGGGCAGACGAGAGCGGGGAGCAATGTCCATTTCAGGCCATTTCAGGGCCCCCCGCCCCGCCTCGCCGCACCCTGCCCTACCCTACGCTACCCAACCCTCCCCAGCATCGCCGGAGAGGGCGCTAAAGGTCCCACCTGCAGGGGGCGCTCTCGGCGGGCTTGCCTCCAGCCCCGCGGCAGAATGGATACCCCTGTGCTCCAACCAAGGCACCTATGAGTGCTCCTCTAGGATAAATTCCTAGAAAGGGAGTCCCTTGGGGAAATGTACACACATTTTAATTTTTAATTGATGCCTGCCAAAGTCTTCACCAAAAAAAATAGAGAGAGAGAGAGATCCCTCACCTTCCCACCCAAGGACACTTCCTTGCTGACATCCAGCAAGTTTATTTTTTGCCAGTCTCATATCATCTTAATTTCCGTTCCTCAGATATTAGCAAGGCTGAGGTGATAGCCTGTCACGTGTGTGTGCTTTCACTATTTCTAAGCGGACCGTTGCCTTTTTCTTACTAGCTTATGAAGTGCTCGTTATCATCGATATTAACCCTTGGCAGGAGGTTGTAGGAAACAAAAACACAAGCCAACACAATTTACTGCATCTTTCAACCAAACTTATGGTGGTTTTGCTGAACAAACTTTGGAAAACGTTTACCTTCACATCCATCAGTCGTTTTTTCTATAAAGATCTGGAGGCTTGGGATCATATCTAGAAGGGGTACCCCCGCCCCAAAGGACCTGGGGATCAAAATCTCGGACTTGAACTGTGGGATCTGGGAACAACGAAATAAAGAAATCTTGTAGTCGTCATATGTTAGAGCAAAACTTCTAGGACTTTATATTTAGAAGCCACACTCCTTCGTTTCTCTGATCCCACATTCATTCAAAACCATTTTACTGGATCATCGACTACATGCCAGGCACAGTTCCAGGTGCCGGGAGACGGCCTGGCACCCACACTCGGGCCGGGCCGCCTTCACCTGACGCTCACTGATAATCTGTGACGTCTGGGCCCCCGCCCGGTGCCGGGGACATGGGCAGGCTCCTGGTTTCAGCCTCTCCTTGAACACCTCCAGGGAAGGGAATCTCAGGGAAATCAGAGGGCAGGCCCTGGAGACTCAGGAAGAAAGGCAAGAGAATGACGGAGTCAGGGCTCTGAGTGACCAGGGTGGGCCGGGGCTGGTGGAGGCCTCAGCCCCAGCCCACGGGGTGGAGGGAGTGACCACTCCGGCCCTGCCCACTCCTATCTGCTCACAGATGGCGGGAAAGTCCGTCCAGTTCCTGAACATGGACAAGTGGTCCAAGGAGCTGTTGTCGGCACTCACCAAGCCTGACCAGACGCATCAGGAACAGCCCCCGGAGAAGGTGGATCACCCCCTGTGTCCCCCGCCCCCCCCCCAGGCAGCCCCAGGGACTCTGTCCATAGGATGCCCACCTAAGCAAGGCCGAGGCCCCAGAAGGACACTGAGACCCGAAAGAAACAAAGGGCCAGGGGCCTGTGCAGCCGGATTTGATGTGGCACCGTTAAAACCCGTCAAAACTAGGCAGGGGCATGAGGGTCCTAGAGCAGGGGCGTGAGGACAGCTACAGGAGCCCAGGGAGGCCATCGGGGTGGACAGAGGTGGGTCAGACCCAGGACAAGAAGCCAAACCTCCCCCAGACCTTTCTGTTCATCTACTACGGGCTGATCCTTCAAAATGAGGACAATGCCACCACTGTCAGGACACACCTGAGAACCCTCCTGGACACGTCCCACCAGTGGCCCAAGCAGCGGGAGGTGAGGACCCGGCCCCCAGCCTAGCCCACAGCCGCCTGACCCTGACCGCAAGCTTAGCCTGATCCCTGCTCGTACCCTGAGCCCTGGTCAGGCCAGACAAAGACACCTGATCCTTTTCACACCTTGAGTCCTGACCCTGGTCACACCCTGAGCCTACCATAACTTGGTAGGTCCTCTCCTCTGTCACACATCTATTTCCTGGACCCTACTTCCCTCCTCTGGCCCAGGCTCAGAGCTAGTGGGGGCAGGGGGAATTTACAGACCTCCAGAGAGTCACTGCTCCCCCCTGCCTCCCACACCACCCACCCGCCCCCATAAAAGATGCCCTCACAGGGTTGGGCCAGAGCTGCATGTCCTGAAGAGCGGCGGGGGGTGGGGGGGAGGGAGGGGGTCCCCGGGGTCCCCGTGACCTTGGACGAGTCCCCTCCCTTTCTGGGCCTCAATTTCCACACCCCCAGGCGAGAGTCCAGGCGTGGTCCTGTGACCGGCACCGGTGACCCTGCTCCCCCGCACCTGTAGGGTATCGCGCTCACTGTCGGGCTGGCCGCGACCCGCCACCTGGACCACGTCTGGGCCGTCCTAGAGCAGTTTGGCCGGAGCACACCCGTTAAATGGAGCCTCCACAGCTTCTGCCTGAAGGTTCTGGCTCTGGGGCGGTCGGGGGCCTCAACGAGGGGCTGGGCATCAGGACCCCCACCCTCTACACGGGTCTGGGCGTCCGAGAGGGTCTCTGGGGATAGTTAGGGGCACAGGCTCTGGACCAAGCCTCCTGGCCTCCAGTGCCACCTGCAGCGTGACCCACGTGCCTCAGTTTCTCCTCTTGCATAACAATTCCTCCCTTCCCAGCCATTGGGATGGAAACGTGGCTTTGAAATGTCTGGCACACAGCAGGTGCCCCGGTGACATCTCACAGTGGCTGTGCTGGCCGCTGTGTTTATTAATGGCCTTTTGACACGTGCCCTGCCTGTAACATGAGACGAGGGCCAGAGGGCGACCTTGTGCCCCTGCTGATGGGCGGCATGCCCCCCCCCACCATCCTCGCTGCACCCCTGGTCACTCCTGCGGGCAGAATCAGTGTCTGGGGCTGCATGAGGGAGCTCAGGACAGACGGGGGAAGAGTCACAGGTAGCACAGACAGCCCAGTGGGGGCCGGCCACCTCCTCGGGCCCCACAGCCGGCAGGTGGCAGAGCAGGGACTGGAACCCATACCTCCAGCCCTCAGAGGGGGCCTAGTCATTGCCAGGGAATGGAGGCAAGTGGTCCTCAGGTGACATCGGAAGGGTGTCTCAGATGTCCCCCCCCACTCTCTGGGCCTCCCTCGGGTCCGAAGGTCCAGAGCTCCATTACCATCTCCCTAGGTTGAGGCATGGCCTGCCGGGCCCCCAGCAGCCCAAAGGGGAAATGGGCCCCTGGCTCCAGGGGAGGGGGCTACGCCAAGGCAGGCAGCATGAGGGGCTAGGACCCTGGCCAGTTCTGGGAGAGCCGAGTGCCTCGCACACACCTCGGGTGACCCCACAGTCCCGTTCCAACCCCCCAGAGAGGCGATTCCACTCTCCCTATTTTCCTCTCACGGTAAACTGAGACTCGCAACCCCTCAGAACCCTCGCCCGCGGTACCCGCTAGGGTGCAGAGTACTTCCTGTCGCCGCTCCCCCGGGGGCGGGCCAGGGGGACCCTGACGCCCTTTGTCTGTCCCCACCAGGGTCAGAAATCAGAGGACCCAAAGTGGAGGTGGGCCAGCAGCACCATGCTCCTCGCCTACGGTCAGATGGCGGTCAAGGCCAAGGCGCACATCCTCCCGTGGGTGGACAACATCTTGTCACGGATGGTCTTCTACTTCCACTACAGCTCCTGGGTATGGCTCCCCGGGGCCACCCCTCTGGAGCCCAGCCTTGACACAGCCCAGGCCCCACCAGAACCTGGGTCAGAGAATGCTAGGACCTTCCAGGGCCTTGGGGCACTCCTCCCCACCCTTATCTGACTCTGAAATCAGGAGGAGCCAGGCCTGGCCTCCTCGTTGTCCCACCTACTCACCCCGTCGTCCCACCCAAAGCTTCGAGGGCTTCCGTGGTGGCCCCACCCCCACATTCTCCTTGGCTTTCACTCTGGGGCGTTGGAAGGCCCGGTGATGCCCCATCCCCTCCCCAGGACGACGGCCTGCTGACTCTGTACTCTGCACCCAGGGCGTCCACCCCAGGGGGCTAAGAGGACCAGGCAGCCCGGTCAGGCCATCACATCCCTCAGATCTTTGGGTTCTGGGTTGCCACACATCGAGTGAGGCCAGACATTGGCTTCTTACTCCTGACCTTGGCATGTTGTCAACATATTCACATTTTTAAACAAAACCACACAGCTCCCCCCTCAAAGTCCTACCTATGTGGCCCAGCTGCAGATCTCTACCGTACTCCCTCAGCAATGCCCTGCAGCCACATGTGATGGTGGCACGCTCTCCTGCCTGTCCTGTGCCCCCTCTATCCCCCGCTCCATGGCCTGACCCCCATGCCCCCATGCCAGGACGAGACCTTGAAGCAGAGCTTCCTCACTGCCATCGTCATGCTGGTGGGGGCCATCAGCCGCAATGAGGGGGCCCACAGCTACGAGTTCTCCCAGATCTCAGAGCTTCTTGAGTGTCTGATGGTGAGTCAGGGTCCTGGGGCAGAGGAAGGGGACCCATGAGAAGGAGGAGACTCCTCCCTCGGGCCAGCGGCATCCACAAGAAGCAGGTGTTGGAAAGGGGCAAAGAAGTTGGATTTCTAGGGTGTGTCCAAGCCCCCATAGGCTCTGGCACCTGGGAGCGCTCCATGCCCCCCACTTCTCTTGGTTCTTCAGTGACCCTGAGCCGGCCAGTTGTGTCCACCTCCCAGCTGATGTGGCTGAGGCCCAGAAAGGCCAGCACCATCCACTCTGCTAGCACCATCCCAGCTCAGACCACTGCTCACTAGAGATTTCAGGCTTACAGAACCCCAGGGTAGTGGAGGAAACACAAAACTGCTGGACAATTACAACTGTAATAATAAAATAACAGTTTACTGAGCTCCCATTCACTGAGCTCCTGCTGTGACTCAGACACTGTGCTTTGCACACCTTGCTTCACACCTGACACGTGTGCAACAACACTCTGTTATTTAAGTAACAGAGTAAGCAAAGCTTGGGGCAGTGTGGAGACTTGCTCAAGGTCGTGCAGCCAGTATGTGGCGGTCAGGGTGCAGACGTGACCTGTCTCACTCTAAAGGCTGTGCTCTAGTTCTCTAAGTGCGGCCAGGCCACAGAGGCCCCTGTGGGTGGGTGGGAAGCTGGACCATGATCCCGTGGGCCATGGGGTGCCAGGCACTGGGTTCTTCAGCCAGGGATGAGACTTGGTGTCAGAAGTGTGATAAGCCCAGGCCTGAGTCACTCAGCCTTCACCTGTGGATCTACAGGTCTTGATGGAGAAGGAACCCCAGGACACACTGTGCACGTCAACTCGCCAGCAGACCATTCACATCATCTCCAGCCTCTGGTACGCTCCCCAGCCCCACCCAGGGTCAGGCCCCAGTTCAGGCCTGTAAGAGGCTCTCAATAAACAGTATAGCTATTGTGATTAATTCACACCTCAAAGAATGAAAGTTTAGCATCATTTGCCCAAACAGAGCCACTGAAGGTCCCAGGGGTGTAGCCAGGGCTGGGATGAGACCAGTCTGTCCAGTAAAGGGGAGCCTGAGGTACAGGGCTTATGAAGCATCTGCTCCCAACCAGGCCATGCTAGTCCCTTACAAACCCTCCTGGAATTCAACCTGCCCAGGAGGCCCTGCAGGCCAGCGAGGCAGAAGTGCACATTTGAGTCTCTGGTCAAGGACAGAACTGGGTGAGGGGCTGCTGCTCGGGGCTTGTCAAATCTGGTCTATTCTGGCTGGGGGCCCCTTTGCAATCACCGGCCCCCACACCCCTCCCTCACTGCCCTCTACCTCTAAATAGTAAACTGAGGCCGCCCCTGGACTTGAAGAGGAAATCACGGCTTCTGTCCGTCTGCCTCCGCAGTGTGTTTGCCCTGCCACTGATGGACGTCCTGAAGAAACACACCTGCCTCTTCCTGGAGCCACCCAACATACAGGTGTGAAGCTGGCTCATGTACCCCTCCAATGAGAGGGGCCCCTTGGGCAGGCATCCGGCTCTGCCTGCTGTTCGTGGCTTTGGAGGGGGTGCAGGCTACATGGCAGAGCCTTTGACCCCCCATAGGATAGGGCTGGGGACCCTGAGCATGTTTCTTAACTTCTCTGAGCCTCCATTTGCCCAACTGTGACATGGGGGTGATAAGTGTGGAGCTAACAGTACTTAATTCTCCAGATAAAAGGGGACACTGGTGTCCCATGTCTGGTGCACAGGGTGCTCTACAAATAGGAGTATAAGTGACCTCTCTCCCTGCCCGCCCAGAGAGCAGCCCTGGGCTGTCTCACTACTTAACTGGTCTCGCCCCACCCAGGCCCCAGCAGGCCCATCCTTTACTGGGCCGGATGCCCCCCTCCGCACCTCATGGGCTCTGCAGAGGGCATAAACCCATCCCCCTGGGGCACCACCAACACCTGCTGCCCGAGTGTTTACCCTAAAGGGCAGGGAACTGGTGTTAACCGAGCACCTGCTTTGTGCCAGGCCCTGTGTGTATGTTAGCTCACCTTCCCAGCAGCACTTGTCCACAGGGTGAGGAAACCAGCTCAGAGAAATGGAAGTGTCTGGTGTGGGAGTCGGGGTAGAACCCCACTCCTGCCCTCTGGCCGGGTCCAGACTGGACTGGGACAGATAGGCACTCTGGAAGGGGAGAGTGCAAGGGGTGCCCTGGGCCCAGGACAACACCACAGCAGCAGCCCTCCACAAGGCCAGGGCCTGTCCCCACTCCAACCTTGCAGGAGCCTAAAGTGCCCCCATTACCAGATGACAGTGTCATGGCTGGCTCACCTAGGGAGCTTAGCCGGGTCCCAGAAGGTAGGCTGGGGGCTCCTGCTCCTTCCCATTCAATGTGCATCAGCACCCAGCAGGTGGGGCTGACCTCACAACCAGTTCTCAGGTGACCAAGGTGGGCTCAGAGAGCTGAAGTGAGTTCTCCAGGGCTCCCAGGGGGTGGACAGCCTGTGCCCGGGGCTCCGCTCTGACGCACCCTGACAGGAGGCGGGCTGGGCGCTTTCTCTGGCTGGCTCCCTCCATGAGCACACCCGGTGAGCCGAGCAGCAAACATTGGGGGTCTCGTGTGAGACCCAGGAGGCAGGACAAGCTGCGTAATTTGCCCCAACTAATGCAAAATGAAAATGCGGGCCCTTGTTTGAAGCTTCGGAAGAATTTCAAGATGGGACCGCAAAGCGGGAAACCAAGCACTCGAGGATCCTTCTGGGTGCCAGGTCTCGTGCAGGTTGCTTGCCCGAGAAGCCAGCCCTGCTGCAAAGGAACTTACCTTGGCCACAGAGAAACCTGTGACCTTGGGCAGGTCTGACCCAGACTGCCCCCCGCCCAATCTCCCAGCTGCCCAAATGGGGCTTGTGCCAGGGCCCTTCCTGGATGTGGTGTGAACGCACGTGGTGTGCAGCCTGGCCACGGGGGTGTGCAGGAAGGGGCACCACTACCATGGAGAGGCCAATGCACTGGGGCCCTGCAGGAGGCCTTGGCCCGCAATCGCAGCCGGGGCCTGGCGGCTGCCCTGACCTGCTCCACCCCCCTGCACAGACCCTCTACAACAAGACCTTGGAGGCCCTGGACCAGATGCTGCAGAGCCTCATCACGCAGAACCCTACGGCCGACGAGCTGCACTTCCTGCTGTCGGTGAGGGGCGGTGGCTGGCACAGTGCAGGGGCGGGGCTGGCACAGGCCGGGCGGAGGATAGACAAGGGAAGGTGCCCGGAGGAGGCAGGGTCTGAACTCCAGGTGGCAAGTGGCCCATGAACTTGGAGGCTTGAGGGCTGTCCATTTTCAGGGATCACAGCGGCTTGGGAGAACTGGAGGGCAGGACGGCAGGTGCACCTGGTGGGAAGTGGGCCTTGAGTGCCACACTTGAGGGGGACTGCTGAGGAAGCAGGCTGGGACCTGACCTCCCTCCCCTGAGACCTCGTTCTGCAGCCATGTCTCCAGCTGTGAGGAGGGCTCTCACAAGCCCAGCACCCCCACCCTCTCACCTTGACCGGAGGGAGACCAGTCAACAGGCAGGGACAGTCCAGGGGCAGGGGAGGAACCAGAGATAGGACACTGGCTCAGCTGGGAGGGTTGGAAGTCAGGGCCAGTGGACTTCACCTGAATGAGGACCAAGGAAGTCATGGGGTAGAGAAGGGAAGGGAAGGGCCCAGCAGGCAGAGGGCCCCGCCGAGGGGTGAGCAGCCTGTGTGAGCCCAGGATCAGGACAGACAGAGATTCTGCATGGCTGCAGCGTGGGGAGGGCGCTAAGGTGGCGGCTGGGGGTGAGGAGGGGGGTTAGGGTTAGGTTAGGTCCAGCCTGGAGGCCTTGTGGGGGCGAGGGGAGCCACAGAAGCAGGGGCCCCCAAGCTGGGTGCACCGATGGAAGTCAGGTGTGTGCCTGGCAGGGGTGGAGGA
This sequence comes from Acinonyx jubatus, assembly GCF_027475565.1. Lineage (NCBI taxonomy): Eukaryota > Metazoa > Chordata > Mammalia > Carnivora > Felidae > Acinonyx > Acinonyx jubatus. Next base: position 2,584,316 of record NC_069394.1, read on the forward strand.
AATGTCTGCATTTTCACTCACCCCCTTCCCCCCCCACCGGGAAAGTAGTGTGTCCCCTCCCCCTGGCAATGTTGGCGACAAACCACAGCAGTGCCGGGAGTGGCTGTGTTTGCCACCGATGGAAGTCACAGATGTGGTCATAGGACATTGCTGGGTCACAGAATCTCCAAATACCGTTTCCTGCATCCGACGTCAGAATCACTGACTATAAGCATCCGTCGCTTTAACAAAGAGGCTCAGATTTGGCTTAAAACTGTTCAGTGTAACTGTTTCAATATGTGTTTGCATCCCTTTGTGACTCCGTGCAATTATGTTGCGCACAGAAAAGCACTGTTCTGCAAAGGGGCGCGTGTCGCCAAAGGGGTTCAAACCCAGGGGCCTCCAGGGGCTTTGAGCAGGAAACGACCTCTCCTCTCTGGCAGAGCTGTCTGGAGCAGAGGGGTCAGGAGAGGCTGAGCAGAGGGACAGGGGAGGGCAAGACCTGGGGACCGGTGGACGCGGAAGGGGCGGAGCCATGGACCAGGGTGGGCGAGGCCTGAGTCGGGGGTGGGCAGGGCCCTGCTGAGGAGGCGGGCCTGAGGTGAGGGGCGTGGCTGGACCGGGCGTGGTCTCGGCCAGGGTGGGTGTGGCCTGGGTCCCGGGCAGGGCGGAGCCTTGCTGGCCAGCTAACCGATTGGGGGGCGGGGCCTGAGCCGAGAGGTGAGCCCAGGGCTGAGCAGGGGGTGGCCCCCGCGGAGCCGGGGGACGCGGGGGTGCGCGGCTGCAGCACCCCCTCTCTGCCCCTGCCCACCCGCAGCACATGTACACCTGGCTGGCGTCGGAGAAGACACACGAGCGGCAGCGGGCTGTGCACAGCTGCGTGGCCCTCCTCGGATTCCTGAGCCACGACCTCTACCTGGATGTGAGTATCCAGCTCGCAGGCCCCGTGCCCCCACGGCCCCTCTGCGGCCCCAACCAGGCCACCCTCCTCGGGCTCGTGGGGTTCCAGGCCCCCTGGACCTCTGCCACCAGGACAGCGCGGATCCCTAAGTGCCCTACAACATGGCCATGCAATCCCCCTTTCCACGCACACCAGGGAACAAGCTGGGGGCGGAGATTGGGGCCCCCTGCTCAGGTCCTCCCAGCTGGGCTCTGAACCCAGATGCCTGGACCCCTGACCCAGCAGGCTGGGCTCCTGTCAACGCGCCTTGAAGCCTCGGGCAGGTTCCTCTACACCCTGAGCCTCAGTGTCTCACCCATGAAATGGGAAGAAATGAGTCCTCAGAGGGGTGCGGCCCTGCCCCAGTCCAGGTCAGTGGTGACTGCGGCAACAGTCGCCATCCACCGCGACCCCCAGCGGGTCATGCCTCACAGTCTAACCGCCATCTGTCGCTGGAGCCCTTGGGCTGAATGAAGTCGGCACCGTCAGGGAATGAGTGCTTCTGCGTTTATCAGCCAAAATCAGCACTAATTCCTTAGGTAGATTCGTGGGACGTTGAGAAAATTAGTTTCTCTGCACGTTGCCCGGCCGGCGTGTGTTTCTAATGAAGGCGGAGAGGTGGGCATGGGGGGCAGGGGGCACGGGAGGGAGCGCTCCCTGCACAGACGCCTCCTTCATTCTCAGGGTGAGGGGGACCCCTCTAGAGGGGCTCAAGGGGCCTGCAGTTCATTCAAAATCGATTTCTGCAACCCAGGACCCGGACTGCGGCCGGGGCAAGTGAGGCGCTGACCTGGGGTGCAAAATTTACCCGGACACCAAAACACCCCACAATCAAGATAAATAAGGTGGTGTTTTAAAGCAATCTACTCAGCAAATGGCGGCAGCTGTGGGCTGGCTGCCTGTTGTTATAAATAAAGTTTTATTGAAACCAGGGTGGGGGTTAGGGCCAGGAGAGTGCCGCCCCATGAGGTAAGGTGGTGGTAATGCAGGGCCAGGCCGTCTCTAGGTACAGTTTTGAAACTGTGTGCATCAGGAATTGTTACATTCATTTTGACTTTTCGAAATATTGCATTAAAGTATTCTTTCTCTTCGTTTCTGAGTTTGGGGTCAGCCCCTTAAGTTGTGCCCTGAGCTGTTGACTCTAGCGGCCCGACTGGGTGGGCAGAGCCTGGGCCTGGGGTCCCGAGAGCTGAGTCCCGGCCCTGCCACACGGTTGGAGGGGATGCTTTCTGATGCTGGCCGAGCTGGGGTGAGTGCACAGCAGAGGGGAGACCCCACGGTAGGGTCTGCATTCTGTGGTTCCCATACTTTCGCTGCAGACAAAAGAGGACTTCAGGAGGACTGGGCAGCTGGTGGGCGTGCTGGGGATTTTGTGCCAGGACCCTGACAAGGCCACCCGGCACTCCAGCCTGGAAGGGGTGGGCCACCTCTACCAGCTCCTGATGCGCCAGAGAGGTGAGCCTCCGAGGGCCACCACGGTGGACCCACGGCCACCCTGACCACAGCCTCAGCTGAGACCACACCCACACTGCTGAACACAGCCCATCCCAGATCTGCCCCCAAACCCACCTCTAACCCCAGCCACGGCCCTGGAACGCCCCCCGCCCCCAGGCCCACTCACACTCCCGACCGCATAAGGGCACAGGCCTGACCCTGGCTACACGCGACCCCACCCTAACTCTTGCCTGTCCCACCCTAGACCCCAGCCCACCTCTGCCCCGCCCTCACTCTTGCCCAATCCCGCCCCTGGCCAGCGAGGGAACTTCCAAACGTGGAGGCGCAGGCCCCCAAACAGCTCTCCCAGGCCAGCGAGGATGGGGCCCCCGTCTGGAGCAGCGGAGACCAGCAGACGGCTCCCCCCACCCCCCGTGAGATGGCATTCCCGAAGGATCACATCTTCCAGCTTGGCAGCTCCCAAGTCATCAAGGTCAAAGCCCTTAGAATGGTGGATAGGTCCGGGTTGGGGGAGGCCTGGCCGTGCTCTGCTCCGACCCCCCACCACAGGGCTTTCAGCTGTTGGGGTGGCCCTACTGCACCCCTGGGGGGGGGGGGCGGTCAGACCCCGAGCCAGGTGTAAGTATTAAAACCAAGGCCGGGATCTCACCTGTGTCTCTGGTGGTTAACTGAGAGTGTTTGGAGAAGTCCGTGGCCCCTGGCCTGGGACCTGGGAGTTGGGGGAGGGGGGATTGGAGGGAGAGACCAGGGACAGACCCTGGGGTCAGCAGCCCAGGCCTGAGTCCCAGCTCTGTCCCCCACGGCTGTGCAGCCTAGACAAGCCCTCTCCCCTCTCTGAGCTCCCAGCTTTCTCCGTAAAATGAGCAGGCTGGCATTGTAAAGTCCCGGCCACCATGAGCACCCGGTAAATGGTGGTGTCGGGACAGCTCCCAGGTGTTCTCTGAGGCACCAGATGGCACCCTTCCCTGTAAGTCTGGCTTTTGCGGGATGAGAATTCTGCAGAAATATCCCTGAATTCCTCATTTTCCTGGGGGCCTCTCAACCCTCTGAAAGCCAGACCCTCTTCCTATGAAGGCAGGGCACGTCTCTTCTTGCACAGTCACCTCGTCTACCTCAATCAGCCTCTCGGTCAGCAGCCTGGGGGAGCCCAGCTGGGCCTTCCCCCAAGGCCCTTCTCATCACCCCAGAGAGGTCCCGTACCTTTGTGACATCCTCTGCCTGATCTGTGTTCTCTTCTGAACATGAGCGAGTCTGAGGCACTGAGTGTGGGCCGGATGCTGGTGTTAACTCGACAAGCCACGTTTCCTGGAGCCTCATGTTCTGGGTGGGCAGTCCGTGACGTCTCCACGTGGTGACTTTGCTCGTCCCTTCCTGGTGTTGAGCCCATGACTGACAAAGACCCCTGTCCTTGGCATACTGATCGGTCTCCCCCTGTTAGACCTTGAGCACTCCAGGCCAGAGGCAGGGTCTTGCCGGGGCTCAGCACGAGGCCTGGTGGTAGAGCCAGCCTTTGACAGATACCCATCAAGTTGAACCAAATGAAGAAACGTTTGCACGCAGCTGGTAAGGGCTGCAAATATTCCGTTAAAATTATTAAAATTATTTTAACCTTCTAACCAGCAGCTAATCCTAATATTCTCACAGACATTTTACCAAAACTTTAGAATAATGATTCTAATAAATATTCTAACATCTGTTATTTAACACTTATTTTTATATCCAATAAAAATACAAACATCCTAACAGACTTTCAGACATGTCACCAAATAGGCTAGCATGCAAAGAAACATGTTACCTCCTTCAACATCCTTTCAGACTTCAAACCTTTCTGTCAGCCCCTGTCACCAGCATTCTATCTTCCTCTATCAGACGCTCCAGTCGCAGCCTTCCAGTAGAACTTTCCAAAAGGGTACAAGTGTCTCTGTCCACACTGTCCAACGTACCCAGTACTGAGCACTGGAAATGTGGCTAGTGCTGCTGAGGAACTGAGGTTTTCAATGTTAATTAAGTTTCAGTTTAAATAGGTACGTGTGGCTGGTGGCCACCATATTGAGCAATAATGCTCGAAGTCTTTCTGGAAGGTTCCACCTGGGCCAGCCTCGGGCTGTCAGAGACTATAGTCTGAGACTATGGAGCAGGGGTCCCACCCACCACCTTGCATTTCCTCCAGAGCCTCTTTATCACCCCAAGCGGCTCACGGTCTGGACTTAGAGTCACTCTTGGGAGAACACGGGCAGAGGCCAGGTGGGCTCTTGGGGAGGCCCTAGCACAGGACGGGAGCCCTGGGCTCTGGAGCCAGCCTGTGCTGTGGTAAGGGCATCCACGCGCCTCTCTGGGCCTAGGGGGTGACCCAGGCGACCTTGAAGACCCTTCACAACTCTGAAGTTCAAGTGCTCTTTGTTAAAATCATGGAAGGAGGGCTGGGGCTTGGCCTGGGGAGCAAGCACCCAGCGGGACGGAGGCTGGCAGCTGAGGAAGCCCACGAGGCGAGGACAGGGCAGAGGAGGGGAGGAAAGGAGGCTGGCGGGGCCGTGCAGGTCCCAGGACAAGCACTGGGTCTGAGTGAGGAAGGGAGCCCTGCCTCTGCCTTACCGTGGGCATCACTCTCTCCCTTCCTGCCCCCGGGCCGTGGCTGGCTCAGAGACATGTGCAGGTGATCACGTGTGGTCCCGGAGGAGAGGGGCTCAGAATTACGGGGTGCTCAGAAACCCGAGTGGCCTGAAGCAAAGGAAAAAGGAAGGCAAAGGCAGGAGCGGACACCTGGGCACGCGTGACCCACAGTGACGGCTGCCCGCGCTCCTGCCGGTACAGGAGGTCATGAAGCATCTCACGGTGGCAGAGCTGACCGACCTCGTCTGGACAGCCATCGACGGACTGGGATCCCCCAGCTCCTTCCGCGTGCAGGCGGCCGCCGACATGCTGCTCCTCGCCATCCAGGAGCACGGGGCCGAGCTGGAGACGGTGAGAGGGCCGGGGCACCCGCTGAGGGTGGGCCGGGACGGGTCTGGGGGCAGAGGGACGCCCGGCAGCCAGCACCTGAAGCCAGCGTCTCTGGGCCAAGGCAGCGTCCCCGAGCTCAGCCCCGATGGGGGAGCCACAGACCCCACCCTGACAAGTTCCACTGAATGAATGAGTGAACGAATGATTGAACGAACGAACGAACGGCCCAAGCAGGTGTCCTGGGGCCCCGAGTGGTGTTTGCAGGCTCGAGAGGCACACGTGCGCTGATAGAACAACCGCTCCAGGCTCTGGCGCAGCACACGGGGGAGGAGAAGGCACAGACCTTTCCAGAAGTTCCCGGTCCAATGGGCAGGGCAGACACGGACAGATAAGGACTGAACAACATAGGAAGTACACCCAGTGGGGTGGGGGTGGCCCCCGGGAAAAGGACGATTGATGACGCGTCCTGCAGATGGGGAAGCCCCAGGCGGGTGAGCAAGGGCACCGAAAGTGGAAGGCGAGGGGTGTTCCAGGCTCCCAGAACAGCGTGTGCCCAAGTGGCCTGCTCGGAAGGTGACGAGGCCGGTGTGTCTGAGCCTTCCGGTGACTGGGCAATGTTTGGACAGAGTTGGAGGGCCTCTTGTGCCAGGGGAAAAGGTGGTGGGACCTCTCTCCCCGCAGCCTGGGACTCCCCTTCTGACCAGGCATCCGGGGCGGGGACGTGCCTCCCCTCAGACTTCCCCGGGCAGGGCCTGGCCTCCCCCCTCAGACCAGCTCTCCCGCCTATATCCTCTGCCTCCCTGCACAGGTTGCCAAGCTGGGCCGAGCCATTCACTTGCAGCTCTGCTCTGTCCACATCCCCCAAGCCAAGGAAATTGCCCTGCACACCATCACCCTGCTAGCCCGGAACCACACCTCGGAGCTGGTGGCCACCTTCCTGGACCCCTCCATACCCTTGGACAGGTGCCCGGCCCCACCCTCCATCCTCCCCCGGGCGGGGAACAGGGCCCCACCCCCAGCTCTTCCCTCCTGCCTGCCCCCTCACGGAGGCGCACAGGGACCCCACAGGCCTGGGTGCAGGGAGGGAGCCTGTTTGCTCCCTCCCTGTTTGCTTCCTGCGCGCCTCCTGAGGCCGGCTCCAGGGGGCCACTGCCCACCGTCCCGTGCCACATAGGACACCCCGGCCCAGCCTCTGTCACCTGTCGCCTCGTGGACCCCAGGCGCGCCTGAAAGAGCCCAGCCAACACCTCCTCTCCCTCCCCCACCCCGGTGGTCACCAAGGCCCTTTTGGGTGGGGCTGGCTTTCTCTCGAAGCCCTCAGACCCCCGCCCCCCCCCCCCCCGAGTCTGGAGGCGGGCCAGCCACACTCGGCTGCCCTCAACCCTGCACTCCACCTTCACACCTGCCCGTGAGGGAAAAGCACTCATTTTTCATTCCCGGCCACCCTCCCCAGCCCCCCCCCCCCCCCGCACCTCTGACACCGCACTCAGCGGCCAGCCTTGCTTCCACTCCGCTGAGGAGTCAGAAGGCACCGGAAGAGAGCTCCCTCCAGCTCCCAGCACCCGAGACTTGTTTCCAGAAAGATTTCTGCTTTCCACACTGTTGTTCGTAATTTCGAGGGTTCTGGAGGGTCTGTTTTGTTTTGCTTTGTTTTTTGTGTGTCTTTGTTTGCATTGGGAACAGAGAAGGTCACCTGCAGTGCTTCTGCTCGATGGAATTTGCGGATCTTTTGGACAGCTGTTGTGAATGTGGTCCGGGCCCCCGAGAAGAAGGTGTCTTTTCCATCGTCAGGCGCAGAGCTTGAAGCGTATCCTCAGAGTTGCCTTATTGACTGTGTTGTATATTTATTTAACCGTTAACCGATGTCCGTTTGGATCTGTCTCGTTCTGAGCACAGCACGCTGAAGTCATTTCTAATGCACTTCTATCCATGGACCCCTCTGTCTCCCGCAATTTCTGCCTCGTAAAGGTGGTTGTCATGGGATCTGTGCAGACACACAGCTTCCTGAGCAGCCGTGACTTTGGGCATGATCGAGTGCCCTGCCCTGTCACATGTAGTGCTCCGAGGGCCCGCAGCCTACTGTGTCTGTTCTCAGGACAACAGGTGCACCTGTGCTCGCCTACGTTTCCGCGTCGGCCCCGCACGTGTCTGTCGTCCCACAGACAGCATGGAGCCCGGTTTCGATTTGTGATCCAAATTGGAAGTCTGTTTCTTTTAACCAGGGAAGTTAAGTGCTTCCTTCACACTGATCGATACGACTGGCTTGTGGAGTCTCTACCCCACCCTCATATCCCGTACTGGTGTGTGTTTTACTTTATTTGCTCTATTTCTGTTTCTGCGGGAGGTGTGGTCTTTGATCCTTAATCCTTTTTTCCATTTATGGGTTCACCCTTCGTAGTCTGCTTTATCCATCTTCTACGGGCACCTGCTACCTCCCGGCCACCTGCCCATAAAACCAGCAGCGAGACTGATGTCCTCTGTGCCACCCCTCTTCTTCTCCTGTGTTTTCAGCTGCACATTTTCACTTGGCCGAAGTCTGCACTCTGCTCGGCTCTGGCCCCCACACGCGCCCCCTCGCCTCCCCTGGAGAGCCCTAGTCCTGTCCTAAGTGGACGAGCCCGTCTCTGACAGGCTGGGGGGGGCCCCAGCTCCAGCTTGCCCTGGGCACCTGTGTGTCACAAGTCGTGTGCCTTGAAGGACAGCTTGGCTGGTCATAAAATCCTTAGTTCACGCTTTCTTCTATTAAGTCTAATGACGGTAATCTTTTTGCCTTTGTAAATGTGTGTGCCTTTGCAAGAGGTCTTTTTTGTTTAATGTTTACTTATTTTTGAGAGACAGAGCACAAGCAGGGGAGGGGCAGAGAGACAGGGAGACACAGAATCCAAAGCAGGCTCCAGGCTCCGAGCTGTCAGCACAGAGCCCGACGCGGGGCTCAAACCCACGAACCGCGAGATCATGACCTGAGCCGAAGTCGGACGCTCAACCTCCGGAGCCCTCCAGGCGCCCCTGCAAGAGGTCCTTCTGCCTGGACACCTTGGAGCGTGTTTCTTTACCTTCGAAATTTAACTGTTGTATTAAGAAATGTCTCAGAGTTGATCACTCTGTGTTAATTCTCGCAGGGACCTGGTAGACTCTTTGACTATGTAGGTTTAGGCCTTCTGCCGTTGCTGTTACTGTTTCTGGAAAGTTCTCTAGGTCATCGCTTCAAATATCAGGTCCGATCCCCTGCTGCGTTTGTCCCTCCAGACTGGGAATCGGGGTGCCGTCCGTCCCTGGCCCGCCCTCCGTCGGTCGGCAGTATTTTCTCCTCTTTGCTCCTCCCCTGGCCATCTTTCTGCTTTTCCTCAATGCCCCTCAGCTTCCGTCTTAGCCCTCTGGGCGTCTTGCATTTTCTCCACCTGTGAGATGATGTCCGTCTCTCCCACCTCTTCCCGGAACTCCGTCCACTCCCTTTTCCTTTCTTCGCTGAGGTTTTTCTTTTTCTTTTTTGAAGCGACAATTCGAGGTGGCTTTTCCTATCTGTCGGTGCCGGCTGGAGTCCGCGGGGCTGCAGGGGCCGTGTGGCCTCACGGCCTTGTCTGCCCCGGGCTGCCCTTTAGGGAGGGGTCTCCTCTCGTTGTGAACTGACCGTCTTTCTCGGTTTGGTTGTTGTTGTTGTTGTTGTTGTTGTTGTTGCAATACCTCTGTGGACCTGTTCATTTTGTTCCCGTTCCTATAAAACACTAGTAGCGTGTTCTGTAGGATTCCAAGTTCAATGGCACCCTCTTCTGTTTAGTGTAGCAAAGTTCTGATAATTTAGGAGATTCTGTGTCTTCGTGGCAGTGAAAGGGGCCTGTGTCCTCCAGTTGGGGTTTTTCGAGTGTTTGGGGGGGGTGGGTTCTTTTTTCTCTTGTAGGGCCTTCACTTTTTCTCTTTCGCATTGTCCCTTTTGTCACCCAGTTTCTCTAGCCAAAGCTCGTCAGGGTCCCCTTGACTCTCCTCTCTACACCCAGACCCATCCTCAAGGATCCCAGCAGCACACCCTCCCCCTCACCCCTGTGTCCCCAGCCCTGTCACCACCCTAGTCAGGACATCGCTGGCTCCCACGGAGTCCCTGGCCATGTCCACCCCTCCCTCCCAGCAGCCAGAACAGGGCTTCACTAGTAAGTCAGACCCCCTCACTCCTGTGCCGCAAGCCCTCCGGTGGCCCCGTCTCACTCAAAGTCAAAGCCAAAACCTTGACAGTGGCCAACAAGGTCGTGAGCTGGCCCACTCTCTCCACCCCGACCATGCTGGCCCTGAACATACCAACAACGGCTCTGAGTCGGGGCCAGAAGGTTCTGCCCACCCCCAGGGCCACATGGCTCCCCCCTTACGTCCTCGGGTCTTTGTTTGCGACCCGTCCTGGGGACGGCTTCCCCACTGCCCCACTAGAAACCGAGAGCACAGCAGATGCGCCCTCCCGCTGTCTCCTGTGGCCCCCTCCCCTCCCCTGCTCTGTGCTCTTGGTCTGACGTGCCCTTGCTTGCTGGCTGAGCCGCGCTGTAGGGGTCGCTCCCACACGGGTAGGGATTTTATCCATTCTGTCACTGCTCCGTCCCCGAGTTCACTGCCCACACGTGACCGTGCTGAGCACACACGTGCCGACAGAGCAAAGCAGAAACCGTGGCCTCTGGGTGCCCTCGCTCCTGAAGAAGCCTGTCACCTAAGTCCCTCCAGGCAGGCTCTGCCCCCAGAGACTTGCCCTCGGTCACACGGCCGTGAGGGCACAGACCAGGGACTTGGGCCCACGTCCTTCTGACAGCAAAGGCCGCACTCTTTCTAGGCCCCACCCTATGCTTCAGAGTCTCAGAAGCCTCGGAGCTGTCGTGCCCGCCCAGCCCAGGGCTGTCTGAACGCTGGGGTGGGGGCTCATCCAGGCCCCCGCTCTGGCCTCCGGACCCCACCCCCGCCCCTCCAGGCGCTTCTACCCAGCACGCAGGCCCACAGACCCCGTAGCACAGAAAACAGAGGGCCGTCAGGGTCACTGACCTCTCGGGAGCCCCAACACCCTGCCTCCCCAGGTGTCACGGGCCGGTGCCTCGGACCAAGTGGAAAGGTCACAGGACCGGGCAGGCCTGGCCCCCAGCCCCAGCTGCTCCATCACAAGGCAGGGCCCCGATCAGGGCAGTCCTCTCTCTCTCTCTGTCCAGTCCTCAGTGTCCCCACCTGCAAAATGAGCACAAGTTAGCATAAAGCTCTGAAGGCCCCCACTCGACCCAGGTCAGGCCTGGGGAGCTGGACCCCAGCAAACCCAGGCCAGGAGGAGCCAGCTGGGACAGACCTCCAGGCAGAAGTGCCAACGGCTGAGCGGGTGCAGGCCGGGCGGGGGAGGAGTGCTCGCAGCACATGTGGAGGCCCGTAGCGGCAGAGGTCGGAGGGCAGGGGTCAGCTGCACTTTGGGGCCACTGAGGGCAACAGACTCAGAGTCTGTAGCTGGGGTGCGAGGAGCCTGGAGGACAGACCCCGAAAGTGAGACCCAGGAGCACGGACCAGGGGCGGCTGGCTCGCTGTCCATGGCACATCCCCCAGGCCGCAAACACACACACACACACACACACACATGCCCATCCACGCCGCCCTTCGTGGTGAAGGCGGCCACCCCGAGATGCTCTCCTCCACCCCCCAGGCCCCCGGATCCAGCCCAGCCTCCTCCCTCCCCCTCCCCCACTACTCCAGGCGCCTGAGACCCCGCTCACCTTGGCCCGTGCTGTGGCCGAGCACAAGCAGGGCTGGCCTCACGGCCCCTCTTTGCCCACAGCCACGCCTTCCAGTTGTGGAGGGCCCTGGGGGCCGAGCGCCCCGTGAGCCGCCGGGTGGTGGCCACGCTGCTGGCCTGGCTGCAGGAGCGGCCGCTGCCCCCCGGGGCCAGAGACGGCAGCCCCCCACCCGAGGATAAGACCTACCTGCGCTCGTTCACCGTGAGTCTCTGCAGCCACTGCCTCGACGCGGCCCCCAGCCGCCACCGGGCCGACCAGCTTCCCGCGTGCAGAGGCCGGTGGCATCCAGGGCACCCACTGTGCGCCAGGCTGGGGAAGGGGGAGCCCCGTCTCCGGGCCGGGGAAGGGGCACGGCCAAGGGCTGAGCACGTCCTGGTGGGGGCTACGGAGCCCGCTTCTGCCCCGTGAAGTGGGACGGTGGTGGTCTTGCACGGCTGCTGAGGGCCCTGGGTCACACGGCGTGTCCCCAGGATGCCGGACGCGCTGTGTGGGTGGCCTCACAGCCCGGGGGCTCCAGGAGACAGGTTCCGGCCGAGGAAGAGCGGGGGGTGATGGAGAACCCCTCGGTCCGCACTTGGGCTCTGGGGCTGTAGATCTTGGAGGAACCTTTGAGGCTGCCTCCTGCAGCCCCCGCCCTCCTGTAGGAATCCCCCCAGCCCAGCTTTCCTCCTTACACAGCCGCAGGAGCAGGGAGCTCACTTCCTAGCACGGCCACACCTGTCCTCCGCGGCTGAACTCTGACAAGGCCGCCGCCGTGGCCGACCCTGTTGTCTCCCCGGCTGAGACACCACCCCCACCCCCAAAGCCCCCTGAGCAGCAGCCCGGAGCCCGCAGGTGCCCCTCCCCACCCGGAGCCCCCAGGCCAGGGGCCGCCTGAACTCGATTCCGTCTGAACGTGGCCGCAGAGGGGGGGTCCACCCCGTGCCCGTGCGGCCCCCCGCCCTTCCCGTTAACGCCCTTCCCGCCCGAAACCACACAGCAGCACGGGGTCAGCAGGGGGGTCTTGTCTGTGTCCCTCCACACCCGGAGCCCCGGCCTCCCTCTGTCCTGACTGCTCAGTGCTGTCCCCCCACCCTGAGGACCTTCCGGATCGGATGCTCCGGTGGGCACAGGAAGCCTCGGGCCGCCGTCCCCGGGCTCGGGAGCTACAGCGTGTCCCCTGCCCCCTGCCAGGCCATGAGATTGCTTCACGAGCTGCAGTTTGCCCGGGAGTTCGAGAAGGCGGTGCAGGAGGCCTACCCAGAGCTCCTCCTGGCCCTCCTCACCCAGATGCACTACATCTCCGAGCTGAACCTGCCCGAGGAGCCCCAGCCCGGCCAGGAGGCCCAGCCGCTGGCCACGCCCAGTCCGCAGAGGTAGGGAGGCGTTCAGGCTCCGCCTGCAGGGATGAGGCAAAGACACCGACTTCCCAGGGCTGAGAAAGCAGGGGCGCGCCCCACAGCACCAGGCACCTATTGTCCCAGTTCTGGAGGCCAGGGTCCGAGTTCAAGGTGTCGGCAGGGCCGTGCTGCCGGGGAGGACGCTTTCTGCCTCTCCCTCTCCTGGCTCTGCGGGCAGTCTCCGTGTCCCTGGCCTGTGGACGCGTTGCTCCCGCCTCTGCTTCCCTTGTCACCTGGTGTCCTCGGCCATGTGTCTCTGGCTCAGTTTCCCTCTTCTTATAAGGACACCAGTCATGACAGATTAGGGCCACGCTAAGGGCCTCATCTTAACTCGATTCCATCTGCAAAGACCCTGTTTCCAAATAAGACCACACTCACAGGTATGGGGTTTAGGACTTGGACATAGCTTTGGGGTGGGCGGGGGGGAGTCAACCCCCGAACACCGTCATGGCCAGCGCCGCAGTCACGCGGAGGGACTCAGGGCAGGCATGTGGCTGGTTTACTTGCTCCCCGAGGGTCGCTGGGCAGCAGACATCCTCGGTGACAGGACACAGCACCTAACATCTGCCCACACCAGGGCACCGGGTCTTTCCTGAATGTGGTCCTTGTAGGGGTTCAGCGAGATGTTTCTCGTCCTCCCCATTGTACAGATGAGGAAACCGAGGCTCAGAGAGGGTCAGAGGCTTTCCCAGAGACACACAGAATGCCCTCGAGTTGCTGAGCTAGTGCCCGTGGGATGGCAGGGGTGTCCCCCCGGCCACCGCTGAGCCCGTGAGGGCAGACACCCCTCCGGGTCGCCTTGCGCATTGCTCTGAGCCCCGTACACTTTTGCACTGACGTGGGCGGGTGTGGCCTGAGCGGCGTGGACGGGACCTGCGTCGGAGGGTCCACGCCCCCGTGGCGCTCGGCCATGGTTCGGGCCGGCTGCCGTGCCCTCCCTCCACGCCAGGTTGTGTCTTGAGAAACCCAACAAGCAAGTCTTTAAAAACCACGGGGACCGACTCTTTTCATTTGTTTGTATTATGATGTGTTTCACGTAATTTGTCAGTTTTAACAGCTCTCCCCAAGGCGCGTCACTGAGAAAAAAATGCCACTTCTTCTCGTATTGCTTCTGAATTCGAATGTGCATAAAGTTCTTTTTTTATTCACATCAACCGTGCGAAATGCATGAATCTTCCCTAATAAGCTAACAAAACGTTCTCCTCCCAGAACGTATGTAGGAGGGCCAGGAGGGGGCTGCAATGAACCAACTCCCTCCGTCTGCTACCCCCCCTCCCAGCCCTGCCCCTGCCCACCCGGGGCCAGCCTCCTAGCTCCCCCTGCCCCACCTCCCACCCCCCACCCCACCCCCGCTCTCCTGCCCTCCACGCCACAGCCCAGATCCCAGTCAAAACACATCCAAGGCCTCATGACCCCCAGCCTCTCCCCACTTAATTCAGAAAAAGCCAGATCCTCCCGGTGGCCCCGAGGCCCCTCTCCCTCTGGCTCCCTGTTGCCGCCTCCGGGACCTCATTTCTTGTCACACGCCCCTCACTCACACCCTCTGCTCCAGCCTCTGAGGTCTCCCCACTGTTCCTTAGACCCCGCGTGTGACTGCCTCGGGGCCTCTCACTCCCTGCTCCCGCTCCCCCCGATACCCTCACTTCCTGCCGGGGTCTCCGACCACCCTCTCTAAAAAGGTGGGCCTACTTCTACCCTGCTGCTCCCCCTCCCAGGGCCACTGCCTGACAACTGTTATCTGTGCCCGGTAGACCGGAAGCCCCCAGGGAGCCGGGGTGTCTGTCTGTCTCCCCTAAGGAGCCAGGGTGTCTGTCTGTCTGACTTGGGGTTCCCCCAAGGGGCATATCTGTCTGTCTCCCCCAGGGAGGGGGTGTCTGTCCATCTCCCCGGGGCACCTGTCAGCTTCTTACCCAGGCCAGCCGGTGGAGATGCTCAGGCAGCCCTGGCATCTCCCTCCCGGACCTCAGCCCCGCGGCCTCTCTCTGGGCAAGTCCTCTCCAGGGAGGAGGGAGGTGGCCCAAGCAACTGAGGGACAGGCTCTCCGACCCCCCTGCCTGGCATAGTCCACCGGCTCTGATTGGCCGGTCTTGGATCACATGCTCACCCGTAAGCCAATCGCCTCGGCCACAGGGGCACATGGGGCTCTGACCGGGTGGGGCTCCCACACCCTCCCTGGGGCTGGGACAGGACCTGAGCCCCCCTTGCCCAGAGGAAAACCCGAAGGGCCCAAAGGAAGGGCAGGCCAACCAGCAGCAGGGCCAGCAAATAGTCCGGATGGTGGGGACACGGGCAGCCACTGTTACCCAGCGACCGCTGCAGTCCAGGGTCTGACGCCTGGCGGATGTGGCACCATGAAGGGGGACACAGGCCAAGGAGGGGATCGGGGCACCCGCTGCTGAGAGGCCTCCTGCCTGTGGTGCCCCCAGCAGCATGGGGGTGGCACCAGATACCAGGGGGCACCCCAGTGAGGCAGGATCAAGCCTCTGAAGTCCCTGACACCCTGCTAAGCTGGGCCAGCCTCTGGGACCAGCAAGTGGGGGGTGGGCATGGCACCCCTTCCCCAGCAGGGCTGCAAAGACACCACCGCCCTCCCTGTGGGTCCCTTTCCTTTGTATCTCTGACAAAGCCTCTTTCTTTAGAGACTTAACTGCTTTGGTCAGTTCTCGGCTGGGTTCTCCTCTGGGACCCGTCTTGCCCCATGAAGGACTTCTCATCCTTTTAGTTTCTCCATCATGGACCAACTCTCTCATTCTCATGGGGCATCTGATTTCTCTTTATTTCAAAGACACTCTCTTGGACCACTTCTAAGTACAGCCAACATATTTTCCTTTTTGCCCTGGCTGCCAGGAAGCTCATATGTAAAGTTAACATTCGGAACCTCCCTATAGTATTTGGTGCTTCCTTTTTGTTTTTCACCTCCTTCCAATTTGTTGTCTTTTAAACGTAAAGCTTTCAAGGTAAAGCTCTTTATTTAAAACACTGTTCACAGTCCTGGTTTTTGACAGTTGACAAGGAGCAAATGAGCAATTCATAACGATATGCTCTTCGGTCCCGGATCTGAGATCGAAGACCTCATCCTAACCTCCCCTGTGAGCACTCGGCCCTGGACGAGTGGTCAACACTCCGGGCCTCGGTCAAGGCGAAGGTGAAGGGTTCGATGGCATGACCCCAGCCCCAGCATCTTCTTGTCCGTTTGCCCGGCGGGCAGGGGCCCTGGGGTCTGCAGGGAGATGTGACTTCCCAGGGATTGAGCAGGGAGGGGCCCACAGAAGGCACAGGACTCGGTCCCGCCTGTCCTCTCCTTACCACCCCAGGGCCCCCACAGCCCTGCCCAGACCCACCTCCATTCCTGGCCAAGCCTGGCCCCTGGCCCCTGGCCCCTGGCTCGGCGGTGCCCCTGCCTCCCGCTCCATGCTCCCTGCAGCTCTTGGAGGAAAAGAGAGGTAGAAGGGCTACCTCGTCAGCACTTGCTGGGGGACCACTGTGTGCCCCACTGTCAGCACTTAAATATCGACGGGTGCTTGCTGTGTCCCAGACCACACTCATCACCAGAGGCGGGACCCTCTGCTAGGGAGCTCACAGCCCCATGGAAACACACATGGGGGTCAGGTGACAGCCCGGTGACAGTTGGGTGCTTGACACACTGTGCAGAGTGCCCTGAGGGAGAGTCATCACCTCCACAGAGGATGACCGCCTATCGTGTAGTCCCTGAGGACCCAGCACCTGGGCTGAGACCTCACTGATGGTTGAGGTCCCTGGGTGGGGACTGGGAGGGCACAGAGGCTTGGGGGGAGGGGACAAGCGGGGCGGGAACAGGAAGGAGGCCTTGAAAGCGGCCTCCACACAGAACAGTGGGGAGCCACGGAGGGCTCTATGCAGAGGGAGTGGCAGGGTCCAACTGGCACTGGGGATGGGTGGTCAGAGTGGGCAATGTCCAGGTGAGGGAGACCCAGCGCTGCCCTCCTGCAGCTAACATGTGACCAGGGGACTCCCGAGAGGGCGTCTGGACTCCAGGTGGGAAAGAGGAGGCCGGGCCTCATTTCCGCGTCGTGTTGCTGGGAACAGCAGCAGTCGGGGCCGGAGGCATCGGCAGGTCAGACACACGAATCCAGCCCAGTGTCCAGGGCAGGCTTCACCCCTGCACCCTCCCTGCTGGCCTCGGCCCATCTGCACGCACGGCCAAGGCGGCGGAGGCCGGCGACACAGGCCACCTCGAGAAAACAACCGCCGTGGCGGGAACGTACAGGGGTGCAGCCGCTCAGAAAACTGTGGCGCTTCCTGAAAACACGGAATCAAACAGGGTCCCCGTGGGCTCCAGCAGGCCCGCTTCCGGGGTTTGGGTTGGGGCCCCTGGAAATTCCATCCCGGGACACTCGGTTTGGCAAATCTGCTCGGAATCGTGCTCGGTCCTCGCTGATAGCCTCATTCCGGGAGCCGGCTCACACATCCAGGCCGATGCGGCCTGTCGCGTGGGGCCAGGACGGACGTGACGAGGCGCCGGGTGGTGGGGTGGGGGCAGCCGGGCCTGCCCTCCCGGGCCCGCGCCCTGTGTCCTGCCCGCAGTGCCTGGACAGCCCTAGGCCCGTGACCGAGCTGTCACGGTGCAGCTGTGGAGCCGGGGGCCTCGCTGCTCTTCTCTGCTACCCCCGCCCTGCCGTGTGTCCGGCAAACTTTCTTGAGTTCCCGTGCGCATGCGGCCAGTGGAACCTGGTTTCTCTGCGTCCTCTGAAGGCAGAGGGGTGTCAGGAGTGCCGAACGGACACTTGTCTGGGCTTCCGTGACGCCGCACCCCCCAGCTCTCTCCTCCCTCCCTGCAGCGCCCTCTTTGTGTTCTTGGCCCCACATTCAAAGGGCACCATCCCTTCAAGGCTCAGCCGGGACCCTCTGTACCTGTGACTTGGGAGACCGCCGATCCCCGAAGCACCCTCCAGCCCTGCCCCCCCCCCCGAGCTGCAGCCTTGGAGAGCCAGCCACGGACGCGATGCGTGTCCTCTGAGGCTCTCCAAGCACACCTCACCCTGCTGTGCACCAAACCCATCTCAGACCCTCCCTCCTAGAGGGGGCACCCTCCGGGCCCTGGCCCCGGCAACTGACCATAGAGCACAGGCCCGGGCCCGAGTGTCCTCACGCTGCCCCCTCCCCCAGCACAGCTCACCCCCAGGGAGGCCTCCAGGCCACTGGGGCCCTGAGCCCAGACAGGAGCCGGAATGTCCCTTTCCATCCAGGGCGGCCGGGCACCCTCGCCGGGGGCAGGGCTGGCTCGGTGACCCCCTCTGCTCCCCGGCAGGACGTCGCTGGAGGCCCTGAAGGGTCTGCTGTCCACCACGGGGCACTGGCAGGACTTTGCCCACCTGGAGCTGCGGGGCGCCTGGGAGCTCTTTGCCACCACCCGCACCTACCCGCAGGGCGTGGGTCTCCTCGCCAGGTACGAGCGGGGCCAGGGCACTGCTTGTCCAGGAAGCTGGGTGTACCGACCACAGTGACGCCTCGGGTCCGCCTGTGAGCACGGCCCCGCGAACTCACACGTGCGCGCGCTCGGCCCTCTGGCACGGAAGTCGGTGCCCCGGTGCCTGGCCACGTGCACGCCCACCGGGGGCCTGTGGACACGGGTGTCTTCTCCCAGCCCCACCCCTGCGGAGGCCGCCGAGGGGCCTGCTCCTCGTGTCCCATAGGCCCAGTCCGGGCCCGGAACCCAGTGGGTGGCCAGCGGGTACAGAGGGACATAAGGGAATGGGGGCCCACCCACCCGCAGGGACAGCTCTGGCCGCTCAGCCCCAGCTGGGTCAGGTGATGGTGGGAGGGTGGACGCCAGGTCGAGCCTGCCACGCTGCCCTCCCCCTGCCCTCCTCCCTTCGCCCCAGGGCCATGGTTCAGAACCGCTGCGGGCAGATCAAGGCAGTGACCAGCCAGCTGCTGTCCAGCCTGCAGAGCGAGGAGAAACGGGAGCGGAAGACGGCCGTCCTCATCCTCGTCGAGGTAGCGGCCTGGACAGGGGGAGGGGGAGCCCCTCAGACCCAGCCCCCTCCTCCAGCCACCTCGGTGCCCCATCAGGACCTTGCGTGGGCGGAGGCCCCGCCAGATGGACCCCTCACACCCGCTCCTTCCCGCTCCCGTCTCCAGGGCGGTCCACGGTCTGGGGCTGGGTCCCCCACTTAGCAGCCCCCCGTCAGTGGCCCGGGCGAACCCATCGCTCCACCTGTCCCGCCCTGCCCCCACCCCTACAGAGCTGGTCGGTCAGGCAGAGCGGGGCTCAGGTCACCCTGAGCCAAGAGGGCACAGGTTAGAGCAAGACAGGCGCTGGGCGTGGCAGACTTTGCAACTGAGGCAGGGGCCACGGCAGGGCTTGGGCGGGGGGCAGGGGGGTTGCCGTGTGGCATGTCCCTAACTGACCTCAGTGGGGAGAAACCCAAGTCAAAGCCTGGTGCCACTCACCACCCCACCCGCCACCAGCAGGGATGTCCAAGCCACGCTCCCCGGGGCTCTGTCCCCACAGGTGTCCCGTGAGCCAGGCCATTGGCCCCAGTCTTGCCGTGTGATATTAGGCAAGACCCCTTCCCCCTCTGGGCCTCAGTTTCCCCAGCGAGACATCAAAGAGTTGATCCAGCTGGGAAGGAGGATTCAAGTACTTGTTAACCAAAATACCCCCGGGGGTGCTGGTGGCTGCCCTCCCCAACACCCCTGCCAGACCCCGGGCCTGGAGCCCTGCTCCCGGACACACGCGGAGGCTCCCTACGAGAGCCTGACCCTCCCGCCCTCGGGGACTGCCCCAGTTCCTCTACAGCCCCACGCTGCTGGAGGTGCTCCCCAGACAGGCCGTCCTCACTGTGCTGGCCCGAAGCCTCAGGGATCCCAGCCCCGAGGTCCGCGCGTTGAGCCTACAGGGCCTCGGAAACATCCTTTTCCACCCGGAGAAGGTAAGGGCCCGAGGGGCCTCAGAGCTGGCGCGCACCCACACGTGCCCACCAGGCCTACCGGGTTGGAATCCTGGCTCCGTCCCTCACGGCGGTGTGGCTGGGGACACATGACTTTACCTCTCTGAGCCTCGGTGTCCTTATCGGTGGACTGCAGTTGGGGATAGTTCCTTGGCAGGGTTGGGGAAGGGTTACAGTGGCTGCTCCCTGGGGACGTTGTATCGTCCACACCCGCAGAGGGACAGTGCTATTGCCGACGACAGGTGCCTAGGGGGAGCCCACAGGTGGCACCCAGGCCAATCCACAGAGGGGAACGCCCCCGAGAATCTCAGAGACGGGTCCTCCCACCCACTGCTCACCTGTCTTCTCCATCCCCTTCTGACCCCCCCCCCACCACCCACCATCACTGGAACAGCCCACTCCCATAGTGAATGGTGGGGGGCATCATCAAAGAGGCAAAAATCGTTCTGGCCCTGGATGCCCGACGTTGCCCCCTCGGTGGGTTCCCAGGGTCCCGTGCAGTGGTTAAGCGCCCAGGTGATACACCAGGAGGCCAGGGCCATCCTGTCCTCCAGCACTTGCTAGCTGGCGAGTTTCTTCAGCTCTCTGGGCCTGGGTCAGTGTCCACACCTGTGAAATGGGAGGGGTAAGAGTGTCTGCCCATGAGTGCCGGGCTGAGAACACACGTCTGGGCACAGGGTTCCCCTCCGGCCATTCGCCGTCACAATGCCTTTTTATCCCCGGCACTCTGTGTGGGACCCGCTGGTGGCCGCTGGTGGAGGGCAGAATTGTCAGGTTAGAGAAACATGCTGTCTCACCCGATCAGGAAGCACATGGCCTTCGCCTCCCCCAGCCACCCCAGGGCTGCGTGAACACACCAGACGGCAAGATGTCCAGACCCCATCTCCACTGCTGAACATACGTATCTTCAGGGCTTGTGGGAGAAAGTGTCTGCTGCTAGGGGACAACATCAGAGCCAGGTTCCAAACAGATTCCGCAACCTTCTGTCTGCCAGCCCACCTCGATCTCATTTTGTTCACCTTGCATGTCAACACAGTTAAGAGATCTCCAATGGGGTGGCAAAGCCCTTTGCACTGCACATGACACATCATAGGTACTTAGTAAGGGAGACCGGCACTTCTTCCCTGATCTCTCTATCCCCTCATCCATCCCCCCATCCACCCACCATCCCCCCATCCACCATCCCCCCATCCACCATTGACCACCCATCCACCCACCATCTGTCCATCCATCCACCCACCCATCCACCATCGACCCACCTGTCCACCCACCATCCATCCATCCATCCATCCACCCATCCATCCACCCATCCATCCACCCATCTATCCATCCATCCATCCACCCGTCCACCCACCATCCCCCCATCCACCATCCCCCCATCCACCATTGACCACCCATCCACCCACCATCTGTCCATCCATCCACCCACCCATCCACCATTGACCCACCTGTCCACCCACCATCCATCCATCCATCCATCCACCCATCCATCCACCCATCCATCCATCCATCTATCCATCCATCCATCCACCCGTCCACCCACCATCCCCCCATCCACCATCCCCCCATCCACCATTGACCACCCATCCACCCACCATCTGTCCATCCATCCACCCACCCATCCACCATCGACCCACCTGTCCACCCACCATCCACCTATCCATCCATCTATCCATCCACCCATCCATCCACCCATCCATCCACCCACCCATCCATCCATCTATCCATCCATCCATCCACCCATCCCCCCATCCACCATCCACCCACCCACCATCCATCCATCCACCCACCATCTATCCATCCACCCACACACCCATCCATCCATCCATCCATCCATCTATCCATCCACCCACCATCCAGCCACCCATCCACCCACCTGCCCATCCACGCATCCATTTGCTCCTTGGGCCCTTCATCTATGACTCATTATTTCATTATTTCTTTTGTTCACTCTTTATATGATATTCACTTACTCCATTATTCCCATTTGCTCTATCATTCATTCATTCACTCTGTCAGTCGGTCAGTGGACCAGTGGGTCAGTGGGTCAGTGGTCCGTCATCCACACACCCGTCTCCAGCCGTTCCTGCAGGCCCATCATAGGACGCTTCCGTGTGCCTCCTCTATGCCCCACACCAGGTGGGACCCGTGGGGAGTGAATAAGACAGGAGGAGGGCTGCCAGACCAGGACGGCCAGGGCCAGGGAGGGGGCATGGTTCCCAAGTGGGGTGGGAGCCAGTGGCCACAGCGGGGCTGGGGGAACAAGGCAGATCCAGAGCACTGCCAGCCAAGGAGGCCTGCTGGTGTGGGGATGGCACAGGCTGAACCGGGCAAGGATGGGGCAGGGCCCAGGGCTGAGGGTCTTCAGCGGTCACTGCCCCCACACCAGAGGAGCGCCCTCTGCAGGACCCACAGGACCACTCTCACTCACCGGTGCGCGCCTTCGTGGCCACCTCCGCCTACCGCCAAACACAAACTGCACCAGCAAGGTAGCACGTGTCCTAGGAGGCCAGAATGTAGCACATGCCCAAGACCCACGTGAGCTGTGGCGTAAACAGGGTGGACGTGCGTTTCTCTCCAGGGGTGCGGCCGTCCTGATCTGCTCCTCCTCGTTCGCTGTGCACCCCTGCCCCTGGGCGCTGCCCTCCTGGGAGGGTCTGCGCAGCCACCACCTTACTCCAGCCAGCAGGCACACCCCACCCTTTGAGGGCACGACCCACAGGTGCTCCAGTCCGACTGGCCAAGCGGTCGCCCCGGGCTGCAAGGAGGCACGGAGACACCACGTGGCCAGCTGTGGCAGGAGCCCTCCTCGCAGCAGCCCTTTTGTGCTTGTTGGAGGTTGTGTGACGATGCCACGAACACAATGCTTAATGAAATATTCAACTGCCGTGGAGTAAAGCAGGGAGCCCTCCAGGCAGCGTCCCCCACCCCCACTGCCAGCCTGCGAGCACTCTCGTGCAGGTGCCCTGTGACCTCCCGCCCGGGGGACCCCTTATCGGGCCCCTCAGCACACAGACCGAGTGACTTTTCCATCCCCTTGGCCCAGGACACCTCGCTCGCTTGGTTTCCCTCCCACATCCTGGGCGGCCTCTTCCTTGGTCTCTCCTGTCCCTGGCCGGGCACCGGATGGCGCCCCGGGACTCCTGTCCATTCCTCCTCCCCGTCTTTGCCGCTCCCTTGCTGGCCTTCTCCGATCTTTAAGTACCATCTACTGGCCCACTGCCCACCAGATCCACATCCCAACCCCAGACCTGAACGCCAGCCTTGACTCACTGCTCAGATCCTAGCTGGCATCTCCAACTCAGCACATCCACAGCAAACTCTGTCACCCCACAAACAGGCACCTCCTGCAACCTTCATCTCAGCTGATGGGGACCCCAAACCTGGGGGCCGTCCAGGCGATCAAGAAATCCCAGGCAAACCCAGAATCCGACTGTTCTCCCACTCCGCTGCTGCCCTCACTGAAGTCACCAGCATCTGCCCCAGACCACTGCACCCCCCTCCCTGGTCCCAATGGCTGCCCCTTCTCCTTTCCGGTGTAGGCTCACCCAGCAGCCAGCAGCCTCCTGTGAGGATGTGAATCAGTCTCTCCTCTGCTCACAAACAGGGTAGTCATGCTCCTGCCTCAGGACCTTTGCACATGCTGCTCCCTTTGCTGGACTGCCTTTCCAGCACATCTGTAAGAATTTCCTCAGTCGTCACCTTCTCAGTGACACCTTCTCTGATCCTACTTAAATTTTGTAACAACCCCAGCCTCCACCACGGCCTCCACCACGGCTCACTCTATCCCCTGCTTTATCTTCTCTCACACTGCTCGTCACCCTCTGACACTCATTGTGTTATGCGTGCTTTGTTTGTTTTCTGGTCCTTCCCATTAGAGTCCCATTCTGCCCATTCACTGCCAGAACCCGAGTCCCATCCCAGCACCCTGGCTGTACCCTGTAGGTGTGCAGAAGGTGTTTGTTACTGTGAAATGAGTCATTTGCTGAAAAGTTAATATTGTAAAACCCAACAGAGCTCAGGAAGCCAATGAGGTGGCTGAAGACTTGTTTTAAAGTTGTAAAAATCACCCTGGTTTATCACACTATCACTGATAAGGGGCCCAACGGCAGGAAACATCCTTTTGCCGACAGGCTGCTCTCCAACCGTTCATCTGGACAATTCACGAGCACCAGGCCAACAAGAGGCACAGACAGAACTGGCTGAGAATGAATTCAGTCTTGTTTAAAGTAGTGTGCAAGTGGAAAGTGGTCGTTGTAACGTAGGAGGTCCGGAACCATCTCCTGTGCACCCGAGTTCCCTGTGACTGGAGAACCAGTGACCTCAGTCTGTGCACAGCTGACCAACCCTGTCTCGTCCTGTCCCCGGGCCCTCCCTGGCTGGCCCACTGGGAGGCCGGGAACAGGGGTGAAGGCAGGGTGAGGCGGAGGAAGGGAAGAGTGGTCTCTAGGACTTGGTGGGGGGCCTTCTCACCAGCATGGGGACTGGAAAAAGAAGGAGCTGCGAGCCACCTAACACAGGGCTAATATCCCTTAACCCCAGGAGGACCCCCTCAGAGAGGAAAGCCCTGTCCATGACCACACAGCTTCTGGGGGGCAGACCAGGGCAGGAGCACAGCTGCCCTGTGTGCAGAGCTGGGGCGGGATCCCAGCGGAGTTAGGGGGACTATGCCGGGCAGACACCCAGGCCGGGATGGGGGCTGGGGAGGGGCATCGGAGGGAGGGCCTGAGATTGTTCCGGGTCCAAACCACAGGGCTGGGGTAGGGCGCAGGAGCCCCCACTCCTGGCACGCTCGGCCCACTGGCGCCCCTGCCCCCCAGGAAAGCCTGCTCCAAAGACAGATGCCGGCCTTTCTCAACGGCTTCTTCCAGAACAGCGAGCAGGTGGTTGTGCGGGTCATGGGCACCGTGTCGGACGTGCTGCACCGCCTGGGCGCCAACGGCGCAGCCGCGCAAAGCCTCCGGGTGGCCATCAACGCCCGCTCCTTTTTCGACGACGTGAGTGTGCCCCGGCGGAGGCGGGCACGTGCCCTGCTTATGCCCCCCTCCTGTGCCTACCCCAGGTCCTCAAAGGCAGAGGGACCCCCCCCAACTCCCCTTCTGCCCGCTGGCCTGGGGGCTGGGGAGAGGAGCCCCAAAGGCGGACACACCTGGATGTGCACCGGGCGCACCTGGGCCGCACTGGGCCCACTGGCCGCCAGGTGGCGCTCGGCCCCTTCCCCACGAGGCTGGAAGAGCATCGCCCTTCAGGCCCTCCAGCCCCCCCCCCTCTGCACCTTCCCGAAGCGCCCCGCAAGCTGGCGGTGACTGTCTCCCTTCACTGGGGAACTAGGGGGGATACGCCCCGCCCCCCCACACACCACTTTCGTGACACTTGGGTGGTCGGGGTGAGATTGCGAGGGAGAGAGAAGTGATTTCAGGTCCTGGTGGAGGGTCTGGGACCCGCGAAGGGCCCTGAGAGGGAGGCACGGCCCTGCCCAGGGGCCCCAGACCTGGTGAGAGGGCTCTGCTGAGGGACCTGAGCCCCATCCCCTCCACAGGGTGGGGGCCCCAGGCAAGTTTGGCTGTGGCTCTGAGCCCCCGTCTTGCAGGAGCGGGACGGGATCCGGGCGGCGGCCGTGGCGTTGTTCGGGGACCTGGTGGCAGCAGCGGCAGGCAGGGAGCTGATCGGCCTGCGAACCCAGGTGCACCAGAGCCTGGTGCCCCTGCTCCTGCACCTGAAGGACCGCTGTCCAGCCGTCGTCACGGTGAGTGCCTGCTGCCGGGCTTTCTCCCTGGCGGGGCTGAGGGTGTGCAGATGGCGGCAGGGAGCAGCCTTGCTCTCGGGCAGCAGGTGTGGCCACCGGCATTGGTGTCCGTGACTGAGGTTCGCCCCGTGCGCGTGCACGCGCACGCACACACGTGCATGCGAGCGCTTACGCACGTGCACGCGTGCCGCCGCGCCCTCTGTGTGGGCAGGACCCGGCCTGTTCCAGTCTCTGCCCTGTCCGCAGCACCCGCCACGTGGCGGGGGCTCGGGTCGCTCGCTGAACTTGGTGCAATGGTCAGGCTTTCCCATGTGCCAGCCGTGCCCCGTGCTGAGGCCAATGAGACACAGCGCGGCCGAAGAGAGGCATCGAGCGGCAGCTTCCAAAATGAATGGGAGACTTGCCTTGGGAGCAGCCAGGAGCCAGGCACTGTGGCCGGAGCCGGGGCTGCCCCAGAGGCCGAGGGTGGGCTGAGAGTACAGCGGGGGAGGACGGCATCGGGCCCCCGACCCACCTGAAGCTCGTGGTCTGAGGGGGGCGGGGGGGACACACCTCCAGCCCGGACAGCCCGGGCGGCAGGTGACCCCTCCCGCGGCTGTCCCCGCAGCAAGCCAAGTTCGCCCTGTACCGCTGCGCGGTGCTGCTCCGCTGGCGGATTCGGCACACCCTCTTCTGCACGCTGGCCTGGGAGAGGGGCCTCAGCGCCCGCCACTTCCTCTGGACCTGCCTGGTGAGGAGGGGCCTGGGGCGCGCGGGACCGGCCTCTGGGAGGGAGGCGGGGACTGGGGCGGGGGGCGGGGCCTGGGGCCGGGGCGGGGCCTGGGGCCGGGGCGGGGCCTGGGGGAGGAGGGGCTGAGGCGGGGCCCCGGCGAGGGCGGGAGGCGGGGCCTGCCGGATAGGGCCTGGGGCGGGGGCGAGAGGCGGGGCCGGGAGGCGGGGCCAGGAGCGAGGCTCCAGGCTTGGCGCGCCGCTGTGTCCCTCACCGCACCCGCAGCCCCCCCGGGGCTGGCAGGGGCGGGGCTGGGCTGGGGCTCTGGACTAGTCCCTGCTCCAGCAAGCAGGGCACGCTGTCCTCCGGCCAGATGACCCACAGCCAGGAGGAGTTCAGCATCCACTTGGCGCAGGCCCTCAGCTACCTGCACAGCCGCCACCACCACATCAAGACCTGGGCTGCGCTCTTCATAGGTGAGCAGGGGCGGCCGGGCCCCGGGACCCTCCTGCCTGCCCTGCCTGAGCATCCTGACCCTCTCCTGCCCTGGTCCGGCCCGCCAGCACCTGCCAGGCTACTGCAAGCGCAGCTCGGGGTCTGCTGGCAGGAGAGGAGAGGTGGTGGGTGAGGGGCCCCGGAAGGCCTGGAGAGGGTCTGACGCTCACCCGCCAGCGAGCCCTCTTCCACTGGCGGGCTCCTCTATCTGTCCCGCAGGGTACAACATCTGCTACCACCCCCAGGCCGTGTCCCAGGTGGTGAACAGCATGGACACAAACCTGTTGCTCTGCAGTAAGCAGCCCCGTGTCCCCCCGCGCAGGACCCCCAGCCCACACCTCCCACCCCACCTCTGGAGGTTCCCCCCGCCCTGGACCCCCAGCCCACACCTCCAGAGGTAGAGATGGGCACCTGTGGGATGGGGCTCACACCCACTCACTCCACCTGAGGCTCCAATAAAGTAAGGCTGTGGGCGGGCACCCAAAAGTGAGGGGCGAGGAATAGGTGGGGTTGGGGAGGCAGAGGAGGTGGGGTCCAGGTGTGGTCCTGCCACGCCCCCACCCCTGCTGGAAGGAGGGGCTGCTCTCCGGGAGCATGGGCCCTCGGACTCCCTCCACCAGGGTGGGGCTGCGGGCAGACGGGACCCCGGGGCACCTCTGACTTGTCTCTCCTCCCCTGGAGCTTTTGAAGATCTCAAAAAAGACCCAGAGCCCGGCATCCGGGAATTTGCCAGCAGGCAGCTGTCTTTCCTTCAGGAGATGGCCGCCAGACCGCAGTGACCTCCAGCCGTCCTCCCTCACCCTCCTCCTCCCCTGTGCCCACCGAATTGGTCAACCCTGCCCCGTCCACACGGAGCTTGGATGCATAAGATGTTTCCATTTGAAAAAAAGATGTAGGTTCAAAGAACCTTCACACCTGCCAGCTCCCTGCCCGCCATCTCGTGACCCCAGAGGACTGAGGCAAGCCCACGGGACCCCGGCAGGACTAGGGAACAGGGACAGGCCTAGAGTAGAGGGGGCAGACCAGGTATCCCAGAGGCAAACTGTGAAGTCTGTGCAGGGTCCTGCAAATGACAGCTAGTGGAAGTCAGGTGCAGCCATGGTCCGCCAGGGTCTGAGTACTGAGGAGGTTGTCCAAGGGCAGCCACCGTGGAATGGAGCCGTTTACCAAGCCCCCCCCCCCCACCCCTGAGTCTTCAGTTTGTCTCTGGTTTGGAGCTTAATAGTCACTGGGGAGCGGGCCGTGGGGAAACGGTCCTTTGGCTGGTCTCCCTCAGTCCAGGTGACTCAAGGTCTCCCTCCACCATGACCCCTTGCCTCCGGAGTCCAGTCAGGGCTGGGCCAGAGCCAGACCTTCCCAGCGGGGCCTGGGTGAGCTGTGTATGGCCCGAAGCAAGGGTCTCAGCTCTCTGAGCCTCAGCTATTCCATCTGTAAAATGGGTAGAAAGACCTTCCTCCCCGGACCCCTCACAGGACTGAGTCCAAAGACGGTCCTTCTGGCAAGCACCCCCACCTCCCATGCAGCCACCTGGAGACCAGCCTGACCTTCAGCCAGGTGCTCCCTTCTCAGCCTTGGTTTTCCCACATGTGAAATGGGCAGATGGGCCTTTCCCCGGTCTGTCGAAGTTCCTCCTAGGGCCTGAGTCCCAGGCAGTCTCTCAGGACCCCCCCCCTCTCGACCAGCCGGCCACCCACCTACCCTGTCTCTCAAGTGCGCACACAGCCCCTCCACACCTTTGCTCAGGAAGCTCCTTCCATCCGGAGCACCTTCCCCACTCCCCCCCGCCAAGGGCCTCCACACTGCCCCATTCTTCAAGGACCAGGCTGCATGTCCCCCCCAGAGGGAGCCCCCTTCTCAGCCCTTCCTCAGCCCACCTTGAGCCTGAGCCGCCCCCCCCAACCCTTGCACCAAACTCCCAGGCTGTCTCACCCCGCCCCCTCCCCCAGACTGTGGGCGCCCTGGGGCAGGGATGCGGGTGCACAGGGCTGGCACAGAGGGGGCCCCAAAACTTGGATGGTGCGTCAAAAAAATACAGCGACCTTCCTGGAGCACGCATTTACTAGCCTTCTCAGGTGTGTTCCATTTGATAGAGCCGGGGGCCCCTCTCCACCCAGGAGCCCAGAGAGGGCTGGGGTCTGCGGCCCCCATCCTACCCATCGGTCCATCTCTGAATAAGGCCCCCTGAGGAGCGACTTTGGGGTGGCGCTCCCTTTCACAACTCCCATCCTGTGCACGGATCTCCCTGGGTGCTCCAACCCCCTGGCTGGGCATGGGGGATGTGCTCCCTAGGGACCACGGAGCAGGTTACGGGGTCCCCTAGTTCCAGCCTGGTGGGTGTGGTCTCTGGGCACGGGTGCGATCTCCCCTAAAAGGGGGACCTTCCCTGGGTTCACCTACCCGCTTCACCACCTGGCCCCTGCACACCCTCCTCCGGGAAGTCTGCTTCAGGAAAAGAAAGCTTGGAGCTGGGTGGGCCTGGACCCGGTGGGTTCCTGGAGCCAACAGTGCCAGGCAAGCCTTGAGTCTGGGACCGGGGAGGGTCCCAACTCCTACTAGCAGGGCAGCTGGGCTCTACAGAGCCGGGCACACAGGCGGTGTGGCAAACGTTCACTGCCAGGCCAGGGGGAGACTGAGGGACTGGGCCTGTGTCCCTGCTGGCCACACCCCCGGTCCCCGAGAAGGGAGCAGCCCCCAGAGACCGCCCCCCTCACCAGGGCCTGTTGTTCGAGTACTAGTGGGGTGGCCCCTAGCAGGGGACGCCTGCCTCCAAGGACACGAATCTGTGCCAAGGCCCTGACGTTGCCCTTCCTGGGTGTGCCTCCAACCTGGGAAGGAGACAAGGGGTGACATCCGGACAGCTAGGTAAGCCCTCCCCCACGGACCCATCCCAGAGTGGGATGGAGGGAGTCTCAGGCCAGGCACACGCAAGGACGGGGTGGCCTGGATGCCAGGCCCGGGGCTGTGACCCCTAAGATGGGCACTGGGTCCCAGTGCCCACTGGGAGAAATGCCATCCATGAAGGCCTCTGGATGGTATCCACAGGTGGCTCCCAGCACCTGCTGGGCACAGACCACCCCCAGACGCTCCACACCAGCCAGCCAGGCCAGCCCTGGGCCCCTCCTCTGGCCGTGCCCCTTTCCTCAGCCAGGCAGGGGCCCCCAGCTCTGGGAGACCTGAGCATGGCAATCCCAGGCAGGCCCCGGCCCGGGCCTCTTGTACACTCAGACTCACTCACCCCGTGTCCCTGTGGCCTCCTCTCCCCACCCTGCGCTGATGGCATGGGGCGTCCCTCCACCTCAGCCAAGTGGCCACCACCGCCTGCACCCTTCTCCCGGCCTCTGAGGCTGAAACGAGGGCACCTGGTGGGGGCAGGAGCAGCCGCCCCACTGGACACGAGGCCCTGAGGAATTACCGAGTGAGTCCCTGTCTGTCCTGCAGAGGAGCAGCCCTGGCAAGGCAACTGGGCAGGGCCCCACACAGGCCACATCAGAGAGGTGCTCACTCTGCTGGATCAGGGATGCGTCCCGGGCCCCTAATCCAGGGAGCGCAGGGACCCAGCACAGACACCAGGGGGAGCCCCAGTGCCGCCAGCAGGAAGGCCTCGGGGTCAGGGGGTGGGCAGTGGCCTCCCGGGGCCCCACCCAGTCTCCCAAGGCGCCCCCCCCCCCCCGCCCCCGTCCACCCCGCCTGGCCCCGCACCCCACTCTCCACGCACACACAGCCACAGAGTCCCATTTTATTGCCTTTGGTGTCCAGGACATCTGACAGTCTCCAGACCCAGTAACTGAAAGTGCCAAGAACAGGTCAGGATGGAGGAGGGGTCAGGCCCAGTGGCTACAAAATACACCTGCCCCCTAACAAATGAGCCTGAGAGGAAAGCTGCCCAGGGGACAGTGTGGGAGGGCCGGGCCGGGGCGCCCCAGCTAAGCCTCAGACAGAGAGAGAGCTGCAGGCACAGAGCCAGGAAGAGCGAGACATCAGACTCGGGGAGAGGCAGAGACACCCAGAGACGCAGAGAGAGACGGGGCTCCGGGGCCCAGACGCAGAGACGCAGGGCATAGAGACAAAGGGAAGGGCAGGTCCGCAAAGTGGTGGACACGGGCAGACGGAGACACAGGGATGACCAGACGGGACGAGACGGCAGAGGGCACGCAGGGCGAGCTGGGCCCAGGGGACACAGGGGTGCCGAGGTGCCGGGAGAGGAGGCGAGGCGGCAGCGGAGCCCCTGCTCAGAGGCCCTGGGCTACATGACACAGCACTTGGTCTTGTGTGCGTGTGGTTCTTTGAACCGCAGTCTCTGCTTTGGCCGGTATTTTTCCAAGTAGGTGAGCTGCTTGCTGTTGATGGCTCCACGCCGCTTTCTGGGGAGACAGGACAGGGGTGGGGTCAGTGGGGGGGGGGGGGGGCGGGACACTCAGCACCTGCCCAGCCAGCCGCGGGGTCCTGGGGAGACGGGGTCAGGGGGCACGCTCAGCACCTGCCCAGCCCCGGCGAGCTCCAGGCAGAGTTCGCCTCACCTCCAGGCCCTTCCCGGGCCCTTCCCAGTGCTGATGTCACCCTTCCCGTATCTGCTGTCGCTGCTACCAGTATTCACCCGGCCTGGGGTCACCTCCTGCAGGCTAGCTCCCGAGCCCTGTCCCCCCATGGTACCCGCCCTCCTCCTTTACCTGGTACCACCCCACCCCCAGGCCACGGGCTCCTACAGGGTCACAGGGTGACGCCCAGGCAGCCCTGCAGCCAGGGAGGGAGTGAGGGCCTCAGATGACAGGACATGGGGAACCCCTAAGGCTGCCCACCAAGCACTTCAGGAAGTCAACCGTCCCCACCCACCCACCACCTCAGGCGTCGCCACGTGCTTGCTGGGGCCCACAAATGGGAGTGCAGGAGACTCTGCAGGCAAAGCTTCCAGAGCCCCTCCAGCCCCGAGACTGGCATCGCTAGAGAAGGGCTGCCCCCCTGGGGGCCCAGGCTCCCTGAGCAGAGCCCGCTGTAACCACATCCAAGGGCCATATGCGTGAAGGATGAGTCTAAGCTGTGCTGAGTCCCTGTGCTTTGGACCTGCTGGGTGCCGCAGCCTGTCCGCATTCACACCGCCGTGGACCACAGGGCCTGGGGCCCCTCCTCACCCCACACTCCCAGCTCCAGGGGCCGCACACAGGGACCGGTCCCCACTGGGGCACGCGGCCTGGCTGCAGGGCCCTCACAAATGCGTCGATACTACAGAATGAGGCTGTGTGGGACTGGGGGCATCTCGGAGGTCACCCTGTGGCCAGGGGCCAGGAGTGCCTGCCGGCAAGGGTGGGGAGTCCAGGATAAGGACCCCCTAAACCCAGACCCCCAAATGCACACCAACTGGCCTGCACCCCGACCCCCACCCCCGGCCACTCACTGTCGGATGAACTGGATGGCGTCTTCGTACTTCATTCCGCTCTCGATGAGAGCCAGTGCCACGAGGACCGGAGCCCTGGGGACAGACCCGGGGCTGGATCAAGCCTCGGCACCCCACCCCTCCCCCGACGGGCCGCCTGCCGAGGGCACAGAGCGATGCCTTCACCCTCACATCCACCAAAAAGCTGTCCAGCACCTCCCCTCTGTGGAGGGCACAGGCAGCAGCTCAGCCCCACCACCTGCTGTGCAGCCCCAGGTGGGCCGGGCACCCTCTCTGAGCCTCAGGCTCCCCACGTGTAAACGCGCAGGAGAGCCAGAGGGTGAGCAGGGCGTGCGTCTGGCCTGGGATGAGGGCTTGATACTTGCCATCAACCCCGCTTGCCAGCCCTTGCCCTGAAACCGGGGGCCACTGCCCAGGTCACTACAGTCATACGTGGCTGTTGGGGGGATGGGTTTTTGGGTCAGGGAGGGGGGTGGGTGGCAGCTCCTTCCGGCTCGAGTACAGGGACAAAGTTGCAACCCAGCAGCAGGGAGGGGGATCAGACTTGGGGAGGGACTCCCACCCCGTGGTCATGTGTGATGTGGGCCCAGCACCCACGTCCGAGATCAAGGTGGACCTCGGGATTCCCACGTCCCCGTGAGCCCCACCCTGCCCCCGCCGGCTCACCGTCCCAGGCCGGCTACGCAGTGAACGGCCACACAGCTGCCAGGGTCATCACAGAACTTGGCCTTCAGTAGGCTCAGCCAGTCCTCCACCACTTTGCCAGGTGGGGGCGCCCCGTCGTCAAACGGCCAGTCCTGCAGAGGGCAGCAGCCAGTGAGGCTAGAGGCCCCCGGGGCCAGCCAGCCTGTGGCTCAGACAAGGTCGTCTCTCTGAGAAGCACAGAGGGACCCCACGAAGGGGAGGGACAGCAGGCCCCAAAGGGCAGGAAGCTGGCCAGGCAGGCAGTCCCCACGGAGGGGTTCCTCATCCTCTCTGCTCCAAGAAGATGTCCCCTTCTCCAGGAAGCCTTCCCTGAACACCCCATCCTTCCCTTTCCCAAGCACGGTGACTATGTCCCCTCCCTGTCAGCCCACGCTCTCATTCCAGGGTCACAGCCTGAGCGACTCTGGGTGGGCAGGCCCAAGGGGCATAGACTACAAATGTGCCTGACAGGTGCCTCTTTGTGTCCCCAGCTCCCAGCCCAGCCGCACAAAGCAGGCCCGGCCCAGCTACCAGGAAGGAGTGAAGAGAGGGCAGAGGGGTGAGACCCATTGTTCTGGGAGCTGGATTCCAGAACAGTGACAGCTGGGCCCTCTCCAGATGTTCAGGGATTAATTTGGTTTCGAAAAATTAGCTGTGCTGCCCACCTCCCCGAGCGCTCTGGAAGAGGTGGGGAGCCTCCGGAGTAAGGGCCCAGCCTTGCCGTGAAGACAGAGATACTTAGGTCCCAGTGAAGGAGATTCACGCGGGGCAGAGGGGAACCGCTCCTCGGGCACCAAAGGTGAATCGAGTGGGCCCCCCGAGGTGGACAGGGAGGCGGCTCGCTGAGGGAAAGCTAGTAACTAAGGGGTCCTCTGGCGCTGAACAGGCCGAGGCCACCGGACCCAGAGCTGCCCCCACCCCGCCACCCCGTGCCTTGGGCAGCCCTGCACTAGGGGACGCGCCATACACACGTGGCCTGACCCACAGGCATGTGGCAGCACGGTCGTCCCTTCCTGCGCCTGGACTCGGGTCCCCGGGGCCAAGGGACCAAAGAAACAGCCCCAAGGCTCCCTCCCCTGGGCCTCTGTGGATGGCTTCCCCAGGGGCCACGCAGGAGTGCCTGCCCCACCCTCCTCACCATACGGTTCCCACACCGACAAGCCTGAGATGAGCCCCCAGGCGGCCCGGACACGGAGGAGCCGGCACGGAGCCCGTGGGACCCCCGATTGTCCCACCCTGCTCGGACCCCTGCACAGTGAGGTCTCGTTCCCGCCCGCCCGCCACCTGATGGGGGTGGGGTGCTATCCTGAAGGTGCCCCCCCGACGTGGTCCCAGCTCTGGCACCTTCTGGCTGTGCCTCAGATGGTGACTGACCCGAGCCTCAGTTTCTCCATGACAGAGCCCCACGTGGGGGCTGCCGTGCAGTGACGGTGGGGGGCGGGGGGGGGGGGGTGCCCGGCAGCCCAGGCAGACCCAGGAGGGTCTGGCAACATGAGCTATGCCTGTGGACGTGCACAGGGCGCGTGCTCCTGCCTCGAGGGCCCCACTGGCCAGGGCCTCTCTGGACATGTGCCCAAACGCCACATGGCCCAGGTGCCAGCACGCCTGGGGGGGGGGGGGGCAGGTGGCCCTAGCGAGGCCCCGCAGGCCCGCCTCATGGCAAGCTCACAGTGCAGGCCGGCCCCGTCCACCCACCTCCCCCCAGGGCAGCAGCAGCACCACCGGGGCCCCAAGACCCTCACCACCACGGTGATGCCGTCCTTCTCCAGAGGGGCCTTGTCGTAGGTCACTTCGCACACCCGCACCACGGTGGTGGCCCCGTACTTCTTCAGGTCCTGGCAGGGAGGGAGGACGAAGGCAGGCCGGGCTGGGGCTGAGGGGTCCAGGGTGGGTACCCCCCGTCTGGGGCCCCCAGGGCAGGGCCGCGGCCCCCCCACAACAAAACAGAAAGGCCGATGCCAAGAGTAACCACTAGGGTGGCCTTTCAGGCCCAACGACTTGCTGTGGGTAGAAGAGGCTTTCCTGATGCTTCTGGGCGAGGGTCCCTGAGCCCACCCGGTGAAGGCAGGGTGTCCCCGCCTACCCTCGTTGCAATCGCAGCTAACCAGCCATGAGCCTGGCCTCCCAGCACATCTCTGCCATCATCCTGGGTGCTCGGGAACCCCCCTCGCCCCCGCCCCGTACCAGCATTTTCCAGACAAAGCTCCTGGGTCCCCAAGCAGGGACAGGACACTGTGCTCCGCACGTGGCCCTGCATGGTCCCCACTCTGAGTTGCCCTCCTGGCCAGGCTCTCGTGGACGGGTCCAGTTGAGGGCACAGCCGGACCCCACACGAGGGCCTTCAGACTCTTGAGGGGCAGGCCTCAGCGGGCGGGGGACCTCACGGTGCACAGGGCCAGCACCTGCTCGGATGGCGGCCGGGAGGCAAGACCCCGGGCACCAGCGGTGGGGAAGCCCCAGGCTACCAGAGGAAAGGTCAAGGCAGTTCACAGCCAGGCTGTTTATATTTATCCTCTACGCGGGGGGTCTGCTCCACGGGGGCCACGAGCAGGGGCTACCCCCACCACACCTGCTCCAGAGCTATTCTGGGAGCAGTGACGAGTCATCCATCTGCTAGACCTTGCTCATCGTGCGGTAGGGACACTGGACACAATGAGGCAGGACAGCGATTCTGAGAATGGGGGGGCACAGGAAGGCGGACAGGGCCCGGAGGCCATAGGGCCACCTCCGAATTCCTCTGTGCGTGTG
Source organism: Acinonyx jubatus (assembly GCF_027475565.1). Taxonomy (NCBI): domain Eukaryota; kingdom Metazoa; phylum Chordata; class Mammalia; order Carnivora; family Felidae; genus Acinonyx; species Acinonyx jubatus. Next base: position 2,619,450 of record NC_069394.1, read on the forward strand.
GCAAAGGGGCTGCCACACAGCCCAGGGTTGAGCCCTGATCCTCACCACAGACGACCTTGCCCCGGTCACACTCTGGGCCCTGACCCCGGTCACACAGACCCTGACCCCAGGCTGGGTCCTGTGCCGAGTCCTGGGCTGAGTCTTTCCCCACGTCCTGCTATTACCTCAAGGGTGTCAGCTGTGAAGAGGGGCAGCCCTCGTCTGCAGGGCCCCTGGCAGTGTCCAGGCCCAGGCCCCTGATGGCAGGGCACCCACTGCCTCCCTCTATACAGTGTTTCGGGTCCTCTCCCACCCAGGCCCCTGTTTCATTATGACAAGCACCATGGGGGCGGCTCTCACCTTACAGAGGGAAGGGAGGAGGGTCTGAGACCCATGCACAGCTCTACAAACACCTCTGGTCACGCCAACGGTGGCCACTCCTCCTCGTAAGCCAGCTCAGGTGCTTACCCAGCCCCTTCCCCCACAGATCTTCACCCTGAAGCCTCCGGCCCCGCCGGTCCTAACCCAAGGGCTCCCTAAGAGCCAGCAGGCTTCCTGCAGCCTGGGCTGGCCATGGAACTTCACTCCGCTTGCCGCCGTGGGCCTCTCTGCCTGCCTCGAGCTGTTTCCACAGCCACTTCCCACCTCGGGACCCCTCCCTCGTCCTTCCCGTGCAGCCTCTGCTCCAGTGCAGGCGATGTCCTGAGGGCCTGATGCCCGCTTCTCCTACCTCTGAGCCTGCCTCAATTTACACAGCATGGAGCACCTACCCCCTGCCCTACACCGTCCTGCCCTGCAGGCCCCCAAGGAGCTGCTGACCCCACGACTGCCCTCCCACCGAGCTCCCCAGGACAGTCCGGGCTCCCGCCTTGGGGTCCTATAACCGGGGCCACAGTTTTGCTCCCAAAGGCAGTGTGTGGGTTGACGGCTCGAAGTCCACCGCTCCCCACCCCCGCCAGCTCTCGGGAGGCGTGCGGACACCCCTCCGGGCCCCACCTACCTCAATGAAGGTGCTGAGCGTGGCGTTGGTGGGGTTGTGCGTGATCAGGAAGCGCATCCGCTTGTAACTCACCTCCACAGGGGCCGGCCGGTTCATCCGGGCCATGCTCCTCCGAGGACCGGGCGGGGCCCAGGGAGGGGCCGCACGGGGCTGGGGGCCGCAGTGGAGAAGCCCCCACCTGCCCCCCCCCCCACAGCCCGAGGAGACCGAGATCCCTGGGCTTGATCGAGACACAGAAAACCCCTTGCAAACCCGCCCCAGCCGCACAGATGCTTTGCAAACACCTCGGAGGCGGAAGGGCTGAGTAGCAGAGTCCAGCTCCTTACAAAGCAAAGGAAAGACACGGGCCCCAGAGAAGCAAAAGTAAAAATAAGGGCAACCAAAAACCCAGCGAGGCAAACTTTAAAAAGCCCGGAGCGAATGGGCCGCCGTGGCTCCGTCCAGCACTGCCTGCCTCTGGGGACGCCCCCTCTGCATCGGTGGACAGGCAAGCGGCCCCCTGCGCTCAAAGGCGGGCCCCAGACCCTCAAGGGCCGAAGGAAAACCGAACTTGAACTGGACCAGCGGTGGGGGTGGGCGGCGGCCGCGGGGGCGGGCGGCTCTGACACACAGGGCCTCTGTCACGTTACCCCATCGGGGTACTGCGAGTCCTGGAGGGCGCCCGGGGGCTCAGGCGGCACAGCCGGCCCTGGGCCGGACAGCAGGGAACATCGGCAGGCGAGGGCAATGGTGAGGGCCAGAGGCGCGCAGGCCCCCTCGGCAGCAGGCGTCGCGGCGATGTTGGGCCCGGGCAGAATTCAGAGCTGCCCCCCCGAGGTCCTCTCCATAAATCCCAGGCCGCTCAGCAGCAGGCTAACGTCTGCAGGAGAGGAAACGAACAGAAAAGGGCGTCACCGGGAGCCCCCGTCTCCTGTGAGAAGTGCAAGTCTGCCCACCCCGGCGAGGGAGTCAGTGCTTCCCTGCAGGACCGTGCTGAGCGAGTGACCCTCCTCCGCCCTCAGTTTCCCCCACCTGGGAGCACAAGGACGGACAGCTCCCGCCAGGTCTGGCTCACAGCCCCGACCGCCACCGGCGTAGAGTGAAAAGGGACGGAGGGAGGGATCCCAGGGACACACGCCGCACGAGTGGGCTCTAACCCAGTGTGCAGATTTCAGGGCCGTCTGCATAGCAACAGAAGCTGCCCCCCCTCCAGCCTGGGTCCCCCTCTGCTGACCAGCAGACACCCCACCCCCACCCCAGCCACACTGCTCTGTGGAATCCCGGGCCTCTGTGGAATTTCTGAGCCCAGATCATTCCGGGGCGGCCAGTCCTCAGGGAAAGGGGCTCAAGCGTGGGTGCCAAAGTGACCGGGGAAAACAGCGGGGAGAGAGGACTGCGGCCCGGCTCATAGCTGCAAACCACCTTAAACATGTCTCACGGGTGCCCCATGGGAACCTCCACCCCTCCGCTGTCTCCACCGCTCACCCACAGGGCCGGCCGGGCGCGGGAGTAAACAAACCGGGCTCTGCCGGCGGGGAGCTGGAGAAGCAGAGGCAGACCACAGCGGCCAAAGGGCCAGCTGGCTACGAGACGCTTGTCAAGGTGTGACCGCGCAGGTGGCCAGGAGTGGGTCACACTGCGATGGCCGCAGGGAGGGAAGCGGCCGGGCCACAGAGACCACCATCGAGCACCACCACACACCCCTCTCTCCCTCCCTGGGCCCCAAAGTTCCTGGGCTGGGGTCCCAGCAGGAGCACCCAACCCCACCCCCACCCCTACCCCCCCCACACGGGCTGGGACACCGCGGGCACACCAGTGACCTCAGTTTCCCCATCTGCACAATGAGGGGTTATACAAGATGCTCCCGAAGCCCCTCAGGCTGTGACCCAGTGGTCATCGGACCCCTCCGGCCACTGGGAGTGGCCCCAGCCCCACCGGCCGCACCCTATCTGCTCACTTGGGCAGGCCCTCCGTTCCCCAACCCAGCACCCCTTACCTTTGCCCCCGTCCCAGCACCCCCTTCTCCAGCCGTCCGCCAGCAAGCTGAGCCCATGGGGGCTCGGCCTAGGTGCGGCAAGGGCCCAAGGCCTGGGCCACCGGACAGGAAAGGTGTCCCCAGGCTTAGGGCAGGTGCCACACCTCACACTCGGTCCTGTGCCATGGCCCTAGCAGGGCCCAATGGGAAGTGTCCCCGGAGGGGGAGAAAGGCAGAGGGAAGGAAGCCGCGGCCCCAAACCTGAGCTGTCCCAGCACAAGCCTCCGCTTTGAGTGCAGGTGAGGAAGGAGAGAGCCTAGGGCGCCCTGAACACACAAACACCTGTTCCTCCTGGGGCAGCAGGATGTTCCCGAGTGTGTGTGTGTGTGTGTGTGTGTGTGTTTACCAGAAAGAAAGAAGAAAAAAGGCCCGAAGAACCACAGGGTTACAAGCCTCTCCCTGAGGGGCTGACCTGCCCCCTCACTGCCCCCAGCCTCTGGGCACCCGGGGAGACCCCAGCATAGGGCCCAGCCCTGCTGCCTAGGATCCCCGAACAGGTCCTCAGGGCTGAAGGCTGCTGAGCAGACTTCACCATCCACCTGAGCCTGAAGTTGTCCCCGACTGGCAGAGCTGAGAGGTTAGACTGGCTTGGAACAGGGAGCAGCATATAGGCTACAATGGGGTCACGGGTCTGGGCTGAGGTCGGACGAAGATCACTGCCCAGGCTGGGGTGGGGTCTGTGCAGAGTCTGGGTCCCCCACTCCCAGCGGGGAGCAGGCAGCGATGCCTCACCCCTGCTGCCCCAGGTGCTCCCACAAAGCTCAACCAGGCCTGTGGCCATCCCCCCAGGAAGAGGCCCTTCCTCCCAGCCACACCCCCTCAGTGAGGCCCCAGGGCCCCTAGCTGGTAGCTGGGTGTCTCCCCATGGGCCTTCCTGCCAGTGGCCCCACACCCGAGCTCGTGGGACCCAGCCCGTGGGACCCAGCCGGCCTCCCCACACCTGCCGGCACTGAACCCTCTGAGCGTTCACAGCAGTCGTCCACTGGAGACCAGTTAGGGGACCATGTGGTCGTCCCTGTTTGCAGATGAGTAACCAGGCCAGGGAGAGAAGGCAGGATGGTCTCTGGGCCCTGACCAGACAGGCTCTGTGGGTTTTCTCAGTCTGTCTAGGAGGCAAGAACCAACCTCCACCCCGGTTTCTAAGAGATTCAGGGAGGCTACAACCCTCATTCCTGGTCACAGCCTGCCCAGTTTGCATCCGCTTCGGTGAGGGCCAGCCCCTCTGGACCCAGGCCCCTGCCCGATGTGGGGCGATTCGAGAGGATTAGAGCTCAGCCGAGGTCCCAGAAGTAAAGCAGAAGCGTGGGAGCAGGGCTGGGACCCGGCAGATCCCGTAGGGTCTTGGGTGGGGGCCACCACGTCCGGTGCTGCGTGAGCCCCGAGGCGCGGGGGGAGGGGGAGCTGGTTCCAGGGGTGCGGGCCCGCTCCCCGGGGTGCCGCTGAGGTCCTCCCTGCACGCCCCCCGCCAGCACCGGCTCACCCCGGCTCAAGCGCGCGCGCGCAGGCGTCCCGCCGCCGCCTCCATCCGTGCGCGGACCGGGCAGGGCGCGGAGGCGGAGACCCGGAGCTGGGAGCTCGGGGCTCGGGGCGCGTCGGCCTCCCCGGGATGCTGGGCGCCCCGCGGCCCGGAGCTATTTATAGCTCCCGGGCATCACGTGGGCGCGACGGCTGGTGCCCAGGAGGGCCACCCGACTTGTTGTGGCTCCCACACCTGCCGCCTAAATATAACGGTGGGCCGGCCAGCGTGCCCGGGGCGAACAAAGGGGCTGCGGAGGGCCGAGCAGGGGAGAGGAAGCGGCAGGAGGAAGGGGAAATGCAAGCAGAGGGGAGGGCCGCTGACCATTGCGAGGCGGGGCCCCTGCCGAGTCGCCTGCCTTCTGCCCTGCGCGGAGCCGAAGCCCGTCACCTCCCCGCCGGCCCTCTGCGGCACCCTCTGGGGCTCCCCAGGGCCCCATCTCGCGGGAGGGATTCCCACGGCGGAAGGGGACTACACGGGCTGGCGCCGGAGGGGACCTGGGCACCGGCCAAGGCCTGCAGGTGGGGCACTCCGTGGGGCAGGGACGCCCACAAGGTGAGGGCCGAGCCCCTCGCCTGACCTGCTCAGACCCCTGCCCAGCCCCGGGACCGCACCCCGAGGGCTTTCCCACTTCCTGAGTGCCTGGCTGTGTGCGGGACACTGCTGTTCCTCCCTGAGTCCTCACCACTGCTGGGGGGGGGGGGGCTGTCATCCAGCCCACCCCCTTGGTGTGTGCAGGTGAGGAAACTGAGGCACGGGGGCTGGGAGCCCACGCAGGGTCACACGGGGAGCTGTCTCCACGTCCCCCTCATCCTCCAACGCTCAGTGCAGACCTCCCCTCAGGAGAGCCCCTCTGTGACGCTCCCAGGTGAGACCGTCCGGGTGTTCAGACCTACCCCCACCAGCAGGGTCCTGGCTTCGCCTCCTGGGAGCACCACGTAAGGAAGGCAAGTTCTCCCCAGACCTCGAGCCTCAAGAGTGGAGGCTGGCCTCACATCAAGGCCGTACCTGCCCCAGCCAGCACAGAGGCCCCCATAAGAGACGGGCGGCCCTGGCACACCAGGTCCCAGGAGGCCTCGCCTCACTGGGAACCCAGCTAAGCAGCCAGCCTGGCCCCTGCAGGCAGCAGTCAGAGCCTCGGGGCCGGGCAGGGGCCGGGGGGGGGGGGGGGGGGGGGGGGGCGGTGCCCAGAACACAGCCCCACCCCCACCCTGGCAGGCTGTCCCCACACTGGGGACAAGAGCACCAGCCATGCCCGTGACCCTGGCCTCCTCACACCCCTGAGCCAGGCAAGCAGGCAGGAAGACTGTGTACTGGGTGCAAAGGCCCCACAGGAGCCCCCACACACAGGTACACCCCCCCGTCGAGCCCGGGGCCCGCCCATCAGCTCGAGGACCCCAGGCCAAGGGCTCCTGTCCTCCTGCCTCCATCCGGCACCAACATGCTTGAGCACCTCACTTCCAGCAGCACCTTCCAGGAGGCCATCTCTGGGCACCCAGTGACACCCCCACCACCCCCGGTATCCCAGCTTGGCCACTTCCGGAAGGTCTGCTCCCTCCGATGCTGTGCCGGACGCTGCATCCCATGGGCAAGACGCGTGGGCCTCGTTGTACTGATCCAACACAGCAGATCAGAGAGGTTGAGTAACTCGCCAAGTCACACAGCCAGCAAGCGGAAGAACCATGGTTGGGACCGCGTTTTGCTGAGCCGCAAAGACCCTGCTCACGCCGACTCTGGCCCTTGAGCAGAAAGCCCCCCCCACCCCCACCCCCCCCCCCAGCAGGCTGTTTCTACCACCCTCGTCTGCTTCCTTGTCCTTACAAGTTCCCATCGAGCTCTCGATACTGCACCCAAGACACAGAGAGCCCCGTGCCGCGCGGGCGGCAAACCCGGGCCCAGCAGCACGGTTCCCCCTTGTCTGGGGCACCCGCTCTTGCCAGGCCGGGGGGCGGGGGGGGGGGCACCTGCGGCAGCTGGCACAACACCAAGCCCTTCGGAGAAGTCTATTTTTATCAGAGCAGGAGCCGTTCCTGGAAGGCTCCCAGAGCGAGCCCAAGTCCACATGCCGCTGGGGGGCCAGCAGGGGGGTCCCGAGAAGCCAAGCCCACCCTGATCCCCCAGGAAACCTTCCCCAAGCCCTCCCGCCCCTGCACCCAGCAGCACGGAGGGGCCAGCCGCCCTCACTGACCAAGCACTGCTACCCTCTTCCCCCTCCCCCGCCGTCCCTGTCCGGCCCACTCTCCCTTCGGCCACATGCCCTTCAGAGCGGAGTGTCCCAGGCCCAGCCTGCCTCCCGCACGGCGTCTGGCACCAAGAGGGCCCCCCACTTGTTTACGGAAGGAGCAAATGACCCAGCGTTCTGGGCAGAGGTCCAGATGTGAGAAACGTCCAGAACCCATCACGGGATCTCAGCCCCCTGAGGTCCAGAGGAAACTCAAAGGTCACCCACGCCACCTAATGCCCAGCTTGCACACCTCCAGCGACAGGGAGCTTACTCCTCCCTGGCAGTGCCTCTTTGCCTTCAGGCAGCAACCCCAACAACCGGGTCCTGCCTCCAGTGCCTGCCGAGTGCCCACAGCCGGGATGGGGACCAACAGGAGGAGAGCTTCTGAGCAGAGTAAGCCAGCACAGTGGGCCTTGCCGAGGGCAGAGCCGGAGGCTCAGGTGACCGGGGAAGGCTTTCCTGGAGCAGCCGGCCAGCGGCAGGGGCACCGGCACGCTCCTGACGCCTGGAGCCTCATCAGGGCTTGACCCGCTGCCCTGACCACCCGCCCCTTGCGACCCGGAGCCAGGGCCTGCCCTCTGTGGGGCGCGCGGCCTCCTCTACAAACGGAGACACTGCCAGGGAGGAAAGCCACCTTCCGAGCTGGCGCCAGCTCCAGGCCGGTCACCGCGGAGCACCCAGGCGACGACCTAGAGGCAGAGCCCTGGAGAGCAGGCTTCGGCGGCCACCTGTCCCACCCGCCAGGATCGCGAGGTGGAGGAAAGCCCGGCAAGAAGGTTCCCCGGAGCTGGCCCATTGCCCCTCGGCCTCGCTGGGTCCCCCTCATCACACCAGAGGCTTTGATGGTGCCCCGGGGGGTGTGGTGCTGGCTCAGCAAACCAAGCGGCTGGCCCCAAGGCCGCCCTCGAGGACCGTCGGCCACCAGCACTGGGTGGGCAGGCCGCAGCTCCACCGGGGACCCACGTGCAGGCAGGTGGGCACCCCGAGAGCTCGGGTGAGCCTGCTGGGCTCCACCCCAGCTGTCAGGAACGGCGGGCACAGAGTGGCTGGGTGGGCAGGCAGCCGGGTGAGCCAGACCGGGCATCCTGGGACTCCTCGACCCTGTGGCCATCCGGAGCCTGGCAGGCCCACCGTAGGCCTCCGTCGCCTAGATGGGACTCACCCAGCGGGTGCCACAAGAACCTCCCTGGTAATGGCCAGCCTGGTCCACGCCCCTGCCCCTGGGCATTCCCAGCTGGGGACAAGGATGGGGGAGTTCTGTGGCTTGGAAGGTGTGGCCACCGCTGACGGGCTGCCTGTGACATCACACGGCGCCACACCGGCCACCGTGCATCCAGCACGTGAGGGACTGCCCACTTCTGTCTGGAGCCCCACCCCCCACCCCCACTGCCCATCCCCCACCTCAGCGCGGGGTCTGAGCGTGTTCAGCCACCTGCATGCCCCTGAGGCTCCCCTGCTCTGACTCCAGACGTCAGGACTCACTGAGGGGGAAGGGACACGGTCATGCATTCATTCATTCATCCCATGTACAAATATTTATTGAGCGTCTCCCAGCGCCAGGCACAGGGCTGATCGGAAATACAGGGGAAGCACCCACCGGAACAGGCAGCCTGCCCACCCTCTCCCGCCCCCCACATGGGGCTGCCGGCCACCCCTCCGTCCCCCTGTCCTGAGAAGCCTGACCCCATGGGCACCCTGCATGCAGGCAGCATTTCTGAGCCAGGGGTCACCCCATTCCTGGAGCTAAGCCCCTTGGGTTCCTCGCAGAGACCTCCCTCCATCCTGTGCCTCAGTTTCCTAAGCTGTCGCACACGGGGTTCAGATGTGGCATTTCCCAGCACCGCCCGTCACTGAGCTGCCTGAGTCATACCTGGCCCACCCGCAAAGCTGGCTACTGGGGTTCCGGGGACCTCAACCTGCCCAGCCTCCCCTCCCCTGGCTCCTGCCTTGGGGCTCCGGCCTGATCCTCACAGATCGGGGGCCGCCCGAGGGACCCTCCTACCCCCATGCCTTGACCGAGCCTTGACTGCCTGCCCCTGTACCCACAGCAGCCCAGCTCCTCAGCGAGATTGCTACTGACCAGGTGACCACGGGCACTTCTTTGTGCCTGTCCCCTCATCTGCAAGGAGGAAGGACCACAGAAGCTGCCTTACAAGGACACTGTCAGGAATCGTGAACTCAGTCACAAAAAGCACACAGGACAGGGCCGGGGGCAGCCACGGCCCCAGCTGTCAGTGCCAACGGGATCCCACGCAGCCGGGCACAGTCCCTCCACAGTTTCAGGCCTGGCTGTCCCCCGAGGTCCCTGACCCCGTCCCCATGCAGGCCTGAGAGGCAGGCCCAGGCCACTAGCCGCTGCGACCCCAGCACCGCCTAGGACCCACCTGAGACACAGACTCAGGGACACCCACGCGCCCTGCTCCCCCATCCGAGGACGGAGACCTTGAGGGTCTCCAGACCCTAATCCCCCTCTCCCTTTCCTCCAACCAGCCAGCCCCCTCTCCCACCAGGATGGGCATGACACGCCGTCGCTTTTCAGAGGGCAGCTTAGTGTGGGTTTCAATGAAGACAACGCCACCTCCAGCCCCAGATTCAACCTCGGACCAAGGGCCCATGTCACCCACCCACCCAAGTGCCCCAGCCTGCTACAGTGAGACCAGCAGATAGAATGGCGGCCCCCTGCTGCTACTGCTGCTGCTGCTGCTGCTGCTGCTGCTGCTGCTGCTCACACACTATCTGTGGCTCCCTACGGCCCCAAGCCAAGTTCTGACTTTCCAGCCTGGCCCACTGGCCCCTGTCCCTCCCACGCTCAGCTCACAGGTAGGAGGAGGTAGAGAGGGGCCTGTAGGATTCGTGCCTCCAGTCACCCTTTCTCTCTGTCCAGAATGCCCCCAGATACTCCTCACCCTCCAGACCAGGTGAGGGCCTTCTCCTCCTTCCCCCCTCCTCCTCCAGGAAGCCCTGGATGCCTTCACTGCTGGGGTTTTCCCCACTGAGTTTTCATTCCTACGTGCACACACCCAGCACCCTCTCTGTTCCAAGCCCCATGCTGAGAGCACTGGGGCGTGGGGGCGGGAATCAGGGGTGAATGAACCCCCATGACCCCACCCTCTGGGGGTCTACTGTCTGGGGTTGAGATCAGTGGGGGTGATGAGGGAGCGTGGGGCAGGCAGAGGGAAAAATACAGGCTGGCACCCCCAGGTGGGATCTGTGGGATATTCCTCAGACACTCCTGGCCACCCAAGAACAAAGGAAAGGGGCTTAAGTGCTTGCCATGGCGATGTGGGAAACTAAGGCAAATGAAAAACTAAGTTCCCTTACTGCCTAAGGCCCATTAACAAGTCCTTGAAACAGGCAGGGTGACCTCCCTCTGGGAGCTCAGCTGCCTCGATGATGACACTTTGCTCGGGACAAAAGGGAACCTTGGCTTAACATTGCCCCAACCTCGAGGACCCTGTAAGTCAACTTCCTTTATGTCAACTCTCCCAAGATATACGCTGGCAATCATACTCCAGGTTTATGGTCCCCGATATGCGTCTGAAGGGTCTCATGACTGAGGTTTTATTAAACGGTAATAAATGGCATTGTCCTAGCCCCTCAAGGTCCTGGAAACCTTGCTTCCAAAATTCTTTAGAGACTTACCCTATCCCCGACCCCTCCCAACCTGAGGGTATATAATGAGTCACCTGTCACAACCCCAGGGCAACTCTTCCTGCCCACAGGTCCTGTCGCATGCTTTCGTAAAACCACCTTTTTGCACCAAAGACGTCTCAAGAGTTCTTTCTTGGCCGTCAGCCCTGAACCCCCCCATCACCCTAAAACCCCATCAGGGGGACACACAATAAGCAGGCGATGGACGGCATCAGACAGAAACAAGACTGGGGGGAGGCTCTCCGAAAAGGTGAGCAGAGCCGAGCATCTCTGGGAGAAACGCAGGAAGACCCCATGCGCATCGCAGCAGCCCCCCCTCCAGGAGCCCCGGAGAAGAGTGCCCACCACCACTGTTGCCGGCTCTGGAACCCATTTTACGCCCCAAGTCTCCACCACCCCCACCTCTACACACACACACACACACACACACACACACACACACACACTCCCACCTGAGGCCAAAGACCGTGGGCCCCATTGTACACGGAGGCCAGGCGGAGGAGGAGCAGAGCAACCTGGAACCGGGTTCCTTCTTCCCTCCCCCGGGATGAATCCTGCAAACTTCACCTGTGCCGAGCGGGGCCCAGGGTACTGGGTACATGAGGCCTTCAGAGCAGCCAAAGAAGATGCCAGGAGGCCCAGCCACCAAAATCGCCACCGTGCCCCAGAAGAGCCACCAGGTCCTCAACTTAGGGCCCAGAGACTCGTGCTTTGCTCACAATTACGACCAACCTGGAAAGCTCTGGATGCTTCCAAAACCCTCGAGGCGAGGCGGTCGCTCAAACCCAAGGTAACAACCAGTGACCATCCAAGCTGCCGCTTACCGACAACGAATGGTAAGACGGCAGTTACCGCTGGTGGGAGCCTGCTTTCTGACGGGGCCCAGGGACTCTCAGGGCCGAATAGGCCGTAAACTCCTCCGTTTAGTCGCTGGGGAGGGGTTCCTGCATCCCTGAAGCTCCACGGACCCCTTCTGTACAAGGGCGTTTAAAATGGCCCCACAAGTCGCTGGAAGGGTCAAAGGAGAACGTGGCGTGCAGGTCCGCACCTGCTGGAGACGGTCTGGTCAGATCAGCCTCTCAGTTAGGGCCGAACCAACCACAGGTCCCACCTGCTGGCAGGAGGGCCGGGCGGGCCGGCCCCACAGCACCTCCTTTCACTGCCCTGCTAACAATAAATGATCACCAATGATGTGGCCCCTACCTCTAACAAGAGAGGACACGGGCACAGAGAGGCTCGGCATACCCCCACCCCACAGGCAGAAGAGCCAGGCTGGACCCCACCGCCCATCAACAGTGCAGCTGGCCAGGAGGGTAGGCCACCCTCCCCTGTGCCACTGGCCGGGGGTCACTGAACTATCAAAGAGCTTGGAAGGACAGTGTCCATTCCGGCACGGTCTGGAAGGAGAAGGTTCCATCACCAGGGCCACCCCGGCCCCATTTGATGGAGGAAACCACTGAGGCTCAGGCGAGCTGAGCAAGCAAAGGCCCAGGAACCCCTGGCCACCCGACCCCCCCGCCCCCCGCACCCTCTCTGAGGTGTGTCCCAAGGGCAGCCACACCCAGGCCTCCCGCCAGCCCCACCTTCCACACCTCCCACCCCCACGAGACCCAGAGCCAGGGAGCGCACAGACACTCACCCGCCTGCCTTCCTGGTCCTGGAGTCCCGGGGCGCCGGGCCCCCGCCCAGCTTTATCCCCGCCTGGCTGCCCGCCCTCCCGCGTCAAAGGCCCCAGATCATGGGCCGGTAAACTGTGTTGGGAGGCGGGGGCAGGCCGGGGCAGCCCCAGAAGGATCCCAGCCTTTGGCCCCTGCTATACTTCCTCCCGCCTCCCAGGGCTGCCGGGCAGCAGGGGAGTGGGGCTGGGACGAGGGTCTGAGGTTGAGGCGAGAACCCTGGTCCCGGGAAGCGGGCAGGAGAGCCCCCCTCCCCCGCTGAGCCTGACTCTGGGGCCGGCAGGAGGCAGGACGGTCCCCAGGGCCCTGTATCCAAAGGCAGCCAGAACAGGGAGGGGGCAGGAGGGGTAGGCACAGAGCCAGCTGAGAGGAGAGTCCCAGGCCGGGCAGCTGGCGGAGTGAAGGGTCAGAGGGACAGCCTGGGGCTTCCCAGGTCTCTGGCCTGTCTCCCCCACTGCCTGCTGCAGGCTGGGAAGGGGGTTCCAGGTCGCTTCCCTTGCCTGACGGGGTGCTCACTGTACCCCTGCCACCCCAACACCCCCACACAGAAATGGCCTGGCCCTCTACGGGCTGCCCCCAACCTAAGCAGCCCCCCAGTCCCCTCCCCAGATTTCTCTGGGGCTCCAGAAAGCTGCCCAGCTTACCCAGAGCCCCCGTGAGCCCCCCGCCCCCCCCCACGAGCTCAGTGCCCAGTTCTTCCTGTTGTCCTAGTCTCCTCCACGAGGAAGTGAGGAAGGCGGCTAACTGGTGGGTTAGCTCATCCCACCCAGGCCTGCCCCCACCCCCCAGGCCCTGCACGAGCACTGAGGAAGCAGGAATCCCACCAGAGAGGGAGGGGCTGTCCCCGCCCCTGACAGCCAGAGTCACCTGTCCCTGCTCCCACCAGGGCTCTGCCCCCTCTCCCCAGACCCTGGATAGGGGTGGGAGGGGCATCTCGGGCTAACTCCTGTTCCCTGCCAGGTGAGCGGTGGGGGTAGTTCCTGGCTGTAGGAGGGGCTGCTACCCCCGGCCACCCCGATGGCCCACAGCCATCACCACCCCCTGCCCAGGCATCCCCCCATCCACATGCCCCGAATTCCCACCAGGCACCTGCCCAGCAGTCATCCCACCCCAGATGGAGGCCCTCTCCAGGCTCGGTCAGACCCATCGAGGTTCCCCAGGGCCTTGGCCAGGCCCCAAAGCCCCCCGTAGCCTCCCAGCCCGTCCGCCTCTACTGCCCCTCACTGTGCCTCCTGCAGCCTCGGCCAGGTGCTGTGACTCACACGCCCGACACCCGGCCTGCGTCCTTTGTCCCTCCACCTGGCTGCCCTTCTCCCTCTGGCCTCTCCCAACCTCACTGCACCAACCTCCCCTGCACCCACAGCCCTTTCTCCACCTCCCGGCCCCTCCCCTCTGTCTGGACCAGTCCCACAGGCCAGGCCCCAGCACTCTGGGCCCCCGGAGGGCAGGGCCACGACTGGTCCCCTTCGGACCTGCCCAAGGTGGGGTACGAGCCCGAGGATCAGTGCACACAAGTGGGCCATGCGGCCCACCAAGCGGACAGGACAACGGACAGGACTGCTCGAACTCGCCTCCCACCGCCCAGTGTAACCGAGAGCCCGGCGGCAGCTCTGTCCACGCGGACACTCGCTTGTGCCACGAGGGGCCCCGTCGCCCTGTGCCACTATGCCCCCCCACCCCACCCCGTGGCCCTCCACACCCTCCATGCTCTCTGGTCCACACTCCATCCTCCTCTGGGCCTCGGAGGACTCTGCCCAGGCTGGAAGTCAGACCACGAGGGTCTCCCTGCCCGGGGCCTCCACACAGAGGTAGGGGGTCCACCCTCCTGAGACCCGGTGTCCCGCCTTTGTACTCGCAGGGCTGGAGCCCCCACCGTGGGCCCTGGGCCATCACTGCCCCTCCCCAGATCCCAGCCCACCTGTCCTGGAACGGACACGGCTGGACTCATCCGTGTTTCCAAAATTTCCGGGCTCCGCCTCCCCCTCCGGGGCCCCGCCGTCTGCATCGGCACACGAGGCCGCGCTGACCCCGGGTGGCTGGAAGCAGTGTGTGCGGGCCCGGCTGCACCCCCTGCCCCCAGCACCCCTGCCCTCGGTCCCAGAGGCCTGGTTGCCCGCCAGCCCACGGCCCACTGTTCTGGGGCACAGGGTGTCCGCTTGGGAATTCCTAAGCCTCAGGATTCCAACAGGAGGAAAAGCTCAGAAAGCCCGCCCTAGCTGCACCCACAGTCCCCAGTGCCTTCCCCCTGGGCTGGCGCTGACTCCCGGCACCATGCCACCAAGTCCCCAAGGTCCCCAAGGGCCGGTGCCCAGAACGGGGATGGCGTCCCAGAGGGGCATGGTGCTTCATGGGTCCACTAGGAGCCAATGGCCCCTGAGAGGCCCCTGCACCCTCCAGGCCCCAGGTCAAGCCCCTGCCAGGAATGCGGAGGTCCCCAACCCTGCCGTCCTGAGAGCTCAGGGCCTCCCCAGTCCACCAGGTAGACCCCAGCTCCTCCCATGCCACACACACACACAGGACGCTCAACAGGCAAAAGGGAGCTGGGGTCCTCTGAGAACTGGGGTGGGTGTCGTGGCCCTCAAGGTCAATGTGACCTCACACAGGAGGCTGCTGGGCAAGTCCCTACCCGCCAGAATCAGCTGGAGGTCCCCCGGGGGTCCTCAGCTGGTAGGAGGCTAAGACACCCCTGGCAACTGAGGAATCCCTCCCTGTGGCTGCTGTGTGCCCCTGGGCCCATCTCCTCCCCTCTCTGGGCCTTTTGAGTCATCAGCACAAAGTGGAAATAACAGACCTTCACAAGGTAGGGGAACAAGAACTGCCCCCTGAGGGGCCCACCCTCTGGGTGCCATCCCCCCGGGTGCCCGTGAAGTTGTCACACGGCCTGGAGGGCAGGGCCCGGGGCTGCCCGCCTGAATCAAGCAGGGCCATGGGCCCCGGCCCCTCTCCACAGAGGAGCCGCGCTGGGTTCCCCTCGGGCCCAGGACCGACGGTGCGAGGACAGGGCCCCCGAGGGTGGTGAGCAGACCAGGGGAGGGGCCCCTCAGCATATGCAGCCAGCACCAGGCAGACGGTGCGCCCCTCCCTGCTGCACCCGGCGCACCCCAATCCCAACTGGGAAGCAGGATCAGACGCCAGCCCAGCACCCGCGGGGGAGGGGCTCTGCCCACCGAGCAGCCGATCCCCCGTGCCCATCCAGCACCGTGTACCCGTGGCAGGACACTGTCTGCAGTGGTGACCCGGCGTGACTGGACCTCGGGGCAGCACGGTGTGGTGGCCATTTCTCACCACCGCACACAGCAGCCTGGCCAGAAGCAGCCATCACACTCAGCCCGTGTCACAGAAGAGGAGACTGTGGCCCAGCTGGAACCCAGGTCCGCGGGCCATCGCCACTCCTGGCACATCCCAGGGATAAGCCCAGTATCCTCCAGGGCAACATGGGGAAGGCCCAGGGACTCTGCCATGTCATAGCCTCACCCGACGCTCTCAGCACGGGCCCTGGCCCACGTTC
The DNA here is from genome assembly GCF_027475565.1 of Acinonyx jubatus. NCBI lineage: Eukaryota > Metazoa > Chordata > Mammalia > Carnivora > Felidae > Acinonyx > Acinonyx jubatus. The sequence goes on from NC_069394.1 coordinate 2,635,018, forward strand.
ATCCTCAGAGCGGTCCTGGGGGCACCCATCACCCCGTTTTACGGATAAGTGCATTGAGGCCCCATTTTATGGATAAGTACGCTGGCCACGCAGTCAGTGACTTGCCTGAAGCCACACAACTACGAGGGGGCTGAGCCAGGATTCAGAGCCAGCCCTGGGTGGACACTTTCTATGTATTTTCTCCTTAAAACAACCCCTGATGGGGAAACCGAGGCCCAGCCCTCCAACTGAGGCCAGGGCTCCAGGAAGCCTCGTCACCCAGCGCCTGCTTCATCCCTGGGATCCCCGCCCTGCCCCCACCCAGCACCCGGGGTCGCTGGGGGTCAGGCGGGCAGGAAGGGGGCGCCAGATCTTGGAGGTAGCCAGGGCTGCCGGCCAAGGCCCTGGTTGACGCGCGTCAGAGGGGCCTTCGGGAGCCACGGGAAAGAGCTCTGACCTGGCCTCGGGAGGCCACGTCCAAAATAACCGGCCCCACCGCCCTGTGAGGACTCAGCCGGGCGCACGTAGGCCCCTCGGCCCCGGGCGTTGCCAAGCTGGGTGCGGAAGGTCACGGCTATTTCTGGGCCGGCCTGGCAGTGAGACACGGGCCCCCCCCCCACCGGCGCCCCCCAAGGACCAGAGAGGGGCGGGCCGCTGCACCCAGGACACACAGCAGAGGGACCCACGGGTCCCCCCTGAGCTGCCACCTTCCCTCTCTGAGCCCTCTCTCCCTTTCCAGAAGCCCGTCCGGCGTCATTAGCATGTCAGTTGGCTCCATTGGCATTTCCAGGCCATCGCGGCCACCCCAAGCCCCGGGCTGGACAAAGAACCGTGTCCCGTCTCTGAAACAGCAGGAGGGGCACTGCTTCCTGCCCTTCAGCGGCTGGAACCCCACGCGGTGCAGCCCACACCCCAGAGACGCCAGCACTACGCCCGCCACGCACGGCCTCCAACCCGAGCCTCCGTCTACCCTCTACAGGTCACGGCCTTGCGGGTGCCAGTGACCATCCAACCACCGGGAACCTGAGGCCCAGAGAGGCCGTGAGACTCTGAAGCGGAGCTCCCCCTCAAACCCAGGCCAGGCAGGGCCTCCAGGGGCCCAGGGGAGGGGACAGCTCCCTCCCATCAGCCCGACCCAGGTGAGGTTCTGCCCACGTTCTTGTTCAGGCTGTGACCACTATTCCCAGGGTGTGAACGGCTTGGGAGTCTGGCCTGGTTCCCATCCTGGCTCCCCCATCGCAAGCTGTGTGACCCTGAGCACATCCCTCAACCTCTCTGTGCTTCCATTTGATCATCTGTAAAATGGGTTCACTGCAGCTGCAGATGGCTGTCCTCCTGGGGTCTGGAAGGACACCTCCCTTCCAAGCAGCCTCGTCTGGATCCCTTGAATGTTTCTGCTGTGCCAGATACCCCCACGGGCTCTGACGGGACTCTGAGCCCCGCAGGAGAACCCGCGTTCAAGATGGCGATGCTGGGGACACCGAGGGCTTCTTCCCCGCAGAATGTCCCGGAGCCCGTATTCCTCTAGAGACGTAGTGATCTGGAGGGGCGCAGCCAGTGGCACGCTTCCAGAACATTTCTGACACCACGCACTAGCAGCGAGAGCACCTCATAGAACCCCACCTCGGCCCAGGCTCCAGCCTCCCAGCCGCGAAGGTAGGAGAGCCTCCTGGCCCGGCCTCCCTGCCTCCTGCTCATCTTATGTGGCTTGGACCATCTCTAGCCCGGCTGGTTGTCAGTGGAGGGACCACCACGCAGGGACGGAGGCAGAGCCCGGGCCAGGCCACACCCCCCAGTCTCCTGCCCCGGCGTCCCCGTGTTGGTCATGCGTGGCGACCTGAGGGTGGCGGGATCAGCTCCTGCCTGCAGACATCGGCCGCCATGAGGGCAGCAAGGCGGATGCCCAGCCTGAGAGGGCAGCGAGGAGGTGCCGGCCACAGGAGGGGAGGCACCCTACAGGCACCCACTAGGCACTCAGCCATGCCGCCCCCACCGCTGCCCCTGCCGCCCCCGCCCCCCCCCCGCAGCCCCACCCACGCCATCCGAGCTGCCTTCCCAGAGAGAAGGCCCGTCCCAGGGCGCTGGGCATCAGGACCCGGTCACCTGCACTGTCCAGCTCCCAGAGGACGCAGTGGGGAACCGTCACAGCAGAACGACCCAAGGGAAACCCCTCTTCTCTGGGGCCTCGAGGGCCCCCCATGGGGAGCCAGAAGCCCCACAGCCCCCCCAGCAATGAATGAGAGGCTGATGCAACTTCCGGCCCAGCGTCCTCACCAGACCCTGGCTCCCTTGGGCAGCTCTGGGCACTGCTGTGGGCACAGCAGGGGCAGCAGGAGGTCGGGCCGCATCACCAGGCCAGCAGGCAGACCCGTACTTGGCACGGCACTGCCGGCTCCCCCCCCCCCCACCGCCGCCCCCCGCTTTCCCCAGGGCTGCCCCTTCTTCACATCAGGCGGGAGTGCCCAGAGGCGGCTGAGTGAACAGGCACGGCAGCCCCCTCCTCGCTGGACCCAGCCAAGCGTACAGGGACAGAAGGGGGCAAGGGACGCACTTCCGAGGGCACAAAGCCCGTGCCCACTCGGCTTCGCCTGACCCCTCAGCAGCTCTGTGAGCCCCCCTACAGGGCACGGGCCCGAGGTGCTGGGCCGGCTGGCCCCGCAGCCCCACCCCCCTGTGCACGGCCGCCCCGGGGTTTTGCGGACCCGCAGCGGTAGGAGACGGAGGAGGGAGGGCAGGAGACCCCACGACAACACAGACCTGTCTGCGAGCCGCCTGCTTCGCGCTCTCAGCCAGACTCACCGATGCCGGGCACCGTGCTCAGGCAGGAGGAGGGCGGCTCGACCCTGCTTCCCCAAACTCGTTGAGCCCCGCCACGGCCCAGCACCCGCGGGCGTCCCGTCGTCACTCTCCCCTCCAAGCGCTAATGAAGTCCCTGCGCGCTGGCCGCCCTGGGGCCGAGCCGGGCTAATCCTATTTTGCAGACTTTAGCTGAGAACCCGCTCAGGCCAGACTCTGCGGGGCAGGGAGCTGGTTACATTTGTTTCCCGAGATAAAATTCACGGAACGCGACACGTGCCGTTTCGCTACTTGTCTACTCGGCGTTTTCTAACATGTCCACGGTGCTGCGTAGCCACCACGGCCGCCTGACTCCAGGGCATTTCCGTCACCCCAACAGGCGGCGCCACACCCGTCGCAGCCCGGCCCCAATCTCCTGCCGCCCGCCGCTGGCAGCCAGTCCGGTGCCCGGGATCGCACGCCCGCGGATTTGCCCGGGCGCACGTTTCACATAAGCGGCATCAGGCACCACGTGGCCTCCGGCCTCTGGCCCCGTTCGCTCAGCACGATGCTTTCTAGGGGCGTGCGTGCTGTCATCGGGTCAGGACTTCACCCTCTTCGTGGCTGAGAATCTCTACGCCATGTGGAGACCGCGCTCTGCTTTTCTGTGCTCAGCGGACGGGCGTCCGGGTCACCTCCAGTTCTGTTCTCATTTCTCCCGCAGGGACCGCGCACAGCAGGAGCGGTGCAGGACACGAGCCGGGGGCCGGTCGACAAACACCCACAGGCGTCCGTTCTTCCGAGATCCCACACTGGAGCGGGAGTGTGGGCGTCGCCACACGGGGTGGGAGCACCTGGTCAGCCCCTTCCTGGGCTCCTCGGGTGCACCAGGCTGCCGAGGGCACCGGGCAGGCCAGGGAGGGACGGAGGTCCCGGCAGCCGGGCAGGTAAGCGAGGGGCCTCCAGGGTTCTAGGCCGGGCGGGGCTGGCCTTCAAGGATGGGAAAGAGGGGCGCCTGGGTGGCTCACTCAGTCGAGCCTCCGACTCTTGATTTCAGCTCGGGTCACGATCTCACAGCTCGTGAGGTTGAGCCCCAAGTCAGGTTCCATGCGCTGACAGCACGGAGCCTGCTTGGGATTCTGTCTCTCTCTCTCTCTCTCTCTCTCTGCCCCTCCCCTGTCTGCTTGCACGCCCTGTCTCTCCTTCAAAAATAAATAATCTTTAAAACAAATAAAATAAAAAGGACAGTTGTCAAAGCAACTTTAGAAGTTCCAAACACAACCAGCACACGTAGAGTGAGCACAGGTCAAGGATTCATTCGTTTGCCAGGGAGCCGGCAGGGGGCAAAGCCGGTTCCGAGGAGGGTCCAGGGCCCCGAGTGCTCCCAGCCCGTGGTGACGGAGCACCGGAAGAGGGCAGGAGAGCAAGACAAGTGATGCTGTAAGGGGTGACACCACAGGGGCCACCTTCTTTGTCAGACACAAATCTGCACGTGCACCTGTGACTGCCCAGAGTCCAGGCCACATGTGGGCACCAGCAGCAGGTGCAGGCATCCCTGGAGAACCGGACCAGGTGGCCTGCGGGACACGGAAGGACACGCTGTCCCTCTTTTGTCTCAAGAGATCCCCCTGAGAAGGGCAAAGGGCGGGGTGTCCAGGCACAGCTTGAGTAAAGGCCAGGAGGCAGGAAAAGGCAGGGGGCAGAAAGGTGAGCCAGGCTTCAGGGGACACCGCAGGGAACTGCTCCCCAGGGAAGGCAGGCTCGGGGGACCCCGGTTCTCAGAATCGCTGCAGGGCACGGGCAGGTCTCTGCAAGCCCAGATCGAGGTGTGTCACAGAATCAAGCACCGGGTGAGGAAACAGAAAGTCCCCAGGATCCCCAATGTGGAGCAGGAGAGTCCCCATGGATGGTGACAGGTGAGACAGCAGTGCCCGGGCCACCTGAGGTCACTGAGAGTTTGGGGAGTGTGTGCCCAGAGCTAGTCCCCACCCTGGCGTCCTGGGTACCCCTGCCCCACCCCCCACCCCCTACCTGGCGTCCTGGGTACCCCCGCCCCACCCCCCACCCCCTACCTGGCGTCCTGGGTACCCCCGCCCCACCCCCACCCCCTACCTGGCGTCCTGGGTACCCCCGCCCCACCCCCACCCCCTACCTGGCGTCCTGGGTACCCCCGCCCCACCCCCACCCCCTACCTGACGTCCTGGGTACTCCCGCCCCACCCCCACCCCCTACCTGGCGTCGTGGGTACTCCCACCCCACCCCCTCCTCCCTACCTGGCAGCACCCAGGCTGACCCCATCCTCCAGGGCGGAAGCCCTCAGTGGCAGGCACACCACTCGGAAGGAAAAAGCCAAGCCTCCCCGCCCTGAAGGCCCTACCGCTGGGCTGCCCTCCCCCACTCTCCTCCCCCTCCGCTCCAGCCCCACCTGCCTTCCTGCCCTTCTGGAGACACACAGCCTCCGTGCGTGGTCCTGCTTCCGGCCCTTTGCCCTCACTGTGCCCCGTGCCGGGAGCACTCTCTGCCCCCACACCACCCCATGCTGTCTCTCCAGGCCTTTGCCAGCTACCTAGGACTCCTCCCTGGTTCCATCTGTCCAAACCCCCCTCCTTGGAGGCCCACTCACCAGCTCATGGACCCTTAGGAGCACCTAGCAGATGCCATGGCTGGGCTCTGGGTCCAGGGGCACTCATGGGGAGAAGAGCTCGATCCCCGGCATGACAGTAAAGTTGGCCACAGCGACCAGGCGGTGACCCCGGGGGCGGGGAGCCCACCAGTCACGGCCCCAGCAACAGCAAGAGAGGAAGGGGGCTCTCAGCTGCCAAGGAGCCGCTGCCCAACCGGACCCCCCAACACACTGAGAATCTCCTCTCCTCCATCCAGCCGCCACGCAGACCCCCTCGCCGCAGGGGAGGCGGGTGGAGGGCCCCGCCTTGTCCCGCACCATCTACAGAGCGCGCTGCACCCAGGAGAAAGCAGACTGGGGAGCTGAGGCTAGCCACTGTCCCGAGACCAGCCTCCCCAGGCTCTGGATTCCTGGCCCAGAGCCCCCGGCGCCCCTCCAGGCTTCTGCCACCATCTCAGCCTCTCAAGGAGGCCCAGGGAACCAGCCACCGCCTCCCTCACACCTGCTCACGCACGCGGCAACCATCTTTTACAGACAGCACCCTTCCTCCCTTCCCGTCCTGATGATCTTGGTGTCTCGTGACAAGGCAGGGGGCAAGGCCACCGCCGCTCAGACCTGGGGTCGGCCCAGGCTCTGCAAACGGGGTACCCACACCTGAGGGGCAGCTGTGTGCCGGGTTACAGACGAGTCGGCCTGGCACGCAGCGGGCACTCGGCAGCAGCCAGTGACCCTCCTGGGACAGGCCCACGGCTGCCCGTCCTCAGCCCAGGGACGCCTCTGGAACATCCAGTCTCACCCAGGACTGGCTGGTGGACACACACCCCCCCGCCCCCCGGCAGCGTGCTCCCCGGTCCCGGATCCCGCCCAAAGCCCTGGTTCTCACGCTCGCTTCCGCACGGGAAGGGTGGGGGAGACACTCACCCTGCCCCCAAAACCCCAGCACACTCTCGGGGAGGGCTCTGCCCATAAGGACCCTGCGACAGAGCCTTCCAAAGTGGGGGAGGCGGGGACAGGGCAGGGAAAGCAGTGAGAACTCAGAGGGAGGGGAGGAGAAAGTGGAGGGAGGACAGGAAGAAGCCAGGCGGGGGTGCTCCTTGGCTCCCCACGGCTGGCCAGGCAGGGCCGTCTGACCCCCGGGCCCACCAGGCTCCTTCTGAAGGCGGGAGGCCGGGCAGGCACAAAGCAGCCAAGGCCCTGCTGGGGTCAGCGTCCTTCCTCGGGTCGGGCGAGCCCAGCTGGCAATGTCCGTGGGAACTGTCTCCGGGCCCAGCCAGCCACGCTCAGGCCAGTCGGTGGGCATCGGGGCTGCAAATGCCAGGGCAGCTGGGCACGTCCCGAGGGGCAGAGGCCCAGGCCCTGACCCTGCTGCAGGGTGAGCTGAGGGTGGTGTAGGGGAGGGGGGTGGAGGGACGAGGGTCTCTGGGCCACGACCACCCCTCGTCACTATCCGTGCCCCCAGGCCCCGCCTACCTCTCTACGTCACCCCAACGCCCTCGCCCTCAGCAGCCCCGTCAGAGGCCACAGCCTCCACCTGCACCGTCTCCCGGCCCCCTTCCCCTACACACCTCCTCCCGGACCCTCAGCTGCCTCGAGGGCTCGCCTCTGGCCCCTGCCCCCCGCGTTAGGGGCCCCTCCTCCGGCTCCCTGGACCCCACCCCTCCCGGACCATCACGCAGGCCACCCGGGGCTGAGGCTGTGACTTCACGGGCCACAGCCACGCAAGGGAAGGGGTAGCCACCGGGCTAGACGTACAGATGCATGCACTCGATGAACATCTCCGTCCACACTCCAGCCCACACGCCACAGGGGGCCCTGGAGCACCCAGCTCCGCCCCGTCAGTCCTCTGTGCCCCGCTGGGGACCCCCGGCCACCGGCTGTCCTCACAGGCCTAGGGGCCCCTCGGGACAGCCCTTCCGGTGACTTCCTGCCAGGGCAGCCGGGGGAGGGTAAACAAGGCCTCCAGATGGCTTCCTGTGGCTGCCCGGCCGTGGGAACGTCCCAGTCGCCGAGGTCACGGAAGAGCCGGTGGGGGATCCGCATCACCCATCGGCGGGGCACCCGCTACGCGGCTCAGGCTGCCCGCACCCACTGCCCCTCTTTCGCTTCCCGACATCCCCACAAAAGGGCTTCCCGCCCCCATTTACAGAGGGGGAAGCTGAGGCACAGAAGGACGAGTCAGGCCAAAGGCCAGAAGCAAGACCTCCTCTCTGCTCACCGGATGCCCTTTCTTTATCAGGCTCCCCCCCCAACGGCTGGGGCAGGTCATTCAGCCCCACTCCAGAGACTGGGAAAACTGAGGCCAGAGAGGGGAGGGCATGCCAGGCAGGACGGGCTGATGGCTGTGCTGCGATGGGGTCCGCTCCCCCCTCCCCACGCACACCTGTAAAGGAGGGGCCGACAGTCCTGGCTCCAGGCCACTCGGCGAGGACCACACAAGCCCGGCCGACGGAGCGCTGGGCACGACGCACCTGCCTTCCATCCCTGCCCGTTCCCCGACCCACCGCCCCGAGCGGGCTGACCCAGGAGCTGCCGCAGTGACACTGTTAACTCGGGCCCTAAGCCTCGAGAGCCCCTCCCTCTACTGTGGTGCCCACAACCCTCAAGCCCAGGCCAGGCGCCTCCTCCTCCCAGAAGGCCGCCCTGACTTCCTCAAAGCATGAGGGCCACACACTCTGGGAAAGAGATTGTCGTCTCCTAGGGGTCTTGCCCACCCCTGGTCTCTCCCTCTCCGCACCACCTCTCTCTAACTCCCCCCAACCCCCGGCAGGGGCCAGTGCAGGCCTGGCGGCCCCTTGAGAGGCACGAGGAGGCAGAGGCCAGGCCAAGCCAGTAAGCTGCGCTGCCCATCCGACTACCCAGCAGCCAAGATGGAGATCATGGGGCGGGTACTGATCAATCAACAGGGGTCCGTCCAGACCCAGGGGCCAGGGTCCACGGCTGCCTCCGGAGAGATCCACGGTCGACAGTAAGGGAAATTTCCAGTGAAATGCGGAATGCGTGCGGGCAGCCTGTTCCCGGGAAGCCAGCACACCCAGCGCCCACAGTGGTTATAATTGCCTGGGCTGTTTGAAGTTTTCTAAGAACCACCACTAAATCTGGATTAAACCGTTAACGACCTACGAGAGCCCCGTTTGAGAGCTGCCCTCCCGCCTCCCACCCAGCAACGTGAGCCCCTGGGGCAGTAGATGCCGCCTCTGCCCCCCCAGGCCCAAGAGCACCACAGGACACATAAAGAAGCCAAGTCACCTGGGCTTCGCCTCCCGAGGTCACGGGCCCCCGGCGAGGGTAGACGAGAGCCTGGTGACACGGAGCAGATGCAGGGCTGGAGGCGGCAGCCTGGCCCGCCGGCCGAAGCTTCACCTCCGAGGCTGCCGTCTCTGGCCTGACCTCCCACCCAGTCTGCTGCGAGGTCCATGGTGCGTCCCCATTCTCCAGACAAGAAAACTGAGGCCCAGGAAGCACAGAGGCAGGCCCAGGGTGAGCCAGAGAGACCTGGCAGAGCCGGGACCATGGCTCTGGGCTCCCGAGGGCCATGCGGAAGGGACAGTGAGGTTACTGTGGGGAACCCCAGGCACCCCCTGAATCCCACATGGCAATTCCCAGGCCCCGGTCCAGGCAGGAGAGTGAGGGGGGGCCAGTGTGCCCACACCAGCAGGTGAGGGGGGAGGGGCGCCAGCAGAAAGGAGCACCCTCTGGGGGAGGGAGGAACGTAGACCAGGTGGAGCCCACCGCCTGCAGCCACGGGGCCGGGCCGGTGACGGGACAGGCGGGGCCGGCAGGCGGGAGCCCCGGGTGGGGTGGCGGGGAATCCTCTGTGCGCTCCCGCGCCTCTTCCAGGAAGCCTGAGTCACAAGAGGGGCCCCGGGGCCAGGAGAGTGGCTGGAGCACCAGTCCCATGGGAAGCGGACGGGGCAGGGCCGCCTGCCTGTCCACCCGCCCCCACTGACCGGGCCGGCCCTGGCTTTGGGGTCTCTGTGACCGGGGAGGCCGTGGGAACGAACGACTGCAGCTCCCAGGGGGGGGCTGTGGGGACAGAGGAGCTGAAGACGGCAGGTCAGAGCCCCCCGTCTGCAGAGGGGGAAACCGAGACCCCAAAGGAGAAGAGTTGGCCCAGAGCCATGCAGCCAATGACCTGTCCTCGTCTGTGCCCTGGCAGCCACGCCTGGAGGCTGGGAGACCCTCTATCCTTGGCTCGGAGCCCCGTTCCAGCACATCGGCCCCCAGCCGTGCACCCAAGCCCCCCAGACTCCCTACAGTTGGAGCCGTCCCCCTGAGGCTCCCCCTTCTAGGACCATACCTCAGGGAAGCCACACCCCTGCAGGCTCTGCTCCACCCCTTCACTGATCTGGTCCAGCCTTCATTTGCTGGTCGAGAACAGAGACTCTGGCAATGACGCCCACCCCCAGGGTCACCCAGCAGGAGAGCGAGACCTTGAAGCCACCTTCCAGGCGCGGCCCCTCACCAGCAGACAGGTCCTGAGCACAGGACACAGGGCCCTCCTCCCTGCTGGCCTGCAAGAGTCTCCAGGGTCCTGCACACTGAGTTCATCCCACGTAGGACACAGCCGAGCTCGGGCTGGGCACATGGGAGGAGCACAGTGCCGGTGGCAGCCGGGAGGCCCAGGACGCAGAGGGGTCAGTGTCTCTGGAGGCCCGAGAACCCACGGCTGTAGGGCGAGCGTGAGGGCACAGCGCTGACGGCTGATAAGCTGCAGAGCAACTCCAGCCGTCCCCACGGACGGTGGCCTCAGAGAGGAAAGGCTCCAGCCGCCTCCGTGCCCACTGAGCCCCCATATCCAAGAGGACACACCACACCTGCCTGGGTCGAGACGTGCACTCAGCTTCTCGCCTTCCCGTTTCCTGGGCGGCCGGCTGAGGCCTGGGCAGAGGCGGGGATGGGCCCCAGGCCAGGACAGGACAGCCAGGTAGCAGAGAGGTCACTGCGGCGGGAGCTGGGCCTGGCCGGGCACCGCCCACCAACCCTGACCTGGGCCGGCCCTCCAGCCCCCCCACAGGAACACCTCCCAGCCCACGGAGGGTCTGGGGTCACCAGGCTAGACGCAGGGTCAGACAGAGGGGCCTCCCTCCTTCAGCCACCGCCACCTGAAGGCCACGTGACCTCAGAAAGCGAGGAGCCTTGCTGAGCCTCGGCCTTTTGCTGTAGGACAGGTGGACACTGCTTCCCATAGCCACGGGTGTAGATCAGGACGGGGTCCTGGCACACAGCAGGCACCCAGCACGCCCCGGCAACTGCCTTCTCTGAGCCTCGGTTTCCCCACCTACAAGCTGGGCTGTTACGCCTGCCTCCCAGAGTGGCGGTAGAGGAAGGCACTCTGGTCCGTGGGGACGTGGACAGAGCCACGTTCTGCACAAAGGAATCTGTGCTCACTCCTCTGGCCTTCGGAGTCCCCCTGGGCCCAGCTTCCTGGTCGGGAAAACAGCAGGTGGAGAGGCTGAGCCGTGGGCCCCCAGCAGGCCCCGCAGCCCTCCCCCCCAACCCACCTGAACACCCGACGCTGAGGGTGGGGGCCGCAAGAGCAGGGCCGCCTCTGTTCCAAGCCCCGCCCTCGGTACCTGGCAGAGTAGCTCCTGGACACACGTCCGGCAGCACCCACAGCCCCATCGGCTACGCCGCATCGCCGTCCCAAGCGAGGAAGGGTATGACGAGGCCCGGCACAGCCACACCAGCCCAGCCTGGGCCGCCCTCCCCGCCACCTGCTAGCCCCCAACCTTATCCCATTTCTCCCCAGCGCGTTTGTCACCAGAAGTGATCTGCACCCGGCGTGTGTGCGAGCTCTTGGTGCGTCTCCCTCCTCCCGACTCACTGCTGGCCCTAGGGCAGTCGCAGCACAGCTCACCAGGGCCTGGCACACAGTAGGCTCTCAAGTTTGCTGGCACAGTGAGAAAGGAATGCCTGACTGGCTGCTTGGAGCCAGATTCCAAACCACCTTACGACCCGGAAGGTGCCGGCCCCACTGAGGACCACCGCCCACATGCTAGGAACCCTCCGTGCCCCCAACAAGGAGCCACAGTGCCACGGTGACAGCCCAGGCTGGAAGGAGGGAAGTTGCGTTTTCTGCACACCTTCTGAGCACCAGGGCGGCGTCCGCCCATGTGACTGACCTCACACCTCGCTGTTCCCATTTTACAGGCGCAGAAACTGAGGGGTGAGGCATTAAGTATCTGGCGAGAAACTCGAAATCTCGCCAGAACTTCCTGACTGAGGAAAGGCCCTGGGGGCGGCAAGGGGTGCCAGGGACTAAACAGAGCGGGCGACGGTGAGGGGGTCCGGGTGGAGGTGGGACAGCCAGGCAGCGGGTGGGGAGGCCGTCCCGGACGGAGGGCACAGGGCAGGGCCGGCCAGAGGTGAGAAACCCCAGCGCATCACCTGCTTACAGCCTACCGTGAGGTTTGGAGCCTCTGGGTCACAAAGGCAGGGCAAGGTCTTGGGGGACATGCCCACCGGTCCCTGGCCACCACAGCCCTGCCAGCTCCAGCCAAATGTTGCCTGGAGAGGCCAGTGCCCTTTCTACTTGCCCCCCTCTTTTGCTAGGGTCTGCCAGCCGGTGAGGCAGCAGGGGCCCCATCTGGATGTGAGCCCCCAGGAAGATCGCTAGCACAGACGCTGTGTGTCTGCGGACCCCCACCCACCCCAGTGGGGGGCAGGGTGGGCTCACACCAGCTCGGAGCCGACAGTGTCCTCCTCTTCCCAACAAGGGCACGAAGTCAAGCTGGCTAATGCTTCAAGGCAGCGCTTTGATGAGCACTTCCCAGCACACCCCGCCCGGCGCCCTGAGGTCATCCTGAGGCCCCCCAACCCGTGGCACCTCCAGGACCCCCTCGCCTTCCAAACCGTCCGCTTGTCTAAGAAAGGGGCCCACCCACCCGGCTTTCCTGCTGTCCACCATGCCCACGCTGCGGACGACATCGGCCGCCCCCCACCCCGCCAGGGCCTACGCTGGCACTGAGGAGACAGGGGTGACTAGCTGGGGCCCCAGCCTCATCCTGGCGGTCAGGGAAGGTGTCCTGGAGGCGAGCAAGGGCAAGGAGGAGCCAGTAAGCCTAGGAGACGGCCTGGAGGTCCCACCTGACCACCACCCGCATCTTCTCCCACCACACTGGCCACCTGGGGCAAGGGGGAGGCCCACGACCCGCCCAACCCACCACGACCCCACCACCCGCCTCTGATTCCAGCAGGGGGCCCGGCACAGGGGAAGCGCTTGGCAGTCGCCGTGGGGAGCGCTGAGGGCTGACCAGCTCTGCACAGGGGCCTTTGAGGAGCAGCCTGGGACCGCCACGTGGTCAGGGCAGCCTCCGTCCCTGAAGAGCTGCAGCGGGGGGGGGGGGGGGGGGCCTGGGGAGCAGCGGAGACACCCCCGTGCCTGCCTCAGGTTAGGCCCTGGGCTCAGGGCCTCTCCCATTTACTCCTCACAGCAGCCTGCAGGGTGAGCCACAGGGCACCCACTTCACAGACGGGAAAACCAAGGCTCCGTTTAGATCTACGGGTGAGGTGGGCCCGACTCCACCTCGCTGGGCCTCAGCCTCCCCATCTGAGAAATGGGGTGAAGAACCTCCCTCACAGGAGGGTTTGAGGTCAGTGAAGCGCGGGGCAAGCACAGAGCTTTGAAGAGGCCTCTGGGCAAGACCGCACGCACCCTCCGTTGACCCCGTCTGGTCCGCACCCCCACGCTGCTGCGCAGGCGCGGGATCCCCTTGAGCCCACACGCCACGCTGACACCCAGAACCCACAGAGCGCTTGGGCCAGGGCAGGAGGTGCAGCGCATGTCTAACCGCCAGGGTCGGGGTGCCCATATGGGCTGTGACCTGCTGGTCTGGACCCCACGCCGCCCTCGGACCTGCTAGCACGGTCCAGATGGGCAGCCTCACCTCAGCCGCCAGGCGCCAGCCGCAGAGGTCACCGGACCACACAGCGGAAGCGCTCTGACGGCTTGAAGCTGAGCGTGTGCCACCCATCCCAACCGCCAGCTGTCCAGCAGAGCCCAGGGGCCACGTGGAGAGCCACCTGTTTAATCCCTGTGGCACCTGGGATAAGGCGGCCGACCTGGTTCTGCAGCTGGACCGCCGCCAGGAGAGGGAGGCGCCGCCAGGCTACCAGCCCCCGTAAGGGTCTGAGCGGGGCCGCAGACCGGGTATCGGGCCCCGGAGCTCAGCCTCCCGCGACATCCGCTGCCATCCCGGTCCTACCCGAGGACAGGGAGGCCCATGGGGTTCTGGTGACAAGAGCGTTAGAGACCAAGTGCCCCCAGACTATGCAGATGAAGAAACTGGGCAGAGAGTGGGGCAGAACCAGATCCTGGGCCGAAACTTCGGGGAGGATGAACTCGGAACAGGGGTCACCCGCCCCCCAGAGACGGAAGCGGGGTCAGCGCTTCCAGCGAGGCCGGGGGCGCCCCGGGAGCCCCTGCACGTGGCCGCGCCCAGGCCCGCGTTCCCGCCGCAGCAGCCGCCAGGCCAGGCCGAGGGGCCCCGGGACGCGCCCGGCGCAGGGGGCGGCCGCCCTCCGTCTGCGCGCCCACGGCCCCACGCGCCCGCGCCGCGCGCCCCCGCCCGAGCGCGCGCCGAGGAGACTGACCTGGCGGTCCCGGCGCCGGCTCGACGGGCGGAGGGAGGGGCGCGCGCGCGTGCACGCGGGGCCGGCGCGCGCAGGCGCGGCCCCGGCTCCGGGAGCGCGGGCCGGGGCGTCAGGTCACGTGCTTGGCACGGCCCAATGAGAGCGCTCCCCACGCCTCGGCCGCGCGCGCGCGCCCCGCAGGCCCCGCCCGGGTGGGAAGGGGCGTGGCCATGGGGAGCGAGCCGGGGGGGTGGGGCGGGGTCTGACCTTGGCTGCTGACAGGGCCCGCCCGCTGAGGCAAGGACTGCCTGGCCGCCTGGAGTGGTCACGGCCCGTTGGATCCCGAGTGAGGATGGAGAGGGCAAGGTGCGCGGGGGCCGAGAAGGGGTCTGGAGGCCAAAGGTTTTACGAAACTTCCGGATGCCTCGACGTCTCCATTTGTCCATAGGTGCTGAGCACCAGACGCGCGTCTGATGGGAGGATGGGGCCTAGATAGCAGTCACCCAGCGGCGGCATTGGGGTCAGACCAGGGGGGCCCTGAAGGTGGGCTCCTGGAGGGGGTCATCAGGCCCCCCGGGACCTCGCGCCCCGAGGGCAGGCCCACACGCAGAGCTGCTCAGAAAGCGGCAGCTGCCTCTGTAAGGGCTGGTGGAGGCCCGACCCTCCTCCGTTTCTCTGTGCCCCGTGGGCCGGCCAGGTGCCTGTGCCATTTCGGCCACCAGCCAGCCTCCGGGGAGATTTGTAAGGTGCCCCCCTGGGGACTGGTGAGGGAGTCCCCTTCCGGATCAGCACTAACTAGGGAGCTCATGGCCAGGCCAGTGGTGGCATGGGGAGAGGGCCCAGGACAGAGGGCACCAGAGAGGCAGATGTGGAAACGCCAGGGTCCCCTGATGCCGGTCCATGCACGAGCCCCACCGTCAGCCCAGCCTCTCCTCCCAGGCTGGAGGCTTGCTCTGGTACTATCTCCGCGTCCTGGGGAGGATGCCCCTCCGACCACCCACCCCAGCAGCCACAGTGACCCCTGGAAGGCAAGAGTGAGAGCCCTCCCCTCTCCATGCACAATCCTTCATGGTGGCACCTTGGTCCCAAGGCCATCTGACTGGGCCAGGGCTTGCTCCTCTAGGCTCCCTCCACTCGCCACGAAGCTGCCACAGCATGGAACACCTGCATGCTGTTCCTCCAACAGTCAGGGTCCATCCCACCCCAGGGCCTTTGTACTTGCTACTCCTGCTGCATGGAAACTCTTGCCCCAGGCCACCCCTGTGGTGCTGCCCTTCACATCTTGTCCCTTTCAGCTGTCATCTCCTCTGAGAGCTCAGTCTCCACTGGCCGTCCCCTCACTCAGCTCTGCCAGAGATCCCCCCCCCCCCACCAAGCAGTTACACACAACACCGATCATGGTCTGGGT
This sequence comes from Acinonyx jubatus, assembly GCF_027475565.1. Taxonomy (NCBI): domain Eukaryota; kingdom Metazoa; phylum Chordata; class Mammalia; order Carnivora; family Felidae; genus Acinonyx; species Acinonyx jubatus. Next base: position 2,650,374 of record NC_069394.1, read on the forward strand.
GAGGACCTCACCTGTGTCCCCAGCTGTGTCCCCAGGATTCACACCAGCGTCCGGCACAGATGTGTGCGCATTCATAGATGGGGTGATCAGACGGTGCCCAGAGGCCCCCAATGCCTCCTTAAGAGTCAGAAGGAGGACAAAGGACAGAGCCTTGCAGACCTGAGTTCGAATCTCAGTTCACCAGCTTATCCCCGCACAGCCCCACGAGGTAGGGACCGTTGTTCCCCTATTTTGTGGATGAGGCACAGAGGGGTTAAGCAACTTCCAAAGATCACACAGCAAGTCAGAAGTAGACTTAGTCCAGACCTCCCCTTGTTTAACCACAAAGCTGGGGTTCCCTGTCCTCAGTGCCTTCACGCAGAGAACAATGGGAAACAGCTAGGGTCGCTCCAGGTTTGAGGTCCTGGGAAAAAGGAACCGTCCACTGAAATGGGGGTCTCAGCAACCACCAAGGCAGCCCATTGTCCATGGGGCCTCAGGTCCGTTTCAGTTGTTAATCTGTTTCTAATGCTTGGCTTGACCGGCCACCTGCACCCCTCCCCTCGTTTCAGACTCTTTCTCCTCCCCTGCCCCAAATCTCAGGGAGTCTCTATCCCGGCCCCCTTCGCTGTGGGGTGGGGGGCGTGGCCTTCCCCATGGGCTCACAGGCTGGGGTCCCTTTCATCTCCCCCCCCCCCCGTGTGGCCTCAGTGTGGGCAGGGAGGAGGCTCTGTCCCCCTCCAACCTTGTGCCGGGGACTCTCCCAGCGAGCACACACCATGCCCTGCGGAAGAAGGACCACTGTGCAGGTTAGGAAACCGAAGCTCCCTTCAGGCAGAGCCAGGGTTCTATCCCAGGTCTGGGGGGGCCAGAGCCCGCACACTGCGGGGGACAGGCGGGCGAGAGGGAGAGTGGGGAAGAATCCTGACTTCACAGCGGGGAAGGTGCTCAGAACTGACCTCCTCTCATGCAGGAGAACACGTGGCCCGAAGAGGTGATGACCATGCACGGGAAAGGCAGGGGCAGAACCCAGGCCTGAACGCCAGCCGCCAGAATCCTCCCGGGGATTGAGGAGTGGTGCCCGGAACAGATCCCATCCGCACCAGCTCCTGGTCACTGGACCTGCCACCACCCTCCCCCCCAAGCAGAGCAGAGAGGACCCCCCCCTCCCCCGGCCAGGGAGGGGGCGGGCAGAGGAGAAGGTATTAGGAACATTCAGACAGTGCAGGGGCCGCTGGGGGCGGGCAGGATTAGCAGATTAGCTCCGAGGAGGACAGAGATGAGGTCAGTGCTAAGTGGATTTCCAGAAAGCGGCCTCCAGTCCAACAGCCCCGGCCCCAGAAGCAGCAGGGCCACGAGGAGGGGCCGAGAGCCAGTCACGGGGGCAACAGGTGCGCCACTGGCCCCGCCCTCCACTTCTGAGCCTCTGCCAGCGGGCTGTGTGCTTTAACCCCTCCTCGCCTCGGTTTCCTCATCCAGAGAGTGGGGCCACGGTGATCGTGTCGACCTCAGAGGATAAGAGTGCTCGTTAGTGCTAGGTTCGTGTGTCCGGCACCGAGCAGGTGCTCAGTGAACGTTCTTAGGACTGTCCTCTAAAGGTCATCCTCAAGCCCCAGGGTCAAACGCGAGCAAAGAAAGAACTTGTTGGTCAATGTGAAGTCAGGCAAAAGCAGGAGTTCCATGCAGGAGCACGGTGTACGTACAGAAGAAGCGTGCCCCCCGCCGCCGACGCCCTGGTGGCCACGTCACGCCCCCGACCCCCGCCGTTTCGGCCACAGTGGCACACGTGGCCCCTCCCCACCCTGACGGTGCCCGAGCCCGGTGTGCACCGAGCCCCGAAGGCGTTAACGCCCCAGGACGGGCCTCACCAGCGGGCACACGCCCCAGCCTCCCGTCTGCAGACAAACCGTCGTGGGGGCATCCGGAAGCACGAGAGACCCTGTGTGTTGGCTCCCCCGTGCCGCCCCCTCACCTGGCGTCACCCCGAATACGCCTCCCGTGCCCCAGGCTGTGCCACCGGGGCAAGCGGACAAGCACCACATTGCAAACAGGAAGGGAAGCGGACGCTGAGAAGCACAGGCTTGTGTGGGAAGGAGCACTGACGGTGGCGTTTCGTTTCTGTCCCTCCCGAACGTCCAGGAATACAATCGTGTGACTCAAATGATGACGACTTTTGTAGCGTATTAGCCGTGCGTCGGTCAACGACGCTGTGGAACAAGTCGTCCCGGACTCGGCAGCCCGAAATGCCAATCATCGCCGGGCCTTTCTCGGTGTCGTGGGGCAGGAGCTCTGAGTGGCCGGGCCGTCCGGTGAGCCGCGGTCACGGCTGGGCTGCATGGTGGGAGGCCCGCCCGAGGTGAGGGGACCTGCATCCAGGCTGGCTCGCCCGCCGTGCGGCCCATGGGCGTGGCTCCTGTCCCTCACTGTGCGGGGCAGTGCTAACGACACAGTGGCCGGCTCCCCCAGGTCGAGGGATCCCAGGGGGCAAGGTGGTGGCTTATAATCGAGGCACTTATAATCGAGCCTCAGGAGCCACACGTGGCCATCGCCCATGGGTCACAGGGGCCTGCCCCGAGTCATTGTGGGAAGGACGGGGCTGCCGACCAGGGGGCTCAGGTCCCTGCGGGGGAGGCAGGTGGTCCCCCCTCCCAGTGCCAGGGTGGAACGGGGTGTGGGAGCTCTGGGGGCATGTGACCTGGAGCCCCTGCTTGGGGGAGGAGGGTCCCCAGCTAAGCCCGGGGTTCCAGCCGTTGTGCCCTTCGCTGGCTTGAGACCCTGGCTCTGACAAGCACTGTTGAGTGCTCGCTCCAGGCTGCCCTGGGGGCTGCAGAGGGGGGGCCGGGAGCCCACTCGGACAGCCCTCCAGTCACAGCAGTCAGGAGCGCCCGGGGAGGCCCTCCAGGTCCGGGAATCGGGACGCGTTGCTGGGGAGGCTGCACAGCAAGCCAATGTTAGAGGAGTGCTCCAATGCATGCAAAGTCCTCCCTGAGGACAGCCACAGCCAGGTATGTCCCCCACCCAACCCCGCGGCCTGGGCCCGCCTGCACCTGCTGCTGGGCCAGCTCCCCACCTAGAGCCCCCCGCGCGCCAGCCCAAAACCACCTCCTGGACTTTGCACAAGCCGTGCCCTCCAGAGGCTGGAGGACCCCCTAGGCGCGGCTCCCACCAGTAAACAGGCCCAGACACCCACAATGCCCGCGTTCGCAAGGCCCCCCACACCCACCGCAATAGCCCGAGCTGTAAGGGCGGGGAGAGACACTTCTGGGATCCAGCGCGCCTCGCGGACGCCCTCTCGTGGTGTCTGTTGGGAAGAGCGGGGCCCCGCGATCAGAGACCTGGGCGGTCATTAACAACACTTCCCGGAAACAGTGGGTCCAGGCCAGGGAACCCTGACGGAACCGGGGGCCCCGGACCCCCCGCATCCACGGGACAGTGCCCGCCCAAGCCCGGAGGTCCCCACCAGGCCTCCCCGAGCCTGAAGACGCCCATCCTCCACATGTGTGTGTCTGTTTGTCTGTCTTCTCCACGCGGCCCGCGACGCACTCCCTGCCCGGAGCCCCTGCATCGCTGGCGGGGACGGGAGCAGAGTGACTGAGCCGCAGACGCAGAGACCGGGAGACCTTCGGCATCTGCAGGTGGCGGCCACCAGGGGGCAGCATGGCCTGCCAGAGCACAGCTCGCGGTGGCCCCTTGGCAGAAGTGGGGACCCCGGGCGCCTCACACTCAGGATCTCACACCGCCTTGGGTTGCTGACCCCCCTCTCCGCGGTAGAGTTTGTAGGGAGGCTGAGCCCTCATTCCCAGGAAGGTGCCATGACTTAAAATACGGCCTCACGGTGTAGTGAGTTCCCTGTCACAGGAAGGGTGCCCACCCACTGCCGGACACACACCCCGAGTGGCCCCAGGCCCCCCCAGTCACCATCTGTAGGCTCTGGAGGTGATGGCAGGGCCCCAGGGGAGGCCGACACTCGGGGTCCGGGTAACGAGGTGGGCAGGGCAGCCCAGACAGGGGATTAACACCAGCACAGGTCCAGCGGTGCAGGGATACGTGACACTCCCAGGACCGGGGCGTGCTGTGAGGTGCTGGGTGTCCTTCGAGGGCTCAGATTGGGGCTTTTAGGTGCGGTGACAGAGTTGCAGCCGGCATCTACTGAGTACTCAGCCAGGCCCTGAGCCGAGCACATTTCCTGCCTCATCTTCCTTCTTCCCGTCCGCATTCAACAGAGGAGAAAACTAAGCCTCAGAAGGCAGAACGCGGCCAAAGTGAGCAGCAAAGAAACGGGGGACCCAGTGCAAACCCAAAACCCCCCAGCACCGATGCTTTAGCCACGCCTGCCTGGGTGTTGAAGACACGTTCAGGGGGCACCCCACGAGAGGGGGGGTCAGTCCGGGGCAATGGCCCAAGGTAACGAAGAACTGAGTGAGTTCAGAATGGGATGGGTGTGGGGGGCTCCCACGCTTCTCTAGAGCTCAGAGGTGGAAGTCAAAGTGGAGCCCACTCTTGGCAAGGTGGTGAGCACCCTGTTCTCGGAGGTAAGCGAGCCCTGCCAGGGGCTTTTCCAGCTTCAATGGCGGGGAGATGCCCCCGCCAGAGAGGAGGCCAGCCAACCACCCCGGGCACCGCAGCATCGAAACTCCTCTTGGGGCATTTTCTTCAGAGTCGGTTTACATTATCGCTCCGACTTTATTCGTGATTCAGTGAGCTTCAGTTGAGCACCTGCTGTGTGCCAGGCCTGTACCTCTCCCGTCCTCCGGCTGCGTCAGGGAGGAGACGGTGACACGGGGCTGCCAGGGAGCTCAGTGGACACGAGCGTCTGTCCCTCCGTGCGAAACACACTTCATCCTCTGACACAGCCTGTCTACACCCTCGGTTCTCTGGTGGGAAACAGCACAGCAGGAACAACTGACTGCAGAGGAAAACCAGTGTACGGGACCCCCCCCCCCAAGTCAGTGCCCAGGAGCCCCCCCAAGTCAGTGCCCAGGAGCCCCCCTAAATGACTGCATAGGAACCACCCCCCCAATCACTGTACAGGAGCCCCCTCAAATTAAACTTCCTCATAAGTACGGACACACAGGGAAAAACTTAGTGTACACAGGGCTCCGTGCTACCCACGAGTTCAGGCATCCCCTGGGAGCCCCGGCCTGATTTACAACCGGGCACAGGAAGAGATTGGGCCCCCAAGCGAGAAGAAAAGGCAGCGACGAGAAGTATACCGTCGTGGAAGTCGCGAGCACCTGCGCTCTCTCTAAAGCGTCCTGCCTGCCCCGGCCCTTCTTCTCGTGAGCGGGTGAGATGACGGAGTGGCCACGTGGCCCGAGGGAGCGAGGCGAGGGGGAGGACCATCCGCCCCGGGGCCACGGCCCACACGGGTGACGGCGGGTGGCGGGGAGACGCCTAGGTGTAGGTGCGTGCCCCAAGGCCTGAAAATGGGACGCCCACCAAACCTGCCCAGGCATGTGCCAGGGAGCCCTGCTCCCGCCCACCCAAGGTGGGCGCGACCCCGGCGTCCATCACGGAAGGAAAGAGGCGTGACCGCCACCTGTCCCTCCAGGGCAGAAGGAGCCAGGCGTGGACGCTGGTCTGGCACGGGCGAGCCTTGCACACACGGGCAGAGCACACAGGACGGCTGCTGTAGGGCTCCACTGGTGTGCACGACAGGTAAATCCATGGACACAGCGAGCGGCACACTCGCCAGGGCTGGGGGGCAGCGTTTCCTTTTGGGGTGATGGAAATGCTCTGCAATTCAGCAGAGGTGATGGCCTCACCACACTGGGAATGCACCCAATACCCTGCTTGTACACTTGAAAATAGCTAATCTGACGTTTTGTAAGCTTTTCCTGCACAACCAAAAAGGCGATGGTGTGGACAGGGTGGCAGAGAGCTGCTAATAGGACCCGAGGGCCCGGGAGCCCCACGGCAGGTGCCACCGTGTGTGACGCCTCCCTCCCAGGCTTGGGGTCACCGTCCCACCGCCGGACGTCAGGCGTGGCCATGCCGTGGACTTCGAGAGACAGGGCACTCCCAGCCCAAAGCACTGAAGGGCCGGCAGGTGATGCCCCCCTTCCTCCCCCACGGCACAGGACGCCGAACCTCTCGTTGAGGCAGCTTCGTGTGCTGGTGCGGCCTGTCACTTGGGGGGCGGGGAGGGACAACGGGGAGCGAGAGCCTCACCCCTTCTCCCCTCACCTGCAGTGGGTGCGTGGCATGAGCGAGAAACACGTCTTCACCGTTCAGGCCACTGAGAGTCACGGCCGTGTGGATGCGATGTAACCCAGGCTGTCCTCACCGCTCACCACGCTGAGCGGGGCCCTCGCGGAGGCTGCGGGCAAGACCGTTCAGCCTGAGCGTCCCTGGCTAAGGGAGCAGCGGGAGCAAAGACGCTGAGGCAGATGTGTGCCCAGTGTGCTTAGGCACAGTCAAGGGGCCAGCGTGGGTGGACCCAAGGCCACAGCGGGAGACCCCAGCCCGTGGGGCCTTTCGGACCTCCAGGAAGCATGGGCTGTCCTTGTAAAGGGTGCGAGTCCCGAGCGGCTTCAAGCAGGGACTGGCACAGCTGGACTTGAGCTCTAGGAGATGCTCTAGGCCCTGTGGGTAATGGACGCTTCGAGGAACAAGGGGAAGAAAGCAGGACCACCCGGGCTTCCCGGGGAAGGAAGCTTCCATCGCACACATCAGGAAGCACAAAGAGAGGGTGGACTCCAGGCACAGGACGATCAGGGCTCAGGCTGTGCTTCTCTGGGATTCTTCCCCACCCTCATTCTTGGGGGGGCTTCCCTCATGGTTGCAAAAAGGCTGCCTGGTCGTGGAGGGACAGGAGAGAGCACGGAAGCCACAAGGGTGCCTCTGGGAGCCTCTCCCCGGCCTAAATCAGGCTAGACCTGCCCACCCTAGAACCAACCCGGGCTGGGAGGTAGGGTGGGTGATCGCTGATTGGTCAGAGGGTGGTGGCGTAGACCCAGCTGTGCAGGAAAGGCCTGGGCGCTGAGAACCAGGAAACCTGGAAACCTGTCTGGAAACCTGGCAAGGGCCTCAGGGACACATCCACCTGTGGCATTGTTGGGTCGCCTGCCACCGCCCTCCATGCCTGCAGGGTGGGGTCCCAACTCGAGTACGGCTCCCACCTGTGCTCCTAGATTGCTTCCTCTTTCCGATGGCCCTGAGAAGTCAATACAACCACTCCCCTCACTCTACAGGTGAGGAAACGCAGACCCAGAGAAGTTAGGTGACGCCGACGTCCCCAAGGCCACACGCCAAGGGCTGGAGCCGGAATTCACACCCAGGCAGCAGCCCAGAACCTCCCGCCCCTCCCACCCTGCCTGCCACACTCTGGCCACACCCCTCCTCAGTCAGCACTGCCCAGCTCTTGGCTGCTGCTGATGCCTCTCCCTCCGCCACCTGCCGGTTAACTCCTCAGTCTGCCCAGGTAACCAGTGCAGATGTCACCTCCTTCGAGAAGCCTTCCTGGGCTCCTCCTCTGAGGGGGCAGGGGCCTGGAAGCCTGGGGCCACGTCTCAGGTCTGTCTCTGGCCTGTGGGGTGGCCCCTGAGCCTCAGAGGAAATAATTTGAGGGCTCACCTGTGGAATGCAGGCAGCGACAGCGCTGGGGACAGGCTGCCTGAGACCCCGTGTGGAAGTGTGTCCTGAAACCCCCGCAGTCCCCACCGTCTCTCCCGTCTCTCTGAGCAGAATAAACTCCGAGCCCCCCCCCCCCCAACGCCTGGCGTTTCCGCCGACAGCCCCACTGCAAACATAGGGACCAGGCAGAAATGTCAGCCAGCCGTAAACAAACCTGCTAGCCGGAGACGAGGTGCAGGCCCCGAGGGGAGGGGGGGGGGTTCGCTCTGGCGGGAAGGATGGAAGTGGGATTTAAACAGGATTTGATTTACAGAGGAGAAAATAATTATCGGTGGGGCCTCAGACAAAGTAAAGTCCGTGTGTTTTGAAGGGAGGAGAGGGATGGAGGGGGGAGGGCGGAGGGATGGAGGAGGGGGGAAGGAGGATGGAGGAGGGAGGATGTGGGAGGGAGGATGAAGGATGGAGGATGGGGGAGGGAGGACAGAGGATGGAGGATGGGGGAGGGAGGATGGAGGGTGGGGGAGGGAGGAGGGAGAATGGGGAAGGAGGATGAGGGAGGGAGGACGGAGGAGGGAGGATGGAGGACGGAGGAGGGAGGATGGGGGAGGGAGGAGGGAATATGCGGGAGGGAGGAGGGAGGACACAGGAGGGAGGACGGAGGATGGGAAGGGAGGACGGAAGAGGGAAGATGGAGGATGGGGGAGGGAGGACGGAAGAGGGAAGATGGAGGATGGGGGAGGGAGGAGGGAGGACAGAGCAGGGAAGATGGAGGATGGGGGAGGGAGGACAAAGGATGGAGGAGGGAGGAGGGAGGAGGGAGGATGGGGGAGGGAGGAGGGAAGATGGGGAGGGAGGAAGGAGGATGGGGGAGGGAGGACAGCGGAGGGAAGATGGAGGATGGAGGATGGGGGAGGGAGGACAGGGGAGGGAGGAAGGAGGACGGAAGAGGGAAGATGGAGGATGGGGGATGGGAGAGGGAGGACAGAGGAGGGAGGAAGGAGGACGGAAGAGGGAAGATGGAGGATGGGGGAGGGAGGAGGAGGGATGCAGGGACAGGAGGACGGAGGAGAAGAGTTGACACCCACCTGAGACCAACGTCAATAGCAACTAGGTGGTCGGCGGGTTCTCGGTGGGAAAGGAGGCTCCAAGCAGGCTGATGACCTAGTGTCTGCTCTGAGCAGCGTCTCAGTGTGCTGGCAGGATCCAAGGTCAGCCAGTGACAGCCACCTCAGCCTACAGCATCACCGGAGAGGCTGCACTTAAATGCTGATTCCCCGACTCCTGCACAGACCACTCAAAGCTGCCTCTCCAAGGCCTCGGCGTTTGTAGTTGATCGAAGCTCCCGGGTGATTCTGATGCACACCTATGCATCCGACCCCACACGGCCACGAGCTGGACCCCAAACGCACCTGTTGTCTCATTTACTCCTCACTGCCGCACCAAGCATTGCTGTCCTCCTCATACAGGTGAGGGGAAACTGAGGCCCAGGGAGGCTTAGTCACTCGCATCAGATGGGAGGCAGCAGGGCCAGGATTTGAATCGGAACCTGTCTTCCCACATGTCCCCATCTCCTCATCTGAGGCCCCATCCCAGTCTCTCCAGCCTCCTAGGGACCAGGCTAGAAAGAGAAATTGGCCCCACAAGGAGGGTCCCGGTCCATGGGGACAGAAAGGCCCTCTGGAGCAGCAGTCTGTGTGACGGCGGGGGCTGCCAGCCCGTCTGCAGGGAGGGGACAGGACCCCACCATGCTTCTGACCGATATGGGGCCTCAGACCCTTGACGGCCCTGGCAGACCCTCACAGCTGCCCCCTCACTGTGGGGGCGACGAGGGGTCAGTCCCACCACTGGAGCCCTGGAGTGGCAGGTCTCTAAGCGCCTGCCTTCTAGAGCCTGCGGTCTTAAATCTGCCTAGAAGACCGGACGCCTGGGTGGCTCAATCAGTTAAGTGTCTGACTCTTGGTTTCAGCTTAGGTCTTGATCTCAGGGTCGTGAGTTCAAGCACCGCGCTGGGCTCCACACTGGGCTTGGAGCCTACTTTAAAAAAAAAAAAAATCCAGCATCTGAGCCTAGAAGAGCTGTTCCCAGCCCCACCCTGCCCTGCGGTGACCGTCACTTCCCCACACCCCTTTCAGCCACCCCGGGGGCTTCCTTTGTTTGTAGCACACACGTTCCGAACCTCCAGGACTGACACCGCCATGTCTACTCGCCACATCTACTCGTGTCCCTGCATCCGATGACGGATTTCCCGGCCAGGCCCACACCCACCTCCCCCCAAAAAAGGGCCTGGCGTACAGGGCCCAGGATGGGCGCCACTGAGACAGAAGGCACGGCTCTTTTCCGGAGGCTGGACGGAGGCGGGGGCCGGAGCCCAAGTCCGCTCCACGCAGCCCAACCCTCATTCCCTCCACCGACGCGCCCGAATCACCCAGGCGGGGAGGGGAACCAGGTTGCTGGCCGTGAACAGGCACCCTTGACCGTGGGCAGCTGTCAGCCAGCCTGCAAACAGGACCTGGCCCCTTGGCCCCACGCTGTCTCTCACGCCTGCCCCAGGCTTCAACCTACTCCCGCCCACCTGCCCACTGGCCCGGGCCGGGCTCTGTCCTCCCGAGCCCCCCACAGGCCGATCCCAGGCACTGCCAGCCAGCTCCATGGAGAGAAGAAAGCAGACAGCCGGGGAAGGGCCTCACGTGGGACCGCTGGACCTCCCCGCTCCTCGCCAGAAGGAGGAGCCTCCCTGGGGCAGGAGCAGAGCAGGGCACAGAGGTCACAGGGCCACCCGTGATGTGTGAGGTCCTTTCTTTTTCTTTTTAAATGTTTGTTTGTTTACTTTGAGAGAGAGGGCCAGAGAGGGGGAGGGAGAGAATCCCAAGCAGGCTCCACACACCACAAAGCCAACCGTGAGATCGTCACCTGAGCTGAAATCAAGAGTCGGACACTTAACTGACTGAGTCACCCAGGCGCCCACTGTGAGATCCTTTCTTAAGAGGTGCCAGAGTCAGATGGTAGAGCGTCACATGCCCAGGCTGGGTACCCTGCCTGCTGACTCCCATCAGAGAATGAGCCCTGGGCACATACTGAGCCTTGATCCTGGTCTCACACTGAGCTTTGGTCCTGGTCTCACACTGAGTCTTGATCCTGGCCACACACTGAGACTTGATCCTGGCCACACACTGAGCCTTGATCCTGGTCTCACACTGAGCCTTGATCCTGGCCACACACTGAGCCTTGATCCTGGTCACACACTGAGCTTTGATCCTGGCCACACACTGAGCCTTGATCCTGGCCACACACTGAGCCTTGATCCTGGTCTCACACTGAGCCTTGATCCTGGTCTCACACTGAGCCTTGGTCCTGGTCTCACACTGATCCCTGATCCTGGCCACACCCTCAGCCTTGATCCTGGCCACACACTGAGCCTTGATCCTGGCCTCACACTGAGCCCTGGTCCTGGCCATCCTGGCCACACACTGAGCCTTGATCCTGGTCTCACACTGAGACTTGATCCTGGCCACATACTGAGCCTTGATCCTGGTCTCACACTGAGACTTCATCCTGGGCACACACTGAGCCTTGATCCTGGTCTCACACTGAGCTTTGATCCTGGGCACACACTGAGCCTTGATCCTTGGCACATGCTGAAACCTGATCCTCTGCACAGACTGACTATTATCCTGGTCCAAGCCCTGCCACTGGCCATCATCTAGCCTTGACCCTGGCCCCACTCTTAGCCCTGCCCCTGCCCCTGCCCCACACGTGACCTTCACACACACACACATGGCCCATGACTTTGGCAGGACTGAGGGATCACCATTCCCCATGCCAGGTGAGCAAGCTGAGGCCCCGGGGCCATGAAGCCCAAGCCCTGACTCCCATGGCCGATCAGTTGCCAAAGTGGGACCTGAGTCCAGGTCTCAGACTCCAGGACTGGCACTGACCCCCTCTCACCAAAGCTTCTGAGGACCTTGCCAGGGCTCTGGAGAGGCCACATGAGAGAGAGGGCAGGTGCCCTGGGGCCGGGGGGAGAGAGGGCCCGTCCCCACCACTGACAGAGGGCAATGCCTGGCCAACCTCTCCAGGGGGCCTCTGGGAAAACAGCTCAACAGAACAGAATGATCTCGGCAGGGCAGGCACTTCCTTAGTGGTGAACGACCCCATACTGCACCCCGTCAGCAAGGCTGTGGCTTCTGGCCTGGTGGGGAGCATCCCAACCCCAGGGTAGACCCCACCAACTCCAGGCTACCTCTCTACAAATGCAGGAGACACAGCTGCTTCTGTGACACTTCTGGGGCTGCACACGTTTCTGGTTCAGATTTTCCAAAGACGGTAAAAGTGTATGCCGTGTGTTACCAGACACCCCCCCAATGGGGGCTGGGGCAGCCCCCCTTCCGTCAAACACGCTGAGCATTCTGCAGTGAGAAGCATCCAGATCACGCGGAGTGGGAGTCCTCACGATCGCAAACATCCTCAGGCTGGCTGCAGTCGGCTGAGGCGGCTGCCGGACCCACACGCTTTCCCATCTCACCGCGGTTTCCATTTCAGAATCCCGGGGAGGGGTGCCCACTGGCCGGTGCCCACTGCCCGCTCCCTGCCCACCAGCCCGGAGAATTGGCATCAGCTCTCCGGAAAGCCACCGTCTTGGCCAACAGAAATAGCATCCCTGCCCATTCCCACCGGCTGCCTGCCCCTCAGGGCCCGGGGCAGTGTGGAGGAGGCAGGGGTCCACGCAGGCTCCTGCCACCCACCCCCCCACCTGCCTCACCAGCTGCAGGAGGGGCTCTGTGCAGAGAAATGGAAGATCACATCCCTCAGTGCCTGGTTCACATCCGGGCTCCACCTCCCATTAGTTGGGTGGCCTCAGGCCCCTGCCCTCTCTGAGCCTTACTTTGCTAACTTTTAACAGGAGGGCAACGTGGACAGGGCCCCCCATGCCCTTCAGCAGCCAGGGGGATTGCCTGGCCCTTCGGAAGAGAGGGTAGGATGAGCAGCCCTAAAACCCAGCAAGATGAGACAAAGCTGCAGCAGGAGAGAATGAGGTTAGACACTAGGAAGAACTTCCTGTTCATAAGAGAGGCATAGACACCCTGGAAGGCTCTCTGGGGAATACTGTAAAGGCAAGAGAGAGGTCCAAGTGCCTGCGAGGGGCCATGGTAACCTGGAGCCCGGCACTACCTGCCCATTTCTAAAATAAAGGGGCATTTGCATTTACTGAGCTCCTACTGTATACGGGCACAAATGCTGAGCATAGGAGAGGGAGAAACAAGTCAAATTCTGGCCCTGCCTGGGAGGAGCCAAATGTCCAGTTTGAAACAGACTTGGCAAGCGAGGCAGGGCCCAAACTGCCCTCAGAGCCCTGGCTGAGAGGAGTCAGTGGGCGGTCTTCAGGGAAGAGGCGGCCTTGAAGCAAGGGTGGAGGTGGGTCTAGAAAGACACGGGAGGGCATTCAAGGTGACGAGAAGAGTCGGGGGAAATGGGTGCAGGTCAGGAGGGACATGGCTCCCCAGGAACTGAGGAAAGGCCGCAGGGTCGGATTTTCTGTCTCCGGATGAGAGCGGGGCCGGGGGCCGGGGGCCGGGGCCCGTGGGAGGCCTGTCCTGGAGCCTGGAACCCAGGCCCCTAGAAGGGACCACATCCTAGGAGTTTGGAATCACAGAACCTTAGAACCAGTGACATTTAGAGCCTGAGGTCTCTGTGTCCCGCGCCTCGGAGGCCGTGAGCCCTCCCGCCCGTCGGGGCTCCGTTTGGCCACTTGCAGCCGCAGGGAGCTCACCGCCTCCTGCCAGGGAAGGGGGACAGGGTTGTCGGACAACGGCCCCTGCTGCCACCGCATCTCTGCATGGACACAACTCCCTCGCCGTCCCCGCCCCCACGCCAGGGTCAGCAAGGCAGCTGAAGTCAGAGGAGCCTGGGTGTCCCGGGGCCGCCCCTCTGAGGCCTGCTGAACCGACAGACACAGACAGATACGGCAATTCTGGTCCCACGGGGCCGTCCAAAGGCCAGGAAGGGCTGAAATAGAAAGCAGGTCCTGAGGCCCTGCAGGGGATGCGGCCGCCTCCTGGCCTGGGTGGGCCGGTCTGGTTGTGCCCAGGGAGCCTCGGCCCCACGCAGCCCTGGGCAGCTGGGGTGCCTGGCCCTGGGCCTCCAGAACATGGGTGTCCAGCTGCCCGAGGCCAGGGGCCTGGACCTGGAAGAGACCTCAAACCCAGCACTGCCTGCCCTGGGCGTGGGGTCCTCTCCACCTTGCCTGGGATGGCTTCCGGAAGCTTCTGAGCGAAGGCTCCGCAGGCCTGGCCCGGCTCCACCTGCTCCTAGCAGTGTGACCTCGGGCAGGTGACTCCGCCGGTCCCTTCTGCCAAACAAAGACGGTAACAAGGGCGCTCCCCAGTGAGGGCTCTTTCGTGGACGCCTGAAGTGCTTCAGGACAACGCATGCCGGGCACCGAGCCGCTGCTCAATAAACAGCGGTGTCACTCTCGCGCCTCTGTCACCGTTGCTTGCTGACTGACAGACCCCTGGACCACTATTTCCAAACCACAGGTCATGACCCAGCGGTGGGTCAATTTAGTGGGGTCACAGCGGGCACTGTTTTGTATCATGGTGCCCAGGACCCACCGGGGCATAAGCAGGGCCCTCCCACCATGTCCCCAGACCTCAGGAGGCTGTGGGGAGGGACGGGGGCTGAGGACCCGGAAAGGACTGCAGTCACTGCTCCCTGGTGACCACGTGGCCCCAGCAGCCCCCACATCGGACGGACCCAAAGGTTCCGCCCCTTCTCAGTCCCAGGTGTAGAGGGTCCCAAGGCGGTGGGGGCACCCACATCGGGCCCCAGGGCTCCTAGTCCCCATCCTGAATCCTCGGGAGCCCTGTGAGAGCCCAGGGGAGGCCAGGGGCTCAGCCCCCTCCCCCTGCAGGGACAGGGCCGATGAAACAAACTGGTCCTGGTGCAGACCTGGACTGGGGCACATGGGAAGCCCCCCGGGCAAACTGGCAGGTGTATCCTCATTGAGGGGAACCCCGCCATTCCCCCAGCATCCCCTGAGCTGGTCCTGGATGGGCTCTGCGGGCCCAGGGACCATCCATATGCACCCCCGCCCCAACTGGCTAGGGTGGTGGGGGGGGAGGGGGCCAACCTCAGGCAGGCCAGGTCGGGACACAGGGGAGATGCCATGCCACCTGAGCCATCGCCTCCTCCCCCCAAAGTCACAGCCCAGCTGGATGCACGGGAGAGGACTTGATGTTAAGGCTGGAGGGCCACATGCACGTGCACCTGTGTGTGCACATCTATGCGCCATGCAGGTGCGTGTGTGCACGAGCAGGTGCGTGCACACAGGGGCCGCCGCAGGGCCCGGCAGGGGTGGGGTGAGGCTTGGACGCGTGCACTTCGGGGCTGAGATTGGACAGAATATGCGGTGGCCCTGAATTAGCCAGCTGCTCTCTGGCTGGGGGACCGGTCAGTGACCTGGTTCTGGGACCCAGTTGCCACACCAGCGACATGGAATCATAATCGCACCCGCCTTTCAAGGCTGTTGTAGGAACGTGGCAGTGGTTTCACTGAACCCATGAGGAAGGTCCTCACGGTCCCAGACACTGAGTTTAATGGGAGGTCGAACAGTCCTGCCCTGGTCACTCCGGCCGCCTACGGGCCCCCGAGTCAGGGATGCCACACGGCAGCCGAGGGCTGCCTGGAAGCCCAGGCCCAGTTCCCACCGGCATCTGCCATGACCCATTCACCGGGTGGTTTGGGGCAGGTGTCTATCCCTCTCTGGACTTCTATTTCTCCACCTGTAAAAATCAAAGGTGGGACAAGATGAGCTCCTGGGTGATGGGACAGTGGTCCAGGGAACTGGGGGATAAGTCCCAGGGACGGTGGTCCCGGGAATCACCTCCGGGATGGCCCCAAAGCTTCAGAGCGCACCCTCGAGATAACTAGGCGCTGGGCCCTTGCTAAGTGCCCCCGTTTCTCCACAAGGTGGGTGGGTTCTAGGTGCGTGGCCCAGACTAGCCCCAGGGCCCAGGGTGAGGGAGGGAGTCATCTCCCAGCCCGCGTCCTCCTCGATCCGGAAACTCTGCCCCACGCGGGCCTCATCCCTGTCCAAAGGGCCTGCCCTCTAGACACTGAGGGCCAGATCACACGAGCGAGCGGCCCAACCAGGCTTGAACCAGGCCCGCCCAGGGGCCCCGCCATTCCCAGCCTCCCAACACCCCACCTCGGACACTCGAGGTCACCTTTCCCAGAGAAAGAGAAAGGCCCCCCTCACCCTGCGCTCCCCACGGGTGACTGGCCCCTGCCAGCCTGAGGGGCCTTCTCACCAGCTCCCGATGGCCCCAGGGCTGGGGGCTCCCCACACTGCTTCCAGCAGGGACAGTCCCCCTGCAGAACCGGGCTGTGTCCCCCACCCCCGCAGCCTCACCCCGGCACTGTTTACGTCCTCGAGTGGCAACAAGACAGGGCCACTCGGGAGGACAAATGAGGTCTGCAGCTGCAGGCACCAGACGGTGACAGGACATGCTTGGCTGTCACCAAGTGTCCCCTGCCTCCCCCGCAGCCCCCACCCGACTGCCCGGCTGCTATTTGTGGCTGAGTCCCTCAGGATGGCGGGCTCTAGGAGTGGCAAGACGAGCTGGGCATCGAGAGGGCCACCGTGTGGACAGCTTTACAGAATTCCACAGCACCAGCTGAGAGCGAGAGGGGCTTCTGTGGGCTCAGGGAGGGCTCTCCACCAGGCTGGGCCCTAGGAGGGACGGCCCTATCCTGACCCAGCCACTGTCCGACCTCTGACCCCAGCCACAGGCAGCCTGGCCTGACCCAGCCTGTCGAGGGCTATGGGAGGGTCCCCTTGAGCCTCCCGGCCTCCAGCACTTTCCCCCACCGCCCCCCCCAGGACTGCTGGGTCCCACAGAAAGGAGCTTCCCTGGGGTGAGGGGTCCTGGAAGCCGACCCAGGCTGCCACCCTGCTCCCCCAGGCAGTCTGCTGGCATTTGTTTTGTTCCAGAGGATCTCCCCAAGATTTCTCTGGGAACCAGCCTGTGTGTGCCCGGCCGGCCCTGCCCGTGACTCAGCGGCAGTCTCCAGCTCGTAAAATGTGAGCCTGCACTGGCTCAGCCCTCGGGCCCCCACCCACATCCTGGCCGCCTCCAGGCTGCCCTGTTCAGAAACAACACTGAATCTACACTCCCTTGGCAAGATCCTGGGCGCCCTCCCTTGCCTGCCTGGGGCAGGCCAGAGACACCGTCACCTTCCTGGGTCTCCGTTTCCCCATCTGAGACGCATAGGACAGTAGTCTCAGGAGATGATCAGCGGTAGCCTGTGAGCTCACCCCTATATTAGCAGGGAGCCTGGACCTGGGAGCAGGGAAGCTGCTCCGGGGGCCACCCTCCCACCAAATCTTCAATGGCTCCCCACTGCCCTCAGGGTCAAGTCCACCACTCTGGTTCCCACAGGGCAACTAAGACCCAGTGTGGAGGGGCTCTGATCACTCCCAGCTTCGCTGCTTTTCCCCACCCGCCCCCCACTCCTGGGGACCCTGACACGCAGTTTCCCCTGCCCACAGGGCCTCCCCTCCCCTCCTCTCCTTCCTGTACTGCCCCTCCAGGAGCCCTCCCGACCACACTCCTCCCCACTGGCTGCTGGTTGCAAGTGTCCCTCACCAGACTGAGATCTCAGGGGCCAGGGTCCTCATCTGTCAGGCAGCATCCAGCATCCCTTGACCCCAGGGCCCGGCATGGGCCGGCTCAGTAGGTGCTGGGTGGAGGGTGCTGGGTGGTCCCACTGCATGAGCAAGGAGCAGCCCAGCGACAGGAGACTAGAGAGGCCACTCTGGCAGAGGAGACACAGCAAAGACCTGACCCTGAGCCCTCCCTAGCCCCAGTCGCAGCCACCCTCGGACCCTGAGACCCGGGCTCACCCACAAGCCACCACCCTGGTCAGGATGTCTGTCTGGGGAGGGATGTCTGTCCCCGCCACCACTCCCAGATCAGGCCTGGCTACCGAGATTTACGACCCACTGCCCCATCCCACTGGCCCTCGTCACAGCCGGGTTTTTCCCACGCACCCGACCCCACACGTCCCCACAGAGGTTACACTAGGTCACGAGGTCACGAACGGGCCCCGGGCTGGTGCTGACCCCACAAACACACTCAGGTGTGCGTGTGCCCCTGCAAGGCCACATCCGCCCCAGGGACACAGGACACACAGGAGGGGGCACAAGCGGGGAGGCCCGGATTCCGAGTGTGCAGGTCCCCGGTCACAGGCACACACAGGCACACCCAGGCTCAGAACATGCAAAACAGAAAACCCAGACCGTACCCCGGGAACCCGGAGAACCACCAGGAGCGGAGGTAGCCAGGAAGCATCTGTGGCTCCCGGAGAGAAAACTGAGATTGCAGCGTGGTGCTCCCACCGCCCATGGTGCCAGCCACGCTCTTGGGCGCCCGGCAGCCTCCCCAGACAAGGTGCTGGGGGGACAGAGAGCCAGGGCTGGCGCCACCCTCCCTTTTCCACTGCTCCCCTGCCCCCCCCGCACCCCTCCCCCGACCCCCCCACCCCCCCCCCCCCGCCTGGGTGGTGCAGCTTTGGCTCCACCCCCTCTGCCTCAGTTTCCTCCTCTATCCGGCCGGGGGGCTGGGCTGCAAAGTCAGCTCCCCTAGGCTCCCTCCCCCAGGGCCCTGGAACCAGCCACGCTCCTCCAGGGGGCCGGCCTGGCGGGGGAAGGAGGCCGCCCGCCCCGCCCCCACCCCGCCCCCACCCCTCTGCCTTTGCCCAAAAGGAGCCCCAGCGCGGCCTGACGTCAGGCCCCAGGAAGGCGGTCGGCTGCAGGCTGCCGGACAGAGTGGCCCACAGAGCCGCCCAGGGAGGTCGTCCAGGCTTACTCTGTGCCAGCTCTGCCTCAAGCCGCCAGCATAGGCCAAGGTGCGGTGAGTCCCCCCAAGAGCCGGACTGGGCCTCCCCCAGCTGGCGTGTCCTCGCTGCCCGGCCAGGCAGGCAGCGGAGGGGGTGAGGGGCCGACAAACTGCCCCCAGACCTGGGCAGGGGAGAGTTCAGAGCCTGAAAGGGGCTCTGAGGTCTCACCCTGTAGGGGGCCATTGTACAGATGGGAAAACTGAGACCCAGAGGGGGAGGGGCAAGTAGCTGGTCACAGCGGGACAGGCTGGGTGAAGAGCCCGGAAGGAAGGGCTCCCAGGGGCTTGTGGGAGCATCCCTCCTGACCCCAGAGCCCCACCTGTGCTGCTGGCTCCCCACTTGCCTGGATTTCATTCATTCATTCATTCACTCATTCACTCATTCAGCACCCTCACTGATCATCTGCAGGGCGCCCAAAGCTGTGTCTCGATTTTCCCACCTGTCAAGGCACCAGGGTGGCCCCAGAGGCCAGGCTAGGGAAGAGACTGGATGCTTGAGCCGCTTTGAGACCATGGCCACCACTGTCCCCCAGGCTGGGGCAGGGTTGGGGGCTGAGGGGTTCATGCAGACAGACTCCTAGCCGCACCAACCCGCAGCTCGGACCCTGTGCTCCAGCCCTGGCCCTTCCCCCACGCTTTTGGGGGAGGGGGAAACTGAGGCCCAGGGCGGCTGGCCCACCCAGCCCCCTGCCACGTGAACCTCAGCGCAGGCACTGCCCCCGTCCAGCTCTGGCTGGCGGTAACTGCCCTGTGAGAAGGGCAGCAGAGACAGGGTCCCGAGGGGGGCGGACAGGGTGGGAACTGGCCTGTGGCCAGGGTGCCGGGCGGGACAGACAAGGAGCAGCTGTGCAATCTCAGGCAGGACGGAGGGAAGGAAGGGACAGAAGGGACAGTGGTGGCGGCTCACAGCCCTCAGGCAGACAGGCCGCTAGCCCTGCCCTCTGGCCCCCATAATCTCCTGCCAACGTTTCGTCACTCCCAGCCAGGGGGTCACTCAGGGTGCCACCCCCTCCCCTCCAGGGGCCGCGCAGCTGTGTGGCCATGGGCACGTCACTGCCCCTCGCTGAGCCTCGGCAACAGCAAGGGCTCCTGCTTCTAGAGCGCGTATGGGGAAGGGGATTGGGGTTTTCTGAGCACCTGCACAGTGGCGCATCTGGACTCACTTTGTCCTGGGACACCTGATGTGGGGGGGGGGCTCAACATTGCCCACTTCACAGACCAGGAGACTAAGGTTCAAAGGGGCTGGAGTGAACCCTTTAACAATCATTCATTTGGTCATTCAGCTGCAGTCCTGAAGGCCAGGCCCTGCCCTCATGAGTCCGCCAGTCCGGGAGGGAAACACAAGAAACAGGCAAGCAAATCACCAAAAAAAAAAAAAACCAAAAAAAAAAAAACAAGCTACATGAAAAGAAAAGGTAGAGCAGGGATCTGGGTGACCTGGGAGGGCCTCCCTGAGGAGGTGTGCTGGCTCAACAGACGCTCAGCAGACCCGACCCTGGGAGTTGCCCCACAGCAAGTCAAGCCAGAGCCATCCCATCTGTCACCGAGGCCGCTCCACAGGCCTCTCCAGGGTCCTGAGCCCAGAGCTCCCACCTCAGGGCGGGCCTTGGCTCTGCTCCTCCTACCGCCTGGAACACCTGTTCCCCCAGAGTCCCCCCCCCAGTCCCGTTGCCCCCCCATCCCGTTGCCCCCCCCAGCCACTTTCTTACCCCCACCCCCACCGGTGATCCAGACACACCACTCAATCATCCTGTACCTCGTGTCCTCACAGGCAACATAGGGCCAGCAACATGGATTAGGGGCAGCCGGGAGGAGTCCATGGGAACCTAGGAGGGGTCGTCTCAAAGACAACCCATGAACTGTGGGACTACAGCTCTCCCTCGGTGGAGGGGTGTCCAGGGGCTGAGGGAGGGCCACGTAGGCTGGAGACCAGGGTGCAACCAGGTGACAAGGGCAGAGACGGCATGCCAGGCAGAGGCAACAGCATCTGCCAGGGCCAAGAGGACCAGGCTGAGGGCCTACAGGCTGCCCTGTGCCATGTGGTGCTGGCTGCCCCTGGAGAGGCTGTGGGGGAGGGTGTCAGGTGCCATGAGCACGCAGGGACGGGAACCCCTGCAGGAACGCCCCCCCGCAGCCGTGCCTGGAGCTGTCCCCCCCCCCCCCCCCGGGAAACCTGCATTTCCCCAGAGCCAAGGGCTCTCCGATGGTGGACTATGAACAGGACGAGGCACGACGGAGCCCAGCTGCCCTTCTCGACCCACACCCTCCATGACCCCTCTCCCCGAGCTGGGTGCAGGGAGCCAGGCCAGGATGGGGACGGAGGTTCCGACTGGCCCCACCTAGGACCTGCTAGGTGACCCAGGGCCCGTCCGGCCCCTCTTGGGGACCTCAGTAGGGACCCAGCAGTCCCTGGGTGGAATGAGCAGAGAGGCTCAGACCAGCCCAAAACAACAGGCGGTGTTCTACAGCAGATGCCTCGAAACCAAGGACGATCGTAAAAATAAACAGGCAGATAGCTCACCCAATAATGGCTAGGTTGGCCTCGGGAGGCTGTGTCACCCTTCGGCAGCCCGGGCGTTTACAGGTACCCTACACCCCCACGATGCCCTTGTGCACAAACCCCAGGTCCAGAGATGCCAGCCCTCCACCCTGGTCCTACCCTGCCTGGGCCAGAAGCAGCGGACCTGGGTTTGATTCCCAGCCCTACCAACTGTATGCTGTGTGACCTGGGGCGTATTGCTAGCCTCTCTGGGCTTCCCCTTCCTCATGTGAACCGTGCTGTGTGGATCTCAAGCGTCCCGCAGGTGCCTGACCCACGGCAGATGCTCTTAGCACCTCGGCTGGGGACAGACTGGGCCTGCCCTCCGTGACTGCTCCCCCCCCCAACCCACCCCCGGCCCCTGGTGCAGACCAAGCTCGAACTCCAGGCAGCCCGGGGCTGAGGCCCGTCTCCCCACCTGCCCTGGGCCCCCACGTGGCAGGGCTGGAGGCAGCCAGGCAGCAGGACTGGTATCTGCAGTGCGGCTGGACAGCTACAGGACACACGGTGATGGGGGGCAGTTTGGAGAAGAGCCAAGAGGCTGGGACACGCCCACCCCCGCCAATGAGAGGCCTGGGGGCCCCGCGGGCATTGTGGGCCGCACAGCAGACACCCAGCGAGCAGTGAGTGGAAGCGGGGGGGGTGGGGGGGGGGGGGGGGGGGGGGGGGAGGGGAAGGCAGCAGCCTCCCGTCACTTGGTGGGGCCACAAGCCTGGGTGGAGAGGACGGGGGTCAGATGATTTGGGAACGCTGCTCATTCCCCGCCCTGGGAAGACTCCCAGGGTTTGAGAGCTTTGCAAAGGCCTGAGCGCCACGCGGGATGACCATGCAGGTGGGGAGACCCGGAGGCTCCGGCACTGTTATTATTATGCACCTTCCAGGTGGGGCCTCTGCAGGCTCATTCATTCATTCACTAAACAAATATCACACCCAGCGTCACCGGTGACAGCACTCAGGCTGCCAAACTCAAACGAAACCCCGGTTGACCAGCACCAGGGGCAGGGTGGGAATGACAGGGACAGCCTGGACCCAACAGGATAACTGGGTGGGCTTCCTAGAGGAGGTGTCAACCCTTCCTGGCTGGGAGGACCGGTGGAAATCAATTCCAGGCTGGTGCCCAGGGCGCCGAGTGGGTCGCCAGGGCCCAGGCTAGGCGGGAGGGCACTGAATGCCGGGGTGAGGGCCGGGCCTCACCCTGCAGAGCTTGGCAAGGCTCACTGAGGGTTCAGTCTGCCCAGGAGAAAAATGGATGCGGCCCGGCACCGGGCTGTCCCCGCGCTGGAGGAAGAGGCTGGAGCGGCCCCCACCCCTCCCCCACCAGCCCCACCCTCCAGACGCTCCCGCTGAGAAGGTTTCCGGTGGGTGGTGGCGGGGAGGCCTGGAAGAAGTAATGCGGGGTAGGGAGGGAGCAGGGAAAAGCTCCAGGCGGAGGAACAGCGGGGAGGGTGCATGGAGTGTCATCAGACAGTCGGGGTGCTGCAAGACTGGAGAGGGGCTCCCCCGCCCCCAGGCCCGCCTGAAGCCTCAGGTCCCTTCCAGGAAGGGTCGCTACCAAAAGCATCGCCCTTCACGCACATGCCTCCCTTGGAGGGTGTCAGCAAAGTTCTGGAAGGCCGGTGATGGGCCTCCCTCCCCAGGCACCCCCCTCCCCGGGCACCACCACCCTCCCCAGTCACCCCCACCCTCCCCCGGCCCTCCAGCCTGGGCCACACCTGCAGCAGGTGCTCTGGGCCTGAGCCCTCCTCCAAGGCTGGGGGAGCAGTTAGTGGTGCGGGAGCCGGGGAGGGAGGCCTACAAGGTCACCTCTGGCAGAAGCCTGCCTCCCAGTGAATTGGATCCAGGCTGAGGCCCTTGCGGCGTTCCAGGCCCTGTGAGGGTGGCTCCTGGCCTCAGCCTCCCAGGATGCTCACCCAGGCTTCCACACCTGCTGAGTCCACTGCCTTCTCCAGGAAGCCTTCCCTGATTCCACATTCCTGTGCCTCATTCAGCTGGGGGTCCATATGCCCCGCCCGGACACCCTGAAGGTCTCCGATGATCCGATCCATAGGGAAACCAGGGGTGAGTCCGGGGATGGTAGTCTGGGTCTAAATCGGACCCTGTCCCTGCTCAGTATGGGGCTCACCCCCTCCGCCCACCCCAGTCCTCAGTTTCCTCACCTGGAAAGTGGAAGGCCCAGGCCTGCAAGGCTGCTGGGTGGACGAGAACAGATCCCAGGTGGCCTGTAGGAGGCCTGAGGCCCCATGGAAACACCTGGCCAGTGCTCTCTTTGTGGGAGCGCCCACAGTGCAGGGTCAGCCCAGCCGGGGACAGACCCCAGGGCCCAGCCGGGTGACCCCAGTTTAGCTACCGAAGGCCCCTGTCTCTGTGTCCTGTGTCCTCATTTTCAAATAAGGTCCATGCCCCTTCCCGATAATAGGAGGAATCCAGATGTCCCTTTCCACTCCCTCCCCACCGCAGGGCCCCCAGGGGAGGGGGCAAGAGAGAGCCGGCCAATGACATGCCAAATGGAGAGGCCCCGGGGCCATGGGCTGGGCTCAGAGGGAGCCAATTTGGGCCCTTCGTGGTGAACTCCCCACTCCCAGAAGAGTGCAAGCTAAGCCCTCATGGATTCATTCACTCATCCACTCGACATTTCCTGAAGGTGACTGTGCAATTCCTCTGCGGGAATTCACAGACTAGCGGGGACGAGTGGCCCGGCAATGACAGAGCCCCAAAGAGGCCACAAACCTACTTAAGGCAACCAGGGAGGGCTCTCTGCAGGGAGAGACTCTGAACCGAAGACAGCCAGCATATGGACAGGACAATATATGCGGGATTATTTTAGTCACACGTCATAGAAAGTCAGTTCAAAATAATGTTAGCCGAACAGGGAGATTATAGCTTCATTGAACCAATGATTCCCAGGAGACTAGCTTCAGGCAGGGCTGGATCCAAGCACTTCAGCCAAGGCTCCTTAGGCCTTGGTCTCTGCACTTGGCCCCGCTTCCCCCTGCCCCCTCCGGGAGCCTTCTGTCAGAGACAGTTTGAGTCGCACAGCGTCCCTGGAGAAACGTCCAACCCCAGGGAGCAGAGAGCTGTCAGTCCAGTCCCAGGGCTGGTCATGATCGTGATCGTGATCGGCTAGGCAGGGCCATGGGGCCAAGGGTGATCAGTCACTGTAGCCCAGGGCAGCCCATCCCCGGGGTAACCTGGGTCTCAGTGTTTGAGCCTAGGCCTCCAAGAGCAAGGCCAGGGAACACAGCAGGACTGAGCCACTAAAGCACTTGATCCTGCAAATGGTGAAGGGAGACTGAGCCATCCTGCCCGGAGGTCTGCGAGGGACCTCCTCCTACCCTAGGAAGCACTGGTCCTGGGTCTCGCCCCAGCCCCCCACCCCCCAGGCTGTCCCCCTCACTCCTCTCTGCCCTGCTCCCTAGAAGAACCTTCTGGGGCAGTCCAGAGAGAGGCGAGTATTGCCGGTGTCAAAGACGTTCCAGAAGGTGCAGACATGTTCAGGCTTCAGAGCACTTCAGAGCTGGAGGTGCCCATTGTACAGATGGCAAGACTGAGGCTCGCAAGGGCCTGGGAGGTCCCGGGCAGGATGGAGGAACTCCTGGCCCTTCCTTCTGAGAACCTCACTTTCTCTAAGACAGGCAGGAGCAGAAAGAGGGAAAGAAGAGAGGACTGGGGTGGGGAGGCTCCCACAGAGCGAGGAACCAGCAAGGGAGAGAAAAGCCCCGGGTCTCCACCTCCTCCCTCCCGCGCACCTGCCTTTCGGTCCCACCCACGACCGGGACTCACACGTGGGGGCTGTGCAGAGAGCCCCCCCCCGCCCTTCTCCAAAGGGATCCCCCTTTTCTTACCCTTCACCTGTGCGCATCCTGGGCCCTGTCTCCCACCCCCCAGCCACCAAAACCCTCCGGGGCCCTTCCAGGGCCACCTCCTGACCACACCTCGGTGCTGCCCGAGGGGAGCTCTAATTCTGCCCACCTTACAGATGAGGAAACTGAGGTCTGTTCTCCGACGGAGCCATGCTCCAGTCCCCCCACCCTGCCGTGTGACTTCCCAACTGCACCCCGAGCCCCTGGAGAGCAGCCTCCATGTGTCCCCCACCTGCCTGCAGAAGTGCCTGAATGTGGGCAGGGGCAGCAGGTGGCACAAAGGTTCCAAGTCTTTGCCTCCAGGATAGTCGCCTTAGAAGAGTGTGCAGGCCCCAGCCCCGTGCCAGGCACGACGAGGACGTGGCCTCTGCCCGCCGGGCTCCAGCCAGCTGGCCCTGGCTATGAGGTCTGCTCCACCTCAGCCAGGCCCAGGACACCTGCCAGGAAGGAGGAGGGGACAGGACAGTGCCACACCCCTCGGGCTGGCTCCCCGCGACAGAGCCCTGCCTCCCCCCTCAGGCTGTGGAAGGCGTTAATGACCCCACTTAGCAGATGAAGAGAGCAAGGCTCTCTGAAGGGGCCAAGGTCCCGGGGCGGGGCGTGAGGGTGCGGCTGACCGGACTAGAACACCCCTCCGCCCCCAGCCCCTGGGTCTCTGGGACCCTCCTCTGCTGACTCACGGCCCCCAAGGCCCGTCCTGGAGGCCAGGTCTGTGCCTCCCCCCTCAGCCTGGGTGGGCGGGCCTGGGGCCAGACTGTCCCCACAGAGGAGCAGAACCTTCTCTCCTTTCCCCTCATTCCAGGCTATATTTAGAGGCCAAGCAGAGAGCGAGGCACGTGGGGAGTGGGTGCGGGCGCCTGCCGGCCGAGGGGCCGTTTGCCTGGTGCCCCTGGCCCCGCTCAGGACCAAGGGTCCAGCCATAGGCTTGCCCTAGGCAGACCCGGGTTCGGGTCCTGGCCTGGCCCTCCCACAGCCTCCATTTCCTCCAGTGTGAGTGCGGGAGGCTCAAGGGCCGGGAGGCACCCAGCTCTTCACAGCAGCCGACACCACGGATCGAATCCGCCCAGCAATAGCAGAGGAAGGGCCTGCTGTTCTGCGGGTGGTGCAGGCAGGGAGACTGAGGCTCAGAGAGGTTCATCAACAGACCCAGAGCGGCGGGTGGGGAGGGGAGACACCACCACTGCCAGAAGTCCTGTCTTCCGTGGTCAGGCCCAGCCCTGGCCGGCAGGCAGGGGGGCAGTGGGGAGGGCAGGGGGTGCTGAGAGGGTGCGAGGTGGGTGGGGCACTCTGCTGGGGGTCGTGCACCTGACCGGAGCAGCCTCGGGGGGGGGGGGGGGGGGAAGCTGGCCCAGTGGAGTCTCAAGGAGTAGCGGGAGATGAGGCAGTGAAGACCATGGGGGAAACTGAGGCCCAGAGAAGGAAGGTCCTTCGGAGGCCACACGGGGGAGGGAGGAGGACAGGGCAGCTTCTCCGCCCAGAATCCGCCAGCCCAGCTCCTTCCCTGCCCCAGAGAGGGGTGGATTCAGGAGGCCATTCCCCCCCCCCCCCCACCCCGACCCCAGCCTCTTCCCAGAAGGCCCACCTCCACAGGCCAAGCCCTGGGTCTGGCCCCCCACTGTTCGAACTCATGTTCAAAGCAAAATGAGTGGATGCCCTAGAGAGGAGTCATTAAAGAACCATGTGAGTTCATAGTCACTGTGAGAGGTGAGGCAGGGGAGTGGGGTGCACTGGGAGTGGGGGAGCAGGTCACGAGGGGGGTTTTTATCATACGGACAAAGACAGCCGGACTCACAGACACGAAAGGGGCAGAGATGGTGGATGTAGAAAGTCAGGGATCAGGGCTCAGTGTGTGACCATTGTCAGGGCTCAGCATGTCACCAGGGTCAGGGCTCAGCATTTGACCAGAGTCAGGGCTCAGTGTGTGACCTGGGGGCTGACTAAGTGGCTTAGCTGGTTGACCATCCAATTCTTGATTTCAGCTCAGGTCATGATCCCAGGGTCACGGGATCGAGCCCTGTGTCAGGCTCCGTGCTAAGGTGGAGCCTGCTTGGGATTCCCTCTCTCTCCCTCTGCCCCTCTCCCCGCTTGTGCTCTCTCTCTATATGTCTATATATAAAAAATTGTTTTTAGCTTAAAAAGATGTGAACTGAGTAAGGACTTAACGTGTGACCAAGATCAGGGCTCAGCATGTGCCCGGGGTCAGGGCTCACAGTATAACTAGGATCAGGGCTCGGAGCGTAATAGGGATTGAGGTGAATTGTGTCATTGGAGTCAAGATTTGGTGTGTGACCAGGAACAGAGCTCGGAGTAGGATCTGGATCAGGGCTCCAGTATGGCAGGATCAAGTTTCATCATGTCACGGGGATCATGGCTCAGCGTGTAACCAGTTTGGGCTCAGTGTGCGGCTGACATCAGGGCTCAGCTTTGTTTGGGATCAGGGTTCAGACTCCCGGAGCTGGGAATCACAGCGTGCTTTGCGGACATCTCTCCTCACGTGTCAGGCCTCCGGGGCATCCTGAGCACCTGTCGATCCCCCTATTGTGGGGGCGCCAGGCCCACCGCCCTGGCCTGGACCCTCCAGCACCTTGAGCTTGCTGGCCAGCAAGTGAGACTGGCCCTGGGGAGTTTCCTGGAAGGGCAGGATCCCCGGAGCCGGCATCATCCTGGGACTATCTCCCAGAGGAAATGTTCTGTAGTGTTTATTATTTGTCTCTGCCTGTGACACTAACTCGAACTTAGTGCAGACACATTGGAAAACCAGAAGGCATGTGGAAGGGAATCCAAAAAACTGTTTGCCGTGTGTCCCCGGGGCCAGCTCCCAGCAGGGCTCCAGCTTTGCCAAGGCTCAGTTTTTTTCAGAGTAGAGGGACAAGCTGGGCAGCATCCTTCTCCTTCTTGGGGACATTCCGGGGCCCCCCGCTGCCCTGAGACTCCAGGTTCCCAGCCCCATGCCCTGGCCTCATGGCCTGCCCTCGCTCCCCGTCATGTCATGCCCCTGGAAGGTCTCTCCCTGCCCTAGATGTCCCTCGTACTCTCTGTGCTCCCCGTCTGCCTGAGTTATCATTTGACAAACACATCCATCAACCCTGCGAGTTAGGGCCTGGGGGCACCAAACAGAGGGCAGCCCAGCCCAGAAGGACCGTGTGTGTGTGTGTGTGTGTGTGTGTGTGTGTGGTAGGTGTGGCCATGCACCTGGGCAGCACGTGACTCTTCCCAGCAGCCTTGGGGGTCAGCAGATGCCCAGGGTAGGGGTCCCAGAGGCAGAGGCACAGCCGGGTGACCCCAGGCAGGTGCGTACCTCTCTGAGCCCGAGGACAGTGGTGGCCGTCTGCCCTGCCCGGGCCTCCCCCCAGGCCACACCGGAGCCCGAGCCTTAGCTAGCAAGGACTCCTCTGCTGCGTCTGCCCCCCCCCAACACCCGCAGGCAGAACTCAGCACCCCCAGTCCGCAGGGCTGAAGCTGCCAGAGCAAGCCTGTTGCCCAAGGCCAGGCAGGCAACCAGAGCGAGTGGGCAATGTCCCGCCTGCTCACAGCAGATGCCACACTTGCGTCGGCCACCAGGTCAGTGGCGTGTCTTCCCTTCCCCTTCAGGAGGGGGAGGGCCCACTGCGCGCCCAGGATGTCCCACGTCCTCACCCTTCCTCCTGCTTCTCCCCAAAGCCCTCTCCTTTCTCCTGAAAAAGCCAGAAATGTCCTTATTTGGAGCATCAGCCCAGCCTGGGATGGGGGCGGGGGGCCTGTTAACCCTTCATGTATAAATA
The DNA here is from genome assembly GCF_027475565.1 of Acinonyx jubatus. NCBI lineage: Eukaryota > Metazoa > Chordata > Mammalia > Carnivora > Felidae > Acinonyx > Acinonyx jubatus. Next base: position 2,678,983 of record NC_069394.1, read on the forward strand.
GAGATAAATCTCAACAAGTTAAACACAGCCCCACAGGAACATAAACAGAGTGGGCGGCCCTTTACGGCTGCAGGGATCGCAGCGTTTATTTAACTAACACCCGCCCCACTGCTGCCGGGACCTGGCTCCGGGCTCAGGCCCCGGGGAGTCACCCTCAGCCAGCAAGGGTGCTCACATCTCAGGGCTGGGAGGGAAGCGGGGAGTCCAGGGGGCTGGCCCTTGGGCGAGGTTCCTTATGAGCACCCTAGCCCTGGCCATCGACCCCGCTACCAGCCTCGGAAGAGGTGAGAACAGATGGGTGGCCGGGAGGACCCGATCTGTGATGCAGGGGTGCGGGGGTGGGGGGCCAGCCAGGCGGGGCTGTCGCGGGCTGGGCTCCGTTGAGCAGAACTGTGGTGTATCCAGCAGCAGCTCACACTGTGGTTTTTCTAGCACAAACGAAGCGCTGGGTGCTGCTGGGGTGCTCAGTTAACCCTCCTGGCAGCTCCACAACGCCAGCCTGCGCAGGTTAGCACAGGAGGCACAGACAGGTTAAGTGACTTTCCCGAGGCCGCACAGCGAGTAAGGGAGGAGCCGGGACCCAGCCCGGTTTCGAACACCAAACACGGGGCCCCACAGCTTCCTGGTGCCACAGCCTTCCTCTTCCCTCTTGGTCCTAGGCCGGTCCTGCCCAGCCGGGGTTTCTACTTGCTGATGCCCGGAGAAGTAGGCCCAGAGCATTAACATTCCGCCCAAGCTCCGCCCTGGCAGGCGCCGGGGCCACATGGAGTGCAGGCATTTGAGGGCCAGGCCAGAAAAAGGCACAAAGCCGGGAAAGCTGGGGGCCTCGGTGGGCAGGCAAGCCGAGAGGGACCAGCCTCCGGGCGGGGCTCCAGGTGCCCAAAGGTCACCCACCCCGCTCCTTCCTTCCAGGCCCAGGGCGTGCGCTGGCCGCCGTCATGCCCGCCGCGTCTCCCACGGGGCCCTGGGCCCCCGCGGCCCCCAACGCCACGGCGGCGGCGGCGGCGGCGGCGGCGGCCAACGTCAGCGTGCCCGAGGTGCCCCTGTTCCACCTGTTCGCCCTGCTGGACGAGGAGCTGCACGCCGCCTTCCCGGGCCTGTGGCTGGCACTGATCGCGGTGCACGGAGTCATCTTCCTGGCGGGGCTGGTGCTCAACGGACTAGCGCTGTACGTCTTCTGCTGCCGCACGCAGGCCAAGACGCCCTCGGTCGTCTACACCATCAACCTGGTGGTGACCGACCTGCTGGTGGGGCTGTCCCTGCCCACGCGCTTCGCCGTCTTCTACGGCGCGCGCGGCTGCCTGCGCTGCGCCCTCCCCCACGTCTTCGGCTACTTCCTCAACATGCACTGCTCCATCCTGTTCCTCACCTGCATCTGCGTCGACCGCTACCTGGCCATCGTGCAGCCCGACGGCTCCCGCCGCTGGCGCCAGCCTGCCTGCGCCAGGGCCGTGTGCGCCTTCGTGTGGCTGGCGGCCGGCGCCGTGACCCTGTCCGTGCTGGGCGTGAGAGCCGGCGGCGGGCCTTGCTGCCGCGTCTTCGCGCTGACCGTCCTGGAGTTCCTGCTGCCCCTGCTGGTCATCAGCGTGTTCACGGGCCGCATCGTGTGCGCGCTGTCGCGGCCGGGCCTCCTGCGCCAGGGCCGCCAGCGCCGCGTGCGGGCCATGCAGCTGCTGCTGACCGTGCTCGTCATCTTCCTCGTCTGCTTCACGCCCTTCCACGCCCGCCAGGTGGCCGTGGCGCTGTGGCCCGAGGTGCCGAGCCACGCCAGCCTTGTGGCCTACCACGTGGCCGTGACCCTCAGCAGCCTCAACAGCTGCATGGACCCCATCGTCTACTGCTTTGTCACCAGCGGCTTCCAGGCCACCGTCCGAGGCCTCTTCCGCCGGCGCGGGGCGGAGCGCGAGCCCCACGGCAGCACCGTGGTCGGCATGCAGAGGAGCTCGCGAGTCTCGGGCCGCAAGCACATCCCGGACCCCGGCCCCGGCGCCTTCACCCAGGACCTGGCTAACGGGCCAGAGGCTTAGTGGGCAGGACTCTGCAAGGGGACCGAAGGCCAGGACTGGACTGGGCAGGCGGGGTCGAGGACGGCACAGACGTCCGCTTGCCCTGGGGGTGGGGGCGGGGGTGGGGCGGTGGGGGTGGGATCGGCTTCACCTGGATCGATTGGTGATGGCTGTGCCCGGCACGCTGCTCAGTGCCGTGGTTGATTAGCGATGTCTGCCGCGGCCCCGGAGTGGCCATCTAAGGCTGACCGTTTACCTACCGTCTGGGGTGTATGCTGCGTCCAGCAAAGACTCAGAGGGGTAGCCAGGAGCTGCTTCTCTCCTGGTGCACGTTCACCCTGTGAGGGATTCCTCAGAAACAGGGACAGAGATCTTTTGAGGTACTAGGAATTGCAGAGAGGTTCCCTTTCCTCTCTTCCCCCTCCCCATACCCACCCCCCTCCCCCCGCCCCCTCTGGCTTGGGCCGATGACGGCCTCCTCTGAGCCAGACGCCAGGATTGCCTCCACCTGCTTTCTGTTGAGCGGCCAAGCTCCCTGGGCCCTTTATAGACTGCTATAGGGGCAGGGGCCTGTTGGGCACCTTCAGGCACCAGGCCCCACCTCAGCCACAGCCACTGACATAGGGTGAGACGGACCCTGGGCCCCAGATCTGCCCTTCTTTACAGAGAGAAGTCCTACATGTCCAGTGGCTCCAGGCAGAGTACCTGGTCCCCCAAGTTCCCTCCCCTGGAGGGAGGCCCGCGTGGGAGGCAGGAAGGCCATTTATATCCCCATGTTACAGATGAGGAAACTGAGGTTCAAAGAGGGAAAGGCCTGGCCAGGGTCACGGAGTGAGTTCCAGGCACTGCAAGGCCAGCACTGTCTTTAGCAACCCTTCGTGGAGCCCCGTGTGGACGACTCCTCCTGCCCCAGGACATGTCAGCCCACAGCCTTCCTGCCGGAGGCCCAGGAAGTCCCGGGCTCCCACCCAGGGCTGCTTCCTGGGCCCGGATGCTTGAGCAGCAGAGAGCGTGGCCCCGACTGGGTGCCGGGCACAGTCCAGGAGCCTCTCTCCTGCTTGACTCAGAGCAGGAGCTGCAGGGACAGAGGAGGGACCTGGGAGCTGGCTGTCTGCCAAGAAGCACCTGGCAAGAGTGATGCTGACCCCAGGGTGGGTTTTCAGGCAGAGAAGCTCTAACAGCATCTGGTGCCTGGACCATCACGCAGTGGAGGAGGGAGGGCCAGTGTTTGCCCCAGTGCAGCACCACCTGCGGGCTCTCTTCCTGCAGGGGCAGCAGCCCCCGGTTCCCATTCTAATTCATGCTAAAGAGTGACTGACTGACACTAACTGACCGCTGTGCTTGGGGGTGGAGGAGTTGCAATCCTCCTGGAACAAGGCCTTCCTCTAGGAGGAGGGGTCTCTTAAGGTAGGTGAGCAAACGTGAATCTGGGAAAACTGGGACCAGGTCCCGCCCTGCCTCATGGCTTTGTCTCATTACTCCCCACCATCTATGGATAGAAGTGCCCATGGACAGCACTGGGGTCCAAATCCAGGAAGGTGTCTAAGCCCCCTCCCCTTGTCCCCGTGCCTGACATCCCAACATCCACCCTGGGTCTCTCAGGGACACCCAGGGTGCGGGGGAGCCCTCTGCCGCTCCAACTGGAGAGGGTGGCCACGTGTCTTCTGCAGCTGGGCCGGGATGGGGAGCTGCCCTTGCACCTCTGAGAGCTCAGTCTGCTGGCCCCCCCCCATGCAGAACTCTCTCTAGATGGGCCTCAGTTTCCCCCAGTCTCCACCGCAGCTGGAGGATAGGGGGCTGGGGAGTCACCCCCCAGGACCTTGTCTGGGTCCCCACAGCTCTCTCAGAGGCTTGATTCCCCCTCCTGACGTCTGGCTCCCTCCCACCCTGGCCTCTTTGTCAGGACTGAGGCCCAGGAGTCTCTGGAGGCAGACCCCGACTGTCCTTGTTCCCATAGGGACCCGGTGTGGGATCTCTGCACCCCCTCCCCGTGGCCTGCCTTCCCAGATTTTCAAGAAGCCCAAATGACATGAGATGGCGTGTGTATTTATATCTGATGTAAACGATCTCCTCAACGAGAGGTCCTCGTCTCCTGAATTAAACCTGTTTATTCCCTTCGTGCCCTCAGCTCAGCGAGCAGGGGGCAGGCAGCGGTTGCCGTGGGCTCGGACACACGCAGGGGCCCACCCGTGCCCTCACCCCACTCCCGCTCCCGTGGACAGGCAGGCCACGGTGGTGAGTGTGTGGGGAGCCCTCCGTCCTGCGGGCAGGTTTGGGGGCCCCGAGCCCTGGGAAGGGGGGGACGGAAGGGGCGCAGATGGCACAATTGTGGGCAGGCTGTGAGCACAGTAGCTGGGACCGGGGTGCAGACCAGCAGAACGATGGGTACTCGCCCCTTCCTGGTGCCAAACCTGCCTGTGCAGGGGGAGGGGGAGGATGTGGGCAGGGCAGCCAGCATGCCCGACAGCATGCCATCGTGTCACTGAGGTGCCGTCTAGGGGGGTGGGGGGGACGGGGGGCAGTTGGCAGACAGCTGAGCGGGAGGGGGGGCCACAGCACTGCCTGTGGGCTTACAAATTGCCACTGACTTAACCTGTTCTCTGAACCTGCCCAGAGGCCTGGGAGGTGGGGATTGTCATCCCCAGTTTGCAGATGGGGAAACGGAGGCTCTGGGCATCCAGGATGGGGCTCCATCCTGGGCCTCTGGGCACCCAGCTCCTGCCTCGCACGGCCTAGTCTCTGTCCTCTGCCCAGGGGAGCACTGGACGGGAAGAAGCGTGGCTGGATGGGGCTCATCACTCTGCTGTCTGGCACCCTCTGAGGCCGGAGGCGGCTGGAGGTAAATATTAGGGCCTGTTTAGATTAAAGTCCATTAATAGCAGAAAATGTCTCTGCGGCGCCTGCCCCCAGCTTCCTGGGGGCCTCTGGTGCCTGAGGCAGGCGTGGAGGGCCCTGTGGGTGATGGATGTCCCCCCTGACGCCCGGGATCAGACCCTGCACTCCTGGGCCCTCTGCCTTCTCCCCTCCCTCCCCTCCTCTGGAGGCAGCACACCCCCACCAACCCACCGACAGGGTCTGTGCACCCAATTCACAGAGGAGGAAACTGAGGCTTAGAGCTGTAATGGAGCTAGCATTCTCCACCCAATCCTGCCTGGTTCCGGGGCCAAGGCCACCCCCACCCTCTGACCGTGGCAGGAGCCAGGAAAGCTGTGAAAGGAGGGTGTGGCCTGGCACGGGAGGGAGGAGGAGAGCCGGCCAAAAAGTGGACCGGAGAGGGAAAGAGGGGGGGCAGGCCTGGGGAAACAGCTCGCCCAGCCTCACTCTCCCTGCCGTTTCCCTGGGTCGTGTCACCACGCTGCCCCCCATTTCCACGTGACCACCTGCCCCTCGGAGCCTCCCCAGACCTCCCCGTCAGGCCCCTCCCCCACGCTGGCAGCCTCTCCCCCATCGGGCTCCCTTTTTTTTCAGTGTCTGCCCAGCACCAGCCGGGACTGTCCACCTCTCAGGTCCCTTCCCCTCCTCTGGCCCTGGGGCCAGCCTGCCGGAATCCCTACCATGCCTCCCTAGGACAGACCACATGGCCCAGCCGTCCCTCAGGACGGGGCCCCTCCCCGACCATCAGGCTTGGCCACTTGCTGAGCCCTCAGGGACACTGCAGCCCCCACCCCCTTCCTGGGAGTCCAAAGCCTGGTGGCACAGCTGGGGTGCTCCGCGTCCTCTGCCGCTGCAAGTGGGACCAGCCAGGCAGGGGCATCCAGGAGGGCTTTCTGGAAGAGGAAGCTCCGGGCCCTTCCCTCCCCGTCCTCACCTGGCCCACCTGGCTCCCCCCCCACTCCTGGCTGGGCCTCTCCTTGAGGTTGTGGTACCGGGAGCTTTTCAAGCATCGAGTACCCCGGAGCCTCGGCAGGCTGGTGGGGCCAGGACATTTCACCCCCATGTTGCAGATGAAGAGCCTGAGGCCCAGCGGGTGAGGGTTCACAAGCCCCACACACTGGGACCACGCTCAGTGCTCTGAGCCCAGCTCTCCGCCCCCCCCAACCCCCGCACCAGCTCCGGGCCCCCTCTCAGCCTCGGCCCCACTGTCCGTGAGCAGGAGCCTCCCGCCCAGGCAGCAGGTGCCCCAGGCCAGACACGGCCCTGGCCCTGCTCCAGAGGCGGCGGCGTAGGAGGAGCTGGGGAGCCTGGCAAGGTAGGGGTCCCTCTGAGTGCTGCATCCCTGCCCCTCTCTGGGCCTCTAACTCCTCAGCTGTGATCCGGCTTCCCAGCCTGGGGTTAGTTAGATCCTGGGGTCTAGTTAACAGAAAGGACTTAAATGGGAGAAGCACTGTATGTGTTTATAAACTACCCCCCCCCAACTGCCCCTCAGATTCCAGGCCGTGACTGGGGAGAGGGGATGTGCCGAGCAGAGAGGTGGCTCACAAGGCATGGAGTCCCCAGTCGTATTCCAAGCCAGGAAGGCCTTCCCAGGGTGCCATATGCCAGAGTGAGGGCTCCAACGGGGGTCCCAGACAGAAGTGGGGTGGGGGGCACAAGCGTGGCGGGAGGGGTGAGCCAGGGCACGGTCAGCTGTCCTGCACTGAATTATCAGGACCCAGGCGCGCGTCCGTCCCCAGCGTGTCACGGGGTGCCACAGACCTTCATGTCTGGGGACTGTGGGGGACAAAGCGCATCTGACCCCCTCTGCGCCCCAAGCGTCCAGGCTGTAGCAGTGGCTTCTGAGACCTGCTTCACGGAGGGGCCCTGGGACCTGTGAGGGTCTTCCCGCCCCACCCACCCTATGGGCACCTCTGGTGGCATCAGGGGTCAGGGGTGGTTAAAGGTCAAGCTTAGTCTGTCGGGGGTGAGGCCCAGGGGTCTGAGCCCTGCTCCCACCTGTCCTCTCCAGAGCAAGGCCACGCGGGCAGGTATGGGAGCAGCTCCCGAGGCCCGAGCACTAGAGGCCCACGCGGAGGGTGTCACAGCCCAGCCCAGGCCAGGACATGTCTCCCGGGTCAGGGCCCAGGCAGGCGACCCGCGTCCCAGCGGGGCCAGGTCCCTTCGGCCACATCAGCTTCCCCAACCTTGCGTGAGTCATGTGCCGTTCTGGCTCAGTTTCCTCTTCTGTCAAGGGGGTAATTGACGCCCTCTACCTTTAGGTGCAGTTGTGAGAATGAAACGCTAACGTGTGTGTTATGTGTGCGTGTGTGTGTGTATACGTGTGTGCTGTGTTATGTGTTTGTACATGTGCGTGTACACGTGTGTGTGTTGTGTGTTTATGCACGTGCATGTTACATGTGTGCTGCATGTGTGTATATGCGTGTGCACGTATTTGTATAGTGTGTGTGTGTGTGTGTGTGAGTGTTGTGTGTCTACGTGTATGTGCGTAACTGCATGTATGTGTGTGCTCGTTTCTTCCCATGGTGCTCAGCACTCCCCGACTAGTGATTAAATTGAGCTCATGAAGGACGTAAGGCCTCCCCCAGGAAGGCTCCAGCACATTCTTTCACTCCACAGCGTCCTGTCCCTTCCCTGCGCCACAGGTAATCTGCGGGTTTCTCTCCCTACAGGACACCTGCCCTGCCCCCCGCCCCCCGCCCCCATTCTTCTGGGTTAAGCCCTATCTTTGAGCCTCCCTGGGACACGCACACATGGTAGGCAGGGGAGCAGTGAGAAAGGCTCAGGGCTCAGGGGGCACATCCTGGGCTCAGGCCTGGGGGCGGGATTCCCCCCTCGGTTCTGCCAGGGGTCTTGAGTGAGCCCCTCCCAGACTGGCCCCAGCTCCTCCAGTGGATCCGCTGGGAACGCCAGAGGGACAAGTGTGTATGGGGCCCCGGGCCACCAGGTGGCGCTGCTGGCCCGGGAGAGGCAGCCGAGGTGTCCACCACCCGCCGGACCGGGGCGGGCCAGCAGCGGCCCTCCGGATTCACCTCTGCCACCTGACCTTCAGAGGGACGGCCCCAGAGTCGGCAACACTGGAAGGCTGCCTGGAGGGGCTGCAGCTTCCTGACCCAGCCGGGGAGAAGCTTGGCACTGAGTCGAGAAGCCCCTGGTCCCTCTGACTCGGGCACCTTCCAGGAAGCCCCTCGCCCCGGTCCCCGATCTCCCTACCTAACACAGGGGAGGCTAGGCGAGGGGGCCACAGAGGGGACAGGGTGGCTGCTGAGCCAGCACCTCCCCACGTCCCCCCACAGGGATAGGGCTGTGTCTCTAGGACACGCAGGGTGGGAGGCTCTGTGGGCCTGGCCCCCGTTCCCCAGACACGGCGTCCTCTCCCTGCTACACAGCCTGCATCCCGCCCGTGATTCAGGGGAGCTGAACCTCCTAAGACCATACGTGGTCCCCAGGCCAGGAGCCTCATTCACTATCTCGTGAGTCCAGAGAGGGTCAGACAGCTGCCCTGAGTCACACAGCCTGGCAGTGGAGCCCGCTGTGTGGGCGGGAGAGAGAAACACACCCGAAGGCTGGGATGTCCTGACAAGCAGTACTGTGCTTTTCCAACCGCAGCGTTGGCAATGCCCCAAAGCCAGGCCGCGAGGAAGCGGGAGACAGACAGACGGATGCCGGGGGAGACTGGACTGGATATAAGTTACTCAGGGCTCCCCGGCCTCTCCAGTCAGGCGGAGGGGGACAGACCCCTGTCTACTGGACCCAGGGAGACAGCACCCGGCAGCCCCCGGCCCGGCAGCCCCCGGCCCGACAGCCGGGCTGGCACAGTCTCCGTCCGCCCACCACCCGTCCACACCGCGGTCCGCACTGGGCCGGGCAGCAGCCCCCGCCTCAGCTCAGCTGTGGAGGGCAGCCTGGCCCGAGTGGGACAGGCACAAGGCCAGCTCCGGCCAGCTCTGCCCAGCGCCTGGATTCCTGGAGAGGCCCGCTAGCTCCTTAGGTTGTCGCAATGAAAATGCAGGGAGAGGGGCACACCTTGAACTTACGACCACTCACCCGTCGGTGAGAATGGTCCGTCGATCAGTCATTCAACAAGCATTTACGGGGACCTGCTCTGCCGCCTGGCGTAAAATTGGAGGATGCCGCAAGGAGTGAGGCACAGTCCCCGCCTCGTTCCCTGTCTCTAATCCAGCGTGGCAAGGTCCTGGCAGCGGTCCACACTGCCGGAGGGCTGGGGCAGGCTTTCCAGAGGAAGTCACGCTTAGCTGGGTTTTGAAGGATGAATAGGAGTTTCCCTCTCAGAGAAACAAGTGAGGGCATCTCCAGCAGCAGACGCTGTGGGGGTCGAGGCTCGGAGGTATGGAGGTGCAGGCCAGCGACGGCAAGCCCGGGGGCCAAAAGCCTGGCCGAAAGTCAGAGGGACCTCAGGCAGGTCACTTCTCTCTCTCTGGCCCTCAGTTCCCTTGTCTATAGAATGAGGATAAAACACCACCTCCCAATGAGATAATGGCTGTGGAAAGTGCCAGGCAAACGCTAATGTTCCCTATTTAATTTTCCATGTTCTTTTTTTGAGCCCAGGGTTATTTCTGTCCACACTTAGCTATTTCCAGGCCCAGGGCTCGTCCTTTCCCACAGAGGACTCCCCCCCTCCCAGGCCACAGTGGGAGGACGGGTAGGGGGCACGAGGCACAGAGACAGAATCCGTCTTCCAGTGAGAGCAGCACGGACCCCCTGGATGGGGCAGGGGCAGGCCAAGCCCTCCCCTCCCCTCCCCTCCCCGGGGAGGCCAGGGGCACACACACAGCTCCGGTTCCAAGCCCCCTTTTCCAGCTGAAGTGGGACCGAGTCCCAAAAGATGTCAGGGGAAGGGGACAAGAAGCATTTACCCACATGAATGATCTCATCGCTGCCTGCTGGGAAACCGCCCCGCTGCTGCTGCCCGGCCCGCAGATGAGCCTCCCCGTTGCCATGGTGACAGCCCTGGTGGGCCCCGCGGCCCCTCCCTGGCCACCCCGCACCCACCTCGCCCCCTACTTCGTCACCTATCCGGAGGGCTGACCCAGGGGCGTTGGCTCACGGAGGACAAGGCCGGCAGGCGAGGGAGGGCTGGGGTGCAGGGTGTCACAGCTCCTCCGGCAAGCCAGCCCTCTGGGGTCCTCCTGGAACCAGAGGGGACCCTCAGGGGCCTCCATCCTCCTACAGGCTCTCTGCTGCTGACCAAGAAGCCCGGGCAGCCTCCCCCACCCCTCTGGAGAGAGACCCAGACCCTGCCACCTCTCCCCGCTCTGAGACCCTCCCCGTAGGGCATGCCTGGGGGGCCCTCCCTGGGGGACCCTCCCCGCAGGATCCTCCTTTCCAGACCCTTCCCAGCTGTCTAGGGGCCTTGCCGGGGTGGGGGTGGGGTGTCAGGGAAAGCCTGTGGATGTAGAGGGGGCGCAGGACGGGAGGCCAGGAGGGAGGGAGGGTTTGAGATTGACACTGTTTGCAGGAGGTGGGGGCCAACAGACCTCGCCTCAGCGTGTGGTGGCAGCTGCCCCAGGCCCTGGCGGGGCTGCTGAGGCTCTATGGGTATGTCCGCCCTTGGGGAGCATGGGGTGGGGACCTGTGTCCTGCTCAGGACCCTGTCTCCGGGAGCCTAGGAAGCTTCGTGTGGGACAATCTTCGGACTGAACGGTTCTGGCCACTTGGGATTGTAGACCCTGCCAATTTGGGAACCTCAGGCAGGAAGGTCACCTGCAGAATGTCTCCTGAGCTCCTGCAGCCTGCAGGGCCCTGGCACATCCCTGGCCGACTCCTCGCCAGCCCGGCCCGCTGGGGGCAGGAGCCACCACGTCCAGGCGCCCAGGCCCCCGGGGGAGGACCGGCCTGGAGCACAGAACAGGAGAGAGCACAGCAAGGACCCCAGAAAGAGGAGTTCAGACCCCAGCTCCGACCCGCACTGGCCCTGGGCTCCAGACCGACCGTCCACTCCTTGCTTCCGCTGACGGGTCACCGCAGCCACGGGAGGAGACAGCCCGGACGACAGTCGGCCGGCTGGCGAGCAGGGAAACCACCACGCTGTGAAGTGTCAGCCATGAAAAGGCACGGAGGAGCCCTGACAGGTGCCACAGGAGGGCCAACCCGGAGACCGTGAGGCTGCGTGACAGCGTATCTGTGGCCAGACACAAAAGGCCACAGAGCTCGTGGTTCCGTTTCTGTGTCACGTCCAGAACAGGCGAATCCGCGGAGACGGAGCTCACAGGAGAGGTTGCCAGAGGCTGCGGGGAGGGAACGGGTGGCCGCTTGCCGGGCCGGGGGCGTCCTTTTCGGGGGTGTGGAGATGCTCTGGAATGAGACGGAGGTGGCCGCTGACTTGTTCACTTTAGCATGGTTAATTTTGTGTTATGCGAACTTCACCTCAATAAAAAACCTATTGAAAAAGTCCCTAAGCATCAGGGGTGACAATAGGGGCGCCTGGGGGGCTCAGTCGGTCCAACGTCCGACTTCGGCTCAGGTCGTGATCTCGCGGTCCGTGAGTTTGAGCCCCGTGTCGGGCCCTGTGCTGACGGCTGGGAGCCTGGAGCCTGCTTCCGATTCTGTGTGTCCCTCTCTCTCTCTGCCCCTCTCCCGTTCATGCTCTGTCTCTCTCTGTCTCTCAAAAATGAATAAATGCTTCAAAAAATGCTTTTAATAATAAAAATTAATTAATTAATTACTTAAAAGCAGGGGTGACGACAGCCCACAGGATGGTTGAAGGGATTAACCAAAAGTTAAGCCAAGTGGCTTGCTCACTGAGGCGAGAGGAACACGGACCACCCCAGGGCATCACGGAGAGTGCTGTCACAGGGACCCTCCCCGTTGGCTCTGGAGGTTTCGGGGAGATCCCAAAGGATCCTAGAGACTGGCCAGTGGACTCCACTGACTTCTGGCATCACCCCCACCCCTGCCATCCCGTAGGGTCCCCAGTGCCTCTAGGGCAGGCAATGCCATGGGCAGTTTGCCTTCAGAAGAGCCTGGGTGTGGCCTGGCAGGGTGGGGGGGGCGGGGTCACAGGCCCATGCCTGTCTGACCCCAAGCCCACCCATCTCAGTTGGCCATGCCTGTGGGTGGCGGCCAGCCAAGGGCTCCCAGTGTCTGCCACTGAGGGTTCTAGGATGGGCCTGACCTCGCCTTGCTCCGTATGGCCAGCTTCTGGCCCCGGAAAACCTGTCTCAGTCTCCTGTGAGACTGTGGTGTAGCACATTCCTATTCCACAAATTCATCGGGTTGAAACGACGCGCGCATGTTCTCGTCTCCCGGGCGTGGAGGTCAGATTCCTGAGGTCAAGGCCAGCAGGACAGGTTCTTTCACAGGCTCCGGGGGCGAATGCCCTGCCTCTTCCAGTCCCTCGGGTACCTCCACTCCCCCGCGTCTTGGACCGCACTCTGCCTTTGCCCCTTCCGGCAGGGAAAGCGCCAGCTCCCTCGGGGCCCACGCAAGCCCAGAACCCTGCCCTCCCGCTCACCCCGGGCCCAGCACACTCCCTCCCCGGCCTGCTGCTCCCTGGGCCCGGCTCTGCGTGGCCAGGCTCCCCTGTCCCAGGGCCGGGCACAGGGTCTGGCGCCCAGCACACCCTAGGGACATCGACCAGGTGTCTTCCCGGCACGCACCCTAGTGCCCTTGACCCCACCTTGGCAGAGCCTTCTTGTGTTCCAAGGCCTCAGCCCGGCCAACCACTCAAATAAATTAATGTTCCCATGGCCGTTGACTCATGGATGAGAACCAAGGCCCCTGCCAACGGCCGCCGGCCCGTGGCCTGCCAGGGAACAGCCCTTTGCCCAGTGACCATAGTGCCGCAAGCAGGAAGAGCCACCGGCCGCCTGCATCGGTGCTGCATCGGCGCCTACCTGATAGAGTCTAGGGGCTCCGTGCCCAGGGCCGTCTGCGATCCTGGTCAAGCCCTGTGAGGAGGCAGGACAGGAAGGTGAGGCAGAGCAGGGGAGGAGCCCAAGGGTTCAAGTTCTCTCCCGGCTCTGCCCCTGGAGGAGCCAGAATGCCACCACTAACCTGGAGGCTGCTTCCTGGCCCCAACTGGTGCCTGCTCCCACCCCCCTCCCCACTCCCACCCACGTCCCATCCCCCCATTGCAAGGGCAGCTTCAGCTCGGTCTTCTGGGCCTGGGGTGCCCTCGAGGACGCACTATGGTTCTTCATCTTAAAAAAGCTCAGGAAGGGGGCACCTGGGTGGCTCAGTCCTAAGTGTCTGACTCCTGGTTTCAGCTCAGGTCATGTTCTCATGGTTCCTGAGATCGAGCCCCACATCGGGCTCTGCACTGAGAGCATGGAGCCTGCCCGGGATTCTCTCTCTCTCTCCCTCTGCCACTGCCCTGCTTGCACACATGCACGCATGCACACATGTGCGTGTATTCTCTAAGTAAGTGAACCTAAAAAAAAAAAAAAGAAAAAAACCCAGGAGACATGTAGCCCCCAGACCCCCAAGCCAGGGGACCTTGGGGACCCCGCGGTCCAGGAGACTGAAACCCACGTGAGGAATTGGCGAGAAAGACAGAACAAGATTCCCCAGCCCTGGACAGCGCCTAGGCTCCGTGTCCCCCTGCCCTCGAGGGCCTCGCAGCTGGATGGGCCTGGGCCTGCAGCCCTCCCTGGGCTGGAAGGGGGAGCTGGGTGAGCAGAAGGCCCAGCACGGTCCGGTCCGTATGCTCAGCGGTGGCAGGGGTGAGGTTTGCGGGGGGCGGGAGCAGGCAGAGGGGCTCCAGGCAGCCTTTCGGGGATGCTGGGGGCTGGTCAACCTGTAGCTCAGACCCCACTCTGGGCCTCGGCAGTGCCCACGCTGAGCCCACGTCTCCCCGTCTATGAAGCAGGTGGAACCACACCTTGCACACAAGGGCTCCCGGGTTTCGGTGACAGGGACAATCAGGGCCCGTCGCACAGCGGGTCAGCCCCAAAGGTGCAGCTGGGGGATTGGAACCCAGCTCCGGCTGGCCCCAGAGCCCACCCTCTGCCTCTCCCCACCCTGAGCTGGAGGCAGGAGACCGGTGAGGCCACCCAGGCCACCCAGACCAGGACCCAGGGACCTGGGTCTTCCAGCACATTTTGCAGGCTGACGAGGGGATATTAAAAAGTTCACGTTCTGTGACATTCTTCAGGGCACGCCTCCCATTTTGACCAGGACTTGAGACCTACAATAGCAGGCCGAGTTTACCAACGTCTGACAGCGTTATTTTTAGCAAACTCTGTGCGATCGCCTTTCGAATCCAAAGCTCCCGGGCATTCCACAGCAGAGACAGTGGGACCCAGAAAAGAGAGGGCAGGGCGTGGTGTCTCTCTCCTCAACAAGGTGTGACTCGGGGCACAACAACGTCACCTACGAGCGGAGAGTGGACAAACCAGGACTGGGAGAGGCTGGGAGGGAAGCGATGTTATCGGTGTTATCGGTGCTGCTGAGATGTTAATTACAGACTTCTCCATTGTTCGCCCGTCTGAGGGTGCTCGGTATCTCCTTTGGGCTCACCTCTGCTCTGCCCAGGCAAGCCTCGCTCAGAGGGCAGGAGGGGGGAGCTGTTTCCTAGGTGGAAACCGCGAGTAAACAGGCGCCGGCACGCGTGGGCCTCAGGAAATTCTGCCAACGACCAGCTGGACTCTTGGGCCCGAGAGTCCTCGCCCTTGGCTTACGCCGTCGCCTCTCGTTGCAAAAACAGAAAAGCTCCCGGGAGGGTCACGGAAGCCCCCCGGCGTGCTAGTGATGACACCGTGATGCCCTGGGGACCGCGCTGGGGAGCTCTGAGCGAGGTCTGAGCCCGGAGCCCGCAGTACAAGGAAGAAGCTGCCTTGATCGGGTTGTCACCCCAAGGCTGAAGCCAGATCCGGGACGCTGCCTCCCGCCATTGCGCTCAGCTTCTTCTGCTGTGTGACCCGGGGTGCACTGGTACCCTCCCTGGGCTCAGCTTGCTCCCTGAAGGAAAAGAGTAGGCCTTGGGGATGTGTGTTACAGCCAGTCGGCCCCCTGTCGCAGGGACTCAGGCCAGTTCCTTCTGGCCAGCGCAGGAGGAGGAGGGGACTGCCTGCCTGATGCAGCTTTCCCTGATCTCCCCCACGCTCTACCCCAGTGACTTCTACTGCTGCGCCGTGCCTTTGCACTTGCCGTTCCCTCTGCCTCACATGCCTTTCCCCTGATGAAAGGGGAAAGCTTCCCCTTTCCCCTTACTCAGCCATCTTGTCTGGGGAGCTTTCTCCCACTCCGGGCCTCTCTGACCGGAGACAGCTCCCGTGTCCCAAGCAACCACGGCACCTTGTCCTCGCCTCCATTACAACTTTGGACCTGCTGGATGGTCACCAACCAGGTTCACGCTCGTCTCTCCCAGAGCCCTGTGAGGTCCAAGGGTATGGGCCCACATCTGATGTGTCTTGCTCCCACACGGTTGACACAGGGCCTAAACACAGGAACTGTTCACGAAGGCTCAGGGACAGAGTGTGGAAGGAAGGTTCCGGCGTGTGCTCCCGGGTGAAGATGCCCCAAGTAGGGATGTGGGTTCAGGCTATAGACAGTGTGGACACCATTCCCATGCTAATCTTTTGTCATCTCCACAAGACTCCTGGGCAGGGGCTATTATCTTATCCCGTGCTACAAATAGGGAAACCGAGGCCCGGTGGTGACAGGATCCGCCCAAGGTCACATCAGGTGTCACGCCCACTGGACCACAGGACACTTCACACCCTCTCCTGGCCCCACTCCCCAGCACCAAGTCGACAGACTGGACTCACACTTTCTCGGAGGACCACTGCCCCAGCCCAGCCCAGCCCAGCCCAGCCCAGCCCTCTGTGCTGCAGCTTCTGGTCTCTCTATGCAAAGTTGGCATATGGGTGTTCAGGTACATGTGAGCACACACGTGCATATGCTTCCCGGGTGCCCCGAGCACTCCCTCCAGCTGAGTCTGCCCACATCACGGCCCAGGTGTACGCGTGAGGGCTGAGACTGGGGAGGCAGCCAGAAGAATCTGTGGGCAGGGCTGGGTCAGGCAAGTACCTGGGCAAGGCAGCTGACCCAGTGGAAAGGGCTCAGACTCTGAGCGGGAACTCGTGCCGTAATCCCCGTGCCGAGATCCTTGCCGGCAAGGGGTTACAGACACGGGTCCGAGGAAAACAGCCAAAGCACGGCTGCCCCTGCCCCGCAGGGTCTCAGGGAGCATGCACCCATGGGGGGGAGGATCTAGCCTCCTGTCCCACCTGTGCCGACTGGAGATGACTTCTCTGAGATATCTAGCTAGCTTTAGGGAGTGCTCTGATCTTAACTTGCTGGGCCCTGATCCTGGTACACACCGAATCCTCGTGTCGGTCACATACTGAGCCCTGATTCCAGTCACACACTGGCTATGATCTTGGTATATACGATGAACCCCGATCTCGGTCACACACTGAGCCTTGATCCCCGTCACAGGCCAAGCTTTGATCCTGGTCACGCTCTGAGCCTTGACCCTGCTCACAAACCCACTGGCCAGAACTGCTCACAAACCCACTGGCCAGAGCCGCTCACGTGGTCCGGCCGGTTCAGGGATAGGGGAGGGGTAGAGGGGAGATGCCATCCTTCTGGGCCTCGAAGAGAGGAGAACTGGGTCTCTTTTGAGGGGCTATGCCCTTGAGCCCCAGGGTCTGTATCTGCTCCAAGGAGCCTTGTTCTAATTCACAGGGAGGGCTTTAAACCTGGAGGTGGGCCCTGACACAGCCCCCCAAACGCCCAGGACAAAGTGGCCTCCTAGAACTCCACTCACCGCTCTGTGCCCTCCCCCTTGCTAGAAATCAACATAAAGTCTAGTGCAACTACTTATCATCAACCTAAATAAATAGGCTCTAGCAGGATTTCCCCACTGAATTCCCACACCTTATTTTGTAATGATATCTTAGTACCCCATTTGATAGAGGGGGACACTGAGACTCAGAGAGGTGAAGTAACTTGCCCGAGGGTCCGCAGCTCACCATCCATGTTGTTTCTGCCACCCAGGAGCTCAGTGACCTTGGGCAAGTAACCTAACCTCCCTGAACTGCTTTCCTACTCTGTAAATGGGATGTCGAGAGGATTTGTTTTCTGCATAAATCAGAGATAATGCAAAACAAAAAACAAAACCCTCAGAACAAAGCTGGCCACACAGGACCGTTAATAAGCGTCAGCTGCTCACGAACGTCTGCCCAACACGGGAAAATCCAGGAGTGTCATAGGATCAAAGCCAAGTGACCCCAGGGATGGGGTTTCAGGTGCTATGACTGCATTCAGGGGAAGGGGAAGCCCCCACAAAGGCCCCTGAGGCCCATGTCATGGCCCCCACTGTCTGGTAGGTTACCAGGAAGCTGGTTAACGAGATTATGAGGCCCTCAGGACAGGTCTCCCTCTTCCCACCCTTCTTATTAGACCAAGCGCTGCCCTCTGCTTCAGGAATTCATAATGAATTCTCATTTCTGCTACGCACTGGCCTGTCTCCCAGAGTGGCATGCCACCTGCCCGTCCCCCTCGACACCTCCGTCCAGAAGCCGGGCTGTGGACATCATCACAGCCCAATGACCCCTCTTAACCACAGAGCCCTGACACTGAGACCAGAGCAGGTGCCAGCTCAGAGCCCACTTGTTCCTCATCCTACCTCCAGGCCCCCTTGCTTTGTCCCCATGCCTGGTCATGACCATTCAGGTCCTCTGCAGAGCCCCTGCCAAGCCGGCAGGTGGGTGCCATTCCCCTGCTATCACGGACGGGAGAAACAAAGCTCAGAGGGTGAAGGAAGTGCCCCTGGCCACACAGGCACAGGAGGAAAGGTCCATGGGGCTCCTTCTCCTTCCCTAAACTCTGAGCCGGTTCTGCCTGTGCCCACAGCCTGGCTGCAGCACAGCCTGTCCGCGATCGGCCAGAGCCCCGATCCCCATCTCCCTGTCCAACGCGGGCCATGCAGACCGAGCAAGCGCTTCTCCGGTGGGTGATGGGTGGATCCATTCTCCACTTCCTCTTCTCCAAAGGGCCAGTCTGGCGACAGACTGCTAGGATAGGGGAATGAAAATGGAATAAAGTCCGATGCATTTGAAGTTGGACGCAAAAATCCCAGCCCGCAGAGGTTGGGTGGAGCAGGGAGGACAGTGGGGAGGGCGGGGTGACACATGCCTGTGCATCAGCCGAGCGCATGAAGCCCGACGTGTAGCATGAATTCTGGAACTTGAGGCGGACAGCGGGTCCTGGAGAATAACCCCCAGCCCGCCATCGCGCTCCCCTCCAGCCCACGGGCCGCTCAGGCTTTGGCTCCTCCCCACCGCGATCCACCTGTGCCCGCAGGTGATTTTTTTTTTTTTAACCCCCCTACTCCCAACTTAATTCTCAACGAGCAGCTAAAAGACTAAGGCGTCTGGAGAGTCAGAGGATACTAGCTCCCTCGAGGACTAGAGAAGGATTCCGGGCGCCCCGTGACTCAGTGGCCCCACGGACAGACACCGTAGAGGGTGCGCCGCCTGCGGGCAGGGCTCCCGGTGCCGGGCATGCGCAGAGGGCGCACCGCCCGCAGGTCGGCTCCCAGGGCGGGGCATGCGCAGAGGGCGCACGGCCTGCCGGGGCTGGGCATGCGCAGAGGGTGCACCTCCTGCGGGCGGGGCTCCAGGGCTGAGCATGCGCAAGGCCTCCTCTCAGACCCACCAATCAGAGCCGGCGGCGGGGGCGGCCGGCCCGCTGCACCCGGGAGAGTGCCCTCCACGTGCGAGAAGGCGCCGGGTGGGGAGGAAGCGTCCCCCGCCCCGCACACACCATCCCTCTCGGCCAACCTGGCAGGAGACCTGGAAGGGCATTTCCTCGTGCATGCCACAGCCACCCACTTCTGTCTGTCCCTCTGCTCCTGTCCGAGCTGTCTCCCAGGACCCCGGCTCATCTAGACCAGAGCACACCACCCCAGCTTAGCCCTCTTCCACGGCTCCCGACACCCCCCGCCCTTGCAGTGGCCCTGCCCTTGTCCTCGGCCTCCTCAGGCTGCACAGCAACTGCGGCGGGACATTCGCACTTGCGCCCGATCCCTTGCCCACCCCCCACCTCCCTAGCCCACCTACTTCCTCATGCTTCTTTCAGTTCTCAGTAGTCACTTCTCTGTCCCCCATCCCTCTGCTCTTTGCCCTCCTGATGCCAGCTGGCTCTGAAGGATTGACGACAGTCGCAGCGAGGCATTTACTATCCTTTTAAGTGATTAACGTCTGCCCCCCCCCCCCCCCCCCCGCTGTCAGCTCCAAGAAAGCAGGGCTTTGTCTCTTGTTCCCAACTAAACCCTCAGTGCCTCGCACGGCCCCTGGCACATAATAGGTGCTCAATGAATGCTTGTGGAGGGAGAGAAGGAAAGAGAGAGATGGGCACACCAAGGTCGGGCATCGTGGACTAGTTGCAGTACCCAGAGTGCTTCTCCCGAAATAAGATGAACCAGGAGTGTAGCTTACTCCCAGATCAGGGCAGAGTTTACATCCTGGGAGTTAGCTCAGGGAGGGGAGGCCATGCATCAGAAATGAGGAGTCAGGGCCAGAGACTTCCACGCTGTGGCCATAGTTAGCTCTCTTGTGGGGACCCGCGTGCGCACATAAGAGCCCGTTGAATTCTCACGTCGGCCCATGAGAGAAGCGTCTCAACGCCCCCATTTCACAGGGAAGCGTCTGGGTGAATGCCTCACCTAGGCCACACAGCTAGGGCGTGCTCCTGACCCGTTCTCTGCTGCCCTGAGTCCTGGGGTGGGGGTCTGGGCTGGGGAGGAGGCAGGCCTGCCAGCTGCTGTCATGTTCCCTGAGAGCTCCAGCTATCCCGTGGGGGCGGCCCTGGCGTACCCCTGGACCTGGGTGCCGGCCCGCCCTGCCCCCCCCCCCCCCCAGGCTCTCGGCTCCTGCAGCTGCTGGGGGCCCGCCCTGGCTGAGCGCCCACCAGCGTGTGAAGTGCTTCCCGAGGACTCCCCGGGGAAGCCCCTGCCAGACGCCTGCTGTGGAGTGCATCAAGGAGGAGGCCTTCCTTCCGGGCTCATCCGCCAGGGCTTCAGGGGTCAGGCCTGGGGTCACCCTCCAGCTGGGACAGGAAGCCTCACATTAGTCTGGAGTTGGGGGTGGGCAGAGGCCCGGGGACACTAGCTGTCTGATCCGCCCGCCCGCGTCTGGAGCAGTTTTGCTACCCTGCAGCCTGGCCACGGGACTCTTGGTGCTGCCTTCTGCGCCTGCCGGGGGCAGTCATTCCCAGCCTCTGCTGTGTGCCCTGCCTGCACTGGCTCCTGGAAGGGGGACCCCCGAGCCTGCCACAGCCATCCCCGGACAGTGGCCTCCCACCGGCCTCCCTGCCTCCACTCCAGTCCCCACACCTGTGCGGTCCAATACGGGGCCACTAGCCTCTTGGGAGCCAGTCCGAGGTGAGACGCGCTCTATGAAACATGCACCCAGTCTCCGAGTTTCCTAATATGAGAAAAAGAATGTAAAATATCTCGCTACTTTTTGTACTAGTGGCATTTTGAATGATCTCTTTGTATATACCGGTAAAACCTTGGCTTGCGAGTAACTCGTTCGGCGAGTGCTTCGCAAGACGAGCAAACATTTCTTGCTTTTCTTAAAAAACATTTGTAATGTTTACTTATTTTTGAGATAGAGAGACAGCGCGAGCGGGGGAGGGGGAGAGAGAGAGAGGGAGACACAGAATCGGAAGCAGGCTCCAGGCTCTGAGCTGTCAGCACAGAGCCCAAGGGGGGACTTGAACCCTTGGACGGTGAGATCAGACCTGAGCTGAAGTCGGATCCTTAACTGACTGAGCGCCCCAGGCGCCCCAGGATGAACAAACATTTCTAATAAATGTTCACTTGATAAACAGCGATGTCTTGCAATACAAGTCGTATGTGACACTAAGTGTCACATGACCACAACTAAGCCAATGGGTCCCAAAATTTGCTTTGATACACAAGTGCCTTGGATTACAAGCACGTTTCCAGAACGAATTATGCTCGCAAACCAAGGTTTTACTATATTAGGTTAAATAAAATACGTTATGAAAATAAATCTCACCAATTTGTTTTTCCTTTTTGTAACATGACCACCAGAGACGTTATCGGTGACTTCTGGGGCTGGCATCTGATTCCCACTGGAGAGCACCGTTGACAGAGGGAGCGTTTCAAATCTAAATAGATCTGCCCCTCCCCTGCTCAAAGGCCGTCTGTGGCTCCCACTGCCCTCAGATAAAGTCCTTCCTGCCCAGTGGATTTTAATCATGACTCAGGGTCCTCTTTCGTGCTAGCTTCACGTTCCTTCTGCCCAACCATGCCCATCCCCTCCCAGTCAGGAGATCTTGCTTAAGTCCCTCTGCTGGGAATGCCCTCCCGTGATCCTCGCTTCCCCCTCCGTCTGGAGGTCACCTCTTCCTCAACACTCCTCTTGCCTCCTCCCCCAGCCAGTCCCGTGGCCTGTGATGCCCTGCTGCCCTGGGCTTGAAAGGTTTGGATGGTGGTGCAAAAGCGTGGAGGTCACCAAGGCAGCCACCCTCCCGACTGAGCCGGTGAATTTCGGAAGATTCTAGAGCCCGAGTCCCGTGCTGAGAGCTCAGATCCCACCCGGCGCCTCCCAGCTGCCCCTGCTGTGCTCCTCACCATTAGACTGCACAGTGCTCCCTTGCCTGCCCCCCGAGGGCTCACAGGTGAACCTTGAGGGCTGCTTCCCCGGCTGCCGAGCACTGGGCCTTGACAGTTGTTTTGTTTTGTCAAGAATGTGACGCGCTCTTTAATATTAATGTGATCGCCCACACTTAGTGCAGGCCCGCATCTGTCCGACTTCGTGCTTGGTACTTCATACACGTTAATGATCTTAACAACCTCCTGTATTAGTTTGCTTGGGCTGCTGAAACAAACACCATAGACGGGGCGGCCCAAACGGCCCATGTTCACTGTCCCACAGTCTAGAGGCCAGAAGTTCAAGGTCGAGGTGTTGGCAGGATCGGCTCTTTCTAAATTCTTTTTTTTTTCTAGATTTTTTAAAAAGCTTATTTATTTACTTAGAGCACGCAAAAGTGAGCGGGGAGGGGCAGAGAGAGAGAGAATACCGAGCAGGTTCCACGGTTCCACGCTGTCAGCACAGAACCTGACTTGGAGCTCGATCCCACAAACCTGAGCTGAGATCGAGAGTCAGACACTCAACCCACTGAGCCAGCCAGGCACCCCTAAGATTTAATTTTTGAGTGATGTCTATACCCAACATGGGCTTGAACCCATAACCCTGAGATCAAGAGTCACATGCTCTATGGACTGAGCCAGCTGGGCACCCCGGGGCTGGCTCTTGCTGAGGGCCGTGAGGGCGAATCTCTTCCGGCCCCTCTCCTTGGCCAGTAGACAGACAGCCGTCCCCGTGTTCACACGGCGTTCTCCCTGTGGACCCGGGTCCAAATTGCCCGTCTTACGAGGACACCGGTCATGATGCATCAGTGCCCACCCGATGACCTCGCTTTAACGGCATCACCTCCATAAAGGCCCCGTCTCCAAGTAAGGCCCCGTTCTGAGGTCCTGGGGGCTGACTTCAGCATATGACTTGGGGGATGGAGGTACAGTTCAGCCTGTGACCTCCCCAGAAGGAAAGACTCACAGCCTGAGGGGGCCCAGGGTGGTTAAGAGGTGGGCAGGACCCCGCCGGGGCAAGAGGGGCTGTGGGGTCACCTGCAGGGAGGGAGGCTCTGGGCTCCGGAGAAGGCGGATCCCGGGCTGTGGGTGAATCAAGTTCACCAGGGCGGTTGTCACAGTCCAGTTTCAAAACCTGGGCCCTTGTGACAGCCTCCTCGGCTAATTGGCTGGAGGCGCCCAGGGAGGTTCGGGTCCCAGAAGGCAGTTCCCACAGACGTGTGCAGGCCCCACACTGCCCACGGAGCTGCCCACCGTCCTCCCCGACCACCCCGCCCTGGGGCCAGGATGCTCTCCCCCCCCCCCACCCCCAGCTGTGACCCAAGTCGGCCCCGGGGCCCCTCAGTGTGCCCATCCGGAAAATGGTCTGTGACGAGGACTGAGTTAGCTCCACGGAGCACTGGGAACCAGAAAGTCCGCAATCAGGGCACCCAGAGCTTTGTGCCCACTGTGGGCGGCCGTCTCCGCCCTGCTGACCTCCGCTTGACTCTCTAGAATCTCGGTGGGGAAGGGGGGGAGGGGGCAGCTGCTGAGTCCCCTCCCCCAGGGAAGCCTCTCTAGGGAGCTCTCCAGGCACGCGTATCTCCAGCTGCTCGGAAATACTGTTCTTTGCCTCGGTGGTGGCGAGGAGCTTGCGTCTTGGTTTAGCCTGAGCATGTACGACACCTGGCGGGGGGGGGGGGGGGGGGCGGTGCGGCTGAGCCTGGAAGGCAGCCCTTCTCTGGGCACCCTCAGAGTGCCCACTGCACGGCCCCCCACTCGGGCTCCAGCCCTCCCAGGGGGCTGCCTGGCCTCGAGCACACCTCCAGGCCTCTGTCATTTTGCACCTGCTGTTCCTTCTGCTGGAACGCTTTTCCTCATCTTGCCCATGAATAGAGAGCGGCCCTTCCTTCCCGCCAGGCTCACACACCACTCACGGTCATCTCCTCCGGGCTTTTCTTCTGAGCGCAGCAGTGTGGGCCTGCCACATGCTCCACAAGACCCTGACCTGCCCCCAGGAGCCGGGAGGTAAACCCTGAGAGTGGGCTGCAGGGCCCTGGGCAGAACGCTCAAATTTTCCCATCAGCCTCAGGGAGTCTGAGAAGCTTCTGGAAGCAGCTCATGTCTCGGCGGGGGGGGGGGGGGGGGGAATGAAGGGATGAAGGGTCTGGGTCTCATCCTTGGTCTCCGTCATTATCTTCCTTCGGTGAAGGCATTTCATGTAAACAAGCTTGTCCTTGTCCACTCTCCCTCGAGTCCTGTGGCCAGGGGGGTGGGAGCCGACGGCACACAGTGGCGAGCGTGAGAGCCAGGAGTCCAGGTGGCAAAAGAGGCATGTGGCTGGGCGCCCTCTGCAGAGGAGCAGGCTGGCACCCCGAAAGGAGGGGCCCCTGAGGACTCCCCCAGGGCTGCTGCTGGGCCCAGGGGTCCACAGGGCGCTAGGTGCAGGCAAAGGAAACGTCAGCCCGCCAGCGGGCACTCTGCGGGTTCACGGGGGGGGGGGGGGGGGGGGGAGGGGGAGAGAATGGGTGGGGAGTAGCCTCAGCTTGTGGGGACCCCCACTGCGGCCCAGGTGGGGCGGCAGGAAGGACGGCCCCCCCGCCAGCTCCTTTTCCTCTGAAGCTGCGTAAACCCTCGGGCCCACGGCCCCGTCTCAGGGGACATCAGGTCCAGGAGCAGGCATCCGAGAAAGCAGAGGACAAAAAGCTGAGCAAAGCAGACGGCTGTCCCAGCTCTGAGGTGCACCTGGGGACTCGGGCGTGGAAGGCCTGAGAGCCTGCGCGTGGGAGCGAGGGAGAGGACAGGCGTGCGCGCCCTGCGTGCGGTGGGAGGCGTGCAGGCGCTCCCAGAGGGGCGTGGCGTCCGGGCTGGATCCGTGGGCACGTGTAGGTGAGCGTGCACGGTGGCTGCGGATGGCGTGTGGGTGCGCACATGCTCGTGCATGCACGTGTGAGCGTGTTTACCCGCGGGGCTGAGGGCAGGGCGTGTGCGTGTGAGCAGGGATCCCCCTCTCGTGCCTCGGGGGTCCCCCACTTGACAAACCTCAAGGCTCTCTCGATGGCCCGGAGGATTGGATGTTACCAACCACCTGTGTGAGCGCCAGGTGCCATGACGGTGGGGAAACCGAGGCACGGAGAGGAGAAGCAGGCTGTCTGACTTCGCGGCTAGCAGAGGGTGGGCGAGACTTGAGCGCATGTCTATGTCTGATTTCAGCCCACGCCCTCTGCCCCCCCAACCCCAGACCTCGGGAGCTGAGCCTCACCAGGGCCAGGTGGCAGGCTGGCCCACAGAGCCATTACCCCACAGTGTCCTCTGGGCTTCTTCGAGGTGCTTGTTGTCTAAACCAAGGCCCTGACCAGCGACATGATCCCAAGTAGGGCTCCCTGTCACACGCCCGTCTCAGGGGCTGTGCGGGCCCTGGGCCCCTGTCACTGAACACCTGCGCTCACCCATAAGGCTGGGAGGCTTGAGGCCTCACCCAGCTTCTGGAAGCCGGTGCCCTCTGGAGACTGAGGAGGGTGTCCCAAGGCTCCGCACCCACCGTGGCCGCGGCAGACTCTGAAATCCCTGCTCTAGGAGAGAGCCAGGGGAGTGGGCGCAGGCGGGCTCTCCAGGCGTGGGGTGTGGGGCTCCAGCTGGGCCAAACCAACCCAGCAGGTTGGGCGGGAACTGGGTGGGCCTGCTTCCACCCCAGAGCCCCACCCCTGCAGGAGGTGGTAACCTTATTCCTGGCCCTGAGGACAGCCGGGGGCAATGAACAGAGGGGTCAGGGAGGCCAGGCCACCGCACCGCTCTCAGTCTTGGTTCTGCATCAGTCAGTGGAGATCAGAATGTGACTCTCAGATTGCAGGGTGATAAGCGAGGGACGAAACGTGTTTAGCACAGAGTAAATGCTCAATAAACACCAGCTGTAGTTAGTTCAGGCTCAGGTAACACCGTGTCTGGGGGAGTGACAGGTCATACCAGTGTGGGGTGCCAAAGCAGGAGTGAAGGCAGCAAGTGAGGCCGTCTGGGGGCCTGAGAGACTGCTGGGGCAGGACCAGCCAGCCTCCCCTCCCCCCAAGTTGCCCAGTCCCCACTGAGTGGGTACACCCCCACCCTGGCCCTTGCACAGCATTAGGCTCCCTTCTTGACCGTCCTGACAGCTCCTGGGCCTCGCAGCTCCAGCCCTAGGGCCAGCTGGTCTAGAGACCAGCCCAGATTCACCAATGGCTGGGTGACTTTGGAGGCATCCCTTAACTGCTCTGGGCCTCAGTTTCCTCATCTGAACAAAGGGAAAAATAGTCACCTGGTCCAACAAAATGGGCTTTTTGAGGATTGAATGAGGATTGTAGTCATGTAGCCCTGGCCCGAAGTACCCCCAACCCTGCCTGAACCCCCAGCATCCCTGCCCTGTTTGCAGGCTCAGGCCTCCTCCTTTGAGCCCACCGCTGCCCCCGCAGGTGCCTACACCCCCAGCCCTCCCTGCTTTTGGGCCTCAGAGCTGTCCCTCCCCTTTGGTAGGCAGTCTGGGAGGTAGCTCCTGTCCCTCCGACAGCCTGACTGTCACTCCCCGAGCCCTGCCTCACCGCGGCTGCCCTCAGGTAAGACAGGGGTCACATGAGGCAGGCTGTGGGACAGCTCTGGTCCAGGGACCAGGAGCAGGAGAGTGGAAGGGTGCTAAGCAGGACAGGACCTGGTCCCACCGTGCTTCAGAAAGGTGACTCTGCGGCTCTGTGAAGGTGGGTGTGAACTGGGTTAGACCAATATCACGGCCGAGGTCTGGGGCCAGTGGGAGGCCTGGACCCAGCAGGCAAGGGACCTCGTCCTGCATCCCCCCGCACAGATGGCCTAGCAGAGGGTCCCCAAGGCCAGGGCCTGCAAGCTTGAGGCGGGGGAGGTGCTGGAGGCTGCAGGGCCTTGACCAGTGGGTGGGTGGAGTGAGAGACGACGCCCGGCCGAGAGCCCTGCCTCTCAGTTCTGCCAATGTTTCAGGCCCCCGCTGCCCGTCCCTCGCTGCCCGTGGTCTCCCGCAGGCTGTCTGCACCCTTCCCATCAGCCACCCCAGGCGGCCTCATTCCTTCCCATTGTCTGCTGCATTCCAGTCTCCCCAAGCCGGGTGGCCTCTGAGGCCGGGAGTGCTCCCCAGAGCAATCACTCTGCCACCCGCTGGGAACCCGCAAATGTAGCTCCGGGTCCCAATGCGCCTAGCGTGAAAGGTGCTTTCTGATAACTGAGCCCTGTTTGTCCACCGCCTACCGATACTGGCCAAGCGCTCACCTTACCCAGCAGCCCTGAGCTCACCGCGGGCTTACAGCTGCCGCAACAGCCTTGTGGGCCCCAGCACCACACTGAGCCCTGATCCCACCCGCACACTGACCCTTGATCCCTGCCGAACTCTGAATCCCAGTGACACACTCAACTTTGAGCCCAGTCCCAGGGTGAACTCTGATCTTGCTGGTGGAGTGAGGCTTAACCCTTGTCACAAGCTGGGTCGTGACCTTGATCACACACAGAATCCTGATCCTAATTCCATACTGAGCCCTAGTCTTGGTCACACACGGAGCCCTGATCCTGGTCACACACCGATGCTGACTCGATCACACTCTGAGTCTTCTTCCTGTTCACACTATGAGCCCCGATCATAGTCACATACTGAGCCCTGATCCTGATCACACACTGGGCCCTGAAGTGGACCCTAACTCTGGTCGTATGCTGAGCCCCAATCCCAGTCACGCTCTGAGCTCTGATCCTGATCACACACAGAGCCCTGATCCTAGCCGCATACTGAGCCCTAATCCTTATTCACATTTGGAGATATGGGCTTGGTCAGACATTGAATCCTGACCCTGGTTATACATTAAGCCCCGACTCTACCCTCAACTTATCACTGGCTCTAGCTTTACTGACTGAACCCTGACCCCATTTACTAGTCATGACCACTTTACATCCATCTGTTCCACCCCTGCCTCACCAGGCAGCCTGAAGAAAGCGGTGTCAGCTCAGTTCCACTCTGGCCCCCAGCTCTGAACCCAAATCAGAGGTGGGCCTGGGAGTGGCTTCCCAGGACTACAGATTAGGGAAGGGCGGAGCCATACATTTCTCGGCCACCTCACCAGCTGCCTCCACCCTTCCCGGCTGGCCGAGCCACCCCCACTGCTCCCTCCCTCCCTCCAGCCCGCTGTTGGGGGGATGACCCTGGGAACACGGCGCAAACACCCAGAGCTCCTTGGAGCTGGAGGAGTCAGTAAACACCACGGAAAACAGGCCTCCTGGCACCACTGCGTCGGGAAATGGGGTCAGCCCTCTCTGCGGCCTGCCGTTCTTGGCTCTGGACCCCAGTTACCACCAGCAACTTCTCTGGGCTCTCCCACCTCAAGGTCAGACCATACCTACCCTGCCACGGGCAGCCACCTGACACCTCGATTCAAATCAAAACCTGCCTCTGCCCAATCTCGATGGCCCCAATTCCTTGCTTTTGGGCTCAGTATTTGCTCCCTCCCACTTTTTTTTCCTTTCTTTTAAAGCCACCGTTTATGAAGCACCTATTGCGTGACGTATTCCCCAAGCCTGGACCAGTGCCCGATATTGACTGGGCCCCAGCAAGGCTTCACTGGATGAATGAAGGCTGGCTCCCCTCCCACACCTTCCTGGGCTTCTCACCAGAGGCCGGGTGGCGAGGTGCCAGCACCCCATTTTACAGGTGAGAAAACTGAGGCTAGTAACGACTCTGCTCCCACATCCCGAGGCCCCTCCGGCAGTCAGTCCTGTGGCTCCAGTGTTTATCCAGAACGCAGCCTCAGTTCCACTCACTGCCACCGTCTGCTCCCCCGCACCCTCATAGAAGCACCCCGTGGTCCCCCTGCTCTGCACCCTGCAAAGTTCCACGTGTCCCCCTCTGCCCAGACCCCCCTCACTCCCATACCCACTTGGGGGCTCCCTGTGGCTCACTGTGGGTGGCAGCACCCAACCGCCCCCCCCCCCGCCCCTTCCTCAGCGTTCTTTTTCTCGATAGTGTTTACAACCAGGGACTGCGATTGGTTGCCGTGTCTCCTCACCAGAATATAAACCCCTTGAGAGTGAGGACTTCATATGTTTGCATCACACACACTGAGTGAGACCCTGGCACCTAGAAGATACTCTGTACTCTCTGCTGAACGAAAGACCGCACGGATGCACACACAGGGCGTGTGAATGACCAGGAGGGCGGCGCAACCAGGATGTGGCCCATTTCAGTTCATTTCTTTCTTTCTTTTAGTTGATTTATTTATTTTGAGAGAGGGCGAGTGCGTGTAGGGGAGGGTCCAAGAGAGAGTGAGAGAAAATCCCAAGCAGGCTCCAGTGCTGTCAGCGCAGAGCCCTACACGGGGCTCTATCTCATGGGTCAAGAGATCCTGACCTGATCCGAAACCGAGAGTCAGACGCTTAACCGACTGAGCCACCCAGGTGCCCCTCAGTTCATTTCTAAAGGGCATGCTGTTCCCTGCGTGGCCTGG
The DNA here is from genome assembly GCF_027475565.1 of Acinonyx jubatus. Taxonomy (NCBI): domain Eukaryota; kingdom Metazoa; phylum Chordata; class Mammalia; order Carnivora; family Felidae; genus Acinonyx; species Acinonyx jubatus. The sequence continues at coordinate 2,707,908 of NC_069394.1, forward strand.
GGAGGGGGGTGACATCCTCTAATGCACCCGACCACTGCACCCCAGGAAAGGGGCGTCTGTGAGCAGGGCCACGGCCTACGGCCTGCCTATACATTCTCTCATTCACGGTTCCTTCCTGCACTGGCTGGGTGTGGACGTGTGCCAGGCTCAGCCCAGGGAACAAGGGCCCCAGGGACCAATGAGGCAGGGCAGAGACCATCCTGAGTGGCTGAGAGGGTTGCAGGATTGGTGGCCGGGGCTAGGGTGAGGGCCCAGCAGGCAGGCCAGGGAGAGCTGAGTGACTGGGATGTGGAGGGAGGGGCGATGCCCAGCCCCCAGCGGGAGACCAGACGGGCTTCCAGGGTGGACATCCTTGGGGCTGTCCCCTCCCCTCCTTCAGGTTTTCCCAAGCCCCCTTCACAAGTGATCTTGCCTGACACCCCACCTTGTCCCCCGGCCCCACCCCCCACTTGCTGCTTCTGCACAGAATCTGTTACCCCCTAACTTACCACACCTGACTTACCGTGTATCACTTGTTCACGGTCCGTCTTCCCACGGGGACGCAGCCTGCCGGAGAAGGGACTGTGTTTGTCCGTCTTCTCTGTTGCTGCTTTGCACAGCATCTGTGACCGTGGCTGGCACAGGCGACATGCACCGTCAGTGGTTATGGAGGCAATAAACGAATGAATGGAAACATATGGCAGCCCTTGGCACCCAGGAAGGTCTCAGTGTTAGCCACTGGTGTGACCGCACCCCCGTGTGAACTCACATCCTTCCCTTGTCTCTTGGGTCCCCATCTGCAAAATAAGGACAAAAATCATCTGACCCCAGAGGGTTCCTATGAGGTCTGGTGAGGCCATGGACAGAAAAATACCTTGTCAAGTGTAGACGGCTCTGTAAATTGTGTCAAAGCCCAGCTTTATTTTTGGTGTGTGCTGGGGGAGGCAGGAATGACTATACGCTTGTGTGGTCTGGGAGGGCTTCCTGGAGGAGGTGCCCCTGGGACAGGCAGACCCAAGGAGGAACAATGGCACTGCTGGCAAGAGGAACAGTGTGAGCAAAGGCAGGGCAAGACAGAGCCAACCCAGAGGGTTGAGGGGGGTGCCATCCAAGCAGGGTGCCAGCTCCTAAGATGGAGGTCTGGCTGAGGGCTGCCTCGGGGCTGGAGCCACTCCAGAGGCCCACCCTGCCCTTATTGATGTCAGCAGGTGGGGCCTGTGCCTTGGGGCCTGGGTGGGGTGGCCCCACGCATCACCTGCCTTCACCCTTCATTCTGAGAAGTCCTGCTAGACGCCCCACCCTGCCACCTGCCAGTGCAGCTGGCTCCCTGCCCTCTCTTCAGGTCACCCTGGTCATTTGGTTCCCGGCTGGGCTGAAGGGAGCCTGGCCCTCCTCCCTCACTGTCCTGGCAAGTGGACTGGAGATGCAGAGCAGATGTTATAGCTCTCCTCCCCCCCCAACTCTGATGGCCTGGGAGTTCCTTGCAAGCCCTTGACCTTGGGCAGAGGGCGCAAGAATGCAGAACCAGACAGCCGGGGTTACTTACCTGCTGTACGACATCAGGCCCGCCACCTTGCTTCTCGGTGCCTTGGTTTCCTCTTCTAGCAGAAGCGCACAGAGTGCCCTGACTGGGCGGGGCTTAGCTGGTGTTCTGTCCTTCGTGTGCCCGGCCCCAGGCTCTTGAGTCAACCAGACAAGCATTAGCACTGAACTCATGCACCCATTTTTTTAAACGATGTTTTAAAAGTAGTCTCTACACCCAACATGGGACTTGAACTCACAACCCCGAGATCAAGAGTCACGTGCTCCACGGACTGAACCCGCCAGGTGCCCTCTGCCAACATTTTTGTCTTTTTTTTTGATAGGAGGGGGGTGAGGGAGAGAGACAGAGGAAGAGAGAGAAAAAATCTCAAGCAGGCTCTGTGCTCCGCTCGGAGCCGCACACGGGGCTCCATCCCACGCTCCTGGGATCATGACCTGAGCTGAAATAAGACTGGGACGCTCAACTGAATCAACCACCTGGGCACCGAGAACTCATGCACCCATTTTGCAGCTGAGGAAACTAAGGCATGGAGGAGCAAAGAGACGTGTTCACAGCCAGGACCAGCTACACAATTTTGAGACCTGGCGTAAAATGAAAAATTGGGTCCCTTGTTCGCAAGCTGTTAGTGGCAAAACAGCCATGGTGGAGCATGAAACCGAACGTGGGGGCCTTCTGAGCCCCCAGGTGGGGCTCCGTGTGCAGCCTGCAAGGAAGGGGTGAGCCGGCACTTGAACCCAGGTGTGCTGACACCCAGCTCCTCTCCACCCCGGGACTCCTAGGCCCCCCAGTAAAGAAGGCCTGTCGGCACTGGTGCCCCGTTCTCCAGCACCTGTAGGACCCACGGGGACCAGGAGGAGGCCCTGGTCACCAGTCATTCCTCAGGCCCAGGCCAAGAAGACACTGAAAGGTGGGTGTTCCAGCTATGGGGTGTGTGTGTGTATGTGTGTGTGTGTGTGCGCGCATGAGCGTGGGTCTGCCTGTTCTCAGGCCTCCACCATCCCCAAGTAGATTTCCTCCTGGGCCACGGTGTCTCAAGAGCCAGCCTCAGCAACGAATTCCTTTGGGGGTAGGCAGTGCCCTCTTTTTAAGAAGCACAAAACCCTGAGGGAGGACTTTAGGGATTTCAGATGGCCGGCACCTGTCCCCAGGGCCAGTCCTGTTTCCCGGGCCCTCCTTTCCTGCCCCTGCCCAGCCCCGCCCTCACCTTCTCAGTGCATGGGACAGCCACCTCCTCACTGGGCTGTCCCATCCAGCTGCTTCGAGACCTCCCCAGGCTCCCTCACCCTCAGGACAGAGGCCGCCTTCCGCAGCCGGGCCTCTGAGACCCTCCAGCCTGGCTGAAGTCGGTGTCTTATTTTACTGTTCTATTTACTTACTCTACAATTTAATTGTAGAATAGAAGACAACCGTGGAGAAAGGCATAGCGCCAAGACTTAACGTGTGCCCGTTTCTCCCAACCCCGGAGGGGAATCTGACACCCTCTACAGTTCATCTTCCCCACATGAGGCCTTTCTCAGCCCCGACCGCACTCATCCGGTCCCCAACAGGCATTTTCTAGTATCTGCCCCTCCCAGGCTGGGCGGAAAGCTGCCCCAGTCTCTTCTGGAAACCCTCCAGGTCTGCCCAGGCTAGGAAGGTAACACGTGCTACGCGGGGGGGCCACAGCTGGTTTCTCCAGTATCACAGCCACTTACTGAGCACGGCCCATGGGCCCGTGTGGGTTCTGTCCACCTCACAGAAAAGGAAACTAAGGCTGGGAGGGGTGGGGCTCACCCAGGACCCAGGGGCAGAAGAATGGTCTAGAAGAAGCCTGAATCTCTTCTGAAGACACACTGTGGTCCCAAGTGTCCATATGACCCTGGTAGTTGTATGAGCCGAAGGGGCACATGGCCCTGGGGCACCCTATGGCCAGGTAGCCATATGATTCCTGGCCATTGTATCACCCCAAGAAGCCCTATGACCTTAGGAAGCCATATGACCCTGGTAAGCTGTATGGCCCTGGGCAGCCATGTGACCAGGGGGCTATATGAGTCCGGGGAACAATATGACCCCAAGAAGCGATACAACCTTGGAAAACTGTATGACCCCGGATAGGCATATGACCCCAGGAAGCTGTATGACTCCATGTGGCCGTATGACCCTGGGAAGATATATGACCTTGAGTGTTTGTATGACCCAGACAGCTGTATGAACTCCAGTAGCAATATGACTCTAGGTACCTTATTGATTCTGGGGTGCCATATGACCCCTTTGGGTAGCCACAGACCCCCCCCCCCGAGATGCCACATGACCCCAGGGAACATCTATGCCCCAGGGAGCCTGCCGCTGTCTTGCCAGTTCCAGCACCTGGAGGTCCTGCCAGAGATTTGCTCCTCCTGGGGCTGACGCTACTCTGAAGGCCACTCACTGCTTTGACACCTGGGCAGGCATTGTCCCTCAGGCCTCCCGTTCCACCATGGCAATTTGGGAGGTGGGGGCTTGCCCCAAGATCTGGGACCCACCTCCCCTGCCTCATGGGAATTCTGCACCCCACGCTCTGTGGGGGGGGGGGGCATCCTCCCCATTTTGCCTTGGGGCTCATAGAGATGAGGCACGTCCTCCAGGGTCACACAGTGGGAAGGGGCAGAGCTGGAACTCTGCCCCATGCTCTCTGCTGTCTCCACAACACCCAGGTTCACCAGGAAGTTGGCACCCAGAGAGCACATGCAGTCAGGTCTGGCCCGGAGCAGGTGCTCAGAATACGTGGTGATAACTGAGCATACTAATTGAAATACCGGGGTCTTGCTAAAGAGTTCATCTTAGCAAGTGTTATTGCTTAAAAACAAAGGAGAGCTTTACAAATGATCAGAGGAGGCATCCGCTGAGGGACACTGGGGGACAGTTGGGACATTGGCTTCTATGCTCTCTTCCCCTCCTCAGGCTCCACTGGCCCCATCCACAGTATACAGAGGGCAGCCTCAGTTGAGGGCTCAAGCCCGATCTCTGAAGGGACCCGGCAGGTTGGAAGGGGCCTGGCACACAGCAGGCCCTCAGTTATGAGCTGGGTGGTTGTTTGTCATCGCGGTGAGATCTGAGTGGTCTCAGGTGACCGAGTCCCCCACATACCTCCTCCCTTCCCTCTCCAGCCCTGGGAAGTTGAAAATTACTGCTCACCAGCCATTTAGACGGTGCTCGCTTGTCGAGGTGAAAGCATCCATTTCTTGTAACAGCACTGTGAGGGGCTAACACTCTGCCCTTCTGGAAGCTAAGGATACCCAGGTCCAGTGAGCTGATGTGACCGTCGGAAGGTCAGAGGGCTGGTCAGTGGCAGGGCCAGGGTTTCAGCTTAAGCAGGCAGCTGGCTGCATGTCTGGGCTCGTGACTGTCACCCTCTCCAGGTGAGGTCCATTCCATTTCACGGACTGAGACTTATTTACAGTGAGGTCAAAGTTCAAACCCAGGCCCTGTGACCACCCCCCACCCCCCCGCAAGCCTGTCTGCTGATGGCCCCTCCATTTTTCCAACCCCGACCTGCCCCAAATCCTGCCCTTCCCAAGCCAACTCTCCTATTCTCTCTGTCTCCCAGCACCAGGGTCAGGGGGTGCTAAAAGTTGCAGGGGTCTCATGCCTCCTGTAGGTGTCCTGAACCTGGTGGGGTCACAAGACAAAGAGGAGAGCTCTTGACCCCCGTACGCATGGGAACCCTGTAGGCATGGGGTTATAGGGAGCACGTGGGGTGCCTGGTCCAGGCCGGCTCACGTCGTTTCAGGAGTCTGTGGACCCCCCCCAGAGTCTCTCCATGGGTCCTCTTTAAGAAGTTCCTTTTCTCTCTCTTTGTCCCCCTCTACATGCAAACATGTCTGCAGCCCCATTGCCCCACTGCAGGCAGCCTCTGGAATGCAACAATGAACCTGGCCTGGTACCAGCTGCTTGGACAGGGCTTGCAGGCTACCTAGAGAGACAGACGTGCCCAATTATAGTCGGGAATGATTTGTGAAGGGGCAGGGTGCCTCAGAGCTCATGAGAGGGAGCCACTCACTCCTGTAAGGCAGGACATCCGAGAGGGCTTCCTGGAGGAGGCCATTCCTGGCAAATCTCTGGAAATGGTCAATGTGACAGTTTTATCGGTCCTTAGGCTCTGCGTGTCCATGGATGAGAAGGACACAATTCTGCTCCAAGGGTCCCCAGGAGAGGTGAAGGCAAGGTTGCGTGTGCAGTGATGGAGATGTTGTCCTGCCCCGGGCTCCCTGCAAGCATCCCACGAGACCAGTGTGCTCACAAATGAGGCCATAGGATGAGAAATTATGGAGAATTATGGAAATCGTGGAGAATAATTATTGGAAATTATGAAGACTTTAAAGACGGTCATGGCAGAGTGATGCAGCAGGCGTGCAGCCCCTTCTGAGGTTGCACGCCTGTGGCGGGAAGTCCCCAGGCACGCCACGCTCTGGAGCTGGGCGAGAGCCCAGGTCTTCCTGACTTCGGGGCTTCTCTCCTCACAGGGCTGGTGGCCCTTCATTCAAGGAGCTGCCACGGGGCGGCTGGACAGTGGGGCCACGAGCTACGGGCACATCTTACCCTTTGTCTTAACGGGCTCAGGCTGCCTTAACAAGAACACCACAGACTGGGCAGCTCAACAGCACTTACTTCTCACAGTTCTGGATACTGGGAAACCCAAGATCACAGTGCCAGCGTGGTCGGGTCCTGGGAGGGCTCCTCACACGGCCCTCCTTGGTGCAGGCACGTAGAGAGAGGGGAAAAGAGCTTTTTCTTGTCTTTTTTTTTTTAAGGTTATTTACTTATGTATTTACTTATTATTATTATTTTTAATGTTTATTTTTGAGAGAGAGAGAGGGAGCAGGGGAGTGGCAGAGAGAGAGAGAGAGAGAGAGAGAGAGAGAGAGGGAATCCCAAGCAGGCTCTGTGCCGTCAGCACAGAGCCCGATGTGGGGCTCAAAGCCATGAACCATGAGATCATGACCTGAGCTGAAGTCAGATGCTCAACTGACTGAGCCACCCAGGCGCTGTCTGTATCAAGTGTTTTAAAAATGTGCATTTACTCCTCACAACAACTTGTGAGCTAGGTGTTGTTAGAAGGCTCATCTATAGACGAACACGCTGAAAGGTTAAGAAAGGTGTCCAAGGTCACAGCACATCTGGGATTGCCTCTGCCTCAGTCCTCTGGCCACAGGAGCCATAAAACCCACAGAGGAGGTAGATACACAGTTATGAGGCACCCACTATGTGTCAGAGGTCACTTTGGGCTCTTTATGCACATGCTACTGATCTTATTAACCCCTGATCGAAGTATTACATACACACCCATGTAACCAACACCCAGAGCAGGAAATGGAATCTTACTAGCACCCCAAACACTCTCTCCATTTTCCCTTCCTGGCTCTGGCACCCCTCCCTCTAATGTTAACCACTGTCTGGATTCTATATACATTTCTACCACTTTATTTTATCTTTTAAAAATGTTTATTTATTTTAAGAGAGAGAGAGAGAGAGAGAGAGAGAGAGCGAGAGCAGGGGAGGGGCAGAGGAAGAGGGAGACAGATAATCCCAAGCAGGCTCCATGCTTTCTGCACAGAGCCCACCTCTGAGCCTGATCCCATGGACGGTGAGATCATGACCTCAGCCGAAATCAAGAGTCAGAAGCTCAACTCACTGAGCCCCCCAGGCGTCCCTCTACCACGTTATATACATGGAATCCTATATGCTTTGAGGTCTGGCGTTTCTTACCTCAGAATCACTTGTGAGTGTCATTCATGTTGTCCTGCGTGTTTGTAGATTATTCACAGCCATGTGATCATCATTCCACAGCACGAATAGGACACAGTTGATGTATCTGTTCTGTGGTTGGGCATTTGGGTCCCTTCTAATGTTTGGTTATTACAAACAGTGCTGCCGTGCACAGAAATGCGATCAGGTAGGGCGTGCATCTAGGAAGGGAATTGCTAGGTCATCAGGCTTGCATAAGATCCAGACTTGCAAGGCGGGGCATCATTTTGCACCCCCACCAGCAGTGTAAGAGAGTTCCAGTTGCTCCACGTCCTCACCAACACTTGACACTGTCAGATTTTCCCATTCTAACTGCTCTGGAAGCTGCGCGGTGCACCCTTTATTTCCAAATCCCTTCGGCAGCCCCATGAGACGGGTCTTGCGATCTGTCTCACAGATGAGGACACCCAGAGATGAAGTAACTAGTCGAGCCTGGCGAGAGCACAGACTGTCTGACCTCAGCCCGCTGTATCACCTGTTTGTCAAGCTGCCTCCCCCGACCTAGTCTCCTGGACTCCCAGCAGCCCCATCCTTGGGACGGTAGCCATCCGCCTGAGGGGTGATGCGGGAGCGGCTCCTCCTGCCCGAGTCAGGCAGTGAGGGAAAGGCTCGGGGTCCGGGGTCCTGCCTTGCTACCAAGAGGGGGCGCAGAGTGCGGGCGATGGAGTCGGGCGAGGGCCCACGCCGAGGGAGGGGGTTTGAGGAGGGAGACCCGGAGGGCGATGCCAGGAAAGCGCTCTCTGCGGCACCTGGGGGCGGAGCCCACCCTGCTCCGAAAGGGCGGAGGAGTTGGGGGAGAGAGGAGGCTAGGCTGGTGGGGGCTCCACTGCGAGGAAGGCGTCTGGAGAGAAGGAAGCAGGGGGTAAGCGTGGGGAGGGACAGGGGCTCCCTTGCGGGGGAGCCGGGGCTGGGGGCGCGCTGGACGCCCCGCCCACGAGGCGGGAGGTGGGACGCAGCAAGGGGTGGGGTCTAGGGCGGGGCCCGGGACGGCAGGGCGGGGCGGCACGGTGGGCGGGGCTCATGGCGACCAATGGGCGCGCGTGAAGCTAGCCCCGCCCCGGCCTCCCGCGGCGCCTGCTGCATAGTCATGAGCGCAGGCCCGCGCTGCGTCAGCGGAAGCGGCGCGCGGCGGCTGTTTCCGACCCGATAAAGCGGCGTTGTCCCCGCGCGCCGGCCGCAGCTTCGCAGCGCTCCGTCCGCGCCCGCGTCGCTCGCTGTCTGACCGCCCGCCCGCCCGGCAGGCCGGCCGAGAGCAGCCGCCGCCGGGCCCCGCCGCCGCCGCCGCACCCCCAGCGCCCGGGGCCCCGCGCCCCCGCCGCCTCCGCCCGGCCCGGCCCGGCCGCCCCGCCGCGCCGCCGCCCCAGCGGCCCCGGCCGGAGGAGACAGGTGAGCGGCCGCCTCTCCCGCCCGCCGCCCAGGCCCCGCACCTGGTCGCCGCCACCTGCCGCTTCCCGCCTCCCCACCCTACCTCCGCGCGGCCCGGCCTCGAGCCCCTAGTTCGGCTCCCAGCCCGCCCGGGCATCTCGTCCCCGGGGAGGGGACCCTCACCCTCGCCTCCACGACCCGGCCAGGCGCGTCTCCCGCCGGGATTCCCGCCCCATCCTCGGCCTCCTCCCTTCTCTCCCCGGGCTGCACCTGCCTCTGGTCGCTCCCGTCCCAGAAGCCTCCTGGAGCATCCCGGCCCCCTTGCCCGCGGTGCGCACCTTATCACGGCCTCGGTTCCCCGCCCCCGCCCCCCCCTCCCGGGTCGTGCTCCGCAGCATTCCCCCACCCCCTATTTCCTCCGGTTTCTCTACCCAGAGGGAGCCACGCGCCTCGCCCCCTCGGCCTGACATCTATTTCCTAACTTCTGAGAGTCCAGCCCCTGTCCCCTCTGCCTCAGCCTGCCTCCGCCCCCCCCCGCCCCAGCACACACGCGCCCCCAGCTCGCCCATCCAGTGTTCCAAACCTCCGGCTCCAAGCTGTCCCCTGGGCAGCGCCTGTGTTTTGTCTTATGTGCATGCCCTCCGGGCTGTCCCTTTGAAGACACCTTTATTTCCTGTGGCCAAGCTTGGCCCTGGAGGAGAGGGGCCGGTGCATCTGTGCATCCAGGTCCAGAGCCCCTGCCCTGCACATTTCTCCGCATCCCAGCACCGCTTTCCTTTTCCCGAGCAACCCCTCCTCCTGGAGCTCTCGAATTTAACCCATTCCTCCCCAAGGTGTGTTGCTCTTGATTGGGTTATTGGGGAGCACTTTCCAGTTGAGGGCTTTTCCAGGGGAGGTATATCAAAACGGGGAAGAATGGTGGTTTGGGAAAAGTCCAGCCTCCTGGTTAGCTATCCATAATAATTCTAGAAAGTGGGGGGCGGGGGGGGCGGTTGCTAGGGAGGAGTGGGAAGGGGTGGAAGGGGCACTTGATCTCCTGGGGAGTGTGAGATTTTTTTGTTTTTCCAATGGGGGCACCGTGGGTCAGACTGAGCCACCGAGCCCTATCGGACACCTCAGCTGACTCCAGCAAAAGAGGCCTTGGAGCCCCTGGTTATTGGGGCGTCTCCTAGTCCTAGATCCTGGGAAGGGAGGAGGGTTTGGAAGGTGAGTGACCGAAGCAGTTGTTGTGTCAAATGATTGTCAGAATCGAAGCCTGTTTCCGCTGGGGAAACGGTCTTGCCAGTGTCCTGTGTACGTGCCCTGCACTTTTCCTTCGCTACGACCGCCTCACACCCTCCGGCCATCGACAGACAGGTAGGGCGTGGGGAAATCTGTCATCTCTCCGTTTTGTGCTTGGGGGAAAAAAGAAAAAGAAAATGAAAAGCTGGAGGATTGGTTTATTAAGTAGTGTCACTAATGGTTGGTATCAGAAACAGTAATCCCTAACCTCTTTTAAAAATTAGGAATAATTTCCTTGCTTTTCAGCTAGGTCTGAATTAGCTATTGAAGGAAAGAGTAAGAGTTTATTTAAGGCTTGGGAGAGATTTTGCAGAATCTGCCTGAAGTTCAAGAGTGGCAATGTTGGTAGTCTGGAGCTTTGCAGGCCCGGGGTGGAAGGACCCGGACTTGATCAGGATCTCTTGTGCGCCCTGGTGAGGGGGTGGGGAATAGGTTGTCTTAAAAATGGGGAATTTCGGCTCCATTCTGGCTAATTGTTTTTGTGGGCAGCAGCTGTAAAAGAAAGAAATGGATCTTTTGAGATGCATTTGAAATGCATATTAGGTATTTAGTGGTGGCTTTTTAGTGGCCCCGGGTGTCCCCCAGGGAGGCTGCCCACCCACTCCTGGGGCCGGTGAGTTGCCTGCTTCCCTTGCAGAGACGAGGGCTGTGGCCTTGGCCCGTGTCGCCTCGTGAGAGCAGAGCAGAGATTGGACCGGGTGAGCTCGAGCTCCAAGGTGGCTAGCAGCTTTTAACATCCTGGGGCTCTCTGTGTTCTCCAACTTTGCTTGTTGGAGAGGAGGGGAGCTGGGGAGGGGCGGGAGGAGCCTGGGAATGGGGCCCTGCCCTCTCTGAGCCGGGAGATCCCGCCCTGCAGGTCTGCAGGGGGGAGGGGCTGCGGCAACGGCAGCTCCCCCATCCCCAGTGGAGGCAGGCAGTCCAAGAAGGTATTTTGGCCAGCGATTAGGTTGCTTGACGTTGGGCTGGTTTTATCTGTGTTGTCAGAGGGACGGTGGGGGGAAGAGCGGACGGCGGCGCCGGGGTCCGGGCTGTAGTGTTATTTTCTGGCCGTGGTGCCCGTTCGTCCCTATCGCCCGTCTGCACCCTCTGCCCTCTCTGCCTTCTTCTGCTTGCCCTGCCAGCCCCGAAGCCCAGCCCCGTGTAGCCGTTAGGGGTGGTTCGTGACTAACAGCCTCGCGGCCTGGCGCAGGGTCAGGGTGGCTGGTGAGCGCCGTAGGTGGCAGGCAACCCCAAATTGCCAGTGCCCTCCTCGGGAACACCCCCGGCAGAGCCCCGTCTGTAATCTGTGGAGCCAGAATGCGCTGGAAGCCGTGTTCCTGGTGAGGGTGCTGCTGCACAGCCGTTTCCTCTGGTTCCCCAGATTTCTTTATCACACCACAGTTCTGTTGACAAAGGTGCACTCAGGGAGACTCCATTAGGAGGGCCGCCTCGACTCCAGGCCAGGAAACATGAGAGCGGTTCAGCTTTGCTGAGTGGAAATCTGACCAGAGGGAAAAAGCCTCCCAGATGAGGAGCAGCCATATAGAAAGGAGGGGGTGGGAGAGGACCCCCAGAGCCGGGGGCGGGGGCAGTGTCTGCAGGGGGGCTCACAGGCGGAGGCCAGGCCCCCGTGCACCTCCCCCACAGGCGCCCAGACAAGGACCCCTTGTTTAGATTAGCTTAATTACCCCACCAAAATCAATGAACAAGGATCTTTTTAAACATGGAACTTTCAAAATGTGCTTGGAGTGGCTTTTTTTTTCCTTTATAAAGGTATCAAATGCTAAGCCTTTGTGAAATAAGGCACTTGGAGCGGACTGGGGGATTGTGGACCTTTTCACTGCGCGCGAAGGAAGCTTCCCGGCCCTAAATCAGAAGGAAGCTTGCCAAAAGTCCTGAGTTCACCGGTCTCCACAATAGCTATTTTCAACCCGCTGCCGTTGGGGTAGCGGTAACACTGGAAACATTTAGTGGGGGCCTCATGGTGTTTATGAACCTCCTTCCTTGGCAAGTGACTTTTAGAGGAGACATTTTAAGAAGATTAAAACGTCCGCAGACTTCGAGGGCAACAGCGTAACCCACTTACTGTTTTCGTGTCGCAGATCGAGTTCGCTTTAAGCTTGGCGATCCCGCAGTGGCCCTTCCACTGTGGTGCATGGGCCGATGTCACTCCCACAGGAGCCGACGGGCAGGCATTTGAGGGCGATTGCGGGAAATGAAACACAGCCGTGAAGTTGGAGAGGAGGGCTCTGAGGTCGGTTTGGCTAGTTTGGACCCTTGGGTCAGACGGTGGTCACAGGGTCACACAATGATCAGTGGCAGACTCAGACTCCGTAGGGAACTCCCCCCAGTGAAGGTGGCCGTTGCGCCGGGTTCTTGCCCCCGAGGGCAGACGCAGGGGTGGTGCCTCCGCGAGGGCGAGGTGGCTCCCCTGCAGCCGAAGGGATTTGCAGAGCCTTTTCAAGTTACTCAGCGGGGCTACCTTGCCCGCCCACCTCTGCTTGGCCCAAAGCCCAGGTGAGGGAAGCATTGTTGGGTCGACCTCGACCGTGTTTTCACCCTCCCAAACCTGTGGAAGGATTTTGCTGGCCGACAGGAAAACTGCATTCCGGAACCAGCGCCCGAGGGGCGCCTTCCTTAAAGGTGCCTCCTAACCTGGGATTCTGTGGTGTGGCTGCCCCGGAGCGACTGTTTAGAGTTTGCCAGAGGGCCTCTCCCGGGGTTCTGCCTCTGAATCCTGGGGCCATTGGAACTGACGTGCAACTGAATTCTTCCCCGTGTAGGGAAAGGAAGATCTTGAACACAGAATGCATAGCAAACCCCTGAAATCGCTGCTAAGAGGAGTTGGAACTGCGGCCGGATGCAGTGGTCACTCGCACAAATCGAGCCATCACTCGGTCATTGCCAGGCCAGAAAACTGGCGCGCTTCTCACTGCCGACCATTTAGTCCTCGCCCTGGCAAAATCTGTCTATCCAGAAGAGTGCGATGTTTGGTTTGAGATGGGAAGGAAATATTTTTCCACCAGTTATTTTGAGGGGAGGGGCTTTGCCACCTCTACACCGGAGATGAACTTGTTTCGCCAGAGTTCACTGGACGTAACAAAGGGGGGCGGTGTGGGGAGCACGTGGCTGCCTGAATTCTGGGTCTTTCAGCCTTCGGTTGCCTCGTAGCCGAGAACTTTGGAGTTTTTTGTTCATGCCCTGTAAAATAACTTTGATGAAAACTATGGGCACGTTTCTGAGTTGACATTGAACTTTATTGCTAATTTTTTGGAATTTTGTTTTGAGGGAGAGAGAATCCCAAGCCGGCTCTGTTCTCTGCCCCGAGCTCTGGCAGCAGAGAGCCCGATGTGGGGCTCAAACTCAGGAACCGTGAGATCATGACCTGAGCCGGTAGCAAGAGTTGGACTCTGAACCTGCTGAGCCACCCAGGCGCCCCATTATTGCGCATTTTAAATAGTTGAGAAAGAGAACATTTTTGGAGTGTTGTAAATGTAGACATTTTAACTTGCAATCGTACCGCTCTTGAAAGTATCCGATACGAAATTCACTAATGATTTGATGACCACGGTCACCTTTTAGAAAACGGAGCAGCAGACTGTGAACGGTTGTAATGCGTACGTGTTCTTTTCCTCTCGAACTCGGATGCTTATTCCCCTTTCCCTCGTGGAGTTTTATTCTAAAGCCACAGGCTTTTACACGGGAAAGTCTTACTGATTGTTCTTCACGCTTGTGACACACGTGTACGTAAATTGTGGTTTAAAACATTGCTGTGCTCAGAAGGCTGTTGTTAAGCCCATCTAGAAGCAGTTTTTCTCATTGTAATTACCGATACAAAACTAACCACAGAAGCATAAATGTATCATTGATCTTCATAATCACCGAATGCCCAAAATGAAAATACATCGGAAGGTATGATCTGGGTGGGGGTCCATTTGAAGTGCCTCAGTTAAAAGGAATTACTGATCTGCCCTTGGTGCCTGGTACACACCCTTGCTGCTGGAACATTCCAGGGAGGAGTGACTCCTGCTGGTCCGGGAGGAAGAGAGCGTGTGAAGGCTGGGGCTGCCCCCCGCTGGCGAGGGCTCAGGCCATTCTGGCCCTTCCCTTGGGGACGTTGAGATCTGTGGACTCAGGCTCCCAAAGGCACCCCACCTGAGAACCCCAAAGGTGCTTAGTGCACGGAGGGGTAAAGAGCATCTGCCGCTTCATTACGTTTCGCTGTTAAGCGCTGATCCGTGTGTACTTTAATATTTAATTGCATGTTTTCTGGACTTATGTGTTAAAGGGCAGAAGATGATACATCTCATGAACGTGTGTGTTGCAGTCAGCGGCAATGCATTTTTATTTGGTTGGGTTAAATTTTAAGCTTAATGGAATTGTGCCTTGAGTTAAATTTTAATTTTCCAGAAAGATGTGTTAGAAGCAGAAAAGACTGCTTGGCCAGGCCTTGGATTCCGAAATGGTTTTTGTCCTGCAGGAATCCAGTGAGCCTGCCGTGCTGGGCTCCTTTCTGGGAGGAGGGGAAGGGTGGTGTTGACTTGCCTCTAGGGTGAGAGCCCTGGGGGTGGGGGAGAGGCTCCCGGGGTTGCCAAGGAACCTGACCACCTGGGGTTTGCAGAGGTGGGGGGCTCTCCTTGAGAGGCCTGGGCGGACCCAAGGACTTCCTCAGGCTGTTTGAAAGTCCTGGGCTGGAGATGCTCTCGAAGCAGAAGCATTCACTATTGTTAGCCCAGAGACCAAAAATGCTTTGGATGGAGAGCTGTAGAACTTTGTATTATAAGATGGTTTTGTGACATGAAGGGAGTTTCCAAAAACAAGGGGTCTCTGGCTTCATCCAGCTTTGGGGTTGGCGGGGGGGGGGGGGGGGGGGGGGAGGGGAGGGCGGGGGAGAAAGCAAGCCACTTGCCTCGCTCCTTGGATCTCAGGAATGTGCGTCCTGAAGTTTTATCTGTCTCCTGTCCTCGGGCCTGGCTGTTAAGAATCCAGTTAAGAATGCTTCCCCACGAGTTTGGATTTGTAAATATTTGGGGACAAGTCCTGTCCTCGGTTTGTGAGGCAGCGCCTTTGTTCTTAGGGATAAGGGCAGAAAGGAGCTAATTCCGGATCGTGTTCTAGGAACCCTGTGGTTTCTGTAAGCAGTGAGGAGTAGTGCTGGGCTAGGCAGCGCACCAGACCTGCCCTGGTGGACACGGTGGGACATCCGTCACGGGGCCCTCCACTGATCTCTCAAGCACAAACCCTTGTTTACACTTTCCTAGCATTTTGAGCCTTGAGCCTGAAATCAGGGTTTCGGGCTCGTAAAACAAAGGCTAAACGAAAGATGTGCGTTGCTGAAGGCCAGAGGTGACCCTGCGTGGGGGGATTCAGTTCTGGAAACACTGCCTGTCTCCTGGGGCCTGACTCAGATGCCCGTCTACACCCAGCCAGTCGTGCTGCACAGACTGGAGTCACAGAGGAGCTGCTAGTGGTTCTTCGCATCGCTTGTGCAAACCCATTTGCAGGGGAAGCTTGGAGGACGCAGCCCTCTCTCCGGCAGGCCCTGCACGCCGCCACCCTCTGCTGGACGGAGCCAGAGCTGCCTGGCCCGATGGCCGAGGTGGCCTCTGCCCTTCAGGGCGCCCATGCGAACGAAGGAGCTCTGATTTGGTGTTAGGGGTGGAGTAAGCAGTTGAGGCCGGTTTGAACTTTGCTTTGCCAGCATGGGCTCGGCAAGCCTAGCGGGACGGGCAAGCCGAAGGGAAGCTTAGGGCTGTTTGAAGTGTGTTTAGCTCATCCTTGAATTATTCAGATGTCTAAAGTGTTTTTAATTCTTAAGAGGATAGGGAGGGGCCCTATGCCTTTTACTCTGCAGCGGAAATGTCCTCGAGCCCCACGTTGTTCGGGGTGCAGGGACCATTAACATCCAGGGCTGGGCCATCCCTGGCTTTGTGACCTTGGCCCAGAAGCTACCCACTGCCCTGAGCTTCAGTGTGTATGTTGTGATCTGTGGAGCATAATGAGTGCTTGTTCCTGGTACTTAACAGGCCCTGAGAAACATCCAGAAGGCCAAGTCCTATGCAGAACACTCAGCCTCATTCTCTGTCTGCAAAACCCAGTCGGGGCTGTCTGTCATTACCTGCATTTTACAGAGAGGAGAAGGAGGCACAGAGAGGCTAAGTAACTTGCCCAAAGACACACAGTAAGTGGCTGAGCCTGGGGGTGAACCCTGGAACCCACCCACGAGACACGGGGCCCATAGGTCTCCCATGCAGCGCCATGAGCCCCAAAGCTGTGGCGCGCCTCCACCCAGATGAAAAGCGGGGTTTACGGGTGTGTCAGGAGTGTATGTTTTTGCAGTTTGAGGTGTCTCGTCTTCACTACAGTGTATGTAAAATACCGGTCACTTTTCACACATGAGATGGTGTTTAACGCTAATCAAATGCAAGATAAAATCAGGACCGTGTTTTTTTTGGGGGGGGGGGCTTCTTTTTAAATTTTATTTATTTGTTTTTGAGAGAAAGAGAGTGCAGAGGAGGGACAGAGGGAGGGAGAGAGAGAGAATCCCAAGCAGGCTCCGCGCTGTCAGCGCGAAACCCGATGCAGGGCTTGAACTCACGAATGGTGAGATCATGACCTGAGCTGAAACCAAGAGTTGGACACTCAACTGACTGAGCCCCCCAGGCGCCCGGACCGTGTTTGCAAGCGAACTAACCAGGTGAACTGAGAAGAGACCGTGCTTTCCGCACCTGCCCGGAAGATGAAGGTGAAAGGAAGCACCTGTGCAGGCCGGTCATCCGTCCTTGGTTAATTGCTGACCGTTTGAACAACCTCTGCAGAAGTGAGGCTGTGTGTGTGTGCCGATAAGAGTCCCGTGGATGGTGTCAGTTTGTGGCTGTGAAGTTCAAATAGGGTTTTGATTAAATCTTGTGGGTCTGTGGGAGAGTGGGAGCCAAGTAGATGCGGGCCGTGTGGTTTCTGCCTGCTTCTGATATGGTTTTTGAGAAGAGTTTACAACTTTAATAGGGACTTCCTGCTGGTCCCCTCAGAACCTTGCCCGTCTGGGGATTTATTTTGCCCACGTAGTCCTGCCTCGGCTTGGAGCCCTTCACACGGGGACCGGGATCCCAGGCCTGCCGCCCCACGGCGCCGCCAGCTCCCCGGCCAGAGGGCTTCGCCGTGAGGCTGAGGAAGGTCCTCGCTGCTCGGCGGCATCCCAGTCCCTTTTGGTGGGAGTCCGGGTGCACTTGGCTTTCAGAACCCAGTCGAGGGGCAGGAAACCGCTATGATGTTCCCACTTTCTAAAACACCAAATGGATTGTGTGGGGGAGAATCTGAAGAAGAATCTGGACTTCCTAAAGCCATCGCTCAGCAGGCATGTTTCCAGGAGAGTGTGGTAAACTTGGGGGGACTCAAATGATTAGTTCTGTTGAACTGAGTCCCCGTGAGACCCCAGAGGCACTGTGCTTTGAGTTCTGTCGTGCCTGGGCCTCGGCTGTCCTCCCTGTGCATTGGTGGAGTCCTTGCAGCCCCAGGGGATCCCACGGACGTCTGTCTTGGACAGGCACCTGGGACCTGGGAGTGCGCACCGTGGGCCAGCTTCTGTGCCACCCAGAGTTCACTTGTGAATTTTCTTGACTGCTCTGCATAGAAGCAGTGGTTTCCTTGCTTCACAGATGAGAAGGCCGAGGCCCAGAGCTCTTTGGGGCCCGCCTGAGATTATAGCTGCTGACTGAATTCTCTGCTGGCAAATGTACGGGGGACAGTGGGAGACGCATAAGCGGTTTTAGCCTAGCAGAGAGGTGACAGTTGAAGAATAATATGGAGACAAGAGTGATGATCTAAGGCCCGTCCAACACGAAAGATGATTATCACCACCCTCATGCGTGGCTCCTCAGGGAGGGCTTCCTGGAGGTGGAGGCCCTTTTAACTGTCCTAGGAAGAAACAAAGCCTGACTGTTGGGGCCCGAGGCTGTGAAGTGACAGCCGCACTTGGGTCAGGCAGCCAAGGACTGCTGGGAGGGGGTGGGGGCCCTGTGCCAGAGCCGGCGAGCCAGGGCCGGACTGCGGGGGGCCCCAGGTGCACTGCTGGCTTGTGTGGAGTCCTTGGACTCTTCCAGGAGCCGTTCGGCCTAGGAGAGGTGTCCCAGCTCGATGCCTGGGCTGTGTGCCCTGCGTGGCATCCGTGCGAGCGCCCTGCTGGCTGTGGCTTGGTCCCTGGCACAAGGAGCTGCCTTTGGTGCTTCCTGCATCGAGGTACACGCGATTGCAGATGGACTGGCTCCTGCCCTGCCCGGCCGCTTTCCGGCCTCCCTGGGGCGAGTTTCTGGGCAGCCCCCCAGGGAGGGCCGGTGGAGCTGCGGCTGCTGGTTGAAGCCGGTGCGGCCCACACCTTTGTGTACACCCGCGGGGGCCGCTGATGGGAGCTGGGTGCTCCAGACCAGCCTCTTTGGGACTCCGCTGCAAGATAAGAGGTAGGAGGGGCTCGAAGTGTCCCGCTGAGACTTCCATCTGCCCAGTGTCCCGTAGTTGGGCACCCAGCCCCCGATAACATTTGAACTGAAAGCAGCGCTGTGGGGAGTTATCTCCCTTTTGAAAAGGAGATCTCCTTGTCTTTATTGATGGGATCAGGGGACTAGCCGCAGGTCACATAACTGGAAAGCTGTGAGTGACCCTAGGAGTTCTGGTTGTGCGCCCTTGGGCCATACAGAACAGCTGGTTGCAGGTGAGGAAGCTGAGGCTGGGAGCAGCGAGCTGGCCGGGTCCTGCAGAGATTGGACCCTGCTGCCCCCACTTGTGACTTGCTCCTTAACCTGTGAGCCCCAGGGTCCCTACCCAGAACCAGGTGTGATGGTCATGGGTCTGCGCCTTAAGTCTCCGGAGGACCAGGGCAGCCTGGGAGTGTCCAGAAGCCCCGTGAGCACCCATACGCCTTCTGTAGCAGGTCCGCGCTCCTTGGCCGAGTTTTCTGAGCACTGCCCCCCACTACCTTCTGGGTCTCCCTTGCACCTCAATCTGCGGCCTCTGTACCAGTCAGGGCTTCACCCGCGGATGCCATTTTGTGGCCTGTTCCTGCTCCCTCCGTGGGATGCCAGCACCCTATGCCAGCAGAAGATAGACCTGGATTTCGTGGATCCCGAAGGCCATGTGGAAAGCCAGCGTGGAGCCTGGCAGACCTGGCAAGGTGACCTGGGTCCGTTACCTGCCGCTTCCCGGCTCCCGGCCCTCACCTGTGAACTGAGGCCGCTTGGAGTGCCACAGGATTAAGGGAGAGGCCTGGGTGTGGGGCGGCCCCTGGGAGATGCTCAGCTAGCCATGACCTAGGAGGTGATTCTCCAGTGCTGCCCGGCCCCGAGGAGCATCCGGCACCCCGTAGATTCCCGGAAGCCCTTGGAGCCTTTGAGGCGGGTCCGAACGGGCCCTTCTCCCCACTCTGATCCGTCCTTTTATCGTGAGGACTGAGGAGCTCTTAAACATGTGCCAGACCTGCAGCCGCTGACCCCTGGCCGTGCACCTCGGTCTCTGAGGCCCGAGTACCCTGCCGGCGGTGGACTTCGTGGCAAGGGCTGGGACCCCAGGGCTGGCCCGTGGGCTCCGGACCCTCCTGCTCCTGGCTGGCAGCGTCCTCCCCGGCTGGCTCTTTGCCACCGGCTGGTCCTAAGCTCTAAACTATTCCTGCTCACGTCTTTTCGTAGATTTTCACCCCGGGAAGATCTTGTCTAGATCTTTTTTTTTTTTTTCTTTTCCCCAATTGCAAGGCTTTTATTCGTGTAGTATTAATTCCCAACTTAACTGTGCCTTCCCCTACACTCTGAGCTGAGCCCCCATCAGGCTGTCTGCAGGGGGCTTTGGTTTACATCTTATACTTGCTATGGCGGCATGCATCTTGCCCGCATTTTGTGGGCTGTGGGGTTGCCTTTCAATTCCATTTTCTTTGCACTGTCCCCGAGTAACTGCACCTCTGGGCGTCTGAAACCCGTTTTGGTGATTCATGTGTAGTTTGGGCCCTTGGGCCTACAGGCCTCTTGTCTGGAGTGTCTGGAATCCGCGTACACATCCCGTCTTGCCTCCGAGAAACTGTTTCAAGGCCGATGGCTCTAGTCTTGATTTTATGATGCATTGAGAATGATCTTCTTGAGTCACTCCTTTGCAATTACCCAGAGGCGATAGTGTTATCATTGCCAGCTGCTTCCTCCCCCGCGACTGAACGAGCCCGTGTGTCCCCGTCGTCACAGAAGGGTATTGGCCGCTGTATCTGTTGTGCCCTTCTGTTTGCAGGAAGCAGATGGGCATCGCAAGTAGAGTGATGAGCGTTAGGGCCGTACAGAGGGGTGGGCAGGGTTAAGGGACACCGGCAAGGGAGGTGACACCCCACCCTGGGCCTGGCCGCAGCTGGGAGCCTTCCCCCCCAGGCACAGGGGCACCTGCACCCGGGGGCTGCAGGGGAGGTGGTGGCTGTCTGTGGCCAGCCGATGCTGGCCAGTCAGGGCAGGAGCCCGGGAGGCCAGCGTCTTCACCGCACCTGCCACTGCTCTTCTGCGTGGTCACCGAGGTGGAGCATGCGTGGATGCGTGGTCTTCAGTCGCCTGCCATGGTTCCCTGTTTGGTGGGAGCCGATGCCTGTGGCTTTATGGGAATTTGGGGTCTTTGTAAGGTGGCGGAAGGGAGAAACTGAGTTGCCCAGCATAGCTGAGAAACCCAGGCTGAGTGGGCTTTGCTGAGTCCAGGGTGCAGCTGTGACCATCCTGGTACATGTGACCATAAAGTGGCCCGTGCCACTTAATCTGAAAAAGATTTTTTTTTAGTGTTTATTTTTGAGATAGAGAGAGAGAGACAGAATACAAGTGGGGGAGGTGCAGAGAGAGAGGGAGACACAGAACTTGAAGCAGGCTCCAGGCTCGGAGCTGTCAGCGCAGAGCCCGACGTGGGGCTCGAACCCATGGACCGTGAGATCATGACCTGAGCTGAAGTCAGCTGCTCCACTGACTGAGCCACCCAGGCGCCCCCTGTGCTGCTTAATCTTTTCCTGGGGTTGCTGGTGTCCCGTTGTCTGCCGGGTGGCCTTGAAGCAGCTTGAGGGCAGTCTGGACTGCATCGGTCCTGTGCACGGTGGGAGCACGGTGAGCGGCCGTGAGGGAGGAGGGCCTTGGTTAGATGGGGTGTCTGTGCAGCTGGCTTTGGAGCCAGACACAGTAGAAGGAGCACCGCGGCACTCTGGATCCGAAGGAGAGAGGTGATGCCCGGACCCGTTGTCTAAATGCAACGTGCAGGTCAGAGTAAGGTTTTATCTGGAGCCTGGCTTGTGTTTTGGTTATGAAACGTGAGAGCAGTGTTTTGCTGACCTGTTTTTTCTTGCTCAGTGTTTCCCCAGCTCTGTCTGTCCTGGGTTACTTTTGAAAATGAATGAGCTAACACCATATACGGGAGGTTCAAAACAAGCTCATTATCACCCTAGCGAGCCAAGTAAGTAACATTTATTTAGGACTCGACTTCAGACAGCATGGCCTGCTTGACAGAGGGACGGTGCCCTTACTTGTTCATACTTGGGTCCATTCCTTGAGGACCAGTTCTAGAAACTGTGTGGTTTGATCTTTACTTTCTGATGTCACCGAATGTGCGGTGAGCTCTGGGAAATTGTCTGGACTGGGCCCTTATAGTTTTCCCTAAATTTAGAATTCATCTTTCTAGTTTTGTTTTTATCTGTCCTTTACCCCCACCCCCCACCCCCGCCCCGTATGAACCTAAACCGTTCAGTTAATTCTAAAGGAAACTCTAAAGGGGAAGGCTGACTTTAAAAATTATGGTCAGTAGGGGCACCTGGGTGGTCTCAGCTGAGCGTATAACGCTTGATCTCGGCTCAGGTTGTGATCCCGGGGTCGAGTTGAGCTCTGTGCTGAATGTGAAGCTTGCTTAAGATTCCGTGTCTCTCTATTCCTCTGCCCCTCACCTGCTTGCCTGTGTACTCTAAAATAAAAAAGTAGGGGCGCCTGGGTGGCTCCATCGGTTAAGTGTCCGACTTCAGCTCAGGTCATGGTCTCGCGGTTCATGGGTTTGAGCCCCCCGTCGGGCTCTATGCTGACCGCTCAGAGCCTGGAGCCTGCCTCAGATTCTGTGTCTCCCTCTCTCTCTGCCCCTCCCCCGCTGGGGGGGGTGCGCTCGCTTGCGTGCTCTCTCTCTCAAAAATAAATACAAAAATTAAAAAATAAAAATTATGAAAAGCTGATACACTCTGTCACAACAAAAATCTCCTTAACCAGCTATGTGACCATGGTTACTTCCCTCCTCCCCCATTGCTACTGGGGTAGTGCTCCACCCTTTTGGGGTCATGAATTCCTTTGAAAATCGGGTGGAAAGACAGCATTTTGTATATACTTTAGGGATCTCCTAACACCCATCCACGATGATCCTTGTCAGCACCCCCGTCTCTGGGCCTCAGCTAAGGAAGCCCTGTTTGGAGCTGAGGCTGCCTGGGCTGTGTGGAGTCCTGAGAGCGGGCTGCTTGGCCGGCAGTCAGCCTGAGACTCTGCATTTGGAGGCTCTAGAACTGGGCAGATGGCTCCGGCTGGCCGTGGGCTGGTCTCTCCCGGAGGAGTGTAGAGAGCAGCCCCGAGGGTGGTGGCTTGTTGTGTTTCCTCGTTGTGACCCAGATGAGCGGTGCCTGCGGACTCGGGCGTCTGTCTCAGGCACCAGTGAGTCTGGGAACCTGATGGCATTCTGCCGTCCAGAGTGGCGGCTGGAATCTGTTGCGATGGTGACAGTGGGATGCTCCAGTTTACTTTGTGGGGAGATGTAGGGTAGTTAAAATTAGCAGTGAGGGTCAAGTCAAGGTTGTCCGGAAGAGTTCAGCAGTGTCACGTGGAGATCGGACTTGGCAGTGGCTGGCTGGGATTCCTGCCCCTGGGCCAAGCCCAGGGGGAAGGGTCAGGCCGGCCTGTGGCCTGTGCCACCTGCAGAGGGCCCGCCGGGCTGGACCGGGGTCTGCACTTGTAGTTCATCCCCGGCCAGACGTACGCCCTGGGGTGGACAGTGCTCTGGACTCCAGAGTATGTATTCGTTGGACAGGGTGTGCTATTATGTCACGATGTGGTACGTACCTCACGTACCTGTTACGGTAAAGCGGTCGGGTCGTAATAGGTGTTCTTCGTTCAGCGGTGTATGCGATAGACCCAAGCACAAGGTCTGCTGCATGTAGTAAGTTGTGTAGTATAAGGTGACGGCATGATACGTGTTACACTTACTTAAAGTTCCCTTGGAGGGACTTGTAGCCGTCTGGGTTCACGTTCTCCACTAGCTCGTTTTTCACTGACCTGAGGAACAATGTTTCCTAGGGAAACTGTGATCGAGAGTCTGAAGCCACAGCGCCAGGAGATCTCTGGACCCTTCTTGGTGCCTTGGGCCCACCTGGCTGAGAAGGTGCTTGGCTGCCTCCTGGTTCACGGGAGCTGGGGGGTCGGCAAGGGGCCTGGTTTGCCCTGACTCTTGCCCAGCTGCCTGTTTTCTCTGCAGAGGCCACAGCCCCCCGGGGACCCCGCAGGGCTCTCTAGCGCGTGGCCACTTGGTTCCCCCGGAGCCAGGACCGGTGGGGGCGGCCGGCTGCTTGGCAGAACGGCCCAGATCGTCTTCTCTTTTTGATGTTTATTTATTTTGAGAGGGAGGGCGCACACATGTGCAAGCAGGGGAGGGGCAGAGAGGGAGGGAGAGAGAGAATTCCCAGCAGGCCCCCCGCTGTCAGTGCAGAGCCCACGCGGGGCCTCAGCCCACGAACTGTAAGGTCGGGACCTGAGCCGAGATCGAGAGTCAGACACCCCCACCGACTGAGCCACCCAGGCGCCCCGAGCCCATCTCTTCTAAGCTGGGAAGAGTCCAGAGTCCCATCCTTTTATAAAAGCGCCTCTCCGTACTCTTCAAATGAAGAGAATGCGGCTTTAGTATATGAAGAGTTACTGGTGATACTCAGCAATCTCTTAACCCCGCCTGCAGCCCTGAAGATTAGAATCTGGTCTGAGTGGGAGGCCGTGAGGCACATATCATCTGTGTAACTCTACACGTTTCTCTAGTGGTCGTCTGTCATGTGTGGAAAGTGAAGTAAAGGCCTGTCTTATTTATATTTTATGTCTTTGCTGGGTTTTTTTTTAATGTGTTTGTATTTAATTTTTGAGAGGGAGACACAGTGTAAGCAGGGGAGGGGCCGAGAGAGGAGGAGACAGAGTCCGAAGCAGGCTCCAGGCTCTGAGCTGTCAGTGCAGAGCCCGACGCGGGGCTTGAACCCATGAACCCTGAGATCATGATCTGAGCCGAAGTCGGACACCCAACCGACTGAGTCACCCAGGCGCCTGTACGTCTTTGCATTTTTAAAAGTAATCTCTATACCCGGTGTGGGGCTCGAACTCACCACCCCGAGATCAAGAGTCGCATTCTCTGTTGAGCTAGCCAGGCGCCCCAGTAAAAGACTGTTTCAAAGCAGGGATTTTAATCAGGCTAGGTTTTAGTTTCTTTGGTTAAAAGAAACAAGCGCAGCCCTCTGTGGAGCCACGGGTCCCACGTGCAGCCACTCTGCCCCTTTTCCCACGTGGGCACGCGCTCCTAGCCTGGGACGGCCCATCACCGCCAGCTTCTCCAGGTTATGGCCGAGGGTCTGTCCGGCTGCCTGCCTGCCAGCTTTGTTTGGACAAGGAGGGTTCCCTTCAGAAATCAAGACCAGAATGGCGCTCTTGTGTCTCCTCTGGTCCCCACCGCTTTTCCCAGCCTAGCAGTGACCTTGCCCTGGGCTGAAGCGGCCGTGGCCAGGCTGCTGCCCCACATCCGCTGTGTCCTTCCCGCGCACCCCCCCCCCCCCCCCCCCCAGTGCTGCATCTTCTGGGCACCAGACTTGGTGGCTGCAGCTCCCTCACCTATAAATTGGGGCTAATGATAGGAGTCCCCGTGTCGGCCTGTCACAAGGGTTCAGGAAGTACACGTCTGTGTGGCCTCTGGGGTCGGAACTGGCTGGTAGGAAGGACTTGGAGTTGGAGCTGGTTTTATCCTTGTCCTATACGAAACAGTTGCTGATGGCAGTGTCTGCAGAGAGACTTGGAAGTCCCCAAGAGAGAGGGGGTGGGATCCAGCAGGGGAAGTTGGAATTTCGGAGGTGGTCCATTCCTGTGTGGAGGGGTAGGGCCAGGCCGAGCAGGGGCGGGGGGAGGGCACCCGGGGCTCGTCCTGGCAGGTGCAGGATGGTCAGAGGGGTTGTGGACAGAATGAGAGCAGGAGGTTCCGGTGGCCGCGGTCTCTGCTTGTTGTTGGTCCCTCGTGTGCGTGAGCTGGGCTGGGCCCCTTGTGCGGTGGGGGCGCTAGCCTGGGGTGAGAGGCTTGCCTGTGAGAGGAAGTCAGGATCCAGCCGGGAGAGTTGGGATTCTGGGGAGGGGGGCGGCCGGGATGGTGGTCAAAAGGCGCTGCTGAGGCCGCCCGGGCTTAGTAGCCGTGGTGTGAGCCACGTGTAGGCAGGAGGGGGTGAGAGAAACCTGGGGGAGTTAGGGCCTCGTGCCCTGTGCCCAGGGAGGCCTGTGGGCGCCTGGCTGCTGGTGCCGTAGCTGCCGGAGATGCTGGCCATGCCGTCTGCTCGCCGGTCTGAACACCAGGGTGCCAGACGCCCCCGGCTGAGTGGCCTTTGGCCCGGCGTGGACACCTGGGGCACCTGTGGCAGGTGCACCTGTGGCAGCCCTTGAGGGGGGTGGTGGGCAAAAGGGGCACGGTGGCCCTTTCTGGCCTACATGTTTTTGTTACTAGACTCACCAGATGCCCGAAAGGACAACCTCTTTCAACAAATCCCATCAGGAACTTTCATATTTGTAGCTAACCGCCTTTAAGTGGCTGATCAACCAGCTAGGCCAGAAAGGCCAGCCTGGCCGTGGGAATGTTCCTTGGAAGGAATTTGGAAATCCACATGTGCCGTGAAGTGTTAACGAGGGGGTGTCAAAGGACCCCGGAGGGGGGAGTGTGGGGAAGGCAGCGGGCCGCTCTCCCTGCCCGGTGTGTAGGTGTAGGTTGTTGCCTTGTGAAAACACCTCCGCGCCTCCGGGTGACCTCACCTCTCAGGCAGTCAGGGCCGCTGAGTCACGATGCTGTAAATCATATCCGCAAGGAAAGGTTTGTTAGCTGTGGTTATGTCTTCTCCCTGTTAAAATTAGTCTTGAAGACAGAGTGAGGTGTGTTGAGTTTATAGCCTGTCTATTACAGGCTTCCTGCCGGCCCTGCAGGCCTCGCTCCTGTGATGATAACCGCCCTTGGTGCACGGTTTTAAATTGTAGGATCGCAGCTCGTGGAAGCAGAAGAGAAGGGACAGGTGCTTGGCTCGTGCCTTGCCGCTTGGCTCATGGCCTGGAGAGGTGAGTGACCCTCCCGGGGTCACGCAGTGGCCTTGGGGTCATGCTCTTTTAAATGTGCCCTGATGGGGAAACCCTTGCTTTGGAACTGTAACTGTTACTCTGATGATGCTCGCCTGATTCTGGAAAAGACTTAAGGTGGCCTAAGTAGGGAGTGTGTTGAAGAGGCACCTTTGCAGGTACAAGAAAGATGTACGTGCAGGTTTGCAAGCTTCCCTCGCTCTGCTTGGTCTGTTTCCAGCAGGTGCGCCGCAGGGCCGCCTCTCAGACCGTGTCTTTCCTGGGCTGCAGAGGCCAGGCCTCTGTAAGGGATGGCCGATGGGCATAAACCACTGCCCTTCCTCCTTTTGTGGTCCCAAGTCCCCTATTTCTAGAGGCATCAGTGAGCTCCAACCCCTACCTCCTTGGGAGCTGGGTGGGGCCACAGGAAGAGATGTTGGGGTCCCGGTGCAGGGGCTCCCCACAAGCTGGAGTTGCGCCTGTCTTTGAGGCACCTCTCGCCCAGGAAGGGGGAGGATCTCCTTGGACTCCCCGGCGAGTAGCGGCCCACCCAAGCCAGTGCGTCTGCATCCCCGTGCCAGGCACATAGTCACCATGGAATCCCGGGGCACTGGCCTGAGTGACCCCCAGTGCCCTCCCTCCATGGGACCCTCCCTCCATGGGACCCACCCCTCCTGCTGACGCCTTGGTGTTTTCCTAAGCAGCAGTGTCGTTCTTCTTCCTCAAGATGCCCAGCTTGAGGACTGATGTCCAAGGGTGTTTCCAGAAGCGTCAAGGGTACTGCATCTGGGGTTGTTGCTAAAACTCATTATTTGGCATCTTTACAGACTCTCTGCAGAAAGACTAAAATCTCGCGTTTGCAAACATCCTGGGCCTGCAAAGCTGCTCAGTTCGGGGTGGGCCCCAGGAAGTGTGTACAAATGCATGCGCATAGCTGCTCCTTCCTCTGCTGTCTCGGAGTTCCGGGGCAGCCTCTGTCGTGGGCTTTCCGTGGCACATCCTGTTTCTGCCTCCATCTGGTCTCGTTGGTCCTCGTTTCCTGGGGGCAATACTGGTTCGGAGGTTGAAGGGACGGTGTCACTGGGGAGGAAAGTGGGGGGCTGCCTTGTTCCAGGGCAGGCAAGGGCTGGCTGCGGCCAGAGGCGGGAGCTCTGCGCTCAGGATGAGAGGGAGGCCTTTGAGGTGCGGTGACCGAGGACGGCCTGCAAAGATGAAGAGGGTGGGTCCTTGTTCGGTGGCTGCCCTGACAGAGGACCTCAGGCTGAGGACCACCTGAGGCAGGCAGGGGCCGATGGCCCCTTCGCACTGACTGGCCCATGCTGGGCGCCGTCCTGCGATGGGGAGAGAAGCCCCCTTTGGAGCCGGCAGACCCCGAGCCCCACTTTCAGCCCACTTCTGGGTCTGCGCAGGCCTTTGCGGGTCACGCGTTGTCTCTGGTTAGCCTTGCTGGGCTGTGGGGGCTGGGGTGGACACGTGGGACAGACACTCAATGGCTGATTATTTTCTCCCGCGTGAGGCCACAGTGGGGACAGAGTAGAGTCCCTGGGGGAGGGGAGGGGTTAGCACCCAGGAGGACCCCACCCCCCCCAGAGGCAGGGAGAAGCGGCCAGTGTCCCGCCTTCTTTGTAGAATTTGGACAAACATGGGCCCACTTGGTGTATTGGATTAGGCTTTTATCCCCCAGGAGAGTAACCAAGTAAACAGAATAGAGTTTCTTTGGGCCACTGGCCAAATGAGAAATATTTTGGATCTGGTGACCTTTTTCTTTGGGTCACTATTCTCTGTAGGAGGTTTTGACCCGTATTGCATTTCGGAATAGGACGAACGGCTTATTTTTCGGAGTGGCAAATAAGGAAAAGAATGAAAGTCTCTCAGAGTCTCTGCTTGCAGAGGCTCCCCTGGGAGGAACATTTTTATAGACACCAGACGTCCTCTCTGGCTCGGGCCAACTTTCCATCCTGATGGCGGGGGCGTGCCATGAGCCGGCCCCTCTCTCCTGAGCCGGCCAGCCAGCCTGCGGAGCCAGCCGGCACGAGCTGGGCTGACGCCTGCCGAGCCACGGCCCCTCCTCCCGCGGCTGAAGCGCCACCCGCCCCCTGGTCCCAGGGTCCCAGACCCTGCCTGTGCAGCGTCTTCCCCTGTGGTCGTGGGCTCCCTTCGGGGACTCTTCCTTCATAGATCACAGAGCTCTGTATTCTCGCAGTGAGTTGTGGCAGGTCACTGTCATAATTGAAGGTCGCTGTCATAATTGAACTTCAGGGTAAAGTGCTCATAGGCGTAGTTAAAAGCCAGTGAAGAAAATGTGACTTCAGCCGTCGTTAAAGCAAGTCCGTACTGTTAAGATCAGCACAAAAGCATCCTGTCTGACTTTTTCCTTCTTGTCCTGTGACGTGCGGGAGAGGAGCGGATTTGCGATTGGCAGCTGAAACCCCGCACCTAGAGGCCTGTGTGCAGGGCTTGGGCTTACTGAGCCGCTGTGTGAAGTACCAGTATTTGGGGCTGTGTCTTTCCAGTGCCCACCCACCCTCCTGGAGCAGGGAGTCGGGTTTGCACATGTGGTGCCCTCGGTCTCCTGGCTGGCGCCTACGTGGGACTTGGCCCGTGTCTCCATCGCCACCTGCCTTTGGTGCCTTCCAGCTGCAGAGGTAGTCACCGCGGGAGGATCCCTGAAGCCCTTCGCTCTCGCTCTCCCTTTCCTCTCCCTCTCCCTCCCTCTCCCTCCCTCTCCCCTGCCCGTGGGTAGCTGACTGCTTACCGCCTGCAGCCGCTCGGGTGCCCTCGGTGTGGTGGGCCCCTGGCACTGCCCTAACAGTGCAGGCCGAGCTGGGCTGACGTCGACTCCTGGAATGTCTGCAGAAGCTGAGATGTTCTGGGCTGCAGCACCAAGAGCCTTCTCGTTTGTCCTCCACCCTGCTTTCCTTTCCTGCCCGTCCCAGGGCACTGGGTGGGAAGCTGTAGATGGGCCCAGAACTCTCAGGCCGGGAGGGAATCTTGCCGTGCTGTTAAATAAATACCTGGCTGCTTGCAGGCAGGCTGCTGCTGGCTTCCCCAGGGTGAGAAGAGCTAAGTGCCCCCAGCTGCTCCCACCCAGCACATATGCCCTTTGTCCCAGCACACATGCCCTTTGGTATCCTTGGGGTGTCTCAGCTTGACTCCTCCCTGACAGGCTCTGCACAAGCCCAAGACGTGGGGTGTCCTTTGGTGATGAGTTTGTGGCATAGGAGTGGCAGCGGCTTCTGACGAGTTTTGATTGACAGACATCCCAGGGGTGTTTGGGGTGGTTCATCGATCGCTGCTTCCCTACAGCTGTGCCCTTGGCAGGGAAACGCCTGCTGGCCGCCTGGCATGGGTGTGAGGCAGAAGCGGGCTGGCAGATCTGTGGGTACTGCCCATGCTAGGCCCTGCCTTGCCGGACAGCAGACCCTGTCCTGCCACCTGTAGTTCCCGTCACATCCAGCTTGTCCCCTTCCATACAACCAGATGAGAAGTAACCTCAGGGCTTCCGGAGGAAAGGAAGCACGGTCCGGCCTCCAGATCTGTGGCTGCTTATTCGGGCATCAGGGGAGCACAGCACAGTTGTCCCAGGCTTCAGAGGCTTTGTCCCCTGCAGGGGGAGCGAGCCTGACGTGGAGGGAGGCTGTGGTCTGTAGCCAGGGCCTCAGACTGACGAGGATGAGGACGATGAGGACGAGGACAAGGGACTGGCACGGGTTGCTGTGCTTGAGCACAGCAAGGTAGCAGGAGGGGCCGAGCTGGCCACAGGATGTCTGGCCATCTGCGTGCTGGGGACACAGGAGCAGCAAGGAGCACCGAGGGGTGGAAACCAACTCAGGAGGGTGCCTCCTGCGGGGCTGGACTCCAGGTGGGGGCAAGGGCAGCCTGGAGAGAGGGGCCCGCAGGTAAAAGGGGAGTGCTGTCACCTGCCAGCGAGCTCACATGCAGCGGGCTCACAGGTTCCTCTGCTAATGGTGGGCGAGCACCAGACTCGTCCTTCACAGCAGCTCAGGACACGTGGCCCGTTTTCAAGAACTTTGAGCAGTGGGGCAGGACCCTCTCGGAGGGTCTTACCAGCCCTGCCGCCCTCTGACCTGCAGCCTGCTACATTTTGGGATGCTTGCCCGGTTTCCAAAGCAGTTTCGCTTCTGCTCTCTCGTTTGCTCCTTGAAGTCCCCCCACTGCCGACCCAGGTTACATCAAAGCTCCAGCCCCTCCCTTTGCGCTGGTGGGCCGGCCCCCTCCTTGAGCGCCTGGCCCTGCTGCCCTGTGTCTGCTGCAGACCTCCTGGACTGCACCTGTCCGCTCCCAGGCTCACCCACCCCTGGGATGTACTGGCCCCTTGAGGGTGTCTCCCTGGGCGGACCCTGCAGGGGCAGGTTCTGCCCGCAGAAAGCGCCCAGCACACGCACGGCACTGTCCGGGGTGGAGTGAGCCAACTGTCCTGCTCCCGCCGAAAATCCAGTCTGAGCCTCTGTGCTTGGGCAGGTCTAGGCTTGCCTGCGGCCCTCCATTGTCACATGGGCCTCTGCTCTGACACCCTGGGTGAGAGGGTGGCAGGGAAGGAAGCCTCACCGGCTGTGCCTTAAGGTGACCTCTTCTCTCCACCCTCCTCTCCCCTCCCCTGTCTTTAGGTGCCTTAACGGGAGAGACCCTGCCCTAGACCAGAGGCGGTTTCTTTGTGCCCATGTTGTCTGTTCACTCCCCAGGTGGCCCGGAGGGGGCAACCCTGGTGACTTAGCCACCCTCAATCCTCAGTGGTCAGCGTTCTAGTGCTGGGGAAGGTCCCGTGCAAAGGGGTCCGTGGGAGTCTAGGACCAATGCAGGTATACCTTCCTTTACAGCGAAATCACAGGCTATGCTGAACCACTTATTAACCTAAATTTTTGTTTTTCCAAGAAAGAATTTTTCCTTTTTAGTGACAACTTTTACCTAGAGTCGTCATGAAACCAATGGTATTGTCAGTATTGGATTACTCTTTTATTCTTCTGGCCTTTCGAAGCAAGATCAGACCATGTTCAGTAACTTAAATTTTGTTAGATTGTTCTCTGTTCATTTTGTTTTTCTCTTTTAGGGCTCCGTACCTGAGTACTGTGCGATGTAGTTGAACAGAGGGCTTGGTTCACCCAGGGAGTTTTCAACGCTTACCCACGTGTAATGAGAAGCAGCCACTGTTGTAGCGTGAGGGTTTGGGGCGGTGACCACAGCATCCTTTAGCGAGAGGCTGCAGGGTTTGGGCTCCGCGGTGCTCCTCGGCGGTACCTGGTCCTCCACACGGTCTGGACGTGTTGTTCCCATTTGCGGAGCAGGAGATGATGGCTGAGTGTCCGAGTCTCTGCAGTCATGAGAGCCTGCGATAGTGATTCAGGCCGTGCGGCCTGTTTCTGGGCACCGCCGTCTGCAGTCCTGGAAGGAAGCATAGCTTGTTTCGAGTGCATTCCAAGGTAACTCGTGCCTGAGAGCACGTTCAGCACACCGCTTTGTTTGAGAAGGAGCGTGAGGAGATCAGGGCTGGCCTTGGACGAGATTAAGGGGGTGGGAGTCAAGGTCCCTGGACCACGTCTTGTGGGGCCTGTGCTGGGTGAGGCTGCGCTCCACAGGCGCTCAGGTCCCCTCGCCGCCTGGCTGGGCCCGGCCCTGCTCCGGGCCCTCTCCCCGAGCCGGGCCCTCTCCCCGAGCCGGTCCCTTGCTGGGGGGACTTGTGTGTCACCTGCGCCAGGGCTGGCTTTGTTCTGAGTCTGCTTCCAGTTCCTGTTGAGTTGCAAGCTACTGTGTTAAACATAAAAAGCCCCCCGCAGGTGAAGTGAAGGGTACGTGACATCTGGAGCCGGTCAGGGAACTGGCAGCACAGACAGGGCGCACGCCCACCCAGCCTGGCCTTGGGGGCTGGCCACCTCCGGCCGCGGCCGCTTCCTTTCCCCTTCTGCATTTGCCGGCCCGGGCTATTTAACTGTCTCTCAGGAAATTCAGTTTAAATCAGATTTCACCTATGATGCTCCCTGTTCTTTTCCACCCCAACGATTATCTTAAAATCTCTCCTTTTAATTAACTCAATTTTCCAGGTCTTTCTGGACGCTGGGTGGTTTATTTGTTGAGTGCCTGGCGCTGTGCCCCCGATTGGGAGATGGGAGAGCCTGCCCTCCTGTGCTGGGCAGCCCCGGGCCGGGTGGGGAGCCAGGGGGCCCGGCAGCCCAGCCTCCGGCCAGGGCAGGGGCCCGGGCCACCTCCTGTTCGCGGGGAAGGCGGGGGGGGGGGGGCCGGGCCGCTTGCTACCCTCCGGCTGAAGCCGCTCCCTTTCTTCTGTTTAGAACTGCTTCTTTGGCAGCTTTTGCTTCTCCTGTAGGCAAGTCTCAAGCTAATATTTATCCCGCAAAGTATCTTAAAAATGCTGGAGGGCCAGTATTTGTGGAGAACTTTATCAATCTTTGAAAGAGAGTTATTGTTACATTGATAAACTGAGGCGCTGTCTACAATAGCCAGATTGTGTTTGAACTTGCAACCTTTAATTCAACAGTTAGTTTTTGTTAACAGATGGAGTTGTTTTGGCTCTTCTTGTAAAGAGGTCCTTTATCCATGTGGTTTTTGTTTGTTGCTGGCGAGCATTTGGCATGTGCTGGGGGGAGGGGAGAGCGGGCCGCTGAGTGTTTCTCTGATGCCCATGTTATGACTGGCAGGCTTTTCAGGAACGCAGACTTTTGTACCTGAAGCCCTACCTCTTAATGAGTTGTCTCATTAAAACCGGAGGTGCCTCCTTCCAGAGGGAAAACTGGCCTCACTGCGAAAACAAACTTAACGTAGCAAGAACACGGGGTGGGTGGTATTGTTTAGATCTGAAGGAAAACAACACCGATAGTGAACGTATTCCTCAAGAAATAAAGTAAAACCTTTCCTGAGGGGGTTACTTTTCAGTAAAAGGAGCCACTTCCTGGATCTTGTCCGGAACCGTTCTCCTCCACCTGACAGCCCTCCTTGATTCTCAAGCGAGTGAGTGAGATGCCTCCTGCTGGTGGGGTGGGGGCGGAGGGCCCTGGGCGCGGTGCTGGTGCTAGGCGTGTCCGTGTCGGGGAGCAGTGGAATGTCACAGTAATTCAGGCGTGGCAGGTGGGGGCTGGCCAGAACTGGACACAGAGGCTCTCTCCCTGGGGCTGGGGCCCCTAGGTGATGAAATGTGCAGTGGGTGCCTAGCAAA
Source organism: Acinonyx jubatus (assembly GCF_027475565.1). Taxonomy (NCBI): domain Eukaryota; kingdom Metazoa; phylum Chordata; class Mammalia; order Carnivora; family Felidae; genus Acinonyx; species Acinonyx jubatus. The sequence goes on from NC_069394.1 coordinate 2,741,341, forward strand.
GAGGTCACGGTGGCACCTGCCTGAACACAGGCTCCAGCAAGGCCCGGGGCCTGGCTCTTGGTGCCTGTGTTTGTGCCCCGTGGGGAACCTCAGGGACCCAGCACTTCCTCCTCGGTCAGCTGACTCACTCTGTCCTGCTGACTTGCTGTTCCTTCTCTGTCTCCACCTCTCTGTCTCTGTGTGTGCGCGGGTCTCTGTCTCTCGCTGCCTCCCTCCCTCCCTCCCTCCTGACTCTGAGCTGGGCCGGTGGCTGTGGCAGTGCTGGGGGGCCCTGTGTCCCGTGACTTCCCGCCGTCCCCACACGGCTGCACGGGGCTTCGTTCCTGTCTGTGCCCCCGTGTCCTGTAGCTGTCAGAGTCCATGTTGAAAAGATTGGGGTCGGTCGGATTGTTTGGGGAACCTGAGTTCCCCCGGTGGCAGAAACCCCACTTCCTTGCTATTAGGACTTTCTAGATAAGTTCCTCATAATACATTACTTGCTTTTTTTTTTTTTTTTTTTTTTTTTTTAAAGTTTAGTTTGAGAGACAGGGAGAGAGAATCCCAAGCAGGCTCCCAGCTCTGTCAGCACGGAGCCCTATGTGGGGCTCGATCCCACAAATTGTGACATCATGACCTGAGCCAAACTCTAGTGTCAGACCCTTCACTGGCTGAGCCACCCAGGCACCCCATGTTTGTCATTTGCTTTTATTTTGGTAAAATATACCTAACAAAATCCACCAGTAAGCGCACGTTCACAGCTGAGAAACCCCATCACCACCGTCCAAGTCCGCAGCTTCATCTTCCCAAAGGGGGACTCTGTCCTTCCGTCTGCAAACTCATCCTAGGCAGTAAGGTCCTCACTAAGCAGTAAGGTTAGTGCTGCGCGGTCCTGTGTTGAGCCCCTGTTGCCGTCCGGTACGAGGGCTGTCGGGATGGAAGCACTCAGGCCGGCCTGCGGGACGTGGGGTACGTGCAGGGAGCACACCCCGGGTGGGAAGGGCAGCATTGAGGGCGTGAATTGCCATTTGTCTCCAGCACGTGTCAAGTCTAACCTGCTTACTAGCACACGGGTCTGTGATGGCACATTCAGGTCCTGCTGTCGGCTGAGTTCACGTAAAGGAAACATCACACGTGGGTCTGAGAACCCACTGTGCTCAGGGTGGCTTACTTGTAAGGACACTCCTGCTTTTAAAGACTGGTGCTTCAGTTTCATTAACTGTTTTAAGATTCCCATGGTAGATACGTTTTTATTAAGGTGATCTTTACACCCAATGTGAGGCTCGAATTCACGACCCCGAGATCAAGAGTCACGCGCTCTGCTGTCTGAGCCAGCCAGGCGCCCCTAGTTTCCTAGTTTCACGAACCTCTGGCCAGCTTTAGTGGGGGGAAGGCGGTGGTGGTTCTGTGCCTTTGTGGTCTCACCTGTGGCGTCCTGGTACTTCATCCCAGTCATTACCTGACTTGTGCCAGCATTAGACGGAGCTTGCCTGTTTTCTAGAATGGCGCGAGGGACGGCTGCGGGCCACCTGTGGCTTGCCGTGCGCGGATTCGCCCCGTCTGGTGTAGGGGAAGGTGGCATACGGGCTTCTAGAGCTCGCGCTAGGCCTGCTTTTCTCCACTGGCGCTCACCTGGATTGCAGGCGTCTGGGGAATCTGGGCTTCCCTCTAGCTCAGAGAGGCCCAGGCTCGTTCCCAGTGTTGTGTTTTTGGCTGTGTGCTCCGCACTGGCTGGAGGCAGCCTTCTGCTGGCTCACAGAGGGAAATCCAATCCCGGAGGGCAGGGCCGAGAGGCCCGGGGAACGTCAGCACCCACAGATTAATGAGTGGGAAAGGTGCCTGTCGGTGTTTTCAGCTGAAAGACTCCAATGGGGCCTTTGGTCCGGGGAGCCCAGGGCCAATCCAGGGTTTCAGGCAGGGAAGGCTGCTGTACATCACCTGGACAAGATTAGAATTTCTTAATTCCACGTGGGCCTCTTTCAGACCTCGTACAGGGCTGCTTTGTCTTGTCTCTTACCCTGCAGAAAAGAGGAAAGAGCGCTTGACTCCCTTCTCCTTGACGGGCACAGGGGTCTGGTCGTTGAGGCTGAGCCGGGAGTCCTTTTACGTGCAGTGCACTGTGGGAGAATCTGCGAACAGGGCGGGTGGCTTCGTTAGGGTGGATGCCTGCCTTAGCCCAGCGGGGAGAGAGCTAAGTCCAGCGGAGTGAGTGTGCGTTACAGGGAGGGGTGGAAGGAGGTGCCGTGGAGAGGAAAGCTGTGCGATTGTGTTTGGGAACGGGAGGGGGCGGGTGGATGGCTAGCGAAGAGTGAGCCAGGGGTACCGTCGAAAGGACTAGCCTGCACACACCAGGACATGGGGGAGGGGCCTGGTGCTTGCCCGGGTGGGGAGAGAGCACAGTCGGTGATGCCCGTGGCGGACTGGGAGAAGCTTCTGAGATGGTCTCGGCGGTCAGCTCTGAGTCTGTACCAGTTATGCGGACCCTCCGGTAGCTCTGTGCATCAGTCAGTGGCTTTCCAGACCTGCCTCTGTTGGCACCGTTTGGGCTGCCTGAGACTTGGCTTTGTGATCGGAAAACGCTCCTGAGTGCCCTGCCACACAGCGAGATCTTCCTCTGTGTTTGCAGAGGACAAGCGGATAATCTGTTTTCAGAGGAAATTTATTGTTCCTTTTTAAATTAGAAACAAACTTAGGTCCTCCTGATGCAGAAAGAATACAACTACAAATCACCCAGAAATAACACTCTTCTCTGTATCCATTCCTCAAAAAAAACCTTAGTTTTTTATGATCATAATACGTACTTGATTTATAAGCTGTTTGCACTTAATATTAGGTGTACTTCCGTATCAACAGGGAATCACGCCGCATGATTTCGTGTCTGCACGAACCACCCTTTGTGTACGGACCCTTCCGGTTTCCTAGTGGTGTAATCCTCCTGACGAGGTCCAGAGAGGGAATTGGAGTCGAAGGGTCTCACGTTTTAAAGCCCTGGATACCTAGTGACCGCGGCTTCGGGTTTCCAGACGCCCTTTCAGCGGTGCCGGGCTGCCGTGACGAAGTCCCTGTTGGACACTTGAGCTCGCCGGCATCCGGGGGAAGCCCTGCTTCCGAATGGCTGACTTTGCCAGATGGCAGAAGGGTTAGTCAGTCAGGTACCAAACTGGGTTTCTTAGTCATGGAGAATCGCGGGCCACCAGGTGAAGGGGTCAGTCCTCTCTGTTAGAGGCAGCGTGTGATCTGCGCTGTTAAGGAAACTGGGAGCAGGCCCCGTCCCCACTTCCCCCTTCCGTGGGAGTTTGTCGCTGGAGCGGCCACTTCCTTGAGCAGAGACAGGAGGGGCAGGGGAAGCGGCTGTCCTGCCCCTCTCCTCCTCGCCCTGCCTTCCCCGGGTCTCCGGACTGGGGCCTGTGCACCGGGCGCCCCCGGGGGACTCTCCTGGGACCACCGAGTCCTTGACGTAGCACCACCTGTAGGTGCCATAAGGGCTTTGTGAGATGGAGGGGGTTAGAAAGGGCGTAGACACTCGGAGCGGCTCAGCGATGTGTGCCATCTTGTAGATGGCGCGGACGTGACCCATCGCGTCTGTGGATCCCTGACCACAGGGGCTCTGGCTTCAGGTGCACGGAGGGTAGTGGAGGACGGTGGTTTTGTTAATGCTGTTTTACTTGTTAGAAAGGAAGAGTAATTTGAACTCTGGGCCATACATAAAGCCATCCCGAAGTTCTCGTTAGCCAAAACGGTACCTTTTTTAAGAAAACTAGCTTTGATTTTACTGTTGTGAGTATATTTCATACTTCCCTTTAAAAACGGGCCTTTTGTATTCACCTGATCCACGGGCCAAATTGAAGTAACTGAAGGAATTCACAGCGGCGAAGACCGTAGTTTCCAGTTTGAAACTTTTGTGGCACTTCCTCCTTTTTGCCTTAGGATAAATTCAGAACCTGGAAACCGCTTTGGTTGGATTTTACATATAAATACCATCAAAAAGGCCCGTTGTGTCTTGGCAGTCTTTAGTGGTGTTCCTTAATTACGCCCTTGTCTTTGAGGTCAGTTCCTGATTATATATATGTAATGTGAGGAATTTTTATTCTTATTTTTTAATCCCATTTGGTGGTTACGAGTGTCCTCAGGCAGCCCGCAGCCTGCCTGTCTCCCGTCTCCTGGCACAGTTCCTGTGTACCTGGCTCTGGCCCTGGTGACGAGATTGCAAGTTCAGAGAAATACTGGTTGATCCTACAAGCGTTTGCAGCGGTTGCCCACTTGGCATCGCGGGCGGTCCTGAAGCTCGGGTTCCCTGCGCTTGCAGGGGTCCCAGGAGGGGTCCCCGGAGCTGCGTGGCGGACAGGCACGCTCTTGTTTCCATGGCAGCCAAAGCTTCATCTGACTCCAGTGGCTTAAGCTAGAACATTTTAGAAGGAGGGGGTGGCGGAACCACTCACTGCTTTTTTTTTTTTTTTAAATTTTTTTTTTCAACGTTTTTTATTTATTTTTGGGACAGAGAGAGACAGAGCATGAATGGGGGAGGGGCAGAGAGAGAGGGAGACACAGAATCGGAAACAGGCTCCAGGCTCCGAGCCATCAGCCCAGACCCTGACGCGGGGCTCGAACTCATGGACCGCGAGATCGTGACCTGGCTGAAGTCGGACGCCCAACCGACTGCGCCACCCAGGCGCCCCACTGCTTTTTAATTAAAAAGCAAAATCCGTTGCACTGAGTTGATTCTGCAAATCTGGGAACACTATCTAAAGATCAAAGGTAAAAAGTCACAGGAGAAAGTCTGTATTTTAGCATAAAGCAAATGTTGCAGGGATGTTCCCTCTGGGGGCAGTTGGTCCTTCTTTCCGCGTAATTTCCTCCTAAATGTTCTTGTGCCTGCTTCCTGGGTGCTGGATGCTGGCCATGTTGTCCTTCACATTAGGGAACAGTGTTAGTGCAAGATGCAGAGGAATCCTGTTTAGAGAGATGCTTGATGTCGATCCTAACGCCTTGCCCCCTAAAATTTAGGAAGAAAATAAGTACTTTGATTTGACTCAACATTAGAAATATTTGCTGTCACGTAGAGTGTCATTCGAGTCATCTGATGTAGCTTTAGTGCCTGATCCTGCATTAAAAAAAATTTTTTTTTAATGTTTATTTGCTTTTGAGAGAGAGAGAGAGAGAAGAGCAGAGAGCGAGGGAGACACAGAATCAATCGGAAGCAGGCTCTAGGCTCTGAGCTGTCAGCACAGAGCCGGATGCGGGGCTCAAACCCATGAACCGGGAGATCAGGACCCGAGCCGAAGTCAGACGCGTAACCGGCCGAGCCCCCCCCCAGGCGCCCCTGCTCCTGCATGTTTAAACCTGGCCCTGTGCTTGTGGACGGCGCAGGCTGGGCAGCTGCCTCGAGGGAAGAGGACGGCGGGGCGCGGGGTCCCGTTGGAACGCGGTGCCTTCCACGCTGTGTCTACGTAGCTGGGTTCACACACGCAAGGCTCTCCCCAGGGGCCCCCCCCCCCCCCCCGGCTCCTTCTGGAATGGGGTCAGGAGGGAGGTGTCGCGGTGCTTGCTGTTCACTCCCATTTGATTCACCCCCCCCCCGCCCGTGTCCCACTGGGTGTTACCTAAGAGACACACGCAGTTCTTGGATGTCTGGGCAGGTCTGTGACCGTGAGGAACCTGTGCCCGTGCCCTGGCCCCGTGGCCCTAGGAATTCCTGGTAGGGTCCAGCAGCCCTCTTGGCAGTTCTGACATTTTTCCTTTGCAGATGGAAAAGTGGGTGTGGGTGTGCAAGCAAAGAAACTCTGGGGCCCTGTGAGTCCATAGTGTTAATCCGTGGCATAGCAGCCTTCCCATCAGCATCTTGCACCGCAACTGGAAGGTCACTGTCTTTCCGGAAGGACTCTGCTGCCGCTGCATTTCCCTGCCAGTGTGTGCATGGTTACGCCAGCGTGCTGGGGGAGGGCGGCCCCTCTGGGGAGCACTGCAGCGGGGGCTCCTGCCTCTGGTTTAGCGCAGCGCCTGGGATGACTTCACCTGTCCTCTTGCTGTGTTCCATCGTCTTGATCCCCGCCTGCACCTGGGGTAACAGGTCTCACGGTGGGCTGGAGAGACCAGCGCAGGAGGCTGCTCTTAGCTGCTGTGGAGCCCGGGTTGGGGCAGTGGGAACCAGCGGTGCCCTCCCTGGTGTCCCACTAGGAATGCAGGCCCAGCAGAGGCCTCCAGCTGGGCTGGGACAAGTCCACTAGACTGCACTGACGTCAGACTCGGCACCGAGAGCCCCAGCGGGTGGCCGGGTCTGGTGGTCTGGTGAAATGTGGCCGTGCAGTGTTTTATGCTCCAGGAGCCCAGGTCACGTCCCGGGAGACCCTAAACTATACTGTTAAAAGCATAGTCATTCCTGAGAAGTTATTGGGAGGTGTGGTGCCTCAGAAAGAAAAAAAACGCCCTAAGTAGTGTGTGCAGTTTGAAAGTTTACTTGAATTGCAACATGCCAGTTTGAAGGCGTTAAAAAACATCATCTCAGCTATTCGTTAGCGTTGGCACACCGGTCTGCTTCCTGTTCAAAAGAGAAAGGGATTTTCCTTGAGCTCTGTGCTTATGTTGCTCTTTTCTCTAAAAGGGAGAGGTTTTTAAAGATCAGTTTTCTCTTTTTAATGGAGTAATTAAGGGTTGGTCTGGCCCTCTACCTTCAGTGCTCATATGAATCCGTTCCTTTCCAGCCGTCTGAGCGCCTCCACTGGCTAGGTGCTGGACCAGCCGGTAGTGATGGGCGCCGGCTGTCTGCTCAGGCCGCCTGCCTCCGGTGGGAAGTGCCCCTCCCTTTACCTGGGTGCCAGGGCAGGGGGAAAGGCGGGCAGCTGGTGCCGGCTGCCCCCAGGCTGGTGGGGCCTGACTGGCTCCTAGGGAGGCTGTGCTGCCAGGGTCTCGGAAGCAGGGCTCTGAGTTACTCAGGTGGACGGGGGAGGAGCGTGGGCAGGAGCCGTTCCCTCCTGTCCTGCAGACCTGTCCCGCAGACCTGTCCCCACCTCCCGGAGCTTCTGGTGGGGGTGGGGGTGTGATACTGAGCAGCGCCCTACCCACCTATGGGAGGGAGCGGCCTGGCCTCTGCTGGAGGTGTGTGGGAAGGGGGTGGGTGTGTGTGCCAGGTGGCAGGTTGTGTAAGAGGGCAGGGGAGGAGACCGCCAGCACTGTCCGGCAGGGGAGGACCAGACATTGGTCAGCGAGAGAGACAGAGAGAGAGAGGCACCCAGGAGGAGCACTGGGGCCCCAGGGGTTGGTCCTGTCCTGCTGGCGGCTGCAGGGGAATCCACTGAGAAATCATTTAATTAGACTGACTTGTTAAAAGTGTAGCAATATTTTCATCCCCTTGCTCCCAGGGGGGGGGTCCCTTTCCACATTTCCTTTGCTTCAGTCTGTTAATGCTCAGAATAGTGCGTGTGCACGTGCACACACACACACACACACACACGGCTCTCCCTTTACCAATGACACCCTGTTCACAGCAAGCTGATCCAAAGGAGCCAAGTAAAAACGGACGTCAGGTCTGACATGTGTCGTGTTTGGTTTCTGGAGTGTCCTCGACTGTGCCTTGTGACACAGAACACTCAAAGCCTGGGTTATGAAAAGATTTAAGTCCTAGTGAAGCCTTTGATCATTTGACGTGCTGTCCAAAGCAGGACGCTTGACTGGAAGGGGTGCAGCTGGTAACCTCGCCGTGTGCTGGGCTGTGCGGTCATCGTGCCCGCTGTGAGCGTGTCCCGCCTGGCTGTGGTGTGGGTGCAGTGCAGGTGCGTGGGTCCGCCAGGGATCTGGGTCCATGGACTGGGTGGAGGCCTGGGTCTGCGTTTGTGAGTGAACTCCCTCGGCTGTCCTGATCCAGACCGATTCACACTGTCTCCGTCCACACGGGCTCCCATAGCAAAACCACACCCTGGGGGGCTCTGAAACAGCAGACACTTCTCTCCGTTCTGCAGGCTGGAAGTCCAGCCAGGGTGTCGCCACATTCACCAGCTTTCTGTCTCAGGGGCTTACTTCCTGGGTCATAGCCCCTCTCTTGCTGTGTCCTCACAGGGTGGAAGGAGCCAGAAAGCTGTAGGGTGGCTTTCATAAGGGCACCGATCCCATACGTGAGGGTTCCGTCCTCACGGCCTAATCCCCTCTCAGAGGAGTTTGGGGCGGGGGGGGGGGGGGTCACGCACTCGGAGCAGCCACACACATTTGAGGACACCACAGAGTTACACGCCTAACTGAAATTCATGTTAACTTTGTATTTCTTGAGCCCACATTTCGTAGACAATAGAGGCACTGAGTGATGGGAGGAGACAAGCCTGGGTTTCTGCAGGTGACACTTATAATACCCAAAGGCAGGTAATTTCAGGTGTGAGAAAGTATTCCCAAGGATGGAACATTCAGTGTGACCACCTCTTGGTTCCTTTTTTGTTAGATATTTTTGGTTGTGTTTCTTTTTTTTTTTTTCTGTAAGGACACACATTTTTTTTCTTATCAGTGAACTGTTTTTTACAATAGTTTTAGGTTCATAGCAAAACTGAGCATACAGTACCCAGTTCCCATGTGTCGTCACCCTACACATTCAGCCGCCTCCGTCTCCAGCGTCCCCTACCACAGTGGTTCCTGTGTTACAGCTGACAAACCGGTACTGACCCTTGGTCATCAGGCCAAGTCCGGAGCTTGCCGTGGGGTTCACTCCTGCTGTGGCGTGCTCTGGGTTTGGGCAGTCGGGCGACGTGTCTCTACCATTGTGGTGTCGTGGAGAGTGGTTTCACTGCCCTGCAATTGCCGTCTCCACCCTCCCCCACGCCACCCCACTCCAGCCCCGGGCAACCACCAATGTTTTTACTGTCTCCACGGTTTTGCCTCTTCCACGGTGTCATATAGTCTTTGGGGACTGGTTTCTTTCACTTAGCAATGTGCATTTAAGGTTCTTTCGTAACTTTTCGTGGCTTGATAGCTCATTTCTTTTTAGTGCTGAATAACAACATCCCCTTGTCTGGCTGGACCACAGATTATTTAACTCACCTGCTGAAGGACACAGTGGCTGCTTCCTGGTTTTGGCAATTGTGGATAAAACTGTAAACATCCACGTGCAGGTTCTTGCATGGACAGAAGTTTTCTGCTCCTTTGGGTAAATGCCAGCGAGCGTGATTGCTGGATCACCTGGGAAGAGCTCGTTCGGTTTGTGAGAAACCCCCGAACTGTTTCCCAAGGTGACTGCGCGGTTCTGCGTCCCCAGGAGCCGTGAGTGCGCGCCCCTGTTCCTGAGCGCGCGCCCCTGTTGCTCTGCGTCCCCGACAGGTGCTATCCGTGCGCATGCTCCGGCCACGCCCAGAGGTGTGTGCTGGGATCTCGTATTTTACAGTTTTCTGACGCTGCATGATGTGAAGCTTCTTTCCGTGTGGTTATTTGCCATCCATGCGTCTTCAGTGAGCTGTCTCTGGGTGTTTTGCCCTTTCTTAAATCAAATTGTTCGTTTTCTTGTTGAGTTTGTTGTGTATTTTGGAGATGTGTCTTTTGCAAATATTTTCTCTCAATCTGTGGCTTGTCTTGTGACAACATTGATTTTATGTTGGAAATCAATGGGATTTCTTAAATGCTTTTCAGGAAATAACCTTATAAACAGATTTGCCAGAATGCTTCTTTCTTATCAAGGATACTTTAGACTTGCTTGATTAAATTTTATGTCTTTTTATCCTCTTGGTCTAAAATCTGATCATCTCCGAGAGAGAGAGCGAGCGCGCGCGAGAGGGCGCGAGAGGGTGAGAGCCAGCACACACACTCGAGCAGGGGAGGGGGAAGAGAGAGGGGAGAGAATCTTAAGCAGGCTCCACGCAGGGCTCGATCCCATGACTGTGTGATCATGACCTGAAGCAAAATTAAGAGTCTGACGCTTTTAACGACCGAGCCACCCAGGCACCCCGAAGTAGACCTTATCATCTACTGCTGTCTGCTTGGTTTCCCTGGCTCTTATGTTGTCTGTAGGTTGGTATTCTTTGCCATGGTCATCTGGTGAGAGACGGAGGCAGGCTGATGGCAACGGAGAGGACCGTACTAGTAAATATTTTACAGGGTCATTGGAGGTTAACAGTTGATGACGTTTTAGAAAAATGTTAGCAGTTCAGTGGATTTTCTGAGGGTAGGGATGCCCGTTTTTAACTGGTGGGTGTACAAAACAGACAGCTGTGGCCGCAAACGGGCCGCCGTAACGCATTCGCTGCCCACCTCCAGGGCCCGGAGTGCTGCCGGCGCGCATGCGTGCCCGTGCGCGTGCGGGGGCGGGGGCGGCGTGGACGGGGCGGGTCGTGTTTGAGGTGCGTTGCAAGCGTGCCCCGATTCCCGCGACCGTTATCCAGGAGCTGTGGCTCCGCGGATTTTGTAGTCGCACGGCTTTCGAATGTGCGTGGAATCTCGAAGTTGAACCCAAGCTCCTGGTGCCTGTCAGAAATCACGCTGCAGCTAACTTTTGATGGCATTCAGTTAACAGCGGCTTTCCACATCGCGAATGGTAGGAAGTCACGTGTTCTGGCATCGGTTACTCTTAAATTAGAAACAGGACAATAGAGGAAGTTGTTGATTGGAACAATTGTAGTTTCACTAAGTGCATCTGCAGATCATAACCAAACTGTTGTCCCCGAGCGCGCTGACGGTCCCTGGGCTCCAGAGTTTCTCTGCTCGGGGAAGCCCGTCTGAGAGGTGTTGCTGCTCTTCTGAGTAGAAGACTCTGGAGTTGGAGGGCACAACCTGTCCACGTTCTTCGGCTCCGCGGCAGGGTCTTAGGCATGTGCGGTTTCCCGTGCTCTGGGGTCTTAAGCTGCTTCAGTGCAGTGGCAGGGTTTCGCCTGGGCATGTTACATTAGGTACTTCAGAAGGGAACATAACGTGCTAATGGTTTTAGTCATTTTGGTTAATGCCCCAGCATTTATGTAAAACAGCGTCCTTAGAGAAAACAGTTTGCGAGCTAGAAGAGTACTTCCCGTGCCTCACTTTGTGGGCAGTTAACCTGGCTTTCGGGTACCCGATCGCCCCCCTCGGTGCCATGACTCCCCCGGCATCCAGGCCCGGGGTCAGGGCAGGGCAGCCACATGGCCCAGCCCTGCGGTGCTCCAGCTCCTTCCTTTCCTTCTCAAAGGTTCTTTCCATTCCTTTTCCCGTGGAGCCTCCACGGGAAGGGCCCTAGACAGTGAGGGGAGACCGTTTCAGACTCTTCTGCAGACTTTTCATGCCCAGGAAAGGTGCAGCCATCTGCCACCTGGCCCCTTGTGCCTCACTCCTGAACAAGTGCTGTGATTTAGTTCAGTTCAGACCGGCAGGGACCCCGAAATCCTGTCTGAGGAGCCGACAGGGCTCCTCACAGCGCGCACGCGAGCTTTAGAACATCACCCTCTGTTCCACCAAGTTGGGGACTGCACGTAGTGGTTTGGTTAGTTTGGTAATGGTCAGTACGTTTGTCAACCTGGTGATGGCCTTTTTGTCCATTCTCACTCAGACACTAAAGGATTAGATTATCAAATTAAAATGTAAAAGTCAGTAGCCTTAATTACACAGGAAGGGGGACACGGGGACGTTGCAGAGTATTGGAAATGTCCTGTGTCTTGACATATATTTGTCAAAACGTAATGAACATGGTACATCTTCCTGCGTGTAAGTTGTACCTGAGCAAATGAATAAACATCACTTACTGGCCGTCTTGTAGGCAAACTAACTGATTGGGAAATATAAGGGAAGAGAAAATCCCATTTACATTGGCCACAAAAAAGATAAAGATTGTTAGGAAGAGGCTTACCTAGAAATGTGGAAAACTCGTGGAAGGAGTATTTCGAAATTCTTGCAAGAGGTACTGAGGTGGTCTCAGACAAATAGAGCGAGAGCCCTCCTTCTCCGGCAGGGCAATGTAGCAACCTACAATGGCCCTTCTCTCGGGGCTGATCTATAAGATTAATGGAATCACATAAGAGTACCAACAAAAAATGCTGTTTTTCCTGAGCTAGTCAAGCTTTTAAAGTTCATGTACTTAAAACAAACATGCCAGAATAAATAGGAACATGTGGGGAAATAGCAGTGTTATTGGACATGGGCAGACAGGCATGCTAGTTGAACAGAATAGAAAACAGGGAAACAGACCCAAGTACCGATGGAAATTTGATGTATGATAAAGAGGAATCTCAATGTTGGGGGTGGACTTCCAAATACATCCCGTTGCGATGATCAGATGATCGTTGGGAAAAGGTAACGGTAGATCCTTACCTCACACCATACACAGGAATATGAATCTGAGATCTAAAATGTTCCCACTAGATTTTCACTGGGAACTAATGGCCAAGTTGAGCATCCTACAGCCTGTATGCGTAGCCTCAGAGTCTTTACGGAATGTGCTAGGTGTTCTCAAACCTATCCGATTAGGCCACTACATCTCCCACGTACTGTGGACCCTTCAGCTGTGGCTCTTTAACAGAAATCACTTGCATTGGCTCTTCTGTCTTTAACTGGCTCTCCCCTCACAGGCTGGGTTGCCACGGTCTCTGATTTAGTTCTTCACGTAGCTAATGCTCGTATTGCTAAGTGCATGATGCTGAAATTTTATTTTTAAATTATTTTGTGTCATCCCCTAAAAGGCTTATAAAATCCCCAGGGCTTGCAGGAGTGTTTGGCAACAGTGGCTTCGCCAAGTGCTGTCTTGCTGATTAGCAGTTGGGCGTTATCTTCAAGGTCTGACCGTAAGCCAGGTTAGTCAAACCTTTGAGGAACCCGAGCGTCCACTGACGTGGGTGGATTTTGTTAGTTCGGCCTCATTTAAACTTACTGGTTGGAAAGCAGCTTTGACTCTGGGAATTTGTGCTAACTTGTGAGGGCATTCCCACCGCGGCTTGAGGGTGCTAACGTGGTGAGTCCATAGAGCCGTGAGACACGGTTGGAGTTTTGTATTTACTAACTGCTGCTTAAAGTCAAACTAACCGAAGATGCTAACGATATTTGTCATTTTCATCAATATAGATGACAGTGAAGTTGCCTGTGTAAAATCTGTTCTTGCCACTTGCCACTGCGTTTGCACGGCTTGAGGAAGGGAAGCCAGCTGTGTTAATGCCTAGACTCCTTGAATGACAGGTAAACCCCACACCACGCTCATGCCATTTCACGCGGGCTTCCCTGAGGCCTGACCCTGGTAGCCGGCCGCCCCAGCCATCTGGGCGCGATGCTCTCCGAGAGCTGGTGCAGGTGGGGGTGGCTTTCCAGTGTATACGGCCCCTAGTGCGTACTGGTGAGCTGGTGGGCTGGCTCTCATTCATTCGTTCATTTATTCATTCGGTCTCTCTGTAACCTCACCGGGCTCCTGCCGTGTGGCCAGGCACAGCGGGGGGTGTGGGGACATGGGTGGTGGCGTCTTCTGTGGGATTTTCTCTGTTTCCCCGGGGCCAGGGTGGCTGTGAGAGCTCCTCTCACGAGGGGGTGGGGCCAGTCTTCCGGGGAGGGCCGAGCCGGAGAAGGGTCCCCAGAGATGCTCTCTGAATACATGGTGCAAGGGGGGGGGGGGGGTGCCGCCGAGGCCAGGTGGGGCTTTCTTTAGAGCTCCCCAGAGAATCGTGTACTCTCGAGGGGAAATAGCTGGAACCCTTCTCCCTGTCCCAGACCGGATCCCAGAGGCCACCTCCTGCTATGGGAGAGTGTGGCTGGAGCCCGCCTGTGCTGGAGTCCCGTCTGCTTTGAGCAGCAACTGATTGGGTCCATAAAGGGGCAGGATGTGGACCTTGCCACATCTGGTCCTGTTGATTGATTCAAAATGTAATAACATAAAGTGTCACGTTTCAGCATTTCTGGAGACTTTTCCCTGTTTAATCATAACCTTAGAACAGTGTTTCTCAGCTTTGACAGAGTTGACGTTTTGGGCTGGATCGTTGTCTGCTGTGGGGCCGTGCTGAGCAGCGTCTCTGGCCCCTACTCAAGTTGTGATAACCAGCAGTCTGTCCAGACACTGCCTGGTGTCCTCAGCGGCACACGGCTGCCCCCGGTTGAGAACCACTGCCTTAAAACAGCTCAAGTCTGTTCCATATGGAGCGTGGCTTCTAGCTGTTGCGGAGACGGCCCCAGCGGAAACTGCCTTATCTCAAACGTGGGTGTCGGGACGGCCCCAGCCGTGGGTAGAGGGCACTGGGACGGAGCTAAAGGGTCTCGTGTTTGTAATGAAATCACTAGGATTCATAGAAAACCGATGACTCATTTCTGCCCCCAAAACCCCGGACAGTTTGGGCTTTTACAAAAGCCCAGAGTATGTCTGGACATACTTTCTTCGCATAAAAATCATCTGTCTTATTTGGTGGATGGAATAAGGCATTTAAAGTCATTGACCCTATTTTGGCGTAAGAATCACAGGGTGACAAAAGGGTTTCTTTCCTTTCGTTTTCTTAGGCTGGGAATCGCTCCACAGGTGGGGATAGAGAGTAAGAACAGCAGGTGTTGGTAATTGGGTGTTTTTGTGTTTTGTTTTTTTTTAATGTTTATTTATTGTTGAGGGGGGTGGGGAGAGAGAGAGACAGACAGAGTGTGAGCGGGGAAGGGGCCAAGAGAGGGGGAGACACAGAATCTGAAGCAGGCTCCAGGCTCCGAGCTGTCGGCACAGAGCCCGATGCGGGGCTCAAACTCAGGAACCGCGAGATCATGACCTGAGCTGAAGTCAGATGCTTGACTGACTGAGCCACCCAGACACCCCTTGGTTTGGTAATTGTTAATGTTGGGTGATTTTTTGTTTTCAATATCATTTTGTTTACTTTTTGTGTTAGAAGTACTTTCATAGGGGCGGCTGGGTGGCTCAGTTGGTTAAGCAGCTGACTCTTGATTTCGGCTCAGGTCAGGATCTGAAGGTTTGTGAGTTCGAGCCCCAGGTCGGTCTCTGTGCTCACAGCGCAGAACCTACTTTGAATCCTCTGTCTCTCTCTGTCTCTGTTCTCTCTCTGTCTCTGTCTCTCTCTCCCTCCCTCTCCCATGTGCGCTCTTTCTCTCAAAAATAAATAAGTGTTATAAAAATTGAAAAGAAGTGGTTTCATAGTATGTTTTCTAAAAAGGTAGAGGTTAGAAACCGTGGGCTTTTTTTTTTTTTTTTTTAATTTAGAAACCGTGGTTTTAATGCAGATATTATATGGTAGGGGACACTTAGAAAATTTGCGAGAAGTCTTGAGCTCGGGGATCCTCAGCGTGAAGCGTAGTGGTGTTCGGGGGCCGTGAGGGGCACACATGCAGTCAGGACACACGGACACGCAATGGACGTGCGATCCGCAAGGATGTTGCTGCACGAAGGGGGCCGGGAGGCAGCCCCTCAGTGGTGAAGTGGCGGGGAAGAACTTGACCTTGAGGGAGGGCAGCCCGGCCTCGCCCAAGGTTGGGGACCTGCCATGGCCCTGGGGCTCTCTGAGGGGGCACTAAGTGAAAGTGGCCCTTAGTTTCTCATTCCTTCTTGGGGGAAGGGAGAAGGCACTAATTAAGATCATCTTTGGCTATGTGAGTAGTAACTAGAAACATTTTTATTTAAACCTTTTGTTGAAAATCTCTGGTAGGATATCAACTCACAGACCTACCTTAGTATAAAAAAGACGTGAACACCATTTGTGTGATTGGGGTCCCCTCTCTTTTAAAACCTTTTTAGAGGGTGAGCACACACGTGTGTGTAAGCAGGGGGAGGAGCAGGGGTGAGTGGGGGGGAGAGAGAGAGAGAGAGAGAGGGAGAGAGAGAATGAATATCTCAAACAGGCACCACGCCCAGTGTGGAGTCTGACATGGGGCCTGATCCCACAGCCCCAGTATCATGACCTGAGCCGAAATCAAGAGTCGAACGCTCAAGCAACTGAGCCACCCAGGCGCCCCCACAGGGTCCCCTTTTTTAATTCACTTCAGATTGAACAGAACCCCAGTTCCTGGAGGCCGGACTCCAGCAGAGTGCATGGGCAGAACTGCCTCCTTAGTCTTGCCTCGCATTTTCCTAAAACCTTTCTAAGGGGAAATTTCGAGTTAAATGCGAGGCAGTCGATGCTTTATTGTGGTCTGCTCCTCTGGGGAGAGAATGCATCACAAAGCTGGGTTGTAGGGACCAGGACAGGGTAAGTGCAGGATGGGGTCGGGAGTCCCACCCCCTAGGAAGGTGTGTGGGTCGGGAGTCTGTGAGCCCCCACGTGTGATACTCAGACTTCGGGATGCATGTACTTTTTTCCTGGAGAGGGGCTGTAACTTTCATTTGATCATCAAAAAGTTTCATGACCCGAAAAGGTTAAAGACCACCGCTGTAGATGGCCCACACAGCAAGAACTCAGCTGCCTTTGGGTGGACTTTGAACGTCCCCGCTTTAGGTGGCAAAACCCTCCGTTCTTGCCGTACCCACCCTCCCGCTTTCCACCTCCTGGCCGGCATCTCCGCTCCTTTCCCAGCCTCCCTGCCTCCCCCACCCCTCCACCCCCACTGCCGGCCAGTCTGCTGATGGTTATTGCTGGCCCGGGAGCGGAAGCTGAGCTGCCTTCCTCTGTCTGCTCGTTTTCTTCTGCTCTGGCTTCCCTCTGTTGTCCTGTCTTCATCCTGCCCCAGGATTAGATCCATAGAAGATGTTTCTCTGGGAGCTGGGGTCTGTTTTCTCTGCAGCTGACCCAGAGTAAGCACCAGAGACCTGCGGTGGTCTGAGGCCGGGGTCTCCCAGGTGGCCGAGGACCAGTCCGTGGAGCGCCTGGCCAGCCAGGGGTGGGAGGCCACGTGGCGGCCGCCCCTGGCTGACTCTCTGGTGGGGTTGTTTTCCTCTTTTGCAGATCAACCAGTCACTCGATGGGGAGCAACGGCGGACCACCTTTTTGTGTCACCTTCCCACTTCTCTGTAGCAAGAAAAATCACTTCAGCACCTCTTCAATAATAATGATGAAACTGGTATTAACTGAATGGCAATTATGGATTTTTAACTCTAATTCACAGTAAACCAGCAAGCCATATGTTTAAAATCCAACCAAAAATCATTCTGTTCTGCTGCGTGTCTCACCCGATTGTGAGAAGTGGAGAGATCTCTGTTTGTACAAAGAGGGATATAAGCATCACTTGCCGGAGGAACACAACTGAAGCAGAAGGAGAAGGTGTCCTAATTTATCCTTAAAGATATATGATAGCATTATTTATATAGATAGAGAAAATATATATATATTAACAAATATATATATATATATATATATATACACACACATATATATATATATATATATCTTTGGTGGTAATGAAAATGGCTCCGCAAAATGCCGACTCAGAATCTATGCAAGTTCAAGACTTACCTGTGCCCCTGCCAGACCTGCAGAAGCCCGGAGGTGCGGACACCCACTACGAGACCATCAGCGAGGGGTCCATAGACCGGATCCCTGTGCGCCTGTGGGTGATGCACGGGGCCGTGATGTTCGGCAGGGAGTTCTGTTACGCCATGGAGACGGCACTGGTCACTCCCATCCTGTTGCAGATTGGTAAGTGCCGTCCGTGCCTGGCCTGGTCCTTCGCGCTGAGCGTCGCGTCGGCGGTTCGAACGCAGGAGCGGACGTCGGCACCCGGAGCTCGCCCCGCGGGCTGGACAGTGTCGAGAGCCCCGGGAAGCGGCCTCCCGAGCTACGCTTTCCTCAACCCACTCTGGCCGTTGTTTTCCTACCGGTTTAAACTGCGGCTGGGAGGGGGGTGGTCCTTGGATGCTGAAGTGGACGTACCTGTTGGCAAAGAGGTGGTTGGGTGCTTGAGTGCGTGCAGTCAGCTTTGATACGTTGTAATCTGAGCGAGCCCGTCTCCCTGACGTACCTCCTGCCGTGCCCCCGCCTCCCGGACACGGTCGCCAGCCGTGTGTGTCCTCCGGGGCGAGCGGGGAGCATCTGCCTCTTGCTTGGCTTCCTTCCCGAGAAAGGGGATCTTGTTGCAGGCTGACAAGGCAAGTGCTTGGAACGAGAGTAACGCGAGAATAACCCCGAATAACATGGTTTTCCGTTGCCATCTTGTTGTGGACTATTTAACTCTGAGTTTCGTGTGGACTTCAGTGGTTGAGTGATGGGCGTTTCCAGAAATCCTGGAGTTCGCAGAGTTCCACTCCGCTACGAGGCCTAGTATGAGGAAACAACCCTGGTGTTCCTTGCAGATTACCGCTGGGGTGCCTTAGGCCCTTAGAGTTTTGTCCGTGTTTGGTTTTCCCTGCTGTCTAAGGAAGAGTTCTGGGTGAGGGGTCAAGCTGTTTAAAACCCTTGGTTCCTTCCGGGATTCCACGTACGCATAGTGTCTGCTCATTTTGGTTGTTGTAGGAACATTTCTCTCTCCAAACATAATGTTTCTTGTTGGGTGAGCGCTGACCAGGCCCCGCTCCGCGGATCGCTTATTCAGGGGCCTGAGTCCAAAGGTGGTGGCGCTTCCTCCCGTTCTGATGGCACCATCGGAGGGGGGGGGAACAGACCTCCTCCCCCGTCACAGCGGCGACACTTCCACCGGTGGTGGTTCCTGTCCGCGCCCCTGCGTCCTGGCACGCGCCTAGCATGTTAACTTATTCTCTCAGTAATGAGGTTACCATCCTTCAACACCTTTTTCTCTCTGTAACCCCGGGCTTTCTCTTTCGTCTTTCACAATGTCCTGATCAGTCTTCAGACGAGGCTAAGAGCTTTCCGAGCGTGTGGGGGATGGTAGAGTGTGAGTGGACAGTAGAGCGTTCGTCACTCTTGATCTCCTGTCCCTGCATTTGTGCTCTTCATGTTCCTTGGGGGCCCACCGCACGCTGGGACCCTGAGGGTGGACGGGACACCGCGTCTGTTCTCGTGCTGCCCGCCTCTGGTGGTGGTGGTGGTGGTGGTGGTGGAGGTGGGGAAGTGGCCAGATAGTTGACAGGGCTGTGAGCAGGAGGGAGCAGGGTGACTGCAGACCCTCACGGGGGGTGCCCAGCTCGCAGGGGCTGGCACGGAAGGCCCGTCAGTGCCGGGGGGGGGGGGGGGGGAGGATCTGGGTAGACGGTGTGGACAGCAAGCAGAGGGCGCTTGGAAGGGAGGGGTCTTGGCAGGTTTAAGATACCGGAAGACTGGCTTTGTGGCCAGATCTCGGGGGAGTCCAGTGGCCATTAATTTTACCAGACATTTATTTTGTCCTTTAAGTATGTGAGGACTTGGGTTTGGCCCACAGTTGAGGTCATCTCTAGGTGGGTTGGTTGCAAGCAGAAATCGAGTGTCCTCACACTCTGTTTCCAGACGGCCTCTAGACCATCGGAAGCTCTGGGTACTGAGAACTAAGTTGTTCTGTGAGTACAGATTTGGGGGTTGTTATTCCCAGTTTCTTCGTGGTAGGTTATGTGTCCTACGGCTTAGAACCCCGGCACTGACTTCTCCGTGGAATGTTCACTTGACAGGCTGTGACTCTCCCATTTCTGTACAACTTAGCACATTTCATCGTTTGGGTTTGAGTATTTAATGTGCTATGGGAGACCTGCATCAGTTTTGGATAATCTGGGTAATAAACACACTTCTTACTGTTTATATCATATGTCTTCTGTGCATTAACGGCAGCTTTTGAAAGTTGTAGGTGTGTCTGCTGAGTGCAAACCTCTGGAGATGATGACTGTCCAGGGTAGGGGAGAGTGAGAGGGGCCTGTGCTGACCCCCAGCATGCCCCGGGACTCGTTCGGGAGGAGAGCGTGGCTGGGGGATACAGGGGATCTTTACAGGTGGAAGGAATGACTTGTTCTTAGCTGGGCTTACACGGAGTCCAGAAACGAGGCCCGACTGACTTCTCAGGGTTGGGCTTTCCACTGAGGGGCAACATAGTGATCACGATTTCTCTGATTCGAGTCTGAGTTTCTTAAAAAGTTGTCTGCCATGCGCAGAGGTACGGTGTTTATTATTGGATTTTATGTATTGACAACTATCGAAGCCGATATCAAAACAGTCGCGTTCTTCCACTCTAAGTGGATGATTTAACCCACCTGATCCACGTTTGCGGTTGGGGAACTACCTGTGAAGACCAGGTGTGTTTTCATCACCCCGAAGGGCCCCCGGCGGCCCTTACATCCACCCACTCCCAGCCACCATCAGTCTGCCGCTGGCACAGGTTAGCTCTCTTTGGAGTCCCGTCTACATGGGATCAGGGTATGTAGTCTGGTGCCTGTCGGGTAGCATAATGCTCCTGTGATTGATTCGCGAGGCTTCCTGCAGGAATGCGGGCTCCGTCCCCGGGATGGGCACACCCGCTTTTGTCTATCCACTCATCGCCGATGCACATTTTTGGGTTGTTTCCATTTGGAGACGGTCGTAACTAAAGCTGCTCCGAGCATTCGCCTGCAGGTCTTTGTGTGGACGCGCGGTTCATTTCTCCTGAGCAGGCCTGGGCACGGACCCTCGGGTCATGTGGCCGGGCAGGTTTGCTTTTATAGGAAAAGACCATTCCCCACCTGTTTCTTCACCTCCCTGACAGCATTTGCATTTCCCAAACGAATACTGATGTTAAGTGTCTTATTGGGTATTCATGAAATCATTTTTTAAAAATGGTTTTAAACTAGTTTCTGAGAGAGAGACAGAACACAAGTGGGGGAGGGCAGAGAGAGAGGGAGACCCAGAATCCGAAGCAGGCTCCAGGCTCTGAGCTGTCAGCACAGGGCCCGATGCGGGGCTCAAACTCACGGACCGGGGGATCAGGACCCTGGCCGGAGTCAGATGCCCAACTGGCTGAGCCACCCAGGTGCCCCTACTGAGTATTCATTTATCCTCTTAGGTGAATGGTGTGTTCAGACTCTTCTGATGTTTTAGTTGGGGCTTTTGTCTCATTGTGTTACAAGAGTTCTTTATACATTATTGATAAAAATCCTTTGTCAGGCAGGTGTTTGCAGATGTTTCCCCCCAGTCTGTGGTTTCCCTTTCATCGTCCTAATGGTATCTTAAAAGCAAAAGTTTTTAATTTAGATGAAGTTTGGTATATCAACTATTTGTATTTTATTTTTTTTGTTTTAACTAAGAAATCTGTGCCTGACCCAAGGGCATACTGATTTTCTCTTAGGTTTTCTTCTGGATGTTTTGCTTTATAGTTTCAGCTCTCACAGGTCACTTAGCCATTTTGAGTTAATTTTTGTGTATGGTAGGAGTTGACGGGCCCCCCTTCACTTTGGTAAATGGAAATCCAGTTCTTCCAGCACCATTTGTGAAAAAGACTGTCCTTTCCCATTGAATTCCATGGCACCTTTGTTGACAACTAACTGCTTACATATGTATGAGTCTATTTCTAGACTCTTCATCCTGGGCCGATGGTCTGTTTGTCTTTCCTCAATACCATAGTGCCTTAATTACTGTGGCTTTATAGTACATCTTGAAATTGGGTGATATAGGTTCTCTGGCTTTATTTACCCTTTATTCTTATTTATTTATTTAAAATGCTTATTATATTTGTGAAAGAGAGCGCGTGCAACTGGGGGAAGGGCAGAGAGAGGAGGAGACAGGTTCCCAAGCAGGCTCTGTGCTGACAGCTGAGAGCCCACAATGCTGGGCTGAGACTCAAGAACCGTGAGATCATGATGTGAGCTAAAGTTGGATGCTTACTGGACTGAGCCACCCAGGTGCTCCGAGAGAGAGAATCTTAACCAGGCTCCACATTCAGCGCAGAGCCCAGTTCAGGGCTTGATCCCATGACCTGGGGATCCTGACCTGCGCTGAAATCAAGAGTCCATGCCCAACCAACTGAGCCACCCAGGCACCCCTTAATTTTCATTTGTAATTGTAAATCACTACATACAGAAATATAAAAACTTTTTTTTTTAAAGTATGTTCCGTGCCCAATGTGGGGCTTGAACTCACAACCCTGAGATCAAGAGTTTGATGCTGCACCAATTGGGCCACCCAGCTACCCCCTCCCCCCCAGATTTTTATATTGGATTTGTATCCTTAGTAAACTCACTTATTAGTTGGAGTAGCTTTTAATGTCTGCAAGGTCTGTAGTGATGTTCCTTTTTGCTTGATAATGATAATTTGTATCTTCTCTTTATTTGGTCACGTTGGTTATAGATGGGTCAATGTTATCTTTTCAGAAACTCAGCTTTTTATTTCATTGATTTCTCTATTGTTTGTCCATTTCCTATTTTATTAATTTATATTCTTCATTTTTTCTTCTGCATACTTTGGTTTTAATTTACTCTCTTTCTGGGTTCTTAAGGTCAAGCTTAACACATTGTTTTTTAAATTTCTCCTTCCCGGGGTGCCTGGGTGGCTCAGTCGGTTAAGCGTCCCACTTTGGCTCTGGTCATGAACACGTGGTTTGTGAGTTTGAGCCCCGCATCGGGCTCTGTGCTGACTAGCTCAGAGCCTGGAGCCTGCTTCGGATTCTGTGTCTCCCTGTCTCTCTGTTCCTCCCCTGCTCGTGCTGTCTCTCTGTCTCTCTTAAAAATAAAGAATTTTAAAAAATTAAAAAAAAAAATAAATTTCTCCTTCCCAATAAAATCATTTCTAATAAGTCACTTGTTAGAAATGATCTATTTATAATAAATAAATTTGCAGAGAGGGCTCAGGAGGAGTGTAAATGGGATCCCAAAGCCCCGGGGTACCTGCAATGGTCAGTAGACTCTGAGATGGCCCCCAATGCCCCCTCCCCCCCCCCCCCAAACCTGGTTTCCTTGGCCTGCTGTAATCTTCTCCTCTTGAGGTTTTTCTTTTAACCAATAGAATACGGCAACAATGAGTGGATGTCCCCTCTGTAACTAGATCACAGAAGAGTGTGGCTTCTGTCTGGTCAGAAGGCCGGTTCTTTCGCCCTTGTGGCTTGTCTCCTTTGCTGAATCACTGTTCTCAGGAAGATTGATGTGGCCAGGAACTGAGGGAGTCTCTAGCTAGCAGCCAGCGAGGACTAAAGGCTCTAGGTCCCAGAGCCTGCAAGAAACTGAATGCGTAAGTCAAGCAGGTGAGCATAGCAGCCGATCTCCCCCTCCCACCCCTCCAAGCCCTGAGACAGCTGTGGCCGTGGGAGAGACCCTGAGCCAGACCACCCAGCCGAGCCGTGCCCGGGTTCCTGACCCACGGAAACTGAGATAGCAAATGTTCTCGGCCACTGTATGGCACGTGATTTGTTACGAGGCAATAGCTAACCAGGATGTGGGCTCTGTTAAGGTTTTTGACTACAGTGTTTCACCCCTTTCAGTTTAGAACATGTAGTGTGTGTGTGTATATACGTATATATATATATTTTTTAAGATTTTATATTTAAGTAATCTTTACACCCCTCGTGGGGCTCAAACTCACAACCTTGAGATCAAGAGTCTCACACTCCACCTGCTGAGCCAGCCAGGCGCCCCTAGAGCATTTAGTATTTTCCCCATTACCTCTAAAATACTCTTCATGTGAGACAGTGTGTAAGTGCTTTGGAAGAAATGTGCTTGTAGTGATAAATATCTTGCCACGGAAGCTTACGTTCTAATTGGTGTTTTAAAATATCAGATGATGGCAAATCTTTCATAAGGTTGATTTCCCCAACTCTGAGGACTTCCCCTGGAAGATCACTGGAAACTATGAGAAGTAAGTGAGTTCATAAAACTTGGGAAGAAAGTGGTTTTCGTCCAGGAGCAGCTAATTGAGGGTGTGGTCGTTCCTCTTTGGCAGCTTTCTGAGGTTGTTAAGCTGGTGCCGTCTGTGTTGAGTGCGTCATCCTCTGTCCTTAAAATGCCAGAAGCGGTGGCCCAACTGAACACGGAACCCGGCGAGTGGCACAGGTGCAGCAGTGGCCCCCCGCGCAGAAGTGCCCGCTCACGGCCTGTTGCCTCGAGGCCGTCCTGCGACCCGGTGGCTGTTGACCCAGCCCGCAGACGGAGCTCTTGTGCCCAGGAAGGGCCTTCTGCCCCTCCTCAACCTTGGGGTTGGTCCCCTGGCCTAAGGCTGGTTCCTGGGCCCCTTTGTCTCCTCTGCCCCTCCTCCCAGCTGGCCGCCCTGGGGCTGCGCTCTTCTCCGTAAAACACCAGCTTGGGTTAGATGAGGGTCCGGGCCTTGGGACCCAGCGTGCTCTGAGCTGTCTGTCTCGGGGTACCTTTGATGCCTGTAGAAGCTGAACTTGGCTGTGGAGAGGCCGGATGCTGTGGAATTCAGACACCCCCCCCCCCCCCCCCCCCCGGGAAGGCGAGAGCTAAGGGGCTCAGGGAAGCTAGCTCTGGACCTGGGCTGTGGGAGTGTGACTGCTTAGCTGCTCTGTGCAAGGCTGTTTCTGGCTTTTCATTTGCATGATTTGCTCACGGGGCGCAGATTTCCTGACCCTCTGTGGTGGTGGGGTTGGGGGAGCCTTCCAGCCAGCTGCTGGCTGTCGGAGGAGCCTGTGCTGCGGTCTGCGTCTCTGTAGCCTTAAGTACCTCTGCGGGTCCCCACACCGCCTTCTCTGAAACGGCCCGCAGAGCTGGTGTGGATGAAGCGCTTGGACTGGAGTCTGACTGTCTGAGGCGCTTAACCTCGTCCGCTCTCCCCGCCCTGAGCCCCTTGGGTGTCCAGCTCCGCCCGCCAGGTGACTCACGCCGGGCCACTCCCACACGTGTCCTGCTCACTTGCAGGTGGCGGTGTAGATGTGACGAGGCACGGCCAGGCTCATTTATCTGGCCGCTTAGAGCTCACGCCTGCGGGGATGCCCAGCTGTCCGCAAACTCGCCGTGGGCACCCGGGACCCTTCCTCGCGTGTTCCCACAGGTCACCCGCCGTCGTGATCCCCCTCGGGGCAGGTTCACGCTTCCCCCACGCCTGGCGTGGAGCCGCCCACTCTGCGTCTGCCGAAGGGAGGACTTGCTGAGGAGGAAGCTGCCCTGCCCCGCACGCCCGCCCGTCCGAGCCCGAGGCCCGGCCGCCCGGCTGTCTGGCGCGTGGGTGAGGCCTCGGGGCTCTCTGGGGAAGGGGCCTCGTGGAGCTAGGTGTTAGCGTCAGCGCGTGCCTGCCCCCGAATGGAGCCTCCCCGTGGCCCTGGGACACCCCGGGCGCACCTGCTGCAGTTGGGGGCCCCCCAGGATGGAGCAGGGACCAAGAGTCTCAGGTAGCCCAGCTGAGCTGCTGGCGGGGAGACGGGCGTCCTTCGGTCTCCCGGAGCGTCTGGCAAATGTTTCCGCATACTTGGCGTGCTGTTCTGTTGTCCTGACGGTGGGAGCCGCGGGCTTGGCCACAGCCCTGCCCGGTTTGTGACCACGGGGGCCCTTTCCTTCTGTTTGCTGCGGCTGCTGAGCCGGGTGCCCCACGGAGCTGCTCCGTGTCGTCGTCGGGTGATGCCAGCTTCTCCCTCTGCGTGGGCCTTTCAACCCCTCCTGGCCTTCCTGCCCGGCACCGCGGGTCCGTGGTGTGGGGGACCTCGTGAACCACAGGGCTGGCGTCCCCAACACAGAGGGGAGACATGGTGGGGCGCCTGGAGGGCTCAGCCAGTTGAGCGTCTGACTCTCGATTTCGGCTCAGGTCCAATCTCATGGTTCCTGGGATCGAGCCTCGTACCGGGCTCTGTGCTGACAGCATGGAGCCTGCTTGGGATTCTCTCTGTCTCGCTCTGTCTCTGTCTCGCTCTTTCTCTCTCTCCCTCTGCCCCTCCCCAGCTCCTGTGCCCCTCCCCAGCTCCTGTGCGTGCACGCTCTTTCTCAAAATAAACTTAAAAGCAAACCAAAAAAAAGACGACACAGTGCCCTCCACCCACTCCTCCCAGCAGAGAGGACAGATGTGGCAAAGGTGGCTGTGACTTGGTGCTCAGAGGATGTATCCTGTGCGCGGCGTCCCCGGGGGAATGACCGTGCCGATGCCCGTGATGATTCTTACCGTGGTCCCTGACGGCGCGAAGATGGGAGGGTTTGTCCCTTCCCTGCTGGCTGTCCACCGCATGGAAGTCCGTGCCGGTGGCCACTGAGGACGAGCAGGCCTCTCTCCGGGAGGCGAGGAGAGCACTGCCGTGTGCTCTTGATCTGAGGCCGCAGAGATGGTTCGGAGCGAGCTGGGGAGTTCTTCCCATCTTCGGGGGGCCATGCCCCGTCAGGGGGACACCGGAGCGTGCCTCCCCAGCCAGCGGTTGCCCCGATTGGCCCAGCAGCTCCACAGTGCCCTGCTTGCGAGGTGTCCGCGTCCTCAGTCCGGGCTCTCCCTGTCTTGGGCACCCGGGCGCGGCGCACCTGTTGCCGGAAGCCAGCCCTTCTGGTGTTTTTTAGGCCTGACGTAATTCTGTGGCATCCCGAAGAGTGGTGGCTTTTTCACAAACGTACCTTCTGTTTTGTTGAAGTAATAACTGTCATAGTTGAATGTGTCAGCGGGATCTGAACAGGTCCTCTGAAAGCCAGCCAGATGGGCTTGGCAGATGTTAGGGGCGCAGGGAGACACCTGACAAGGACTCATGTCCTCCCCTGGGAGGGGCTCCCGTCCCCTGGTCTGGGACCCAGGCAGCCCGGGTCTGCAGTGCATCTCCGCGTTTTAAAGTCCAGTAAGCGATGGCCGTTGGGACCCATGTTTAAGGTGAAAGCGTCCTTCCTGGTGTGTCTGTCGGTGTAAGCTCGGCCCCATGGGTGGTGCCGCGGCTTCCCAAATTCCCGGGGAAGCTGAGTGGGCGTGGCCGCATGGACCAGCGACCCAGTGACCAGGTGGCACTTGCCACCACGCCCTGGAGCTCCAGCAGGTGACAAACCAAGTAAACTTTCATTCTTGCGAGAACTTCACGTTCTTTTATGGAACCGGCGTCTGTTCCCGGGTCCCGGTACGGCGGAGGGCGATGGTCTGTCGGTCTGTTCTTGATGCTGGATTCCCCACCTTCCGCTGCGGCTTTTCCTTCCCGTGCTGAACGTCCCGTGTGGGAAGGCGGTGTCGAAACGTCCCAGCCGGTAGCCAGGCACGTCCGTGGTGTAGTGTGGAAGCCAGCTGGGCTGGCCGGTGCAGTCCCAGGTTGGAGAAATTGGAAGGATTATAACTCCGGTATTTGTTTTGCTCCGTACATTCTGTTTGTCACGTGGGCTGGATCCCCTAGAAGAACGGGGCCTTCCGGGCGTCGTCCCACGCACCCTTCGCAGCCGCACAGCTTTGTTTTCCTCTCACAGTAAACGTGGGTCTTGCGGGTTTTATTTTGGGTGGCGCGTTGTCTCCTGTGGTCTCGGCTAAGTGCACGTGTGGTGAGGAATGCACTTGGCGGGACTGCTCGGTTTCCATGACGATGGAGCCCATGTGTCCTCGTGTCATTCTGTGAAGGACGGGACCCTCGGCCTGCGCACTTGCTGCGGGGACCTGCTGGGGAGTCAGATGCCAAACTTCTTCCACAAGAGGTGAAGAAGTTTAATAAGTGCCAGTTTAAATCCAAACGCTCTAAACTGTGTGTGTGTGTGTGTGTGTGTGTGTGTGTGTGTGTGTGTGTGTGTGTGTGGCTGTGGCTCTCCAGGGACGTGCGCTGCTGAACACCAGGTAAATGGAAAGAGCACCACAGCACGCGAAAGTTCTGCCACAGGAAAGCTGCTGTCCCTGCTTACCTGGCTGGGTAAAACGTCAGGTCTCAAACAACTGCTTCCTTCTCTGAAAGGGGGCTCTAGACTAGAAGTGAGTGTCCTTCCCAGGTGCCGGCACGGGTGCTGCCGAATTGGGGAGCTCAGTGGGGAGCAGAGGAGGTGGATGGGGTGCGGGGACAGCGGAGGGATGGTGTGGGGCCGACCCTTCCTTCGCGGCCCTGCGCCCCAGGCGTCCGGCCGGCTGTAGAAGGGCACAGCGTGGGCATGAAAGGGACAGTCAGTTCCCCGTGGAAGATGTCCACCAGCAGCCCCTGAGCACTGTCCATGGAGCCCACCCAGCTCAGCCTGCAGTCCGTGCCCACTGTGGTTCTGAACCTTTCCTTGCTCACAGGGGAGGCTGTCTTTTTTCTTAATGTTTATTTTTGAGAGAGACAGCAGATGTGAAGCAGACTCTGTGCTGACAGCAGAGAGCGCAATACGGGGCTTGAACTCACAGACTGTGAGATCATGACCTGAGCCAAAGTTGGACACTCCACCGACCTAGCCACATGGGCACCCCCCCCTTTTTTTTCTTAGAACAAGTGTGAACAGGGGGCGAAAGGGCAGAGGGAGAGAGAGAATCTCAAGGAGGCTCCGTGCTCCGCACAGAGCCCGTCTGGGGTCCATCCCATGACTGTGGGATCACGACCTGAGCCGAAATCAAGAGTTGGATGCTTAACCTACTGAGCCACCCAGGCACCCCCCTTTTTGGGGGGCGGGAGGAGGGTGTCTTTCAATTTCAATTTGATTTCCCTTGAATCAGTTGCATCTCCACCCAGCTCAGATTTCCAGAGTCCCAATTTTTCAGACTGAGATTTCCATCCTCCTGCCCCCAACCTCCAGGTTTATCCCCGGAGGCAGAGCCAGCTTCTTGCGCCTCCTTCCGGAGACTTCCCACAGGCAAGACGCGAGACCAATGGCTCTGTGACTCGCTGTCTCCAGCAGCGGCTCCTGAGGCGCATCCAAAGCGGTTCTTCTGGGATAAGGATCCCAGTTCCAGGTCAAAGCACAAAGCCTGTCTGCCGTGGCTCTGGTGCCTTGCCGGGTGGCCCAACCCCGCTCTTCCTGGGATTTTCCCATCGGTCTTGCGGCTTGTCCCTGGTCCCTTCAGAGTCCCTGCCATCCCTTCCTCAGCTGTCCAAGAGCCGGGTTTCTTAGCCACTGTATACCCACCCCACTTACTGAACAGTTCAGCTTTTGGAGGGGGCTTTTGTTTTAATGACGATTTGTTTTTGAGAGAGAAAGAGACAGAGAGTGAGCAGGGGAGGGGCAGAGAGAGAGGGAGACACAGAATCCGAAGCAGGCTCCAGGCTCTGAGCTGTCAGCACAGAGCCCGACGCGGGGCTCGAACCCACCAACAGTGAGATCATGACCTGAGCTGAAGTCTCTTAACTGACCGAGCCCCCCGGGGGCCCCCGGAGGGGACTTCTAAAGCTGCATTCTCAGGCCCCGGGCTCAAAGATTCAAATACAGGACGTCAGAGCGGCACCTCCAAGGCCGTGTTCCGGTGTTTGTTTTGTTAGTGCTGAGGCGGCTTCAGCCCTTCTCGGAAGGAGGGACTGCCCCGTGGTCTGCGGGCGCAGGAGGGGCTGCCCCGGAAGCTGCTGCAGAACGCTCCTCCGCGCGCCTGGCCCCGTAGGCGCACTGTCTGTGCCGCGTGTGTGCGCATGCACGGGTCTGTGCGCCTGCTGGGTGGTCAGAATCCAGTAGAAACGTGCGGTGACCCGTAAGCCTGGGGAAGCACCTGTCCCCGAGCCCTGCACAGCCCTGGCTGAAGACCAGCTGGCCGTGCCCCTCCTGGGCCTGTTCCCATCCGGCACCCTTCCCTGGGAAGGCGATGTCTCCCCACCTCGTGGTTTGCCTCTTGCTTTAGGGTGTCTCCTCCAGGGAAGAGGAAAGTCATATAAAAGTTGCGGCCTCTCAGTTTGACTAATGAGTCAGAACTGGGTTGTCATTACAAGATCCTAATTCGTGGGGAAAGTGAGATTTCGTCTTCTCTACTTGGTCCAGGATGCAGGGTAAAGCTTGATGTGCGGCCTTTGCATGTCTGCTAATAAAAAAACCCCAGGCTTCCCCCCTTTGCATTGTAGCTTAATGTGAGCCAGGATTCCCAGGCTATGATTTGTTGTTATTCGAAGCCCACCTTTTCTTCCTGTGGGAAAAGACTACCCTTTAACAGCCTGCCTTAAGGAAAACATTTGAAGTCTGAGTGCTTTAAGTGCTAGTCATTTTCTTCCACACCCTGGATTGTTCAGGGAGGGGGATGTTGGCGGCGGTGCTGGCCCGGGCGGCAGTCGGAACATGACCCCGTCGGATCTGTGCCCTGCCCTTGCGCGAGCCCCGTGCCCTGTCCTGCAGCCGCTGCCAGCCAGTGCCGCTGACTCTCAGTGTGAGGTTGGCAGTCGGCAGGATGCAGCGCCCGTGAGAACGGAGAGACAGGGTCACGCTGCATCCAAAGTGAAAACGCATCCGGTTACCTTGCGTGCACGCGCGTGTGTGCGTGGATGGACTCCACGTGTACCTCCTGCGTCCTCCTTGAGTGAGCTCGTGTGTTGTTGAACAGGTCGTGTTCCTGTGTTTCCTGCAAGATGCATCCAACTTGGAGCTCCCAACAGGTGTGCTTAGACCTGGGCAGCGACTGTTGCCTCAGAGGTGGCAGGTTATCTTAACGGTGTACTCTCTCCATTTCAAACGCACTTGCCGCCTTTCTAGGAGTTCCCTGTGAGTATAATGACGCCTTCGAAAGGGTCCAGTGAAACCTTTGTATTTTGTCTGAAGGTACCGGTGGCCCGGGGCCTTTTGTTGATATAGCACTCTTGGTTGGTTTTCCTATTTTGAAAAAGCAGACCCAGCAGCCAGCTATCCCGTTTCCTTTGTGCAGGAGGCGTTTCTAAGGCACACCTGCCCCAGTTCACGCAGGCTGTAGTGTCCGTGGTGCTCAAGGGGGGCCCTGCAGAAATCCACTAGGGCCCCACTCACCTCGGGACCCAGACAGCCGACCCCAAGGACACGAGAGGAGTCGCGTCAGATGCCCCGGTGCTGGCCTGGACTCTTGCTTCTGCTGAGGTGTGGGCACACTGGTTGGCAGAATGCACACAGAGGCTGGGGTCGGAGTGGTGTCATTTGAGGCATATTTCCAAGAATCAGGTGGCCATGTCAGCCTGAAGAACTGATAGCTTGGGGAAGCTGGAGGTCTTGTCCCTGAGCACCTGGAAAATGGGCAGGTAGCAGAGGCAGGAGCTATACGTCTGGGGCCCAGAACCCAGGGCCAGGAGACCAGCTGCCCAGCCTATACGTGAGTGTGCACCCGTCAGCCCATCTGAGGTGATGTGCACAGGCCCTCCAGCACTGGGGCACGAGGACCCTCCCTGTCACCGTGGGCAGGAAGCCCTGGGTGGTGTGTGGGAACCTCCCCCGCATAGAGGGTCTGTTGTTTAGGCAGAGCGCAGGTTGGAGTTTGTGGGTTTTAATTCTGCATTCCACTCTCTGGTTTTTCTCTAACAGCTGAAAGACCATCAGGCCTGGTGCAGCCCCCCCCCCCCCCGCTTCAGGTTGTTGAGGCTCCTTATCTGACAGCTCTCGGATCAGGGGAAACTGATGCGGTACAAGCCTGGGGGGACTTTATGAGTAGGCTCTCTGGGCGTCCTTCCTGGCACTTGGCTCAACCCTTGGCTTATCTGTGGTTGCGGGTCTGCAGGGCCCCAAGGGCAGAGGCAGGTCGGCCGGCTCCCCACAGCGCCCCCTGGGTTTTGTCCCCGGTGTGTGCACCCAGCGCCTAGCATCCCGCCTCGTTTGGCGGGGAGGCGAGCCCAGGCCGCTCCCAGCTGGGATGTGGGGCACAGGCATCTAGTGCTTGATTGTTCCCTGAGTGGGGAGTGCTGGCTCAGTGCCCTCCCCTCACCCCAGGAGCTTCACCGAGCGAGGAGGCAGGCGCACCCAGCGTCGCCCGCAGGGTGGGCCGCGGCGCTGGAGGCAGGGAGGGCGAGGACGGTGGATGGCTGAAATTGGACGGCCCCTCGAAGACGTTAGTCTAAGCAAACAATCCAGATGCAAAGGGACAAATCCTGCGTGACTGCCCTTCTTTGAGGGACCCCGAGGGGTCCAGTTCATAGAGACACAGAATGGAGGGTGGGGGACGGGGGCGGGGGGCTGGGCGTTAGTGATTAACGGGGACCGTTTGGGTTTTGCAAGATGAAAGCGTGCTGGGTGGACGGACAGCGGCGATGGCTGTGCGGCAGCGCGACCGTATCCGACGTCCCCGAACCGCACGCCGCAAAACGAGTCAAGCGGTCAGTATTATCTGTCTTTTACCACAGTTTTTAAAATGTGGAAAAAAATAGGACGGGCCCCACAGAACGTCCAGCTAAACACTGGGTTTCCTGCTGACGCGAGACTGAGGAAGCCTGAAGGGTGGCACGGGGCCCGGGCTTGGAGACGGCTGACTGCCCGCGCTCTCCAGTGCTAGAGAATTCCACCACCCGCAGGCATGCTGTCCTCGCCTGGGACTCCCGGGAAAGCCCCCCCCACCCCCCGGGGTCAGGGGACCCTCACCGTGCCTCCAGAGCACCGTCCTCATGGACTGTGGAAACAGGCCACGTGCCAGAAGGAAAGGCATGTACGTAGGCGGGAGTTGGTGAGAATCTCCTGAATTTTGACCAAAATAATTGAAAAACTTTGTGTAAGACTGTTTTGTTTGGATTGGGAAGTCGGGATTTCCTTGTGTTTCAGATCATTGTTATTTTAGAAACAATGAAACGTCAGCTGTAGTCATTTTTCCCAAGGAGTTATGAAGCCTGTTCCTCTTTGCTCAGCGCCCACGGAGCGCCTACCTGCTTGGTGCTGGGCCTGGCCCCAGCGTGGAGACCGCCACCGCGGTGGCCGGGTTACAGTCGCATGGAGCTGAGGCCGTGTGGCCACGACAGTTGGCTGAGGTCAGGGGTTTGGGAGTAAATGCCCAATGCCGGAGCCCTGGTTCCGGGGATCAAATGTTTCCAGATCAGGGAAGGCCCGCACGGAGGCGATCTGTCCAATGAGCCGGGCTCCAGGGCGTGCCCGTGCTGGGTGCTCCGCCAGGGCCTGGTGAGGGTTGTGATTGATGGGCCGGAGGAGCAAGGTTAGGAAGGACAGTTAGGGGACTAGCTGTGGCCTGCCCTGTTGAAGGCAAGCATGGGAACAGCAAAGACAGGAGGCTGCCCTCCCGGGCACAGGGGACAGGAAGTCAGGAGGCCGTGGAGAGACACTGGGCCTCCTTGTTGCAAAGAGTAAGTAGAGGTCAGTGGGTGAAGCAAGGGTGAGTCAGCGCATTCTGGGCTGTGACTTGTGGGGGGAGTCGTAGAGAGTGTGGCGTGCCCAGTGGCACAGGGGGGTGGGGGCTCACTGCAGAGTGAGTGATGTGAGCCGAGATCTGACCTTTGGGAGGCAGGGGTCAGATCACAGGAGACCTTAAGTGCCACTCCAAGGAGGTTATTTACAGAGAAACCTGGGCAGTTCCGCCTTTCTTCAGTATTGAGCATATGAGCACTGGTAAGGCAGGAGGTTTTTAGAGGGCTTGTTTGTTTGTTTGTTTATTTTTGAAAGAGCGTGTGTGTGTGTGCGTGCACACTTGTGCGTGATCAGGGAGGGGCAGAGAGGAGGAGAGACGGAATCCCACGCAGGCTCAGCGTGGAGCTGGACATGAGGCTTGGACTCAGCAAACTCTGAAATCATGACCGGAGCTGAAATCAAGAGCCGGACACTTAATTAACCAACCGAGCCACCCAGGCGCCCCATAGAAGTTTTAATAGTAGGCGACATACCATCGCCGTTTCCAGACTTAGCAGACTGGTTCTCAAAATTGTGGTGACTATACACGGAGCATATGCACACGCAGTCCAAGAGGACAGAAGAAGCGAAGCTAGCCGTTCCTGCAGAAAATGATGGTTGAACTTTACGGCGAAAGCCAAAAAGAAGTTAAATCCATTTTAACCAAACATTACAAACGTGTTGAAAACATAAGCCACCAGGCGGCCCCACTCCCCGAGTGTGGGTTTGGGGTGACCTGTGGCACCCGTGTGCTCCTCAGGTGAGCACAGCTGAGTGTCTTCCTGATTGTTTCCAGAGGGGTGTTCAAGGCTGACTTCGCAAGGGAAGCACTGTAAATGTGCAGCATTTTCCTTAAACATGTATCAAAAAAAATACGAGAATCCCAGAGAGGCTTAAAAATTTTTTTTAAAGTTTATTTATTTATTTTGAGGGAGAGAGAGACAGCAGGGGAGGGGCAGAGAGAAAGGGAGAGAGAGAGAGAGAGAGAGAATCAGCACAGAGCCCCATGCGGGGTTTGAACTCACGAACCGTGAGATCATGACCTGAGTTAAAGTCAGATGCTGAACCGACTGAGCCACCCAGGCGCCCCGGTTTGTCCCCCATTTAAATGAAGAATGGATATGGATGTATCTTCCAGCTTGTGAACTATTTTGGGGACATCACAGAAAGCTCAGTATGACGTTGAGAATCCGAAGTAACTTTGTTACAAGTGCTGCGTCTGCAACTCTGGACGGAGGTCGGTGGGTCACAGAATGGAAAACGGGGTGGAGAGACTGAAGATCCGAATTTCAGCTTGCGGTGACCAGGGCTGGACGAGGGCGGAGTCTGGCGGGGACTCTCCGTGGTCGGTTCAGCTGGCTCTGCCCGCCCGTGGGCCTGCGTTTCCCAGCCGGAGTCGCGGGCAGAGCAGGACGGGGGCTGGTGGAGGGGTGGGGGGTCCGGCATTTCTCACTTTTAGCCAAGTTACGTTCTACTTTAAGTTCCTCTTAGACTTACACCTGTGTACATTTTGCTGTCATTTTAAACCATGACTAAGGACAATTGCTGCCTGTTTTGGTGGTAGTTTTGACCCAGCAGCAGTTTTGTGCTGTGCCCCACGCTCTTCCTGTTCCGCGAGCCCCGGGGAGGCCCGGGCTCCGAACACTTCCCTGTTGTCACAGCAGGCCCCGGGCCCGTAGCTTGCTCATCAGTTACTAGCCATCCCGGAGAGCCCCCGCCGGGGGAGCGGAAGGCCTTCGCTTCCCCATATTCTGTCCACACTTGCCAGGTT
Organism: Acinonyx jubatus; assembly: GCF_027475565.1. Taxonomy (NCBI): domain Eukaryota; kingdom Metazoa; phylum Chordata; class Mammalia; order Carnivora; family Felidae; genus Acinonyx; species Acinonyx jubatus. The sequence goes on from NC_069394.1 coordinate 2,775,828, forward strand.
GTGACAGCCAAGCAGGATTTAACCGGGCCAAGCCGAATGTGCGGGCTGTGTAGACGCAGCCGCGTTGTGGGTTTGGGTGCTTTTTCTCTGTGCTGCTGTGACCTGACACTCAGGATTTATAGACGGGGCTCACGAGCATCTCCTGCGAGGCGGGGGTGGTGTCTGAGCAGAGTAGGGGCCCCGCTGCTGGTTTCCTTCCGACTGGTGTTGGCAGGTGCTCCCGCGGGGCGGGACCCCGGCCTCCGCAGGTCCTGAGAGCGGAGCCGGAGTGCGCGGGTCGCCTGTGTCTCTGGGCCCCGGCCTTTCGCCTTCACTGGAGGCGAGGCGGTGTGCACCCTCCTGTCCTTGCCAGAGGTCAGGCCGGCGCTTAGAGGACCGGCCCCCACACGGCAGCGCCCCGGGAAGCTAGCTGCTGGGAGGAGGCCTCTGAACCGAGCCCGGTGTGGGGAGCCGGACGAGCACCGTCAGGAGGCCAGTCTGTCAAGGCCCTAGTCGTGGCCACGCGGAGGGGAGTTTTCTAGAGGCAAGCTGTCCCGTCTGTTCGGGACCTGGGCTCGTAGCTGGCGTGTTTTCCGACTGCTTTGGGAAGCCTTTCGTGGTGAACGGCAGGTATAGGTGGGGAGGCCAGGCCACGTGGGACGCTGAGGGTGATAACAGGAGGCGGATGTCACGGTGGGGAGGGGCCTCACGCCAGAGCCTGCCTTCCTCACCGGGCCTCGCCTCACCTGCTACCTTTCAGTCCCCGGAGGTCCCGGACGAGGCTGGCTAGTGTGGGACGCGATGTGGCTCCGTGTTTTCCTTTGGTCCTTTTCTCCGGAGCAGGCTGGGCCGGCCCTGCCTGAGGCTGAGTGCTGCTGGGGGGCCGGGCCCGGACCGCTGAGCCCACGCTGAGCCCACGGTGGCCGGGCCCCGCGCCTGCGAGCTCGATGTGCAGGCCTGCAGTCATTGGGTTTGTCCGTGGTGGGGGCTGTTCTCGTGACCTTGAGAGTGCTTCTCAGCCTCCAGTGAGCTGCAGTGTCTACTTCTTGGTTTTAAAAACTCCACTTGACAACATCTTGTTTCGACAGTCTGTGTTCGACTTGCACGCACAGCTGCCTCCATTCAGCTCTCAGGTATCGCTGTCCCGTCCTCCAGGTGACCACAGTGAGGCTCCAGGAGCTACTGGAAACCCCTCCGTGTCCTCCTGGAGCCGGAGGTGCCTACCACAGTGCCTGGGTCCCTGTCACTCACCTGTTGCCCGCACAGGGGCATGTGGTCGCCCTGTTACCATTTTTCGGGCCAATTTCTTCCAGGAATTAAGGAAAACGTCAGTGTCCCCATGGCCTAGGCATGAAACTTTTTAGGTGTCTGAATCTCACAGAAGGAGGCCAGGGAGCCCGGTGGGGGGGCCGCTGTGGTCCACGGTGGTCCACGATGGAGCTTCTGAGAACATGCTCGGGGCGGGGGGAGGGGAGTGGTTCCCAGAAGAGGGGGGCTTGGCTTCGGCTCTGCCCCTCCAGCCCCCCGCCCGGCCTTCCTCTGGGAACTGGGCCCACACTGGGCCCCCGAGCTGCCCTCAGCCGTGTTTGTCTATGACTCGGGGTGCATCCCGTGGGTACATTGGTCTGCCGGGTCAGTGGCGGGTGTCTTCCAGGTGCCCGACTGTCTTCCCACGGGCCTTCCAGACAAAGGGCTGGGTGCTCCCGGGGTGACCCACGTTCCCTTGCAGCAGCTGAGGCACACAGGAGCTTCCTGTTCCAGAAATGGTATCCTCCCAGGGAGGCTGATTTCAAGGAGTAGGTTTAGCACTCACACTGTGTGCAGGGCCGGCCGGCTGGCCGGCACCCATATGTCCCGTTTCCTGAGAGCAAGTGGACTCCCAGAGAACTTGAGCTCTCGAGTTGTCCTCCCAGCATCTTAAACTCCCTGCCCCCCTGAAAGCTTGACAGGGCTGCAGGGACACGGGAGGGACGCTCGTGTTTGGAGCAGCCCCGTGCCAGGTACTGAGCTATGCACTCTGTCTTCCTGTTGAATCTTCAGACGTCCCACCTCTGTCCGTATGTCTAGGTTACATGGGGGACAGGGTGTTCAAGGCCGGGTGCTCCCAGAGCCTCGGGCTGCAGAGCCCACATGTCCCTCTGGAGCTCAGCGGAGCCTGCCCCGTCTCCCGTGAAGAATCTTTGCCCTCCTTCCAGGCCTGGGACGTCTCAGTGGGTGGCCGTTGGCTTCTGGAAGCCATGTAGCTGTGAGAGGTGGCCACAACTTGCAGCTGACCTGACCCGGGAGCTCGGGCATGGCTGTGGGGTACGCCGTGCGTCTTGTGCACTACAGGAAGCTTCTGGAGTCTTAGGCCAAGTGTGTTGTGGTTTCTTGTAAAACTCAGTTGACCTGGCTGTGCCATCATGAAGAGGCTTCTGCATTATGTTTTCTAGAGCCATGAGGCGGTTGTGTCAGTAGGAGGTGCTCCCGAGGGGTTCCGGGCAGTGGGAGGCTTGTGCCCCTAACTTTCCAGAGGTTCAGTGTCCCACCAAGCACATCCAGCCAGGCTGATGAGTCTCATCCTTGTTTGAAATAGGACCAGCGCCCCCCCACGCGGAGGTGTCGGGAGCCCCTGGTGTGGGGCTGGGTTGGGGGGTGGGGCAGGCTGTGCACATTTATTCCCTGGAAACAGCTAGCTTCAGGGCCAGCACAGGGGCTGGAGAGTGCTTGTTTTACCAAAAGAAAGATCATTCAGAAAGTGCTGGAATTTAGTGGAGCCCTGGGTAAGTTTGAAGGACACAATTTCTGAAGTCCTGCCTTCGTCCAAAGTAACTTGTTCTGGGGTGCCCGAGTGGCTCAGTCAGTTAAGCGTCCGACTTCGGCTCAGGTCATGATCTCACGGTTTGTGGGTTCGAGTCCCGCATTGGGCTCTGTGGTGACAGCTCGGAACCTGGAGCCTGCTTTGGATTCTGTGTCTCCCTCTCTCTCTCTCTGCACCACCCACCCCCCCCCCCCCCCCCCCCCCCGCTCATGCTCTGTCTCTCTCTCTAAAATAAATAAACATTAAGAAAAAAATTTAAACAAACAAAGTAACTTGTTCTGACGTGGCACAGTGAGCCCCAGAGAGCCTCCTGGGCAACCCTCTAACCTTGTTTATAATCGACCCACAGGAAACCCCTGATGAACGAACTGACCGCTTTCCCCTCTGTCCCTGATCTTGAGGGGACCCTTGCCGCTCCCCCCCCCCCCCCGCAGCCCGCCCAGGTTGAGGACTGCACTTCTGGGTGTCTGAGCCTGCTCTTTAACCGGTGAGGAAGGATAACATGGGGGGAACATGGCCTAGGTGCTGGGGAGCCTCTGACGGCAGGCCTGGCTGGAGTCGAGCTTCTGGACCTCTGGGAAGGGCTGTGCTTGCACAAGCAGGTGGCACTCAAAGCCTGTTCCTCCCCACCTAAAACCGCCAATTGCTGTTCCGGGTGGGGGTCCTAGGAGAAGCACTGAGCTTCCTCCCCTTTCTTCTCCGTCCCACTCCCTACCTTCCCGTGGCTCTGAGATTCTAGAACATTCCGGGCAGCTGGAGGAGTGTCTGCCCCCCTCTGCCCAGTGTAGACTCTCCCTGTGCAGGGGACCCTTTCCTCCCTCGGGCCTGCGCTCCAGAGCTGGTGGCCTCCGTCCTGGGCTGCAGACCCGCTGCCTGTCTCTGGGGGTGCCCGGGGCCCTCAGCGGGGTTCCCCATTCATCCGAGGTCACTCGGGGTTGGTGGGCATTTCCCACAGAGCGCTTGTTCTCACGAGTTAAACGTTATCGTGAAATTCTTGTCTGAGAACACAAACATATCTTGATGTGGGAGGCTTTGTCTATTGAAAGAAAGAACGTACCTTCCCATTCCCGGTTCAGATCTTTTGTTAAACATTTATAGGCAACTTTCCCATTCCCCTGACCGCCCTCCCCCCACAAGTACCAGTTTATCAAAAAAGACGTCGCGTTGAATGGGAGCTGCCGCGCGTGACCAGCGTGGTCGCCGTTGCCCGTGACCTCACACGGCCCTCTGCCGATGCTGACACACCGAGCATTTCCTGTGAACGGGGAGCCTTCCTGGTCCCACCATTGTTGTTCAACTCTTGCCTGGGAGAAAACAAAAATTATTTACTACGGGCAGTATGGTGTTTGTTTAGAGCTGTGCTGGGAAATGCGCCGTTGGAGGCGTCCCAGCGGCGGCCGTGGCCGTGCAGAGACCCGGCTCGCTCGCTCGTGGGGCCGCCCGGGGGACGTGATGGGAAATGTTTATTCTCGCCCACGTGCTCGACAGAGAAAGCCGGTGCCCAGCTCCGAGGCCCCCCGCCCCAGCCGTTCCCCTGACCACGGCCGCTCAGCTCGGGGGCACCGGGGGTTTCCTGCCGGGCCACCCTTGCTCTGCGGCCTGGAGTTCACTTTGGGAGGCCTGGGGAGGGCGAAACTGAGGGGACACGGCCACCGGTCCTGTTTGCTCCTCCTGGGCTTTCCTGCCTTCCTTGGCCTCTGCTCCGCGACCCCCTCTGGGGGCGGTTTTCTTGATGGGAGGACACTTTGGGGGGTCCAACTGGAGAGGACAGATGGGGCAGGTCTCCTCTGAGGATGTGTGACAGGGCAGGATCCAGCCCAGACTTCCCACCCCGAGTGTTCAGATCACGAGAAGCCAGCAGAGCCTTCTGAGCAGAGAGCTGCAGCTGGGGTGTGTTTGGAGGAGACGGCCCTGGACGCAGGGCAGGGGGCGAGATGAGTTAGCGGGGGTTTGAGAGGAGGTGGGAGGCCTGACCGAGGGCTGGGGGTCGGCAGCACAGGAGCAGCGGCGGACCTGTACTCAAGGGGTGGGACCTCCAGGCGGACAGGGATTTTGGTCACCCCCTGGGGAGGAGGGTCCAGCCAGAGTGAGGGGCACCGGGCTGGGTGGTGCTTGGGGTGTGGGGTGGGGCCGCATCCAGCCCGGGGTTTTGGTGCCTGCTGAATGCCAGGCATGTGGCCAGCACTCTGCCTTCCTGGGGCTTCGGCTGAGTCGAGCTCACGAGGACCGGCTCAGTTGGCGTGTAGGCGACCCTGGCGTCCTCCCAGAGGGCAGATCTGGGAGGGCTGCGGGGGTAGGGCCAGACCGCGGCAGGTGGAGGGGTGGACGCGGGGACCGGCACCCTCGCGAGAGGATGCCCCCCCAGCCTGCCACAGCAGCGCATCTCGCGGCGAGGGAGGGGCCGGGCGGTTCGCCCCCCTGCCCGCAGCCCAGAGCCCTCCGCTCGCTCGATGTCGGCCAGCACTCTGCATGACTGGAACACGGGTTTGGGGTGAGCGGCCGACCGGCGCCCGGCTCGACCGGTGTCCTCGTGCTTCTAAGATTTGGGTTTGAATCGCAGAACTGTTCGGTTTCAGTCACGTGCCTGTTCTCAGAAAGGACTGACGACTTCCCAGTGCTCGTCTCTGACGCCTGCCCCCGCAGCTGCCACGCTCTTGTGCCAGCGTCACAGGCCGGGGGGCCACCTGGGCATCTGTGGGGGGCGCCCCGGTGTTCCTGCCCGGAAGGCCACGGACAGCGCCGGGAACAGCTCACTGGAGGGACGCCGTGGGGCGGGCGGAGGCGCAGGGACGACTCCGGAGCAGCGTCGTCCGCGCCGCGAGTGCCTCACCGACTGGCTGGGGCAAGTGCGCTGGCCGCGCTCCCGCTGCGCGCGGTCTCCCCGCTCCCCGTGCGCTGGCACGTACCCGGCCTCGCACAGACCACACGGCTGCCAGGGCGCCCGAACGCACCTGCCGTCTCCCAGCTCATCAGCCCACCAGCCCGGCGCGGACCACGGAGGGACCGTGCTGCCTGGAGCGCGAGCTGCTGCATGAGCACGCCTGAGGGTCTTCTGGGCGTCCCCGTCTGCGGCAGCGCCGGGCTCCCGCCTGTGCCGTCGGCCCCGCCGTAAAAGGGCAAGAGGCCTTGTTTTCCAGAGGGTGCCTTCGGTGGCGTGGCTTTCCGTCACCTGGACGGCCAGCGTCTCAACCCGTGTCAATGGCGTGTAGCCTGTGCTGGGCAGGCGCACAGGCTTTGCGCCAGCCGGACCCCGCTGTGTCTCACGCTCGCTGGCCTTGAGGACTTTTCTCAGGACGCGGTCCTGGCCTCCCATCAGCCAGGGGCGGGGGCGGCGGGTTAGCCGACAGTGGGTTGGGGCCGGGGCCGGGGTCGGGGCGACCCCAGGTGAGGGGGTCTGTCCTCGGCAGCCGGTCCTTAGAGGCTCCTGTCTGACACGGGGCCTCGCCAGGATGCTTACGGGTGTTTGTGTGAGTTCAGGAGGAATTACGCACAAACAGTTCTCTGTGGCCTCTCAGTGCCAGGTCACGGCCGTAGGAATGACTGACCGCGGCCAGAAGGAAGTGCTGGGCCACTGCTTATGTCTCTCCAGCTGAGGCCGAGTCTTTAAGGAACTTTCTTCCCTGGAGCTTCCTCTCTGCCTGTTAGCATGGTGGCCGTGGGTCCTGGAGCTGGTGCCCGTGCATGCAGTGAGGCTGGCGTCAGAGGCCCGTTGGTAGGGGCGCACACCCATCCACAGTCCCTGGGTGGCCGCATCTTGGGGTCCAGAGGGTGGTATGTTTGTCAACACCCATGTGCCGGAGCTCTGCTCTTGTCCTCCGTGTACCCCTTTATTCCGCCCTCGTCATCTCAACCATAGCTTCCTGCCCCGAGGGCCCCCCACACCTCCCCACCCTGCAGGTGCAGCCGGCACACCGAGCCAACCTCTCTGGCCGCCTGTGAGGATAAATGAGATGGAACTGTGCCCCGTGAATCGTATCACAAGATTGTCTTCTTCAGTGGGACATCGAGAAGCTGGAAAACGGGGTGGCCTGGTGAACTCAGGACATTGGGAGCCGTCCCCTCCACCGGTTAGCTGCCAGTCTCCCACCTGGACTGTCTGGGTTCTGCTGGTGGCAGTAGCCGACCCTGCCCACCCGTCACTCATCACGTGAGCCGTGGGTCCCCCGCCTTCCTGCCGTTAGCCAGCAGGGCACAGAGCACTCCTGGTCCCCGTCTTGGCCAAGCTCGCCGCGCGTTGAAGCAGGCCGGGAGACGTGGGGCTGAGTTCTGGTAAAGGCAGTGCTGTTGGACTCAAGGAGCTGTGAAAGAGTCAGCTGAAACAATATTTAAAGTAAATATTGTTAAATCCGTTTAGTATATGAAATATTATTTGAAGTTAAATATAATTATTTATTTTGAGAAACCGAGCAGAAGATATGGCATGGCGGCTCCTATTGGAATAGCTTTGCCGCCGTTAACAAATTCTGGAAGAACGTAAAAGCGGCTCGCTGAAGCCACTGGAGAATGCCAGAAACTAGAAGGGAACGGCGTTAGGTGGTTTCCCATCGTTTTACGGCCTTTAGCCTGCAGATGGGCCTTGTTCGGTGCCACACGGGGCAGCTAAGAACGCTCGATACCTGCACAACCCAGGGACAGCGTTCAGGCCAGAGTTGGAGCCAGGGGAACACCAAATCCTGTGTCCTCTCTTCTCACGTGTCTGCTGATGCTTGAAACGTGCAGCCGTGGGCTGGACTTCAAGCAGCTCGGCCGAGGCTGAAAGAACGGAACGGAGATTTCTGCCGGCTCCTGCTTCAGGGGAGAGTTTTGCGTCCGAGTCCGGCCAGTTAGCTGTCTGTTGAAATAAAGGTATCGATACCCAGAAAGAAGAATGTAGCAGAGCGTAGAGTCTCTCTACACCTGGTCATTCACAGCGTCTACAGCTCAGTATTCTCGGGGGATGAAACTGTGACCCTCGGTCACGAGGCCGCAGTGGAGACCGACCCCAAGATTGGGCCCCGGTGTTGGAAGCCTCAGCCAGGCGCAGGAAGTGTGCTCGAGGACACAGGAAGACACGCTCCTGTGGGAGTGGGAAAGCTCCAGAGAGAAGCAGGAACTGTTAAAGAAGAACCAGATGGAAATTCTAGAACTGAAAAATGCAGTATCTGGGAAAATTAAGAGGCGACTGGGGACGCCAGAAGGAAGACGCAGCACAGGATGAGCCGGTTGACAAATGACTGGCAATGAAGAACAGAGAGGACGAGATCAGGAACAGAAACCAGCAGAGCCTCGGGAAGCAGCGGGTCTGACCGACACGTGACTGATTGGAGTCCCAGAAGAGAGGAGCCAGGATGGGGCACACAGTGTGGAGAAATGACTGAAGATTTCCCAGATTTGGTGAAAGGTTTCAATGTCCAGATTCTCGGAGCTCCGTGAGCTGCAGGCAGAAGTAAAAAGGAAACCTCGCTTAGGCTCATGGTAGTCAAGGTGCTAAAAACCAACAAAAAAGAGAACATCTTGAAGGCGCCCGGAGGAAGAGAGGACCCATTCCGTATATACGGTCACACGAGATGTCCGGTCACACGAGATGTCCCGGCCTTCTCTGCAGAAACTGCGATCTCTTCAGAGTTTGGGGGGGGCGGGGCGGTTAACCCAGAATTCTTTATCCGGCCAAAATACCCTTTGAGAATAGAAGTGAAATAAAGAGGTTTTAGTTACAATAGCAGAACATTTGTCATCAACAGATTTCTGTAAAGTGCTGAATCACCCAAGGATGGTCCTTCAGACGGAACGGAAGTGGCACCGTGTGAATACTCAGGTCTTCGGGAAGGAAGGGAAAAGACGAGAAATGATTAAATGGGAGGTAAAAATAAAAGAGGAATTTTCTTTTTCGTTCCCTTGAAATACGCAGGACGGCCGAAAGCAAAAACCACAGCACAGACGGGGGTTTACGCTGTCTGGTGTGGCCTGTAGCGTGTGCCGCCTGTAGCGTGAAGGGACTTGGGTGCAACCACACGCGGACGTTTGCAATGTTCTTGCTGTTGTGCTGCGCTGACACCCCCAGACTGAGAAACCAGTGTGCCACGAACTCTGCAGAGCGGCTGCTTACGAAATAATGCTGAGAAGCCAGCGTATAAATTAAAACGGAGTGCAGCGAAACAACATTCAGTCCGCTTAGCCAAAGGTGGGCAGGAAGGAGGGGGCCGACGGAAAGCAAGTAGTAATGTGGCCGCTGTGGTGCCAGCCGTGTAAGGAGTCACGCCACATGTACGTGGACAAAACACTGCAGTGAGAAGGGATCAGCAGAACGGTTGAAGAGCCACTGATGTGGACCGTCTGAGAGCAGCACCCTTTTCTTTTTTCATGTTTGTTTCTTTTTGAGAGAGAGCACGAGCAGGGGAGGGGCAGAGAGAGGGGGACGGAGGAGCTGAAGCAGTCTCTGTGCTGAGAACAGCGAGCCCGGTGCCCGGCTCGAACTCGCGAACCGTGAGATCATGACCTGAGCTGAAGTGGGACACGTAACTAACTGAGCCCCCCCTCCCCCGGCGCCCCAAGAGCAGCACTCTTAAAATAGGACCCGTTGGGTTGAAAACGGGCGGGTCAAGATCTGTTGTGCCAGCAGGGAGCCCGAGTCGGCAGGGGTGAGTCGGCAGGGGTGAGCGTAGCAACAGCAGGTAGAGGAGACCTCAGGAGCGTGATGGAGGGCTTGTGGCCGAGGGGTCGCGCCGCACGAGTGCTTGGGTGAAGTACTTTTCATCTCACTGGAGAGCGAGGGCTTGTTGGGGGCCCAGGGGTCTTGGAAGGATCTGGTATCCTGGGGCAGGTGCAGGCCTGGCAGGTGAGGGCCCTCCGGGGACGGCCTGCCGCCCAGGACTGGACGGGGGGGGGGGGGGTGGGGGGGGGGGGATGGGGTCATGGGCTGGCCCAGGGATGAGTTAACAGAGGGCCGGTGGTTGGGGTTGGCTGGCCGGCCCCACGCGTGCGTCTCAGGATGTGGTGCAGTACGACAAGCTGGAGCCCCTCTGTGGGTCCCCTGCCACGCAGAGACAGGTCAGCCAGTCACCACTCTCAGGAACGTACACCGTACAGGTGGCTCAGCAGCTGGGGAGATAGAGCAGCAGTGGCGTGCCCGGCTGGGTGGGGAGGCCTCTAGGGGGTGCCCCCCTCGGAGCTGCAACAGGAACCAGGCGGGGGTGGGGGGGAGACTGCAGGAGGTGTGAAGAGACCACGCTCCCATGGGCCTGGAGCAGCGGGGCCAGGCCGCGGGAGGGAGGCCAGGAGTGGCAGGTGGCCTGGTGTGCGCGTGCGTGGATTCTGCAGGGGGCCGCGTGCCTCCAGGCCAGTCCGTGTGGGTGAAGTTGTGCCGTTTTAAAAGCCACCTTCGGAGTCCGTGAACCCTGGGGTGAGAATGCTTTCCGCTCTTTGTGAAACGCTGGCTGTGTCGTCCACGCGGAGCGGTTTGGTCGGCCGTCCTTTCCGACGATCGCATTGCTGGACAACGTGCTCCTGCACGTGGGCACTGGGGGCCGGCCTGGGCGGCTATCACTGTCCCCTCTGCCCGCCTGTGGTGCGGAGGGGCGAGGCCCCAGGCCTGCCGAGAGACCGTAGCGCTCGTAGCTTCTCGTTCCCTGGAGCAGCAGCACGCTGTCTCTGCTCACTTGGAACACGAGCACGATTCACCACCCTTCCTAATGTTCTCTGCGGCGTAGAGGTCAAAGCAGACACCTCGCATCGTGGACTGCGTGCGGGCACGTGGGTGACGATGCGGGCGGTGCTTCGCCTTGCCACACAAGTTTAGCTCTAATGCGCCCCGGTACCCCGTTTCCCGGCGCCCGCAGTGGTTCGGGGCACTAGCCAAGGGGTTGCTGGCGTGCCCAAGCACCTTTCATTTTCTAAGTAAACTTTTCATTGAAGTAGGACACGGAGAGGTGCGTGACGGAAGTCTCCAGCGGGGTGACCTGTCACCAGCGAGCCCCATCCAGATCAAGAACAGAACAGGCCGACCCCGAAGCCCCTGCCCTTCCCAGGGGCGACCGCCACCCTGGCTTCTGCCAGTAGAGACTCCGTGTAAATGGAACCCACTCCTGTGTGTGCTCCTGCGGCTGGCGTGTGCGGGGCCCGGCTCGTGCACCGCTGCATTGCGCAACCCAGCTGCTATGCGGGCTCTGTCGCACAAGCGTGCCTTTCCACTGGCAGTGGCGTTGGGTCTGTGCGATAGCGATAGCGGAGGTGGGGGCCTCCTACTTTGTCCCTTTGGGGCCAGGGCAGATTACCTAGCCACTGTCCCCTCCTGGAAAATGGGCACGAGAGTCCCTGCCTCCCCGGGCAGTGAGGAGGATTAGATGAGAGGGAGTACCGGGGGCCAGAAAGAGTACCTTCGCTCCAGCTAAACACGTGCCGATGCTCCCCCTCTCTTTGGCTCCTTGGTGGCTGCGCAGAAGCCCACCGCTGGGGTCGTGTAGCACGCTAGTGGCTGTGTGGCCCCTCAGGGCGACTCTGGGGATCATTTTCGGCCGCGCGGCCCGGAGGGACAGCAGGGTGGGTCCTCGCTACTCTGGGGCCGTGTTCCCCGTGTGCCTGGGTTCTGGGCTGACGGGGACACTGTGCGGTGCCTGTGAGATGGCGCTGAGTAGCGCGGGTGGCGTGAGAGGGCCTGGCCCCGTGCTGGCGCCCGGGGGTGCCTGTTCTCCACGTGTGCACGGCCGGTCCCGGGGCGTCTGCTCCAAGGCCCGGGTGCCGGCCTCTGGCCACCTGGTGCTTCCCCGTTGGGATTCAGTCTTCAGAGCTGCCTGCTTCGGAGGTGGGCACTTCTACCCCGAGGGGTCTCTACCAGGCCGGGGCCTGCGTGTGTGCGTGCGCCCGGTGCCCCGGGTGCACCTGTCACAGCCCGCCGCGTGTCTGCCGCAGGCCTTCCGGAGCAGTACTACAGCCTCACCTGGTTCCTGAGCCCCGTCCTCGGCCTCTTCTTCACGCCCATCATCGGCTCCGCCAGCGACCGCTGCACCCTGAGCTGGGGCCGCCGGCGGCCTTTCATCCTGGTCCTGTGCATCGGCGTGCTCTTGGGCGTGGCGCTCTTCCTGAACGGCTCTGCCATCGGTAAGTGCCCCTCCGCCACGCCACGCGCCCTACTGTGTGCACTTGCGTCCTGGCTGCGCGTGGCTTTCTGCTCCACAGAACACGCGTGGCGCCGTGGCGCCGAGACCGGCCGTCGGGCTGGCCCGACGCTTCCGGGGCTGGCCGGGCCCCGCCCCCGCCCCCGGGCACACTTGGCCCCGCTCGAGGAGCCGGGCCCCACGCAGCAAAGCCGTGGGAACCTGTTCACAGGGAAGCATTTCCTGTTGTGACCAGCTTTTAATGCCTATCTGACACCACGTCCTGTTTCCAGCATCATTTCAGAAATTCTCTCTTTGTTTTCTCCTTTTCTCAGACTTGGTATTGAAAATGTCCAGACCCAGTTCGCTGCTTGTTTTTCTGCTTCGGGTACTCATGTTTTGTTCTGCCTTTTTTGTTGTTGTTTTGTTTTTAATTAAAGCAGCCGTATGTGGGAAAATAGTTGTTGCCCTGAGGGAGTCCGTCAAAACTGTTAAAAACAAAAACCTTGTTTTCTGGCAATGACTTTTGAAGACGGAGGCTTCATCTGGGTCTGACGTACGCGAGCTTGGCCCAGGTCTGCAGAAGGAAGTCAGTGATGTGGGAACACCCAGAACACCTTTTGGGGTAGCAAGAGCCACACCCAGTTACTCAGAGGCCTGTGTGGGGACAGGCTGGGGCCGAGGAAGGACCACCGCACCGGGCAGCACACGCTTCCCCGAGCTGCACCCAGCCACCTCGTGCGGGGCGGCCTCCTCCAGCCGCGACGTCTGATGGCCCCAAGGCCGGGGGTGCTGCTTTGCCGTCAGCTGTGGACCCGGGGCTGCGGGCTCTCTCGGGCTGTCCCCCTCCAGCCTGCAGATCGCGTGTCCCTTCGCCACTTTCACCCAGAGAGAAAGTCGTGTCTTTCTCCGAGGCCGTGTCTGTGGGGCGTTCTTGCGGGAACGTGGCGGTGCAGAGACTCGGGAGTCCGGCCCCTCGCCTGGTGCCCTGTCACTTGCCGTGCTCACACTCTCCCGGGCATCCTCCCTGGGCCTCCTGTGCAGTGGGCTTGCTTGTGGCTGCGGCTAATATGTTCCCAGGTCCCAGGTCGTGTGCCTCTCCCCCGCCCCCCCCCCCCCCCCCCCCCCCCGCCAACCTCTACATCCTCGGGTACAGGGTGCCAAGCCAGTCTTGGGGTTCAGGGCAGACTCCCCCGAGGCAGGTGCGACGCAGTGTGTGAATGTAGCTTCCTTTGGCCGCTTCCAGCCTACTTAGGGAAAGATTGTGCCAGAAGTGAGGTCACGTGCGTTGCTCCTCAGAGCCGCACCCAGGCCGCCCGAGAATGCGCTTGAAGCTCCCGGGGGAGGTGATGAGTGCTTCACGAGTTCCGTCACCGGCACGCAGGACCGTTAGCCCATGTTTCTGCTCGGGTTTCTTGGGTGCAGTCTGACTTACGAAACAAGATCCGCGTTGGCCTTCAAGGCTTAATTTTCCTTAAAGCAAATTGGAAAGTAACCGCGACAGGCTCAAGCCATCCTCCTTCAGGAGGTGTGAAACCACAGTGCGTGCTTGAGGAGACGCGTGTGGACGCCGGGGGAGGCCACTCACGCGCTCAGGATGCGCGGAAGGAGCGCCCCCGCGGTGTGCGCACGTGGGCGTGTGACTGTGTCACACGGACGGTCCGTCAGGGCTCTCAAACGTGGCCCTCCTTCGCCAGGGAAGGTGGGTAGAAGGACCGTTTTCCTCTTAGCCACAAAACGTAAACGTAAGCCAGCTCTCTCAGGTTCGCCGGACAGCCCGTGTGATGGGGGAGGAAAAAATAACCCAGCAGATAACAGAAATGGACAAAACAAAGCCCATCTTCTGTCCCGAAAGTCCGTGTCAAGGAGCACACCCGTTTCTGGCCAGGCGACAGTGTCCTCTGTCTCCTCTTGGAGGCGACTGTCTGCTCCGAGGGGCTGAGATCTGCCTGCTCCCATGTGTTCGGTCAGGTCTGTCCCTCGGCGATGTCCCCAGCCGGCAGCCCATTGGCATCGTCCTCACCGTGCTGGGGGTGGTCATCCTGGATTTCAGCGCCGATGCGACCGAGGGCCCCATCCGTGCCTACCTGCTGGATGTGGTGGACAGTGAGGAGCAGGACATGGCCCTCAACATCCACGCCTTCTCTGCCGGTGAGAGCGCCCCCCACCCCTAGCCCTGGCCCTCACCCTCCCAGACCTCACCCAGTGGGGGTTGGCTGGGGGAGGCTGTTCCCAAGGCCCTCCTCCGCATATCGGGGGGGGACTCGATGGCCTGCCATGGCTTTACCTAGCCGCTGGTGGGCGAGGTGGTGGGCAGGCCGGTGCTAGTCTCTCCCTGCGTTTGGGTACCGTTCATATCCGTTGGGAACGGCGGCTTCCTGAGCTTAAGGGGTGTCAGTCAGTGCTGCCCGGAGTTGTGGGCAACCATCGGCTTCCTATCCTGGTGGATACCTGCTTCTGGTTCCTTAGGCAGGAGTCTCTTAGGTCAAAACGCCAGACTTAAGGTCAGCTGTAGTTTCTTGTCTTGTTTTTCCTCCCATTTTCTCACTTTCCAGCCCCCAAACTTGTGCTGACCCAGAACATAGCTATGAGTGGCGCCCTTGGCCTGTGATTAAGGGTGAAAGACCTTCTAGATCTTTCCTAGCCTCTCCTCTTCTTTCGGGAGGCGGTGCCAAGGCACCTTACACCGCTCACGGGCTTCCTCTGTCTCTCTCGCCTGCTCAGGCCTCGGCGGGGCCATCGGCTATGTGCTGGGGGGGCTGGACTGGACCCAGACCTTCTTGGGCGACTGGTTCCGGACGCAGAACCAGGTGCTTTTCTTCTTCGCGGCCATCATCTTTGTGGTGTCGGTGGCCCTGCACCTGTTCAGCATCGAGGAAGAGCAGTACAGCCCCCCGCAAGAGCGGGGTGGGGAGGCGGCCGGCACCCTGCCCCCCGCCGCCCGCGTGAATGTTCTGGATGGAGGCGTCGCCTTGTTCCCGGAGGAGGTACAGTCCGAGCACGAGCTCTCCCTGGACTTCCTGGGTGTGGACATGGTGCGGAGCAAGAGCGACTCTGTGTTGCACGTGCCGGACGCTGCCCTGGACCTGGAACCCGAGCTGCCCTTCCTGCCCGACATCGAGCCCTCCATCTTCCACGACGGCTCCTACCCCAGCACCCCCCGCAGCAGCAGCCAGGAGCTTCCCTGGACCAGGCCATACCGCCTGGCCTCCGTGCTCAGGGAAACCGCAAAGGAGGACGCGACGCTGCTCGATAATCACTTGAATGAAGCCAAAGTCCCCAACGGGAATGGCTCTCCCCCGAAGGACAGCCTCGGGGGCTACACCAGGGTGGCCCCGAAACCCACGGCCGCGTCCGGCTCCATGAGGCGGCGGAGGCACACGTTCCACCGGCAGGCCTCCAGCACCTTCTCCTACTACGGCAAGATCGGGTCCAACTGCTACCGCTACCGACGGGCCAACGCCGTGGTCCTCATCAAGCCCTCGCGCAGCATGAGCGACCTGTACGACCTGCAGAAGCAGCAGCGGCAGCGGTGCCGGCACCGGAACCAGAGCGGGGCCACCACCTCCAGCGGGGACACGGAGAGCGAGGAGGGGGAGGGCGAGACCACCGTGCGGCTGCTCTGGCTGTCCATGCTCAAGATGCCCAAGGAGCTGACGCGGCTGTGCCTCTGCCACCTGCTCACCTGGTTCTCCGTCATCGCCGAGGCCGTCTTCTACACCGACTTCATGGGCCAGGTCATCTTCGAAGGGGACCCCAAGGTGAGTGCCCGGGGCCCCGCTTTGGGGCTGGGAGGGACGGCGACGCGGGGGCAGCCGGCAGAGCCGACGGCCCGGCACACCGCGTCGGGGAGGCTGCGTCCGCTGCCTGCTCCCCCTTGGTGCCCCGGCGCCCTTGCGGCCGGGGGGCAGGCCCACGGTGGGCATCGGCCGGCGCGTGCTCCTGGTGCCGTGGTTAGGGGTCCAGAAGGGCATCACGGGGGAGGAGCCGCTCCCGGGCCCGGTTGCCGTGCACAGACCCTGCCCCAGATGGTGGTGGCTGGGGACAGGGACCTGCCTCTGTCCCCTGTGGCCTGGCTCACGCCTGTGCTGTGTTGCCTGGAATTGGGCCAGACGGCCCCACCTCCACGCGGTCCCTCGCCCTCCAGCTGCCCTGCGGGGCAGGTGTGAGGCTGGGAGGGGTTGCAGACGCCGCTGCGAGCGGCTCTACTGTGGCGGAGCGTCCCATCATGGTAGTGTCTGTCGCTGGTTTCAAAGTAAACGGCTCGCCTGCAGTTGAGAGGGAAAGTGACTTCCTTTCCCCAAAGAGTGTGGCGCGTGATTCCTGGCCGCCCTGATCCCCGGTTTCATTTCTGGAACAGGCCCCCTCCAACTCGACCGCCTGGCAGGCCTACAACGCCGGCGTGAAGTTGGGGTGCTGGGGCCTGGTGATTTACGCGGCCACCGGCGCGATCTGCTCAGGTAAGCGGTCCCCACGTGGGGGCAACAGCGTCCTGCACCTGAGAGTCTAGGATGGGGCTGCCCTCCGCCTGCTAGTTCCTGTCCGGGGGTTCCTCAGACAGGGGGGCTCTGGACAGGGCCAGGCTCGGGGCGATGGTGGGCCTGCGGGAGCTGTCCCCGTGAGCCCGGGACTGGAGACGCGAGGCGTGTTTGGGGCCTGGGGCTGTGGGAGCAGCCTGTCGCAGAGCAGAGGCCTTTCCCTGGAGGTGTGGTTTTGTCTGTGAGGAGGGAGGGGACAGGCTTCACTCCTGGGAGCAGCGTGCCCTGGCACACGTTCTGGACGTGGGCGCAGTCAGGGTCAGGGGTCTCCTAACCAGGTCTGGTCTGGGTCCTGCCCACTCTCTACTCCAAACCGTGGAGGAGGCCTCCAGCTTCCTGTCAGCCCGGCCTGGACTTGAGGGTTTCCAAGGTCAAGGCCACAAGGCAGCGGGAAGCCAGCCTGACCAACAGGCAGCACCGTCCGTGCTCCATCAGAGGAGTTCCCAGGAAGGCACCGGAGACACTTCGTGGGGGAGGTGACATTAAGCCGTTGGGTCAGGAAGAATGAGCAGGAGTCCGTCCATGTGGACCCAGGCTTCTCCTGTGAGCAAACGAGCCACGACTTGAGATTCCAAATCAAGACTGGGCATGAGGCTGGCGAAGGCCAGCGAGTGGGTCTGGACTGGTGGGAAGGGTCTGGGCCCAAGCCGGCCTGCAGGGCAGAAAGAGGCTACGGGCTCTGGGACCCGGAGGGCGGACTTCCTTCTGAGATGCTGGAGCCCCCAGGAGTTGAGGGAGGCACAGGGGCGAGCTGTGAGCGTGGTGGGGGCCAGCGGCAGCGGTGTGGTGGGAGGAGGGCCTCGGGGTGGCAGAGGTGGCCGGGGACAGTGGAGGGAGCCCGGCAAGAGTGAGGCGAGTGTCCGGCTGAGGGCCTTGTCGGTCACTGTCCCGTGGCCACGCTGTCTCCACAGCCCTGTTACAGAAGTACTTGGACAACTACGACCTGAGCATCAGGGTCATCTACGTGCTGGGGACACTGGGTTTCTCCATCGGCACGGCCGTGATGGCCATGTTCGCCGACGTCTACGTCGCCATGATCATGATCAGCACCATGGGCATCGTCTCCATGAGCATCTCCTACTGCCCCTACGCCCTGCTCGGGCAGTACCACGACATCAAGGAGGTGCGTCCTGGGGGCGGCGGGTGGGAGGGGTGCCGTGGATGAGGCACTGGGGCGCAAGGTCACCCACCTGAAAGGTACACCAGGTCAGAGCGTCAGACCCATTCGGCTCCAAAGCCCACGTTCGTTCTCCACTCGTCTGTAGGCAGAGCTCCGCACCTTGCACTTGGGAGGCATTTGGGGTACGGACGATCCCCCGCCCCGGTCTTTGGTCCTGAAGGGACCGGCGAAGCTGCCACCTGCTCGGGGCGGTCCGGGGCACAGGCTTCCTGGCTACAAAAGATCTGCTCCTGCAGTGGCCTGGCCCACCTGGCACCTGCCTGGAGGCGTCGGTTGCCTCTTGAGGGATTTGGGTCGGGCACCTAGGAGGCTGCCTGCCCCCTGATATCCCCTCACAGACCCCTGCGGAGGGGAGCTGGGCCAGCATGTCCCGTCCAGTAGAGCGTGAGCCGCCTGGGTCGGTCCGCATTGGAGTGGCTGTGTGTAAACAGGGAGGAAAGAGGTGAAGTCCCTTCAGCAGCATAGTCTTGTATCTCAGCACCTCCAAAACCGTTATTCCCACGTGCATACAGTACCTCTCATTTCAGACCAGCCGTCTTTCACAGTGCTCAGTGGCCTCAGTGCAGGTGTAGACCATGACCCTGAAAGTGAAGGAAGAAACCCCAAAAAGCTCCTGTTTCTTGCCCTCTACACCTAGACTGTGTTTAATCTTCCCTTGGGCAATTATAAAAGCAAAATTAATCCACCGTGATTAGGTACCTGCCAAATACCAAACTAACGAAAATCGAAATCACAGCGTTATTTGTTAAATAAGCTTTTGGGTCAGAGTATATCACGTGACTACAGAAAAAGAGCACAGGTTGTAAATGAACAGCTCAGTGGAGTTTTGGGCAACAAATTTGAAAAAATGGCGCAGACCAGGCAGCCGTGTGACGCTGGCCCTCGGCCCAGC
Source organism: Acinonyx jubatus (assembly GCF_027475565.1). NCBI lineage: Eukaryota > Metazoa > Chordata > Mammalia > Carnivora > Felidae > Acinonyx > Acinonyx jubatus. Next base: position 2,794,285 of record NC_069394.1, read on the forward strand.
GGCTGTAGCACCACGCGGCCCCCTGGCCAGTGTCCGAAGCTTTTGTGCCTGGAACGTCTGCTGTTACTTCACACCCGTGCTTCCCTCCTGTGCTTGCAGAGGGCGGTTCTTTACTCCCTTGCCTCTGGCACCGAATGGCCGCGGGTATCGCCCTGTTCCGCTGGCGGTGGCATTGGCGGCGGCATTGGCGGCGCCCTCGTCCCGTACGCGCTTGCGGTCCGCCTGGGATGCAGGGTGCGTGTGTGTGGTTTGAGGCAGAAGAGTGTGACCTCGTTCTCCTGCGGACGGGTAGCCGCTTAACGTTAAGGGTCACGTGGTCCCCACCCGCACTCTGGTGGCGTCCTTGTCCTATGTCGGGTCCCCATCGAGGGTGGGGGGGGGGGGTGGTGTTTCTGCTCCCTGTATCTCTTCCGTCGGTCGGTCTGTCCTCAGACGAGGGTTACCCTGTTCTAAGTCGTTTTGTGATAAGACCCAGGAGCTGGTAGTGTGTGCGTCCTCCAGTTTTGTTCTTCCTTAAGATCGTCTTGGGCGTTCTTGACCCCTGACTTTTCATCTAAATGTTTAGAATCAGCTTCTGGGCTTAATTGGAAACACACTGATCGCATAGATCAATTTTGGGGAGATTCAAAAACATTCCAGTGATGAGCCTTTCTGTCCATAGATAGGGTATGTTTTTCTGTTAATTCTTACAGCATACCGATAGATTCTCTTGGACTTCATTTCCAATCACATCATCCGCGTATAACGAGATTCATTTTTTCTTTTCCAATCCTTAATACGTTTTATTTATTTTCCTTGCCTTATTGCAATGGCCAGAACCTCCAATACAGTGTTGAATAGAAGTGGGACGGGGTCGGGGAGACAGGCTGAGTGGTCGCCAAGCAGCTGAGAGGAAGGCAAGTTGCGTTTCCAGACTCTTCTGAGCTACTATTCAAGCCACGGGCATGTTGGCTGATGGTTCGACCGCCCCACGGCCCTCACTGTCCCGCTCTCTTCTCTTGCAGTACGTCCACCACAGCCCTGGGAGCTCCAAGCGTGGCTTTGGCATAGACTGTGCCATCCTCTCCTGCCAGGTGTACATCTCCCAGATCCTGGTGGCGTCCGCCCTCGGGGGTGTGGTCGACGCCGTCGGGACCGTGCGCGTCATCCCCATGGTGGCCTCCGTGGGCTCTTTCTTGGGCTTCCTGACGGCCACGTTCCTGGTGATCTACCCAGACGTGTCGGTAGAGGTCAAGGAGGAGCAGAAAGGCCTGTCTTCCCAGCCTTCGGGGGAGAGCGGGGGCGGCGGCGAGAAGCCCACCGTCCTGAGGCTGACCAGGAAGGAGGGCCAGCCGAGGCAGGTGGAGACGGAGTCTATGGTCTGAGCCTCACCCCTGCGCGCACACATTCCAGGGGGGGTGGCGGGGCGGGGCGGTCGCCGTTGCTTCGGTGGTGGCCGCGCTCGAGCCAGAGTTCCTTGGCGAGACGGGTGGAGACGCGGTAGCTGTAGGGTAGGGTCGGGCCGCTAGGCAAAAACACCACGCTAATTACTTTGTCCATGATTAAAGAAAAATCATTTGAAATCTTTTTTTTTTTTTTTTTTTTAATTGAAAGAGATCTTGTAATTTCACCTCTTTCATTCTGCAGGTATATTATTCTGCATGTTTTTAAATTATAAACCAGATTTACAATAGTGACAAGCAGTTTAGAGAAAAATAAGATGTTCATTTCTAAGGTTACAATTGAAAACCAAAATAACCTGCTGTCCTTTGCCGTTTGTTACCTGAGTACTCCAGGTGGCAGTCACGCAGTCCGGGACTGAGATCTCTTTATCACGTTCTCTCTGGACGCCTGCAGGTATCTGGACTTTCTGTCAGATCTCCTGTCTTGTTGGTGCTGCAGCTATTGGAGAGTATTTTCCTTTATGATTATTTTAGAAGAAAAGTTTTCCTTTCAAAACTGGTTTTCTTAGGAGAAACAGCATTTCCTCTTGTCCTCAGAGATTCTGACAGATGGTGCGTGGGGCAGCCCTGCCTCTGGGCAGCCGGAGGCGGCGGCCGCCCCCCACCAGCGCCCGGGGGAGGCAGGGCCCAGGCAGGTGCACGCGCGTGTCCGTGCCCCGACCCCCGACCCCCCGACCCCGTCGTCTTTGTCCGAAGCTCCCCGGAGAGGTTGTGGGCTCTTCATTGCACTTTGACTCGTGTTTAAACCGTTTGCTGGGGAAATCATGAGGGCAGAGCTCCAGGAGTGGCCTCGCCCCCTGGGTCCTGCCGCCAGGCCTACCTCGGGTGTGTGGGACGGCCGCCCCGGGCGTGTGAGCTCCTGCTGGGCCGCCTCTGACCTCTTCTGACCTCCTCGCCTGCTCACCCCGCTTGACGCCGGAACCCGAACGGTTGCCAGGTGTCCGGGACGGAAGGAAGGGCCGCCCCCCCGGAGGACTCTGCCCCGTTTCTGCTTTCCGCGTATGAGCCAGACGCGGACTTTGGGGAAGTGCGGTCATCAGATGCTGCAGCTACTTGGAAATGCTTTTCAAACCACAGTCTCTTTATAACTCAGCGGTTTCTGCTTCTCTTACTTGGAATGGTCAGTCTAAGCCTCCTGGTGTCACCTGGACACAGACAGTGGTGATACTTCGCTGCCTCAAGTTTTTTTAAATAAAGAACTTTAAGATGCATGAGGAACCATGCTGCAATATGATCATTCTAAAGCAAATATATATCTATATATATATATATTTCAAGATGAGACTAAGCAGTTTTTAAATAAATTACTTGAATTTTCTGTGTATTCAAAAGAATGGCTGTGTAGCGTACTTGGCCGGCCCCTGGTCGTGCCGCGCCTCCTGGCCGCCGGTGGCGCGTGTGGGTTGTGTCTTGTGTCTGTGGAGCTGTGGCGCCTGCCCGCGTCGGTCCCCTTCCACGCAGGAGCCCCGGACCTCAGAGAACCGGCATGAAGACGTGAGCGTTTTCTCTGTGTTCAGACCCGCTGGCGTCGTGAACGTTGAGCTCCGACGGGGAATGTCCGTCGTGCCGCTGGAAGGTGCCGGCATCGACGCGAAGCGCCAGCCACTCGCGTGAGCCCCCCGGCCAGGCGCCGTTGGCGGGTCCCCGTTTGCGGCTCGACCTGTGTCCCCCGATGGCCCTGCGGCGGTGGGTCCTCCTGCTTTGGTTCTCGGGGACCGTGGTTGGGGGTCTTCTGACAGCCAGAAGAGTGGGCGGCGGGGGGTACGGGTGGGGGGAGAACGGCCCCGAATCAAGATCTGAAATGAACCAAACGCCTGCCGCCCGCCCCCCCGCCCCCCGCCTTCCTTCACCTGTGGCCGGTGCTCACGGACGGCTGGACGCGAGGGGCTTGGCTGGCACTTGGTTTTTAGGTGCGAGGGGCTCAGGGTGGGACCACCACTGAGAACGCAGGTTAACTCTGGAGATCCCAGCCTTAAACTTCCCCGTGATCTGAAACAGCAAAGCCCCCAAAGAACACTTCGTTGAAGCCACTGTCCGAAGGGTAGTCGTGTGCCCCTCCCGGCGACAGCACAGGTCACACACACCTCGGCGCAGAAGGAAGGTGGTTGCGCTTCAGCGGAGATTTAAAGGTTTTGAAGCCGTTTGGTTGTTGATGACCAGGGTGTCTTACTCCTACTCCGTAGGTCCGGTCTGTGCACAGACCTGCGAGGGGAGGGACGCACCTTGTGGTTTGGATCAGAGGCGGTCCCCGCAGCTGCCTTCCTGGGCCCTTGCTCCGGGTGTGAACACGGAGGTGCGCCTCCGCCCTCCCTTGCAGGGACTCGGAAGCCTGAGTGCCTTCACCTGTGTCTTAAGAGCTGAGGGGACTGGCTGTTTGCACGCTGTGGCTGGTGTGCACCCCGGGGGCGTGTGTCTCGTAAGGCCATACGTTCCTCAGGCGGACACGGGGCGGGGGGACCCTCAGCCCGGTGACTCGGAGGATTCTGTGTCTGGTGGCTGGACAGGCCGCGAGTGCCCATGGGGTGGGCCTGCAGGTGTGGGTGCCGGGTTCAGGCGGAGCCGGCCTGGCGGTGGCCCCAGGGTTTGTGGGCACGGGTCAGAGGGCTCTGAGCACAGTCAGCAGGCGTTCGGTTTAGCTGCCTGCCGTGTAGTGTAGACGGGCTTGTTGCGTGTAGAAGTCAGCTGAGGAAAGGATCTCTCCGGGAAATGACCCACACACGTGCAGCTGAGGTCTTTATCCTCTGCTGGAGCGTGTGCGGGGAGGAAGGCCTGCCCGTGCACCCTTCCATCCCTGCTCCATGGGCAGAGGGCCTTTGTGACCTTCTGGGTGGCTGGAGGGCCGAGCGTGCCAGCCGCTGTCCGCTGCCCCTCAGACGCCCGCCCTTGAAGGTCCTGGAGCCTCCGGGGGCCACGCTGGGGGAGTGCTGAGACCAGTGTTCCCTGAAGGTGGGCAGGCCGGACGGCCAGGCCCTCATCAGAGGCTCGGAGGCTGCAGACAGTGCTCAGGTCCCTTTCTTAAAGGTACCAGGGGGTCTCCTGCCCCCAGATCCCCAAAGTGGAAGCTCTCGGAGGGGCCATACAAAGCAGGGCTCTCCCTCCAGCCTCCCCAGGTGACACAGGCCCCGCCTGGCAGCCTGTGATGCTCACGTGGCATGTTTGGAAAGTACTTCGCAAGGTACCAACTGTTCTGTGTCTAACGGTTCACACAGCAGCTCGGACGGGTGACGCCTGTCACAGACCAAGTTTGTAAAACACATAGCAGGTCACCTTGGGAAAGACACACCCAGACGTCCCTTGCCCCAGGCCGCGGCTTCTCCCCGAGCTCCTGTCCACCTTCAGTGAGGCGAGTGCCCTTGCGGCTGGTCCCCCCCCTTCGGGAGGTCGCTGCTGTCTTCTTCGTGTTGTATCTGCAGGCGGCTGCTTCTGAGACAGGCCATCCATCTTCCTACTGGCTTCCGGGCCGGGAGGGGCTGCCCCGATGGCCCCCTCCCTGGGCGCTCCTGAGGGGCGGCCAGCGGGGTACGTGGCCCAACACCCACTGGGAGCGGTCGGCTCAGCACAGCCCTGGACACCCGTCACATTACCTCCTCAGGAAGCCAGCTGCCACCTTCCTGGCCCAAACCCCCAGCCTGGCGACGGGGACCTCCTGGAGAGTGGAGTGCCCAACTTGCCCCCCCCCCCCCCCCCCGCCATCTGCTGAATCCCCTTGCCCTCCACGGGCTGCGGACCGAGACTGTCTCTGGGTGGCAGAAGGACCTGCTTGTCGGAAATGCCTCTTGTTACCAGAGACACTCCCCAGGCATCTCGGAACAAAACTATTTAGTTCCATTGTGAACTGGCCACGGGACAACTTGTTTTTATCAACTTATTAAGTTGGAGCACTGTAACAGCTCTTGCTGATTTGGCAACGACGTCGTGTGTGTGTTAAACACATGTTTTATGGGGAAGGGGGATCATAAAGCAGAGTGTAGTGTCGCACGTTAACCTTTCCATCCGGTGGCCGGAGTGGCCTGGTGTGTGTGTGTGTCCCTGCACAGTCTCTGGTTCTGTGCTTGTTTTCAGGTATATACTCGGCTTGTGTGTTCATTTCTGTTGTGCACGTGGTTCTGTTTGTGGAACGCTCTGCCTCCTCCTGGCCTGTGACCAGGGCCCCCCTGTGTCTGTTTTGCTGTCACTCTGTGGTTAAATCGTAATAAACTTTTCCCTACCAGGTGACCATGTGGGTGTGTCTGTGTCACTTACCCAGGGCCCCTCCCTGTGTCTGGTCTGGGGACCCGGGGCTGCCCCTGCCCACTCCCCAGCCGGCGTGAGTCCGGTGGGGGGCGGGCAGAGAGCCCCAAGGCTTGCCAGTAAGTGTGGACTGAGTATGGGCCCCTGAAGTCTCCAGAATCCCGGCCCCCGAGTTCACAAACCTGGGGGCCCACGTTGGAGCCCCAGCAGAGGCCTCACTCAGCTCCCCCCTCCCTCCCCCCCAAGTCCAGCTCCCTCTGCCAGAGCTGAGGAGGTCTCGGCTCTGCCTGCCTCTCCTGGTCCAGGTTGAGGGCTCTGGCTGAGCCTGCCTGGGAGGACGCCCACCCCGTGTGCTGCATGGCTGGTCACGTGTCACTGGCCCTGTCAGGGCCCATCCAGTGCTAGGGCCCCGGGCCAGCGTGGCCGCAGGTCTGGCGGGCACCTCCGGCCACACAGGTAAGCAGCCAGGCCGCCGGGCTGGGGTGCCTGCACCTCAGGCCGGGCGGGGCCCTGCTTTGCGGAAGCTGCTGCCACCCCTGCTCAGCCCTAGAGGAAATGGGGGTGGGGGGGTGGGGCTGGCCCAAGGCCGCCTCTGAGCCGGGACCACAGGTTGGTTGGTTCAAAGGCTCCACGGCGGGGGCGGGGGCGGGGGCGGGGGCGCTGGGCGGGGCTGGGGGGAGAGGGGCGCAGCCAGAGCGGCCGGTGGCCACAGAGCCGGCGCGCAGGGCTCCTGCGCGCCCGCAGCCACAGCGCCCCCTGCCGCCCACAGGCCACGCCTCCCCCTTCGCGCCACCGCAGAATTGGCTGTTTCCACAAAAACGCGGGCACGGCAGGGTTTGCAGTCTGCGTGTTCTGTTTAGCGGGATATTTAATCATCTTGTTAGCACATGTAGGTCTGCGACTTTTATTTTTATTTTAGAGAGCGCGAGCAGGGGCGGGGCAGAGGGGGAGAGAGAATCCCAAGCAGGCTCCGAGCTCAGCGCGGTGCTGTTGCGGGGCTCGATCCCACAAAGCTGGGATCACGACCTGAGCCAAAATCAAGAATCGGATGCTCAACCGACTGAGCCACTCAGGTGGCTAGGGACACTACATCCTTCTAACAGGATGAACGGGGGGAGGGGGGGGTGTTTGTTAGAAAGTGAAGTTTTCTTTATCTGTTTACCTGTGTATATCACATGCATCTTTCTAAAGACACAGCAGTAATGTAATTTTTCTGGGTGGCGCGCTTGAGGATTTTCCTGGGCAGAGTGGGACACCTCAAGTAGGGTGTAGGTAGACAAGAACAGTTTGTGAAAAGAGCTCAATTATTCATGAGGTCGCACAGCTGGCTGTTAACTCAGTCTGGAGAACACATCAGCTGTAATTATCAGCTTTTTATTTGCTTCCATTTGCACGGCTCTTTTCATCATTGTGGTACTTGGTTCTTCCAACAAATGGAGGGGAGGAGACCGTATCGTAATTTTTAGGTCAGGAAACCGCTCTGGGAGATACCAAAAGGTGGACAGCGTCATGTTCCAGGCTCTTAGAAGTGAAAGGAAACATATACACACATACACTCAGACAAGGGCGGGAGTCCTGGAGGGATGGAAAGCAGACAGAATCCGATTGAACAAGGAGGCGCAATCTGAAGTGCTCGCGGTGCCGAGCAGAGGTAGAGGATCCCTGAAGAGGGGGATCCGGAGGCAACTGACATACCCCACCCCGATCCACCTGTTGGAAGGCGGTCCTCCAGGAATAGGCACAGGAGACTCGGGACCTGGCTGGGTCTACACCGTACAGAGTGAGTAGAGATTTGGCATCATCTTGTCCATGTGACAAGATTTGTGTGTGTGTGTGTGTGTGTTAAAAATTAGCTTTATTCGGGTATAATTTACATGCAATAAGATTGACCGGCTTTATTTTTATTTTAAAAAATCATTTTAAGAAATTAAAATTGTTTTAAATCTAGCGAGCGAGCGTGCACGTGCAAGTGGTGGAGGGGCAGAGGGAGAGGGCGAGAGAATCCTAAGCAGGTTGTGTGCACGGTCACCGTGTGGCCCGACGTGGGGCTCACACTCACCAACTGTGGGATCATGACATGAGCCGAAATCAAGAGTCGGACGCTCGAGCGCCTGAGCCACCCAGGCGTCCCCAAGATTGACCAGTATTAAATGCACAACTTGGTACGTTGGGATCAACATAATGGCATCCACCTCTGTAATCGTGATCTAGAGTGACTCAAAAGCTTGCACATACGCACAGCTGTGGTACAACCCACTAGTTTCGAACACGCCAAGGGGTGCGCCCCAGAGAAAGTGCAAACACGTGTTCAGGCAAAAACCTCCACACACATGTTCACGGCAACACGTGTTCCCTGTCGTAGGCATGCCTCCCGCCACCTCTCACGTGGAACAACCACGGATCTGCTCTGCGTCACCACCATCGTTGCCTTGAGTTCGTGGACGTGGAATCACACGGCGGGGACGGCTTTTGTGCACAGTTTCTCTCGTTCTGTATAGAACTTTTGAGACCCACGTAATTTCAGGTATCATTACTGATACCTGAGGGCCCCGGTAAACGAGCATGCCACCCCGTGTGCTTATCCATTCAGCTCACGGACACGGAGACTGTTTGTACGTGGTGGTTATTACGACCGAAACCGCGGTACACAGCTGAGCACTTTGAGTGTTCCCTTCTCTTCCAGAAGCACCTGAGAGGGATGGCTGGGTCCTGTGGGTGTGTAGATTTTAACTCTATGAAAAGCCGCCCGATGTTTCCCAGTGGGGCTCCACACGCCCCCGGCAAGGACCGAGGGTCCTAGGTGCTTCACCTCGTGGCCGGCGTCTGGCCAGTGCAGCTGAAACCGGCTCGTGTAACACGCGGTCTCGCTCTGGCTGTAGTGAGCACGGCCTTGCACGTGAAGCCTCCTTCCTGTGTTTGCCATCTGTGCCTCTTCCGGAGTGGAATGTCCAGCTGGACTTTTTGCCTCAGGTCCTTCATCTGGTAAATATTTTTCGAGTATTTTCTGCTAGTCTCCGAGGGAAAGAAGAGTGCCTTGTTCCTGAATCGAGAGGGAGAGGTGGGGTCTTTGGCCGTTAAGTGTAGTGTTTGCTATGGGGCCGTTGTAGGGGCTCCTGATCGAGCCGACACTCTGTTCCCGGTTCGCGGAGAGCTTTCATCGTGCGTGGACGCTGCATCCTGTCACGTGTGCTTTCTGAGTCTGTTGAGATGAACAGGTGGTTTCTCTTTCTGAGTTTGTCAATAGGGTGAATCCATCAGTTGGTCTCGAATGTTATGTACCAGGCTTGCATTCCTGGGATGAATTCCACTTGGTCGTAGGTATTGTCCTTGTTATTTATCGCCGGAATCGAATTTCTAAAATGTTATTAAAGATTCGAGGTTCATGAAACGAAATGGTTCTGTTTGTTCCCTTTGTAATGTCTTGTCTGGCTTTGGTAGCCAGGTAATACTGGGCTCATAATGAGACGGCAAAGTGTTCGCTCTTCTTGTTTTTATGGAAAAAAAAATTAGCATAGAATTTATATTTATTCCCTGTATGTTTGGGAGAGCTCATCGGCGAATTCTCTGTCAAGTTTTCTTCATGTGAAGGTTTTAAGGGATGGGTTCAATCTCTTGGTTCGATAGAGGGCTCTCCAGGTTCTCTGTTTCTTCTGGAATGAGCTTTGGTTGCTTGTGCCTTTCAAATACTGTTGTCATTCCAGCCGAGTTGTCAAATTTATTGGCATCCAATTTGAAATATCCCCGTATTATCTCTCCCAATAGCTTATAGGATCCATAGTGACTTTTGTTTGTTGTGGTTTTTAATTGAGGTGAACTCACAGCGATGGGCACAGAGGCGTGTGAGTGTGCGAGTTTTGACATATGCACACCCCAGAGTAACTAACGTAAAGTCTGCACAGGACATCCCTTTCACTCCAGAAGGTTCTCCCGATGCCTTCGAATTCAGTCCCACCCTACACTTAGACCGATGACATTAGACATCAGGAACGACTGCCATGAAATTCAGTCACCGTGCATCGGTTTTGTCTGTTCTGGACTTCATCATACAGCCCTTCTGTCTGGCTGCTTCCACTCAGCACGCTCCTTCAGAGAGTTGTCCACACTGCTGGGTGCGTGGCGGGTCAGTCCCCTTTCACTGATGTAGAGTAAGTATTCCACTGTGAGGACATGCCACGTCCGTTTTCTGGTTGATGGGGGTTTCCAGTTTAGGGCTGTTACAAGTAAAGATGCTGCGGGGCGCCCGGGTGGCGCAGTCGGTTAAGCGTCCGACTTCCGCTCAGGTCGTGATCTCGCGGTCCGTGAGTTCAAGCCCCGCGTCGGGCTCTGGGCTGACAGCTCGGAGCCCGGAGCCTGCTTCCGATTCTGTGTCTCCCTCGCTCTCTGCCCCTCCCCCGCTCGTGCTCTGTCTCTCTCACTCTCAGAAATGAATAAATGGTAAAAAACAAAGATGCTGTGAATATAGTCTTAAGAGTCTCTTTGTACACCTAGGTTTTCATCCTCTTGGGTGGGCGAGGTATGGAATTGTGGGCTTGCAGGGTGGGTACGTGCCCATAAGGAACGGCCGGGCAGTTCCCCCAAAGGGCTTATGCTATTTTTGTGCAGCAGCGAGTGACAACTGTTACACACGGTGAGTTCATTTGCTTCATACCCTGAGCCATATTCGTGATTGTGCTCTTTAATGTTACCCATTCTGATGAATATCAGGTGGTATCTCATCGGGGTTTAATACGTCTTCTCTAATGACTCATGTGTTTTAAGCATCTTTTCAAATTGGCCATCCATATATCCTCATTGGTAAAGGGTCCTTTGCCCATTTTCAAATTGAGTAGTTTGACTTTTTATTGATTTGTAGAGGCTCTTTATATTTTATGGATCTAAGTCTTTGGCAGATATAGCATTGTAAATATTTTCTGTCAGTCTGGTTTTTCTTTTAAATGGTTATTTATTTTGAGAGAGAGAGAGAGACAGGCAGACAGTGAGCAGGGAAGGGGCAGAGAGAGAGAGGGAGAGAGAAACAACAGAATTCAAAGCAGCCTCCGGGCTGACATCACAGAGCCTGACGTGGGGCTTGAACTCATGAACTGCGAGATCATGACCGACCTGAGCCAAAGTCGGACGCCGAACCGACGACGGAGCCACCCAGGCGGCCCTTTTTTGGGGAAGCTGTAAATCACATAGTGTGAGTCCTTCAGCTTTGATGTTTTTCAAGGTCATCTTGACTATCCACCTTTGCATTTCTGTGTGCACGTGTGTGTGTGCATGTGTGTGTGCGCACGCCAAGTTGTCAATATGTATTTTTAAAAATTGTGTTGGGATTTGGACTGGAATTAAATTGAATCTACTTGGTTTTCTTGGAGAGAACTAACATCTTTCAGTAGTTAGCCTTCTCATCCATAAATACAGTATGTTTTTCCATTTCTTTAGGCCTTTTAAAACTTCTCCGCGGTGTTTTTGAGCTCAGTGTACAGGTCTCGCCCATCTTAAAGTTTATTCCTACTTGATGTGTTTCTAAAGTAAGTCCTAGTTTTTACATTTTCCAACTTTTTGCTGTTAAAATACAGAAATGCAGTCATTCTGTATTGAATTTGTATCCACGATCTTGCTAAATTTGCTTGCTCTCGTAGTTTCTTAAAAAATAGATTCTTGGGGCGCCTGGGTGGCACAGTCGGTTAGGCGTCCGCCTTCAGCCAGGTCACGATCTCGCGGTCCGTGAGTTCGAGCCCCGTGTCAGGCTCTGGGCTGATGGCTCAGAGCCTGGAGCCTGTTTCCGATTCTGTGTCTCCCTCTCTCTCTGCCCCTCCCCTGTTCATGCTATGTCTCTCTCTGTCCCAAAAATAAATAAACGTTGAAAAAAAATTAAAAAAAAATAGATTCTTTATGATTAATGTAACCAATAAGGCTGGCTATGAATAGATTGTTTTGTCTTTTTTTTTTTAATTTCTCCCAGAGAGAGTGCGTGCATGTGTGCGTGTGAGTGGGTGAGGAGTCAGGGGGAGGGAGCGAGAATTCCTTTTTTTTTTTTTTTAATAATTTATTGTCAAGTTGGCTAACATACAGTGCGTAAAGTGTGCTCTTGGTTTTGGGGTAGGTTCCTGTGGTTCATCACTTACATGCAACATCCAGGGCTCATCCCAACAAGCGCCCTCCTCAAAGCCCATCACCCACTCTCCCCTCTCCCCCGCCCCCCCATCAACGCTCAGTTTGTTCTCTGTATTTAAGAGTCTCATGGTTTGTCTCCCTCCCTCTCTGTTTGTAACTATTTTTCCCCTTCCCCTCCCCATGGTCTTTTCAGTTTCTCAGGATCCACCTGAGTGAAAACATGGTATCTGTCTTTCTCCAACTGACTTATTTCACTCAGCATAATACCCTCCAGTTCCATCCACGTTGCTACAAAAGGCCAGATTTCATTCTTTCTCATGGCCAAGTAGTATTCCGTTGTGTATATAAACCACAGCTTCTGTATCCATCCGTCAGTTGATGGACATTTAGGCTCTTTCCATAATTTGGCTGTTGTTGAAAGTGCTGCCCCTATGCATCAGCACTCCTGTATCCCTTAGGTAAATTCCTAGCAGTGCTATTGGTGGGTTGTAGGGTAGTTCTTAATTTTTTTAAAATTTTTTGAGGAAGCTCCACAGTTTTCCAGAGCGGCTGCACCAGTTTGCATTCCCACCAGCAGTGCAAGAGGGTTCCCACTGAGAGAGAGAATTCCAAGCAGGCTCCACACTGAACTCAGAGCCCAACTCGGGGCTCAATCCCACGACCCTGAGATCCTGACCTGAGCAGAAATCAAGAGTCAGACACTCAACTGACTAAGCCCCCCAGGTGCCCTGATAGTTTTGTCCTTCTGGTCCAATCTTCTAATTATTTATTTTTGCCTTCATGCAGTTGGCCAGGACGTGACGTGCGGTGTCAAATGGGGGGTCGAAAGTGTGCGTCCTTACCCTGTCCCCCGTCTTAGAGGGGAGGGGAGTAGCCAGATGGCCACCATCAGGTATGACGTCTGCGGCAGGTTCCCGAGGGTGCTATCAGTCTGAGGAAGTTCCCTTTCAGTTTGCCAGCATATTTATCGTGAATGGCAATTTTATTGTGTCCGTTTCTTCCGGCATCTGTGGAGATGATGGTTGTGGCTTTTCTCCTTTATTCTGCTAACGTGGAGTTTACAGATGATTTTCAAGTGTTAAATTAACGTTGCATCTCTGGATGCACTTGGTCATGCTGTATTATCCTTCTAAAATGTTGCCGGATTCAGTTCGCTAATATTTTGTTCAGAAAGTTTGCATCCATGGTTGAGGGGAACTGATCTGTAATTTTATTTTTGTCAGATTCTAGTACAGGGTCACACTGGTCTCGTAAGTGAATCAGGAAGTGCTCTCTATCCTGAGACATTTCTGTGGGATTTCAATATTCCATCCTTAAGAGTTTGTTAGATTCACCAACGAAATCCACAAGGCCTGGGGTTTTCTGAGTGGGAAGGATTTTGACTAAAGTCAATTTCCTTAGTAGATGTAGGACTGTTAATATTATTTTTAAATGATTATTTTGAGAAAAAGAGAGCGCATGGGGGATGGGGGAGAGAGAGAATGAATCCCAAGCAGGCTCCACAATGTCAGTGCAGAGCTCTATAAGAGGCTCCATCCCAAAGAACCAGGAGATCATGACCGGAGCTAAAATCGAGACACGTAAGCAACTGTGCCCTCGGGGCTCCCAGGGCTGTTTTCTATTTTTTGCGCTGGTTTCATGAAGGTGTTTCTCAAGAAATGTGTATATCGAATCAACTTTGTTGCCATAAAGTTGCTGATGGTACCGTGTTGGTGTCTGTCAGTGAGATCATCCTTTCATGATGTTGATAATTTGCCCCTTTTTTCGTGGTTGGTTTTACTAGACTTTACCAGTTACTTTACAGAACCAACTTTTGGCTTTGTTGATTCTGTTTTTCATTTCATTGATTTTGGTCTTATCTTTGTTATTTCCCTCCTTTACTTATTTTGGATTAAATATGGAGGTTTAATTGTAAACCTTTCTTCTAGTAGAGGCATTTGGGGGCGCCCGGGTGGCTCAGTCGGTTAAGCACCTGACCCTTGGTTTCGGCTCAGGTCATGATCTCACAGTTCATGGGATCGAGCCCCACATCGGGCCCTGTGCTGAAAGCATGGATCCTGCTTGGGATTCTGCCTCCCTCTCTCTGCCCCTGCCTCGCTCATGTGCGCACACACACTCTCTCAACGTGAATAAACAAGCTTTAAAGAAAAAGAATAAATTACAAAGCCCTTAAAAAAAAAATAGAGGCATTTAAAGCTTATAGCTTTTCTAAGGACTGCTTTAACTGCATCCCACAAATTTAGTATTTTCTAATTTCCTTTGTGATACTGTTGACCCATAGGTTATTTGGAAGTAATTTTTAATTTGCAACATAATTTCAATTTGGGGATTTTTAGGCAATTACTGCTGTTGATTTCCAGTTTAAGTTTTGGTATGGTCTGAGAACATATTCTGTAAGATTTAAATTTTTTCACTTATTTTATGGTCCAGCACATGGTCTAGCTTGGTGAACACTCCATGTGCACCTGAAAAGAAGGGATATTCTGCTATTGTGAGGGGTAACGTATAATGCCAGGTCTCGCTGGTGGACGGTGGGGAATGTTCTATGTGCTTGTCAATGTTTTGTCCACTGGTTCTGTCACTTACCGAAGAGAAGGGTGTTAACGTCTCCCAACTACCGTGGACGTGACCATCTCCTCCTATGGTTCCTCCACGTTTCCCTCAAGGGTCTCGAATCTCCATTAAGTGCTCTCAAGGATTATTACATGTATGAATTAATAATGGCATCACTATGAACTGAGTTGCCTTTTCAGCACCACGCACACAGTGTCTGTACCTTGAGTTGGAGGCTGTTTTGCCGGACACGCATGGCGGTATGCACCCCACCCCCGCCCACTGCCCCCGGGCTCTTCTCCCGGGTGTTTGTATGGTTAACGTGCATCTCTTGTAGATGATGTGCCTGGTGGTCTCTTGTGTCTTCCCTTCTTCTAAGGACACCTGTCACTGTATTTAGGGCCCTCCTTGCCTAAGCCAGGATGACCTCATCTGGAGATCTCCAGGGCCACCCCCACAGCCTCTGGGGGCAGGGCCTCAGAAAGGGCCGCTGCTCAGCCTACTTCAGCCACTGTTGCATCTTTACAAGCTCTTTCTGAATATTTTCACAAGAGCCCGGCAAGCAGCCTGGGTGGATATTCCCTGGGCTGTTCTGGGCCCAGCAGCGGAATGCCCTTCACAGCCACCAAACCAACCCAGCATGAAGGAATGCCCTCCGCTTTATAGGGGGCCGGCCCCGTGGCCTCACCCAGGGCCTCGGGCCCCCTCTCTAGTCCAGGGCACAGAAACCCAGAGCTCTGGAGTCCCTGTGCGCGCTTGGGGTCACATACAGCTGAGCGGCGGCTCACAGATGAGCCTCTCTGCCTCACCTCCTGGGGGCCCCGTGGCGTTGCTGTAAGAAATACAAACGCTTCCAGGCACTGGAGACAGCAGGGCAACTCTGCCTGGCTTTCTATCCACACCCTCCTCAGCCACGGGGAGAAAGCACCCCTTCGTCTTCCTAAGGGATCTTCTAGGAATGGACAGAAGTCATGCACTTTAATTCAGACGTTACGATCACATCCAGTACCAAGGCTGTATTTGAGAGCAGCCGGTGAGTTCACATCTTCGGAGAACAAATCACCAAGACCAGTGATCATCTTTAACTTCAGCAGTAAGTTAAAGTGGGGCAAGACTTGGTCGGCGTTGTGGAGCCGTGCCAGCACCCAAAAGCAAGCTTTCTCTCCCGCTGTCTGAAATCCAGCTGGAGAGCTGAAGCTGTAATAGACTGGCTTCTAGTACAAGATAAACACTTTTTTGGTACCAGCTGAATTCAGGTTCCTGAAGCCAAGGCAAG
The DNA here is from genome assembly GCF_027475565.1 of Acinonyx jubatus. Classification (NCBI taxonomy): domain Eukaryota; kingdom Metazoa; phylum Chordata; class Mammalia; order Carnivora; family Felidae; genus Acinonyx; species Acinonyx jubatus. Next base: position 2,809,885 of record NC_069394.1, read on the forward strand.
GAAGGCATTGTCTGCTGAATGAATTCCAGCTCATTTGGGGCTCTCGCACGACACCTCAGTCATCGTGGACCCTCTTCAGGTCACCGAGGAAATACCGAAGGCATAAAGCGCCCTTTCCATTTCAACAAGCCCCACTGGCCACTCTATCACTGTCAAGTAAGACCTTGGAAATTATCACCAACAATAAAGGAAATGAAACGCCTGCATTAGAACAACTTGATGGGCGCTCGGAATTAACAGCAAATCCAAAGGGGTCCTGTCTTATTTCACAGATCTCTCCCACCGGTTAATGTTGGATAAAGAACGAAAACAAGACCTCAGTCTTTAATAAAGGAATTTACTGTTGACAAGGTGAAAACGCCTGGTCACGTGTGGACGGACATTAAATAATTCATGTGTGTTTCTGACAGGATTTGACCGCAATCTTCCATGTGTTTGCAAAAGCAGAATTCAACCTCCCACGCTTTGTTTATGGCCGAGTCTTCCTTCTGGACGTCGGGACCGCACCCCCTTCGTAAGCATAGTCATGGGGGCATGAGCCCACCTGGCTGTTCTCTGTACCACATTCCCAGAGCACCCCAAAATCTGGGTCAGTGGTCTGGACCTTGCAAAACGCTTAGGTCCCGTAGACCCAGCCCAGGGCCTGGTCAAAGTTTTCGTCTGGAGATCCTGTAGATGCTACCAGAACTTGGCCAGAGACCCTCTGAGACCTCCCGGGGTGAGTGAGGTCCAGCACAGTGTCTGATTCCAAAAACCCAGGGCAGAGTTCAGCAGGCCCCTCCGCGGCTGAGCTCGTGGTGGGTCCACAGGGGACAGGCCACGGGCCCTCACACGGTGCATCAGGCGGGTTCCCCTCCTCAGCCCATAACCATACCAGAGCCCTCCCTGCTGGACCCTGAGAGAATGAAATCTCAATGTTATAGTACAAACGTATAAAAGGTCTTTTTCTGCAAATGTGTAGTTATTTAGAGCTAATGAGATCATCTTCGGTTAAATAATAAAGCACCTACTACAGACATGTCTGGCGTGCACTCCACATGCAGACAGGTGAAACGTACGTTAAGGTAAATGACGGCAACTTCACCGGAAGACGAGGTTGTGTGTGCTATTTTAGACGAAAGTTTTCGTCTGTGATCTTTGGTAGAAAAGTTTCTCTAGGTTTCTTCATTATAAGAATTTCGCCTTAAATCCAGATCCTGCCTCAGTGAGCCCAACCCCTGTGCGCACACCTTCATCGCGTTCTGTCCCCTCCCTGTCCCCTCTTGGGTCACCTGCTCTGATGGGGAAAGCAAGGGCAGGCACAAATCCGTTCAACCACAAAGCAGTCATTTAAAAAACACCTCCTCTCGTGAACTTTTCTGGCAACAAGAAGCCAACTGAAGGCCGTAGGTCTCCTGTAAGCCTGATGCTTAAAATGTATTCATTGAATGAAGTAGAGAAGGCAGAACCAGAGAAATGAGGTCTGCAGGTCGTATGTGATCTGGCTAAATCCCTTCCAACCGGAGGCCTCCTCAGGAGGCCGAGGAGCCAAACGGGCACGTGCAGGGGACACGGCGGTGCCCCCGCCCCCAGCCACCTTCTCCAGGGAGCGCCGGCGAGGAGCGGAAGGCACGCGGCCCTCAGAGCACAGCCCGGCTCGGCACGTTCACCCACGTTTACTCGACTTTCCAGATGGCGATCTTCCCCTCCCCGCTGCCCGACCCGCTCAGCACGTATCTGTCCTCTGCCGAGCACAGGGTCTTTACCGCGTCCGTGTGGGCCACCAGCTCCTTTTCCACCGTCTTCCTCTGGGCGTCGATCACATAGATTTTCCCTTTGTACTTCCCCTGTGACCGGCCCGTGCCACCTACCCAGATCTGCCAAGGAGAGACGGAGGGGACGTCGGCCACACGCCGCCGGGCCTGGGCGGGGAGACCCCTGCGCGCCCCCAAATCCAGTCCTTCCCGGACCGGCCTCGAGGGCAGGGCAGGAGCCGGAGGCGGCGGGGCGGGGGGGGGGGGGGGGGGGGGGGGTGCTCCGGGGAGGCGTGGCCCCGGCCGTACCTGCTTCTTCACCCTGATCATGCAGCTGACCTCGGCGCAGTCCTGCAGGTGGACCCGCTGAGGGGGCCGGGCCAGGTCCCTGAGGCTCCAGATGTAGACGCCGTCCAGCCCAGCACACGCCGCCCACAGCTGCTCCTGCTGAAACGGGAATCACAGTGTGGCTGGTGGCCGCGCCCGCTCCGCTGTGCCGCCGGAGGGCGCTGCCGGGACGGGTACCTCGGGGAGGAGCTGGAAACCCAGGAAGGAGGTGCTCGCGTCCTTAGAGTTCTCCTCCACCTTCAGTTCCTGACGAAGAGATCCACCTGTCGTCACGACCACGATGCCGCTACCTGTGCCTGCGGAGCAGAAGAGCCAGCGTGAGGGAAGGCGGGTGCCCCGGGGCCGCCGGAAGGGTCAACCGGCTGCCGCCCGGTGCCGGCTCGGGCACTGGCACGCTGCTCCCAGGACCCCGGTGACCCGTCCGCCCCGCGGCCCCTCCTGAGGCTTTGCAAATGCGGACGTTCCGGGTCTCCTCCTGTCGCTAAAAGGTGCGGCCTGCCCTCACCCTGCCGGCACTTAGAACTATAGGGGACAGCGCCACAGGCCACTAAGTGCTTCCGTTTACGGCTCAAGGAAAAGGTCGTCTTGCAAGCCAAGCGTCTGCACGTCCCGAGACCTGTAGGTCACCAGGCTCCAGGCAGCGGGGAACGTGGAGACACCAGCTGCGGGGCAGCCCCGGACACGGAGGGACGGAAACGCCGCGAAGCCCGTCCTTGTCTTCCGTGCTTCCTGCTCGGCCGCCCGCCCCCGGCGCTGCGGCCACCGGGCCAGCCTCGCACACACGGGGGCAGGAGGGCACAGCAGCCCGTGAGGTGGAACGTGGGAGCGGCCCCGGGCTGTGCCACTCCGGCTTCCCGTCCCCTGCGAGCGGACCACAGGACCCCCGGCACTCGGCCTTGACACACAGGGACCCCTGCCGGCTGTGGCCACCCCAGGACTGGAAGCCCAGCTGAGTGTTCAGTCATGGAAAGTGCGAGCTGCCGTCACATCGCCTTCCTGCTTCTAGGCTCCGTTCGGTGTGGTTTTTCTGAGACCTAATAAGCAAAGCCTCATCCACGGGGAGCCTGACAGCCAGAAACCCTTACCTACTTGGACTGAGCCGTGAGGCCCCAGGACACCTGCTGTTGGCTGGGAGCACCTGGGCTCACCCTGTGGACAGGCACTTCTGTCCCCCTCCCCAGAGCCCTCCTCAGTGCGCTGGACGCGTGGCCCCAGGAAGCGGCCCCGGCAGAATGAGCCCCGGTACGTGAAGCTGGCGTGGACAGAAGAGGCTGCCGTCACCAACGCTCAGCGCGCCAAGGACCGTGGCTCTCGAAGGGGAGGGTGGGATTTCTATCTCACTTTTCTTTCTGAAGTTTATTTTATTTTGAGAGGGAGCAAGGGTGAGCACAAGTGGGGGCGGGGCAGAGACAGAAGGAGAGAGAGAATCCCAGTCGGGCTCTGAGCTGTCAGCATTGAGCCCTTATGGGGCTCGAACTCACAAATAGCAATCATGACCTGAGCCGATATCAAGAGCCGAATACTCCACCAACTGAGCCCCCCAGGCACCCTCTCTAGCTCACTTTTTTTACTATTTATTTTTGAGAGAGACAGAGACAGAGTGAGAGCAGGAGAGGAACAGAGAGAGCGGGAGACACAGAATCCGAAGCAGCTCCAGGCTCCGAGCTGTCAGCACAGAGCCCGATGTGGGACTCAAACCCACGAACCGCAAGATCACGACCTGAGCCGAAGTCGGACGCTCGACCGACTGAGCCACCCAGGCGCCCCTCTAGCTCACTTTACCAACGAAGACACACACTCCAAGAGCCCGTGAGGGACCTGCCGAAAGTGATCAGCTGCCCAGAGACCAAGCCCAGATTTGAACCCGGACGTGCCTACCTGAAGGCCACAGCCTGAGCCACGGGTGCGCCAGCAACCTCAAGGTACAAACGTCCGCCTGCAGGTGTGGGACTGGGGTCTACTCCCCACCTAGGAGATGACCTGGGCACACGGCGTGGGCTGCTTCCCCTGCGGCCCCGGGGGTAGACACGAAGGTCTCACATGGTGCTCCTGGGCTAGAACATTCCGGCCCCTCAGGCTCACGATCTTCCAGGTTCCGCCTCCGTGCACACAGATGTCCCGAGTTTACACAGACACGGACACCGGCCCGGCATGTGCACTGGTAACACGTGGTGAGCGACCCAGACTTCTGCTTGTGACTCTCGTTCAGGGACAACACTTTCTAGGCACGTGCTCTCTGTTGCCTCAAGAAACTCTGCGTTTGTCTTGTACTTTTCTCGTCGCTGTTAAATAGGAAAATTGCTTACCGCGTTCAGTTGACTTGGAAGGTAAAAGGGATCCTGTCCTTAGAGCAAAGCTATCTGTCCTCACTCTAATCTGTTACCTCCCTCCCTGCATTTAACAGGCACCTTTTAGCCCAAGGTCTGGTCAGCTCTGAGCCCAAAATGCATCCAGGGGTGGGTGGTGCACGCGTGCGCGCGCACACACGCACACACACACACACACACACACACACACACGACAGCCTGTGGAGATCAGCGAGAGCTGAGGCCTACGATCCTCGAAAGAAAAGAAACGCCAGGTTTTCCCTAAAGATACCTCCCGGTTCTTTGTGGGACGCCGAGGAAAGGTGTTCTAGCGTATGCTGCAGTCCGCCATGGCCGAGGGCACGGCTAAGCTGCCAGTGTGGCCGGAAAGAGAGGGAACACCCCCCAACGAGGGAACCCAAACATCTATGTAAAAATTCTTAGAACCTTGGCCTGGGAAGAGACCTACTTCAGCGCTGTAGCTTATCTAGCTGGGAAGGCCCGGTGTGTGTGCCTCGGGCATTTCCCTGAGACCCTCAAAGAGCCATGCGTATAAAATAAAGACTACGCCAGAACGAGGCGTTATGTACTCTAGGAATAAGGTCAAAACTGCAATATATCGACCAAAGAAAAACCTAAAAGGAAGCCTCTACACAGGCTCAAGATGATGGGCCAGTCATTTAGCGACCTTCCAGGATAAAATAATGCTCTTTAAAGGCGGCTTTAACCCAGTGTCTCTTTGATGTGTCATCCACAACACCCAGGACACAACAAAGTCCCTCTACACCCCAAGCATGAAGGCAGCCCTACAACTCAGTAGAAAAGCCGTGAACGGAAGCAGACCCACAGATGCCCGGGGACCCGGCAGAGAAGGACTTCTGCCTGCAAACAAATGTCATAACTTCCAGGAAAGTATAAAGAGGACGCATGGGCACAAAGAATGTAGAAGAGAAATGCAGGTTCTTTAAAAATGTAAAATACATGAATCTCTTGGACTGAAATGAAAAGTTGCCTGACAGGTTCAACAGCAGACAGGACAGAGGAAGCTTTAGGTCTTAACCGAACTAAAGCTGAGAAAAACATGAAAGAAGTACAGCCTGAGACAGGTGGGGTGTTATCGAATGGTCTAATGCGTATATTAGAATATACGTCTTATATTCCAATATAATTCTAGAATGAATACACACACACGTATGTATATAAACAGAATCCCAGGGGCGCCTGGGTGGCTTATCGGTTAAGCACCCGACTTTGGCTCAGGTCATAATCTCGCCGTTTGTGAGTTTGAGCCCTGCCTCAGGCTCTCTGCTGTCAGCCTGGAACCGGCTTTGCATCCTCTCTCTCTCTCAAAAATAAACATTAAAAAAAAAGTTAGGATCTCAGAAGACATGGAGAAAGAGAAGGGATAAAGGAGATACTCGAAGAGATAACGGTTCCAAGTCTCCCCCACTGAATGTAAAGAGCAAGCAAGACAGCGTAGCCTCCCGCCTGAGCACAGCGTAGCCCAACTCCCGAAAGCAAAGAACGGCCCGCCAGCAGCCACAGGCAGGTCGTTTCGGCAGAACAGCAGCAGCGACGGTGGACTTCTCATCAGGAACAGACAGGGCTACGCAAAACTGGAAAGAGACCGCTAGAGTGTGTGGAAAAGATCGGTCTGTTTACAGCCGACTCCGGCCATGAGAAACACTAAGGGGAATGATGCCAGAGGCAAACCAGGCACGAAGCTCCCCTGAAATGGTGACCGTACAGGCCAACACCAGGGGGTGCGTAAACAAAAATGTTAACGATATTTTCTGAGCTTTATCCCGACGGCAGCATTAAAATACTGCTCTTAACAGCGACAGCCAAAGGGGCGGGAGGAGGTAAATGGTCATACTCGCGTGAGCTGCGTACGTGATACGTGGAGGGGGGTCCTGGTTGCTTCGGGCCGGCTGTGACAGGTAAGCCTGCCGGTTGCAGTTCTTAGAGCAACCGCTAAAAGGTAAAGCAAAACGCAGAAAATGTGGCGCTAAAAAGAAAAACTGAATGTAAGGAGTTCTCGTTTCCCGCGTCCTTTTCGACGGAGCGACAAAGACAGAAGGGGCAGTGGGGCACGGAAAGGCGCGAAGACGACAGAAGCCTCGTGCGCAAGCCTGCTCACGGCACCGCAGGTGCGCAGACTGACGAGCCCACGTCTCTGCAGGGACGACACGCGCGGCAGACGAGCACGCGGCTGGGAAAGGCAGGCGGCCCCACGAGGGTGGTTACGGTACCAAACCCAACACGTTTTGTGGGGACGCGGAGGGATCACAACTGGCACACACCGCGGGCGGGGACGTAAGGTGGGGCGGCAGCTTCCAAGGGGAGTCCGACGCTTTCTCCGAGGGGTAAACGTGGGGTCAACCCGAGCCCGCGCGCTGACACACAGAGACAGGGCCACAGAGGGCTCCCGGAAGCCGCAGACACGGGAGGCGGCAGGCAGCTGAAGACGCGTGAGGCAGAGCAGACCGGCCGCAGGCCGTCCTGGGGTTCCCTCCCCCCGGAGCAGGGCTCTGGGCCCCTCGTGGGGGCAGAGGCTGAGGACTTACAGCACCACAGACAGTCGTCGTGCAGGCGGATGGACGAAAGCCCGCCACCCGGCAGCTGGAGCCTGCTGGTCACGCGCAGGGAGCTCACATTCCAGGCCAGGACCGTCCCGTCCGTGCTGCACGAATACACCTTGCTGGGGGTGCGAACACACGGGTGTGAAACACTTGACACGGAAGCCAACGAAGTTACCATTAGATAAAGGTCCACAGCATGCACGGTGATTCTCGCCCAAGCAAACGCTGCCCGTGTCGCGGGAACGATTAGCAAGGGGCTAACCGATCCCGCAGGAGAAGACGGTTTGCGGAGGAGGCCGGTCCTCGCCCGTCGGTGTTTGCTGCCGGCTCCGCAGACCCTAACGTGGCGGCTGAGTGAAATCTCGCCCCTTACGCAGGACGTGCCGTCCCGGCCCCCTCCCCTCGTGATAGCGGCTGAGGTTCTGGGCGGCACCTGCTGCTCTCTGAGCCGGGCCTGAGGACAGACGGCACCCCGAAACTAAGGGACAGGGCAGCAGGGGAGGGCGGCATGGAGGACGGCAGCAGACAAGCTTCAGGGCCGTGGGCCCTGGGCCCAGGTGGTGAAGCAAGTGACCGTAAATGAGGACCTACTGTGTGCCGGGCCCTGTTCTAGGCACAGGACACACGGCAAAGAGCAGAACACGGGTGCCTGCCTTCGCGCTGACGTTCTTAGTATGGTAAAGACAGCGAATAAGTGAAGCAAAAGTGTTAGGAGTCGGACTGCACCCCCCCAGCCAAGGGCCACCACGAACCCCCAGGGCCTCAGAACGCGGCACTACTTGCAAACAGGGCCTCTACGGGAGTATTCAAGCGACAGTTAACAGGATGGGCCCTGATCCGCTATGCCGGGCATCCTCATCAGGGAGATTTGGACTCGGAAAACACCGTGTGAAGACAGACGGGATGCTGTGTCCGCAAGCCAAAGACTTGGGGCAGACCGACAGCCACTGAGGACAGGCGAGGAAGTGGCCGCCTGAGCCCCACGCTCACCCCGGAGCTGGCCCACAGCAGAGACCCGCGCCTCTGGACTCAGGGCCAGACACAGACGAGAACGTCACGCGACTTTGCTCAGGACAGGCCGGCCCAAGGCAGTCGCCACGGCGACCGCGGACCCTTCCCCCTAGGGACTCCCGGCCCTCCCCGCCCGGGAGCCAAGCGGCCCCTTCTCCCGGCAGGGCCCGGCCGTACCTGGGCGCCCCGCTCTGGACAGCGAAGCCCGTGACCCCGGAGCGGTGGTCCGTGAGCTGCTTGTTGCAGGACATGCTGTGGACGTTGATGATGTAGATGACGGAGTCCTCTGAGCCGACCCACACCTGGCTCTGCTCCGCCATCGCCATGCAGTTCTGACAGCGGGCGGAGAACGCGTCACGAATACTGGCCCCTCTCGTTACTCCCAGGAGCTCTGTCCTACCCACTCCCCGCAAGCCCCGAACCTCCGCCCCTGGGGGGGGACCCGGGGTTCGGTTCCCACGAGCCCTGGCCATGTTTCTGTCTGCCGATCAGTACGTAAACTTGTTATGTGTTCAAAGTGCTTCTGTCTAAAGACATCTGATTTTTGGTGCGCCTGGGTGGCTCGGTCGGTTAAGTGGCGGACCTCGGCTCAGGTCATGATCTCGCAGTCTGTGAGTTCGAGCCCCGTGTCGGGCTCTGTGCTGACAGCTCAGAGCCTGGAGCCTGTTTCAGATTCTGTGTCTCCCTCTGACCCTCCCCTGTTCATGCTCTGTCTCTCTCTGTCTCAAAAATAAATAAACGTTAAAAAAAAAAATTTTTTTTAAAAGACATCTGATTTTTTACCCGGTGCTGACTCATTAACACCGGACTCCTGGCCAAGTATGCTTCAGCTCGTGCTTGAGCGCAGCTCACCTACTGCCTGACTCTCACGAAGGCTCATCACGGCCTTCTTGGGCTTAGGGACACTGGACAGCACCCCAGCTCTACACCGGGGGCCATTTTAAGCAGCAAAAATCACCATTACAACACGAGAATGCAAAACCGTGGCACTAAATAGGCCGCATAGAGGGCCCTTGTGTCCAGCAGGGGCTGAAACAAGACACAGCATCCACCGGCTTGACCTCGGCTGGGAACGCACACCAACAGCTCCTTCCTCCCCCCCCCCCCCCCCCCCCCCCCCCCCCCGCACGTGTGCGTCTGCGGATAACCGTGAAAATGCTGTATTTGTTTCAGGGTTAAAATAAACTCTAGCAAGCAGGTGAATTTGCAAACATGGAATGTGCAAATAATGAGGACTGACTAGACTAATCACAAACACAACTGCCCACGGTTTTCCGTCCTGTAGCGAGACAGGGTTCTCTGGGTTTCCGGCCTAGAAAAGTCAACAACCAATGGTAATTTATAGATGTTTTTGTGTAACTTTGTTTTCTAAGTTTTTTTTAATTTGGTTTTGAGAGAGAGAGAGAGAGAGAGAGAGAGAGAGATGGTGCAAGTGGGGGAGGGGCAGAGCGAGAGGGAGACCCAGAATCCAAAGCAGGCTCCAGGCTCTGAGCTGTCAGCACAGAGCCCGATGCGGGGCTCGAACCTGTAAACCGTGAGATCACGATCTGAGCCAAAGTCAGACGCTTAACCAACTGAGCCACCCAGATGCCCCTGTATAACTTATTAAAAAAAAATGCTCATTTCTTTTTGAGAGGGGAAGGAGCAGAGGGAGACGGGGACAGAGGATTCGAAGTGGGCTCTGTGCTGACAGCAGAGACCAATGTGGGGCTCAAACTCATGAACCTTGAGATCGTGACCTGAGCTGAAGTCAGACGCTGAACCCACTGAGCCACCCGGGTGCCCTGTTTTTGGAGACTTGGAAATTAGAAATTGAGGACTGACACACTGGAGAGACCCACAGGTCGCAGAAACACGTGAAACAGAGCTGTGCTTATGCGAGCATCTCAACCCATCCAACCACGTCACTCAAAGGCGTTCCTGACGCCTTCCTGACTTGCAGTTTCCCGAGCCGCTTCACTTTCCACTTGAGGACGGTCTCTCCTGTGTTCATCCGTGACACGTGCAACCCTCTCCGGGCAACCGAACGCAGATTTCCAAATACAAGTAGGCTTCCGAGTAAACCTGGCATCGTGGTGGACGGGGTGAGACCAGATCTGACCCCAGGCACAGTGAGTGTGGACGGTGGTTCATTGCTCCTCCTCTTGAAGTCCGAAGAAAGAGTTTCTAAAAAACTGCTAGCTTTAATTTTACCGACAAATAGCCCCATAAATTAGAAAAGGAAGCCCGCTTACTAATTTCAGAAATGATCATTTGGAAAAAGCCCTTTCTTTTGAGGCATCTCCCTGAGAACTGGTATAATTTTAGTAAAATGTCTTTCTTTCGCGGCCCAAAGATACCTCAGGTGGCCTGCTCTGAACTGCAACGTCCAGAGGTGGGAGCACTTTCTTGAGATAATTACCCAAGTTTCTTTGTGTTCAACAGCAAAGAAAATCTCGGTGAGACGAGGACAGTGTTTTCACGTATGTAACTGGGAGAATTTACTGCTTTACTTGTTACGTGCCCTGACTGGGGACAGCAAAGATGGCCTCACAAGGCGGCCTTTCGATTTGATTGTAACTAGGATTTTAAGTTATTCTATTCCTTAAAAAGTCTTTGAAACGCACATAACTAAGAATCACAATGAAAAAATTAAACTTAGAATAAAAACGGGGGTTCTCGGGACGCTCAGTTGGTTGCGTGTCTGACTCGATTTCGGCTCAGGTCATGACCCCAGGGTCGTGGGATCGAGCCCTGCACTGGGCTCTGCTGAAGATCCTCTTTGTCTCTCCCTCCCTCTGCCCCATCCCCCACTCACACATGCCTTGTCTCTCTCTCAAAAAAACCTAAAGACCTGCTATTGACAATACGGAGTGATGCTGTGGGATACCCTGTCCCACTGCCGGGCCCAGGTGGACTTCTCCGTCTTTGCAGAATCGCAGCTTTGTCTGGAAAAGTGCCGGCCGGCACAGTGCCGTGCTTACTCACCAGCTTAGAAGTGCCCACTCGGAAGCAGTGCTGGTGAATCGTCCAGGAGGAAGCGTCAAACACGATCACTTTGCCCTCACTTAGAGCACACCATAATTTGGGGTGAGCGTCTTCAACTTTTTCTGCCGGGTCTAGATGCCCTGAAGAAGTAAACAACCCAAAGACGTTTTCAAAGGGAAACCCTTGGATGCACGTGCACGTGACTGGTGCCATCACTCGGGCACCGGCGCTGCCCGAGTACCTGCCGAGGGCCAGGCCCACGCCGGGTGCCCCAGACAGGAAGAGAGCACGAGCTTTGGAGCCTGAAGTCTCGGGAGGGAGCCGGCTCCGCCCGGAGAGCCAGAGAGCCGCAGTCGGCAGGGCCGGGCAGGGCCGTCGCTGAAGAAGGGGGTCCCAGGCAGGGGGCAGAGGAGCAGCAGGGGTGCGCCAGGCGTGGAGAGCGGGAAGGGGGTGCGGCGTGGAGAGCCGGGACAGGAGCCGCCGCCTCCGGCCCCACATCCTCACCGGCACCCGGTGGGGCGGGCCCTCCGATGGCCGTACTGAGGGCAAGAAGCTTTTGGGTTTTTGACTGTCCTGTCTTTGCATTTCCCTAACTGCTCGTGAGGCTGCGGCCTTTAAGCGGCCACGTGGGGGCTGTCCTCCGTGGTGAGGTATTACCTCTCTCGCTCGTGTCGTAAAGATGTTTGAGAGCGAGGGAGTGAGCAAGCGTGCGTGTACGTAAGCAGGGGAGGGGCAGAGAGCGAGCAGAGCGAGGATCCCAAGCAGGCTTCTTGCTGTCAGAGCAGAGCCTGACGTGGGGCTCGATCCCACGACCCTGGGATCATGACCTGAGCTGAAGTCAAGCGTCGGGCGCGCAACCAACGGAGCCTCCCCCTCCCCCCTGGCACCCCGGGTCTCTTGCCCATCCCTGAGCTGGGTTGTGCTCCTCTCCCGGATGTGCAGCCACTCTGTGCCCACCCTTGACCCGAGCCCTTGCCAGCGCCCCTCCCACTCTGCGACCACCTGGTTCGCTCCCTCCAAAGTGTCTGTTTACAATTCCATCATCTCAGTAGCGAACTCCACCAGTCTCTTCCTTCACGGCTCGCGTGGACGTACAGTCTCCTTCTCTACCCCAAGGTCACGAACATGCTCTTCTCTGTTCTCTGCTAGAAGCTGGGTGCTGTCTTCGTTTATGTTCGTCAGTGGCTTTCGCGCGTAGGTTTCCATCCACCTGGAACCGACTGTGTGATCTGTCATGCGGTCAAGCTTCGTGTTTTCCACGTGATATGCGACATCCCTGACGTCACATATGGTAAAGACAGTCCTTCCCTCAAACCCCTGCTCTGTCGTATCACCTCTGTCACACGTCAAGGAGACACGAAGGTGTCACTCTTCCTGGGGTATTCGTTCCGCTGGCCCCCTTGGGGAGATACCACCCTACACTGTTCAGTCTCACCAGGGACCAGGATGCTTCGAGGCCAGAGGGCTGGCTCCTTAGCGCTTGGGTAACCAGAGGGGTCCGGAGCCACCGCTAAAGGGTTTACCAGTAGTCCCCTTCTCGACGGGTCCTGACCAGTTTTGTCCCTCCAGCCCCTCGGCACTGGCCACAGCTCTGCTCACTTCCTCGCTTCTGAGATGCCGCTTACAGAACTGGCAGTCGCTCCACAGGAAGAAGGGGCTCCACCATTCTCCGTGGTCGTTTTGTGCTTTGGCCCTTCTAGATGTTCTGGGAGGGACGGCTGGTCTGAACCAGCTAGCCCATCGTGACAGGAAGCCCACAGTCCAGTCGGTTCTGATTTACAGGAAACCGACTTAACTCTAAAAATACTCATTTATCCAAACACCACAATAAAAACTGTCTCGGGCGCCTGGGTGGCTCAGTCGGCTGAGCGTCTGACTCTGGCTCCGGTCATGATCTCACGGTTCGTGGGTCCTGCATCAGGCTCTGTGCCGACAGCTCAGAGCCTGGAGCCTGGTTCAGATGCTGTGTCTCCCTCTCTCTCAAAAGTAAAGGAACATTTAAAAAACAAAAACAAAAAAACCCGTCCCACTGGTCTGCAGTGTTACAGCCAACACGGAGCCTCGACCGGATGAACCTGGTAAGTCTCCAGGGCCCCGAGGTCCAACCACGCTCTGTCCTCCTCCGCGCTCAATGTGTCCCCTTGCTGGGTCTTCAGGACACCCAGTGACGAGATAAACTGTCCTCTCGTGCTGGGAAACTGCTTTGCCGCCGAGCTGCCATCTGCCCTTGGGAACCGGGTGGGCTGGGAGACAGCTGTGGAGCCATAACCGCAAAGGGCGAAGGGGACAGGAGAGCACATCCGTGATGCTCCCTGTCGCTCAGCTCACGCCACGACGAGCTGAAGCAAAGCGCCAGACCACAGGTTCTTTTCTGCCCAGCACGAAGTCCTTTGCTCTCCAACACGTTGCGCCCTCAGAGCGGCCCGCCCCACAGCGCTTTCCAAGTCAGACTTAAGCCAGAGCATTTTCGACGGTTTTGCGCCTGTGACACGACGGCGGTCTGTGTTCAGGCTGAGGCCCCTCGCGGCACGGATTCTCGTCCGTCCTCCGTTGCGCCTCGGCCGGGAGGTCTGCCAGACGCAGGGCCACAGCCTCGCCACATGAAGGGGAACTGTGTTGTCAGGCATTCGGACGGGCAAGGGAAACACGCCTGCAATCTCTAACGCGAGACCCTGGGCGCAGTCCTTCATCACAGTGGAAGCAGGCCCAGGTTAAACGCCCCCAAAAGAAAGGACGTGAGTGGAGGCGCTTTCTAAACTGCAAAGTGCTGCGCCACGTGAGGCATGGCTAGCTGGAGCGGAGCGACCACAACGAGCGACCACATGGGAGCGGAGTCTCTCTGGGGCGCTCGCCCCGGTGGGGTCGCCGTGGCTCCCTGGGGCCTGGCCTTCCCGAGGCGGAGGGCACAAGCAGCCGCCCGGCTTCGCCTCGTCGCCCAGGGCCTCACCCGAACAACTGGACAGACAGCCGCCTGGTCCCCGCTCGCCCTGTTGCGTCCCGTCCCCCCACTTCAGGGCTGACCCCAAAGTGCCGGACACAGAGCAGCCCCGAGCGAGGGCAGGCCTCCTACCGGGCGTGTAGAGCAAGACGTCCACGGCGTGCGGCACGGTCTCTCCCGCCGAAGGGTTTATCTTGTGCTTGAGGGTCTCCGAGGTCGTCTTGGGGACCGCCGCGGGCACTGAAACGCAAGCGCTCGGTTAGTGTCGCGACTCGGCGAGACTGGTGAAACCGCTGTCGTCCCACAGCCCAGACCCTCGGCGGTCTCTGGATGTCGGTTTTGGGGGAGGGCGTCGTAGGCGGGGAAACGGGCACTAGAGCCTCCGCCTCCGGGCGGCCCCTCGCTCTCGCGCTCGTCTGTGTGCCCGCCAGGGGCGGGACAGCGACATAGCTCCCCTCCCGGCCAGGAGGCCGCGCGATCTGGCCTCTGCCCACCCTCAGCCACTATGAGTCACCCAGCAGAGACCCGACTGAAAACATGGCTCGGCGACTGAACGTTCCCAAGACAAAACCAAGCGGCCTCTGGGCCTGGGCGCCGTGGACATCTCGGGCCGCAGCCGCGGCTGCCGTGGGGACCGGCCCGCACACCGCGGGCTCTCCGGCAGCATCGCCGGCCTCACCGGGAGATGCCGGTAGCGCCCCCTCCCAGGGGTGGGGTGCAGGGCGTCGTGACGTGTAATTCCTAGACCCTCCGTCGTGAGGGGACCGCAGGCTCTTAACTGGAGCCCGGGATGGCTGCCTGCGCCTCATCGAGCTTTGCACAAGGGACCCCGAGCCCGGACAACCCGGTCACGGGGGACGGGCTGGCGCCGAGCGAGCTGGCACGTGCTGGGTGCCCCCGTGGCGATGGCGTGCCACCGTCTGTAAAGGAGTCAGAGGCTTTTGCGGAAACTCTTGACGAAGACTCGGCACGAGGTTGGAGTGACATAAACACCTGAAGTGTGGGGTTTGATTCTGTTCCCAATGAAAAACCACAGCGAGCGACCACATCTGCTTCCAGTCGCTCCTGCGGCTCTCGTGGGGACCAGAGCACCCCGACTGCTCCCAGGAAAGGGGGTCCGGGTCACTGAGGGGGTGGGGGCCGGGACACGAGGGGAGGGGGAGAGGGAGGAGGGGGGTTCTGGGACACAGGAGGGGAGGGAGAGGGGGGAGTTTCCGGACACGTTGGGGAGAGGGGGATGTCCTGGGACACAGGGGTGGTTGGGTTGTTTCCGGGATGGAGGAGGGGGAAAGCGGAGTGGGGGGGGGGGGCGGTTCTGGGACATGGAGATTGGTTTCTGGAACCAGGAAGCATCAGAGATCTCACAGTGATGGACGTGGCAGAATAAAAGGTGCCAAAGTGAGATTGTTTTTCCCGGTTTTGCAACATTTAAAAAGCAGTCTCAGGACGCCCGGGTGGCTCAGTCGGTTAAGTGTCGGACTCTCGATTTCAGCTCAGGCCGTGATCTCACAGTTCTGAGACTGAGCCCCGCGTCAGGCTCTGTGCTGACAGCGTGGAGCCTGCTTGGGACCCTCTCTCCCCCCTCTTTCCACCCATCCTCTGCTCAGGTTCTGCCTCTCTCTCTCATGATAAACAAATTTTTAAAAAACAAACAAGAAATCCGGACTCTCCAGCTTGCACACAGGGGATGGGACCACACATGCAAACGAAATCTGTACATGAATGTTCACGACAGCAGCATTTGTAAGAGCCCGATGGTGCAGAAAACCCAGTCAGCTTGATCACAAATGAACACAGCGGTCCATCCACACAGTGGAATATTATTCAGCCACAAAAAGGAGGGAAATCCTGGCACCTGCTATGTGGATACCCTCTGAAAACGCTGTGGTAAATGAGAGAAGCCACTCGTGAAAGGACACGTGTACGTGATGTGCCCGGGACAGGCGAATCCAGACAGAAGCACGTCAGTGGTGGCCCAGGGGCTGGTGGCTGCTAAATGTTACGGGGCTTCCTTTTGGGGTGCCGAAGACGTTCTAAAATTCACTGTGCCGAAACTGGACCGTGAATACCGTGAAACCAGAGATGTGCGCTTCAAGTGAGTAAGGTGCAGGGGTGCCTGGGGGGCTCAGCTGGTCGAGTGTCTGTCTTTGGCTCTGGTCACGATCTCACAGCTCGTGAGTTCGAGCCTCGCGTCGGGCTCTGTGCTGACGGCACGGAACCTGCTCGGGATTCTCTCTCCCTCTCTGTCTGCCTCTCCCCTGCTCACTCTCTGTCTCTCTCATCGTAAACTTAAAAACAAAAACAAAAACTGCACACAAACGGGACTAAAGATCATTTAAAAACATCCCTACTTTGTTCATCTGTTTTCATGTGAATTCTATGCTGTGGCTGACTTGGCCCGCGGCAACTATGCATGTAGTAAAGTGGTCAATTACAGTCTCTCCTTTATATGAATCACGAGACCGTTCTAGGTCATTTAAAAGTTGAAACGAAACAGAAGTAACTCAAACGACAGTTATTCTTACCCACCAGCTGTTTCCTAGACTTCAAAAATCTACTCCCCACCCGTGACCCCCCCAAAAACAGTCCACCACCACACCCTGAATGGCTTCCAGAAAGTGAGAGCCAGATTCACACCTACATACAGGTGATCAGAGACTTCCTACCTGGAGAAACTCACCAAATCAGGGGGACTTGGGGGAGCAGATCTGTACTTCTGGGGGCCTCCGGGCACCGGTCAGCAAAAGGGACCACGCGCTGGGGTGCCTACGGCTCCCCGGGGGCGTGTCCCCGACCACAGAGGATTCCGCCAGCCCCAGGAGCCACTGGAGGGCCTCCTGCTCCGCTCCACCCCACTCACCCGGCCGGTGCAACTAAGAACCATGGCAATGCCCACCCGGTGTCCAGTGGAACCCCGTTCAGGGAGCAAACTGGGAAGAGCCTCCGTGGGTCCCGCTAGGCAAGGAGCTCCCGGGTGAGCTGTTAAGCGACAGCGGGAAAGCAGGAGAATGTGTGGTGCTCAGAAGTAAACTCACAAGTTGCATGAGAGGACAGGGTGAGAAATTAGGGATCGGCCCTAACGTCAAGCAGGTAAGACTACTCAAGGCACGTTCAGGACCCCAGGACCCCAGGACCCCGCCGGATGCGCGCTTGTCTTACTTTCGTTCCGCATCTTATCGAAGTAAGATAACTTGGAGGCAGCGTAAATGGCACCAGGCGACTGCAGCGTGCCAACAACGGCGTCCATCAGCAAGACGTGGGTCAGCGCCTGCTGGATGTACTGAGGGTCCTGCAGAGAAACACGCTCACGTCAACGGTCACGGAAATCACTGACTTTGTGACGTTACGCAAGACGACACTTCTGAAGACGCGTTGTTGTTTCAAGGCGACGGGAACAGTTCGGATTTGGGTCTGATGTGGCACCCCTTTCTGCCTCTCAGGTGCGACAGACACTGCTCGTTTACCCCGGGGGCCGGCAATCGCCTGCCGTGAAGGGCCCGGCCGCTGTGGGCCTTCCAGCCTCTGTCACAACCACTTGGCTCGGTGCTGCAGCTGGAAAGCAGCCACAGGCTGTCATAAACGAGTGGGTGTGGACGTACGCCCATAAAACCTTCCTCAGAGAGACAGCCATGGCCCACGGGCTTCAGTTTGTACCGGTCTGTGCCAAATAAACCAGTGGGCATAAAATCAGACGGCTGGTCCGAAAGTCAGAGCGTTACAACCTCAGAACGGACCCGGCCCTCCTTCCTGCCGCAGACAGAAAGACTCCCTCCGTGTTCACGGTCTCGGCCCCCCACCCCCCCGGTGCCTGGGAGCTTCTCTCACAGAGGGCAGCGCCCCCCTCATGGACGGTCTGCTCTAGGGGGGGCGCCCGCAGTCCCCGTGACGATCGTGGGCTGTGCCGCCCCCTGCGGCCCCTCCACGGCCCCGTTCATCTCTGCCCACTGCGTTGTGGTTTTCCTGTCCTTTCCTGCCATCTACACAGCACAGGCCTCTTGTCCCCGTGTGTCCTCCGTCTGTGCCTCTGTCTGTGCTGTTCTTCGTGACCCTGAAGTCCTACCTCGGTGTGAGCAAAGCTACCAATCTGGCCCAAAGTAAGTGAAAACACAAAACTCCCTGGGCTGTAAAGCTAAGTCTGCGGGGGTTGGGGGGGCGGGGGGGTTCCACGTGCCCCCTGCCAAGACCCTAGTCCTGAGAAGTGGCGGGGGGGGGGGGGGGTCGTCAGGAGCAAGGCGTGCCCGGAAGACCCGACTCGGACCTACGTCCAGCCCCGGCCCCTCCACGGCGGCCCCTCCACACTGGCCAGTCGCCGGGTCACGCGAACCACAGCATCCGACCCAACCAGTGCTCCCGGGACCGCGCCTGAGCCCCTGGGCGTTAACACCACCGTGCGAGGAGCAGGCGGCCCATCCCCGGACCTTGTGGTCATCGGCCAGCTTCTTCCCGGCCCACATCTCCTTCACCATCAAGTGCCACACGTCACACTCCGTCTTAAGATTAGCTTCAAAGACTTCTTTCTTGGATGCCGTCTTAATCTTCAAAGTGGGTATTCGCAGAAGCAGAAAGGCTACTGTGGTACTTCTGACTTCCTAAGGAGGCAGAAAAGAGAAGAGGCTGGTCAGTGAGATGTCCTCTCCCAGGAACGCTGGGGTCAGGGAGGGGAGCCAGTGGAGCGGACATTACAGAGTGGCGGCTGGAAGGTCCCTGCTGTCCTGTCCCTGTGCTCAGGGCTGAGGGCACCTGCCGGCTGAAGGTCGGCCTGGGGGCGGGGAGGGGGGCAGAGCTGGGACAGGGCAGGAGCGGAGCGGGGAGGCCCTGAGGTGACCGGAGGCTGGCGTCTGAGAGCTCGCGAGCCACAGGCGTGACCTGTCAGCACATTACACGTGCACACGAAGGGACTCGTCTGCAGGTTCACACGTGGTCCGTTCTGCCTCCTTACGAGCTTCTCATTCCCTGCCATTCCGGGAGGAAGTCTGTGGAGGCAGGTGGCGGCTGGAGGACAGACAGAGGCGGGGCCCACGGCCAGCACCCACCACGGCTGCCTCTCCTGGCGCGGGACGGTTCGGGAGCGGGATCAACACGTGTCACGAGCCTCTCGAAAATACACGTGAGACGTCAGAAGAGCGCCACTGAGCGTCCCCGTGGGGGAGGCGACCACCTTTACGACCAAGGGGCACTCCCAGCTAGCAAACAGCAGGGGCTGGCGGGCCGCGCTCTCACCTCTATGTCCCTGAAGGTGGAGATCTCCACGTAGCCCGGCCTTCCTTCGGTTAGGAGGAACAGGCGCTTCTGGGTCATGGCGATCTTGCCCACGCCGCGATTTGTCTTGACCGAGCTCGACAGCTTGTAGACACACTCGTTCTTATCCAGGTGTTCCATCACCGACGAAGGCAGACTGACCTCCTGGGCCTCCGCCTCGGCCTCCTTCCAGCAGTTGTAGAAATCTTTGAATGTTTCCGGGTCAATCTGTTTCTGGTGTCCTTTGTTTGGTAAAGAAAAGAGATCTCAGGGCCACTCCGCGAAGGCGAGTGCGGCCAGGACTTTGACTTCCCCTTAAGAAGCCGTGCACTACCCACACCGGGCAGCAGGTGGCGCGGGCACGCAGGTCTCCAAGCCCCAGCGCCCTTGCTAAGGCGGCCCATCGCCCTCTCCAGCCCCCCAGCCCAGGGATGGGGCCTGCCAGGTGGTCACAGCAACTCTCGGGACGCCCTTCTTCGGGTGGCAAAGCCCGGGTCACCACTAGAACTGGCGGCAGCTATCCCGGGGCCTGGGGGAGCCGGTCCTCAGACGAAACGAACACAAAGAGACCGGGTCCTTGGTGATGCGCCCACACCACAGGATCGAGCCTGGCCTGAAGCCAGCCCCATCTCAGTCACGTGAGCAGATACATTTGATGATTCGTAACCAAGATGAACTCAAGTGACGTAGTAACCTTTCCGAATGTCCACCGTTCACGGGCTCCGGAGGCAGAGAGAGACCCGAGTCTGGAGCCCAGCTCCGGGGGCTGGGGCTGTGACTCTAAGCTGTCAAAGGAGGGTGCTTGCTTCTCTGCAGGGTGGAAATGGGGCCCCCCACCCCCACTCCACCCCGGCTGCTAAGAGGCCGGGTCCGTTCTCATCCTGAGGTGTTCCTGGGGCTGTTCCTGCCCCGCTGCGTTCGGCCCCGGCGCCGCATCCTGGACCTGCACGTTCCCCTCTGCCCTCGCGCCCTGCAGAGGCACGAGCTGCCACAGGCCCTGCCTCCAGAGCTGCCCCCGGCCTCGTG
Organism: Acinonyx jubatus; assembly: GCF_027475565.1. NCBI lineage: Eukaryota > Metazoa > Chordata > Mammalia > Carnivora > Felidae > Acinonyx > Acinonyx jubatus. The sequence continues at coordinate 2,830,034 of NC_069394.1, forward strand.
GCCTGCTTCCCTGGGCGTCCAGCACACCCTACGGCGTGAGGAGCAGCTCCGTGTCTCTTGTTCAAACACTCCGGCGTTCCTCGCCTACGCCAGGCCCCAAGTTCCTCCGGGCTTGGGCCCCTCCTCCCCTTCCTGCCCCCACGTCCCAGTCATACCCGCCTATTTCCCCAAAGGGGCCCTGTCTGCACACACTGCTCCAGGGTGCTCGGAACAGAAAACTCCTACGTGTGCTTCAAGACCCGGCTGAAACGTCTCACGCGCTCCCGTCCCTGAGAAGGCAGTCATTTGGCCGGGCAGCTGCCGGGCCGCACGCCCATCCCTCCACGGCAGGGCCGCGCTTAATGGCACTTGCCGTGTCCCACCTCCCGTTTTATCCTTCCGGCCACCTCGGGAGGCAGGCACTGGTCTCAGGCCGTTCACAAATCAGGAAACTGAGGCATGGGAGGAGAGCCCTCGCTGGCAGAGGTCAGCGTGGGGCCGGGACCCGTGGCCAGGCTGATGCCACCGGCCTTGTGTGTTGGCCACCGTGCCTCCTGCCGATGCCCCACTCGGGAGCGCAGGGAACGTGTCCTCCCTGGCCGGCCCCGCCGGGGGCCTGATCTGAAGTGGACAAAAGACGTGGGCAAGCGTGAGAGCCCCCGCACAACCACGTCCCTCTCCGGCTCTGTAACAGCGTCAGGGTGACGGTCCCCGGGGAATCTGAGATCACGGTGGACGGGGCGGGGGAGGGGCGGTCCAGGCCCCGGCACACACTGAGAACTGCTGATGTCACCGGAACCGAGACCTGGAACGTCAGACCCTCACACCCCCGCGAGGTGCGGGCGCCGGAATATTCAGGAGACCAACGCCGCCGGGAGGCAGGGCTCTGCCCGGGCTGACTGTTCTTCCCTTTGCTCATCGCTATTTTCCGATCGGCCCACGAGGGTTGGTACCACTCACGTATGTGTTCAAAATCTTATAGCCACTGGATCCAGACAACAAGACAGCAGGGATCTGTACGTGCTCGTGTAATTTTCAAAAAAGACATCACTGAAGCAAACGAACCACAAGGTACCCACGTGTCCCCAGGCGGCCGGGGGCTGGAGGTCTCTGCCTGGGCCGTGGCTGCCGACCGTGCAAAACTGCCCACGGTCCTGCTTCCGCTGCAGGCTCAGTGCGGCCGCCTCTGGGACACATGGGTCTACACTGCCCGCTGCTTCTGAGCACCGTCATCAGACGCATTTGCTGTTCTCACTGCACATCAGAAAACATTGAGTGCAAGCAGCTGAGCAAGGAACCCATTACTTTACGAAAGACTCCTGAACCTCGGGAGCCTGGGGCCAAGGGCCCTCTTCCTTCCATCACTCAGGACACATCTTCCTGCTGTCCGGGCCCCAGCCGAGTCGCTGGGCCACGCGGCACAAAGTGCGCGTCACCAGAACCCGGAACGGCTTCCTCTCGCGGACAGACGTGGCGCCAGGGCTCCACGACAGACTCCGGAACCCCGACCGCCGGAGGGCAGAGAGCCGAGGCAGCTCCAACTCTCCTTGGACACCATGCCCTCCAGGGCCGTGGCACCACTGGACGCTCACACCCTGGCTGCCGCGCACATCTGTGAACTCCACGCACACCCACCGTGCACACCCCGGCCGCCACGAGCTCCTGTGGCTACTGCACGCACCCACGCAACAGATCACGCGTTCTCTGTCTCCAGTTCCGCACAGAAGTGCCAACTGCTCACTCCTGTGCCCTCACCCACATGCATCTCCCGGTGGAGGCGGCCGCCGGAGCCCAAGCTCCCGCACAGCCGAGCTGAAGGCGGCACACATCAGCCTCCCTGCCCCGGGCCCCTCAGGAGCAGCTGCTGCGGTGTGGAAGTTACTGGTCTTGCAGTATGAACACCACACTGGAAACGTCTACTAAAGTCGAACGATAAAATAGTGACAACAACCTAAACAAAGTCTCAGATGTATCGTTACACTGCACGAGTTCATTCCAAGACAGCAACATCCAGCTCGGACTTAATAAAGCTTTTCTTTTTTTTTTTTTTTTAACGTATTTATTTATTTATTTATTTATTTACGTTTATTTATTTTTGAGACAGAGAGAGACAGAGCATGAACGGGAGAGGGGCAGAGACAGAGAGGGAGACACAGAATCGGAAGCAGGCTCCAGGCTCTGAGCCATCAGCCCAGAGCCCGACACGGGGCTCGAACTCATGGACCGCGAGATCGTGACCTGAGCTGAAGTCTGACGCTTAACCGACTGAGCCACCCATGCACCCCTAACGTTTATTTATTTTTGACAGAGAGAGAGAGAGAGACAGAGCATGAACAGGGGAGGGGCAGAGAGTGAGGGAGACACAGAATCGGAAGCAGGCTCCAGGCTCTGAGCTGTCGGCACAGAGCCCGACGCGGGGCTTGAACTCACGGACTGCGAGATCATGACCTGAGCCGAAGTCGGACGCTTAACCGACTGAGCCACCCAGGCGCCCCAATAAGCTTTTCTAACGCATGGGTCGTTAAGCAAAAACACACTCTTAGTGCTGCCCCACAGTCCCTCACACATCCCAGAACCAGGACGGTTAAATGGGCTGTTTCGCCACGTGAATGGAACCAAGGTGACAACAGGGCCACCGACACCCCCATCGGCGTGGCCCACATCTGCTGACGCTCCCCCCCCCCCCCCAGCCGTCCTCCATATCCCTGCAGCATAAGTCTGGGAACACCAGACGCTCTCCACGCGTCCAGCCACCAAACCATGCTTCCCAGGCGGCTACGCGCAGGGACACGCTGCTGGCCAGAGGCGGTGACAGCTGGGGAGATGGACCCTCTTCCTCCCGCCCGGAGAACAGTGCTGCCCAGGCCATCGCTGTCACGTGCCGTGAAGCAACACGGCCACGTGCAGGTGCTGCACGGTGACATCGAGGAGCCGCCGGGCGCTCTGGACGCCTCGCTCCCCGAGAGAAAGAGCCCCCAGTGGCCGCGCGCCCCTGTGTTCAGGCCTGGCAGCTGACCGGGCTGGCCCTGGCGTCCTCGTGACGGCCCCGCAAAGGGAAGGGGCAGGGTGTCCCTGGAGAGGCGCTGAGTCACGGGGGCCCCCGAGCACTGCTGCTCAGGGCTCTCCGCGAGCACCTGTCTCCCCCGGTCACGGCTCACCGCCCCCCACCCCCCGGGCGGTCACCCCGCAGGTGTCTCCTGCGTGCCCAGCGAGATGGCTCCAACGTGCCTGCCCGCGGAGGCCCCCCCACGAGACCAGGAGGAGAAGCTGCCGGGCCTGCGTGGGGGCGGGGGCCCGAGGTGCTCCCACACCGTGAGGGAACAAGGAGCGCCTGGTACGGAAACAGAGATGGATAAAGAAGGCACCGGGATGGCTCCCTAGCGAACGTTCCTCCAGCCAGCAGAACATCTGAGTCTGACCCCGGTGCTGCCCGGGAGGTGGGCGGTGGGGGTCTCGGGGGGTGCGGCCCGGGCTTCTCCACACACCCTGGGGAGACCCGTCCACAGCCACATCAGGAACCAGGCACGGTGACGCTCACCATGTCCGTATTTGGAAAAGTAAAACGACAGGATGCCACCCGACGGCCAGACAGACAAGGGCCCCGCGCTCTATTCCTGCGACACGGCCGCCGGGCGCTCAAGTAACACGTGCACGCCAACGCAGGAAAGTTCTGGAAAGTTCTGGAAACACGCTGCAGACTGACACAGCAGGACACAAGTCACCCGTCCTTGAAAACCACACAAAGCCCAGGTCCCGCTTTCAAACACGCGTGTTCCCAGTAAACACGCAAGAACGTGGTCAGACAGGAAGGCTCCAGCTGGGGACAGGTCCCTCTAAGGAGGGAAAGACAGAACGGACAGCTGCGGTCAGCGTGGACAAGGCAGCGCTCCCGGAAGGGGGGACGACGCCACACCGTCTGCATCACCGGGCATGCGTGCAGGGTTCCCACTGATGGCAGAATCGCACACGGTGAGCGGTTCCCCGGGACGGGGGGACCCTGCGGGGGTGGCCGGCTCTCCAGTCACACTGCCCTACCCCCAAAGATCAGGGACAGGCCAGCCCCTCCTGGTCCTGTAGGTGCCCAGATGGGGAAGAGGCCTCACCCCACGGGGTCACAGCACTGTGAGCGGACCGTCCTGGCGTGTTTAAATCCAGGCCGCGGCCATCCTCTTACCTACAGTCAACGCCTCGAACAATCGGTTTATGATGTTGGTGTCCTTCACGATGCCCGACTCCTGGACCCTCTTCACGAAGTCGTCCAGCTGCATGTGCTTCTTCGGCAGCTCGAAGTTTTTCACGCGGTCGTCCGGCTTGGGGGCCTCCCCGGGCTTGTCCACGACCTCGCTGATGAGGCGTCGCAGCTGGGGCACCCGCTCGGCCTGGGCGCGCTCGGGGCCCGACATGGACTCCACCGTCCTCCGGACGAGATCGGCCGGGAAGATCCTTATGTCTGTCTTGTACAGGCTCTGGAAATCCAAGAGGGCGTCCAGCAGCTGCCCCTGCATCAGGTGGACGGCCCCCCGGAGATAGAAGTACCTGGCTAGCAGCACGGAGTTGTCGGGGGCCAGCAGGCTCATGGCCTTGCTCAGCAGGCCCACGCAGTCGGAGTAGTAGGCCTGAACGCACTGGCTCACCAGCGGGAAGTGGATCTCCGGGACCTTGAAGGAACACGTCGCCTTGGGGGTCACACTCGGAACTAGAGCGAAGAGAGAAGGAGCAGGTCATCAGCAGAGCCCGAAACAGTCGTGTCCCTGCCATCCTGTCCAGGTCGTTCCTGGGCCTCGGGTACAACGTAAAGCAAGAACCCTCGTGCCTCTTCCAGAAAGCTCCACGTACCCCTGAGCCGAACGAGGGGCTCCCACTCTGCATCCACGGCACCCTGGGAACACGGAACACTTTCATCCGCTGAGACTTCAGCGCTAAGTCAAAGCTTTGGTAGACAGTCTTTATCGGAGGGCCCGACTGACAACCTGAGCCAAGACGCACAGCCAGGCAGCACTAGGCCCCGTGCGACTGTTTCCTTTGCCTCGGTGGCAACTCTGTGCGGTGGCCACCGTCCTCGCCCCCGTCTTACAGACGTGTAAGCTGAGGCCCCCCTTGTTCCGGGTACACAGCTGCTAAACGCCAGAGCCAGGCCTAATCCAGCTGTGTCTCACACCAGTTGCTTCACCAGATGTCACCTAAGGGCCTCACAGGTGGCACCGGGGCCGAGGCAAGGCCAGTCCCGCAGGGAGCCCGCTCACCCCGGGGAGGTGGGGTCTCGGCCACGAAGCCTGCAGGACGGGGAGGAGCCAGGAAGGGTAGGGGGGCTCCAGGTGAAGGTTCAGAGGCCGGAACACCTTCCCGCAGCAGAGGGAGCACGGCCAGGGGTGAGAAGCGTCACCGGGTTTTCCGCAGGAGGAACCACGGGCCCAGAGGGGTGACGTACCCTGCCCGCGCTCTCACAGCCAGGAAGCCGCCGCGAGGGGACTCAGACCAGCAGGCGCCTCCGGAATGCTTCGCTGTCACTGAGGACTTTCCACTTAAACACACGCCCCCGCCCCCCGACGCCAGCTGGGCGTGCGGCACACGCATCGGGAGGGGCCGGCAGGGCCCCCGTGGCTCACGGCGCCTGGCCTCACCCAGCCTCTCCCGGAACCGCGTGGAGAGCAGCCCTGAGCGTGAAGAGCCGAGGCGTACGTGGCACCTCCTGACGCGGAGGAAGACACGGGCTCGCACACGTGGCCTGTGGCAGCTTACACCCCGCCAAAAGCCCAGCTGACGCCGGCGGCCGTGCACGGCCTGCCTCGGAGACGGAGCCGCGGCCTCTCTCGGCACCGACGGGCTCTTGCTGTCCCTCCGCCCGGAACACGTCACCGGGACGGCCCGGCCTCGCCAGCCACTCCCGTCTCTGCTGGAACGTGGCTTCCGCACCCGGGCCCCCTTCCCGTCCCCGACGCTGCTCCCTTCGTGCCGTGACAGCACGCGCCCCGATGTTACGCGTTCATCTGTTTTCCCAGGAGCCCCGTGCCACGGGGGTGGGGGCGCCGGGTCCCTCGCGTCCCCCGGATCTGGAGGGGGCGTGGCGCTCACCGGGGCCCAACAGTCATGACCGTCAGGCGTGCATATGTGTAAGCGTGTATTCTGTACGCACACGCGTGTACGCGCACAGACACGCGGGCGAGCACGTACGTGGAAGTCCCCCAACCGTGTGGAACTGCCATGATAGCAGTGCAACTGGGGAGCGGAAAATTCGGGCAAGAAACCATCTTCCAGAATGAGTGCGCTTTGCAAAACAAATACTTCAAACAAGTAAACTGCTAAAAAAAAAAAAAAAAAAAAAAAAAAAACACCCACCCACAAAACCCATCCCCTGCCACGGGGACGGGGGACTCATCACCACACGGGCCGGGTCACACCGTCGGCCCCGGGGACGGGGGACACGTGACCGCGCGCAGGCCGGGTCACCACCTGTGCTGCTGCTCCTGGAGCCCTCGGAGTCCATCTTCCGGAGCGACGAGTTCCGGGCGGGCAGCTCAGGCACCGCGATGTCCCGCAGGTTGGGCATGCTGACCACCATGCGCCGGTGAGTGACGTGCAGGGACGACGAGTTCCGGGAGGCCATCTTCTCGATGGTCGGTCTTCGGGGACTCGGCAGCATCCCGCTTAACCTGCGGTTGGAAAAAGCAACCACGCCTTACGGACACGAGCGCGTCCGAAGAGTGGGTCTCCATGCCCGCACATCTACGGCACGAGTGCGGCCCCGGCCCGGTATTCCCGCACGCACGTGGGAAGCGGTGGCAGCGTCTGAGTCTCCCCAGTGCAGTGAGAGGCGGGGGGACGGACGGGACGCCCAGAGAGACACAACACACGCGGTGTCTGCGGGGGGCCAGGAACAGCGTGGGGCGGCGGCGACGCGGACCCCGAGGTGCACACGCGCATCAGCTGCGCTCGGCGTACCCCCCCCCCGCCAAACAGAAGCGCGTGGGGACGTGCCCTACGTAAGTTTCTAAAGTGTGAGATTTTCCGGCCGAATTTATCGTTCATCCACCCAAGTAACTGCACGCTGCTGGAGCATCCGGGTCCCCAGAGTCGTGCGCCCACACAAGAGACCGCACCTGTCCTCGTCCGACTGTGTGTCGAGGTCCATCTGGGCGAAGGCGTCCATTCTTCTGCTGAGCCGGGCTTTAAGGAAAGAGTGAAACATGTAGGTATCCAGAACCTGAAACAGACCACAGGGGCCAGTCACCACCGCGATCGCGGCCCCCGCTGTGCCGCCGACGTGCTGGGGCAGCCTGCCCACCTCCCCACCCCCCCACCCTGGCTCCCTGGACACAAGCTCCTGAGCGGGTAGCTTTCTTCACTTGTGCCCACCTGCAAGGCTCACCCTCCAGATCCCCACGGGGCTGCCTGAAAGGATCGCCGCTCTTTATGTTTGAAAAGTCACCAAAAGTTCAAAAACCCAACCATCTTCCTCTCACAACAGCAAGAGCCAGCGTCCTCTGGCCGTCGATTCCCGGTCTCTGGGGACCGGGGCCCCCTCCCCACAGCAAGTGCACCGTCTGGCGCCGGCCCATGGCTCCCACCACCCGGCTGCTGGTCTCTCAGCGGACAAGGTGACCCTCCAGCAGCCAGTCCCTGTCCCCACCCTGCCCCCTGCTGTGGGTGACCGGCCCGCAGGTGACGAGGCTCAGGCCCATCGGCCACTGCCAGCCCGGCCGAGCAATAGGAGGGGCACAGGCCCGTGGGGAAGGTGCCGGAAACCCCACGTGCAAAAAGCCCACATTGAGAGTGACAGCAGGGGGCGGGCGTGTGGAGGGATGGGAGGTGGCAGTGTGGCTCACGGGGACTCCTGCCACCCTCTGGGAGCCGACAGAGCGAGGAGGCGATGGCAGAGCGCTGGGCCCGGGCGCCCTGTCACAGCTGTGACCCGGCTTGGCTCTGGCCCCAAACGCATCCCTGGCTTCTCCCTGTGCTCCTCTGTGGCGCCTTTCACGAAGGATTCTCATGCGGGCACCATCTTTTTTCTTTTAATTTTTTTTTTAAAGTTTATTTATTTAGAGAGACAGAGCGAGAAACTGAGAATACCAAGTAGGCTCCGTGCTGTCACCGCGGAGCCCGACGCGGGGCTCGACCTCACGGTCCTGAACCAGGACCTGAACCGACATCAAGAGTCAGAAGCTCCACCGACTGAACTGCCCAGGCGCCCCTCGCGTGGGCAGCGTCCTGTGGGCCCCTCAGGCCAGGCTCTGTGCCCCGGGGAGGGTGTGCAGAGGCTGCTGACAGCTGGGGTCCCCGCGGACGGGGGAGCACCGAGTGCGTCCGGCAATCGTCAGAGCAGACACGGAGGGCGCGGGCAGGGCCCAGAGAGAGGCAGAGGCCGCCAGCCGGCCGACGTGAACGGCTACCGTGTGGACCTCGGTCACAAGAAGAGCCGAGGCTCGGGAACCAGGCTCGGGCGTCCCCTCCCGCCACAGGCTGGACGGCGAGCCGCTGAGAGAGGCAGCCTCGCTTCCTGCCTGGGGCTCTGGGCTGAGGCAGCCGGGAATCTGTACGGAGCCCGGAGTGGGGGGCAGCTCTGCAGAGAGTTCTGGAAGCCTGCGCAGGGGCCCGCCCTGGAGGGCAAAGCACATGGAATTAGGCAAAGGAGGGCCACGGGAGACCTGTGAGCCTGGAGCAGCCTGAGCGTGGGCCCCTCCGTGGCCGGGGCACCAGCACCTGGCGGGGGAGGGACACCAGCCCCGGGAGAAGGCCGCCCCCACCCACCTGGAAAGTGGGAGAACACCAAGGTCAGCGCCAGTTGTGCCACCGGCCACAACGAACCCCAAATACGACGCTGCGTGATAGGCAAGAACGGAGGCGCCCCCAAAAGCTTAACAGGTGGGCAGAAAACCCCGGTGCTGCCTCGCACCCCCCACCCCCCTCCCCAGCTGCAGCGGCCCCTCGGATCGGAGCCGTCGGGCGACGGAGAGGTCTCGATCCGGACCGAGGAAGCGGTGTCCGGGCACACGTGTCTGTCGGGATTTATCACCCTCTCTCTACACTTACACGGGGTGCGTTTCACGACAGGTAAACTGGACTCCAAAAAGCGGATTAAGAAAGAGATGGCCACAGGGAAGCCACGGTAAAGCAAGCTTCCTGTAAAAACTATCAATAAAACACTCACAGACGCTTTTGAGAAAACGTGTTTTGAAACTGCTCTGAGTAGAGAGAGGCCCCCAAGCCGTGTGCTCCTTACCTGCTTGTAGAACTGCTGCTCCCCCGGAGCTCTGGTTTTGAGAAACTCCTCGCTGTTGAACACCCTGTGCTCGTGATTTAAGTGATCCTTCACCTCCCTGAGAAAGAGAAGGTGGTCTGAGCGTGGAAGCGCTTTTAAATGTGCGAAACAGTCGGCACTGCTGGGGCGCCTGGGTGGCCCGGTCGCTTAAGCGTCCGACTTCAGCTCAGGTCACCATCCCGAGGTGTGTGCGTTCGAGCCCCACATCCGGCTCTGTGCCGACAGCTCGGAGGCTGGAGGCGCACTCGGATTCGGTGTCTCCCTCTCGCTCCCTGCCCCTCCCCCGCTCACGCTCTGTGTCTCTCTCAAAAATAAACATTAAGAAATTTTTTTAGGTTATCCCTATTACACAACACACAAAATGACCAGAGATACACCCTGTGCAAGCTCCGTCCTGTAGAAAGAGGGTTCTGGCCCCCAGAAGGGCTGGGCTTGGGTGTGTCCGCTACTCCAGCTGTCCATCGCTTCCAGCACGGCTTCTCTCTGCACGGAGGGACCCTCACTGTTCTCGCCCCCTTGGGGCCCCCTGTTCCCTATGCAGACGGCACGGCCACCGGTACCTGCCGCGGACCCTGAGGGGGAGGCCCAAGGAGGGCGGGCAGACTCTCTGAGCACGAACACCCACGACCTCCCCCAGCTAAAGTAACCGCCTACCCATGGGACCAATGCTCTCACAGGCCGTATCCCGTATGTAGGACACTCAATGCTCTCCTTCCGCGGTGAGGGAAAAGTCACGTAAGAGAAATAAAGTCTGATCATCCGTATCCAAATTGTCTGCTTTTTTATGAATCCATCAAGATTGTAAGGTCAAAAAAAAAAAAAAAAAAAAAAAAAACCTTGCTCATGACATATTTCGTTTTAAAAGAACAAAAGGAGGGGCTCCTGGGGGGCTCAGTCGGTTAAGCATCTCACTTGGACTCAGGTCATGATCTCACAGTTTGTGGGTTCGAGCCCCACATCGGGCTCTGTGCCGACAGAGTGGAACCTGCTTGGGATTCTCTCTCCCTCTGTCTCTGCCCCTCCCTGACTTGTACTTTCTCTCTCAAAAAACTTAAAGAGTTTTTTTTAAATCTAGAAAAAATATAAAAGAACAAAAGGAAAATAATGTATTTGTGTGCACACAAATTACACTGCTTTGAGCAGAGATAACACAACCTGTCTACAATACGCTGTCCCATTTTTTCCCAACAAGTTCTGTGTCTTATGGAAATATATGCATTTGAAGAACACAACCATTAAATAACAATCACAGAGCACAGTCAAGGCAGCAGGCTCTGGCCTAAACCCCTCCCGGGTGGAGGGTCCATCTGGACGCCTCTGCTCCTGCAGGGCTGGGGACAAAGCTAGCGACAGATCCTGAGTGCCTGTGCCCGGGGGGTGGGCTTCGTTCCTGCAGTGACCCAAGTGTCCCCACCCCGGGCTGGCCCCGAGCCCTCAGCCAGCACAATCCCGCACGGGCGGTCATGGTCCCCGGGAAAAAACAGGCCTGCTGACCCTGCCGGGGTGTGATCACACGGTAGGGCCACCGGGGCGGGGCCCGATCCCGATTCTGCCGCCTCCCACACGGAGGGAGAGCTGGTGGCACCCCCCCACAGACACGGGAGGGGTCCCACTACCTGAAGATGCTGACGAGCAGCTGTAGGGCCACCTGCTGCAGCTGGTAGTTGAGTCCCTGCTGCCAGGCCCGCCTGCGGGCGCGCCCCTCGTTCAGGTCTGTGCTGGCGCCCAGGTGAGCGAGGTCCAGGTCGTGGTGCAGCTGAAGGCTCTGGACCCTGGGAAGGAGCAGAGGGACGCTGAGCACAGCTCACACTCCTTATGGGCAGGGGTGGGGGGGGGGACACTCAAGGAAGGGGGTTTACCCTCCCCCCCCCCCAGGTGCACCAACACTCTTCGGATGCTCAGAAGAGCCGGCAGTAACTTCGGGGAGGGATCACTAAAAATACACCCCCGGAGAGCTCACTCACCTCTGCACACAAGCAGCTCGTTGTTCAGACCCCACGGAGGCCCTGACTGTGCACACTGTTACCCAAGCCGGAGCCTCCCCTCCCCTGGCCCCGCCTGCCAGGGGCACCAGCTCCCCAGCCCCACACCTTCCCCGCGCCCGGCCTGGGGGGATCGGTGCACCAGGGTCCTGGGTGTCACCGCTCTCGGCCCGTGGGCCGTCAGCACATTCACAACCCCGGCCTCCCCAGCACCGTCAAGGCCGCAGCGCTGGAAACCAGCGGGCAAATCTGCGGTTTGCACACAAAATGAACACGCCCAACGCACGTCCCCCCCCCCCCCCCCCACTTCCTTCCTGAGTGCCTCCTGCGTGCCGGGCTGCGTGCTGACCACAGACAAAGCTCCAGGGTGGGGCTGGCATTCGAGTGGGAAGAAACAGAAAAACAGAAGAATGCACCCCAGATGTGAGGTCACGGGAGGTCAGGGAGGTGAGGAGAGGGATCAGAGAACGAAGGCTAGAAAACAGCCCGTTTGGTGTTTGGAGAAGAGCGCTCGAGGACCCCGGACCTGAAAGCTGAAAGGTGAAAAGCCAGACAGGCACGAGCGGCCCTGAACGGGTGGGGAGCACCCAACCCCTGGAGGCCCCACAGGAGCCCGTGGGGCTGAGGCAGGGGCGGGGCGGGCTGAGACCAGGTCTGAGCGGTCAGCAGGGCCGGGGCGGCTCGGGGAGCGCCCTGGGTCCTCCCCGAGAGCGATGAGAAGCCGCCGCTGGAGACGGACGTCCCGGCCCCGCAAACCCCGGCTGACCGGTCAGGTAACCACCACCTGGAAGGTGTCGGCACCTTCACACACGTGCCAGAGACCACACGCGACTCGGCCCCCGTTACGAGGCAGTCTCCCCTGGCTGAGGCCACAGGAGACACCGCACCCCACCACTGCGGGGTCTGGCCAAGCAGAAGGCCATCCGCTGCGTGTATTCTAGAATTCCGACACCACCACACGCCCGAGGGCGAGAACCCCATCCCACTGGGGGGTGCTCCACCCCAGCGTACACTGGAGACACGGCACCAGGCCCTGGCGCCCGTCCCTGCTAAAATGTCTGACTCGGGATGATCAGGCAAAAGCGAACGATTAGAAACGTTCATCAGTACACAAATCCGGCCCGGTGTGGGGCATCCCAGGGGTGCCGAATACCTATCTGCTGGGGGAGGGAGGGAGGGAAGGAAAGAGGAGGGAAGGAGGGAAGGGAGGAGGGAAGGAGGGAAGGAAGGAGGAGGGGAGGAGGGAAGGAAAGAGGAAAGGAGGGGAGGAACCTCAAAGGTCACAGGCACATGACTGGGGCACAGAGAGAGGGTGGGGAGGCTTCCTGGTGGGTGGGACCATCACCTGACCGTGGGGCCATTGGTATTGAGAAAAGATCTGAATAAGGACGAATGACTTCTGTTTTAAAACATTCACAAACAGGGGCATCTGGGTGGCTCAGTCAGTTAGGGTCCAACTCTTGATTCTGGCTCAGGTCATGATCTCATGGTTCATGAGTTTGACCCCCACCTCGCGCTCTGCTCCGAAAGCGCAGAACCTGCTTGGGAGTCTCTCCCTCCGCCCCTCCCCCACTCGTGCTCACTTGCACAGGTGCACTCTCTCTCTCAAAATAAACTAACTTTAAAGTAAGGAAATAAATACATAGATAAGATATTCACAAACAACTTCCAAACTGTGATGACAAAAAAACATCGATCTGTAACATAAGACGGAGAAGAAACTCAGAACTGGCAAACACAGCTCTGGAACAAAGACGTTTCCAAGCACACGGCGGAAATTCCCACCTTTACCTCTGAATAAACGTCTGTGCCGCCAGGAGAGGGATGTCGGGAACATCGATGTCCTCGTCATTAGAGTAGGTGACGCTCCCGTTGTCGATATTTATCAGAATTAAACCATCAGCTTCCTGCGAGTGTGTAAAAATTGATGTAAGAACCTGAACTCGTAGATACCTTCAGAAACACAAAAGCACATTTGTGTTCACTAAGATAGTGAATTACTTAATTAAATTACCATATTTAATACGTACACAGAGTCTTACGTCGTCTCCACCAAAAAATGTAAGCTAGACCGTGAGTTATGTTAACAAGCTAAATCTGATTAAACACGCGCAGTCGGAGTCAAGATTCCACATGTGTCGTTATCAGGCTTTCACCTGCCCTGGTGCAAACACTCTGCGGCTACTTCAGGAACCTGGAGAGAACATTCCAGAACTCCACCCCTCGTAGGAATGGAGTGTGGGCGGGGTTCCGGGCTCCGTGACCACACACACTTGGAGTTTCTGAAATATGTGTCTGAGTTCCTTGTAAAGGCCTCATCTGTGACAAGATGCACAATCCTGAGTCATGCCCCAGGGTCCCGAATCCCCGAAAGGCGGTGCCGGAGTCTCTGAAGGCCCCGCTCCTCGGGTCGCATCTGGGCCCAGCCTCCTGATGCCCAGGTCGGTGACACGTGAGGCCCGAAGGAAGCTGTCCAGACACGGACACAATGCCCTTTGTGAGCATTAGTGCAGGTCACAGCACAGATGCGTGACAAGACCGTCACGGGACCGCTTCCAAGACCCCAGCCCCACAGAGGGAAACGTCCAGACACAACACACGCTCTTCAGGCAAGAGCTGCTGCTTGTCCCAAAACCTTCCAGAGCAAGTAAATGCCTAAATGGGCTTCCTTCACGAATGCTGTGTTAGGTCAACGTGCCAACAAAGTTTCCCTCCGAAGGGTCTGAAACAAGATGGCTTTTCCCCTAATGACTAAAAAAAGCAACACATTTCAAACTTCAGAGCGTGGATTTTTTTTCCTGTCATTTGCAAGGCAGACTGGGTGACGTTTCCCCCCGTTCCTTCCACGAAGGTCCGAACGGTCTTCTCCCAAAGTGTGTTTGTGGCTTGGTGAGTCACTGGCTTTGGCAAGAACGTGGCGAGAACCCGGCTCCTCCCTGGGCTGAACACAGCGCCTACCACCTTCCTGGGATTCACTCCAGAACGTTCCAAGTAAAGCAGGGCAGCGGGGCCCCACCTGACGAGGGCTGGAGACGGGAAGGGACCCGTGGCGTCGCCCTGACCTTTCTCCGTGTCTGCGCACACTTAGGAAGCCCCAAAACAGTCACGGGAAAGCGACCCTGAGCAGACTGCCAGCAAGCACACGAAGGTGCGCACGTTATCAGTCACCGGGGAAACGCACGTCCCAGCCAGACACCGCTTCACGCTCGCCAGGGTGGCTACAAGCACAGGCACGGGGACGGGGGCTGGTGAGGAGGGCGGAAAGTCGGAGCCCCTACGTTGCCGCTGCACACACAGCCTGGGCTCTTCTCGAACGGCCAGTTCGCATGTGACCCCGCCTTCCCAGCCTACGCGGCACGTACCCGAGCCGAGTGACGCGCGTACAGCTGTGCACGGACGTTCACGACAGCCAAGAGGAGAAAGAACACGTGCGTCAACCGACGGAGGGGTGAGCGGACTGTCGTGATGTTCACACAGGGGCCCTGTCCTGTGGCAAGAATAACGTCCGGCTGCCGGCGACAGCGTGGATGAACCTGAAACGGCTGTGCTGGGCGAGAGGAGCCACGAAAGGCCTCACGTGGACATAAAACCAGGTGGAAGGGGACAGACGGCAGGTGGTGGCGGCCAGGGGCAGGCGGAGGACAGCACGGGGGGACGCTGAGGCACCCAAGGCTTCTCCACGGGAGATGAAAAGGTCCAAAATTAGCTGGCACGAAGCCACTGAATTGTATGCGGTCACCGGGTAAACCTCGTGGTGAATGAATTTTACCTGAATAAAGGCGTTTTACAAAACCGAACCCGCCCTTCCTGCTGACGATACCACGACGTTCATTCCAAACCCGTGAGGTCAGCTCACTTAACGTACGTTGTTAAGCACCTGCTGTATGCCGAGTCCTGTTCTATTGGCTCCTTTGACCCTGGCCGCAATAACACGGCCGGCACGCTCGGTGTCGTTTATGACCAGGACACGAAATGGCGCGACGCTCGGTCACAGCTCAGGCAGAGCGAGTGAACGGCCACCGGATCCAGCAAGGCCCGCCCGCCCGCCGCCACCGTGAACCACATGCTGCGTGTGCAGGCGTCCACAGCAAGGGGGTCCGCGGCACGACCAACGGCAGACGCGGGGCAGTCGCGCTGCCGGCTGTGGCGAGCGGAGCCCAGGCGCGTGCCGGGCGGGCGCGGGAGGGTCCCGGCTCACAGCCCCGCCCGGGAGGACGTGACCGCCTCAGAGGCGAGGAAACTGAGGCGCGGCAAAGGCGAGCACGTCACCGGACGCCGCAACACCAGAAGGCGGCCACGGCCAGGCGGGTGTCCGCGCTCTTCTCGGCGGGAAGCCATCGAGCCCCGGGGATTTAAGCGGCCTCACGAGGGACACGAGGTCCCAGCACCCAGGATACCACGGCCCCGAACGCACCCCGAGGCCCGCGAGCGACAGCACGCCGTGCGTGTGGCGCCCAGAGCACACCCCGGGGACGGGGGTGACGGCCACCCCCCGCCCCCGGGGCCGGTGTGTCCGGCCCGCCCCGGGGGCGCTCCCAGAGCCGCCTGTGTGTCCCCGCAGGGGCGACCGGCTGACGGGGGAGGCCTGACCTTGCTGACTTCTTGGAAGTGGTCCAGGTGGCAGCCCATGAGGAAGGACGTGGGCGCCATGACGAAGTCCAGCATCTGGCCCGACAGGATGGGCACGAAGGTGTGCTGCCACTGCAGGGGGTGCAGGTAGGCGAGGAAGCACTCGGCCACCAGGGCCAGCAGAGCCCAGCTGGACGAGAAGAACACGATGCGCTGCTCCGTCAGCAGGCACGTCAGGATCTGCGGGGACCGACCACACCGTGAGCACGGCCCCGCCGGGCGCCACGCGCTGACCGCGACCAGGCGGAGTCGCTTTCCCGGCCCCCGCCCCTTCCCCCACCGGGGCCCCTCTAACTCCGCCCCGTCGGCTTGAAGCCAAACTACGAGCCTTCCCAGGGCTCTGCGGGACGAGGCCCAAGCAGCGGGGGGCGCCCTGGGTCCAGAGGGTCGCGTACCTGCAGCACCTGCTCGGGCCTGAAGCACAGCAAGGGCAGGTGAAGGTCCAGGTCGACGACCGGGCTCTCGGGGTCCGCCCGGGAGGGAAACACGATCTGCAGCGGCTTCATGTTGAACACCTGTGGCGACCACGTTCCCCGATTAGTCCAGCGGCCGCTCCCGCGGAGGCCGAACCCACGGAAACCCTCCGCTGCGGCTCCGGGCGTGCGCATTAGGCTGCGTTTGGGGGGGGGCTCACGCTGTCACCTCACGTGTCGCAGAACGCCAGAGCCGTCCAGAGACACAGAAGCGCTGCTAAAGGCTCACGGGTGAATCGAGTACTTGGCGTCTCTTTCAGCCAAGGTTCCCCAAGTGCTCCCGTTAACGAGCAACCCGCCCGTTGGCAGCGACGGGCCGACACCCAGATGGCCCCCCACGCAAGTTCTAAGTCAGGCATGTCCGGGTTAATCTTAGCTAGTACACGTTTTTCTTATCATTCGGGTCACTGCAGATTACAAATTCTCCCAGGATCTTCTATTTAGTTGTCAAAGCTCCTTGAAGACCTGTAATTCAAGAAACTGTTGAGAAAGACTCTGTTTTTCCAAATGATACTATCTTAAAATAACACCTCAGTTCAGATTCCCTACACGCAGATGCCCCTTCTATGTTCACAGGCGTGGTAGACGGAAGGGGAAAGTGGGGGCGCCGTAGGGGCCCCTCCGCCAAGGGGCCTTCCTGCCCGATGACAAGTTCGTTCCTGACTGTGGGTGTCAGCCTCGAGGGGGGTTGTCTGGGAGACGCTGGGGCCACCCGCGCCCCCGCAGCCCCCCGAACGCGCAGAACAGAGAGGCCAGAGTGCAAGCAGTGGTGGGAGAGACCACGGAGAGAAGCAGCATGGAATCTGAGGGAAGAGAAGCTCCGACCAGGCAAAGCGTGGAAGGATGAGAAATGGAGCAACACGGAAGACCAGGTGCAGAGAAGGTTCCAGAACAAATGTCCACAACCCACACCAAGTGAACACTCGTGTGAGAAACCCGCAGGTGGCGCGTCTGCTAGGGCCTCCTGACAGCGCCGTCTTGTCACCCTGCCTGCCTTCCTGTCACTGACTGGTCCATGGAAGCAAAACGCATGACTTGTGTGGTCAGGAACACCCTCTTTATTTGGAACAAGTGAAAGCAGAGTTCAGTGCTCCAAGTCGTGGGGGCGCCTGGGTGGCTCAGCTGGTTGAGCATCCGACCCTTGGGTTTCAGCTGAGCTCCTGACCTCATGGTTTGTGGGTTCGAGCCCCACATCAGGCCCCACGCGGACAGTGCAGAGCCTGCTTGGGACTCCCTCCCTCTCTCTCTCTCTCTCTCTCTGTACCTCCCGCCTTGCTCTCTCTCTCTCTCTCTCTCTCTCTCTGTACCTCCCGCCTTGCTCTCTCTCTCTCTCTCAAAATAAATAAATAAACCTATTTTTAAAAATGCTCTAAGTCACAATGAACTATTAATAACTGTAAAGTGTATGGGAAAAACACCCTCAAATATTTCAAACAATAATTGTGTCAGCCAGCTTCCCAGCGACAGAGAACAACTAGATACGAACGCTGGGGATTCTACCAGAGACGTCGCTCAGCCCCCGGGATGTGTCCGCTGCTGTGCCAGTGACCTCACGGCACGTAAGACCCGCACCCGGGCAGCTGGGTGCTGTCACCCCACCCACCTCGCAGGTGAAGGAACAGAGGAAGGAAAGACATCTCAGGAAAAGGCTTGCCAAATTTCAGCGTGACTGGAGCCCCAGAGAAACACCAGGTTCCACACACGAAGCGACACAGGGAGTGAGTCTGTCAAGTTCAGTGGGAGGAAAAGCCACATCTCACTGCACGTCCAGTAACGCCCGTGATCCGCGAGCCCGTACAATCAGACCCGCTGGTGGGCGCAGAAGCGGCGGGGGGCCCAGGGACGCGGGGCTCCCGGGGGCCGGGCTGCGCTCAGGCCGGTGGTCCAGGCGCCATCGGAGGGGGGCACAGACCAGACGTGCCCCAGCCCCAGAGTAATGGGAAACTGCACCGGGCGCCCACACACTCGGCTCAAAACACAAGATCTACAGCTGAGCACGAGCTGCAGAGCCTCTAAATGGACCTCCGCTGGCAGTGGGTTCTGGAAAATACTGCCGAATCGGCTCCTGGCCTCCATGGACTGCTCGCATTTCCCCAGAACTAGGGAACAGTTACGGTGCCTCAACACTCCCTAAGACGGATCAGGGCCACTGGGTCCATGGGAGCCCCAGAGCTAGTAGGACTCTTAGGGGAGGGTCATGGCAGCAAGCCTGCCCCAAAGTCGGCTCGTCCCGACGAGTTTGTGAAAATCAAGACCAGATCCGAACCCCTGAACCCCTGATGCTTCGCTCAACAGCTGTGGGAGAGGCAGATGCTGGGCGTGGTGTCAGCCCTGTGCACACGCAGCCCTCAGCAGGGCCTCCGTCCTCGTGCAGCTTGGAGTCCAATGGCGGAGATGGACACTGGACAAAACACACACGTGCACCAGCCCTAACCGCAGCCTGTGCTGAGCTCTGCAGGAAGGGGGCTGGGTGCTGAGAGCGAGACAGGGGTGGGAGGTCACCGAGGGGCTGTTCCAAAGAAACTGAGGGCTGAGCAGGAGCTGGAAAACAGACAGCTGCACTTCCAGAAATAGCACGTGCAAGAGTCCTGGGGCAGCACCCGCGAGGGACGGAGGGAACCCCAGTGTGGCTGGAGAACAGTGAGCAAGGGGGTGAGGACACATGACAGAGATGGACAGGGACACAGGGGCCAAGATGGAAGGCTGGCTGAAGGCATATAGCAAGAAATCATCGTTGGGTTTTCAGCACAAAAGGAGAGTCCAGTTTACAGATTTTAACAATCTTTGCAGCCACTATGCAGAGGATGAACTTAACGAAGGGTCAGGAAGGGACGTGGCCAGACCGGTGGTTCCTCAAGTCATGCTGGTGGGAGAAGCTGGTGGGCCAGAGTGGGGTGGTGGCAGCGGGCGTGGGTGCCTGGGAGCAAATGCCGGGTGCAGGCTGCTCAGGGGTGGACGATGGAGGGCACGCAGGGATGAAGGGAAGAGACGTGAAGAACAACCCACCGTAAACGTTCTCACCGGGGCGGTAAAAGTGGAAAAACCAAATATGAAACAGCCCAAGATTCTGAGGCACAGAAATTGGTACAGGTACTATCTGTATGCTACTCGTGCTCAAAGGCAGAATACAGTAAGCACAGTTAACCTGCAAATGGTTCTGAACCCGGTTCTGTTCGCTACTTAGCAGGTCCTTGGCGAATACCTGTTGAGTTTATAGAGCAAGAATGTAAACTTTGATGATCTCACTGTCCAATAAAAAATACCAATTATCCACATAATAAAGATGAGTTCCTTGCACAACACAACCCAATAAATGTTCCCTGCAAAGGTTTCTGGGAGTGGAACCAAGGCATTCGGGCGACGGCTTGGTCTCCAGGCCTGGAACGCATCTGGCGGATTCCCCGCCACCTCCCACCCTCTGCTGCCGACCACTGGGCTTAGGTCGATATTAAAAATGCATATTCTGAGTTCATAACCACATTTCCCTAAGTAAAACTGATTTCTCCACTGTGAATAATCATCAAAATGCAGAGAACCAAGATTTGTCTGCATTATCTTCCAGAAGGGACTGAGTGAAACGGAGTCAACATTTATGACCTGCTTCGAGATGCTAACCTGACAGGTGCCTGTTTGAAAACAAGAGGCGCCCTGTGGTTACGTCAGTCCGGAAAATGCTGAGCCAGGCAGGTGTCAGTCATCACGGCTCAGCAGTCTGGCCCGTTACTCAGCAAAAGGGGAACGGGGGCTGCCTTTCTCCAACCGTCCTTGGCCTGAAACCCTCGTGTGATAAAACAGCTGACGTCTCAGAACGAGCGTGCCAGGGATCCCAGATCCCAGATCCACAGAGAAAAATTGAAAGTATAAAGCCAGGCACTTTTCTTTAACTGCTAAAGGGGTTCATCCCCAGCTACACTCCCACTCATCACGGGCCACTGGGCAAACCACCTTTAGAAATAGCATAATAGAGAATTCTGTAAGAACTTGAGAAGCTGAATTTAAACACGCCGAAACGTCAGAAACAGTTTAACACATTTAACCCATCTCCATCTTACTTCTTTTACTATGTGCAAAGAAAAGACGTAATTCCAGATTTAATTACCAAATGAAGTGGTCCAGGCGGTGGGCTAGGGATTAAAGATAGCTTTGCAGCAAAATCTTTTATGTGATTGTCAACTTCGAAATCTTTACAGAGCTTCAGATGAGTCAATAAACTGAAATTTAAAAAACAAAAAATCAAATCACAAAGTGAGTCTGAGCATCCGATGGTCCTCCTTAGCATTTCTAATCCCAGCTGAAGCGTCTGCCAGGGCCGGCAGCTCAGAACTTTCCAGCAACAGGGAGACTAACCTGCATGTCACAGGGCGGGGAGGGGCTGCCCAGGATCCGGGCGTGCCCGGAAGGGGACACAGGGCAGCTGGGGTGTTTGGGGGGGGGGGCGCCCATGTTCCGTTTCTTGGTGTGGGTGCTGGCTACACGGGTGTGTTCCATCAGCGGGAAGTCACTGGAATTCGTGCGTTTTTCTATGTGTCATACTTGAGCGGGGAACAAACGTGCCAAGGGAAAGTACTTGACAAAGCTGGTTTCCCAAATGCATTCTGACTTTGGAAGTCCAGTAGGCCCTTGAACCACGCGGGGGTTAAAGGCACCCATCCCCCACGCAGTTGAAAACCCGCGTATAACTTCTGACTCCCCCAAAACTTGACTGCTGATAGCACACTGCTGACCAGAAGCCTTACCGAGGACATGAATAACTGATTAACAGGTATTTTGTACGTTATGTGCCTTAGCTGCTGTATCCTTACAAAAAAGCAAGCCGGAGAAAAAGAAAATGGTTTTAAGAAAACCACAAGGAAGAGAAAATACATTTACAGGACTGTACGGTATTTTTCAGAAAAAAACCCCATGCGTACGTGGACCCCCACGGTTCAAAGGCTCGGATGCGTGTGATTTCAACGTAAAACGGACAAGCGGGTGCCAGAGGCAGAGGGGCTGGGAAGCGACCCCAGGGCACGAGGGAGCCTTGGGGGGGTGGTAAAAATGTTCTGTGTCTTAACTGTGGTGTCTACATCTGGCAAAATTCAGCCAAGCGCCCGGGACACCCTGCCTCAGTCCCCTGGGGTGGACCCCAGCCCGGCCCACCGCCAGGGCCCATGCGTGCCCAGCAAGCCAAGCACTACACTCCTAAGTAACAATAACTCTTCCTGGGGTCCATATCGGGATTTGGAGATAATTCAATATTCCTCTGGGGGCACTTGGGGGGGCTCAGTCAGTTAAACATCCAACTTCGGCTCAGGTCATGATCTCATGGCTCGTGAGTTCGAGCCCCACACTGGGCTCTGTGCTGACAGCTTGGAGCCTGGAGCCTTCTTCGGATGCTGTGTTTCCCTCTCTCTCTGCCCCTGCCCCACACACACTCTCTCTCTCTCTCTCTCTCTCTCAAAAATAAATAAAAACATTTAAAAAATTAAAAAAAATACTCCTCTGTATTTATTGTAAAGAATTAAAAAAAAAAAAAACCACTTCCAGCAATCTAATTCCCCAAATATAACTGAGCATTCTCTCCCAATTCTTGTCCCCACAGAGGCAATTTACATGGTCTCATTATAGCAGAAAAACAGGCTTTAAAAATACATAAATCTGGGGCACGTGGGTGGCTCAGTCAGTTCAGCGTCCAACTTTGGCTCAGGTCGCGATCTCACGGTTCTTGAGCTCGAGGCCCGCGTCAGGCTCTGTGCTGACAGCGAGGAGCCTCCTTCAGATCCTCTGACCCGGTCCCTCTCTGCCCCTCCCCAGCCCGTTCTCTTTCTCTCTCTCAGTAAATAAATTTTAAAAAAATACATAAATTTGTGTTTAGAAACTGCCTTTCTGGTTCCTGTCCTTTGTTTCTCCCTAGCTCTGTTTTCTAGTTGCGGCCACTTAGCAACGGCCATTGAAAGAGACAGAAAACCCAAGAAGCAAGGAAAATGGACACGCTTTTCAGCTTAAATGTCCGCTTCCATTACTGTCAAGCAGGATGGTGTTTCTTGCCAGCATGCCACCTGACGCGACAAGGGTCAACTGCTGAAGGCACAACAGGTGTCAAGACAGTGGAGCAGGGCCACCTTCCTTAGAAGGTGGCTGTGGTGTGGCCCTAGCCCGTCCATTCGAGACGGGGCGTGAATAACCCTCCCCGTCTCACCGAAGAGGTGACTGGGGACCAAGTGCTGAAGAAGATCAGTTAATGAATAAAAAGCGACCATGTCCTCATTTATTCTGGCCCTTCCCACGCCTGGGCAAACGTTCATTAATGCGCGTGCTCCCCCTCAAGTCACTCAGCCCTGAAATGAGACCAGGGAGTTCTCTGTTGTACAAGGTGTTTTACGTGTGTGGCAATAAAACGCAGGCTAGACCCAAACTATGTCCAAAGACCAGCCACGTTTTCCAAAAAAACAAAACAAAACAAAACACCCCCATGAAGGTGCTGGAATTTGAGTTACGAAGGCCGTTAGCTTGATCCGGATGGACTCCTGCTCAGCCCCTGGCCACGGTGTGAGAACCAGAGTCATGGCTTTCCCAGAAATGTGGGATCTGCCAGGGGTGGCTGGTGGGTGTGACGACAGAAGGGGGACCCTCTGTGGACCGCCTTCTGTCTTCAACCAAACCGCCGCCAACTCTAAGACTATAACTTTGTGAGCGTGCACACGAAGCAGCTGGGGCGCACGTGGCCGGGGGGCAGGCCGTGTCTGTGCCACAGTCACGTGCCACGCGATGCTCTCTGGATTTTTCAAAAATTCTCTATATTCTCAGGCTTTCTCAGTATCAGCACTAAGACGGTTAAAAATTCTACCCCAAAAAAGGTAATTGTTAAAATGTCAATGAACTCAGCAGAACTAATAGCAGCCTCCTGATTTTCTCAGAGAGCCAGGAACAGAGCTTTTCCTCATATACCTTTTTTAAAAAACCAAACATCAAATCCCATTAATTTTACTTCCAACAGCTTGGCTTTATCCTCCCTCATCTGGCAGACCTTCCCCACATGCCAGCATATCCAGAAGCATCTGGAAGCTTCTAGGTGCTCCCGGGGCCCAACTGGGGCCCACCCACCACCCACCAGCGCCAGGAGCGGCCTCACGGACAAGCAGGCACCCAGGGGGGGCTCACCAAGACAGGCAGTCCTTAAGGGCGTTGTAATAGGGGAATCTGGAGACCACACACACGGCAAAGGGCACGAAGCAGCCAGCCGCACCCCCAGGTGGCCTGAACGGCTCCCAGTGCATCTTGCCGTTGTAGAAACAGGACTCGTCCTGGAGAGAAAGCCACAGGCATGTGTCACCTCTCGACCCAGCCGGTCCCGGCTTCTATCCTCAGTAGTGTCGGCGTCTGCGGACAGAAGCGAGAAGCTCCCGCGTGGCTGGACTCTGAAAACGACACGCTGAGTGAAAGCAGCCAGGCGCAAAGGCCACGTGCAGGGCAAGTCCACGGACACGAGGTATCCAGAACAGGCACCTCACGTCCCTGGAGGCAGAAAGCAGATGAGTGGTGGCCGGGGGCTGGAGGGGGGCTGGGGAGTGACGTCCAGGGGGGTGGGGTGCACAGCACCGCGAGCGCACTCGGTGCCACTGTTCCCTGCACGTGCTGCCACGCGCTGTGTGTCCCTGCACAGTAACAAACACTGGGACCCGACTTGGGGGGGGGGGTCCCCCGGAATCACGTACGTGCAGGGGTCGGTAGTACTGGGCAACCACGCCGTACGTCCTGTTCCCACAGACATCGGTCAGCACCAGAAAGTGGACAGAGTCCTCCTTCGGTTCGGAGGCCACACACACGCCCCCTGCGGATGGACAAGAGGAGATCTCATCACGGCTCAGAGCCGGGGCCGTCCGCCAGCCCGCTTTCCGCCTCCGGGACTCGCCCCTCCACTATCGCTGTGGGGCTTTGATGCCAAGATGCGCTAACTCTGGGGGTCAGCCCCTCCACGCGCGCCCCCTGCTCTGCCACCCTCTGTGCTCTGCAGAATTTAGCAAACAACACGGGGACGACCACAGACAAACGCTTCAGGCTGTGCGTGCGGAGCCGACGGTTTCCTGAGCACGGCAGGGGCTGCGGGTGTCCCGGGCTGTAACCCTGGAGACCAGGAGACAGCACCCGTTTCTTGGTGGACACTCCCAGACGGGACACGGCGGCGCGTTCCTCGTCTGCCTTTTCTAAAGCCCCTTGGGCGTTTCTCACCCACCACCGGAAAGAACAAAGGCCACCCACGACCGGGACCGCCAGTTTGGGGAAGGTGTGCAAGCCCCGGCCGCCAGCCCCAGGGGCACAGAAAACAGGCACAGCTGGGGAGCCCGGGGACATGCCACTGGCCAACTGGAGGGCATTTTGACCAGCCTGCCGGACGTCTGGAAGACGGGACTGTAAGCCCAAGGTGAAAATCCTCGGAAAGCGCATCTACAAACCGCGACACCTGGCAACCCCAACAGCCCCTCTTCTGGGATTCAGTTTTCTAAGACCTGGGGACGGCACTGGGTGGCCTGGGCACCCTCTATCCCCGAGACCCCTGCACTGAGTGGTCCGTGTATCCTTTAGCTCCGAAACCCCTGAGATTAAGAGAACCCAGGCCTGTGGCTCGACATCAAGGCTCAAGCGGTCACCAGCCCCCCTCTGTCACTCTCTAGAGGTGGCTTCTAGAAAGCACCATCGGTGCGGCTGGAAAGCACGGCAGCGGATACCTGGGAAGCAGAGCTGAGGCAGGGCGAGCAGGTCCACGCCATTGGGGACGCTGACGTCTTCCGGAGGGGGTCCCTTCCAGGGCTCTGTTTTGGGCTTCTCCCTCTTCTTTCTGAAGGAGCGCCTTCTGGTCTTGCTCAGAGCGCAGTTGGTGCCAGCCAGCTGAGTGTCCTCCTTACTGACGAAAGGAGGAACAAAGACGGACAGGACCTCCGGGTCGAGAGCAGAGAGGCTGCTGGCCCCCTTCTTCTGGGCCACCTGAAGCGGGCAGAAATACGAACACGTGCGAGCCCTGTCGTGCACCTTCTGAGTGCCCGCCGTTGGTTCTGTGCCCTCCACCCTCCACCCTCCACCAGGCACCGGCTCTGTCCCGCAGAGCATGTGCACAGTGAGGGCCACACGGAAGCCGCCAAAGGGCCTCTCGGGCCACGCGTTCAGGCGAGTCACAGCACCCAGCAGGGCCTGGCTCTTCAGCGGCTACGAGGGGTGGTGACACAAGGTGTCCACTTCAGAGCCCGGTGCCGACAGGCAGACCCGAGTTCAGATCCGGCTGTGCTAAGGCCACAGCCAAGCTTCCCTTTCAAGAGGGGGGGTTGCAAGTCAAGTGCTCAACCCCCACGCCCCCACACCAGCGCCCCGCGCCCTCACGGGCCGGTGAGGAGGGCCCTGCACCCTATCTGGCCAGCACAAATGGGGTGCCAACACCGTGTCCCCCGCCAGCCGGGCCATTCCCTCAGCAATCCCGTCACCATTGACCTGGGGACAGAGACTGAGGGGTGAGAAAACGGACCCCTGGCTTCAGAGACAACACCTTCCTCCAGCGACCAAGTGGCCCCCCGGGGTCTATACTGGGGGGGGGGGTCATCACCCAGCCCGAATGCTTTCGAACTTTAACTTGGTACCAGATTTTTAAAAAACCTTCTGTCTTCTCATTCATCCCTAAAATGACATAAAGGCCACAGGCACTACCTTCGGTCCCCATTCTGTCTGGCCAGGACGCCTGGCAGAGCTCCCAGAGAAGGCTGGCAGGCTGTGACAGGGCCGCAGGGGCTCAGCCCCCAGCTGGCACACAGAGAAGTCAAAGGCAGGACTCCCTGGGTAGCAAGGATGTGGAAAGGTGGGGGGCGGCTGGGGTGGAGGTGGGCAGTGTGTAATCAAAAGTCTTTGAGGGACTCGGGGCATCAGGAAGGACATCACTGTCACCAGGACACGTGGGACTGTCGCGGGCAGGCAGTGTCACGCTTTTGGTAAGAATCGTGGGACCAAAGGGGAACTCTCACCCTTGAGAGGAATCCTACAAGGACAGCATTTGCCCCCAGGAAATACACTCTAAGCTCGAAACGCTTGTTTTTATGCTGTGTATAATTTAAATTCAGACAACAGCTGCTTTATGCTTGGAAAAAAAGTTTAACACCAGTGGCAACAAAGACCAAACATGGGAAATCCGTATGACTGGGGAATTTCAAAAGCTCTGAGTATCATGCGTGAAAGGAATCCGTGTCTTGAGTTATACAAAACCTTTCCAAAACTTTCCTATCAAACTCCGGCAGTTCGGACCCACTTAACTATGAAAGTACGTGTGGTCACTTCTTCCTCCATGGACAGTTACATCCATGAAGACTGGGCACACATCAGCGAGGGCCCCTCCTTTCCTGCCACCTCTCTGGCCGCCTGCACTCTGCTCGTCTCCTCCGCCCCGACACTCCTGGGTGCTCCCCAACCCCCCCCCCCACACACACCCCCCCCCGCCCCGCCCCACGGTGAGCCCTTGGCCCCAGTCCCTCCTCCAGTGCCTGGCCGGCAATCGCAACACTTATGTAGTGTCCTCACTTGGGGCCAGCGTGCAGGGTCCCGCTGCCAGCTCGGACCTCTCTCCAGGCTCAGACCACACCCAACTGTGCCCGACATACCTGGGTGGGTCCTTCAAACTTATAGTTTCAAACATTAAGCTCATGCTGATTTCCCTAAAACCCGAGCTTCCCCCCCATATGCTCCCCTGTGATAAAGACGGTGCCCCTCGGGTCTCCAGAGCTGGCGCTGCGGCCCCTGCCCCTCGCTCCCCTCTGCAAACCCACGTTACGGGGCCTCTGGCCTCAGAAAGGTCTCTAAAAGCAGTCCCACTACCACCCCATGGGCACAGTTCCAAAACAAGCACCCGCCCCGCCTGTGGCTCAGAGCAGGTACAGATCCTGCAACAAACGAATCCTGCGAGGTTCGGGCCGGGAGAATGAGGCCGCCTCCTCCCAGCCGGCCCAGGGTGCCCCCGGCACCTCTGTCCATGCTCACGAACGGGGGCATCATCCCCTTTCGAAAGGGCACACGTGACACCTGCCCCAAGGGGCGGTGGCTCCTGCACCTGATGCCCACGTTTCACCCCTGCACACTCTTCAAAGGGCCCAAACCAGCCCCACAGACCATCTCCACCCTCTGTATCCATACATCACTGTCATCACCACGCACGTAATCCGTGGATGTATCACCCGTGTGCAGGTGTCACGGGCGGGATGACAGCTGGGCTGCTTGTACACCTGAGGGGCCGGCCAGCCTGCTTCCAAAGCCAGGGTGCCCCAAACCCGCGCACGACACAACCGCTCAATCCGCAGACACGGCGCCCGTGTCCCAAGGCTGTGCTCCCTGCAGTTATCTGTAGTCGCTTAGAGTGAAATGGCCAAAACCCAGCCAACGGGGCACTCAGTAGTTCATCAAACATCTGTTTTTCCTCTAGCCATATTTCCTTGCTGTCTTTTCCGACTGGATACGCAACAGTCTCATTTTTGTTTATTTTAAATTTTTTTAATATTTATTTTTGAGAGAGATACAGAGCGCAAGCAGAGGAGGGGCAGAGAGAGAGGGAGACACAGAATCTGAAACAGGCTCCAGGCTCTGAGTTGTCGGCACAGAGCCCAACACGGGGCTCGAACCCACGAACCGCGAGATCATGACCTGAGCCAGAGTCGAACGCTTAGCCAACTAAGCCACCCAGATGCCCCTACGGTCTCATTTGTAAACACTGACAGCAATAGAGGAAAAATAAAAGAAATGAGAATAGAAAGGAAAGGCTTTCCCCCTAATTCTGTGAAAGGGTGACTAATATCCTTGGCACAGCATGGAATACATTCTTCCCACTTTTTACGTGTACATTGTGATTTTTTCCCCCTAGGTACAATCATCCTCTTTAAACGGTTCCGTTAGCTTTCTTCCCCCCTTCAGCATACAGTGTGGCTGACTGCCCTGTTGCCACTGTAGAGTGCCACACGGGACGACCCAGTAACGTATTTGCCCAATCCCCCACTGAGGGACAGTTGGCATGCTCTCAGTTCGTCACACTGCACCACCTGAGCAAAGGCAGCAGCAAGTAATCTCTCCCATGCGTACTTACACACGTCCGACTGTGTAATCAGAATAAATTCCTGAAGGCACCACCCTGGATCCCAGAGCGTCGTGACTGCCCCTCACCTACAGGGAAGACAAGGTCCCACTCCCCAGACTTGTGACAGCCAGTTCCTGCTCTCCTCTCGCAGACACTGATTTCCTCACCCCTACCCAGTAACAACCATTTCAGTCCAAACGAGCAGAGCTGATTCAAAAGTAAAACACACAACACCCTAATTCATACCGTCACAGATTTACTTCTGTGAGGTTATACAGCAGCACTGATCTTCATACAGGATTGGCCATCATTTGGGAAATAAAACAGAAGACAATAGATTTTTTTTTTTTTAACGCTCTAGAACTGTGCTGTGCAACCGTTGCCAAGAGCTGCGTGGCTATTTAAATTGAAATTAATTAAAATGAAATGAAATTTAAAATCCAGTGCCTCAGTGGCACCAGCCACTCTTCAAGCACCTGGAAGCCATGTGTGGCTAGTAGCTGCCGGACTGGATGGCACAGATAAAGAACGCTGGTGTCACCGTTCAGCAAGTTCTGGGAGACAGCCAGGCTCTGTAAATTGAAAGCCAGGATGCTGGCCACTGAAAACTGTTACAATGTTGCCTTCACACCCAAGAATTATGTAAGTGACCTACGCGATGGAAAGCGCCCCGCTGACCTGACCAACTTGCTCGTGGACCCGTTCATGCCCAACGCCTACTCTCCCCAGCAACCAGGGAGCCAAGGGAAATGTAGGCACAGAAACTCACAGGGGACTGAGTTGGATTCTTGGGAGTCCTCGTCACATCCTCACAAAACAAACACCACCCCAACCAAGAAAGGAAATTAAAAGTCAGGACACCTTGCTACCCTATGAGATGTTTCTCGTATCTCGGTTCCTGGGTGCACCTGTCACCAAGCAGCACCTGGCAGCCTCAGTCAGTAGAGCGGGCGACTCTCGATCTCGGGGTTGTGAGTTCGAGCCCCATGCTGGGTAGAGACATTACTTAAAAATAAATATTTTAAAAAAATACGCAGAGTAGGGGCGCCTGGGTGGCTCAGTCGGTTAAGCGTCTGACTTCGGCTCAGGTCACGATCTCGTGGTCCGTGAGTTCGAGCCCCGCATCGGGCTCTGTGCTGACTGCTCAGAGCCTGGAGCCTGTTTCAGATTCTGTGTCTCCCTCTCTCTCTGACCGTCCCCCGTTCATGCTCTGTCTCTCTCTGTCTCAAAAATAAACATACGTTAAAAAAAAATTTTTTTTTTAAAAATATGCAGAGTAGCAAACTGCCTGCTTGTCTGGGAAAGCGCCGCAGACTGTTTGGGTCAGGAAAGCACCATGGTGCGTATTCCCGCTGATTCATCCTGCTCTCAAGACACGTCCCACATCGGGGCAACTAACAGATGTGTTGTAATCACCCAAGAAGCAACTGAAACCTGGTCATTTCCTACCAGAAGAAAAAGGAGGAAATGCCATTTGGCAAATTAGAGGCGGGGACACAACTCCATCCATGAAGGTCAGAGGAGACAGAGATCAAAAGGGGGTGCACACATCATAGGGGCTTGCGGAGTAAGAAAGGAGGAGGGCAATGCAGAAACCACTGAAGCTGGCTCAGTATTAAAGTCACGGAAACCACCAAGACATTGACAGACGTTTGTCCGGTTAATTATAGCGACATCTAGCCTCGCCATGCAGCCCTTCAACTCTGCAGCCCTAAATCCTCAGGTGTCTTCCGGTGCCTCCCACTGATGTCGTCCAGGAGGAGGGGAGGGCCTGTCCAGGTATCTGGCCGGTAGAGCGCTCTGCGCATCACCGCCAGCCAGAGAAAACCGCCGAAAACAGAGTCACACGGACATCCGGGGCCACGAGAAAAAGGGCCACAGGCCGATGCAAAAGAAAGCTAGGGTTGCAGAATAAGAAAAAGTGAAGACACAGGAAAAGAAGCTCGGAGAACGAGAATGTCCGAAACTGCGGCCTTCCGAGAAAAGGGTTTGTCACTCGGGCTGCGAGGACACAGAGAAGGAGTAAAGGGGGGCGGGGGTCAGCCTTTTCTGCAGGTGAGAACAGCTCGGCGTCCTCGCAAAACGACTAAACAGAACGCTTCAAAGCGGCCCTTCCGTCGACGACCTAAAGCCTCACGACGCTGTGCGAGGAACGGCACCCACCGCCGGGGAGGCCCTAAGTCCCGCGATAATGAATGAAGTGCCTCCGCGGGGCCGTGAAACCCGGGCTCGCGGCCGCCCCGCCCCCCAGCCCGCCTTCCCCCGGCCCCGGCGTGCGTCCCGAAGGCGGCCCGGGCGACTCCTCCGCGGCCGGGAGGACAGCAGCCCAGCGCCCCGACCCCACGCCGCAGACCTCCGCCCGTCGCCGCCGCCCGGCAGCGCCCCGTCTCAGTTTCCCCGCCTGCCCTTACCAGCTCGGGGCCGCGGAGGCTGTCCCGGGAGGGCCCCAGCAGCGCGCACAGCTCCAGTAGCCCCGAGGGGAGCGCCAGGGGATGCGGCGTGGCCTCCGCCATGGCTGCTCGGCTGCCGCCGCTCTCTGGGCGCACCCCGCTCGGGCGCCTCGGGCCGCCGGCCTCGACCCCGTCCGCGACACCGGGAACCGCAACCGCGCGTCCGGCTCCTGCCGCCGGGTCCGCGCAGAGAGCCGTCCGCGGGGAGGGGCCTCGCGGGGGCGGGGCCTCGCGGGGCGGGGCTGGCCAAACTTGAATTGGGCCTCCGGGGGCGGGGCCTCCACGGGGGACGGGGCCGACTGCGCCGGAGGGAGGCCCGACGGGGCGGGACCTCACAGACTTGGAACGGGACCCGCGGCGCCTGAGCTGGGCCCGGCGGGGCGGGGCCTTCGTGGGGGCGGGGCCTCCCGGGTGGGGCGGGGGCAACCGCGGGGGCCAGCGCTGGGTCGTCATTTCCGAACCTGGTGCAGGTCCCCGCGCGTGCGCAGTGTCTGCGCGCGCAGCCCCCTCGGCCGGCGCCGCCCCGCCCATCCCGGCCGGCTGCCTAGTCCCCCGGGAACCCAGGCAGCGGTAGGCGGGGTGCTCAGGTGCAGGCGATGGCGCCCAGCACCCGGGGTCGATGGGGTGAAAGTCACCTGCTGCGTCGAGTCCCGTGCCCGCCCTAGAAGGCTTGGAGAGGCGAGGCCGGGCGCGACCCCAGCCCCACCGTCTCCTGGAAGCCCTCCTGCGGGCCAGGGCTGTGGAGTTGGCTGGGCGTGGAAGGGGTGGAAAGAACCGTTCCCGGTTAATAACTCTGCCCGGTTAACCTTACTGGCCCTGTCCAGTAAGAGGTTGAGCAGTATTCAGCAGGAAACCCGGCTAGGTGATCCTGGAATGGATGGAGCCCGGGGGCGCAGAGCTGAAGAGGGTCTGACACCTGACAGGGCCCTTACCTGCCAGCTCCAGACCTGGCCTGATCCTGGACCAGGGACCTCCCCCAGCCACAAGCTGGGCCCAGGAGGCTGGCTTTGGTTCCGGGTGGTCGGACGCAGAAGCTGGAGGGGACCTGGGTCCCAGTCCCAGCTCTGCCTGCCGGCTGACCTTGGGCACATCCCTTCCCCTCCCTGGACCCCATCATATGCATCTATAAAACCAATAGGAAAATGATTCCGAAGGAACTTCTCTAGCTCTAATAATCTATGATTCGTTTTTTTGAGACCTCAAATTCTTAATGATAATGTCGAACATCAGTCATCAGCCTGGGAAGAAAAGGAACAAAGCAATGTCAAAATCAAAAGGGGGGTGGGCCTGGATCTGGAGACCAAAGGTACTCCTCCCTCCTTTGCAGCCTGCTGAGGCTCCCACTTCCCACAACCTGCTTCACAGGATCTGGGTTTCACTTGCTAAGTTATCTATTATTGATCATGAGTCATAGCTGGTTCTCACTTAGGTCTGGAGGCTGCCCGGCATCCCTGGATCTCACTGGTGAGCCGTGACAAGTACTTACCATCACTGCCTTCAAAAAAAGGACAGATTTTGCTCATACTTGTCTGGCCTTCGTGGTGTTTTCATTTCATTTTTGTGGCCTCAGCACGGGGCAGAGTGGAGTTGTCTGTGAATCCCCAGCACCCGGGAGAGAGGCTCACTGATACCGGTTGGAAGCATGAGTGAGCCACTCCAGGAAGGTGGCAAAGCCCAGGGCTTTCGGTGGCCCGGGCTGGAGTCTGGCTCCTGCGAGAGCTGTGGGACAGCCTCGACTTCCTGACTTCCTGTTTGTTCAAACACGGCTGGGCGTGGTCCGGATTCAGGGAGGTAAACACCGGGCAGCTGTTGCAAAGACCCCTTCGGCTCTGGCAGGAGCAGTGACCCTTTTCCTGCCGAAGGTGAAGGATGAGTTTGAGGAAGAGAACTCCAGGCAGATAGGAAATGGGTCCAGGCCCGGCTATGGTTCTGCCGCTCTCAACCTTACCACCCCAGAAGGGCCAGATCGTCCTCCGAGGGGCTCCTAGCTCCGTCCTCACTCCGTGCTTTTCTGGGAGTCCCCAGGCTCCTGCTGCGGAGGCTTGCACAGTGCCGACGGAAACCCTGGCCCCATCCCCGAGAAGGCACCGACGGGACTGGAGACACAAGTGCAGACAACCAGCAATCAAAGTCATGGGTGGAAAAGCCACATACGTCAGGGTCACCTAGAGGCAGACGGTGCACGTAAGGGGACACAGCCGAGAAGGGGGAGCACGTGGAGCCAGTCTAACGAGACCACCAGCACGGGACGCAGCACTGCCCACACTGGAGTCAGGGAAGGGGCAGCTCGGGACCTCGCTGTGGGCGCCCCCCCCTTCCTGATGAACAGCCTTGCTGCTCTGTCTCACTCTCAGGATTACTGTGGAGAGCAAGGGAGAAAATAGATACGAAAACCACTTCTGAGCCATAAGGGACTGAGGCAAAAATAGGGGGGAGCACAGCACTGTGAATGTGCTAGTGCTAGCTTGTTGACCTCGAAACGGTTAGTTTCATGCTGTGAGATTTCACCTCAATGCATTATTTTTTGATGGGGTTTATGAGGACTACAGTCTCCATCCGCGGTACAGTGCTACTCCCTGTGAGTCTCAGCAGTGGTTTAGGTGTTGAAATTCTTTTAAATATAGGGAATGAGGAGGAGGGCCCCATGACATTGGACTTGCCCACGATTCCTTGCATAGGACACAAAAAACACAGGCAACGGAAGAGAAAAATAGGTAAACGGACTTCATCAAAATGAAAACCTTTTTGTGCATCAAAGGCCCCGATGAAGAGTGTGAAAAGGCAACCCACAGAGTGGGAGAAATATTTGCCTGTTTCCTTACCTGTAAATTGGGGATGGTGCCCACCTCACAGGCTGTTGAGAAAAGTGAATACACCAGTGGCCGTCGAGAGGGCAGGGACAATCCAGTCTCTACAAGTCAGACCTCTGGGGCATAGGGGCCCTTCGAAGTCTGGCCCCAGTGGCTCCAGTGCCACCCCTCTCTGTGCCTCTCCTGCACCACCCAGACTTGCTCAGGGTCCCCCCCAAATGCATGTGTTTTCCCGCCTCCCTGCAGGCTGCCCGCGACACGCTTCCCCCGCTCCGGCTACCCCTGTGTTCTCCCACCTCCTCCCCCAGTGGGAAGGGGTATCTCCCTCTGACCACTACAGCTCTCGACCCTGGGTTACAGCCTCTCCATTCTCAATTGCCTGCTGCAGACCCCGATTCTGATATTTGCTAAATATTTGACGTTGGGCAAGTTAGTTCATCTCTCTGGGCCTCGGTTTCTCATCAGGAAGATGGAACGATAGTACCTACTTCACAGGGTTGTTCTGAGGGTCCAGCACCGCATAGGCCATGGTGGATGGACAGGCGCAATCAGCGTTACCTTCGCTCTTGTGGCTTATAGGAGTTGTCTATGGGGCCTGTCCTCCGACGTAATGGTAAGTAGAGACCAGGTCATTTTGACGCGCGTAACCCTAGAGTACACAGCGTGACCACGAAGGTGCAGTAGACTTGCAATCCTACTGTGGGATGGGCTCAGCCATATTTGAATGCACTTTACCATGTTTCAACTGCTTGGTGTTGGGTTGTTTGTTTTTTTTTTTTTCCATAATAATTGCTGGTTTTATTCCTCTAAGAGATCCGGAGGTAATTTGAGGTTTACATTTTTTTAAATATTTATTTATTTATTTCGAGAGAGAGAAAGCATGAGCAAGGAAGGGGCAGAGAGAGAGAGGGAGAGAATCCCAAGTAGGCTTCTCACCGTCAGCTCAGATCCCGACCTGGGGCTCGAACTCATGAACCACAAGATCACAACCTGAACCGAAATCAAGAGTCAGATGCTTAACTGACTGAGCCTCCCAGGCACCTCTACATTTGTTTTTACGATTCTTCCGTCAAGAGTTTAGGTGCCCTCACTGCCCTTATAAGCTTGTTGCAAATTATTTGACTCTTACTTATAAAACTTTTGGGTGTGTGTGACATGTTCACGGAAAACTACGATATAAGCAAAAAGAAAGGAACGCACACGCACAGAGATGAGCAGTGAAGTTTTTGATGTACGTATATATGTCTGCACACATGCGCACACACGCACACAGGCTGGGATTTAATCCTACATATGTGAGCTCGTACTGAATATACTGCTTTGTAACCTGTTAGGTCTTACTTTACAACATAGAATGAATCTATTTTCATTCATACGTGGGAAGCCGTCCAATTGGGAAACAGACCCGGAGACTGAGTCAAAATACAAACTCCAGCGAGATGCTGGTAACAAGAAAACAACCTAAAACAAAACTTCACCAGATGATTAAAAGTAAAATGAAGACTGGGGCGCCTGGGTGGCCGAGTCGGTTGGGCGTCTGACCTCGGCTCCGGTCATGATCTCATGGTCCGTGGGTTCGAGCCCCTGTCTGGCGGGCTCTGAGCTGTCAGCACAGAGCCCGGAACTTGCTTCGGATTCTGTGTCTCCCTCTGTCTCTGCCCTTCCCCCACTTGCTCTCTGTCTCTCTCTCAAAAATAAATAAAACATTTTTAAAAAAGTAAAATGAAGTTCAACGAGACATCAGGAAATGCTAAAAGAGAGAAAGCAGGGGCCAGATTTAACATCAGACAGAAAAAGAATTCAGGGCCCCGAGCGCACAGGATGAGGACGGCTGGGTGAATGTCTTTGCTTCCGATGCATCATCACAGACTTGTTTCTTACTCTTCTCGAACCTCTCCCCTAAGCCTCTGTGGCTCACCTGTTCTTCTTATCAAGCGCCCCGGGGGAGTGTCCTCTCTAAACCCTGGCCAGTTGGGTCAGCCCTCCTCCTGGGTTTCCTTCTGCTTCCTGGCTACCCCTTCGGAAGGCTGATGATGGCCTTCTGCCTCCTGTGCATCTTCTGAAGGCCTCCATCTTTGGGGTGTTCTGTGGTTCCTCGTTTCCTTCACAAGACGTTTGCATAGAGTATTTTTTTTTTTAATGTTTATTTATTTTTGAGAGAGACAGAGTATGAGCGGGGGAGGGGCAGAGAGAGAGGGAGACACAGAACCGGAAGCGGGCTCCAGGCTCCGAGCCGTCGGCACAGAGCCCGACGCGGGGCTCAAACCCACGAACCGTGAGATCGTGACCTGAGCTGAAGCCGGACGCTTAACCGACTGAGCCGCCCAGGCGCCCTGAGTATTTTTTCTGTTATTTCTTTTGAATAAATTAATCCTTCAGGGATTCGGGAGGTTTTGCTCCCTCCTTCCTCACTCAATGTGTGTCACACCCGAAATACCGAGAGGCCTGAAAGGATGTGGGGCACTTTTCTCCTTCCCCAGCAACATGCAGCTGCACTACAGCTGGTTTTCAAACAGTTAAATTATTAATTTCCTCATGAAAATTCTGAGGTAGGGGCTAGCTGGTTTTCTGTGTGAAAATATAAGCCAAGCTTTGACTTTTCTTGGTGAAGTTTACATGTCTATAAATGAAGAAAACATGAGTCGGAATAAACAGTTTTCTCCAGCAAATAAGGGGACCAACATGTCATGAGAAAATGTTCACTGCATAGAAATCAGACACAAGAGGCGCCTAGGGGGCTCAGTCGGTTAAGCGTCCAAGTTCAGCTCAGGTCATGATCTCTTGGATCGTGGGTTCAAGACCCATGTTGGGCTCTGTGCTGACAGCTCAGAGCCTGGAGCCTGCTTCCAATTCTGTGTCTCCGTCTCTCTGCCCCTCCCCTGCTCACACACTCTTTCTCTCTCTCTCAAAAATAAATGAACATTAAAAAAAATTAAAAGAAAAAAAGAAATCAGACATGAATGTTTCCAGATTCAAGCTGTCTGAAGTCACTAGCGAGGAAGTCACTTTACCTCCTGAGCCTCAGTTTCCTCATTTCTGTTGGGATGTTTATTGAGCACCTACTATACGTCTGGTCCAACTGGGAACACAGAGAATGAAATACAAGACCTGACCTGCCCTCCCCCAGGAGCTCCCGGAGCAGCGAATGTGTGCTCAGAGGAGAGAAGAAAGCAGAGGTCCTGTGCCATCAGAGACGTGTTCCAGCGGGAGGCTCAGGTGACAGGAGGAACCCCTGCAACCCACCGGAGAGGATAAAGAGGCATTTTCCAGGGAGAAGAGGCCCGGAGGGCACGCAGGCTGGACACAGGGGACAGCGCGGTGGGTGCAGAGCCCGACGAACAAGTCCTCGGGTCCTGCAGCCGTGGAGCTGCTGACAGATGTCTGTGCTGCCCACCGCTCTGGCCTGGCCCCGGAACAGGGCCCAGAGCGTGGGGGGGGGGGGGGGGCTCCACACACACCTGGGGGAAGGATGAAGACCTCTGGAATTGGGGGCAGGGGCCAGATTGGGAAGGCTCAGGCGCCACGATCAGGAGGCCCCATCTGTCCTGGGGATGGTGGCAAATGGCTGGAGACTTTGCCCAGGAAAGAAATGAGTCTAGTTAGGTATTTGAGAAGACTGACTCGGGCTACAGGGCAGAGGGACAAAACCGGATATGAGTTCTGTGTTCATCAGGCAGGGGAGCGAGGGGTCTGAATGGGCCGTGGGTAGAGCTGGGGGGGCGGGGCACAGAGTGAGAAACACTCAGGAGGCAGGATTGCCAGGACAGGGAGGGAGCTGGGGGCAAGCGTGGGTCCAGGCTTCTCCTCCGTGGCCCCACAGATGACGGGCACCCATACCACCTCCTAGCATGGACACCACCGTCCTCTAGAGGTGTGTTGGTCCGTCAGCTCCCACGGCAGGGACTGTGGCTGAGATGCCCACCACTCTATCCCCGGAGCGGGCACAGAGCCCAGCACAGAGCAGGCCCTCGCTCATGGGAAGGTCTCCGGACCCAGGCAGGTGGGGCAGAGGAGCCTTGGAGGGACAGGTGACCTTGACAGGCCTGTAGACATCTAAATGGGGCGTCCTGCGGGCTGTGTGCGTGTGCACGTGTGCCTTCATGCGTGTGTGTGTGTGCGTGAGCGTGAGTGGTTGGCAATGGTTCAGTCTGGGCCTTTTGCCTCCCTCCGCTATGGTGGGGGGATGGGAGAACTCTAAGAGGGCCAGAGTGCGGTTCCAATAGATCTGCAACCGGCGAAGCCCGAGCCATCATCCAGAGCGATGGTGTCACCACGAAGGGCCCAGGTGCTGCTGGGCATCACGGAGGCCACGCCTCAAGAGGGCCCCCTTGCCCGGACAGCCTGCTCCTGCCCTAACCAGCTAGAACCCCATTGCCAAAGGCTGTTTTCTCTTTAGAATATTAATAAATAAGAGGAAGCCAGGTGTTGGTAAATGCTAACGGCCCGTGTCGCTTGCAGAGCGTGCGAGCTCTGTGCAATCTCTCCGGTATCTCCACAGGAGTCTGAGGGATGCAGAGGGGGCCCTTCACACCGGCCCCAGATCCAACAAGCGCCCCCCCTCCCCCGCCAGGCCCCACCCCTCGCGGTAGAGGACCAGCTGTCCAGCTGGGCCCGGGCCACTGTGGGCCTGAAGGGATCCTCGACGACTCTCGGGTACGTCCAGGCTTTGCAACCACGGGGTCAATGCTCTAGTTTGTCGGTTGCGAAATGGGAGTGACAGTACTTTCTTCGTCTAGATAACGGCATTTCGTTCTGCTCAACAAATGTGTATGGAGTGCCTGCTGTGCCGGCCACCATCGCGCCTGACAGTCCCGGGGCACAGCGCGGCCGAACACATGTGGTTCAAGTGGAATCTGCTCCAAGCTGGACCCGGCCCGGCGCCAGCAGCCCGGGCGACCCCAGGCAGGCCCTCTGCGCTCTGTGCACCCGGTTCCCAGTGCCGAGCCCTACGCCTGGCACAAAGTAGCAGGTGCACAGGGAGAATTTGATGAATAAAAGAGTAAGTCCCCCTGTCCATCGGTTAGGGTGCATCTGTGCAGCGGGGTGCCATTCAGCAGTGATTCGCAGGCCTCGTATCGAGTGAAAGAGTAAAGTCACCGGAAAACACACACAGCGGCACCGTTTAACAAAGTCCAGGGGCGCCAGGGTGGCTTAAGTCGGTTAAGTGTCCGACTTCGGCTCTGGGGTTCACGGGTTCAAGCCCCGCGTCGGACTCTGTGCTGACAGCTCCGAGCCCGGAGCCTGCTTCGGATTCTGTGTCTCCCTCTCTGCCCCTCCCCCACTCGTGCTCTCTCTCTCTCTCTTTCTCTCTCTCTTAAAAATAAACAAACATTCAAAAAATTAAAGAAAAAAACAACAAAGTCCAAGCGCGGACAGAACGCACGTTGGTAAGAATAGCGGAAGGCAGAGGAAAGGTGCTGATGCTGAGTTCAGGACGGGAGCGGTGGCATCTGAGTTCTCACCAGGGGGTTGGGGGGGGGGGGCAGGCGTGTCCGTGCTACGATGGTGAGACCTATTCTTTACAAAAATGAAACACTTGGTCCAAAAAAAGAGAAAGTCAACCGTCTCGTCTATTTCTGGAGCGCCATTATATTTAAATCAACACGATTGTTTTGAAGGTACTTCCCCAACTTCAAATACCATGCACCTGTCCCGCCCCCGTCCCCTGGACTGCGGGCAGGCCGAGGGAGAATGGATGAGAGGTGACTTCCACAGGAAAGCGGGAAGCCAGCCCCCCCACCACGGGCTGCGCTGGGCCGGCCCTTGACGCCCTGCGGTCCCTGAGAGAGTCCCAGGCAGGGAAGGACGGTACGAGGGGGAGGGGGCCGGGAGACCCTGGGATCCTTCGGGCCCGTCGGCAGGAGCAGCCCCTGTGGGAGCGGCCGGGGAGGCGCCCCGACGAGGCGTGCCAGGGTGGCCACACTCATCCTCCCAGACAGGAAGCTGCGGTCGGCGGCTGGTGCTGTGTGCTCAGGCAAGAGGAGGGGACAGATGTGAGAACTGTCTCAGCCCATCCAGACCAGGGATCAGGACGAATAAAAATGGGCAGCTGACAGTAAATGTATGGGAAAGGGGAAGTCAGGCCCTAACCTGCCCTTGAGGGCCCCGGAGAGAGGCCCAAGGTGACTCAAGGTTATTTTCTCCTGCACCTGCTGTTCCCGGTGCCCTAGAATGCCCTTTCCCGTTTATTCCCTGATAACTCTGGCTCGGATGCCACCTCCTCCAGGAAGCCCCCCGCACCTGCCTCCTTGCTTCCCCCACTCGGGTGGAGGTGACTCCCTGCACCTCGACACGCCTCTCACGTCCTCATCGTGTCCCTGTGACCACGAGGCCCGTGTCCTCTGTGCCTGCCCTTGGGTTGCCAACCTAGTAGCCAGCCTGGCTCTGCACTTTTTCCTGGCTCCAGAGCCTCAGCTCAGCCCCTCTCACACGGCACTTTTCAGAAGACGGGGCGCTGCCAGCTCAGAGGGCGCCAGCGTTGGAGGCGGAAAGGCCCCCTACAAGCCTGAGCTCCGCCCTTCACCAGCTGCAAGGGGGGGATGGCCTCACAGACCCCACGAGGCTGGGGCGAGGGTGAAGGCCAGGGCAGACAGAGGTGAGGGGCTGGCCGTGGTCATGACGGCAACGTCGGCTGTGGCTCGTCTGATCCGCACTCAGTGCTTTATGTACACGCAGGCATTCTCTTATGGGTCGTCTCTACAAGGCTGTGACAATGTGCCACCCCGTTTGGTAGATCGGGGCCTGAGGCTGAGCCGGGTAAGCCACTTACGCAAGAGCACACAGTGGCCCGTGTGCGGAGGAACACCTGGGTGGGTCTGCCTCCAAAGCCCGGGCCCCGGCCCCAAGCGGACCTGCTTCTCTGTGTGTGGCCACAGCCTTCCCTGGCTGGGACAGGCCCACCCCACGGGCCCTATAGCCTCGCCAAGCCCCACCGCCCCTCTGCCGGGGGGTCAACACTTGCCGGGCGGTCGACAATAGCTCCCTCACTGGAATATTATATTAGAAGGGATTTTCAGACCATTTGGCCAAAGTCAGTCAAGTCTGCACTCCTGGGACTGCTTCTATAGGCTCGTCTCATGGCGCTTTGTAAATTCAGGTCGGGGCCTGTCTCTGCACACGTAGTACATGTTGGCATAGATGCCAGGGTGGGCTGGTGGCCTCTCTGTCTCCCCATCACCCAGGCCAGGGGTTTCCAGCTGGGTCCCGAACACAGCTCAGACAGGACATAGCGGGGTCTCAGGGGCTCAGAGGGGCGGGCACCTCCAAGGCCAGACTGGAAATGCCACCTTCCCATGGTGAAAACATGAGAGAGAGAGAGAGAGAGAGAGAGAGAGGGTTAATCCTCTCGAGGCTCTTAAAGGAGCCAGTCCCAGTAGCCCGGGGAGGGGGTTGGTCCTGCTCCGGCCCACAGAGAAGGGCTCAGAAGCGCTCCCCAGCTGGGAGGTGGGGCTGGGGGCCTGGCCACAACCTGGTCCCTTGGGGCAGCTCAGGTCAGAGCTGCAGCTGGGCTCTCCTGTCCCTTCTCTGTCCCTCTCCACCGGCAAACCCAAAGCGGGCTGACCCCGGGGCCAAGGAGGGGCGGAGGCCCGATGGCCCCACCGCTGCCCAGCCCCAAGGCTCCTCTCCCAGCTGGCCCCCGACACTTCCAGGCGTGTGCTCTTCGTGTGTTTTCCTGTGCACGTGAGTGAGTGTCTGGGGAAGCGGGAGGCTGCGAGCTCTCTGGTGGGCAGTGGCCTGGGGCGGTCCCTGGGACCTGGGTCACCCCCCCATTCACCCCTGACCCCCTGAGGTGTCCTTTTCAAGCACTGGAGCCCTTTCAGGAACTACACACAGAAGGAAGGAGCCGCTCCCACTTCCCAGATACATCTAGGGACACCTCCAGGGAGGGTGGAGGCCACAGGTGCTGAGCAGGGGGCTCCGTGGGAGACAGGTCCCACCCTGTGTGGGAGGGATGAGGACGCGGATGTCAGCCTTAGATGAACCCGGTAGAATGTTCTGGAAGGGCCTGGCAGGGAGCGTCAGCCCTGCAAGTGGGTTCAGGGCGGCTTGGTTTCATGAGCTCTTTCCTGCCGGGAAAGTCCCACTGGGGAGTCCGGCCCCGGACAACGGAGGCAGCCCTC
This sequence comes from Acinonyx jubatus, assembly GCF_027475565.1. Taxonomy (NCBI): domain Eukaryota; kingdom Metazoa; phylum Chordata; class Mammalia; order Carnivora; family Felidae; genus Acinonyx; species Acinonyx jubatus. The sequence goes on from NC_069394.1 coordinate 2,871,806, forward strand.
CCCTGCCCAGGCTGGGGTCCTCTCCGCTGCCGGGCAGGGGGCTGCAGGCAGGGGGGTGTATCTGCCCCCACCTTTTAGACCTTCTTTTGTTGCCCTGACCCCCCAGGATGGGGGACGTGGGAATCCAGGGGTACCCTTGCAACTCACCACCCCCCCCAGAACTTGCCCACAGCCTTCAGCTGGGGCATTTCAGACCGGCCCTCACCGTTCCCCTGCTCCTCTTCCGGCCACGAGTCCCACTGGACTGGCCACTCCTGGTGCTGACCTGGGCCTTGGTGCCTGACCTTGGGTCAGTGCCACCACCGCGTTCCTCAGACAGGAGAACCGGCTTCCGCCCTCCCAGGCAGCTCCCAGGGCATATGGCATGCGCTCAGGGCCCCCTCTGCCTCATGCCACCCCTCACCCTGGCACCAGACTGGGGACTGATGAGTCGGGGGCCAGCCCAGCCTCCTGCATGAGCCCTGGGCACCGGTTTGTGAGTTTGAGCCCCGCGTCGTGTCTGTGCTGACAGCTCGGAGCCTGGAGCCTGCTTCGGATTCTGTGTCTCCCTCTCTCTCTGCCCCTCCCCAACTTGCACTCTGTCTCTCTCTCAAAAAATAAATAAACACTTAAAAAAATGTTTAAAGCTGCTTTACAAATAAAGGACAGAGCGCTGCTGGTGGGTCGCACGCGCCCCTCCCGACAGAGGCGGCACTTAACTGGACCCTGTCCCCGGACTCCCCTCTCGGTACGGCAGCCCCGTGTGGTTCTGGGAAGGCGAAGGCGGCCCTCTGGCCCAGAACTGCGGTGGCACCCACCCCACCTCCTCTCTGACCTCCCCACCGCCCCCCCTCCCCGGTCCCTCACTCCCCTGCCCCAGCCACCCCGGCCTCAGGCTCTTCCTCGAGCCCACCAGGCGTGCTCCCACCTTGGGACTTTGCACATGCTATTCCCTCTGCCCAGAACCTGCAAGCCTCCCTCCCTCTCCTCCTCTGTCTTTATTCAAAGTCACCTGCTCAGTGGGGTCCTGCAGGGCCACCCGATCTAAAATTTCAACCTCCTCCATCACACACAGTTCATCTGCCCCTTCCCGGCCCTGGTTTTCGTCCCCTGCCCTGGAGCTCCCCGGCCACCATCTCATATCTTGTTTGTGGCCTGGCTCCCTGTCCAGAAGCTCCCAGGGCAGGAATTCGGGTCCTTGTTCACAGCTGGGTCCCCGGCACCCCAGCGCGGGGACCACACTCCACCCTCAGGGAGAGTTTTCAGGAAGGTGGCTGAAGGCGTCTCCTTGAATCTCAAACTGCCCCAGGGCTGCCCCAGGCGTGTGCCCGGCAGCTGACCGAACCGGGTGCACCAGGACTGAAATGCAGACTTGCTTTGGCCAGAGAAAGTCCTCCGGCAGGGAGATGGTGTGGCGGGGGTGGGGGACCACAGGCACGAGACGTCCCCGCCACATCGTGGCTTCTGCAGAACAGACGAGAGCCGTGCCGGCTGTCACAGCGCGGCCACCCTTGCTCTGCCGCTATTGACTCCAGGCCACCTGCAGGGGATCGGTCAGGGGCCTTATTCTTCATGGTGAAAAATATATGCATTTAGAATCAGCCGGTTGGACTCGGTTTCCATGACTCTAAATTTGGCAACATCCAAAGCATCGCAGGCTGGAGCCAGTCGAACACAGGCCTCTCTCTCTCCGTCAGGACGCTGGCCTTGGCCCTGTGATGTCGCAGGGCATCCTCCCAGCCCGGGCACCCCGACAGGACAGGGCGTGCTCTTCTCTCTTCTTCCCTCGCCCTCCGCGGCCGGGGGAAAGCAGTGAGGACACAGCGCTCAAGCTCGCTGCTCCTGGGGCTCCCTCCCAAGCACGTCCGGGTTGCCGCAGGTGGGTGACACACAGCAGGTGTGTGTGACGCCCTCAGCACCGCCTTCCGGCCAAAGCATGTGCTTTGGCGTGGGGGGCAGTGTGGTCCCATCTTGGTGAAAAGAGCGTCATTTAAAAAAAATCTATTTGTTTCTGATTGTCAGTTCCTTGTATTTGATTACAGATTACGGTTAATAGAGCACCTTATGAACCATGAGGTTGAAGAGGGTACGTAGGAGACTGCTGGTCTCCCAATATCCATCAACCCCTTCTTCCTTATTAACAGAACCGTCACATTGCTGGGGATGGTGATACATCCAGCTGAAAAAATGATATTTCCCAGCCTTCCTTGGAAAGAGGAGTGAGCGAGGAGCCGTGCGTGAGCCTTCTAGGAAAGTCTGAATGCACGACCCTCCTCCTTATTTCTCCTTCCTGTTCCCCGGAGCTAGGATGTGATGGCTGGATCTCTAGCAGCCACTTTATACAAGGTGATAGGAAGGCAGAGAAGAAGATGAGCAGAAAGATCAAACCGTGTAGTTCCAGATTTTTCTAACATGAGAGAGAAACAAATTTTTATCTTGCGTAAACTGCTGTCATTAGAGGTTTTCGGTCATCCGTCGCCTAGTCTTAGTGGCTCTACAGGTATAATCCTAACCTTCATTACATAGAAAGCAGCACTGAGCACCTACCACGGGCTGGTCCCCAAGTTGGGACTTCTACATACACTGCCTCGGGAGTTCTCACAGTGGCTCTGTGAGGCAGGTGTCATTGCCCCTTGCGTCGGGGAGGAGACTGAGATCAGAGAGAGAAAATGACTTGCCAAAATGGATAGCCAAGGCAGAACGGAAGCCGTCCTGACCATGGTGTCCCTCCTGTTCCAGCCTAAACACTTAATGGCGGAGTTGGAGGCATCTGGAAACAATAGTGAGAAAGCTATTTGGGGGTGAGCAGAGTTTCCTGACCCCTCCCTCCCCAACCACTGTATTGAGGGCTTCTCTGTTCACAGCGGTCAGTCATCTGAACCATCGGGGACTGAGTTTCCTCGCCCTTGAAGCGGGTGGGGTAGGGTGGGGCTGGGCTCAGCAATCAAAACCCCTCCCCACTCTCCCCTCTGGGATTCTAGCACTGTCCCCTCTCGGACTTGCACCCGTTTTGTCTGTTTTTGACCCTCCCCGTCCCACAAAGGGGGCAACCCCAGAAGAGCTAACTGAGCCCCTGTCCAGGCTGGGAGGGAACCTTTCCTGTAGTTTGAGAACCTTCTGTCAGGCGCGAGGGCCGTGGAAGCGAAAGAGGAAGTGTCCGTCTGTTTACCTCCCTCTGGTGACCTCATGCTTCCTTGCTTTGTGCAGAACTGGGTGTCGGGCGGCCCGCCCATCCCCTGAGAGCTCCTCGCTCAGCCCTGCTCAGGAAGGGGCACATCCCGGCCCCTGGCCAGCCCTCCTGCAGACAGGAAACGCTTGTGTGGGGCTGGTCCCTTCAGAGGGTTCTCTTTGCTCTGTAAAGGCGATCTGGCTGCCGCTGGGGAGGACTCACTCCTTGAGGTCCGTCAGGTCCTGTCGATCCGCGTATCCCAGGGTGGACCCCAGGGCAGTGGGAGGAGCCGGGCTGGAGGGAACCGCAGGTGACTCTGGGAGGCCTCTCAGGGCTCAGGAACCCCAGAAGGGACAGGTTCTAGCCCCAGCTTTGCATTGAGAAGCCGAATGACCCAGGGCAAGCCACCTGCTTCTAGGAGCTGCATTTCTCATCAGGAAGGTGGGAATCAGATGGCCCCTGGGCCCTATGTTGGTCCCGGGGCACCACTGGCCGACGACACAGCTTGGAGCAGCTCAAGGCCTTGGTTTCTCCGTCTGTCAAACGAACAGATCGAAACGGCTTGGACCAGAGAGAAAACTGGGCAGCACGGACTTCAAGTTCCTGCTAAAACCCAGAGCGTGCTTGCTGAGTCCGTGATAAATAACTACACGTCCACACTGGTCTGCACACAGTAGGCGCAAGTCAACACAGGCATGCCAGGCCACTTTGCAGGGGACACAGCAGCGGAGACGCTAGGTGCTGAGTCGGGCATTCACAGCCTCACCCACCCACCTCACTACGTGCCAGGCCCCGGCAGGTGCCGGAGTTACGGCCACCAACGAGAGGGGCGCAACCTCCTCTCTTTTGGACCTTACGTTCTGGCAGGTGGAGGCCAAACCTAAAACAAAGGCATCAATGAAATCATCTCAGTGTGCGTCAAAGGCTTGATGCGGGGGAAGCGGCCAAGGGAGCTGAAGCTTAGTTGATAAGAGGGGCTGGTTAGCGAAGATCTGGGGAGGGCACTGTGGGAGGACAGACTGCTGGGGCAGAGCCCCTGATGGGACCCATCGGTCGTGTCCAGTGTGGCTGGAGAGTGCACGGAGCAGGAAGAGAGGAGGCTGTGGGCTGGGCCAGATGAGGCAAGGCCTTCCTCGTCAGGGTGGAGAGGCTGACTTCACTCTGAGTGTAATCGGCAAAAATCAGCGGTTTTCAACCAGGGAGCAACGTGGGTTGGGACACGGCCTCTGCTGTTCAGTAGCTCTGCACCAGGCTCTCCTTACCGTCTCTGTGCCTCAGTGTCCCCTTCTGGAGGACGGGACCCCTATTACTACCTACTTCCCCTGGTTTTGGTGAGCGTCTCCAGGGACGAGGCTGGCTGTACGTGCACACAGTACCAAGCAGCGTACGTGCTCAGGAAATGTCAACGTGAGGGTTTTTCTTTTCTGTTTTGTTTTGTTTTAAGTTTATTTCTTTATTTTTGAGAGAGCAAGCAAGCAGGGGAGGAGCAGAGAGAGAGAGAGAGAGAGAGAGAGAGAATCCTAAGCAGGCTCCACGTTGCCCGTGCAGAATCTGCCGCAGGAGCTCGAACCCACGAACCCTGAGATCATGACCGGAGCCAAAGGCAGAAGCTTAACTGACTGAGCCACCCAGGCGCCCCCAACATGGTGGTTTTTATTTACGTATTTGTTTTATTTTTTAAGGATTTAAAAAAAAATTTTTTTTAAGGTTTATTTATTTTTCAGAGACAGAGAGAGACAGAGTGTGAGCAGGGGAGGGTCAGAGAGAGAGGGAGACACAGAATCCGAAGCAGGCTCCGGGCTCCGAGCTGTCAGCACAGAGCCCGACGCGGGGCTCAAACTCACGGACCGCGAGATCATGACCTGAGCCGAAGTCGGACGCCCAACCGACGGAGCCACCCAGGCGCCCCCAACACGGTGGTTTTTAAACATGACTTAAAAGCTTTGACACTCATCCCACAAGAGCAGGGGTCTGTGTCCTATCCCCGCCAGTCTGTTTGTTGAGTGGGTGAGTGTGCAGCAGAGGCCTTGGGGGCTGGGTCACAAAAGCCTGAGTACCTTCTGTCTGGTGCCCGAATAGGGCTGCTCTCCAGATGCTTCCCCCTGGTACGCTCCCTCCTGAAATGTGGGCGCCGTGTGGCGAGGAAGCGAGGTCCCTGGTGAGGCCACACGACAGACTCCCGCGGCCAGTCTCAGCTGAGCCCCTGCTGGCAGTCGCTCTGGCGTGTGAGTGAAGAAGCCCGAGGGCGACTCCAGCCTCCAGCTGCTGAACTGGCCCCGTCAGGCGAGTCCCCCCAGCTGAGGCCGCAGCTGAGGCCAGAGACAAGCTGAACCCTCCCAGCCCCGTCCAGAGTCTCCGAGCACAGCAGCGTGTTGGCAAGTTCTGGGGGTTGGCACACAGCCACAGATAATGGGGACAGTCTGCCACCGTTGTGACGGCGGCCGTGCCCACCGCCCTTCTCCTGTTCTACACTGTCCTCACATCTCAGGACACCCTGGGGACTTGTCTTATCTCCAGCATCCAATTTGGGTCTTTAACCATAGATAATACAGATTTGTGGCTGGAGAACTTGTTTTTTTTTTTTATTTTTTATTTTTATTATCTTTAAAAAATATTTATCTATGTCTTTATTTTTAAAGTTTATTTATTCTGAGAGAGACAGAGCCAGAGCGAGTGGGGAAGGGGGCAGGGAGAGGGAGAGAGAAAGGATCCCGGTCAGGCTCCTTACTGCCAGCGCAGAGCCCGACATGGGGCTCGAACTCGTGAAACTGTGCGATCGTGACCTGAGCCGAAGCCAAGAGTCGGATGCTTAACCGACTGAACCACCCAGGTGCCCTGAGAACCTGCTTTTTATTTTATTTTATTAATTTTTTTAAAATTTTTTAAATTTTTTCATGTTTATTTTTGAGAGAGACAGAGACAGAATGCGAGTGGGTTAGGGGCAGAGAGAGAGGGAGACACAGAGTCTGAAGCAGCCCCCAGGCTCTGAGCTGTCAGCACAGAGCCCGACGCAGGGCTCAAACTCATGAGCTGTGAGATCATGACCTGAGCTGAAGTCGGATGCTCAACCGACGGAGCCAGCAAGGTGCCCCAATGTTTATTTCTTTTTGAGAGAGAGAGAAAGAGCGTGAGCAGGGGAGGTGCAGAGAGAGAGGGAGACACAGAATCCGAAGCAGGCTCCAAGCTCCAAGTTGTCAGCACACAGCCTGACATGGGGCTCGAACTCACAGACGGTGAGATCATGACCTGAGCTGAACTTGGACGCCCAACCAACTGAGCCACCCAGGCGCCCCAGAACCTGCTTTTTAAAAAGGAGAATTCTTTGCTTCAAATGAAAGCTTAGGCAAATGGAAGTGGAATGAGGGTGATGAGCTCAGAGTGACCCTCCCCTGCGGCCCCCCACCTCCTGCCACGGCGGCCCCCGGGGCAGTCCGGGAACTAATGACTAACCAAAGGACATTCGTGGGACGTAGTAGGGGCATAACAATGATTCAGTAGTCTCATCCTCCGCAGGAATCAGGACATGTGAGCGCTGGTCTGGCTCTGTCCGCCTGGTATACCTCAGTTTCCCCATCAGGGAAATGAGGGGCCTGAGCTCAGTGCTCTGAGGCTGCGCAGGCGGGACCTGCTGGAGGTGTGGCGGCCAGGGTCAGGGATGCTGCTCTGGCCAACCTCTGCTTGACTGCAGGCCGGGCATTTCCCTCTCCAGCGTGGGGTTCCTCCTCCGTCTGGAGGTCAAGGGTGGAGTCACATGCTCTGACACCAGGGGGGCGTCTGTGACCATCCTGCCTCCTGCCTCTGGCCACAGCCAGGGTCATGGGGCGCCCAGCCACGACTCTGGGCAGGCCTGGAGGAGGAGGAGGAGGAGGGCCCAAGGTCGGGCCGGAAACAGATTCCTGCGGGGTCTGGACCAGTGGCCACTCTGGTCTCTCACAGGCCCAACATCCAAAGAAAGGAGAGGAGGACCTACAAGTAGGGAAATTCTGGGTTTTTATTCATTTCTATTTTGTTATGGTTCTCTAAACCCGTGGTTCGCAACTGGGGAAGTTTTGTCCCCACGGGATATTTGGTAATTTCTGGAAACGTTTTGATGTCACAACGGCAGGAGGCAGTGCCACTGGCACCTAGTGGGTAGAGACCACGGGTGCTGCTGAGGCCCTGACACGTACAGACCAGTCCCCGCAACGAAGGATCCTCCGCCCCAAACCTCGATAGTGTCAAGGTTGAGAAGCCTTGGTCTTAACCAAATCTCACATCCCCCCACATCTCACCTCCTCCAGGAAGCCTTCCTTGGTCTGCTGTCCTTAATTATTCCTATTGGCCTTTAATCAGGTTTTCCAATGTTCTCAGTTGTAGCAATAGCGACACAACTTTCCCATAAGGGGAACGGCGTCCACCATCTTAAAAATCATCTTTTATTTGTTCACTTTTGTGTTGTAAGGTAAAACACATCTACAGAGCACATAGCATACGCACAGCTTAGTGAAGTGTCATAAACCGAACCCCCTTTGACTATCCTCCAGGCCCAGAAAGAAAACTTTGTTGCCCCCGGAGCCTCTCAAGTTGGCTCATGACAGTCATGGTCCTACCTGCCCTTCATCAACCACTATCCTCTATGGAAACGTCTTCACTGTGGGTTTTGTTTTATAGTTTGGTCTCCCATTAGCCGTCTCTAGACAGGATTGTTTTAAAGTTTATTTATTTATTTTGAGAGAGGGAGAAAGAGCGTGAGCAGGGGAGGGGCAGAGAGACAGAGAGCGAGCGAGAGTGAGAGAGGCAGAGAGAGAATCGATCCCAAGCAGGCTCCACCCTGCCAGGGTGGAGCTCAACACGGGGCTTGAACTCATGAGCCGTGAGATCACGACCTGAGCCGAGATTAAGAGTCGGACGCTTAAGCGACTAGGCGCCCTGGACAAGAGAGTTTAATTGCGCCCTTTTGAAATACTTGCGTCTTTCAGTTGTCGGTTGGGAGACAGTGAATTGGCCTGAACGTCCCCCTCCACAGGTGACCAGTCAGGGGTTTGTTTAATCGCTACGAACCACGGATGCGGACGTGGTTAAAAGTTTTGCTCGGTTGCAGGTACTGTCCTTGTTCAAGCTGGAATTGCCCACCTCTGGCCAGTGGACAGCTCTGCAAGTTGGATCCAGAGAACTTTCGACCTGACCCTGGTCTGTGACAGCTTTCTTGCCCTCTGGTGGGTCAAGGTATTCCAGGCCCACCGGGTATACTTCCGCCCCAGACCTGGAATCGGCTATTTCTCAGAAAGTCCTGGTTTATTTTGGTAGGAAATTGTACTTCAAGACCACACTGTGGACTCCAGGGACGCTCCTTTCTTTCTTTTTCTTTCTTTCTTTCTTTCTTTCTTTCTTTCTTTCTTTCGATGTTTATTTTTGAGAGAGAGAGAGAGAGAGAGAGAGCATGAGCAGGGGAGGGGCAGAGAGCGAGGGAGACACAGAATCTGAAGCGGGCTCCAGGCTCTGAGCCGTCAGCCCAGAGCCCCATGGGGGACTTGAACTCATGAACCACAAGATCATCAGCTGAGCTGAAGTCAGATGCTTTACCGACTGAGCCCCCCAGGCACCCTGATACACCAGTATTTCTTAACTATGAAGTGCTTCATGAGTTCAAACTGATACTTCCAATCCCAAATCCAAGCCTACAGTATTTTGACTTTAAAGTCTTGTCTTACACCTGCTACCCCTTTTCTCCCACATCCAGAATTCAGGCTGCGAGGATCCAGGGGATAATGAAATCACAGCATCTCGTGTTACTGCCACAGGTGTGGCCACGGAGACAACCCGCTGTCTCAGGCTCTCTCCCTCTTCGCTCCCGTGTCCGAGTTTCACCTGCACCTACTGTCCTCGGTCCTCATGGTGTCCCTTGCTTAGCCTTGATTCTAGAGCTGACCTTCCCTCATGACTTTGCCTGGTTGCCTGCAGCTCTTTCTCTAGACGATTCTTCAGAACCCTCAGACCCCAGGAGTAACAGTCCCTGACTGCTGCTGGCATGTGTGTTTCCTGCTGGACGGTCTGTTCTGCTGGAGGCTCGGCATTCGGCTCACATCTGCTTCGTCGAGTCTCTTAAATGTGCTTCCCCACTTTTCTTCTGCAGAACGCGTTGCCACAGAAGAGTCTGAAGACAATCGAATTATTCCTGTAGGTCCCTTGCTCTTTTTACCTAAATTCCTGGAGGATTTTTTCCTTTTTTTTTTTTTAATTTTTTTTTCAACTTTTTTTATTTATTTTTGGGACAGAGAGAGACAGAGCATGAACGGGGGAGGGGCAGAGAGAGAGGGAGACACAGAATCGGAAACAGGCTCTAGGCTCCGAGCCATCAGCCCAGAGCCCGACGCGGGGCTCGAACTCACGGACTGCGAGATCGTGACCTGGCTGAAGTCGGACGCTCAACCGACTGTGCCACCCAGGCGCCCCCTTTTTTTTTTTTTTTTTAAAGATTGATGATTTTACTAGAATGTGTCTTAGTGTTGGTTATTCTGGGTCGGTATTCTCAAGGGGCCCCTGGGTGGCTCAGTCGGTTAACTGTCTGACTCTTGATTTCGGCTCAGGTCACGATCTCGAGGTTCGTGAGTTCGAGCCCCGTGCTGGGCTCTGCACCCACGTCACGGAACCTGCTTGGGATTCTCTCTCTCTCCCTCTCTCTCTGCCCCTGCCCTGCTCGTGCTCTCTTCTCAAATAACCACTAAAAAATACGTATTTTCAAACACACGGTGCTCTCTCTTGACCCCCTTCTTGCAGGGGTGCCTGTTACCCACATGCTGTGTCTTCTCTGTCAGCTGACCTTGGGGCTGTGAGGGTTCAGCCTTCTCTGGTTCTCTGGAACGCTTTTCACCTGTGTCTTTGTTTCTTTTTGATTTTAAGAACGTTCCTCCCGTTCGCCGTTTTATTTCTCGTAAGGCTTTATCCCCTGTGCTCTTTCTAGTTTAGACTTTATTTCTGAAATTGCTTTTTCCCTTCGTTTTAAATCTTTCCTGAGTGTTGTCTCCTTGGCTTTTCATTTCTGCTTGGCACTGCTCTGTTCCTGGCTTTTACCGTGTCTTTAACAGCTCACTCTGCAATGCACGGTAGGTTATCTTTCTCCGTTTTCGCTTCCTGTGGGTCACTTCCGGGTCCTGAACACTGGTAGGTCACAACTTGGATCTGGTTTGCGGTTTGTCTTCCTAGAAGGCTTTCATTGTCTACCTGGGGTGTTGGTGTTCCTTTCATTCTCTCTTTTTAAATAATAACTCCGCATGGAATTTTATGTCAGTGTTTTCCTGTGGCTCCTATTTGGGCGCGATGAGTTGGTTTCTGAGCTTTTAGGTGTCGTGGTCCCGGGCGGCTTCTCTAATTCTCCTCGAGCCAGAGACGTACCTGGTTTGGTGTCTGAACGTGGGGCTCCACAGGACTCGGCCCTCACACCTCCCTTGCAGCCCCTCGCACTTGCCTGCTTTTGGATGGCGAGACCCCGCAGGGCCAAGGCTGTGCGTGCTCCCCAGTGCGTTCCTGCGGCCACTTGAGGGCCGTCCCGTTCTCGGGTCCCTCAGCTGCCCGGCTGCACCTTCCTTTCCGCCCCCGTAGGTGTAGACACCTGACGTGCAGGTCTAGGGTCCTTTGGAAAGGCCCGGCCGGCCTGCGCACCTCCAGGCCGAGCCCCACCCTACAGGAGGGGTGAAGTGATGACCTCCAGGGGGGCTTAGGTAAAGCGAGACCAGAGGGGCCTGAGCCCCCTTTCCCGGGTAAAACCTGAAAACGCTAAATGTATCCCCGCTTGCTTCTATGTTGGGGTTCGTGGAGACATCTTTAGCTGAGTCTTGTCACAAATGCTGTTCTTTGGTTTTGCCCTCTACTCGTCCTTTTTGTAACGTGGGGATCCGGAGATATTTAAAATTAGCTACCCCGAAACTTTACAAGTCCTTCTGTTTCTCTGCCTGTCTCATCGGTTCCTCCCAGTAACCCAGACGCAGGGAGCAGCATCCCACGTGACAGGCCAGAGGGTGAAGCAGCCTGCCCTCCGCCCTCACCTGGCAGGTGGCTGGAGACGATGTCATGGGCCATGAGAGCACCTGGCACTGCACCTGATGCCTAGTGAGCCATCAGGCTTCCCTCACTCGCTGAGTACCTACTATGTGCCAGGCTCCTCGCGAGGATGGGGTGGGCACCTCATTCTCTGGGCATCTCGGGCTGGGACCCCCCCCCCCCCGCACCTGCTGATTCTGCACCCAGACACCTGGCTGACCAGCCACGGCCCCCAGGTGGGGCCACACCACCACTCCCTGGACGACAAAATACGGTGTGGTCTCTACCTTCTCCCACACCCATCCAATGTCCATACAGCTAGAGCCCTCTGCATGCCTGACAGGACCAGGGCCAGAACGAGCCCCTTGATGGGACATTCTGGAGCCTCTGGCCCTTCTTCATCTCTGTCTCTCTGGCCGTATCAGAGCAGTTCTGTGTGTGGGCTGATGTTCATGAGATAGCAACCACTTTGGGTTTCCCCTAGACTTCCGGCCACCTGCAGCACCTCCCGGATCCAGCCACAGCCTGGGCGAGTGTTCAGAGCTCCTGGCCCCGGGGACGGGTGATGGAGCGATTCACAGAGCAGGCTCCGCACGCCTCCACGCTCTGCAGGAACACATGGACGGGACGCACCTGCCCGCCACCCCCCAAGTCTGCCTCTAACAGAGGGAGGGCCGGCCCACTTCTGTCCCCAGCTGAGTCCCCTGTGACGGTGGGGTGGGGATGATGAAACCCCAGAAAATTCAGGGGGAACTGAGGACAGGGGGAACTGAAGCCCTTTCCTGCACCTTGGCTCCAGGCCCGAGGCAGCTCAGAGTGTGACGGAGCATGGTCTCCGCGGGCACGGCCGTGGGCAGACCCACGGGGCACTCAGCTATTCTCTGTAGGGACCAACGCCCAGGGTGACAGAAATGAGGTCAGTTCAGCAGTGTCAGGGCGGATGGATGACAGCTCCGAGGGTTAGAGAGCCCACGCCCATTCCCCACAGCCTGGAGCCCAGCACAGAGGGGCAGCCGTAGGGGACCAGGCCTAAACCAACCCCCGGGAACCAACTGGCCACAAACCACGCTGCATGGAGCCCCGGATCATGTGCAGCGCCTGGCCCTTAGCAGGAGCCGATCCCATTTGTGGGGCCGGAAATCCCGCGGAAACTAACAAGATACTCTGACAGATCAAGAAGCAGGGTATCGTGGTCCGGTCACCCAGCAAGACTGTGGTGATGCCGGGGTCTGACCTGGGGTTCTCTGAGCCTGGACCCAGCCTGCTACCTTTTCTCACGTGCCCCCGAGTGGGCCTCCAGCGCCAGCTGTCAGCTGGTCCAGATGTGGCAACATGGCCTGGACAGGCCACAGGGGCCCCGCGGCCAAGAGAAGGTGCGGCTGCTCCCAGGGAGGCCTGGGGCCTTGCTGGGGCAGGGAGGGGAAGCGAGTCCCAGGTGGGTGCTGCGTGGCTCAGCAACGCAGAGTGTTCTGGAGGGAAGGACCTCCCACCCTGTCCCTGTCCCCCTCTCCCTCATCCCTGTCCCTGGAAGGCCCCTGCCCCTCCACCCCCAACCCGCCCCTGGAAGAGGAAAAGCCTCACAAACCGGTTCCCCAGGGTCTGGCCTGGCCCTGGGCCCCAGCCGTCCCCCTGCCTGGGTTGGGTTTGACTTCCTGATGGTGGGGGTGGGGCTACCTGGGCCCCTCCCACTCTCAATTCAAGCCCCTGCAGACCACCAGGGGCTGCTCGTTGGTTCACCAAATCCTGATTGTGCACCTGCAAGGCGCAGGCTCTGGTCCGGGTGGGGGTGTGTGTAGGGAGCTGAGGCGCACCCCTGCCTTTGTGGGGCTGAGGTCCGGGGTGGAGACGGCAACGGGCAAGATGAGGCACTAACAGCCGCAGCTGAGTGGCAGGTGCTGTTCTAAGCGGTCTATTTATTACAAGGCAGGTGACGGGCAGGTGCTCCTGATGTAGGCACATTATTGTCTCTGTAGATGAGCGTCTGAGGCCCAGAAAAGTGTCATAGCTTCCCAGGGTCTCACGGCCAGGACGTGGCTGCCGTGGACCGCATGCTTGTGTCATCCCCAAACCGTGGCGACACCGTAACCCCCAGGGGGGTAGTGTAAGGAGGTGGGGCGTTGGCAGGTCATCGGGTCAGGAGGGCGGAGCACAGAGAGAAGCCTGTGGACCAGGAAGAGGGCCCTCGGCCAGAACCCCACCCTGCTCTCAGACTCCCCGCCTCCAGACCGAGGACAAATGTCTGGTTTAAGTCCCCTCCCTCTGTCTGTGGCGCTCATTACAGCAGCCCAAGCTGGCCGAGCAGGGGCCTCCCGAACCCCAAGTCCGTGGCAAATACAGAAAATAAATAGTATGTTGGGTGATGTATCTCAGGGTGCGGGTGTGAGTGTGTCCCCGTGTGCCCTGCGCACGCCCGTGTCTGGGCATGTTGGGGGAGGTTGGCGCCCGTCTCGCGGCCGGCACCGGCCCTCCGTGGAAGCTCCCACTTGACCCAGCTTGCGCCGCGGGCTTTCCCAGGCACGCGAGGCCACCTCTGTCTCCTCTGTCTTCACTCCCCTTTCTGTGCCCGGGGCCCGGCTCAGGGCCTCAGCTGGGGAGTCCAGCCCTGCCAGTGAGGAAAGTGGTGAGGAGGAGGCCAGCAGTGGGACTCCCGCTGGGTGCCGTGCCAGGGCCTTCGGGGCATCTCCCCCAATCCTCCCAAACCAGGAAACCTCCTTGTGCCCACGTGACAGACCAGGGGTCTGAGGCCAGCGGAAGCAGAGTTACAGGACCAGGGTCCCAGAGAACAGCCTCCCTGCACCGTGTCCCCTGCCACCAGACCTGGGGGTGGCTTGCCCTGGGGCACACGGACCTGGGAGCCAGTCTCCTCTCTGCTGCAGCCCAGGAGGATGGGCCCATTCGTTCGTTCACCATGCATTCATTCTCTAGATGAGGTGGTAGGTGGTGCCCTGAGCCCAGAGGAGTGGCAACCCCAGGGGCAGGAGCCACGCTTCGCTCTCGGTCTGCTCCTGCACTGAGGGAGGGACAAGAACACTCCCCTTGACAGGGGGCCGTGAGATTAGGGCCAGCCCCTCCGCCTGGAGCACATGCTGCCTCCTTAGATGCCCCTCCCCTCCCGCCCTCCACATCCTGGTCCCCAGGGCCATCCCTCCCCACCCCCACCTGTGGGAGGATGAGGACGCCTGAGCAAGCAGACAGACATCGTCGCTGGAAGACCCCAGGGGTGGAGCCAGGGCCCCATCACCCACCCGGCGGACTCACCCTGGCAGCTGGGCCGTGGCTCCCACCAGACGGGGTTGCACCTGGGTGGGCTTGGCGGGGAAATCTGCCATGTGGGAGGCCCTCCCTGCTCGTGTAAATGGCATGCATGGGGAGGTGCCCGGAAGCCTGCCGTTTGGAGATACCCCAGTGTAGACAGGTGCGCCATGACTGGCTGTCGGGGGGGTGAATAGATGAGAGGTGCTTGGGTACTGAGCCCCTCTGCACGCTCACGTGTTTGTGCTGTTCCCGCCCTTGGCACATAGTAGCTGCTCCGTAAGGATGTACTAAGCGAGTAAGTAACAAAGGATTTGTTCTGCTTGGTGGCACTGGGATTCCAGGGGGTTCTTCTTTCTTTTTCGCCTATTAAAAACAATTTTTTTTTTTTGCAACAATTACACAGACTTTTCAACGTGAGAAAAAAAAACCCACAGTGATTTCAAAACTTTGTCGCTGTACATCTGGCCACAGGGACGGGAAGGGGCTTTTGGGCAAAAGCAGCTTGCAAGTCCCCTAGGGTCACAATGACCAATGTGACATCTGCATGTGGCCGAGCTGTGGAATAGCCTGGAAAGAACAGCGCCGTGGGGAGCCAGGAGAGCAGTCCTTCCTTTGCTCGTGTCCAAAGACAGGGCTGTGGGGAGCGAGGGACGTAGGGCTCCAGAGCAGCTCCCTTCACTCCCAGGGCCTCAGTTTTTCCACCCGTGAGATGGGCTGATGGCAGAGCCCTCTGTCTCTGATGAGAAGGGACGGTTGCCATCCCCCCCCGCCCCCGCCTGGCCCCTCCCCCTCCCCCGCCACCCGCCGTGTGCTCAGGGTGGTCTCATTTCCTTCCCTTTTCCTGCCCTGCTGCTCAGGCTTCAGCAAAACTTTGCTGACACTTGTTCCTTTCTGCAAGGTCACAAGCTGTGGCACAGGCACCCAGTTCCCACATCACTGAAGCTGCCCAAGGAGGGGGACAGGGCAGGGAGGGTCCTCGACCGGGAGCAGGGCTGACCCTCAGCCCAGGGCTGGGTCTCCACTCTGCCCCTAGCAGTGGGCACTGCACCCCTCTGTAACGGGCTCTCAAGACGGCTCACTCTTCCCATGGGTGGCTGCGCCCAGGGGATCCTCGAGCCCCGGCCCAACCTCCTGCATGACCGCAGCTCTGCCCACAGCCCCTGTCCCCGCAGCCTGTCCTTCTTCTCCTGCAGGCCCAGCTGGCCCTGAGCAAAGCCAAAGCCCAAGGAAGGAGCTCAGGTCCTGTAGTGGCTGCTTCTCTTCCTTGTTGCTTGGGAGGAAGAGACGCATGAAAGGAGTAACTTAGGAGGCCTGGGGCCCATCTCTGTGTTCACCTCCTACTCTGCCCGTCCTGCTCCTCGTGGCCCGGCCCGTGCGCCTGCGGTGTCCACGGTGAGGCCTGAGCGCCGTGGACTGCTGTGTGTGGGGGTTCGGCGGGACTCCAGGGAGCACAGGGGAAGCTGCCCGCTTCTGTGGGCACTGGGGACGGGCACCTGCCCAGGGGGACGCAGCAGCCGCGGTCTGTTTGTGCACTGCTCCACTCTGCTGGCCGGAGTGAAACGCGTTTGCATGCACCACGCACGCAATACAGATTGTACGATTCGGGTGAGTCCGCACCGAAGCCGAATACTCGCATTTAAGTTCCACGATACAAAGATGCGTGACAAAATTCTACATTTTATCTTATTAGCATTATTAATTTTATCAGTACTCAGTCACCAAATCAATGATGTAAAATTTCAATTTTTAATGTTTTGCTACCGACAACGACATCAGCTAGCAAATTAAAAACACCAGAAGTCAGGGGGGTTGAAAGGGACGCGACCAGGTGCCTCTGGGAGCCCCCCACCCTGACTTTAGGCACCCCCGGGGCGGGGACAGGTGACCCCATTCCTGACATCACCCGTTCAGACCATGGCGTCTGTGCTTATTCCTTCCCAGCTCGTTCATTCACTCAGCAGCACGCAGGTCCTTGGACAGGGCTGGGAGGAGTCAAGGTGGAGGTCAAGGTGGAGGTCAAGGTGGAGGTCGGGGCCACGGGGGGCACTTCGGGAGGCCGGCAGCTCGGAAGGTGTATGGCGTGACAAGAGTTTCCGGGCGCTAGTGGGCGGCGCACACCCCTTCCCGTCCCCGTGCCTCAGTTTCCTCACGTGCAAACCAAGTGCGTCCCGCTGCTCTGACAATCCAGGCTCCAGGCGGCACCTTCCGCAAACCGGAAGCCCCGAGCCCTCCCTGCCCTTCCTACCGCGTGGTGTGTGCGCCCCCCAGCGGGAACCGGAACAAAGCGGGCCAGGCCTCCTCTCGGGAGAACAAAACCGGCTCTGCCCCTTTGTCCCTTCCAGCTTCCCTGGGGCCTTAGCGATTGCAGCCTCCACGGGGGCCACACAGCACGGGGCTCACGGTACCAAACGCGCTACCCTTCGACCCCGCCACTCGACGTCTAGGAGTTTTCTCTCAACACGTCTACGCACGCGTGTTGGAGACGGGGAGTTGATCTATGTACCAGGCTCTCCGTGGAATAAATACATGGTGTCAGATAAATACAACGGAAATAACAAATGTGCCGTCACAGGAAGTGGGCACGGTTGCCGGGCGCCGGCGGGGGGGGGGGTGGGGGGGGTGGGGTGGGCGCTCAGTCAGTTAAGCGTCAGACTCTTGGTTTTGGCTCAGGTCATGATCTGGAAGTCTGTGAGTTGGAGTCCCACAACAGGCTCTGTGTTGCGTGTGTGGGGCCTGCTTGGGATTCTCTCTCTCTCCCTCTCTCTCTGCTCCTTCCCCACACACGCTGTCTGTCTCTGTAAAAGAAATAAATAAACTTACAAAAAAAAGAGAAAAGATGTGGGGCACCTGGGTGGCTCAGGTAAGAGGTTAAGTCAGCTCAGGTCATGATCTCACGGTCTGTGGGTTCGAGCCCCGCGTCGGGCTCTGTGCTGACAGCTCGGAGCCTGGAGCCTGCTTCTCTCGCTCGCGCTCTCTCTCTCTCAAAAATAAAACGGAGTGCGCATGAATTCTCCCAGGAGCCACCGCTCTTCCTCTTCCCATAAGTGGCCTGAGGCGATCTCTGAAAATGGTTCGCTATTCACTTGACCCGGAAAATCCGACAAAATCACGCAAGTCATCAGGGCCAAATCTTCGTGTTCACTTTAAGAACACGCGGGAAACTGCCCAGGCCATCAAGGGTATGCATATCCGAAAAGCCACCAAGTATCTGAACGATGTTACTTTGCAGAAGCAACGTGTGCCATTCCAACACTGCAATGGTGGAGTTGGTAGGTGGGCCCAGGCCAAACAGTGGGGCTGGACACGGGGTCGGTGGCCCAAAAAGAATGCCGAATTTTTCCTGCACATGCTTAAAAATGCAGAGAGCAGTGCTGCACTTAGGGTTTGGATGTAGATTCTCTGGTCATTGAGCACATCCAGGTGAACAGAGCCCCCAAAATGCGGCGTAGAACTTACAGGGCTCACGGTCGGATTAGCCCATGTATGAGCTCTCCCTGCCACATTGTGACGATCCCCACGGAAAAAGAACAGGTTGTTCCTAAACCAGAAGAGGAAGTTGCACAGAAGAAAAAGATATCCCAGAAGAAACTGGAGAAGCAAAAACTTACGGCCCGGGAGTAAATTCTGCATAACATACATGCAAATAAAAGTAAAAACGGAAAAATAAATAAAAAATAAATAAAACATTTACAAACAAAAAAAGTGAGCACGTTCTTCGTGAACCCACACGGAGCGAAGGTGCTGAGCTGACACCTTGTTTGGGTCCCCAGCTGTGCTCCCTAGATGAGGGTGCCAGCAAGAGGGGTGGGTGCTGACCCTGCAGGGCCTCTGGAGGATCAGTTGCATTCCAGCCGTTCCAGGAGAGGGAAGGGAGGCCGGAGCATTCGCTCTCCTCGGCCTCCGTCTTTGGCTGAGGACCGCTCTGGGGAGAGGAGGCTCCCCCAGCTGCTTCTGAGTCTCTGCATGTGTAGACGAAACGGACTCTGGTAGCCCAAGTCAGTCCTTCAAATAAGGGCTGCCCACCCTTGGGAGGGAAAGCCCCCCAAGCCAAACTGAAAGAGGGGTGCCTGCGCACACTCACGAAGTCTGAGGAGCTGTGGGCACAGGAGGGCACCGCGCCTATGCCACCTGCTGTGATCATTAAGGACAAAAGCAAGGGCAGAGCAGTGTGCATCCACCCTCAATGTGGGCACAGGTTGCAATGGCTGTGCTGAGCGACTGTCACACTGAGTGACAGTGGCAGCTGCCTCTGCGGAGGCTCGCAGAAGCGGGGGGGAATCCGGCAAGTGACTTACTTTTCCTTGTCACCCTTCTGTACTTGTAAAAGAAAATTTTGCACCACGTACAATTTTTACCTGCTCAAAAAATAAAATGATATCAGAAACCAACCTTGCCATGTTGATGACTCAGAACACTTAACACTGTTAAGACAGCAGCACTCTCCAGGTTTGTGTATAAACACTACACAAGCTCTATCAAAATCTTAGACCAGATTAGACCTTCGCTTCCCGGAAACTGCTTTGTCTACGCGTGCAGGGAGCCAGAAGTAGCTAGGGACTCGCATCTCCCTAGAGTTACCTTCTGTGTAGAAATGGACAGCTGACCCCCAAAAGTCACACGGAAATTGAAGGGACCCAGAAAAAACCGAAACAATCTTGAAAAAAACCAAAACAACAAAGTTGGAAAACTCACACTCTTCGTTTCAAAAGTTACATGAATTATGGTAATCGGAGGCTGTGTGGCACTAAAATCAGTGAATGAATCGGTCGATGGAACAGAATTGAAGGTCCAGAAATAAGCCCTCACATTTATGGTCAATTGATGTTTGGTAAGGATGGAAAGAATAATTGTTTTCAGCAAACGGTACTGGGACAACTGGATGTCCAGATGCAAATGAACGAAATTGGACCCCTACCTCACACCATCCACAAGAAATAGCTCAAAATGAATCGAATATCTAAATGTAAGGGCAAAACTACAAAGTTCCTAGAAGAAAACACAGGGGCTAATCTTCATGATTTTGGATTAGGCAGTGGCTTCTTAAACATGACCCCAAAAGCCCAGACAACAGAAGAAAATAACAGGCAAATTGGATTTCATTAAAAGTAAAAACTTTTGGGGACGCCCGGGTGGCTCAGTCGGTCAAGTGCCTGACTTTGGCTCAGGTCATGATTTCACAGCTCGTAGGTTTGAGCCCCGTGTTGGGCTCTGTGCTGACAGCTTGGAGCCTGGAGCCTATTTCAGATTCTGTGTCTCCCCCTCTCTCTGCTCCTCCCCTGCTCTCTCTCTCTCTCTCTCTCAAAAATAAACAGTAAAAAAAGGTAAAAAAAAAAAAAGTAAAAACTTTTGTTCTTCAAAGGACACCATCAAGAAAGTGAAAAGACAGTCCTGATAAAGGACTTATATCAAGAACATATGAAGAACCCTTAAACTCAAAAATAAAAAGACAAACGATCCAATTTAACAATGGGCAAAGGTTCTTCAAAGAAGTTGTACAAATGGCGACTAGCACATGAAAAGATGCTGAACATCATTAGCCATCAGAGAAGGGCAAGTCAAAATCAAAATGAGACACAACTTGTATCGGTCAGCTCAGCTGCCTAACAAATACCCAGACCGGGGTGGGGGAGCCTAAACAGAAACTTATTTCGCACAGACCTGGAAGCTGGAAGTTCAAGATCAAGACGCTAATAGGGCTGGTTTCTGGTGAACCTTCTTGTCCTGGCGTGGAGACAGCCACTTTCTCACTGTGTCCTCACGTGGCCCTCCCCGTGTGTGTGCACCCATATGTGCCCGCACACATGCGCGCGCACACAGGTCTGCTCTCTCTCCTCTTAAAGGGACATTGCTCCTATGGGGTTAGGGCCCACACTTATGGCCTCATTTAAACTTAATTACCTCCCTATCTCCAAACACAATTGCACTGGGAGATAGGGCTTTGACATATGAATTTGGGGGGACACAGTTCAGTCCATAACCCCACTCATGCTGGCTTATTCAAAAAGACAGATGATACCAAGTGTTGTAGAAAATGTGGAGGGGTGGCCCCGTCACTTAAGTGTCCAACTCTTAATTTTGGCTCGAGTCATGATCTCACGGTCTTGAGATAGAACCCCCGCGTCAGGCCCCATGCTGAGTGCAAAGTGGCTTAACATTCTCTCTCTGTCTCTCTCTCTCTCTCTCTCTCTCTCTCTGCCTCTGCCCCTCCCCCCACTCATGCTCTTGCATGCTCTCTCTCAAAAATCAAAATAAAAATTTTTAATGTGGAGGGTTCAGAACCTACGTGCTGCCGGTGTGAGTGCCTCGCTTTGCAGTTGTATGCCTCAGGAAAAGTCAGCGTGAGATGAATTTTTGAGGGGCGCCTGGGTGGCTTCGGTTAAGTGTCCGACTTCAGCTTGGGCCACGATCTCTCGGTTCTTGAGTTCAAGTCCCATGTTGGACTTCCTGCTGACAGCTCAGAGCCCGGAGCCTGCTTCCGATTCTGTCTCCGTCTCTCTCTCTCTGCCCCTCCCCTGCTCATGCTCTGTCTCTTCCACTTTCTCGAAAATAAATAAACATTAAAAAAATTTTTTTAAAAGATGAATTTTTGAAAACCGAGGATTCTTTTTTTTTTTTTTACCATTATTGTGATAAAACACACATGACATGAAATTGACTATTTTAGCCATTTTTAAGTACATGGGTTCAACACCGTGACGTAAATTCAAACTGATGTGCAACCGTCGGCACCGTGCACCCCCAGAACTTTTCCATCTCCCCAAACCAGCACTCAGTCCCACGGATACAAAATCCGCCCCGCACTCCCCCCACCCCCACCCCCACCCCCTCCCACACGGGCTTAGCTGCTTGGCGGTCGCCTGTGGAGACCTGGTTCTAACCTCAGCTCAGCACCCGTGCACCCTGAGCCAATGGCATTGCCTTCATGAGCGTTTCCCGTCTGTGACCTGGAGCTGATGACAGCACCCACCGGGGGAGGGGCCGTCCCAAGGGTCAAATCAGATGATGCAAGGGTTGCTAAGCAAGAAGCCTGCCCTGGGGCTGCTATGATCCCGCAGGATCTCTCCAGCCTCCCAGCTGCCCCCCTTCGCCCCTGACTCTGACCCCAGGGCGCCCACGCCCCTCTGTGTCACCCCACTTACATCACCAGCATCTTCACTCAACGGCTCCCTCTCCTTGGGCTCCCCCCAGACGGAGCCCCCCTCCCTGCTTCCCAAATGTGAACGAGTCAACTTTACTTGATGTTGTGGGTTGAATCGTGTCCCCCCCAAAAGATATGTTCAAGCCCTAATCCCTGGTACCCGTGAATGCAAACTTGTCTGGATATAGGATCTTTGCAGATGGAAGCGAGTTCAGATGAGGTCAGACGGGAATGCGGTGGGTCCTAATCCAATGACGGCTGTCCTTACAAGAGGGAGGTTTGGACCCAGACACACAGGAGGAGAATATGTGACCATGGGGGCGAGTTTGGAGGGACATCCACGAGCCAAGGGGCACCAGCGAATGCTGGAAACCACCGGAGGCCAGGAAGAGGCGAGAAGGACCCCCTCCCAGGGTCTTCTGAGCCTTCAGACCTCTGGCCTCCAGAAGGGTGGGACGACACATTCCTGTTGTTCCAAGCTGCTACTTTGTGGTACTTTGTTACACGGCCCGAGGTGAGTAGTACACTTAACCCTGTCCCTCCATAGCATCACTTCCCTTTAACGTCTCCCCTGGTCCAATGCTCTCCCACCCTTCCAGGTTAGCCTCAAAAGCCTCCTTTTCCTCCAGGAAGCCTTCCCTGAGCATCATTTCCTCCCCGCCCTTTCCTCCCCCATTGCTTCTGCAAGTATGGGCCCCCATCCCCCAAATCTCATAGCGCTTTGTACCCGTCTGAACACGTACCGCGTTCTGCCCTCAAGTAAATGTGGAAGAGGAAGATGCTTTCTGGAAGAGGTGACCCTGAACAGGGTTTGGAGGATGAGTAACTACGATGTGACAACTTCGTACCAGTCACTGAGTGCCTTACTTAGCCATGTGTTCATCCAACAAGCGCTTATGAAGGGACTCTTGCACTCGTTCCCCAGAATGTGGCCCCAGAGCCAGGGCAGCCCTTTCTCTTCTCTGGCTGGGCCCCTCTACTCCCAGGACCTCCTAGCAGCCCTGGGCAGGGCTCAGTTTGAGTTTATGCCCAGGCAAGGTTTGTGACTCGAGGGCATTTTCCACGTGTGGATGGAGCCTTGGGGACGGGAGCGTTTGGCAGAAAGGAGGACAGAAGGCTACAGAGCCTCCCGGGTTAGTGAAAATAGGACCGCTCTGGGTTGGAAGCACACGGGCTAGGGAGACAGTCCTGGTCCCAAATCCCGACCCTGCTACTTTCCAGCGGGGTGACCCGGAAACGCTGAGGCTCTGGGTCTTTACCCGTTAAGTCGGGGTACGAGTGCCTGCGGGGTTCAGGGGGCCACCTGCTGGGCGGCGAGCAGCGACTCTGCCTCCTGCAGTAACCAGAACAGGCCAGCAGGGGTCTCCAGAGCGACTCGAAAAGCGGGGCTCTGGCGACCAAGCTGGGTGTGCGGAGGCCGGAGGGCGGGAGGGCTGAGGTTCTGTTCACCTTGCGCCCTGCCTACAGGTCCCCCAGCAGATGGGTCCCCCAGCAGAGCTGCGGGGCACAGCGGACAAGGTGGGCTGGGACACTGGGTACTGAGAGGGCCTCAGATTGGGTCCCGGGGACAGAGCTAGGTGAGGCCGGTTTCTACCTCCGGGGGCATCTCACCGGACCACAAGCGATGCCAGCCCAGGCCATGGCGGGGGGGGGGGGGGGGGGGGCGCCACAGGGCCCTGATGGTGGTGGAGCTGCTTGTGCCCAGACACATTTAACTCCTGTGATCCTTCCTGCAACCCGTGCTACACAGGAGGAAGGCCAGACACAGAGGGGCTCAGGAGCCTGCCTGAGGTCACACAGCAGGCAAGTGGCAGAGCTGGGACGAGAACCCAGCTGGTGTGGTAACACTCACATTCTGACCACCCCACGCCCGGTGGAAGCTGCCCCGTTTCCCTCATTAGGTGGGGATGATGGACAAGGACAAATTAACAGAGGAAAAAAAGAGGAAAGGTGTTCCCGCAGAGGGAACTGCATGAACGGAGGCCCAGAGGCAGGAGAGAACAGGCAGAGGGGCAAGTCGTTCAGAGGGGCGTCACAAGAAGCAGGGCACAGAAGGACTGCTGTGGAGCCGAGTGCAGGGCATTGGCGAGGTCAGGTGGAGCCTCCCCTGTGGCCGTGGGGTGACGCAGGGCTGGGGCGGGGGGGCGGTGGGAAAGGCAGTGAAGAGGCCAGCATCGTCTCCAGGAGGAAGCTGTGGCATGTTTGGGCGTCTCCGTCAGGCCTCTCCCGGTGACCGGAGACAGAAATCATCGGCAAAGGGTGATTTAGGAAGAGGCTCTAGGAGCCCCTCCTCCACGGGCAGCCAGGAGTCAGCCCCTGAAACTGAAGTCAGGGCGCCGAAGGCCATCAGGACCCTGTCTGTCTGTCCTGCCTGCTTCTCTCTGCCCCCTGGCTTCCTCCCTCCCTCTCTCCTGCACCTGTTCTTCACGTGGCAGTGAACGTGGCCCCTTCAACTCCCAGGGCAGGCATGAAGTCCTACAGAAGGAAACCACTGGCCCAACACGGGGCAGATGCCCATCTCAGACAGCTCTGCTGTGGCTGGCGACAGGGTTGTGTGCAAGTGTGGCCAGTCCCTGGGAGCCACGTGGATGAAGTTGGGAGAACTGGAAGGGTGGGAGCATGCCACACCCCTGGGGACAGCAGACCCCTGTCCTGGCCGGTGCTTGGAGATACCTGCTCTCAGAGTCTAAGTCCTTTAGCTTGGGTAAATGTTGTGAGATGGCCCCGCCAGCTGGACAGGTCAGTCCTGGGCACGGCTCCACCAGTGTGAGCACACCTGTCTCCCCAGCGTCTCTGTGCCGGAGGGCTGGAAGTCATCAGGAAGATCCAGGTTCAAATCCCGGTGCAGTCACCACAGTAGATGAACAATGGCCACAAATTCTCTGACATCCTTTCTTTGAGAGGCAGGCCCACAACTGCTTGACCAGCAGGATACGGTGCAGCGGGCGTGGTTCTTATTTCTGGCTCCGGGCTTCTAGAGGGAGGCGGGTTCTTGTCTCTTGGAGCACTGGCACTTGTCTCTAGGAACCGGGCTCTCAAACTGCAGGGGAGCCCCCACGATAGACCCTGGGCAGAGCTGACCCCAGCTTGGTGGCCGGGAGTGCACCGTCCAAGAGGCGGACCCCCATCCAGCGGCCCTGGCTGACGCCACGGAGCACGGGCCAGCCTTCCTCGCCGAGTCCTGCCCAAATGCAGACCGGGGAACCAGATAACACGGTTGCGAAACCCCGCTGAGTTTCGGGGTGGCTTCTTACCCGGCAACAGATCACTCGAAGTAACCCATCACCTGTGTGGCCTCTGAAACCTGTTTTCCCGTCTGAAGAAGGGAGACAGAGTGTTCGTCGCAGGGTTGGGGGGTTGGGTGAAAACTGAGCATCCAGAACACGGGGTCCGTGCTGCCCTGCTCGCTGCCGTGGCCCAACTCCCAACACGGCGCCGACGGAGTGACTCTCATCTCACAGGCACGAGTGCTGAGGGCACTTGCCGAAGGTCACACGCCGTGAGCCGAAGAAGGAGGACTCAACCCAGGTGGGGGGAATGGCGCAGCCCCAGTACTTTCCAGAGACAGCGTTGCCTCTGCAAAGCACACGATCCCAGACGGCCTTCTGGTCCTGCTGAGTTTTCTTCTTTTTCCGGAAGCCTCCTTCTTCCTTTTCGAGGAATCCCATTTTCCCAAGAACGGCTCAAGCAATGCTCCCGCCCTCAAGTCGAAGGGCGAATGGGCAGATCCTCTGGGCCCAATTCTCTCTCTTTTTTAATGTTTGTTTATTTATTTTGAGAGAGAGAGAGAGCGGGAGCGAGGAAGGGGCAGAGAGGGGGAGAGAAGCCCACGTAGGCTCTACCCCTGGGAGTACAGAGCCCGAAGCGGGGCTCAAACCCATGAACTGTGAGACCATGACCTGAGCTGAGACCAAGATTGGGACGCTCAACCGACCGAGCCGCCCAGGCACCCCAACAGGCGGACCCAGCTGAATCCAGGCCTCATCAGCACTATTACTAACCCCTTGTACTGATGGAGAAACTGAGGCAACTTGACCAGGGAGCCAGAGGCGGACCCGAGGTCTGAACCTGGGTGATGGGTCTTCCCAGGAGAGCTTTCAACTCAGGCTGCGTGGGCCTCAGCGGGGATGAGACAGCATCGAGGACCTGGCCCTCCCCTGGGTCCCACCCCAGGCCCCGCCTCCCGCCCTCCTGCCCTCACCCTCCTGCCCTTGGGGGCTGGCAGCTACAAGACAAGCCATCCCCTTCCTCCCTTTTCCTGCCAATTTGCAGGCCAATTGCCCCCCACATAAGGGTGTCCCCTGCAGGGCCCCTGCCCCCAACTTCACCCCCAGCTCAGCTCAGCCCTGCATGCCCGCAGCTGCAAGTATTTCTGTGCTCTGTGGCTGCACTTGACTATGAACTCCCTCCGGGCAGGGACAGCCCCAGTTTATTTCAGTGACCCCAGCACACAGAGCTCAGGCAGGAGACTTGTAAAGATCCCTTTGCATCAGTCCCTTTGGGTCCTCCCACTTATTTTTTTTTAAATTTTTTTTTTCAACGTTTATTTATTTTTGGGACAGAGAGAGACAGAGCATGAATGGGGGAGGGGCAGAGAGAGAGGGAGACACAGAATCGGAAACAGGCTCCAGGCTCTGAGCCATCAGCCCAGAGCCTGACGCGGGGCTCGAACTCCCGGACTGTGAGATTGTGACCTGGCTGAAGTCGGACGCTTAACCGACTGCGCCACCCAGGCGCCCCAAAGGGTCCCCCACTTCTGATCCCCTCCCATGCCCATCCTCATGCTGGGGGTCCTGGGCCACCGGCTGCCCACTGTCACAACCTGCCCACCTGTGTCTGTCCACTCTGTCCCTGATGGTCGTGCTGCTGCCCACAGAGCCCCCCCAGGAGCTGATGTCCGCTCTCCCAGGGGTTCGAATGCCCACCAGGCATCTGCACCCCTGTGTCTAACGCACCTCCCACCTGCCTGTCCCTCCCAGACAGACTTGAGGACCCCAGCTGCAGGCAGAACTTGGGAGGCCGGTGACAAGGTGGGGCTCAGGGTTTGACAAGGTGCCTAAGGCTGTAGGGGAGCCCTGGGGGTGCTGTGCAGGAGCAGGGGCCTCCAGGGGACGAGGGAAGAAGTGTAGAGTGGGGTGTCAGGAGCCGGGTCAGTCAGGACCTGGCTGAAGGTCTACCTCTCATCCAGTTAATGCAGGAAGTCAGTTGGGCAGTTTGCAGACCCTGAATTGATGTTCTTTTCAAGGTTAAAAAAAAGAAAAGTCTGCAAGGAAGGCAGGTGTGCAGAAGCAAAGAATAAATAATGATGCTTCGTATTCTGAGCCATAGACGGGGAGAGAAGGCCCCCCAATACAGTGTGACCCCACCAAGGTCACCAGTCAGGAGGGATGGGATGCCAGATCCAGATGCCAGATGCCGGAGTGAGGAGATCCCCTTGCTGGGCCCAGGCCGCGGTGGCCTGCTGTGACCTGTTAGTCGTTAGGACAGGGACACAGTGCATTGTAATGGGACCGTGCTTTTTCCGTGGCTATGGCAGGGCCATACACACGGCTGGCAGGGGGCCAGGCAGGCGGCGGGAGGGCAGGGGCACATTGGTGCAACGGCAGGGCCCCGTCTGTGCTGAGAGCAAGCAGCCACAGGGTGACAGGTCACTTACCCAAAGGTCACTGGGCAGGGACACAGGGGCCACGGGCAGGGGCAGGTTTCATTTTCAGCTCTGCCCCTTTTCTGCTGTGCGCCCTCGAGGAAGTCACTCACCCTCTCTGTACTGAGTGGCCTTGCCCTTAAAATGGGCCATGACTGCTCCTCACAGGAGTGTGGGGTGACTGTGTGCTCCCTGGTCACCCACCGCCTCACCGTCCTCCCTCTGAGCCCTGCAGGGACTCCTCCAGTGTCTTCTGGACAGGGCCACTGCTCTCTGCGTCTCCTCCCTAAACGGCACCATCACTGTCCCAGCAGGATGCTCTCCTCACAGCACACGGAGTCCGAGCTGACGTTCAGGCCCCTCGTCGGACACTGAAGCGGTGAGCTGAGCCTCCGTGCGCCGAAGGCCTTTCTGGGGGGCCGAGTGCCCGCCTGGCATCTGCCCCCCTGGGCCTAACGGCCTCCCCTGGGGGCTGCGGTGAGGAGCACGCCAGGTGGATGGCCAGGGGCGGCTGTTCACGGTGATGGGCTGGGCGGACACAGCCCAGGGAATACTCAACAGTCGCAGCTGGAGTGAAGGAGTCTGTCCTTCCTGGGGGAAGGGAGACAAGAGAGAAGGCCAGAGGTGGCCCAAGGCGGGGGATGGGGGGGGGCAGGGATGGTCGGAGTGTCCCTTCCCCGGGGCTGTTGCGACACATTAGCGCACACTTAGGGCCTAAACGCCCGTGGCTGTTCTCTCGCGGTTCCGGAGGCCACGCGTCTGAACTCAGATCCGCTGACCAAAATCAGGGTGTTCTCCGGGCGTGCGCATCAGCGACTCTGAACAGAGTCCCTTCCCTGCCTTTCCAGCTTCTGGAGCTGCCTCTGGGGGCCTCGGGGCCCAGCCTCCAAGTTCAACGCCAGCAGGTAGCACCGCGCCTCCGGTCAGCATCGCCTCTGTCCGCGTCGACGCTCTCGTGAGGGACACTTGCGATTGCATTCAGGGCCCATCCAGACAATCCAGGGCAGTGCTCTGATTTCAAGATCCTTAATCTAATCACACCGGCAAAGTCTCTTTTGCAAAGAAGGTAGCATTCACAGGGTTCAGGGATTGGGACCTGGCTGTTCTCGGAGACCTTTATCCAGCCGACCACAGTGTGTTAATGGCTGTGGGGCCACCAAGCCCTGTCCGTGACTGTCGTTTATGATGGGCTTTGCCCACGGAGCTGGCGTGCAGCCTCAGAAGCCTTCTTTTTTAAAAAAAAAATTTTTTTTCAACGTTTATTTATTTTTGGGACAGAGAGAGACAGAGCATGAACGGGGGAGGGGCAGAGAGAGAGGGAGACACAGAATCGGAAACAGGCTCCAGGCTCCGAGCCATCAGCCCAGAGCCTGACGCGGGGCTCGAACTCACGGACCGCGAGATCGTGACCTGGCTGAAGTCGGACGCTTAACCGACTGCGCCACCCAGGCGCCCCATCAGAAGCCTTCTTAACCCGGCCCTCAGGCCACCATCACCAAGAGGCTAGCGTTGGTTCACAAGGTGTAACTTAGGTGCCTTCCCACAGTAGGCATTTGAAATCATTTGGTTGACCTGAACCATGAGAGAATTTGCTGGGCAGTTTCCCCCCCGTGTTCTCTTTACCGTAAGAAATATTTTAGTATATTCTTTCAGCAAAGAGTTGTGTGAAGGTAGAACGCATATGCTTGCAACTCCTGTGAGGAGAATGATCAAACCTGTGTGTCTTAGGGTGGTTTGCCAGAACCCGTTCCATAGCAGGGTGGGCGTGGGGGACTGAGGGCTGCTGGATCAAACTGGTCCTGATGCCAACTCACATCTCCTCTGCCTCACCCGACCCCGGCCACACTGGGATGGCCAGCTCCGTGCAGGCGCCCACTCAGAGGTGTCATGGGCTGGGCCCACCCGGATACCACCTGCATCATCCCCAAGGCTTCTCCCAAGGTGGGAGGCCCTGGGGGCAGCCCCCCAGCGAGCACGCTGGGGCAGACGCTCAGGGGAGTCATGCCTGTGCAGCCACCCCTGACCGCTCGGCCAGGACAGAAGCCAAAGGTTGCATGCTGCCCCCGGCAGACATCCTGGGGTCACTTCACAAGCTCCTTAGTGGCTGCCGCAGGATAGAACCCGGTGCCCGCGGCAGTGGCCAACTTGAGACCCGGGCCTCGGTTCCTCCTCCGACCCTGCTCCCTGAGAGCGGCCATCCCTGAACCGGTCCCTCCTGGTTCCCGGGCCCAGAGCTGTCATACTGACCCCTTGGAAATCAGAATGCAGGATGATAGCAGTTCCCCTTTGGGGGCCTCTGCGTGGGGTGGGCCTCACCCTGGAACACTGGTCAGGAACGGCTTTCTCGGAACCAGTGGACCCTGGAAGGAAATGGCGCGATCAGAAATGCGCGTGTGTTAGCTGGCTATTGCTCTGTAACGAATTCCCCGACAGCAGCCATTTCTCTCTTGGGTCTGAGGGTCTGGGGTCCGGGAGTGACCTGGCTGGCTGTTTCTGGCCCAGGGTCTCTCACGCTGGTGCAGCCCAGGGGGTCAGCTCGGGCCACACCATCTGAAGGCTTGAGCGGGCCGAGGAACCCTCTGCAGGGCTGTCCTCACCACGCAGGACTCCCCAGGACGCGGGTCCCTGCAGGTCATCGTGGAGGCTGGCTACTAGTACATAATGGTGACACTTGCACGACCCGGGTGTCTGCATCAGACAGAACAGGCTGATTTGTGTGCAACGTTGCATTTTCCCGTTCAGCCACCAGAGCCAAGGCACCTTGGCTTCCTTCCTTCACCTCCTGGTCTGCTGCTTCTCCATCAACATCCCTGGGGAGACCCCGGGGCAAGAGGCGAGCGTGTCCAGGATCGACCTCGTGTTCACTGTCCCCTGGGCTCCCACTGCCTGTCCTCCTCTTGGAAACTCGGTGCATCCTGGAGAGAAAGCCCTGACCGAGAGCAGGGCGGGGTGGGGGTGGGGGTCTCCCGGGGAATATTTTCCTGCTTTGCTTCTGTAAGAACCAAGTAAGTGCAAAATCACTTACTTGTTTCGAAGCCTCATTACTAAACGCTAAATATCATTATTTATTAAATGCTCGTGGTTCATTCTATTTTTAAAAGTGAGCATCGGATGTGTGAAGCCTTACGTGTAAGGCACGGAGCTGGACTGGAATGGAGAGTGGGCGATGGGACAGTACCTCCCGGAGTCTGTGCATACTTCGTCAGAGAGGCACGGTGTTCCTGTGGTCACTCGGACTCAGGCACGTGGTCAGGAAGAGGGGGAGTGGACGTTCGGACTAGGTTGGCCAGAGCCCAAGCCCTTGGCTGGCCCCCACGTCCCCTGGGCCACAGCTGCCCAGGAGGGGGACAATCTGCAAACAATATTGCCCCTGGGTCCCACCCCACATGTTCCACGTGTTGTAGGGCCCCACGCTCCAGCCTCCGGCCACTAAGACTTTTGGGGCCCCTTCCACCCCCAACCCACTGGGCCTGGGGCTCATGCTCTGCTGGGCTTTGCAGCCTGGCTCTGAGCCACATGCTGTGACCTGGTTTGTCCTTCCCAGAGACTCCAGCCCAGCCCCGGCCATTTGGCCTGAACCAGACGGTCCCCTCCACACGATGGAGTCTGGAGACAGCCTTTGGCCCCACTAGGGCCGGACCCCTCTGGTCTCTAAGCCCTCAGCGCTGTTCCTGACAGGTCCTATTTCTTCACTGAGTGCCTACTCAGATGCTGTGCTGGGCCCTGTGACAAGGGACGCCTCGTTCCTGCTCTCAGTGAGGCTACGGGGACATGCAGAAAACCCAGTAAGTGGCCGAATACGTTGGGCACATGGTCACGAGTGCCTCCTGGCAGGTCACTGAATCCTGTGAGGGGGCTACAGGAGTGGGGGTGGGGGAAGGGCTTTCCAAAGAAGGGACATTTAGGCTGAGATGAGAGGGAAACCCAGGAGTCGGTGAGGCACATAGCAAGGGGAACAGAGCACCAGCATAGGGAACAGCAATGCACAGGCCCTGAGTTTGAAAGAGTCGGCACAGTGGGAGGACTGGGAGAGGCCAGCCAGCTGGCTCCTGGGCCCCGACCTCACCTCTGGGACCCCAACCCGCCCAGGGTAAACCAGAGATAACAAACCTGGTCCTCGCAGTGGAGGCGCCCTCTGTAAGAACTCAGAGCCCCTGTGTGCTCAGTGACTAGCACCAGTATTAACAACAGTGTAGACAGGCAGTGGGGGCAGCAGGGCGGTGCCTAAGCGGGAGGCCAGGCGTGGGTCCTGAGGCCGACCCTTCCTTGGCCCGAGACTTGGGGCGAGGCAGGCCCCCCCACCCAGGTTCTGGTTTCTGGGTGTCAGATAAAGCAGTGCACTGGGGAACAACGCCCCCCCTCCCCGGGCCGAGTGTCTATTTTGTGCCAAGCACGGGCTAAATATGATGCACACACAGTCCCCATGTGCCAGGAGAGTGGGGCTCAGGGGTGGGTGCAGGAGGGACCCTGGGTCTGGGCTTCCACACTCTGTTCTCACCCAGGCCACCCCCTTGCTGCACAGGAGCAAAGGACCCAGAGGGCGTGCCACCAACACGCAGGACAGGGGGGGCCTGGAGGCTGAATGGCAGACGCTGGTGGGGTGCTGCTGTCCCATGGTCACTGGAGGGGAACGGGGCCCTGGACCGGGGGTGGGGGGCCTCTGCGCAGGAGGAGCAGGGTGCTGGGGAGGGGGTGGGTAGGGACACCTGCTTAGAACCTGGGGTTCCACCCAGTCTCCCTAAATGAACTCGGCCCAGGAAAGGTCTGGAGGTCAAGAGCTGCACACTTGAGGCCCTACTGTGTGCCGGCCTGTGTCTCTGCCCAGCTCCACACTCAGCTCCGTGGGGCCTCCTTCCTGTTTCCAACTTGGCCTCCTTCTCCTGGTTTCCAAAACTTCCAGGAAAGGGCAGGAGGAGGGAAGCGGTGGGGTGGGTCCGGGAACTGCCTGTTCTCCCGAGTTCCACTGGGACAGCCCAGAAACTGGGGCAGGGAGGCCCAGACTGAGAGGGAGAGAAGAGAGGGAGGCATCAGGAGGGGAAGGGAGGGGAAGGCAGGAGAGGGAAGGGGAGATTGCGGGGAGCAGGGGGAGGGACAAGGAGGGGGAGAAGGAGGGGAGGAGGGAGAGGCCTGATGGGAGGGAAGAGGAGGCGGGGAGGGAGAGGGAGGGGGGCAAGGAGAGGAGGGAGGGGGAGGGGAGACCTGGGATCCGGCAGGGACACTTGCTGGGGGGAGGGTCTGGCATGAATGGCTGCAAGGAGGGATCTGTGCGTGTGTGTGTAGCTGCGTGTGTATGAAGAAGTGTGTGCTTGTGAGAGAGGGTGAGCGACGGTCTGTGTGTGAGGGTGCAGGTAGTGACGGCTGGCAGAGACCCACCCGGAGGATGACCTCAACGCAAACCCAGGCTTCCCCAAGGGGCGGGGACCCTCGGGGGAGGCCCCTTGTCCGGCTCCCCTCTCCTGCCTCATCCCCGTTCCTCCTGGGAAGGCCCAGGATCGCTGGGCAGGACTTTCTGCAGGAGGCTTGGGGGGCAGCAGGACCCCTGGGCCATGGCAGGCAAAACCAGGGGAAATGACCTTGCCCTGCACGCATGTGAGAGAGAGAGAGTGTGTGTGTTGTGTGTGTGTGTGTGTGTGTGTGTGTGTGTGTGGCTGGGTGGGGAGGTGGGGAACAGGGACATGGATCTCCTGGCTCAGTCCCACCTTCCTTCTGCTGGTTGTCCCCCAGCACTGACCCACTGTCACCTGAAGCCACACCCCCAGCACACCCTCTGGGACCCTGATCACCACAGGAATGCTCCTTCCCGGGACCCAGGCTTCACACTGGCCAGCTCCCCACCCAGGCGGCCCAAACAGGTTGTAGTGGGTCGACGTGTCCCCCCAAAATCCATGATGACCCAGAACCTCAGAATGTGAACTTATTGGGGAAAAGCGTCTTTGCAGATGTCATTAGTTAGGATGAGGTCATGCTGGAGCAGGGCGGTCCCTGTATCCGCTAAGATGTCCCTATGTCCTTGTAAGAAGGGGGGGGGGGACTTACAGAGACACGGGAAGAGGCCACATGCAGACTGAGGCACAGACTGAGTGATGAGGCCACAAGCCAGGGAGGACTGGGGCTCCCAAAGCTGGGAGAGGCAGGAAGCGTCCTCCCCCAGAGCCTTGGAGGGAGCCCGGCCTTGTCAACACCTTGATTTCAAAGGCCGGCCTCCAGACGGTGGGAGGGTGTTTCCTGTTGTTTAAGCCAGTTTGTGGTCATTTGGTGCAGCACCCCAAAGGGCACAGACACAAGGCTGTCCCCTCCCTCCCCCCACCCACCCCCAGTGCTTTGGCAGGGGAGGGTATGTGCAGTGGGGCGGCCTCAAGACCTCCACTCAGAACTCCAGCTACACGTGGCTGTCCAGGGCCCTGGCTCCCTGCTCAGGGTATAGCCGGGTATCCCCTGGGAGCTCCCAGGCAGTCACTGGGCGGGGGGAGGTGCACCGCCTCTGATGGGGGCTCAGGACTCCCCCGGCCTTGCCAAGCTTCCAGGATGTTCCTCAGCTCCCTCCCTAACCTCACAGACTTCCCCCTGCCAACCCTGCCTGGACACCTGCTCCCCTCGGGGGGCCTGGGTTGCTGGGGCAGGGAAGCAACACTGAATCACTCTCCCCACGCTGCAGATGCCAAAACTGAGGCTCAGAGCAGAGAGGCCTCTCCCTGGGTGGGCGGGCCCTGAGTGGGAGCCAGAGGTCTGTGCCCCAGCCCACTCCCTCGGCTAAGCGGCTAGCTCGCTCTCTCGCTCTCTCTCTCCCCCCCCCCTCTCCCTCCCTCTCAGGCAGCTCCCCCCAGCTGCAGGCCTGGTTGCCATGGTGTTGGAGGAGGAGAATGAGGAGTGGATTCCTGAGCTGCATCCAAAAATACACACACACCACTCGCCCCTCCTTCCTCACTCCCTTTCTCCAACGTCAAAGCCTCCCTTTGTGCAGCGGAGGCCAGTGCTACTTTCATCCAGACGGCCTGGAGCAAAGGAGGTCAAAGAGGCACAGGGTCCAGGAAGTGAGTCAGGGGACCCCAGCCCAGCCGGCCGACCTCCTAAACCAAGATGCTCCAGACCCTGCCTTCCCACAATGAAGGTCTGCCAGTGGTTCCCAGGCAGGTGCTTCCTGCCACTGTGCCTTCGCAGGCACCGTTCCCTCTGCCTGGAAAGCCCTTCCTCATCCTTCACGTCCAGCCCTCCTGGGAAACCTCCCCTGAGTCTCTCGAGGGTCCCCCTGCATTCTGCACCTGCCCCCACCACCGCCATTTTCTTGTTGTGTTCTCGTGGGAGGTCTTGGGACGGGAACTTCCTGCTACCTGGTGTCCCCAGTGCCTCATATGGGCACTTGCTCAGTAAATGCAGATGAAGGAAGGAAGGAAGGAAGGAAGGAAGGAAGGAAGGAAGGAGGAAGGAGGGAGGGAGGGAAAGGGGGAGGGAAGGAAGGAGGAAGGAAGGGTGGGAGGGAGGGAAGGAGGGAGGGAGGGGGAAGGGAGAGAAGGAGAGAAGGAAGAAGGAAGGAGGGAGGGAGGGAGTGGGGGAGAGAAGGAGGGAAGGAGGAAGGACGGAAGGAAGGAAGGACGGATGGAGGGAGGAACAGTCCCCCTGGCTGGGTTCCAGATGGCCTATAGAAGTGACACATGTCACACCCTCTGGGGCCGGGGCTCTGTCAGCAGTGCTCCTAAGCCAGTCCCAGGGAGGAGGCAGAGGGAGCGAAGGATGCGAGTGTCAAGGTCTCAGGCAGCCCCCAGGACCGCGAGGGCAGCTAGGTGAGGGGTTGCAGGTGAAGAGAGGGGTCAGGGAGGTGCGCTCGCCGGCCGCAGGCAGACTGTGGGGCGCGGAGCCAGCAGGACGGGCACCGGCGCCCGGAGCGGAGCAGGTCTCACTCAGAAGCCCTTGGGTGTGGGGCTGGCTGACGGCACCGGAGGGATCCGGCCGCGTGTCCCCTTGAGGGAGCCCCCGCAAGCTGGGCCCCAGGTCAGGGTGAGAAGAAACCAGGCAGCCCCCTCCCCGGGCACCCAGACTTCCCACTGGAAAGAAGCACCCTGGCAGGTCTTGTCTCTGCCACGCTGGGTAGGGAGGACCACTGTGCCAATGGCTTACTGTGTACAATTCCGTGTATTTTTTACCAAGAGCGTGTATTATACACATACTAAGAAATTTTTTTAATGTCTGTTTTTCAGAGAGACAGAGACAGAGCGGGGGAGGGGCAGAGAGAGAGGGAGACACAGAATCCGAAGCAGGCTCCAGGCTCCGAGCTGTCGGCACAGAGCCCGACGTGGGGCTCGAACCGCAAAGATCATGACCTGAACCAAAGTGGAACGCTTAACCGACTGAGCTACCCAGGTGCCCTATATACATATTTTTTTAATGAAAAGAAAATGAATATCCGATGGCCCCAAGGTCCCTGACTTCCCTAGAACCTTCTACACCGCTGGGCAGTTGTGACAAAGCCCAGAAACTCTGTCTTCCACCAGCCCTCAACCCACCTTGGGACGTGTCTCACAAGCTAGGCCTCCACCCAAAGGTGGCCTAATCTGCTCATTCATTCTTCACACTCTGTGTCAGGTCTGTGCCCCCAGGAAGCTGCCAGTCTAATAGGGAGACAGGCACGCCCACCATACCACCGAGGAAGAACGTGGTGTAGAGGTGTGGCTGTGGGAGCAGTCAGGGAGGGCTTCACAGAGGAGGTGACCTTCGAATGGGGCCTTGGAGAGCGAGTAGGAGTTTGTTGGAAGGAAAGTGGGTAAAGGCAGATGGTTCTGGGCAGCGGGAAGAAGGTGAGCTCCAATGTGGATGTGACCCAGATGCCAGGAGGGGTCTGGGGTGAATGAAATATGGGTGGGGCTGGGGGGTTAGCAAGAGATCAGGCTGGATGGGGGTGGAGACCCAAATCACCCAGTGGCTAGATGCTGGGCAAGCAGCTTGCAGGTTTTCCTTTGGGCCGATGACTTTGGACTCGCTCACCGAGGGCACAGCTTTGGGCTCTGGATTCTGATCCACAGGCCCAGGTTTGGAAAGTTCCCAGCTGGTTCTGACGGACCCCCGGGGTCGGTATCCACGGCTACAGCTGGAGGTCATTGAAGACATGAGAGTGACGGGTGGGCTGAGCCCAGTGTCAAGGGAAGGTGTGGACAATGAGGGCAATTCGCTCCGGGAGGACGGTGCTGGGCCTGAGGCCACAGGGATAAAGGGCAGAGCTGGGTATCCAACCCAGGTCACTGTGACTTCAAGACCACCCCTGCCCTGTGGCCTCTGTTAGCATGAGTTGGGGGCCCCAGTCCCTGGCCCTGCTGCACTCAGGGACACGAAGGCTCTGACTCACGTTTCGGGGGGTTCGTCTCCAAAGGGTAGCGCGAAGGTGTGCTCTGAGCCCCCGGCACCCAGGACCCTCCTGGGGCGCCTCCTGACTTTCTTTTCCTCTCCGCACAGGATGGGGTGTCCTGAGAGGCTAGGCGGAAAGAGCAAGGACTTCGAGACCTGAGTTCACGTGCAGGCGGCACCCACCGACTTGCAGGAGGGTCTCAGGCCAGCACGTGCTCCTCCAAGCCTCAGTTTCCTCATCTGTAAGGCAGGGCTGCGAAGAGAAACCACTGTCGCGGGATCGGGGAAGATTCTGGGCATGAGAGCCTGGGCACAGGGCCGGGTGCGGAGCCGAGCCTGAGCAGAGCTCGCTCCCTGCCGCCCCGGGGAGCCTGGTCGCATCCCATTTGGAGCCACTCATGGGGGAGTTGCCACACGGAAGGGCTGTGCCTGCTGCCCTTTGGGGTGCAAGGGAATTACACGCGGGTGGCAGCCGTGTTCTTGGACTGCTTAGTGACCACGCGCGCTTAGACAGAGCGGCCTCCGTTCTCAGAGGCTGCGGACGCTGAAGCTGCGAGGGCCTGAGCCCTGACCCTGGGCAGGGCTTTCAACCCCCTTGGATGTGGAACACTTCCTGGAGGCGGCCCAGTATGCGCAAGATAAAAGTTGAGCTCCTCTGCTTGAAGCAGGGGTGTTGACGGCGGTGGTGGTCCGGGAGAAGAGTCCAGAGTCCCATTTGCCCTGTGGCCCTGGCTCCTGGGGAGACGGAGGTCGGGGTTGGTCCTGGCGGCAGAATCGGGGGGAGCAGGACACAGGGAGAGCGCCGTGGACGGGGTCCAGCAGCCGGTGCGGACCGGCTGGTCCGGGAGGACTTCCATACACTCAAAGCTGCCCGTTCACGCCAGTGTGGTCGGGCCAATTAGCTCATGTTTCCCAGCAAGAAGTCAGTCTGTACGACAGAAATGATACTATGTCTTTGGAAAAAACCATGACGACTTCAACCTTTTAATGCCCCCACGATTTGTTTTCTTAAACCTGGAGGGATATTTTATTTTATTTTATTTTTAAATGTTTATTTATTTATTTTAGTGTTTCTTTATTTCTAAGAGAGACAGAGCACGAGCGGGGAGGGGCAGAGAGAGAGAGGGAGACACAGAATCCGAAGCAGCTCCAGGCTCCGAGCCGTCAGCCCAGAGCCCGATGTGGGGCTGAATCCCACGAACTGCGAGATCCTGACCTGAGCCGAAGTCAGATGCTTAATGGACGGAAGCACCCAGGTGCCCCTTAAATGTTTATTTTTGAGAGAGAGAGAGAGAGAGTGAGCAGGAGACAGAGGATCTGAAGCGACACGGGGCTCAAACTCACAAACTGTGAGATAATGACCTGAGCCAAAGTCAGATGCTTAACCGATCAAGCCCCCCAGACGCCCCTGAAGGGATATTTTACTGAAAGTATCTCCTGTATGAAAGAATTATTTATATGAATTCAGCAACTCCATTAGCTTCCCTTTCTTTTTCTTTTGTTAAATTCAAGTAAAATTAAATCAAATATAGTGTCCAAAATAGGATTTTTCTTGTTTTATAAAAGCCTTTCCACCCACCTGTTCCTCACCCATCCTTCTGTTTGTGTATTTGCATTGAAGTCGCCCAAAATGGTGCTCACCTAGTGCTAATGGTTATTTCTGGCTGCTGAGATTGGGGTTGTTTCTTTACTTCCATCTTGGAGATTTTCAGCATGTTTTGAATTCTTTATAATGAGTCGGTATCCATTTTTTTCATGTGATTTTTTTTTCTTAAAAAGTAAGATGGAAAGAAAGCATTAAGGTTGTTAACCAGAATTAATTCTGGAACCTGAGTACTGAAGCCACAGATGACTACTATTTTTCTTTCTTCTTTCTTTCTTTCTTTCTTTCTTTCTTTCTTTCTTTCTTTCTTTTGAGAGAGAGAGAGCATGAATGGGGGGAGGAGCAGAGAGAGGGAGACACAGAATCCAAAGCAGGCTCCAGGCTCCAAGCTGTCAGCACAGAGCCCGGCGTGGGGCTCGAACTCATGAACTGTGAGATCATGACCTGAACCAAAGCCAGACGCTTAACTGACTGAGCCACCCAGTGCCCCTCTTTCTAATTTCTAAAAGTAAGGGAAAAAGGGGAAATAATTTTACTTTTAAGATGAAGGGAGGGGTGGTGAGTGGCTTAGTTAAGCTCCGACTCTTGATTTCAGCTCAGGTCATGATCTCACAGTTTGTGGGTTAGACCCCTATATGGGGCTCTGTGCTGACAGTGCAGAACCTGCTTGGGATTCTCTCTCCCTCTCTCTCTCTCTCCGCCCCTCCCCTGCTTGTGCATGTTTACACCCTCTCCAAAATAAATAAATAGAGGCACCTGGGTGGCTCATTTGGTTAAGCGTCTGACTCTGGCTCATGTCATGATCACACAGTTCATGGGTTCGAGCCCTGCGCCGGGCTCTGTGCTGACAGCTCAGAGCCTGGAGCTGCTTCAGATTCTGTGTCTCCCTCTTTTTCTGCCCCTCCCTGCTCATGCTCTGTCTTTCTCTGTCTTTCAAAAATGAATAAGCATTAGAAAAATTATTTTAATAAAATACATAAATATTAAAGCAACAAAATGAAGGGAAAAAGAAATCATGGAGGTTGTGAATCAAAAGCAGCTGACAGAACAGCTCAACAAATATTTCTTTAGCAACTTGATGCCAGGGTCCAATGTTTACTGTCATCTTATATCGTTAGGTTTTCAGTCACTACCTTTTCTCTTACACTGTCCCTGTAATTGTTATATACTGCCACTAGGTGGCAGTAGACACACCAGTATTCTGGGCTGGGCACACTCTGCCCAAGTCTGAGATAAGACCGGTTCAAGCCACCCATTACAGATTTGTAAGTTCTCATTAACGACATTTTTTGTTATATATATCTATACACATATATCTTTATATACGTGTATATATTCATCTGTATCTATATCTAGATAGATAGATAGTATGTATGTATGTGTGTGTATGTACACATATATATGCATTTTAGGATCGGCACTATTACAATCAAGGGTCTCTATTATTTGTCCTCCTCAAATAAAAACTTCAGACACAAGTCAAAGAAGAGCCTAAAGCAAACCAGCGTATCATGCCTCTGCACATGAGACAGGGTGGCCTAGAGGCAAAGTACCCCAGCTTCGGAAGCAAACAGATATGACTCCAAATCCTGGATTCATCACTCATTTGCTTCATCATCTTAGTTAAATTACTTGAGTTT
This sequence comes from Acinonyx jubatus, assembly GCF_027475565.1. NCBI lineage: Eukaryota > Metazoa > Chordata > Mammalia > Carnivora > Felidae > Acinonyx > Acinonyx jubatus. The sequence goes on from NC_069394.1 coordinate 2,911,583, forward strand.
TTTTGGGCCTTAGTATCCTTTCCTGTATGGTGGAGATCTAATGGAATATGAATCAGGATTGTTGTAAGAATTGAGTGAAATGAGGTAGTTAAAGAAATGAGGATATAGCAATTATTCTTGCTGCTGCCATTTCTACCTAGAAAAATCCTATTCGTCCCTGAAGACCCAGATCAAAGGTCTCCTCTTCAGTGAGACCCCTGCTAACTTTCTAGCAGCAATTAGTTGCTTGCTCCTCTGTCCTATATTCTAGTCCTTAACCCATTAGGTTGCCAAGTTTTGCTTTATACCTTTTGAGGCTGTTTTCCGGTGAAGGAAAATTTAGGATATCATATCTCACTGTTGGAATGACTCTTTTATTATTTTGAAATGTCCCTTTTTAACTCCTAAGGCCAATATTAATAACATAATGAAGGCTGCTCCACTTTTTGTCTGATATTAGCTTAACTGTGCCACCTTCGTTCCTTCCTTTTTTCTGTGTTGTGTTTGTTTTAATGCCCTGTTTTTTCTATCCTTTTACTTTCAGTCTTGCTGTGTCTTTAAATTTACAATGTGTCTCTTAAAAATAGCATATAGTTGTTGTGGTTTTTTTTTTTTCAATCCAATCTGGCAATTGTCTTTTCATTGGAGTATTTAATCCATTTACATTTAGTGCAATTACTGATCTATTTGAGTTTAAATTTACCATATTACTGTTTATTTTCTATTTGTCCTATCTGTTCTTTGTTCTCTCTTTCTCCTTTCTTCCCTTTTGACTTGATTATACAAATATCTTAACTATTTCCCTTTCCTTCTTGTAGGTTGTTAATTATGCATTCTATTATTTATCTTTTAATAGTTACTCCAGGAATTACAGCATGCATCCTTGACTTTTTAGACTTACCATATTTTTCACTTGTCACTTCCTGGACAATAGAAGGATCTTTTTTTTTTTTTTAATTTTTTAAATGTTTCTTTTTTTTTTTAATTTTTTTTTTAATGTTTATTTATTTTTGAGACAGAGAGAGACAGAGCATGAACGGGGGAGGGTCAGAGAGAGAGGGAGACACAGAATCCGAAACAGGCTCCAGGCTCTGAGCAGTCAGCACAGAGCCCGACGTGGGGCCCAAACTCATGGACCGCGAGATCGTGACCTGAGCCAAAGTAAGATGCTTAACCGACTGAGCCACCCAGGCGCCCCCAAATGTTTCTTTTTTTTAATGTTTATTTATTTTTGAGAGGGAGAGAAAGAGCGTGAAAGAGAGGGAGGGTCAGAGAGAGGAGGACAGAGGATCCAAACTGGGCTCTGTGCTGACAGCAGACAGCCCGATGCAGGGCTCAAACTCAGGAGCTATGAGATCAAGACCTGAGCTGAAGTTGGACACTCAACTGACTGAACCACCCAGGCACTCTGGATCTTATATTTTAAGTCCATAAACCCCTCCCTGACTTTGACACTATTTTTATTTTTAGTCCACATGTGTTTTGGACCCCATAAAAATTATCATTATTATTTTAAACTGTCAATATTTATTTAGTTCATTTACTTATCTGCTTATTCATGTTGGCACTTTTTATTCCTACATTACTACCTTCATCTGGAATATTTTTCTTCTATCTGATGAACTACCTCCAGTGTTTGTTTTTTTTAATTTTTTTTTAACGTTTTATTTATTTTTGAGACAGGGAGAGACAGAGCATGAACAGGGGAGGGTCAGAGAGAGGGAGACACAGAATCTGAAACAGGCTCCAGGCTCCGAGCTGTCAGCACAGAGCCCGATGTGGGGCTCGAACTCACGGACCGCGAGATCGTGACCTGAGCCGAAGTCGGCCGCCCAACCGACTAAGCCACCCAGGCGCCCCCCTCCAGTGTTTTTTTTTAATGTGGGTCTGTGGGCGACTAATTCTGACAGCTTTTATTGACCTGAAAACATCTCTATTTCCTGTTCATTTTTGAAGTTTATTTAGCCTACTATGATAAGATTTTCTCTTTGAGTTTGTTTTTTGCTAGTTGGGCAATGATGGGCCCAGATGTGATCTTCTTTTCATGCTTCTTGATTGGGATTCTTAGAGTTTCTCATCTGTGGCTTGATGTCTTTTGTCAATTTGGAAATACTCAGCTATTGTCTCAAGTGTTCCTTCTGGCTTATCCTGCACTCACTCTCTCCCTTCATCCGGCTCCCTGCTATACCCCCACCACTCACCACCTGCTGGCTGGGGGGACGCAGACCGCTCAATGCCCTCTCCACAGCCTCCCTCCCCTCTGCCCACGTGTTGTCCCAGGATGCCGCCAGGTTCTCGCTGGGAAGTGCTGACTCTGTTAACCTGTTTTGTGATCTTCATCCTCCCTTTCTTCCTTCCTGGTCTGCAAGCCCAAAGCCTAGAGACGGAGCCACCCTGTAAAGGTGGTAAAGCAGGAAGCTAGAAGGTGCCTCTTTCGGGACCACCTTCCCAAGTGGCTGCTGTAGCCCTGGGCCGTCTCCTCCAGGCTTCTTGTTTTGTGAGAAAGATACCCCCCCGGCCCCCCGCCCCCCCCAGTTAAGCCACTGTGGTTGGTTGCTGTCACATATAGTGACAGAAATCCTAATCAGCACAAACAGCAGTTCGAGGGACACCTCCTCCAGCAAGCCTGCCTGGATTCCCCTGGCAGACGTAGTCCCGGGCTCTGTGTGCTCACACGGGTCAGGCTCTCACACACACCGTGCGTATACCCACAGGCACCCACACACTCGGAGGCATGAAGGTTTGTCTCCAGCCGAAGCAACTCGCGCTTCCCCTGGAAGCCACCCAAACCAACCTTAACCACAAGACAGCTCATGCGGGATGACCGTGGTGCTGATTTGAGAACTAGCCGGGCTCCTCTGGGTGGTTGCCTTTGGGCCAAACATGGTGTCATCACATTATATATTAGCCTTTGGATCCCTGCTTCCTCCCCTGAGGCACAGGGGAGGCCTTCCTGGGGCCTAACAAGCAAGGGAGCTGGGGGCCGGAGGGCCCCCGGGCCAGGCTGACTGACATGGGCTCTGGGGCAGGCAGGCGACTGTCCTCCGTGTCTCAGATGGTCTCAGCCGACAGGCAGTCTGTCTGTCTCTCCCATCTCTCTGTGTCCCCACCCGCCTTGTCTCTCTCTGTCTCTCTGTCTCTCTGTCTCCCCACCCGCCTCGTCTCTCTCTGTCTCTCTGTCTCCCCACCCGCCTCTGTCTCTCCCCATCTCTCTGTGCCTCCCTACCCGCCTCATCACTCCCTGTCTGTCTGTCTCCCCTCTGTCTGCCTCATGTCTGTTTCTCTTTGCGTGTGTGTGTCTGTCTGTCTGTCTCCCTGTCTCTGTGACTCACTGGGTTGGCTTCTGTCTCTCCACTTCTCTGCACCTTTGCCTCTGTGTCTGTGTCTCCCTGTCATCCGGCAGTGGCCCTTCTGGGTATTTACTCTGAAGAACTGAAAGCGGGGTCTGGAAGAGACAAGTTCACACCCGTGTTCGCGGCAGGAGGAAGGAGCAGCGCCCGGGCATCTGCAGACGGACCGAGGTTCAAGAGCGGCTCGTCGGTACGGTAGGATATCCCTCAGCCCTAACGAGGAAGGAAGTTCTGGCCCCTGCTAACATGCGGACGAGCCTCGGGGCTCCCGGTGGCTCTGTCGGTCGAGCATCCGACTCGGATTGTGGCTCGGGTCGTGATCTCATGCCTCGTGGGACGTGGCCCCGCGTCCGGCTCTGTGCTGACAACGTGGAGGCTGCTTGGGATGCTCTCTCTCCCTCTCTCTCTGCCCCGCCCCCTGGTGCACAGTGCTCCCTCCAAATAAATAAATAAACTTAAAAGCAAACAAGGATGAGCCTCGGGGACACTGTGCCAGTGAGGTGGCCCGTCACAGAAGGAACACGACTGCCGGACCGCACTCCCACGAGGGCCCCGGAGTCCTCGCGCTCAGAGAGACGGAGCGGGCCGTGGGGCCGGCGGCTGGGAGAGGGGCGTCCCTATGTCGTGGGTCAGAGTGTCAGTTTGGGGAGAGGAGAAAGTTCGGGAGGCGGGCGGAGGTGATGGCGGCACAACACGGAATGTGCTCCGTGCGCGGGGGCCGTGGGCCGGGAAGGGGTTAGGACGGGACGTTGTACGCTGTTTGTATTGAATCACGACGGAAAACAAGAGCGACCATGTTATTATCTTTTGGTCTCTGTGGGTGTGGAGTTCAGGGAGGGCTGGCTGGGTGGTTCTGGGTGGTTCTCAAGGGTCTGGCCTGGGGTCTCTCGTCACACCCTTATCTCCTTGAGGGCAGGAACCCTGTCATAGTTATCTCAGGGCCCCCAGCAGATGTTTGTTGACTGACTAACTGCCAGCTGCTTCCTCAACGCAGTCCCGGCCCAGGGCCCCTGGGAGACACGGGACCCTGGGCAGCCGGGCATGCCGAAGGAAGGCCAGGAACCCGGGAGCGGCTCTGGGGCCTCGGCCCAATGCCAAGAAGGAAGTGCCAAACAATAGCCCCTGAGACGCTGTCCCTCTCACTGCCAGATTTGCATTTCCATGGGCAAAGGAGGTTTCCTCTGCAGGAAGTGATACCTGAGGGAGGGCTTCCTGCAGAGCAAGCCAGAGAGGGGCTGGGGAGGACGAGGAGAGAGGGAGGCCGCCCTGCACCACCCCTGCCCCTGGGGACCAAAGGCCACTGCAGGTGGCCACCTCCCCGCCTCTAAGGACTCACTTTCCTGCACGAAGCAGTGACTCCCCACTGAGGCCAGCTCCCCGTTTACTGCTCTGTGACCCTGAGTTCCTGCCACTGGCTTCCCTCTCTTTAAAAGAGGGACATACGAGATTCAGACCACTGTGCATGTCATTGCAAATGACCCTGACCCAGAACTGTCCTCACTGCCTCCTTGCTGTCCAGGGGAAAACAGACAGAAGTGAACATACAAGAGTGACCGTGAATCCCAGTGTGGGGAGTTGAGGACGTTGCTGAATCCTGCCCCTCTTCCCCAGCTTAAGAAACCGAGAGGAGGCAGCTGAGAACCAAACACCGGCTCCATTGCTGGAAAGTGGAAACGAGAGGCTGATGGAGAAGCTCTGAGGCAGAAACAGATGGGCCCTCGTTCCTCCGGCCACTTTCAGGGTAACCACCCCAGGAAGGAGAGAACTGGCCTGGGAGCCAGCCAGCAAGAGCCACGGGCAGGCTAGGTCAGAAGGTATCGGAGAGTGCAGGGGGACAGGGAGGGGAGGAGAGAATGTGGAGGGGAAGGGGAGCCTAAGATCACAAGGGACTCATCCCAGGAAGGGGCGGGGGAGGCAGAGAGGAGAGCAGGAAGCAGAGTGGAGGAGTGGCCCGAGTTCCTGCACATCTGCTATGTGGGGGCGCTGAGTTGGGCTCAAGACGCACCCCCGAGCTTGTGTTGCGTAGACAGAAGAAAGGGGAGGCAGGGAGCTCTCTGGGGGCAGGCAGTCAGTGGGCCCCCTGGGTGGGTGTTCCTTGTGGGGGCTGCTGCTATGGGGACCCCAGAGCCCCCTGCCCCCAGCCCCTCTGCTTCACTCTCTTGCTTCTTCTCGGCCACGCTGGGTCTCCACGTGCAGTGGGCAGCACACTGTCCCCAAGAAGGCACGTGCGAGTCCTAACCCCAGGTCCTGTGACTGTGACCTTATTTGGAAAAAGTCTTGGCAGAGGTAAGTGAAGGATCTTGAGATGAGGTCATCATATTCGGGTTCAGACTTACATCCAATGGCAGGTGTCCCTATGAGAAGAGGGAGGACACAGGGAAGGGCCACACGGCGACAGAGGCCGAGCCTGGAGGGGTGCAGCCACACACCAAGGACCGCCAGGAGCCCCCAGACCCTGGGAGACAGGAAAGATCCTCCCCCAGCGCCTCTGGAGGAAACCCTGTCCGCACCTTGACGTTGGATGTCTGGCCCCCAGGACCATGAGAGAATACATTCCTGCTGTCTCAAGGCACCCAACTGGTGGCCCTTGTTCCTCCGGGACAGCAAGGCCCGCTCCACAGTCTGGACAGACAAGCCGTCAAGGGACCGAGTCGCTCGGTCTCCCTGCCTCCTTCCCTCCACGTGTCGCTGCCTCTGGAGAAGTCACCGGAGCCTGGGAGCCAGGGAGCAGGGTTTGGGAAGTACAGAAGAGGCGACCCGCAGAAGCTCAACACTGCGCTAGGCCTGGTGAACCGGGGCTTTTCTGGGCCACCGCCTTCCAACCTGCTGTCTCAAGGGGAAGCAATCTCTGTGAAAGTGTGGTCTGCGGTCAGCGGTCAGCGCAGGGAGGAAGTGGGGAAGTACGGCAGCCGCCAAGCGCCTGTGACCCGGGCCGCCAGTGCCCTCTGGGGCGTGCCCCTTTGCACCTAAGCCACAACTCACAGCCATGATGTCACTGCAGCCTCGGGGTCCCCTCGCTCCACAGCACAGGCCGCTTCTAAAGCCCCGCACCTGTCTTTGTACTCCTTTTCTTACAGGGGACCCCTTCCCAAATCATAAAGGCGTCGGGGTCCCATGAGGCCTGGAGCCCTCCCAGCCAACACCGGGGTGGGGCACAGAGCGCGCGGCTCACATACAGCCAGTTGGGTCGAAGTTGCCCTGGGTTTCCTGTCAACTGACCAGCTGACCAGCCAGCTGTCCACTCATTTAACCACCCGACATCGCTGTGTCCCGGCCATGGGCTGTAATCCTTGCTCTCAGTGCTCATGCTTAGCAGTGGGGGAGCAGGATACATAGAAAGACAGGAAGCACTCATACCAGTGGGAGCAAGAGGAATGGGCAGACACAGCATGGAGAATGGCCGACCCCAGAGACAGCCCTGACTCACAGTGGCTCAAGTTATGACGGTTCGACTTTATGACGGCGTGAAAACTGTATACGTTTGGTAGAAACGGTACTTGGAGTTTTGAATCTGAGTCTTTTCCAGGGCTAGGGGCGTGGGGTATGATCCTCTCCCCGATCCTATCCGGTGACGCCGAGTAGTGGTCATGGCCCGGGTCCTATCAGCCAGCCATCATGAGGGCGCACAACCAACCCACCAGCAGCCGTTGTGCCCCCACACAGCCTTTCTGTCACTTTCAACACGGTATTCGATGAATTCCGTAAGATAGTCAACACTTCATTATCAAACAGGCTTTGCGTCGGATGGTGTTGCCCACCGGTAGGCTCACAGGAGTGTTGTGAGCACGTGTAAGGCAGGCTCAGCTGTGGTGGGCGGTGGGTTGGGTGTGTTACATGTGTTTTTGACTCACGATGGTTTCGCCTTAGGTGAGTTTATCGGGACATAACCCTCTTGTGAGCTCAGGAAGGTCTGTGCCTGGAAATCAGCACAGGCCCACCGGGGAGATGACTTCTGGTCTGGGTTTTCTAAGGACGAGCAGGAGCTTGCCAGCGGACAAGGGGAGGGGAGCCTAGGCAGAGGGAACAGCATGGGCGTAGGTGTTGGACAGCCAGGTCACCTGGCCACTCACAGGTGACGGCCCGCCTGGCCTGCAGGGCTGCTGGGTGAGAAGAGAGAGGGAAGGGCCTGGCCCGGGCGATGGGGAGGGGTGGGCACGGGAGGAAACAGGTGTGAGGACCCTCCGGGGGTGTGTCAGCTTCCCGGGGCCGTCATAACAAAGTACCGTGAACCTGGAGGCTTCGAACAGCAGGAACGTATTGCCTCACACTTTTGGAGGCCAGGAGTCTGAAAAGCAGGTGTGGGCAGGGTCACGCTCCCTCGAAAGGCTCTGGACAGCAGTACCTCCTGGCCTCCTCCAGTGTCTGGCTGGGGTGGTGACACTTGGGGCCCGTTGGCATGCAGCTCTCTGCCCCGATGCCTCATGGAGCTCTCCTGCGTGTCAGCGTCCCCTCTCCCCCTCTTATAAGCACTCCAGGCGTGCTAGATGAGGGTCCACCCAGACGAAATAACCTGGAAACACCTGCAGACACTATTTCCAAGTAAGGTCTCATCCACAGGTAGCTGGGGTCAGGGTTTCAACAAACCTTTCTGGGGGCACAATTCACACGCCAGGACTTGCCACTGATTCGATGGGTGACATAGACTGAATCCCCCCTCCAAATTCATACATTGAAATCCTAACCCCCGCCATGGGACTGTGTTGGAGACAGAGCCCTTAAGGAGGTCGTAAGGGTCCTGACCCCATAGAAACAGATGTCCTGATGGGGTGCCTGGGTGGCTCAGTCGGTTAAGCGTCCGACTTTGGCTCAGGTCATGATCTCACGGTTCGTGGGTTTGAGACCTGTGTCGGGCTCTGTGCGGATAATGCAGAGCCTGAAGCCTGCTTCGTATTCTCTTTCTCCCTCTCTCTTTGCCCCTCCCCTGCTGGTGTGCGCTCTCTCTCTCTCTCTCTCTGTTTCTCTCTCTCTCAAAAATAAATAAACGTTAAACAAAAAAATTTAAAAAAAAGAAAAAAGGAACATGTGTCCTTACAAGGAGAGGAAGAGACACCAGAGCTCTCTCTCTCTCTCCCACATGAGGACACAGCGGGAAGGTAGCTCTCTGCAAGCCAGAAAAAGGCGCCCATCGGTCCTGAACACTGTCAGCCTTGGTCTTGGATTTTCCAGCCTCCAGAACTGAGAAATGAATTTCTGCTGTTTAAGACAATGGGGCTGGGGCTGGGTAAACAGGAAGCAGGGAGGAGCTGAGGACCCTCCGGGTCTGGAGGAAATGGAGGTAATGCTAACCCACACGTGCTGTGGCTGAATGGCCTGGCCAGAGACCGAGTTCCAGAGACGTACTGGGCACAGCTCAGGCCCTCCAGGAGCTTGGGGTCAGGCGGGGAGGCAGGAAGGAGCCCCAGGCTGGCCAGGTAGTCATGAGCATGTCTTGGAGACGTGGAGCTAGGACTAGGAAGCTGCTGGAAGGGGCAGGGCTGGCCGCCAAGCTATGCCCTTGCAACAGAGCAAGAACACCTGTTATCACCTGACCAGCAGCCCCCAGCTGTGCTCCCCCAGCCAGACCTCTCTCCCGAGCTCCCGGCCCCCGCAAAGGGCCAGGACTCAGTCCCCTCTGCCACCCCCTAACTACACATTCTCAGCCAGATTCACTAGGCTTGTTCTCCAAACAGCTCTTCCTGCCCCGTCCCTGGCTCTTCTAACAGTCCCTGTCCTCCCCCTGTCCCCTTTCAGAGCAGCCTCCATCACTTCGTCCTGAGACGATCTTTCCCTTGCTCCCAGGGTCCTCTCAAAGCCTGGGTGGGTTTAGGCAGCAGGTGAAAGAAAATTCATCTCCCTCTCTCCTACCTCCAGAAGCTCTATGATTCCTACACGTCCTGACCCCTGGGTTTCACCTTGGCCTCGGTTTCCTCGTGGTTCTGGCTCGCTGCCCTGCCCACTCTTGGCGCCCAAGAGTGGTCCCCACTGGACTGTCTTCCGGCTCCACACCTCTCCTGACCCTCGCCCCAGGCCCTGGTCAGATTCTGGGTAGGGAGGGGTGGCCCAGGTGGGGTACTCAGATGCTTCCGGGCCTTTGGGCTGCAACCTGAAGGTGATTCTCATTTCCCTGCTCCAAAACTCAGTGTCCCGTCAGCTTCCAGGAACTGTTGATTGGTCCTCGAACATGCTCCTTACATTTGGGTCTTTCCTACTCTGGGGGTCACGTTCCCCGTGGGTGGGATCACAGTGCATTCGGTGGGAATGTGGCTGCCTCACTGATGGTCTCTCACAGACAATGCAAACTGGTCCCTGGAGCCTGCGCCTTCCTTCCACCCTCGTCTCCTCTCACTCTGGCAGCTGGTGGCAGGACTCGGGCTTGGAGAAAGGCGAAGGGAGAGGCCCCTGCACGGGATCCTACAGCCGGGCCTGGGCCAAGGGCTCTGGCAGCACTGTGTGTGAAACGGCAGGCGGGCACGGGAGCTGGAGGCACCGTGTTGGAGCAGACGGCCGCTGCTGTGACTTATGCCATCACCGCGTCCCCACCGGCGCTCACGCACAGCACACCTGCTCTAGCCCATTACAGCGTGTGCCACGGCCCTGTGGTCAGTGAGGCTGGACTTCAGCCCTCTAAGACTGCCAGAGCCCATCCATGGCGCCTGGTGCGAGGGCTCCTCGGGACTCAGGCCAAACAGCCAGCGTTTGAACCAGTGCATCGGTCGGGCTGCCCTGACTCCTTCGTGGAGGTCGAGAGTTCATGCTCTGAGTCCCTAGTGGACCTCCTGCTCTGGAGCAGGACTGACGTGTTTCAGTTCCCTCTTTCTCCGCCTAGTAGCGGGGTGACCCCGGGCACTTAACATCTCTCGGCATCTTCTCTCGGCCTTGTAGAGGATAATTGCGGTGTCTTCTGGGGTTGCTGCAGGGTGAAGGAGAGAAAACACAGGGAGGGCTCGGCATGGCCACCAGCCGCTGTTAAGTCCCCGTAGGAAGCCATCCCTGTCACTATCCCAAGCTCCAAAGGGTCAAATCCATTGGGGCCTTTGACTCAAACGTACACAGACTTTTGCCTCTGCGGAAAGTGGCCCTTCTGACAGATTGAGGGGCTTGGAAGTGGCGTCACAGGCGGAAACCAGCCCTAGGGAGAATCCCTCTGCTCACTGATGGCCTGAATTTCCCATCCCCGAGTCTACCTTGCCGGCTCGCTCAAGCCCGTCTCTCTTGCCTCCTTCTCGCAGTCACGTTGCACAGGAAAATGCACACATTAAAGGGACCTCGTGTGCTCCCACTGTCGATTTGTACTCCGCTCAAACGTCACCTCTGCTCTGTGCAAAGCTGGGCGGAGACGAGCACTTCGAGAAGGTGACATTTGGAGGGTTTGGCCCCACAGATGGTTGGCAAGCTCCAGTCCGCCTTCCGTGGCTCTTGTCGTGCAGCTGCGGTTGCCATGGCATTTGTGTGCACGGGGACCAGGCTCATGCGTCTCCTCGGCATCGGAAGCTCATCCGGAGCCTGGGAGTCAGGTGGTGGGAAGACGGCCTGGGAAGGATGGAGGAGGCTGCAGGACGTGGGAGGGACTCAATCTGGCTAATGGAGGCTGGGGGAGGGTCCGTTGCCCGGGCTGCGTCTAAACCGGGACACGTGGATTGAGGCACAGGAGGGATTTGGGCAGGGGTGGCCGCGGCGCGTGCCAAGACCTCGGCAGCCCCGGCCAGTGGAGCCTGGAGTCGGACGGAGAGCCTCGCACCTGGCCTGCAGGCTCACACCTGCACCTCCCATCAGCCAGCCCCCCAGACAGCAGTCTAGGTTGTATTTTTATTTTTATTTATTTTTTATTTTTATTTTTTTTACATTTATTTATTTTTGATAGAGAGAGACAGAGCACAAGTCGGGGAGGGGCCAAGAGAGAGGGAGACACAGAATGCGAAGCAGGCTCCAGGCTCCGAGCTGCCAGAACAGAGCCCGACGCGGGGCTCGAACCCACGAACCGCGAGATCACGACCCGAGCCGAAGTCGGACATCTGCGCTTAACTGACTCAGCCACCCAGGTGCCCCGTAGGTTGTATTTTTAAAACAGAAATGGCACGATGTACGTCCTCCATTCCATGACCTCTTTGGTGGCCTCCAGTTACCTTCAAAATAGAATCCACACTCCCTCGCACGGCCACAGACAGCAGGCGAGGCTTCTAAATGCAGCATCTGCAGAGCCATGACCCGCACAATGCTGTCCCGGCACTGTGGCGTGGCCAGAAAGCCGGGGTCCAGCATTCGAGGGCCGTTCCAGTCCTATAAAGCCCTTTACCTGTAACTGTCACGTACCAGAAAGGTGACATGGAGATCGTGGACGTGCTTCCAGAAACCCCCGTTTCCCCCTCATTCCCTGTCCTCACCCTCAGCAGCTGCCACAGCGCCTGTGCTCAGCCTCCTCCCACGCATCCCTGCTTCTCCCCTTCTCGCCTGCTTTCACCTGACTCTGGAAAGCCTGAGAGAATCCATCCGGTCAGAGGAGGCCTGCCTCAAAGGGTGGGGAAGAAGAACAGAGAACGGGCCGGGAGCCTTCTCCTTACAGGGTAGAGGGCCACTGGCTAGGAGCCCTCAGCCATCGGTGAGTTTGGTCCTGCTGCTCGTGCCTTATAGGTGACCCCACAGTGTGAACATTCTCCAGCCGCTTCCTGCAACTGTCCCGGGGTCACTGTAAATGCAGGTTTAACTGCTGCTGATCTAACACCGTGCCTTTAATGAATAAGCGAGCATATATTTAACAGCCTGCCCGCGTTGCTGTCTTCACAGGGTTGTGCACGCCTGGCTCATTCTCATCCTTCTGGTTTTTGCCCCAAAGCTGTCTTTTCAGAGACGCCTTTCCTGGCCCCTGTCTTTCCCAGCAGAGTTCCTGGGCACCACGCGGCCCTATTCTGTAGGGTCTGGAACGATCCGCATTAAGCTCCAGCCGTCCTGGTCTAGCGTGTGTGTCTTGCTGTTCAGGTCATTGCAGGCACTGGTAATACTGGGCAAATCAACTGGGGAGGTGGCATATTCTGAAATGACGGGAGGGCTTCAGAGCACGTCAGCCGGAGAGAGATTTGTCCACTGCTGTGTGACGGTGCTCGGAGTCCTGGGCTGTAAACTGGTAGGTACCCACGCAAGGCGGCCCTGAAGCGTTCACGGAGGCCGCTGGACAGAACTCACCCAGACGTTCCTGCTTACTGGAGAAAGCCGGTCAGCGGGGTCCCTGCGAGGCTCGACTCTGGGGCCACCGCTGACAATTCCCGGGACGGAGGAGGGTCTGGAGCCAGAGGGGCAGGCCAAGAGATTGTAAGGCTCATGGGACGCAGCTGGGGAGGAATCGGGGCTGGGACGTGAGCTGTCCTCTTCCTGGCCTGCCCTCCCTCTGCGGCTCTGCTTAGCGGGTCCTCAGGGTGCCAGGACCAGGGTCTTCCTCTGGCCTCCCCAGGGACTGGGGCCAGGCTGGGAAGCAGGGGGCCAGGAGACTCAGGGAGGGGCGGAAACCATGGAGAGCCTTGGGGCCTGGCTTGTCCGGAGCCGTCTCCCCTCACGGGCTGCAGGCCCTCAACCGTCGGCCACCTCGAGGGCACTCGGCGTCTGCTGTCTCGTCTCAGGGCTCCTGCGGCCACCGGCAGCTCCAGGGATCTCTCTGGATGAGCTGTCCACCCTGCCCTGCTCTCACCGGCTGGGACACCTGTGACGGGGTCCCGGGAAGGGAAGGGTGTGGAGACACCATGACGGACATGCCTGTACACCTCCTCTACTTGCCTGAGGCTCCAGCCACACTCCCCCCCGGCAACACCTTTGCTTGTGCTGCCTTCTGCCTGTGATGCCCCCCCGGCCTGCCTGCTGTCTCAGCTCAAACACCACCTCCTCGATGGGGTCCTCCCAGGTCACCACAGCCAAAGGTCACCTCTCTGCTTCCGGACCACTAAATCCCGTTGTCCCGCTTTGATACTTTGACTTTTTATAATTATGAGTGTGCTGGACAGAATAATGGAGCCACATCCTAACCTCTGGGCCCTGTGAACGTGTGACCTTACATGGCAAAAGGGATTTTGCAGATGTGGTGATGTCAAGGACGCTGAGAGGGGCAGATCTTCCTGGATTACCTCGTGGGCCCAGTGTAATCACAAGGGTGCTTCTAAGAGGGGGCAAGAGGGTCCGGGTCAGGAAAGGAGATGTGACAACCGAGATACATTTGAAACCGGAAGTGGGGCCACAGGCCAAGGAGCGCGGGGGGTCTCTAGCTGCTGAAAAGCCAAAGACACAGTGTTTCCTGGAGCCTCCAGAAGGGACCAGCTCTGCCTGCTGGTTTTAGCCCACGGGATCCACATAAGGCTTTGGATGGCCAGACCGGTAAGAGAATAAGTTTGCATCGTTACAGGCCACAAGGTTCATGGCAGCCCCGGGAAACTAACACAGTTGGCGCATGTAGGATGGTTCCTTGGCTACAATAGGAGATTCTCAGGGATGGACTGTACCTTGCACAGCTTTGCACATCTGCGTACATATTTTAAAACATCTTTTTATGACTGCACTGCTGTTATCAGGGTGTTGTTTTTTTTTTTTTAATTTTTTTAACCTTTATTTATTTTTGAGACAGAGACAGAGCATGAACGGGGAGGGTCAGAGAGAGGGAGACACAGAATCCGAAACAGGCTCCAGGCTCTGAGCGGTCAGCACAGAGCCTGACGCGGGGCTCAAACTCACGGACTGCGAGATCGTGACCTGAGCCAAAGTCGGACGCTTAACTGACTGAGGTACCCAGGCGCCCCTTTTTTTAAATGTTTTAATGTTTATTTATTTTTGAGAGGGAGAGAGAGACAGAGTGTGAGCAGTGGAGGGGCAGAGAGGGAGGGGAACACACAATCCGAAGCAGGCTCCAGGCTCCAAGCTGACAGCACAGAGCCCAACATGGGGCTCGAACTCATGAACCGGGAGATCATGACCTGAGCCAAAGTCGGTCGCTTAACCAGCTGGGCCCCCAGATGCCCCTGATGTATCCATTCTTTAGTGAGCAATCAATCATATGTCAGTCTCCCTCAACCTCCTCTGAGCTTTTGCCCCTGGACCAGCCCTGGGAGGACATATTTCCTGGAGGAAAGGAGGATTTTTTCCCCCTGGAATAGGCATTGCACCTCTCAATGGATTTCTTCTGTGATATTTTCATAAAATGATTCTCTTATGCAACACCATTCACATGTATTGTAAGGAAAAGATATGAAACTTGCAGGAAATGTCTTGTTTCGGTAAAGCCACTTTGGCCTCTACCGCCGGCCACTGGTACAGTTTGGAAACTGGCCCACAAGGTGGAATTCACATTTCTGTGGCTCTCGTGCAAGGCCACCCGGTCCGGCCTGTCCTCCTCCAGCCCTTACCGAGCACCATGCCTCCAACCTGGGCCTGCACAATGCCGGGTTCCCTGAACATCAGGACGGTTCCAAGTTTCTGACTCTTAACAATGGTTTGCTCCCCCAGCCTGGAGCGCCCTGCCCCGTCGGACCCAGCCCTGCTCTTCCCAGAAGAGTCAACTCAATTGCCATGCCCTCTAGAGAATGCCCTTCTGCACGTGGAGATCAGGGGACCAAGGTTCCAATCAGAGGCTGAGAATTTTGTGAAATGAGTCATGTGGTCTCCACACCAGGCAGTTGCCCTGAGGGGAGGCCAAGCGTCCTGGGGGAGATGTCCCCTCTTGCTGGAACTTTGAAGCTCACGGTTTCTCTGTGTTGCCTCAACCACAAAGGCCAGCTATATGATTTGTGAGCCCGGTGCAGAATGAAAACATGGCCACTCTGGCCAGAGGCAGGAAGTCTGTCTCCCCTTCTGGTGGGCCATCATGTCAACTATACTGGAGAACAACCCCCAAAGGATGCATCGTCAGCACAGGGACGTGTTTGGTCCCTGGATCAGAGAGGGTGCTGTGGTACCACCAGCCAAGGGTGGGGGTAGCCACTCCTGTGCCCCACACCAGCAGCCCTGGAGTGGGTGTGGGAAGGGTGAGGCTGGATGGGACTCAGGATCCAGGAGGCATAGAGGCCGGGAGGTGACGGGGGTAGGGCCAAGCGTGAGCCAAGGCTCCAAGGCCCCCACCCAGACTGCTTCATTGTCTCTGGACTTTACCTACAAAACTCAAAGGTAGAATTATTAAGAATTTCAAGATGGTAACAGCAGGGCATCGAACCCCAATCATAGGACCCCCCTTCGAGCACAGGGCCCTCTGTGCCTCACTGGTCACCTACCCAGGAAGTCGGCTATCCAGCCGGTCTCCTGCCTGGGCAGGGTGAGCCTGGGCGTGGCTCCTGTGACTGTGGCCCTGCCCATCCATCAGGGCGGCAGCTGTAGGCCGGGGGCCGGTCACCAGAGGTGCACACAGCAGTCTCTGTGACGACTTGTCCGGCACATTCTGAGTGGCCACACTGGCCGCAGGAGGACACTGGGGAACCCACGGCCCTGAAGGAAATATTTCTCCTGTCCCTGCCCCAGGCTGACCGGATTCCATTCCAGCCAACCCGCTGACTCCTATGGGCTGTACCCCACGTGCCCAAAGGAACAGCTTGTGGCCACAATGGCAGCCAATCTTTAACTTTTTTTTAATGTGTTTTTTTTTTTTTAATTTATTTTTGAAGGAGAGAGAGAGACAGAGCATGAGTGGGGGAGGAGCAGAGAGAGAGGGAGACATGGAATCTCAAGCAGGCTCCGGGATCCGAGCTGTCAGCACAGAGCCCGACGCGGGGCTCGAACTCACAAACCGTGAGATCATGACCTGAGCCGAAGCCGGATGCTCAACCGGCTGAGCCACCCAGGCGGCCCCTGAGCCACCCAGGTGCCCCAATGACAGCCAGTCTTGACAAGGGCCCCTTCAGCAGGCCCTTTGCCCCAGAGGGAGAAATTGGGGTTTGGAGGTTGGGGGCCACACGCTGGTGAGAGATGAAGCTGGGCCAGCCCTGACCCTGCAGACCCGCAAAGCTGCACCCCCACCAGCACCCTCGGGGCCTCCCCGCTGGGCGCACAGCCTTCTTCCTGCTGTGCTCCCCTTGCCGTATGCACCGCTCCCTAAACTTAATTAATCTTTCAAGAGAAAAGGAGCATGTGCTTCTGAAAAGCTCATCTGTGTCCGGGTGCGGGAGGACTTCCACAGGTGCTTTCCTTCCAGGCAGCTGCGGCCCTAGGGCCCGCTGGCTTGGACTTGCCTGCCTGTCCTTGGTCTGTAGCGACCTCTTTCCCCCCTTTCCTCTTTCCGTACGTGTCCACGCGTTTATTAAATGCGCTCGCGGGGGCTGGAGTGTTTTGATATCCGGTTAGTCATTTCCGCCTGCAGGCACACAGGGAAGGGAAGCCACCGCCACCCGCTCCGCTGACCCCTCGGAGGCCTCGCCGGGCTACAGCTCGGTCACCCTGCTCTGCGCCGATGGGAGGGTCTGCGGGACCCACGGCTCCAGGAAGCACAAATTCCTTATCTATTTCCTCCCAGCCACCGCTTTGTCTTAAAATAGGACTCCAAGCCTGACATATTTTGCAGGCCACGATGCTTTGTGGATTGAACGAAAGTACAGGGTCACCGGCAGAGGTTACCGACACCCCCCGGCATTCAGAGCAGGGTCTCGGGGGGCGGGCCGGCCTGAGCTCAAACCCCCCCCCCCCCCCGCCCCCAACTCGGCCTCGCGTTAGCTGCGGGCTGTGGGCCGATGTCTCTACGGAGCTCGGGGTCACCTGTGACATGGGGCGCGTGGTACTAACGACCTCCTAGGGCTGTTACGACGTTTAAATGGGTTGAGATGGGTGAAGCTCTTAGAATCAGGCCTGGCACGTGAGTGCCGTTTGAATATTTGCTACATAAATGACACTTCCCTCTTTCCCTCCTGAGTTCTAGACCAAGGAGAAGGACCCCGGAGACCCAGGTGGCAGCTTTGTCATGGGTGAGACTGAACTTGCCCAACTTGCCCAAGTTAGAGTGGAACCTGCCTCTGCCCCTGGCCTGCCAGGGCTTGTCCTCCGAGCTCCCTGTGTCCTGAGGCTGCGGCCAGAGGGCAGGACAGGCCAGCCAGGGAGGGAAGGAGGGGCGGAACCAGGCCCAGGCTCCCCACGCCCCAGTCAGACGGGAGAGGTGCAGAGAGGCCAGGGCCGTCCTGCCCCTTCCTTCAAACACCCGCACGGAGGGCAGGGGGGGCAATCTCATGTGACATCTCATGTGTGTTAGCTTGTTCCCTCCTCACAACTGTCTGACAAGGAAGTATCACTATCACTCCTTTCTCAGGCAAAGCAACTGGGGCTCGAAAACGTTAGGGGAGTTGTCCAGGGGTCCCCGGGCTAGAAAGCCGCCAAGCTGCGATGAGAAGCCCAGCTATTTGGGGTTCTGGGCTCGTGTCCTTTCTCCTTCACGGTCTGGCTGTCATTCCACTGGACCAACTGGGAAGAGCTGGCTAGCCGTGGCTCTGGGAAGAGTCGGCTGAATTTGCTAACGGGGAGCCATCTTTTTCTTTATCTTTCTTTTTTTTTGAAAGAGAGAGAGAGCGCGCACACGCAGGTACGCACGCCCAAGCAAGCAGGGGAGGGGCAGAGAGAGACGGAGACAGACAGAATCTGTCTGCCAGCACAGAGCCCGAGGCAGGGCTCGAACCCACGAATTGTGAGACTGTGAGCTGAGCTGAAACCAAGAGCCAGGTGCTCAGACCACTGAGCCCCCCCAGGCGCCCCTCCAGCCCTTTTCTTTGGAAGGGAGCACACTTCGGCGCCGACGCTCGGTCAGGGATCCAGACACGATGGGTTCAGACGACAGTGTGTACCTGCTGCCTCCGGGGTCCAGGCTGGGGAGGGGCGTCCTTGCAAGGCCCTGCCACTTGTGTCCCTGAGGAAAGCAGCCAGGAGCTGAGGGAGGCAGTGCCCACCACTGAGCCCACTGGGCCCAGACCTGGACACAGCGTGACTGTCACTGTCTTGAGGGGAGTTGACAGAAGAGTGGGGACAAACCGTAGGACAGCTCTGTGCTGACAGCTCGGAGCCCGGAGCCTGCTTTGGATTCTGTGTCTGCCTCTCTCTCTTTTTTGCCCCTCCCCCGTTCACGCTCTGCTCTCTCTCTCTCTCTCTCTCTCTCTCTCTTTCAAAAATAAATAACTGTTAAAAATTTTTTTTAATTAAAAAAAAAAAGAAACGGACTTTGGCGCAAAAGAAGTGTATTGAGGGATATAGATTAGCCCTCACAGTCTGGGGAAGACACAGTGACCCAGGCCTGGGCAAGCTAGGAATTGGGGCAGCCCCGCGGTCCAGGTGGGCGCCCCAGAGGGATGGGAACAACAGGACAGATTAGAAAAGACCTGGCCTGGGGCGCCTGGGTGGCTCAGTCGGTGAAGCGTCCGACTTCGGCTCAGGTCACGATCTCACGGTCTGCGAGTTCGAGCCCCGCGTCGGGCTCTGTGCTGACAGCTCAGAGCCTGGAGCCCATTTCAGATTCTGTGTCTCCCTCTCTCTGCCCCTCCCCTGTTCATGCTCTCTCTCTGTCTCAAAAATAAACAAACATTAAAAAAAAATTCAAAAAAAAAACCAAAAAGGAAAGACCTGGCCTGCGAAAGCAGCAGAAAGCGGTAACGGGTTGGGCGGACGGGACAGGGCAGCCAGGGAGGGGGCGAGGAGGAGGCTATGAAGAGTCCCCGGGCTCCAGGAGCAAGGACAGGCTGCTGGGAGGGGACCGCTTCCATTTGGGGAACGGTGAGTTCAATGTGCCTGTTGGGCCCCAGGCTCTAGCTCCGGGCAGAGGCCTGGCCCGAGGTCCGGATTTGGGGACCATCGGCTCAGGGTACTTGTGAAAGGGCGAAGGTCCACCGGGACAGCAGGAGCCACGCCACGAGGGGAGAGGAGCCCAGGAGCAGCCCCCTCCACGCCCTCTGCCCTTGCTCTCCCCGGGGGCACACCCACAGTCTGCACGGGCCTCGGCTCCGCGGGCGCCTGCTAATGTCCTGCGGGCAGTCAGATCCCAGGCCACTTCCACCGGTCTGCCCCGCCACGGCGCAGGCCTGGTGCCTCGCACATAATAGGCACCCCGTGAATACTTGTAGCTTGATTTATCGATTGGAAGGAGACAGCTGGATGCAGAAGGTGACCCCATGTGTCAGGCCTTAAGGACGGGGGTCAATTCTAAGCCACAGTTTCTACCTCCTGACCCTTGAAGGCAAACAACCGTGTCCATCTGCACATGAGTCCTCGACTCGGCGTATCAGCGGAGAGAAGAGAAACACAGGGTGACACATCTCTCCCGCTCCCAAATTCGATGTTCTCCAGAGAAATACAGACAAATCCACACATTTAAATACAGGCCACCCACTTGCATCGAAAGGAGTGGATTCCAGGGTGACAGGTACAGTCTTTTCCCCAAATCTCTCTTGCACAGACACCCTGTTCTGCCACCGTCCTAACTCAGCACGTTTGTTCTGACGCCCTTGTCCCCTAAACGTCTGCACGCAGACGTGGGGCTCTGTTCTGCTCCACACAAACCCTCGGCTGGTTCGTAACACCAAGGGCCTCGTGATTTGTTTGTCCTCGGAATCTGGCTGCTGGCATGCGTCAGTCTGTCGGAGGTGGGGGATCTTTCCTCCAGTATGGTTTTAAAGCAGGAAAAATGATTTATTTATTGAGCATGCACTGCTGGCTTTGCAATTTGTGTGAGAGCAAGGCTTCGTCCTTGCCCTCCGAGAGCTCCTGGTGGGGACTGCCGATGGCCTGTCACAGACGAAATGTCACCCTTTTGTGAATTCACAGGACTTCAGAGCTCAAGGGGCCACCTGGGAGCTCACCTAAGGGGCACGAGGCTGTGCGGGACCGAGTGACAGACGAGGCGGTTTTTGGTCCCCAGCTGTGTGGTCTTTCCTGAGAGGCAAGTGAGAGCCCACACCGGGTTTCCCCCCCGGGAACCGGACAGCGGCCTCCCTTCGGAGCTGGCCAAGGTCCCAGCTCTTTTCCTGTCCCTGCGGCACTGGTGGCATTTCCACCCAGCTGAGTCACGGGTTTTTTTCCAGGTGGAGACGGTAATTACCAAACAGAGTTCCTTCGTGGCTCATGGAGGCGGCTCTGGGCTGCCAATTTAGGAACGAGCCTCTCTACATAGATACGTGTCCTCGAAGCCCATTTATAGAACACGCAGAGTCCTGGCCACTCTACGCGACACACGAGATGAGTTACAAACTACAAACATCGGGGGGGGGGGGGCGGGGCTCAGTCGGTTGAGTCTGGATTTCAGCTCAGGTCGTGATCCCAGGGTTGTGGGATCGAGCCCCACGTCGGGCTCGGCACTGAGTGAGGAGCCTGCTTGGGACTCTCTCTCTCTCTCTCTCTCTCTCTCTCTCTCTCTCCCTCTGCCCCTCTCCCCTGCTCACATGCTCCCTCTCTAAACTAAAAACAGCAACAACAAAACAAACTACAGACGTATACTAAGAACGGTGGCCGCTCCTGTACCTGATGGACGGGCACCCTCAGTGCCCCCATCAGATGAGCATCTGTGCAAGACACACACCATGAACGAGACACCAGCTCTTTCCTATGCAGGCGCTGGTCGTTGCTCGTAACAGCCCTGTGAGGCTGTGACGGTGATCCCGATTTTATTTTATTTTATTTATTTATTTATTTTTTCAACGTTTATTTATTTTTGGGACAGAGAGAGGCAGAGCATGAACGGGGGAGGGGCAGAGAGAGAGGGAGACACAGAATCGGAAACAGGCTCCAGGCTCTGAGCCATCAGCCCAGAGCCCGACGCGGGGCTCGAACTCACGGACCGCGAGATCGTGACCTGGCTGAAGTCGGACGCTTAACCGACTGCACCACCCAGGCGCCCTGGTGATCCCGATTTTAAAGACGAAGGAACTCGACTTTTAGGGAGCTCGAGATACTTTCCTTCGTATCCTAAGGAGTTTACCATGCAGGAACGTCAAGAAAATATAAAACAAAGCCAGAAAGTCAAAGCTAACACACCGTACATAAGCACGGAGAGTACTGAGTACTTAGAGAAACCTTCACTCAGTCACTCAACAAACACTGGCTTTCGCGTGAGGTCATCCCCGCTCCTGGTTGGGTTCTTCCCAGAACTCCTGTGTCCCACACGCCTCTGGTGCTAATTTGCTGATGCCCTGGGTGAGTCACTTCCTTGCCAGGGCTCCGTTTGCCCCTCAGGGAGACCACACTGGCTGCCCACGCACACTGTTGACGAGGATGCTGGAGAAGAAGATGCCAGCTGTGGGGTGCGGGTTCCCAGGGGAGGGGGTGCAGGCCTTTCCCCCTGCAATTTATCTCTAGCCCTGGTGCTGGCAAACGCGTCCTGTTCCTGCTGCTGAAGTCTGTGCAATGCCTGTGTGTTGTCACATGTTTTAATTATCCGGTGAAGGTTATAAACTAGCGCTTGCCTGGGCTAGGTAACTGTAAAGAAAAGGGCTTTATCACCGTCACGGCTAAATGCGATGGCATAAAGCTGGAGAGGTTGGAAAGGAAAATAGCTCGAGCCAAAGAATAAATGACATTTCCGAAAAAGCAGAAGTGGATGCGAAGGTCGCTTGCAATTTAAAGTCACAACACATCCGATGACATCATTGCTGGCATCTGGGTTATTTCGGGCTGGAAAGGGGCAGGTACACCCTGAGCCAGACAAGAGGCCCTGTGGCAGGGAGCAAAAGGTTTGATCCTGGGCAGTCTCTCAACCCTTCCGCGCCTCAGTTTTCTCATTCGTGAAATGGGACAATAATCACATTTAACTTGAAAGTGGTAGTAACAGAACATGAATTCATATGCCTGGCTTCTAACGGAGGCTCAAAAAATCATAGCTACATCATTAAGGGTCACAGCAGGGGAAGCAAAACGTGGGTACGGAATGAATAGGTGCTTAGAATTAATTTCACTTTCTTGGACTAACATGAAGCTCTGTTTTACACGTCCCCGTCTCGTTTGTTTCCGGACTCTGACTATGTCATCGCCTCGTGCAGCATGTAGACAGACCGTGTTCTGCTGGCAAATATACCAGGTTCCTGGGGTGGAGGAGAGCCCTGGTTGGTGGCGCTTGCCAGTTTCCATGGTGCACGCGTTCCCACCATAGCCGATTTCAAGCTGCCAACGTGATGTCACCGAATACAGGTCAGGAAGAGATGTCAGCGGCTCCTCAGTTCCTTTCCGTGGATTTCTGCCGCAAGGACACAGCAGACAAGAGCCCAGATGATGGCAGTTTGTGGTAGAGCCCTCAGGAAATGATGAGTTTGGGATACTTACTACCTTTGTTTTTGACGTAATTTCATTTTCATCGATGGCTGCGCTTGACCATCGGCTGGCACAATCCTAACACTTCACCTCTGGCAGAGCATCTGGCGTTGAGTCTCGTGTTCAGTAAGCGCTCAATATGTGGTCATCTCTTCTCTCCAGCTCTGACGTTGTCTTGTTAACGATTCCCGCCTCAGTGGAAGTGAGAGTATGGAAAAGTCTAGAAAGGGAAGAGGAAACAGGTAGGCAGAAGAGAAGGCAGGAGAAGCTAATGGAAGGCGGAGCATTGGCTGGACCTGGAGGCTCTGGCCCTTCTGACATGGGGAGCTTCTCCAGGAGGAATCAAAGTGTGGGTCCACGGGGCTGTCTTCTGTGGCTGTGCCAACCACCCCCCTCCCTGCAGACGAGGCTCCCAGCCAGTGGCCCGGACGACTCCTACCACCAGAGGAAATGGTGATTCCCCTCCTCCCCACTGGCAGAGCTCAGTCACGTGACGCACACTGGCCCTCTGGATGCACCTGTCCGGGAGTGTGAATCTTGAGCAAGCGGTGGGGAGATAAGACCGCCGTAAGAGAGATTTCTGGTGGTGAACGGCAGAGTAGCACCGTCCTTCTGGTCACTTCTCCTGCCTGGTTCCAGAAAGCCCCTGCCCCCTGCCCAATGTTTATCCTGCTTCTCTAGCTTCGCTTTGGCTCACTGAGCCCCCTGGTATGTTTTCGAGGCAGATTCTCCGGGTGACCTCCTCAATTTCTTTTTTTTTTTAGACTTGCAATTTGCTGGCTAAATGATATCATTTCTCAGCCTCTCTCCAAGCTGGTGTGGCCATGAGTGGGTCCCTGCCAGGGGATGGATGCACAAGTATTGGGTGGGACTTCCAGGACAGGGTGCCGTTTGGTCCTCCCTCCCTTTTCTTTCCTGTTGCTTGGCACGTGGAAGCAATGGCTGGAGTTCTAGCAGCCATTCTAGGCCATGGGATAACCTGAGAATGGAAGTCATAGAAGGTGGAGTGGAAACAGAAAGCCTGGGCCTCTGATGAATTCAGGGGGTCTCCACATCAGCTCTCTTTCTCTTTTGTTTATGTGACAGAACAGGGTCTGTAGGTTACTGCTATTACGGTAGGGTCTCCGCTAAACACAGCTGAAACTACTCCTCCAAGTACGCCTTCCAGTAAAACTTCTTTGGCTGGCGACCACCAGTTAGTTTCTATTATGGTAACTTCACAGCAGAGTCCTGACTCACGGCCCATTTGTCCTCCCTCCCACAATCTCAAACCCCACATTCTGGCCCCCAAAGCTTGTCTGCCTTGTCAGTGACCCAGCAGAGCCTGGTTCCTTCCCAAGGGACGGGTCCTCTTACACTCTGCCCATACTGTGCCTTCCCCAGGGATGTCCTTCCCTGACCTTGACTGCTTTTAAGATCCAGCACAAACACCACCTCTGTGACAGCATCGCTTGGATGGCTCTGAGTCATAATTACCTGTTTACCTGTCTGTTCCCAGCAGACCGCAGCAACCTGGTGTTTAGCAAGCTGTGTGGTACGTCCCGGGGGCTCAGCACGAGTGGTCTGAAGGAGGGAACGGACATCACAGACATGGGAGGTGGGTCACAGCTTTATCACAAGACCCATCAACCTCTTCCCACACGCCTGCTGGCTACCTGGCTCTGTTCATGCAAGGAGATTTCCGTGTGTCATCTGCGCTGATTTCCTGCAGCCCTGACCCATGCCAAACACAAGCCTGATTTTGAATGGATGATGTCAGGCGTGAAGGTATTTTGGATGTTAACAGCATCCCCGGGAACAACAAAATAAATAAAGTGGTAGTGGCTTATTATAGCCCGAAGTAAAAAAATAAATATCCACATGTCCTTACTGATATCAATGATTGAATAAATTAACAAATGGGGGAGAAGAGACAAATCTCCCAAGAGAAGAACTCCAAATAATTTAAGCAGACCCTCTGCCTTCAAGGAGGGTGAGCATAACTCCCTGCTCTTTAGGCGTGGGCTATACACACTGAGTTTCTTCCAAAGCGTGCAGCCTGGAAGGGAGGGTGAGGAGAGTAGCTTTCCAGGGAAGAAGGCTGACAGACCTCAGCCAGGTGGTCAAGGCCAGGACCAACAGTCCTACATCACATTGATGGTATGAGCTCTGGATGTGAGGACAATGGCTCTCTACCTCTGGGGTCTTCCTCCCAATAAATCACAGTCCCGTTCTAATCAGGAGAAAGACATCAGACAAATTCCAGTGGTGGCTCCTCCGAATAAATACCCACCCAGCACTTCTCAAAACTGTCCAAGTCAGCAAACACGAGGAAAGTCTGAGAAACGGTCATGGCCACAGTGGAGCCCCAGGAGACACGAACTAAAGGCAACGTGAAGTCCTGGATGGGGTCCTGGAAGAAGGAGGTGAGGTTAAAACAAAGGAGATCTGGGGCGCCTGGGTGGCTCGGTCGGTAAAGCGCCTGACTTCAGCTCAGGTCATGATCTCATGGTCCATGAGTTCGAGTCTTGCGTTGGGCTCTGTGCTGACTGCTCAGAGCCTGGAGCCTGTTTCGGATTCTGTGTCTCCCTCTCTCTCTGCCCCTCCCCTGTTCGCGCTCTGCCTCTCTCTGTCTCAAAAATAAACGTTAAAAAAAATAATAATAAAAAAAATAAATAAAAATAAAAAAAAAAACAAAGGAGATCTGGGGGCGTCTGGGTGGCTCAGTCGGTTGAGTGACAAAATCAAGAATACTTGGTTTTGGCTCGTGATCTCACAGTTCATGACCTTGAGCCCCATGTCAGGCTCTGTGAGGAGTGGGGAGCCTGCTTGGGATTCTCTCTCTCCCCATCTCTCTGCCCCTCCCCTGCTTGCGCGCGCGCACACACACACACACACTCTCTCTCTCTTTCCCTCCAAATATATAAACTTTTTAAAAAAATTTTTAAAAAACACACAAAGGAAAGCTGAATAAACTATGGACCTCAGTAACAGGGCATCGGTATTGGTTAATTCATTGTAACAAATGTATCATGCTAATGTAAGATGCTAATAATAATTTCAAAAATTGGGTGCAGGGTACGTGGGAACTCTATACTATTGTCTCCATTTTCCGTCAATGTAAAACTGTTCTAAAAATTAAGTCCTACTAAAAAGAAAGATCATGTTCCCAAGACTTGGGGAGACAATAATAGTGTGTGGTATTCACTGATATTATCAGGTGTCCATATGTCCCACGCTCGCCCTGGCTGACTTGGGGGAAGCCGGGATGGGGAGGGCGCAGCCCGGCCCTGGGGAGCTGACAGAACGGCAGCCAGGTCAGTCCTGAACGTCCTCTGACGGGGAGCCGGGGAGCCACGTGCTCTCCTGTCGCATGGGCCCGACTCTGACCGCTGCTTCTCTCTGTGATGCTGCATTAGCGCTGGGACCCGGCCAACTGCCCGGGGAGGTGGGCACCCCGGGGCCCCAAGAAACGTGTGCAGGGGGAGAAGGGGGTCCTGGGACAGAGGAAGGGGAGGGGGGCGCATCTGGTATTCTGTCTCTCCACCCCCACCCCTCCCTTCGCACCAGCACATGCTCTCTCTGCCCCCGTGTGTTTGGATGAGGCTGGGTCAGCCCCCTGGTGCCTGGCAGGCCGGGGGCCTGAGCCTGGCTGGCCAGAGCCAGGAGACTGTGGACACTCGGAAAATGAGAAGCGGCTCACCAGGGGCTGTCGAGGGGACGGGATGGGGCCCCTTCGCCATCACAGGCGGAGACCTGAGTGAGACTGGACTCCGGCGAGCATTCTCCGGAGATAGGCTCAGCCAGCCTGACTCGAGGTGCCAGGAGTCGAGTCCTTGTTTTTTTGTTTTTAATAAAAAAGTACAATTCCGTGATTTTTAGGATTTTCAGAGTTAGCGCAGCCATCGCGGTGACCTTGGTCAGCGTGGCGTTCAGAGTAATTACACGTGGCAGGTGGAGAGTATTTTGGGACACGCGGTCCCAGTGACCCTGCTGCCTGTGTGCACACGTGCAGAGGCTGTGCACGACGTTCACGTGGAGAAGCACCCACGTGAACGGCGACGCCATGCCTCGTACTGGCGACTGCAAGAATACTGGCTACTAGGGGCACCTGGAGGGCTCCGTCGGGAAAGCCCGTGAGTTTTGACCTGGGGGTGGGGAGTTCGAGCCCCAGGTTGGGTGTAGAGATTACTTAAAAATAAAATCTAAAAAGAACAAAGAATACAAGAATGCATGTATTTGTCATACAAATGTGATGCGTTAATGACAACTTTAGGACATGACGTTAAAAACAGTTCAGGGGCTCCCGGGTGGCTCAGTTGGTTAAGCGGCCGACTTCAGCTCAGGTCATGATCTCGCAGTCCGGAGTTCAAGCCCCGCGTCGGGCTCTGTGCTGACAGCTCAGAGACTGGAGCCTGTTTCAGATTCTGTGTCTCCCTCTCTCTGAACCTCCCCTGTTCATGCTCTGTCTCTCCCTGTCTCAAAAATAAATAAAACGTTAAAAAAAATTAAAAAAAAAAAACAGTTCAGGGGCTCCCGGGTGGCTCAGTTGGTTGAGCGCCACATTCTGGCTCAAGTCATAATATTGTGGTTCAGGAGTTTGGGCCCTGCATCGGGCTCACGGCTGTCAGCGCAGAGCCCGCTTCAGATTCTCCGATTCTCCGTGTCCCCCCACCCCCCCCGCTCATGCTCTCTCCCTCAAAAATAAAAACAAAATAAATAAACATTAGAAAATATTTGAATCTTATTTAATTTGGATATAAAGTTTTGATCTTCATTAATTAACTTTCCATTCGGTTCAACATTTGAGATAGAGGTCCCACAACAAAGTGTTATATAAATATATGAAAATGTTATTAATTTTTTATTGTTTGCATTGCCTCTAACGTGTACTTCGGTGAAAGCACATTCAAATGTGTGACTTCGGATGCAGTCACATCTTATTTCTAACCTCCTTCCACCCTGTGCTGCTGATGGTGGTGCTAGTCTGTGCACCTGTTACTGGTCCACGGGGAGATAGGCCAGGGAATTAAGAGTCTAGAAACTTTCGCAGCAATTTGACGGCTGCTTTATGTCGTTTAAATCTAAAAACAACAAAATCAGGGCTTGTATTTTGTACGTCTCTGCCTTTTTAAAAATCCCATTTATTTCTGAAAGTTAATTTTTATTGCATTTTACCAAGGTATTAGTCCATGATGGAAGTGGAAGAAAAAAAGAGGAGGTCCGTCACTGCATGCAGTTGGGGAACCCTGCCCTCGGTCACCGAGAATTGCTACAAGCTAAGGTCGTGATGGACACAGAAGCTTTGAAATTGCAACTTGGGAGAGAAAAAACAAAGGGGAGAAGATGAGAGAAATGGGAAACCTTCAAGGGCCGTCTGCTTACCCTGTAGACGCTGGAAAGCAGGCAGCCCTCTGTGCTGAGCATGGTTCCCACAGAATTTGCAGGGAAGTGTGTGTGGGGCCCACCTGGGAGCAGTACCCCTGGGAGAGTCCCATCTGTGAGGTCCTGTGTCTGCTGCTATGGGCACACAGCCCCCAGGGCTGAGCCTCTGGAAGGGCCCGGAAGAGGTTCAACTAATGCTCCCTGTATCAGAGACACCTGGGACGTCACGGTGGGGCAGGGAGCGGGGATATCTGTGTGAGCGGCTGTGGCTGGGGCACCCCAACACCAGCCGAGGGTGTACCCACACCTGGGGTAAGTCGCTCACATGTGTGTATTGTATTGTAGGCACCCCTGGGGGCACGACCCTTCCTCCCCACCCTCAGAGGTGTTGATAGTCCCACATTCCTACATCCCTACATTAAACTCCCACAGAAAGTGAAATCTCTTTCTTTCATCCTTTTTAGACGTTTATGTATTAACTTTTGAGACAGAGAGAGAACGCACACACATGCGTATAGGTGCACAAGCGGGGTGGGGGGCAGAGAGAGGGGGAGACACAGAATCTGAAGCAGGCTCCAGGCTCTGAGCCGTCAGCACAGAGCCCCACTAGGGGCTCGAACTCACAGACTGTGAGATCGTGATCTGAGCCAAAGTCGGATGCTCAACCGACTAAGCCACCCAGGCACCCTGGAATGTGAAATTTCAAACATACAGTAAAACCTGCATAAACATCCTAGTCATCCTGTAAGTCCAGAATGTTCTCTCCTGGGCAAGGTACACGTGGTGGTTGTGGCCCACCTCACCTTGACTTTACCTACACATGTTAAGGGAGGGAATCTGGCTTCCGGTCCCACACACTGTTCCTCCTCTGCCCTGCTTCTCCTTTGAGCATCTTCCCTACGGACACCCTATACCCCCCCCCCCGCTTCTGCTCTTGCAGTCTGCCCCCTCCCTCTCCCGATTTTACAGATGAGGAAGTGGAGGTCAGAGAGGTGGAGTGGCTGTCACGTGGGGGACTGGGGTTTGAACCAGGTCTGTTGGACTCCTCTCTCTGTTCTGCTGCTGTGTGTCCCTCCTCCTGACCGGTCTCCTGATCCTTAACACCTGAGGGCCAGCAGCACACCCGTGTCTCCCAGGGGCACATCTTACTGGATCTACAAGTGTCCCAGACACCAGTCTCCTGGGTCCCACTTATTCTCATCCCAGTTTCTCCATGCGGACCAGCAGGCTGGTCAGTGCCATGATGTGGGCAATAACTTGGGCTTTAGTGTCTTCTTGGTGACATCAGCTTCTTACTGTGCCTCCTCCTTACTGCCTCTACCCCCAGCCTTAAAGCGTATTTCTGCTTCCACTCTGAGCAAGTCCCTGCTAGGGACAAGCCCTCACCAGACCAGGGAGGTGGGGGGTTGCTTTTCAAGGGGGAAGTGCTCCCAGGGTCCCTGAAGCTGCTTTGCCAACGCACAGGAAGCCCTTCCTGAATGCTTCTCACATAAGGTCAGTGCCTAGCCTGTCTGGCACAGTGCAGGAAGGGGAGAAGCTACATGGTCTGTGCGTTTCGTTTTTTGTATGGGGTGTGAGTGCAGCAGGGGCTTCACAAAGCTGTGGCTTTGAGTTTCAGCCCTGCTGTCTGTCCCATTGCTTCCTTTCTTGTTATGGTTTTCACATCAGTAAAATGAGGGTGGTGTTAATCGTGTTCGTGATGCAGGATTGCTGTGAGGTTTGGAGACCGTGGACATAGCATCTGACCCACAGAGCCGAGTAAAATCAGCTTTTCCAGTGCTCATCCCAACAAGTGCCCTCCTCAATGTCCATCACCCATTTAGCCCATCCACCGCCCCCCCCATCAACCCTCAGTTTGTTCTCAGTATTTAAGAGTCTCTTATGGTTTGCTTCCCTCCCTCTCTGTTACTTTTTTTATTCCCCTTCCCCTCCCCCATGGTCTTCTGTTAAGTTTCTCAAGATCCACGAATGAGTGAAAACCTATGGTATGTTTCTCTGCCTGACTTATTTCACTCAGCATAATACCCTCCAGTTCCATCCACGTTGCTACAAATGGCCAGATTTCATTCTTTTTCATTGCCAAGTAGTATTCCATCATATATATAAACCACATCTTCTGTATCCATTCGTCAGTTGAGGGACATCTAGGCTCTTTCCATAATTTGGCTATTGTTGAAAGTACTGCTATAAACATTGGGGTACAAGTGCCCCTATGCATCAGCACTCCTGTATCCCTTGGGTAAATTCCTAGCAGTGCTATTGCTGGGTCATAGGGTAGTTCTATTTTTAATAAAATCAGCTTTTGTTAACATTATACTCTGGGTGGTCTTTTGAACCCCCCCCCCCATGACCATCAAGATTCATAGTGACCTGTACAGAAATGCTATTGCTAATCAATAACACTCATTGAGGGTCTATTATGCCAAGCGCTCTGCTGGCCATTTTACAAGAAGGGTTCATTTTCTCCCCACGACAACCTGACATATGGAGTTTTCTCTATAAACTCCACTGACAGATAAGGAATGATGTCATGTGGACAGCCCAGCATCAGATGCTGGCACACGGTTGAACTTGAACCTGGGTCAGCTCCATTGTTCTTGAACTCCTGAACCTGAGCTCTCAGGCGCCACAGAGTGTGCTCAGGGGGTAAGGAGGGTCTGCTGGGCTACCTGCTGCTCCTTTTCTGTCTACTTTTTCTCCTCTTTGTACCTGTTTGCACCCCCTTTTCCTCTTTTATTAAGTAGAAGAGTAATCAAGGCTGCCCTTCAAGAGCGTCAGTTTCAAGTGCTCCAGGATAACCTTGAGGAAGCTGAATGTATCAGTTACCTATGGCCGTGTGACTATGCCCAAGTCTAGAGGCTTAAAACCACAGGTATTTTATTTGCTCAGGGTCCTCCGGTTGGCCAGGGTGGGCTGGGTGAGTCCACGGTTCTGCTGGCCTCTCTGGGTCTCCGGTGGCTGCAGCTGGCTGAATGCTTGACTAGAGCCGGGTGGTCGGCTTCCACATGGCCTCCTCCCTCCTTGCCAGACCCCCTGACTGGTTTAGAAGGTGAAAAGCAAGCCACACCACCTCCTGCAGCTTTGGCTCAGAAGTCACACAACATCACTTGTGACACATCTTGGTCAAGCAAGTCAGGAGATCCATCCAGAGTCAAGGAGGGAACGACCAGATTCTATGTCTTGTTGGGAACAGTTGTCAACAAGTCGGTGGCCATTGTTAGTGTACCACATGAAGCCGCAACTCCCCCGCCCCGCTCTGCACCCCGCAAAGATATCCTTGCAAAGATATCCTTGCTGTAATCCACTGTGTCCCTCCACTCCCCTCCCTGACTCCCACTTTCTTCTACTTTTCGTTTTAAAGCTTATTTATTTTGAGAGAGAAAGGGAGAGAGGAGCAGAGAGAGATAGAGAGAGGGGGGAGGGGCATAGAGAGAGGGAGAGAAAGAATCTCAAGCAGGTTCTGCACAGTCAGCACAGAGCCTGATGCGGGGCCCGAACTCACAAACTGTGAGATCGTAACCTAAGCTGAAACCAAAAGCCGGACACTTAACCAACTGAGCCACATAGGTGTCCTTTGTCTTGTACGTTTTAATTTTAAAAAATGTGTATTTTTGAGAGAGAGAGAAGGAGAGAGAGAGAGAGAGTGAGCACAGGGGAGGGACAGAGAGAGGGAAACACAGAATCTGAAGCAGGCTCCAGGCTCTGAGCTGGCTACACGGAGCCTGAGGCAGGGCTTCGAACCCATAAACTGTGAGACTATGACCTGAGTGGAAGTCCGATGCTTAAGTGACCGAGCCGTCCAGGCGCCCCTCTTACACTTTTAATAACAGATTCTCACTTCCCGTCACCCAAAGCTGCAGTCACTTCACAAGTGTCTCATTATGTGCCAGGGACCCATAAGTGAACAAAGTCCTTGCTTTAATGAATCTAACGCTCTGGGACAGGGACATACAAGCAAGAAATAAACAACTACACAGTGTAGGGCTGCGGAGGACAATAGATGCTTTGGAGAACAACAGAGCTGAGTCAGGGGGCCGTGTGTGTGTGTGTGTGTGTGTGTGAGAGAGAGAGAGAGAGAGAGAGAGAGAGAGAGAGGAACCATGGAGGGTAGTGGGTGGTTCCTATTACACACAGAGTGGTCAGTTGGCATCTAATAAGGTGACATGTAAGCCTGAGAAAGTGAGGGAGGAAGAAGTTCCAAGCAGAGGGAAGAGAACTCCAGGTGGACCAAACACTGGGTATAAAAGCCCTGGGGCTGACACACTTCCTTGCAATCTTTAATGTAGGTTAAAAAAAAAAAAAAAAAACCCACCAAAAAACCGTATACATTTCATTAAAGAACAGTGAACATATTTAAATACAGTAAAGCTCTTTGTAAGCAAAATTGCTTTATTTCACCTGCTTCTGTTGTAACCAGAGTCAAATTGTTGCCGAGAGCAGAATGGGGGGTTACCTTTCTCAGCTTCAGGGAGTTCACCTTTAAAACGAACATGTGTCTAACTTGCCTCCTGGCTTGTGGTGAGGAGCAAAGTGACACCGTAAAAATGAAAGTTGCTCTGCTTCTGGTTTCATTTCCTACCGCAAGGTTGTCACCTTTTTTTTTTTTTTCTAAAGAACACAAATCAGATATTAACTTCCTGCTTAAAACCCTCCAAAGGCTCCCTGCTGCCTAAAGAATAAAGATGCCTTAAGAAGCCCCTGGAAGGCTGCATTTTTACCCCCGCCCAGGCTCCAGTCATTGGTAGTCAGCTCCCCTCGGACATGGCTCTCTTCTCAGCTGCCCTCTGCCTGGTGACTCCCAAGTGCCGGGGGTCCTACTCCTCTTTCTCGAGGTTCAAGACCTAGGAGACCAGCGCCCAGGCCGCAGATCGGGGCTCAGCGGGCGCTTGGGTGGAGATCCAGTCTTGGCAGGGCCCAGCATTAGCGGTGATGCCAGTCAACACATCCCTGAGCCTCACTCCCTTTGCCTCTGTGCAGAGGGGCCCAGGATACCCAACTCGTCTCGGTAGGCGCGCCCCGCGGGGGTGTGGGCCCTGGGCTCGGGCTGCAGGGCGGCCGGCGACGAAGGCCCTGCGGAGGGGCCGCGTCCGGGCCTTGCGGGCGGGCAGGGGGCAGAGGGCTTCCCCGAAGTCGGTCCCCTCCCCGCCCGCCCAGAGTGCTATCGGGGGGAGGGGGGACCCCGGCTCTGCCGGCCTCCCGTGTCTCCCCCAACCCCCGCGGCCACGCCCGCGCGCAGCCCCTGGCCGTCTCGAAGGCCCGGCGCGGCTCTCCGGCGCGATCTTGGGAACGGAGCCTCGTCGCGTGCTGGGCATGCGCGGGCCGCGGAACGCATGCCCGGTCCTCCCGGGAGGCGGAAGCTCGGCGCGGGGACGCGGCCGGGCGCGCGCAGTGGCGGGGTCGCGCGCCTCAGCCGGTCGCCGCGCACGCGCGGCCCGCGCCGACGCAGCACGGCCCCGAGGGCGCAAGCCCGCCGCCGCCGCCACCGCCGCTGCCGGGCCGGGACCGCTGTGCGCCCGCGGCGTGAGGCGTGGGAGGGAGCGCGGTCCCGGCGTTCGCGGCGCCGCCTGGCAGTCGTCTGCCCTCGCCTCCCGGCGCCCAGCGCCGCCCGAGTGAGTGCGGGGCCGGGGCGGGGGCGGGGGCCGGGGCGCGGGCGGGCGGGCCGACTCCCGGAGCTGGGGCTTGGCAGGGCCGCGGCCCGCGGGCGGAGGGCCGCGAGGGGCGAGCAGCCGGTCCGGGCGGCGGATGCGGCCGAGACGGGCCCCTCCCGCGCGCGGCTCGGAGGCCGGGGATGTGGGGAGGACGAGGGAGGGGCCCCGGGAGGACGACGCTGTGGGGAGGCTCGAGATGTGGGGCGGACGGGGGGTTCCGGGGGGCTCGGAGAGGCCAGGGACCGGGGAGGACGAGGGGGCGGGTTCTGGGAGGACGGCGATGGGTGGAGGACGGCGATGTGGGGAGGCCAGGAAACGTGGGGAGGCCGACGGGCTCGGGCAGGCCGGGGGGCTCGGGTAGACGGGGGGCGTTTGGGGGAACTGAGAAGGCCGGGGGGTTCGTGGAAGGTGGGAAGGGAGATGCATTCGGGGGCCTCGGAGAGGCGGAGGGTCTGGAGGCCGGGGTGGGGGGGTGGTGGGCGGCTTGGGGAGGCCAGCCGCCGGGCTCCTTGGGAGCGGGCCGATTGCCTCAAAAACAAAAGGGGGGAGAGAGGAAGGAGGAGGAAGAAGGAAATCCTTGGGGACCCTGGGGGCATCACCCGGACCCGGAATGCAGACTCCCTGGCCCTCGGGCAGGGAAGGGCGGGCCTCGAACCCGGATCGCGGTCGGCTCCTTCCCCGCTGCTGGCGCTCAACTTGCCGAGGCCCTGTGGTTTTCTGGGCGATAGCCCTGGACCTCTTGATTCATTGTGCCTCCAAGTTTCCTCCTCTGCCCACCCCAGCCCCCAGCTCTGCTGCCGGGGTAGGTGGAAGAACGACTCGCTGTTTCTCCCTGGCTTCCTTTTCTTTCTCAGGAGGAGGCTGTGTGTGTGTGTGTGTGTGTGTGTGTGTGTGTGTGTGTGTGTGGTTCCTTGGTTTTATTAATTGCAGGATTTAGCTTAACGCACTAAGAGTAAAAAGAAATTTTTCTTGAGTCATTTCAACAGTGTCTCATTCTTGCATAGTTAGCCTGCAGCTGGGTTTTTGGCAGTGAGACTAAGATAATAGTAATATTGTAGTAATTATGGGAATTGGTTGAAATACGTTCAAGCTGAAGGCGTTGTAAGAGTTTGGAGATCTGTGCTTAAGACGACCGTGGTTGGGATTCTTAGGTAGAATGTAAACATTTTCGTGGTTGGAAAAATAGGCTGTCGCTATTTGAAATGAAATACCAGAGTCTCACCCCTAATATTTTATTTGTATAATGGGTAAAGAAAATAGTCTTGTCCTGCAAATGAGAATGCTGGTTGGTTGTTTGATCTCTGAAAATCTGAAAAGCATGGATGAAGTGATTGGAAGATACATAGTGAATTAGCATTCAACTTATTTTTGTTGAGGTACAGTCTAGGCAATATTTTCAGGCAGCTGCACTTTCTAGATAACTTTTGACACCTCGCAATATTTAGACACATGAAACTTTTAAAGGAAGTTTGTGTTTCAGCGTCTTTAGACGTATATTGTTTTATATTTGTGTCTGCCCTTGGAGGGGGAATACCACCCGACCTACCAGTAGTCTTTTGAATACTTTTGTGGTACTAAATGTTGAAGAAGCAGCAAGATCAAGTAATTTAGGTGGTTATGAAATAATCCAATTCAATATTGAAAACCGGGAAAAGATTGTTTAAAATACATGACTGTCTTTAAAACATTCCAATCAGTGGAAGACGTTAGGATATGCACTGAATAGAGAGACCTACACATTATTCAGAGGTGATGCATCAAAAAGCAAGTCCTTGGTTGGGGCGCCTGGGTGGCGGTGGCTCAGTGAGTTAAGTGTCTGACTTCAGCTCAGGTCACGATCTCACGGTTCGGTTCGACTGTTCGAGCCCTTTGTTGGGCTTTGTGCTGACAGCTCAGAGCCCAGAGGCTGTTTCTGATTGTGTCCCCCTCTCTTTGCCCCTCCCCTGCTCACGCTCTGTTTCTCTCCGTCTCTCAACAAAAAATAAAAAAAAAAAAAGCAAGTCCTTGGATAAATAAAGACATTGAATCCAAAACCTAGTATTTAAGGTTCGGGGCAAAGAATACTGGAGCAGAGGCCTAGAGGACGCATGACTTCAGCCTCTTTTCAGGCGGGCAGTGCACTGAAGGTGAATAGTGTCCGGTTAGGAGTGAGGTTCCGTGAGGGAAGCGGCAAAGCGGTGTCTGGGGAAGCTGGAAGTTGGGAACCGCAGTGAGTACTTTCTAACTAAAGTAGTTTCTCTAACGCTCCATGCTCGTTGTTGGAAATTACAGAACTTAATGTCCTAGTTCTTCAAATTGGGTTCTTTAGCAAGTCAGATAACTTTTCTTGCCAGGAAGTTGGAGAAGTTGTCTAAATAACAAAATTGTATTGTTAAAAATAGCCCCTTTAAAAAATGCGGATTTGGGGTGCCTGGGTGGCTCAGTCGGTTCAGCGTCCAACTTCGGCTCAGGTCATGATCTCGCAGTTTGTGAGTTCAAGCCCCGCGTCGGGCTCTGTGCTGACAGCTCGGAGCCTGGAGCCTGCTTCGCATTCTGTGTCTCCCTCTCTCTCTGCCCCTCCCCTGCTCACACTCTGTCTCTCTCAAGAATGAATAATTAAAAATTGTCTTAAAAGTAGCACAACAAAAGATAAGATTCAAAGTCTTAATTCAATATATAAATCTTGAACCTCTAAAATTAAACATTTTCAGTTTAGACAGAGTTTTAGCTAAAATCTTATTTTAAATCTCAATATAATTAAAAGTTCTATTATTTTTATCATTTGCGAATGAGGGATTTTTTTGCTTGTAAATCAGTAAAGTTTAGTTTCTGTAGTAATTTACTTTGCCTTAAAGCTCTAGCTTAAGAACTTATTTTCATTACTGTATCTTCCCTTATTAAAATCCCTTAAATAGCAAAAAATTGCTATGTGGGTCTTTGAGAATTTTTACTGATGCCCATATAAATTATTTAAAATGCAAATTTTAAAAACTTGGGCAAAGTAAATGACCTTATTTGAGTCGATAGTAATAACTCCAGGAAGTTTGTGAATGCAGTAAGCACTCAAATATGAAGCTGCTTCTCTGTCCTTAGAAGGGTCCTCGATGGGACAGGATGAGGACAGTTCCAGGTCATCTTTGGCTGTACCTGTGTGTCACTGCCTCAACCACCTACATTAAGAAGTTGTTTTTTTACTTCCCTTCTGTAAAGCATGTGTAGTAATGGATTATTTGAACCCTTGATGTCTTTTTCTCTGTACTAACATTTTGGCAAAGTTGTTTTTTTTTTTTTCCTTTTTCTTCCATGTCATGACTCCCAAAAGACAGCCTGGTGCAGGAGAAATGAAATTCCTGTCTGCCACTTTCTGGCATTAATTTCTAGGAATTGTGCCAAATCTTACCATTCAGAACCGCGTAAATGTGTTTCTGATTATAAAGTAGAAGAAGCCTCTCTGTTCCTATCTATAACAATTGTATTGTTTTTCCTTTTTTTTTTTTTTTTTTTTTTTGCTAGGCTCTGTGATGGAAATAAAATTCAGATAAGCATATGTAATTCAACTTTCAGTTTAGATGGAATTTTTAGCACATGTTGTTAATTATAGTCTGATTTGTGTAAGCACTAATGAAATGGCTTTTAGATGAAAGTATGAAATAAATATTTTCACCTGGTTGGCACTATTCCCACTTTTAAGCAATTGAAAGCCTTTGAGAAGAAAACTAGTTGTATCATCACAAAGCTTACCTGTTTTCAGGACATGAAGGCGTTCACTTATAAGCTTTGTATTTAAAATAATCCTGCCTAGATCTTACTGATATACATTGCCGCTTACTGTTAACTCATTTTTCAGAACAAGAAAAGTGACAAAAGTCATCCATTTCAATATTAGCCTCTGACAGGAGAGGACATGTAATGTTGCTGGGCACCCGTGTGGGTACAGTGTGGTATTGTAGGGGTCACTACCCTTTTGCAGATGAATTAACTCTGGGAGATGGGACCTGAGCCGATTGCTTTTGTGCTGTATCTCCTTTATTCCTCACGAGAGCCATATGCTCATTTTACAGACGAAACTCTGTAAGTCTGGAGGCAGAGTAGCCTGCCGTGGGTCTCTTGGCCCACAGGTGGCAGATCCTGGCTGGTGAGGCCTGCTGGACTTTCTGTGCAGCCTCTGACTAGAGGAGCACTGGTCTTACAGATCCCAATCCAGCCTTCTGAAGTGGGAGCGAACAGTGTGCAAGGGCACAGGAAAGTTTAAGTAGTTACATTTCCTGTTTCAATCTGACCCTTTCATATCGTGAAGTTACGATCTGGCCAACATAGTGTAGGTAAACGTTTTAATGAACATACCAACATTGTTTTTTAATTATGTTAAATTAATTTAGAGTTTGTTAAATGAAAACGTGTAATGTATGGTGCAGTGATTGATGCTTCTTATTTGTTAAAGGATATGCTTTGGTAATTTCCACATTTATACAGTTTTTTCATCAGTGACTTTTTCGGGGGGTGTCAGTGACTTTTTCTGGAGGGGTTGTTTATGAATATGGTTTTGTGGGAAGCAAGGAGTAACGTAAGGGAAAAGTAAATGGCACGTTTCTCGTACAGGTTTAATTCCCTTGGAGTAAATTCTAGCATTTATAATCTCTAACACACTGGTGCTCTAGAAATGTTTCTGCAATGAATGTGCTCATTCTCACCGATTTAGAATTTTCCATCCTGCTTTTAAGAGTTGACTTACTCTGTACTCCTTTATTTGGGGCCAGTGGACTAAAACCAAGCTCAGAAGAATCTGGAAAGTTGTATCTGGGCTTTCTGTGCCTAGGATCTCCCTTCTGCCTCCATACTCTATCTTAAAAGTTCTGCCATTTGGTGCTTTCGATTCTGTGAGCGGTAGGTGCTTGTTGGGTCTACTTGTGACCAAAGCACCATGAGTTTGTCTTTGAGGGACCGAAGGCAGACTGGTGTGGTTTTGTACCTTCTGTATTTGTAGAGCCTTGTGTGTCTTACAGAATTTAAGCCCCAAGAGGGCAGAAACTTTGTTTCCTGCACTATGGCATGCCCAACGTCCGGCACAATAATACTTGTTGAAGGAGAGAACCCAGGTGTACTAGTGATTGGAGAACTCGTACTGTGTCAGCTGTCCACTGTGTTGTTTGCCTTGGTAAAGAACCTTACCTAAGAACCAAGTAGGACTTGATACGAGGGGACATCGTGGATTATCCGTGTTTCTGCTTTTGTCTGCCTTATTTTAGATTATAGATATTATTAAACTTGAGCCAGGAGAAAGACAGTTCTCTGTCCTTTTACAATTTTCAAGTGTATTTTTTTCCCTAGAAAAAATGATTTTGTCGGAATTGATCATGGGTTCCTTGGGACTCATTCTATGTTCTGAAGACAGAAAATTGCTCAAGGTGACACGAAATGAATGGGGTTTAGAAAAGATCCTTGATTCCCGGTCTCTAGAAGCTCTGATGTATCTTTTGCTAATCGGTTGGATCCATCAGATACTTCACAAGGGTTTACATGATGCCCTGAAACCATTTTAAAAGAGGGGTTTCATCTTCCTAACGCTATAACGTGAGTTCTGCACTCCAGCTCTCCCTTGACCTGACGAGTCTTTTATGCTGTTATTCAGAGAAAACATTTTGAGTGACAGGTCACCTGCCTCCACTCAGGTAAGGAAAGTCAATATTTGGGTAAGAAGAGTAGCTTGTTCTTCCTCAGCAGGTTCCTCCTAGTCTTGCTGTGTTGCGTGGGGAAGCGCACGTGCGCATGGTCTCCAGCAAACTCTAGGTTGTTGGCAGAGGCTCCCCCGGTGTGGCCGCCTCGCCTCGCTGTCCCTGGGACCTGGATAGAAATGCGCACGCTCCTGCCCCACCTCTGACCTCCTGAATCAGACTGGGGGTGGGGCCAGCCGACTGCTTTAACACTGGGTCCAGGAGCTTTTGTTTCTGCTGATGTCAGTGAACCTCTACTTGAGAGTGTTTTAAAAGAGATGCAGCTCACAGCAGGCAGAATCTGTGGTCAACGGCAGGGGTGGGTGTATCCCACTTAGGTTGGCCAGGGAGATTGCCTGCACCTCGGGACTCTGAGATATGTTTCTCAGGATTTTCAGGGTCTTGGGAAGACCTCACGACTAATTTTGTTCAGGGATTTTGAATGTTTTATGCTGAGATCATTTAAGTCTTCTGAATCTTGGTTTGGATTTTAAATGAATAATTTTGCATTAGGATAGCAGTTTAGATGGCCCCTGGGCTTGTAGCTTTTGGCAAATAGCAGGAGAGTGTGTACATGTGGGTGCATAGGGTGCACGTTCCCCTGGACATTTTGTTTTGGTGCTGAGAAATTGGCTCACTTACACTAGCGTCAGAAGGGTCTCCAAGTCCTGGGGCGACTCCTAAGCAGCTTTGTGCGAATGGACTCTGTGCCTAGCGTCAAAGTCCTATCCAGACTTAATACATTTTGTTTTCCTTTTGCCTCTATTTCCTAAGAAAAGGGCTAGATAAAAGTTAGTATACAAACATGGGAGTGGTGATGTGCCTCCTGTTGGTCGTGTCCTATGCAGAGTTAGACGCACCTGTTGGCAAATAGAATATCGTTAAGCTCAGGGACAAGGACTCGGTATTATCCTGTACGTGTCTGTGGGTCCTTCACAGCTTGCTCGGACTGCTGTCGTAGGTTGGCCCTCGGTAGTTTGTTTAATGATTGAAGAAGAGTCTGTCCTCCTGCTGGGGGGACCTCGTGGTCTTTAAGTATGTGAAAGTTGTCACAAAGGTGGACAAGACAAATTAGGGATAGACAGGTAGAGTTAAGTGTACTGTAATCTCAAAATGAAGTACAAAGGATGTTTCCACATACCTCCTCTGGCCCCCATCAAACTTTGGTGGTACAGCTTTGTGACAGAGAAAAAAATAAATGAGCTGGTGGGAAGACACAGTCTGGAACAATTGCTTTCTCCTTAAATTGGTCAAGTGAAGTTGAAGTTCTAGTTCACGGTCAGTTGTAGACCCTGACCCCCTTAAAGGTACTTCTGCACACCTGGCCTACAGCAGCTTCTCGGTATACGGAACGGAGGCTCCATCCATTGTCCGTCTTCTCTCTGATTACTCCTTCAGCCCCTCTCTCTGGTCTCCCTGCCCCTTCTGGTGGTTTCTGGTGTGTTGCTGCCTTGTGGTTTTAAATAACCTTTTCCTGGTTGCAGTGAGGTTGCATATCTTTTTATGTGTTTACTGGCCATTCGGATTCACGGTTTTGCAAAGTGCCCATTTTTTCTATTAGGTTAGTTTTAAATTGATTCGTAGACTTTATACGCTCACGACACATTCTTTGTTGGGTGCGTATTTTGCCACTGTCTCTTCCCACTTAGTCATACGCAGATTCACTAATTCTGTGGTTTTGTTTTGTTTTGTTTTTGATGAATAAAAGTTCTTAAATTTAGTTACTGCCATTTATCAGTCTTTTCCTTTGTAGTTGATGCTTTTTGTTTCCCTACCCTGAGGTCACGAACTAATTCTCCTTTACTTTCTAAATGCCTTTTTGTACTTTCGCTTTTACCCTTTAACTTTATCATCTCGTGGAACTGGTTTTGGTGTGTAGTGTGAAGAAGGGACGCAACTTCATCAGTCTGGGGACATTTAGTTGTCCTAACTCCATTTACCAAAAAGATGGTCTTTAGGGGCACGTGGGTGACTTAGTCGGTTAAGCATCCAACTCTTGATTCGGCTCCAATTATGATCTTGTGGTTTGTGCGTTTGAGCCCCATGCTGGGCTTCACAATGACAGCGCAGAACCTGTTTGGGATCCTCTCTCCCCCTCCCTTTCTGCCCCTCTCTCTTGCACTGAAAATAAATAAATAAACATTAAAGAAAAAAAAAGATCATCTTCTCCCCAATGCTCTTCAGTGCCACCACTGTTGTAAATGAAAGGTCCATGTGTATGTGCCTCAGTTTCTGGATTCTTTGATTCCATTGGTACAGCCTACTTTAAGCTGTCTGAATCTCTGCAGGTCTGTAACAAGTCTTATCGTGGAGCTCTTCCCACCTGGGTTCCTCTTTAGGCTTACCTTGGCCATCCTTGACCCTTTGTAGATCTGTATCTGTTTTGGAATCACTTCTTAACTTCCAAAAAAATTTCTCCCTGACGTTGCTTGGGATGGTATTGAATATGGTCAATGTGTAGAGAGTTGTTTCTAGTTTTGAGTTGTTACAAATAAAGTCTATGAATAATTTTGTCCAAGTCTTCATGTGGACATAGGCTTTCATTTCTCCTGGAATGGCTGGCTCTAGGACTGTCATGGCTGGACCATATGGTAGGTGTATGCTTGACTTTTTAAGAAGATGTCACACTCTGTTCTGGATGGATGGGCCATTTTCCATTCCTCCCAGCCTTGTGGGAGAGTTCCAGTTGCTCTGGATTGTTGGGGCAACACTCGGTGTGGCTAGTCTTCTGGCTTTGGCCATTCCGATAGGTGTGTCATGGTCTTTTTTTGTGGTTTCCCTTGTTTCCCAAATGCCTAATGATGTTAAGTATCTTTTCGTAGGTTTTTTGCCACTCATATACCTTCTTTGGTATTCAAATCTTTTGCCTATTGATTTTTTTTCTTATTGGTGGGTTCTTTATGTACTCTGGACATAAGTCTTTATTAGATCATGCTGTGCCTGTCTCTCATGCTGCAGCTTGTTTTTACACTCTCTTAACAGGGTCCTGAAGGACAGAAGGTATGAATTTTGATGATGTCTCGTGTATCAACTTGTTGCTTTATGGACTGTGCTTTTCTAGTGTCATAGTTATGAAATCGTTGCCTAATCCTGGGTCACAAAAGTTTTCTCCTGTGTCCTCCCCTCCCCCCTCCCCTCTAAAAGAGTTTCGGGTTTTACATTTAAGTCTGTGATTCATTTTGAGATCCTTTTTATTGATGGTGTGGGATATTATTTGTAGGATTCTTCATTTAATCCTCATTATTTGTAGGACTCTTTTGAGGCATAGAATAAAGATGTAGCCCCTCTAGAGAGTATATTATTTTCTTTTTTGCTTCACCCAGTTTGGGATCACCTTAAACCAAGTGCAGACCTGGACCACCTGATGCTGGAATTTTACTGGAGAGATGATTCACTGCTGGTTTCTCTTACCTTGAGCTGTTAGCCTTTAGGGTCATGCTCATGGAGGTAGGGGTTTTGGTAGACATGTTGGGGGATCTGGCCTTTGATTCCTATTTCCCTGTTGTAAAAATGAAAGTTGAAAACGTTCAGAATTGGCAGGTGACTTCAGGGCAAAGGTGGTTTCTGTGCTCGTTTATCTCTTTGGGTTCCTGAGTTCGGTTTAATTTTGGCCCGGTATTTCCTTGTTGTCAGTTTCCGGTTGCTTTTAAGATTTTTAAAGTATTCTCTCCATGTTTTTTATAGTCTTTTTCAGGGGAAGGGGTGGAGCCAATAACCTGGCCTGTAGTTGAGGAGCCAAGGAAAATTCTTTATCATTTTCCTGCAGTGTTTGGAGTCTAGCCTTGGATCTGTGTCACCTGCTGTAGTTGCTAGCCACGTGTGGCTATTTAAATTAAAATCAAGTAAAAGTTCTGTTTCACAGTCACACTAGCCCCAGTTCGAGTGCTCGGCACCCACATGTGGCTAGTGGCTACCCCACTGGACACTGCTGAGTTGGAACATTTTCATCATCATGGGACATTCTCTTCGACGGTGCTGGCCGGGCTCTTGAGAACCTCATTAGGGATTTGCAATGGTACGTGGGTCTGCCCTGGAGAACCTCCAGTACAGGTATCCTTGCTGCTGCAAGGTTGACTTTTTCTGGAGTCTGTCTGCAGCTACAAGAGCTGGACAGATGGTCGAGCCCCTTTCAAAGGCTTGTCATGGAGCCCTTCCGTAGGTGCAGTTTGGGTTCTCGGGGTGGTGGAGGTGGGATAACGGGAAGATGTGGTGCGTTGAGTAGGAAACCATGAAGTACTGATACTTACACATATCTGCCTTGTGGTTACTGTGGGCATCTGATTCAGTTTTGTTTATAAAAAGTAGCATTAACTTGAAAATTATCAAAATTAAGTAATGGGTCAGAAATTACATTTTATCCCTCCCTTCAGGTCTCCGGTATTAGTGAGTGAAGATTCTAGGTGTTGTAGTTTGTGTAAGGAGGCAGGTCTCCTTGATGGAAAGAGCATCTTATTTAGGAAACAGAAGGTCTGGGTTCACACATTGGGGCTTTGCCTTTAGTCATGTGACTTCTGACACTGTCCTTATCTATAAAGTCTAGTATCTGTAATCTCAGCCTTTGAGGCTCTGTGTGCAGTTACTGTGTAAAATGCTGTACAGATGTGACGTGCTGGCCCAGCTGACCCTTGTACAGTGCAGGGGTTTAGGGCACTGACACCTGTATAATGAAAATTTGCAGTTAACGTGTATTTTGTTAATTTCTTAAATGTTTACTTATTTTTGAGAGAGAGAGAGGGACAGTGCAAGCAGGGTAGGGGCAGAGAGAGAGGGAGACACAGAGTCCGAAGCAGGCTCCAGGCTCCAGGCTCCGAGCTATCAGTACAGAGCCCTACACGCGGGGCTCGAACCCATAAACCACAGGATCATGACCTGAGCCGAAGTTGGACACTTAACTGACTGAGACACCCAGGCACCCTTTCTTAAAAAAAACATTTTTTTAAATGTTTAATGAGTGTTTTGTGTGTGTGTGATATGCTATATTCTCATAATAAAGGAAGCTAGAGAAAAGAGGATGTGAAGAAAATTAGAAAATACATTTACTGTGCAGTATTTATTGAAAACAATCTGTGCAGGGGCGCCTGGGTGGCTCAGTCGGTTGGGCATCCGACTTCAGCTCACGTCATGATCTCGCGGTCCGTGAGTTCGAGCTCCGCATCGGGCTCTGTGCTGACAGCTCAGAGCCTGGAGCCTGTTTCAGATTCTGTGTCTCCCTCTCTCTCTGACCTTCCCCCGTTCATGCTGTGT
Organism: Acinonyx jubatus; assembly: GCF_027475565.1. Lineage (NCBI taxonomy): Eukaryota > Metazoa > Chordata > Mammalia > Carnivora > Felidae > Acinonyx > Acinonyx jubatus. The sequence goes on from NC_069394.1 coordinate 2,956,058, forward strand.
CTCTCTGTCTCAAAAATGAATAAATGTTAAAAAAAAAAATTAAAAAAAAAAAAAAACAATCTGTGCAAAAGTCGACCCAGTGGTTCAAGAGTCAGCAGTGTTAAGGGCCTGTCTTGTGCACGGTGTAGTGCCCGTGGGGGCACAGACAGCAGGGCAGAAGGGGAACGATGCAGTCCACATGGAACGGGACACCCACAGTGGGAGTGCCATAGTGGAGTGCTCTGCGGACCTGGAGGGCAGGTCCCCAGTCATGGTCAAGCTCAGAGGCTGGCAAACTTTCTCTCTTTAAGGCCAGACGGTAAATGTTTCAGGCTTTGTGGGCTACATTGGGCCTGTCACAGATCTGTGTGTGTGTGTGTGTGTGTGTGTGTGTGTGTGTGTGTGTGTGTGAACAACCCGTTAAAAAGGTAAAAATCTTTTTTAGTCAAGAAACCACACAAAATCTGGCTGTGGGCCAAATGCTGTGACCTCCGCAGGTCTGGCTGTCTGCAGGAGTCATAGAAATACCGCGGATGATGGGAAGCAGGTGGGGCCTCCCGGAGGACACACCCCGTGGAAGGGTGCGGAGGTGGGAGGCTGGGGTTTGTGGAACCGAATGCTGGCGCCGGTGTTTGGTAGTACAGGGTGGGTTGGGTAGAGGAGGAGGTGAGGTTGATACTGTCTGCAGGATCAAAGCGGTGTGCGTCTGACTCTGACGGGAGCCGACTTCTACGGCAGGAGGACGAGGGTCGGGCAGGGAGGTGTCGCCAGGGTGCACTTCAGAAGGCAGAGGGACCAGACCCTTGTCATTAAGGAAGTGGCTGCCTGGTGTCGCTCAGCTAGTAAAGTGATGGGCAAAGTTCAGATGGTCTGATTTAACAGCCTGTGTTCTTTTAATTATACAATTACGTTGTACACACAAGTGAAGAAGGCCTTAATTAAGGGCACGACTGAGGAACTGAAGAGAGGGCTGATTTGAGGCCTGTTTCTGAGTCTGTCTCCCAGGCTCTGACCAGGGAAATGCAGAGGTAGGGCCGAGAGAGGGGGTGTCCAGGACAGTTCCAGGATGGCTCTCGGATTTCTCGCTCGGTAAAAAGTCTACAGAGACCTTTTTACTTTTAAGTGCCGCCTGGTCAGACTGTTGCTTGAAGAGATAGCGCTCTCTCCTAGGTCCGTGAACCGCAGGGACGGAAATCAGAAGTGTGTGTGCACACACACCAGTTGTTGTCCCTGGGAGGGTTCGCCCGGGCTTTTGTCAGAGTATCAAAAGCGAGCCCGCCCCAAGGGGGGACCCCTCCTATTGTTAGGTTGTAGGCCTCTGACAGCCTCTGTGCAGGTGTGAGGCTGTAAGGGAAGGCTCAGCATCCAGACCCCAGGACTCTTACCTTAAATGTCGTACATCCCAGACTGCTGCATAAAACACAAGCACAGGCAGCTGTTTCCTGAGCCGAACTGTACCAACTGGCAATTAAGACTTCTCCCCTGGCCTCCCCTCCCCCCTCCAAAAGATGAAACAAGGCACAGTTTTGGTCCACAGAAGGCCAGCCGGGTGTTTGGCACTTTGATTGCCATGGATGTTTCGACATGCTGCCGTGTGTTAGGTAAAGCTGAAGTTTATAAACTGTTAGGCATATCTTAATAGTCACATGGCTATGAGAGCTGGACCAGTGTCACTTTTAGTGGGCTCTGTAAACTCCAAAACGAGTGTAGTTTTTCCATCCACTGAGAAGTGTGTTAATAGTTAATGGTTGTAAGACAGTACTGAACTCATGTTGTTAACGTCAACGGAATGCAGGAGGAGCTGGGAAGCTGGTGGTTAATGTTTGAAATAGCACCAGGCGGGTTAATCTGGTGTTCTGGGGTCTAAACTGGATTGGTTCACATCTGATGTCAACATTATTATATGCAGTTTAGAATTATGTATTTCAGATTATGGTAATCCCTACAGAGATTTGCTGTATTGGGTGATACACGGCTGCTCTATAGGAGATGAATCTTAGAGGGGAGAGTTTGCAAATGGGTGTATGTCTGGGAAAGTTTCCCTTTTCCTATTAAGAAAAATTGTGACCTCCATTAAGGGCCAAGTGTCCTGAATGGCAGAGATGTAAGAAATGCTGGAATTTGGTGATGGTGTAGAAGTTAAAAGTGAAAAACCTTAGGCTCTTTAAGGTGCCACCCTTAAGAGTTCATGCTGGGGATCATTGTGATTCCAGTGTAGGCAGAACATTTGGAATCTCCTTGGCTGTGTCATGGCAAAAAAAAAAAAAAAAAAAAAAAAAAAAAAAAAAAAAAAGCTTGCTTTCTGCTCTGGAAAAAATACACGAGTTGTATCCTAAGGTGTTGACATGATAGAACAGGTGGCAGGAGTAACTGAGTTTAAGTGCCAGTTGTCTACAGAAGCATTAGTTTTTGACAGGTCACGATTGAGTGTTTGGTGGGGGAAGAGTTGATGTTTGATTTTCATCCGTCCTTTGAATCTGTCCTTTCAACCATTTCATTGGAAATTGTAAACTTTTCCATGGGGTGTCTGTCCCCTGTTTTATATAGTCTAGGATTTTAGAAGTGGATCTAAATTTAGGGATCATCTAGTCCAGAGTTCTCACTTGAGAGTTGAAGAAATAACCCAGAGAGGGTACCTGGCTCTTTGCTGTGAAGGAGGGTACTCTCGAGAGACTCTTAGGTCTCCTGACTTTAAACTCACTGGTGATGTTTTCAGTGGGTGAGGAGGGTGTGAAGGCAGCTTATGAAACTCAAGTTTCCTGTTAATTGTCAGGAGATTGAAAAAAAAATGGATGTAATTGACAGGTGCGTAAGAAGTGGAGATCATTGAATTTGTCGCCCAAACTGTGTCCAAGTGGTGTGTGGTTTGCATCCACATGATCTTGGATATCGGAGCAATGACAAAACAAGTCTTACACGTTCGTATGTTCTGGGTTGTAAAGGCTAATAGTGCCCATTCTTCTCACTCATCTATTGAAACGTTTTCACGAGGCACTCTTGAGCATCTACCCTGATGGGGATTCGTTCAAAAGAAGAGTCTTGGGCGCCTGGCTGGCTCAGTGCGTAGAGCATGTGGCTCTTGATCTCAGAGTCGTCGGTTCGAGCCCCCCATTGGGTGTAGAGATTACTTAAATAAGTAAATTTAAGAAAAAAGAAAGAAAGAAAACAGTCACTGCCTGAAAGTAGTGTGCTTAAGAATCACTGAGGAGAGTGGGTTAGAAATGCAGATGCCTGGTGTCGTCCCCCGGAGGTGTTGAGTTATCGCTCCTGACGTGTAAGCCGGTCACCTGCATTTTAAACTAGCATCCCCACATGCGGAGAAACACTGCTGTAGTGTTGGTGAAAATACACCGTAAATCATCAAGATCTGGAGTTTGGGAGGCCCTAAGACTGCCTGCAGGTTCCATGGTTCACTAGAAGGACTGACAGAACCCAGAAAAGCCATTGTACGGTTTATTACGGTGGTTTATTACGGTGCAGGGACTCAGGCAGCAGTCAGCAAAGGAAAGGTGCACGGGGCCGAGTCCAGGGAGGACCACGCGTGAGCTTCTGGGTGTGCTTCTCCCAGGGCAGCCGTGCCGATTTCTCTTGGCACCCGTGCTGCCAACCGGGGAAGCTCACCTGAGCTCGGTGTCCAGGGTATTTCTTGGTGGTCGGTCGCATAGGCACTGCCCTGCGTGGTTGAGTTTTACCCTCCAGTCCCTCCAGAGATCGAGCTGGTGTTGTGTGTCCCAAGCCTCACTGGAAATCACATTGTTAGCGTAGACTAACCTTGGGTGTGACCCAAGGCCCCCAGCTAAGCAAAGACAGCCTAGTCAGACAGGAGGTTCAGAGGGCTTACAGGTGACTTCCCAGGAACTGGGCAATGGCCGAATCTTTCTTCGGGCAAGGTTAATCTTTTATCGTATGAAGCCTGAGAAAGTGCATTATTATTTATTTCTGTCATTACGGGAGAGTTCAAGAAATTACTGCTTTTAGGCGGAAGATATGTTACAACCACATGTGTATCATTTAGCGCACAACTAAAATACCAGAATTTCTGCACATGGGTGAAGATGTCTCCAGAAGCGTGTTATACTTGACGCCTGTCGTAATGTTTTCATCAGGAATTTGAATACAGATCAGGAGGTAATGCTGGGAGACTGTTCATTTTTAGAATCGGGATTTTAAAATATTTCGACAGGTTGTAACAGAGTGCTAAAATCAACGAGGTAAAATTTATCAGGAATAAAAGTAAAATGGCAGACCTACATTGAAAAGAAAAAAACAGCCGAGAAGCTAAAGATGTGTGAAATATGCCTTAGCTGTACCTGTGCGCAGAAGATATGGGGAAGCTGGCTGAAAGGGATTGGCAGGCTTCTCTGTAAAGGGGCAGATGGTAGATATTTTAGGTTTTGCAGACTAATAGGCAAAATGAAGGATATTATGTAAGGACTTATGTAACAAGAGAACACAAATTTCTACAACATTTTTACTGACAGAATTCCAAATAATAATTGAGTGTGTGTGTGTGTATGTATGTATATGTATGTATTTTATAATACAGGCCTACTAAGAAGAATGGAATTCTTTTTTAGGGGGAGGGTTGGATAATACTTCTCTTAATTGGAGTTCAAACTTAGTGTTCCCTATCATCAGAATCAGTTACAAATGTTCATGTCTTAATGCTGATCTGCAAGGGAAGTTTTAGACACTTCATCTTTAAAAATGTCTTCATACTGATAGGTGCTCTCAGATACTGATATCAGGTTGGAAGTATATCATTTTAATTTAGCATATTCGTTGTGCGGCAGACACAGAATTCCATTGGATTCTTTTTGATATTTGGCTTTTAGCGTGTCATTACATTGCAGATTACTCTCTTCTAACTGACGGTTAGATGGAAGGACCTCAGTTCCATAGTGAATGAAGAGGGTTTGGAAATACGTAAATTTTCATTGTATTTGCATCAGGGCTTGAAAAATGCTGCTGGAACTGTAGTTTGAATTCAGAAAATCTGCTGCAAATTTGTGTGGGGTTGGAAATCCTGCCTGCCTCTCTCTTTAACTTTTTTTTTTTAAGATTTTATTTTTAAGGAATCTCTATACCCAATGTGGTGCTCGAACTCACTACCCTGAGATCGAGGGTCGTGTTGACTTCAGACTCAGCCCGCCAGGCACCTGTCTCTTTTTAACGTTTGATGGCATGGGAAGTGTGTTATTCCACGGGACGTTACTTGTGATTGAGATGTTTGTGGTCGCTGAAATGACTTCATCATGGAAGTCCCTTGTGTAAGCACTGTTGTGCCTTGTAAATTTAGGTTGAGTTCATTGAGAAATGTTAACAAGTGTGAGCAAAAGCTGATTTCCAAAGCTGTGGTAATAACCGAAGGAGGGTCTTTTTGTTCAGAAAGATTGCCTCTTGGCTCTGACGTAAGTAAAGCTCTCCCACAAATCATCCAACTGCTGTCTGTAGGACAAGTCAGGATATTGTGACGAAGTTTGCTATTGATACTACTGGTTCAGCGACACGTGGTAGATGAAAATACTTTCCACAAAGCACCTGCTGGTGAATAATACATTGAAGAACGATAGTTTAAATAAGCGTGTTTAAATGCTTTAAGCAACTTACGTTTTCATACTCTTTGTAGATTTTCCAGGTAAACCTTTTGTTCTACATGGATTTTTACCATCATCACTTGTAACACGTCTTAGCAGATTCCTCTTCAGGTTGTATGAAATTGGTGTTTTCTCCATCTCTCTGAAAATATTCTCACCAGCAGCTCCACACAGACTATTCTTAGAGGCCAATTCTTCCGTCACATTGACTCCTTGAGTGAACAGCTGGGCAATATGGGTAACACCTGTTGACTCAGCAGCGGCCGAGGGAATCAGCTCAGTCATGTGCCTCGTTCCTTAACTGTCCGTGTTACTCTGATGTCCTCATGTCTGAGCAACTGTTCTTCTGGAAGGCTAGTAGTTGTAAACAAGTTTACTTTTCCTCAACACATTTCCTCCACTGTTCAGCCAAATGTGATCTAATGAACTCCTTGTCATCCATGTAAACAGAGAGACCGTTTAGGGTTTTGAGCAGGGAAGTGACGCCATCTGAGTTAGATTTGGAATCAGCCCGCCGTGTTGAGCGTATGCACTAGGGTGGCAGAGTGGGGAGCAAGGAGGCCTGTCCTGTGGTGCTGTAGTTGTTGGAGTGGGTGATGATGGTGGCTTACGTCTGAATGGTGTTGGTGAGCCTGATGGCAAGGGGACAGTGTCCGGGCCAGTTTTGTGGGAAGAACCAGCATGATTTGCTGAGCAGACTGGATGCGGAATGTGGGAGGAAGAGAAGAGATGGGGATGACATCCTTTGTTTCCAGCCTCAGCAGTTGGAAGGAGGGCGTTGTGAACAGAGAAGACTGTGTAAGAAGGTTTGTAGAGGGGGAAGGTCAGTCAGCACCTGAGCTTTGGGGTGTTGGACGTTCTATTCAGTTCTCTTTGGTGGTGTTCTGCTTCTCCAAGTGACCTAGAAGCTGGTCCCAGCATAGGCTGTACCTGCAGGGCTTGGTCACGAAAACACAAGCCACTCTAGATGTTTCTTTTTCTTTCTTTCTTTCTTTCTTTCTTTCTTTCTTTCTTTCTTTCTTTCTTTCACATTTATTTATTTTGAGAGAGAGAGAGAGCAAGTGAGTGGGGAAGGGGCAGAGAGAGAGAGAGAGAATCTCAAGCAGGCTCCGCACTGCCAGCACAGAGGCTGATGTGGGGCTTGATCTCACAACCGTGAGATCATGACCAGAGCTGAAATCAAGAGTTGGGTGCTCCACTGACTCAGCCACCCAGGCACCCTGCTAGATATTTCTCAATACAGGGAATCAGAATCCATCACTACTGTTGGGAGTGCTGGCAGAGTTCAAGAGAGTAAATTTTTTTTTCATTTTGCCAATCTTGTCTCTTACTATTTAACTCCATCCCTGAGTTGTATCAGGCAGGGGTTTAGGGAAATGCAGCTCTGCCCTCTCCTCACTGATGCACAGAAGGCAGAGGTGGTGTCCATGATGTGGTGTTGGCAACAGTCGGTCCAGCACAACAGTGGGACAGCTGGTCTGAGCTAGAGATACGAGTTTTAAGGTTGTTAGCATAGAAACAGCATTTGAAGTGAGCTTACCAGGGAGGTAAGCATGGCTAAGAGGAGAAAGGACAGAGCCTTGGGACAGCCTGGAATCACCTGGTTTGAAGATGAGGGGAGAGCATCTGTGAGGTAAGAGGAAGATCACGAGACGGGGCGTGGGAGATCAGTCCTTGCCAGTTGCTGCCGAAAGGGCGAGACCTGAGCAGTAGTGACTGGGTTGAGCAGTGCAGTGCTTATTGGTAGTCTCGGACGGAGAACTTTCCGTGGAGTGGTGGGGGCCAAAGTCAGTGGGTTTAAGAGGTAGAAGGAAAAGAAGACTTTGTGACACCAAGTATGTTGTGTGTGCTCGTTTGTAGACTTATTTGTACAGCGGCTGTTTTCAGGTCCTTATGGGCTATCCTGACACTTGTTTCATCACGGTATTGGCTTGTCTTGATTTTCTTTTCCCGTGGGAACTGTTTTCCTGGCTCTTCCTATGCTGGATAAGTTTGGGGTGTGTCCTCCACATTTAGGGTGTCCTGTTAGGAGACTCTACGTCATATTTCAATCTGCTGGTTTGAGTTCCAGCCTAGCCTTCCTTCCTGCTACAGTTCACTTTTCAGAGTCATCAGGTGGTTTCTGCAGTTATTCTGTCCAGGGTTTCTGGTCGCTCCCTCGCTCTTCCTTCCCTAGATCTGGGACCCTTTGCTTTGCAGACCGTTCCCATCACACAGGTAACGATCTCCAGTTTCAGCTGGATTCTGTCAGATGCCCAGAGGACTGTCTCTCGTGATCAGCCACCACTCCCAGGCCCTGCAGCAGATTTCCTTCTAAGTACTTCTTGAATTTGGCTCACGGTCCGTAGCTGTTGGTTCTTGTGAGTATGAAGGGTTGCCTTGTTTTGAATATATTAACTGTGCCTGGTAATTAATTTGAGTAGAATGGTGATTTCTTTTCATATTTTTAAGCTTTTGTACAGTAGGATTTCTGGGGACATCACGTGTAGTGTAGACTAGAAGGGTGGTTAAGAATGGGTGCTGGACAGGTGTGCTTTGAATTCCAGATTCAGTCCTCGCTTCCTGCGTGTCCACCCAGTTACTCAAGCCCTAAATCTCTTTGTCTGTTAGGTAGAGATTATCGTAACTCTTTTATAAATGTGATATACCGTGGCTCTTGGTATCTGGCCAGTCCTAGTAATAATCGCTTTTTAGGGAAGAATCAGCCCAAGGTTCAGCAAATACTGTTCCTAACAATGTAGCTGTTTCTGCTGTGGGAATTTAAAAGCTGATCTTAATCGTTTCCTCCTGAGTTTGTCCAGCGTGTCTAAGAAGCGGAAGCAGTTTACATTCGGCGTTTACTCTGTGTGTACGACAGGCAGTGGTTGTTGCTGTTGCTAATACTGGCTTTTCAGAAAGGAGTAACCTTGCCTCTTCTCTTCCTTTAACGTATTCGTGTTGTCAGTAGCTTACAACCTCTTGGATGGCAGACCCCGTACCACACACTGGCACAGAGATGAAGGGGATGTGGTGACCTATGACCTATGACCTTTGAGCTGCTCCACAGTCTCATAGTAGAATGTGTTTGGCTAGAAAATTATTTTGAGGCAAAAAGAAGCTTTTATCTGCCCTGATCATTCTCATAATCGTGTTCACGTTCTTTATATGTCTTTGGTTTTCCAGAAAGTTACTTCTGACCTGTGTCCTTTCAGAACACAGGTTACAGCTTGTCAGAGTGAAGAAGCTGTCGCTAGACTGAACTTAGAGGAAGGGACACCTTTGTGAAGTGGTTGTCTAGTTTGTAAGTTAGAGACCTTCACAAACGATTTAAATTGTTAGGATGTTGCACATTAAGAAATAATGGACTTGGGCTTTATTTGGCAGCTAGCATCACCGACCATTCCTTTGCCAGGGGCTCAGCCTACATGCTTGCTTTAAACCAGATTATCTAATAATTTGTCAATATGTCATGTTGAATGTTACTCAACTTTACTTTAGAACTTTCCTGTCGTGTTTGCTTTGGAAAGCCCAAACCGTGTCCAGTGATAATAACAGTGATAATATCTGGTTAACTTGGGAAGCCAGAGCAGCATCAAGATTTTTTTTTGGGGGGGGGGGGTAGAGCAAGTGGGGAAGGGGCAGTGGGGGTGGGGAGGAGAGAGAGAATCTTAAGAGAGAGAGAATCTGACACAGGGCTCTATCCCATGACCATGAGATCATGACCTAAGCCAAAATCAAGAGTCGGATGCTTAAGCAACTGACCCCCCCCCCCCACCTCATCCCTAGCATCATGGTCCTAAGAGTGCTAATAAGCAGGTATTTGAATGCCTGGTCTCTCCCTTGTTTGCTGTGTGACCTTGGAAAATTTCTTAACTTTTTTTGGACTTTGTTTTCTCGTACGTAAAATGGGCAAAGAGTAGTAACCCGTGAGGGCCGTGAGGATTAAGGAGCTGGTGCTTATGGGGTGCCTGGGTGGCTCAGTCGGTTGAGCATCAGATTTTAGCTCGGGTCATGATCTCACGGTTTGTGGGTTTGAGTCCCGCGTTGGGCTCTGTGCTGACAGCTCAGAGCCTGGAGCCTGCTTCAGATTCTGTGTCTCCCTCTCTCTGCCCCTCCCTTGCTTGCACTCTGTCTCTCTCTCAAAAATAAATAAACATTAAAAAATAAAAAAAGGAGCTGGGGCTTGTGAAGCACTTGGGAGAGAGCCGTGACCCCACCCCCTCCACAGACGCCGCCGTCCCTGTCGTCAGGGTGAGTGAGAGGTGGCCTCAGGGACGGTCCAGGTTGGACTGCGCACTGAAATGAAAACACTGTAAGCAGGTGTCGATGGGAAGTCTGATGTGTGCTAAGGAAGCGCAGAGTCAGAGTGCGCTGCAGCTGGTGGGACATCTTAGTTTGCATGTTAGAAGGGAAGACAGTTCAGACCAGCCCAAGCATCTCTGAGCAATCCGGGCGCCCCCCAGGCGTCTCCGTAGAGGTATCTTAAATGTACCCACTGAGGCCAAAAAGGTAGAGAGACTCCATCTTAGAAATATCATCAAGGAACTGACAATATGTTTCATTGTATAATGAGCCAAGTTTAATTTTTCTGTGCCTGGGGCAAAAGAATTTAAGCATTTTAAGTATACTAGTTTGGGAAATATCTAGTTTTCTGCCCTATTGGAACAATGTCAAATTTTTATGCTTATATTTTATCCGTTCCATAGTTAAAAAGCATAGGTGCATATTCTCAGCAAAGAGCAAGCTGTGCAGGACGTAGGAGCGCTGGATGTGGCCCTGCCGTAAGGTCCCGCCCGCTGCGCAGGTAGCAGGCAGCCAGGAGGCCGGTGCTGATGAAGGGCAGTGTGGCTGTTTGCTTGAATTCTAAAATACAACAGGGAGCAAAAGGCAACTAGAAGGCACTCCAAGCCAGCGCATGTGTTCAGTTATTCGTCATTAGGCCTTCGTGCATCAAGTACAGGTTTGCTGCTTCTGCAGACATGATTGGGTGTTTGGTCCAGTCTACGCTGTTACTTGGACGGGAAGACGTGGGAGGAATCGGGCCGTCCTGCCTTTGTACTTAGCAAGGAGAAGAAAGCCAGTTCCAGCTGACTTGCAAGATTTCCGTGAATGACATTTTTAGGATTATAGTCCTAACAGCAAAGAGGCTCCCCCCCCCAAAAAAAGAAAAAGGCAATAAAAAAAAGGGCTTTTGTCTAAAAAGCGAATGTTACTTAACCTGCTGCAGCCACTGGGGCTTTCTTGATCCTCACTTTGCTGTATTTAATAGTGCCTAAATTATTTATCTGAGATGCATGTCCTCAGGCTGCAGAGTTAAAAGAGGCCGTCATCGTGCCCAGAATCTTGCTGTTTGGGTGGAGGAAGACTCTGACAGGTGAGATTTAACATCCGCTCTACTGTGTTGAACAGGAAGCTACACCACGGGAGTCCTTCGAGGCAGGGTCGTGTCTCTCTCGTGCATCGCCATGTCACCCAGTGCTTGGTGTAGCGTGTGACATGTGTCGGTCACTCCACAGATGCCTGTGTCCCATGAAGGAGTGCTGAGGGGGTGCAGGAGAGAGGCGTCTCACCTGGGGGCGGGGCACGGCTTGGGCCAGGGTGAGCCAGGGGAGGAGGATCGGGTAGAAAGGGGTGAAGGGGCCCGGTGGAGGTGTGAGAGAGGCCACAGGTGGTTCTGTAAATTGCGAATGGCTTCACTTTATAGGATTCATGCGAGATCAAGTGAGAGACTGGGCTGGATCAGTCAGGGACTGACAGGTCATATCAAGGAGTTGGGATTTTCCCTTCTTCAAAAGTAAGAATTCTAAAGTTCCAGAAACCAGGTGTCCTAATGTCCAGGCTGGCACTGTTTTCACGTCACACGGCGCATGTAATGTCAGAAAAGTACCCTCGGGTCTTGGGTTCCATTGGGGATAGCTGGACTGTTAAAGTTCTGTAAGCCCTGGATGAACTTTTCATCTTTTGGGAAGAATGCGGATATAGGATAAATATTTGTTTTCTCGGGGGGCAGGGTGGAGTTGAAACTCTAAAGGTTAGCAAAGGCCGTATGTCTTTGATTTCTAGCTCTCTAGAAGGGTAGCGGGTATGCATGGTAAACGCTCAGTATGTGATAAGTGCTGTTGTGTGTACTCTTACAGCAGGCATCGTGTTGGGCTCTGAAAAGCAACAGCCAGATGAGAAGTGGTCCTCTCCGGAAGGTCTTTCCAGCTGAGGGAGGGGAGACAAGTCAGTCGGTGCTGGTGGTACCGTGGCTCAGCCCTGTCTGTGGCAGAGGTGTGCGCAGGGTGGTATGGTGCCTGTCTTTGTTCAGCTGCCCACATTCTTAAGCCTTTGATGCCCTGTTGCTTATTTTCCCCATACTTCCCAGTAGCTTCTTAGTAATGTTTCCACATGGTCCTGTAGACCCAGATTTTGTTCACGTCTTATTTCTGGGAGACGATGTCCTAGAGAGCTCGCTCTCTTCTCTTCTGAGCTGGTTGCTCCTTAGGCCTTTTCTTGTGTTGTCCCTGGTTCCTTTGTTCTCATCTTTAGGCTTTTCTCCAAACTTGGATTTTATGTTTGTGGCAACTCTTGCTTTGTCTTTCTTCACTGACTTCCTCATTTGGGTAGAGTATGTCATCTAGGAGTCAACCACTTTATTTATTTATTTTTTAGTTTATTTATTTTGAGAGAGAGAGAGAGAGAGACAGCATGAGCAGGGGAGAAGTAGAAACAGAGGGAGAGAGAGAGAGAGAGAGAGAGAATCCCAAGCAGGCTCCGCACATCAGCCCAGAGCCTGATGTGGGGCTCGAACTCATGAAACCATGAGATCTGACCCCAGCTGAAATCGAGAGTCAGACATTTAACTGACTGAGACACCCAGGCACCCGTAGGTGTTAATCACTTTAAAAAGATGGTACATTCGGGGCGACGGGGTGGCTCAGTTGGTTAAGTGTCTGACTTCGGCTCAGGTCATGGTCTTGCGGTTCATGGGTTTGAGCCCCACGTTGGGCTGTGTGCTGACAGCTCGGAGCCTGGAGCTGCTTCGGATTCTGTGTCTCCCTCTCTCTCTGCTCTTCCCCCGCTTGCACTCTGTCTCTCTCCAAAATAAATGAACATTACAAAAAATTACATGTAAAAAGATGGTGCAGTGTCCTTGGGCAAGGTGAAGACAGCCTTCAGCGTTCCCTCCTTTTGAGCAGCACTATACCAACCTGGACTTGCTTCCCCCTCTCCCTCACCATTCTGGCATCTCCCCTCATCGTCACCCTGGGGGCTCCCTTTCCCCTTCTTCATGGAAGCTCATGCCCTCCTCACTTTTTGTTGAAGCTCCCATTTTGCTGGAAGACTTTCTTCAGTGGCTTTCTGTCACAGGATGCTTAGGAGATCGACTGTGTGGGACCTTGTGTGATTGAAACTTGACTGAGAGTCTGGCTGGGTGTAGAGTTCTGTAGTGGCGTTCATTTTTGCTCATAAATTCAAAGATTGCCCCATTGCCTTGTTGTTTCCATGTTACTGCTTTTGAATTCAGAAGCTGTTCTAATTTATTCTTTGTATGTAATGTTTTTCCCCTCCCATCTTTAGAAGCTCGTAGGAGTTTTAAAATTTGTCCAAGTGTTTTGAAATGTCACGATGGTATACTTTGTGTGGGTCCGTTTTCATCTACTGTTCTGCATATTCAGCGAGTGCCTTCGTTCTGGCAACTGGTATTCGGTTCTGGGAAGACTTTTTGGCATTATTGTGCTGAGGTTTTCCTCCCTTTTGTTTCCTTATTTTGTCTTTCTGGAAGTCTTATTATCCAGAAGTTGGCTCTTCTGGACAAAGGTTGTGATTTTCTTAATACCTTTTTCTCATTATTTATATCCTTCCTTTGCTTCTCCTCTCTCTCTCTCTCTCTCTCTCTCTCTCTCTCTGCCTTTTTACTCTCTTTTTAGGGAGATGATTTCAATTCGACTTAACCTTTTTTTAGTTTATTATTTCTGTTTTCCAAAAGATTCCTTACATTTCCAAGGGCCCTTTTCCTGTTCTTTTAAAAGAGCATCCTATTTTTGTTTATTGATTGCAGTGTCGTCTTATCCCTAGATTGTTGATAGTTCGTGTAGTCTCTGTTTCTTTCAGGTTGTTTCCTTCCCTCTCCTGTCTGACAAGGGACAAAGGTGGGGCCCTTTGACTTCAGGATGTTGCTGAAGTGGGCCATTTGTTAGGGGTCCCCAGTGGTAGTATCTTCAGATCTATCTTCTCGGGCTGATCAGATTCCACAGAAATCTTCTCCAGTGTCTTTCTTGCGGAATTCTGACTTGGGAATCTGGGAGCCAAGTGTGAGCCTGCATGTGCGTGCTGTGGTAGGGCAGCCGGAGAATTCGCCATTGACTGTGCGCGTGTGCCGCGATTAACTCCACCTCTGTTTAGTGCAGCTGCGCAGGGTGACTTCGGTCCACGGACGCTCTGCTTTTTCCAGGGAATGACCCCCGTCTTCTGTCGGAGGGAGAGCCACGTGGTGCCTGGCGTCGAGATTGCAGCTTCAGCGGCCTTCCCCGAGTCCTCTGCGTTTGGGGCCGTGCCTTCCTCCTTCCCCCTGCTCTGCCCGCGCTGGTGCTGCTAGGCCCGAGTTCTAGGCCCCTGCTGTGTAGAGGGACTCGGTTCTCCCTGTGTCCGCTGCTGAAGGAGGATCTGGCTCCCTCGGGCCTGCTGGCGCATTTACTACACTTCTCGTCTTTTATAGTTTCTGTTTCTTCCAGGTTTCTTCTTTATTCTGTTTTTTGGGTCTCGGTCTTCCATGTTAGAAGATTTGCTCAGAGCCTCCAATAGTTTGGCCTTTTTCTCCTTTTAGTTCTCCCTGTGCTGTGGAAAACATTCTTAAAAGTGCGTTTTTAGTACGATTTTAGTAGGAGGAGGGGGTGAAATGGACGTGTATACTGTCGTTACACCCTGCAGTCACCAGCTAACTGTACACGCTGTTAATTTATGGTTTCGACATGTATTAGCAATTTTCAGCTGCTTCACATATGTTTCCTTAACTAGAAGGTGGGTTTGGAGACAGGGACCTGGTGCCGTTGTTACCCCTCGTGCCAGGTCTCGCCCAGTGTGGGGTGGGGGGGCTAGGGGGTGGTGTGGGGAACTGGCTGGGCTGGTGAGCTCAGCAGAGCTTTGAAAAAGTGAAAGAAGGGCGGTTTTCTATATGTGTGTTGTCTCTCCTTGTCAGGTTCTCTGACGACTATGGAAAGAGGAAGGAGAAACTAGGAGATTTTCTTTAAATCACTGATTGACTTCTTCACAGAGTTACCGTGGCCTTCAGAACTGTGAGTATAATTCTCTTGCTTGGGTCTTGGTTTTTTGTTCTGATTTTTCTTTCACCTGTCTCAGGGTTTCTTTGGCATACACTAGAAACAAAGAAAAGCTAGTTGATTTTGCAGAGTGTGTGACGTGAGGGAAGAAGTAGAAGTTGTTCCGTGCTGTTCTGTGCGGAGAGAGGCAGGCAGGGCCGCGGTGCTGTCCGCGGTGGTAGTAACGACAGTAGCGACGGCCGAGACACTCTGAGCTCCACCTACTGAGCGGGTCTCCCCACAGCCCCGAGAGTGAGGCCACCTTCGCCCCTGTTTCACGTTTGCCTAACCGGAAGAGGTCAGGGGTTACTTTAGTAAACCAGCAAGGCCGGGATTCGAACTCGGCCTGACTTCGGAGCACGTGCTGTTTAGTCGCGTCTTATTCTTATGGGCTCTGGGTTCCTGCCGACTCTTGGCTAACCACCGAGACCCAGCTTTCTCGTCTCTGCTCGCTCTTCCTGACTGCGTGCACCTTGCTCTCGCCGACAAAGGGACCTCTCTCCCGGGGTTGTGGCAGACACGCTGCAAGAAATGTGTAATGTGCTCCGCAGTCACACGTGTCAGCGATTCATATTTATTTGGTGGTGTTTCCCCGCAGAAGTGAGGGGAGAAAGCCCCAGAAATTGGGCTGTTTGTCATTTGTAGCCTTGGCGCTTGTTGTGCGCTCTCTCCGTAGTTGGGAAGTTGTAGGGTTGAGATTCTGTCCCCGTTTGTCTTATGTTCTGGTGGGTCCAGTGGTTGAGTGAGGACAGACAGGTGGTAAAGAGTCGTAAATCTCTCACGAGCATTTTATTTTACTGACATGTTGCTTTGGTAAAAGCCTCCCGAACGCAGACTTCATGGATTCAGAATCCATGATGATTTATAACTCTGTTGAACTTGACTTTGGGCAGGATCTTTGTCTTCGATGTTTAAGGGCCGGGCCCTGGATTATTTTTCCATTTCCTTCTGGGGGTCAGTTCGCTTTCCTTCTTTGTTCCCGTTTCTCCTCCAGACACACTTTTGTCTCTGTGAGGATTAGGTGTTTCGGGAGGGAAATGAGGTCATGCAGTTTCAGTTTCCAAGTAAGGCCTTCCTACCCTTTCTTCTTGGCTGCGAGAGGTGCTTGCTCTGTGTGCCGGAGCCCTTAGGGGACAGTGTGGGGAGGGCCACGCCCGGCTACTTACATCTGCCGTTGGCCCCCGAGCCCCCTCCGTAGTCTGTGTTTCTTCCTATGACAGTGCGTTATATTTATTTGGGTGCGAGTCTGTGTTTCTGAGTCTTCAAGGGCAAAGATTTTGTTATTTCATCTGGCATCTTTTCTGCTTAACCCACACATGGTTTTCACTAAATGCTGGATGAAGGAATATTTAATGCTTGCCACATAGTAAGTTCTCTTTTCCTACTAGATTTAAATAAGAGAGAGAATATCAGGTTCATTAGCTGTTAAAAATATTTCGTTGTGGTAGAGCACGGGACCATTTCATGGGGAGGCACTATTTTGGACAAATGACACAAAACTTTGCTCCATAATGTGATGTGCAGTGACAGGGGATGGGGAGGCAACGCACCGAGAGCCAGTTCATGGCTCACTGGACCTTGGGCCTCAGGACGTAATCTGCTGCTTCTGGTTTGGTGCTCTCCTCCCCCTGTTTGAAAATATGTAAATCCAGGAAAATTACCTTCTAACCAGTCTTCCTATAGTTGTTTCCCCCAATTCTGGACAGATGGTGAGGCCGCACGAGTAGGCCTGGCTTTGCACAGCGTAAACCTCGCGATGTGCTGAGATGTGGGTCCCTTGACTTACCTGAGTGCCGTGGTCCCCTGGAGCCCCTGTAGGATGGATCCGGTTCTCTTCGGTTCTTGCTTCGTTGTCGGGTGTTGTGTTAGGAGGCACAAACTTGGGTTGGAGGTGTTTTCCGATCGGAATTCTAGGAAAGGAGGACAAGTTTTCAGAGGAGTGGAATTGCTGGTGTGTGTATGGACGTTATGTCCAGGGTTGATGGGGTGTAGGGAGGCGGTAGATGGAAAGGAAGGCTGCCCAGAGAGCACAGACCCGTTCTGCAAACCCCCATTCTGTGAATAAAGACAGCTCTTGTAGCATCAGGACAGCTGAGAACAATTGACGTAGATTGAACCCTGAGGTTCTGTGGCCGTTTATCCAACAGAGAGTCCGTAGCATCAGGCAGTGCTGGTGGTGGGCTGTGGAGGGCAGCTGTCAGTCATTGTTCAGCGTGGCAATGCGACCGAGGTTTGAAAAGCCGGCGTGTTGGGCGTAGACACGGGGAGGCGGGGTGGGGGGGCCGAGCCGAGGAGAGCCGGAGGCTGTGGAGGGAACCGGGTGCGGAGGCTTGGACCGGGGCAGGGAGACTGGGGGTGGTGAGAAGCAGTCGGGCCCCGGGTGGATCTTGAAGGTAGAACCGGCAGGATCTGCCGACAGATTGGATGAGGGGTGTGAGGAAGCGAGGGAGGAGTTGAGTCGGCTCCAAGGCTCTGGGCCGCCACGGGCAGAACTCGGTTTAGAGGGGCAGAGGCGGACTGGCTCGTGGGCACTCTGGGTTTGCGGCCCGCAGGGATCCCGGGAGGGCTGTCACGGGGGCAGTTGTGAGTAGGCATCCGAGCTGGGAGTGGCAGTGAAAAGGCAGTGGCGCTCTGGTCACGGAGCGGGTGAGCACAGGGAGGAGGCGGCAGGAGGGCTGAGCCCAGGACCAGGGGGAGCCGTGGTGGGCTCCGAGCGGGTGTCCGGAAAACCGGAAGCGCTGGCGCCGTGGGAAGAGGGGACGAGAACGTTCCGGGACAGGATGTGATCAGCTCTCTGAAGTGTCAGGAAAGGTCCAGATGAGGGTTGGGGTTTGACCTTTGGGTTTGGTGACTTGGGGGCTCTCCGGCGGTGCCCAGAGCGGTTAGGGGGAGTGGTGAGACGGAATGCCTGCCAGGATGGTGGTTTGAAGCTGGAGAGAGTAGCGAGACGGATTGCGTGCGGGTGACTGAGGTCCAGGGTGCACGGTCACCCTCACGCTTACCCACCCGTCTGGGTGCTGAGCAGCCCAGCCCGGCCACGTCCTCGAGGGACGTGGTGGTGTTCTCAGGTCAGCTGCAGAGCTGACAGCAGCTTTCCCCACGCTTGTGGCCGGTGGGCGTGGCACCAGGTGTCAGGCCACGTGCGCCGCCCTCGCCGCCCTGCCTCTTGGGGGCGTGGGGACCGGCACTCGCAGTGTCCCAAGAGACTGTTCAAGGGGGAACAGAGTAGTGGTCTAAAAGTTCTAGGAAAACATTTGTCCTGCCTGAAATGCTTCTATTAGAGATTGTTTCCTTTTCTTAACTAGAAATTCCGCTTTGTCCAGGGGTGGCACGTGCATGTGTCCAGAGCAGTGTTGAAGGTGAACGCAGACCCAGGGCCCTGCCCCGCCCTCCACGTCCGCCTCCCACAGGTGCGTGTAATCGTGTAATCGTGCCTCGCTGCTGCTTCGGGTGTTTACACCCCCGATCCTCAGCCACGTGTGTGTGGGGTCAGGCGCCATCGGCTTTAGAAAAAGTTACATTTTGGACTCCTTTCTTCCTTCCCCCCAGAGTTCTGTCACAATGTTTGTTTAGATCCACATTTGGTTAATTGTTTTGACTTTGTTAATGTTGCTCACTATTGAGCCAGTTAATGTAACATGATTCCATTTCCTTTTTGTTCGGCTTTGGTTTTCTGTTTTTTTGAACTTAGAGTTGCCACTTTTTTTTTTTCCGTTTGCTTGACATTCTTAAGAGTTCTCACTCTGACAGCTTTATAAGGAAGCCAGACCTCTTAATAACATTTTCCATGTACTCAAGCATATTACTTCTGTCTTCACCCCCAGGGACATCTGCTTCCTTCCGTGAGGGACAGGTCACTCTCTTGGCCTGCTAGAAATGGTACCAGGGTTGAGGACACAGGGCAGATCTGGCAGGAATGGATGCGACCAGGTAGAAAATGGTGATTCGGGGACGCCTCAGTTGGTTCAGTGGCTCAGTTGGTTCAGCGTCCAACTCTTTTTTTTTTTTTAACATTTACTTATTTTTGAGAGACAGAGATGGAGTGCAGGTGGGGAGGGGCAGAGAGAGAGGGAGACACAGAATCTGATGCAGGCTCCAGGCTCCGAGCTGTCAGCACACAGCCTGACACAGGGCTCAGACCCACAAACCGTGAGATCGTGACCTGAGCCGAAGTCAGACGCTCAACCAACTGAGCCGCCCAGGTGCCCTAAGCTCTGATGCTTGATCTCAGCTCAGGTCATGATCTCACAGTTTGTGGGTTCAAGCCCTGCTGTCAGCTCAGAGCCTGTTGGGAATTGTCTGTCTGTCTGTCTGTCTGTCTCTCTCTCTCTCTCCCCCCCCCCCCCCGCCTCTACCACACTTGTGCTTTCTCTCCTTCTCTCAAAATAAATAAACTTAAAAAAATTAAAAAAAATAAGAAAATGCTAATTGGGAAGACACTGATGGGAAGCCGGGAGGGAGGGCACCATGTCTTCCTGAGGGAGCAGGGGTGAGAAGGGTTGGCAGTAGTTGGGGAAGGACATTCTTGGTGGAGAGAGTGGGAATAAGCAGAGCTGGATGAGATTTGTTAACTTAAAAAGCCTGTGTTGTGGCGCCTTGCTAGGTCAGATGTATTAGTTATAGACTCTTCCTCGAAGAATTTTAAAGAGGTTTTCTTGGGAAATGGGACATTCAGATTGTTCAGCATCTGTCATGAATGTTTCATTTCTTATTTTCTTTTTTAAAGATTGAATTTTTTGAGTAATTTCTACACCCAGTGTGGGGCTCAAACTCACAACCCCAAGATCAAGAGTCATGTGCTCCACCATCCAAGCCAGCCAGGTGCTCCTGTCATAAATTTTCTTTTTTATTTAAAAAAAGTTTTTTTTAATTAAAAATTTTTTAACATTTATTTATTTTTTGAGAGACAGAGCATGAGCAGGGGAGGGGCAGAGAGAGAGGGAGACATAGAATCTGAAGCAGGCTCCAGGCACCGAGCTGTCAGCACAGAGCCTGATGCGGGGCTCAGACCCACAAACCATGAGATCATGACCCGAGCTGAAGTTGGACGCTTAACCAACTGAGCCACGCAGGCGCCCCTAAAAAAAAAAATTTTTTTTTTAACATTTATTTATTTTTGAGAGAGAGAGTGTGAGCAGGGGAAGGGCAGAGGGAAAGGGAGTCACAGAATCTGAAGTAGGCGGTAGGCTCTGAGCTGTCAGCACAGAGCCCGATCAGGGACTCAAACTCAAGGACTGTGAGATCATGACCTGAGCCGAAGTCATATGCTTAACTGACAGAGCCACCATGCGCCTCTCCTGTCATAAATTTTTAAGGTCTTAAAACCTGAGTGTAGGATATAGCAGGACACTTGAATCCAAGAGATAGTCTTTTTTTTAGTGTTTATTTATTTTTGAGAGAGAGAGCATGCAAGCTGGCGAGGGGCTGAGAGAGAGGGAGACAGGATGTGAAGCAGCCTCCAGGCTCCGAGCTGTCAGCACAGAGCCTGATGTGGGGCTCAGACCCACAAACCATGAGATCATGACCTGAGCCAAAGTTAGATGCTTAACCAACTGAGCCACCCAAGGGCCCCTAAGAGATAATCTTAAACTGTTGATTTCATGAAATGGTTCGTGGAAAATTGTTTATTGAATATCTGTCACAAAGGCAGCCAGCCACTGGTCATGCAGGACTGAATACTATGCGAGCAGGATGAGTGACCACAGGACATCGAAGGGGTGGCTGCTGTGTGTCTAGCTGGACTGGTGGGAGGGTTGGGAGGTATCCTTGAGATGTGCAAGCACAGCCCTCACTGTTTGGCGTAGTTCTGGAAGCCTGTGGGGAAATAAGCCATCGGCAGTGAGATAGTGCAGAACCAAGAGTGATTGGATTGGCTTCGTTTGAAAAGAAGCGTCGCTCAGTTTGAAATGCTGAGGCAGAATTGTGAGGAATAAAGTCCACAAATACCTTTCATGACTGTCATCTCCAGGGCACCTTTTATGTAATTGTGCTACCACACCTTTTCTGTCGATGCCTGGCCGGCTCATGGATGGTCAGGACCCTGCATGTGCAGTGGGTCTGCTGTGTCTCAAGTTCACCCTTTTACCCAGAGCTTTGTGAAGTGCATCCTTTATCTTGCCAGTCTAGGTACGTTTCTGATTCAGGAATTATACGTCATAATCGTGATAGTTACCATTTATGTGTCAGTTATTGTGTGTTTGAATCGTAGTTTTTTTAAAGAATTTTTTAACATTTATTTATTTATTTATTTATTTATTTATTTTTATTTTTGGGACAGAGAGAGACAGAGCATGAACGGGGGAGGGGCAGAGAGAGAGGGAGACACAGAATCGGAAACAGGCTCCAGGCTCCGAGCCATCAGCCCAGAGCCCGACGCGAGGCTCGAACTCACGGACTGCGAGATCGTGACCTGGCTGAAGTCGGACGCTTAACCGACTGCGCCACCCAGGCGCCCGAACATTTATTTATTTTTAAGAGATAGCATGAGCAGGGGAGGGGCAGAAAGAGAGGGAGACACAGAATCCGAAGCAGGCTCCAGGCTCCAAGCTATCAGCACAGAGCCTGATGTGGGGCTCGAACTCACAAACCGTGAGATCATGACCTGAGCTGCAGTCGGATGCTTTAACTGGCTGGGCCACCCAGGTGCCCCATGAATCCTATTTAGTTTTTTGTAGTAACTTGGCAAGGTAGTGCTTTCTGTCCCGGTGTCCTAGACCAGAGGCTGGAGCTAGCTTCTGAGGAGTCCGCCCCAGGCTCCACACGGTGGCGGCAGGCTCTCACGTTCCCTTACAGTCCTGTGTGCGGGCCCTGGATGTAAGAGTGGGGAGTGCTGCCCCCTACTGAATGGTCCGCAGACCGTCTTCAGGATCGGACTTCCTTTTTGTCATGCGTCAACCACGTATCCATGTGGGAATGCATTGGCGTTGTCTCTGCAAACCATGGCACGTGGTCCTCATTCGTCGGTGTTCCTGGCTCACACTGAGGAAACAATGTGCTTTCATCACACACTTGTGAAAATAGGGAAACAGGCAACTTTTCCAGGGATTTGTACATCCTGAGTAAGGGACAGAGGGGATGTCTTTTTCTTTCTACCTGCCTTAGCATATCATAGACAACTTGGAGGGGCACAGGTAGGGTATTGGGAGTGGGGGTGGCAAGGAAGCAGTTTAGATTCTTGTCTACTAATAAATTCTAAGTGACCTAACAAAATAGACAAACTTTCCTGCATTTCTTCTTTGATAAACTATTAAAAAGGTAGGTGTTTTAGCAAAAAATTCACTTGAAAAAATGGCCAAAAGATTTGAGTAGACATTTCGTCCCTTTTCTGTAGGTCACAATAAGCACAGAAGATGCTCACCATCGTTAGTCATCAGGGACATTCACATGACAGCCAGAGGTAGCATTGCAGTCCTACTAGAATGCCTCACATTTGCACGAAACAAGACAATAGAAGGTGACAGTGCCCAGTTGCAAGGATGTGGAATAGCTACAACTGTATCATGCTTTGCTGGTGGGAGTGCAGAGGGTTGTAACTATAACGCTTTGGAAAAGAGCTTGGCAGTTTCTTATAAAATTGAACATACGCTTCTCATACAACCCAGGAATTCTACCCCGAGGTCTTTACCCAAGAGAAATGAAAATTGGTGTCTACGCAAAGGCCTGTATATGAACGTGTGTAGCGGCTTTATTCAAACTTGCTTAAAATGGAAAACAGCTCAGATGTCCATCAAGTGGTACATGGTTGTGGTTCACCTGCACAGTGGCATCCTGGTCAGCAACAGAAAGGTGCTAACTACTGACATCTTCAAGACAAAGGGTGAGAATCTGCAAAGCATCTATGACGTGAAGGCACAGAGCTCTGTGCAACTGTGATTCCACCCTGGTAATGTTTGGGTAAAGCCAAAACCATGAGACCACATCAGGTCACTGGTTGCTTTGGGCTGAGACAAGGGGAAGAGAGGATTGAGCACAAAAGGGCATGAGGGCACTTGGTAGGTGATGGAAATAGGCCATAGCTTCCCTTCCGGGGGCGGTTATACCCCGGATGTGTTAGTCAGAACCCATCTAACTGAATGTTTTACTGCATGTACATTTTTCCTCAGTAAGCCAAGCTTAAAAAAAAAAATAGGTGACTTATGTATATACACACGTAGATCATACACACACACACACAGGCGTACTCACTTCTACACACTTGAGCTCGCTTTTTCTTTCCAGTGGATTAAATTTTATTTTTCTGGATTAGGTATCCTAGAAGTTTAAGTAAAATAGATTTTAGCACAGACACTGTTTCTGAAAACGTATAATCTTGGAGTCTTTGATTTTTTATATTTTTTCATGACCTAAAGGCTTTATAACGTGGTTTTTGTGTAAGACGATTATATGTTATAGATATAAATAAAAACAGAAGAGACTTTTTAAAGCTTAATTATTTTAGGATTCCTTCCATAGCATTCAAGCTCTTGTAGCTTTGGAGAAAAATAGTTTTACCAGCTTTAAAAATTAATAAAAGATGTTTTCTCTGATTCACGACAAACTTAATTATATGGTCTTCAGCTCTGTCTTTAGTCAGCTCTAATTGTAGGGTACAATTATATTTTAAACTGCTAGAAATAAGAATGTACACAGAAGATAATTCAAGGTGGCTTCACTAAACTTAAGGCTTCCTTGTGATTGTAAGTCAAGTCTCTTCAAAGTTTGCAAGAGGATTGCTCATTATTCCTTACTATGTGGTGCTTTTTGATGTCCTGCAGAGCAGTTATTTAGCATTTTTTCCTAATAAACCCTTTTTAGGAAAGCCGCAACAGTGGGCAGGGAGGGGGATTAAAGTGGAAAACTGTGTGTATGTTTAATTGTCATTTAAAAATCAAAATTTGTTTGACTTCAGAGCATAAGAAGGCCATTAATTCAAATGATGAGGTCTTCGTATGATTTTATGATCAGAGGGTAGGTATTGGAGTGTGTGGTAATGACAGAATCAGTGGCATAGTAAGGTGCGTTGTAATAGGACCTTCCTGAGCTGCTTTTTTGTTTCTTTATTGCGTGTGCTGCTCTGTGTTCTTGAGGCTCGCTGTGCCGTCTCTGGTGACGCAAGTGTGCCCGGTGACATCGGTGTGCCCAGACGTGTTCGTTGCAGCCTCTGCATGGTGCCCTTTAGACGGTGATTGCACAGCAAATACGTAGCCTCCTTGACAGTTGCATTTGGGAACAGGGGAGAGAGAATCGTTCTCCCTCACGTGTTTTATTGTCTGACTCCGTCCCCGGGTTTTGCTGCGGGAATCTCTGCGCTAACAACCCTCGTTTTGAAGGGTTGGACCTGTGCTGGGACACTTCTTACGGCTGGTGACATTTCCAGCTGCTGCCAGCCAGGTGGCAGCCCTGGTGCAGGTGTCACGGTGTAGCCGCAGGGACGTGGGATGGCACTGCGTGCCGTGTCGGTTCCAGCGTGAACGGTCTGCCGCCGCCATACCACGCACGGTGTCCACGCCAGACAGAATGCCTCCTGGTAGGTTACAGTGTGACTCACTGGTCATGTGAAAAGTGGTATGTGCAGAATAGAACCAAAATAGGTGTGGAGCGTGAAGGTTTAAGAATACTCAGCCACGCTTGTTTTCTTGTGTGTTCCGAAAGGGCACTTAATCCAAAAGGGTCTTCGTAAGCGAAATGTACTGAAAGACGTGAAAGTCCGTTTCAGCTTCTCTAGATGACTTGGGAGCCTCAGTGTGAGCGCCTGTCATTGCCCATGTGCGGTGGCACCCCATCCGCCTTCTTCCTCGGCATGGGGCTGTGTGGGTAGCTGCCTCTGGAGGCCCTCCCACCACCACCTTTTCTGTTTTGCTGTTCCTTGGTTTTTTGTTCACTTAAACCTTGTTTTCTTTTAGGGAGAAGTCGTGAGAAGTGGTGTACTCCGCTTTCAAATACCCTTCACCTAGATCCACCAGTGCCCCCCTCCCTCCTTCCTCCTCTCTGTCTCTGGATAGGTACAGACGCACAGGGGTGAGCGCGCGCGCACGCGCACACACACACACACACACACACATCTATTTCTTACTGAACCCTTTGAGAGTAAGTTGCAGACATAATGCCCTTTCACCCTTACATACTTGAGTATCTACTAAGAACAAGGGCTTTTTGCATAACCACAATATAATCAGTATAACATTTAATGTTGCCATTTTATCTCCTGTACGATCCCTGTTCACGGTTTCCAGTTGCTCTGTTGTTTCTAGCAGTTTTCACCCCGACACAGGATCCAGTCTAGAATTACAGGTGTGATTTATTCATTTAAAACCTTTTTTAAGTTTATCTATTTTGAGAGAGAGAATGTGCAGGAAGGGCAGAGAGAGAGAGAGAGAGAGAGACAGAGAATCCCAAGCAGGCTCTGCACCATCAATGCAGAGCCTGATGCAGGGCTGAATCTCGCAAATTGTGAGATCACGACTTGGGCGGAAATCAAGAATTGGGTGCCTAACCGAGCAAGCCACCCAGGCGTCCTCATGTCTTAGTTGCTGACGTCTTTGTAGTCCTTTTAGTCTGGATATGGTGCTCAGCCATTCTCTTTCATGACATTGACAGTTTTAAAGAACGTAAACTAATTGTTTCGTAGGGTTCCTTTTGAGTTCCTTTGATGTCTTCTCATATTAAATTCAGATTATGCATTTTGGGGGTCAGACCATTGTGGAAAGTGATGGTGTCCCTTTCTCAGGGCCATATCCTCTCTCATAGCCATTGTGTCCATCTCAGAATGGCACATGGTGCCAGTTCGTTCTGTGATTGGTGACATTAACGCCCAGGAATTTGTTAGGCCTGATGAGTCTTGGACGCTGCTCCTGACCTGCCGAGTCAGAAACTTCGGGTGTGAGGCTGTGTTTTCAACAAACCCTGAAAATGATTTTGATGTATTCTGAAACTTGAGAATTCCCGATCTCAGGCAATCGAGTTAGGATTGCATCTGCCTACTGTCTCTACTCTAAAATGAGCACTTATCCTTTGTGGTGAATGAGTAATCTGTAGGGACACATTTGAGGCTGTGTGACCTTTCGAACTTTCAAACCGATAGTTCGGTCACCCACTGGTGGTTCTTGCCTGAAACAGTTGAGCTGGTTGTGCAGCCGTGGTTCTCTCACGCCACTGCCCCTTCTTGTTTATCAGCTGGTGTCCAGCTGCCACGACGAGTTTCCTCTCCTCTGTTCGCTCACTCGCTCATGTCATTCGTCAGAACTTCACGGATGCTCGTTTGACTCAGTGGCTTATAATCCTTGACTCATTATTCATTTCGATGCTAGACTTCTCCCTGGTTTGGCCTTCTCCAGAATCATCTCCTGTATTTTTTTGACACGTCCCTATTAATTTTTGAGCTTTTTCTTCCTTTTGGTACAGTGGCGTTTCTTGTAGTTTCTCTGTCGCGTCATGGAATCAGCCGTTTCTCCAAGTATCCCTGGTTCCTTTTAGTGGGAAATGGGATTTAGAGGTGAAGGTCTTCGTGACAGGCATGTTCACGTGCTACCAGGTGGTACTGCTCCCCAGCGCTGTCTGTATGCACGCACGCATGCACACCTGTGCTCAGGGTGCGGAAGGCTTGCTTGTTATATTCTGACGAGCTGATGAGGTCTCTGATCACTTTTATTGGCTTCCAGTGGGTGCATTGCTTGCTTTCTTGCTTCTCCTCCCCTCCCCTCCCCTCCCCTCCCCCCCTTTTCTTTTCTTTTCTATTCTATTAAGTTTGGGCCTCTGTGTGTGTTGGGGGGGGTCTCACATGTACCTTTATATTTTGGTGGTCAGTCAAAGGTTGGGGTAGAATTTATTCTCAGATTTGGGGTTTTATCTTGGGGTTCCCTTGCTTCCAGCATCTGTCCTCTAAATTTCCGTTGGTCCACCAGCCCCCATTTCTTCTGAAACCTCATGCCAGGAAGACTTTTCTTTCTGCCACCAGAGCTCGCCCTGGGTTGGGAGACACATTTAGTCAGAGGAGCAGCAGGCTGGCTCTGGTGCATGCCTCTGGGCCTCCTGGTTCTCCTGCGTGTGCCTGCCTAGTCCCACTGTCTGCCAGGGCTTTAGGCAGTGTTTATTTATATTCACATTTGGAGCTCAGCATTTTGCAGCCTTCTCGTTTCCAAAATTTCCCCCTTAGATTTACAGCCACCGTCCTGCTACATTGTGATGGTACAGTAAGGCGCAGTCCTGTCCTGCCAGAGCTGGGGCTCACAGGCTTACCAGGCAGGAAAGTCGCAAACACTCAGTTTGGACCAGAGGCAGGCGCAGTTTTGAGAGTAATTTCTTCTCCTGTTGTTGCCTGCGTGGTCATCTTCTGATCCCTTCCGAGAGTTGTTCTGGATGAATTTGTCTGTTTTTTATAACTGTCCGCGCCCCATCATCTTCACGTAACCGTATGGGAGGCCCATGCTCCCTTTTGTCTTTTATTTTTTCCCTCTGAAATCTAGATTAGTCTTTATTTTTGTATACAACATTTCATTATGATAATTTTCAAACAAACGACACAGGTGCAAGAATTTATAGCTAACACCCGTCTACTCATAGACCCCCTAGATTCTACCCGTAATGTGTTGCTGCTCTTGCTTTATCACTTAAGTCACCAATTATCCATCCCTCTATATAGTGACCCGTTTTATTTTCTAGGGTGCATTTCAGAATGAACTGCAGATACCAACGTACACTTCACCCTGTGTATTTCAGCATGCATATTGTTTACTAGAGTTCATTTTTCATTTAGGGGATTTTTCTTTTCGTGTAAAATTGATATGCCAGCGGCATATAACTCAGGTACACATTCACCGAGTTGTCACAAATGCACCTTTGCATGAAATGTCATCTTTGCAACCCCAACGCTTACCAAATCTAGACCACTGTAATTTTCCCCTAAGGTTCCTTCACACCCATCTGTGCTCACATTCCTGCCCTAGTCCCTGCTGCCGTCCTCACCCCGACCCCTGACAACTGCTGTTTTATTTTCCTACCTCAGGTCGGTCTTGCCTGTCCTGGGATTTCCTGTCAACAGAATCATATTGTATGCATGGTTGTGTAAGGCTTTTTTTTTTTTTTTTTTTTTTTTAGCACATTATTGTTGAGATTCACCCATGTTATGCATGTCTGTAATCTGTTCCTTGTAATTGCTGAGTTGTATTTCGTTGTACGAGGCTATCACATCTTGATTATCTGTTCTTTTCTTGATAAGCATCTTTAATTTTGAAAGAAACTTTTGCTGGGTGTGTAGATTTTTAGGTTGACAGTTGTTTCTTTCAGCAGGCTAAACACGCGTTTCCATATCTTCTGGTCTTTGTGCAGGTTTCTGAAACTCGTTTTCTATAACTTTTCACCTCTGATTCTCTGCCTTGCATATTTCAGCCGCTCCGCTTCCCCAGACTGGAAATTTCCTCTCCTCCGCTGAGGTTGCGGTCCTGTACTTGGATTCCCTTCCCGCGTTGTGGGCCATGGTTGCTCCCAGCTGGACAGAGCAGGGTGCTGAGGCTCGTGGGCCTGCACTGCACATTGTCTCAAGATCTGAAGAAAGTGGTTTCACGGATTTGGTCCACTCCTCTATTTGTTTACCATGGAGGGCTGTTTTCCGTTCTAGTTCCTCCTTCATGGCTGAAGTGGATATCCCGAAGTCCATGCAGTTCATATACTTACTGTGTTTCTCGGTTTTCCGGAAAATGAAATGGCAGAAATTGACTTGTTTCAATATGAGTTTAGCCACTGATTTTACTATCTGGAAAATCGCAAGTAATTTCCATTTGACAGAGGGAAATCTATATTTTGGCAAAGCTTTCAGTTAGTTATTTTGTTATTAAACTGGCCTAAGATAAGTGGTGCATTCGGCTGCATTATAGTTACCGGAAAGTAGCGTTGCTTGCCTAGGCTACCAGGCAAGCTGGGCTGTTGGTCACAAACAAAACGCTCAGTCCCACCTCCAGGCAGAGGCTTATTTGTTCCAGGGCCTTACCCGCCCCCACCCTGCTGGTGCTGCCTTAGCGGATGTGAGCGGGAAGCCTAGCCAGGCCCGGTTATGCGTGAACGTGAATAGGAGGAAATGTGGGAGGATTTGTTCATTCATTCAGCACATAGTTGAGTTCCTGCAGTGACCCAGGCTCTGTACTGTTCATTTTTTCCTCTGTGATCTTTTCAAATGATTGGACAGAGATTTGGAATTGTTTCTGGCTCTTCTAGTTTTTGACATAAATTTTAGTAACTAAGTCTGCCCCTTTCAAAATACCTTTGTTAACTTGTGAATTTGAGATTATCATCGATAGCTAATGCTAGGACGGTACAAGCATTACTCAAAATAAACGAGTGTGTACATACCGCATAGTTTTTATCTACTGGTGATGGCTGCTTTGAAATAAAAAGCCCAGGAGAATAATGGTGTTTGGGTATGTGTATGACATTTGTTCATAACCTTGGTACGACCTAGGTTAGGACATACTCTAGAGTGAGGGGCTGCCTGGGATTTCCGGGCCCTATGGCTAGATTGGTACTTAAAACTTAATGGGGGAGGATTCAGGCACCCTCTTCTTGACCTGCGGTGTTGACGGAGGCTACCTGTTGCATTTATGTGGAAACTCTTGATCCTAAGTTTACCATCTTTGGTGGACTGAGGGCAGATGAGACTCGATCAGGCCTCGAGTTGAACTTTACATATGTCAGCAGCAGTTAGGTATTTGGGCAAACCTTAATCACACTTGTGTGCTTCCTTTTGCCGTGAATTCTGTTACAAGTTTCTTGAAAATTTTGAATTAGTCAATATATAAGATGTTTTGATAAAAATTTATTGGCGTTTTTGAATTTGACTTTTAATCTTTAGTGTAAATCTTTAGATTTGAAGATTAGGATATACTTTTATTTATTAGGCAGTAAAGATCATTTTCTGTTAGTGTGTGTACATCTGGAAGATTCTTCAGACAGTTGAAGAAAATGTATCCTCCTTTCTAGGTTTGCCCTTACCTCCCCCCCCCCCCGCCTTTTTCTCCACCTTACTTTTATTCAGGTAGTTATTCAGGGAAGGCAACGTGTTCCTTTTTATGGAAAAAAAAAAAAAAAGGACTTAGTTCCCGAGTGGGTTTTGTCAAGAAGAGGGTGAAAAGCACGGTCAGGTTTTTGCATGGCGTCAACACAGCAATCACGATGGCTCTTTTCCTCTTGGGACGTCCTGCCGCTGCTGCCAGGAGGTCACCCAGATGGCAGGGCAGAGCTGTTTCCTGGCTGCAGTTTGTGGACTTGGTGACCGGTGGCCTCTGTTTGCAATGTGTGTATGGGGAGCTTGCGATAGATGTGCACGGGGCGGGGGGTGGGGGTGGGGGTAGGGAGAGTGCGTTGTCTTCTTCGGTAACTAGCCAGATGAGGTTGAGGTCAGCCAGGTCTAAGGATAGAAGAATGAGATTGCACAGAGTATAGTTTGCAGCCGCGGGAGACATTTCTGTCAACTGCTGCATGGAAAGGTTATGTTGTACTAAGTGTGGATTGTACCTTCGAGGTCACATGCAACAGCTGTCTCAGTGTTCTTCGTAGGTTTTGGGACTAGGAGTGTGTAGTTACGTTTTACAGTTATTTTTGTGTTCTCTTACTCTTGTTAGATTAATTCACATTTCTGTTATTTACTTAAAGATAGTATTTGATTTCCATAAAAGCTTGGAAAATACGTATTAGGAAATTCCTGTGCTCAAAGGTGGTTCCTAGGCAGTAATTCACGATGCCAAGGAAAGGAGTGTGCGTTAAGCCCCCTGTGAATATAGTCAGATTTCGTATGTACTGGGAGTAAAAAACAAATGGACTTCCAGAAATAATTTAAATGCACTTTATGTAGAAAAATTCATTTATAGCTTTATTTTTAGCAAAATGAGGTGTGGAAATACTTAAAACCATAGCGAAACTAAATTACAGTTTCCGCAGGAAGTAAATACAAAGGTGTGCAATAATGATTATAAGAAGGAGATTTAAATACTTCTAAAATATTTTTGCAGTTCCTTGGCTTTTCTTCTCCCTTCCAGTCGCTTAATGGGAAATAAAATAGATTTTTTTAAATGTACAAGTTAGGTGTATATATGTTTGTAAGTAACTCCTGTATCCTAGGAGATCCGCGTTCCTCTGTGTTATAATTAGGTCTTCTGGATCCCCCAGGGTCAGAATTTGAATGTGTTCCGTTGTTGCTGTTAATTATCTTTCCATCTGTTTCTGATGTTTAGTTTTCCTGTCTTTAATGAACAATCTTATTTTTTATAAGATGCCTGGAAAGAGTGCATCCCAGAAGAGTAGTAGTCTGTATTATAATGGCTTTATTTAATTAACTGAAAGTTTTTTTTCCTAAAAGATTATCTTTCTAGGAAGTTAAAAAAAAAAATGTTCTCCAGAATACCGTCTATAGTGGAGTAAAGGCTGCAGGTACAGGTGATGTTTTAGATTTCAACTTTTTGTGGGACTTAAGTTGAAAATGTTATGTATAATGTTTTGACCTAATTTTGTCTACTTAAAAATTTTTTTTATGAAAAAAAAATTTTTTAATGTTTATTTTTGAGAGAGAGAGAGAGAGACAGAGCATGAGCGGGGGAGAGGCAGAGAGAGGGGGGGAGACACAGAATTCAAAGCAGGCTCCAGGCTCTGAGCTGTCAGCACAGAGCCCGATGTGGGGCTCGAACCCACGAACCACAAGATCATGACCTGAGCCGAAGTCGGGCAGGACCAGCTGAGCCACACAGGTGTGTGGTAGTGTACTCCTTTTAAAATGTGGAACACTAAAGGGCGTGGACTGTGGGACTGACCTGTTTTTTTGTTTTGTTTTTTTTTTTTATGTTTGTTTATTTATTTTAGTGGGGGGAGGGGGAGAGAGAGAGAGGGAGAGAATCCCAAGCAGGCTCCGCGCCGTTAGGGCAGAGCCTCACATGGGGCTGGAACCGTGGGATCATGACCTGAGCCCGAATCAAGAGTTGGATGCTTAACTGACTGAGCCCCCCCGGGTGCTCCAAAGGACGGATAAACTTTGAGTTGCTCGTTTACATTTGCTCTTGGAGGTGTGCAGAGACTAAGCAGTTTCAGTTTGGGGATTAGGTACAGACAGGCTCTGAGGCAAATCAAGCTTTGACGTGTTCCTTAGGTCAGTTGAGGTCCCTGGAATGTGACAACAGGCAGGGGTCCCCACAGTTAGCATTGCAGCCGAAATGGGTGCCAACCAATTGCCCCTTTGTCTTGTTGGGGCATCTTTCACAGTGGGGCTCCCTCTACACTCCCCAGCCTTACCTTTTAGCCATTTGTAGACTTTGTGACTGCTCTGTGCACTTATCTGTAAATGTTAATTTATCTGTACGAGTCTTCTGTTGACCTCTTCAGGGGATTTGGATTCGTAAAAATTAGAATGTCCGTTGCTTCTCCTCCCGGTTTGCCTGCACTTGATTGTACAGAAAGACGCGTTTAGGGGCACCTGGGTGGGGTGGCTCAGTCGGTTGAGCGTCCGACTCTTGGTTTCTGCTCAGGTCATGATCTTGTGGTTCACGGGATCAAGCCCTGCGTCGGCCCTGTACTGGCTGCGCAGAGCCTGCTTGGGATTCTCTGTCTCTCTGCCCCTCCCCGCTATGTGCATGCATGTGCACACACTCTCTCTAAATAAATAGACTTTAAAAAAAAAAAAAAAGACTTGAATTCAAAAAGGTTTTGACCTCCTCTTGAAGGAGAAGGACACACTGAGAATTAAGATTACATTGATGGTCAGCGTGTTAAAAACAACATAATTCCCCTTTTTTGGTTTCAAATAATGGAGTGAACCAGAGATAGGGCTTCAGAAGCCAGTTGAGGACTGGATCTTGGCTTTGACTCCCTGGGTGTCAGCCCTGACTCCAGTATGAGATAACCCTGTTTATAAGCAGGTGAGGTGACTTTCTTCTGGGAGGACTTATCCAGTCAGTGGTGCCTGCAGCCAGAGTCACAGATGCATTTGAACCTGCGTGTTATTAACGCTAAGAATCCACTAGGATAAATTTTGATGGGACATGTATGCTGTACCTTTGGCGAATTGTAATATTGATTCTGGGTCCCTTCTTGAGTAGTTAATGTGAACATTTTTTTCCTGTTTTCCAGCGTAGCCTGTGCTATAATGTCTATAATAGGGCAATCTCCTGGAACACTGCACGGGTGGGAAATGTTGGTGTTTTTTTCTCATTTTGATTGTCAGTTGTGGTTGGCTTGTCTAAGATACACAGTAAACATGTATATACTGCTTATGTTGTTCTGGCTTCCCCTTTCCTGATTTAAAACTCTTGGTTCGAATTGGCTCTGCATGTTGAACATACTATCTTCTGAGTGTGGACTTGAGGTATGTGTTAGAACGCTGTGTTTACAGTGCTGCTTCAGTTGGCTGTTAGTGAATCTGTGTGGTAGGTTTCCTTTAATTCTTTTTTTTTTTTTTTAGTTTTTTTAACTTTTTTTTTTTTTTTTTTAATTTATTATTAAGAGACAGAGACAGAGCATGAGCATGGGAGGGGCAGAGAGAGGGAGAGACATAGAATGTGAAACAGGCTCCAGGCTCTGAGCTGTCAGCACAGAGCCCGGCACGGGGCTTGAACTCACGGAGCACAAGATCATGACCTGAGCTGAAGTCGGCTGCTTAACCGACTGAGCCACCCAGGTGCCCCCTTTCTTCAGTTCTTTTTAAAAACTTTTTAGTTTAGAAAATTTGAAGTATACATAAAAGTAGAATTGGATAATGAACCTGTGTCACCATTGTGGCCTTGTTTATCCTGTTTCCTCTTCCCCAGACTTTTTTTTTTTTTTTCCTGGAGTATTTTAGAGCTAATCCCAGGCATCATATAATAATAAAGTTTCACCCGTAAAAGTTCAATATGTGTCCCTAACAGGTATGAAATATAACCATAATACCTTTACCATGTCTCACATAATTAAAAGTAATTTAAAATCTTTAAGGGATACCTGGGTGGCTCAGTCGGTTAAGTGTCCGACTTTGGCTCAGGTCTCGATCTCCTGGTTCGTGGGTCGGAGCCCCGCGTCAGGCTCTGTGCTGACAGCTCAGAGCCTGGAGCCTGCTTCGGATTCTGGGTCTCCCTCTCTCTCTGCCCCTCCCCTGCTTGCGCCCTGTCTCTCAAAAATGAATAAATGTTTAAAAAAATAAAATAAAATCTTTAATAAAGCTGGGTAATGTTTGATTTTCTCAGGTTTTTTTTTTTAAGCCTTTTACCTGTTGGTTGGCAGATCTCTAACGCTTGCTTTACGCTATTTCAGTTTTGTTTTTGAATTACAGCTTTTGTTGATGCTCTTGAAGAAATTGTTATTTCTCTCATAGAATTTCCCACATTCTGAATTTGGCTGATCGTATCACGTGATGTCATTTAATTTGTAAGTTTTGAAACTAGTTGCTAGAAGTCAGCTAGACTGAGGCTCAACTTTGGGGGCAAGAATACTTGCTGTTGGCATGTCCTCCCCCCTAAGGGACAGCCACATTCATCATTTGTCCAAATGCTGTGGCGATCCTTCCATCTAGTGGCTTTTGCAGGCATTGATGGTGGCTGCCTGGGGATTTTGTATCAGAGCTGCAGAAACTGTGTTCTGATTTTGTCATGCCTTGTGCGCTTCTTTGCTGGAGGGTTTTTGTTTGCCTTTTTTTTTTTTTTTTTAAACTGTTTAGGTATCCTGAAATGTAGCCCATACAGAAAAGGTAGGATACATGCATAATCTTTTATTTACTAGTTTCAGAATGAGTTTGTTGGTGTCCTCGCAGTATCCAATGGTGACTGATCCAAGTGAGTATTATTTTTAGTATCATAAATGCATACATTTTAAGATGACCTCTCTCTCTATTTATATATGTACACATAGGTGTATGTTAATTTACCATAGTCATTCTCTTGGATGGTCAGATTGCTGTTTGTAGATGTCTTCTGTGTCCTTTGGAAGTGACTCCACTGATTTTTTTTGTAGTTTTCTGTTTATAGGCACTATAAAGCGTCCCAGGCTCAATTTGTACCTTTCTTGCCTCAGACTTGAAATCAGCCACCTCTCTAAGGAGCCTTGATTCCTTTTAGTGGGAAATGGTATTTAGGGACTATAGTGTGGATACTATGGTAGTTAATTATGGGATGTTACTGCTTCTGGGCTTTTTTAGAGAACAGAGGTAGGACGTGTGTATTTTTTAGAAAGAGAAAAATAAGTCATGAGTTTATCCTGAAACTTCCAACTTAAATTTAAGACAAAAATGGTTTCCTGCTTTGATTTTGTTTGTATCTCATTTCTCTTTTGCTTAAAATCTTGCGGGTTTTTTTTTAAGATTTTATCTTTAAGTAATCTCTACACACAATGTGGGGCTCGAATATACAACCCTGAGATCAAGAGTTGCACGCTCCACTGAGCCAGCCAGGCGCCCCAAAATCTTGGTGCTTAACACTAGCACGCTTACGTAGTTGCTTCATTATTCATGCATATGAAACTTGTGTGCCATTTCAGAATAACAGTGCCACTGTCACCACTAACAAGACCTCTGTATGCATCTGAACGTGCCTTTGCTCCTTCATTTTGTTTTCGTTTGTATTCTTGTTAAAACAGCATTAGCTTTCCTTACAGCTCTCATACTCTGTAGGACATGTCACACCTGGGATGTGCAGTGAGACTACAGCCCCTGTCTGCAACTGCACCAGCACCTCGGAAGTTAGGCTTGTTTGTTTCACGTTTGCTTCTGACGGTTGGGGGCAGTGGGGACCCTCACGCACGAGAACGACGGGAGGGCCATTTTGTTCGTCCACTTCGGACCGTCGTTTGGTAGCGCTGACTCCGCTGGAGCGTGCACCTTGACCTAGTGGTTCCGTTCCAGGTGGACACACAGCAGAAATGCGTGCACGCGTGTGCCAAGAAACCTGTACAAGACTGGCCGTCACAGAGTAATTCGTAATAGCCCCAAGCAGGAATTAGCCCACTGTTGGTCAAGGGTGGACTGGGTGAAGAATTGCGGTACATTCATACAATGAAGTACTATGCAGAAGTGGCTGTGAGGCTCCGTGCCCCAAAGAGTACATACTGTGTGATTTTCTTGTAAATTGGAAAAAAAAAGTATGTTTTCGAATCTCCATTTTCTAATGTATATGCGTGTGTATCTCACGGTGTGGCTCACCTTGACCGCTTCGTTTAATGCTGGAACCTGCGTTCCCTTACATGCACACTTCCTATGCCTCATACCCTGCTGCACTTAGTAATTTTTAAAATAACACTAATCACTTGATAGCATACTGCATGATTTAGTTATTTATGATGATGTTGTTGTCTGTCTCCTCTAACAGAACGTAAACTCCACGAGGGCAGAAGAAGTGTGTGGGGGGAGGGGGGACGGAGAGACACTCGAGCTGGTGGCAGCTGGTTGACACCACATTGGTAGCTCAAGACCAAATATGGTGGATGTATTTATGCCGCAGGAGTCTGCCAGCGCCACAGATCGGGGCTTCTCCCCCAGCCTCTTCACAGAGCCAGTTGTTAAGTGCCGAGCAGCACATCCTGGTGTGTATCTCTATCCTTGTACACACACTGAGGCATTCGTGGCATCTCAGCAGTGCCTGGTGTGTAGTAGGTGCTCGCTGAATTCTTGGATGAGCGAATGCAAAGCTGGACCGTTTTAGGATGGGTTAGGGCTCAGGTTTATGAATTTTATTATTGGAAAAATTTTGAGGTGCAAATGGCAGAAACCTATCTGATACTAGCTAAAGTGAAAAAAAAAAGAAAAGGAATATATCTTGTGATCTAATTTGGAATGGTTGGTATCTGGAAATAAGTGTCTAGAAAGTCAGCCAAGAAAAAAAAGTACCAATAAATCCTAAAGGAACTGTAACTACTTTGGAAAATAAATGATGAGTCTAATACTTCCTTGATCCAGCCTTGTTTAAAATGACAAGAAATTAAAAATAAGCCCCTAGTCCTCCCCACCCCCTTCCAAACCTCACACCATCACCTCATCCCTCTTCACCCCCAGCCCTAGGCAACCACATCTTTCCAATGGACAGACTTGACTATTCTGGACGTTTTATATCATTGGAATCATACATACAGTAGGTGGTCCTTTATGTCCAGCTTCTCACTCAGCATGTTTTTTTTTTTAAGTTTATTTATTTGACAGAGACCGCGTGAGCGAGCGGGGAAGGGACAGAGAGAGAGGGAGACAGAATCCCAAGCAGACGGCGGTGTTTGAACTCACGAAACCTGGAGATCATGACCTGAGCCGAAACCCAAGAGTCAGACGCCTAACCGACTGAGCCCCCGGGCCCCCCCGGCATAATGATTTCAGCGCGGCAGCTGCCGGTGCCATCGCTGTTCGGTGCTGAGCGACGTCCGGCAGTCACCACGCCGTGCTTGCTTCTCGATGTCCAGCCCGCCAGAGCCGGGCCTGGTGCTCCGGCTGGTGGTGGCAGTTCCGTGTGTGCAGAGCCTCCCCTTGTTCCCCAAGGCGACAGATAAATACAGAGGTGAAAGCCGTGGCCCGTGGGCCTGGCTTCCTGCCCTTCGCCCCCTGAAGGTCTCCCAGCCTCGGCGGCTCGCTGACCAGGGCGTTTTCTGCACTTTTCACGTCGTCCTGCTGCCGGCTGTTGCGCCGTCTCGAATTGAGAAATCTCGAGTGGATGTTTGTCGTTACAGTTTTCATTACAGTTGATTTAAAAGGAGGAAGGAGGAATCTTGTAACAAGTCAGCCATCTACAGACTCTCTTTTGTGCCTCTCTTGCCCTGCGAGGTTCAGTGTGGCTTGTGGATTTGAGGCGCTGCTGCTGTTAGGCCCTTTGCACAGAGTCAGAAGGAAACGATTCTGATTTCCGCCGCATCGTAGTAGGCATGGCCGTCTGTAATCAAAGACTGATGTTGCTAACAGATTTTTAGGGCCTGCCTCCTGTATTTAAATTCAGGCATTTATAAATGGAGGAGTTTGCTGGCCCAGAGTAAAACATTCGCTGTAACCGTTGCAAGTCAGGCAGATAAGGCTTTGACAGTTGAGTTACTGTGGTTCTGGTCCTTGAAGAAGAAGCGTTAAATACCCTTTTTG
The DNA here is from genome assembly GCF_027475565.1 of Acinonyx jubatus. Taxonomy (NCBI): domain Eukaryota; kingdom Metazoa; phylum Chordata; class Mammalia; order Carnivora; family Felidae; genus Acinonyx; species Acinonyx jubatus. The sequence continues at coordinate 2,993,938 of NC_069394.1, forward strand.
TTCTCACAAGAGAACTTTTAAAATCGAGTGATTGTATTTAACATGCTCTGGGTAGAAATGTTTCTAGTTTCACAAACCCCTTAGGTGATAAGGGCTGGGTGTGGGGCTGTGGGCGTAGGTGTGTAGGGTTGTGTCGGTGGCGAGAACGGGACTCAAAGGGCATCAGTGGGGCCGATGAAAACCTCAGGCATCAAGTTAAGTAAAAGTTTAATGCAGTGTTTTAAAAAGATAGACATTAACGCAAAAGATCCATGAGGGACAAGATACCAAAATTTTAAAAATAGGATCAGTATTCCTCATTTCTCCTTTTGCCCCATGTGCTCATAATGTACAGCACTGTTACTTATTCTGTATTTCAATTTAGAGTTTAATTTGCTCTTAGTTCTCAAGGTAAAAACAGACAATTGATGTTTTTACCTTTTAAACGTAAGCACTTGAAGTTCTAAATGCTCTTGTAAATACTCTTAACTGCGTTCTTAAGATTTTGATGTTGTGTTTTTATTATCACTCTGTTCTGAACATTTTCTGATTTTCTCTTTCTTTCTTTCTTTCTTTCTTTCTTTCTTTCTTTCTTTCTTTCTTTCTTTTTTTCTTTCGATATTTGACCCATGTGTTATTTAGAAAGGATTACTTTCTTGGGAAATATTGAGGACCTCACTAGAGATTTTTCCTTTAAAATAGTTTCTATGTTCACTTGTTATTTTGAACAGAAATACACATGGCACAAAATTCAAATGGGTAGGCAGGAAATCCTAAATCTCTGCCTCTTTGACGCGATTTTCCTTCTGCTGAATCCTCTGGAAGAGTCAGTCTTTCTAATTTGCAAACGTCTCTAGGTGGGTCTGTGATACATGAGGAAGCAAATGTGTGCATACGTCTTTTTCCTTTACAATGAAATAACCACAGCCGACATATTCTTCTGTATCTTTTTTATTATTTGAAGTCCATGTCTTTAAAATCTTTGCATCTTAAGACTGTGCGTATCGTGCTACTCTTTTTATGCCGTGTGGACTCTTTTCATTAATGGATGTTTCCAGTGTCAGTGAAAAATTTTCAGCAAATACCTTTTTCAAACTGTATTTACTCATTTCTGTCGCCATGCAGGCTGTTCGTAGTTTTTCAGTATTGCACACAAACTTACGAATCATTGAAGCCTCAACTGCCTTAAACCTTAAAGGGGATTATTGGAGGTTCCTCAGGCCGATCCACCAGAAGTGACCGAGTGCTTGCCTTCTCTTGGGCTGTGACCTCCGTCCCGATCATTTTGGGGTCCCTAGTGCTTAATTCACTGAATCAACACGGGAGATGCAGAAGAGTGTCCTAGTAGTGATGCACTTTCATTACTGTTTCTGTTTGTAATACTTAATTCTCCTGACAGTTGTGGGAAGTAGGTGCTGCTTTTTAACTTAACTGATGAGAAAACCACATTCTAGAGAGAAGTTGTTTAAAAGGTGCCCAAAGTCATATATGTGCTATGGGACCAGGTTGGGATTCAGGGAGTACTTGACATAAGCGGAAGGGACAGCGGTGGGCTTGCAGGTTGAGGCCGGTAGAAAGCGGAAATGACCTGGGCCTCGGAGTCTCACGTGGCTCTGACTTTACAGAGTCTGATCTCACCCCAAGACCTTTACCTCTTTCAGCCTCAGCTCTCTCTTGAAAATGGTCTTACTAACCTTACAGATAAAACTGCGGGTTATTCCATTAGCAGAGATGGGTTTATTTGGGAAGAGCAGGGAACTGCAAACCCAGGCAGGCAAGCTGGGGTAGGACTGTGGGCAGGAGGGAGGTGAGGACCGTTCTTTTGTAGGGGAAGGCGGGGAGGTTGGGAGGGAGGAGGTGCCGCTCTGCAGCAGGGATGGCGTCCACCTGCGAGGTGCCTCTCTCCTGGCCAGACCTGCCATCAGGGAGGGGTGATCGGGGGTGAGAGCAGCCCGTGCCGGCCTCCCAGCTCCGTTCCAAGTGACCTTTCCTTTTAGTAATCTTCCCAGTGGGTGTTGGTAATTATCTCAGAGTCGATTATGGGGTTAACTCATTACGGGGGGCACGCGAAGCTCCCTTGTTATTGGATTAGTATCATGTCCTCCCTCAAGGACTGGTGATTGTCTCTCCCTTCTCCTGCCTCTTGGGCTTTGGGCATGTTCCTGCCATCTCAGGGCTTTTCCCCTCACCCGCAAAGGTGGACGTAATCCTATTCGCCACTGTGTTGTAAAGTAAACACGAGACACTCCTTTAAAGCGGTTTTCACACTCTGATAACTTTTTTATATTGATCACATCTTACCATCTTCACCATTTTTAACTGTACAGATCCGTACTGTTACAAACGTTCACGTTGTGGGGACACGGATCTCCAGAACTTTCCGTCTCGCACATCTGAAACTCTGTCCCCTTAGTCTTCTGAGGCGCTGGCACCGTGGCTCACACCGTTCCGTGTCCCCACCAGTGGCGCCCAGGGCGGCTGCTTCTTCACATCCTGGCCAACGCATGTTGTTTCCTGTTTCCCAGCGTTTAGAAATAGTAGTCCTCCGAATAGGTGTGAAGGTGGTTTTAACTTTTTTTAATTGTAAAAATTTCAGGGAGCATTGGAAAAATGACTATAAATTTCTTGCTGAATCGGAATAATGTCTGTTGATATCGATGTGACAAAAGCAAAAGCATGGAGGAGGGCCGTTGACCAAGGAATCCACCAGCCACTGGGTAGCCGTGTTCGGGAAGAGAAGCCACCTTCGTCCCGGCTCCACTTAGAATACGGCTGGGGGAGGGCTGGGGGGAGGAACGGACCGTCCTGTAGATGCTGCCACCGATGCTTCCTGACGACCAGGGTGTAGGTGGCGGAAGAGGTTCACGCTTACCGCCAGGGGCCTTTCTTTCTGCACAGCCCCATCTCCCATGGGCGGCCCCGCAGGGGGTCTCAGCTGCAGACTGCCTTTTTTTTTTTTTTTTTTAAAGTTTATTTATTTTGAAGGAAAGAGACAGAGTATGAGCTGGGGAGAGAAAGAGAGAGAGCGAATCCTAAGCAGACTCTGCATTGTCAGCATGGAGCCGATGCAGGGCTTGAACTCACAAACCGTGAGAACATGACCTGAGCTGAAACTGAGTCGCACGCTTAACTGACTGAGCCACCCAAGGCGCCCCGCCCCTCAGCTGCATGCTTGAAACGGGGCACTTTGCTGTCCACTCAGTTAGGTGACTGATCACCCTCTGGGTAAATCGGATTTACAGGGTAAAAAACATACGGTGGTGACATGATTGAGTTGGCCATGTGTAGGCATGTTCAGTAAAAGCTTCAAGGTTCATTTGGAGGGCGTTAACGTTAAAATAAATAACTACTTGATTATCCTTTGATATTTGTTACTTGGCCAATATAAGCAAAAACCCCCACTGTGTTTTATAATGTAGATCATTAGGTCGATCATTTTGGTGAGTTGCTTGTCCTGTTCTGTGTTAGCTGGCCTCCACTAGCATATTTGAAAAACTAAAGTGGCATTTTCTTACAGATTTCAGGAGCCTTTTTTTTCTCTGTTTTTCTTTTAACCTTGATGACAAAGGAGTGCTTGGGTGACTCAGTTGGTTAAGTGTCTGATTTCGGCTCAGGTCCTGTTCCCAGGGTTGTGGGATTGAGCCCCAAGTCAGGCTCTGTGCTGAGCATAGAGCCAGGTTGGGATTCATTCATTCATATTCTCTCTCTCTCTCTCTCTCTCTCTCTCTCTCTCTCTCTCTCTGCCACTCTCCCATGCTCTCCTGTGTGTGTGCTCCCCCCCCCTCTCAAAATAAATAGATAAACTTACAAAGAAAACCCACTTGATGACGAGTAGCCTCCTGACAGTTCTAAATCTAGAATTTGCTTTCATCTCCTTAAGAAATGGCCGTTAGTGTCTGGGAAGGTATCCTAGTTCACTATTGTCTGGATTTGGAGTGAATTTAGGATGTTCTGCCTCGTGAGGAATGGCAGCTGTCCTCCCATTTCATAGCTCTTCGGCCGCCTAATTCGTTGTGATGTTGTTTCCTGGTGACTTTGATGTCTGTCTCGGGTCCAGCATGTGCCATGATGGCGTTTATCTGCACTCGGGGCGGGATTGCTGACTCCGGGGGACTGTCACAGGAGCCGCGGAATTTGCTGAATTGGAGTGTGGCCCAGGGATGAGAGCGGTTTGTATCTCATATTCTTTCTGCGGGCACATTTCTTCTCTTCCTCTCTTTGTCCCTGTGGCCCTCACAGTTGTCCATTCATCCTTTGTGGGCCTAGCGGGGCCTGTTTTCCCGAGTCTCTGGAAACCTTTGCAGCCTCCGGAGGTGTGAGTGTGCATGCTGGCAGGCGTCCGAGTGCGGGTAGGTGTGTACACAGACCGGCGGGCTGTGATGTCAGGTCATGTCACTTGATGTCTCTGTTCCTCAGTTTGTTTACATGTCACATGTGGCTTGTTAACATCCTCTGTCTCACTGGTTGTTGCAATTATTAATTGAAACAAATAGGTGAAGTTCCGCAACAGAGGAGTGAGGAGCACAGACTGGATGGAGCCCGACTGCCTGAGTGCGATTTCCAGCCTTGCTACTGAGGAGTTCTGTGACCTTGAACAAGTTACTTACCTCTGTGTGCCTCGGTTTTGTCATCTGTTAAATGGGGGTGATAGAACCTCTCTCCTGAAGTTGGTTATTGATAACTGGGGCAGTAGTTTAAAAGTGTTTAGAATGGGATTTGGCAGAGGGTAAGCATTAACTTGGGCTCCCCATTATGCCGTTCTCATTATATTTTTGTTGCTGGTATTGCTATTGTGCTATTTTGTGACTAGCACACAGTCACTGCTCAGGTGATAGGTGTTGTCATTGTCCTTGTTTTACAGATGAACAAACTGAAGTTTCAGACAGTGAAATAAATCTTCCTTTGTCTCACGGATGGAACTGGGGCTTCTTTGTGTCTCCCAGTTGCAAATTCAGTGCCTCCCTCAGCGTCCCCAGAGTTCTTCAGAGGAGCAGAAGGGAGGAGGTATAGTAATTGTTAGAAAGTTTGCAAGGACAGCGAGTGACACCATCACCTTTTGGACTATGTTATATTTTGAGACCTTTTTACCTATTTATCTTCAGAACATGATTATATCCTTCCTTAGGACTAAATTTGTTTAGTCCATATCAAGTCTTAATTTTTGTTGATAGATTAAAATTATTTCTGTTTTGTGGTGGAGACAGTGAGGCACAATGACAGAGAAGTTTTAATTCTGTGAGTCTTAATAGAATTAAGTTTAGGATAGGATACCCAACTTTCAAGAGTTAGGGTGTGTTGTAATGATCAGCTTCTAATTGGAGGTACTCTGTTATAATAGTAACTGTGACAGTAAATCTGTAACTCTTGATAATGCAAACATAGAAGAAGTAAGAGAGATTTTGAATTATGTGTGTATAATATGGATTACCGTTCTTCCACATTCCTTTTATTAGCTGACTTGAAAGTGTTTACCACGACTTTACTCTTCTAAGAAATACTGACCTGAAGTATTACATAAGGCCAGCAAATAAAACATGTAAGTACAGGAGTGTGTGAGAGTTAGACTTGGCATTTGTGTGATTTGCTTTTGGTGACATTTATAAGCAGCTTGCTTTCATTCATTCATTCATTCATTCATTCATTCAAGGGGGTTGGGCAGAGAGAGAGAGAGAGAGAGAGAGAGAGAGAGAGAGAGAATCCCAAGCAGGCTCCACACTGGGGTTTGAACCCAAGAACTGTGAGATCATGACTTGAGCCAAAATCAAGAGCCGGACGCTTAACCGACTGAGCTACCAGGCGCCCCAAGCAGCGTCTTTCTTAATAGCTCTTTCTAGTACTTTCTCACTTAAGGTTTCTGTAGGGAAGCCATGTGGAACAGCACTGCACAGTATATGCAAGGGTTTAGAACTCCCTTCTTTGCTTCCTGATCTTGCTGTCTAATCTCACACACTATTTTCATTTTTGTTCTGCAAGTTGCAATGAAGTTCTCATAGGAGTATCGGAGTACTACAATTGTGTGACTTATTTTTTATGTGGGGTGGGGAGAGGCAGTCCGCGCGGTTTTCCTAGGTTTTATGTCAGTTTTGCTTTTGTCCATTTTTTTTATATTCTTGAAAGAGCAATGTTTTTATATTGTTTACTTTGCTTATTCAGTGACTACTTCTCAAGCCCCTGACCTGAGAGAGGTCTCGCAGGTAAAGCTGTGCCCAGGGTCTAGGCAGTCCGTGCCATTACTGAGCTTGGTGTCGGGTCTTGACGTGTAGAATATCTAGATATGGTTTCTGTGGACATGGCCTCTGAAAGAGAATAGCAGGTCCCTCTGCCATCTCCTCGTTACCTGTAGGTGATAGAAGGATGTGTGGGGTGTGGCCTGTGCCTCTTACCGTTTCAGTAGCAAGGCCCGGAAGACGGTATGTGCAGAACAGACAGAATTCCTTCCTGCCGTGGAGACTGGGTCGTCGTGAGGGCAGCCGGACAATAAACGTACCGTAGAATTGTGTAGAATCAGTTGTGTGATATTTGAGAAGGGGACGGGGCTGTGGGAAAGTGAAGCAGGCCGAGCGCATGGCACAGGCGGTGTCAAGGTGGGCACATACCTGGTTGTGGGCACAGGACAGCGAGGAGGTCGGGGTGTTGAAGCCCAGGAAGTGGGAGCCAAGAGACGGCGAGCCAGAGGGTGTGGGTGGGAGGGGGCCTCGCGGACCACGCTGAGTGTGCAAGCACCCGTGCCGGCAGACTCGGGCAAGTGTTGGTGAGTTTTAGCAGAGGAGGGAAACGGTGTGACGGCCGATTGGAGGGGTTTGGTGCGGTCGCTGGCTGGGAGCTGAGTGTGGGGCGGAGAGCTGCGGCGGGGGCCCGGGCGCGCAGACGCCGTTTGGATTCATTTTAAAGGCCAGGTATTGGGCTTTGCTGATGGGTTGCTTTGAGGAAGGAGACCGGAGTCCGGGATGCCTAGGGTCTGCGGCGCGAGCAAATACTAGTATCTTTCGTACAGATTTTAATGAAATGTTTACCTGTCAAGTAGGACTTACCAGAGTTGCTTTTAACTGTACTGGTACTATAAAGGCTTTTTTAAAAGAAATTACAGAACTTTTTAATGACCAATGGCCTTTACGTTAGTATGTAGAATTTCCTAAATCAGAGAGCATAAAGGGACTGCTCACTTTTTTCACTTATGTTACCATTAACTGTAGGCCTTTCTCGTTCTTTCCAAGCTGTCACTGGATTGGAGATCTAAAAGCATAACTTGTCTTTAATATTTAGCAAGAGGAACGTAGGAGTAATGCTCTCACAGAGTAGTGGGTCCTCATGTAATTTTTCAGCCCTTTGGCCTTCAGCCAGTGCCGCAGCCTCCAGACCCACACCGTCCTCTTCTGTAAACACTGGGAGTGAGCTGCTCTGTGAGTTGTGTGACGGGTGAGACCCGACGGCGTTCCGTGTGGGCGTCTCGAGCAGGACCGCTTCTCTGCGCGCCCGGGCACCTTCCTCCGTGCTCGCCCTCACCACCTGTCTGCTCTTCTCGGCGACCGGCGACCCCGTTACTTCCAGCTCTTTCCCCGCTGGGCTCTGTTTGCTGGCCTGGAGGGATCCTTGCTTCTTTGGTCTTGTCATCTTTTGTGCCCCCGGGACTTTGCTCCCCAGCAGGTACTGCTTGGATATCGAGACGAGATACACATTAGCTTGGTGGGCGGAGAGAAAGCTGCCAGGCTCTGGTTACCGTGCCGTCAGAGACTCAGCTTCTCCTCTCCTTCGCTGCCCACACTCGACTTTCTTTGTCCTCGAGAGCTCCCAGGTCTGTCCTCTTGTCTGCTCCTCTGTGCTGTGCAGGCTCCAGCTGCCACCACCACCTGCACCGACCCCTCTCTTTTCCATGTGGCTGGTGCTGTGGGGTCTCTTCAGTCTGGCTCAGAAACCCCTTCTGGTTGTGTGTGTGTGTGACAGACAGAGACAGACAGAGAGAGAGAGGGGGAGGAAAGACCCCTGGCTTCTTGGATGACAGGTGGGCCCAGTGAAGCTGTGTCTCTCCATAGCTATAGGGCTCCATGTTGCTCATCTTTAAAGGATGTGACAGCCCTGATTTTGCTTGGGAGTTGTGAAAATTGGGTGTGATTGGTATTTGGTGTGTAGGATATCTTTGGCAGCTAGTAAAGGTAGCTTTTATTTTTTAACTTTTGAGTCATAAGTTGCAAGAGAGACTCAGTTTGCTTGAGTTGTTGGTACAGTCTGTTACTTGATGGTTGAGATTAAACCCCTGGCCGCTCTCAGGGGTCTGAGCCAGCTACCAGACGTGCTCCTGGCTGTGCTTAGATCCTTCCTATGAAGACAGCAGGCCTTTAATGTCCTGAGCTGTCCTCAGTGATCTGTGTGCTTGTTTCTTCCGTTCTTTTCCTAGCTTGCTTGCCTGTGTTTTTCTGAAACCCCTTTTCTTCCCAGTGTTGCCTGGGTCAGAGTTCACTCTGGTGAGTGATCTGTTTTCACTGGGGCATCCGAGAGGTCATTTGAGCTCTGACTGCTATTAGGAGGCGGAGGGTAAGGCCTGGAGACAAAGCCATCCTCAAGAGGAGTGTGTTAGGAATGCAGCTAGCTGTCCTGGGACATCCCTGGACACAGGCCTCTTGTTCTCCTGAGCCTTTTTCAGCTCTTGTTTTCACAAGTTAGTGAATTTGGAAAGCCTCGGTCCTGTTCACAGTTAAGCAGAAGACTCGATTTTGTCCTAGTTTATGGGATTTACTAGTGACAGAATCACCCTTGTGCTAGGAGAGCTAGCCCGTGTAGCGCCTGAGTGTGTGTTACGGGTGCTCAGACCAGACAACAAAGCCTCCAGGAGCCCAGTTACATATTGTCTTACTGCTAAAGCGGAATGTGTTTAAGGAGCTGAATTTTAGAAACGACCGGACTGTCTCCCAGTTTGAATGGAAATAGCGTAAGTAGTTTGCATTTTTTAAGAAAAGTTACTAGTACAGATTGTTATTTTTCTGTCCTCTCTCTCCAGTATGGGTTTAGTACTCACTTACATTTTGAAATTAAGAAAAGAAATCAGATCATGCCTCTTGGATTCCTCAGTATTCCCTCAGCTAATTTTAAAAGAATCTATTAACTTCAAATTCTGGTTTTTATGTGTTTTCTAAATACAGTTCTGTAAATTTGCTAACTTACTGTGAAAGTGTCAATCAGAAAAAAGACTTTTCCTCAGAAATATCTGGGTTCCTCTAGACATATGCTTTACAGGCTTGCTTTTAATGTTGAACAAGATTTTTCCCCCTGGTATTATTCTTTTTTCATCAAGATAAGTATCTTAAGTCTTAAGGTCAGAATTAGGCTGGTAAAATGCCAAAGGCATGACTTTGAAAACAGAAATAGTTGGAGGAGCCATCTACAGACATGATCTGGGTCACACTTGATTTGCAGCTTCCTCAATTTTAGAATCGCCTGTTGGTTTTGTGAGCAGAAGTCTGCCAGATGAATTGAACAGAAGGGTGGGATTAGCATGTTAATCGGGCCCTGGCTGCCGGCCGCCCTCTCCTCCTCCCTCTGCCCCTCCCTCCCTCTCTCCTTCCCTGAATGAATCTCGGAACACAGGCCCGAGGTGGGGTCACATTACTAGCCGGTTTCATTCTGCTCAGGAGCTTAATCTGGCCAGGATGGTCTGTGTTTCAGATTGCGGAAGCGGGAGAAGATTCTGTAACTGAGAGGCATTCTTCAAGCTGCCGGAAAATATTACAGAAGGAACACCTCCCAAATGTTGCCTCAAGCTCTGAGAAAAGGAGCACCCGGGGGAAACTTAGTGTGGCTGTGGATCGAAGCGAACCCTGTGGGAGCGATGAACGGGGACTTGGTGCGCGGACGCCTGGCCTGATCTTGAGAGGCCTGAGTTTATGTTGGTGGAACTGGCGGGCCGAGGGGCCCTGAGACCAGCAGGTGCCGTCTGTATGGAGAAGAGCGGCTGTGGTCCATTTCCAATGTGTTGGGCTAAAGGTATACGTAACTTAAAAATCTGTTTGGTTTAAATTTAATTCCGATTCATGCTTTTGCACTAAAAAGGTGGATGAGAGGTTTTCAGAATTTATTTCAAATAGATTTACAATGAAATTTAAGGAAAAATGGAAATTGATGTGGTAGAAGTTTGCAGCTCTTGCCATAAGACCAGCTACACAGTTTTTAAAATAGTAAATAAAAGTATTTTTGTGGAAGTGCATTTTCAGTAAGTTATCTTCTTGGTGCTTGTCCTGTGTCTCTTATAGTTGCATGTTTTAGTGTGTGTGTGTGTGTGTGTGTGTGTGTGTGTGTGTGTGTAAGTTTTTACTTATTCATTTAAGTGATCTCTACACCCAATATGGGGCTTGAGCTCAGGACCCTGAGATCAAGAGCCATAGGCTCTTCCAACTGAGCCCGCCCGGTGCCCCTATTTTGTGTTTTAATTAAGACACCCATGTCCGTTCTATGATGTGGAGGTTTTTAAAGAGTAAAGAGACTGATTTTAACGTAAATAGGACTGGAGGAAAAAAGAGAGACATGGTTTTTCTTATTTCAAAAATTGGTTATCTTTACTCACTGTAAAGATGGTGTATTTGGAACTCCATATTATCATAAGGTGGGCTTATCACTAAGGGTCAGTAATACTGTGAGTTAACATTTTCCAGTTTAATGTTGTTAAGGTTTTTATTTGTATAAAAATAAAAATATAAAAGCATCTTCATTGTAAACATTCAAGACAGTATTTGGAAGCATGTCGAGAAGTTAAAAATGCCAGGTAATCCATGTATGAATAAGACCAAAACATTCTGCTGCTTCTCTTAACATACTAGTGAATATTAACCCTGGGAGATGAAGTCCTGAACAAGGAATTTAAGAAAAATATTTATTATTATTTTAAAGAATATATTCAAGTATCATGTTCATGTCCTCAGGAAAGACTTTTAAAAGGAAGAAACCTGGGCTGGGAAGGGACCTGCAGACTGATTCAATTTAGTGTTTAGCTTAAAACTTTCAGGGTCACCAGGATGTTGATGTGCTAATGCCAGACCATAGCTTTGCTGTTAGATTGCTTTTCATTTACCGCGTTGTCAGCACCATCCGAAATTCTTATCTAGGCTTCTTAACATTTTTCTTCCCTTTTTTTTTCTCTCCTTCTCCTTCTCCTCCTTCTCCTCCTCTCTCCTCTCCTTCTCCTCCTTCTCCTCCTTCTCCTCCTCCTCTCTCCTCCTTCTCCTCCTTCTCCTCCTTCTCCTCCTTCTCCTCCTTCTCCTCCTTCTCCTCCTCTCTCCTCTCCTTCTCCTCCTTCCTCCTCCTCCTCCTCCTCCTCCTCCCTCCTCCTCCTCCTCCTCCTCCTCCTCTTCCTTTTCCTTTTCTTTCAAAGATTTTATTCTTAGGTAATCTCTACACCCAGCGTGGGGCTCAAACTCGCAACCCTGAGATCCAGCCAGGCGTGACTTTTAAACATTTCTAAAACGTGATATTAGGACTCTTTTAATGTGATGCTCTCTGAACAAAGCACCTGCCACCAATTATTGCCAAATTAGGTATTTCAAGTAAAGATTTTGCTGAGTTAACTTCAAACTTTGAATTTTAAAGGGTGTTGGGTATGGGAACTTTCTAAAAGCTATGGTTTCCACCTCAGGATTACATAGTATAATTGAGCATGACCAGTGACCAGTGCACAGAAGTAGAGAGTTCTATACTGTACTTGTAGAAGGTTTTGGTCTTTCTCGGACTTGCTGGGACCCGTATGCACAATGCCACGTCCATGGTGTGCCAGCCCGTGGTTAGCACCGAGCCTTAGCAATAAATCCCTGATTTCAGTAGTCTAGGCTAAATTAAAGTCTGTGAATCCAGTACCAATGGGACATTCAATAATTGGCGACTTGGTTTTTAAGAAATTCAAAGCGACTTTAGAAATATGAACTTGGGAAGAGAAAAAAGACTGGGTGGTCTTTTTTTTTCTTTTTTTGGCCCATCTCATCCCAAAGCAATTGATGGAGGCATCTTACTTTCCCATTACATTTGCTGACGGGCAGAGCAGATGAATAGAGGCGTCTGTAACTGAAGTAGCATTCTGATAGAGGTCACGGTTGGGTAGGAGAGCAGAACCACAGGTGTGGAAGGGGGGGAGAGGGAGGGATGGCATCAGAGTCCGAATCAGTCTGTTTATAGGGTTGAAGCAGGCCATCACCTCTGAGGAATGGTTTTCCTTCTGGATCGTTCAGGAGGAAGTTTCTGATGACACTAAGGAGCTTGTCACCCTGTCCCCTTCTCAGGGCTGAGCTCACGGCCTCCCCCAGGAGCACACCGTGTGCAGGCTTCTCTGTACACTTCTCTGGACCAGGCCAGGGAGGCAGGAAACCTTAGGTTTTATTCTGGTTAGTTTTTGCTTTGTGATAAAGACAAAGATGTTGGTGTGTAGGAATTGGCTGAATCGGTTATTTTCAAGTATAAAAGTTACTACTTTTAGATAAAGACAAAATAAAAAGCTCAAGCCCAAAGACTACAAATCTCTGTTTGCAGTCAGACATTCGAAACCTCACATTTGATTTTATCGGTCACATTAACCTCAAAAAACATCGGTGTCCCAATTTAAGAAGACACAAAATACTTAGTAGAACAGGCTAAAAATACTAGAACAGAGCTATATTTGTATAGTTTGAACTGAAACCTTGAAGGTACCCTCACGACGGTCTGTGGTTGTCTCTGTAATGTGGCTCGGTGAGGTGGCTGTGAAGAAGCCACCCGAGATCCGTCCCACAGAAAAGAATATTTGAACAGATATGAGAGGGCTTTGGTATACCACGTGTTCCACCCTGTCATGATGTCCCAGGCTTAAGGGCCTTCGGAATCCAGCGTGTCGATGTAAAGGTGCGCGTTCGCAGTGCCGTGTCGGGTTGCACGGTCACTGAATGCGGAAAGGCCCGCTGGGAAGGCTATTGGATGCCATTAGCCTGCGTTTGATCTGCTTCATGTCTCTGAGAGACTGGGAAGGATCGAAGAGGTGTCAGGGGCTGCGGTTGTCAGGGATGAACGTGCATGCTGACTTTTTCCGAGCTCTTTCAGTAGCAGGTTGAGCTCGAGTATAGTAGCAATATTTCACTTGTGTGGTTCTGGATCCTGTGATTGAAGTCATGCTTTTCCTGGATCAATATTTTATTTTCATATAATTATTAAAAAAAATTTTTTTAATGTTTGTTTATTTTTTGAGAGACAGAGACAGAGCATGAGTGGGGGAGGGGCAGAGAGAGACACAGACTCCGAAGCAGGCTCCAGGCTCCAGGCTCCGAGCTGTCAGCACAGAGCCCGACGTGGGGCTCGAACTCACAAGCCGTGAGATCGTCACCTGAGCCGAAGTCGGATGCCCAACCGACTGAGCCACCCAGGTGCCCCTGTAATAATTTTTTTAAAGTTTAGTTATTTTGAGAGAGAGACAGAACGAGTGTGCAGGAGGGGCAGAGAGAGAGGGGGAGAGAGAGAATCCCAAGCAGGCTCTGCACTGAGCACAGAGCCCCACGCGGGGCTCGATCCCACGAACCGTGAGATCACAGCCTGAGCTGAAATCGAGTCACACGCTCAACTGACCGAGCCCCCCGGCACCCCCTGTATCAGTGTTTAGACTCCCTCTTTCCTTCCCTCCACCCGCGTGTCCAGCCACGTGTCCAGCCACGTGGCTCTGTGTGCGGCGCGTCTTCTGTGTCTCACCTGCCGGTGGTCAGCGGCCTCTTGTGATCCTCATCCACGTTTGTTTTCTTCATAAACTTCTGATACTTAGGAGCCTCTTAGCTGTTGCCCCTGAAATCTGTTCCTCCACCCGTCCCTGCAGTCTTCGTGGACGTGCCAGACCCCCTTGCACTTGGTGCTCCTGCCACAGACCCGGACGCCTCTCTGACACGCCTGCTGCGTGCGGCACACTCCTCCTCTTACCTTCGTTCTGCCTCCAGAACGTGTTTTGAGCTCCTCACCCTTTCTCCCTTTCGGCGGCATCCCCTCTGGACCGTGCGACCCTCATCCCTCCCTGGGCTGTGGGAGCTGCTTCCTATTGGATCTTCCTGTTTCCCCACACGTTCGTCCTTCACACGGTGGCCAGAGCGAGTTTATAAAAACGAACGCCCAATGTTATCGTCCCTAAAGCTCTCTGGTGGCTTCCTACCGCATAAGCCGCAGATCTGTCATGTGGCCCGCGCGACCTCCCCTGACCTGGCTCCCCCACAATCTCCAGCTTTGGGCCCTTGGTCTCTCTTGCCCACCAGTGCTGCCGTGTCGACTTGGGAGCACCTCACACACCCACAGCTCTTCCCTGTCAGGCCGTTGGCCCTGTGCTCGCCCCTCCATCCCCTGCCTTCGCTGCTCCTCCCGACCTCTCAGGTCTGAGCCCGAAGGACCTCTCAGCCCGGTCAGCCTAACCACCTTCTGCCTGATGCTCCCTCCCCGAGCCTCGTCTTATGGTCTCGCACAGCACTTCCCGTGACAGATCATCACACCTGTACTGGCTTGCGTTGTATCTTGCTTGCTAGAAAGAAACCTCGACACAGGGATTGGGTCAGGCTTTCTTCTGCTTGTCAAGGTATTGGCACAAAGGAAGATTACCCTAATGAATGAGTAAAGTCTTCTTAGGCTTAGCTAATCCACGTGCCTTAAAAACAGTTCGGTGAGAGGAGTAGATTGGTGTTTGAGTTTCTTCCTGGAGCACACACACTGCGTTCTAGTCCTCTCGACAGATGGGCCTTGGTCGGCTCCCAGGGCCTGAGAGCTTCCCTGGGGATTGTCTCCCTGGGCCTCTGCCTCTCCTCTGGGATTCTGGCCATCCGGTCTGACAGCTTGAGTTGCTAATTGACTCGTGGGGAAGACAGATTAAAAATATATGTACTATATATGATTAAATTTATGTAAATATGTAGACCTCTATACATTTACATTAAAAGGTGCTAAACGCTTTCCAGAAGAGTGAGTAAGTTGTATGAGTGCCCAGCATGAGGGAACAACGTGCAGTGCCTGGCATGTAGTAGGCCCTCAGTAGGAAGGAATGCTGAGCTGAGTTCCAGTGTATTCTCTGCTCACCCTGATGCCAGTGATGTTATGGGAGACTGCGCCCTCTCCACTGGCCTCGCCCTCCGGCTCTGCCTTGGCAGACTCTGGCCATCGCACTGCCTGGGCTTAGTTTTCAGACAGGACCCTGCCTGAGTGTGGCCCCTTGTGCCTCCGTGTGCTTGCACGGCTCCTTCTGCTTGGAACATTTGTTCTTTCTAAACAGGAAACTTTCAGGGCCCTGCCCTAGGGCATGGCCCTGTGTGTGTGTGTGTGTGTGTGTGTGTGTGTGTGTGTGTGTGTGTGTCTGTCTCTCACTCACCTGAACCACCGGGCTGCGCTCTGGTGCCTGCCTTAGCTCGGCACACATAGGCGCACCTGGTGACTCATTCAGCTGTTTATTTGCAGGTCTCCCGTTCCTTGGTTGGAAACTTCTTGTGTGCCGGGTTCACATCTACCTACTTTCTGAATCCATCTGGCCTGATGTATTATCAGCACTCGGTAATTGTTGAGTGAAAAAAAACCCCTGAATTGGCCAAATGCAGGGCATTTTTCTAAAGGAGGTGCTGTTTGATGCCGGTGGGGAAGGTACTGCATGCTGTAGGAGTTCCAGAGAAGGCACTGAGAAAGAACTTGTTCCAAGTGTTTAGGGAACCCCGGGCCTTTCTCCTGGCGACAGCTGGAGGCTGCATTAAGGCTCCTGGAGAGAGGGCAGTAGGGAAGGCGTGTGCCGCCACCCCGTTTCTCTGAGGGGTGCGAGCGGGGCTCTTGAACGTCTTCACCCTGCCCGCCGGCTGGTGCTGTTCTCTCTTTCCCCGGGAGCCTCTGCCCGCCACCGGCTTCTCACACCTCGTCTGCCTCTGTGCCTTGCTGCTCGGCTGCCAGTGCCGTCCCTCCACCTCGGGGCCCCGTGGAAGCCGCCAGGCCGTTCTAGCGTAGATCCCTTGATCATTTTCTCTCATAGCGCTCGTCTCCTGCTTGGTTTCAGCTCAGTGCTGCTGAGTGTCCGTGAGATGTGGGACGTGTTCACGTCCCCAGCACGTGGGAGTTCTAGGAGCAGATGAGCGCAGGATGCACGGGCATCTCTGGCGCCACCTAGAGGGAAGAGGGGGAGGGCACCGGCACCTGGTGCAGGGGTGAAGAACAGCGAGCGGCCAGGCGGTGCTTGAACAGAGACCCGGGAGAGCAGCTGGCAGTGTGTTCTCCGTGCAGGGCCCACCCGTGCTTCTGACGTCCTAACCCGGAGAACACAGCCCCTCCTTGGGTATTGTCACCGTCCCCGCCCTGGCTCACAGAGCTAATACTGTGGGTGTGGTCGCTTCTTTGTCTCTGATTCTTTCACCTTCCTCGTTGTATTTGGGGAAGAGGCACCTGCTGTCCCAGCTTCCCCTTGTGGGCGTGCTCAGACCTTTCACCTTGCGGGAAGGCGCGTGCGCCAGTCGTGGCCCTGCCCCGCCTGCCCCTGCTGGGGTCATGGAAGGTCCTTTTTGACTGCCTTCCTGCCGACACCGCTGTCCCCACCTGTCCCTGGCGCCCGCTCCTGCCCGCCCTGCTCACCGGCTGCCATTCCCGGGGGCTTGCCGTCCTGCGGGGAGACGCCCCTGGAGGCACCCCTGACCTCACTCCTGCCAGACCCCAGGAGCGATGAAATCAGTCATCTGGTCTGCTTGCAGCAACAGGGGTCCACATCCCTAGAGGCACATGAGAAGGGCAGTGGAGGTTTTTGTGACAATTTAAAAACTTCTGGTGTCTCAGTGGTTAGTGACACTGATTATTTTATTTTTTTAAATGTTTATTTAGTTAGAGTGCAAGCGCACAGGGCAGGGGCAGAGAGAGGGAGAGAATCCCAAGCGGGCTCTGCACTGTCAGTGCATAGCCTGATGCGGGGCTCGAAGTCACAAACTGTGAGATCGTGACCTGAGCTGAAATCGAGAGTCCCACGCTTAACTGACTGAGCCACCCAGACGCCCCGACACAGATTTTTTAAAAATAGTGTTCACAGATCTTTGATTTCAGATTCACCAGTAATTGTTCACACTGTTAGGAATTTATTGTAAATTCAACAGTTTTCTGTATTTTGTAATTTTATCAGTTTTCAGCTAAAGAGAAAAATGTAACTTTTTTAAAACAATTAGCACGGAGTAGTTTTGTTTTGCCTGTAGGTAACGTTTGTGTGAGTTTTGCAGTGTTGTTGACTTTAGCTCACAGAACGCGGGTTTCTGCTCACGTGTCTAGTTAATCTGTTCGCGTCTTTATACCTTTCTTCCTGAAAAGTTGTACAGAGTGAGTCCTGTTGTGCATTTTGGCGTTTGAGGTTGAAAACAGACCAGCGGTGGTATTTTTTCTCTGAGTAGGAGGACAAGCACACCGTCGGCCCCGTGCTGTGCCCGGACGCTCTGGTGTGTGTGCTTTCGTCCTGCCCGTGGTGCGCGGACTTCAGCGGAGCGTGCAGGCTCGCACGGGGGTGCCGTGCCCGTTACGTTACAGCAGCTTCCGGAGCTGCCAGACTTGTGGTCTCTTCGGTTTGGACTGGGGCTGTGTGGAATCCTCGCATCGGTTTGGGAGAAGCGGCCTGTGCACGGCGCTGTGACTTCCGGTAGACCTGTCCGGCTAGCTAGGCGTGCCGGCTCTCTTGGTCTCACGCAGTAGATCTTTGCGTGGGGACTCCATGCTTTTTTGATGCTATTGTAAAGGACAGTTTTTGGCTTTTAGGTTTAATTGTCCAGTTCTTGGCTTAGTATGTAGAAGTAGATTATCTTGCTAGTTTATCTTGAGCCTTTACTATAAATTCACTTATTAGTTCTTGTGGTTTATCTGAGCGAGTAGAACATCCAAAGAAGTCTATAGTCATGTAATCTGAAAACAAACCCTTTTTCTCTCCAGTCTTTATGTCTTTTATTTCTCTGTCTTGCCCTGTTGCCATGGCTGGCACCTTCACTACAGTGTCCTTGTCATGTTCTTTTAAGTAGGATTTAGTTCTAGTTTGTCTTGTTTTTGTAGATACCCTCTTTCGAATAAAATTTTCCTTTTAGCCCCTGGTTTTCTGAGAGTTGCTTTTTCTTTTTCCTTTCTTCTTCTTTTTTAATCATGAGAGGATGTTGAATCTTGTCAGGTGCTTTTTCTGTCTTTATTAATCATAGAAACTTTCTGTTTTTTAAAATAATGGATGAATTACGTTTTGATTGTTGAATCAACCTTGCATTCCTGAGGTAAATCCCACTTGATCACGATGTATTATCCGGTTTATATATTGTTAGATTTGATGTGCGATATGTTGCTTAGGAGATCTGTGTCTTTTGTATAGGGAGGTATCAATCTGTAATTTTTTCTCCTTTTGTGACACTTTGATATCAAGTAGTGTCGTCCTCGTGAAACAAGTTGGGAGCTGTCCCCTTGATATTTGCACTTACGCGACCAGCGTGTGTAAAGTCAGGAGACACTAGTCTCTAGTGGCAGTGCTGGAAGTCACGGTCCCATACGATGGGGAGCTGCTGGTGGAAGTGTGTTCTGTTCTTTGTGAGTTGTGGTCCCAACACGTGTGTGTGCGCGTGTGCGTGCGTGTGTGCGCATGGTTATATAGAAAGCCTAGAAAGCCACGGAACTGTTCACTCCAGATTGCTGCGTCTCACATGTCAGGCTTCAGAGTCCAGAACTAGCAGAATCGGGCTGTGAACACACCTCACACACGTGGCAGTTCTGGAAGCCTGGTATTGTTCTGTACGGAGAGGGAGGGTCCTGCACATGAACACAGTACCTTAAACCAGGCTGCTGACACCTTACAGCCCAGGAAGAAGACTCTATGTAAATAAAATACAAGATGTAGGACTTCAAATGCTTAAAATACTGTTTTTTGATTACCAGACAGTATGGTTAACAGTTGTTTGTAGGTGGAAAACGTGCACTCTGTTCCCTAATATTACATGTATAATGAAGCAGTACTGAGTTAAAGGAATTAGTTAGAAAAAATGCAGATCAAAACATATCAAAAAAGACAACAGTTTCCTACAGCCACGTGGAGAGGAGAGTTGAGGCCTGAACACTGAGGAAGGAGGCTGGGAGTGCTGGAGCAGAGGGTTTGGTGATGAAGGGCAGTGCGTGCAGAGTCGCAGTGAAGTCCCGCGTGGGCACGGTCCTTTTGTGTGGCTCTGCCTGCAGGAAGGTCTGACGGGGTTCCCTCGGTGGCTGATGCTTCAGGTGGAAACATTTCAAGCTGGAGCTTTGTTCACACCCCCATTGCTTATGTTCTTTTTGGTTTTTTAATGTTTACTTTTATTGTTGAGAGAGAGAGAGAGAGAGGGAGGGAGGGAGGATGAGTGGGGGAGGGGCAGAGAGAGGTAGAGAGAGAATCCCAAGCAGGCTCCGCGTTGTCAGCACAGAGCCCAAGGTGGGCCTTGATCCCACGAACCGTGAGATGACCTGAGCCGAAATCAAGAGTGAAATGCTTAACTACCTGAGGCCCCTGGTGCCCCTCTGTTGCTTATATTCTAAATGTCTGTGTGGTATGGTGTGTAAGAAGTGTCAGGGCTCATGGAGGAGAGAGACCTCTGTCGTGGTCTCTTCCACAGATAGGGTTCCTCTGATTTTCACACACCTTGCTTTCCAGACTTACAGGTGATCTCAGTGTCCTACAGACTTTATTTGGATTGCAGGTTGAGACTTTTTCATACATACATTTGTTTAATGTTATGAATTGAGTTTAGGGGATGTGAATACAAATTTTCCTTATAATTACATTGGCCAGAAAATGTTATATTGAAAGTTATGTGTGTGTGTGTGTGTGTGTGTGTGTGTGTGTGTGTGTGTCTTATATTAAAAACAAACGAGGAAAAAACTCAGGACTTTGTTAACCAGGATGAGGCCAATATGTTGTATCTCTCCCAAGGTCTCTTTTGTTAACTTTAAAAAAATTTTTTTTAAGAAAAACAGAATACCTCTAGAATATCATATATTAATATTAATACTACTATTTTTTTTTTTTTTTTTTACTGTGAAAATCTTAGCCATTTTATGAAGCCGACGGAATCACTGAGGCGGTAACAATCCCAGACTGTCAGGTTTTCTTTTTGTTTTAACTCTTATGTAAGGTCGTGATGGAATGGTATACTGCTGGGATATTTGCGGTTTAGAAAAATCGTATTTTTTTTTTATAGGGCAACGTTTAGGGGAAGTTCTCAGAAACACTTGTGCTTCATTTGGTCATCGGATTTTGTTATCTATTCCAAACCTACCAGATGCTATCATAGTAGGAATGATGGTCTGTTGTTTCCTTTTTTGACAAGGATTCATAAAGCTCTGAAGTGTGACTTGTTAGGGCTATGATAGCACTGATGAAGTACAGTTAGATGTCGGGGGGTCTTCAAGGATTTCCATGTAGAGGACAATCTTAGAACTCTCAGCATTCCCCTTTAATCCGCCTGGAGAATTCACGTTACCTGTCTTGACTACTGCTGTCACCTAGCTGATGCCAACTTTGTTTCTAATCTGTCTTGCTAATAAGCACTTCACATTTATGATCTCAGCTAACAGAGTAGGTATTACTGCTACTTCTTTATAGACACGAAACCTCTAGTAACTTAAGGGTCACACAGCCACAAGTGGGGGAGCCAAGCACAGTTTTCAACATTATTAGGCAATATGCACTGCTTCTCAATCAAGGCCTCTCTCAGAAGTCATCGCCTGTGAAGTCTTTGCCGAGACATGCCTCTTCTGTAGACTCTCCAGCCTTCTTCACTTAGAGGTTCAGGGTTGTATTGGGCTTGTTCTTTCAGAAGTTTATTTGTGTGATTTAGGTGAGGTTTTAGCTGTCCTGTAATCCTAGGGTGTCTTGCCTGTAGAAAGAAAATGAATGGCTCAAGCAGAAGTAATTTCGTCTTGGTTTTCTGAGGGATGTGCCTAACCCGTGAAAGTCTCCAAAGCCGTAACAGTTGAAATGCTCTTGGAATAAATTATTGTCCCCGTTGGGGGTTGTCTGCATATATAGTTTTAGCAACTTTACTACGGACCTTGCATTCTTGAACTCAGAATTGCGATTAAGAAGTTAGGCATGCTTTCTTTCTCTTTGGTTCCTAGAGTCCTGTCAGGAGGCTTTTGCCCAACCCTGGCAGGAGATGGAAACATTCTTTTCTAAGGAGACTGGACCAAGAGAAAAGACAGATTCTAACGTTCTAACACTCTAGCCAAGTGGCTGACTCTGCCCAGCACATGGGTCATCGGGTCACCCGCATGTACAGGGCTCCTTGTCACCCACGTGCACAGGGCTCCTTGACGACCAGGTGTTTAAAGACAGCCCCTGCAACAAAGCAGAAACAGGCCAGTGGGACTCCATCAAACTGAACAGCTTCCGCACAGCAAAGGACGCCATCAACCAAACAAAAGGGCAACCTGTAGAATGGGAGAACATACTTGCAAATCATATTTCTGATAAAGGGCTAATATTGAAAATCTGTAAACAACTCGTACAACTCAATACCAAAAGAAAAAAAAATCTCATTAAAAGAAGGGCAGAGGATCTGAGTAGACATTTTCCCAAAGAAGACATCCAGATGGCCCACAGGCACATGAAAATGTGCTCACCGTCACTCATCATCAGGGAAATGCTAGTCAAACCACAGTGAGCTATCACCTCACAGCTCCTGTCAGACTGACTGTTCTCAAAAAGACAGGAAATAACAAGTGGTACTGAGGACATGGAGGAAAGGGAGCCCTCATGTACTGTCGGTGGGAATGTGAATGGTACAGCCGCTGTGGAAAACAGTGTAGCAGTGCCTCAGAAAATGAAAAGTAGAATCAACCATACGATCCAGCAATTTCACTACTAGATATTTATCCAAAGAAAGCAAGAACACTCATTTGAAAAGATACATGTATATTATAGCATTATTTCCAATAGCCAAGATGTGGAAACAACCTAAGTGTCCATTAATTAACGAATTGATGGACAAGATGTGTGTGTGTATGTGTCTGTGTAATATACACACCCATGTACATACGTACATTGGAATATTATTTGGCCACAAAAATGAAATCTTTCCGTTTGCAGCAACGTGAATGGATCCTGAGGGTATTATGCTATGTGAAGGAGTTCAGAGAAAGACAGATACTGTATGATCTCACTTATGTGTGGAACCTAAAAAACAAACAAATGGACAAGACAAAACTAGGTCAAAGAGCAGGATGGTGGTTGCTAGAGGGGAGGGGGTAGGGGGTGGGGGAAGGGGCTCAGGAGTCACAGTATTCCAGTTATAAGTAAGTTGTGGGGATGTCATGTACAGCATTGTTACTCTAGTTCATAATAACATGGTACTGAACACCTGCAAGTTGCCAAGAGAGTAAATCCTGAAAGTTCTCATCACAGGAAAAAAATTGTTTTATAACTTGGGGTGGTGACGGTTGGTGACTAGACTTAGCGTGGCGATCATTTCCGTAGTGTGCACAAATATTGGATCATTACATTGTACTCCCAGCGCTGCTATGTTATGTGCCAATTATATTTCAATAAAAAAATAAACAAAGACAGGCTTTGCTTTCAAAATGTGAAGCCCAAACACAGAGAGGGAGAAAAGTTTTGAGCAACAAAGATGAAACAACAAGCAGAAGGAAAGAACAAGATAAAACATTTAAATCTCAGTAGAGGATCTCCAGAGAGCTAAGGGAAGATACTGTATTCATGACAGATCAGCAGAATTCTTTTTTTTTTTTTTTTTTTGAGACAGAGATTGACAGTGCGAGTGGGACAGGAGCAGAGAGAGAGGGAGATTCCCAAGCAGGCTCTGTGCTGACAGCACGGAGCCCGATGTGAGGCTTGAACTCTCCAACCGTGAGATCGTGACCTGAGCCGAAACCAGGAGTCAGACGTTTACCTGACTGAGCCACCCAGACTCCTCCAGAATTCTTTTTATAAGAAAAATTTTTCTTTTAATGTTTATCTTCATTTTTGAGACCGGGGGAGACAGAGCATGAGCGGGAGAGAGACAGAGAGAGAGGGAGACACAGAATCCGAAGCAGGCTCCAGGCTCCGAGCTGTCAGCACAGAGCCCGATGCAGGTCTCAAACTCGTCAATTGCAAGATCATGACCTGAGCCGAAGTTGGACGCTCAACCAACTGAGCCACCCAGGCGCCCCCAGAATTCTTTTTAAAAGTACAAAGTCAGAAAAATTAAAAGTACCAAAGCAGACATAAACTCCATAAAAGCAGTGGGAAATAATGTGGAAGATATCTTGCAGAACATGTATGGGAAAGAAAAATGAAGGCGAAAAGAAAGAAAGTAGAATGATGAACTCTGAAGGTCCAATATCCAAGTAACAAGAGTTGTAGAAAGAGACAAGAGGATTAAACCACCAGAGACATGATGCAAGAACATTTTCTGGAGGCAAAGGGTGAGAGTTTCCAGATTGCAGGTTCCCAGACCCTGAGGCCCCACGCTGCCTCTCGGGCCCCTCCTCCTCCCTCCTTCTTGCAGCCCTACGGCACCTGTGCAACCGTGATGTGGTAACGGAAGGAGTGAGGGCTCCTCCTTTACAACTCTTACTACTGTTGCCACGTTTTCGTAGTACTTACTACAGTTGTAAGTAAGTGATCACGTGTGTGCGCATCTCTCTTAACCGGGCTGGAAGCTCTCCGGGCAGGGATTGTATGCATATGCACACCTCTGTCCCAGTGCCGAGCCTCGTATGTGGTGAAATCCATAGTTTCAGACTGAATTAACCTAAGGGCGGTGTGGCACGTCCATTTGCCTGCGGGGACAGGCACGAGTGAATGAGGCCATGAAGCAGCGAGCCCGTGGAAAAGCATGCGGTAGCGATCACCAGTCCGGCTGGCCCTTCGCCGATGACGGCGGGGTGTGGTAACAACACGATGGGCCGGTACCGTGCTGCCACCCTGCTGTATGTCGCCGTGAGGGAGTGAGGCCCGATAGCGACAGGGTTTTCACGTGAAGTTGCACACCCAGCAGACCCAGGAGACCCAGCAGACCCAGCAGACCCAGCAGCAGCAGGGTTTGGTGAGCAAGTTCACGGTCTCGAGATAGACTGGCTTTGAGTCTTTGCACTGGGCCTTGTGGCTTTGGGCAGGTCACGTGTCTCTGTCCCCCATCTGGAAAGTGGGGACAAATAAGGTGAAAGTGAGGATTAAATTATTTCATTTTTAAGTGCTTAGAACAGTCCTGGCGTGGTAAGTGCTGCATAAATAATTACTTAACTCAACTCCAGAAGCACCGCCCCTCCCTCCCCCTGCCCCCCCCCCATACAGACCTTCCTGTCTCAGGAGCAGCTTTTACCTTAAGTCCAAATCAGTCTCTGCGCATGAGGGAAGTCACTCTTTTATCATGCGCAGCACTTTGACTCCATGGCAGTGGCGGGGGGGGGGGGGCTGCGGGGGCTTTGCCACTATGCTGTTTTGCTTTGGCAGAGTGCTCCCCAAAGAGAGTACCCATGGAAACATTTCCCCAGAGGTAAATTTATGTCTCTTTCTCGGTTACAAAGAGTCGGTTATAGCTATGAAATGATAGGGTTTTTAAAAAGACTTCAGAGAGTCCCAGCCAGAATATCAGCTGCTTCCCCCCACCCAAGCCTGAGAGCGGATGGGGCCCACCAAGCTTTGCTCCCCTTCCCAGAGTAGTCTTCCAGACGCCCAGCCCCCTCCTCCCCCGTCCTGACCTCCAGGCACCACGCAGCTCCACTCTCATGAGTTCAGGCGTTTAGGCCTGCGTTGTACCCAGTATCACATACCAGACTGAATTAACGGTTCTATTTCTTGCTCATCCCCCTTCGTCAGACAGGCGGTATCTGCCCCTCTTGTGTTCTGTATCTCCACAGACTGGTGGCTCTTTGCTGCTCAGTGATCTGAGCAAGAAAAATGGTTGCTGACTTTCCTTTGATCTTCTTTTTTTTTAATTTTTAAAATATTTATTGATTTTTGGGAGAGAAAGGATTGTGAGTGGGGGAGAGAGAGAGAGGGAGACACAGAATCCGAAGCAGGCTCCAGACTCTGAGCTGTCAGCACAGAGCCCAATGCGGGGCTCGGACCCATGAACCGCAAGATCATGCATGACCTGAGCCCCCCGGGCGCCCCTGCCTTTCCTTTAATCTTATGCATGCAAGTTAGTCCAACCCCTATGCTTTTGACTTTTCTGCGGCTCTCAAATGTTTCCACTTCTTGGGCCATGGTTAATGTTGCCCGGGTTGTAACAGAAGCTTTCTGATTGGTCTGCACGGACTTACTTGCTGCCCGGGTGCATATCCTGACACCAGCCAGGCTCCCACCTGCCTCTGGAGCTGGCCTTGTCTCAGTTCCCTTCCGTTTGAATTAAAGCCACGTTGGCCTTTGCATTGACTACCTGGGTCGTTGACCTCTCCTGGCAGACATGTCTTCTGTTGGGTTTGACGTACCTGTTCTCCGGATCCCAACTTGGACCACGTCCTATTCTGTAGGAACTGGACCATGCCCCGAGTCTGGGTGATGCTGTTTTCCCAGCATCTCCCTCAGCACCATGTTCTTCGTGTACTTGTCTGCGATGGTCTTTCTAATGAGGGCCGTCGGGGCAGGGACTATGTGCTGTCCTGATGATCGGTCTGTCTCTTTATTCTGTCCTGATGTCCAGGAAAGCACCTTACACGTAGTCTAGTATAATCCTTTGGTCGGGGGTGGGGATGAACTGGTAAATCATAATGTAACTTGATAGTTTTGATACAGGTGTCGCGGTGCTGTGTTTCCCAGACAAAACTTGCACAGGGGTCACGTGGTGATTTTGAAGCCCAGATCCTTGCGAAGTAGGTTTGTGGTGGGATTCTTACCAACTCTGGATGCTGCCTGTGCTGCTAGTCCGTGGACCGGGCTCGGAGGAGCAAGTGTCTGGTGTGGAGACGAGAGCGGGCTGTGGTGCCGGCACGCATAGCCGTGTGATGCTGGGCCCGTCGCTTAGCCTCCCGGAGCCTCGGGGTCCGGGCTCACAGTCGGAGCTACCGTACGGGGAGGGTGTGTGGATCAGACGGACCAAGTGAATTACCAGAGCGGCCCTGCCACGTAGTGGCTGGTGTGCAGGTGTTTGCTGCTTAATTGTTGGCATCATCTTCCTCGTCATACACACGACGCACTCTGGGTCGCGTGGTCTTTGTCCATGCGTTTCTGTTTAATCCTTGTGATAGTCCTGTGAAATCAATGCCGTCGCCACACTGCAGTTCAAAAAATAGGTCAAATGACCTGTTGACATACTAACAGAGTGTATTTGTGGAGCAGGACTTAAAGCCAACCCAGAGTCCTAGCTCAGCATCGTGATGCCTTAGCTACTCCTAATGTAACTTGTCACGCAAAGTTCTAAATGAGATAATACACACTACGAAACTGCTTAGGTACCTGATGCATTGGCAATATTCAGTAAAAGGCTTCTTGTGTTTTTACCTTGTAATACTGGACTCAATTTTGTCTTTTTTTTTTTTTTTTCTCTTTAAGCTTTACTCCCAGCGTGGTCCTTGAACTCACAACCCTGAGATCGAGTCACACGCTCTACTGACAGAGCCCGCGAGGCGCTGCAGTTTTGTCTTACTGAATAGAGGCTTAGCATATACTGTTTTCGAGGAAAGTGGGGTTTTCATTAAGTAGTTACCGAATATCTGCCAGGTTGCCTGGTCTGGTTTCCAGTCAGTGTGTTTGTTGTGTGGCCTTCACGTGCCACCCGGCGGGGCCGGCAGGAGCACCCCGCATTCTCTTCAGGCGGGCCCCCACGTCTTTGTCCCCCTGGCAGCAAAGTGCCGAGAGTTCTTACGTTTCCTGTGTGCACCTCCTTTCTTCACACGCTCTCCGGATGCTCTCACCGGGCTGTTCCCCCCCCCCCCCCCCCCCCCCGTCACCACATCGCCGGCTCAGGGCGCAGCGGCTCTTCCTTGGACCAGCTAGTGGGGGCGACCCCTTCCTTGACTTGGTCTCTAAGCCGTGCCTCTAGGATTCCCTCCCAGCCCACCGGCTGCAGCATCTTCATTTCCTCTGCTAGTTGCTCTTTCTTCTGTCTCTAAACATCACAGACATGACGCTTCACTGTCTGTGACGCTCTCAGGGCTCAGGGACCCAGTACAGGGCACAGCGCCTAGCAGGGCTCATTGCAGGGGACCAAAGAGCCAACTTTGAAGGGACACTAAGAACAGGAGGTACCAAGGAAATGTGGGGAGCGTGGCAGCTCGGTTAAGTCAGAGTGCTGAAGGAGACGGGCGCTTGAAGCCGGTGCATGCCGTGTGCTCACGTCTACAGAGAAGAGGTTCATTTCTTCTTGGCTGGATTAGTAACTGTGGCTCAGGCAACAATTTTGGCCAGTGCTCTTTAGTATTGCACGTTGCTTTCGGTCAGTTATTGCAGAAGAGCCTTCTGGCAGAAACTTTTGTTCTCATTTTGTAAATAAAGGCGTATAATCGAAGTAAAGCACATGTACTATGAAGTGACTCATGTATGTATCCTGGTAATAGATTTTACTGGTCCCTCCCCTGTCAGTGTTTACGGTGTTACCAGCCCCCACAGCCTGGCTCCTTTCAGTCAGTGCCCCTGGGAAGCTAGCCAACGTTGATTTCTACCACCGTGACTCAGTTTTGCCTATTTTGGGAGTTGATATTCTCTTTGGCCAGTCGTAACATCTGTGAGATTGGTCCACATTGCCGTGTGTAGCACTCAGTCGTTTCTCGTTGCCGTGTGGCCTTCCGTTTAAGAGCACAGCACAGTTTGTTTTATTCTTGATGGATGTTTGGGTGGTTCCCAGTCTTGAACTGCATGCGTGGTGCTGCTCCGAATGCTGCGTGTGTCTTCTGGTGAACACGTGCCTGTGTTTCTCTCTGGCACACGCTTGAGGGAGAGACGGCCGGTCAGGGCGTGTGGAGCTCTTCGGCTAGTGCGGAAACTGTGTCCCACGCGCTTGTGTCAGATTGCGGCCCAGCCGGCAGGCTGTGAAAGCTCTGGCTGCTCCGCGGCTTTGCCGTACTTAACACTGTCGGTTTTTAAAGTTTTGGAGCGATAGAAAAAGTATACTTAAAAAACATTTTTTTTTTAATTGAGATCAAATTTACATAACAGAATTTCACATAACACGACACTGTCCTTTTTGGAGTGTACCATTCCGTGGTTTTAAGTATGCACACAAGCTTGTACATCCGGCACCACCGTCCAGCTCCATTGCCGGTCGACCCCCAACCCCCCAAGCCTCTGGCGAGTGCTCCTCTACCGTTGGTCTCTCTGGATTCTCCCGTCCCAGAACTTTCGTATAAATGGACCATGCAGTATATGGCCTTTTCTCTGGCTTCTTTTATTTACCAGGATGTTGTCAAGGTTTGTCCACGTCGTAGAGGTGTCAGTACTTCATTCCTTTTTATGGCTGAACACTCTGCTGCTCCACCGTACGGCTAGGCCAGTTCGTTCATCCACTCGTGTTACTAAATGTCACCGTTCTGTTAGAGTAGAGAAGATGGAAATTATTAAGCAGCATCTTTACATTTGTGTCCTTAAAAAATTTTTTTAATGTTTATTTATTCTTGAGAGAGAGAGAGAGAGAGAGAGAGGGAGAGACAGAGCATGAGTGGGGGATGGGACAGAGGGAGAGGGAGGCACAGAATCGGAAGTAGCTCCAGGCTCTGAGCTGTCCACACAGAGCCTGACGTGGGGCTCAAACTCGCAAACTGTGAGATCATGACCCGAGCCTAAGTCAGATACTTAACCTACTGAGCCACCCAGGAGCCCCTATATTTGTGTGTTGAAAAGACCTCTGGTTGACTGGCTGCAGTTATCGAAGTTTGCCTTGAGCACGTGGATGGCCGTCTGGGAAGGCAGCTTCAGTTACTTGGAGGTGCTCCTAGAAATGGTGGAGTGTGTGTGACATGTTTGTCTGTCGTGTGACTGGCTGGTGCCCTCTTGGAAGCCCCTCTTCTTTAGTTAGGCCACTTCTGGGCCATTTTCCTCATCATGGTTTCTCCAAACTCCCTTTTTGTCCATTTCAGTTCCTTGTGTTGCTCTAGCTTTAACTGGATCTTACTTAGCTCAGCACAGTGGCTTTGTTATAATATTTAAATACCTAGCTCTCCACCAGCAGAGGAAGTTGGTAACACAACAGTTGCAAGAAACTGTGAAGTTGAAGAAACAGCCTCGTTACGGCTGGTTTTCTAGTTGGCTTAGGCCTGAGAGAAAAAGTCCCTTGGAACACGTTGGTCCCTCTTGGATTCCACAGTGGACTTTTTTGGGGGGTGATCCATCAGTTATTTCACTTTTCCTAAATTATTTGGCCAGGATCCCTATCGTAGAGTTCCACCTTGGATCCAGTAAATAGTCGAGAGGAACTAGAACATCTAAGACTATGAGTCAGTGAACTTTTTGCCAGCGAGTTGAGCCTTTAGAGCGCACACTGGTTTGGTTGGTACGTGTGCCATAGCTACCTGTGACGTATGGATCCCGCGCTCTAGATTGGGAACTCCCAGCCAGTGTAGAAATCCTCATACGTACATACTGGTGACCCTTCCCAGCAAAATTTCACACCAGACTATTAATAAATAGAATGCAAGTAACTGGAGAGTTCATTTTGATCATTAATTCTGTGGTTCTGTTTTGAGGGGATACAAATACATTGCACGTGATGACTGGTTTTTAACAATTAGTCTGTACTTAAGTTGGTCTGGGTGGGGAATACAAACACCCTGAGAGAAATAAAGAGATCACGTACTGGTGTCTGTGGCTCTGTGAGGAAGGATGGTTGGCCCAGACTGTTGATCTCTAGGCTCATAGTTTTTCCTGTTCCTCATATTCCCTGAGCTCTCTTGGGGCTCAAGGAGCTATCAGTATCATTGGCTAGTTATGGGGCCCAGAGCCTAGTTAGGTGTCTTGGGGTTAATAATATTCTGGTACTGTGGATAAAAGGAAATGTGGTTCTCAGTTTTGGGATGAAATGCAGCACCATTTGGGTTCATAGGTTTAGTTCAAAGGTTCTTGCTAGAAAGTTTTAGAGATAGAGGTGTCTGGTGGGCTCAGACGGTTAAATGTCCACTTCTTGATTTCGGCTCAGGTCATGATCTCAGTGTTCAAGGCTGACAGCTCAGAGCCTGCTTGGGATTCTCTCTCTGCCCCTCCCCCCCCCCCCCCGCTTGTTCATTTTTTTTCTTTCTCTCTCTCCTACCCTACCCCCCATCTTCTTTCTCTCTCTCTTTCCTCAAAATAAGTAAATAAACATTTAAAACAGAAAAAGAAAGTTTTAGGGAGAGAGAATCAAATAGGCAGTTGGACAGATTGTTGGCTAATGTGCCTGTTCTGGAAAAACAGGGAACGGGAAAGTTAGGAGGGCAGAGAGGACTGGAGCGGCTGTTGAACAGTTGAGTAGACTCAACCAACAAGAGAAAGATGTCTGCTGTCGTTCGCTTTTATTGGGGCCATTTGGGTTATCTAATTTAAGTCCTTCTGGATTCATTAAGTCGAGCTGGGCAGCGGTCTTCATGAGATGGGAAATACTAGAAGCCGTAGTATGGCCTCCGGGATGCTCTGTTTACCCTCACGGGTGTTAGTGTAGGCTTCACACATAATCGGTGTGGTTGAAGACACTGTCTCAAATAAGTCATTATTTCCTGTCCCATTTTTAATTAGAGGTGTCTTCAGAGAAAACCCCTTTGTTTTCATAGCATGCCGAAATCGTAAACAACCTTGAAGGCCTATCTCCCCTTGCTGTCGATTTTTAACTTTTAAGCCTTAAATGGGAGGGCAGGTGCCCATAGGGGCCGTCAGCACGGCCACCTGAGCACACGGAGGTGGCTTCTACAGCAGAGCAGTCAGCTTAGGAAATCCAGCTCAGAGTGTACCTTGATCACTTTTAACATTGTAAGTTGACAAAGCACTTGTAAAGCAGAGTTTTGTTTTTTCCAAGTCCCCAAATGAGAAGGGTTTAGCAGTGTTAGGCATGCCCAGTGTAGGACGTGACTGTAATATCAGGGAAGGAAAGGATCAGTTTTCCATCTGGATCACAGGACAGAATCTCTTTAACATTTGCTTTAGGAGTTGAGCTACTTAGATATATGGAAAAGATTATTTCCAATTATTTCTAGGTTTTCCTCCTTTTATAAGGTAAGGGAAGAGATCATGTTGTTGTCCAGTGGCTCCAGTGGCCGTTTGACTGCCACGGCTAGCTGGTGTGCATCAGGTCCTTTGAACTTACTTTTCTTTCTAGCATTCATAACCTTTCCTTGTTTAGTAATTTTAATATACCTCTATCTTTCTGAGTTTAAATATGAGCAAGGAGGTTATGATGCACTTAACATGTTTAACTTTCGGTTTAAAACCTATTCATCTTACCAGCACTTGTTAAATGGGTTTTATGAATAACAGATATGTTTATTTACTTATTAAATGTTTATTGATTTGAGAGAGGGAGAAAGAACAAGCAAGCAGGAGAGAGACAGAGAGAGAGAGAGAGAGAGAGAGAGAGAGAGAGAGAGAGAGAGGGAGAGAATCTTAAGCAGGCTCCACGCTGGCAGCACAGAAACTGGGAGGCTCAATTCCATGAACCCTGAGATCGTGACCTGAGCCGAAATCAAGAGTCAGATGCTCAACCAACGGGGCCATGCAGGTGCCCCAGTAACAGATATGTTTAAATAGGTAAAATGTAAGTAAGACTGTATGTAACTCAGCACAAATGGTATTCTTTGTATTTTGCCATTCCTCATTTCCTTAGGATTTTTTTTTAAGTCTCCAAAAATCATTCACCAATTACTTTCCAGGTCTCAATATTAATGATCTTAGAGATTAATTTAAAGTTTATATGCAAAATGAATGTCGAGTATTATCAGAAATATAGTAAAATTTTTACAGTGATACCTCAAATAAAGTAAATGATGTATTTAATTTGCCATATTATCTGAAATTCAGAAAACAGTCTTTAAGTTTATTTATTTTGAGAGAGAGAGAGAAAGTGAGTTTGAGTGGGGGAGGGGTTGAGAGAGAGAGAGAGAGAGAGAGAGAGAGAGAGAATCCCAAGCAGGCTCCGTACTGTGAGTAAGAAGCCTGATGTAGGGTGTGAACTCACGAATCATGAGATCATGACCTGAGCTGAAATCAAGAGTTGGACGCTTAACTGACCCAGCCACCCAAGAGCCCCCCAAAACAATTTTTAAATAAAGACATTAGTTGAATTATTATACAGGCAGCCCATGCTTGGCATGGTTCTAGAATGCACAAATATCCATTTCTGTGGCTTAGTTAAATGATACTAATCCTCAATAGAATGGTTCAAATTCAGTTTAACACATATATCAACTGTGAGTAAATGTGTAAAGTACAAACTCAGTCTACAGATCACTACGTACATAAGAGATGTGCATTGTGATCAGTGGCCAGTCACGCTACCTCTGTCACAGTCTGTTCGTGACTGGCCACTGTGCATCTGCTGCTCAGTTTATACACAGCGAAGTGTGTGGTTGCGTTGCCTTCTTCTTTGCCAGTGATAAACCCCTGTGACATTTTATAAAAATGGATCATCAAAGGGAGGAATTGACCAACAAAGATGAAATGAAGAATTGAAACAAGAAGTGGTAACACTGGAAGTGATGTTGTGCTTACATGTGAAGGTGAAGGGTGCCTGGGTGGCTCAGTCGGTTGAGCGTCCGACTTTGGCTCAGGTCACGATCTCATGGTTTGTGAGTTCGAGTCCCGCGTCGGGCTCCGTGCTGACAGCTCAGAGCCTGGAGCCTATTTCCGATTCCGTGTCTCCCTCTCTCTCTCCGCCCCTCCCCTACTCGCGCTCTGTCTCTGTCTCTCAAAACTGAATAACTGTTAACAATTTTTTTTAAAAAAGAAGATGTGAAATTGGTGACTGTGTAGTAAGAATGGGAGAGGCCTTGGTTTGCATGAAGCCGCCATAGGGACCCGTAGACACAGTTTCATTAACTTGGCCAGTGGATCAGGGAGTTATTTCAACTTTTAAAGCCTGTGTGGGGAGTTTGGATAGGCTGTAATGTGACAAGTGGAGATCGTGCCGATGCAGGAACCCGGCAGCTGGCAGGAAGTGAAGAGTAGCGGGTGTGCAGGTGCAGTGGGGCAGATACGCCGTGCAGACTACTTTGCAGGGTCCCAGCTGAAACAGAATTACAGAAAAAAAATAGACTGTAGGAACATTGACTTTGCTGTTGATTCAGACTGTCTAGTTAATGTGGTCAAATGGGCTTGGTAAATAGAGGGGGACTTGCTGACATAAATGAAGAAAACAGTTGTGACGAAAAAGAGCATGGCCCTGAGGGCTTCACCATAGAGGGGTTTTCGGAGATACACTGAGTGTACCAGGGACGAGATGTTAGATGCTGGCCCAAAACTTAGAAAGGAGTGTGACAGTTTGCTGAGGCAACGGAAAGACTCTTGCTCTGTATCTTCTGTTCTAGAACGAGGTGAAGAAGAGGCAGGTGTGGTTCAGACCACGTTTGTCAGGTCATCTTACGGTTCTGCGCCCCTGTGCACAGCGAGAAACCACCTGTACTGACTGTAGTTTGAATCCATGTTCTGTCAGTTACGTGGTGCTGATCATAAGTCATCCCAACACTTAATGTCCTAAAATGACAAGAATTACTTACTTTGTTCCGATCTGCAGTCTGGGCAGGGCTTGACAGGGACAGCTTGTCTCTTTCCCCCAGGTGGTCGCGAGGCTGGCCCAGCTGGGAGTTCACTGTCAGGGGGTCCACTGTCAGGGTGCCGCTGCCTTGCGGCCGGGAAGTTGATGTTGGCTGTCAGCCCGACGCTCAGCTCAGGCTTTGGTTCACGGAGCTGCGTTCTTGGGCCGCTTGCGCTTCTGGATAGCATGGCGGTCCCATTTCATGAACGAGCATCCCAAGAGAACCAAGGGGACCTAGTTTGCCTCTTAATACCTAGCATAGGATGTTTCTTAGCCTAGTCAGAGGCTCCCCCAGATTTGAAGGGAAGGAAGGAACAGAGACTCCACCTGTTGAAGAGAGATCCAGAGTCACCTTGGAAGAACAGGGTTGGGCATGGGAGGTATCGGTACAGCTACCCTTGGAAGATAGAAGCTGCCACTTACTGATAGATATATTTAAGCAATGTTAGCTTCTCTGTTAAGTAGAATCAGTGTAGAAAATTTAGGGTGTTCAGGTTAGGTTTTTTATGAGCGAAGAAACCCAGATCTTGTGTGAAAGAACAAAATTTGGGAGAAGGAAGTTTTTATACCAGTCTAGTTTGTTTAAGGGTTACTAGGATCACCACCGACTTCTTAAAAATTCTCCAGACTTGTTTATGTCTTAACTTTTTTTTAATTTAGTTGTATCGGTTTGCATTCTTTGCAGCTTCTCTCAAGTTCTGGCAAGCTTCTCAAGTTTTATTGAAGGGCCAGCATATTTCAGGTGTAATCAGTTTGCTGTCTTGGTGGGGTCTCACCATGCAAGTTCCTGGGTGAATTCCCGAGTGAGTACCATCTCAGGAAGTCTGGACATGTTTGTTCTTTCTCTTTTGCGTGTGCTGTTTTATGGGACATTTGTATCAGACCGTGGGGGTGGAGGTGGTGCTCAGAGCGAACTCCAGCGTTTCCCAATACCTTGTTTCCTGACACCCTGACTTGGGATTGTCCTTATTCCTCCAAGAGAAGAAAAAGGTGGGCCCCAGGACTTCTTGAGGTGTCTCCTGTGTTAAAGAGAGCGCTGAGGCTCTGCTGGTCAGCAGCGAGGTCAACACTCCCTTTACAGGAGGCCCTGGACCCCCGTGCGGTGTGCCAAGTCAGAGCCCTCTGATGCCTCAGTGGGGGCGCAGCAAAGCATGCACGGCAGGCTGGCGTTGGTGCTGGAATTTCACCATTTACGACAAAATTGGGGTAGAACTTGGTGTAAGCATCTGGCTAGAAACTTTCATAGTGATTTGGCAGTAATTTTATGTTTAAAAATTTTTTTTAACGTTTATTTACTATTGAAAGACAGAGACAGAGCGTGAGCAGGGGAGGGGCAGCAGGAGAGGGAGACACAGAATCTGAGGCAGGCTCCAGGCTCTGAGCTGTCAGCACAGAGCCCGACACGGGGCTTGAACCCACAAACCGCGAGATCATGACCTGAGCCGAAGTCGGACGTTCAACTGACTGAGCCACCCAGGCGCCCCAGTAATTTTATGTTAAGTGACTCTGATGATAGAAATTTTGTGCTTTTGTCTTTTATTTTTAAATTTCATTTTCCTAGAAGTTCCTTCTCATTGCATCTTACGTAAGTATTGATCTGCGACAGGCTGGAAATCGGAACTGGTCCTTTGCCACAGGTGGTCCGAGACCCTTTCACGTGGGTCTGTGCCATGGGCAGCTCGTCTCAGTTTGTACAGTTTTTTCATTTCCTCTTCTTTGACAGGTGTTTGGAAAAGATCATTCGTAGCATGCACAGGGAGCAGCAGGTGCCTGTGACCGATTAGCCTTGAAAAGTTCTAGAAGATAGGACTGGCCACAGTTCACAGAGGGCTGTGGTTGCCGAACCCCGCAGGGTGTGCGTCTCTGTGCTGACTTGGTGAAGGGCTTTTTTCATTTAGAGACGCAGAGACCGGCAGCCCCGGCTGTACAGCTTTAGCCGCGGGTGAAAAACAAATACGGGAGCACAGACAACACAGGGAACTGTCAGTTGTGGGAAACAGAATAGTCAGTGTCGCCAAAAGCCTCTCTTGGGACTTCTCATTCCACGGTGGAGACCATCCCTCACGCTGACTAAACCAAAGTCTTGTGACTTTTTGTGGTTTTGTGACCGCCAGAGAGGTGGCCTCAATGCCAAGATCTCAGAATCCTCAAGACCCACAAAAAGACAAACATGAATGCCACCAGTGGGGGAGGTGGGTGGTGGTTAACACAATCAGATACAGAACTGTCTAGAAGAGTCACCGGAAGGCTTGATGGTGGAAATGTTGCCAATTTGAGACTTCATAGCACAAATAGGATTTTTGACAAACAGATGAAAGAACTAAACTGTAAAACAAAATCACATTCTGTCGTGAAGTGCTTTGCTCAGGTCATAGAGCAATGGTTTCTCTTTTTAAACATGTTCTGGCCGACTCCTCAAGGACTTATGAAGGATTTTGCTATTGATTTGGGGCCATAGGAGTATATTTGTGTAGTGTTTTTGGTGTGGCTTCTTCTCCCTTGACACTGAGTATTAGGAGTAGTGATTTTCATCGCTAGAATGTCAGCTCTTCTGAGCACTCTGGAGATGTAGTGTTTCCTCCCAGGAATCAGTTGGTACTGTGTTTAGTCATCCTTACTGTCTAGTTTGGGGAGCAAAAGAGATTGCTCTAGCAATCCGAAGTGTAGTTGATTTTGTTGGATCGTCCAGCAACCTTGCTATATTCATTCATTAATTCCAGTAGTTTCTCTGTATGTTCTTACAGATTTTTTTCATACATAATCATGCAGTCTGTGAATAATGATACTTTTATTCCTTGCTTCTCACCCGGTGTTTAACTTCCCTTTTCGCCCATGGAACCTGGCTAATAGGACTTCCAGAATGTCAGTCAGAAGTGGTGTGGTGGGTGTCCGTGGCCTTACTCTATTTGTGGAGGCCCGGCAGGGGGCTCTTTCCCGCCAGTATTTCATTTTTTAGTGCAGATACTCTCCATCAGATCAAGGAAGTTTCTTTCTTTTCTTACTTTGCTAAGAGTTTTTATCATGAGTGGTTGGTAAACTTTCCAGATGTTTTTTTTTTTTTGCATATGTTAAGACAACTATGGTTCTTCTTGTTTCTGAAATATGATGAATTAATTGATTGCCTTTTTAAAAAATTAAGACCATTTTTTAAGAGCAGTTTTAGGTTTACAACAGAATCGAGGGGAAGGTACAGAGAGTTCCCGTGTGCCCCCTGCCCTGGTACATGCATAGCTTCCCACGTTACCAGCATCCCCCCCTACCCCCAGAGTGGTACATGTGTTACAGTGGACAAGCCTACACGGACACATCAGGATCACCCAGAGTCCATAGTTTACCTTAGGGTTTCCTCTTGGTGGCATAATGATGTGAGTTTGGACAGGTGTGTCATGACAGGTATCGGTCACTAACAGTCATACTCTTCTCCCTGCCCTGAAAATTGTCTCTGTTCTGCCTGTTCATCCCTGGCCCTCCCCCCCCCCCCCGGCTCTGCATCCACTGACCATTTTACTGTCTCTGTGGTTGGCATGTAGTTGGAATCATACAGTATGATCGGCTTCTGTCACTGGTAATATGCATTTAAGGTCCCTCCAAGTCTTTTCATGGTTTGGTAGCTCACTTCTCTTTAGCCCTGAATTGTCTGGCTGGACCACAGATTGTCTGTCCGCTTCCAGCTTTTGCTGTTGTTAACAATGAATATTAAGCCACCTTTGTATCCCTTTAATGAATCCCTTTTGGTCATAATATGCTATGTTTAAATATGGAATGCTGAAATTTGCTAATATTTTGTTAAGATTTTTGCACCTGTGTTTATAAGTGAGACTGAGTTGTGCCCTTTCCCTTATTGTCCTTGTCTGGTTTTCTATCACTGTTTTGCTGGTCTCATAAAATAGCTTGGGATATGTTCCCTATTTGTTCAGTGGAAGAAGTTGTGTAAGATTAATATTCTTCCTTAACTTGTTGGAAGAATTCAAATATTCCTTTGTGGGAAGAATTTTAATCACAGGCTGACCATTTTTAACGGAATAGGTCTATTTAGACTTTGTATTTCTGTTTTGGGTTTTGTACCGCAGCACTTTCTACGGCTTGAGCTGCACTTTGCAAAGAGCTGTGTGTGCGTCTTGACTCTCGTATTCCATGGCATGAAGTCGTTCACGGTACTCTCTTCCTAATATCTCGTACTGTGTTATTACCTCTTACTCTCGACCTT
Source organism: Acinonyx jubatus (assembly GCF_027475565.1). Classification (NCBI taxonomy): domain Eukaryota; kingdom Metazoa; phylum Chordata; class Mammalia; order Carnivora; family Felidae; genus Acinonyx; species Acinonyx jubatus. The sequence continues at coordinate 3,031,729 of NC_069394.1, forward strand.
CTCCTTCTGTTGTGCTTCATCATCAGTATTGTTAGTTTTGTCCTTCTCTTTCCCTTGATCAGGCTTGTTGGATGCTGTCAGTTGTGTTATTTATTTATTTATTTATTTATTTATTTTCAAAACAACCTTGATTTTGTTTGACTTCTAAATTGTATTGTGAGATATGGATTTAGATACTTAATTTCCAGTCTTCATCTCTGATATATGCATTTAAAAGTATAGGTTTTAGGGGTGCCTGAGTGGCTCAGTTGGTAGAGCGTGTGACTCTTGATCTCAGGGTTGTGCGTTCAAGCCCCATGTTGGGTGTAGAGATTACTTAAAAATAAAACTCTTAAAAAGAAAAAGCATAGATTTTAATCTAAGCACAGCTCTGTCTACCTGTAGTGTTGATCTTTCTTTTAATCGTAGCCTCGAATTCAAAATACTTTGAGTTCCTCTTTGGCTAATGGGTTACTTGAAATACATTGCTTCATTTCCAGTCAGTTGGGGATTTTATAGTTATTTTGTTGTTGTCGAGCTTAATGCTAGCCACGGAATATACTCTGAATAATTTAGTCCTTTGGTATTTCTTGAACCTTACTCTTTCACCTGGCTTGGGGTCAGTTTTAGCGAGTGCCTCACGTGCGTATTTAGTGGGTACTCGCCGTGCAGAGGTGAACTGTGCTGGGGCGTAGTGCTTTCTGCTGGTTAGACTGACGTTACTGGTCACGCTGGTCGTGTCCTCTGTACCGGACCGAGGTTGGGAGGGGGTAACCGGGTGGACTCCTGGCCCCTGCTGCCGACCTTCAGCTTCGCTCAGCTGCTGCCGGCTCCCTCTGGGCTTAGTTTCGGGACTGGTGACTGTCAGGGGACAACTAGCAAAGTGTGTGACTCGGTTCTCCACGCTGTCCTGCTCGCCAGAGTCCCGCGGCCCCGTGCTCGTAACTGGGTCTCTCGCTGTCAAAGGCCCGGCCGGTTTCTCCCATCGTGGCTCTTTGTTGATCTTCACGCTCTGGAAGGCCCAGAATTGGCAGGTGCCCTTTGATAAGCCATCTCTTCCTGTCTCCATCTGTGTCCCCTGCCGTCCTGGTTGCCTCACGGTGTCTCAGACTCCCAGCCGTTGTTCGGGCTGGTTTTTAATGTGGCTCATCTGAGTTTTCTCAGTGGGAGTGTTAGCCTTGGCCAAGCTATTCCCTCCCATTCAGATGGAAGTCCTCCTGTCACACCAGCAGACACCTGTTTGTTTACTTTCTGGTTTAGTTTTGTTCTCCGCTGTGCCCTGTCTGACCCTCCTGCTGAGGGACTGGCTAACACGGGACAACCTGGCTTTGACCGAGGGGTTTTCCTCACCAGTGCCTAGTACACGTAGTGACTTCTTGTTGAATTTTTATCGTGTGAAGAAGGAACTTGTATCTCACGTAAAAGGTTTCAAAAGTAGGCAGTAAAATTAACGTGTTTGGCTTTCTTATGAGACTTCCCCACAGATTTAAAGGCTGTGATTTTAAAAAGATGATACATTTACAAACGTGTTATCTGTAAACAGGGTAGCTTAACCGTTATAGGTAGAAACTTAACCTGTTCATAGCTAACACCGTGAATTTTTGACAGAGCTGAACTCGGACCCCTGGCCTTTTAATCTGTTAATACAAATTTAGCAGAGATTTATTCTGCCACTGTGAATTAGGTAGTGCCCTGGGTGTGGGCGAATGCAATTATTTTGGTAGACCAGGCCTCCGTTCTCCTGATGCACACCTCGGGCATATAACACACCACAGGGGGAGAACGGAGAATGGTGTTGTTAACGTAAGGATCAGCATATCACGTTTTCGTTGATTTTAACCACATTTCAATAGGTCTCAAGAATTGTACGCTGATGATTCTTTTTCTCTTGCAGATTATGACAGATACATAGCACCAAGCAAAATAATGGCAGCTGCTTACCTTGACCCAAACTTGAATCACACCCCGAATTCGAGTACCAAGACCCATCTGGGTACCGGAGTGGAACGTTCCCCCGGGGCAATGGAGCGAGTGTTGAAGGTCTTTCATTATTTTGAGAACAGCAGTGAGCCAGCCACTTGGGCCAGTATTATCAGGCACGGAGATGCTACTGATGTCAGGGTAAGTGTGTCTTCCTAGAACACACCCTCCGTGTAAATGGCAGGTTAGATAGGCACAGACGTTAACGGCACATACCAAAAAAAAAAAGACAATTTTTTTTCTCACATTACAGAGATGTTACCTTTTTCTTTAAAATATTTATGCAGTTAATATGTGACCAGAGTTTTAATTGTAAAATTTCGTAGGAACATAATAACTGAACCATATATTATTCATATAATGTCATTGACGTGGCATATTTCTCTATTTTTTTTTCCTTAACTCGTCAGGATATAAGAAAACAAAGCAATGAAAATAAACTCTAATACTTAGGAAATAAATTATTTCCTAGAAGGTATCTGCATGACTCAAAATAGGATAGACTCTTCAAAAACTGATAGGTTCTACAGACCGGACCCTTGTCACAGCTCTGGGATCGAAAGGGCCCCTGCTTATACAGCTTACGTCCTACTGGGGAGACACCCACGGCCTCGGTTGCTGTCCCGTGCGGGGTGCACTTCCCAGGGCTCCTAGTGGCGAGGAAGCCTGTGTGTAGCTGAGCGTAGGAGGTAGCGTGGGCGTCAGTGAGCAGAGCACCGTGGGCGAGAACAGGGAGAGGCGTCTTCGGAGGCAAAGGGTGCCGACAGGGAGGACCGAGAGGGTAGCACTGTGATTGCAGAACACTGAGTCCAGGACGTCGATTTTCAGGAAGTGCTCGCTTGGGCCAAGTGTTACAGAACCCTTCTCCTCCTTCCTTCCCCTCAACTTACTCCCTGTCCGTCGTTAAGGGGGACGGTGTCCAGGGCCAGGATGAACAGATAGATCTTTTTTCTCCCCTATCTTTTTGTAATAACGAAGCCAATTAATTTTCTACTCTTTAACTTTTATGCATGAACTATTTTTAAGCAAGTTAAAGGAATTGGTAGAATTTAGATTTAAGGGTATAGTACTACATTTGAATTCTATGTAATTTTCTGTTACCTCTGTAACATTGCAATACTGACTATTCAAATGGACCAATTATTCAGAGGAGAAGAATTCGTTCACTATTTAAATATGTATTAACATCTATTCATGTGCGATAATTGAAATAAAATAGTCTCTTGTTACAAACTTCTTACGAAGCTTGACGGCTTTTTCTAGTTTTCCTATAGTTTTGTTTTACATTTAAGCTTGTAAACACAGTCACTTGGTAGGAAGTCTGGCAGCCAGTGTTCTACCTTAATAGCACTATTCATACTGGAGAGAAAGCATACAATGTATGCTCACGTAACTTTTATGAGAAGGCTCTTAGTAGGTGTTCTAGTCTTTGTGAATTTCAGTTATGGTGAATGAGGACATTTCTTAAAGCATTCCATCAGCCTTATTAGTAAACTTCACAGCATTTGTACAGGAGGGGAGCCTTTCAGAGATGTGAATTTGACCAGACATTTAGCAAATGTTCAAGATTGGTTATATCTGAAAATGCACCTTGGAAGGGCTCCATGACAGAGGTATTTTAGTATCAAATGTACTGCACACAAGAGGATTAAGATCAAGGAGAGAACCAGTGATCACTGGGCACATGTCAAGCCTTTAGCCAATGTTACAAATTTACCAGACATCAAAATGTTTATATTGTGAAGAAAAATTTAAACCAGATTCACATACCTGAGTTATGAGAACATATTTGTTGAACTTCTATGAAGATCAGTGCAGGCAAATCCATGTGGCTGAAAACCAGGTTGTTTTATTTCTTAGTAGGTGATAAATGTTTTGAAATTTAATAACTCTCATTAGTTGATGATTTTCAACTTGAGGCGAAGAAATCTCAATTGGCATCGGTTCACTGCAGCTTTTCCTGTGATGGAAGGTGGCTGTTATTCATAACCCACTTTTATTCAAGGCTGTAACGTTTGAAAATGCAGAGTTATTAGTTGATCGGTGGATTTGCACAAGTGAAGAACATAGTACTGCGGAGCGTGCCTATGGCATCTTTCTCCCCGAGCAGCACCAGACGGAGGACCGTTACAAAGGGACCGGCATGTATTGCTAGGCAGGAGCACAGTGGAAGGAACGTGGCAGCATTTGAAGCCTGATGACCTACAACAGAAATGGGGTGGGGGGGATGAGTTAGGAGTGGAAGTGTAGGCACTTGGCAGAAGCAAACAGACCATTTAGTAATGGTAGCAAAGAGGAAGCCAGACCATCCATTTTCGGAAAAGACACAGCCCACTGTGGTCCGAAGAAACCGAATAATTAGCCTCAGACCCTCTGTTGCTGCACTGCCTGATACACTAGACGTCTACAGCAATTGAACACTTGAATGTAGCCAGTCTGAGCTGATGTTCGGGAAGTAGAAACTGCAAGATTTCAAAGATTTGGTGTGAAAAAAGAATGTAAAGTATCATCAGTAATCTGTTCTGACTGCCTGTTGAAAGGATAATGTTCTTGACCCAGTAGGTTCAATAAAATACAAATAGTAAAATTGCAACAACCCATCTCTTTTACCTTTTTTTAAACATTGAAAAATAACTTAGGGAGCTTCCATTGTATTTCTGCTAGATGGTTGTGCTCTGTAGGAAGTGATTATCAGACAGACTGCTTGACTCAGAAGAACACCACCTTTGGAGGAGTTGAAAGGTTTATTTTTACCAGGAAAATCCTGGATTCTTATCATAAGTCATTATTTCTCATGCTGCAGTTAATACATTTTACTCCTTTTACATGTATGTGCTAATTACACTTTAATTAGTTTACATGTTTGGTTGTTGACAGGACCCCATCAAGTTATAGGCAGAGTACAGAGCAGCAACAGTAGAGGCTCCTTTTTGGAGGCACTTGCAGGCCTCGGGGGCAGGCCTCGGGGCCTGGGACACAACCAGGCAGCACCTGTGGCAGCACCTGAGTGTGAGGAGGCCAGAGCCCCCTTGTGGGGAGTCTGTGAGACGGGCGTGTGGGCGCGCTCTGTCTGCGTCATCAGCCTCAGGCACCACCAAAGTCAAGTGCCAGTCGTAGCCCAGTCATGGTCACTGAACGGTGCTGGCAGGCTCTGATGCATCCCGCCCCTGCATAACCAGCAGCCCACGGGTGCAGACGTCGCTTACCTTGGCTGTAGTTGGGGCTCTGTGCCAAGAGCATGTTCCAGGCGACTCTGGAGCTCAGTGTGGGGTCAGCCCAGAAGAGTCCAGGTTAATCCATGCTGGCCTGTATTGAATAAGATTGGTCATCTAGAAACATTGTAGTGGTATGTCAGGATGATAAGGGTGTGTAGAAAATTCCATATCCTACCAGAGGAGTCCCCTACTTGGAGAAAAGAATGACACTTAACGGACTTCTCATCAGCAATGCTGGATGCAGGACGGCACTGGAACAGCATCTTCTGAGGGTGCAGGGGGGGGACTCGTACCTCGGAAGTTTTCCAGACGAAGCACCGATCATGAAGACGTGGAATGAAGGGAGCGTTGATACCACAGGCTGTCTTTGAGGAGACAGTCGGGAGACATAACGGGGCATGAAGACCCGTGAGCCCAGGAAAAAGTGCTGTAGGGACGTGGGCGGCGGCCTGCCCGCCGCCCCCTTGCTCCTCCCCTGCGTTTTCATGGTCTCTTCAGGCCTTGACCAGGGTTTAACCAGCTCTGCCTTTCCCACCCCCATGCCCTGTTCTGACTGCTCTCCCTCTGACCTTAGGACCTGAGTGCCACCCGGCTGCGCGTGCCCCTGTCCTCCATCTTCACGCTTCTGACGCCAAGAGAACCATCCATGAGTCCGTCTAGGGGCTCCCCTTCCTTCAGTGACTTGGTCCCTTGGAATCATCTGTTATTCCTCCTTTGCTTACACCTGACGTCCAGAATGTCAGCTTCTTCTGTCCACACGTTTTCCCAAATACACCCAGGATCCGCCCAGTTCCTATGGCGTCTACTGCACGTCTTCTTGGAGCCACCACTGTTTCCATGTGCGTCGCCACATGGCCTCCCGACACCCCGCCGTCCCCTGGGGCCCCCTCAGTCTGTTCATGAGCCAGCAGCCAGGTGATCCCATTGAAATGAAAGCCAGAGCACGTCAGTCCTGCACGGAACCTTCCCTGGGCTTCCTGTCTCATTTAGGGTGAACGTTCAGGTCCTTTAAAAGCCTCTAACTCTTCCCTCTCCCTGTTCTGCCCCATGGCCTTCTGTCCTCCGGCTCATTCCCTTTGACTTTCTGCTTCCCGGACTGTTTCTCTAACAGGCCTATCTTCTAATCAGTAATTTGCTCAAAACCTCCAGCAGCTCCCCATTTCTCTCAGAGGAAGGCCAGATTCCTTCAGTGTAGGCCGTACAAGGGCCTACGGGATCTGGCTCCTTGTTACCCGTTCTTACCTTACTTCCGGTGATTGTCCTCACTCTGTCTCCCAGCTCAAGAATGCTCCCTCTCCTCCACCTTTTCCATTGCCCATCACCCTATTTTGTTGTTTTCTTCACATGCTTTCTCCTTACTGAGATGGTCTTGTTTCTTGATTTGTTTGCTCTCTTATTCTCTGTTTTCTTCCCCTAGACTGTAAGCCCGGGGTCTCACTGCTCCGTGGTCTCATCACCTGTGTCTTCAGCAGGGCCTGCTGGGCACACAGCATGTACTTGATGGATTCCTTTTTGAATGACTACATGAAATCCTAGGTGAAATGGAGTACTTCTGACAGAAATAAAGTTAGGAAAACTGGTGGCAGGAGTAGAAAGTAGTGGACGAATAACCGTGAAAGAAACTGAGAGATTACACCCATCCAAAACCATACCTAGCCTTACTGATACTTCTAGCAAACCTTCATTCCTACCTTATTACTATTTTCTTTAAATCACAGGGCCTGCAACAATGCATTTTGTACCCAGACACCAAATCTAGACAAGTACAGATTAAGTAGCGGCTGAGTTGTTGGACAATATTGTTGTTATGTGCAGAGTGTCTTAAAGTTTACTAAAGGGCTCGGTGCACTTTTCTAGCTACCTAGCACACTCTGAGGTCCCAGTACTCGTCCTGAGCCACTCAGTTACCTGAATCTGCAAGAGTAAACAAACGCAATAAACTCAGTCCTGTACTTTGCTAAATGTGGAATATCCTTGGTTGGAGTAGGACTAATTATTGTAACCACACTGGTAGTGGGAAGAATAACGGTAGAAAGAAATATTCTGATCAATTTTTTTTTAACGTTTATTTATTTTTGAGAGAGAGAAAGAGAGAGACAGAGCCTGAGTGGGGGAGGGGCAGAGAGAGAGGGAGACACAGAATCGGAAGCGGGCTCCAGGCTCCGAGCCATCAGCACAGAGCCCGATGCGGGGCTGGAACCCACGAACCGCGAGATCGTGACCTGAGCCGAAGTTGGACGCTCAACCAACTGAGCCACCCGGGCGCCCCCATTCTGATCAATTTAAAATCAGCTTTCTGATCGGAGTGGAAAGCACAGGGACAGTTTGGGATTCTGTGAGTTGGCAGCAGTTACGAGCTCTGTGAGCCACTGCGCTGTGCTCAGAACGCCAGCGGCTGTGGGGAAGGCGCCCTGTAGGCCGTCTTCCCTGAGCTCAGCCACAGATGGTTGTCGGAAGGGCTCTGTGTGCAGTAGTCCTGTGGTCTCCAGTGTTTATTGTCAAGTGTCGTCACTGATGCTTCGTGTGTGTCTCAAATGTCAGCTTTCTCTGACAGAGGATCAGGTGAATATGTATTTAAAACGTGAACATTTCTTTAGTGGAATAGTCTCATCTAGGAAGAAACTAGAAAGAAAAACCATAAGAAAGAAACAGAGTCAGAAGCAACGTAAAGAAGAGTATGAGACGGCAAGAGCACGAGAAAGAATTCTCTGTCATGGAACCTTAGTGATGGTGATTGTGGTGGTCAGAATAATAGCCCCAAAAGGTATCCATGTCCTAATCGCCAGAACCTGGGCATATGGGACCTTCCTTGGCAGAATGGACTTGGAAGATGTGACCCACACTAAGGACCTTGAGATGGGGAGATGATGAGCTGCAGACCTTTTTTGGCTGTGGTCAGAGGGAGGGGGCTGCAGTAAAAGGGTCGGACGCAACCCTGCTGGCTTTGAACATGCACGGAGGGGCCTCTAGCAGCTGAACGAGGCCAGCCTGGAGCTTCCAGGAAGCAGTGCATCCCTGCTGACACCTTGATCTTAGCCCAGGGATTCCCATTTCGGACTTAGGATTTTACAGAACTGAGAAGCTAGCATTTGTGCTATCTTAAGCTCGGAAGTTTGTGGTTGTTGTTACGGCCGTGGTAGGGAATAGATGGACACAGGTGTGCTTTGTCTCGGGGGACTTTGGGGCCGACTTCTGGGTGAGCGCTGAACCGACAGGAGGAAGGTAGTGCCGTTGGAGAGCAGGATTCGGATCTCCGCACCTTGTTTGCGGTAACTGAATGACAGTGAGGCTCCTCCCGGGCAGGTGGGATCAGAGGACAGAGCACAGAGAACAGTTGGTTTCCTTGAGGTAAAGAGCATCTGAAAGAGAGACACAGAAAAATAACCGCATTGTAACAAACCAATCAGCAGTGATGATTGCACTTGGTGACTCCTGGCAGGAAGTGAAGTGAGTGCGCTGGTAAGAACAGTGTGTGTGGCTTTAGACCTCTCCTCTCGTGATAGAGGTCTTGCAGATGACAGTGGGGAGACAGCTAGACATGTAGCCAGTTCCCCACACACTGGACAGGCCACTCTCATGCGTGTGTCCAGCACCTCCCTCCTAGACTACGGCTTTGGAGGCAAGGGTTCTGTCGTATCCATCATTGTAGTGCTGCCGCCATGCGGACTAGGTGCACACATGCTCACTGATCCAGGGAGGGAACGAACATTCATGAGTGAATGAACACCAAGGAAGGTCTGCAGGACTTCTTTCGACCAGTGGAAAGGTCATTGCTTCTTTCCAGAACACTGTCCAAAAGATAGGTAGGTGACCAAGTTGAACCCGGCAAAATCGTAAAAAGAACTTTTAGAAACGAAACCACAGACTCATCTCACTAGTGTGTAATCAAGGACAACAGTGAAATGTCCCCCACCTTTTGTGGTCCATCACACTGATAAACATTCAAGATTGATTTCATCCAGCATCGGCATGAGGTGAAGGACAGTCTCTAATGTTATGTGCCAAGTATAATTGATATAGTTTCACTGGTTGACAGTTTGTCCGTACTTACCAGATGTCACACGTTACGTAGCTTTTGACCCAGGGCGTCTGTTTCTGGGTGTTGTTTCTGCACGTGTGTGATGCCAGCTTCAAGCACGTTCACAGCAATATTGTTTGCATGTCCACTCCCCGTGACCCCCCAGAGCTGGGGAACCCACAAGAACTACCCACCAGTAGTAGAATGGCTCTGTCTGCTGAGTGCTGTATGTTTCTGATAAGATAGAAGCACAGTACAGACACTGGCTTCTTGTATTTTCATCCTTAAGAAGAATTCTTTTCCTGTGAATATCTAATGTGAGAATTAATCAGGAACATTACGTATTTCCAAGTTCTGGGATAGGATGCCGATGAGCAAACGGCCTTTTCAAAGTAGTGAAGTGTGGATAGGATTGTCATGGGACATCAAAGTCAGGATGAGAAATTTAAATTTAATTCAGCTGCCGTTAGGGGTATATTACAAATCCTTGTCCTGTTATCTCCCTTGAGACAGTCACTTTTCTAAATACACGTTTTCCAGAAATAATATATGCATACATTTCCATATGGTAGCAGGGTAGGTTTTTCTGAGTGTGCATTCGTTACTAAATGCTTAGTTCTAAAAGTTGTTTTTCAGTTATCCAGAACCAGATGTTTGGTTCCCAAAATTATCTAAGTTACTGAGTGTAGGTACTGAGCATCAAATGTGTAAGTCCTTTTATATTCCTAACCTTGGCTGACATTCAGACTGAGTCCGCGATGAGATTTACAGGAGTTCTAGAGAAATAGGATAGAACACAATATGGGAGCATAATAAAAAAGCAAAACATGAAATAGAAGTGTCTGTGTGTTTATTGCTTTTAATTTTCTTAGTGGAAAGTGAAGGCTACAACTTGTTTAGGGTGGAGGTCCTACGGGATGGGAGCTCTTCGTTACACAGAAGCAAACCGGAAGTCATTCTGGGTGTCTTCAGGTAGTGTGATCGAGTGAATGGGCTGAAATTGCGTCTGTCCCGTAAAACTCCAGATTGGGAGCCGGCTTGTGCCCTGGGCTCCACACTTCTGGGCTAGGTGTGTCCACGCTGGCCTCCCTGCAGGTGGATGCCCGTGTGCCCTGTTTCCTGATAGGTCGCCAGGGTAACCTTTGCTGGGGCTCGTCAGGGAAGGCGCCCAGGGAGGGCGGGATCTCTCCCCGGGGTTGATGGCACAAACAGCGGTAGGAACCGGCGTGTGTCTGGAGGGGAAGGACAGACCTGCCGAGACAGATGGTTGGGAACAGAGAGGAACCCGAACCAGGGCCCTAACAGGAGAGCAGTGGCTCTGGAATCTGGTAGCAGCGAGCTGCCGCGGACTGACGAGAGGACGTGCTAAACCTGAGCCTTAGAGAGGGCAGCTGGTGTCGCTGTGCCCTTGGTAGCAAATGGGCAGAGCCGGGACCGGGACACAAAGCGCCTTTGTGGGAATTTGAAAGAGGCGCCAGCTCCCGTCCCGTGCAGCAGGGACTCGTGTGTCGGCAAGGGGAAGCTGAAGAAGTTGCCTCTGAGAGAACTACTGAAGCCGACGTCCCACCCCTGAGCGCAAGATGTGCCGACCAGAGGGCCGGCTGGATTTCGGCTCCTGCTGCCCCCTCGGCTGGGCACCCCTGGCAGCACAGGCGGCAGCGTCCTTCACGGTGGCCCCATCGCAAACTCCAGGCCTTGAATCCGAAAGCCAGGAAGGACATTTTTGCCTCTTGCAGTTTTGCCCAGAGTTCTTTAGGCTGCACGCGGTCTTCCTGTCCCCAGAGAGCGTGTCTTCTTTATGGAGCGACCTCCAGCCCAGGCCTCTGTGCATGCTTTCTCCCCGATGACACGTTTCCTCCTCCCTACCATTCTCCCGTGCCTGATACACAACCTTCTCCCGGGAGCCTGGCCACGGACAGGTGCCACCTGTTGCCTTTGGTGTGGACGCACTGCGTCCTTGATGGGTTTTGCGTATAGTGTGTGTTCATTTTGTCTTCTCGTGAGTAGGGATAGGAACATCCTTATTTGTATTGTCAACAGCATCATGCTTTAATATAGAAACGCTTAGTGTGTGTAGGAACTTTGAAGATGTGTCTCATGTTGTAAGTAGTGTGATACCTTCCGTTAATTGCTAATCTTTAAAAACCATGCTGAATTTCTCGACCAGTGATTTTCACGTTAATGTCGGCATCATTCAACGTTAACTGTGAGTGGCCTGGAGCACTGAGAGGATCGCAGTGGGCTGTGATTAGCACACCCTCGTGTGGGGGCAGCACATGGCCTCTGTTACGTTCCCACGCGTGCCGTCCATGTTCAAACGTGTACACGTGGACTTCCACACTGTGCGGGTACAGGGCGAGACTCGGGCTGCCCCCTCCCTTTCCCTAGTTTAGGATAAGCTTCATCTTTGGGCAGCCTTCCTGTCTGAAGTCATGGAGTGTTAGGTTTCAGCGGCTCTTTGAGAGATCGGTAGCAGATCGGGTAGGCCCAATTTTGAATAACTTCACAGATATCACCGGTATTGTCAGAAACGTGGCCTTCGTCATATGTCCTTAAATGTGTTTCTTAAGAAATGACATTAGGTTGCATCTGGTCTAGAGCAGTATGCCGTCCTGGGCTCAGAAAGTGGAACCTGTCCTCGGGCCTAGTTATCAGCAGTCGCACCCAGAGGGCGGGTGGGACACATTGTCAGGTTTGGGGGCGGGGGGGGGGGGGTGGGCAGAGCTAGAGCTGCAGAAATGTATTTTAAGTTTCCATGCCTTGTTTATCACTGAAGAAAACGGAAGAGTCTCTTTTTGTGATTTTTCAAAACTTTCCTTGTTCATAAAAATACTATTTGAGAAACAAGATTCCTAAGAAAAATTAAATGACTTATTTAACTTGATACTCTTTTACCAAAGATTTCTGGTAACTAACTAAAACAAATGAACATTGCATTAATTTTTAGCCTACAGTTTTTTTTTTGTTTATAACAGTCGTTTTTGTGGGGGGTATGTTTTAGGGCATCATTCAGAAGATAGTGGACAGTCACAAAGTAAAGCACGTGGCCTGCTATGGATTTCGTCTCAGTCACCTGCGGTCAGAGGAGGTTCACTGGCTCCATTTGGATATGGGTGTCTCCAATGTGAGGGAGAAGTATGAACTTGCACACCCACCAGAGGAGTGGAAGTAAGATCGCGTCCCTACTTTGGTGTGACTCACGCTTGATTTGTTTTGCACATTAAATCACACACGAGAGGGTGAATGTCTTTGCTTAATTTCCATACTGCTTGTAATCACGACTCCTGTCGAAATAAAACTGGCTGGTAATAATTAACCAGCGACCTCTCCCAGATCTCTGTTCAGTCTGTCTCTGTGGCACTGTGGACTTTGGGCTCTGTGGGGACGGCCTGGGGCCGGTCACGCTTCTCCCGTCCGGTCTGTTTTGGGTCAGCCCCGGCTCTGAGAACTCCGCCCCCTGTTCTTTTCCTTTCCGTCCTGTCCGCATCCTCTCGTGCAGCAGGACTTCGTGTGCACCTGATCACCTCACTGGTGGGCGGCACGGCTTGCTCCACGGGGCCCGGTAACCCACAAGCTCCCCCAAAAAGAGTGGGTGCACGGTTGATGTTCGTGACTCGGACGGACCTGAGCGAAACGGACGTGATTCAAAGTGAATTGAAGAGTTCTCTGTGTTCTCTCCTAGTAATTTTTTCCACTGTTACGCAAAGCAGCTTGTTAGTAGGAAATTGTACATGTAATACACTTTATTTGAGAGAAGTATAACTTGCAAAGATGGGCTCCTTCCACAGGCGCCTTCATTTTGTGGATGCTGCTGTGGGAGTAAAGGCGGTTATGGATCGGGGGGGGGTGGGGGAAGGGGGGGGGTTCGGTGCCGGTCACTTTCAGTCCGACAACCTGAGTTGTTTGGAGGAGACGTTTTAAACGAAAAACAAATATGTTTAGGTTAATAATCTCTAGTCGAAAAAAATCTCATCCTAGCTACAGTTTACCAAAGAAATATCCTTGTGTTTTCAGGTTTTTCAAATAGCCGGAACCGACCGAGCTAACAAGATAGCCCACGATAATGCAGTTTGGTGGGGTTACATCGATGGCTAGCAAAGATCTGACCTCCATTATTCAGCCAGTCAGTCCAATAAGTGTGTAAAAGCTACGAATACCTAAAAGTTAGTTACAAATCCCTGCAGGTATTTTTATTGAACATAATTCCGTTGCCTTCCTGTACCGACACGTCGGAGGCGTACTTCATCATCATGATGTCCCTAGTGCTCGGTCAGATGTTGTGTCGAATGCAAGCATCTGAATTGACAAGCTCTGTTTCTGTTCTTTTAAGCCAGTTTACTTGGCCTAATTTCAAGTAAAGTTGAGTGGGCACTACTCTGTTCCGTGGAGCCTGAACCCTCAAAGACTGGGCGAGGTAGAACTTCACCGAACGCAGTGAGTGCTGAACCTGATGCTGACGGGAGTGGCTGCCGCAGCCTGGCACCGGGCCCACGGTGTGCTCTTTATAGTCTGTACATTTGCAGTTCGTAAAATGTTTATTTCTCATAGCTCTCCACAGACCTTAGGAGGTAAAGAGATAGGTAACAGACTCGATTTGAGTTCCACCTGCAGAGAGAGCTCCGGATACAGCTTTGACTTGAATTTAGCTGACTTCCCAGTGCAGGCTTTTAAAGTGAACCCAGCCTTAACTGTAACCTTAACTCCCGAGTGGTAGCGAGGCCACTAAGATCGGTGAAGGTGCGTGGATGGCGGGGGGAGGAGAGGAGACTCGGAGATGGGTTGGAGGCACAGGTGATCCCTGTGGGTGTTTCGGGAGGGCCAGGCTTCCTGCCGCCTGTCGGTGCTCACGTCAGAGGAGGCAGGACTTAGGGCGTCAGTAAGGAACAGGAGCCTATTACGGAGAACCAAGTAGATTTGAAAGAGAACCAAACTCGAGTTCTGGAAACCACTGGGTGGTTAAAATAGCAAGTTAGATGTAGGTGAAAAATTGGTCAACAGAAACACGGATCTGCGAAAATTTGCCCAAAAGATAGCACGGGGAGATGAACAGGTAGAGAATATGAAAGGAAATGGCACGACACGAAAACTGAGGAGGCAGACCCATTTCTGACAGGGGCTCCAGGAGGAGATAGAAAGACTGAGGAGGAAGAAATACTCCCAAAGAGATTATGGCTGAGAATTTTCTGGAATTGGCAAATAACACGAGTCATCAGAACCAGGATTAATGCAAAACCCCAAACACGGTTAAAAAAATAGATCTACACTTTGGTGGATCATAGTCAAGTCGTGTACAAAGGAAAAAAAAGAGATGATGCTAAAGCAACAGGGACCCATTCACAGTTCTCTACAGCAGTGATCTGTGCAAAGTGGGGAGAAGAAGTCACCGGCAACCTGTATTTTTTGTCAGATTCGGTGACCATTCAAGAGCAGGATGGCAGTGATGCTTTCCGCAGAGACTATACCAGCAAAGGAACCTCCTATACATACACTCGGGAGAAGGGAAAATGGTCTCTGAAGGAGGGTTTCGGTTGGAAGAAGGAGAGCTAGAAAAAAAATCGGGTAGATACAGATAAGCATTGGCTCTGAAAACACGTAAAGTGGTAAAATCTGATTTTTTATATGAAAAAAGTAAAACCCGGATAGTCGAACCCATATGTCAGAAGAGAGGTGATCAGAATTAGGGCTCTGCCAGCCGGGTTTTAAAATTATATATAAAAATGTTAACAATAAAATTGTATATTAGGGCAACCATAAAACATTAGAAGTAGATTGTATAACGTAACAGGTAGGTGGGTGAGTAGGTATTGAGAAACTCCATAATCGAAAGGAGGCAAGAAAAGGGGAGGAAGAAAGACAGGAAAGTAGGGTGAAGGGAAATCACAGACTAGACTTCAGAAGGTCAAGTAGACTAGGAGTGAGTGGTCGGAACCTGTTAGGGTGTGATTACAAATACAGTCCAGCTCTCTGCTCTTTATGACACACCTAACACAGTGATATTCAAGACATTTTCATGTGACTTACGGAAAGAAACATTTTACCTTAAGATGCAGCACAAACACGTATGTGTGTCTCAGAATCACGTACATGTAGGTCTCCGTATGTGCTTCACAAAATCATACCCAACCTCACTAGTACGCCGAGGTCTCAGATTTTCATCCAGTGCCATTCTGTTCTCTTCAACCTCATTTAGGTGGATGGGTGGGTGGCTGGGTGGGTAGAAAAGAAAAGAAGAGAAGAGAAAAGAAAGGAATTTCCCTTCCTGCTAACTAGGTGGGAGAAGGGGGGCAGGGGGATTGGTATTGTTTTATTAATATCCTATGAAAAAAGTTTGAAGACAGAAAAGCATTAATAGGGATGTGGAGGGCAACTACATAATAATAAAAGGCTTGTTCTAGAAGAATCACTACAGAAACAGATGGGCCCCTGAAGATACTTCTCAGAATGTATAAAGCAAAAACATTCTGTCCTCTGGCCAGCATTTAAATTTTGGACTGCTCCAGTGACCTCTTTTCCTCTTCCTTCTCTCTGCAGACCTGCCTTTGGCATCAAATTCACACGTTAATAGGAGAGACACAGGGAACCCATAAACCAGTTATTGCCGTAGCCCAGGCAAAAATCCTAAAAGCAGGTGGCCTGGGGGAGTAGTGATGGAGGGAGAAGCGGTTGTAGGGCGATTTTTTTTTAAGGTAGAGCTTACGGGGTTTGCTCAAGAGTCTTTAAAAACACAAGCATCCAGTGGAGTGTGAAACTCACTCCTGCAGAAGCTTCCAGTAGCACCTCGTCACACCTGGAGCCAACTCCAGAGTTCCCGATCATCTCTCAGCCCCATCTCCTCTCGCTCTCGTTCCCTTCGTCCACTCAAGCGGCCGCACGTTTCAGTGTCGTCTCTTCCTCGCTGCCTGGTCGGGGTCTCATTGGATCCTCTCTGCCGCCAGCTTCCTGGCCTGCTGAATAGCACTGGCCTCGGCCCACCTTTCCTTTGTCTTGGAGAACTTTCCACTCGCTCTGCCCCAGCCCCACGGCTCCTGCTGGTTCTCGAATGAGACTTTGTGCTTCGTGTGACTCTGCTGAACGTGCTCCCCTGTCGTTTCCGTCACCGCGTGGGCCTCCCATCGTTCAGACCAGGGTCCGCTGTCCGCTCTCGGCCTGTGGTCTTCCCCGACTGTTCTGTCTTTAGGGCCTGCCCACCTGATGACCTTTCTCTCCCTCAGGGACTTTGTCTCACCCGCTGCTCTATTCCTAGTTTCTAGTTGGTCGTGCCTGGTATATAGGAGGCACCTCATAAACATTTTAAGTGAGAACGGAATTAGTGGTAGTGGAAATGTAAAATAAACCTAGAGGCAAAGCACTTTGATGGGACAGTAAGTTGTCTTCATCTAGGGATGAACAGTTGTAGATTGTGTGAATAACTGTGTTTTCACAGTAACACACATTGCTTATAATGTGGTGGACATTGTGCTAAGCACCTGGCTTACTTTACCCAAGTTCGTTCTTCCTATGATAGTCTTTTCAGGTGGGTACTCACCTTTTGCCATGTTACTGGTGAGACAGCTGTGGTTCAGAGAGGCTGAAAAAACTTCCTTGAGATCATACGGCAGAGTAGGCAATTGAGTCCGTGTGCTCAGCTCTTTCTTCTCTGCTCCTGTTAAGGTATGTAAGCACCAGAGACAGAACATTTTTGATCACATTTCCCCCTTGCTAGCAGGGACCTTCTCTCAGTTCGTAGGTGGCTTTGTGAGGACAGCTGCACTCCTGGCTTTAGTTCTGAAAAGTAAGACGTTCTTCGAATGAAAGTGCTAGGACTCCCCGGAATAATCGGGCGTCAGTTTCCATTCTCGGGAAGTTTTTGAACATCGATTTGTTTTCGTGCTATCTGCCATAGGATCTGTTCCTCCTGTTCAATAACCGTGAGACACAAGCTTGCTCACCCGGGTCCTGAGGTCTTTCGACACAAGCCAGCTTGTGGCACACTGTGTGGGTGTAGCTGTGTCAGGCAGGGGGACCTTCCAGTGGTGCCGTGGCTGGCCGCTGGGGACAGGAAGGGCTGGTTGGATAAGTGGCTGTCCTGGTGGGAAGAATAACCACAAAATAGATCCTGCCTCAAGCAATACACAGGGACCCACTGAAAATGGACCAGGTGAGAAAAAAGCTTAATGAAAAGTATGAAGGTACTGCTGGTCCTGGAGCAGGAAGATTTAATAACCCCAAAGACGTTCTCTGGAAAAGGAAAGAATAGCAGATTTAACTTCATTGAGATGAAGAGCCTCTGTGTATTAAAAGGTGTATTTGTAAAAGTGCAGAAGCAAGTTGCAGCTGAGAGGAGATATTTGTCACATTTGTAATTTACAAAGGATGATGCTCTTCTGATTAGTATGAGAGTTGCAGGCAACTCAGTCCACGGACAAGGGACATGAAGGCGTTGTCATAAAGGGGAAAACAAGTTTGGCCGGTAATCGGGGGGGGGGGGGGGGATGGCGATCAGGGGGGTGGGGACCTAGCCCACAAGATCCACACTGGTTGGCAGAAAGTGAGTTGTGGGCAGCGTCAGTAGCGGGAGAGGTGGTGGCTCCAACAGGGTGTTTGCCTGCGCTGCTGGTGAGAGAAGGTAAACGGGTAAATCCGTTTGGGCCGCAGCTGGAAGACGGGCAGCACACACTCTGCAGGGCTGCAGTTCCCCTGCAGATTTTGTCCCCGAGAGACTCCAGGTTTCCGTGCTGGGCCGCAGACGTAGGATGTCACGCAGGTCAAAATGAATGAACTGTAGGGACGTGTAGCCGTGTGGGTGAATCTTAGCCACGTAGCCTCATGTGGCAGAGTCGAGTCTCCCATGACACTGTTGTGAGTGCACTAAGTGCCACTGAACTGTACGCGTTAAAAAGGTTAATTTTTTTGTAATGTGAATTTTACCTCAATTAAAAAAAAAGTAAGTCCCAGAAAATGACATAACAGCCTGATAAGCTTTTGTAATGTGAAAAGAAAAGAAAACCCTAAAGGAATATCGTCGGGGATCTCATCGGTTGGGTAAGATAAAGGACCAGAGGGCAATAGTGCAGAGCCTCCCCGAGGGGAGTGTCCTGCCCCCCTCCCCCCGGTCTCCCGAAGGCCCCATCGGGACTCGTGCTGACCCGTCGGGTTCTGAGGCAGGGTTTGAAAAGTCAGCCCCTTAGAAGACTCGGGTTCCTACCTGCCTTGCTTCCTGCCCAGTCTGTCCAGGAGGAAGCAGGAGCTGGCTCCCCTGTCCCTAGGAGGCCTGGAGGTCTCTGTTGCTGGAGGTCGCAGTGGAGCAGGTAGTATTTGTTAGGATCTGGAGTCCGCCAAAAAACGCTTCCGTGGCAATGTCGTACTAGCATATACTGCGGCAAACGGTGTCCTGCAGTTTTGAGAGATTTCAGCTTGAAAGTTTTGTTCCTAGATCATTCTGGTTAATCACATTTTGGTAACTAAACTTCACTTATCTGGAGCCACCTATGTAGGGTGGCTGTTGGGCATCCGAGTGGGCTAAGCGGATATAAATAGCCTGTCAGGGCACCGGGGGGGGGGGGGTGTGTGGAACGGCCCAATCCTTCTGATGTTGAACCCAAGTCTAAGAGACGGCCCTCTTGGTATTTGGGGCTTTGTCAAGTGAGTGAGGAGGAACATTCTCGTCATTGTTAGTGAGCCGCGGTTGCTGCCCTCCTGCTTAGCAGCCTGCTTAGCGCTGCCCTGTTCGCTGCCGCGCAAGCCCCTCACTCTGCGGGAGAGAGGAGAGGCGTCATTTTCCAAAGAAGACCAATGAAAATGAATAATGATAGTTTAGGAAGCTTTAGATTGTATTTGGTAGTTTTCTATGTTGTCTTGAAATGACACCGCCCCTGCATACGCCTTCTTTTAAGAAGCCAGTCTTTTGTTGTAATCCTGCATTCAGCAAGAGTTCTTAGGAGGGTTTAAAGCAGAAAGACATTAAGTAGAGGAGCACTCTGACAGGTTTGGAAGTGACACCTTTAAAACACGGATGCACTTCCAATTTGCTGCTCTGTTAATTAGACACTTACCGGATGCTTCTGCACCGAACACAGGCAGCTGGAAGATAGTTTCCAGTGGGTCTGCGGCTGCCGGCTGACACTGGCCAGGCTGCTTGGAGAGAGGTTCTGGTGGGTTATCACCGTGGTTCCGGAACAGTTAGTCTGCGCCTGTGGAATTTCTTTTATTCTCCATACGTATCCAAAGTTGCAAGAATAGTTAAGGCCTGTGTGCCTTCACCTAGCTTCCCTAAATGTTGGAACTTTCGTGACCATAGTACAGCAGTTGGCACTGAAGCCAGAAAATAAACATTGATAGAGTCTTACTTAACTAATCTACACATGTCACTCAAATTTCACGGTTGTCCCACATAACATCCCTTTTCTGGTCCAGGAACCACTTTGCTGTTCTGACTCCTCGAGTCTCCTCTAATCTGGGACAGTTCCTCAGTCTCTCTATGTCCTTCCTGACCCTGACACTTTTGAAGAATCCTGGCTGGTTATTTGTACCGTGTCCTTCAATTGAGGTTCATCTAGGGCTTTTTTCATGGTTATATTGAGGTTATGTGTTTTGGGCCAGAATTCTAAGCTTTTGTACCCGTCTCACTGCATCCTGTCAGCATGTGACTCCTTTTTACAGGTGCTTTTAACTGGGATCGTTTGGTTTAAGGTGGTGGCCAGGTTTCCCCACTGTAAAGTTGCTGTTTTTTCCTCTGAAATTAAGAAATACTCTTCTGGGGAGATAGATTGAGACTCTGCGGATACTGTTTCTCATTGTACTTTTACCCTGTATTCTCAATATCGTTGATGATTCTTTCTCACAGCTATTACTGCTATAATTTTTGTCTAAGGATGAATTTCTATTCCTGTACTTCCTTTGAGAATTTTTTTAAGCATTGTTTTTAATGTTCATTTATTTTTGAGAGAGAGAGAGAGAGAGAGAGAGAGAGAGAGAGCGAGCGCACAAGTGGAAGAGGGGAGGGAGAGAGGGAGACCCAGAATCCGAAGCAGGCTCCAGGCTCTGAGCTGTCAGCACAGAGCCCGATGCGGGGCTCAAACTTGTCAATTGCAAGATCATGACCTGAGCCAAAGTCAGACGCTCAACCGACTGAGCCACCCAGGTGCCCCCGCTTTGAGGATTTTTAAATTGGAAGTGTGTTGTAAGAAAGAGCTTACGATATCTGTGTTGTTTCTGGAAATTGTACTTTGTGTCACTACACACAGACAGGCTAACCTTTCTCGGTATCAAGCTTAACAGATTCTTTCTCCAAACACTTCCCACTCCTCCTCACCGTTACTTGGTTAGCTTGTGGGTATCTTGGTGCTCATTGTTGGTGGTAAGACTGAGGGGAGGTTAGTGTCAGTGGCCTTCATAGGAAATTATTACTTAGGAGAGGCGGAAAAAAGATGATTTTATTTGGGGCGTGTTATATTTAGCTGCTCTTCGGAAGTCCATGGAGTGGCGTATAGCAGAATAATGGAGAGGCGTCTCGGGATGCAGCCAGTCTCAGAGTAGTGGCAGTCGGGAAAGAGGTGAGTTTCACAGAAGAGATGGGAGTAGGGATGTTGGAACTCGTGGGCCAGTCGGCTGTGGGTGTTGGGCCCTGTGGTTTAAGGACAGAGGCGGAGTGAAGGGATGCCATTACATCAGGAGACCTCGGGCAGTCTCAGCAGGGCCGTGGGGCAGGTGTGCCGGCCTGCGCGTGGTCAGGGCCGTGGGGCGGGTATGCCGGGCTGCACGTAGTCAGGACCTTGGGCTAGGTGTGCTGGGCCGCGCATCGTCAGGGCCGTGGGGCGGGTGTGCTGGGTGGGCGCAGTAAAGCAGTGGTCAGAATCCGCTTGGCGACCTGATGAGCTTGCTGGCCTCGACAGAGTAAGAGCAGTGGGCGTCTCTCTGGTTTCAGAGCCGCCAGTGCCTTCTAGCAGTTTCGTTCTGCTTTGGGGCATTCCTGCATGGACTGCTATAGAGGGATCCCCGTCTGCTTCTTCATAGCCCTGGGACCTCGGCCCGTTACCCGAGTCCCTGAAACTCTTTCCCCACCGGTGAAAACAGAAGGCCCTTCCTTTTCAGCCACAGTGCTGCACTCGCCTCCGGGCCTCCTGCTTCTTCCCCCCGGGTCCCCTGGCCGGTCCTACACACTGTCGCCTGCCTGGTCAGAGAAATAGATGTCCTGTGACTCAACTGCTGTGCTCACAGTGCTCCGAGCCCCACAAGCACGCCGTGCAGGGTCCTCCGTGATCTGCCACCTCCCGGTCCTGCCCTTCTACTCACGGCTTGCGCCCAGCGGGCCCAGCTGCGTCTGCCTTCCCACACATCCTCCAGCCTCAGGGCCTTCGTGCACCCCCTTCCATCATATTAGAACTCCTGTCCCTGCACGTGATTGCATGACTCCCTTCCTCCCTTCAGATCTTCATTAAGATGTCTTTGAATCTGAGTGTCCTTTGCTGGTCACCCTTTGCAAAATAATACTTTATCACATGTCATTCCCCTCACCGTGCCTATTTGTCTGTGTCACTTTTACTGCCATCTTGTAGATACCTGTGTATTTGCTGTATGAATTTGAGCATATATTGCATATAAACTTTCTGAGGGCTGGTGAGGACACCGAGGTGTGGGAGGGCCACGGCGGTCGGCGGTGGGCCACGGAGCCAGACGCCCAGCCCAGGCAGCCCCAGCGCAGGGCCCACGTTCTCTCTGCTCCTCTCAGGGCTGGTGCTGACTGAAAGAAGCCCGTGGGTCAAATGCTTATCGCAATTTCTGTCAGATCCTGAGTGGCCCTTGTCCGTTGAGGCATCGTCAGCATCAGCATCGGGATGCTGGACGTTAACAGCATGAACGTGCAGCCAGGCTGCCCAGCGTTTGACCTGGGATCCGTTTCTTCTCTGTTAGAATGGGAGGCACTAACAGCAGAAGCCTCCGGTGTCCTGTTTGAGTCCGAGCGCACTGGCTCGGAGCCCGTTGCTTCCTCTCACGGAGCGTCACCTGCCTAGATCATGACACTTCTGTTCTCCGACTGTCGTGTGCATTAAGAGAAATGGCACATGTAAAGCACCTGCTGGGTCCCAAGTTAAAAATAAATGGAATCTATTGCGTTTCCACAAACAGTTGCCCCTTGTAGAATATCTGCAGTAAATGATTGACCTCTTTCCGAGAGTAGAAGTCAACGTGAACCTGATCGTTTGGCGATTGTGTATTTTAATAAGATGGACACTTAAAACTTTTAGCAGAACTTGTGTATGTGTATCATGCATTTTTTCCACCCTTAACTGAACCAAAAACATTGTATTGATTACTTTGTGTGTTTTCCTTGTGAGCCTGTTACATTTTTTAAAGATCGATTGCTAAAACTTTAGGGAAAAAAACCCAGATCTTTCTATAACCTTTGGGTAGGCAAATACCTTATAAACAAAACACTTAAAGAATTTACTAAAAAGGAAAAGAATAAATAGGGCTGCATAAAAATTATGAACTTTGTTCCTCAAAAGATGCATTAAAATGAAAATATTTTAAAAATAATTTTTAGGTGCGCCTGGGTGGCTCAGTCGGTTAAGCGTTGACTCTTGATTTTGGCTCAGGTCATGATCTCATGGTTCCTGAGATCAGGCCCCACCCACGTTGGGCTCTGCACCGATGGCACGGATCCTGCTTGGGATTCTCTCTCTCTCTTTCTCTCTCTCTCCCTCCCTCACATCCTCCCCCCTCTCTCTTTGCCCGTCCCCTGCGTGCATGCTTTCTCAAAATAAATAAATAAATAAATATTAAAAAGGTAATTTTTAAAAGATAACCGTCAGGAGAGTGAAAGGCAGCTGCGGAGTGGCAGAACATACTGGGCGGTCTAACAGTGGTCTCCCACTCTGAATACCTGAAGAATGCCCACAGGTCAGCTGGGGGTCGGGGAGGGGAGGCCCACAACCCTTTAGACAAAACAGACGTTTCACAAAAGGTCTCCAGAATGGCCCATCATCAGATGAGAGTGTGCCCCATCTCATCATCCATCGGGATGTGCCAGTCCGGTCCACACAGTACCTCCCTCCCGCAGTGTCCCGGACTAAAATGCAGGTACCAGGCAGAGGTGAGGGTGTGGGGAAACAGAGTGCCCCATGCTGCTGGTAGGACGGTGTGGCTTCTTCAGCTCCCTGACGGGCGGCATCTGTGGATACAGATGTGTGTGTGTTGTGATCGAGGGACTCTGCTCCTGGTCCCCCCCCCCCCCCCCCGCCCTTTCCCAGCAGAGGTGTGTCCCTATGTTCACCAGAAGACACGAGTGAGAGAGCATTCTGGTGAAGTTCGTTTGTTTCGACCATTCTTGAAGCTTGGCTTCCTGAGCGACTAAATCATTTTATGTTTAATTTTTTTTAATGTTTATTTATTATTGAGAGAGAGAGAGAGACAGGGCATGAATGGGGGAGGGGCAGAGAGAGAGGGAGACACAGAATCTGAAGCAGGCTCCAGGCTCTGAGCTGTCAGCACAGAGCCTGACGTGGGGCTCAAACTCATGAACTGCGAGATCATGACCTGGGTTGAAGTCGGATGCTTAACCGACTGAGCCACCCAGGTGCCCCATCATTTTATGTTTAGAGGAGGAAAAAAAAAGAGTGTTTATAGCCGTTTCCTCATCAGGGCCACAAAGTAGTAATAACTCTGATGGCCTTTCGCGGTGATATGGGCTGTCACACAGGGCAGCCGTGACCGACCTTCAGCTGCTAGCTGGGCTCCACATCGCAAGCATTTGCCGCGAGTGAGAAAAAACCAGACATAGAAGAATGCATTCTGTGTGAGTCCGTGCACATCAGGGCAGCCGTCGAGGGGAGGTGTGAGGGGGTGCTGCCCGGCCCAGTGGGGGACAGTGACTGCTGGCCCTGTGCCTTCTGGATGTCTTTTCTGTCCTGTCTCCTTGCGGGATCACTGAGCTTCAGACAACAGACGTGCATGTTCTTGTGCTGAAAGGTTTAAAACCGTATGCTTAAAAACTGTGATTGTTTTTTACCTTATTTTAAAAATAATACTTCGAGTAATTGGTTATGTCATACTCACAATAATTCTGTAATTACAGACTACGAGTTGAGAAAATTACTTCTTTCTAATTGTTCTATTTTCTGAATTGTTTTTTAGATATGAATTGAGAATTCGTTATTTGCCAAAAGGATTTCTAAACCAGTTTACTGAAGACAAGCCAACTCTGAATTTCTTCTATCAACAGGTATAGGAGGGTACTTTAATACACCTTTTTCTTTGTTTCTTTGAATCCTACGTACTACATGGTTTTATCTTAGAATTAGATTAAACCTAATGTTCGGGAAAATAATAAATTTGGCACAGTATGGCAGTGAGAGTCTTTTAACCAGTGGGAAATTTTGAATTTTTGACACTTTGTGAATTCTTGTATGCTTAGGCAAGTCTTAAAAGAGACTTCTTTTATGTGGAGACTGTAAGTCCTAAGTGACTCAACCACTGGCTTGTCTTTGATTCAAGTATAATGGTCATGCCTGAATATCAACAGATTTGTCGGGTACAGAATTTATTGTCAGAGCCAGCTACATTGACATAATCTCAAGAACAACTTGTACAGTAAAGCCAGAATGGACTTTTTTTTACATTGAGTAACTTGCTTTTTACCCCTTAAAACATTAGGCAATAAATACCTGTGGCATAAATGAACCAACACAATTTTATGACCAAATACTTGTTAGTTTTAGTGATGAGCATGGGGGGAAAAATGGTCTGAATAATATCCCAACATTTGCACACCATTTTGCAGGTAAATGCACTTGGTAATGTTTTGTTTTAATAAAAATATGTATTAAATGTCTGCTGTGGGTCAAGAACACAGATGAAATAAGTGAATTGCACATTAAATTTGATTGAAGGTGCAGTGGGTGAGGATCTCCTGTACACGGTACTTTACGTTCAGTCCTCTACTGTTGGTGGTCATGGGCCACGTGGTCATACACAGGAGGGTCTGCTGACCCAGTGGGTGGAGTCCAGGGGGTCTGGAAAGTGTCACCGAGTCCCCAGCTTTGTAGATGAGGAAGAGCTGTACTTTAGGAAACCTGGTGCAAAGCTGAGCTGAGAAGTTCTGAGAAGTGGGTGAGGGAGATACAGCCCACATCATAAAAAGGGAAGGTTCTAGGTTTCCTCCTGCAGCATAAAGGGAGCTATTTAAAGAATTTAAGTAGTGAGTGGCTTGACGAGAAGTTTCGTTGTTAAATAAGATCACACTGATGTGATGGCGGCATCCGTCGTGCATTGGATGGGTCTTAAGGCTGCAAGCAAGTTAGGAGGCTGTTCACCCATTTGGGCAAGAAACGGGGGAGAGAAAGGTCTGACTGTGGGTGTAGGCAACTTCAGTGGATGGATTTGATAGGACCGGGAGGCTGATGCAAATGGAGCATGAAAGTAAAGAAGAAAGAGGTTGATTGTGTCCGTCCAGATGCCTGGTGTCAGGAAAGAGGCAAGGTTCAGTTACATTCAGAAGTAAGGTGGTAGGACAGTAGGTTGATGTACTTCCCAATGTGAGAAAACCGGGTGTTCCCCCTTCTCGGATCTAGGCCGTGAGAACAGGAGGCTGAGGTCGCTGTTTCTCGGTATTGGGTCTGTTTTCCTGTCTGTGGGGTGGAAGTGCCATTGGAAATGGCCAGTGAAATGCCAGTGGGAATGTGGGGTACCAGACTTGACGGGAGCCTGGGAAGGTTTACCACGATACGGAGATGCACGGGAAGAGGGCGTTTGCGTTTGGCGAAAAGGAAAGAGCGAAGCCCTCTTTAGATTCCGCCTGAGACGGCTGGAGGCCCGTTTGTACTGCAGGAATGATTTCTAGCTTACAAACCGCTCCTCGTCTGTGTTTCCACAGCTCACGCTTAGCAATCTGCTGAGCTTTGAGTCGAAGTGAAGGAGGTGACAGGAGAGCTTAGTTAACTGATAGGTTTGCATCGTGTGTTTCTCTCTTGTAGATGCTATTTATCACCGTTGGCATAATTTCCTTGAAAAAACCCACCCCCGAGGAAATCTGTGACTACTTCAGTGACACGGATTTCTGGAATTCATCAAACAGGCCTCATTAGCTCACGGCCACTACAGGCCGACCTCGCAGTTGGTGGCGTTCTTGTTCCTTCCACACTACTGCTGGGTGTCCTAGTTGTTCCCCGTAGGAGGCCTTGCTTGTATCTCTGATTAAAAGCACTTCACATGCTGGTGTGGCCCCAGTTTTCTCTTACTCATAGGACGTGTCTCGCAGCGGCCTGCATTGTTCGGTTGAACGGCCTTTATGAAAAAACCCCGGAGGGAGTGAGCGTGCACGCGGTAGTGGCCCACTGTGCGTTTAACGGCTCCGTGAGTCTCCGCGTGCTTACCTGTCTCACCTGCTCAAATACCGATGAAGTGAGGTAGGATTGTCTGCCACACAAGTGTCCAGGCATGGTTTGAGTTGCAGTCCACAGGCGGCACCAGACCTCTGAGCGCTTGGCATCTACCGTTTACCTGTCACGACGCGAGTGGGGCTGCACGTTCCGGGATGGCGCGTGTCTCTCTTGCTTTCCTGTGTGCGCTCCACATGAGCTCCCGGCCCCTTCACCCCCCGCTCTGCTTTCTCCTGTTCCTACACTTTCTCTTCTTCAGCCTGCCCTCTTTTTAACCTTTTACACTTAGTTATACAGTTTTAGACAGTCCCGAAAATATTCTAAAGCATCACTTAAAGTATCTCTACCCTAATAATTACTTTCATTTCGCATATAATTTTGTAATATTCTCCCAAGTACCTGTATTTTAAAAGAAATACAAGTGTAGCTGTGATCCCACCTCTTCCCCGTGTCGATGGCTCATCCAAGCCGGTGTCTTCAGGCCTAAGTGACAGGAAACAGAGGGAGGTAAAGGTGGCATCAGACTACAGGGGAGGAGGACAGAGGGGCGGAGGAGAATGCTGTTAGTTGTCACAGCTCCTGATCGGCAGGTACGGGAGGGGCCACGAGCATGGCCCTGAACTTCCGGTTGGGATGTGGCACCGCTGGCGGTTTTGTAAGTAAAAACAGTCGAATATTGGCAATTTGATATTCAAACTAATAATTCTCCTTCCAGGGGCTTATTCTAAAGAGGTGAGATTCACACACGTGTAGGTACAGGACGCTCCTTGGAGCGTGGCAGTAACAAGACGGAAAGTGGAACCGTGGCAGAGGTCTGTCGGGAAAAGCTTGGTTAATACATTCCTCCGGGTTTCAAATGTTCGCATCCACCCTGAGGAGGGAAGCACAGCTCTGCTCACGGAGGGGGAGGCTCGCCTGTAAAGTGCTGGCGCGTAGCACAGGCTGTGCGTAAAATGGGTAAAACGTAATGTTATCCACTTATGGGAAAAATGGATGTATTTGTACTTCCGTTTGTTTTGGAAATAGTATGATTTTTGCCCTGCTGCTTCAGTAAGTACTTGTCTATTCATTTGACTTCTTGTGGTCACTTCGAGTGCGGCATCTGTCCTGTTGCGGGTGTGGACATTCCGGGGCTGTTCCAGGTAATCCGCGTGTTCTCCTGCGTGGGCAGCACCCACCTTGGGAGCAGCCTTCGTTCCGCTGTTGCAAAATCAGTTAGGAATTCAGAACGTTCTCCTGCTTAATCGTGCACGCGCCTGCACACACACAGTGAATACAGTTTTGGCCCTTCAGCTATTTATAGCCAAGGTCTATTCAACTGAGAATGGAATTGAAATATTTTGTAAGAACTTGAGTGTGGAAATTGTCACTGAGTTCTGAGATAAATTATCTTATACAGGCCTCAGAGCCAAATGACACCCATTCTGTAATTTCTAAAATCTTTAATACTTGATTCAAATAAATAAGATGCATACATATGTGCATACTTATATTTTCACTGAGTTCCAAGCTAAATGAGTCCATTTTAAGGACCCATTTAAGGGGTTCAGAATTTGATAACATTGATTTTTTTTTTAATTTTTAAAAATGTTTGTTTGTTTTTGAGAGAGAGAGAGAGAGGGAGGGAGTGAGGGAGGGGAAGAGAGAGGGAGACAGAGAATTGAAAGCAGGCTCCAGGCTCTGAGATGTCAGCACAGAGCCTGACACAGGCCTTGAACTCATGAACTGTGAGATCATGACTTGATCACTGAAGTTGGATGCTCAACCAACTGAGCCATCCAGGCGCCCTGATTCTTTCTTTTTTTTTTTTAAATGTTTGTTTATTTTGAGAGAGAGTGTGAGCAGGGGAGGGACAGAGAGAAGGGGAGAGAGAATCCCCAGCAGGCTCCACGCTCAGTGCAGAGCCCAGCGTGGGGCTCGATCTCACGAACCGCAAGATCATGACCTGAGTTGAAATCAAGTGTAAGATGCTCAACCGACTGAGCCCCCCCAGGTGCCCCGATTCTTTTTAATTGTTTAGCTCGGTAACATCTGATACATGTATCCTTTGTAAGTTGTGATGCTTAGTAAAAAAAATGAGTACCTGTGATCCTACTCCCCAAGAGAAGAGAGCACAGCTGATGTTTCCCGGTCTGTGTCCCTGTCACATCCCCCCATCCCTGCCCCTCTACTCCATGCAGGTAACTGTGGTCCTGGGTGTCCATTGTCCTTTGGCTTGCTTTTCTTTGCTGGTTGTGACACTGTACAGTGTGTGTGTGTGTGTGTGTGTGTGTGTGTGTGTGTGTGTGTGTGTGGTTCCGGCCTAGGGTAACAGCTGACCTGACATCTCCCTGCCCCCTCTGCATCCCAGCATCGGCTGGACCAGGACTTTGGTTTGCTTTTGTTTGTTTGTCACCCAGCCATAGAAGCCTTCCAGAAGATGTTTAAAAAATGTTTTATTCAGCATTTTTAGTTGTTTTCAGTGAGCAGACTGTTCGAAACATTTGGTCCACTGTCTTGGTAGAAATATATATGATCATAAGGCGATTTAAAAATGTATTCCATTTGGTTCATTTCTCAAATAATTCTGAATTGTGGTTGGAGGGTTCATTTGATACTAGTTGTCTAGTCGTTCAGACTCTGTTTAGACTTGTTTCATCACCCGGCACAGGCTGAGATTTTGTCAAGATTCCAGTTTTGCTTGGGGAGAATGCATGGGATTGTTGAGCACCGAGTGTGATGAAAACCCATGAATTCAAGGTTGTTAACAGTGTCGTTCAGACCTCCTGTGTGGCTCATAGTCTTTTTCTTGCTTGAACAGATGTGTTGCTGGGTACAGGGCAGGGCAGGAAGTGCTCTCTCACAGAGCTTTGGTGTTTATTACTGCTGTTGAGAGGTTGACTCTCATCCTGTCTTTCTTTGAATGTGATCTGTCCTTTCTCTCTGGGCAGCTTTGAGACCTTTTCTCTGTCTTCTGTGTTTCGCAGTTCTATCACAGACTAGGTGTGGATTTCCAGTCATTTTTTTCCTGCTTGATCTGTGATGTGCACCCTCTACCTGTGGGCTCGTGTCTTTTTATCCGTTCTTGAAATGCGTTTTGATAACCACTCAGACCTTGCCTTTTCTCCCTTCTTTATTACTCCGCCTGCGTTCTCCCTGCGGGACTATGTTAGAACCTCTCAGGCTACACTCCCTGTGCAGCCCTTCCTTCTCCCGTTTCGGCTCTTTGCCCCCCGGGAATCTGAGATTCGGATCAATCTGTCAGAACACCAGCTCTTCTCCCCCGCAAACACTTGGATGTGTAATGCATTTGCTGAGTTTTTATTGAAGTTTTGTGTCCCTTCCCCCGTAAGAAAATCTGCCAGGCCATCTACTATGGCCCTTACTATTTTCTGATTTTTCTGCCTTTTCTTTCTTTTTTATTTCATGTAGAGTTAATGTCTCTTCTGAATCTGAGATTCTTGGGCTTTGCATCTGTTCTGTCGGTGGTGGCTTACACTGACTCTTACTCAGTGATACGTTTCCTTGTGTGTTTGTTATGAGCTATTATTTTGCTGAATTTCCCATGTGGGAATCTGTGGGATTTAGCTTGGGGATTAGTGAACACTTCTGAGTGTTACCTGTTGTTATTTCTATTGTAGAAGAATAAGTATTTTTATTATTTTGGCTCTTTTATCAAGGTAGATACAAAAGTATTATGTTCAATTCCTCTCTACCACCATTTCAATTCCATGAAAGAGAGAACACTTAGAACAATCTATTTTAATTTAATTTAACTCCTTATTTTGAAATTCCATCTATGCCCAACTGTTCTTTATACCCCTTATTTTGCATGGTGTCATGAAGGAAGCATGTCGGTGGACTGTGCTGAGTGTTGGGTTACTAGTCGGGGATTATTTTGCAGATGCCGTTTTGTTTAAAGATGTAAACGTGACTACCACCCTGAGGTACTACAAGTGATTCACTTAAGTGTTTTTGACCTATTTTAGAATATTTTGAAAGCTATTAATCAGCACACTCTAAAAATAAACTAGAATCTTGTTATAACCCTATTCACTGTAGAGCAGAAGTTTATGAAAGTAAGTTTTGATGCGAAAGCTAACGTCTCATTATAAACCAAGGGAGGTGTGTCTTACCCTGATACAAATTTGTCCTTTGCCATATAACGTTTTATTCTTTATCACTCTGAAATTTCATTTGTTAAAAGTGTATTTGATTGGCACCCTTTTGCAAATAGTAGTGGCCATTAGGTGAAAGAACCATGTCCATGTTTAGTCAAGAAATTGTCATATTGACTAAATCTGTATTGATGCAGAACTTGTATAGAAATCGTTTGGCACTGGTGAAATTTTCAGTGCTTAAGATGCATCGGTCAGACATGGGGCTGTCATTTTTTTCTCTTAAAGATAGCTTAAGATTAAAACGAGTACAGGGGTGCCTGGGTGGTTCAGTCGGTTGAGCATCTGGCTTCAGCTCAGGTCACGATCTCATGGCTCATGAGTTCGAGCCCCGCATCGGGCTCTGTGCTGACAGCTCAGAGCCTGGAGCCTGCTTCGGATTCTGTGTGTCCCTCTCTCTCTGCCCCTAACCCACTTGCATTCTGTCTCTGTCTCTCTCAAAAATAAATAAACATTAAAAAAAAAAAAAAAACGAGTATAGTTAACCCTTGAACAAGGCAGAGGTGAGGGGTGCTGACCCCCTGCACAGTCGTAAATGCATGTACAACTTCTGACTCCCCCATAACTTAACTATTAGTAGCCTAGTGTTGATCAGAATGAAGCCTTTACAGATAATAGAAACAGTTAATGTGTATAGTGTACATTCTATTTGTATTATATACGATGTTCTTACAGAAAAGTAAGCTAAGTTAGAGACAAAAAGTGATATTCAGGAAATAAGGGAAAATATATTTACAGTACTTACTGTATTTACCCAAAAATCCACACGTAGGTGGATCTGTGTGGTTCAAACACGTGTTCCTGTGTCAACTGTATATCCATCCATTTTGTCCTAAAAACACTGTGACATGATGGTGACTTCTGTGGCAAAAGGAGCACCAGCAGGAACCTGAGAGAAGATCCAAAGGGCAGGACTGTAACTGAACTCCATGGCACAGAGTCTGGACTTGGCTGTGGAGACACGTGAGGCTCCAGGGTGTACGGCTTCCTGTTGATCAGCCTGCCTGTTCCTTGTACTCCCATTTTGTTTTTACTACTTCTTATTCAGATAATTGTGTTATCACAAACTAATTTCTCTATCTGTATTTTCTTGGCTGTAAAGCTTTCTGTAAGTTAAACGTCTTGAGAGAGCAGCTCCAAGAGGGAGATTCTAGTTTAATACCTGACATTTTCAACTCAAGAATGATCAGCTGTCCTTTTCCAGAAAGAAGGCAAAATAAATGTAACTCTAACGTGAGTTATTAGACGGTATATTTTCTGTACTTATTTAATAGATTTAGTAATGTACATTCCTCCCTTCTTTGTCCACTCCCATATGTTTTTATTGACTTAAGAACCACTCATGTTATTGAGGGCGTAGGTAAACCTGCATATTTATACTGGTCAGCCCACATTTCTTGATCACCCTTCTGTATGAAAGACTTCAGAAGTGTGAGGGCACTGGAAATTTGCCTTCAGTCCACCGTGGGGCCTTTGACAGACCTCACATTGGTAGCAAGACCCCGGTCGTGGAGTCCCCAAAACGACCCTCAAGCTCAGTCACTCGCTAGGACGGTGTCCAGAACTTGGGTTGTTTGAAAAAACTCACGGCTATAAATATGGTTCTTGCCACAGAAGGAAGTCCAAATGCACCCTATCTCTTGAAGCAGGAAATTGACATTGTCATGTACACAGATTAATTTAAAAAGCCAAACACCAGTTTTCAGGGGTCTTTTCTTTGAAGACTCTTGCGGCTGTGCTGGACTTGAGATCAGCACGACAGTGGTCAGGAGAAGCAGGCGGTATGCGGGAAGCCGCTACATAGGCCCCTGCAGGCAACAGGCTGACGGGGTGGGGCTGTGTTCCCCACCTGCCCCTGGTCTCCTTCCCTGTGACAGAGCTCAGAGACGGTGTGTGCACACACTGAAGCCTGACTTATAGGGGTTGGCGGGTCTGGTGTGTGAATCCTCACTCTTAGAACACTTGCTGTGTGACCTTGGGTAAATTAAGTTTTCTGACCTTTATGTGTAAAATGGGACTATTGACCTTGAAGAGTTACCATAAAGATTGTAAGTGACATGTGATGGGTGCCTGGGTGGCTCAGTCGGTTAAGCATCTGACTCTTGGTTTCAGCTCAGGTCACAATCTTACAGTTCGTGGGTTCGAGCCCTGTGTTGGGCTCTGTGCTGACGGTGCGGAGCCTGCTTGGGATTATCTCTCTCCCTCTTTCTCCTTCTTTCTCTGCCCCTCCCTTGAGTGCACGCGTGCTCTCTCTGTCTCTCTCAAATTAAATAAACATTAAAAAAAAAAACAAGAAGAAATGTGTGGAGCACCTGGCTCAGTACCTGGGCCCTGGTGAGTGTCCCTCAAATCATAGGGAGCTCTGCTGTTACCACCTTTCTTGTTAGGCTTGTGCTGAGACTTCACCCGGGGCGATGGTGGTGCCCCACTCAGGATGATGCTACCACAAGGGTGTCGTAAGGCATCACACAGAAGGCGGCCTGCCAGCGTGCTCCGTGCATTTACTGGAAGCAAGTTTGTACTCATACGCACACCTACATGCTCAGTAAAGGACATCCGTATCACAAATGAAAGCAATGAATTCCGCTGGGAGTTAGTAGGAGGTGAAAGGTAGTTAGGAAATGTCTTAGAAATGAACACTGAGTGTATATAACCCAGAGTCCAGAAGTAAAATCAGGATGCGAGCATGCTCGGTGGTTTCAGAGGACACCATGTCTGGAGGGACCCTCAGGGAACGTTAGTGGGCTCTCTGTCAGTGCTCCTACAGAGGGAGGCGGCCACAGGGCTTGTGGTAAGCCTGCGGGGAGCTGAGGGTCTGTTGCGATGGCCTGTTCACGCGGGTCACTCTGCAGGACACATCAGTCACCCCAGGCCGGGGGCACACAGCTCCGAGAGCCAAGGGCAGTAGACTGTGTCTCAAGGAAAACAGCTCTCAGAGCTTTTAAGTCATGTTCAGAGAGGGATCTTTTACAGAGATTGTTCAGTTAGAATTTTCCCTTTTTGCGTTTCTGCAACTAACGTGAATTTGGTTTCGATGAATGAAATAAAGCACGTGTTGTATTTTTCCACCTGTGAAAACTGTTTAGAAATTGTTAAGCTTTAAGATAAGTTTGTTATGATCACTTTTACTCCTCATGTTATCGATGCTCTGCTGTGGTTTCTTTGAAGTCCACACCAGACCATAAACCGAGATCAACGGTTTCAGTCAGAACAACCGTGCTATTTCTCTCACTCCTGTAAACACATGTCTGGATTTATCTCTTGGCCTTTATTTCTTGTTCAATAATAAACCTACTTCTGATGCAAAAACTTAGTTTTTAAATTTGGGTTTGTTTTGTTTTGTTTTGTTTTTTTGGTATGTAGGAGAAAGGACCAATTGAAGTATAAACAAAGTGATTCTAGAATTAAAACTTTTTACTTCATTTCGTGGACTGAGTAAATCAGTCCCACTGACTCAGTCTTCAGTACCCACCACTGCCAACTGTAGAAGTTACTGTCGCTTCCTTACATGGAAAATAGTATTTACACACGGAGGTACCCAAACCCCACCTTGAGCCCTTTATTAATTGATTCATTTGCCCGCTCATTCGTCAGGAGATATTATTGACCAGCTCGCTCTAGGTGCTAATGCAGAACATGAGGCAGAGGTTTTGAGAGGAAACGGTGTTCAGATCAGAAGTCGCAGATGGCTGGCCACTGCTGGGCGAGTGGCCGTCGCTCCTCCCCTGCGAGAGAGGAGTGAGTAGGTGAGCACCGTTCACACCGGGTTCTAGAGTCTCAGTACGCTGACGAGGATGTTCCCGTCTGAAGACTTTTCTCTTCCCTGTAAGAAAGACTGTGGCGAATCGGCTGGAGGAAGTGGGAATCCGTGTGTCAACGCACTTCCTAGGCAGACGCTGCCGAGCTCCCGGGCAGTCTCCGCTCCCTGTGCGAGGTTCGCCGTCCTGGACTGAGGCCGAGCGTACGCTGTCGTGTGGTTTCTCCTGTTGGCCAGCAGTAGGCACAGACAAGGACGCGGTGGTTGGTTCCTACGTGTTGGTGTTGCCAGGCAGGCAGAATAAAGGGTTGATGACAGACCGAGAAGTTGAGGTTCTTTGTGAGGGAAAGTCGTGATGACAAAATCTCTAATGCAAAGGAGACAGTCATGAACTGGGGAGTAGAAATCCTTTGAGCGGGTGAACCGACAGGCTAGGAGGTAATAGTTGAAGAGCAGGATCTTTGGAATCTGTTTCAAGGGCCGAGGTCAACACACTTTTTCTGTAGTGGGCCCAAGTGTAAATATTTTAGTGTTGAGCCAAGAGGCAAAACCAAGGCTTTTGGAAATACTTCTCTAATAAGACACGAGACGGATTTCCACAAAAGTCTGCGTGGGCCAAGTTCATAATAATCGAGTGCAGTTTTTTGTAATACAGGCCTGCTAATGAGAACAATGCAGTTCCTTTTAGGGGCGTGGTAACACTTCACTAACCGAGGCTCAGAATAGTGCTCCCCATCACCGAATCGGTTGCAGGTGTCGATCTCTTAATGCTAATCTATGAGGAGATTTTACATATTTTGTCTTGGGAGGTGTCTTCACACTGACAGGTGCTCTCAGAGCTGCCGTCAGTCCCTCAGTTACTTTAGTTGAGCGTAATCATTACGCAGAAGGTGCCCGTGGAATTGTTTTTAGATTCTGCTCCTTGTCGTAGATTTTCCACATGTTAAGACTTTGTGGATTAGTCACTTACACACGGTAGCGAGGTGGAGGCCTGTCAGTCGCAGGGCTAAATGGATTTTGAAACGTGAATTTTCTGGGGCGCCTGGGTGGCTCAGTCGGTTGAGTGTCTGACTTCGGCTCAGGTCATGATCTCATGGCTTGTGGGTTATGATCTCGAGCCCCGTGTCGGGCTCTGTGCTGACAGCTCGGAGCCTGGAGCCTCTTCAGATTCTGTGTCTCCCTCCCTCTCTGCCCCTCCCCTGCTCAGGCTCTGTCTCTCAAAAATAAATGTTAAAAAAAAAAAAAAAGAGAAATATGTGAATTTTCTGCCCTGGCCATTTGGGTCCAAAGAATGCTGTTGGGACTGTAGTTTGAGTTCAGGAAATACATCCACTGCCAGTTTGCGGGGAAACGGAGATCCCTTCTGGTTTTTGTTCAGATGATGTGAGTTGCTTCTTAAGTTGAAGTGCTTGTGGAGTATATGGGTTCTTAGTAAGAGCCCGTTTTATTTCTTTAACCACTTTTTGGCATTACTCATTTTCATATCCAGCCTCTACCGTAATTATTGACACAGTGGGTGTAAAGGACCTAGAAGGCACTCTAAAAGACAGATCACGGTTCTACAAGATCTAAAAGACAGTCACGGAGCGAGTACCTCAGCGGTGTGCTCTTTAAAACGGCCTTGTAGGGGCGCCTGGGTGGCACAGTCGGTTAAGCGTCCGACTTCAGCCAGGTCACGATCTCGCGGTCCGTGAGTTCGAGCCCCGCGTCAGGCTCTGGGCTGATGGCTCAGAGCCTGGAGCCTGTTTCCGATTCTGTGTCTCCTTCTCTCTCTGCCCCTCCCCCATTCATGCTCTGTCTCTCTCTGTCCCAAAAATAAATAAACGTTGAAAAAAAAAATTAAAAAAAAAATAAATAAAACGGCCTTGTTTCCCCGATCCCTTCCCACTGCAGGTGAAAAGTGACTACATGTCGGAGATAGCTGACCGGGTGGACCAGGACATCGCTTTGAAGCTGGGCTGCCTAGAAATACGGTAAGGTGGCAACTGTTCATCATCTTCGTTAGTTTTGGCTTTGTGCATTGAGGGCTTTGTTCATCCTCTTGGTTAGTTTGGGAAATTATCCAGCTATCTCCATTTTTCTCATAAAGATTATTAATCAAATACCGAATAAAATCTGAGATTTTGAATTAGGTTGTCAGGGCTTATTTCAGGAATCTTCAGGTCTCTTAAAGAGATGTTTCATTGTAATTAGAATGGCGTGATTCGTACCATTGCGCATGGGTGAGCAGGTGTGAGAGCGCACCGCAGTGATTTCCTGTGGTGACAGGTGTGCGATGTCCCAGTTGCCAGCCACTAGCCAGTGGGTACTGAGGGGTGCCGTGTGCGAGTGCACATCACGTAAATTGAGACATAAAGAGCCGCATATGGCCAGTGGCCACTGTGTTGCAGGTTTAAGGGAAGCGGAAATCTGAGAATATGTTTCTTATTTCCGAGAACGTGTGTCACTATTTGTCATACGTTATCTCCTATGCTACCATTTTAAAATTTGAATAAAAGAATATTTTACGGTTTTCAGGTAGGCTTTCAATTAAAATTTACTCTGGGCTGCTAGTTTAAGATGAGTTGGTTAAACTAGCCAAAATTTAATCACATGTCCTCAAAACAGTGATAATTCCCCCCCATCACCATTTTTTATATTGCATAAGGCTGTTAGATAACATTGTCTACGAGGACCCCAAGATGGTTAAGCGTAGCTCTCAACTCCTCCTGAAAATGTGTCTTCGACTGTCACTGTATATCCAAGTAACAGAGGCCGTCCCTCACTAGTGTCCACGCTCCTGCTCCACTCCCGGCCCTTCCCGGTGTTACTTAGAGGTGTCCTTGGGCACGCTTTTCTTACTACACGGTCGTGCCGTGTGTTGTCTGCAACAGGGCTCAGGAGGCGTCAGCTTGCACGTGAGTGGTCCAGGTACCGCTCCGGCTTCTACACAGCTCTCTCCCTCCCTCCCACCCTGGCCTCCCGTGGCACGTTTATCTGTCTCCTCTGCATCCTGCTAGGTACCAGCGGCTTTATTATGAAATAAGATGCTGAAGAAAAAGCTTGACAAATTAGCCACCCCACTAGCCACCCTTCCTTCAACCCCCCCCCCACCCCCCGCCACGGATAGAAAGCAAGAGAACAAATTATGTGACCCAGTTGGGGCCCTTTTTAATTTTTCATCTCAATCTAGTACTTTCCATCTTAAGTAGGCCAAAGAGAAGCCAATTTAAAAAACAAAACCAGTATTTCTGTTATTACAGACAGGTTTGAAACAGAGTCTTCTTCTATGAAATGACTTGAGGGGATGTGCAGTGTCCGTGTCTCCCAAAGCGTCTCCCACAGCAGCTCCAGCCGGGGTTTATGCTTTTGTGTAGAGGGAATCCCCCCGCCCCCAACTCATGGCAGGTTTTGTAGAGACAGGACTTGGTTCCAGCAAGACCCAAAACTGCTTGAACGTGCAGTTTGGGGTAAGAAGGTAGAATTCAGACCGTGAACATTCAGAGTGGTGGACGGCACTTACCCAAGAGGAGCCCGGCCCCTCTGTCCCGCCAGAGTATCTGTCCCGTTACTGCCCGTGCGGTTGGCCTTCGTGGCACACGTGCGTCTGCAGCAGTGGGCGTGACGCTCACCTGGCCGCAGCAGGAGTCTGCTGTCCCTTAGCTCGTAGGTGCAGTCTCTAGAGAAGGGACGAGGACAGCAGGCAGCGGACCTGGAGTCTCGTGTCTCCTCTTTACCAAGAGTCAAACCTGCTTCACGTCAGAAGAGAAAGATTGTCCAATAGGGACGAAGTCTGTGTTAAGTGACCTCGGCCTCACTGGGGCACGGGAATGATGCTGGAGGTCAGATCCGGTCTCTGTCACATAGTTTATCGGGCGTTTGTGGCTGAGCCACAAAGTGGTTACTGTTTAGCAACATGGAGATTCCTCGTAGTAATTCCTCATTTGTGTGTAAATGTGTGTCTTCCCCGTTTTAGGCGCTCGTATTGGGAGATGCGAGGCAACGCGCTAGAGAAGAAGTCCAACTATGAGGTGTTAGAGTGAGTACCCCGTGCCGCGAGCACCTTCAGACCCCGGGCTTGCTGTTTACTTCAAGTTCACTTCAGAACCTGAAATACTACTGCTTCTAAAACCATTAGATCTGGAAGAAGGAAAGTTTTTCTAAGGAAAGCATTCTTCATAACAGCAATTGTGTGAACTGACAGTTTAATTTTTTGACAGATGTCTTCAGGCCATTGTATCTCTGTAGATTGAATCACACTGGGGTGAAGTTTCACTTGTAGTTCGCATCGAATTCAGAATTACCGATTCAGCCTTTATGTATATTCTCCGGATACATTTACAAAGGGTTTTTTCCAAAACAGAGTGAGATGTGTGAGTTCCTTTTTGCTCATGTATCGGGATATTTAGAATAACTGGAAATTTTTCTGATAATGGAATTAACTTATGTCTTAGACTGTTGTATTGGTTTGTATTAAATGCATGTGAGCCATGCTGGAGCCTGTGTCTGGGGTGGCTGGAATTCTGTTCTTCATCTTTTTGATAATTAGTGCGGCAAAAGAGAGTTGATGTTTATTATGTCCCGGTAAAGGCCGCTGTTAGCTTGATTAGCAGTGGTGCCACGTGTGGCCAACACCAACATTTTCTGGCCCTGTTATTACTGAACTGACTCCTTGTGGTATTTGGGAGATGTGGCAAAATAAAGTAAAAGGTTGTCCGTCACTACCCTGCTGTGATGGCAACTTGAACTGACTCCGCATGTTGCTTGGACTCTCTTGGAGCCCGACCCCTGCCACACAGGGGAGGACCCCTGCCATTTTGACAGCAAGATTTTGCAGGGGAGGTGGGGTCATTTACATATAAAAGTAGAAAGTAAACATTTTTGGAAATTAGTTACAGAGCAGGTACAACCATTTGAGGTAATAACTGGTTGCAGTAGATGCGATGGTTATTTTTTATAATTAACATGAGCCTCCTTTCTGCCAGGCTGTGAGGGCTGAATGAGTACCACCTGGGCCGTCTGTCCTGTTTGAGGGTCTGAGAGCCAGTTCACGGCCTGATTTCTGAATGCGGTGTGTCCGCCTGGGGTCTGTGACCGCGTGCAGCACAGAGGACACTTCCCAAGTGCTCTGCCTGTGTTTATCTGAACGCCATCTATACATATGTTGTGCCCCTTAACGGACAGGGTAGGGTGAACAGCAGTTGGTTGGAGATGAGTGAAAGAGTTGAGATCAGCTAGGATGTCTTAGCAGGCAGAATTATTTTAGGTAGAATTTTTCCTGACGTTTAGTAGACAGCGTAGAAGCCGTGATGCCATTAATAACCTAAAAAGAGAGCAACTAACATTCGCTATGGTTTCAATTTTTGTTTACAATTGCCACATTCTTCAGCCTTCCAGACTCTTGGTGCTTAAAATACAGATGACCAGAATCGGAGGAATCACTGAGGATCTTGACTTAGACGATACTGGGCTTGTCCTCAATTCGAGTGGAGGTTCAGGAAAAGCAGGAATAGTTTTACCTATTTGGTTATTTGATTATTTGGTTGGTTGTTCCTTTGTCCATTTAGCTTTTACTCATTAGTTCACTTAACAGACGTCACTAGGCACCTGCCGAGCCATTGGCCGCCAGTGCTGGAGATTCAGAGATGAATCATGCAAACTGTCTGCCCCCAGGAGGCTCGCAGCTAGAGGCTGGGCTCCGACAAGTAAGCAGGATCGTGGAGTGGTGTGCTAGAAGCTGAACTAGCAGTACTTGGAGGACGCATGGGGGGCCTGGTACTTGATGTCTGACGTGGTGTCACAGCAGGTGTGGTCACCCCGTCTCGGAGAAGGAATGTGGGCAGGTGCGATGAGACTTTGTGAAGGCGCAGAAACAGGAACAATCAGCAGCTAGAAAACCCTCAGTTCGCTGTGAGGGGGCGGGTCCTTCTTCACAAGGGCTTGGTCCTTGACATTGGCGGCCGGCTGCTGAGCCCTCTTAGGCGGGACAGTGGTTCGAGGAGGTTTGTGATTCAGAGCTCTGTATTTGTGGGATTGGAATTTTATTAATGAAAATTAAAAATAGAAGCAAAGAACCAAGACACCTTGCATCCCCCCTGTCCACTTGAGAAGGACCGAGGCTGTGTTGTGGGCGTAGCGGCCCCAGCAGTCAGGAGGGCGGTGGCCAGAGCTGGAGTCTGTGTGCCTGGCTGGCTGGTCGACTTGGGTAAGGAGCCTAAGGAGGGATCCCAGGGCTCTCCTGGTTTCTGTCCTGGGCCACCAGGGATACCGGTCACAGGAAGAGGTTCTGTTTGTGGAGGAGCTAGTTCTGAGGGAACCTGCATGCTTTTTAACTTTTTTAATGTTTATTTATTTTTGAGATAAAGAGACAGAGCGCAAGCAGGGGAGGGGCAGAGAGAGGGAGACACAGAATCCGAAGCAGGCTCTGAGCTTTTCAGACACAGTGTCCGACGCGGGGCTCAAACTCACGAACCGCGAGATCGTGACCTGAGCCGAAGTTGGATGCTTAACCAACTGAGCCACCCAGGCGCTCCAGGAAACATGCAGGTTTTTTAAATGAAAAGGAAAGAGAAATGTGGGCTTAGGGCTAGAGGGGTGAAAAGCCAGCGGGTAGGTAGATATGACGATCTGAAGAGGTCTGGCCTATGGTGGATAGTGCCATGAAGTCTGAGAAGGTCCCGGATTATAAATCACCTGGCAGTTAGTGACAGGGTACAGAAGCCACCTGTGCACGTCCTTGGGGTCACCACGGAAGCCCGTCTTGTTGGAGTGACTGGGGACAGATGGTGTGAGCCGTATCCGCCCTGTGTCTGCGAGGCCACAGCAGGAACTGTGATGTCACAGGATGAAGGGAGCCAGGCATACTGTAAAAGGGACACGGAGCACAGGACATCAGGGGCCCAAGTGAAACCTCCACGGACTGGGCATTGGCGCATCTGTAGCAGCAAGGACAGATAGTTGGAAGAAGGAAAATGAAGAAGCAGGTATCCGTCAAGGCGGGCTGGTGGCTGCTCTTATTTGCAGACAGGAGTTTTCAGTTCAAGGTCTGTTTGAAATGAAAGTCAAAGATTGCACTAGAATTGGCAAAGTTGGCTTATTTGTAAAGATTACAGAAATTGAGGTGACAGGAGCAGAGGACCCGGGTGGGGCCCCGATGGGTGGGCCCGGGAAGTGGGGACTGTGGGGTACTTACTGTCCAGGCAGGGGCCTGTGCTCCTGTTACGGGAGAAATGGGCGCAGCACAGTTTCGGGATCACGCGCCTTGTTAGAGCGTGTGGGGGAAAAGTGGAGTTAGCCGTTACGACGAGGGGAATGTTGCGTGTTCTTAGCAGGTCTGCTGTTTACGTAGAGCAGACACGCTAGGTAAGGAAGAGTGGGGCGGATGTGGGGGCTGGAGTTCGGGGTGTGACCGTGCTGCTCCCTGTGTTGCTGTGGTCAGCCTCCCTCTGGTGGGCCCGTGAAGTCGTGTCACTTGTGTGGCCGCCCTCTCTCTGGGCGACGGGCCGGCCGAGACGCTCCTGCGGCCGAGTATCTGGGCCCAGGTCCTGCTTGCACACGGGCTGTCCTCGCTGTGTGCTCCGGGGTCCTTGTGCAGACTTGTGCCGGCCCCGACTTCATGTTTGCCCGTCCTTCCCGTTGTGATCACGGTCCGGCCGGAGCTCGCCAGGCGGCATGAACACCATACTGTGTACGGTCACTGCAGAGTTTTAGTAAAGGAATTTCAGAGTGCATCTGTTAACTTAGCTTTGAGCCTTTGGAAATAAATAGTTTTTACGTGTGTCCAGAGATAGTAATACATTCCAGCCGGAGAACATCGGAACCACCCCGTCACCTAACATAAAAGTGGGCGGATCCCAGCAGTTAGTGTCAGCCACCTTCGCCGTCTCAGTCTTCATGAATATTCTTAGCGCATGGAGCACGTGGTTTAACAGACGAGCAGCCTGGAGACACGTTTTCAGTGACTGCACGTCAGCGCCTCTGTCCACCAGACGGGTGAGGCGCACGAGAGGATGTTCGTTTGGCCTGTTGGACAACAAATAATAGCTTGTTTTATGTACTTCAGGCCGATTACTGTTGAACGCCTTCCCATACGTGGGCCACTTCATATTCCTTTTTTTTTTAATTGGCTGTATTTCTTACCAGTTTTTCCAGTATATTTATGTTTTTTTTCTTAAGAGGTTTTTGTCATATTAACTGTGTTTATAGTATTTGTTCTGTATGTTCTTCCCAAATTGTCTTTGTCCGTCAACTGCGATCAGACGGCTTTCATCACACAGGACTTGTTCTTATTTTGTGTTTTATTTTTGGTGGGTTTTTTTGAGAGAGGGAGGGAGAGAGAGAGAGAGCGCACACGCGCCAGGGAGAGGGGCAGACAGAGAATCTCAGGCTCCAGGCTCCGCGAGGAGCCCAATACAGGGCTTGATCCCGTGACCCTGGAGTCATGACCTGAGTTGAAATCAGGAGTCATTGACTCCACTAACTGAGCCACTCAGTTGCCCCTTTTTTTCTTTGTTTTTTTAGTGTAGTAAAATGTGCCAGCATTTTCATTTCGGTTTTGAATTTCAAGACTTGATGTTTATTCTGGTTTGTCTTAATTTTTTCTTAATGTTTGTTTATTTTTGAGAGACAGAGCACGAGCAGAGAGAGGGAGACACAGAATCTGAAGGAGGTTCCAGGTTCTGAGTTGTCCGCACAGAGTCCAACACGGGGCTTGAACCCATGGACCTGAGATCATGACCTGAGCCTAAGTCGGACGCTTAACCAACTGGGCCACCCAGGCGCCCTAGACCTGATGTTTATTCTAAAACCTTTGTGGATTTATTTCGATCTTCACATTTGCAAATGTGCAGATAATTTTTTTAAGGAGTTCTTTTTAAGGGTCTGTGTGGTAACAGCTTCTTTGGCTTTTGTAGAGACTGTCTTTTAGGCTGATGTAAGGTCATTTCCTTTCAGTCACTTACTAGGAAAAAATTCAGACACACAAGCAAGTTGAAAGGCCTGAGCAGCACGCACATGCCTGTCTGCCACCCAGACTCTACTGTTAACCTTCTGCTGTATGTGTACAGCAGATAGATGTTGTAGTGTGCTTTTAAAAGTGCATTTTCTGTTCAAGCTTGTGAGTGTCTGTCTTTCCTGGTATTTTGTCTGCCGACCTGTTGGTGACTGAGAAGGCATGTTTCTCTGTGTGACGGGAGCTCTGCCGATTTCACTTCATGTTTGCTCTGTGTTTGTGCCTTTTTATTGGAACACACAGAGTGTTTATCTTCCCGAATCTCGTGTCCTTGTTCAGTTTCTCTTGGTGTGCCTAATCGTGCTTTCTTGTTCCGGGGGGCTTTCCCCCTAAAGTCTGTTTGGTCTTCTTTAGGTTAGCACTGGCCTGGTTTCCATTTCCTTTTCTTCTACTACTGCCCACTTTTTCACATCCTTATACTTTCAGGCATGTCTCTTGTAAGCTTCATAGAGCGGGATTTCTCAAATCCAGTTTGCTAATTAATAAATCTTTTAACTGATGGGTTTAATATATTTGTGTTTATTAGTGTGACTGATGCGTTTGGACTGGCTTGTGTTGTCTTTATTTCTGTTGTCTTTATTTTTTTTTTAACTTTGTCTTTTGTGGAGGGGATTTGTGTGTGTACATGTAAGTGTGTGGCTTTTTCTTTTTGATGTCTGTTTCTTAATTGGTTTTCTTATTCCAAACTTTCGTCTCTAATGATTCAGAAATTTATAAACCATTTCTGTTCTTTTATTAGTTACCCTTAGGTTTTGACCTTCTATGTTAACTTAACCACACCTAGATTTAAAATTATCTCGGGTGCCTGGGTGGCTCAGTCGGTTGAGTATCTGACTTCAGCTCCGGTCATGATCTCACAGCTTGTGAGTTCAAGCCCCACGTCAGGCTGTGTGCTGACAGCT
The DNA here is from genome assembly GCF_027475565.1 of Acinonyx jubatus. Taxonomy (NCBI): domain Eukaryota; kingdom Metazoa; phylum Chordata; class Mammalia; order Carnivora; family Felidae; genus Acinonyx; species Acinonyx jubatus. Next base: position 3,076,080 of record NC_069394.1, read on the forward strand.
CAGAGCCTGGAGTCTGCTCTGGATTCTGTGTCTCCCTCTCTCTCTGCCCTTCCCCTTCTTGCACACTCTCTCTCTCTCTTAAAAATAAACATAAAAAATTATAAATAAATAAAATTATCTTAATCCTCTCTTCTGTAGCACAAGGACCTTGGGACATCCTGACTCTCTGTGGCTCCTTCCAGCTCGCGCGCCGTTTCCCTTATGTTAGTTCTGCCTCTGCTAAAAGCCCACGTGTTAGATGTTATGATTTCAGGCAGATGTTGTTGACTTGGCTGCATGCTTCCCATTGTATCTCTCAAACGTTCTTGTGTTTACCTCAGCCCACTCTTCCGGTGTCCCCCTTGACACATGTTCCTTGTCCACGCTCAAGGGGTGACATTCCAGGACGGCTGCTGACACGTCTGCCGCCATTTCTCTGTGGCTGCTCTTCCAACTTCACCCCTGCCTTGAGCTTGCGTTCGTCTCCTCGCCCAGCTGGGAATGGGACGGACTGCTTGGCTCTGTGGATGTGCATCTTTCATCCGGGAGGTGATGCCGTGAGCTCTGGAACTGTCAGCTGGGACATTTGGACCTTGGTAGCTCTGAACCATTTCCCATCTCTGTTTCTGTCTGTGTCATGAGTGTGTCCTGTCCTCGGATCTGTCCTTGGGAAGCCATTCGTCTTTCTGTCATACCTCGTCAGCTCATGTTTTGTTTCCCCGCTGATACTTTTCAGTTCTAGAAGTTCTTTCCTTGGGATGCGATCTGCTCTTTGTCCAGGAACCTCTTGCTGCACGTGCGTGCATATGATGGTGCCAGGACTGTGTCGGTCCTCTGTGACTCTGACTCACTCAAGCCTCCCAGTGCCTTGAATCAGAGCCCGGTGGTCCGAGCTTGGGCAGGCGGGGCTCCAGGGGGCCTCTTGGAGAGCCAGGCGTGACAGGCTCAGCTGCACCGCCCTCAGGTCCGGTCCGTCCGGGCACTCCTCACCCTGGCACGGAGGGCCTGCCGGGCGAGGTCTGTGCACCCACCCGCCTGTACGCGCTCTGCTCTAGCTCAGCCGGCCTTCTGGCGTCCGTTTCCCTTTTTCGTGAAGTATATTATTTGGAAAATCTTCTGCGTGTATCTTTGGTGGTAAAGTTCTGTTTCTGTCATCTTGAAAGGTGAGTAATTCTAGGTGCTTTCTCAATGCTTTAAAAATGTGTACAGCGGTCCCCTGCGTTGTCTTCCCGCACAGCGGCCGGGAAGGCTGGGGCCAGGGCTTTAGATGCGGTGCCGGCTGAGGGAGGCCCGGCTCTGAGCAGACTCTGGCCGTCCTGCCCCAGGGACCTGGCCACCCCAGGCCTGCAGGGCCTTGGCTTTTCTCTTTCCTCCTGAGCGCTGCTGCAACCACTTAGGAAGGTGTATGTTTTGTCAAAGAGAATGCAGAATTTCACATTTCCTATTAGTCTATTTAAGGGTTCTCTCTTTCCTTGCCAGTAAGGAGAAAAATTGTGCAATCGTCCACATGTTGCATAGTTTCTGTCAGGAGATTTAAAGACAATCTCCTTTGTTCACAGCCTAGTGGAGAAGCCCCCTCCAACTTTACCGCCCTTCTAAATAGCTGTGTTGGATCGCACTGAAGGCCACTGGCCGGTTTCTAGCACTTTGTAGGGACTTCTCTGGTTTTCCTTCAAACAACCAAAGAGTAAGTCTTTCTTTCCAGGCCTTTGCAACGTTGGCAGAACCAGAGTGCCCTGTCTGCAGGCAAAGGGGAGACATGTGGTGGTGACCCCCCCTGGCCTGGGATCGTGCGCTCCTGCAGACGCACGCTTTCAGGGCACGGGGCGTGTGCAGGGATGAGACTCCATTTACGCCTTTATGAGCACAGGTGGGGGCGGGAGAGGAAGGCGCTGCCACGGGAGGTCAGAGCGGAGATTTGAAGAAAAATGTTTTGTTCTCAAGGTTAACAACTGCATCGTGACAATGACAGATTAACCAGAATAAGCTAATACAACTGGGTTTAAATTACCATTCTGACTGTGATATTGTTGAAGAAAGAATTTTACATACCAGTGATTCTTCTCAAAAACTACAGAATTGTGAAAAAATTATTTTAAATGAACTATTTAGCTTTTCACTTCTGCTCATTTCCTTCTTAAGTGGTTTGCCTTTTTAAGAAACGTGTTCTCAGTCGTCTTTGCATGTAATGTATCTCTCTGCAATTGTGGGTGTCCTTGTCTCTGTCCTCTGCTAATTGTCAGTTGCATGGATGGGGGCCCTCCTGCCGCCCCAGCACCTAGCGGTGTCTGACGTTTATAGGTGTTCCGTCCATTGGCATTTCTTTTCTTTTTTTTTTAATTATTTTAAGTTTGTTTATTTTTAGAGAGAGAGTATGCGCACGCACAAGTAGGGGAGGGGCAGAGAGAAGGAGACACCGAATCCCAAGCAGGCGCTGTGCCATCAGTACAGAGCCCGACTAGGGGCTTGAACTCCCAAACAGTGAGATAATGACCTGAGCCGAGATCGAGAGTCGGATGCCTAACTGACTCCACCACCCAGGTGCCCCCCAGTATTTCTTGAATGAAAACAAATTCATGATTTAAAATTAACTGAAGCAAATTATAATGTTGCACTGTTTTCGTTGTCTTTTTTCTTAACAGCAGTCTAGTGCTTTTTTAGCTGCCCATGTAATAGATCAGAGAAGAAGCCGCTGACAGGTTTGGCATGAATCGACAGTTCTTGACTAAGACGGAACGTCATCTCTCTTTCATACAGAACAGGCCTAGGCGGTCAGCGCTCGTCACCAGGGTGCCAGGCCTCTTTAATCTGGCCATCCCGGCATCCATGGCCTGCCACCCCGTGACCCAGCCACGTTTGTACTCCAGCCCCACGGAGGAGGAAGAGGCGGGCATTCTCTCTGTCTCCCCTCCCTGCAAGGACACAGGTGTGTGCAGAGTACTGTCCCTTGGAGGGACGGCGGCTGAGTCTCAGTCCCATGGCCACACCTGGCTGCAAGGGAGGAGCACGGTACTGGACCCGGCCAAAAGACAGCCGTCTCTCCTGCAAGTAGAGAATTTTTGTATTTATCAGTTTTTAAGAGGCCTAAGGTATTTTAGAGGTTAAATCTCTCAGTGGGATTTTTATATTAAAGATGCTCAATTCTGAGAGTTTTGGGGCAAGGATGAGAGAGATACTATATGAAAATGCACACTTTAGTTATATTTTTGACATCCGTTTTGGTTGCTTTTTTTTTCCTGGGCTTTACATCTTTGAGGAATTATGTCCACAGAGTATTAGTTAACCAAGGTCTCAGTGTTCTCAGAAGTAGTGCCAAAGGGGAAATAAATTCATCTTTGACGGAAGAACTTCTTGAGAGTGAAGCTAATTCTGTACTCAGGTCTCCAAAAGCCTGCTGTGTTGTGGGTCTGTGGACTTGGAGACACGTGTGCAGGTCAGGGCCTCTGGCTGGGAGTGTCTAGGCAGGACCCGGTGCTCTCTGGAGAGTTCTTCTTGGTGCGTGGTAGACCCAGGGGTCAAGAAGGCGCTGAGGGAGGGGAGGACTGCTGGGGCAGGCGCCTCTGCACCTGCCGGAGGGAGGGGTGTGGGCAGCACTGGGACACGGGTCGTTGGCCCTGAGACGTGGGAAGGCACAGCTTTGTTTGAAGTTGAGCAAAAGGGAAGGAGAAGGAAGTCCTGTCCATCAGTAGTGGTTTAAGTATTTCCTGTGAAGGACAGAGGTAAATTCAACATTCATCAAGAGGATTCTGGTTTAAAATTCATCACAAATACAGTTTTGAGTCCCAGGAACCCTAACTCTCAACCAGTATATTTACTGGTTTGGGAACCTTGCTGTCTGACAGCACCTTCCGTGCGGTTGGCTGTTTACACTGGGTCTCACTTGCGAAGAGGGAGCGTGTGGTTCTTCTGCCCGTTATCTGATGTGGCGCCCAGTATGAGCAAGAAAACGAGCACAGCCTTGCTCTCCTGGAAGCTTCAGGGGAAAAGAATTTGCGTCTTAGAGACTAAATGGCTAGAAAGCTGCCATTCCTGAGAGCAAAGTGGGAAGAACATGGCTCACGTGGACAGGCGGTCCCAGCTCCCTCCCGGAAGAGCTGCGGGCACCCTGCTCCTTGCTTCAGGGCTTTGGGAGGTTCGAGCCCCACGTGGATGTCCCGCAGTGGCCGTGTGGCTGTACCCGGCATCACCCCTGCCCTTCCTGAAGAGCCCTTGGCCCGCGGCCCCGGGCCCAGGACGGTCAGGGCGCCTCCAGTCCTGGACCCAGCGCAGCGGCCTACGGTGGCGGAAGTGTCTGTGCGCCCAGCCGGCCCCGTGAGGCCACCGAGCCCCTGAGATGTCGCCCCAGCGACAGGGAACTAGATTTTTATTTTGTTGGTTTACTTGCATTTAAGTTTTAGTTAGTTAGTATATAACTTCAGGAGTAGAATTCAGCTGAGTCCTCACTTCTGCCCAACACCCAGGGCTCATCAAGACAGGTGCCCTCCTTGGTCCCCATCGCCCAGCTAGCCCATGCCCCACCCCCTCCCGCCATCAACCCTGTTTGTCCTCTGTTGTTGAGAGTCTCTTGTGGTTTGGGGAACTAGATTTTTAGATTAATTTTAACTCATTTAAATTGCTTCACATGGCTACTGTAGTGAACAGTATGACTCTCACCGAATGTTACTATCTTGTCAGCTGTCTGTAGGTTAGGAAGGTTCCTTTGAACTCGTGTGGAAATTGAAAACCTTGTGCTTGAGTTTGGGAATTGGGGTTTGGCAAGAATCTAAAAGGTCCTTGTAGATAATTTTTTGTCAAATGAATTTATGTGAATTTAGGACCTGCCCTTTGACAATCATTTATGTAGTAAGGAACTACCTCACAACAAAGGTCTTATAACAAAGTTGTATTGTGTTTAAGATGTAGAAGTAGGATCTGTTCGATTCACGTCATCCGACAGTTGTGGAGCTTGGGTTCTGGTGAGTTCTATGGCGCCAGAAGCCAAGCTCGAGCCTGCAGGTGAGCGGGCACGTCGTGACCAGAGCCGGGCGCACGGCTTGCAGAGGCGGCCTCGTATTGAAAGTGGGACAGGCTGCCTGTTCCTGCGGGGGGTCCTAAGAGAGGGTCTAAATTTAGGTGTCTGTAATAGGCCCTCCCTAAAACCTAGAACGCCTGAGGCGCTGCTGGGGTTTCTGGCGTCCCCACCACGAAGCCCAAAGCAGACTGGCTTCCTGATTACATGAATGGAAATGTGTTGTTGTTGAATTTTTTCACTGGCTTTGCTTACTTGAGCCTCATTTTTATTTTCTTCTTGCCATGTGTCACATTTAAAAGACCTCTAGCACATGGACGAAAGTTACAGAGCCATTGCTCAAAGTAGTTGGAAAAGCTATACTTGTTAGCATTAGTTGGTCTTAGCTTCGCACCCCCCCTCCCTCCCGAGATGGAGTTGTCTTCATCTTGGAAGTAAAAGTAATGCCTAGGAATCGCCTTCATTTTCACAAAGTATGCCCTCTCTCATTTTTCACAAAACATACGGCCCTTTTGGTCCCTGTTTAATGTTCCCATCTGTGACAGAAATGAGTATGATAAATCCTTTGCTCTCCACTTGACTCCACGAAAAGTGGATGCATCACGCGGTTGAGTTGTGGCAGTTCTGGTCTCACAGTCGGGAGGAGGACAGGCCCGCCCTGGACAGTCCCTCACCCCGACACTTTGGTGGTCTACTGCCTCCTCAAAACCCCCACCAGGAGGTACACCTTGCTTGCACCCGCCGTGTCTGAAACAGACCTGCCCCCAGCCCCCCCTTCTCGGGGCGAGGGGTCCTCTCACATGTGTCCAGTCATTGGGCACTAACAGCCTTGTGTCCAGAAGACCCGATCCTCTTCGCCTGTCACTTCCTCTGCTGCCCACCCCAGCCCAGCCCAGCCCCACCCCTTCCCTGGGCACCTGCCAGCCTTCCTCCCACCTGCTCATCCGGCTGTCCTCCCCCTCCCCCACCGTGTGTTCTGCTTACGTCAGAGAAGGGTCGCACCTTGCTCTGCTCAGACAACAGGGAGTCAGGCATGTGGGCCAAACTCTGACCAGACAGGAGGGGCATCGGTGGTATTTCTAGAGGAAAGGAAACCGCCCCCTTGGAGTCATAGGGACTTGACACGTTCCTGCTGCGTTCTCGGCACCACTGTTTGCCGCAGGAAGCAGCGTTCCCATTTTACGAACAGGTAACCTTGGGTTTCTAGGTGTTTAGTAACAGCCACATCTGTCCTGTGGCGAGGCGAGGATTCCTGTCCCGATCTCTCTGTATGGAAAGTGCTTTCTGCGAGGGAGCAGTTGCCCTGAAAGGAGAATAGGGCAGGAAACGCTGGGGAAGAGCGCCTCAGGACTCTAGGCTGCTTCTCTCTACGCTTGTCCCGCTACTTCCCTGGTGATTAGCACCCAAGCCCTTAATGCAAAGTTCCTGTCTGTTTGTGCAGCTAGGAAGGGAAGGCCCCGGGGGGACACTGTCCCTCTTTTACAGCCTCTCAGCACAGATTTCAGCAGAGCTGAAAGGATCAGCCAGGGGAGTTACAAAGAGAGGTGGTTAGAAAAATAAATGGAAAGTATAGTAAATGAAAAATGTAATAAAAGATGGTAAATGAATACATGAAAAATATCATAAATGAAAATATAATAAAAACAAGTGGGTTGTATGAATTAACTGAGTAAGTGGAACCAGGAAATGGCATGTTGAGAGAGAGTTTTTATAAGGATGCAGTGAACATAATAACAGTAACAGTGAAAAGAATGGGGACTGAAGCCAATTTTGGGTTTAGCAAGGAGTTTGTTGGTTTAGGTGCAAAGTAGTAGTCAGATTATAGAATAGGGGATTGAAATGTTTGGATAGGGGATCAGCCACGTAAATGCTGCATGATTTCTGTAGTTTTGTTTATAATGACAGCTAACTTAAAATTACGGAGAAAGAAGTCACCACTTTCGTATTATCTTTTAATATTTTCCATTTAGCTTTCCTTATGTAATTCTGAAAAGATACCACCGTGTCAGTGTTTTCCTTCTTGATCCTTTTATACCCTCTACCTGTCTCCCGACAGGCGGTACGGTCTGCAGAGGTGCGATTTTGTGTGGCACATGAGGGCCATCTAGTGGCCAAAGGTCCCGGTGCCCTTGGCACCAAAGGGACTGTGGAAAAGGAGAGTGATCAAGTCTTTCTGGTCTGTTTTCTCGGCCAGAGCGCTTTGAGGCTCGAGATAGGCGATAGTAATGACCAGTTCTGCAGCCTGATCTACAGAAAGTCACAGGGCATTCTAGCATTTCCACACATTTAGCCTTCTGACATTAGACAGATCACCTGATTTCTTGCCTTCGGTTTCCCGTGTGGAACACAGGTGATAAAATGTGGTTAGCCAAACGAGTCCCTTCATCAGAAATGGTTTACTTAAACAAACTAGTCGCCTTTTAGGATTACTTCAAGGAATGTTTTTTAAACTTCCATGGTTTATCCCAGACCTTTCCCTACTCTGGCCAGTCGGCTTTCTCTGCAACTCTGTCCCCCAGTTGAAACTGGCATTTGCGAGGCTGACCCTTCCGGCAGCGTGTTCCTACACCGTGCTCGCCGAGAGGCACTGTGTGTACAAGGCTTGTCAACAGTGAGGGGTAAAAGGAAAAGAGACGTTCTGCTGAAACCAACTTGTACTGGTATTTTCTACTCACGTCCAGAGAATGATTTGTCCCACCCCTTCCATGACTGTGCTGGTAAATGGGAGCTTTGTTCTATTTCCTTCCTTCTTGAATGCTATATGGAAGGACAAAGAATTTAAATCGCTTTTATGTTCTTGCAACAATGTCATTATATTAATTGATTTGGTGGTGTTATTTGTTAATACGCTTCTTTTTATATTTCAGAAAAGATGTTGGTTTGAAGCGATTTTTTCCTAGGAGTTTACTGGATTCTGTCAAGGTAATTGGAATCTGTTTTATTGTAATCGGATGACCATGTTATATAAATACCTCCCCCGTGGTGTATGGTTTTCTCCCCTGGGTGTAAAAGTTACAACGTAAAAAAGCTAATCGTTATTCTGCTTATATTAATGGCAAGTAGATTTTTGTAGGCACAGCTTTCTCCCACAAAGCCACTGTTTCACTTCTTGATTATGTGTAACACTCAGCTAAGTACGAGACTAAGAAAGCTGCACGCACGGTAGGCTTTGTCACCTCGGCCTGTCTGGTCTCGGGTGCCATGGCACACGAGAGCAAAGAAGCGGTGTGTAGAAGAACCACAGCGGTAGCTGAATGCTGTGTGTCTGTGCACGCCGTGCCCACGTAAGTGCCCTGTGGAGGCCTGTCCTCTCTTGTTTTGACCCCGTGGACACCCCTCCTCATTAGTAACTTCTGCACAGCGCCATCTTCTCTCCCTCCCTGCTGTGGGAACGTCAGGGGAGGGACACTTGGGGCCCGTGAGGTGTGGTTTCCCGCCCATCCAGAGCGTGTGCCGGGACAGTCAAGTGCGGGGGCCGGACTTTGGGTCAGAACAGAGTCCCCCCCGTGGGAGCTGTGCCATTTACAAGGCCTGTGATCTTGGGCCTGTTTCTTATTTCCTCGATGAAGAAAATAGTCTTTTGGGGGGTTGGTGTGAATATTTAATAGGTTCATGTATGGATGTTACCGCGGTACCCGTAACGAGGCAGTGTATCAAGGTGGCTGTTTGTGCGCTTTCTATCACAGAGGTGGTGTTCTGTACCAGAATAGTCACGTGGAAGACCACACGAGCAGGATAAGACGTGTGCTATGGGAGAAGGTAGCATACTGGTCCAGAAACCTGGCTGTGCAGCCAAACTGCCCTGGTGAAAATTCTGACTTGATCACCGTGAATTGCACGGGATGTTGGCCACGTTACTTAACCTTACCGTGTTTCTGTTTCCACATCTGTAAAGTGGGGACCAAACCACTTTCTAACACGTGGGCTACGTACGAGGATGAACGGATTCATAAGTATAAAGTCTGAGGACCGTGAACACAGAGCTCACTAGGTGTTCTCTAGTGTGAGGAGGGAAGGAGCACGGAACCTCTCACTCATGCCAATAAAATGCCGACTCAGCAGTCTTTATTGCATTAATCGTTTCTGCCCAAGGGTTTTTTGGCCCTTGTACTGTTACTGTCTGTTCTTTATGTATAGTCAACCATGTCCCGTTGCCTGTCATTGGGTCATGGTGTTGGTGCAATTTACCAAATGCAGTCTGTGACGAAGGCCCCGTGTCCAGGCATCCAGGTTCTGCTTGTTCTTGGTCTCATCGAGAACAGGACTACAGGCACTAGTCCTCGGTCTCCCCGAGTCTGTCTGCTCAGCCTCATGTGGGAGGTGGTCATGCCCCCCCCCACCCCCACCCCGCCGTCACACAGCTTCTGGAGAATCTTACGGGAAGCAGATACAGAGGTGTTAGTTTTAAAGTATAAGGTACTTGATACGAATGTAACGAGACACAGTTGAGAGAGGGAAGTGTGCTCTTCTGTAATGTTTCAGCCTCTCTGGTTTCTAGTGTTGCCGTCCTGCTCTTTCATTTGCATTCCCATTTCCTGATGTACTCCCCACACGCTGGAGTGAATTGTCGGGGTACCAGCTCTCTCAGCATACTCCGAGCAGGTGATAAGGGCCAGGTACAGAGATGGGTGGGACAGGCAGCTCGCAGACCTGGCATGAGCTAGGTGGCTGTTGTGGGGAGGGGTGCGGTCCGAGACGAAGAGCTTTAAGGAAGTCCGGCAGAGTGGGAGGGGTTGGAGGCGAGATCCGGGGTGTTTGGAGGTACCCGAGAGCGACAGGGTTGTGTCCTTCTGGAGGGTTTTGAGGTGCGGGCCGTCCGTACTCCTGGGGTTGCGGGATGGTGTGACCTGGAGAGTCACACCGTGGCTCCAAGAAGGCCTTGGACAATCCTCGAGTGGAAGGGATGCCTCTGTGCATGGATCTGCAGTTCGTGGGTGGGGTGGGAGGAGGCGTTCACACCAGTAAAAGGCACAATTCTGTAGTGAGTTCACGTCACTGAACGGACAAGCATAGTAGCCAACGTGAATGGAAAAGCAGGAAAATATGTGAAAGTAGCTGGACCACGGCCACAGTGTCCTGAGTGGTGCTCAGGTGTGAGCCCCGTGGCGGCCTCAGAGTCACTGCAGTCTTTTCCGCGCTTCGTGTGGACAGGCAGTTGTCACAAGAGGTATGACTGCTGTTGTGTGGGAATCCAAGAAGGTACCCTGGGGCAAGCGTAGCCGAGTGGACCCATGGTGCCCCCTGCCCACCCCCCCCTCCCCTGGCCCCGCGGCCGGCTCTCCCAGACCGGGCCTTCTGTGCCCTATCGCGGTCTCGCACCACAGGTACAGGCCGGGGACCGACCGCTCTCCTCTCTCAGGACCCTGCTCAGGACCTTGGTCTTTACTTTCTCAGGCTCACATTCACGGGGATTTCCTTGTCCGCGTTGGGTCGGCCTGCCTCCGCTGTATTTCAGATCCACCAGGGCACGGATAGCGCCTGCCGCGTCCCCAACGCTGTGTTTGCAGTCGTGCCCGGCGATCGGTGACGTGGATGACGCAGTGGACAGCATCAAGAGCGGCTGACGGGGACAGAGTTAGCGGGGAGCCCTCTGGAGGGGGCACCGTGGAAGGAAGGCATGCGGCTGGGGGTCAGGCCTGCTCAGGAGAGCAGCCCCGGGAGCCCACTCCCCCGACAGCACTCGCCCCTCCAGGCCTCTTCCGGGTCGTCCCCCGGGTCCGTGCCGACCGGCCTCCCTGTCCTGACTCTGCTGCCGACTCGGGTGGGCTTTTCTGGCCACCCCGAGCTCCCCCAGACGGCAAGCGGCCACCTGTGTGGGGCGGGGCGGGGCGCAGCAGCTTTCTGGGGGCTGCGGGCGTGATGGCTGTGCAGAGTGCAGAATGGGAGCCCGGACAGCAGGGTGGAGGCAGGCAGAGGTGGGGCGGGTGAGGGACTGCCACGCGAGCAGAAAGGGAGGCACCGACCTTGGGGAACACGAGAAAACCTTCCCTGGGCAGCTGTGATTTGAGAAGCTCAGTTGCTGCTGATGTTACTGCAAGTAGGGGACAATGGGATTTGTACCTACTGCTTGGTGTCGGTGTAGATTCATCTAGAGGGTCTCCCCAGAGTTCTAGTGAGAGAACCAAAGTACTTTTGCAAAACAGGCAAAGTCTGTTTGGTTTCTTAAGTAGCTGAATCGGTAGTTCGTTCCCATAGGCCAGCACTTCTTCACCCCGTGCGTGAGTTTGTCCAGCCGTGCCCTGCTTGCTGCCCGAGTCCGCGGAGCCACTCTCGGCACACGCCCGGGTGGCGGTGACAGCTGTAGGACAGAGCACGCTGTGTTCAGACCGTTCCTCCTTCAAAACTGTTGCCGGTGAAACTTCGGCTAACGAGAGATTCATAGCTGCTTCTTGCTTCTCCCAGAACGGCCCTGCGGAAGGGCCAGATTCGTTCATGCTTGCTTCCCGGAAGGAGGCTAGGTCAGTCCATTTGCTTCTCCGAAGGCCGTTGCAGAGGCTCGCGTGCAAGGGCGGAGGGGCTGCCGTGTTGGGTTTGGTGGAGCTTAAATGAGCTGTGACAGGAGAGAGGAGGGGAGGTCTGCGCCTCGGTTCCCAAGAATGATTGACAAGGTACTGTAAGCCTCGGTCTCTTCGATCCTAGTCGTGCCAGAGACACGTCTCTAAAAACACCGCACCGGGAAAATGAACAGGCAAACGCAGCCTGAGGAATGGTCTGCCAGGTTCTGATGATTACCCTTCAGAAGTGGCGAGAAGCTGTCACGGCTGGGGGACACTGAGGAGACACGAGTAAATGCAGTGTGAGGCTCAGGAACAGTAAGAGGCTGTTCGCGGGCAGCCCGGTGAGATCCAGGCAGGGTCTGAGGTTGAGAAAGTGGTGCCGGTGGGTGTCGTGTGACACGTCGACCCCGGGGGGCCGGGGGCTGTCTTTGCAGCCCTCGTGTAGATCTGAAATCCGGTAGCAGGTAGAATAGCCAAGTTCCGGTTGATTTGCATACAACTCCCAGTAGAAATCTCATTTCAGAAGGAGAAGAGCCGAGAGGCCAGTAGTTCACAGTCCTCCGAAGCAGCTGTACGCTTCCCGAGGAATAAAGAGCTTTCCTGGGGTACTGTCAGCAACACGGAGCTTCATCCTTAGCGAAAATGGTCCTTGCCCGCATTCCTGCGATTAGCAGGTGGCCACTGCAGGCTTAGCACCTTTGTGAAGCGCAGGAATGCCCAGCTTGGCGGTCATTCAGCCGTCATTCCTGGCTCTCGCAGGCCAGAGGGGGCAGGCGCACCGGGGAGAGCAGACTGACGGACGGGCGGACGGCCAAGATGTGGCATATGACCCAGCCATAAAAAAGAAGGAAAGCTTGCCGTTCGCAACAACAAGGATGGACTTCAGGGCATCATGCCACGTGAAATAAGTCAGAAAATGACAAACACTGTCTGATTTCACTTACGCGTGGAATCCAGAGGCAAACAAAACACTGAGCCCGTAGATCCAGAGGGCACATCGATGGCTGCCAGGGGAGGGGTGAAGGGGGTCAAAGACACGGCCTCCTGCTTATAAATAAGCCGTGGGGGTGTTGTGCACAGGTCACCATGGTTAATAGTACCGTAGCGCACGCGTGAAAGTTGCCAAGAGCGTGAGTCTTAAAGGTTCTCATCACAAGAAAGCAAAATTGGGAATTGTGTGAGGAGACGGGCATTCACTAGACTTACTGAGACGATCCTCTCATGGTGCGAACAACTTCCGCTTCCGAGTGTGAGGCCTCGCACGGGACTGAAAGAGCCGGGGGCTGATGCGTTTCCGCAGGTTCAGATGCAGGGAGGGGGAAACCTGTGACTCAGGCTGCCCTCTGCATAGTTAGAACTCGCTGGTGTCTTCCCAGGCCCATGGCTGAGTGTTGGGGATGGAGCAGGAGCACAGGGCTGGTGGCTTCAGTCCCCTCGCAGAGGAACACGTGCTCATCAGGACACACGTCATCCTCAGTCATCGTCATTGTCATTGTCATCGTCATCTGGGGGGGGGGGGCGTTGCTGAGTGCAAGGTCAGAAGACAGGGCTGTGTGCCTGATGTGGAAGGACAGAGAAGGGACAGGGCCCGGCCTCGCTTCTCCTCCTCCCTGATGCTGGCGGTCGAGGGACAAGCAGGATTGGGAGGGCTTGTGTCAGGGGTCAGTGAGACACTCAGGATCCACAGCGGCTGGGATTTGCCTGTTACATGTGGATTACTTTTTTATGACCAGCTTTGTGATGTTAAACAAACAAAAAAGGCTGCAAACCAGAGGGGTTGGGTTTGCTGGGACAGCCAGCCGCACTGAGGCTCGTGAGCACCCGTGTCCCCCGCTCCCCCCAGCTTTTCAGTCTCTCTTCTGCCAAAGCTTTTGCCTGCAATTCTCAGTGCTGCATAGAAACTGAAGGATAACAGGAAGGGCCGGTGTCCTCATACTTTCTTGCACCTGCCCATCCCTTTAAAACACCTGTTGGGCGCCCAGCATGTGCTGCATGCTGTGTGCTGACTCTTGCTTTCCTGGCGGCGTGCAGAGGCCGGGGCGGCCGCGGGTCCCACCCAGAGCCCTGTCCTCGTGCCCCCACCCCGCTGCTCAGCCCGGACGGCCTCTGCGAGGGGCGGCGACGTCCTCAACAGGACGCACTTGCGCCAGGCTGCCTGGGCTTCAGCCCTGGCTCTGCCGTGCAGCTCTTTGCTGCGTCTGTGCCCCCGTTTCCTCATTTGTAAGATGGGGCTGGTGAGAGAACTTCTCCCTGAGGGCGCTGCAGAGACAGAGCGAGGCTCGACCCCAGAGAGCAGCTGTGTCCCCCCGAGCCTCCCTGAGTGGCCCGTGGTGAGACGACCCCCGACGGCCGCCACCCCGCGAGCTGAACCTGCTCTGCCCACCCACTGTGCTCTTCCCCTCGGACCCCTGGGCCGAGAGGCCTCGCAGGCTCCGTACTAGCGTGGTTCGATGATGCAGCGTCTTGGAGGCCCCAGGGTTGATGGTGCAGCGTGAGGTGATCCAGTCCGTGTTTTCAAAAGAGCGTGTGGCGATGTGTGTAGGTGCCCACGGGAGGCGAGAGTGGGGCTCCTGTGTTGGAGAGCATTAGAGAACTCGATACGGTTTCCAGAAAAGCTCTGCGGGACTTGGGGGTGTAGTGGATTTGAGGGGTTAGGGAAAAGAGGTCACGGCTGCCACCTAGGGCTTTGTCTCAAACTCAAAGCATCTGGGAGACTGGCCTGGGGTGCAGTAAGGTCCTGAGTTCTCTTAGTGGCCGTCAGCTTGCAGGTGTCTGGGACGTCCAGCGGGGGCCTCAGGTGGGCCGGGGGTGTGTGTGAGTCTGATGCTCAGGAGGAGACTTTGGTGGCTTGTTTTTTTCTTTTTCTTTTTGTTTTTCTTTTCTTTTTTTCTTAGAGTGCACGTGTGCAAGTAGGGGAGGGTCACAGAGAGAGAGTCTTAAGCAGGTGCTCAGCACAGAGCCTGACGCAGGGCTTGATCTCACAATTTTGAGATCATGATCTGAACAGAAATTAAGGCTCAGACGCTCAACCGAGTGAGCCACCGAGGCTCCAGCATTTGCTCAGCTTTAAAGAGCGACTTCTGTGTGTGCTGCTTCAGAGAGGGACACCATTTGGGTGATGCGTTTTTGAAAGCATCACACGAATGACCGGGTGGAAACGTAGAGTGTCGTCCGTCGTTTATAAACTCGTGGTTTGTTGGGAACTGCCTACAAGGCACGGAAATGCCCTCTTTTCCGGGCCTCTTTGACACGGTTTTAGTCACCGCATGTCATTACTTGTCTGAGTACAGGTATTCCTCTTAGAGGTGCGAATGACTAGAACGGCTTTTTGTTAATGTTAATAAAAATGAGTTGTCCCTGCTTCTGGTCCCCATGCTCTTTGGACAGCCGTCCTTTGCGGCAGCCACCGTGTCCTAGATTGGTGTGCCCTGCACTTGCGGGAAGAGTTGGAAAGCTTTCTGGGGCTTTCTGTGCACTGGCTTCCTCCTTGGACGGGCACATGGACACACTGAAGCAGCCCGCCCTCCCCAGGCCATTGAAATCTCCCGCTTACGTGCCGGGGAGTGAAGTGTCCTCAGTTTACGAGACAGACCAGAATTGATTTCTGTCTCATCTATGTGAGGGTTGTGACGCCAGAGTCGTGCCCTCACTCGTTCTGAAGCACATAATTGGGTTTCGCTGTGGGCCGTACTCCTTCCTCCATACTCTTCGGGAATGACGAGGCCACTCGGGCCCGCTTCTTGCTCACGAAGATCTTACACAATTGCCACGTTTGAAAGTAAATTCAAGGTGAGGTGGGACCCAGCGCACATGGTGCTGGCTCCTCCCTGCTGCCGTCTCGTGGTGTCTCCGAGGACGAGGTGCGTGAGCCCGCCTCACAGCCCCGTCCACCTCCACCGTGTCACCTGCCTGACTTCCCTCACCTCCAAAGAGTAGCTGCTTGGCAGGGCCACCGGGCAGACTGGGGGTCCGTGTGCACGTCCAGATCTGGTACCATTTCTGTTGACCAGCACCTGACAGCCCCGTGCCCCTAGCACCCCACTCGTGCTGGCGTGGGCGGAGATCAGAACGCTTTTCTTCTCCCGCTGAACGCCGAGTTTGTCGAGGGCAAGGCATTCGTGCCGACTCTTCAGTGCTTCCCAAGTGCCAAGCACAGAATAGAATTTCCTTAGTGGATTCGTTCTGGGTCCAGAGTAGAGTGGACCTCCTTGTCAGGGACTGGCTTGCTTTCAGGAAACTCGCAGGACGCTGTGTTGCTCATTTATAACGAGGAAAATGCCTTGCAAGTGGGTGCAGACAGTACCCAGGTCTCCTTGGCCAGCGTACTCGCTCCTGGGGAACAGTTGGACCTAATAGGCCACGAGAACGTTTGCAAAGCCCGAGTCAGAACAACTATTAAATGCTATCTTAGCCCATGATAAGAGTGGCCTTTTCAGCCCCTTGGCCCGTGGCTGGTGCTTAGGTGGGCGTTCCCAAAGACGCGCTTCCCAGACCTCTCTCGACCAAGCACCCGAGGCTAACCGGTCGGTCATTTTCTGTGTGAACACCTGATGGCCCGTTTTACTTCTCTCGAGTTTAGATTATGTGATCTAAGTTACAGTCAGCTGTTGGCCCACCCTGGCTGCAGCCTCCACTGGGTCTGTGGGAGCCGCCCGTACATATGTCAGCTGGAGACTCTGACCGTGCTGTCCCCAGCCCTGCCCTCTCCTGAGCACCACATCTGTATCCAGCTGTCTGCTTGATGGTTCTGGTCCAAAGACTGAAGGATCACACACACGTCCCAAATCGGCGTGACTTTATTTTCACCACACCTGCCCCTTCTGCTTGTCCATTTGTCCCGTCCACAAACCTTGTCATGCTCGATTGCCTGTTTCCCTCCGGTCCCACCCGCAGTCGTCCAAGCGTCCCAAAGGTGCCCCACCCTCTCCTTTAGCACCACCTCAGGGTCTGTGTCACTGGTGTTTTCCGGGGTGGCCTGTTCTGGGAACCTGGCTGGTCTTTCTGCTTCTCACAGCCTCCCCCAGGCCTCCTGTGCCAGAGCTGAGCGAGCCTTTACAATGAAGGTCATGTGCCATAGGTCATCGTCCAGCACCCGCTCCTCTGGTTCTCGGCACCTGTCCTCCGCCTGCCTCGGTCTCCCATGCTGTTGTCTTCACCCCGTAACCTCAGCCGCTGTGACTGTGTCTTACTCTTTGACCGCAGCTGTCACTGTCCCCTCGCTCTCTGCAGGTGCAGTAACGCTTTGAGCACACGGGGACCTTCAAGCCGCTGCAGGCAGGCTGTCACCTGTGTGTGTCACTCCCTGGCGGTCCACCTCCTAGCAGCTCCCAACGTGCTGAGGGGAGGGCACGCTGAAGTCTGCGGCCCTTCACTCCCCTCCGCCCCCGTCCCAGCCTTCTCCGCCTGCTGGCTCTGCTTCCTGTCTGAGTGCCTCTCACGCGGCTTTCAGCTGGGCTCCTGCTCCCCTCCCAGACCCCCACCTGCCAGTCTGCTTCTCCCACAGGCTCACCGTCTCAGTTCGCGGGAACTCTTGTCTCTTGGTGCACCTTGTTGGTTCCGATGTTCGGCATAAATCTACTTCACCCCTTTCCTGCTGCTGCCCTTGTGTCCACTCTGCTAGCCTCTTGCCTGGATGGCTTGGAGCATCCTGCCTCGTCTCTCCTGCTTCTTCCTTCGTGCTGTTCACAGCACAGCAGCACCTGCGTCAGATCACTTCGGTCTGCTTGGCGCGCCCAAGGACCCTGTCTGTCCCCACGGTGAAAGCCGAGCACTCGCTGTGGCTGTCTTCTCCTAGCCGTCATTCTCAGACCTTACCGTGTATCCTTTGCCCACTGGCCTCCCCGGGCTTCCTCTGACACCACGGACGGTGGGCTTGCTGCCCGGAGGGCCCTTCCTGCCACTGTCCAGCTGCTCATGGTGCATAAGTAGAAGAGTGAGATGTGCGAAGTCTGAAAGGTCAGCTGTGGTCCCGCCACACAGAGAAGGGTGTATGTGGTCTGTCTTCTCTGTGCTGGTACGTGTGCACCTGTGCTCACACATGACTGAGTCCCATCCCCAATGCTCCCCTTTAAAAGGCATCTGTCCCTGGCATACAGATCATTTCGCCATATTATCTCGTGTAACACCGTGATACGGATTTTAACATCAGTAAATTAGTTCTGCACAATAGTCTTTTTTTTTTTTTTTTTTTTTTTTTGATGTTTGTTTTTGAGAGAAGAGAGGCAGAGCGTGAGCAGGAGAGGGACAGAGAGAGACTCCGAAGCAGGCTCCAGGCTCTGAGCTGTCAGCACAGAACTCGACACAGGGCTTAAACTTGCTGACCACGAGATCACGACCTGAGGTGAAGTTGGACACTTAACCAGCTGAGCCACCCAGGCGCCCCTGCACAACAGCCCTCAGGGCTGCATACAGTGTGGATAGACATGTGCAGACGCATGTAACCCACCTGTTACTAGGCACACTTGCGCACCGAGCCTCCTTGTTGCTGAATCTTTGTGTAGTTCTTGAATTGTTTCTCAAGAGGCATGCCTTGGAATTTTAATTTCTGGATCCAGAGTTGGGTGTCTTTTTTTAAGGTATTTGTGCTGCGAAATTGCCCTTCACCAACCTTGTATCGACATACCCTCCTAACAGTGGGGCGTGTGAGTCCTTTATACCTAATTCTTGGCCAGCTTCCTTCCCTTCATGTACGTAGATAGTATGCACCTATCCTGCCTAACTTTTTACCACATGTTCTAGTAAGCAAATTATTGCTTTACAGATTTCTGTTGAAGAAGTAAGACTTGGAACCCCTGAACCGTGTGCTTAAAAAGGGTTAGGATGCTATATCCTACACGACCTGTACTTTGTTGCAGCTAGTTAAAAAAAAAAATGAAGCTTTGACAAGTGATGATGTCTCCTAGTAATGCGAACACAGGTGGTCGTGGGTGGTGGGAGAAAGATCTGTGCTGTTAGTTCTTACTGCTCTAAGATGATTCTTGTGATTGTATCATACAGGCCAAAACACTAAGAAAACTGATCCAGCAGACGTTTAGACAGTTCGCCAACCTGAACAGAGAAGAGAGCATTCTGAAATTCTTTGAGATCCTCTCCCCAGTGTACCGATTTGATAAAGAGTGCTTCAAGTGTGCCCTCGGTGTGAGTATGGGGACATGGGGGCTGTGAGTGCGGGGCAGAGGATAGTGGACGAGGTGTGGGTTCTCCTGATGTTTCTTATCCACGGGCATCTAAATTTCTGATTGAAATCTGAAATGTCACATTTTTTACACCACGAGAATATTTGTCATTTTCAGTGAGAAAAATGCAAAAAGAAAATATATCAATGTAAAAATGAAATCCTCTTTTTAAAAAGCATGCCTGTGTTGATAATTATAGTTTTTTTATTCCAGCCCAGGGATTGGTTAACTGCTGTCTAGAGGCGAGTTTACTATTCAAATAATCTTTCCAAAGAAACCAGTAGCTTCCCCCCCCATCTGACACTGGGTCGGGGAAGTTACAGACGTTTTGTACTGCCTGGTTGGACAGACGAATCACAAGCTGAGGTGCTGCCCGCAGCCCCCGCTTTGGTCCTTTTAATGTGTCCACAGCCTTTCATCTGAAATCTCTCTTTTTTCTTCTGGTACCTTTGTCACCACCGGTTTCGCCTCCAAAAGTCAAGCTGGATTATTTCAGTGGAACTGGCGATCGGCCCAGAAGAAGGAATCAGTTACCTCACGGACAAGGGCTGCAGCGTAAGTCTGGGCTGGCGCGTCCTGGCATGCCGTGTGCACGCACGCACTGCTCGCGTGGGACCTCACTGAGCTCTCTGCTCCCACACCCCCGGAGGGGCCTCTGTCCTGAGTTCTGCCTCAGTGGTTAAGTATTCAGTAAGTGCTGCTGGGTCAGCCAGATACTCACAGAGAAAAAGCAGTGAACTCTGACCCCTGTCGGCACACCATAGCAAAACCCATTCCAGATGGAGTATGGATCTGCACGTGAAAGAGAAACGATAAAAGTATTAGAAGAAAACATTGGGAATCTCTGTAACCCTCGGGCAGGCAGAGTTCCTTAAACAGGACTTAAAAAGTGCTAACTCTAAAAGACAATTTTCATAAAATAGACGCTGAGATCAAGAACTTCTTTTTATCAAAAGATAGTAGAAAGGCAAGCCAAACATTAGCGTTAATACATTTGGCCATGGACCCTTAAATCCAAGGGAATGGTTGACAGTAAATCATTAAGTAAAGGGCAGATGACCCAAGAGGACACCCCCGTGGTCAGGGGATTAAATGGAAAGGTGTTGAGCCTTCTGGTCATCACGTCCATGCGTGTGGGACCACACGTCTCTTCTAGGGTGGCTCACATGAGGAAGAGCCATAATCACAAGTGTTGACAAAGTGTGGGCCACTGGAGCTTTCCCACGCTGATAGCAAGTGACGGATGGCAGGAGCACATTGGTGTGGCCCCTTCAGGATGGTCTGTGGCATTATCCGTTGGGGGTTTTTTAATTTAAAAAAATTTTTTTAATGTTTGTTTATTTTTGAGAGAGAGACAGACCCATAGAATTCAAAGCAGGCTCCAGACTCCGAGCTGTCAGCACAGAGCCCGATGCGGGGTGGGAACCCACAAACTGTGAGATCATGACCTGAGCTGAAGTCAGACACTTAACTGCGACATACAGGTGCCCCAGCATTATCTGTTTTTATTACTCACGGATTGTTTCAGTTGTAGCCTTTAGGTTTGACTGGTGGTCTCCTGTGTTTTCTTGACTATTTTCTTTGTCCTTTTTACATGTAAGTCTTCCTGTGGAATCCACAGGCGAGGTCACAGGTGGGGCCCCTAGTGTGCTCAAGGGGGCAGGCTGTGGAGGACATGGCCACGGTCCCCACGTTGACTCGCTCTCACGCCAGCCTCGTGGCTTTGGGGTCCTGCGCCATCGACTTGTGTCCCCTTGGTAGTAAAATGGCCATAATCATTTCAACTGCATAATAGGGTCAGCAAGAGAATTAAATACTTACATGGATTTGGAGTGTTTAGGTCATGGCCTCGCACCGCAAAATCCCTTAGAAATTTGGGTGTCGTCACTGGTAGGTGGCTGGTTATTGCTGGCTCTGATGCAGGCAGCAGCTGGCGGTGTCCTTGCGGTTTATCGGGTCGTGTCATCTGGTACCTCTTGCCGTGCCCGCCGGGCACCTCCGTCCCGCACCACTGGTCAGTCGTCTCCTTCTGGATCGACTCCACACGGTTCCAGGTGCCCCAGCCCGGGGTTTCCTTTCTCCCCCACACCTTCTCTGTGTGTCAGTCCTCGTTTGTACATTTGTCTGGCTCTTCCTGGTTACTTAGTCTTTCAAAACCAAATCTATAAAATTCACAGAAAGTGCTGTTGGGATTCCAGCTTGTATGTTAATTTTGCGAAATTTTGTGGAGGTAGATATTTTTTGATGCAAATTTTCTGTCCAAGAATATGGCATGTCTTTGTATTTGTTCAGGATTGCTTTATATCCTTCAGTAAGATTTTGTAGTCTTTTTCACATGCGTCTTTCCTGCTAAACCAGTTCATGAGTATTTTACTGGTTTTGGCCTATTTTTGAATGGGTTTTTATGGACTATTTCTAATTCAAAACGCATACTGCAAGCATAGCCAAATATGCTCGATTGTTGTTTATGACGATGCTGTATTCAACAAGCTTATCATTCATTTACGAAGTCATTTTTCATTAGAATCTTACCCTTTGTAGGTATACAGTCATCTAATTGGCAAAACAAGAATTTTTCTGCCTTCTTCCCTAGTCTGTACAGTTTTTTCCTTTCCTTGTATTCCAAGGCTCCTTCAAGGTCATGTTTAATGATGGGTGGCAGAAGAGATCCCCGGGTCATTCTGGATTGTATCGATTGAAAGTGTGTCTTTATTTGGGGTAATGCTTGTTGTTAGGTTTCAGTAATGCGTGTCTCTGGTGTTCTTGTTTATTTGTGTATTTAAATTATGCCCTTCTGTGCTTAGAATTTTTATCGGGAGGGCTGCTATATGTAATTAAAGGTCTTTTCAGCCTTTACTGGTATGATCTTGGTTTTTCTCCCTTAATTTATTGTTTTATATTGTATTGATGGTGTGTCGGTATTGGGCTGTTAAGTGACTCCTACTTGGTTGTGCTGTATTGTTCTTTTGAAATCTTGATTTATTATATTTGCTGATATGTGGAATTTTTGCAACTATTCATAAGTGAGATTAATTAAAATTTTCCTTGTTTTGAATGTTTATTTTTGAGAGAGCGAGCATGAGTAGAGGCGGGGCAGAGAGTGAGGGAGACACAGCGTCTGAAGCAGACTCCAGGCTCTGAGCCGTCAGCACAGAGCCTGACACGGGGCTCGAGCTCAGGAACTGGGAACGGTGAGATCATGACCTGAGCTGAAGTTGGATGCTTAAACAACTGAGCCACCCAGGAACCCCCATTCTAATCTTTTTTATATTAGCTTTATAAGGGCATGGTATTAAAAATTACACTAAGTTCATCAGGTAAATTGGGTTCTTTCTGTGATTTTATGGCCTGAAGTATTTTAAGCCAGAATTGGAATTGCGATTTTGTACAGGTGAGGTAGATTTGGTCTGTGTGACCCCTGCCATCTTCCTGGGGACAGGTGTGTGAGTGCCTCTCTGGCTCCTTCTACACCAGCACAGCTGCTCAGGTTGTGCACTTCTTGCGTTGGCTTTGGTAACTTACATTTTGTTAGTATGTGCTCTGCTTCCCCACAGGTTCAGGCAGTTGCCATGGAGCTGTGCCTCGTGACTTCCGGTAACTTCAGGCCTGTGTCTGGTCTCACGCCCAAGCTGTCTGCGGAGGCTGGCCCTTGGGGCATGTGGAGGGCTCGTCTGTTGTAGGTGTCTTTCCAGGACAGGCTCAGAGATCAGGGTCACAGCATTTCCATTCATTTTCAGTAATGGCAGTGTTTACCTTTAGGCAGATCCCCTTTCCTGATCTTGTTTGATTGTTTTCATCGTTTTTTTCCTGCTGTTCCCTTTGGATATTTCTCTAAAATTTATTCTCACTTCCTTTTTCCGATACCACTTTTACTGTCTGACCAGTTTTGGTGTGTGGTAGTCTTCCTTTGCAGTCTGAACTTTCAGTTTTGTTTCTCTTATTGTAGCATTATTTAACGGGATGGTAATTTTCAAGTAGCTCAGGGGGGTTGGGTCTCACCTTTATTATTTCTAATGCTCCTGGCTGACGAGCAGAGCACATGTTGTTTACATGCTAGTTATTTTGCATGTGTTCCAGTCTTCATTATAGCCAGGCATGTGGTTGATTTTTATAAATGTTCTACGGAAGAAACATACATTTTCTCTTTGGTGCTACAAGGATCAGTGTGCTCGGAAGTGTGAGTTACTGGTTATATGAAGAAGGAGGAATGGGCCAGGGCAGTCAGGATAGAGCCCCGCGAGTTCCTGTGGAAGCTGCCGTGCTGCGTTTCCACCTGCCACACTGCCCTCCCCTGTCCCGTGCCTTCCGCGTGAGCGCCACGCTTCTGGAAGGCCGCTTCTGGCCGTCTCCTCTGCTCTCGCTCCTGCACCAGTAAACGCCTCCAATGTCTGGGCCATTCTTGTTAGCGTAGAAAATGTGTAGTTTCTCTCATCCTGAAACCCAGAGCCCTTTCACTCTCCCTCCCAGGCACCTCACATGTTTCCTCTTTCCTTTATTGCAAAAGTTCTTGGCGCGTGTGGCCATCGCGCGCCTGGCGATGCGTGGCTGCCCCGGGCCGGGCTGACCTGAGTACGTCGCCTGTCTTGGGCCCGCTGCACTCGGGCTGCCCTGCCTCCCCTGCCGCCCCAGCACCCGCCCAGCCGCCTCGGCCGGGGGCGCCAGTGACCCTCGTGCAGCTAAGCCCCCTCCGTCCTTCTGAGTCCTCATCTACTTCACTGGACTTCTGGGTCACCGCGTTCTCCGGCACCGTTCGATACAAGTATGATACCAGCAGCAGATAGAATTTTAAGTGTTGTAGTAACCACATTTTAAAAGGTAAAAAGGAATCGTGTCTTACCCCAGAATATCCAAGACACCATCATTTCAAGGGATCACCCACATAAAAGTTCTGGAGATGTCTTCTCTGCTTTTTATCATGCTGAGTCTTTGAAGTCGGCACGTTTCCCGTGCTCCCGTCGCGCCTCTGTTTGGACGAGCCACGTACCGCCAGGTGCTCCCCAGCCGCGTGTGGCTTCCCGCTACCGTACGGGACGGGGCGGCTCCTGGTCTCCTCTGCACCCCCTTTCCCTCCCTTTGGGCTGCCGGTGACTCCTGCTGGGCCTCGTCTGAATGGCGGATTGGCCGGCTTGCACGTGTGTCTGTGTGGCCGCTCGGAGCCGGCGTCCAGGGCAGAGTGAGATCCGCACGGTCCCGCCTTCACGGAGCCCAAGTGCCATTCTCGTTCCCAGCGAGACTCATTCCGAGACCCTCACCTTTCCCCCTGCCCCTCGCCCCCAAACAGACGCGGTAGTTTTGTGCGGTGCCCTCGGTTGCTTCGTTGTGGTCCTTCTCACAGTTGTGACCAGATGCTGACTCGGGCGATGGGTTATGCCCGGAGTCACGTCAGCCTTGTTCGCTGCTGTACTCCTGGTGCCTGGAACGGAGCCCCGCACCCCGTAAGTCTTCGAGTCCGTTCCTTCACCCCCTCACACACCAAGCGCGGCCCTCCTTCCCTGCGGTGCGGCGGCGGGCGGGACGGGCATCCGCCACTCTGTCACCCTCACGGGCCATTCAGTCCGGCAGTGGGATCAGATAGGAGAAAGAAGACCAGCAACGAAAAAACAAACATAATCCGATTGTGAAAGAGGTGACGTGAGCGTGTGTGTGTCCGGTTGAGAGAGGGCCGTCAGCGTCGGCCCCTCCCCACCCTGCCTCCTTGGCAACAGATCTTGCTCAGGAGCCTCTTGCTAACCTGAAGTAAACTGCGGAGCGTGCTGCACGCATGTAACCTCAACAACTCTCCTTCCGTGTGTCGGCGCACAGCCAAACGATTGGCAGACATAACAGAATATTCCGATACTTAGTAATGAACGTTTTCATCTGAGGGAGGGTGACCAGAAGCCCTCCCTTACAAGCAGTACCGGGGAGCGATAAGGGAGTAATGGGCCGACCCTGGGGGATAATGTCAGAATGAGGGAGGAAAACAGTAGGTTAACAAGAAAAGGAATCTAAGTTTCATGACTTAAATTTCTCATTGTGCTTTAGAGAAAACTTTTTCATTATAAGATGAGTATTTTTATGTAATCACTTAGTGAAACTAGTTGAGATGTCCTTCATTTCATGTGTCAGCACCAGCTTAATGACATTGGATTCCTGCTCTGTTGGAAGGAGCCTCATCTCCCCCTTTACGGATGTGTGTGTGCGGGGCCAGGAGGTCAGATACCAAACAGAATTTCTCCCCATAATGTCATTTTCCCAAATGGTGAGCACTCATAGTACAGTTCCAAAGATAGCAAAGTACAGTATTTTCTAAATTACACATAAATTGTATTCCTAGAAAATTCACTGCGGAGCATACTTGGTGTTTTAAAGTAGACTTGGGTTCAGGGTGCCTGGGTGGCTCAGTCGATTGAGCAGCCGACTGTTGATTTCAGCTCAGGTTGTGATCTCATGGTCCGTGAGATCAAGCCTCACATCGGGCTCTGTGCTGACGGTGCAGAGCCTGCTTGGGATTCTCCGCCTGCCCCTCCGTCTCGCTCTCTCGCTCTCAAAATAAATAAACATTAAACAAATTTTTTTTAATAGACTTGGGTTCTAGAATCCGATTTTTCACCAACATGAACATGCCACCAGGACACTTGAAAGCCATTAAGGACACAGGACAGTCTTCATCGTGAGGGAATTTCCTGTGCGTTGTATGACGTCCCACAGTCCCAGTCCCCATTTGTAGCCCGCATTCTTAGCCAACCAAAACCAACTCTCTGGGACACCGTTCTGCCCCAGTAAGACGAGAGTGCGTCCAGTGACGATGAGCTCATGGTGAGAAATTAGGTCCAAGAGGCAGGCGGACGGCAGACCGGGTGGGCGTCCGCTTCCTTTTGCTGGCATTGCACCTGTTTGAGCAGGAGACTGTCAGGCCTGACTTACACTTCGAAGTACCTCCCTGGCTTCCGGGTGGGGTGGTCCGTGAGGGGACAGGCACAGACCAGGGGAACAGCCGTGGGGCTGACGCTCTAAGCACGATACCGAACGGTGACTGCACTAGAGCGGCAGCCGGGAGGGTGGAAGGAAAACGCGGGGGCTCCGGGCATGGAGCTCGGCCGGGCGTGGGTGAGGGAAGGAGGAGCCAGTGAGGAGCTGCAGGAGGAGCCTGCCTGTTGGCTCTGGAGCAGGGTTGAGCGGTGATGCTTGTTGCCATGCTGGGGAGGACTGGAGGAGAAGCAGGTGTTGAGCGCGGATCCCGTGGCCGTGCCGTTCACAGTCGGTCCCCTGCATCCGTGTGGGGGTGCGAGGCGGCCGGACACGCGTCCCGGTTCGGGGCTGGAGGTGGTCCTCGCACCACGGGGCCGGCTGGGGCTGCTGGGGCGCCACAGCTCCGGGGCCCTTGATGGTTTACAGAAGGAGCAGAGGAGAAGCGGGAGGACCTGGGGAAGGCCGAGGAGGGAGGCGGGGTCCCCCGAGGGCAGGCGGCAGGAGGCTGGGAGAGGAGAGCTGCCCGCTGCCCTGCTCGGAGGCCTGGAATGGGAGACCAGGAGGGCCACCCCGGCCCGGTCCGGTCCGTCGGGAGGCCTCACGGAGCACACCCCGGCCTTCACAGCAATGCTGTGAAGATGTTCTGCTGTGAAGGGAGCTCGCTCCAAGTCACTGCTGGGCCATAATCCCAACTCAGTCCCAGGGGCAGAATTCGGGCCAAGGGGGGCGCTTGGTGGCAGGGGCCAATCCGCACGCACTCCAAGAGAAGGAGGCTGGAATCGGGCTAGTTGCTGTAAATGAATGTGTGGGGATCGCCACGGCAACGTGGGCATTGTCAAGAAATGCTAGAAGCGGCAGACGGGCATTTGTTTTAAGAAGAAAAGGGTTTGTTCTATTTGGAAAAATGAAGTCTCTTTGGGCTCGTCTTCCTGAGAAGGGTCTTTGGACCCCTGCCATGTGTCTAGCACCATTACAGTCAGAGACTTGTAGCTGAGGGTGCTCTCAGGGCGGGGCGGGGGGGGGGGCGGTGACAGTGTCCCAGAACACCTGCCAGAAGTCCTTACCTGGGGTCCAAAGTGTTTGCCTTTTCTCCCAAGCCCACACATCTGGCCGACTTCAATCAAGTGCAGACCATTCAGTATTCCAACAGCGAAGACAAGGACCGGAAAGGAACGCTGCAGCTGAAAATCGCGGGCGCCCCCGAGGTAAGGGCAGAGTTCTTGCGGACCGCCAGACTCCCAGCTTTCTCCTGTGTGGGGGGTGTTCCATCCCAAGTAGTGACGAGGACGGCAGGTGACAGCTGGCAGAGTCAGGAGCAGCGTTGTCGAGATGGCTGAAGGTTACCGTGAACTACCAAGGAAATGGGCTTCTTAGGGTTACATGCAAATACACATACCTTCGTCAAGCGGCGTCATTTCCCAGACCGCTGTATGTGACGCTCTCCTGCCGGGGGCGGGGGTTGGGGGGCACCCCACTGCCCTGACGCTTAGCCCAGAAGCCAGGAGCCACCCGGGTCGTTCTCAGACCTTAGCAAGAGAAGCGGTTTGGGATTCTTTGTCCCCGTTTCCACGGCTGAGGAAGCCGAGCACGGGCGGCGGAGCTGGGGTTCGTCCTGGAGCCCCTGGTCTTGGCCCGCATGCCGCGTGGCGCAGTGGAGACGGGTGTTGTTTGGCAAACACGGCATCAGGTGGCCCCCGGACGAGCGAGAACGCTCGCGTATGAAGGAGTCTGGGCGACCGTTGGCACAGGCAGCTGTGCTTGTGCACACAGCCCGGCCTGGACCTGTGTCATCTGCTCTGTGCGGCGCCCGGGCCCCTTGAGCGGCGGCAGCCTTTTCTCACACGGGTTTCTTGGCCACGCTCCTCACTTGTGCTTCCTGCCTGGGATCGGTGGCATTTCTGGGGCTCTAGGAAATGCCTTTATTCTCAGACATAAACCGATGAGACCCTAAGATCTCGAGGCTTTATTACAGATTGAAGTTTCCTGACAGTAGCTCGGTAGTGTCATTTGTCACCACTGTTTTCAGACCTCCCCCCACCCCCACCCACCCCATGACATTCAGCTGAGCGTAGGGAAGGTCTGCGGCCCCCGGAGCAGCTGGTGACAAATGGTGCCCGGGTTAAGGCATCCTCCGAGCTCTGACCGTCTCCTGGACGATCTTTAATGGCAGGTCTTCAGGAGGTTTGGCAAAATTGCAGGTTTGATACTGAAAAGAGTGATTTCTAACCTCAGGCAGAATGTGCTGTGCATGCTAGAAATAGTGACATTTTTCTAGTTTTCGTAAGTATTAGAAAAATTATGATGGATAATTGATAACAATCGACTCCACGTTAGTTTAGTTCCTAAAATAAGCCATACTTGAAATATGCTGATTCTCTAAATCCTTCCCTTAATTACACTACGCCAGAGGGGCCAGACATTCTGAGGGAAAATATTTTTTTTTTTTTTTTTTTTTTTTGCCTCCTTTAGTTCTAGAAAGTGAATTTCAGTTTAAGTGATTTTTCTCTTTTTGTCTGGGTGGCCTTCTGTCACATATTCTAGGAATAACGTCCCTAAATATCAAACTTCCTTTTTCACGCCAACCTTACGACAAATCTGTGTTGCTGTCACTCTTCTCTGTTTCCAAGTGCATCTAGGGGTGTGATGTCATAGCACAGCTGCCCCTTTGGTTACTGGGAAGAACAATAACCCCTCTTTCCTGGTCTTTTCCCCTTTGAGCCTCTGACAGTGACAGCACCGTCCCTGACCATCGCCGAGAATATGGCTGACCTGATAGATGGGTACTGCCGGCTGGTGAACGGAGCCACGCAGTCCTTTATCATCAGGCCCCAGAAAGGTGAGGTCCCGCTTCCGCTTGAGCGTCCCCTGAGCTGCTGGCAGGCTCACCCCAGCAGCCTCTGCTCCTTCTTGTGGATCAGTCTGTGCGTGTGAAGAGAAGACAGGGACTCAGCCCAGCAACTCTGTATGCTGCTTTTTCTGGGGAAGGAGGGCAACGCACAGCCTGGGTCTGAACGGAACTCCGGGGAGACAGTGTTGGTGTTCAGGCTGTTGGGTTCGAGCAACACACTGGAGCACTTTCTAGGCCACTGTCAGTGTAAAGACACTTGTAGGATCACGTTCCGGGTCTGTTTGCTTTCAGGTGTCCTTTGTAACGCGTGTTAAATAAAGCATCTTTCCTGTTTTTTCTTATAGAGCTCAAAAGCTTAGAGAAAGGAACAAAATTCATTCTCAGTCATGATGTTTAAAGTCGATGATTGGAATGAGTAACTGGCCTGGAAACAAGGCTCTCTCACCTCAAAAGCGATGTGGGGTTTTTACAAGGCAGTGATAATGGCTGTTTGAGAAGATTTGGATTTCTGAAATAATCAAACGAAATGTTCCCAGCAGGATAATAGCATAGTGGTAGCAAGACAAATTTGGGCTTTAGAATTCTTATCAACTTGTGGGTTCGAATCACGACTCCTCTGTGCTGCCGTCTGTAAATTGCTTAACCTCTCTGTGCCTCGGTGCTCTTGCTGTAAAATACAAGACACAGAGTGGCACCTGTCTTTTATGGTTTAGGGAGGATTAATGACCTCATAAAAGGCTGGGAGCTGTGTCCACCCCATACTGTGGCACGTAAGTCTTAGGATCGTTCCCAGCACACTGCTAGCTGCGGTGGGACCCTGACACATTGTGGGAACCTTGACTTTGACCGTCCTCACGGCGTGGTAGGTGGGTCCACAGTGGTGCCCACAGAGCAGCCGGCACTGTGGCAGGTGGCACAGGGCCCTTGCAGCTCTCACCTCCCTGACCAGGATGGTCACAGAGAAGGAGTCCCGCAGGGCTGCGTGCCCTGTACCGGGGGAGATAGGAAAGCACCAGGAGGGCAGATGGGGAAGTTCCGAACTCCCGTCGAGCCGCAGCAGAAAGCCCAGCCCGCCCGGCAGCCGAATACCCCGTGTTGACAGCAGTTAGAGGGAGCAGTGGGGGCATGTGAAGCAGTGGAATCATTGGAACCTTTGTGTAAAAGTTAGTGTCCTGATGTGCTCTGGAAACAATAGCGAAAGCCACAGCCAGAAAGCCGGTAAGGACACAGCTAATCAGCAAAAGTGTTTGTAACACCGTGATCAGACCAAGAAAACCTATTCATTGTTTTTTTTTTTTTTTTTTCTTTCATAGTAGCTTTCTTTGTATGAAAACAGTTGCTTTTAGGAATGTCTAAAGGCCACTGTTTGTCAGAACTTGTGCAGACACAGACTCTTGGCTTTACATTTCGTGCTTTAAGCAGGGGTATGTACCTTGCAAATATGATTTAAATGTTTTAGGGAAACTCCTTTCCATGAAATTAGTATTTTATGAAAGTATTCAGTGTGACATATTGCCTGTCTCCTTTTTAGTGAATAATTTAAAAAATTTTATGCTGATTTTCCTAATGTTCTTTATCAGTTTGTCGGTACACACAGAAATAACATTCAGACGTTAAGTATTAAATAAGCTGGCCATTCCATGTTTGAAACGTCAGCATCTTCCTGTGTTGGTGTTTCATTGGCTTTTTTTTCTCCTTGGGGATCAACGTTTTGATACCAGATCTTGTGAGCTGTGATGCATTAAGTTCCGCATGCGTATGACAAGAGCATAAGTGAAAATATTTGTCATAAAAACCTAGTAGGGCACTGGCTGTTAGCAATTGTATGTTGTCTTTACAGAGTGAGATGTTAGACTTAGTAACTTACTTACCTGATTCTCAATCCCAGCATGTTCATTTATTACACAGCTGTTTTATAATAGATGCCTAAAGTGAAGATACATTGCCTAACGGAAATAACTGTAAATCAAACATTTAAAAATTTTTTTTTAATGTTTATTCGTTTTTTTGAGAGACAGAGACAGAGCGTGAGTGGGGGAGAAGCAGAGAGAAAGAGGGACAGACACTCAACCTACTAAGCCCTGTGAGCGCCCCAAAAGAAACATTTCTAAAGCTGTGATATGGGGGGGAAGATGTCTGTGACACAGACACCAGAGCATTAAAATCTCTTCTTTCTCACACGTTCTCCCAGCTCACGAAGACAAGCCAGGATGGAAATAGGCTCCTCACAGAAGGGGGACACACAAATGTCCAGTAAGCACTGGACTCAAACGAGCCAGATCGCATTTTGTGTTACTAGTTTGGTAAAGTGAGCCATCGCGGAAGATGTGCCCTTGCACTTTGTTGGCGTCCATGCCAGCTGTTGGGGCTCGTTGTCTACCTCCTGGAAATCCTCCTGCAAAGTTAGACATGGGATGTTCCCTCTGCGCTGTTCGTAATCACTCAAAACCGGAAACAGCGTGAGCGTCCACACTGTGGGAATTAACCGCTGGGTGAGGGAGCACGCGCCCCTGATGCAGCTCCGTAGCTGCAAACAGTAATGAGATGGTGCGGATTTTGTGCTAAAAGCCTACAGCACGCGTGTGAGTGTGCGAGAGTGTGTGTGTGTGTGTGTGTGTGTGTGTGGAGTGAAACCTTTGTGTGTTTATTTACAAGAATAAAGGAGTCCGGATATCTGGACGAGCTAAGTGACCGACTGTGGACAGTGAGCACTCCCGGGGAGGGGGCAGGGGGAGGTGTGTTTGAAGCAAAGGGGGTGGGGCTACTGCCTTTCCACATTACGTACCTTTATGATTTAGATTTGCTACGGTGTGTCTGTACTGTTTAACTTTAAAAAATAGATAAAAACTTTTATTCGAGAATTAAAAGCCAAATGTAGGTTCATAGGAAGATCCATCCTTCTTCCTAAAGAATTTATTCAGACAAATAACATACCCCCCCACGAACGACTCGAGAAGTCCTATGTGTGGGTTCAGCTTTGTGAATTTAAAGGAATGTCCGAAATTAACCCCTGGAACCGGGTGTTTCAGGCGGTGAGTTCTAGTGTTGAGAATGCTGCCGCCGATGTTGTGTGTTGCCGCTTTTCTCAGAGGTCTGTTACTTTCAGATCTGTTCCTTCCAGAAAGTGCTCTGTTAAGACCCTCCACTCGTCAGTCGGCTCATTCACAGCCTGCCTTCTGCTCCTGCCCGGCTGCTTAGGAAGCGTCTGTGCGCCACGTGTTTATTCACTGGTCTCTTTCTCTCTCCAAGGAAGCAGGCGTTCCGACAGGGGGTGCAGACGGCTAGAGGCCACGCTGACGTGTCACTTGGAAGGCCGTTATTAACGGGCAGTGGTGGATGTGGGCGACATGCGCTGGTAGCAGCCACGGGTGTTCCGATAGGAAGTTCCAGGAAGTCCACTTTGGCCTCCATGCTGTAACTTGGTTATGTTGCTTGAAACTTGAGGCCAGGAAGTCGGAGTGAGGAAGCTTGCGTGGAATCGCCTTAGCGCCCTGGGCGCCACGCAGAAGCTTCGTGCGCTCTGTGTCACTCGTGCCGCACAAGCGTCCGTGCAAGTTAGTCTGGTTTCTGTTTTCTCGGTAAATAGACAGTTGTTCAGAAAGTCACTCGGGGCCCGAGGCTGATTCAGTTTTTGGTTTACCGAGTGGTGGTCCGAGAGCCGTCTGAGCACAGGGTACCCTGCTGAGTGTCCCGAGACGCCCGTGGGCAGGTTCGGTGTAACCTTCAAGCGGTTCTGATACGTGGGAAGTGCCCTGTAATGAGGCCAAAGCCCCAGCACGGCCGCCCGAAGCCGCCTGGGCTGTTGCAGGAAGGGCTCCTTTGAGCTCAGATCGCACTTGGGTTGAGCTTTAAGAAATTGAGGAATTTGGTGTTTCTACCAAATGAGGAATTCTTGGTATCTCTACCAAGAAGGAAGAGCTTCTTCCGAGGGTTGGAGGGTGTGAAGGCAGCATGCTGTGTTCAGGGAGATACGATATGCAGCCACAGAGAGCAGGGAACAGCGGAGAATGGAACAGGAGAGGCGGGCGACGGAGCTGCTGGGGCTGGCTTGTAGGGCAAGTGCAAGGGCAGCGAGTGCTAGAGGGGCCCTGGGAAGGCAGCAGAGAGATGGGGCATAGGTGGGCGGACACCCCAGAGAGGGAGACAGGGAGGTGTTGTGTGTCCCAGCAGAAAAAAACAGTGCTTCGTGGGACAAGCAGATGTGCTTAAGTTTCATCTTAAAAGCCATCGAGAGGGGCGCCCAACGGGCTCAGTCAGCAGAGTGTAGCTCTCGATCTCGGGGTTGGGAGTTCGAGCCCCACATTGCATGTAGAGATTGCTTAAAAATTAAATCGTAAAAAAAAAACAAAAACGAGACACTACAGTTCTAAGCAGGGGAATGACCTGATGAGTTTGTACTTGGGGAAGATTATTGTGGTAGCGACTTAGGTCAGGGATGGAGTAGAAGACAGGATTAGTTCAGTGCCCGTCAGATTTGTCCACATAAAAGACATTAAACTGGGGACTGCGTGTGCTTCCTACTTCACAGAAGGAGGGTGAGGGGAGAGGGTCTCCCCCAGCCACCAGACGTAGCCCTTTGCCTCGCTGTGATGACCTCCAGGAACAAGTCACAGTGCCTGGAGCCGCGAGGCCCCAGGCATTGATGGGAGGTGACCCCCAGTAGAGGGCCCAGGTCGGGGGCTCAGGTTCCTGGGCTCTGGTGCATCAGCCCCTCTGCCTCTGCACAGCCCGAGGATTTGTCTTCCTTTTATTTGTGCTTCCTGTACAGATTTTGGTGTTGCGACTGGTGAGCGTTTTTATCAAAGTACAAAATGTCCTTTGGTGTAAGTCACATTGACTTTGACCGGAAGACAGTCTTCATCCTTTAGAGCTTCCTGGGAGGGATGTCTTTCCACCTCTGCTTTGTTTTGATTAGGCGGTACCTTTTAAACCATATGCACCCCCGGTTGGTTTGTGTGTGTTATAAATATTGAAAATAGACCATGAAAACAGCATAATGACCTCCTTAATAAAGGGTTATTGCTAAATTCTGGAGGAAGACTTCTTCTCTGATTTCTGCACATAGTCTTTTCAAAAGAAATAGAAGGAACCTCATCTCTCTCTCTCTTTTTTTTCTCCAGAAGGTGAACGGGCTTTGCCATCAATACCAAAGTAAGTGCCCTTTGTGCATTTTGTCACTTAGTCGTGTTAGAGACCGTGTGGGTTCCATGCTTGATTTTCCATTTGCCTGAATAACCACATTTCTAGGTGTGCAACTAGGGAAGTAGAAAACCAGTGTTTCCAGAAAGAAGTCAAATCAGCTGTCATTCTTGCTTACAAGGGATGTGTCCTTGGGCTGGCAAGTGGGACCCTGACCGCTCTCCTCTGCCGGCCACGCTAGGCTTGCTTCACCACTGCCCACACTGTTCTAAAGCTGTGTTGAAGTTTTCTTAGTTACTGGAGTAGACTGTCCTCTCTCTACCTCTAGGCCATCGTAAGTGCTCTTCTCCCTCATGGTGCACTCTCCCTCCAGCCTCCTTGACCCCGCTCCACCCCTGCTCATCTTTCCGGGCTCATCCTGCATCACTGTCTCTAGAAACCCCCCACGATCCCCCAGTCCTGGAGAGCGTCCCTGTGTGCGTGCCCATAACACCTTCTGCCTTGCTGTAGTACTTATCCCACTTTAAGCATACTATCTTTTTGCTTATCCACGCCCCGTGGTCTTGTGGACGGCCAGGGTCACGTGGCCTTGTAGACCTGGCCCTGGAAAGTATGTGGCACGCAGGAGCCACACAGTAGCCGTGCGGGTGAGTGGGGGGATGGCCAAGAGCAGCTTTGGGCTTCCAGGCAGTGTCTTCACAAACTCAGTGATATTTAACAGATACTCACTGATGCCCCACATTAAGCCACAAACCAGTGCCCAGAATATCTTCAGATGTGGAAAGTCTGTTGAGATGACTGTGAGGGTTAAGATACGCAGAATCGTAAACGTGGATATAAAAGCGGGTGGAGAAGGTAGTAGGTCAGAAGTGGTAGCAGATGCTGTAGACACCGAACAAGTAAAGCAAACCTGAGAAGAGCGGAATCGCCACGAGTCACAGAGCAGCAGACGCTGTGACTGCTGGTGCTCCGGAGGCGGCGGAATCCGCGCACTTGTGGCAAAGCTGATTCGCGGCAGCACCCGGAAACGCGACGTGGCCGAGGAAGCCCCCCCCCTCCCCCGCTGCTTTGGCAGCAGCACGTGGAGGCCGACAGTGAACCTGCTGTCGGGAGCACACGCACCCTTCCCTGCCGGGCGTGGGGTTCAGAGAGAGTTTTCCTGAGTCACGTAGCTGCAGTGGAAGAGAAACGGCTGATGTGTTGCACAGCAACTCTGATTCCACTTAGAGGACCGTTAGGTCTCAGCTACGTCGAGCATTCAGTCAAAGGAGCCCAGTCCCGTGGCTTTAGGCTATGATTGCTGATCATAGAGGCCACACAGCCAGCCGCCTGCGGGACCTTTCCAGTTCCCCGAAGGGATCGCCTCAGTCCCCATGCTTCCTAGTGTAGATTCTATGTACAAGACGCGTCTTCTGTTCAGTGCTTCTGTACTGCACCCTTGCGTATCTGGAGAAAGCCGTCTTCTGTAAAAACACGAGTCACTTTGGCATCTGAAGAGTCTGGGTTCCTTTTCTTTCTCTGTGCTTTGTGTTTTCCAAAATTTTTAAACGACCTACACTTGTATTTTTTAAGTGTTGCTAAAACATGTGGCCAAAATTTTATGTGTGTAAACATGCAAAGCGCAAGTGTTGGTGAGCCATTTCACGAAACAAGCAAGCAGATGTTGAGCTTACGTTTTTTTTCAGGCTGTACATAAAAATACATATTCGTGTACTATCTGCTTTCTTACACGCGCTAAATTTAAGAAGGACCAGTTATACTCCAGTTTCTCAGATGACGTTTAGGAGTGCAGATTTCTTTTCCAGGTGTTTTTTCTCCTGGAGAAACCCTATAAATGTGGGGCGGTCCCTTGCAGTCTGGCATTTAAGTGTGAAATTTTACGCAGCCTGCTAACCACTGGCCAGCGAACAGTGTTGTTGTGCCAAAGCCACCGTCGGGAGTGGCTTTCTCAGCGCGGCTCAGGGTTCCTTCAGTTGTCGATCTTAATTCCTGCCTTGTAGACCAGTAAAGCAGTCTGACTCCTTCAAGTGCCTCAGGTAGTGCAATTTAATCTTCTAAAAATCAGCCTTGAAATGTCTGGTCTCCATGGGAAGCGGCAGCGTCCTGATTACAGGCGCTCCCTGTCTGTCGGCTCGGCGGGGGCTTGGCCTGGAGGGCGCGGCACTCACGGCTTTGCACCTCTCTGTTACAGGCTGGCCAACAGCGAGAAGCAAGGCGTGCGGACACACGCGGTCTCCGTGTCAGGTGAGAGGCTCCACCCGGAAAGCCCCAGACGGCGGCTGCCCCACAGAGCCTTGTGCAGACGTAGGAGCAGCCTCGTCTTTACTGCGGTCGGTCTTGCTAGAGCAGCTTAGAAGACTGAACGGTCTGACTACCCAGGGCTCCGTAACTTTACCGTCATTGAATAGGTTTAAATGTGGCTCGCAAGTTTTCTTCAGATGAGACGTTTATGGATAATGTCAGATTACTTCCAAGACTGTATAGAACTCCAAGTTATTCTTCAGTTGTGATGTCGTGTTCGTTGTGTTTAGAGTGAATATTTTTAATTTTGAACTTGCCGTTATAATTTATCTTTGCAATTCAGAATGTAACAGAATATACTTTGTGTATTTATTGTTTTTTTGAGTTCAGGAAACGTGAAGTGTTTTTAAGTGGTTTTTGTCTTTCACAGTTAACATAAAGTGGTGTTTGAATATTGCTTTTTTGAAAGATATAGTTAAGATACTGGCACAATCAGTATGTTAACTATTTGCTGGTGTCATGAGTATGGTGTGCTTTCCTTGGTATGTTTTCAAAACATATGTGCCTTTTTTCCCCATTTAAAAATGTGGAAAAGAGAGGAAAAGTGAGGGCAGGAAGCATCTCCTGTGGACCCATGTTTGCTGTCTTAAAATACATACACGATGGATACATACATCTGTGCGCACGTACGTGTACACGTGCGTGGGCGCACATCTAGTCTGTCCTTGGCTCTGCGTTACATCTCTAAAATGGTAGCTTCCTAATAACTCCAGTGTCTGATGATCTGATTTAGAATAAGAAACCTAATTCCTATTGGTTTACTTTCCCTTGGGTTAATCTTCCCGAAATTTAGTTTTGTGCTTTTGCCCAGTCGCTGACTGTATTCTTTTTTTCACGTTCCAGCTTACAAATACAATTGCTTACTTTTGATCGTGCACAAACACCCCACAAGCCCTCTGTCAAGAAGCGTTTGTGCCCCCGCCTCTGTACACTCGGCCAAGATCCTCTAGTGATGAGCTGTGTGACAGATGTGTGTCAGAGCTCTGCTGTTTAAGAAATCATGGACCGCTTCCCGACGAGGGGGAGGGCGTTTTGAGTACAGAGCTTGTACCCTGGGCCTGCGTCAGAAGCTGGTGGGCTGCAGGGCTGCCGGAATGTTCTAACACCGCAGTCGATTGTGCTTGCATGCTGCCTTCCCCGGTGCTCCCTCCTGACCCGGCAGTGGCGCTGGGGCGCTCAGGGGTGCTCAGCATTTGCACCTGTGGGCCCGTCCTCGTCCAGGCCGTGGTGGGCGGCAGAGACGGGGCAGATGTAAACCAGGCCCTCAGGGAGTCTGTACTCTGGTTGGAGAGACAAAAGCCCGCCCGGTGCAAGGTGGTGAGCGTGGCGAAGCAGTCCGTCTGTGAGCAGGCCTGGATCCGAGAGAGCCAGCGAGCTGGGCGGCCCCGGGTGTCGTGCAGGGTGTTGTGTGGAGCAGGTGAGGGCGGGCGGGGCGGGCCCTGTGTGCCTCAGCGCCACCCTCCGTCATCCTGCCGGCCCACGGCCCTTCCCGCCGAAGGCAGAGCAGAGGTGCCCCGTTAGGCGCGTCAGGACTCCACAGCCCACGTGACGTAAAGTGGGGCCTCGCAGAACCTCCACGTCTCCTTTCACGTCTTGTTCCTTCTCCTGTTTTCCTAACCCCTTTGAATCAGGGTCCTCACTTGAGGCTTTGAACCTCTGTTGTTAGTGGCTGATCATCCTCGCACGCCCGGGTCTTACCTCCCCCTGCCCCCCCCCCCCCCCCCCGCCCTTGATCGTTCTGCCTTCACACTTCCCTGTAGCTGTCCCGCGGCCTTGGGTCTCTACCTCAGTCTCTTCTCCATGTTGATTGATTGCACTGCTGTCACACGTGTTTCATTGAAATTGGCAGCTCGCCGCTCAGAAACTCGAGTTGTAATTTACAGTCAGTCAGTTTAGACTCGTTAGCTCAGCCCTCAGTGGCCTTCCCCCCACCCAACCGACATGTTGTTTTCCAGAAAGTGGTGGCCTGCGCCCCTCCCTACCTCCTCAGGGCTGTTTTCAGCCCACCTGTGCGGTCCCCTGGCCCGGACACTGTTTTCATCGTCCCGTGTCAGTCTTTCTGGTCCTCAGAGTCGGTGGTCCTGTTTCCTACGTGGCTGTCACTTTGGGCATTTACAGCTACAGGTGAAGAACAGTCCTCGCTGTCCAGGGATATTTAGCGACAGCACCGATGGCTTCGGGTTTCTGTTGACCCTCGGTCATTCCCCCTGCTGCTCGCCCACATCAGTGGGATTGGACCACATCGGTGGGATTGGCGTGTTCGTATCTTCCACACAGGCTGAGGGGCCTGCCTCACACTTAATCCAGAAACTGTTTCTCTGATACCTAGAAAACCAGTACTGTTTGTACACCCCGAGGGTGCTTCTTTCCCTAGCAGCCTGGAAGCCCTACGGCACCCGAGGGAGAGATCCAGCTGCCCCGGTTCCTGCACAAGCCTGCACCTGCTGCCCCCACGGCGAGCCCGCTCTGCCTCCAGGCTCCCGGGTGAGGCTGCGGTCCAGCAGAATGCCAGCCATGAGCATGTGCTTTTGTGTCCTGCCGTATCTCATTTAACCCGTGGCACACCCTGGCAGATGGGTGTTGTTCTGGTCGTACATTTCCCACTTACGGTAATTCACTCAGCGAATAGTTCCAGACGCTGGGGTCTGATGGTGAAAACGAGGCCAGCCCTCTTCCCTTATGAGTTGACAGTCTACGGAGGAGACAGGCCAGACATGCTGGATTGAAATCAAGCAGTTAAACCAAGAGCAGTGAGGGAGAGGCTATTTACAATTCTGGTCGAGGGGCTCCTGGCAGGGTCAGTCAGAGGAGTGGGCAACTCTTGATCTCACGGTTGTGAGTTCGAGCCCCATGTTGGGTATAGAGATTACTTAAATGAAAAACGTTTTTAAAAAATAATAAAACTGGTGAAGAAAAGTATCTCTGAGCAGGTGATGCGTGGGCAGGTAACTGAATGAAGGGAGAGACAGAGCCATGCAGACAGGGAGACGCGGTGCACTGGGCCCCGGAGCAGGAGTGTGGAGCACAGAGAACAGGGGAGGGCCAGACGATGCCGCAGGTGCCCAGACTCGGGAGCTTGGCCAAGGTCACACATAGCCAGCAGGCGACAGGACTCTCTTTACCAAATGTTCACTATAGTCTGCACGGCATTAAACCTTCACGTGCCTTATCGTTCAACCCCTGCGACAGCCTTACAGGGTCTTGTTCATCCCCCCATTTCACAGATACAAGGAAGGAACAGTGAGGAAGTAAACAAACTTGTTCAGGGTCACGCTGCTTGAAATTGGTGGACCTAGGATTGGAACTCGGGTCGTCACTGCCCTCGAGGCTGTACTGCCTTTCAGTGCTCCTTTAGGGGAGTTTCCCTGCTAGATGATCTTTGTTAAGATCACAGTTGTAATTGATGTTGAGTATATGGAGAATTTATCTTTGAAATCTGGACAAAATTTCCTTATGAAAACAAACTTAATGTCGCCAAATGTGAAGATTAACCAGATTCTGAGGGCCAGAAGTAATTTTTTAGCCTAATTATTAAGTTTTTAGGAAACACGTGCATGTTATAGAGCTGAGTTAGGACTCAGACCTGAGAGGCCAGTGCGTGCACGAAGGGGTCTGCGAGCACCGCAGGGAGGGGTGCGGCCTGCATCCGTGACAGGGCTTGAGCTGTGTGCGTGTGTGTGCAGATTCTCCAGGAATACAGATATTTCCAAGGAAGGGCAGTGAATACAGCTGATTTTGAAATGTGCTTGAAGGCATAAACTCTGGTTGTTTTCTTTGGATGGTTTTTATATTTTAGGGGCTGTTTGTTTTTTAATAACCAAGCCCTTCATCAAGCCATGAAACCTTACATGACCAGAAGTAGAGGGTCACATGTGGTGATGATGCCACCACATTATGAACAGGCTCCCGTTGGATGTTTAGATTACTTATAATTGGACCAGAGATTGTAAAACAATTTTTCTCTTTTGTATCTCTGCCATGAAAACCAATGTGTAGTGACCCTTTTTCTGTCTGTGGAAATGTTCGCTTTCGTTGTTTCTGCTGAGACCTATGTGATGATATTTTTTTCAGTATTTATCGCAACTTAAAAAAGTTTTTTAATGTTTTATTTATTTTGAGAGAGAGACAGCACAAATGGGGGAGGGGCAGAGAGGAGCGGGACACAGACTCCCAAGCAGGCTCCAGGCTCTGAGCTGTCAGCACAGAGCCTGACAGGGGGCTCGAACTCATGAACCATGAAATCTGACCTGACCTGAGCTGAAGTCGGACACTTAACCGACTGAGCCACCCAGGCGCCCCTTACTGCAATTTTTTAAAATTTTGACTTTGCAACAGATTCTTTTAGTTTAGTTGTTAATCATGCATCAGCGTTTCCTTTATTACTTTTAGGGTTTTCGAGTCTGTGACTAAAAGTTACCCTAAACTAAAATATATTTAACAAGTAGATGTTGTTTGCTTTCAGCTGCTTCCTTATAGATTCTACAATCCATTTTATAAAATATGCAAAAGTAGCTTGTAAACTGTAAAGTTGTATAAATTGTAAGGTGGTGTGTATATAGTCCGTAATAATTATTGTACTTTTCTCTTTTCCTGTGGTCTCTGGAATACTAGGTCTGTCATTTATTCGTTGCTCTGTTCCAGCTCCGTAAATAGTACTTATTTATATACGAATGAGGCCCAGAGATGATGCCTGGTGTATCTGCGTGCATTATCTCGTTTAAACCTCAGGGCCGTGTTCCTCGTGCTGTCTCCACCTTACGGAGGGGACATTGAGACTCAGAGCTGAGGTGGCTTGGCCTGGTTCACACAGTAAGCAACAGCCTGATTGAAACCCACGTCTTGGACCCCAAAACCCATTGTCTTCACATGAGATCACACTGAATCACTCAGAACTTAGTGATTTTCGTCTGTGGAAGGGACGGCTGTTTGGGGAGAGTTTGAGTGCAATTGCGTTTTAGCCTGTCCCCCCCCCCCCCCCACTTCCTTTGGCAACAGTAGTGTGGTGCTGACCCCTCCCTGACACTCTTCTGTTAAAGTTCACACCTGCCCTGTCTTCAAGTTTGAAAGCATTTCTTTTGTCTGGTTTACATGCTAGCTTCTATGCTGATAATGCCGTACTTTACGGGTAGTCTCTATCGCTGAACCTTGACTTTTAACACTAGCTTTTAGGCATTTTTTAAAAGTGCCCTAATTTAAGAGTATTAGTGCCTAGTACACACAAAGTTAATTTTTGTGCATTAAATGCTCTGTGACATAATCTAATCAAACTGATGCTCCCGATTACTTTTATGTGCACAAAGTGGTTAAGTGTTGGATGGTATACCTGGCTTACTAGAAATTCTTCAGATTTCAGCGGTCATGAGTAGGGATCTATGATCAGTGTTGTGTTAGGAGAGACTTTTAGCCACTGAGAGGTTCACAGTTGTGTCTCACTGGGGTGGTCAGGACGGCTGATGGTGCTGTACGTGGATGATCGAAACACCCCACTGTGCTGGCCTCCCTGCACCACCACCATGAGGTCACTTGAACTCCCTTTGCCTCTGCTGAGATTTGGGCTGCTAGATCACCTGCCTGTCCTTTCTGTCTTCTAACGGAATTGAGAAAAATACTCTGGAGTCACACGGGTACGGAAACATCCACGATATACATAAGAAGTAGTATCCAGAGCCAAACTGGCTTCCCAGTCCTGACGCTTGAGTTGGCCTTGACCCCTTGGCTATAGGCATGTAGAGGGACATGTATAGGCTCCCTGGAGGCAGCAGCCTGACACGCTTCAAATTCCAAACAAGCCCGCATGAAAGGCAGAGCAATAATGACTATGGCAACAGTTTAAACAGCGTATTCACAGGGCGCCTGGGTGGTTCTGTCACGTAAGCCTCCAACTGCGGCTCAGGTCATGATGTCACAGTCCGTGAGACTGAGCCCCGTGTCAGGCTCTGTGCTGTCAGTTCAGAGCTGGGAGTCTGCTTCAGATTCTGTGTCTCTCCCTCTCTTTGCCCTTCCCTCACTCACACTGTCTCTCAAGAAATTAGGTAGGTAGGTAGGTAGGTAGGTAGGTAGGTAGGTACGTAGAAAGAGAAAGAAAGAAAAGAAAAGAAGAGAAAAGAGAAGAAAAAAGAAAAGAAAAGAGAAAAGAAAAGAAGCAGGATATTCACTTTTCCACACTCTTTCCAGGCCACACACATCTGTTCCCTTGGCCCTGTGCACTTGATTCCAAAATGGAGAGTGTGCCTGCCTTGTTCCTAGTCACCTCCACATAATAAGGGGTCTGCAGTACCTCATGAGAGACTTTGAATGAGAGTGTTTATACTACTGTTTGCTTTGCAGTTTGGCCGTGTTTGAGTGTAGCTGGTTCATGAACCTTCTTAAATCTTCTGGGTGGGCTTATTAACATAATAATTAAAAATCTTCAATCTTTAAAACAAACCATTACTAAAATGCAAGAATCCCATGTATCATCTTGCCAAATAGAAAAACAAATACTGCTAATGTCCAAAGGCCCTGTTATATTTTTTCTTCACAGAGAAACATTTTAAAAGAAGGCTTGAAACTTTTAAAATATAAATTCTATAACTTGACCTCCAAGCTTTCCCTCCGAGTTTTTAGCATGATGTAGCTGCATAATAATTGTGGAACTTGTTAAAACCCAACCACGTGGTTCGGGACAACACATTTGAACACATTTGGTTCCTACTAGAAAGGCCAGAAAACTGCCTTCTTCTTTCCCTTTATTTTCCAGTTTGTGAAACAAGGACTCTTGCCTTCCAAGTCAGATCCTGTTCTGTGTTTTCTTTTTGGAGCCTCATTACGAATCTGTGGATCTTCAGCATCGTCAGGGGTAGGGGGCCCCCATGACCACCCGGGTTGGATGGTCGCCGGAGTTTGCCCACCCACACTATCTGCCCTGAAGGTCCGGCCGCTTTCCCTGTGCCAGCCCCTCGAGAAGCCCCATGTTGCCCCCATCCCCATCACACACGCCCATGGTGTGCCCTCTCCCGCTCTTCTCTGCGCCTCTGGTCACCCTCCCTGACCTGTGTGACCCTGTCCTGGGGGCGCCGCTGCCCTGCTGCCCTCCTAGCCACAGCCACGGTCTTCTCTCCGAGCTGTTGCTGCACCGGGACTGGAGGGGAGCTCAGTGTCTGAATCCTGGCTCAGCGCCCCCTGCAAGCCCCGGGTGATTTCTGTGTTGGTGCTAGGCGATTCTTCCAACCCCTGGCCCCTCTGTGTGGGGCTCCGGCCCTCCTCTCGCCTCCCCCACCCCCTGCGACAGAGCTCGGCACAGGGGGTGCTGCTGTTCCCCCAGCTGC
Source organism: Acinonyx jubatus (assembly GCF_027475565.1). Classification (NCBI taxonomy): domain Eukaryota; kingdom Metazoa; phylum Chordata; class Mammalia; order Carnivora; family Felidae; genus Acinonyx; species Acinonyx jubatus. The sequence continues at coordinate 3,119,285 of NC_069394.1, forward strand.
TTCTGGAAATCATCCTTCCCTGACTTCCCTCCTGCCTGCTTCACCACTGCCACCCCACCCTCCACACTTGAGGACCCCGGCTCCCTGTCTTGGGGCCTCTTGTCTGCCGCCAGTTGCCACCTCCGGGATCTTCCTGTATCTCATGCCTTCGTTATGCTGGTTACTCCCGAAGTGCCATCCCAACCCCAGAAGCTTCCCTGAGCCCTAGACTCTTGGGCCGACTGCGCTCTGGGGCCTCATGAGCCTCTCGTACTTCGTGTGCTCAGAAGGGAGCCCTGACCTCCCCGCTGAGCATGCAGCTCTCGGCCTCCTCTTAGTGGCAGCTCCTTCTGGCTGATTGGACCGGTCTTTGGGGTGCTTTGGGGTGCTTGCTTCTTTCTCCTTTATAATCGGCCGACTGGTACATCCTACCTGGCTCGGCGCTCAGAGCGTGTCCAGTTCAGCTTTCTGTGCAGCTGCCCTCGTTCGCGGGCACCCACTCCGTGCCTGGAGGGTTGCAGTAGCCTGGCAGTTCCTGCACCCTTTGAAAGCTTCCCGGGAAGTCTTTGACACTTAAGGCCAATCACCTCACTTCCTTTCTTACAGGCATCTACCCTGACGCCACTCACAGTGCAGCCAGAGCCCTGACGTGGGCTTCTAGGTCTGTGTCACCACTGGGAGCACTGGCCACCTCTCCCTCACCCCTCACTCTTTTGTCACCCTGCCCAACCTCATTGCTCCTCGGTAAGTGGCCCAGGCTCACCTCTGCAGAGCCGGGCCTGCCCTGCTGCTGTTGGCTCTGCCCAGATGTGCATACGACCCTTTCCCTCTACTCCCGAAGGCTTTTTGCAAGTGACTCCTTCCGTGTTTAAAGTTGCAGCCTCACTAGAAAGTAAGTACGCCCAGCCCCCTTCTGTTCTGTTTGTCCCTGTAGCACGTATGTGTTGACACACCAGGTAATTTACCTTTTTGTTTACTGTCTTTTCCCCGAATGAGAACACAAGTTAAATAAGGTAGGAGTTGGGAGGCTAGCGTCTACATGGTGGGCCCAGCGCATGGCAGGTGTTTAACAAATGTAACTATCTTGTATAATGTAATGTATCTCAAATAAAGTAATTAGAAGGGTCCTAACAATATTTTTTTTTAGTTTGTTGTATTTATTTTTTTGAGAGGGAATGTGAGCAGGCCAGGGCAGAGAGAGGGGGACAGAGGATCCGAAGCAGGCTCTGTGCTGACACCAGAGAGCCTGACGCGTGGCTCGAACCCACGAACCATCAGATCGTGACCTGAGCTGAAGTCGGATGCTTAACCGACGGAGCCACCCAGGAGCCCCAACATTTTTAATGATGTGGGCTGATCTTGGTATCACTGAAGGAAAGGTATACAGTAAAACCTTGGTTTGCATGCATAATTCGTTCCAGAAACATGCTTGTAATCCAGAGCGCTTGTATATCAGAGCAAATTTCAAGAACCATTGGCTCAGTTGTGATCATGTGATGTACGACTCGTATTTCAAGACATCGCTTGTTTATCAAGTTAAAATTTATTAGAAATGTTTGCTCGTCTTGTGGAACACTCGTGGAACAAGTTACTTACAATCCAAGGTTTTCCTGTGCTTACATTTTTAAGAAGCTACTTGCCTTTTAAGTCAATGTAAAGAAGTCTCAGCCCAGTTTAGAAACAAGCAATGGGAACATGGGAACAGCTGGCACTTCCGTGGTGGTGGCCTCGTGCGTGTGGCCTGGGGAGTCCCCCGGGACCCTCTCCACAGCTCTTCCCTGGGAGAAGCCTCTGCTCCTGCCTCGTTTCGCAAATAAAACACAAACAAGTTTGGTAAGATTTTCAAGGTCAAGGAGTGAATAGTGGGGCCAGCATCTCAGTTCACATACATGTTCTTTGTATTTTTTATGTTTCCATAATTTCACACTTGGAGAATGGTTGTGTAAGAGCAGTGAAATGAAGTCTCGTCTATTCTTTATTCAAATCCACTGTGTTTGTACTTTGGCCCTCTTACTTTATCCTTCACTCAGTTTTCTTCCTTTGAACCATTTGAAAGCCCTTGTGGACAGGGTGTGCCTTTCTGCCTATAAACTTTCCAACGTGTGTTTCCTAAGACCAAGGACATCATCTTAAACAATCACAGCGTAACTATCAAAATCAGAAAACCTAATAGTGATAGACTGCTGTTGCCTTATCCACAGCCCGTGTTCCTGTCTCACCGGGTAGCGTCCCATAGAGCTCTTAGGCCGGCCCCTTCTCCTCACCCCCCGGCCCGAGCTCCTCCTGCCCGCCTGACAGAGGGCACTCAGGCTTCACACTGGACCCCGTTCTTAACCGAGGCATCGCAGGGAGCTGCACTCACGCTGCGGGGGTGGGAGGTGAGATGCTCGGGAATGAGGTTGGGGTCGCAGGGTACCCCGTCCGGTCTGAAATATCACATCATATGTTTCAGTTCCTCTCGCTTGTATCCGCTAACACGGTGACACTGTCTGCAAGCTCTTGGCCATCGGTTGGTCCCCTGGCCTTTCTTGAGGGGCCCCTGTGGCTGTGCAGTTAAGTTTTGCATGTCTCCTTTGTCTTTTCTGTCACGCGTTATCACCGCTGCATCTCAAAGACCGTACGTCCTTTGTTTTGACCTCGCTTTGACAGACGCCCGCTGCTTCTCCGCTCTCTTGTGCTGTGTGCTCCTGGAGGGCTAGGATGGGTAACGTGGGCCCAGCCAGTGTCTGGTGCAGAGAGGGCGGTCACATGGGTTTAAAGTGCATGAAAGAGGCAGGCAGTCCCTAGGTCGGCGCTTTGCAGCCTGTGTGTCCAAACCTCCTTGCTGGTTTTTACGTTAAGGCAGTTGATTCACAGTGTGCACTTAAGGTCTGTGAGTCTGTGTCTTTGCTGAGGATTTGGGAAAAATCGCTCGTAAAACTCTCACAAATCCGGATCTGCTAGTTTCTGGCAGTTTTTCTGTATGGCTGAATGTCCACGAGGTTCTTGAACTGTTCATCCGTCTTTGTTTTTTGTCTAGTCTCATTTTGTTTTAGTTTTGTTATTTGTACAAATATCTATACCTTCACCTGGCTGGCTCTGCAGAGCTGGGAGACTGCTATGTCTGTCCAAAAGTTTCTGTATCTAGTAGTAATCTTTGCTAAAAGACGAACTTGCACTTTAAAATGTTAATACGTTTTTTAAAACTCAAGCATAGTTAAAGCGTGCCAGTAGTGAAATAAAAGCATTGCGATTTTGTTTCTGCTTTTATACATCTGCCTTAAAATGTAACCTAAGTTTCCTTTTGTACTGAATAATGTGTTTCTGTTTTTCTCTTCCCTCCTCTCGCCTCTTTGTAAAGGAGTCAGTCCCCGCCAGCATAAAGTTAAGAAAGCTAGGCGCTTTCTCCCTTTGGTCTTCTGTTCCCACGAGCCTTCTCCTACGGGTACTGCACTAGCTTGCGCCAGCTCCCACTCGCCCGTGCCGGCAGCGGACCTAACCCCACGCTCGTAGACCGTCCCGAGCAGAGTGGCCTGTGCTGGGTGTCCACGCTCGGTAGCCGTACGGGGGGCGACGGTTCGCGGTGCCCGTCTCTGGGCTGCTGTCCAAGAGAAGACTTTTTGTTTGCCTGTTTGCCGGGTTTCCCACGCATGACAGGGCGAGGCGTAGCTTCCTGGTTTCCTTACGGGGCTCGGTGTTCTGCCTCGGGGGCCGGCAGGTACCCAGCCGTGCCCTGCGGCCGACTGAGTTAGCGAAGTAGAGCGGTCGGGCCGAGCCCCGGACGTCTGCTCCTGCTTTGCTGGCAGGTGCTCTGGGGTGCCGCGGGGCAGAGGCGGCCGGGCCACTTGGATAGTGTTCTGGAAAGCAGAGATCGTTTGTTGTAAGTAGAACAGGAATTTCTCCACACAACACTGCATAAATTTAAATGGAAACTGGACGTGTGGTACAGCTTATGTGCTGGGCCTGGCCTGTGGCCCCCGTGTCCCGGGACCCCCATGGCTCGCTGGGGGAGGCCCTCCCGGAGGAGGCGTGCTGAGGGCTGGGCCCCTGGCTAGCCTTTACCAGACTCATTAATGACTGGTTATTTTCACTTTTATCTGAGCCGATGCAGATTCCCTTTGAGGGAGGTAAAGGCCATTTTTAGCATTTAACTGCGAGAGCCTATAGGATTAATTTTGCTCAGTGTGGTAGAAAGCAGCTTTGCTGAACCGCTGTGTAACTTTGTATAATGTGTTGACAGCTTCGAACTCGCCATAATGTCCTTAAACGGAGTAAACACACTTTCTGCTGCAATCGCTCTTTTATCTTTCGAATGAGACCTGGGGGGTGAGTTTTTGTTTTCCTTGCACTTTGATTTACTTGTCATGTTAATAGTGTGTCTCCCTCTCTCCCCTCTCCCCTGCCCCTCTCCTCCCCACCCTCCCTTTCTTTGCATGCTACCTGGATCTGCAGATGAAATTAGTGGGGACGGTAATATTTATTTTCACATTTGTGTTACTAATATCAGAATTATTTATTCGTAAATATGGTTCAGTATTCAATGAAAGGCAGAATGTGGTTTTGATTCAGCAAAACAAGTGTGAAAAGATGATGCTGTGAACAAATGATCTCCTAAAACTTGTTGAGGGCTTTGCACTTTCTCTATCATGTGTCAGTGGTAAATTGGAGTTGTATATACACACAGTGAATTCTCTAGGTTTCCTTGTTAACTTTGGGTTTCAAGAAAGATTGTCACAATGGTACCACTCACGAGATTAGTCACAGTGGAAAACTGTCAGTGATAGAGATCCCCACGGGATTTCCCAAATACAGCATATACACATAACAATTTTAGTCTGGGAGTGGGTAGCAGAAAGGAAGGAGCAAAGCGAGATCTTTAAGAACCACACAAACTAGCGAGAGAGATACCGGCAACAGTGTCACGATTGTTCTTCAAGCAGTTGAGGGTAGCACTTAATGAGCCGGAAGTTTGAAAGTCACATTTTGTGACTCAGGTTCCCCACTTCCTGTCTGCCTACATGAACCTTTAACTCTTCACACGAAACTCAAATTAGGGGGGAATGGCATTTTTCCTCGTGATGGAATGAGAGAATGCTTTCCCTGAAGGTTTCGTCTGGGTCATTTTCATGGTAGGATGGAGCACTTGAGCAGTGAAAGGTCTTAACCACGTGACTTTGGGAAAGTGCGTCTGCTCCGTGCGGCTGACAGCATGGAGGGCCCCTCCTCGGTAGAAGCAGTCAGTCAGTGGCCGCTGCTGGCGTGGGGCCCCGTGTGCAGGTGCTAGACCGCGCGGCTCCGGGTGGGGTGTCGGGTGTCGTCGTGGCCGCGAGCCCGAGGGGGATCCCCGAGGCCACGGCTGCCGCAGGATGCGTGGCAGGAAGGAGGCTCCAGCTTCACGCTTCCCCCCACCCCCCACCCCATCCTGTCACCAGCGGCCTCCCTCAACGGGCCTGCGCAGATTGCTTTATGTCCCGCGTCCTCATCCACAAAGGTCTCAGTGGTTGTTGTGAGAATTACTGTGCAAACGTGAAAATTTGACCACGTGTTCATGAACACGTGGTTTTTCCCACATCGTCTGTGTAAAGAACCCGTTCCCCCCCACACTTGACCTTCCCAGTGCTGTGGGCCAGACGGGGCAAATGTTACTGTTCCCGTCCTGCAGACGAACAAGCCGGGCCTTGAGGCTTTCGTCACTTGGGGGCGCACGCGCTGAGGCCCGTGTGGCCCAAACCCAGCCCACCTCTTGTTCTTCCCCGGAGCTGAGGACGATTATTACTGTTTTTACTGAGTGGGGAAAAGACAGTAGTATTTGTGGCATCAGAACCACGTCAAATTCCCATCTCAGCGACCACAAGTAAGAGCTTCTTAGAGCACGGCCGCCCCCATCTGCTCCCGCGGCTGCCGACGGTCACTTAACAGCGGGGTCGAGCAGTTGCAGCAGAGTCTAAAATGCACACCGTCCAACCCTTTCCGGAAATGAGCTGCCGAGCCTGGTCTGGGCCATGCAGCTGGTTGATATTAAAAGGAGCACGGTTGGGCCCTTCCTGGCTTCCTAGAAAAGAACTCTTCCCCTGCTCCCCAGTGCCTCTCGGCTAATGGCACGTCTCCGTCCCCCGGGTCAGATAAGAAGCTGTGACACTGCTCAGTCCCACCGAATGGCCCAAGTAATCTTGTCCCCATCAAGGCATTGCTCTGTGGGACTGATGCCATGTTCCAGGTCCCTGAGGGCAGGACGGAAACCAGTCAGGGGAACAGGCTGGCAGAATTGCAGGGGTCCAAGCTGAGGCACGAGCGCCACAGGGGAACAGGGGACACCGCTGTTGGCCAGGCCGGTAGAGGAGGTCTGCCCCTCTCCCATCAGAGATTGAGCAGGTTGCCCGCGTTTGAGAAGTTCGTGAGCCCGAGGGCTTCTGTGCGGCTTCTTTTATTGACAGCCACAGGGTGGTAGCCGTTGTCCACGGACACGCGCTCCCCCGATGCCAGGCGGAGCCCCCTTCGCAGAGACCCCAGAGGCGTCAGGCTCTCTCGGTGACAGAGCACGAGACATCGTGCAGCCGTATCGTTTTTGACAGCAGCCTCACCTCTTGGGACCCTGCTCTAAGATGAGGACTTGGTTCTTTTCTCTCCTAATTGCTGAGCTGTCAGTTTCTGTCCCTTTAACATGTCTCCCTGTCACTTTTATTTTACCACCTACCATGATACCCAACCTTTCAGATTATAATGTACCAGGTTTGGGGAGTCTCCATTTTTAAAAAGGTTTATTTTGAAGCATTTAATTCATGGGCCAGGTACCCTGAGACCGTCTCCCCAAAACACAGGTCCCATTCTTGTGAACATCTGAACAGAGCTGTGCCGGTGTTGGGGGGGGGGGGGTAGGTGGGAGTGTCCCTAAATGTCCCTAGAGGAGTAGTCCATAGTTTTGGAGCCCAAAGTCCTCAGGGACACTCGGCTGGCTCAGTCAGTGGGACATGCGACTCTTGATCTCAGGGCTGTGAGTTCGAGTCCCACGATTTAAAAATAAAATCTTTACAAAAGCAACCAAAGTGCCCGTAAGTGTTGTGGAAGATCCTAGTGAGGCGGGCACTCTGCCCGAGTGCCGCTCCGCGTACCAGCCCACCACTGATTGGCACCGGGACCCGGGGGACCCTCACGTGCCCTGGGGGTCTCAGGTTCCTGTCCGCGGAGGGGGGCGATGGTCACAGTACTGCCTGGCCGGATAAGCGGAACAGTTTCTATCAGTGTCGGCCACGGGCTGCCAGCATCGTCCGTAAGTGAGGAATGTGGATCTGGCTTCCCTGATCTGTGCCCAGATCTTGAACCTGCTTCCTGTTTTTGTGTTTGTTCTCCTTGTATCATGCCATTGTTTTTGGGGGGAGGGGGGACGTGGACAGTTTCAGGCTGGCCTGCAGTTTCTCAGGGGCCCTTGAGCGTGTAAAAATACCTCTCATATCGGTATCATATTATCCCATAATCTTAAGACCAGAAACGAAACAGAGAGCTGGATCCATGTCAAGCGTTCCTGGAGAAGTATGCCCAGCGTCACGGCTGAAGGCTGCTGTGTGGATGGCCACAAGCAGAGTCTTGTAGGCCTGTGCGCCTTCAACGGTGTCGACTCTGCTCCACAGGAACTGCCTCGTGGAGGACACAGACACTGCAGTAACGTCTTCCCTTACACCACAGAGCACAGGCGCCGTCCTGAGTGACGCCCAGATCGCTCTGATAGCCCCCGGGTTTCACATAGAATCCACAAAGCATCGAGAGGAAAAAATTATAGGCTCTTACTCATGGTTTTGTGAATTCATTAAAGGATCTGCAACTTGATTTTTCCCAGACCAGTTTTGTACACTGGCCATTTTATTTTTATGGCCTCAGATTGTCTCAGAGGTTGGAATCTCCAGTGAGACTTTTATAAAGAGAGGCAGTCCCAGAAGCCACTATAGTCCCACCGGGAAGGCCGACCGGGAGTCTCAGCAGGCAGGCACCCCTCAGCTGCCAGACCCCTTCCACAGGGCCCTCCGAAGAAGCACCCCAAGGGGCTCCCATTTTGTGCCACGCCTCTACGTGGCTCATTCTCCTGACGACCCTGCCGGTGGACGTGTCCCCACTCTACACGCGAGGGCACAGCTAGGGCACAGCCAGGCGAGCTGCCCCTGCAGGATCGGCAGGCCGGGCACCAGCGCCACCCCCCACGGTCTGCAGCCTTGCACCGGCCACATAGCTCCTTTGCCCCAGCTTTGCGGGGTGTGTGGTCCCCTCACCACCTGAGGCCCCCTTACCACCCCTCTCTGCCCGGCCTGTATATGCCTGGCCCCTTCTCCGTGCCGGGCACCGTGCCAGATGCCGAAAATACAGCGGTCAAACACACACCTGGGCTCCGCTCCCCTGGGCTCTCCGTCTGGAGGGGGACAGACAGTTGACAGGGGACCAGAGGACTGCCAGATCGTTGATCCTGATAGATGCTGAGGAAAGTAAACCAGGCAGCATGGTTAAGAGTGAGGGGGGTAGAGGGCAGGTTCGTTTGAGGCAGGGTCTCTGGCTTGGTGACACTTGGGCCGAAACCAGAATTGGCCGAGCCAACGCGAGCCCCAGCCCCGTGCTGAGTGCTGGGTCGGAGGCCTGCTGTGACGTCACCGCGCGCCGTGCCCTTCTCCATCAGGCGGGCGGTGTCCCCACAGCCACATAAGGACTCGGTGCCCGTGGTGGTGATTGATCCATGACGTCCCCTCGTGGAGCTCAGAGCCAAGTGCGAGGACTGCCGAAGCGCTCTGGTGACAGGGCGGCGGAGGAAGGCGTGTGGAGGCCGGGCGCCCGGCAGCTGTCCCCGCCGGGATCCTGCTGCCCCAGGGTCACCTCTAAAGGCGTGTGCTTCGTAGAGAAGGAGGAGTAAGGGTAGCGCCTGTTTGTGGAAATTCTGCCTCAGCTTTCTGAGGGGAGGGCATACAGTCGAGCTGGGCAAATTTTGGAGTAAAGGGAGAAGACGGATCCGCAAATGGCATGCGTGTGACGTGTTGCCTCAGCTGTCCTAGCTGTTAGTGCAGAGTCCCCCTCCGCTCGGTCCTTTTTCTTAAAGTGCCCTAGTCACTCCCTTCTGTGCCCAGAGAGCATTTCAGCGTCCTTCATTAAGCCAGCTCACACAAAAGCAAAGCTGTGGGCCGAGGACATGCCAGTCACCGAGAACAGGGTAAGAGGGAGAGGCAGAGAAATTAAGGAACGTGAGGTCTGGGCAGAGTAATCCTGAAGTGGTGTTACTTACGACACGTAAGAGTGATACACATCACGCACCCTCCTTTCACACGGGACTTAGCAGTGGTTCACATTTACTAGATGGTTCAAGGAGAACTGATCTGTGGACTTTGTTCTGCCAGCTCAGCCAAGAAATAAATTCTTCCAGGTACTCTTAGCTTCGGGCTCCGTCATTACCATGGCAGCGTGGAACAACTGGCGTCCCGAAGAACGTAGACTATGTATACTCTCTCTTTCCTGTAATTTTAGCGTCTGAGTGAAGTAGTAATGGCATGAAGGAAAGAGCTTTCAGCTCGTAGTTTCTCTGGGGCCACAGGTGGTGCCTGGTCAGGTTCTCTCCTGGAAGAGCTCCCTTACGAGACCAGCGAGGAAGTACGGCCTCCTTTCCTGGCCCAGCAGTGGCAGTCCTTCTGCCTGGAGCAGCTAAAGGTTTCCCTCTTGACAGAAGGAGAAAACAGACAAGGCTTAAGTCCGCGTACGTGTTACTCAGGTGAGGGTTTTCTCCCAATGAGCTTCCCCCCATCGACGTGGCATCGGATCTCTAAGTCACCGTGTTACCAAGAGGAGTGAGTGGAAACACGGAAACGCCTTGACATCACCTCAGAAAAGAACTCATTTTAATACGCTCTTTCTTCTCATTTCATTCTTTCTCTTAGATGTTTTACCCTTTTTGACGTTAATGCGTAGTCTTCAAATATCTGAGTGAAAAGCGACAAGAGAGAAATTCCTGCGTTTCTTCCACCCTGAACAGATGAAATGCATGACCCGTGTCCTCAAACGTCAGGCCGCCGTTTTTGCCTTCTAAAGGAGAGCATTGAGCTCATGCTGTAGAGTCTAATTATGAATGATGTCAGGTTCCCTGTTTTTGAGATACTCGTCTTGTTTGGAGAAATCCCGGGAGACAGCAGTGGGGCCCAAACGTGCCTTTGGTGTAGATGAGAGAGAGTTGTGCAGTCAGTGCAGATGGGCGGCCTCAGATCGTGCGCATAGTTGCTCCACATCTTTCTGTCATTCGCAAGGGCTCTCTGTGCGAGCTCTGTTTGCTCCCTGAGAAACAAGTCTGTGTGTTATAACAGACTGCACCATGACGTCACTTTTATTTCCATAAATGACTCATGTGTGAGCAAAAATCGAGTAATCGTGTTTTAGGAATGTGTCGGCATAACAGGGGACTTAGGCAGATCGTTTTGCCTTTTCAAATTATGTTAAAGGCCGGGAGGTCAAATAGTTCACATCTTCCAACGTGTCTGTTTCCTTCCCTGCAGAAACCGACGACTATGCTGAGATTATAGACGAAGAAGATACCTACACCATGCCCTCAAGTAAGTAGGCTTTGGATTTTGTTCTTGTTCAGATTTGACAGATACTTAACTTTTAAGTATCTTCCGCTCAAAAGTTCTAGATATTTATTGGTTTCTTTTAGAACTGTCTTTAATACCTCACATTGAGTGTGCATAACAGAAATATTCTTTTCAGTCTTTAGAAACCTGTTTTGTATTTGACCAGTCTGAGGTCAGGAGCCTAAAGCTAAAATATCTATAGTAGGTCAGCTTAGTTACAGGTTTTTTGGAATCTCGTCTCGTGGCTCTATCATAATACAGCCTTTATTGATTATAGAATCTCCTCTCTGTGGAATATTATATTATTTAAAGTTACATATCTATACACGTTTCTATATTCAGTTTTTTCAACTTGCATATTCAGTTAGTTGCATTTCCCCTTTGAAACTCTGTTGCTTGCTGCCCTTGACTGACCAGGTACAAAGAGCTTCCCTCATCCATTGCTTCCAGTCCGCACAGCTTGGGCGGGGGGCGGGGGGGGGGGCTTCAGTTACGACTTTCCTGCAGCCTAGAAACACCAGCTTCTTCTCTCTGTTTTGTGCTGCTTCTTGATTGAAGAGAATCCGGAAGCCCCAGGTCTTGTGTTGGAAGATAGAGTCCCAGACCTTGAATTGGAGACACACTTGAAATTGCCTTCACATAAGAAAAAAAAAGTTTACTGGCTCAGTCAGTAGAGGATGCAACTCTTGATGTTAGTCACGGGTTCGAGCCCCACATGTGGCACAGAGTTTACTTAAAAAAATTTTTTTTTTAATTTAAAAAATTCAGCATTGGATGTCCTGATTTCCATAGAGCCACACGTATTTGTAAAATAAATGTTTCAGGCACTTTATTTACCCTGTTGTGTAACTATTGTAAAAGATGCTCTCATTTCCATTAACTATACACATGAAAGAGGCATTACCAGCGTCAGGCCTGCATTGTCCTGGGTGCCCCCAAATCCCTCACAAGGGTTCCTTGTGTTAGAGAGTGGTCCAAAACAGAGGGAAGAGCGGAAGCTTACTTGTGTGCATTCTGACTTGTGTGCGCCGGCACCACAGAAAATGTTTAAATTTACACTTAAATTTTGTACGTTTCCACAGAGAATCCAAATTTGCACTTGGACGTTTATTATCCGGTGTTGAGTAGTACATGTCCAGTGTGGCTGACGTTTATCCAAACCTCACGAAGATGTTTCTGTGTAGGAATTAGGAGATGGAAACTGGAAAGCGTTGTGTCCATCACATCGAGTTAATTTGAGGAGATTTAGGTTTTGCTTATGTCTAGTCTTTTTCCTACTGATGTTTGTGGTTAAAATATTTCACACAGTAAATATTGAAACGTACTCTCAGAGTTTGTTGTTGTTAACCTGATTGCTATCAGTTATTTCTAAGCAAGGTCTTCAATTTTTTTCTCCCTTAATTGCAATACAGAAAGCTATGGAATAGACGAAGGTAACACGATTCCTTTAAAATAACTGCATTTGCTTGCAATTGCAGCCTGCGGAGTGGTGTGGGACGTTTCAGTTCGCAGTTAACTTTTATCCTTAAACCACTTGTCATTGGTTTATCCGTGCTATTAAACCAATGGAACTACCAGCTAAAGTGATTTTAAAGAGGAAAAGAACCACCTCAAATTTGAGTCGGATTTTCTGTACGGCTTCTCATTTGATAAACCAGGAAGAGTTTTGAAACATTTGGCTGTTGTTTTATTCCATTGGCGACTTCACTAATGGAGTCCGTGCAGCGTGGATCGTGCAGACAGGTTTCCTGGCCGGAGAAAATCAAAATCCGCAGCAGTTAATTGGATTAGAATTCATGGTCTAGGTTGCTAGTGGCTATTTTATTTCCATGTGCCTCAACGGCCTGCTAAACAGTCAGTTTGGTATAAATTGCAAGAAATTAATATGTTGATTTGAGGCAAATGCTCTCAAAAATATAAAACACTCATCATTTGTAATGCAGTATGTTCAACCTTGATTCCAAGTCATCTAATTTTGAAATTAGTTTTTAGAAATGGCCTCTTTAAACTCTTTAGCTCCATGAATAATATAGATAGGATCGTAAGAAAGTGGAAAACTCTTAAACTTTTAAAACAGTTACTCGTGACACAGTTTTCCCGTTGTCTCCGTATTTTCAGACTTCAGTTATTTGTAAAATAATTGCTTTAAATAACTGTGTTTTTTAGACTTTCGTATATTAATACCTAAACTAATAGCATTGATTTCTTAAGCATATAATTTACTACTTGGAAAAACTATTTAGAAAACGATCAGACAGATATAAACTAAATCGAATTAAAAACGTGAAAAAAATCTGCCTTTAATAGAACTCACATCGTTTTGTGGTTCAACCAATGCCGTTAACAGTTTGTGTAACTCCTTTCACAATACCGTTTAAGAGAGTTCCACTCTGTTTAAAGCATTTTCATAGAGTGATGTGCCACCAGTAAGAGTTGTACTCGTGGATGATAAGGAAATGCGTTGAGTGTAGTGTCTGCATTTGGAATACCGCACCTACCTGATTTTTGACGTACGGATCGTGCTTTGCAGCCAGGGACTACGAGATTCAAAGAGAAAGAATCGAGCTTGGACGGTGCATCGGGGAAGGCCAGTTTGGGGACGTCCACCAAGGCGTCTACATGAGTCCAGTAAGTCCTCCCTGGCAACCAGAAAAACGCGCTGCTTTTGACTGTCGCCTCTTCTTTGTCTTCTCGAGTCCCCGGCTCTCCTTTGCAGAGGTCTTTCACAGAGCCCGTCACACACGTCAACCTGCTCGGAGTATTCGGGGGCAGAGAAATGGCACCCTTAGCTCCTAGAGGGCTGGGTCTGTCTTTTGTTCATTTTGATCTTTCAGCCTCTCTCATCAGGAACAGATCCCACAAGGAGTGTTCCATTGGATGGAACAGATTATGACTTTACTAATAGCTTTTTTGAGGTATAAATCACATACTATAAAACGTACTTTTTAAAAACATACAGTTCAGTGGTTTCTTAGTATATTGATAGAGTTGTACAAACGACAGCACGGTGCATTTTCCAGCACCTTCTTTACCCCAGAAAGAAGCCTCACCCGCTAGCAGTTACTCCCATCCCGCCCTCCCCCGGCCCCTGGCAGCCAGTCGTCTGCTCCCTGTTCTCTAGATTTGCCTCTTCTGGATGCTTCACGTACACGGACTCGTGCGACATGTGGCCTTTCGTGATCGGTTCTTTTAGTTAGCATGTTCTCAAGGGTCATCCACACTCGAGCGTGAAGCGGTACTTAGTGTCCTCTTTTGCCAGGCAACATTCGATTGTGTGGGTAGACCGTTTGTGTTTGTCCGTTCTCCAGCTGACGGGAATTTGGGCTGTGACCGCTTCTTAGCTGTGAGGAATGACGCCTCCGTGACGGCCACCGCACAGGTCTGCGTGTGAGTAGTTAGTTCTCAGTTCTCTCGCGTAGATGGCAGAGAGTGGAATTGCCGGGTCACGGGGTCACGTGGTGTCTGTTCCGCCCTTTGACCCGGAGCTGTCTCCGAAGAGGCCGCGCCCCTTCCCTCCACTCCTGGCAGCGGTGCGTGAGAATGGCCGTCCCTCTGCAGCCCTGCCGACACCGGTCATGGTATGTGTGCCGGTTAGATCAGCGGTCGTGAGACACCAGCAGGAACTCACCCAAGGAACTTTTTTTAGCTGGAATAACGGGTGTACGCAGATGACACAAATAAGGGATCACAGACCGTCCCCGGCTTACAGTGGCTCGACTTACTCTTTCTTGATCTCACAATGTTGCAAAAGCGATCTTCATGCAGTAGAAATCACACTCAGAATTTTGAATTCAGATCTTTCCCCAGGCCAGGGATATGTGCGTCCTCTTCCCCTGCAGGGTGGTGGCCACAGCTTCCAGTCAGCCCACAGCGGACGCACTCACGGCCGTCCCGCAGCCACGCGGTGATCCTGTCACTGTCAGTAGAGGATTCAGTGAATCACAGGGATAGCAGCACTTGGGTGTGAAATACGCTTTGTAGGGGGCGCCTGGGTGGCTCAGGCAGTCGAGCATCCAACTCTTGATTTGGGCTCGGGTCATGATGCCAGGGTGCTGGGATCGAGCACCGTGCTGGACGTGGAGCCTTGCTTGGGATCCGCCGCCTCTGTCCCTCTGCCCCTCCCCGCCGTGTGCGTGCTCTCGCGTTTTCTCTCTCTCTCAAAAAGTAAATAAAATAATGCTCTGTGTCCACTGGTTTTGCCCAACTATAGGCCATTGTGAGTGTTTGTGAGCACACATAAGGCGGGTGTGGCCCAGCTGTGATATTTGGTAGGTTAGGTATTTACGCGCATTTTGACTCGGTATGTTCAACTTAACGATGGGTGGATTGGGACGTAACTGCATCTCAGGTCAGGGAAGATCTGTGGTAACACAGACGATTGACGTTTTATGTTACCCCTGCTTTGGAAGCTGCAAATGGTGTTTTCTCAGTAGTTCCATACCTGTCAGGTTTTCTAGAGCTGAAAGGGTTTTCTCGTTTTGTTTTCTTGGGTCACAGGAGCAGCAGACAATTGCCACCGCGTCACGAAACAAATCAGATTCCATTTTTTTTTTTTTACATTTCAGCTTTGAAAGTCTCTACCTTGTTCTTACACGTAATTCTGTCATTTATTATGTATTTTTAGCTGCTAACGTTTCTTCCAGTTGTTTTTTCGTTTGTTTGTTTGTTTTTTGGGTTTTTTTTTTTTTTACTCTATCTGTTATTATCTTCCTAATTCTCTTACCTCTGTTCTTTGAAGCAAAAAGCAGTACAGAGAGCCCTGGGTCCAAATTTACTCAAAAGGCCTACTAGCTTTTAGACTGGCTCTACCCAACTGAGATAAAAGGCAGGTGAGGCTTCTTGACCCGAAATAATTACAGTTGAATTACAGTCTCTGTTAGGTCTCTGGGCTTGCTGTTAGGAAGGCAGTTGGGGAGCGAGTGCATGAGCCTAGCCATAACAGGCACTAGCAGGGAAAGTTCCAGACGCACGCTGTGGACAGGGAGGGCGTGTCTCACTTCCGGATTGTTGGACCTGTGGGAGATGAGGGAAACTGAGGAATCCAGAGTGGCTGCTTGAGCGTCGGTATGAATTCCGCTTGTTGAGTGAGGTGGAGAAGGCTAAGAGGGAAGCACGTTGGATAGTGGGCGCGTTAGTAAGGGTTCCCCGGGGAGACAGAAGCAGGCGGGTGTGGGTGCTTTCAAACGAGATCTGTTAGGGATTGGCTCACGTGATTATGGAAGCTGACTGACGTCCCCTCAGATCTCCAGGTGGCCTGCTGGAGACCCAGGAGAGCTGATGGCTTCTTACTGCCAGGCTGCATCTGAAGGCCCGAGACCCAACACAGCCAGTGTGGTTGTAGTCCAGAGGGTCAAGGAAGAATCATGTCCCAGCACAAAGCGATTCGGCAGGAGGAATTTCCTCTTGTTCAGGAGACCGGCTTTGTGTTCTGTTCAGGCCGTCAGCTGATCAGACGAGGCCCACCACATTAGGGAGCGCAACCTGCTTCACTCAGTCTATCAATTTACATGTCAAATCCATTCAGAAACACTCTGAATAATGTCTGACCAAATAATCTCTGGGCACCCCGTGGCCCAGGCCAGTGGACACATGCAGTTAACCACCACAGTGGGATATCAGGAGGTTTGTTTTGCCCAGTTCAAGTTTAAAATAACTTCACAGCATCCTCGTCAAGACAGGGCACAGGTGGGTTGGATATGTGGGTCTGAGCTGAAAGGCAAAGTGAGGGCTACAGAGAGGAATTAGGAGGTCGGCATGGAGGTGGGACTTGGGGCTCAGTGAGGCTGCTTCTCATCGGGCTGGCCGTGGATTGCGCCCTGGGATTTCCCAACACTGACAAGACAGGAAGCGGTGTCCTGCCTTCCACTCTCCCCCGTGCCAGTCTTTCCTGCCTGAGGCTGGCGTCTATGGGGACAGCGAGTCACGCTCCCGTAGCTTGGCAGATTGAGGTGTCGTCAGCACTCAGAATCTAGCGTGGCCACCATTTCAGAGCTGAGTCTGTGACACAGCCGCTGCCACTCCGTGTCGCCTGTCACATGCACACGCTGCCCCGGTCACTCCTGAGATAAAGCCCTGTTGCAGAAGGGGCAGGCCACTTCCAGCAGGGTGATCGCGGGCAAACCGCGAAACCTGTCAGCCTCTGCCGACCCGGTCGTGTGTAGAATGGGTGGCCCGGACCCTTGTGTACCTTGTCAGGCTACCTCACAGATCGCCTGTAGGCTCAGTGAGATGATGTACAAAAAGGACAGAAATGCCCAAAGCCTGTCGAGAAAACTAAAGACTGCGAGACTATGCGGCCCCCGTCTGGGATCTCATGGCTAAGTGCTCCTCGCTCCTGTGCGAGGGCGCCTGCGTCTGGCCACCCCCGGGGGGGAAAGGAGGGGTCCAAGACAGCAGCCCCCCCGAGGCCTCCTCTCTTCACTCCGGAGCTGCCGTCTCTCGGCCTGTGTGACCTCGTCCCCTCTCCAGATCCTCTGGCGAGGACGGGACCCCGAGGCAGGGTAGGAGTCGGGGCACGGCAGCCGTGGCAGAGACCTGAGGCAGTGCTTCTCAAACCTTCGTCCGTTCACCGGGCTGTCCCTGCTGCTTTCTCCCCTCCTGTCCTCACCTTTTCTGCCTACTTGACAGAATGTGAGGTACCTTAGGAAAATATCCAGCATGAACAGTACGTGGTTCTGCCAAGGACGGTGTAAAGCCCAGGGTAGGATAAGCCCTTCAGTTGCTAATTAAAACCATCCACGGGGGCACCTGGGCGGCTCGGTCGGTTGAGCGTCTGACTCTTGATTTCAGCCCAGGTCACGATCTCACAGTCCCGCAGGATCGAGCCCTGAGTCAGGCTTTGCACTGAGCCTGGAGCCTGCTTGGGATTCTCTCTCCCTCTCCCTCCCTCCTTCTCTCTCTCTCTCTCTCTCTCTCAGGCTTTCTGTCTCTAAAAATAAAGTATAATGAAGTAAATGAAAACCATCCATGGTATTCCATTGAGGCTTGGAATGGCCTCATTTGTCTTGTTCAAGCTCTGTCTTTTGAATTCGAGAAAATATCAGCTTCTTTGGCAGGCAGATCGACACGCCTTCTTGGTTTCTCTCCACCTTGGTGGTCCCCCTCTGAGTCTGCCTTGTGTCTCCCCCTCTCCCTGACCTCCCACACTGCTGGGCGGCCGGGTGCTGTGCTCGTGCCCCAGCCCGCGAGGATCTCCTGCGGATCCGACCCTGAACTCTGCCGGATCCTCCTGCAGCTGCCCTGGGTGCCACGCTATCTCCCCCCCACCTCACGCCCCTCACGTCCTGGTCCTGCTCGAACTGCTGCTTCCCTTTCTCTCACCAAACACCTGAAGTCTCCTTACCAGCATCGCACCTCACCCTGCGTCACCTGCACTGCCCTGCCCACACTTGCCCCAGCCGCCACCCGCCGCTGTGCCGCCCGCGCCCCCCCCCCCCCCCCCCCCCCATCAGCTCCCGGAGCAGGTGCTCCTTCTCAGCCGGAGGTCAGCCATGGCACTGCTCTCCCCAGGGCACCTTTCTTTTGGTCCAGAGGGCCCCGCTCGGGCTGCCTGTCCCAGCGCACCGCCTCGGCCCTGCCCCCAGCACTGCCCTAGCCGCAGCACTGTGACCCTGGCTGTGCCCGCCCGCCAGTCCCTCCCTCCCTCCTTCCATTTTTTCGCCCTTGTCTCTGCCTCGCACATCCTGACACGCTCCTTCCTGGTCCACGCCACTGTTCCGCGCGAACATGCTCCGTGATGAGCTCGCTCCTTGTGTGCGTTGTCTGCTCTTTGCCGGAACGGAAGCCTGAGTAGAGCAGGGAACGCTGCTGCCTTTAGCCCAGGGTGCGTCCTGAGCGCCTGGAAGCCTGCCTGGCACGCAGCAGAAAGTGTTCGTGGGACGACGAACGAATAAATGACCTCCAGCATTTTAACACCGTGTCCGTTTCTTCTGGGGTCTTGCTGAGTATTTGAAGTGTTCTTCTCCTGAGGTTTTCAGTTCTGATCCTGCCTGGTCCACAGTCCACGTAGTTGCAGAACAAACAGCTCTTCGTGAATGTGCCCGTTGATTCATGTAGAGAACCTCTTTTTGCATGTGTGTGATTCTGAAATTTCCCTGACGCAGGAGAATCCGGCTTTGGCGGTCGCAATTAAAACATGTAAAAACTGCACTTCGGACAGCGTGCGAGAGAAATTCCTTCAAGAAGCCTGTAAGTTTCTAGAAATTTCTGTGGAGCTCCATTTGACGTTTTGTCTGTGTAAAATACAAGCCATCTCTAAGAAGTAAGAAAAAGAATATTCTGACTTCTATGTGACAACTGCATTTACTGTCTTGCCTTGCAAATTACTACCTGTATCTGTAGAGGCGCCTGTCTCCACATCGTCCAGGTAAGCCCTGATGTTTGGGCGTAAAGGTCGACAGATTTACTGTCCCTGTGTCCTTTGGTACCTGCACCATTCGGCATCCTGGCCCTGGAATTGGGCAGATGTAGAAATGAGTCCAGCCCAGGTGCCACCAGACCCTAGAGTTGGGGGTGAGCAGGACAGACGCGGTCCCCACCCTCAGGGAGCTCACAGACTGGGCAAAGAGCCGGGACCATGGCCAGGGCCCTGCTCCTGCTACAGTGCCCACCCCTCAGCTCTCTGTTCACATGTCCAGGGATGAAATTGCTGGGAGGGTCTTGTGTGGGTGGGTATTCTCTGCAGAGTAAGACTCATGGAGAGCTAGTAGCTTGTCCTGTCCGTCTGCACCTGTCTGGCTCTTCCCAGCTGCCTTCGGGCTGGGATGCCCTTCCTACCCTCCCATGGCTTGTCCCGTCTCATCTGACCACGTGATGAAAATAGTTTCCCCTCAGGAGGCTGTGTCACAGGACCACACTCTCACCTTCCTCAGTATTTGTAACTAGGGTAAACATTGCCTAAAAATTATTATTCCGTTTCTCTAGGCTCTAAGCTCCATGGGGACTCGGGCCGTGTCTGCTCTGCTCACTGCTCAGACACAGCGCCCCGCTGTGAAAGGCACTCAGTAGACATTGGTCATGTGAATGGCTCCCTGTGTCCTTCATTACATGTACATCGATTGAAGGCCTTCTACCTTCCATTTCAGTAAATATTTACCACCTGACAGTCCAATAGATTAATAAGTCACAGAGTAAATCACACTGACTTCGTCAATACATTATAACTCCTCAAAATCATACTGTAACTTTCATCAGAAAAAAGTCTAAGTCTGTCTTTAATCCTGTTCCTGTGTCTTAAGTACGAGACAAAGCCTGTCTCAGCTCGCTTGTTTCTGCAGAGCACCTAGGCCGAGAATACACAGCCCCCTTACCTAACGCTCTACCAGAGCAGCCCCCTTACCTAACGCTCTACCAGAAGAGTGACCTTGGACACCTGTCTCTCCCTAGTAACGATGCGCCAGTTTGACCACCCCCACATCGTGAAGCTGGTCGGTGTCATCACGGAGAACCCCGTCTGGATAATCATGGAGCTGTGCACGCTTGGAGAGGTAACATGGCCCTCAGACCCGGCCCGTCTGCCGGCCTGCCGTCACTGTGATTAAATAGCAGTCCCGTGATTGGGACTCGCCCAGCCTGCACTGGCTCTTTGGTGTCCCTTGTTTAAAAAAGGGAAGTACGGGGGCGCCTGGGTGGCGCAGTCAGTTAAGCGTCCGACTTTAGCCAGGTCACAATCTCGCGGTCCGTGAGTTCGAGCCCCGTGTCGGGCTCTGGGCTGATGGCTCAGAGCCTGGAGCCTGTTTCCGATTCTGTGTCTCCCTCTCTCTGCTCCTCCCCCGTTCATGCTCTGTCTCTCTCTGTCCCAAAAATAAACGTTGAAAAAAAATTTTTTTTTTTAAATAAATAAATAAATAAGGGAAGTACATTACGGATGCCCTCGTCCTTTGGGTTCGGGGAACAGAACATCTTCATCGGTGAACCCCCAGGTGATACCCTAACTCAGCACTGGCAGCAGTGGAGACCGGGTGGTCCCTCCTTCCTCTCTGGTGCTGCTGCCTCGTGCCAGCCCAGGGGTTTGACGATGGAAGAGCCAGTCTTCGTGCAGTTGTGGTGCCTTAGCGCTGCATTTACATGAACCTGCAGTTCCTTGTTCTTCTGAGAACTCATTTCACGGTGTCTCTCCGACTGACTGCGGTTAGTCACAGTTTCTGTTGAAAATGGGAGGAACACACATAGACAGATCTCCTTATTTGACTTTCTCCCAAACACAGAAACTCTCCACTTAGTGTGTCACCATCCCCTGGAAGCGTGTCAGAGGCCAGCCCCAGGCTGCTGAATCAGACTTGTTCCCGCCTCCAGGCCGCTCTGTAGCCTGCCTGCGTGGGGATGAACACAGCCCCGTTTTCCAGATGCCGACCCTTGACCTTCCGGTGCTGACAGTCGGTACTTCCGCCTTCCGAAGCACTGTACGCGCCCCTTGTCTTTTAAAGAACACCGAGCGCAGTGTTGCTTTTCATGGCAGTTAGGGGTTCCGGGGCCCAGATGTCAGAGAGCAGTCTGGATTCTTCCTCCTCTTCGTGACCGCGGGAGGGCCTGCCTGGTGGCTCCCCTCTGTGCTTGATAAGCTAGTTTGCTGGATGAAATAACTAAGGCCTCCGCGGGATCTCTTCGTCCTCTGCCCTGCCTTTCCAAAGGAAACAGTTCTGACATATGTATTTTGTTCACGATATCTTTCTGGTTTTGCTTTTGGAGAATTTGCTAATTTTTCCGGCTTAAACTGTCACTAAATCCTTCTCCTTTATGTGTTGATCCTGTAGAGTTAGAGTTAAATCCATGTGCCTTCCTTTGCCACGGTGGCCTTCGGCTGAATTGATTATGACCGTAGTAATAAGGGCCAGTGGCATGCGTGCCCCGCACCCTCCGCAGCCAGAACTTCCTGGAGGGTGGGTAGAAGTGCCCCTGGCTCCCCTCGCTCTTCATCACCTTCTCGGGTCTGGCCTGGGACACAGCAAGGCGTGGGGCCGCGGGCGCACCGGCCAGGCTGCGTGCCGGGCTCGCTCAGCGTCCGGTTCTGTGTGTCCTCCAACTTTTGTTATCGAGCAGCATTTCACACTGCGATTTTATTCATTCCCTTGCAGAACCTTTCTGTACTTTTTTCCAGGAATGTGTGGGGTGTCCGGGTGGCTCAGTCGGTTAAGCGTCCGGCTTTGGCCCGCGTCATGATCTCACGGTTTGTGAGTTCAAGCCCTGCGTTGGGCTTTCTGCTGTCCGTTCAGAGCCTGCCTTGGACCCTGTCTCTCTCTCTGTCTCTCTGTCTCTGCCCCTCCCCTACTCGCATGCACACTCCCTCTTTCTCTCTCTCTCAAAAACAAATAAACGTTTAAAAAAAAAAAGAGAGAGTGCCTGTGTGGCTCAGTTGGTTAAGTGTCCAACTCTGGCTCAGGTCATGATCTCATGGTTTGTGAGTTCAAGCCCCACATTGGGTTCTCCTCTGTTAGCGCGGAGCCTGCTTCAGATCCTCTGTTCCCCTCTCTCTCTGCCCCTCCCCTGCTTGTGCTATCTCTTTCTCTCTCTCTCTCAAAAATAAACATTAAAAAAAATTGTCTACAATCATGAAGATTTCAGTATTTTTTTAAGCTTTTTTTTTTTTTTTTTGAGAGAGAGTGAGCAAGCAGGGGAGGGGTGGAGAGAGAGAGGGAGAATCCCAAGAGGCTCCGTGCCATCAGCAAGCAGCTAGACATAGGGCTCGATCCCACAAACCATGAGATCATGACCTGAGCTGAAATTAAGAATCAGATGCTTAACCGACTGAGCCACCCAGGCACCCCAAAGATTCCAATCTTAAAATAGGATTTCAAATAAAGAATGATGAACCATAATTTCTGAGCCATATGGCTGATTCGTTACACCTTATTTTAGAAGAATTGAAGCCATTCTTCTACAAGTGTGTGTGCGATTGGGCACCGTTGTTGAACATAGCTCTTCAGCTCTTGATTTCTGTTCTCGGTCACTAATTCTTTTTCATCTCGGTCACTGTTCCCAAAGCTGAGGTCGTTTCTGCAAGTGAGGAAGTACAGTTTGGATCTCGCGTCTTTGATCCTGTATGCCTATCAGCTTAGCACAGCTCTGGCGTATCTGGAGAGCAAAAGATTCGTGCACAGGTAAGATCCAGGCTAAAGCTGGTGAGCCGCCCTGCGGCGGGGGCAGGGGTGGGAGGTGGGAGCAGAGAGACCTCCACGGGGTGGGGGGGGGGGGGGGAAGAGGTACTCGGTGTGCCCTGCGATCCCGCGTGCCACCGGCCTCCCGTAGGCGGGCAGTATCGCAGCGTCACGCTGCCCTTGTCCTGGCCGAGGGAGGAGCCATAGTCACATCCGGAGGGCTTTCCTCACGTGAAGCCTGAAACCTTTGCTTGCCTTCGGGAAGCAAATACTGTTGAGAGCTTGTACGTGCCCTAGAGCAGTAAGCATGCGGACCTAAAACAGTCACTGTCCTGGGGCTTCCTGGGACCCCCCGAAGGGTCACGAGTGACATCTGCTGGTATTCGGTGGAGTTTCTGCTTCTCATCTGGGTCCCTTTGAATGCAAGAGAAAGCCCTCAGTTTGTTTCCTGGGACTTTGTTACCCAGCACTGAAACAGATGGCGTCAGCAAAATCGTTCACAGGTGTTTAGATGACAACTTTTATGGAACGAGGTCTCTTAGTAGCAGCAGGGTTGAGACCCCACGCGTGCGTCACTGTCTGTCAGTGCGGTCAGGAGGGTGGTGGTTCAAAAAGTGGTAAGCGGTTTCATTACGGGAGAATGTACTCCGCAGCCGTTCAGAATACTAGTCATTATGTTAATGAGTAGACAACTGCCTAAAGGATCGTCTTTGAAGTAAAATTGTAAAATTGTCTATTTTTCGGCTTGTAACAAATCTCCTGTTTGCATGGTCTATGAACTGTCTTTCAGAGTACCTGTCGATATGTCTTTATATAATACAGAGGAGTTTGTAGGTTTGTTTCCTTATATTAAAATCCATTACCCGGAATTCTTCCTCTTCAGGGACATTGCTGCTCGGAATGTTCTGGTGTCCTCAAACGATTGCGTAAAATTAGGAGACTTTGGATTATCCCGGTATATGGAAGACAGTACTTACTACAAAGGTAAGGAATCCAAGCAAGCAAGAGGCGGTAGGCTCAGAATCCTTAACGATTCTTACGTCTTCAGAAGGTGTGCCCTCGTCCGCTCGGCTGAAGTGTGACAGGGGTGTGACACCAGTTCACGGCCTTCTCCATGCCTCCTGCAGCAGCCAGACTTCCACGGACGACACCTTACATCAGCCTTGCCTTACTGCCCATTAACTCACAGTGGGTCAGGGACTTCATTCCAAAACATAAAGCTGGAGAGCTTTTTTGAAAACCGTAGGAGTAAATCTTTGGGATCGAGGGCTTTGACACCAAAAACAGGGTCCATAAAGGGAAACACCTGACAGAAGGGACCTCATCCAAATGAGAACTTTTTGTTCTGCAAAAGACCCTGCGAAGAGGGTGAAAAGGCAAGGTGCAGACTGGGAGAGGGTACTGGCCAACCACAGTGCCCTCCTACAACCACGGGCCATTCAGCAAAGGACCAGTGTCCGCAGTGTGGGGTGAGCTCTGAGAATTCAGCAGGGAAAACAAATACAGACTACGACACCGACAGCAGGTGGGAAGGGAAGCCGCACTGGAGAGGATACGAGGAGGGCAACGAAGCCTGTGCAGAGGCCTTCGGGATCCCTAGCCTTGGGGAGATGCGGGTTCAGACTGTGAGGAGGTATTTTTTCACTCCTGTCGGAATGGCTACAGTCAAAAATAGTGATAAGACCAAATGCTGGCAAAGATGCAGAGAAACTAAATTGCTCACAGCTCGCTTGTGAGAATGTAAAATGGTCCATTTAAAACCCTGGAAGAGTTTTGCAGAGTCTTAAGAAGTTAAATATGCACCTACCATACAATCCAGCAGTCACAATGCTGGGTACTTCTCTCAGAGAAACGAAAACTGACATTCACGCAAAACCTGAGTTTAGATGTTCGTCGCGACTGTAGTTCCAGTAGCCAAAACTCGGAATCCCCTCCGATGTCCTCCAGCCGGTGAACCCAGTCCGACCCGCACAGCAAGGGGGGCTGGGCCCGCTGGCTCGCCGAGAGCAGTCAGACGGAGAGATCTCCAGTCTGTTCGCGCCGTAGGCATCAATGCGTTTGTTTTAGAGCAGAGATTTAGCTCGTGTGCTTTTCCTTTAGTTTTGTCAATTTTGGAATCAGATTGACTTGGTTCCTTGCATTATTGAACAAGTCTTTTTAGTAATAAATTTTCATGTTCTTAGTACTTGAGCTAAGGTTTCAATTATAAATCCGTACCATGCTCCTAGTATATTATATTCTAAGGATTACTACTGTTTTAGAAAGGCTAGTTTCTTTACTACTTAAATTTTTATGTTGTGGCAAAATGAGCCCAGGTTTTTACATACAAAATGAGTTTCCTTCATTTTACACCATGGCTCACGGCTCTTCCCTTTCCGTGTGCCCACTGTGTGCTGCAGCCTGGAAGGGTTTCAGTAGTGGCTCTGGGTTACGTGAAAAGAAAATTCTTCAGCTGTTTATTCATTTTAGTTAGTCATTTAACTTAAAAATGGCCAAGTCGGTTTTCTGCTGTTTTAAAGTACCTCTCATACCCCACCCGAGCCCTGACGAGCCCTGACGAGCCCAGGCGCGGGACTCCCAGTGAAGGCTGAGCCCCGAGCAGGGTGGCAGCCGAGGCCCCACAGCACGTGGGTGGCATCTGTAGTGAGCAGCTGACAGGTGCGTGTGCTTGATGCCGGCTCAGGTCCCTACGTGCACAGTCCCGTCAGGTTCCAGGAGAGCACTCCTAGAGGTCAGCAGCCCTTCGTTCAGAACACAGGTGCCGAGTTGCTGGTTTGGAAGGCGCCGCACAGAGGATTTGACCTCCGTGGCCGTGAAGGTGCTTCGAGTGGGAATAAATCCATGAAGCAGAGCCGTCTCCTGAGAGTGCTGAGGGGCGCTGGGCGCTGGCAGAAGGAGGTCCAGACCCTGTGGCCCAGGGCTCCTGCCCCGCCCCCCGCAGCTCCGCGCCCTGCCGGTGCCGTCCTGACCCACCGCTCGCTCCTCGGCCACCTCTGCTTCCGGAGCACGTGGCCTTGACCCGGCGTCTGTGCTGCGCCCCCCGCCGTGTACGAGTAGACTCTGCTTCCACCTCTTAGGATTAGAACTCCTCGAGAAGGGGGACCCAGGGCTGCCCACGTGGTAACCGCACGGCCGAAGGAACGTTCAGTGGGGCGCTGAGTCCTTTCCTTTGTGGCACAGAAGGAAGGTTTGTGTGGCCTCGAAAGCGCGATGCTTTCGAGTTGGCGCATTCGGCCAGTCGCTGACGTCTATAACTCGCAGTCCTGTGGTGCTTTCGTAGGAGCAGCGGGCATCTGGAGCCTGTCTCCGCTGGGGCGTGGGGACGGGTGGGGGCGGTGCCGGACGGCCCGAGCACCTCTGGCTCTGGGCCAGGGCCTGGCCTTGAACCCCAGCTCTGGCACCTGGCGGTGGGGCGGCCTCCGGCAAGTCACATAACGTGTCTGAACCTTGTTTTCTGAAGAAAAGAGAGCCTACCAGGACAAGTTGTTTTCGGGGCTTAGGTTGGAATCGATGTGAGACGTGTATGTGTACGTACGTGTTTCCCTAGAAACACCGGTTCCCTACTGGGAACGAGAGCCGACCACGTGTCCTTAGCAGAGGCTGCAGCCTGTGGACGAGGAGCTGTCGGGGAAACCGCCCAGCTCCGCGTGACCGGGCGTGGGGCTCCCTCTCCCTCGTTCCCCTTCTCTCTGCGGAGGGAAGGACCTCAGTGTTTTATCTCCCTCCCGCGGCGTCAGCAACTACTCCCAATGACCTGACAGAAAGGCAGGAAACAGAAAGTAGCTCTCCTAAATAAGCAGAGTCCAAGGGGTCAGATGCTTAAAGCTTTTTATTTTGGAAGTAAAAGTCTCTGCTAGCTGTAGCTGTGAGATCCTTGAGCAGATAACAAGGAAAATTCACTTTCTAAAATTAATCTTCTAGCTTCCAAAGGAAAGTTGCCTATTAAATGGATGGCTCCAGAGTCCATCAACTTTCGACGTTTTACCTCAGCCAGTGACGTGTGGATGTTTGGTGAGTATCGTGAAGTTTCGTGTTGTTACGTTGTGCTTTGTGTATGGTACACAACGCACGTGGCGTCACCTCTTTTCACGGCGTGGGCTGACGTGCCTTCCCTTGTCTGACCGCTCCTTCGCCGGGCACGGGGCACCAACCGAGCGCCAGCGTTGTGTGTCACTTCTGGGAGGCCCCGCTCTCGCTCTCTTCTCCTCCCCCTTCTGTCTCGCTCTGCCGTCTCTGCATCCCTCCCTAGGGGAGATCTTTCCCTTCCCTCCCGTCTCTCTCTGCCGTCTCGTCCGTTCCTTCCGTGTGACTGACCGTACGTGGTTGACCTGTCCCTCTGGTTCTGTGACCGCGTGCTTCATGGGTCTGGGGTCCCGTCCCGTCCTGGGGTCTGACCTCCTCCTGACTTGTCTCACGGCCTCACGGTTTGCTCCTGGGTCCTCTGTGGCTTCTGCCCCGATGCCTACCCCGTGCCTTGCCACCTGCTCCGGGTCGGGCGCCGTCCTCCTCCTCTGTGGGCCTTCACGGACCCTCCTGAGTGGCGCGACGGTGGCCCTTGCTCCGTCACATTTGAGACCAGTCTCCCTTTTTGATACGCACGACACTCCTTCCCCACCCCACTCTTCTGGCGTAACTCCGTCTGCCTGGAGCACGTCCTAAGCCCGTCTCCTCTGGGTGAGATTCTGTCCCACTGTCGGGGCCACCTCAAGCGTCCCCTCTTCTGCGAAGCCTCCTGTGGCAGGTGCGTCCTACAGACGGAACCTGCCCGTCGCCGTGCTCCCTGCGCTTTCTCTCTTGGCCACGACGCTCAGCATTCATCTTGTGAGAAGTCTGTGTGTGTGTTTTCCCTGCTAGATTTTAAACTATTTCAGAGGAGATGTCTTCGTAATGTTATGTACCTTTTTTCCCTGTATTTAGAAATAACTTTACGTACATCGAGTCTGTGTTCCTATTTTTTCTTCTGTGTACTGATTGTTGGTTTCATCCAGCGCCCTAAGTAATAACAGGTGAAGGAAGGAGCTTTTTAGCAGAGTAGGAAATCGTGTGGCACAATTTAGAAAGGGCCCTGGGGTCTGACGGACACGGCTCTGTGTCCCAGAGCCCCGCTCATCGGCTGTGTGACCCAGACAGCAAGTTGAAGGTTGCTGTGAAGGGAATTGCGGTTTGCACAGAGTCCACGGTGCCTGTGTTTTCCCATTTTAACTTCTCTGCAACTGGGGTGTGTCGTAAGTCAGCAGCGTGTCACGGTCGGTGTCACTGGGGGGGGTGTGGCATGTGGTGCCCTGCCTGCACTCGTACGGCAGCTGCCATTGCCTCCTCGTCTGCGTGGGTTTGAAAGCACTCTTTGGTAGGACGGAAAGAATTCTTAGAGGTTTTCTTAGAGGATTGTGTCACATCCCCCCCTTTTTTGGTCACATAAAATAGTGGTGTATATTCTAGCCAGTGACATCTTAGATTTATTTGATAGGATGCGGCATTTAGAGAAATGTGAGGTGTAACGATTCAGGACATGTAAATTTCAAAGCGCCAGAAACATTTTAAGGTCTCAAGAAATGACGACCTGCGTTGTCGTTACCAATAACGTTGTCATGATTTCTGGTGAAAAACGCAGAGCTAAGGCGGTTTTTTGGTCACGCACTCTTCACTTTGAAATGCCTGGAATTTGGATCCCGTCGAGACGTAATTCACATGGGTACGATGCCGTGCCCTGCTTCCCCAGAGGCACACCCCACGTTAGGTACTGCGGACACCCCAAGTGCGTCTCCTCCCTTCAAGCACGTTACACGCGCACGGGTAGGACGGAGACCCGTGAGGCTTTCCCAGGGGGAGTCCGTGGGGAGAGAGCCGAAGGGGCCCTAAGTGTGGCGAAGTTAACACCAGAAAGGCGCGTGCGTGCGGTGCGTTGCGGGGGGGGGTGGAGTCCCCCACTGTCGCGGCCAGTTGCCCTCTCGGTTCCCCGACCGGAGCTTCGTGTGGTTGTCATTCTCCGCCTTAGGCTCCGTTCGTCTTTCTTTAAACGCGGGCGCTCAAGCGTTGTTCAGAGGAGCCCGAGAACGCGTGTGGTCCGCGAGGATGCAGGGTGAGTGAGGAGGCTGTGGGCAGGGCCGCCCCGGCCCTGGGGGTCTGGAGCATGCGTAAGCCGGTGACGGTGCCGGTGAGCACCCTAGCCACGCACGGCCAGCCTCGCGAAAGGAGTCCGGGTGTCCTAAGACGCGAGGCTTGGACTTCAGCATTTTCTTCGTTAGGCCTCGGGTCGGCTGCCGCGGTCACCGGCAGGTCGGACCGCAGCGGGGGGAAGGCAGGATTCATTCAGCTTGTTTTGAACTGGTTCGTGAAACGTGAGGGATCACCGTCCCCGGTGGGCCATTTTCTAACACGGGATGTTTAGAGGAGTAAACCTCTTCGAAAAGCCGTGGGCTGTTCGGGTCATCGTTTACTCTTTCGCCGTTCACGTCAGATGAAGTTAATGGCGCTGCGCTCGTTCACCGCAGAGTTCACGGAGCGCTGTCTTATCTGGCCGCTCAGGCCGGAGTCCCACAGCTGGTCCCCTGGCGCCAGCGGTGAAGCCTCCCTCCCCCGCCCCCCGACTCCTGGGCCTCCCCCGCTTCCTGCGAAGTTCACGGTCTGTTTTCATCCCGCTTCACAGGTGTGTGTATGTGGGAGATACTGATGCATGGTGTGAAGCCGTTTCAAGGAGTGAAGAACAATGATGTGATCGGTCGAATCGAGAACGGGGAGAGATTACCAATGCCTCCAAATTGCCCTCCCACCCTCTACAGCCTTATGACGAAATGCTGGGCCTATGACCCCAGCAGGCGGCCCCGGTTCACTGAGCTCAAAGCTCAGCTCAGGTAGGAGTGGGGGAGCGAGGGCCGGGGCTGGGGCAGGCTCACGCGGCTTCACCCCCCTCGCAGTCCTCGCGCCGCGAGGTCCTTCTGTCCGCACGTCTAAGGCTAACTTATTCGTGGGCGAACATAGTGACTTTCTTAATGGGTTTGCTTTTATTTATACTTTGCTAGACTCCTCAGGAGATTAGGCCTTAAGATCTTAATTAATAAGCTTCCAATTATGACCGAATCTCTCCTCCCCAACTTCTGACGGACCTAGCACGGCCGGCAAGACCCACAGGAATGTCGTCCCGGCTGCCTGTCAGCCCCGTCCCCAGCCCTCCTCCCGCCGCCGGCACGCTCCTAACCGCCTGCGCCTCTCCTGGCACAGCCCGCCATCTGCGTGCCCCTCCTCTCCCGACACACGACCACCTGTTTGGTGTCCAGAATCCTGCTCAGATGTCACCCCTTCGGGGGGCTTTCCTAACCAGCCCTGCCCCCCGAGAGATGGCCACCCTCCGGAACCTTTTCGGTACTTCTTCTGTTACAGTTAAAACACCCCCCTGCCTGTTGCGCGGCCATCTGGCGGCTCGTGCTTGGTGCCACGCGCGGTCAGACTCAGACTTTCGGTAGCTCCCGCGCCCCCGGAGGGAGCACACGGGGACTTGGCGGCCTGCGGGGCCCCTCGCGGTGTCTGCCCACAGCGCACCCTGCCACCTGGCCTGAGGATTCCGCATCTGCGTGTCTGGTCCCCGGCCAGCCTCCGCGCTCTCGACGGGCATCACCGCGTCGTGCTCATTTCTGCGGCCCTGGCACAGGGGTCTGATACGTGCTCAGTGAACGGTTGCCGAATTGAAGTCTAGACTGAGACTTAGCACTGTAAGCAGTAAGGTATCTTCACGTGATACATACCCACGGGGAGCCTCATTGTGTAACCAACGCCGTGGCGGAACGTGTGCCGTTTCACCGGTTTCACGCTTCCTCTATTTTGTGTGCGAACTTTACAATTTTGGTGTATTTTAGGTTTTTTTCATAAAAATTACCGAGTGTCAGGATCCAAGAGGTCCTGGTAGTGCCTCCGGCCCATCCTTACCCCCCCAGTGCCTGAGGCCCCACCCCATCTTCAGGCAAGTCCGCTCGCCAGACAAGTCTCGCCAGACAAGTCTCCGTGGGAGGAGCGTGCTTCAGGGAGGAATTAGTAAGGCTGCTGGCAGAGATTTAAGACATTCATCCAGTCAGGAATTCTTGGCTAAGCGCCTCCTTCGTTGTCAGTGAGGTTCTGGGGATTCAGCAGTGAACACAGCACAAGCCGTCCCCAGGGTTCACAGCCCAGGGGACCAGACGGGCCAGCAGGTCCCGTACAGCGAGAAGCACGCTCTGCGAGGGGCTCCTCCTGGGGCCCCGTGACGCTCCCCTGCGGGCCTGGGCCCATCCTGTCGGGCTCCACAGAACAACTCAGCTCTGCCTTCCACGTGACAGTCCTTCAAGTGTTTCCAGATGCCTCTCTTCAGGCTAAAAGTCTCCAGTTTCTTGACTGTCCTACAGCTAATGATTCGTGCTCTCACTGCTAGAGCTGGATTTTGAATGTGCTTTGTTTCATGTTTCGCTCATACTTTTTTTTGTTTCTCCTTGATCTTTCCTCAGAATTTGACAGATTCTGTCCTCAGAATTCCTCCCCTCTGTGACACCGGTCCCTCCCCCTGCCTCCCAGACTCCTCCTCTGTCTCGCCACCCTGCTGCTTTTCCACGACGCTATGAGTTCCGAGCACATGTCCGTCCTGGGCCGCCCTCCTTTCTCAGTGCGCTTCCTGGGCCGTCTAAACTCTCACCTCTGTGTCTGCAGCTTCCGTCCTGCCTTTTCTCTCGAGTCCCAAAGCCGCCTTTTAGATGGCTGCTGGGCCCCCGTTCATCCTACAGCCAGCCAGTCACCTTGCCTCCCGGGCAGCCCCTGGCCCTCGCCTTCTGTAGGTTACAAAGGTACCTTTCCTCGTCTCCATCTTGGACTGAACGGTGATCCCTCACCGTCCCCCAACTGCGCAGCTGGGGAGACTCGACACCGTGTCTTCAGACCCCTCCCCTCCCCCAGACCGCCCTCCGTCTGTCTGGCAGAGCTCCTTAGTGGATCTCATGAATCATCACTGCAGATAGGCAGCTCCCTCACTGGAACAGCCCTCAGTGGGTTCCTGTTACCCCCACCGCCCACCCGCCCTCCCATGTGAGGTGGAGGCTTCCAGAATAGACTGAGGATCCCTTCCATCCTGCCCCTTTCTCACACGGTGGCCTCACTAACCCCCTCGGCCTGGGATGCCCTCTTCTCCACCTGGTGGAATCCTGCCCATCTTTCTCGCCTTCTTTCGCACAGCGGCTCCACAGCTGACGAGCCTCCCCCGCGGAGTCTCCGGAGCACTTTGTTCTTGTCGTGCTCCCCCTGTGCTGCCACAGACGGCTGCGCCCGCGTTCAGCCCGTTCCACAAACACCGTGGGCGCCGCGAGGGCTGAGCCTGGGGCCCGGTCTCTGGGGCAGGAGGACTACACCTTTCCTGCCCTCGAGGAGCTCACAGTCTAGTATGTCCCAGCCCTACTAGACTGAGGCTCCTTGAGGGCAGGGATCGTCATACTCGCCTCGGTGCTGCCCGCACCCGCAGGCCAGGGGCCTGCGCACAGTAGGGCCCACACAACGCTCCAATCATGGCCTTGCGCATGAAAGCTCACGTCAGCGTTCAGTGAAGGACTGCTGCATTAGGAAAACTAGTTCCCAAAACTCTGCAAGGTGAATTTGTAGAACTAAATATAATGATTTCATACACACACACATAAAACACATACTGTACCTAGACTATGACTTCTGGATCTCTTGCGCACAGTTAACGCAGGTCGTTGAGCGTTAATTCTGTTTGTTTCTGTTTAGTCAGAAGTGGAGTTTAACTTTGCATCTTGAACATGTGTAATATGGCTCCCAAAGAGGCCAAAAAACGTAACTTTATATATAAGAGCTCTTGGACACTTACAGGTCACAGTACGTCACAATGATTAAATAGATTCTTTTATTGAGTTTTACGCAGTTTTTATCGTATCAAAGATTTTGACAAAGTAGTAAATCTCAGGGAGTCTTTACTCCAGGTCAGTTAAAAGTGTTTCCCAAATCCCATTCTCCGTGACCTTAAAAGAAAAGATCTCGAATGAACTCAAATTACCGTGGACTGCGTGCATTTTGGGGCCATGTGTTTGTTGTTCACTGTGCGTTGAGAAAAGGCTCTCGGGATGATCCTCGCCCTGCCGAGTCAGACAGTCCCGGGCCACACTTCCACGGGTGGATCCCCAGGACTCCCATGTCTGTCCTCCGTACGTCCTGCGTTCTTATTCACGGATGCGAACCCCCAGAGAAGCACAGGGACGGGAACCTGCGGGTGGCCTGTCAGCGAGTGGAAGCACTCCCAGGGACCTGCAATGAACGTGACCCCAGTGTGCACCAA
Organism: Acinonyx jubatus; assembly: GCF_027475565.1. Taxonomy (NCBI): domain Eukaryota; kingdom Metazoa; phylum Chordata; class Mammalia; order Carnivora; family Felidae; genus Acinonyx; species Acinonyx jubatus. Next base: position 3,152,218 of record NC_069394.1, read on the forward strand.
GCCACGCATGTCCTGACTGACAGGCTGTAAGGGTACACGGAGCAGTTTTTGAATGAAATCACCACTTAATCCCTGGGTAGCTCAGTTAGTTCTTCAGTAGCCCACATGCCAAGGAAACTGCACTCCCAGCCTCAGTATCTGCCCTCCCGGAGCTCACGCTTCCCCCGGCACCCGGCCTGGCCCAGGGCTTTGTGCCGCCACACAGCAAGGTCACCTGTTGGCAGCTGAGTCCGGAGAGGCATGTTAGTTAGGTTCATGTGGACTTTCTTAAGTCCTTTCTTGGCAAATGAGGGCAACACACTAATAAAATTCCAGTGTAAACTTTTACACCATGATTTTTGTATCTTTTAAACTTTTTATGGCCATGCAAAGATGTGAACGTATAAACATGCCAGGAAGTAAACAGCTCTTTGATTTGTCACAAGTCAGGCACACCCACGCAGCCAACATGCAGAATAAGAAAACAGCCCTTTCCGACGACAGCTCGCCCTCCAAGGGTGACCGCTAACCGTGGATTGGCTCTGCCTGCCTTTGAGCTTTATGTCAGTGGTATCGCTCAGTGTGTGCTTTTTTGTTCGTTGCCTATTTCGTTCAGCATTTAGTTGGAGGCCATCCGCGTTATTCAGGCAGTTGCCCCTCTTTCTCCTCGCTCTGTGGTGCTCCGGTTTATCCCTCCTCCTGTTGGGAATGTACATGCTTTCCAGCTGGGCTGCCCAGAGCACTCTTGTGTCTTTTTGGTGAGCGTAGGGACAGGAATGCCAGCTGGGCACGTCTCTGAGTGTCAGCGGGCGTGCACAGGTGTAGGGTCAGTAGGTCCTGCTGGTTTTCCGGAGCCGATATAACGTGCTGCCCCCAGCGGTGAACGAGCACTCCAGTCGCCCCAGACATAGTGGTTTTGTAAACCTTTGGAAACGACTCCATGTTTCTATGCTCACTGATTTCACATATGAAGTTTAGGCAAAAGAATATAAGTGGGAGGGGCGGCTGGGTGGCTCAGTCAGTCGAGCCTCTGACGTCGCCTCAGGTCGCGATCTCACCATTTGTGAGTTGGAGCCCCACGTCGGGCTCTGTGCTGACATCTCGGAGCTCGGAGCCTGCTTCAGATTCTGTCTCCCTCTCTCTCTCTGCCCCTGTCCTGCTTGCACTCTGTCTCTCTCTCAAAAATAAATAAACGTTAAAAAAAAAAAAAAAAAAAAAAGGATATAAGTGGTAAAAGAACATAACCATTTCCCTGAAAGAATGCTGACCCAATACGTGTCACTGGGGAAGGCGCTCCGTGCTTTGAGTTGGTCTCCATCGCTGTCGTCTTCAGGAAGACCTCTTAAAGCAAACCATGTTCCTTGATGGCCAGTCTCTGCCCTCTACCGTCAGCTTCCATAGTGGTGTCATCGGAAACCAGCATCTACTAAGTGCTTTCCGTTGCCAGGCCTTGTGCCCTGAACTCTCACACGTTAGGTCATCTTAGTTCTCACGGTCCTTGGAGACGTAGGTGACGTCACCACCGCCCGTTCACAAATAAGGAGGCTGGAGGGCCGAGCTTGGGCAGTGAGCCCGCTGAGTCCCGGGCTCAGGCTGCCAGCTGTCGCGCGCCAGGCCTTGACCCGAGACGCGGCTAGATAGCCGTATGTGCACTGTCGCGCTCTGCCTTGGGACCGCGACTGTGGGCACGTGGTCAGTGCTTAGTTAAAAAGGGGAAAGAAGGAAGAAAAGAAAAAACCAGTGTTCGAAGGAATTCCTGCTCCTGTGATTCTCTTATTTGTTTTCAGTCAGAACCAGAGAAATTCCCCAGAGGGAGAGGCAGCACCTGGCGTGTGCAGGGGCCACCACCCGCATGGCCACCGGGCGCTGCATCGAATCTTTGTCCCGTCACCTCCCGAGTGTGCAGCACGTGCTGCGTGGGCCTCTGGGGCCCCAGATATGGCGGGGAGCGGCGGTGGAAGTCACACATGAGGCCCCGCAGGGGTGACTGGAGGCCGTCTGCAGCGCGGGCCTTGGGGGCGGGGGAGGGCGGGCTGTCAGGTTGAGAATGTGGTCGTGTTTGCTTTTGAACTTTGTCAAGCAAAGCTGGCCTGTGAGAGATGTGTCCGGTTAGGAAGTAACAGCTTGGAGCGGCTGCGGCCGCGGATTTATTGCATGTTTTTCGGACCACATCTGACCATCGACTCCAGTGAAGTTGCAGGCTGCCTCCCCGCCCCCGCACCCCAACCCGGACACAAACCGTGCGTCCGGTGCTCGGGGAGGTAGAACCTGCACGGGCGTGGGCACAGACAGGAGCTCACCCTGCTGTTCAGAGTGGTGAGTGTTGTGTTAGGAAGGTCAGAGCTGAAGAAGGGATTTGAGAAGGCTGCGTGATATTGGGCAAGTGACCCTGCCTCCCTGGAGGAGCAGGGTCCCACGTCCCACCCAGCTTGGTTTTCAGGGTCACGAGAAACTGTCTGAAATGCTTCGGGCTCTGTGAGGCTCGGGGTGGGCGCACACCCTGTCACCGCTGCTCTGGTCACACCAGAGCGGCTCCCGAAGATCTGGAAGGGACCTGGGCATCTCAGCGCACAGAGGAGCGACCAGGTACTTCAGAGAGAAGTCTGGTCACCTGGATTTAAAAGCGTTAGCTGTCGTGACCCACGTACCGAATATGACGACATTTCACAGATGTGTCACAGAGATGTGGACCTTCCACCTTTAATCCGTGAACGGTGTCTTACACAAGCCTTTTTAATCCTTTTTGATTCTTCATTTATCCTAGTAAGTGGACTCTAAATGAAAAGCTCTGGGTCTGATCAATGATAGAAGGTATTTGTGCCACTTCTCTGTGTATTTTCTTAAGTGGTTTTGTATTTGCTTCCAAAATTCCTTTCAAAGGTGGTTTCTGAATCTCTCCTTAGTCATCATATCTGTATCCTTCCCTCGCCAGCCTGTTGGGTCTAGATATTATCTAGAAGAGTAATCAGTTTCTCAGGTCGTCCTACACACATCTTCAAATGTTCACGGCGTCTGAACTTCTGGGGTTTTTTTGTTTGTTGGGTTTTCTTTTTTTCATCCCTAGCCTTACCAGTAATTTAAAAAGTCAAGAGTAAATTGCAATTTAGTAGGAATTTGATATGACATTGACCTTTTTTGCACTAAGGATTATGTCTTAACTGCTTCCATGAGGCTCCTCGTGACCCGTCCTTGGCTCCTGCCCACACGTGGCTGTTCAGAGCTGTACGTGTGCATATCGTTACACCTCCCCAGCTTGGTTTTGTGTGAGCAGATTTCCAGTGAGGTTTAAATGTGCATTTCATAAAAATTAGTCTTTTGTACTTACACGGCTGCAAAGGTCGTTTTCATGCCTGTTTCCTTCTTTGACTTCAGAGCAGTTCTTTTTACTTTCATTTTTGATTTTAGAGAGCGAATGAGCACGAGTGAGAAAGAGAATCTTAAGCAGGCTCCACGCGTAGCATGGAACCTGACGCGGGGCTCGATCCCACGACCTTGGGATCGTGACCTGAGCCGCAGTCAAGAGTCGGACGCTCATCTGACTGAGCCACCCGGGCGCCCCTGACTTCACAGCGGTTCCTAAGAACGAGTAACGATTTCCCTTTTCGCTTAGGAGCCTGAGGCTCAGGAAGTCCTGTGACTTGCCCTGGATTGTGCGGCTCACAAGGGGCAGACCTCAGACCCTGGGCCCCTTTGTCCTGCCTCCGAGACCAGGGCTGTTTCTTGCCCATCGGCCACAGTGTGCCCTCCTGCCTGACCGGGTCGCTGACTGCTCCCAGCCTCCTGGATTTCCCCACTCGCTGTGGTCTTCCCTCACCTGTGTGACCTGTAAGGAGAGGCCTCCGACCAGATGAGGCGTTAGGTGTCGGTCCTGCACACAGTGACTCCGTCCGGTCGGAGTGTTGCCCTCCCAGCCCACATGGAAACCCTTGCCCTCAGTCCTGTTTCTGTTGCCAGTTTTGCCTCCTCTGCAGCCGTTTTTCATTCTTCTTCACTGAATTTTGTCTCCGGGGTCATTATCCCTAAGAACGTGAGGGGACAGCAGAGCGGCCACGAAGGTCTCCCTTTCTGTCTAGATGGCGGACGGAGGAGTGCAGGAAGCAGATGGAGAAACCCTGGCTTTGTGCCGGGTACAGATTAACACGCGGCTAAAGCCCAGCCCGGAGGGAAGCAAGAGTGCCCTGTGCTCGGTCCACTTGTTCTTGGCTGAGGGGTCGGCACCTGGAGGACAACGGCCTCTCTCCCACACCTCGCTCTCTAAGCCCCACACCTGCATCTCAGCAGTACCGTCCGCGCTATAATTGCAGTGATCGCTCCAGAGATGGCAACATGCACGTTTCACTTTCCCCACCTCCTTCGAGTTGAGTTAGCAACTGGACTGTGCTTACTGGGGTCGAGTCCTGGCAGCCGAGAAGACCCGTTTGCCACCACCTCGCTCCTTTGTGCTCTAGACGCCATAGGTTTCACGTGTGAATGTTAGTGACCTCTCAGAATGAGGTTTTGTGTGTGTGTGTGTGTGTGTGTGTGTGTGTGTGTGTGTGTGTGTTAGCCAGTATTTTAAGCAAAGAAACAGCCTTTCATACTTAACTCTGCACAGTGCGCTTCATTCTTTCCCAGCTAGGCGTCTTCCATTCAGTTTCCCACTCACCCGAAGAACTTGAGCGTTTCCCGTGCACGTCTGTTGGTGGTGAATTCCATTAGTTTTGGGGTTCTTATCTGAAAACGAATTGAACTTCGTCTCGCTGGAATGGAGCTCCGACTTGACAGGAGATTTCTTTTGGCACGTTGCAGCTGTTCCTGCGCTGCCTCCTGACCTCTGTTCTTTCTAATAAGTCAGGGGACTTCCTTGGGAAGGAAACCATCCCTCTGTCCGTGCTTTGTCGTTCTGTACTGGCCGCTTCCACGGGCTCCTCTTCATCTTTGGACTTCAGCAGTTTAACGAGGAGGCACCGGGTGTGGTTTTCTCTGTATGGATCATACGTTGGCTTCCCTGACACTCCTGAATCTGTAAGCGTATGACTCTCACAACTATTCGTGCAGGTATTTTCTGCTCCAGTTTCTTCTAAAATTCCCATTGCGTGTTTGTTACTCCTTGTGATAGCATCCTTCACATCCCAGGGTGTTCTTTTTCTCCCCCGCCCCCGCCCCCACCAACCCCGGTCTTTTTTCTCCAAGTCCTTCAGGTTGGATCGTTGGAATTGATTTATCTTCAGGCCGCCTAATTGTTCTGCCATCTCCACCCTACCACTCATTCGATCCTGCAGAGATTTTGTTCCAGATACTGTATTTTTCATTGTAGAGTTTTCATTTGGCTCTTTCTTACAGTTTCTATTTCCTTGCTGACATTTCTGATCTTTCCATTAATTATGAACAGATTTTCCTTTATATCCTTGAATGCAATAGCTCTTCAAAGTCCCTGCCTGCTAATTCCAACCTTGAGTTGTCTTTGGAGTTGCCTCTTTTACACTGTTTTTTCCTCATGAGAATGGATCACACTTTCATGTTTATTTGTATGTTGAGTATTTTTGAGTTTATTTGTATATAGAGATTGTGCACTGGACATCGTGAGCGATAGATCGCAGAAACTCTGGAATCAGTTATATTCCTCTGGAGAATGGTTTGTGTGTTTTAGCAGGCAGTTAGCTAGGCTGGTCTCAGATCGCAGATTCTCTCCCCATGCTGTGGGCAGTAGCCTGTGTCTCAGTTCAGTTCTCTTAGCCTTAGCGGGGCTGCTCAGAGCCTGTCCTGTATGCGTGGTTTCAGGTTCAACTAGAGATTTGGGCAGAATCTATAAGACTAGGGCCTGCTTTCTGGCTAATGGCCCCCATGGTGCCAGCCCCCTCAGAGTCTGGCTGCTGTGGGCTGCTCTCCTGTGCCGTCCTAGGTCCATAGCCCATAGTCACTGTCTGCATGAGTGTTGGTCCAATAGGAGCTGTGCAAACTTGCCACAAACAGAGAGAGGTCACGATTTTTAAAGAAAGACTTTTTTTTTTTTTAATGTTTGTTTATTTCTGAGAGAGAGAGAGAGAGCACGAACAGGGGAGGGGACAGAGAGAGAGGGAGACACAGAATCCAAAGCAGGCTCCAGGCTCTGAGCCGTCAGCACAGAGCCCAACGAGGGACTCGAACCCACAAACCATGAGCTCGTGACCCGAGCCGAAGTCGGAGGCTTAACTGACTGAACCACCCAGGTGCCCCAAGAAAGATTTCAGTAGAAATCCCTTCTCTGAAAAGCATTTTGAGATGAGCCGTGCCACAAGCAAATAAAAGTGCACTATTTCCTGCAGTTTGGGAAACACGAAGACAAACGCAGTCTCGGTGCATTCGCGAAACCAGACGTCCAGGCTCCTCTGCCGTTTGTAAGAGACAAAGAGCCCAAGCAGGCGCTGTACCACTGCAGGTTTTGCATTTAGCTCCCCAGTCAGCCACTTACAGATGCACGGTTCACAGTTTCATCTGAAGTCTCCAGACTTGTTTTCTGCAAAGATATCAGCCGGGTTTTTGTTGTTGTTGTTAAAAGGTCAATTCCATTCCTTTGTGGTGAGGCAGTGTTGGGTCATTAAAAGAGATCATGTTTCAAAACTGGTATTCCTGAGAACTTGCCAGAACGAGCTCTTTCCCTCTTGGCTTCTTTTCCTTTCAGTCTGGATGTTTTCCAGATTCGCCTAAGTAGCCTATAAACCCAGACTGATTTTGTGTTTAGGTGATCAAAGCCCAATCTTGAAAATAACGTTATTCAAGCAAAGGGTATTTCCTATACTTAAAAGAAGAAATGTTGTGTAGTTTCAGAGGAGAGAACGGTAGTGCCTCCACTCACACGAGAAACGCCGCAGAAACGAAACAGAAAATCTCCTTTCTTTCCTAGTAGCAGAAGGTCAGGTGAAAAAGTGCGGAGCTAACTGACATCTACTTAAAAGTTTTACTGATTTCCCCCCGCATGCTTTGTTTCCCCACCCTAACGATGGGTGGGACGGACACTACTAGTCTCGTTTAGGAATAAGCAGACACGCTGAAAAAGACGAGGCCACCTGCAGCCACACAGGCCAGCAGAGGCGCAGCCCACAGCTTGTGGCTCTCGCTCTCTCCTTGGACAGCCTGGACGGCTGGGCCATCAGCTGTGTGGGACCGATGGCCCTTTTCCACTCCGAGCCCAGTCTGGGTTGAAGATTTGTTTCTGTGTCTTAGCTCAGTCCTGGAAGGAGGGGAACCCACTGGACCACTCCTTTCCTCTCCATGAAAATGCCTCAGAAGTGAAATCACGTTTTGTCGCTCCAGAATGGAAATGTAATCAGACCTCGCCGTACTTGCTCACGGAGGGAGCAAGACCACGAGAGCACAGTCGGCAGCCCCCCCACGCTCTCTGTCCTCGGAATCTGACTCGATTCCTTTGACGACCATTTCTGTTGTTGTGAGGGAAGTGGAAAAATAAAAGAAACATCACATACTGTACTTCTTTCGCCTTTCACACCTGTCTCACTAAGTGGGGCTGGTGGATGGGCACACGTTCGGATGTGTGTAAAGGAAAAGCCCAAGCCCTCACTCGTTCGTCTGCTTGCAAGTTTGAGACCTAGAGGCTGGCGTCCCAGGGGAGACCATGGGGGCTCCCTGCCAGCTCACAGCAGGCGGCCTGACTCTTTCACATGGAATGTATCGCTACTAAAAATATTTGCAGTTTGGGAAAATATGTTTAAATTTGACCTCCTTGACCCTCTGCGCTTTCTAGCCTGTTGCTCGGGCTTGCGCCGCAGCTTTGCAGAGAACGGCTCAGAAATGTCTCCGTGTGCATGCCTACTCCGTCTGTGGACTAGTCTTCCCACTGTAGAAACAGATCTTTTATGAGTTATTTATACTCTTGACTACTCTGAGCAACAAGTGACGGTTTCTCAGAAGCATTCCGACATGTGATTTTTGGGATGAGAACCAAATACCAGGATCCAAGTAGTCTTCCCCGTTACTGCTGCTCTACAAGGGACGTGACTAGCGGGTTCGGTTAAAGAGATACCGCAGTGCCTGCCATGTGCACGTGCTGTAAATGGACAGGACAGCGGTGGGACACGTACAGTCCAGATCCCACGGAGCAGCGAAATCGCATACGTGGTTATGTGGTCAAAGGGCTACGGTGAAGGATTCGGAGAGAGTGGGGGAGAGCAGATGTGGATGGAAGAACCAGGGTGGACGGAGCCTGAGAGGGTCTCCCATGGCAAGGGACCTCACGTGACCTTCTGGAGGTTTTTGTGGGGGAACAGTAACCTTAAGATCAGGGTGGCCCATATCACAAAACAAGCCTTATGAAATAAACTGCCTCAGTGGGGCCTACTTAAAATGCAGTTCCCGTGGCATTAAAGAATATGTCCTGCTTGGCCACCTCATAGCTTGCCCGTATTTTAATTATTTGAAGAAGTTGGAAAAAAAAAAAAAAAAAAAAGATGTTTCCTTGACTTTTATGGGTTTTTCAGTCGTTAAAAACTATGAAACGTTTGGAAATTCTGATTCAGGGCCTGTTACTCATTTTGAGGGCCCTGGAGGAGAGCAGGGTGCAGACAAACTAACCCGGGGGAGCTCCTCTCTTGGGCCACTGGCCCCAGGCTGGACTCCGGTTCCCAGTGGCCATCTGAAAGAAGGTGGCCTGCACTCCTTCCCTGTGGACAGTACAGGGCTGGAAACTTGTTGACCGCTCAGCAAGTTGACTCTACTGGTTGTGGCTTCACTCACCCACTCACCTCTCATTGTTTTAAGCATTTGGAGAGAGAGGTAAAGAGAGACAGAGTACAAATGAGGGAGGAGCAGAGAGGGAGAGAGAAGGGGAGGGGAGGGGTAGAGAGAGGGAGAGAGAATCCCAAGCAGGCTCTGCGCTGGGGGGCTTGAACCCACAAACTGTGAGATCGTGACCTCACCCTCCAGACCGGCAAGGGGTGTGCCGAGCCAGCACTGCTAGGAATCTGGCCGGACATCGAGAGTCGGACGCTTAACGGACTGACTCCCCCGGGCGCCCTGTGCCTCGTCGTCATTCGTGCGCACAGCGATGCTCCACGTCTACACTGATTCTGGACGTAAGACAACGGGCTGTCAGGTCGCAGCTCTCAGCCCAGTGGGAGCAGGAGGCAGCGGACGCATGCTGGCGGTGCATCATGACCAGGGTTCTGGCCTCCTTCAGCCCCGGGGCCGGCCTCTTAGCAGTGCCGGCTCGGCACGCCCCTTGCCAGCCTGGAGGGTGACGCTAACTCTTAAGCGCTCTTCAAGTTCCGTACTCCTCTCTAAGCCGTGATCGTCTGGCTGGAGCACGAAGGAAACCACACTCATGTTTTCAAGAGGGAGTGGAATCTTGGGACCGAAAGCTTTTACTCTAACACACTAATGTCATCAGTGAGGAAAACATTCCCATGCCTTTAAAAGAAAAAAAAAAAAGCCCTCACGTCTGTAGTAATGGTTTGCTGACTCAGAGCAATTATGAAATGAATTTCTGTGCTTTCCTGACTTTAAGGTGATCGCATGAGTTAGCTTGTGTGAGAAACAGCCCGCCCCAGCCTCCCATCAGGCAGGAATGTCTTTTTGAAACAGTTGAGCAGATTCCCAGATTGGAAAGGGTCTGTGCAGCTGACCTCACTCTTTCATGAGTAATTCTGGGTGGTTATTGACGGCGCTCAGCCAGAAGGCTCGAAACCGTGAATGAGCGTCATTCTTAGCAGCCGGGGGCCGCAGGCGTGCAGGAGAGAGCCGCAGCCCGGTGAGGACCGAGGGTTCGGGGACCTGCTGCCCACCGAGCCCCGGGGGCGGGGGGGGGGGGGGAGGGGGCGGGCGCTGCGGACCGGGGAGCTGGTGAGGCTTGCGGCGGCTGCTCCGGGCGGTGTGCGGGCTGGCGGCCACGGCTCAGGAGCCGCAGCGGCCCGTGGGGATGGGGGCCGGGGCCAGGCGGGGCGGGAGGTGGCCTCAGCGTGGCGGGCGGCGGCACCGGCAGCCCGTGGCCTCGTTTTCCCGACGAGATAAAGCTGAAAGTTGGGGAGGTTACTGGCCGGATTGTGGACTGTCCCCCGGCGCGCGGGGGTGGGGGCCCGTGTGCGTGTGAGGAGCCCGTCCCGAGGCGTGACCGTGCCCGACCCAGTGCTGCTCGGGGTGTCTCGGGGCCGTGCCGTTCTGCTCACAGACCTCCCCTCCTGGTGCTCCTCTGGGTTTCCACGAGCTCTCCGGTCTCTCCGGTCTCACCCGCTGCCCTTCTCTCCCCTGCGGCTGTGCTGAAAGCGGGCTCGCCGTCGGAACCGGGGCTCCTCTGGCCTTAGAGACCGCATCGGCTCTCCCTTTCGTCCTCGTTGCCCTCTCGTCGGCCGGCCGGCGCTCCTTACGTCAGCCCGGGGGTGGGGGGCCTGGTGTGTGCCCGCTCGCTCCGGCTGTCAGCTCCCCTTGAACCGTGTGTTCTCTCTCTAGCACCATCCTGGAGGAGGAGAAGGTTCAGCAAGAAGAACGAATGAGGATGGAATCCCGAAGACAGGTCACAGTGTCCTGGGACTCCGGAGGGTCCGACGAAGCGCCACCCAAGGTAGCACGGGCCCCTACCCCAACGCTGGCATCGCTCCCGCTAACTCTCGAGGCTGCCGGTGCAGGCAGCTGCTGTCTGTGGGAGGCACCCAGGCGTCCGGGTGTCCCGGGAGCCGCCAGTGTCACGCCTCTCCCCTCGCCTGCCTCCCTGCTCCCTGCGTGTTACCCTCACCGCACTCGTTCCCTGGTTTGCATTTCGGCTGGAGGCCCTGTGTGAGGTCAGACGCGGTCTTCAGAGGCTCCTCCTCGGCTCGCCCCACCCCCACCCCCACCCCCAGACTGCAGTGAGCACGCCAGGCGTGGAGGAGGGCTTCCCCCGCTCAGGGAGCACGCGAAGGATGGAGCCGGGATGCAGACCTCAGATAGACCGAAGCCAGACCCCTGAACGCTCCATGCTTCGCCCTGCCGTAAACTGAGTCCCGTGGTCCCCAGTTCCCTTCCTCTAGGGCTGGGTTTGGTTGCGAGCCTTGTGCACACGCGCCGCCTACCTGCTCTCTGCGGCCGCCTTCCTGGCCGGGAGCCGGAGGCGTCGCGTTTGCAGGTCAGGATCAGCTGGCTGCACCCCCGGGCCTCGCCTGTCCCCCTCCCCCAAGCCCTGCGGCCCTGCGAGGTCCCCGAGGCACCCCCTACCCCCCACCCCCCGGGCTCTGCTCATAGTTGGCCGTTAAAGCCTCTCATGCGGTTGAGAATTCTTCAGATACCTTTTGCTTTTGAAAGAAAGGTATTTTCACACAGTGGCTTACTTGCCATGAATAATCCAGTTCAGAATGTCTTCTGGAATTTAAATAGATGGTAGGCTTTACTTTCTGTTCGATGAGCTAAAAGCATACGCAGATACTGGCAATTATTTCATTTTCTTTTTGAAAAACGTTCAGAAAATCTGATAGCACAAAGTACTATTTAAATATTATACCAACTTTTAACGATGCCTGAAAGCTTCTGTTTTCTTGGTCAGTATTTTCAACTGTGTAATAGTAAAACATCACACATTTACGGTGACTACGGGTATTGACACAGTTCTTCAGAAATTTTGAGGTGGAGGGTTCCCTGGTCCAGCCTCCTGAACAAGCAGAAAAACTGAGGCCCAGAGGAGGAGGGCCAACGCCACCTTCGACCGGTGTTCCTTTGAGTGAGAGCGAAACCAGTGCACTTCCGTGTCTCCTGATTTAACGATAGATCTGCTGTCACCCACAGAAAAACTGAGAGCCCCTCATCCCAGCATGTAAGGCCCTCCCGCTTTGCATATACACTGAGCCACCGCACAGCGGTCCGGGCCTGGGAGGCATGAGAGTCTGGAAGCTAGTTCCTCAGGCCGAAGGGCCAAGTGGATCTCTTCACATGGGGCTCCGATGACTGGGCCGTCCGCCTCCCCGTTCCCAGCCTCACCATCCTCTCTGCGAAGCGAGGGTGTTAGCATCTCTTGCCCTCAGGGATGCGGTGAAGGCTGCCTGAGGTCCCGCCTCTGCGGCCCCGATGGAGTCACGGAGGCGTCAGGTGCTGTGCGAACCTGGCGGTGAGCCCCAGATCTTGTAGCGCTCCCCCAAAACTCCACAGAATGAAGAAACATTGTCCGTCTCAATGTTTTCCTGTAGCTCAGTCTGTAGAATGTTGGTTTAATAATGCTCGTGTGGCTGAATTTTGGAAGGTGTAGTCTGAGGTTAGGCTTTTTCTGTTTTAGGGTACAAAGGCCTTTCTTTCTGGTTTCGAGACATTTTCAGAATGCCTATTTTGAGGCTCTTCTCTCTAATCGGAGATCGGGTCAGCGCCTCGTAACCCACTGCCTGTTGTTGTCGCTGGAGTTTGACTGGAATGAGCTGCATGCTTCACTGGTGTGCTGTCCCTGGCTGGTTTCAGCCTGCAGCCCCATCACTGTGGCTGCACAGGTTGATACATTTGCTCTTTGACACTTTGAGGAAAAGGTTGGCAAGCCCTGGATTAAACGTTTTCATGGCTAGAAACTCGCCAACGCTAGTATAAACCTACAGACGCTCAATGAACATAAACAGACACACTCATTACCCGGCTCCCTTGCCAGCCGGAATCAGGTCTGGGCACCGTTTCCCCTCCTCCACAGTGATCCGTGGAATCGAACTCTGCTTTATGGCCCCTGCATTTGACCGGCGTGCAGCTGAGTCCCTTGTCTCCGAGAGGCCAGCCCGCTAGCCCAGCGTCACCTCCTGTCCCTCCACCCCGTTTAGCGGGAAGTCTGGAGCCTCATCAGTTGTTATAGTTCTGCCTGTGCTGTTTTCGGACAATAAATTCCACTTAAACCTCTTCAGTTCATGTAGGATCTCGGGCTTTTGTAGATGAACGTTGTGTACTAATAACATTTGTCACGTAGCCTAATTAGTTTTTTAAAGGGAAACATTTTTCTCTCCCACGTTCCAGATTCAAAATTGAAAGCTTAATTGTACTTAATGGCAAAGGCACCATAACCACAAAGCTGATTATCAAAAATTGTTATCAGTTTCTTCATCAATATTTAATACCAATGTTTGGACACAAAATAATCTTCAGAGAAGTTTGCCCGTGAGGAATGCAGCCCGGGGAGCCCCGCTCCAGGTTCATTTCATTTCGGTGATTTGTCCCGCACATCCCCGTCGGTTCATGGGAAAGCCTCTGGCTAAAAATACCTTTCTCTGCAGTTTTTTAAAAATGTATTTCTTGGATCTGTGGGTTCAAGACCGTTTCAGAGGGCCGTGGGAGCAACACCCATTTTGTAGTAATGCTCACGTGTCCCCGGCCTCGTCCACTCCGCTGGCATTGGCACCAAGTCCTGCTGCAGACGTAACCGCGGACCAAGCGGCCGTCCCCGCGACGCACGCCAGGGCGGCAGTGCCAGACCGAGCTGGTCATCACCGGTTCTTCGCCACCTGTGCCAGAGCGACGCCGGGGTGCCGCAGAACGACCCCGGTGAAGCGGTCACGCGTCCTCCGGGGGAGGAAACAGAAAGTACCGGAAGACGCTTGTGGTGCGGCTGGCCTGCGGAACTGACCGCTTTCCCCGCGGAAGACCAGTGTTTCTTGAAAAAGGAGTGGGCAGACGCGGTGGTTGGTCAGAGTCACGCATTCGGTAGGCGCTTTCTCAAGGAACGAAGCAAGACTGTGTCATCAAGAACAGATGATAGCGTTTGTGGCCAGTGATACAATTTGAGTCTTCAAGCAAAAATTAGAATTTTGAGAAACTTGCCCCCATCACCATGACCTGAGAGCTTCGGAATTCTGAGACTTTTGTGATGAGCTCAGAGTGGTGTGAACAAACATGACTTTCTCCGTACGTATGCTGAAATGGGTCGGCACTGCACAGGTCCACGGGACTCGGGGACACCCGGTTTCCAGGTGACCGCTGCAGGATATTACAGGATCACACGTGGGCAGGTGGACGATGCATTCCCAGTACAGGACGGAGTGATGGATTCCAACAGACGATAGGTTTCAGAGTCCACGTCGCAAAAGTCACTCTTAAGAAACCGCCGCTTGTTGTTTGGGGGCAGCACCAACAAACTACCCACAGCTGTGCTAAGAAACTGTTAACACCCTTGTCTCCTCTCCACCTTTACTGCTGCGTGAGGCTGGGCGTTCTCTGTGTGCTACAGTCAGCGAAACAGCACAGCACACAGAGCAGAGAGGCTTCCTTCTGTGAAGCCGAACGTTGAAGGAATTTATCTACATACGTGTAACAGGTGCCCCTCTGCTCCCTGATTTTTTTTTTTTTTTTTTTAGTTTTGAAAAAATAGATACTTTTTTAACATGTAATTAGTTTGTTGTTGTCGTTTCTTGAGAGAGAGAGAGGGAATGAGGGAGAGAGCAAGCAGGGCAGCGGCAAAGAGGGGGAGACAGATGATCCGAAGCAGGTTTCGTGCTATCAGCACAGAGCCTGACTCGGTGCTCACAAACCATGAGATCATGACCCAACCCGAAGTCGGACGTTTACCTGACTGAGCCACCCAGGTGCCCCAGTTTGTTGTTATTTTTAAGTGTGTGTTTTCATCTCTACTAGTGTAAATATTAGTAGATATATTCCAGATGAACAAGAGCTCTTGGAGTCTTTGGTAATTTTTGAAAATATAAAGGGGTCCTGAAGATAGTGTTTGAGAGTGGCTGTCTCAGCAGCGTTTCTCAGCCCGAACAGGACGCAGCAAGCACTCCGCTTACACAAGAAGCATTTTGGGACGCCCCACTGCTGACCCTGAGGTGGAATACGTGGGTAATAAAACGCCTTCCTAATTGCAAAACGCTGGTTCTTCCAGGAGACTGCTAACTGTAGAAGGAAACTACGACGTTATGCACACGCCTGTAGGAGACCCTCAGGAGCGGTGAGATGGTCAAGTGCTTCCCTGTGTGTGCACACCACGGGTACAGACAGCCGCTAGGCCTGCAGAGCCCACGGCCCCAGCCGCGCGTGAACGCACTGGCCGTGGTGATGCGATTTTCTGGAAGGGCGAAAAATCCTGGTACAAGTTCAAACAAAACAAAATGGCGCGTCAGCGTGCACAGTAGCTGCTGTTCCAGTAGGTTCACTGTGTGGGAAGCTGTGCCACGTGTTGTTTGGGTTCAGATCGCAGGACCATTGCTGTTTACCTACGTATGGTCGAGCAAGGCACCTGAAAGGAGAGCGGGTCCCGTCGTTCTGACCCCCGCTGCCGTCGGGCTCAGTCCGGCGCCCTCGCGGGTGCCCTGGATGCCTGCAGGAACACTGCCACCCGACGGACAACCGCCGGTTTAGGGTGTGTTGGCTTTTCCTCCCCCGCCTCACGTGGCCAGACTTGAGCAGAATCTCCCGCAGCTCCACGGTTTGCTTTTCTAAAAACCTTAAAATCCGAGTGTGTGTCTTAGAGGAGGAGACGGAGTAACCTGCCGAATGGTAGTTCCGAGGCGCTCACGTGGAAGCCGTCCTCCAAGAACTGGACGTCAGTCCCCACGACAGCCCCGCCCCCGTGACCCCGTCAGGAACGTGGCGGCGCAGAGGTGAACGGCCCTGACCACGGCCCGCACCCCCGCGCCCTGCCATGCTGGCGTCCTGCTCGTAGGGAACACGAACAGCCGTCTCTGACGGGACACGCGCTCTCCATGGTCGCGGGTTCGCGGAATTCGGTTTCGCGATCGTCTTGTCTGCCATAAAGCCCGTTTTCATCCTTTTCCCTGTTGTTTTATTTTGAAATGGAACCTTGCAAGTGCTCTTTTTTTGTTACCCACTCAGGTATTTGAGTCCCTGTGGGACATTGTGTGGTGACTTTGCCGGCCCCTCATCAGTTCCTTCTGTATTTTCCGTTTTATTTGTCGAGCCCAAGCACACTTGCCACAGGGCGGCGTCACCGGGGTCGAGCAGGTCTGCCTGCATGGACGGTGCAGTCTCTTCACGTTGACGAAGTTGTCTGAGCCGCGGCTTTATCCTCTGGAAAAGGGTGATAATACCGCCCGGTGACATTGCTCCTCCAACTGTCAGATCGTATGGAAAGCACGTCAGCTCGGTGCACACAGCCACACTGAGGAGAAGTTGTTATTTTTGCCTGTTACTTACATGCGACCTCCAGGACTCAAGCCACGGGACACAACTGTACCACCATCAGAGAGCTGCTTACTGTCCTGATTCTGCCTCCTCCCGCGCTTGGACTCCAGGAGTCCCACACCGCCATGGCGGTGCATACATGTTAACACATACCTTTGAAATGAGTGTTGCGGGCGCCTGGGTGGCTCAGTCGGTGAAGCCATGGCTCGGGTCGTGGTCTCGTGGTTCGTGGGTTCGAGCCCCACACCAGGCTCCGCACGGACAGTGCAGATCCTGCTTGGGAATCTCTTCCCCCCCTCCCTCTCTGCCCCTCCCCGCTTGTGCTTTCTCTCTCTCAAAAATAAGTAAACTTAAAAAAAAAAATGAGTGTTGCCGGTCCAATATCATAGAACAGAGATAATGGAACTGTTTTCTTTTTGCCTCTCCTTCACTACTTGTTCAAATGAAATCTTTAAAAATATAAATCTGAAGAGTAGTCCCTCAGGCATCATGGAACATACTTGTAGAAAATGCCACTGTAGAACACAGAGTAAAGCCTGTGACACCCCCTTGATGTCCCTTTCCTGCTTCCGGGGATCTCGGGGATCCATCCTCCTATTTGGTTAAGTTTGGGGTAAACCGCATCTGGGCCACTGTAATGCAGGCTCATGGGCTAAGGGAGCATTTCCACCCGAGAGATTTTTTTTTAAATTTTTTTTTTTAATGTTTATTTTTGAGAGAGAGAGAGAGACAGAGTGTGAGTGGGGGAGGGGCGAAGAGAGAGGGACACACAGAATCTGAAGCAGGCTCCAGGCTCTGAGGTGTCAGCACAGAGCCCGACGTGGGGCTTGAACTCACAAGCTACAAGATCGTGACCTGAGCCGAAGTCGGACTCTTAACCGACTGAGCCACCCAGGCACCCCCACCCGCAGAGATTTCACAGCCCCACAGTAGCAGGGCTTGGGCAGGTACAGAGGTAGCCGTAGTCCCAGTCAGGATTTGAATCGCGTGACGGAGGAGAGCCGAGGACTTAGATGTCACGTCTGTGGGAGAAATCAGGAGGTTGCACGGAATCACCGTAGAAGACTCAGAAGTTGGGGTGGAGCTTCCCAGGCTGAGGCAGGAGGCATCCGGGCAGTGGGCCGTGTGAGCAGAGCTGTGGGGTGATGAGAGGGTCCTAGACACCCAGAAGCCAAGCAGAGCGTGTGCTCCTGCGGGACCACGTGCGTCCTCGGGAAGAGACGCAGACTCTGAGGCGTTTCTTTCCTCCCCTGGGCTTTGCTGGTACCTGAGTCCATCTGCTTTTATTCTGGTCTTCATTTGGCTGGAGAGCAGTGGGTTTGTCCTCCGTTCAGTCCCTCAGGTTAGAAGATTTCATGGGCTTATCTTCTATTTCAGGCTAAACCACTTTTGCTATGAACTTTGAATTCATGTATGCCACAGACAGACTGAGAATTCTAGAGCTGGGAGTGACTTCACCGTCCCTCTAGCTGGATTCCTGTTCGATAGATGCAGAAGCCAGTGGGCTCCCTCGCCCGCCCGCAGTCACGCAGCCAGGAAGCAGCAGAGCGGAAGGAGCACGGGCTCGGCTCCCGCTCGGAGAGCCTCCTGACGTGCGTCTCCTGGGTGCTGGGTCTCCCTGGCCACCAGTGGATCTCCCTGGGGCCTCTTGCCCTTCGCCCATGTTCAGCCAGATAGTCGTTTCATCGTTGAGTTACAAGCGTTCTTTGTGTTTGCTGGGTCTGTCTCCTAAGTGATCAGCCAGTATTTTCTTAGACTCCGTGGGCTGTCTCTTTCTCTTTCTCGGCAGCCTCACTTGCAACACGAGAGCTTTTAATTCTGGCGAAGCGCGGGTTATCTTTCTTCACTCTCGATTGAGCTTCTGGTGTCGTATCGAGGGAACGGTCGCCTCACCCAGGTCACAGAGATGCCTGTTCTCCCCTGAGTGTTGCAGTTTTGCGGCTTCTGTGTAGATCCACGATCCCGTTTTGAGCTCATCTCTGTGTGTGTCGTGAGGAAGGGGTGTGGCTTTGTTGTGTCACGTGGCGGTATCCTGTGCCCCGGACGTCGCTGGGACAGGCTGCTTCCCCCGCTGAAGTGCCTTGACACCCTTGATCATTCTTTCCGACGGAAGCGTTTTGGAGAAATACCTTTTTCTGTTCTTTTCAGTGAAACATAGACTTAACAGAATTATCAAAACACTCATTCATACGCTCTCTTGATTTGTTCACAGCCCAGCAGACCTGGTTACCCCAGTCCACGGTCCAGCGAAGGATTTTATCCCAGTCCCCAGCACATGGTACAGACCAATCATTACCAGGTATGATATGCCAGTCGTGACAGATGTGAGATGCATTCTTCTTCACGTTTGGGGTGGGGAGGTGCGTCACATGTATTCGTTTTTTCATTTCTGTACTTACGAGTGATTTGGCACGCGGAGAACTGAGAAAGTACTCTGACTAGTAGCTGTAAGTGGATGGCGTGTTGAGCCCCAGAGGGTGGCCTTCACACAGCTGGGCGTCTGTCCTATGCCACGTCCTCAGCCCCATCGCCTTCCTCTGTTGGGGGAGGCGCAGGCGAACCCAGTGGCTCCTACTGCGCAGAGGTAGTGATGACCTGGGCGGTTTTTCTGGAAGGCAAAAACAACATTCGATTGTACCTTGCGAACTGGACAGATGCCATATGGACAGGTGTGGAAAGCTTGTCAGACTTCCAGGCTAATAAGTAGCTTACGCAAATTGGGAAAGACTGTCCTCGAAAGGAAAGGACCAGAGCAAAGTCAGTAATGTTTCTGTTTCTGAGGGAAGGGTATTTGCCCTGTGGAGGTATACTCGACCCAGTTCTGACCGAAGTGGACACCGTGCTCCCCGCGCCACACCGGCTGGAGAGCACTGCTGTAAGCCTGTAGGGTCCCTTCCCCTCCCCATGTCGCCCGCTGCCCGGTGCAGCCACCCTCTGACTGTGAGGAGAGGTTGGCGTGGCGTGTCCTTGGCTTTCAGATAAACGATCAGACAGGGTGTGCTCGTCCCCCGTGCTCAGCTGCTCTGACTGGTGTGATGTCTGTGCGTTGACGTCCTGATGGGGGGGTCACTAATTCACTCCTTTGTAGTGCTGGGGACTATTCCACAGATTGTTTAGCCGTAGTGATGTTATTTGGGTAGCGGGCCAAATCGCTTCTGGGAAACAAAACCCCCTCTTACAATTGGTATCGGCTGTGGCTTTGCCGTTGCCGCACCTCTGAGGCGACTGCACCGAAATCCATAGCTGGCTGGCTGGGTGAGCCGTGACACCCGGCCTCTAATAGAAAGTGCTCGACCAGAGAAGGACTCAGACGCTAAACAAACAGCGGGTGGTCCTCGCGTGTCTGTCTGGGGAGGGAGAACTTCCCTTAACTGCCATCTCCCCTGAGTTACCCGTGTCTCAGGGAGCAAACAGAAGCCCGCTTACTGTGCCTCCTTCACTCAGATGAAAGCACTTTTATTCCTTTACGTGCCTCTCAACTCTATTTAAAGCCAGGCCTCTTGGGTCAGTATGGACAACACAACACTCTTCCCTGTGCGGTGCCGGGCTGCCGGGTGAGGGCAGGCCATTCCGAGCTAGAAGGATGTTGCTAGACAGAACGCGAACAGCGGACACGCCGCGGCTCTTTGCCTGGCTGACTGCCTCCGGACCCCCGCGTACTAATTCTGAACGGGGGCCTGGCAGTTTTCCATCGTGAGCAGGCACCCCCAGGAGCTCTGGTACAGGACTGGCAGCCCTGTTTTGGGAGACCCTGTCCTGAGACCCCCCACTTGCCAGGGGAGGGTGAGCCATCGGGTCCTCCGGGGCAGCTCCTCATTCCGCAGGCTGGCGGTGACTGGCTGTCCCCGTGGCCTCCGCCCTCGAGGGAGGCGCTCCTGGGCCCCTCGGTCGCCGGAAGCGTGGGTTACAGCTTGCCTGGCCGTGACTCATCACGGCTGAAGAGCCGGAACCCGGACCTAGGGCAGCGCTCAGAGCAGCCGGAGGGGTGTGGGTGGCCCAAGGAGGGAAGCCGGGCCCCGGGCTTCTTGAGAGAAAACGCGGCCACATCCGCTGACGAGACCGAGAGAGCGTGCGGTCAGGGCACCGGTCTGCGCAGCTTTCACGACCCGGGGCTCTGGTGCCCGTTGGTCAGTGGCCGCCGCCCCGTGGAGTGGAAGCCTGTGAGGACGGAGACTTGCCTCCACTTGAGGTGCCTACAGGCGTGTATAGAACAGAGGGAGGATTCGGCGGGGAAGTTAAAATACTCCTATTTTCATTGAAGAAATGAACGATTCGCCTCCCCCAGGCGCCAGGTTTCTTTGTCCTGCAAATGGGAACAGCAGCGGGCCATTGCCTGCCGCTGTCTCACGTTCCTTCTTGGCCTAAAATGTTCACTGGATCCCGTCACTCCGCTGTGTGGCTGCCACAGAACACTTGAAATCTCCTGTGCAAATTCCTGAGAGTTCTCTGGCAGTAGTGTGTCCCTTCCGACCAAAAATAGCGATAGGACACTTTATGTTAGTGGAATTTTTTTGTTAAAATATCTTCATTTAAGGGGGAGCCCCGGGGGGGGGGGGGGCTCAGTCAGTTGAGTGTCCAACTTTGGCTCAGGTCATGATCTCGCGGTTCATGAGTTCAGGCCCCGCGTTGGGCTCCATGCTGTCGGGGCAGATCTTCTGTCCCCCCTCGCTCTGCCCCTCTCCTGCTCACACTCTCTCTCTCTCTCTCTCTCTCAAAAAATAAATGTTTAAAAAAATATTTTCCTTTAAGTAAACTATGAGAACGGTCTATACATCTTATTTGAAAGTTTATTAGTTGTCAGTATGCAACTTGGGGATAAATCCATGCCTGGAGACCTAACCGATGCACGAAATCTTTGTTGAAGAAGGTGTTGATGTTTGGAAATACGGGTTTGGCTGTGCTTTATCTCATTGAAGAATTAACTGACGACTCTGGCCACACAGTACTCGCCTAGTGAGTTATGGAAGCAAATGCTGCTTCCGTCCCCTCTTTTTCTCGTGACTGAGGGAGGGAACCACATAAACAGCCCTCTCGTTTTCCTTCTGCCCTGAACTCTTTCTGCACGTGCACCTGAGCGCCTTGTCTCTACCATGGCCACCGCTGTGGGGACACGGGGCTGGACTTCGCTCACCGCCAGCTCTAGCTCATTAGAGAAGAGCGCTCGCGAGCAGTGCCACAGAGCCGTGACCGTGGTCCCTGTTGCTTTGGCATCGAGGCTGCAGAATGGCACGGGACACAATTTCCGACTTGCTGGTGTGTTCGCTTTAGCTCTCGATGCGGCCTTCGTGGATTGCCTTTTTGGGGCTTTAGTTGAGAATCCATTGCCTTGCCTTGACCAGCTTCCGGAGGCCCCCTGCTTCACTTGGCCAGTGAGCCCTTCCCCAGCCTTCAGAACCGGCCCTGCCGTACCTCTCTGAGCACGCTTCAGATCTCCCCTTCTCTCCCCTTCGGCCCCCCTTGGCCCTTGTCAGGAACCTGCTTCTCCCATCAGGTCCGCTCGGATAATCCAGGGTGACCGCCACGTCTCCAGTCTCCTCATTTACTATCCCGTGTGTGAGGTCCCTTTGCCACGTGAGGGGGCACAGCCCCGGGTTCCGGGGATCCAGACGTGGGTGTCTCGGGCACCACTGTTGCGTTTCCACGGTGTTCTTTGTCATCTGAGCCGCTGGCCTGCGTGTGGAGGGCACAGCTGTGCAGGAATGTGACCCCCGCTGCCTCCCATTCGCAGGTGTCTGCCTATCCTGGCTCACATGGGGTCACAGCCACGGCTGGCAGCATCTACCCGGGTCAGGCATCTCTTTTGGACCAGACGGACTCATGGAACCACAGACCACAGGAGATATCGATGTGGCAGCCCAACGTGGAGGTAAGCTGGATGTTCGTGTGTTAGCATGAAGCTTTGCCCAAAGTGAGTTGTTGATTTCGGTGACCTCATTCAAACACCAGGGTGCTCCATGTGCCCCAGTGCTTCCTAGTCTGTGCGTCCTTTTCACTGAAACCAAGAGACGCCGCCACCGTTAGCCCGCCCGTCCGAAAGGCGGCACACCAGCCTGAGCGTAATGAGCGTGTGCGGGAGGCACGTCCCCGGAAGGAGCAGGGCAGGGCGACAGAGCCTGCCGCTCTGTGGGCCATGGTAACTCTCACCAGATTTGCCTGGTAAACCGAGAACCGCTCCTGTGATAGTAAATGTTGTTTCTTGGACTCCCAGAACACCTGTGGTCACTGCCGTGCCCTCGTCCTTGGAGTGAGCGTGTTTAACAATTGCTCGGTCCGCCGCAGCGTGTGCACCGAGTTTAACCCTCCTTCTGGTCCACCTCCAGACTGTTTTCACTCCTTCACCGTAACCAGTGATGCATTCTCTGCACGTTCCCTGGATTGTTTCTCTAGAATAAGTCCCTGCAGGTGGAGCTGTGGGCTGAACGACCTTGCACTTGGCAAAGATGCTCGGCAGGAGGTGACGAGCCGCCTCTGGGAAAGTCGCTCCCGTGAGCGGAGTGTGAGAGGCCCTCTTTCCACCGCCCTTGCCGTTCTGCTTCATTTCCTTTGGAAAGACACAGAAAACAGCAAAACTATCCTCAGTAGGCCCCTGAGAGTGGATGCGCTCTTGTATTTCCCTCCCGCCAGGACTCTGCGGCCCTGGACCTGCGCGGGATGGGGCAGGTGCTGCCCACCCAGCTGGTGGAAGAGCGGCTGATCCGGCAGCAGCAGGAAATGGAGGAGGACCAGCGCTGGCTCGAGAAAGAGGAGAGATTCCTGGTCATCCTGGTAATTGGGACCCCTCCGCTTGTGACGCGCTGGCGCGGTCTGCTGTGCTGCAGACGATCGGAAAGGTTCATCCTTTTCAAAACCAGAGAGTTTGTCTCACATTTGGCCCCTAACGCCGGCAACAGTGGGTCATTTCCTCCTCTTGGATTCCCTTTTCCACCAGGTTTCTGAGACGTTGCTGGTGGCATTGGGGGCTCGGAGGTGTTAGCATCCCTGTGGTTTTCGCAGAAGCAGCTCCCCCTTAAGTGTCAGCTCGCACGTAAGAGCCTGCATTTTGCTGCTGCAGGACGTGTGACCGGACAGCCGAGGACCCAGGCCTTGCCTGCCCGGTGCCTCTCCTCTCGTGCTCCGACACATACCGACCGCCCCCCTCCATGTGTCTGGACAGCCCGAGTGACAGCCACCTCAGATGTCTCCTGGGGCAGAGAGGAAGTGGAAAGGCAGAGCGGTCTCTGTGTGTCCCTTGACACAAGGGCCCTTCGGACTCGGGGCCCCATGCCACGCACTCCTGTGCCCTCAGCCTCAGAGCCCACTCCCCCGTCCCCTGCACGGCTGGTTCCGTCTTCCTGGAGCGGCCTGAAAAGGATGGCTGAGCAGAGCCAGGACTGCGGGCACAGATTCTCGACTCCGTACGTCTCCTGGGCAGGGCACAGCCGGTCCCTCGTGCTTTGATCAAGTAAACGCTCCCTGAAGCCAAGACGCTGTTCGACTGTAGGCCGAGAGACCAGACACCAACAAGGGGCGGGGCGGTGGGAGGTATGGTTCTCACGTCACTTCCTGTCTTCCAGGCACTGACGCTTTTAATCGCCGAGTAATGGTGTCATGAGACAGTGACCTTAGTCTGTGTTGCGCAGCGTTCGTCAACATCGTTTCTACGTGGCTTTCGTTTCTTTGAACCTGTAGTTCACAGTTAGAGCAGCCCGCACACTCGGGTTCAGGGAAGCCCGTTTTCACTGCTGGAGCGGCCAGTGCCCTGAGCACAGGACGTACTGGGGCTGCCCTCAGCACGCCTGCCACCTCGGAGAGCTCAGGGGGGCCGGAGAGGTCACGCGGGCTCCATGCTCCGCTGCTGCCGGTCGGGACGAGGGCGGTGTTCCTCAGTACGCACCGTTGGCACAGTCGGGCCCCTCAGGTTGTACGCGACGTCTCCCACGTGCTGCCGCCACCCGACGCATTTCTCGTGTGGGGAGTCCAGTCTGGCCAGCCCCCCCCCCCCCCCCCCCGCCACCCGAGGAGGAGAGGGGTCCAGAATCCTTTAATCGAAATTCTGGAAGGTTTTGTGTTCTTCAGAATCCAGTATTGTTGCACCAGAGAAAGCTAATGTGTGGTGCACGTGCCGTGGGTTTAGGTAGTGTCCCAGGGGCATCCCAGGGGTAAACAGCAAAACACGAATGTTCATGTTAACAGGAATAGGTACAGAGTTCACGTCCATTCAGGTCACGTTGTGCCGTGAAATTCGCTTGCTTCAAATGCAAAAGAAAAACAAATCACCAGTTTTTGGTGCTTGTTAGATTTTGGAACTGAGGATAAAGGAAGTGAACCCTCCCTGTGACACCCCCGTTTTACGGCACAGGGGATTTCCCGAGGTCACCCAGCTAACGTGTGGCTGAGCCTGGATTCGGTCCAGAACCCTGCTGCAGGGTCGGTCCAGCTGCTTTGTCGTGTGGCCTCAGCGCATGCGAGGGCGCGTCGTGCTGGGGGGAGTTTTAACACTACACTTGCCGGGCGCTCTTCGGTACGTACGTTTACAGCGAGCTATAGGAAACGTTGATAGGCAAGGTGACCCGTTTACTTTTGAACAGAGGTTTCGTGCTGTCAAAAATCTAAATTATTTAAGTTAAAGCATATCTTCATAAGAGGCAAGCTGCAGACAGTGGTGATCGTTTAGTGCGGAAATCTGAGCGAGCCAGTTTGGATATGGAGTGGGCTCCAAGAACGGCCGTTCCCTAGCCCATCTTATACTTTTGCCCAGACAGAATATTTTCTTGCATTGATTTGTATTTTAAAAAGTCACTGTTGGGGCTCCTGGGTGGCTCAGTCGGTTGAGCGTCCGACTTCAGCTCAGGTCATGATCTCACATTCCGTGAGTTCGAGCCCCGCGTCAGGCTCTCTGTGCTGACAGCTCGGAGCCTGGAGCCTGTTTCCGATTCTGTGTCTCCCTTTCTCTCTGCCCCTCCCCTGCTCATGCTCTGTCTCTGTCTGTCTCAAAAATAAATAAGAATAAATAAATAAATAAAAAGTCACTATTACCTATTCTCCGAACTAGAGCTGCTGAATGTAAATACCACCAGCTCATGCACGACTGACCGCGAGCGAGCGAAGGTTTGCTCAGGGTTGCAGAGTGCCGGCCCGTGCTGCTCTGCTGGGGTGCGGCGGGGGAGCACCAGGAGCCCGTGGGTCCTTGGAGGGGTCAGGGACAGTGCCAGAGCCCAGATGTGTTGAGCCAAGGTGAAAGATCCGTTGGAATTTGCAAGGCAGACGAGCTCAGGAAATCCCTTCCAGGCAGAGGGAAGGAGCATGAGTCACAACACCAGTCAGGAGACTGTTCTCAGAAGCCCCCCACCCACGCTGGATGTGACCGAAGCTTAGGGAGTGGGAAGCAGCTAACGGGTTCACCACTCAGTCTTCTGAGTGGTTTCACGTGTTTATATACGAGGCTCAGGACCCGGCTGGTGAGTTGTGGGCTTTTTCTCGGCATTGAGACCATACACATACAATGAGCAGACCTCGAGCGTGCAGCCGGCCGAGCTCTGTTAAGTGTGTGAGTCCGTATAACCCACACTCACGCATCGGACATCTCAGACCCCACATGGCTCCCAGATTCCGTTCAGAGCCCATCTCTGAGGCTGTACGAGATGCCCCCCAGGGTCCTGGTCCGCACCGCGCCTCGCCTGCCCAACCGCCTGGGTTCTAGGACGTCTCTGCTCAGTCGGGGCCTCCCCGCCACCTGTTCCCCCTGCCCTTTATTTCTCCCGTGCCGCTTTGATGACTTAATTTTGTGTCTCGCGTCCCTTACTGACTTACTGCCCATCCACTCAGGGCTCCTGCCGCTGCTCTAAGGGTGTTTCATTTTCCCCGAATTTGTTGGGTCTGTATTTTCTGTGTGCATATGCAGTTCATTTTTAGACACTTACCTTGTGTTTTCCAGTGTTGATCACATGAACTCTGATTGATTTCCTTGGGTTTTCTGCGTGCATAGCTGTCTCTTTTTCCCCCATTTTTTGAGGCATAATTGACACACGTCACTTGTTGAAAGCATCTTCTTTCTCCATTTTCAGTGTTTGCTACATACGTCAATTTCTTTTGAGGCATCCCTTGCCAATTTTTATATTAACTAGGTCCCTGCCTGCTTTTATTCTTAAAGATGTTGTCTGTAATAGTTTCTCTATTAAGTATACTGTTGGCTCTGTATTTTAAATACATTATTTTTCTAAAAACTTGTAAGGAGTGTAACGTGATGCACAACGTGGGACGTTTTGCTTGGGTTTGAGCTAGCCCTGTATTCCAGAGTTAAATCCCTACTTAAGGCATAACTGATCATTCTTCTTTTCTAAGTTTATTTATTTATTTTGAGACAGAGAGCGTGAGCGGGGAGGGGCAGAGGGAGAGAAAACCAGGCAGGCTCCATGCTGTCGGTGCAAAGCCCAACAGGGGGCTCGAACTCACAAACCATGAGATCGTGACCTGAGCGGCAGTCGAGTGTCAGACGCTTAACCGACTGAGCCCCCCAGGTGCCCCAAGCCATAACTGACCATTCTTGCAGTATCTGGCATCCTTCGTTAGTGTTCTGGTAGGATTTAGTATTGCCGTCCATGAGTGAGAATGTCTTATTGTTGTCACTGTTGGCTACGGGGTCCAAGCAGTACTGGTGTCACAGGTGAGTTGGATATTCCCTACCCCATCTTTGATTGGGGTGTTTGTCAGGTGGGCATTGTAGGTGGCGCGTGGCCAGGACTGGGGGCCTCTTCCAACGGGAGTAGCGGGCGGAGACACGTAAGCAAGGAGATGGGGGTGACATGAATGTCAGCGTCCCCGTTCCCTGCCTCAGCCACAGCCGTATTTCTAAAATCTGACCCTCTCATTCTCACACTTAAAATCAGCCAGTGGCTACCACAGGATGACTGCCCAGGATGACTGACTGGTCCGTCAGACTGTGAGCTGTCCCTGCATTCGTCTTGTCCTCAAGGTCCAGCCTCCTCACTCAGCCGCTGTGACAGAGAGGACGGCACAGGAGGGGAGGGCCAGCGTGGGGACACACGGGAAGAACATTCCAGGGAGAGAGCGTACCAAGTGCAAGGTCCCGAGGCGAGGCGGGAGGGGCCGAGTATGTCTGAGCACAGAAAGACCGCCGCGGTGGCCAGAGCGCAGCGGGTGACGGGGACAGACGGCGCAGGGCCCCTTAGGCCATGGCAGGCTAGAGGGACCCCGGGGCCAGGGGCACGGGCAGTGGCGGGCAAACAGAGCACGCTGCACATTAGAACTGAAAACGGTCTTTCCTGTCCTTGACTGTCCTTTTCAAGAAGGCAATACTAGAAAGAATCTAGAGCCTGGAGTCAGCCACATGAGAATTAGGAATCCTGGTTATTATGACCCTATGTAAATTGTTCACCCTCTCTGCTTTAACTCATTTATCTGTAAAATAAGTATAATATGCTCTATCAAGCGTGGGTAATACTTTTCTCCCAGGGCTGGCTTGAAGACTAAACACGTAGCACGCATCCAGTGGGAGGAGTAGGGGGTACACATGAGTTCCTCAGAGGGCTTCTCACTCTCACTCAGGGCGTGCTCCGTGGCAGCTGAGAGCCTCTGAAATCCCAGACCGTATCCCTCAGCCCACGCCAGGCTCCCGAGGACGGTCCCAGAACACCTCTGGCCTCTCCTGAGCCAACGCTAAGAGAATAGGTCGAGTGGGAGGTTTGAGCCACCTGTGGGGATTCTGCAGCGGAGCACTGCAGCCATCACCAGGGAGCGGAACGTGCTTTTACTGGCTTTGCTTGCTGTTATAAATAAAGCCTTAATCCCTCTTTGCTGTTGGCGGAGCGCCCACAAGTGGACTATTTTCAGCAGATGGCTAACAAGGCCCGAGTGTTCCTCCCAGGATGTGGGGCCCTGGGCAGGAGGCAGCCCACTGCAGGCTTCCCCAGTGGTCAGGGACGGAGGGTCTGTTTTGGGGCTTTTTCCTAAACCGCTGTAGGCCTGATACCCTTGTAAAATAAAATAAAAACAAGTACTAGAAAAGACAAAACAGGTTTTTTTAACATGCAGAACATGAGCCAAGTTTGTCTATAAGAACTCCAGCAGACCTAAAAATTACTATTTCAGATTGCTCTGGAATTTTTTTAAAGATACTTGCCTTCTGTTTCTGTCTCATCGTGGCCTGGTGACAAATCCCCAGCCCTCACGGGTCCTTGGGCCATGCGAGGCACAGCACCCCTACTCCCTTCTGTGGGGCCAGCTTGTGCCCCTGGGTAAGGAGCTGTATTCTCCTTTGAAAGATTGACTCCCAAGTTGCTTTGTCAGTAATCTCGCCCAAACGTCTTCTAATAGATGAGCATCAACAGGTGTCGACTGGAATCTTCCGTTCTTAGGAGTGACACCGTTGAGGGCGGTCACTGCCGGTAAATACGGCTGCTGCCTTTCCTTGCGTACTCCAGGGGGGTCAGGGCTCCCTCACCTTCTCCCGCTTGCCCCTGGCCGCCCAGCCCTGACCTAAGGCACTCGCTCCTGGCAGTGGGCCCTCTCCCCATCCAGCCCTTGACCTCCCGGGGTGCCCCTTTGCCTGCAGGAGCCCTCACAGGCTGGCCGGAGAGAGCCCACGGCCTCATCAGCCTGCTCAGAGGGCTTTCTTTCCTACTGGGCATGGCTTAAAGACAGGCTGACTGTGTCACCGTCTCGTCTTCCTTACAGCGAGCACAGTACTCCTCTAATGCGGTGCTGCGCTAAAGATAGGAGTTTAATTTTAAAGCGAGAAAGGCCTGTCTCTATAAAGCCGACTTTGTCTTCCGAAAAAGGAAATGAATGTCTGAGCTGTTTGTCCCCCTCCTACAGACCCAGGCAGTCTACGCATGAGGAGCGCCAAGCGGGGGTTCGGGGTGGGGGGGCAAGGACACGCCGCGAGACCCCCTCTGGCCCTTTTCTGCTGGGCCAGGCCACGCCCCTCCTGTGTTCTTGTGTCGGCTGCATTCCAGAGGTGATGACAGTGCAGTGACAGCACACGAAAGAAGAGACCGCGGTGTGGCTGGTGGTTGCTGCGTCCCCAGAGCCTAACACCGTGCCTTCAGCCCTCACCTGCTGCCTGTGAGGACGCAGCGCCCGGGGCCACAGGGGACAGAATGTTCACACCGGTGTCCTTTTTGGTACCAGCAACGGGAAGTAACCCACCTGCCCCTTCCTGCAGAACAGATGGGGTCGCGCAGTGGGACGCTGCACACGGGTCGCGGTGGGCGAGACCCCTCCTCGCGCCCACAGGGATGGGTCTCACAGAGATCACGTTCACGACCCCGACACAGGGGAGGCACTGTGCAGAACGTGAGTTCTCTGGCTGCGGGTCAGAAGATCGGTCCCCTCTGCGAGGCGGAGGCCGGCCTCAACTGGAGCCTGCTGGGTATCCACAGTATCTTGATCTGGGTACTGGGTTAGGTGGGGGCACACATTTATAAAAACGCACTGGGCTTGTGTATAATGTATATAAGTTATACCTAAAGACAGAGAGAAGGTGTACCTGATGGGGAAAATAACCAAATAACCAGCCCCAAACATTTTTTATGTGTGTGACCTATTTCTGTAAGATTTCAAATATAAATTTCTTCTTTTTGTATTACTGTCTTCAAATCTAGAATGTTCTGCACGCACCTCACCCAGGAGCAGAGGCACGAACGGCCGCTTCTCTCTGACGGCCGGTGTTGGCTCTCTCGAGTCCCCCATGCTGGCACCCGCCTCTGAGACAGGCTGTCGGCTGCGTGGAAAAGCTTACATACCTCTGTTCGTGGAACACAAGTGCGCGTTACAGAGATAGGTTTTCTCGGCTGAAACTGAAACGCTGTGTTGGGGAAAGTGTAATGTGAGGGGATTCCTGTGCATTAGGAGTAAGTCGTTTCATGTGGTTCGTTTGGAGATCCAAATGCCTACGTAAACACATGGGACACAGCACCTAACTGTGCAAGCATATAAGAAACAGAAGTTGCTTTTGTTTAAGTGAAAAAGTAAATGTTTCCTCCAGTCAGGGTCTCCTGGTGGGCTCAGCCGGAAGAGCATGCGGCTCTTGGTCTTGGGGTCGTGGGTTCGAGGCCCGGGCTGGGTATAGAGATGACCTAAATAAGTCAACTTTTTAAGAGATACATTTGCTCCGGTTAAAAGAAACCACGTATTTGTCGCCTGGTTGCACGCACCTCATGTTGCTTCAGGCAGCTCGGGGCGTTCGCCATCCTGTCGCGTCTTCTTCACGCATGGAAGGCGCACACGCGACCCCGCGTCCAGCAAGTCAGTCGGTGCCACTTTCCCCGGCAGCATTAGCTCACTTCGTGTCTGGGTCACATTTTGGTAATTCTCGCGGCGGTTCAGACTTCTGTGGCGGTGACCTGCGATCAGTATCTTTGAAGTTACGACTGTCACTGTTCTGGGGCCCCACGGACCACGCTGTCCTCGAGCAGCCCTGTTCCCTGAGACACGACACTCACATCAGGCCGGTTAATATCCCTGCGGTGGCCGCTGGGTGTCCCCGTGGGGGAAAAGGTCACATGTGTCTCACTTTAAATCAAAAGCTGGAAGTGATTCAGCTCAGTGAGAAGGCGTCAAAGCCCGAGACAGGCTGAAAGCGAGGCCTCTTGCACCAAAGGGTTCGCCCAGTTGTGAGCGCAAAGGAGCCACTCTTGAAGGAAAGTACAGGTGCTTCTCCCGCGAACGCGCGGATGATAAGGAAGGAAAACAGCCTCGTTGCCGATGCGGAGAAAGTCGGGTGGTCGGATGGGAGATCAGATCAGACACGACGTTGTCTTAAGCCAAGGCCTGGCCCGGAGCAGGGCCCTCCCTCTCGTCCGTCCCACGACGGCTGGGGGAGGCGAGGGAGCCGCGGGAGGAGAGCAGAGGCTGGTTCCGGAGGGTTCAGGAAAGAAGCCATCTCCACAACCTACAAGTGCGGGACGAAGTAGCCAGTTTTCCAGAAGATCGAGCTCAGATAGTCAGCGAAGGCGGCTGCACTAAGCAGCAGGTTTTCGGTGTGGATGAGACGGCCCGGTCCTGGAGGGAGACGCCGTGCCGGACCTCCGCAGCCAAGAGAAGTCGGCGCCTGCCTTGACAGCCCCGGAGCACGGGCTGGCTCTCTTGGGAGGGGCCGACGCGGCTGGTGACTTCAAGAGGGAGCCGGTGCCCAGTGACCATGCTGGAATGAGGGCCCGAGGAGTGGTGCTAGGTGTCCTCCTGTGCCCCAGCGGTGAGACCACAGAGCCCGGCTGGCGGGCATCTGTCCATGACACGGCTGACTAGATATTTGAAGCCCACCCTCCAGGCCTTCTGCTCAGAAAATAAAGATTCCTTTCAAAGTCCTGCTGCTTCTGACAAGGCGCCTGGCCACCCCAGAGCCCCGCTAGGGATGGATGCGGAGATTTGCGTTGTGTTCGTGCCGCTAGCACAGCATCCGTTCTGCGGCCCACAAATCAGGAGTTAACTTTTGACTCGCAAGTCTTCTTACTTAGGAAATACATTTTGTAAGGATACAGCTTTGGGGCACCTGGGGGGCTCAGTCAGTCGCGTGTCCGACTTTGGCTCGGGTCGCGACCTCGCGGTTGGTGATTTCAAGCCCCACGTCGGCTCCCCACATCTGTCAGCACAGAGCCTGCCACAGATCCTCCGTCCCCCTCGCTCTGACCCTCCCCCGCTTGCGCTCTCCCAAAAAATAAATACGTATGTTTTTTAAAAAAGGTTTTAATTAAAAAAAAAAAGGATATAGCTTCCATAGACAGGGAGTCCTCGGACGGATCCGCGCAAAGTTGAAAACCTTCTGGAAAGCAGTCACTGTTCTAGATGCCACGAAGGACCCCTGTGATTTCGTGGGAAGAGGTTGAAACGTTAACACCGACAACAGTTTGGAAGAAGTGGATCCGACCCTCGTGGAGGACTTTGAGGGGCTCAGGACGGCCGCGGAGGACGGCCCCACGGAGGCGGTGGGGACCAGAGGGCCGGGATCAGAAGCGGAGCCTGAAGACGGGACCGAACTGCTGTCATCTCAGGATAAAGCTGACGGGCGAGGAGGTGCTCCTCGGGGAGGAGCAGAGAACGTGCTTTCTGGGGATGGAAGCCTCCTCCTGGCGAGGATGCCGTGGAGATTGTTGGAAGGACAACAGAGGATTTAGAATATTCCAGAACCCTAGATGGTAAGGCGGTGGCAAGGCTTGGAGGACGGTCCCCACTTGGAAAGGAAGTCCTGTGGGTAAAATGCTGTCAAACAGCATCACCTGCTCCAGAGA
Source organism: Acinonyx jubatus (assembly GCF_027475565.1). Classification (NCBI taxonomy): domain Eukaryota; kingdom Metazoa; phylum Chordata; class Mammalia; order Carnivora; family Felidae; genus Acinonyx; species Acinonyx jubatus. The sequence continues at coordinate 3,184,458 of NC_069394.1, forward strand.
AATCGTTCGTGAAAGGAAGGGTCAGTAGACGTGGTTAGCATGTTTTAGCAATAAAGTATTTTTTTTAAAGTGTATCTGATAGCGAGTGAGGGAGGGGCACAGAGAATCCCAAGCAGGCTCCGTGCTGTCAGTGCAGAGCCCGTCATGGGGCTCGAACCCACAAACCGTGAGTTGATGACCTGTGCTGAAACCAAGAGTCAGCGCTTAACTAACTGAGCCACTCAGGTGCCCCAGCAATAGAATAGTTTTTAATTCAAGCGTTTTAAACACAACGCTATTTATTGCATGCGTTACAGCGTAGTATAAACGTAACTTTTAGAGCCACTAGGGAACCAAAAATTCATCTGATTCACTTTATTGTGATTTTTGCTTTGTTGCGGCGATCTGGAACAAACCTGCAGTATCTCTGAGGTACGCCTATAATTCTGCCTTCTAAGCTTCAGGTTCCTCGTCTGTACAAGCTTCTTTCCACCTTGCATTTTCAGTGGAGCTTTCCTGCAGCAGGTATTTCCTGAATGTCTAATGGTGCCCGTTACTGTTCCAAGCACGTATGTAATCCTTGTATTCACCGTGGGAGGTGGGTATTAGTCTGCCGCTTTTCCAGCCAAGGAGTGGGTTTCGGGAGGCTGAATGCTTTGTGCCAGGGCCGTGGACACTGTTCACAGGGCAGTTGTGTGGATGCTTCATTTCCCCACCTGTGCGTCCTGCCTTCTACCAAGTCCTGGAGACCCCACGGGAAGCACACAGCCGTGGCCTCCGTCCCTCACGGAGCCTGGCGTCCAGTGAGAAGAGGCAGGGATTTCTAATGTTTAGGACAGGAGGGCAGATTGATACAGTATTCTGTTGATGGAATTGGCTCCGTTTTAAATGACAGTCATTAGTGGCAGGGCACAGGGTGCCTGCTGGCGAGGGACATCCAGACCGCCCAGCACTTGGGCAGCTGAGACCCAGGACCGTCCAAATGTTTAAACCCTCTGACTCAGTAGTTTTTTTTTTTTTTTTGGAAATCTGTCCAGGGAAATAATCAGGGATTTAGTCAAATGTTTGCATACAGAGGTGTTTATCAACAACTGTTTATACAATTGAAATTTGAAGATTGCCCCACCATGTAACAGAACTCCTCATTTTACTTGACACTTTTGTGCTACTGACTTAATACTTTGCCAGTGGTAATTGCATTAGTCCTCCCATCATGCCTGGGCAGTGGGTACTATTACTGCCCCGTTTTGCAGCTGAAGAAATTGAGGTCCAGGCCACACAGCTCAAAAGGGTTGGAGCCTGATCCGAACCCAGGGAACCAGATGCCAGAGCCCGTGTGCCTCATTGTCACGTGTTTATGACTGCCTTCATGCTGGGGGATGCTGTGCGGCCTTTTAACGTGGTTTTTACCGGTTTCCACTATATAACGTCGTACAGAGGCTGCAACATTTTATGGCATGGTTCGTTTTTGTAAACATACATTTAAAAGAAGGGAGAGACAGAGCTCATTTCTTCCTCGCCGCACACCCCACAAGTGCTTATAGGTTGTGTCCTCGGTGCTGGGTCCTTGCAGGTGCACGGTGTACAGACACACAGATGACGTATCGAGACGTCCTCTTTCGAATGAGGGAAGTCATTGCCGCACGATCCCTGCCAAATAGAGGGTATCTGTAGACCAAGAACTGAGCGGTCCTGTCGGGGGAAGCCAAAGGCGACGACCCCGAGAAGGGGTGTGTGGCCAGAGCACGCGGACAGAGGGAGGCAGGGACCAGGGACCAGGCAGGCCACTGCACAGGCTGGTCTTCGTGGGGAACATACCTTCTGCCAAGCTCGGCCAGGATGGCACGAAACCTGCCCTGCGTAGTGTGGGATTCACGAGATTTGCGTACTCTCACGTATACTAAATCCGGATCAATCCATCTGGTTTCTGTATCACGGATGCGTTGGGTGGGGGAAGGGGGGTGACGTGCGACTGGACTGTTTGCTGCTTTGGGGGTACAGCCAAGTGCACGTGAACCCTGCTCTGCCAGGACGCAGGAAGGGGTTCTTGTTCTTTTCCACTCTGGGCCGGAGTTCTCTCTGCCGGGAAGAAACCTCTGTGCTGCTGGGAAGAGAGGGGAAGTGCGGACTTCACCGCGCTGCGCGGGGCTTCTGCACACTCCCGTGCGCTGCGCGCTGCGCGCACGTGGAGAGAGGGGCTTTGCCGGGGCAACGGACCTGGGTTTGTCACCACCGGGTTTGAGGATTTTTCTGAAACTGGGGAACTTGCGACTCTTCTCGTCCAGACGACGGCGTGTGTCATAAGAGAAAGGGACTTAATACAGAATATGTCCGTGATTTTCAAAGCAGGGATGAACCTGTCCGATTTTGTTTCCTTTGCCATAGAAACCCGACGTGCGGCTCTCTCGAGGCAGCATCGACAGGGAGGACGGGAGTCTTCAGGGCCCGGTAAGCAGCTGCTGGGTTTCCGCCAGGAAGACTCGGGAGATATGCATGCTGTCGCTGCACATAAGCTGTCGTTCGCTAGTTCTGCCCTCTTGGTGCATGGTTCTAGTTTCCACAGCAAGGCTTTTTTCTTGTGTGTGCTTTGAGGGGCAATGCCTAAATTCTCTTTAAAGAGCTGGTTTATGATTATCCCAAATGTACTTAAAGCCTGCTGGAAATATTCCCCTGATCTTTTAGGGAGAACGGGTCAAATGGTTTTATTTCCATCAGCAGGTATCTGAGCAAAATAAAAGCAGATTTCTTTAAACAGTCAAAGAAGTTCCCAGTACAACAGAGAAACCTGTGCCTGCCGGGTGACAGACCTATGGATGTTCACCCTAATAAGGCTTCTCCAATCTGTACCGTGAGATCCAGCTGCCCCTGACACTTGGCCCCTACAGGATGCGCTCAGTCACCAGCGTGGGAAGATTGGGCCTTTCCCGTCACAATGTGCTGGTACAGCGGGCTCTGTGGGCAGAATCTTGGACGTTGCTGATTCACGAGCAGCAAGTCACACGACCAGTTACTCGGCACACAGGTCTCCTTCCGTAGAGTGGAAAGCTTAACGAGCGACAGGCAGTCTGTCTTAAGGTGGTAAGGCTGAGGATCAGCACGCACGTCAACCCCTTTCAAGGAAGCGGCTATTGAGAGCACCACTAATAGGAAATTTTGCTAGAAAAGGCAACTGTGTGTGTTCCAGCATGGGGCGCATAGCAGGCCCCCAGACGGTGCGTGGAGTGGGCACATAAGGGAGGGAGCTGCGCCTGGATCTTAGAAGGGTTCTCCAGAAGCACCCCGTGGAATGGACGGCGCGGGACAGGTCCACTGGCGGTCCCGGAGCATTTGCTGGGCCCGGGGGCTTAGTACCGATGAGAAGGAGCCGTGCCGAGTGCCGTCCTCAGGCCCCCTCCCTGAAGCCTCAGCTCTCCTGTAGTCAGGACTGGTGCCACGCACCCCACAGAGGAGTAAACCGAGGCTCCTAGAAAACCAGGCCACGGTCACCTGTCGCGGTGCCAGATGCCAGACTGCGCACTTGCCAACATGATGGCTCACTTCAAGGGGTGTAGTTCAGGTCGTGGTCGCTTCCCGCGGGGGTGCTGAGAACGCCCGCGACCGTGGCGGTGTTCCGTCTCCCGTCAGCCCTTCTTCGCTAGAGACGACAATCTGGTTTGGCCCACCTCTTACAACGCTCCAACTTAACCCTTTGGAAAATGCACCATGGTTTCAGGGAGAACTCTTCGGCTGGAAGACTGAGATTGTAAGGAGGAATGAGACAGTGAACAAACACTGATAACTGGCCAGTGGAAATCGACCCCATCAGTGTGCATAGAAAGTAGAAAGTGTTTGGCTTTTCAAAATAATACACAGGCTGACGGCATGTTCCTTTTGTGACAACTCTGTGTTAGGTAAATGTTACCAGCCTCAGTTAACAAACCGGAAACGCAAAGCCCCAGACAGTTGAATGACTCCTCCGAGGCCCAGGGCCCGTGGCTGGATACACGGCACAGCCAGAGCACAGCCTGGCCGCGGGCTCGTCCATAGGACTTGCGAAGGCAGAGACTTTGCTGAGCCTCCCCTCCAGAGCCAACCTGTGGGATTGCCTAGCACAGTGCATGGTACACAGATTTGTTGAATTAACCCAGAATGTTCTTAGAATAGAATTTTCTAGTTAATTGGACTTTTCCTTGCTACCTGAGTATCAACCAGAAAATTCTGTGTTTTAACTCTTTTTAAGTATGTGTATTTTACTGCCTGGATCGGGAAGCACAACATAACTCACAGACTGTGTCCACTTTTAGAGTTTTTGGCCACGTTTTCCTGCATTTTTCCACCATCGCTCATCCTCTGGCTCCCTTGGCTGCCTGGTTCTTCACGTGCTGTTTGCCCCTGCCAGGGGATCCCCTGTCTCTGGGCCACGCCCCTCCCAGAGTTCTTCACGGCTTCCCCCACCCCAAGTCTGTGCTCACAGATCACATTCTCAGAAGGCCTGATCTTCCTACTGAAACCTGCGGTGTCCTTCCCTCCCCCCTCCCCCCGCCCCCGTCCTCCTCTCCCTTTTCCACCGGGCTTGGCAATGTGCTGTCATGTGCACCTGCTGTTACTGTCTTGCTCCCTGGGTTACATTTACACTGTCTGCTTCACAAGGGGAGGGGAGGGGCTCGTTTTGTGCCTGGAGCAGAGCCGTTCAGTAGCTGTCAAGTAAATGATAGGTTAGAGGTGCCTGGGTGGCTCAGTCGTTTGAGCATCTGACACAACTTCAGCTCAGGTCATGATCTCACGGTTCGTGAGTTCGAGCCCCTGCACCGGGCTCTGCGCTGACAGCAAGGCGCCTGTTTAGGAACCCCCCCCCCCCGCCCCTCCCCCACTTGTGCCTGCTCTCTCTCAAAATAAATAGGTTAACTGTACAGTGCTACACTGAACGGGTTGTCAGGGAGACCTCCTTCTTCACACCATACAGGTTTGTGAGTGTCTAAGACCAGGGGTGTGGAAGTGTGTGTGGTTCCAGAAGGCCAGTTTTTTGTGGTTTTTTTTTTTTTATTTAAAATTTTTTTTTCAACGTTTTTATTTATTTTTGGGACAGAGAGAGACAGAGCATGAACGGGGGAGGGGCAGAGAGAGAGGGAGACACAGAATCGGAAACGGGCTCCAGGCTCCGAGCCATCAGCCCAGAGCCCGACACGGGGCTCAAACTCACGGACCGCGAGATCGTGACCTGGCTGAAGTCGGACGCTTAACCGACTGCGCCACCCAGGCGCCCCCAGAAGGCCAGTTTTAATCGCGTGCCCCACTTGCTAGTCTTTGTGTCTTAAAGAGGTAGATTCCTTCACATTACAGAGTGAAGCACCTTAAAATACGTGTATTTGGCAACTAGTTTACTATCTTAAATTGAGCAAGGTAAGTCTCTCTCTCCAGAGGTAGAGTGTAGGCATAAAAAGACGGCTTTCATTTCGTCCCGGGGTAGGTTGTGTCCGGGGGACCGCAGGTGTGACAGTGCACGGCAGGCCTGGCCTTGAGCGGAACAGTCTTTGATGGTGTCCCTGGGCGGAACTTCCGGTTGTGCTTTGGCTTCTCGTCTGGGCCGGGAGCCCGGTGGGGACCCGGTGGCTCTGTAGCAGCAGGCCCTGGGTGACAGTGACACCCCAGCGCCACAGTGTCCTCCCACTGTCACCGTTCCTGATCGCACCCCTGCTTGTGAGGAGGACCAGCGGGAGGGAGGGAGGGAGGGAGGGGGCTTCCTGAGCAACGGACCCGACGCTGGGGAGGCCTGGATCTGTGCTCCTGAAAGGTGGAGGCTGGAGGCATCCGGAGACGTAGTTTTTCTGAAGGAAATTTTAAGTTGTCCGTGACCGCTCCCGTCCACGCTCCTGTGTATCCCACACCCTGCTGGCAGCTTTGCTTTTTCCTGATCCCCACCCACCTAGGCCTTGAAGGCAGCCCCCCACCCCACCCCCGTCTCGCTGGTCTCAGAGCCCAGCGCTTAGCACAGACGTTCAAGGGGACGGAAGGGGAGGGAAGGCCATCGCCCCATGGTGCCCACTGGCACAGTGACCGACCTCTTCTCTTCCCACAGACGGGAAACCAACACATCTATCAGCCTGTGGGTAAACCAGGTAAGTGAAGACGTGACATCTGTCAAGTTTTTACAATGTGGAGGGGAGTGGGTTTTACCTGGATATCGTTTCTTAGCTTTGGAGTATCTCATGACTTTGTAACCCGTTTTCCTCTGTGGACCAAAGCAAGTATGATGTTTACCAAACTCAGCCCCTGCCTAGCGTATCGGAAAACAGACCTTCCCGCCGATGCGTCAGAAACGCCTCCACGGGGTGCCCTCCAAGATTAGTGTGTGTGACAGAAGCACGAACCCGTGTTCAGTGTCTGTCTGGGCCGTGTGTTACTGTACGTCACTTACGGGGACACCTTCCCTTTCCCAGACCCCGCAGCTCCGCCAAAGAAACCGCCGCGGCCTGGAGCCCCCGGTCACCTGGGCAGCCTCGCCAGCCTCAGCAGCCCCGGGGACAGTTACAACGAGGGCGTCAAGGTGAGCGTCCGAGCCTCTTGCTCCGGGTCGGTGACCTGTGACACGAAGCAGAGTCAGTGCCGAGGACGGGACGAGCAGAGTGGCACCGCCGTGGGCCCCAGGCGTCCGTCTGGTGTGGCTCTGAACCCGTCCAGGAGGCGGGAACAAGCTTGACGGGAGCCTGTCTTTTCTGTCTTTCTCTCACGTGGTAGATTCTAGGGCCTCAGTCAGAGCTCAGCCTCCTAGGTAGTTTCCCTCTGATCAGGCAGAGTGGTTCTTTGGAATAAAGCGCTAGGATGGTTTCTGGTTTTAAAAAGCAATTGAACCAGGGTGCCTCTGGGGGAGACCTTCCGCAGGCCCCTCAGTCTCCAAGTGGTGGGAAACTGCCACCGTTTTCCAGACGGAGGCGGGACCACACGTGCAGAAGCGCGTGTGCCGCGTGGACCCAGCCCCGGGCAAGGCAGCGTGCGGCTCAGGCGCCCTCACGCGCCACCTGCCCTGCCGGCTGGGACTGGGGCCGTCGGGGTTCCCGAGCCCCCCACCCCGGCTCCAGCCAGCCCCGCAGCGTCGGGCCCCGGGTCTCCCGCGGGCAGCCGTCCTCTCCCACAGAAGCAAAGGCAAGGGTTCTCTGCCGTTCCGTGAGAGGGTCTTCCTCTCAAAGTGTATCCTGTTTCCCAAGTCTGCTACACCTTGTTTTCACGTTCTAGTATCTCTGTGGTCAGGGGACGCGCTGGTCCAGTTGGCAGCTTTGCTTTCCCTAGAGGAACATACAAAAGTGCCTCCTGCAGAGGACGGCATCTTAGAGTCGGGAACTGTGTTCTCCGTCAAAAGACGCTGTCTCACCGATACCCACCTTCACCGGGCGCCCTACCTGCATGCACGCTGTGCCAGGACCTGCCCTCACGCCAGCCTCCCTCAGGATCAGTGCTCTGATTGTTGTTTCCGCCTTTCACACGAGACCGCAAGCTTCACAGAGGTTAGAGGGTGTGTTCAAGGTTACAGGCTCCCCAGCCGAGCCAGCCTTTAGCCAACATGCTGATTTCCAGAGAGAACAGGTATGTTGCCATGTTGGGGTCAGGAGGTAGCTGGAGGGAGAGAAGATGCCACCTGCAGACACAGGGCAGGGACCGGGGAGTGAACCCAGCCAGACCAGCCTCCCCTCTGCGGGACGCAGCCCAGGTACCGCTGGGCCCGGGGCGCCCCTGGCAGTCAGTGCTGCTCCTGGTTCGGGGCCCAGGGGCTTGGCCTCTGCGGTTTCCCCAGCTGGTGGTGGGGGCACCTCCCACGACTCTTCCAGCGCCAGCACCCCACAGGGTATTCTGATACACCAATAGGTGGAAATCTTCACGGAAATAGTATGCCCACTTACAATGTATTAAGCAAAGATTTTTTAAATAAGGAGTATGAAGTATTATCTTCCTTATCCACCTGTTTGGTGGGGGTTACTGAATCCAGCCTCAAAGAGCAATACTGTTTTAACACAAAAACACTCCTCTTTAGATGTAGTTCATCCAGGTAACGTTTAGCCAGACATCGGTGTCTCTTCGGTGGCTTTGTTTTGATTCTGGATTCTCTGAGGCTTTAAGCTCCCACCTGAGCCATTGGAACTGTTGATGTCTCTACAGGGTGCCACTTTATCCTAAGTACCCGCCAAGGGTCTCCAAGTTGTCAGGCTCCAGAAAATAGGAACCCAGGAACAGATGCCTGTCCAAACGAAGCTGTTGCTTCGGGAAGGTCACTGTGCATGGTCCCTGGAAGCGCTGAGACTGTGCTGCTGTGACCCGCCTTGGGCGAAGGGCAAATACAGAACGGAAGCTCTGGATGGGTTAGCATAAAGCAGCCTTTGCCTCCGAGAGTCCAGAATGGTGGCGGTTCTTCCTGACGGAGCCCTGCCTGTGGCTGCTCTTCAGGAAACTGTGCCTTTATGTTGGTGTGGTCTGGGCGTGGCCGACGTCACAGGGCTGCACATGACTCGGCGCAGGAAGTAAGAGACGGATGTCGTCTTTGAAGTGATGCAGTTAGGAACAACCTCCCTCTTTCTAATGCAGGGGAAACACTGTGGAGGGTTGTACCTGGAAGTTTAAGATTCTGCCTAACTCTTATACCACAGGGTACCCTTGTTCCGGATGATTCTAAGGAAGAAGCAAGACAGCTACCTTTCCCCAGTTAGCTTGATCTTTTAAGTTACAATAGGATAGCCTTGGTGTAAGCTGTGTAGAAGAAAAAGCATTAAATAAAAGTTGTGACTTTCAAATAAGGGAGCCTTAAACCATAAGAATTGGCTCAAAAGAAGGGTTTGTTTTGTTTTCTTTAAAATTTATTTTTAATCTTTTTTTTTTTTTTTTTTTTTTGAGAGAGAGAGAGAGAGACAGAGGGCAAGCAGGGTGGAGGGGGCAGTGGGCAGAGACAGGAGACACAGAATCCGAAGCCGCCTCCAGGCTCTGAGCTGTCAGCACAGAGCCCAATGCAGGGCTCAAACTCACAAACTGTGAGATCATGACCTGAACTGAAGTCGGACACTTGACAAACTGAGCCACCCAGGCACCCGTTTTTGTTTTTAAAATAAGCGTCTGATGTCTCTAAACGCAGCCCCAAGCCAGGGGTCTTTATTCTGGTGCTAGGGCTAACGACAAAGCCCGTTTTTGAGGGCACCGGGGGCCGGACTTGGGGAGCGAGGTTGACAGCCTCTCCTGATGGCCCGGAAGCCCAGCGGGCGGTTCTCAGTGACAGCGAGCATATTCCGGTGCCTTTCTCTCTGAAGTCCCTAGTGCTTTGCTTCTCGCACGGCTACCAGATTGTCCCTCTCAGGCTTTGCGTGTTTGTCTCACTCACTCCGTGCAGACCAGCCCGGTGTGTGGCGGGCCTCGTGACTGAGTGTGCGGGCACCTGGCCGGCCCGCTGCTGTGCTTAGACAACCGGCAGCGAGGGCCGCGGGCAGGCTGCAGACTCGCTCCTTCCGGTTCTGCTCGTGTGTTTTTGTGGGGGTTTTGTCTGCTGCCTTTATTAATACTGTTTTTCTTTTTTCCCTTTCTCTGATAAATTTCTCTAACTTTTCCTCACCTCCCGTTCAACAATAGCCATGGAGGGTAAGCACATCGTGTCTGTGTGTCTGTCCCACTCCTTCACACCTAGCGCTCTGCATGTGACTCTAGCAGAGATCAGGAAGCCTGGGGGGGGGGGGGGCACTTTTGCCGGGCTCCTCACCAAAAACAGCCTTTTACCTGCCAGAGACTGGGACATGAGCATCTTTGCAGTGACTGACTATTCCTGTCCACATCTGTCCCATGTCCCAAAACTTATTTATTTTTTGAGAGAGAGAGAGAGAGAGAGCCCAAGGCAGGGAGGGGCAGAGAGAGAGAATCCCAAACTCGGAACAGCCAGGTCCCAGGCCCCTCGGACAGAGTCAGCCCGAGGGTGCAGAGTGGCCCCTAGAGGTGTGGACCGAGCGCTGGCCGCAGACCCAGCAGCAAACAGCTGCTGTCACCTGCTGTGGTTGAGTCTTCTTAAACACACAGACTGCCGTTCCGTGCCTGCTCTTGCCACCTTGGGCCATTAAATGCCGCTGGGGACTTTCTGCAGACCCTGCGCTCGCCCGCCTCCGGTCGGAGTCCGGCTCATCCTGGGTCCCATTCGTGGTGTCTCTGTGCCCGGGCCCTGGGGTGGGCGCCTGCACATGAGCCCCTTTATGTCACCGTCGCCACGCGGCCAGGTGAGGAGCTGAGGCCCCACCACCCTCGAGGGCAGCGCTGGGCTCCCGGCGGCAACACCTGCCAGCATTGGTGTCGCTTCACAGACTTGCACCTGCCGGCTCCTAACAGTCGTGCAGGGAACACACACGTTTCCGAAGTTCGGTGGTGTGGAGACAGCCACGCTGAGCCCTAGCTCTTACTTCCTGCAGGAGTCCCCCTGACGTAGAACACTCGACCAGCTTCCTCTGAAATCCTCAGAGAGATGCCAAATACGTGAATTCTTTCTTGGCGAATGATGGTGGAGGGGCCTTGAATCACTTCTCTGGAAGAATCTGGGGCTTTTAGTATAACGTGTGTGATGCCATCTCCTTCCCTTTAACTGAGCTCAAAGTTATAAAAAAATTATTGCCTCGGACCCTTGTCACGTGGATGGGTTAGTCTCCTGTCATCCTCCAAGTGAGCCGTAGCCCGGTCAGACCAAAAAACTCGGGGTGATCTGCTTTGATCTCTTTTAAAGACCACCTCCCGCCTCCCCCACCCCCGCCCCCGCCCAGCTGCAGGGATGTGCTGCCACCTAGTGGGGGCTGGCGAGGTGACGGCAGCTTCTGTGTTGCAGCTTCAGCCCCAGGAAATCAGCCCCCCGCCCACTGCCAACCTGGACCGGTCCAACGACAGGGTGTACGAGAATGTGACGGGCCTGGTGAAGGCTGTCATCGAAATGTCCAGCAAGATCCAGCCAGCCCCCCCGGAGGAGTACGTTCCCATGGTGAAGGTAAACCACAGTTGCGTGCCCACTCCCGCGGAAGGTGCGGGGACCCTCGGAGTCAGACCTGGCGCTTCAGGAGCCGTGTGTGAGGGTCCCGCACAGTGACCGTGCTGAGTCAGGATGAACTGTGGGTCCTGTAGTAGTTGCTGCTCACACATACGGACCAGCCTGTAGCGTGAAGCGTGAAAGCAGGCGGGCCAGCGCTGTGCGCGCCTTCGGGACACGCGGCTCTGCCGTGGGAGCACCAGCTCGCGCACGCGGGAGACCGGTTGTCCTTCAGACGCTGTCCGGGGAAGGGGCCGTCCTGGAGAGGGATGTCGGGGGCTTTGGCTGTGCTGTTTCCTTCAGCTCTCTGAAGTGTGGGTGCTCTCTGAGCCTTTTCTAACGAGGGTCAGACAGAAATGAAAACGTCCTGCTGCTAGCCTAGCCTCGCCTTTCCAGGCTGTGTTCAGGGGCGTGGTGTCCTGGAAGAGAGTGCCAGAGGCTCTGAAAAGCGATGCCAGGCCCCCACGGAGCAGGGCACTGGGCAGGCTCAGGGGTGTCCGCAGTGCAAGGAGCGCCGTAAAGCTTGGCTCTAAGCCTGGATTTCCAAAACGTGCGCTTGAAGACGCTTCTTTTAAAATTGTGGTAAAACACGTGAAACACAAAATCTGCCTTCCTAGCCACCACGAGGTCTACACCGGTGTTAAGTTCGTTCACGCCGTTAGACGGCTGGCCTCCAAGACTCTCCTCACCTTGCAAAACTGGCGGCGTCCCCGTGAACGTGGCGACCCCGGGGGCCTGGTGCCCCATCTCCCCTTTCGGGGCGGGCCTATGCCGCTGAGCACCGTGCTGTACAGGCTCGCCCACGCCGTGGCGGCCGTCAGGATGTCCTTCCTCTTCGAGGCTGGCCGATCGTCCCGCCAGGGACCACATCCTGAGCGTTCAGAGATCTGAGTGTTAGAAATTCCTGATAACTTCGGATCGGGCTCAGTGCTGAGGAAAAGAAATACGGAAATGTCCGTGCGGTGTTAGAAAGGAAACAAGGCCTGTCACCGAGGGGAGGGGCGCTGCCGGTGTGGGAGTCCTTGCGTGTGCTCTGACACGGGTGTGGTCTTGTCTGCTAGGAGGTCGGCCTGGCCCTGCGGACATTACTGGCCACCGTGGACGAGACCCTTCCGGTCCTGCCAGCCAGCACTCACCGAGAGGTAGGACACGGCGCCCCCTTCCTGCGCTGGCAGTGCGGGCAGGACGCGCTCTGAGGTCGTGGCCTTCCACCAGCGAGGCCCGGGGGCTGTGGCTTGCCTGCCAGGACGTGGCCGTTCACCGTGGAGGCAGCGTGGGCCGGCACCCACCGGGCTCGGTCAGGTCCCGCTCCGCTGCTGCTCCACAGCCGCCGAGGCGGGGCCCAAAAGACGGGCGGCTCGTAGGGGACGGTGGGGAGCACGGGTGCAGGGCTGGGTGAGGGCCACGTCCTCCAGCGCCAGCTCGGGGAGAGGCCGGAGGACAACGGAAATGAGCCGGGAGAGGCAGCCCACCCTCCTCCCTTGAATTCTCCTGAAAAAATCAGTCTGCACACGGTGCCGGCTTTCCACGTAGAGTAGTGATACCGAAAAGTGCCTTTTGACTGAAAACATGTGTTTTAAAATTTTTTTAAGGAATCACAGTTCACCTAAAACCCGGTCTCTCAGCAGTAATCCTCATTTTTGCCGTCTTTGGCCATTGTGCATCATGTGTTGACTAACAGATGAGCAGACACAGCTGCATCGTTTTCATAAAGCACCCGGCTGTGCCGGCCTCCAGGGTGTGCTCCGTCCTCCAGAGGGGCCCCCCGTCTCCTCCAGAGGTGGATGCCGCCCGGGCCACACGCGCATGTGGCTCTGTCCCCCAGAGTCCGAGGCTGCCCCAGCCTTGCTCCCCCTTCTTACTCTGTCCCCACACCTCCCAGCTCCTGCACCTACCTTCCCACTGTCCCTAGCCCTGCAGCCCAGCAGGCTCTGTTCTCATTTGTCTTCTTAGTTTCTATTTGAAATGATGTCAGACTTAAAAGTGGCAGGAATAGTGCAGAGAATTCCCGAACATTCTCCACCTAGTGTCGCTGCCTTTTAACGTTGTCTCACATCTGTGTCCTCGGTCTCTGGTTGTCACCACACGGTCTCCTTCCTGTGAACCGTTTGACCCTCAGTGTTTCCATCTGTATCTCCATCGGGAGGCGGTTCTCACACGCTGTCGGGTTCCAGCAGCCTGGGCCGCCAGCGCCCCGCATTGTCTCACCGTCTGGTCCACAGCCAGCAGAGCTCTGACGTGACGCCCCGCGACAGTCTGTTAGCCCCCTTCCGCCTCGAGTAGGGCCTCAGACTCCGTCTTTCTGCCGTCAGCGTCTTGGAAGGCTGTAGGCCAGTTACCTTGGAGAGTATTTATTCCCAGAGAGGAGTTGAGGGGTTTTGTGCGAAGACTGACGTTCCCTCCTGATGAGATCGAGGTCGAGTTCTTCTCGGGACATTGTGTCCGAGGCTCCTGGTGTCCGGGTGACGCCCGTCTTGAACTGGCACAGCCCGTATCCATGCTTCCCTTGCAAAGGACCTCGGGTCACCTGAGCGGAGTACCTGTGTATTCCTAGCCGGTTGGGCGCTAGCTGGCTCGTCTGCCTCGTCGGGACTTTAATTGGTCGCTTCCACAACGAGCGAGAGTTTTGCCAAAAGGGGGAAAGTTCCAGTGCCAGAGGCCAGAAAGTGGTATCCTGCCATAAGTGTTCTGCCAGAGCCATTTCTAACTTCTTACTTCGGCCGATAAAGCCTGAAGCTGCCTCTCCGCTGCCTTGAGGCTTCTGTGCCACTTGCTCTCGCATACACATTTTCTGTGGATTATTGCTTTTTAAAAGAAGAAGGGAAGCCTTATTTGATCTTGCTTCCGCCTTCCCCGGTCCCTCTGTCCCCTCGTGCTTCCTGAGAGAGCGGCCGGTCCTCCTGGGCCAGATCGTCCCCATTCCTTCCCTGCGGCTGCCTGGGGCCACCGGCGACCGTGCCCCCCGAGCCCCCATCCTGGCTCGTCTGCGAGGCCCCCGCGGGCTTCAGAGCCACCCTCCTTCACGTGTCTCGGGCCCACACCCTGCTCTGGTTCCTCTTCTTGGCTGCCCCGAGCGTGGCCCAAAGGTGCCGCACACCCTGGTCTTACAGAACGCTTTTTCTCCTTGGTGGCTCTCCGCCCCTTACGTGGATGCAAATATCTGATGCCTCCGGTGGGACCTCTGCCTGAGCTGTTGGATGTCTGCCTTCAGCAGGACATTCTGCTCCTGGTTTTGCTCCCAGTTGCTGGGGCCACCACGCCCTTGCCACCCCTGCCTCCGGGAACCCCCTCCTCCCCACCCACCCCCGCCCCCCCCCCCCCCACACACACACACACAAGCAGCCGCTCACCTGTGGGCATCACGCCGCAGGCTGGGCCTCTCCGTCCTCCCCTCCACCGCCCCCCTCCCCTCAGTTCCCACCACAGTCTCTGAGCTGCCTCCTCTGCCCGTGGCTCTCCCGCCCCTCCCTCCCACTCCCACACGGCCACCAGGGCCCTGTTGCCAGAATTCCTCTCCGGACGATGGCATTCCCCTCGCTAAAAATCTCCTAGGCCTCCCATTGTCCCAGCGGGACGGAGGTAACCTGTCACGGCTTGTGAGGGAGCCAGCCTCCTTGTACAGTCATTCTCTGTGAAGTCTCCTGACCCTCCCAGAACGAATGGATTGTGTCTTTCCATTGTGGATTCATCCCAGCGTATTGGAGGTAGTTGTGCGCAGGCTTCTCCGCACCAGACTGCGCACACAAGTGTGTCTGTTTCCTTCCTTAATCCACACCACCAAGTGCCTCGTACAGGTGTGCACAGTAATCAGTAAGGGACCGAGCAGTAAATCGTCACCGGCTGAATAAGCAGACGGGGAGGGAGAGACACCCGAGCAGAGCATCCCGATCCCTGAGGCGGCTTCTTCCGCCACTGCTGCCCCCGCTCCAGCCTCTCATCAGTTTGGGAGGGCCGCGGTGGGACCGGGGTGTCCTTCTCGCACAGCAGAGGCAGGTCCTGAGCCACGGTTGGTCGTGTAGGAAGAGCACTAGGCTGCGAGTCCACACCCAGGTTTCTGTCTGGAACCAGAAGCCAGGCAGCTGGGCGACCTCAGCGCGTCTCCTTGTGTCTCGGTTGCCTGCTCCGACGGGAGGGCGCCAGGCCGGGGGCCTCCGAGGTTCCGTCAGAACCTGTGATTCCTTCAAGAAGCCAGAGTCCTGCCAGTCACTGAGATTCATGGTCGCTGAGGGCTTTTGTGGAAAGAGGCTGCTGGTGCACACGGGCGCGTGCATACTCTGTCGGCCGGTTTCCTAGAGGAGACGCTGATCTTACCCCGCCTACGTCGGGCAGGTTTGTTTACGGGGAAGAGCGTTTCTTCTCCGGAGGCGCCCAAGGCAGGTGCATAAGGGTTGCCTGAGCGGAGCGCGGAACGAACGTGCCCGTCCTGACGCCTCTCTTGTGCTTCCAGATCGAGATGGCCCAGAAGCTGTTGAACTCCGACCTGGGCGAGCTCATCAACAAGATGAAGCTGGCCCAGCGGTGCGCCATGACCAGCCTACAGCAGGACCACAAGAAGCAGATGCTGACCGCCGCCCACGCCCTGGCCGTGGACGCCAAGAACTTACTCGACGTCATCGACCAGGCCAGACTGAGGGCACTCGGACACGCGAGGCCGCGCTGAGGGGCCCCCCGGGCCTCGGGGAGGACGCGCCCCGGCGCCCCGCCAGCAGCGGGGGGCTCCCCCGCGCCCGGGGCTGTGACTGACGGCCGGTTCAGAACCTCTCTCGGACAAATTTAACCTTATTTGATTTGAGTTCGTTGTTTGGTTTTGTTTTTCTTTAATCATGGTGTTCGGAAAAGTCCAGGATCCAAGATGTGGCATTTTTCTGAGAATGAACATTGTTCGTGAGAAGCTTTCAAGAATCACCAAGAACAGATGACCGTCCCGTGAGGGCGTGTTTCTGTGGAAACGGCCCAGGCGGGGCCGTGCGTGCGGGGCCTGAGCCAGCTCAGCTGCGCACAGGCAGAGGAGACCGGGAGGAGAATTCTGGGAAACCCGAGGGGCTGAGAGCTCTTCTGCGTGTGCAGAGTGGCCAGCCAGACCGGAGTTTCTGCTGTGAGGACGCCCTTCCGTCGCAATACGCAAGCAGCGCTCTAAGAGAACATCAGAGCTATAGTTTGGAGACTTGGGTCATTTCAGAAACAAACAGAACAGCAGCCACCCTTCTGTCCTTCCCGCCTTTTACTTTCCTGTTGGATATGTGAAGATTCGGTTGGAAGCTAGCTATAGACCACACTAAAAACTTTTGTCTTTTTTCACCAGAATAACGTGCCAGTTTTTTGTAGCAATGTTATTTCTCTTGGAAGCAGAAATGCTTTGCACCAGAGCACCTCCAAAGTGCATTGAGAAGTAGTTCTGGAACCATCCCTGTTTTCCATTTTTATATAATTTATACAGAAAGACGAAAGCCATGTTGACTATCTTGCAGCCACTGGAGCTGACTAACCCTTCCTTGTGTCTGTCTTCCCAGGAGGCGAGTAAGCAAAGCAGAGAGAGTTGGTTTTCTTTCGATGTCCAGTTACACCATCCATTCTGTTAAGTAATTTTGAAGAGTATACCCTCCCTTTAGTTTGTCGGGGGATATAAATTATTCTCAGGAAGAATATAATGAACTGTACAGTCACTTTGACCTATTAAAAAGGTGTTACCAGTAAAGTTGTCGGTGTAGTAGCCTTTCTTCGGGTTCCTTCAGACCCTTTAAAAGTTTTCAGGCGACTTGTCAGGTAACATACAGGAAAGCTCTCGACAATTACTGGTCCTTCTTTCCCTGTCTTCTAGATCGGTCAAGGATTTTAGCACAGGAGGATGGCCGCACACAAATCAGGCCTTTCTTTCCATCTCTGCCTATCACATGCAAAGTCGAGAGAGGAGTGATGCCCATCTGGGAGCCGTTGCCTCTGTGGCCTTGACGTCCTCACGGGCGTCGCGGCCTCGAGGACACAGCTGTGACCGGCTCTGTCACTAGGGAAATGGTCAGCACGCGGTCCCCCAGACCCGCCCCAGTCTTGCCAGAACCTCTGAGCCGGAGCAAACGGCAGTGGGCTCTGCAGACGGGGAAGAGCCAGGAGCCGAGCTCCCGAGTGGAGGGATTGAGGGGATGTTCCCAGGTACATACATATTCCCATGGCTGCAGCAGCGGCCGCTCCTTCTCTGGGCCCAGGACACCGACTTCCTGGGAGGAAAAGGCCAGGGGGTGTTACCCTGAGTTTCCCTCACTGTCCCGCTTCCTCCTCGCTGCAGTGGTGGCCGTGAGGTCAACGCCCCCACATACGTCACGGGGGGGGGGGGGGGGGGGGGAGGGGCGCTGCCGTCGGGCCAGTGTCCCCGGGGAAGGGGGCCCAGTCGCCACCAGAAGCACTGCCTCACAGCGAGAGTCGCTTAAAATCGTATCCTTTTCCTCCCGGTGTGTCTCGCCCTCTGGCGCGAACAACTGAGGTAGGTCTCGCGCATCCTGTGAGGCAAAGAAAGAAACGCATTTTGGTCGCGGGAACGGGCGAACACAGGCCAGACGGCGTGGCGTCCGCACAGGAGCTGGCCTGTGGTGTGCTGGCGCAGGGGACCGAGGGACTGTCACAGGGACCGCTCGGGGACTCAGCTGTGTTACCCTGCGGGGGACCCCGACCTGACGTGAAAGGCGGTCCGCGCCGGGCAGGAGGAGCACGACAGACGGTGAACGTCCCCCGCTCACAACCTCACGTCTGGGTTCCTCCAGCTGTTTTGTATTTAACAGGAGCTTAGTTAGGGAGTACTTCACATAGAGAGAGGGCACACACACGGTGCTCGCTGAACTTGTCACGAAGCAACACAGTCTTGTAACTGACGCCCGATTCAGACACAGCGTAGCGCTTACGGCACCCCAGTCCCCGCTTCGCAGGAAGGTGGCAGCCGCCCGATTGTCCTCTGTCCGTCCAGACGGCAGGAACCTGTGCGGGAGACCATTGGGGGGCCTTCTTCTCCAGGCCTGCACAGAGTAGGGGACACGCTGCCATCCCCTCGGGAGGCCCCCTCTCCACTTGGCCGCCAGTCCCCATCCTGCCCCGGGCGGTGGCCCCACCTCCAGCACTAACCCTCTACCCGCTTCTAGGAAGGCGCCGTCTGCACTCTGGCTCCTCACTCGGTGACATCTCGGACTGTCCGTGCTGCGTGCGCATCCCGTGCGGCCCGCGGCCCGGCTGCTGCAGCCCGTTCACCTGTGCACCTGCTGCATCGTTACCGACACTGCCGCGGGCGTGTACGTGCACGTAACACATTCCCGTTTCTCGTGACAAACAGCCGTTGGTGCTGTTTCTGGAACTTACGGTGAGTGTATGTTCGACTTCCTTAGAGACCGCCAAACCATCTTCGCATGTGGTTGTGCCGCATCGCGCCTTGACCAGCGGTGTCTGAGCCTCCCCAGTGCCCATTCCCGTTGGTCCTGTCATTTCCGACTTGGTGGCAGTGTGCGTCTCTGATGTTAAGCATCTTTCTCTATGCTAACCGTTCCTTACCTCTTCTGTGAAGTGTCTGCACAAATATGTTGCTTTTTTTGCAACGGGACTGGTGAGCATTTATTTGTGAGTGCCAGAGCCTCCTCGTGTGTCCCGGGTGCTCGTCTCGTCACATTCCCGCTCCGGAGTGGAGCCGTTCATCCCCGCACGTCGATTGTCCCTCAGAGTCTCCAGGCATCTTCCCACACCTTGACTTCAGACTTCCGGCCTCCAGAACTGGGGGAGGGGAAGTTTCTGTTGCTTTAAGCTTCCGGTTAGCAGCCCCAGGACACTAGTCCTGCCTCCAAGTACTTCAGCGTGCGTCTCCTGAGAGCAGGGACACTTACACACACGACACGGCATCACACTCCGGAGACTTCACGTTGTCTAATGTACGAGCCGCCAGTAATGTGCTTTACATCATTTTCCCCCAAATCCAAAACCCAGTCCCGGGTCATGCCTTCATTTGGTTGTCCTGGTGTTTTGGTGGTGCTGGTTTCCAGAAATTTTGCAAGCTCTTTGTCAAACACCGCCGTTATTAGAAATTAAGTTATATACACCTATAACTAATTAAATTATATTGGAAACAAAGGTAACAAGGGCACAGAACTCAGCGCTTCCTCATTACTACATCGTGCTGTTACCTAAGCTCTCGGGCTGTGTATGTCGATTGTGGCTGTTTGACCACACGCTGTGTGACCGTGTGTTCTGCGCGTCCCTGCCCACGTCTGCGTTCGGTGACCTCACCTCGGCAGCTTGAAATTAGCCAGGGCGGGAGTATCTCTACCGTGGAAATCGGCAGACACTACAACTCTTCCTCTGGGAACCTGTTGTCCACCGTTCGTGGCACACGGCTACCCTCTAGTTCCCTTTGTCGAAATTTCATGACTGTATTTTTTAAGAATGCAGGCCAGTTTGGGACAGTGACCCTGTTTCGGCTTGCCTGAAGGCTCCGCGTTACCAGATTCAGGCCGGCCAACATGTTCCGTATGTGGTAACGTGAGCCCCGTGGTTCCGCTTACTCATTCTTTCTCCCAGCTTTGGGGGTGACATGGCCCGCGGTGGTGCTGAGTGGACCGAAAAGCTTGACTGGTGCCCCAACACCCTGTGCGTCTGAATGTGCTCTGGAGACGACAAGGCAGCCCAGTGGGGATCCAGCCGGACTTGCTTTCTATCTGTCACTGAGGCAGTGACTTTGCAGAAGGGAATCCCCCCCCCCACACACACACACCCCCTCACTGCTGCCAGGACTTGGTGAATGTTTATATGGATCTGGAGTAAAAAAGGCGGGGCGGGGGGACGCCTGGGGGTCAGTCGGTTAAGTGTCCCACTCTCGATTGCCACCCGGGCCACGATCTCATGATTTGTGAGATCGAGCCCCGCGTCGGCTCCGTGCTGACAGTGCGGAGCCTGCTTGGGATTCTCTGCCTCCCTCTCTGCCCCTCCCCTCCCTCTCAAAATAAAGAAATAAACTGAAAAAATAAAATGGACCGGGTAGCGCTGGCTTTCAGTTTTGCCCTGCGTTACACGTTTTCCTGGGTGACCTGGGGCCGGGCACCTGGGCAGTTTTCTTGTGGGCATTTCTGTAACTCGGCGTTGCTCCCCCACCCCCCAGACGGTGTGGGCACTCACGGCCACCGCACAGCCTCACAGGTGCGCCCCCACTTACCTGGGTGTGGGGCACCCTCGTCAGCCCGGTCGTTGTTGGACACGGGCCTCTGGAGACACTGCCAGGACACAGGTCAAGGTCAGGGCCAGGTGCCGGAGAAGGCCCAGCGCCTGCGAGTCCACAGAAACGGACCGAGAACTACAGCTCATCCCCACGCAAGCAGCCCGTAACCACTGTCACCGTGGGACTTCAGTACCCACGTGGGATCGGCACAGAATTTAACTGACTTTCTGGAAAACGGGGGTGCACATCGGGGTGAGGGAAAATCCTACTTTCCAGGCAGAGTCTGCAGGAGGCAGGGGGCTGCACACCCTCCTATGGTGAACCCCATTGTGTCGGCCTCTCTGTCCCCTCCTCTGTGACACACAGCCATGTGTGAACCTCCCTGTGTCCTGACAAGGGCCCACGTATTCGTGCACCTGCGTGTAGTTACAGAAGCAGGCCTAAAGGGCCGTGTTAGCTAACGCTTTCATTTGGTTCTTTTTTTTTTTTAGTATTTTTAACATTTATTTATCTTTTAAAGAGAGAGAGAAGCAGAAAGAGGTAAACAGAAGATCTGAAGCGGGCTCCATGCTGTGAGGCTTGAACCAAAGAACCGTGACGTGAGATCATGACCTGAGCCGAAATCAAGAGTCAGCCACTTAACCGACTGAGCCCCCCAGGTGCCCCTAACGCTTTCATTTTGAAATGTAACCAACCTTATCGAGTATAAGAGGCTGTTTAAATCCATTGATTTTCCTATGTTAATTTCAGCACCTTGAAAAATGTGTTTATTTGCAGAGAAAACAGGAAGAAGCATGTGTGGAATTGTGTGACAAACGTCTACTTTTTCTGTCTGTGTGCATTTCAATTTCTTTACAAGTTTTCAGGCAAACAACTTAGTATTAACCCAAGACCCAAAGTCAATTAGGAATTTTAAAAGTTGTGTTTAGATTGGGAAGAAAGAATAACGAAATCACTGGTGGCATTAACATTTGCAGCAGATGAAAAAGACATGAACAGACACTTCATCAAAGGAGACATCCAGATGGCCAACTGACATGAAACGACGCTCAACATCGCTCAGCACCGAGTCAAATACAAATACAAATCATAAACCACACCGAGATACCCTCCCGCCGGTCAGAGTGGTTACAATGAACAACTCAGGAAACAACAGATGCTGGCGAGGATGTGGAGAAGCGGGAGCCCTCTTGCACTGTTGGTGGGAATGCAAACTGGTGCAGCCGCTCTGGGAAACAGTGTGGAGGTTGCTCAACAAACTAAAACTAGAACTACCCTACGACCCAGCAATTGCACTACTAGGCATTTATCCACGGGATGCAGGTGTGCTGTTTCGAAGGGACACATGCACCCCAGTGTTTATAGCAGCCCTATCGACAATAGCCAACGTATGGAAAGAGCCCAAATGTCCATCGATGGATGAATGGATAAAGAAGATGTGGTGTATATATATATATATATATATATATATATATATATATATACACAATGGATATATGTATATATATACACACACTCAGCAATCAAAAAGAGTGAAACCGTGCCATTTGCAACAACGTGGATGGAACTAGAGGGTATTATGCTAAGCGAAATTAACCAGTCAGAGAAAGACAAATATCATATGACTTCACTCATATGAGCACTTTAAGATACAAAACATGAACATAAGGGAAGGGAAATAAAAATAATATAAAAACCGGGAGGGGGACAAACATAAGAGGCTCTTAGATACAGAGAAGAAGCAGAGGGTTGCTGCAGGGGTTGTGGGAAGGGGGATGGGCTAACGATAAGGGGCACTAAGGAGGACACTTGTTGGGATGAACACTGGATTCCACACCTGAAGTCATTATTGCACTAGATGCTAACGAACTTGGATGTAAATTTAGTGATAACACTTGCCCAGATAAACAAGACGTTTGATTTTATTTTTATTCCCAAGTCAGTACAGCTTTGATTGCATTTTTAAAACATCACCAATATTGGGGCACCCGGGTGGCTCAGGCGGTCGAGCGTCTGACTCTTGGTCTCAGCCCAGGTCACTGTCTCGTGGTTCCTGGGATCAAGGCCCACGTCAGGCTCCACTCTGGCCGTGCAGAACCTGCTTGGGATTTTCTCTCCCTCTGTCTCTACCCCTCCCCTGCTCGCTCACTCTCTCTCTTTCTCAAAATAAATAAAACCTTTAAAAACAAGTAAACGAAATAAAATATCACTGATAAATCTGGAAAATCATCAGCGTCTTGCTGTTTCCGTGGCTGGACAACTTCCATCTACTCATCAGCCTGCTGAACTGTTCCTTTTTTAGAAACAGATACCATCCAACATGTTCTGACATCCTTGGTTTTAATTCTTGTGGCTTGCTGAATCAAAGCAGCTGAGTTTGATGCAAGTTCAGTGTCCCTTCCTTCAAGAATTAACTCATCTTTCTGGGCTTGAGGTACTGAACAAGCAAGACCTGGCCTCGTCCGAATCCTGTGGGTGTTTTCTCACCCAAGAAATGTTGGGTTCCTAGAAGAGAACCATTCTCCCGAGTAACAACGCTGATGGGGGAGCGCGCGTGCCCGGCCCTCCCCCTGTTACGGAAGCCAGAGTAATGCCCTTGACCACGTTCTGTGCGGGGCTGCAGGTGGCGCGGCCAGCGCTCAGTTCTCTTCTCTTCCCCTCCGTTGCAGCCGGGAACCTCTTCTTTCTCCAGGAGACTGAGTTCTCCGTCGATGTGACTGAAGTCCCGCCGCAGGGTTCCCCAGGGGTGCATCCCTTCAGGGTGACATCCGCATTTTCTGCAATGTCGACAGTCGGCTGACACTGGTCTCCACCCCCCGAGGTAGATGCGGCAAAGGGCAAACACGGCACTTCCTGCCAGAGGGAAGGAGCTGCGGCCGGCCACAAAACCCACGGTGTGCGCGGGGTTCGCAAGACCCGCCTACTTCCGCCAAGATGCTGGTGGCGGGGGTCCTGGCTCGTTTTGCTCGGTGACACCAAGAGTCTTCAGTATGTCCCTCAGGTGAGGATAGCCCACCTCCCCTAAAACAGCGCACAAGTTAGGGACCCTCGTTCAATGACCTGCTTGCTTGTACTGTTTCATTTGTATGAGGTGCGTGAAGGAAAATAAATTCCACATAGTGGGTTGGCAATATGTTTTCACACATGAAACAAGAGAAAACATAATAGCTTGACTCTTAAGCAAAGATTCACCAAATAATTTTGTGTGTGATCAGATTATCCAGTAGCTTTGGGTTTTTTTTTGTTTTTTTTTTTATGCAACTCTTTTGTTTCTTTTCCCTCTTGAGCCCTGTTAGATCTCCACCGTCAGTGCAGAGGGCTCCCCGAGAGTGTGGACACACACTGACTGCCAGTCTGGGCCTGGGTGACCCGGCAGCAGGGACTTGACGGCCGTCACGCCCACATCGCCTCCCGCATAGGGAGAGGGAGGGTCCGTGTTTTAAAGCATTTCAGGGCGCCTGGGTGCCTCCGTTGGTTTGGGCTGACTCTCGGTTTTGGCTCAGGTCATGACCTTGCAGTTTCGTGGGTTCGAGCCCCGCACCGGGCTCTGCACTGACAGGGTGGAGCCTGCTTGGGATTCTCTCTCTCTGTCTCTCTCTGCTCCTCCCCCACTCGTGCTGTCTCTCTCAAAGTTAAACTTAAAAAAAATTTTTTTAACAAAATGGAAACATTTCGAGGGGCACCTAGGTGGCTCACTTGTCACCTGGGCCAACTTCAGCTCAGGTCGTGATCTTGCGGTTTGTGAGTGTGAGCCCCGCGTCGGGCTCTGTGCTGACGGCTCGGAGCCTGGAGCCTGCTTCCGATTCTGTGTCTCTTTCTCTCTGCCCCTCCCTTGCTTGTGCTCTGTCTCTGTCTCTCTCAAAAATAAATAAGAACATCAAAAATAAGCATTTTTAATTTTTTTTTCAACGTTTTTATTTATTTTTGGGACAGAGAGAGACAGACCATGAACGGGGGAGGGGCAGAGAGA
The DNA here is from genome assembly GCF_027475565.1 of Acinonyx jubatus. Taxonomy (NCBI): domain Eukaryota; kingdom Metazoa; phylum Chordata; class Mammalia; order Carnivora; family Felidae; genus Acinonyx; species Acinonyx jubatus. Next base: position 3,208,587 of record NC_069394.1, read on the forward strand.
GAGGGAGACACAGAATCGGAAACAGGCTCCAGGCTCTGAGCCATCAGCCCAGAGCCTGACGCGGGGCTCGAACTCACAGACCGCGAGATCGTGACCTGGCTGAAGTCGGACGCTTAACCGACTGCACCACCCAGGCGCCCCAAAAATAAGCATTTTTAGAAAACCAGAGTGGTCTCGGGGAAGGGCCTAGGTCTTTGTCTAGAACGCGTCTCAGGTGATGTGCATGTCTGGCAGGTGACATAAGATGACACAAATCTGGGGGCCCACCCCAGTGATGCTGCTCCTGACCCTGGCCACAGGGTCACAACCATTGCTCAGCTGCATTTCCCGTTTAGACGAGCAAGTGATCTGTGGGGGTCACGCTGACGTTGGAGGGACTGCACCCTCGGTGCTACCAAACACCTGGGACGTGGTGGCTCATCCTCCCGGTCACCGAGCCACCCAGAATGCACCTGTAACTTCCTCACGGGGTTTCCAGCCCCTGTCACTGGCTGTCCTGACTCTCGAAAATAAAGCAGCACTAGCCGTAGGTCGGAGACTAGAAGTTACCCTTTCAGGATGAGATAAGGAGACTTGAGGTGGAGCATCCGTGACGATGACGCAGACCATCCCTCTTCCTCCCACGAGCCCGGGGCCAGGAGTGTTCAAGACCCCATCAGGGCGTCCTGGGCACAACCTCAGAAAGGCGTTACCGGATTATATTTAAGCTGAGATTACTATTCTCGAAGGAGGCACAGGGGCTCCGAGGGCGTCCTCCCTGGAATGAAGCATGGTCCTGGCAGCTGACCCCGGAGGAGGGCGTGACGTGTGACAAACGGCTCCTGGGACAGACAGCTGTCCACGGTGGCTGCACGGGAGTCCAGCAGACGTGTGGATGGGACCAAGTCCCAGCTGCTCGGCACGGTCATGGCTTCCGCCCCCCTCACCTCTCCCCTCCTTCTAGACCCAGTTGTAAAAGTCTCTCCACTTCCCGGAAGCGCCCCCTGCCCCCTGCCACCCGTCGTTCTTTCAACCAAGAAGCATCAATGTCCCCGAAGACACGTGGGGTTCAGTAAGCGTTCTCGATAAAAAGCCAGATAGCAACAGTTTCAGGAATTGCAGACTGTGTATGGTCTCTGTACGTGGTATTTTTTTTTTTTTAACAACCTTTTAAGAATGTAAAATCCCTACTTCCCTCACTGGCCAATAGAGTGTGTTGATCTTTTCAAATTATGATTAGAATATGCGATGCCCTTTCTCATCACCTCTCAAGGCTTCCCAGCACACTTAGAATAAAATATGAAAATTCACCCTCCTCCCCAGGGCCCAGCACGACCTGGGAACTGCCAACTCCCTACCACATCTCTGTCACCCCCGACCTTGGGCACGTGGGCCTAGAACATTCCCGCTCGTATGGGCCTGTCGGCCTTTGTTCTTGCCGCCATCTTGGAGTGCTCTCAGCAGCCATCACCACGGTCGATTCTAGAAGGCTGCTTTGCTTCCGCAAACAACTCTGTAACCTTGACCATCTCCCACCACCCCGGCCCCTGGCAATCACGAATCTCCTTTCTGGCTCTTCTGGATCTTTCACGTGAATGGAATCACACAACACGTGGTCCTTTTGTCTGACTTACTCGCTTAGTGTCATGTTTTCAAAGTCTGTCTGCTTTTCTAACACACACCAGTACTTCTTTTCCTTTCCATCACCAAATAATATTCCATCGTGTGGATAGACCGAGACTGGGCATCCATTCGGGCTGTTTCTACGTGTTTGGTTGTCATGTGTGAATAATGCTACGGACGTTTATATACGAGTTTTTGTATATACCCAGGAATGTCGTATGACAGTTCTGTATTTCGCCATCTGAGAAACTGCCGGACGATTTTCTAGCGTGGCCGCCTCGTTTCACGTTCTCACCAGCCCTGTGTGGGAGCTCCTGTCCCCTCCACAGCCTTGTCAACACTGGTGAGAGCTCATTTTTCTGACCACCTAGTGCTGGCTACATGGTTTTGATTTCTATTTCTCTGAGGCCTAACGGCGTTGAGCGACCTTCATGTGCATATTGGCTGTTCATGGGTCTTCTTTGCAGACACGTCCCCTCAGATCCTTTCTCAGTGACGTCTATGCTCACAGGTCCCCTGCTCAGAGCTTCCTCGCTCACAGGTGTGACATGCTCTCTGTCTCACCCACACCTATTCCAGTGCTTGTAAATAGTGGTTCCTAGCCCCTCGTTAGGGCCTGACATTTCCACCAGCTTCTGGAGCCGAAACGCCCTTGAATAAGTGAATTCATGAGCTCATTTCGGTAATTGCTTAAATCAGGAGGTCAAACTTCACATATGAGGTCAGCTTGTTGAATCAGACCCTTGGATCCTTGACTTTGTGTCCTTAGATGAAGGCCATGCACCTCCATTCAGTTTATTTACATTTGTTTTAGTTAGTTTTGAGAGAGAGCGTGAACGGGGGGGGGGGGGGGGGGAGGGGGCGGGGGGGGCAGAGAGAGAGGAAGACAGAGAATCCCGAGCAGGCTCTGCACTGTCAGCGCAGAGCCCAACTTGGGGCTTGAACTCATAACCATGAGATCGTGACCTGAGCCGAAATCAAGAGTCAGATGCTCAACCGACTGAGCCACCTGGGTGCCCCTCCATCCAGTTTATTGAAAGAGCCAGATACCACAGCATCTAAGCAAAAAACCAACTTTGTTTTCCGACTGTCCCTTCCAACCCCTGATCTGAATCGTTGTCCGTCCCGGGTAGAACCCCACTCTGCGTGTGTCCGACTTACTCAGCGTAGGCCCATCAAGCGGGCACCATACACCAAGCACTTTCCTATGCCCAGGAGTGAACACCGTGCATAAGAACTCAGCGGCCCCTCTGTTTTGACATTGAAAGTCAAGTACGGACTAAGATGGGCCGGACTCCAGTTCATGCTAGGTAGTAAAATTCAACTCGAGGTTACTTCCCCTCCCCGGTCGGGCTGGACACGGAGGAGGGGGTGGGAGCTGGGAGCCAGGCTGCCCTCACAACAAGGCATCTGGAGGCGGCGTAACATCCCCAAAGCAACGGAAGAACAAGTAAACAGGAAAATCAGTGGGTTTTTGACCTTAAAGGACCAAAAGAAAGGAAGACCTGGGACTTGGTGTTACAATAGAACGTTCAGTGGGAAAAGCTCAAACACAATATAACAAAGCAAACTATTTAGGTACAACCAACAACTAGGATGTCCTTAAAGCTGGTGTGCGGGCGCTGCCTGGCGGGGTCCCAGGAAACGAGTGTGTGTGTTTGGGGGGATCTCCCTGTCATCTGTCCCCTGACAGCAAGTTGCAGGGAGTTCCTGGAAATACTGATGAGCAGGGGTCCCGGGATCAATTCACTCCCCACATTGAGCTGCAGTGTAGCCAGTATCTTAGAGAAAAGCCCGGAGGCAGGGGGAGGTCCCTCTTGGGGACTGCGCCCCGTGGAGAGGCCGGGGGTCTGCAGAGGCCCTGACTGGGGCGGGACAGTTTGCCCCAGCATTTGCCCCCAGCCCCGGGGTGCTGCCCTTGGCCTTGCTGGAGGGGAGGGCCGGAGAGGTGGAGTCCTGGGCGAGCGATGGGGTGAGGGACCCTGGGGGCGCTAGGACCAACCTTAGCTCCGTCCCCCCAGAGACTTGGAAACCAGCCATCGGCGTGGGGTTACAGGCCCCTCAAGATGTAGGGGATCAAAATGACGCTAAGTGTAAGACACAAGGCCACATGGCACATGACTCCCTTTGTGGGAAACGGTCAGAACAGACAAGGCCGTGGGGAGAGACAGCAGAGCGGCAGCTGCTGCGGCTGGAGGAGGGGGTTTGGGGGCTCGCTACCAGTGGGCGTGGGGTTCTGTGGGGGGTGATGCAAAAATTCTGGGACTAGACAGAGGCAGCTGATGCCACTGAAGGTACCAAAGCCACGGAGCTGTGTGTTGAGTGTTTTATCTCGGGGAAAAAAGGGGACAAAGTAGGATCAGTGCTAACTATCCTTGGGGTCCCTTAGTCATTCGCGAGGGAAGTGGTCCAGCGAAGCAGCCCAGAGCCCGCCCCCCGCCCAGCTTGCCGCTGTCCCCTCCACCTCCCGCCCTCCAGGGTGACGCTGTAGACGGAAGCTTACCAGAGAAATCTCCAGAGATGGCCAATCTTCTGACACCCGGGGGACTACTGAGCAGACCCAAGGGCCCCCTTTAGATCTTGTCTGAAAGACATCGGTCACATTCCCTTTCAGCAGTGGCACAAAACTAGATGTGGAACCTGCATGCCTCTTACGTGGCTCCCGTGTCCTGACATCCAGTGTCTCAAGGTGGTCGGCGTGGCCCAGGTCGCAGAGCCGTGGAGAGCACGGTCTCTGAGCCGGGAAGGTGCCCCTGGGACCCCAACTCATCAGGGAGCTCGGACGGCTCTGAACGATCGGGTTCTGTAGATGTTTCTCTCTGTGAGGAACAAGGGCCTCCTCCCTGGTCCCACATCTTACTCTGGTGCCTGGACCTGAGCTCGGGAGGGCACTCACAGCCAGGCCAGGCCCATGGGCCCCCGGGGGGCCCGGACCCTGGGGGTTGGCCGTTGGGACACTCTGCGTCCGGGGAGGTATGACCTGGATTACGCCCCTTGTGTCCCCAACACGCGCCAAAGGACAGAGCGGCCTTGAGGGAGAAGCTCGCGATAGCAAAGACATAGGTCAGAAGTAGCGAATGCCCAAGACGCCCTATCAAGCGCATACGCGCAACTCTCTCCTTGGGCCGATCTCAGGATTCCTCCTGGTTGGCAGGTTACCAGGTGGGAAGGGAAAGCCACTCGCAGCAGCCGAACGCTGACACCGACGACCGCAGCTCCGTGGGACCCAGCCGGAGCGTTTCCGGAGACGAGCACTTTTCTCGAGATACGTTGGAGGAAACCTGTGCCCTCTCTCTCTCCTAGTGGACGGGCCTGAACCAGTGGGGTAGTTAAGTCCCACCTTTTTGAAACGTTTCAAGAAGTGTTCTAACTGCGGTCAATCCAGCCTCCTCTTAGTTCGTATTTTCAAATGCTTGCTATTTCTGCCCCAACAGCAAAAAGTAAATGTGACATGTGAGCTGCCAGAGTGACTGTTTTTGGTTTTTTTAATTAAAAAAATTGTTTTAATGTTTATTTATTTTTGAGAGAGAGAGAGAATGAGCAGGGGAGGAGCAGGGAGGGAGACACAGAATCGGAAGCAGGCTCCAGGCTCTGAGCTGTCAGCACGGATCCTGACGTGGGGCTCGAACCCACGGACCGCGAGATCCTGACCTGAGCCGAAGTCGGACGCTTAACCGACTGAGCCCCCCAGGCGCCCCAGGAGTGACTGTTTTTAAGTATATCCTTCCCCTTCCTCTAAATTCATGAGACAATCCAGGGGCGCCTGGGGGGCTCGGTCAGTTAAGGGTCCGGCTTCAGCTGGGGTCATCAGGCTCTGTGCTGACAGCCCGGAGCCCGGAGCCTGCTTCGGATTCTGTGTCTCCCCCCTCTCTCTGCGCCTCTCCTCCTCGTGCTCCCACTCTCGAAAATAAATAAATAAAAAATTTAAAAAAGAATATAATGCTCTGTTTTCTGGCTCTTGTAAAATATTATAAAATAGATACACTAATTACATTAGACTTTAATCTTTATTAAATGTAAGCTTGACTGTCTTTAGTAATCTGTCGTACAGGATGCATTCTTTTCTTTAATTCTCGGTAGATTCTGTAATATTCCTGGAAATGTTTGTTAGCGTTCACATCGTAAAATGAAGTCACTTTTTGGCTGACACGTTTGACGAGTAGGATTATATGCATAGTTTTTCCATAAATTGAATGAACTAAGTTTGCAGCTCTAAGGGTTCGACAAAAATTGAAGAAGGAGTCAAAGCCGTTTAACTTTTAAGACACTTTATTGGAAAAGGTATACAGGGGAGTAACGACACCGTCATGTCCCCCAGCCCTGTGTGAACCCGTGTCCCCCATGTCCCAGGTGGCCGAGGAGCAGAGCCTTTGCACACCCACGCGGCCTCGACTGGCAGCGCGAGTCCCACCTAATTTTAGTCTTCGGTTTTCAAGGTATTTTCCTTTCGGCTCCTCTAACTCGTTGGCAGTTACGTACAACCAGTTTGTCAATGGCCGTGTTTTTAAAACGCCCCCCGGGGTTTTGAATCAGTTGCTTTTACTGTAACAACACGGGGATTTCACCGTGAGCCTTAGCCCCCCCGGTGCCCTTGGCCGGGAGGCTCCCTGTGTGCGCTGGGGCCGGGCCGAGTGCCTCTGGCTGACCCAGGTGAACTGTGGGGAGAGGCCAAGGCTGCGGTCGAACCACACAACCACACAACCCCACTAAAGTCTCCTGGGGCCACTGCGAACATTGAGTCAGCATCAATGGAGTGAGAAATGAACGTTTCCGAAGGAGATGGGCAGGAGCAACGACTGGGGGACAGGAATCCGGCCTGCCACACCTTTCTCGCAGACACGCAGACTCTCCTGGGCCCATAAAAGATCCTTGGGAAAGCCGGGTGATTTCCAGCGCTCAGCTTCCCCCCCCCCCCCCCCCACCAAAACGGAGCGAATTGGATTGAACTGTCAGCTGTAAATCATGACACCGTTAACCGTTGGCAGGAGATCACCTCGCGATTTTCGCAGGCGGCGCGGAAGGGGCTCAGACACCCCCACGGCCACAGCAAAATTTCCCATCTACTATTTGTCGGAACACAGCTCGCAGCCCTGACGGCTACAGAAATGGGAAACGAGAACAGAATCGTGTCAGTTCAGTAATGAGTCAGTCATTCCCGGACCCGCGAAGTCGTGGGCAAAGAAAGCCCCACGCTTTTCTTTACGAGGTGCGACTCCAACAAAGTTGTTCTTTTCGTGGCCAATAATTATTATTCCAAGTTTATAATATATGTGTATTTTTTAAGCAGTTGTGAGCTGATCATTATGCAAAATAACTCCAGAGGAATTTTTCCAACACTGAGAGGCTTGCGGGAAGTAAAACAAATTTTAAAATTTCGACGTATAGATACAACGTATAGGAACACGTAGAGTGATCAGTAAGACTTTGAGATGTAAAAGTATTAACTCGGGGTAAGTATCTGCCGAAGAATTTAAATGGGAATACGAGCTCTGGGGGTAACAGAAAGATCAAGTATCTAAATGCCAAAAAAGAGATTGATCAGGTTCCGTTTTTTAATGGATCATGTTGGATCCAATCAATGTATTTATTTTCCATCTGGTTACATTTTAAAAAGTGATAGGACACTTTTGTTTTAAGTGTCAGTATTTACCACATGCCAGGAACTGTATTCTTTGTAACTATTTAAACTTACCAGATAGGCTAGGTGTCAGCTTAGTGTGTGAGGGGGATAGAAATCCTGAGTTATTTCAGGGGGTAGGTGAACAGAGCTGGAGACGATGTTGCCATACGCACCAGTGAGCCTCACACAGAGACTGAGACACCAACCGCACAGGCGCACCTGTCAGGGGGTGGCCGTGCCGCTCAGGTTCAAAGCCCGGCTGTGCCTCTTACTGGCCGTGCGGTCCCTCCGCCTCAGTGTCCCCATCGGTAGCACCAGGGGAGCCCTCCGAGGATTGAACGAACGACGGCGCCTGCGTGATGCTGAGAACGGGGTTGGGCCAGAAGAAGCACAGAACGCCAGTGGTTATTTAACCGTGATGGAAATCCTTTCTGGGATTTTGGGGGGTGCGCGACCCCATGGGACGGTGGAAAGCTCTTCCCGTCTCGGGGCCACATGCTCAGTTCTGCTTTTGCAAGAAACACAGAACAAGACGCTTCCCTTTGCGCCGGTGGGAGCCCAACCAGAGGCCTGAAGCAGCACCCCCACCCCCGATCGACGGGCACCCTCCTCTGCTGTGACCACACGGCCTCTAGATGTGTCTCAATTCTGGTTGCTTCCTCCGAGTGGGGCTGTGGGGAAACACGGTTTTGAAACAGAGGACTTCGGGTGAGTCTGGGCCACCCCTCCCAGAGTAACCACGAGTGTGCCAGGCCCTGCAGCAAGGACGAGGCATGTGTCCCCTCGCTCCTGACCATGGCTGGCCTGTGGGTCCCGGTGAGGACACCGTGGGAACGCAGCAGGGGTGCAGGACGCGAGACCAATCCCAGAGCTGTGGCACTTCACCCCCTGCCCCTTTGGAGAAACGAGGCCATCTAGCCTCCGCGAGCTGCCGTTCATGGCACGGAAACCCAGCACTACGTAAACGCTAGGCGTTCTTCTTGGGTTCCTCAGGGTTCCTCGCGTGGAACTCTCCAGAGCGGAGGTGATGTTCTAGATGTGGGCCGGCCAAGGAGACCTCGGCGTCCTGGGGCCCCCTCCGGCACGAAACGCTAGATGTCCACAGCCTACTTCTGGGCTAGCTTCTCAGCCGTAGGCTCAGGGTGTCCTCAAGTGAGGAAGGGGGGCAGGACAGCCGGCACCGAGGTGGGGAGAGGGCAGGGACCGTCCCGAGGAGTCAGGCCACACTAGGGCGAGTCTTCACCCCCATAAGCAGCAGGACGCAGGAAAAGTTGGACCAGCAGGGATATGGTCCAGCAGACTTCAGAGAGCCCGGAGAGTGGCCTGGAGGGGTGCGGAGAGGGGGCAGGAGTGGACTGCATCAGGTGGGGCCGGAGGCGACCGGTAGACGAGCCAAGATGACGGGGAGGTGGCATCACGATGGTGCCGATGGGCTGGGGGTGGCGGAGAGGGAACTTCGGGTAAAAGACACTTGATGATCCCCCTGCCAGTTCAGAACAGGCCCCAGTGTCCCCCTCCTGCCCTTCCAGAGCCCCTGATCCGGTGGGTCTGTGGTGGTCTCGCCTTGGGACTTTAATATCCTTCACCCTGATCACCGAGGTGAGTGCCCTTTTCACACCGCTACTGGCCTTCTGCCCTTCTCTTTTTGAAGCGTCTGAGTGTTTTGCCAATTTTCTACTGGGTTGTGTTTCTTTAGAAATTGTTTAACTCCCTTATGGCTTCTGGGTCTTTGGCTGGTTGATGGCCATATGTGGCTCGAAGTCTCCTCCCACTCTCTGGGCTTTTCCACACTTTATGATGCCCTTCTCGGACTTTTTATTACGGAAATTCTCAAATATGTGCAAACATTGAAGAGTGTAGTGACCCCCTACGCCCATTGCTTGCCTTCCTCCATCTCTAGTCCCTACTGGGTAACTTGGAAGCAAAGTCCAGCAGTGGCCCCTTCATGCTGGGGAGTGCTTCAATTTAATGCTCTAGAAAACCAGCACTCCTGGTTTTTTTGGTTTTTTGTTTTGTTTTTACTGACATAATCAAAAACCATCATCCCAGCTCAAAATGCTAATAATTATCCCTCGATATCACCAAACAGCCTATCAGAATTCAAATCTCCCTAACAGTCTCATGGTTTATTCCCAGTAAAAAAAAAAAAAAAAAAAAAAAAAATCCAAAAAGAGGGCTCACTTAAAATGCCTTTTGATGAGCAGTTCTTTTTTTTTTTTTTAATTTTTGAAAAGTTTAAAATTTATTTTTGAGACAGACAGAGAGAGACAGAGCACAAACGGGGGAGGGGCAGAGAGAGAGAGAGAGACACAGAATCCGAAGCCGGCTCCAGGATCTGAGCCGTCAGCCCAGAGCCTGATGTGGGGCTCGAACTCACAGGTCATGAGATCATGACCTGAGTGTAAGTCAGACGCTCAACTGACTGAGCCACCCAGGCGCCCTTTGTTTTAAATTAACCTTTTGACTTTGAGATAATTGCGGATTTACACGTAGTCCTAAGAAACAGGATGGAGAGATCCCACTGCCCTTTCTAGTTTCCCCAATGGTAGTATCTTGCAAAACCATAGTCCAATATTACAACCGGGTATTAGCATCCATAGGAATCAAGACACACAGCTTCTCTACCACCGTGAGAACCCTCCTGCTGTCTTTGCCAGCGACAGCCTCGTCATCCTTCTCTCCACCCCTTCTCTGTCCCTCCAGACCACTAGTCTCCTCTCCATCCCCATAGTTTTGTCCTTTCAAGCATGGTGTATAAATGGAATCGCGTAATACGCAACTTTCTTCCACTCTGCATTTTGCTCTTCAGGTTCACCCGAGTGGCTGTATGTGTCAATCGTTTGTTCCCTTCGACTGGTGAGGAACGTTCCATGTGCGGATGGGCCACAGTTTGTTTGCTCACCAATTAATGACATTTGGGTTGTTTCCAAGTTCTGGTTACGCAAATAAAGCCGCTATAAATATTCACGTGCGGGCTTACGTGTAAACACGAGGTGCCTTTTTTCTGGGACAAATACCCAGGAGCCCAATTGCTGGGCCGTGTGGCGGTTGCATGTTTTGTGTTTTGAGAAGCCGCCAAACTCCTTTCCCCTGGGGGCTGTACCGCTGGGCATTTGCACGGCAAGGCGGAGCCATCCAGTTTCTCCACCGCGTCCTCAGCTTGGTTGTTGTCACTATTTTTTATTTCAGCCACTGTGATGGGCGTACACGGCCGTCTTATTGTGGTCTGAAGGTGCACCACTCTGATGGTCCGCGGTGGTCCATTTGCCATCAGTATCTCCTCTTTGATGGGGTGTCTCTCCCTGTCTTTTGCCCATGCTCCAAATCGACTGGGTTTTGTTTCGTTAAAAAAAATTTGTTTTTTGAAGTTTATTCAGTTTTGAGAGAGAGAGAGAGAGAGAGAGAGACAGATTATGAGCAGGGGAGGGGCAGAGAGAAGAGGGAGAGACAGAATCCGAAGCGGGGCTCAAACTCACGAACCACAAGATCGTGACCAGAGCCGAAGTCGGACGCTTAACCGACTGAGCCACCCAGGTGCCCTGACGATTTGCTTTCTTTCCCGTTGAATTTTGAGAGTTTTGCATATAGTTTAGATTCCAGTCGTCCGTCAGGTACTCGGTGTGCAAATATTTTCTCCTGCTCGAAGCCGGTCCGGTCCTCTGACCTTTTTAAGGCAGCCTCTCCCTGAGCAAAACTTTTAACTCTGATGAAGTCCCGTAGGTTTCTCCCTTCATGGGTTGCGCTTTGGGGCCCACGTCTGAGAATTGTTTGCTCGGCCCCAGATCCCCCAAATTTTCTCTTTACGGTTTATGTTGACGTCGCAACCTGTCATCCGTTTTGAGTTCATTTCTCCGTGTCTGCGTGTTGGTGGCATGTCGGCTGCCTTTCCTTTTTAGACAGAGGAACGTGTCCGAGAGCAAAAGGAGTGTCTCCTGGATGTATAGAGGCTGCAGCCGCTGCTACACTCCTGGCACTTATGTTCCCGTAAGTGACGCCCTCTGCAGCACAGGGGGGTCAGCGCCCCCCCCCCCCCCCCGTTGCTTGCATGCTCAGGATTTTTAGCCTCTGTTGGGTGCGCAAGAGGACCAAGTGATTTATGTATTCAAACTAAGTGGTTTCCATCGAACGTTGGGTTCAGTGTGTAGAAATTGCTTAGACGCGTATTTTGTTCCTACTACGGTACGAGTATTTGTTGGCTCACAACCGCACTCTTGAGTTTTTAATTCAGGAAACAACCAACAGTTTCACTCAAAGGATCTGGAAGGGGTCACACGAAGAGCGCTGCCTCAGTGTTTCCCAAAGTGCGCTCCACGGAACCTGGCGGTACCCTGTGATCAGAGTTGTGTGGCCGCGTAGATGTGGGACTGCCTCCTGTCTGTTCCCCTCCTTCCTCTTCGTAGAATCATGATTCTTAACGCTTCGTTAAAGGTTTTGAGAAGGTCTGTGATCGCTAAGTCTGTTTAGTGTTAACCCAGTGCTTCCCATTTATTTGACCTCTTGGCCTTGCTTTTATCAAGTGCAGAACATGTTTCTGGAACTGATTTATTCCAGCGTCTACATTTTAGACTTGTGGAAACTAAGGGCCCCAATGTTGAGGGCTTTGTGGGTCCCACGGGTGCAGGAGTGCACCGCGTGTTCCCGCCTAAGCACTCCGCCTCTCCTGCAGCTCCTGCTGGGGCGGGTGGGTGCACCCCGCGCGCAGGCCCACCAGCGTCCCTGTCCCAGGCCGTGACGATAGCCCTGCAGTCTTAGCGCAGCACGGGGACCCCCCAAATACCGAGCAGCGGATCGCACAGGGAGAAAGACGGGGCACCAGAAGACCCCTGAACCGGCCCCATGTGGCCAGCACCCCTGTATTGGATGAAAACAGGGAGAAGCAGAGCAGCGGCTGGGGGGGGGGGGGGGAGACGACTCGAGAGACATTTTGCAGCAAGAGTTGGGGACCCAATTAAATGGGGTCATATGTGCGTCCACTGGCTGCAAGAGACGAAGGCAGCGGGGGCCCGGCTTTTTCTGCTGGAGGATGAACCCTCCGGCCGCGCTGGGGAACACGGGGAAAGAGCCGGCGGGGAGGGAAGACGGGGGACAGGAGATGCGCCGGGCTTGGCGTTGCAGGCCCCGAGCTCGAGGGGGCAAGCGTCGCCGGGAGGCGCGGGAGGAGGGGGCGTCTGGGAGCCGCGGGGAGCGAGGGCCCCGGGCGGGAGACGGCGCCCCCTCGCCAGCAGGGGGCGCGCGCGCGCGCGGTCCCCGCCGAGAGGCGACACGGCGAGGCGCTGGGGACACCCGGGGTGGCCTGACCTTCCGCACAGGAGCCCTTGCTCCGAAGTTACCCGAGGCGGGCGGGCGTGCGCTCCCGGGAGCGGGCGCCGGGCGCGCGGACTGCGCCTTCCGGGCGTTTCTGGGGCCCAGACCGGACAGCACAGAGCCCCGTAGGGAGGCCCCGGATTCGGCGATTTCGGGCAGAAAATAGCGGGGGGGGGGGGGGAGGGGTGGGAAGAGGCAGGCCCGGAGCGGGCCCGTGGGAGTTGCGGGCTCACCTACGGCGGGGCCGTCACGCTCCTGGTTATCGTTCTCAATCTTATTTATCGTGCGATGCGCCGGGGGCGGGAAATGTATACAAAACGCAAGTGTGCGGCTTGAGACTCGCGACTGAGCGCGGAACCGCCGGAAGGAGCATCCCGCGCCCCTCCCCGGCCCCCCCACCCCCACCCGCAGAGCCCCGCGCTTCGGCTCCCGGCCACCACCTTCTGGCTTCCCTTCGGCCTGTCACGACGTAATTATGCACCCGATTCTGTCACTTGCAGAGATGTGACCCTGCGGTGCTGGTCGCCCGTCGGGGGTGGGGTCCACCCACATCCAAGCGTCTCCTCCTCGCTGCGCTCCTCCATCACCCGCTCCCGGCGGGCTGGCGGCTGTTGGGGTGGCACCTGTGCGTCTCCGCCCGCCACCCCCACCCCTCCCCGCGCTTCGCAGACACACTTGCCAGCTGCTCGGCGACCCGGGGCCGTGGGTCAGCCTCTCCGGGCACCGCCAAGCACCTTTCTCCCAAGTACTGATTCACACCCGGACGATTAACAGTCTGGAGAAAACGAAGCTGTGCATCAAGGAGCCTGGCGAGGGGTGACGTTACAGGTTCTGACCCGCCAGGGGCTGTGTCACACACCGAGTTACGGATTGGGGACCACACGCAGATGGAAATGGGGAGCCAGTGAAGGGTGTTGAGCACGGGAGGCACAAAGTCAGATGTGTGATCACACGAATGACGACTGTGGCTGGAGAGCCAGCGCTTTCCACGTGGTCCAGGCCACCTTGAGGGCTGGGGGTGCTCAGCAGAGGACGGGAGAGGGATCCACGGGCAACCGGGAGGCTGATGCCACGGCACGGACCCCGCTTCTGTCAATGATTTGGTGAAGATCGATGTCCTTTTCAGTTTCTCTCTGAAGGAAATCAAGGTTTTCTGGCGCTTATTTAGGGATGTGCTTGAGGATTGCAAAGAACTAGCAACCCCCCCCCAAAACCTATTTAGGATGCTACGCCCCTTGCGGGCAGGACTCTTGGTAGATTTTGCACCACCCTGGTCAGGAAGAACACTCCGTTCCTTGCACCCAATATGCAGATGACACGTTTACAGGACGAAGTATGTTAAAACGACGAGCAAAACTGGATTGTGTTTCACCTTCAGACTTGGCGTCACCCACCAACTAGGAGAGAAGGGAGAGGGCTCCCGCACGGCTTCGCTGGAAAAGCCCCGAAAACGGCTGGACCCAGGGGTTCAGAAGGATGGGCGAGGATGTGGGGAGGAGGGAGAACCTTCCTAAGAACACGGGAGGTGAGTGCAGACGCCCGCAGCAGCACGATGGGGAGGAAAGGCCCCGCGAGAACAATCTGGGGAGGCGCCTGAGCGCTGGAAGGGGCCGTGGGGGTTGGTGTCCCGGTTGCTGGCGCCTAACGTCTCCTGAAAACTTACTGTTCACGGCTGGGTACGTGCATTATCTGGGTTCCCGGCCGGGAGGTGGCGGTGTGGTCGTGTGCGAGGGCCAGCAGGCGTTCAAGTTCAAGCTCCGGGCTGGGAGCTAGCTTCCCGACATTCATGTTTCCGTAATAACTTAAAAAAAAAAAAAAGCCAGGCTGGGGCGCCGGGGCGCCGGGGCGCCCGGACTCCAACAGCCCGGCCGCACTGTGCCCCCGTTCCCCCCGGCCGAGGCAGGGGGCCCGGGGTGAGGGGGGGGGTAAGGGCCGTGCGCCCCCCACCCAGCCCCCGTCTCCCGCCACCCGCGGGCAGCCAGAATGCGCTCCCCCACGCGCGCGGGGGCGGCGGGGACAAGGGGGTGTTCTCTTTCTCCCGGCCTCAGGGGCGGTGCCAGGCTGGCCCGCCCCGCCCACTCGGCGACCACGTCGCTGCTCTGAGTGGCTGCGAGGGGTCCCCCGCCCCACGTCCGCCCCCGCGGCGGGGGCCCCAGCGCCCCACGGGCCCGCGCAGCCCCCGCCCCCGCCCCCGCTTGCCCGCGCGTCCCGTTCCCGCGCGCCCCCCCCCCCCCCCGCCAGGCTCCCGGCCACCAGCGCGCCGACCCCGCCCCTCCTCCTGCCTGCACCCTCCTCCTCCCTCGTCCTCGCCCCTCCCTCCTCCACCTCCTCCCCTCTCTCCTACGTCCCTCCCTCCCCCCCCGTTCCTCCCCCTCCCTTTCGCCCCTCCCTCTCCTTCCCGCCTCCCCCCTCTTTCGCCCCTCCCCCTCTCCATCGCCCCTCCCCGTCCCTCCCCTCCCTCGCCCCCTCCCCCTCTCCTCCCTCGCCCCTCCCTCCCCCTCTCTCGCCCCTCCCTCTCCCTCTCCCCCCTCCCTCCTCCCCTCCCTCTCTCTGTCGCCCCTCCCTCCTTCCCCCCCACCCCTGCCCCCCCGCCCGCCGCCTCCGCCCGCCGCCCCGGCCGCGTCGGGTAAACCTGTTTGGCGAGGCGGCCGCGCCGGGGCGGATCGTGCGGCCGGCGGCTCCCTCGCGGCTCGCGGCGTCGGGGCCCGTGGCGCGCGCGCGGCCGCCCCTCGGCCCCGGAGCCCCTCGGCGGCGCCACCATGTACTCGGGAGCCGGCCCCGGTGAGTCCTGGCGCGGGGGGCGCCGGCCCGGCCGCTTGCGCTCGTGCCCGCGGCGGCGGTTGGCGGGCTGGCGGGGGGCGCGGGCCGGGGCGGCGGGCGGGGGGCGGGGGCGCGGGCCGGGGGTCCAGGGCGAGGCGGGGGGGGGGGGGCGCGGGCGGCCGGGAGACGGCGGCCGGGGGAGGGGGTGGCGGCGGCGGCGGCGGGGCCGGGCCGCCGGCCGTTGGCTCGGCCTCCTCGGGCCCCCGGTCGTCGGGGCGCCCCGCGCGGCCTGGGCCCCTTCCAGCGCCCCCGCCGCCCCCCGCGGGTGGAGCCGGAGGCCGGGGCCCGCGTGTAGGCCCGAGGCCCGCGCCCCGCGCCCGCCTCGCCCGCCGCCCCGGCGCGGGTCCCCGCTGCGCCCCGCGGGGCCGGGCCCTGAGCGCCGGCGGGGGGTTCGGGCCCGGGGGCGGCGCCGAGCTCGGGGCATGCGGACGGCGGGGGGCCGGGGCCGCGCGGGCCCCCCGGCGCCAGGGCGAGCCCGGCGGGCCTGGAGCGCACTCGGTTTCGTTTTTCTCTTTGCCAGCACTTGTGCGGCCCCTGCTCCGGGGGAAAGTCTGGAAACGCTGAATTTGGGCCAATCCCCGGTGGCAGTTTTAGGGCCGCGGGCCGGGAGGGTGCAGGGCGGCCCCTCGAGACCCTGAAGCTGCGTGCGGCTGGTTCTCATTCCAGACACGCCGGCTCCTTATTCAAGCGCTAATTGCCTCTTACAATTTACTAGAAGACGGCGAGGAGAGGCGTTGACTCCCTTAGCACCCCTGTGCACCGGTCCGCGCTCTTTCTTTGGAAAAGCTCTACAAAACTTGAAGGAGTAACCCGTTGCCCCCTTGTTTTAAGCGCACAGCGGAGGGGCCGCGGAGTCGCTGGGCCAAGAGAGCGGTCAAGTGTTGCAAAGCCGTTTTCTTCTCCCCAGGCACGTGGCTCCCAAATTTCCCGGCTGGCCCTGCCCCTTGCACAGGGCATCGCCTGTGCGCTTTGTCCGCCAGGCTCCGGCAGGCTGCAGGCCGGCCCCGGTGCTAGGTGCGCTCCGCTCCCGGCCCCCCCACCGCCGCGTGCTGGCGGGGGCCCCGGCCCCACCTGCTCGGGGTCAGGGGTCTGGAAGCCCCTCTTGAGCTGCTCAGTTCCCTCGACGCCGTCCCTGGCTGCTGGGGCTGTTCACCAACGGCCCTGTGCCTCGTGAATCCTGACGGTCTTCTTTCTGGTGTCACTTAATTGGAAAGCTTTTCCGAGACTGAGCCCTACCAACTTTTAAGCCCTTCCAGCCTCTCAGCAATTTGATTGAAGAATGGTTTTAATCCTACACCTGGGAGGTTCCTCAGGCCTGCCAGGGTGGACCCTGTTGGCACACTCCTGGGGGCAGATTTGACTTCTTGACACCCTGGGCGGGCAGGCTCCCCTCCCCTCCCCCCCCCCCCCCCCATGAAAGGGCAGGGTAGCCTCTCAGCTGGCTGAGTGAGGGTCCCCCCGGAATGCCCCTAAAGGAACCCAGCAAGGGGCAGTCACTACACCGTAGAATTTTTCAGATTTTCAGTTTGCAAGTTGAAGGCCCGGAAAAAGTAAAGAACCTTGAGGAAGGTGAAGCTTTTGTGCTGCGTCTCGCGCTAACTAACCCGTAGGATGGCTTGCTAAATTGGTGATGTTCACTGTGAAGGTGGACCGCAGAGGCTCGGATAGGTTAAGAACCCTGCCAAGGTCACATTGTCTGATTCCAAGCCTACTCTGGACACTCTCCTCAAAGAAGTGGCTTTCAGTCCTTTTGACCTTGACCCACAGTCAGAAGTACCTGTTACCTCTAGGCTGGACTGCTGTGCGCATGCGCTCAGGTATAATTGAACCCAGAGCTTCAGGGAGCGCTGCTCACCCTGAACCGTAGGCCCCGCACGGGGGGTATTTTCTCACCTCTGGTTTCCAAAGACCTGTCGTCCTCCGGGTCTCCAGGCTCATTTCTGGTCACTGACAGCTTCTGGAAGAATCTTGCTCTGCTGTGGGCCTCTGCACTGTGGCGTGCCGGGGAGAGGGCCCCGTGGTTCACAGATAAACCTGAAACTGGACGGCTTTGGTTGGAAAAACAAATAGGTCTGTCGGATGGTTGTTAGCTGATGGCAGGATGGGAACGAGCCCAAATTTCAGGCTGTGCGAGTGCACTGTAATTACAAGGCGGGGTGCACCTCTCGTATTCTACGCACAGAGGCTTTTAAGTTGGCTTAGAAGGAACTTCTCGAAGAGTTTCTTCAATGAAACTTCTTTGGATGTTATATTTCCTAATTTAGGATAATGAAAAGACAGTCAACCTGGATTGTAGAACAATGACACATAGGTTTGCTACTCTCGGTTTTACTGTACTGGGGAAGCAACTTAGTAATAAACGAATTCAAAAGGTAGAGTTCACAGTAGGTAAAAGTTATGCCCGTTATAAATGCTATTATGATATGGGAATTAATGTTTGGACTCTGAAGACAAGTTACTGCTTATCAGGTTTTTAGCTCTTCAGAAGAGTTAGTGGTTCAGGATGGTGGGTTCCCCAGTGACCCTGAACTTTG
The DNA here is from genome assembly GCF_027475565.1 of Acinonyx jubatus. NCBI lineage: Eukaryota > Metazoa > Chordata > Mammalia > Carnivora > Felidae > Acinonyx > Acinonyx jubatus. The sequence goes on from NC_069394.1 coordinate 3,226,467, forward strand.
GGAGATGATCTGGCTCGGTTTTTGTTTTTTGTTTTGTTTTGGGTTTGTTTTTTTTTTTTTTTTTTGGTCTGTGTGTTTGTGTTTAACAACTTAAAGATCTTAAAGTGTGTCTGAGGGAGCCCAGGGGATTGTTTCTTTTGCTTTTGTGGTGCCCCATCCCCTGTGTGTTTAACCCCTCTCAGCGTTGCAACAAAGTAACTATTGTGACACAGGAGTCTTATTTGAGAGCTGTCTAAAGGGATCCTGACTTTGGGAATAACTGGCTTTCGGGGTGGTTTCTAGCGCCATTGAACTGTTCCTGCACCCCGTTCCTGTGCTCCCCGGCCCAGTTGCCAGTGAAGGTATGCCCTGGTCTCCCGGCGATGGTGCACGTTGGCCATAGAGCAGATGGTCCCTCTCTGCCCCTCTAGAAACTCCTGCGGGCAGGGAGGCATGGACCTATGACAAGCCTTTTCTTTTTTTTTTTTTTTTTTTAAGTTTATTTATTTTGGAAGAGAGAGAGAACATGGGCAGGGGAGGGGCAGAGAGAGAGAGAGAGCTAGAGAGAGAGAATCCCAAGCAGACTCTTGCACCATCCACACAGAGCCTGACATGGGACTCAAACTTTCAGGCCATGAGATCACGACCTGAGCTGAAGTCGGACGCTTAATACGGAACGACCCAGGGGCCCTTCTGTTTCAAACCTTGAAGAAACGTTTACATAAGTGTGTAGGAAGGCAAAATATAAAAGCTTCGAGTCCTAAGACCTACCTGGTTTTGAGAAGCAGAATATTAGTTCTTGTCAACTTCTAGTTTCAGTGTCAGAACTTCAAACGATACCAGAATGGTTTATTCTTTGTAATGACTGTTACGATACTACTCTAGCGTGCTAGCCTGATAAAGTATGTTTTTGTTTCCTGAATTGTTACTGTGGGTGTTCAAAATGTAACACTTGATTTTTTTTAACAGTTTCTGTTGTGAAATAGTTTAAAGTACACAAAAGTAGAGTGAGTCGCACAGTACTCCCCCATTTTTCCATCACCAAGCCTCAACAATTATCAAGATTATCTGCCTTGGCCTCAGATGTGCCCCTCCCCCCCTTTTCTGCTGGAAATACTCTAACGCCCCTTCCAGACTTGGCCTTTCACCCCTGACACTTAAGTACCATGTCTAAGAAATAGGGACGTTTTAATCTCCGCGCCATTTTCACACTTAACGGTCCATAATCAGTTTCTCGTGTGTGCTTACAGTGGGTTGTTTGGAATCGTGGATTTTAATAAAGTTCACACATAAATTTGGTTTTATTTCTTTTGGGGCTCTTTAGTCTGGACTCTAAAGCTAGCACCCCTCCCCCTGCCCACCCCCCTGCTGTGGACTTGCTGGGACACTTAGTCTTTAAGATCGCTTTTCTTTAGAGTATGTATATGCACCCCCCCCCCCATTTTCTAAGAAGGACCCCATTGTCCAGGATACCTCCGTTTTGTTGAGGAAGGCCGGTTGGAGACCCAGTTGCTATGATTTTAATTACGACACATTTATCTTTAGTGTTTGTACGCAGACCCCTTTGCATCTGGAATTTTCCGTTGCAGAAGAATCTTGTTTGTTTGTGGTGCTCTGAGCAGAAGGGACATTTACGACATATAGAAAACACAGACGTACTTGTGACTCTGGCGTCACGGATGATGGAGACCGCTCTTCCCCAGGTGTGGGTGGGGCTCTGCGGGTGAGGTGGGGCTCTGCGGGTGAGGTGGGGACATGGGGCTCTCTCCTCAGTCACTTCCATCCGTGTCTGTTCCTGGCCATGTCTCTAGACTTGATGGCTCCACCCCGCACTTTGTGACCCGCTGGCACCCACGTCTCCCGAGCCCCAAGCGAGGTGCCCTGCCCGTGGGCACTCTAGACGGTTGAACTATCACTAAGCCGCACTATGATTTTTTCCCTGCTTTTTTCTCTCCAGCTTTAAAAACTGAAAGCCACTGATGGGTCTCAGGGTCTTTACTTTTCATGACCAAACAACTGTGCCTTTCTACTTTATCTTTCGATAGAGCTGTACCCTGGGTGACCAGACAGTTTATCGTCTACATTGGGAACTTTGGCAAGTGATGGGGGGGCTGGGGGTGGTTCTTCGTTATGTCCCTGAGACATAAGGCAGCAGCACTACCTGGGCAAATCGGGACGGATATCTCCCTGACTCCAAGCGGTTGTTACATCCCAGGCTTGTAGGTCTGTTCGAAAATAAAGGGCTCAAACGTTTCATTTTGTTTACTTATTTTTGAAGATTTTATTTTTAAGTAAACTCTTGCACCCAGCGTGGGGCCCAAACTCACAACCCCGAGAGCTGCCCGTGCCACCAACCGAGCCAGCCAGGCGCCCCGGGGCTTAAACATTTAAAAAAAATTTTTAACATTTGTTTATTTTTGAAGGAGAGAGAGACAGAGTGTGAGTGGAGGTTGCGGGGAGGGAGACACAGAATGCGAAGCGGGCTCCAGGCTCCGAGCTGTCAGCACAGAGCCCGACGCGGGGCTCGAACCCACGAACTGCGAGATCGTGACCTGAGCCCAAGCTCAACCAACTGAGCCACCCAGGCGCCTCCCCCCCCCCCCCCCCCCCCCCAGGGCTTAAACGTTTAAAACTTGTTGCGCCCTTCGGTGGCTTTGCTCTTACTAAATTAAATTCCTCATCAGGTCTGGAGGATGCGAGCGTGGTCTTTGAGAGATTGCCGCCGGTTTGTACCAACAGGGCTCCGCACCTCGCTCCCTCCGTTGCCGGCTGGAGGCAGGGGCTCCTTGAACTCGAAGCCCACCTTTCAGTCCTCGTCCTTTCCTCGAGGTCACAGCTCAAGCAGTGGACAGACAGGGAGTCACAGCATCACCGCGGGCTCTGTACGTGTCCTGGGCCTCGGTTTCCTCACCTGAAAGCAGGGAGTTGGGCCTGGCCGGCTTAGGTCCCCTCATGTCTACGTCCTGAGGTGCCTTTACTCCTCTGCTGACTTGGAATGGTGGCTGGGGCTGAGGAAGGCGCTGGTGATCCCTGGGAACCCCGTCTCCGACTGTGAGTGCCCAGGGGCCGCGTGCAGGTGGGAGGGAAGGTGGGGCAGCCCACTAGAGGCCCCATCTGCTCTGCTGGAGTGCCAAGTGCCGACTTGTTCTAGAAAGGTGACTCTGGCAGTGCTACGGGCATGCTAGGGGCCAGCGTGGGGCGGGGAGACTGTAGGTAGTGGTCTGGGCCTGAGACAGCAGGACCCTCCCCCCGCCCCCCAGGGGACGGCTGTGGGTGGAGTGACAGACAGGACCCCCGCGGGTCCCATCCACGCAGAAGCTGGGGCCCAGGTTTGGATCCTGTACTTAACTATAGCACCCCTCGCTGGCTTGGGGCCTCTGGCCAGGGATGTAATTTTTCTGAGCCTCAGTTTCCATACCTGGAAAATGGCGGTAACAGCCCTGACCTCAGGGTTGTTGAGGTGAGATGTGCTGGGTGGCGCTGGCCTGGGTCCTCACCCTCGAGGGGCCTGGCCCTGCCTGCCCCCAGGCGAGTTCGTGAAGCTTGAAGGAGCACCCGGCATGGGGCCCACCAGAGGAAGCAAGCCACAGACGGTGGTGGGGAGCCGGCCGTATCCTCGTCTCCGTGACCGCATTTGTTGAATGTGGCAGGTGGTGACGATGTTAACAAAAATAAGACGCGGTGGAGACTGGCAGGCTTGGGGGGCAGGATCACGTGTGGCATTTGGACATGTTGGGTCTGAGGCGGGCTCTGGAGAAGGGGCTGGAAGGCCACCGGGAGATGGAGGACGGGGCAGGGGGCCGAGTGGGAGCTGGGGCCCCGGGGGAGCGAGCCCACTTCCTTGGCCTAGCCAACGTCGTTAAGAACCTGTAGCCTTAAAACCAGCGGGTCTAAGAGTCTCCCGAAGACCCTGGAAGTTAAATTTTGCCAACGTCCCCGGTGATTGCCTTGTGCTGCGGGTGTGAGAGCCAGTGGTGAGGAGTGGGGGTGGGAGGGGAGTAGACGGTGCACCTGACATTCCCGCGGGAGAAGGGGGCGGGGGGTTGCCGGCCCTGGGGCCCCGTTCCTGGGAGGTGGGAGTGTGGTGCCCCAACATGGCTTTTTGACGAAACATGACACGTCAGGTTCCCTTTTCTGCTCGGCTCCCAGGTCTGGTTGGTGGCGGCCCCTCCTCCCTGCCCCCGGGTCAGGGTTCCCTGTTGCTGTGAACCTGTCACCTCCGGGTAGAACTGGGGCAGAGGACGGAAGGGCTGCCTCTGGGAGCTGCAGCGCCTTCCCCAGGAAAACGGGCCAACGACGTCGTCAAGAACCCGTAGCCTTAAAACCAGCCAGACTCTGGAATCAGGGTGGTTCCTCCCCTGAATCTCTGTCGCTGTAACTTAAGCCCATCTCTTCTAGTTATTTCTGGGTGCTTGGGCTCCGAGCTCTACTACCGTAGAAAGTGCATGCACACGAGAGCAGAATACTGACTGAAGTTCACGGGTCAGAGCCATTTGAGAGGCTTGTCATTGCTGAGTCAAGGGACACAATATGACCATTGGGCGTTTTTCTGGACAAGGTCTCGCTCCGTTGCTGGTAGGGAGCTTGAGCCCAGCAGGCCTGTGCCCGTGTTGGGGACTGAGTGGGTGGTGCTCCGTGAACTGGGTAGTGGGAGCCCCTGCGGGGGGATCTTGCTCACCACACTCCCAGGCCCCGCGGTCGGTCTTGCTGTGACCGAGCTTGTGCAGGACACAAAGGCGGCAGGGCATTTGACGGGACTGGGCAGGGGCCTCTGAATCCCACGGGCGGTGAGGGTCCCGTCCACACGCAGTGGGCACGACACAGCCCAGGCTCCAGGAGGGGTGACGCCCCGGGCTTCAGCGGCAACATTTGTTTGTTTGTGGAAACAAAGTAAATGGTGGGGAAATACCAGTAAACGGTGGGGAGAAGGCACAGGAGGGTGCAGAGGCCGGGTGCCAAGGTGCCTGCAGCCCCTGAGAGCTGTTGGGTGTCACCAGGGCATTGTGGTTCCACCCCCCCCCCCCCCCCCCCCCCCCGTGACATAAACCTGGTGCATAGGCTCCAGGTCGGGCTGACCTCACTTGAATCCTGGCTTCACGACTGGGCGTGAGCCTCTCTGAACTTCTGAACTTCGGTCTCCTCCTCACAGGGAGAATGAGCGGATCAGAGGAGATAATGCAGGCACGCCCTTCGCCACGGCGCTCGGCGGGCGGGAGGCACCTGCTGCCTGCTTCTGTTTCTGCCATGGGGAGCATCCTTATTCATTCTGCACAGGAGCCCTTTGGGGTGTGCACTCGGGCTCCCGGCCTGCCCCTCCTCCTTGTTGACCTCTGGGTCTTTGCAGGCAGTGAGGGATAAAAAAAAAACACTTAGAAACCCACGTCCCCAGTAAACAACCTCTGCCAGGTGCCTTGTGTGTAATGGCCGCCTTGTAAGGCTCGACACCAGGGACCTGAAGGCTTGGCCTCGGCGTTCAGAGCCACTGTTCCCGTGAGCATCCCTCAGAAGGGACCGGAAGCTAGTACACTGTCGCGATAGAACTCGCCCACGTAGGACTCACAGTAGTTGGGGACCCACCTTGCACGGTCACATGGCCAGGAGTGCTGTGACAGAGCACCAGGGTGTGTCCCCACACGATGAGCCGGTCCCAACCGGGTGGGACCGAGTCACAATTTTCTGCTTATAGTTTCTACCTGGTGACCCTAGAGTGGCCCTGCCGGTGACTTGGGGGGGGGGGCAGGGGGCGGCCACTGTGGGGGTGCTTTGTTCCTAATGGGTGCTGCCGCTTCGACAATTATGCACTTTGCTAAATGTCAAAGCACGTGGCTCCCTATGAGGACATCAGATCACACTTGGAAGGGGCCTTGCGCGTCTGAGACTCGTAATTACAACTTAACCTTGAGCTGTGGGCTGTGAAGGCTCTTGGGGACAAACAGCCTGGAACGTGTGTGATGGGAGGTAGACAATCAAAAGAAGACACACACCAGTCAGGAGGTTCCGAAGCATGTCTGGGGTACCTGCCAAAGACCAGGGGCCGGTGAGCAGGGTGGGGGGGAAGCAGGCGGCCCCGTTGTATGGACGGTGCAGGTGCCTGAGAAGGTGAGCTTGGGGCAAGAACCGGAAGAGGAGGGAGGGAGGCAGGTGCAGGTGGGTGGGGAAGTCAGGGTCGGGTGGGAGTCCGTGAAGGACTTTGTGCCCAGGAGGGGAGGAGGGGTCTGCTGGCCCTGTGGCTGCTGTGTGGGAAACAGATTGGAGGCGTGGCGGCCGGTCAGCGATTCCGCCCACAGGAGGTCGCCTACGGGGGCCAAGCCCGGGTCAGGTGGAAGATGGGAAGGAGTGGAAGCATGTGTGACGCCCCCAGAGATCCCTGGTTCGCCTGGAGGCCTCTCTGCCATCCCTGCCCCTTGTTCTGGTGCGGACCCCAGGCATGCTGTTTTACTGACAATTCTCCAGGAGCGGGCTCTGCAAGGTGAGGGTGTCTTTGCCTGCTACCCGCCGCCCCCCCCCCCCCCCCCGCCCAGTACTCCTCAGGGGGCCCCTAGTTACCGGTTTAGAGACAGCTTCTCTGCCCATCCGCCCAGTTACACACATGATGTAGATTCTAACAGGTGACCGAGTCAGGATCCAGGTGAGGCCCACATTGTGATCGGTTGATGTGTCCTCTCAGTACCTCTTAAAATGACAGCTTGATTGGGGGCGCCGGGGGGTTAAGCGTCCAACTTCAGCTCAGGTCATGATCTCGCGGTTCATGAGTTCTGGCCCCGAGCTGGGCTCCTTACTGATGGTGCGGAACCTGCTCGGGATGCCCTCTCTCTCTGCCTCTCCCTCGTTTGCATGGGCTCGTGCTCTCCCCACCCCGCTCAAAGTAAATGAATAAGCTTAAAAAAAAATGACAGCTTTATTGGCGTGTCGCTCGCGCACCGTGCAGTTTGCCATTCAAAGTAAGACTCAGTACGTTTACGGTTGTGCACGGCCGCTCCCACCATCTCTGGACACTTGTGCCTCCAGAGAAGCCCTGTGCCCATGTAGCTGTGACCCCCGCCTCCCCGGCCCCAAACAGCCGCGTCCCGCGTCCTCATCTGTAGCCTTCTCCCCGCCTCCTCCTTGCTGCTTCTTGGTGGAAGAAGCTGGTTTGTGTATGTGGGTTTCCCACGGTCTGGACCGGGCTGGTGACCTCTTGGCGTCATCCAGCACGTGCCTCTGTCCTGTGTGGATTTCCTGCAAATAGGTGGTCAGACCCAAAGGCTTGATCTGATGCGTGTTCTGCTTGCTAGGGTTCGAGGACTTTGGGGCCCTGACACTTCACCTCCGAGGCTCAGACTCCGAGAGGCCGGTCTGCTGCTATTCCTACCACTGTCGCCGTGGGGTGTCGATCACTAGGTTCCATGAATTCCTTAGGGTTTGTGAGACGCTGACGTTTGGCTTCTGCAATAAAAACTCCCCCCATCCCCTGTTTGGTTACGGGTATGTCTTGAAGGCAGAGGAACGTCAGGGACCAGCCTGAAGGCTGGACGACCGGTTGAGAAGAGAGAGAGGTCTGGGTAGTGTCCAGAGCTGTAGGACGCTTGGGCCTGGAGGCCGTGGATGCCGCGGGCACCGGAGGGCCCCCCCCCCCCCCGGGGGTGTTTGGCAGCTGTGTGACAGATAGGGTGGGAGTCTCCATCCACCTACGGTGGGGGGCAGGGCAGGGCAGAGGGTGTGGACGGTCGCCTGCCTGTGGGGCAGGAAGCACTGATGACTGTGGTGAGGCAGGAGCAGCAGGGGTAACTTTTCTGTTTTATTGACGGGCTCCATTTAAGGCAATTCTAGGAAATCCAGGAGAAAAAAATCCATAGCATTCCCTTTGCACGTTTATGGCACCCGGCACGTTTTGCCTGGAGGTCTGTCTGTCTCCTTCATCGCCGGTAAACTGTTTGCTCACTGCCCTGAATCATTTTGGTCTGCTTCCAGCGTCCACAGTGCTGTTTCTTTTTTTACTAAGCGTTTGTTGCATTTAATTGCTTCTTGTTTTAATCTACTGACTTGAAGCTTGTGTCCGCTTTTGAAAAGCCACACCCCCCAGCCAGCCCCCCCCCCCCCCGTGCTTTTTCGGGTGGTGGCGCTCCCGTGCCCCCATGGTTCTGTGGTTCTCCGTGGCCGTGGCCTCTCGCGCCTCTGTTTGGAGTGGAGTGTGGCACCGTCCATCAGGGATGACGGATGTTGAGCAGCTGGAGGGAAGAGGACCGTGGGGGCCACTTAGGAAGTGATTTACTTACGTAGGTAATGGACGCACACGGGAAAAGTGAAATCATAACCCGTCACAGGGCGGACAGCGGGACGTCTTCTGTCCCCACCAACTCCCGGCTCCCCTCCTGCGGGTACGTCCGTTCTAGGTGCTGGTGGGTGCAGTGCGCGCCCCACGGGTTGGCCCCGCTGAGCCCGACTGTTGATCTTGCCGGTGGGGGTGGAGCGAGGGGGGCCGACTGCTTCCCTCTGTGCTTCCATCAGTCTTGTCCACAGCCGCGCTCTCGGGAGGTAGGCCTGGAGGTGGCCGGGTGCGGCCGCACGCCCAGCTCGAAGCTTCCCGGGTGTGGGAATCGGCCCCCTCCCCTCTGGGCGGTGGAGCCCCGAGTGCTCCCGAGCCGGTGAGCCGGTTTGCGGCTCTGTGATGAGGGGGTGACCCCCCCACCTGCCTTCCTGCGGGAGTCACATGCGTTAACCACGTCCGTGCTCCGAGCACCGGCCCGTTGGGAGTGCCGGAATGTGACCCGGGGCCGAGCAGGGAGCTCAGCCCGCGGGCCTTTCAGTCACGGAATATTCTAGAGGTGAATTAAGGACAGAATGTCTTGGGTGAAAATTCTCTGAAAGAGAAAAGGCTCTGACGTCAATGGAAAAGAAGGTAAGAAATTCGGTTGTAAAGCTGTGGGGGTTCCGTGTGGCCTTGTTGTTTTAGTTTATTTTTTGGTCTTCAGCAAAGCCCTAGGTTGACTTTTCGAGGGATTTAACTTTCATTCCCTCAGGGAATCCTCTCCCTCGGAAGAGCGTCGACCAGCTGCCTGGAGCGGTGTGCCCCCCCGCCCGTCGGAGGGGGCTGTCCCGGTGGGTTAGGTGGGTTATCGCTGCCGCCCCATCGGGGTGGCGAGGAAGGGGCGCTGTGGGCCAGGGTCGGGGGCGCCATCCGCCCAGGTCCAGCGAGGATGAAACACCAGTCACGGATTGCAGGACATACTCTGCTAAGCTTCCCGGTGGTAGCCACTGTCATTCCCACAAGCGGCTCTTTGAAGCGTGGTTTGTCATCTACTTCTGCGTGCTTTTAGTGAAATAACGTACTTTTAAGTGCGCATTGTGGAGTGAGGGCTGTGAAGGAATCTTGCCAAGTCTTGGGGGGGGGGGGATCATTCCCAGCCTGACGCTGTGTTGTTTCCCTCGTCCTAGACAACTCCCGCCTCCCTGGCTGCACTTCCCAGCGTCAGCGTGCACCCCTGGGGGCCCCACGGCCCTCCCCCCGCTGTCGATCCTGTTGGTGTGGGCTTTTCCAAGCGTGTCTGCCTCGTTAACAAAGGGAGAAGAAGATACTCGATTTTTCAAAGATAGGAAATTCTTTCAAAATGTCATAGCCTTTTTATAAATGGAGGTGAAATTCACTTAACAAGGGATTTTGTTTTTTATTTTTTTTCTTGGAAGATTTTATGTTTGTTTATATATAGAGAGAGAGAGACAGCGTGTGCGTAGGGGAGGGGCAGAGAGAGGGCGGGAGTGGGGGGGGGGGGAGAGAATCCCAAGCAGGCTCCACGCCCAGCTGGAAGCCATGCTGGTCTCCCTATTGCCACCGTGAGATCACGACCTGAGCCCCAATCAAGAGGGGGGACAGTTAACCGACTGAGCCCACCAGGCGCCCCGTCACAAGACATTGTAAAGCATACACTTGAGTGGCATTTAAGCACATTCACGGGGCAGTGTGCCCATTACGTCTCACAAGTTCCAAAACATTTTCATCGCCCCAAAAAGAGGCCCTTACCCGTCAGCCCTGCACCGTTGCCCCTACCCCTGCCAACACCATTCTGCGTTCCGTCTCAGCGAGTTGCCTAATCTGTATCTTTCGTGTAAATGGAATCCAACTCTACAGAACCTTTCACGCCCGCGGCTGTTTGGACCGAGCACGGTGTTTCCAAGGCTCATGCGGCCCATGTTGGCGCCGCCTCCCTCCTTAGGCTCAAGGGCTCTGTTGTATGGATGTCGCACCGTTTGTTTGTGTCCCGTCTCTTGGTGGACGTTGGGGCTGTTTCTGCCTTCCGACTGCTGTGAATACTGCTGCCAGGAACATCACGTACCAGGCGGTGTGTGGACATAATCCGTAGTCGCTGGGTTATACTCCCTAACTGAGGGGACGGTCACACTGGTTTCCGCGGGGGCCGCACCGTCCTACGTTCCCACCAACCCTGTTACCACTGCCTTTCAGAGAATGAAGTTCTCTACGTCATAAGCCATTTTGGCATCCCTCATTATTTACTAAAGTGCAAACAAATGCTAGGTTTAAGCACGTTTTGCCCAGATCTACTTAATACCCGTAAGATACATCCATTTATTCATGCCAGGATTTATTTTTAGTTATTATTATTTTTTAATGTTTATTTCTGAGAGAGAGAGAGAGAGAGAGAGAGAGCGCGCGAGCGTGAGTGGGGAAGGGGCAGAGAGAGAGCCTAACGTGGGGCTCGAACTCACGAACTGTGAGATCGTGACCTGGGCCGAAGTTGGACGCTTAACCGACTGAGCCACCCAGGCGCCCCAGACGTCTCTCGCACTTTGTGTCATCTGTGACAGTCCCTCAGTCTCTGTCTTTTGTGACCCTGATGTGGAGCCCTTTCCCGGTGGGTGCCTCGGTCCTTTCAACGCACCCCCATCATTTTTTTACTGTTTCCCTTCCAGACCTACAGGCTGGTCCAGGCTCACCAGTGCTGGGTTTTTTCTGCCGCAGCCCATTTCCTTTTAGCCGAGAGTGGCGTGAGGAGACCTGGGCCCGGGGTGTGTGTGCTTTGCTTGTTGGGGGGTCCTTGTGGTAGACACGGCTAGGCAAGCTATGTGTTTGTTCTCACACACACGTGCGTGCACGTCTATATTTATCCGTCCTTCTGTATTTATATATGAAAAACCGTGAGTTCCTGCTGATACTTCTGATTCTGGTCCAATACCACCAGGTTAATTCTGGCTTTCCTCTTTCCTCATTTATGACGTCTTGTGAGATAGTGAGAAGTCTGTGTCTCGTTCAGACCTACTACACGGAAAGCGGTGGCAAGACTGCTAACCGGCGTCCTTGGGAGAGACAGATGATGTACCAACTAGAGAACTGGTGTGTGTGCGCGCGCGTGTGGGCCTCGTTTTGTGGGTAGCCAGACAACACGCGGTCGGGACCTTGTGCTTCAGAGGGCCTCCCCGGTGCCTCTGTCCTCTGCTCCCTTCTCTCTGACACCCCCCGCCTGTGCACCCCGGCATCACTGTGGGAGGTCTCAGGTCCTCGCTTCTAGTTCTGGTGCCTGACGCATTCCGTTACGTGTCCGCGGAGGGTAGTAAGTAGTCCCGACTGGAAAATGACGTTGTTCTTAGTGCCGCGGGTGGAACTGAAGCAAACGCAGGAGGGCCGAGCCCCAGCTCCTGCGCGGACTTGCTCTAGGCGTTGCTCAAGTGCACGCTGGCCTCGCTACAGAGTGTGCACCAGAGCCCGGATGGCACTTGGAACAGCTGCTAGCGGAACGCCCCGTGACGCCGCTGGCTGCGTGTACATGGCGGGTGCGCGCATGGTTAGCGGCCCGGGCAGCTCAGCCCCGCAGCCTCTCCCCCCTCTGCATCCCTCCCCCTCTCCCCTGCAGCCTCTCCCCCCTCCCCCTCAGCCTCTTCCTTATCCCCCCAGCCCAGTCCCTCTTCCTCTCCCCTGCAGCCCTCCCCCGTGTCCCTCCCCCCTCCCTGTACCCCCTCCCCTGCATCTCTCCCCCCATAGCCCCTCCCCCTCAGCCTTCCCTCCCCTCCCCCATGCAGCCCCTCTCCCTCGCACCCCTCCCCGATGGGGGTCTCCTGCGGAACCCTGTGGCTGTGTAGACTCCCACTGTAGGCAGCATTGTCTCCTGGTCCTAGTGTTTAAAAAATTACTCTTCCCTTCACGGTGAAAAGAATACATCTCATTTCAAAGAATTTAGGAGATAGTGAAATAAAAAGAGAAAAGAGTCACCCCTAATAATCCTCAGGAGACATAGTTAATATGTATGAGTTTATTTCTAGATATTTTTTCCCTTTTTTCACCTTCTCAACCTTGTTTATTACCTTCATGACAGTGCACTTTCAGCATAACGGGGGGGGGGGGGGGGGGGGGCAGGTGACCTGCAAAGTAGGCAGGTCACCTCAGGGGCCAGGGGTGACCTTTACCTGCGGTGTCACCCGAGTTGCTGTTCCTTCCTCCTCAGTCCCCTGTGTGGAGATAGTCGGGTCACCCGCACACATAACCGATGTTTCACCTGTCCCCCCCCCCCCCCCCCCCCCCGTTCATGGGCGTTGATAAGCGCTGGGCATCCGGGGGGCGCAGGGCCCCGTCTACAACGTGCTTACCGTGGGAAGGCGGCCCCCACGGACCCGGGCCGTGACCGCGGGCAGCTGTGGCCCGACTCCCGGCTCCTGTGCCTCCGTGGCCTCATGCGATGGAGCTGGCGTGGACAGCCCTGACCGTCGTGAGGATTCGGTCGGTGGCTTTATGAACCGGCTGCCTGGCCCGCAGCGAGCGCCCCATCACCTGCTGGTGTCATTATCCTTGTTCCGTGCCCTCTTAACACACCCTCCTTCCCCTCAGAGGTATTTTCTGTCCCTGATGGAGTGTTGGGGGGCTTGGGGCCTGAGGGCAGGACCGCACAGCTCGTATGTAGCTGAGAATAGGTCATCACGATCTGTCTGGTGGAGGCAGGGTGTGTGTGTGGGGGGAATAATCTGCTTCATAAAACCACACAGGCACTGAGATACAAACAATGCCAAAACATGTCTTCCCTAAGGGATTAGTCCCAGACGCCCCCTTGCCCTAAGCTGACTTCATTCAAAGGGGGGGGCCTCCAGGACACCTGCTGGGCGCCCACAGTGTGGCCACCTGTACCCCAAGGCCGAGAGGAGAGAGGAAGGCAGTTTGCGGGGCTCTGCAGCTGCGTGCCCGGGTTCACCTCCTGGCCTCATCACGTTAGCTCCCGGTGCCTGTTTCCTCATCTGTGAAACAAGGGTGAAGATAATGACCGTACCCATTTTGTTATTGCAACTAATAATGGTTAATATAAAATTATTCCTAGAATTATCAGGGTAATTAACATTGTATATTTTATATGTAATGTGCAGGGATATTTAGTTATAGCAGAGACCTGTTGGTATACTTATTTGTCTTAATTATTGTCATGATTGTTAATTATGTAATGTTAATTATTCTAATAATTGTAATTAATAGTCCTTACCGTGAAAGTAAAGTGAGTTCCTACATGGAAAGCGCCTCCTGGTGCCTCGGATGTGCTCAATGCAAATTACTTATCATATCAGCGATTGTCTTAGTGGGTAGAAGAAATGTGGCACGCAGCTCCTTTGGGGAGTATGCCCTTCTCTGGGAATTTGAAAACTATGCTTCGAGGTAAGTTTGTGCTAGTGTGGCCTGTTGTCTGTGGTCAGTGAGGGCCGCTGTGGCGGTGGTGGGGGGCCTCGGGAGCCTTCTCTCCCGCCTGGATGATGGGGTGGAGAAACTGCGCGGATCTGGGTTGCAGGGTGCCCATGCGAGGTGTGGGGTGTCCCTCTGAGTCCTGCAGGACAGCAGCTCTCTCCACGGAATTTTCCGTCACGCTCCCGGAAGACACGTCTGCTGGCTGAGGCCCTTCAATTCTGAGACTCCCCATGAGAGACTACAAACCCATACAGACGAGTGTGGCACGTGTTTCTCGTAAAACACCCTTCTTTGAACGGGAACAGATTTTTCTGATTCTTCTAAGTGACTGTTTCCCGTACTTGGTCCGAGTTGTTTGCGTGAACGCTGTCAGAGTTGTTTTCTAAACAAAGCCCCAGAAGAAGCAAAGCAGGCACATTGGTGCTGTAACTCTATAGTGTGTCTTAATTGGAAACAGGCCTCGGTGTGGATGGGGTCTGTGGTGGGCGGAAGGGGCACATCTCTGCACGGAACACGGTAGAGTTGCAGGGAAACACCTGCAGGAGGCTTGTCTAGATTTTAAGAACAAACCAGAGAACCCAAACCCGCTGTGAGCCTGCGAGGACTTCATTTAACCAGTTTCCGTCCGTGTCCCCCAACACGCTGCAGTCCACAGAAACTACTTCCCACCTGATGTGGTATCTTTTTATTGTTCCCTGAAGTATCGGCTGTTGGTCTGGTAGTGGAGGGGTTCCCTTTTCATTTTGGGACGTTGGCTTTGAGCTGGCCGCTGCTCACGCGGTGTTTCAGTGTCGTGAAAGCCGTGCTAGCCAGTGTGACGCGAGAGCGGCCCCCTTGTGGGCCGGGGGACTGAGGGCGGGTGCAGACCGTGGGTGGACGCTGACCCCTGGTCGGCTGCCTCCGGGCATCGGGACCTGAATCCCGCGTGGGCCCCTGTCACCCTCCACTTTGTTTCCTTCTTGTTTGTTTTAAGAGTGGACCGTCGTAAATGCTTGCATTTGGCAAATCAGTGTTTTTAGCCTTAAGACCGCAAGTGCTATTTACAGCCTGACTGTGGGACTTAGGAGACAGTAGGGGAAGTGTGCAGAAGGTAGTGAGTAGGTGTGTGGCAGGGACCCACGTGGATGGCCGCAGGTGTGTGTGATGAAGACGGAAGGAGAATCATGAGGCTCCGGAAGTGACTTCTGCAGAGTGAGGACCGGGGCGGGGGATGGGGGGGGGGCAGTTCAGCTCAGGTGTTCTGTACCTGGGCGGTGCTTCAGGTGTGCTGACGTGGCCCTAGTCAGTACTGCCAGTGAGGAAACTAAGGCACAGCAGGCCGTGCTGGAGCTGCCTACAGGGTCCAGGACCTTGACCCCCATCGGCGGCATCTGGATATCGGGAGGACCTGGCACACACCAGTGGGCCCGCTCCCGTGGTTGAACGCCAGGACAGTAGCTCTTTGCTCTGCCACCATTATGCAAATGTAGAGGATCCTTTAAGAGAAATCTTTGTAGCAGCAGAGACGAAAGAGCAATCAGTTGAAAAGTTTTTTAGAATGCTCTTCTGAATTAATGAATGCTGACTTGGGTTCTGCTTTTGCTTTCTTTTTTTTTTTTTTATTAAAAAATAATTTTTTTAACGCTTACTTGTTTTTGAGAGAGACAGAGCACGAGCAGGGGCGGGGCAGAGAGAGAGGGAGACACGGAACCCGAAGCAGGCTCCAGGCCAGGAGCCATCATCACAGACCCCGACGCGGGGCTCGCACCCAAGAACCGTGAGATCATGACCTGAGCCGAAGTCGGACGCTTAGCCGACTGAGCCACCCCGGCGCCCCTGCTTTCTTTTTTTAAGCTGTGGGTCTGTGATGCCCTCTGGTATACTTTGTGACTCTGACCCTGCAGAACTCGACACTTGGGGGGATTTCCACTAACCACACCTTTGTTAATATCTGAGGCATTTTCTGAAGCTGCCCCTGCCGCTTACCGATGTCTGAGACCACTTCAGTCTTTTGTGAAGGATGATGACCAGGATTGGGTGATAGGGTGAAGGCCCAGCTGCTGGACCCGTAGGTCACTTTACATCAGAAGGAAATGCCTGCACGGAGGGTGGGCCCTGGTGAGCCCTGGTGGCTGGGGTGCCGCTGGCTCTCTGCCTCGTGTCGCTCACCGTGGTTTGTGCGCCGACCTTCACCTAGCCGGTATGATCATGGCGCATGCCCATGTCGAGATCACTTCCCTGGTGGGCTGGTGTCCTTGCTGTCCCTGTGCGCAGTTGGCACGTTAGTACAGGGGGACACGGGGGCCTAAATTCAGTGGCGGGTTGTTGTTTTAAGATTGAGCTAAAAAATAGAGGAGGAGGAGGGCAGACTGGCATTTCCAAGCCAGTCTGCAGATGCTCTCCTCTCCCCTCTTGGTAGGATCACCTCCGACTGAGCCCCCGAGGCTGGTGAGGGGCCGTCATCAGGCCCGTAATTCTCCAGAATAGTAGCTGGGCAAGAAAGCTGTTTGCTCAAATCTTTTCCCTGGTGAGAGTTTATGTATTTTGAAGCGAGTGATGTTTGCTGCCTTTGAGTTGAGCGCTTGATAAATAGTTGTTTAAACTGGAGTGGCTGAATGAACTCGGAACTGATTGGATGATTTGCCAAAACCTCCCCACCTCCAAAAGAGAAAACAAAAGTATTGGAAACGCGCACTGGCCTCTGTTCCTGGATTCCGAAAGTTCGCTGCTGGTACAGACTGTGTACTTGCCTCCCTCCCCGTTCTGGGTTGTTTCTGTTGGAGGAGAATGCTAAGTGGGTTAATCCAAAGACGTTTGTAAATTAACTTAATCCACTGAGGTCTACCGTGGATCATTGCACTGACTTTGGAACAAGCAGGGACTGTCTATTAATGATTAACTCTGTGTTTGTTCTGTTGACATTTTGTGTGTGTCCATTTCCTTTTTTTTGGTTGGCAGTTTCCTAGAGAGAGAGGACCATCTGGGGCCGTCTGTCCTTCTCACGTCCCGTGTCCGCGAGACGCGGCACTGCTGATGAGCACGTCTGAGCTGCACTGCCCAGAGCCCAGCTGCCTGGGGCGGGGCGGGGTGGGCCCTCCCAGCTAGCCCGCGGGGTTGCTAGACCACGAACCTCTGTGGGGCCCCGACAGTTGGAGTTTCCTGTGTGTCCCCAGTGGCCGCAGGTGGGGCCATTATTCCTGGAGAAGCCTGTGGCAGAGCCGCAGTGTTTTCAGAAGATAGTCTGGATGACAGTCCACACCCACAAAATGAGCAGTTCAGACAGTGGCTCTGACAGCTTTCTGCATCAGGACCTGTGTAACGTCTCAAATGATCAAGGACCCCAAAGACCCTTGTTTCCGTGGGTTTTATCTATTAATAATTACCGTGTTAGAAATTAGACCCAAGGAGCCTACAAAATAATGCATGCATAGTAAAGAGAGCATATGTTAATAGATGTCAATTAATAGATCGCACACGTTAGGAGATGTGTGTTCATAGATCGTTTTTTGTTTTTTTTTTAATGAAAGGTAACTTTTTAAAAAACAAACAAAAAAAATGTAGTGAGAAGAGTGATACTGTTTTACGCTTTTTGTAAATCGCCTTAAGGTTTGGCCTAATGCAAGCGGCTGCCTTCCACATTGAGTCTACGGGGATGTGTTGTTTTTGTTGAAGTGCAAGGAAGAAGTCTGGCCTCACACAGATAAACAGCTGAAAGCGGGGAGGAGTGTTTGTTTTGAGAGTGAGAGAGCACACTACAGAGCATGAGTAGGGGAGGGGTGGGGGGAGAGAGAGAATCCCAAGCAGGCTCCGTGCTCTGTGCTGAGCCACCGCGGAGCTCGATCTCAGGACCTCAGGACCTCAGGACCTCAGGACCTGAGATCATGATCCTGAGCTGAGATCAAGAGTCTGAACCACCAGGCGCCCAGGAGGAGTATTTAAGTAGCCTTTTCAGCGGTTGTGGCTGTTCCTCTTTGTTACCACCCCCAAACTCAGCCAATAGTAGTTTCTTGGAAGCTGGTGGCAGCGGGATCTGAAACCACATAGGTGCAGCGGAATCGGTACTTAGCTGGGTGTGATGTCACACGGCAGGTGTTGGACGCTATTGGCTCGCTGACTTGCGCGGGTTTTCCAAACATCGGCACATGTCACTGCCCACGGTCACACAGCGTATTCGTGGATGTCGCCACACGTCTTACCAGAAAGAAGTCTCTGTTAGGCTCGTGGGGGTGAGTACGCGTTTTCCACAGTTCGGATTTTGGCGGCAAAGCTTGCCTCGTATCCTTGCAGCAGATCCCGGCGGCTCTTCTGGAGTGGCAGGCCCACTAGGTTCAGGGCCGGGGACGCGTCTGTCCCCCACCCAAGGCCGTCCCCCCCCCCCCCCCCCCCGGGAAGAGGCCGCTCAGCTCGCGGCCTGACACTCACGCCAGTACTTTTCCTCTAGACGAGGAGACAGCCGCCGCGTTTCGGGAGACGCACACTTCCTGTTTCCTCACACAGATAGAAAAGGCTGAAGAGTCAGTGTTTCTTGAGATGAATCCTTCACGCGGGGCACTTGTGGGGAGCCCGGCCTCCCCGCCTCACGCGGGTCCAGTGCTGAGCCGCCGCCCAGCCGGGTATCGGCACCTGCAGTCTCACCGGCCGTTGACCCTTCCGTGTACACAGAGGGTAAATAATGTCTCGGTGTCGTGCCGAAAACACCTGTGACCTTGGGAAACGCCCTCAAAGGCTCCTGGGGACCCCTCTTCCCCCACCCAACCCCCCCAGGAATTCAGGGGACCCCTCTTTGAGAATTGCTGCATTAGGAGAATCCTAAGTCCTGTTCTCTCTGTGGAATGATGGCTGTGTGACTATCTGATGGCAGAGAGTGTTAGAGAGTCCACACTAATGAAAGTGCAGCGAGCCTTACGAGCGTGTTTTAATGAAACCGCCAAGGAGGGAGTCAGATTTGGAGTCTGGGTTCTCGCGTGTGTGGCCTGGCCGTGACCGCGTGAGGGGCTCGGGGGCTGTGCTTGCGTCCTCCGGGCGGGCCGGCTCCTTGGCGCGGGTGTGGGTGGGTAGGAAGAGGACTCCCCATCTTTGGTGTGGAAGGAAGTGGGGCCCAGCCTGCTGGCTCCGTGTTTCGGGTTGTCGGCAAGGGGTCTTGTGTTCTTTTTGGAAATAGGCAGCTTCACTGAGTGGCGTCTTCAGTTTGGTGAATTCTGTTTGTGCTTTTTGTGGAAGTGTTCGTAAAGGTCGTTCTGTTAAGAGAGCCTCTGTCTTCGCCAGCCGATACGGATGAGTTTTCGTCCTTGTTTTGGTACTTCTTGAGTTGGGGGGTTCGTCTGAGAGAGCCTGGCAGTCTGCAAGCGACCTGCATTCCTGGCTTGTGTCCGGAATGAGTTTAAGACACTTTTCTTGGGGCACGGGGAGTGACCCCCTTCCCCACCGCCTGTCCTGCTGGCTCCTTGTTGCCACTGGATTTAAACACAGAGTGTCTTACCCTCCCCCCCACCCCCCCAGGAACAGCCAGAAGCCCACTTGGGGATTCGTTGGTGGGTGTGCTCAGGTAAAGCGTGGTCTCTGTGGCTGCTGTTCAGGATGGTGTGTGTGCTTTCGTAGTAGCTTCTGACCTGCTCTAGAAAAAGATGAGTGAATGGTGTGACCCACATAGAGAAAAGTGTTCTAATTGATTCTTAACCAGCAGGCGTCCACCTCCGAGCGTTTGAAAACTTTCGAAGAGTGTGCTAACTGATGCGCTGCCTTGTCCCAGCCCTGGCCCGGGGACAGGGCAGAGACCTTGCCGTCTTGCCCGGACTGGTGCGGGGCCCTCCCCTCCCTGTTCCCTGTGCTCCTCACCTGTGTCTCTGCAGTCTGGCACCGTGCCTTCCTCCCTCAGTGTGTGGGAGCACCTGCCGTGGGCTGAGCCATGTGCAGGCTGCTGAGGTGATGCAGACCCAGGGGGCTCCTGCTCTCGGGGAGCTTATGACCTGGGGGAGCAGACAACTGGTGGACAGACACAGTGCGTCTGGTGCAGGGGGGCGTTGTTGGACAGCGGAGCTGGGGGACGGGGTGGGGGGGGGGCAACATCCGTGGGCCCGAGGGAGGGGTGTGGGACAGGCGCATGCTCAAACCCCGCCGTGGCCGGAACCGAGGCCAGAGGGCAGTGGGCAGGGGGCCACCGTGGCCTGCTGTGATCACACTGCCTGCTTGGCCGGTCGCAGAGGTTGCCAGCTATTTATAGAACACACTGTGAGCCCTGGAGCCTGGCATCACGACCCAGTGTGACCTCACCGGGCCCACGCCAGCCTCTCCCCCTTCTGCCCTCGTGCCCTTGAGGCGTCTGGTCCCTGGTCGTGGTTCTGGTCCTGCCCACCCATTTCCTGCTGATGGACGTTCCTTCCCTCCAGGGTCTGCTCAGAGTGGGCATCTCGGGAAGCCTTGCCAAATAGCTAAGTAAGAATGCCTTGGTCTTTTGTCCAGTCAGAGGCTTGTTTTGTTCCCCCCCCAGCAGCCTGATCCCACCTCCCCGATCCCTACACTGCTGTGGCCCACGGAGCGAAGCCAGCAGTGGCTCGGGTCCCTGGGAGACAATGTTAGCAGGTCCCACCCCGGTGGGTGTGCAGCGAGGGGCGCCAGTGCGAAGGAGGGGCACTGGATACTGTGGATGGACAGATCGGACAACGGCTTCACGGTCGGCTCCTCTGCTCAGCTGTGCTAGCCCTGTGTGGGATCCCACCCTGACCACCCGTGGGACCATTTGGACATCCTGAATCTGCTCTGTGACCCAGCAGGTGACCCTGGTATCACTCTTGGAAGCCACTAGAAAGTAAGAAGTCTGCAGGGACGTCCCTCCCTTTTACTGCTTTCGTCTGGCTCCCTCAGCATGTAGGGCTTCTGGGTGTTTCGGGGAGGGAAGATCAGTGGCCTCAAACCACAGACGCTCTGCTGGCCGAGTGTAGGACTCAGTGGTTTTCCTGGAGCCCGTGGCCACGAGCGAGCAGCTCTGGGCGAGGTCGCCGAACGCTTGCCGTGACCTTCTCTCAGCCCACGCCCGCTCCTTGGGGTTTTCGTGAGTGCTGTCTGCTCGGGCCCTCCGCTGTGTTGCCCTCTGTGGGCACCTGCTGGGCCTCCTCTGATGACTGGGAAGCAGAGTGCAGGCCACACGGGCTGTTCGGGACTGGCGTCCTGCCCCTGGAGCGTGGCTGGGGGCCCAGAGTGTGCACTGAGTGGCACAAGGGAGGCGTGCTAGAGGGGACAGGGGGTGGGGGGACCATGCTGAGATCCACGTTGGGATGCTTAGCCCTCTCTGGTATAACACTAACACTCGAGAAAACAACAGCTTTATTTGTTCAAGATATAGCTCACAAAACCCCAAATTACCACTGTATTTTTTATGTGTTGTGGTTAAAGATCTGAAGGATGAGTTATAGTGCCGATAACCGGGTCCGGCAGGCGAGCTCCGTGCCGCAGCGGGCAGAGGAAGGCCCGTTCCTCTCCACGAGCGTGAAGGGGCCCAGGGCTGAGAGCACAGGATGGTCACACGTTCCCTGTGGGTATGTAAGATACGCATAACGTAAAGTTCTCCATTTGAGAGCGTACCATTCAGTGGCCTCACGCGCACTCACAGTCTGGGGACCACCGCCTCTCTCCCAGTTCCAGAATTCTGTCACCACCCCCCCCCCCCCCCCCGACCCACGCCGAGCAGGAACCCTGTACCCACTGGCCACCACTCTTCTCCGCAAGAGTATAGGAGGTACCAAAGTCCGCATGTCCCATGATTCTGCTTGTAGGAGCGTCCAGAATGGTACCTCTTATATCACCTGAGAGTATCTTCAGGGTTCACGGCACTGCAGTGGGTGTTAGTGTTTCATTCCTTTCTACGGCTGGAGAACATTCCATCGTGGGGACGTACCGCATTCTGTTTTATCCCTTCCCTGGACAGTAGACCTTCGGAGTTGTTTCCAGTTAAGATATTTTTAAATTATAAAATTCTTACTTTTCTGTGCCTTAAAGCTTTGCCAAAATTACAAATATGTGTGACATTTAAAAAAAATTTTTTTTAACCTTTATTTATTATTGAAAGACAGAGACAGAGCATGAGCAGGAGAGGGGCAGAGAGAGAGGGAGACACAAAATCTGAAGCAGGCTCCAGGCTCCGAGCTGTCAGCACAGAGCCCGACACGGGGCTCGAACTCACGGACCGCGAGATTGTGACCTGAGCCGAAGTTGGACGCTGAACCGACTGAGCCACCCAGGTGCCCCGTGTGTGACATTTTTATCAGGGGATACACAGGACGGTTTGCTACGTATTCCATGCTGCACTGAGAGCATTGGCTTTTGGACGATGTCACTGTTGTTCCCTGTTTGCCTTGTGGGGAGAGAGTGCAGCGTGGGGGAGCCCCGGGTGCCTCTGTGTGAGCGCACGGGTGTTGGGGGCCCTGCTGAGGAGTCTCCCTGAGCCCCTGTTGAGAGTTTGGAATCTGCCTGCTGACTTTAGGCAAATCGAGATGTAGTTGACGTTTGAAAAGACGTTGCACACTGGTGTTTGTTTTCTCTGTGTCTGTAAGCATGGGAGAATCTTACGTATTTTTAGTAAGCCCTCCTGAGTTGTAAATTTTTAGCGCGAGCCTATCAATTTACAATCATAAAAAACAGCATTCTGCGTCAATTGTCACATTGGCCGTGTCTAATGTATTTCACAACTCGAAGGCATGAGATGTCAATAGCAGAGTGGGGCAAACAGTTATGTTTGACTCTGTTTCACCTCACGGGAGTTCGTCGGCCTGTCCCTTCCCCGAGGACCCCGGTAAGCCTGCTGGTCCCCCCACACGAGAGCCGTGAGGTTCCCCGGCTGCCGTGGAGGCCCTGAGCAGGCTCGAAGCTTCCCCCTTTCTCTAAGGGTCCGTCTCATAGAGCTTCCTCAGCCACGTGTCTCATCACTCGTGTTCCTGTCCAGTCCACGGTCGGGGGGAAGTGGCCAGAGGAGGGGATCGCTGGGCCTTGGCCCCGCGCAGTGTGGCGGTAACCCCCGCACCACGGGCAGCCCCAGCCACGGGGGACCGCCCGGGCCCCTCGCGTGCTGTTCCGTCTGTCAGTAGGCACACCTCCAGGCGCGTTTCTTACTCCCGAGCGTGTGTAAGCGGACAGTCTGATGGTCCCCAGAGCACTCCTCCCTCGGCCTCCAGGAGTCCTAACACGTGGCCGGTTTGGGTTCCTTTCTGGAACAATTCGAAGGCAGTCCTGCACGTCGTCATTCGTCCACACAGACTTCAGTGTGCGTCTCTAACGACGAGGGCTCTTGAAACGTGGGGTCACGTGCCAGGACTCCCAAGCGATGGCTGGTCCCCAACGGCAGAGGGACGGTCAGGGCTCAGGTTCCCCCGTGGCCTCACGGTTGCCTTTTTATCGCTGGTGTGTTGGCGTCAGTGTTTGTACACACAGTCAGCCGTGAATTCCGGCACACCTGAACAGTTTTGCTCACGTAATTTTCAGGCTCGTGGAGGTTAACTCCTGGCCGGAGGCCGTTGCCCGTTGCCCGGTGACTTCCTGACTTTGCCCACAGTGCAGAGCTTGCGTTGGTCACTCACGTGGTTTTAGGGACACGTGCTGTCCACTGCGTCATTTACCGAGTGCCCCCGGAACTCCGTCTTCAAACGACGTCTGCTCCGGGCCCGCGGGTTGTGCACCTGGGCCGCCGTGGGCTGGTGAGGGAGGCAGTTCTGCCATTAAGGCCGGGTGCTCTGGCGGCCTGGACGGCTGGGCTCCCTCGGTGCTGCTGCACTCAGCCTCGTTGCGCCCCCCCCCCCCCCCCCCCCGGAACCTGGGTGCAAACACCGGGTTCTTCCGAAAGCCTCGGACGGTCGTGGCTACCCCACACAGTTCGTTGGCCAGGGCGGGCCGTGCACCTGAGTCTGCGGCCAGCCACCTGCCACGTCTGTGCGCCCGGGAGCCGGTGCCAGGAACGCGCTCCTCACGGAGACTCTGTGAAAACTGCAGCGTAGGTGAACCTTGAAAGCATCGTGTTCGGTGAAAGCAGCCAGGCGTGTGAGTCTGTGTCCGTGAGGTGCCCAGAGCAAGGAAATCCAGAGACAGGAGAGCAGATGACTGGTCACCGGGGGTGGAGGGGGAGGGTAGGAGTGACTCCTTGCGGGGTGTGTGGTTTCTTTCTGGGGCGGTGAAGGTGTCCCGAAACCAGACGGTGCTGATGGATCTGCTAAAGCCACTGCATCATACGCTGTAAAACGGTTAAGGGGGTACCTTTTTGTCGTGTGAGTTCTAATATGGTTACGAAAAACAGAAGCAAAACAAAAAACCCCCCAAAACTGGCCCCGGATCATTCTATGCGTGCCCCTTCCTGAACCCAGATTTCCAGGCTCAGCTTTGGGCTCGAAGGTGGCAGCAGACGTGGCCCTGGGGTCCCACCTTATGCTAAATGGGGTCCACTAGGACCCAGGGGACCTAGTCTCCGGGCTTCACCCAGCTGCAGAGGGTGCTGGGGAAAGTGCCCCCTCGCCCCCCTTACTCGGTGTCAAGACGGACGCGATCCAGCCAGGGACTGGAGCCTGACGTGAATGGGAAAAGGCCGCGATTGTGTCGTTTAAAGATGGAAGCATCCTGCACCTGGCAGGGTCCATGATCTGAGATGCGTGCAGGTGTCCGAATTTCTTTCCAGCCCTTTAAAGAACACCGAGCACATTCCTATTTACGTTACGTTGTGGGCTCGTCTCTCTTACGGAAAAATTGAGTAAAGAGGGCTAACAGTCCTGGGGATTCTACCTGCTGGATTTTCAAGAAATCCTAATTAATTATCCTGACACAAAACAAAATAAAAACAAAAAACTTGTACCTCTACGGGATGTCGGTATTTAGAAGCGGCATCTCAGATGTCCAGCGGCACCGATTGAGGGAACTTTCTGGTGTCTGCCTTTTGGTAAACTTGCTTTTTGGTGTCCCCTCAGGGAGCTGTATTCATTCCAAGTGAGGGGACTCCGGTCGAGTTGGAGTGAACCTCAGGTGTCTGCGGCAGGAGCCTTGCTGAAGAGAGCAGGGAGATTACTCAAAGCCGAAGCTCGTGTTACTTAGTCTTTTCAGATGCTTTTCTTGGTGCAAGGGGCATTCTGGGATTTGTTTGTTTGTTTATTTTTGGTAATCGTACCATGATATGTGCTGATGAACGTGTGCCTTGTTTTCTTTAAAATAGCATTACTTTTCACAACGTACAGGGATTGTAATTTAAAATAAACACGGGAGCATCCTTACAATAACGTCTGAGATGAAATGCTTGATTGCTGAATATATTGCTGAGGAGAGGAAGCGTGTTTCTTTCCTTTCACAGCGGCCGCGTTGCAAACCGGACCCTGCAGGTGCCCAGGCTGGGAGTATTTTCATGTGTAACGAGAATCCGTGTTGATCACAAAAGAAAGATATAAACAGAAGCTGCAGCTTTCCCTTCGTAATATTTATTTGCAGCCTCTCTCATGCTCTGTTTAAAACGGGACTCTGAAGCGTTCCTTGTAGAAAAGAGTGACTACAGAGAGACGCGGTTGTCCAGGTGCAGGAAGCTCTTAAGGCAGACTCAGAACCGCTCTCGCAGGAACCGAGAAGTTTCTGTTTCCCGTGCGTCTCTCCAGGGCCATGTGGGCTGGGTGCCCGGCCCGGCGCAGCCGCCGTGGGCGACGGCCGAGCACCCCCTCGCCCGCAGGAAGCGGCGTGTGCGTCTCCCCGGTCTCACCGGCACAGGGGCGGCGTGGGGTGGCCCGGCCGTGGCAGGCCGAGAGGGCCGGAGCCCGGGACATGGTAGAGCAGGAGGGGCCGGGCGATGCCACGTGTGACAAGGAGGTGTCCCTGAGAAGGTGGCTCCTGAAAACAAGTGCGCGGGCCACAGGCCTCTGAGGAGGAGTGTTTGGGTGGAGGGAAGGCAGGGTGGAAGCTGCGGGTGGAGGGGGGAGCAAGAGCTGGCAGGGTGGCCGAGCCGGGGCCTCTGACGGAGAAGGGTGCTGTGGGGGGGGGGGGGGGGGCGCAGATTTGGGGGCTCAGAGTGACACAGTTTGCCTGCCATCTTCTGACCACTGTGTGGACATGGCAGGGCGGGGGGGACCACTTAGGAATTGCGGAGTAGTCCTGCGGGTTTGCACCCGTGTGCTCACGGGAGGCGGAGCGGGGAGCTGGCAGACTCCAGGTCCACGGGGGGCATCGTGAAGGTGGAGGCAGGGAGGTTTCGTCACAGGCTGGGTGTGAGGGAGAGTCGGGTGACAGCATCGTGGTGGCCTGAGCCGTGGCCTCATGATTGAGACGAAGACCCCGTTGGGGGTGGTGGGGGTGGGGGAGTAATGCGGGGTCTTGGTGACTCAGGTGGGTTTGGAGGGGTGGGGGGGATCCTCCTGATTTGGGGAGGGGCAGTGGTGCTGGGAGGATGGGACTGGGAGGCGCCCAGTGTGGCCAACTCAGAGGGGCGGGGAGAGGGGAGGGAGGCGTGAGGGAGGGCGGGAGTTAGCACGGGACACGTTCGAGTCTGCACGGTGTGCAGCACGTGAAGCTGGAGCCCTGAGAGGTGCCTGGGGGCATGTGGACCGGAGAGGCCTCCAGCGGTGCTCAGGGTGTAGAGGGTGCTAGTGGATGAAGGGGCAGAGCTGGGGAGCGGGGGTCCAGGGCTGAGACGCGAGGAGTCACGAGGAGCGGGCCCGCTCGTTGTCAGGTGCAGCCGAGGGCACTGCCGGGCCGAGGTTTGACCGTGTGACCCTGGGAGAGCACTTCGTGCGTGCGCGTGGTGGGGGGCCCCGCCCGGCTGCAGAGCTGGGGGACAGTTAGGAGTAAACGCAACCAGTGGCTCGACGGTTGGGGGGCGGACCGTGGGATCCAAAGACCGCTCTGTCCTGGAGTCTGGCCGGGCTCGCTTTTCACCCCTGAACGACTTTGTGTTAGTTCCTTACAGTGTCTTCCCGCTCGCACTCGTGGGTTCAAGAGTTGCTTGTTTCGGTGCTTCGGGATGTTACTTCTCTTTCTTGGGGACGCCTCACCCTTGACGTTCGCTTCTGTCTAATCAGAGCTGCTTTATAGCTGATGTGCGGTTTCCTCTCCAGGGTCTTAGGAGGTCTTTTCTCTGTCTCTGTCTCGTTTTGTTGAAGATGGGAACAGCCTGACTGAGAGGGGAGAGTCACAGCAGAGAGGGGGAGGGGTGGCTGGAGCCTTGTCCCTGATTCCACCCTGGTCTGCAGGCAAGGGCTGGGCCCGGCGAGGACACCATAGTTCTTCGCCCCCAACAGATGCTCCCGGAGGTGTGGGCCTGGGACAGCTCTATTCTTTCCTTTCCTTTCCTTTTCTTTCTCTTTTCTTTTCTTTTCTTTTCTTTTCTTTTCTTTTCTTTTCTTTCTTTTCTTTTCTTTTTCTTTTCCGTTTTTTTCCTCTTCTCTTTTTTCTTTAATGGTTATTTATTTTGAGAGAGAGAGAGAGAAAAAACACAAGGGAAGGGCAGAGAGAGCTAGGGAGAGAGAGTTCCAAGCAGACTCCGCACGGTCAGCACAGAGCCTGATGTGGGGCTGGATCCCCTGAACAGCAAGATCATGACCTGAGCTGAAGTCAAGAGTCGGAGGCCCAACCTGCTGAGTCCCCCAGGTGCCCAGGACCCTCTTCTGATGGCTGTTACACCCTCCCTCCATGAAGCATGTGAGTCCGAAGCTGAGGGAGGGGGCGGGAGGGGCGTGCCGGACATTTGGCCACGGCTTTGCAGGCTGCCGGAACACCCGGAGGGTCACGGGAGGCCGGCAGCCTCTAAGGCAACATGGGACCAATCAGCAGCATGGTGTTTTTGTCATACTTGGGGCCCGGGTTCAGACCGGCCTTGCGTCAACCCTGGATCCCAGGGGAACCGCTTGTGCTCAGCTGACCGACCAACATCTCCCTTTGTTTTCTTTCTGCCCTTAGACATGTTCCCTTCCTGTGAGCCCCGCAGGGCATCAGAAAGCCCGTTTCTTCTGGGGGCTTCGCAGCCACATGCCCCTTCCGTGTGCTGAGCTGTCTGCTAGTTTCCTCCACGTCCTTGAGTGGGGACATGATTGCCGGAAGACTCCCCAGTGAGCCTTCCTCCATAACATACGTATTTAAGGTGTCCTCGTGCAGCCTCCTTTCTTTATTTTTTATTTTTTTCATTGCTTTATTTATTTCTGAGGGAGAGAGAATGAGAGAGCAAGCAGGGGAGGGGCAGAGAGAGGGAGGCTCCACGCCGACAGCAGCAAGCAGGGTGCAGTGCTTGAACTTCTGAACTGAGCCGTGAGATCGTGACCTGAGCCCAGGTCGTCGGAGGCTCAACCGACTGAGCCACCCAGGCGCCCCCGTCCTGTGGCCTTCTTTATCGTAACAGGACTGGCTGGCAGCTGGACATCTGAACAGTCCGTACTGAATTGGGGGCCCTCGTAGGGAACAGCACTGCGACCAGGAAGCTCTGGTCGGTGGGCCTGTAAAAGATGTGGTGTTTGCTCTGGGTGCTGTGGGAAGAGCCCCCCAGACCGAGTGGTGCAAAGCCACAGCTGTTGTGCTCATGGATTCTCTGGGTCAGAAATTGGCACCGGGCCCAGGGGCGGTGTGCTTTCTCTGCCCCGTCAAGCCTCATCCGGGAGGCAGCGGAGTGGCTCAGGGCTGGGACCATCTGGACACCTCTCCACTCGCAGGTCGGTCTGGCACCCGGGCTGGGTTGACACCAAGGCTGGTTTCAGCAGAGCCTGCTGGCCAGGGCGCCCACATGGCCTTTCTGTGTGGCTCGGGCTGAGGTCTTCGAGGAAGTATCTGGAAATCAGACATTCCCAGGGAGCAGAGCAGTTGCTGCGTGGCCTCTTCTCATCCAGCCTCACAAATCCCCGGCATCATTTCCCTTTCTCCCCTGCTCTGCTGGTCGAAGCTGTCACCAGTCTGCCCAGACTCAAGGGGAGGGGATGTGGCCCCCAGCTCTCGATGTCAAAAGGAATTGGGTTGCTTTAAGACTGCCGCCGTGTTGTCCTTCCAAACCAGTTAGGACCTATTTCGGGTTGAGAAGCAAGAGTCTGACGACCGGCTCTGTGGTTCAGGATAGCCATCAGGTGCCCAGTTGTCGTTCGTGACCGTGCTCTTGCGTGAGGGCTGTCAGCTAACTGCCGTCACACGTTATGGCAGCTGGGAGCTCCTGGCCCTTCCAGATCCTTCCAAACCATCCTGATCCAGCCAGAGAGCCAGAGGAGGCATGGAGGCTTCCCGGGAAGAGTCCAGACTTTGGAAACAGAGACGCCGGAGTCCGGGTCCCAGCTCTGCGACTGTGCGACCTCAGGCAAGTCAGTTCACCTTGTCTGTCTCTGTCTCTTCTGCAAGATGGTGGCACTCCCTACCTTAGCAGAAGTGTTTTGAACCTCACGGGAAAGGTGAGGTGCCATTTGTCCGGGCACCTGGCACTCAGATTATAGTAACCGGAAGGCGTTTCAGGGAAATGGCCTTAGTAGTTCAGCGATATCATTAATAAGAGTCACACGTCGCACCTTCTCGTAGGATCCTGATAGGGAATAACCACCCAGAATCTGGCTCCCTTTTTCCGTGAACAGTGCACATTTCTTGGATCTTTAAGCCCCCCGTGATGCTGACTTATCAGCGTGCTGCAGGGGTTTGAAGAGAGAACATGCGTTAACATGAGGCCAGATGGCTGAGCCTATCACCGAGTGCAAGACTAATTAATTGAAGTATCTTTCAAGCAGATTCTAGCCTCGTCCCTCCTTTGTACCTGTGGTTTTTGTTGTTTCTAAATGGCATCTTTGTAAAAGTCATTTTCCTAATCAGGAGCTGCTCAGGTACAAGGAGGCAGTGGATATTTAGAATCTTGTTTTCAGCAAGCTTGATGAATTCTTTCAGTTCTCACAGTTGTCTGTGGTTCCGCCGTAGTTTGATGCAGGTGACTGTGTCTCCACGTGGCACTTTCGCGGTTTTGTTTCCAGTCGTGTTGGTTGTTTCTTTTTCTTTTGTTTCTGCACTTGGTAAAACCTGTCCAAGTGGTGATTTCAGGCCTCGGTGTTTGGTTCTGACCTCAGGAGAAACCCTTCTGATACTTCTTTTGCGGGAGTGAGTGATGTTTTCAGGAGGTTTTCATTGGGTAACTTACTAGGTCCAAGAAGTCCCTTCTGAGTGGCCACGGGCTTTTGCCTGTCTTGTTTGTTTTTGCTTTGAGAATCACGAGAGGGTCCTGATTTCCGGACGACGTAAGGGACGTGTGTATGCGTGCCACACGACTAGTGCCAAAATGGGTTTAGACGCGCGGGGCGCTCCGAGGCGTGCGTGCGTTAACTGTCTCGGCTAGAGGGCCGCCGGGACCTCAGAGGTAGTGTGAAGTCAGGTCCCTGTGAGGGCCGGGCCGTCTCTCCAGGTGTTGAGAGCAGATGCGCCGCCCTGGCCGGCCGCACGGCTTCACGAGGGGGGGCGACGCGAGTGAGCCTTGGGGTGTGTGGGAGGACACGCGTGGCCCCCAAACCCCTGAAGTCCCGGGTAGATCGGGCGCTGGCATCGGCAGGCTGCACGCGTGACAGAGGTGTGACAAAGCGGGGCGTAAGTTGGAGAACGTGGCGAGTTACTCTGTTGCTCTAGTCGGACGCACTGAGCAGGAGCAGCCGGACAAAGACGCGGTCAGTGGGTCCTGTGAACCTGCGGCATCTGAAAGAGTGTCCTGTCGGGTGGCAGGGGCTCTGGGTGGCTCTGGGCACCGCGGGGTCTCCAGGAGAGAGACGTCTGCTGTGGCTGGTTTCCAGGGGCCGAGACGAGGAGCTGGACGGGCTGGGGAGGGAGTGGGCGTGCGGAAGCCAGGTCAGGGACGCCCTGCGGCTCACGGAGTGGCCCGTGCGCAGAGGGCACAGGGTCGCTGAGGGTTCTGCCGCACGGTGGGCACTCATCCGAGCGGGGAGATGGAGTGTTCTCCTGGGGCGGCTGTCAGGCCTGGCAGGGAATGGGGAGGGAGCCGGGACTGTCCTGGATAGAATTTAGCAAAGCGATTGGCTTCAACGGAAAGAAATGTAAGCTCATGCCTGCTCGGTCGGGATTGAAGTCATTTGGTCTTCTAGGTTGGCAGCGGCTTAGAAAGAGCCCTTCTCCAGTAACTGAGCCCAAACCAGCGGGTCCCGCTGAGTCCTGCTGGCCTGGTCTAAGACTCCTCCTCCTCCTCCTTTCATTTTTTTCTTTGAGAGAGAGAGCAAGAAGGAGAGGGAGAGAAAGAGTCTCAAATAGACTCCTTGCTGTCAGTACGGAGCCCGATGTGGAGCTCGAACACACGAACCTTGAAATCACGACCTGAGCCGAAATGAAGGGCCAGGCGCTCGGCCGACTGAGCCCCCCAGGGTCCCCATCTAAGATACTTCTTTTGGGTGTGATGGCTTCAAAATGTCTGACAAAGCCCCTGACTTTGTCCTCCGTAAGGGCCATGGGGACTGTTGTGTGTGTCCCCTTCCCACCTGCGTTGCCACATTAAGCGGCCGAGCTGCTTTGTGGGGCCGTCAGCCCTCTGGGGCATCTGGCCTCAGTCCTGCTCGTCCTTTTCCGTCTGTGTTGGACCACGTAGAATAACTGATACGGCAGTGGACAGCCACCTTGCAGCCTGGGCACCCAGGGTCACCTGTCAGTTCCCCAGTCGGGCCGATGACGCAGAGCCTTGGTTCTGAGTGACACGGGTTGTGTGTTAGCCGAGGAGGGAGAGATGATGGGTTTCGCCGCCTAGCCGGTAAAAATAGACACTTACTCTTTCCACGGCAGGCGGAAAGCGAAGACTTCACTCAGTAGCCCCGTGGGACAGAACTGAAATTGTGGTTTCTTTCGTTTTTGATGCCATTTTTCTCTTCCTGATTCCTTGTCTGTTAAGTTCATCAGGCCTCGCGAGCTGATGGTGATGGATCAGGATCCGTGGATTCGCGTTAGCTACACGCCCGCCTGCTGGTTGTGCTTCGTCCGTTACCCAGGTTAGGGCTTGAAGTCAGGAGTGCGTCCCACGGAAAGAGCCTTGGCTCACGCAGCTGGTCGGTGGCCGTGCCTTCCTTCCAGAAGGGCAGACAGGAGGCAGCCAGACCTGTTCCCGGCCGCTCCCAGTGAGAAGGTCACGTTGCAGCACACCCCGTCCACGACTGCCACGTGAACGGCACGTCTGCAGAAGGTGCTTGCCCTCAGGCGAGATGTGCTCCCAATGTGTGTGTTTTCTTTT
Source organism: Acinonyx jubatus (assembly GCF_027475565.1). Taxonomy (NCBI): domain Eukaryota; kingdom Metazoa; phylum Chordata; class Mammalia; order Carnivora; family Felidae; genus Acinonyx; species Acinonyx jubatus. The sequence continues at coordinate 3,258,239 of NC_069394.1, forward strand.
CCGTTAAAAAGTGAACAAAACGTTGGTGGCTACCTGCATTTGGCGGTCACGGCTCTAGCTGGACCGCGGGGCTGTCTGTGCGGGCAGCACCCCTGCGCGAGTGCAGATGCCACGCTCCCCGAACCGGGCTGTGGCATCGGAAGGGGCCGTGTGTGCTCGGCATCGGGACCCCCGCTTGTGCCTGCTGCAAAGGTTGCACGTAAGCGAGACGGTTGGTTGCCACCTCAGAAACTGACTCAACCCTGTAACCTGAAGGGAGGAGGAGGGAGGAGGCGTGTGGGGCACGGTTATAAATGGGCAGAAATTGGTCCCCTACTTTTTTTTCCCTTGGGTGCACTTTCAGTATGAGTTCGCTTTATCTGGGATATAGAACCCAAATTGTGGCTTTAATCTTGGACTTGAAATAAGGGACGTGCGGGCTTACCTCCGTGTGGCAGGTCCCCGGGCACTGGCAGGTGCCAGGGGGCTCCCCAGGACAACCTCGTGGCTGCGCGTGTGGGGCCCTGCGGGTGGCCTGGTGGCTGCCCATCTTCTAGATGACGGGGTGTCTCCTCCAAGCTGGGCCCCTCCTGTCTGCATCTGTGTGGCTGTGGATGAGGGGCCTCAGATATACGTGGGAATCCTAACACACCCACCTCACATCCTGGATTGGGCAACTTTTTTTTAAATTTTTTTTTTTTAACGTTGATTCATTTTTGAGAGACAGAGAGAGACAGAGCATGAGCTGGGAAGGGACAGAGGGAGGGAGACACAGAATCCAAAGCAGGCTCCGGGGCTCTGAGCTGTCAGCACGGAGCCCCACGTGGGGCTTGAACCCACGAACTGCGAGATCATGACCTGAGCTGAAGTCGGAGGCTCAACCGACTGAGCCACCCAGGCGCCCCCTGGATTGGGCAACTTTTTAAAAAGATGTCTCTTAGGCGGAGTACTGGCTATGCTTGCCACCCCTTAGTTTTTGTTGAACTTTGGAAATTGTCAGAGAAAAATAGAGTAAACACCCATTTATCCTCCTGCCAAAATTTGTTCAAAGTTGGTTTTGTAGGTTTTTAAAAAAATAGCTTTATTATTGTTTTTCTAATAAATAGTCCGCTTAAAAGAATCGAGGCAGAAAGCGCAGAAAGACAACTTATCACATGACCTCCCAGAAGCCACCACTTTTGTTTATGAGCCTTCCTACACCACACGTGTGCGTGTGTAAATACGTGACAAATGGGACTGCCCCCAACGCCATTGTGGAACTTCTCCCGCTTCCCAGTATGTGGAGTCGTTGTTTGTGTGCGGTGTCGGTAGGTTACCGCAACAGCTTATTTAACAGACTTTGTGCTGACGAAGTCCTCATCGGTCATGTGTTGGGTGGGCGTTGATGCGTTCCGGGGCGGGGATGTCTTGCTGTTGTGTGTAGGTGTCTGCGTGCTTGAGGATAAATGCCTGTATCCTGAGTTACTTCATCAAAGGGCACAGGATTTTAACCGATTTCTGTAACATACCTTCAAGACCAGCCAGCTTAGATGTAATCAGACTGATCATTTTCCCCGGCTCTTCTAAATGCCAGGTAGGCAAAAAAAAGTTGTTTACGATTTCAATTTGCATTTTTTGAATGAGGGCTGAATATGTTTTCTGTTTGTCGGCTACTGGTGTTGCCCGTGCGCACTCTCCCTGTTTTCCCGTTGGAGTCTCAAATCCTTGTGAATCTATGTAGACCGTCTACCCAGGTTTATGTTTTTAGGTTTGTGAAGTTATTATGTCACAACATTTTCCGAATTTCTTGGGCAACCAGAGAAGCTTTAAAAATCCCGTGTAGTCAGACTGGTCTCTTGTGACCTGCATTTTGGTTCCAAGAAAGAGAACATTCCGACTCCCGAATTATAAAGGACTAATTTAATTTAATTTTAATTTTGATTTTAGTTTTTTTTAAGACTATTCAATTTTAAAGTAGTTCTTTGGATGTCTTTGTTTCAGTTAGAAATGTTGCCTATTTACAATCTGTGTCCATTTGGAGTTTGTTTTGTAATAAGACGTGAGGGAGCTCATCTTAACTTTTCCCTCAAGTGGTCAGTGTTCCACCTGTCCCTTCTCTCCTGTCCCACAGTTGAAATGTCACCTTAGCCTGCCCTGAACTGTCCTCACGGTTGCTCCTGACGTGATTCTCTGCCTGCCCTCTGCTGAAGTGAGTCCCCCGGGGACAGGGACACAGCAGGTGCTCAGGGAGCGTATGTGACACGTAGCCTGAGGCTGGGCACACAGTCAGACCTCACTTTAGTAGCAGCTGTTCCTGGGCTCTCCTGTGCCAACAGAACGAACTTGGGGGGCCTACTTTATGCACTGTTAGCCCACCCGTTTCTTTTGGAAACTGTGTTTGGCGTAAACATATCCACTGTCTCAAAAGGACTTGAGGCACCTTGGCCTGGTGGCAGAACTCATGTGCTCTCATAGCAGCAGGACCTGAGCTGAGCCCAGCTTGGTCTGTCCTTACCTTCCCGGTGTCCCAGCAGCAAGCTGGGGGTCACACGTGCCTGGCCCACGGTGAGGGCTAACCGGGACGGCACACGTGGTTCTTCCCAAGGAATTGCGGGAGAGCTTAAACTAATACACACGCTAGAAGGGGTAGTTAGTCGTTTTCTGTTGGTGTGGAGAGATGTCCTCGGTAACCAGGGTGGATTCATTACTGTCACAGAGCACACAGTCATGAACTTTCTGCTTAAGAGGATGGGAACAGAAGACGGGAGGTTAGATTCTTGTATGTTTGGGGTGATAGAAGGATTTAGGTTCTAAAACCTCGCTGGCCTGGCACTGAGTCGCCCTCCGGGGTGCCCTGGTTCCTGTTTGTGAAGTGTGGACAACTCGTGTCCGAGACGGGGGATGTGAGGACAGACGAGGAGGTACCCGGAGTCGCGCCCAGAGCGTAGTAGATGCTTGATAAACACAGCTTCCTTGGTTGAGATGGTGGAGACAGCTTGTGGAAGACGGAGTCATAGTCTCCACGTGGATGCTCCGTGTTTTTGCCGTAAAACACCTCGCGTCGAGTTACAGCTTGGTGGAGGGGTTTCTACGAAGACTGAGTGTTGACACTGAGCTAGTGTTGTATTCATCTGTTCGTTCCTTCCTTCCGCGGTTGCACAGAGGCCGACACAAGCCCTGCCCTGGCGATGCTCACGAGCTGGCGGGAGGGGCAGTGGCTGGTCAGAGAATCACAAAATAAGTACAGAGTCACAGCTGGTAAGCGTTACAGGGAAGCATGAGAGAGAGACACCCGGGGGTGGTTTTCGTGTGTCCTCAGGGCTTTCGTAGAGCGCTCAGGTCGCGTGGCCAAATGTCTTGACGAGCTCTTGAAAGAACCACACGTCCACGGAGCAGGACGGCAGTGGACAGTGGCCATCCCAGCCATTCGGGGGACGCCTCAGCGGAAGGGGGGTGGCGATTTACGTTTCTCAAGGATTTCCTAAATTCCTCCTTGGACTTATTACAGTGTGTGTAATATTATTGGCTAAAGACAGATGGAGGGTCAGAGGGGACATCTTTGATGTATGGGGGAAAGTTTATTAAAACAACTTTTATGGGGAAGTTTTCTTTTTACAGATCACGGGGGTGGCTTGGGGACCATTTCTCAAGGAAATAGTGTTTGAAATGATGGTTGGATTTTCACAAAAGTCTATTTAAAAATCTTTTGTGGGTGAAGTTCTGGGAGTTTGCAGTGAAGATAGAGAATAACCTTGTTAGTCGCTGGCATGAGGGTGGTTGGATGTTTGTTTTGTGCTTCGTCCTGAAGCTACGTGTGTGACATGTATCCTGTACGTGCTGTTTTGTTCGCTAAAACGAGGTTAAAGTATTTTTAGACGGGTACTCGTTCAACCACAAAACGCGAGCGACGCGTTTTGGTGGCAGTCTTCCTGCCGACTCCCCTCGCCTTGCGCGCGGCCCTGGGCACCGGCCAGGACCCCACCGTCACCCAGGAGCACCTGCCTTGCCCAGGGCCGAGTCCCCTCGCCCCCAGAGCGACTGGCCCCTCCCTCTCGGCGTTGCCTCTCAGGGCCACTTCTTCGGGCGTGGCCAAGAACCGGGCGACAGATTGGAATTTCCCAGAGGGTTTTTACCACGAGGGGAAGAAACGAAGAGTTACAGGAACTGTAGCCCGCGTGAAGGTGACACATTTCTAGAGAAGGGCTCTGTGACTCCACGGTTGGCTGCTCTCCTCGCAGGGCCGTCCTTCCGCCACCTCGTCTGCGAGCCTGCCCGGGGTTTCGTCTGGGTTCTCCTCCCCTCATCCTCGTTCAGGGCGGGAGGCGCTGGGCACACATGCCCAAGGGAGAGGAGCGGACGGGAGCGCCTCCCGAGGGTGTGGACACATCCTCCTGCTGGAGAAAGGGAGGGCGTCACTTCCCGCTTCCCAGGCAGGGACTCGCGGTCGGGGTCTGCGCCGGCCTTGGGGTGTCCTCTGAGCCCGCTGCCCTCTGGGCTGACGGTCACTGTCACGCCGAAGCGCCCCGGTGGGGCCAGCGGAGCCCTGAGCACGGACGCCCGGCTCCAGTGTGCTGAGAGTGCAGCCCCCCTACACAGTGACCCGGCACCCCTGCTAGGCTCCGCCCACCTCAGGGGCGTCCCCAGCCTTGCAGGTCTGGGGGCCGAGCACCAGGGCCCGTACTGGGTGTCTGTGCGTCCCAGCTGGGCTCTTCTCGGCCGCGGTGCCTGAACCGGATGTCAGGGCACAAGTACCTTGTCTGGGCGTCTGGCCAGATAAAAACGCATCCCTCCGGGAACTTGGGCGAGGTCTGGTTTTGTTTTTGTTTTTGATCGCAGCTGGCTCCTTGGCTGCCCGGGGTCTCGCACTGCAGTTCTGCAGAGCGTGTGTCCTCTTAACTTGCTCTCCAGCTGACGGGAGCAGATGTTCCTTTCTGCATTCTTGGTGCTCCGTTCCGAGAATGCCTCCGTTCGTTTCACCGGAAAGGCTGCCGTGACTGTGTGTAATGCAGCTCCGTCGGCTTGGGCGGCCGTAAGCGAGACCCGCCTGTGTAGGCAACAGGTGAATTCGCCAAGTGGCAGCCGTGTGTGCTGGGTGCAGCAGGAGAGGGCTGGTCTGACAGCATCCGCGTTGCGGTCTGTGCCCCGGCCAGTGTCAGAACCCGTCCTTTTCTAGCCTGTGGGGGAAGCAAGGTGTGCGGGAGACCCCCCCCCGGCCCTGGGTGGTGGTGTGGCCCTTCTCGGCCACCGCCTGGCTGGGACCCTGACAAGTCCCTCTTCCCTCCTCAAGAGATGTCCAAAAGTGTGAGGGAGCTGATGTCTGTGCCCGGCTTGGCCCACGTTGTGGCACGGACGGGCTGGATGGCCTTGAGCTATTTTTGTCACTTTCTTTTGCCTTCATGGTTTCTGGCCGATGCCCAATACCACGCACACAGAATTCTAAAAGGAAAATAGAGGCTATGGGACGCTGATACTCATGCTCACTTGGAGGTTCTGGAAAGAGCTATACGGTAGCCTTGTGGCATTTGGTGGCAAATCTTCAAACACCCCAGTCCCACCGAGACCCGGGTGCTGGGCGGCCGGGCTCCCTCTGGTGCCCTGTGCCAGCCCCGTGGCAAGTACAGATGGAGGTACAGTGGTTCGCTTGCCAGCAACCAAAGCTGCTTAATTGAAGAGCCAGACTCCGCATTTATTTAGCGACTCTGTGATGTAGATTTTTCTTGAGGAACGTTTAAGTCACCCGGGAGCCAAGGGTCAGGTAGGTCTTTTTGTTTCTGAACGTCCTGGACTCCTAATAAGACGTAGTGGAAGGACCGCCGCCTGCGGGGGGGGCTGGGGGGGCGGGAAGTCTCAGCCCCCCTCTCGGTGTTCTTTCTCCCCACCCCCACCCCCACCCCCACCCCCAGGCAGAGCCCCCAGACCCGCCTGGAGCCGGGCTCGAGGTCCGTGACTCAGAGCAGGTTGGGGAAGGAAGGGTGACTGACTCTCCTTGGTTTCCACGGTGACTCCCGGCCCCAAATTCTGCTATTTGTTATGTGTCATCTGTGGTCGGGGCTGTTGCTCTTGGCCTGATGGCGTGAGCTGGTGCCCCACCGCGGGCGGGCGGTGGGGGTGGGGGCGCAGCCACGTGGTCCCGCGTGTGCCCGCGTGTGCCCGCGTGTGCCCAGGCCTAATGGCTCGCGCAGGGATTTTGAAAATTCCGTTCCACCTGCTTAGGGATTTAGAAAACAGCAGAAACGAAGGGCTTCTCCGAACAGCCATGCCTGTCTGCTGCTTGCCTTCTGTGCTGGTCACCGGACGGACTTGCTGGGGACAGCGGCCTCCCCCGAGCTGACTCCTGAGCCCGCGTGTAGCTCGGGTACTGGGACACAGATTGGCCTCGCGTCGTAAACACGAGGCTGTGCCGCGAGGCCGTAGCGGGACGTGTGCTTTCCGAGGCCCGACTCCGAGCCCCTGCCTGGTAGGCGGCCTGCGTGACGGGCCTGGGGAGCCGGCATGGCAGCCAGTGAGCCGTGAGCCCACGTCCCGTCAGGGACAGACGCTCTGGGGCGGCCTCGAGACAGCCCCGTTCTGAGGCCCGCAGGGCGTGGTGCTGTCCGCAGACCCGCCCGCCCTCCGCAGGGCCACAGACACCAGGAGGAACTGAGACACCAGTTCCTCTGCTTCCAGATGAGGCTGTGCCGTCCCCTGACAGCGGGCGGTTCTCAGGCATGCGGGGGTCACGAACCCCTTTGTCGGTCTGGTGAAGGCGATGGGCGGATCCCTTACCAGAATCCTGTTTTTCAAGGCACAGAACAAGATGTGTAGGATGACCAGGAAAGCCGGTCATGTCGAGATACAGTCATCAGAATATGACAGCAAACGTTACCACATTTTGTAACCGGTCCACCAGCGGGCCTCATAAGTCTCATGATTTCGAAGTAGCCGTGAATTCAGACTTGCTCTGTGGTGTCTGTAACAGCCGCCACATGACGTGAGGGTCCCAGCGTCTCCGCGTGCCCGTGTTCATAATGGAAAGAAGCGCTACGTGTCCCTTGCTCCGTCCCGTTCACAGACCCTCTGAGCTGGCTGCGTGGATCCCTGGCGATGTGTCCTGGAAGGGCCCTCGGCATGGTGGGGAGCCCAGGACGCCCCCAAGGCCTGGTTTGCTGTGTGCGGACTCAGGAGGCACGCGTCCCCAGCTGAGCCTTGACGTGATGGCGTGCCAGTGGTCAGGGGGCCTCTGACCTGCTGGGCAGGGTAGCAGGGAGGGCGGAGATGAGGGACGGCGGCAGGTGGCAGGGTGGGGCTCCGCAGCAGCACTGGGAGGGGAGCACTGCAGGCTCACATCCTATAGACCTTGAGGCCCAGAATCTGGGCTTAGGCCCTGGTTCTGTTCTGTCTCTGCCTGCCCCCTCCCCCCCCCCCCCCCCCCCCCCCCCCCGCCCCGTCTCTCTTCCCCTGTGCTCCGCGTTGCTGCCTGCAGCCTAGGGTCAGATTGAGGAGATGAACTGGTCAGCGAGTCCATTGTTCTCGAGGCTGGGAGCCTGGAGGGGTGAAGGTGGGCTGTGTCTTCAGTGTGTAGGGAGAAGGGTGGGCCAGGAGGGCGCAGGGAGAAGGCGGACGCGGTGGGAGCCACTTGGCTCAAGCTGTGGAGGGTGGCCCGCCTGTGCACTGAGCCCTCCCGCTGGCCCCTGCTTCCTCTCGAGGATGTAGGGAGAGATGTTTCTACGTGGGTCGTCGGCACAGCATTTCATTTTTAAAGTGAAAATTTGGAAACCACTGAAATGCATCCGCAGGAGATGGCTCAGTGAGTAATGTGGTCATTAAAGATTCATTTCGGAGAATTGCATAATATGATGTTAAATGAAAGAAGCCGGTACAAGTCTGCATGATTCTGTGTTAGCACGGGTGCACATGTCGTGTCCTATGGGTATGCAGAAGACTGACATTTCAACAGGACCATCTCCGGTGGCCTTGTATTTTCTCCGTGTTTTTCTGTATCTTCTGTTCTAAAAACTACAGTGAATGAAAGCAGTCACCCAGTCTGTGTCTACCTTTGCAGGCAAAGACACATTGGTTCAGGGGGCCATCACCTGCAGGTGCTGCTTTAGAAGGTGCTCCGTGAGGGGCGCCTGGGTAGCTCAGTCGGTTGGGCATCTGACTTCGGCTCGGGTCATGATCTCATGGTTCGTGGGTTCAAGCCCCGTGTCGGGCCCTGTGCTGACAGCTCGGAGCCTGGAGCCTGCTTTGGACTCTGTCTCCCTCTCTCTCTGCTCCTCCCCCACTCACGTTCTCTCTCTCTCTCTCTCTCTCTCTCTCTCTCTCTCTCAAAAATAAATAAACATTAAAAAAAAAAATTTAGAAGGTGCTCCATGATCTCTAGTCAGGTGAAGAAGACAGGTGAAGGGTGGGGTATCCTGGGTGCCCCTCCCCCCCCCCCCCCCCCCAACAAGCTCTCAGTTATCTGGTCCATCCTTCACGAGACAAGATGCGTGTGAGATTTTCTGGAAGGGAGCCACCTTCTTCCTCTCGGAGGGGCTCCTAGCTGTGCGTGAAGTTGTGCTGTGGCGCCCCGCTAGTGTGGCCGGCTGTGTCTCCTCTCCCCCAGGAGACTGAAACCTGTACCCTGCTCCTGCCACAGTGCTCATCATATAGCAAAGGGGTCAGAGTGTCTCTTTGGATCCTCGGTTCTGCGACCTCCCAATTCCAGGTAGGAGAGAGGAAAGGTCATTGTGTGGGTTGAAGCCTGAGCCACGGGCCTCTCGGTGGGGTTAGGGCATCACTCTCTCAGGGGCCTGAAAGATCTCCACAGCAGGCCCTGCCCCAGCCTGCCCGGAGCCCATCTGCAACACCTCCTTCTGGGCACGGCGGGCACTGGTGCCCTCCTGGCCCCTCCCCTCCGCCTGCCCGGTGCCTGGAGGTGTCGCCCCAGCCCCTGCGCCGTGAGCTGTGAGCCCAGAGCCGCTGCCCTCCTCCACCTGCCTGCTGGGGGTGCTTAGGTGGCCACAGGCAGGGGAACCTCCCAGCATTGCCCACTTGCTCCTTGAGGACCCACCTGTGACCTGCCCCCCCTCCCCCCCAGGTGCTCTGTGCCCCACTTGCCTGCCTTTACTGCAGGGCTGAGAGTCTGTTACCCCTGCCACACCGAAGGTAGTGAGTTGGATATGAGCAGAGCCCTGAGAGAAAGTTCTTAGCAGTGTCGCTGCTGGTGGTTTGTCCTCATGGAGGCCTGCGCCGATAGGCCCTGAGCTGCTGGGGCGCCTCCCACCCCCACCCAGGGCACCCACCCGTTTGAGGGCGTCCAGCAGACCTTCACTTGTCTCCTCTGGTCACCCCAGTTCCTTGTCCCTCGTTTCCGTCCCATACGGAGGCGGAGGGTGGGACCAGAGAGAGCTCCACCCTGCCGAGGGGGCTGCCGGGGCCAGGGTCCCACAGCCTGATCTGGGACCCTCCTCTGACAGGTTGGTGACAGTCTGGACCCCGTGGGGCGGGTTTCTCTAGGACCACGCCGTCCCGCAGAAGCCTCGCTTCAAACGCAAGGACAAGCCAGCCTTCCATGGCTTCTGGAAAAAACACCCAAACTTCCTGGTTGCTGCGGCCCAGTTACTCATACAGGAAGTCGATTACTCATTCACTGTGCTTCCCTTTCACTGATTGAGTTGTGGCTCTAAAAACGGATCTTTGAAACACACGTGCTGACTTATGGGTAGCAGCTCCTCACACACTCGTGGCCCGGGTTCCCTGACGCCTTCAGGCTCTCGGGCTCCCTGCCCCCAGGACCTGCCCCGTCGGGAGTGGGGGCTGGCGGGGGAGTCGGTGACGGCCGACAGTCGCCCTCCCCCTCAACCGGGTCTCTTCCAGCTGGGACCATCCGGGGCTCCTGGGTGAGAAGGGAGGGGCTGCCCTCCCGTCCCCCCCCCCCCCCCGGATCCTGCCCCCACAGTGTTGGAGGGAGCGCCGACGGTTCCCAGCGGAACTGTCTGTGGAGCCACAGGCGGGGGGGGGGGGGGGGGGGGAGGGCGCGGCCACTTGGGGGGGCGGAGGGTGCGGGCCTGGGCGTCGCCGCACAGCTTTCACGGGAAGCTGGAAGCCGGATTTCTCGGTGAAGGATGGAGAAGCTGGGGAGGGGGAGAACCTGGAAGGTCGGGAGGATGGCCTGGCCTGGCACAGGCTGGCCGGCTTGGCCACAGCTGGGGCGGAGGTGGGGTCTTCCTGCAGGGCCGGGTTGGGGGCCAGGTCCCTGCTGAGCGGACCCTCGGAGCCATGGCCGTGCTGTGGTGGCTCCCAGATCCGCCTGCTCCTCCTCCCCCTCCTCCCCCCTCCCTCCTCCTCCCCTCCCCCTCCTCCCCCCTCCTCCCTCCCCTCCCTCCCCTCCTCCTCGGGCTCTCACTCCCTCAGTGGATGTTGACGGTGCCCGTGGCTGCAGAGGCCGCAACAGGCCCGGTGGGCTCGGGGTCCCCCTGCCCCCACTGCTCCGCGCTGTGGCGTGTCTGCAGTCAGACTCTGTTCCTGCTGCAGAACCGGCGAGGGGAAGGGGGCCGCGGGCCGGGTGTGCTTGGACAGTTCATCTCTAGGCGATACTGGAATTAATTTTCAGAGTCAGTCTGTGTCAACTGTGGTGAAGGTGTGGGTGCTGTGCAGCATTTGGCTTCTGGCAGCATTTGGTTTTCACGCTGGAACGTCATCCACCAGTTGGGGCCAAGAGCTGACCGTCCCGCGAGAGTGACCTCACCCCCGTGTGCCGTCCTGCCCCTTCCTCACGCACGGGCGCTTCTGGGCAGCGTCACCAGCGCTGGGTCCTCTCTGGCGTTTGGTTCGCGAGTCCCGCTTGTCTTGGCGCTCCACGCTCGAGGCTGACTCTCTGTAAAGTACAAAAACGGATCTGAGATTTCTCCTAGGATCGAGGCTGGGCAGGGAGGCATAAGACTGCTGGGGCCTCGGGGCACCTGGGTGGCTCAGTCGGTTAAGCATCTGACTTCGGCTCAGGTCATGATCTCGTGGTTTATGGGTTCGGGCCCCACGTCGGGCTCTGTGCTGACAGCGCGGAGCCTGGAGCCTGATTCCGATTCTGTGTCTCCCTCTCTGCTCCTCCCCCACTCATACTCTCTCTCAAAAATAAGCAAACATTAAAAAGAAATTTAAAAGCTAGACGCAAGGAAGAAATATCTTGTGAAGTTATATATCTCATGAATGTGTTACCGTCGCGTTTTTTTCTGCTGCTTTCATTAATACCAGTCAGTGGACAGTTTTCCATGTTTTCCATGGCACATGTGTGAGGAATTCGTGCTTTGCAGGTGGGGGAAGTAGGTCCAAGCAGAGAACTGGGCTCCAGGCATCTCTGTGCCAGCGGTTAGATAGGAGGCAAGTAAAATCACCCGTGTCTGCCGGGCCAGATGGCTGCTACTGGCAGGAGGAAGTCTTGGCTCAGAGTTGGGCACCACCACTCTCTGTCGCCGTCTGAGCCTTGGACGGCTTCGCCTTTCAAAGGGAGCACCTTTGCTCCGTGACTGTGACACACAGTGAAGTATGTGAAAGCCCCTCGTAAACTGGAGAGCCCTTCAGTGCAGATACGACTCTGCTTCCTGGAATGGACCCTGGGCACCAGATGCCTCTGGCTCTGTGGCTGGACATTTCCTGGGGTACAGGTGTCACTTCTGTGGTTTAACTGCGCTCCTGTATTCACAAGATTCCCCTCACTGGCTAGGCGTCCCCTGAGAGTGGGGACCCTGTGCTAGCGGGCTCTCCTCAGGGGACAGAGCTGGGCGAGGGTGGAGCCCACCCCCGGACGCGGTCAGGGTCTGTAGTGCAAAGGATCGCGTGTGAGCCGCGCTTACGAGGAGTAAACACACCTGATCTGTCAGATGACACTCAGACCCTGTCCTGGGAGGCGACACGCGGGTTATATCTGTCTCCCCGGTCCCAGGCGCATCACCCAGCCCCTAAGGGACATGCGAGCATGCTGTGGCAGGGACGGCGTGTTGTGTGCAGGTCTGTAGATACCATTCTCTAGGGTCGTAGGTGCTCAGTGAGACAGACCTGCAGGTTTCCGGATGGTGTAACTCAGGGAGATTAATAACCTTTAAGCATGTTCATTTTCTCATCGAAAACAAGACAGAAAACAATTCAAGAACTCTGGGTTTTTCTAGGTCATAAATGCAGTAAAAACAGCTTATTTTTAGTAGACTTCATTTGTTTCTAGTAAATGTCAGTAGGGATTGAAGTACATGGATTTTTTTTATATATATAAAGAGGATTTTAAAAAAATGAAAACGTGTGCAAAAATTAAGAGTATTCTGTTATTGGAAAAATTTTTAATTGGTTTTTTTTCTAAGCGGCATTTTGAACTTTACTAACAGAATTGCTGAAAATTTGAACTGGGTTGAAGTTTCTTTCTACTGTCTGTGGGAGGGCTGGGGGCAGGAGGGAACATTCTTTGATTAAATCAATGGCTTAAATAGGAATGAAGGAGGGACACCACCTTGATGACTTTCGTCCCTTTAGTTACATATGGGTAGTGCCCTGTTGGCATTGTCTGCTTTTCTGATAATTAAAGTTGCCCCATCTTTCTTGTCTCTCGTATGCAAAGAAGGAACATCAGTATACACAGCAAATACACAGTGAGTTACTACAGCGCTTTAAAAAAAATTTTTTTATGTTTATTTTTGAGAGAGAGAGACAGTTGAGAGCGCGAGTGGGGGAGGGGCAGAGAGAGAAGGAGACACACAATCTGAAGCAGGCTCCAGGCTCTGAGCTCTCAGCACAGAGCCCGACGTAGGGCTCGAACCCATGAACCGTGAGATCATGACCTGAGCCGAAGTCAGACGCTCAACCGATGGAGCCACCCAGGCGCCCCAGCTCTTCTTTTTTTCTTTTTTCTTTTCTTTTCTTTTTTTTTTTTTTTTTTTTTTTTTGAGAGAGAGAGAACATGAGCAGGGGAGAGGAGCAGAGGGAGAGAGAGAGAATCTGAAGCAAGGTCCACATTCAGCTTGGAGTCCAATTTGGGGCTCGATCCCACAATCCTGGGATCATGAGCTAAGCTGACATCAAGAGTTGGCCGCTCAACCGACTGAGCCACCCGGGCGCCCCTCCAGTGCATTTTAAGTAAACAATTGGCTTGTGTTGAGACCCCCTCCTTTGTGGAAATGTGGCATTGGTCTGTTGCAGAGAAGGGGTGAGCTGTGGTTTCCAGGGGCGGGAGAGATCGCGCGGAAAGTGGAGTCCTCGTGTCGACCCGAACACAGCCGTCCGTCCAAAGCCGCTGGAATACCTGCTGCCACGTGGGGAGTGGTGCTTGGGGCCAGGTGTGGCCGGGTGCGTGCACGCGTGTTGATGTCAGGAAGGCTCGGCTTTCTCGTCTCTTGAGGTCCTAAACATCCTCCTTCCTACTTCGGTGGTCCATTGTAAGGACGCTTTCTGAGTGACTTTGGCATCCCTCTCTTACCTGTCTGAACCCCAGCTTCCGGAGCCTGACCAGGTGTTTCTGGCCTCTTCTTGTGCACCAGGTGCTTTCAGGCCCTCGGGGAGGCAGACCGTCCTCAAGTCGCTCAGGTCCAGCTGGAGAGGCGGCTGGGATTCCAGCTCAGCATAGCAGATTTATTCTGGAGATGTGAACAAGGCAGGCTAGAGACAGGAGAAGTAGGGAGCTGTGAAGAGTGAGGCTGGTCCTCAGGGTCGAGGAGGTCTTGGGTTGAGCGGCCAGAGACCAGGCTGAGGCCAGACCTCGCAGACGTGAGGGCTCCTTGTTGCAGCTGGGCAGCCGTGGAGGTGCTTGGACCCGTGGAGATCGGACCCTCTGGCCTGGAGGGCGGAAAGTGGTGGGGGGTTGCCTGGATGCCGAGACCCTGTTAGCAGGCTTCCCTAGCTGCCTGTCAGGGTGAAACGGGGCCCCGAGCAGGGGCAGAGAGGGATGGATAGGAACGGATGGATTCCAGAGGAAGCACGTAAAATGAGGACAGTTGTGTGTTCGGCTGTGCGTGCAGATCGTGTGGGAAAGGTCATGGTAGGGGGTGGGCCACGGCCTCACCGATGGAGGCACGAACTGTGGTTTAATTGTGGATGCAGCGTCAACCGTCTGTGAGCCTATCTGAGAGATGACGGGGGCTGGGGAGAGAAAACCCAACGTTCCAAGGATCTGGGCAGAGCAAGGGAGGAACAGCCTGGAAAGGGAGGGCATGGTGTAGTGGCACACGTCACCGAAGGGCAGAGGGTCCCCGGAGCCTGGCAGTTAGGGGGTCTGGGTGAAGGCGCAGACCTGGCAGGGCCAGGGGCACGAGAGTCAGGGTTTCCCAGGAAACGGGTGGACACAAGGCAGGAGGAGGCGAGGATGAGCGTATGGGGGGCACGTGGGACAGCGGGGGTCCTCGAGGGCTGGGAGGGGCGGGTCACTCACAGGAGGGGCTCGCGAGCGCTCTGGGAAAGCGGGTGTTTCTCTGTGTAACGGGCGTTCTCTTGGCCGTTCCAGTGCTCGCGCCTCCTGCGCCGCCACCGCCACCCATCCAAGGATATGCCTTCAAGCCTCCACCCAGACCCGACTTCGGGACCTCCGGGAGAACAATCAAGTTACAGGCCAACTTCTTTGAAATGGACATTCCAAAAATTGACATCTACCATTATGAATTGGATATCAAGCCGGAGAAATGCCCGAGGAGAGTCAACAGGTATTCCGTCCTCTCATCCCTCATCGGTCTCGACCGGCTGACGCGGGTCCCGGCGTTAAAGTAATCGACCCTTCCGTTCCGGCAGCTCCTTCCCCGAGGTGTCCCTTGGCGTTTCCTTTTTGAAAAATGTTTTGTGTGTTTCCTTGTGTCTGGATACAGTTGTCAAGTGAGCTTTGACGAACGTGTGCACGTGCCCGTTGCCTCCTGCCCTCTCCATCGATCCCAGCGCTAAGTAAGGCCAGTGCTCCGCGTCCCTTTGTTCTGTCCCTTTCTGCCCTGTGAGATCGTCTCGCCCCACCTGCTCCCTAGACTCGGCCTGGTGTTTGTGGGACTACCGTGTATTAATAGCCTCTTATTTTTATCGCCGAGGAATATTTTGTGATTTCTTTATTCATTCTCCTGTCGGACGCTCGGGCTGTCTGGGCTTTGCCACGATGAACGTTGTTCTTCCAGTCTTTTGGGGACGTGCATTTTCGTTTCTCTGAGATGAATACCCGGGAGGGAAATTGCTGGATCCCAGCGTGGGTGTAGGCTTAGCTGCACGAGAGGCCGCCAGAGTGGTCGCACCGCCTCATTCTCCCGCGGGTGGCGTGGGGCCTGCGCGCCCCGTCCCGCTCAGCACGGGGGACGGCCAGGCTCCTGGAGTTTCGCGTTTTAGTCTCATGGTTTCTCTTTGGGGGTTTTAATTTCCATTTCCTGGTAACTAGTGAGTTGAGCACCTTTTCATGTGCTTATAACCATAATTACATTATGTTTACATGTTATATAGTGTCACGTAGTGTTTCTAATAAAGTGTCTGTCGAAGCCTCTTCCCTGGCTTGTCTCTTTGTTCCTGATTTGTAGGAGTTTTTACTATATTTAAGGTCCAGGTCTGTAGTATTGGGAGTGTTTTCCCCTGGTTTGCAGCTTGTCATTTCACTTTTTTTTTTTTTTTTAAATATTTATTTTTGAGAGAGAACAGGAGAGAGAGAGAGAGCGAAGGAATAAGCAGGGGAGGGACAGAGAGAGAGACACACACACATACAGAATCCTGGAGCAGGCTCCAGGCTCCAAGATGTCAGCACAGGGCCCGGCGTGGGGCTCAAACCACAATGCATGAGATCATGACCTGAGCCAAAGTTGGGCACTTAACTGACCGAGCCCCCCGGGTTGCCCCTGCTGATTCACTTTCTAAATGGTGTCTTTCAATGAGCAGAATTTTGTAAGTTTGTTGACATCCAATCTATAAAATTTTGAAAATAGTTACCATATTATGTGTTCTCTCCAAAAAATCTTTGCCTATCTGAAGGGTACAGGTACTCTTTTTTTTTTTTTTTTTTTTTTTTAAGCAGACAATTTGGGCTTGTTTTTTTTATTTAGGCCTGTGATCCATCTTGGATTAATTTTTGTGTGTGGTGGGAGGTAAGGGTCTGTTGAGAAGACTTTTCTTTCACCATCGATTTACCTGGGCCCCCTTGGGGGCGGGGGTAAATCGATTGATTGTCAGTTGCTACCAGAAAGTTCCCTGGAATTTTTTTATCGTGATTGCTTTGAAACTGTAGATAAATTTGGGGAAAGTGGATACTGTTGAATCTTCTGGTCCACACACATGGCTATGTTTTCCATTCATGAGGTCTACTTTAATTTCTTGCAGAACTTACTCATACTTTTCATCATAGAGGTCTTCCGTTTTGTTTATTCTAAGTGTGCTGTGTTCTTTGATGTTACTACAAATTGTGTTTTAAAATTGCATTGTCCACGAGGGAAGTTTCTCAGGAGGGAGTGACTGCTGACAAGTACGGGGTTTCTTTTTGGAGTCATGACAAATGTTCAAAACCTAGATTGTGGTGCTCTAAGGGAGACAAAAACCCTGTGAATATACTAAAACCATTTAATTGTGCACTTTCAAGATGTTAAAAAAGTTTTTTTGTTACTTTTGAACAAAGATGGTTTTAGTTTTTTCCAGTTTCTAAAGCATTTTTTTACTTTATTGCAGTGGCTAGGAAATCCACTGTAAATAATGGTGAATGGATGTGGTAAAAACAGACATCCTTGCCTTGTTTCCACTCTTAAGGGGGAATCATTCATTCTCTCACCTGTAGTGTATTCTATTAGTCGCAGGATTTTCTTAGAGACCCTTTATCAGACCGAGGGAGTTCTCTCCCTGATTTGCTGAGAAGTATTCTCATCATCGGGTGTTGAATTCTGTCAAATGCTTTGTCTGCATCTCTTGGGATGATCATATAGTTTTTCTTCCTTTTTTCCTACCTCCTATTAAGGAGGTGTATTAATTACATTGATTTTTTTTTTTTTTATGTTAGAGTGGCTGGACTTTCTCAGAGTTAAGATGTATTATTTTATATACATCGTTAGTCATGACTTATTATTTTTATAAACTGCAGTACTTTGTTAGCATTTTGTTGTGAATTTTTGTGCCTCTGCTCCTGAGAGACATGGGTGTTACTTTTCTGGTTAGGTTTGATAGCAGGGGCACGTGGCATTGTGAAAAGCTGGGACATGTTCCCTCCTCCTCCCAAAACTCCCAAGAGGAAAGATAGATTGGTATAATTTCCTTCTTAAATGTTCCACTGGCTTTGTCATTGAAATCGTTTGGACCTGGAGTTTTCTTCGTACGGTTTAATTTCTTTATTAGGTACCAGGCTGTGCAGAATTTTCTCTGTGTGTCTGTTTGGCAGTTTGCGTCTTTCAAGGCATCTGTCCATTTTCTGTAAGTTGTTGAATTTACTGGTGCAACATGGTGCCTGTGTTCCTTTAATGTCTGTAGGACGTGTGGTGAGAGTCTTGTTCATTCCTGATATTTTGTTTTTTTTAACGTTTATTTTTGAGAGAGAGCATGCACGCGTGAGCACACACACACACGCACACACACAAGTAGGGGAGGGGCAGATAGAGAGAGGACGCAGGCTCCAGGCTCTGAGCTGTCAGCACAGAGCCCGACGCAGGGCTCAAACCCATGAAGTGCGAGATCATGACCTGAGCTGGTCAGACGCTTGAGCGACTGAGCCACCCAGGCGCGCCTCATTCCTGATACTTTAAATTTGTCTTTTTTCTCTTTTACCTTGATCAACTTTGCTAGGGTTTGTCAATGATATTCATGTTTTCACAGAAACAGCTTTTTTACTTTGTTGATTTTTCTCTTTTGTTGAATCCACCCGTCTGTCCGTTTTCTTTTCTCTGATATTTATTATCCTTCTATTCATTTTGAGGTTAGATCATCAAATTTAAACCTTCCTTCTTTTCCAATCCATTTGTTTAAAGCTGTAAATGTCCCTCTGAGCCTGATGTTAGCTATAGCCCACGCGTTTTGATACATTCTAATTTTAATTCAAAATATTTTCCATTTTCTTGTGAATTCTCTAATCTGTGGGGTTTTGTTGTTTTTAGAGATGTGTTCAAATTTTAACTCTTTGGTGTTTTGTTTTGTTTTGTTTTTGGTACCTGTTGATATTGATTGCTAATTTAATTCCACAAACCATAACCATAAAGTTTAGAGAACATACTCTGTAAGATTTCAGCCTTTTGAAATCTGTTGGGACTTATTTTATGGCTAAGTATGCGATTTATCTTGGTAAGTGTTATTCATCCGGTTGAAGAGAATGTGTGTCCTGTGCTTGGCGGGTGTGGGGATTTGAGTAGTAATTGGCGTTGGTCTGTAGCGTCACGACAGTTCTTTATCGCCGTCCTCGTCGTATTGTCCGAGTATGGTGTGGGTTTTGTCTGTTTCTCCCTTTAGTACTGTTTTTGTTTGCTGTGTTTCAAAGCTCTGTTATTAGGGGTACACATTTTCATGTTTTTTGTCTTCTGTGATAAACTGAACCCTTTATCACTAGGAAGTGTTCTCTATATTTTGTAATTCTGGTTATTAATACAATCCCATGGCCATTCTTAAGCTTGCTGTTTAGCTGATGTACAACTTTGTACAAGCTTTTACACACTCAGCCCTTGGAGTGTGTGTGTACGTACTCCAAGCGTGTCCCTTGTAGATATCATATAATGGGGACTTCCTTTATTTCTTGATTTTATCGGGTATGTTATGTTTGCTTAAATGTAACATAAATTTGAATTTAATTTTTTGTGGTTGCTATTTTTTAAAATTTCTATATCTGTGTTTTTTATTCTTTTATTTTAAATGTCTATTTATTTTGAGTGAGACTGGGGCAGCAGGGCAGAGAGAGAGAGAGCGAGTGCGAATGCCAGTCAGGCTCCACGTTGTCAGCATAAAGCACCACGTGGAGCTCAATCTCCCAGATCGTGAGATCTTGACCTGAGCTGAAATCAAGAGTCGGACGTTTAACTGCCTGAGCCACCCAGATGACTCCCCTGTGAGAATTTTATAGTAATATAATGCTACTTACTCCTCTGTCCTTTTGCTATTGTTGTCATGCATTTTACTTCTTTATTCATTATGAATTCCATGGTGCAGTGCTGCTCTTTTAAAGAAACTGGGAAAATGGTCTGTTCAGCCACAAATGAGCCTTACTTGGCTCTCTGCGGATCCGGGTTCTCACCTGGCGTCGTTCCCTTCCAGCCTGAAGAATGCCCTTTAGCCCTTCCTGTTGTGCAGGTGGGCCCGTGATGAATTCTTCCAGCACCTTTTTGAGATCTACAAATGTGTTTATTTCCTCCTTATCTTTGAAGGATATTTTGCTGGAGGACATTGAATTCCAAATTGACATTTTTTCCCCCAACACCTTAAAGTTGTCGTCTTCATTAAAGTTTTAATCTTCATTATTTCAGATGAAGTTTCAGTTTACTTTTCTTCTTGTACTTCTCCTGTACGTAATTTGTCATTTTTCCTCTGAGTATTTTGTTTTAATTTTGCTTTTCAGCAGTTTGGGGTGCCTAATTGTGATTTTATTTTTCTTTTTCCTTCTTGGTGTTTTCTGGATTTGAATGCTGATATCTTTCATGAAATTTGGGTGGAATGCTATCATTTCTTCAAATACTTTTTCTGCCCCATTTTCTTCTCTATAGGATTGCAGTTATGTGTATTCTAGGCCATTTTTATGTTGTCTCCCGATCGTTGAGCCTGTGATAAAAAAAAAAAAAAAAAAAAATCTTTTCCTCCTCTTTCTTCAATTCAGGTAACTTTATTGATGTCTTTAAGATCACTTTACCTCCCCCGCCCCTTTTGTAGCATCCAGTCTTCTGTACAATCGTCTAATGATAGATTTTCAATTAGATAGTGTGCTTTTCAGTTTTAGCTTTTGCATTTGGTTCTTTTTCATAGTTTATATCCTTTGCTAAGTTTCCCCATCTGTTCACTCATTGTTCCCACCTTTTTCTTCATGACTTCTTGAATGTCCTTACAGTAATAGCATATGTATGAGCAGTCCTTGTCTGCTAATTACAACATATGGGTCATTTCGGGATCTGTTTCTATTGACGGGTTTTACCTTAGATTACATATCACCTTTTTTGCTTATTTACACACATAGTACGTTTTTGTTGCTGTTGAACATTATGTGTGTTACATTGAGGGAATCTGGCTTTTGCTCTCTTCTCTGGTACCCTGCCCACAAATCCCGACTTCTTCTGCAGTCCTAGACTGTCCTCCCTGTCTCCTCAGCGCAACAAGACTGTCCTCTCTGCTGCACCTTCCTCCCGTGTTGTGGTTTGTAAACCGCTCGCAGGTGGAGTGGATGTGTGGCTTACCTCACGCGTTTCCCTTCCCTCAATAATCACAGTCTCAAACTGCCTCTTTTTCAATGCCGGAAATAGCCGTCTTGTTTTTCTCTAGTTCTGTAGTTGTTGAGGGTAGAAGGATAAGTTCAATACCAATTACTTTGTCATGATCAGAGATCAGATTCTCAGTTGCAGTTTAAGAACTTAAATTGGTTTCCCAGTTTGTGATAGTGCCCTCTCAAGTGCTCTTTGCTGCAATGTTTTTTTTTTCCCCCCTGATTACAAACTTTGTAAGAGAAAGAATATTTGGGGATTCAGTTCCCTTATCTATAAAACCAAACAGTCGGATTTGCTCACTGTGACCGGTACACATTGGTCCAGGCTCTTTAGAGGGTTATTGGGTGTGAATATTAGAATAAAAATAGTATATACCTTCTGACCCACCAATTCTACTTCTAAGTATTTATCCCAAGAAGGTATGGCTCCAAAGAGACCGTGCTCGACGGTCATATAAGATCCTTTAAAATATGTGCTTACTAAAAAACGTGTTTCCGAACAAAAACATTGGGCACGGCTGGTTTAAACACCTTTTTTTTTTTTACTGGAAGTGTCTTCTGTGCTCTGAGACTCTCCCTGAGTGGGTTTGTGCGTCGTTGACTTTCCTGGAGACAGACACGTGTGTGGATCAGTGATGTGAACGCACTCTGGGAGGTGGAACACGGAGGCGTGAGTAACCACACACATTTCTGGGCTTTGTATTCATGTGGTGGCGTTTGGGCTCTTAGGTGATGAACCGCACTGTACGGGATGTTTCCTTTCATGAAGGAGGCATGACTAAGACGTTGTCATCTGGCAGCAGGAAAAGGCTGCTGGTGATTGAAACGCGATGTCTTTGACTGCACTGCTACGTTCTTGGAGTTACGTCCTCAAGGTTCTAAAGTCACCCAGTATTTGGAAATTCCCTCAAGTCACACAAGTAGGTAATAAAGGTGGGGCGCAGACTGCATTTTCATGGCCAAGGCCAGCCCACTTACCGGAATGCCTTGCTTCCCCCTGGGTTGGGGGCCAGCCTGAGCCTCGCTGCCTACTTAAATGTGTGAGCCTTCAGAATTCTCTACTTCACTCTTCCTTCTGGTGGACTTTGGCTAAGGTCCAATCCCAAGATTGTTATCAACCAGAATAGCATAGGGAGAAGTTGGGTGTAAGTTCTGGTGCTGCCAAAACCCACCTTCACTTAATCCTAACACCTTCTAACTCAATCCGTCCTTCTTCCAACCTTGCTTCCAGCATGACCAGCCAGCATTTATGAAGCCTCCAGTCGTGAGGCAGGTACTGTGGCACCGGGGGTGCGGTGTGGGCAGGCTAGACCCCGTCCGTGTTCCTCGTGGGGAAGAGTCCAGCCAGCAGCCTCTAGGACCCCAGGCGTGCGCTGCCGGAGGGAAGCTCGGGGCGGAGCAGGAAGGCGGCAGACGAGCACGGAGCTCAGCCTGTGGTCTGACTGTGAAGACGGTCTTCACAGCCTGTCCTTCCTTCCGCACGGCTGTCTCTGGGCAGCAGGGACCAGGTCTTAACTCTGAGTTCTTAAAACTCCATGTAGTGCATGTGGTAGATGTTTAGGAGGTTCAGGCTGAAGCTCTGTGCGAGGCTGAGTGAAACATGCCGTCCGTCTGTGTTGCGATGAGTCACAGTGAGTCCTGGCCTCGTGTGCCCTCTGTGTCTGGCCATCCCATCCCCCACTGTTCACTGAGTGGCTGCTGTAGGAGGGATTGAGTATAAGGCAAGGTACCTCTTCCCCAGAGGCTTCCAGTATCATTGTGGGTACAGAGATGGTCACCCAGGATGGTCAGAGCGCGGCGCTGGTCTGGGTTGTGTGGGCCTTGCCGCCTGGGAGCCTTCCTCGGGGGTCAAAATCAGCAGCATTCTGCTCAGTAGCCCAGGACGGACTACAGAAAGAAGGTGTGTTCCTTGTCTTCTGACTGTCCTTTCCTTCTGTTTCCCTTGGGCTCTGTTATGTGGCCCTGGGAGGACACTGCAGAAGTGATCACTCTGTGGGGTGTGTGTGTGCGTGCGCGTGCACGCGGGCAAGTGGTGGGAGGGTGGGGCGGTGCAGCATGACTGTGTCATTTGCAGCCTGCTGTTTGCTTCGGGCACTGTCCACTAGAGGGGCTGAATGTTGGTGCAGACTTTTTAGAATGCGGTTTGGTGTATATGTTAAAATAGTATGTATATTCTCTACTACTTTTTCTTTTTTTTTTTTTTTTAAGTTTATTTATTTTGAGAGAGAGCATAAGTGGGAGAGGGGTAGAGAGAAAGGGAGAGAGAGGGAATCCCAAGCAGGCTCCACGCTGTTAGTGCAGAGCCTGATGTGGGGCTCAAACTCATGAACTGAAACCAAGAGTCAGATGCTTAACCAACTGAGCCACCCAGGCCCCCCCGTATACCCTTCACTTCTAAGTATTTATCCCAAAGAGAGGTGTACAAGGATGTCTAATACTGTGATGGAAAAAAAAAACAAACCATCTACATGTCAATAGGGATGGAACCATGGACACGTCAGTCGGTAGGGATGGAACCATGGACACGTCGGTCAGTAGGGATGGAACCATGGACACGTCAGTAGGGATGGAACCATGGACACGTCAGTAGGGATGGAACCATGGACACGTCGGTCAGTAGGGATGGAACCATGGACACGTCGGTCGGTAGGGATGGAACCATGGACACGTCGGTCGGTAGGGATGGAACCATGGACACGTCGGTCGGTAGGGATGGAACCATGGACACGTCGGTCGGTAGGGATGGAACCATGGACTCGTCGGTCGGTAGGGATGGAACCATGGACACGTCGGTCGGTAGGGATGGTTAAGTAAACATCCTGTGCGGTGCAGTGCAACTGTGGACAACAGTGCAATGGAGTTTCACGTGTGAACGTGCAGTCTGGAAACAGACAACTAGGTCATAAGTGGCTTGTTAATATGACTTTATGTTATGAGACACGGTAACGTCTCTATTTCTAGACTTGATGGCCACTTTGTATGTAGTGACAAGGCAAGGTCTCAAAGGCACCTAGTGGGAAGACAGCAAACTCCAGAAGGGTCTGTTTGATGCCATATGTTTGAAAAATAATGATACACTGTATTTCTTTTTATGTACCTACATATTTATGTAAATGTATGGGTTTGAAAAAGGATAAAGTCGCTTTGGAGAGGAGGATTGGGATGCGGAGGTAGTCTGGGCAGACTTCCAGCATGATCCATATTCGAAATTGGCAGTGCTGACGTGGTCATGCAAAACTTGTGTCGCTCGAGATGAACAAAGGAATGCATTGTTTTTTTAAAGAGAAAACTTGCCCATGGGGCACCTGGGTGGCTCAGTTGGTTAAGCATCCAACTTCTGCTCGGGCCACGATCTCACAGTTCATGAGGTCGAGCCCCGCACGTCGGGCTCTCTGCTGTCAGTCTGCCCAGAACCTGCCTCAGATCCCCTGCCCCCTCCCCTGCTTGTTCTCTCTCTCTCTCTCTCTCTCTCTCTCTCTCTCTCTCACACACACACACACAATAAATTTAAAAAGAGAGAGAGAGAAAAAAATTTGCCCAGAATTATGGCAAAAGGGCACTCCAAGAAAACAGGAGTGTGCCAGCCTGTCTGGGTCAGCAAACAGCTTCAAACCTTGCTGTTGCCGGCTGGCAGCATGTGGCTTTGTGCCTCTGTGTCCCGTGCGTGAGAGGAGAGGACGGTGCTGACCTCCGAGGCTGCTGTGGGGGCTGAGCGACTTGTACGTGTGAAGGGCCTGCTGGAGGCTAAGCGCTGGCATCTTTACGCCCAGCGTGTGGACCCTGCGTGCGGTTCGAGCCTGTGGAACGAGCACAGAGAGCCTTCGGGGGCTGCGGCCTTTTGAGCGTACGTTCAGCGGAGGTGTTGGTCCAGGGAGCCAAAGGCCCGTAGTCCGGGAACTTTGCTTTCAGTGAGACTTGGCGGAAAGGAGGAGCTAAACACGGGGACCCGACAGGTCACACGCCCCCGGCCAGCTCCTCAGCAGTTCAGCAGTTGCTAAGGAGCCTCGAGTCAGGTCTAGTCCCCAGGGCTCGGTGGAGGGGTGCGGTGGGGAAGGGGTGCGGGCCTTCCCCTGAGGAATAAGAAGTTCTGGAGACGCACGGTGGTGACGGTCGGACAGCGGCGTGAATGTACCTGACGCCACTGAAACGTACGTGTAAAAATGATGGAAAGGGCGAATTTTATGTCGCTGTGTTTTGCCACCATTAAAACAGAGAGAGACCAAGAAACAGGAAGGAAGGAAGGGCAGTCAGTCACCGGCCAGTCCCCGGGAGTCGGTCAGTGTTCATGAAGGGAAGGGACCTCGTGTTTTACGGTCAGTGACCGGCTGTCATAAAAATCACAGGGGGGGGGGGGGGGCGGATTCCTTGGGTTTGGCACAAGATGATGCGAGGTGACGGCACCTCCTTTCCCAAGAGAGTCAGCCTCTGAGGCCTGGGAGCAGAACGTGGGTGGTATCGGGTGCCTTCTCTCGGCCCCTGCGGTGGCCAGGGTTCCGTAGGACCGGTCACCCGAGCAGGGTCGCTTTGTAGCACGTTCGGGTGATCCCGACTTGTGATGACCGAGCCCCAGCGGTGTGCCGAGTTCTGCCAGGGGCTGGATGCTGCTGGGAGCGTGGGATGTGACTCCTGCCACCGAAGAGCCCACTGTGTGGTACCTGAGTGGAATCGTCGTGGTGACGATTGGTTTGGGTTCAGCCTCGGGCAGCAAGTGTTGGTAGAGACCAACGTTTCAAGGGCCAAGGGCACGGCTTCCCTGCTCTGAACAGTACACACCTGGTCGCCTCAGCACAGGTGTCTGAGGAGTGTGCCCTGTTCTCTTTTCTGCCGCTTCTGCCGTAGGAGAGACGTCTGCGTGCCCATGCGTCTTTTTTCTAGGCTCCTCACGCTGTTCCGGGGTCTGCGTGCCCTTCCTTCACCATAGCACCGTCCCTGTCGCTGTAACCCTCACGTGTCCACCTCGTTCCTGCTCAGAGTGTGCTAGCTGGCCTCTGTGCCCATACTCCCAAGTCCATGTGAGACATTAGTCAGGGGCACCTGGGTGGCTCAGTCGGTCGAGTGTGGGACTTTGGCTCGGGTCACGATCTCGCGGTTCGTGCGTTTGAGCCCCACATCCCGCCTGCTGCTGTCACCCTGTCGGCACAGAACCCGCTTTGAATCTTCTGTTCCCCTCTCTCTCTGCACGCCCCCCCCCCCCATGCATGCTCTCTCTCAAAGAAATAAATAAAACATTAAAAAAAAAAAAAGAAATTAGCCATTAAATTCCATCAAATAAATCCCTCTGGATTTTTCTTGGGATTGAAGGAGTGGTTTTGTTTGGAGAGAATCGAATATTCCAGTCCATGACGATGGTATGTTAGTTGATTTATTTTGTTTTGTTTTGTTTTGTTTTGTTTTGTTTTAAACACTTCTGGTATTTCCAGTTCCCAAATACAAGATTTGTGTGTGCCACTCGGAACTAGTTGTCCCCTGTACCTCATTCCGCTCACCCTGTGGGTAAATATATCCCTCGTTGGGACATAAGTGACCACACCACAGCCCCACATGCTCTTGTCCCATCTCAGCGCAGAGAGGGACAGCAGGGGTGGTACTTTCCTTGTGGAAGGGGGGAAAAGGGGAAGGGGGAGGCTGATAGGCAGGGTGGCCACTGATTCTGGAAACATGTATGAGTACATAGCAAACGATGTCTTGATATCATGTGGCATTATACAGTACGATCATTTAAATCTGTGTTTCCAAACATGACCATCCTATGTAGCCGAGTAACTCAGGAGATCCTCTGCTGTCACGGAAACTCATAGGAGAAGAAAAAGTATAACTCCATAAATGCAGTTGCCAGAAACCAAAGCTTTGTGGTACATCTGTGTTTTATAGAGAGGTCCAGAGGGTGGGGCAGCAGATACACCTGTGTGGGGGGGTTCGTACCCCTTCCCCTCATGACACTCATGCGTGAGACTGGGCTTCCTGGTCTCTTTGACGATTGATTTTGCCCACAAGCTCCTCCCCTCCCTCCCCACTCCCCCCTGAGAGGATGGACAAATGAACGAGTGAGTGAGTGAACAAATAAAGACTTAGTAATAAGTCAATCAGAAAAGGACAGCATGTTTTTGTTCATATGTGGAATTTGAGAAACTTAACAGCAGACCATGGAGGAAGGGAAGGAAAAATAAGTTACAAAGAGGGAGGCAAACCATAAGAGACTCTTGGATGCTGAGAACAAACTGAGGGTTGATGGGGGGGCAGGGGAGAGTGGGTGATGGGCATTGAGGAGGTTGGGATATGCGCTGGGTGTTGTGTGTAAGCGATGAACCATGGGAATCTACCCCAAAACCAAGAGCACACTGTATACACTGTATGTTAGCCAACTTGACAATAAATTATTAAAAAAAAACAAAAGAAGCCTTCGTACTAGGGGAATGTGTGCATTTGTGTGCATTTCTGGAGAATCTGCTATGTGCTGGGCCCTGGACACAGATAAAAGGGCAAGGACTCTTTGTGAAGCATACAGTGTTTTTCTGCAGGTTCGTCTGGATTTTCAACAAATACAGCCCTAATGTCCACCAATAATGGTGGTTTTTTCATCTTTACAATCCTCCTCCCTTTCTTACCCTACATGGTGACCATGGCCTACAGCCCAGCACTGAGCAGAAGCGGCCAAAGCAACATCTTTGTTTTATTGTGAATCCCAGAGGGAGATCTCTCCCCAATGAAGGACATTTCCATCTGTTCCCTGGTTTGCTAATTTAAAAAAAAAAAAAAAATTGTGAATGGGTGTTGAATTTTAGTAAATGCTTTCTCCTACATCTTTGAGATAATCCTAATTTAAATTTTTTTTACATTTGATTTTTAAAATATAAGTTTATTGAGATATAATTATGTACAACAAAATGCATCCATTTTTAGTTAATGAGCTTTAAAAAAACATACGTCCACATAACAAGGACCTCAGTAGAGGTGTGGGACATCCTGACGGCCCCAGAGCTCTTTCCTGCTCCTTCACAACTAGTCCCCTGTCCCCTGCCCCCGGACAGCCTCTGAAGTGCCTTCTGCTAATGTGGATTCCTTTTTGCCTGTTAGAGAGTCTCATGTGAATGGTATCATACAGCATACACTGTTTTGTGCCTGGCCTCTGTCCTGGGCATGTTTCTAAGACTCGGCTGTCATGTCGCGGGTACCAGTAATCCGCACAGTGGGATAAGTGCCCTGTTAGAAATTTGTGCCCTCATCTGTCTGGTCACCCAGTTGACAGACATAGGGGTTGTTTCCAGTTCAGGACTGTTCTAAACCTTTGCGTGCAAGCATTGATGTGTCATTACTGGGTATTATTAGATGGCATGGTAAATACACACTGACATTTATAAGAACCTCCCCACTTCCTCCCCCCACGCCCCCCCCCCCCCCACCCCCGGAACTGTACTTTCCCAGCAGCTGTGTGTGAGACTGTCACCCTTCCTCTGCCTGGTCCTGCTCAGTCATTTTAGCCCTAGCTGTTGGGTATGTGGTGGTGTCTCTTTGTGGGTTTGTTAGCATTTTCCTCCTGACTAATGAGGAGCACCCTTTCCTGTGCTTATTGGCCGTTTGAGTAGCTCCTTTGCCAGTGTGTCTGTTCTTGTCTTTTACCCATTGTTTAAAGTTGGCCTCTTTGTCTTACGGAGTTAAGAGATTTTTAAAATATATCATGCATGCATGTCCTTTGTCAGATACGTGTTTGTATTTCTCAAATATTTACTCCCATCCCCGTGTCTTGCCTTTTCCTTTTCATAATGGTATCTCTTAAAGAGTAAAAGTTTTAATTTTTTTTAAATATTTATTTTTGAGAGAGAGAGAGAGAGAGAGTAGGGGAGGGGCAGAGAGAGAGGGAGACACAGAATCTGAAGGAGGCTCCAGGCTCTGAGCTGTCATCACAGAGCTGGACATGGGGTTTGTGACCTGAGCCAAAATTGAGCGCTCAACCGACTGATCCACCCAGGCGTCCCAAAGGTTTTCAATTTTGATGATGTTTTTCAATTTATTAATTTTTTTTTTGGTGTTCATACTGTTAATGTTCTAAGAAATCCTTCTCTTTTTAAGGTTCATTAAAGATTTTTCTCTTATGTTTTCTTCCAGAAGTTTTACAGCTGTAAATTCTACTTGATGTCTGTAATATGTTTTGTGTTGGTTACTTTTGTCAGATTAAATCCAACCTTTCATTCCTGGTATCTGGCCAAGGTTGACACAGTGTCTTTGTGTGTGTATATATATATATACACACACACACACACACACACACACACACACACACACACACTTTTTTAATTTATTTTTTTAATTTAAATCCAAGTTAGAAAACAACGATTTCAGGAATAGAGTTTAGTGATTCATCACTTACATATGACACCCAGTGCTCATCCCAACAAGTGCCCTCCTTAATGCCCATCACTCATTTAGCCCATTCCCCCACCCAACACCCTGCCAGCAACCCTCAGTTTGTTCTCTGTATTTAAGAGTCTTTTATGGTTTGTCTTCCTCTGTTTTTATCTTCGTTTTGCTTCCTTTCCCCTATGTTCATCTGTTTTGTTTTGTAAATTCCACATATGAATGAAATATTGTATTTGTCTTTCTCTGACTTATTTCGCTTAGCATAATGCACTCTGGTTCCACCCATGTTGGTGCAGATGGAAAGATTTCATCCTTTTTTAATCGAGGAGTAGTATTCCATTGTGTATATGTACCATATCTTCTTTATCAGCTCATCAGCTGGTGGACATTGGGGCTCTTCCCATAATTTGGCTGTTGTCCATAGTGCGGCTACAAACATGGGGGTGCATGTGCCCCTCTGAAACAGCACCCCTGTATCCCCTGGATAAATACCTAGTAGTGCCATTGCTGGGTCGTAGGGTGGTTCTATTTTTAATTTTGTGAGGAACCTCCACACTGTTTTCCAGAGCGGCTGCACCAGTTTGCATTCCCACCAGCAGTGCAAAAGGGTTCCACTGTCTCCACATCCTCGCCAACACCTGTTGCTTCCTGAGTTGTTAATGTTACCATTCTGACAGGTGTGAGGTGGTATCTCATTGTGGGTTTGGTTTGTATTTCCCTGATGATGAGTGATGGTTGAGCATTTTTTTCACGTGTCTGTTAGCCATCTGGAGGTCTTCTTCGGAGATGTGTCTGTTCGTGTCTTTTGCCCATTTCTTCACCGGATTATTTGTTTTTTGGGTGTTGAGTTTGATAAGTTCTTTAAATAGATTTTAAATACTAATCCTTTATCTGATATGCCATTTGCAAATATCTTCTCCCATTCCGTGGGTTGCCTTTCAGTTTTGCGGATTACTTCCTTGGCTGTGCAGAAGCTTTTTATCTTGATGAGGTCCCAATAGTTCATTTTTGCTTTTGTTTCCCTTGCCTCTGGAGACATGACGAGTAAGAAGTTGCTGCAGCTGAGGGGCGCCTGGGCGGCTCAGTCGGTTAAGCGTCCCACTTCCGCTCAGGTCATGATCTCGCACCTCATAGGTTCGAGTGCCACATTGGGGTCTGTGCTGTCAGCTCATAGCTTGGAGCCTGCTTTGGATTCTGTCCCTCTCTCTCTCTGCCCCTCCCCCACTTGCTCATTTTCTCTCTCTCTCTCTCTCTCTCAAAAATAAAAATAAACCTTAAAAAAAAAAACAAAGTTGCTGCACCAAGGCCAAAGAGGTTGTTGCCTGTTTTCTACGATTTTGATGGCTTCTGTCTTATGTTTAGTCTTTCATCGCTTTTGAGGTTATTTTTGTGTCTGGTGTAAGAAAGTGGTCCAGGCTCATTCTTCTGCATGTCGCTGTCCAGTTTTCCCAGCACCATTTGCTGAAGAGACTGTCTTTTTTCCGTGGAATATTCTTAACCTGCTTTGTTGAAGATTAGTTGGCCATACGTTTGTGGGTTCCTTTCTGGGTTTTCTATTCTGTTCCATTGATCTATGTATCTGTTTTTGTGCCAGTACCGGACTATCTTGACGATTACAGCTTTGTAATACAGCTTGAAGTCCGGAATTATGATGCCTCCAGCTTTGGTTTTCCACGCTGTCTTATTTTTAATGTGTTGCTGGACTCAGTTTGTTAATACAGTTGGCCCTTGCACAACACAGTTTGAACTGCACGTGTCCACTTATATGTGAATTTTTTTCAATAAAGACAGTTCTGAAAGTAAATATGTTTTCTTTTCCTCATGATTTTTTTAATAACATTTTCTTTTCCTTAGCTTACTTTATTGTAAGAATATAGCATGTAATACGTATAACATACAAATTTGTGTTTATCAACTCTGATACCAGTAAGCATTGGTCAGTAGTAGTCTATTAGGAGTTACATTTTGCGGGGTGCCTCAGTGGCTCAGTCGGTTAAGCGTCTGACTTCGGCCCAGGTCATGGTCTGTGCTGACAGGTGAGAGCCCGGACCGTGCTGAGTTACATTTTGGGAGTGTCTAAAGTTTTGTGTGTGTGGTGGGGGGGGGGGGGGTTGACTGGAGGTGTGTGCACCCCTAACCCTTGTGTGGGTCAAGGGTCAACTGTACTTTGCTTCTTCATCCATGTTTATAAGTGAGACGGGCTGTTGATCACCTTGTTGGGTTTTGAGGTAAAAGTTTTGCCAGCCTCATAGAATGAGTTGGGAGCCTGTATCCTCTTAATTCTGTTCACGATAATTTTGAATTCAGTTGGGTGATTTGTTCTTTGAATGTGGGTGGAACTGTCCAGGGGAGCCATCTAGACCTTGAGTGGGCAGTGACATCTTGACCAAGAAGATGAGGATTTTGAAGCTTGGAGAGCGGTGGTCTGGAGACAGCCTGTCTCCGGGGGCCCAGAGCAGAGTGTGGAGACCCAGGAGAGACTGTGCCCTGGCTGCTGGTCAGGAACGGCAGACTTGGAGGTCAGAGGCGCCCTGGTTGTTGCCGGGGCCTTGCACCTGCCCAGGCTGTGATCTCCCTCTCTGTCAGAGGCCTGATGATTCTCTGTGGAGCCATCAAACAGGATGTTGCCCAGAGGCTCTGTTTGCGCCGAGGATCCCCCCCCCCCCCCCCGGGCAGTGGGTATTTGGGCAGGATCGGCTGGATCCCTAGAGACTTCTCTGCCATGATCAGCACAGTTGAAGGTCAACTGGGCAAAGCCAGTTTGAATAAGGCAAGTCTTCTTAGGCCAGCTGTCCTCATTTTCTGGAAAAGGAATGGAATGAATTTCTGATTCTTGCTTCCTGAAGGATGACCAAGGCTTTGCCCCAGAGAAGCTCCCTTAGAACCAAGCAGAGCTCAGCTCTCCCTTGCGGGGGGCAGTCTCTAAAATGTCCTCTCCCTCCCCTCTTGCCACACTGCACCTCTCCCTGTCTGCCACATCCCATGAGCTGCTATTTCCTGACAATGACTGAGATTTGGAGCATGCTTCCCTTACGAGGACCTTCGGGGGCCAGGCAGGCATCAGGGCCTTTCCTATCTGTACTGTATCAGGCATAGTGCGTAAGAAAAGTCCAGTATTTGGTGAGGTGAATTGAAATGCTGATCGATGGCTCAGTCGGCCGAGCGGCCGACTTCAGCTCAGGTCATGATCTCATGGCTAGTGAGTTCGAGCCCCGCGTTGGGCTCTGTGCTGACAGCTCGGAGCCTGGAGGCCGCGTCAGAATCTGTGTCTCCCTCACTCTCTGCCCTTCGCCTGCTCACGCTCTGTCTCTTTGTCTCAAAAATAAATAAACGTTTAAAAAAACAATGCTAGTCGAGAGGTGCTGAGTGGGGCTCTCTTGAAGAAACACGCGGAGAGGGTGGGCGGGCGCTGCTTTGCCTAAGTCTTGGAGCCAGCGGGATGGCTCGGCTGTCTCTGGCCGTCCAGAGTGTTTCTGCACACCTCTTGGCCAGTAGTGCAGTGAGGAGGGAGGGCCACGGGACCACTCGGCGCTTACAGAGCACTGCCACGGGACGGTCTCTCTGTGTCCGCTGGAATTCTGGTGCCGTCATGCCGGGGAACACGTGGCAGCAGCAGCATCTGAGGGGCTTAAAACAACACACATCCTGTTTGATGCTCGTGGCCCTTCAGGTCATTTGTCCCTGCTGGGTTAGGTTAGACTTTGGCTTTGAGTCGAACGTAGGGTCTTTGTTGTGGACCCCGGACTGAAGGGGCATCAGCAGGGGTGCATACTTACAGCAGATCACGGGAGCGCGAGAGGCCGAGCCAATCACACAGACCCCCTGGAAGCCTGTGCTTGGAGCAGACCCTTTGCCTTTCCGGTGACCAAAGCAAGGTCACGGTCGGGCCAGCACCCAGTGTCAGCCGGGCTGGGGTCATGCCGTGCTCTGGGGGGAGGCCTGCAGAGTCCTGCAGTGACACGCGTGGTGTCCGATCCTACAGCTTTGGGAACAGGAATCCCATCCATGCTGGTCCTGTCTTCAGCGCCTCCAGGAGGTTCTGGATGTGTCTGTTGTCTGCTCTGTGTTGCGTGCACAGTGCCTGGCATGGAGAGAGTTCTCCCGTGTTTGAGTGGCCAAACGAATGAGCAGAAACCCAGTGAAGGTTCTGGTTTGATTGTTTATAGAAGAAAGCTGAAAGTCGTATTACTAGAAGGAGCCATAGGTTGTACAAAATTGCTTATAAACCAGTGTTAGAAGAATGTCGTCTTTCTATTCATTTCTCAGATTTTATTGACCTTTTGCTTGAATTGTCTTGTTTCAGGGAAATAGTGGAACATATGGTCCAGCACTTTAAAACACAGATCTTTGGGGATCGGAAACCAGTGTTTGATGGAAGAAAGAATCTCTACACAGCGATGCCCCTCCCAATCGGGAGGGATAAGGTGAGCGCACAGGGGTGCGTTGGGGTCAAGCAGGGTGCAGTGAAGGCAAAGGCAAACCTGTCGTCACGTGCTAAGTCACCCGGGAGAGAAAGCTGCGGTTGGCTCTACGCTTCGTCCTGCGGCCACAAAGGCCGCTTTCCGTGTGTTGTGCCTTCAGTGTTAGAGGGCTCATTTGGCTCGGGTCAGAGACAGGAGCTCAGAGCTTCTTGGAACGAGCCTTTTGAATGTAAAACACACATGCCACAGACCGTGAGACAGGAGCCCGGGTAGTAAAAGCCCTTTGGAAAAGTATGTTTGCAGAGGTGAAGGCGCGTGTGACGGTGGCCGTGAGGCACAGCTGATTTCTGGCTGAAATAATAATCGTCGACTAATTAACCAACCCTGGTGGTTTCAAACTGTCGCCTTTGATGATTGCTTTTGTCCTTATCGTGGCTTTACTTCAAGAGGGCTACAGTTCCTGCCTAGACGTTGTCACTTCTTGGCATTTCTTCCAACAGATGGGCTGATCCGGGATGGTAACGGGTCCTGTTTATTAGAAGAAGAGCAAAGACTCAGCTCAGGAATAATCTTCACATGAACCTTAAAGACAAAAAAAAAGCACAACAAAGAAACTAGTAACTTAACAGCTGGTCCAGTGCGTGCAGTAAACTCGATTCCCGTCGAGAATGACCTGACCAGTTAGCTTCGTCAGCCCCGGGGCCCCGGGAGGAAGGCAGCTCGGTGCCTATGGAGTCTCACGCTGCTGGCCACTGAGCTGCACGTTCTCCAAAGGCATCAAGTGTTCTTGCTTTTGTGTTTTTCGATCGTCTCAACATGACTAAGCTCCTTGCGCTGGTCTCGGTTGCCAGGAGACCGGGTGGTCTCAGCTCCCAGCAGCGTGGCTCCGAGTTGTGGTGCTCTGATAACGGTAGAGGACGTTGTGGCCAAGGGAAGGCTGGGTGCTGATAAGAGCTCCATACCCACTGGTCTCCAGGGGGCTCCGAGATAACGGCGGTGCCCGGCGGGACATTGCAGGGCTGGGCGCAGGGCGATTGACACGGGCGCAGGGAGTCCCGGGGCCGAATGCCTGTGCCTGTGCCCCGAGTGGGATCGCGCCTTACAGATAAGCGTGCTGGCACATACACTATGTGTTGATTGTGAAGTGTTATGTTGAATGTGCGTGTTTGGTTTTGTGTAAAGTTGTACAGGAGAAAAGCATAAGGAGTTTATTCGCAGTTTATCTGTGCATATTTCTAAGTAGACACTAGGCGGGGCATAGAAATAGTTTTCCTTGGGAAGGGGTGAGGGGAGTTGATCCCGTGTTCCCATGCGAAGCTTGTCTGTTGTGGACGTTAACAGGCTCTCTGGGGTGAAAACAGATCTGAGCCGAGTCCTTGCCGTGCCCTCTGCTGCCGTGTGGGACCTTGGGTAAGCCCGCCCACCTGGCCAGGCCCCAGGTGCTTCCATAAAGGGGGGAGGTATAGAAGCCACCTCCCGGGGTCCTGGTGACAGCCGAAGAGATCCACCCTGAAGACTGCGTCCCCTGGTGGCCTGCTGCCTGTGCCCCGGACGCAGTTTCCGGGGGCAGGAGGGCGTCTGCATTTCTAAGGGGCAGTTCTGGGTCCCAGATCCTATTTTGAGCTGTCCTGTTTGAACGTACGGGCGCCTGGGACGTGGCACACGCCTGGCAGACGTGGACGGCTGTGGTTGGTGGTCTCAGGGGTCTGCGTGGCCCCCACCCCGTGCACGCTGTCTCCCCCCGCCCCCCATACCTGGCGGGCGCTCAGTGTCTGTGGACGAACGTAGAGAGCCCCACCCCCACCCCCCAGCCACTCCTTCCAGCCGTTAGGTTTCTATCAAGTGGTTGCGATATGCAGACTTTCCTCTCTTCTGTTGGGGAGCTGACACGACATGGCTGATTTTCTGCTCCTCTGTCCTTTCACCTCGTGTAGCAAAGCGTCTCTTGTTTTCTCTTACATTTGCTTTTTTCTGCGAAATGCCTTCCTTGTGTCGTGGGCACCTGTGTAGTAAGAGAGAGGATCCCGTGTCTGCCAGCGGCTGGACGGGGCCTGCGGGTGGCTCTCGTCCCCCTCCGCACACACAACGTGTACCCTTCCTCCGTCCTGCCGAAAGAGCCCGCCCTCCTCACCCCCCGGCCCTGTGTGGAAGGGGAGGCGCCCTGACTGGGGCCCAGAGGCCCTGTGCCCTGGGCCAGGCCCTCACGTTTCACAGCAGGTGGCAGAGCTCAGAGGACTTGCATTTAACTCCTGGGCTCTCTCTGCGAGATCAGAACGTGCGTCATGTTGGGTTCCTGGCGCTGGGCCCGGCCTTGGGTCCTCTCTTTGGGTCTTCGGCTTCTTGTAGTGACAGGGTCTGTCTGTTCAGGGACGGCACCGGCGCCTCTTTCCTGGAAGCAAGTGTCCTGTCAGGCCAAGGGTACAACTTGAAAGGGACGCGGACCCTGCACAAAACGCCTGGCGCTCCCGCCTCATCACCCCTGTGCCCGGGCAAGCCCGAGCCGTGAGCTGCTGACCTGGCCTGACAGGAAAAGGTGTTGGGGTTCCCGGCGGGGCAGCGAAGCTTCCGGTCAGCAGGCTTGCGGGAGGCCGGGGGGTGGGAGCCATCCTTCAGGGCCCTTCCTAGGGCAGCACAGGGGGGAGGGATCCCCTCGGCCTCGTCTGCTCTTTGGGGCGACTCCGCTGCCTCTCGGCACCGAGGGGCCCTCCAGTAGAGACACAGCGCGTGTCACAGGGCCTTGAACCCAGCTGGCCTGGCTCAGACCTGATACCTGACAGAGCAGCCACTTACACCTGCTGGTCCCACCCGAGGACAGTGACTGAATTCCCAACCGCCCTCGTGGATGTGCTAGGAAGGACTGTGGTTTTTGTCCAAAGTAATCTGGAGGGATGACAGTTTGCCTTTTGAGAAGATGGGTTGCTGTACATTCGCAGGAGGCCCCTGGACGCATCTAACACGAGATGGGACCCGCCTGTCCCCTTCTGGGAGGAGTGAGGCCTGGAGCTTGGGCACTGGCTGCACCTGGCTCAGTGCACAACCCGCCCCACATGGCCTCGACTGCACAATAGCCCAGTCTTAGAAAAGAAAACCCGGTCGAAACACACTTGCTTCCTTTGTCCACAGTCTCTCTCTGTCCCTCATGGGTCCGCTGTCCCTTCCTCTGTTCCCTGGCCGTGCAGACACCAAAACGGAGCCCCCCTGTTGCAGCTCTGAGGAGGGAGTTGAGCGTGTGCCTTTGCCTTGTCTGGAGACCCTGAGTTTCACAGCTGGCTCCCCACCCCCAGGCCTGGGCTGTGTCCCTCTGCTGCTGTTTCAGGTGTCGGTGCTCAGAAGACGGTGACCACGTTCCAACAGTTGTAGCTGTGTCACAGGCAGCTTTTTACAGGCGCTGTCGCAAGTGCCCTGGGAGGCAGGCGGGCTCGTGGCCCGTGTGCGCAGCCAGGGAGCCCGACAGGGCCCTGCGTCCCGCACAACTCGCATCGGTGGCCACGGGCTGCTGCGTCGTCGGGACTGAGGGCGGTGGGTCCGGCGTGTGGCCCAGACCGACAGGAGGGTGTCCTCAGGTCGTGTCACAGCTGCAGCCTCGAGCTGCCCTGCCCACGATGGGGCATTTCCACCGAGGTCTCCGCTGGCCCTGAGCCTCTCGAGGCGCCGTGCTGGGTAGAGGCTGCCATCGGGCCTGGAGCACGTGCGGCTCCCTGCGTATGGGCCAAGGGGAGGCTGCAGTCCACTTACAGATTTCCATAAGCATCTTGTGCTGAGGAAAATACAGCGCCCTGAGAACCACCCCCCTCCCCAGTGCTCGGAGGCATTTTCCCCAGCTGTAGTGAGGTGTAATTGACAGATAACATTGCACATTTGTAAAGCGCATGTGACGATTTGACGTTCATCTACGTTGTGAGATGATCCCCATCGTTAATGAACACGTCCGTCACCTCATGTAATTACCACTCTTTCGGTTGTTTGCACTTTGTCTTGATCGACCTGGCAAGATTACGGCATCGCGATGCTTTTCCTGCAAAGAAAAGTTTGGTACGTTTATCTGAGTGCCTCGTTACTTCATAAAAACAGCGTTTGTGCCGGAGGCCAGACCATGACCTCCCGCCTCGGCCCCAGGCGGCCCTGCACACCTGTTCACGCGGGACACAGCACCCCTTCCACCCAGGGCTCCAGAGACCGGGGCTGGGGGTGGGGGGAGGGGGGCATGTTCAAACTTTTATTTTCTAACCAGAGTGTAGGTGACATACTGCACTGCATCCCGTGCGTTCCCAGCATTCGACGTGGCGACACCAGTCCTGTATGTTATGAAATTCTCCCCGTGACGAGTGTGGTCATCGTCTGTCACCACACAAAGTTAGGACAGCGTTCTGGACTCTCTTCCCTCTGCTGTCCTTGTCATCCCCATGAGTCGTAACTGGAAGTCTGTGCCCCTTCACGTAATTCACCGTCCCCACCTTCCCTCTGGTGACCCCTAGTCCTCAGTATCGAGGAGTCTCCTTTCTGGCTTTCCATTTGTTCCTTTAGTCTTTTAAGCTCCAGATATAAATGAAGTCATACGGTATTTGTTTCACTTGGTGCAACATCCTCTGGTTCCATCCGCGTGGTTGCCAATGGCAAGATCCCACGCTTTCGTGTGGCTGACGTTCCGGTGTGTCCAGTCTTCAGTCCGTGGACGCCCGGGCCGCTTCCGTGGCAGTGGTCACGCGGGTGCATGTGTTTCTTCAAATTAGTATTTTCATCTTCTTCAGCTAAATACCCAATAGTGGAATTACTGGATCACGTGATACTTCTGTTTTTAACTTTTTTTTTTTAAATGTTTGTTTATTTTGAGAGAGAGTGCGCACACACGTGAGAGTGTGCAAGGGGCAGAGAGAGAAAGAGAGGGAGGGAGGGAGAACCCAAGCAGGCTCCGCACTGTCAGCACAAGAGCCCAACAAGGGGCTCGAGCTCAGGAACTGTGAGATCATGACCTGAGCCGGATTCCAGAGTCAGACACTTCCCTTACTGAACCACCCAGTGCCCCACTTCTGTTGTTAACTTTTTGAGAACCCTCCACGCTGTTCTCCAGAGCGGCTGCGCCAGTCTGCGTCCCCACCAACAGTGCACGAGAGTCCCTCTTCTTCACGTGCCCGCCAACTGTGGTTAATTGTTCGTGGTTTTGATTCTAGCTGTCCTGACAGGCGAGAGGTGACACCTCACTGCGGTGTCGGCCCTGGTTTTAGCAGCCGTGTGTGTGTGTCTGTCACATACGGTGTTTCCTTCTGGAAGGGGCCCTACCGTCGCGCCCTTCTGTGGCTGGGCTGCGGCCACTTGCTGGTCAGGTTCACGCGCCTGGAAGTGTCCTCTCTGTCACGGCTGTCTCCTCGGCTGGGCCTCCGGCCACATCCAGTCAGTGGCTGTCAGGCGTGACGGCACGCGGTGCTGCTGGTGACTTCTCTGGTTCTCTGGTGACGTCTGGACGCGGTGCGGTGAGTGCGCGAGGGGGGATGTTACCCAGGGGTTGAGAGTGCCCGCTGGGAGCCGACAGCAGGCCTGTCGAACGAGTGACGAGTGAGGGGTGAGTGACGAGCGAGGGGCGAGTGACAGGCGAGGGGCGAGTGACGGCGAGTGACGGGCGAGTGACGGGCGACGGGTGAGTGACGAGTGAGCCGGTGTGGCCCAAATGTTCCATATGGCACGTGACCGCTGGCTGGAGGCCATGCCAGGCAGGTGGGGCAGAGGCAGCGGGATGGAACCCCTTCCCTCTGGGACTTGGAGGCCTGGGAGCCTGGATGGGGGGAGGTAGGCTGGGCGCACGGGCGGTGGCTGCACATGTGTGTCGTCTTGCCCTGAGTGTGACGGCCTCTGCCCTTTCATGGATGTGCGGCCTTGGGCTGGACCTTCCGTCTGATCTGTGTTTTCTTTTTTTTTTAATTTTTTTTTTTTTAACGTTTATTTATTTTTGAGACAGAGAGAGACAGAGTATGAATGGGGGAGGGTCAGAGAGAGGGAGACACGGAATCCAAAACAGGCTCCAGGCTCCGAGCTGTCAGCCCAGAGCCTGACGCGGGGCTTGAACCCACGGACCGTGAGATCATGACCTGAGCCGAAGTCGGCCGCTTAACCGACTGAGCCACCCAGGTGCCCCAGATCTGTGTTTTCATGTGTAAAAATTACTGGGGGCACCTGGGGGGCCCAGTGTGAAGTGTCTGACTCTTGATTTTAGCTCAGGTCAGGATCTCACAGTTTGAGCATCCAAGCCCCATGTCGGGCTCGAGGCTGACAGCTCAGAGCCTGCTTGGGACCCTCTAGCCCCCCGTCTCCACTTGTTCTCGTGCTGTCTCTCAAAACAGAGAAGATGAACGTTAAGAAAGAAAGTAGTGAGCAAAGTCTCAGTTACTGGGATCTTTGGTTATTTAAGGATAAAATGTACGTAATCTGTGATCTGTCAAAGTAGACATTCCGTGACGATTGGGAAGTATGGTTGACAAATGCCGAAACGGCTTCAGGCACCGAGTGTTGTGCGTGCCCTGTGTTTAGGATGACATCATCAATTACCAAATAATTAACTGTAGGATTTTACGTGGTGGAGCGAAGTGATGGGGGTGAAGGAGATCCAAGCATCACGTGGAGCGGGGTGAGGGGGCGAGGGGCGCTTCAGAGATGGGAGAGAGAGAGAGAGACGACTCGGTGTCTGCTTCAGGGACTGAACCTCTGACCACTGTCCAGGACGCCAGCCACTGGCCATGCGGGGCTGTGTAAATGTGGGTTGGCTAAAAGTTAACAAAGCTGAAAATTCAGTCCCTCGGCCACACCCTCCACATGTCAAGTGCTCAGTGGCCACACGCGGCCCGTGGCTGTCATCCTGGGCAGCACAAGAAGAGACCGTTTCCATTATCACAGAAA
Source organism: Acinonyx jubatus (assembly GCF_027475565.1). NCBI lineage: Eukaryota > Metazoa > Chordata > Mammalia > Carnivora > Felidae > Acinonyx > Acinonyx jubatus. The sequence goes on from NC_069394.1 coordinate 3,298,175, forward strand.
GTTCTGTTGGTCGGAGCCGTTGTGGACCATTGAGCAACTGTTGTGGCAAATATTCTGAGGCTTTGCTGAGAATTTTAATTTCTTGCCAGGAGATCCTCCTGGGTCTTGTAGTTGAGGCTTTTCTTCTCTGCTTATTTTGTGCCCGGAGATGCTGGTACCATTGGGGCACAGACAGTCCCGTAGGACAGCTTCTGGAAGTGGTGGGGGAAGAGCCCCGTGCGTGTCCCCACCACCGCATCCTTGATTCAGACACTCCTCTTCCCACATTCCATCGTGAACCTGTTCCATCAGAGAGGAAAGCTGAAGGCATTGTAGGGGTGCACACACAGTCTAGAATCCACAGTTAGCATTTGTTCTGCCACGTGTCTGTTCAGAGGACCCAGAAAATGGGAACCCCCAGACCCCCTGCAGCTTTTCAGTTGCATTGGGACATAGCTCTCCAGAACCCCCAGCTGGCTGCCAGGCCCCCTTCCTATGTCCCAGAAGCAGCCTCAGCCTGTGTCGCACTCCCTGCCCCCACCCCCACCCCCGTCTGGACCCCGAGGCCAAGAAGCTGCTGTATAGCATCAGCCCCGTTCTAGTGATGCGTCCTTAGGATAGAGTCTCCAGGTGCTTGCCTCTCCTGAGCGCCCCTGTGTGCAGGACCAGGCAGAAATCCCAGGGGTTACGCTGGGGGGGTGTGCACGTGCCCATGTGTGAGCAGTTATCTGAGGGACTGGCTCGATTTCCCTAGCCAGGAGTGTTCTGAGAGCTGACCTACCACCTTTGACCTCCCAGTAGCTTCTTAAGAGGCCAAGTGTGAGGGGCAGGTGGGTGGCTCAGGCAGTTGAGCATCTGACTTTCAATCTCAGCTCCCATCTTGATCTCAGGGTCGTGAGTTCAAGTCCTGTGTTGACCTCCACGCCCAGGGTGGAGTCTACTTAAAAGGGGGGGGGGGAACAAGAAGAGGCAAGTGTGAATGACCATGTGCTCTGGATCTCCTCACAGGTGGAGCTGGAGGTCACACTGCCCGGAGAAGGGAAAGACCGCATCTTCAAGGTGTCCATCAAGTGGGTGTCCTGTGTGAGCTTACAGGCGTTACACGATGCACTTTCGGGGCGGCTGCCCAGCGTCCCCTTTGAGACGATCCAGGCCCTGGACGTGGTCATGCGGCATTTGCCATCCATGAGGTGAGGACCAGGGAACCAGGAGTGTCGGCTGCTCCCCTTGAGGGCTACCTGGCGAGTATGAAACCTCTGTCCAAGGAGGAGTGGAGTTTTGGAATCGGGGTGGTGACGGTCCTGGGTTTTATGATGAAAATTATGACGATACTAACATGGAAAATCTTTAATGTAAAACTAAATCACCAGGGGTGCCGGGCTGGCTCAGTCAATAGAGCAAGTGACCCTTGGTCTCGGGGTTGTGAGTTCGGGGCCCATGTTGGGCAGAGAGAAGGCCTGCCTGTCTTTGTGCCCACCAGCCGTCACGTTCTCGCTCGGCTAGCCTCGTGAGCTGTGTTGTGTTGCTCTGTGGCCTTCCCTCGTGGGACTAGTGGTAGCAGGAGGGCATCCCCAGCCCCGTACGTGGCTGAGCACCCACCACCCGGCCGGCTCTGAGACGGCAGGAGACACGGTGCATGTTCAGATCGCCACGCTTGAACTTGACGGGACAGAGGGTGGGTGGACCCTTGAGAGGCTCACAACTTACCAGGTGGCGGGGCTGCACTAATTCCTGTGTGAGGCCAGTTTGCTGCCCCCGGACCCTGGGTTTCTGACCCGGGAAGCCTGCTGCTTCCAGGTGTGTGGCACACGGTAGGGCCTTGGGGACTGTTTGAATGAACCAGGGACAGAAGGAGAAACGAGCCCCCTTGCTGACCTCTCCCGAGTATTGACCGAAGCTCTGAGGTTTGAGGGGAGGGTGGGGCCTCTTCTGTCCCTTTGTAGGTGTGAGAGCAGGTGCACTGAAGTGCCTGTGAGATTTCAAAAGGGACCCTGGTGTTCTCAGTCTCCAGATTGGGTGGGGTGACCCGATACGTGGCAGGCTGTACCTCCTGGCAGGGATCCCCGGCCCCCAGGGTGTAGTCTGTGAGTGCTTGGAACTGTTGTTGGCAGGAAGGCAGGTGGGTGCAGTTGAAAAAAAAAAATCTGGACAGGCAGTTGCCAAAACGTTGAATACCTTTTTTTAATGGTTGGCAGGAATTACTGTGAATTCTGAAGTTTTGCTTTCTGTGTTCTTTTGAATTAATTATGATGTTACTTTTATAATCAGGAGGAAAGCCTACTTTTGTTGTGGAAAAATAACAGAAAAAGTGGCAGGATGAGCCTGTCCGAGGGGGAGGGCAGGGTCCGCCCGCACAGTCCCGTGGACGGGGCCCCCCGTAGAGGGGAATGCGGCCTCCACACAGCGTGTCTTCCCTTTGGATGCTTAGCGACGACACGGCCCCGGGTGACCGGACGCGTGGGTGCTGCTGTGCTGCGGACATGTCCGCTTCGCCCACGGGGCCCCTGCCCTCCGCGCTGTCAGCAGCCGGCCCCTGGAAGGCGTGTGAGTCTCCTCGGGCCCGACCTTTCTGTCCCGCCGCCTCCTCCCCATACGGGCGGGGGAGGGCGTCCCTGCGGCCCCCCAGGGCCCGGGGCTGGCCCGGTCCCGCCACCTCGGCACACCCGACACGGCCTGTTTCTAGAAAGGTCTGAGCGCAGCCGCGTCAAGGGGGGCGGGGCTGTCGTGTGCAGCCATGGCCTGTGTCTGGGGTCCAGCAGCCGTGGGCGCCGAGCCGGAGCACCTGAGGACGCTGCTCTCCCTGCCCTGTGGCAAGGCCACGCGTCCCCAGGGGTGCGTCTTCAGCAGCGTAGCTCAGTGACAGCACACCCGTGCGGAGAAGACAGCAGGATTGTTGGTGACCATGAGCGTTCGCCTGCGCGAGTGACGTGCGACCCGCAAGCCTGGAGTCAGCTTGGCAGAAGCTCGCCTGATCGGATGGGGGTCTCTCATTGCAGGTACACCCCCGTGGGCCGCTCCTTCTTCACAGCGTCCGAGGGCTGCTCCAACCCCCTCGGGGGGGGCCGGGAAGTGTGGTTTGGCTTCCATCAGTCCGTCCGACCTTCTCTTTGGAAAATGATGTTAAACATTGATGGTAAGCAAAGCCCCGGTCTTTGGGGTGGGGGAGGGGTGGGGGGTGGGGACGCCTGTGCGGCCGGTTCCACACGTGGCCTCTGTCAAAGCCAGAGCCGCTCTTGCCCCTGGCCTCTGTCCTCTGCTCTGAGGTTTGGGCAGTGGCTCTCAGACCCCACCAGAGCCGCCTGCAGGGCTCACTCTAGACAGCGGGGATCAGGGTGCTGAGGCGGGCCCAGGGGTCTGCGTCTCTGACAGGCTGCTGCTGGCATCCACCGGCAGGGTCAGCTTTTCTTGGGAGGGGCGGGAAGGTGAACGGACCCCCCACTGCTCGGGCCACCCTTCATCTCACCTTGTCATTTTCAGCCTGCTTGATATGAGCACAGGGGGGCTGACTAAGGGCCAGCCTGCTGTGTTGCCTTCGCGCTTGTGTCCAGGTTCAGGGCGGCCTCTCAAGGTTGGATCACACAAAGCAACAGTAAACTTCAGAGAGATCTACACCCGGAGACACTCAGAAAACCCAGAGTTGTGGTTGTCGTGATCTGCTGGGGTTTTCGTTTAATCCTAATTTTATTCTCGGAGGGTGATTTTGTCTTTGGGCTGTACCAACCCCTTCCTGTCAGCCCTGACTGGAGGGATATAGAGCGGCCCCCTCTGGCTCTGTCCCACCTACAAGGCCCGAAGGTGGCCTCCAGGGATCAGGCGGACAGAGCCCAGGTGGCCGGCATGGAAGGGGCACCACCGGGCACATCCCACGTCACGCTTTTGCTTTTTTTTGCTGTTTTTTCCCACCTGTAGTCTCAGCAACTGCGTTTTATAAGGCACAGCCAGTAATCGAGTTTGTTTGTGAAGTTTTGGATTTTAAAAGTATTGAAGAACAACAAAAACCTCTGACAGATTCCCAAAGGGTAAAGTTTACCAAAGAAATCAAAGGTGGGTAACTGCCTCGCGCATCGGGCCAGGGTCCTGCTCCCCAGTGCGTTTCCTTAAGTCCTGACAGGGATGTGGGGGGGCGGGGCAAGAGAGGTTAGCCATCAGATGAATTAGCACAGAGATGAATTAAACCCCTTTCACAGAGCAGGAATGATGATGTTCTAAATAAATGGCTTTCCGTGTAGGGTGAGGAGCAGGTCAGTGACCAGTGGCATCCAGGTCATTGGCTGTTGGGACCAGAGAGCCTCAGTGTGGTTATAGTCAGTGTCTCTTGCTGTTCTGGGGTGGGGCGCATGCTCTCGTGCCTGGTCACGTGGTCCTCACAATGGTGGCATCTGCACCCACTGAGTCAGGGTTCCACTCCGGAAGACACAGCCCGAGTGCGGTGACCTGGCTTGGGCCCAGCCTCGGAAAGCTGGCTGGCACCTGTCACCCAGCCCCCCACACACACACAGGCCATCCCCCCCCACAACCTCCCGGGCACCTGTCCTTTCCCGATGGCTTTCTAAAGGCTGTCGCACGTACCCGTTGCTAAAAATAATCCTAGAGGAAGTGCAGAGTCTCAACTGAGCCAACATGGTCTCTTTCTTCTTTGAAAACAGTGTCCAGCCTCTGGCCTTGGCATTTCTGGGGCCGAAGGCATCCCCGTGGCTGAGATGGGCCCAGCCTGACAGTCCCCCTCCCTCTCAGGGCGAGGGCAGCCTCTGCGCCAGCTGGCGCTCGGGAAGCGGGGGCCCGAGCCCCAGGCCCCCAGGGCGGGTCTTGACCCTGAAGCTCGGCTGCTCTGTTGTCAGGTCTGAAGGTGGAGATCACGCACTGTGGGCAGATGAAGAGGAAGTACCGTGTCTGCAACGTGACCCGGCGGCCCGCCAGCCACCAAACGTAAGTGGCCTCGCTGTCCCTCCCACACCGGCTGTGGCTCTCCCCGTCACTGCGGCGACCCTTCCGGAAAGGGTTATCTCATTCTAGCTAAAAATTCTAGCCCTGTTCTTTGGCTCAGTGGGGCCAAAAACTTCACCAAATGAAATAAAATAAAGGAATAGCACTTGCACAGGGTGGGGCAGGTTGGCGGCTCCCTGTCGACTTTTCTTCTGGAATGTTCAGGCGAGAGAGGGTCGTTTTTGTTTGTTTTCCAGTCGTCAGTGCTGAGCTGGTGCCGGGAGGGGTCGGGGGTCCGGAGGCCCTGCCCCGGATCGCAGGGGCGGCCGGCTCCTGCTCCTGTGCCCTGGCCCAGCCTTGGCCAGAACACGCACAGACCTTTCTGGATTTGTCCTCATTTGTCCGTCCCGAGTTTGTCCCGAATTGCTTGCATGTAGTGTAGACATCTGTGGTCTGTGATTCCCAACTCCAGAGAGGACAGGGAAGTTTAGGAACTACTTACCCAGAGGGCATGGCTTGGGTTTGAGCCCTTGAAGGTCCCTGATCAGGTGCCCCACACGTCTCACCCTACGCCTCCTTCAGCCCCCAGCAAGCAGCCCTGGGTGGGCATGGCCACGTGCAGGGCTCCGGCCTGACCCCTTCTTTGTCCTCCTAGATTCCCGCTTCAGCAGGAGAGCGGGCAGACGGTGGAGTGCACGGTGGCCCAGTACTTCAAGGACAGGCACAAGCTGGTTCTGCGCTACCCCCACCTGCCATGTTTACAAGTCGGACAGGAGCAGAAACACACCTACCTTCCCCTCGAGGCAAGTCTGGTCTCTGCTGCGGCTCCGGCCGACGAAGTGCAGCCTAGACACACACCAGCGGGAGGGCCCCGCCTCTGGTCCTGCCTGCCTACGGCCCCCCGGGCTGGTGACGGCGACACGCCCGTCACATCTGTTTCCCCGTGAATGAAATGGTGTGTGGGGACTCTCCCCCGTCCATCGTCCATCGAGGACGAGCCCCGTGTGCCTAGCAGGTCCGTCCCACAGGGTAGAAGATGTTCAGAAAAGCTAGTTTCTTCACTTCTCGTCTAAGATTCACTTCCTGCTGGGAAGATCCTGGAAAGATTAAACGCTAAAACTGAGGCCCCGATTTTAACTCTTTCCTGTCAGTGCCTTAAATTCTCTGTCCTTGTCCGGTTACTCAAGCACCCGGCTGGTTTTCCCGCACCCCAGTCCAGAAGGCCAGCCTCGTTCCCGTCAGCAGGCAGCTTCAAGCTCCCACCTGGGGAGGGTCCCACCTCCTGTTGGTGCCAGGCTGGGCTCACCGAGGAGGATTTCTGGTGCCTGCCACAGGGCCCCTGAGCGGCCCCTGCAAGTGTGTTCCTGGTGGGTTCCGGGAACAGACACCGTGGTGAAGAGACACGTGTAGGACAGGCAGAGCCGGGCCACCAGCCCCGTGCTCAGCCTCAGACCCCCGCCCGGCCCTCCTGCGCTGGTGCCGACGCCCGGGGTCTCTCCTTTGTAGGTCTGTAACATAGTAGCAGGACAGAGATGTATCAAAAAGCTGACCGACAATCAGACCTCAACCATGATCAGAGCAACTGCCAGGTCGGCGCCCGATCGGCAAGAAGAGATTAGCAAGCTGGTGAGCGCCTGGCTCCTGGGGCCAGCCCTGGGGTGGGGACGCCCAGGGGAACGCGGTATGTGGCTCCCAGGGCAGGGGAGCCCCCGATGCTTCTTCGGACGGACACGGCTTCTTTCTTTTTTCCTTTTCAAGATGCGAAGCGCAAGTTTTAATACAGATCCGTATGTTCGTGAATTTGGAATCATGGTCAAAGACGAGATGACAGATGTGACCGGACGGGTCCTCCAGCCGCCCTCCATCCTCTACGGGGGCAGGGTACGTGCGTGGCTGGGGTGGGGCAGGGGGGCGCCGATGGGTGCCTGTCGCTCGGTGGTGAACAGCAGCTTTTGGGCCCACTGAGGCCGGACCCATCACCAGAGGCGTAGACCGTGGTCCAGGTAAGGGATTCTTCCCACACTGGGTGAAGCCGGCCCACGTTAGGGAGCCTCAGGAAGGACGGAGTTGTCTTGGTCGTATTGGAAGTTTTTCAGAATTACCCTTTATCTTTCCAACAGGTAGTTTTTATTAGCCCATCAGTATCTGAGAAGCGTTATTCTTTGCGTGATGGGTACTCTGCCAGCACCGAATTATTTTCCAGAAGCTTATACTGCTCTTCTGGGTTTTTAACTTCTGTTTCAGAGGTATTTGTTGGCAAACAGAGCCATCAGTCACTCATGTTTTTGCTCGTGTGTTGTTGCCCATGAAATGCCTGGCTTTTATCAGTGCACAATAGGGTGTTCTGTCCATGGAGCCCTGACAGAGTTCACGAGAGGGGTCGTCGTCACCTCCTTGGGGCCTGAGGCCTTAGCCTCACAGGCCACGGGCTCTCACGGAAGCATTCTAGCTGACTCTACCTTTTATGCTAGTCCTCCAGACCAGTGGCAAGGCCTAGTTTTGTTTGTAGGGTTTTTCCCTTTCTTGTAAAACGTAGGCTCTGCTTTTTCAAGTGTTCCAAAGTTCAGAGGCGCCTGGGCAGCTCAGCCAGCTGAGCGTCCAACTCTTGATTTCTGCCCAGGTCTTGATCCCAGGGTCGTGGGATCGAGCCCTGAGTCGGGCTCTGTGCTGACAGCGCTTGGGATTCTCTCCCTCTTTCAAAAAATAAGTAAAACAAAATATGGGGAACATGGGTGGCTCAGTCAGTTAAGCATCCGACTTTAGCTCCGGTCATGATCTCACTGTTGATGAGTTCGAGCCCCGTGTCAGGCTTTGTACTGACAGCTCAGAGCCTGGAGCCTGCTTCATATTCTGTTTCCATCTCTCTGGCCCTCCCCAGCTCATGCTTGGTCTCTCTGTCTCTCAAATATAAATAAAAAACAATAAAAAATAAAATAAATAAGATAAAATAAAATGAAGTGTTCCAGAGTTCAAAAGGTACACAGGGGTGCCTGAGTGGCTCAGTTGGTTAAGCGTCCGACTTTGGCTGGAGTCATGATCTCACGGTTCATGAGTTTGAGCCCCATGTCAGGCTCTGTGCTGACAGCTCAGAGCTGTTTGGAACCTGCTTCGGATTCTTTGTCTCCCTCTCTCTCCCTTCCTCGCTCTCACTCTGTCTCTCTCTCTCTTAAAAATAAACATTTTAAAAAATTAAAAAAAAAAAAAAAGTGCACAGAACTACACAGGAAGGGGGTGTCTGGCCGGCTCAGTCAGAAGAGCACACGACTCTTAATCCCAGGGTCGTGACTTTGAACCTCATGTTGAGCATGGAGCCTACTTAAAAAACAAAACAAAACAAAGAATTCCAGGAAGAAATCTCTTTCCCTCTGTCCTGGTTGCTTCCCCAGGAAGTGACTGGTGTCTCTCTGCCCTTTATAAAACTGCCCAGGGGTTAGTCACAATTTTTTTTCCACCCCTTCCAGTGCAAATAGTGATGCATTAAATACACTTCTTTTTACTTAAAGCTTTCTCTTAGAGGCCGTAGAGGTCTTGGAGATGCTCCCATGCATGCGTGAGGCATGGCGTGTTCTTTCTGAGTCTTACTGCATGGTGTTCCTTCTGTGTGGGGGTCCCCGTCCTGGTCCCCATCCTCTGAAAGAGGTTTTCTCAGCAAGGCCCACTTGTGAACCTATGTCCAGACACAGTGCAAACGTAGCACCTTTTTGAACCCTTGTCACAACCGTAGGAGGAAGAGCGTTTCGTTCTGTTTCACAGGTAGGGGCCTAGAAAGGCCCTCATTACATGGTAAAACCAAGATCACAAATCTAGAGTTTTTTTTCACTGCCCGAGCCCGCATCTGTTTCAACATTCTGTCTCTTAGTAAATACAGGAATGTTCTGGAAAATAAATTTGTTCTTGTAATCTCATCTCGCAAAAACACGAGGATTGTAGGGATTGAAAGTTTATAATGCTTCTTTAAAAAATTTTTTCTTTTTAATGTTTATTAATTTGTTTTGAGAGAGTGCATGCAAGCAGGAGAGGGGCAGAGAAAGGGAGAGAGGAGAGAATCCCAAGCTCTCAGCACAGAGCCCAGTGCAGGGCTCGATCTCACCAACTGTGAGATCGTGACCCGAGCCGAGGTTAAGAGTTGGACTCCCCATCGCCTGTCCGACTTGTTGTCCATTGTCAGAGCGAAACATTAAGTGCCCCCCAAGGGACATTTGGCAGTGTCTGGAGGCTGGCATCTGGTGACAAAGACTTCTGACATCCTACGGTGCGTACGGTCGTCCAGGTGTCGGCAGTGCTGAGGCTGAGAAACGCGGGTGTCGTCCGAGCCCACGTCTGCTGAGTGGGTGTGTGTTTGCTAAGCCTGGAGCGCCACACTGGTAGTTGGAGCCCATCTCTTAGAGACGGAGCCGGTGGGGCCACGGCAGTCGTTACCAAAATACAGGAAAGAAAAGCGTTTCTTTCCGTAGTGTTTGACTCGTGCAATAGGCCGGTGTTACTTTTGTAAATTAAAAATGTTTTCTGCTAAAACCACCTCTGCAACTGAATGCAGGGACCCAGATGCGGCCCTGCCCGTTGGTGGTGCCCGCGGGCCTGAACAGCCCCGTCCTCCTCCCCGTGGCCGTTCCCTGCTGGCCTTGTCCTCCAGAGTCACTTCAGGGAACTCAGAGGTTGCTCGGGTGGCGACGCTGAGGCCTGGTCCTTTCTGGTCGAGAGATGACAAAACCAGGTGGACACGTCGCTTGCTCTTTCTTCACAAGTGGGGGTAGCTTCCGTTCCTGGAACGACCGCAGGCAGTGGCACGTGGCGTGGAGTGGAGGGGTCCTAGCTGGCCACTCTGCTCCCCGGCCCGGGGCCTCCCCTTCCCTGGCTGCCTCCGTGATCCCAGAGGAGATAAAACGAAGGAGAGCATGTTCTGAACCAGGAAGCCTTCCTGTAGCATCACAGGGCACTTCCGTTCTTCCAGGCTACCCTTGAGGTTGGCGGCAGCTCTGGGCCTCTCTGCAGTCCTTGGCCTGCATCCACTCATCCCTCCGTGCATCCTTCCATTCTCTGTTTACCCATCCAGCCATCCACCCATCCACCCGTCCTTCCTCCTCTGTCCCCGCACCCACCCCTCCGTCCATTCTCCGTCTTCCCATCCCTCCCTCCTCCCATCCCTCATCTCCCATCCACCTTTTCGTCCGTCAGTCCGTCCGTCCATCCATCCTGCAGATACCTCTGGCCCACTTGCGGCGCTGGGCAGGTCAGGGGTGGGACACCACACAGAGGCACAGTTCTCAGCCTCAGGAGCACCTGGTCAGGGGATCGGCAGGGGTAGGGAAAGTAACACCACCCAAGGTCAGGAGGTCTCGTTTCCCATTTTCCCTCACCCTGAACGTCTTGCCATTTGCAGAATAAAGCGATCGCCACCCCTGTCCAGGGCGTCTGGGACATGAGGAACAAGCAGTTTCACACGGGCATTGAGATCAAGGTGTGGGCCATCGCGTGCTTCGCCCCCCAGCGCCAGTGCACGGAGGTCCACCTGAAGTAAGGCTGCTGAGGAGACACGCGGGGCCGGGGGCGGGGTGGGGCGGCTCGGTGGCCGCGGCAGGAGTTGGTGACCTTTCCAGGCCAGCGGACATGTGCCCGGGATGGGGGCCGGGCCAGGAAACGTGAGCCGCCTCGAGGCCGCTTTCACTTCTCAGACTCACTAGCGGAGAGAGTGTGGAGAAGCCGTGCAGGTTATATAAGAAATAAAACCGAAAGTGAACAAGAAGTTTGAAAATTAGATGCAAAAGAGAAAATTATATTCAGTGAACTCAAGTTCCCTTAAAAAAGCCCTTCAGCTTCATATGTCTGTATCCCCCCGCCCCGGCCCGGCCCAGGCTGTGGACCCTTAGAGAGTTAGCACCATAACCACGCAGCTTTGGGGCTCCGGGGTCTCTTGTTCCCACCTTAGGTCTTAATCTCAGGGCCGTGAATTCGAGCCCCGCACCGGGCTCTGCACCAGGCGTGAAGCCTGCTTAATAATTAAAAAATAAAAACAAAACCCATAGAGCTTTGTTACTCGTGCTTTTGCGCCAAACAAACCTAACAGGGAAGAGAAAGCCTTTGCTTTCCTCCTGTCTTGGGTGGAAGCAGGAGGAAACTCAAAGCCTGAGAAGGTAGCCAAGGGTGGTTCTGAAAAGCCACGGCTCAGAAAGTTCTCGAGAGCTGACGTCAAGGAGACAGGCTGTGTGTCGGAGGCGTCTTCCACGCCGCCAGCAGAATTCGCTGGAAGCACAGAGCAGCTTAGCTAAGAAACAGAGTAGGTTAGGACCAGAACACCGGGTGCCTCTCTTCCCCGCACCCTGACCTTGGCTCCTTCATTGCACGTTGCCTGGAGCCGGATGGGCCCGCAGGGAATCCACCTGTAGATGTAAGTGCGGACACAGAACTGCACTCACGTACGGGAGGTTGAGCCCTGGCCCCACTGGATCACAGTGTCCTTACCATTACTGGAGAAGGCGACGTTATTTTTATTCCTAAGTTTAAAATAGCAGCTGCTGATCTGTCTGTGCCCCCCCCCCCCATCCCCCCACCAGGCTTCACCCGGCCTGTTGGCAGTCGCTGCTGGTGCCATTCTAGCCGTGGTCTGTTGTGTTCCCTCGCACAACTGTGTCACCCCAGTGAAGTTGTACACACAAGAATAGCGGGGGAAGTCCCGGGGGACGGGCCGTTCGCAGTTCTTGTCTCCCTGACATTGTTGGCCATCCACGGAGTCCCGTGTTCTGGGCCAGAACCTGGGAGCTGGCCGGGCCTGCCGAGTGGCGGCAGCTGCTCCGTGCATTGCTCTAAAAGGACAGCACTGTCACTGCTCCCTGGGGGTGTCACAGGGTGAGGCACATGGGCCCTTGTGGTTGGAAATCTTCTGTGTTATCAAGGCAAAGTAGCCACAGGAGACTTTTCCGTACCCCACGTGTATACTCAGCACACCCCACACGTGTACTTACCATACCTCGTGTGTGTATCCACCATACCCTACGCGAGTACTCAGCACACCCCCCCGTGTGTACCCACCATACCCCCGCGTGTACTCAGCATATCCGTTTTCCAAGAGTTAGCACGTTGTCGGCTGTGTCCGGGTCTTGAACCAAGATGCTGATGTCAGTGAAAATGGTTTGGGGTTGTCTGTTAAAGCCGTGCCCTTTACTTGGGGCCTCTGGCTGGTCTGGATTCTTTGGTGCTCCTGTGCGGTCAAGTCTAACGACCTTCTCCTTCAGATCCTTCACAGAGCAGCTCAGAAAGATCTCGAGGGACGCTGGGATGCCGATCCAGGGCCAGCCGTGCTTCTGCAAGTACGCCCAGGGGGCGGATAGCGTGGAGCCCATGTTCAGGCACCTGAAGAACACGTACGCTGGCCTTCAGCTGGTGGTGGTCATCCTGCCTGGCAAAACCCCCGTTTACGGTAGGCCTTGGCGGTTTGGCTGGCTTTGCTCATGACCTCCGTGGGTGTTGGGTGCAGCCAGAGCCCTTTGTGCTTTTGCCACACCGGGGAGTGCTCGTTTCTGGCTCATCTGTAAGCTAGGAAAGACGAGGCGGTCTCCGACGGCTGCTGCCTGCGCTGGTCTCGTCTGAGGCCACAGTTCCCAGAGGCCAGCACACGCTGCGTCATCGTGTCCCCATCCGACGTGACGGTGGCTGGACGGAGGAAGGTCCATTCAGTGCACACACAGTGATGGCCGGGGCCACCATCCGTCGTCCTCCATGTGACGTTTGTGGGCCCACCTCAGAGCTCTCTGGAAGCTCATCAGAGTCCTTCGTGCCACAAGGGCAGTTGCACGTCCATTCAGCTGACACTCCCCAAGTACCTCTGATGATGCCCCAGGCCCAGAGAGTTCAGAGTGACGAGACCCAGCCCCCCATCAGGCAGCCCCAGGGCAGTGGCGGGTATAGACTGCTGACTCCAGGGCAGGCGATGGGGGCGTTGCTAAAAAAGAAAGAAAGAAAGAAAGAAAAAGAAAGCCCGTGGGAGCCCAGAGGCGCCCAGTGGAGGAGGTGTTGGAACGAGAACCTGGGGGTGTGTGGGGTGCAGTGAGGCTCGCCAGCTGCATTCCCAGTTAGACGGTGACAGAATCAGGTGCATAAAAGCCACGTTTCTCCCTCCCCTCTGAGCTACGTACGCAAAGAGCAAAGAGAACGCCGTCAGTGTTTCCATCCAGAAGTCACCTGTTTCCACAGGGCTGCCCAGGGAGTAGCTGACAGTTGCTTCATGAAGGAATCCAGAACCCAGGGCCGTGGGCCTAGATAGCTGTTTGACGTCAGGCTTGCATTTGCTGCGGATTTCAGGGATGCCTGTGTCTTTATTCGAACCACCCTGAGCACCATGACAGGGGTGGGCGTGCCGTGCCGTCCTCCCCTCCAGCCTGGCTGTGCCCAAAACGCCCCGCAGCCCTGGAAGCCGCTGAAATGGACTTCCTTCCTGCCGTGAGACTTGTCCTACTCCCCGGCCTCCCTGACCGAGGTGACCCTGGCCTGGGCCGTTCCGGAGCCAGAACTCCAGCCCCGGGGCCTGACTTCCCTGTGCCGGCGGCCAGTCACCCGCTTCCGTGGGCGCAGCCACAGCCACAGCCACAGATGGGGTTGGGCCACATAGCCGGACGTGGCTGCTGGGGTCGCGCATCTGGGCCCCTGTGGCGTTGGGGGGCAGAGGGGGGGGGCACGCTAAGGAAGAGGTGCCGGCCAGAGCTGCCAGTGAGCGTGTCTTTGGTGCTCCACAGCCGAGGTCAAGCGCGTGGGAGACACGGTGCTGGGGATGGCCACGCAGTGTGTGCAGATGAAGAACGTGCAGAGGACCACGCCCCAGACCCTGTCCAACCTCTGCTTGAAGATCAACGTCAAGCTGGGAGGCGTGAACAACATCCTGCTGCCCCAGGGGAGGTAGGGATGCCCCCGCCCCACCGCACCCACCACATGTGGCCGAGTCGGCCTGATTCCCCGCGGGGTGGGGAAGCGCACACAGGTCAGGCCACGTGTGAGCGCGTGTGCCGGCCGCCGTCCTGGACGCGATGCGACACGCCAGGAAGCAAGGCGCAGTTTCGGCTGCCTTGGCCAGGTTCCCTGAGTGAGGGGAGGGCAGAGAAGGGCCCGGGGGTGCTCAAACGTGTGGTGCGGCGGCTGTGCCGTGAAGGGAGTTGGCAGGGCGGAGCCAGAGCTCAGCCTGAACGGCTGGGACGCCAGCCTCCCGAGCTGAAGCGCGCCTCGAGCAGGGAGCCGTAGCTGCCGTAGCTGCCGTGTAGGCGGGAGCCGCCCTTGCGTCTCCCGAGCCAGGCAGGGGACGGAGGCCACCTGATGCGGTCAGTGCTGGCAACGCAGCCGTTGGGATGGAAAAGCTCCACAGAAGAGCAGACTGTTGGCAGATCCCAGGCCGGGGTCAGGGTCGGGGTCGGGGCCTAGCAGGGGAGGGGTGGGGTGGGGTGGGGCTGCGGGGCCCCCCGGTACCCCCTGGCCTGGCACGGGGCCCTGGGCGCTCGAGGAGAGGGCCAGGGTCAGCTTTTGTCCCTCCTGAGGGTTGGCCAGCCTCTGCTGCAGCAGAGAGGGGTTTCCGTGATGACGGACGTTACCGAGGGGGTCTCGTCCCCGAAGAATCTTGGCAGTCGGGTTAGCATCTGAACGAGAAGCGTGGGTGAAAGCAGGTTACTGGACACACCCTCCAGGGAATCGCACTGCCCTCGGGTAGAAGTGCTCTCGTGAGGACAGCAGCGGCCATCGCCACTTCCGTGTGTCTGGGGGAGAGACCCTAGGAGGCACCAGCTGTGTGCAGAGCCCCCCGTGACGGCCCACCTGGGCGAGTTTCTGAACTACCTTCGGGCCTTGTTAAACCACGGAGGTTCTGACCAGCACCTCTGGATCGGGACCCAAGTGCTGACACTCCTAGCAAGCCCACAAGTGATGCTCTGTGGTCCGGGGACCACACCCCAAGAAGACTGAGCTACGTTGTTAAGCGGCTTTTTAGTAGGTTGCCTTGCCGCCGTGTGGGAAAGCGGAAAGAACCTGAAGTTAGAGCCTCCCAGACTTGAACTCGGGAGACTGGCTCAGCGAGGTGAGGTCGATCCACTCAGGTTGTGGGAAGGAGTGAGGGCCTCTCAAGAGCAGGTGGTGAGCCCAGCACCCCGTTCGCTCAGTGAACAGGTTCTGTCGATTGAGCTCCGGCCACAGCAGTGAGTACAGGAGGGAGAGTCCCAGCCTTCTCGTGGGAGGACCCAGCACGAGGGACTTGACGGGAGCACCAGTGACATCATGGGAGGGACGGGGCCAGGAGGATGAGGAGCTGGGTTTCTGTGGCCAGTCTGCTGGAGAAGGCGGCACTGAGCCGATGGTAGCAAAGGACCAGGGGGCCCAAGGCGCCCCTCCCCCCGCCCCGGGCAAGACGCAGCCCCTGGAGGGTCCCGTTCTAGAAGGCTGCTCCAGCTCTGGGTGGAATGGGACCAGGTGGCACCTGCACCGTCTCGGGAGGGGTGCTGGCAGTGTGGGGGAGGGGGGTGCCCAGAGACCGTGTGTTTGGAAGATGGCGCTGCTGTGAGCGAGACAGGAAAGGTGTGCTGGAGCGGGGCTCAGGGTGGTGGGGGTGGGGGAGCGGAAACAGGGATCTGGACTCGGGGATGTGTGTTTAGGGGAACCCAGCAGAGAGGCGGTGTTAAAGCCACAAGGCTGGTGAGATCCCAGATCCCCCAGGGCAGGGTGTAGACAGGATGGATGCCAAGCCTACTACCCTGGAGAGTTGAGGGTTAAAAGGTTGTGGAGACAGGGAGCCAGCAGTAGAACCCACCCCCCCCCCCCCCGCCCCCACCACCACCACCACCAAAAGGAGAGCCAGACGGGTCCCGGAAAGCTAGGGCAACGCTTCCTGTGTCATTTGTCACGTGGTGCCACCAAGGAGCCTCCTGTGATGAGGTCTCAGGCTCTGCCGTGTGGGGGCGGGGACCTGAGGAAGACTGTCTTGTTGCCAAGGCAGCAGGAAGCCTGGTGGGCGGGGCCTGCAGCTGGTTGGGAGGTGGTGAATGGGTCCCTCTAATTAGGAGCTTGGCCATGCAGCAAGCTGGCAGGCTAGGGAGCGGAGGGAGCCTGGGAGTGGAGTTCATGGGCAGGTGTGGTCTTCCTTGTTGAAGGTGAGTCCGAACAGCTGTGGAGCCGGGAGGAGAGCGGCAGCGCCTCTTCTGTGCCTGGTGTCTTCGTGCTGGGGACAGCGAGGCGGGGGCCGGGCCCCAGAGGCTCACGGAGAGGGGTTGGGGGGCCGCGGTCCAGGTCAGGGCCCGGAGGCAGGCCGGTCAGCCAGGCCGCGGGCAGTATCTTCCCCGAGCCCGGCCCTTCCATGTGACGTCACAGTGCCTGCCTGTGCCCTGCTTCGATGTCCCGGGGACCCCAGGGGGAAGAACCCCCTTGGTGTGCTTGCAAGCACTGAAGGGGGAAACCTTGTCCACGTTGTGTGGAAACTCACATGGCATACACACTCGAAGCCCTTTCCCCCCCCTCTCGGCTCTGGGCGGCAGAGCTCTGTCCCACGGGAGCCCCGCAGGGGTCATCTCCCCATGACACTGTGCTTCTGGTCACTGGGCGGGAAGGACACTAATGTCAGCAGCTCCTAGTGAGCGTGGCGGGCCAGGCCCGGCCCGCTGAAAACACTGACATCAACAACCATGGGAGGGAAGTATTCATGTTGTGTCCATTTTCCAGAAGAGAAAAGTAAGCCCTAGAGAGAGTGAACTTCAGAACGCAAAGCTAGCGAGTGACCCCACGCTCCCAGGTGCCGTGTACACGGCCTTTTCAGGAAGGTGCTAGAACACAGCGTTGGAAAGAGGCGGGGAAGCTGTTGGTGTGCTACTCACCTGGGGCGGTTTTGACCCCCAGGAAACACGTGATGTCTGGAGACATTTCTGGGCGTTGGGACCGGGGGAGTGCTCCTGGGCTCTCGTGGGCAGGGGACAGGGAAGCTGGTGAACACCCAGCAGAGGGTGACCCGGCCCCGTGCTGCGGCTGGGCCTGGGGAGACCCGGGAAGAGCGGGGCTGGGGTCCAGGCTGTAGCAAAGCGCGGGACCTTTATACACGCGCAGTCTGGCATGTGGCATTACTGTCTTCTAGACGTGATTTTAGTATCATTTCAGTACGTTGGATCACTGTGGAGACGGTCAGGTGTTTACAGATGGAGACCACACCCCCCCTCCGCCCCCCCCCCACCCCCCCCCCGACCCTGGCCTCACTAGCTGTCCGCCCGAGTGTCGTTCGTCTCCGCTCCGCTCCCCTCCCCTCCCCCACCCTGGCCCCGGACCAGCGTTGTTAGTCCACACTCCCCCACACCCCCTCCCATCCCCCCGGGTCCCACCCTGGGTTATTCGGAAACAGCTCTCAGACCCCGTGTCACTTTATGAGTGAGGTCTTTGGTATGGACCGTTAAAAGATAAGACCTTTTTTAAAAACAGCCGTGGTGCCTGTGCCCGCGAGTGACGCTGGCACCAGTGTCCTCAGCGGTCCAAGCCTCAGATGCTCCCGCTTCCCTCCGCAGGCCACCCGTGTTCCAGCAGCCCGTCATCTTTCTGGGGGCCGATGTCACCCACCCACCCGCTGGGGACGGGAAGAAGCCTTCCATTGCCGCCGTGAGTATCCGCGCGTCCCGCCGGACCCTCTGTTGGTGGCGTCCTGCCCCCTGTGGGACCCACGCCTTGGCCGAGCTGCCTGAGGGGGGCATGCGGTCCCCTTGCGGGGTGTGGCCAGAGCATCTTCCTGAACACCACTGTGCTTTCCTGGGCAGTTGCAGACAGAGTGTCCTGGGAAACAGGCATTTGGAGGGCACGTGGCACGTGGCTACCCACGTGTGACAGCAGTGAGTCCGCCTGCCCAGGCCTGGGCCAGACGGCACGGATCTGGCAGCAGAAAGGCCAAGGGCACGGTGGCTCCCGTCCTGCCGGGTCCCGCCCGCGGCTCAGGCCCGCGGTGGCCCTCTGCCCACTGGGCCAGATGCTGCAACGAGGGTTTTTTTAACGTTGTGCCTCTTTGTGAACATTTTCTGTTTTTATTACGAAACACCAAGCGTGAAGTAATTACACCGTCCGGACTTCAACGTAGCCCTTCCCTCGTTCCGCCTGTGAGTTCCATTGGGGCGTCGGGGGGAGCTTCGCTCCACAGGCCCTGAGCCCCCCCAAGCTTCCCACACGCTAGCTGGCCGTGTCCAGCCCCCAGGGACCACGCGAGGCGCCCGCTCTGTGCCCACAGCTGACTGATCTCGGGAGGGTCAGCACAATGGCTTTGGTTCAAGAGGACCAGACAAGCACACGCTCAGGGTAGCGTGGACTTGGCCTGTGGAGCACAGAGCCCAGGGCGGTACCTCTGAGTTGTGTGGCGGGACCTCCCGGCGGCCTGCAGCCAGGGCAGCCAAGTGGAGGGAAGGAAGCCTGGGGCTCAAGGCTTGTGTCCCCAGCACGTCCAGCGGGGGCCGCTGCAGCGACTTCTGGGCCGGGTGCATACTTACACTGAGTCCTAATCTTGTGGGTCAGTATTAGTTTTCTCGTTTTAAACACGCAGTCCGGAAAAGCCAAACTCAGTTGCTCGAGAGAAGCTGCAGAAAACCCAGCTCAAGACCCCCTGAGGCTCAGGTTGAGGTCTGAGCAGTGCCCTCAGGTGCCTCGTGGAGGGGCTTGGAGTCACCCGTCCTAGCTTTCGCAGCAGCAGCCGCAGATGCGGGTCTCTAACGTGTGGCACGCGTGTGGACGGGGCCTGCCTCCCGCAGCCCAGTGCTTCTCTCCGAGGCACGTCTGACCCCGAGGGGTGGCTGATCCCCAGTCGGGAGGAAGGCCAGGACCCCTGGGAGGTGCAGGCTTCCCCGGGGACTGTTGTGGGCCCCCAGCAGGTGTGTCTGAAGTTACTCAGGGGCCCTGTTCCTTTATCAGGTTAGCATCAGGTCACCTGATTCCTCCTGCAGGTATCTCCTCTTCCTACCTGGACTGCAGCTCTGACCTTGTTAGACAATTTTCAGCCCGCCCTTGTTTGATTAGCAAAGGGCACAGCAGACCCCAGGGTGGAGGTGTGCCTTGTTCTCCGGGCTCCTCCTGGTCGGCACCTTCAGGCAACTGCTTACGTGCCAGTGTGCCTTGGGGATGGCCTGCCGTTTCTGGGGTTCAGAATCTTGGGATGTGCACTGATACGCAGATGGCTTCCCCTGGTGAGCAGTGTGCTTTGAAAAAACTAGGGAATCTGATACAAGTTGCTTTCTTGGGGCTGATGTAATTCAGCCCCATGTGATCACAAGCGGAGTAAAGGTTCAGAATAATTGCCTATTTTTTATTAGATATTTTCAGCAAACTCTTTTTTTAATTTTAATGTTTATTTTTGAGAGAGAGACTGCATGAGCAGGGGAGGGGCAGAGAGAGAAGGAGAGAGAGAGAGAGAGAGAGACAGAGTGCAAGCAGGGGAGAGGCAGAGAGAGGGAGACACAGAATCCGAAGAAGGCTCCAGGCTCCGAGCTGTCAGCACAGAGCCCAACGTGGGGCTCGAACCCACAAACCATGAGATCACGACCTGAGCCGAAGTCGGACCCTTAACCGACTGAGCCACCCAGACACCCCCACTTTAAGCAAGTTTTTATTCTTTGCAGTCTATTTACGAACACTGTTGCCCACATACTAAAAAGAAACATAAAGGCAGCAGGTTCACAACTGACCAGCCACTGTCCCTTCACTGTGATGTCAAGTTGAGGGCATAGGCAAGTCTGTCCATCCCCAGTCCCTCCTCCAGCGCACACCGAGAGTAGGGGGCTTCCGGGAAGTCCCCCCAACGCTCCCTGCACCTGTCCCGACAGGTCGTGGGCAGCATGGACGCCCACCCCAACCGCTACTGTGCCACCGTGCGGGTTCAGCAGCACCGGCAGGAGATCATCCAGGACCTGGCCACCATGGTCCGCGAGCTCCTCATCCAGTTCTACAAGTCCACGCGCTTCAAGCCGACCCGCATCATCTTCTACCGCGACGGCGTCTCGGAGGGGCAGTTTCAGCAGGTAGGCCGCCTCGTGATTTCCCTCTCTGTGGTCTCAGGACGCCTTAGGGTCACCCGTTTGTCCCGTACGATAGCTTGTCCGGTTCTCTGGTGAAAACGGTGATGTGGTTTCTATCCGGCCAGAGCGTGGAAGGCGGGCCAGGGAAGCGGATGCCCGGCCAGCGGTGCTGAGCCAGGACGGGAGGGACGAGGGCCTCGGCTTGGGCTCGAGGCCTCAAGGGCTGTGCAGGGAGCTTGGGTCTAGGTCAGCACACGGCCCTTCCAGAGGCTTGGCCGGGGAGAGTCTGTGAGCTGGAGACAACAGTTTTGTCTGGGGGTCACCGTGTGCAGTGTGAAAGGCAGACTGCAGGGGGCCGTGGAGCGGGGCTGGGCGGGGGCCCCTTCGGAAGGAGGGTTAAACACAGGGTTCCCAGCCACCATCTGGACGTGGAGGGAACGGCGGGGTCTCGGGTGACCTGTGGATCCCGGCCCGGCTGGCTGCCATCAGACGCGGGGAGTAGTGGAGGAGAGGCGAGGCAGCGGGTACAGGGAGACTGTGCTCGGCTCCCGGGCACCTGCCTTACCTCCCTGTGAAGGTGACCAGTGGTCGGCCTTGAACCCAGAGCTCGGGAGCTTGGTGCCCGGATGTGTCTCCACATCCGTCCAAGCTAATTCCAGCTCGCATCCACCCTATCCCAACACGTGCCTCCTGGGAGATGTTGGCAGGGAAGGCAGAAGATACAGGGCCCGTGTCCGGTCCTGTGGGAGAAGGGACCCCAGAGGGGAGGGGATTCCGGGAGCTGCGCCGGAGGGTTCCAGAGGCCCCCAGGCTGCCTTGACAAACAGGCTGGATGGCACCTGGCTAGGCGTGAGCAGGACGGCCTGGACCTTCCTGGTCCAGAGTAGAAGCAGCTCATCGCCCTGAGGCCCACGGTTGGCGGGAAGAACAGAATCGACACTTGAGGCCAGGGCCCCTCGGAGCGTGTGCGGGGGGGTGGGGGGGCCGCTCCTGTGCCGTCCCGGCCAGCGTGTGCCAGCCGACCTCGAAGGCACCTCCTGTGCAGAACCTCTTGGGTTCCCTCGGTTGGAGATGTTCACCTCCCTCCTGCGCCCCCAGCCCCCTCAGCCTCTGCCGCAGCCGGCCCTGCCGGGGAGGGGTCCGCGCCTTCTGTTCTCATCACTGTGAACTTGCTCGGGGTCTCACGGAATGACCACAGCTGGCGTTTGTGAAACATCATCGTGACCTGTAACTAGGACAGGGGTTAGAAACGTAAGGTGTGTGGTGCCTAGAACGGCCTTCACCACCGTGAGAGGACTTCTGCCCGCTTACCTCTGAGACGGGCGGTGGGAACAGCGTCTTCCTCTTCGTGGCCTGGCTCCCAGGCGCCTCGTGCGCCACTTTAGTCTTCGCAGCAAGCCTGCGGGACGTAGGCTGTTCCCGTCTTAAAAGTGAAAACAAACGGGCATCAGAGAGGGTACGTGGCTTTCCCCGAGCCACACAGCTGCCTGGTGGTAGGGCTCGGGTTTGACCTCGGGCCCGGCTCCTAGGTCCTTGTGTTCTGCGAGGTTCTCTCCCTCCTCTCCAGCACAGAAAGCCAGTTGTTTGGACGGATTCGTTCACGCGTGTGTCTCCCACGGTGCCTCGTTACTCCCGTGTATGGTGGGTGCTAGTCACTGAGAACCTTCCAGAAAACAGTGTGAGCAACGTAATGCATCCTCTCATTTAAACCACCGAAGCACGAGACCTGGGTCTCGTTTGCTCAGTTACGTAAACGAAACCGCACCTGCGGGGAGGCAGAGGCTCGCAGCTGCTAACAGGCCGCTGGAGTATCGTTTCTGAGCTGCAGCGTTCGTCGGCCAGCACGTGTTCCGAACGGCGTAGTTTGAGGTAGAAAGAGGCGGTGAAAGCAGAGTAAGGCGTGCGTTGTCTTCCCCCCCCCCCCCCCAGGTTCTCCACCACGAGCTACTGGCCATTCGCGAGGCGTGTATCAAGCTGGAAAAGGACTACCAGCCAGGGATCACGTTCATAGTGGTGCAGAAAAGGCACCACACGCGGCTCTTCTGCACCGACAAGAACGAGAGGGTGAGGCTCTGGCCACAGGGAGGGCCTGGGATGCGGGGCCGCGAGGGACGCGGGTCTGTGCTCAGCCCTCGGCCTGAGCCGCACTGCAGGGTGCTGGTGCCGCCCCCACCGTTCCAGGTGTCTCGGGACACCCCGTCCTGGGCGAGTTCCGTGGGGACCTAGCCTCAGGCGCCATCGAAGGGCTCTCCTCAGTCTGGTGGGACGTTTGGACCTGCAAACCCCACAGGCCTGGGACAGGTCTGGGCAGGAGACGGCATTTGTCCAGTAAAGAAATTAGCAGGGATCTGGCTCTGAAAAAGGCCCGGTTAGTAACCACGGCGGTGGACAGAGTAGCTGGAACACGGCAAACTGGGGACCCTCACGGGAGGCTGGAGGCGGCTCTGGGGAGCCGGTCCAGGGGTATGTCTCCGGACGTCCCGGAGCAAGGGGTGTCAGCGAGAAGCAAGATTCGTAGATGTAACTGCTCAGAATTCTCCACAGTTGAGAAAGGGTGGGAATCCTGAGGTTGAAAGTATTTTCTGTGTTTCCAACAGGATAAATACAAATAAATCTACACGTAGACGTACTGTCCTCAACTTCACATTATCAGGTACCTGCCTGAGAAAAGGGACCCCCCCAGAAGGGCGAGACTTCTACTCTGAGAGCCTGTAGCCGTCCACTTGGTCGGTACCCACAGCACCAAGCCAGGACAGCAGCCGAGAGACGCTGACTGTCTGCCAGACAGAGGACAAATCGTTAGTGACAGAAAGGGACACTTTGTCACAGTCACAGGGATGAACTACCCAGAAGAGAGAACAACTGAGTTTGGACGTAACGCTGTGACCTAAAAAATATGGAAAGGGGGGTAAAAACCAGTGTAGCAAAAAAGCGACAGAATTCCAAGGAGGAACGGACAGATCCACCAGCAAAGAGGTACATTTTAACGCCCTGCTATCAGAAACTGAAACAGGCAAAATGAGTCCAAGCTAGAAATGGGAAGTATGAAGAGACCACGCCAGATCTTACGGTTAGTTAGAACCCAGCCATTGACAGTTGAGTTCACGTGGAAGGCTCGTGAAAGTTGCCTCGTACCGGGTCACAGAGGCAATCTCGGGAGATTTCCAAACCTCAGTATTGGGCAAACCACAATTTTTTTTTTTTTTTTTTTATCAGACATTAAATTTTAAAGGAAGAGTAGAACTAAAAAGACATCTCAACAAGGCCTGAAATTTTAACTTCTCTTCTTCTAAGTAGTACATGCATTAAACACATAAAGAGAATAAAAATACAAAGTAATCAGAACTGAATAAAAACGAGCGTTTCACATCAGACTTCATGCAGTGCTTGGATAGAAGTGTACAGACTTAGATACATTTGTTGGAAAATAAAAACCATCAAAGAAGCCCGAAGGTACAGGAAGGACAGAAGTGAGATGTCTGTCTGGGCGTGGAAGGAAAAGCTGAGGAGCCGGTGTGCTTGGGTCCCCTCATTCCTTGGCCTGCAAACTTGACTCCTGCGAGGAGTCAAGAGGGCTCAAAGTCTGCTTGTTGCTATACCACCCCCCTCCAAATGGAAGATAATGAAGGAGAAAGTGAAGACAGAGCAGATTAACACGAGCAAAACCTTCTTTGAAGATAGGTAAACCTAGCAAGACACAATGAGGCGAAGAGAGGAAACTCTAACAATCTTAAGTAGCAAATAGAGAACTATGTATGATCTCAGGAAGGGGTGTGTGTTACCTTAAATCATCATGGGATAGTAATAGCGTTATGCTGGTAGATACCTTAGAAAACCTAGAAATAGATACCAACAGTTGTTTGTGCAATTACATAAATCACTGAAATCAGCTCAGGGGGATAATCCACTCATCATTTCCAAAAGGCATCAGGCCCAGAGAGTTTTACAGGCAAGCTTTACCAAACCTTCAAGATTGGATGATTTTAAAGTGTGGCAGAGAATAGGAAAAAAGCGGAAACTATTTAGTTTCTTTTATGAAGTTTATCCAGATATTTTATAGGCAAGTTTTACCAAACCTTCAAAGAATAATCTTACACAAAATACTTTAGAGAATGGGAAAAGTCGGGGGGACTCATAAAGTTACCCTGATGATACCAAGTGTTGGCGACGGTATGAGCGCTGTGCCGGGGTCAGGAGCACGGGGTCTGGAGCCAGGCAGCCTGGCTCTAGTCTGCCCCTCAGCATCTGGACTGCCCACAGGCGTCAGCCTCCCTGTACCACCTTCCTCAGGATGTCGGGAGGGTTAGCGGAGCTCACACACTAAGCACTTAGCATAGTCCTTGATACAAGTAAACGCATCATTAGACCCCAATGCTTCTGACGGGAGTGCAGACTGATAGCCAACTTGGGTGCAGTCGGGTAATTCTAAAGGTCTGCCCTGGAGAAACCCACCTGCCTGTGTATAAGGAGACACGTGTAAGAGTGTTTATCGCAGTACTGTCTCTGATGTTCATACACTGTCATACTGTGCAGTAACGAATATGAATAAACTCTGCGTATCACATGACTACATCTCAAAATGGTAAAAATTGGGCAGAAACAGTAAGTTGCAGAATATGTATGATGTAGGTATGCAATTTAAAAACCTGTGAAGTAACACGGTGTGGTGCTGATGGAGACTTAAATACGTAGCGAAAAAGTGATAAAGTCTAAATCCGAGTGAGACTGCAACATAGAAGGGAAGCAGAGGGGGGCGCCATAGAGAGAGAGCGCGTGCACAAGGGGGGCAGGGTTCACAGAGAGGGGGAGAGAGAGAGAGAGAATCCCAAGCAGGGCTCGAACTCAGGAACCACAAGATCATGACCTGAGTCACCCAGTCGCCCCCTGCCTTGAATATCACGTGTGCGTGGACGAGGACCTGTCCAGTGTCCATTGTGCACAGTTTTAGATTCAACAATAACGAAGAGCCTGCGAGCATTACACGCAGAGATTTTTCAGCAAAGGGAAGACACTGCCTCTCCCACCCGGGCCTCCTAAAGGCCCCAGCCTGCCTAGAACAGGAGCTTCCTTACTTCTGGTGGCTAGGATTTATTAAATTTTACTTTAATACCGTAGCCAATTTAAAGACTTCAAAATGGGGCCAGCCCGTGGTCGGGAAGGCCCAGCACCAGACGGCAGCGTGGGCGAGGCTGGCTGGCTTGCTTTGCTCTGTTGCCCCTGGACGTGTCTGACGGGTTCCTGTGTTGCCAAAGGTTGGGAAAAGTGGAAACATTCCGGCAGGCACGACTGTGGACACGAAAATCACCCACCCGACCGAGTTTGACTTCTACCTGTGTAGTCACGCCGGCATCCAGGTGAGGACACAGTCTCTGTGACACGGTCTGCGTGTTCAGCAAACACCGGAGGATCACAGACCTCACGCCGAGCGCTCCCGTGGGCTCCGGGGACGTGGTGTGGAAGGCGGGGCTGGGGCCCGAGCCCGTCCCCGGGGAGGTGGGGCAGTTAGCCGGCGAACAGGTGAGTCGGGACCACGGGGCGCTGGGGAGGAAGGACCCACTGGCGTGCTGCGGCCAGGGTCCCCGTTTTAGATGAGGTGAGGTCAGGCAGGCGGAGTAGTGGGTGCAAGGCCAGGGGCGCTGGCGAGGCCCGAGGGGCGTCCTGCGTGCCTGGGGCCGACTCCGGGCCAACTCATTCCCACGTGGTGGGCTTCACCCTTGTCCCCCGCCACGCGTGTTTGCAGGCCGCACAGGGACGCTCTGTCAGTGCAGGGACCCGCGGTTTTTGTCATCAGACGTGCGGCGCCGCGTCCTCGGTGAGGCGTCGCGTGGACGGGTCTCGGCAGCACCCCGGTGTGGGTGAGTTCTGGATGCCTCGCTCGCGTGCTCACGCCCTGGCCCTCTGGTCCGCTTTTAGGGAACAAGCAGGCCTTCCCACTACCACGTGCTTTGGGACGACAATCGTTTCTCTTCCGACGAGCTGCAGATCCTCACCTACCAGCTGTGTCACACCTACGTGCGCTGCACGCGCTCCGTGTCCATCCCGGCGCCGGCCTACTACGCTCACCTGGTGGCCTTCCGCGCCAGGTACCACCTGGTGGACAAAGAACATGACAGGTAAGCGGCGTGCCTCTGCCGGCCGGGGTCGCGTCAGCAGCTGCGTTTCCCGAACGGGGAAGCGGCCGGGCCCCGGCGGCCGGAGCCGTCGGGCGCCCACCCGCCGGCGTCTTCCCCGCCGCCCGGCGGCTGCGTGGGCACCTCCCCGGGTACCCGGGGCACTGAAGGCCGCGCTCTCTCTCTGTCTGTCCCCCCGCGCCCGCAGTGCCGAAGGAAGCCATACCTCCGGGCAGAGTAATGGGCGAGACCACCAAGCCTTGGCAAAGGCGGTCCAGGTTCATCAGGACACGCTGCGCACCATGTACTTTGCTTGACGTGTCGTAGTGTTTACGATGGTGTACGGAGTTGGATTCACATGAGACCAGCTACACTCAGACCAACAGATGCCCAGCCCTTCCGTGACAGCCAGCATCGAACATGAGACGTCATCGATTTTAGTAGATTCTCCATCTTTCAGAATGCCTTCCGTCCCGGATTTCAGACTTGGATTTTGAACTGCAGACCTGTATGAGACCCCATTGTCGTAGGAAGTATGGTTTGCCAAAATCTAGAAGCTGCTTCTTAAAATAGAGTCCCGTGTTTCCTAAAAATCTCCTAAAACCAGTCTATGAACTCAGGGCTTTAAAACATTTTTAATTTATTTGGTCATTCAATTTACTTGTTTTTAATACATGATTCTCTATGAAATTGATGGGCTCAAACTAGCTGTGAACGTTCTCAGAGAGTGGAAGCAAAACACAGAGCACGGCAGTGGTTTTAAAGCCTTGAGCGTTGTGACGTGGTCGCTGACGTCTACACCAGAGTGACCCTAGTCCGCTCCTGACAGGGCTCACACAAGCTCTTCGGGGCCGAGGGCAGGTGGCCCGCCGAGGCGCCCACGGGCGTCTCGCTCTGTCACCACCCGCCTCTCACTCAGCTTGAAATAAGGAGCGGGGGCAGAAGACGGGCCATGTGTGTTTACAACATTTATAGGTCCAGAGAGATTGGCAGACAAGTGCCATTTTAATAAAAATTTATTTAAAAAAAAAAAAAAAAGAAAAAAGACAATATGCCGACAGTCTAATCGTAAGATTTGTCCTATAGGACTGTGACATTTATTTTCCAAAGTTTCTAAAGAATACGGGTCTGTGGTGATAAATACAGTACAATCCTTTTTCACTGTTATGTCTTTAATGTAAGAGAAAAAATATATATATCTGGTTTGCAGTATTAATGTGATAGGTAGATGCTGTTTTTCATTTTATTGACTATGGGGTGCTTATTGTGATCTGTTTAGCATATCAGGAGTGTTTTGGAGCCTGGAGACTGGACCGCCTCGTGTGGTTCTCGCGCTTACGTACAGGAGTATGCAATTGACTCAATGTGACCGCGACCCGCCTTCCCCGCGTAGATTGCGTAGCCTGTACCTTGGGGGGCACCGAGCGCGCACGGCAGCCGCTCGCCGCCACCCCACCTCCCGCCCCCGTGTGTTGCTCAGCCGGTTAAGCACAGATGGAATGTACTTATTCTTCCATTCCTGGAACAGGTCCACGTGTCGGAGTGCACTTCTCTCTGCGTCTGGTTCTCTGTTAGACGAGTCTCGTAGGATCTATGCACTGAAACGCGCAGAGAGCTGTCGGCGGTGGCTCCCCGTTGGGCGCGAGGCCAGAGGCCCGCGACGGAGCCTACCTGCGGAGGTGGCGGACTGCAAAGCCCGCAGAAGAGATTTGCATTCTGGGCCCCAGACACGGGTTTGCCAATCTAGAAACCGTCGCACTAAGCGTGATACCACGGACAACTCCGGAAGGGTAACAGCAGACGACTCTGTGCTAAGTGGGCTGTTTGTCCTCGTAGACCGTTTTTAAAACAAATCAAATCCACGTTCAGTGTAGAGATTCGGGGAAGGACACGAGCCCTTCCCCCCCTCCCCCCCCCCCCCGCCCAGTGCTGCTTTGTGCTCTGTAGGCTTACCCCTCCCTGCCGACGGCCCTCCCCAGACCCCCTCCCCGACACTGACCTCTGGCCCTGCGGTGGGGCGGGGGTCCCGATGGGCTGCCTCTTGCTGGAGACAGCACCCCCACCTCCATCCTTGTCTGCTGGCTCGGAGGGGGGAGGGGCAACCGCAGGCGGGGCTGTGACGGACACTCGGCCTAGATTTTGGCGGCGATGACAAAGGGGCGACTATTGTTTGTGAAGATATATACTCAGAGTGGTGTGTGCGTGCGTGTCTGTGTGTGCATGTGGGTGTCTTAGTAATGGCGTTAGCCTTTTCTTGCTGTATCTTTTTTGTTTTGGGGTTTTTTTTGTTTTTTGGGTTGGTTGGTTTTTTTTGTTGTTATTTTGTTGGTTTTTATTTTTGTTTTTGTTTTGTTTTCTTGTTATTTTGGTCTTTTTAAACGAACAGAAGCCTCTGCTCTAAGAAATGTTGCAATTCCCTGTCCTTTTATTGGCAAGTGGCACTTTCTCCTATTTTCAGAAGGATACCAATACACTCTTGGCTTAAATTACCAGGAGCATCCAAGCTAAGGAGGGAATCTCTTCACTAATACACCTTCGAAATCTGAAATTAGGTTAGTTTTCAGCCATGTTTAGGGTCATCTGGAACCGTGTGTCTCAAAGGCTTGTTTCTGCGACCTGCCACAGGGTCCTGGCAGTCAGGGCAGTGGCGGTGCTTGGTAAAAATGCAGACCCCTGAATCAGATTCTCCAGAGCTGGGCTGGGCGTCTGTATTTTGTACCTTCAGCCGGGATTGCGGGGCTGCCTGAAGTCTGAGAACCCGTGATGGAGAACTTTCTGAAGAGTAATCTCCCTCGAGCACCAAGGGCCCAGCCCGGGGGAGCCCTTTGGCAGTGCGGGCAGGTGCCTTCTAAGCTAACGCCTAGGAAAGATCACAGGCTGACGGAAAATTAGACCTTTTTTTTCTTTAATCATTTGAAGGCAAGGTGTTCCTTTTCGTGGGCATAGTACTTCGAGAAAGGTACTTTGTACAGCCCTATGCTAGTTTTATAAAACTTTTCATACTAAAAGCATTAACAGACCAAACGTCTCCAGCTGGGTTAGCTGCATACCTTTGTACACATCTGATGATTCAGAATTCAAATGGCTGTAGTTACAGTTTCTCAGGTAAATAATTGTTTTCCCAAATTTCTACCAATCCCCCCGTTATTAGGATCAGTTTTGAGACAGCGTAAAACCTCAAAGTGCAGTAGACTAAGTCTGAGCCCTGTTCATGTGGAAGCCAAAAGGGGCCCTCGCCCGTCTCTGACTGTGCTTGCACCCCCTGCCCCTGGGCTACCTCGGCCCTCGTGGCCCCAGATTCCCAGGGGAGCCCCGTCCTCCGCGTGCGTGCGGTCACCGGAGGCTCGGGGCCTGTGTGGACTCGAGTGGCGTCTGCTCGCTGGCTTTGCCCCGCCCCACTGTTAAGTAAGGTGTGCCTTGCTTTAAGCAAACTGAATGTGAAAATTATGATGTAGAAATCTGGATTCATTAAAGAGGAAAACTAGGATTTATCTCGTCTCTTTCAAAGAGGCCTCCCAATGAGATTCTTATACTGGTACTCTTCCTAGTAGATTTTAAAATGTTCGCTTTAAGAGAAATGACTGTACCCCCCTCCCTTCCCCACTGTTCTGCTCGCCCCGCTCTCGCCCTAGTCACAAAGCAATGAAGGAAACCCCGGGGGAGCCAAGGGCGGCCGCTGCTTTGTGCCCGTGCCCCTTGGGGACGCTGAGATTCCAGCCTGTTTGTGTGCTACAAGCTCAGAATTGCCTAGTGCGGATACGTTATTGTAAAACTGGGCATACCTGTACTTTTAGAAAGGGACTGTTTGGGAGTTGAGAAATCTTCACACACACACTTTTGATACGTTATAGGGTCTGCTTTTACTTTTTAACGTGATGTCGCTTTCTGGTGGTGTTCTCACACTCCCGTGGATGAATGTTTGCACTCTAGAACCACAGGCGGCCCCTGGCCCTCGGTGGGTGGGGGTGGGGGGGGCTTGCCCGAGAGGGACGTGGTGGCAACGGAGTGATTTCCCTGCTCTTTTGAGGTTGGCCGGGGTCCCTGCTCTGACTGATGTTCACCCTGGCTGCGGGGTGCTCATTGGAAAAGACCGTGTAGTTCAGTTCCTGCAGCGGGGTGCGGGGTAGTTTTACTGATGTCATATTATATGTTATTTTTATTGTTGGTAAATGCAAATGTTGCTATTTATTTTTTTTCTTTCTGCTCTGGTTCGATTTGGCCGATGTGGATATTCCAGTGCATGTGGTACCTGATGGATATGCTAGCAGTTTCTTTCCCCAACTTTTATAAATTGCCTAATGTTTACCTGCAAGTTTGCCGGATGATTTTATTTTTGAAAGCCACAAATGTAATTTTTCTGGATGAATTGTTTTTCTTATATACGCAGCAATGTAATTTTACATTGACCTGCAGGGTGATTTAAATTTTATTTTTACAAGGCAGTTTTTCAGTCAAATTATATATTTGATACGATATGTTAAGGGTAGACCAGCCACGCGTCCTGCAGTTGGGACACCAGACTGTCTCTGGGGGGCCTGGGGGGCTGGGACGGCTTCTCTTGGTTGCTTGGCATCATGGAAGCACTTGGCTTGGTTCGTGGAGCCGTCAGGATCTGGATATACTCCTTCAACGGGACTTTGATCTGTTGGACAGTTAAAAGGATTTTTCATGGGCATTTTCCTACACCTAAGGCAGTTCCATTAGGAGGAGCTTTAGAAGTTGACATAATCCAGACAGTGGACAATCCCAGTGGCCCAGACAAGCCATAGAAATTTCCCTGTGACCTCTCTTGGACTCATCTCTCACGCTCATGAGAAAAGGAATGTACAATAAATAGAAACTTCCTCAGTGTTCGTACGCCTCACTTTCAGAATGCAAATAGTTTATTTATATTTTAAGCCCTTCCCCAAAGTAACCAAGAATCTTCTCCCTCGAGCTGCCCTGCCTGCGGGTTTCGGCTGCGGTGACGTTCTCTTCAGTGTGGACACGGTGCACGTGTGACTTTGTAATGGGGCTGTCTGTGTTACACACACATGCTGACTCTTTTGTAAGGAAGATTTTCAACTCAGAATAATTGCACTGATTTTTTGACAACTTCCTTTTTATTATGTCCAACTTTGCATCTGCTGTACTTGTTTGAAATGATTGTAAATAGATGTAGGGCCGCAAACGTGATAGGAACGCGACGTGTCGCTTTGTTGTAGGGTACTGGCACGTTTTCAGTATTATGTGTTAGAGTCGCGTGGACTTCACGCTGCCTCTTTAGCCTTGTGTCTGCTGACCATTCATGAAGGACAACTTAGCCTCGTTTTCTTGTTTTCCAGAAAGGAAGTTTGCAGTTTATTGAAAGGAGGGTATGCTCTCCCGTTGAGGTCTGAAGATTTAACTTTAAGAGGGTTAATTATAAATCCTTTGAACGCTCTCTTTGGTCTAATTGCTGGTGGTTTTTCTTGGCTCCTTAAAGCATTTTCTTCCAGTTCCATCCAGCATCTGACAGTTCGGATCAGAAGCATCTGTGTGGCCAATGTTGCCAGACGGTGAGGGCCTCCCTCACTTCTCTTTGGTCAGCCATCATTTTAAAGCCATGAGATCACTGTTGTGTCAAAACCGTCATTTGTGGCTTAGCCCATCGATGCTGGAGAGACCTGAGATCCAGCGCTGTTCCTTTATGCCTTGTGACGTTGCTAGATGAGAAGTATGTGCTCCAGCCCACAGCCCACAGTGTGTAATTGTTTGCGGTCAGGCTACCCAGTAAGACATACACGGAGCTTCTAGACCCAAACCAGTCACGAACGTGTGTCAACGTAGCGCCGATGCCATCGTGGTGCCCTCCGTAATGCTTTTTTGGTTATGTTTTGCCATTTTATTGTCTAAAGTGAATGTATTGGCCTAGCCAAATCACTACAGGAAGTGGTTTCTGAATACCTTTTAGTTTAAAAAAAAGTAAATAAATGCAGATAAAGGCTACCTCTGAATTCTCAGTAGATTCGTGTTTGCTCTTAAGTGTAGCTATCCACACTGAAAATAGCCAAAACGTTGCCTGAATAAACTGAATTGTGAACATCTCTCTCTCCAGTTCTGGCTTGAAAATGTGTGTGCCATACTGTGACCCGTGGGCAGTCCCCTCCTCCCCCTCGGAGGTAAGAGAGGCGGGCCGGGACTCCTCCGGGCTGCCCGGCTCCGTTTTAGGACTCGTTTTAGGACTCGTTTTAGGACTCTAAGCAGCCAGCACGAATGAAACGGAAGAGCCTCCCGCACCGTCCTCCCAGGCTGGCGGGAGCGCCTCCCTGCGGGGCTGCGTGCGGGGCTGCGTGCAGTGAGACCCTGAAGCGGCCTGTGGTCCTGGCCTTGTGCGCTTCCCTGTTTGCTGTGAGAAAGCACTCTTTTCTCTGCTTCACTTGTGAATGGGTTGAAAATGGCTCCCTCTGCGCTCTCCTCCCTTTTTATACGCTCTGTAAAATCACAAAGGTGCTTAAACACCGACTCTTGTGCAAAAATAATCCATCTAAAGTGGCCGTGTGGTCGCAGGAGACAGTGCGGTCGTGATCGGCCTTTGACCTTGGAACCTTGAGTTACTGTCACTCCCTACTTAAAAATGATCTACGGTTTAAAAGCAAAATGTTCTGTCCGAGTCCAAGGCCCTTTGTTTGACCGGACATAAGGGCCCACAGCCAGCATCTTGAAGTCGGAGTTCCCAGGGCCCCCTGGGTCATCTGACACTAACTCGCTAACTCGCAGGGCAGGCAGTCTGTCCTGAGAGTCTGTCACCTTCCGCTCTGAATAGCCCTCCCTGTGATTAACCACTTTGCTGCCAGAACGTCCTTTGCCCACACGCTGCCGTGGGTCAGTCGGGGTCGCCCTCTGCCCTCTTCACCTCTTGTCTTTAGGCTCGTTAGGTTCTCTCATCTTTGGAAGGTCCGCATTTGCTGCGAGACCCCTCCGTTGGTTTGCTCTTAAATTGTTGAGGGACAGGCGGGCGGTTTTGCGGGAACGGACGTCTGGGGGCGTGGAGGTTGCTCTGCTCGCTCACCGGACGCTTATCAGATGCTGACTTTGGCGCAGAGAGGTTACGCGTGTAACATGACCTGGCAGTTTTTGCCTTTAGCACTGTCGTTTTGGGTTTTGATGCTTTTCTCGCTGCGCGGCGTGCTTTAATCCTGAAAGAGCTAAGTGTCCTTTGCGGTCTTTCTACGAATGTTTTGTAATGGCGCGACTACACTGTTTTGTAGACACAGATGCGTGGGCCCTCCCCAAGATGCGTGGGCGCTCAGCGCGGGCACCCTCCGTGTCTGCTGACCTGCTGCTTCTGGAACTGCTCGGGCGCTCTGGGTTGGCCTTCTCTTCGACCAGAATCCCATTCAGGGCATTTTCAGGGGACACCGCACGGCAGCCCGCTCTGATTCAGTAATGTGAACTGTTGAACTCAGATCTGCCCGTGAGCTCTGTGCATAAATGTCTCCAGAATCCTGGGGTGGGCCTCTCCCGCCATTTTCACGTTCATGAAAAATTATTTTAAAAGAGGGAGCTGAAGACTACTGGTGCTTTTGTTAACACTTTTCTCTTACTGGTTGATGTGAAAGAGTTAAAGCTAAAACACCAAATATAAACTCTTCCTCCTCAAGTGTCTCCAGGAACTAGATGTTGAGGCCACCCTCGTTAAGCACCTTCTGAATCAAGGTCCTTCAAACCGTGAGTCGATCCCAAGACCAGCCTACACCATGAGGCCAGGGGTGCGGTGCAGGCCAACTGCGTGGCCCCTTGGCACCACTTGGCAGACCTCGGTGCTTGTGTTGGGGAGCCGAGGCTCCTTTGAACTCTAGAGACTGTGGGGACAATCGGGGGGGGGGGGGGAGGGGCGGGAGAGGGCAGGTCCCTCTGACCCAGGAAGCGGGTGGCACCAGGCCTTCCTCTGGTCTCCCTCGGTACCAGACTGAGCATGTTCTGGAAGACCCAGTCTCAGCCTCTGTGCCTTTAAAAGTCCGGTCCTCAGTGTCCTTTTGGAATCGCGTTGGGGCTGCGTTTTCATTGGGAAGTAAGCCTGGATCATTCCACAAGTCAATCATTGACCTTCTGCCTTTGAAGCTGCGTTTGCTCCTCAGCTCCTGACTCTGTAAACTGTGATGCCCGTGCATACTGTCTCACGTCGGAAAAACGTTAGGTTCTTGTAGCCGCAGGATTTCCTTTCCAAGTCCACGTCCGCGGCGGGGATTCCGGGAAATGCGCGCAAGGTCCATCTCTTTTAGTCAGGCGTCGACCATAACCGTCAGCAAGACCTGGTGGTTTTGTCCCCTTAGTCGCTTGACAAGACTATTTAGTGTCATGGAACTAGATTTTTAGAAAAGGAATTGGAATCGTGTCTCTGGTAAATTGCGCGTGAAGTCCTCAGACGTAAGGTGCTATTCAGTCCTACTGTCCTTCTCTCGGGACGCTTTTCGTTAGCGTTGCTGTTTTGTGTGGTGTGCGGGGAAGCTGCTGACTGGGGTGAGCCGTGCGTATAGGACTCCCGATGCTGACATACCTACAATGCAGTTTTTATCTCTAACTCGTCCAAGCCAGGTTTTGAGCAGTTTCTTGGCTGATGGTCTAATGACAAAACACCTTACCCTGTCCGGGATGATTGTATTGCTTTCGAGTGGGGGAAGGAACCCAATGTTATTTATTTTGAAAATGCATAGAAATGCATCCTTAGCGGCTCCTCTTGGCCCTCCCTTCTCCCAGTCTCTCCTTTTTGAAAGGCAGTGAGTGGTCTTTCCCTCGGCAGAGGTGCTGGCTGCAGAGGGGAGGACACATTCAGAATTTCGTATCTTCTTCCAAGGCAAATAAATACACGCGTGACTAAAATCCTGAGAGTATATCGTGTAGCACTAAATGGAAATTTGAGTCCTGAGTTTGATAGTGGATTTTAATGTAGTGGCTGAAGGTATGAATTCATGTTTTGTAACTATAGAGGCAAGTGAGTTTTTACTTTTTAAAAAGTTTTAAGAGAGTAATTGTTAAGTTTCTGTGCAGCAAAGTGGCTAATTACTCATTAAATACAAGAAAAGAATGTAGTGTCTAAATCCAGATTTTTCTTACCTCTGATACACTTCAGATTACTTACCTAATATGTATTGAGGGGTTTTAACCCTGAGTTTTATCAACTTTTCTAGTTTTATTTTATTTTTATAAAATAATTGAAAAAGAACCAAAAATGAATTAATTCAGAAGTTCCATAGGTAGATCTTGCCCCTTCTTAATTTTCCCCCCACAATAAAACATTTTAGAAGATATTTTGAATCCAAATGTATTGTGACCATTGAAAGTTTACTATTTTCTAAGAAGCTGAGCAGCTACAAGGGCCTCGTTTCAGGCGGTACTCTGCGTATTGTCTACGGACTGTTTATACCTGTGCGGTGGGTCTATGTGACGACGTCTTG
The DNA here is from genome assembly GCF_027475565.1 of Acinonyx jubatus. Lineage (NCBI taxonomy): Eukaryota > Metazoa > Chordata > Mammalia > Carnivora > Felidae > Acinonyx > Acinonyx jubatus. Next base: position 3,333,590 of record NC_069394.1, read on the forward strand.
TGCTTGCAATAGAGAAACCGTGCAGTGCTGTTTTGTAAAACTGCAAGTTCCTGTACAAACTAGTATTTATATACATTGGCCTCTCTGTATAATTTCTCATTTGCTACATGAATTGTACAATTAATTATAAAATTATAGTACCTGCTAAATACAATTCGGAGGCTTACGTCCTTGTCTTTTGTTCACTACCATTCCGTGTGTTTTGAGGATGTCCGATGCCTGCATGACGCGAGGTGGTAATGCCACTTTAAATCAAGCCTTAATCAGATGTTAAAATTGTAAGTTTCAGAGTATGCAAAAATATTAGGCAGGGTGGGTTTAAACTGTTCAGATCAAGATGCTATATCCTAAATCAACCAGTCTCTTCTCTGGAGTTACAAAGGGAAACTTTCGGTGATCCAGATCCCTCTCTCGCTCTCTCTGGTCTGGCGTGGCCGTTGCCACTGCTCGATGAAAACGGACCATTGTGCATTTCTGTGGCAGTCAAAATGACCTATTCTGAAAGTCTAGAGACTTTTTCAGGGTTACTTTTAAATGTTTGTTTTTTTTCCCTCCAGTCTGAGATTTATTTATGGCAAATGGAGAGTGTGATTTGGGCATGAATCTTACTGAACCTGCTCACGTTCTAAGCTTTCTTCAGGTAGTGCCACCTGCCATCGCTTCCGCATAGGATTATCTGGATTTTTGTTTTTGTAAAAGCATCTTAAACTTAGACATAAAATGGAGGGGACCCAGCTTTCTTTACAATGTGGATCTACCTCAGTTAAACAGTTGGGTGCTATTTACTAAGTCTGTCAAATCAAATTGGAAAAGGTAACCAAACAGCAGGATATAACTCCACACAAAGCTTGAAATCATAATTTCTGTTTATTTAATAATCTTTTTATTTATTTTGTGCCTTTTGTGTTGAATCCTAATGCATTGAAAAAATCAGTATGAAATTAAAATTCTTACATTGCAGGTGGGGAGAAAAGCCCAGTTGGCCATGGAATTTGATAGGTTGCCCCCAGCCAACAAGTAAGGTAGAAATGAAATCCCAACTGCCCTCTTGTGAAAAGAAAAGAAAAAAAAAAAAATTATGTCCAAGAGCAAGTTAACATTTTACAAACAAATTCCAAACTCTTCTATGCATGTACTTAAAGCTCTCTCTTCATTTTCTGTGCCAATGAAGGGGCAGCCAAAACAACTCCCACGTACTTAACTGTTGCGGGTTTTGCCATCTGTGCCCCTCCCCCCCTCCCCCCCCCCCGCCACCTCTGGCGTATTTTATACATTTATTTCGTAAGCAGCAAATGGACTGTTGTCGATTTCGTCTCTCCTGGTGGAGGTGTTGGTGGCCAGGGGGGAGCCGGAGGAAGAGGGGGGTGCGGGAGCCACTGAAGTGTGGGGTGGGCCGTGGTGGGGTGGGGGGAGGCCTGCATTCAGCAACAGCCCCGGGGTTGCCCTGAGTTAGGCAAGCTTTCTGGCAGGTGAGAAAGTTAAGGTAGGAGATCGATGACTTTCCATGCTTTTATATTTGGCAGTTTACAATTCTAGACTTTTCCTACTGTGGTGATCTTTTTTAACTTAATTGTTTGGAGGTAACACAATATTTTGGAGTCTTAAGAATTTGATTTTATAACAATAAGAAATAAAAATTAGGGATCTTTCCTGTAGTGTATAGTTTTACTATTTTAAAGAGATCTCTGAATTTTACAAGAGAACCAACATTCCTTAGTGGCAAAACTCTGAAAGTTGATTTGGGAGGCTTTTTGCTGCAGGATCTCCAAAAAATGGGATGATTCTAGTTAAATGTTCTCATTGTTGAGCGTCCATCGGGTCAGTACTTGAGCTCTATTTTGTAGAGTCGCTCATCCTTCGGTATGCTGCATATACAGATCGGCGCCGTTGCACTTTCTCAGTGGTGAGAAACGCCCCGCAATTGGCTCACCAGTAAGCATTCTGTTCTTTCACCTAACAAGAGTACTTTGGGGCAGGTGATTAAATTTATATAGGTACCTCAAGAAAAAGAACCTGAATATGCTGCATTTTGTTTCTTTAGCTTTTATATGTAGCATTTTGTTTTGCTCTTATCATTTTGTTTAGATCTACGCTTTTTGGACCCCAACAGACTGTTGGACGAGATTTTAAAGTGACTCTTGTCGGGATACAGGATCCTTTGTTTTTGTCTTTTCAACTTCAGTATCTGGTTCAAAGGTCGCCCACCATTAGTGCTATTTCACCCAAATGCACCTGCGAAAAAGGATACCGTGTGTGTAGGCAGACAATAATGTTCCCAGTCCTTTCTGTTCATGCTGCTTCCTTAATTCTTTTCTCCGTGTCATCAAGAGGTTGGATGACTTGTTTCTAAGGTCAGACTTAAACATCTTGGCATCTTAATGGCTTCAACACAGACCTCACAAAATTGCCATTGAGTAAGTAGCATGATCCTAAAGGAAGCGCTGGCATCAGGCAGCCGGATGGATCTGGTCTCGGAAGAGCCAGTCTCCGCGTCTCTCCATCCCCAGCCCTCACCCTCACCCGGCAGGTGGGGAGTGGTCTTGATGGACGAAAGACAAACTGGTGAAGAATGCCAAAGGCTGAGACACTGAGCATCTATTGTCACGTTCAAGCTTAGCTGGGTCCTTTCAAGTTTGTTTTACAGCTTACTAGGTTAAGTAGTTTGCACTATTTTTGCAATAAATTCATGGAAAACCTAACAGTTACTTGTTTTGTTTCTTACTGTGTGTATATAAACTAATACTAAAAGTTTGGCATAGTGTTTTTTCACCTCCTTACATAACCCTTAACATGCACAGAATGCTGTAAATCTGATAAAATATGATGTGAATGATATTTTATAAAGTTATTTTGTATGGTGTCAATTTTGTTTTGCCTCATAGTATGTCAGCAAAAAATAAAATAAAATTCCTCATATTTACAGCTGCCTCTCCCAAAGATTTTCAGTTACTCCCAGATTTTATTTGGGCACGATCTTCGGTACGGTGTAAGATTCCAAGGTGGGAGCACGCCTCCAGTGATGGACGTCCAGAGGCCTAGTCTGCAAGTATTGGACCAATTCCTTGAACAACGTATCCAGAAACTCAAAAGGGCTAAGCATCAGTCCCTGAGAATTCGGGTTTGGGGATGAGAGCCACAGGAACAAACTAGAAAAACAAATGCGGTATCTAGGGGGACTGGGGTGTTTCTACTCTAAATGCCATGAGAAAGGATGAAGTCAAAAGCCGCAGAACTAAGCCCCAGGCAAATGCAAGCCCTGAGATCCACATTGTGTGGGAACCGGAACTGACCACATCCAGGTGTCTCATCCTGGTGCGTCACAACCCCCTCCACCAGGCTAGGGTGACACATACTGCTGCAGCTCTGAAGGCCCTGGTGGCCTTGCTGTGGGCTGTTTGTGACTCCCACTACCTGTACCCTCAAGAATATATGCTGTTGGGAAAGGAGGGCTGGACTTAAAGCCAAACAATGGCTGAAAACCCTAGGATACACGTACATTGGTGCTAAAGCAGGCCAAGGTTTCGTTCTTGTTATTTTCTGATTTTTAAGACTGTATTAATTACAGAGAATGTAAAAATTCAGATGAACATAAAGATGAAAATTTTAAATTATTTATAATCACAACACGGATAGGGATTCTTAAAACTGCTGGTGTATTTTGTTCCAGTCTTTTTTTTTTTTTTTTTTTCCTTCCCCTTTCCTGACAAAATCAAGATGAAGTTCTTCCCACTACCTCCTGCCTAATGTATCCAGGACCCTGTACTTCTCACTGACTTACTATCTAAAACCACCTAGCACTTTTGTGCCCACTGGCCCCGGGACATCTAGCTGCTACTGGAAGAATATAAGAAAATGATGAGAGCTCTATAATCTCTTAATCGATATGGGCTTACCTTATTACATTCTTGCTGTTTAAGTCTCACTTTATTGAGTGGCCGGAAGCATTATAGTCACGAACTGACTACAAAAACCTAAGGATTAAAACTGTAATGATGGGGCGCCTGGGAGTCTCGGTCGGTTAAGCATCCAATCTTTGATTTTGGCTCAGGTTGTGACCTCCCTTGCTTATGAGATCAAGCCCAGAGTCAGGCTCCCCACTAACAGTGCAGACCCTGCTTGGGATTCTCTGTCTCTGTCTCTCCCCTCTCCCTCTCCCATTTACATGCTTTCTCTCTAAAGAAGTAAAATTTTAAAAACCTATGATGGTGAGTGTTACACGAATTAGGAAATAATTTCAGAAAAGCAAGCTACTTGATCAGGGTGTTTCTGCTCCACATAGGCGGGGAGAGACGATCCTTTCTAAGCTGCATGGTCCAGTAAAGAAAGTAGTCTGGGATTTGAAGCCCATGCCCACCACCTCCTAGGTATGTCCTGCACTAGTGCCTTGACCTGACCACCCATTCCCTTTGTGAAACGCGGACACTATACAGTTGATGGGAGGATTCGATGAAATGTACACAGTATTAGAAGAGGCTTGGGTCCCGACAGCTACTTGAACATTTCTGACCAGGAAAAGAAAAATCTTCACAAATCTGTTTTGATAATCTGTTACCAGTATAGAAGAGGAAGAGGAAGGAGGCTGCAGAGATGGGGAAACCAGTGAGGAGGAGGCTCTTGGATCAGACTGGCACACGACCCAAGGAGGAGAGCTCCCTGAACTGGGTCGGAAATGCTTAGATGGGTTAAGAATGTTCAGTTGGTTGAACACAAACCAGTGAGTATTTTTCTGGGGGATTTCTTAAACAGCATTGTGTCCTGAAGGCACAGATACTAGTGGCCGTGCACGGCACTTAAAGAGATACTCAGAGATCTTTGTGACTTTGGGTTTGATGACAAGTTTTCAGATAGGATCAGAAAAGCATGATCCCCAGAGAAAAAAACATAAACTGGATTTCCTCAAAATTAAGAACTTCTCATAGAGATATCATTATTTCTGCTCTTTGAAAGATGCTGTCATGACGAGGAAAAGACAAGCTACACATTGGGAGAAAATATTTGCAAATCACATAATCTAGCAAAGGGCTTGTTTTCAGAATATATAACATTCTCAAAACACAACCAAAAGAAAACCCAATAAAAAGATGGGCAATTTGGACACTTTACCCAAGAAAATACAGTAAATGAGCAAATACTAAGATGCTCAACATTAGTTATTAGTGAAATGCAAATTAAAACCTATACCCATTAAAGGGGCTGAAATTTAAAAAAACAAAAACAAAAACAACCTACCAAGTTTTGCAGAGGACGCAGAGTAAGTGAAACTCCTTTACTACTGATGGGAATCCAAAATGGTACAGGCACTTCACAAGTTTGGCAGTTTCCTATGAACTTAAATACGAATTTCACTCCCAAGTGTATACTCAAGCAAAGGGACGTCTTCTGTTCACATAAAACCTGCACACAAATGTTTCTAGGGCTTTATTTGTAATCATGCTGGAAACAACCCAAATTGGGAATTATGTGTTGGCCTGGGGAATGGATAAACTACTGTATATCCCTAGCGGGGGTGGGGGGCTACACAGCAATAAGGAGTGGGACCAGCAATAACATGAACCCTGTGCATTACGCTTAACAGGGCAGAGCTGGGTTCACAGGCTCTGTACTCTAGAATTCCGTTTCTGTGACATGGGAAAGACCGGTCAGCAAACCATGGTCTGTGAGCCAAAGCCAGCCCACTGTGTTTCTGTATGGCCCATAAGCTAAGAATGGTTTTTACATTTTTAATGTTTCAAGGAGACCAAAATAATATTTCATGACCCATGAAAACTATACAAGATTCAAATTTCAGTGTCCAGAAGTGGAGTCCCACTGAAATATGGCCATACTCATTACTTTATGTATTATATATGGTTGCTTATATTACAATAGCCTAGTTCAACAGTGGTAACGAGATTATATAGCCCACAAAGCTGAAAATGTTTTGGTTTTGTTTTTGAGAGAGTACAGGGCTGGGGGGCAAGCAGAGAGGGAGGGTGAGAATCCCAAGCAGACCCGACGCAGGGCTGAATCCCACGACCCTGGGATCATGACCTGAGTATAAATCAAGAGTTGGACGCACAACCAACTGAGCCCCCCAGGCACCCCTAAAGTATTTTCTATATGGCCCTTTCCAGAGTAAATTTGCTGACTCCTCTGGGTAAAAAGGATAGCTCAAGGGGTTGCCAAGGTAAAGGGCTGGAATGAATCTGACCATGAGGGAATTTGCAGGATGACAGAACCGTTATATCTTGTGATTATACAACCCTGAGTTTGTCAAAGCTCAGAACGGTACACCACAATGTGGCTTTCTAAAAATGTTTAAATAGGGGCGCCTGGGTGGCTCAGTCAGTTGAGCGTCTGACTTCGGCTCAGGTCATGATCTCGCAGTCTTTGAGTTCGAGCCCCGTGTTGGGCTCTGTGCTGACAGCTCGGAGCCTGGAGCCTGCTTCGGATTCTGTGTCTCCCTCTCTGTCTCTGCCCCTCCACCACTCGCACTGTCTCTGTCGAAAATAAACATTAAAAAAAAAAAATTTTCTTTTTTTAATTGAGCCACCCAGTTGCCCCTATCAGTTAAGCGTCTGACTTCGGCTCAAGTCAAGATCTCATGGTTCATGGGTTCAGCCCTGCATCGGGCTCTGTGCTGACAGTTCAGAGCCTGGAGCCTGCTTCGGATTCTGTGTCTCCCTCTCTCTACCCCTCCCCACCTCGTGCTATCTGTCTCTCTCAAAAATAATAAACATTAAAATTTTTTTTTTTTAATTTTAAACCAATTTTAAAAACAAGAGGAACAGAAAACATCAGTAGTTACCGGAGGGTAAGTGAACGGGGCTCTGAGGGTACAGAAGAATATCTGGGGGGATAGAACTGTCCTACATATTGATTACTTACATAACCAACACATCAGATGTTAAAGGATGACTTTACTGGATGTAAACTGTAACCCAAATCTTTAAAAAAGAGAGACAAGAGACAGCCAAAAATTTACCCTACTGTCAAAAAAAACAAATAGAGCTTATGGTTTTCTCTCATGAACAATAAAAACAATTACTTTGTGTGTAATGAACAATAAAAGGAGAGTTTTTTTTAAGATTTTCAATATACACAGTATTTTAAAATGTTTTTAAGAAATGGGGCGCCTGTGTGGCTCAGTCAGTTAAGCGTCTGACATCAGCTCAGGTCATGATCTCACAGTCTGAGTTCGAGCCCCGCGTCGGGCTCTATGCTGACAGCTCAGGGCTTGGAGCCTGTTTCAGGTTCTGCATCTCCCTCTCTCTCTGTCCCCTACCGCTGGCCTCTCAAAAATAAATAAATATTAAAAATTTTTTAAATGCCTTTGCAGAGATAATTAAACCAAATACAAAAAATATTAACGAGATTTTTTTTCTCTGGGAATAAAAGTGTTAGAAATGGTTTTTATTTATTTTTTAAAGTTTATTTATTTCGGGAGAGAGAACATGTGCACAAGTGGGGGAGGAGCAGAGAGAGAGGGGGAGAGAGAGAATCCCAAGCAGGCTCTGCACTGCCAGTGTGTGCCAGACGCGGGGCTGAAACCCACAAACCGTGAGATCATGACCTGAGTTGAAGTTGGACACCCAACCAACTGAGCCACGCAGGCATCCCAGAAATGCTTCTTTTTAAATTCTGCATACGTCTCAGGTAACAAGCAAGGCATGAGAACAGAGGGCTCTAAATCTAGTTCCACAAAGCATTTACTATTAAACTATGTACAGCTTCTAATAAAGAAATTTATTTTTCAGTTAATAAAAATGCAGTATTTAAGACAAATCGTCAAATTTTCAAATGTAACATACTACCCATAAACTATATTTTTAGCTCAAACTACAGCTAGTTGTTTACAACAACTAATTTCCAAATAGTCATCTATGAATTTACACAACTGATACTTAGAAGCTCTTTAAAATCTCTCCGTAAATTAAAAAGTTAAGCCAACTTGTCTGCCTCTACAGCTTACCCGCGGCAGATGAACCAGGCGTGCCCGACTGCACAGGCAGCTTTCTTGGTACGCCCTGCCCCAGGCCTGCAGCGTGCGGCCCTCAGGGAAAGGCTGCTGTCTGGGTTCCTTTCCTGTTGGCCATCTATGGCGTGGGCACATCAGGTGCCCTGAGGCAGCCAGGAGGGCATACAATGTACTTGAAGTCTCTGACAACTGAAGAGTCTAAAGTCACGTGGTGCTGTGCTTACTCCAAAGCAATGGTGCTAATCCAGGAGGGCGCTCCGCAGGCTGACTTTGGGTTTAGGACTCTGCTTCGTCCCCATTACTTCCATCATCCGTGTCATTCTCTTCGTCCTCTTCCCTCTTCTCTTTAAGCATTTTCAGATATTTACTAGCTAAAATCTTCTTTGGTAATATATCTTAAAAATATAAAGCTGACATCAGCAATTGGTTTTGGCAGACCATGAACACAGCAATGAAAATTTCAAAATGTGCAAGTCCCTGCTTTGAACTCTAGAACAGGTTCCAAAACACGACAGAATTCCGACCCTGCCTCTGGGTGACAGCGCAGGAAACCAGCGCTGCCTCCTGACTAACGCCAGAGACCTGTTTCCTTTCCACGGACTGCAAACCATGAGCTCCTGTGTGCTGGTAACGACTGGGAGCAACCCTGTCCTACCCACCTGAGACAGGCCGGCGGGCCCCGGGGGGATAGATTAAAGCTCTTTTTTAGCTGTGGCCCACACAGCTTGTTCCGCAACAACAACTACTAGTTTCTCTGTTTCTGGGGCCGAGCAGACCAGCCCAGAGTTCTCCCTTCAGTGGTAAGGAGTCAGCCAGGCTCCCCCAGCCACCCAGCCAGCCAAACATCCTTGTGCAGGTTGTTGACTTCACTATCATTCTAGGTGAACCACATTACAAACATACTCTGACAAAACTAAAAATGTCTTCCTGTGCCAGGTCATGGTAAACTTTGGCACCTGGAGAAAGCAGCAAAAAAAAAAAAAAAAAAAAAAAAAGTCTATTTCAGTGAAAGCAGGGGGAAAAAAGCTGTAAATTACTACATCTGTTTTAACCAGAATGTTTCAAAAGCTAAGTACCTGCAAGAAACTGAAAAGTTTCCGATTCCTCTGCAGTATTTGATAAATCACTGTAAGTGAGTGCTTTCCTTTCTTTTCCATTGCCATGTCTGTAGGAATAGGTGGCTAGATACTGAACAAAGAGTTCCTAAAACAAAATGAAAAAGTGAAATGAAAAGTATGCTCTGAAAATTTACCGCAGAACTTAATTTTTAAAATTACATTGTTTAGATGACTGCGGATTACCTGGGTTTCTCAAATTACAGAAAACTACTGGGGAAAGGAGAAATGGGTCAGAAAGAAAGCAAAGGTGTATCAAAGTTGGCAGGGAAGCAGGCATTTCCCCTAAAGTTATTTTAGATTTCTAACTCAGGGAAATTTTTTTAAATTCAACAATGGATTATAATTATGTGAAAACTATAGGTTGTTTTAAGGAGCAAAGGACCATTCAAAAATTCTCTCTGACTCAGGAACACATTTTTAAAATACAGCGTCTAAGGTGGTGACGTACGACTATAATAGTCAACCTGAAGCTGAGAGTTGACCACCTTTCCCATTTTGCCCAAACACCTTCCCCAAATCAACAACCTGGACGGAGCCTCTCTCTTCCCCTCCCTCTAGGTTGGTGGGTAAGGAATGAAAGTGCACAGGGAATCTAAGTATCCCAGCACCACGTGCTGATCGGACGACTACCCCCCTGGGCTCCGGGATCAGGCGGGCAGAAGGTCTCAGCTCTGCCCCAGCACCCTGCAGGGACACCGCACTGAGACCCCAGGGGCTGCGCAGTCCAAGGCAGGCTTCAGCACGGCCCAGTGCAGTAACACAAAGGGGGCTGGAGCACTACTGTCCACACCAAATCCAAAGAGACCCTGAGCCACCTGCACCTAGAACGGCGCTGGCACCACGGGCTGGGACGGAGGCCGGCTGTGGACGAGAGACGTCCGGCCTCGCTGCGCGGACAAGGTGCGTGCGTCGTCGGGCTGCACCTCCAGAACCCTCTCACTGAACCCTGAGGAACCGGGGCCCGAAAACCACGAACAGGGCGGAAGCGGAAGAACGGAAGGTTTGGGGGCCCGGAGTGCGGTGATGAGCGTGGAGAAGACGCCACAGGAGGCACGCGTCAGGTCGCGTCAGCCAGCGCCACCACCCGGGGCCTCGCGCAGGGGAAGTCGGGAGCGGCGCGCGGGGAACGGCGGGAGTCGCGCGGTAGGCGCGCAGTAGGCGAAAGGCACGCGAGGCAGGACGGGAGCGGCGCGGTGGGCGGGGCGGTGGGCGCGAGGGCGCCGGGCGCTGGGGCGCGCGCTGCGAGGGAGGGGACAGGGCGCGCCGCCGAAGGCGCGCGCGCCGCGAGCCCGCGAGGGGCGGGGGGTGGGGGCGGCACCGGCAGCGCCGCGGGGCGGGGCCCGACGGTTCCGGTCGCCCCCCCCCCCCTCCAGCCGCTCCCTCCTCCCCGCGCGGCCCGCCTCACCGTGGCTTTGGCCGTGAGCACCAGCGCCTCCTGGTTGATGCTGGACACCTCGGGCGAGCTCTTCATGATGACCCGGATGCGGGACAGCGGCAGCGACACGAGCCGCTGCTCCCCGCACCTGTCCCTGCCCGCGACCGCGTCCGCCATCTTCGCGCCCCTCCCCGCGGCGGCCGCCAGACCCGCCGCGAGCGAGGCAGGCGGCCTGCCGGCCTGGCGGGTGCGGGAGCGGAGGCCCGCTGCCCCGTGGGAGTTGTAGTGTCGGGGAGGCGCGGCCTCGGGGGCCGGCAGCCGCCCTTCCGGGGCAGAACTACAAACCCCGAGATGCCGCGCGGAGCGGGCGGAAAGGCAGCCGGCGGGGCGGTGCCGCCCAGGGCCGCGAGCGGGGCTTCCCGCCAGTTGCCCGCGCGGTGCGGACCTGGGGGCGCGGCGGACGGAGACGGCCAGGGAGCTCGGCGCGGCTGGTGGCCGCAGCGGCCCTCGGAGACACGGGGACGGGGTACCGTCTTCAGAGCTGGGGAGAGAGCGCACCTTCCTGGGAGGAGGAACAACACACGTGGAGGCCCCAAGGCCAGAGCCGGTCGGGGAAGCTCAAAGGGGCCGATGTGCTGCAGTTGGACTGAGCGGGCAGCCAGGGGCTTTTATTCCAGCAAAAAATGGGAAGGGGGTGAAAGCTGTCAGAGGGGTGATGGGATACGTCTCAAGTGTTAACAGGATCCCTCTGGCTGCGGACTGTTGACTAGCCCAGGAGTAGTTAGTTGTAAGGGCGGAAGCAGACCAAGTAGAAGGTGACTGGAGGTGATGAATAAGGTACCAGTGTGGCTGAGGTAAAGTGAGCTGAGAAAAGAATAGCAGGAGGCAGCCCGGGGCCAGATCGGGCAGGGCTTTGTAGATCATGGAATTCTGTCCACCTAATGAATCCGGAGGCCCTGGGAAGAGTGAAGGAGGTCCCCCTTAATTTTACAAAGAACAGGACAGAACAGAAGTAGGAAGGCTGCTGCTGGGACAAAGACGATGGTGGGTTGGACTAGAGTGAGGTGGTGGCAAGGAGTAGGTTTGGGATCTAATATGAAGACAGCCAGCAGGACCTGCCAGTCAGATGTGGAGCCAAAGAATGGTGATGCCATGTTCCAGAACGGGGAACACTGCCAGAGGAGCAACTTTGGCCAAAAGCTTTGCTTTGGAGCAAGTTAAAGTTCCAGTTGCCTGTGAAACACTAGTGGCAGTGTTGAGCGGATAATTCGACCTTGAAGCCTGGAGTTGAGGCCGGAGCAGTTAACTTAGAAACCAGCACTGTCTGGGTGGTAGTTAAAACCGTGAACTTGAATGAACATATTTAGGAGGAGGGTGTAGATAGAGTGGAAGGATCTAAGGACTCCATCCTAGGGTGCTCCCAACATTTCAACATGGAGGAAAGAAGGAAAATCCAGCAAAGCAGACTGGAAAAAAGTGGCCATTAAATAGAGGAAACCCAAGAGATTGGGTGTCCAGAAAGCCAGTTCAGAGGGTGCCTGGGTGGCTCAGTCGGTTAACCATCAACTCTGGACTTCAGCTCAGGTCACAATCGCACGGTTCATGAGTTCAAGCCCTACGTCAGGCTCTGCGCTGACAGCATGGAGCCTGCTTGGGATACTCTCTGCCCCTCCCCACTCATGCTCGCATGCATGCTCTTTCTCTCAAAATAAATAAACTAAAAGAAAAGGCGTTTCTGAAAGGAGAAACTGGTCAACTGGGTAGAAAACGGCTGGGAAGTTGAATAAGATGACTGTCTTACGGCTCACTAGCAGTGTGACCCCACTGCTGAACCACGGGGTCCTAGGAAGTGTGGAAACACCTGGCGTAAGTTCCGCGCCCTGACGGTGATAGTCCACCCGGCACCACCTCCCTCTCGGGTCAGCCCTGAGCAGCAAAGGGGATGGAATGAGAAAGGCCGTTGTGAACTAGAAAGCATCCTCCAAAAGTCTAAATTACCGTGTAAGGTTTCAGTGTTCCTGCTGCAAGGCCTTTTCACCCCAAATCAACTTTGATTTCAGAGTTCATATAAAAAGGAGCACGTGGCTGGCTCGGTTGTGGAGGATGCGGCTCTTGGTCTCGGGGTTGTGAGTTGAGGCCTCACGTGAGGCTGGGCGTGGAGGCTACTTTTAAAAAAGTTCACCTACAAACAAACAGTCTAGGAAATTCAAAGCACATGTTTCACCTTTCTGACTTCAGGGCTGTTCATCACTTAGGTAATGATCACGAAATATAAAACTTACAGCATGTCTCTACGAGTTTAGTAAATTTTGAAAACTGCTCTTTGTCCTTCCCGTAGAGGGGACCCAAGACCAGGTATCACAGATGTTCCAGATTACTGATCTTAGTGGTATTAGGAAAGTTTTCGCATCTGCCTTCGGCCATAATGACCCAGTAGTTTCAGCACCTGCTATGTGCTACGGACTTAGAAGGTGAAGGCCGAGGATACAAGGATGTCTTCACCACTGTCACCTCAGGTCTTGGTCCAAATACATGCCAGGCACTGCTAGGCACGGAGGGGCAGCCAGTGAGCAGACAGCTCTGGTCCCCGCTCTCCCAGAGCTTGCTTTCAAGTACAAGGGAGACAGAAAAAAAAAATAGGAACCTCTCCTATGGTAAGTGCTCTGGAGAAACCCGTGTGAGTGGCAGGTAGCCTTTCAGAAGTGAGATCTCTGCTGCGTGTGAAGAGAAGGGAACAGCCAGCAGTGCAGAAGGGCTGGGGCAAAATGAGCCCCCCCAACAGGACAGCCTGCGGAAAGGACACCCGAGGAGGAAGATCCCTTGGCAAAATGGAGGAACTGAAAGGCCAGTGTGGTTGGAGCTTAGTGAGCGAGACGGTGTGGGAGACGTGGGACCCGCTCAGGCAGGCAGGTGAGACCTGTGGCTCTCCTTCTGGAAGCCCTAAGAGTTGGGGGGTGAGAACAGACCCAACATAAAAGGCCAGCCCGGTTGCCAAGTGATGGTGAAGTGACAGCGTGCCTGGTGCCGGGCCGAGAGGAGGCCCCGCTTCAGCTTCAGGACTCGGCTCTTACTCCAGGGAGCTCCGTTCCTCCGGAAGTGGTTGACATTGCCAAGGTGAGCCAGAAACTACCCAACAAACACCCACTACACAGTGGAGTCCTTCAGTCCACACAGGGAGCACGCCGTACTGCTGATGTATTTTGAAGTTCCTAGACATTTTGTTTCTCTAGATGGTTATTGCTTTTTTTTTTTTTAGTGTGTTTTTATTTTTGAGACAGAGACAGAGCACGAGTGGGAGAGGGGCAGAGAGAGAGGGAGACACAGCATCCAAAGCAGGCTCCAGGCTCCGAGCTGTCAGCACAGAGCCCAATGTGGGGCTCAAACCCACGAACCACAAGATCATGACCTGAGCTGAAGTTGAATGCTCAACCGACTAATCCACCCAGGCGTCCCTGGTTATTGCTTTTTGTAAGGTTTGTCTTTCTTGGCACGTTGGAAAGCAGGATGTGTTAGGAGATAAAACAGAAGAGGAAGGGATCAGGAGAGCCAGAAGGATTCAGGAAGTGGAGGATGAGGAGCTCAGGTTAGGGAATTTGCAGGTGACATTCGGTCATCGATCATGTTAGGAACAAGGAAAGGTGCAAAGGAGGAGATCTTCAGAAAAGAGGGAAAGTGCTCACTGGTTTTAAAACAAGAAATAAGCTTCAGGGGGCACCTGGGTGGATCAGTCGGTTAAGCATCTGACTCGATTTCGGCTCAGGTCATGATCTCATGGTTTGTGGGTTCGAGCCCCGCATTCAGGCTCTGTGCTAAGATTTTATTCTTAAGTCATCTCCACACCCAACGTGGGGCTTGCACTTACAACCCCGAGATCAAGAGTCACACGCTCCACAAACTGAGCCAGCCAGGCGCCCCTAATGCCCCTTGTTTCTGATGCCTCTGCACAGTCTTCCTTCTTTCTTGCTGCCTCCTGTGTCTGCATCCCAGGACACTAGAAGGCAGTTACCTCCCCTGCCAGCTGGCCTCTGGTCAGACTCTGCCAGTGGGAGGCCTAGGTGAGAGGTGCAGTGGAGAGGAAGGAGGAAGTCCCACCCTGCTTGTACCAGAGTGCTGGCAGCAGGCGGGACTGCAGGCGGCTACAGGGAATGTTCCCGCGAAGGTGATGGTTTGAGCATCTTCACCAGGCACCCCTGGGAGTTCACTGGGGAGCCTGGGTTCCATGCCAGGGGCGGCACCGGCTTCCCGATCTCTGGGTTGTGCCTCCTTCCCCTGAGATGTCAGAGCGCCTTCCTCACACTCCTGCAGCCCTAATGTCACCCTTGGAGGCAGTTCTCGGCATTAAACCCTCGTCTGTTTGAAACACGCAGAGAAGTTCCTGCTTTCCTGATTGAACGTCGGTGCAAGGAGACCGACCGAGTACAGCGGGAATCCAGGGCTGGTTACCTGCATTGACCGTGCTGGTACAGAGATGCCTTCACTGGCAGCGCGCCCTGGAAAACAGTTATTTAGTTGTCGCCTGTTGTTGCCTGGGTGGAGTGCTCCTTGAAGGCAGGGGGCCACAGGTGACCCTCATGGTGGAAATGGAGTCTCGTGGGACAGGCTGGCTCCCGACTGCCCTGGAGAGCGTTTGGAAAGAAAACTGGTGCTGGGGGGCTTTTGACTGTCCGACCACGCCTGACCAGAGAAGCAGCTCCCGTGGTGGCCCTAAGATTCCATATCTTCCTTACCCTCGGGGCTCGTAGGGCTAAGGGTCAGACCCACCTTGGATTCTTTCTGAGGCAGAATTACTACCTGATTTGAATTCACAGCCTCACCAGATCTTTCCTGTGAAGTTAGGCTGTTGACTGGGAAGAACAGGGTCCTGAGGTCAGTAGGGACAGTTGGGAGGGGCCAAGGCTACCTTCGACCCTCGTCCCTCTGGGAAATGGCCCCCTGCCTGAGGAGACCAGTCTTTGATGGCTTCAGAGTCCTGTTAATGAGCTTAGTTCAGGTGCTTCCCTGGCCAGGGGAGTCTTCCCACAACTGGCCCCTCATTACCTCCACTCCACAGTCGGAGTCCGATCCCAGCATGCTCCAGGGCCACAACGGCCCAATCCGATGCAGGAGATGTTCACACGATAAAAGAGTTGGGGCACATAAGCGTTTTCATCAGCATACGTTTTGGGGGTGCATGAGGCACGGCCCCTAATGGTGTCAGTCCAGGAGGGCAGAGCGTTATGTTGGGTTGGGCTGAACTCTCCAGTGTAGCTGACTTACTAGGGTTCAGGGGTTCTGTCCTGCCGACAGCTGGGAGTGGCTCGATCGGTTTGCTTTGCGAAATCGTTGGGGTGAGACTTGGCGTGTCCTGCACGGGGTTGGGGGGGGGGGCACTGTGACTCTTAGAGACCGTGAAGCACCTCTGCGTGTGCTTCTGTGACCCGTGCACCAGGTGACCCCACAGATCTGGGGTGGGGTGTCGGGCAGGTCCCCATAACAGGCACAGCACAGCCTCCAAGGGGTTTGGAGCAAAACTGCATCTTCTACAAATAACTATTCTCCTTTTGAGAAACAGCTTTAGAGTTTTGCCCCTGGACGCTGGTAGAGGCGAAATGCCAGATTATGAGACCCCAAGTGAGTGTGTGACCTGAGGTGGGTGTGATGTGAACCCCACTGTCCAGGGGAAGTCGAGGTGTATCAGCCCCGAGCCCGTCCCGGGAGCACAAGGAAGTCACCTGAGCGGGTGGCTCAGACTCCCAGGGCACACCCCCTCCCTCCTCTCTCTGCCCACTCCCCACAGCTGTGGTCTCAGAAGAAAAACAGAGCCCGTGAACAGATTGGTCTGTAAATAACGCGGACACCACGGGGACGGGAGTGCCGTGACGCCTCACGCGAGTGTGCCAGAAAGGTGGAGGTGAGCGGGGGTCCTCCCAGAGGCCCACTGCCGGGATGGAGAGAAAGCCAGGGGTACGGGACCGACAGCCATTCAGGGGTAGTAGTTCACCACCGTTTGCGGGTCCAGGAATGCGGACAGGACAAGATTGGAGACTTCAAGACAAAAAAGTCTGGGGAAGGGGTTTGTAGATGCACTCAGAGTTGGAAGAGCCGTGAGGGGCATGTGGCCTGTGGGATGCTCCCCTTCCTTCCGCACAGGAGGCCGTGAATGAACCAGTGACAAGATGCCACGCTTGGACACATCACTTGTTGTCTTTTACCAGCCCCAGATCTTTGTGTCCTTCTGCCGTGTCCCTCTTGGCACATTGGTTTCAGGCTTCGTTGTTTCTTGCCTCATGGTTCCAAAATGGCTGCTGCTGGTCCAGAGGTCATGACCGCGTTAGACGGGAACAAGGGAGAAGGGCGAGAGGCCAAAGGCTCTTTGCTCATTAGGTCCCAGGACTGTCTTTTTACCAGGAGGGGATGATCTCAGCACTCATTCCCTTAACTCTCTAGGTCAGAATTGGGTCATTAGCTCACCCTGAGAGCAATCACTGGCCAAAAGGAATGAGACCAGTCCGACTGCTTTGAACCAATTAGGATTTAGTCCCTGAGGCTGTCTCCCTGTGATCAAAGGATAAGTAATCCCTACTGAAAAATTGAGGTGGGTGGGAGGGGAGTCTTAAGACAGGGACTGGCTGTAGGTTAGACAATAACCAGTGTGTGCCAAAGTTACCGACATTTAAATTTCTGGAGATTTCACTTACAAATCTAAAAGAGTGAGAAAGTGAGGCAACCCTGATCCCACACGGCCTCATGGCAAGATCGGTTGTCCTCTCCAGGAGTCATGTGCCCTGGGGTCTGCCACAGAGCCCATCACCCTCTATCATCACCTGCCTGTTTACTTCCACCGTCAGCTTGGCCCCGGCCTTTGAGTGTGAGCCCAGGCTTAGGACACTGTTGTAGAGTGATCTGTTTGCTGGTATGTTTCTCCCACTAAGCCTAGCACACTATCTGGCATTGTAAATTGTAAATAAGACGGGTTGGGGGACCGGGGTGGGCGGGGCAGGTAGCCCATCCTAAGGAGCCAAACTATATTGCATAAGAAGAGTGGTTAAGGCATTGCTATCAGAAAGGCTTAAATCTGAGTCTCACCTCTGCTCTTCCTGGCTTCTCCTGATTCTGTTTCCTCGTCTGTAAAGTAAGGATCATAGCCTCTGTCCCCCAGCATCATTGAGAAACCAGTGTGAGCTCATGCCTGTAGAGCCCCAGGCAAAAAAAAAAACACGCAAGTTCCCTGTTCGCCAAGAAGGAAGAACAGCCTAAGCTGAAAAGAATTTGCGACAGGATTAGGAAAGATCTGTGAGAGCTGAGGCCACCTCTTACTAGCTTTGAACGGCTAGAAGTGCTTGATAAATGTTTAATGATAATAATGATTATTTCACTGGGTAGAATGTAATTACACAAATTGTAAAACCATAATTATGCCAGGCTGTCATTACAGATAATGGCTTGAATACAGGGATAATGAGGGGCAAACCAGAGCCCCCCACTGTCATGGCTGCCAACAGGCGACGGCTTGCAAAGCTGCGCTGATCTTCCTGTGGGGGGGCAGGGGCTGCGGGAGCAGTCTGGGCCAAGGGCAGGGATTGGTAGGAGCCAGACCGTACGGAGTCTGGCGGCCCATGATGCAGTAGTGGGGAGTCACTGGAGGGTTTTCAGCACGAAAACTTGTCATGGCAAGATATCACAACTGAGGGGCGCCCGGGTGGCTCAGTAGGTTAAGCGTCTGACTCTTGATTTCAGCTCAGGTCCTGATCTCACCATTTGTGAGTTCGAGCCCTGCAGCGGGCTCTGTGCTGACAGCTCAGAACCTGCTTGGGATTCTCTCTCTCTCTCCCCCTCTCTCTGCCCTTCCCCTGCTCGCTCTCGCTCTCTCAAAAATAAACATTAAAAAAAAAAAAAAAAGATGTTGCGTAATAAAATGTACCATCGAAGGGACACCAGGCTGGCTCAGTCAGTAGTGGAGCATGGGACTCTTGACATCGAAGTTGTGAGTTCGAGCCCCATGTTGGGGGTGGAGTTTACTTAAAAAATTAATTTAAAATTTACCGTTGAAGCTGTTTTTAAATGTGTGGTTCAGTGGCATGAAGCGTATCCACACGGAGTCACCACCATCCGTCCGTCTCCACAACTCTTTTGTCCTCCCAAACTGAAACTCTGTACCTTCTATTTTCTTATGTGTGTGTGGATTTAAAGTAGGCTTCGTGCCCCATGTGTGGCCCAAAGCTGGACTTCCTGAGATCAAGACGTAAGCGGAGATCAAGAGCCAGACAGCCGGGGTGCCTGGGGGACTCAGTTAAGTGTCTGACTTCGGCTTGGGTCATGACCTCATGGGTCGTGGGTTCGAGCCCTACATTGGGCTCACTGCTGTTACTGCAGAGCCTGTTTTGGATCCTCTGCCCCCCTCTCCCACTTCCCCTCCCCCACTTGCACTCTCTTTCTCAAAAATCGATAAACATTAAAAAAAAAAAAAAGAGAGACACTCAACCAACTGAGCCAACCCAGTCACCTTGAAACTGCAGCTTTTTTTATTCTTGAAATGTTTTTTAACTTAAAAAAATTCTATTTATTTATTTATTTAATGTTTATTTTTGAGAGAGAGAGAGAGACAGCGCACAAGCAGGGGAGGGGCAGAGACAGAGAGAGAGAGACACAGACTCGGAAGCAGGCTCCAGGCTCTGAGCTGTCAGCACAGAACCCGACGCGGGGCTCGAACCCCCGAACTGTGAGATCATGACCTGAGCTAAGATCAACTGACTGAACCACCCAGGCGCCCCCAACTCTTTACTTTTAAACACTAAGTCCCCACTCTCAGCCCTGGCACCCACCATCCTACTTTCTGTCTCTACAAGACTTTCCTTTCACTACTGACTGGTCTTGGCACCCTTGGTCAAAAATCATTTGCCCGTACACGCGGGGTTTCTCTGGGCTCTGTTCTATTCCACAGATCTATGTGCCCGTCTCTAGGCCAGTGCCACATTGTATCGATTGCTACAGCTTTGTACTAAGTTTTGAAGCGAAGGGCGAGGTCTACAACTTTGTTGTTGTTGTTGTTGTTGCTTTTTACTTTATTTATTTTTGAGTCAGAGCTCAAGAATGCGAGCAGGAGAGAGGCAGAGAGAGAAGGAGACAGAATCCCAACCAGGCTCCACGCGGTCCCCAACTTTGTTCTTTTTTTTTTTTTTTTTTAATGTTTATTTACGTTTAAAAGAGAAAGAGAGCACGAGCCGGGGAGGGGCAGAGAGAGGGAGACACAGAATCTGAAACAAGCTCCAGGCTTCGAGCCGTCAGCACAGAGCCCGACTCGGGGCTTGAACCCACGAACTGTGAGCTCATGACCTGAGCCAAAGTCAGACGCTTAACCGACTGAGCCACCCAGGCACCCCCCAACTTTGTTCTTTGTAAGATTTTTTTGGCTATTCAGAGTTCTTTGAGATTCCATATGAATTTTAGGGATGCATTTTTCTATTGATGCAAAAAATGTTGTTGGCCGATATGATTTTAACCTGGGGTGTGGCGAGCGTGGAAACAGGAGATAAGCTAGGAGGCAGTTCAGGCAAGAAGTGATGATGTTTCTGAATGTCTAGGTAGCATTGACTGTAGAGCAACCTGAAGGGATTTCGGGAGAGTTTGGATGGTGAAATTAATAGCATTTAGTAATGGATTAGAGGTGGGTGAGGAAGAAAAGAGAAATTAAGAATGAATCCTCAGTGGGGCACCTGGGTGGTTAAGCATTTGACTTAAAAAAAAATTTTTTTTTAATGTTTAGTTTTGAGAGAGACTGACAGAGCACGTGTGGGGGAGGGCAGAGAGAGAGGGAGACACAGAATCCGAAGCAGCTCTGAGCTGTCGGCACAGGGCCGGATACTGGGCTCTAACCAACAAGCTGTGAGATCGTGACCTGAGCCGAAGTCGGACGCTCAACCCAGGCATCCGACTCTTGATTTGGGGTCAGGTCATGATCTCGCAGCTCGTGAGTTCGAGCCCCGCATCAGGCTCTGTGCTGGCAGGGCAGAGCCTGCTTGGGATTCTCTTTCTCTCTCTCTCTCTCAAAATAAATAAATAAACTTAAAAAATAAAAGAATGACTCCTCGCTTATAGGTTGGAGGAAATGGTGGTGCTCATTTCTGGGGTAGGAAGGACGGGCGTGCCAAGAGTTTCTAGAGGGCATAGGACGTCCAAGATGGCTGGGAGACCACCAGATAGAAGAAAGGTCAGCTACACCATGGACACCCAAGCGTGGGGTACTGGGATGACTGCAGGGCTGGGGAGAGACGTATGAGGGTCAGCACCAGATGGGCGGCCTAGAGAGCCTCCAGACTGGTAGGGTGGCTGAGGAAGAGGAGTAGCTGGGGAAGGGGGGCCCGAGGAGCCAGCCCGCCAGGTCGTGCCACACTTGGGGCCGGGCAGGGGGAGGAGGAGGCGGCGAAGGTGGCTGTAAGCTGCTGGGGAGATTGTCCTCGAGTATGAAAATCAGAATCGAAGGCAACCCAGAGTCCTCTGTGACTGCACATCCGGGGCTGATGCAGGGAGGCGCCTGGCATTTGAGGAGGCAGCAGACCATCTGGGCGTCATTCTCATTAACCTTGGGGGTTGGGAACTCCCAACCCCCCATGCAGCCCACCTGTGGCCCACCCACCCCTCACCAGGCCCCCTGGGTGTCCCCTGTTCGTTCCTCTCCTCCTCCCTGCAGACATACCTACTGGCCTCCCCTGTGCGCCTCGTCTTCTCCAGCCGACCCCGTGCCTGCCCTGTTGTGCGGTCCGTGTCTATGCAGCTGGAGCCCCGGCGGCCCGGAGCTGGGGATGTGTTACTCGTCTGTGCTTTCCCAGTGTGGAGCCTGGAACACGGATCTCTGGAGAGATTAGGGGTAATCTAAAAATCACGTTTTCATTAATGTTCCTGATTCTGCACCCTGACCATGTGTTATCTGTGTAAGTATCAAAAGTAACAAAAGATTTTAAGGACACCCAGGGACGTGGAAGGTGGAGTGGACATTGGTCTGGAAATGATAGGGAAATAACAAAAGCTAGGGACGTGCACCTGTGAACTCCTTCACAAGGATGAGTGCACTCGGGCAGCACGGGGCCGGGAGCCGGGGGTGCAGCCTCTGCAAGGCAGGGTGTGGTGGGGTGGCGCCCCGTGGTACAGAAAGTGCACGGCAACTGTGGCTTCCACACACCGCCGCTGATAAACTCTCATGGTGCCAACACTTGGGAAGACAGATTGGCCGTTAAAATGTGAAAGGCAGTTTTTTAAATTTTTTATTTTTAATGTTTATTTTTGAGAGAGAGAGACAGAGCGTGAGCAGGGGAGGGGCAGAGAGAGAGGGGGACCCAGAATCCGAAACGGGCTCCAGGCTCCGAGCTGTCAGCACAGAGCCCGACGCGGGGCTTGAACCCACGAACCGTGAGATCATGACCGGGGCCGACGTCAGACGCTCGACCAATTCAGCCACCCTTAGGCGCCCCTAACTGCATTCTTATAGGTGACCCAACAAGCTCCACTCCCAGTATTCAGCCAGAGAAGCCAACGCTCCTGTCCACACAGAAGATTGCCCCTGGGTGTTCATATGGGCTTTCTCCATAGTGGCTGCAAGTGGAAACCACCCAAATGCCCACCAACAGATGGGCTGTTAGCCGAGTCACCGCATGTCCGAGCAATGGACTTAGCGATAAAGAACGACCCATACGGCAACCCGGAGCAGCCTCAAAAGCATCATGTGAAATTCTAGATTGGGCAAAACTAATTTATGGTGACAGGAAACAGATCCTCGGTTGCTCGCCAAGGTGGGGAGGGGGCCGACTCCGGGGGCTGGGGGCACATTCTGTGTCGTGATTGTGATGGTTGGTCCCAGGGTGTATATGTATATGTTCATCTGAATGCATTAATAACTGCCTGCCTCAGATGGATGCCTTTTATTGTATGAAATTATGTCACGGTGAAGTTGATTTAACAAAAGAAAGAAAGAAAAGGCACTGTCCTTGCTCCTCTGGAGCCAGCGTGGTGAGAGGTGGAATTCAGGAAAGGACACAAGTGCATGTGGGGCCCCACACTGTCAGAAGGGCCCTGAAGGGTGCAGGAGCGGGGGAGGGACCTCGCAGAGGGAGCCCCGAGGAGCAGGAGATCAACACCACTTGGGGGACGTGCAGGGAGCTTCACATGTGGGGAGACGGATTACCAAAGCAACATTTATCAAGGGTAGAAAACATTTAGAGAAAGCAGGTATGTAGAAGGAAGATGACAAAACCTCACGCAGACACCCAGCATCCTGCCTCACAGGGATTTCTGCTGCTGCCCCCTCCTAAGGTGCACCCCTTCAGACCTTTTCTTTTCTTTTCTTTTTTTAGAGAGAGGCACCGAATCTGAAGCAGGCTCCACGCTCTGAGCTGGGGCTCAAACCCACAAACTTCAAGATCATGACCTGAGCCAAAGTCAGACACTTAAGTGACTGAGCCACCCAGGCGCCCCCTCCCCGGCCTTTTTTTAAGTTTATTTATTTTGAGAGACAGAGAAAGCATGAGTGACGGAGGGGCACAGAGAGAGACAGACAGACCGAGAGAGAGAGAGAGAGAGAGAGAGGGAGAGAGAGAGAATCCTAAGCAGATCCTGTGCTGTCAGCACGGAGCCTGACACAGGGCTCGATTCCATGAACTGTGAGATCATGGCCTGAGCTGAAATTGAGAGTCAGACCCATTACAGACTGAGCCCCCCAGGTTCCCTGAGACCTTTCTTATGGAGCTGGCCTGAAGGACGCGCAGGAGTTCAGCCACACAGAGAGGGAAAGGCACTGTGGGCAGAAGGAACAGCCTCTAGGAAGGGGGTGGCAAAGGAAGCTAGTTAGGGGATCAGACTACTGGTGGTGCCTCCTAATCCCGTCTGAGTGACAACTTTGGAGAAGGAGGGGCCGCAGTCACAGCTGTGGCTGCAGCTACACAGAGGGAATGGCCGGGACCCAAATTCCTGCTGTGGGGCGGTGGGGGGAGGAGATGGGCAGGGTGCGGGACCCAGCTTTGATGTGGGAATCCTGCCATTGTCCCCATGGGTCCGTGCCCTCCGGCTTACAGAATTTAGCTCTTGATCCACAAACCACAAAACTCTTAATTCCACCCATCGGTGATGAGGTTTAGAAATAACTGGTGGGAACCAGATCCCCCAGGGCATTCATGTGTGGCCCACATGGTCAGATTCCTCTCGGGCAGCGTCTGCTAAATGTCTCCTAGTCACCAACACCCCCCATTGTCTTTCCCTGCTGGTGCCCATTACAGTGAATCCCTTTTTGTGTTTCTAATCAGAACCTGGCACTTGCCTGGATCTGGGTTAATGGCAGGCTGGAAACCAGGAGTGGCTTGGTGCGGGGAGCTCTGGGGGCCAGGAGTTGGGAGCCTGGGAGCTGTCCCACTGAGACCCTGAGGGTTGGGGGCTGTTGTCCAAACCCCCACCCCCCAGTGCTGAGGTCGTCCTCCAGTGAGGATTATAGAGTACTTGCACCTCACACACACAGTCTGACCTCCGGGGAGCAGACCTCAGCCTGGAGACATTTGCAAAGCACTCAGACCCAGGAACCTGCTTGGGGGGAGGGGGGTCTGGATGCCTCTCAACTCGGAGCCCTCAGGCAACCCCTGCTCCTCTGGGCCCTTGGCCAGCCCTCCCTTCGCTGACCCCACCAGTGATGTCCAGGAGTACTCTGTGCCACCACGGTTCATTTGGATGCTCAGTTTCATTATTACTCAGCTGGGATGTGTTGGTCTGTGTGGCCTCCGTCAAACTGCTTTGGCTCCCTGGGTGCCCCGCCCCCAGCCGTAAGGGCACGGAAAATGCTTCTGGTAGGTGGAAGTCAGGCTGTGGAGCTATGGGCACAGTGGTTGCAACCACGCCAGCTGGAAACTCGGGTTGGGCAAAGTCTGGGGAAGCTTTTGGGAAATAACTTTTCACAGCTATCTCAAGTTTCTGCATGAGTTTGGTATTAAGGAATATTACAGAATCGCCGCTATATATTAAAGTGTCTTTAAACAGAAACACACCAAGCACAAAGCTGTTTATTGTCCTGTTGGTGAGGGTGTCGTAATCCGGGGGCTCCACAAACCCCATCACCCGTGTCCCCGAGGAGCAGTGGCTCCGTATGTGTTAATTCAGTTTGCAGTGACTCTAATAACAACCACTAGAAGTGACCATCAGCTATATTATAAAGCAAAAAAGAAACATGTGCTTTTGTGGTGCGAAGGTTGCCCTCGAGTCAGCCGGGACTCACGCCCTTTTGGGCAATGGTGACGTCTAGGTCCTCCTGACCTCCAGTCAGAGCTGCTCAGCTGTCCCGCGTGGTCCCTGTGCTGCCCTTCCCTTGGGAACATTCCTGAACGCTGTTGAATCTCAATTGCCTCGCGCACACGGTGAGAGTAATGTACCCTCAAAGGAGAGACGGCCGCGTAGCCCCTGCCCCGGTGCCTCGCGCTGACTTCGCACTCAGCGGATGCTCCGCCTGCCACTGTGTAGATGGCAAGACGGGGGCTCAGAGCGGGCTTGGGGCTCACGCAGAGTCACATAGTAAAGAGGAAGGAGGGGGGCGCCTGGCTGGCTCAGTCGTAGAACATGCGACTCTTGATCTCAGGGTCGTGAGTTCAAGCCCCACGTTGGGCCTGGAGCCTGAAAGAAAGAAAGAAAAAGAAAGAAAGAAAGAAAGAAAGAAAGAAAGAAAGAAAGAAAGAAAGAAAGAAAGAAAGAAAGAAAGAAAGAAAGAAAGAAAGAAAGGAGAAAGAAAAGAAAGGAAGAAAGAAAAAGAAAGAGAGAAGAAGGAAGGAAGGGGAAAAGAAGAGAAGAGAAAAGAAAAAGTAGAGGCAGAGATAAGAGTCAAATTCAGGTCTGGCTGACTCCAGAGGCTGACTTCTTCCTACCACAGTTCTTGAGTCCTCTTGACTTTTTCTGCATCTTTTTTGGATACCTGTATCCAAAAAAGTATATTTAAGTATATTTATTTATTTTGAGAGAGAGAGAGGGTGAGAGAATCCCAAGCAGGCTCTGCACCATCAGCACAGAGCCCAACGTGGGGCTCCAACTCACGAACTGAGATCGTGACCAGAGTCAAAACCAAGAATCCCAGGCTTAACCAACTGAGGCCCCCCGGGTGCCCTGGGTACACTTACAAGCTTAACTGCTGTACTTGTGCGCCAGCCCGCTGCGTGGCTTAGTCCCTCCTCGAGCCTGAGCTGTGGCCTCAAACCCACCGCCATTCTAGGGAGCTGTGGAAATTGTCCACGTTCCTCCACGACTCCAATCCCATAATCGCCACGTTTGTGAGTTCCCTCCCGGCGTTTACCGTGTGCAGGACAGTTTCTGTGTCGCGTTCTTGCTCTTTGCCCAGTTTGGCGTCCTGCATTTTTGCTCAACGTTAAAGTATTTCTCTTGCTCTTTTGAATCATTGCTCATTGTTTTTAGACTAGAAGGGAATACATTTAATTGCTACAAGTGGTTGTGTGATAGTAGTACAATTATGGAATGTTTTTCTTCTTTCCCTCATTTTTAGATTTCTTGCAATACACTTTATGAAAAAAAAATATGGCTGGGATACCTGGGTTGGCTAAGCGTCTGACTTCGGCTCAGGTCATGATCTCGCGGTCCGTGAGTTCGAGCCCCGTGTCGGGCTCTGTGCTGACGGCTCAGAGCCTGGAGCCTGCTTTGGATTCTGGGTCTCCCTCTGTCTCTGCCCCGCCCCCACTCACAGCTCACACACTCTCTCTCTCTCTCTCTCTCTCTCTCTCTCTCTCTCAAAAATAAATAAACATTAAAAAAAAATAAAAAAAGAAAAGAAAGAAAGAAAGACAGCACTTGTGGGGCGCCTGGGTGGCTCAGTCGGTTAAGCGTTTGACTTCAGCCCAGGTCATAATCTCACAGTTTGTGAGTTCGAGCCCCGGGTCAGGCTCTCTGCCATCAGCACGGAGCCCACTTCACATCCTCTGTCTCCTTCTCTCTCTGCCCCTCCCCCACTTGTTCTCTCTCTCTCTCTCTCTCTCTCTCTCTCTCTCTTTCTCTCTCTCTCAAATAAATAAACATGAAAAAAAAAAAAGAAAAAAAATATGTCTCAAATGTCAACCCTCAGCAGTCAATGTATTGACTTCTTAGCCATCCTGTCTCAAGAGGTTCCTTAGCTGTCTAGACCCATGTCATGTTTGAAAGGCAGCACTTGTGGGGCGCCTGGGTGGCTCAGTCGGTTAAGCGTCCGACTTTGGCCCAGGTCATTATCTCACGGTTTGTGGGTTCAAGCCCCACGTCAGGCTCTGTGCTGACAGCTCAGAGCCTGGAGACTTCTTAGGATTCTGTGTCTCCCCATCTCTCTCGGCCCCTCCCCCACTCACACTCTTTCTGTCTCTCAAAAATAAATAAAACATTTAAAAATTAAAAAAAGAAAGAAAGAAAGAAAGAAAGAAAGAAAGGAAGGAAGGAAGGAAGAAAGAAAGGAAGAAAGACAGCACTTGTAATCCCTTCCAGAGGTGCACACCGGATGTTCTTGATCTGAAGGGTGGAAAGCATGGTCCAAATCATGCCTATGTCTCGGGAAGGGAAAGGTGCTCTGTCAGCCCAGTAACTTATGTTGGAATGCTATCCCTGCTTCTTTCCTAGTGCATTTCACAAGTGCAAGTCCACCCCTGAGTTCTACAAAGCAGGGACCATTGCTTGTTCGTGAGCCTCATACAGGGCCTGACACATAGGAGGTGCTCAGTAAATGTTTGGGGAATGAGGGTGGTTCACTGAGCTATAATTCACAGTGCCCTGGGGAAGGAATTCAAGGCTCTTCCATGGTTTATTTCCAGGAATCCAAGTAGAGATCAGAAAAATAAGGCTTTAAAGTTGATGAAAAAATTTCTTTCGAACGACAAGGGAAAATGCCATGGCCACAGCACCACACAGCATTCTTCTCTGAGTGCCTTGAATTGATCCAACCAGAGCTGCTCTCAGAAACCATCTTCTCCCGTCTTATGAAATAAACAACGTGTCTTTTCATGAGAAATTCCTCATCATCCAGACAGGAGAACACAGAGCTCTGGCTTCGTTATGAGTTTTCCGTGGAAACACACTTTTTTGAGCGTTCCCTCCTGAATCTATATTGAAGATATCGACTGAAGTAGATTTAATTCTGGAGTGAGAAAGTAAGAGCATAAATTCACCGGGACCGGCCGCCCCTGCTGCTCTAGGAGTGTGTGCAATCATCTAGATGTGTGGAGGTGTCCCCAGATAGAAGTGGGTGCGCACACTATATGCCCGAAGGTTCTGCCTCACACCGTGCGGTGGGCTGAATTGTGGCCCCAAAGACGTTCCTGGCCTAATCCAGGAACCTGTGAATTTGTTAGGATGCGTGGCAAAGGGGAATTAAGGTTGCAGAATAAATTAGGTTGCTCATCAACTGACTTTAACTAACATAGGGAGATTATCCTATGTTATCCGATGTCCCTAGTGTTATCCCAAGAGTTTTTTTTTTATTTTTTTTTTTAACGTTTATTTATTTTTGAGACAGAGAGAGACAGAGCATGAACGGGGCAGGGTCAGCGAGAGGGAGACACAGAATCTGAAACAGGCTCCGGGCTCTGAGCTGTCAGCACAGGGGCCCGATGCGGGGCTCGAACTCACGGACCGTGAGATCGTGACCTGAGCCGAAGTCGGCGCTCAACCGACTGAGCCACCCAGGCGTCCCTATCCCAAGAGTTTTTACAGGTGCAAATGGGGGGGGGGCACCTGGGTGGTTCAAGTGGTTGAGTGTCCGACTTCAGCTCAGGTCTTGATCTCACGGCTCATGAGTTTGAGCCCCAAGTCAGGCTGTCTGCTGTCAGCACAGAGCCTGCTTCGGATCCTCTGTCCCCCTCTCTCTCTGCCCCTCCCCTGCTCATGCTCTCTCTCTCTCTCTCAAAAATAAATAAACATAAATGAAATAAAATAAAAGTGCAACTAGGACTCAGAGTCATCAAAGTCATAAAGACAGAAATTCGAATGGTGTTTGCCAGGGGCAGAGGGGAAGGAGGCCTGGGGAGTGAGTGTTTAATGAGCGTGCAGCTTCAGTGTTGCAAGATGAAAAGGGCTCTGCAGGTGGATGGGGGTGATGGCTGCCCGGCATTGTGAATGTACTTCATGCCTCTGAGCTGCACACTTGGAAGGTGTTATACTGGGCGTCTGGGCAGCTCAGTCGGTTGGGCGTCTGACTCTTGACACTGGCTCAGGTCATGATCTTGAGGTTCATGGGATCGCACCCCACGTAGGGCTCCATGCGTCAGTGTAGCGCCTGCTTGGGATTCTCTCTCTGCCTCTCCCCTGCTGGCACACAGACTCTCTCTCTCTCAGAATAAATAAACTTAAAAAAAAGAAAGAAAGAAATGGTTGTAGAGTAAAAACGACTCACTTGTGCACTTTAAAATGGTACATTTTATATACGTGAATTATATCTCAACTGAAACAAATGAGACTACACAGCCCCTTTTTCCTGCCTCTGGGTTTGATACATGAGGCTGTGATGCAGAGAGCAGTCAAGCACTAAGAGGGGGAGCCCTGGGGCCCTTGATGACAGTGTGGGCCCCTGAAATAACTCACGTCCCCCTGACTTCTCGTAATGTGACATAATTAATGCCCTGATCGTCGATGCCAGTCAGTGGCCTCCCTCCACAAAGCCCTGAGCACACGGTATCCACGTGGGCTATCTAGGGTCTCTCCTGCCAGGGGAGCGTGTTATTCCGATTGGCCCAGAAGAAGAGATGCTTTCTTCGGGCTTCCTTCCTGCTGTGTCTCCTCTCACACTCTCCTCCTTCTTCACCCACTGACCTACTGAGGCCAAAGCCTCCTCCTTGCCTGTCCTTTCTGGCCCTTCCGTGAGCCTGTGTAAAGACCCCCCCTGATGCACTGGGCCCCAGGGCCCCAGGGTTGACCGAGTCCCTCTACCCCCTTCCCTGGGGGAAGCCCTGGGCCTGACTGCAGAGCCCCGTGCCGGCCCAGTGCTCAGCAGGTCCCCAGGGATCGCTTATCGAGTAGGCGAAGCAGGTGAGAGCGGCTTTATCACCGTGCACAGGATGAGACAGAGTGCACCTCTGTGGTATGTGGGGCTTTCGGGCAGCAGTAGAATCGAGAGCGCACCTACTGTGTGCAGGCTCCCTGCAGGTCCCCTGAGGCCTTTAACCTTCACAAATGCCCCGAAGGAAGCACCAGGTCTGTCTGCATTTCACCGCCGAAGGGGGAGGCTCAGCCGGCTGAGGCCACGTGCCTGAGGTCACACAGCTGCCAGGCAGACAGGCTGGGGATTCAGACACACTTGTCGCTAACTCTGAACTCTTGAAAAGGATACTAATGCAAAGAGCGACAGCTGACCCTTGTGTGGGCCTCACCGTGCGCCAGGCGCTGCTCTCCAGGGGGGCTGCTTTAGCCCCTGTGTAGATCAGGAAACTGAGGGCCCAAGAGGGAAAACATCCCATAGGTAAGTGGTGGGGCCCAGCGTGGGAAGCCGGTGGTCATTGCAGAGCCCTGCTCCCCCCCCCCCCGCCCCCACCGGAAACACCCTGCCTCTAGCTCTCGACTTGGTGCAAGGCCTGCACTGCCCCCCCTCCCCCCCATCAGCAAGGCCAGGTGTGTATGATGAGGACGTTGGGTGGGGGAAGAGCCGTCATTTCCTAAAGTGGTTTTAGCCCAAGAGACGCTCACATTTCAGGCGGATGCTGGGATTACAGAGCGGGCGGGGCGCTTGCCTGCCCTTGGGGGGGCTGGAGGGCTCCCAGGCCCCAGTTTGGAAGAGGCAGGGCTGCACCCAACCGAGGCATGCCCACCGTGACAGGTGCACCGGGTGACAGGAGAGCGGTGCTCGGGCCAAGGGGAGGGAGTGTTCCAGAAAAGGGGACGGGACAGAACATGGAAGCGGCACGTTGGGAGCCTGGCTGGGAGCTGCCCATCAGACAGGGGCGACGCGATGTCGTCAATCCTAGGCACCAGCCCCGCTGCAGGCTCTGGGGTGAGCGTACGTTGTCCCAACAGCCCTGCTCACTCCCTGTCGGCCCACACCCGCCTCTCCGGCTGGTGACATCCGGCAGACCTGGGTTCTGCCTCTTACTAGGACTTTGACTATAGACACGTCGTTTCCCTTCCCTGAGCTGTAGTCTCCGGAGCGTTAAGTGGAGCATGGCGGGGCAGGGGCAGGAGTAAATATGGGCAGCCCACAACGCACTCCCTAAACGCCCGCCACGGTCTTGTCACCGAGCCCGTTCTTGTCCTAGGGGCTGGAGTTCGTCTGCTTCCTCGAGGTGGGCTGAACAGTGGCCCCCCCCCCCCATGTCAGTGCCCCAACCCCAGAGCCTGTGACTATGCCCTCTCACGTGGCAAAGGGGCTTCGCAGATGTGACTAAGCTGCCGCCTCGAGTTGGAGACATTATCCAGGATTATCCGCGTGGGCACAGTGTAGACACAGGCGCCTTTAAAAAAGGAAGAAGCAGACAAAGGGTCAGAAAGATTCAACATCAGAGGGAGTTCAGCAGCTGGGAGAGGACTCCACACGCATTCGTGGCTTTGGGGATGGGGCCGGCTGCCCCTGGAGCCTCGACCCGGGCCCCAGCTGATAGCCAGAGAGGAAGTGGGGCCTCAGTCCTAAAACTGCAAGGAAGTGGATTCTGCCAACGCCTCGAATGGGCCAGGCAACCAGATTCTTCCCCCGAAGTCTACGGGACCTCCCCATCACCCAGCTGTAAGATAAAAAAAGTTGCCTCAAAATTTGTGGCAGCCCATTAGGGCAGGGAGAAGTGACCATACTCCTCAAGCCCCCACCCTCGGGAACAGGGCTTGGCGCTCAGCTCAGCAGCAAGGTGCCTCACAAGTGCTGGGCCCCCAGCCCTGCCCTCCTGAATCAGCCTGGAGACCGTTCTCTGGCTGGGATGTGGGCAGGATGGTGGAGTCTTGTAAAGGCCAGGCTTATTTGGCTTTTCGTGCCCAAATAAAGCTCTGGTTAGGAGTGTACTTGTTTTTTAAAAAAAAAAAAAAAAGCCAAGTGCTGACCCACTTTTCCCTGACGGCTCTGGCTCAGACATGTCCCTCTGAAAGGAAATTTATTTCCAGTACATGCTGTTCCCAGGACTGACATCACCCACCTCAATTGGAAAGACAAGTGCTTACAAGGGCTCTCCAGGGCTGGTCCCCAATATCTGATAACTAGCAAGAGTTCTGCAAAAGGCTGGCGTTTTTCTTTTAACTGCATCCGCCCGGCAGTGGCGGGGCTGGGAGTTTGGCCTGAGTTAGACTCTCTAGCTGAGAGAAATGACACATGGCCTTTGGTCCCCAACACTGCGGCCCTCCTGTGGAAGGCAGCGCAGGCTGATGGCAGACCACGGTCACCATCACCACTGCGGGCGGGCACAGGGACCGCTACGAGGACAGAGCGTCTCCTCCGGAAGGCTGTGTCTTCCAAGGGGCCGCCTGCCTCCAAGCAGGGCTGGGCTTGGGTGGCCAAGGTGGTCCTGGTCCAGGGTGGCCCCGTTGATACCATCAAGAGCCCCCACCAGCACCAAGATACGGGGATGAGAGGAGCGAGTCAGGGAGAGAGCGTGGACTTTGAAGTCAGCCAGCCCCCTCTCACCAGCTGGGGGGACCTCACGACGAGCCTCAGTCATCCCATCTGTAAGACGGGAGTTGTACTAGTTCTCTATGGCTGCTGTAACAAACCACCGCAAACTCAACTGCTCAACCAACGCAAATGTATTCTCTTAAAGTTCTGGAAGACAGGGGTGCCTGGGTGGCTCAGTCGGTTGAGTGTCTGACTCTTGATTTTGGGTCGGGTCACGATCCCAGGGTCATGGGATCCAGCCCTGCGTCGGGCTCCGCTTGAGCTTGGAACGTTCTTGGGATTCTCTCTCTCCCTCTGCCCCTTCCCCGCTTGTGAGCACGTGCTCTCTCTCTTCCTCTCTCTCTTAAAAAAAAAAAAAGAAAGTTGTGGAAGACAGATGTCCCTGAAGCTGTGTTCCCTCTGGAGGTTCTAAAGGAGGATCCATTCTTTGCTTTTCCCCACTCATAGGGGCACCTGTGTTCGTTCCTTGGCTTGTGGCCCCTTCCTCCACCTTCACAGCCGGCAATGCAGCCCCTCCAGGTCTCTTTTCTGTGACATCTGCCTTTGTTGCCACATCTCCATCTCTGACTCCAACCCTCCTGCCTCCTTTTGTAAGGACCTTTGAGACCCCACTGGGCCCACGGGCCAATGTCCCATCACCAGACCCTTAATTCAATCACATCTGCAGAGGCCGCTTCTCCAGGAAAGGTCCCCTATGTCCAGGTTCTGGGGATCAGCATGTTGATATCGTGGGGCCATTGTATTCCTGTGATCATCATGCCTATCAAAAAAAATTTTTTTAATGTTTATTTCTAAGAGAGAGAGAGAGGGGGACAGAGGCTGAACAGGGAAGGGGCAGAGAGAGAGGGAGACACAGAATCCGAAGCAGGCTCCATGCTCCGAGCTGTCAGCACAAAGCCCGACGCAGGGCTCGAACTCACGAACCGTTGAGATCATGACCTGAGCTGGAGTTGGACGCTCAACCAACTGAGCCACCCAGGCGCCCCTGCTTTTATTGTATTTTTTAAAGTTTATTTATTTATTTTGAGAGGGAGAGAGAGAGTGAGTGAGCATGGGAAGGGCAGAGAGAGAGAGAGAGAGAGAGAGACAGAATCTGAAGCAGGCTCCAGGCTCCGAGCTGTCATCACAGAGCCCGACAAGGGGCTGGAACCTCTGAACCATGAGATCATGACCTGAGCTGAAGTCGGATGCCCAACCAACAGAGCCACCCAGGCGCCTCTGATCATGCTAATTTGGAAGGCTGTTGGGAGGCTTCAAGATACTCCTGGTCTATTAGTTTGCTAGGGCATGTTTCGTAGTCCCCATTCGCAAGTGGGGAGCCCCCTGTGGGTCTGGACCTTGTCCTCTGGTCTTGTGTCTTTTCACATCTAACATGGTGTGCCTGCAGTGCTCATTCCCCTCCTGGATTCAACCCCACCTTCCTCTGCCAAGCTCAGGTCTCCCACACTCCTTCCCCCTTCAGTTCTGTGTCTTCTGTTTCCCATCAAGGGGATCATGTGCCGTATTTTTGGGTTATTATTTTATGTATTTTAAAATTTGCTTCTTTTGTATGTTCTCCATATTGCTGTGATTTGGAACAGAAGGGACATGTCGAAGCTTAAATTTACCCCCGTCTTGACTGGTATTACATTTCCTGAGAAATTGTTATACTTCACCAATGACTGTAAGATTTTTTGAAGAATTCTCAAAAATGACATATGTTTTCTAGTGGCTTTTATGTAGATATCTAAATGTTTTCAATTTAAGCAGTTGCAAAGGATGTAAATTCCAGCATTTATAAATACTGAAATTTTAACACAAAAATGTCACTAGGGGCTCCTGGGTGGCTCAGCTGGTTCAGCGTCTGACTCTTGACTTCGGCACAGGTCATGATCTCACAGTTCATGAGTTTGAGCCCCTATCAGTGCAGAGCCTGCTTGGGATTCTCTCTCTCCCTCTCTCTCTCTGCCCCTCTCTCACACTCTCTCTAAATAAATAAATAAACAAACATTTTTTAAATGTTGCTTTTAACTGTATCCAAGTAGAATGTAAATACCAGGTGTCATAACCCCCTGGAAACAAACTGTCCTTGAACCTTGAAGTCCTATTCCCGTTCCATTTCCCACACCAGGCTTTATTCTTTTTCTTTTTTCTTTTCTTTTCTTTTCTTTTTTCTTTTCTTTTCTTTTCTTTTCTTTTCTTTTCTTTTCTTTCCTTTCTCTTTTCTTTTCTTTTCTCTCCTTTTCTTTTCTTTTCTCTTTTCTTTTCTTTTAAGTTTATTTATTTATTTTTGAGAGAGAGAGAGAGAGAGAGAGAGAGAGTTCACACATGTATGTTTGTGAGTTGGGGAGGGGCAGAGAGAGGGGGAGAGAGAGAATCCCAAGCAGGCTCTGTGCAGATCATGGACTGACTTGGGGCTCAATGTCATGATCATGAAATCATGACCTGAGCTGAAACCCAAGAGTCGGACACTCAAGCTACCCAGGTGCCCCCCTGAGTTTCATTCTTTTCTGATCACCTGACATATTTCCTTTTGATAAAAATATCTACACAAATTGACATTTAAAAACAACTTTAAACTTCCGAAGCCCATAGATTCTACGAATTACAATGTTTTTCTTTTTTGTGGACTTATCATTAAAGTCACCACCGGCACACAATTGACCAAAGCATCACAAATATATTATAAATATGGATAAATATTAAATTGACATAAAGGTTTCATTGGAAATAAATCTCATAGTAAAACAAACATGTTAAAGTTATTTTATGAATCTGCAAATGTTTTTTTAAGCTAAGCTTTGTGTCCAACATGGGGCTTGATCTCACAACCCTGAGGCAGCCAAGCACCCCCACAGTTTTATTTTTTGCTTGAAAGAGAGAAATCCAGCACCAATCCTATCCCTAGTTTTAGCTTTAGTGTGTAAATGTTGAGAAACTTATTCACATAAATAAGTAGATGGGAGGGGTCCCTGGGTGGCTCAGTTGGTTGAACATCTGACTCTTCATTTCTGCTCAAGGATCTCACGGTTCATGAGTTCAAGTCCTGCATAGGCTCTGCACTGAGAGCGCGGAGCCTGCTTGGGATTCTCTTTCTCCATCTCTCTCTCTCTCTCTCTCTCTCTCTCTCTCTCTCTCTGCCCCTCCCGTGCTTTTGTGCTCTCTCTCTTTTTCTCTCTCAAAATAAATAAACAAACTTAAAAAAAGACATTAAAATAGTAATAAGTAGATGGGAATAGAAGAAATGTGCTATCGCAGTGCCTCTCAATTCTCTGGACTTCTAGCACAGGACTCTTAAATATACTTGCTATTTTTCACAAAGAAGCATCCTGTTCAACCCAGCATACTCAAAAGAAGGTGGGAAAATTGAAATATTGTTAATCCTGGTTCACCTCTGCCAAGTCAAAAAATATATATATTAATTTACAGCATCCAATAATATTTTGGGAAATGTTCATGAAAATAATTGCCCGCCGAGTCTGAATAATGCTTACGAAAATTTTATAAAGTAACATGTCTACATATAACATTGATCTGTCAAAAGCAAAATGAGACTTTTCTTCTCTCTCTCTTTTTTTTTTTTTTTGCCAAGAGAAACTTTTTCTCTTCTTCACTGAAATCGTGCAGGGTATGCAAATGAGTTACAGTCTGAGCTGGTGTGTGTGTGTGTGTGTGGTGGGGGAGAGTAAAAATATCTCACAAACCCTTTCTCATTGCTGAGAACAATAAAAGCCAACAAAAAGGCTTTGGAGAAAATTGGTTTTCTCCCCAGCACGCTTTTGACACGTCTCAAAAATTCTAATTGTAAGGAAAAATTATCCAACACTTGGAAATGAGACAGAGTTTACCATGCGTTCTTTCAGTGTCCTGCTGAGCGCTGGGGAGGGTCAGTCTGGTGGAGTAAATTGGGGCTTTAATAAATACGTGAGGTCAGGTGTTCAATTGTAGAAAACTGATAGGACACGCAGGTTTTTGAGCCAGAGCAAGGCAAATGAATATCGTCTCATAGAGATGCAACGTTGCAGTCCGAAACTTAGAGCTTTATTTTGTATTCATTTTGCAGCCTTACTTCTGTATTATCTCTTCTGGGGAGTTTTGATTTGCTTCAGGTTCATTTTGTGTACTTGTTATCAACTTGACTGTGTATGTTATTACACATGATAAAATGTACCCATTTTAAGTGTAGAAGTCAATGAGATTTGGTCAGTGCACCCACCACCTGCAGACCACCGGCACGATCAAAGTACAGACATTTCCGTCAACCCAGAAAGCCCCTGTGCCCCTTTCCAGTCAACTCCGATCTGGGCCCCAGGCAACACGTGATGTCTCATGTCAGGGTAGGTGAGATGCGTCTTTTCTAGAGTCTCGTGTAAATGAAGTCATTTACTCTTCTGTGTCAGACTGTCTGTCACCAGCACAAGGAGGAGAGACCTCCGCACGGCAGCAGGTGTCGGTAGTTTCTCCTTTCTCTTGCTCTGGATTGTCCCATTTTCCTGCTGATGAACACTGGGTTATTTCCCATTGGTGACCATCAGGAATGAAGCGGCTGTAACATTCGTGGACGTAGGTTTTTGTCCCTCTTCCTAAGAGGGGAATGACTGGATCGTACACCAAATGTGTGTGTGTCTAACGGAACTGGCCACATCTTAACACCAAAGCCTTTGCATCGTGTTACATTCCTGCCAGCAAGCCTGACTCACAGCGCCCCGGCCAGGACCTGGTAAGGGGAGAGGGAGGGTTTGTGCTCTTCCTGTGCAGGTGCTCCTGGGTGCCCAGTCCAGGAACTCATGGGCAACTTTGGGGGTAGCTGTCCCCAGTCCTCTCCTTTCAGTCTCTGTGTCCTCAACACGGTGGAACTGGTGGGCTTTGAGTTACTCCTGTCTGGGCCGTGGGTCAGGCGTGCGCTCCAGGCAGGAAGGCGGTGATCACACACAGGTCCTCTTTTGTTTCTCTTCTGTCTGGGAGCTGCCCTGTCCTGGGGTCTGAACACAGGCTTTTTTCCTCCCAGTTTCTTTCCTTCCTTCTTTCTTTCTTTCTTTCTTTCTTTCTTTCTTTCTTTCTCTCTCTCTCTCTCTCTCTCTCTCTCTTTCTTTCTTTCTTTCTTTTTCTTTCTTTCTTCTTTCTTCCTTTCTTTCTTTTTTTCAGTTTATTTATTTGGAGAAAGAGAGGGAGATAGGGAGTGAGCATGGGGAGGGGGGGAGCAGAGAGAAAGAGACAGACACAATCCCAAGCAGTCTGTCAGTGCACAGCCCGACACGGGGCTCAATCTCACGAACCACGAGATCATGTCCTGAGCCGAGATCAAGAGTCAGACACTTAACGCACTGAGCCCCCAGACCCCCGTCCTTCCCATTTTCTGGTAGGTCGACAGTGGGAGGATAGGCCTGAATGCTGTTATTCTCCCTATATTTGTTTTTCACTTTTTGAAAATTATACTTTCACATACTTGTAACATAGGGGCGGAGCTAAGGCACGGGCTTTGCCACTTCTGGTGTTACCTGCGGCTTCCCTCCTTGCTCTTACTCTCCCTTAGGAGCGGGTAGAGACTCCATTCTCCCACTGCAGAGGTAGTCTAAGAGTGCGTGTGGACGTTGCGATTTTCAGTAGGGGTTGAGTCCCCTAAAACAAGACAATGCATAGAGTTCTTAGAATAGTATCTGCATATTTTAGGCAATCAATAAATGGTAGCTGATTTTAGCACAACATAATAAAATAGGTGATTCTGACTATTAATGACTGCCTTCTTTGTCAAATACTACTTTATTTCTTGAGGCCCCTGGGATAACATAAAGATGTTATCTTTGTCCACCCAGGGTTTCTGAGTCAAGCCTGCTTTCTCTGGGCTACAGCCCATTTTCCAACATCATTACGTTTTACTCATGAAACAACTTTCCACTGAAGCCCTTACTCATTCTGGTCCCCGTGCTAGAGAAGGTCAGAGAACAGTCAATCACAGCACGGAGTGGGAAGTCTTACAACAAAGAGACATGGCAGGGTGGTGGAGGGAGCCCTGAGGACAGAGTAACTTCTTTTGCTTGGAAAGTCAAGGGGGCTTCCCAGAGGGTGAAGGTCTTGAGTTCAGATTCCAAGAGTGAGTAGAAATTTGCCTGATGGGCATTGTAGGGAGGAGAGAGGACAGCGTCTTGGAGAACTCAGAGGTGTGGGAAGAATGACACTCAGGAAACTGAACCAGGGCGTCAGGGTGGGACGGCAGGGGTGAGACTGGCAGGCAGGGAGTGAGTTTTTTAAATAACTTCATTGAGGGCTCTGTTGGTTAAGCGTCTGACTTTGGCTGAGGTCATGATCTCACGGTTCGTGAGCTGGAGTCCCGCATCGGGTTCTCTGCTGCCAACACAGAGCCCGCTTTGAATCCTCTGTTCCACCCTCTCTGCCCCTCCCCTGCTTGTTCTCTCTCTCTCTTTCTCTCTCCCAAAATAAATCAATAAACTTAAAAGAAAACAACTTTATTGAGACAGAAGTCACAAGGCACACAATCTACCCATTTGAAGAATACGATCTATTGGCTTTTAGGATCTTCAGAGTTATGTGTAACCATGGGGAGCGATTTTTGAAGCCCTTGTAAGGTCCTATTGAAGGTGGCTGTCCTGGGGCTCCTGAAGTATCTTTTAGGGGTTGTATGGGCACACAAGGACTCACGGGGGGAAGCTGGGATGGCATTTGGGTCCAGGCAGAAAAGGAAAGAGGAGAGCTACGGCAGTTTTCTTGGGGATGATGAGGGAGGGGAAGGGGGCCCCCAGGACCTGCCATCACCAGCCTCAGCTTCTTTAACCTGAGGCTGTGTCTTAACACAGGGGACAGCAAGGGTGCAGCCCGGGACCAGGATGGGGCCCCCAGAAGTCCTTCCTTCTGGGAGCCTCAGAAGGTTTCGTCGAACCAGGCAACTCGTGTGGAACAGGTTTCTTTAGCTGCCCCAGCGATGATCTCAGGGAAAGGAAGGTGGAAGGAGATTGGTCTGTAGGTACAGATTATTCTTCCTTTTCTGTGGCCTTGGAACTAGTTACTTTCCAAACCTGACTGTGCTTTTAAAAATACACATCTTAAGGCCACACCTCCAGTGTTGTCATTCAGTACCTCTGAGTCAGGCCAGGAAATTGTAGTGTATTTTTACTGCTTGGACTTTCTTTGGAATTCTCTTTTTAATGATTTTTCAACAAGTGAAAACTGGTTTCGAGTATAGTACACATAATTTATTCCTGAACCATTTTAGTGTGCATGGCTGACCTGTTGCCTCAACACCCCTAGAGAGGTGAGTGTGTACTTTCCACAAAGACATTCTCCTCATAAACCACAACCATCAAAATCAGGACATTAGCCTTGATACATTAGTATCATTGATACATGAGTATGGTCTGATCCTCAGACTGACTCTGTTCAAGATTTACCCACCGCTCCTTTTCTTTCCTGCTCCCCCTCCCCCTCCTCTTCCTCCCCCTCCCCTCCTCCTCCCCCTCCTCCTCCCCCCTCCTCCTCCTCCCCTCCTCCTCCCCCTCCCCCTCCTCCTTCCCCTCCTCCCCCTCCTTCCCCTCCTCCCCCTCCTCCTCCTCCTCCTCCTTCTAGCAGAATGATCCAGTCCAGAGTCATGTGTGACTTTTAGTTGTCTTGTCTGTTTCTTCTTCTCTAATCTGGAATGGTTCCTCAGTCTGTCCTTCACTTGTATGACCTCAACACTTGCTTTTCAAGATCAAAGGTCAGCTCTTCTGTGGAATGCCCCTAATTTTGGCTCATCTGTTGTTTCTTCGTGGTTAAATCCAGGTTGTGCATCTTTCGCAGAAACATCACGGAAGTGATGCTCTGTTCCCTTTACTGTGTCCTGTCAGGTGGTGCATGATTTAAAGTTGTCCCATTAGCATTGATTCAGTTTGATATGAATCCTCTTTTTTATTTAAAAAATTAAAAAATTTAAATGTTTATTCATTTTTTAAGAGAGAGAGAGCACGCAAATGGGGGAGGCAGAGAAAGAGTGGAGACACAGAATCCGAAGCAGGCTCCAGGCTCTGAGCTGTCAGCACAGAGCCCGACGTGGGGCTCAAACCCATGAGCTGTGAGATCATGACCTGAGCTGAAGTCGGATGCTTAACCGACTGAGCCACCTAGGCACCCCCATTAAAAAGTATATATCTGTTTTTAAAGTAATCTCTACTCCCAACATGAGGCTCAAACTCACAACCCTGAGATCAAGAGTCCCATGCTTTGCTGACTGGACCAGCCAGGGGCCCCTCCTCTCTCTTTTTTTATTTTAAATTGAGATACAGCTGATATATAACATTGTGTAAGTTTAGGGTATGCAGCGTGTTGACTGGTTACACTTGTATGTTGCAGTAGGTTTACTGCTGTTGTGTTAGCTAACACATCCCATCTCATACTTATCGTTTCCTTGTGGTGGTGGGAACATGTATGATCTAGTTTCTTAGCAACTTTGAAGAATATACTACAGCATTATTCTACAACTTATTCTATCTCAACAATATACTACAACTTATCCATCTTCTAATTGCAAGCTTGTACCCTTTGACCAATGTCTCTGCAATTTCGACAACCCCCGGCCCCTGGTAACCACCATTCTACTGTTTCAAAAGCAATCTGAATCCTCTTTCTCTGCTTCAGAGAAAGAAGAAATGGAAAAGGTATGGATAATTGAAGTTAAAAATACCCTTCCACTTGATCAATGTTTTTTGAATACTTTAATTGATGTTCTTTGAATAATTCAGATATATCCCGTATCAAGTTGGCAGACAGAAGAGACATGGCCTCAGTCTTTCCTTTAAAAATTGGCATTAGGGGCACCTCGGTGGTTCAGTTGGTTGAGCATCATGATTGCAGAGTTGTGGGACTGAGCCCTGCATTGGGCTCTGTGCTGAGTATGGAGCCTATTTAAGATTCTGTTGCTCTCCCTCTGCCCCGCCCCTTCCCCTGCTCACACACACTCTAAAACTAAAAAACCCCAATAATAATAAAAATAAAAATTAGCCTTAATGCTGTGATATTTAAAAAAATTTTTTAACGTTTATTTATTTTTGAGACAGAGAGAGACAGAGCATGAACGGGGGGAGGTCAGAGAGAGGGAGACACAGAATCTGAAACAGGCTCCAGGCTCTGAGCTGTCAGCACAGAGCCCGATGCGGAGCTCGAACTCACGGACTGCGAGATCGTGACCTGAGCCGAAGTCAGATGCTTAACCGATTGAGTCACCCAGGCGCCCCAATGCTGTGATATTTAAAACACACAAAATGTATAAAGAATACTATGACTTGAATTATAATAACATCTGTAATATATATAATATACAACATACATTTCCAATTGGATTATTACATATTATCTTATATGTAACATATAAAATAATGATACAATATGATATTAATATAATATAATAAATATAATGTAATATAATATAATATAATATAATATAATATAATATAATATAAAACAGTTGAATTCTCAAACCACTGAGTTCAAGAATTAAGCCACTAACCAATTCATCTTTCTCTTGTGAATTGCTTTTCAGCTTCAGTAGACTCTGAATTTGCCCAGAACTGATTGATCCAGGCTTCCCTGACAAACTGACAAAATCCAAGGCTTTGGAGGCAATTTAAGGCAATTAGATCCTAACTCAGGCCAGACAAGATGCTTGGTTTTTTTGTTTTGCTTTGTATTGTTTTTTAGTAGCTACTTAGCTTATTCCTCCACCTGGTGGTCACATATGGAATTGCAGCTACCCATGATTTTTCCCCCTTCTCAGGATTTTTCTCTTAAAAATATTTTTTCCCTTATTTAAACTTTATTTTGAAATGTAAAATGTGTGAGAGGACAGGGTGGCCATTGCGGGTCCTCAGTGGGATCCTAGGGGTGCAGTTTAAAAAAGATTTAAAAATGTAAAATCCGATTTTCTTAAGTTGAATATAATTTATCTTTAAATCTCTCTGGTTCTATAAGTTACCACCATGTATTGGTGAGAACTCATAAGTATTAGCTGCTCAAATTTATAACTTTTCAGTCTTTGGCGTATGTAGTTTCTGTGTGTGTGTGTTTGGGGATGTTTTCCTTTGTTGATTCCAAGAACTTATTGCTAATATATGACAGGCACAGAGGTAGATGCTAGCAGGAACAAGAATGATCTGAATGTCAAATTAACATGATGCTTCTAATTATCCTTCATGAAACAGGAAGCCTCTTTATTAATCTATAAAAGAACAAAACCTAACATAGTAAATGATATTTACTGATCACCTACTATCTGGTAGAACACATGTCATTTCTGAGAAAATGCCACAGCTCATTTGCATTTTTGAAATGTAGTAAACAGTATATTGTAGTCATTACTAGGCTGTTTGGCAGTCATTCTTGAGATTCCCGTGGATGTTAAGTTCGTTGCTGAAAATTTGAAGGAAAATGCGCTATTTATGTAGTTTCAAAGTATCTTTTCGCAAATTACTTATCACAACAGGAAGAGGAATAAATTTACAGGGGAGAGACAGCAAGCTCCACCTTAGGCAAGTGACCAGTTATCAAAATGGGACAAACCAACATCATGAGTGGACTGAGACCACAGGCACTAAGGGCTTACACCATTTTTATGGCATTTTTCAAAAAAAAAAAAAAAAAAAAAAAAGACATAACCCGAATTTAATCAGGAGAAAGCATTAGACAAACTCAAATTGAGGAACGGTCTAGAAAGTAGCTGGCCTGCATTCTTCCAACATATTAAAGTCACGAAAGCAAAGAAAGACTGAAAAACCGTTCCAGATAAAAGATCTGACAACTAATTGCAACAGGGGGAAATAGCTACAAAGTACACAGCTGGGATATGTTCATGGATACCTATATCTACCTATCCAGAGAATGATAAAAAACAAATTTGGCAAAAATGTAAATCATTGGTGAATAAAGAGAGAGAGTGTATGGGAGTTCTTTTTACAATTCTGCGCCAGTTTCCTGTGACTTTGAAATTACGTAAAAACGTTAACCCAAAACAGTGTTCCCCCACACAAGCTCGTTGGGGACAAAGAACCGGTCTCTGTAAAACGAAAGGACTGTGCACTTCTAGAAGAAAGTGTGAGGGAGCACAGGGCGGTTCAAAGAGGAAACCCATCAGTCCGGGACCGGCGCTGCCAGGGAAGGTGCCCTGCAGCGGAAGGTCGGGGGGCAGCCCTGTGTTGGGGGGAGGGCCCTCTGCGCCGAAGGACCACACCGAAAACACCAGGAGGCGCAGAAGGGGGTGGCTTAGACGGGGCGAGAAAAGGGCCGCGAGTTTGCCCCGAAGTCCAGGCCTGGGCTTTGAACGCCCAGCAGCCGGGTGGGCGGGTCGCCCCGCTGCAGAGGGAGACGGGCGCGGGACCCACCGCCTCCCACCCCCCTGCGTCGGGTTCCCCTGTCGCGTATTTCTGGGCGGAAAAGGGCGTGCCCAAGAGTCAGGCCGTAGGTCCCTCCCGGCCTGCAGCTGGCCCGCCCCGCGCGGGGACCTCGGAACCGCTGACGCACTCGGAACGCCCGCGACTGGCCAGGTTTCCCCGGCAACGAGCGTCGAACCGCGGTCCCGGCGCTCGCGCCCATTCGTCACTTCCGGCCTCTCGTCGCGTACCCTGCGGCCTGTGGAGAGGTTCCAATTGGGAGCATCTCTCCCCGTGTAGCTGGGCTGTCGTGACGGGGTTGGGATTAGCCAACAGCCAACTCGGATTCTGCGGGAGGAGCTGTTGGGGACGCAGGTGGAGCTTGGCTTCCGTCGTCCTGCCTGTCGCTTTCAAATCCGCCCCCTGGGCGCCGCGGTTAAAGGACGCCTAGCTGCCAGATCTAGAGCATGCGCACTTCCCACCGACGCAGGTTTACTGATCCGCT
Source organism: Acinonyx jubatus (assembly GCF_027475565.1). NCBI lineage: Eukaryota > Metazoa > Chordata > Mammalia > Carnivora > Felidae > Acinonyx > Acinonyx jubatus. The sequence goes on from NC_069394.1 coordinate 3,377,416, forward strand.
GCTCCGGGATTTCTGCGCAGCCCGTGGGATTGCAGACGGGCGGGCCGGGGGCGTGTCGGTGGTGGGGCGTGTCGCGCGAGCGAAGGCTTTGATTGGTCAGTTAGAAGCCCCGCTATGCGACCCGCTGTCGACCTCTGGCGGGCTCTGGAGTTTCATTCATTCGCTCATTCATAGAATGGATTGATTCACTCAACTTTCCCTGAGAGTACGTTGTGTCGGAGCTTGTGCTCGGCGCTGGGGATTTAGAGCCGAGTCGGACTCCAGGAGTCCACGATTTGGCTGGCTCCCTCCTTTGCAACCGTGTCGCCTCTCTTCTCCGCCCTTGCAAAGGGAGGGGACACCCATCCCATCCTCCTGCAAGGACCTCAGCGGAGAGCTCCCCCGCCCCAAAGCAGCAGTGGAACACTGAAAGGCTTTACCTCGGAAAAGAGTGTAGCTCTTCGCGCGGGTGTCGTGAAGTTTAACCTGAGCTTTGGCGCTTCTCTTGGTTTGAATCCCGGCTTTGCCCCTCACTCTCTCTGGCCTCTGGTTGTCCAGCGCTGGCTAAGACTCGAGTCTGAGTAATGCCAAGGTGAAGGATTTCGTAAACCAAAATCAAAGTTTGGCCTCCAGGTCCAAAGCACCCTGTCGAACCAACACAGTGGTAATAAAACTGAGTTGTAAATATCCGCTGTCTGACTCTGTGTCTTGTTTCCCAATTGTTCCACACTCAGGAGGGGAAAACAGGGATGTTATTGCTTAGTCCCCCTAAATCAGAACAACCTACCTCGTAAAGCCCTCATGAGGGTTACGAGAAATTTTGTGATCAGCATATTGCACGTTACCTGCCAGGTAAGTGGTGGCTTTTGTGATTTTATTACTGTGAGGGAATAGATGGGAAAGAGCGGCTCCAGTGGCTGGTGTTTAGTGGTATTAGGTAGTTGTAGCTAACAAAATGAACCTCTTCCCTTTTCGCTTGGGAACTAGAGAGCCCAAGTGAGACAGGGCACTACAGGCGTGTTTGAGTAGACTGCAGGGTAGAACAGAGCCCTACAACACGGAGAGGGGTAAGGAACCCTTTATGCTCTTGGGGGATCAGAAATCCTGAGGGGTGATGGACTTGGCCCAAAGTGGGGAGATCATATCGCTTGACCAGAACACTTGTGGTCAGGACAACAGGCATAAACTGGGATTGTTTCAGAGAAATCAAGGTATGTGGTCACCCTCTCCCAAAGCTGAAGAAGCAGCATGTGACAGTGTTGAGATGGAACCCCAGTCTGCCCCACTGTGTCTCAACACGCTTTCTCCTATGTGATTTTATTGAATCCTGGCGACCGCCCATGAAGTGATTATCCTCGTTTTATGGATGAAGACATTGAGGTTGTGTAGTTAGTGAGTGATGGGGAAGGTGCTCTCCCTGCACTCGTGACTCATGTTTCAGTGATGGTTCTCAACTCCACAAAGCCTCCTGGGCGTTGGTCCTCATCTTTGGGATGTTTCTGATAAGCCTCAAATTCTGCCTCATTTTATTGGAGAACTTCCTAATAGAGCTCTGTATCATCAAACTTTCCACCTCCATTAGGACTTTTGTAGAAGGGATCTGGTATGGGTGAGGTTGGACCTGATTACTTTAGAGGCTCCTTCCAGTCCAACTTGAGTGCAATCTACAGACTCCTGGAGAGCAGATTTTGTGATCTTCTTTGAATTCTGAACATTCAGATGAGACACTCGGGAAATGTTAAAGCTATGAAAGGGGCACAACTCCAGGAGCAAGACAGCCCTGGACTGGTGTGGACACCCCCATGGATCCATTTGAATGCCAGCCCGTACATTCTCTGGCCTCAGCTTTCTCGTTGGTAAAAATGTAGGCTAGTCTCCTTCTCTCTCTCCCTCTCTCTCTCACAGACTTGCTGGAACAATAAAATAAATTAGTATAAGTGAGTGCACTGTAAACAGAGAAACACTGTACTAAAATAGCAGTGTTTCCTTTTGCCAGCTTTCAGTCTCGCTTTTTAATTGCTTGTCTTATTCATTTAGAGAATAAGCACAGAGGAAGAGCACAGGCCATGGAGTCAGACAGCCCTGGATTTGAATCCCTAAATGACACCAGCCATTTGTGTAACCGCAGCCAAGCGGTGTGTCCTTTCTGGACATCAACACTAAGAATAGCTACTCTGCATGGAGGTTATGAAGACAGTGTGAGCTAAGTCATGGAGCTCTGCACCTGGCACACAGACCTCCATCAAGGGTGGCCCAACAGATGGCTGTTTTCTGTAACTGTCAGCATTCGCTCCTAGTGCCGTGGAGCAGGCACTATGGGCATCTTTTTGTGTTGTCATGAAGGCGCTCTCGCTCAGTCCCTGTGTGCCTCTGTTGAAAACACCTCCTGGTTCTCTGGTATGCTGGAAATCTGCTCTACTCGTTTTTCCCTGAAGATCTGTTCTGCTTATAACTCATTCCTACTCTTTGGAAAACAATTCAATAAAAACTCAATTGGTTTTCCACTGGCCCTGGACGAGGATGAGGGATAGCATTTTATTATTTTATAGAAAACATGAATAATAAAGTAAGTCATAAAACAGCACCGGGCACGTAGCAAAGAGGCAATAAATGCTTGCCTGACTCAAAGCAAACATGGGTTTTCATGGCTGCTGTATTTGCTGAGGGGACCGTTCTGGTCTTCTATTACATTAAAAGAATTAATTAATTAAATTTAAGTAGACTTCATCGCCAGCTGGGAGCCCAATGCAAGGATTGAACTCAGGACCCTGACATAAAAACCTGAGCTGAGATCAAGAGTCCAACGCTTAACCGACTGATCCAGCCAGGTGCCCCTAGAAACATTTTTTTTTTTTTAATTGAAAAAGAAATACATGCTCATGGTAAAATATTTAAACAAAACACAAAGATGCACAAGGGAAAGAGTGTCTCCCTCCACCACCCTCAGTTCTCGAAGCCCTTTCTGGAGATGCACCATTAACAATTCCTTGTGTGCCTTTCCAAACATGCTGTGGATGATCTAAGGCATGTATGTAAATTCCTTTTAAATTTATTTTTAAAATAGAGAAGTTTAAACCCTTAAGTGGCTTCTGCCCTCTGGAACAGCTGCCCCGCCCCCCCCTGCCCGGGCCATTTCGGGGTCGGTGGGGGCTGGGTGTGGATGGATTGCTGGGGCCCTCCAGGGGGGTAGAGGTTCCACCCACGAGGGATCGGACCTCGCTCCTGCTCCGGCTCTGACCTTTCACCTCGCGCCCCTGCCCAGCCCGGCTGCTGTGCGGGTGAAGCACGCCCAGGAGGACGCTTAGACCGCGCGTGCCTCAGTTTCCAAGCCTGCAAAAGGAGAACTTCTACAGCCAACAGGTAGTTCTGAACATCAGCGATCCCTTCTGTGGGTGCTTGGTCCCCGGGGCGGAGGGGAGCCTGGCAGGGGGAGGGGGCGGTGGGTTGACACTTTAGGGGTCTTGCCGGGCCTCGGCAGGGGCGTTGAAGTTTGAGCAGCGCGCCTCGAGGGGGTTAGAAAGTGGCGCAGAGACACACACCCTGCGGGGTGTGGCGCCCCAGGAGGGGAGGCTTTCTCCCGGTATCTGCTGTCCCTTCCCTCCCTTCCCCTCTCCTCTCCTTTCCCCTCTCTCTTCCTCCTCCCTGCGGCCCTCCGCGTCTCTCGTAAAACCCGGAGCGGAGCCCGGGCCCGGACTGGCCCCGCGCATGCGCAGGAGGATGCCGGCGCGGCCGCCGGTAGGAAGCGCCAGCTCTGAGTAGGGGGAGCGGCCGCAGAGGCTGCTCGGCTCCGCCGCCCGCCAGGCCGTCGGCTCCTGCTCCGGGCCCGGGGCGCCGGCTGTGTAAGTGCGAGGTGGGGGGCTCCGGGCCGGGGTTCGGCCGGCTGCGGGAGGGCTGCCTGTGTGTGGCGGCGAGCGACGGCGCGAGTCAGCCCGCACCTGCCCGGGCCGGGGTCCAGTTCGCACCCGCCCCAGCAGCACACGTGTCCAGGGCCGCGTCCGCACCTGCCACCCTGGGGTCCCGGGCCCTGCTCTCCGCGGCGCGCGGCGGCGGCCCCTTCCCCTCTTGCGCCGAGCCGGGTCTGGGGACCCCCGGCGGGCGCCGGTCTCTCTCCCGGCTGGGCGCCCGGCCTGCCCGGGGCTTCCCCCCTGTGCCTGCCATCCTGGCTCTGCGCGGGGTAGAGAGTGCCTCCGAGTGAGCTCGGCGCCCGCAGGCGCTCTTCCCCGGGATGAGATCTTCGCGTGGTCAACTCCGGCTGACCCCACTGGGGTGGCGGGGACAGACGCGTGCCCGCACTCTGCTTGCCTACGCTCCTTCTCCCTCTCGGGAACCGCCGGCACAGATGTCTTTTAACCCACGGTTTTCTGGTGTTCAGACAGGGTGCTTGTTGAGTTCCTATGTTTTTTTTTCTAGAGAGAGGGATTAAAATGTTGAACAGGGCTCGGTTTAGTTCAAAATGAACTGAAGGCGTGGGGCTGTGACATCCTCCATCCATCACCGCCCCCCCCCCACCAGTTTAAACTAGTGACTGGCAATTTTTGAAAAATAATTGCAGCCAGTTCCTAATCCAGCCCAGCGAGTGCTTGTCAACATGACACAACAGCATCGGAGGCATGATGTTGGAGACCCAGGAATATTGCCACACTAAAGATCTCCTGGCAGGGTTCTGTTTGGTTTTCTTAAATTGTGTGGCAGACTCGTAGTATAGAGGGAAAAATAGTTGTCAAGAAGTATAACTATTTATTTATTAATTATTATTTTATTTTATTATTTAAATTTTTAAAAATGTTTTTGAGAGAGAGAGAGAACATGAGTTGGGGGGGGCAGGATCCTAAGTGGGGGAGGGGCAGAGAGAGAGAGAGAGAGGGAGACCTAGGATCCCAAGCAGGCTCCAGGCTCTGTGCTGTCAGCACTGAGCCCCACGTGAGGCTGGAACTCACAAACTGTGGGATCATGACCTGAGCCGAAGTTGGACGCTCAACCGACTGAGCCACCCAGGTGCCCCAAGAAACGCAATTTTTTAAATAACTGGTTTATTGAGCTATCACTCACATACCACAAAATCCACCCATTTAAAATGTACAGCCGCATGGTTCTGCTATATTCACAGTCGTGCAACCATCGTCGTATCAGAACATTTTTTTATCAGTTCAAAAAGAACTCCTTTCTCCTTGCTAGCGACTTATTCTCTGGTCCTGCAGCCCCTAGTTTACTTTCTGTCTCCAGGGATGTGCATGTTGTGGGCATTTCATATAAGTGGAGTCATATAGTGCATGGCCTTTTGTGATTGGCTGTCTTTCACGTAGCATGTCTTCAAAGTTCACCTGTGTGGTAGCTGTATCATCAGTACTTTGTTCCCCTTTTATGGCTGAGTAATAGCCTGTTGTTGGATAGACCACATTTTGGTTATCCGTTCATCAGTTGATGGACACTGGTGGTGTTTCCATTTTTTGACTATTAAGAATAAGGCCGCTGCGAACATTTGTGGACAAGTTTTTGTGTGGGCGTATGTTTTCGAATCTCTTTGGTAGGTACCTCCGGGTAGAATTGCTGTTTATACGGTAGCTTTATGTTTAGCTTTTGGGGGAACTACCATGTTGAAGAAATGTAGTTTTGATGTTTTAATATTGTGTTAGATGAGTCTCAGGCACTACGACTGGCTCAATGCTGGGTCTTATTTCATCACCTTCTCCCTTGAAGAAGCCAGTGGAAAAGCATGAACCTGGCACCTGGTGCCAGCTTGTCACTTACCATTAGGAGATGGTGAGCAGAATGACTGAGCCTTACCTCATCTGTAAGATTAAAGACAATAATACTTCTTTCTTAGGATTGATGGGAAATCTCAATAGGGCACGTTATAGAGAGCCCAGTGGATTTCTTTTCTCCAGCTTGCGTGAGACCAGTTTCCTCCTGTGTTAGATGCGTATTTTGAATTTGGGGCAAAAGTGAAGAAGTTTGCTGAAACTGAGCCGCCTCAGGGATAATCCTTGCGTGAGGCTGCTGTAAGGTTTATTGACCTGGGGCGTGGATTTGATTGCTGGCGTCTTTTAGTGCCTTGTTAGAACTGGAAGGGACCCAGAGGGATCATTTGGTTCAGGGTGACTTATTTGTTTAGATTTCATAGATTCGTAAATTCCGAAAAACTGGGGGTCAGAGACAGGCATGCCAGTGTTAGTGTTGGCCTAGATAGGACAATGGAAAAATAACTGCCATCTATTCTCACCAACATTTTGTAAAAACCAGGGTGTTTTAAGGCCAAAAAATGTGGAAGCTCATTACCATCAATTACAATAATAGTGAATATTTGTAAAGCACCTACTAAATTTATGTAAGGTTAGTTTTATTCTGGTTTTTCTCATTTTACTTGAGGCTAGGGAAACGGAACACCTGTCCTGAGACCCGTGTCCAGGACCCCCCGTCCACCCATCTTCAGGTGGATCTGTGCCTATAACACACCTGCCTCTTTTTTTTTTTTAAGTTTGTTTATTTTTTAAGAGAGAGGGAGAGAGAGCGCGCGCATGAGTAGGGGAGGGGCAGAGAGAGGGAGACACAATCTGAAGCAGGCTCCAGGCTCTGAGCTGTCAGCACAGAGCCTGACGCGGGGCTCGAACTCACGGACCGCAAGATCATGACCTGAGCCAAAGTCGGACGCTCAACCGACTGAGCCACCCAGGCGCCCCTGCACCAGCCTCTTTTGTGTCTCAGTTTTCTTGCTCAGAGAAGAAGGCATTGCAGGACTAAGCAGCATACCCTGCTGACAGAGGACAGGTGCAGAGGCGAGGCTCTAAAACTACTTGACCTGGGGACGCCTGGGTAGCTCGGTTGGTTGAGCATCTGACTCGATTTTGGCTTGGGTCTTGGTCTCACGGTTGGAAGATTGAAGGGCCCGCTTGAGATTCTCTCTCTCCCTCTCTCTCTCTCTCTGTCCCTCCCCCATCTCTAAAATAAGAAAAAACCAACCCCTCCCCCAAGTCCTCCAAAACTAGTTGACCTGCTGACAAGTAGGCTGTAAGCTCCTTGAAGTTGGACCTTTTCCCTTTTTCAACTGTTTAGAAATTTTAAAATACAGACGACAGCAAAAGTATATGTAATGTTTATGTATAGTTTAAACAATGGCAAAACTCCTGCCCCTGTGTCTGCCATTCAGCTTAAGGAATGGGACAGAACTACTACTTCTGAAGCCTGCTGTGTCTCTCTCGAACTGCACTCCTCTCTGCCATGCAAGGAACCACTACCCACATTTATTTTTCTTTCTTTTTTTATAATATGATTTATTGCAAATTGGTTTCCATACGACACCCAGTGCTCATCCCAACAGGTGCCCTCCTCAATGCCCATCACCCACGTTCCCCTTTCCCCCACCCCCCATCAACCCTCAGTTTGTTCTCAGTATCCAAGAGGCTTTTATGGTTTGCCTCCCTCTCTCTCTGTAACTTTTTTTCTCCCTTCCCCTCCCCCGTGGTCTTCTGTTAAGTTTCTCAAGATCCACACGTTTTTACAACATTTCATCAGCCCCAAAAGAAACCCTGTATTCTGTTAGCAGTTGTAGTTGTATCTGGTCTTGCTGTTGGGGAGGGGGACACATGCCCCTCCTCAGTAGTGATTCTTGGCTGTTCTTGACAGTCTATATATATATATATATAGACTTCCCGGTAGGAAGTCTAATCAGAGTAGCATTGAATCTATATACCAGGTTGGGGAGGATTAACATCTTTCTTCTCTTTGTACTCATGAATATGTGTGGGACCCTGTCTTTTCCTCTGTACGGAGCCTGGCATGTGGGAGGTTGTCACTAAATGTTGGGCATGTGAATGATGAGCTTTTACGCATCATTAATGTCAACCAGAGCCCCTCACAAAAATGAAAACTAAACCTTGGTGAAACTACACGACTCATGGTCACATAGCTTGACAGCCAGGGACATACTCGAAGGACTTGTGCCTGCCTTCATGTCCTCTGCCACCTAATGGGCTGGCAGCATCCTTTTTGCTGATAACGTGGGTTACTTGGCTGCTTTAAATTTCATTACTTCGATCTTATCTGTAGGTGGCTTTTCTTAGGTGGGTCTAGGTGTGATGTGTGCACATGTTAATAAGGATCTATATTTGGGAGAGCTCATGGCTTGTATAGAGCCTGGCTCAGAGTGCCCGCTGAGCCCCTGCAGGAAGTGGGAACGCCATAGCAAAGGCTGGGATTTCCATCGTGACTCAAAATTCCCAACTTCTGTAACCTGTGACACCTCGATTTTGGGTGCAAACATACTGAATAACTTGGTGACACTTCACCGTACAGCACTGTGGAGAGAAGGCCTGTGTGCTTGTCCTTGTCTTTTCTTTCTTTCTTCTATGCACTTGTTCTCCTGGGCCTTGTGGACACTTCATGCCTCCACAGCGCCCAGGACTTGCAGGTGCTGCCGCGACATGGTCCTTGTCCGTAGGGCCTGTCCACGGTGCTTGTCCGTAGGACCTGTCTGCATGTGGTCCTTGTCCTTAAGGCTTGTCCTTGTCCCTAAGGCTTGTTCTTGTCCTTAGGGCCTGTCTGTGGTGCTTGTCCGTAGGGCCTGTCTGCCGTCCTTGTCCGTAAGGCTTGTCCTTGTCTTTGTCCACAGGGCCTGTCCTTGTCCTTGTCGTAGGGCCTGTCCATGGCACTTGTCCGTAGGGCCTGTCTGTGCGTGGTCCTTGTCCGTAAGGCTTGTCCATAGGGCCTGCCACGGTGCTTGTCCTTAGGGCCTGTCTGCGGTCCTTGTCTGTAAGGCTTGTCCTTGTCCTTTTCCATAGGGCCTGTCCATGGTGCTTGTCTGTAGGTCCTGTCTGCGGTCCTTGTCCGTAAGGTTTGTCCTTGTCCTTGTCCATAGGGGCTGTCCTTGTCCTTGTTGTAGGGCCTGTCCGTGGTACTTGTCCGTAGGGCCTGTGTGCGGTCCTTGTCTGTAAGGCTTGTCCTTGTCCATAGGGGCTGTCCTTGTCCTTGTCGTAGGGCCTGTCCGCGGTGCTTGTCCATAAGGCTTGTCCTTGTCCTTGTCCATAGGGCCTGTCTGTGGTGCTTGTGCATAGGGCCTGTCCTTGTCCTTGTCCGTAGGGCCTGTCCTTGTCCTTGTCCGTAGGGCCTGTCCGTGGTCCTTGTCCGTAGGGCCTGTCCGTGGTCCTTGTCTGTAGGGCCTGTCCACTGCCATTCTGGGCCTCCCTTCGTCTCTGCGCAGTGAAGGCCTGGACCAGATATGTGTTTTGCTGTTGCTTTTAAAGCCATGCCTCCTTTTGAGAAACAGAAAACCTTAAATCTCTGCCTTCGGCCCCGGCCCTTGAGGGCTTGAGAAGTCTCCCAGGGACTGCCATACCTCTCTGTTGAACGCTGTGGTGGGTGTGGTTCTTTCTGAGGCAGCGTGGAAGAGAATGTTTGGAGAATGCCTGCTAGGAGGGGTAGGGGGCCGTGTGGCACCTGCTGTGGGGCTCGGGCTCAAACACTGCCTCTCAGGGGGGCTCTCTTTGCCTCAGGTCCTTCACCAGTAGAGTTGAGGTGGTGTTACGGAGAGATTTAAGTGAGATACTACACATATAAACCATTTATGTCCTGTAGACTGGAGTTCAAATCCAGATCTTCTGATTCCACTGTGGTTCTTCTCATTATGTCCTGCCAAGGGGAAGAGGGAGCAGTTCAGTGGTTCCATCGGCACCTGGCTAGGTGTTGGAAATAGACAATGAGAGACGCGCTTTTTCTGCAGGACCTCGAGGCCTAGGCCGAGAGCTGTGGTATTGTGATAAGAGCCGTGGTGGCCGTGTGCAGGAGTCCAAGGACAGATTGTAGCCCGTGGCTTTGCATGGGGCTTACCCGGCCTCCCCGGTTGTGAGCGTCAGAACCACCATATCCCAAGGTGGGCCGACAGCCTTCAACACCCGTGCACCTCAAAGTCCCCTTTCTCTCTTTGGGCAGGGTCTTCAAAATGAGTGTCCCTGACTACATGCAATGTGCCGAGGACCACCAGACTCTCCTCGTGGTGGTGCAGCCTGTGGGCATTGTCTCGGAAGAGAACTTCTTCAGGATCTACAAGAGGATCTCCTCCGTGAGCCAGATCAGCGTGCGGGACTCCCAGCGGGTGCTCTACATCCGCTACAGGCACCACTACCCACCGGAGAACAACGAGTGGGGCGACTTCCAGACCCATCGCAAGGTCGTGGGCCTCATCACCATCACAGACTGCTTCTCGGCCAAGGACTGGCCTCAGACCTTCGAGAAGTTCCACGTGCAGAAGGAGATCTACGGCTCCACGCTCTACGACTCCCGCCTCTTTGTCTTTGGGCTGCAGGGGGAGATCACGGAGCAGCCGCGCACCGATGTGGCCTTCTACCCCAACTACGAGGACTGTGAGGCGGTGGAGAAGAGAATCGAGGACTTCATCGAATCCCTCTTCATTGTGCTCGAGTCCAAGCGTCTGGACAGGGCCACAGACAAGTCCGGGGATAAGATCCCCCTCCTCTGTGTCCCGTTTGAGAAAAAGGACTTTGTGGGACTGGACACAGATAGCAGGTAAGTTTACCTAGGGGCCCAGAGGCTTCGTGATCGGGCTGCTTCTGGACGGCAAGACGGGATAAGCAGATAGCAGAGTTTCACTGCAGTGGGGGGGTGGACAGGTGCAGTCTGCAGTTTTCAGACTTGTAAGGATGGGCCAGCCTTCTGTTAAGGGAAATCCTTGCAGGGTTAGTGTGTACTCCTCCTCCCCCATTTCAGACACCTTGTGGGACCCCCTGAGCTGCTGTCCAACATGGTAGCCCCTTGTGGCTTGTGAGTACCAGAGAGGTGACCAGTCTGAGCTGAGATGTGCTGTACGTAAAACGCACATCAGGTATTGAGACTTAGCATGGAAAAAAGAAAATATCTCATTAATGTATTTTTTATTTTTTTAATGGTTATTTATTGTTGAGACACAGAGAGATGTAGAGCATGAGAGGGACAGAGAGCGAGGGGAAGAGAGGATCCGAAGTGGGCTCCGTGCTGACAGCAGAGAGCCTGACGAGGGGCTCAAACTCATGAACTGTGAGATCATGACCTGGGCTGAAGTCAGATACCTAACCGACTGAGCCACCCAGGCGCCTCATTAATATTTTTACATGTCAGATGGTAGTATTTTACGTGTATTAGGTTAAACAAAATATTAAAATCAATTTCAGTAGTTTTTTACTTTTTAAACTGCGGCAACTGGAAGGAAAGTCTTATTTCCGTGGCTCACATTTTATTCCTATTGGATAGCACTGCCTCAGCGCCCAGTTTGAAACTTTGATTCATCCTTGTCTCTTCGATTCATAGATAAGATGCCAAAGCAGGAGAGGCGCCAGAGCTAGGAGCTAGCTGAGCTGAGCAGGAAAGGAGGTCTGGCCGCCCAGGCTGGGTGCTGCGCATGGGTCAGGCCCCTTCTTCCTACGATAGCCACAGCATCTGACTCCTCGCTGACAGTCAGCCTAGACAAGCATCATCAGGGTGTCAGAAACACCACCAGGGACTTCCCAAAGAGCTCCTTATACAGATGAAAGTGTGTTCACATTCTCTGTATTAGAGGGGGTGTTGGACAGAGCAGGAAAAGATCAGGCTTCACATTTCCCCTGAGATTCAGTCAACAACTGAACTTTGCCCCAGAATTGCAGGTTAGCTCTCTGTGCTGTTTGTTCCCCCAGTCTGTCCCCTGCTCTGCTTCCCTGTGCTGTGGCCATTGTGTCCATGCACGGAAGAGAACGACGTGTGATAGTTTGCCTAGAGGAGGTCCCCTTGAGTGAGGGAGAGTGTCGGCTTCGTGGCCTTGGGCACCTAGTCTCTTAGTCCCCTTCTTCTTCTTCTTCTTTTTTTTAATATTTATTTTTGAGAGAGAGAGAGAGAGAGAGAGAGAGAGAGGGCAAGCGAGCAGGGGAGGAGCGCCAGAGCGATCCATAGAGATCAGAGTGATCCACAGAGATCAGAGCGATCCATAGAGACCAGAGTGATCCAAAGAGACCAGAGCAATCCATAGAGACCAGAGCGATCCATAGAGATCTAGAGTGATCCGTAGAGACCAGAGCAATCCGTAGAGACCAGAGCTATCCAAAGAGACCAGAGCGATCCATAGAGACCAGAGCCATCCAAAGAGACCAGAGTGATCCATAGAGATCTAGAGTGATCCATAGAGACCAGAGTGATCCAAAGAGACCAGAGTGATCCATAGAGATCCACAGCGATCCATAGAGATCAGAGCGATCCAAAGAGATCCAGAGTGATCCAAAGCGGGCTCTGCACTCAGAGCAGCGAGTCCGATGTGGGGCTCAAACCCAACTGTGAGATCATGACTTGAGCCAAGGTCAGACACTTACCTGATTGAGCCACCCAGGTGCCCCTTCTTCTCCTCCTCCTCCTCCTTCTTTTTCTTCTTCTTTTTTTTTTTTTAAAGTTTATTTATTTTGAAAGAGAGACAGAGAGAGCATGTGCACACGAGCTGGGAGGGACAGAGAGAAGAGAGAGAGAATCCCAAGTAGGCTAAGCACTGTCAGCACAGAGCCCAATGTGGGGCTCGATCCCACAAACTGACATGAACTGAGCTGAGATCAAAAATCAGATGCTTAACTGACTTGAGCCACCCAGGTCCCCCTCTGTGTCCCTTTCTGTAGATTGTGGATCAGGGTCTCCCGGGTGAGGCTTAAGTAACCCAGTGTGCATGCTGGCAGAGTGCCCACTGCAAAGTAGGTGGTCAGTAAGTTTCTTGAATTTACCTAAGGTCAAACACTGCCCTTCTGCTTGTTGGTAAGTTGGAGGAGAAATTGTCACAGAACCGAGAAAAACCAGGCCCTAGGCCAGCCCTGTGAGTGGGGAGCACAGAGTAGCCCAAGTTCCACCTGCCTGTGGTGCTTTGCAGGGTCTGGGGTGGTGTTCATTTCCTCGCCACGCACTTTTAGTGGCCTAAGGAAGGGGCAGGCATGTTGCACCTGTGACCTGTGCTCAGTCCTCCTGGTGGCCCTGTGGTCTACATGCTGGTCCTCCCCTTTTACGCCTCGGGGCCGGGGTGGCAAGGTGTAGGAGCTGGTCAGCCACGAGGGACAGAGCTATGGTGCCCACTGAGCCCTCTCCACAGCGGTGCTCCGTGGGGCGGGTGCCCTGGCCACTGTCCCTTACCACATGGGGCTGCACCGTGCACACAGCCCCTGCACTCCCCAGCCGCAGCGGCCTGTGGTGTGGGCATGGACTGGCTTGTCCCTGCCGCCCAGACCAGTGGGGGAGAGGCTGAAGCCTCAAAGGCAGCCGGGAACCCCGCTCTGACCCCATGCCTGGGACATCCTCCTTTGCTACACGAGGCACCAGTGACATATTTTAGTCATCGACTTCTTGGCTTTGAGGTTGCAGACCCACCAGGGAATGCCAGCTTGTTCTTGCCCTTTGAAATCTATGCTCATGGTTTGAAGGGAGAGACAGGACTGTCTTGGGCCACTGCCTGGCACGTGCCGGGTAATAATATCAGCAAGCATCGAGTGAGGGCCTCCACGTGCCAGGTGTGGCTCTAGGCCCCGGAAAAGCGGCAGTGGATTGAACTGGCCTCCCGGTGGGTCCATTCTGCTCTGAGTGCTGTAAACACTCAGCTCTCTTTTGACCTCAAATCAAATACATTCTTCTATAATCTCTGCTAACACTGTTGCTCTCACTGCTGTGTAGCGGGTTCCGTTCCTGCAGCTCTTGTAGGAGCGTCCAACTGAAATGAGATCGTATTCTGCAGCTCACAAGGAAATGTCTAGGTGAAGGCCAAGTTTCGGTTGGTGCACTGGCCACATGGATAGGCCCCGTGGCCGACTCGGCTGAGTGCAGGCCCCACACTTCCCAGTAACGTGGGGTGCGGGTGTATTTTACTTGAACATCCCGTGTGCCCCTGGCCTCATGAGAGCCCATTGGTAGGTTCCTGGACGTGCAGTGTCGTAGGTGTGAAAGTTATTTTTGTTCTTGTGTGTTTCTAATTTTTGCTTGTTCCTCTTTCTTTTCTTTTCCTTTTTTTTTTTTTCTGTCATACCGCCCTGTGAGTATGTTGTTGGGTCTGAAAAGGTAGGCTGTGAACATATTGCCTTGCAAACAGCTAGATTTCCCTGTGTGCTGCCTCCTCATTGCCTTTACTGCTTTAAAAAACCAAAACTTACCGCTGCCTGGATCCGTATTACTCTGATCATGTTTTTATTTTTGAATCATCTTATTAAAAGATTTTTTTTTTTTTTTTATTGCTTTTTTAGCACGTAACCCATGGGTGTTTGATATCTGTTTAAAATATTTGCTTTGGGGAACTTGTTTGGTCTTCCTTCGCATTTGGTGACAAACGAGCCCTGATTCATCTTTTTTGTTCGTTTTGAAGAAGTGAGATGCTAATTGATTTGGGTGGCTTCGCGGGCTTTTCCGCGGGGCATCTTAACCTGTAGAGTCTAAGACAGCGGCCCCTCGCTCCATTCTGGCTTTTGAATGAGCACCTTGGGCACGTGTTTCCTGGCTGTTGCTGTGTGATGTGCATGACGGTGCTTTAGCTGCCGCGGCGGTCGCCGGTGCAGGGACGCGACGGGACGCCGAGGAGGGCACGGTTGCCCCTTGCCCACCCCCGCAGCATGCTACTGACATCACTTCGCCTTAGCATCTCTCCCTCATAAAAGGGCAGAGACTGTCCCAACGGTCTGCACCGGTCTCATGCCCTTTTACGACAGGGACTGTTTCTAAGCATTAGGAAAACGTGGCCTTCTCAATAGCTGGTTCGTTTGGATCTTGTGGACACGGGGACCTCTGTGGTTGACCACAGCTGACTTTGTGTGTTAGCCAGGAGGCATGCAGAGCCGGGTCATGGGGTTCACCTGAGCGGTCGAACGGGCCCTTACTTGCAGCAGCCTTTACTCTTCATGAAACCCTGTGTTGGTGAGAATTAGCCGTTTCTGTGTTTGTCGAGGCTCACGTCTGTCACTGAAGGGCGTGTCATTAGTTTGCGGCGGGGGAACTCCAGCAGTTAACCAAGCTCGATCCTGGAGGGAGAACCTGGGGCTGATCCAGGTCCTTGTGTTCCCCCGCCCCGGCCCAGCTCCCCCGGGGGGGAGGTTTTGCCGCGGCCACCGTGCTGGCCCGGAGGCCCTGATTTCTTCTTTAATGCTCTGGCCCGAAGGGGAATACTTTTGTCCTTCATTTACTTTGCCTCAGTTGAGACTGGCTGGACTTTCAGAAAGAGTCCCTCATGTTCCGGGGTGGGGGACTAAGGCAGGAGTGCGGTGTAGCAAGTACGAGAAGCCGTCCGCCTTCAGAAAGGCAGGGCAGGGATGCTGTGATGGCCGGGCTGTGCCCCGGAACACGGGACCTTTCCTGTTGCTCCCTAGGCCCCAGGGGACTGGTGTAAGAGTGGCCTTGCCCGGCCTCCTCCCTTCTCACCTGCTCACCTCTGGCAGGTAGGTGCATTCAGCGGGAGCTCTCCCAGACCTCGGACCCTTCAAAGTTCAGACTGCGGGACAGCCATGAGCCTCTTTTTCTGGGCCGTCTTCTCGGCCTCCTGTGCGAGACCACGTGCCTTCCCTGAGTGTTGGTGCCAGGAGAGCCCTCCCTCTCTTCAGAGGGCTGTGACACTCAGCGCACGCCTGCCGTGTCCTGCACTGAGGTATACTTAGGGACAGCAATGTCACGGCTCGTCACTGGGCCGGGGGCGGGGGGGTGGGGTGAGGAAAAGAGGAAATCAAGTGAGAAAGTCAGGGTTTTGACCTGAACAGCTGGGCGTGGGGTGGGGCTGTCTGCTGGGAAGGACTGGAGGTACCTGCTGGGGGTCAAATTCCGGAGCGAATGTTGGACGTGTTTTTACATGCCTGTATTCGTTCGATATTCAAGTGACCGTTTCAAAGAGGCAGTTGGATTTATGAGCCTGGAGTGCAGGTGACAGTGGACTGGAGAGACACCCTGGGAGGTGTCGGTATGTGGCTTGTGTTTAGAACCAAAGGTGTGGGTGAGCTCACCTAGCGAGGTGTAGACTGGGGCGGGAGGAGGGGCCGGGGCTGTGACCGGTGGGCTGGAGGGAAGCCCGGTATGTTATTCAACGTACCAACTGGGATTTTGGGAGCTGGCGCCATTTATCTTAAAAGTGCTGGAGGGCAGGGCAGCTGCTAAGGAAGCCCGGGGCGGGGGGGGGGGGGGGGGGGATGGTGTGCTGGACCTGTATCCCGGAGGACCGCTCCTGCAGCAGGAGGGTGGAGGAGAGCCCCTGGGACCCAGAGTCGCATGGGGTGGTGGGATAGAGCCGCGCCGGTCCTTGAGGGAGGGCGCAGAGGCCTGAGGAGTCGGGGCGTCCCAGACTCCTGGTCTGTCCCATGGAGCAGAAGGCACGTTGGGTAGGGCTCTGCGGGGACTGGGAGCAGGAGCTGACCTGTAGGATTGGTGGATGGTTCTGGAATAGTCTTTCCCCCGCAAAGACTTTAAAAGAATCTCCTGAGTACGTCGATAGTGACTTTGGAGGAAGCAGTTCTGTTTTGACCCTCCTAAGGCTAAGGCACGATGTTTGCGGGTCCAGAGAAGAGTGAGGGCCTGTCACGGGGCTTCTGTCGCGAGGGGGAATAATGCCAGTTTAAGACGGGAAGGGGGCAGGGGAGGGGGAAGGTGCCGATTAGTCCCTACGTATGTCACTCAGCACCGTGGCAGTCTTCGCACGCTGAGCCACGTGTCGGGAGTTGACAGTAACGCTGCTGGAGGTGGGAAATGTGCGTTTGGATGCCGGGTCCTTTTCCGGTTGGAACGGAGAACACAGTGGTGCGTCCTGAACTTCTGTTCCGTTGACATTGTTGTCTAATTTTACTCAGTAGGGTGAAAAGTCCCTGCATGTTGGTATCACGGTGAGATGTTTTCACGGGTATTAAGTGGAAGTTTTGTTGCCCGTCAGGTCCGGTGGCTTGTGACACACACGTGAGAAGCCTTGACTTTGGGGCTTGGGCTGTGTTTGCTTTTTGTTTAAAATTTTTTTTTAATGTTTGAGACAGAGAGAGAGAGCACGAACGGGGGAGGGTCAGAGAGAGAGGGAGACACAGAATCTGAAACAGGCTCCAGGCTCTGAGCTGTCAGCACAGAGCCCGACGCGGGGCTCAAACTCACGGACTGTGAGATCATGACCTGAGCCGAAGTCGGCCACCCAACCGACTGAGCCACCCAGGCGCCCCTGGCTGTGATTGCTTTTCGTTCCTCCCTTCTCTGCTCTCATCCTCCTCGTCTCCCCAGATGCTCTCAGAGAGGCCCTGCTTTTAATGGGGTGAATGGTAACAGTGCGGTCGTGTTGTGGGGGGCAGCCCGGCCAAGACCTGAGGGACATAACAAGGGGAGATTTCCAGGAGACAGAGGGCTCTGTGTGTATTCTGAAGACGGGATAAGAGCCAGCCAGGTGAAGGGACCATGAGGGCGGCTCAGGTGGCGGGAGCAGCCCGGGTGGAGGCCTGGAGGCTCGTGGGGTTGGGGCTTGAGGAAGGTGTCCTGTGCTGGGGGGCCGGGGGTCCGTGTCCCAGGCTTCAGGGTGGGGGCTGCTCCTGGTGGAGAGGACACTCGAGAGGGCCTGTCATACAGGGCTTCAGAGGAGCTTGGGTTTTATCAGAACTGACAACAGAGGGAGGCAGTGAACGGGTCAGTGGGGAGTGGCCTTTAGGAGAGGGTTCTTGGTTTTGGGTTCAGTGGAAGGAGGGGGTTGGGCCGGGCAGGAGCAGCTCAGTCCCTTTGAGACCCATCCATTCATCTGTTTATTGATAGCAAACGTGCTGCTGAGCGTCCAGGGGAGAGGAATGGATACACAGTAGGAAGCAAAACGTACGTGTCATTTTGGGGCTTACAGATGTCAGAAATTGATTCAGCTAGAATGTTCTAGGAGCACAGCAGGGACGCCTGCCCAAAGTGCAGAGGTAGGAGGCAGGGAAGGCTGTCTTGAGAAGCTGACCATCAAATGAGGTGAGGCCTAAGGAGAGCGTGAAGTAGTGAGGCAGACGGTGGGGCCCGCGGTCACTGGGGTCGGGTAAGGCTGCAGAGCACAGGGGGGCGCAGTGGGGGAGCCAGAACTGTACTGGGGAACCTTGAAGGGTTTGAAGTGGGGGACTGAATCAGATTTATGCTTCGGGAAGGCCGCTCCGGGTGGGCGTGAGTGTAGCGGGGACGGAGTGGAGACTGGCGAGGGGCTCGTTGGAAGGCTGTGGAGGTATCCAGGAGGAGAGAGATAAGGGCGTCTGGTTGGGGATGCCAGGGTGGCATAGGTGTGGAGTTTTCTTATGGGGAGGGCTGGCTTGTTAGTGGGGGAGGGGGGCATGCTAACACTGCGTTGTGGCTGTGAAGGAGACTGGGCTTTCCTCTTCTCTCTCCCCTGCCTTACGTGATGATCTTAGTACAACCCATACTGGGAACAGAAAGACTAAATTCTGGGGTGGCCAAAGAGTTTATAGTGTTTGTTAGAGTTAGATCTGTGAAGATTTAACTTTGTACTGAGATCTGTCAATAACACTCAGTTAGCTAGAAACTTCACGTCTTTTGGATTCCTGTAGGGGTTTTTATTCTTGATATGATGGGTTTCTTGGTGAGAAAAAAATTTAATATAGCTGCGATTTTTCTTGAAAAAAAAACACTTCTCTTTGAAGAAATTTAATATTCAAAAGAATAGGAATATTTAAAAAATGATAAACGAATATTTTGATACATTTTTTTTTTTTGGTTTTCAGTTGATATGGAGGGAGAAGCCTTTGCATTATTTATAGCACATCCTTGCCAATATTTAAGGAGCTGTTGGTGACGCCCCAGGCCCCGCCCTCTCAAGGCATTATTGAAGCTGGCTCTAAAGTAGTGAAGATAAAGGTCTTATTTGCAAAAGCCAACGGCTGGCTTGTGATACGCAACATCACTCTCTTTATAAAATAATAGTAGGTTTGGATTTAAGGAAGTGGAAGGTGATTGATTTTCTAAAAAGCTGAAACATAAACTTTCTCATGCTGTCGTTACAGTAGGAAAATTTGTGAAGGAAAATCCCACTCAAATATTGTCTGAGGGAAATGCATGGTGGAAGTCGCATGTACCTCGTCCCTCTAGGAAATACCTGGCAGGTGTCTTTGAAGTCGGGACTGTTCCAGCTCACATACTGGCAATGATGGTTGCTGCCTCTCAATTACAGAGCTACCGTTGCCTTCTTAGCGGTTTTTTTTTTTTTTTTGTAGTGAGAGGGTTGAATAGTGCTTAGCCAGTGTGATTTGGGGGCAGAAGTCGTGCGTGCTAGCAGTGACACATTTCCGCGCGTTGTGTCTTTTAGACATTACAAGAAGCGGTGCCAGGGGCGCATGCGGAAGCACGTGGGAGACCTGTGCCTCCAGGCCGGGATGCTGCAGGACTCTCTGGTGCATTACCACATGTCCGTGGAACTTCTCCGCTCAGTCAATGACTTCCTGTGGCTCGGAGGTAAGGTCATCTCATGAAGATATCAGACATGTGATTGCAGCAACTGTTATTTGCAGTAAGAGAAAAGAGAAAAATGAAAAGGAATTCCAAAAATGAAGGATGAGGGAGGAGAGGCAGTCGGCTGTCTGGTTGGTGTCGGGGATCGGCGGGGACAGCCCTCCTGCCGTGTCTGCTGCTGTGTCCCCACCCGGGCCTGCCCCGGCGTCCTGCAGGCACCCCCACACACTGTCCTGTATCATGGGCTGCCTTTCCGTGTTCCTCCGGGCTTGTTTGTTTTTAAGCACATCTTGCCCTCTGCTGATGCCATTCCCCACCGAAGTCACCTCCTGCCCTCATTCTTCAAAACCCCGTGTGTACACGAGCTGGTGGACGGGTCAGCCAGAAGTGGTATGTCCACGCAGTGGAATGTCGTGAAGGTGTGAAAATGTGAAAAGTTACAGCACAGGGAGGATAGTCAGTCATACCGTAATACCGTGGAGTGGTGACAGAGGGTGACCGCACTTGTCGCGAGGAGCACCAAGTGACGTATGGAGTCGTCCAGTCCGTGTGGCATACACCCGAAACCAGAACCACATGGTACGTCCCCTGTACTTCGATAACATGAGAGACATAAAATGCGACGGACCTTGATAGCACCACGTAGAGTCAGAGGAGCCGGGCACAAAGGGCCACCTATCAGCTGCAGTGTCCAGAATAGGCAGAGAACCGATTCCTGGCTGCCACAGGTAGAGGTGGCCGTGGAGTTTCTTTTGGGGCTGATGGAAACATTCTGGAGTTAGACGGTGGTGATGGTCGCCCAACTGTCTGTGTACTAACGACTGCTGACTTGGGCACTTTTCAGTGGGTGAGTTTTGTGAGTTACATTTCAATTTGAAAAACTAAAGAAAGGAGGAAAAAACCTACTTCAAAGGATAGCCATTTCTCACCCCTCCAGGCAGTGGGGGCCTGCAGAGTCTCGTCCAGAGCCCCATCTGTTGTGGAGCTTGCCCTTTGTGCTGGAATTGTGTGTTTACATGCGTTTTTCCTTCAGGGACCATCTCCTTGGCGTGGGGTGGGACGCGTGGTCTGTGTGTGTCCATAACGCAGCTTATTGTACATGTTCCATAAACGCTTGTTAAATAAATGTTGTGTGGGTAAGGAGTGAAATCAGTTTCTTTCCCGGAAAGATTAGTCGGGAGGCCTGTGAGCTACTATGATAAATACAAGTCAGAATACAGTAATGGAGTAAGTTCTTTAATGGAAGTTTAGCAATGTGCTCTGGAACCATTAAATATAAGAAATTCTTAAAATGGACTTAAACTCCATAATTCGATTTAAGGGGGCTAGAGATTGGTCGGTGGAATATATCCATACTTCAGGGAGCTGTAACATTAGGGCCCCTGTGGTGGGCACTTATCCAGAAGGAAGGGTCCCTGCTCATGACCCACATAGGGACCAGCTGGGTCGGTAGTGTCCCTGAAGAAGGGTGGGGGGGGGGGGGGGTGGGGCACGGCCTGTGCTGTATGCTGTTTGCCTGGTCCAGTCTCTCACGAACGTGTAGTGCCGTTTCCCAGAGGCTACGTGACCTGTGACATCACCACAGATTGAACGCAGAGGTAGATGGGAGACTCCAACTCGCTGTATCAAGCCGTACATTAAAGACATTTGTAAAAATATAAAACAGTACCAGGCTTCCAACCTATATTTTTGTTTTGGAAAATAGTTATTGTTCATCAATATATAATATATAGTGGGATTATTATTATTTTAAAAAGGAATGAACACATACCTAGTAAAATCTGTTTTTAGTTATAGTTTCAAATATGGTAAATATCTGTCGATGTAACCTGCACAGAAAAAATTCTTTGTGATCCTCAGTGATTTTCACAGCACGAAGGGGTGTTAAGACCAAAAGGTTTGGGGAGCGTTGCAGTCATAGACATGAACACTGTAGAGTAACTTAGAAGGCCTGGGGCCGAGCTTGATTCTTAGGCTCTGCCTGCCTGCCGGCCATACTCTAAGTAACCGTGGCTGCCTTTGAGGACCAGACAGGCTTACAGGTGTTTGCTCCAAAGGAAACTGATGCATTTAGGGCGTATGGCGGGGCAAGGTGTTGTGGGCCTGCTTTGCTGTCTTATTTTTGAACATTTTCGATCCAGAGCATCTGTCGCTCCCTGGCTCTGTAGCGTCAGGGTCTGGCACTGGGCCTGCCACGTGGTGGGCACTCAAGTGTTGGTGACAAGGATGAAGAGGCTGGCCTGTTTCACGTGTGTGCTCAGTCTCCCAGTGAGACCTCGAGTCTCCCGACAGTGTTCTGTGTTGCCAGCTTCGGCATGGGCGTGGGAAAGGTAGTGGGTGGTATGCTCCTGTTGGGAACAAAACCCGTGATCTGGAGGAACCATCTTTGTTTTGGGGAGAAACTGGCATTTCTACATAATTGAATTGTTCCGTGTTCAGATCATTCTTAGGCCCTGCAGGTTGAGCTCATGATGGGCCACTAACTTTACTAATTGTATTTTTTTTTTTTTTGTTTTGTTTTTTAAACACCCAGCTGCCCTTGAAGGGTTATGTTCCGCGTCTGTCATCTGTCACTATCCTGGTGGAACTGGGGGTAAGACTGGAGCTCGCAGGTTCCAGGGGAGCTCTCTCCCTGCTGAAGCAGCCAACAGACACCGACCAGGTAAGCTCTGTGCCTTCCTCCCGCCCGGATTCCTTCCCTGTCTCTTAAGCATGCAGGAGTAATTGATTACGTTTCTCTCTGAGTGAATGAAACCTGACTAATGTTTACATAAAATAGAAAAGCCGTTGAGTCAGAAATCTTGGACGAGACGTTTTCTTCTGATTTTATTGAGTACTGATCTTATGGAATCTTACTGTTGATGGATTACAATGATTGTTTCATTTCTGGAACACTTGAATAAAGTTTCTTGGTAGACTGGCCTCAAAGTTCTGTGCCTGGGTCTTTTTCCTAATTTTTGTGTATTTAGGAAAGCTAGCTCCAGGTGTCAACTTTAACAGCTAATTCAGGGCTTGGTCTCTTCCTTAGTTTTCAGTTTGATGACATTCTTTCTCTCTTTTCTTTTTTAAAGGTTAGTTATTTATTTTGAGACTCCCGTGAGGCGGGGAGGGGCAGAGAGAGAGAGGAAGAGGGAGAGGGAGATCCCAAGCAGGCTCCACGCTGTCAGCACAGAGCCTGATGCGGGGCTTGATCTTACGAACCATGAGATCATGACCTGAGCTGAAATCAAGAGTCGGACGCTTAACAGACTGAGCCACCCAGGCGCCCCGATGAAGTTCTTTTAATAAGTTCAGTTTGATCTGCTTAGGTTTGTCAGCACCAGTGAGGGATAAAACGTCTTCTTGGAGGAGCAGACTTACAAGTGTTTTTCCGAATAAACTTGAGCCTTTTGACCCTTAAGGGATGAACTTGTTATACTGCTTAGGTCATGAAGATAAGAGCAAAGAGTGTGGAGATCAAGGCCTCATGCCCAACCTTGAGGTGGTTTTTGATCCATGAGATTCTTTGACACTTTTTCCCCAGACAGAAAGCCCTTGGTAGTAAATGCGTATTGGGTAGGGGAGTGGCTTGAATGTATTTTGTCCTGACTTCACCTGTGACCAACAGAGAGTGAGACGCGACCTTCGGGAGCTGGTTTCCTGCGGCTGCACAGTTGTGTGTAGGGCTGCATGGGTGGGTCTGTAATGGTTCTAGAAGAGAAGATATTTTATCCTTCTTCAGCACAGCATCCTGGATGACTTCAGTCGTCCCCCAGTTACTTGATGGGAAGGGAAAGCCGGCTGAGAGGCCGAGCGCGTGGCTGTGGCCCTGGCTGCGGCCCTGTGGCCCTGCGGTGGGGCTCTCCCGTTTCCCCAGTCAGTCTCCTGCACATTCTGGGAGTGCCTTCTGGTGGGGATGGTTGTTTCCCCCGTGATTTGAAGAGTTCTGATGTGTTGAGACTGTTGTACTGATGTGATTAGTGAGACTCAAGACTTTTTAGAGAAATGTTTCATTTTTCCACTTTGCTGAGTGTAGGAAAAAAAAAAAAAAAAAAAAAAGGTTTAAACTTTTCTGAGAAACTGCTCTGTCTGCAGTAGAGAAGTGTCTTTATTTAGCCTCGCGTCGTGTAGACCGCCCGGGCGCTCTGACTGTTGGAGGCACCGATGGGAAGGCTGTGCAGTGAAGCTCAGGTGAGGGCAGACAGAGCTGGGCTGACTTTACTGCCCTTCTCGCAGAAGAGGGTTCAGGTCTGCTGCTGTGCTCGGTGGCACGGACAGGCGTGTCGTTTTGTCCTGAATAGTGACCCCGGGGCTGTCCACCGCACCCTGCTCTTACGTCATGGCGGATGGCGTCAAGACCAGACGAGCCGGTTGTTAACATTCTCCCTGCATTTGCGTCCATTCCTTCCTCAACAGCAGAAATGCACATTGTCCTTTACTGTCAGCATTTACTATCAGTGGGACCTGGAGCATTTAGGCTCCTGGTGCCTCAGTTTCTCTGTCTCCAGAACGGGGAAGGTAGTGACAGTATTCCCCTCCTAGGGTTCCTGTGAAGGTGCCCGAGATGGACCTGTCCTACCCGGCCCTGGGTAACTGTCAGCGACAATGTCATCGAGAGTGTTAGGGTGAGCAGTAGGTAGTTTGAAGACTTGGTGATGTGAATTAATGAGTACGGTTAGAATACCCCAGACATCTCGGATCCGGCAGACGTCCTTGGATGAAAGGAAATTGTTTCTCTCCTAACATCGAGTTATTGTAGTTGCAGAAGAATTCTGTAGTCCCTGCCTCTTTTGCTTTTGTTCTTTTTTTTTTTTTCCTTCAACTTTCTTAGTATTCAAAAGTTAGAAGCCAGAAATTCTTTTATTCTGGAAGCTTGCATGTGAACTTGTAATGCTATAATTAATGGACAAACCTTGGTTTATTAAGAAAATCAATAGGACATTCTGCAGTCAATGTGAAGAGAAATGCTTATTGACTCGTACATGTTTCTTTTTTGTGGTTACCTCTACGCTTTGGTCTGTCTTCATGTGTTAATCATCACCATCATTGTCATGATCAAAACAGCTATGGATTACTCAGCACCTGCCTAGGCCAGTGGCTGTGCTCAGCGCTGTCCTTATGTCCTGCCTCCCAGCAGGTGTCGGAGGGCACATATCAGTATCTCCTTTCTGCAGGTGAGGCACTGAGGCAGAAAGAGCTGGGCCCCAGCCCCTGGTCATGCAGCCAGCGAAGGCAGACTCGGGGCCGGGCCCCAGGTTGCGCTGACTGTGCAGCTTGTGTTCTGGGTTGCTGCTCTGATCAGCCGCCCGTTGACTGGTTTCCAGAGCACTGGTGAGTTCATCACTGCCACGTTTTAGTGATCTCAGCCTGATGAGGCCTTAAAAGAAGAGATCAGTGAGACCATGAGACAGAGGGACATAGATTGAAATGATATATATTAAAAAAATTTTTTTTTTTTAACATTTATTTGTTTCTGAGAGACAGACAAGGCACAAGCAGGGGAGGGGCAGAGAGACATGCACAGAATCCGAAGCAGCTCCAGGCTCTGAGCTGTCAGCACAGAGCCCGATGTGGGGCTCACGGACCGTGAGATCACGCCCTGAGCCGAAGCTGGAGGCTTAACCGACTGAGCTGCCCAGGCGTCCCTGAAATGACATATTTTTGCAATTGATTTAGTCTCAGCAAACAATGTAAAAAGTTACCATTTTAGTTTCAACTCTGTAAGCGCTAAAAAATAAAACATTTAAAAATGATTACAGTGCAAAAGAGAAGTGGGCTTTGAAAATCCAGCCATCGTTGCTAATGGCTTAGCCCTTGCTTTTCTCTGGTGATGCTTGTTGGGAGAAAACCTCCAAAGACAGAAATGGTTTTCTGTAGGCATTAGTACAGAAGAAAAGATTAAGTTAGTGAATGTTGAGAGAAGGTAAAAACCTAGACTCTTCTCTTTCTGCTGGTGAGCACGCAGATTCTATGGGACTTGGGACTTGCTTTTTATGGCCTAAGTATATTTCCTCACCTGTGAAATTTGAGTGATGTTATTTAATTTGTGTGATTATGAGAGTTAGCTGCCTTGTATACAAAGCACCTAAGAGGTGCTCAGTAAGCATTTGCTGTCACAATAGCATAGGTTATTTACAAGTATCAACCCTGAATACTGAAGAGGGCGGTTTGTTTCTGATGCATGCTCCATACGTATATGCATATGATAATACGAGTATGATTGAAAGTGATAGGGACCCAGTTACATTGTTTTAGTGGGGTATGAAGCTTTGATGGGATCAGTGTCGTTCTAGTGACATAGGGAATAGCTAAATTGCCTTAAGATGGAGAACTTAAAGATTATTTGTATAGAACGTGTGTTTTTACAACTTAGAATTCATATTGCCATGTAACCATTAAAACCTTTACATTACATAGCCAGTATGTTTAGAAAACTTGATGTTGATCTGTTTTCAGGGAATAAGCTTATCTCTTTTGTGAGTGAAGAAAATTTTGATTTTTTTCTGTACTCTTAATAGGTTAAAACAAGTCAAAATGTTCATTTGGCATCACTTTTTTTTTTTTTTTTAAATAGAGGGAATAATAGAAGGGGGGAACTCATAGTGTTTTACTATGTAAATGAACATTTTTGTATTTCAACAAAGTTGTATGATGTAGTTACCAGCTCTTTGGGCAGTATTTTGCAAGACACTTAGAGTACCTACCTACTGCTAGAAAAACACCGATGTGACCTTTATGAACACAGGGTTAGTATAGATCTGCCGGGTATTGGTAAGTGCAACATGCCAGGACTAGGAGTAAGCTCTCCTGCTGATGGCTGGAAGGACAGATTCCCTGGGTCTCAGTCTCCCTGTCTGCAAAACGAAGAGGCTGGACCCGACGCCCAAGACTCCTTCCCGTTCAGATTAGTTTCCGTGAGCCTGTGTCTTGTTTATATTCGGGAGTGTTGAAGATCCCAGATCAAGTGCTGAATACGCCCCCTTCCCTGAAGCTGCCGTGTGCTCGCTGTGTGTTCGCTAAGCCTTCGGTTAAGGTGTCTGAGCACCCTGTTTTTAAAACCCTTGCTGATCTTTTTTCTTACCGCGCAGGCACTTTCTCGTGCACCTTTTCCAGCAGCGTAGAAAGCCTTTCTGTGGCCGTAGGTGGCGCTGTTGCACCTTTGAAAAGTCTCAGTCTCACTTTTCCTGTTTGTCAAAGAAGATTTATTTAACCAACAGTCCTTTAATTTGATTTTTTTTTTTTTTTTGTTTCGTGTTTCAGAATGGTACAGCGTCCATTCTGTCTAGGCGTTCCACTTATATCTTATTTTTATTCTGTCATCTCGGCGTGAAAATTTCAGACGTGCTGTGTGAACAGTGGTGAAATTGGACTTTCTTCCAGTGTTAGAAGCCAGGCAGCCGTGATTTCATAACAGGGGTAGATGCAGCGTCTGGAGCACCTTCAAGCTGAAGAACCGCGAAGTCTCCGAGGGTTAATCAGCGGAAGGTGATTTGGTTTCGGGGACCGAGCCTCGTGTTTCGTCTTGGGCGTGAGTGTGCAGGCCGCCACTTGGTCGTGCGAACTGGCGTCAGTTCTCTGAGATTTTTCCTCATCTGGATGAGGGTGCTAATGTCTTCTTTGGAGAATTATGAGGATTAGGGAGAAATTATGTCAAGCGTTTAGCACAGTGGTTATCTCGTAAAAGAGCTCGTGAACTTTAGCTGTTATGTTGCACAAAGCCGTTATTTTATACTCTTTGGCGATTACTAAAATTGGAAGTGACAGTTCCACGAAGAAAGATGCAGTTAAGAAGTGAGTGAACGGTTTGAGGAGGGTCGGTAGCTCCTGTGGCCGTAATTTAGCGGCAGCGTCAGAGATGGGGCGTTCTGTGGTCAACCCACCTGAAGTCACGGAACTGTTCGTTAATTAAGCGTATGTTGGGGCTTAAGGGGTCCAATAATTGCACTCCTGTGTTCTCCACCAGCCACTGGGAGATGAGATGGGAGTGGGCAGGAGGAGACAGATGTCACCTTTATTACTGATAAAGCCACATTCTCCACGAAATTTAGGGGTGCAGGAAAATGGGCGTGTTCCTCCTGTATCTGGAACTGGTCAGACCGGCCCAGGGGGCTCTGGGCCTGAGAGGACCTGCCCAAGTCTTCAGGACACTGGGGAAGCTGGGCACCCCAGGGAAGAAGAGGGGTTCACATGCCCAGCTCGCCCCCCAAACTTTCCCGAAGCCACGCCACGCGTGTGAGGAGGACGAGCCGGGCCACACGGTCAGGAGCATTATGGGGAGAGCCCTCCTCGTGGGGACCGGAGCAGTGGGAGGAATGGCCTCTTCCTCCCACTTTCCCCAGGTCACAGGGTAGAGCAGAACGGTACTCCCCAAGAGCTTGTAAATGGGACAATGAGGAACTATGGAAGATGATTAGAAGGGAGATTTGTGAAGTCACCTTAATAGTTACCGTTCGTTGAATACTTCACATGTGCTATCCGTATTTCTCAGAGCGTGCCTGATGTAATCCCTGAATCCTCACAGCATCTGGCAGGGTAGGCTTGATGATTGCCCCCATTTTACGGATGTGGACACTGAGGCACAGAGAGGGTAGGCAACCCGACCAAGCTCACGGAGCTGGCGTCAGAGCAGGCACCTGGCAGTGTGGCTGGGCTCCCGGAGACTGGTTTCAGGTGTTTCTGGGACGTCAGCCCGTCTGCAGGTCTGCATGTGTGTCTGTCCATCAGTCAGCGCTCTGCCAGCCTAGAAAGACTGGCAGAGGGAGAGTTACGCAAGTGTTGACCGTGGTGTCCGTGGGAGTCACCGTGGCCAGCCTCGATTGTTCGTCCAGGCGGCAAGTCCGTCCCCCTAACAGATATTTGGTCTCAGTGAATCTAAGAAAACCCGTCCTGCTCTGCTTCTGCCTGTGATCTGGCCGTTGAGGGGCAGTGTGCTCTTGCCCTGTGATATTTGCACTGTGATATTTGGTCTGATCGGTAACTTTTTTGTCTTCTGTTACACTAACAAGTTCAACCTCCACTCTTCTTATGTTAGTCTCTTAGGAGTTCGGTTAATGTGAAATCAGTCCATTGGAGCCTCATGATGCTGATAATCAAATCTCAGAGCCCATCAGGGTACTTGTAGCCGTGGAGACCGGGCTGCAGGACACCCTTTCGCTCACTGTGCGATATCCTCAGACAGCACCCACTATTCCTGTGTCCCCCCACCCTTCCGAACAGGCCAGATAACAGACAGCAAAGTACTTGGGCTGCTCCTCCCAGTGAGAACACTAGTAAGTGGCTGGAGGTGAGCTAATAAAAGGAAAGGCTCCCAGGAAGTCCAATTAGATGTTAAAGTCCATTTGGGAAAGAACTGTCTACTTTTTTTGTGGCTGAGCTTTTTCTTTGCTGTTTGAAGAAACTATCTGGGCCATGTGGCTTACAGACTCACACGGGATGAGATGAAGGGAATTTAAAAGGCAGACGAGGGTTGTTTTAGGCGGTCCCTCCAGGCCAGTGAGAAGTGATAGTCCTCGGCCTGTGTGAGACGTGAGACAAAGACTCTTACACACGGACGAAGGTGACTTTAAAAGCCCTGCAGTCGCAGTGCACTTAGTATGGGGCCCGGTTCATCACTACATGTGCCGAGAGGTCAAGTAATTGATGGTTGTGATAATGACTGTGCTGAGGCAGGAAAAAGTTTCAGTCTCATTCCCTATTTAACAGACATGGCACAATGTAATATACTCGAACAGGTTTTCCAATGAAGGAGAAGTTCGTAGGGTCATCTGGAAGCCCCCAGTTCCCCAAAGTGTCCCCGTAGGGGAGGTCTGTGTGTTCTTCACAGGGCACGTGTCTTGGGGGTGGGACGGTGGGCATCCCTGGCTCCTCGGAGCTACGGTTTCATCATCAGCGGTGTGGGGCTAATCGTCCCTGTCCACTCTGTGGGGATGCTGTGAGAATCACACGGCCACACACAATGTTGTCAAGCACGTGCTTGGTGTATAGCTGGTATGCAGTAGAAGCACCTGTTTTTTTTTTTTTATGTTTGTTTTTATTTTTTAAATTTTATTATAGTCATGGCTTTCAAATCGCAGTGATTTTTTTTGTCTTCATTTAACAGTAGAGATTGCAGTACACAAAATAGCTCTTAAATAGGATTGTGGGGCGTAGTCTCTGTATAAACAATTGAATGAATATGCTGTTTCAATAAGACTAGCTTTTACTGGGACACACCTTTTTGAACTTGTCAACATATTTGCAAATGATTGTAGCTAATGATAAGCACAACTCTTAGATCAGTGTTTCTTCAGGTGACAGGGAATTCTGTCCTCCAGAGAAGGCTAGTTGGATCTCATTAGTATCTGGGTAGTTTAGCAGATGATCAAGGCTTTCAAAAGCTTCTTGATAATAGTGAAGTTAACTGTTTTGTATTGCACCTTCTGGAAGTTGGAAATCCGTAGCTGGTGAAGCGTGCAGCGATTCAGTGAACGAGTGTGAGATTTCAGGAGGGTAGAGCTAAGTTCCATATAACCTTCCAATAACTTTCCCCTCCATTCCAAGCTGTGGGCATATATTTGCACACAAAAAAATTACTGTTCCTTTGTCGTTTGGCTTATTTGTGGGAATAAGAAATTCTCCTTGGTTAAGGCGAGCAGGGGAGTATGCACTTGGAAGGTGGGAGGGCAGGAGGCAAGAGGCACTTTACAGTTTGTGCAGGGTGTGGGTGATGGCAGCTTTTTTTTTTTCCTTCCAAAGCAAAAAGGCACCAAACTTGTGACATACTGTTATTCAGAATTGCTCTTCTGATCAGAGAGACGTGCCTCAGAGTTTTCAAGGCAATGTGAAGCATGAAATGTGATTAGTAGTTGTCTTTAAAAATAGTTTTGTTTTCCAAATAAAAGACCATACTCTGTTCTTTCTTCCAGGGGCACAAGAAGTTCTCATTGATCCAGGTACATGATCTATGTGCTTAGTTTCTTTTGGTTCTTTAAGTGCTTGTTTCATGGTGGTGTGAGTGAATGGTTAAAATTTCTGGATTATGATCTTTGGAACATTCTGATTTAAGTAACTTTAAATCAGAACTGTTAAATACTTGATTATTGTGTGGTCTTTGTTTGATGGGGCACCCTGCTGATTTATGTTGTCTGTTGAAGAGGTATATTCTTTGTCTCGCATGGTTACGTGAATGATTTGCAATGATTTAAAATTCTTTGAATGCATCGAGCATGCTTATCCAGTTAATTGTGAATTTATTCATAGTAATGACTTTACTTTGATTTTGTGGTTTATGCTCTCTCAACATGAATTTAAATTCTTTACTGCATTCTGTATATGTGTTCTTAACAGAGAAAGAAATTTTGTGTTTTACAGAGGTGGGTTTTTCTTTCTTAACTTCTGTAATTAATGCAGCTAAATCTCTTTTATTGTAGTGCCCAATTATTTCATAATGAGCTCTATTATTTTCTGGGTTAATTAGAATCAATGACAAAAGATAAATAAAAAATCAAAAAATTTCTTCCTTTGAGGAGTAGAAATTGGACAGTCATGCTAATAAATGTTTTGTGACCAGTGCATTTATTTCAATCTCACAACGTGTCTCCGTTCTGAAATGAAATTGCTTCAGATTTGCAGATTTCTGTTTTCACATCTGTGTTGAATCCTTCCTCTAGAAGATGTTCCATGATAGTTTCTTTCTTCCTTTCTCTTTTTTTTCTTTCTTTCTCTTTTCTTTCTTTTCCTTCCTTCCTTCCTTCCTTCCTTCCTTCCTTCCTTCCTTCCTTCCTTCCTCTCTCTCTCTCTCTCTCTCTTTCTTTCTTTCTTTCATTTCCTTCTGTCCTCCCATCCTTCCATCCTTCTGTCTGTCCTTCTTTCCTTCTGTCCTTCCTTCCTTTCTTCCTTCTTCCCCTTAGGTTATTGAGATATAATTGACATACGATTGTGCTAATTTCCTGACAGGGTTTGTGGAAGGTGTAGAGAAAGGAAAACAAAGGACTTTGGTTTGTTTTCTGGAGACCTGGGTTGCGATGAGGAAATAATTTGGGGGTGGCTGAGGGACTGAATGACCCCCCCAGCCCCCCACTGAGAAGCTGAACAATTACATTGATGTCGGGCGTACTGATGTTTGATCAGTAGAAGTTGCTGAGCCCAACCTGGCTAGTTATGCCTGATGGAAGTACTGCATTTTAGTGTGTCAACCACGACTTGCAGGAGAAGTAGATACTTACACCAAGTAGAAGTAGCTTTGAGCTGTCAGAAAACCAGTCCTTTGTTGAGAGAAAAGAATACATCTTTTTTATTCCTGAAACTTTTCAAAATGAGGTTGAATGGAAATGAAATCGAGTTTAGAGTAATGGAGGTAGAAGGGGGCGGTCTACGGGTTTTGTCATATGGGGACATGTGGGAATCCTGTGGTCGAGGTTGCAGCTGGCAGGGAAGGACACAGAAACCAGCATGGGGTGTCCCAGAGCATCTTCTGTAGCAGTCCCAACTTGATCTTTGTTCCTAGGGGAGGGCAGGTAGAACATTGAGGTGCTGCTCTCTCCCTACCTCCCAGCTCCTGCCACTCTGCTTCTGGCCTCTGCTCACGGGGCCTTTGGTGCCAGGGCCAACTTCCTCACTAAGGTCTGATCTTTCAGGCCTTAGTCTTGAGGGGGTTCAGAGCAAGTCTCCGCAAACTGTGCCTGCTTGGCATGTGGCCTATTTGGAGTTGAAGGCAATTGGAACTTTGTGGGATCAAGAGAAACTTTAGTTCCTCTCTTAGCTACCTAGAAGAATCTCAGTTTGGTATCTTTTCCAGAATAAGAGTTATTACCAATGATAAATTTTATGTACATAACCCGTATGGAATGCAAACTGGTGTAGCCACACTGGAGAACAGTGTGGAGGTTCCTCAAAAAACTAAAAATAGAATTACCCTATGACCCAGCACTTGCACTATTAGGTATTTACCCAAAGGATACAAAAATACAGATTCGAAGGGGTACCTGCACCCCAGTGTTTGTAGCAGCACTATCGACCATAGCCAGACTATAGAGAGAGCCCAAATGTCCATTGACTGATGAATGGGTAAAGAAGAGATGTATGTTTACAGTGGAATATTACTCAGCCATCAAAACGTATGAAATCTTGCCATTTGCAATGACATGGATGGAGCTAGAGTGTATTATGCTAGGCAAAATAAGTCCATCAGAGAAAGACAAACACCATATTATTTCAGTCATATGTGGAATTTATTTTTTTATTTTTTATTTTTTTAAAAATATAATTTATTGTCAAATTGGTTTCCATACAACACCCAGTGCTCATCCCAACAAATGCCCTCCTCCATGCCCATCACCCACTTTCCTCTCTCCGCCTCCCCCCCCCCCCCATCAACCCTCAGTTTGTTCTCACCTTAAGAGTCTCTTATGGTTTGCCTCCCTCCCTCTCTGTAACTTTCTTTTTTCCCCCTTCCCCTCCCTTATGGTCTTCTGTTAAGTTCCTCAAGATCCACCATATGTGGAACTGAAGAAACAAAACAGATGAACATATGGGAAACGGGGAGAGGAGAAGAGAGGGAAACAAACCACAAGAGACTCTCAATGATAGAGAACAAACCGAAGGTTGATGGAGGCAGGAGGGTGGGCGATGGGCTAGATGGGTGATGGGGATCAAGGAGGGCCCTTGTGGTGATGGGCACTGGGTATTGCATGTAAGTGATGAATCACTGAATTCTACTCCAGAGGCCAATATTGCACTGTATGTTAACTAACTAAAAATTAAATTAGAAAAAAAAAGGAAAGAAAAATGACCCATCTGTATGGCAGGGCATATATCCAATTACCAAACATGTGCTTTTCTTCTTATTGCCCTGTGAATTGTGCTCTTTCCCTTTAAAGCCCAGGCCTTTCCCATTCCTTAGCTCAGGATGGCGTAGGTTCATCATTTTACCTTTCTGTCTCTGTAGCTCATGAACATGGGGTTCCTGAATGCACGAAATTAAATTTCGTTTTCTGTTAATTTGTGTCATATCAGGGGAATCTGGGTGGCTCAGTCAGTTGAGTGTCCAACTTCAGCTCGGGTCATAATCTCATGGTTTGTGAATTCGAGCCCCACATCAGGCTTGCTGCTGTCAGTATGGAGCCTGCTTTGGATTCTCTGTCCCCCCGCCCTCTCTCTGTCCCTCCCTTGCTCATGCTCTCTCGCTCAAAAATAAATAAACCTTTAAAAAATTTTTGTCTCGTGTCAATTTAATTCTTAGACCATCCAGAGGAACCTTTGAAGGGTAGAGGAAAATTTTTCCTCTGCAACAATTTCTTTCCTGCTACTTAAACCCTGGCAAATGTGTTGGTAGGGAATCACTTCATCACTCCTTGGAGCAATGTAGTATGATTCTTCTTTGTCTCTAAATCTGAACAGCGGATGTTCTCTCTGGGGTCACAGAATTGTTCAGCTCCCTAGAAAAGCCTTCCACATGAAGTCATGACAAAATTGGATCACTTCCATTTTATTTTTGAAATTGAATTGGATATACCATTCAAAGCAAACTTTCAGATTTTTTTTTTTATACCTGCTTTTCCTACAACTATCTTGAGGGCCAGAAGGAAGAGTTTGACAGTGTTTGGGTGCTTGGTCTGGTATTTGTTTTAAGAACCAAGCTTCTCCTCAAGTGGTGCTGGGAGAACTGGACAGTGACATGCAGAAGAATGAACCTGGACCACTTTCTTACACAAGACACAAAAATAAACTCAAAATGGATGAAAGACCTAAATGTGAGACAGGAAGCCATCAAAATTCTAGAAGAGAAAACAGGCAGCAACCTCTTTGACCTTAGCCGCAGCAACTTCTTAGTCAACACGTCTCCAGAGTCAAGGGAAACAAAAGCAAAAATGAACTATTGGGACCTCACCAAATAAAAAGCTTCTGCACAGCAAAGGAAACAATCAGCAAAACTAAAAGGCAACCAACAGAATGGGAGAAGATATTTGCAAGTGACATATCAGATAAAGGGTTAGTATCCAAAATCTATAAAGAACTTATCAAACTCAACACCCAAAAAACAAATAATCCAGTGAAGAAATGGGCAAAAGACATGAATAGACACTTCTCCAAAGAAGACATCCAGATGGCCAACCGACACATGAAAAAATGCTTAACATCACTCATCATCAGGGAAGTACAAATCAAAACCACAATGAGATATCACCTTCCACCTGTCAGAATGGCTAACATTAACAACTCAGGCAACAACAGATGGTGGCGACGATGCGGAGAAAGGGGATCTCTTTTGCATTGTTGGTGGGAATGCAAGCTGGTGCAGCCACTCTGGAAAACAGTCTGGAGGTTCCTCGAAAAACTAAGAATAGAACTACCCTATGACCCAGCAATTGCACTACTAGGTATTTATCCACAGAATACAAAAATGCTGATTCGAAGGCATATGCACCCCAGTGTTTATAGCAGCACTATCGACAATAGCCAAAGTATGGAAAGAGCCCAAATGTCCATCGACTGACAACTGGATAAAGCAGATGTGGTATATATACCACAGAGTACTGCTCGGCCATCAAAAAGAATGAAATCTTGCCATTTGCAACAGTGTGGATGGAACTAGAGTGTATTATGCTAAGCAAAATGAGTCAGAGAAAGACAAATATCATATGATTTCACTGAAATGTGGAATTTATGAAACAAAACATCAACATGGGGGAGGGAAGCAAAAATAAGATAACAGAGAGGGGGACAAACTATAAGAGACTTTTAAATGCAGGGAACAAACTGAGGCTTGCTGGAGGGGGGTGTGGAGATAGGCTGAGTGCATGATGGGCATTAAGGAGGGCACTTGTTGGGATGAGCACTGGGCATCAAATGTAAGTGATGAATCACTAAATTCTGTTCTTGAAATCATTATTACACTGTATGTTAACTAACTTGGACTAAAAAAAAATTAAAAAAAAAAAAGAAAAAGAACCAAGTTTCTTCTTTAGTCATTTCTAGCAGCTAGGCTTTTGAGCCCTTGATCTGCATTTGAAACAGAATGCTTCCTGGTGTCAAACTGTTTTTTTTTTTGTCACTTCTGAACATGTCATGTCCATTCAGCAACTGTTTCAACTGTTGGCCAATTTCAGCTAATTCAAATTTGCTTTCCTGTTTTCACATTGAAGGGATTTTCTCCTGCCTATAATAAAAATAAGCAAGAGGCGCCCGAGTGGCTCAGTTGGTCATAATCTCATGGCTCGTGAGTTCGAGCCCCACGCTGGGCTCTGCGCTGACAGGTTGGAGCCTGCTTGGGATTCTCTCTCTCCCCCCCCCCCCTCTCCCTCCCTCCCTCTCTCCCTCTCCCCTTTCTCTGCCCCTTCCCCACTGGCATTGTCTCTGTCTCTCTCTCTCAAAATAAACTTAAAAATAAATAAGAAATTTGTGCTTACAGTGAAGGCACCGTTCTAAGGTGCTGTTTTTTTTTCTTAAACAGCTTTAATACAATTTACCCTTTTAAAATATACAATTCCGTGGTTTTTACTGTATTCCCGGAGCTGTGCACACATCACCACATCAATCTTAGGACATTTTACTGCCCTAGCTAGAAGTCCTGTGCTCCTTAGAAGTCACTCTTCACTGCCTCGTCCTCCACACCCCCAATCCCAGACGCTCACTCACCTGCCTCTATGTATTTGTCTCTTCTGGACATTTTAGGAAAATGGAATCAGACAACATGTGGTCTTTCGTGACTGACTGCTTTCACTTAATGTAATGTCTTCAAGGTTCATCCATGTTGTAGCATGAATCAGTACTTTTTTCATTGCTAATAATATTATTCTGTGTGAATATACCACTTTTTGTTGACCCATTCATCAGTTGATGGACATTTGGGTTGTTTCTCCTTTTTGCCTGTTGTCAGTAATGGTGCTGTGGACGTTCACGTACAAGTTTTTGTGGGTGAATGTTTTCAGTTCTCTTATCTGTAAGCCTAGGAAATGGAGTTGCTGGATCATGTGGTGACTCAGTATTTAACTTTTTGAAGAACTGCGAGATCGTTTTCCAAAGTGGTTGTACCATTTTGTATTCTCATCGGCAGCATAGGAGAGTTCCGATTTCACTACGTCCTCACCAGTGCTTGTTACTATCCTGATTATTGTCATTCCAGTGAGCAAGAAGTGGTATCTCATTGTCCTGGAGATTTGCATTTCCCGTATAGCTAACTATGCTCAGCATCTTTTCATCGTGCTTCTTGGCCATTTGTATATTTTCTTCGGAAAAATATCTGTCCAGATCCTTTATCAAACATTTTTTACTTGAGTTCCTTGTCTTTCTCTTATTGAGTTGTAACAGATCTTTTTATATTCTGAATACAGCTTCCTTATCAGATACATGATTTAAAAATTTTTTCTCCTCTTCTGTGTGTTGTTGTTTTCACTTTCTTGATGGTGCCCTTTGAAGCAGAGACATTATAAATTTTGATGAAGTCCAGTGTGTCTGTGTTTTCTCTGTTGCTTGTGCTTTTCGGTCATATCTAAGATATAAGGTGCCGTATATAAACTTTACATATAAAGCAACCTAATCCTTACAAAGATTTTAGGAGATAGTTACTGTTGTGATGCCTCGCTTATAGATGAGGAAATCGAGATGCAGAAAAGTGCATTGACCTGCTCAAGGTCACAGCTAGTAAGTGGTGATGTGGCAGCTCAAACCCATGAGTTTGTCTCCAGTATCTGGCCTCTTAACCACCATACTCTGTTCCTTTCATTTATTAAATCATTTATTAAAAACTCTTTGCCTATTTGATTTCTTACTGTTTTTTTTTTTTCTCATTGGGACCTCATCTCTTCATTCACCTTGCAGAGTTCAGTGTAGGTTTATTTAGGTTTAATGCAGGTGGAAGCATTGCTATGAATGAATCTCTGCATTACTCAGCCTCCAGTGATGATTGTTGCTAATTGACCTAAGAAAGTTGTGCTTCAGGCTTTTCTAGTCATGACACTAAAAGGAGAGTCATGACTACAGAGCATTCAGAGAAAACATTGGGTTGATTTCATTTTGCTAACCAATGAAACAAACCCCCGGTGTTGAAATAGATTATAAGTCTCCCAGAATAGGGTCACTCTCTTCCTTATATTCATTTTGTTTGCTTATAGTGTTTAGACAGTGCCTTTTGTCCAGCAGATTAGTTAGAACACTGTGACCATGATCACCGTCCATAGTAACAGAATTAAAAAAAAAATTTTTTTTTAACGTTTATTTATTATTGAGAGACAGAGAGAGGCAGAGCATGAGCCTGGGAGGGGCCGAGAGAGGGGGAGA
Organism: Acinonyx jubatus; assembly: GCF_027475565.1. Lineage (NCBI taxonomy): Eukaryota > Metazoa > Chordata > Mammalia > Carnivora > Felidae > Acinonyx > Acinonyx jubatus. Next base: position 3,415,027 of record NC_069394.1, read on the forward strand.
CACAGAATGCGAAGCAGGCTCCAGGCTCCCAGCTGTCAGCACAGAGCCTGACGCGGGGCTCGAACCCACAAACCGCGAGATCATGATCTGAGCCGAAGCTGGACGCTCAGCCGACTGAGCCACCCAGGCACCCCCGTAGTACCAGAATTTTGACAACAGTATCTGTTGTTTGTTTCACAAGGGAAAAGATAACGTAGAAATACTTCTCAGATCTATTTGAAAAGCCTGGAACTTTGAGAAGAATTCCACGAACCATACAAAGCTGTTTTCACTAATTTTAGATCTATCTAAGACATTTTATGGTTACATAGCAGAGTAAATTTCATGAACTAGACTTGACAAGGGAAGTGTAATATTGATTATTTGTTTTAATTAAAATATTCTGCCTTGGTTAAACTAATTAGTGCCGTGAGTAAACAAATATAAGCTTGCATTTGTATGTGGTGTGAGGATAGACTTCCCCTCTATTTCAATCTGCTTTTCAGAGCATTTTTGTAGCTTTTCAACAATGTTCTAACTTTAGAATTCTATTTTAAAAAATCATCACTTTGTCTAGTGCAGTTTGTACTGGGTTTAACCTGTCTTATGCTCAGAATTCTACCGTCTCCTGGATAAAGATTTTCCTCTCATTATACTGAGTTAGTGTCAGAGTTACAGGAATTGTGATTTCTAGGCCTTCCTCTCCATGTACCTGAAGTTGGTGTGTCAAATATGATTTTCCTTCATTTCTTGAATTTTTATTATTCAATTATAATTTTTGAAAATGGGTATTTCAATGTTTTATAGATTTCTGTAGAAACTGCATGTGTTTGCGCTTTTATTTTTTTTTATTTTATTAAAAAAAATTTTTTTTAATGTTTTTATTTATTTTTGCGACAGAGAGAGACAGAGCATGAGCAGGGGAGGGACAGAGAGAGAGGGAGACACAGAATCGGAAGCAGGCTCCAGGCTCTGAGCTGTCAGCACAGAGCCCGATGCGGGGCTTGAACCCACAGACTGTGAGATCATGACCTGAGCCGAAGTCAGATGCTTAACCGACTGAGCCACCCAGGCGCCCCTGTTTGCGCTTTTAAATTTTCCATTTATAAACAACTTAAATGTACTCATTTGTTGTTTTTTCACTAGCTATTTGTTTACTTCTTTATAATTTTTTTCAAGTTTATTTTGAGAGAGAGAGAGAGAGAGAGAGAGAGCGAGAGAGAGAGCGCACACGCGTACCTGCGTGGTAGAGGGGCAGAGAGAGAGGGTGACAGAGGATCCAAAGTGGGCTCTGTGCTGACAGCAGAAAGCCTGATGCCCGGCTTGAACTCATGAACCACGAGATCATGGCCTGAGAGGAAGTGGGATCCTTAACCACTCAGGTGCCCCTACTGCTTTATAATTAATTAATGCAATTTTAGGTGTGCATGCTTTTAAAAGTACCTTATATTTCCTTGTTGTAAAAGTCATGTTCATTGTAGAGAATTTAGAAAATAAAGATAAACAAAATAAATTTAAAAATTAGTGGTAATTTTCTCTCCTAGGGATAAGTTGTAATTGGTTTTGAAACTGGGGAATGTAAGTCCTCCAACTGTGTTCATATTTTTCAAATTTGTCTTGGCTGTTATGGGTCCCTTGAATTTCCCCATGAATTTTAGGATTCAGCTAGTCAATTTCTACAAAGAATCCAGCTGGGATTTAAAAAAAAAATTTTTTTTTAAATTTTTATTTTATTTAAAAAAAATTTTTTTTTTTAACATTTATTTATTTTTGAGACAGAGAGAGACAGAGCATGAACGGGGGGAGGGCCAGAGAGAGAGGGAGACACAGAATCTGAAGCAGGCTCCAGGCTCTGAGCTGTCAGCACAGAGCCTGATGCGGGGCTCGAACTCACGGACCGTGAGATTGTGACCTGAGTGAAGTCGGACGCTCAACCGACTGAGCCACCCAGGTGCCCCTAAATTTTTATTTTAGAAAGAGGGAGAGAGAATGCAGGGGAGGAACAGAGGGAGAGAGACAACCTCAAGCAGGCTCCACACTCAGTGCGGAGCCTGACATGGGGCTTGATCCCATGACCCTGGGATCATGACCTGAGCCGAAATCAACAGTTGGATGCTCAACCAACTAAACCACGCCAAGTGCCCCTTGTATTTTCCAAATTTGTCTTGGCTGTTATGGGTCTCTTGAATTTCCCTATGAATTTTAGGATTCAGATAGTTAATTTCTGCAAAGAATCCAGCTGGCATATTGGTAGAAATTACATTGAATTTCTGGATCAATTTGGGGAGCATTGCCGTCTTAAGAATATTAAGTCTTGGGGTGCCTGGGTGGCTCAGTTTGTTGAGTGTCTGACTTTGGCTCAGGTCATGATCTTACGGTTTGTGAGTTTGAGCCCTGTATGGGGCTTGCTTTAGATCCCCTGTCCCTCTTTCTCTCTGCCCCTCGCCCAGGCATGCTCTCTCCCTCAAAAATGAATAAACAATAAAAACATAGTTAAGAGAAAGAATATTATCTTGTGATCCGTGAACAAGGGTTGTCTTTCCATTTATTTAGGTCTTCTTTAATTCTTGTCAACAGTATTTTGAGTTTCCAGAGTATCATTTTATTCTTTTTTGTGGTTAAATTTATTCCTAAATATTTTATTCTCTCTGAAATGATTGTGAGTAGAAGGGTTTTCTAAATTGCATTTTCAGATTGTTTATTGCAAGTGTGTAGAATGTGTGGAAATAACAATTAACTTTTATGTATTGCTCTTAAATTCTGCAGCCTTGCTGAACTCATTTATTAGATGTAATAGTTTTTTTTAGTGGATTTTTAAGGATGTTCTATATGCAAGATCATGTCACCTGAAAATAGGATTTTTTCCTTTTCAATTTGATGCCTTTTATTTAATTTTCTAGTCTAATTGTCATGGCTGTAACTTCTAGTACCTTGTTGAGTAAAAGTGGTGAGAGAGGACATCCTTAGCTTATTCCTGATCTTAGAGTGGAAGCATTTAGTTTTCTACATTAAGTATAATATTAGCTATAGATTTTTCACAGATGTTCTTTATTTATTCCCTTCTATTCCCTGTTTGTTGAGTGTTTTTATCACGAAAGAATGTTGAATTTTGTCAAATGCTTTTTCTGCATCTTTTGAGGTGATCATGGTTTTGTCCTTCATTCTGCTGATAGCGTGTATTAATTGATTTTTGTGTGTTAAACAAGTCTTGAGATAAACACCACATGGTCTTATTGTAGAATCATCTTAATGTTGCTGGATTCAGTTTGCTATTATTTTCTTGATGAGTTTTGCATCTGTATTCATGAGATATTAGCCTGTAGTTTTGACGTCTTTCTGATTTTGGTGTCAGGCCCATAGAATGTCTCATGTTCTTTCCTGTTATATTTTTTGTGAAGAATTAGTGTTAGTTCTTTAAACATTTGGTGGAATTCACTAGTGAAGCCATTGGTGTCTGGGCTTTTTTTTTTTCTTTGAGAAACTTTGCTGGTTTAATCTCTTTATTTGTTATGGGTCTATTTAGTTTTTCTGTTTGTTCTTCAGTTTGTTTTGGTATGTTGCACCTTTCTAGGAGTTTTCTCATTTCATCTAGGGTATATATTTATTGGCATGCAGTGATTCATAATATCCCCTTATAATCCTTTTTATTTTTTATTTATTTAAAAAATTTTAGGTTTGTTTATTTATTTTGAGAGAGAGAGAGTGAGCAGGAGAGGGGCAGACAGAGAGAGAGAGAGAGAGAAAATCTTAAGCAGACTCTACACCATTAGCATGAAGCCTGATATGGGATTTGAACTCTTGAACCATGAGATTATGACCTGAACTGAAACCAAGAGTCTGATTTTTAACTGACTGAGCCACCCAGGTGCCCCATAATAATCCTTTTTAAAAATTAATTAATTTAATAATATTTAATTAATTAATTTTAAACTTTCTTTTATTTATTTTTCTTTTTTAATTTATTTTTTAATGTTTATTTCTCAGAGAGAGAGAGGGAGGGAGGGAGGGAGAGAGACAGAGCATGAGCGGGGGAGGGGCAGAGAGAGAGACACAGAATGTGAAGCAGGCTCCAGGCTCTGAGCCTTCAGCACAGAGCCCAACGAAGGGCTCAAACTCACAAACTGTGAGATCATGACCTGAGCTGAGGTTGGCGCTCAACCGACTGAGCCACCCAGGCGCCCCTCCTTTTTATTTTTTAATGTTGGTAGTAGTGTCCATTCTTTTAGCCCTGATTTTATTTTAATTTGTAATCTTTTAAAATTTTGTTATTTATTTATTTGTTTACCTACTTACTTTATGTAAGTAATCGTTACATCCAATGTGGGGCTTGAACTCACAACCCTGAGATAAAGAATCCCATGCTCTTCTGACTGAGCCAGCCAGACATCCCCTTTCATCCCTGATTTTAGTAATTTGACTCTTCTGTCCTTTTTTGGGGGGCATTTTGTCAATTTTATTGATTTTTTTAAGGAACCAACTTTTAGTTTTGTAGATTTTTCTCTATTTTTAAAATGATCTATTTCAATTATTTCTATTTTATAAAGACAAAAATCTTTATTATTTTCTTCTTTTGCCTTGATTTTAGTTTGTTGTTATTCTACTTTCTTAGGTTGTTGCTTGAGGTCTTCTTTCTTTCTTTCTTTCTTTTTTTTTTTTTGAGTAGGTATTTATAGCTATAAATTTCCCTCTAAGCACTGCTTTTGCTGCATCCTGCTTTTGGTATATTGTGCTCTTCTTTTCATTCAGCTCAAAGTATTATCTAATCTCCCTTGTGATTTCTTCTTTGACACATTGGTTATTTAGGTGTGTGCCATTTAATTTGCAAATATTTGTGAATTTCCTAAATTTCCTTCCATTTTTGATCTCTGATATAAGTCTGTTGTAGTCAGAGATCGTACTTTGTGTGATTTCAGTTCATTTCAATTTGTTGAGATATGTTTTATGATCTAGCATGTTGCCTCTCCTGGAGAATGTTCTGTGTACGCTTGAGGAGAATGTGTATTCCCCTCCCGTGCTCCCGTCGGGTGGGGCGCTCCATAGGTCTGCTGGTTCTACTTGCTAGTGACTTTTTCCGGTCTCATCTTATCTCTGCTCTGGGATTTTTACCATGCTTCCTCCAACTTCCTTCCGCTTGCTTAAGAATCACAACTCCTTCAGTATTTCTTCCTGAGTCAGTTTCTAACTCTCTTGATATATCACCGTTCTTATTCTGGGATTTCTACTTTTTCAGGGAAAAGAAATTAGATCCTCATGCTAGACTTGGTTCATTATGAAGGGTCTGGCAGTCGTCACAGTGTCACTTTTATCATGGGGCCCCTGCGGTGATGTTTTCATTGCAGTGCATCCCTTCCCAGCGCCAGCCAGGTGGCTGGCTTGTTGGAGGAACGTGGTGGATGTTATGAGTGGAAGAATCACTGTTCTGCTTGTGGCCTATGATCTTGGTCTGCGATGTGTCTTCTCCAACTTCATTTATATTCCTAAGTGTGTATGTTGTAGTGCTCTTGTGTTTACAAAAACACATCCTGTTTTTTTGTATTTTAAATTAAAGATGTTTTTAGGTTTTATTTATGTAGCTACGTATATGTGTGTGTGCATGTATGTATGTGTGTGTGGGTATGTATTTATTTAAAATTAAAAAAAAATTTTTTTTAATTTATTTTTGAGACAGAGACAGAGCATGAATGGGGGAGGGGCAGAGAGAGAGGGAGACACAGATTCGGAAGCAGGCTCCAGGCTCTGAGCTGTCGGCACAGAGCCCGACGCGGGGCTTGAACTCAAGGACCGCGAGATCGTGACCTGAGCTGAAGTCGGATGCTTAACTGACTGAGCCACCCAGGTGCCCCTAAAAAAACTTTTTTTTTAAATGTTTATTTATTTTTGACAGAGAGAGAGAGAGAGAGACAGAGCATGAGCAGGGGAGGGACAGAGAGAGAGGGAGACACAGAATCTGAAGCAGGCTCCAGGCTCTATGCTGTCAGCACAGAGCCTGACGTGGGGCTCGAACTCACAGACTGCGAGATCATGACCTGAGCCAAAGTCGGACACTCAACCGACTGAGCGACCCAGGCACCCCTAAAATTTCTTTTTAATGTTTATTATTTATTTTTGAGAGAGAGAGAGAGAGACAGAGCACGAGTGGGGGAGGGGAAAAGAGAGGGAGACACAGATTCTGAAGCAGGCTCCAGGCTCCCGGCATCAGCACAGAGCCCAATGTGGGGCTTGAGCCCACGAGCCCTGAGATCATGACCTGAGCCAAAGTCGGATACTTAACTGACTGAGCCACCCAGGCGCCCCCGTATGTATGTATTTATTTGTTTGAAAGTAGTCTTGGGGTGCCTGGGTGGCCAGGCCTCTATGCCCAGCATGGGGCTTGAACTCATGACCCTGAGAGCAAGAGTCCCCTCCCTGCTCTACTGACTGAGCCAACCAGGTGCCCCCCCACATCCTGTTTTTTTAAATTTTTTAAATTAAAAAAAATTTTTTTTAATGTTTATTTATTTTTGAGACACAGAGAGATAGAGCATGAACGGGGGAGGGGCAGAGAGAGAGGGAGACACAGAATCGGAAGCAGGCTCCAGGCTCTGAGCCATCAGCCCAGACGCGGGGCTCGAACTCACAAACCGTGAGATCGTGACCTGAGCTGAAGTCGGACGCTCATCCAACTGAGCCACCCAGGCGCCCCCCCCCCCCCACATCCTGTTTTTAATAGATTTGTTTTGTGATTGAATTTACCAGAATTATAATTATTTTAACTTCTGATTTTGAAATAACGTAAAACTTCCAAAAATTTCAAGTTTCAAGAACAGTGCGAAGAAATCTGACACTGTCTTCATCCAGATTTACCATTGTTACCACTTGTTTTATTATTTGAACTCTGCGTGCCTATATACGGCTTTTAGGGCCATTCAAGAGTAAGTTGCAGGCCTGTTGCCCCTACCCTGAGTAAGGTAGTGCGTTGCCTAACGACAAGATCATTCGCATACAAAAACATAGTGTGGTGATTAAAATCGGAAAATTGAAAACTGGGAGAATACTGTACTCAGTTTCCTGTACTAACCTGTTGTACTAACTGGTGCAGTTCAGCAGTTCTGTCTCTCGAGCCAGGATCCAGCTCAGGCTCACACATTGCATTTTGTTTTCCTGTCATTTAGTATCATTTAACTTGGTACAGTTTCTCAGCTTTTCTGTGTCCTTTGTGACACTGATATTTTGAAGAGCATAGACCATTTATTTTATAGAATGTTCCTTAGTTTGGGTTCCTGAAGTTGCCTCATGATTATGATGTTATGCATTTTGCTAGGGTGAAGGATGCAGAATAAGGGGTGTTTTGTCTTCATGGCATTGTATCAGGGAACCCGCGAGGTGGGTTTGTCCCATTATTGGCGATAACTTTGTGGAGTTGGCTAGGTTTCTCCAGGGTAAAGTTAACTATTTTCCTTTTTGTGATTGATGAGTGATTTGTGGAAAAACACTTTGAGACTATGTAAATACCCTATTTCTCATCAAAGTTCTATATAGCAGTTGGCATTTACTAAAGATTTTTACCTGAGTTGCTGATGGTTGCCAAGTGTTGATGGTCTAACTTCATCATTACTTATCCACTTATTAGCATTCTAATGCAAGTAAGAGCTCCTCTGTCCTCCTCTCCCTCCCTCCCTTCCTTCCTTCCTTCCTTCCTTCCTTCCTCCCATTTGTCGATTCATCCACCCCTCCCACCACCCCTCCCTCCCATCTTTCCATCCGTCTGTCCATCTGTCATTACTGAGGACTTGTGGATCTTTATTTTATTCAGTGAGTTCTAATCCATTGCTTTCATTCTTTATTATATGGTCCATTGGCTAGATTTGATCAATGGAAGCTCTTCAAGCTGGCCTTGGCATCCTTTATAAGTTCCCCATCATTTTTTGAGCACTTCTTTACTTTCTGGATGGAGATATTTATGTACATTTTATACTTTCCCTGACCCAGCTTTGAAATCAGACACTCCTCTCCAGTGTTCTAGTTCCTTTTGTTGGTGAATGGTATTTAGAAACCAAAACCTGGGCACTAAATAGGCTTATTGCTTCTACACCCTTTGAGAAGTTCATAGTGTCATCTAGAGTTCATACTCTGTGATCTCTAATTCCCACCCAAACAAACCCCAAGGAATCTTTCTAGTTTTTCCCTGTTTATATTCATATCTTCCTTCTCCAACAGTGGGAAATCTGGCTCCCACTATTTTCAGTGTGCACTCATTTTCTCAGTCCTACAGTATATAGAACGTCAGAATTACTAACCAGTATCACTACAAAAACAAACCTTTAAGTAAAATTTGAGAATTGTTTGTGCTCTCTTTGTCTTCATACTGAGGATAAATGTGCAAGGTACTGTGATCAGAAGCTGATTGGGTTTGTTCTTTAATCTCCCTGTCAATGTAATTGTGTTACTACTTTGAAATACTGTTGGGCTCATTTGTTTCTGCTTGTATGCCATATAGGGTTTCCCTATCTTTACTGATTGATTTTTTTTTTTTTTTACTACTGTATAAAACATGAACATGGTTCTAAAAGTCAAAACCTTACAAAAAGTTATATCCAGAGAAGGGTCACTGCCTTTCTTATCCCTCCCACCTGATTCCCATCTACCCCATAGGTAACTAATCTCATCTGTTCCTAGTTTTTCATTCTTGTAGGGGTTATTTGTGTTTTGTGTGTGTGTGTTGTTGTTAAAAAAAAAACAACCCAGATAGATGTTCTTATTTCTATTTCTTGTGCATATGACATATATTCTTTTATATTTGGCTTTTTTTGTTCTGTTTATCAACATATCTTGGAAATCGATTCCTATCAGGCTGTGGAGATCTTCCTCATCCATTTCCGCAGCTGTGACACACAGTGTGTGTGCGCGCGCGCGTGCACGCACCTGCGCCATATTCTCTTCACGTCTCCTCTGCATGGACATTTGGTTTCCAGCATTTTGTAATTACAGGTGCTGCTGCAGTGAGTAGCCTCATCCATATGTACTGCTGTGTTACTGGGCTTGTGTCTTCATCATAAATTCCTAGAAATGGAGTTCCTGGGTCAAAAGGTTAAACAATATAGACACACTTACTAGATTTTACCAAATTTCTCTCCACTGGGGTCGCACCACTTTGCACTCACAGGAGCCGTGCAGGAGGGTGCCTTTTCTCCACGAGTTTGTCAGCCGAGCTCCTTGTTGACTTTTACGCTTTGCCAGCTCGCTAAGAGTGAGAAGCGGTGCCTCCTACCACAGGTGATAGCCAGCATCTTTTTAAATGGTGAGGGCCGTCTTTGTGTTTTCCTTTTATGAATTGTCTGCTCGTATCTTTGGCTCATTTTTTTCTTTTGGGCTTTCAGCTTTTTGTCTCTCAATTTTATGACCTCTTTATATATTAGCGCTCTTAGCCCTTTGTGATATATATTGCAGCTATTTTCTCTCAGACCGTCATTTATGTTTTGGCTTCATTTGTGGTATTTTTGCTGCATTGCCACATAACCGAATTTATCAGTGTTTTAAAACTGCGCTTGGATTTGCATCATATTTAGAGAGCTTTCCCTCTGTCCAGGTTTTAGAGGAATTCACCTATGTTGTTGAACTTCTTTTATGGTTTTCTGTTTTATATCTGGATCCCAGATCATTTGGCATTTACTCTTGTGTTTGGTGTGAGGTCTGTTTTCATCTTTTTCCAAATGGCCATCCAGGGGTCCGTCCCAGTACTACTGATGAAAAGGGTCCGTGTCTGCCCCGGTCTTTGACGTGCTGGGGGAGCTCACTATGCGCTCGCCCAGGGTAACATCCAGACCTACTGGCGGCACTGTCTTCCTTGCTGTCCCTCCGCCGACGGGGCGGAGTATCCACGTTGCGGGGCTTTCCTTTATAGCAGGACAGCGGCTGTAGGTGTGACCCAGCACCGCTGCCGGCATCTCCACCGCGCCAGTTGGCCCCTGCCTTTTCTGAACACCGGTGTTTCTCTTCTCTCTCACGGTTTTGTCTTTCTGTCCCCTGCCTCCTTTGTCTCTGCTTTATGCCTTCTTATTTCTGCTTTGCTTTCCTTTGTGTCTGTAGCCTTTCCGGCTTTGTGCCTTGTACGCAGTCTTGCACGCAAGCGGACTCCGTAACTCTCTCCCTGTCTCTTGGATGAATGGATGATGGTTGGATGGACACCTGAGAACCCGTGTGATTATGTTGTTTTCCCAACTTCTCTGCCCACGTTTTCCTAACTGTGTTCTCTCTTTTCCTCCCCTCCAGCCTGGCTGTCAGCCTGGCTGTTTCGTTGATTTTTCCCGTTTGTAGACTCCAGGCTATAGCCTTGATGACTCCTGGTTCCACTGGTCCACATTAACGTTATGTGCGGGCTGTTGACACTTTGTAGATGTCAAGAAAGATTGCATCTATCGCATACTAGTATTTTCAGAGCTTCTTATTCTTTTATTGAACAAAATTAACTCGCTGTGACCCACTAAGCTGTCTTGTGAGCTCTGCCCTTGTTAGTTTCTGACATATTGTGCTGTTCTGGGCTGTGGTGTGGGCGTGTACCCCCCCCCCCCCCCCCCGTATTGGTGTTGAAGGTCATCATTGAATGAACCCTCATTTTCAGTGGTGCCATTTCTGTAAAAGATGGAGGGGCATTTCCTCCTTCTTCCTGGTTGGAGACGTCTTGATCATGTACTGTTCGGAAGAGAGGAGGTACCATATGAAGAGCAAAGGACCCGCTTCATTCTGGCCCCTCTTATCTTTCCCTCCCTTTCTTCAAGGGAGAAGAGTAGAATTTAAGGACGTAAAGATAAATTGTTAGAGCCTATTAAATAAATCAAGACTGCCTATTACTTATTAAATATTTTAGCCAGAAATAAGTGTATTATATATAGGAAAACATGCAAAGCACAATCGTACAGTGGTGGAAAATGTAGGCCCAAGTTCGGATCCTACCCTGGAGTCACTGGCTCTGTAATTTTGAACACTAGTAAGGATACTCGGCCTCTCCAGGACTTGTTTCATCACCCGCGGAAATGAGATACACTAGGAGTGCCTTCTTCCTAGAGTGGCTGGGGGTTGTGAGTGAGGACCTGCAAAGTCCTTGTTAGCACAGGTTCTGAGTCCTTCTCAGTGCAAAAGAACGTATCTCTGGCTGTGATGATGGTACAACCACTCTGTGTAAGTGCTCATTGCTCCAGAGGGGTGTCTTGTGGCTCGGAGGTGGAATTCTCAGTTCTGTAGCACTCAAGAATTGTGTCATTGGGCCTCAGTGATTGGAATCTGTTCTTTAAAAAATGTATATTTTAGGTTTTTTCGAGCATGCCCTTTTCTTTTATTATTTATAGTTCTACCCTCTCATCCCTTGCTGTGATTTTCACAAAATCCAGAGGAAACAAGATCCTAAGCCACCTGCCTCTTCCTGGTCCCCTGTGGTGGTTCTTTCTTCCCCAACGAGAGGAGGGTTTTGTGTAGGAAATTTTCTTTGTTTCCCTTTTCTTGGAGTCTTTCTGTCCGTTTGTCACCTGTCCATCTGTCTTTCTATCCACTTACGCTTCTGTCTTGTTCCCAAAAGCATTTGAGACAGCTTAGAGAAGAACAGAATGTCAAACAAGCAGGTGAGAAGATGGGGCCAAGGTCAGAAGCAAGGGTAGGAGACAAGCTGGCACGAGTGGGGCAGGCATTGAGAGGCACGCCTGTGTCCTATGGATTGTCTGGATGGGCAGCAGCCTGTGCCTGAGACCCCAGCAGGCGTGAAGGCCTGAAGAGTTTGTCCTGGTGATAAACTAGCGGCTTAGCAGGAGCCCAGCTGTTCCTGTTACCGAGGCTTGGGAGAGTCGCTTTTGTGTTCTGTGAAATCGAAAACTGCTTCATCCTTTTTTTTTTTTTTTTCCCTGTCCGAGTTCCATGTGTAGTTGGTTATGTTCTGTAAATGGAGATTTCTCCAGAACTCTCCCCCACATTGGTCTGGTGGCCGGGGAATTAGGTGGTTCTGCTAATTGATAGGCAGCCAGAAATAGACAATGACGACCACAGAAAGGATCCTAGCATTTATGAGTTCTGTTTCTTCAGGGCTGGACGGTTCAGAAAATGCTTTCATGTAGTTGGTGGTCATTTGAGAAGACAGTGTGGCCTCCTGCTGGCACTCAGAGTGTAGAGCTGTGAGATAGTGCTCGCCACTGGCGTGGTCCTCCAGATGCCTAAGCTGGTTATTGTGAACACGGTACTTTTCTATAATGCACTCCATGTTCTTTAACAGAAAATTTCAACAAGGAGGAAAACTTACTTTGAGTCACTTAACATTTCATATGGTGCTTCGATGGTAAGACTTCTAGGGGATATACAGGCTAGGAAGGGGATACATAAGCTAGGAAGGGGATATATGAGCCAGGAAGGGGGTATATGGGCCAGGAAAGGGGTAATGTGGGCCAGGAAGGGGGTATGTGACCGGGAAGGGGGTATGTGGGCCAGGAAGGAGGTATATGAGCTGGGAAGGGGGTATGTGAGCCAGGAAGGGGGTATGTGAGCCAGGAAGGGGTATATGAGCCAGGAAGGGGGTATATGAGCTGGGAAGGGGATATATGAGTCAGGAAGGAGGTATATGAGCCAGGAAGGGGGTATATGAGTTAGGAAGGTTTAAAAAACAGCATCATTATTTGAATTGCAGTAGGGAATATTTAAGTTTTACCTGGTTTGTGCCCCTCTTTCAAACAAGCAAGACAGAAAAAGCAAAAGATTATTTCTTTTCTTTCTTTTGTTTTGCAGGTGCCCTCACAACCAATGGCATAAATCCCGACACCAGTGCTGAAATTGGACGTGCTAAGAACTGTCTGAGTCCCGAGGACATAATTGACAAATATAAGGAGGCCATTTCCTATTACAGCAAGGTGATTTTACTGCTTCATAAATCCCTTACATAATTGTGTTGTTTTAATCCGGGGTTCCTGGTTTACACTGTGAAGTACTGCAGTACATCCCAATTCTTTGGGTCTGTAAGTATTCATGTATCATTCTCTAATGCATGATACTATATACTAAAACACTTCTTTATTTCTGATTCATAATAGTGTGAATTTAATATTTGGAAAAAGGGGAAAAAGGACGATCATAGCCCCACTACTCGGAGATAACCATTTTAACATTTTAATATCTATTTTCTGGTCTTTCTGTCAACATATATTGCCTATATTTTAAAAAACGGTGAGCACCCTGTACTTACTGTGTGGAGACCTGCATTTTCCATGTGGCGTGTCTCTGTAGTTAAACCTTCCACAGCCTGATTCTCAGTGATGTGGGCGGCATTCCATCTTTTGGATGCACCCTTCTTAACACTCTAGGTTTATTTATTTATTTACTTAAATGTTATTATCTATTTTTGAGAGACAGAGAGACATAGCATCAGCGGGGGAGGGGCGGGGAGAGAGGGAGACACAGAATCCGAAGCAGGCCCCAGGCTAGGCTGTCAGCACAGAGCCCGACGCGGGGCTCGACCCCACGAACCGGGAGACTGTGACCTGAGCCGAAGGCAGATGCTTAAGCGACTGAGCTACCCAGGTGACCCTTGGATTTAAAAAAAAAAAAAAAAATTTAAATTTCATATCTACTTTCTGAAATACTGAAAACAAGAAGTCAAGCTGTGTAGAAGAGCGGTAGCAAAAGCAGAAGATGAAGCCCGCCCACCTCTCCTATCCTTGTTTCTTAGAGTAACAGCCGTTAACAATTTGGTACATCTCTCTTGTGACCTTTATGCCTGTGAAATGCATATATGTGTGTATGTATATCTCTTATTTAGGAAGATGAGATTATGCCGCATGTGTTATTCTGCAACTTGCTTTATTCACTCACAGATTCATCCCAGATGTCCTCCCACTGCAAACCTGCTTGATTCTTTTAGATAGGGTGGAAAGTCTTCTATGTTTTTTTTTTTATGTTTATTTATTTTTGAGAGAGAGAGAGAGAGAGAGAGAGAGAGAGAGCGAGCATGTGAGAGGGGGAGGGGCAGAGAGAGAGGGAGACACAGAATCTGAAACAGGCTCCAGGCTCTGAGCTGTCAGCACAGAGCCCAATGCGGGGCTCGAACTCACCGACTGCGAGATCATGACCTGAGCCAAAGTCGGACGCTCAACCGACTGAGCCACCCAGGCACTCCAATTTTTAAAAAATTTTTTAAATGTTTGTTTATTTTTTGAGAGAGAGAGAGACAGAGTACGAGGATGGGAGGGGCCAAGAGAGAGGGAGACACAGAATCCTAAGTAGGCTCCAGGCTCTGAGCTGTCAGCACAGAGCCTGATGTGAGGCTCAAACTCACAAACCGTGAGATCATGACCTGAGCTGAGGTTGGACGCTTCGCTGACTGAGCCACCCAGGCGCCCCTTGGGTGGAAAGTCTTCTAAAGTGTGGATGTAGTCATTTGTCAACACTTTTGTAAGAGGCCATCAGGAAACCAACATGGGGAGTAGACAGCACCTAGAGCAAAGCGAAATGCCTGCTCCCACAGAGCTCACTGCTTGCTCTGATTTCCTAAATTCTTACCTTTTGATGGATGCTTAGGTTTTCTCACTTTCCCCTGTTAGGGAAAAATGCATCAGTGAACATTCTTGTACATATATACTTGTGTGATTATCCCTTTCGTTATGATTTCTGGAAATTTGGGGCTCCTGTGTGGCTCAGTTGGTTGAGCGTTCGAGTTCGGCCCAGGTCATGATCTCAGGGTTCGTGGGTTCGAGCCCCGTGCCTGACTTTGCACTGATAGTGTGGAGCCTGCTTTGGATTCTATGTCTCCCTCTCTCTCTGACCCTGCCCCACTCACGCTCTCTCAAAAATACAAAAATTAAATATTGAAAATTAAGAAAAAAAGATTTTTGGAAATTTAATCACTGGATATGACATTTACACTTGTGATAAGTTAGTTTCAAGTTACTCCCCACATTCCTTCTCCAATAGGGTATGAAAAGGTATAGATTTATTTAACTGATTCTCTTCTACAAATATTAGTTCATTTCAGTTTTCCTTGCCACAGTTGTAAACAGTGCTGTGATAAACGCCCTGGTAGAGAAATCTTTTTGGACTGATTTATTTTTTTATTATTTTTTTTAAGGAGATAGTACCTAGAAGTGGACTTGAGTCAAAGAGCATACATGGTGTTTTTAGAGTTTACTTACACATTGCCATAGTGTCGTGCCAAAAGGGTAACAGTCTGCTCTGTCACAAACACCAGCTATTGTATCCTTTCAGAGTATTTGTCACCGTGATGGGTGAAAGTAACTTCCCATTGTTTTAGTTTGGATTTGATTACCAGTGAGATATTGGACAGTTTTTACTTCATAGCATTTTTGTTTCTTATATGAATTACCCATTTGTGTCCTTTGTACACATTTAAGTTAGGGTGTTTTTCTTGTTGCTCTGTTATAGCTCTTTATATGTGGTGAATACCAGCTTCTTTTCTTTCATTGACGCCTATTACTAATCTGTTTCCTAAGGTTGCTTGCCTTTGATTTTGTTCAGGAGCTTTTCTTTTCTTTTTCTTTTTGTGGTCAAAACATGTTTCTAATATAGTAAATTTTTTCCTTTTGGGTTTTTACCTTTGGTATTATGCTTAGAAATACCTTAACAATAACATGGAACTCTTTTCTTCAGTTTTTTTTTTTTAATAATAAAGTTTATTTATTTGAGAAAGAGAGTACGTACGAGTGACAGAGGGACGGAGAGAGAGAATCCCACGCAGGCCCCCACTGTCAGTGCAGAGCCTGATGTGGGACTTGAGCTCATGAACCATGAGATCATGGCCGGAGTCGAAATCAAGAGTCCGATGCTTAACTGATTGAGCCACCCAGGAGCCCCATCCTCATTTTTTTTTTTTTTTAATCTTTAAAATGGGGATGATGATAGTACCTATCTGAAAGTGTTGTGGTGAGGATAAGCAGAGTTAAGTATATGGAAAGTATTGTATTTGATGAGGTTAGCATTTTAAAATATTTATCTCCTTACCTGTAATTTATTTTGTGTACATTATGACACAGAAATAGCATTTATTTTTTCCAGGTTACTATATACTCATTCCACCACAATTTATGGAATTCATACTTTTTGTCTCTGATTTGAAATCCCACTTACACTGAATACATACATATATTGGAGTCTAATTCTGAGCTTTTTATTCCTTTCTACGAATTTCTTTTCTTACTCCAGCATCATGATATTTTATCTCCTGTGGTTTCTTTAATATATACTAGTGTGTCTTCTTTTCTTTAAAATCCCTTCCTCCCATCCTAGATTTTCTTGGCTAGTATTATGAATAATAATTCCTCAAGAATCCTGAAATATTTCGTTCATCTCACACACACACACACACACACACACACACACGAAACAGTTTGGAATTTTCATGGGGCTTAAAGTAAGTTTTGAATTATTTTTAGGAGAACTCCTATCTTTGCAAAATTACTGTCTCTGTCGAATATGTTAATGTCTCTGCACTCACACATCTTATTTTAAGTCCCGCAATACAGAGTTGCAGGTTTCTTCGTAGAGAACGTGAGCATTGTTTTTAAGTTTATTTCTAGTTATTGCATGTGTTTTTGTTAATTTGGTGGATGAGATTTTTTGCCATTATATTTTTGAACTGCTTATAGCTGAAATGTAGAAAGGCAGATTGAGGTTTTAATATTCATTTTGTAACTGGCTGTTGAAAAATCTTAAATATTAAGTACTTTTTTCAAACTCCTTTCTTTTCTGTCTTTTAAACTTTGTTTCCAAGATTATCAAAATGATCATAGCTAAGTTCTGTAGGTGGGCAGACAGATGGAGAGAAGTCACGTGGCTCCTGTAACTAATCCTAGCAGTTTGGTGACTGCCTTTGGACTAGAGAAGCAGAAGGAGCCAGGGTTAGACCAGGGAAGGCTCTGAACGTGCACAGGAACCAGGCTCTCCTGCCTTTGTGGCAGAGCCCTGCGGGCATGGCAGGTGGATGGCTCTTCCCCAGCCATATCTGATGGAAAGTTAGTGGCTGCCCACAGCACTGTGTTAGTAAGAATTCGAGACTTCTCGGTGGGAGAGACTTGTCTGCCGTGGGCACAGCAGGGGAGCCAGGTGGCCGTGGGTCTTGAGTTTTCCAGTCCCCAGAGTGGAAGGAGCAGCCTCTGGAGTAAGACCGAACTGGATTTGAGTCTCTCCTCCACTGTGTCTGTGCCGTCTGACCTCATTTCCTTGGTATGCTCTCTCAGCCCCGGGTTTCTTTTCTCTCAAATGGTGAGGTTAAGGCCTACTGCATCAAGATTTAAAAAAAAATTTTTTTAAATGTTTATTTATTTTGAGAGAGTGAGAGCAAGAGAGAGAGAGCATGTGAGATAGTGGGAGAAGGGCAGAGAGAGAAGGAGCGAGAGAATCCTGAGCGGGCTCCATGCTGTCAGCACAGAGCTCAATGCGGGGCTCGATCCCATGAACCGTGAGATCATGACCTGAGCCGATAGATATCAAGAGTCAGATGCTTAACTGGCTGAGTCCCCCAGGCACCCCTGCATCGAGTTTTTAATCAGAGTAAACAATTTATACATGTAAAATGCCTACTACCGGGGCAGACCCGTTTGTATTGCTCAATAAAAAAACGGTCATCGTCTGTCCTTCCTCCGTTGAGTACGTGCTCAACGAGACGTCTGGGGAGAAGCCCGTTCCTAATATTGTATATGTGATGCAAGCAGACAGAACAAGTGATATCTTCCTTTCTCTGGTTGTAGTTCTGTTCATTTGCCTCGTTTTCCTCTTAGCTCCTTGTCTTTCCTCCTTTACGTCCTCCCCCACCATGAGACGACAGTGGTATAAGAATCTCTGTATACTTCTCAGATTTGATTTGATCGTATTTGATTTGTACACACGTGCACACACGCACACACACACGTGCACACGCACACACATGCACACACACGTCAGGCTGCCTCTCACTTACCAAGGGAGAGGCACCATCTTTCGGTTTTCATTCACTGTGAGTGATAGTGAAATCTTGTAAGCAGATTCTTGGTGGCTTCACAAATGATTTTTTATTTGATTTCTGATTTGTGGCCGAGGAAATTCTCTTTTATTAGAAGAAATGAAATGGAGACATAGACATTCTCCCGAGACATTGGTGTCATCGTATTTATAGTTGGAGGGAACTTTAGAGAGCATGTAGCCTCATACTTTTTCATAGGTGAGAGACTAAAGCCCAGAGAGGGTACGTGACTCGATTGAAGTCACACAGTGACGGCTGGATTGGGAGGCAGAGGACCCTCCACGCTTGAGCTATGGTGTCGGGCAGAGTTCTCGGTGTTCATCTACCTTTAGCTATGTTCCTGTGGCCTCTCAAGTGAAGGTCACTTGGTTCCTATCCAAGTACTAACCAGGCCCGACCCTGGTAGGTCACTTGGTTCCTAATGGCATGTTTGCTCCATATTAGTTCTGGAGTCAGATGGACACAATTCAAACCTTGTCTCCACCGGTTGTTGTGGGGTCAGATGGATGCAATTCAAACCGTCTCCACCAGATCCTCGCTTTGTAACCTTGGGCAAGAAACTTTTCTTCTTTTTTTTTTTTTAAATTTTTTTTAATGTTTATTTATTTTTGAGAGAGAGAGAGAGAGAGAGAGAGAGAGAGAGAGACAGAGCATGAGCAGGGGAGGAGCAGAGAGAGAGGGAGACACACAGAATCCAAAACAGGCTGAGCCACGCAGGCGCCCCAAGAAACTTTACTTTTTTAAGTCTCATTTTAGAACCTAACATAAGGATAATATTTATTTTAGGGTTTTTGTTTTAGAATTGAATGAGAGAGTTCCCTCATTTATTCCTGAAGTATTGATTATACAATGCTATGCTGGGATCTGTGCTGCTAGGACAGTCCTTAGTAAGGACTCAGTAGTGAGAACGGGGCTTGGTCCCTGCATCCCAGAATTTTTGTTCCGGGAGAATGCTTATAGAGAGCAGGTATGGAGGTTTTTAGTAATGGTCCATTCTTTACCTAATCCCTGCTGATTGTGGATACCTTTCTACTGATGTAAGAGCAATTTTTTGTGATTACAGCTTAAATCTTTATAATATAATTAAAAATATGTAAGTGTAACATAAACATTTGTGAAAAAAATGGAGTTGGCTTTTATTGCCACTTACATGGAAGTTGTTTCAAGGGTTTTGAAGGAAAAGAAGTCATTTAATTTCAGTGGAATAAAGTCCTTCTGTGAGTTTATTGTTGTGCTGTTAAATGGTATGTAAAAATTGGTGATTTCTGACTTCAGTGTTGCCAGTTAGGGAAGCAGAGTTTCTCCTCATGATTGTGCGTGGTGGTTTTTGTCCCGTGCCATGAATTACGTACGTGTTACATACTTGAAAAGAGGGAAGAAGGAGGCTGCCCTAACAGCACAGCACTTTCTTTTTCTACCTTATAAAAATACTTTTAGTAAGAAACGTGACCTTTGTAACAGTTGGTAGGTGGACAGACTGCATTCTCCCGAGCATTTCTGCCTGCTGGGCCCATGGGGGGTCTCGGTAAATACTTGTTGATGGAAAGGGGGGACTCCAGTGTTTGATGCCTCCGTAGGAGTATCTGTGAGGGACCTCCTCCCCCCGGGCAGTCTTTAGGCCCTGGTGTACATGGATTTATCTCTGTTAAACTTTTCTTCAACTGCAAGTTTCTGCAGATACCGCCATTGGAAATCACTCCAGCTCGGGATACTTAGAAAGAAAACAAAACCGGTTGGAGTGGAAAAGAAAACAGGCCGACAGCTAGTGTGCAGAGTTTCTGTGGTGCAGCCTTGGCGGGGCAAAGGGTGCTGGAGGGAGGGCACTGGGTCGGGGTCCAGGGGCCACTCAGCAGCCTGCTCCAGGCTCCGAGCCACACAGTGTGGCGTGATAAGAGTTCCCCAATACGGTCCTCCCTCTCTGCCCTCC
Organism: Acinonyx jubatus; assembly: GCF_027475565.1. Taxonomy (NCBI): domain Eukaryota; kingdom Metazoa; phylum Chordata; class Mammalia; order Carnivora; family Felidae; genus Acinonyx; species Acinonyx jubatus. The sequence continues at coordinate 3,434,889 of NC_069394.1, forward strand.
ACCCGCCCCCCTTGGGAGGCACTGTTAGGTCCTGGAACTTGGGGAGGTGCCCTGAAGGGTCCCCGCGTTCCCCGTGGTATATAGGCTTTACAATACGGGAGAAAATCATCTTTTTTGATGAGGATCTCCCTTTGTACCCTACAGTACAAGAATGCCGGAGTGATTGAGTTAGAAGCGTGTGTCAAGGCTGTGCGAGTCCTTGCCATTCAGAAGCGGAGCATGGATGCTTCAGAATTTCTCCAGAACGCGGTTTACATTAATCTTCGACAGGTGGGTGCACGTCCTCCTGACAGGCGGGTGCGGTGCGTGGAAGGGTTAGCGCAGCTCTCCTGGAGCCTGTTGCGACCCTGCTGCTAGGACTCAGTGTGGTGTGAAGTCTGCAGCCAGAACTCGGTGTCCTAAATACTGCTTTACGTTATGATACTTTACTTTCAGAATTCTGATTTTTCTTTTCTTTTTCTTAAATTTTGGAGAGAGAGCACATGTGAGCGGGGAGAGCGGTAGAGGGAGGGAGAGGGGGAGAGAGAGGGAGGGAGGGAGAGGGGGAGAGAGAGGGAGGGAGGGAGAGGGGGAGAGAGAGGGAGGGAGGGAGAGAGGGAGAGCGAGGGAGGGAGAGGGGGAGAGAGAGGGAGGGAGAGAGGGAGAGAGAGGGAGGGAGAGAGGGAGAGAGAGGGAGGGAGAGAGGGAGAGAGAGAATACCAAGAGGGACCCACGCTCAGTGTGGAGCCCAATGTGGGGGTCAGTCCCATGACATTAGCCAAAATCAAGAGTCGGACACTCAGTCGACTGAGCCACCCAGGTGCCCCCCACATTCAGAGTTTTCTGCCCTTCAAAATTTTTCTTGAGTAGAGAAACCACTCTGTCTCTCGCCAGCTTCGTGACCTTGGTCCAGCTCTGCCTGTTGCTTCACTCTGGTCACTTGTGGCGCGACTGCCATTTGTAACCCGGGCTGGGTCGTTAGGTCTCTAAAACACAAAGTCTGGGAAAGTTCTTTGGACAGCTCATGGTACACAGTAGGCACTCAAGAAATACCACTCAGTCTGCATCTGGATATGATTTTAATAAAACAAAGTCATTAGAACATTTAGCTGTAGGTTGCTAATGCAAAATCACAAAGTTGGTAGTCTAGAAAGATTGGAGACATTTAGCTAATTTAACTTGGATTTGTATGGACAGGGCCACCCAGTCTCAAAGTTCAGCAGCTTCTATAAGGACCTATGGCTGGGAGTGGGACAGAGGTAACTAGTGGCAAAGCTCTTTGCTGAGCACAGGCTGTGCTGGGCGGGGGAGGGGTGGGGAGAAGGCAGGTTCTGCCCTCCTCGAGCTGACAGCCTCATGGCAAAGGTGGACCTCTGGTGGTGGGGTGACTGAAAAACAGGGGACAAGGGAGCGTGGCAAACCGATTTGAGCTAGTTTGGTGGTGGTGGAGGGTGTGGGGTCAGGGGCCATCTGAGGCTGGGAGGTTCAAGCTGGGACGGGAAGGCTGGATAGGAGATAGCCAGGAGAGGAGGAGGGGGGACCAAGCATTCCAGGAGGATGGCTCAGCAGGAGTGAGTCTGAAACCTGAGACGGCATGTTCCCTGGAAGGAACCAGGCCAGATGGAGACAGGCTGGAGAGGGAGCTTGAGGGAGGGGGCCCAAGTCAGAAATGGAGGTCTTTCTGGCCAGGTGAAGGGTTTGCAGTGTATTCTCCCAACAGTGGGTTTTATTTATTTAAAAAAAAATTTTTTTTTAATGTTTATTTAGTTTTTGAGAAAGCCAGAGAGAGCGAGTGAGCAGGGGAGGGGCAGAAAGAGGGAGACACAGAACTGGAAGCAGGTTCCAGGCTCCGAGCTGTCAGCACAGAGCTCGACGTGGGGTTCGAACCCACAAAGTGTGAGATCATGACCTGAGCCGAAGTCGGATGCTCAACCGACCGAGCCACCCAGGCACCCCTAAAATTTTTTTTAATGTTTATTATTTATTTAGTATTTATTTATTTTTGAGAGAGAGAGACAGTGAAAGCATGAGTGGAGGAGGGGAAGAGAGAGAGGGAGACACAGAATCCGAAGCAGGCTCCAGGCACCGAGCTGTCGGCACAGAGCTCGAAGCGGGGCTCGATCCCATGAACACGAGATCATGACCTGAGCCGAAGTCGGACGCTCGTCCGACTGAGCTTCCTACCCGCCCCTGACAGTGGGTTTTAAAGGAAAGGGCTTGGAGGCATGGGAATGACAGGATCCCCTTGTCTCAGGTGGGGAAGAGTGCTTGGTGAGCAGTCCTGATGCTCCCAGCTGAGAGGCGGGACAGCCAACACGCGTGGGTGGTGAAAAGGGAGTGGTGACGACTGCGTGAGGGTCGGCTGGATGCCACCCAGGCTGTGGCTGCAAGGTCGAGGTCGCGCTGTGCTCTGAGAGGGGGGCTGTGGAGGGTGCTTTGGAGCAGAGGTGACAGACCCGGCCGTGGGTGTGACGGGAAGCCTGTTAGATATGTGGGCTGAGGCTCAGGCGAGGGGGAGGGGGAGGCTCGGGGGTGGGAGGGGGAGAGAGACTAGAATCAGTTTATGTTTTGAACGAGAATAGGCATCAGGGCTCTTTTTTTTTTTTTTTTTTTTTAAGTAGGCTCCACACCCAGTGTCAGGCTTGAACTTAACGACCTTGAGATCAAGAGTCTCATGCTCTACCGACTGAGTCCCATAGGCACCCCGCACAGTGATTTCTTAGCTCAGGTGTAGACGGAGGCTGCTGGAACCAGTAAGAAGCAGCAGCTGTAGGCCTGACACAGAAGGGAGACACAGAAACAGAGGAGAGCCAGTAAACCCAGTACAGACAAACTGAAAGAAGAAAAATCCCACCATTTTGTTTGGGGCCATTTGGTGTCAGGGAAACGGCACCCCAGAGACTCCGAGCTGTTGAGTGGCGGTCGCTCCTGGCCCGAGGGATTTTGTTCCTGAGGGACCGCAGAGGGGAGACGCTCAGGAGGCAGGCCGGGGCCAGACCTTGTCGTGGGTCCGGAGTGAGTGTGGAGACACGGGCTCATCAGGGGGGTGGGGGCCCTCGTGGGAATTCACACTGAGGATTCGTGCAGGAGTGGAGGGCGGTCAGACAGGCTTGGGCTCAGTCCTGGCTTTGCCCCTGGTTCGCTGTGCAACCTTCCGCAGAATCGCTGTGTTTCAGTATCTTCCTTTGTGACGTGACGGGGGAGCAGGCCCTCGCGGTGGTTGGGGGGCTCGGTGTAGAGTTGCTGCGCCATGTCCGGGAGTGTCGTGGTGTCTGCCCTGCAGCCGCCCTGCTGCTGTCACCTCGGCGGGGTGGGGGGAGCAGAGTGGAGGGTGGGCCGCGCTTTCCAGCGGTCACCAGAAGACCTGAAGCCACGGGACCACGGGCTGGGTGCCGGGGGCCGGGTCGGGGGAGGCCCCCGGAGGCCTTAACGCTCGCTCGCTGGGCCGTGTGGCCGGAGCCGCCTCTCGGATGAATGTCGGCGATTCTGGCTTGCCGGGACGCCGTCTTTGCAGGTGGCTGTAGGAGTACACATCTTTCGTAAAATAAAGTGTTGTTGCTGACGATGCTTGGGAAGTTGGTGCTGGTGGAACGGCCCTCTGCCCCTTGGCTCGGTCCTCAGGGACAGCACCAGAGGTCAGCAGAGACACGCGGGTTGGGGTGAGTGCCGTGAGGTGCTCTGGGGCGCGGCCCTTTCAGTTTCCCCCGACACGACACTTTGCCACAGTTGACGTCTCTCCCATGTGTGCTTGCCGGGGCAGCAAAATAATGAGCTCTGCTGGGACTTTAGAGTAACAAGAAAAGAAAGGGTCTCGGGTTTTTCTGAAATGGAATAGGCTTTCGGTTCTTGATCACATGGGTGCCATTGTAGAACTGATGAGTTGTATTTATTCCTGGCGGTGGTTTTGGCCACTGTGGAAGGTTTGAAAGGAACGGAGGTAACGAGTCTCGTAGGTACTTTCTGCTTTAAGAAGCCCTGTGCAGACATAGAAACAGATAAGAAACATGCTTGAATCTAGTGGTGCTGGGGAGGGTTTCTGCAGAATTCCTCGTGTTTGGGTCCAGGGACGTGTCATTTCTTACGTTGTTTGTGCAAGGGGTTTGCGATAATTGTCTCTCATAGCGAATGGTAGCACACACTTCATGTAATGACTGTAAACTTGTGTCTTGGATGCGTGGGCGTCATTGGCAAATGGTAGCAGTCAGGGAAGGGCTGCCAGTGCTGGCACCCCAGACCTGGGTTCCTGCCGTTGTTTTCCTGGCCGCGGGACCCTGGACTAACGTGTGACCTCCCATAGCCTGTTTGCGAGTCTGTAGACGGGAAGGATACTGTTTGCTTCTTCCCGGGTTTGTTGTAAGTGTACATTACGTTACTGTAATACACGGCGAGTGCTTTCAACATACCGCTCGGCGCATAGAAAGCGCTCTGTATATGTGTCTGCCCCATCGGTCGTGGATCGGAGCAATAAAGGCAGCTCATGTTTGTTGAGGCTCTTTCCTAGGTTGTGAATTTGTTACTAGTTCTCATAACCCTGGGTACTTAAGTGCAGTTATTCCTATTTATTCAAGAGGAGCCTCAGGCTAGAGAAGGGTTATGTCACGTGTCCAGAGTCAGATCCCAAGCTCAGCGGTGAAGGGGCCTCTGGAAGGCATGCTTGCTGACACTTTCCTTCACATGACCTTCCCTGGCAGAGGCCAGGTGCCGTGTTGCCGTCTGCAAGCCCTAGAATATTTAGTGGGTGACAGGACAGACATGGTTGGGCTTACTGTACCGCTTGAGTGTAGAGTCTAGGGGGGAAGCAGGCAGGAGACATACACAAAATAAATGGCTACCGACCGTGAGCGGTTCTACAGCGGAAAAGGACGTGCTTCATCATGCAGAGCTGGGGAATGTTCTCGCCAGGCTGCTCTGGTGGCGTTGATCCCAGCGACAGAAGTTCTGTTACCAGGCGGGGACAAGGGAGAGGGAGAGCATCCCCGTCATCAGGTGAACGGAAACTCCCTGAGTATACCTGAAACTAATTACGCAGCCAGCTTATTACGGGCCCTGAACTAGGCGTGAAGACATGTTGACCGTGTCATCATAGCAACTTTGCGAAGTAGTTTACTGTAGCCAGTTGTAGGCAAGAGCAAGTTGAGGACACCAGTTGGCTGCGTGCCCGTGCCAGGATTGCCTCGTAAACACCACCACCGGTATTGAAACGTAGCTGGTTGTGACTCTGAAGTCTGAGGTCCGTGAACTGCATCGCAGAGCTTTCCCCGGACAACCCAGGTGGCTGAAATTAATTTCTTAATTAGTAGAAAATGGTGACAAGAAGAGAAAGTGGTAGTAAGAAATTGTTTGAGAAACTTGGAGAAAGCCCAGCAGCTTACCAGATTGGCGAGTGTGCTGTGGGGCCAGTGTGCAGTCATCCCAGCACTGATGCCTGCCGTAGACCTGATGCTCAGGAATGATTCTGGGCCGCTTGAAGAACATTTTGGCTCATGATCCGCGACTGCTTTGTCTCTGGTTAGTTTTTTCCTCAGAGCCATTTGAATTTTGTGCAGGCTACTCCGTTCAGATAGAACAGCCTCTTTAAACGTCTGGCTGCAATTCCTTAATGAAGCTGTTGCTAAGGAAACCCAGTAAAAGCAGGCAGATATGCACATGATAATTGTGACCTCAGAACTTTATGTCAAATTAAGCCCCAAATCAGAGGGATGGGGAGATTCAGGAGAGCCTTTTTAAGATAGAAGGGGAAAGTGTAAAGATACAGCCTAGGTGAGGCCGAGACGTGTCAGTCCTGGCCAGCAGGGCACCCGGCTTTCCGGATGGCACGTGGGGGATTCACAGCTCTCGCAAGGAAAAGAAATGGTTGCGTGGGGAAGGAGGAAAGTCGAGTTCCTTCCCGGAGAAGGGAAAGGCGAGAGGGAACGGAGAAATTTCTGATTGAACACGATACGGCACGGCGTTCTTGGATATGGCAGAGGGGTTTTGTGGGCAGCAGGCATAGGAGGAAATGTCTTGGTGAGAAGTCAAGGCTGCGGAGAAGGGAGCAGAGCAGACGGGGGGGTGGGGGGGACCCTGCCGCCAACTGGGCTCCAGGGGAGGAGCCGCGCTCCAGGCCACGGGGTTGGCTTCACTCGTTGGCGTGGGAGCCCAGTGAAGTGAGGACACAGGGCGAGGGCTGACACCGGGGGAGAGTCAGAGACAGAGACGGTGCCTCGCACGCGGTTGCATTTAACTCGGGGGCACTGAGAATGGCGCTCCGAGGTGAGAAGGCTGTGGCAGAGCTTCCCGCCTGGGGACGGGCCGGCAGCTGACACAGATCTTTGTGTCGTGGGCGCCAGGCTCTTGTAGCTCGTCTCTTCCACGTCAGCTGTCAGAATCTGTTGTCCGCTTTGAATCATGGTACACACGTCGTGGCCCGCGTTATGATTTACCTCCCCTGGTTTCATTTAACTGTGCACCCCTCACTTTCTCTTCGCCCCACTTTTGTCTTTTTGTTGTTATTGTTGCTAAGTTGTGTTTAAAAAGTTGATTTAGTTTTTTTGTTTTTTTTTTTTTTTTTTTTAGAGTGGGGCAGAATGTAAGTAAATGCATAAACAGAATGGCTCTTCAAAATTCGAAGCTACTTGCCCTGGGAGTTGCTTAAAAACGGAGCCGCCATTAAAGTGCTAAATCTCTACTGAGAAAGTCTGGTAATGCCTGCGGAGTCCAGCGCAGGGACTGTCTTAGTCATCTCTGTGGTCGCTGGGCCACGCACGCTTGTCAGAGGGCAGGTCTCGCTAACGTCTGTTGGACGGCAGACGCGAGACAGCGGTGACAAATGCAGTGCTCGTGGGCGTTGGCACCCCTCCTCCAGTGGCAGTGACAGCAGTGACCACGTGCGGACGTGCATGGCATCATGCTGAGAGCTTTACACGTGCTTCTGCCTTTAATCCTTAAAACCCTCCTGTGAGAAATTATTTTGTATTGTTAAGGTTTATTTATTTATTTTGAGAGAGAGAGAGAGAGAGAGAGAGAGAGCACGTGCAAATGGGGAAGACGCAGAGAGAGAGGAAGAGAGAATCTCAAGCAGGCTCCGTGCTGTCAGCACAGAGCCCCACACGGGCTTCCATCTTGCGAACTGTGAGGTCGTGACCCGAGCCAAAATCGAGAGTCCGATGCTTAACTGACTAGCCACCCCAGATGCCCTTACTTTGTGTTTTTAATGTGTAATCCATTTTATTTTGAAAGATTTTAAACCTTTGGAAAAGTTATGAGAGTCGTACAATGAACACTTACGTACTTCTCACCTAAAAGGATAGTATTGGTCTTTGTGTGTCTGGCTGGGTCCCTGAGCATAACGTGTTCAAGGTTCATCCGTGTTGTAGCAGGAACCCGTGCTTCCTTCTTGTCTCAGGGCTGGATAGTCTCCCACAGTGTGGATAGGCCCCATTTTGCTTATTCATTCATCAGTCGATGGAAATTGGGTTGTTTCCATCTTTGGCTGTTTTGAAGAATGCTGCTATGAACACTGATGTGCAAGTTTTCATGAGGACATGTGTCTTCAGTTCCGTTGGGTGTATATGCCAAGGAGGAGTTGCTGGGTCATCCAGCGACTCTGTGTTTAACCTTCTGAGGAATTACCAGACAGTTTTCCAAAGCAGCTGCCCCATTGTACGTGTCCACCGGCATTGTCTTCACATCCGTGCTGATGCTTGTTATTGTCCATTTTTTGGTTATAACCGTCCTGCTGGGTGTGTAGTGTTGTGTCATTGGTTTGCATTTCCCTGATGGCTAATGACGTTGAGCAGCCTTTCGTGTACTGATGGGCTGTTTGTATATGTGCGTAAATTCTTTGCCAGTTTTTGGGAAATTGGGTTTTGTTTTCTTTTTATTATTCACTTGTAAGAGCTCGTTCTGTATCCTGGATACTAGTCTCTTATCAGATAGACACTTTGCACAAGTCTTCTCCCTTGCTGTGGATTGTCATTTCACTTTGCTGATGATGTCCTTTGCAGCATGGATGTTAATTTTAATGAAGTCAGTTTACCTGTTGCTTGTTTTGTCACTCATGCTCTTGGTGTTGCATCTAGGGAAACGTAGCCTGATCCAGTGTCACAGAGATTTACCGTTTCCTTCTGGGAAGTTGATGGGTTTAGTTTTTACATTTAGATCGGTGAGTCCATTTTGAGTTAATTTTGATGGTACACAGTTGAGCGCAGACTCCTTCTGTGGCAGGTAGACACCCAGTTGTCCCAGCGCCCTCTGTGGACTACACATCCTTCTCCCACTGATTGGTCTTGGCTCCCTTGTGGAAAAATGACTGTAAGTGTAAGGTTTTTTTCTGGATTTTAGATTCTATTCTACTGATTTATATGTCCATCTGTACCAGTGCCATACTGACTTGATCACAGTAGCTGTGTAGTAAGTTTTGAAGTTGGGAAGTGTGAGTCCTCTATCTTTGCTCTTCCTTTTCAAGATTGTTTCAGCTATTCTGGGTCCCTCGAACTTCTGTGTGAATTTTGGGGTCAGCGTGCCAGTTTCTCCAAGGAAGCCAGCTGGCATTTTGATAGGGATCGGGATGAATCTGTAGATCACTTCGGGGAGTTTTGACGTCTTTATATTGCCTTCCATCCCATGAACATGAGGTGTCTTCCATATGTTTAGGTCTTTAAAAATTTCTTTCAGTGGTATTTTGTTGTTTTCAGTGTACAGGTCTTATGCATTTTCGTTAAATTTATTTCATTATTTTATTCTTTTCAATGCTATTGTAAATGGAAAGGCTGAGCTTCCTGAGGGCATTTATCTGTGTATTCCTAGGATTTTATTCACAGTAAGTGCCAGATCTATATCTGTTAAATGAATCTATTTGCAATTGCCTCTTTCCCCCCATTTTATAAACGAGAAACCCAGACTCAGGTTAAGCTACCCGAGCACATGATGTGATGGCGAGAAATCAGACCCTTGGGTGGGGCACTGTGTGGGTCCTACTGGGAGCGTATTCAGGATGGCTTCACCTTAATCCTTTGGGTGAATTTAGTCAGATGCTTTGAGTCAGATGCATAGAGTAGCTTAGGGCTATCTGTTCCAAAATAAATTTCTGGTAAGAGTGCTGTACTCGAAACCTGATTCGTATGTCTTTGAAGAGGGTCATGTTCGGGAGCTTGACTGATTAGCACTTGTGTTTATTAAACACCTCCAGGTGTAAATGATCGAACGGCACTTGTGAGAACGAGGGCTCTCTCCCCCATGGCCGTGTTGGTTGGCTGCATTTGTAGGCACAGCCAATTTGATATTTTCTAATATGCTCGTCATGGCCTGCTGAGGTGAGCTTACTAAATATTTTGCCAGTCATCTGTTGAAACAGAGCCACGAGCGCTGACTACGGCTCAATGGGTAGAAGTCACATAAAAAGAACGAGATCTGGGTTCCTCCCACGAAAGCCTTTTTCTGAAAGCTGACCCTGGGTCTGTGTCAAAGAGGGTGACCGTGGAGTCCACTGTGTGATTGAGATTTACGTGGTACGGTACTCCTGCGTGGGAGTCCAGGGTTCTACAGAATTTGAATTCTGGGCCAGAGGATTAGCAAGCGGGGAGCCCCATGGTGGGAGGGAGGGTGGGCGCTTAGGGTCTGAGGCACACAGAGCCGGCTGGACAGGCGTGCGGGAGGCTCACGGGGGAGGTGACAGGAAGCCGACCGCCACAGGCTTTGTGGGCTGTGTGCAGCCTCCCGTAGGGTTATCCTTTGAGCAGTGTACAGCCTGAGGACTTTAAGCCAGGGCCTACTGTGCTGTGAAGGATCATTCTTTGCGTGTAGAATGCTTGGAAACCTGTGGAAGGCTGGGCAGGGGGTGACGGGGTGACTTAGAGGAGGTGGCTTTGAGGTTTGGCTGTCAGGTGGGGCTTCATCCTAGCTCTGCCCCCTAGTAGCTGTGTGACCTGGACGGCTCACTTGAGGAAACAGAATTTCTCTAATCAGTTGGACTGCTAACGCTTTGATGCCCCGGGCCTGTCGTGAAGTGTCAGCGACCTAACGCGTGTGCAGTGCGCAGCATGGTGCCCGTTTCAGGCCGCGTGTTGGTGAAGGGCTGTCAGGGGAGGTATGCTTGATAGGAAGTGGTCCCTGATCACAGGCTGTGAGGGAGCTGGGGGTGCGAGGACGATGCTGAGCTCTGGGCGGGGGTGTGGGAAGGTGTGTGTGCCAGTGGGGGCAGGCGGCCAGGGGCCCCAAGGAGGACAGCTGTGGGAGGAGGACCGTGGGGACGGCTCTGCGCAGGTGGAGGTTGAAGCGCCTTTGGAGCATCCCAGTCAGGTGGCACGAGTGAGCCAGATTGCGTGGCTGTGGCGCTCACCAAGGACGCCTGTCCCGAGCTGAGCATTTTCATAAAATCCTTTGTCCCTGAGGACCCCGCCATGTTGCTCTCTGAATGTGAAGACGTATTTTATAGTGAGTGAATTAGTATTATCATTTCTGTCGTTGAAACTCCAGTCTTTTTTTTTTACAATAATTTATTGTCAAATTGGTTTCCATACGACACCCAGTGCTCATCCCAACAAGCGCCCTCTTCGATGCCCATCCCCCGCTTTCCACTCTCCCTCCTCCCCATCCACCCTCAGTTTGTTCTCAGTATCCGTGAGGCTCTTGTGGTTTGCCTCCCTCCCTCTCTGTAACTTTCTTTTTTCCCTTCCCCTCCCCCATGGTCTTCTGTTCAGTTTCTCAAGTTCCACAAATGAGTGGAAACCTATGGTATCTGTCTTTCTCTGACTGACTGACTTCTCTCAGCGTAATACCTTCCAGGTCCATCCGTATTGTTGCAGTGGCACAACCCCATCTCTTCTTTATGGCCGAGTAGTATTCCGTTGTGTATGTGCGTATATATGTCTGTGTCTTCCTTACCCACCATCCACACGCTATGCTTATCCATGAGTGTCTGTCAGTCGACCCTTAGGTTGTGTCCATCTCTTGGCTAGTATAAATAGTGCTACAATAAGTAGAGGGGTGCATCTGTCTTTATTTTTTTACTTTGTATTTATTTTTTATTTTTTTGTTGCGTCTATCTTTAAATTAATGTTTTTGTTTTCTTTGGATAAAAGCCAGGGGTGGAACTATTTGACCATACGGTATTTCTATTTTTAATTTTTAAAAAAATGTTTATTTTTGAGAGAGAGAGCGCACGCGTGCATGAGCAGGGGAAGGGCAGAGAGGGGGGAAGGAGGATCTGAAGCCAGGCTCCATGCTGTCAGCATGGAGCCCGACGAGGGGCTCAAACTCACCAACTGCGAGATCACGACCTGAGCCGAGGTTGGACGCTTAACCGACTGAGCCACCCAGGCGCCCCTGTTTTTAAGTCTTTGAGGAGTCTCCATGCTGTTTTCCACAGTGGCCGCACCCGTTTCCAATCCCACCAAGAGTGCACAAGGGTTTCTTTTTGTTGACAGTCTTGCCAACGGTTGTCATTTTTTGTCTTTTTGATTTTAGCCGTTCTGACAGGTGTGAGGTGATATTTCGTTGTGGGTCTGGTTCGCGTTTCCCTGATACTGAGTGATGTTGAGCATTTTTTCATGTGTCTATGGCAGGCCTTAACTATCTATTTTTATTTTATTTTAGTTGCTTTAAAGTTCATTTATTTATTTTTGAGAGAGAGAGCGAGTACGTGAGTGAGTGGCAGAGAGAGAGGGAGAGAGAGAGAATCCCCAGCAGGCTCCACACTGTCAGCACAGAGCCGGGTGTGGGGCTCAGTCTCATGAACTGTGAGATCATGACCTGAGCCAAAATCAAGAGTCGGATGCTTAACTGACTGAGCCACCTGGGCGCCCCCTTAATTATTTAAAAAAAAATTTTTTTTTAATGTTTATTTATTTTTGAGACAGAGAGAGACAGAGCATGAGCGGGGAGGGTCAGAGAGAGAGGGAGACACAGAATCTGAAGCAGGCTCCAGGCTCTGAGCTGTCAGCACGGAGCCCGACACGGGGCTTGAACTCATGGACCGTGAGATCGTGACCTGAGCTGATGTCGGATGCTTAACCGACTGAGCCACCCAGGCGCCCCATCCCTTAATTATTTTTTAATTAAAAAATGTCCGTTAATAGTTAAAGAAAAATTTAGATATGTATGTTTAGAGGAAAACTAGTGTATTTTCTGTTTGGGCAATATCGTGGTGTAGAAACTCTCAAAAGCCCTCTTTGCATGTGTTTTTTAAATATGCTGATTAAGAGATAAAACTTTTCAGGGCACCTGGGTGGCTCAGTCAGTTGAGTGTCCAACTTCAGCTCAGGTCAGGATCTTGAGGTTCGTGAGTTTGAGCCCCATATCGGGCTCACTGCTGTCAGCCTCTCAGCGCAGAGCCCGCTTCAGATCCTCTGTCCCCTTCTCTCTGTCCCTCCCCCACTTGCGCTCTGCCCCAATTAAATAAATATTAGAAAAAAAAAAGGTAAAGTTTTCCCCCCAACTTTTCAAGATGCATAGCAAAAAAGTAAGGGGGAAATCCTTTGGGGCCAAAACAACTACAAAGCATGAATTTTGGAAGGTAAGTGAGTCTCAGAAGGCAGCAAATGCCACCTACCTCTGGGAACATGGTTTCAACAGCCCACGTAGGAGGGACAGGAGGTGAGCTTCAGGGCGGCCCCCATTGGGAATCAGGTGGCAGACCCATCTGTAAAGCCAAGACCTTCCCTGAGCTATGTTTAATGAAAGGGAGACCTAGAAGAAAAAATCCCACTCCTCAAAGCAAGAAAATAAGGAAACTCTGAATCTTGTTTGAAGGGAAAAAACAACCCAACCTGAGGATTTAGTTTCAAGTTGTCCTGGCATGGGAGTGACCGTAAACTCTTGGCAGAAATACATAAATCCTCCTGGAATGAGAAATTGTGTTTTGAATGCATCAATGAACAGTTAATACAAAAAGGTCCTCATATGGTTCTGAATCAGGATGTTGGAGCCCAAATATATCAACGCTGCCTTTCTCCCAAGGTTTCATTTAAATATCCAAAAAGATTTTTTAGAGGAAAAAGCTATCTTCATAATTATATTCATTGATATTGTAGTATGCTAGGAATTCAGAGGTGAATATGAAACAGTCTTCTCTTTTATGGAGCTTACATTTTATTTGAGGAGACAAATCTGTGTTTTATGAGCTTGGTGGAGGGAGGTGTTTATTACAGTCAGGCAGGAGATAATATTAAGAAAGTGATGATGGGTGGGTGACAGTTTGGTTGTATATGGACTTATGTAGTTGGCTTTTAATTCCGGGCTCCGTGACTTGTCATTGGAAGGAATAGATTTTATGGTGGATATACTTCAACTCAGGACTCTTCAGAATTAAAGAATGGATGCTGAGAAAGACACAGTCAGAGTTTGTCCAGTTACGCATAAGCTTGCTCGGTCACTAAACCCAAAGTTGGTAAAGGCAGGCAGTGCTTCTTGAGGCCAGGTGACTTGGTTTTTAAGATTATCTAAGAATGAAATCAAGGGAACTGAGATGAGCAAAGTCAAGTGCTCTAGCACTTTTGGGTAGCATCCTTACCAAGGGTTGATAGTCTATAAAGTTTCATCTCTCTTTAATGTTTGTCAAGGTGTTAGGCACATGGTGTATGCACCTGCTCTAGGAGCCTTTTAGGTACCTGCCTAACAGTGCTGGGCACAGTTGCCCCAGTACCACCCCTCCCTCCATCCCTCTTCTTCTCGGGCACTGGGAACTCAGGAGACTGATTTCTTGTTGGCTTGTCTGTTTCCTCCATGACCTTGTCAACCATCGAGGGACCAGGGCTTACGTAACTTTGTTTTGTTTTGTTTTTAATCCTTTCCCTTTGAATGATTAAAACCCAAAATGGATCCAGTTACTTTAGCAGATGCTTTTTAAAGAAAGGTCCTTGGTACAAACCTCGTAACCCTGCTTTGGGATGCAGGGAAGAAAGTTACGTTCTTTCCTTTCCAAACTGTTTTGACACGTATGTATGGAAATTTTGTGTAATTTTGAAGATATATTTTCTCTCTGTATAATTATGGCTAGAAATAAATGTGGATAGAAACAGAATGTGTTTTCCACACTTGAGAATGTACGGTCCCCACGGTTTTCTGCCCTGCTATGTCATAGTCATCACTGGTAGAGCCATCACCGGGCTGTCTCACAGCGACTGCCGCTGCCTTATTCGTCAGGTCCCCGCAGGTTCCCATGTTTGAGAAGGCTGATGGCCGTTGAGGCATTTTCTGGAACATCTCTGGCTGGCTAATTTTGAGTTAACACCAGTGACATCAAAGGCGTTAATTAGTTAACAATGGTATTTCCCATTTCCTGCACACTCACTAGGAGTTTTAAGCCTGTGCTGACCACACACAGTATTTCATTTAGTCTTCCCGATGGTCATGAATGGATTTTATTACCTGCATTAATAAGGAAAGCGCCAGAGTTAGTGATGTGCACATCTGGAACTGGCACTTGGGTCTTTCTGATTCCTGTGCCTATCCCATCCTTCCAGACAGCCAGCTTCCTGTTTGTTAATAGCACAGCTTTGTTTCCAGTGGATAAAACGGGTGTGAACGTGCTTTCAAGTTGGGGAGGGAATGGTTAAGTTAGCATTGGAATTCCTCAGAGCCCGTCCTATGAATAAAGCTACTTGTCTTGAGTAATCTTTCAGTTACTTTCCATTGGAACTTCATGCAAATGTCTGGGCCCTGTGGGCTCAGCTGTCATGGCCATGCAGCCTATTGAAAAACTAGAACAAGATGTGTTGATTCATACTCCCTAAAAGAGCAGCAGATCTGAAATGAATTTGGGAATTTGATTTCATATCAAAATTTGGTGAAGCTTGTGGCCTAAAATTTTGCCTGGGACTCTTTTATATTCCCCAGATTCTTGTGCTGTGGATGTCTCTGCTGACCTAACATGGCTTTTCACAGGTCCCATGGGCAATGAGGGGCTTTTCAGTCAAGTGTTTTCCGGGGGCTCTGAAGCAGTTGTGCCCAAGATTTTCTGGGGCTTGAAGTGATTGTAGTTCTATTTATAGTGTTTATCATTTGTTTCTTATTATGTTCAAATGATATAAAGAATCAAAGAGTATATTACCGATGAGAGTATTCCAGTGTTTCATCTTTAAATGTTTTTTTAATGTTTGTTTATTTTGAGGGAGAGAGAGTATGGGTGTGCAGGGGAGGGGCACAGAGAGAGGGAGAGAGAAACCCAGGCAGGCTCCATGCTGTTGCGTAGAGCCCCAGGTGGGGCTCTAGGCCGCAAACCATGAAGTCATGATCTGAGCTGAAATCTAGAGCCAGTGGCTCAACCAGCTGAGCCGCCCACGTGCCCCTGGTCTTTCATCCTTAATAGTGTCCATGAAAGAATCAGTGGGAACTCTGAGGGATTAGAGGCCACGGCTTCTCATCTTGCCTTGGCTGTCATCCTTATTTTAGATGGTGGCCTCGGTGAGCATACTGGCTATGACTACTAATATTTTACATCCCCCAACATCTTTTACCGTATTTAAAACCAAAGGATACAGTTGATGGTCTGGGAGTTTACAGGTATGTGCTGAAAGCATTAAGTACTCCTGCCTCTCCTGTGTAGACCTCCTTAGTCTCCTGCCCATGATTGCACCTCACTGCGCTGGCATCTCTCTGCAGCTGGTACTGTATGCTAAGAGGGCAAAGACCTTGTCCTTTAAATCCACATCCCCATAGATCCTGTACCTAAGCATAAAGCTTCTACAAGAGAACATAGGGGAATATATCTGGGACTTTGGGGTAAGCAAAAGTCTCTTCGGCAAGGGCACAGAAAGCTTTAACCATAAAAGAAAAATAAATTGAGCTACTTTACAATTGATAAATTAATAAATTGAGCTCCTTCACAATGTCTGCTTATCAAAAGACTCCTTTTGGAAAATAAATGTGCATCAGACTGGGAAAATAGAACATTGAGAATATATAAAGAATTCCTATGACTCCGTAATAAGACAAATGATATAACTTTAAAAAAATGACCAGAAAATTTGAACAAATGCTTTATGATAGAAGATATAGAGGCGGCCAGTAATTGTATGGAAGCATGTCTGACACTAGTAGTTATCAGGTAAATGCAAACTGAAGCCCCCAGAATGACTGAAATGGAAAAGACTGATAACATCAAGTGTTGGTGAACATGTGGGGCAACTGTAATTCACTTAGGTTACCAGTGTGAATGTGAAATGATGCTTCCACTTTACAGTATATACCTCAACATAACAAAGGCCATATGTGACAAGTCCACAGCCAATATCCTCTAAGATCAATAATAAGACCAGGATGTCCACTATTGTCACTTTTTTTCCACATGGTACTAGTAGTCCTAGCCACAGCAGTCAGACAAGAAAAAGAAATAAAAGGCATCCAAATTGGTAAGAAAAAAAGAAAACTGTCACTACTTGCAGACGAGATGATACTATCTATAGAAAATCCTAAAGATGCCACCAAATACCTACTAGAATTAATAACTGAATTCAGGAAAGTTGTGGGACGTAAAGTCAATATAGAGAAATTTGTTGCATATCTATACACTAATAATGAAATAACAGAAAGGAAGATTAAGAAAACAACCTCATTTACAATTACATCAAAAGAACAAAATTCCTAGGAATAAACTTAACCAAGGAGTTGAAAGACCTGTACTCTGAAACCTATAAGAAATTGGTGAATGAAATTGAGATGACATAAATAAATGGAAAGATATACCATGCTCATGGATTGGAAGAATTAACATTGTTAAAACTCCATACTACCCAGAAAAATGTCAGATTCAAAGCAATTCCCATGAAAATATCAATAGTATTTTTCAGAGAACTAGAACAAAGAATCCTGAAATTTGTGTGGAACCACAAAAGACCCCAAATAGCCAAAGCAGTCTTGAGAAAGAAGAATAAAGCTGGACGCATCACACTTCCTGAATTCAAACTATCCTAGAAAGCTATAGTGATCAAAACAGTATGGTACTTGTACAGAAACAGACACATAGATCAGTGAACAGAGAGCCCAGAAATAAACTCAGGTTTATATGGTCAGTTAATCTATGACAAAGGAGTCCAAAGCATACAATAGGGAAAAGACAGTCTCTTCAATAAATTGTGTTGTGGAAAGTGGACAGCTAGCTACATGCGAAAGAGTGAAACTGAACCACATTCTTATATACCGTATATAAAAGTAAATTCAAAATGCATTATAGTCCTAAATATAAGGCTTGAAACTATGAAATGCCTAAAGGAAAACATAGGCAGTAATCTCTTGGACATCAGCCTTAGCAACACTTTTCTGGATCTGTCTCCCCAGGCAAGGGAAGCCAAACAGAAATAAGCTGTTGGGACCACACCAAACTCAAAGGGTTTTGCACTTGCAAAGGAAACCATAAAACAAAAAGGCAACCCAGTGAATGGGAGGAGATATTTGCAAATGATATATCTGATAAAGGGTTAATATCCAAAACAGAAAGAATTCATATAACTCAAAACCAAACAAACAATCTGATTAAAGACCTAAATGGACATTTTCCCCAAAGAAGACATCCAGATGGCTAACAGACACATGAAAAGGTGCTCAGCATCACTCATCATCAGGGAAGTCCAAATGAAAACCACGATGAAATGCCACCTCACACCTGTCAGAACGGCTGTTATCAAAAAGACAAAAAAAAAAAAAAGTGTTGGTGAACACGTGGAGAAAAGGGAGCCCTCGTGCACCGTTGGTGGGAATGCAAACTGGTGCAGCCACTTTGGAGAACAGAATGGAGGGTCCTCAAAAGTGTAAAAATAGAAGGACCATATGATCCAGTAATTCTACTTCTGGCCGTTTACCTGAGGAAAATGAAAATACTGATTTGGAAAGATACATGCACCCCTGTGTTTATTGCAGCATTATTTATAGTGGCCAAGGTGTGGACGCAATCCAAGTGTCTGTCTGTGGACCCACATGCACACACTGCAGTGTTAGTCAGCCATGAAAAGGAATGAAATCTTGCCATTCACAATAATGTGGATGGACCTAGAGGACATTATGCTAAGTGAAATAAGTCAGACAAAGACAACATATGATCTCCCTTACATGTGGAATCTAACCCCCCCCCCAAAAAATGAACAGACGATAACAGTGAAAAGACAAACAGACTCATATATACAGAGAATAAACTCATGGTTGCCAGAGGGGTGGCTGGATGGGGGAAATGGGTGAAGGGGATGAAGAAGCACCAAATTCCAGCTGTGAAATAAGTGAGGCACAGGGATGAATAGTACCGCGGAGGGAATATGGTCAGGTGATACTGTAAACCCTCTGTGGTGATAGATGGTAGCTACACTGATTATAATGAGCATTTGATAAGGTCTGTAATTGTCAAACCTTTATTTGTACACCTGAAACTAATTTAATATTTTCGGTCAACTATAGTTCAATTAAAAATTTTAAAAAATTTCATATAAAAAATAATGCCTCTCTGAAAAGAAATCCTGCACGCATTGGCAGTCCTTCTGTGTTTCTCCCCTGCTTCACCCCAAACCTGGGAAATCACCGTTCTATTTTCTGTATTTGCCTATTTGGGACATTTCACAAAGAAGGAATCAATCGTACAATATAATCTCTGTCTTTCACATAGCATAGTGTTTTCAGGGTCTATCAAAGTTGGGGCGTGTATCAGTATTTCATTTTCTTTTTAGTGCCAAACGATTTTGATTATTTGGATATACCACGTGTCGTCTGTCCATTCTTAAGTTGATGGACATTCACGTTGTTTTACTTTTTGGCTATTATGAATAATGCAGCTGTGAACATTCATGTGCAAGTTTTTGTGTGAATATATATATTTATTTATATATATATATATTTTTTTTTCTTTTCAACGTTTATTTATTTTTGGGACAGAGAGAGACAGAGCATGAACGGGGGAGGGGCAGAGAGAGAGGGAGACACAGAATCGGAAACAGGCTCCAGGCTCTGAGCCATCAGCCCAGAGCCCGACGCGGGGCTCGAACTCACGGACCGCGAGATCGTGACCTGGCTGAAGTCGGACGCTTAACCGACTGCGCCACCCAGGCGCCCCAATGAATATATATATTTTAATTTCTGTTTGCTATATACCTGGGGTGGAATTGCTGAGTCATATGATGACTCTCTGTATAATCTTTTGAGGAACCACCAAAACTGTTTTCCAAAATTGCTGCACAATTTTACATTCCCACCAGCAGTGTATGAGGGTTCCAGTTTTTCCACACTTATTATTACGTGTTTATTATGTTAGCCTTATTAGTGGGTATGAATGGTGTATCTTTGTGGCTTTGATTTTCATTTCCCTGATGGCTAATGTTGAATATTTTTTATGTGTTTATTGGCCATTTGTGTATCTCCTTTTTAAAAAAAATTTTTTTAAAGATGTTTATTTTTGAGAGAGAGAGACAGAGTACGAGCACTGTGAGGGGCAGAGAGAGAGGGAGACACAGAATCCGAAGCAGGCTCCAGGCTCTGAGCTGTCAGCACAGAGCCCGACGCAGGGCTCGAACCCACGAACCAAGAAATCATGACTTGAGCTGAAGTCAGACGCTTAACTGGCTGAGCCATCCAGGCGCCCGCTCGTTGCCCATTTTAAGTTGGGTTGCTTGTCTACCTATTATTGAATTGTAAGAATTCTTTATATATTCTATGTATAAATCCTGTATGAAATATAAAAAAAAATGATGCTTTCACTTTAGAAAATGTCCAGTGGTCGTACGGGGGGTGTGGTGGGGGACGGAGATTGAGTGTGAATGTGACTAATGCAGGAGAAGAGGGAGATGACGCAGTGGAATCCAGAAAGGCGGCGAGGATTTAGGGAAGGAAGAGGCTGCTCACACCGGAGAGCAGGAGGCCCAGAGTCTGGGAGGGGTGCTGGGTGGGCTGCTGCCGTGGGGGGACACGGGCCTGCCTGTTACTTTCTTGTTCTGCCTGGAATATCCGGGCCTGGCTGACCCCTCCTTCATCCCCACCTCCTGGAGAGTCAGCCCTCATCTGTGTTTCATCAACTCTGAGCAGTTCTTCCTACATTTCTTCACTGTTGTCTTCCCTGAGGGCAGGCGTCTTTCCCTGTTCTGTTCCTGTCGTGAGCCCAGCCCCAGGGGCGGTGGACTCCAGAAGGCATTCAGTGAACAGGTGTCGACAGAATGAGAAAACACACACGTCAGAATTGTCCCATTTGGCTGGGTCACAGGTAGGCAGCGGGCCTGGGGTTACGAGGGCACACTGGTGTGCCAGAGAGGGCTCTGGGTTTGTGGTTGTAGTACCCAGGGGCTTCCCAGTGTTTCTGAGAAGGGGTGACGGGCTCTGAGCTGTGCCCCAGGAACACCGGTCTGGCGCGTGTCTGTGAGTGGATAAAGGAAGGTCTCGAACACTGGTTGGGAGACCATTTAGATTCGTCCTCCAGGTGAGGGCCCAGGTGAGGACCATGGAGGTGGGCACGGAGAGGGCACTGAGGAGCACAAGTTGGTGGGGCCGCCAGGCTGTGGTTCTGTGCTCACAGAGGTATCTGGGCAACAGGCTGATCAGCAGGGCCGGCAGAGGGACTGAACCACCTCCTTAAGCGGCATAGCCTTGAGCAGCAGGGTGGGTGGGGACCAGCCTCCCTCTTTACAGGTAGCTGTGGCACAGTGAGGTCAGCAGAGCCCTGACCCAAATTCTGGTCTGGTCTCTGACACTTCTGGACTGTGTGATTTACATAGCTGTTAATACCTCTCTGAGCTTCAGATTCCCTTATCTGTGAGCTGGGGTACAAATAGTTGATGGGATTGTTGTAATGATTGAGGTGCAATAGATTTGCTGCCATTTGAGAAACAGAAGTTGTTCCTGCACCACGGGCGTGTGGGGAGAGTCCAGGCAGGTCATGGATGAAAGAAAACTTTCTGGAAGTGTGAAGGCTGAAGCCCAAGTCAGGTGTTGTGGTTGTTAACCACTCATTGTCTGGTTATGTGGCTCCATGTTTTCTGCTTTGAAAAGTTGCGTGTTTGATGGAGGTCCCTTCCGAAGTCCTAGTGTCTCGGTGAACTGTCATTCCTTTTCTTTTCTAAGGGAGCTAAAAGTGGATGCCGTGTGCTACGTAACAAATGCCTTTGTTCCAGAGTTACGGGCCTTACTCACAAAAGGACAGGATGAACTCGAAGAGATGGGTCTCCTAAAGGCTTTGGGACTTGTGTGTATCACCGTTTCTGTGCTTTTCCGGGTGGTGTCTTCAGGGTGTGGGAACTCGGCCTGGCCCTGCCTCAGCGTTTCATTGTGTCTCTGTTTTATGAAAAAGCTCTTTTTATGTGTTTCATTTCTCAAAAGCTTTTTCTTCCTGTCTGTGCTTCAGCTCTCCGAAGAAGAAAAAATCCAGCGATACAGCATCCTCTCTGAGCTCTACGAGCTGATTGGCTTCCATCGGAAGTCCGCGTTCTTCAAGCGCGTGGCCGCTATGCAGTGCGTGGCCCCGAGCATCTCGGAGCCCGGGTGGAGGGCCTGCTACAAGCTGCTCCTGGAGACGCTTCCCGGCTACAGCCTGTCGCTGGACCCCAAGGACTTCAGCAGAGGTATTGGAGGTCTCACTGCTGCAACTGTTTGGCCCAGTTCCCCGTGCATCGTTTGAGCACTTGCCCTCCTGGTCAGACACTGTGGTTGGCGATGGATGGGGTTCAAAACGACCAAGCCCCCGCCTGCCCTTGGGTACTTACGAGAATACTTATGATGATCTAATAAACAAAGAGTGGTGCTTTGCTTGGGGGCTGGCGTTCTTTTGGCTGGTTCCTGTCCTGGCCCTGGTGGTAGAGATTGGAGTTCAGGGCAGAAATAACCGGCAAGTCATGGACGCCTGTGGGATTTACGTTCAAAAAGCTCAGTGTTGTTGGTGGAAGAGGAGATAGGGCTGTGAAGGTGGGTACAGGCTCAGTTCAGCCACCTTCCAGAGAGGTTTCGTGGGAGGAGGTTAGTGCTCGGGAAAAGGGCAGAGTTTTTAGAGCAATCACACAGTTGTTCTGTACAGAGAGGATAAAGGGTATTTTAAAAGTTTCCACTTGCACACTGAATAGAATCCCCATTTACCGTGCTTCAGAGAGACAGTAGGCAAGGTCGCCGTTGCTTTCCAGTTACCTTTTTTTGGTGCCCTTTGAATGTAACTGCAAGCCGGCTCCAGAGGGAGAGCCGGCTACCCAGGCCTTCTGTGAGTCACCAGGAGTTGTCTGATGTGTCCTGTGAAACATAACATCTGAGAGTCCAGGGTCGGAGGCTTCCTTCCGGACGCTCTTCCCTGTTCCTCACTGTTTAACTGCCAGCCGCCCTTGGGTCTCAGCTGAATGTCACCTACGCAGAGAGGTCCCCCAGGGTCCCTCAGCCTAAGTGGAACCTGTTTATCTTTCCTCTTTCATCGAATCCTGTTGTTCCTCCTTCTGGCACCTTCCATAATTTGCACGTGCATTTAAAAATCAGTTGGGGCGATGGTTTCACACATGCTTTCCACACTAGCCTGTGTGCCCTGTGGGAGCAGAGCCCCCGACTCCCACTGTGTCCCCTGGCCGGCATGCGGCAGGTGTCCCAAAGCCTAGTGAGCGGCTACAGCTTCGTGTGTTGGTTGCCAGTTGTCGAATAGAATTTCTTGATCTTAATTTTTGAATGAGATGAACAAGATAGGTTTCTTTTAAAAAGTACAGCAAACGAGCACATCTTCAAGTGATTCGGTACTTTTTTAGCCTTTTGTTTGGGAGGGGACACTTGCCATCGTTTTGTGAAAGAGGTTGAGACCGAAGGTAAAGAAGTGCGATCAAATAAAGTAAAAATGATAACTGTTGGCTGGCTATATTTTTAATAAGAAATAGAAATCACTTTAAACTTCATCTCCGCTGTTGCTCTGGACCACTTCAAACGTTTCTCAGAGAATTAGATGGAAATGTTCTCAAACCCTGAACCTGCGGATGAAAGTAAATTGTATTCTCAGGACCTGAAATGTATTTCTATTTCTTGAAATGAGCATTTTCCCTAGCTGGTTACAGAAAGTGAGGGTAGGCACACAGAAGCATACGGTGTTGTATTGGCCAGCTCACAGGGCTGCGTATTATCATTTTAATCTTGTGTTACTGTGTATGAGGATTTGTGAATATGCTGTGTATATGTGCTGTGTATGAAGATCAGCCTTTTCCTGAGTGAGGGATTCAGTCTTCCCCAGGAGCTTTTACAAAAGAGACTGGCAGGGCAGATGGGTTTGCTTAAAGGCAATTGTTGACGTAACAAACTCTCAAATTGGGAGAACTTTCTGAATGCAAGAGTGTTGAAAATGTTATCACTTGGTCATATGTTGCAAATCTGTCTTAAGAATAAAGGGCGTCACCTTTTATTGCAGGAGCAGTTTGAATCACATAGAAATTGTGGCTTGTACGCTATTTAGTGTTAAGAAAATTTGTGCTCAGCCTTACTCATAATTGCCTGTGGCAGGAACTGTATCATTATGTATTAAAAAAAAAATCAGCATAGGGATATTTGCCCGATGTTTAAGTGATAAAACCTTCTTGATGTCCTAGTGTTGAGATTCGTTAAATTGGGTCATTTAGAATTCATGGCTTGGTTAGTCATGAAATTGATTTCAGCTTCTTAATCCTTTTTAAAATCTCTTATTTCGTTTTGGCATTCGGCCTTTGCTTCTTTTGACAGTGAGGAAGTATTGCAGGGACTTGTCTTTCTCTGCGTCCCCGTGGTATGAAAAGTGCTGCTGTTTTCCATTCCCAGTGTTTTTGTAAGACAGACTCTAGGGTATGAGGTAGATTTTGTGGTGTGTGTGTGTCTGTGTGTGTTCATGCACCTCCAAGACTTTCAGTTTAGAAAATTATTATGAAGTAACTTAAATATATACAAATTAAGGAGAATAGTACAATGAGCCCATCACCCAGAGCAAGTGATTATCAAGAGTGTGCCACTTCGTCGTTGGTGGAAGTGTTTAGGGCAAATCCCAGAAATCATGTCATTTTACCCTACGTGCTTAAGTTGCATGCCTGAAAAAGAGGGCATTGCCTTTCATGAGGCTTTCAACTTGACCCACATGCTGTGAAACCCCACCGTGTATCAGGCATCCCACCAGGAGTTAAAGATACTTGGGTGAATAGGACACAGTCCTGGCTCCCAAGGAAATGGAGGGTCGGTGGAAGGCATAAATCACGAGGTTACAGGTGCCTCACTGTACCTGCCAGATAACGCCTGTGGGGCCGAGTCTATGCACGATACGGCAGCAGGACATGAGAGGGAGGGCTGGCCAGCCGTGTGCGGCAGGGCAGTGGGCGAGGAGGTCAGTGGGGGCTGTGACTGGAGCCCACAGTCTTCTCTCCCAAGCCGTAGGGCCCCAGACACGCAACACTGTGCAGTGACATGTGTGTTGGCAACCCATTACAAGGTCTCCTTCATGAGGGATCTCCAGGTAGAAAATATTTAGAAGTAGTAATTGTTGCCAGAGGGAGATGGAATAAATAACTCTAAGATTCTGAGGTCCTAAAGAGGTAATTTTCGATGGCTGTGCAACTGACTCCCTCACCTTAAATTTTACCCATGCTGATTTATTTCAGAGGAACAGCTGCAGAAGTCTGTTGGTAACCTTTTTTTAGCTGTCTGCCTTTATGATCTTTTCTTATAGGCTAAAGTAAAAAACAAACAAACACATTTTCTAATGGCCTTGGTGGTTGCTAACGAAGGCCCATCAAGTACCAGTGTTTCTTTGAAAAAAGTTGTGTATCTAACTCAAATACATGCCATTGGAAACATAATCTTTTATTATAACCTTATTGTAATGATTTCCACGTGGTTATTTATTTGTTTGGGGGGGGGGAGAGAGAGAGAGAGAGAGAGAGAGAGAGAGAGAGAGAGAGAATATGCAGGGGAGGGGCAGAGAGAGAGAGGGAGAGAGAGAATCTCAAGCAGGATCCTCACTGTCAGTGCGCAGTCTGATGTGAGGCTTGGTCCCACGAACCGTGAGATCCTGACCTGAGCTGAAATCAAGAGTCAGACATTCAACCAACTGAGCCACCCGGGAGCCCTTCAAAGTGCTTATGTTTGCATTGTGTTTTCATAGAAGAGAAAAAGTGTACCATAAACCATTTTTTTAACTGTATGAAAACACCTATCCCTTATGAGGTCTTTCTGGGGTGCGTAAACATGGCACATTTCTCTTGTCGTCCTTTGGTTTGATAGTCGAGGCACTTGTCTTTAAATCACCAGGTTTGACACATGCCATCGCACGTGTTTCCATGGAGGCTCGCATCTTCGGCTCCGTGGCCGGCGCCCTCCTGGAGCCCTTTGAGAACCTTCTGTGACTTCCATCCCACAGGTACACACCGAGGCTGGGCTGCTGTCCAGATGCGTTTGCTTCACGAATTGGTCTACGCCTCCCGAAGGATGGGGAATCCTGCTCTTTCCGTCAGGCACTTGTCCTTCCTGCTGCAGACCATGCTGGATTTTTTGTCCGATCAGGGTGAGTGAGTTCAGACTACCGCCCTTTTCAGCACTCTTGGCTCTGGCCCCCATAAACACTGGGCTTAGGTCTAGGTGGGTGGTGCTTCCCCATCCTACACGTCCTCTGCTCCCCGTGCTGCCCTCACTGTCCTCCACGGGTGCCTGATGCTGCTGCCCAGCATTCCCTCCCCTCCCGGACCCTCTTTCACCCCACTCTGCTGCTTCTGTGTCTCTGGCTGGTGCCGGGATGCGGGATGCCCCCCCCCCCCCCCCCCCCCCCGGCACAGGCCCCACTTCCCTTTGCCTACATTGTATCAGACAGAAATGTCCAAGTAGAGCGTGTATATAGAGAAGTGCCTGGTTCATCAGAACGTAGCTCAGTGCATTTGCCCCCGTGACTGTTACCGTTTCTGTAACCAGCAGCTGGAGGGGAAACGTGACCAGAACCACAAGGACCCCTGTGTGCCCGTTAAGGGCGGCTTCTGTCTTGCTCTTAGAATCAAGGGTGCCATTTGCCTGTGTTTGTACCCATGGCATCATGTGGTATCTGTGCCCAGGTGTCAGGCGACTTTCTTCTGGGCCCTTCCGTCGGTCGTCTGCTCCTATGGTTACTGGGTGGCATTTGTGTTTTGGGTTTCAGTCATAATCTGTTTATTTCCAGCCCAGATTCCACCCTGGGTCCAGACACTTGGCCACTTGCAGGGCACGGCCCTTTGCCTGTGCCACAGCTGCTTGGAAGGGAGCACGCCAGCACTGGAGCTCTGTGGTGTCCCCGGCCCACCGCCCCTTCTGCCAGGGCCGCTCAGCCAGCCCGTGTGTGTTGCTGGTTGGGCCCCGTGCCCTCTCTGCCTTGGAGATGAACAAGTGGGGAATTTATTCAGAAGTGCTCCTGGGATCGATAACCGAAGGAGAAGGAGGCAAGGTGGGGCAGAGGGAGCTGAGCCTCTGTGCGGTGTCAGCAGAGGCCCCGCCGGCCCACGGAGGGCTCTGTGCTGCGATGGCCCGGCAGTGCTGGCCTGCACTGTCTCGAAAGCCAGGCCTGGTGCCCAGTCCTGCTGTGCCTGCCGAGGCAGTTTCTGGAGACGACTCCCACAGCTGTGTAAGGCCTCGGCTGACCCCGTGGGACTCTGAAGCTAGGATGGCCCTTCAGAGAGACAGCTTGCTGGGTGGTGAGGGGCCAGGCCCGAGTGCTCCCACAGCCGGGCCCTAGATGCACGCTGCTCCCAGGAGGGGGCATGCTCGCCCCAGGAGGGGGCATGCTCGTGGGCGGGCGGCTCTCTCCAGCAGAGAACAGTCCGGAGAGGGCAGCACTCCCGTCCCTGGTGGTGCGCCGCTGTCTGCCGCAGAGCAGACAGACCTCTTTCCAGGTGTTCCTGCGGGGATCTGCCACGGCTCGGCCACCGCACTCCTTCACCGTGCATCCTCTGTCTTCACGGCTTTAGCGTTAGTGGGTATTCCTCCCCCTCTGCCTGCTGATTTCCCCCGACTGCTCTCCTTTCCTGCGGTCATAACAGTCTCCTCTGCTCCAGGATGGAAGGGGGGTGTGAGGCTTAAATGCATTAGTTGCAATAAAGCATTTATCCTGGAGCTTATACTACAACTGGTAATGGTTAGCTTCAGAACAAGTACTCAAGTTGGCATGCGATTGCCTTTACGAAACCAAGAAAACAGTTGGTCTGACTCATGCGCTTTTCTAAAACGGGAGAGGAAAGGGGTTCTTTCGTAGCTGTTACAGCACAAGTGCGGTGCTGTGTTTTAAGCAGAAACAGTTGAGGACCTTGGCTCAAGGTGAAGCTCAAGGGTGCGTCACAGGCTTGGGTGAGATTCCTCTTGTGGGACCTCCTCCTCCACGTCCCGTGTGTCCTCGAACTTCAGGCTGGCCGCGCGGACTTCACGTTGTACCTACCACATGTTCCCATCGTGTGCCGTTTTCTGTGCCCGGTGGCACCTGCTGGAACTTGGGACTGTCACGTTCCTCAGGTGACTTCCACAGCGGTCTCAGAGCGAGGAGCTCCCGTGACATCTCACTGCTAATGCCCTTGACGCGCTTGCCACGTCCCGTGGTTATTTGTATCTCTTTGGGCTTCGCTGCCCAGACAGAGTCCCCCACGGATGGCGGGACAGCTCGTCCTCTGTGCCCACTTCGTTTCCGCTGCCTTTGGTGCAGCATTTGAATTGTGTTTGTCTTCCTGCCGCCTGCAGAACTCGGCCATTGAGGACTCGCATGGCAGCTGGCTTCGTGAACGGTCCGCACCTCGGTTTCTCTGAAGCCAGGGTTGCAGACGAAGGCAGAGTTCCCAGAACAGGCCGTCTCTAGTGTCCAGTGGTGACGCGGGCATGAGTCTGTCCCTTGTCTGCTGCACTGAACATTTGCTTTGCGATGGGTGACTGGCTCTCCTCACCGCCCCCCTCTCCCCGAGGGTGCTTGAACCGCCCCCTGCCCCAGCAACTGTGACGACATAGTGTCCAGTCTGAGTGGAACCTGCCCGCTGGGCCTGAGAGTTCTGATCCGTGGCACGTGTCCCTCCCCACTCTCGTCATAGCCCTGCTCTCTCTCGGCACCGCTTTCCCACATGCCTCACCTTTAATTGTGTGCCATGTTGCACGACTGTGAGTCGCGAGGACGGGGCCCCACGTCCTTGTCCGGAGCTGCTCACACCTTCGTCTGCTTCTTCTTGCAGTTTTTTCTCTTAAATGTGCACCCCCTGTCCTGCAGCAGGGCCTTTGTGCTCCCGCCCCCCTCTCCGTTCCCTGTCACCAAGTGACTCCTCCAGGTATGGACTCCCTCTTGGTAGCTGTTGGCAGGTGCCGGCACGACCAGACCCTCCCACTCTGTTCTCTTCCTCTGTGCGCTGCTCATGGCTGTGGTGAAAGATCCGCACGTCGCTAGCTGGTCACCGTCTGTCGTCCTTCCTGGAGCTCCGGGGAGGAGGAGCTTGCTAGTTATTGGAGGTCATGTCCGTTGGTGATCTAAAGACCTTGAGTTTGAAAGCAGAGGAACTTGGGGCGTCTGACTGTTGAGCAAAGAGTCGTCTCCTTAAAGGCCTGTGTGTAATGGTATTTGGGTAATTGGAGTCTTCAGAGAAAAGGACAAAAGTCAGGAGGTCTCAAGAGTTCTTTCCTCTGATGGCTGTAACCTCGGATTGATAGTGACGTTCTCCCTGGGCCTCCATTTTCTCATTTGTACAGCTAGGGTGGCACAGTTGTGAGATTGTTTGTTATTATTTTAATGATCAATATTTTAGTTTATTGGATGACCTTTCCTCTGGAGAGCTCATGGTATCAGTTATACAGTTGATAGTTAATATTTCTACGTATTGCTGCATTGAAATGAAGTGTGGACTAGGAAACAGCCAAGAAAGAAAGAAATGATCCTGGGCGTGAGGGGGGTGCTTTCTAGTCTTCTACGTCCTACGTCAGACTGCTTGGGCGTTTGCAAGGTGAAGGCGCCACGATCTGGGGCTTTCTTGCCCTTCCCTCTCCCACATGTACCCCAACTGTGTGCAGATCTGAGTGAACTCGTAAGATACGAGGACGGTTGTTAACACAAAAGGCTTCAGTTCCCAGCACTCTTGCCAGTTTTTGCAAGATGAAAGTACTAACTTGAGGATGTATGGACATTTCTTGGGAAGCGTGACCGCGTTAACCTTTTACGATCACTGATGTGGGGTCGCTTCTCCTGACTGGGCGTGCCAGCTCCCGTGGCATCGTGGCAGTGCATTGGTGAGCCCCGTGGGCTGTAGGTGCAAACCTGGTCCTGTGTGCTGCCCAGGGGCCCCTTGAAAAGGAGCGGGATCCCTGACTTCACGAAGGCTCAGTGTGGCGGGCGCCCCTTCCTGCTCTTACTTGCCTGTGCCCTGGCCGTCTGCATCTCTGCCTACGTTCTGGGTCACGCCTGTTTCTGCCGCCTTCTGACTGTGACACCCCCTTCATGGAGCCTACCCTGCTCACGTGGTCCTGGCTCCCAGCGCTGCTGGTCTGTCCCCTCCCCCCCCGCCCCCACAGCCTGTGAGCTCCTCAAGGACAGGGAGTGTCCCCTATACCTGGCCCAGAACCTGGCTCCTGGTAGGCCCTGCGATGCTGCAGGGTGAGTGGGGGCTTCTGTCCCGTTTGGTGTGCCCCTGCCGTGCTGCCCAGCTCCTGTGTCTTCTAGCTAGCCACTTTAAGAATCCCTCTAGCCTTTGACCTTCTGCAGCAGGGTTCGGGAAGCCACTGCCCGGGGGGCCAGCCCCAGCCGGCCACCTGATTTTGATTCTTGTGTTGGTGGTTCTAGGATGGCTTTGTAGTTGCTGACACCCATTCCCGTGGAAAGTAAAAGGCTTGCTGCTTTCACATCAAGTTACTTAAAGGCAAGAGGAAAAATTAGGTAGAGATTGAATCTGACAGATTCAAATGAAAAGTCCCAGATGAGAGGATAAAGATTAGCCACACAGTACGTGTGCTCCATGAGTGTGGTGCAGAGACATGCCCCGCTTTAAGTAATTCCTGTTTGTGCCTCATGAACAGACGGAGGGTGGCGGTGCTGCTGGGACTGTGGGACAGCCAGTGAGTGAACCTGTGTTAGGGAGCTTCCTCCATCAGACTTGGTGCACCGTGTTATGGCGGCAGACAGGGTGATCTTCTTGCTATAGGTTCAGATGCTTCGTTAGTGAAATTAAACTTTGCATGGTTGGGGCGCCTGGGTGGCGCAGTCGGTTAAGTGTCCGACTTCAGCCAGGTCACGATCTCACAGTCCATGAGTTTGAGCCCCGCGTCGGGCTCTGGGCTGATGGCTCAGAACCTGGAGCCTGTTTCCGATTCTGTGTCTCCCTCTCTCTCTGCCCCTCCCCCGTTCATGCTCTGTCTCTCTCTGTCCGAAAAATAAATAAACGTTGAAAAAAAAATTCTTTAAAAAAAAATAAACTTCGCATGGTTGCTTGGGCTTGTCCCTGCTGGGGACTAATGGGTTTTTGGGTGTTACTGGGTTCAGTATTTTGCTGGAGGCGACTGGGTCGAAAACCTGTCAAAGCTGCAATTTCTTATCTACTTGGCAGGATTCCTGTAGATTAGAGAACAGGTACCGGGATTGAGTGCAGTGTGTCTGATTCAAAGAAGTGCCTAAAAAGTGTCCTAGGACATTTCTGTTGTTTCCCGCCCAGGGGACCAGGACTCCAGCTCCTTGGTCAGAGGTCAGTGGTTCTTTTGCCTGAGGTGCCTGAAGAGGACCCGAGAGAAATGGAATCTCAGGTGCCTGGGCGGCTCAGTGGGTTGAGCGTCCGACTTCGGCTCAGGTCATGATCTCATGGCGAGTGAGTTCGAGCCCCGTGTCAGGCTCCGTGCTGACAGCTCAGAGCCTGGAGCCTGTTTCAGATCCTGTGTCTCCCTCTCTCTCTGCCCCTCCCCCACTCACGCTCTGTCTCCCTCTGTCTCAAAAAAAAAATAAACATTAAAAAAAAATTAAAAAAAAAAAGAAATGGAATCTCTCATCAGGAGAACGGCAGAGTGAGTGCAGAGGGCTGGTCGGCGTGCAGATGTTCTGAGTTGTGTCATAGGTGATGCACAGTAGCACCATCCCTCCCGTCTGATGGCAGCGGGGAGGGGGTGGGGGGCAGGTGGGAAAGCAGGAGAGGGCCAGGGGAGGGCCGGGCCCCCGAGGAAAGGCGGTCAGTGGGTCTGGCACTCGAGCGCGTGCCGTCTCCTTCCTGGCCGACGTCCCGCACCCCACACTGAAGTTGTTGGGAATGTGCCCGTTGCTGCCCTGCCACTGAAGGTGTGGAGTGAGATCAGGCAGTCAGGTCGTGGTCCCGCTGGAGGAGCGCAAGAATCCCAGTCGCTGTGGTCTAGAACGTGAACTCGATTGGCTGTTAGCGCCCGAGGTCGCTGGCCTCTACCCCTGAGGTGGTGTGTGGGGCGCCTCAGGGCTCGGAGCTCAGAGCTAGCCTCAGTTTCCCTGTCCTAGAACGGGATTACAAGGTGCATCTTGTGAGGGTAGTGTGAGAGTGAGTGAGGTAATGCGGGTCAGTGCGGGCCTCTGGAGTGGCCACTGTGTCGCCCGTCCCCACCCACAACAGTTGTCATGCTTTTCCTGTGGGAACTCGAGTATCTTACTAGACTGTATGTTTTAAAAGAAAATGTGTTGAGAAGGCACTCGCCACCATACGGTTCACCCACTGAAGGTGCCCTGGTACATCTCCAGGGTCATCTGGCCATCAGACACTGTCGTCCTCCCTGAAGGTGGCCTTACACCTGTCAGTCTCTGTCCCCTCTCAGCCCCCGCCTGAGCCCTCGGGAGGCATGCCGAGGTGCCCCAGAAATAGTTTTTTTAATGTTTATTTTTGAAAGAGAGAGAGAGAGAGAGAGAGCACGTGCGCACAAGCAGGGGACGGGCAGAGAGAGAGGGACACAGAATCCGAAGCAGTGGGGCTCAAACCCACGAGCTGTGAGATCATGACCTGAGCCAAAGTTGGATGCTTAACTGACTGAGCCACCCAGGTGCCTCAAGCTGGGTACCTTTGAAGAGGTTACCGAAGCCTGGTTTCCTGGTCTGTTTTATTTTATGGGAATGAAAATCCGTGCCCTACTCAACTGTGAGAGCCATTGTGAAGCACAGGTGGGATGGGAGATGTGGGGGCTTTGCAGGTGTTGAGAGCTACTGCTCATTACCATGGTAACCGCTCCTTCTTCGTCCCCTCTTTTCCCTCCCTGTCCCCCCACATTTACTTGTGTCATCCATCAGTCCCATGTATCGCATTCTGAGTTGCCACAGACTTGGATTGAATGCCGTTGTCTTTATGACTTCCGTGACCTTGGACAAATAATTTAACTTCCTTCAGCCCTAGTCTCCTTGCCCGTACACTGGGGACGAGAGTGGCTCACAGGCTGTGAGTCTTACACGTTTGGCGAAGTGCCTAGGGTGGTGCCTGACCTCGTCGTGTGCGTTCAGTGGTAAGAACGTTTTAGGTGATTATCTCTAGAGAACCGGCTTGAGGAAGAGCGCTGGCTAAGGGGAGAGAGGAGTCCGTGTAAACAGGTGGGTACAGGAGCATCATGGGGCAGTTGACAGTTCTTTTCAGAGGTGGAAGAGTGTTAGGGGTGATGTTCCATGAACAAGGTGACCTTGACCTTGAAGAACCAATTGGTGTTTGCCAGACCAGACTGAGTAGAAGAAATAGTGTCACTTAGAAGATCTTTCTCTAATGCTGGTGGAATTAAGAGTATTTGCTGTGTTTAGGGCAAGCTGGCCACGGTAGCTTGGTGGCAGTCTGTTGTCTGGGATTTGGGGAAGCAGAGTGGATGACCAGTGGTTGTACTGTACGACCCAGCCGTGGCGGTCCTGGGTGTCCCCTCAAGACCCGAGAAAGCACGTGTGCACACAGACACTTGGCCACCGGTGGTCACAGCCGCATTGGGCGTAATGGCCCTGAGACGGGACCAGCACAAGTGGCCGTGGACAGATGAATGGATGAAGACGCAGGGCGTCCTACCTGGATGACTCTCTCTTCCTCATCCCTTCCTGCTTTCCTTTTCCCTGCCGTCCTTCCTTCCTCATGGCTAACTTGTGCTCATCCTTCACATTTCAGCGTAGACATCACGTTTATACTTTCCTATGAAGCCTTTCCTGGGCCCCCAAGGCCATCTTGGGTTCCTCTGCGGTGTCCCCACTGGCGGATGTAACTTGCCTACAGGAGCACTTTGAACCTGCTCTGTGCCTATTGCTTGTCTAATGGACAGACTGCCCGCTGGGGCTGCAGGGTCTCTAACCAGCTGTTTCTCGCCCCTGGCACCTCGTGGCGTGCATTGGCGTGCACATGTTCTTGAGTGCACGAATAACACACGTTTTCCTCTTTTCAAAAACAACTTTATTGAGATTGAAATCACAGACCATACAATTCACCACTTAAAATGTACACTTCACACTTTCGTATGCTCACAGATATGTGCACCCCCATCACAGTCATTTGTAAACATTTTTATCACCTCAGAGAGAACCCTGTCCCCTGTAGCCGGCTAGGGACACGTGTTGGCACTCACGTCGTGTTGAATGCATTCATCGTAAGTACTTTGGTTTGCTTGCTTTCTTTTCCTGGCCCGCTCTTGCTGTTCCTGGCAATGCCGTGGTGAACATCTTCAGGTCTTTGGCTTTTTTAGCAGGAGGGAGATTTTATCCGGAGAGGGCTTACTGGATCAGTCATTTTGGACGTTTTTATTGCTGTGGAAGCATATTGCCAAATTGCCTCTGGAAGCTTGGTTCTGATTACACTGCTGGCAGTGTGCTGCCGGTTCACTACGTACAGGGTGCTGCCTTGGTGTTTTAATTTGTATTTTCTTGGTAACTTGAAAGGCTGAGTATTTTTCCTGTGTGTCTGTATGCTAATTGTGTGGCTTTCACATGAAATCCTTCCAGTGTTCTCTTCAGCTTCCTGTGTCTTGCCTCATTCGAGTCTCATTGGTGGGGTTGGGAGGCAGGTAGGGTCCCAGCCCCCCGGCCTGTCGAGGTTGCTGACGTTTTGAGATGCCGAGTAGTTCACCCAGAGACTCCCAGTTATTCAGGGCAGGCAGACTCTAGAAGCCGGCTTTCAGCCCTCGTCAGAGGACCTATGCACAGCTAACTATAAAATCTGTCCCGTGCCATAATAGACCTGGATGGTGCCCGGCAGCATAAAGGGGTTGGGACGCCTCCCACAAGCGTTTCACTGGACTAAAGCTGAAAGTGTCAGGAAAGTGTTGTAAACATTTTTATGGTGGTCTCCCCAGCAGACCTTGACATTGGAAACAGAGATGCCACCTGTGTCCCTGAGCAGACCCCCTCTCCCCTCCCTTCTTGCTTTCCTGGCCCCTTCCACTGTGGCCGCCAGGACTTAGGCTCTGCTGTGGCAGATGCCCTGTTTCGGCTCAGCCTTCTTTCCTTCCTGAATGGTCCGTTAGCTGTCTCTGTTAAGCTGGTGGCTCTTGAGCGTGGGGTTTGGAAACGTGTGGGCGTGTCCTGGATGTGACTGTGGTCACGTGTGTCATCTGCACTCAGTCGCCGGGAACAAGCAGCCCCAGGCAGGGGTGAAGCCAGCCGTGCATTCAGGGCGCCAGCAGCACCCTGGGAAACTGCTCTCCCCTGAGGGCCTTGCTTCTCCTATAGCTCGAGTCCTCGCGGCCTGGAGCTGGGGTGCAGGCCTTTCCTGTTGCTGCTTCTGGAGTCCTCCTTCAGAAACCCCCACTCTTCACGTGGGCACGTTGTCGAGACCCATCACCCCTGCCTTGCCTTTCGTTGGGGTCATTTTCTTTTTTTTTTTTCTTTCTTTTTTTTTTTATTCTTGAGACAGGGAGAGACAGAGAATGAGCATGGGAGGGGCAGAGAGAGAGGGAGACACAGAATCCGAAGCAGGCTCCAGGCTCTGGGCTGTCGGCACAGAGCCCGACGCGGGGTTCGAACCCACGAACCATGAGATCATGACCTGAACGGAAGTCGGAGGGTCAGCCGACTGAGCCCCCCGGGCGCCCCAGTTGGGGTCATCTTCAAACAGCCCGATCGTCCTCCTCACTCTTTGATACCTTCACCTGCTGGCCTGCCCTCCCCAGCAGCAGCTCCGCTGTCTCTGTTCTCCGTGACCTGAGTGTCCCTGGGCAGGGTCCGTTCAGCACTCTCTTGCTCTTGTCCATGGGTACTTTCTCCTGGTGGATGTCAGCAGGATTCTGTCCGTGTGCGCAGCTCTCTCCTGTCCCTGGTGTCGAGCTCTGCACCCCAGATGACGTGCCCCTCCGTACCCCGCTCGGCCAGACGCTGAGGCCAGAAACTGGGAAGGCAGTCCTGACTCTTTCTCTTCCCTGTCAGACCCTCCTCTGAGACCTATCAGCAGGTCCTCAGGGTCTCACCTCCTCAATAGACCCCCGATGTGGCCGCTTGTCCCCACCTGCGTCCTTACAGGCACAGGGGAAACCACTGTGAGGTCTCAGCTGCCCCTTCAGCCGCCCGGGGTCTCCCTGGCCTGGAGCCCTGCACCTGCTCTCACATTCGTTGCTTTTCTGCTTCAGACCATCCATGGGCTCCCGTCATGTTGAGGAGTCGACTGGCCCCACATCATTCCCTCCTTAGCCCCCCAGACCAGCCTCCTTCCATCCTCTGCTCAGCTTCAGGCCTTGTTGCTTTTGTCTCTGTCCTCCCAGGAAGCTTGTTTCCACCCTGTCTCCAGACCGTGTACTTGGGTCTTTCTGCTTGAATCGTCTCCCCAAGATGTTTGTGTGACCGCCTTCTCTGTGTCCCTCGGGTCCGAGTTCACGTGCCCTGTTCGCCGTCTGCCTCGTGGCACCCTTATCTCTTTGCCCTTTCGTGGCTACTCGCCCTCCTGGCCGGAACACGAGCATGCTGGGGGAAGGCTCTGTGTCCTGGGCTGCCACCTAGGACCGTGTGGGGCAGGTGCCGCTCACTGTTTGTTCACTCACCGTCCAACGAGGGAAGTTGTCCAGTTTCCCTCCACCTCCTCTTCCCCTTTTATGAAGTGGGCACCCAAGCCCGCTTCTTGTGGAACCGTGAGGATTAAGACCCATCATCCCTCCTCCGTCTGCCTTGCGGCCGGAGGCTCCCGAGGCCGAGTCCCTCCTCTCCTGTGCATCACTCAGCTGTGTGTGGATTCGGGTATTTGGTGCAGATAACACTTAGCTCTCGGGGGAAATACTCACATGTCAAAAGAAAATGTTGCTGAGCCAACCGTTAGCTCAGGATGTGCAGGACCAGTTCCAGGGCCCCACTCTGGAGCCAGGACCCAGGACTCAGGAGTCTGTGTTTCACCGGGACCCCTGGGAGGCCAGAAGAGCCTGTGTGCTCCAGGGGCTGGGAAATGGCCTTTGAGAAGCAGTGGGGTATTTTTCACGGAGTCCTTGTCACTAATTCCTGAAAACCAGCATCTTTCTCTTGCCTTCCTTAGTCATTATTTCTTTGGTTAGGAAGTGAAATACACAGGCTCGCTGTCCTCAGAGGGGGCCTCTGGCGTCCCTGCTCCGTGGGAGCCAGTTTTCCCAGATCACACTTGTGGCTTGACACCCAGTGAGATTTCTTGTCGGAAAAGTCATGTAAGACTACACGATGGCGTTACATTTATAGATTTGGCAAAATGCTTTCATTGAGAGGAGAGCCTGAGGTTGACGTGAAGTCGGAGTTGTCGAGGCCGAGTGTGTGTCGGCAAAACCTTCCTCTGTGAGGGAGTCGGGAGAGCAGGCTCCGGACTGCGTGGTGTCAGGCGGGACGAGGCACGTACGGACAAGCCCACCTCCGTGTCTCCACCCCCATGCTTTCTCGCCTGCCGCGGTTGTAGACTTTTTGTGAATTACAGTTTTTTGGTGACCTTTTGTACTTGAGGGTATGTTAATATGTCTCTCTGACATTTTTTGAATTTAAGTAAATTGTGAGATGGTATCGAAAACAGGGGCGCCTGGGTGGCTCAGTCAGTTGAGCATCCTACTTCGACTCAGGTCATAATCTCACAGTCCGTGAGTTCGAGCCCCGTGTCGGGCTCTGTGCTGACAGCTCGGAGCCTGGAGCCTGCTTCCAATTCTGTGTCTCCCTCGCTCTCTGCCCCTCCCCCGCTCACTTTCTGCTTCTCTCTCTCTCAAAAATAAACATAAAAAAAAAAAGAAAATAAGAATACATCATTTTACTGGATTTTGGTATCAGAGATTATGGAAAAAATAACATTGAGAGTCTCCTATAATGGGGACTAATGGATGAAAACCCAGGGCTTGGGTTTTGAACTCCACATGTTGTAACTTATTCCCATTAGGAAACATACGGTCTTCAGATTTAAGTTTTACCTCCCAGCTTTGTGTAGCAAGGCATCAGGAACTGCGATACGAACTCTGCCCAGAAATGAAGGCCATAATTTTTAAATTGTCAAGGTAATGTGTATTATTTGGCTTCACGTTTTCCATTCCTGTCATGCTTTTTACCCCTCGTAGGTTTTTTTCCAGATGGCCCCTGTGGTTTCTTCGGAGGTTTTCATTGAGGTGGCTTTCATTTTTCACCTGGGTGGGGAGAAGGGAGGATAAACGTATGAACCCTTATGTGGGAGCTCCTCCACAAAGGGTGTGATTTGTTTCCCCCGCGGTTTATACAGTCCCTTTTGTTTGTTCGGAAACAGACAGAAGGGGCTGAACCCAAACGGGGCAGAAGTGAAGGGAAGCTTTTGACTTCTTGTAGTTGTGTTTGAAGAGATAAATACTGTGTAGCACAACATAATAAGTACCTGCTAGCTAAACACATTCTCGGTGGAGAAACCACACATGTAACATAATGAGCAGAAAAACTCTCAGTGTGTCAAAATCCCAAATATATTAGCGGACTTAGTAGTTACGGGAAAATACTAATTTGCCAAGTTTTACATGAACCAGAATAGAACACCCTGGGGTGGTATCACGAGGGGCCCTTTGCGCGTAGCCTTGACAGGACTCCATGGGTCACATGGGGCATGCTGTCGGCCGTGGGGTGTGGTCTTGCTGTCCTGTGACTTGCCCACCGTCTTACGAAGTGTCTGTGTGCCATTGCCCAGGCCAGATGTGGCCGTTTCTGGTCTAGAATACGGCGGTACCTCCCAGGGGATGTCCTTGTCTCCCGGAACCCCTTTCTCGGCCTACCGGCCCCCAGACTCTCAGGTGGTCTTCCCATGGCACGTTTTTACGCAAAGCAGTCCTCTGCTCAGCACGCGCGCAAGGCTTCCCGTTGCTACAGAAATAGAGTTCAAGTCCGTAGTGTGTTTGGCAGTGTGCCTTTCATTGTGGCGCAGCCCGTGGCTGCTGCGTGGACGAGGCCTAGCTGCTGTCCCCGGAACAGAGCCTCCTTGCTCACGTGTGAGCTTTCTCTTCGGGGTTTCTACTGCCCGGAACGCAGCACCGACCTCCCCCACCTCTGACAGCTCTCCTTGACCCTTCAGGCAGCAGGAAAAGTCTTTCTCCTCCATGTCCCCCACACTTCTGCAACCCTGCTTGTCACTTGCGCGCTAACGGCGGGATTTCCTGTCTGTGGACTGTGTGCACTGAGGCCGGCAGGTGGGGTTGAGGCCTCTTTTTCCCCAAACCCCAGCCCAGCACGAAATCTGGCTCAGGGGGGCTCCATAGGTGCTTGTTAAGAATTGCCCCGTTTTCCCTGACACCGCTTACAGGTAGGTCGCGGGAGCATCATGCTTTCCTTCTGTGCTGCTGGGAGGGTTAGAGACAGTGTCTGTGAAGAGCCTAAAACGTAGTATGTGCTCGATAAACTGTCATTGTCACTGACGGTTTGCTTGACTTGCCAAGGTGTTTCCACACACGTTGCACACGCAGTTCCTGGAGTGAGGGATCGAGGCAGGACGTCGTCGGCATAAGGGAGGATGGCTCACCTGCTGTCATTGCAGCAGTGGCCTTCAGACTTTCTTGGCCGTGACCCAGCTTAGGAAGTACATTGTGTACTCAAACCCGTATGTTTCATGAAGCAACATCGATTATGTGTGATGTCCCGTCTCAGCCAGCTCAGCTGCTGGAACGAGATACCAGACGGGGTGGTTTAAACAACAGAGGCCGATTTTCTCACAGTTTTGGAGGCTGGAAGTCCAAGATGGAGGCGCTGGCAGGTTTATTCTGAGGACTTTCTCATCAGCTTACGGACCGCATCCTCTCCCTTTGCCCTCACGGGGTCACCCTCTGTACGCGTCTGTTCTAATCTCCTCCCATTAGGACTGTAGTCAGATTGGACTGGGGTCCCCCTGTGACCTCGCTTTGCCATAATGACCTCTGCAAAGGCCCTGTCTCCAAATTCGGTCGTATTTGCGGTGTCCTACTGGGCATGAGCACTTCAGCGTATGATTTTGCAGGGGACACACTTCAGCCTGGAACGTGAACTCTGGTCTGTCCTGTCCCCTCCCCTGGGATGCTCGTCACTGCCCACTAAGCTGATTTTTATGACCCACCGAGAAGTCAAAATTTGCCTTAAGTCACAGCACTTTCCTTTTAGAGCTGGCAGTGGAATTGAAATGGAGGGGACTCGTTTGAAATGGGTCTCCTGCACACTTCCAGTGTCTCTTACGACCAGTGGTCCGTACGTGTCCGCGTCTCCTCCCTGTGTAGCACGTGCACAGAATAACGTTGATTGGCTCACGCAGCTGTTGCATCTGCCTGGTGTCCTGGGACGTTGACTTAAGAGAGAGGACGGAGGCATTTGTGCACACTTCTCTGTGCATCTTTTTTTTTGTTTTTTTGTTTTTTTTTTTAAGAGTTTGAGTTGAATTCAAATTGAGATTGACAAAGCATCTTCTAAGTGGCAGGGATCTATTTTGGGGCCAGAAATGGCACGTCCCTTAGTAAAAGGCAGAGGCCTTCTTCAGGCTGTTCAGGTTTTATCTCTTCTCTGGGTGATTATCTGGACAGGTGACCCCCCCCTTTGCAGGGGAGGAGGGCCTGTATGCAGTCCAGACAACATCCAAACTGCAGCGCAAAGTGCCAGCCCGTTTTCTCTGCGTGAACAGCACCGGGGGTCTGTGTCATGTGGTAGGTCGAACGGTCTGCAGAGGCAGGGGGTTTGGACGGTGCTGGAAGAAGAGAGTGTCACCAGGCTGCTGACTGAGGCTGATCGACTGCCCGTACCCGCCTGTCACGGCACGTCGTTCCGTCATCGCGAAGGCGAGTTCCCGCTCAGTGTCTGCAGGTGCTCCCGACCTTCCAGCCGTGTTTCATGTACTTCCGGGGATGATGTCAGTGAACCCGGGAAGATGCAAAGGTCCAGGGGCTTATTTCTGTCAGATGTCAAGGCTCTGCTCTCTGTGCGGCTCACGGCAGTGGGGTAAGAGAGCGTCCCAGAGCGGCGCTCAGGGCAGTGTTGGTGCAGCTGCCCGTGGATTTAGGTCCAGTGACAGAAAGAGCCAGCGGTGCCGGAGTGGGAAAGGTGCCGCAACAGGTGGGCTGGAGGGCACCGCCTGCGGGCGGCTTTCGGGCTCCCGGAGGCTGTGATGTCACGGTGAGCCTGCAGGGGCAGGGACCTGTGGCCGGGCCACGTGTGGTACGGGAGGGAGCGTCCCGAGCGGGGTGGTTTCTCGGCCCCTCGCAGAGCCCGCTGCCTCCTCGGCAGCGGACGGACGCCCCGTGCCCCGTACCCAGCCCAGCACCTGGCTCACCGCGGGGACGCGGGCCACGATCCCATTGGTTCCGTGCCTCAGGCTCCCTTTGGCTTTAGCGAGTCGAGTTCACAGCGTCACCAGCAGTACCCCGGGCGTGGACGCTGCCCGGGGCCCGGTGCTCACGGCCTTGCACGGGGCGCCCGAGCAGCCCACCCGCGGGCGCTGGCAAGGCGGGCGCTGGCAGGGCCGTGTGGGCGAGCCGGGGGGCCCTGTGGTGCGCGTGTGGGGCTCAGACCTGTGGCCTCCCCTCGGGTTTGTTTGTGCCTTTCTGGTGGCCTCATTCTCCGTGTGAGTGCCTGGCTCACCCGCCCTGGTCCTGCCCGTCTGAGGCCTGACCGTGGGGCCTGACCGGCCTCCCCCTCCCGGGCGCCCCCTCCTTCTTCCCGCTCTTCCTGCTGCGACTTTTCCCAAGCGCAGCACCCTCAGGGCGCAGAGAACCGGGACCTGCTCTGCCTTCACGGCGGTTTCTGGGTCCCAAGAGGGTCCCGACGGCACTGGGTGTCGTACGCTGGGCCCCGGGAATGTCCCTGCACGTGCCCTGACACGCGTGGGCCGCTTGAGCCTCGCGGTCC
The DNA here is from genome assembly GCF_027475565.1 of Acinonyx jubatus. NCBI lineage: Eukaryota > Metazoa > Chordata > Mammalia > Carnivora > Felidae > Acinonyx > Acinonyx jubatus. The sequence goes on from NC_069394.1 coordinate 3,475,936, forward strand.
TTACGCTTGCTTTGCGGTGAGGAGGTGAGGTCAGAGGTCGGAGGTCAGCTAGCCTGAAGCCTCCACTGTAGGGTTGGGAGGGAGGGGGCTGTGGCCCCAGGCTCTGGAGTCTGCGCTCGGGCCGCTGGCCCTGAGGGCCCCCTCCTCGACAAGCACTCATCCATCCGCTGAGTGTCCCCGCCCTGCCCTGATGAGGAGCCCGGCCACGTGCCACACCTTAACACCTTAGCTTGTCCCCGTGCAGAGTTCTCTGTCAGCTTGGGTACAGCTGTCATTTGTTGGAAAGACAAGGATTGGAGGAGAGAGACGATGTCAGATTGCGTTTATTCAGCGGCTTCGTTTTATCCCCAGCTCATTGCTTTGCTCCTCAACCCAGAGAACACGCGTTGGAACTTCCTCGTCATCCGCATCACCGTGGGCTGGACCCTGGCCCGGGGAAAGCGCTCTCCTGGGCCTCCCTCCCAGTTGTGTCACGGGGTGAGGGAGGGTGGGAAGGAAGAGAAGTTGTGTATTTTCCCGATGTTTCCGTGGTCCTCACTTTGACATGGCCTCTGTGTTGCTCACACATGGGCGTTGCGGACGCGGGCTCCCCGGGACCACAGCTGCATCTGGAAACGTGACAGATCTCTGTAGAGGGAAATCTTTTGTTACACTGCAACTTGTGATCATGTGCTGTAAAGTCAGAAAGGTTTTTTACCTCGGGGACGTGCCACAGAAGTATGTTTATGCCACTCATATCCTTCTCCTTGGGGTAGAAACCAGAGCAGCTGGAAGGAAAGTTCTGGTTTTAAAAAATTACAAGATTAATATTATGTAGAAGTAATTCTTTGAGTATTGAAAAGCAAGGTGATTAACAACCAGAAATCACAAAGTAGGTCAGCGAGGGTGTAAATTTAAAATAGTCTATGAAGACTTATGGTGTGGATTTAAGAGTTGAGCTCTTGGCTGAGGTGCCTCGGTGGCTTAGTTGGTGAAGCGTCTGACTTCAGCTCAGGTCATGATCTCACAGCTCATGAGTTCGAGCCCTGCATTGGGCTCTGTGCTGACAGCTCAGAGCCTGGAGCCTGCTTCGATTCTGTGTCTCCCTCTCTCCTTGCTCCTCCCCGGCTTGTGCTGTCTCTCTCTCTCAAAAATAAATAAATATTAAAAAAAATTAAAAACAAAGGAGTTAACCTCTTGGTATATTTAAAATATACTTTTATTATTATTATTTTAAATGTGTATTTATATTTGAGAGAGAGAAATAAACAGATCACAAAAGGGAAAGGGGCAGAGAGAGAGGGAGACACAGAATCCGAAGCAGCCTCCAGGCTCCGAGCTGTCGGCACAGAGCCTGACGTGGCGCTTGAACCCACTAACCATGAGATATATGAATATATGGGTTTTTTTAATATATATTTAGATATTTTTTTAAATGTTTATTTATTTTTGAGGGAGAGAGACAGACAGACAGAACATGAGCAGGGAGGGGCATAGAGAGAGGGAGACACAGAATCCAAAACAGGCTCCAGGCTCTGAGCTGTCTGTCAGCACAGAGCCTGATGCAGGGCTCGAACCCATGAGCCATGAGATCATGACCTGAGCCGAAGTTGGATGCTTCACCAACTGAGCCACCCAGGCGCCCCTAAAATATACTTTTTAAAATAAAAATTTGCTCATATTTTACGCTTATATTTCCTGTGTTTTGTTTTTTTTTAATGGAGGAACTGGTCCTTTATTCCAAAAAGACACTTGTCAATTTTCAGCATGAATACAGTTACACTGTTGGTTTCTTTCTCCCAGTTGGCGCCCGGAGAGAGCCCACCAAAGGAGAGTGTGTTGTAAGCCCAGAAGCTGCTGGATGTGCATCTAACAGACCTCACACAAATCTCACCAGAAGGGGAATTGGGCAGGGAAAGAAACTTTAAAAGACCAGCACATGTCAGCCCAGACTGTAGAGAGCTCTCAGCCCGACGGGGTGGCCAGGGTGCCCCAACCCTAAAGGAGCAAAGTTTCAAAGTAGTATAAAATGTAAAACCAGTTTTGTACATAAGCTATTCAGGATTTCTCCAGTACTAGCTGATACAAAGCACAGTGAGACGGCACTTTCAGGGACAGCAGCTTCAGACCCAGAGAAGGGGGGGCTGACAGGTGTTTGTTTCATGCGGCTAAATCTAGCGGCAAACACATAATTCTCTTAATTTTCTTCTTTCTTTTACGGAGGCAGGAGAGCAAATAAGTGGTCACCTCCACATAAGGGGAACATGACCCATTCCGTGGGCTGTTGGGAAAGGGGTAAGGAAAGGGCAAGGATCTGGTCTCAGGTGGAGGTCTCACATCTTAACTTGGTCACTTCTGGTGAAAAAAAAATCAAAAATAAAGTTGCTTACAGATGGCTGGGAGCCGAACCCTGAGCCACACTCTCTTGGCTGACTCCTCTGGGAATCTCCTTTCTGGGCCCTGGCCCTCAGTGAGGCGGGCCCGTGCCACTCTCCCCGCCACCATGGGGAGACGCGGGTGTGTGTCAGCTGAAAAGTGACTTTCTGCACGTGAGGACTGAGGGCGGGGCAAGACTGCTGCTTCAGGACCGCGGCGTCATTAGGAATGTTTTGCAGGTGGTCGCTGCCAAACAATTGTCAAGTGTGTTCCTCGCGGCACGTTTCTTTTTTTTTTTTAATTTAAAAAAATTTTTTAATTAAAAAAATTTTTTTTAATGTTTATTTATTTCTGAGGCAGAGGCAGAGCATGAGTGGGGGAGGGTCAGAGAGAGAGAGGGAGACCCAGAATCCGAAGCAGGCTCCAGGCTCTGAGCCGTCAGCCCAGAGCCCGACGCGGGGCTCGAACCCACGGACCGCGAGATCATGACCTGAGCCGAAGTCGGACGCTCAACCGACTGAGCCACCCAGGCGCCCCCCTCACGGCATGTTTCTGGAGACACTTGGCACCGCACTCGCACTCCCTTGAACGTTGTCCCCACCGGTGCTCAGCCTCAAGCCCTCCCGGGGCCTCATGGGAGAGACAGAGGCGGGTCGGCAAAGAGACAAGAAGACGCAGGGGTGGGGTGGGAGGCGCGGCAAAAGGAGACAGCAGCCTTCCAGTTAAAGGCCAGCCCTGGGTTTCAAGGCCAGCTTGGGGCACCTTGGGGCAGGCTCAGAGTGGCGGGCCGGGGTGCTGTGCATCCCGCTCGGATCCGGCAGAGGCTGGCCCGGCACCTTGTACGCAGAGCTGCTGCCTCGTGGTGGGGGGGTCTTGGCTTCAGTCGTGGGTGGTCTGCTCCTGCTCCGTCCGCAGTCTCTCAGCAATCTCAGCACGGGCCTCTGCCTCCTGGGGTTTATCCTCAAGAATCCTTGTCTCTTCCTCCGCTTGGCCCTCCTTCTGAGAGTACTTTCCTTCAGCAGCACTGAGGCCCTCCAGCTTCTGGTCCGCCAGTGTGGTCCACTCCCCCATCTCCCGGCGGCTCAGCTCACACCTCTGTGCGTTCCGGGCCCCCCTCCGTCATCAGCAGCGTCCCCGCCGCCACTCCGTGCCTCCGGGCTGCCCTCTCTGCCCCCTCTGAGCCTAGCTTCTCTGAGTTGGATTTCCTAGAGTTCATCTTCATTGTTCTTTTTAATATATAGTTTTAATGTTTGTTTATTTTTGAGAGAGGTAGAGAGAGAGAGTGTGCATGCAAGCACGAGTGGGAGAGGGGCGGAGAGAGAGGGAGACACAGAATCTGAAGTAGGCTCCAGGCTCCGAGCTGTCAGCACAGAGTCCGACGTGGGGCCGGAACCCAGAACAGCGAGGTCATGACCTGAGCCAGTCGGACGCTCTTGTTTAAATAAGTTTATTTATTTTTGAGAGGGAGAGAGACAGAGAGAGAGAGAGAGAGATAGAGAGAGAGAAAGAGCACGAGCATGAGTAAGGGAGGGGCAGAAAGAGAGGGAGAGAGAGCCCTAAGCAGGTTCTGCACTGTCAGCCCGGAGCCCAACACAGGGCTCGAACTCATGAACTGTGAGATCATGAACGGAGCTGAAATCCAGAGTCTGACGCTTAACTGACTGAGCCACCCAGGTTTCCCTTCCTTCGCCTTGTGAGGCTCGATTTTCAGTGCCCTTCATACGTCCCTCTTGCTCTCACGAGAGGCTTTCTTGGCTTCCTCCAGCTTTTGCAGGGCAGTGGCCAGGCCCTCCTGGGCACCCTCCAGCTCCCCTTCAACCAGCTGGGTCCCGGGGTTCGGGGAGGCTGCCTCAGCTCGGCCTGCACCGAGGCCCTCCTCTCCCCTCCCGCCTGCAGGCGCTCGGCCCCCTCCTCTGTGCCAGCGGCCGCAGAACCTGGGTGTTGCGCTTCGCTGCCTCCACGGTGCCCACCCGGCCCCGGCTTGCTCTCAGCTTCCTGCCTCGTCTGCCTGGCTCTGCAGCTGGTGCTCCTACAGCTGTACTTACAGTCCTGACCTCTGAACTCTAATTTACGCGTGGAAACCGGACGTGTCCCCTGAATTTCAAAGGGTCCTAAGTTCACCGTTGCCCCAGCTGAATTATCTTTTCCTCGAGGGTGTCACAGTTTTCTTCTTGGAGGCCTAAAACTTTTGGAGTCATTCCCAAATTATCCTGCCTGGCCTATATCCTCTTTACCTCCCCAGGCCCAAATTTTTATTTAAATTCTAGTTAATTAATGTGTAGTGCAGTATTGGTTTCAGGAGTAGAATTAAGCATTCGTCTCTCACATACAAGGCCCAGGGCTCATCAGGACAAGGGGCCTCCTTAGTCCCCATCCCCTGGCTAGCCCATCGCCCACCTGCCTCCCCTCCAGCGACGCTCAGTTGGTTCTATATCATTAAGAGTCTTTTATGATTTGCTCCCCTCCTTCTCTTTTTCCTTCCGTATGTTCATCCGTTTTGCTTGTTAAATTCTGCATCCTGTATCCTCTTAATTGTTTGGATAGGTCCTCTATCCGTTCTAATGCTTGAGTTTTTCTCACGTGGGATCCCTCTTCCCCCTTCCACTGTCCCAGCCATGGTTCAGACTTTCAAGAGCCAGTTCTTGGACTCCTATCCTGCTTCCTGGCTTTGCTCCTTCTGATCCATTCTTCACACTGAAGCCAGAAGTATCTCCTTGAAATGCAAGCGAAATCGCATCCTTCTGTTCCTGCGAGTGGCGGTGACGGCCCCTCTCTGTCTTAATAAAGTCTCAGCTCCTTCTCAAGGACGTTGGCGATTTGATCCAAACCATCTTTTTAACCTAATTTCATTTCACTTCCATCTGCTTAACCTGTGTCTCCTATCTGTTGGACTTCTCTGTCGTTCTTTAAGCGTGTCACATGGCTTTCCGCGCTGTTCCTGTCGCAGTGAGCTCCGCCTCCTACAAACGGGGGAAAGTCAAACTCGCCCCCTCTTTACCTCCTCCTGGCCTTACCTACTTCAGAATTCAGGATCATTTCCTTGTGTCCTGAGAGTAATTTTGCTCTGGCTCTCTTATTAGGTCATGCCCTCCTTGGGTCTTACTCACCTTTGATCTTTCCCCATTCTGGACAGTGCTTTACCTGGAAAGTAGTCAATACATGTGAAACCGAATTGATTTCTGTTGTCTTTTCCACGTTATTCGTTAGTATGTATTGATGGAGACTAAGGAGTTAGGGGATCTTGTTGTCCTCAAAGAGGAGGCCATCGGTTGAGGGTCTGAGGTATAGATCTTCCTCACGCAGGGCAGATAGCCAGTATTTGTTGGTTAAATTTTTTTTTTAATGTTTATTATTTGAGAAAGAGAGAACAAGCAGGGGAGGGGCAGAGAGACAGGGGGACACAGAATCGGAAGCAGGCTCCGGGCTCCGAGCTGCCAGCACAGAGCCCGACATGGGGCTCGAACCCACAGACCATGAGATCATGACCTGAGCCAAAGTCAGCCGCCTAACCGACTGAGCCACCCAGGCACCCCCGGTATTTGTTGGTTAAAGGAATGCTGAGTGAAGTATGAAATAGTTTCAGAAGAAAGGACATGGCTGAGCACAGCCAGCAGTTTGTCATGAGGGAGAGCCTGGGGGAGACGTGGAGGGAACACTCGGCCGGAGCAGGGCTTTCTGAGCTTCACTCTGCTCCTCTGTAAATCGGGGTGGCGGTGGCACCCCTCACGTAATCTCTTGGGGACAATTTAGTGAGACAGCATTTGGAGTGCTTGGCCCAGTGCCTGGCGTATAGCAAGTCCTCCTTAAACGTCAGGCTGCCGTCGAGAACAGCGCGTGTGGGGGGACAGGCTGCACACGCCCTCATAGTGAACTAGGAGCTCCATCGCAACGAGGGTGCCTCGGCGCTGTCCACGGACATTTCAGGGTGCTGTGTTCTTCACGCGTGAGGAGCACCCCTGTGCACGACCCCTGGCTTTTCTTTACCAAATGGTGTTGGAAATTCACTTCCAAGTATTTCTGAAATGTTTTTTATTGTACAAGTAGTGTGTACTTATTATACTTATTTTAGAAATCTTGGAAAAAAAACAGAAAAGAAAAAGTTATGCATAATCCTGCATGGGCAAACACTGTTAACATTTCAGTGAATTTTTTTGTATTGTTTTCTATTCTTTTTAAATTGGATTTATCTTTAAAAATTTTTTTTAATGTTTATTTGTTGTTTATTTGTTTATTTATTTATTTATTTAGTAATGTTTATTTATTTTTGAGAGAGACAGAGACAGAATACGAGTGGGTTAGGTGCAGAGAGAGAGGGAGACACAGAATCGGAAGCAGGCTCCAGGCTCTGAGCTGTCAGCACAGAGCCCGACGCAGGGCTGGAACTCATGAGCTGTGAGATCATGACCTGAGCTGAAGTCGGACGCTCAACCGACTGAGCCAGCAAGGTGCCCCAATGTTTATTTATTTTTAAGAGAGAGAGACAGAGCGTGAGCAGGGGAGGTGCAGAGAGAGAGGGAGACACAGAATCCGAAGCAGGCTCCAAGCTCCAAGTTGTCAGCACACAGCCTGACATGGGGCTCGAACTCACAGACGGTGAGATCATGACCTGAGCTGAACTTGGACGCCCAACCAACTGAGCCACCCAGGCGCCCCTGGATTTATCTTTAAATTGAATTTATTCTATAAATACGGTTTTGCATCCTGATTTTCCACATAACAGAGATCTTCCGTATTATCTCAGACTCTTTATAAATGTCATCGTTAATGATTATGTAACTTTGCACTGTTACTGTACCTTACCTTATCTGACTGTTAGTTCATAGTTGGATGTGCACATTCTTTCTAATTATTTATTAAGTCTTTATGCTTAGGAGAATTTCCCCTTGTGGGTGTTTTATTGAGGTCTCTAGAGATATTTAAATGTTTTCTAGGTAGTGCTTTAAATAGATGAGGATGTAACGAGCTGGTGGCTTCACATAATTGCCTTTCATTGTGGTAGAACATGTTTACATACTTGAAAGGAACAAGGAAAAATGTTTCATCTCCTGGTCTACTTGAATGGTCGCTTGTCAGAGACTCTGACCTGCCACCATGTAAATTAAGCGAGAAACAAGAAGGAAGTTATGCGGGCCGGAGGCGGCCTGTGTGGCTCACTGCGGGTTTGTCTAAGTCCGTCCCGTCAGTGAGGGAAGGGCTTGTTTTCTTGGCACACAAGGGCGTCTGCAGCGTCTGCTGTTTTGGCACATCGTTAGTCATCTTTCTAGTGACACGGGGACTGTTTTGCCTTTTGGGGTTGGACCATTGTCCCGCCTGGATGTACACGTGGAATGAAGAAGAGTTGAGTTGGTTTTTCCTGATACGTAAGATGCTTGACTTGCCGGACGTGTTGGATTCGCTGCTCCAAGACACCCGTGTTCTCCTCCGTATTTTCACATACTGGGGCGGCTCGGGTGGGCCGTGCAACACAACGGAAAAAACAGTTTGAACTCAGAGCTCTGAGTTTGCATGTCATTTAGCCACTTCGTATCTGAATGCTTTAGGAAATTCCTTCTGAAGCCTCAGATTTCCTCTCTGTGAAATGGGCACAGTAATGCCCAAGGGAAGTCGCTCCATATGGTGGAAAAAGCACTGGATTTGAGAAGCCTGGGCTTAAAGCCCCAGCCTTGCTCGTGAGCCGTGTGACCTTAGAAAAGCCGTATCTCGTCCTGGATGCTGCAGTGGGGTGGGTGATGGCGTTTCATCACTGGGTCAGTGTTAATATCTAGCGGTGAGACGGTGCAGGTGACAGCCCCTGACGGCGGGCTGGGCTCTCCCGCTGGCCGCCGGGACGTACTTGGCACGCTACTCCTGGCTTGGGGGCTGGCGCCACTTTCTCGGTTCCCACCAGGTCCCAAGTGGTTGTTGTTGGGTTCCTGCGCCTGCCACGGTCCCCTTCAATGGGGACACGTGACCCTGAACCTTTCAGGAGTGACATTGGTTTTCTGTCTGCATCCTCATCGGCCTCTGTGTCGCATTCACCCCTGTTTCTCTTCTTGTGGAAACGCTCATCTTTTGGCTTCTTGCGTCTCAGTCCGAACTTCCAGGATGGTTTCTTTTCAAGCTGATTTCCTACTTTTTCCTTTTCTCCCTGCCCTTTGCCTCTGTGTTTCCCTGAGTGTTGTCATGGGGCCTCCGGTCTTCCGTGGCCGCCTTACACTCTCCCCAGGAGGTGTTCTCTCTCTGCTGATTTTCCTGGTGCTCAGGACCCTACCTTCTTCTGGTCCACCGGCCTCGTCACCAGCCGGCCGTCCCTTGGGTCTCTTGGCCCTTCTGGGCAGCTCCTCCGTACTTCAGACGCGGTGCGTCTGAGCCCCGTGTTGGGACGTTGTGGTTGCTGGCCTCTGTTGTCCTGTGACGTCCCGCTCGGTGCCTCTGCCGTCCCCCCAGCCCCGTGGCCTTCGGCACCAGCCTCGACACCCATCAGCGCCGTGTCCGCTCGCACGGCCGAGCCTCCTCCCTCACATCCTTAATAGGGAGACTGGTTGGAGTGTGGCGTCTTTGCTCGTGCCCACACATCTCTGTGTTCCAGGGCCCACACCACACCTGGCACATGCCTTAGTTTCGCTGATTTTTTTCTTTAATCATGGTAAGATATACACGGCATAACGTTTACCGTGTTCACCATTTTTAGATGTGTAACTCTGTGGCATCGAGTGCGTGCACGCTGTTGTTTATCCATCACCGCTGCCCATTTCTAGGGTCTCCCCATCATCTCAAACCGAAGCTCTGTCCCCACTGAACAGTAGCTCCCTTTCCCAGTCCCTGGTACCTCCTGCTCGCCTCTCCCGTGCATGAATGTGACGGCTCCAGGGCCCTCACAGCAGGGGGCTCATGAGCTAGTTGTCCTCACTCAGCACAATGTCCTCAAGGCTCATCTGTGTCATAGCAGGTGTCAGAGTCTCCGTCCTTTCTTAAGGCTGAATGACACTCCATTTTCTCCATGACCACATTGTGTTTGTTCACTGATGGACCCCTGGGCTCCTTCCACCTGTTGGCCGTTGTGACCAGCGCTGCTGTGCACACGGCGTGCAGGTTATCTGTTTGAACCTCTGCCCTCACTGCTTCTGAGTATCCACCCGGGAGGGGCATCGGTGGCTCGTGTGGTGACTCTGTGGGACTGCCATACTGTGTTCCTCAGAGGCCACCCCGCTTTGCCCTCTCCCACCAGCCGTACACGAGGGTTGTGCGGTTGTCTTTTGGGTCACCCTGTGACATTTCCTTTTATGACGAAAAGAGAAAATAAGTAAGGCACGTTTCCAAGTCGTTGGTAGTGACGTGTATGGCCACAGAGCGGGCTGGGTGGTGGGGCCCGCCCAGTTCGGCACAGCCTCTGTCTGCCCAGGTCCTGGTGCCAGTGAGCAGTTGCACTAACATGGGCTGTGTCGGTAACACAGATGACGTTTTATCCCTGTCTTTTCTTTTTGTTTTGTTTTCAACTTATCTAGAAGCAAGGGGGGGCCAAGGAGGTCTACTTATTGGGAACCCCCTCAAAGATCTCAGCATCATAATGCTGAAAGATCAATAATACTAGTCTTAGGAAAGCAGTTCCAAGGTGAGCTGCGGTTGGTATTTTCTGTAAGTGAAGGTGTCAGAACCGATTCCGAAAGTGTACTTTCAAATCGTCGTCTTGGGCCGCACCTCTGCTTTTTTCCTGTGTATCTTCTATTTTCTTCTTCCTTAGTATTTTTCTTTCATATTTGGAAGAAAAGATGTGCTTCTTCCTCTTCTCTCCTGTTCAGAACATCATACCTGATTTATGCAGACACGGGCGTCTGAGATGATTATTTAGAAGGAGCGCAAAGCGCTGAACTGTGAAATCAGGATGTGTTGGGTTTTGTGCCAGTGTCATCTTTTGAAATGGCAAATGGCCTGTGACTTTTTTTGTGCTCAGAAGTCGGGGTGCTCATATTTTCTGCTTCTATAAGAAACACTACAGGCAGGTGGCAACTGGGCTTTCTTAAAAATGTTGTCTTTGCATGATTTCTTTAATTTCTGGGATGGAAAAATAACTCTCAAGGGTATTAGGTGCTCAAGCTTGAGTGAAATGAACCGTCGGGTCTTCTGGGCAAAGTTGGACAAGTTTATAGTGATGTTATGGGCTGCGTGTGTCTCCCTCCAAAGTCATAGGTTGAAACCCAAGCCCCCAGTATGATTGAACTGAAGGCAGGGTCTTTGGGAGGTAATCAGGTGTGCATTAGGTCTTAAGGGTGGGACCCTTCTGGTGGGATTGATGCCCTCGGAGGAGGAGACACGTGCCCGGAGAGAAGGCCTTGCGAGGACACAGCGGGAGGGTGGGAGCTGCAGGCCGTCGAGTGGGCTCTCACCAGGGACTGAGTCTGTAGCATCCCGATCTGGGGCTTCCCAGCCTCCAGAGCTGTGAGCAGTATGTGTTTGTGGTGAGTCACCCACTTTATGCTATTTTGTTATGTCGGCCAGAGCAGACTAAGGCAGCTGAGTTTTAGTGGAATAAATTAAGGAGTTCTCACTTCCCTCTGACCAAATCCTACGCTTAGGACAACGCTCGGATTGGTCACGAGCTTCGTTCCAGCTGGGCGTGTGGAACACGGGTTCAAACCGCTGTGGCTGGGAGCCCTGCTGTTTGTGTTACCGCGACACTGGGGTGTCTGTGATCAGGCCTAATCTGGGGGACAGGAAGGCTTCATCACCTCAGATCCAAATTCCAAAATTCCACCTCGCTGCCTCTCTTGAGCAGATCATTTCACCTCCCCAGGCTCGTTAAATATTTTTGCTGCGACACATTCTCAAACAGAAAGGTACCAGGAATAATGAAGCGGTCCCATACACCAGATTCGATGCTTAGTAAGATTTTTATACATTTACTTCATTTCTCACTTGCTTTGTGTGCTGGATTACTTTTTAAAAACCCTAAGACATCATTTCAGTTCACACCTTCAGTCCTTAGGATGCACTGCTTAAAAAAAGGACATTTCCTTATATAACCATGGTATTTAATATCACACTTAAGCATTAATAAATCATTTTGGTAGCATTTTATATTAATCCACAATCAGATCTCTCAGATTGTCACCAAGCTAATGTTTATCACTTTAAAAGGGGGATAATGATGCCTCCCACCCCTTTTTGGCAGGATTTTGTGGGAGGGGATTGTAGACGTATTTTGGATAAAGATTATTGAAGTTCTGCTCTGTACCAGGGTCTCTTCCCTTACAGACTCTATAGTCTGAGCGCCTAGTACAATACTTGGCATGCAGTAAGTGCTCAGTACGTGCAAGTGGGAGTAGTGATTGCAGCTGTCCAGGTAGGGGCCGCTTAGTGCTGAAGCAGTGCTGGTCTCCATTGACGGCAGGACCAAGTACAAACTAAGTGGACCCTGAGCGGCCCCACCGTTTCTCGCCTCTGAGCACCTCTCCTTTCCTTCCCTGCACAGAGGCCTTCCTTGTCTGCCTGGCAAACTTGGGTGCGTCCTCTGTTGCCAGCAGTGAGATCCCTGCAGCAAACATCACAAGTCTCCGAGGTGTCCTGTCTCAGAGAGGGACGCACGTGTGAGGCACGTGTGAAATGTTTGCTAGTCACCGTATGGGAAAGCCAGCAGCCCCCTCCCATGGCAGCCAGTGTCATATTCTACGTTGCTGTTTCCATCTGGAGCCCCCATGCCCCCTGCACCCTCAACCCTTTGGGCATTTTCAGTCTTAGCCTGCTCCCTCTCACACGTGCCTCGGACAGCTTCTCTGTCAGGTTTTGTTGTGCACATACGACTTATAATGATATATTGGGATTCACTCTGTGTCCTTAGTCTTTTTTCCCCCTCAGACATGGTTTCTTTAATGGCCATATGTCCTTATTCTTGTCATTCTTTCCCTGCAACTTAGCAAAACCTCCAAGTATTGTACTCATGGTGTTTGCTTCCAGAGACCTGTGCCCCTAGACAAAGACCGAATGTTGCTTCTTCTTTATGAAGCCTTATCAGTAGAATCAGGTTTCGTGCGTGGTCTTCTCCCAGACTCTGGTCCTGCCTCTGTGAAATCACCTGTGAGGAATTGTAGTGTTTTATTTTGACATCATATTCTTTCTTTCTTTCTTTCTTTCTTTCTTTCTTTCTTTCTTTCTTTCTTTCTTTCTTTCTTTCTTTCTTTCTTTCCTTCCTTCCTTCCTTCCTTCCTTCCTTCCTTCCTTCCTTTCTTTCTTTCTTTCTTTCTTCTTTCTTTCACGTTTATTCATTTTTGAGAGAGAGAGAGACAGAGCGCAAGTGGGGAGGGGCAGAGAGAGAGAGAGGGAGACACAGAATCCGAAGCAGCTCCAGGCTCTGAGCTGTCAGTACAGAGCTCAACACAGGGCTCAGACTCACAGACCGTGAGATCAAGACCTGAGCTGAAGTCGATCGCTCAACACACTGAGCCACCCAGGCACCCCTTAGTTGCCAAATCTTAAAATTTAAAGTAAAGTCACTTAACAAAATCTCAACACTTAAAACATTTTGTAAGTGGTCCCTTTTGTCAAGGCCTAGAGAGACAGTAAGAATCTAGCAGTGATGAGTGCCCTTGGCTTCCAGACTCTGATTTCTAAGCACTGTTTCCCACTAGGATCCAGGGCTTCTTGGAGAACTGGTTTGGTTCTAGGTCTGGGACTGAAAATGAGCTAGAAAGAGCAAGCTGTTGATGAATAATGAGGCCTTATTTAAAGGACACAGGAATCACTGTGACAGAGCTCCCAGTGGACAAAGATGGGACAACCTGAACATCAGAAAAAAGTGTGATGGCAATCAAGTGACATACCAAATGTATAAAAATCCACCAGTTCATAACGGTACTAAATCACATCTAACTTCCTGGACATCCCTGGAGGCAGTTGTCCACTCCAGTAAGTACAGGGAAAGGCTCAGCCATTCATCACCCCTCTCTTCTGTATCATTGGTGTTCTGGGATGGTTGATAAGGAACAAAATCCTTCCTCACAGACAGATTCTAGGTTTTAAGTACAGAGAACTTAAGAATTACAAAATCACCATTTTGTAATCCTTGATAAAATAACGAATCTGGGAAACAACGTAGGGCAGGTGCTCAAATCCACGAGGAGAGAGGTCAGTGGGACCTTCCCATCGGATGGACCTCACCAGCAATCGCACACAAGCATTTACTCCAGAAACTCCACTGCAGTGACATGAAGTCTCTGGGTGGTGGGATGTGGTCCTAGTTCCTGTGCCCTGTGGAAGCTCCAGAAGGCATGGGCGCCCCCGATGTGAGCGCGGTGACAGAGGGCGCCCCGGACGTGAGCATGGTGCAGAGGGCGCTCCTGATGTAGTGCCGTGAGAGGGATAAGGGAGGAGAATTGGCCGATAGTCATGTCAGGAACCGGTGACACCCCCACGTCCCCTCCCTGGCTCCGGGGGGAGGGGGCCTCCCCCTCAGCAGCTTATTAGCATGTCACCTGATGGGAAGTGAGGAGAGAGTTGATCTGCCTGGAGCCACCGCGCACAGCTGGCGGGGAGGGCCCCGTGCACATGGAGCAGCGTAAGCGGCTCCTGAGATGTTGGCCGGTTCACCTGGCTTCCGCAGAGCCCCGAGGACGCTCGCAGCCAGGCTTATCCCCCGCCTGGACAGCGAGCAGACGGAAAGGAGGGGCCGGAACGCACAGGCCGTGGGGTCCCTGGTGAGCCGGCCCTGCACGAGAGGCCGGCAGCCGCGATGCCTCCCTGCTGGCACTTGCGCTGTGCACAGTGTCGGCGCGGAAAGGCCGATCCATAGCTAAGCCGAGGCATGTGCTGCGGGGCTCTTCCTGGATGACTTTGCAGGGGGCGTTAGGCTTCACGGGTAGATTCATTTCCCTCTTCATTTCAGCAGGGTTTACTCAGAGGCCGTAATCCAACTTAATAAGACACCTAAGCCACGAGCACCGTACCCAGCATTAGGCAAATGAAGTCATTTGCACGCCATCGCCTGGAGCCTTTCAGGAGATTTATCATGTATACATCGAAGATGATTTCCTTATTTAAAGAATTTTGTTCATCTTGCAGATAAACATTACAGTGTCACATCCAAAGTTAATTCTGGTTGCTTTCTTGCCCCCCTGTTTCCCAGAGAATGCTGCTTAGACACAGAAATGCCTGTGGCAGCAGCTTTTACCAGTTAAAATACATGTCCTTACCTCGATATTTGCTACTTATGGTCCCCAGTCCCGGAGGAGCACTATATCTGCTCTCTGGCAACCTTGTCCCCTCTCTCTCAGTGCAGCCGTGTGGCTGTGTGATGACCGTCAGCTCTCACTGTCTCACTGCACTCAGTGCTCACATCTGCCACTCATTGCTTTCTTTTTTCTTTTTGAGAGAGAGAGAGAGAGAGAGACACAGACAGAGCGAGAGACACAGACAGAGTGTGAGCAGGGCAGGGGCAGAGAGAGAGGGAGACATGGAATCCGAAACAGGCTCCAGGCTCTGAGCCGTCAGCCCAGAGCCAGACGCGGGGCTCGAACTCACAGACCGCGAGGTCATGACCTGAGCCGAAGTCGGACGCTTAACTGCCTGGGCCACCCAGGCGCCCCTGCCAGTCACTGCTTTTTAATGCTTTACCTCTTTCCATCCTGAGTAGTTTCTTCAGAGCAGAAGGTTGGCTCTGGTTGAATGCCTTCCCCTAAAGCGATCCCACCTTGGACCAGCGGGACCAAGCCATTTATCTGAAGCTGGGGCGATTCCTAGGTGTTGTGTCCCTCTGTCACCACTGTCCCCGTGCCCTCCGCCTTTCCCTGCAGGCAGTGGCAGAGGAAATGGAAGCCAGGAGGAGTGAACTCCCTTTCCGCCTCCCTTAATCCTTCCAAAGGGATCAGTGAGAAGACCACTGGCTTAGGTCTGACACATCTTTGACAAGCCTTGGGCCTGGTTTGGTCTCAGCTTTTCCATTTGTAAAAAGAGCATTGTGATGCCTGCCTTCCTTAGTAGTTACGCAGTTTGGGGTGTGTAACGTGCTCTTGTGCTCCGGGGTGTTACAAAGCCTGTGAGCATGTTGTGGACCGTTAGCCGGCATTCCCTGTATCCTGTTTTCCTCCGTCCCAGCCAAGGGGTGGGGGTGGGGTGGAGCAAAATAGTCTGGGTTTGTAATTATTCTCTTAAATATCTATGACACAGATGGATTGTAGACTCCTTGGGGAAAGGGCCTGGCATTTACCTTGGTACCTAGTAATTTCTGGAAATGTATTTGTCAGGTAATAAAATATACTGATTCTCCAGTCCTGCCTGCCTACTGACTTTCTTGGAATTTGGTAAGGATTTTTTCTCTTGGGAAATGAAGTCTTCTGGAAGACAGTAATTCAACTTCCTTTTTATCCATATGCCCCTGAATGGAGCCATTGCTGGTGATTATTTAAATGAAGTGAATAAAGCATCTGCTTTCTTTTGGTCTCTTGTAGCAGCGCCCCTTCATTTGTGTCACAATATGGACTCGCTGGACTGGCATGGATTGGGTTAAGAATTTTATTTTGCTCAAACCACCCCCCCGCCCCCGCCAAACCCAAAGACCCCTACTTTTACTCTTATTTAATTGACCTTCATTTTGTTTTTTTCTTTTCAGAAAAGAAAGACGTGACTCAAAGCCTGGAGAACTACACGTGCAAATGTCCTGGGACCATGGAACTCCTCACCCTCCCAGGTGGGCCCACCCTGCCTCCAGTGCCCTTCACCAAGCTTCCCATCGTCAGGTAAGGCGGGCCCTGCCAGCGTGCCCAACGGGCGCCTCACTGCCAGATTTTTCTACCACTTGCGTCATAAGTGTAGATCTTGACAAGAGTTTCCATTGTCTTTTTAAAAAATTTTTAAGTTTTATTTACTTATTTTGAGAGAGTCAGGGACAGTGGGAGTGGGGGAGGGGCAGAGAGAGAGGGAGAGAGAGAGAATCCCAAGCGGGTTCCATGCTGCCTGTTGCAGAGCCCGATGAGGGAGGGGCTCAAACTCGTGAAAGCGCCAGATCCTGACCTGAGCTGAAATCACGAATTGGACGCTTAACTGACTGAGCCGCCCTGCTCCCTCCCCTCCACCCCTGAGAGTTTCCACGTTTGATTGCTGTGTATCTGGTTCATTATCTCATTAAATCTCAGCAGTGGCGCTAGGAAGTGGGAGTATCGTGTCAATGAGAGAATCGGGCCAGTGGCATCGGGTAACTGCCGTGTGCCTCGTGGACGACACAACCAGATGCAGACCCTGGTCTGCCTGCTTCCAGAGCCCGCGGCGTGACCTCTGCGGGGATGAGACATACCTGACCTTGCCTCTTCCTCCTACAGGCTTCCAGGGTTTCCCCTTTCCTTAGACCACAGGCCCCTGCCACACGGACAAGGGTGTAGCCCCTCCCACACACTTTGATGACTTCCCTGACGCCGTGCGTGCCCTGGGGTCTGTCTTTCTTCTGCCTGGCGGTAACCTGTTGCGTGCATGCTCGTTTTTTCAGACTCATTACAGGCCTGGTTTTTAGGAGGCCTTTGCCGGCACTCCCTCCTGGTGCACACACCCGCCATGGGTAGGAGAGTCTTGGGTCTCCATTGCACCCACTGCTGGCCTGCCTCACAGTATGCGCCGCTGTCTATGGTCTTTTTAAATGATTTTTCATCTTCGTCATGAACTGTCAGCGTCTAGATGTGCATAATGGGACATCCTGAACCTAACAGAACAGTCTAGGATTTTGGTGCTGCATCTAGATCCCCACGTGGTGGGGAGTTCTGTCAGTGGAGCAGGGTGGGCTGGTCCTGGCAGGTTATCGGGGCTGAGGACGAGAAGTGCTTTTCTCCACACGGAGACGCCGGGAGGGGAAGGTTATGTCACAGAGGCAGCCCCGTATGGAAGTTAGAACGTAGGGTTTATCCTTTACTAGTGTGTGACCTTGGTTCTGTGAGCCTCAGTTTCAGATCTTGAAAATGGGTGTGAAAATTGCTCCTCCTGGGGCCGTGGGTGTTGTTTTAGCTGAGCTGATGCTTACAAAAGCCTGGAGCCCGGTGGCTGGCACATCCAAGCACTCAGTAAGTCTCCGTTTTCTTCTTGGAGACATCTTACACCTACACTTGCAAATAGAGAATTGATTGAAAAAATACTGTGATGTTAGCTCTTTAATCCCCTGGCTGTCTAAAATCCTTAGATGAAACAGATTGGGTAGAAGCAGGTGGTCTGACGTTTAGGCAAATACTGTTAAATCTTCAGCGACCAGTGTTTCGGCAACGAACCTGTGCTGGGGAGCTGCCTCTGAACAGCGAGGTGAGCCTTGCCGGAGGCCCGGTGCCAGTTCTCTTGCCTGGTGTGGTCAGGGATGATCTACAAAAAACTGGTTTTATGTACTACCCACCAGGTGTAAACACGTTCTGAATGGTTCTCAGAGACCGTCAGCCTCAGAAATGAGCCATTTGTCCTGGTGACTCATCCGTCACCCCGCTCATGCCTGATGTTGTTAAAACTAGAAAGAGAAACTGCATGTAATCAGGTGTGGGATGCCCCGTGGGCGGGTTCTTCACCCCACGGCAGATCAGCACCACTGGTGAAGTGGAAGGAAACCCCTTTGGAAGATTTGGCAGGTCAGCACATCTCCCAGCCTGCCTTGCTCCCCGTTGCTCATGGGACAGAACCCGACTTGTTTGCTTTGCCTGACTTTACAGGGCCGCCTGTGGCCGCTCCGTCTCCAGATTTTGCTGTGAGCTCTTGTTCCTCTGGTCCCACCAGGGCCGTGCACCTTGCACAAGCACTTGGGGCCGTAGAAGTGTGTGACGGGGTTTTATTCCTTTGTTTGGGCTTCGTCTTCTGCTTGAAATGTCTCTGCTGCCCTGACTGCCTGCTACTTAGTCGTCTTTCAAGATTTAGTTCAAGGAATATCTCTTCTCTACAGCCTTTCCTGAAGCCCCCCAGGCGCAAATACGTACACCCTCCGTGTACATTGTAATTTCTTTCGGCCGCAACTTGACTCTGGATGAAGGGGACAGGGCTCTTTCTCTCCTCTGTGTGAGGACACCCTGGGAACCACGACGAGGGTCCTCGAGGGCCCAAGCGTGCTGGCATCCTGGTCTGGGACTTCAGCCTCCAGGGCTGTGAGGGGGAGACATTTGCTGTTTAGGCCCCCCTGTGTTTGGTATTTGTGTCACAGCAGGCCTGACGGACCACGACCGGCACTCTAATGGTCTGGATTGTCCCCGCCATACAGTGGGGAGTGTCTTGCATTGTGGGGGCTACATATACAACAGGCATGAGTGTGGTTTCTCAGGAGCAAGATTTTGACGAGAGTTAAGCGGTGGAGACTGAGACCTGTACCATCGTGTGAGAAAGCAAGTGCAGATGCTGATTACAGGTGGCAGACCACGTGATTGGTGTTCAGTCAGACTGCGGAGCACGGTGGGAGCTCAGAGAGCCTGGGTGGGATGGTCGGGGGTCCACGCTGCGTGTGGGATTGCCACCCTCCTACAAAACCTGCGTTCCTCATTTCTCTTGGAGAGGGCCGATGCAGCTCATGCGGACTGGGACGACATTTCGGGCACTTGTGCCTGGAAACAAGGACTTTGTCCGCATAATTAGAGCCAGATTCAAGCCAGGCTTCAAGAGTCAGCCCTGTAGCCCCAGGAGGAGCTCAGCATTAGGTGCAGTTGAAGACTAAGCTTCCGGGAAGTGTTCCAGAGGAGCTGGTTGAAAAAGGCCCACAGCCGTGAGTGACCAGACCCGCTGGGTAGGATTGTGAGGCACAGGCTGCTATCTTGCTGGAGATGCCTCGTGGGCTTGGCTTCAGCTGTAGAAGAGAAGACTGGAGCCCTTACGTCTGTTGAGAACTTGCCTCATCCTTGACAGTAAAACCATCTCATCAGCTTACAGGAAATACTTACCTGTTGTGTGTGGCATGGGCACGTGACCTGGGCTCACCCAGAAGCGGTTAAAGTAGTCATGTGATGCAAGTTAGCCCAACAAAAGGGGCCAAAAGATATCCCTGCTGTAATTTTATTCTTTTTTCAATTAAAAATTTTTTATTTTTTTATTAAAAAAAAATTTTTTTTTTAACATTTATTTATTTTTGAGACAGAGAGAGACAGAGCATGAACAGGGAAGGGTCAGAGAGAGGAAGACACAGAATCGGAAGCAGGCTCCAGACTCTGAGCTGTCAGCACAGAGCCCGATGCAGGGCTCGAACCCATGGACCGCGAAATCATGACCTGAGCTGAAGTCGGCCGCTTAACTGACTGAGCCACCCAGGCGCCCCAATTAAAAAATTTTTAATGTTTACTTATTTTTGAGATAGAGAGAGACAGAGTGTGAGTGGGGGAGGGGCAGAGAGAGAGGGAGACAGAATCCGAAGTAGGCTCCAGGCTCCGAGCTGTCAGCACAGAGCCCGACGCGGGGCTGGAACCCCCGAGCCGTGAGATCATGACCTGAGCCGAAGTCAGCCGCTTAACCAACTGAGCCACCCAGGTGCCCCTCTGCTGTAATTCTATTCTAAATTTCAGTTGATCGAATATTTGTTGAGTGTCTGAGCTGCTCAGCCCAGTAGTGAATGCTGGGGCTTCAGTTGTGGTCAGGCAAGAGCCACACCCACACCAAATGGTCAAGCAGGAGGCTGCCAAACCCACATCTGGTTCCCACTGCCCAGAGTGAGAGCAGAGGAAGTCCCATGAAAACTAGAAGCCCTCTTGTTTTGTTCCTTCTAGAAATCTCCATAAAATGATAATGTACACAAAGGCCACTAACAGTCCTGTAGAGTGTTCACGTACTGAAGTTGTGAATTATTAAGGAAGAAATGGTAGTAAAGCTTAGCCGCCATTTACAGTAAATAGTGAGGGTTCATCTGGGGGCGGTATTGGGGGAGGATTTGCTGCTTGTTTTCTGAGAAACTAATATTGGACTTCTTTAGTCTGGGAAAGAGTTCTAGAGTTCGTGTGGGTATTCTAATTGATAAGGATCAAAGCCTCCAGTCAGAATGGGCTTTGAGTGGCTTTGAGTGGCTTTGGTACTTTTAAAACTTAAACTTTTTTTTGTTGTTGTTGTTAAAAATTTTATTTTTAAGTCATCTCTACACCCAACGTGGGGTTCAAACTCTCAATCCCGAAATCAGGAGTTGCATGTTCTACCGACTGAGCCAGCCAGGTGCCCCTAAAACTTAAAGTTAATTGTATTATTTGAGGAAGGGTTACAGGTATTTATTCACAAAGGGGACTAGAGGCCATGACAGTTGGGGCTGTTTTCCTGGTTGATGAAGCTGGGCAGCCAGCCTCCCAGATCCCAGTCCGGGCTCGGCTCCTGGGACCTCATCACGTTCAGCCTCTGCCCGGCATCTTTTCTCTGTGTGATCGCCACACGCATAACCTCCCTGAAGCATCTCACAAGCGCTTTGTGGGGATCGTGAGAACTGTGGTGCTCACATGTCGCTGCCGTGGCGGCACGTGAGCCCTTTCCAGCCGTGTTGGTCGTGTTTGGCCAAGTGTGGGGCACGTGTGGCTGCTCTAGTCCCTGCCCCTCCGTGCAGAGGTCCCCGGCAGGTTCGTAGATAGGTTTCTGCTGTGAAGAAGGTAGATGGAGTCAAAACCAAGCAAGAGAAGGTCGGCAGTTTTCCCCGCTTCCTGTCGTTGGTGTGGCTCATGTCGCGATCCCAGGGGGTGCTCTGCGCTGCCCTGCACGGTCCCCATCAGCCACAGTCAGGCTTTGACAGGTCGGCATTTTCCAAGTGGAATCTCTAAATATGAGCCCTGTTTTGGACACTTTATCCCTGGAAATCTGCTTTCCTGTTGGCGGCTTCACAGACTATGTGTAATGTTATTAGTTTTGCAGTGATTCCTGCTCAATGAACTATGTTTCCTTTAGGTCAAGGGCTCAATAATTGTTCTTCTATAGGATACATTTTATAAAAAGACATTTGATGCCAAGTTTTGAGTTATGAATGAATGCTGTGACTGCTTGTTGGGCTACTTTTCTGGCTGACCATAGAATTCCTTCTCTGAATTCCTTTGCATATTTAATTTTAGTTTATTTTTTACTTCTGTGTTTTTTTTTTCCAAGAGAGTGAGCAGGTGGGAGGGGCAGAGGGAGAGAGAGAGAGAGAGAGAGAGAGAGAGAGAGAGAGAGAGAGGAGAATCCCAAGGAGGCTCCACGCTCAGTGCAGAGCCCGACGCCGGGCTCGATACCACGACCCTAGGATCATGACCTGAGCTGAAGTCAAGAGTCAGGTGCTCAGCTGAGCCACCCAGGCGCCCCTCTTCTGCCTATTATAGAAGCCTTTTATGAGCTCTGGAATTTCTGTGCTTGTATAGAGGAATCCTGTAGAATCACAGATGACATCTCGTTTTTAGGTGGTGACTGTGGCATGGGGTGGAGAGCTCTTTGTGTTGTAAGAAAACAGAATCGTTTTACATGTAAATAAACACGACACTGTGCTTGGTCCAAGGCTCAGCAGTCTTGGAACCAGTCTGGTCCCAGCAGGCTTGGAACCAGAACTTAATTTCTTTATTCCAGTCCAGTGTTGGAGTCTTTGCACCAGGGGCTTTGGTGTCTGTTGGTAAACAAGTGTTGTTTTAAGGGGGGGGAAGAGAAAGGCTTTTGCAACCCACTCTGTATTAGGCACTATTACAGGTGCTCTAGATGTAGGAGCTTGCTTAGTCCTCAAAAGTGGCCTGCTACAGCTTGAATGTATCACTTCAGATACTTCTCCGTCTTTGCCTGAGTTCCGATCAGTAGAAACAAAGACTTGTCTCAGGCAGACGGAAGATCCAGTGAGCGGCATGGCCCAGGTCTGGCCAGATGATGCCACCCCAGTGTCTAACAAAGCCCGGTGACTACGCCTCTTTGCAGTGTGTGCCCTCTGCAGGCAGGCCCCAAGAGAAGGTGCTGAGCATTGCACAAGCTGGTTCTCCTTCTGAATTGGCCACCTGCCTTAGGAGGAGTGAGGGAGGGGCAGAGCGAGGACAGGACCATTACTCTGAGGACAGCCCTTCCCACGGAGGCGTGGAACTAGGAAAGGAGGTGTCCTCTTTCCCCATAGCATTATCAGGTAGTGGTTGTTTTCCTGTTCTGCAGGTGGAAAGGCCGAGGTGCAGGGGGATGACGTAATCCATGACAGTTGAATAGCTGGTGGTTCCTTCAGACTCTGGTCAGGGTCTGTGCGCACCTCGGTATGCTTCTCAGGGGGCAGCCTGAGAATTACCTGCAGGTGAACGCTTTTGGCTGGATGTGAGATCCATACCAGGCATAGCACCCTGGCCAGTCTTGAGGTTTGGTCACCTTAATCCCAGTGTAGTGTGGCACGTAACTTTTTGAATGCTTGCAGACAGCTAGGGTTTGCCACTATTGGTAATCAACTGCTTTGGCTTGAGTTTATCGTTTTGAAAGATTTGGAAGCTGAGTTAGAAATTCAGCTTTGGGAGGTGATTCATTCAGTGTTTGTTTCTTGAGCTACCGGGCACTGGACGCCCAGGTGCCTTGTCCTTGGAGAGCTCACAGCCGAACTGAAACAGGTAAGAAATTGTGAGTGGTTCTGATCCAGTATGAATAAAGCATAGTGGGTGCATGCAGAGACAGGGGAGTCAGAGCAAGTGTGCAAGATAGAATCCTTGGCTTGGAGCACTTTGGTTTGTAAGCTCTGTCTCCTCCCTTGGATCGTTGTGGAAAATGGATGACAGTCATGCGTGTGGCTGTGACAGTCCACGGTGGGGCCGGGGGGAGTTGTGAGCGACCGCTACGTGCCGTAGGGATACTTGTACATAGGACAGGATTGCACTAGGTATCTGAGATTCCTTCCAGCTGAGAAAGGCACTGATTGTGCCGATTCTACACGGGGGTCTTTATTAGTCAATGTGGATTAGCCTGCGCTGTGGCAGAAATACTAACCCTGAATCTCGGAGAGATGAGCCCTTACAACAAGGGTTTATGTCTCACACGAAGTTTGATGCAAGTCGGGCGGTTTTCCAGGGCAGGTGACCTCTGAGGCTACTCGGTGACCCGGAGCCTGCGTCCACGCCTGTGCCCCACTGTGCCAGTATCTGGCCTCCCGGATCGCCGCGTGGTGGAGGGGAGAGAGCTGGAGGCTGGCGCACTGCTTCAGCGTGCGTTGTCTCGTGGCTGAGTGACATCCTGTTGTGTGTCTGCACCACAGAGGTGCTCGGCGTCACTTGTCATCAGGGAGATGCGAATCGAGACCACAACGAGCTATCACTGTGCACCTGTTACTGTGGCTGTCGTCAAGAAGACAAGAGGATGTGGACAAGAGGGAACCTTGTGTGCCGTTGGTGGGAATGTAAATCAGTCCACCCACTGTGGAGGTTCCTCAGAACGTTAAAAATAGATCCGCCATATGATGCAGCAATCTTGCTTCTGCGTATGGATCCAAAGGGGGTGAAA
This sequence comes from Acinonyx jubatus, assembly GCF_027475565.1. Classification (NCBI taxonomy): domain Eukaryota; kingdom Metazoa; phylum Chordata; class Mammalia; order Carnivora; family Felidae; genus Acinonyx; species Acinonyx jubatus. The sequence continues at coordinate 3,499,633 of NC_069394.1, forward strand.
ACAGCATCTCGAGGAGACGTGTGCACCCCCGTGTTCGTTGCAGCATTACTCACAATGGCCCAGGCACGGAGACAACCCAAACGCCCATCAACAGATGGGACAAAAAATATGTGAAAAACAACGTCCTAAAGGTGCTGAAAGGAAATGAGAAACAAACAAAGGGCTGAGTTCCAGGGGGATGCCCATGGCTCCCTCACGACCTGGGCGGAGTCCCAGGGGGACGCCCATGGCTCCCTCACAACCTGCTGGCCTTCCCTTCCTGCCAGGAGGCGCTGCACGTGCAGAGGGCAGGTGTGCTGGGAGGGTCGCTGCCAGGCCACCAGCGTCCCACCTCCACCCTGGCCTTGGAACATTCCAGATTCTAACCCCACTGGGGTTATGCCTAGCTGGTCATGGAGGGTCACAGGTGCTGTGGTTTAAGAGCATAGTGCCTTTTTGGGCAGTCCCTGCGGTGGCTCCAAACTGCAGGGCACTTCCCTTGTGCTCTCCGGAGTAACTTGTGTTGGTGGGCGGGGCTGCAGTCAGACCTGATGTCTGCCCCCAGCCCACTGCTGGGGCCACAGTCAGACTGGTGTGTACCTTATCTTCCCTTCTCCCAGGGGCAGGACTCACTGTGGAGTGGTGTGGCCCCTGTCTGGGCTACATGCACACTGCCAGGCTTGTGGTGCTGCTTTGATGGGACCTGGCCAAGGGCGTATTAGCTGGGTGGATCCGCAAGGTGCACAGGGGCGGGAGGGGCAGGTTTAGCTCAGAAATCAGTTGCAATTCTTATACGCTAATAAGCAACAGAAAGACAAATAAAGAAACTGATCCCATATACAATTGCACCAAGAATCATAAAATACCTAGGAATAAACCTAACCAAAGATGTAAAAGATCTGTATGCTGAAAACTATAGAAAGCTTACGAAGGAAATTGAAGAAGATATAAAGAAACGGAAAAATATTCCGTGCTCATGGGCTGGAAGAATAAATATTGTTAAAATGTCAATACTACCCAAAGCAATCTACACATTCAATGCAATCCCAATCAAAATTGCACCAGCATTCTTCTCGAAGCTAGAACAAGCAATCCTAAAATTTGTATTGAACCACAAAAGACCCCAAATAGCCAAAATAATTTTGAAGAAGAACACCAAAGCAGGAGGCATCACAATCCCAGACTTTAGCCTCTACTACAAAGCTGTAATCATCAAGACAGCATGGTATTGGCACAAACACAGACACATAGACCAATGGAATAGAGAGTCCAGAATTGGACCCACGAAAGTATGGCCAACTAATCTTTGACAAAGCAGGAAAGAACATCCAATGGAAAAAAGACTGTCTCTTTCACAAATGGTGCTGGGAGAACTGGACAGCAACATGCAGAAGAATAAAACTAGACCACTTTCTTACACTCTTCACAAAAATAAACTCAAAATGGATGAAGGACTTGAATGTGAGGCAGGAAACCATCAAAACCCTAGAGGAGAAAGCAGGAAAAACTTCTCTGACCTCAGCTGCAGCAATTTCTTACTTGACACATCTCCAAAGACAAGGGAATTAAAAGCAAAAATGAACTATTGGCACCTCATGAAGATAAAAAGCTTCTGCGCTGCAAAGGAAACAATCAACAAAACTCAAAGGCAACCAACAGAATGGAAAAACGTATTTGCAAACGACATATCGGACAAAGGGCTAGTATCCAAAAATCTATAAAGAACTCACCAAACTCCACACCCGAAAAACAAATCATCCGGTGAAGAAATGGGCAGAAAACATGAATAGACACTTCTCTAAAGAAGACATCCAGATGGCCAACAGGCACATGAAAAGATGCTCAACGTCGCTCCTCATCAGGGAAATACAAATCAAAACCACACTGAGATACCACCTCACGCCGGTCAGAGTGGCTAAAATGAACAAATCAGGAGACTCTAGATGCTGGAGAGGATGTGGAGAAATGGGAACCCTCTTGCACTGTTGGTGGGAATGCAACCTGGTGCAGCCGCTCTGGAAAACAGTGTGGAGGTTCCTCAAAAAATTAACAATAGATCTACCCTATGACTCAGCAATAGCATTGCTAGGAATCTACCCAAGGGATACAGGAGTGCTGATGCACAGGGGCACTTGTACCCCAATGTTCACAGCAGCACTTTCAACAATAGCCAAATTATGTCAAGAGCCTAAATGTCCATCAACTGATGAATGGATAAAGAAATTGTGGTTTATATACACAATGGAATACTACTTGGCAATGAGAAAGAATGAAATATGGCCTTTGGTAGCAACGTGGATGGAACTGGAGAGTGTTATGCTAAATGAAATAAGCCATACAGAGAAAGACAGATACCATATGTTTTCACTCTTATGTGGATCCTGAGAAACTTAACAGAAAACCATGGGGGAGGGGAAGGGGAAAAAAAGTTACCGAGAGGGAAGGAGGCAAACCATGAGAGACTCTTAAAAACTGAGAACAAACTGAGGGTTATGGGGGGGTGGGAGGGAGGAGAGGGTGGGGGAGGGGCATTGAGGAGGGCACCTGTTGGGATGAGCACTGGGTGTCGTATGGAAACCAATTTGACAATAAATTTCGTATTAAAAAAAAAGCATAGCACCTCCTGTGGTGTCACAGCTTTCGGCTGTGTGATTGGGGTAACTTGCAGTCTGTCTCATGTCAGTTACCTGATTGATGACGCGGAGGGCATAGTGATAGAACCCAAGCTGGGAGGGTGGTTGGGATGCTTAACTGAGGTGATATGTACGAAGTGGGGAGCAGGGGTCTGGATGTGCTCAGGCTGCGGAGTTCGGCCACTTCCAGATAAAGGGTAGCTGACCGACCTGAGCGTGAGTGGCTGTGAGCGAACACCTACAGCGGGGACAGCAGCTTAAGACATAGGCTGTGCTGCTGGGGAGTCAGCCCTCCTCCTCAGGAGAGCAGACGGCACTATCAGCCTTTGTACCTGGCACCGTTGGCTCTCACGGTCAGGGGCTCCTCCGTGTGGAGGGTGCGCCCACCGGCGGGGAGGCAGGTGGCAGGGAGACAGCCTGTGCCGCCCGGCAGGTAACGGAGCCTTGACTCGATGCCTCCCAGTAGTCTGTGGGGGAGGGCCCTGTGCGCGTCCTGTAGACGAGGGGCCCGGTGCAGAAAGGGCAAGGCACTTGTCCCCAGGCGTGGAGCTGGCAAGCGGTGCAGTTCAGGTTTCGGCCGGGTCCTCCTGGCCCTGGGGGCTGGCCGAGGGCGTGACTGCTGTCCGCCCTGGGGAGCATGGTCCCCTGAGGTCAGGTGCAGCGTGTTTCTCCTTCTGCTGTTTGGTTTGTTGTTTCTCTGTCACATGAGGTTTGGCAGTATTTATGCTGAGGCCACACTAACAAGGCGGCTGAAGTGTTTTTGTTCCATTTGAAACAACAGGCGTGTGAAGCTGTTGAACCTTCCCACCAGCCTCCGGCCACAGAAAATGAAAAGCTTGCTGGGTCAGAACGTGTCAACCAAGAGCCCCTTCATCTACTCACCAATTATCGCACACAACCGTGGAGAAGAGCGGAACAAGAAAATAGGTAGGCCCATTTATCCTGGCTTCCTGGCTGTGCCCTGCCACCCGGCTTCCGTTGGCTTTTCTACGTTCCGCTTCCTTCGTGCATGTGTGTGTATGCTCCATGTCACTTCGTCCCATTTGCTGCCAGCGTCAGACCTTTGCCCCTAGATCTGATGTCTTGTCTTTTACTTTTATTTTTAAAAAAGGCTTATTTATTTATTTTGAGAGAGGAAGAGAGCACATGGGGGAGGAGCAGAGAGAGAGGGAGAGAGAATCCCAAGCACGCTCTGCCTGCCAGCGTGGAGCCTGATGTGGGGCTTGATCCCACACACTGTGAGATCATGACCTGAGCTGAAATCTAGAGCTGGATGCTGAACTGAGCCACCCAGGCGTCCCTAGATCTGAGTTTTTAAAATTGATTCCATCAAAGGTGAGTTTTGGGGAAGTTTTAGAAATGGGCAGACTTGCGTTATCTAGACTGAGGCAGACGACCAGAGAGTGATCTTTGGAGCCCAGAGTGACTTGGGAATCATCAGCCATCAGAGGCTGACCTAGGTTTGGGCTGGACTGGGGTAGGGGCATCACTCTCTTTTCTCTGTTGAGCCCTTGTTTGTGCTGGAGCTGCGGATGCCCATGCCAAGACGTCTGGTGGCCCAGCAAGGACCGGTGAGCTGTGTTTCAGGGATAGATAAGGGTCAGCGGTAGATAAGGGTCAGCGGTCATTCTTGAGACTCTCTAACGTGCTTTTCTGTGCGCCAAGCTCCCCCCGGGTCTCAGCCCTGTGTGCTCATCTCCTTCCTCGCAGCAGACCCAGGCTCGGGTGCCCCCTCTCTGTCCTTCCAAAGCCTGGCCCAGCGGCGGGTCTCGTTCTCCGCCAGCTCCGCCTTCCTTGGGCCCCTTACATCTTGACATAATGGTGCCCAGCGCTGCCACACGGGAGCCTGTGTGTCACAGTGTCGTAGCTGAAGGGTTGACGGGCGCGGCCCTGGTGGGTCATTGCTGATTCCCTCTGAGGAGTTTCAACACGAGACCTGAGAAGCTTTTGCTCTCTGCTTTCTTCTCCTGTTTTACTCCTCCTCTTAATCTGTACCCTAAAGGTAGCAAAAAGGCAGCCTGACTCCATGAGGAGCTTCCTCCCAGGGTACAGGGGTCCTGCTGCTCTTACCCCCACCCCCGCCCTGCAGCGTGGACCGTCCGTGGCCTGCCTCTGTGTTCTGCTGCTGCCCCTCTTACTGCCCCTGTGCTCACACCCAGCCGCACGGCTCCTTGCTGTCCTTGGAGTGTTACAGTCTAGCTGAGGTCTCGGGGCTTTGTGCCGGCTACGCCCTCTGCCCGGGGCTCATCCCCCGTGCCATCCTCAGAGAGAGCGGTCTTCTCTGATCCCTGCGCCGCTGGGGCCGCCCTCCCAGCCCTCCGTGAGGCTGGGTTCTCTTCATAGTCCTCAGGTACGCGCTCACCTGTTTCTGTGTCCCTGCCGTCTGATCACCCGCTGCCCTCCCACCAGCCGCTGGAAGAGTGCTGCACGGATGCTGGAAGGAATGGGGTAGATATTATGAACCCCATTTTACAGATGCGGAAACTGAGAGCCAGAAAGTTTGAATGACTTGTTGAAGAACTCAGCTCAGGCCTTGGCTCCTGGCGCATTTCGTGCCTGTTGGCTTGCACCATGTGGCTCAAGGCCAGAGTGCCAGCATTATGCACGCCACACGGTCTCAGTGAAGAGTTCTTACGTGAATACCGGCACTAGTATTTCTTAGCATCTGTATGGATCTCATAATAAACCTTATTCCCAGTTAGTTATCTGAACACCTTAAAACCGAAGTGTTTTGTCGGAGAGGAAGTTGTTCCTAAGTCAGAGGGCGTACCTGGGCCGGGGGTACTCGACAGACCCCGTGCTTTCTTGTAACTGCCGGCATTTCTTTGTTCCACCTTCATCTGAGGGTGTCACACTTCAGCGCATGCAGTTTTCCTAGTGTTTCTGGAAGAAGTAAGTGTTAGTTTTCTTCTATAGTTGCAGAAACAAAGAGTGATGACCTCCCAGGTGGCAGAGCGAAAACCTGAGTCCACATCTTTTTAGAGCAGGCCGGTGCCCTCCGGTTTTCTGCCGAGCACAGAGCACATGTGGCAGGGGCTCGAGTGAGTGATGACACCAGCCCCTGCCCTCTGCTGGTGTCCCGCTCAGTGTGGGCAGGCAGGACGTAAACACACGAGAGGTTGAATGACAAGATGAGGTGGAGGTCAGGTTGTCTGAAACGGTAGGCCTGTCACCAGCGGTACCTGCTGACTCTCCTACTGAGCGTGGACAAGCAGTAGGCGTTGGACCAGCTGGGGGCAGGGAAACCTCACACTTCGGAAGGCGTCCTAGAGGCTCCCTTGGTGGTGATGTTGTCTCTTGGGGAGCAAGGCATGGTTTGGGAGGCTCTGGTGGTTCGTTATTTAAAACAAGAAGCAAATAAAGGAAGAAATACGGGATCGTGTCCTTGAGAAACGGAGGGTGAGAGAGAGAGAGAAAGAAAATCCCAAGCAGGCTCTCCACTGTCAGCACAGAGCGTGACATGGGGCTCAGACTCCTGAACTGTAAGATCATGACCTGAGCCGAAATCAGGAGTTGGATGCTCAGCTGACCGAGCCACCCAGGTGCCCCAGTTTCTTTTCTTTTTTTTTTAAGTTTATCTCTCCATGCTGTCAGCAGAGAGCTCAATGCAGAGCTTGAACCCACGAACCGTGAGATCAGGACCTGAGCTCAAGTTGGACACTCAGTGGACTGAGCTGCCCAGGTGCCCCTCTGATACGTTTCTGAAAACAGGATCCCAAGTGCGAAGCACACTACAGTCTCTCTGTGTATGTGCGTGTGTGCGCGTGTGTGCGTGTGTGTCCCCATTGGTTCAGTCGTTCACCCATCGATAAACTCCCCTCAGGTTTCCTACTTGCCAGGCATGTGGCAGCTGGGGCCCTGCGGTTCTAACGATGCCGAGGTAGTCGTGGCCCCTGCAGTCGTGAGGTGTAGGTACAAGCTGGAGGGAAGTGTTAAGTAGCAATTTCAAGCAGTAGAAAGTACCAGTAGGTGGACCAATAAATAACATAATGGCTAGTTTTAATTAGCGCCATTAACTAAACAGAGATGGGCTGAAGTGGAAAAAAACCAGCCTCCTCTGTGGCTTTGGAACCCTGGCCTTTCTCGACTGCATAGCTTTAATAAATATATTTAAGACGATGAGGTCTTGAGCCTTCTCTGACACTGTTGGAGTGTTTTCCGTTTGCGCCACCATCAGGGGAACGAGAACCAGGCCACGGGCATGTTCCCCAGGAGCCGCATGCTGCTGCCTGCCCTCCTCACCGGGCTGCTTGCGCCGAAAGCCTGAAAACCACATCCCCCCCCACTCCCTGCCGGCCGGATGCCGTCGGGTCTGCCACGGTGGCCCTTGCGTGGGGGTGACAGAGGCCGTTCTGCCCCTGGTGGCCTCCCTGGTGGCGGTGGTGGTGCCGGGTGACGTGGCTCCCCTCGCGTTGGTGATTGAATCTGTGGCAGCCCGGGGCTGTGGTGGGGTCTGTGCCGCCAGCTCCCTCCCGTTGTCCAGCGGGGACTGGCACCTAATACGGAGTCAGCAAAGACCGGTAAATGTTCCTTAACGTGAATGAGTGACCAGCTGCTAGTGTTTCCTGGATGTTACTGGGGAGAGACCCCCCCCTCCCCCAAACAGGCGTTTGTGGTGAAAGCTTGTCTTTGACATTCTAGTTGGAGTCTGTTGATTTGGAGACAGTTTCTCCTGCCCCTCCTCCTCCCCCCCCCCCCCCAGGCACCCCTGCTCTGGAGGACAGGCTTGGGAGGACTGGAGGAAGCAGGGGGGCTCAGGGTGCATGGGGGGAGACCGGGGAGGGCCCGGGGCTCCCGTGGGCGGGGCCTGTCTTCCCCACGGAAACGCCTCCTTTGACCTCTTTGGAGGTAGAAGACTGGGGTCCAGTTCCAGGCGGTGTCTTCCTGGTTCTTGATGGTGGGCGGGCTTCGTCTTCAGGCCGTCGCAGTGGAAGCTGTACTCCCTTGGGCCATTGGAGTCTCTGGCTATTCTTTTCGGTCTCGTTGGAGTTGGCCATGAGCTTTCTCCATGAAAGAATGTTTTTAGGAAACTGTCACCCATTTTGTTTAGAGGAATTTCTAGAGGTTGTTTGGGAGGCCTGGAAGCATGAGACTCCTTCTCAGGACCAGCTGCATGATTTGTGGGGCCCCTTGTTCAGAAATTATGAAGGCTTTGACCTGGTGACAGCAGAGCATTAGCCAACCCCCTCCCCCCCCATCACCTCAGCCTGGGTCTGTGTGATTGTGGCTCCAACCCCTCCCCCAGGCCCCTCTAGAGTCAGTCCTGCCTCTTTAGTTTTTCCTCTCCCGTCTTAAGTGGTTGAGGCTTCTCTTTATGAAAATAATGCCCTGCATTGTTGCAGAGAGCTTAAACAAGCACTTTTCCAGTGATTCGCATAATTGCATGATGCTGCAGGCATTATATCCCCAATTGACAAGGGAGAAGATTAAGACTGAGGCAGTAAGAATGACCTACCCCGGGCCGGACAGCCAGCGAGTGCGGGACCCAGTCTCCGGCCAAGGTTTACGAGTCAAAGCCCAGGAATTATCCTCATCACGTGGGTCCTCATTGCAGTGACAAGCACCTGCTCATCTGGGCTGAGGATGAATTCCGTGGATGATGCAAGGGTTTTTCTGAAATATAACAGAAGCCTCGGCCAAAGTGCATGTTATTTGTTGAATACCCACGGGTAGGAATATGTAATTTATATTCTGTGGCTTCCAGTATCTTTTTGGCAAGACACTCATCAGCGAAGACCTGCCTAGAGGTTTGAAGAATCACAGATCTTTAACCTAAAACTCCCATCTCTATAAATGAATCTTTGCGTATAATTGGGGGAGCCATCATCACAGCAAGGGACGTAGGGTGTTCGGGAACAAAAAACCCCGGGGGGCAGTTTCTGGGACCGGCTGCGCTCCAGCTTGGAAGACCTTACCCATCTTTCTGTCTGCTTGTTGCCAGCGTTGCTGCTGCCCCAGTTCAGCTCTGGGCCGAGCCGATTGTGGCACATGCCCCGGGCTTGGGCACGGCGGGCAGGGCCGGGGGGTTTGTGTGATGGGTGCTCGGACACGGTGGCAGGGCCGGGCTCAGTGCTGAGGTTGGCCGCCGCCCCAGAGGCAGTGTGGTGGCCCGGGCAGGCCGTGGCTGTCACGTGGCCTCGGGCCACAACCTGGCCTTGCGGCTTCCCACGGTGCAGCCTCAGACGAGACCGCGCTTCCCCGGGCTGCTGCCGTGCGGAAGACCAGAGCGGCTCATGCAGAGGGCTCTCGTGAGGGTCGAGCGAGGGGATGTTCCGAAGGTCCCTGGCAGCTGTGGCGAGCGCTGTGCTAGGTGCTGGGGATGCAGCGGGGCTCAGGAGCGCGTCCTGCCGCGTGCGTCATCCAGCGTAGTGGACAGAGTGTGGTGTGGCTCAGGGCGGGCAGGGCCTGGATCCGTGGCTGTTCCTTCCGCGGTTTCTGGGGGGGAATCTCGAGGAAGGGCCTCCACCGTGTGGTCTGACACACTGAGGCTGGGAGCGATGATCTTCTTTCAGAAAAAAATAGTCACGTGACTGGTGATGTCACCAGTGACTTATCTTAGATTTACCTTTATAGAGTGGGGCCACGCAAGTTTAAATGATTCCTTTCAGAACCCCAGGAAAATGACTTTTACAAGTGTTTTTTAAAGATGTTTGTTTACTTATTTTTGAGGGACAGAGAGAGACAGAGTGTGAGCAGGGGAGGGGCAGAGAGAGAAGGAGACACAGAATCCGAAACGGGCTCCAGGCTCCGAGCTGCCAGCACAGAGCCCGACGCGGGGCTCGAACCCACGAACTGTGAGATCATGACCTGAGCCGAAGTCGGACGCTCAACCGACTGAGCCACCCAGGTGCCCCAGAAAATGAGGTTTTAAATGATGATTTTTGACAATGACAGAGAAAACGGCCCCGCAGCGGCCGGGCAGAGCAGCCTGTTAAAACAGTTGACGTTTTCACTGGCTGTGGGAAGGCGCCCGGCGTGGGTTCAGAGCTGCTGCTGCAGGGCCCTGTGGAGGCACGGCGCGCCCCGGAGGATGGCTTCTGTGAGCCTGTCCTGGCGGGTTCCGCCTGACGGCCGGGTGGCCGGGGAAGGAGGGGGCGGGATGCAGGTCGGAGGAGGCCTGGGTTTCTGGGGCCAGCGTGGTGGGGCAGCACAGAGAGGAGAGCACGGGCCTGGAGCCCGGCAGCCGCGAGTCCCGCTCTCAGCCGCCTCCTTCGCGAAGTGGCCAGGAGGGCGGCGCTTCAGCCTGGCGGGGCCTGCTCCTTGTGTGTGAATGAGGACGTCCTTGCTCTGCTGACCACTTCCCTGCATTGACAGCAGGCTCAGATGAACACATGGTTGTGCAAGCACTTCGAGTTTTTATTTGTTTTTGAAGTTTATTTGTTCTGAGAGAGAGAGAGAGAGCGTGCATGAGCAGGGGAGGGGCAGAGAGAGGGAGAGAGAGAATCCCAGCCAGGCTCTGTCCTCTCAGTGTGGAGCCCACTAAGGAGCTCGAACCCATGAAACCGTGAGATCGTGACCTGAGCCAAAACCAAGAGTCGGACGCTTAGCCGACTGAGCCACCCAGGCGCCCCACGGTTATGCCCGCACTTTTAAAACGAACTCACCTGGCAGGCTATTTCTTTATTTCATCAGTTTGAGGATGCCAGCTGTGGGCCATGTGTCACAGGTTTGGCGTGGCCGGTCTAGTCTGTGTGCAGGCTGGAGGGTACAGTGTTTGCACTGGTATCTTTATGAAAGCTTGGTGAAAGCTGAAGAATTCTAACTAGTAAATCTCAGTACCTACTGTGAAAAACCCTTTTAACACCAGTGTCTGTTCTAGATACTCTTTGAGTTCCCAGTGCTGGGTTCGAGGCCCTGCTGCACCACTTCCTAGCTGCGTGATTCCTGGGCGCATTTACGAACTCGTCTGGACCTCGAGTGTCTGCCCTGTCACAATGGGGATTATGAGGCCTGTCTCACGAGGTGATGATGAAGAGTAATGAGATAAACTCCTCACCAGTGCCTCACACCCACACGACACGACTCGTGCCCAACATATGTTAATTGATTTCGAAGTTCCTTCTGGTTTGCGAACGGGTTATCTTGAAGCAGAGAGCCAGGGGAGTGGAGGTGGGGACTGCTTTAGTTTTCTGTCGCTTTGTAACAAATCACTACCACCTTAGTGGCTTAGAACAACTGAGATTTATATTCTCGCTGTTTCTGTCGGTCAGGAGTTTAGCGTGCGTTAGCTGGGTCCACTGTTCAGGGTCTCCCAGGCTGAAATCCAGGTGTCAGCTGGGGCTTTGTCCTCATCTGGAGGCTGGAGGGAAGGATCTGGGTCAGGGTCCTTCAAGTTGTTCTCATTCCCTTCCTTGTGGTTGCACGACTGGGGTCCCAGCTCTCTTGCTGGCTGTTAACCAGGACCGTTGCCATTTCTTCGAGGCCCTCTGGATTCTTGCCACTGTGGCCTTCTCCATACACCCACTCATGCTTTGAATCTTTTCTCCCAGGAGGGGTGCGGTCCCTTTTAATGGCCTACCTAATTAGATCAGCCCCTCCCGAGGACAATTTCCCATTGATGAGCTGGAAGCCAAGTGATTTGGGACCTTTATGCAAAATCCCTTCACTTTTGTTATAGGGCTTAACCTAATCACCGTATTCACACTTGGGGTGGGGGGAAGATTACACAGGGCATACCCACCAGGGTTGGGGATCTCGGGGGTCATCTCAGAATTCTGCCTTCGACAGCTGTTGGACTACAGCTGACCTGGGCGTGGCCTGGAGGAGAGGCCACCATCTTCTCTCACATTCTTAGAGAGGGGACGGGGGGGGGGGGTGGGGTCATGGTGTATGCTCCCTGGAGTTGACTATCACTGTCTTCCTAAGTACCAGCCTCTGGGTCAGTGGAGGTCTGTGTGACTTACAGGTCTGCGCCAGGAGTGGTGCTGTCTGGATTGATTTCAGGTTTGTAAAGCTGCATTTGACACCCTGGCATGAATTCAACCTGCTCAGGATGGTGACCAAAGGCGGATACGAAGCATCCAAGTGGCAGTGGTGACTTACTTTGTTTTTGAGAAAAAGCTGCAGTGACGCTGGCTTTGAATTTTCATCGAGAGACGATCTTAATGCCCACTGTCTCACTGGAAAGATGAATTGCCAGAGAGTAATCTGAAACCATGTAAAAGATGCAGGATACCAGCTGACGCATGGCTGTGTGTGTGTGTGTGTTTCTAGATTTCCAGTGGGTTCAAGGAGACGTGTGTGAAGTTCAGCTGATGGTCTACAACCCGATGCCGTTTGAACTCCGAGTTGAAAACATGGTACGTATCACTAACCACTGACCTTTTGGGCTCAACACCAGCTTACCATGAAACTAAGTTTTTAAATTAATGTTTGAGACACACGCCCTATGATATGTGTCTATTTTTATATTTGTTTTGCCAGAGACTATAAGGTTTTGTGAAGGAAGACCGACCATGTCTTGTCATTTCTGCGTCCTTAGTGCTTGGTGCTCTGTGGTTGAATCCGTGAACAGATAACCTCTGATTTGAACACATACCAAGCGTAGTCGATTGGATGTGAGATTTGAAATAATCATGTTGAAATTTACATGAGATTGGCACAGGTTACGAAGTGTATATTATGTCCACTGCTCAGTATCAGCCTTACTTTATTGCTAGACGATCAAGGCCTGAGGGAAGAGCAGACTGTGTGGAGTAAGAGTGGAAGTTACTGCACCGCCAGTGTGAGGTTTCTCTTCGCTTTGAATTCTGCTTTTCTGTTCCCATGTTTTGTGGAGGGCATTGAAGGTTCACTCCGTAGCGGTCTCTCCTGGGGCCACTCACCCAATTCCACAGTCCGTGGGAAGGAGATGTGTATTGTCTCTCCAGATTCATCCTGTTTTCGGAGCAGAGCCTCCCACCCGTCACGCGGGTTCCGTTTCTCAAGTCTTCTCTGCTTATTATTATGTAGCACTGCTCGGTGCCTCGGGTCACCACCGGCTGCTGTGTGTTGTCACGTAGGCTTTGTGCCGTATGTTGTTATCTAATGCTGCATGTTAGCGTATAGTACTGCTTGGTAATTTTTCAGAGACTTGCGAAGGATGGTTTTGAGATCGTTCACGTTTTCCTTCAGAGTTGAATGACTTACGCTCAGGGTAAGAGGTGGGCTTTTCAGGCAGATGTCTTGCTGAGTGCTCATGCCACGTATCAGGCCGCGGGCAGGGTCCTTGGGAGACCTGGTCCCTGCCGCGGTCAGTGCTGTGGGCGCACGAGATGCTGCAGGGTCCCCGTGGAGAGTCCAGGAAGGCTTTCCGGAGAGACAAAGGCTTAGCTGCGAATAGAAGGAAGAGTGGGAGTGCACCCGGCCCACTGGTGGTTATCGAAGGTACTGTGCCGGCTCTCCGCGTGAGGCATAGGTCTCCAGAATTCATTTGAGCTCTGAGACACTCAGCCCACCGTCAAGCCTGCGGCCCTGAGGTCACTCAGAGAGGAGGCCGGCAGGAGTGAGTACTGTCGTCCTCCTCTTGTGCAAGAAGCTGCCCGCTTTAGGGTTTGCTCTCGCATCAGGCCTTTTAATGGTGACTTTCTGTCTCTTGGCCTGAATCGGGAAATAATTGTTTAGAGAATTTTCCCCAAAGTGCTTCAAGTATCAGATGCTTGCTGTTCTTTCTGACACACTGATCTTTTTTGTCTTAAAAAGTGGCTTTTATTTTTATCTGGTTTAAAAGTAATATGTGCTTTTCAATAAAAAGTTAGGAAGCACAAAGGATAAAATACAAATTGCCACTAGAAGGTAGCCCAGAGATCGTGGCCAGAATGAAAAAATAACGAAATATTTCAAGCGTATGAAATGTTACAGGGAGTGTTAGGCCTTCCTAGAATGTCCACCGTCCACGTTTCGCCACGTTTGCTTATCGCTATTTTGAGAAGAAATAAAATGCCGACACATTTTGCCTGGAGCCAGTAGCCATCCTCTGGTTTCTGTGCCTGCTCTCTGGCCCACTGCCTCTGTTCTGCATGGAGATCATTGCGCGCTTTTGCTCCACATCTGGGCCTAGGTGCGCTCCGTGTTGCTGGAGTGTCTGCTTCTGGGGGCTCTCTAGAGACAGAGTGAGGAAAAGCATGCGCGCGTGCACGCAGACATGTGCTTACAGATACACCTGCATGCACACATCTGCATACACGCGCACACCCGTGCCCATACGCACTTGTGTGCACGATACACGTACAGACTGCGTCAGCCCTGACTTCAGGGTGGTGCCGCCGGCTCTCGCCAGTCTCCACGGGGCCCTGTCCTGCCTTCCTCCTTCCCACGCCTTGTCCTTTCCGTCAGCGTGAGAACTGGGGCCCCGGCACCGTTGTGCTGGCTCAGTGGCTCAGTCCTGTAGCGTGTCTGGGTCTGGTAGGTTCAGGGCCACGTAGACCGCGGCACCGCGGAAGACAAGCCCCAGAAAGGTCCTGGGCCTCTCCTTCGTGCGTGTCCTCGCCTGGGGAGCACTCTTTACCCGTCGTTCGTCAGCTCGACTGCCACGCGGTCGATGTTTCTGTTCTCTTAGTTAATGGTGTTTTTGTATTTTATTTTCTAATATTTTTTCTTTGTTGCTGGATTATAGAAATACCTTTGCTTTTTTTCACACGGACTTTGTGCCTTTGCTAAACGCACTTGTCAGTTCAAGGTTCCTTGTGGTTTCCACAGGGCTTTTTATGTTTATAGTTTTGGTTTTTGCGAGTAAACTGTTTGCGTGCCTTTAGTGTCTTTTTCTTGCCTCTTGCACTGGGTAGGACCTCTGTTACAGCGCCGAGAAGAAGTGCTGAGCACTGACATCCCTGTGCTGTTGAGGGTTGTGGGCGGCTCCCCGAAGCCGAGGAATCTGCCTTGTTCCCTGTGGAGCACAGCCTGGCACATGGTGACGTGACTTGATCATTCAGTGAGGGGTGTTGAGGGGTGATCGTATTTCCATCCTTTGTTTTTTTCTCTGTGTTCACGTATTTTATTTTTTTCCATTACGTTTACATTCCAACTTGGCAAAGCAACGGAAGGCAGGGCTAACATCGAGATGGAATTGTGCAGGCACCCACAGTGCTGCCCGTTTCCAGGTTGTCTGTGTCACGTGCACGGCGAGACCAAGCCTGCGGCTCTCTGTGGACCTTGGCGCAGGCCAGGCGTTGCCGTCCTCCTCCTGCTGGCCTGGGCCTGTGGGCGGGCGGGCGCCCTGCGTCTGGGGGGACCCGTGAGGCAGCGGTGCTTTGTGCTGTGTCCCACGTTGCTATTGCTTGTTTTAGGGGCTCCTCACCAGCGGCGTGGACTTCGAGTCTCTCCCCGCGGCGCTCTCCCTTCCGGCGGAGTCTGGTCTTTACCCAGTGACTCTCGTTGGGGTCCCACAGACGACTGGAATGATTACTGTGAACGGTAAGGAGACTTGCTTTCTGAGTGCAGCTCGAGCAGGGCTGCCGAACCCCCGTCCTGCCCCACGGAGGCCCGTCACTGGTCCCGGGTGTCAGTCCCAGTCCAGGGGCGATGGCCAGATCACGATGCCTGGGGCTGCGACATGGAGAGGAACGGTTCCGAGTGCCCGGGACGCAGTCGGCCCTCAGCGCTGTTACAGCGGGAGGGGTCCGACTCCGTGTCTGGCCTCCTCGCCCTCCTGTCACCGTTCTGTGCAGCCCATCTCCTCCGGTGGGTCTGCAGATGTGCCTGTGGGCTCCCCTCCGCCATCGGGCCCTCCTGCCACACCTCATCAAGGGTCCGTGTAGACACGCAGAGTCCACTGTCCCCCTCTCTGTTGGTGTTGTGACCTGCCGTGTGCGGGGGTTGTCCCTGGCTGACCCAGTTTGGTCTGCCATTGCTGCTGGGCCCACCCGTCCTCGTGGGCATCCTCCTCCAGCTTCTGTCAGACACCCCTTCTGCTCCCCTTCACACTCAGTGCCCTGCAGATGCTGCTTCTACATGACCCTCCGTGGTATTCCTCAGGGCCAGGCTCTGTCCTTCCCTCCTCCCTTCCCCCATCTGCCCTCTTCCCCCCCCCCCCGCCCCCATCGGGCTACCTCTAGGCAGTCTCTGTCCTCTCAGTGACTTCTCTGGCCTCAGGGCTCATCCATGTGCTGCTGATTCCCAGGCCGTGGCTCCGTCCAGACCCCTTTCCTGAACCTGCATAGCCAACCACTGACCGGCTGGCACCTTGGTTGCCCCGTCTCGGTGAGGGCGTCACCATCCTGCTGGGTGCCCGAAGCGGGTCCTCGGATGCTGCCTTGCCCCCTGCCGCCTCTCACCAGCCCCACCCCTGCCCCTGCCCTACTGACGGGAACCTCAGTGCTCCTGTCTGCCTCTGCAGGCCCTCAGAGACAGAAGGAGACCTTCTTACAGGGTTTGTCACAAAAGCAACGGACGGGCTCATCTTTCTCTGTCAAGTCTTGGTGGCTGGTGAGCCCGCTTCCCACACTGCTGTCAAGTGGCCTTTCCGCAGTGCCCATCTGCCCGTGTCATCTCTTAACCACGAGTCTTAGCACCTTCCCCATACCTGCCCCATCCGGGCTGGACTCCGTAACGTGGCTTCGGAGCTCCCCCGTGTGATCCGGGCCCGTGGCGCCTCGTGCCCCTCCCCTCCCCCTGAGTTACGCGTCCCTCCCATAGGCTTTCTGAGCCTCTGCCTGTGCTTTTCCTTCTGCTGCTGCTTCCGGACTTGCCTGGCCCTGTGCCTCTCTCAGTTCTTGGCTCACGTTTCCTCTCTCCTTGGGGATTGTGCTCAGCTTCTCCGTGCTGAGTCAGGTGCCTACCGCACCCGCGTGTGTCCCTCCAGGCCAGTGGTTGCAACTGCTCACTGGGCTCGTCAGTCTTGCTGGTCCCTGGCATGCGGTGGGTCTTCAGTAGATACTTAGTGACTGAAATGGGGACAGTTCTGGGGAAGGGCGATGTCTGCGGGGGGTGAGGTGGGTTAGGATATGTGGCAGCAAGTGCCGGGAGGGGCCGAGCACGTGAGTGGCCGAACGTGGGGGAGAAGGCCCAGAAGGGGAGTGTGGCCCGAGAAGGACTTTCTTTCTCCTACTGAGGGACCCTGAGCTTTGAAGGCCAAAGGGGAATTATGCGAGTGGATGGGGTGGGGAGTAGGGGGCTTCCAGGCAGAAAGAACAAGTGGTCCAGAGACCCGCGTGTGTTGGGGAACCAGGGGCGGCTCTGAGGACCTGGCCCAAAGCTGAGGGGTGACGAGGCCGTGAAGGGAGGGAGACAGAGGACAGACCTGGAAGGGCCTTGTAAATCATGCCACGGGATGCTGGTTTTCTCCCGCGGGCCGCATTCGATTCGAGGAGAGATACAGCCAGGCGGGCAGTCCAGAGGGACCCCAGGCTGCTGCGTGCAATGTGGGCTGGAGATGGGCGGGAGGCAGGGAGACCGACTGTGAAGTTGTTGGCATAATCCAGGGATGAAATGACAAAGGTAGGGCCACAGCCGTGACCGGGGAGTGGAGGGAGGGAGACGGATGGCAGAGGAAATAATTAGGACTGACGGGCTAACCAATAACCGATAACCGGTGCACGGGGATTCAGAGCCCTGGTAGCACAGCTCTTATTGGTACAGACTGGTTGGTGTTCATTTTTGGCGCACCTGCTGTGCAAAGTGGGAAGGGCTGACTGTGTATTCTCAGAAATATGATTAGACACGGCAGGATTGGTCATCAGGTTTTGAATTTCTTTGTAGTCATTTTCAGCAACAGGTAAGAAAGGGAAAATGACTGATTTTAATGAAGAAGTGGAAAACAAAGTTTGCTTAGGCAAAACCACATTGTATTGGGTTTTATTTATTTATTTATTTTTAAAATGTTTTAATGTTTATTTTTTGAGAGACAGAGAGAGAGAGAGAGACAGAGTGTGAGCAGGGGAGGGGCAGAGAGAGAGAGGGAGACACAGAATCCGAAGCCGGCTCCAGGCTCTGAGCTGTCAGCACAGAGCCCGACGCGGGGCTTGAACTCACAAGCTGTGAGATCATGACCTGAGCCGAAGTCAGCCACTTAACTGACGGAGCCACCCAGGTGCCCCTATATCGGGTTTTATAGAAAGAAGGATATGCAGGGGCGTTACACCAGATGTGGGTTTCTGGGGAGGAAAATGTTCGCAGGCTAAATGAAAGAAGGCTTTTAAGTGACCTATTTCCAAAGGAAGGAAGTGTGGGTGCCGTGATGGGTAACTTTGAGTCGCCAGAGCAGTTTAACGCTGGCAGAAGGTGAAGGACACGGCTATCGGGCCAACAGCTGTCTTCTCTGATCAGTATCCATTCCGTTAATGTGAAGGCACAGAGCATTTAGCCCGTGGGCATGGTTTAATTTTGTTATACGGTGAATATTGTTTATAATAATTCTCTCTCGAAATTTCAAAAGCCATTTTAAAGCTTTCTTAAGTAATTTCAAGTGCTTGTCTAAGCAGTGGAGGTTTTTTTGTTGTTTTTGGCACGAGAAACTCGCTAATCTTAGATTACGGTGTTTGCACACATCCAGCAGGCTTGTCATATCGCGTAGCAGTCATAGTCACCATAGTTGGCTCTTGAACTTCGATCTGTCCCCGGAAGATGTCGGATCATTTTCCAGATACTTACTCAGTCACGTTATGTCCTGCAAAGGAACGCTAGCTATCACTGTCTTAGAGACGGGCAGATTTGAAAAGCAGATCGTGAGAGCGGTGAGACCTGGTCTTAAGTTGACTCAGTTGACCAAGACCCGCATGTGCTTTTGCTGCGACCCAGTCGGCCCCGTGGGTAGGAATGCGGGGACTGTCACCCCTCTGCGTGCGTCACCCAGGGTTTCAGGCTGAGCTGCGGGTGGGGCCGGCGGGGTGAGGGCTGACCGGACACAGGTCTGGGGCGGGGGGCCGTGCTCCTCCCTGCTGGAGTCTGCCTTTAGGTGTGGGCCCGAGGCTGGAGGCCTGTCCAGGGGCTGTGAAGCTCTTCATTTCGCTTCCCAGGTTACCATACCACGGTCTTCGGCGTCTTCAGTGACTGTCTGCTGGACAACCTCCCGGGAGTGAAGACCAGTGGCTCCACGGTGGAGGTCATTCCCGCCCTGCCCAGGCTGCAGATCAGCACCTCACTGCCCAGGTAGGGCGCAGGCATCTGCCTTCTGACAAGAAAGGGTGCACAGAGTAGTTGGGAGGAGACATTTCTTTTCTTCTTTTTTCTTAAATTTCTTTAGTGTTTATTTTTGAGAGAGAGAGAGAGAGAGAGAGAGAGAGAGAGTGAGAGAGAGAGCCAGCACATGAACGAGGGAGGGGCAGAGAGAGAGAGGGAGACACAGAATCTGAAGCAGGCCCCAGGCTCTGAGCTGTCAGCACAGAACCTGACGCGGGGCTTGAACCCGCAAACTGTGATATCATGACCTGAGCAGAAGTCAGATGCTCAACCCACTGAGCCACCCAGGTGCCTCTGTAGTAGACATTTTTAATGGTACCAAGAATCTGAGTTAATATATGATTCTTAGGATCAAAATATGGGTTGGGGAGCGTGGATGGCTCTGTTGGTTGAGCATCCGACTTCAGCTCAGGTCATGATCTTGGCAGTTTGTGAGTTTGAGCCCCATGTCGGGCTCTGTGCTGACAGCTCAGAGCCTAGAGCCTGTTTCGGATTCTCTGTCTCCCTCTCTCTTTGACCCTCCCCCTTTCATGCTCTGTCTCTCTCTGTCTCAAAAAAATAAATAAACGTTAAAAAAAAATATGGGTGAAGGGTTTCTTCAAGGTAACCAGTAGGCAATATGCTTTGCTTAAAGTGAAGCACAACACGGTTGAAATGTTTCTTACCACGAACGGAACAAAATGTGAAATTAGCCTTTGTAATCTTTTTTTTTTTTGTGTGAAAGACAGTTAACTTTTACCTTATAAAAAGTAGAAAAGTAGCCTTGTAGGAAGACATGAAGAAAAAAGGGAAGTATATCTCTGAAGTCCCAGAGACAGTTACTGTGAATGCTTTCTGGTTTTTCTTTCCATCGCTTATCTACCTTCTTTTTGCAAATGTATGTTTGAATATTGAGATGATGTCACATTATGTGAGTATCATTTATTATTTTTTGCATAGCCATATAACATATGCTAAAAAAATTTCTATTTTAATTGCTTCAAAATGTACATCATAAAGATACTCAGTTTGGATAATGGAAATGTTTTAAAACAGGTTGGTTGTCAGTGACAGTTCTATTACTCAGTAAATTTGCTAAAATGATTGGATTATATACTCAAAACAAGTGAATTTCATTGTATGTAACACCTCAGTTAAAAAAAATGAATTTTGTTGGTTTTAGTGTGGAGCACATGATTTCAGATGACTATTCTTTAAATGAGTGTTGCTTCTGATTAATCTAACATCAGTATCCTTGTGACTGAGTTAACACATTCACTCCCACACGTTTTTTTGATGCCTGCCATGTGATCTGGGCCTAGTCTATAGGACTAGCAAGTAATCAGAAATGCCCTCGACCTGGGCCTTGCCTGTTGTAGGAGCTCATGTCCGGAGGGGAGCCAGACTCACCGTAGTCAAGTTTGCTAAGTGCTCCTTAACCTGAAGACTCCTGTTCATGGTTTAGGAAGGCATCATATCACAGATATGATGTTTAAATTGGGCCTTACAAGATTCACACAAGTTAGCCAGATGATCAAGCAAGGAAAAAATATGCCCAGAAAAGGGGACATGTCTGACTGCCATCCTCTTCCTGCCACGGCTCACCCAGGACTCAGCCCCTTTCTGGCCCCGGCTCTGTCACATAGAACCCTGTACTCAGGGACAGTCGGCACCTGTGTCGGCCAGGCCCTGTGGCCTGGCTAAGGTTCTGCTTTCTCCCGCCTTCTTTTTCTATGGTCCCAGAGGGGCTGGTATCCTCTCTGTTTGAGAGGCGAAGTAAGTAGTCTCACTGTGTTTTAGTTTTTCTGTATACGTCCTCTGCAATTTCAAGTTGACTACAAACAGCTTTTGCACTTAAGAAGGACTGCAAATTAAAATCTGGAAAGAAGTTTGTTTATAGTGAGGATAGGACTCATCTCCCTTCCTTGACGGAGAAAGTTTATTTCTTGACTCATGAGTAACTTTAAAGGTGTAAAATGTGAAGTAATTCACCTTGATTCATTATGCTATTATTTTCTGCAAATGTGGTTTGGATACAGAAGCTCCTCTCTCAGAGCCTGGGGCAGGAGGCCCCCAGGAAGGGCAGGGCTGGCTCGGTATGCCCAACTTGTTTAAACCCCGTCTCCTCCCTTGGATGCCAGAGGGGTGAGACCAGCACTGTCCGGCACATTCCTTGCCATCTTTTTTTGGGGCAGTGTGGGGATATGAAGCTGTCTTGTGGCATGTAGAATGGGACTTGGGTCTGACCCTGGTCCTTTGTTCTGTGGCCGGGAGCAGAGTTAGAAAGACCTGGCTGGCGGGGAGGCTGTTGGGCACTTGCTGGGTGGGGGTGGTGTGGCCCGGAGTCTTTGTCCACTTCTGGGTCAGTTCAGTATATGGTGTAGACTCATGGGCTTTCTGTGGAAATCCTTCAGGTGTAAGGAGGAAGAGAGTGGGGGGCCACGTGGGCTCTTGGGACCCCAGGAAAGAATGTTCACCCTTTCCTCCAGTGACCACCCCCTTTCTTTTGTGGCCAGTCTTCTCCAGAGCATTGTATGTGCTTTTGAACCTGAGGTTGTGGCGCAGCCTTTGGGCTGCATGCTGGCCTGCGCTCCCACGAGGCCTGGGCCTCACCTGGCCACGCAGAGGATGCCATGTGGCCCGAGGACGCCGCCCAGCTGCCCTGTGTCCCCTTAGGCACTTGCAGGGATTGGTTGTCGTTTGTACCTGTGACGTGGAGTCTCTTGTACGTACTCGCCACTCCAGTCCCCATGGTATCCGTCGGAACAGTCCTGTTTTCTTCTTCAGTCTGTGGGTTTTCCCAAGACAATTGTGAGCATGAGATTTAAAAATTTCTTTTTAGAGAGTGACGGTTCACAGATCATTTGAATTAATTCACTGTGTCTCGTAGGCCTCACCATAATCCAGTAGTTAAGTATTTTTATGCTACACGTGCGCACGCACGTACACACACACACACACACACACACACACACACGACGCTGAGGCAGAGTGGAAACCCCAGATGCGTCTGTGTGTGGATCGCCCTCCGCATGTGGCGCTCACCCTCCCCTCCTGATAGCTCAGATTGAGTTCCATGTTGAAAGCCGGGCTTCGCCACTTCCTGCTTCTGGAACGTGTTAAGTCTGGGGATGTGAATATTCTGAGATGCCGTTGTTTTTCTTTACTTTGATTCTTTCTTTTAAAAAATCCCTGTAATTCTTACTGCTATTTCAGATCTGCCCATTCCTTGCAACCCTCCTCTGGTGATGAAATCTCTACTAATGTGTCCGTCCAGCTTTACAACGGGGAGGCTCAGCAACTCGTCATCCAATTGGAAAATATTGGGACGGAGCCACTGGAGACACTGGAAGTCACCTCCAGACTTCTCACCACCAAAGGTGGGTTTGACCCCAGAAATGTTTGTCTTGTCTTTTTGCCAAAGAGACACTTTGAATAACCGGTGCTCAGAAACCGTAAAAGCTTCTTACTCTTTTAATTTGCTGCCATCGTGAAATGGGTGTGTGAAAGGCACACAAAGGAATGAAGACTGCTCCTTCGTCCCTGGTGCTCTTCACATGTACCAGATCCTCAGGAAGGACGCTCTTGAATGGATGGAGAGAAACGTTAGCGGCTCAGACGTGGTGCCACTGGGATTCATCCGCCCAGCCCCAGGTTTTCCGTGGGTACAGGCGTAGAGCCCGTGCGCTCCCTCTTGAAGGCAGGTGCTCCGTTTCCTGTCCCAGGACACATGAGCTGGGCGGGGCGGGTCACAAGACCTGTGTTGAGAGTTTGGCTTCTCTGTTTACTAGCTATTTGTCCTTTACATGCCTCACTTCCTTCCCGGGTAGGTAGGGGAGGTGGCCCCTGCCACGTGAGGTTCTGAGAGGGAAGCAAGTAGCGTGTGGTGGCATACCGAGTATATTACAGGTTATGAGTGGCATTGATCAAGGCGGAGGGTGTTGTATAGGAGGGAGGCAGGGGCAAAGAAAAGCCGGTCATTTACTAAAGTCAGAGAAATCATATGGGCCAGTGAGAGCGAAGACAACAGAGGGAAAATGTGGGGTGTGCACGTGAGGTTGATGTAGGGGTGAGGCGAGCCAGGTGCACGGCGGGAGCTTGAGTTTCCGGATGTGCCATCCACATACTACTCCCCCGCAGAGGGCTCCCTCCGCAGGCTCATGACACTGTAATGGGAAAACTCAAGTGAAGTAAGTGTTTATTAGAGGTAGGGCCTCACGCCATCTTGTAGTTCCAGTTGGAGGGAAGGTCCAGGAAGAGTTGGGGAGAATTTGTCCTGGAAACAGTTATGCCACGACAGAGGGAATTTGGACTGTGTAAAAAGGGTTAATGTGAGCTCGTCCCATGGTGGGGGGGTGTAATGTGAGCTCGTCCCACTGGGGGGGTAATGTGGGGGCGAGTCCCAGTGCGTCTCGCGTTCCCTTGTTTCTCCCACTGCTTCTGATGCACGAGGGAAATGAAACCTGTGTCTGCCTGTCTTCTCTTGCCTGTTGTCCCCGTCTATACCTCTCCCCACTGGGAAATGCTGCCTGTGCTCAAATTTTGCCTGTTTCCTTACTCGCTCTGTATTACCTTTGGGCAAGTCATTTAACCTCTCTTGGATTTTTCCCCTTCTGTGAAAGGACACTAATAACAGCACCTACATCACAGGGTCATAATGAGAATGAAATGAGATCAGACACCCAAAGTGCTTGGAAACGTGCCTGGCATGTTATTAGCCTCAGGCTCGTTAGCTGTTATTATTATTGCCGTCTCCGCCACCGTCACCACCATCACCGTTATCTCTACCAACACCACCGTCATCACCACCGCTGCCACCATCACTGTCTCCACCGTCTCCACCACCACCACCGCTTCCATCATCTCCGCCACCGTCACCACCATCTCCATACCGCCACCATCGCCACCATAATCTCCACCATTGACATCTCCACTAACCACCCTCTCCGCTACCGTCCCCACCACCGCCATCCCCACTGTGACTGTCATCATCACCACCGTCACCACCGCCTGCACCACCGTCATCACCACAGTTGCTGCCCCCATCAGCAACGTTGCTGCCACCCCTCCTGCCACCCTTGTTGCTACCACCATCACTACCCCACCACCATCACCATTTGTTTTCCTTGTCGTAGAACACTCTACTGTGAACGCGTCACAGGTTACGACTGAGCCCGTTTGGGTGGTTTCCTCTGGGGGCGTTTGAGAATAGTGCTGCTCTGAGTATTTCGGCACATGTGTCGGTGGACCTCTGCAGATGTTTCTGTTGAGTGTATCTCCAGGAGTAGAATGCCGGGTGTGGGGTGTACGTGTATTCAGCATTCGAGCCAGATACTTTTCCAAGGTGGCTGCACTCATTCACACCATCGCTGTGTGAGTCCCGGTGCTCAAGTCCCCACTGCTACTCGGTGTTTGTAGTCATTTCATCCGTGCTGGTGCTGAGGGTGGGGTGCGACCATATAACACTGGGGTTTTAGTTTGCATTTGTCTGACAACCAGTGATGTTGAATGCCTTTCCTATGCTTTTGGCTATTCAGATCCTTTTTTGTACAAGTGCTTTGTCCGTTTTTCCCATTGAGTGTTCTTCCTTCTCTCTCTCTGTCTCCGTCTCCCTCTGTCTACCCCTCTCTCCTGACTTGTAAGACTTGTGTATATTCTCAGTATGAGTTTCTTGTTGGGAATAAGTGTGAATGTCTTCTTCTGTGTGGTTGCCTGTATGTTCTCTTAGTGTTGTTTGGGTGCATACAAGTTACTTATTTTACTACAGGTTCACTAATTATTTTTTCTTCTGTGCTCATGGCTCTTTGTGTTTCATTTAAAACATTTTTGTACACTTTTAGCGTATGGGGAGCTGTGGTGATCCTCCCTTGGGCTCATCCTTTCTCTCCCTGATTGTTGGTAATAAGTGCATATGGGTTATTACGTAGAAAGTGCCTCTCTGACACAAAATACCTTTTTCTGGTGTTGCGAATGTAACTAATTGGTGAGAGGGTGTGGTTGATGTTGGAACAAGGGAACTAATAGTGAATGGCAGATGATTACAGAGCTGATAACCATGGTGAAGCACATCCTGTAATTTACCTTGTGTCATAGCTTAGCAACTGGAAAGCATCTCTTCCTGTTCTCAGAGAAACCCACGTGGAAATCGTTACGAACTTGCTGCCTCTTTCTGAAGCAGGAATCCTCCTGTTTGTCCCCTTTGGAAATCCTCCAACAACTTCCTGTTGTCCTGGTCCCCAGTCACAGAGGCCTGTGCATGGGGCCTCTGCCCCACGCTTCAGCTTCATCTTTGGCCGCCTCTCCCCTTAAACTCTGATCACATGGGTTGTTGGGAACTAACTTCAGTTTCCTGGACATCCGTGCGGTCTCTTGCCCTTTAGGGTAAACTGTCTTCTCTCCCTAGAGCTCAACTTGCTAACTTCTGCTCCTGCCTCCATTACCTCCATTACCAACACATCTCATCTGGGTTTCTGCTTAGTGGTCACTCTGGGAGTACCCTCCTAGCCTGGGCCGTTGGGTCCCTGCCTTTGTTGTCTCAGAGTGCCCCAGGATGCTAATGCAGGCACCCTTGCCCTACCCAGGCAGTTGCTGGTTCATGGCTCTGTCTCAAGTCTCCCAGAGGCAGGGATGATTGCCCTTTGATTTCCATGCCTCGTGCCTGGTAGGTGCTTAGTGCTGAGGGGTTGTGGACGGAAAGGGCTTTCTCATTTACAGAACAAGACTGATAGGAGTGTGCCTGTCTCGCTTGCTGGGTGGTGGTGGTGGGGGATAGATGTGCGTGGATCACTTTGATGTTTCTAATGAGTTGTGTGGGTCCCCTCAGATACACAGCTTCATGTGAGTTCCAGCCTCTCCTCCTTTGCTTGGATCCTTCTCCTCCTGTGGAGACCTTCAGCTGCTTCTTAGCCGAGCACTGCCTTTCTGCAGTCCAGCTTTTGTCCCCCTGTCTGGGCTACCCTGCCCTTTGGTGTTCTTCTGCTTTTGAGCTCCTGTGGAACTTACTCTTTGTGTCAGCTATGCCCCCACCCCCCAGTGTTTTATTATGAGAAGGTGCAGACACACAGAGGAGCTGAGAGAATTTTAGAGCAGACACTGTACCACCATCCAGGTTCTGTAATTAACGTTTTCCTACATTTGATTGATCACGTATCTATCTACCCAGCCTCCTATCCATATCCATTAACCCATCTTATTCTTTCGGGTGGTTCAGAGTAAGTCACAGATTGCGGTGCATTTTATCCATTAATACTTCAGGATGCACATCACTAATTAGAGTTCAAAGTTTACTTTTTTTGGTAAAATGTATATGCAGTGAAATGTGTAAATATTTTTTTTTTAATTATTTTTGAGAGAGAGAGAGAGAGCGTGCGCACGAGAGCGAGTGTTGAGCAGGGGAGGGCCAGAGAGGGAGACACAGAATCCGAAGTAGGCTCCAGGCTCGGAGCTGTCAGCCCAGAGTCTGATGCGGGGCTCAAACTCATGAACCGTGAGATCATGACCTGAGCTGAAGTCAGATGCTTAACCGACTGAGCCACCCAGTGAGGTGCCCCAGTGAAATGTACACATCTTAAGTTACGATTGATGAGTTTTGACAAACACACGTGTCCAGCCCAAGCTCTTACCAAGATCTATCGTAGAATATTTTTATTGTGCAGAGGGTCCCGTCGCTCCCTTTCCAGCCAATCTCGGCTCACCCCAGAGTGGGCATGTTTATCGAGTGGGCTCTCGGTATTTACTGATAGTGATGCAGCCAGTTGGAAACAGTCATGGGGATTGGACAGAATTCCAAGGTGAAGCCTGTGGAGGCGGGCACATCCCATGTTCCACCAATCACCCCTCACCCAGTTCCCAAACTGAGTTCCTGTGGCCACTGTGCCCACACCTCCCTGTCCTTCTTGCCGTGTCACTTTCCCATGCAGCCCCTCCCCTACTCTTAGCTCTAGGGTAGTAGGACAGTGTCATTACCCCTACTGCATGGATGGGGATAGCGAAAACGCCAGAGGTTAAATGATCTGTCTGAGGCCACAGGACAGGTCACGAGGACTGCAGGTCCCTCCCTCTCAGCTCTGGGACCTTTACCCTTAATCACGAGACTGGGAGCCTTGGAGCCACAGTATAGAGCGTGGCAGGCCTATTTCCCAACAGCACGTTTACACGTGAGGAAGGAAAGCTTCGGTCTTTTAAAATTCTCATCCCCAGTTACAATACATTCACCTCTGGAATTAAACTCATAAAAACAAACAATCTGCTTCTAAAATATAAGAGGGAATAATTTTGGTCACTTCCCTTCCGCAGTTCCAAAAAGCTTTCTGTGTTAATAGATGATCTCATATACCGGAGAAGAGGGAAAGTGTCTTAAACTGGGGACCTGAGGCATTGAGTGGGGCAGGCAGCAGAGTCCAGGCGACAGTCCGGGTGACATTTCAGCCCACCGGGCTCAGCCTCTTTAAGGGCCTCGTAAACGTAAGCGTCTCCTCCGTGGGAATCTTCCACATGGAATTGATGCTTCCTTCTCTGGTCTCCATACCGCTTTCTTTGTGCTGCCGCTGGCTGCCGTGTACCTCAATGGTAACCCGGACTCTTACGCTGTAGCGCCTACCACCTGCCAGGTGCGTGGTCCTCGGGCATTGTTTCCCTCCTCAACGATCACGACACACGTAAGAGGTCTGGCTGGCCTGTTCTCTCACTGCCGCGTCCCCAGTGCCCAAGAACTAAGAGCAATGCTCGTCACACGGCAGGCACTCAATAAGAGCGGGGTCGGCACCGCTGTGCCGGGCTGTCACGAGGCTGAAATGTTCGCGCAGGACACGGAGAGGTCCTAGGATGGTTCTGAGCACAAAAGCGTCTGCCTCGTGCTTGCTCCAAGAATACTGATCGTTCTCAGTGTGTCCTGTGTGCGTAGGCCGTGCAGGCCCCACGTTCTCTTTCCTCCTGTTCCTGACGCCCTTAAAGCACGCAGAGTCTTGTCAGGGGCCCTGACAACTTGGACACGTCCTCTCTCCCCTCTGGACAAACCCCCTTTGCTTCAGATAAAGAAAAATTGTTTTTTTCCTCCTCCATCTTCCTTGCTTTCCTGTCTTGTTTTAATCCCTAATCTACAAACCTGTTTTTAAAATCCTTTTGCATTTAGGGTGCATGATATTAGGAGTCACACAGACCTTGTTGGGTCCCCTCAGGAGTCTGAACTGTAGTTTAGGCCCTCACGGGGTGAGTGTGTCCCACGATCGGAAGTGCCTGACGTGGAGATGAGCAGTTATAATCCAGCGCCAGCAGACAACGGTTACCTGCCAGTGTCACGTAAATTTTAATTATAACACGTTTGCAAGCAAGTCTTTATGTGTAGGTTGTTAAAGGTGAACACTTCTGCCTGTACTTAAATAACCATGGATTTTGTTATAATTAAGCCCAAATTAAAAAGAATTGATTGTATTTGCCTCTTGTTTTTTTTTTCTTAATGCCTATTTTTGAGAGACAGAGATACTTTTGAATGGAAGAAAGGCAGAGAGAGGGGGAGACACAGAATCCAAAGCAGGCTCCGGGCTCTGAGTTGTCAGCACAGAGCCCGATGTGGGGCTCGAACCCACAAACCATGAGATCATGACCTGAGCTGAGGTCAGACAGTTAACCGACTGAACCACCCAGGCGCCCTGGTTGTATTTGCCTTTTAACAATCTTCCTAGATACGTTTGTGTGTACAAACCCAAACATACGCATACACATATACATAAATACACACACACACCCCTTGATGTCTTTATTCTTCTAGCGTCATTTCTTTGACAGAAAGCGAGGACTCCATGTTGCTGTAACTAAAAACTCTTAAGTGTTTGGGTGGAAGTGAGCCTCTGCTGCTTACTGTTCTCCTGAAGAGTGTGGTCTCGTCTGCAACTAGAAGAAAACATGAATGGGCCTCAGTGTTGAGGGTCAGCAGCAGTAGCAATTTCTGTATTACTGTCAATGTGAAATAGCCAGTTTCACTGGACTGCGTGAAACTCGACTCTAGCATTAGAATAATGACTGTTATTTCTGAAGCTAAATTCCACAGGGGGAAAAATTAGGGACAGAAGCTATGCTCCTGATTTATGTTTATCTGGTTATTCCTTGCAGCGTATCGTCACATGGGAGTTTTTTTAGGTCAAACTTGAGAATATTTTTTATTGAGTTGTAAATGACATACTGTATTATGTTAGTTTCAGGCGTCTACTAACATAGGGCTTTGATATTTTCGTACATCATGAAATGATCGTCGTAGGTCTGGTTACCATCTGTCCCCATGCAGAGCTGTGGCCGCGTTATTGACTGTACTCCCTCGGCTGTACGTCACATCCCCGTGACTCATTTATTCCACAACTGGAAGTTGGTACCTCCTCACCCCCTCACCTATTTTGCCCATCGCCCCACCCCCTCCTCTGGCCACTGCCAGTTGGTTCTGTGTGTTTGTGAGCGTTTTTCTGTTTTGTTTTCTTTATTCATTTGTCCTGTTTTATAGAGTCCACATACGAGTGAAATCATAGGAGATTTGTCTTTTTCTGACTTACCTCACTGGGCATAACACCCTCTAGGCCGTGCGCGTTGTTGTGAACGACAGGATCTCGTCTTTCTTCGGGGGAGTGGGACCCCATTGTAGGGCACTGCATCTCCTCACTTCGTTCCACTGTCCACGCACACGGGGCTGCTTTGATACCGCGGCTGTTGTAGTTGATGTGGTTGATGTTGTAGTTGATGTAGTTGAACTTCCTCGGAGTCGCTATTCAGATACAAACGTGGTGGTTGTTTGTCAGCGGTGGGCGAATTAGCTGTGCTGGGTGAGCGGGTTTGCCTGCTGTTTGAATATGTCACTCCTAAGCCTTGGGACTAAAGAGAAACCAGCAGGGCGCTCAGAGCTGTTATTCCGTATTCCCCGCGCTTCGGAACTCAATTCTGAATACGACTTGCGATGTTCTTTCCTTACCTGCTGCCTTTGTGGGTGGGGGCACAGACCCGGGCGGCAGGTGTCCGATCTGTCCGGAGCCGCGCTGCTGTTGGCCCGTGTGTTTAGCCTCCGGTTCCTGCGAACTTTCCTTCCCCTTCCTTCTTGCTGTGGCCCCTGGGCTCTGTCACAGTAGGCTGTGTAGCACGGCCTCTCCTCGGCCTGGGGGAGGGAAAGGTGGGTCTTGGCGTCTGACGGATTGGGCTTCCGGCCCCCGATCTGTTAGTTATGAGCTGCAGGACGAGTCCTGAGCAAGCGGTGAGTGTTCCAGCCTGGGCTGTCCCCGGGTGCCTGGCTCCCTCCTGGGTGGCGATTCAGGAACATGCGGTGAATCCTCTGGCGCACTGAGCACGGCGCCTGGCAGGTGGCAGGTGCTGAGAAATTACTGGGTTCCCTTCCCTGGAAGTGGGGAATGAATCGGCACTCCTGCTTCCCATTTTCCACGTCTGTCCGCCAGGGCCTGGGAAACCAGGGCGTCAGAGTTGTTAAGTCCAACTCTAAATAAGCAAACTCAGGCCCCACTCGGGGAAGACGGACGCCTTTGTTTCAGTTGCCTGGGCTGACCTCGTGGCTTTCAGAAGCCATCTTAGCCTTCTCCTTGTTCTCAGATTTTTCCTGAAACGGTGAGATGTAACAAAAGATGGACAAGCGTGTTCTTGCCTTAAAACTGTAGTAACTCAGGACTGGAAACCGCCTAGTGGGGTCCACGTAAGTGCTGCCGTCACGCGGGGAACGAAGCCAGACAGGGGAGAGAAGCAGGGGCAGCTCTGGAGTATGGGGTCACTGGCTCCTCTCTTCTCAATCACAGAGGGGAACCTGTTGCCGTGCACTCCTCAGGACCCGAGGGGTTCCGTGATGAGGTGGCGTGCCATGCAAAGTTACGGTAAGAGTTACCCTCCCCACCAGGGTCTATAACTTTTTGGCCTGGCCTGTTTCCGAGTTGCTTATGTTATACTATGTTTATTTTTAAACATGGAAACACAGGGCAAAATTTTAAAAAGAAATCTTGGAGAAGTGGTTTCTCACTTCCTGCGTTGTGAAAGCCTGGCGTGTCTCGGGAATGGGAGAAAGGACTAGGTTTCTCGATGCCTCCTTCCGTGGTCGTGCCGAGTCCCACTTGCGTACCTGGGTGTGGACGCAGGTGGAAGGGAGCCGGGAGCAGGCTGCTGTGGCCGGCAGTGGGTTGGGAGGCCGGTGAGGAGCCCCCTGGATCCGGCTGTCGTCAGCGTAGACTTAGCCGGTACGATTGCCGTTACGGTTGTTGCACCGGACGCACTCGGGTTCCATTCTGGCTCTGCCCCTTCCCGGCGCGATGGCCTGGACTGTGGTGCGCAGTTCTGTGACGGTCTGACCTGCGTACTGGGTAGAGGACTATGCTGTCCCTCCGGGTGTTGGAACACGTGCGCCTCGCATCACGAGGGGCCGGCACTCAGTAGCTCTTCCTGACGGCTGTCGTCATTGTCTTCATGCCACCTGTGGTGTTACCTGTAAAGGTGTCTGTTCTTGTCTCACTTTTACTGAACATCTTTTTTACGGAGCTTTCGTAGGCTCTGTTTCTTAGCTCGGCATTCAGAGAAACTCACCATCTGACTTGCTGCCCACCACCTTTCCTTTTTGCACACACGCTTGTGTCGTGCCCAGCTTGTTTCCGGTCCTGTGCTTGGGGATCAGGACAGCAGTGACCCCCCCCCACCCCCCACCCCCACCCTCCTGGGGCTGAGGGGGGGGGACCTGGACTGTGGCATGTGCGCTGTGGGCCACGAGGCGGTGGGAAGGTCCCCTTTCCGTTTTCTTTCCCACCATTGATCCTCTGCTCGCTCATTTGTCCTCGTGTCGACCAGTTGTCTGTCCTTTTGCTCAAGTCTTCAACAAGCCTTACCGGGCACCTGCTACCGGTGGCTGTAGTGTCGGGCGCTGGAACACCCAGGAGTCAGTCCCGAGTCCCCGTCCTCTGCATTGCAGAGTGTGCTTCCACTTGGATGTTTCCAGAGCTTTGCTGACCCTCAGGGGTCCTGTGTGCATCTCACATCCCATCCATCATCCACACACCAGCCCCCACGCCACCTCCCGAAAGCTTTCCCGATCCCTCCGATGGAATTATGCTGTTCCTCCTTTACGTCGTCTTGCTTACACGCGGTTACAATAACACTCACTTCACTTGGCTTTGTGTTACTCAACAATCAGACGTTTATGTCACGTCTATATACACTCACCACTCTGGGGCCATGAATAAAACATGAACCCCGTCCTGAAGGAGCTCACGATTCAGTGTGGGGAGTCAGGCATGTTCACTGAACGGAATTGGATTCCAGCAGCACATCTTGTATTATTTCTGCTACCTTTGAGTAGCCACAGTGAGTGGGCTGACTGGTGTTCCTCCCAGGAAGACACTGAGGTTCACGAATGTCTAGCGCTCGTTCAGCTCCGTGTCCCCTCGTGGGCACGATTGCGGTGGCCTTCCCGTACGGGTCGGCCTTCTGCACAGTTGTAGGGTCCCGATGGAGAAGTGTACAGAATTCATCGGGAGATCTAGTGGAATGCCTCTGATCACTCCTGCGGGGCCTGGTGCGTTCGGCCCCTGGGAGCACAGGCAGGAAGTACACGAGCAGGACAGGGAAGGAAGAGGAAGTGAGTGTCTGGCCCTGCACTTCGGGAACTTCAGAACATCACATTCCCGACTGGTTGTTGGGGGCCAGTGGTATTTCACGCTGACAGCCCATAGCGACCAGGCACTCTGCTGCCCGCTTCAGCGGGGCTCAGGCTCCCCCAGGAAGTGCAGACACCAAGCAGTGCTGGTGCACACAGTTGAAACCAGGAAGAGAGTACATATATATTTTTTTAATGATTATTTATTTTTGAGAGAGAGAGAGTGAGCGAGCGAGCGAGCATGTGTGAGTGAGTAGGGGAGGGGCAGAGGGAGACAGAGATACAGAATCTGAAACAGGCTCCAGGCTCTGAGCTGTCAGCACAGAGCCTGATGTGGGGCTTGAACTCACAAACCATGAGATCATGACCTGAGCTGAAAGTCTGATGCTTAACTGACTGAGCCACCCAGGTGCCACTCAAAAATTTTTTAAAAAATTTGGTTTCATTTTGAGAGAGAAAGAGCATGAGCTGGGGAGGGGCAGAGGGAGACAGAGACACAGAATCCAAAGGAGGCTCCAGGCTCTGAGCTGTCAGCACAGAACCTGACGCGGGGCTTGAACTCACAAATCCGTGAGATCCCGACCTGAGCCGAAGTCAGACACTTAACTGACTGAGACTAGGTGCCCCAAAAGTACATTTTGAACACGGAAGTCAGCACTTTTTCGTGAGTCTGCCATCAGGACTGAATAGGTCTGTGTATGACGGGTGGTGGACTCCTGGCCACGCCCACCTGTATGGCCTTGAGCAGCTTGTCTGCAAGGGGACGGTAGCAGGACATGTTCCGAGGGTCGTGGTGTGGGTTCAGTGACAGCTTGGCCTGGCGCCTGCCTTGCGGAAGCTGTCCTTAAACGTCAGCCACCTGGCGGGGCTGTTCAGGGGACAGCACCTAGCATGCAGTAGGTGTCTGGTGTTTTCCTGGGTTGTGTCTGTGGGCGCCCCCCAGCCCAGGTGGGATCACAGTCGATGCTGCTCCTCTAATTTCACGTCTCTGTGACAAACCCCTGCCTCCGGGTCTGTGACACATCCAGCCTTCCGTGTACTGCAGCCAAGACCATGGGGAGCCCCGAGGATATCTCACAGCTCATTTGGGCAGAGTTGATCTCTCGGTTGAAACACGCTGAGAAATGAAAAGTCACCTGAACAGCCAAGAAGAGTGCTGTAGATACCGGTTTTAGTTTAGTTTCCGCCCTCCTACCCTGGTTATAAATTTCCGCTAGACTGGACTGCTGGCTGAGAGAATCCATTCTTTTGCACAAATCTGGGACCTCAGCAGGCCCCCTTTCCAGTTCACGCTACCGGGACGGTGGATGCTGTTCAGTTTTTTGCGGCCCCAATTTGGGCAGTGCATTGATGGAGCAGTTTTGAATCTGGTCTGTGGGTGATGGTATTATAAACTTTTAAGAAATTTTCAGATTGAGAAGAATCTCTTCTGTCATCTGCTCTGAGCTCCTGGGGGCTTCTCCTCTGCCCCCCACACTTGTTCCTTCCTGTAGTCAGAGATTGGCATGTGTCCCTTTACAGGCAGGGACCGCTTCTCACCTCCTTCCCCCTGAACCCAGCACAGTGGCTGCCCTGGGGACAGTCAGTGGCCGTGTGGTGAGTGTTCCCTGGAGGAATGAAGTGGGCAGCGGTAGGATGTGAGAAACAAACATTAACAGGGCACTCTGCGGTTCCCAGACTTTCACATAAATCATCCAGGCCGCCTGTGTGCCGAGGCCAAGGGGCCTCATGGTATCTTCATGCTGACTCTGGTGTTCTCTCCCCCTCTGAAGAGGCATCTTGGGATGACAGAGGACAGCTGTCAGGGGGCAGTGCTGGTCCCGACGCACACGACCTGTTACATTCTATTTTCTGCCATCTCTTTTCAAGGTCCTCTATCCCATCACTGTAGTGATGCTTTCGTTGTACATACTCTGCACTCTGGTTGTGAAGCTGGGTGGGTTAATGTTCCAGAAAAGCAGTGAGAGGCAGAACATATAGTGGGAAGAGCCTGGTGTTTGCTGGTCCTGGCCCCGACTCTTGGTTCTTTGACTTCTAAAAGAGCTGTGTGACAGTGGGTAAGTCGCTTAAGCTCTCTGAGTTGCAGTTGCCTGTCTGATAACATGGGAACAACATAGCTATGGTCTGAAGTTAGAAGATAGTACTTAATAGATGGTTATGTCAATTACTATTATTAAAAGGGAATTCTAGGATAGAAACTTGTCTTGTTCCCGGGCTTTCCCGTCTGCCCTGCAGAGCAAGTTGGCGTGGGGAGTGGAAAGGACAGGCCGAGCTTACCGAATTAGTTTGGACCAGCTTCTCCGGAGCCCCTCAAGTTCTTTTTGGGCACTTGGCCGCCTGCCAGCCTGCAGAGCTGCAGCAGACTTAAACCCCTGCTCCAGAGAAGTTTATCCAGCTGGCGGAGTTGAGGGACTCAGTGACACATGTGCTCCAGGTGATTGCTGTCCTTGTCATCAATTCACATTGCTGTCTGGCCCTGATAGAGGGCACTGCAGAAAGCCGCCTGGTTGGCTCAGAGCCCCACCTCTCTCTCTCTCTTGGCTGGGCCTCGGTCCTCAGCGTGGACTCACAGGCCAGATTCACAGGGCTTCTCCCCACGTGACACCGGAGCGGCGTGGGCTGGGGCGGGTTTAGACGCAAGAGTCCGTCGTTAACATGTGCGTCCGCGTGTGTGTCTGTTTGTGAAAGTGTAATATATTACTTCATTGTAGAAAGTCCAGGAAATGAAAAGCTTGAAGTTACCTGTCGTCCCAGTCCTCAGAGAGCACCAACATTAGCTTACAGGTTTGCTTTCTTCTTTTTTTCCATGTGAACATTTTTATGCAGGGAAATCAAAGCATACATTCGCTCCTGTAATCTGCTTTTCTCGTGTCGCTTTCTTCCCATCTGTTTTAAGTCTAAATCTGAAACGTCTTGGAATACATTTGTCCGTTCTACATCGAACGCTTCCTGAGTGCCCCCCCGCGTGCCCGGCGCTGTTCCTCCTGAGTGGGAGGATGTTGATGGCACCTGACACCGCTGTGCTCTTGCTGAGTGCCAAGCACAGAGCTGGAAACTCCACGCACAGCTCCACGGAGGGGCGCTGGGGTGGTCCAGCAGGACTAGCTAACATGGAGGGCTGTGTTTAAGGCAGACCTTGTTCTCATTGCTTTACTTTCATTAGCTCATTTCTTCTCCATGACAACCCATTTTATAGACGAGCACACTGAGGCACGTGGAAGTTTGGTGGCTTACCCAAGGATACGCAGCTAGAGCCAGGAGTTGAAGCAAGAGTTGACCCTGGCATTCTTAACCAGTATGGTGCCCTGCTTCTCAAGGGAGCGGAGAGCCTCAAGGCAAGGTCTGGCCCATCTTCCAATTGTTGACTGGTTGGTGGAAGAGTGAGCTGCTTGACGCGGGGGGGTGATCTAACAGAGGTGGGCACTTGGAACCCAGAGGAGCCGAGTGGGATGGGAAAGTATTGCAGGAAAGGAGCCTTTGAGTCTGGTTGTGAGGGATGAGTGAGATTTCAGGAGATCTCGGGGGAGGAGCAGTGTGTGTGTGGATGTGTAACTAGGGCTTAGGGGGTGAGGCCAGGCGGCTCCTGCCAGGGCACGTCCGTGCCTTCGGGGCCTCATACTCTGGGTCAGCTGGAGTGTGCCGCAGAGCCCTCACCCAGTTCCTGCCTGTGCCTGGGAAGCCTCGGGCCCGATGGGACCTTTGGGCGGCGTGGCCTTTGCAGGGCCTCAGTATGTTGGCTCGTACTGGCATTTCACACTAAGGTTGGTCAGTCCTGCTTGGCCGTTTAGAGAAGTCAGTGTGCACTTCGGTACCCCTGGGGTTTTGGGACCTGGCCTTCCAGCACGTACAGCCCACGTGAGCTTCTGTCCTGGCTGCACGTAGCCCGGCATTATCGTGCCCCTTCTGTTCCGAAATAGTTTACTGGGTTGGAGGGTAGAGACGTAGAGGATAGTAATCAGGCAAACTCGTATTTATAGAATGTGAGTTACTAGGTCGTTGAGAGCATTTGGGCCCTTTTACTGGTTTGGGAGCAGAGGCAGCAACTTCTCTGCAGTTGGGTGCTGGCGTGCTCAGGGAGCACACCCGGCGTGAGTTCTGGGGCTGCCGTTCAGACCAGGGGCCAGGTCAGCTGGGGAAACTCCATCGGTGTTTCCCAGAGGCGGCTGCCGCCCCGCGGCCACAGGCAGAGGAGTGACCAGCAAACATGGAGGGTCTGTTGTGCGGGTGGCCATGCAGGGAGACACGGCAGGGCCGCTGGATGTCCTACACACGCAGGGCTGTGCCGGCACATACGTGACGAGCCTGGGCCAGCCACACGGTTTCCTGCTCCCTCTTTTTTCTTTTTTTTAATTTTTATTTTTCGGCGGGGGGGGGAAGAGATAGAGAGGGAGTAAGCGAGCGCCTGAATACATGCCATTAGGGGAGGGGCAGAGAGAGAAAATGTTAAGCAGGCTCCACGCTCAGCGTGACCCTGGGATCGTGACCTGAGCTGAAATCAAGAGTTGGGTGCTCCAGCGACTGAGCCGCCCAGACGCCCCATCCCACCGTCTTTTTAACCTGCCTGACCTCTCCCCGCCTCCCAAGCCGTGTCTGCAGAGCAGTCTCTCCAGGGGTCGTATCTGTGGCGTGCGCGCACGTCCCCCACTGCCCCGCCTGTGGGGACTCTGCCCCATGTTATGGTTGGTCTTACGACCCAGGAGCCCTTGTACCTCCTACCCTTCCTCGGTCCTTCTGAACGAATGCGGTCGTTCGGACGGGGCCTCGGAACGCCCTGTGAGCCCGCGGAAGTGGCTGCTGTGCAGCTGGTGCACTGAGCACCTGTCGTGTGCCAGGCCTTGCTCTCACTAGCCGAATGACCTTGACCAAGCACGCCCGCCTTGGGCAGGATGGCTGTGGTGGGCATGGAGACGTAACCTGTGTGTGGAGCATCTGACACCCCCGAGGCGTGCAGTGAGTGCTGCGTCGACAAGCGGATGCGGCCTCTGAGCGCCTTGCGTGGACACCACCCGACCTGCTCCTCTTTGTTAGCATCCGCCTCCGAGGGTCCGCTGAGAATAAATGTGGTCTGGGAGGTGTGATGTGGCCAGAGTGTGGCCGACTCGCTGGGGGGCGGGGGGGGGGGGGCGGGCCTTGACCGAGGGCACCAGGTGACCTGTGTTCGCAGCCTGGGTTGGCCTTGTGCTCTGCAGTCAGCGAGCCCTGCATGTCTGTTTTCTTCAGTGTGGGTCTCAGTCAGGCTCCCCGTCTTCTACTCACTTCCTGTTTGGGTGACTTCTGGGTCCTAAGAGCAGAACCTTATGTTTGTGCCTTGAGGTGCCTCCATGCAGGAAGTGAATGGATATGATGGCTCTGGAACCATTTGGATGCTCTGGGTTTCAACCAGGGACAAGTTACCTAATCTCTGTAAGTCCTGGCTGCCTTATTCAGACAGGACATTTCTCACCAATAAGTGGTTTCTAGAAGGGGAGACGGGAAGGTGGCCCAGAAGTGGGAAGGGCAGCAAGTCGCTTCTGCCTCTGGGACTGCAGGGCCTGTGGGAGGAGGGACAGGAGCAGAGCCAGGGGGCTGGGCCCTGAGGTGACAACCCCAGCAGGGCCTTCCTGGTGGACAGAGGAGGGGCCTGTTTTAATGATCTCCCATCACCTGGTCGGTGAGGAGAGGTTCCTGCCCTAGTGTTATGGGGACGGCTGAGCACATGACACCTGGGACGGGGCAGACGTAATGGCATTTTCTAGTCACACATACAGCCTGGATGAGGGGATAGCGTGTGCACGTGGGGCCACGTGGGGCTGTGGGAGGTGGGCTGTGGGAGGTGGGTGGGCGCAGTTGGAGCCTGTGGGGGATATCGTTGACCTGTTTGAGTAAGGCCATGTGCTGGAGGGAGCTGAAACCCGCCACACAGCAGGGCGGTGGGACGCAGGGTGTGGGGGCGGCTGCTGGTGAGGCTGGTCCAAGCCCCTCCCCTCCCATTTCCACCAGATGCCGAGGTAGTGTGTGACTTTGGGCCTTGATTTTAGGCCTGAAGCAGGGGTCATCTGGCAGGCCTGTGAGCCACGAAGGTGACACGGCTGCTTCCAAATGGCACAAACACCCCCTCCCCCCCCCCGCCTCCTTCCTGTTTCCCTTCCTCCCCCTCCGTGCATTGTAGCCCCAATGTTTATAGTGCTTCACACACACTGCTTTGCTTAATCTCCAGAGCAGCCCTGTGATGTGGGAGTTGTCACCCCTTGTCCACGCGAGGACACCTTGGCTTGATGGAGTCATTGCCCTCTATCTGTTCCAGTTAGTCAGAGACGGAGGCATCGGACCCGAGGCCACGTGACCTGACGTGCAGGGTCCGCAGGAGAGTGAGAGGCCCCTCTGCAGGCCTGTGCCGGGCTTGGCACCCAGGCCCGTACGTCTGACCCTGACCTCTTGTTTCCTGCGAGGCTCTCCTACTGACTGTGCTTCTCCCACTCAACATGGATGTTTCTCCATAAGGTGATACAACCTGGATCGTCCTTGTTGTGGGGAAGCTCAGGTCAGCTCTGATTCCACGTACGAGAGCAGGGGTGCGCTGATGTGGTCAGAGAGAGGAGGCTGCGCGGCAGGGGCGGAGGTGAGCTGGCCCTGAGCTCAGCGCTCTGTGCCTCTTTGTGCCTCGCTCCCGGACACAGGTGATTGCCTTGCAACACCCACGGGTCTGGAGTTTTCTTAGTACTTTGATCTGTCACATTGCAAATGGTTTGCCTTCTCCTTTGCCTTTTGGAATGGATCAGAATTTTCTGGGGGGATTGGGAAGTCTCATGTTGCCTCAGCGACACCGTCATCACCACCACTGCCATTGTCATTGTAGAGAAACTGTATGGTGACTTCTTGAGCTGGAACCTGGAAGAAACCCTTGCCCAGTTTCCTCTGCAACCTGGGAAGGTGGCCACTTTCGTCGTCAACATCAAGGTGAAACTGGATTTCTCATGCCAGGAGAATCTCCTCCAAGACCTCAGTGACGGTGAGCTCCCCCCCAGCCCCCCAGTTTTAACAGAACGTCGT
The DNA here is from genome assembly GCF_027475565.1 of Acinonyx jubatus. Classification (NCBI taxonomy): domain Eukaryota; kingdom Metazoa; phylum Chordata; class Mammalia; order Carnivora; family Felidae; genus Acinonyx; species Acinonyx jubatus. The sequence continues at coordinate 3,538,960 of NC_069394.1, forward strand.
GGCCCCTCGGGCTTGCTGTTTACCCGCTGTAACCTGCTTGCCATTCATTAGCTTGAGCTGCTCGCGACTTTTCCTGGCGTTTAGTTGGCCCACTGAGTTACTGTATAGATTTGAAAGTCATAAGGGTACTTTTTAGTTAAATCATTTCTTAATTTCCCCGTCTTTACTGTTTTGTGCTCCTTTGCCAGGAGGTCATCTCAAATTGGCGGAGCTACTGCATTTTTTTCAAGTATAACTGCCGTGATCTAATTATCTGTGACGATAAAGTTCTCTGTCAGAGTCTGGTGATTTCTGTAAGGAGGTGGTGTCTGGAGAAAATGGGCATTAATACTTGTTGTAGCATTAGGACTAGCTGGTGAGGAGTCGGATTTCCTAGATTCATTGTGTCCAGTTGTGAATGAACGTATGCGTTCATACGTTCGTTTGGAGGCATCGTGGTGCGTGTTCGTTAGCTCAGGCTGCTGTAACGAGATACCACAGACAGTGCCTCCGTAGGACAGAAATCGATTTCCCGCGGTTCTGCAGGCTGGGCGTCAGGGTGCCGGCACGGTGTCCCCTCCTCTTCTTACAAGGACACCAGCCCTGTTGGGTTATGGTTTCACCCTCGTGGCCTCACTTAACCCTTATCGCCTCCTCACAGTCCGTATCCCCAAACACAGTCACATGTGGGGTCAGGGCTTCAGCACTTGAATTTTGGGGGCCACGGACATTCAGTTGAAGGGTATTGTTTGAGACGGCGGGTTCTGTCGCTAGAACTTCCCGTGTTGCTTTGGGCGAGTGACTCTGGCGTGTCTGTGCCTGAGTCTTCTAGTGTAAGTGACCGTCTCTCGGGTCGGTGGGAGCATTTGCACTTCACCGGGAGCGTGGTCAGGGCTCAGCGGCTGTCGTTGTACTCTGTTCCCCATCACTCATTTAGAGCGTGACGCGACACCTAACTGTCTCTGATTACGAAACAGGCACTGGAGTAGGCTCTCGGACCGCAGAATGGGTGATGGTCGGTCGCCCGGAGAACAATGAGGGTGATAGCAACTAAGAGCTAAGAGGTTTACACAAATGGACCACTTAATTCTCACAGCAGCCGTCTGAAATAGGCGCTCTTAATGCCTCCATTTTACAAGTGAGGACCTTAAGGCCCAGAGAAGTTGACTAAGTCTTCAAAGGTCACACAGCTAGGAAGTGACAGGGCTAGGCCGTGAACCCCGTCAGCTGGCTCCAGAGTGTGTCCTTGTAACCCTTCTGCGGCCCGTTGTTGCCCAGAGGGTCAGCCAGAAAAATAATACGGAACCGGAGCGCCCTGTGACTCAGGGACATCGTGAGTCGGGATCTGTATCTGTATCTGGTCGGGACCAGTAGGGGCCCCCAGAGTTGATGGTGTGACTTGGGCCTTGACCAGGAAGTTTCTTCGATAAAGAAAAAGCATGGCCCCCAGGCCTTGTGAGGAATTGGTGGGTACAGAGGCCCAGAGGCCTGTCAGTTAGGAAGTGGGTTTTGCCTCCAGGGGCTAGATGTCTGTCTGTCTGTCTGCCTCTCTCTGTCTCTGAGAACGGGGCTCTCTTACGCAGCCGGTCTCTTCCAGCTGGACCTGGGTGCTTAGGAATGATGCTGTCCTGTTGAACCCGAGAGGTAGAGGTTAGTTAACGCTTCGCGTTCCCATCATGGGGAATTCTCTTCTTCCCTCTTGTCCCTCCGAGGAGTCTCCAGCCATACTGGCCACCTGTCCCAGGAGCATGCCCAGCTGTCCTGCCTCAGGGCCTTTGTAGGGGCTCTGCTCTTACCCGAATTGCTTTCCCCCACAGTCTGCAAGATCCGCCCCAAGTTGTTCAGATCTCCATCCAGAAGCCTCCCCTGCAGAGAGGCCGCCCTGACCCCGTCAGTGGGACCAGCACCTCTTCCCTCGTCATTCTTGTTGCAGACAAGAAACTGCCTTTAGAGGAGAAGTTTCAGGGAGCAAGGACCCCATCCGTCCCGTATTCACCCTGTCTGGGCTGCAACGGAGAGAGAGCTGTTGCACAGGATGTAGTCAGGACGAGTGATTCCTCCTCCTTCCTTACTGTGGGGGCTCTACCCTTATGACCTCCTCTCAATGTCATTACCTCTCAGGGGCCACACCTTGGAGCACTGTCACACCAGGGGCTAGGGTTTCAACATAGGGATTTGGGGAGGACATAAGCATTTAGTCCATAACGCACTGCATGAAATTTGCTCTCCTGTACTCTGTGGTATTTGACCATAGCGAGGCTCCTCGTATAATACTAATATTGGATGAAAATTGTTTGTATGTTATTAATGCAGGTAGAAAAGCCAGTTTGCTGTTGGACACTTTACAAACTGTGAAAATGTCAAGTGGACCTAACATTATACCAGGCCTGAATATCAGATAAGATGGATTTTTTTCTGCTTGTAAACTGCCTGAAAGCACCAGAGTGCCCTCCTCTGCAAGTAGACAGAGGGCTGCAGACAGAGGTTCTGACTTGTCTTTTTCCCGAGAAGGGAGTTTGGCCGAGTAAGTGGTGCCTGACACCTGTCCAGGGAGTGCTTGATTAGATGCTGTCCCCGGGGCCTGTCTGGGCAGATAGACTTCCAGCCAAGCTACCTGGCTGTGGGCAGGGAAGGACAGGACACTGACTTGGCTGCCTGCCGAAGGGGGCGCGCTCTCCCTGAGCGACTCAACGGGAGGCCTCCGGGAGGCCCCACCTGTCTTCGTTTTGGTGGCCGTGTGAGCTTATGTGCTCAGGCGCACATAGCTTGTTATGTTAGTGCGTTTCCACCTCTTGTTACGGAGCTCTGGAGCGTGGTCCCTGCAGCTCCGAGCTGAAAGTAAAATTGTAATCTGAGATTTGTCGTCTGGGAATACGTTCTCCTGTCCTTTAAAATAAAACCGGATCAAAGAGAGCTAGGATAATGATCGCCGAGTTGTTTGTAAATGGGAGGCTGCCCTAATTTCCCATCAGTTAGCGATGGCACGTGGGTGACACGCAATGTGGTTGTTACGAACTAGATGCCCTCTCTGCTGATAACGGTGAACAGACGCTCTGGCTGGTCATTTTCACGGCAGATTGTAGAATCTGAGGCACAGAATCTTAATGGCCACAACCAGGGCAAGTTTTATAGAGGAAAAAAGCTGGGCACCACGGCCCACAAAAGACCCTTCCAGAGTATACCCTCACGTGTAGTTCAGGCTAAGGGGTCAAGAACTTAAGAGACAAGACAAACAAAAAAGAAACAAGAGACAACCCCCCCCCCCCCGCCCCACCCCAAGCTCTCACACACAGAGGACGGACACACCAGTGGTTGCCAGAGCGTCGGCGGGTGGGGGGACTGGTGAGCCAGGCGAATGGGGTTGGGAGTCACCGACCTGGATGAGCACTGGGTGACGGGTGGACGTGTTGAATCACGGTACTGTATACCTGGAGTTGACAGCTCCAGAGAGGCCACGTGTAGTCCTGCTTGGAGACACCCATAAACTCGGTGACAGTGGCCTCTTGGAACTGGGAGGTGACCCGCGTGTGGCTCTCAGTCTGGCACTTTCAGAAGCCTTCATCCGGGAACCACTTGTGGACCCAATTTGCTTTTCCAGCATGGACTCAGATTAACTGTGGGTACCGAAATTAGATGCCATTTGAAGAATTTAGAGCAATAAATATAGCTATCATGCAAACCAGGAGACTGGATTCAATGTGCGTTGTGGACAGATGGAAGAGAATTAATATTTATTGAGCAATGTTAGAGGCTGCACAGAAGCCTGGATCAGCCACTTTGTTTGTACAATTTCTATTTAACCTTCCCAACAGCTCTGTAAAGTAGATGATCTTACAAAACAATTCCCATTTTGTAAAAACAGGTGGGGGGACTGTTCTAGATTAAAGGAGATTGAGGAGAAATCCAACAGTGAGATGCTGGATGCGATCCTAATCGTATCCTGGGTTGAATAAAAGTGCTCCGAGGACATTTTTGGGACCTCTGTGTTCCAGACGGGGCACGTGAGCCACGGACACAGCCGAGCAGGCAAGGGGCTCACTCACGCTCTCCCCGTCCCCGAGGGAGAAGTCTTGGGCCGGGATCTGGCCTCTCTTGGGGTTGGGCTGGCTGTGCTGCTGTGGGAGGGGGACGCGGCCCTCCTCGGTGTGTCCACTCTTGGGTTTCTTGGAGCCGACGCTCACTGCTGGACTCCCAGACTCTCACAGGGGCGCTCTCGCACGTGGCTGATGGTCTAAATCAGTGTGCTTTGTGGGGAGGACCGTGGAAAACTGACTCCTCCGTGATGACGAGGCCACTCCCTGCAAAGTAGTTTTAAACTGCGTTAGTAATTATTTTGATGGAGATGATGTTGGTATTGGTATTCTGAAACTGTGTGGAATAAAGTGAGTGATTAATTTTGTGACCATCTGATTCTAGCATCTGGTCTTGAACTAGGACTCTTGTACGCAAGAGAGGAGGTAACGGATGTAAGCTAGTAGAGATTAAGTAAGAGCCTTGTCGTCTAGGACTGGAATAAAAATGCCAATACGAAATTGTGAGGTACTTAAAAACCAGCCTGTCTGTCTGCCAAGGCCTAGACACTGACCAGCCCCAGAGCAGGGAGCCTTCCTAATCCCCCCATCATGGTCTGGAAACCCTCCTCCCGACTCGGAAGCCAGGGTTCCTCGGAGAAGTGACCATTCCCGGTCTGGAGCTGGCAGTGTAGGAAGATGATCTTGGAATGTGGCGTGAAGGCTGTAGCAGGGACGCTGTCAGAGTGGGCTGGAGTCGTGTCAGGAGGGCCTGCCCTAAGACCCTGCCGCTGACAGTCTGAGGGTCACTGGGGATGACAGCTGTTCTGATCCCGCGTTCTTTGTGCTGCCAGAAAGCATCTTCCACCTTTGCAGATGACAGGGGACCAGTTTGTTATTTTGTACACGGTCAGTAATGAGTGTTTATTCTGCTTTTCTGTACACGTGCACCATGGGACAAGCCAGCAGTTGATGAGGGGTCTCCCTTTACCCACATGTTCCAGCTAACGGTTGAGAAGGGATGATGGAATTGAAGTACCTTCATTTTGCCGTCCCTAGTAGGTGAGCGAGCAGCCACGTCACAGAATAAGAGACAGCAGGACGTTATGGTCCCCCTGGGGGCAGAATACACACCTCCCGAAAATCACACCTGGGACAGGTCAGCGCTCTAGATCCAGCTATCAGTTTACAGGAACTCGGACGACAGAAAAACCTGTTCAGCGACACCAGTCCAGGCTGTAGGGTAAACTCTACAGCCCAACGACCTGGTTCTTAACAGGTAGAGCATAAGGGGAAACAGGATGAAGTCGGGGACAGCTTGCACAGCGGGGTGAAGGTGTCAGTGCCACTCAGCGTCACACTGAAAGATGATTAAAATGGTGACTTTGACTTATGTGTATTTCATTCCCCACCCCCCAAAGGGATCAAAGGTCTTCCTGTAGTTAAACCTGGCTAGCTTAAACTTAAATCAGAGTAAATTTAAACAACATATTAGAAAATACACACCACAACTAAGCCCAAGCACCCACGGCTGCATGCTTGGGTAGTAGGACAGTTAAGAAAAGCACGGAGATGACTCCCGTGAAGTCGGGGCAGGGCTGGCTCAGGGGAGGGAGGACACTCTGATGGGATGAGGCAAATCCAGGCCTGCCGGGGGCCTGGCCACACCCCGTTTCTTGAGCCGTGTGGTGACTCCAGTAGACCTTGGTTTACAGCAGTATACATTTACTTCACGCAGCTTTTATGATAAAATGTTTTTAAACCAACAAAAAACATTAGAAACAGATTCATCAGACCAGGTCGAAAAACTATTTTTTGCCAAGGAGTTTTTTCATCAAGGTGTTGTCTTGAAGAGCGAGTAAGGCTGGCTGCACGTGCCTTTCTCCGGGGGGACATTTGAGCACAACGAACTTTGAGCGACATTGACCGGTTAGTGCTTTGATTTTACTGGGGCTGACGCTTTGGATGAAAACCGTCTTCTGGGGCTGCTGCTTTTTGACAGTGAAGGGAAGCATCCCCTGCTTTTGGTTTCCTTTCTAATCAATTAATTTGGGTGTCTCTCTCTGTAGACTTTTTTGGCTCTCAGTTTTTTTTAGGAGAAATGTGATCTTTGCTGGCACTTTCTGTTGGACGTGATAACTGACTGTGGCATCTCCATTTGACTGTGGGCCCTGGAGATGCTCAGCATCCCAGACCAGGGGAGACAAGATGGTATCCGGTCTAGTAGTTTGTTTTGCCCCTGGGGAACCCGAGTCCCAGGAGGTGGACCAATGTGTTCAAGGCCCGACGTAATAGCACCAGCGTCCCTGCTCACTTCAGGCTTTGTTGTGTTGTTGTGTGCTCCTTCCCTCCTTAGGTAACAAACGGGATATTGCCAGGCGTGTGCGTTTGGTGGCCGTAGAGAAGGCATGGCTGTTGTGGCGCTGTGGACAATTGGAGCCTAGGAAACTTTCGTAGCGGGCATGTGACACTAGTACGTTTAGCCGAAGTCAGACTCTCAACCGAATGAGCCTCCCAGGTGCCTCTGACACCAGCACATTTAGATGTCTTAGCACTCTTGGCGGGGTGGCGGGAGGGAGAGGGCGATGCCAGACCCTGTCCTTCAGATTATCTGTTGTTCTTGCATCTTGAGAAGATGCTGCTTGAACCAGCTGCCTTTGCTGAACAGCCTTCATTCAGTCTCTTGCACTTGGACGCTGCGGGGAGAGGGTGCTTGTCTGCATCAGGGAGTCCTTCCCCCGTCATTCAGAGACCTGGGATGGGCCTATGCCTTGTCGTCTGCTGCCCGTGTGCTGCATTCCTGGTCTTCTGACCTGCGCCTGCATGCCTCCTCTCGGCACATGGCTTCTTTTCACAGAGGCCGCTGGGCAGGGCTCTCTGCTTCCTTCTCGCGTCTGGAGTACGTGTATGTTTCCATCTGTTTGATCCTGGAGGAAGAGGTCTCTCCTTTAATCAGAGGCAAATTCTTTGACATGTGTTCAAGGATCCTTTCTCTTTGGGCCTTTAAATTTGACCACTTTTTTTTTTTTTTTTAAGTTTTTATTTATTTAATTTGAGAGAGCACGAGAGGCAGGGAGGGACGAGGGGGATGGGGGGGACAGAGAATCCCATACAGTGTGGAGCCTGATGCAGGCTCAAACCCGCGGACCGTGGGATCATGACCTGAGCCCAAACCAAGAGTCAGATGCTTACCCGACTGAGCCACCTAGGCGCCCCGACCAATGGGTTTTTAGGTTGCAGTCTATGGACAGCATGCACCAGAGGCTGCTTGATAACATGCAGATTCCTCGGCCTGCCAGCCCCTCTCAGACCATCTCTGAGGGCACTGGGCTGGGGTCTGTGTTTCCGACAGGGTCCCCTGGGGACTCCTCTGTATACCAAGGCTGGAGCAGTGATGTACCAGTCCCTCAGTAATTATGCTCAATCTTTATCTTAAAATTGATATAACACAGAACAAACCCTTTCAAGCGTGGGTTTCTCTCTAGCTGCTACTTTTCTCTTCCCTTCCTCGTCCCTGTCCTCCCCAGGCCAGGATCCCACTCATCAGCCCCCTGAGGTCTGGGTGCCCCTTTGTCCTCCAGACTCGCCCACACTGGCTTCTCTCTGTTTGGCTGTATTCTAGCTAATGACATTCCTAAGTTGGCCCTTTGCCCCCTTTTTATGTCATACTGTCCTAAATGATTTTAATAGCGCTGCGCTGAGGCTCCAAAATCTTTATTTCTGCTCCTGAATTGCACGGCTATAGTTGTAGCTGGCTTCCTGACACGGTCACGTGGCAGTGCCCATGGTTCACGTGCGTCCCCGTAAACTCCGATACACTGCAGCTCCCTGCACTCCTGCTCCTCGTCCTTTGCTCCCTCTGTGGACGAGAGCCGTCACCGTGCACCCAGAAGCGGCTGCTCTGTCACTGCTAAAGCTCCATCCGTTCACATCCCTGCGTCCTGCCTCCCGCTTTGCCTGCGAACCTTATAACATCCCATGAACTCTCCTCCCTGCCCCCGGCCTTGCCTTCTTGAATCCGTCTTCTGTTATGTTTTCGATTTTTCTCAAAAACCAGTGTGCTCTGGCTTTGGCGTGTAAGGCCCTGTGTGATCTGGGCCCAGCCCCGCCCCACCCCCCTGGGCCTCATTTTTGCAGTCGCTCTCTTGCGTTTCACACTGCAGCCGTTTGAAACGCTGTGTTGAGCCGCTGCCTTTTCTTCCACCTGGAGTGCCCGTCAGCCTTCACCTGCGAACCCCAGCTTTGCTCACCTCCTTTTTGAAGGCCTCTCCTGGCCTGGGTGTTACCTTGGCAGCTTTGAATGCTCTCAGTTTCTCCCACACTGTTCCTGAACCCAGCACCGGGCCCAGCTCAGAGAAGATTCCCAGCAAATAGTTATCGGAAGAGCAAATTGTGAAGCTGCCTCGAGTGTCCCTGACCCTGAAATCGGGGAAGGGAGAGCTGCGTGGGGGGATGATCAGGTGTTGATTTCTGGATGTAGGGCCCTTGAGAGAGGGCCCTGTGGGGCTTTATTGGGAGATCCTGGAGAACCATGGAGAGCTTTTCAGAAGGTTGCTGTGATGGAGACGGTTTTGAGATGGTGAGTGAGTGGATTCACCTGGGTGTGGTGGATGACAGGTACAGTGGTTCAAGGGTAAGGCTCGTCGTCGTCGGTGTGAAGCAGGCGGAGCCTGGTTGGCTGGGGAGGAGGGCCTCCTGCAGGAAGGGGATTCAAAAGGCCTTCACTGGCCTCTTTCCCTGAAAGACCCCGTGTGTTTGCAGCACAGACTTTAGTAGCTGGTCGAGCAGTGTGGTGAGTTCCTGTTAGAGTTTATTCTGTTCCCTGGGGAAGAATGCATTTCTTCCTGCCTGAAGTGCCTCATGCTTATTATGCTTAAGACAGGCTTTGCCTATGGGAAAATGGGGTGCTTTCCGTTCTTTGTCCCAAGTTGGAGACTTGTGTAAAAAAAAAAAACAACCCATTTTTACATTTGACATTTCATTATATTTTGCTTCTTCACAATTCAATGATAACGGATCCTTGAACTTCTGGAGGCCAGGCATTGATGTTGAGAGCAGGTGTGGTGCAGACACTCCCATCTAGTCCACTACCCCAGCGTTGCCCTCTGAAATTGGGGCGCTGGTCGGTGTCCTTGTCCCGGTCTGCTGTTCTCTCTGAAAAGAAATAGGAATTTTTGCAAATCTCAGTCTTATTTTTTCAATCAAAGGTGGTTGGAATCTTGCTGCCATAATATGTTTACAATTTCTAGGTGCCTAGGCTTTCACAGACCTGATTTTATGAGGGTGGCCAACGATTTTATTGAATCGTGGTTTTTTTCTGAGGCTAGTGAGTATCGGGGAAAGGAACACTGAACGCGCGCCGTGTTCTGGGCATGTTACTGAGGCACCTCCTGTTGGTTCTCTCGAATCTGTCGCCGTAACCCTGGGAGGCGGTGCTCCTGTCCCCCTGGCTGCGCTTTGTCTGGCACCCGCCTGGGCTTGGTGCCTGCGGCTCCGTGGCATCTCTGTGTCGGCACCGATTCCCAGCTGCTGCAGCCGTGTCTTCACGGTCGGTCTTCCTCGCGACCCCCATCTTAAGGGCAGGGCCAGCGTCTTGTGTGTCTTGTGATTCCGGCTCCTGTCTCCACACCTGGAGCTGTTTGTCAGCTTCTTCTGCGGCGTCTCCCTTGTCCCCTTCCCCACTGCACACGGATTTCCTTAGGGCTCCATCCAAGGCCGTCTTGTACTTGTCGAGTTCGTTGTCTCTCGAAACCCTCCACTCTGCTTGCACGGCTTCCGTAACCATCCTACCCAGGCCAGACTTCTCCCACTCCTGGTCTGTGTATCTGACCACGTGTCCCGTGAGGCTCTTAATTCTGGAGGGGAGAGAGGGCAGGCAAATCTGGGGGGAGGTTTGGCTGCCGGCTGTTCCCCATTCCCAGCTGTGGTGGGCGTCCATCGTGCCCCCGGGCACAGTCTTTGCTGTTTCTCCCCTTGCAGGTGAGGGCTTGGATCTCACGGGAGAGCCGAGGGACCGGGGCTGGCGTGGTGGCCGGCGTCCCCCTCCTGGCCGGCCCTGAGGAGACCTAGGGTCAGGATCGTACAGCATCCCCCAGGAGCTTTACACTCTTGAAGCCCCTGCAAGGCCTTGAACAATTCACTAGCTGTTTCTAGCTGAACCTTGCTAGTGTCTGTCAGAGGCCCGTGCAGGCCGATGCTGGGGGTCCTGCTCCTCCCCTGCGGCTGCCTGTCAACAGATCACAGGTTAGTTTTTCCCTGTGACTTCAGTTCTCTGATCAGTTTGGGAAAAGCTGTTTTTCAGTTTATCCAGCTTTTTTCTTAAGGGTGGGAGTGATGCTTTTTCCAGTTCTCAACATCTTTCAGCTGAACTCAGAAATGTGCCTGCTGTGGGGTGATGCAGACCTGCAGTAAGTTTCAGGTTGTGTGGCCATTTGTCACATGACCTACTGCTTTTGTTTTGTGTTCAGTGGCTTACCTGCTCCCTTTCTGCAGGGAGAGGTTGCCAATGCACCGACAGCTTGCACTGGCCTCCAGCCTTCTGACTCCCAAACAATAACTTCACAGCTCAGTGGCTCAGCCAAGGGGAAGACGTGTTTTCCTGGGAGCTCTGAGGAGCACCTCTCTGGGCGAGGAAAAGCTTCCCAACGCCCCGAAGCTGAGGTCTGGCCCTAGACGTCTGTCTAGCAACCTGTGGAGGTGCACTTGTCGCCGGGCCACTGTTCCCCACCCCCTACGCAGTGGGGAAGGTTGACTGCGTTCCTGGATTTAAATTCAGGTTGGAAGAGAACTTTCTAAACCACCAGGATGGAATGAAAACCCAGGCGGTTGTCATTCATGAGCAACAGGTGATCCTTTGCAAGCCCCTAGAGCTGAAGCCTTCCGGACCATTGATCTCACTGCCCTCGTTATTGCTTTGCCAGCCAGCTGGTGGTGGTTCACTGGGAAACAAATTAGGTGGGTGTTCAGTAGAAGGGATTCAAGAGGTTTTGTTTTTTGCAAAGAGAAAGGAATGATTTTTATGGATCACTGCAGATCGGTTTACTGTTAGCTCCTGCTGTTGATTGCATCCAGTCTTGTTAAGTTTGTTTTTAAAGTCTCTCTGTCCCCTCTTGTCTGTTTAACATTATGATTGGCCTCCCAGCTGCTCACTGTGCTCTCCTTTCTCTGTCTTCTACATTGTCCCCATGGTCCTTTCTAATTTTTTCTTTTTTGGCTCTAATTTTTTTTTTTTTTTTTTTATGTTTATTTCAGAGAGCGAGCAGAAGTGAGCCAGAGCATGAGCAGGGGAGGGGCAGAGAGAGAGGGAGACACAGAATCTGAAGCAGGCTCCAGGCTCTGAGCTGTCAGCACAGAGTCCAATGTGGGGCTTGAACTCACAAACCGTGAGGTCATGACCTGAGCCCAAGTTGGACACTTAACCAACTGAGCCACCCAGGTGCCCCCCATGGTCCTTCCTAAAGCAGAATCTGACTGTCATCTTGCCGTGTGATTTCCAGGGTCTGCATTGACCTCTGGATAAAGTCCCCAGTATGGCTTGTGTGGTCTCACTGTGGCTGTCTGTGTAGCATCATTGCCCACCCTTGTCTCTCACTGGGCTTGGATTTCCGAAACAGGGACTGACTTGTGTTTCTCTGATGTGCCGTGCTCTCTGAGGTTTACTGTTTGAGAACAGACCAGTGGTTCTCAGACTTTGCTGCACTTGGGGATGGTGGGGGGAATATTTAAAACCTCTTCCTGGCTCCCACCCTTTGACATTGTGACTTGGTGGGGCATGGGGTGTGACCTGGCCATCTGGGTTTTTAAACTGTTCCAGATGAATCTTCCCTGCAGCCAAGTTTGGAAACCATTGATAGGGACTGTCTTCTCCTTGTGGGAAAACATCGTCATCCTGGTCTGAGGTCAGTTGTTTGAAAGTCTGGGCTGCTTCAGGCAGACCCCGCTGCTGTGTATTTTCCATTTCCTGTGAGAAGTTTTGACGTTGGGTAGGGCCAGTCTCCTTTCTGGATTATTGTTGAGGTACTGGGATACTTTCTGTCCTTTGCTCCTTTATATAAGTCTTAGAATCCATGTATCAGGTTCCTCCAAGTAGTCTGTTAGAACTGACCTGAACACCAGGTGGGGGAAATTGGCATTTTTATGAGCGTCTTCTATCGATGAACGATGTCCTGTCATTTATTTGTCTTCTCAAATGTGTCTCAGTAACTTTCTAATTTTCTCTATGAAGGTTTTAAAGAATTTCACTAGATTTATTTCCAGATACCTTATTTTTGTTATAAAGGTATTGAGACCTTTTATGGAGATATAGCTTACATGCAGTTGGGAACACAGCATGTATATAGCTGAATGAATGTTTTATTCTCCTCAATTCTTGCACCCACCGCCCAGAACTCGACTGGATAACTTCTACCTGTCCGGTGTAATTGAGTCTTGTCACTGGTGATTGGCCTGCACAAAGATCACTGTAATTGTGACTTGTGTCATCATAGGTTAGTTTTGCCTGTTCTTGACTTCTTGGCTTTGTTAAGGAAGAAATACAGTACATATTCTTTGGTGTCTTTTTGGGGGTGGGTTTAAACAACATTAATTTAAGTTCTAGAGGGCAGAAGTCCAAAATCAGTGTATGTGGTCCCCCCCGCCCCCTCAACATTATGTCCGAGTTCCATGCATGTTGGGTTTGTTTGTTCCTTTATGTTGCTGGATGCTATTCCACTGTGTTAAGATACCACAATTTATCCACTCGTGATTGGCATTTGGGTTGTTTCCAGCCTTTGGCTATTATGAATAGGTATAATTTTTCTGGCACAGGTACTGGGTAGACATAAGCCCACATAAGCCTATGAGTGGTTTTCTGGATCATAGATCTAATGTGTGTTTAGCTCTAGCAGATTTATAGCCATGTAGGTTTTCTTCCTTTCTTTTAAGAAGGGGAGGAGGTGGGGGAGGGGCAGGGGGAGCTAGAGAGAATCTTAAGCAGGCTGCACTCTCAGCACACAGCCCACGACCCTGGGATCATGACTCGAGCCAAAATCGAGTCGGATGCTCAACAGACAGCCTCCCAGACATCCCTACCACACATATTTTCAATGCTTATTTTCATTTACACCCACACCATCTACCTGAAGGTTCTTTGCTGTTCCAGAACCTTCTCACCCCTGGATATTGTCAGTCTTTTAAATTTTAGCTGTTCTGCCCCACGTGTAGTGGTATTTCATTGTGGTTTGAATTTGCCTTTCTCACCTAACTAAAACTGTTGCCCAGTAAAAAATGAAGACTATATTTTAACAGGCATTTCACACAAGTATGTGTCCAAATGATAAGTAAACACATGAAGGGTGTACAGTTACTGGTTTTATTTTTTTGCAGCTTTGAGATACGATTGGCACATAACACCGTAAGTTACAATGTGCTGATTTGACTCATTCCAAAATGATTACCATACATAGTTAGAGCTAATATCCCTAATATCTCTATCATATCACATAATTAGTGGGTTTTTTGTGGTGATCACATTTTGTTAAGTTTTTGTTTAAATTTCAGTTAACATACGGTATAATACTAGTTTCAGGTGTACAACGGAGTGATTCACAACTTCCAGACATCACCCATTGCTCATCAGTAGTGCCCTCCTTAATGCCCATCACCCTTTAACCCATCCCCCCGGCCACTTTCCTCAAGCAATCCTCAGTTTGTTCTCTATCCTTAAGAGTCTGTTTGTTGGTTTGTGTCTGTTTTTTTTTCTCTCCCATTTGCTCATTTGTTTTGTTTCTTAAATTCCACATGACTGAAATCCTATGGTGTTTGTCTTTCCGACTTCACTTAGCCTAATGCTCCGTAGCTCCAACCGTGTTGTCGCAGATGACAAGATTTCATTCTTTTTTATGGGTACCGTTCCATTGTGAGTGTGTGTGTGTGTGTGTGTGTGTGTGTATGTATGTATGTTGTGTGTGTTTGTGTATACACATACCACATTCATTATCCATTCGTCAGGTGATGGACACTTGTGCTTTTTCCCTAATTTGGCTACTGTAGATAGTGTTGCTGTAAACATTAGGGTGCACGTGTCCCTCTGAATTAGTATTTTTGTGTCCTTTGTGTAAAAACCTAGTAGTGCAATTGCTGGATCACAGGGTGGTTCTATTTTTTAACTGTTTTTTGAGAAAGCATGCATGTACATGAGCATGCTTGCAAGCAGGGGAGGGTGGGGAGGGGAGAGAGAGCGAGAATCCCAAGCAGGCTCTGTGCCCATTGTAGAGCCTGACCGGGGGCTCGATCTCACGAATTGTGAGATCATGACCTGAGCCACAATCAAGAGTCTGATGCTTAACTGACCAAGCCACCCAGGCGCCCCTATTTTTAACTTTTTGAGGAACCTCCATACTGTTCTCCAGAGTGGCTATGCCAGTTTGCATTCCCATGTGGTGAGAACATTTAAGATCTATTTTTTAAATCAACTTTAAGTATGTAATATATTATTATTAAACATAATCACAGTGCTGTGCACTAGAGCCCCAGAATATATTCATCTTCTGATTGAAAGCTTGTACCCTTTGACCAACCTTTCCCCATTTTCCCCATATCTCAGCCCTTGGTAACTGTCATTCTTTCTGTTGCTATGTATTTGGCTCTTTTTGATTCCACATAGAAGTGATATCCTACAGTATTTGTCTTTCTCTGACTTATTTTACTTAGTATGTCCTCAAAGTGCATCCATACTGTTGTAAATAGTAAGGTTTCCTTCTTTATCAAGGAATAATATCGAATCGTATACAGACCACTCATCTGTGTATACCCACTCATCTGTAGATGGATATTTAGGTGGATTTCGTATCTTGGCTATAATGTTACAATAACCATGGGAGTCCGATGTCTCGAGATGCTGTTTTCATTTCCTTTGGAAGTATACTCAGAACTGGCTGGATCATATGGTGGTTGTAAATTTCTGAGGAATCTCCATACTGTTTTCCTCAGTGGGTGCACAAATTTACATTCCCACCAACACAGTGCAAGGATTGCCTATTCTCCACATCCTTGCCAACTCCTGTCTCTTGTCTCTTGATGACTGCTATCATAATCAGTGTGAGATGATAGCTCATTGTGGTTTGATTTGCATTTCCCTGATGTTTAGTGATGTTGAATTCCTTTTCATGTACCTGTTGCCGTTAGTAGTTCATCCTTGGAGAAATACTTGGTTCTTTTCATTAAAAAAAAAAAGTTTTATTTTTATTAAAAAAATTTTTTTTAATGTTTTACTTATTTCTGAGACAGAGAGAGAGAGACAGAGCATAAGCAGGGAGGGGCAGAGAGAGAGGGAGACACAGAATCCGAAGCAGGCTCCAGGCTCTGAGCTGTCAGCACAGAGCCCTGACGCGGGGCTCGAACTCGCGAACCGCGAGATCATGACCCGAGCCAAAGTCGGAGGCTTAACTGACTGAGCCACCCAGGCGCCCCAAAAATGTTTTGCTTTTGAGAGAGAGCATGAGCAGGGGAGGGGCAGAGAGGGAGGGGTACAGAGAATCCAAAGTGGGCTCTGCACTGACAGCAGTGAGCCTGATGCAGGACTTGAACCCATGAACTGCAAGATCATGACCTGAGCCCAAGTTGGATGCTCAACTGACTGAGGCACCCAGGCGCCCCTTCTCATTTTTTTTTTTTTTTAATGAGTTTATTTTGAATGCACATGAAATAGTGCGTGAGCAGGGGAGAGGGAGGGAGCGGGAGCGGGAGCGGGAGGGAGCGAGGGAGAATCCCAAGCAGGTTCAGCACAGCCAGCACCGAACCCGACATGGGGCTCAAAACCAAACACTGTGAGATCGTGACCTGAGCCGAAATCAAGAGTTAGATGTTCAATAGGCTGAGCCGCCCAGGCAGCCCGGTTCTTCTCCTTTTTTAATCAGATTGCTGATTTGTTCCTGAGCTGTGTGAGGTCTTCATATATTTTGATGTTAACCCCTTGCCAAATACCTGATTGGCAGAGATTTTCTCCCATTCTGTAGGCTGCCTTTTCATTGTGTCGATAGTTTCTCTGGCTGTGCTTACTTGGTAGTCTCACGTGTTGACTTCGCTTTGGTTCCTTGCTCGTTGGTGTCCCATGAAGACACGGCTGCCAAGACCAATGCTGTGGCGGTTTTCTCCTGTTTCCTTCCAGGAGCTTCTTTGCTGGAGTCCATCTGTTGAAGTCTTAATCTCTTTTGAGTTAACTTTTGTGCCTGGTGTGAGATAAGGCTCCGGTGTCCTTTTTCTGCGTGTGGTTATCCTCTTCCCCCGACGGCACTTATCTCAGAAACTACCCTTTCCCCGCTGAGTATTATTGGCTCTTCTGTGAAATATTAGTTGACAGTCTCTGTGAGAGTTTCTTTCTGGGCTCTTGTTCTGTCTCCGTAGTATGCGTGTCTGTTTTTATGCCCGTGCCATGCTGTTTTGATGACTACAGCTACCTAGTAGAGTTTGAGATCAGGGAGTGTGATCCCTCCGATTTTGTCTTTTTTCCTCAGGACTGCTTTGGCTCCTCGGGGTCTTTTGTGGCTATGTGCAGATTTTAGGATTGCTTGTGCTTTTTCTGTGAAAAATGCACTGGAGTTTTGACAGGGATTGTATTGAATCTATAGATGGCTTAGGGTAGTAGGGACATTTTAAACAATATTTTTCCAGTCCATAAACAGGGGATATCTTCATTTATTTGTGTCAGTTTCTTTCATTGACGTTGTACAGTTTTCAGTGTTCAGATCTTTCACTTTCTTAGGTAAATTTATTCATAGGTGTTTTCTTGATTTTGATGCTATTGTGAATGAGATTGTTGTCTTTATTTTTCAGGCATTTCTTTGTTAGCACATAGAAAAGCGACTGACTTTGGTGTACTAATGTTATTATCTCGCAAGTTGACTAAATTTGATCAGACCTAATGTATGTCTTTTCCCCCTTTGGTTGAGTTTTAAGGATTTCCTATATTTAAGATCAGAGCATTTGCAAGTAGAGCCATTTTTTCTTGTTCCTTTCTGATTCGGATGCCTTTTATTAATCTTGCCTGATGGCTCTGGCAAGGACTTTGGACACTAAGTTGAACACGTGTGAGCGTGGGCCACCTTGTCTTCTGCCTGATCTCAGGAAAAGCTGCAAGCTGTTGCCATTGGGTATGGTAACTGGGCTTGTCCTATATGCCCTTCATTATGTTGAGGTACGTCCTTCAACACCCAGTTCTGAGGGCTTTTATCATGAAAAGATTTTGAAGTGGGCAAATGCTTTTCCTGTATCGACTGAGATGATAGGATTGTTCTCTTTCTTTCTGTTAGCATGGTGTATCACATTTATCGACTTATGTATGTTAAACTGTCTTTGCATCCCAGGGATAAATCCTACTTGATCATGGTATATACTCCTTTAAATGTGCCGTTGAATTTGTTTGCTACTGTTTTTTTTTTTTTTTTAAGTTTATTTATTTTGAGAGAGAAAGCACGAGCAGGGGAGAGGGGCAGAGAGAGAGAGAGTTGGGGGGGGGGGTGCGGGGAGAGAATCCTAAGCAGGCTCTGCACTGCCAGCATGGAGACCGATGCAGGGATTGAACTCATGACTGTGAGACCATGGCCCGAACTGAAGTTGGATGCTTAACGAACTGAGCCACCCAAGAGCCCCTGCTAATGTTATATCAAGGAGTTTTGCATCTGGTTGCAGCAGGCATATTGGTCTGTAGTTTTCTGTAGTGTTTCTGTCTGGCTTTGGTGTCCAGGTAATGGGTGAGCTGGGGAAAATGTTCTTTATGTGTGGCTGAAAACCCTGTGGCAGGGACGCCTGGTTGGCTCAGTTGGTTAAGTGTCTGATTCTTGATTTCTGCTCAGGTCACAATCTTATGGTTTTTGCGATCAAGCCTTGCACTGAACTCCATGCTGAGTGTGGAGCCTGCTGGGGATTCTCTCTCCTCCTGTCTCTCTGCTCCTCCCCCACTCATGTGCATGTGTTTTCTCTCAAAATAAATAAACTTAAAAAAAAAAAAACACAAAACCTCGTGGCAGAAAGAGGAAAGCAAGTTTTTGGAACGGTGTGCATGTTAGTCCTTATGAGCATGTGCCTGTAGGTATGAACATTGATTTGTTGGGGAAGAAGGGTTTTGTGGGAGACTGGGGTGTACTTTTGATAACTTTTTAAACTGGTGTTCCAACAGGAAACTGTGGCTTGGCTGGGTGACTACCGAAGTTAATGACGTTCCCTGTGTTTTGGGGGTGCTCCGTGCTCACGGAGTGCTGTGAAGGGTACACAAAACATTCGGACTGTACTTTGCATCTCTCGTTTCTAAGAGGAGAACAGGCACATGTCATTATTTGCCTTGGGACACCACCACTCTCCCTTGATTATCTTGTGAAAAGGCGTTTACTTCCAATTTCAAACTGGCAGTACTCTGGTTTTGTTTGCCTGATTTTTATCCCAAAATAACATATGCTAATTGAGCTTTTTCTGCAGCTTTCTTTGGAGAAATGATGTTCATTTATTTGTGTTTCTTGAAGTAGAAATGGAGTAATGCATGTAAACAAGATGTAAAAGCTGTACGACCCAGAGCGGGAACCTGCGAGGAGCTCTTCCTCACTTGTGCTGTCGAACAGGGAGCCGGGATGTCCTCCCCAAGGTGGGGGGCAGGTTGGCAGAGCTCTGGTTCCATGTCCAGACTCTGGTCAGCAGTCCACTTGTGGCCAGATGTGGGGATACCCTGCGGTTGGAACCCAGGGCCTCCTGTCTCCTGGTCCCATGGGACTCCCCTCCTCTATGTGCACAGGGAGAAGGCCTGGGCTAGTGGGACACGGGGGCCCTGGATGACCCGACAGCTGCTTCAAGAAGGAGAGACAAGGGCCAGGTCACCACACTTTGTCCTCGTGCCAGTTGTCCCCAAGGTCTTGGCTAAGAAGTTTGCTATTTCCGGCTTGGCCCAGCATGGTGATGAGGAACGCACCTCTTTTCAAAGCAACCCATTCTGGCCTTCTTATTCTACAGAGAAGTGACTTATTGGTGTTTTGGAATATAGTCCTTGGATGATTATTCCTCCATGAAGTCACTCATTCACAAAATCATTGGTTCCCTCCTTTTGATTAGGAGCTTCCAGATGCAGGCTCGCAGCTCGGGCCGTCCCATCAGGCAGCTTCAGGGGGCTGCGTGTCCCCGCCCGTCTGAGTGATGGCCCTGGAGGTCTGCCCTGTGCCACCTGTGTGCCGTGCAGCGGCCTGACGGTGAGAGGTGTTTCCCGTCGCTTAGTAATTGACGGAAGGATGTAGATGCATTTGTTAACCCAGCAGATAGTTCCCCCATGTGCTATGTGCCGTGACAGATGGTTCAAGTACAGGTGGAAGGTCACTGTTCCTGCCCTGAGGGGCTTCCGGCCAGAGTCAGGTTAGCGCAGGGCTCTGTGGTCCATGCCAGGGTCCTTGTCCCGACTCTGGTGGTGCGGTCTGTCTCGGTCAGTGGAGCACCAGGGTGGCCAGCGGCTGGGAAGTGTTGGCTTCTCTTGAAGATGTTGCGAGAAGGGAAGTCTGCGTTCTTGGTCACGCGTTTCTAGGCCCTGTCTCTAGTGGCCACAAATGTCCTTATCTGGGGTTCAGCGTCCCCTGCTTCAGTTGTGTCCACTTGAGCGTCTTGGGAGGAGAAGATTGAATACTGTCCTGTCAAAAGAATTAGGAAATGGTCTTAATGTCTGCTGTGGTTGGGCTCCTGTGCAGCCGGGGACTCAAATGGCATTCCTTCCCAACAAAGGGGACTGCTACCAGTAGGCTGCAAGGTAGGAGCTTCCTGGAACTTGTACGGCATGCTGCAAGAGCCACCTTGGGCGCTGGGAGGAGGCCTTGCTGTGGCCCGGACTTCCACACGTGCCCCTGGAGGGGACCCACGGGCGCTCTCCTGCGCGGACGTGTGTGTCGTGTGCGGTCGGGTAGAGCCGCGCCTGGGGTCTTCCGTCGGGGATAGCCGATTTTCGGGTGCGCTCTTCGATGAGCGTTTGCGCTGCCCTGTTTCTCCTTTTTAGAGGTCATGCTGCGTTCTTTCTCAGGTCGCCTGCTCATTTTTGATGGTCTCTTCTTCCTTGTTCTTTGGAGTCCTTTTGACTTATTTGCAAATGTTAGTAGCTCATCAATAACGGTTTAGGAAAATCACACCTATACTTACCGTGTGACCCAGCCATTTTACTCCTAGAAATTTAATCAAGAGCAGTGAAAGCATGTGTCCATACAGTGGCTAGGACACACGTGTTCAGAGCAGCTATATTCGTAATAAAAACTCAAAACAGCCTGAGGGCTCATAAATTAGGTGAATGGGTAAGCAGATTGTTACAGGCATTCATTGGACTACTATTCGGCAATTAAAAGGAGTCCAGCCTGGATGCATGCAGTATGTTGGAATTAGTCTAAGAGGAGGATGCTGTGTGATAGAAGCCTGACAGAAAACAGTATCTAATGGGTATGATGCCATCTGGATTAACTTCTGGAAAACGTGAACTCCTTTAGGGTGACGGCAGTGCTTACATGGGGCTGGGAGGAGGCTTGGGCTTGGGGAGGACGGCACTTGGCGGGTGGATGCGAGGACGCATAGGCAAGCTTAGTTGATGGATATATTCACGATCTCCGTTGTGTTGATGGTGTTACGAATGTCAGCGCCTCCGGTTGGATGCTTTAAACTTCAGTGGTTACTCTGTGCTGGTTGCATCTCAGTAGGGGTGTTAAAAGAAAGAGCTGTGGTAGGGGAGGGGGCAGAGCTGCTGACCGCACAGGGAGGGTGTTCACAGGGAGCACCCGGGAAATGGGACGAGCCAGGCTGTCCCTTAACAGGACCCCAAGTGCAGTCCTAGGCCCAGTGATGGGAGATGGGTGGTCCTCCCCTCTCCTCTGGTTGTCTCTCTGCTCCCCTTGGGTTTGGCTGCTCAGTGGGGAGGAGGCAGGGGAGTGGGTGGTAGTGACATGTGAGGAGAGGGAAGACTCATCTGGGGGCCACCTTACGCACATGGTGACAATGGGCCCCAGGTGTGTGGTGGTGGGTCTGAAGGCAGCCTGCTGGGCCCAGTGCATGGTTTTCCCCGTTGACCATGGGCTTCAGGTGCCCCTACAGAGAAGGTAGACTGGGGTTTAGCCTGGAGTGGGGCCTTGTCAGGTGGGTCGAGGGAGGAGCAGGCAGGGGAGTGATGGGTGCTTTCCTGGGGGATGGGGTGTTGTAAGTGCAGGTGAGTGTCTCCGACTGTAGCCCAGCCGCCAGCCCCGGGCCTGCTGCCTGTCTTGGTGTTACTGGAACGCAGCCACCTCTATGCGTTTCTGGATGTTGGCGGCTGCTTGTGCCCGACAGCAGCTCAGCTGAGTAGCTGTGGCAGAGACCTGCGGCCTACAAAGCCTCAAGTGTTTACTGTCAGATCCTTTACGGACGATGCTTTGTGACCTGTGGTTCGACTGTGGAAGCGAAGGCTGGAGAGGGCAGACAGGGACGTAAGGGGGCTGATGGATAATGAGGAAGTGCAGGGGGTACATGGGAGTGTTCAGAGGTCAGAGCAGGTTTGGGGGTGGGAGTGTGGGAATAAATGAGTGTTCTACCAATAAGTGAAATCCCAAGGAGCTCATGTGTGTGGGCCTAGGGTACTTAGTTGGGAACCACCCAGAACCCTTCATGGGCTCAGCTCATGTGTGTGGGCCTAGGGTAGCTAGTTGGGAACCACCCAGAACCCTTCATGGGCTCAGCTCATGTGTGTGGGCCTAGGGTAGCTAGTTGGGAACCCTTCATGGGCTCAGCGGGTAGTTATTAAGCATCACGTACATGAAGGTTCCAAAGGTCAGTGAGGGCACAGGGCCTGGAGTGGGGAGTCCTCACAGGATCAAGACTGAGCATCCAACAGAGGGAGGCCAGTGTCAAAGCCGGCCTGCTGGGGATGTGAGGACGGTTTTGTGTGAATGGTTTATGAAGGTTGCTGTTTCTACATGAACTTTCTCTGCTAAGCCTACCCTAAAGTTTCTGAATGAATGAACTCCCCGCTTTCTCAATGCAAGTTGAGGATGAGTATTGGCTAATTTCTGAGCCAAATGCTTGTATTCCTTCGGTTTCCTTGTATTTTATGATAACCAGATGGGCTTCCCGCCGACCCCCCCCCCCCCCCCCCCCCGGCACCCATTGATTTTTTAAGAATAAATGAAAATGCATCTTCAAAATACATCCTACCTGGAACTGCATATTCTGACCAACTCCCCCTGGGAGATTGTTGTCTCCTTTTGCTTTTGTAAATGTATTTTGTCCTAGTTTTGTTTTATTCCAGTGCCTGTAACTTGTCGCAAGAGAAATTGATACTTTGCCTTAAGCCTTACTTTCTTTGGAAGGTGCAAAAATGGACCCATTGCTTGAGGAGACGCACCAGTGGAGGTGGACGCTAAGCCGTTGTGAGGCTCCTTAAGGCAGGTTGAGGGCTGCGTGGCATACTGCACCACCCTCTGGCTGGCGAGCTGTCCGGGAAGCTCATGGGGGCACTGACGTGTGTTGTCGCGTTTTTTCCGGGTGGTCACAAATCCGACAGTCCCGAGTTCTGGCTCCGCGTCTGACGAACTGTGCGGTGTTACCGATGTTCTCAGACTCTTCAGCCTCCTCCTCCGTGGAGCCGAGAAGACAGCGCTGCCCCGCGGGGAGTGAGGGACCTTCGATGGCCCCTGCCAGGGCCTGGCACGTGGAGACGCCGTCACCGCCCCTCGTCACTGCAGCTGTTGGTTGTGACTGCCATTGGTTTCTGCCACGCGGGTCCCACTTTGAGCTGCCCTCCTCCCGAGTGGTCACCGTGGTTGTGCTGGAGCTGAATTCGGGAGCGGGCTCTTTTCGCGTACAGAATTGTACCTCTGAATTGCCCACAGAAACGCTCTTAATGGAAAAGTTGAGCGCTGTAAACAGTAACTATGAAGTTCTGTCAAGCTCCATTTGATTCATGGTGATCTCGCGGTTTCATCCATTCTTAAATACCCCGAGAATCCACTCCTCTCTGGTCTTCCCACTAGGCTTCCTTCCTGTTTGTCACTTTTTTGGTCTTGTCTTCCCAGTAATTGCCACTGCAATCTGTTCTCTGTTCTATTTGTGATGGCCCGTGCTGGCAGAAAAGTTGCCCGAGTGAGTGAGCAGAATTTTCTCCCCTGCGGCCCGGCCCAGCTGGCGAGCCGCCCCTCCACGGGCGCGGCGGGTGGTTTGCTCCGTCCCTCCCCTCCCCCCCTCTGCAGCCGCCTCTTCTCTCCAGCCCCATCCTTGTGTGGGCCGAGGGCTCATCTTCCAACCTTCAGATAGCTCCCTTCTGCCTCCGCTCCTACTTACGCATTCCTTCTTCACCCGCGGTTGGATCAGAGGGCAGAATAGTCTGTAAAGAAGCTGTGGAGGGGCTTTGGTTGTATTTTTCTGCACTTCAAGATGATAGGTTTTTGAGGTTTCTTTGAAGTTTTGAGGTCTCTGTCCAAAAAGGAGGCAAATTTCAGATCTAATTTGCAGCTTTTTTTTTTTTTTTTTTTTGCTAAGTGCATAGCCTAGATCCTTCTAGCTCAGAGACATTGCAGATTTATATTTTCATAGATCACCTTGAGTTGGTTGCCATTTTCAAGCTAAGAAAATGGAGGTTCATAGGGTTTTGTGACTTGCTCAGATTCTCTCAATGTGTTGGGAAGAATGCCGATGTCTTCATAGCATTCGATTCAAAGGAAGATGCCTCCGTCCCCAACTTCTGCCCTTTAGAATTTGTACATGAAATCTACAAAGTCCACGTGTGGCCCTTCTGGTGCCTCTGGTCTGGGTCAGCCGCTGTTGACACGACGCTTCCGTTTCTGGCCACGGCTGGATTTGGGCCACCCCTAGTCCCACCAAAACCAGCTGCTGGAGAAGGAACAAGGAACAGAGGGGAGGCTGGCTTTACGGCACCCTCCCCTTGCCATCCAGGGCTCTGGACCACTTGCAGGAAAGGAGACCTTAGCAGTGTGTTAGTGTGAGAAAGGACTCGTATTTCCATGGTAAAAAAGAATGTGTCCTTTGGGGGCTGGTGGTGTTTGTGTAATTTGCTGATGATGGGAGCTTCGCCTGGGGGAGAGCAGAAGACGCTGTGTCCCAGGCTGTGTGTGAGTGTGGGAGTCAGAGTGACCGTGCTCACATTTAAAATATTTTGGGCACCTGACCTTAACTCAGCAGAGGGTGACCTAGGGGCTGAGTGACTGTTGGTCATCTTGAGCGCTCTGCTGGTTCACAGGCTCCATTTGACCTCGTGTCTAGGGCACGGTGCTGAGAAGTGTGGATTTATGTTTTGCAGTGTCTGTGTTCATAGTGCTAGCCCCCTCACAGGCCCCATGGTGTGGTGGAGAGTTTTTCTAGATGGTGCCCATGGTACTGGGAGAACGGGGAGGGAAACTCCTTCAACTGTAACAGCTGTGGGCTGGGACTTTGCATGATGGAATTTCGCCTAACCCGGAGTTGATGGTTGACTGTGACTTTGGGGTGATGGGACTTTTGGTGAACGTGGTGTGCAAACGGAGTATCCTATCTGACCCTATAGGTCAGTCATTGTTTTAATATTTACTGAGAGTTTGATTTGCTAGAGCCTGTGTGAGTTACTGTAAGGGATAGAATAATGAAGCAAGAATTGTGTCTTCAAGGAGTCTATAGTCCGCTAAGGAATCTCTAATGTGTGTAAGTTGCTCTAATAATAATACCTGTTTTTGTTGAATGCTTGCCAGGTACCCAGCATTGCGACAAATATTTGGTATGTAGTAACTCGTTATTGCAGAGAAGCATGCAGTTGACAGGTTCTGGCTGTCCCATTTTGAGGATGAGGAATTGAAAGCTCAGAGTTTAAGTAACTTGGCAAAGATACCTCAGCCAGCAGTTCCTGGCCTGTGTGCCTTCCTGTCTTCCTGGACACGTTCTGCATGCAGTAGGCACGGGCCTCGGGGTAGACAGGTGGTTGGACTCCGAGGAAGAGTCCTTGCTTTCTGCCACAGTGACGAGGGGACACGTGATGGAACAGGCAGCGCGTTAACTAACAGTGGGACACGAGGGAACACGTAGGTGGTTGTCAGAGGGAAGAGAATTGGAAAAGCACAAAGATGAGAAGACACGGGGTAGAATAGAGGTGACAAGGAATGGATTCTGGCAGAATTGCCAGAATCTGGTTAGAAGGACCAACCCGATTCAAAGCTGGGCCGTGGCCCCTGTGAGCCTGCTTTATTTCCAGTCTACCCTTCACTTATGGGGTCATCTTTTGGGGCCTCCCCTAAAAGCTTCTGGGACTTCCTTCTGCTCTGCCTGGGGGACACTTCCTACTTTGTGCTGAGAGTTTGTCAGAGGCTCTGCCCCGATTCTCAGCTTCTCGGTCAACTCTTCTGGTATCTGCAGGCACCCTGAGGTGTCTAAGGAAATTTAATGCCACCTCCCGTCTAAGTATTTTCTTCTTCTGCCAGATCATGGCCCTGTGGTTACTCACTGCCTTGCTGCTTCTCCAGCACCTTGAAGAGATTTGAAGGCTATTTTGTGTTCTGTATTGTTCTCTGTGGCTGAGTTGGTCTGAATTGTCTAGCCTGCTGTCTGCAGAAGTAATGCCCCGATCCTCACTTTGTCCCTGTGCAGTTTGACCTACTTGGGGGACCCAGCCATCCAAGTTACTAGATGGATAGTCCCTTGATGTGGGGTAGCATGTCCCAGGATCAGTTACTGCCACTCTGACCTCGGGGAGGTTATTCATGGCTCTTCTGTAAGATGGGGGCAAGTTTACAAGCCACAAAATACCTCACAGAAAGGAGTTGGTATCTTACCAATCTCAGTTTTTGCTGTTTGTTTTTCTCTTGTGTCTGTTCCCATGTATCTTAAGCCAAAATTAGTAGTTTTCAGTTCTCACACACGTGGCCTCTGGCAACTTGTTCCGCTAGCCTGGTCTATGCTAGAGGCCTCTCGTACTTGACACACCAGGGGTACACTTGTGCATGCCAGCTGGTTTGTTACACAGCTCCAACTACTGGAGCTTTACTTAACAGGACAGCATCTCTTTATGTTCTTGAATAATAAAACTATTGTTCAATAAAGTCACTAACTCAGCTGGAGTCTTCTTAGCTCGTTGGGAACTTGTTTCCAGCAACAGATACTTAGGTATCTGTCACTTCAGACCTGTCCATATAAATAGACTTGTTTGCAAATGGAACAGTGTCCCAGAAGGTAGAGGGTCTGGCACACATACATGTGGATCCTAACACTTACTTGAAAAGTCAGTTAAAATTTTTTTGAAAATAAAAACAGAACTGTGTTTTTAAAGCTTTTTAGGGCGACATTAGAAACAGATTCTGGAGGTGAGTGGGGGACGGTGACATAGGTGAAGGGGTTAGGGTATCTTGAGCCCTGAGTAGCATGTAGAATTGTTGGATCAATATATTGTTCACCTGGAACTCCTAACGCTGTGTTGATTATACGGGAATTAAAAAAAAAAAAAAGACGATGAAAATGATACAGAACAAATAAATAGTTTGACGAGTTGTTAGAAGGTAACACTCTTCTAACTAGGACCTGCATCAAAATCTAGAGCTTTGCCAGCTGGATGGCCTCTCACGTGCCCCATCTTCACCCCCAAAGGGAGCCCCGTCCTGATTTCTAGTCAGTACTTAGCTTTACTCACTTATAGTCTTAGCATAGGAGTATGTCCCTACATAGACGGGTTGATTAAGTTTCTCTTAATGTGCAGGTACCCCTGCTCTTTCCTTTTCCTGATAATTTATCTGTTGAGGAAGCTGGGACATCCAGCCCAAGGAGACGTCGACAGCGTGGGCTTGTTGATTGAGCACTTGCGATGCCCTTCTGAACACTTGTGGTGTTCTTCTGTCCCCTGCGTTTCCTGAAAATGGGGCAAAGCTGGATCCAGAAGCTGGATCAGGTTCACCTCTGATCCCTTTGGCAAGTCCAGCGTGGTCTTGTGTTCTTAGGTCAGGAGGCAGGGAATGCCCACTTGTTTCTCTCGTTGTGATGTTACTAATTGCCCATGCTCTTTGTCCAGATCAGTGGTTCTCAACCAGGGATGGTTTTGCTCCCACTCCCCTTTCCAGGGGACGTGTGGCAATTGTTGGTTGTTACAACTTGGGGGGAGGTTGCTCCTGGCATCTTGTGCGTAGAGGTCCGAGATGCTGCTATACATCCTGCTTGCACAGCACGGTCCCCAACGGGGAGAATTGTCCAGCCCCACGTCTCAGTGTTGAGGTTGAAAAATCCTGGACTAGGGGTTGTAAAATAGTATTCCGATTTTATCCCTTCTTTATCATTTTGCTAGAATGCTTTTATAAAG
Organism: Acinonyx jubatus; assembly: GCF_027475565.1. Lineage (NCBI taxonomy): Eukaryota > Metazoa > Chordata > Mammalia > Carnivora > Felidae > Acinonyx > Acinonyx jubatus. The sequence continues at coordinate 3,566,221 of NC_069394.1, forward strand.
ATACATGCTGCTCATCATGAGATTATCGAGTTGTACAGTTCATAAATGCTTGATTTTTTTAATTTACCAATTTTCAGGAAAATCAAGATTCTCATCGTCCACAGATGGCTATTGACTTTAAAAGAAGATTACAATGAACACATGGATTAAATGTGGATTTAATTTTTTTTTCACGTTTTATTTATTTTTGGGAGTGAGCGAGCGTGAGCATGGGCGGGGCAGAGAGAGGAAGAGAGAGAGGGGGGTGGACGGAAGATCCAAAGTGGAATCCGTGCTGACAGTGCCAAGCTCGATGTGGAGCTTGAACTCACGAACCGCGAGATCATGACCTTGAGTCAGATGTTCAACTGAATGAGCCACCCAGGTGCCCCTAGATGTGGATTTAAATTAGATCCATTAGATACGGATTTACACCTACCTGAAGAGCATCCATCAGTTGGATTTACTATCACTTTGAGTTTGCATTGTCTCCTCTTGGCCAGTGGGAGCTTCTGCAGTTGGGTGCAGAGGCCTTTGACCCAGCCCTTGTCTTGGTTGGTTTCCTTGCTCTGGCGTAGAACGAGGTGTCCAAGCTCACCCGTACGTTTCCTGCCACTGACTTGGCGTCATCCGTTTCTTTGAGAAGCCTGCCCTGGCTGCTTTTCCCTAAAAGTGAACAAGTGAGAACTTGAGACCATGGTCTGGACATCAGGGATGCTTATTGTACTGTGTTGGTGATCGTTTCTAGGTCTTTACTGGGGACAGAGCTGATTACAGATATGCGTGTAAAATTGTCTACCTTCTTTTTGTTCGAAACTGATACCTGAATTCAAGTTCAGGGAAACCAACCGGTTTTAAAATACTCCATATTCTATAAGTGCTAAAGCATCTTAAAATTTTACTTTTAGATGGAATCAGCGTGAGTGGCTTTCCGCTGTGCAGTCCCTTTCGACAGGTCGTTCGGCCTCGAGTGGAGAGCAAGCCTGTGAACGCCCCTGAAGGCGGCAAACCAGGAGACCCGAGCCACATGAAGGTGAGTCCACCCTGCACAGGTACGGTCTGCTCGGTGGCTTGGTGTTCTCGGTTTCGGCCACTCTGCCTTTTTGGAGGCAGAGTGTTGAGTGCTCTTCAGAAAAGAAAGAAAGAGAATCGTGTTGGTGGAAAGCTGGTTCCTCAGTATTTCTCCCCGTGGCATGTTTTGGAAAGCCGTTGCAACGAAGCTTGTATGATTGTGTGGTTAAGTCTCATTTCCATGAAATACTGGGAATTTGGGGGTTGAGTCAAGGAGTGCAGTGATGAAAGTGGAATGTTTCCTACCTTTTACCTGTTTGTTTGAAAACTGTATTTATTGAGTGACCATTCTCTGTATTCATCCCAAAACTTAATCTTTTGGCCACCAACCATGAATTGGTTTCTGAGTGGTGAGGAAGTCAAAATGAATACACACTGCTAGTGTAAAGGTGCCAGGGACTTCTGGCAGAGCAGAGGACGCTGTTTGCCAGGAGCCCTGGGAGGGGCCTGAGCCCGAGCTTGGAGTTTGGCGTCCACAGCATTTGGGAAAGCTCTGTCGGTCTGCACCTGCCCAGGGACGGGGTGTAGCGAGAGCACCGAAGGCCTTCACAGCTACGGCGGGGGTGCGGGCAGCAGGGTCACCAGAATGGCTTGTCGAGTGAGCATGTGTTGAGGCCCAGCCCTGTGGTGCCACGTACAGTCTCGACGCCAGTATTTGGGGGGTGTTGATTGAGGGGACCCACCCACCGAGATTGACCAAGCTGGTTGTGGCGTGGAGAATGTTGAGCACGGATGCTCTCTGAGGAGAGGTCAGGGCAAGAGGGACACCAGCTGCTTTTGGTCGATGGCGGTCCTGTCCGTGGATGGAAGTCACAGGGAGTCGGGTTTCAGGGAGTCCTCCTGGCCACTGAGGGCGCCGCAGTAGAGAGAGGTGCTGGTGTAGCTGGGAGCTGTCCAGCATCTGGCTCCCGCACACTAGCCCGACTGCGGGTTTGGGCTCCTCTGGGAGCCGGGGGACTGGATGTGGGAAGATGCTTCCCGGCGGCGCGGGAAGGAAGGCAGGGAGGTGTGGTGGAACCGCAGGGCACGGGATGCTGTTGGGGGAGTTCGGGGCAGGGAGGGATGGGGAAGCTGCAGCGCTGATGTCCTCGTGGGTCCTTGGGTGTGACGTCCCCTGAGGCCTCCTGACAGCCAGCCCTGGCCCGTCGTCGGTTCTCCTCCCTGCCCAGGCCCCCCGAGGACCGGCACTTTCCTCTGCCGCTCCGCTCCACCGTCGTGTGGCCTTCCCCGTGGGACAGACTCTTGGAATTGAGGGAAGAACCTCAGGATCCCGGAGGTCCTCGTTCAGAGTTGGTTGGGTTATGGTGGCTGTGCCATCAATTGCGTTTTCTTGAATTGAGCATTGCAAGGCTGGGTGCGCTGTAGTTCTTGGGCGATAAGTGTGTATAGATGTAAGATGAGTGTACACGTGCTTAAATGGAAGTGCCCAACTGGAGTTTCCGTTTGCTGGGTGCGGCCTGTGTGTCAGGCCTGTGTCACGAGAATGCAAATGGACAGGTTCTACACAACTTTCTGAGTAGGTGGTCTCCTCCAAAGAGAGAACCGTGGCTCAGAGGTGATGACACCATCAGTCCCCCCTCCAATCCCTGTCGGTTGCACCGTGACACCTTCTTTCTCTGTGCCTTTTCCCCAAATTACTGAGAAACAGAGTCCCAATGCCTCTTCTTAAAAATTTTAATTCCAGGGGCACCTGGGTGGCTCAGTCAGTTGAGCATCCGACTTAGGCTCAGGTCATGATCTCGCGGTCTGTGAGTTCGAGCCCTGCGTCGGGCCCTGTGCTGACAGCTTGGAGCCTGGAGCCTCCTTCAGATTCTGTGTCTCCCTCTCTTTCTGCCTCTCCCCCACTCATGCTCTGTCTCTCTGTCTCTCAAAAACAGACATTAGAAAAAATTTTAAAAAATTAAGAAATCTAATTCCGGTGTAGTTAACATACAATGTAATAGTAGGTTCAGGTGTTTAATATAGTGATTCGACAATTCCAAACAACACCTGGTGTTGACAAGTGCCTCCTTAATCCCCATCACCTATTTCCCCATCCCCTCTGGCGACCATCAGTTTGTTCTAAGAGTGTGTATCTTGGTTTGCTTCTCTTTTTTCCTTTGCTCATTTTGTATTTGTCTTTCTCTGACTTATTTCGCTTAGCATTATACTCTGTAGTCCTGTGCATGTTGTTGCAAATGGCAAGATGTCATTCTTTTGTACGGCTAATATTCCATTGTATGTTTATGCATCTTTATCCATTCATCAGTCAGGGGACACTTGGGCTGCTTCCATAATTTGGCTACTGTTGATAATGCTGCCATAAACATTGGGGCACATGTATCCTTTTGATTTTGTGTTTTTGTATTTTTTGGTTAAATACCCGGTAGTGTGATTCCTGGATTATAGGGTAGTTGTATTTTTAACTTTCTGAGGACCCTCCATATGGTTTTCCAGAGTGGCTGCACCAGTTTGCATTCCCACCAATAGTGCGTGAGAGTTCGCCTTTCTCCACATCCTCACCAACACCTATTGTTTCTTGTGTTGTTGATTTTAGCCATTCTGATCAGTGTGTGATGATACCTTATGGCAGTTTTGATTTGTATTTCTGTGATAATGAGCATCTTTTTTTGTTGAGATGCCTATGACATTTTAATTACATCTATGACCATAAAGTAATGTTTTCTATAGGAACCAGAAACAGAGGGACTTGAATCAACTATATACCTTTGCTTTTGGTGCTACAGAGATTTGACCAGGAATTTATAAGGGTGGAGATTACAGTTGATCAATTAGAGGACTAATATGAAAACATGAAGTAAGTTTCTAAGTGAGTGGAGAAAATCAGATTGAAATATGACCTTGAGCTTTGGAGTACAGGAAGAATTGAATATAAGGCACAATAGTGATTGCTAAAATGCCTATCCTAAATTCCTCTTTACAGTGTAAGTTTTATTTATTTATTTTCAAATGTTTTTTTTTTAATTTACTTTTGAGAGAGAGAGAGATAGAGTGTGAGCGGGGGAGGGGCAGAGAGAGAGGGAGACACAGAATCCAATGCAGGCTCCGGGCTCGGAGCTGTCAGCACAGAGCCCGGCGTGGGGCTCGAACTCATGAACTGTGAGATCATGACCTGAGCCGAAGTCAGACACTTAATTGACTGAGCCACCCAGGTGCTCCTACAATGTAAGTTTTAAAGATGATTGAGTAGCCGGATCCTGAGCTCCCCTTCTCTGACAGACATACCAAGTCTACAACTACAATGGAGCAGCTCTGTCTGAGAATGACCTCAAGACAGGTACAACGGATTCTCCGCAGCTTAAACGTAAAGAAGCCCCCACTTTGGAATGTGATGGGGAATCAAACTCCTACAGGGGTACCCACGATTGGAAGGGCTGTCCTAGGTGTGGATGTCCTCCCCAGGGACCGAGGGATCAAGCCCCACATTTGGTACCCTGTCCTGGGGATGACAAGCCCCCGTGACCTATGGCTTTGAAAATCAATGGGACATCACTCCAGCAAAACCAGAGGGCTATAGAAAATTCAGTCTTCGCTCTGAAAGGGCTTGTGGGCTATATCACTGGGTCACAGGGACAGCTCCGGAGCTGCATTTTTCAGAAACACATGTGCCATAGATGAAGGAGGGTGTTCACTACTTGTAGGGTATGTGCTAGAGGGACTGGGGTCTGTAGGAAGTTTCTCTAGGAAAGGAGGTGCTGAACATGTGTAGCCTTCCAGCCTAGTTGGCCCGACATGGGCAGATGCAGACTCGCACACGCTCTATCTACCTTGCTGGCAACGCTTGCTGCTTCCTGGTGTTCCCTGTGGACTCCCTCTGCCCCACCCACCTACCCCTGTAGAGGCCCCTTCCAGGTGGCTCCCATCCTGCTGTACCTGGCAGGCAGCCTGAGGCAGGACCAACTCCTTCCAGAGGGGTCCTGCCCCCCGGAGGAGGGGAGCCGGCTGCACCCACCAGCATACTCCCAGCAGCTACGGCTAGGCCTCTGAGCCAGCCCTGCCCACAGGTGTGCTTGCAGCAGTCACAGCCCAGCCATACCAGGATGATGCATGCAGTCAACACAAGGGACATGCCTGGGGAACTCGGTTCTGGTGACCGGGCCGGAGCGCACTTGTGGGACCCCGGGGATGACGTCTCCACAAGGCCTCTACTTTGAAGACTGGGAGACGATGCAACTGATTGACCTAATACATAGAAACAAGCACAGACAAAATGAGGAGATGGGAATATGTTCCAGATGAAAGAACAAGACAAAATCTCAAATAACTAAACAAAACAGTTATAAGCAACATGCCTCCTGAAGAGTTCAAAGTATTGTTTAAGACCCTCCCTGAATTGAGACAAGTCAATGAACTCAGTGAGAGCGAGCTTGAACAAAGAGAGAGAAAATAGAAACAACAACCAGTCAGAGCTTGAATAAGTAACTCAAATGAAAGACCCGTGGAGGGATTCACTGTAGATGAGAGGGGCCTCATGATCTGCGATCTGGAAGACAGGATGGGAAAGCAAGCAGGCTGAACTGCCAAAAGAAAACAATTAAAAAAAAAAATGAGGGTAGTTGAAGGGATCTCTGGAATGATGCCAAACATGCTAACATTGCCACTGTATGATTCCTAGAAGGAGGGGAGGGAGGGAGGGAGAGAGCGTGCGCACAAGAACACGTATGTGAAGAAATAATGGCTGAAAAGTTCCCTAACCTGAAGGAAACAGACCTTAAGGTCCAGTAAGCACAGAGAGACCCAGAGAGATCCACATGAAGATCTATCCCCATCTAATCAACATACCAAAAGTTGTAGAGCGACTCTTAAAGGAAGCAGGAGAAAAAATGCTTCGCTACAAGGGAAATCCCATAGAGCTCTCGGCTGGCTGTTGAGCCGAAGCTTGGCTGGCCACAGCATTGGTAGGGTGCGTTAAAGGTGCTGGTGGGGAAAACATACAGCCAAGAGTAGTCCACTCAGCAAGGTTATTGTTGGTAATCAAAGGAGATCAAGGAGTGTCCAACACAAGCAAAGTCTAAGGGAGCTTGGCACCACCAACCCGGCCTCACAAGGAATGTCCAAGGGTCTTCAGAAAAGAAAATGCCATAAATAGAAGCAAAAAAAAAAAAAAAAAATCAGGAAAGAAACCATCTCACTGGTAAAGGCAAATGGTACAGATTGTGGATCAGCCTCTTGAGAAGTAGCTTGAAAATTGAAAGAGAAAATAGTAAAATCGACCAGAACTTCAATGAGCGGTTAAGGGATACACAAAATAAAAAGATGTAAGTTATGTCAAAATACGAAAGAGCATCTTTTCACGTATCTGGCCCTCTGGATGTCGTCCTGGGAGAAATGTTCACGTCTGCTGCCCATTTTTCATTGGATTATTGGGTTCTGGGGTGTTGACTTGTACAAGCTCTTGGTAGATCTTGGATACCCCATTCCCCTCCATCCTGCGTCCAGACCCTTAGGGTCTGCCCCTGCTGGGCATGGGCGTTCAGCATTTCCTGTGTACCCACCACCCACACTGAAACTTCAGACAGCCTGGGGACCCTCCTCAACCAGTTTCTTAGCAAGAAAACTGGAAGGAAAGGAACTAGCCTTTGTGAAGTATGTCCTGCAGGCCAGGAACCGTGCCAGGTGCCATGTTCGCTCAGACACGTGCACCATTTGGGCAAACTGCCTACTAGATAAGGAAGGACACGGAGCTTTAGGGAGTGGCTGGCTCAGGTGTGCGGGTGGTGGATTAAGGGCTGAATCCACGTTACTTCTTACCCTGGGGTTGGACCCTGAGCAGGACAGGCTCCTGTGTGTGCAGTCCGAGGAGGGCACTCTGGTGACAGGCAGGCAAGAAGGGGTGTGCGTGAGCATTCACGGGCACATAGGAGACCCGGTCGTGCTGGTAACTAACTGCAAACCTGTGAGGTTGTGCAAGTAAGCCTTCTGTGGTCCGGCTGCTTTCCTAGGGAGCCGTGTGGGAGCTGTGCTTGGGGGGGCCCTGTCACGGGACTTCCTGGCTCTGCTCAGCATGCTCCCCTGTCCTCCCTGAAGCACAAATAATGTGACCTAATTGGAAATGTGCTAAAGCTGTAAAATTACCACTGAGGAATGGTGTAGTCATGGAAACCAGTAACCCGGTGAAAGCAGCTTCTAGGGACCCCCCTCCCCCCCGTGCCCTGTGCAAGTGGGGAAAGCTAGCATGTGTTTCAAGAGATCCCCCAGAAAGGTTGTGTCCCCTTCTCTGCCAGCACTGATTGTGTCTGTCCATGTTGGGGACTGGTTTTCTGCATTCTTTGTGAAGAATCTTCTTTGATTCATTCTTTTGATTGAAAAAAGAGGTGTGTGAAGTGGCTGCATTTTAGAAATAATATTCCTGGAAGCCATGCTCTGCAGTACGGCCTCTCTTGACCCTCGATTTCCCCATCTGTGAAATGGAATAATCTTGCTTTGTAGGGTTTTTGGGAGGCTTCACTAATAGAAGAGCTTGGTAGGGGGAGAAAAGCTGGAGCAAATCAAGAAATACCAAACTGAGACCTGATTCTTGTATATCAAGAGAAAAGTAAGATTGGGTAAGTGAGTCCTGGTTAACAGCGAGCAGCCCTGGGTGGGGCCGGGTTATGGGGTCACTGACCTGGCTTAAGTCGTTGGCTGTTGCTCCTGCTCAGGCCTGGCTTCCCCAGGGTTGGCGAGGCCAGTATGTGCCTCCGAGTCTGACCCTGTGTGCACAGTGAGGTGGCCAGGACTTCCCTGAAGCCCTCCCAGGAGGAACCAAAGCCTGGGGCGCTCTGGCCTGGGCTGCGGGGAGGTTTCTCACCTGAGGTGGCCTGTGTGGCGTGTGTCACTCGGGGGTCCCCGTGGCCCTGCCTGTTGGAAACCTCCACCTTCAGCCTCTGGGGCTGGACGACACACAAAATCTGGGAGCCGGTCGGCCACATCCACGCGGACGCTGCAGTCATCGCTCGCGGTCTGTGCCCGAGCTGCCGAATGAAGGCCCACGCCTCCATCTACAGCTTTGCTCTGTGAACGCCTCACGCCTGCCGAAAGCAATCCGGAAGTCCTACCACAACCAAGGTTCTCCAGGAGGTGGGTCAGTGGGCCTGCTTCTGGCCCACATGTGCACATCTGGCTGCTGGGGGCTTGATGGTACATGCCCACCCATGTCAACAACATCTTGTTTTTAAAAATGTCGGAGTGGGGGTCACCTGGGTGGCTCAGTCAGTTAAGCACTCGATTCTTGATTTCTGGCCAGGTCATGATCTTGTGGTTGTGAGATTGAGCCCTTTGTTGGGCTCCATGCTGAGTGTGGACCCTGCTTAGGATTCCTTCTCCTCCTCTCTCTACCCCTCCCCTGCTCAGGTGTGTGTGCGTGCTCTCTCTCGCTCTCGCTCTCCTCTCAAAATAAATAAATACTTAAAAAAAATCAGAATAGGAGTGTTGGCCACAGCCGTAATGGTGGCACCTTTGTCCACACCTTTGGGCCGGTGTCCCAGCCACACACTCAAGACTCTCGAGCCTTGGTTTCCTGCCCTACCAGTTGGGGAGAAGATCTGTTCTCCTGCATGGCTGTTGGTGCAGAGCCATTGAAGGACTAGTTGGGCAGCATGCGGAGGAGGAACCACACCGGGGGTGCCTGAGTGGGGAGTGGGAGGGGGTGCTGAAGGGAGGGCCAGGGGCTTCCTGGTTGGGAGCCTCCCCCCCCCCCCCCCCCCGCCGCTGGAACCTTCCCGCCTCTCCGACACGGGCCCGTGTTCTGTTGTGTGGACGAGCCCGGCTGGGCCCGCAGAGTCCTCACTCTCCTGCCGCCTCTGTGCTCTGTGCGATCCCAGCATTTCTCTGTTGAATGTGTTCACTGTTTCACCACGACGTAAACGGTGCCGGAGCAGAGGGTTCCTCCTCCTGTTCTCCTGTGTCCAGGCCTCCAAAAGGGCGGGACGCATGGCAAGTGTTGGAGAAGTGGTGGTCGAGCACGTGTTTTGCCAATTTTGGGCAAGTTACTTGCCAGACAGGAGGAGTGTTTGTTTGGAGGAGGCCAGATGGAACTCTGTTCCCCTGACTTCCACGGGAGGCCGCCCTCGTAGTGTAAGTGAGCACGGGGAGCTGGGAGGCTGACCTCCCGGAGCTTAGGCAGTATCGCCGCACGCGTCTGGACCCCGAGCCCCCCGGGCCGGGGCCTCGACATCCTGGCTGCACGTGGTTGGTGGTCATCTGCTGCTGCTCCCCTCTCTGAGGTTGTTTTTTTTTTTTTTTTTTGGTCTCTTGGCTCTGTGGTTTTGTTTCTCCAGGGAGCTGGGACTGATAAAGACCACAAAACAAATTTCAATCAATTTAAAAGGATTCTCATTTTGCAAAGTATACTCTGACAGTAATGAAGTTAGAATCTGATAACTAAGTCTTTGAGTATTTTTCAAATGTTTGGAAACGAAACGACATACTCCTGATTAACCCATGGGCTGGAGAAGAGTTAAAAAATAAAAATAGTGAGTATTTGGCCATGAGTGAGCATGAAAACACAGCAGGCTGTTGGTAGGCTGTTGCCAGAACGGTGCTTTTAGGAGGAGGGCCTCAAGTCAGACCCCAGCTTCCGCTTGAAGAAAGTAGGAGAAATGGAAAGTAAACGTTGTGCAGACAAGGAAATGAATATCAGAACACAAAACGGGAATGAACACCCTAATCTAGATGAGGAGACCGAAAGCCTATTCTTGGAGAAAAATGGAATTTACCCATCTGCAGCCAGCTTGACGGGAGAGGAAGGCACGACTGAATGCACCCGGAGCAGAAGACGTGGCCTCCTACAGACTCTACAGAGGGAAGGGAGGCAGGTGTTCTGAGCAGCTCTGTGCCCCCAAGTCTGAAAAGCGAGATGGACCGGACAGATGCCTGGAAAGACACAAAACACCAGAGCGTACAGACCGGGCTGTTGGGAGTATCTAAGTCCGCTAAGAAGGTAGAATTTTTTGTTAAAACCTTGGCCATAGAACAAATCCAGGCCCAGGGGGCTTCACTCCTGCACCTCCTCAAACACGAAGGGAGTGATTAATCAGAGTCGTACATCAACTCTTCTTTCCAGGGCCTTGAAGGTGGGGATAATCCCGACCCGTTCTGTGAGGTCAGCACGACCTTGGTGACAGAAGCAGACGAAGATGACGAAAACGGCAACAAAGACTCCTGGACATGGCTGCAGACATCGTCCCTGACACCTGCTGGGTAGGGTTTGTCTGCATAACGTGAAAGCCAACAAATGTAATTCTTCATTTCAGCAAACCAAAAAAGGGAAACTATAAAAACGTCTTAATAGAGAAGAAACATCTGACGAGGTGCAATACCCGTTTTTGACAAAACTGTCGGCGAGCTAGAAATAGAAGGGAACTTCCTCAGCCTGCTAAGTGCACCCACCGAACGCCTCCACCTCCCACGGGGCTTACAGGTGAACGCTGGCCACGCGTTCCCCGAAGGGCGGCCGCGCGCTTGGCCGGGCTCAGCTCCCACTGCTCGTCGCCGGCGCTGGCTGTCCACGTGCCTTGCGTCCTGGGCATTTTCCCCATGCTGGCTGAGGGCTGTGCTCTTCCATTGCCTGTCTGGTCCGCCTGCACACAGGCAGAGCTGGGCATTCCCCCTCCCCGTTCCCACCTGTTGCCTGCTCCCACCTCTATAGTCATTCTGTGCTGATGTCTCCGAATTCCTCGAACTAAGATCCTCGTGGCCGCGGGGTGGTCCCTGCCACGTGGCCCAGTGCTCGGGCTTCAGCAACCTTCTCTTCATCCAGGTAGTCCAGAGTACTAGGTTGAACATTGCCTGTCCACGGGAATTCTGTTTTCTCTGAGGAGATGGTCCTCGGTGTGGCAAAGCAGGACTATGAAGTTAATTTCTTCCCAATCAGTTCGAATCCCAGCACATTTAGATGATAGCTTACATCACATATTAAGTATTCTGGAATCTTTTAGCTTTTATAATAAAGAACTGTAAACGGTGTAAAGGGCTGTGGGACGTTCATAAAGTTCTCATGTGCTCTTACATTTGAGTAATTGTGTTTATAAATGGACAGATTGGAACGATCTGCTTAAGAAACTTAGTCTTTTTTTTTTTTTTTTTTTAACTCGAATACATTTGCTATGTTATGTAGAGAACATGCTTTCTAAAGCAGTGTTCCAGATAGAAAAAGGCTCCATGAGCCTTTTGGGGCCTAGAGGTGGCAGAATTAAGGTTCCCTTTATCTGGGAGGAGAAAGTATGTTAGGCCATTGGTTCACGGTCCTCAAGGATGCTCAAGGTTGCTCAAGGATGGCATTGGTCGTGCTGGCTGGAGTGTCTTGGCATGTGCCGCCTGGGAGATGGAGCACTTGAAGCAGTATGTACAGAGTAGTTCTCTCAGGCTCCTACCTTCACAGTGTGCAAGTGGAAATCACCCAACAGTTGGGGAAGATTAAGCAACGTGCCCAAGGGCAAGCGGTTCCACAGGAGAAGTTAAAAAATTCGAAGCCGCATATGCCTGAATCTAAAGCTTGTGCTATTTCTACGATACTGTGCTGCCTCTCTATAATTTCTAAGTCTGAACTGATTATGGGGCACAAAACATTCTCTATTGATTGAAGCCATATTTATAGCGCAGTGAGTATAAGCTTTCTGCCTATCTGACCCTGCGTTTCAATCTGTAAAATGCGGTTAATAAGACTTCCTCCTGGGCTGTTGTAAGGAGTAAAGTGTCTGCTATTAGCCCCGCTAGATAAGAAAAGCTTACAAAATGGCCAATCCAATTCACTTCCAAATTATTCGTAATCTGTCCCAGTAATAGTCAGAGAGATGGCGTTTCTTTCTACAAAGTTAAGCATAAAAGCTTCAAGGAATCCTTTAATCTGCTCAACACTTCTCAAACTTAATAAGAACTTCAGCAGGAAGAAATGCGAGAGTCTGCTGCATGTGGAATTCTGAAGCCACATCTAGGAGAGGTCGGAAGGATGCCCCTCGAGGCTCAGTGTAACACTTGTGGACTTGGGCCTGCCGTGGTTGTGTTCGCCTGAATCCCGTGACCTTTCGTCCACCCTTTTGATAGGACAGCCGCATCATGCCCGGCTCCGAGTGGCGGAGGGCGTGTGTCCGTGCACGCGAGCTGGAGTCCCAGAGCCCGCCTTCTGGTGGAAGGGACAAGCCGTAAACAGACGTGTCAGGTTGTGAAAAGTGCTGTCCAGAAAAGTAAGGGGTGAGCTGGGATGAGGCTCGCTTGCCGGTTTGGGTAGAACTGTCAGCGGAGGCCTTTCTGCAGAGATGCCGTGGACGTCTGTCAGGGAGATCCAAATAGTGCGTGCCGGTGACGGTCGGTTGTGCTGAAGTCAGGATGTTATTTGGAATATCAACCACAACTGCCAAAGTGTTTATTATAAGCCGTCCCCCCCCCCCCACCCCGCCCCCCATCGTTAGTCAAAGCCAAGGATGATCCCTTCTTAATCTCGGCATCCTCAGCACCTGGTACGGGGCCCAACACATGATAGGCTCTCAGTAAATGTTGACTGAAAGAACAAAGGAAACGAAAAGGCTTCTAAAGTTTCTGTGTTCCCTCATTTCTTTTTGCTATTGATCATATGTTGCATCGGTTTGTAAACATGAGCATGTGTCTAAATCCTGCAGGGGCTGGTTCAAACCAGTGCTGGCCCCCAGCTGCAGAGTTTGCAGTTCGGTAGTTCTGGGAGGGGGGCTGGGAGTGTGCCTTCCGCACGAGGTCACAGGTGGTGCTGCTGCTTTGGGCACCGTGCTTTGAGGACCGCTGTCTGAAGGTATGGAATGTTGAATTTCTTCTTCTTCTTCTTCTTCTTCTTCTTGGTTTTTTCTTTTACAGTCCCTGGGACTGACTGTGTGTGTCCCTAACAACAGTTGTGACCTTCCTCAAGTATGTCCTAGATTAGCACGTGATGAGCTCTAAGTAGCCTGGTCTGAGGGACCCCAGTCACTGATCTGTAGTACCTGGATTCCTGGGGAGGCATTTTGATAAAGATTATAAAGTCTGAGCAGAAGCATACAATTAAAATGAAATTCAGGTATTAAAATGCTTTATTTTAGGGAACTCCCCCATCTAGGAGGCCCAGAAACCTGCCTGATCCCAGCGTGGGCATTTCCATGGGTTGGGATTAATTGCGGTCCAGTTGGGGATTCTCCGAGCCAGTGGAAGGGCAGGCCTCTGTCCCAGGTCACCAGAGAGCAGGAAATAGTGGGGCATGAGCACCTGTTACTTATAAGGTGGTTGGGAGGGAGGTCACTGACTTTTCAGGGGCTCAACTCTAACTGGTGAGTTTCAAAGGTGCTTGGAGGGAAAGCCAGGCGGGAACTTGGGGCTTGGAATCCTAAGCTCAGGTCCTTGTCTGAGTGTCCACACTGGGTGTGAGCAGGTTGTCTTGCTGGAAGTGCCTACACAGTACCCTGGAGGAGTTGCATTTTTCATCACACAGCCTTCTCAGTGTCAAAACCCATGAAACACTGAGGAATAAATCTGACACCAGACGTGCAGTCTGTGCACTGAAAAGGTGAGGAAGATGAGGGGGATGGGAAGTAGGGAGCATGGAAAAAGGGGCCTGATTTCAGGGGCTTCTCCTAGTCCCAGCAGTGCTACTTTGTGATGGGGATTGGTGTGGAGAGGGCGAGGCAAAGTCCTAAGACTGGCCTCGAGGGTTGGCCCGAGGAGCAGAATGTAAGGGGAACGTCGGCAGGGTCACGTTCTGATGAGGACCTTCCAGAGCTGCCCGTTGGCATGGCCCCTCGTCAGAATCCGTCAGGGCTCCTGGGCGGACTCCTTCTCTGCCTCCATATTCTGTCAATCTCTTTGCGTATCCTCTTGGATTTTTAAGATGGGTCATGTAGTACGTTCATGGCTTAAAGTCTCATTTCCAAACAGCCATGAAGTGGCAATCTTGGAATTTAAGTTCTTAATCTTACGATTGCCTCTGGATCACAGCACTTAAACAAGAATCCGTATTAATGAGATTTACATAACACTCTTATTCTAGATGCTTTTAGTGACCTTGGGGGTTCCTTTTCTTGCAGGGCTAAACAAATGAACACACAGTGTGGTCTTCAGGATGACTCCATGTTTTGTGTGATACAAATGACGTCCTTTGATAACTTCTGGTTATCAAGTTATCACGTTTTTGATAGTCTTTGTCTCTTCTGAGAACCAGTGATACCTTGTTAGGCCCCGGTGACACTAAGAATTTTCTAGGCCATGTAATTTTGGCATTGGTCATAATGACAGACTTCATGACTGCTGCTTAATAATGTGATCGCTTCTGCATCTCATGTGGCTGTTGGTACACGTTTTACCTTTGCTTCAGAGATGGTTTTTGAATTTCTTTAACAAGCCCTTTCCATTAGGTTTGTTTACTGTCCTCTAAAGTTCCAGCATCTCGCTTAAATTCTCAGCATGGTGATGAAGACTTCCCCTGGGACTGTCTGTCGATCTCCTGTTGATGAGATCCGATCTCCCCCACCCTCCTCCTCCTTGCACTTTTCACCAGATGGGACTCTCCAGGCACCATAACTTGCCCTAGGTGCCTCCTGCCCCTTCTACGTCGATGGAGGTCTTCTCGTGTTTCCTTATGTTCGGAGTCTTTGAAGTTTGATACCCTGGCCTCGCACGTGATGGTCCGGTCGCTGCCAGAACCCGTCAGCCAGCAAGTCCTGTAGATGCTCCCTCCCCGGCGTCTCTCAGGCCAGCGTGTTCTTCCATGGTCGCTCACACCCCACTGCCTTAGTGGAGCCTTCTTGACTCCAGCTACATTCCTTTGGTCTTTTCCAAACGGTCTGGTCGCTCTGCTATCGAATCCACCTGTCACTCAGCCTTCCCCCAAGTACCGATTTTTCTTCAGCCTCTTTGTGCTAGAGAGCTTACTTTCTCCCATGATACCCCAGGTGGTCATTATCAACAGTGCGGCCCCACACAGGTGGAAGCATTTAGCACTGCTGCCATCCTGACCTCCGTGAGCCGTCCTGGGAGGTTGTTGGAGCACAGGCACGTTTCACACAGAAGGAGCTTTTTAATCATTGCAGAAATGGTGGCGGCAAAAACGAATTGCATAGTGCAGTTGAGACGAGCAGAAGTGCAAGGAGTGGGTTTGCACTTTCCCACGGCCCGAGACCCCCCTCTCTCCCCCGCCCCCCACCGTGGGAAACCAGAGTGCGCACCACTCGGGATTGTTTGAATGTTCACGTGTGGATGCCTGTTGATGTGTTGCACGAACATCCCATACACGGATGCTCGGGCATGTTTTTATGAACAGGGATACTGGTGCGTGTTTTTTTCCCTAGACCAAAATGAGATCACCATAAATATTTTATCACTTCCTTCAGTTAGTGCTATCCCATTCTATATTTTAGGAAATGTTTTCAGTTGCCTCAAATATGCAGAAGATAGAAACATTTGCCTCGTTTGATCCCCGAGTTCTGTTTCACCTGATGGGTCCAAACCGGTGCAGAGTCGGGGACTGCTCATTGCATCTGGGTCAGCCAGATGGTTTCTCTTAATCTTGCACTTTGTTTGTTTGTTTTTTTGTAACTCTTGTGAAGAGACCAGGCCATTTGTCCTACCATCTACATTTGTCTGCTTGCTGCCCCATAGTACTACTCAATTTGTTCCTTTATCCTTTGATTTCCTTTAAACTGCAAATAGTATGTAAAGGCTTGATGGGTATGGATGGAACATTTTTGGCTAGAATGCTTCACAGGTGAAGTTGGTACTTGAAGTTGGGTGACATTAGAGATGTAGAAATTAGATTATATCTAGCTTTCCACCTAAATTAATGAGGTGAAGGTTGACCCCTGGAGAGGGTGATGGGGGGGGGGTCTGAGCCAACCTTGTTCTTCCTCTAGCCCCTAGAGAATATTCTGCATGTTGGTACTTGAGTAGTAATACAAATGCATCAGTCATGCATCTGAGGGTTTTAAAATCAGGAGATTATCCTTCGTGATTTAATGTCATTAAGGTTTTATGAAACAGGTTTCTAGATTTTGTCTCTAATGTGATCAGTGGCCTTCTCTCACTTACTAGCTCAACTACCAGGGTCATTCAATGACTCAGAAATACAATGTCTACCAGTTAACAAAATGCTTCCTCTTTCCTTTTAATTTGTAATTTCACATTAAGGAACTGTTTACAAATGTCTTCAAATGTTGAGAAATTAGATTTTTTTTATGCCTTTCTCCTCCCTTGAAGACCATTAAAGACTCGTGGGTTTTCATTGACTTGGTGTTTTTTTTTCCCTAAACGTAATTTATTGTCCAGTTGGCTTGTATACAACACCCAGTGCTTATCCCAACAAGTGCCCTTCTCCATGCCCATCACCCATTACACCTCTCCCCCACCCCCCATCCACCCTCAGTTTGTTCTCTGTATTTAAGAGTCTCTTATGGTTTGCCTCCCTCCCTCTCTGTGACTGTTTTTTCCCCTTCCCCTCCCCCATGGTCTTCTGTTCAGTTTCTCAAGTTCACACGAATGAAAACGTACAATATCTGTCTCTCTCTGACTTATTTCATTCAGCATCATACCTCCCAGTCCCATCCACGTTGCTGCAAATGGCGGGATTTCATTCTTTCTCATGGCCAAGTAGTTTTCCACGTGACAGTCATCATTCTGATTGCTCTGTGGTCCCCGCTTTAGGTAATGTTAGTTTTCTTGTGTGCTGTGGACATGACTCTTTTATCCTGGAAAGATTCATTGCTTTTTGTGACAAGAGTGGTCCCAGAGCAGGGGTGCCGAGCCTATTTTATTCCTCGGGGAAATGGGGCCTGTGGGGATTGAGTGCTTGTGTTCCCAGGTGGTGGCAAAGTGGACACTCTCCCATCCTTGACTCTCTATCCAGTGCTCTCTGCCAGACTCCTCTCTTTAGCATTGATGGGACAAATTTGTTGTCACTGTTCCCACTCAGAATTCATGCTCATTTGGACCAGTTACCTACTACCATTTACTAGTGCACACGTGAAAATGTAACTGAAATTTGAGTTTGTTATGGAAACGGTGCAGAACATAAGAGGGGTCGCCTGTCAGTGTTGTGGGAGCGGTCACAAACCAGCTCGCCGACATTTCCAGACTCTAGAGGAGCGGTGGAGGGAGGTGCCTTCTTTGAAGCTTGTTCAGGTTGCCTTTCCCCCCGGGGGAACTATTAGCTGTGAAGGTTGTGGTAATTTGTCACACGGGAGCCTGCTCGATGCTTTACGCAAAATGTGCTCTTGACTATTGGCCAACAGTGTCCAATGGGTATCTCCATTTCCAAAGGGGAAACTGAGGCTTAGAGCAGGCACTTCATAACAGCTAATACGGCTATAAATGGCATTGCTGGGGTCCAAACACAGTCTTTCCCATAGTTCTGGAAGTTTCCATGTTCTTTCCTCTGGGCCCTCTCCAGTCAACCACAGCCCTGCTGGTGTCGTATTACGTTAGTGGGGTATAGGCTGTCCCTCCCAGTGGCTCACAGTGCTGCTGTAGACACTGTTGTGTCTGTACCTGTGTTGCCGTGTCTTCAGGGTAACGCATGCCTTCCCCGGGCCGGGTCATCGTCTCCTCCCCACGCCTCCGCCCGTCCCTGCTGCCATCCTTTTCTCCCTTCTTCCCCTTTGATAAGATCTTGAGTGGGAGTCAGACGTGATGTGTGTAAACGTCTCCAGCATCACAATGACTCCATTAAAGTATGACTGTACTTTCACATTAAATATCAGAGCCTGTCATCTGACAGAAGGTATACATGACAATGAGATCTGATGTGTGAAATGAGAACTGTCCCGAGCAGTCAGAGCTATTCTGTAGCGGTACACATGGAAGGCGTTGAACAAGTTGAGTGAAATGTACTCTGATGATGTTTTCTGGAAGAATAAAACAAAATCAGTCAAATGTCAAGTGAGAGTTCAGAAGACAGAGCTGTGACAGTCTTGGAAGAGTCCAGGAACATTTTGGTTTTGCAGCAAGCCGGGTTGTGGGTTATAGCAAGCCGGATCATTGATCCACAGTGTTTAGCCAGGAAGTTGCAGGCGGGAAGCCCTTCCCTCAAGAAACTGAATCTATACAACACAGGTCTATAATATTAAAAAAAGATTCACAAAATATATGCTGAAACTACATAAATATGAAGGATTTCTGTCGTAGACTTTAGATTTCGGTCTCCAGCGTCCATACATCAGTGTAGAGGGAGCAGACCAGCACTTAGCGGGCTGGGAAATGTAGCTCGAGGGTTTATGTTGGGCCCCGACTGCACTTTAAGGATATTTAGTGCTTGGATAACCTGGTGTGTGCCTTCTAGGCCGTAGCTCAGCAACCTGGTGCTTCCCTCCTGCCAGCTTCACACATTCATCCTGGCCTTGGCAGCTAGGAGATTGTGGCATCCTGACAGTGGGCCCCAGAGGGGCCACTGGGTGCAAGATTGGAGATTTTCATCTGTTTTTTAAAAAGCGTTTTTTAATTTTAGAATCTAGGGTTGAAAGTTGCAGAAAAGCTGCAAGAGAAGGAGCGCGTTCCTGTGTTTGTACGTCTTAGCATTTTCTGCCGCTGAAAACATCTTGTGTTGCCACAGCACATTTGCCGCGGCATCGGCGCACTGCTGGAGACAAACTCTGCTCATTGGTCTGGTTTCGCTAGTTTATCCCCCACTGGCCTTTCTGTCCCAGGGTCCCATAGGTGCGTGATGTGTAGTCCTCTGGCGTCTGCTGGTTGGTGACGGTTTCTCAGTCTCTCTTGTTCATGGCCTTGGTGGTTTTGAGGAGTAGTGATCAGACCCTCTGTCGACTGTTCCTGGATTTGGGTTCCTCTGCTATTTTTCCCGTGATGGGAAAGAGTGATGTGCCCTTCTCATCACATGTACCATGGATGGTGTTGGCCTCAGGCATGTGGCCTGAGTGGTGTCGGCCTGAATTGAGTTTCCGTACTCGATTCTCTGGGAGCAGGTCGCTACGTATGCAGCCCACGCTCCAGGGGATGGGGACGGGAGAGTGGGCGTCGGGCTCCGCTTCAGTTGGCAGGTAGCTGTGGGAATTACTTGGGATTCTGTTAGGAATCGCCCTGGCATGACATTACTCCCCGCCCCCTCAGAGGACAGAGCCGGGAACTACGTGTGTGCGCACTAACCCACGTGTCTACACACAATTATGAAGGGATTTATCCATGTGCTTAAGGCAACACCTCCTTAGCTTAAGCATGAGTTCACACTGGTGTCTGACTTGACCCGGGCCCAGTGGGATTGCTCTGGCCTTCTCACTCCTTTACCTGTGACGTCTCTCCAGCAGAGAGACCCCTGCCCCGCCACCCTTTTCCTGCTCGTTCCACCCTGTCTATGGGCGAAGCACTTTCCAAGCTGTGGTTAATGGGCCCCCACGAGGAGCATGACCAACTAGGGCATAGAGGTGCCGTGCAGTTCCTCTGGTCTGTAGCCCCGCGGTTTCCAGTCTGACACCATCTTCCGAGGTTATGGTCTCATTTTTTTTGAATATTTATATATATGTTTCGACGTGCACATGTGTGTTTTCAAAGCATATTGGTGCTGCAGTCTGAAAAGTTGTTTAACTCAGGCATGTAATAAAACGAAGATTGACAGACGTAGACGGTGGTTCAGATGACGCAAACATCATCGCCTTTGATGTTGGGGTGAATTATACGTATTTGTGTGGCTTTGCCTTAATGTATTGCTTGGAGCAGATACTTATTGGAGGCAGCAGGATGCACTGGAAATGGTGTTTGGGGGCTTAGAGCCTGGCTTCATGTTCCAGCTTGGCCACCTCCTGTGTGACATCAGGCAAGTTACCTAACCAAAGTTACAGGAAGAAAAAACGACTCCAGTGTTAATAGGCATCTCCCAGGATTGTTGTGTGGATCGGAAAGTGTATCTGGAATACACTGCATTCTTGCTACTTGAAGTCTGGTCTGCCAACCGACAGCATCAGTGTCCCCTGGGATCCAGTTGGAAATAAAGCCCATCTGGCCCCCAACCCCCCAGGTCTCCTGAGTTTGGAATCTGCATTTTCACAGTATCTCCAGGGGCCTTGAATGCACATTGAAGTTTGGGGAACCTTCTCTCTGCTGAGCTCTGAGAAGCTGTGATCTACACAAGCCCCCAGCTCCCCTGCTCCTTCCTTCTTGGCGCTTCTGGCCTCGCCTTCAGGAGGCCCGTGCTCACCCCCTTGCCCTGTGCTTTCAGTTGAAGCATGTAGCCTGCTGTGCCTTCTGTCCTCGCTGTCACATCCTCCCTTTCTAGCGGCGTCTGGCACGTTGAATGTGCTCAGTAAACATTTGCCGAGTATGAGAATGTTCTTGGTTCTGTGCCGAGTTCTGAGAACACCACAGGGAAGAAATGGTCCCTGCCATTCAGGAGCTGACCCCTGGTGGACCGCGGGGCCAGGGTCAGATGCTCGATGCTGTGAATGCCCTGAGGAGGGTGGTGAGCTGCCTCCCCTGGAGGGTGTTGGCTTCTGGGGGGTTTTTGAAGACCAGCCAGCCAACAGACTCGACCTTCACACTTGACTGCATGGGCCTGCCGAGGAAAATTGCTGTTTTCTTGTGTCTTGAGCATTGATGTGGGATGCACTAGCCGGTCCAGGCCCGTTCATCCCGGGTGTTTGGTAAGCTACAGGGAAGGGACTCTTACTGAGTCCCCAGGCCGCCGACTCTGCTTTGTCTTGAGCCTGTGCTGCGTCTCCCCATGACAAATTCTGAGTTTCTTCTATGCCCTTTTATGTTCTGTGCTCTTGAGGAGATCCAGCTATCTAAAAAAAGCAACATGAAACTTGTAAAATGAAATCCTCCTAACGGTCGGGCTGTGGCCCGAAGGTCCTGATCTGTTCGGTGAGGAGAGCAGAAATGAAAACCCACATCTCTGATGGGGAGAGTCCTCGATCCCAGGGTGGCCGGGTCCCGCTGGCAAGTCCACATGCGAAGGAGGAGGAGGACCCACCCCGGGCTCCAGCCAGGTTGTGTTCTCTGATTCCTTCGTGCTTGGGATAGTCCGTCCCTGTGCTGTCCTGGGTTTCTCACCCACAGAGTGGGAGGGCCCTGCCTGCTCTGCTTCCTTCACAGGCCTTTGGAGAGTGCGTGCTCCGGTAGCCCCAGGGTTAGAATGCTACACCACCCCTCAGAGCAGAATTCGTGGCTCTGGGTAAGCATTGAAGGCAGGACTAGACTCGATGTTTTCTTTTCGCAAAATGATGAAACCAACTAGCTTCCGTGTATCAGCAGCCCTCTTGGGTCTGTGCTAATGGCTCGCATAGGTTATCGGTAGTTCTCAGAACGGCCCTGAGAGGGAAGTGTGGCCGTCTTCACTTAGGGCGGCTTGGAAGTGGCTTGGCTGCCTGCCTGACCTCCAGGCACATGCTCTGCCTGTCCTGGTGTAGCCTCACACCTTTCGGTTGGAGGTTCCAGGGGAAGTAAAAATCCTCAAACTTTTTTTTCTCTGAAAGTGCAAAGATTCTTTCTGGTCTTGTGGAGCTTTGTGGAAAAGTGTCATTTTTTTTTTTTTTTTTTCTGGCTCAAATCTGAACTTCTCAAACTTGGCAGGAATCTGAAAAATAGTTCTGTCCTAGATGTTTTAAGCTCAACTTTGCAGATACATATTTAACTGGCTCAGGTAGACCTGGCAATGTCTACAACCTGAGGCGGTGCCCCATCCTGAAGGTAGGTCACTCCTTTTAGGTTAAATTTGTGTTAATGATTTTTAAGCTGAGATCTGCAAGACTCCGTACCTTCACTCTAAGTGTGTGATTTAAATTTATTCCTCTGGGGGAATAACCAAGGTCTCCATTAGAAAGTCACTTTGGAACACATTTTCACATTTTAGATTGTTGAGCCAGGGATTTGAAATGTTTTTTTGCTTGGAAACTTTGCTCTAAGCAACTCAAGAGAGGAGGCATATGTGGCAGAGAAAGGTTGGAGACTTGTCTTTCCCCAGCAGGACACTCGTTTTACCTCTGCTGGATTTAAACACCCATTCTGTGAAGTTTGGGGGAAAATACCTAATATTGGCCACTAGTTTTTAGTAGTGAAAATGGTTAATAATGGCTACCTATGTGACAGGCGCTCCATTTAGCACACTGCATGTTATTTCTACTTCAAGGGAACCTCCTTGGAGTAGATCTTTTAGGTTCTGAAGCTGAGCTTCCTGTAAGTTGCTCTGACTTCCCGGAACTCCTTTCTGGGGCTTGGCAGTCAACCCTGCCTGCTTGGTCTTCATTGCCTGGATCTGGGTTTGCACATGACAGTCCATTCAAGGGGCGGTGTGAAGGCTGGCATTGCACATAAACACAGTTGGTTTAGCTTCCCCAAGATGCCCGTGTTTTTCGGAAGGAGAAGGGATACTGTGTTTCTCAAATGCCTGCTGTGTGCCAGGCAGTATCCGTAATCTCATCAGTCCTTGTGGCGGTCCTGAGTGTTACACACACGTGGCTCCCTGCAGGGAGCTCAGGCCCGGGAAGGGAGCGATGTCTTCTGTCAGGCAGGTGGGAGTGCAAGAGAGGAGGTTCAGACTCTGGGTTCCTCGATCTCAGCCTGTGGCCTTTTCACACCTGCCTCTTCCTGGGCAGCATAGTGTCACTGGAGGGAATGTGGGACCAGGAGAGAAGTTTTGCTCTAATGGTAGCCCAGGGTTTACGTTGAGGGGTCTGCCAGTGTCTGTCACCGTGGACGAGTTACTGAGCTTGTGTGAGCCTCAGTTTCTCCATTTGTAGAATGGGAATAAATAGCATCTCAGTTGATAGGAGAGCAGAGAAAATGCCCAGGAGAGCATCTGGCACACAGGCCCTCCACAAGCTGCTGTCCTTGGTCTCCTAGTGGTCAGAGCCATCGATGACTAGCGCCTCAGCTGGGGCAGCTGCTGAGAACTTGAGAGGCTGGCTTGCCCACCCCCCCCCCCCCCCCCACTTCTCTGTCCGCTGATTCGGGCTCTACGTGGGGACTTGGTACCGGAGAAGCCCACTGTTGGGAAGCTGTTAGCTGGGTGGCACTGGAGTGGCCTGCCCGGCTGCGGTGGTCTGAAGGTGGTCTCTTCCCTTCTGTTCATCTGTGGTCTTACGCATTTGACCTTCCTCCTTTGGTGAAGTCTGGGCAACAGAAGGATTTTCTGTTTGTTTAGGTAAATCTTCTCAAGAAAATAGCAGATTTCTGGAGTGAGAAAGGGGCTTAGAACTGACAGGGGCCACTAGTCCTTTCTTGTGTGGAACTTTTTGTTGCTTTCTCTCCCTGACGTGCCTCGATGGCCCCGCCTCTGTAGATGTGGGTGGCCGGGCCAGCCCCTGCGGCGGTCAGTACCTGCCTGGGACTCCCGTTGGGCCATCGCCCCAGTGCTGTGCTATTCTCGAGAGATGTTCCGGGACGTACTCTCCTCCGGTTTCTCCCCAGAGCTGCTCGTAGCGCGAGCCAAGGTGACTCACTCTGAGTTCTCTGGCCTCTCACTTCAAGTCTTCCTGGAAGCGTCTGTGCTTCAGAACGGACGGTCAGTGCGGCTGTCCCATGGCCGACGAGGGAGGTGGGGAGGCCGTGCGTCTGCCCTGCAGAGCCTGGCCACTCTTCCAGCCCGGCACACGGCGGGTGTCAGGAGGGGGGAGTTTGTGTGCCGCGAGGGAAAGGAGCAGCCCGCGGGAGCCGAGGGCCAGAGGCCTGCAAATGCAGAGCAAAAGATTTTGGAGTTCGTGCTTTTATTTGTGCTTATTTTTTCTTGTAACGTTATTTTTCAAAAGTAACGAATGCTCCTTGTGAGAAGAATCTGGGAAGTTAAGATTCAAAGGAGGATAACAAAATAGTCCCTATAATCTTGCTACCCAGAACTGAATGCTTTGATTGTTTTGGTTTATTTCCTCCCAGTTTTTCTCTGCATATTTTTGCAGAGATGAGATCATACCTTATGGGTGGCTTAGTCTTCTTCCCATTTCACTAGAGTTCAACCGTAACCCCCTCCCTGCTGTATGAATGGCCCTTTGCAAGCATAGGGAAAGCCACTGCCCAGGGGCACCTGCGTGGCTCAGTTGGTTAAGCTCAGGTCATGATCTTGCGGTTCGTGAGATCGAGCCCTCTGTCTCCCTCTCTCTCTGCCTCCTCCCTACTCACGTGTTCTTTCTCTCTCTCTCAAAAATAAATAAACATTAAAAAATACGTAAAGTCACTGCCCTAAAGAGGTATATCAGGATTCTACTTGTTTGGTGCTCGGATTGCTAAGTTTTCACAATGGCAACACTTTGATCAGGGGGGTTGACCTTACATGAAAGGACTTTGTAAGCCAGCAGTTGGGTATCCAGTCTCATCTGTCACTCTTGTGGCTGCGTGGAAGCAACTCTAGCAGGAGCAGGTATTGGGGCAGCGGGCAGACTTGATGGAGTCCAGCTTCCTTGTAGCAAACGCACCAGGTGTGCGTCAGGCCATTCAGGAGGCTGTTGGGAAGGCCAGGCACAGATGATTCCAGTTTGCAGAAGGCTGTTTTAGTGAGGGTGGTGAGAAAGGAGATTGATGTTAGAAGTGTTTGGTTTAAAAGCAGTGTTGTATCCTGGGGTGGAGCGGGGAGGGGTTCCAGAAGCACTTGGAGTGTTACTGGGGACAGGGCAGGGACAAAGGGCCTTTGGGACATGAGCGACAGGGCTGCCTGTTGGACACCCAGGTGGATGGGTTCTCTTGAGGAATTTTCAGCTGGAATTCTAGAGGGAGGTTGAGGCTGCTGATCTCACTTGGGGGTCATCGCTGTGGATAGTGGCTGAATCGCGTGTGATTCCTGGGAATGAATAGAAGGGAAGAGGAGCAAAGGTGGCTCCCTGGGGAGTGTCCCCATTTAAGGGGTGGTCAGGAAGACGGAGACTCGAGGGATAAACAACACTTTGACAAGAGGCAAAGGGCATTTCTGGCGGGGAGACCACGTGTGCAGGGCAAGGGGGCGGGGTAAAGGGGAGTGCCACGTTCCGGAGCAGCTGCCCGTCACTGGTCCCAGTGCTGCCGTCGGGGCCTGATGGAGCTGGGGCTGGGCTGGGATTCTTGTAGGAGGCATAGATAGAAGATGTCGTGGAGTGTGGAGCGCTGTTTCTAAGAGCAGCGCTGAGAGGTAAGCTGTTCTAGAGCTCAGAGGAGGGAGAGGTTACCCCTGTCCCAGGGCAGCACTTGCAGGGTCAGGCAAGATGCATTCCTTCGTGGGTTTCTGCTCCTGGTTTTACAGATTGGTTACATCGTGTGTGTGCGCTGACTTGATTCTCTGCATGTTTTGTATCCTTGCTGATACTAGTGACTTTTGAAAATTTGAAGGCAATGACGCTATCACTCAATTATGCTGGGAGAATTCCCAGTGCCTCCCACCCCTCACCTAACCTGCTGAAGAATATTCCAGCTTTTGCTCCTCTGTTCTGTTTCTCCTCCCCCTATGGTCTCTGAAGAGGCCCCTGTTTCTCTTGGCTGCTCCTGGGTCCTCATGGGGGCAAATCGGAGTAACCAGAAGAACAAGAACAGCTTGGGGAGGGGTGGGAGAGGGAGGGGACAGGTCAAGAGCTGGCACCGGGGTCTTGCTGGGACTCGAGGCGGGGGGGGGGGGGGGGCGGAGGAAAATGTGGGCAGAGGGATTTAGGTGAGGCAGGGGCTGAGATTCTTCTCGGTGACGCGCAGCGGTTGACTGATCTGAGCCGAGTCAGAGCCACGAGGGAGACCCTACTGATCTGTTTAAGCTGCAGCTTCTGAGAATAACGTGCAGAGAAGTACCGATGAGTATCTTTGGCAAATATGAGAATTACTTACACTAGAACAACCAAGGTTTTTCTTTGGTGTGTTCTTTTTCCACTGAGTCTCAACAGTCTTGTTCACTTATTTTCAAATCCTATGGATTTGGTTGATTTCAGAAAACAACGGGAAAACTTGAAATGCTGGTTTAATGGTTAGTGTTGCACGTAATTGTTACGACCCGATAATTGTGTGGCTTTGAGCAAATGTCTCACACCCCATCGCCTGAGAATTCCCTGTAGATGGGACGCAGAAAGGCTTAAAATGAAGTATACAGTCAAGAGAAAGATGATGGCTTATGTTTTTTGCAGTAATGTTAAATGGAAGTTCTGTAGCGGTTTGATGAGTTCTTGAAGAGATCGATGCATCCTACAATAGGAACAATAGTTGATACAAATTGTAGGGCAGCTATTATCTTGTGGTTATAGACATTCCTTAATAGGGTTTATGTTTGTTGTGTGAGTCGTTGAAATTTAATTTGAGACCATGTTCTACTTTACTGTTCACAGGCGTTGTATCCTGGGTAGGATTTGACCTTCACAGCAGCCTGGTGCTGTGATGGGTGGAGAGCCGGGGGCGCGGGGGCCCCTCGCCTTTTCCAGGCTCTGCATCTTGCTTTCCTTTGTTCTGATGCCAGGTGCCTGGGTCAGGCCTCTTGGACCCCATGGTGGCATCCCAGCTAGACCCCTTGCCCGTAGTTTCTCTTTGCCGTAAAGCTATTTGAGCAGCCTCTAAAAATACAAGTTTGTTGGTGGCACTCCCCACTGGAAACCGTTCCCAGTCTGCCCATCAGTGGCCAGGTCCTCGGGTTCTTGAGTGTGGCGCCCGTGGCACTCCAGGACGGTGGCACTCCACCACCCGGCCCCTGTTTCCCCCTGGTGGAGGCTGCGCCTGGCCCTCCCTGCCCACTGCCCTGCTGCCTCTACTCACTACCTGCTTCCGGCTGGGCATGGGCTGCCGGGGACCCTGTTCCAAGCCTCCCTTGCTCCTGGGTGTGGGCACAGGCTGGGTTCTGGACAAGGAAACGTCTGGAATGCAGGGGGTGCAGGGGGAGCTGTGTCCCCTCCCCCTGGCTGGAACAGCACCAGGCTGTGATCCCTCTTACGCTGTGATGGTTGGGCCACACCCTGGGGACAGCAGAGTGGTGAGGCAGGAAGCTGTCCTTAACTTCGAGGAGCTGCCGAGTTAGTCCTGTCCTGCTCGGCTGGGCTGCTGAGGGAGACGGAGAGGCGGTTCTTTTGTCCTAAGGTCACTGGCATTGTGGTGGCATAGCCCCCAAGCCTGTAGTCTCACCAGGCCACGTGCCCAGTGCCTGTGTCTTGTGGTTCATGCTCCATACTTGGCGGCTGCTGTGGCTTGGGGGCCTCACCCCGTGGTGCTTCTCCTCTGTGCCCCTGTGACACGTTCCTGCAGGGTTCTGTACCCACATGTGCAGGCACACATGGCTCGGAGCCCCGGAGGGCAGGAGGCCAGCTCACCCCTGCTTGTGTCATTAGCAAGCCACGGGCTCCAGTGCACCTGCTGGGTGACCATGGCTTCTGGGGGACGGGGGCCACCTGCTAGGCTTTGGTCTCTGTGGAAAGGCACTTCTGTAGCTGAGCTGATAGCTAAATTTGAGAATCTAATGTGATTACAGTTGTTACCTTGCTGTGAACTACCAAATATCGTAGGGAAAGAAGGCTTTCCTGTTGAAAATGGTGTAGTGACTTTAGGAATAAACGTTTTCATTTTTATTCTATGGTAATCTAACGTTTGGTGTTAGAAGTCAGGACAGACCTTGCTCTGGGGAGAAGGAAGGGCAAGGTGCCTGAGGGTGGTCTGTGTTCTTTCTCGAACTGAGCCCTGGGTTTTATAGATGCTTGCTTGGTGATAATTCAGGCTTATCTTGAAGTTTGGTGTACTTTTCTGTATGGTTTTTTCCCCCCAGTTTTATGGAAATAATTGACACATCAGTTTGAAGTGTACAATTAATGACTCGGCGTGTGTATGTGTTGTGAAATGGTCGTAATAGGCTAAGCTAGCACCCCTCACCTCACATAGTAAAATGTTTTTCTTGTGATGAGAACTTTTAAGATCCACTCTCTCAGCAGCTTTCAACTAGGCAATAGAGTGTTGTTCTCTCTGGCCACGATGCTGGACTCGACTGTCTCCGGAACTCACTCCTCACACCCTCCCCACCCCTGACAACTACTGGCCCTTATTCTGTTTTTAGGAGGTCAGGTTTTTAACATGCCACACAGAAGTGACATCTTGTAGTATTTCTTTCTCTGACTTACTTAACATAGCATAGTTTCCTCTAGGCCCATCCGTGTTGCTGCAGTGGCAGGATTTCCTTTTTCATGGCAAAATAACATTCCATCGTATCCCCGTGCCATCTTTCCGTCATCCGTTCATTTGTTGATGAACACTAAGGTTGTTTCCTTATCTTCACTGTTGGACATAATGCAGTGAAATTGGGGGTACAGAGAGCTCTTGGACACGCTGTAATTATTATCTCTGGGTATGTATGCAGAAGTGGAATTGTTGGATTGTAGGGTAGTTGTATCTTCAATTTTTTGAGGAACCTTTATGCTGTCTTCCCCTGTGGCTGCCCCAGTTTACATTCCCACCAACAGTGCACCACGGTTTCCTTTTCTCCACATCCTCGCCAACCCTTACCTCTTTTTTTGATGACCCCCATCGTAACAAGTGTGAGGTGATGTCTCCTTGTGGTGTTGATTGGCAGTTTCCTGATAGTGATGCTGAGCACCTTGTCATGTGCCTGTTGACCATTTGGATGTTTTTGGGAAAATGTCTCATTCGGTTCCTTTGCCTGCTTTTTAACTTGATTTTTTTCTGCACTCATGAGTTGTGGGAGTTCTTGATTGTTTGGATAGTAACTCTATATTAGATGATTTGTAAATATATCCTCCCACCTGCGGGTTGCCCTTTTGTTTTGGGTTCCTCTGCTGTGGGGAAGCTGTTTAGTTTGCTCTTGTCCCATTTATTCTCGAGTTCATTGCCTTTGTTCAAGAAGCTTACCCCCTATGCTTTCTTCTAGAAGTTTTACTGTTTCAGCATTTAAGATCAAGTCTTTAATCCCCTTTGAGTCGATAATTTATGGTTGGTGTAAAATTGACATCGGTTTCATTCTTCAGCATGTGGCTGTCCGTTTTCCCAACAGCATTTATCAAAGAGACTGTCCTTCCCCATTGAGTGGTCTTGGTTCCTTTGTTGTAAATTGGCCATATATGTGTGGGTTTATCTCTGGACTATTTTGTTCCGTTGATGTCATTAAAAACAAAACAAAACAAAACAAAACAAAACAAAACAAAACAAGACACCATTCTGTACCGTGGTAATGAGTATAGCTTTGTAATATAGCGTGAAACCAGGAAGTGTGATGTTTCCAGCTTGGTGGTTCTTTTCCAGGGTTGCTTTGGCTATGTGGGATCTTCTGTGGTTCCATGCAAGTTTTAGGGTGGTCTTGTATATGGCTTTTACTTCCTAATAAACAGTATTTAAGAGTAGCTAATTTTAGTTACTCTAAATATAAAAAAATATAAAATACAAAAACTAAGAAAAACATTTAGTGACTCTAAATATAAAAAGTAAGCACTGCCTCTACCAGTTAGTGAACAACCAGTGTCTCCTTTTGGGGAATTTTCTTCCAGTCTTTCTCTGCTTATGTATATTGCCTTTTAAAGAATAGTATAGCACTTTTAAAGTGGAAAAAGAGCCACAAACCATGCCTTGTCTAAATCAAACTGTGACATGCCTGCAGAGAAGGGATTGGCTTAGGTGGCACTTGAAGGCTCATCGAATATGCCTGTCCACGTGGGGGCTGTTTCCCTGTCCTGCTGCTTTCTTCCTGGCTGTAGCCATGCCACCACCCTGCCACCCCCAGCCCATCACTGCTGGGTGACTGTGTTGTGGCCAGTTCCGCAGACATGGCTGGGAACCGGAGGGTCAGACCTTATTGTTGGGCAGAGAAGGCTAATGCTCAGATAGCTTCAACCTCACTTGCTTATTGTCAGGAGCTTATGGCTGGTCACCAACCAGCCAGTGTTGTTGGGATCCTCCCAGTTCGGACTTGAACAGGCAGAGCTGCTGCGTATGATGCTAAGCGATCGCCGTGGAGTTCTGTGGCTGGTAGTTGTCAGTGTTGTTCGTCCCTCTCCCAGCTGGTTCCTTTGCCTATGTCACTGGAGTCAGTAGGCCCCCTTGTTGAGGACACTGTCAGCTCCCGGGGCTGTAGAGACAAGAAAGACGAGTTTTGTACGCTTTGTCTGTATGCGTGTCTGCCACCAACCTTCCCTGCTCCCCAGGTTTGCTATGAGCACCCCTAGATAGGGATCATTTCTTTCCCTTTTATTCTCTCCTGGTGCCCAGTGCAGTGCCTGGCACCTTGTAGGCTCAGCAAGGGCTCTTGGGACTAAAGAATGAGGGAAGGCATGATTGTGTCCCTGAAAGAGATGATAGCTTTGTGGTAGAGTAAGCTGGAACTGGGGAAAACTATGGCCAGTTCAATAACCTCTTCTTTCCTCTGTCACAGTTTCCTATGAGGAATGAGTGAGGTGTTAGGTATGGAAGCTTCTGGCTGATGCTGGAAGGTAATGCTAAGGCAATCGCAGTGACAAAGACAAAGCTGTCTTAAGGGGGAGCAGTTGCTGGTCCCGTTCACAGGCAAGCCTCCGCTGGGAGCTGAAGGGTGCACACCGTGGTGTGAAGGGTGCAGAGAGGCTCATCGGGCAGAGCAGAGGGTGACTGTGGGACAACTGACCCATGAGCCTGGGAGTCAGGTGTGTGTAGGACGGAGTGTTGGGCCAAGAATAGAGAGCAGAGCCAGGTTGAGAAGGTCTTGATGGTCAGTATGTGTTTAGAACTCGAGATGTCTTGAAGTGAACATGGGATTTAATGGTCACGTGGGACATGGGCTTGTTGTGCCGGCTCTTGGTGTTCATTGTTGGAGAATAAGATGGAAGGGCTCTGAGCAGAAAGTTGGAAACCGGAAATAGCACTTTTCAGTGGATCAGTGTGCACTGAAGGCCTTGAAAATGAGTATGAGGGTAGAAGTGTGCAGTTGAACTAGCAGATCCCAGTGTGTCAGTGGAGCTGTTTTCTGCTCATTGAGTAACAGTTTGGGGAAGTAGCCATTCTCAGAGGTCTGTGAAATTGAGTTGAAAGCAGTGGGCAGTTATTTTTGGAAGCCAATCTTCCTAAGCCATATTTCTTTTTATTTAGCTGAAATATGTAGACAATAGATTAATAGACCAAGTTCTTAGGGAAAGACAGTTTTCTGAGGCACTCTCCTGCTTCAACCTAGAGACTATAAATGAATGAATTTTCTGATAGATGTATGCACTGGCAACCTAGAGAGTATGATTCCAGGTACCCAAACCAAAGAGGAATCAAAGTCTGTGTGATTAATGGAAAGTAAAGCCAAAGTGCCTTCCTGTGGTAACATTTACAAGCCAGCGCTGGGCTTGTGCCATTGCCGTGGAGAAGGCAATCGCAGCTGCAGGCCTCTGGTGCCTAGCTGGGAGGGCTTTGCAGACACAGGACCAGGAAAGCCTCCCCTCCAGAACCGGGGGCTGCTTAGAAGAGTGACTGGGACAAAGAGGACTATGGGCACACATACAGTTAGCCAGAGGACATCCTTTCCTTGCATGAGTCAGCAGGGAGCAACCAAGTCAGGTACAGAACCGCCCTGTGGTCACTCCCCTGGCCACAGACCCAAAAGGTGGCATACGAAATGGCTTTCTCGGTGGATGGCTGTACAGTCAGAGGCCACAAACCATGCGGAGGGTGGGGTTACTGTGGAGGGATGACCACAGGTGCAACACGAGAAGAAACTGAACCTCTAGAAATAGGATAAACGGAAGAGACTTCTAGGTAGTCCTGTTGGCAGTGGTCAGGGCAGTACCAGAAGAGGTGACGTGATGAGACAGAACCAGGTGAACTGGAAAAGGAGCCAAGTGGGAACTGTGACAACTCTAAATTAAAAAAAAAAAAAAAAAGATAGTAGATGTATGGTATACACATATAAACATGTGTATTATATATGTATTATGCATATATACGTATGTGTATTTGTATATGTGAAGTAAAAAATTACACACGGTGAAGAGGACGCTAAATGCACTTGAGGACTGAGGGGAGAATGAGAGAATTGAAGGGCCCTAAGGAGTGTCCCAGCGCATCCACAGTTAGGACGAGGGGAAAATGTCAAAGAGCAGTTGGGAGGGTAGAGTAAGGGGATCCAATATATGTCCAGGAGGAATTTCAGGAATAGAGAACAGGGGAAAATCCCAGAGGGTAAGATACTCAGAGATCATGAGTGACAGCTTAATAAAATACATGGGCCTGGGGTGCCTGGGTGGCTCAGTAGTTAGGTGTCTGACTCTTGATTTCAGCTTAGGTCATGAGCTCATGGTTCATGGGATCGAACCCCTGTGTCGGACTCAGCCCTGATGGTGCAGAGCCTGTTTGGGATTCTCTCTCTGTCTCTCCCTCTTCCCTGCTCATGTTCTCTCCTCTCTCATGCTCGTTCTCAAAATATATATACGTATTTTCAAAGAAAATACATGGGCTCTTAAATTGAACAAGTACATCAGGTTTTGAGTTTTCACACGGAGTGGGAATGATAAATCCTTAGATGCAATAAGCTTAAACCCCAGTAAGGATAAACAAAGAAAATCATACAGTCAAATAGCTAAAAGCTGATCATATTGAGAAAAACTTTTAAAGCAGCCAGAGAAAAAGCATACATTATATGGGAGCAAAGGTCAGGATTGTGGACATTTTGTGATCTAAAAGTTGCTGCCAGGAGACAATGGAACTTTATCTTTTACTTGGCAACAGGAAATAATTGCTAAGCCAGGATTTTACATCCAGCAAACATATCCTAAAAAAAAAGAAAAAAAAATGAGGGTGGCATACAGACTTAGAGACCAGCACGTGTTGAGAGAATTAATCTCTATTGGGCTTGCTCTGTGAGAGTCCTTAAAGGACATGCATGAGGCAGGAGGAAGCAATATCTCAGATCTTGAAATTTGTTGAAAATGGTAGAAATATGGATACATACAAATTATTATGCCTTGGAATTTAAAAAATTTCTCAAAACCACATTTTGAATTTTTTTTTTTAACGTTTATTTATGTTTGAGACAGAGAGAGACAGAGCATGAACGGGGGAGGGTCAGAGAGAGAGAGGGAGACACAGAATCCGAAGCAGGCTCCTGGCTCCGAGCTGTCAGCACAGAGCCCGACGCGGGGCTCAAACCCACGAACCATGAGATCATGACCTGAGCTGAAGTCGGACGCTTAACCGACTGAGCCACCCAGACACCCCAAAACCACATTTTAAGGAAAAACACCCAGTTTGTAAAAACACACGTAAGGTAAAAATACGACAAAAATAGAGTGGGAGGAAGAAAGGGAAATACACAGGACAATATTCTTAGGCTGTATGTATAATTATGTAATATTTGAAGATTGTGACAAGTTCAGCATGCACGTTGTAACCATAGTAAAGCCACAAAACTAAGCTATACAGGAGATACAGCTAATTCAATAAGGAAGGTAAAATCAGAATCCTAAAAGCAGGAAAAGAAAAAGGAACAAAGAAATGGGACAAGTTAGCAAGGTGGTAGAACTACACCAAACCACATCTGTGATGACGTTAAATGTGTTAATGGTCTAAGCATTTCAATGTAATGGTGGAGACTATCCTATTTGACAAAAAACATCAAGACCTAAATAAATGCTGTTTATGGAAATGCGTTTTAAATATAAAAGCAGAATAAACCTAAAGGGATTGGAAAGACCTACTGTGCAGACGCTTAGAAGAGAGCAGGAGCAGCTCTATCAGCATAAAACCAAGTAGACCAAAAATAGTACTTGGTATAAAGAGGGACATTTCCTAACGATGAAAGGATAAATTGAAGAAACTGCAACATTCTGAAATGTGTATGCATCTAATAATAGAGCTTCTAAATATATGAAGCAAAGAACTGAGAACATTGAAGTGAGATATGGACAAATCCATAATTATAGTTGGAAATTCCTCCACTCCTTTCTTGGTAACTGATAGATGAAATAGAATGTTGCTAAAGATAAAGAAGACTTCAATAACACAACCAACTGGATCTATTTGATATTTGTAGAACACCCAAGAACAAAATCACAAACATTCTTGTCAAGTACATGTTGAACCTTTAGCAAGATACACCATATGTAGGGCCGTAAATCCAGTCTCAATAGATTTAAAAATATTTAAATCATGTACTGACTACAACAGAATTAAATTAGTAATAAACAACAATGCCTTAACTGGCCCAAATATTTGGAAATTAACACATTTCTAAAAAAAAAAAAAAATCCACAGATTAAAAGAAGAAATCACAAGGGCTATTAGAAAACTTTGTGAATTGAGTAAAGCTAAAAACATGGATTTCCTAATTTCTGGATGCAGCTAAAGCATTGCCTTGAGGGAAATTTGTAACTGTAATTGCTCCCATAGAAAAATAGTTTGAACTGTAATTTTCCCATAGAAAAATAGTTTGATTAATGAACTATACTTTAACTAAAGAAGAAAAGAATGAATTAAAGCCAAAGTAACCAGAAAGGAGAAAGTAAAGACTAGAAATTGGTGAAATCAGAGACAAATAATAGAGAAAAATCAACAAAACCAAGAGATTGTTCTTTGAAAAGATCAATAAAATGCGTAAACCTCTTGCCTAAACTGATCAAGAAAGAAAAAAAGACCTAAAAATCACTATCAGAATAAATGATACCAATCTTTCCTACAGATAAGAAAAGGATAATAACGGATTTTAATAGATATCTTCAGGTGAGTAAATTTGATAATTTAGGTGAAATGGAAGCATTTCTGGAAAGACATATTACCAAAATGGATTCAGAATGAAATAGAAAGCCTGAATACTCCTATTTAATAAAGTCAACTTCTTATTTTAAAACATTGCCCCAATGAAAATGTTGGCCAAAGAGCTTCACTGGTGAATTTTACCACATTGTAATGAAGAAACACCAATTTTATAAAAACTTCTCTCAGAAAATAGAGGAGAGTACATCTCCCAGTTTATTTTGAGGACAGCATTATCTTGATAGCAAAATCAGAGATGTTATAAGAAAACTAGAGACCAATACCCTTCATGAACACAAATGCAAAACCCTTAAAAAATTATTAGCAAGTAGACTCTAGTGATATACTTATTGCTGGATTCTTTTTCTTCCTTTTAATATGTAAAATGGGTAATTCATCATAATCCAGTGGGAATTATTCTAAGAATGCAAGGTTGGTTAACCATTCAAAATTCAATTCATGTAATTGACCATATTAACAGAATGAAGAGTAAAAACCACAATCATAATCATTATATAATATGTAATATATATATAAAGCCCTTATATATGAATATTACATATATACATATATATGAAGCCCATACGTATGTATACACATATACATATGTACATATGTAAAGCCTTGGACAAAACACATTGCACACTAGTGATAGGGAAGTTTGCAGTAAATTAGAGAAGGAAACTTTCTCAGTTGGCTGATGAGCATTTACAGGAAAGTCTGTACTTAATGTGGTACTTAGTGGTAGATGTTTTCGTCCTAGGGTTGGTGAGAAGCAAGGGTGCTCACTCTTAATACTTGTATTTAACATTGTACCAAAAAGTCTAGCTAGTGCCCATCAGGCATGAACAAGAATTAACAGCCCACAGATTAGAAAAGGAAAAGTGAAACTTTATTCCCAGAAGATATTATCATGTACACAGAAGATTCTAAGGAATTTACAGTACATTAGAGTAATTAAGTTAATATAGCAGGGTATCAGGGTACAAGGTCAATATACAAAAATCAATACTATTTGTGTGTATTAATGGACATTTAGGAAATTAAGTTAAAAATACCATACCAGTTACAAAAAAATCTTATAACTAGGATTGTGTTTAAGAAAAGATATGTGAGAACTCTGAGTCAAACGTTACAAAATATTTATTTTCCTTGAGAAAATAAAGACCCCAAATAAATAGGAGACTGAAAGTTCCACATGTTCACTGATAGTAATACCTAATATTAAGATGGCAGTTGTTGCCAGATTGATTCTTAGATTCAGTATAGTTTGAATTAAATTCCAGCAGGCTTATTGTCTAAAGAGATCATTGCTTGACTCGAAAATTTACACGGAAGTGCACAGGATCTGACCTATCCCAGAAAACAAAGCTGTGGGAATCGGAACAGTGTGGTCCTGGCGTAAGGATAAACACATAATGGGAACAAAATGGGGAATCTAGCAGGAGACTGATCCATGTGCAATCAGTTGATTTTGGCTGAATGTGCCAAGGTAATTCAAAGAGGGGAAAGGATTAACATGTTCAACAAATGACCCTGGAACAGTTATCAGTATGTGAAAAGTCAACTTCTGCCCTCACCTCACGCAGAAAAATTAAATTAAAACGGACCATAGACCGAGATATAAAGTGGTAAAGTGTTTGCAAGAAAACATGTGGTCCTGGGACAGGTAAAGATTTTTTAGGACACAGAAATTAGGAAGCATGAAGGATAAAATGAGAAATTGAACTTGACCAAAATTAAAACCTACTTGTCAAAAGCCACTTTTAAGGAAATGAGAGCACCAGCCTCAGCCTTGGAGTAAGTGTTTACAAAACCTGTCTGTTGAAGGACTTGTATCTAGAGTGTACATACACAACTCTTACAACTCAGGAAGATAACCTGTGTTGATAATAGGCAAGGGACTTGACCATCTAATTCACCGGGGAAGATGCGTGGGTGACCAATCTGCATGGGAGAAACTCCATCACGTGTCAGTAGGGAGGTGCAAACTGGAGCCCCAAGGAGATCCCATCATGCACTGATGAGAATAACGAAAATTTTAAAAGTGAGGATTCCAAGTGTTGCTGGGGAGCTGGAAGTCCCCTCCGTTGCTGATGAGAATGTAAAATAGTACAGTGGTTCAGAGAACTGCTGAGCCCTTTCTTGGGAAGGAAGTTTCCCTAGGGCCCAGCAGTTCTGCCTTCGCTATTTACCCTAGAAAAGGAAAAACCCTGGTCCACAGAGAGACTCGACTGGGTTCATAGCTTTATTCATAGGAGCCGAAACTGGAAATCCACAAGTGCCAACGAGCAGGTAAATGAATGAACCCACATAATGGGCTTTTGCTTGGCAGTGAGAACAGGAGCCATTATGCCCAACAACGTGGATAAATCTCAAAAACGTGCTCTGTGGGAGAAGCCAGACCCAAAGAGTATATACCACATGGTTCTATTTACAAGGAATTCTGGAATGTATAAAACCAAACTGTAAGGGCTGGAAGCAGGTCATTGGTTGATGGGGGCTGTGGGTGGGGCAGACACTAGCACTGACTGGGAAGAGGCAAGAAGGAACTTAAAGGGATCGAAGAAATACATGATCCTTATGTTACTTGTGCTGGGGGTTACGGCAGTAAATCCACTTGATAAAGGCAGTGGTTCCGTACGCTTAATATGCTGGCATTTTATTGCATGTTGCTTATTTTCCATAAAACTGACCAAAAATTTCCTGTGTTCAGAGAAATCTTTGACCATCTTTCCTCACCTCTTAACGTACTGATGTGTTCATTACATCCTGTGTTTTTCTCTGTCATTATACTCCTCACACATGGAGTTGTAATTCGTTCCTTGCTTCCTCCATCAGACTTCAGGCTTCTTAAGAGCGAGGAATGTCTTTGTGTATATCCCTTGAGCATAGCCCAGCGTTTGGCAGGGATATTCATTCTTAATTTAAATGTGTATTGATTATAACACTTTCGGTTTAATAATTGTGTCCTATGTGCCATCTTCTGACCTTAGTAAATGTTGGTTGCACAAGTAAGGAGCCCTCACTACATTTCAGAAATGGCGGTGGCTCTCGGTTGCTTGCACCTGTTACAAAGTGTATCTGCAAAATGGCCGAAATGTTGGCTTGAGATGATTCAGCTGTTTCATGCCAGTGTCAGGATTAAAACCCGGGGAAATGATTCAGATTCTCTTTTTTCACATACAAATCTTCAGCTACTGTGTGCGTGTGTTTACAACTTGGGTCACTTCTCTGTTTTTTCGATTGGTCTTACCAGCAAGCAGAACTTTCTTTGGAGATGTGAGCCTTAAATTTTCTAATCGCTTTGACCTCTGTTTCTCTTGTTTGTGAACCACCCTACCTACCAGAACCTGGCCGGGAGTTCAAGTTGAGCAGCACTGCTGTTGGCTTAGGTGCTTAATAAATGCACACAATACGTGACCTGAGCCTAAAAAGCTCGCGTGACAACGTTGCCAGTTCCTGCTTGTTTCCTTTCTCTCAAGGAAAAGAAAAATGTCTTTTACCACCGTCAGTAGGATAGACATCCATGATTCAGATACCAGTTATTTTGGAAACGATGGTATGAATTTTTGGGGGGATCCTTTTGTCGGCTGATCCCCTGTTAGCCGTGTGTGCTGTTATTCCATAGAAACGTGGTTGAGGGGACATTTATTGGAAATCACATGGTATTGGACGGATTCTGAGATGGGGTGATGGAAACCAGGGAACAGCAGAACCCCTACTACCACATTTTTCTTTTCTTTGAAACTCTAAAGAGGTTTTTAAATGTCCCTGACTTTAGATCACAGTCTCAAAACTAATGCTACCGTTAGAAAACAGTTTGACAGTTCCTCAAAAATCCCCCAAACTAAGCGGTCTTATGACCCAGCGAGTCCATCCCCAGACGGATACCCCTGAGAGTTGGAAGCATGAATGTGCACACAGACTTGCACAGCGGTGTTGGTAGCAGCTTCGTTCATGACCCCAGAACGGTGGAAACCGTCCAGATGTCCGTCAGCGGACGCGGATAAACTGCCGTGTATCCATGCAATGGAATATTTTTCAGCCATAAGAGAAACAAAGTACTGATGCCTGCTGCGGTAAGAACAACCTGGAAGATGCCGTGCTGAGTGAAAGAAGCCAGGTTGGAAAGGTCACACGTTGCATGATTTCATTTACAGGAAATACTCAGAGTAGTCAAGTCTGGAGACACAGAAAGCAGATGGGTGATAGCCAGGAGTTTGGGGGAAAGGCAGGGGGAGTGCACAGTGACTGGAAATGGGTACAGGATTTTTTTTCCCCCTCTTGGGATGATGAAATATTCTGAAGTTAGATAGTGGTGATGGTTGCACAATTCTGTGAAGGTGCCAAAAGCCGCTGAGTTGTACACTCTTTAAAAGAGTGAATTGTGTGGTATGTGAATGACACCTCAATCCCCCCCCCAAAAAAGGTAAACTTTTTGTCCCTTTTCCAATTCTCCTCTTGCCCTTTGCTGTACCCCTACCCCACGCACGTGTTCTGATTAATAATTATAATAATGTGCTGTCGTCATTCACTGGGCTTCTGCCATGTGTCCTTTGCTGTGCCAGGCCAGATGCTCGCTGTTACTCCCTCTCAGAGATGCTGGTGTCATCGGAGGCCCAGACACCAGTCCCTTGCCATTTCACATACAGCACGCGACCGAGCCAGAAGTTGAAGGGTGACCTGACCTCTAGAGCATTCCTTTCCTCATTGTTTTCCATCTCATGCAAACCGGTTTTCCTGGTAAATATTCCCCAGGAGTGGATAGGGAAGTTCAAGCCCCGGTCTATAGGCACGTCCTAGACGAGAGCTAGCAAGTGACCGCAGGGCAAGCAGGCCGCCTGCTGGAGGTGTGTGGAAGACCAGAAGGCCTGGACCCTGAAGATGAGTCAGTCACCGACTTCTAGAAGACATTGGGAGGGCTGGGCAGAAGATGTCTCTGGCCCAGGGACTCTGGTCTGTGATTTCCCCAGTGCTCTTGTCTCTTCCTCACTCCTTTCTCGCACTATGTAAAGGACTAGAAGTCTCCTCGGTTCATAGGCTGTGCGTAGGTCAGTATAAACCCAGTACAGCCGCAGACTCCATGGAACAGTAGCTTTATCTTATTAAGGGTGGGACGTGACTTGAGCAGCTTTGTCCCTAGAGCCACTGCCTTAGGGCCCTATGAATTTTGGCTCTGACCATTGTGAACCTTTTAACTGGCCGTTTGGCTCCAGTTCCCCGCCCCCCCCCCCCCCCCCCCACCAGTCCATTCTCTGCTTGCCTGCCAATGCGTAGTTGCTCAGACAGTTTCAGCAGACTGTTGGACCCAGCCACTTAGTAGCTGTTGACCTTGGTCACATTAATGTTAATCTCCCAAACCTCTGTCTAGCTCTCGGTAAACTTCAGAATGATAGTACTTTCCTTTCTATATTTTTAGCGGGATTAGATTTAGTACTAGCAATAGCTGACATTGTTGCATGTTTACTGTGTTGGAGACTTCGTAAACTCATGGAACGCATTTAGCACAGTGCTGAGCTTTTAGCCCAATGCCCGGGAAATGTCAATCACTCTTATTGTTACCATACCTCTTACAAAACTCAAATTTAATTAGGGCATTCCTTTCTTAAATCCCTTCCCATTGTCTACCAGAGATCGTTCAGACTGGCACAAAAGGTCATGTTCAGTCTGACACGGCTCTGGCCTTCCCCTTCAGCTCCTGTAGAGCTCCCTTCTCGTTCAAGGAACACTGCTCACCGGCTCAGAACGCCCGGCCACGTCTGCTCGGTTTCAGGTGTGCCTCTGCCTTGAGGTCCAGCCAAGGTCACTTCCTCACCTTGCCCTTCCGTTCCTGAGCAAGACAGCCACGGTTCTTCTCTGATGTCTGCTGTCGTGCGTCCTCGAGAGGTGCAGTGACTGCCCTGAACTCGCGTTCCTGCTTCACCTTTCTCTCTCTCCGGGTTCCGCCCTTCCCATGTGGCACCTGGAACAACAGTCACTCCTGCTGCTCTTCTGTTCCCTCCGCTAGACCAGGCCCTCCTGGAAGGCAGAGAGAGACCTGGTATTCTGCATCTTCGTTCCTCGGCATCCGAGACTGGCGATGCCTGCGCAGCGTGCGTTGGTTTGGTGTCGCCCTCCCTACACCACGTGCAGCGAGAGGCGGAAGTGTTCCTTCCTGCGCCAGGACTCGGCACAGGCGAT
This sequence comes from Acinonyx jubatus, assembly GCF_027475565.1. Classification (NCBI taxonomy): domain Eukaryota; kingdom Metazoa; phylum Chordata; class Mammalia; order Carnivora; family Felidae; genus Acinonyx; species Acinonyx jubatus. Next base: position 3,606,982 of record NC_069394.1, read on the forward strand.
GCCAGGGCGGCACTGAGTTCTCCTAGCTCTTGCAGCGTCTTGGGGCCCCTCCATCCCCTGCAGCTGTGGTGTTGGGAGCTTGTGAGAGCGGTGTCAGAAGAGACTTCGCGGCGAGGGCCTCGGCTCTTTGGTGTGCTCTGATGGTGGAGGTTACTTTGTACGTCGCTGTTTAGAATTCTTGCACTAACAGGACACAGCTCTAAGCACGGGTGAGTGCAGAGACCCTCAATGACTTGCATGTGTTTTAGATCAATTCCTCGGGAGGAATTAATCTTCAGCAGTTGGTTAGTTCACTTCCTATCTATGTGTAGTAGACCTTCAATCATGCTCGCAATGGGTGAATAAATGAGTAATGTTTGAGCCTGTACTTACTACTTTTGTCTATATTCTCGTAAAGGACTGTTTCCCCTCACGTGTACTACCACCTATTTTTAGCGATACAATTTTGTCTCCATTATTTATGCGTAAGAATGGTAAGATTGAGGATGTTTCGGTGATGTAGCCAGAGACCCAGAAGTGCCCAAACGGTGACCTGCTAATCACCTCTCTCTCGCGGCCTGAGCCCTTGAAGAAACTGTATAAGAAAGGAGGTGAGGCTCAGGGTCCCATCCCCAGCGTCTGTGCGAGGACCAAGCTCTGGTAAACACAGGCTCAGAGCAGAAGGCCGAGTCTGGGGGGCGCTGGTGGGTCCTCCCTTTTCGATAGTGTGCCTTCTGCCCACTCTGGGTCTTGCCACCGTCTCTCTGGCCACAGCTCTGTAGAAATAGCTAGGTCTGCGGGGACGATGCTGGGTCGTTTCACCCTCCAGCTGTGATCCTGGGGGCGGGCAGGAGAACACAGTGGGAGGAGCCAGCACGGTTCCACCTGCCAGCACGTGCCAGCCCACGCCCACCAGTCGGGGTGCAGCCTCTGCTTTGGGGGTGCACGGGGGGCAGCGTGCCTAAGCACTGGCTCCCGCTGGGCCCACTCCGTCAGCACTCACCTTCTGTACAGCCACGTACTTGTCGTTAGTCTGCCCGTGGCAGAAACCCCAGCTCCAAGCGGCTCACTCAGGAGAGGATTGACTGGCTCATTTCATGGGAAAGTATAGGTCTAGATTTATTTTCACATTCAGACTTCCTCTCTGAACTCTCATCTCTGTTTCCTTCAAACTGATTCTGTATTGATGTCTTAGCGTGCCTGTGGCAGAAATGTGGCCACCAGAAAGGACAGGCCTGTGTTCCCCTAGCTTTAGGATGAGGGAAAAGAGCAGTCAGTTCTCCTGATGAAAACCTTGGGCCTCTCTCCCCATTCCTAGCCAGCTGCCTGAGATGGATGCAGGTGGCGTTGGCGACGCCTGAGCCCCAGACGCACCTTGAGTCCGGGCGTGGATGGCTCCCACCCAGAGCATGCGTACTAGGCGCTGGGGTGGGGGCTTCTGCTGAGGACAGTGGGGCCACGGTTATCAGAAATGGGTGTGACCCACGTCCTCTGCTCCCTTTAGAGACCTCTTCACTGTCTACTTGTAACGACTCCTGATGTTGTCAGCTCCGCCCACTGCCCCTTCTCTGGCCCCACTGTGTGTCCCTGGAGCCTACAATGACCGTCCACTGTGGTTTCTTGCCCTAACTGGACTTTTTAAATTGTATTATAATTGACACAATACCTTATTAGTTTCGGGCGTACATCAAAGGGACTGGATGTATTTTTTGCACATTACGAGGTGATCCCCGAGATGGGCCTAGTTAGCATTCCTCATCCCAGTCAGGACAGTGTCAGGACGGTAGCACCGACCGTGTGCCCTGTGCTGTACTGTACACGCCGTGACTTATCTCACGACTGGAAGTGGAGTTCCTGGAGGGCGAGGACTTTCCCCACCACACTGGCACGTGACAGATGCTCAACAGATGGTTTAGAGGGCAGCAGGCAGAGCTCGTGGATTCGCGTCAGACACACTGGCTTCCAGCTGGGGCTGCTCTGCCGATTCCCTGGGCAGCCGGTGCTGTGGGTGCAGTTTGCTTCCATGACACCGCTTCTTTATTCTGAGAACAGGTATAACTGTGTGTCCCTTTTTTTTTTTTTTAAGTTGATTTATTTTGAGAAGGACGGTGTATAGGGCAGGGTGTGTGTGTGTGTGGGGGGCGGGGGGGGAGAGAGAGAGAGAGAGAGAAAGAGAGAGAGAGAAAGAGAGGCAGGGTCCTGAGCAAGCTCGAGCTGTCAGCACAGAGCCCAAGGAGGGTCTTGAACCCACAAACCGTGAGATGAGGACCTGAGCCAAAACCACGAGTTGGACGCTTAACTGACTGACCCCCCCCCCCCCCCAAAGCGCCCCACTCTGTCCTTCTGTAGCATGATGTGAGGATTCTGCAGGATGCCTGGGAGGGCATCTGAGAAAAATTAAAGCTGATGGCTTTGACATGTGTGAAGTAGGGGACAGGCAGATCTCTTAGATGGGTGTCCCTCCCTCCCCCGCCTCGCCGTTGACAGACATCACAGACTGAGTATCCTGTGAGGGCCTCAACTCATGAAGACAGCAACCGGAGAGAATTCATACAAGATCTGCTTCCAATAAACTGCTTGAAAAATGATGTAAAGTAGATCTATTTGGGCCACTTTTGTCTTTGAATCTGTTTGGTTCCTTTGTTGCTTGAGGCCAGCATATTTCCAGAATCTCGCTCTGGGCTGCTGCTTCTGTTCCTCTAGTGAAGAGATTCCCAAGTGCTAGTCTTAGTTTCTTCTGCTAACATGGGCATGCATGTGCACAGGCGGTGTCAGACTGGGCCCTGGGCCCTGGGCCCTGGGGAATCCGTCAATGAGAACTGCTGATGGGAGTGAGGGGGCTCTCGGGTGATCTGCACCGCCGTTGAATCGAGCGCATGTTCCTTTCTGGGGGTACTTCTTGCCCTGTCTGCTCCTCCCTGTAAAGCTGGGACAGGTGGACGCAAGCATGGGAATCCAGAGCAACAGGCCTGTGGCCAGGCCATACAGCTCCAGATGCGTTCATTCTGCATAGCCCTCAACCACCTGTCAACATTGACCAGTTCACGGGGTGTCTGCTTCCCTAGAAGTGACCTGTGAATTCTGTCAGGGTGAGCGTGGGGTTTTGCTCTCTGCCGTGCCCTGAGTCTTTTCATTCAAGTATAATCAACAAAAGTTTTATGGTAGCTTCAGATGCATGATACAGTGACTCAACAATTCCGTTTCTCTGTGCTCATCATAAGTGTACTTTTAATCCCCATCCCTTATTTCAGCCATCCCCCCACCCACCTCCCCTCTGGTAACAACCACTGTGCTCTCAGAATTTCAGTCTGGTGGGGTTTTTTTTTTTTTTTTTTGTCACTTTTTAGGTCTTAAATTCCACATACGAATGAAATCATGGTATTTGTCTTCCTCTGGCTTATTTCACTTAGAATTGTACTTTCTAGATCCATCCATGTTGTTGCAAATGGCAAGATTTTATTCTTTTTTGTGGCTGAGTCATATTCCAGTGTGTATACATACCACTTCTTTACCCATTGATCGATGGGCGTTTGGGCTGCTTCCATATCTTGGCTGCTGTGAAGAAGGCTGCAATGAACAGGTGTTTTGAATTAGTGTTTTTTTTTTTTCCTTTGGGTAAATACCTAGTAGTGGAATTATTGGATCATGTGGTGGTTCTGTTTTTAATTTTTTAGGAGCCTCAGTACTCTACACTGTTTTCCACAGTGGCTGTGCCGGTTGGCATTCCCACCAACAGTGCACGAGTGTCCCTTTTTCTCCGCATCCTTGCCAACGCTCATTTCATGTCTTTTTGATTTTAGCCATTCTGACAGGTGTGAGGTGATAACCCATCGTGGTTGTGACTTGCATTTCCCTGATGATGAGTGATGGTGAGCGTCTGTCCATGTGTTGGCCATTTGCCTGTCTTCTTTGGGAAAGTGTCCACTCATGTCTTTTGATTTTCATCAGATTATTTTGTCTTTTTGGTGTTGAGTTGTAGAAGTTCTTTATTGTATTTAAAAGTTTTTTTTTAATATTTATTTTTTATATTAAATCTAATTTATTGTCAAATTGGTTTCCACACAACACCCAGTGCTCATCCCGACAGGCGCCCTCCTCAATACCCATCACCCAGCCTCCCCTCCCTCCCACCCCCCATCAACCCTCAGTTTGTTCTCAGTATTTAAGAGTCTCTTATGGTTTGCCTCCCTCCCTCTCTGTAACTTTTCTTTTTTCCTCCCTTTCCCTTTCCCATGGTCTTTTACGTTTTTCAAGATCCACCTGTGAGTGAAAACCGATGGTATCTGTCTTTCTCTGCCTATTTCACTTAGCAATAATACCATCCAGTTCTATCCACGTTGCTGCAAATGGCCAGATTTCATTCTTTCTCATTACCAAGTAGTATTCCATTGTATATATAAACCACATCTTCTTTATCCATTTGTCAGTTGACGGACATTTAGGTTCTTTCCACAATTGGGCTATTGTTGGAAGTGCTGCTATAAACATTGGGGTATAAGTGCCCCTATGCATTAGCACTCCTGTATCCCTTGGGTAAATTTCTAGCAGTGCTATTGCTGGGTCATAGGGCAGATCTATTTTTAATTTTTTGAGGAGTATCCACACTGTTTTCCAGAGCGGCTACACCAGTTTGCATTCCACATCAAAAATGGCAAAGATGAAGTCAAACTTTCATTTTTCGCAGAGGACATGATACTCTACATGGAAAACCCAACAGACTCCACCAAAAGTCTGCTAGAACTGATACATGAATTCAGCAAAGTCGCAGGGTACAAAGTTAATGTAGAGAAATCGGTTGCATTGTTATACACCAATAATGCAGCAACAGAAAAAGAAAGAAACTGATCCCATTCACAATTGCACCAAGAATCATCAAATACCTAGGAATAAACCCAACCAAAGATGTAAAAGATCTGTATGCTGAAAACTATAGAAAGCTTATGAAGGAAATGGAAGAAGATGCAAAGAAATGGAAAAACATTGCTTGCTCATGGACTGGAAGAATAAATATGGTTAAAATGTCAATACTACCCAAAGCAATCTACACATTCAATGCAATCCCAATCAAAATTGTACCAGCATTCTTCTCGAAGCTGGAACAAGCAATCCTAAAATTTGTATGGAACCACAAAAGACCCCGAATAGCCAAAGTAATACTGAAGAAGGAAACCAAAATGGGAGGCATCATTATCCCAGACGTTAGCCTCTACTACAAAGCTTTAATCATCAAGACAGTATGGTATTGGCACAAAAACTGACACATAGACCAATGGAATAGAATAGAGACCCCAGAATTGGACCCACAAATGTATGGCCAAGTAATCTTTGAAACAACAGGAAAGAGTATCCAATAGAAAAAAGACAGTCTCTTTAACAAATGGTGCTGGGAAAACTGGACAGCAACATGCAGAAGAATGAAACTAGACCACTTTCTTACACCATTCACAAAAATAAACTCAAAATGGATGAAGGACCTGAATGTGAGACAGGAAACCATGAAAACCCTAGAGAAGAAAGCAGGAAAAAACCTCTTTTGTGGCTCTGTACAAATTTTAAGATTATTGTATTTCTGTGAAATTTGTTGGTATTTTAATAGAGATTATATTAAATCTGTAGGTTTCTCTGGATGGTATAGGCATTTTCACAATATTGGTTTTTTCAGTTCACGAGCATGGGGTATCTTCCCTTTGTTTGTCCCGTTCAATTTCGTTCATCAATGAAGTTTTGGAGTAGGCCTTTCACCTCGTTGGTTAAGTTTCTTCCTAGGGATTTGATTTTTGGTGCAGTTGTAAATGGGATTGTTTTCTTAATTTCTCTTTCTGCTACTTCATTATAAGTGTATTGAAATGCAACAGATTTCTATGTATTAATTTTGTATCCTGTGATCTTACTGAATTTATCCTTTCTAGTTTTTTCAGTGGAGTCTTTAGGGTTTTGTGTATATACTATCATGTCATCTACAAATAGTGAAAATTTCATTTCTTCCTTACCTGTTTGGATGCCTGTTACTTTTGTTTCTTGTCTGATTGCTGTGGCTGGGACCGCCAGTACTGTGATGAATGCAGGTGATCGGGGTGGACATCTTGCCTTGTTCCTGATCTTAGGGGAAAAATTCTCCATTTTTCACCATTGAGGATGACGTTGGTTGTGGGTTTTTCATATGTAGTCTTTATTATATTGAAGTATGTTCCTTCTAAACCTACTTTGTTGAGGGTTTTTATCATGATTGGATGTTATACTTTGTCAAATGCTTTTTCTGCATCTATGGAAATGATCATATGGTTTTTATCCTTTTGTTGATGAGCTGTGTCCCATTGATTTGTGAATATTGAACCGCCTTTGTAATTTGGGAATAAATCCCACTGGATTGTGGCGAATGAGTTTTTAAAATGTACTGTTGGATTCTGTTTGCTAATATTGAGGATTTTTGCTTCTTTGTTCATCAGAGATACATGCCTGTAGTTTTAATTTTTGGTAGTATCTTCATCTGGTTTTGGTTTCAGGGTAATGCTGATGGAAAGCTCATAGAAGGAATTTGGAAGCTTTTCTTTCTCTTCTATTGTTTGGAATAGTTTGAGAAAAATGAGTATTAGCTCTTCTTTAAATGTTTGGTGGAATTCACCTGTGAAGCCATCTGGCCCTGGACTTTTGTTTGTTGGGAGTTTATTATTGACTCAATTTTGTTGCTAGTAATCAACCTGTTGATATTTTCTATTTCTTCCTGATACAGTTTTAAAAAGTTATGTTTCTAGGAATTTATCCATTTCTTTTAGGTTGTCCAATTTGTTGGCATGAAATTTTTCATCATGTTCTCTTATAATCCTGTATATTTCTGTGGCATTGGTTGTCATTTCTCCATTTATGATTTTGAATCCTGTCTTTTTTTTTTTTTTTTTTTTTTGAGGAGTCTTGCTAGAGGTTTATCAATTTTCTTTAACTTTCTAAAGAACCAGCTCCTGGTTTCATTGATCATTTCTATTTGTAGATTTTTGTCTTTATTTCTGTTCAGATATTTATTATGTCCTTCTACTGGCTTGGTGCTTTGTTCTTTTTCTAGCTCCTTTACATGTCAGGTTTGGTTTTTGGAGATTGTTCTTGAGGTCGGCCTGTATTGCTGTAATCTTCCACCCTAGAGCAGCTTTTGCTGCAACCTAAAGGTTTTGGATTGTTGTGGTTTCACTTAAATTTTTTCCAACTGTTTTTTGATTTCCTTTTTGTCCATTCCTCCCTCAATGTCTTGAATAGTGTCTGGGAGGTAGGAGGCTTTTAATAAATACTTGTTGAAAGAATATGTAGACACTGGAGATACTGCTGTGAATTGTTGTTAGGGGTCAACCCCCTCCCCACTCCCCACCCCGCCAAGAGAGACAGGCAGGTGGACCAACAATGAAGTCAGTACAAGGTGGAACATGAGCCCAGAGGAGTCTGGGAAAATTCATTTAAGTTAGGAAAAGTAACCGTTTTTTTTTTTGTTGTTGTTGTTGTTGTTTTAATGGTGGACATTGATTACACTTGTAATCAAAAGTAATTGTTGAATACAAATCAAAACCGAATTTGTTGAATACAAATCAAAATGAGGTATAGCCTCACACCCACTAGGATGGCTATTATCAGAAAAATGGAAAATAACCAGTGTTGGTGAGGAGGTGGAGACATTGGGACCTTCTTACCTTACTAGTGGCGATGTCATTGGTGCAACTGCTGTAGAAATAGCCTAGCAGTTGCTCAGAAAGCTAGAGGTTACCACATAAGCCAGCCATTCGACTCCTGGCTTTATACCTGAGAATTGAGAAGAGGGGTTCAGACAGATGCGTGGACACCCGTGTTTGCCACAGCCCTGTTGACAGTAGCCAAAGAGTGGAAGCCTCTTCAATGAGTGAATGGGTGAAAAATGGTTGGCTTTCTGCAGAGTGGATTCTTTTTGAGCCATAAAAAGGAATAAAATACGGACACATGCTACCACATGGGTGACCCTTGAAAACCTGTTACGAGAACATGGTTCCGTTTACGTGAAATGTCGGGAACAGGTAAATCCATGGAGACAATGCAGAGGGGTCGTTTGAAGGGCGGGACCAGTGGTCGGAGGAACAGCTGCTTAATGGGCATGAGGTTTCCTTTTGGGGTGATGAAAATGTCCTGGATTCGGATGGAGCAGTGGTTGTTCTGCGTTGTGAGTACACTACATGCCACTGAATTACTCACTTTAAACTGGTGAGTTGTGTGTCAAGTCAAATTCACTTCCATGAAAAAAATTACTGAAAAGTTAAGTCACCATGGTCACTTGGAAGGGCCACACTACAAACGCCAAGGACAGTACGGTAATGATCCAGTGGGATCCCTCCTTCACCACCGTGTCGCCGCTGCCTTTGTCCGTCAGCCTGGCTCCCTGACCTGCTGATGGGTGCCGAGAACCGCGGCTTCAGGAGCGGCGACGAGGCCTGTGCTCTCCGTCTACGTCTCTCCACTTTGCACCAGCGGCCTCTGTGCATGCACCTGCTTCACGGGTTTCTGCAGACCCTCCCCTTCTCCCATTCGGGCATCGTGGGCTTCCTGGCCGCAGCAGGTTCACCCAGAACAGAGCGCTCTTCCCTCTGGGCCAGTCACCCAGGGAAGGGAGATGGCCTTGAGCATTGTTACAGCTTCCTTACAGAGGTACGGGGTTAGCTTGTGTGTGGCCTTTTACTCTGGGAAGAGAAAGAAATCCATACTCGGGCTCGTGGAATATTAACGTAAAACGCATCTGGAGCTCCATTTTCCTACCTGACAGTTTTACTCCTGCAATTTCCAGTTTTCTTTGAGGTAGTCCCATTCAGATGCCTTTGTGGTTCTATAAATTCAGCAAGCTGACAATTGAAGCTGCCTTTGCACCAGGCAGGCTTCGGTTTGAGGCCTGTCTGGGGTGCTGACGTGCGACACAGATCATGGCTCAGCACCGTGGTTCCCAACCTTACAGAGTGGCTGCGTGGAGGCCTGTTCCAGGGTGGCTCCGAGGGCTGGGCAGATGATGTGGGCAAAGTGCACGCTGTGTTTTGGTGCGGGGGGGATGGGGGGGGCACAGGTGCAAAGTAGCACACTGTTTTCTCGCCCATCCCATGGAACCCCTTCACCGTGGTTTGTGACGTCTTTAAGAAAGTCTTTGACAAAACCATGTATTCTTCACCTCATTACAAGTGTCACTGTTAAGGTCCCCAGAGACCTAACTGCTTACTTTCTACTTGGACCTGTGTTTTGTTGCTGTTGACATTGGCCCGACATGCTCCCGCTGAACCTGGTATAAGTTTTAAGTCTCAGATCCATCACCCAGGTGACTGCATCATTGTGAAGGTGAAGGCGGCCAGAGTGTGCTTAGGTTTGATTGATTCCCCTGCCTGTATTCTTGTCCTCGTGGTATGACGGAGAGACAGTGGCTTTGGGTCCACATGAGCCAATAGCAGCTATCCCAGCTGGGAGGCTGGGGACAGGATGCTCCCCTCCAGCTCTTCAGGAGGGGATCCCAGCTCGTGGCTGAGTGGGGAGGGGTTTGGGGTAGCATAGCACGCACAGGCCTGGTCCTGGGCCCTGTCCGTGAAAGCCACTGTTCCTTCCCTGGACAGGAGGCTGTAGACACACTTGGGGGAAGGAAGGCTGGCGGGGGCGGGGGGTGCCCAGGTGTAGGCATCTGCAGCCCACGCTGCCACCCTGCCGAGTCAGCCTGCTTTCTTCCTCACTGCACACGGCCTTCGGGGCCCTGGCCCAATGCCCCTCACTGGAGTGGCTTGGCACATATGTCCCTTGGCAGCGAATGGTTCCCTAGAAATAGGGAATATGTCCCAGACCCCACACTGCCCCTGGGAGCGTGGTCTACGAGTAGCTCACAGGCTCAAGGGGGACACAGAGAAGGGAGGACTACTCTTGGCGTGTCAGAATTGTGCACTAGAAGGCTTGGGCAGGAGGGACAGTGTATTTTAACAGAAAATTACGTTATTCGAGGCTCACATCTGGACGCTGCTGTGATGCTGTTCCGTGTAGATGCCCAGCCGAGCCCCACCTGGACCGAGAGCCATCCTACCCAATAGCGTACATAAGCCAGCATTCTGTTTTGGTGGCCTTTCTGTCATGCTGCCTGAGCCTGGTGCTATGTGTCCTCTTCTGATGCTTCATTCATTCCAGTCAGACGCCATGCCACCTGGCCCTGAGGTGGCAGCATGTGGAAAGGGCCCTAAGAGGGGTGACAGTGGGGGGGACAGTTAGGCTCCGTGTTCTAAGGGACGAGTTGGGTTGCTTGGGGCATAAGGGAGCAGTGTGAACAGAGGAAGATGTGGGAGTGGTGGGGGGGGCGGTGGATCCCTGGAGTACCCCCCCCCCCCCAGAGGGGTGAGCGGTGACAGAGGATGTGGAGAAGCAGGTAGAGGTGACAGGGTGGCCGAGAGTGCGGGCCTGGGGCCGACTGCTGTGGTTCAATTAGGGCTGTGCTGCTGACTTGGTGTGAGCTCCGTGGGTTCCGTTCTCTTACCTGTGAAACAGGGATAGCACAGGACCCATTCCACACAGAGATGCCACCATTGGGTCTGCTCATCCTGGCCTGGGTCCTGGTGCCCAGTAGGCACCTGCTTACGCCTTACTGCCAGCAGGGGCCAGCTCACCCGGGACTTGATGTATGCTAAGGTGTTGCATGTCAGGGGTGTGGTGGGGACTCGCTCTTCTGGTAGCTCACAGGAGACCAGGGAGAGGAGACAGGGCTGCCGCTGGTTGTGCTGGGAGATGATGCAGCCTTGAACCACGGTGTCCGGTGTGGATGGGAAGAGGCGCATAACGAGGCGCGTCCCGAGGAGAAAGTGGGCACGCCTCAGGATTGGCAGGGTGTGGCGGGGGGTGGAGAGGGACTTGGCGGGTACGTCCTGAGTTCCAGGGGACCCTGAGTCGTGCCCCCGTGTCCGGAGGGCAGTAGCTGGTTGTCCAGACAAGTCCCTGGCCCAGGGGACGAGTGGGAGTCAGAGTTGGAGGCCTGGCCGTGAGTGGCAGGTGGGGGACGCGCAGGGCATGGTGCCAGCACTCAGGGAGACCGTCAGCGGTGTGTGCAGGCTGTGCAAGTGGACAGAAGCTCGGGGGAGGGACAGAGGAGGACAGGTGGGTTCTGGAAACCCAGGGGTCCTCAGAACAGGTGGAACTGCTGATGGCAGGGAGGGCCGGGAGGAGAAATGGGGAGAATACCCCTGAATTGGGCATCGTGCAAGTTGTTGGCAGCCTCGTAAAGTTTGTCGAGCAAGGTTTCGGCGGGGTAAAAGGCGGAAGCCGGTCGTGATGTGTTTGGAGCCACTGGGGTGCGTGAGAAGCGGGTGGAGTTGCTCGGTCATGAAGTTCCTTATGAAAGTTGGAGCAAGGAGTCACCTGCAGGTGACCGTTGACTGTGTCTTGCTAGAAGCAAGAGTCCAGGAGGATTGAGCCTGCTGGTTTCAGATGAAGTACACCCGGGCTCCAGCGGGCTCTGGGGCTCCTCAGGTGTTGGCTGTGACACTTTCAGCCCTCCGTAAAATGGATAGAGTAGCCACATGAGACGAAATCAGACCGTCACTGAGGCGCTGGATGCGTTACATGGCACATAGTGGGTGCTCATAGTTTGTAGTAATAGCACTTTGCATTTCCTGCTGTCGTTTCCAGACCCAGGAAAGTCTGTTTCACCGGTGTCTTCCCCCGTTCGCTGACCACTCAGTGGGGAGGCCACTTGTGCCCTGTCCCCTCCGCTTGAGGAAGAAACAAAATCAGGTCTTGCCGGCTGCGCCCGGCGCTGCAGCTGCTCGTCTCACCGCACGGGGGCGCCCGCTGTCAGCAGACCCTTCTCCGCGCTGCAGTCCGTGGGCTCCTGCGGGAAGGCTCCTTCTGAAGGAGGGGCGATGGTTAGGATTGATCCCCTTCGCTTTTACAAGCAGTGCTTGCTTTCCCTTGGATTTGCGGAATGAGACACCTGTCCTCTTCCTTCCTTGAGCTGAATGCCTTGGGTGAGATTGAGAGGAAGTGCTGGTCTTCCCGGGGAAGTACCACTTTATGTAGAGTGCGGGCCCAATGCACTGGACTCTGGACTCGACTTGCAGTGGGGCAGGTGGGAGGCAGGACCCCCTCTGGTTTCTGTGCGGCTGGAAGACCGCACTGAGTGGGAAAGGTGGGGTTTGGCACAGTGGTGTAGCAAGCATTGGTAGAGGACCGGCTGCGTGCGAGGCACCGTGGCAGGTGCACCGAGGAGGGGGAGGTCCTCCCAGCAGGCCGGGTAGGGCACGCGTTATGAGCCGATAGAGACATTTTAAATCTAAAGGGACCTCAGTGGGATTTTAGGTCACGAGTAGTGCGGGCAAGAAGGAGAGCAGGGAAGGGAGGCCGGTGCGACTCACTCCCAGCCTGCTTCCCCCACTGTGTGGTTCGGGGAGTCAGGCTCCCCCGGAGTCAGGGACTGTGTCGTGTCTGTTGCTGCCTCTTGAGCGCCTGGGTGACAGTAGGTGCTCTTTTGATATTTACTGAATAAATAATGAATTTGGGGGCAGTCACTTCACTTTCTCAAGGGGTAGGTTGTTGAGTTGTAAAGTTGCAGTTAAGTCCGTCCTTGCTCACCACTGCAAGGGAAGACATGTATGAGACCAGCCCAGCGTGGTACTTGGCTCCTGGTAGATGCTTGAGAAAGTGTTAATTCCGTTTTCTTGGCGACAAGTTGCCCATGGTGGCCGCAGAGTGGATCAGCGGCAGGATTGGAGTGGGGGAGTCGTACTGAATTATCCAATATCGCTTCCCTTAGGTGTAACATGGTGAGTAAAGAAACACTACATTGAGTAAAAACGTGTACGTTTCCTGCTTCTGCATCAAAGCCCGTAAACGAAGAGGCTTAAAAGAACACAGACTTCCGATGTTGCATTTCTTGAGGTCAGAAGACTCCGTGAATGAAGATAAAGGGGCCTGCCTTCTTCCTGGAGGCTTCAGTGGCGGGTGGGGGGGGGGGTCCCTTCTCCTTGCCTGTTGGGGCTTCTACACGTGGCAGCTTTCTGTGGCTCCTGGCCGCCCCTCTGTCCTGAAAGCCTGTGGTGTTGCCTCTTCAGCAATCTCTGGCCCTCCTGCCTCCCTCTTTCCCTTAGAAGGGCCCTTGCGATTACTCTGGGGCAATCTCCTTATCTTGGGATCCTTGACTGAATCCCATCTGCAAAGTCCCTTTTGAGTGTAAAGGACTATATCGGTAGGTTCTAGGGATTAGGAGTGGACGTGATTTGGGGGACATTATCTGGCTGACCACAATGTGCAAATCTTTTGACCCCCAAATTCCACATACAGTTGAAGAAAGAGAAATAGACTAGCGCACCAAGATGTATATACCAGCTCCTTTGTCATGGCATTATTCAAAATGGCAGAATTACCAGAAGGAACATAAACATTCAGTAATAGGGAATTAAAGGAATTATGATACCTGTATGAGGACATTAATAGTCTGGAAGGACATATGTTAACATGGAAAGACATCCACGATTAAATAGGTGTTACAGAAAAGTTATGAATGATCCCCCATTCGTATAAAATACATGCCTTTATATGCATGCCTAGGAAAAAGTCTAGAAGGATATACAGCAAGATGTTCACAAGGCTTATTTCTGTGTTTTGAGATACTAGGTGATTTATTTTTGCTTCTTAGTGTTGACTAATGTTTTGACAGTGAAATGGTATGAAAAGAACCCATTTTGTTTTTTTCAAAGAAAAATTACTGAATTGAGTGGAAAAGAATTCATGATCTAATGCAGGATTGGCATCTGAAAGTTCCACTCTGCACTGGCTGTTTCTTTGAATTGAATCTTGGGGCCCAAATGAGACGACAGCCCTGTTGCTCGGCGCTTCAGCGTGTCACGTGGAGCCTTGTTCTGCTCTTGACTCCTCGCAGAGCGGCGCGCTCCCTTCGTCATCCCCTGATGGTGGCAGGTCACCCTCCCCTGTCTGCCGGGAGAAGAGGAGGAAGGACTTGAATAGGAAAGGAGTCTTTCCAGTTGGGCTGCAGCGTAATGGTTTTATGGCCCTTTTATCTGAGATGCTCTCCTTCTACATTAAAATTTTTGTCATTCTTTCTGCTTTCCACATTTTTTTTCTTCACGTGTTTTCTCAGCCACGTCTCTGTACGAGAGGTATGGTGACAGTCTCCGCATTGTACCAGGGGCCCTCCTCTTTTCTCGGAGGTATGATGTAAAGAGTGTCTTGGTCCGTCCTTGAGAGCATGAGGCTGCCCCTCCGAGGGCTTGCAGGGGGCGTGAGGGAGCCAGGCCCCGTTCTTCCGTCACAAGGCGCCACTAGGTGCTTGCTGCAGATACTGATGATTTTCAGATATCTTCAGGAAACGTGGGGTGTTTTTCTTGTATGCTAGAAGAAAGAAAATAAAATTATAATTAAAACATAATTCGAGGAGCGTCTGGGTGGCTCTATTGATTAAGCGTTTGACTCTTGATCTTGGCTCAAGTCACGATCTCACGGATTTGTGGGTTCCGGCCCCACAGCAGGCTCTGCACTGGCAGCATGGAGCCTGTTTGGGATTCTCTCTGTCTCTGTCTTTATCCTTCCCTCCCTCCCCCCCCTCTCCAAATAAAGAAGTAAAAATATTAAAAGAAGAATTCGATAGTATTCTTGCAGTGATGCTGACAGAGGCTGAGCACATCACTTCGGTACCCATCTTTTGTTGGAGCCTTACAGCAGCCCTGTGAGGTAAGCAGCAGCATTTTCATTTCCCGGGGGCAGGAAGTGAGGCTTTAAGGTGTTAGCTGATGGCACCGGAATTGCATAGCTAGCGAGTGTCCACGTTGGATCGGATGCCCGGGACTCGTTGCTCCTGGGTCCGCGCTGCGAGCTGTTGGCTCTATGGGACAGGTGAGGGGGGGTGTCGAGTGCCTTGTGTCCCCAGGCCCTGCTGCTAGGGTGTGCTTTAGATCCTGACAACCATCCCGTTTCTGTTGAGTTTTGCTCTTTGCATTTGGCAAGAGGTGTGCTAGGGCTCAGAGGGGGAGAGAGAGTCCTCTGTCACACAGCTAGTGGGACAGAAGCCCAGCTCCCTGATTCCAAAACCCAGCGTGGTCAACCTCTCCCCGCCTCCCTTGTGGATTCCAAAACCCAGCACAGACCACTGGGTTTCGCCAGGTCCCCAGGAATGTCACTGGCAAAGGTGTAGCCCTCAGATAGGTCATTCTGAGGGTTTTTGAGCGTCTGCAAAAAAAAGCGAGATGTCTTTTTTGTTATTAGGACGCAGCCCCTTTTCCCGTCAGGCATTGCCAGTCAATCTGGCAAGTGCTGCGGGAACCAAACTACACACTCGGTTGGTTTTCTTGGCCTGCTCTTTTGTGCATTGATGGACAGTCAGGGGGCCACATGTCAATACACCCAAAGAAATTTATCTTTTTGGCCAAAAGGTTGCTTGTGTAAGGCTTGGAAGTGATCAACACTGTCCTCTGCAAGGTCCCCCAGGGCGCTCTGTAGATCTTCTGTTTTTTTTTTTGTTGTTGTTGTTGCTGTTCCTAGCATTCATGAACTAGGTGCTCAAGAAATATTTATTGAATTAAAGAAATTAACTGCATGCAGGGTTTGTCTATAGAGCATCCAAGCAATGGCTCTTGGGAGGGGTGGGGGGCAGACCCTGGTCCTGGCTAGTGATGGGAACTCAGGTTCCTCCTTACATTGACGTGCACAGCTTCTCCCTGGTCCTGTGGTTCTGGTTCCCCCCTTCCAGGGCCTGGCCAGGTCTGCATTAGAGATTTTTAACACAGAGGAGGGGTTTTCCCCCTGCCCCCACCCCATCTCCACATTTCTGTCCTTAAGCTAAGCAGTCCTGGCTTACTTTTTTTTTTTTTTTTTTTTTAACATTTATTCATTTATGAGAGACAGCACAAGCAGGGTAGGGGCAGAGAGAGAGGAGACACAGAATCCGAAGCAGGCTCCAGGCTCCAAGCTGTCAGCACAGAGCCCGATGCAGGGCTGGAACTCATGAGCTGTGAGATCATGACCTGAGCCGAAGTTGGACGCTCAACCGACTGAGCCACCCAGGCGGCCCTAAGCAGTCCTGGTTGGGAAGATATCCTTGCCCCTGTGTTGATCGGTGAGAGTTCTGGCCCTTTTAAGCTGTAGCCCCTAGAACCCACCTCCCCAAGGACGGAGCCCTTCGGTAGATATGTAATTGTTGAACATTTGCTAAGTGTCCCTGACCGAAAAGAGGAGGCTCCCCAATCACATGGGACCCACGGTCCAGTAGGGGGAGATCTGTCCGTATTTTAACAGTATTGGCCAAGTGCTCAGCTGGAACTCGGACAAGCCATGTGGAGCTCGAAGAAGGGAGTGGTCATTTCGACTTGCCAGTTGCAATGAGTCAAGATTTCACGTATGTTGATTCACCTGACAGATACTTCTAGCCTTTTCTGTGTCGGCCTGTGCTGGATTGCAGGGGCCTAATGACACTGTACCTCTTCTGGGGGTTGGTGGTCTCCCATTTACATGAGGGTGTTATTTCAAACTGGGATAAAAACGAGGCAGGAAAAGACTGACGGTGTGAGGCTGCAGGCCGGGTGCCAGATGAGGATGTCTTGAGGGGGTGTCCAGATCCAGGTGGATGAGTGAGAGCTGGGAGAAGTGAACTGAGGATGAGGTTGGGAGCCACGGTGAGAGGGGCCAGGAGGCCTGCTTGCTGGTGGGAACTGTGTGCGTGCAGCCCTGTGGGCCCCTGGAGGTTTGGTGTTGATCATCAAGGTAACTGGGAGCCCTCGGAGGGTTGCAAGTGGGGGAGGGAGAGAAGACCCGCTCCCTGGCCGCATTGTGGGGCGTGGTGTTCGCAGGGAGGCTAGTGTTGACCCAGGGATCACAGTAGGCCATTCCACGAGAGCAGGGACAGCAGTGATGGCTTGGAGTGAGGAGGCAGCACAGAGACAGACACGGATGGGCTTCAGAGACACCAAAAAAGGATGGCACTTGTGATGAAGGGTGTAGAGAGAGGAGTTTTTGACTTGGATATTTGCAGTGACCATGGACAGTGGAGTCGTTGAGCAGGATGATGCGGGGAAGAGAAGTGTTCTCTTTCTTGAGGGGGCAGGATAGAGATGGTCGTGAGTTCAGTCTTAGATTTGGGGAGCATAGGGTGCCTTTGAGATATCCACGCTGAGCAGACAGCTGTATAAACAGATTTACACAAAGCTCAAAGGTGATGTTTGAACTGACTCTTGGAAAAAAAAAGATCTCATGGTTTCCAGGTGAACAGCAGCAAGGAAGGACATGAAGGCAGTCTGGTGTGGAGGGGAAAGTGGGGGTGGGGGCTGGAAAGAGCCCTGGTGTTAGGGGGCTGTGAACTGTTGTGGGGTTGAGAGCTGGGTGTGTGCCAAGGAGGGGAAAGGGGAGATGTGGGGTTGGCAGGTCTTGGGGAATCTTCTGTGCCGTGTTAAGAAATTGGGACTTGATCCTGAAATGTATCAGCAGCGACTGGAGGGCTTCTTAGCAATTGAGGGTTACAGTCAAGTTGATACTTGAGAAAGATCGCTGCCAGGAAAGGGAAGGATGGATTCGGGGAGTCATTCGTTCACGCATGTGTCCCTGCCGTGCCGTAGGTCCTGCACTCTGTGCTCAACACTGTGTTAGATGCTGGGGAGGTGAAGCTCACGGCCGAGACCACGCTTGGCGTTGCTTGTCTGTGGGGGGAGGAGAGACCCGTAAACATAAACTGACAACAAAACATGGTAATTGTAAGGAGACACAGGTACAGAGGGTATTGGGATGGAGTAAGGGGAGCTCACCTAGACTGTGTAGAGAGGAAGCTCCTAGGATGAAACTAGAAAAGTTGAAAGACACCGTCGAGGAAATGGGTGGTCACAGAAATTGCATCCCAGACAAAGGGATGGAGAGAACAAAATCATGGAGGGCACAAGTAACACAGTGTGTTAGGAAACCACCGTTGGTTTGTTGCCAGAAGGCAAAGAGCAGAGGGAAAGTGGTGGAGAGTGAGGATGGGCCAGGACTTCCAGTGTCTGGAGACGAAGCAAAGAGCCGGGATAGGATCGACTTTGTCTTTTAGAATGATCGTTCTGGCAGCTGTGGGGAGAGTGGGTTTGTAGGCAAGAGCCGATGAAGTCCCCCTCATGATGATAAGTAACCCCACACCCCCAGCCCTGAAACCTCATGGGAGAGGGCCTGGAACTTCTTTGCATGCCTAAAGACCATTTGTGAAACACCCGCTGCTAATGTCCTACCCGGTCATGAAAGACTGAGGGCTTTCCCATCAAGAGTGAGAGGAGGATGTCCACGCTCGCCGTTCTTACTAAATCTTGTGCAAGTGGTTCTCGCAGGATAATTGGGCTAGAAAATGAAATCAAAAGCATCTGGATTAAGAAGGGGATGTAAAACTTACCGCAATTTGCAATAGCCTGCAGTAGTAGAAGTAGTTCACTAAAACGCTGTTGGAACCAATAAGTTCAGTAAGGTTGCAGGATGTAGCGAAAATCAGTTGTAGTTATAAATAATTAACATGAACAACCCGGAAATGAAGAATACAGTTCTTTTTCTGATGTCAAAAATAATAGGAATAAAACGCGCAAAAAGACGCAAGCCTTGTGTGATGGACACTGCAGAGCATCACAAGTTGAGGAGGACGTGAATAACGGGAAGGCATCCCGTGTCCGCGGATTGGAAGGCTTCATGTGGTTGAGGTGGCCTTGCCGCCCAAACGGATTGACAGATTCCTTGCAGCCTCCATCAAAATCCCAGCTGGATTCTTCGCAGAAATCAAGCTGATTCTAAAATGCATGTTTTTCTGGCACGAGTTCCTGGGAGAGTGGCTTCGCTCAGACACGGCTGACTCAGTGAGGGGTTGACGGGTATGCGGCATGACGAGGTCTCGGGCCTCGTTTTAAGCCTCTGACCTGTGTTCACGAGGTAATCTTCGTAAGGAGCCTGCAAGTCCCTGTTTGGTGGGTGAGGAGACGGGAGGGAACCAGCCCTAGGCCACACGGCTGGAAGCAGGAGAACCAGGTTTCCAGTCCCATCAGTCTGGCCCCACAACCCACCGTCTTGACCCCCCACTGATTACTGCTGCTTCCCTCAGTGAGACCTAGCATACAGGAGCCAAGCCGGGCATCCTGAGCCGGAGGCCTCTGGACATGGAGGGTGGAGGCACTCAGTGGGCGGTTGGCTTCACATCTGGAAGTTGGGGAGGGGGCTCGGCTTCTGATGAGAGTCTGAGCACCATCGCCACGAAGGCAGTCGTCACCGTGGTTGGGAGGAGACAGAGAGAAGAGCGTGTAGCTGACGACAGACTTGTGTGTCACGGGAACCGAGAGACCAAAGGTCACGGGTTGAGTTGTGCTCTCTCAAAATTCGCCTGTGGAGGCCCTACCCGCAGGCCCTTCTTGGGCCTTATTTGGACCCTTATTTGGAGATGGTTTTTACAGAGACCGTCCAGGGAAAATGAGGTCATGAGGATGGGCCCCAGTTCAGTATGACTGCTGTCCTCATCTGAAAGGAAACTTGGAGACGGAGCCGCTCACAGGGAGGATGCGTGTGAACGTGCAGGCGGCTGTCCGCAAGCCCAGGAGAGGCCTCAGAAGGAGCCCAGCCTGTCGACACTTCCGTCTCAGACTTGGAGCCCCCAGGATCAGGAGGTGATGAGTCCTGTTGTCTCAGCCACCTGGTTCTGGTACTTTGTTCTGGCAGCCCTAGCGGGCCAATGCAGGAAGGAAGAAGGCTGGGCGACAGGAGGGATTGTCACCAGTCTCAGGCGCACGGAGGACAGAAGCCAGACCTGCCCACCAGGTGCCTGGGATCACGGCGTCCCCCTTGCAGGGCTGCTTGGTCGCTAGTGTGGCCTGAGGCCACAGCCCCGTCCGAGTGCTGCTCCGACCCCTCCAGGGTGAGAGCGGCAGGGATCCCTCCCTCCCTGTGACTCCATCATTGGCTGTCCCTCTCGGCCCCTCCTAAGCTGTCCCCATACAGTTGAGGTTTTGCAAACCAGACGTGGGAGTTACACGAGTCCTTGTTAAATGTTGTCCTGCTGGCTTCGATGTCCCGCACGCATCAGCCGGGACAAGCCGCTTACGGCGTCAGCTCTTCTGTCTTGCAGGTAAGCTTTCTGTGGAGACCCGTGCCGGCCCCAGAATGGAAAGGAATTTGCTCATTTTGTGTTGGTTTCAGTGACTGATGGAAGCAAGAAAACGCCTGTAGGAGGTAGGGCCCACAGGGCAGCAGCATAGGGCCGAGTCCCTGCCGTGCCCCCGGGGTCCTCGTGGAAAGTCTTTGTTCTCTTGGCTCCTGGGTCCCAGGACGGTCTCAGCAAGCCCCCCACCAACCCCCCTTTGTAGGCACCTCCTGTCCCCCCCCCCCCCCCGAAATGTGGGTGTGGCTGGGTGTAGTCCTTCACCAGGTGGTCTCTGTCTTGATGTTGGCGGCTCCTGGGACTAGTTCCTGCCTGCGGCTGTCAGTGGTCCAGCTCTAGCATCCCCTGCAGGTGACTCTTGGGCTTGGCTTTCCTCTGGTGTACAACGGAGGTATAGTAATAACACTCACGAGGGTGCTGAGACGATGAAAGGAGCTGGTACAAGTAGAGAGTTCGGCAGTAGTGCCCGGAACACACACAGTGCTCAGGACGTGTTCTTGTTACCGTGACCTCTGTGCCCCCACCGGCACAGGCACGGGGCTGTCAGCAGAGACGTCCTGCCCCCGTGTCTCCCTGGCCCTCGCTAGGGCAGGGTGGGGCTGCTGGCGGTGGGCCCTGGCCGGGCAGCTCTCCCGTTATGTGTCATGTGGCCGGGAGCCTTTAGGAGTTTACAAAGTGTGGGACCTGAAATCTTACCTACATACGTGTGCACGCGTGTGCCCGCTGTACTGTAGCGTGCTCTCATGTCGGTTCCTCGGGGCTCATGCTGGCCCTTTGTGCCCTCGGTCACGCGGAGCCAACACTTGGATGAGGTGAGCACGGGATTCGCCGATCTTTGCCGGCCACCCTGGAAGAAGATGGTGTGTACCCGTTGGAACCATCGCACGGCCCTCTGTGGTAGACCTCTGGTCCCCATTTCACAAGGGAACAATGTGACTGAAGCCCAGTCACTAATCTCGGAGAATGCTATTCCTCTCCCTCCGCGGGTGCTGAGGAGCCTACGGTTACCAGCTGTCCCTGGTCTGCTCAGAACTGGCTCGTCCCCTGGGCCCTGCTGACTTCTGGCCGTTGGCGGAGACCCAGAGCGCTGGGGGGCGGTCCGCCTGACCACCCTGTGGCTCTGAGGAGTGTGAGGGTGATGGGACCTGCCCCCTGGACGGGGTCGTCACACGGTTTGTTACTTAGCTCCACCAGGCAGATGGGTTTAGCGCAGCGAAGTACAGACTGAGAACGTAGGAGATCTTCCCGTTCACCATTTCTGCTGTAGATGCAGGGAACTTACCAAGAGAGCCGCTCCCAAGTGGGTTAGTTCCTCTGGGAAACCTAATCAATAGGACATGGCTGTAAATAGTATTTGTAAATTAGCAATTTGCAATCCTGATAAAATATGAACAGATTGCAACAATAAATAGAAAAACTGAGCACAAAATGAGAGTCACTCTACTCGCGTTGTTTATTACATTGTTCATCTTGGGCTCAGAACTCAAGACTCTTGTGTGCCTTCGGTTGTAAGGTGAATATAAATGGTGGTGGAGGGGAATCTCTAAATGAATTGCTTGAAGTTTTCTCTGAATTCCAGCAAGAGAACTGGAAAGTGTTTTTTGGAGGAGCTCCTGGGATTAGGGTCAGGGTCTGTGTGGACGTGAGGCTCTCCGTGAGACACCGTGACCGCGGGCCTTCGGGCATGCTGCCTGGGGTATTCTCACAGCCTGGAGCCCCGGTGGGGGCACTTTCTGGCCTGGTGGTACATTAAACGTCTCCAGGCACTAAGACTGAGATGAGAAGTGGACAGGTCTCCAGTTTCTTCTCATGTGGTGAGATAAGTAAACTGGGAGTTTTTTTTCTCTGACCTCAAGAAACTTGGCACAGAAAACACTTTGGTGCAATACAGCTGACTCCAGAAGCCAGGTGTGCAAGTCAGGTGAAAATGTGGTTAATTGCCGTGATGGGTGAGCGGAAATGAATTTGGAAAGTACAGAATCATGAGTGAGGGAATCCATTTTATTAAATGGTCTAGAGCTATAAATACTAAATGCTGAGGGTCCTGTGACCCCCTCAGGCGGTCTGGGTATTTTGCTGCCTCCCTGCACACGCTCTCCTTGTTGTGTTGTTGTTGTTGGCCTGGCCCCCTTGAGGATGAGCTCCCGAGGGCGGGGCCTCGCTGTCTGGTTCATTGCTGTGCACCTGAGCCAGCATCTGGCCCACAGTAGAATCCCTGTGAATATTCCTGAATAAATGAGTGAATGGGTGCCTGCCTTCCCTGTGGATGGAAAGTCCCACAGGAGAGGTTGCGTGTGCTTAGCAGCCTCCTACAGCCCCAGAGCCTCGTGGCGTTTGGCACCAGGGGTGAGTGTCTGGGCCTGGAGGCCCGGGTGCCAACACCATGTGCTTTGCCTAGGCGATGGTGAGTCCCTTTGCCTACGTGTTGCCTCTTCTGCACATTCACTCTCCATGGCTTATTTTGAGAATCAAACGAAATAATACATAAGAAGTGCTTTAAAAACCATGAGATGTTATTGGTGATTGAGCTGTGTGTGTATCTATCTACCTGCAGTCGGTGTAATTATGCTCGTTTAGGACAGAGTGATGTTCAGGCTGAAAAAGAAAATAATTCGGATGATGTTCATCAGCTCAGATTTATTCTCTGATTTGCCATCTTCTTGCTATGAAGTTATCAAGCTGTAGGTAAATATTAGGACTTTTAGGACACTAGGGGTTGAAACATTGCTTCTCTGATGCACCCAACTTGTCCTTACGATGTTACCCAGTGCAACTCGGTGTCTCCTGCAGTTATCCATGATGCCTTGCTGTCTCGTGCCCACAGTAAGGTGTCAGCTGAGACACTGAGTTGTTGGTGAGATGGGAACGTGTGTGTGTGTGTGCGCTAAGAGCACATGTGCTGCCCCCACTAAAGAAAATCATTCATGTAAGCATACAGGGAATAAGAGGTGTGCGGCACGATGGTTGGTGTGGGGGAGGGACTCCCACGTTGTTGCCCCAGGAAGCACTTAGGCTTTGTTGGATTTTCTGCTTAAGTTCGTACTAAAGTGGGTATTGAGCTGTTGAACGTGGCAGGGTAGAGTAAAACACGGACTTGAGGAAAAGAGGCAGCCATACAGGAAGAAAAGAATAAATGCACGCTTGGATAGAAAGAGAACGAAACTTGCCCTTATCACGCACCTGTGTTACGTGATGGGTGATGTCGGTACTTGACTGGATTGCTGACCACAGTCATGCTGCAGGGTGACTCCGCTTGTACTCACTGTTTTCAGAACTGGGGCTCATAGGTAATAAGTAGCTTGCCCGAGATTATAGCGTATGAATGATGGGGGTGGTTTCAGAGTGTGGTGTGGGTAACTCTAAGAAGCGTATTGGTTACTACTCATTATAAAGTAGAAGAGCCATAGTAATAGGTGAGAGCCATATCGTGAAGGTGGGTGTAACATTTTCATAGGAAATTTAAAAGCTCAAAATAATTATAAAGTGTCATAGTGTTATTTAAAAATAGTTGTAAGTAGTTGTTGCTAGGAGCATCTCTTTTACTGGGGATCTGCTGCCATGAAGAGTGGTCCAGTCGAAAGACGGGTGTATATGTGCACAGCGTCATGTGCAGAGACCTCCCCTCCCGTGGCCTCACGCGTGTCCCGAGGACACCCGCTCCTGGACGTTGAGTGTGGGTATTGGCTCCTCGCTGAGCCCTACTTGGAACGCGCTCTGATGGGAGCGGGTTGACGGGTGCCTGCTATGGCCTCTGTCACATGCACCTGTGGCCACCCAGCTGCTTCCTGCGTGGCAGCATCGTGTGCTCTGTGCCCCAGGAGGCGGACAGAGTGCTCAGGACGTCCAGCACACAGAGGAATTGAGTCGCTGGTGAATTTACTAAATACATCCTCATAAATTCCTTAAATATGTCACATTTCCCGGTACTTTCTAAAAAAAGAAAAGCTGGTTTTGAAAATTCAACTATTCTCTGAATTTTAGCGCACACTGTCCCATTTTCCGTAGTAGGTAGTGGCTTTAAGTGATGTTCTCAGCAAAGGAGACAGTGAGGACAGAGTTAAACTGAGGGAGTTGGAAAGGAGTTGCAGCCAAGACGGCCCTGTGAGGTCCTGCTTTGTCTTGTCCTTGCCGGCAAAAGGGCTTAGGCAATAACAGAAAAGATTGAAAAGGAGAAAACCAGAAATACTGCTGTGAGTTAAAAAAAAAAAAAAATTAGATAAACATTCCATGAACTGGAAAAAAAAAAAAAATGAAGCAGCTTTCTGGGTTCTGGGTCCAAAAGGTTTGTTGGTGACTACGATTTTAGCACAAAGCAGAAAACTCAAATAAAACATCAGCAAATCTAATTCTGATGGCTCTGAAAGGAATAATATGTCACAACCATGTAGATGTTATCTTAAAAATGCATGCATGGACGGTTCTAAGAAATTCTCTCTGTGTGGCATATCATACTAACAATTTAAGGAAAAGTACAAAAATTTAATAAAGAAAAAATAAAACTCAACATACATTCATAATAGCTCTTCATAAACTAAGACTGTGAGGCAGTATTAGCTTAATTATTGGTGAAAAATCTAGAAGAAATAGCCTGTTTAAAGGTGACACCCTAGACAGATTATCTTCTTAAGTTAGGAGGAAGACCAGGATGTCTGCTGTCACTGCTTCTACTCAAAATTCTCTCACTTCTGGCCAACATGATAAGAAAGGATGAAACACGTAAGAGGTATGCGAATTATAATGGAAGAAACCAAACTGCATATGGTGGGCTCGTCTATGTGGAAAATTCCAGAGGCTATGGACAGACTGTTAGAATGAGAGAGTTCAAGTTTTCTTGATTTAAGATTAAAAAAAATAGCATATCTCTGTACCAAGTGGTGATTAGAAAATACAGTTTAAAATAATTCCATTCAGAGGGGCGCCTGACTCTTGTTTTTGGCTGAAGTGATGATTTCACAGTCCATGGGTTCGAGTCCCACCCCGGGCTCTGTGCTGATGGCAAGGATCCTGCTTGGGATTCTCTCTCCCTCTCTCTGCCCCTCCTCTGCTCTTCTCTCTGTCTCTCTCTTTCAAAATAAATAAACTTAAAAAAATCTTATAATAAAAAAACCCACTCCCGTTCACAGTAGTGACAACTACTCTATTACCCTGAAAAAAAGCCCAGCAATGTATGTCAGACCTTTATGAAGAAAATCCTAAAATGTGCAAGGAGATGTGAAAAAGTAGCAAATGATACATCATACTTGTGGGTTCAAGAAGACTCAGTCTTGTGCGGATGTCTGCTTATTCCCGGATCTGCAAAGTACCTGTAATTCCTGGAAAAATTCCAACAGGAGTTGTAAAATCAGCTTGATGTGCTAATGTTAAAGTTCATATAGAAGAAGGAGCCAAGGGGAGCCAAGAAGAAAGTGACCAAGTTGAGGAGTCCTGCCCTATGAGATAGTAAGACTGACAAAGCAAGACTAATTAAAACAGTCTCATAAATGTACAGGGACAGCTAGACAGATGGAAAGGAATAGAAAGCCCTAAGTCAGATCTGTACATACAGGGAAGTTTGATGTGCCCTATTTCATCAATTCTGTGAAATAACGTTGTTGTGTCTCCGAAATACAGTTTCATCTTATTTATGATGTCTTATAATTGTTGTCAGCCAGATGGCAGACCTAACATGGTTTTATAAAAACCTTAGGATGAGAATTTTAGAACTGATAGGATGTGGAATGGTGGGGAGATGTTATACATGGGTGGGAAAAAGTAAGAACCTTTCATACACGGTGCTGGCATGGTTGGTTATGTACAGGGGAAGAACCCAGGAATGCCACAAGCAAGATCAGTATTAGATAGCAGAAATACCCCGGTATGGAAAAGCAACATGTTTGCAACCTTAGAAGATGGTACAGGAGACCCTCTCAGCGACCCAGGGGCAGGCCGGGCTGCCCAGGCTGGGCATACGGAGAACAAACCGGAAAGAAAGAGGCTGACAAGCTTGATTTGATCACATCACACTTTTACACAATTCTGCAAAGGAGACTGGGAACAAAATTTAAATCTAAGTCACATGTATATCATGACATTTTGTGCATCGTTAGGTATATATGACATATCCCAAATAATGCGAAAGTTAGGACAGAGGCAGAGAGAACCCACGGGAAGGGAGGTGTGATCAGCACGCTTACCCAACAAAGGACTAGACTGTACGCGGGATTCTCACTCCTACTCGAATCTAGAAGCAGAAGTTAGGGAAATGGGCTGTGGAGCCCAGCAGGCCTCTTCCAGAAGAGGACGTCTCAGCTGGCACGGCCACGTCTGTGTTCCTGTGTGGCCCCGCCCAGTGATTGAACACTGTTAGGAAAGCTCTTGTAAATAGCAGTCGAGGAAGTGCATACTGATTCGGAGTAGCAGCTCCCTGTCCAACCCGCTCTCCTGCTTTGTTGTCCCCCCAGGGCTCCGTGCCCTCCTGCCGCTAGCTTCATCATCTGCCTTGGTTTTGCGCGTTGCCTGCTCTCCAAAAGGGCAGTGGTGGTTTTGTAGGCTCGCTCCCTGCTGTGTCTTCATTGTGTTTAGCACAGTGATTGGCACGTAATCTTTTTCTTTTTTTGAGTTTATTTTATTTATTTTGAGAGAGACAGCTCGAGCAGGGGAGGGGTGGGGAGAGAATTCCAAGCAGGCTCTGCGCCGACAGCATGGAGCCCAGTGCGGGGCTTGAACTCCCGAACCGTGGGGTCATGATGTGAGCTGAAATCAAGAGTCCACACTTAACCGACTGAGCCACCCGGTGCCCCATGCACATAATGGTTTCAGTGTTTTAGTGGATGGGTGGACGGGCGGAGGGGACAGGTACAGTTTCACATGTATAAAGTCTGTACTTACTGGAATGGGAATTAACAAAGTCTGTGGTACCAGAAATGGCAAGGACGCAGCAAAACAGGAACTCTTATGGAGTTCTGGCCAAAGTACAGATCTGTGCAACCATTTGGCACTTGGAGTAAAGTCGAGGCTGGGCCTGCCATTTGGCCTCTCCCCCCCCCCCCCCCCTTCGACAAGGCATCAGAGGAGCTCTTGGGCAGGGGCCAGCACAGGCTGCTCCCTCTCACACTGCTGGGACGGTGGCCACTGAAAGAACCTGACTGTTGATAGGGACTCGCAAGGAAAATTCGGTAAATCCATGCACTGCCCCATGCCGCGGTAGTTAGGATGACAGGTTTATCAATGTGGTGAAATCTTGAAATGATCGCTTACTGAGTGAAACAGTAAGTTTCAGAATAAAGCGATTAGTAGGCACGTTCACGTTTCCTATCCCCATCGTTTCAACATAAACCTGTCAGTGAAATGCGCTTCGCATAGTCCAGCTGTAGAGCAAAGTACCTACCAAAAACATATGTGCGTAACATACACCAGTTTCAGGATGATGGTTATGTCTGAGGAAGAAGGCAGGGGCACTTAGGGGCTCTGCCTAGCTATGTAAACAAGCAAAAAGTGAAGATTTATTATGGCCATGTGGGTTTGGGTCCACGCCCCTCAGCTCCTGGATTCTTAACATTTTACCAAGTTGCCTGTCTTTCCTCCGAGGACATGTAACGTTAAAGGTACAGTTGGGGTGTCTGGGTGGCTCGGTCGGTTGGGCTTCCGACTTCGGCTCAGGTCATGATCTTACGGTACGTGAGTTCAAGCCCCGCGTCAGGCTCTGTGCTGACAGCTTGGAGCCTGGAGCCTGTTTCAGATTCTGTGTCTCCCTCTCTCTCTGCCCCTCCCCTGCTCATGCTCTGTCTCTGTCTCAAAAATAAATAGAAACATTAAAAAAAAAAATTTGAAGGTACAGTTGACTCAGCATAGCATAGAAGAGAACTCCGGATTTCATTCCTGTCCTCCCTTCCCTCTCCAGAACTAACTAGTCACTGGAGTGTGGCGTTTGTCATTCCTCTCAGCCTGTCTGGTTGGTTATTGGTTGGTTTGTTCTGGAGATAGGGCAGGTGGGAGGGGCATGTCTGGAAGAGTGTGTGTGTGTGTGTGTGTGTGTGTGTGTGTGTGTGTGAAGCACGTACAGGCACAGTGCACAGGATCGGGAACTACCATGTTCCCAATGGCACACAGTGTTCCTGTCAAGTTCATCCATGGAGTTGGGGAGAGCTATGTAAATCCTACACTCCCATCTGAATTCCTGCAGTAACTTACTCTGGTGCTGAGGTTTCAGAAGACTTGGTCCTTCATGGTTTACCTCCTCCCTTAGAATCTCCTTGTAACAAGGAGAGGGACGCGAGCTCACTGTATTTTCTGCCCAGTGGAGGGGCGGGTTGAAGGGATTGTAAGGTCCTTCCATAGATGGGAAAAGCTGACACAAATATTGTGCCTTCACATCCATTGGTAGAAAGCCCCCTGCCCGAGTCCAGGACATTTTCTCCAAGAGGCAGGTGGTAGGGGAGAGAAGGCTGCTGCCTGTACTGGTCAGTGTCTTAGCAGGCACAGCAGGAAGGGACAGGTGTGCAGGCACAGCACTGAGCAAGGGACAGCCATGGGAATCTGCCAGCCCCTCTAGGCCTGAGGGAGTGAGGGCCCTGGCTGGTGTTACTGGAGCTTCTGAGTGCTGGAGCCATGGAAGCGTGGCTGGACAGGGCCATGGGCATGGGGACACCCGGCCCCACTGTGCTGTGGCAGAGGGGGACCGGGGGACACATACCCTGGGCTCCCCTCCTAACACCCTTCCATCTTGCCATCCCTCCATTGGCTGACCCCAACCAGAGAGAACCAGGGAGTAATACAGCCCAAGGGTCACCTGTCACACAGGCCACAGGGTGGGCCAGATAGGTGTGTCGGAGGTTCCAGCACTTTGTGTGTTTCGTACATTCTTCACATCGCCTCCACGAGGTAGGTCCTGTCGTCTCCGTTTTAAGAGCAGAAACAGAGGCTTAGGTATGAGGTAGATGAAAACACTCTGTACTGAATGAAACCTGAGCTTGGTCTCTGGCTTGTGACTGACTCGGGCACTGGGACCGCAGCGGGCCCTCTGGTCCGGGCTCTGTGCTGGGATACGGTTTTCTTGGAGGTCTGTGGCATATATAGGTGCCCCTCTGTTGGTGTGAATAGACTTTTTCCTTGTCCTATCACTTTGTCGCACATGTCCTTTAGGGCTCTAGACACAGCATTGCTTCACCTCTGACTGATGGGATGATGGAGGGATTGTGATGGATGAGACCAGAGCAGGGGGTCCCACATCTGGGCCTGGGTAGCCGTTCTAGTCTGTATTTGTGTCCTGGGGCCCTGGGTGGAGCTGTGGCTGCTTTTATACGGGGCACGTGCTCTTTGGACGCACAGCTTGGGTCTTGCGGGCCCTGCCTTCCAGAGGGTTCTACTCCGTGAGAACAGGTAGGAGCAGGAGGAGAGCACACAAGCTGAGTGCTGCCAGGCACTCTCCCGTTTTCCTCCTCCAGCAGCCCTCCGATGCAGGCATTTATCATCCCTCTTTATAAATGAAGAGAGGGAGGTTTGGAGAGGCTGATCTATTTATGCCAGTAAACTAAGAATATGGCTAAGCTGGAATTCGAGACTGCGGCTCTCTGGCTCTGAGTCTCCTGCTCCTCTGCAGAAGATAACCATACATTTATCCACCTGTACAGGGATACAGATGTGCCCGCAGGTGGGGACAGTAGAGGAGGATAGGACACTGCACTGAAGAAGTGGCCTCTAACCCAGGTGGGGAGCAGGAGCAGGGATGGGACACTCGCTTTCGTGGAGCTGCTGTCCACCCTGGCCTGTCCCCCGCGTATGGTCACTGCAGGGGCACCCTTCCCAGTGAGGCTGACACACGGTGCCCGACGGGGGTTTGCTCTGCCGTGCGGGGTGCCTGGGCAGTGACTTGAGCCAACTGTGGCAGCAGGACCCCCCAAAAGGCTGCCCTTTGTGTTTTGGGGGCTCCATTTTTGGAATATTACAGTGAAAGAGAAAGGTCATAAAATGTCACATACTCTATTGTGTGCTTCCAACATTCATTCCTTGGCACTTGGAAAAAAGAAAATGAGAAATCATCCCGTGCGTGTGTGAAAGTGTGCACGAGACGCAGTGTTTCTGAGGACACGTCTTCAAATGCAAGCGTGTGGGTCTATTTTTAGGCATCCTTTCTCCCAACAGTGCTGTTTAAAGATTCAGCTCAGGCTGCTAATAGGTATATTTATAACCATTCTGTCAAGGGCCCCAGCATGAATGCTGCTGCCGAGGATGCTATTCTTGGAGGCGGTTGCCATGGTTACCATTAACCCTTTGCCTCAGAAGAGTCTATCTGTCGGGATGCTTTGTTCCCCTAGGGCGCCCAGTAGCATTCAGATGCATACATGTACTCTGAAATGGAAGCGAAAAAATGGAGTGTGTTTAATGCTTAAACAGTGAATAAACTCCATAAATGAATGGGCAGCACGGGTAATAGAAGTAGAGGTTCCTCCTTGCCCTTAAAAAATAGAAAAATAAAGTTAGCTTTGTAGCCACTGCTCAGCACTGCTGTGCTAAAATCATGCTTTCAATGTGAATATAGACTCACCGGCGAGGAGAGAGGGCTCAGTCCCATAAGATACATTGTTCCTGCCGTACTCTGCCTAGGATTTCTCCAGCTTGGCAGCTTACTGGTTTAAGAAATCTGATCTCTTGATTGTTCTCTCCTGAATGGAGCACTCCTCCAGCGAGCTCTGAATCTGGTGTCCCTTAGGGTGTAGATTCAGTCCTGATTTACCTACGTGGACTTCCGGGTCATGGGTTCAAAATAAGTAGACACAGTCCAGTAAGTAGACATACCCCCCGTTTTTAAGGAGCCGTGGTTGGTTCTTCCACCCACAAGAAGCTTATAGTTGCAGGAGGAATGAAGCATTCTACAATGTAGAACAAAATCAGCGTTACAAAAAAAAAAAAAAAAGCAGCATAAATATTTTCTGGAAACCTCGAAACGCTGCCACTTGGGCTGATGGTCGGTATTGATTTTGGTTCGCATGATGGAGAAAGATTGCTGGCTGAGGAGGGCCTGGCCGTGGGTGGCCCGTGGGCAGGGGCTGTGGCGTGAGACGCCTTGGCAGGACGTCGTGGGGTCTCCCTGAGGAAGGCTGAGGGACTGGTGTTGTCTGAGGAGCCCCTGAAGGTTGTGAGAGCTGTGGACTTGGTCTGACTTGAGTTTTATGAAGGCAGCTATTTGGATAATGTGGCAAGGTGTCGGAGGGAGCAGGATAGCGGAGTGTGAGCTATTTCTGGGTGGAATTTTGAAATGCACAGATTCTTTTTCTTAATTGGTATATAAGAGCATTGCTTGTTGAATTGAATTATCTTTCATTCACTGATTGAGATTTATGCAAGAGACATTTTTATGCTCCTGTTAAATGCCAGATAAAATGCCAGGCGTACTGGGGGAAGGAAGGCATTAAGTGTATGGGGTCCCCCCCCCCCCAATAGGAAAAGAGAGATGATCCTGGCTACTTAGAACACAGGACTTAGTTGGAAGACTGAAGTGAATGGTCTATTTGAACAAGATAAAATACATGTATAAACATGATGCGTGGCTTAAGGATACAGTGAAAGGGTCATTGCTGGGAGTCAGAAGGCATGAATTCCTGGTCCAGCTCCTTGGCTTTGATTTCCTCATGTGTAAAATGAAGAGGGAGGAGGGAACAGTGCTAGGTTCAGCCCTCCTCCCTCTGTGCCCACCCCTCCCTGCCCAGCTCAGTGCTGGCCACCTGTCCCCCTCCCCGCAACGGGCACCCCCTTGTGGCGCGCACGTGGGGTGTGGTCTGATTCCTACTTTCCTTCCCTGCCGGTGTCACACACTCTCTTCCTCTCCATCTCCTCTCCCTCTCCCACTCCCCTCCACCCCCAGCATCAGCCTGTAAGCTCCTGAAGGGCAGGAACTGATCTTAGTTCTTGGTTTATTCCCTGTCCTCACAGTGAACAGAGCTTGGCTCACAGTAGGTACTGGTGAGTGTTGAATGAATAAAAGAAAACTGAGAGATTAATGGCTTTTTGGTAGAGTGGGTTTTTAAAATTTTATTAGGAATTATTTGAGCTATAACAGAAAGGTATAAAGAATAATTTAATGATCAGTCATGAATCTACTGCCCAGCTAAAGAGCTGGGTTCCTTTGATGCTTCTGTGTAGGAAGTCCCCCTCAGAGCCTTGCCCCCTCCACAGAGGGAACCACGGTGCCCAGTTGGATGTTTATCATTGCCACGTGTTTCTCTATACTCCCACCAAGAAGCTACCACTCAGCAGTAACTAGTATTAATTTGCATATTTTCACCTTTTTATCAATTGCGTATGTATTGGAGTAGAATGTAGGGACCAGCTTGCAGGGCAGTGTCAGACACATATGTGGAGAGGCACCTTGAGTCTTGGAACTTAAGGCACGTTGAAGGGGACGGGCCAGCAAAGGGAACACAGCCCAGTGTGGACATCCAGAACCAGGAGAGATCACACGTGTCCCGGTGATTGAAATAATGAAGGCTCCTTTCCTTGTTGGTGGACCCTGTGGTACAAGGCACCATGACGTTCATGTTTTCCTTTTATGTGTATTTGAGAAAACATCATGGCAGACACTGTCGTAACTCTCTAAGTGAGGAAGAATACCTGGGAATATAATAATGGAGGAATTTCATCAACTACACTTGAACATTTTAGAAAACCATGATTTCCCGAGATACTGAAGAAATAAATTCTGGGCCTGGGCACCAACGTTGAAACATAACGGTGTGAGCTCCACTTACTTGTGTTTATTTGTTAAAAAAAAAACAAAAAACAAAAAAACCCCAAAAAACAATTAGGTAAGACTTTGCCATCTTTTTTTAATCGCAAGAAAAATGAGCATATGGCCCAGTAAGTCTTATCATTGAGTATGCCAGTGGATTGCTGCCAATCAGATACCAGCTGTGGATTACAAACCTCTGGAGAATCTCGAGAAAGCAGAAAAATACAATGTTTTCTCAAAAATGCTTTATTTAATGGGGGAAAAAAAACCCCAGATGTGCCATGAGATGGATTTCCACTCTCTTGTTGAGAGGATTGCCAAGCTGGTTTGCTGTCAGTTGCCCAGGAAGAAAGTAACCAAATTGGCAAGCAGATGAAGCCAGGAGGAACATTCAGGAACATTCTAGCACCTTACGATGGTGTATATACATCAGAAGTGTATCCCTGAATAAAGATGTCGTTTTAAAAAGGTGCCGTGTAGTTGGCAAGGGGACTGCGCTGTCCATCCATAGCTGGGATTCTGTACTTTTTTGTACCAGTTTGGTCACCCATTTCAAGGTGGCTTTAAAACCAGGACAAGGTTGGGCATACCTTCGTTTTGGGGCAGTTTGGGGGCTAACTGGTTCATCTGGTGTTGAAGGGGAGAACCAGCGGGAGGTGCCTGGCACAGTCTGCTGGCGGCTCAGAGAAGCTTTTCCTTCACTCGGTGTATCTTACGCCAGCTCTGTCATGGTTGGGGGGCCTTCTGACATTTCAGACGTGGACAGGAGAGACGTGGAATCAATGTTTAAATTAGTGGAAAGAACAGCCTAACTGGGAAAACCTCGCTGGAACGAGCAGGGACCCATGGGATGAGGCAGGTACACCCCTGGGGAGATGCCCTTGGCCACTGTCTTACAGCCCAGGGTCCTTGGGGGTGGGGCAGCCCATCATGTTTCTCCCATTCTTTCACTCCCACATCTGAGGATGCACGTCTTCACTCCATTTCAGCATCCGTAAAGCAGAGGCAACGAGAGTCCTGACAAGGACTGCAAGAGAAACTCTGAGAAAAGCGCTCAGCGTGGTGTCTGCCCCTATCTTAGGGCTCCTGTAGTTTATTCATGGCTCCGTCTGGCCTGCGCTAGGTACAGGGGGTGCAGAGCAGAACAGAGGCAGGTTATGGTCTGCTTCCAAGGAGCTCGTGGTCTGGTTACGTCGTGAATCGACAGAGGATTACTGATGTCCACAGTAGAGTGAAAATATCATATAAGCTGTATTGTGGAAAAGCCCCTGGTCTCCCTTCTGGTTACTGAGCGAGCGAGGCCGCACATCACAATGGCTTGAGTCTCAGGTGCACATCTGGAAAATGAAGATGGTTCCCAGCCAGCAGGGTCGGTGGGCAGGTTTCAGTGAGATCATGCATGCATGCCCTCTACTCAACCTGGCACTGTCCCATAATATTTGCTCAGTAAATGGTGGCTGGTTTTAATGAAGTTTTTATTGAATTAAAGTCAGAAAAATGCATAAATCGTAATACAGCTTAATGAAATATCGACTACCCTGTGTACCTGTGAAATTTTGAATCCTCTCGTGTAACCACTTCTCAGGTTGGAAATAGAACACTAGTGGTGTCCCTGCTCATTCACTGTCCCTCGTCCTTCCCCAGAGTCTAATACCATTGATCATATTGCCTGTTTTTGAACTTGACATAAATGACTTTGTACCATCTGTACTTTCTTGTGTCTGGCTTTTCAATGACCTCCACGTGGTCATGTGGGGCAGGAGTCAGTTAATTTTCCACTGGGGTACAGTATTCTATTGTATGAATACACCCCAACTTACTCTGTTGATAGACCATTGGGTTCTTTTCTGTTTGGGGCTATTCTGTTAAGAATACTGGATGATATTGCTATCTGTGTCTTTTTTTTATGATTTATTTATTTATTTTTAAGAGAGCGTAAGTGGGGAAGGGGCAGAGAGAGAGGGGGGGACAGAAGGTCTAAAGCAGGCTCTGTGCTGACAGTAGCCTGATGCAGGGTTTGAACCCACGAGCTGAGCCGTGAGATCATGACCTGAGCCGAAGTCTGACGCTCAACCGACTCGACCACGCAGGCGCCCTGTATGTGTCTTTTTGATCCATGTGATTACGTGGTTCTTTGGATGTAACCCTAAGAGTAGATATGCTGGATCATAAGCTCTGTAGCCATTTCTAAGAAAAATTCTTTTGAGCACAGTGCAGAAAAGGTGAAATGGGTGCAAGGAGGGGAGAGGACCTGGCCCTCCCAGGAAGGACAGTTTAAAGGGCTGTTTCAAGAATCTGAAAGGGCCGTCCAGTGGGAGTGGGAGCAGTGTCCCAGCAGAGGGACTAGGAGTTACAGGTGCCCACTGTGCCTTACCTTGTCATCCACCCTTGTACTCCTGAGTTTAGGATGCTTTAGCTGTGCCCTTCTTTGTTTCCGAAACTTTTTATTTGGCTGCCCTTTCTAGAATGGGCATGTCGTGGACTTCTGACTCAAGAGTTCCCAGATAGCCTGCCTGGCCGCTTGGAGTCTGTGGGTTCATCCGTCAGGTGTCTTAACTTGGAGTGAGCACAGACCGTGTGCTGTGCCAGCCCAGCGAGGCCCGTGTGGTGCTGTGTGCTTGGCTGCCTCCGACAGTGCACCTGGCTCCGGGTCCCAGGTGGAGACAACTGGCCGTGGATCCGGTGGACTCTGCCACTGTGTATTGAAAGCCAATAATTCCCCTTTCCTTCCTTAGGATTTTTATTTTGTCTCCGAACCACTTGTCTCTGTCTCATTGAGGGAGAGCCCACGAGATCCACTCCTGTCTTTATGTATCTCTGCTCGCTTAGACTCTGAGGGGACAAGGCACAGTGTGCTCATGGTTCTGAGCTGCTGTTCCCACAGTGTTGGCTGGGGGAGAGGAACAGTCTCTCTAGACCTGCAGGATCCGTCAGACCCGAACTGGAAATTACTATTAATTCCAGCAAGCACCTAGAGGAGCCTGGAGCTGTTCTGGGAGAACATCACACAGACCACAGAGATTCAGAAAGGGGCTTTAGGGCTTCCTTTTGGCCTCTCGCAAGTCCTTCTTACCAAAACTCCGAGCAGACAGAATGTGTCAGGACATGGTGCCTGATGCAGACTTGAGTGTTTCCCGGTGATTAGCTATTTTAATTATTCCGTTAATAATAGTATTATTGCCATGTATGTTCCGGGATTTCATGGAGTTTTGGTGATATCCCCCGATAGGCTTAAGAGCACAGATTTTGGAATCAGACGTACCTGGATTTGGATGTCGACTTAGTTACTATCTTAGACAAAATGTATAATGTCACCAAGCCTCAGTTTTTCATATAGAAAGTGGGGATGCTAATATTTACTTCATAGGATCATAAATGAAATACTGAAGTGTGAAGCAGGTGTTTGCTCCGAATCATCTGAGGGTGGTGGTCAACGTTTACTGATCACCAGGTCTGGGCTGGGGCTGGGCTAATGAACCTGCACTTAGAATCGGCTCTCCGGCACGTCGCTGCTGCTCCTGGGCTGCAGAGGGCGCCTTGAGTAGCATGAGATGAGGAACACGGCCAGGAAGTGTGTGTGGGCACCTGGGGATGATGTGCCGCCCTTCAGGTTGGGTGTGGACCCCCACTCTTCACTGCTGCACCCTCTGTCAGTGTAGACCCTATGCTCTAGGCTGCTTTGCTCTGCAAAGTTGTACCTGGGGTCCTGGTGTGGACCCTGCATGCTGCAAGGCTTGGTCCGAGTGTGAGCCCTGCGCTCCAGCCTGGGGGACCCGGTGCTCTACACCCTGGGTCCAAATGTGACCCCCACACTCCCCACTCCTGCGTCCCAGGTCGGAGTGTACCTTGCCCCGAGCACCGCTGTGCCCTGGGTCCAAGTGTGGATCCTGCTCGTGCATGGCCACAGCTTGGGTCCGAGTGTGAACGCTGCACACCGTGCCCCGGCTCCGAGTGTGGCCCCCACGCTGCTTACTACTACGTCCCGTCCCAGTGTGGACCCTGCGCTCTGCCCTGCTGCACTCAGGGTCCGAGTGTGGACTGCGTGCACTGCCCCCTTGAGCTCCTGGTGGCCCTGTTGACCCTGCATCCGCACCTCCGGAACTTGGACCTGGCTGTAGACCCAGAGCTCTGCCCACTCTCTGACTGTGCTCCCTGACTGTAAATGTGTGCTCCCTGCAGCTCCATGGGCTCCTCTCTCCATCTCCACTCTCGGGGAACTACCCACCCTTCTAGACCCAACTCGCACACTGTTTCTCCCTGAGCCTTGGCTGCTCTGCCCCCGCGCTCTCCCCTGGAGTGCCTTCTTCCTTTCCGGCTGCTGTTAATGGCCCTGACCCCAGGCTTGAAGTTCCTGGAGGACCCATCAGAGTGGTGATTCATTTCACTTCTTCCCAAGGTGGCTCACAGTTCCTTGCGCATAAATAAAGAACAATAAATGTATGTGTGTGCTCAGTAAGGAGCCAAGATGACAGAATTCTGCCACCCCCACTGGGCAGCCCCTCGCCTCCTCCTGCCCCTGCTGGTCATCTGGTTTTGTGCAGCTTTGCTTGTTCTGGCTGGAACCTGTTTTATCCAGGGCAGGTCCTGACCAGTTTCTTCCTTTCTCTCCTGCCCCTCCCCCTTGGCGGTTGCATGCCTTGGTGAAAGTACCTACCTTCCTCTCCAGATGGCCAGAAACATCACAGGTAGGGAAGGGGAGAAGGAAATCTATTTCCTTTTCTTCTTCCCATTCCTCTGCTGCGGTAATGAATAACTTGCCTGATTGCAGTTTAGTAATTTGTCGTTTCTGTTACCATGACGGATCTTTCTAAGACTATGGGTTCTGTCACTTTTCCCCTTAAAATCCTTGCTTGTAGAATGCAAGCCAGACTCCTCCCCTGCCATTTCAGAACCCCCACCCCCATCCCACTGTTGACCCATCCTGTCTTCTCCTCCACTCTGAGTGCAGCAACTATCTAGAATTCTCTCTTTAAAAATTTCGTTATGACGTATACACGTGTCACTTTGACCATTTTTACATGCGCAGTTTAGGTGGCGTTAATTAAATTTGCAGTGTTATGCAGCTTTCCCCATTATTGCCAAAGGTTTCCATCACCCTATTAAGGAGTAACTTCCTGTTTCCCCATGTTCCAGCCCCTGGTAACCTGTAATTAACTTTGTCTTCATGAATTTGCCTTTTCTCGATATTTCGAATATATGGAATTATACAATATTTGTCTTTTTGTGTTTGGCTCATTCCACTTAGTCGTAATGGCTTTAAGGTTTATCCATATTGCCACATGTATCAGAACTTCACTCCTTTTGATGGTGGAATAATATGCCAGCGTGTACGTACAGCACATTTTCCTTGTCCGTTTGACTGGTGATGGACACCTGGGCTGTTGGCACCTCTTGGCTGTTGTGATACACGCTGCAGTGAACATTGGCACACAAGCATCGAGGCCCACTTTCCAATTTTCGTTGTTGTTGTCGGGTGAACACACCCAGGAGTGGAATCGCCATGGCACGTGGCAATTGCCCGGGTAGCTATTTGAGGAGCCACTAGACTGTTGTCCACATTGGTTCCACCATTTTACATTCCCACCAGCAACGTGCGAGGGTTCCAGGTTCTCTGCATCCTCACCAACTCTGGTTGTTTTTCCTTTCCTTTCCCTTCCTTTCCCTCCATTCCCCTCCCCACCATCCTAATAGGTATGAAGTTGTATCTCATTGTGATTTTGACTTGTATTTCTTTAATGTCTAACCATGTCATGTTTTCGTGTGCTTATTGGCCATTTGCATCTTTTCTTTGGAGAAATGTCTCCTTAAGTCCTTTGTCCACAATTTAACTGGATTGTTAGTCTTTTTGTTCTCAAGTTGTAGGAGTTCTTTATATATTCTCAGTATTAAACCCTGATCAGATACGAATTTCTAATAGGTTCTTTGATTTGGGAGATTGTCTTTTTACTTTCTTGGTAATGTCCTCGGCACATTTGGAGGGAGTCCAAGTCATGTTTTTTCCTTTTTTTGCTCACACTTCTGGTGTCACATCTAAGAATTCATTGCCACATCCAGTGTTAAGAAGATTGACCCCCCCCCATGTTTTTTCTGAGAGGTTTTATATTTTTAGTTCTTACAGAGAATTGATCTAATTTGAGTGAATTGGTGTGTAGTATATGAAGGTACGGGTCAACTTCATTCTTCATGTAAAATCCAGTTGTCCCAGTACCATTTATTGGTGAGACTGTGCTAGAAGGGACCGGGCGCCCTTATTGAATATCACTTGGCTGCAGGTGTATGGGTTTTTTTCTGGACTCTCTGTTCTGTTCCATTGTTCTTTGTGTCCCATGCCAGTACCTCCCTGTTTTGATTGCTGTTTTCACTATTTGGAGCCCCTCATAATTTTATAAGAAGTTGAGGACCAGCTTTTTCATTTTGAAGAAATGGAGTGTTGGAATTGTGCTAGGGTCTGCATTCGTTCTGTCTTCGGCTTTCGGTAGTATTACCATCTTAATAATTAACTTTTGAATCCAGGAACACGGGGGACTCTCCATTTATTTAGATATTTATTTTAACAATGTCTTGTTTTTGGTGTATGTCTTTCACTTCTTTGGTTTAACTTACTCCAAGGTATTTTGTCCTTTTAAATGCCATCGGAAATGGAATTGCTTTCTTTCTTTCTTTTTTTTTTTTTAACTTTTTTTTTTAACGTTTATTTATTTTTGAGACAGAGAGAGACAGAGCATGAATGGGGGAGGGTCAGAGAGAGAGGGAGACACAGAATCTGAAACAGGCTCCAGGCTCTGAGCGGTCAGCACAGAGCCCGACGCGGGGCTCGAACTCACGGACCGCGAGATCATGACCTGAGCTGAAGTCAGCCGCTTAACCGACTGAGCCACCCAGGCGCCCCATGGAATTGCTTTCTTAATTTTATTTTGAGGTTGTTCGTCGCTGGTGTGTGAAACACAACTGATTTGTGTGTGTTGATCTTGTACCCTGCAACTTTGCTGAATTCATGTATTAGCTTTGCTGGCTTCCCTATGCATCCCTTGATTAGGATTTCCTGGATACAACATTATTTTGTCTGTGAATAGAGATGGTTCTACTTCCTTTCCAGGTTGGATGTTTTTTATTTCTTGTCTGATTGCTCTGGTGACAACTTTCTGTGAAATGAGTAGAAGTGGTGAAAATGGGCAGCCTGTCTTGTTGCTGATCTTCGGGGGAAAGTTTTCAGTCTTCGTTGAAGGTGATGTTAGCTATGGATTTTTCATAAATATCCTCTGTCATATTAAGAAAAATCACATCCACGTCTATTTTGCCGAGTGTCTCTACCATGAAAGGGTATTGAATTTTGTCAAGTGCTTTATCTGTATATGTTGAGATGGTCCCGTGTTCTTGCCTCCTTGTAATGCCGTGGTATAAAACATGGATAGATTTTTTCCCCCTATATTGAACCACCCTTACAGTCCTTTTAGTGTGCTGTTGTTCAGTTTGGTTTTCTAGTATTTTGCATTTATGTTCATGGGGAATATGGGCCCGTGGCTGTTGTTGTTGTTATGTCTTTAGCTTTGGTATCAGAGTAGTGTTCCCCTCCTAGAATGATTTAAGAAGTGTTACTCCTCTTACATTTGTGGAAGAGTTTGAGAAGGATTGGTCCTAATTCTTTAAATATTTGGTAGAATTCACATGCAAAGCCATCTGGTGCCAGACTTGTCATGGCTGGGGTTTTAGGACTGTTTCTTTTTTTAAATTTATTTTTAGTATTTTTAATGTTTGTTTATTTTTGGGAGACAGAGAATGTGGAGAGGAGGGGCAGAGAGAGAGGGAGACACAGAATCCAAAGCAGGCTCCAGGCTCTGAGCTGTCAGCACAGAGCCCGATGTGGGTTTCGAACCCACGAACCATGAGATCGTGAGCTGAGCCAAAGTCAGACGCTTAAGCGACTGAGCCACCCAGGCACCCCAGGACTGTTTCTGATGAGAGCTGGGAACGCTCATGCTCTCCCTTGCCTGCCTGTGGGCCCAGCACACGCTTGAATTCTCAACCCAGGTCCCCTCCTCCTCCCCCTCCTGGAAGTTCGTTCTAACCAGTCGTCCCCACTTGTGTCTCTAAGACTTTTCACATTTCCTCCGTCACTATCGGCATCCTGTCATTGTCTTGTGACCTGTGTCTCTTGCCCACCAGAACGGTCTCCAGGGTAAGGTCTCACCTGTTCACCTTCAGGCCTGCAGCTACAGGTCCAAGCGCTCACCGGCGCTTGTTGCCGAGGCCAGGAGGACTCCCCGCGTGGAGGAGGGCTGCCATTTGGGCCGTCTCTGTGTCCTGCTCCATGGCCCTGAGCTTGATGAAAGAAGTTCAGTAGGAAAAGTCAAGCCCTGGTGTCATTTCTCAGTGGCTCACAGGATAACACAGGGAAGGGAATGGGAAACGAGTGAGGCTGAACAATACAGGGAGAAAGTTTTACTGTCTGAAAAACTCCTCCAGCAAATGAAAACATCCTTGGGTTTCAAAATCAGAAACAAAGTGTTACGTGGGTTCGGTCCCTTTTTGAGCAGCCCTTTTCCTGAGAGGTAGTGCCTCTTTAAAAGAGAGTCTGAGGAGTGAGACTGTACCAACAGCTGTGGTGTCCGTGGCCTTGGGCATAGTACTCTGGGAAGGTGCCCTGTGTGTGGACAGTGCTGTGCTGGATGCTGGGCACACAGGTGGCAATGTCACTGTCGGTCACCAACTGTCTGTAGTTCCTAGGCAGCAGGAAGAGTGCTTTTTTGTCACGGTGTCATGCGTGGCCGGGATTGGAAAGCAGAGAGCGCGTGGCCTTGTGGGGCAAGTGGGAGCTCCGTGCGTGGGAAGGGAGTCAGAGACGCTGCCATGGAGAGGCTGCCTCTGCAAGGACTCAGTGGTGTCACACAGGACACAGCACACGGTGTCCCCTCTTGTAGACAGAAGTCTGGAGAGAAGCTTTGGTCCACATTATGAAGAGCTTTGGCAGACCTTTTGCTGAAGCCTGAAGTTGGTGAGATGTTACTGAACATGGGTGTGAGTAAGCAGTTGTCTGGGACCCCAAGAATGTCTGCGTGGAGAGGACCACATAGGGGACCCAATGTCAAGATTTTGTTCCTCAAGTCTCTGGGAGAAGGATAGGTAAGTGCTCCATTTACGAGAGGCAAGGTCGGCTAGGACAGAGGGCATGCGATCTCCCTCATGGGGACCCGGTTCTGGCTGAGGTCCAGCCCTGTGACCTTCCAGGCCCAGAACCGGTCACTCAACCCCATGAGCTTGACTTTCTCAGTGTGTATTGGGAGTGTCATGTTAATGTCTTTTTTTTCCTCAGGGCCTTGTTGGAGAGGCCAGATGAGCTATGTCTGTCTAAGCAAAAACCTTCTAAGTAGCTAAGTGCTGGGCAGAGGCCATTGTGTTAAAATCCAAAGCAATTTTTAGCAGCTTGTATCATAGCTTAGTATAATGTTTCTGTGGGGCAATTTGGCAGTCTTCTATGTATCAAGAACCTTTTAAAAGTCTAAAACCTATCACCACTTACACTAATATACCCCAAGGAAGAAAAATCTGATGCGCAAAAGGATTTGCATGCAAAGAGGGTTATTGCAATGTTATTTATAACAAAGAAAAAATTGGAAACAATCTGTGTGAAATAAGGGGATTGGTTAATTGAATTACTGATCACATCTATAATGCAGCCATTTTTATATGCAACCACTGAGAGGGTTTAGGAAGTACATTACAAAGTCTTTTTACAGTGTAATTTCAGTGGATTTTTCAATGTAATTTACAGTGGATTTTTACAGCAGAATCTGTATGGGAAGAAGGTGGAAGGCTCCACCTTAATGGCTCTTACCTTAGTGAGAATAATGGGTTGTTTGAAATTTCCATCCTATATAATTTCCTTAAAAAAATTTTTTTTAATGTTTATTCATTTTTGAAAGAGAGAGATGGAGCACAAACAGGGGTGGGGTGGAGAGGGCCGGGGAGGGGGGCGGGTGGGAAACACACAGAATCTGAAGCAGGCTCCAG
This sequence comes from Acinonyx jubatus, assembly GCF_027475565.1. Taxonomy (NCBI): domain Eukaryota; kingdom Metazoa; phylum Chordata; class Mammalia; order Carnivora; family Felidae; genus Acinonyx; species Acinonyx jubatus. The sequence continues at coordinate 3,649,776 of NC_069394.1, forward strand.
GCTCTGAGCTGTCAGCACAGAGCTGGACACGGGGCTCGAACTCACAGACCGCGAGATCGTGACCTGAGCCGAAGTTGGACGCTCAACCGACTGAGCCACCCAGGCGCCCCTGTAATTTCTTATTATTGTTTACTATGTTTGACAACTTTTTTGTGTGATTAAAAAACATTGAAATTGCCGACTTCCCCAAGTCAAGTACAACACGACGAACTGTGTGTTTCCTCTGTTGAGAGTGAGCTGTCAGCCTGATGTTCGGTCACCCCCAACACCACGTGTTTCCTGCAAATAGAAGGATTCTCCTTTGCAGCCACTTACCTAATCACCAAAATAAGGAAACCGCCTTTCCACCCTCACACTCCATCCACATCTGCCAGGTGTCCCCATAGTGGCCTTTATGACAAAAGGGTCGTGCTCCAAATCATTTGTTTCAGAGTTCTACCCCTTAGACTTCTGTGCTCCACGTCAGTTCCTTAGGCTGTCTTTGAGTTTCATGATCTTGCTAAACCTAGGTTTATATGTTGTACTGAAGTATCATTAACAGTGTTTTGTTAGCTTCAGCTGTGTGGTATCAGAATTCAATTAATGACATTTCTCAGCCCTCATCACTTTCCAAGTGTTAGTCTTAATCCCTTTATCTATTTCACCCACCCCCCACCCACCTCCCCTCTGGTGACCACCAGTTCTCCATATTTAAGAGTCTGTTGTGGGTTTTTTTGTCTTTTTTTCTTTTGTTTTTGTTTCTTAAATTCCGCATATGAGTGAAATCATATGGTATGTCTTGGGCTTAATCTCAGCACTGGACTCTCTACATCCATTCATGTTGTTGCAAATGGCAAGATTTCATTCCTTTTATGGCTGAGTAATATTCCAGTGTGTGTGTGTGTGTGTGTGTGTGTGTGTGTGTGTGTGTGTGATACACAAAAATAAATTCAAAATGGATAAAAGACCTAAATATGAGACCTGAAATCCTAAAACTCAAATCATAGGCAGAGATTTCTTTGACATCAGCCATAGAAACATTTTTCTAGGGGGACATCTAGGTGGCTCAGTAGGTTGAGTGTCTGGCTCTTGATTTCAGCTCAGGTCATGATCTCGTGGTTGTGGGTTTGAGCCCTGCATCAGGCTTCGTGCTAAGCATGGAGGCTGCTTAACATTCTCTCTCTCTCTTTGCCCCTCCCATGCTTGTGTGCTCACATGCACAAGCTCGCTCTCTCTCTCTCTCAAAAAATAAAGAGGGAACCTATGTGGTTGACTCTGGACTTGTCATGTATGTTTGCATCAAAACAATGAAAAAAATGAAAACGAAAAAGAAACCTATTTTAAGATCTGTCTCCTCAAGCAAAGGATACAAAAGCAAAATTAAACTTTTGGGACTACGCCAAAATAAAAAGCTTTTGCACAGTAAAGGAAACCACAACAAAATGACAAGGCAGCCTGCTGGATGGGAGAAGATAATGGCAAATGGCATGTTCAGTAAGAGGTTAATATCCAAGATACATAAAGAACTTCCACAGCTCAACACCAAACCCCAGCTCAACACCAAACCCCCCCACATAATCTGATAAAAAATGAGCAGAGGACCTGAATAGACATCTTTCCCAAGAAGACATACAAATGGCCAGCAGACACACGAAAGGATGCTCACCGTCACCCATCATCAGGGAAATGCAAATGAAAGCCACAATGAGGTAGCACGTCACACTGTCAGAACGGCTAAAATCACAAACACAAGAAACGACAAATGTTGGTGAAGATGTGGAGAAAAGGGGACCCTCGTGCACTGTTGGTGGGAATGCAAACTGGTGCAGCCCCTGTGGAAAGCAGCATGGACATTTTTCAAAAAATTAACAATAGAGTTACTAGTAATTCCCCTACTGGATACTTACAAAGACAATGAAGACGCTAATTCAAAAAGGTGGGTGCACCCCCCCATGTTTATTACAGTGTGAATTTACAGTAGCCAAGATACGGAAGCAACCCAAGGGTCCATCCGTAGATGAATGGATGACCTTGACATTTTTAAAGATTATAATTCAGTGATCTTGTGGTATGTTCCTCAATTTGAGGTTGATGTTTCTTCACGATTAGATTCAGGTTACCTGTCTTTGGCAGGAACATGACAGAAATGATGCCTGTTCTCATTACATCAGTGGTGCAAGATTTTTGTTCCACTTCTGATGTTGACGATGAGCACGTGGTTAAGGTCTGCCGGACTCCGCTGTGAAGCTTGTCTGAAACGGAGAGCTATTTTATAGGAGGGAACCGCGAAACTGTGTCAGGGTCCTGTTTCTTACCTTGCAACAGTCTACTCATTCAGTCACACCCCTACGGATTCCTAATCTTTTTGCCTTTTGGGTTATAATCCATTACTGTCACTGTTCACTTTGACACTGTACCGTCTCATATTTGACCAAAGGAAGTCCCTTCGAGCTGCGTTGTCTTTCTGATGTACGTATATCCTTTTTTCCCAGTGCTTTCAGTTTGTGGTATAAGATGTTCCGAGCTGACCTTGTACTTGCCCTGCTCCATCTGTGCAGCTGACCTTTTCTCCAGGAGCCCTGGTTCCTGAGAAGCCCAGATCCGGGAACAGGTTGTGCCCATGGCTAGTGAGATGTCCCTCTCAGCGGACGGGCTCTGCACGTGTGTACGTGTGCATGCACACATACGTACCTCCCTATTTCTGTGTCTATTTACATATATTGAAAAGCGTGAGTTTCTTCAGCAATACTTCTAATTCCAATCCAATGTCCCTGGCTTTATCCTAATGTTCTCTCTCCATATTCCTAACTTCCCTTTCTCTTAGGGAGAAGCCTGGCTCTCCTCATCTTGAACACATGTACTCACTGTTCAGTCCCCTTGTGTGGGCTTTGGCCCCTGGACCCCACCGCTCCTGCCCCACACGTGACCTCCTCATCCCACTTGGGTTCTCATGCCCTGTGCCAGGCTGTCCCCTGGCCCTTGTGTGGACATCCTTCTCGCCCCGCTGAGGCTTCATCCCCTATACTGGGCCACACCCAGTATGGATACCCTGTGTCCCCTCTCTGATTCAAGTGACTCCTGCCAGATGGTCCTACCACTAGGATTTCCTTCTCTCCCAATTTGGCCCTTCACATTCGGCTGTTGAAGCTCTGCCACCCATGATGGACCACCCCTCTACCCAGATGCCCTGCACCCCGTCAGGTCAGCCCCACCCACAGGTGTCCCCCTCATCCCCTGAGCTTTGACTCCTTAAGGCACTCCCTCACTTGGCCCCACTCACCTTGGCTTGCTTGGGCTCTGACGCCCCACACCCAGCCTCTTCTTGTGGAGGGCTGCCCTGCTCCACCTCACCTGGTGATGTGGGCACTGAACTGTTCAGAAAGGAGATGGGGCACTATTATTATTATTATTACTAATTTTTGCTAAGCAGATTTAAATAGGGAATTGGAATAAGATGTGGAGGTGACTTGATTAGAGAGAGGGACTTGACCTGCTAACTGCAGATGCCCAGGAGGCTCTTCCGCATGGACTGAGTGACAAAGGCACAGAAGAGGAGTCCTCTTACTGGGGGGCTTCGAGGGCTGCGGACTTGCCTGCTCTGGGAACAAGCCTGGCTCGTGTGTGCAGGCCTCTCTGGGAAAGAGGTTGACTCCTGATCCAAAGGGCTGCATGGAGGCAGTGTGCATGGGCGTAAGCGCAAGGTGTTTCTATCTGGACAGACCTGTTTCCGAGTCTAAGCTCTGCCCTTTGTTGGCTAAGTCCTGCTGGCCCTTAGGGCAGCTGAGCCCCTCGAGCCTCAGTGTTCTCTTGTGTAAAGTGGAGCACTGAGGACCCCCCATCTCACAGGGCGTTTGGAGGGGCCAACAGTACATGGAGTGTAGCAGGTTTCGATTAGTGCTAGTTCCTTCCTTTCACAGCTTTCAAAGAAATTGAATGTTTCACCTGGACCTGGAAGTAAATCCTCATTCTGGATGCGGAGGCTCCAGGCTTGGTGATGGGTGTTACCGGATGACGGGTAGAGGCACACATTCCCTTGAGATGCTTCCTTAGCGTTCTCTGGCCCCGAGACCCCCTCCCCCACACCCTGTGTCCCCCTCTTTGGTCTTCAGCCCACACAGCAGCTTGAGACCCTCACTCATTGTTGCTTGGGGGCTAGCTGCCCATTCTGGGAGGGCATGGGTTGACGGGCCCACCTCCATCACTCTGAGCACTAGCCATGTCCTCGTGAGGTAGCATATCGTGCCGGAACTGGGATTGGTTTCTTCCCTTATGCTCCAAAGTAAATGAAGCCATACTTAGGGTACCAAGCCTGATCTTGGGTACCAGATCTCTGTTCTGGATCTAGGGTACCAAGCCAGATCAAGCCTGATGTATGACGGTCTGAGTTAGGCAGTGACTAAAGAGCCATAGGGAAAGTCAGAGGAATACTTCCTGCCTTTGATGTTGATTAAAAACAAGCTAAACAAATTAAAAACTCTTTTTGTGTCTGTCATTGTCCCAATTTTGTTTTTGGCTAAAGCCAATTTAGGTCTTTGCTGTGAACCGTCTTCGTAAGTCAGACAGATGCTATCTGGTTGGCTTTGTATTCACTCTGCAGAAAATTCAGTATTCCCTCCGCTTCAGTAATAAAGGTGAATTTGGACTTGACACTTTATGACTTGACACTAATCTAGTGAAGCCACCTTATCTTTTATATTATGGGGATCTGATTTTGGCAAGAAATTGCAACAGATGCAAATAGTTGTTAACTTAGAGTTCATTCCTGTCTTAGTTTGGCTCTTACTGGTTGATGGACAGGAGTAGCATTTGGGGGTTTGGTCAACAATTCCCATGATGGGCTAGACTTGGTGGCCAACAACATATCTCCTTTAAATGTTCACTGGAAATGATTTCTGGAGTGTATTTTTTATCATTAATGAAATCAGTCTTAAAGAACACATCCTTAAAATAGCTCTTTAAATTAAGCCAAGTGGTACTTGTTTGTTTAACTCATTGGATGTTTGAGTGCCTGCTGTATACCAGAAACTAACCTGACTGCTGGGGTTATGGTCATGCATATAATAAGGCCGCTGCCCTCCAGAGGCTCAGGATGACACAAGAGAGCTGTGTGACAGTGCATTTTATGGGCGATACATAGAACCACAGATTTTAGTTGTTCCTGTCCGTATCTAACTCCTTGGAAGTTATTTTAATTCTGTTTCTTCATATTCTATTTGGTTGTGTATGTGGATGCCCAGGATTCTTTTCATTCATTTGTTCTTGGTTCATACGTGTGTATTGAGCCCCTATATCCATTTCCACCGTGAGCCGAACTGGTGTGGTACATGCCCTCCAGGAACCTCTGTCTGGACCCTTGTTGGTTCTAAACCTCGTGCTCATAAACAACTAGCAGACATCCGCTTGGGGAAAAGTGCCTCACTCAGTGTTTTGCACTGTACCGACTCGTTCTCTCAGCCTACGGGAAGGAGCGTTTCTCTCTGTCTGCTTACAGATACCTGTGTTAGGCACGAGCACGGCTGTTAAGGAAACACATGCTTCACTTCCAGAGCCGGCTCTGGAGCCGGTACTGGGTTCCTGGTCCATCTGCGCAGGGGTTGTCTGGGGGTTTGGATGTCTGTCTGTCCGAGCTGTGGCGCAGAATCCAGGCCCCCAGGCTCTGCAGGATTGCTGGGTTTCCCCACGTCGCTGCAGCTGTCAGACTTCGAGATGAGCTCTGGTAAAGTTAGAGCCACCTCTTGTCACTACTTACACTTGGGCTAAATACATTGTCCTAATTAAATGTTGCTTTTTCGTTTAAAATTCTACAGTGCTGCAATTCAGATGAGAAGGCTGCTATTTTGACAGCTGATGCCATTTAATTTCAGGATCATTGTGTGTCTTGTATTCAACTGCGGACTAAATTGGACCCTCTCTTGGAACTTTTGTACATTATAAAATACCACATTTTTACGAGTGTCTGATCAGCTTGGCTTGATGTGGTATTTGAATTCCCTTCTGCTGATAGTCTCTGACAGGACCCCTTAACGTGGGTAGGGGGGTGTTGATTACTAAATTTACCTGTTCGGAACCTGGGGCCTTGTGAGTGAGGTTCTGACAGAGACCTGCACATACGTGTCCATTTGTCTGGTGGCCACAGACGGTGTCCCGTGTTCACAGTGCTCCAAACAGACCTGCTTTGCCTCTGTCTCTAAGCTGGTCCCCTGCCCCACGCCCCTCCCAGTGGATGGCTCCCCCTTCCTGCCACTTGGCCGTGTCCCCTCCACCCCGTCTTTGGAATCCACTTGAGCGAGTGTCACTTAGGCCCAGTGAAACTCCACTGCTGTACTGGCTGAGTACAGAGCAGTACTTGGGATGAAGGTGTGTGCCCGTGAAACTGCCACCACGGCCCAGGGCCAGAGCACCTGCGTGGCCCGACGGGTTCCCCGCTCCTCTGCTGCGTCCTCACCCTTGTTCCTGGGCACTTCCTGCAGTCGTAGGATGGATTTCTTTTCCGGAGCTCCACAGAAATGAATGACCTCATTCACATCTGTCTGGGAGTCATGGCGTCCGGTCTCTGCCCCCTAGGTGGGGTGTAGGTTCTGGTCGTTGTTGTCTGTGGAGTGGCTTTCCCACGCGCAGTCCCCTCACTCTGCTGTGCGTCCCCCACAGCACGGAGGGGAGGGATCTCCTGCAGAAACCAGCCAGCCCTGTGGTCCCTTGGAGGGCCTCTGCAGCCCCCGGGGAGAGCGCGTCCTGCCCTGGGCCCTGGCTGCTCTGTCACCTGCAGCTTCAGCCCCGGCCGGGCTCCTGCGGCCTCCGAGCCTCCCACACGGCCCCTTTGAGGGAGCGCCAAAGGGACTCTTGTCCTCTCTGCTTTAAGGGTGAGGAAACAGCATCTAGGGTTTATCCAAGGCCGCCTCCCTGGGGAGCAGTGAGCCTTTACTCCTCTTATCAAGAGCCCACCTTCAGAGGACGGGGGCTTTTGCTCTAAAAACGGAAGGGCTGGAGCCTGAGGGTTCGGAAGGTCTTCTCTTCCAGCTCTGCCAACCGAGTGTTCCCTCTGCCAAACGACACTGCTGTGCCCAAGAGGTCACCCCCACTCTGCTAGACGATACGACCGTTAGCAAATAGTCTCCGCCCCTCCCTGTGGAGGCGACGCCCTCACCCCACTGACAGGAGGCGTCCTGATGATGGCGGCCCCTGCCCCGTGCATGTCAGGCTTGCTCTCGTGACGTGCTTTGGCCCATGTGAACGGAAGGGGCACGTGGGAAATGGAATAGGGTCCCCCGAGGACGTCCATGTCCTAACCCTAGACCCTGTGATGATGTCGCCTTCTGCAGCAGATGGGACTGTGCACGTGTGACCCTGTTGAGGATGAGATGGGGAGGTTTTCCTGGGTTACCTGGGTGGGCCCGGCCTAACGGCCAGGGCCCTCGTGACAGGGAGGCAGGAGGTTCGGAAAGAGTGGCGGGACGTGTGACGATGCAGCCAGGGCGGAGTGGTGCCAGGAAGGGGCGGCGGGCCGGGGAGCGCAGGCGGACAGAAGCCAGGAAGTGGCTTCTTGCCTGGAGCTCCACGTGGAGCGCAGCCCTGTGAACACCTGGATCAGAGCGAGGACTTCCGACCTTCCGATCAACTTGGAGAGCATGTCCTCGGCGGCCATCACGGCCGGGGTGCCTGCTGCTTCTGAGCACGTGGTTCGGGAGTCACCGCGGGGCGCCTTCACCTTGTGCTCCAGCGCGGGGCTGGCCGTGCTCTGGACAGGACCGCTGCCCTGTCGAGGTGCAGAGCCCATCCGGGACAGGCCCCTGAGACCCCTGGGGGGGCAGAGACTCGACACCAGGGGGGGCCACTGCAGGACCCGGCCTCCTCTGACTGACCCCCTGTCCCAGGGTAGGTTACAGCCGTGCGCGCCTCAGAGGGAAAGCCTTCCATTAAGTCAGCGGATACTTGTCAGTGTCCCTTGATGTCCGGGCACCGTCTCAGCCCCTGATATACCAGCCGCCAGACATTGTTCTCACCCCTCGGAGCTTCCAGCCTCTTGAGAAGGCAGGATGTAAGGAACAAGTGAGCATTAATTTTGATTTTTGATGAGCAATGGGGCAGAAATACCTGAGGTGCAAGGAAAGTAGTAGGGTGTGGGGTGCCGGGAGGGCCCCGTGGGAGCCGACCCCGAGGCTGACCCAGTGGAAGGGGGGCAGACCAGCCATGCACAGGTGAGGGCCAGGGCTGTGCCTGCGTAACCGGAGGTGGGAGTGGCTGAGCTTTTGGAGAAGCAAGGGGTAGATCACACCTGCCTCGTGGACCAGGGGGTCAGGGGTCTGGACTTGACGAAAGGGCGGTGCATGCCAGGGAAGGACTTTGGGCAGGGAGGTAAAATTTGCAGTTTCACTTGTAAAGCAAGTAGCCACTTTGGCTGCATTGTGGAGAATAAATAGAAGGAAGATGTGGCTGTGGGCAGGTCAGTAGTGAGTCTGGGCGACAGCTGGGGTGTCCGACTGACAGGGACAGTGGTATGGGAGGGAGGGAGGCTTTGTATGTGTGCCAGGACCAATAACTAGACTTGTTTCTGCATGGAGTGTGGGGGAGTCAGGGCGGTGAGAGGCACCAGGGGGGATGCCGGGGCCTCCCCTGAGACGCGGAAGCCTGAGAGGGTCCGGAGTGAAAGGGAAATAAACCGTTCAGTTGCAGGGCATTCACTTGGAGATACATTAAGGACATGTCAGGGGAGGTCAGGTGGTGATTGTGTAGATGGGTCCTGCCCAGCACGTAGAGCAGGAGTAAGAACGTGTAGGGCTCAGTACAACTTGTGTGGACGCACGTTCGGCACATGCGTGTTGCGTACAAACTGTGTATCAGACCGCACTCAGCTCGGCCGCACACCTCAGCCTCACGAGATCACTTCCGTCCTTCCCTCCTTCACCGCTGCGCTGGCGTGGTGTGTATGTGAGCGTGTGCATGTGTGGTGCTGTGTGCTTTCCCGGGGGGTGTACGTCCCTCCTCCGACACTCGAGCCTGGGTCTTGTCCGTCTCCCCCACCTGTTATAGGCCTTCGAGAAGAGGCCTGAACGGTCGGAGCTCCTGTATGTGGCAGATCTCCCCACACGCTCCGTGAAAAGTTCTCCTAGGAACCCCTGCGTGTTGGCGTTATTTCTCCCAGAGAGAGAAAACTCCGGCCCAGAGAGCCAGTGTGTCCTGTCCCAGGTCATGAGCCTCACAAGTGGCAGCTCTGGGACTGAATCAGGTCTCTCTAAGGTGAGGATTTTGACTCAAACGATCTGTAGTAGGAACCGGTTGCTTTGTAACGACGTACCACGAACTTACCACCTCACACCAGCTCATGTTCATCCCATGGTCTTTGGGGCTCAGGGCCTGGGGCGCCACTCAGCTGGGTCCTCCCAAGTGAGGGTCACAGTGAGGACCAGAGCGGCCGTGTCGTCTGGGGCTCCACTGGGGAGGGATGTGTTTCTCAACTCCCTCCGTTTGTTGACAAACTTCAGTTCCTTCAACTTGCCGCTGGCTCCCAGGCGGAGACTGCCTGCAGCTTCTGGAGGCTGCCTGGGGGGTGGGGGGGAGGGTCTTCACCACGTGGGCTTTCCCGGGATGTCTTGGCTTTGCCGAGGACAGCACGCAAGAGGAGAGCCTGTGGTCTCCTGTCACGTGATCACGTCTGTTGCGTCCCCTGCATCCCAGCACCTTGGCGTGTTCCCTCTACTGCAGGCAAGTCGTGGTTGTGAACCCACTCAGGTGGAGTGGATCCCATGGGAGTGTGAACAGCAGAAGGCCGGGATCCTGGGTGCCTTTGTGAGACCCTGTGTGTCATGGGGGCAGGAGACCATGTCTTACTGGCCACTTGAGCCCCTCTTGGAAGGAGCACAGAGCTCTGCCGAGGAGGCCTTCCGTGAACGTTGGCGGAATTTCGGCCATTGGTTTCCTATCAAAGAACTTACAGCTGTGTCTCCAGGAGGATAGGCACACCGTTTCCCCTTTGGTGGTCACCTCATGGTGTGCCTGTGGTTCTAATGCTGGTGAGGAAATTAGGTCCTCTTGTGAACACGTTGTGTCACCTCTGGTGCTGCTGTTGGTGCTACTGGCCCGGCCCTGCCCCTTCTTCCTGGGTCACCGTGGCACCTGGCACCCTGGCCTCGCCCCCTTGGGTCAGGCCCCGCCACCCTATCATCCCCCTTACCTGCCAGGGGATCCTTCTTCAGTGGGGCCGGTGGCTTTCCCAGGGTGCCTGGAATGAAACCCAGGCTGCTGGGAGACCCCACTCCTCCATGGCCTTTGCCGTTCATATTTGCACAGCTCTGTCTCTTGTGTCTGGATGCCCCACGGCACCTGAACCCAGGGGTCCCCTCGCCCCTCAGTCCCGACTCCCGCCTGTGTCTCCGCACCTGCGTTCCCTCCCTGAGAGGCCCTTGCACTTCGTTCCTTATCCAGCTTCCCATCTGTACGTGGCTGGGCCGATTCCCTTTCTTCACGATGTGCTTCGAGGCTTCCTCCTCGCCGGAGGCCTGTGACGTCCTCGGGAACCGCGTGTCCTCTCCACTTTGCACTGCGGTGCCAGGGACGTGCCCTCGTGGAGCTACACGTGTTACGTAGTCATTTGGTTTTGCTCTTGTATTTCTGAAAACACACCTGTGCTCCCAGAACCTCGCACGTGTGTCGATAGCATATGCTCCTTGAGTTCTGATGGAATCAGTGGGAAGGGCAGATGAATGAATGACTGAATAAAAGCATCTCAGTGAAGCTGGGTGGAACTGAAAATCCTAAAAGCAAAGCCTATTTAAAATGCCTTTCTGGAGGAAGCACGCTATATTGTATTAATTAACTCAGAAGCTTGCAAATCAGGGAAATGCTCGCAATCTCTTTTTCCAGTTACCGAGGAGAGAAGCTGGCAGAGTGTCCTCTCCATTCATCATTTTCAACCTAGGGCCGGCTGTGCTTCCGTTTCTGGTAAATAAGGAGAAGAAATCACACCCTATTTCGAGATGAAGGGAGTTTGTTCCAGAGTCCACGTTTGCCTTAATTTCTGCTTCGTGGGCACACACAGGTCTCCCCCAGTCCAAGCTCAGGCCATGGCACCCTGTCCTGGGGAGTCTGCTGTAGCGCCTAGAGCAGGACCAGGCATGTGCACACGAAAGCCTGCAGGTGATGTCCAAAAACCAATCCTGCACAAGTCTCATGGGCAGAGTGATCCCCACGTCCTGAACATTTGCCCAGCATGTCATGGGTGAAGTTGGACCTCCGGGAGTCTGAAGGAGATGTGGAGCCAGGGAATTGGGTCTGTGGGGTCCTGGGATGGGTGTCGGAACAGGCTCACATAGAGCCGGCCGAGGAGAATACTTCAGGAAGCCCCCAAACAGGTCTGTAGGAGTGCAGTTGGGGTTTCCTTTCTGGCTTAGATGAACTTGGAAGGTTTTAATGGAGGAAGTGATATTTGGGAGACCTCATGCCATAAGTTGAAAGGATTTGGAGTCAAAACTGGCTAAGTCCCCTGCCTTGTTCATGAGTCATCCCTAAGACGGCAGCATTAACGCCTCCTGGGAGGTGTTCTTGTGACCATTGGAAGTTGTAACGATGTAATAGAGCCTTAAGGAATGAAATTCATGGAAATAATTTTATTGGAGCTGGACCTGAGAGGGTGGGTAGGAGCTGTGCGTGAAGAAGGAAGGGTATTTGGGCTGGGGGGCCGAGCGGAGGTGGGGCCCGCGGGAGCCAGGGGCAGGGCCTGGGCCTGAGAGAGCCCAGCTGCAGTGTTGGCCTCATGGTGGGGGCCCAGGGTGGGGGCCCCGGGTGCACGAGAGGAGCTATTCCTTTCTGTTTTATCATGTATTGCGTTTCTGTTCAACCAGTTCATCATCCTGATCGGTTTTCTTAGGCTGTGGATAAAATCAGCCCGGTTTCCTGAATGCAGTCCAAGTGTCAGCCCTCCTGCCATGTGCTTGCTGGCTGCAGGCTGACCCTGCCTGGCGTTGTTGGGCTGGCCGCCTTCGTGCCCTAGCTCCCCGCCTTGTGTTCTGGATCTCTGCTCCTCTGTGTCCTTGCCCAACACTTAAAAACTGGCTGTGCCGCCTGGTCTCCGAGAGACCCTCACCCTTCTTGTGGCTTGGGTGTGATGTTAGGCTGTACTGGGGAGGGACGGGTCTGAATTAAGACTTGATGGAGTTGGCAAAATGGCTTTGAAGCTCTCTTAAGCAGAAGAGGGAGTACACCGGGGAGCAGCTTGGCTCTGTTGTGGGATCCAGGGACAGGCCCCAGGCTGGAAAGCGCTCACACGTCAGCGTGCCCCGTCCCTCTCTCACTCTCCGTGGTTTCTTTTCCCTCTTTTGTCTCGTGCTGTTCCCTGGCTCCTCTGCTTCTTCAAACCCATGCCCCCGACAATAGCGTCTCACCCTTGGGTTCACACCGTTGCCGGTGAAACCTGCGCCACCAGCTCCAGACTTCCTGGAGAAAGCGTCTTCTTGGCTCAGCTTCTGTGTCCTCCCCTGGCCCTGTCCCTGTGGCCATGAGGCCTGAGCCCCTTAGTGACACACACTTGGCTGCTGGCATCCTTGCCTGTGCATAAGAAGACAGGTGCCCAAGAGGGGCTGTTTGTGGGCTGGGCAGAGACTGTATGTAGGGTGCTCTCCCTGAACGTCAGAGAGGTGAGGAATCCTTTGCCTGGGACCCCTTGGGAGGCCACAGCAGGTGTAGCAAAGGCCATTCATTCATTGTTCACGAGTCGTCTTTCCTGACAGGTGCTGGCTGGACTCTGAGGGCAATGTGTGTGTGTTTCTTCGGTTACTTTCCAGAAATCGGGTAGGAATCTGACTTTACCTGTCCCGAAGCTTTGTTCTGGCTGGACTTGATGAGCTTCCTCTCGAGTGCTCCTTCCTGGCTGTCCTGTGGGCACCGTAGCCACCAGGGTCCTGCTGTCGGGGGCGGGGGTGGGCGGCCAGTGTGTTGAGCAGGGCTTCACCCCAAGCGCATCTTGGTTCCTAATTTGTAAAATGAGATGATGAGTAACCACCTCATGGAATTTCTGTGAGAAATCACCTTTTATGGACTTCATAAGCTGTCCCTCAGATGATGATGCAGATGTGGTTTCAAATGACCCGCCATCGCAGGAAGGGAGGGTCCTGTTGGTCTTGGCAGGTCTTAAATGTGGGAAGGGATCTATTCTTTTCTTTCTAGACAGTGTGCATTTGATGTCGTGTCTCTTCACACGAGTACGGTGCTGAATCAGACTTTATTTTCCAGATTCCTTTTAAGAGGAAAGTATCGAGCTTCCCTTTGCTGCTCATGGAGTTGTGTGATGCACCTCGTTGGAGGCTGCTTCGCTTCCTGTCGGCGTATTTTTCTTGCGGCTTGGCATTGAATAAAAACTGCCATCATATACCTGCTGTGTGCCCAGCACGTTATGTGCATCATTTCATTTTTATCCTTGCACCAGTCTACAGAGAACACGGTACCGTATCCACCTTACAGATGGGGAAACTGAGTCTCAGCAAGTAAAAATGACCTCAGCGAAGTTCGTAAGACTCTCAGACTCCCAAGACTGCCTTCTCCCTGAGATTCCACCGTGCCTTACAATGGAGCACAAGGACGTATTAGAGGTTCAGGCAGGAAGAGCTCTCCCCGTTTGGCTTCTATAGATTCCACGTGTGATCCGTTGCTCTGGCAGCATCTGAGTGGCTGGGAGGGCCTGAACTCTGCCCGCACAGCCCCGCTTGGCCTTCGTCCCACCCCCAAGGAGTCCGAGGGCACCCGTAAGCACGCTCGAGCGCCATGGAGCTCTTCTCCTCCCCACACATCAACGCGCACACTGCATGCGCTGGCGGATGGGGTCCACGGCAGCTGGTTTCTCCCCTGAGGGCTGTCACAGTTGGTGGGTGCTGCCAGGGGGTGGACCCCACATCTGAGCACAGCCTGGGGAGCTTCCACGTAGGGTCACAACAGGCGTTTATGGTCTTGAAGAAGCAATAGCAGTATGAAGCAAGTTTAGTGCATGAGAGAGCTATGCAGCTCGGCGTAATGGCCCCTGAAAATTTGTAAATTACAGGCCTCAGCATCAATAAAACAATGACTGTGCCGAACAAGCAACTCACTGTCTCCCTCACGTTTCGTACAATTCTTACCTTCTCTCAGGGGAGAGAAATGAGTGTTTTGTGGACTGCCTAAGTGGATTGTTCTGAAAGTGTCACAGGGAGAGAACATGTCGTATGTAGAAATAGCCTGCCTCCAGGGGAGTGACGATCCTCACTTTTGGGTGTGAATTTCCTGCCTCCGAAAGTTGGCCAGGGTTTCTTCCAACAGGTGCAGAATAAACCCTCTCCATCTTTCACAGAGCTGCCAGCATGATGTCTCCAAAATTCAGATGGGATCGCACCGCACCCCTGCTTTAAACACTTTGAGTTTTCCTCCTGGCCTTCTGACTCCGAGTCCGCCCCCTTTGCCTGGTGGGCATGCGCTCTGCCTCTTCACCCCACCCTTTACCAACATCCAGAACGGCGTGTGGCCCCCAGACCCCTGTGTCTTGTCACACCTCTTCACGTGGTGCCTGCTGCCCACTCTGCTTGGCATGACCTTCCTCTCCTCGGGTACCCCGCGAGCTCCTTCAGACTCCCCCTCCACGCTGCCTTCTTGGCAGTCCGTCCTTCTTTCCCTCCGGTAATGTTGATAGTCTCCCAAGTTTCGCCAGCACCCACTCGGATAGAGGCGAGTTTGTAGGTGTGCAATCACTGCCCCATCCAGGTGGCTTCCCGACCATGAGCGCCCTGTCCCTTCTCTTAGCCACTGTGCTGGTTCCCGCTACAGTGAGTGCACCTGTCGTAATTCCTCCTTTCAGATCCATGCTCTCCGCTGCAGTGGGAGCTTCCTGCAGACAGGGACAAGCCTTCCATCCTTCGTCCTTTCCATGGCCTGCCGTGGATCTGGCTCTGTGGGGCGGTCAGAAAGACCCGGCTGAATGGGATGGGGGGCGTTATGGCAGGTATTGCATGGGCTTCCTTGAGTCCTGTGTTACTAGTCACATAGCCTGGGAAGCAGCCTTATTTCTGGATCACCGATCTTGACTTGGACTTCCCTTCTGTTCTAGAAGGTTTTTTGGTATCTGCTGTCATCGTGGGAACTGGTGGAGGACCACGGCTCTCCAGCCTCCTCCTACGTGCTTCCCTGTCCTGTGCCGCTCATTTGCCCTCCTAACCGTGGCGCTTCACCCCTCTCCTCCTTTGTCTTTAAGTCTTGAATGTAATGACCCAGCGCCTAAAAGCAGTTATGAAATGATTTCCTCAGTGATGGATGGTCCCATTATGATTACATCCTGTGCTGGGATTAAAGACCTTACCATGCAGTGCCGAGGAGACCACATTAGTGCCATCTTCTTGATCAGTCTTAACCCAGATTTTTGTCACTGAACATAGTCAAATTAATGACATTATGATAACAGATTTTGACTTGAGGCTACGTGACCCCAAAGTGCCGCGTGTCTTTTGCAACGTCAGTTGCTGCTGTTAGGAAGATCTTCTTTTTTGGAGAGAGTTTTATTGGAAATTCTAAAAATAAACTTAACCCATATTAACCCGATGCTAGGTGCATCGTGGGCACAGCATGTCGACTGGCTTGCGAGATGTGAGGCCTGGGAGGGTGCTTGGTTTACTCCAGCCACAGTTAGGGCGGTGTGTCCTAGGTGAGGGGCCAGATGAGGGGTTATGAGCAGGACTGAAATGCAGCCCTTGGTGCAAAGGAGAAGGCGTCTTATGGGGACACGGACAAGGTAATGGACACTGGATGACCACGGAGTGCTGTGAGAGAATTGGAGAGGCCTATCGGCCTCAGAGAGGGGACTTGCGCGAGGGTTTTAGAAGTGACAGTGGCTGATTAGAGATGCTGAGTGACGCTTGCAGAGGGTGGTCCACATGCCACAGTCAGCTCATTGACCAGTGAACCAGCTGTTGTGCACGGGGGAGGGCCTGACCTGCAGCTATGGTGGGAAACGCCAGCCGTGGCCTCTGAGACTTGGCTTGTGGCAGGCTCTGGCTTGGGGATCGGAAGGTGAACATAACCTCCGTGTTACCAGTGGTGTCCCAGTTCTGGCAGCCACGTGGCCTCGTGAAAACGCCCCCAAGTTGGACTTCTCCCTGTGAGGCCAGGCTTCCTCCGAGGACCCTCCCCTTTGGGGCATTAGGCATAGAGAATGAAAAATGTTTGCCTCCTGCAGGCAGGCGGCTCCCAGGATGAGCGGGGAGGGTCTGTGTTCAGCAGGCTGGGCTTTTCCTCCCTCCTCCCTGCTGCTCCCAGAATGCTCCTGGGCAAACGTGGGCCCTGCCTGTGACCGGGGTGTCCCTCGCATGGTGCCCCCTGTGAAAGTCTGAAGCTGGGGAACAGGTGATGTGCTTTCTTCTCCTCAACATAAAAATAATTTCCCAACATTCTGCAGTTTTAAGACTGGTCGCCCTACCCTGTAAACAGTAATGAGCACGTGTGTGGGTTTGAGCCCCGCGCAGCTGAGTGGGGCCGCACACCTGCGTCCCACAGCCAGTTGGGACCACGGAGAATTCCCCAATGCAGGTCTCCGCCTTCGTGACGTTGTGCCTTTCCCACGTGGGCCTCCCCAACCCCCCCCAAACGGGACTGCTGCAGCCCTGCTGGTTCCCGAATGTCCCCGTCCTCGCCTGTCTCCTGCTGTTTTCCTGATGTTCTCGCTGTGTGGTCCGAGAGCGGGTGTCAGCCTGCACCTGACGCGGCAAACGCCACCTGGGATGGTGCTTGTGTGTCCTCTCTAAAGCAGAGGTCCTCCTGGGCAGGGGACCGTGTCCTCCGTGCTCGGATCTCCACTGTCGATGACTCCCTTCTGGGCCTGTAGTGGTGTCTTCCCTTCCCCTTCTCTGCTCCCCAAAGTAGAGTGGGACTGACCTCCACGCCCTAAAACAGTCTCCTGAATAATGCGTACTGGATGCTCAGTAAATACCGAATAAATGACTCGTAAATAATAAATAAGTGAATGAAAAATGGTGTGGGAGAATCGTTTTTATTTATTAAAGGAAAACAAAAGAGGAACGTGAAAACGGAGCGTGTCCAGGAGACAGTGTGGCGGAGCAGGGGAGACGTGGGGTCGCACACGCCCCGGCTTGAACCGCACCGTCTGCCTCCCAACAGCAGGGCCCGGGAGGGGATCGTGTGGCCTGTGGACACAGCTTCCAGGGGACGGGGTGTTGTGGGGTCTGGGGATGATGACGGCGGTGTCCCCGCAGCTCCGACCCGCCTCGCGCGTACAGAGATGGATTGGAAGTGATGCGGTCGCCGGGTCCAGCCTGGTGCCTGACGCCGGGTGGAAGCTTCCTGTGCTGGCTGCTGCCGCCACCTGCCCTCCTGCCCCGGTGGCGGGACCGGCCAAAGCGGGCTGTGGGCGCATCGGTTTGATTGTCACCGTTCCGTTGATAAAAGTGGCCGTCCGGATAAAGGCGAGAGCTACCCAAAAATGTCCTCTGCCAGAGAAAGCTGTGAATGTTTGACGAGGCACGCCACAGAGCCCCACCTCAACGCCTCCTGCAGGAGTCCCCCTGTTAAGGTGTCCCCTTTGATGGAGCGTGCCGGCCTGCGCCGGGAAGCTCGCTGCTTTTCCAGGCCGCTTCGCCGTCATGCATATTTTAAGGAGTTTTGCCGGCTGGCCGTTTCCGTGTGTTCATCTATCAGATGGATCACTTTCAGGACGAAGGGCCTTGTCTGTGTTCCTGTCAGGGAGCCACACGCACCGTTGTTAGTTTCCTTCTTCCCTTTCCCGTTTCGAGGTGGGTCTCCATCCACGGTGTCCTCCCCGTGCATTTGGGACTCCTGAAGGGGTTACCGTCGGCCCGAGGGAACGCGACTGCACAGTTAGGTTTCTGTCTTGATTCCCGTGGGCGGCATTTGGTCCCCCGCCCCCAAGTCCCGGAGGCAGCTGCGGGGAGTGGGGTGCGTGGGGCCCGGCCCCGCCTGGCCAAGGCAGGTGGAGAGGAGTTGAGAGGGACCTTTGGAAGAGGTGACCTCTGAGCTTGCCTGGAGGAGGAGCTGACCTCTGAGGCTCACTCAGCGCCCTGCCCGTGCAGGGGAGCAGGGGCGGTCCTGTGGGTTAGCTTGCCTCCCTGGTGCCTGAGCACGTGCCGGTGATTGGGAAAGAAGGGGGCTCAGCCGTAGGCGGGGGGAGCTGAGGGAAGGGAGTCTTGAGCAGGTGTGGGGGCAAGTGGCGGGTGCTGGCACGACTTGAGAGCCCTGTGCCCTCCAGGTGGGAGCCGGCCCAGGGCGGTTCAGGAGCCTAGAGCCAGCTGAAGCACAGAGCTGACCTGTGAGGCAGTGTGGCCGGGAGCCTGGCCTCACGCTCTGCCCAGCCGTCCTCTGCCAGTGCCTCCTGTGGGGAGCTCGGCGGGAAGCCCGACCAGGGCAGGGGCCATCGTCGCTGTTGTCTTGTGGGTCGGCCCCGGGGAGCGCCCAGCAGGGTGGGAAGTAGGTCTACAGGACTGCAGGGGGCGCATTAGGCTCCAAGGACCCCAAGCGTGATACCGGACCTAAGGCTTCCACACCCAGCCCCGCCAGCCTCTGGTGACCCTTGGCATTCGTAAGACCAGGGGTGGGGTCCAGGGTAGGACAGTGGGCTGTGGCCGTCGTCTGTTTGGTTGTTGTCACGTGGGAGACGTTACCGGCTGCCAAATGAAGACAGTGGTTTTGAAAGAGTTTGGTAACGTGCCCTGCCCGCGTGGCGTCGTTTATGGAGGGTGTAGCTGACGCCCACCCAGGACTCGCAGAGGTTTCTGCCCGCACCCAGTACCCCGTATGTGCACAGATGAGAGTGTGGGTTGAATCCTGCCCCCTTTTCTGGCTCCCTCCTCAGCCCCGTGCAGTAAATGGTACCTGCTCTGTGTCACAAGCTGGTAAACGGCAGATCTGAGATTCGGACCCACTGCGTTGGTGTCATGGTGCCACGCGGCCTTTCTTCTCTTCGGCCTTTCTTCCGTGGCCGCCACATTTCCTGAGCACCTGACTCTGTCCCTGACCAGACCGTCACCTTTCTGCATGTGGATGAGCGGTGGTCTTACACTTACTGGGCTCGCTCCGGCTGTTCTTAGAGTGGCCGTGGGCCCTGCTGTGTCTGCTGGCACGTGTTGTCCGGGAGTGCCTCGTGCCTTTCTCCAAACTGCCCCAGAGCCCATCAGGTTGTCCCCTTCCCCCCTGGGCTCAGCAAGGAGGGGCCTCCGCCTTGCCGGTGTGTGTGCAGGCCCTCGGCCCCGGGAGAGACTCGTGCTGACACAACTTGCCCTCTGCTTGTGCCGTGCGACTTTGGGTGTAGAATTTTTATAAAGTTTGAACATGTACCTGGAGGCATTTTGGAATCACATTTGCTTCAGAATTGGAAAAGAAAGTATTTGGGGTAAATTATAAATCACCTCTGCTTTGGTTTTAGGAAACTGCATTTATATTCTTTTTCAGGAAGTAAAAGTTTTCTTGAAATGAGGAAAAGAGGGGTGCCTGGGTGGCTCAGTCGGTTGAGCATCCGACTTCGGCTCAGGTCATGATCTTGCAGTCCGTGAGTTTGAGCCCCGTGTCGATCTGTGCTGACGGCTCGGAGCCTGGAGCCTGATTCGGATTCTGTGTCTCTTTCTCTCTCTGCCCCTCCCCCTCTCACGCTCTGTCTCCCTCTCTGTCAAAAATAAATAAACGTTAGGGGCGCATGGGTGGCTCAGTCGGTTGAGCGTCCGACTTCAGCTCAGGTCACGATCTCGCGGTCCATGAGTTCGAGCCCCGTGTCGGGCTCTGGGCTGACAGCTCAGAGCCTGGAGCCTGTTTCAGATTCTGTGTCCCCCTCTCTCTCTGCCCCTCCCCTGCTCGTGCTCTGTCTCTCTCTGTCAAAAATAGAATAAACACTAAAAAAAATTTTTTTTAAAAAAAAGAGGAGAAGAAAACACCCTCTGGATAGTGGTTTTGAATTTATTCTTAGCTGTAGTATGTTGTGTCCAGTTGAAATCTTCACAGAACCCCCAAACACAGAGAAGATGGATGTGGGGCTACTGTGTCTGAAGCAACGTAGTGGATGTTTGGGGCTTTGGGAACACTGATGCGATTAATTGCGTGCGTGTTTGTTGAGCCTCTGCTATTCCCTGACACCGTTCCATGCACCGGGAGCATGACCAAGAACCAAACAGGTAACACCGCCAGGAGGATGGTGTTCTAAGGTGGGGAGGGTGGGGAAAAGCCCTGTCCAAACAGACTTCGTGCCTTCAGCTCAGCAGTCCTGGTCACACGTGCTCAGAAAGTGTGACAGGGGAGAGGACGGGGAGGGGGCGTGATCCAGGGGGAGGGCAGGAGGGCCAGCACTCACGGGCCTTGCCCTCTTCTGTCAGGAAGATGTGCCCGGCCCTGGGAGTTGGTGGTGACGGTGGCTTGCGAAGGGGACAGAAGACAGAACTGCCCATTAAATGGAGGGAGCACTGAGCATCTGCTATGGGAGAAGCTGGGAGCCGCCAAGATGAGAAACTCAGGGCTCACGGCTGGAGGTGGGCATTTTGGGTCCTAATCCTCGTTTTGCAAATGATTCTGTAATTTATTTGATGATTATGTAGGTATTATTTTCTCTAGGGTTCGAGTTCCTTATTTGGAAATAGAGGATTGGACTGGGGAAACTTTTGGCCCCACCCTCTGCCGCTTTATCCTCGCAGATTACGAGTCCGCGATTTTCACCGGGTGCCACACACACACACACACACACACACACACGCACACACGTACACACTCTTCTTCGCTGTGGAGACCAGGAGCTGCACACGGGCCCTGGCTGGTAGGGGCTGTGGGCGAGGTGAAGACCTCGGGCTTTTCCACGTCTTGCTCCTCTTTGCGCCCCACGAGCTGGTGCGTGCTGCCTCGTGATCCCCAGCTGGTCACTTACACATGGTCCGTTTCCGACCTCCTGTCTCCTCGTCGCACGTAGAGTCCACACTCTTCGTCCAGTCGCATTTCTCACCTGGCCAGCCCTGGCCCTTCTCCGGGTCCTCGTGTGGCCTGGTGGGGATGAAATCCTTTCGTCTCCCTTGCCCGGGAGCTGTGGCATGTGCGTGCTCGCTGCTGGGGATGCTGCCCCCACCCCTACCCCCCGGCCCCCCTGCTCTTGGCTCCTCCTTCTGGGTTCTCCAGTGTCAGCTGTGTTGTCCCGTCTCCCGAGAAGCCCGCCCTGAACTGAGCGCTCCTCCCGCCGAAACATCTGCTTGGAATCCTGCTCCCCTTGTTTCTGTGCCCCGTAGAAGGTGAGGTTCCCTTCTAAAGGTGTGTTACCACCCTCCATTTCTGTCCACACCGCACCTCCCGGGGCGTCCGGGGCTGGTTTGCTTTCCTTCTCTGGTCTCTGCAGGGAAGGCCGTGTGCCGTGTCGAGGGTGTGAGGAGTGAGCGAGTGCACCTCTCGGTGGTTCCGCGACTCCGTAGTTACCCACCACGTGCACCGACGGAAACTCCTGCGAGATTGCGCGGGAGGTGATGGGCTTGAACTGGGACCTGAAGCCCGGAGCGGAGCAGGGTGGATTTTCCTCACGGGAAAGCACACATGTGCCAAATCTCCCTCACGGTGTCAGGAGCACCTCAGACCCCGGGCCGGGGGGGGGGGGGGGGGCGGGGCTCAGGACGAGAGCTCCCGTTCTGGACACAGGCGCACGCTGACGCAGATCACCGCGGCCCGGACCCGCCAGGGTTGATGAAGAGTGCGCTGCCTGCCAGGCAGATGAGCTGCTGGGGGTATAAAGATGATACTTGTGGAGAGAAAGATGAAACGGGTCTCCCGAGCATCCCCTAGGAGTGGGGTGCCGTCCGGA
Source organism: Acinonyx jubatus (assembly GCF_027475565.1). NCBI lineage: Eukaryota > Metazoa > Chordata > Mammalia > Carnivora > Felidae > Acinonyx > Acinonyx jubatus. The sequence continues at coordinate 3,671,545 of NC_069394.1, forward strand.
CCCTTGATGTGCGTTGTCTCATTCAATTCTTGGAGCTCTGAGGGAGGAGGCCTCGTGCCCTTTTCCTAAGTGGAGGTCCAGGTGCGTTGGCTTTTCCCGGGTCACACAGCTGGTAAGTAGAAACTTTGAAGGCAAGGCTTCTCTTGCTCCGAAGCCTGGGCTCTTCTGTTCCACCGCTATCTTCGGGGGCACAGTCTGTGTTTTCTCTCTGGCTCTCGGCACTGCCAGTCTCTTGGAGTGGACGTCTCAGCCCACCTGGCCACTCCAGCTTCCTCACCGTTTCACCCTGCGGGCCTCCCGGCGCGGATGGCCCTGACCTCCTCTTTGCAGGGTCGGACGCGTATGAGTGTGGCTGCCAACCCGGAGCCCCTCTCCAGCTCCTTGTCTACTCCAGGGGAGACTCCGACAGTTGGCACGTGTGTCCGATCTTGTGTCAAGATCAGCTTCCCGGGCACCTGTCTCTGTCAGCAACTTAGCCAGCTTTGTGCCCTGCTGCCTGGCCTCGGGACGCTAAACCCGGCGTCCATCCTGCGGGGCCCGGGGTCTTGGTGCGTTGGCATGCGGGCCGTGGCGTGGGAGCCGAGAGGCTTTTCTGAGGTGGTGCTGACCTTGCCTCAGTTCTGAAGGTTGAGCCGAGCCCTGTGTGATTCATCATCTGGCACTTTGTCATTGGGTTTCTTTTTGATCTGAGCAGCAGACATTAAAAAAAAAAAAAAAAATCCATCATTATAAAATCTGCATTCCACCAGTGATTTAACTGGGCTTAGACCTTTCGTTGCTCTTTCCCTTGGTCCCTGCCTCCAAGGAGAGGTGAGGGCCACCCCCTGCGCTGCAGCAGGTCTGGTGTGACGAGATGCTGCCTGCTGGCTCCCGTCAGGAGGAGACCCTCAAGGGGCTCTCTGACTCGGGTCGTGCGTGGTCCGGCCCCTCTGTGGAGCCTCTCCCACTCGGGAAGATGGATTGAGGGACAGAGGAGCTTGAGAAGAGGAAGGGCTTCAGCGAGGGGTTACTGTCCCCGCTGAGTCTGGAAGGAAGATGACATACTCACCAGGGGGACAGGGGAGAGGTGGAGGGAGCGTGTGTGAGGGGGGAAGCAAGGAGTTCGTGGGGAGCGAGGACACAGTAGGAGTGTTCCTACACGAGCTCCGTTCGCTCTGCAGAGCACAGAGCTCTATGGAGTCTAGCTGTGTCTGTCTTTCCGAAAGATGGAGAGGCTAGAGGTTCCAAGGAAGGAAGAAACGAAATCGAGAACAGGAAGGGTTGGTCTGGTCAGCGGGGGAGTCCTACCCAGTGGCCAGGCAGGAGACGGATTCAGCGAGTGTTAGGCGATGTCTCGGGAGAAGGGATGACTGTTGAGGATAAACGAGCGGTTCATTTGTCAATTTGCCACATATTTATAGAGCACTTACTACATCAGGCCCTGATTTAGCATGGCTACGCTCCCCTGAGATGAAACCTCTGGATGACCCTCCTGTCGGTAATGGGCTGTGCTAAAGCCCAGTAAGGGGAACAGGAACCAAAGTCTTTGTGGTCTTGCCCTGGGAAAGGGGAGGTGCTGGGGACCGTGGTAGACCTGGGGGAGGGAGAGGAAGAGGGAGACCCTGTCTGGACTCCATAAGGACTGTCCTCCCGAGGGTGGCCGTGGAGCCCCTGCCAGGCCGATAGCAGGCTGAGAAGTGCGCACGCGCAGCATGGCCCATGGGGCTGGAGGCCATGGTTGGCTCCCTGGGGTGCAGTGCAGGTTCCTGGTCGGGGGGCGGGTTGGGGTGGCATCTTGTTAACTTGGAAAGTTTAACACCATCCCTAGGAGGGTTGGAAGAGGGAGAGTGGCTTCATTTCTTCAGAGCGGCTCTGGGAAATGTTCTAACATAAGAGTGATGTTTAAGAAGGATCCATGCTGCTGCCAATCCTCCTGTGAGCTCAGAAACTCGCGGTGGTGGGTAGGTGTGTGGAGCCCCGACTCTGCAGTCAGGCTGCCCAGGTGGAGACCTGGTCGTGTCACGTACTCGCTGGGTGACCTTTGGTGTGTTGTGTTGTCTTGTGGAACCTCCGCACCTTCACCTGTAAATGAGCAGCAGTGTCTCTCAAAGGGCTGTTGGGATTGGCAGCTGAGCCAACAGCTATGAGTGCTTTGTGGTCACGGTGGCATCGCTGACTACAGTCCACCAACGATTTGTTGCTGCTTGTCAGATTCAAGGTACTGGTCCTTAACAGCAGCACTCCTGATGCTCCTTCTAGATAGTCCCCTGTCGGGGGCACTGGTACCAGCACCCTTGACTTGCACGCACAGGTTGCCAACAGTAAACTCCCCCACTCAGTTGTGACCAGCCCGAATGTCTACAAATCCTGCCAGATGTCTCTGGGGGAGGGCAGCACCTCCCACGTGTTCTGTCCTTCCTCCTCACAGCTCTCTTGGCTGAGACCGCTACTGGGCCTGGTCCACAAGTGAGGAAACTGAGGCACAGGGAGGTGACGTGATTGCCCCAATATGCTGTGTTCACGATGCTTCTACAGAAAGGGAGGTTCCTGACAGTTTTTCTCAAGGTTCTGGGAGAGCGGAGGGAGTCGTGGGGCTGAGGGTGAGGGGACCTCGTGCTTCCCCCTCTCTGCTGCTGCTCTGCCAGCCTCTGCATGGGCGGGAGAGGTGGAGCTGGTGTCCTTTCTGATTCCTGCTCCCCATGCACTCTTCCGTTTTTTTTTTTTTTTTTATTAGAGAGGGGGGTGGAGAGAATCTCAAGCAGGCTCCATGCTCGGCACAGAGCCCAACATGGGACTCAATCCCATGACCCTGGGATCATGACCCAAGCTGAAATCAAGGGTGGGCCACTTAACCAAACTCCCTGCAGGTGCCCCGCCATGCCCTCTCGACATCCAGGTTTACAGTTGTCCCCCTCATCCAAGGGCTCTGTCATCTGCAGCCCGGAAGCCTATGGTTCTCCTTGTGACATGTGGCCGGAATTCCAGTGGTGGCCTCATATGGTCTCATCCTGTAGGCCTGTAAGCATCCACATCATCACGGGAAGAAGGGGGAGTACGGCCCCGTATTTTGACCATATTTGCATAGTTTTGATTACTATAGTTCTATTTTACTTTTTGTTAATCTTTTACTGTGTCCAGTTTATAAAGTGAACTTTACCATAGATATGTGTATGTAGGAAAAAAAACCCCATGGTCTAAATAGGCTTTGGTACCATGGATGACTTGAGGCATCCACTGTGGGGTCTCAGAACGGCTCCCCTGTGGATAAGGGGGCTACTGTATCTCATTTCTTTATTGGCTGTCTGCGTTGTGTCAGATGGTTGCATCATTCTGGTGAGTCAGATATAGTCCTGGCTCTTCAGAAACATGAGCTCGGGAGCTGTCGGGATGTGGGGACTGAACGGTGTCCAGCAGCGGCACCATGACTCTGCAGGCAGGCAGGATGTAGCGCTGGGGAGTGTGGGGGGGGGGGGTCGAGGGTGGTATCGGAAGCGCCCATCGCCCCGCGCCCCCGGCAGCCAGAGGTGTCTGCTCACTGTCTCCGCCCACTCCAATTGGAAGAGGGAAACAGGAGCGAACAGTGAAGGAGGTGGAGGAAAGCCCAACCCAGACCAAGAGCCTGTGCAGCTGGAAGACCGTGCGGGAGCTGTGCCATGAGAAGCTGCGTCCCCTCCTCCTTGACTTCTTCATGTGAGAATGTTCTAGGCCCAGCCCTGTGCTTGGCTCCACACTCACTCGCGTGGTGACCTCCCCACGCTCCACACGCTTGTGTTGGCTGGCCTTCCGGGGCCCTCGGCTGGGTATCTGCTGTGCAGCCTGGACGCCCTGTGCTTTACCCAGCAGACCTTTCCCTCCAAGCCTGCTCCGTGCACTCCTAGCGGATGGCAGCACTCTCCTTCTGCTCTTGTTTTTGGAATCATTCCTTACTTTTTCTCAAAAACCTCATTCGTGAGCAAATTTTGTTGTCCCTACCCTAAGATGTGTCCAGAATTGGATTGCTCGTCACCCATCCCACTGGCCCGCATCACCGTTGGCTCTCCCTGGGGTGATGGCATTGGTTTCCAGACCGGCGTCTGTGTTCGCCGCTTTCCTCCCTGTGATCTCTTGTGCTTCATGCAGTGCAGCAGCCGGAGCGATCCCCTTGCCACCTAAGTGAGATCCATCGCTTCTCTGTGGTGGCTTCCCTGCATCACAGAAAAATCCAGAGTCCTAACAGTGGTCCAAAGGTTGTGTGCGTGAACCTCTTCCACTCCCATCTGACTCCCTTTGTCTTTGCTCTCCACAGCCCTGCCCTGCCCTGCCCCTGGCCCGCTGTAGCCCATACAGGACCATGATGCCTACCCTTTTGCCTCCCTGCTTTACCGGAGGCCCTTCACTCTTCCTGAGATGCTCTTCCCCTGGGATCTCCACGGCTCCTCTCACCACCTCCAAGTCTTGGCTGAATGTAAGCTTCCCAGCAAGCAAGGTACCTGCCAAGTGTCAGGTGGCAGCCCCCTCTCCTCCTGCAGCCTTCTTCTCCAGCTCTCAGCTTCCAGGCTCAGACGTGTGCTGCAGGAGATGCCTACTTACGTTTGCTGCCCTTGCTTGAAAGGCACTGTCTTGTGGTTGGCGGTCTTTGTGTGCATATCAGACCTTTCAGTAAGGATTCCTCTTGATGAGTGTCAGGATGTATTTGTGTTGATTTTTCCATGGCACACAGGGGTCGGTAAGGTTTCTTTAGGTCTGTTGGAGGCTTTGAGGGAGTGCTGGGCTCCCTTCCTTCTGCCTCTCTGCTTCCCTCTCGTCTCTCTTCTCTCTCTTTGGAAACTGTTTCTTGATAAGAATGCAGCTTTTAATGAACGCAAGTCTTTCAGGATTAGAACCAGTCCTCAGATCTCCAGCCTGTGTCCCGTGGAGCTATTGGAAGGGCCTTGCCCTCCCAATGCCTGACTTGTTGCTCTCTCCCAGCCCAGGGAAGGGCCTGGCTGTTGACTGACCATCTGTCAGGTGCCTGCTGGGAAAGTGTCATGGTGAGCTGCTCCTTCACTCTCCTGCCTTGGCTGGCAGAAGCTGCTGGCCATGGTGCTGAAGACGTGCTCAGGGGTCCAGCCAGGTAGCCTCTGGGTAAATTGTGTCCCTGTTCACATCTTGGGGTGGCTTCGTACTTGTGTGGCATGACACTGGTGGCTATGACCTCTCAGTCCACTGTGGTTTGGCATTTGAGGGAAGAGACCCCTTTTGTGGCATGACCCATGGATCGAGCTTTGGAACTCCAGTTCCAACGGACGTGGTTTACATATTCACTGTTGGGACAAAACATGTATGGTGGTCATCAACCACGAAAGCTCTGAGTACCTAGTACCAGCTTAGAAGAGCACCAGGCACTGCATCAGTCTCTTCATAAAATACCATCTCGATAAAGAGCTGACTAGGTACATGCCATTAACCCTGCTATGTAGGTGAGGAAACAGCTCTGAAAATGAAGTAAGTTGCCCGAAATCACATGCTGCAGTGTGTTGGAACTGGGATTCAAACTCAGGGAGCAGCTCTGTCCATTTTGCTGTGTTGCTGTTAGGTCTGCTGGTGCCATGCTCAGCGCTAAAACAGACGGATGCATTTGAGGTCCTTCTCCTTCCAGCGTTGCTGGTGTCAGGTCAGCAGGTGTGTGGGCACTGTGGATGCGTATCTGAGGGCGAGCAGCCCGTCTCCAGGTGTCCCTGTGTCCTGCTAGCTGGGGGGCTGCACATAGGGCATCCAGCCCTTTCTTGGCTGCCTGTGCTCCGGGTAGGGTGGGATGGTGGGAGCGTTGAAGGGGACTTGGGTTCTGGGGCTGGAGTGGAAGCAGGCAGCCTCTGGAGCCAGCCTGGCCTGCCTGGGGCTGCACCACCACTGATGCTGATGGAAACTGAGCCTGGAGTCTCCTGGGCAAAGAGGAAGATAACCACCCCCTTCCCCTGGGCAGAGGCATGACAGGACGGGGTCCCAGCTCCCTGCACGCAGGTGCCCCTCAGCAGACACTGCCTATTGCTGCCTCGGGCAGTCAGGTTCCAAGTTCAGAGTGGTGGGGCAGCAAGCGGGCCAGGGCACAGGTCACCTGCAGATTAGCTGGCCCCAAGGTGTCTGGGAAGGTGTGCCCAGCAGTGAGAGTGGGGACGTACCTGGTGCTGCTGTCCCCATGGAGGCCATGCTGCTGAGAGGGTCAGTGTGGAGTCTGTGTGGGGCAGCCGCCCTTGACTTGACTGTGTGATGTGGAGTCCAGGGCCAGTGTTGGAAGGGAAGCAAGAATGAGGAGGACCAAGGGAGGGAAAGTAGATCTGTGGTCACAGGGGGATTCTCATTCCAGCCCTGGGGTCACGTCCAGGCAATGTCAGGCAGGCACCTTGGCTCTACGGGCTCAGCGTCCACCTGTGCTCACTAAGGGGTTGTTGGTCTGTAAGGGCTGGTTCTTCAGGTAACAATCATGCACTGGGGGTTCTTCACCCTCCCAAGGTTGGGTGCGGACAGTGGGCTATGTTTCCACCTGACCGGGACCCGGGGTCACCTCCTGCCATAATCTGCCTTGGGACTCTGAGAGACACAGAGTGCCTGCCAGGAGGGCTTGATGGGTGCTGCCTTGGAAACAGGGCAGAATGTCCTCCTCCCAGACCCTGGAGGTTCTCAGGTAGCTAAGACTCGAAGGGCTCTGGGGTGGTTTACATTTGTGCTGATGAAAGAGAAAGATGAACAGAGGACATTTTAAAAAGCTATTTTGCCTATTGTAGAAGTGGTAATAACTCTCCAACCATGTTGACACCAGACAGCGTGCTGGGCGACATGCTTACTTCTTAATTTGATTTCAGAGTAATGTGGAGGTGGATGGTTCCTCCCATTGACAGACCAGGACCATGAGATGTAGGGTGAACTTTGCCCAAGTTCTTGTAACTAAGAGGCAGGGCCAGCAGTGTCGATTTTTCTGACTCTAAGTCCCATTTTCTTAACCTGTATGCTCGTTACAAAAAGGAGAGCAAAACTGTGGAAAGTGTACACCATCATTTCCAGCACCCAGAGGTGACTGACATTTGAGCACATTCTTCTTCACCCCCTTGGTCAGAGGGAGGACAGGATTTGGGCAAAGGGACATGCTTGGGGGTCAGACCGTCCTGGCCAATTCCTGGAGTCAGTAGCTGTGTGATATTGGAGAGGTTACTCAGTCCCTCTGATAGCACTTTCCACACCTGTGAAAGAAGGATAAGGATGTGTGCGGTGTATAAAGTGTCAAAGGGTGGATGAGGTAATGTGGTGACAGTAGCAGGGGGGCCTGATACAGACGAGGCACTCCTTGAAGGGTGGCTTTGGCTTCGATGATTCTGGTAAAGAATGCATTTGGTGAGGCCTGGAGACTGGCCGAGGGAGCCGGCGGCTGGAGAGCGGAGGGCAGGGAGCCGCGTGGAGGGCCGCGTGCAGGGGCAGGATGGGCCAGGCTGTGGAAGCCCTTGAAGGCCGTGCTGGGGGGTCGGCTTCTGTCCCAAGGCTGTGGGGGGCCGCTGAGTGTTAAGGAGAGACTCTGGGGAGAGCAGTCCTGGGCTGAGAACAGTTTTTAATTCTGTTATTTTTTGCAACTTAGCCGCAGCGGGCGGGACAGCAGATCAGAACCCTTTGAAGCCGACTTGAGAGGCCCCTGGTGCCCCTGCTTCACTGCTGACTTTCTAGCGTTTTTCATCTCTGCTCTTATCTAGATCATGGGAGTTAATTATCTCTCCAAATATTAACTCTGTCCGTGACTTTATAATGAGATTTTCCATCATCTTCCAAAGACTACCTGCTGCTTTCTGCAGGAAACACCATTGGTAGTGATACTTTGGTGCCCAAAATAGAGGCAGCAGGGTGGCTACCCATATGCAAATTGGTACTAAGGGATCCTTCCTTTGGGCGAACTCCTGTCAATGTGGGGGGCCCATCTGGGGCTCTGAAAGTCTCCACCTCTGTGCAGAGCATGAGCTTGGAGAGCCCCTCTGTGGGCTCGGCCTTGCCTGCCCCTCTCTCTGCCCATGCTTCTTCCACAGCACTGGGCTTTGGTGTCGCTGAGAGTCCACAGCCATCGACGCCGTCACCGCACGCGAGGGACACTGGCGGCTGGACCTCCCAGGCAGCTACGGCAAGTGGTCGGACAGAGCGCCTGTAGTGAGCGCTGCGTGCTCGGCGCCCTGAGCCCGGCCGAGGGTTTCTCCTCACTGCGCCTCTGCTTTCCTTGAGACGGGACGACCTCTCTTAGCTGCTCTTATCATTGCTGGGGACTTGTTTCTGTGTATTCATGGTTTATTCCCTGTCTCTGGGCTGTGTCTGAGCTTTTCAGACTCGATCCCGTCAGCACTTGAGTTTCTGTATGTTCTGGAGAGTCATGCCAGTCCAGCTTCTCCGGAGCAGACATGTGCTCCAGAGTGGAGCTCCGCGTGCACCTGCTCCTCCCATCGGCCCGCTGGGCCCCTCTCGGCCTTGGGTGTCAGTGCAGGGAGCCAGGATGGGCCAGGATGAGCCAGGATGGGCCGGGAGTTGTGGCTGTTAGAATTCCGGGCTGGGCGGGCGGGCCAGGCGCCTCACCTGGGGCAGCGCTGGGTGGGACGCTGGGTGGCCGGTCCTCGCTTCAGCGGATGGCCAATCCCACCGTGATCGCTGTGTGAATCTAAAGAAACACATATGTTGACCTGGGCTCAGGGCACTCCTGGGGGCTTGGGAGCCCTCCCTCAGAGCCGCCGTCACGTGCCTCACTCCTGGTTCATCTCATGTTGACCAGACTGCTTGTCTCTGGAGTTGGTTTTAATTCCCACTTGTCTGAGATGTTGTCAGTTTTGTCCTCACCTAGTCCACCACGGAGGCTTTAGGAAATGAGGCGAAATCAGTCTGGTCTTGACCTCAGCGATCCTGCAGAGGGACATTGCAGGAAGTGAGGGCTAAATCTGTGTGAGAAGGTGACTGTCCATGTGTCTGGGGTGTGGTCTCGCCAGCTTGGGGAGGTCCCTCCCTCTGTGCACGAGGAGGTGGTTTATCCCACGTGAGCATACTGAGCTCTACCTGTGCTGGTACTAGCTGAGCATGGCCCCGTGAGGGAGGGGCGGGGTGTGGCAACCGGGTCCCTTTCTCTGGCGAAGCAGCAACCATGTCCTTGCCACCAAGTCCTCTGCTGCTCTCTCTCTCTCTCTCTCTGTGGGCGCTCACCACCCCTCCCCTTGGCCGCCTCTCTGCAGGGGCGACAGTTTCCAGGATTAGCGACAAAGCGTGTAAAGGGTGCAGTGCAGAACTTGGCCTGAGCTGGCCTGAGTGTCCGATAAATACAAAATTACCTGGATTAGCTCCAATCCCCCAGGCCTCCCAGGCAACTGGGAATGAATCACCTGGTGCCTGGTAACACAGCCGGAGGAGATCAACACGATGAGAGTTTTTTTTTTTTTTTTTTTTTTTAAAGTATCAGCTGTTTAATGTCAGGTGAAAACACAAAACTTGCCCTCAGATTAGGGCTTGCTGTGAGCAACAGGGCACAGGAGGAGCTGAGTTTCTCAGCCTTGGCTCTGAGCAGCCGCAGCGGCAGCCGGAGGTCTGATGGATGAAGGGGGGGTGTGCTTGGAGCGAGGGGATCGGTGTGATCCGTGTTTCAGGTGGAACCTGGATTCGTATGGAAGTACTCGCTAGGCTTCAGCTCTAGGTCAACCGATGTAAGCTCTAATAGCTAGCAGAAACAGTAGAATCCCTGGTGTGTGTGGCTGTGTGTAATTAAACATCTGCCTGCTCTTGGGTTTGTAGGCATAGGCTCCAAAGGCCTCTCACCCACTCATCCATCAGGAACGGAACATCTGCTCGTTGGGCACTCTGCGCAGCTCGGAGTATTGGCGCGGGGAAGATTTGTGCAGATGTGTGGCCCTTCGCCTCCTAGTCCCAAATCCAAAAAGCTCCCCGAAGAACGCTTTCCTTTTTGTGAAGATGGGTCCAACCTATTGGGCGTTGAAACCAGACCCGATTTTGTGCGATGCTGTCTAAAGTCTTTGTTTCACTTAGTGGGACTCCTTCTCTGTTACAGCAGACGCCTAATGTGACAGGTGTGGCGTGTGATGGTGCGTGGGATGGCGCGCCTACCTCATCGCCTTTCTCAAATCTGAAGACGTCCCCGCTACGGAAGGCTCCGGACCAGTGCCCTTCTGACTTGTGCAGCGAGGAAGTTGGGAGGGTGTGGAGTGGCAGCTCTCCAGGGGGATGTGGAGGAAGGCGCTGGGGGCGGGGGCCCTGGGAGGGCGCCCTGCGGAGGAGGGTTGTCTGGGCACAGAGGGGAGAAGAGAAGGCTCTGCCGGGACAGCAGCAGAGCAAGGACCCTGAGGAGACACTGCGGAGGCACCGCACGAGCCTGGTGCGGGAAGAGCCTCTGCGTTGGCTTTTCCTGCAACTTGCTTTCCTGCAAAGAATTTCAGTTTTGAAAACGGAAGCACAACAGAAAGGTATGGAGAAGAGCACGTCCCCCCTCCTGCTCCCGGGACAGCTGCTGCTGTGAAAGTGAGCCCCAGACAGACACGGCCTCTGCGTTCCTGCGCGGGGGGAAGACTGGCCAGAAGGACAGATGGTTGTCCCCTGAAGTAGTGTCACTGTTCGCAGTAGAATTATTAACTGTTGTTAGTTGACTTCACTGGAACAGGGGGATGAAATGGAATGAGCACCGAAGGAATTGCTGCACTTGGGGTATCTTCAGGCATGACAAGAGAAACGGTGGCCTAGGAGCTTTAAGATGGAGGGAATCGTGTGCTTAACCTTGTGTTGCTAAACTGTGCGTTTCCGCTCTCCAAATTGGTGGTTGATTTCTCGTTGTGAAAAATGAGGAGATTTACACTTGTGTACTTCCTGCCTCTCGTCGTCCGCCTCCCACACAGCCGTTTCTTCTTCAGGACGTGCAGCACTTACGGTCTCTTGTCTGTCCTCTCAGACGGTGCTCGGCGCTCCCTGTGCGTCTCCCTGGAGGCCACGCTCCCTGCCGCCCTTTGCCACAGCTGCCCGTTCCCGAGCGTGTCCTCCTTTCTCTCTCAGCTGGTGGACCTTACCAGAAATGTTTTTGAGGATGGCTGCCCCTTAGGTGATTTTCTCATTCTCCCGCTGCTCACAGGTGCCGAATCCCTACTGTCAGGCAGGTGCAGAGGCCCTGGGGGTGTGGCCATGAGCACCACAAACAGAATCTTGCCTTCAGAGGGCTTCTGTCCTGGTGGGGAGAAGGCAGAATGAATAAAACAATTTCTTAGGGTGATGGTTCTGGGAAAGAATGTGATACGCGACGGGGGGGCATCTCTGAGCAGGGGGCGTTTGTTCTGAAGTCTCAACAGTGAGAGCAAGATGGCCATGCACACACCCAGGGGTGCGCGGTAGTTGTCCAAGCAGAAAGGACAGCCCGTGCAAAGGAGCAGGGTGAGTCCAGCGTGGCGCTTTGGAGGAGTCCCGAGGCCTCGTGAGTGAGCGTTCTCGGAGCTTTTGTTGGCGACCCCAAGATTTTGTGGGGCAGGGGCACGGGGGCCTTTGTAGTGGCCCAGGGAAGGGTAGCTCCCTGTGCTGCAGACGGGTCACTGTGTTGGTTGGACACGGGCTGTGGGGGCAGGGGTGGGGTGGGGAGGGGCTCCCGGTGACAGGCACTTGGACTCAGGACCTGTTCAGGAGAGAGTAAGGGTGTCCCATCAGCTGGCGGCCCGAGCACCAGAGTTGTGGGGTGTGATGTCCTTACTGAAGTCAGGAAAGCTGGGCGGCATCGGATCGTGGGGAGAACTCAGGGTCCTTGTTGGGCAGGTTCCCTCTGAGCGCCACTTAGGGTCCAGCAGAGGTGCAGAGAGCCGGGGCGCGTCTGCTGCCCTGGGGCTGGATGAAATTGTGGAGGTGGTGGCAGGGCCCACAGTGCCCCAGGGGCACTTGAACATCTGTGATGGAGCTGGGAGTGCACAAGGGGGTGGGGGGCAGTGCGAGGCAGCAAGGGCGGGTCCCTCGGAGCCTGGGGAAGAGGCTCTTCAGAACATGAGTGAGCGGGAAACCTAGTCAGAGCTGCTGAGGGCATCAGGGGAGACCAGGCCAGAAAGCTGCATTGGCTTTGGGACTGGAGAGGGCCCTTCGGGGAGGGGAAGGCTGGGGAGAGGAGGCTCCTTCCTCCAAACCCTCCAAACCCTGAGCCCCCCCCCCCCCCGCCCCCCGTGGCTTGTCTTGATGACAGCACTCTGGTGCCACGCCCCCTCTCCAACACCTGGCGGGGGTGGGGACAGCAGCGCGTAGGGTCGTTGGTAGTTGGGCCCCATTCAAGTCTCAAAGAGGGGGCAAGATCAGGCAACCCTGTGCCTGGCAGGGTCGCAGCTGTGGTATGGACACTTGGGGAGATACGTGTGCAAGCCTGCACTCCTCACTTCTGTGTCCTCCTGCCTGCTTGCCCTTGTAGAGAACCCAGCCCGTCCAGAGTGCAGGCCCGGGAGACAGTTTCGGCAGCACTTTGGAGAAGAGATGTTTAGTTTTGAACAATGAATCAGAAACGGAAGGTTTGTTGACAGAGGCAGGCCGCGGCTCCCCGCACAGAGAGCGCCAAATCAGGGCATTATCGACCAAAGCGTCGGCTCTTGTCCACTTCCACAGGGGTGTGCGTGGGGCTGTTCTCCGGCAGGCCTCGCAGGAGACTACGTGTCCCTGTGCCCTCTGAGTGGACGGGCAGGGCAGAGGAGAGCCGGTCGCTTTGAAACAGCAGAGTGGGCACCTGGTGACACAAGAAGCTCTGCTTCCATTCAGCGCGTCTCCTTCAGGAGGCAGGTGCTCGGCTGGTGAGCTGGCCGCGCCTTCCCGGTGCTTTCGGTCGAGACGGTTCCCAGGACTTCTCATGGCACAACGTGAAGACCTACACAGAAGAGAAAGGATGGTTTTATACTTAGAGACATTTTATCAGGATGCTGCAGAGAGAAGTGGAAGTGTGGATTTCCAGTGTGGGCTACAGTTTTAACGCCCTGACCCCCCACTTTTAACAGCATCCTTTCTGCAGTGAAGCAGAGGGAACCTAAGGTGTAAACCTGACTGAGGTGGCCCCCTCTCCGGAGCAGGCACGTGGGCTCCTTCAGGAGCCTTAATCATGAGGTCCCTATCGGTCCCAGAGGGCGTCAACAAACCTTGGGGCACAGGGGGAGCCCTCCTCTTCAAGGAGGCGTGCGCTGGCCTCGAGGCTTACCCGGGCATGGGGGGGACCACGCTGGCTCTGTGTGTCTGTCTCCGTTACCTGCGTTCTGGCGGTGAGTGGGCGATCACATCACGTACACCAGAGCTATCTGATGAGGAGTTTGAGAGCTCAGCATTTCGAGTCCCGCCGAGTCCTGCTCCCTGCCTGTCCACCTTGGGCGAGTTACTGAATGTCCCCAGGTATGGGTTTCCTGTCTGTGAAGCAGGAACAAAGGTGTGCCTGCTGCAGGGATTTATTGTGAGAAGTGAAAAAGAAGGTAGGAGCCCGTGCTATGCTCTGTGCCTGGCACCGAGTCACATTTGGTCAGTGTCAGGTGTCTGTTAAGGTGGCAAAGTGTCAGCTCCAGGCTCAGGGCTGTCATGTGGACCCACCCTCTGGCTAAGAACCAGGTAGGGCTTCCCTGGACGCTGGTCACCACCGTGAGCCATGTGTGGTCCCAGCCCCGCCCACCAGTCACGGCAGCCCCATCCCTGGGCAGCTCCCAGCAGAACTAAGAATGCACATTAGCTCCGGTGACGTGATGCATTTTGATTTTCATGTTGACTTTTGGAAAGGCGGGTTGGGCCAGATGTGAAGGACCTTGGGTGTCATGCAGTGAGCTTCGATGTTGTCCTGTAGGCCACTGATGTAGGCTTTTAAACAGAACAGGAATATGCTCATGTTCACCATGGAGTTAACCATTATATCTAGATTAAAAACGGCTGGGATCCCAGCTAAATTAAAGATGAATCAAAAGCAACGATACTTAGGATAATTTTAGTGCTCTGTCCGTTTAGGATTTTTCTACTGGACGATTTTACATTTATAGAGATGTATTTTCATTATAATAGCATAACGTGTTCACTACAGAAGATGTTACAAATACAAAAATGTGGGAGGAAAAAAAAAATCAACTGTGTTCTATGGCCCGGACTCAATCTCTGTCTTTAATTCTCTTCTCTTTGCACAACTGTGATCACAGCCACCATTTATTGAGTGACTCCTATATAACAGATGTTATCCTAAGCCTTTTATTAGAATAATGCCCTCTGTGGGTTTTTTTCCTTTTTACCTTGACACCTGTAGAACCTGAAGATGAGGCAAGTCAGATGCCTCGACCAGGACCACACAGCTGCTAGATGCCTACACAGCTCCTGCCTTTCTGACTCTTTGTGTTGTAACAAGTTGCACGCACATCTTTGTGTCCTGCCTTCTTCACTCAGCGTTAGTACGGAGCCTTTCCCCATTTCAGTCAACGTCACTGTCAGTGTAATCTGAATGCTGTATGATGTACGACCATATGATGTGACCAGAATATTCTAAATATTTTTCTTAAACATAGGGCATTCTGGTACTGACCCTTTTACTACTAACTTCATAAACACTGCTGTGATAAACATTGTTTTTCTCTGTGGAAAGATGCTGTCTGAATTCCAGATCGTATTCTTAGGTTAGATTCGCAGAAGTGTCATTACTTAGTTAAAAGGTGTGAACGTTTTAAAGTCACTTGTTGGTTGCTGTAAAATGGCTTTCCAGAGAAGCTCTCCTGCTTCAACATCACCAGCTGTGTGTGAGGATATTGATCTTGCCCCAGACTCTCCAGCAATGGACACTCTTGTTATAACCTCGAACAAATGTGAGCTTAACTGAGACGTAAATAATTCTGGCCTGCGGGCACTTGATCTCAAACTAAGACCATTCGATTTTTTTGTGTTTAACAAAAGGAGAAAAGAATGAGTCTAACAGTCTTTTGCAGAAACTTAGTTTCCAGCAGAAAAATTAACTTAAACATCAGGCTGGAAAAATAGGAAGTTTATAACAGTTTGTCAAGCGCTGGGCTCTTCAAAGCAGTATTTTCAAGTTTCGTAGTTGAGAAGACTTACCTTCTCACCCCCTTTGTTCTGTGGACCTGTCACCACGTTAATGTTAATTAGGCTGTTAAAATGCATTAGAATATCAAGATGCAGGGGCTTGTCCTCTTTCACCTATCTTTATTTGGCAAATCAGAATGTGTTCTCTGCCAGTGCTTTGGGGGTCCCCTTGCTTCTCTCCAGCCCCAGAGCGGCTGTCGCCTGGGTTCTCTCTGGGCAGGGAATTGGTGGTGCACCGTGCGTTGACATTTTCATCCCTAGAAGACACGCTGCTGTCTGATGTGGTTTCAGATTCTGTTTTTCCTTTAAATTCTTTGAAGAAGGTTGCTGCTGGCCCGGGTCAGAAAAGCATGGCTTTCTTGTGGCTGCTGGGTCCGATAACAAAACATGTGGCTTTCATCTGGGGCTGATAACTCAAATTTCAGATAAGGAGGAGGTGGGGTCAGAGGATTCTAAAGCTTTTCTTTTTCACTGACAACATCCTTCGCTTGTTAAACATTCTTCAGTTTCATTTGGTTCACCAGTCTTATTTTGAGAGGGCTGGGTGCCGGGTGGTCACAAGTGCCCATGGTGCCCAGGGTCCCCGGGAGAGGGAGAGCTGTTTTCAGAGACTTGCTACATGCGAGGCAGGAAAGTACCGAATGAGTTCTCCTGTGGGCGAGGCCTCTGATTCGATGTGCAGGACAGAGCGGTGCCCAGACGGTGCAGGCTGGTGGGGAGGCAGGTGTGTCCAGCCCACTTTGATTACCCTATCCATTTAGGGTTGCTCTAGGGGACAGTTGTACATTTGTAGACTTGCATTGTAATAGAACTGTGAACTCAACACACGAGTATGACCATCTTGCCTGGCACCCCTCCCCTGCCAGGACTCCACAGAGGATTTCCTTGATTGGTAGTGTCTTTCTGCGAGCTCTCTTCTAGAGGAATCAGATACGCATCAGTTTTACTCTTCACCTTGACTTTGATGGAGTAAACACTGAGAGTGAAGGGGAACAGGTTGGGGGGCAGTCTGGTCAGAGGAGGGCATTGAACTGGGATCTGAGGGATGAGGAGGTTCATAGCTGGAGATGTGGGTGTGCGGTGAGGGGAGAGGGCCAGGTGAAATGTGTCCTGGGGGAGGGCCCTTGGGTTTGTCACCTGGAGAGGTATTTGGGAACAGGTGGCAGTTCAGTCTTGATTATGCCCTTGCAGGTTGGTAGGTTGGTAGGTTGGTGCCTTCTCCGAGAAAGTCCAGTCACACCTGCAGAGGCAACATGGTGCTTTCCTGGAAGAAGTGGCTTTCCCGACTACTGGCCCATGAGGAGTCTAGGGCTTGTGATCGTGGACACAATGGGCCCATCCCAGCACCTTCCCACAGTGCCAGTAGGAGGACCTCAGGAGATAGTGGTTGTACAGCACCTTGAACTCTAAAGCATTGGATAGAAACTCTGTGCCTGTTTCTTTGGCACTTGGGTCAGTGTCCACACACACACGGCTTGTGTGGCTCTGGCCCCAGCACTGGGAGTCACATGGGCAGGCTGTGGGCGGATTTGTGTGCCCAGTCACCCCGAATCGTAGGTGCAAGGCTTAAATCTCCACAATGCCGAGTGCCAAGTTACAAGGAAAGCTGTTGAGAGACCTTTGCACGACCTCACCAGATGTTCACGGTCAAAGGCCTTGTTTCTGACCTTTAACGTACTTCATTCTCATGAGTCTTCCAGCATCTCTTCTGGGAACCTTGGCCTTTTCGTGAAATAGAATTGATTCGTATAAGGTGAGATTTCTTAAAGTAGAAGTTAGAGGGGGTACCGTCCGACCAGGTGAAAGGGATACCTTTTGGGTATGCTTGCTTGGGCTTTTGGGTTGACTGTCACTATCAAGTGTGTGTCCCTGTCATTATAAAAGGGAGAAATAGAGGGGCACCTGGGTGGCCCAGTCGGTTGAGTGTCCGACTCTTGAGTTGGGCTCAGCTCCTGATCTTGTGGTGACGAGATCAAGCCCTGAGTCAGGTAGAACCTGCTTGAAGTTCTCTCCACCCCTCCCCTCCCTCAAAAACAAACACTTAAATATAATAAAGGGGAGAAAGAGAGCAGTCCCGGGTGCATGACTTCGGGAGAGTGCTTGTGATTGAGGCCAGCAAGCAGGACTGCCAAACTTTGGGCTCCTTGATTCTGCACCTGCACCGCCCCGGTCCTCACAGCCCTTCACAGGTGGGTGTCACATCACTTCTCTGGGGCTTCTTGAGGTTGAGGAACTTGCCACATTCCCATGCCCTGTGACGGCCAGAACCAGGATTTGAGCCAGGATTGGCCTATTCAAAGCATAAACTCTTGTCAGTTTGGTGTTTGCTCGTTCTGGCTTTTTTTCTGTCCCAGGCTGAGAAGCTGGACGTTAGCGCAGAGGACCAGGGGCCTAAGTGGGGTCTTGAGGGTGTCAGAGGCAAAGGGCCAAGCCATGGTTGGCCAGGTCTCCCATTGACAGGTGGTGGTGAGGGCAGACAGGGAGGGGCTGATCCAGGTTTAGGGCACAGACCACGTGCCTGGATAGGACATCCTCTCTGCTGGATGGAGTCCTTGAAGATGACACATGCTGGACTATGAGCTGTTCCTTTCTGAAGTGGGTTCGAGTCCTGCATCAGACGCCTTTATCCTTGCAGGGTAGTGTTTTTTCCAGATGGGCTTCCATTCCTGGTAGGCTTTCTTTTCCCCACCTGCAAAGTTCCTACCTACTCACTCACCCCCAGCCTAGCCAGCTGTCCCACGTCCACCACTGAGGCCCTGGACCTCCCCTCTGTCTAGTGCTGCTGTCGCCTGCCCGTCCCTCCCTCTGGAGGCTGAGGCCTGGGGGCTGAATCTGGACCCTCTCCCAGGTCGGCGGTCAGTGGCTCAGGCCCCAGCGCCGCGGGCGGGGGTGGGGGGCACTGCCACAGGATCCACGTGGGCAGTTCTGGCCTTGTGTTAACAATTAAAATGTTGTTTTAAAATTTCATAAACCTTGGTACTCTTGCAAGTGACCACGTAGAGCTATTTAAAAGCAAGAAAGCAGTGAGGAAATCCTTCGGAACAGATTCCTTGTCTGTAAGCTGATGGCGGAGCGTTTTGTTTCTTTCTTTGAGAACAGTTTCTAATTAAACGGAGATGAACTGCATGCTTTGAAGGCATCTTGTCTTGCGGCGGTTCTGCTACTGTTGGTGGGTTTTCACGTGCTTTCTTTCTAATTTCATGAGCTCCAAGACAAATGCAGGATGAAGGGCTTGCTTTTTGGGGAAGAAAACTGTGTTTTGCTGTAAGGACCAGCAACCTTAGACACGTTAGGCAGACTTCGTTCTCCACCTGAGACTTTCTGGACTCTTGCTTCTTCCTATGGCTTTTCTGCCTCTCCTTCCCCCCCCCCCCCCCCCCCCGATTCCTCGGCTTTATTTGCTTTTGCTCCGTGTCTCAACCCCTCTGGTCTTTCCACCCTACGGTCTGGCCCAGCTGCTGCCTCCTTCAGGATGCGCCTCCCATGTCCCAGACTCCCTGTCCCAGAGGGAGCAGCACAGGCCCTGCTCAGAGGCAGTTAAAAATGAAGACCCTTAAAACCACCTCCCGGGGCCCATTTTGGCCCAGGGGGCTGTCAACCTCTGACTCTGGGGTCCGTACTTGCCCAGTAGGGGTCCTGTCGCACCTACCCTTGTACAATTTTGTGTGAGGTGAAGGAAAAGAAAGTCATTGGATTATCTTACTTTTTAGCCTCTCTCATGAAGCCACATATTTTCTAAAGCAGGGATTATGTCCATTCACTCACCCATTTGTTGATTCATTAATCCATTCAGTCACTCAGCTATTTATGGAATACCTATTGTCGAACAAGTGAGTCAGTCTTCATAGAGCGTCAGTCTAATGGGGAGGTATTTGTTCAAAACACAAACAAGTATGTATTAGATTAGAATTCCTTCTATGGCTATATTTTGTTACTTGTATTTTAATATAGGGTCTTGCGTGCATACACACACACACACACACACACACACACACACACACACACAATGTGACAGTTGGAATTGAGACTGGTGTCCTGGTAAGTTGGTGATGCACCAGGAACTGGGTGGTCCGGTCCTGATGGGCACTGGGGCTCCCAGAAGGAGGCCTGGTATGGAGTGAGGGGGAAGCGCTCCTGGCCCCGGGCGGCCTGACATGTCTCCTGTGCTCTTCCTGTGTCCTCACATTTTGATGAGCCATCTTGGTTAAATCCTGGCTTTCTCAGAGACCGTGATTTTTGAGGGAGTTTTTACTTTGTAAACTTACAAGGATAAGGACAAGACCCGTGAATTAGTGTGATTGGAGAGAGCCCATTATCTGAGCCCACTGATTAGCTGGATCCACTCACCGAGCAGCAGGGGGGAAAGTGCTAGATCTTTTGAGAGGCTCTTGGGAAGCATCCTCCTCATGATGTTATCAAGGGAGCCATTGCGGACCATGGATTCTGTGTTAGTGTTGCAAGTTAGTGTCTTCAGGGTTTCGAATGTTCAGGGAGACGTGATGTATGCATATAGTGCTTAAAAGTGGTCAGACAGCTCGCTGCCTCCCTACTTACTTACAAAATGGGGATCATGACCATACCTCCTTTTAGGACTGCAAGGGGCTTCCAGTAGGAAGGGCTTCCAGCCTGTAGAGGAGCAAGCAAGTCACATTAGCTCTTGGTAGTGGTAAGGGCTCTAGTCCTCACCATTGTTACCGGTGGGTGAGCATAAGAGCTTTTACTTCCCTGTTTGACTCCTCTGTTCAGAATCTGCAACAGCAAAAGGCTGCTAAGGAGAAGTGACTCACAATGCCCCTGTCTCGCTGCAGAAGGCTCGTTCCCTGGCTGTTACACAGGTGAAACTGTGCTATCGTGGGAAGGTCCTAGGTGCCCGGCGACCCTGGGTGGGGGCTTCCCCTACTTGGCAGCCTCCTCTTCTCTGCTCCAAAAAACTGGGTTGCAGAAATAGAGGCGAATGGAGACGTGCTGGGTCATCTCACCGGCTTGAGGTACTCACTGTAGGTGCAAACTCATGGTGCAGTAGGTGGGGACGATGGTGGTGAGGACGCCGACTTCTCACACGGTTGCGCTGGAGGTGCCTCTGCAGAGCTCAGCTGTCGACTGTCTTTGGCTCCCCGGTCTGTTCATCTGTGCCATCAGCTGGCCCCCCAGGATTGCTGCTAGGATTTATGAGCCAGCAGATGGGAGGCATATATCTGGGGCATGGTAGGTGATTAAGTTACAAATGTTGATTATGGGAAATTTCAAACACATAGAAAGTGAATGGGAGCATACTGAATCCCCACCCGTGCACTCACTGGCTTCAGTTATTTCAGGCACTCCTCCCGCAAGCCTTGGTCATCTAGGCTACACCACTTCCTCTGTCCCTGGGCGGTGATGAGGAGGATGGCAGTGGCGGTTGTCATTTACTTGTCCTCAACTGTGAATTGATGCACAATTTAAATGCACAGATCTTAACTCAGATGGCTACACCCTGTTGCTCTGGTTCCTTCTCATGACTGAGGATGTTTCAGCCTCTCCAGAATGCTCCCTCCTACTCCTTCTCAATCAGTCTGTGCACCCGAATTAGAGGCCACTTCTGTTCTCCACCCCCCACCCCCCCTTGTCTATTTTAGAACGGCCTAGGAGAGGAATCACATTGCAAATAGTCTTCGGCCCAGTTTCTTTTGCTTAGGTTAATGTTCAAGAGACTCACCCGTGTTGTCGATCAGAAGTCCTGTTTATTCCTGAACTTCATCTCCATTGTATGTGTTTATCCACGTTCCTGTTGATAAGTGCTGGAGTGTTCCGTTTTTTGCTATTAGGAATAAAGGTGTTATGAATGTTCCTGCAGAATTGATTTTATGGTCGTAGGACTTTATTTCTCTTGGAAATATTGGTAGTATGGAAACACTGGTATTATGTAGGAGTGGAATTGTTAGATCATATGTTAAGTGGACGTTTACCTTTATAAGAGACTGTAAAAGTTATTTTATAACATGATGGCACCACTTTACATTCCCATCGAAAACGTGTAAGAGCTCTAGTTGGTCTACCGAAATAGTGTTCCCAAACCTGAAAATTTTAGTCCTCGTAGTGGTTAACTTACCATGTATTAGAAGTTGTATTTCCCTAATTCTAATGACATTGAGCACCTTTTCGCCTGCTTAATGGCCTCTTGTAGGTCTTCCTCTCTGAAGTGTCTCTTCAAACCTTTTGTTCATTTTATGGGTTGTCTATCTTTTTATTATTGAGTTGTAGGAGTCCTTTATATATATTGGATCTACGTCATTTGTCAGATACATATATTGTAAATGCTTTCTCGTGGCTTGCCTCTTCACTTTTTAAAAATTTAGATTTATTGAAGTATAATTTACATGCAATAAAATTCACCTTTTTTGTGTAGAGATTTGTGAATTTTGCCAAAGTCATACACATAACCAATACCACCAAAATCAAGATAGAGTAGTTCTTTCACCATCAAAAATTTCCTCATGCTCCTTTGCAGGCAACCCTGCTTCCTCTGCCAAGCTCTTGGCAACCACTGATACACTTTCTGGTTTATGGTTTTGTTTTTCTTGAATCTTTTCCGAACATACGGAATCAAAGTATGTAGCCCTTTGTGTCAGGCTTCTTTCACGTAGCATAATGCACTTAAGATGTATTGTCTGTCGTAGCTTACCCCTTTTGGTTGATGAATAAGCTTCCATTGTGTTGAGATACTATGATTTGCTTAACCGTCCACCAGTTGAAGAATATTGGGTTTATTTCCGCTTTTGGGTGTTTATGCATGAAGCTGCTATCAACTTTTGCCTATAGTTGACTGTTGGGGAAACCCCTAGGGACGTGATTGCTGGGTCACAGGGTGAGTGCATGTTTATACTTTATGAGGAACCGCCAACCTGTTTTGCATGGTTGCTGCGCCATTTTGCATTCCCACCAGCAGGGCGTGAGAGTTCCAGCTGTCCCGCATCCTTGCCCACGCTCAGTCTGACTAGCTTGGTTTTTCAGTGACTATAGTAGGTGTGTGCTTTTAATCTGTATTTCCCTGATGACTGAGAAGTTTAAACATCTTTTCATCTGCTCATCTTTGGTAAATGGTAGATTGTTGGTTTTATTACTGAGTTTTGAGAGTTGTTGATATACTTTGGACATGAAACTTTCACCAGATAGGTGCTTTAAAAAGCTATCTTCCCCTCTGTTACTTGTCTCTTATTTTAACAGTGCCTTTTAAAGAATAGAAGTTTTAAATTTAGGGGCACCTGGGTGGCTTGGTCAGTTGAGCATCCAACTTCGGCTCAGGTCATGATCTCGCAGTTCGTGGGTTCGAGCCCCACTTCGGGCTCTGTGCTGACAGCTCAGAGCCTGGAGCCTGCTTCGGATTCCGTGTCTCCCTCTCTCTCTGCCCCTAACCCACTCGCATTCTGTCCCTGTTGCTCTCAAAAATAAATAAACATTGAAAAAATTATAAAAATTATAAAAATTAAATTTGGATGAAGTACAATCAATCAGTATTTTTCTTTTATGCGTTATGACTTTGAGGTTAACATCTAACACAAGGAAGTAAAGAATTTTCTCCTTGGATTTTTCCTGAAACTTTTACACTTCTACGTTTTGCATTAGGACTACAATTCATTTTGATTTTACTTTATTTTTCACGTTGCAAGCTCTGAGTTGAGAACTTACTTATTTTTGTTGTGTAGATGTCCAGTTGTGCCAGAAATAGTTGTTAAAATGATTGGGATTTCACCATGGAGTTACCTTTCCACCTCTGTTGGAAAGCACCTGGCCGTATGTCCCTGATTCTATTTCTGGATTCTCTGTTCTTTCACCAGTACCTCACTGTCTTGATTGTAGGAGCTTCATAGGAAGTTTGGAAGCATTGTTCTCCAGCTTTCTTCTTTTCTTTCAAAATGTTTTGCCATTCTCATTCTTTTGCCTTTCTTTATTAATTTTGGAATCAGCTCATTGATCCCTACCAAATATCCTGCTGGAATTGATTGGGATTACATGAGTCTGTAGATGAATTTGGAGAAAATTGACATCTTAAGTATATGGAGTCTTTCAATGAACACAGAGCACATCTCTCTATTTATTCAGGTCTTTCTTGTATCTATTAGTGCTCTGCAGATTTGAGCACCCACACCTGGTGTGTGTGTGTGTGTGTGTGTGTGTGTGTATGTATCTGTGGGTATCTGGGTGTGTGTGTATCTGGGTGTGTATCTGTGTGTGTTTGTGTATCTGTGTGTACCTCTGTGTGTATGTGTATTTCATGGTTTTGGTGCTGTTGTCATCTGTGAATGGAGATAATTTAGTTTCTCTCTAATATATGTCTTTTACTTTGTTTTCTTGCCTTACTGAACTTGGCAGATCTTCAGTGTGATGTTCAGTGAGAATGGTTGAAGGGTGTGTCCTTGCCTTACTCTTGATCTTAGGGGAGACATTTAGTTCTTCACCACTAAGTGGGGTGCTAAGCGTTGGCTTTTCACAGATGTCCTTTTTCAGGTTGAGAAAGTTCCCTTGTGCTTCTGGATTGCTGAGAGGTGTTTTGTTTGTTTTTTTAAGGATTTTTGTCAGTCATGTTATTTTGTTTTGCATCTGAGTACATGAGTAACATGGGCCTGTGATTTTCTCTTCCTATAGTGCCTCTCTTCATTGTGGCCTAAGGTAATCCTAGCCTCATAAAAATCCTGGCCTCATAAAGTGGATGGTTTGTTACCCTGAAGCCTCAGCTATCTGATGAGAAAGGTTATGTTTTGTAGATTATGTGTGTTTTTCTGGCTGTTAGAAGGGAGAGAGGATCTTGCCAGCTTTTTATACTCTGGGTAGAAGATGGAATTCAGTTTTTACTGGTCTTTTTTGATGGGAAGTTTCAACTTTGATATATCTACTTTATCAATGGTTCTGTTCATGCATGGTCCTTTCTTGTTTCTGTTTGCCTGTGCTTTCTCCTGAAAGCTCTATAGTTCTCCCATTACATTGAGATCTAGGACCCGTCTTGAATCACTTTGCTCATATGGAATATCCAGTTTTTCCACCCCATTGGTATGAAGGGTTTTTCCTTTTGCCATTAAATTGCTTTGCCGCCTTGTTCAAAACTCTCGAGTTAGCATGTGGCTCCATCACCTGACAGCTGTATCGGATCAGAAAAGTGGAACCACCCACCCAGGCCGCAGTTTCTTCACCCATCACCTGGAGAAAAAGTGTTACTCGCCATTTAGGGTGCTTGTGAGGGTATGTGTGAGACAATGTGGGTAAAGTGGCTGGTGTGGGAGCCACGTGTGCTTGGGTGACGAGGTGCGGATGCTTGCTGAGGACCTCCCGTGGGTCAGAGACCCAGCGCGTCTGCCACCAAGGCAGACCTGTGCCCTCCTGCTCCTTCTGCCTTGTGACACAGCCTGGAGGGTGAGCGACGGACGCAGACTGGCTGGCACATCCCAAGGCCCCTCTGGAAGTGTGTGCTAGCCCCACGATGGCCTTCGTCACTGTGGCTCAGCTGGGAGCCCGTGCATCTGTCTGGCTTCAGGGGACAGCCCTGCCGCTGTGAAAGAGAGGTTGGTGGCTGAATGGCTCCAACCACCGCGACAGGTGTCGAAAGAAGACACCGTTGTTCCTCCCTTCACGGAGCAAGGGCCACCTGGTATCTAATCATTTTTGTTCTCGTAGCAGTTACTGTTGATTATTCGACAACACTCAAATGCACGTGTCCGTGAGTCACCAGTACGTGTGTGTATGTGTGTGTTTAGGTATGCTTTTCTTTTTAACGTTAAGTCCATTGCTGGCAAACGTGCGTGGAGACCGGAGTACCACTGCTTCCGTGGCCAATGTGAGTGGCTGCACTCTCTTAAGAGGGCGACGGTCAATACACGTAATCTGTGCTACGATGACATTTCTATCTTTTGCTTCTGTCTTGGAGTCAAATTTAGTAAAGAGCCGACATGCAGGTGTCCTTCCAAGCTTTGTTCGTATGAGCAAGTAGGAGAAACAGTCCCATGCCTGTCAGCAGGGGACGTTTTGGTGGCTGACAGCTCACATATGTAATGATACATGACGCGGTCACTGGAAGAAGGTCTGTTCTCTGTATTGGTTATTCCTAAATTGCGTGCACGTGGACACAGCCCAGAGGGGAATCCCCACGGGAGAGCGATAGTGAAGTTATTTCAGGCCTCTCTGCCCAGTCAGGTGCTTTACCTATTTCCACCAAAACCCTTGCAGTGAGTAACATTAACTTTGTAAAGGAAGACACTGAGGTCTTAAGTTGTCAATTGGCCCAGGTTATGTGGGCACTGAACCTTGACCCTGGGGGTCGGATTTAGAATCACGAACTTTTGGCATCAGTGCTATGCTGGGTGGTGGTGGTAAGATAGCAACACTGGGCTGCTGCTTTGTCTTTACAATTAAATTCTGTTTGCACACTTATGTTGTTGACAAGTTTCATGAGCACGGTGACTTCAGGAGGGGGGATGGGAGTGTTTGCTCTCTATAGGCATAACTGTGTTCAAAGCCCTGGGCTGGTGGGCACGTGTGTTTGTGCTAGGACACGAATCTGCCGTGGCCAGTTGGCTTGTGCATTTCAGAAAGTAATTTTTTCAACACTTTATTTTTATTTTTTTAATTTTTAATTTAAATTCTAGTTAGTTAACCAGCAACGTAACATTGATTTCAGGAATAGAATTCAGTGAGGCATCACATACAACACTTAACACTCATCACAAGTGCTCCCCTTTTTTTATGTTTATTTATTTTGAGAGAGTGAGAGAGCGTGTGTGAAGGGGGGAGAAGAGAGAGAGAATGCACACGGGTGTGCGAGAGAAAGAAAGAAAGGGAGAGAGAATCCCAAGCAGGCTCCATGCTGTCAGCGCAGAGCCCAACTGGGACCTGATCCCACAAACTGTGAAATCATGACCTGAGCTGAAGTCCAGAGTCAGACACTTAACCCACTGAGCCACCCAGGCGCCCCCCAACATTATTTTAAAATCCTGTTTTCCTTCTAGGTGTGTTTTATCCTTTATATATTGTGGATACGAGGGAGATTCAAGGGTGAATTCCTTAATACAGTAACACAGATTAAATAATCCTATTCGCATTGACAGTGGAAAGGCTCATGCATTATTCAGGTAGTTAATACTGATTTGATTTATTAGGCAAAGCGCTGTTGCTGTGCCAAGTGAAGCGTTGTTACCAACGAGGACTGAACAAGGGCCAGAGTGCTGGTGTTTCTGGTAAACTAATTAGGCTTTGATTGCTGCCTGCAAAACACACATGGACAAATGAAGCGTCTTTGATCTAAGAATTTCCCAACACAGGTGATCACCTGTTCTTGTTGTATCCACTGGCCTGGTTTCATCACGAGGTTGGCGGAGTTTGAATTGCTTTTTTGGGCGACAAGCCTTGATGATGGAAAGGTCTTTGGAGGTGGAAATTGTGTAATTCATAATTTGAGATAACTCCTTGAATGTCTCCTGCGAATATAAAACTTGTATCACTTGGGTGCCTGCTTAAGCGTCTCGGCCACGATGTGAGGTGGCCATCGAGTCCCTTAAGCCCCACTGGGTGTTTGGTCCTCTGGTCGCCTTTGGCGTCTGTGACTGGAGGGTTGCCAACAGCCTGCTGAAAACCGAATGCAGGACACGCACCTTCACGTGTTGTTTGTTTCGTCCGCTGGGAAAGGTGCCCGTCCTCTCTCCAGCTCCTGTGCAGCGACTATTGGTTTCATAAATGTCTCACGTGTCATGTGTCCATGAAGGCTTGCCTATCACCAGGTGGCCCCATTCTATTACTGAGTGCCAAGCACAGCATTGGAGATTTAAAGATGAATGTGTCCTAATCCTTGCTGCACGGAGCTCTGACACAGGAGGAGGCTGGCAATCCCCATTCGAGGTGATGCGCGTGTCCGTGTGCATGCACACATGGCGTAGGTAAGTGCCTACCACGGGCAGCCCCCAAAATAAAGGAAGGCCTGTGTAAAAGCACATTGCATCTGCCCAGTGAGGCGCTCTTATACATGCACGCCGCCTTGGACGCTGTGGGACCTGGCTCTTCCTCCTGGTGGATACGACACACGGCTCACTCCTCCTCCGGTGGTCCTTGAAAGCTTTGGTGCTGGCATCCAAGCTTTCCGGAATTCCTTCCTTGCTTTGCTCAGCATTTTCTGTTATCGCGTGGGCTCAGGCCTCTCTCTAATCTTGTCCTTTCTCTGCATGGGCTCTGACTGGTCTGTGTGAACAGCACCTTAAAAAAAAACAAAAACAGAAGTTTGGCATTTTATACTCTCCTCCTTTAATGTACTCACGTTGTCCACTTACTTGTCCTGTGACTTGGTGAAGACTTTTACTTCTACGGATTTGCATGTTCAAAATGAAGACATTGGGAAAGATGCCCTCCATGTTTTCTTTCAGTTCATCCCTTTGCTTAAGTCGAACCAAAGGCCTAACCCTGTCCCCACATCACTTAACTGTGGACAGTAGTTTTCTCATCGAATTTGAGTGAAATCAGAGTGGCTTATTGCCAAGGCCCAAACCTGACCATTTAAACGCCTAGAAGGTTGAATTAGGAGGAGAGGGTCTTGCATAAGCCGCTGCTGTTGCTGTGAAAGGTTCCTGCCTTCTGTGGTGTGTGACTGAGGTGTTTGAAGGACAGGTATTTCTTACATGTACTCAGGACTCCCCTCTCCTGTCACCCCTGGCGCTGTGACGGGTGCCTGTCACCATGTGGCTTGCACTTCAAGTACAGACGCCTTTCTTTTCCTGAGAACGTACCTACAAGCGCTGCACAGAGAAGCTGGACTCCTGCCACCCAGCGAGCCTGTGCCTGGTGCTGTCGGACATCAGCCGTGACCCCCGTCACCGTCCCTTACGTTCCGTGTTGGCTCACATTGGCGCCAGGTGGTTTTGATGCCTGTCTTTTTTTTTAAGACTTAAAAAAAATAACACAACAGTTGTTCCTTAGATGGTGGTTTGCTGTGGGCCGTGCACATAGTAGGGGACTGCAGTCTGGGGCCAACCCAGTAACATCCTGGTGGTAATTTTCTCCAGGAGACATCCCCGTGTACCTGCTGCCTGCAACTCCCGCGTCTTGCCCCAGCACATGGCTCAGTTTCACCCACTGCCCTTCAGCAGACACACCTCGTGGACAAGTTTCAGCACTGACAAACGAGGGCCAAATATTGGACTGTTGACCTGGAGCAGGTGTTTGGAATAGGAAGAGTCCTGGGTGCCCAGGGGACGAGACCCAAGTCCGTGATGGCTTTGGCTGGTGGCGGGCACAACACCCCTGGTCGCACACCATGCTCTGGGCGCAGCCGTAGCGGCGGCCAGGGAAAGCTGACCTTTCAGGGGTTGGACGTGTGAGCGGGAGGTTTCTGTAGTCCCCCTCTGCCGTCACGTTAGAGAACAGGAAACTAAGGGGAAGGACACGATGTGCCTCACCCTCCCCAACCCCAAAAGGCAGAACTCCGAAAGGGTTCTGTCCTCCCACTATACCCGGTGTACCTGTTGTGAGTGGCTCCCTGTGTCAGCAGGTCCCCTGATGGATGCTTTACACAGGCTGTTCCAATGTGAAACGGAGCCCCCAGTTCAGTAATAACAATCACGGCAAGTAAGCAGGTGACGAGGAAAGTTAACACCAGGTGTAGGGACATTCACACGTAGCTTCTTCCTTTTCGTTACGAGGAGGTGGCTACTGCCGAAGTCACCAACCGTTTCTGTCGCACCAAGTCTGTGCTCATTAGAGGGAGAGTGGCGCTTGTGTAAAATCTACAGGATCCTGCCTTCCGTTGTGGACAGGATGCACTGTCACTCTCAGTTCCCAGGCAAACGTCCTGCCAGAGGGCGCTCGTGGATGGGGGCCTGGACAGCCCTGCAGGGGTGCAGTGAAGGGGGCGTCCCTGTGTACCAGATCCTACTGCTCTGTCCCTTTTCCGGAGTCTGACGTCCAAACCGGTCCCAGAGAAACCCCAGAACGTGGCCCCTACTGTGAGGAGGTCAGCTTGTTGCCAAAATACACCGACCGAGGTTTGCAAGAGGCTTCCCGACTCACACGGCCTCCTGCCCCTGCTCCTTGCCCTCTGTCACTTAGATCCCTGGAGCATGCACGCCGGCCTCTCTCTCGTCTGTCCACTCGCCCATTCTGCTAGGACCCTGTGCTGAGCACAGGGCGCGTCCACAAGCGCCACGTGTTTCTGCGTGCTTGAGGGATGCTGCTGCCTGGTGGGCTGTGGTCAGAGCTCCATCATTTCCACCTCATTCTCCAGGAGCCTTCATGGTCCGTCGATTTAAAAATGCTTTCTTGCCCCTCCTGTGTTGTTGTGTCCTTCCTTTTACCATTAGAATTGAAATCTCCGACGCATGTTACACGCAATTCCGGGTATATATCAGAAAATGTCACTTTGTAAAACAAGAAAAGGTAAAAAGAAAAGCCGACCGTTTCACATAATCCATTATTGTGTGAACACAATGACGTTCTTTATATTTTTTGGGAAAGGGTCATGTGGGTTAGTGTATAATTGGCATAGGAATTTGTTACTCCTGCCAGATACATCCGTTGAGTTGGGAAAATTAATTATTTGAATATGTCATTGTGGAGAGGTACGCTGTTTTGATGCAGAGCCGCAAAAACCACACTAGATAAATGGCTAACTGGAATATAATGACTGCATGGAGAAAAATGGATTAATTTCCCCAGGAAAGTCTTCACTGAATGACTGCTGTTCCACTGCCATTCCTCTTCCAGGTAGTGGGAGTTGGGCTGGTGGAGAAGAGGGACACAGTATCCCCAGGGGTGCGGGAGTGTGGACGTGTTCAGGTTGCAGGCTGTGCCTGGTGCTTAGGCTTTGTGTGACAGTGACAGCACGAGCCCAGAGGGGTGCCAGGCACGTGGGCCCCTTGGGAGAGGGGAAGAAGAGCCCTGCGTACACCCCGCCCTCCAGTTGGGGAGTGTCTTACTCTTACGATGTAAAATTCTTCTTCCAAGGCGGAATCGTTTTCAGGAACCGTTGGCTTAACACCGGCTGTGTTAACTGTCCCATAACGAAAAGTACGCGCTAAGGAGTCGGAGCGCGACTCCGGCATCGTTGTCCTTCAGTATCAAAATCCAAGCTTTCTTTACTGTCCCCCTTTCTGGTTCTGGCCAGCCAGCCACCCAGCACACGTTTTTCGTGGGCCTCTGTGGCCGACAGGTGCCAATCCTTGACAGGATCGAATGGTCCAGTGCTGAAGGGAAGGACAGCAGATGGACGGAGAAGCACTGAGCGGAGCTGCCGCGGGGTGACATCCCAGGCGAGAGCTGCCTCGTGGGAGTCTGTGAGCGCTTACTAGGAGGGCGCAGGAGGGGGAGGGGTCTCGTGTGCGGGTGCAGAGTCGAATCTGGGACCCGACTGGAAAGAGCCTGAAGACCCTCCGTCACTCCTCAGGTGTTCATTGAGCACCACCGTGTGCCGGGCCCCGTCGGGTGTATGCCCACCGAGCGTCGCCGTGTGCCCCGGGCCCCATTGGGCGTATGCCTACTGAGCACCACTGTGTGCTGGGCTCCATTGTGCGTATGTTGGGGGCAAGGCAGTGAACGGGTGAGGTCCATGTCCCCAAGAGGCGAATCTTCTAGCGAGAGAGCAGGCACTAAGCAAATGAACAGGAAAGCCAGAGTGTGACTGGGGAAAAGTGCTTTAAAGGAACACATGGGTGCCATGCAGTGAGCAGGGTTATGGGGGACCAGGGGCACCTCTCAGGCAGTGCTGGCAAAGCTGAGCCCTGAAGGATAAAAAAAAGCCAAAAGGTCAGAGGAAATAGCTGGGGCAGAGGGGCAGGCAAAGGGCTCAGGCTGGAGAGTGTGCTGTTGGGTCTCAGAACGGGGAGAGGGAGAGGAGGCACTGTGGGAAAGGTAGCAGGTGCCAGATGGTGCCCCTCTTTCCAGGAAGCCACGGTCAGTGTTGTAGGTTCATTCCAAGTTTGAGATGATGCTATGGAATGCTTTTGCCAAGCAGTAGGGAGCATCAGGACACCTTGGAGTGAGGGCGCACACGGGTCCCCGGTTGTGCCTGTGCCGTGTTCAGGGAAGATGGGGTTCTTCCGCTGGCTTCGTGCAGGTCCGGTCAGCACTCAGGAGTCGTTGGCCTGGCCCGGTGTCTTCCTGGTCTGCGCGGCAGATCCGTGTTCCACTCAAACTCCCTGGGGTCAGGCTGGCCTGGGAGCATTGGCCTTGTCCTCTGGGCAGGAGGGGAACTCAGGGCGGGGTGGGGGGGGGACACAAACGTGGGTGGGAAGAGGTTATAGGCCGTGGGCTTGGACATAGGGGACATGCGTCCTGCTTGGATTCTTGTCCTGTTCCTTGCACGTGATAGAAATGGTTCTGATCTCTAGAAGGTGATGCTAAGACTGGCCTGGACCCCTCAGGGCTTATCAATTTGGCTGCTGTGCTAAGACAGGTACCCAAAGCTCTCCATCGCCTGGCCCTGACTGCCTCCCTATTCTCTCCTCCCTGGCTCTGCCCGCCCTCTCCTCCAGGTCCCTGTTTTACTGAGTTTCATATTTCTTTTGCCTTTGCGTAGAGCCTGTGCCCACCGGCTTCTGCTTCTTTTGCCTGTCTTCTCATCCTTATCCTGGAGAACCCACAGACCGCTGGGGCGGGCCTCCCCTTTGTCCTGGTACACAGCACTGAGCTCACTGTCCTGCCTTCTGTTTGCTTGTTTCCTGCATAACTGTGGGCTCCCTGATGGCAGGGACCAGCCCTGCTCACATCCCCAGCCCCCCAGCTCTGCACTAGTACCAGCACACGGTAGGTGTCAGAGCCGAAGAGGGGGTCAGGAGAGCTACAGAGGAGGGTGACATGGCCTGCTGGCCGGTCGTGGGAAATGGCAGTCTTCCCATGGGCAGCTTGCCCCCCCCCCCCCCCCCCGCCGCCTCTTTTTAAAAGTAGGATCCCATGCTTGACTGAATCCAGATCTGAGTGAGGTAGGGGGTTGGCACGGTCTCTCCGGGCAGTTGCGGTGTGCGTGGAAGCATGGGCCTGGGGCACTCCAACCTCTCGCTCAGAAAGCCCAGATTCTTGACCTGAGGGTTGGCGTCCCTTGGTGAGCTGAA
Organism: Acinonyx jubatus; assembly: GCF_027475565.1. NCBI lineage: Eukaryota > Metazoa > Chordata > Mammalia > Carnivora > Felidae > Acinonyx > Acinonyx jubatus. The sequence goes on from NC_069394.1 coordinate 3,703,602, forward strand.
AAACTGCTGACACTGGGGACCCCTCCCAGAAGTACTGATTCCGTTGGTCTGGAATGTGGTCTGTGTGTGGAGGGCCCTAGGAGCTCACCATGTGAGCATCCCGATGGAGCATTTGGTGACAGGCCTGCCCTCATGCTATGAAATACTAGAAAAAATGATTTAAATAACGGTTGGCAGGTAATAAAACAAGACCAAAACCAGAAATTCAGCACGACGTCATGCTCCCTGAGAGGAGAGAGACAAATGAGGTGAGCCCTAGGATTGCCTTGGCGTTGGGCCAGGATGTGTGGGGAGAAGGAACTGGAGCAGAGCAGGTCCGTTCTCCCAAGAGGAGGGCACGGAAGTCAGAGCTCAGGGAGGTCGAGGTGGCTGAAACTGCGCGCGGAGTCCCAGAGGAGGATCTAGCAGAGAGAGCTCCAGAACCTGCGTGGGGGTCACCTCGAGCTCGTTGCTGAATCCTAAGCCCTGTGCGTGGAGGGAGAGACCCCTGTAAACCAGGAAAAGAGCTTCCAGGTGAGCTGGACGATCCAGGAGCTCACGTGTGGCTGGGAAGCATTCATGTTCTTACCAGCCTGAGTGCAGAGACCTCCGTATGGGCACCTGCAGCCTTCTGTGGTAGAAACCACGGCCGCGGGGGGGTGGGTCACACCTCAGTAGGAGGGCCGGCCCCATGCTACAGGACAGGCTGCTCTGGATTCCCCCTAAGAGGGCTGAAAGTCAAGCCGTGCAAGGAGCATGCCGATCCACAATACCTTAACAGGCAGGCAAAGCCAACTTCATTCTTCAGCGGGCCCTCAGCAACACGGGGCGTGTGCTGTCCTGCAAAATCCAGAAACATGGGAGCCATAAGGTGGAGGAGAGTCGGCTACCAGAACAGACTCAGGTGACACAGAGGTGATGGCGTTAGCATGCACAGACTTGGAAGCAGTTACTAGATTTGTGCTCAAGGATTTAAAGAAAAATGTAAACCTAATGAAAGAAATGGAGGGGGAAGAACAAAATAGAACTTTTGCTGAAAGTCCACCTGGAATTGGTTGTGGAACATATGAAGGAATTTTAAAACCATAAGACAACCTAAACTGAAATGTATGAAAATTTGACCAAACAGAAGCAGGCGTATGAAAGACCAGCACACGTGTGGAGCCATGGCCAAGGTCATAAGTGTTCAGGGAAGAAAACCCAAGACCACGGGTAGACATTGCTACACACACAGTGCCCTGGGAAGCCAGTGATGAACCGAGTAGCTGGGACAGTGTGCAGCTGGGGACCACACGGAGCGGGGCACAGCCACGCTGAAGAGCAGTCAGCAGTGGCCTGCACCACGAAGCAGTCCCATTCCGTGGCCCGTAGCCAGAGAAGTGAAAACTTAGGTCTACACAAGATTTACAGATGGATGTTCTTTGCAGCTTGACTCAGAGGAGCCAAACACTGCAAATGGCCCTGTGTCACATAGGAGGAAGTCAACAGGGGCGGGATCGTGGCGTGCTCGGGCCAGTGACGAGGACCAAACAAGCATACGCTCGGTAATGGGGGGTTTCAGAGATGTTAGGCTGAATGCATGCACGAAGCTGGACCCAGAGAGCGCATGCTGTGTGGTGACGTGTGCATGTATTCTAGAATAAGCAAACCTGTCTATAGACAGCGGTTCTCTGTTCTGCTGGGGGTGTGGGGCTGTGAGTTGTCAGCACAGGGGCAGGAGGGAACTCTCAGCGGGTGATGGGGAAGCTCTATGTTTGTTGTGTCGATTATATAACCGTATGTTTGCCACAACTCCTTGAATTTGACAGTTTCTATACAACACATCGTATCTACTTGGGTTTCACTGCTAGGGGCTTGAAAAAGTGACCTTGACAACAGGCACCTGTCCAGGAGGTTTGGTCTGCAGCAGAGTTCGAGGACTGCTGCCTCTAAGTACCGAACCTGGCCTCTGCCTGCCCTTTCCATCAGCATTCCAAACTCTCCTCTTCCATCCGCCACACTTCTCGCTCCATCCAGAAGCTCCCATGGCGGGTCCTGCAGTTTCCGAAACTGCTTCCTGCCCCAGCCCTTCTCGATGACCCGCTGCCGTCCTGCACGTTCCCACCCAGTCCCCCCTGCCTAGTGTGTCCTTGTCCCTGGCCTCTCCTGCCTCCTGAGACCGGGTGCTGCCACACCCTGCGTCTCCATGCCTGCCCAGGGTGTCTGCACAGCCCGAGAGGCTGCCTGGTGGGTGAGTGGTGGAGAAGTCCGGTGGCTGGGCTGGAGGAGATGGGGGTGGGGTCTGACGTGGCGGAAGAGGAGGGACCTGCACCGTCCTCAAGGCCCGTGTACTGTCCTCAATGGGTTTAGATTCTTATTCGCAGGCCGACACCAAGCCCTGTGAATGTTGGTGGGGAGGGCGTTCTGGAACTAGCTGCCAACGTGACGCTGCACCCCTGCACCTCATATATTAAAGATTCTCAGAAGCGACTGGGGAGAGGAAATTAATTTTCCGTCCTCACTGACTGATTGTGATCTCAGCTCATTTAAGGGCTGACCCAAGATTCTTCTACAACCAAGCCGGGGACAGCGTCCCAGAAGTTGGGAGGAGACCTGCCCTGTCCTGTTTGCCGAGAGCTTCCTGTATGTGATGTGCTTAGAAAGACAAGAGCTCACAGGCGGTGCCGTCCGCCATGTCGTGGACGTGGCCGCTCTGGGAGGCGTGCCGCCCGGAACACAGTGGATCTGGGAGGAGACTCTCGCACTGCCCCACACCCGTCAGCCCCGGGGGCCAGGCCAGCATGGCTGCACCTGTGCATTTGCCGTCCCCTCTGATGCGACACTGCCAGGCTGGCATCATCCCCCATATCTACAAGGGGAAGCCGAGGCCAGAAAGTAGAGAAGCCGTGTCCACACAGTGGTCGGGTGCAGGGGCCTCTGGGCGCGGCCTGCTGTCTCTAGGGTAGGTCGTCTCCTTGCATCTAACCCCTTGTGCTGCTTTTCTTGGCTTTTTCTGACCCGGTCTCCTGCCTGAAATGGCAATGTTACCTAGGAGTGGTTCGAGGATCTGCTTGGAAGATAGCCTGTTCTCCTAAGAGTGCTCTCTCAAGCTGAATGGTGGGTTCCACATGTGAACACTGAGCGGTTGGTCATGTCCAGCTTGAGAAGCAACATGGTAAAATGGAGACAGAACTGGCTAGGGTCAGGCAGAGGTGGTTTCCAGTTCCAGGAGCAGGTGCTGTGGTGCCTTGACCTTTTCAAGTCTCTGTTCTCATCGGTAAAGTGCAAATATGATGACCATCTAAGGAGGCTTCGTGTATGGAAACTTCTAGCAGGACGGTGGACGTCATGTCAGTAGACACTCAAGTGGTGGTGGCCTTGTCAGCTCCACTTTCCCCCGGGCCCAGCCTCCATGTCTGCTGTGGTCCTGGGGGCCGCCAGCTTCTGGAGTCTGGGTCACTGTAGAGTGAATGCACCTCTCTCTAGTCCTCTTCCTCCCCACATGTGAGCTGGTGTCAGTGCTCCTGGGCAGGGAGGAAGAGGCCTCCCAGGGTCGCTCCCGCTTAGGCTGATGGCCTAGAGGCGAGGGGTCCATGGACGGCCCAGATGTCACGTGCAGGCACCAGGCACGACAGCAGGTGCTCAGGCCTTCTGCTCTGAGGCCCACGTCTGTGTTTCCAGCAGCCTCTCCATTCTCTTCTGCCTCCCTCCAGTCCCAGCCTGGCCTCAGGGCCCCAAGAGCTTCCCTTCTGAGGGCCATGTGGTCACAGTCCTGGCCTCGGGATGACTACACATGTGGCCATCACTCACATGCTTTGGAGGAAGCCAGCCTGTGCTGTTATAGAGGCTGGAGCGCAGTTCCTTGGTGGGGTTCTGGTGAACGGAATCACCCCTCTCTCCACGTCTTCTTCCCTGGCACCTGCTGCTTACTAACTGTGGGGCTTACCACCCCGTGCCTCAGTTTCCTAATCTGTAAGGTGGGAATACTGCACACGACCGTGGGTCAACAAGGGAGTCTGGGAGCTGTGGTTAGCGTACGTCCAGCACCGCAAGCCCGGTGAACATTACCTGCTGCCACAGCTGCTGCTTGCCTGCCAGGAAAAATTGTTTAACGTTGTATTTTGAAATAGTTGCAGATTTCCAAAAGGAGGCGGAAATAGTTCGGAGCATTGCTGCACAACCCCCCCCCCCCAAATGTTAATGTCTTCCGTAACTACAGGAAAATGATTAAAACCAGGAAGTTAATTAACACTGACGCGGAGTAGTACGGATCCTATTCTAGGGTCGCCGTGTTTTTCCTTTTCTAGGTAGCCGCTGTCTGGGTCAGGATCCAGGCCAGGACCACACAGTGCAGCAGGTTGATGGGTCTCCTGCAACCTTTGGTCTGGTCCAGGTCCTCTGTCTTTGCCTGTCATGGTCCAGACACTAGCATGCCCTTCCGTTTGGGACTGTCAGTGGAGGTTAGTGGTTTTCGGCAGGAATAGCTCCAGTGATGTGTGCCCTTCTCAAAGTGTCACCCCTTGAGGCACATGGTGTCGTTACGTCTCGTTCCTGCTGATGGCAACTTTGATCATGTGCTCAAGGACATGTCTGTCAGATTGCTCAAAAGTTACCAGCTGTCCTTTGGTGATTAACAAATAAGATGGGAGGGACTTTGAGACCGTGTAGATACCCTCCTTCCCTTCTCTTCTCTGACTTCTGCGCCCAGTGATAAGTCCTGCACCTTCAGTGGTGATGACAGGATTTACGAGAGGGTGGTTTTTGTATTTCTGCCATCCCTCCTGCCTGTATCAGTGGGAATTCTTTTGTAGGAATGAGATGTCCCCTCTCCTCCATCTACTGACTGTCAGTAGAAGGTCACGGATAGTGGTTTTATTCTGTGGACTGTAATCCGTCACTGCTCTTACTTAATGGGCAAATTAGCTCAGACTTGACCGTTAGACTTTCTGCACATTTGAGGAGGTTTCTGTATGTGTTTTTCTTCTTCCCGTGGAGTCTCCCCACGCCCTCCCCCGTGCTGTGTGCTGAGATAAAACTCGACATACTCTGTATTTGCTGGGGTGATTTTCAATTAGCTTTCTAAAACCCCTGGGCCGGGATGCCGACATCTCTGCCGTGCTCGCCTCAAGTCCCAGAGCTCTGCGTGCCCTGGCCCATCCCTCTGGCCACCGCCTGCTTCCCTGCTGGCCGCCTGCCTTCCTCCATTGCTTGTGCCGAGGCTTCCGGTGCTGGAGGAGAGCTGCAAGGGTTCGAGAGGGTCTCTGTCCCCACCCCTCCGTTTCCCCCTCCCTTCTGCTTCTCATGCCCTGATTACAGTGGGAGCAGCGATGGCTGATGCATCTAGATGGAAACAGCGACACTCACGCTGTGCAGGATCTTCTGTGAGAACTAGAAATACTCAGTTGCTAATAACGAGTTTAAATGTGTGCTCTTCTCATTAGTTCCTTCTCTGCATGTGCTTCCCCGGAAGGATCTCAGGACCACAAAGCCATTTCTACCTTACATGGGGGAGCAGCCATCCTAATTAATTATCTTTAAATAATTATAAATGTCCTTTATCTGCCATTACAAGCAGATCTCTAGTGAATGAAGCTTCCCTTTTCCTGAGAATACGCTGTTGCATGTTCTTAAAGGCAAAACAAAAAAGGCACACTTTACTGTTCGGGTTCAGAGGGGTGGGGGCCGGAAGCCCCCACCTTTGGAAGGCCTTGGCGGGTGTGGCATCTGTGCTGTCTCCTCCCCTGTGCCAGGGAGCTGACCCTGGTCTAGAAAGCGAGAAGGACCGCCACGGTGCTAGCTGGAAGAAAGAGACAAACTTGGGGCCTTAAAGGCAGGGGGGCCAACCTCCCCATGTGAGAACCCCCGACCCCACAGTGCCTGCAGGAGCCCTGGGTGTCCACTCTGCCCATCTCAGCAGGTCACACACAGTGATCACGGGCCTCTCACGTGGTTCCGTGGTTCCACCATTTTTAAAAAGTGTTCCTACGTTTATTCTGAGAGAGAATCCCAAGCAGGCTTCCTGCTGTCTTCACAGAGCCCGACACAGGGCTAGGTCTCAAGAACCATGAGATCATGACCTCAGCTGAAATCAAGAGTCAATGCTTAACTGACTGAGCCACCCAGTTGCTCCCGTGGCCCCGCTTTTAAAGGCCCACCTGCCCCTTCACCTCTTTCGGGGAGAGGGAAGGGTGTGTAATAATTGGCCCAAATCTCTGTGGCTGGCCTCCAGGTCCCTAATATTTTGCGCAGTTAAGACGAGTGTCTAGAACCAGAGGTCGTCTTTCCGGTTAACATTGTGAGCAGAGTGGCCACAAGCCCTGGGGATGAGGTTGTGTCGACACAACAGTTGAAGGTCCAAAGAGAGCCATCCAGGCCTGCTTTCATGATTTCTAGTCCACAGCGAGAAATGGGGTGCTCACAGGCACCCTCCCCCACAGCACGCAGGGGCTCTGTGGCTGCCGGGCATCGGTACTCTACCGAGTGGACAGGGTCTCTTCCCTCCTGGGGCCACTGGTAGTTTGCTCTTGTCCAGTGCTGCCTGGCGAGACCCCAGACTCAGGACTGGTCCCTTGCTTTGTCCCCTAACCTACTGTCCCTTGCCTTCTTCACTTTGCCTCCCCCTCCACAGATGTTTACAGAGCACTCAGGGTACCCCAGGTGGACGTGCCAGGGACCCAGGAGGGTGGCTTGAGTCCCCGTGAGGACCAGTGTGGGGCCACAAGCCTCAGGTAGTCCCAGGAGGAGGTGTTTGTGCCGTAACACAGGTCAGTCCCCTTTACATGGGGCCCAGGGGAGGGGGGTGGGCGTTGGCTGTCTTGGCGGGTGGTGGGGAAGACCCGCCCGAGGAAATGTGGGTACCCGGGTGGGGGTTGGGACTGGCCGGCGATTCCAGGCGCAGGATGCAAGGAGCCTGGGCTTGTGTTCAGACACATCTGAGTTCTAGCAGACGCCAGCGGGCGGAGTTTCTACATCTGTGAAATGGAGATTTGCTGTGAGAATCAGGAGACCAGGTTTGTCATTGCTTTGCACATAGTAGGCTTTTCACAGAAGTTCATCCCTTCTTCCCTGTTTCCCCAATGGGAGGTCCTGGACTCGTGTGCCCTGCAGCCCAGAGCACCTGAGACACGTGGTTTGTGCCAGACTCACCACGGTGTTAGAGGGAACTTGAAGTTACTACTCCAAGGACGAGTTCTTCATTGAGTTTTAGGACTCCCGGAAGTGCCACGGAGGGTCACGCCTGAGCTGACCCAGCACATGACAGCCCAGTCCCCTGGCTGATGGCATATGTCCCCTGCACACTCAGCCATTAGGCCGGTTCACCCTGGTCTGTACTCGGGCCCCTCGTTTCCGCACCACCCCCCCCCCCCATCTGCTAACACTGCGTGTTTCACATGATGGGCTAAGCATGTAACTTCCACAGTTGGCTCGGTGCCTTGCAGGGCTGGGCCGACTTGTAGTGGAATCGAGGGAGGAGGAGGGAGGAGTGGAATCGTTGGCCCTCGACCTTGTGCTAGTTCCCCTAACTGTGCAATGAGGATGAAAGCCACCATCCCAGAGTTACCCTGAGGGTTCCGCGAGAGACCCTGGGCATGCCTCGCACGGTGCCGGCCCGCGTAGACACACGCTTGGTAACCCGCCGTTACCTCCAGCCTCTGGCGAACCCCCAGGTTTGGAGGCAGGCAAGGAAGTAGCCCGTGTCCTTCTCTTGCAGCTGCCTTTATCAGAGATGGATGAGCAGAAGGGAAGAAAGCCTAATGAGGAGGCCTCTGCCTCTTTCCTTGCGCTGGAGAAATCAGCTGCTGGTCTCCGACGCAGGCCCTGTCACAATCTTCGTCACGCCTGGTGACAGGCTTGACTGCGAGTGTCTGCTCTCAGTGTAGGCTGTCGCTTCCCACGTGCGGACCATCCGTCCCGTGTGCCTTCCTTAGGGCCCCTGTGAAAACGACAGGAGCCCAGTTGCAGTACAAGTAACCTTTGAAAACTCCACCTCCTCAGGCAAATGGCAAGGCTGATTTGGGGCGCATTGATTTTTCCATTTAGCTCAGGGAAGGAGCGTTGACTTTTTCAAGTCAGATGATCTGCCTCCTCTTGCCAGAAGTTACCGGCGTGTCAGGCAGTGGGACAGAGTCTGAGCCAGCAGCCCCAAGTCATGTGTTTCAGTTGTGGCCCCGACCTTCATAGGTTGTATGACTTTGAGGAACTTACTTGACCTGGGTCTCAGTTCCATGTCTGTAAAACGAGAGAGTTGAGATGGATGTTGGTAAGAGCCCTTGTCGCATGAAATGGAGATGAAGAGACAGATCTGTAATGGCGGAATATGGGTGTGGACGCGGGACCCTGTCCGCTGCACGGCTTGGACTTTGTGTGCAAGCCCATAGTCGGTCTGCCTTCCCTCCACCTCACTCTTCATTTCTCCCTTTGGGTGAATGATTCTGGAATTCCTATGGTGTTCCAGGCCCAGAGGTTATATGAGATCAGCAGCACCCAATTCCTGGGGGTGGTGCAGACTAATCGGCTAGAGATGGGGATTAAGAGCAGCACAGATTTCTGAGACACTGAGAACCGAGCACAGGTGCCCACCAGCATGGCCATCCACACAGCATTCTGGGCCCCGGCTCCCTCGTGCTCGATTCTGCTCTTCTGATAGCTTTATGCTTCGCCCGCATCCCTTAGCTCACTCTTCCTGCCCCAGAGGCAGGGGTAAGTGCGGGACACCTAGGGTTGCTTTGCAAGGGGTGGGGCACGGCATCTCCAGCCTGTGCTTGCCGGGCACGGTGCTGGGTGCTAGGGCAGTGTGGTTCAGTGGAGAGAGCGCAGCTTGGCAGGTCGACAGAATGTTCCTCCTGGGCCACGGATATGCGGAAACTGTCCCGCTGCACCCGAGCTGTAGATAGCAACCTTTCTGAACCTTGGTTGGCTCTTCCCTCACTTGGAGCCTTTGTCCCCAGTTCGTGGAAAGCTGTAAAATCGGATGCGCTGACACCTGTTGTATTAGGGGCACGAGTGACCAGGCTCTGGGCCCAGTGGCCGTGGTCAGTGGTGCTGGTTTCCTTGTCTTCCCGCCTCTCATCCCGCCGGCTGCACAGAGATGGACCACAGGGTCAAAGCGCGTCTCTTCCAGAGCTTCCCGTGAGACTGTCTGCACAGGTGTGAGCGCTCCCGTGTGGACAGTGGCATTGTTGTTGTCATCGCCCCCTCCCGTTCCCTGACAGTTGATTGGGCACATGGTATGCACCAGGCTGCAGCCCTCACGGCCACCTTGTGAGGTCAGGGTGTGCGGCCTCCTCTTGTAGACAGGGAGTGGGCGCCTTGCCCGGGGACCCACGGTGTTAATGCAGAGCTAGTGGAAAACCAGTATGTGTGTCCCCAGAAGGGTCATTACGGGGACTTCTTGTTGGAAGGAGCTTCAAGCTCAGCTCTTACTGGGTCATGTTTGAAGATGCACTGGGCTTCTGTGGCCAGCACTCTGTACATGGCCTTGTTCTGGGTTCTGGTTTGGGGCCTGTGGCTTCCGACGGGTCTCCCGTAGCTGGCCACGTGCCTCTGGCCCTTGATGGCCCTTTGATTCCTAGGATGACCTCCTGCCGTCCCTGGGAGCTCAGCTTAGGACCCCTTCCCCTGGTCTTTTCCTCTGTTGACCTTCTGGGCAGTGAGCACACAAGGAACCTGACTTCCTGACCTCTTCTTGCCCGCCCTGTCCCACGGAGAGGGGCACGGCCGGCCGGCACATGCCGCTGCTTCTATCGGAGCCTGATTGGAGTCTGATGCAGCTTCCTGCTGAAGGCACCGGTGGAGCCCGGGTCACAGGTCTGCGCGAGGGTGCGTGAGCCCATCTCCTGTCAGGGGAGACACCCGTAATGCGTTGTCACTGTTGCTCTCTCTGTAGGGGACTGAGGAGCCGTCTGCTCTCAAACAGGTGGAGACTCCGGAGGAACTAGGCAGTGGTGTTGGAGCCCCTCCTGCCACCCTTGTCTCTTTCATGAGTGGGGTTTTTCTCTTAGTTTGAGTCTCGAGGCCGTCACTGGTTTTCCGCTGCATTCTGGAACCTCTCCCCTGGACGTGATGGGTCCGCCTGCCACTGCCACCCCCCAGCTCGGCCTCGGCGAACACTTACGTGCCCACTTCCTCTTGGCTCCTCCTCTACCCTGGGCTCCTCCCCTAGTCTCCTCTCTGCACATTCATGCTGAAGACCTGCCCTGTGTGTTGGACCTGGGTTCATCGAGCACCCGTGTGCTTCTGAAAGGTGCCTCTGTTGAGGACTCCGTGTGTGTGTGTGTGTGTGTGTGTGTGCGCGCGCGCGCGTGCGCATGCATGCAGGCTGTGTGACTCCACTCCCTTGAGCACGAGGAGCTATCTTTAGTTGCTTGCACTTGTCTTGCCCTGGAGGCTGTGCAGGGGGCGGCCTGGAAGCCCATGTGGGGGCTGCGGGCCTGCTTCCCAGGCCACCGGGCTGAGCCAGTCACAAAGGAGACCGGTCCTTCGTCATGGCCACTTCTGCAGGAGAGCAGGCAGGGTGCTGGGATGTGGCGGCCACCTCACCAGGCTCTTGGTACACACTTCTGTTCTCCGGAACAGGGGACGTTTCTCCTGGTTTATAGATGAGGAAGTTGAAGTCCAGGGAACAGCGTGAAATACTCTGATTGGGCTTGTGGCTGGTGGAGCTCAGACCTGAACCCAGCTTTTCACGTACAGCTCAGAATGAGGACTGAAGGAAAACCGTTTGTAACTTAGGGCTATTGTAGAGGCAGTTACAACTTAGAAGTGGGCAGGGGGGCATTGAACAGTAAACCTCTGTGTTCTTTTCTTCATTCCTAGATTCTTTAGAGAGGAGAAAATGGTCAAGTTTCCTTCTCTGAGCATCTCCCAGACTCTGTGCCTTTCAGCAGGTGTTGGCCTCACCGTGTCTGAAAACCCTCCCCCGGTTGTTTTCTCGAGAAACGTGGGAAGGCCCTGCAAGGCTGTGGACCCCATGAGCTCTGCTGGGAGGCCCTGGCTGCCAGCTGTCGTGACAGAAGCCCCCGCAGGCTTGGCTGGGAGGCCGGGGCAGGCCGCCAGGCCCAGGGTCCTGACAGAAGGGGCTCAGCGGCATTGAGGAGTCCAGGCTGAGCCCTTCCAGCCCGCCCACACCTGTCTTTCTAGCCTCGTCTTCCAGCAGCCGGGGGTGTCTTGCCCGGGTGTTCCTTAGCGGGGACGGGGGTTTGTCCTTTGGCGTCAGCTCCATGGACCCCGTCTAGAACCAGTCACAAATTCCTTTTCCTTCTGGTTAAAATTCCACTGTACTTTGGAGAAGGGCTCTGTGGACGGTCAGCACTGTTAGAATATTAACTAGGTTCGAACTGTACTCTTGGTGATAACTGGTTTTCATTTTCCTTGGTTAAATAGGCCAGTATTGACTCAGAGCGACCGTCCAGCGGAAGGAGTGAGGTGAGGGACGTAACGGATCTGGGGCTCCTCCCCGGCTTGGGGGCTGAGCGGGGCAGTGGCCTTCCTCCTGCGACCCCGTGGGTTTGGTCTCCCCGGAAGTCCCAGAGCGCGCTGCCTTGGTCTCCACATGGAAGCAGTGGAGCCAGTGACTGCTCCACCCGGCAGCCTCGTTTTCTCCTTGCATGCTCACACCTGCCCCTCACGCAGGTAGACCGCCAGCCTGTCATCGCACGCGCTGGAGCCCAGGGCACAGGCCGTGATGCCATCGGCCTGGGTCCCCGGACCCGTGAACGGCAGGCCTTCCCGCACTCAGTCTTCAGGTGCCTTGTCTCCCCGTTTCTTTTTCTTTGCACCTGTGCTGGTGGTGGGGTGGCCAGAGGCAGAGACTCAGATGAAGTAGATAGTCAGGTGCCTTGGTGGTGACTTGGCTCTTGCTTTTGTGGGTGAAGTTCTTTGCCCACATTCTGACCGTTTTGTTTTTAATATTCATGATTTTTCATGATAACTTCCTGACTACTCACTAATCCTGGCTTTCCTTTGGCTTACTATTGTCAGCTGACACGGAATGTTACTCCTCTGTAATTTTTATTACTTAACTATTCTTAGTCTTTAGAGTGACGACGTCTTAGGTGAGTGTAATTAGAAATGCATATTGAGCACACAAGGGATAATTTTCTTACGCGGCTGTGCATTAAAAAAATAGCATCTGCAGGACTATAAGGTTTCCATTTATAATAGAGATTTACTCTCCCGGAGGCTGGGAAGACATAATCCTCGGAAAGCCCTTAATACCGGTGCCGAAGGTATTTCATTCATGCGCTTGCTCAGTGAGCTTTGATGGAGCTCCTTCAGTGGGCAGTGTGCCCGTCTCCGAGCTGGCGTTGGGGGCACCGCCTCGCCTGAGGGTCTCTTGGGGGGAGGGACCTGACGTTTCAACGAGTCCTTGTGCCTCTGTTTGTTTACAAACAGTGTGTGTCAGGGTCCCAGAGGGTGCCTGGTCACCCCCTGCCTGCGCGAGCTGAGTGTGGAATGGCAGAGAGGCATGGGTGGGAGTGGCAGGGTCTCCTTACCGATCTGGAGAGGCTAGGTTGGAGGTCCGGCCTCACTGCCGCCAGGTGGGCTCGCCAGGGCCTCCCACATGATCCTGCGTCCACGCCATCACGGGCCGGGCTGGAGACCCCTGTTGTCACCCGCGGGGCAAGCTGGCAGGGCCCCTGGAGGAGAGAGGGACGGGGTGGGGCCCTCCATACCTCCTCTTTCCCCGCATCTCACCAGTCAGGGGAGTTGGCTTTAGCTCCCCGTCTCCAGGTGGTGGTTCTCAGTGCGTGGTCTCCAGACCTGCAGCTTCAGACCCTACCTGACCCGCAAAGCAGAAAACTGGCGTGGGGCTCAGCAGCCTGTTGGAGCCGGCTCTGTAGGTGGTCCTGATGCAGGCTCTCGGGCAGAGCTCTCGTCGGCACACGTGCCGGTAGGGGGGTGCTGGTGGGCCGCCGGGCCGATGCCTGGGGCCTCGGGGCGCGGGGCTGCAGGCCTGTTGTGTCTGGTTGTGGTGCCCCTGGTCTGTTTACCCGCCACCCCCACCCCCCACCCCCACGGGTTGTACCATGCTGTTTTCTGTGTGAGCTTGGGCGTCGACAGGGTGAGCGGTTCTCGTGGCCAAGTCCTTCATGTGGGAACGCGAGAGTAGAAAATGAGGGTTCTCTGCAGAGGTGTGGCCGAGGACGTGCGTCCTGGCCCCCCTTTGGCCTCCTCTTCGTCACTGTGAAATGCGGCCCAGCTCTTCCCTGAAAGATGGTGAGGCTTAAACCACATGATGAACAAACAAAACTGAATCAGTGCTTTGTGGTAGATGGTCATTCAAAGGCGGTTTCCTGTTGGCCAATAGGATGAGATATTCTGGAGGATCTCTAGCTTGTAGACTAGAAGAAGGAACCCCCACTCCTGGAGTTAGCTGCCACTACCACTTGCGGGAGCGCCTCGTTTTGTCTCTGTGCCCAGCTTTCACCCCGTCGTGGGGATGACGGACATCCGCTCAAGAGACAGAATACGGGCTCTAGGTGGTGGCCTTTTGTGCCAGCTGAGCCAAGAGATATTCCCTAAAGCAGTTGGTAAATCGATTCACTGTGGGGACAAAGGACTGAGGTCCCGAGAGAGGTAGGTGCTCACCAGGGCCACTGACTCGAAGGGTCCAGAAGTGCCATTGCTGGCCAAGCAGGCAGAAAGGTAGTGTTTTCTGTTGAAGGAAAAGTTTTCTGGAGTGGGAAAGAAGCAAAGGCCACCGGCCGGAAGGGCTGCCGAACCCCGAGCAGAGCAGCAGAGACGAGGGAGACCAGGAGCAGCCCAGCTCCAGGGAGAGCAAGTCCGGTCTGGTGGGAGGCTTTGCTGCAGTCCCAGCCGTGAGGCCTGAGCAGCCTCATCTGGCTTCGGTGGAAGGCCCTTTCCCCACTGACCACCTGCTCTCAGCCGGGTCCGAGCGCTGGAAGAGGTGACATCGCAGGAGAGAGAGAGCACAGGCCTGGGGGTCAGAGTCCAGCTGAGGCCCCCCCCCCCCAGGACCTTGTGGCGAGTCCTTGAAGCCATGCTGAGGCCCTGGGGGGACTGGGAATCTGTTCCAGGGGGCACCTGGTACCATCCCTGGAGCACGTGTGTGCTCTGCAGAGTAGCTGCATTGTTGACAAGTTTTTAGTTTTTCCTAAAGTCCAGGCTCTAGAGTCCTTGATGTATCCGTACTTTCTTCAGTGTTGTGTTTTGAAACATTTTAAGCACGAAGTTGAAAGGACAGTGCAGTGAGCAGCCCTGCTCTCTGCCTTTGTCCTTTGGGGAAAGTGGAAGTACGTTCAGAAGCAAATGGAAGGCTTGATGCTGCGTCCCCCCCCCCCCCCCACTTGGCTCCCAAGAGCAGGGGCTGTTTCCTGAATCTCCGTGGTGCCGTTGCCGTGCCCGTGGCATCTAGTGTGGGCGCGGTGGCCTCATCCAGTACGTGTTCTGTGTTTACCCAGTAATGGTTTGTTGATAACCTTCCTTCCTGATGGATAAAGAATGCCTACTTCAGTTTATAGCCCCTCCTTCCAGTATAGCTTGTTCTCAGGTGTTTTCTCTGTTTTGCTTCACCGACAAGCTGGAATAGATCTCAATGCTGTCTTGGGCTCCTCTCGGCATGTGACCACCTTTAGAAAAGGTTTAGGATCCTCTCCATAGGGGGTTGGTGTGATAGGAAGCCTTGGCCTTGGCCAGGTCAGTTGTTCCTTTCTGGATCTTGGGTTCCCCAGGTGAAAAACAAGGTTGCTGACTTGATTCTTTCTTTCATTTCATGTTTTATTTTTTTTATATTTGAGAGGGGGAGAGATCGCACGCAGGGGAGGGGCAGAGAGAGAGGGACACACAGAATCCGAAGCAGGCTCCAGTCTCTGAGCTGTCAGCGCAGAGCCCGATGTGGGGCTCGAACCCACGAAACACGAGATCGTGACCTGAGCTGAAGTCGGATGCTTAACCGACTGAGCCACCCAGGTGCCCCTTGACTTTATTATTTCTAAGGCCCCCTTTTAATTCTAACTCTTGGTAGCTAAAATCACTGAATTCATGCTGTCAGGAGGGAGAACTTGAGAGGTCACTGGGGTCATCTTTGCCCTGCAGTGTGGCCTCTGCGGCTGCTCGCTATTTGAACACCTGTGCTGAGAGCGCATCGTTTCACAGGACTCCAGTGGTTTGGCGCACTTCACTGTATATACATGTTTATTTTGTTTTCCTGCTGGGTACCGTGCATCCGTTGGATTGATCCTGGGGTCCCTTTCTCAGGCACCTGGGGATGGAAGCTGCCTAGGAGATGGCAAGTATGTTGGGAATGGAGATGGCTCAGGGAATCCCTGTGGCTGAGGCCTCATTTTCTTCTGCTGCTTCAGTGGTCATCCGTGGAGATCATACGGACTTTGGGGTCCACCATGCAGTTGTAGCTGAATTCCTACCTGGAAATTGGCCTGACAAGCTCTCTGTTGAGGGTAATACAGCTTGTAGCATCCAAGGTTCCTAACTTTGAGTGGGTACCTTCATCACGGGTTCAGCAGTCATGGGTCCCCTGGTAGCTGGGATACCTTCCAAGGGGCCCTTCAGTGCCTACACCCCCACCTTCTTGACGCCATCAGACTTGGCTGCCTCTGGACAGTAGGTCATACACCTGACACACGTTTGGCATGGGGGCAAAGAAGGCCTTGCCAGTGTGCACCCGTTCAGCTCAGGGCTGACCTTGCCACTTGATCACTGGCCTTGGTAGTATCAGGGATGCATCAGGCATGACGTTCTGAGCAAGGCCACCAAGTGGGCTTTTGTCAAAGGGGTCACTCGGTCTTCTGGGAAGCAATGTTGGTACACATTGAGGTCATGAATGTCTTGACCGTGTCATAATTGTCATGGATCATCTTGGCTAGGGGGGCTTGGGTGGGAGGCAGTTGGTGGTAGATTAGGCACTGCTGATAATCTTGAGGGAGTTTTCATGCTTCTTGTGACTCGTTCTCAGGACGGGAGAGAAGAGATGCTAGCTCCTCTGGTTCTACTTTTTGGGTGAGTCTGGCAGTTTCCAAGACAGCTGTAGGCGCCACAACATGTTAGTATTAACATCACTCCTATTGGTGTTTGTGTGGGTGGGTTCCTGCTCCTGGAAGATGGATACAGGGTTAGCCTTGGGTCACAAATTCTGTTTGCAGCCTGGACGGACCTTTCAGACTTGGGATGGGTGGAATCTTATTGGAATGGGCAGACCATGCAATTGTTAAACGAAGAGATCAATGGAAAGGTCAATGCCGAGATCATTGGACACTGTGTCCACTTTTCCAGAGTTGAGAGAATCCCTGGGTAGAGCAGATGTCTAACCCATCCCATTCCATGTGCTCTGAGCATCATCAGGTCCTAGGGATTTGGCTGCTATGATAGCAAAAGGTGCCACTTTCTGCTGGGCAGAGTGGATCAGAGAGCTTCTACTGGGGACCTTCCATGTGCACAGACAGACATCTTTATGTCAAGTCTTCTGTCAAAACATGGAAGTAAAAATTAGGGAAGGAGAAGTCAGGTGCACTCTATGGTTTAATGACTGGAACATAGGTTTTGGATTTATATATAGCTGGCATTTGTAACTATTTAGCTATAGGGAACATTAAATCATTCTGTTTAAAAAAGTGTGTAATAATTGTGTATTTTTTTTTAAACCTCACTCAGGGAAGCACTTAATGTGCTGGGAAATCCTCCCACTGTTTATCTGGCTTACTTACAGTTCCCCCGGATAAGAATCTGGCTACTTAAGCCTCATTAACAAAAAAGTATCCTTCCTTCTCTGTGAATTAAGCCTTTCTGATTCTTGTACCTCTCTTGAGTAAAGCCCAAATTGCATCCCAACCATTTGAGTAAATGAACTCCACATTTCCAGCCTTGGTTAACAGACCACATGGCCCCGTGCCTATTAGAGTGGCAGCATGCACTGGAAGTGTGGGGGACCGTGATCCCTGTCTCTAAGGCTGGACTACTATTAGGGACGTAATGAACGTGCTGCAGTGTGAGGGATGATGCCAGGGCTAATGAGATCAAAGACCGACTTGTCACAGATGTAACGTTGGAGGAGATGGCACAGTGCATTTGATTTAGGGCCACGATTCTATGGTGTGGATTTAGGCTCTTTTTCCCCTTCCATGTGATATACTCAGCTTTCCATGAGTACCAGGTGCCAGAGTCTAATGTTGACATGTTCTGAGTCCTGTGTCTGTGGCCCCACGGTCGGGGTGGGAGCTGGCCCACTCTGAAGCACTGAGTTGTGTCCTGTGGATGCGGTGCAGGATACTGCATGCCTCCAAGGAGGAGGGTGCCTGTCCCCTGGCTCTGAAGGTGGAAACTGGGGACGTGGATCTGACAGAGTAGATTGTTTCCTACCAAGATGGCTTTGTGCAACTCCCTCTTGCCTTTCTTAGTGTTTCTGCTTGACCCTACCCAAGGCCATTGTCATGCCTGATGCTGGGTGCTTGTAAATGCAGATGACTGCCTCTCTTGAATCAGTTGCTGTGTCTTCTGTTTTATTCTTTTTTTTTTTTTAATTTATTTTGTAGTCTGCTCACCTAGCAGTTTGCATGAGCCAGGGTCACGTGGTGTCCATGCACTCACATCCTGTGTTTGTTTGTTGGTTACTCACTGGAGATGTTCTTCATTTGCACTGTTGTCAACCCAGACATGAAGAAGACCTAGCCAGTTGGAAACATGAATTCGTACCACAGGGAGATAACACATGTGCCAGAATAATGGTTATTCAGAAAAACCGACAACACCTAATGTTGGCAAGGATGTGGAGCCACTGGAACTCTCTTATGTTAGCGGGAGTATAAAATCGCAAACCTAATTTGGAAAACTGCCGTCTTCTTAAAATGAAATACACACCTGCTGTAATGACCCAACAAGTTCACTCCTAAGTATATATCTCTGAGAGATAAAAACATACTTTCACAAAAAAAAAAAAAAGAAAAAAGAAAAAAACTTGCTTGAGAATTTTTTAGTAGCTCAATTTTTATTTTCTTCAAATTGGGAGCAACTCCAATGCCTGTGAGTTGGAGAATGGATAAACAGATTGTGTTAGATTTATACAATGGAATACTACTGAGCAGTGAAAAAGTAACTATACATCTGTAGCTGCCATGATATATATCTGTGTACACACCATAATGGATGAATCTTGAAAACATGTTGCACAAAGGAAGCCAGTTATGAAAGAGAACATACTGTATGATGCTCTATATGTGAAATTCAGGCGAGGGCAAATCTGTGATAAAAATGTTCAGAAAAGTGGTTGCCCAGGAGAGTGTATCTGTCTTGGATTAGAAGGGGGCACAAGGGAGCGTCCTTGGTTGGTGGACGTGTTGTGTATCTTTATTAGGTAATAGTTACATGGGGCATGCGTGTATCAAAGCTTAATGAATTGTATACTTGGTTGAATGCCTTTACTGTATGTAAGCTTACCTCACACCAAAAAGGAAAGCCTAAGAAATATCAAACTCCAGTTAGTAGATTTGTTTTTTGTTATAGTGTGTATTAGCAATTATGATACTACTTTCTATGTATTTTATGTGTGAGCAATTGAGTAAGCATATTGAGGATGATGGGACCTCATTTCTCCCAATTAAAGAAGGTTGTTACAGATGTGGAAAGGGGAAATTTGAGTGAATCTTAGGGTGGGAGTCTGGAACCTGAGTTTTCACTTACGAACTCCCAGTTTGTGGTGTATTTCTATATTGTTGTCCATATATATGCAAGTGACTGTATGAAACTAGATATGGAAATAGGTATCGGTATACATAAACACACGCATATAAGCACAGGCATAAGCTCACACTTGAGGTTTGTTCGTGGAAAAAGCCCTCCAGCCGGAGCATCTTAGTAGCACTGAGCACAGTGAGCACCTATTTCTTGTTAACATTCCCCACAAAAAAGACCCTCAGCCTTCTTCAAAGAAATGGTTGATTTCTAGGGCAGGGAACACAGAAGATGACCCTGGAACATCCTGTTGTTCCGTAAAGTAAGGAATTGCTTAAAGATTGATGAGGGCGTGTCAAAGGACACAGCAGCCAGCCTGAACAGATGCCAAATCTGGGACCATCTGCGCATCAGCATGAGTAATGGTGGTAACAGATTATAACCCATTGAATAAAACAAGGAGCCATTAATCTGTGTGCATATTAACCAAATAAACAGGGAAGGAAAAGGTCGTGTAAGTAGATTGGCATCTAATAAATGTGAAATGATGATGTTAGAAGACTGTGAGTGGATGGTACAGTAGTGGGTGAAAATTTAATGAGGAATACAGTATTGACCAATCCTCAAAGCATCTGCACACAAATTACTTATTGATTACTGGGGAAAAACGAGGAACTAAACAGAGGAGAAACCTTGCAGACATTCTCCTTAGCGTATTTATCTATATATAAGTATGAAAGAGTGACAGAGAATTATACAACAATGGGATAAAATGTGAACAATTTTTGAATTAGGTCATGGGGAGGTTACTTTGAACTTTCTTGTCATTTTGAGATAATATTGAAGTTAAAAGTTTAAAAGATTAACTTTAAAGCAGTAGGGAAAAAAATTTTATGACCTGGGAGCGTGGAGGGTGTTTCCAACCATGATTCAGGAACCATAAAAAATAAAGGTGCAAGGGACATAAAAAATTGATGCATTAACTAGAAGAATAGTAACCATTTCTGCAAGGCAAATAAACAGCACCAAAGACAGCGTCCAGCTGTGAAAAATGTTTGCAATTTCTATCACAGGCAAGGAGTAATTCCCTTAATATATAAAACCTTTAAATCTGGAAGACTAATAGGTCAATTTAAAAAAATAATAATTTGTTTTTAAAAACCTCAAATGATGAGAACATATACTTCTCAAATAAAGATGTGAAAATGGCTCCTTTTCTTGGTACCAAAATCCGATTGACTTGGTCTTTTAACAACAGTCCCAGGCACACCTGCCTCCATGCTGCCCTAGTGTCCCAAGCCTTCTCAGCCACTGAGGGACTGTTGTGCTTCTGGAGTAGGAGCCATTTGGATGGCTGGCATTGCTTGAACCCATTTCTACATTATTGTGGATGTACCATTTAATTTGTAGTCACTTGGCATCTTTAAGGCATAATTAACACCGAAGAAAGACTGGCTGAAAGTGCTAATTAACTGGAAAGTAATGGTATGGCTTTCATTTGTATGTTTCTCTGACCTTACGTAAACCATAGGGCTGGTCTCTTGGGAATGAACGCCAGCTGGGACCTCTGGTCCTGAATGCTTGACTTCTTAAGTGGATCATATCACAGCTATTAATCTTATGTCCTATCACAGAAAGAGAGCAGAAGGAAATCTGTGGTGACAGGTCCAATTAGGGTCTTTAAAAATTAGAGATCTATATCTTATAAATTAGTTAGGATACTGTATAAAGGTGAGGGTGTCTATCAGGCAAGAGCCTTAGTTAGATTAGAATCATGAAACATGAGATTAGTAATACAGAATGAATAATAACAGTTCACCGAGAAACTGGTAAGAACCTTGGGTAATGTCTGGCACAACCCTGATTTTACAGATGAGGATATGGGGACCTGGAGAAGGGACATGACTTTACCGAGATTATGTGAAGTTTTAATTGTAGTAAATCATAACTTCACTTGATGATTTTTGCTGTAGAACCTGGAAATCCTGACTCCTGGATCCTGGAAATCCTGGAAATCCTGGAATCCTTTGTCCTTAGACGTGAGCAGTCCCACATCGGTGTGGCCCACACTGTTACTTGGAATCTTCTGGTGTAATGTTGGCAAATCATTGTGTGCCTGTTAATGGTCAGGATCAATTTGTGAAGTCAACTTTGAGTGTGAATTGCTTTCTATAAAATTCAGCCACGTTAACTGTACAGTTTGATGAGTTTTGACAAAAGCGTATCCCTTGTCACCGCCACTGCCGCCATAATGTACAATATTCTCATTACCCTCCAAAGTTTTCCTGATCCCGTTACAATCAATCCTCTCTTGTCCCTAGCCCCAGGCAACTACTGACGGGTTTTTTTTTGTCACTAAGGACCAACTTTTTTCCAGCATCTCCTATACAGGCAAGCATATAGTATATCCTACTCCCTTTTTCACTCAGAATAATGTTTTTGAGATTCTTCCATTTGTGTGTATCAGTAATTTGTTCCATTCAGTTGCTGAGTAGTATTTCATTTTATGGACATACTATGATTAATCTAGTAATCATTAGTCACCAATTAATCTAGTCACCTGCCTCTTCCTGGACATTGAGGTTGTTTCCAGTTTGGGAATATTATGAATAGAATTTCCATAGATATTTACATATATGTCTTTGTGTGGATATGTGTTTTTGTGTTTCTTGGTAAGAGTTTTGTTGTTGAACAGTATGTTAATTCTTTATGTTTGGAAGGAATTTTGACTAGTTGTTTTCTGAAGTGATGGTACTATTGTATATTACTACGAGCAATTTCTGAGAGTTCTGGTAGATTCCTTAGGATTTTGTTTTTATATGATTGTGCTGTCTGTGAGCAGACAGTTTTACTTTGTCCTTTCCAACGTGTATGTCTTTAATTTCTTTTTCTTACCTTATTGGACTTACTAGGGTCTCAATAACAATGTTGATTGGAGTAATGACAGCTATGTCCTTGCCTGAGTCCAGGTTCAAATTTGTACAGAACACTTAATTGACCATGAGCTGTGGTTTTAAAACTGCAAAAATTTTTTTTCATGAGTGTGTTTTATAGATTGAGGGCATTCCTTTCTATGCCTAGTTTGTGGAGATTTTTAAAACAAAATCATAAGTGGGTTTTGAATTTTGTCAACTGTGTTTTCTGATGTTACTGAAATGATCATGTGGCTTTTCCTTTTTGTCTGGTAAAATAGTCTCTTAATGTTGTGATGACATTAACCAATTTTCTGATACTACCAACCTTGCATTGCTGAGATAAACTTATTTGGTCATGATGTATTTTCCATCTTATGTGCTACTGAATGTAGGATTTTCACATCTTTTTTAAAAATTTAAATCCACGTTAGTTAATACGGAGTGTAATGATTTCAGGAATAGAATTTAGTGATTCATCACTTACATATAACCCCCAGTGCTCATCCCCACAAGTGTTCTTTTTAATGCCCATCACTCATTGAGCCTATGCCCCCCACCCAACACCCTGCCAGCAACCCTCAGTTTGTTCTCTGTACTTAAGAGTCTCTTATGATTTGTCTTCCTCTGTTTTTATCTTAGTTTTGCTTCCCTTCCCCTAGGTTCATCTGTTTTGTTTTGTAAATTCCACATATGACTGAAATCATGTTGTATTTGTCTTTCTCTGACTTATTTCGCTTAGCATAATGCATTCTAGTTCCATCCATGTTGTTGCCGATGGCAAGATTTCATTCTTTTTGATGGCCAAGTAGTATTCCACCACACACACACACACACACACACACACACACACACACACCACATCTTTATGCATTCATCACTCCATTTGGGCTCTTTCCATACTTTGGCTATGCTATAAACACTGGGGTGTGTGTACCCCTTTGAATCAGCATTTTTGTATTCTTTGGATAAATACCTAATAGTGCAATTTCTGGGTTGTAGGGTAGTTCTGTTTTCAATTTTTTGAGGAACCTCCATACTGTTTTTCAGAGTGGCTGCACCAGTTTCCATTCCCTCCAGCCGTGTAAAAGGGTTCCCGTGTCTCCTCATCCTCGCCAACATCTATTGTTCCCTGACTTGTTAATTTTAGCCATTCTGGCCACTGTGAGATGATACCTCATTGTGGTTTGATTTGTATTTCCCTGATGATGAGTGATGTTGGGCATTTTTTCATGTGTCTGTTAGCCATCTGGATGTCTTCTTTGGAGAAGTGTCTATTCATGTCTTCTGCCCATTTCTTTACTGGGTTATTTGTTTTTTTTGGGTGTTGCGTTTGATAAGTTCTTTGTAGATTTTGGATACTAACCCTTTATCTGATATGTCATTTGCAAATCTCTTCTCCCATTCCATCAGTTGCCTTTTAGTTTTGCTGATTGTTTCCTTTGCTGTGGGGAAGCTTTTTATCTTGATGAGGTCCCAGTAGTTCATTTTTGCTTTTGTTTCCCTTGCCTCCAGGAACACGTCAAGTAAGAAGTTGCTGCAGCCGAGGCCCAGGACGTTGTTGCCTATTTTCTCTTCTAGGATTTTGATGGCTTCTGTCTTATGTTTAGTCTTTCATCCATTTTGAGGGTATTTTTGTGTCTGGTGTAAGAAAGTGGTCCAGGCTCATTCTTCTGCATGTTGCTGTCCAGTTTTCCCAGCACCACTTGCTGAGGAGACTGTCTTTATTCCATTGGCTATTCTTTCCTGCTTTGTCAAAGATCAGTTGGCCATACGTTTGTGGGTCCATTTCTGGGTTCTCTATTCTGTTCCATTGATCTGAGTGTCTGTTTTTGTGCTAGTACCATACTGCCTTGATGGTTACAGCTTTGTAATACAGCTTGAAGTCCAGGATTGTGATGTCTCCAGCTTTGGTTTTCTTTTTCAACATTACATTAGCTATTTGGGCTCTTTTGTGGTTCCATACAAGTTTTAAAATTGTTTGTTCTAGTTCTGTGAAGAATGTTGGTATTATTTTGATAGGAATTGCAGTTAATGTATAGATTGCTCTGGGTAGTGTCGACATTTGAACAATATTTGTTCTTCTGATTCATGAGCATGGAGTGTTTTTTCCATTTCTTTGTGTCTTCTTCAGTTTCTTTCATAAGCTTTCTATAGTTTTCAGTGTATAGATCTTTCACCTCTTTGGTTAGGTGTATTTCAAGGTATTTTATGGCTTTTGATGCAATTGTAAATGAGATCGATTCCTTGATTTCTGTTTCTGCTGCTTCGTTATTGGTATATAGAAATGTAGCCAATTTCTGTACATGGATTTTATATCCTGTGACTTTGCTGAATTCATGGATCAGTTGTAGTAGTTTTTTGGTGGAGTCTTTTGGGTTTTCCATGTAGAGTATCATGTCATCTGCAAAGAGTGAAAGTTTTACTGCCTCCTTGCCAGTGTAGATCCCTTTTATTTCACTTTATTGTCTGATTGCTGAGGCTGGAGCTTCCCACACTATGTTGAGTGACATTGGTGAGAGTGGACATCCCTGTCATGTTCCTGACCTTAGCGGGAAAGTGCTCAGATTTTCCCCGTTGAGGATTA
Organism: Acinonyx jubatus; assembly: GCF_027475565.1. Taxonomy (NCBI): domain Eukaryota; kingdom Metazoa; phylum Chordata; class Mammalia; order Carnivora; family Felidae; genus Acinonyx; species Acinonyx jubatus. Next base: position 3,727,701 of record NC_069394.1, read on the forward strand.
GCAGTGGGTCTTTTGTATATGGATTTTATGATCTTGAGTATATTCCTTCTATCCCTGTATTCTTGAGGGTTTTTATCAAGAAAGGATGCTGTATTTTGTCAAATGCTTTCCCTGGGTCTATTGAGAGAATGATGTGGTTCTTGTCCTTTATATTTTAATATCCTTTATTTTATCCCATTGATTTGTGGGTATTGAGCCAGTCCTGCATCTCAAGAATAATTCCCACTTGATCGTGGTGAGTAATTCTTTTAATGTATTGTAGGATCTGGTTTGCTAGTATCTCGTTGAGGTTTTTTGCATCCATGTTCATCAGGGAAATTGGTTTATAGTTCTGCTTTTTAGTGGGGTCTTTGTCTGGTTTTGGAATCAAGGTGATGCTGGCTTCATAGAAGGAGTTTGGAAGTTTTCCTTCCATTTGTATTTTTTTTTTTTTGGAACAGCTTCAAGAGGATAGGTGTTAACTCTTCTTTAAATGTTTGGTAGAATTCCCCCTGGAAAGCCACCCGGCCCTTGTTTGTTGGGAGATTTTTGATAACTCATTCAATTTCTTTACTAGTTATAAGTCTGTTCACATTTGCTATTTCTTCTTGTTTCAGCTTTGGAAGTTTATATGTTTCTGGAAATTTGTCCATTTCTTCCAGATTGCCCAATTTGTTGGCATCTAATTGCTCATAATGTTTTCTTATTATTGTTTGTATTTCTGTGGTATTGGTTGTGATCTCTCCTCTTTCATTTGTGAGTTTGTTTATTTAGGTCCTTTCCTTTTTCTTTTTGATGTCTGGCTGGGGCTTTATCAATTCGGTTAACTCATTCAAAGAAGCAGCTCCTAGTTTCATTGATTTGTTCTATTTTTTTTTCTCATTTTGATATCATTGATTTCTGCTCTAATCTTTATTATTTCCCTTCTTCTGCTGGTTTTGAGCTTTGCTATTCTTTTTCCGGCTCCTTGAGGTGTAAGGTTAGGTTGTGTTTTTGAGACCTTTCTTCCTTCTTTAGGAAGGCCTGGATTGCTATATACTCCCCTCTTATGACCACCTTTGCTGCACCCCAGAGGTTTTGGGCTGTTGTGTTTTCATTTTTATTGGCTTCCATGTACTTTTTAATTTCTTCTTTAATTGCTTGGTTAATGTATTCATTCTTTAGTAGGATGTTCTTTAATCTCCAAGCATTTATGGTCTTTCCGAATTTTTCCTTGCGGTTGATTTCAAGTTACATGGTATTGTGGTCTGAAAATAAGCATGGTATAATCTCGATCTTACTGTACTTGTTGAGGCTGATTTGTGACCCCGGATGTGATCTGTTCTGGAGAATGTTCCATGTGCACTTGAGAAGAATGTGTATTCTGTTGTGTTAGGATGAAACTTTCTGAATATATCTGTTAAGTCCATTCGGTCCAATGTGTCATTCAAAACTATGGTATCCTTGTTAGGATTTTTACATCTAAGTTTATGAGGGAACCTAGGTCTGTAGTTTTTCTGTCCATGTAAACCCTTATTTTAGTATTTGGGTAAGACTGGCCTCTTAAAAAGAATGGGGCCATCTCCTCTATTTTCTGAAGGTGTTTGTATAAAACTGTATTGTCTCTAACCTGAAGTGTTGATAGAATTCAGTGGGGCAATCCTCTGAGCTTGGCTTCTCTTAGGAGAGCTGTTTTCAGTTGTGAATCCAGTGTCATCAGTTAACATGGAGCCCTTAGGTTTTCTAGTTTTTCTTGGTTCCGTTTGGTAATGTTTATTTTATTTAAGTTGAATCTATTGGCACTAAGTTGTTTGCACTATTTTATTATTCTTTTAATGTGTGTAGGGTCTATGCTGACATTCATTTCCTTTTTGATATTGGTAAGGAGTTTCTTCTCTTTTTTCATAGGCCTGACTTAGGGGAATATCACATTTAATGATGTTTTCAAGAACTAGATTTTAGTTTAATTTAGTTTTCTCTATTTATCCATTTCAATTTAATAATTGGCTGATTATGCCCCTCTCGCTGTGATGTTGTTCCTTCTTATCCAACTCCTGGCCTTCCAGCTGTAATAGTATTCTGTATCTCCATGTATCCTGGGATGTTTGTCTAGAACATGCCATGGTTTATCTTAAGATATCTCTGGGCTTGTGTACTTAACTAGACTTGAATCCCTGTAGGTGGCCTCGTGTCTTCTCCCAGTGTCCCTTACACAGTAGACATGTGTTCATGGTCAGCAAATGAGTACGTGGATGGATGAATGCTCTTCTGAATAGTTTGCAAAAATGGCAAGAGAGAGGGCTATGCAGCCATGTAGCTCTGCATTTAAATCCTGGATGTGCTGTCTTCCTGGGTGTGTGGCTTGGTGCAGTCTTCTGACTGCTGTGAACCTTGTTTTTGAAAATCGGACTTTCTTTGTAGGACTCTTAAGAATGTTAGAGTCAATCTATATAGATCACTTATCATAGTATTTGGTACCTAGTAGGTGCTCAATAAAAGGTAGCCTTTGGAAGACCTTTTATTTTAGCTCAAATAATAAGTTGTATGCCTAGAAGTTTCTTTCCTTTAGTTCCTTGCCCACTACTGATTTCTCTAATAGTCCTGTTCCAAGTAAGGACTGCACCATGTTCTGAGAAGGGGAAGTCTCAGGACAGAATAGCACATTGCTTCTCACTACATTTTGATTGAAAAAAAAGTTTGAGCATCTTGTGTCTTTTGCCTTACCAACCCACTTTCTGTTGACTAAAATATTGTAATTTTATAGGGCTGAGGAGGCTTTTTTTTTTTGAAATGAAGGCAGAAAGACAGGAACAATAATTTCACAAAATAATTAATTTGCTTGACTTTTATAAATTATTTTCCCTGTAATTACATCTTTTCCTTGCTTCTTAACAGAGGAAAGACTCAGCCACTTCCAGAAAAACAAAACCACAGACTCTTCCTTCTTTGTTATGCTGTTACCTATCCTGTGTATTTTTTGCTCCATTCCTAGGCGATTTCTACTACATCACATCCTGAAAGTGACTCTTAAGTTTGCCTGAAAAAAACAAAGACCATGTGACACTTGTGTTACCTCACAGGTTTGGGCATTTCAAGGCTGTTTTTCAGAATGTTTGTTTCCCTGACCACCATGCCTGCAGTGTGGGAAGACTGCCATGTAGATGTTGGCTGATGGGTTGGCTTCGTTTATTAGTTATTTATTGAGATACTTGTTCACTCACCGTGTACTGCGTTCTCTGAGATCAGGGGTCAACCCTTATTCTGCTGGGAGCATAGAGCCTGACACCAAAAGTACCCAGGAGGGAAAAGAAGACGAATGAAAGAATAGACTGAGCAAATGGAATCTGTTGTACTCAGAAGGTTGTTAGAGAAAGGCTTATTGGGATGTGTGTATTTGGGGGGGTCTTGCTACTTGCTGGTGACTAGGGATTTTTCAAAAAGTGTGAGAAACATTCACAAGAAACCAGCAATCCTTTTGTGAGATGATAGGGCAGTGCTTTATACTGTGGGAAGAAGATTTGTGATTTTGCTGAGTCCAAAATAGGATCTTTGGGTATTAAAAAAGGTTTTGTCTTTTGTTGAGCCTTTTTTGAAGTGAGGAAGTGTAGAAGTCATCTTGGATGAGGCGTGGCTTTATCTGGGCCATGAAGGGTGAGGAACATTTATGCAGGTGGAAATCAGTGAAAGTGTTCCTGGTAGCGCACAAGTTGAAAGGAACCTATAAGCCCATACGTGTGAAGGACACCTTAAAGAGGGGTAGGAAGTGAGTTTTTAAAATGTCGCGACAGACTTGGACAGATCTGTCTCCAAAGAGAATCATAAATGGCCGGCGATCACATGGAAAGACGCTCAGTATCACTAGCCGTTAGGAAAAGGCAAATCAAAACCAAAAAGAGATACCACTTCACCCCCGTTAGGAGGGCTGTTATAAAAGCAACAAACCCACCAAATGGGAAATAGCAGATGTTGACAAGGCTATGGAGGATTTAGGACCCTTGTGCACTGTTGGTGGCAGCTGTGGAAACCGGTATGTTGAGTCCTAAAACAATTCGATATATAGAAATGAATGAATTCCCCAAAGTGTTGAAAGCTCTGTCTCAGAACGGGCATTTGCACACCCATGTTCGTGGCAGTGTTACTACTCACAATAGCCGAAAGGTGGAAGAAACCCAGGTGTCCATCAGCAGACAAATGGATAAAAGAAAATGTGGCCTGTATACGCAATGGAATGTTATCCAGCTTTCAAAAGAAAGTTCTGGGGCGCCTGGATGGCTCAGTAGGTTCAATGTCCTACTCTTGATTTCATCTCAGGTCATGATCCCAAGGTCATGGGATTGAGTCCCATGTTGGGCTCCACTCTGAACGAGGAGCCTGCTTGGGATTCATTCTCTCTCTCTCTCTCTCTCTCTCTCTCTCTCTCTCTCTCTCTTTCTCTCCCCCAACCCTTCCCCCTCCCTCTAATTCTTTCCTCCTTCCTCTTTCTGCTCACATGTGCTCTCTCTCTAAAAGAAAGAAAAGTTGTGACACATGCTACAACATGTATGACCCTTGAAGACATTCACCTGAGTAAAATAAACAGTCACAACAGGACAGAAACTGATCTTTTTAAGTGAGGTTTTAAGAGTCATCAAATTTACAGAGACAGAAAGAGAAGGGTGGTTGTCCAGGGCTGGGGGAGGGGAGCAGGGACTTAGTGTTTAACGATAGAGTTTTAGTTTGGGAAAATGAAGACGTTCTGGATATGGATGGACGGTGGTGATGGTTGTACAGCCATGTGAATGTACCTAATGCCACAGAACTTACATTTAAAAGTGATTAAAATGGTAAATTTTATTACGTATATCTTACCATGATACAAAATGGGGGCGGAAAAAAGAAAAAGAAACAGTGCTGAAATCCATTTCCCATTTCTTCCCACTTTAAGCCGTGTTGCCTCAGGGTGTCCAATGGTGGGGTTGCAGAGGGAGAAGGGCGTTTGTTTAATGAGCATCTGTTGGTTCTGCTACCTCGTTTTCTCCTTGAATCTTCGCTGGAGTCTGAGATAGGCATTCATTGTTGTCCCTGTGTCACAGTGGAGAAACGGGCTGGGAATGGTGGGCAAGAGCCCGAGACCTGGTGGAGCCGGTGCGTCAGACTGAGCTTAACTGGCCTGCGCCCCTCCCCCATACCGTGCGGCTTGGCCACTTCTGGAGTTTTTTTTCACCTGGCCTTCTCACGGCCAAGTTCTTGTCCCCCTCCCGATGCCCTTTCTGTGACCACTTGCCCATGCAGGTTGTTTATTTTCCAAGTCTGCGCTGCAGTCGCCTCTCCGCTGGAGACAAGAAATCCGTCAACAAAAGCAATAACTAAAGGCTGAACACGGTGTCTGGCCAGGAGGGTTTATCGAAATAGGACTCCTGAACAGAGAGAGGAAGGCAGGCAGCTCCTTCTTCCTGTCAGAAGCGTGGCTTGGTGGCGCTCTTACCAGGGGAGAGGACACGTGCGTCCCCCCCTTGGGCACATGGCGCTGAGGTCCCGGATGGCCATGGCCGGTGCCGCTCTGGTTTCTCTGGCCCAGCGGAGAGCTCGGACTTGCACATGTGTCTTCAGTGGTCCGCTGAGGGCCGGCTGTGGGTACTTTCTCAGACCCCTCTTTACGTGGCCTAGCTGCAGCGGTGGGCGTTCTGGCCCTTCATCCTGAGGGTCTGCCTCCCTGGGATTCCCGTGACTTTTGTCTCTCGTTGCTTGTGCTTTTGGGGTCCTACCTGTGAAACCACAGCCTCGTCCACGGTCACGAAGATCTACTTCTGTTTCCTTCTTCCAGTTTGATCAGCAAGCTTTCCGTGTCAAGAACCATACAGTACATACTTTGGTTTTGTCGGCCACGAATGGTTACTTTCATATGTTCTTTGTTTTTCTTCGTTGTTGTTTTAGAGCCTTTTGACTCCGTAAAAACTGCTCTCGGGGGTGTACAGAACCAGGCTTCAGGCTGCTTTTGGCTGGGCCGTAGTTGGCTGGGGCCCATGCTGGGACTTGACTGCAGAAGGTTGAGTCACCGGAGTGAGGAGTTGAGCTGGGTTTGAGATTTCTTGTTGCTATAGTTACTTGGGCGCGCCACAGGCTCCCAAATTCCTCTGCTGTTGTCATATGCTGGGGGGCAGGGCAGAGGGTAGGGGCTGCTGAGGCGCCAGGGCGTTTGCCCAGAGTGGTCTTCCTCCATCCCCAGCCCTTCCTGCACCACCAGGGCTGGGGGCTTTCCATACCATGTTCCTTCCCCACTGGTGCTGGTGGCAGGAGCAGGTGGGGTCTCCCTGCTGTCCTTGTCCCGCACTGTGCATCTAGGTCTGATGTTATGGGCTCCCTTGGCATCCCTGCTCCTTGCCCACGCGGCGACCTCTCTGCCCAGTACATGGTGGGCATTGTGGATGAGTGGGTTTCCAGCTCTGACAGCATTGGTACAGGATTCTGGCTGGGGACCACCTCCTGCCCTTCCCCCCACTAGAATGGGTATTTATCCCTGCCACTGTACTCTTGGCATTGGTCGCCCCTCCTCCAGAAGCTTAGGATTTTGCTTCAGATTACAGAAGGGTCTGCTTGGGGATGGGAGGGGAGTGTGGGGTTGGGGCTGGTGTCTTGGCTTCTTACCTTTATTTGGTGGCTGCTGACTCCCTTCCTCCATGCCTGTGCTCTGGAGGGAGGCTACCTCTGCTTCCCCCACCGCAGCCCCCTGCCCTAGTCCTGTGTGTGTATACCCAGAGAGGGTTCATGGTGAGGAGCCTACAGTGGGTGGGAACTATCTTCTGGTCTGGGTTCCCAAGGGGGTCTTTGCTATTATTAGAGCCCCTACTCAGCCTTTAGCAATTTATTAACCTTTGGGCTAATTGCTTCCTGCCAGTTGTGTGCTGGCTGGCTCTGTACTTGTTGAGAAGATATCCCTACCCTTTACCTTCCAGAAGGGCCTTGTACCTCCTTGGCCTTCTGGCTCTGTGGTTACCCCGTGACCTCATCTCTTGATGGGTTCAAGGAAGTGTCAGGAGTTTGTAGCTGGTCAGCCTTACTGACTGTTGACCTGGGAGCTATGCTCTACCTCCCGGACAGAAGTGCCACCTTCCCCCAACCCTCTCGTCTGTATGTTGAAGTGATGCTGATTGAAATGTGTTTTTCTCTCAGAAATGCTCTAGGGACCGCAGAATAATTTTGGAGCCTTTTTCCATTTGTGCATCTGGGCTGAGGGATGTTGGTGCAGACACAGGGCATCCTAGGAAAGACAGTGCAGGGGCCCAGTTTCCGAGTTGCCCAGTTGGGGTTATCTTCCCTCTTACCTGAGTGAAGCCTGCCTTCTGGAAGAAAGCCCATCAACTTGGCGATTACTAACTACCGTGTTTACATCATTTTAGACCTTGGAAGCTATCCTGAATTTCAAATACTCTGGAGGCCCGGGCCACGCTGAAGGGTATTACAGGAACCTGTCCCTGGGGCTGCACGTGGAGGCTGAGCCGTCTGTGTTCTTCACCCGAGTCACTACTCTGCCGGCGACCAGGTAAGAGGATCTCTGCGCTATGATTGCCTTCTTCTGGAATCTGACAGCACTGCATTTGGAATTCCGACCTCAGGATTCATCTTGGTCCCACCTCTAGTCAAATCCACACCACCGTGCCAAGTTGCGTAGCCTCCCTGGGACTCAGGTTTCTGTATCAGAAAAACAGGCCTTATAAGAAGTGCCTTTTCCTTTAGTTGTGGTGGACGGGCTTTACACCTTGTAACGTGGCGGAATAATAACATCAACATTACAACATGCTTGCTTGTGGCCGTCATTGTACAGGACACATTTCCCACTCATGGCCCTGAGGCTGGTCCTGGCTTCAGTCCGATTCCCTCTCCTGCTAGTAGGGGTTCGGCAGGTAGCCACACGTCCTGGGGACTCCTGGAGTCTAACATCTCTTCCTGTGTCACTTCCGGCATCCCTGGAAAACAGCGTGCAGAGCCAGGCTGTCCAGGATCTCGGCACCTCCCCGTTCATGGAGTTCCCAGCCATCTAGAGCCCTGGGCTGTTTCTGCCCAGGGCGCCCATCTTGCACAGACATTTTCTCTCCAGTTTCCTCCTCCAGGCCTAGCCTTCCTCCAGGGGGAGAGAAATCAGACAGCGTGTCTATGTCAAACCCAGAAGTGGCCAGAGGTCCTAGAGGTACTCTGCTCTGAGGCAGGAGAATGACAATATCGCATCGAAAACTTTGAGAGAGAGCCGGGAGTGGTTGGTTCTGAAAGTGGTGGGTGGTGTTCCATCCAACGGGGCTGCTCTTCTCAGATTCTTCCTCCAGCGGCCAGCAGCCTGTGGGAAGCAGGTGCAGATTACCACCGAGTACTTCCTATTTATTGTTATGTCCAGTGGTACCTTACATGTTGGGGTAGGATGCAGTGGGACAGTATTACTTCTTCCTCTTTTTTTTAAAGTTTATTTATTTTGAAAGAGAATGCAAGTGGGGGAGGGCAGAGCGCGGGGAGGAGAGAGGGAATCCCAAGCTGGCTTCATGCCGTCAGCGTGGAGCCCAATGCGGGGCTTGAACCCATGAACCGTGAGATGATGACCTGAGCTGAAATTGAGTCAGATGCTTAACCAGCTGAGCCCCCAGTGCCCCTAGTATTGTTTATTCTTGATAGAGTTACGGTGGCAGTGATCACAGGCACCTCTGTAGCCTTGAACTGAGAAAGAACATCACAGGCAGCAGCCCCTGCCCTCCACCCATGGGTTCCGTGTTCCACAGAGTGAAAGAGAGGGATGTTGCTGCCCACGTTAATGTTGATAAAAAACTCCTTTTAAAGTGATACAGCCCCAAATAATAAGTGTGGTTTTGGTTTATAGGAAAGACCATTTTTCTTCCCAGCCATTGGAGAATGGCTCCGCAAGAATTAATGGCTTAGCTTGGGCTTCTTAGCGTCGCATTTCATCATCTGTCACTTTTTTCAGTCCGTGGAGTAATAGTCTTTCTTGCCAAGGCTTGCCTCTGTTTTGCATTTGTTGTATAAAGCATCAAAGCACTTACCCCCGGGGAGGCTGTGACCAGGGCTGCTGCCAGATGCTGTGAGAGTATTTCAGGCCCTTCCTGGGCATTAGGGCTGCTCCGTGATGTACCTGCTGTGTTCCTTTCTCATCCTCGCATCGCCTGCTGCCACTGCTCATATAAATAGTTCTTGGAAGCAGCACAGGTTGTCACTGAGTTGGGTTTTCTCCCCGCTCTTGATACCTGGCTTCCATGTCATGGCCCCTGCAGCTCTAAATGACAATTTAAGATGACAAAAATGCTGCCATGTGGAAAGGAGCAAACGCACTTGGAAAAGTCAGTGGTTAGCTCAAGTGCTCTTTGGCTCCCGATTACCCCACCCATTGATTCTACTCTTTCTTGTCGGCCGACGTGGTCTTTTTCTTGCTCTCGGGATCGATCTCCTAACCTTCCCTTTCTGTTCCCGCTAAGTCTGATTCTCCCCAGATCCTGTGGATTGAACCTCTGAGACATCTCCTGACCCCCTCTGCATTCCACTGCACGTCTTGGTTACCTTTCCTTGACACTTTAGGAGTAGTTGCCTGTGCGGTCCCCCTGCCTCCAGTTTTGCTCCTGCATCATCCTGTAAATGCAGACGGATTAAAGACTTTCCCAGTACTTGGGAGATAAAGTTCAAAGTCCCTATCGTGATATTCAGAGGACTTAAAAATTTGAGCCAGACCTTTGCCTTTAGCTCTGTTTGTTCCCACTTCCTCCACACATCCAGGAGAAGACACTTTGCCTCTGTCAGCAGCACTAGGTGTATCAAGACCATTTCCTGCAACATGTCTTTGCATACATTTCTAAAACTCTTCTTAAACTGTCTTTCACCTACTCTTTTGGGAAAAGTTTGTTGGCCATTGATGATCTACTATGTCACCAGTTTTGTAAAATTTTCCTGAATGTGACTAGATAGAGTTGGTTGGTCCTTCTGTGGGCCTTGTGTTTCTAGTAAAGTCCTTACCAGACTATAAGCCTTTCAACAAGTACCTTGAATGTTTCATTTATTCTTTAAATAAACAACAGTATTTCATATTTTAGATAAAGCACTCAGTGGGGTAGTAAATGGGTAGAGCCCGTCCTTGTGTTTTATCAGCCTGATAAAAGCTAATCAGGCAGAAATAATATCAAATGGAAACATGGGTCTATATTAAGGAATGTTGAATCCTAGAAATAGAAATAGCAAGTGAATAAACAGAAAAGATTCTTCCCCTTGCTTCTTAATTTCTCTAAAAGACTATTGACTATTTAAAGAAAAAATAAGAGCATATAATTTTGTTGTGCATATCATATAGAGAAGTAAAAAATATGTAACCAAAAATAGCACAAAGAAATGGAAGGGAGACGGAGGAGAGGAGGATGGCGGTTCTTACATGCTACTGTTACGATACCGTTTGAAGCTAAAATGTAGTAAGTTAAAGATGCATATTGGAAACCCTTTAGCAACCACTTAAATTGTGGATAATAAGCCAGAAGAGAGAAAATGAGTTACTAGAAAATGCTTAGTCTGAAAAGGGGGGAAGAGGTGGCAAGTAAAGAACTAGAATCTTAATAGTCGAATAGCAATGTGGTAGACTTAAATCTAATGTACCGGGAATTATATTAAATGTAAATGGACTAAAGACTGTATTTAAAAGTGCAAGTTGTCAGACTATAGTAAAACATAAAAACAAACAAACAAACTAGAGACAACTACATGTTTTCTACCAGAAACTCACAATTATGTAGAGTGTGTAAGTACAAATATGGGGGGGAAGATATGCCATGCAAACACTTAATCATGAGAAAGTTGGTGTGGGTATATTAATATCAAACAAGTAGACTTTGAGGAGAAAAGGGTAGGATAATTTTATTGATAGAAAGGTCGAGTCATCAAGAGTACATAAAAAGTATAAATGCAAATGTACTTAAAGCATAACTTCAAAATAAAACCAGGATCTTGGGGAGAAATAGAAAATACCAATTATAGTTGGGTATTTCAACACCTGTATCTCAGTATTTGATAGACAAGCAGACAGAAAATTAGTAAGAATATAGGAAACATGTATACTTGTAGTAAATAATTCCAGCTAACTGATATTTATAGGACACTAAATGCATATATTAGAAAAGATGAATGGTTCAAAAAAAGGGTGAAGAGTAGTTACCAATGAAATGGAAAATGAAAAAATAATATGTAAAGTATATGGAACTAAAAGTTGATTCTTGGAAAAGATTAATAAAATTAATAAACTATAGCCAGGATGATCAGAATTAAAAGGAGAAAGCACAAATTACTGTGAATGAATCACTATAAATTCTGTACACATTAAAATAATAAAAGTATATTATGATAAATCATATTCTGATAAATTTTACAAATGAAAAATGTTTTGAAAGACAGAAATTACTAAAGTTGACACAAGAAGAAATAGAGTCCTTGAGATAGTCCCATATCAGTTAGTTTAAATTCTTAATTAAAAACTCCCCATGAAGCAAACTTTACACTCAGATGGCTTCACTGTGAAATATATCAAACTTTTAAGGAGAAATAATACCACTTTTACGAAAATTCTTCCACAAGTAGACAAGGGAGGGAATACTTCCAATTCTCATTTTATGACACTATCTTCACCCTGATGCCAATTGGGAGAAACATTATGAGAAAGCAAATGTTGTGATCCATGTCCTCATATGCATAATTCTAAAAATTCAGAACTGAATACTAATAAATCCACCCTAGCAATATAAAAGAGATATGCAATATGAACAATTCAGGTTTCATCCAACAACACAAGGTTGTTTTACCATTGAAAAATCAGTGCATTTACTAACAAAATAAAGGAGAAAAATAAGATGTCAGTTGATGAAAAAAATCCTCTGACAAAATTGAACACTTATGATAGAAACTGTCCATAAACAAGGCTCAGAGGAGAACTTGTGCAGTCTGATCTGGATGATCTACAAAACCCTAAAATTATGTAGCTTAACATAATACTTAATTGGGAAAGACTGAGCACTTGTTCTGAGATCAGGACCAGTCAAGACAGGTATGTTTGCTCTTGCCAGTGTATTCATTACTTTTCTGCCATTTCTACCTAATCAGGGCGGGCAATGAGATGAGAAACGAATTAAAGCTGTAAAAATTGGAAATGAAGAACAGTTAGCAATCACATGTGTTTGCATGATACATATGATCATGTACGTAAATATTCTAAGGGATCTACCACCCTAAAGAAATTATTAGAACTAATAAGTTAACAAGATTGCAGGATGATACCATATTATATTCAGAAATCAACTATGGTTTTATACACTGGCGTATAGTAGCAATTAATTTGCAAATGAAATTTTGAAAATATTTGTATTATAGTAAAAAACATTCAACACTTAGGGATAAATCTTTTTAAAGATGATCTCTACCTTGAAAATGTCAAAGTACAGCTAAGGGAAATTAGAGAACACTTAAGTAATTGGAGAGCTATACCATGCCTGTTGATTTAAAGAATCAATTATTGCTAAGATACCAGTTCCCCCAAATTGGATTATAAATTCAGTGCAATTTCAGTCAAAATCCCAGCAGGTTGGGTGCCCGGGTGGCTTGGTCGGCTAAGTGTCCGACTCTTGATAGCAACTCAGTTCTTGGTCTCAAGGTCATGAATTCAAACTCCATGTTGGGCTCCACCCCAGATGTGAAGCCTACTTGGAAAAAAAATAAAATCCAAGCGGATTTTTTTTGGAGTACAATTGACAAGTTGTTACAGAAATTATTTCAAAATGCCTATTGCCAATGGACTAGACACACATCTACACACACACACACACACACACACACACACACACACAAAGTTGGTGTAGGCGATGATTTTAAGGCAGTGTGCCGTTAGACTAGCTAAGACAGTGCTGTTGTTACAGACAGAGGGATCAATGGACCACAATAGTCTAGAGATAGGCTTTTTTTATATATGATCAAATGATTTTTAAGGTATGAAAACAACTTCACGTGGAGTGAAAAGGTTTTTCAACAAATGGTGCTGGAAGAACTGGATACGAATGTGGGGAAAAGAAGAACTTTCACCCATAGATTCCATCATACACAAAAATTCATTTGAGATGGGTTCTAGACCTAAAAGAAAAAACTTTGCTACTTTTTCTTTGAAAAGGTTTATAAAGTATCTTTGTAACTTTGGTGAAAAGATTCGTCAGGTGGGGTCAAAGACTACTAACTATAAAATTAAAAAGTTGATAAAATTTAAAACTTCACCTCGTGAAAAGGCAGGGTGCATGCTGTGAGCAAAAATGCATTACACATTTATGCAATGAGGTCTTGTATCCAAAACATAGGGAAGTCTTTAAAAATAAACACTAAGTGACAATTAAAAAATGGGTGGAGGGTTTGAACAGGGCACCTGGGTGGCTCAGTCAGTTGGGTGTCCAGGTCTTGATTTCGGCTTGGGTCATGATCCCAGGGTTGTAGGATCAAGCCCCACGTCGGGCTCCACAAACAGATATTCACCCAAAAGTGCTGAGCATCATTCATCATTACAGAAGTGCAGATTAAAACCACAATTAGATACCACTGGATACCCTTTAGTGTGGCCAAACTTAAGACCAACGATACTAACTGCCGGTAAGAATGTGAAACAGCTGGAGCCCTATAAATCACTTACGGGATGTAACGTGGCACCCCCCCTTTACACATCGGTCAGGCACTTTGTGTAGGGTGTGACATCTGCCTACCCAAGGACCTCACGGATTTTGACTCAAGAAAAACATTTATATTCACAAAAAGATGCCTGTAAGAAGTTTCATAACAGCTATCTTTGTAATGACCCCAAACTGGAAACAACCCCAAATGCAGGGGAATGAATGAAGAATCTGTGATATATCCATGCAGACGAACATACTCAAGTGAACTACAGGTATATGCAACAACATGGAATAAAGTCGAAACTGTGATGCTAATCACTGTATGACTTCATTTATAACAATTTCTAGAAAAGGAAAACTCATTCTGAGAAAACAAGTCTAAACAGTGGTTGTCTATAGGTTGAGGTGGGGCAGGGCAGGAATTGACTTGGAAGGATGAGGCTACAAATTGTGCCAGTTTGCCTGGGACTTAGCAGCTTTTAGGTCCGAAATCCCTTTGCCCTGGGAGAGCCTTCAGTGCTGGGCAAATCCAAACAGGGGGTCACCCCAGAAAGAATAGCATCTTTCTGAGATGGTGAAATGTATATCTTGATGGAGGTGTGGGTTACAGGATTGTAGACAAATGTAAAGCTCGTCAAACTGTGTGTGTATTTCTGGTCTGTGTATTTCATTGTATATGAACTATACCTCCAAAATTTTGTTGTTCACATGCAAAAGTATATGTACAACTGGAGAGAACACTTGATTTTTTTTTCAATTTTTTTAAATGTTTATTCATTTTTGAGAGACAGAGCATGAGCAGAGGAGGGGCAGAGAGAGAGAGAGGGAGACACAGAATTGAAGCAGGCCCCAGGCTGAGCTGTCAGCACAGAGCCTGACACAGGGCTCAGTCTCAGTGACCGTGAGATCTTGACCTGAGCTAAAGTCAGACGCTTAACTGACTGAGGCTCCCAGGAGCCACAAGAACACTTGATTTTATACTGGAGAAGGAAAGGTGGCAAAGAAAATGGAACATTGTCCAAATTCTTGAAGAATGAGCAAGGTTTCACCACTCATTTGCTGGGAGGAGTGGGGGACTAACACTGGACTTCTGTTTCCTTGGCCAGATTTTGAGCTCTGTGCAGTCCGGAGGCAGGAGGTTAACCTTGGTACCTCAAGGCTTGGCACCTTTGGCCCATGGTAGGGCCGTGCGAAACTTAAGGAGTGATTGGACGAGTATAGACAGTTCTTGACTTATGATGGCCTGACTTAGAATCTTTCAACCTTATAGTAGGGTGAAAGTGATCTGAATTCAGTTTCTACTGTTTTTGTGATTTTGAACTTGGATCTTTTCCTGGGCTAGCGGTATGTGGATACTTGGCTTGTTAGGCCGGGCAGTGGTGGGGAGCTGCGGCCCCAGTCAGCCAGTGAGTATGAGGGTCCACGACTGGCACACTGACGCCCATTCTACATCCTCAATGGCCATTCTGTTGGTCAGTACGGTAGTCAGTTATATGAGATATTATTAAACAGGCATTTTTGATGTTTCTGCCCAACTGTAGACTAATGTAAGTGTTCTTAGGCACATTTAAGGTGGGCGAGGCTAAACCGTGGTATTTGGTAGGTTAGTGTATGAAATGCATTTCAACTTAGGATGGGTTTATCTGGATGTAACTCCACTGTAACTGGAGGAAGATCTGTAGATGACAGCAATACTACATTTTTTCAGGTGTCTTTTGTGTAAAAGGCATTGCTTCTAAAAAATTTTCTTAAGCTCTATTTTCCTTAGAGACCTATGTAAACTACATGGCCTGGAATATAGTAGAATTACCATGCATTTGATTTGGGTACTCGAATTTTGCATTTCATTGAGGTTGATGTGACAGTGTCTCTGGAATTCATTATTTTTTATCTTGCTCACAGGTGATTTTTCTGTTAGCATCATGCCATTTTAGAGTCAAGCATCCATCCCCATAGCGGGCCCATTTTGACTCATTTGCTTTATAAATGAGGTCCAGAGAAGGGTGTGTGATTTGCCCAGGTTCTCACAGCTTGCTGGTGACAGACTGGCATCCACGGGTCACGGCTTCAAGACCTCTGCAGCACAGACGGCTGGATGACCCCCAGTACGTGTTAGTTGGAGCTTGTGTGGAGATTCGGGCTGACTTTGGTGCAAAAAAGCCACATACACATCAAAAGATAACTAATGCTGGCATAAACAATCTACTTGGAACCCAAAATATAAATGGATATGAAGGCATTGTGCTCCTTGGGATGGTTCTATATACCTGCTCCTCTCGCGAATATTGATAACTGATGCAGTTTTTCTCACTGGGAGTTGTTTAATGAGAGTGTTTTAGGAGTGAAGGGGGATGGGAAATCCTATTTATTCAGGGCCTGCTGTATTCTAGGGAGTGACGTAGGTCTGTCGGGCTCAGCGTCCTATTAAACTCCGTAAACCCTTCGAAGTCGGCCTTGCTCTCTGGAGATGTTGCCTGAGCCATACGTTAACGAGTGGAAGAGGTATGGTGTGCTTTCCGGCCTTCTGGGCACCGTTTCTGCCAGCGGTCCTCTGAGCTGGGAGCGCAGAGGCCTGGGTTCTGGTCTGCATTCTGCCCCTCACCCCTGCCATATCTTTGGAGGCGGCTGGCTCTCCCCCAGGTCTGCCTTCCTGCCCCTCACGGGAGCGCTCGGTGTGGCCCTGCTCACCTCACCCAGCTGATGCGAGAAGCAGAGGACGCCACGGAGGATGCAGGTGTGTTCTTGACCCCAGCGCGCGGTGTAGATGGGAGGCAGAGCTCTCTTTGCTCTTTCCCCCCACTTCTCCCTCAGGGGTGTGCATGGGTCTCAGATGACTTGTATTGAGGAGATTGGTTGCTTTGAGATTCACTCGTTTCACACAAAGCTGGCTGGTATGTTGTTAGGGAGCAGACTGAAACGGATTGGGCCATGCCACCCCTGTCTGAATGCCCAGCCCTCGTCTCTCCTGAGGAGCAATTTCTTTCTAGTCTGTTAGAATAAATGATCCAATCTCATGCATTGCTACTCTGAGCTATGTGAAAAACACTCTCCCCTGCGCAGGGCCAGGGTGTAATCGTTACTACGTTATTAAGAGAAATCCTACCACTTGACACATCACAGTACTTATCCCTGGCCGTTTAGAAAAGTTCCATTTCCCCCCATGGGGTAAGACCGCTCAACTCTGTAGGGAACATGTGCTCACAGACCCATAATAAAGGCAATCTTAACGTTGGGTTGTTGGGTTTTATCGTGGTAGATCTTTTTCAAGTTGTTATATTTATTTATTAAGTTGGTTTCAAGCTTAACAAGAATGTAGCGTTTTAACAAGCACCAGGATTCAGAAGACGTACTTGTATCTGCTTTCAAATTTTGATTCCACTGCTTACCTGCACTGTGATCTTGAGCAAATCATTTATATTCCTTTAGCCTGAAACAGATAACATTGATAGTGTCCAGTTGTGCTGACGTAAAAATGTGTGTAAAGTACCTAATACAGTGCCTGACACCAGGTAGATCACTGAAAGGAGGTGGTTGTCACTTTTCTCGTGTGTCTGCCGTGCACGTTCCAGTCGTGTGCCACATTCTAGGGACAAAGGGCTAGGGTGGGTCGTGCAGAAACGTAACAGCTTTGGTGCAGCGGGCTCTGTGGACGTCCTTATGATGTCGCTCACGGAACGTATCTGAACGGTCCCTTCGCCTTTGCCCCACTGCTGGACGCACTGCTGTATCGGTACCGCCTAGCCAATGACGCAAGCGGTCACTGGAGCCCCTGTGTGGCTCGGTCCCTTAGGCATCCGGCTCTTGATCTCCGCTCCGGTCTTGATCCCCGCTCCGGTCTTGATCCCGGGGTCGTGAGTTCAAGCCCCGTACTGGGCTTCACCCCGGGCGTGGAGCCTACTTAAAAAAATAACCAGGCAGTAATCAATGGAATTGTTAAATATTAGAATGGGGATGTGAGCAGTGTGGGGTGAGAATCTTGAAGAAAACAGCTGAATTTGCATCGGATGGTTACAGGGGGTATGGCAGACTCTTCGGGGAGGTGGGGGTGGGGCACTTCATGGTCCCTGTGATGGGGAGCGACGGGCAGAAGGGGGCGCCCAGTGCAGGGTGCGGCTGGGCACTGGAGTGGACCCTGCTGGCTGCTGGGGGGCGGGTATTAACCTGGTTTGGCCCCAGGTGGCTGGCAGGCACCAGAGAGCTGCCTCATCTTTTGCACCGGAGTATTTATTACCAATTAAACCTAGGAAGAAAAAGGCTCAATCCTCCTCTCCTCTGAGATGACAGAAAATGAAATGAGGTTTTAAATTCTGTTGGTCTGATTCAGACCCATGCCATTTTTTTTTCCAATTTATTTTGAAGTAGATTTTCACAGGAAGTTGCCAAAAAATGTACAGATCCTGTGCAGCCCACATCCCGCCCTCCCCAGTAGGATATAAAATATTCAGGTCTGCAGTTGGGAAATGGAGAGAATAAATACTGAGAAGAATTACTTGAAGTGCCCAGTGAAGACCCCTTTATAATATTTAATGAACTTTCCAAATTTTTTTATTAAAAGTTTTTTAAATGTTTATTTACTTTTAAGAGAGAGAGAGAGAGCGCGCACCAGCAGGGGAGAGGCAGAGAGAGAGGGAGACACAGAATCCGAAGCAGGCTCCAGGCTCTGAGCTGTCTGCACAGAGCCCTGTGCGGGGCTTGAACCCATGAACCAGGAGATCATGACCTGAGCCGAAGTCGGATGCATAACTGATCGAGCCACCCAGGCGCCCCGAACTTTCCAGATTTTTTTTCAACACAGAGGCTTTAGCAAGGTTGTTGATGTCCATGAGCTAGAGTAGGCCATGAAAGGCCCAGAAGTCCTGGAGACGGTGCCCTGTGCTTAGCCCTGGGTCCGTGTCTGGGGGAGGCCCACTGCGGCCCCGCTCCCACTTGGACCGGAGGTGGTATCGTTGGGATGCTGCTCTCAGCTGCTGCCTCACACATCTCATTTCTGGGAAGGATGGTCCAGCGCAGGGTGGGGAACTCGTGCTCTTGCCTTGTGGCAGGGGCCAGGGTGGTCCAGCCAGCGAGCCCACGTGAGAGGGTGGTGAGCCCGCCTCTGCCCCACCATCACCACCTTCTCCGCTGTCTGCGGGGACGGGAGGAGGGCTGCCTTGCCTCTTGGAGAGAACCACACGCAGCACCGCTGCTCCCAGCTGCCACGGCGGTTCGGTGGGTGGGCGCGTCAGGTTGGAGGGAGCTTCCTCCCCCCCCCCCCACCTGCTGGCTCGTGTTCCCTGAGATGTTGACCCCCCCCCTTTCATTGTCTTTCCTGCTGTTAGTGTATTGTAGGCCTGCGGAGGCCTGGAGGGCGGGACGCAGCCTGTCAGAGGCAGGAGCGGCTGGACATTCTGTCTAGACTGATACCCACACGGTTAGCCCTCTCTGGCTCCTGGTCTGCTGGCCATGAGCCCCAAGTGTACCGCCTCCCAGTTTCTGTGTCTGCTCACAGGTGTATCTTGAGGAGACTCCTTTTGTGTCTTACTGATACTTAGTAATAAACTATTAAAACTGATAATTTTGGGGGGCCCGGGTGGCTTGGTTGAACGTCTGACTCTCAATTTTGGCTTGGGTCATGATCTCACAATTCATGAGTTTGAGCCCCGCATTGGGCTCTGTGCTGACTGCTTGGAGCCTGCTGGGAGTCTCTCCCCCCCCCCTCTCTCTGCCCCTTGCCTGCTCGTTTGCGCTCTCACTCAAAAAAAAATAAACAACAAAAATATAATTTTAAGTGATCTGTATTTTATCTTAGGTTGTGATATCCTTAAATATCACCTGTTGATGTTCGTTTTAAGACCATATACTTACTAAAGACAGATGTAAAGTTTTCTATTTAACAAATAATAGACACTAATATGTTTGGAAAGTGTGATTTATAAATGTCAATTTAAAATGCCTAGGTCACATTTGATTTAGGGATTGAACGTAAGGGTAAAGGCAGATTCTATAAAAGCAAAGGTTGGCCAGAGTTTCTTTGCAACCTAATGATTAGAATTCTTGCACTTTGCATTTTTAAAGTTTTACTAGTTTGTTTGTTTAATCCTTGTAGAGTGAGTCTCAAATGCTGATGTGTGGAGTGATTCCAGGCGGTTGTTTGCAAATATTCTTCTGTGAGCAATTCTATTTGAATCTGGCTTCTCACCATTCCCAGAAAACGAAAAGCCATATTGGACCCAGTCATGCTTATGTGCTATCGTTGTGAGTCACAAAGCATCTGGCGGTGCCCAGCACACACACCTGGTGTCAGTCACCAGAGGCACAATGTCACACGTGTGCTCCTGGCTCCTGTCTCTCACTCGTGGTCCATTCTGAGTACAAGTTCGGCGATGTAACGGAGAGTAAGCGGTGGGTTCTTCGGAGCTGCTGTGGTGCTATGCTGGTCTGTTGGAAGACGAGACCGCGTTGTGACCGAGCCGTGAGCATGTTTCTCTGAGCGCCAGTGGCTCCTGGGCGCTCTGTGTCCTGCACCCTCAGCCTGTGACATGGTTGCTTTCTATTTAAACAGCTTTATCGAAACGTCATTCACATACCATACAGTCCACCCGCTTAGACCGTAATTGAGTATGTTTAGTATGTTCAGAGAGTTGTTCAACCCTTAGCGCAGTCTAAATTTGGAACTTTCCATCCTCCCCGAAGAGGCCCTGTACCCTTTAGTAGTTACGCCCATCCTTCATTCCTGGCAGCCACAAATCTCTCTAGATTGTCTGTTCTTGATATTTTATATCAGTGGAATTATGCAGTAGGTGACTGCCTTCTTCCACTTAGCATAGGGTTTTCAAGGTTCACCCATAGTGAAGTATCCTGTCCTTTGTTTTTATGGCTGAATAATATTCCATCGTGTGGATATACCACGTTCTGTTGATCCATTCTTTAGTTGATGGGTATTTGGGTTGATTCCATTTTCTGGCTGTTACGAATAATACTGTTGTGAATATTTATGGGCAAGTTTTTGTGTGGACATATGTTTTTATTTCTCTTGGGGATACCTAGGAGTGGAAATATCGGATCATATGGTAACTCTATATTTAGTCCTTTTAGGGACCTGCCAGACTGTTTTGCAAAGTGGGTGCACCATTTTGCATTCCCACAGTAGTATCTGAGGGTTCCAATTTCTGCACGTCTTGCCGACATTTGTTAGTGTGTCTTTGTAATTATAGCCATTCCAAGTGGCTTCTCTTAAAGGGAAGTTTTTAAAACATTATTTAAGAGCTTATTAACTGAAAAGTTAGAAACAGAGATCCTTCCTGCCATTCTCAAGCTGGGCACTCATTTTTTTTTCTGGAAAGAAAGCAGATGAGAGAAAACAAGAAGGCTTACAGAACTTTGATAAAAGACCACACGCATTTGGCCAATTTGGTGTGCGTGGCTATCCCCGTGTGTTTTGGTTTTGTTTGCTCACTTGACTGCACTCCTCAGGATGATTGAACACTAACATTTAGACCCTGGGAGGCCTCAGAGATACTGACCAGACTCTGGGGGGCTGAGGGGAGAGAGCGCCCCACTTACTTTCTGGTTGAGGCACTGCGGTGTTTAGATAGACTGAGACCTTGGCGTGGGAATTTCTCAGGCTCACTTTCAGCTGAGTCAATATTGAATAATTAGCTGGGAGTGCTTGGTTGGCAGGCCTGTATGCTTTCCCTTTGGCGGCTCCACTGACAGCTACCCAGCTAATAATAATCACCAGCTCGTGTGTTGATGTAATCCTCTGCCGGAGTTTTCTTCCTGCTCCTACTTTCACCTTCTTTTTCCATTGGAACCTTTTAATAATTTTATGATACAGGCACTCTTGTCCCCGTTGGGAAAACTGAGGCTCAGAGAAATGAAACGGTTTGCTTAAGACATTACAGACATTGGGCTACAGAATTGGTATTCATTCACGACAAGTTTTATGCACTAGAGCTCATCAGACTCGTCATGATGTTTATTTTTTAATTGTGTCAGTTAAAAACATTTTAAATTGACACACAGTAAACATGACTTCTCTGATGTACAGTTTTATTAGTTCTAACTCACATGGACATTTGTATATTCACCACAGTCAGGGTAAAAAACAGTTCTGTCACCCCCAAAAGTTCATTCATTGCGTTACCCGTTATAATCTTACCCTGCCCCACCCCTCAACAGGTGACCACAGATCTGTTCTCTGTCGCTGGGTTTGACTCTCCCAGAATGTTATATAAATGGAATCATGCTGTATTTAAGCTTTGGAAAGTGAGTTTTTTCACTGACTATTGATTTTGAGATCCGTCCCAAGTTGTTGAATATGTCAGTAGTTGGATTTTTTTTTTTTATTATTGCCAAGGAGGTTTCCGCTGTATAGATGTACTGTAGTTTGTGAGTTCTTGTACCAGTTAAAAGACATTTGGATTGTTCCCAGCTTTTTTTTTTTTTCAAGTTAGTTAACATACACTGTGGTCTTGGCTTCAGGAGTAGAAACCAGTGACTCATCATTGACCTATAACCCCCAGCGCTCATCCCAACAAGTGCCCTCCTTAATGCCCATCACCCATCTAACCCATCCCCCCACCCAACACCCTTCCAGCCACCCTCAGTTTGTTCTCTGTTTTCAAGAGCCTCTTAACGTTTGCCTCCCTCTCTGTTTTTATTTTTTTCCTTCCTCTCCTCTAGGATCACCCATTAAGTTTCTCACATTCCACATATGAGTAAAATCATGTGATATCTGTCTTTCTCTGACTGACTTATTTAGCTTAGCATAATAACCTCCAGTTCCATCCACATTGTTGTAAATGGCAAGATTTCATTCTGTTTCATCACTGAATAGTATTCCATTGTATATGTAAACCACATCTTCTTAATCCATTCATCAGCTGATGGACATTCGGGCTCTATCCATAATTCGGCTATTATTGACAGCACTGCTCTAAACGTTGGGTGCATGTGCCCCTTCAAATCAGCATTTTTGTATCCTTTGGATAGATTCCTAGGAGCAATTGCTGGGTCATAAGGAAGTTCTATTTTTAATTTCTTGGGGAAACTCCACACTCTTTTCCAGAGTGGCTGCACCAGTTTGCATTCCCACCAAGAATGCAGTAGGGCTCCCCTTTCTCTACATCCTCAGTAGCATCTGTTGTTTCCTGAGTTGTTAATTTTAGACATTCAGACCGGTGCAAGGTGGTATCTCTGTGGTTTTGATTTGTGTTTCCCTGATGATGAGTGATGTTGAGCATCTTTTCATGTGCCTGTTAGCCCTCTGGATGTCTTCTTTGGAAAAGTATCTATTCGTGACTTTTGCCCACTTCTTCACTGGATTATTGGGTTTTCTTTGGTGTTGAGTTGGATAAATTCTTTATAGATTCCCTTTATCGATATGTCATTTACACATACCTTCTCCCATCCTGAAGGGTTGCCTTTAGTTTTGCTGATTGTTTCTTTTGCTGTGCAGAAGCTTTTTATCTTGATGAGGTCCCAATAGTTCATTGTTGCTTTTGTTTCCCTTGCCTCTGGAGACATGTCGAGTAAGAAGTTGCTGCAGCCGAGGTCAAAGAGGTTCCTGCCTGTTTTCTCCTGTAGGATTTTGATGGTTTCCTGTCTCACGTTTAGGTCTTTCATCCATTTGGAATTTATTTTTGTGTCTGGTGTAAGGAAGTGGTCCAGTTTCCTTCTTCTGCATGTTGTTGTCCAGTTCTCCCAGCACCATTTGCTAGAGAGACTTTTTTCATTGGATTCTCTTTCCTGCTTTTTCAAAGATTAGTTGGCCATATATTTGTGGGCCCATTTCTGGGTATTGTCCCCAGCTTTTTGTGATTGTGAATAGAGCTGCTGTGAATACCTGTGTATAGTGTTTTCATGAATGTAGTATTCGTGGGGATTTTTTTCATGGCTTAAAATATGGTCAGTATTCTGGTAAATGTTGCTGAACGCTTGAGAAGTACATGTGTTGTGCTGCTGTTGGGTGGAGTGTTCTCTTAGTGTCCATCAGATCCAGGTGGTCTGTGGGGTTGTTTGTTCTGTGTCCTTGCTGATTTCATGTCTGATTTGCCGTGCCTTGCTGAGAGTGGGGTGACATCTTCAACTTGGCGATTTTGTCCATTTCTTCTTTCACTTCTCTTTCTTTCTGTATGCATTTTGAAGCTTCTGTAGCTAGGTGTATTTAGGTTGAGAATTATTATGTGTTCTTGGTAAATTAATGCTTTATCATTGTGTAATGATCCTTCATGTTCTTATTGATTTTCTTCTCAAATTTTTATTTAAATTCTAGTTATTACCATACAGTACCATATTGGTTTCAGGAGTAGAGCTCAGTGATTCATCACTTACATACAACACCCAGTGCTTATCACAAGTGCCCTCCTTAATACCCATCACCCATGT
This sequence comes from Acinonyx jubatus, assembly GCF_027475565.1. Classification (NCBI taxonomy): domain Eukaryota; kingdom Metazoa; phylum Chordata; class Mammalia; order Carnivora; family Felidae; genus Acinonyx; species Acinonyx jubatus. The sequence continues at coordinate 3,751,673 of NC_069394.1, forward strand.
AGCCCATTGCTCACCCACCTCCCTCCATCAACCCTCAGTTTGTTTTCTGTTGTTAAGAGTCTCTCATGATTTGGTACTCTCTCTCTCTCTCTCTCTCTCTCTCTCTCTCTCTCTCTCTCTCTCTTCTCCTTCCTGTATGTTCTTCTGTTAAACTGTACATGAGTAAAATCATATGGTATTTGTCTTTCTCTGACTTACTTTACTTAGCATAATACAGTCTAGCTCCATCTATGTCATTGCAAATGGCAAGATTTAATTCTTTTTGGTGGCTAATATTCCATTGTCTGTGTGTGTGTACACACACACACAACACATCTTCTTTATCCATTCAACCGTTGGTGGACAGATGGGCTCTTTCCATAGTTTAGCTATTGTTGATAATGCTGCTAAAACATCAGGGTGCATGTAACCCTTCGAATCAATATCTTTGTATCATTTGGTTAAATACCTAGTAGTACAATTGCTGGATCATATGGTAGTTCTGCTTTTAACTTTTTAAGGAACCTCCACACTGTTTTACAGAGTGGCTGTACCAATTTGCAATCCCACCAAGGGTCTAAAAGGATTCCCCTTTCTCCACATGCTTGCCAACACCTATTGTTTCTTGTGTTGTTAATTTTGGGTATTCTGACAGGCGTGAGATGATATCTTATCATGGTTTTGACTTGTATTTCCCTGGTGATGAGTGATGTTGAGCATTTTTTCATGTGCATGTTAGCCGTCTGAATGTCTTCTTTGGGAAAATGACTATTCGTGTCTTTTGCCCATTTCTTCACTGGATTGTTTGTTTTTGGGTGTTGAGTTTGATAGATTCTTTATAGATTTTTGGATACTAACCTTTTATCAGATATGTCCTTTGTGAATATCTTTTCCCATTCTATAGGCTGCCTTTTAGTTATGTTGGTGGTTTCTGTTGCTATGCAGAAGCTTTTTATCTTGATGAGGTTCCAATAGTTCATGTTTGCTTTGTTTCCCTTGCTTCCGGCAATGGGTCTAGTAAGAAATTGTTCCCACTGAAGTCAAAGAGGTTTTTGCCTGTGTTCTCCTCTAGGATATAACATTCTTCTTTATCTCTGCTTGTTTTCTGCTCTTACATGTACCCCGAAGTGTCTGATCCTAATGTAATACTCCAGGGTTGTTGTTTTTTTTAAATGAATGTTTATTTGGTGTGAGTTTATTCTAAATAACATATAGTTCAATCTTTTTGAGTCTGTTCTTACAGTCTCTGTTAATTATAATGTTTAGGTCATTTATATTTAATGTAGTTCTTGATGTATTCGTATTTAGGTTTATCTATATTTTCTTCTAAAGGACTTATTTTTTTAACATTTAGTTACTAAGTCTATTTGAAATTTATTTTTGTTGATGGTGTGAGGTAGGGATATCATTTCTTGGTATGTCTGCATCACCATGTGTACCAGCACCAGTTAGTGAATCTTCCCATTAATCAACACTGCCACTTCAGTCATATATCTACTTGTCTTATATTCATGGATCTGTTTGGGGCCTGTTTTTTTCCACTGATGTATTGGTATATCACTGCCCCCCAGCATCACTGTCCTCATGACTCCAGCTTTATAACAGTTCTTGATATCTGTTTGGCCAGCTCCCTTCCAAACATCATCCTGACCATTGTTCTGTATGTTACTCGCCCTTTGGTCTTACATATAAATTTTAGAAGCAGTATTTTGAATAGTTTTGACCAAAACTGAAACTCTGTTGGGATTTTGTATTGTGTTTCACTGAATTTCTAGAAATTTATAAAGTGGGGATGTATTTTTTAAAAAGTTAAGTCTTCCCCTCCTTGAACAAAATCCATTTCTGCATTTATCCATTGTCTTCAATACCAATCCATAAAACTTTAAAACCATTCTTCATGAATGTCCTGAAAACATTTTTAAAAAGATTTATTCCTAAGTGCATTGCTATTGTAAATACGCTTTCTTAACACAATGATTTGGTAATCGTTTCTTGTTGGCATATACGAAAGTTACTGATTTGTGTGGGTCTGTGTCCTCACCTACTATTCAACAGCCTTTTGAGTGTGGTTTTCCTCATTTTACAAAATGACTAAACGTTTCATTTTGTAAGCTCGCCTCCTCTTTCCCAGCCCTCTCCCATCACAACACTGTGATTTCCATGAAGGTGGAGGTGAATTTTTCTCGTTACTCTCATACAGACTCCCAGTGCCTGAAACAGTGCCTGACACACAGCAGGTACTCAGTGGATGTTTGTATGTGTTAGATGAAGTAACACAGTTCCTAACCCTCAGCAGAGGAAACAGTACATACTAACTCAATTGAGGTGGTTTCACACACACACACGGCTGTCTTTGCCTGGAATGTGTGTCTCCTGTCTACATGACAGCATCATCCCCTTCCCAGGCAGATGGGCCAGTTCTTCCAGGAAGTATTCCTGGGTTTCCCTATACTTCATAAAGATGGATCCAGAAAAACACAAAGAAAAAAAGAAGACAAAACAAAGCAAAGCAAGCTGGGATTAAAAGTAGCTATGTGCTCAAATGGATCGTAAAACCTAAGAAAATCATCCAAAGTGATATGGAAAGATACACAGAGTAAAGGACATTATGGTGGGTACAAAATGCTGCTGCAGTTGAGGAAATTAATTTATGAATGATGGAAAGTAAAGGTCTTCCAGTACATCATGACTCCAACACTCCTGGGGAATAGAAACACCATGTCAAGAGGCCCCCACACTCAGTGAGTCAGAGGAAACAGAGGACACACGAGCATGACGGACTGGTGTTCGTTCATTCCCGTGTGGTTCTCTAACATTCTGTGAGTGAAAACCACATATATCTGAGTCTTTTCTTCCTGCTCTAAAAAATCACTTCAATTTTCCTCCTCTGATAAATGTTTTACGAATTCCCATTCCTGATGAAAGATTTTGCTGTGATTAAAGATTTCATGAAGTTATGACAAAGGCAGAATAGATCTTCATTCTTGAAAGCTCATTTTTCTGTGAGCGGAGTGAAGACGCCTCTTGTATGCAGCTGTCAGAGCTAATGAATATTTTCCAAGTGCCGTACCTCTGGGGAAAACACTCCCACCCAAGGAACCTAGAATCAACCAACGTGAACCTGCTTCTCTGAAGACGTGTGGGGCACTGTCTCACAGAAACAGCAGGAACGAGAAAGGTTTACCTTCCTTCCCTGAGAGTGCAGGTTTACAAGTGCACATCTTGAAGAGGTGGTATTTCACAGATGCCCCGTAGCCTGGTGATGATGATGGCGGTGCACATGTGGGTGTGTGCATCCCTGGCCAGGTGACTGCACACTTCCCCCCCTCAGATCCCTTCTCTGGAAAGAGCAGACAATGAAGTTTAGAATACTTGACTCCCTCTACCCTGAAAAGCAAAGGATTTTGAGTTGTAAGACTTGGGTGTTGGCCGCCTCACTGGTGTTGGTGGCCGTGCCCTGAGCCTCACTTTCCTTACCTATAAACGGGTCTGGGGAGGACAGCTTCCCAAGGGTGTGGAGGTGAAATGAAGTGCAGGCAGCCCTCACGGGATGTTTGCCCTCCCACCTTCCTGTGCTACCAACAAAGCCTTGAGACATAAACTTGAGAACTTTGATGCCCTTTGGAGGGTCATGTTTTTTTTTAATGTTTATTTACTTTAGAGAGAGAGAGTGTGTGCAGGCAAGGGGCAGACACACACACACACACACACACACACACACACACACACACACAGAATCCGAAGCAGGCTTCAGGCTCTGAGCTGTCAGCATGGAGCCCGACGCAGGGCTCGAACTCATGAACTAGGAGATCATGACCTGAGCCGAAGTCGGACCCTTGACCGACTGAGCCCCCAGGTGCTGGAGGGTCATGTTTTGAAGACCTACCAAGCTGAAGAAGACCCCAAGCACAGATCTTCTTCTGAGGCCTTTTTTCCTCCTATGAAAAAGTGCTTGCCTCACTCCAGAACCATTTCTACCTCTGTTGCTGACATCTGTGTCTGCTCCAGTCGTGGGTACGGCTGTCTCTGTCACATGAGCAAACACTGGCTCCTTGTCGTGTGCCCGCTGTGACACTTGGTATTTAAGACACTGGGCAAGCTTCAGACGAGCTTTCGAGTGTAATGGAAACCTACCAAATGGTGACTGACCCAGATGGCACACGTGCGGTTGCTGTTTGCGCGTGCAGCTGAGGAGTCTGGCGGGCAGGAGGCGCCGAGGGGCTGCTTTTGCTGCTGCACATGTCCTGGCCTCCCAGAATCCTCCCGGCCCCACTCACATCCACAGCTTCCACGCCTCCCGGTGGGTGCTGGACTGCTCAGCATCCTGTTCCTGTCGAGGCAGGTGGGGCGTGGGAATGGGGAGGCTGAAGAGGGGACCACCTTCTCTTGTTGGGGGGGCCGGGACGTCTTAGCTGGGAGAGAAGGTCTCCTGTCCTCACTGGCTAACACCGTGGCTCCTGGACTTCTGCTGTGGCGGGGGCACTGGGATTTGAGCGTTGTTACCTTCTGGACTAGAGAGAACAGGGCTGCTGGTGTCAGGAGTGTGGGGGAGAGTAAGGAAGGTGCAGTCTGTGTGAGGCTCCCAGTAGGCGCACACACACCCTCCCCCCCCTCCGCCCCGCGATGTGTTCTCCACGTGCCAGCGCCCCGCACCTCTCTGGGCCCCGGCGGGAGCCCTGCAGGCCCGGCAACGGGGTTGCGACGTGGACGCGCCGTTCATTGACAGGCACTGTGTGTGCACCAAGCGCTTTGCCAGCCGCTGTCTTACTTCTGCGTCCGGTGTTCGAGGCCTCACACTCGCGAGGCTTGGAGAACTCCGGTTACTGTCCCAGGGCCATTTCGTTTGTAAAGGGCGCGCTGCATTACAGGCGTGTGTCCCCGGGGCCAGGGAGGATCTGATGCCCAAACCTGTTTTGCAGAGTGAGCCTCTGTAACCCTTCATGCCGGGGCACGTGACAGTTTGATCCGTTGCTCCTCTGATATCCTCAAGAAATGGGAGGTCTTTGGGGGGGAGAAAAGGCCAAGTAGCTCTCCTCTCTGGCTCTCAGAAGATCCTCAACTTTCCCTTGTCTTCCACACAGTACCCGCCAGTGCCACCTGCTCCTAGACATCTTCAACTCCACGGAGCATGAGCTGACGGTCAGCGCCCGCGGCAACGAGGAGCTCATCCTGCACGCCGGCGAGTGTCAGCGGTGAGTGTCCCCGTGTCCTGCCTCTCCCTGCTTCTGTCTCCTCACTCGGAAGCACCTTGAGATAACCCTCCCTCTGAGCCCCCAGAGGATAGACGGGCTTGTCTGTCTGTCTCTCCGTGCAAGGTTCAGTGAAAGAACCTGAAGTGGCTTCGAATTGGAGGCAGGTGTCGAGTCCAGGTAAAGCCACGGGGTGTCTGTCGAAGGAAGCAGTGGCACGTGCTTCCGGGAGCCGCGTCTCGGGAGACGCTGTGGCGCCTGGGCCTGCCTTGGCTGGCAAATTCTGGAAGCTGTATCTGGGAATAGTTGATGTTGATTGTGGGGCCTGCATCGGTAGTACCGGGAAGTCCCTTGGAAGAATTCCGCAAAAAGGCCAGGCTCAGTCCTGCGGGAGGGGTGTGGTGCCACCCACTCCCAGTCCCCAGATGGCAAAGACGGGGCTCCACCGAGCTGTGGACGTGCCCTGGTCCAGCAGGAGCGGAGTTGGAAGTGAGCGCTGACCCGAGCAAAGCCAGGGCCCCCAGAGCATGTCCCGAGGCAGGTGGACTTTAGGAGGAAGCTCTTCTGCCTGGGGAGCCCCTTCCCCGGGCCAGCCCCCGGCCCGCGGGGCCTCTGCTCACGTCGGCACCTGTGTCTCCAAGCCCAGCTCGTATGGTATAGACGGAATTATAGCTGGGATGAGATGGAAATGGAATGCAATTTTTATGTTTAATTGCAAAATACTTTCCACAGAAAGAAAATAATTTGGAAACCGGCACACGCATGTCCCAGATTTTAGCACTTGGTTGTATTGGCCCCAGATCTCTGTCTCTTCCTATCTTTCTTCGTCACTCCTTCACTTCATCATTCTTCCTCTGTCAGTCTTGTCTGTGTCTTCCTCTTTATTTAGGGAAATAAAATGTTTAAAAAAAAACTGACATGAACACAGTCAGTGGGGGAATTATAATTTCAAGCCACACCACTCCACATTCATCAGAGCGTTTAAAGACACGGACGGTGCTGGATGCTGGTGAGGATGTGAAGCAGCCGGAACTCGCCCGCCTCGGTGGGGGGATGAGCTGGTGTGACCACTTTCAGGAGGGTTTGCGGTTTCTTAGAAAACTAAACGTACACCTACCCTGTGCCCAGCAGTTCCAAATCCAGTAATTTATTCAAGAAAAATGTAAATGTTTATTCACAAAAAGACTTACACAAGAATGTTCGTAGCCAAAAGATAGAGCCCAGATGTCCATTACAGGAAAGTGGATAAGCAAAGGGTGGCATTTCTCCTGCAAGTGGGGGAATGCTCAGCAACCAGACCTGACACGTTCCCAATACGCAGCCAGTAGGGTGAATCCCAGGAACACAGCACTGAGGGGGGTCTCCCTGAGGGAGGCAGGCGCCGTGGGACTCCATTCGCCTGAAATCCCAGAGCGAGCAAACTGGTGCACCATGGAAAAAGCAGCACATCGGTTGCCTCTGCAGAGGCTGGGCTGGGGGTCGAGCAGGAAGGGGCACAGGTGTTGTCTGGGAGGTCTTGTTGTACAACTTGATTTTTGGGTGTGGGCCACACACGGGTTCGCATTTGTTAAAATTCAGCACGTGCACTTAAGACTCGTGCGTTCCGTTGTAAGTCAACTTCACCTCGAAAGAAAAACTGTACACATGTTGAGCGCTAGCTGAAGATCGGCTTTGGAGGGCCGCCCGCCATCGGCAGCATCTCTGGAAGGTCTGAGAAGCACTAATGATGGGTAAAGGGGCTGGTCGTGGAGAGAGGAGCCGGAAAGCACATGGAGTGAACTGTTGACGGTGGACTCTTCCAAGGGCCTTATGGGATGTTCACGGGAGAGTTCTTTCAGCATTACGGTTGACATTTTTCCTAAGCAAATGCTGGAAAAAATTGAGTGCAGGAGTAGCTCAGCCCTCCTCCCTGGACTGCCGTCTTTATTCCTCCCTCCCTCCCTCCCTCCCTCCTCGGTGGGGAATTGCTGTCTTGGAGGCGATGGAATCATTCATACCATGTTTTGCTACTTTTATTGTATTTATATCTACAACCAAACATTACTTCCAGAGTTTTTTATGACAAGCAGTTCTATATCGCATATGTCTTTTTAAAAATGCATCTTTTTATAACTTTAAATCAGCATTCCGCTTCGGAGCTAAGTATAAATCTGCTTCTCTCCTTTCAACTGGTATTTATATTTCATCACACGAATACGCCACTTTGTCTGTGTCCACGCTAATCCACTCTGAGGCTGCTCCAAAGTATTGCTGTGTCATGTGATTATTGCTGATGACGCATACGGATGCAGGGTCAGGCTCTGGGGTCCCCACTGCAGGACAGTTTAGGCTGATAGTTGGAGGCCTGAGGTCCAGTGACTTGGGGCCTTTCATGGCCTGCCTTTGAGAGGAGCCCGGAACACTCCCCCTGGAGGTGTCTGTCCGGTCCCCTGCAGAGGACTTGCCGTGTGGGGATGGCTGTGCGGGGGCTCACGTGCTGCACCTGCACACAGGTCGCGGCTGAATGCGCCTGGCGCCCGGCGCAGGACCGGCTGCTTTGTAGGGCGCTGGCGCATCCTGGGGTCTACACCCCCGGCAGCTGCCTGGGCCCAGTGTTGTTCTCCAGATTGTGGAGGACGCTGTCTGCTCTCTGCTCTCTGCCTTGTCTTTGTCTGGATGTTTGGATGTGGTCTGAGGCCCCAGGGGATGTAAATCTGGCCGTCTTCTGACACTGACGTGAAACCTGTTGTTAAAAATTAGAAACTGTTAAGCCCGTTCTATCCTGGATCGTTCTCATGGATGGAAGGCTGAATGATGTTAGCAGTCCCATTCGCAGATAATCACAAATTAGTCTTGTGCTTCAGGCTTGCTCGTTATCGAGCCCTGTGCTTAAATTCTCATTTCTCAATGCTCCTAGCTCACACGTTCTCTATTCATTCATAAAATATTCACCCAATAAGCATTGGTGCTTCGAGAACCTGCTCTGTGGTACCTGCCTCGGGCTCCAGGAGTGCGGGGATAAACAGGGGCCCCTCTCAGCGGGAGCAGGTGTGAGGTGCAGGCGATGAGCGTCCCCTGCAGCCAGCCAGGCGCCTCTACCTTCCCTGCCCAACGGGGCATCTTGCTGGCCCGGGTGCGAGTGGTGAGCCACTGGTCTGGGAGGTCCTGTTTGGCTCTGGTCCCACTGTCCCCACTAACCAGTGTTGAGTGCCAGGGAGCTCGGTGTTTGTGGGGCGCAGGGAGGTGCTTCCTTTCTGCTTTCTGAGCCTCCCTGGCCTTCCCCGGACCATATCAGACACACCCTCTACCCCTGTGGCGGGCATCGCAGCTCTTGGGTTCTCACAGAGCAGTTCTGGTGGAGGGAGCAGGTACAGTGGAGCCTCGCAGCACCTGGCAGACCTTGGCTGGGACACTGTCCCTGTGTATCCAGGCCGTGTCCTCAGGGTCCCGTCTCTTCCCGGAGTCCTGAGCTCAGCCAGTGTCCTGCCTCTTCCCTTCCCCCATGAGGAACCATCCCCACCGTACCTCATGCTTTGCCCAGGGCTGAAGAAGGAGGCTTCTCTGCGGTCAAGCTCCCACGTGGGGTTGGGCTCTGCCCGCAGGTGAGGGCGCAGTGGTTCTTGGACTCCACGTTAATCCCTCTGCCTGTAGGTGATGTTCCCACGGCCACCCCGGAGGTGGGCGGACAGACAGCGCATTGTGCTAGAGATGGCCTAGTCTTAAATGGCCAGGGTGCTGGGTTAGCGTGGCGTTGTTACTGCCCTGCCCAGAGCCCAGGCATCCCTGGGTCAACAGGCATTTGACCCCCTCCTGTCCTCCAGGAAGGGGACCCCTCCACTAGATTGAGGTGCTTGCCTCTGCTCCCCACCAGTAGAAGAGGTGACCTCATTCTACCCAGTACCGGAAGCATATGTCCTCAGGAGCACGAAGGAGCAACATGCTTCCAGGTGGAAGAAACAATGGAAGGCACAGTTACTGGGCTTGTGTGTTGGGAGTTAGGCACTCATGTCCTCAAGGTCACTCGACGGAGGCGTTGTCTGCATTTGATAGATAAGTGAAGAGTCCGGTGTTCACAATCACTCGGTGGGCCTCTCATTTATCTGGCTCACGGCTGTCCTTGCAATGGTGACCGAAGGTTGAGAGAGGTTCTGTTCCTCTCCCCTTGTGCTCTGTGTGTGACCAGCCCTGTGAGGTCCCCTATCAAGTGTAAAGGCCGACAGAAGGCCGGGAAGATGGAGAAGCTGCTCGGATTTTGGCTTCCAAGGTGTTCATGAATTCATTTCACAGATACTCCCAGAGTGTTGTGCTGGTGGCGGGCCTGGCCAGCAGGTGAGACGGTGAGGGAAGGTGGCATCGCCCTGCCCTCTGTTTTGGTGTGGAATCGAGGCATACCATCAGGCAGTCGGCATGCACAGTGAGGGGAGGTGAAAGCATGCAGTCAGAAATCTGGCCCAGACAGGATGAGGGGCGGCTGGGAAGGCTTCCTGGAGGAAGGGGTGCTGATGTGGAGCAGAACAGCGGAGTAGGAGTGAGCTTGGGCTGCCGTACAAGTGCGGGCACGGCGTGCTCTCGGGAATACTGTGAGAGAGCTCTTGATGGATGAAACGCTCGTGTGCTTAGCTTAGAAACACCACTTTTGTGACCATGTGTCTTAGAGATATCTTCCCAATCTTTCAGCTTAAAATAGAGCATTTCAGCAAATGGATGTAGAAAGTACCACCTCCCTTTCCTGAACTCTCCTTTGGAGGGTCCTCTGGAAATCAGTGACTCCTCGCTCACCTTATGAGTGTCTGGGGCATGGCCGGTGCATCAGTCCTGTAATCAGGGACCGCGAGTTAAGCTCACTTTTGCCAAACGTGAATCGTGACGCTTGGCCCGTAGGGATTGCATTTTCTGGGGCTCCCCGCCATCAGTGGTCACCTTCACAACCTTGTCCCCCTGCCTTAGCTGGGTGCCCGCAGCAACACCATATTTAGCCAAGGGCTGTGTACCACAGACACCCCTTTTGTCAGGCCGTGGCGTCTCCATACCTCACAGCAGCTCCAGTGAGAGCGCTACGCACGTTTGCTTCTGCAGAAGAGAGGCCACGCCTGCCCAAGGCGGGCGGAAGTCAGGTGCCCCCGGAGCCAAGCCCGCCTGTTGGCCACGGTGCCTCTCTGCAGGGGCCGTCTGCAGTTCCCGGGGCCGTGTCCCCCGGAGTTGGGCATCCCTCCTGTCTGATTGCAGATGACAACTAGAAACAGTAGAAAGCTTTCACCGTGAAACAGCATAAACTTTCTTAAGAAAATACGATGCTGCCAGCAGCAAATTTACTGGAGAATTGAGATGGTAATTAATGTGGTTTTTTGCTTAATTGTCAAACCATTAAAATTAAATTTCATGACCACCCTCACTTACGTACGCATCTTTTTAAAACTCCGGTAATAGGATGTTCCGTGCCTCAGGCTGTCCCACGCTGTCCCCTGCCCCACGCAGAGGCCCCGCCTGTGTAGCAGCATGTCCAGATGGGGCCTCCCTGGGAGGACCCATTGCTGGCTGGCGGTGAGCGGTCTGCCCTGTCACGGGCATGCTAGAGTGGCCTTCCCGCCACAGGGCAGGAGGGGCTCCCAGAGCACGCTGGGCCCCGGTGCTCCGAAGCCTCGCCTGGACACTGTTCCGGTGGCAGAGAGGGCCAGGTGCCCCCCCCCCCCGAACCCCACATCTCCTGCTAATCTGTGAGCGGGCTCCAGCTGCGGCCCAGGGCTGCGTCCGCCCTGCGGGCCGTCTCTGGTTCAGCTCTTCTCCTGCCTCTTGAGGGGTCTCAGACAAGCCTCTTTCCTCCCCTGGGTTTTCATTCTTCCTTGGTCACAGGAGAGAAGACGTTGGCCACGGGAATGAATGAGTGGACGTAGGGGTGACAGCAAGTGCTGCTGTGCCAGCGCCTACGTGAGTCAGTCACACCGCTGCTCGCCCTCCGGGGTCTCCTCCCGCCTTGCCGTCCTCCTCACTGTCACCGTCCCTTCTTAGCAGACGAGAAGTCCAGCTGAGAGAGGTGACCAGCAAGGGGCCCTTCCTCCCCAGTTCTTTCGGTTGTGATCTCATGAAAGTCTTCACAGGCGCTTAGAGGCAGGGAAGGTGCTGGCAGAGTGAGGCCCCCCAGCACATGCGTCCCCCCATCCCCAGACACCCACACCACCCTCTGGAGCACATGCGTCCCCTCATCCCCAGAGAGCCACAGCACCCCCCAGGGACACATGGGTCCCCCCCCATCCCCAGGCACCTACACCCCACCCTGGGCACCTGCACCCCCCCACCCCCAACACCCACACTCTCCCACCGTGCACATGTGTCCCCCCCACCCCCCAGACACCCATACCACCCATCCCCCCGGGGCACTTGCATTCCCCCCATCCCCAGGCACCCACATCCCCCACCCTGGGCACCTGTAGCCACTGAGCGCCTGCCCCTGGAAGCGGGTGACCGTGAGCTCTGCGTGGTCCTACCTGCTGTTGTGTAGCAGGTTCCTGTGTACCCCAGCCTAGAACAGCCCAAGCCCAAACACTGGGTGCACCGCTCAACTGCCTGTAACCTTATTTTTCCTCTTCACTTTCTTCAGATGCTCTGAGGACCTTTCTTTGTGTGTCCCGCAGGGCACACCTCGTTGTGTGGGCCCGAGCTCGTGCTGGGGGCTCCTCACTCATATTTGTAACTGCTGCTTGCCTCCTGGCCAGGGCAGCATACCCTGCCCCTTGCGGTGGACGAGCCTGTGCCCTTGACCTGGGCGGTGTCTCCTGACACATTCTGAGTGGAGGGCTTTGGGGATTTGCTTGAAAACTGGAGAGAATCTGGGAAAGTCCATTAGAAACAGCTTCAGAAAGCATCTTGATGTGTTCTCATCTTTCAGCTGACTTATGGGGAAACTGAGGCTCAAGTCTATCCAGCAGGCCCTGGGTAGAGTGATGTTAGAACCCAGGGTGTTAAATTCCCCGTCCAGGGAGGCTTCCACCACCCGGCTCTGCCTCAGGTTGCTCAGGAGGAGCCCCTGACGATTAATGGGCAGCGAGGAGAAATGCCGGAGTCCAGCCTGGAGCAGGTGGGCTACAGAGTTGGCCCCTTGGAAGACACAGCCTTCTGCTGACTCAGGTGATGGGCGAGGTGCTTTTGGTGAGAGAAGAAAAAGATGACTGGTCAGTACTGTGCGCCACGCGGCTTTCTTTCCTGAAAAGTCTCAGATGCGGGGCCTCCGCTGGGCTTTGTGCCGCGTTGTTCCTGACGGGGGTCTTCCCTCTGGTGCGGGACGCGGCCCCTCCTCACGCACGGCCCGCCCGTGGCTGCGGGGGATCTCGTGCGCCAAGGCTGAGCGGCCACTGGCCTGGGGCCGCCCCGAGCCCGCGTCCAGGCTTAGCCGCTGGCTCCCTCCGCTGTCTTGGGCAAGTGGTGTGGCCCTTGGTGAATTCTGAGTGCTTTTCTTTCTTTGTTCCTTTATTTTGCTTTTATTTAGATTCCAGGTAGTTACCGTGCAGCATAATACTAGTTCCAGGTGCACCACGTAGCGATCCATGTAGTGATTCTGTGTAACACCCGGGGCTCATCACAGCAAGTACCCTGCTCCATGCCCACTGCCATTCTTACCTGCGCCCCCCCCCACCCCTGCAACCTCCCCTGGTCACCATCCATTTGTCCTCTGGAGGTAAGAATCTATTTCTCGGTTTGCCTCCCAGAGTCTCTTTTTTTCCCCTTGCTCCTTTGTTCTGTTCCCCATATGAGTGAAATCATAGGGGATTTGTCCTTGGCTTGTTTTACTTAGCATGATATTCTCTGGCTCCATCCACATCATCGCAAATGGCTAGATTTCATTCTTGATGGTTGGGAAACATTCTAGCGTGCGTGTGTGTGTGTGTGTGTGTGTGTGTGTGTGTGTGTGTACACGCACCACATCTTTATCCATTCACCAGTCGACGGGCATTTGGGCTCCTTCCATAATTTGACTATTGCCGAGAGTGCCACTATGCACATCAGGGTGCGTGTACCTCTCTGAATCAGTATTTTTGTATCCTTTGGGTAAATACCTAGTAGTGCAATTGCTGGGTTGTAAGGTGGTGGTTTGTTTTCTCTTGAAACTTTTTAAGGAACCTCTGGCCTGTTGTCCAGAGTAGCTGTGCTGGTTCGCATTCCCATCTGCTGTGCACAGGGCTCCCCTTTCTCTGCATCATAGCGAGCATCTGTTGTGTCCCGTGTCGTTAATTCTAGCCGTTCTGACGTGTGTCCGGTGGTATCTCATTGTACTTCTGATTTGTGTTTCCCTAATGATGAGTGATATCGAGCATCTTTTCATGTGTCCGTTGACCATTTGTATGTTGTTTTTGGAAATGCATCTATTCACGTCTTCTCATTTTTTAATCGGATTATTTGTTTCTTGGGTGTTGAGTTTTAGAAGTTCTTTATATATTTTGGACACTAACCCTTTATCGGATATGCCATTCGCAAATGTCTCCTCCCATTCTGCAGGCTGAATTTTAGTTTTGTGGGTTGTTTCCTTTGCTGTGCAGAAGCTTTGTATTTTGATGGGGTCCTGGTAGCTTATTTTTGCTTTCATTTCCCTCACCTCTGGAGACATATATAGAAAATCGTTGCTTCGGCCGATGTCAAAGAAATTACTGCCTGTGTTCCCTTCGAGGATTTTTATGGTCTGAGGTCCCAGTGCTTTTCTTTAAAATGGGAACAGTAATGCCTGTCAGAGGTGGTTACAAATGCCAGCGTTAAGCCGTGTTGAGTACACGGCGTCACCCGCGACCTACAGTGGGCGCTCCACAGGTGGCACGTGGTTATTTTTCAGTACTCCCGTGTCACGCCTTGAAAACGGTTCCCACCAGTCCAGCCGCCGTGGCTGGTGGGTGAAGGGCATGCATTTGAGGTCTTGTGTTTCCTTTTTGGGGAGATGACTGTACCAGAGTGTTGCTTAGGTGGTTAGTTGTTATTTGGAACCTCATTTCCCTGGCTTCTCGATGGTGTCTGATGTTGAGGCAGAGAAAGTTCTCGTCATCAGGAGTCAGAAGCCACAGAGAGGATTTGATGTAAGGAATTGTTACCGAGGCGTGAGGTTGGTAACTAGGTAACTGTGAGCGTAGAACGGACCAGCGAGGCGTCCGGTGTCGCCGCTGCAGGGAGCTTCACCGTCCCTGGTACTGGTGGCCAAGGCAGGGGACTGGGATTATTAGTTAGAAGCCGGCCACTGCGGGCGTGGGGCCGACACATGGCACTCTGAGGATGCCGGAGTCTGGGGTCTCAGAGGGAGGTGCCACGTTGTGGGACTGTACCTGTTAGAACCAAGGGCAGAAGGACAACCCTCAGGAGGCCACAGGAAGCCCTAGAGGGAGCACGTGCCTCCTTCCCCTATGTCCTGCTTCCTCCTTCCACACCCTGAGCGGCTGGGAGAGCAGAGATGTGGCTTGCAGAGGGGGCACCTGCAGGATGTAGCGTCACGCCCTGCTTTGCACCCCCGGTCTCCCTGCTAGAAACGTCCTGCTCTTCTGCATGCCCACGGGGTCTCGGTGGTCTCTCTTATTCTCACTCCTGCCAGACTAGAAGGCCCCGAGCTTTGCTGTGTAGTGTAATGACAGGGACCTTTCTAATAAAGTGATGCCTGTCTTCCCCCCCTCCTAATCCCGTGTCCTGACCTGATTGGTTGGGTGCTGCTAGGACACCAGGATTTGTGACTCTCCCCTGTGGCAAGTGCCGGAACCGCCGGGGCCACGTGGGGAATTGTTTGGGAGCCGTGTTTGTGTCGTGGTTGTTGTTGGATGTCTCCCCTCCTTGGTCCAGCGTCCAGCACGTAGTAGGTGCTCGGGTGCTGTTTGGTGGTGAGTGGGGTAACAGTGGGCTGGCTGCAGTGTCATTCACAGTGTCCTCTCCTCTCGGGGATCTGAGGTCTTCATTCTCTCTGTTGCTCCAGGGATCCGGCCTCAGATGCTGAGGTCAGGGCTTCAGGGACCAGCGTTGCTTTGAGTTGGTTGAGTCATAACTGGGGCCGTGGCATGTGACGGCATAGTCGGTACCTTGTGTAAGTTGTCCCTGGCCCGGGGGGGTCTGAAATTCCACCCACACTGTGGTCTGGAATGCTGTCAGGGCTGGTGTTAGCGTTGGGAAGAGAGTGCCTTCCTCTAATTGGCCTGCACAGGGGGAGTGGTGTTTGCAGTGTGCCCGCCCGGAGGGGAACACGCTTTTCTAATGTACCGAAGGGCATCCTGGGTGTGTCCTCCTAAGGCGTGATTCTTCTCCTTACCTCCGTCTTGTGTACCTATTCCTGTGGGGGAAACTGGCAAGAAGATGCCACATTTTATCCCCTATAGGATAAACTGGTCCTCTAAGTTTGGGGCTCACCCTCGCATCAGAGCTGTGCCGTGGATAATCTACAAGTGGTTAGAGACCGCGTCCCTTTAACATACTTCAGTAAGGTCTCTGTCGAGGATTTGGTGGAGGGTTGTGGGCGTGGGGGTTGGGTGGCGGTGGGATGTGTAGGCACCAGTCCATAAATCTATAATGGACACCTTTGGCCTTCATTCCTGTTTCCATTTGTTCCAGACTCGCTGTTGTCAGAAGAGCTGAGGGCGAGACTTGGCTGTGTCGCACAAAGCACTGTGCAGACTGACCACCCACCCTGGTGTCGGGCTCGGGGCAGGGGATGTGAGTGCCGGGGCCCATCCCCTGGCCAGCTGGGGGCGGGGTGGGGTGGGGTGGCTGTGGGCAGTGTCTCCATGAAGATCTTCCCGGGAGCCTGGGGCCAAGAAGGAGCTGGCCAGACCAGGGAAGATGGGAGACGGGGCTGCTAGGCCAGGAGAACACGCTGGGTCCAGCAGGAGGCAGGGTACTGTTCTGGGTTGGGGCTACACGGGCAGAGAGGAGAGGCCAGGGGGAGGCCAGAGAGGCAGCAGGGCCTGTGAGCCACAGCCGGGTCTTGTTCTGGAGGGGAAGGGACGGTCACAAGAGCGTTTTAGGTGGGACAGTGTCAGACTGGCCTCTAGGGAGTGTCTGGAAAGGGGTGATAGCTGGAGAGAGCCCGGGTCCTGGTCTAGGTAGTGGGTGCGACTGGGGTGCTGCGAGGAGAGGCTGGGCCCTAGACCCCTCGGGAGGGAGGGAGAGTTGGCAGGGCTTGGGGGTGGGTGTGACAAGGAAGGAAGTATCTCGTTCGGACAGCTGGGTGGATGGTGTTACTGTTCACTCCCCCAGGGAATGCAGGGTCTGAGCGGGCTGGGGGAGGGCTCGGTGGGCTGCACAGGCTGCGGCCACAGGCTGGCTTCCTGCCAAGCAGAAATGCCGCTCTGACCTTGGGCAAGGAGAACCGGACGGGGGGCCAAAGGTCCGTCTCTCCCACTGCCAAGTCCTCGGTCTCTGACCTGGGGCTTGCTGCTCGGGCCTTGTGAAGCCTCCAGCCCCACAGACGGGGACCTCTTTAGGTCCCGTGAGAGAACAGAAGCCAGGGCTGAGGTACCCTGCGGGGCCCTTGGAAAATTTGGCCATTGTTACTCTGTTCCCTGCTGGGAGAAAGGGAACAGGTCTTCCTGGGAGAGAGTGGGAGGGCCGAGCGATCCCTTGTTTCCTAGGAAGGGCATTCTGGAGCCGCACAGGGGACCTCAGGCTGCTGGGACCTGGCTGTCCCGGCCCTGCTGGGGCTTGCTCACCGCGAAAGCTCAGAGAGTCGGGGCGTAGACCCTCTGCGGGGCTCTGGGCATCTGCTGTTTCTGTTGGGGCCTGGCTGGCGCTGTGTTTCCTCGGGTTGGACCTCACACGTCTTTGCAGCCCAGGAATGCAACGCAAACCCCACTCCGTGCTGGAGGAGAAGTGGAAGGGGCTGTAGGAGGGTTACCCGGGCCTGCCTGCTGGGCATGGGGTGCACCCGGCAGGCTGGTCCCCCAGGCGGGCACGTCCTGGATCGGCAGCCCCGAAACCGGTCCAGCGACTTTGCTCTTGGGTGGGGGGATCTTGTCAAAGGCGTGCTGTGCGTGTGTGCATGTGACTTAGCACGTGACTTCCGGCCCAGGAGAATGGCCGTGTCCTTCCGCGGACTGTGGCTTACACAACGTTTTTCACATCGTGAGGGAGGTACTGCAGTTGAAAACCGGCCGGGAGCCTGGATGACAAGGCCCAGTGCTCGCCTGCAGGAGTGCTTGGCGGCAAAACCCGGGTGAGATGGGGTGGACGAAATGGAGCCTTTAATTTGTGTCAGTTCAGAAAGTCTCTGCGGACTTACATCAAGTCTGAAGACCTGTTAGCTGCTGGCCCCTGCCCGAGATGGAAGGGAAGCCAGCATGGTCTCCAGGGCTCAAACCATAATGCCTGCCGCCCTTGGCAGAGGGAACGTTCCAGGGCTTTCCGCACTGACCATTTGCTGACACGCTCTCCCCTACGTGGTCATGTTGGAGAGCCGCGCCTGTTAGCAGACTTCCAGTCCTCTCAGGTTGCCTCTGTCACCCTTTTGTCAGATGATCCCCACTTGCCAGCCGAGGAAACTGAGGCTCGGTGAGATCACGTGACTCACCCCACGTGACGCAGCAGGTGTGCGTCCAAGCCAGGGTCTGAGCCGGGCTTGTGTACACGATGCCGGGAACTCCCCACGCAGGTCCATTCTGACTGAGTCGGGAGCCACGCCATGTGCCCGGCACGGGGACTCAGGCAGCACAGAGACTCCTGCTGGGTTGCGGGGAAGGCCGGCAACCGGGCAGTCAGTGCGTCACGGGAGCGGCTGCAAGACAGGCAGGAGGGACACCGTGTTGGGTGTCATTCCTGGAGCCTGGGTGTGGAGTGTCCATGTGGGAACAGGCCTCTCCCCATTCATGGCCGTCTTGCCAGCTGCCTTCCGGAATCTCCCAGGGATGCCTGTAGGGCATACGTGTTTTACACGCACGACGTATGATCTGTGAGGGACCTGAGTTTATACGTACCTGCACACGCATGAAACCATGAACGTTATTCTTAATGCCTGTGAGTTACTGTCACAGCTCATGGCCTTTGTCTGAAGCGTGCTTGTGGCTGATAACCTCCCCACTTCAGAAATGGTGGGAAGGCGGGAGCTCTGGGGCCTGGAGACCTGGGTCACAGTCGTCCTGCCTTTTGCACATTGCATGATCCTGGCCGGAGAGCTCGCCCTCGCCTCTGTGCTGCCATCTACAAAGCAGGGACGGTGACCACGCCCGCCGGGCAAGGTGGGTCTGAGCAGTGCACGACCAGCAATCCGGTCCCAGCATAGAGCCTGGGCAGGATTTGGGGACCTCTCCGTGAATGGGAGTCTACTTCTTTTCTCTTGAGACCCTCAGAGTGCCGTTCTGTCTCAGCAGCACGGAGGAGAAGAGGCAAAGGCCCCGTAGGACGAGACCGAGGGAGTGGGCAGTGGCTACTTTCCTGAACGTGTGAGTCAGTTGGCGGACGGCGTGCCCGAGGCCTGCTTCGCCTGTGGCCGTGTCCTCCCATCTGACCTCAGGGTCGTCGTGGACACTCCTGAGACTCCACACTGGGGACACAGTGGGCTTCCCATGCCGGGAAAGAGCCTAAGACTCCTGAGAGGGGGCCAGGGGACACCTAGATAACAAGCCAGCCTTGAGAGGTGGGGAGGTCGTAGGGCCCCAGGGCGAAGGCTGCGGGTTTCTTAGGAGAAACAGAGCACGTGCCCACGTCCCTGTACCGCCCTCACCTGCAGGGAGACTGGCTTTGTACTGGAAGAGAGTCTCACCTCTTACGTTGCTTATTCCGTGGGTTTGGACAAATGACCTGCATCCGCCATGATGAAATCCTCTGCACTCTGCCTGTTCCTCCTTCCGTGCTCCCAACCCTCATAAACACTAGTCCTTTCGCTGCCTTCTTAGTTTTGCCTTTTCCAGAACGTCCTGTAGTTGGAATCGTTCGGATCAGCCCCTTTGAGTTAGCGATGCGTGTTTAGGGTTCCTTCGTGGCGCGGTAGTTCATTTCCGTGAGGCGCTGGGTGATAACCCGTTGTCTGGATGGACCACAGCTTACCCGTGCACCACCTGAAAGACATCTTGGTTGTGTCCAGATTCAGGCAATTGTGAATAAAGCTGCTGTAAACATGCACGTGCGGGTTTTCGTGTGGACAGAGGTTTCCAGCTCCTTTATGTAAATAGCAAGGTGTGTGGTGTCTAGATCACATGGTCAAAGTATGTTCAGTTTTATAAGAATCGCTGTACATCTTTAAAAGCCGGAAACAATGTGTGCGTTCCTGCCCTTCTCTTCTCCTCATACTGTTCCAGTTAAGGAAACGAAAAAGAAGGACGTCGCGTTGGAGCGTCACAACATAGAGCGTCACGGGGGCTGGGGCCTGGATGGCGCCGGTGGTCCTTTCTTGGGGACGCCGTGTACCGCCTAATCTGTCTAACCACCTCTTTGTCCTTTAAGACTGTGTCCACCCGCCCTCCGCCTCTCACGTGATGCCAGTGTCTCTTCCATGTCCCTGCCCTGGGAGCCACCTTGGGCAGGGCTCACGTGTTTGTCACATCTCTGTGTTGGCTCCCAGCCCATTGGGAACAGAATGACATCCCCATGTGCCTCCCGGCAGTGGAGGCTCAGGTCCTGTGCAGTTGCAGAAGGCCCGGAATTGTCGTGACTTAGCACGACGAACGATGGCTTCCTGCTCAGGCCTCCTGTGTGCACGACAGGCAGGCTGCAGCTCAGCTCGTGGGGCTGTCATTCAGGACCCACATTCTGTCTAAGACGCGCTGGTTTTGTGGCAGAGGGAGAAGGGGAGGGGACAGGCCACATGACAGCTCGGGAGCATGCTGCTTGCATGTGGCCTGTCATTTCCACGTGTTCTGTGTCCAGCAGGTCACAGCCAGCCTGAAGTCAGGAGGCGGGGGTGGACGGCCCCGTAGGGAGGGACACTGGGAGGCGGGGGCGGATGGCCCTGTAGGGAAGGGCACCAGGACGTGGGGGTGGATGGCCCCGTAGGGAGGGACACTGGATGTGTGGACACAGCCATGATCTCTGTCTGCCTCACACACTTGCATAGCCTGGCCTGTCTTGGGTTCACCTTCGCCCTCTTCGGAGGATGCTTGCTTTTTCCTCGGGTGAACACGTTGGTTACAGTTGGCTTTATGTTCTTTCCCTCCTTCCTGTGTATACCCAGAGGGCTCTCCTGGGGCCACAGTGCTGAGGAGGGCACACACAACTGCCCGTTTGGCCTGGCGTGATGTGCGTGTGCTTGGTGTGGAAATGGGCCCCTTGTTGCGTTAACTGGGGTTTACTGAGCACCCGTCAGACTCCCCCGACCCTGCTGTGTGAAGAAACAGGCCTGCTCTCTGTTCTCGGGTTTGGCTGTAGCAGAACCAGAAAGGCACCACGATGCACGGACACCCGGCACGTGCCCGGTGTTGTGCGGCTGGTTCGGTAGACTTCCTTGACGTCTCAGCGATCCGAGGAAGGCCTATGCCCGCCTGGTAGAGGGAGAACCGGATGGGCTCCTTGCCCCGTGGGGGAGGGGCGGGGAGGGCCGCACCCTTACCTTTCCTGCTTGTGTATGCCCGTTTTTCTGGAAGATGTTTCTTCTTCTCAATAATTGATGCATCCCGAGGACCTCTCCCCCTGAGCCCCCCTCGGTGAGAACACAGGGTGTTGTGCTGGGAGAGGCCGTCCCGGAGGCCGCACCGCCCTCCCAGATGCCCGTCTGCCTTGCTTCCTTCTGCGCTGCTTACTGGCGATTAGGTTAAAGGAAATTCTCTTATTTCCAATTAATCATCCCTCGTGAACCTGCTCTGTATTCAGCACACAGCAGACTCCCTGCTTAACATGGAGCTTCCTCTCTCCCCTCTGGGATTCTTCTCTATTTTTAAAAAGTAATTGCATTATTTGTATTTGCTCCTTGTGTTTGGGGATGTTTCTAGAACAAGGAAGCTGAGGTTATGGTTGATGAATGATAATGGACACCTTGATGGGAAAATCTTAGTTAGCCCGTGCCAGCCGGGGGCTCCCAGAGGCCGGGAGGCAAAGCTTCTGTGCGTTGGGGGTCTTTGTCCTTGGTAAGTGTTTATATTAAAAATTCACAGAGGCAGCATTTTCTGCTTCAACAGGACTTCAGGCAGGGCCCCCTTGGCACCCCACGTTCTGCAGCTCTGTGCACGAGGCTTGTGCTCCCTGACCCAGTAGGGCTTGTGCAGAGCCCCCTCTGTTCGGGGGACGTGGTGTCTATTCTGGAGAAAAGGATTGTCCTGTGGGGAGCAGCTGTGACCTCCGAGCACAAAGGGCACATTTCAGGATACACGAGAGTATGTAAATCCTTGTTCTCCATTCCCAGCCCTTTCTAAGTGTCTGCATGTGTGAGGTGTCCAGGGTCTGAGAGGAGCAAGCTCCACACCATAGCTATAGGTGGTGTAGAGGGAGGTGGGCAGCACCTCCCCCGGGACGCACCTGCTCTAGGGGATGAACACGTACAAGCCCACAGTTGCCACCAGCCGGGCAGGCTGAGGACACACAGTGAGGAGGGCCCTTGGCCTGCCCTGCCATCACTGGCCAGCATAGGGTGAAGTTTCTACCTGTGCTTAGTCCCACGGAGGGAGGCACTTGTTCGGATGGTGTTATGGGCGGCCTCCCCCTGCTGCTCTCACTGAATGACCTTCTCCAGTGAGCATATTAATAGCATGGTGGTGGGGGGTGTCATCATAGTTCCTTAGTAGAAATGTTTAATATTTTAGGGAAATTAAAGATCTAGCTTCTATCAAACATTATGTAACTTAAGGCACTCAGCAAATGTGGGGAAATTCAGTCTTGCCATGTTTGATTTTCTGCTTTAATCTCAATGTTTTCTTAACTGTTCTTAGTATCATTTTGGAGGTGCAGTTTCGAACATCTGTAATGATTGCTCTGAAAAATACCTAACCCCATGAGACTTTGGAATCTGCAAGTTGCAAGGGTCTTTGAGATCCCCAAAGCCCAGACCCCACAGTACTGATGTGGATCCTCAGACCCAGAGAAGGTAGAGTGTCTTTCCCAAGATTTTGTGGCCGATTAGCGAAAGAGCCCAGACTAGACTTGGTTTGGGTTTCTGATTCGTAAACACGGCAATAGTTTTATCCTCCCAAAGGCGGTGGATTCTCGGTTTGGACCAGGGATCTCTGAGACGGGGTGTACTGTCCAAGTCGCATATAGGCTGGTTTCTCCCTTCTCTCAGCCTGGACCCTCTGCTCGTTCTCCCAGCCCCAGGCCAGGCGTCCTGTCTGCCAGAGGCCTTCCCTGACCTCCTGAGACACTACTTTCCTCTCTGTGTCTTACGGCCCCTGGTACCTGCCCCTGTGGTTAAGACTGCACTCTGACATTACCGTGTGTCCGCAGGTGCCTTTCCCCAAATGGGGGCATCGGGAGCAGGGTCTCTGCCTTATTTTTTTCTCTATCCCCAGGGCCCAGTGCAGTCGTAAGTGGTTAAAAAGTGTGGTTGTACAATAGCCAAATTCTGGAAAGAGCCTAAATGTCCATCAACTGATGAATGGGTAAAGAAATTGTGGTTTACATACACAATGGAATGCTACTTGGCAATGAGAAAGAATGAAATCTGGCCTTTTGCAGCAATGTGGATGGAACTGGAGAGTGTTATGCTAAGTGAAATAAGTCATACAGAGAAAGACAGATACCATATGTTTTCGCTCTTATGTGGATCCTGAGAAACTTGGCAGAAGACCATGGGGGAGGGGAAGGGGGAAAAAAAAGTTACAGAGAGGGAAGGAGGCAAACCATGAGAGACTCTTAAAAACTGAGAACAAACTGAGGGTTGATGGGGGGTGGGAGGGATGGAAGGGTGGGTGATGGGCATTGAGGAGGGCACCTGTTGGGATGAGCCCTGGGTGTTGTATGGAAACCAATTTGGCCATAAACTTCATATTAAAAAAAAAAGAAAAAAAAAGGTATGGTTGTAGAATAATGCCCTCCCCTCTCAGGGTATCTACATCTTAATCCCCAGAACCTGTGTGTTTCCTTACAAGGCAGATGTGATTAAGTGAAGCTCCTCTGAGCTAGGGAGATGGTCCTGGTGCTTTAGTCTGTGTGGGCTGTTGTAACAGGACGGGTGGCCTTTAAACAATAGGAACTTATTTTTCACAGTTCGGGGAGGCTGGGTGTCCAGGATCGGGTGCCATCATGGTCCAGTTCGAGTGAGGCCCTCTTCCAGCTTGCAAACGGCTGCCTTTTCAGCGCATCCTCGCGTGGTGGGAAGAGGGGAGCCGCTCTCTGGCCTCCTCTTAGGAGGGTGCTGATCCCATTCATGAGGACCTCTCCCTTGTGACCGCCTCACCTCGCAGAGGTTGGATCGGGGTCCCTGCTTTGGCGGTTTGGAGGGACACAGACATGCAGTGCGTTGCCCCTGGGGTATCCAGATGGGCCTGCTGCTGTCCCAAGGATCCTTCCCAGGGAAACGGGGGTGATCGGGTGTGAGTCCAGGAAGATGTGACAATGGAAGCAGAGAGGTTCGAGGCAGTCTCCAGAAGATGCTAGAAGAGGCCAGAACCTTGCTTCTCCTCTCAGCCTCCCGACGAAACGCAGCCCTGCTGACCCGTTTTAAGACCTCTGACCTGCATAATTGTAACGTGACAGTTTGTGTTAAGTGTGTGTGGTAACTTGTCACAACAGCACAGGGACCTAGAGGAACAGTGGGGTGTGTGTGTGTGGTGTGGGGGAAGCGCCCAGAGGCGCGTCCTGTGAGGTCAGCATGCCGTCAGTCACGTTGTTAGGTCGGCCTCATTTTGACGTGCCCCCTTCCCCTCCTCGCAGCGGTTCTGGGGCGGCCTGGAGAAGAGGGGACAGGGTGCACAGCACTTGGCCAACCTTGCAGGGGTACAGAGAACAGGAGCTCCCCCCCACTGTAGCATGCAGTCCTGGGTTCTGAGCCTTGGGGGCCTTCAGACTTGTGCTTTCTTAGGCCAGAAGCCTTAATGTTGAGACTTGAGGTGCTAACCGTGTTCCGCTGCTCCCCAGTTCTGTATTTGGTCCAGAATGTCCCTCTGACAGATTTGTTAAACGGTTAACTTGATCAAATCTGGGGTGAGCATTTGCACATGCATGGAGTGTGCACTCCAGGCTCGTCTTGCGGCGAGTTCAGAGCTCGGTGATGTGATGGCAGGCAGTCGGCTTCTGCTTCTCGTTCAGCTGGGCCCCGAGCCGTGCTCTTTGCCTGGAAGGCTGTCTTTGACCTTCACAGTAGCCCTCAGGATGGTGGCCGCTGTGATGACCTCAGCTTATGGACGGGGGGATAAAATTTGCCTGCTGAAGTGAGGCTCTCTGCCCCCGATCAAGTGGCTGCCGTCTGCTCTGACCCAGGTCTGCCAGTGTCAAAGGCAGAGTCCTTTCTAGTCCCCACTTTCCTGGATACCCACTGTAATCACATACGGGGACTATTCTCAGCCTGCACGTTATGTACTCGGAAGAGGTAGGTTTTTGTATACTTGTGGGCAAAATACATAGAATAGGTTATAATGTTATTTCTTCTGCACTTGGGAGGATCTCTTGGTTGGCCTTGGAGACCACTGTGCCAAACTATGGCTAGCGATCACATTGTTAGGTATCTCGAAATCTCAAAATACTGTATTTGCTCCTCCTAATAAGGTAGATTTTGTTCCAGGTTTCACAGATGGCCGCTGAGGTTTAGAGAATTAGCCATTTTCCCCTTTTTGTTATTTTACTCGTTCCTGTAAAAGGATTTACTGAGGGCCTGCCACGTGCCTACAAGATTCCATTTTCAGTTCTGTGGATGTAACTGTAAGCATGAGATGAGTCTCCGCTTCCGTGGGGCTTATGTTCCAGTGGGGCACTCACCCCGGGCAGTGTCTGGTGATGCGAAGTGCTTGGAAGGAATCCGTGGCAGGAGGGGCAGTGAGGAAGGAGAGCAGGACAGAGCCTCGCAGGTTCAAGGGCTTGGGAAATACCCTGGGTTTACTCGGAACCAGGAAGGCACTGGAGTGTTATGAGCAGAAGGACAGACGTCATCTGACTGATGTTATTAGGGGATCAGCCAGTAGGACCAGAAATGGGGTTCGTACCACCGTCTCTGTGGCTCTGAGGCCTAGGCCCTGTCCTTCCGTCTGGGCTGCCCACATGCTTCTGATGTCCTTGAACTGCTAAGACGGGGCTCGTGAGGTGGGCTTTGGGGGCATCGGCCAGAGTCACCTGTCCCCCATTTTCCCCGTGTCCCCAAGTGGGCGTGGCACCCTGTGTGCACAGCTCTGCAGCACCTGCAGAGGAATGGGCCTCTGGGCCTGTGGGTCCCTCTGCCTTCCACTTTTGCATGTTCCGCCATGAAATGTTGAGGTTTTCGTGACCGTGAACACACCTTCGCCTCACTGCAGGGCCGTCTGATGACATAACAAAGAGGCTCGGAAGCTTTTGAACAGGTGAGTGATTCCCTCCTGGAAAGCTCTCCTCGTTAAAGAAATCTATAGACCAAGTGCTGAACACAAGGCTTTTATTTCTGTTATTTATAGAAACCAAAATGTCTGACACTAGGATGTGATGAGTAAATTATGCTACATGGATACAATTGACTTAGGCAGCTATCAGAAATTGTGTTTTTGTAGAATTTGTAATGCAGTTCTCAGTTGTCACAGTGAGGATGACAGGCACAGGCAGGAGAGACACACGCCCTACGAGGCTGTGAGGAGATCCGCCCCCCCCCCCCCCCCCAGCCACCAGGCGTGTGAGGCACGGTCCTACCCTGACAGGAGGCCCAGCAGCCGTCCCCTCAGAGCCCCCAGTGCCTTGGTGTGCAAGGTCAGGACGCCCCAAAGCTGCTGCTGGACCCCCTTGTGGGGAGGGGGCTCTGGTCAGATTCTCACAGAAACTCTGCTGTCCCCCCATCCACCGCATGCTGAATGTTCACGGGTGCTCCCACGAGGCTGGACGAGCACAAAGCCCAGTTCTCAGGGTCACAGCCGAGACCCAGCACCTTCCTGTAGGCCCAGACTTCAGGGGGGCCTGAGGTGGATTCCTGCATCATGGGTAAGGATCCACTACTTAATATGTGGGAAGGCGGGATGCAAAGCAGTGTTTATAATGGGATACACAATACAGAAAAATCAAGTAGCATAAATAATACATGCACGTGTTCATGTGCCTGCAAGGAAATGCAGCAAAATGTTCGAGAATCACGGTGAATCATTTCCTTGTACGTCTTTCAGTTTTTATGATGTGCATGTACTATTATTTGAAATACATCCTTTTTTTTTAAACCCTCACCACAGTACATTACCAAGTGCTTTTTGGTTTTCAAAGAGCCCTACTGCTCATTTATGCCATTTTCATCGGGTGTGCGTTGGGGTTGCCCACGTGTTGTCTACCAGCAGCCCCCACTGTGTCTGGGGCTGTAGAAGCTTCATGTTTATTTGGGACAGGTTTGAACTTGACACTTGCCCATTGCATTGCCAGCCAGGCACCTTCCTTCCAGGGCTCGCCTGCCTGCCCTGTTTAGAAAAGCAGCTTTTGGGTGTTTGCTCCCTTGAGGGGAGACTGCAGTTCTGAAATCACACGGCCGTCCAGCTGGCCTTCTTGTTTTTTCTCTTCTGTCTCGGTGCCCATGGACTCTCTTCTCCCTCGGGTTTGCTCAGCCACTTGAGGTGCCTCCGATGAGCCAGAGCGAGCCGTAGGACGTTAGCTGGCTTCCCCTGTGTCCTCTGCAGGGCAGGGGACTGCCTTGCCAGCGGGTGACCCCAGACGGCCCCGTGGGGTGTGCGGCCACCCTACATCTGAGTCTGTTCATCTCGCCCCTGCACACCTGCCTTCCGGGCGTCCTCTGTTCTCCAGCTCTGCCGCTAGACCTCACTCTGGTTTTTGGGCTCCCTTTATCTATCTTTTGGCCTAAGGGCGTTCCCTTCCATCCAGGGTGTCCCTCCGGTTTCAGGAATGTCATGTCAATATTCCAGGAGCTTCCCCCTTCACCTGTGCAGGAAGGCCTTCTCCCCTGCGCAGGACTGATGAGTTCTCCAGCTTCCTCCTTTCCCTTCTTCAGATGTGTGAGACGATGGTGCTAGGCGCTGCTCTGGATTCTGTAGCAGAAGATCTTGTCACTCCTGAAAGGTTCTGTAGTAGGGAGGCAGGCAGGTGCCGGCCGGTGAGGACGCAGGACGTGAGGGCCCCTGGCCTCGTCTCGTACATCATCTTCCTGGATTCATTCGTGTCTGTTCACTGGTACCTGTAGGCATGCCCCCTCCCCCGCACCACGCGCTCTAGCAAGTGGACCGGGGCCCACCGTGGTGTTCCCCTGCACATGGTTTCCCTTCCACCTGGAACTCGCTCTTTCCTGTTCCTCCTTCCTGCGTTTGGTGAGATTCCCTCCTGAGGGGCCCTGTCCACCCGTCCCTGACCTGGCACACGCACCACGTCGCCCTTCCATAACTTGAGCCCGTTTTCATCCCTTTCTGTTCAGTTCACTTGACTCCCTGCGTGCCCCTTGCACAGGCCCTAAACTTGGTGGCAGTAGCAGATTCAAAGCGTTTGTAAAATCTTCGTATGTACCTGAAGCCAGCACAGCACATCTTGGGTCCTCCGTAAACGTTTGCCGACCGAACGGATGGGAGAGAACGTGCAGCTTACGTGTTAGAGCCTCTGTGCCCTTGCTCGTGCTCTCCTGCCTGGGCATGTCGGTAGCTTGACCATTTCTGCGGCCCCAGAACTAGCACAGGCCCTGAGGCAGACCCATCTGGAAAGTCCTGGTCTGCTCCCCACATGCCCCAGCTCCACGTGGTGGGCGTGTAGTGAGGGTCTGGGGGCCGCACCCGTGCACACATGTGCGTGTTCTGGGTTCTAACGTGTTCCTGCTGCTGCCGCCATTTAAACGTCATCTCAGAAGTGCACGTTCCTGACTAGAACATAATGTCCCATAGGCTGCTTGCTGGGTTTTAGTTTTCCCGCTTGTCTCTGAGTCATAAGGACGCGTTTCATTGTTGCCTGGTTTACGGAACTTGGTGTTGGGAACAATTGGGCCCCGAAGGCAAATCCTAACAAGTTAGGGTTTCCGCCTCTAGGCCGCCTACACTTGCGGTCCCGTCTTCCTCAGGGCATCCCTGGGAACAGATGTCCTTGTCGCAGGCCGCACACAAGGTACTGCCCTGTGCCCGTCAGGCTGGGCCCCTCCCGGGTGCTGGGGGCCGCCCTGCGCTGCCGCCCTCCGCAGAGCTCCGCCTGGTGGCCCGTGTGCTTGCTTCCCAGCTGAGGTGTTGGAGGGTCAGGGACAGTGAGCAGGGCTGGATGTGCCAGGGAGAGGCAGGCAGGACCCGACGCCTGGATTTTCTGGTGCCGTGGGTGGTGACCGTGAAGCGGTCCGGCCTTTGTGGGGGCTGTCGATGCGGGGGGGTGGGTGGAGCTGACCTGGTCAATGGTCAGATGGCCTGCAGGTGTGAGTGACAGTGACAAGGGAACCAGGACGGGAGGCGGGTTTGGAACAGGCACACAGGTGGAGGGCTCTGAATTCGGGGTAGAAGTGGGCCTGGGCTCCAAGGCCCTCCCTTGGAGAGCTTCACTGGGGCCCGGGTCTCCCCTCGCTTTGCCCCACGTGGGTGTGCAGGCCCTCGGCAGGTGGGTGTGGTTGGAGGGCCCTCCTTCTGGGATGGGGCAGGGCTTGGCCACAGTGCTCTGCTTGGGCGGCTCGGTGCAGGGCTGGGTCCAGAGTATGTTCCTCACAGGCCATACAGCCAAGCAGTTACACTTGAATTCCGGCTGCCGATTCTGGGCATGATTTCTCAACCCCCCTACGCTGACTTCCGCGTCTGTGAGCAGCTCCTCGCGATGAGCACATGAGCCGCTGTAGATGAAACGTGCTCTGGGGCACCTCACACGTGCACTTAGTGCCCAACAGCTTTTGTCCTCCCAGCCCCACAGCCCTGCTCCTCAGGGACGGAGCATTGAGTGCCGCTCCCCGCAGGTGCACGGTCTTCAGAACCCGTGGTCTCCGTGTCCATGGGGGCAGCGCTTCGGCAGAAGAGTAGGGGTCTGTGTTCTCCAGCCCGGAGGGTTTCTCAGAGCTGGGTGCTACTGGGGCGTGGGAATAATGAGCGGGTCCTGTCCCGCGGAGCGTACCGTCCAGCGGAGGAGGCAATGCAAGATGCATGTACAGACGGTACGTGGGGCTCCCACCTCGGAACAGGTGAGGGCCGAGATTCCGGTGTGCCCACGGGAGGGCCATGCACCCCTTGGACGTGAGGATCCAGCAGGAGCCGTGGGAGTCCCCGGACGTTGTTCTCGTGAAGCGGCGAGTTTCAACAGGCTGAGGTGTTGGGAAAACTGAAGACAAGACTTGGAGGTTTAAAGTAAATGGGAGAATTTAGCTGGGGGCATAAAGACTCTCATGCCGGCTGAAGAAGCAGGAGGTGTTTTGTCAGGAGGAGGTGTCCTGGGATCGGTTCTGGGGCCTGGACGGCTGGGAGGGCCTGGGGCTGCCACTCTGTCCGTCCCTCCGTCTCTGGTGTCTTGCGTCGGTCCCCGCCTTCATGGCTCCTCTGTCCTCGCTGCCGAGTGCCTCGTCTTTGGTCCCCACACCGTGCCTGACCCTGGCCCTGACCCAGCACGTGCTTTTGGTGCCAGCCCCCCCTCCCCCCGACATTCAGGATCTTTCCATTCACAGCGTGACTCCTGTAGGGCTGTGGGTGGAGCTGGAAAACGGGCCAAAAGGTCAGGTACATTTGGGAACAGCAAAGAGGTGAATTTGATTAGAACACAGGGTCTCTGGGGGGCACGGGGGGCACCTGGACACGTGGCTGACAGCTCGCAGCCCCCCACACGTCAGGCCGACTTGATCCTGCAGGCAGAGGAACGGGACCACTCGCGGTGAGCGTCCGACCCAGCCAAGCCAAGGCTTGACGAGTAAGCGAGCGTGTTTCTTGGCCGTGACCCAGCTTCTGCTCTGAGATGTGCCTGATGCCGGGGCACCTGACCCTCACGTCTTCATATTCTTTCTCAGCACGTGCAGCCAGCGGCAGCCAGCAGCCCATTTGCGCACAGGTGTGCCTGGGGCCGGAAAGGCACATCCTGTTGTCACACGACACCCCGTGGGGGTTGTCGCCGTCCCGTCTGTTACCGAGCAAACCGGGACCCAGGACAGTCCACCTGGTCCAAGCAGTGAGTGTGCAGTAGGTCCCCCGTGACCCCAGCCCTGTCCGGCTCCACAGTGCTTGCCCTCCAGTACCTCCCGCCATCTCCTTGCTTACTGTACAAAGACAGGGCTGGCTTACGTTACGGCGCGGAAGTTTGTGTGCTTTTCGCCTGAGACGGGTGTTTGGAAGAAGCGTCTCTGCCAGATGGCCCCAGCAACCCCCTCTGGCGCCGTGCTCCGGGGTCGCCCAGTCCCGGGACACCTTGCAGGTGCCGGGCCCTTCTCTCCTGGCGCCTTCCCCTGTGCACTGTTGCTATGGCAACTCGCTCAGCCTGGGCCCGCCCAAGTGTCGCGGACGAAGGTGGTGGTTGCTGTTGGGACTGATTTGGATTGTGTTAGCTATTTTTAGCTCCAGTGAGGAACATCTTTTGACTTAGAAACGTTACCGGATAAAATATGTTTCTAGAGCACACGAGCACACTCGCTGTGGAATGTGACCTCTCCATCTCTGAGAAAATGGCCTTTTGTTGCCATTTTCTCTCAGACTCGAAGCAAGCTACGCAAGTGCTCCCCGATGCACTTGCTCTTGGACTTTGAGCTCCTGAACCCCCATAAAGTTTTTCTGGGC
Source organism: Acinonyx jubatus (assembly GCF_027475565.1). Taxonomy (NCBI): domain Eukaryota; kingdom Metazoa; phylum Chordata; class Mammalia; order Carnivora; family Felidae; genus Acinonyx; species Acinonyx jubatus. The sequence continues at coordinate 3,782,487 of NC_069394.1, forward strand.
TTATTAGAAGAGGGGATGGTTGTTTTCCAGCTGGAAATGATTGCACGTGACCTCCCGTGGCAGAACTGGCCTGAGGCAGGTGGGTGCTTTCCTTCCAGGGCGGTGGGTCCCCAGGGCTCCCCCTTCCTTCTGCAGTGCTCCACAAGGACCAGGTCCGGTCCGTGCAGACGCAGTACCACCGCCACCACAATGCTGTGCCTCTGAATGAGGGCCGTGTGCAGACACAGCTGCCTACAGGTTGCGGCGTATGAATGGCGGGCCACCACAACCCCCCAGAAGTCTGTCCTGGTGCTGTGACTCATTGTCATGGGTTAGCTGGACGCAGAAGCGCAGGCCTTGAATGATTTGCAAAACTCAGTCCAGTCTGATGGCTGGTGATTCAGAGGCCTCTCTGTGTTTTGTGCTCTGACCCTCCCGTGGCCACTGACCGGAGGGGCCTCAGAGCTGCGCCCCGGGCAGCACTGTGCCCTCTGCTCGAGTTCTGAGTGACCTTTTCTCACTGGGCTACAGTGTGAAGATTAACTGGAGATGTTTTGGTCAAAGCAAGTAGCTGATAGAAATGTGGGCACATGCCACTGCAGAGCTGGTAGCCTGCCTGTGGGTGGGATGGACGGTGTGTATTCTCAACGTTTGTCTTCATTCAGACCAAGGGAAAACCTTCATCGACGCACGTGATGTTATTTGAGTGTCGAGCAGTGCGATCACGTCTGCCTTTGTTCCTCGATCGGTAGCCGGTGACTGTGAACGCCATCACTGGGATGGTGCAGGTGAGGCCCTGAGACTGCACGGCAGGTTCCTCCCCTAAGCGGTCATCGAGGTGACTTAGGATGTCTGTACGTTGGTTTGTAACCGCTGTCTCAGCTCGGGCCACCATAACAGAACACCACGAATGGGGCAGCCTGAGCAACAGGCGTTTATGTCTCGGGGCTTCGGAGGCTGGACGTCAGTGGTCAGGGAGCTGTCCGCTCCCTTCCCTGGTAAGGACACTTCCCGGTTGGCCGACAGCCGCCTTCTCCCTGTGTGCGCATGGGGGGTGAGGGCAAGAAACACGAGGTCTCTGGTGTCTCTCCTCATGGGGGTGCTAGTCCCATCCTGGGGCCCCACCCTCAGGACCTCATCTGACCCCAAGTACCTCCTAAGGCTCCATCTGCAAGCGTCATCGCATCAGGCTTCAGCGCTTCTGCATAGGCGTCCTGGGGACAAGCATTCAGTCTGTGACACCAATGTCACTAAGATACAACTGACGTACGATAAAGTACACAGGAGTGAATGGTTCAGTTTGATAATCTTGGCATAGTTTACACTCAAGCAAACAGTCACCGTAGTCAAGATAATGAGCGTGTCCTCACCCCCAAAAGTTTCCCTGAGTCCCCTTTATCTCTCCCCACCCCTGGCCCAGTACCCAGGGAAATAAATTCCGACCTGTTTTTCTGTTACTACACAGCGTTGGCATTTTCTCGAGTTTTATATGAATGAATCGTATTGTACGCGCTCTTTCCTTGCCCTGCTCCGTTGACGTGGCTCCTTGGACTCAGTGTAATTATTCTGAGATTTGTCCATGTTGTTGGGCACCTGTAGTTTCTCCATATTCCTAATACTTGATGCGGTCTCTTTCAGCTTAGCCCTCCTAACAGGTGTGTAGAGAGGCATGTCATTATGGTTTTAATTTGAATTTCCCTAATGATCAATGACCACCTTTTTGTGGACTTTTTTGCCATCTGTAACTTTCCTGGATGAAGCGTGCATTCCATTTCTTTATTTTTGACCTGGTTTATTTCATTAGTATTGAGTTTTGAGATCTTTAACGTAGCTACATAAAAATACGTAATTAGATAAATGATCTGTGAGTATTTAATTCCAACCTACTTTATCTGCTCAAATGTCAAAGAGCAGAAGTTTTTAACTTTAATGAGGCCTAACTGACCAGTTTGTTTCTTTTTTTTTTTTCTTAAATTTTTTTTGATGTTTATTTATTCTTGAGAGAGAGAGACCGAGCATGAGTATGGGAGGGGCAGAGAGAGGAGGAGACACAGAATACAAGGCAGGCTCTAGGCTCTGAGCTGTCAGCACAGAGCCCGACGTGGGGCTTGAACTCACAAACCGCGAGATCATGACCCGAGTCGAAATCGGACACTTAACCGACTGAGTCACCCAGGCGCCTGTTTCTTTCTGTATGAGGAAATCTTTGTTTATTCCCAGGCCACAAAGATTTTCTCTTAGGTTGACTTTAGAAGTTTCATCATTTTAGGTTTCATATTTTGAGGTCATTGTTGCACATGATGGTCACCCACGGAGGTCAGCACCTGTCTCAGCACTAATTGCGGTCCCCTTGCTGCTCATGGCAGGTGGCGTGCATGGTGGCTCAGGCCTGGGCCCCTTGGAGTCAGATCCCTCCTACAAGCAGCAGGACCTTGGGGGAATTAACTGGGCCCAGAACCTTCAGTCCCCTCGTCTGCAAAGTGTGGTTATCAGCAGAGTATACTTGTTAGAGTTGATGAGAAAACTTAATAGATGCTATTCTTGATAATGTAGTTTATGATAACTTAGATGCTGTATCTCATGCTCTTAGCACGGGGTCTGGCGCAAGGGAGGGGCCCGGCTCACAGTGCTGATGTCCTCACTGCAGCCGTCACCCTGCGCGGTGAACGTGCCTGCCTACCGGCCCCTCAGCCCATCCTCGGGTGTCCTGGCATGTCTTGTAATAGCTTGTTCTCAAATGTAGGCACCCCTGAACATTGTCAGCTGTCTTTTTTATTTCGTTGTTCCATGTTCTTGGCACAGTGTTCTCTCTTGTTCCATGCTCTTGGCTCTCTCTTTGTTCCCTGTTCCTGGGGAGCAGCCTTAGATGGTCCACCTGCTGGACGCCTGCGACATTTCGGTGCGTGGGGTCCAGTTCACTGGGTTCTGCCCTAGGCTTCCGTGATTCTGTCTGTTTCACTGTTTGACCAGGCGTGTCACTTGAGTCCCCTGAGCCGATTCTTCCTTGGAAAGGAGAAGAGGAGTGACTTGTCCGGCCTGTGAAGAAGACTGGCTGGGACACTGAGGACAAAGCCCCTTGCACGGTGCACACGCTCACCATGCATAACACGGACCAGCACCTTTGCCTCAGGAGCGCAGAAAGAAGAAAAACATCAGCCATTCTGAGACCGAATTTAGTAAGACATTAAGTCGTGGAGTAGAGAGAAAGCAAGATAGACTCTCGGATTTTCAGGCTGCAGAGATGGTTCGTTTCCTCCTCCTTATTCCTCAGAAGGAAGGAGATTAGAACAGAGAAATTGTCTTTTATTAAAACGCGTCTTTTGGTGAGCCTGACGAACAAGTCTTTGAGATGTGGCAGCGGAGGTGGCCGGAACGTCTCCCACCCTGACTATGCTTGGCAGACACAGTGATCGTCATGTACCTCGTCTTGGCGCTTGGCCTTCCCTGCCTGGAGGGTGCCCTGAGCTTAAGTGGCTGCCTGGTGGGCTGTAGGTGATGGTCCTGTGCCCCTCTGTCGCCCTGTCAGACAGTGGAGCCGCTGCTACCCGGGAGAAGAGCAGGGCTGGGTCGCCCTGCGTCCTGGCCATCCCCTCGGCCGTCCCGAGCCTCAGCTCCTCCTCAGCAGAACTGACTTTCGTTCCTTAAACAAGTGCCTTCATGGTGCTGCCCAAGGGGTAGGGGAGGGTCCCTAAGAATTACCACGTGCCTGCTGTGTTCCAGACAGCGAGGTAGGCTTGGAACATCCCCGGGCCCTTTTAGCTCCCACCGAATCCTGAAAGTAGATCAGTTATTGGCCGCATTCTATGGATGGTGGACCTGAGACTCAGGAAGATACAAAAGCTCCACGGTCAGGGGTTAGTGAGATCAGAATACAGACCCGGTCTACCTGACACATGTTCTGGTGAGGCCTGTCCTGCTAACCCCGGAACAGTCTTAGGGCCCCCGTTTCCTTGAGATCTTCCTTTAGGGATGGCCGTGCAGGTCTTGAGCCAGATACGTTGGGGGAAATAGTGCCCAGCCAACCCCCTCTTGGGATTCACAATGGAAATGAGGCTTTGTCCTTCCAAATGTCCGTTCTCCTCGGGGATCTGCCTGCTTTCCTTCACCCTACTGTGCCTTCATGTGGCTGGATTTTAAATGTCTTGGTCAGAGTTTACAGTTGTTACCTGCACGAGCAGTTGGGGCTTCCTCGGGCATACCAGAACTTGTCTGTTCTTTAAAATTTCATGTTTCCCAATTTATCTGACAATCGTGCTTGCATTATACCTGTGAACACCAGCAGCAGTTCTGGGAACAATTTTCTAAGCTTTAATGCGTTACCTCTCTTCAAAGCTTTTTGGGATTCCCGGGGCACCTGGGTGGCTCAGTCGGTTGAGCATCCGGCTTCAGCTCAGGTCATGATCTCATGGTTCATGAGTTCAAGCCCCACGTTGAGCCTGTCCGCCTGCCACGACCGCCTCTGCCCTTGCCCGGGGCTTCCCACTCCGGCACCTCCAGGCCAAGTGGTTGGGGGCAGGTGCCATTTGGATCCTCTCTCCCGAAGCTCTCCAGAGCTGCTCCCTGCTGGGCTGGCGATGGCAGAGGCGGTGTGTGAACAGCTCTGACTCCCAGAGCTGTCCCCAAACGAGAGTAATTCCAGGCCATGACGAGCCCCCAAGCTGGAGCACAGCCTCTGAGGAGGTGTTTCTGGGGGCTGTGCGCTGAGGGGGACGCGTGTCAGGGAGGCTTAGATGGAGGAACAGTGGGCCCGGGGCTACTCACAGACACACTTGGCCTGCCTCGTGTTGGAAAAAACATGGAGCCACCATCTAAAATATGTAGAGATTTCAGATTCAGTCCAGTTTCTGGTGCTCCTGTAGACTCTGGAGACTGGGTAGCAGGGACCCACGTCCTGCAGACCCCTCGCCTGCCCAAGCCGGACCTCCCCTGCCCTGCCCCCCGCCTCCCTGCATGCACAGGCTGCGTCAGCACAGTCGGAGAGGGAGACTGCCAAGCCTGGGGCACTGTTGTTGCCCCCCCTGAGCTTAGAGCTTTCTTTCTGGTTCTGGGATTTAGGGTAGAAGATGTTGTGGTGATAGGTGAACTGCCCCCAGCTGTGGTCAGGCTGGTCCTGGTCAGTCACAGCAAGTGAGCATTTGCCCGAAGGGCTGTTGCCGAGGACAGATTCTTTCCAAAATTCTTTGTTGTTCCCGTCATCAGTTCCCTACCATTAGGGCCTTTGTCCTAGTCCCCTTTCCATGGCTCTGGGGTTTTGGTATCAGCCAGACTCCTGAAAGATTCTTCTAGTTGAATCGATGTCTCACAAGGTTGAGTCCTCTGTTTTCAAATCCCCAAAGGTGCAGAGCAGTTTAGGAAGCGTGCCTCTCTTTGTAGGTCTTGTTAACGTATTTTCACGTGGTTTGCTTTGCTGGGCAGTGTCGGCCTTGCAGCAGATGGAAGGGCCAGGGTGGCAACTGTGTAGGGCTGGCTTGATCACCCCTGCCCGTCTCCACCTGCTTGCCCGCGGCGTCACGTCCCCTATGCCAGCCCCTGGCCCTCCGCCTTCACCCTGCCACTGGCCGTGGCTGCCCTCGCCCTTCCGTCCAGCTTCCCAGTGACAGTTTCCTTTCTTCTTCGAGGTGGCACCTGTTGGCCCTGCGGAAATGACATATGCTGGTCTCAGACCGTGAGGAAAATGGCTTTTCAAATCGCGCGTAATCCCGCCCCCTGGATGCCCTTACCCACCAGACCCACATCCACCGCGTGTCAACTTGATGCATACGGGGCCAGGATCGCGTTGTGTCCGCTCTTGTAAGCTGCCTTTTCCCCACAACGTAACGAGAGCTTTTCTTGTTCGTCTCGGTTTCATGGTATCCCGTAAACACAGTTTCTCTGCGCGGTGCCCCGCCGGGGATGCGGCTCGGGGCCACCTGACCCCCGCCCATCTTCTGCCTGCAGCCCCTCCACCCTGTCACCCGCTGACATGCGCGTGAAGGCTGGGTGTCCCTCCACCTCCGGGTGCCGCCTCCAGTGACCCCTGCACCCCGCGGGGGCTCGCGCTCAGCTCTGTCGCCATTCCCGTCACTTCTGTGTAAGGTGGGCCGGCCCCCGCCGACCCTGGCTCCTGATTGTGGGGCTGCACTCCCTCCTCGTGTGTTTCTTCCACGTGCCCAGGGGCTCCTTACAGGGCTGCCCTCGGTGTGCAGTTTGTGACTGAATAAACGACTGCATCCTCGAAAATCACCTGGGGAGGTGCTTTGGGTTTTCCATCTCTAGCGGGACTGGCGAGCCCGGCGGCGTATATGCCAAATGTTGTTTGAGCCTGTGGCTCTCCTAGCCCGCCGCGTCCTGTCTCTCTGGGGCGGCGGTTGGGGATCCAGGACGGGCAGCATGTGGCCGGTGGGTGAGGCCAAAGCGAACCTCCTCTGCCGAGTGGCCCCGCCTTGCCTAGTGGTCCCACCGGCCCCGCGGTCCCTGGGCAGTGTGGTCCTCACAGCCCCACGCCAGCCGCCCCGCCGTGGGGCGTGGCTCGGAAAGGTCATGTGTGCATCCTGCACTGACATGGGCTCTGTCAGGTGAGACCGTGAGTGCCTGCCCTGTGCCCTGTGCCCGGGTTTCCTCATCCACGAGCGAGGCAGGGCCCGTGTGGAGGTGAAATGAGGGAACTGATCTGAAAGTACGTGAAATGATAATTCAGTAAGTCGTGACAGAAATCGTGCTTTATTCACTCTCTTCCCGTGGGGACCCAGAGCTCATGCAGCCAGGTAGTTGAACTCAAAACAAATGTCAACTTTTTTTTTTTTTTAAACACAGAGTCTTGAAGAAACCTGTTTTAATGTGGGGTTCGGATCTGGGAGATGCTTTGTGCAAAAATGCCACATCGCATGCCTGTGTCCTGGTCTGGGGCTCTGGAGGGACCCCGACATCATCTTTGCTACCTGTGTGCTTTGGCTTTTAGAGTTTTATTTATTTTATTTTGTATTTTGGGGGGGATTGTGTGCACACAGCAGGGGAGGGGCAAAGGGAGAGAGAGAGAGAGAGACAGAAGAAAAAGAGAAAGAGAGAGAATCCCAGGTAGCCCCATTTTCAGCATGGAGCCCAGCGCGGGGCTGTATCTCGCGACTGTGAGATCACGACCTGAGCCGAAATGAAGAGTCGTGTGCTCACCGACCGAGCCAGCCGGGCTGCACCTGCTCACCGTGTTTGCAGGTGCCTGGAGTGGAAACAGAAGGAATTTCCACGTCCGCATCTTGGGCCTGGTGGTCCTCACTGTGCTCAGCACTCAGGACATTTTCTGCCTTTCGTTCTTCTAAGGACGCCATGGCATACGCGTTTTGTTTTATCTTGAGGACAGAGACACGGACACCAGAGAGGAAGACACTGTCAGAGGCTTCAGGGCTCGCCAGTTGTCCTGCAGCCACGTGCGGTGGGCAGGACGAGTGTCTTCCGTCGTCGAGTCTAACGTGAAAAGCAGGTGTGACTAACGAAGCCTGTCCCTCCTTCCCTTTCAGCAGCTGTGCTTGCGGCACCACTGGGTCCCCCATTTGCATCATTATAGGACGGATGGTCTTGCGTGAAGACCTCCGTCGTCTCAAACGGTGGCGTGTCCGCTGGCAGCACGCTCTCTCACGGTGTTGTCCTGCTGGGTCTTTACAGGACTCGCGGGAGGTGATTTGTGGGCAGGGGGCTGACGTCCTGCCGGGAAGGGACTGCCTGGAGTCACAGGTTTCCTGATGGTGCCCGCGGGTCCCCGTCCCTCCTGTTTCCGTTGTGCCAAAGACTCCACGAAGGAGGGGGCACTCGATTCTCACCACAGCAAGTGCACCGGTCGTCATCCCCGTTACCCAGTGGGGGAGAGCAAAACCTCAGAGCCGTCCACGGCCCGACCAGGGTCGCAGCAGCACTTGGCAGAGCCGGGGTTCCGAACCCCAGTGTGAGTGACTCCACGTCCTGTCTGGAGCGGCGCCCCGTCTGCGGGGACGCCCGCCGGAGGGCCCCTGGCACTGTGCCCGGGGTGTCCGCTCACCGTGGCAGGGGCGGGTCTTTGAGCACGTGCTCAGCCCAGAGGCTCCGCCGCGGGACGAGAGTTGGGTTCCTGGAGCTGGAGGAGAAGGAAAGGGGAAGAAGCACTTAGCATTTCGGCAGCAGTGACTTCAGTCGCTGACTGTGCCGCGGGTACCACGGAGACAGTAGCGTGATGCCAGCCGTGGTACACAGTCCGAGAGGCTGGGAGAGCGACGTCCACAGAGCCCAGAGCTTGCTCGTCTGAAAATTGGCACCGCTGGGCACCACCACCAAGCACCCTGTTGGTGAGCCTGTCTCTGGGGGCACTCGGGGGGGGCCTCGAAGTCAAGGACTCGGCCAATTCCCCTAAAACAGTGATGGCGCCGTGTCAGCGCACAGAACGTTGTGTGGGATGAATGAGAGCTGCGGCGTGGCTTCGTCCTTCTGGTCGAATTTGTCCTCGAACGTGAATTCTGCTGAGTAACTTCTCATGTTTGCTTCTGTAATTTGGTCTCAGCTGAGGATGGAGAAATTGCGGGCAGGAAGCTGTCGCATCAGACAGAGTTCTAAAATAGCAGCTGGTAACTACCAGCAGCTGCAAATTAGAGCAGATGATTCCTCGTCTTTACCTTAACCTTCGAGGCGTTATTACTGCCATTTGCAGGTAAAGAAGTTAGGGTTCAGACAGGTTGTGTGATTCACTAGGCTCACACAGCAGGCAAGGCAGACGTGGGAGTCCTATCCTTGGTCCCTCCGAGCTGCTTTCTTGGGGGAAATTGATGTTGAAACAGGTGCCCGTGGAAAACCGATTGTGGGCTTAGATCACACGTCACGTATGTCTGACTCGACCCCGCAGCTCAGTACTCGTGGATCAGAAACCGAGACAGGGCCCAGCTGAGGGCAGGTATCAGGAAAATGAGCAAGCGTGTGTGGACGAGTCAGATCCGACCGCCGGCGGTCCTCAGAGGAAAGGCCCAGATGCAGGCGCAGAGACCTGAGCCTCGGCGTGGCCAGGGAGCCGGCGGGAGGCCGTGGGGGGGGGCTTGGGACTCTGGCCCTGTTGTTCCGACGTGGCCTCTGTTGGCCCCAGGGTCCTGCTCTGGCCTGGCATCCGAGGGTTTGTAAGTAGTTGCTCTCCTTTATTCTAAATGGATTAACAGAAGTTAGGAATTCCTCCCCGCAGGAGATGTTAGCTCACTCATTGTATAGCTACCACATAGAGTATCGTTCAATATTTCTTAAATGTGGAAGAGATCTTGCTCATGGAGATATAGCTGTTTTAGGACAAGAGTCGTAGTGGTATTACCTGTGGCATGTGTTCGGGGAAATTATCCCGTGGCCGGGGAAGGAAAAGTGAAGTATGAGAACCACAATGCAAGGAACCAAGTAACAAAGTCCCCAGGTAGACAAGGTAAAGGGCTGGGGGTCCGGTCGGGGGAAACATGGGTCTTGGCTGAGGAGTCACGGAGGCTTCTGGAAGAGGTGGCCACTGAGCTAGGCCTTGAAGTGCACACGTGCTGTGACAGGGAGGAGAGCGGGTTATGCTATGCTCACGTGGCTCATCGCCGTCAGCGAGGTTGGCCGAAGCTCCGGGACCCTGCACCGCATGCCCTTCCCGTTCTAGAAGTCAGGCCAGCCAGCCCGTAACCTGTACTCGCACAGGGAGGGGGACGGCCGAACCACACCGTGTTCCTTCAGGCTGCTGATCCCGAGCGGGTGTGTCCCCGGGCCCACGTCACATGGCCGAGCCTGACCCTGACCCTATGAGGTGAGGACACACACCCCCTTCCCAGGAGGCCGCCCCTCCTGAAGGCTCAGGCGCTGCCCACCCAGTTTCTGTGTCCGGACGCGGGAGGTCAGCGCCACCAAGCTGGGGACCTCTTACTCCGGAGCCACCGCCGACCTCAGCCGTACCTCTGGACTCACCTCGCCTGTTATCCTGAACCCTGCTGCCACTCCTAGGTGCTCCCGTAATGCTTGACAAATTCTCTGCGAACAAGGGAAAATTTGAAGCATAAATCACCCAGGGAGTAGCGTTTTCTAATTTGGCTGTGTGGCACAACAGCTCTGGGTGGTTTTCATTCTTTATTTTCAGCAGCGCTCCTGTGACAGGCCACCGTCGTCTGCCGTCGAGTGATAAATCACAGTCACGTTGCCAGGCTGAAACAGGCTTGGTCTCCTCACGCGTTGAGGTTTCCCTCCCTCCCCTGCCACGCGGCACTTGTGATCCTAAATGACCCTGTGATGGGACATGACAGTCAGAGCCTCTGTCTTACCCCCATGGGCCAACACGTGACCGTGACGGAGGTCTGTGCCGGGAGGGACCGGCCCACGCGGACCAGCAGCTCACGGGCAAGTGGAGGCCGGGGCTCGGGATTGTTGCACCTGTGCCCCCTTCAGCTCTAAGACTCCCAACGCCACCGACTAGGTTGCAGGGGGGCAGCTGTCGGAGCCGCGTGTTGGAGGCCCTGGAAGAGCCTTCCTTCTCCTCTCTGGGATTCCCCCGGTTAGGCCTCGCGTTGGGAAGCTGCCGCCCTCTGTATTTGCCTCAGCGCTAGGCTGCCTGATCGCCCGTTTCCTCCTTCATGAGCTGGGGTGTTGGCCCCTGGCTCCCGAGGTGGTTGTGAGGGTTGGAGGCGTGGGGTACCTGGCGGTCTCGTGCGGTCAGGTTGCTCATACTCGGCTCAGATGGCCGTGACCTCACGCTCGTAATGGTGGAGATGGGGTTGGGGTGGCCGACGGGCTCCTGCCCTCACCCTGCCGGAGCAGCCCGGGAGGTGGCAGCTGGAGAGGCGGGGCCTCGGGCTTGCTTCTCGTGCAGGATAGCAGTGCCAGGAAGGGAGGCGGTGCCGGTGCCCCAGGGCCGATTCTAGCCCTGTGCTTGGCCTGCCCGCGCCTCAGTTTCTGCATCTGTGAAAGGGGGCGCTGCAGGGTCGTGAAGAGTCGCTGACCTAATGCACGTGTCTGTGTGTGGTGAACGCTCACAAGGTCCCTGTTGTGATGTCACCTTCGTGATGACGCCACCGCGTGGCCTCCTTCCCTCCACCTTCCTCTTCTGAGCCTCTCCCGGGAAACTCTGGGCTCCCAAGGGGCCGCCGGTCACTCCGATGGCTGGAAAATGAAATGTCTGCGTCAATTTCCTCTTCCGTGGGGCCAGATTTGGAATGCCTCTCACTGTATTCGACAGGCCTGGAGAGATTGAAATTGTCCTTGAATGTTAATCTTGTCACTATTACCTTTTTGTCCTTTTAACGTCTTAGCTGGAAAGGAGGCTGCAAATAGCCGGAGTCTGTTTCCTTAAAGACCTGACTACGATCGCTCTCTTGAATGCACAACAGAAGCTCAACTCAGAGCTTCGGTCAGTCATCAAGTCCCTTGTTTTCCCGTGTGGTCCGAGCCATCTGTCCACCTAAGGGCGTGGCTGAGGTTTGCCCGAGAGAACAGTTCAGGGTGCAGTCCAGCTGTTCTCACGTTCTGTGTCAACCGAGGGCCGGCTGTGCTTGGCCAACACCTGTTCTGTGCCAGCCGTGATGCCGAATGTTTTCTTCACGTCCCCTGTACGTAACAGAGCTTTAGAGAAACATCCAGGGACAGCCTCCGTCAGTGACTTCCACGGCCTTCTGTGCACACCGAGTGCTGCTCCCAGGGCTAAGACCCCCCACCTGTGGGGTCGCTGTCACCCCCATTTGGCAGTGTGTCCAGGGAGATTGTGGTATGTGAGGCTGGGCTGGAAGTGAGGCTGGAAAGGCAGCACGAGGGGATCCCAGAGGTCCCTCCTGGGGTCAGCCTGTTCTCAGACCCTGAAGCGAACTCCACCTGGCCCTGCTGGGGCCCGCACGTCAGGCCACGGCTCCGTGGCCCGGGATTGCAGGACACACGCAGGAGCACGGTCTCAGAGGAGGTAGGGCTATCATGCTACGGAGCCGCTGGAAACTGCGCAGGGGGAGAGGGGAGCAGGCACAGCCCGGAGGGGCAGCTGCCTGAGGGTGGACAGCGCCCAGCGGCTTCCTCTTGTTTCCAAATCTGAGGCCAGCAGTGTTTGAAAATCGCCGTGTCATGAAGTTATTTAAAAATTTTTTGGGGGGCGCCTGGGTGGCGCAGTCGGTTAAGCGTCCGACTTCAGCCAGGTCACGATCTCGCGGTCCGTGAGTTCGAGCCCCGCGTCGGGCTCTGGGCTGATGGCTCGGAGCCTGGAGCCTGTTTCGGATTCTGTGTCTCCCTCTCTCTCTGCCCTCCCCGTTCATGCTCTGTCTCTCTCTGTCCCAAAAATAAATAAACGTTGAAAAAAAAATTTAAAAAAAAAATTTTTTTTAACGTTTATTTTTGAGATAGAGACAGAGCATGAACGGGGGAGGGTCAGAGAGAGAGGGAGACACAGAATCCGAAACAGGCTCCAGGCTCTGAGCCATCAGCCCAGAGCCCGACGCGGGGCTCGAACTCACGGACTGCGAGATCATGACCTGAGCTGAAGTCAGATGCTCAACCGACTGAGCCACCCAGGCGCCCCTCATGAAGTTATTTAAAGGCACCTGTCTTAACTAAAATTTGTCAGACTTTATGCTGGTGGCTCTGAGTTTTAAGAACATTCATTTGTTGTTGACGTAACCTGTGTTGTTCTGTGAACAGCCTCAGAGACTTCACTGTCCGGGATGCGACAGACACAGTCCCACCTGTGTGACTTTTGTTAGGGAAAGCAGCAAAAAGGCCTCTAACAGCTCAAGGTTAGGGGATTGCTCATGAATTACTGTATTTTGTAAGAGAATCACTTTAAGTTTTAGACGAATAGAACTAAAGATAATCAGCCCTTCATTAAGCCCTTGCTTCTCACAGATTTGCTGCAAAATAGTTGTCCTCAGGGTATTACAGAGTCTGTCACAGCCCCGCCCCACTCACCCTCTGTCCTTCGAGGTGTGGAAGCACGTGGTCCTTACCTTAGGAATCGCAGGGCGTATGGCACAGGAGAAGGTGCGTTCCTCCTCCGGGAGCCCGCTGTTTGCGAGAGCTGTGCAGGATCCCAGCAAAAGTGCGGGTGAAAACCACATAAGCCCCCTGAACAGGCCGAATACAGGATTTGGGGTTCCGAGGAGGGATCGGGTCCTTGCTCGCTAACGGTAACTAGTGGTGGCTGCTGGGAGGAGGGAAGAGTGTCGCAGGGATGTGGAGGTGTGAGGGTGGCAGTCCGGGTGCACAAGAGGCTGAGTGACCACCACCACCATGGCCCGGACACACTTCCTGGCCAGTGGCTCACTAAGCACAGCACCCTGCAGGGAGGTGGGTTCCCTGGCTGTTTACACCTTACAAGGGAATCGACTTGAGGGAAGGCAGTCACCTGCCAGGCCAGGGTTCAAGCCCAGGTGTCATCTTTCAGGTGGCTAAGAGCCCACGTCATGGAGGCCGGTGGTTTTGGGCTGAGACATTCGCTCTGTCTTCTGGCACCACATTGTAGAGGGAGAATGCACGTCTTTAAAGCATGCGGTTTGGTCCCTTTAAGGCCTTAAGCGCCAAGGAGACCCCAGCGCCCCGCAGGCCTGCAGTTCTGGGCTGCGTCCTTGTACTGTGTCCCAGCGCCCCTCTCTCCTTTACTGCCCACCAGTATTTCACCACAAGGACATGCCACTATTATTTGTTCACCTGTTGGGCATTGGGGCTGTTTCTCCTTCTGACTTTTATAGATCTGCTGCTCTGGCCATTTGCGTGCAAGTCTTTGAGAGACTCCTGTTTTCATTCCACTAGCTCTTAGGACAGGTCTGTGTATAACCATCCAGGAATCCGGGAGCCCTGCTCATCGGAACCAGTCCGGGGTGCGGCCGGGCTTTCTTGCACTTGTCAGGCAAGCAGGTGCACGTCCCCGGTCTGGACACGCGCTCACGTGGAAAGCTCCTTCCAGGTGGCTTCTTGGTGGCTTCTCAGTGGCTTCTTGTGCTTGGCTGCCCCTTTACACCCCTTCTGCGAAGTGTCTGTTTCAGTCTTTCGCCCATTTTTGGTGAGGTTGTTTGTTGGCGCTCTCGGTATTGAGTTGTGAGCGTTCTTTATTGTCTGGGTATGAGTCTCCTGTTTGCTTCAGGTGCTGTTTGAAGGTTCTCAAGTTTTAAATTCTTATGAAGTCCCGTTTACAATACTTTCTTTTGTGCTTCGTCTTCAAGTTCACTTAATTTTCTGTCATTTCTGTTCCATGGAACTCATTCTGTCAGGTTTTTCAAAATTTTTATTATATTTTTAAGGTACAAAATTTCCTTTTGCCTCCTTAAAAAATGTTTTCTATTTCTTTACTGCAAATCTTTATTTTTTTGTTCCTTCCACGTGTGTTTTCTTTTATCCTAGGGAGCATGTATAATAGCTGCCTAAAAGCCTTGACAGTCACAGCATTTGGATCAGCTTGAGGTTGGCATCATGGGTGCTTGAGAATTGGTCACGTTTTCCTAGGTGTTTTGCATAGCATTTATTTTAAATTGTATTGGGACATTGTGAATGTCATTTTTTGTGGACTATAACTCTGCATGTTACTTTTTATAAGGCTCTGGAGAACACGGATGGCCTGTTTGGGCAGGCAGCCTGTTTGGTGAGGCTCCAGTGACAAATCCTGCTCCCCATCCTTGGGTGGAGGTCAGGATCTTAGCTCTCCAGCTCAGTTCCCCAAGCCTCTGCTTCCTTCGTTTGGGTCTGTCCACTTGTGACCTGGAAATCTTTAATAACCAAGTGTGGATCGTACGGCATCTGCTAGTCTCTGCGGCGCTCAAACTTCCCTGTGGCCAATTTCAGGCTGCCAGCGCGACACCACGGAATGCAGTGTTGAGAAGAGATGCCTACGGTTGGCTCCCGTGGCCTGGCGTGAGGTGGCCTCAGCGCGCCCGCGGTCCGTGCCGGCCCGTGCCGAATGGGGTCCATCCTGTGTGCACGCAACTCGGAGGTGAATCTCAAATGTATGTGTGCGTGTTGAGGGCTCAAATCCCAGACCCAATCTCTGAGCCTTTGCTGTGTTGTGTTGGGGGATCCCCTTCCCTGGCTCTGTCCCCTCTTGGATTCCCTCCACACATACACATGTCCTGTCACACCTAGGTACCCCTTTTCCTGGTGTTTCTGGCCAGAAAGACAGTGTTTCTATCAGAATTACAGCCATCCGGGCACCCCGGGCCACGCCATGGGCAAAGTGAGAGGACGGTGTCGGGGGCTAGTCCTGTGTGACTTTGCTCTGCTTGTGTCCCCCCAGCCCCCAGAGCTCAGGGGCTGTTTTTGTATCCGCCTGAACTTTGCTTTGCGGTCAGTGGGGGTAGGAGGGGGATGTGCCAGGTGTCTCTAGGCTGAGGAGGACTCGGCGTGGCTTTAGTCCCTCTGCTCTTCCCTATGGGGTCACACAGGACCAAGCCGACCCCTCATTTTCATTAAGATCTTCCAGGTTATCCAAGGCACGTTGCAGTGATTCATTCAGCAAACACTTGTTGAACATTCAAGTTCCAGGTCTGTGAAAGATGAGTAAGACCTAGTTTCCTCACTTCGTAGAATTCCCGGTCCAGGGGATGGAGATGGGTGAAGCAGACATGTCAGGAAACCACCGTGTTGACACAGTGGGCACAAACCCCCCGTTAGTGTTCAGTGTAGCAAGGACGCGGCTCTCATGGGGTGGGGGTGGGGAACAGGGCAGAGCAGGCTGGACAAAGTGTGTCCCTGAGCAATGAGCCAAGGCCCAGCCCCATGAGCGTGCTGAAGGTCCGCGGGCAGGAGGCGGTCCCGTGGGGCAGGCGCATGTGTGCAGGTGAGTCACGACAGGTGAGGCCTGAAGGCGCGTGGGCCCAGGCGGCGGCAGCCTTTGGACGCCTTCCTGCAGAGCTTTTATTTCCTGTGCCCTCGGGGTTCTCTTCTCCCTGTGGCGGGATTAAGTGCCAGTGTGGATGTTGTGGATGCCGGGAAGTGATGCCAGCTACCACCGCCGCTTGGGTGTATACTCAGTGCTCAGCGCGTGGCTCGTGGCTTTTTAAACTGTCACTACTACACTCTGGGGTTGGCATCATTGTCTTTATTTTTACAGCAAGAAAATGCTTTAAAAGGCCAAATGATGTGCTCAGGATGACACAGACATTGTTGAGACAGAGCTGAAATGCAGACCCGGATTTCCTGTCTCCGCAGCCCCGAGAGCCCCGCTCTCCCTGCGCTGAGCTCAGGCTTCGGATGGGAGGACCCTGGCGGGTCCCTCTCCCCGAGCTTGGCGCACACCTTCCAAGCGCGTGCCAGGGAAATCTGTTTCCTGTTCCTGTTTGTTTTCCTCGTTTAATTTAGGAAATAAGAGCTTTAACTCAGAATCAATGAAATGTGTAATTAGATGTAATAGCGCTTTTTTTTTTTAACTAATGGCAACTGATTTAGTATGATTGAGGCATTTTGTTAACAAAATGGGGGCATTTCATGGCCTTAAATCAATCTGCTCTGTACTGAGTGGTTCTGTCTGGGGGCGGGGGGAGCAGGTGGACAATGCTTCAGCCACACAAAAAGCTTTCGGGGTGCCTCTTGATTGAGCCAACATTTTCTTGAGCACTCACGTGCCAGGCACGGTGCCTTGGACTAGGAAGGTGAGGACAGGTTAGGTCTCTACTTGTCGTGTGGGGAGAAACGCGTGTTCAGTGCTAATTTCATCAGTAGACACTTTGCAGAGAAACTACTAGAAGCACAGAGGGTGAGAAAGGAGGTGGTTCGATGGAAGGTGACTCAGCCAGGTGAGGGTGGGCCGGGTAAGCCGACTGCTGTGTGAGCGTGAGCGTGGCGGGACGTGGAGGTGTGGGGACAGTGGCACCTTAGCAGTGGTGACAGCAGGAGGCAGCTGGAAGCAGCTGGAAGGAAGCCTGTGCAGCTCTGCGGCGTCTCGACTTGGAAGTGCTGGGGGGGGGGGGGGGGGAAGTCACTCTGAGCCGTTTTGCAGGGGGAGGCTGGCACAGACCATCCCCAACCTCATAATTATTTGACCCAGCTCCTTCCACTTTGCGATGGTGCAGGAGCGATGCGTATGTGGTACGGGGTGGTGACAGTGGCCATAGCTCCCCATCAGCCGGAGATCACGAGGGCCCACAGCCAACACCGAAAACCATCCTGTGCCCACACAGCCATCCTGTCACTTTGTGTACAGTCTTCATTACATCACAAGGGACAGTCAACAGTCAGTTATGAAACAGGCTTTGTGTTAGATGGTTTTGCCCACCTGTAGCCTCGTGTGTGTGTGTGTGTGTGTGTGTGTGTGTGTGTGTGTGTGTGTGTGTTGTGAGCAGGTTTCAGGAGGGCGTGGCTCAGCTGTGGTGGGCGGTAGGTTGGGTGTGTTACATGCACTTTGACCTGAAGGTACTTTGAACTTGGGATGGGTTTGCTCACTGCTGTCCTGGAGCCAGCTCTGGTGCAGTACTATGGAGGACTGGGTCAGAAAGGCTGTTCCTGGAAGCAGGATCAGTTCGGGCCCCCGCTTCTTGTTTTCCTTCCCCCTTGAGTTCGGGACCCAGGATCTATCCCAGAATCACCGCCCCACCTGCCCCGCCAGTGCTGGCCTCGGTCTGGCCTCTCCAGCCCACCCTCTGTTAATGTAGCGCTGTGGCCAGCTGGACCCCTCACACCAGGCCTCACCGGGGCTCTGGTGGTGCCATCTGCTGTTAGACCTTCTGGGGCCGCGTGCTGCACCCGGGACCGTGGCACCCTCCTAACGCTGTTTTGAGGCATCCGGGCCCTGCCATGTCCCGGCTACTGCCTGGCCCCTGCGGCTCCCCGAGCTCGCGCTGCTAGTTCAGGCTGGGCTCGGCCACCCGTCCTGCGCCCAGCATCCCGCTGATGTCTGCTCACAGACGGAGCGGGGCCTGGCCCAGAGGAGGGCCACGTACATGTTAGGGGTTCCTCTTTTAGCAAGTTGTTTCCTCCCTGGCACTCTTGCCTCTTTGAAAGAGTTTTGGCCTTCGGGAAATGTATTCTAATTTTTATTTCCTCCAGGAATCTCCTTTAATTCTGTGTCTGTGTTCTATAAATAGTCTGTATTTATGCTGTTTGCTGGCCACACAAATGCTATTTTGTACACATATGATAATTAGGCAATTTGTCAGTCCCTTTGAGAATTCCATACCTTGGGAACTTCGTTTTTCTTAGGGCAACGCTCTCTTGGATCTGGGCCACCGCACCGGCCTCCACACTGGCCTTGTCACCAGTTACCCCGCCAATCCAGCCTTCCATCTGGCTTCTTCTGTCAGTGCAGGGATGACTGATCCCTGCCTTCTGCTAAACCTCCTTGACCCCGTCTGTCTGAAGAAAGCTCTGGAAACTCTAGGAAACCACTTGGCAGGACCACGGTCCTCCAAGGCCGGCCTCCACTTGTCCGCACCCCCAGGAAAGTGCGAGCCCTTCAGAACCAGGGCAGCTCGTATACATTGTGATCCGTGTCCTGGGCACAGCGTACCGGGGGCTTGGGAGAGGAGGGCGGGGCCGGCAGTTAGAATGACACCCCAGGGCAGGAGGCCTGGACTAGGGTGTGGGGAAGGAGGCAGGGGCTGCCTCGCCTGGAATCCCAGGCCTGGAGGGCAGAGGGGAGTGGGGAGTGCAGCCCCGAGGGAGGTGACATGCAGAAGGCCCAGGAGGAGTGTAGGCTTGGGCACGTCGTGTGTCTGGTTTGGGGCGGATCGATCTGAGGTGCCGGTGAGAAGGTAGAGGTGCAGTAACGATAGCGATAAAAGAACTAGAACTTCTAAAAGGCTTTCTTTTTTTTTTTTTTTAATTTTTTTTTTTACATTTATTTATTTTTGAGAGACAGAGACAGCGTGAGCCGGTGGGGGGGAGGGCGGTGGTGCAGAGAGAGAGGGAGACACAGAATCAGCAGCAGGCTCTGGGCTCCGAGCTGCCAGCACAGAGCCCGACGCGGGGCTCGAACCCACAAACTGTGAGATCATGACCTGAGCCGAAGTCGAACGCTTCACCGACTGAGCCACCCAGGCGCCCCTAGGCTTTCTTATTATTAAGCACACACTGTCCTAGTTAGTCCACAGCTCACCTGCTTGTAGACAGGTAGTGTGCTCGTTGCACAGGAGACACGCTTGAGGCTCGATGTCCAGGATACTCCTGGGGCACGACATGACTGTTGCAAGAGGAGCGCTGCCTTCTGGCGAGAGAACCGAGTCCGCAGAGGTGACTCACACGTGTCAGGGCTCGGCCCTGGGGACCGGTCGGCGTCTGCCAGGCCACCTGTGACCCTTTCTGGGCAGCACTGTGATGTGGGGAGACTCGGCTCCCCTGGACCCCGGGCGCTTCTGCTCCTCTGACCCCTGAGCCTTGGTGTGCCAATCCCACCACATGCTGCTCGGTGGTCCGAGTCCCAGCTTCCTCTCCTGTAGGATCCAGACTATCCTGTGACGACACTTATCACCCGGGCGGTGGAGACATGGCGGAGAGCCTAGTGGTACACCCGGCCTGTGAGGAAGTCCTCGGGGAGGGGACCACTCCACAGGTGCGGATGTAGTCAGGTGCCCCTGGCCCCTGCCGAGACCGTCCCCGTGGCTCACAGGGAACCCCCATCCCCAGGGTAGGTGACTGCAGGCACGTGGCCTGTGGAAGGTGGGGGAATCCGCATGCTAACGTGGACAGATGGCTGCCCACAAGGGCTGATAACAACGTAGGAATTTCTACAGGCTCAGCTCCCTTTAACAGGAACGTGTTTCTACAAGGGAATTTTTATTTCCGTGGAGGATAATTGAAACACCGGTGTCCTTGAACACGTCCGGTATATTTTCATTTACCTTTGGAATTGGCAGTGTACGGGATCCTTGTGCCGCGTTCTGATCGGTTTCCCTGTCTGATCGATCTGTAGCTGCTCTTTGAAAGCTACTTTAGGGTTATTTAACTCCGTTGGTCCTTTTGCGTCTTGACGAGGGAAACCGCCACGGTCCGTCTTAAATCCAGATGTCAAAAATACTTCTGTGTATTGCTCGTGCATTCTCTCTATGGCAGCGTACTAGGGGGAAAAAACCTGCCAGAGATGTTTTCTTCCTGTCTCTTTCTCTTCATTTCTCTGGGCCTGGGGTCCTGGCGGTGAGTGTTTGCCCCTACTCACTGGGGGGGTTTGGGACTGCTCTGTTGCGTGGTCCTTCGTGATGCACTTAGCAAAGTCGCCTTCTCACTTTGGAGACTTGCCCCCCCACCCCCACCCCACTGGGCTCTGGCTTCTGGGAAACAGGTGTCCCAGGTGTTGCCTGGACCGGAGGGAGGACCTGGTGCCTCGCCGTGTGGTCGCCCTTGCTGGCCCCGTGCACACCCGCACGCCTCCTTTTACTGGGCGCTGTTTTCCGTGCCAAGGAAGGTACTTACGGGTCCTGAAATCAATGTTCACCTACAGACGTGCAAGCTAAGGGGTTGTGCCTCCACACACACGTTGGCCGAGGTAGAAGCAGGCGCTCCTTGCGTCCCACGCTTCAGACCTGGCTTCTCTGCAGCGGGGCCACAGTCTCCGGACACTGGAAGCAGCGTTCGTTTCGTCCTTCTCCCTCTGATACAGAAGAAAGTGTGTAAAGTTTATAAAAGAAGCGTCTGCAAGTGCAGGGTGTTCCTGGAGCTGCACCTGTCCCCTCACCGGGGGTCCCAGAGCAAGTTCGGCGCGTGGACACGCGGTCCTGCCCTGGGTGGGGTAGGCATGGACGCTGGCGATCCCCGGGCACCTCGGAGGCTCAGAAAGCAGAGGGGGCAGGCAGGGACGCCTCTCAGGGAAGCCGTTTCGGCCAGGGCTGCAAGGGTGGGTGGAGTCAGTTCCCTGGAGGTGGGGCGGGGTGAGCACCAGCAGCTAGCGTCCCAAGGCTGCGGACCCCAGTAGAATCTGGCTGTTTTTAGTAACACCTGATGACTGTGTGGGGCTGTTTCCCTCTTGTGAGCTCAGTTCACCCCTCTGTAAAAGTGGGTGAGTATAGAATGAGACACTATGACTGCAGGAGCTTCCTCGGTGTCACGGAGGTGGGGGGGGGTGTCTTCACTGGCCCCTGTCTCTCGTGGAACCAGCTGGACTCTGATTAAGGTACCGGGGTGTTCAGACCAGACAGTCACTCTCCTGAGAAGTTGTCTCGGCGGTGAGAGGCCACTGTCACCTGACAGCCACTGTAATTCCCACCCTGGGCCTTCCCCGAGCTCATAAAATCCACACTAAAGAGGTAGGTGTGTTCGAAACCCCTTCAGTTTACAACGAGGAACTTGAGATTCAGACAGACTGAATACCTCAGAGACCCAGGCTTTACCAGTGAAAGAGACTGGGCATCTATCTGTGTGATGCAGGCTTCTGCTCGGCTTGCCCTGGCCTCGTGATCTTCCAGCCTGTGCACGGAGCAGACGGGGTGGGGGGCAGAGCACTGGACCTCAGACCCCTGACCCCCAGCCCCAGGCTTGTTCATAAGCCGCACCGACCCATCGTCCAGCCCCTCGGGCCCTGTAGCTGCACTAACCACAGCGGCCGCAGGTGCACAGCTGTTGACAGTGGACGGTGTTCATTGCTGAGCACCCGCCAGGTGTGCACCCGGAGTTCAGGAGAGCGGGGATGCCCGTCTGGACTCGTCCAGTCACTGCCCGCTTCGGGCTCCAGGATCTTCAGGCCTGGTGAGGAATTCCTCACCTCCGTTTGCCATCTCTGTGCCCTCAGGCAAGTTATTTTTGCCGCATACAGACTTAATCCGTCTCTGGGCTGCTGTGAACATGGAGATGATGGCGGTGAGGCACACTGATGGCACCCAGGTGGCCTGTGGTTGGCGCGGTCCCTGGCGATGCTCTGATTGGATTGTGCTGGGCTTTGGTGTTTGGAATCCAGTGTATCTTTTCTCTTCAATTAAAAATAATGGATTTTCTCTATTATAATTGATCTATGAGGCCTAAGAAGAAAATTATCTTCTTTGGGTGTGATCCAGATGTCGATGTTCATGCCATTTTCTTGCCTGCTTGGAGCCCCTCCTCAGGATGGATGGCGCCTCAAGGTTGACTGCTTCCTTTCACTTGGGTTGTGCTTCATTATAAAACAGAATAGGCCGGGAGAGCCGAGCAGACGCCCATGTGACGCGGCACATAAATTTAGAATACCAGTCTTATAACTATCAATTATCTCCCAATGAAAGTTCAATTTAATTACATGTGGATCGTCCTTCTAAATCCAACTCCCTGATTTGTATTTAAATGTCATCATTATGACTTCCCTGGTGAGGTTATCAGCTGTTCAAAGACTGGATCATGTGATATTTTAAAAACCGCCGCTTTTATATAGACTCTTCAAAAATCGCAGCACCTTTTTCCAGTGCCAACTCTTGACTATTATTGTCACATTTGGCCATAAGATTAAGCATGAAAATTGGCTTTCAGTAGTCGTATTAATTTTGTGTAACTCCGACTCATCGAAGATGAACAGGGTGGAGTAGCGGTAGGGACTATCTGACGGGGAGGCCGGGGAGCGCTCCCAGGATATTGCATGTAGACTCACAACCGCGTCTGAAATGAGAGTGTCCGCGGTTCCACGGGCAGCCGAGATTACCTCCGAGGCTCTGCAGTGCCGTGGGCTCCTGGTCCCTGACGAGGGATTAACCGCCATGACAGCAGGTGCTATTTATAGCGCGCCGCTTGTGTGCTGGGCACTGGGCTGACCATGCTGTGTCTACCGTCTCGCTTAAGCCACACAAAACCGTGCAAGGTGGGGTTCAGCCCCAGTCTCAGCTGCGGTGTTCTGCACACCCTGAGGGACTGTGGGGGTGATAGCAGTCTCCCAGGAGGAAATGTGCAGCGAGGGTTTGTGCGGTTGGGCAAACCTTGTGGAGAGCTGGCCCTTGAGCACGGATTTAGAAGATCTGAAGGCGTCCTGTCCTGACAGGTGTGTGTGGGGCCTGGGCCTCTCCCCCATCTGGGATTCAAGTCTGGTCCTTTCATCTAATCCAGAGGGACCCTGACAAAGTGCCACACATGTTTACACACAGGATCAGACTTCTCGACAGCATGACCAGCAAGCCAGTGGGCATATTCCCCACTTCAGAAAATGAGGTTGGGTTTCGAGAAGTTACAGGGTACGTGGAAGACAGACAACTGAGAAAGCCCTCGCGTGGAGCTGGCGGCCGAGCCCTGGAGGTTGCCTCCTCGGCCAGCAAGTGGCCGGGCTCTTCCACTCTCTGCCGTTCACCAGGGATCGGTCTCGCCCTGGCGTCCCTCGCAGATGCCCTCCCGCTTCTGAGACCACACTGGACAGAGAGCCCAGAGAACAGATTCTTGCCCCAAGCCAGCCACTGACTGTAGGTCATGCCCCTTGCGCTCAGCGTCATGCTGCTACTTGATTAAAAATAGAGACCCTGCCATTTGTGACAGTGTAGATGGACCTAGAGGGCGTGATGCTAAATGAAATAAGCCAGAGCGGGAAAAACACCGTATGGTTTCACTTCCATGTGGAAACTAAACACACACAGACACGAGCAAACAGGAAAACAGACACAGACTCGTAGATACAGAGAACAAACTGGTGGTTTCCGAGGGGAGGCGGGCGGTGACAGGCAAAAAAATAAGTCACGGGGATGAAACGTACAGCATGGGGAGTGTAGTTACTAATACCATAGTGCGCTTACTGTCGGCAACATTCAGGTGGCGCATAAGCATTGAATCACTGTGTTGTACACCCGGAACTAATACGTGCCAATTATACTTTGAAATGAAAAAAAAAATTAAAATAAGTAGAAACCAACAACGGACAGGAGAGGCATCCTGGTGAAAAGGTGCGTGAAGGACGATTTCCGTGCTGGCGTGAGTCCCCCGTGAAGACCGTGCGGCTACGTGCCAAACCCCTGCAGCTGCCCCAACGGCAGGTGCGCCCCCACACCCTGTGGGTCCTGGGCCCACCTGTTCTCCTTTCCTTCCCTTTGTCATTACTGAAGATAGTGTTTTCCGGTTTTGCTGTGATTTGCCAGAGGGTCAGCTGTGTTTGGGATTATTTTTTGGACGCTTGTTTGTGGGGGATTGCACCAATACTCTCCCATCCGTGTTGCTTCACCCCCAAGAAGAGGTTTCACAGGGCCATGAGCTTATACCCAACTGAGGAGGGCTGTGCCCGGGAAGTTGTCCTTGGCAGGGCGGTGGGGATGCCATGGCTTCTGTGTCTGCTGAGGGTTTTGTTGCTTCCTGGTTATGAGGAATGCTTGTTAACTGAGAAGAGGGATGTGCATCGTCCAGGGCGTGAGGCTGATCCTTCCCTGGGCTGATGGAGGCTGCTACCAGGCCTGGGTGAGAAGGTGTGAACCCTCTCAGCCCTCCCTCCGGGTCAGGTACTGCCGACCGCATCTCTGGTTGGGTTGGAGTGGGCATCCAGCTCTGAACCCAGGGCTCTGTCCTCTGCCTGCTCCCACCTCCCTGGTCGTTGTCATTGCCGGCAGCACTGTCGTCCCCAGTCCGCGTGGCTTTCTGACAGAAGCAACAGCCTCAAACCATGATGGCTGAAGCCAGTGAGACGGCTGGACTCAGAGCCAGGACCCCTCCTGGGGCTCTCAGGCAGCCCTCCCCGCCCCCCCCCCCCCCCCCCCACTGCCGCCTGGTGCTGTCCCTGGTGCTGCACGTAATACAGCAGCTTCCCACAGCGGGAGAGGTCACTCATCAAGACTGGGCTCTAGGAAAACAGGTCGTCGCACACTGCCCTCTCCTTCCTGGAGGTGAGGATAGAGGCGGAGGTGGTGATGTCTGGGGGCTGTGCTCTGAGACCACGTAGCGATGTCCAGGCCAGCCATGCTGCCTGTGGTTTGGGGAAATAATCCTTGGCCTCCAGCCTTGGCATTCTGGCTCCAGGGCTTGGAGCTGGGTGACCCTGGTGTGGTACTCGGTTTCTTGGTACCTCAGCGTTAGCACCTGTGGGAAAGGAGGGGTGCCGCCTTCGGGATGCTCACAGCTCTGTCACAGGTGGCGGGGCAGTGGCGGTTCACGTGGCAGTAGGCTTCACGGTCACTAGGTCTGTGTCCCATTCCGGCTCTGCACACGGCGTGAGCAAGCCATCATTTCCTTTGAGGTGCTCTGCCTGAGCAAGAGGGAGCCAAATGGAGCGAAAAACAAAACCGTGGTGCTGAGTCTGAGCGACAGGCTCTGTGGTGTGGGGCTGCAGCCCGTGCCCAGCGCCTCATCAGAGCTGTGAGAAAGCAAACCGCTCCCGTCCTTACACTTGCTGTCATAAATCAGACGAAGGTACGTGCAGGACACTTAGCACAGGGCTTGGCACGTAGTGTCTGTTACATTTCATTTTCTTCCCCCTTCCGTGTTGTGGGCCCGCGTGGCCATGATTTCATCAAGGCTGGGGGCGGGGGGGGCGGGGTGGGGGCGGAATGTAGTGTGATGCTTACTTCATCGAGATTGTTGAGAAAAGCCCTTCAAGTGATCACATAAATACAATCCCGGTGGCCATAGCGTCTGGGGTGTCTCTGGCCCCGGGGATCTGGCATTCTAGGTGCGCTGTCTCCTTCTGTGTGCAACAGGAAGAGCCTGGTATCCAGAATGTTTCCAAACCCCTTTCAAAGGTGAAAGTTATTAGTTCCTTTCGGGTTATCAGGTGATGAACTGAAATTGGCGTTTTTAGTGAAACTTAGGAATATTCTGACCTTTAGCTTAAGGAGAGCCCTTGTTTGGTTCATTCTTCCTTCGAGGTGGGGCCTGGAAAGAGCCTATACCGAGTGAGACATTAGAGGCACTCCTGCTGGACATGTAGACACCTCGCAAGGGAAGAAATGTATGTACAAAAAATGGCTAATAAGCTTCTCAAAAAGCGTTCTCTTTCAGGAGCGATTCAGACCTGCAAATTAAAACATCAGTGAGGTAGCATTTCGCCCCTTCCTAGCAAAGGCGGAAAATCGATCATGGCCAGTATTGGCAGGGGCGCAGGGAGAGGGGCGCCAGCCTCGCTGCCTGGGGCGCGTGCCCCAGTGAACGCCTTTCTGAGAAGGAACTGGGCGCCCACCTGCCAGCCTTGACCTTTTCCACCCTCTCGATTCGGTCTCTGCTTCTAGATGTGGACCTCAACCCGCAGCATAAATGCAGACAGGAAATTGAAGCACAAAGATGTTTAGGATTTTTTTCAATAGTAACTTTTTGAAAAATGGAAAGTATGAGTCTGAAAATAGCGGAATTGTTAAGTAAGCGATGACAGGGTTGGGTGACAAGACGTTCTGCAGACTAATTTTTAATGATGTGAACGTGTTCACAGTATCTTGAAAGAGTAAAACAAGATATAAAATGCATGTATATATGTGTGTGTTCGTATAAAATGAGACGTGTGATAACATACACCTATAGTAGTTTGAACTGCATTAAAATACAAATACTTAGAAAAAAGACTCTAGAATTAAAGTATTACAATTAGGGTTTAAGGATGAGTCCTTGTTTCCTTATTGTGCTTTTTGCTGTTTTCCCGCTTTTTCTGGGCTTGAAACGAGTTTTACGGGCTGAAAAGAGAGTCAGTGTGACTCTGGAACGAAGTTCTTGCTATGGGATGCCATGTTCTCTGTGTGCACAGGAGTCTCTCATTCTTTGGGAGTCTCCAAGCCTCAGACATCTCCTGGCCAAAGGCCATCCATTTCCTGACACCCCAGTAGTTTTCGCTAAGCTGTTAAGGTTCTTGGGGTTGAATCTTAGGTGTGTACACCCCGAACAGAGTAGCAACTCTTGTCTCTTGGTTGTCCCACGGAATAGCCCCGAGGGCCGCTTAGATCATACTGGGTTTGGCTGAATGTTTGGGCCACACCAGAGTCTGGGATAACACACTCACTTTTATCCTTTGAGTGACTCTGTCAACTTTCGGTTGAGCCAGAACGTCGGGGGCCTCACATAAAGAAAACCCCTTCCTCCCCTTCTCCTTCCGTCTATCCACGTAACACGCCTTTACTGAGCACCTCCTGTATGCCTGATTCTGTGCTAAGAGGCAGGGTTGCAAGCATCAGTGAGACACAGCCTCTGCCGGCATGAAGGTCACGGTCGGGAGCTGAGGCAGGCTGCAAGCAGCCGATTAGAGCGCCCACACCTGTGTGCCATGTGGCGTCTACATGTCAGGTGCTGTAGGGTCTGGGGGTGTAGCAGAAGGGCACAGGTGCAGAGGTCAGGCAGGAGGTGAACGCCGGCCCAGGCTGTCTGGGAACGTGCTTAGTTCACGTGTTCGTTTATGCGGGGAATTGTTGGCCGAGTTGCTGTGGCGTGCCAGGCATTATCCAGGCCTGGGAGACTGTGGGAGCAAGACCACACAGACCTCCGTCCTCAGGGAGCTAAATTCCAGTAGAGCTGTTGGACAGCAAAGCCCACACGTTCGTGTCTACAGCGCGTGGGAAAGGCTATGGCAGAATGGATGCTGCCATGGAGGGGAGGCCAGGGGGGGAGAAAGGAGGAGGATGCTGTGGGGGAGGTGCCCAGAACACCTTCCTTAAGCTCAGACCTCGAGAGTGTGGGGCTCCAGCCCCACAGCTTAGCACTAAGGCTAAGGCAGAAAGAGCCTGGTGTGTTCTAGAAGCTTCCAGAAGGTGGAGAGGGCTGGACACAGCAGGCAGGGAGGCTTTGTGGAGGATGTGACCGTTGAGCAGAAACCCGAAGGGGTGGGTGTCACAAGACAAGGTCCTGGGTGCAGGGGCCAGAAGGGGATGGGCAGGGTGTAGCTGGTCAGGCCTGGTGTGTGTGAGCAAGTCCTGTGGCCGAAGGTGAAATGGGAGTTGATGGGCAGGGCTCTGATGAGGAGGCTTTTGGGGCCCCCAGGGCTAAATAATTGCTAGTCCTCTCTGATTTTCCACATGGGGTCCCGTCTGCTTTGTCCTGTTCCAGAAATTACATTTCCTTCGGGGTATGTGAGTCTTCTCTGAGGTTGGGCTCTCTGACTGTGTCTTCAGCTCTAAACTGTGTGTTGAACCAGCTCTGAAGCCACTGCTACCCTGGGAGTCTATTATTTCATTTTCTTGGAATGAATCCATTATGAATTACTAACGATAATGATTCATTATACCGTCTCACGCTGGCATGTGCTGATTCTCCAACAGCCAGCAGAAGATACTGCCCTGCTGATTAATCCTCTGCTTTTTCCCCCCTTCTCTTAGAATGGCCATTCAAGTGGACAAGTTCAGCTTCGAGAGTTTCCCAGAATCCCCTGGGGAGAAGGGACAGCTTGCAAATCCAAAGCAGCTGGAGGAGGAGAGGCAGGAGGCCCGCGGCTTGGAGATCGACAGCAAGCTGGGCGTCCACTGGAGAATCATATCCTTCTCACGGTGGCCGCCCTGGCACTGGGCACACCCTGCTTGGGGGCTCTGCCCTCTGGGAAGGACCCCCGAGGGGCTTCACCGTGGAGCTGTAGACAAAGGGTTGTGTCAAGGAGACACGGACCAAGGTTGTCCTTTCTTAGCCTCTTCCCACTCCCAGGGCCCCACCAACGGGGTATCAGATCAGGGTGAGGAAAGGCCACTTCCCTGGAACGTCTCAAATCACATGTTTCTTGCCAGTGTTGATGTTTGTGTTAGTGACACGTTCTCATGCCTGCCTGTCAATGCTGGGCTCCAGGCTTCACAGACTGTCCACTCCTCCCGGTCAGTTGTCCGGGAGACTGAAATCGCATTGCACGGCTTACAAGGCATGAGAACCCTGAGGGGTTTCACAGGGGCAGTGCTGCACGAGAGCGCCTAGGGCAGTCCCCGGCCCTGCTGCAAACTTGGGACGTGCCTGGCTCACAGCAGGTGCTCCTTTCCACAAGCGAGCACGTGAGAGGATCCCAGGCGCACTTGTGTGAGTGTTCGACCGTCTTCCAGAGCACCTGCTTTGGGCTGGGTATTCAGCGAGACGCTTAGGCTGAGACGGCAAGAGAAGCCTCAGTGTTTCTTCATGGCCCTGCGGGGTGTGGCTCGCCAACTGGGGACGACATGCACTTGAGGCACAGGGCAGGGCATCACACCACGTCTGTGAGGTTCAGGGGTGGAAGCTGTGGGCATGGGGCCCTTGGAGAAGGCTTGACACAAGGGGAGATGTTAGAGTGGCTTTTGTAGGGTGAGTAGAAGTTTCTTCGAGGGATGAGGGTAGGGGATGGCCCAGCAGTCCCAGATCATTCTAGACCATCTCCCTGGATTCTGGACAGATCCTCAGTCTGCAGGTGGCCATCTCCAAGAGTTGAGGCACATTGCTTTGTGCCCACTAGAGAGGGTCTGGAGCTGATAGACCCTGTCCCCAAGGAGCTGGGACAAAATAAGCCCTTCACATGTAAACCGGAGGCTTCGGGAATAAGACATTAAACCCAAGTCCCCGGGGACTCAGAATCTCAGTGGCACATCACATAGTTAAGGTGTTTGCCTTTGTACAGAAGGAGGTGAAAAGGAGGGATGATTGGAGTCCTCCCTGTCTCGAGCCCACCCAGAGCTCAGCCATAGGGTCGGGGCCCAGCCAGTGCCTGCTGGTGACAGAGCCCAGAAGGCAGCGGCATTCACCCTGCACACCAGGCCGTCTCCTTTATCCCTCCCGTCTCTGACGCGTGCTCTCGCACCCCTGGGGAGAGGTTGGCTGGGTCGCCTGTGAGTCCATCCAGGACGTGGTGAAGCCGGCTGCCCGGTGGGGTTGCCTGTCCTCAGGGAAGATCGAGGAAACAACCCCGCCCCCCACCCCCGTCCTGTTGGGGGACAGCAGAAGGCACAGAGCTCTCCTGTCCTGGTATCTGTGGTTGTGATGCTGATGCTGGGGTAGGGGGGTTTGGGGTGGAGAGGCTCTGTAACCTCTAGATGTGCACGTCCCCATGTGAGGCAGGACATGCCCTGCTCCCAGGCCTCTGGGCTTCATGCGGGGAGCTTCTCTCAGACCAGGAGTCCTGGCTGCGAACGAGTCCGCCTCTGGCCCATGGAGGGAAGGGCGGTGTGTGTGGGGGGCCTGGCAGGAAGGCATCTGTCTCCCGAGTGTCTCATTCTGGGTGAAGATAGAAGCACGAAGCCTCGGAATGGGGGGGGGGTGGTTTGCACCCCTGCTGTTAGGGCTACGGTAGCACCTGCTGATGACGCACCTGCCACTTCCCAGGTGCACCCCTGGGCTGGCCCAGGTCGTTCTCCATGGTTTCAAGTCCCAGGGGGGCTCCGCCGCCCTGTCTTAGAGATGACAACCTCTCCAGCTCACACACAGGAAGAAGGGGAGCGGGCGCTTACCAGAAGCCCATCAGTCGCCCTGCAAGCCAGCGGCCCTTGGCCAGGATGCAGTGCCTTCTAGTGGGATAATGCTGACCATCAAAATGCTTATATTTTGATAACACCGACCAGAAACATGCTGAAAATGTCTTTGGTTTCTCTCCTTTTAGTTTTGCCTCCTTTAAGAGGTTGATATCCCCATTTTCTGTATTTGCTTAATAATTCATGCAACAAATATTTATTGAATGTCTACCATGTGCCAGGTACATCTGTCTCCTAGATGTACTGACTGGGAGTTTTTGAGAGACCGTCCCTACAGGCGGATTCCATTAAAGAGAATGAACAGTAAGACACCTCTCTCTCTCTCTGTCTCTCTGTCTCTCTCTCTCTGTCTCTCTCTCTCCCTCCCTCCCTCCCTCCCTCCCTCCCTCTCATATCTGGTAATGACATCTGGCATGGGATGAATAGCACAATTCTGCTGTTGTCAACCTGGATTCAAGCAGATGAAAAGACCAAAGATTGAATTGGCTAATACTCTTATTATGCATTTTAGTGATATTTTCTCAATATTTAGACTTTATGCCAAGATTTGAGCCTAATTTGACACTCCTCTAAGGAGTAATAACAGTGGCCCACATGTAGCATGTAGGGCTAGCTCGACCTGTTTCCGTGGAGATGGTGGACCTCTGGACCCGTCAGCATCGAATCTGTAATGACCAGATAAGCAGTTGGGCACACCAGGGATTCCAGCCCCAGTGTTTACCTGCTTAGCGAGCTGTACGTTTTGCTGCGCTCACGTGCTGGGGCCCTAGAGATGCCCCAGTCTAAGGGGCTGAGCAGACCCAGAGATGGGCTCTTACAGTGCAGCCTGGAAGGACTGAGACAGGAGCCTTCCTGTGTGAGGGCTGGCACATTCCAGAGTCCGAAAGCAGCAGGGACCTATGTCATTCCCTGTGACCAGTAATACAGCAGGCAGACCAGAGAGGTGGCAGGGTCTAGAGGCCTCCTGCGCTGTGCCTGGAGTTGGGCCTTCCTCCCCTCCTCCCCCTCCCTGCCATACTCAAAAATCTGTTAGGAAGTTCTTTCTCCTGCATGACCCATTCCTCATCACCAACCTTTGCTGGTAATTGTTTTCATTCATTTTTTTTTTTTAATTTTAGAGTGCAAGTGAACTGGGGGGGGGGGGGGGAGCAGAGGCGGAGAGAAAGAATCCCAAGCAGGCTCCATGCTCAGCACAGAGCCCAATGTGGGGCTCAATCCCGGGACCCTGGGATCATGACCAGAGCCAGAACCAAGAGTCAGACACTCAACCGACTGAGCCACCCAGGCTCCCCAGCCTGGTAATTTTTAAAGGGACTTTTCCTCTTTCTCAAGAGGAACCACGTCCATGTAATGTCTGTGCGGTTTCCCAGGGGGGTGGGAGAGCAGCCTGCACAGGCAGCATCTGGCCTGGAGAGCTGGGCTCGTGTGGCAGACATTGATACTTCATCGATGCAATACACCCTTACTTTCAACTCCTTTGCGCAATCTCCTTTCCACCTTCTTACCTGCTGGCTACCACTCCTGGGCAATCTTTACTGAACTTTGGAAACCTTGATATAGCTAAGTTTGTTGGTAGCAGATAATAGCCTTCCACACATAATCCAGAAAGTACCTGTTTGGCTTTGGGATGGGACCAAAGATGCCTCACTATTGGGGCTGGAGCCCGGGGTCAGAGGCCCAGCTCTGCCGTTTCCAGTGTCCCCACGGAGAGGCTGTGGCCCAAGGGGCCCTTGTCCTTGTCTGTTCAGGTGAGAACACTTGCTCAATTAGCTGTTAGGCTTAGTTCTAATAATCCTATTGCCCTTTTGATCATCTCCCAGGTATCAACCGAGATATTAGCATTTTCTTCTAACCCCGAACCTGCAAAACAGATAGTACTCTGGTTTTCAAAATAAATGCATCTTGGAAGTTAAGTAACTGACCTGAGAGCAACACAGCTGGCCAGATAGCCAGGATCCTAAAACCTGTGTGATTTTCTTACTGGCTACTTGAAGTGAGGCTCACTGTCCAGGTGTAAGCCTAGTTTCTAACGTTGGGAGGTGTCCACACTGTGGGCCCCCTCTCCTGCTGCCAGAACCGCCCTGCTCCTGTGACCTGGCCTCACAGGAGGACCATCCTGCACAAAAGTCCGTGGGCCAGGCCTTGCCCACGTCCTCACTTCCACCTGTGATGGGACCTGCCACAAGGGTCTGGGATTGCCGTTCTGAGAGTCCCCCAGAGTGGCCGGTTCTGGGGCGTTTGGAGATCGGCTGTGTCTGTTTTCACTTTGCATTTGTAATTCAGGAGAGGAGAGTGTCCGTCAGTGTCTCATCCTTTGATGATGCGTCTTCCTCATCCTTTGTGGTTGACCTTGCGCTTCCAGTCTCCCGAGGAGCCTGGTCCATCACTGACCTCTCCTATCTCGCGCGGCTGGAGCCGCCCCTTCTGCTGGACTCCAGCAGCACTCTGTGCCTAGGTCTTGTTTGCTACAGGCCTTGCAAAGTGCAGGGAGGTTTATTTTTCCCAAAGTTCACGTCTCCTGTGCCCAGCCGTGCTGTCCTTGAAGCCACATCGCAGCCTTTCCTTTAGCAGCTGTTGACTGGTGGCCCGCTGTGTGCTGGGCTTGCGCTCAGCACCAGGGACCTCCGTGATGAGCGAGACCAGGTGTGGACCCTGACCCGACAGAGCCACGTGTCCTCCCCGGCACGTAGGTGTTAAAACCCGTGGCGAATGAACAGCTTCCATCTCATTGATGCTGCAGACTGCATGGTTACCAGCCTTGCTGTGCTGTGCCCGCTGCTGTGGCGTGTGTGAAGGGAGTTTGCACGCACAGGGTGAGTCATCTCTGAAGCCTGGCTCCTTTTCCAGAGGGCAGCCGTGCACGGACGATCTGTGGTGGAAACAGGTGAAGGATGAGCCTGGAGTCCTCTCACCTTCTCCTTTTCCCGGTTTCGTTGCAA
Organism: Acinonyx jubatus; assembly: GCF_027475565.1. Classification (NCBI taxonomy): domain Eukaryota; kingdom Metazoa; phylum Chordata; class Mammalia; order Carnivora; family Felidae; genus Acinonyx; species Acinonyx jubatus. Next base: position 3,815,530 of record NC_069394.1, read on the forward strand.
ATGTCCCTCCAAGGAGCATTTCAGGGGTCGGTGGGATACTCGCTGACGCGTCGGAATCCGACCCCGTGTAGGTTTCATGACAAGAGCCAGGTGCACCGGCTCCGGTGACCTGGGCCATCTGGGCAGCGTCTCCACCAGGTGGCCTGACAAACACGCGTCTCCTCCGTGCTGTCTGGAGACCGTTTGTCACCATCTGGCTGCTTTGTGGGCCAGGTAGAGGCTCAAGGAGCCCAACTGCAGCCCGGGTTTCAGATGCCTGGGGATTCACATCCCAGCGCGGGAGGTGGAGAGTCCTCGCAGCCTGCCGAGGTCACGTGAACCTAAGTAACCAGAACGTGGCAGGACACGGAGCAGTGCGGCTGTTCTGAGCGTGGGGTCATGCGTGGGCCCAGGAGCCCCAGCCTGTGCGCTGCTAGGCAGTGTCTGCGTCTGGCCTTGCCAACACCAGTCGCCCTCTGCAAACCCAGGAAGCTCCACGGGCTGTGACATTTGTGACTGGTTTTTGCTAGGCTTGACAAGCAGAAGCCTAAAGACTATAGGCACAGTGTCCTCAGTTCAGTTGGTCTTGACCAGGACAGCCGGCCTGGAACACAGCTATGCCTGGCTTCTCAGTTTTCCAGACTGCACTCTTCTCGTGAAGGGGAATCTGCCTTCAGCTGATTCCTCCTCCCTTCAAGGCGAGGCCTAGATGGAGCCGTGTGTGTTGGGGTGGGGGGGGGTTGCCCTTTACTCTTCACTCTCGCCACCTGGCTTGTGGCTTATTCTCCAAGATGCTGCTTCGTGGGGCTGTGTCTTCGCACCCCCTGAGAAAAATCAAATGTCTTAAAACAAGATTCCTTTAAAACCCAGCACGCCGTGCTCTCCTAGTAGTCCTGTGCGGAGAAGCGGTTTAATCTAGATGAATTTAGTACAAATAGCTCCTGTCGTCAGTACAGCTGGCTGCTTGATCATCTTAAGTGCAGTACAGGGTTGCCTTCTGTGTCTGCCATCAGGGAGGTTAGCTTCTCCAGCTGCTGGTAATCACTGGGCTCAGAGGTCTTTGATCTCACAGAGGAGCCTCGCCAGCCCGGGAGAAGGTTCCACCGACCACCAGTGCGGTGCCGTGGCCCGGGCTCTTTGGCCTGCGGTGCGCAGAGGGAGGAAGGTGAGGACGACGCGGGTTTGATTGCTGCCTCCCCCAATCCAGACACGGTAGCCAGTTACTTTGAAAAGAATCAAGGTTTGGCACCCAGCATAGATTTCAAATTTGGCTCGTGAGAGTGAAGAAGGGCTTCCCCAGATGCAAAGCACTGTTTCAGATCTGTGTGTGATGCGTGTGCACCATGGTGTGTGTGGGGCGTGGGGGTGGGGCGTATGGTGTGTGCCTGTCGCAGACGATGTGTGTGTGTAAACATTACCCGAATCGATATGCACAGTGTGTATGGGTGCAAGCCTGCTCCTTCCTCTGTCCTTTGGGTGTGACAGTCACTGTGAGCGCTAATGCCCATATAACACCTGCCAGGTGCTGGGCACTGTTCTGAGTGGTTTATTTGGATTGACTCACTTGCTTTTCACTAAAACCCTAGGAAGTAGTTTTATGCACGTCCCACAGGTGAGGACACTGACTTGTTCCAGGTCGCCAGGTACTGAGTGGCAGAGCTGGGATTCGTCCCCAGTCGTCTGGCTTCAGAGTCTGTGCTCTTGGCTCCAGGCTGGGGACGGCAGAAGAGCATCTGGTCACTGCCAAGGTCTCCGCATTACCCCCATTTTCCAGATGAGGCCGAGTGAGGCTGCACTGCTCCTTGGGCACCCTGCTGCTTGGTACTGTACCCACCCCGCACAGAGTCCTCCTCCATTTCACCTGCTCCACCCGCAGCCCCACAAGACGTGCAGAGCTGAGCCACTGCAGACTACCCCTTGGCAGCTCACCACGCTGCATGGCATTTTGCGTCCAGTTGGGCCTCTGACACCAGGGAGCTGAGCCGAGATGCGGGCGCCCCTACTGAGAGGAGAACAGCCCACGTCAGCATTCTCAAAGTTCACGAGGCAGATTAGAAAACACGGTCACGGGAAAGAGGCTCAGTAATCACTCAAAGCAGCCTTTCCATTAGTGTAATTTCTATTTATGACAATCTTCTCATTTATTTGAGCTGAAGTGGGCCTGGTCGAAGTCCTTGCACCTGTAGTTCTTCCAGATCTGGCACGTGGGGTGCAGACGCCCATCTTCCTGGGGGTCACCTGAGGTATAGCCCCACCCCTTCTGAGAGCACCCTCTCTGGGACACTCACCTAGAAGCCGACTTGGAAGTGACTGTCAGTTGCTCTCGTGTGATGGGTTTCCAGCTTTTGCTCAGAAGGCTGTGGGTAAGAACTAAGAGTTCTGATCCTGGCACTGCTTTCTCCTGTGAGAGGCAAGGCCATTAGAACTCAGGCCTGTGGGCTCAGAGGAGAGCCTGGTGACCCACTGGGCTCCAGGTTCCCCCAGGGAATAGTTGGTTGAGCAATCACTTTTTTCTGTAACAGAACACCAATTCATGGTAAACTTGAGTCACACGAATAAAGACAAGACCTCAAAAAACTGCTCAGTGTTTTCAAATTGCAGTACATTCCCAAGTATTTCACTGCTAATGGTCTAGCAGAAGATGAGAGGGAAGGTATTTTATTAACTTCCTGCATTTTCCTTGCATCTAGCTGCTTTTCAAAGATTTGGAAGCAAACATTCATGGTTCTCAAGACACATAGAATATTAACTGAGTATGCATGGAGAATGTTGTAAATAAAAAGACTGTGCCCACATATTAAGTTTAATTAATAATGGTGAGTAATAATAACATATAATCCTTACACAACAGACTGAACTCCTTAAAAGTAGGAAGACTCTCGTCTTGGTTAGCCTTCTGTCCACGACAGCTAGCACAGTACACGGAGTAGGTATTAACAGGTACTTGGTATGAATCACAGTGCACACGCTGCAGTGGTGGAGGCACACGGGGACAAATGCATGTGACCAGTTCAGGAAAGATACTCCAGGGTTCAGCCACCACAGCCAGCGGGGGAGGAAGGGCTGGCTTCCAGGCTGGGCATGGGTCAGAGAGGACGTCCCAGGTGAAGTGGAGTTTAAGCTCCAGAGACTGGGGTGTGCTCACTAGAAAGACTGAAGAGGGTTCCAGGCAGGGAGAGGACGCGAGTCAAGGCACCAAGGCAGGAGGCAGCACCATCTGTTGTAAGAAGTACTGGTAGTTTGACGTGGCTGGTACATGTTCTCGGGAGTGAGATGTGCAAAACGTTGGGGGGGGGGGGGGGGAGGTCACGGAAACACCCATGGGGAACTTGCATAAACTTCTAGGGAGTCGGATTTTATCCCACGAGCAGCGAGTAGCCACAGCAGGATTTTGGGCCAGGGAGCATTGTCATGAGACTCCCTTTAGGAAGATGGCTCTGGTGCTCCTCACCCCGCTGCTCTCTGGGCATGGTGTCTCCAGGACGTGTTTGTTTTTGTATCGTGCGATTCCGCTGCCTTCTTTTGGGAATTTGGTGCAAGAACCTGCAAAGATGTACAGGGCGGTGCAGGTCTGTCTCTGCTGTCTCGTGTTCTTGGTGAGGCTCTCACAGGGTGTCGAGTTAACATATGGAGGATCACTGCTAGGACTGGGGTTCCTGTTGGGCTACAGACACCTGACATCTATTTCTGCTCTAAAATGTTAGGCAGAGGGGCGCCTGGGTGGCTCAGACGGTTAAGCGTCTGACTCCTGATTTCAGTCCAGGTCATGATCTCATGGTTCATGGGATTGAGCCCCACACCTGGCTGTGTGCTGACAGTGTGGAGCCTGCTTGGGAGTCTCTGTCTACCTCTCCCCCTCCCCCGCTCGCACACTTGCACATGCTTTCACACACACACACACACACACACACACGCTAGCTAGCTAGCTAGCTAGCTAGGTAAAATGCTACAGAGGAAAACCAGAATAATGGCGGCACTCTGAGCCTTGAGTGTGGAAAAGGAATATAGAATGAGGTCTCTCTGAGCATGGGGGTCACTCATTATGTTTGTGTATCTTCTGTAAGCATATGTCTCCTCTCTGCTGCACAGCTCTCGCATGGGGTGGGCATGAAGCTCAGACATGTCCTCACCATGGTGTCCTTCAGGGTGCTGTGTCATCATGGACTGCACACTCAAGGGTCTAGGTACACAGTAGGTGCTCAGTAAATGGTCACTGACCCAAGCTTGTGCAGGTAGCGACGTGATGATAAACTGTGGCCCAGCAGAGATATAACTTAAAGCTACCAGTACAATTCCTTCTACGTTATTCCTGGAAAAACTTACTTAGTTGACTTTTACTGCCTCTCAACTCCATAGGTCTGAATTAGGGACTTAGAGGCAGGAAACCTGGTCTTTGCCCCCAGGGTGCTCACCCTGGCTTAGTTGGGGAATCAGTTATAGCAACAGATGTCTGGAGCCTGGGTAACCAGTGCTACAGTGGGAATTAGGTGGGAGCCCAGAGCTTAGGGATGGCCTGCTAGGTTCGTGTTGGTACTCATCATTGGCCAGTTTGGGGCTGTTCTTGCCATGCAGGAAGCATCATCTCTCCTCCTCCTCCCCTAGCCCTAAACCTTCCAGAAGGGGACCTCACTTAACACATGCCTTACAGTGCTAGAACTAGGTACCACACTGTCTCATCTGTGGGACATACCCAAGCCCTGTGGGCTTGAGCCAATATTGCTGGACACATCTGGGTGCCCACTACCTTTAGGTCCTACCCCAGGACTTCATGGATCACCTCACAGGAGGAAGAGTGAGCCATTTAGGGTCCAAGAGAATCTTGACCTCAGCAAGGTGCCTTCTGGGGCCCCATGGCGTCTTGAGTCTGTTGCTTTGAAGATGTCTTGAAGGTGAGATCCTGACCCATTCCATCTGCTACACAGTGGACTTAAGACACATCTCCCTGGAAACATGTGGCATGTGCGGAGAAAGTCCAGGGAATGAGCAGTGCACTTGGAATCAACTGCATGTGAACCTCACACTCTTCTTGGCTATGTGGCTTTGGAAAAGTTTCTTAGTATCCTCGAAGAGGTTTCATCAATCTGCCATTGTTGTAAGGACTGTATGAGATGATTTGTAGGTAGCTAACACATAATACGTGCTCAGGGAAAAGAGGCAGGCATTTATTGAGCACCTACGGTGTGCCAGGCACAGTGCTGGTGACCAGAGACGACACCTACTCTCCTGGGGCTTACGACCACAAGCAGTCCTCTGAATTCAGCTAAGCAGTTGGGAAGATATGGCTGCCTGCTTATTGACCTTGCTAGTTTGGGGAGGGGAGGGCAGAAGTTCATGCTGAGCAAGGTCCAGCACCAGACCCTGGGCTCATGGATCACCACCTTTCAAGGGTTTGTGACCAGTAGGAGTGAGCCAACAGCAGTGACTCTAGGTAACTCAGCAGTGTTTTTGAGGCAGAAATGGCAAGCATGGAGGGCACCATAAAGGACATTTGGCATTTCTTGCTGGGAGTTAGATACTGCCTTTGGGAACCCCAGAGGCAGAATGTGGGTTGTGCTAACCTGAGCTGGGAGCTTGTGTGTTCTCCTGGTTCAGGCACACAGATTGTTGATCATTATATGTGGGTGTGGTTTAGGAGACCCACAAAGCCTGGGTCCATGCCAACAGGGGCTCCACAGTCCTGCTGCGGCATCGCATCCTTGACCTCCTAAGGGACAGGAGCAGGATCTCAGGACAAAGACATGCAGACTGCTTGGAGATGTGATTGCTGTGTCCTGGGTGTCCAGAAAGGGTTTTAAAGGCAGGGAGCATTTTCAGCACCACGGAGAGTTCCCCGCATGGCCAGCTCCACCACCCCCGCAGCCTCTGGGCTCTGGCTTGACCCAGCCCTGTGCACAGAAAGATCCTTGTCTGTCCGGTGTGGAGGTTGTGGGTCCACACCGAGGGTACCGTGAAGAATTGATCCAGTGTTTACCGGAAGCTGTCAGAAAGTGGGGTCCCGATTGGGGGCTGCAGGGTCAGACTACCTGGATCCTGCCGCCTCACGGCTGTGTCACCTTTCTTGCTCTCACCTTGTGCCCAAGTTGAAAAGAATTTTTTGAAATAGAAATAGCAGCTCCTACCTTACATCCATTGGGTTCTGAAGTCTTAAAGATAGCATTAAATTGCAATGATACGTATCACTTCCTTACCAAAGGGCCTTTCTCATGGGAAGCACTTTGGAAGCATTCTTTCTAACAGAAATGATGACAGGGATTAGAATCACCATCATCATTTAGTGACCGCTTCCACCTCCACCCTCGCTACGGCCACGTTGCGGTCTTGCGTGTACTAGCAGGTGATGAGGGCAGCTGCATGACTGACTGGTCAGCCAGCTTTGCATTTGGGTCCAGGCTCAGACAGCAGGCTGTTTTTTGGTGGCTTATGGGGCTGAAAGGGAGGGGCGTGCATGCAGGTAATTAGCTTTATTAGCTCAGCTGTATAATTTTATGGCTCATGTCCGAAAGCAAATTAATACAGAAATATGCTATTGGAATGGTTTCCAGAGCCCCAGTGCCATTTGGCAACTTTGTAACTACTCACACGCTAACTTGCTCCTCTGATAATCATTTCAAAACTCCTCATCCTGGCCCTGTCCAGTAGGCACGATTTCTACGTTTCAAGCACTGTGGTGAGATCTGCCTCGAAAGTCTGGCATATTTTTTTTTTCCCTAAGAGGAAGTAATATACCATGTTCTGAAGTCTTAATCTGATACCCCTGGAGGGAATCAGGAAAGAAAGAAACATGAAAATGTGCATGTTAAACTCAAATCCACTGACAACCTGCATGCTGAACCCCTCTCCCTTCTGACTGGGATGAGGCGTGTTGACTTCAGCTGCTCCCGGTGTTGTTTCATAATGTTATCAGCAGAACTGTATTGTTGACTTTTTCTAAAATGTTGATTTTAAATGTGTAAAAGATGCACGTGGCTAAACACATCTTAAAAAAAGGTGTTGCCATCTTGCCCATCATCCCCACATGCCCGTTTTTCTCCATTCCTTCCACGTATGTCAGAATTTCTCACTGAAACTATAATTGCAAACACATAGATTTTTTTTTTTTTTTACACAAAAGTATTTTGTGTAAAGAATGTTTTGCATCTTGGTTTCTCCACTTAACTGTGCACGCCTTGGAAAACTTTGCATCTTCATAGTAAACTTTCTCCTTTGCCCAGTAGCAGAGTGTGACTCTTATGCCTGCACTCCCATAGCTTTGCCATCACGGGGGTTTTTGAACTTTGGAGGTTGGCCCGTCTGGAAGCTGTAATGTCGAACAAGATCTCTTTCCTTTGTGGAGCTGCCATTCTGTGGGAAAGCCCTGGGATGCCTGAGGTGCAAGGATCTCTGGGGGATTCCCTGCTCTGTGCTCCCAGCTTCCAGTTCCTCATCTGCACTGTCTCAACTGGAACAGCCCCCCCCCCCCACCCCGGTTGAAGGGAACATGTAGAACGCTTGCCACAGAACTTGCCTCGACAGGAATGCCCCCAACATTTGTTCCCTCCCCCAGCCCCCGTCTTTTGGGATGTATGTCTTTGAGTCTGAGACTTAGAATTCCTCTGGGAGCGTGTTGTATGTTGGAAATTGGTCACCCTTGAGAGTGAATTTCTTCTGTGTGCCTGTGAGGCACGTGGCCCACCAGATCGCAGCTGAAACCCAAACTGAAAAGAGCGAGGCTGGCTTACCTGGCCGGCGCCACACGTGAAAGACTGCTTTCCCTTCATCTCTTTGATTACAGTGAATCACAGAGTGCTGTGCAGGGACATGGTCATGAGCTAAGGAAGGGGGACTTGGTGTTGTCTTTATAAAGAGAAAGTAGCTCTTCACATGGTGGCTGCAAAGGGAGCGAAGGGAAATGTAACTGCTTTTTGCCACTGCCTGGCAAGTCCCTGGGCTCTAGTCCTTCATCAGACTCTGCAGGGGATGTGTTTTCCCAACAGAGAGGTTGTCTCTGGGTAGCACTGGGGCCGTGACAGCAGGGAGATGCTGACCTGAGTGGGTGGCAGGATCAGGGCCTAGGGGACCAACTCAGCAGAAGTGATTTATCCCAAGAAGGACCCCACTCTTCGTGACCATCCAGTACCTGCACAGTGGTCTGTGGTTTCACTGGGGGCTGGCATTGGCCCATTCCTGGATCATTCTCTTGGGAGGGAGGTGACCCCTCATCCTGTTTCCCATGGATCTTATTCATTCAGGGATTGGAAAAGAGGAGTCCCAGCATGGGACTGACAGGTGCCATCCCCTCTTAGAGACACATCCCAGGTGAGAGTCTATTGCCTAAAATCTCTAAGTTCTCTAAGAAAAGCTGTTTGCTTGTGTTTCTCCCTGGTGGTGTCATGGCAGCGTGTGCTGCTCTGGCTGATTGACCGACAGGGACAGAGCAGACCAGCCATGTGCTGGCCATGGTCAGGCTTGCAGTGCTGAACGCTGGTCACAGAGGAGTCCACAGAACTGGGCCAGCGTTGCCTGGGAGTGTGTTTGTGTCTACCTCGTGCCTCCTGGAGAGGGAGGTGGGCTCCTATTAGCTGAGAAACCCAGCCACGCTCCCTGTTCATGCCCTGTGCTGCTGAGTAATGGGCCAGGCCTCATGGCCATTCTGTCACTCACAGCAGGCAAGTTGCCAACCTCTCCGAGGCTCTGTGTCCTCACATTCCGAACTGTTGTAATAGCCACATGTGCCTGGCTGTGCTGAGGGCTCTACCGGGTATCCCACGGTGACGCTGGAGTAATCCTATCAGAGGGTCCTACTTTCCTTGCTCCGGCAGTGAGAGCTGGGGGCACCGCACACCAGTGAAAGTTAGCCTCTGATGAAAGCCACCCACTTCTACATGCTGACAGTCACGCAAATGTGCATTCACACTTTCATTCATTAGGTGATGTCAACATTTATCGAGCTATCACTGGGGCCCAGGCATCATGAAAGACGCTGGCACTTGAACGATGAAAGACGTGCTCATGGTGCCCCCGGGGAGATAGATGTTGAGGCATCAGTGCCTGTGATCATCGGAGGACAGCCACGAACGGAGCGGCTTTGTAGCGCACCGCTGTGTTTACGATAACAAACGGGATGCGGGTGTCTGCACCTTGGCCGTGCGGTGTGAGTTAACACGTGGAGGAGGCACCCCTACCCTCATGCTGTCAGGGTGGCCCCTCCTCCATGCCTCCCTCTCCTGTGTGGTCACTTTTTGTATTGCTTTCTTCCTGGTGAGGCCCTCGGCCCTCTGCCTCACGGATTCTCAAAGGGAGACTGTCCTGGGAGGTACAACAGTTTCTCCTTCAGCTCTGTGTTGGAGAGAGGCAGCTGGACTGTCAGGACTGTCTTGGGGGCTCTGGTTTCTTCCCATGAGAGCCCCTGGCCCGGGGGGTAATTTCTCTGTGTTCCTTTAGGCACTGCCGAGAGGGCCCAACGTCAGGGTTTCTGTGGGGTGAGGCCTGGGAGTGAGTGAGTGCTGGTGGGGAGCGGAATACCACATGGGCGTTCGTGACTCTACGCTGGTGTGTATACATTGGCCCACGAACCGAACTTTTGACATCCTGGGTCTTACGTTGTTGTCTGCTGTCTGCAATGTAACAGCTTTGAGCAGTGAGTAAGAACATAGACTCTGGAGTGAGACTGTCTGGGCACTAATCGTGAATGTGTGGCTTTGGGTAAGTGTCCCAACCTCCCTGTGCCTCCATTTCCTCGTGTGCAAAGTTGGCATAGTACTTAGTGCGTGACAGACTTTGAGTCAGTTTGTGTAAGGTGCTTAGACCAGGCCTCAGCCAGAAAGTGATCTTGGCTATTACAGTCTGCACACTCACACCCGTGCGGATCCATAGGGTTAGGTTGGGGTCTGAACGTTTTGCCTGCCCCCCAAAAGCCCACATGCCTGAGGGATTTGGGGAGTCTGAGGAGGCAGCACAGGGCAGCCGGCCCTGCCTGGCCCGTTGCCACTAGGCCGTGAGCGCCAAGCGAGAAGAAGGGGCCTGGTGAGCTGTGCTCTGGTCTGGCCGTGGGCATACACCCGCACGCCCGTCCGTGAGCAAGCACATGAGCACGTCCCCCCCCCCCCGCCCCGAGGCGACACTGAAGTAGTGAGGTGCCTGCCCCCTCCTAGGGCGGGTCTTTGCCCCCCTGTGTTGGCCAGGCCCTGCATTCCCCTCTCCAGAGAAGCCCTCCACTCTTCCCTGACTGGAATCACTTCTGTCACATTCCTCACCTGGAGAAGTAAGTTAATACGGCGTCTCCCATGTTAAAATTAGAATATTCGGATCCGTGGGGTGAGAGGAAGAAACACGATCGGTCAGTCATTATCCATGGAAATTAAACACCGTACAGTGTCCCGTTCCTTAAGACAGAGACCTTCCCGGTGAATACATTTTTAATATTGAGCACTTCTCTTGAGAACATTCAATTTCTGGGAAGGCAGAGTGCGTTGCCATTTACTCAGTGGTTGTTTGCACAGGTAATGCTCCTTGGCTCTGGGGTGGAGAAGGCCCGTTATCTTCAGCTGCTGTGAAAGCAGGTGGTCTAAGCAGCAGGCTGAACCCTCTTCCTCTGGGGGAGCCGGGTGGCCAATCACAGACAACCACAGATATTTTCTGAACCCCACTCTGGACCTAAATGCCCAGTTCTGGGGAGAACAAGTTTCTGGGATCTCAGAGTCCCATGTTGGAGACAAGTTCTCCTCCCAGTCTTAAAGTAGAGAGAACAGACCCTGGGTGGCCTTGGGCCCTCTCCCCATTCAGCCAGGGTCCCCCTCTCGGCCTGTGAGTGTGATCAGGTGCCCAGAGCCTGAGTGAGGCTCAGAGGAGTAACTGAGAGGGGCGACGCCTGCAGGAAGATGTGGGCAGAGAGGGTCCTCCGTTCTGGAGCTTGACTTGCCTGGAATAAGTCTCGGTATGAGGATCCGGCCTGTCTTGGCACGCACCCCCTCCTCCCCATGTCAGCCTGTCACCAGCTGGGTAAGCCCCCCGGGCTCCCGAGCAGTGGGGGTGGGAGTGCTGAGTGCGGGGTCCCGTCTGGGACGCTGTGTGTCTGTCCTGGCTTGGGCAGGGGGCTGCGCCAGTCACCCCTGAGGTGCAATGCATCCTGGATGCCGGGCTTTCTGCCATGCAGGTAATGGAGCTGAGGGGCCCTGGCTGCCGCTGGGGGGATGGAAACTGGCAGGACCCTCCCCACGTGGCTTCCATGCGCCCACACTCTGTGCCAAGAAGTGGGCTCCCCTCACTGGGATGTGGCCTGAGGACGGAAGGACACTGAGCGGTTGTGACACACCCAGGGGCCAGGGCATCCGCGGGGTTGCTCGGGAATGCCACCCCATTGCCACTTTGAGGGAGCAGGAGGGCCAGGGGGGCCTTGGGGTCGGGTGTGTGCACCAACGCTCGCTCCCTCCAAGGACTCAGTTTCCTCTTCTGTTGGAGATAAGTCCCCAGCACCACCGTGCTTGCCTTCCTAGAGGGCAGTGGGGGGGCGGGGGGGGGGAGAGAGAGAGCTGTCCCCACGAGCTTGCTGACTCCGGGGCCTCCGAGACATGGGAGCTCACAGTGCTTGGCGCTGTGTGGTTGGCCGCGCACCAGGCACGACGTCGTCAGGGCCCGGGGAGGGGTCTGCGTGGACAGGACATTCATGGCGTGCTCACCGTGGCCCGGACTGCAGTTCCATTTATTCCTCAGGACAGTCCTGTGAAGTTCGTGGGCTGTTACGCCCATTCACAGGTGAGGAAATAGACCCAGGAACGTAGGTAGACTGACCAGTGGGTGTCAGTGGTGGTGCCAGGACTCACAGCCAGGTTGAGGGTATCCAGAACCCACCGTTCTAGGGACAGAGGGGACAGGTGCTGTTGGCTCGGGCCGCAGTGCCCCCGCGTTTTCCCACATCTGTTGGGGAGCTCAGCTTGGCCGAAAGGAGCCTGCTTTCACGCCTGCCCAGCTGATGTCCGGGCTGGTGTGGTGGGGGCAAGCAGCACGGGTTCCCTGGAGTTTGGGGCCGAGCGTCTGCAGAGGGCACTGGCTAGAGGCAGGCACTGGGCTCAGGGTAGGGAAGTTTCCAGGTCTTGCGGCCTCTGGGCTGCGTGTTGAGGGCTGTGGGCTCCTGTACCACCTGTCGAGGACGTGTAACCATCCTGAGTTTGTTTATTCATCAGACAGAATCCACCGAGCAACTCTAGGGCTTTGTGTAGTCCCAGGACGAGGGCTGGGCCCTCATGCAGCTGCCGGGCTGGTGTCTAGGCTGAGCACTGGAGAGTGGGCACATCTGGGGCGGGCTGCCACGGGGAGGCCCGAGTGCCTTCAGAGCAGGGACGGGGCTCAGGGAGGGCTTGAGAGTTGAGGGAGGAGGGCAGGGAGAAGCACTTCTAGGAACACAGCACAGCTGCGGGAAGCATGGAATCCAGAGAGAGCACACGGTGTTTTGGAAGAAGTCCTAAATAGCCGAAGAAGGACTTAGGGGCGGAGTGGGAGGCAGGGATCCCGGCGTCACTGCACTGTTCGGCCTGCTCTCCCTGCGGAGTCCTGTTGCCGTGCACGCTCAGCCCTGCCCTCTCGAGCTTTCCTGGGTGCCCGGCTGGTGTGTCCTCACTGCTCTCAGTGTCCCTGCACCCAGACACTCCCATCCAGATGATCACGTGGCCCCCGTGTGCCAGGCCCTTCGGCAGGAAGGACTGGGAGCTCTAGTCTCTGTTCCTCGGGGCCCTGGTGCCTCTGTGCCTCCCCCTGGGCCCTGATCTGCCCTGCCTGCGTGGCTTCGTCCCCACACAGCTGCCCTCCATCTTGCTGGGCACGGCCCCCTGTCCCTGTGCTGTCATCTCCACCCAGATGTAAGCCTCCCAGGTTCGAGCTCCTGAGTTATTTCGGCATCCTCCATGCATGTCCACCCATGGTTTGGATTAGAGCCACGATGTGTTTCCTGGGTGCAGTTAACTTGCTAAAAGCAGAAAGAAGAGGGTTTTCTTTTCACTTCCCTAATCAGGGAAGAGTGTCAGGAACTGAATTCTTCCCTTTTGGTTGCAACTTACATTCTGTGGCTTAAATTCATGTAGGGAAAGGGAAAGAGGTTTGCGGATCTGTGTCAGCGCCGCGTTGGCTGTTGAATATTAGCGCCCAGGAGACATCTATTTTCTGCCTTCCTAAACCTAATTTCTTCATCCGCTGGTACTTGCTGAGAAACCTTGACTTCCTCAATTACGAACTGGCCTAAGTGAGCCATTTGTAATAATATGTGTGATTACATCAAGACGTGTAGCACGGCAGACAGGAAACCAGCATGAAGCCAACACGTGTCCAGAAACACATCGGGTTACATTGAACAATGAGCCATGGTTTGCCTCATTAAGGAAAAACGACTTCTATTTTCCTTATTTCCGCCAGCGAGAATAGCTGTTGGATCAGAATGATCCCGATGGATTCCCTTCTTTACACGGCAGCGGCTTTACTTGACGTAGGTTGAAGGGACAGAGGCACTCGCCATGTTTATATGCCTGTTTTCCACCCGCAGGTCACGTCTCAGTGGTTGGTTGGGCCATCACTGGCGAAGAAGGGGTGACCTGGATCTGCTGTGGGAGGGTTCCCGTGTGGGAGTCTGTAGAAATTTCCAGAACTCCTCCTCCTGTCCCTGGGGCTCGGCGGGAACAGGTTTTTCCTTGACTGGCTCTCACCCATCTCTGAAGCGCACCGGCGAGGCGAGCGTGGAAGGGCTCCTGAGCCAGCTTGTCCTGGAGCATCTGCAGCTGGCTCCGCTGCAGTGGGGTGAGTACCTGCCGGTCCCCGCCGGGTGAGCGCGGCCCTCCCCGCGCCCGCATCTGCTCCTGTGCGCGGCTGCGTGGGCCAGCTGGCCACGGCGAGGGTGTGTCTTCAGACGTGTCCCATCGGCACAGACCGATGAAAGGGTCAGCGCCCTCCAGATACGCGTGTGGCGGTGGACGTCGAGACCCCGTATGGTTCTAGCCGCTGCGGAGTCCGACCTCCTCCGTGGCGGCACTTGGCCTCGTGTGCGTGGCCCCGCCCCCCCTCCGCGTTTGGGTCTTGAGTGATTGGCGTGGCGGACGCGAGCAGGTGTGCAGCCTCCTTGCTCCTACCCTTCTCTGGATGAGCTCTGACGGCTTCACACGGGGTCAGCCCGGAAGGGTGCCTGTGTGGTCAACACCCTGACTGGGTCCCCGGCCCGTGAGTTCACCTGGAACAATCTTTCCAAATGTCTGCTTCCTGTTGCACCAGAAGCCGTTACCCTGGCCTGTGTCTTCCCAAATAGGAGTCAAAACTGCTTTGTTGAGAAACAAGCTAAGTGTATTTTTGTTGAAGTGAGAGGCTTCATTATTTTCTGGAAACGGTTTCATTATATAATCTATTTTAGGTCAGATGCGAGCAAGCAGTTTGTGTGTTTTTTTGTTTTTTTTTTTTATACCCCAGATATTGTTGTAATTAGTGTCAAGTCTTTTCTCTGGTTAATTAAAGTATGATCTCCTCCTTTTGCCTGCTAGAAACACATGGGAATTGTCCCAGGGGCTTGAAGAGAAAAACCTTTCTCCTGGCCTTCCCTTCCTCCCCCATCAGTTTGCGAGACCCCCACATACTGCGGCGGGGGGGTTCTCCTCGCTGCCCGGCTCCCTGCTCCCACAGATGAAGGCCGGCGGGAGTCCGTGAGCTGCCGACGTGACAGCAGTGAATGGATGGCCTTTTACACCCAAGGGGCTCCTTCGTGCGTCCAGCCTGAGTGGAAGGAAGGGGGTGTTTCTGCAGAGAATCAGTGTTTGCACCATGGGGGGCTTCCCTCAGCCCACTTTTCCAGGTTGGAATGTCCGATCTCTTGCTTACCTGGACAGAGCCAGCTATTTCCACCAGGTGTGGATAGCTGAGCAGGCTCAGACACCCAGACCGCCCTGCCTCCAGGGCTTGGGTTTCGTCCACAGTGGACAGGGTCTTCCTCCCTGGCCGCTGCCCGTGCCAGTGCCCCCCCCTTCCATAACCCTGCAGGTTATACCCCCCTCCTCACGGCAGGCAGGCCTGGGGTCTGCCCCGCCCCCGCCCCATGACTGGACCCCCCTCCAACCTGAGGGGGTCCAGATTGTGCTGCACAGGTGGCCTAGCCCGGCCGGGCCCTCGCTCACCTGCCCAAATGCTGGCCAGCTTGGCCTGTGCCGGCAGGGTCCTCTCTCTGACTTAGAGCAGGCTCAGGTGGGCCACCCAACATCCAGCCTGTTACTTTCACCACTCTGCACGTGTGTATAACATACCAGGCGAGGTACGAGGACCCACATGGTCACTTCTGGTACCCTCGCGTGCTGCACGTGTCCTTCCCTAAACGAGGACGCTGCGGCTCGGCCACATCAGCCATCTTGTCCGGCACCGCCCTGCTGAGGGGTGACTGATCCACGTTCAAAGGCAGACGCCCTCAACTGGAATCTGGACCTTTCCACCAGATGACTCGATAAAAAGAATATATTCTCACTGCGGAAAGCCAGGCAAAATCAGAAACGTGTTCAGAAAAAAATGACCCTCTTCCCAGCTTCCAAAACAACCTCTATTTCATTGAACTTTTGTGTATTTCTAAGCCTTTTTGCTATCCCCAAATTTAAATTCTGTTTATAGAGATGCCCAGACCGTGTCTGTATATTGCGTCTTTTTTTTTCTTTTTTTTTACTTGACGAAACGTATCTCCTGTATCACAGGCCTGTCGAATGCTCGCTGTTAAAGGCCTAGTGGTAACCTCATCAGACGGATGCGAGGTCATGTAGTGCTTGGTCTGTTGTTGGATGTTTGGGTTGTTTTGAGATGTTCATGTTTCTGCAGGTTGCATGCAGCGGCTTGCACGTAGAGCTTTTCCGTGTTTGGGGGTCAGTCCCTCTGCAAGGAATCTCTGAAGTCGTTACTGTTTCATGGGGCGGTTGGAGAGCACAAACGTGTCAGCATCTGTGTGTGATGGTGGCATCACCTGGCGTGGACGGGCACGCTGTTGGCACCAGGCTGCCATGCATCTTGGCCTCGGCTCTGCTGCTTCCTCGTGCGTGACGTCCTCGTGCAAGTGGACGAGTCCTCTGAACCTCGGTCTCTTACGGAGGCCCCGACGGCAGCAGGTCCTCAGTGAGGGTTTATGGAGATGTCCGTGATCCCAGTGAGGTCGCGCTTCTCTGCCTCTGAGGCGGGTGGGGGACCGCGGAATTGCTGGGTGCCTGTTGGTCATGGGGAGGAGGAAGCTGGGGTTCTGGGGTGCATCCAGAGGCAGGGTGGGGCTAGGGCGGGACCCCAGGTCAGCATCATTGGGCTGCGGCTTCCCAGGTGCTCCCGTCTGTGGCTGGAAACTGCCCTGCCCACCAGGCGGGAGGACAGGGCGGGTGGCAGAGCCCAGCGTCCCCTGACTGCCTGAGGGCCGTTTCCCTTCTGGTCCGTAGGTGCCGGGTGTGGTGACAAATGAGGCCAAGCGGTCTGCCACACTGATTTCAGTGTCCCATTACTGTGCCCCCGCCACCTCCCTCAGCTGATGACACTTTCCGTAGCTTCCTAGGTATATCAGGGATGGTCTGTGCTTTCATTGACAGCCGGGAATACAGGTTAGGTGCTGGCTACGTTAGGCAGTGGATATTTTGAGCACACATCTTCTGAGTCATCATCAAGCCAGCCCCCCCATGCGCTCCGGCCCCGACCCGAGCTATGATGTGCCGGCTGCGTGCACGGGTGTGAGAGTCACAGGTCTGGGGACCAGCAGACATGTGACACTGGTGTCCTGCCTCAGGGAACAACACCCTCACCTTTGGAGAGCGCGACACGGGGTCCACACTTTCCATGCGGTTTGTCCAACCTGTGCGAGTCTGCGAGGCCTTACTCACTGTTCTCCTCTTACAGGGTAGGAGGTGCTCAGGGATTTCTGTCACCTAAGGTTACGGGGAAAACCTAGATTGTTGGATCGAGGGATTTGTACGTTCACTCAGTGGATAGCTGTCTACTTGACCATCCAGTCTATAGCAGGCCCTGTCCCGGGTGCCGGGGACCCAGATAGAAGTTCCACTTCATCCCTGCCTTCAGGACACTCCTGGTCTGATGTGGGTGGACCCAGGTGGCTTAACCACACACAGCCTGGCACACACAGCCTGGCACACACACAGCCTGGCATCCTGGATGCAGAGGCCAGAGGCAGCTCGGGAACCAGACTCCTGCAGCCACCTTGTTCCAGAGGGGCCAGCCCTACATTTGGGGACAAGGCACAGAACCACCTGCAGGCCTGTCGCGTCTGAACATTGATCCTCCTACCTCTGTGGCACCTGCTGCATTTGGCAACCCTGTTCAGGAATCTGGATCTGGGGTCCGGGAAGCCAGGCTGTCCTTGCCTCGAGGCGGGGCTGCATCATGGGGACACTTCGGCAGAGTGTCTTTTTGGCACATGTGTCACGTGGAGGCCTTGTGGAGCTCAGTTTGTCTCCGACCTGAGAGTCGTGCGCAATGGCTGTGGTGAGTCAGCAAGTGATGTCGTGTCTCAGACGCCTCGAGAGGGCACGTGGAGAGGCAGGTTCCAGCCAGCCATCGGCAGGACAGGTGACAGCCACACGTGGCCACAGGTGGCCCAGGCCTCCCTGGAGGCCCAGCCTGCCTGCTAACCCCTGCCTCTTTCCCAGGGAACTTGGCAACGGCACAGGGCTGTGGATTTCTCCAAGCATCTGTGCCCGGGAGAGAGTGTTAGTACACAGGCCCACCGGTGAGGCAGGCTTTGTGGGGCCAGGCACCTCTGTGAGACCCGTCTTCCCACCTGTTCCCCCGCCCCCCTCCACCCCAATCTTCTCATTGGTCCCAGGCATACTAGTTGTAAAATAATGTTTGGGAGCACTGCTTTCTTGTGATGATTTCCCCCCAAAGAGTAACTTTGTGGAGAGCTTACCGCAGCACGTCAGGAACAGTTCGTGGTCGCTTTCTGTGTCCCCTCACTCACTCTCCATAATCACCCACTGAGATTGGCGTTATTACGTATCTTCCGGGAGAAGCTGGTGAGTGAAAAGATCATATAATTTGTCCCCAAAGTTGCTACTTCCGCATCTGATCTGCTCCCTGTGATCCAGGGTTCTCTGCAGACCTGTGGTGCTTTCTTACATGCCCTGTGCTGCCCCCAGTCACCCGGCCGTCCACCCAGCAAATGGCTACTGAACCCCTTCTAGGTGCCCGTCTGGGCCATGCGCAGGGGGGCTGCCTTGGGCCCCCCAGCCGTCAGCTGCCTGCCGCTTTCTTTAAGAGCCACCTTCCTTCTGGAAGAAGATTTCTGCAGTAAGTCTCTGCCCATGGGAGGATGGGCCACGGGGCCATGCCTTTCAACTTTTGACTCCCAATCTGGGAAATCAAGGTTCGTGTCTCTGCAGTGTGGTGTATGGGGTCTCCCCGGTGCCCTGTGGCCCCTTGGGCCAGGACAGGCCATCCAGGAGAAGATGAGAGGTCCAGTGCACGTGCTACACACCGTGCCCCTGCTCCACAGGTGCTGAGAAAGGACAGGTGTGCGTGCGGCTGTCAAGCTCTGAGAAGAAAGGAGACAGGTCTGAGATCTCCAGGGTGCCAGGCGGCAGGTTTCCAGTCCCTGATGGGCAAAGAGTTGGGAGACCTCCCTGCCCAGCACAAGTGGGCCAGGCACCCTGGTTATGACAGACGTGAGCCACCAAGCCAAGAAATGTCCCAGCTCTCAAACTTGTACCAGCGATATCAGCACCACTATCTGTGTGGAGAATGCCCTGGGGTGGACGTCTGCTGGCGCTGAACGTGCCCCAAGTCACACAGTCCCCACGACAACCCTGAGAGATTGGAAAGACCACTCTTGTTTTATAGAAAGCTCACGTCCCCATCCCTGGCGTGCATGCGGGTGGCAGAGTGAGGAGTGATTCCAGGCCTGTGCCCCTGCCTCAAAGGGAGAGACTCTGATCGGAAGCTTCCTGCTAAGCTCCCGTCTAAGTGTAACCCCTTTGAGGCCACACACTCCGCGTTTGGTCTGTTGCTTTTGCAAAGATAAACAGGCACAAACGAGCTTCAGAATTGGGGAGGTGCAGCAAGCTGTGTGTGGAGTCTCTGTCCTGCCCCCGTCCCCCTCCCCACCCCCCCACCCCGCTGGAGCCGTCCCATCCCACAGGCCGAGCTGTGCCAGAGCCTGCTGCATTTTCCTCCCCCAGGGGAGCCCATGAGGGAGTCCTGCCACTTGTCTTCCTCACTTACCAACAGGTCCTGGGTACCCTCCCCTGGCCGCCCACACGGAGCGGCCACATTCTTCTGTCCGTACTGCGCCTTCTGACCAGCCCTGAGGTGGTTCCTGGTCGTTCGCTCTCCTGAACATTGTCGGAACAAGCAAGCGTGCCAGTCCTCACATGAGCGAGACAAGCTGGAAGTCGCTTATTTTAAATTTAGCAAGCTCTTTAAAAATATCTTCTGTTTCTGTGTCATGCTTAGAAAGACTTCCCTCCTCTAGATTATATGCATATTTTAAATTCTCATGCTTCATGGGCTCATCCACTGCAACACTGAGATCTCCTCTTGATCTGGAATTTATTAAGGTGTGAGGAACGAGGCATGGAGCCTCTCTTCCCAGAAAACTGTTTAATTGTCTCCAAGTCACTTAATGGTAAACTTTCTCCACTGATAAGCAGTGTCATTTTTCTCGTGTGTAGGAACATTTTTGGACTCTCTTCCATGGATCTTTTTCCACCCATGAGGCAGAACCACCCTTGTAACTATTATGGGTTGATAGTATATTTTAATATTTGCTTGGGTATTTGCTTCCATGTCATTTTCTTGCCTCTCTTTCTCATCTTTATTTAAAACTGTGATAAAAACACATAAATATGCCATCTGGGCCATTTTAAAGTGTACAATTCGAGGCTTAACTGCATTCATACTATCGTGCACCAGACCATTTACTTGCAAAGTCAGAACCCTGTGCCTATGGAACACCTTTCATGTTTTTACGGAACTTCAGAAGGAGCTCACTTTTTAAACATTGAACTTCTGTTGGTATTTAACTGCCTTTTCACCTGAGGTCATTTTCTCAGTTTGGTTTCTTTTATATAATTTTTCTTCCTCCTCTTTTTCTTGATTCAGCCGGCTAACCGATGATCTCCTCCCCATCCGTTCTCCCTTCTCTAAGTCAATCCCTGCCGTTCCCGTCCTCACACTGCTGCTTCATGTGGGCTCACTCTGTTAGTTTTTCCTCACTTACGGAGCCAGCTGTTGAGTCCATTTATTTAAAATGTCCTATTAGTAGTGCAATGATTTTAAGGCTATGAATTTTCCTACAATTACCCCATTACCTGTGTCCTGATAGTTGACATGTCCACATTTGATATGGTTCAGGCATTGTGCAATTTTAGTTTGTTTCCTCTTTGTCCCCAGGGTCCTTGAAAACATAGGTGTTCTGTTGCCTGAACTTGTGGTGACTTTGTAATGTGAGGGAATTGTGACCATCCTAGTGCTGTTTTCACCTCTGAGAGTTTACTGAGGTTTCTTTGTGCTTCATTCTTTGTGAACACACCACAGACGATGAAAAGGAAGGCATGTTCCTGGTTTTAAATATACTGTGTTGCAACACGTATCCGTTCAATTCCCTCATTAATTGCGTTGCTTAGGTCTTTAGGACACTCACTTTGAACCGCCACAGACTTTGAGAGGTGTCTTACAGCCGCTGCTACTGTGGGCCCTCTTCACCCTGAGGGGACTTCTGTCTATGGGTGCGGTGGCCCTGGGTCCGCAGGACGAGTGTGGGAGGTCTGTGGTGCATAGATATCCTCCTTGTCCTCATTGTGCTGCGCCCTGTATCCCTTGAAGTGCCCTTCTTTGTCCGTTTCTGTGCTTGTTGTTCCGTCTGATACAATTACTCTTGTTCCCGCCTACTTTTAGTTGGGCTGGGATGCCTTTGCCTGTCATTCTATTTTAAACATTTAAGATGTCCTTTTCTCTTCCCGCATGTGGTTCTCTTAGATGAAGCAAGGAGTTGAATTTTGGTTTGCAATCCAACTTTAAAGTGTTTTCCAGGGGCGCCTGGGCAGCTCAGTCCGTTGAACATCCAACTTCGACTCAGGTCACGATCTCATGGTTTGTGATTTTGAGCCCCGCGTCAGGCTCTGTGCTGACAGCTCGGAGCCTGGAGCCTGCTTCGGATTCTGTGTCTCCCCCTCTCTCTGCCCCTCCCCTGCTCACACTCTGTCTCTCTGTCTCAAAAATAAATAAATACTTAAGAAAATAAAAAGTGTCCCTCTCCCTTGGCACTGAGAAACTGGCTGCAAGTACCTGCTGTAGCCCCTCCCCCACAGGATCTCGGCCTCTCAGCGAAGGGGCCCTGCCCTGCGGACACCCCAGCTTATGCTCCAGACCCCGGCCAGGCTGCCCTTTATGTGGGCGCCCTCTTCCCCCCGCTTGGGCCCTGGTGTCCTGCGTGGGGCCGCTCTGTCATGCAGATGCCCCCAACAACCACCCTCCCTGGGGCCTCGGGACTCGGCTTATGCAGGAAGGGGGCCGGGCTCTGCCAGGCTGCCTGTGATGTGAGGTGAGGCCCCTGCCCCTGCCATTGCCTTTCCTGGCTGGTCAGTCGTGCTCATTCATTCTTCCGGGCCCGCGTGAGGCGTATACTCTTCTCCAACACCCCTTTCCCTGGGCTCCACTCTTCCCCCAGGCCCGGAGCTCTCCCGGTTCTCCTGGGGGTATCCGTGCCTGTCACAGGCTCTCTGGGAGCTCCAAGTTACGTCTGCATCCCCACACCCCGGCCTGCTCCTTACCTGGCATGGAGTGGGCACAGAGCTGCTGCTTGAGTGACTGGTAAGCAGTGAGCCTTGAGCGAATACTCGGTGAGTGAGTGCGGGAGAGAAATAGTCCCTTTCCTCGAGGAGTTCATGGACCCGTTGGGGAGGAAGGCTGTGTTCCCAGCAGACATAACGACCTGACTTCACGGAGGAGAGCCTCTCTCGGCATCTGTGAGGGTGCCTGCGGCTCTGGGCCCTGAGAGCAGCCTTCCGCCAGACCCCACGGGGACGGCGTCCGTGGTGACGACCGCTCCTCTGCTCCTGCCGCCTGACCACATGGAATCCAGAGACCTGAGCCGGCTGCTTTGAACTGGTGCTAATTCGTGTAGATGTAAGTCAGGCCCGTGGTTCCAGGGTCACAGGACCTGCCAGGCAGAGGTCACATACGACACGTGTTCCCTGCGGCCTCACGCCGCCCTCCTGGGCCTGATGAGACTTTCCGTGTCCTGGGATGCTGGTGGCCGCCTGCCCTCCCCTGGCACATGGCCACAGCACTTGGCTGAGGCATAAGTCACCTTTGTCACCAGTGGCTGGGGCAGGCCTCTCAGGGGTGGGGTAAATGACCTGCCCCCACCTAGGTCAGAGGCCATGAGCGATGGTTATACTGGACTTGCCATCTGCTGAGGCTTTTCCTCCAGGACCAGTGCCCTGGCAGCAGGGGTCTGTCTGGGGCCGTGGCCATGCAGTTCCCCGTGGGCGCTGTGCTCTCGGCTCTCCCTCCCGCCCTGCATGACGCGCCTGCTACCCCTCAGGCAGAGTACCTCTCCTCCTGCAGGTGGGGACCAGCAGCTGTGCGGTCACCAGCCGGGAAGTCACAGAGCTGGCATTGGGATCGGTGTCTGTCTGGGGCCAACCATGGGGCTTATGCTCTGTCACACTGCCTGGGTGTTCACTGTACCTTCAGGAAGACTGTATTTCAAGAAATTTCGAGACCTGCTGACCCAGGAGGTGGACATTTCAGTCTTTCTCTCATCTTCCATTGTTTCTTCACATGACAGTAAATTTTAGCCCCTGGTGCTTCCGCACTGCAGGAACCTTTCTCTCTGGATTCTGCAGGCCTTTCCCAGTCCCTGAATGCGGGGCTTGGGGGAGAATATATGTTCTTGCTGGAGCTCAGTGTAGTTGAACGGGGTGTCCGGACGCGGACCAGCCAGGACTTACCGTATCCGTCAGTGAGGTCCCGCTTTCTTGGATGCCTCGTCCGAGGACAACACGGGAAAGGTCCTTGGGCACCGGCCGGGTGGATGGTTCTGTGGACAGGCCGGGGCACTAAGGGCTTCTGGTAGAGGAGGTCATGCAGGAGAGGAAGGAGTCCTCTGACCACGTTTCCCCCATCCTCTGGGCTGCCGGGAGCCCTGGCTGTTAAATAGGGCCTTGCTGGGAACCGGGCCTTGGTTATCCTGCTGAATGCGGGCTGGGGCTGCGGCAGCCTGGGGGCTCACCTGGTGAAGACTGTCCCCATTGCTGCTGCGCTGGGGCCTCCGCGCGAGGCTGGCCACTCCCCGCAGCCCAGACCTGTCCTACCCATCGGCTGTCCATCACAAAGGCCTCTCCACCGGCAGCCCGCCTCCCCCGCTGCCTCCTGCCCCTTTCCCTCCTCCTCCAGTCACCGCGTCCCTGCTGCTGCCGGAGGATGTCCTGATGGTGGTGGTTCTTCCCCGTCCAGGTCCTGTCGGCCCCTGCATTTGAGATGCACCCCCTCCCCTCTCCTGCCCCTCACCCCTGGGCTCCGTCTGGTCACGCGGGGCGTCTCGCAGGCTGCTGCCATCCAGGGGTGCCGTGGGAGCCCTGAGGAGGGAGGAGCCTCTGCCAGAGGGTCACTTGCACGTTTGCCCGGTGGCCCATCAGCAGCCTTGCCGGCCTCTCCTTGTCCCTAGCCCTCATATCCTCCAAGGCTCAGGTCCCCTTGGGGAGCTTCCCGGTGCGGCCCAGCCCCCATCACGTCACCCCTGCCCTGGGTGTCCTCTGCAGGGACGCGGCAAGTGTGGGCCCGTGTGTGAACACGCGATGCTTGTGTGTAGGCCGTGCCAGCTCTGTGCCCTTGGGCTGGTGGTGTCCTTCACGTCTTAAGTCACTTCACCCAGGCCTCCCCCTCTAGTGTGGACACTCTTCAAGTGTAGACGCAGGCTCTGCCTCTCTTGTTTCCTGCTTCACTGGAGAAGATGCCTGATACCGGTGCCCATGTCTTCGGTCCCTGAGGATGAGCTCACAAAGCGCTCCCACATCCGTTCGCATCAGAGCCTTGGACTCGGTCACAGAGTTACAGGCGAGAGCCCTGGGGCCTCCAGCCAGGCGAGGCGACCCGCCCGAGGTCTCCTGGCCAGGAAATCAACTGCAGGCCTCCGAGTCCCTCCGCTGTGCCCCCAGGCTGCCTGCTTCCCAAGACCTGGTGCCTGGGCCAGAGGCCCGGTGAGGGCTGCAGGTGGGTACTGCGCGGCTTCCACCGGAAGGGAGCAAGGACGCCTGGTGAGATGGGGACACGGTGGGTGCCCACATGCATTGAGAAGTGCAGGTGAGCGGTAGAACGCTGGGGCCGTGTCCTTGCTAAGGCACCGGCAGCAAGGCCTGCAGCAGCCAGCTCCTCCTGGACGGCGGCCCCACTCCCTCACCTCTGCCTCCGCCTCCGGGCAGACTTGGGAGGCAGCCGCTCAGGGCTCCCGTCCCAGCTTTGTGGCCTTAGCAACTGTCTTGATCTAAGACCCAGACGTGGCTGTGAGGATCCACAGCCAACCGGTGATAAATGTATGTATTTACTACCTGCTTTTCTCCTGTGGCCCCGCAAGGCATCTTTTAGGGAAATGAGGCCTGTCCTTAAGTAGCTCATATGCCAGGCCCCACGCACCCCTCTCCGAGGGGCTGTGCCCGGGGCGGGGGCGGGGGGGGGTGGCTCACTCAGGGTGGGGATGGCGTTGGGGCTCCTGCTGGTGGGCAGTGCCGTTCCTGGGCCCCCGATGCTTCGGTCCTTGCTGCAAGCACAGGGTTTATTGGCATTTCCGGGCAGGGTTAACTGTTGCCCTTGTTCCGATCCTGTTTGCAGCCTGCCGTGGGGAGAACGGGCCGACTGCCATGTGCGCCCCTCCCAGGCTCCTCCGTCCCGTGTGTGCTTTTAGCTGCAGCGCTCAAACCAAGGCTGCGGCTGAGACAGGGAGCCCTGGGTATGCACAGTGGTGGCCGGGGCGCCTCCGCCGTCCCCGCGCTGACAAGCTTGCCTCTTCAGTCCTTTGCAAAGGTACGAGAGTCTTCGGCGTGGGAGGTCGAGGGTGCGTTCAGAACGGGGTGCCCGCCGTCCTTCCTGGCTCCCGCCTTTGGCTCCATGCACCACACAGAAGCTGAGTCCCTCGCGGGGCCTGGCGCCTCGCAACCCAGCAGGCCGAGCTCCAGGTGTTGAAGCCGCAGGGGGCCCACCCGCGGAGGAAGGGGAACCTTTGGCCAAGAGGCTGTGCTCACTCAGCATGGGAGGTGCTCCCGGGGGCGCGTCAGGTCCGGTACCCCCGTCTCTGTTTTCCTGAGCCTGGTGGTGCCACCGGGAGCCCGTTGAGGCCAGGCCTGGGGCAGCACGTCCTCTGCTCGTGTGCACAGGGATTCGTTCACGGTTTCTCAGGGAGGCGGATTGTGAGCGTGTTGGGTCGGTGCCAGGAGCTGAGCCAGGCCCAGGATTCGGAGTTGAAGGGCACGCAGGAGCCATGCCACTTGTTGGCTCCAGCACTCTGTGTTAAGTTCGAGTCCCGCGGCTTCTTCTCACAGAGGAGATGAGCTGCAGGACGTCTTGTCAGTAGTTTTGGAAGCGTCGACTGAGACAAGGGCGCAGGGCTTGGCCTCTGGGTCCCTGGACCCAGACAGGGCATGAGGAGCTT
Organism: Acinonyx jubatus; assembly: GCF_027475565.1. Taxonomy (NCBI): domain Eukaryota; kingdom Metazoa; phylum Chordata; class Mammalia; order Carnivora; family Felidae; genus Acinonyx; species Acinonyx jubatus. Next base: position 3,841,121 of record NC_069394.1, read on the forward strand.
CCGGGTCAGAGGAGGGGGCTTCCCGGCTTCTGGCTCTTGCCAGGAGGTGGGGGAGGTGTCTCGGGCCGTCTGTCCATGCTACAGGGGTGACCAAGTCACCCCCGGCACACCAGGCTGTAGAAGGAAGGCAGACCAAGTGGAAAGGGCCCTTCTCACACGCCTACGTCTCAGTAGGGCCCTGGAAGATGGTGGGTGGTCTGGAGGTGGGGGGCAGGCACTAGCCCTCCCCATACTCTGGGGCTAGCATCTGGGGACCATCCAGAGCCACAGACATTTCCCCTGTGGCAGATGGAGAAGCTCACGTTTTGGCAACTTGCTTCAAATCAAACACCATGAAGTAGGATGGATCTGGGTCGTTTTCCCGGAACTGCACCGAGCTGCGCTGCCCGTCAGCTGGGGAAGGGAGAGGGGCCGTGCTCCCTCGTGGTGGGACGGCCACCACCTCCGAGCTATGCTCCGGCCCCTGTGTACGGCTGAGCCGATGGAGGCCAGGCGGCCTGATGACCTCCCTCCAGTTGATGTCACTCACGGACCCTGTCTGAGCCGTCCCCACCCCCACCAGGCGCCACCAGCAGCAGGAAGAACACAGGTCTGGGTGTAGAAACTCTGGTTTCCAGTTCTGAGTGCTCCCGCTCTGAGGCTCCTTCCCCTCTCCCTCCAGGGACAGTCTTGCCGGAAGTGAGCGGTGCAGGGAGATGCTCAGGGCCGAGAGCTCTTGTGGGGCCAGTGTGAGCGGGGCCTGGAGGTCACCTCACCTCCCTCGTGTCACACCCAGCACCCTGGACCCCAGCCTGTCCCCTTCTGGTCTGTCCCTCTTCCTGGGCTGCCATCGAAGGACAGGGACAGGCTGCTGGCCTTGCTGTGCCTTACCCTCATTTTTTGTCTGCCCTGCATTATTCAGAATGTGCTAAACAAGCACAGAGCAGATGCTTAAGGGAATGTGTTTGAAATTAAGCTGTTTAATTTCTTAGGAAGGAAAAAAAGGTCTGGAAGCAAATGTGGGTCAGCTTAGTCTGCAGTACTGAGAGGTTTGGGGGAAAAATAGCTCCTTCCCATTTGAGGACCTGAGAAGGAAGCGCTGGCCTCTGGGCCACTTTGAAGCCAGACCTTGAGCAGTCAGGCCTACTTCAAAGACTGAGCCTCCTGACCTTCCTCAGGCAGCTCCTGACAACAGCCTCCTCCCCCAGGCCCTTGGCTGGCGATTCGTCCCTGGACCGTTGATCCAGTCCAACAGCTGGAAAAAAAGAGCCACATAACCTTCGCTCTCAGAGATGTCCGTTCTGTCGGAGGACGAGCTCCTTAGCTTGAAACGAGTTCGCCACATCTCCCCTGATGGTGGATGTGTAACTCCTGGTGGGGCCGCAAAATGCAGGCGTCAGCCCGTCTTCTGAAATCACAGCAGATCAGGGGGAGCACAGCCTTCAGAGTCAAGAGCCTGGCTTCTCCTGACGGGACCTTTTCCCTCCATGAGGGTAGGTTCATTGTTTGGCCGGCAGACCCTGGTCTCTGAGTCTGCAGATGGACCACAGTCCCAATGCGAACGAGAGTGGGGAAGGTGATGGCAGAATGTACACGTGGCCTCTGCAGAGCAGGAGTGGCCGGTGACGTCGTGTTGTCCGCAAATGGAGAAGTGTCCAGACACGACAGTGGTGACTAGGTATCTTGTGCTGAGGACTCCTGAGAATCTGATGATAAACCCACATGGAAACAAGGTTCTGTGTTCCCTTCCAGAGACTCGACCAGTTCTTCCACATGTTCCCCCCCGGGCCCACCCAGAAGTTGGCTGGTTCTCAGTGAAGAGCCTGCTTTCACAAGGGGGCGGGAGCGAAGCACTGTCACGACGTGGTGGCCACGGGCTGGACAGCTGCGTAGACGAAACTGCCTCCGCTTTGTCACGTAGGGAGACCAGGGCTCAGAGGCCTAAAGCTCTTGCTCTGAATCCCTTGGTTCGTAAGTGCCACGGGGCCCCAGGCACATCCACGCTCCTCTGGTCTAGGATGGGCGCCCGTGGAAACCAGGTGTCCTTTCCGTGTGGGTGGCTTGACAGAAAGTACAGAGGTGCAGCAATGGATTGGTGCAAGATAGCCTCTCTGCCATGGCCACGGGCTTCCTGGAACCCGTAGGCTGGCATGTTCCTTCCAGCCTCATCTAGCGGTAAGCTATGTTCAGATGGCCGAGGTGGGTCCAGCCCCTTCTGTGCAGGGGGCTCATTCACTCAACACTCACTTCCTGCGCACATACCGTGAGCCCAGCTCTGGGCGAGAAATGGGGTGCAAGGGCGGTGGGCTGGTAGGAGATGCTGAAGGCAGTGTAGCCTGCTTGATGGAAAGTGCTGGGTTTGGGCTCAGCCCTTAGTGCCAATACTGGCTTATTGGATGACCAGGAGCATATCGTCAGGATTGTCAAAACCTCTCTGCTCTCAGGGCTCAGGACCTAGCAGCATGCAGGAGAGGTTCCCAGCTTGTCGCCAGAGAGCTGACCGTCTCACAGAGGCATGACCGCTGCAGCTGGCCCTGGTGTGTAAGGAGGCTAAGCCCCCACGTCGGCAGGTGACAGGGAATCTAGGGAGGTCCGGTTACATTTGGGGCATGTATTTTGTAGCAGGAAGACGCAGGGGTCCCACTGGTGGCCTGTGTTTTCTTTGTGAAACAGGAAGTGAGATCATGGCAAGGGATGGGGGTTGTGCGTGGATCTGAAAAACAGGAGGGTGTAGGAGAGTTTATGTACAGTATGGGACACAGAAGGAGCTTAGCCCTGGTCACAGTTCACTAGACCTACACTGAATTTGCGGGAGGAGGAAGGGATGTGGTCCTGATAGGGGCAGATTCTGTTCCGAGGAGAACTTTGTAGGAAGATGGGGAGGGCCCAGCGTGAGCAGAGATGATGGAGTGCTGGGCCTGACAGATGGAAGGTTCTTCGTTCATAACCCTGAGGGAATTACCTAAGGGCTCTGCATGGGCAGGCCCAGGCCGGGTGTGGAACGGAGGCTGGTTGCCCGGAGCAGGAGGAAGGCTCACCACCCAGCCATCGGGGAGTTTCACGCTGGAGTGTGTTTCTCGGCGGGTTGTGAACATGTTTGTCTCCCTTTGCTAATCTTCCTCTCCTTCAAGCCTGAGGAGATGGTGGATGGTGGGAACACAGACGAATCCGTGCAGGCCTCATCCCGGAGTAGAGGGGCAGACCTGCACACGGCTGGGGCCGGACAGGACAGAGGTCATTCCGGAGGTAGGGGAGCAAGACGGGCACGGGCCATAGGAGTGGGTGAGGTCCCCCGTGGAGAGAGGCCACGCTGCCACGGGTCGGAGGTCACAAAAAGCAGGAGGACCTCTCCGTGGTCGCCTGCCTGAAGCCTGCACGGTGCGCGGTGATGTCCAGCGCTCTGCTTTCCCTGCCCGTTCAGCCGGTGTCCTCGTGCCCGGGCCCATCCCAGCCGAGATTCTGCAGCTCCGCTCACCGGTCCTCACCGCCGCCCTCCCAGGAGACCACCCGCTTCCCCTTCTGGGCAGCAGCTACTTATCTGTGTGTGATCTTCCTGAGGCCCGAATCCATCCGTTCTTTGGGTTCCCAACCCCTCGGGGCACTTCGCATGAGGCCTCGGACACAGACTGGCGTGGTCTCTAATTTCTGAAGCGAAGTAGGGCCCAGGGTCTCATGTAGGATCGAGTGCTTCCGGGCGTAACAGGCGGCCTGAGCGGTGGGAGGCTTCACTGCAGACTTGGAAATACTGGGGTTTTCTGCACCTTTGGGACAGTTACACACAATCGGCGCTCAGAACGGCAGCGGGCGGGGAGGGCGGGCAGGAAGAATTGCTCTGATTGGACTGTCTGTTCTAGTCCCGGTATTTGGTGTGCAACAGATTGGTTTAAATTTGGCCAACTTTTGTTAAAAACCCATCTGAGCTCTTGAGAAACCACAGTGAGAATATACAGCTTGCGTTTCATCATGAGTTGCATCCCCCGGTGCTGGTCTCCTGTGCGGACCAGCCTCGGGGGCTTGTGTTGGAAAATCAGAGCCACCGACGATGTGCCTTGCTCCGTGACACTCCGCTCCCAGGGGCACATTGCCCTCCTCTGCCTCCAGGAACCTTGTGACCGTCTCTTTAGGACTGGGGCCTGTATTGTCGTTCCACAAGTGGTTTTCATGAGCTTGTTCTTAATTTGGAGAAGATGTGGGTTTATCTCTAGAAAACCAGATAAACTTGGTTAATGAAGAGCTTGAGACGGTCATTGATTCAGTCATGCAGGGAGCCTGTGTTCAGTGCCTCTGGATGCCCCAGGCCCTGGGCGGAGCCCTGGAAGTACAAAGATAAAATACCCGTCCTCAGCAGCTCATGTGCACCTTGCTGGCTGCATGGGGACAGAAGTGGTGTCAGTGCCTGCTCCGTGTGTGCAAAGGTGAGAGCTGCAGGCCGAATGGTCTCTGGGTGGCCGTTCCCTTTCTCAGACACCAAGCCTGCCATGCTGTCGTTACGAGGAAACATTAATGCCCCTGCTTTCTGAAGCCGTGGCATGTTATCACCCACACACCTTTTCTATTTTTGGAAACATGAACTTCATTATGCGGAAACCCAGCTTTGCTTCGTAAGCACTGGAGGGCCCTGCTTTAACTTAATGTCTCTGTAGGTCATCAGGACAGTGAGCGGTATCGATTGTTGCTTCTAAATACCTGGAAACAGGATGGGCTTGATGATCGGGAAGGGCATGGTGTGAGGGGCTCTCCTGTGTGCCCCAGCACTCAAGGAAGCCATCCGGGTCTGTGGCCGCCTGGGGGGCATCTGGGCTTCAGACCCTGCAGCTCAGTTCAAGTCAGAGTCACTTCTTGAACTTTGACTTGGGGCCAGGTGTTGGAGGATGGGGCGGGGGATGGGGGGGAGCTCCAGCCTTGGAGAAGCACCAGGTTCCTGGGCTTGGCCTAGGCGTCACTCGTGTGGCATTGCAAATACAGAATGTTCTCAGTGCCTCGTCCGGGGCTGGGCAGAGACGTGGTGGAGGAAGTCACCTGTGAGAGAGGGCTAGAATGAGTAGGATTTCAGTGTGCAGAAACAGGGAAAGATCCCAGGTGGGGACAGCAGGATGAGCCAGGGCCACGGGGTGGCCTGTAGGCGGTGTGAGGATGGGGTGGCCGGAGGGGTGTGGGTGGTGTGCCCGGCATTAGCAGACCTGGACCTCCACTCTGCTCGCAGGCTCTGGCCTGGGCAAAGCTGCTGTGCTTCTGGAATGTGCAGCGTGTCGTCGTTCAGTGTTCAGGGCCCCGCGGGTGCAGCCCGCGTCACAGGTGAGGATCACGGTAGCGTGGGTTCCCGTGCACGTTCTTCCACGCCTCCTCCCGTGCAGCCACCACCCTTCCAGTGCCGTCCCCTGCCCCCAGCTTCTGAACATTTGACAGTAGAATGCAGAGAAAATGTCAACCGGTTGCAAGGCACATTGCAAACCTTGGCAAAGATGCAGAGTTTCTCGAAGTGGGTGAAAACGATAGGGGAGAGCTGCTGGTGGACGCCCTGCCCCCAGCCCTGGGCAAAGGAGGGCCCGTGGGGCAGAGCTGACGGTGAGGAGGAGGCCTGCCGGGGCCTGACGCCGGCTGGGGAGGCCGCTGAGGTCCCAGGGAGCTGGGCCTCAGGGGCATTCCTAGGGCCGTGCAGAAGCGGCCCCCTCTGCAGTCATACCGTGGGGTCGAGTGCAGGCTAAGCGTGCTGTCTTGTGCTCTCACACACGCTGGTGAGAAAGGTACCGGAAAAAGCGATCACAACGGACTCTTTGCCCTTGGAAAGGATGGGCACCTATGGTGAATAGGACCTGAATTTTATCAACTCACCTCAAGTAAACTTGTTTTCATCATTTTTTTTTAAGTTTCACTTTCAAAGTAAAGCCCCAATCACACCTTCTTCCCGCTATGTGCTGTGACCACTTGGTCCCATTTGTACACGGACTCACTTAAAAGTATTCTTTTTCGAGCACTTCCGAGGTGGCAAGGCCTCCTATCCTTGGGACAGCGGTCTGTTCAGTGACTGGTTGAAAGGCAGGGGGGCCACGAGGCAGGCCACTTGGCTCCTTCGCGCCTTCACTCGGGCTGGCTGCTCCCTTCCCCCGCCGCAGGCTCCGTGGCAGCGGCTGACGAGTTCTTCCCGATGGGAAAGGGGCTTCGCCCTTGACCGAGGGGTGGCAGAAGACCGAAGGGACCGTGCGCCCAGCTCCTGACTCTTGGGGGCACGCGAGGCACCCCCGAAGCCTCCCCGGCTGGCGTGTCCCTGCACGTGGCCGTCGGCAGGCACTGGACTGACCTTCGTAGGCAGGTTGGGGTTCCCGCTGCTGCCCTTGCTCGCCGTGGGGGCCCCCACTCTCCTGAGTTCACGTCGCAGAGCTGCTGTCAGGCCGCACCGTGAGACCCGTGTCATGTTCCTCGTGAACACGGGAAGCCGTAGTGCTTTGTCCCCCTGCCTGTATTTCTAAACACTTTCTGCCTACTTCACATGCCCCCTGGCTCCCATTGTCCTCAGAGGGCAGACACTAGTGGGACCTCCGGGGCCAGGGCTGGTCGCCCTCCTCTCCTCCTGCCATGCTGGCCAACACACAGCTTCCGGACACCTCTGCCCGGAGGGCCCCACGCACCTTCCTGCTCTCCTCTCAGGATGCAGCACGGGGACCCCATCCTTCTGAGCCCTGCCCTGGGCTCCCAGGCCTCCCAGCTGGCTCCTCCTACACTTGTGGCCCTGTTTCTCGTCTGACCGTGAGCCTCCTTGAGGGCAGAGGTGTGGCAGAGTCACTTTGTGTCCTCATGCCGAGCACACCAGACACCCGCCAGGTGCCCGGAGGACATCTGAGTGAGAAATGACTGCGTGAATGAACAAAGGAATGAGGACAAATGGGCAGACGGACACACAAGTGTTGAGAAAACGACTCTGTGAATGAATGAATGAATGAATGAATGCATGCATGCATACAGTCTTGCGCCTTAGCTGGCTCTGCCTGAACTTCCTATGTCCTGGCCTTTTGCTGTCAAGCACCAGGTTTTACTATGGGCAAAAGTGAATTCTGGAAGCAGGCCTGTCACATGCACAATTGGTGACGGCATTCAGACATGATTATGTGGCTTCTCTTGAGAAAAGACATTCCTAAGCCCCTTTGCCCGCCCCCTCCGTCCCCAGTCTGACCACTTTGCTGTCGGCCTGCCTTACAGGTGAGCTCTGGGAAGGCCCAAGCGGGCTTGGGGAGAGCAGGGGCCCACACGGATCGCAGGCTGCATCGGGAGTGGGTGGGCTCACCGCCCTGTCCCCTCGTCAGGGAGGCTGGGGGAGCACCAAGGGCCGTGAGGTCCATCCCTCGGGGGAGCAGAGATGGTTTCGGGATGCAGTCCCCGGCGGGTCGGCAACAGGTCCTCACAAGGTTCCAGGTGGAAGGAGAAACCGTGAGGAAAGGCACACTGAAGTTGGGCATGTTTCTGCCCCCAGCCTGGGGCCTCCCAGCTCAGTCCTCGACCCGCAGCTCTGCCCAGCGTCTGCCCCCCAAGTTCCCAAACGCCCGACGTGCCGAGGATGTGGTGGTAGGAGGGGTTTCCACCCGGGAGCCAGGACGGATGAGGTAGCCCGGGGAAGCCACTGCGGTGCTTGCTGTGTCCTGCGTCCTTCCTGCTTGCGGGCACCACCACCTCTTGTCTCCTCGGCCCCGGGAGGAGGAGAACATCACCCAGTTTACGATTCTGTGGGAGGCCCGTGCTGGCGGTGCCTGCTGATGGACAGGGTGGCTCGGGGGTCTCCTCAGGACCTGTCGGTTCCGTCTCACGGTGGCCCCATGACACCAGGGCCAAGCCGGGCCCTCCGGAAGAAGAGCGTGCCTGTTGCCCAGCGGCTCTTGTGTGCCCGGCACCTGAGAGGGCTTCTCACCAGCTAGTCCCATGGAGGACGCGGGTGCGAGGCTGCCGCATTGGAATCTCCTGAAGGGTAAGCACAAGGTCCCGACCCCTGCCTCACTGGGGTTCTGATGTCGGAAGTCAGGTATGGGGCTCAGAATCCCCATGTGTGCTGAGTGCCCGACACAACCGTTACGAGAGGCCAAGTTGGCAATGCCTGCTTTTCGTTGTTGGGTATCTCCAGGTCGACCTGCGGCCTGGTGGTGCCATTGTCGTCTGAGGCTTCAGGTCCCAGAATCACAGAGTCTCTGGGCCTATTTTTATCCATCTATCTATCTATCTATCTATCTATCTATCTATCTATCTATCTTTTGATCTGTGGGCCTGCTCCTGGTGACAGGGTAACCACGTAGGCCCGCTGGTCTTCCAGGCATGTTTGTGGAGGAGGCAAAGTCGCCCGCCTCTCCGGGACGTGAACAAATAGTGGTTTAATGATTGACGCGTCTACCTCAGGAGCACCGTGCCAGCTGCATAGGAAGACGACGAATCACGCCGCGGCAGGAGCCAGGGAGCCCGCACAGAGGCCGGGCCCTGTCATCCTGGCTTCAAGAAGGCAAGGCGGGTAGCCAGGCTGGTACGATTTGCGGATGGGAGGGGATGCCAGCGTGCTCCCTGTGCCGGCCCCGGTGCCCACTGGCACCGCTTTGCTTAGCTCACGTGAGAACTCCCCACCCCCGGCAAGGCTCCTGAGAGATTCGACCAGAAAGGAGAAAGGAGAGGCATTCTTTAGCGTTTATTACGATTTTACTGCACGCCTGGCATTATGCTGAGGGGTCCTTACGAGGTAGCTGCCGTGATCGCTGTGACTCTTACCGCCTCCCCCGCCCCCGAGGCCCAGAGATTCTAAATTCCTTCCCCCAGCCACACGGCCGGGAAGACGAGGAGCCAGATCTGAGTCTGGGGGCCTGGATAGGCTAGGCTTCGGTGAGGACACCGTGGCGGGTGCCCCCGTGCCTCGTCCCTCACCTCCACGCCGGGCGCAGACGAGGCTGCTGAGGGTTGGATCGCTGCCCGGGGAGGGTGGGGCCCCAACCCAGGCCTGACTCCCAGCCAAGCTGAAAGCCTGGTCAACAGCGGTGTCTGTGGTCTGCAGCTCCAGGGAACCAAGCTGGCCCTGTCGATCTGGACTCAGAAGGTGGCGATTGCGGTTTCTGACGTTCCAGAGTCGTGCAAGGAACGCAGAAATTTCCCGAGTGCTGGAAGAAGTCGGTCTGCTGAGGTTTCCCGGCACAGGGAACCCCCAGACACCCTCCCAGGCTCCGATGAGCTGGTAGAAAACGATGAGTTTTCCACCCGAGAATGCTCAAAGATGAAGCATGAACACATGTGTTCCTTTTCCCGGCTTTACTGCTTTCTTCAGGGGAGCCTCAGGGTGAGACCACCTGCCCTTTGAGTTGAAGCAAAACGAGAATAATTACACGTTTGCACGTTTGTTATGTAACGATATGTGATATGCACATGTATGTATATATAATAATTCCTCATAATTACAATAGTCGCATGTGGTGTCTAATACAAAAGTATTAAATATTCACACATTCCCATACAAATAGAAATACCCAAATCAAAACGAGAACCCTTTGCCTTCTCTTCACCGTTGCCCCGTGTTGGTCCCCAGCTCTGCCATCGTGCTCCCCATCTACTGAGGGGCATCTGTGCCCGAGGCTCCATGCTAGGTCCTTGGAGAGAGCGCACCATGCTGTGTCCCACCCTCCATTCTCGGCTTTTCACCAGGTGTGCCCCTGGCCCCCCTCCTCCCGGCTCCTAACCACCACCAACCCAGAAGGGGACAGTCACAGCCTGTGGGGCTGGGGGAGGCCAGGGGTTAGAGACCTGTTTGTTCATTCATTCACTCATCCACTCCTTCCCTCATTCATCTGTTTGTTCACCCTGTGAATACCTGCCTTGTGCCCCTCATGCTGGTAGCTCAGGGTGCACTGGGTTCTGTCCCTTTCTTCCCAGCCTGTCCTAGCTGGGGGCGGACAGACTCCAAGTCACTGATCCATTGCCCTGTGTTGCATAAGGTGGGGTACAATCTCTAGCTCTTTCCAAAACAGAGGAGAGATTTGGAAGGGGCTTCTGAGTGACTCTGTGCTGATCTCTGGACCTCTCCCGTGGTTCACCCCGTGAGGACCCCTGCAAACGGGAAACTGGTTATTTCGGTCACAAAGAAGAAGGTGACCTGCACATCCATGTTCTTGCCTGCTGTGGCATTACTGACAGGTGCTGGGTTTGGGGCACGCCAGCTAGCACAGGCTCTGACGGGGCAGGTCTGTGGGCCAAGGGCCTCCCGTGTGCTGATAGGACAGGAGCAGTATAATATCAGGCCTTGGTGTCGCTTAAGAACGTTTCACAAGATGGGCACCTGGGTGGCTCAGTTGGTTGAGCTTCCGACTTTGGCTCAGGTCATGATCTCACAGCTCGTGGGTTCGAGCCCAGCGTTGGGCTCTGTACTGATAGCTCAGATCCTGGAGCCTGCTTCTGATTCTGTGTCCCTCTCTCTCTGCACCCCTCCCCCCTTCTCTCTCTCTCTCTTTCTATCCCCCTCTCAAATATAAATAAACATTAAAAAAAAAAAAGTTTCATAAGCGATCCCTTACCAGGAAGGAAGATGCAGAGAGCAGTGTTGAACGGAGGAACGACACGTGGCCTGCTCCGTGGTTTACACGGTTGCTCAGAAGGTAGGAGTGGGCAGGCACCTGAGGGGTTTTCTCTCCCCACTGCCGAGGAACCCGTCGTTCTCCGCTCTCTCTCCCCAGGGTCCACCCGTATTTCAAAAGGTTGTGTTCCAGCCTGTTCAGTGAAGGATGATGATCCCGTTTTCTCGTCTCATTAGGCAGAACCACATACCTGCCAGCCCGCGGTAACTGGTGCACGCTCACGGAGCTGAGAGCATTCTAGCCCGAGGGGAGGACAGGTGATGTTTTCCTTAGTGTGCACTTGCCCGACAGAGGGTAAACCTGTGGTTTCCCATGGATTGTCGGAAATACTGAGACTCACGAGCCCAAATGCCATCGGTGCTTCTAGGAGGCCCCGGGTAGGAGCCGTCGGTGTGATTCCTCTCTGTCATCTTACGCATCTGCAAACTGCCCGCGAGAAGCAGTTTCGTGAGCATCAGGGCAGGGCCAGAACTGATGCCGGACGAGTGTTTGCTGCACCCCCTGCATCGTGGGAGGGGCTTACGATCCAGTGGGGGCCAGGCGCGAGCAGATGCGTTTCTGACCCAGTGTTGAACGATGAGGCGGGCACGTCCAGGGCTACGGGGTGCTGGCTGGGCAGGGGTCAGATCTCAGACACGAGGTGCTCTCTTGGTGGGAGGCCCTCCGGGAGCATCTGCGGAATGCACGCTTGTTACTAAACCCGTATCCGTTCGCCACCGCCCTGCTTCATACCGACGGAGCCTGCTCAGGTTCCTTGGGGTGGCTGGACCATTTGTAGCCTCATGACTCGGGAAATCCTTCCTGATGCCCTCCGACTTTCTCCAGAACGTTAAGCAGAAAATTACTTTATGCGGCCCCCTGCCGTGTGCTCTAAGATCCTTAAATATACATATTTCCAGTTAGTCCACGGGACCCCTTTCCCTTACCAGTCGGTTTCTCTGTTGAAAGTTTAGACTTGGTTTCTGGCACCCTCCATGCTTCCCAGGCTACGTCCCCAGTGTCCATGATGCTCTTCGTGCTGTGCTTCCTCTGGAGGACCGGGGGTGGTGCGGGGCCACGCCAAGGCCCGGGGGCCTTCTGGACAGCATCCGAGGTCCCCTTCCTCCCAGGACACCGCATTATCAGGAAGTCCACCACCTGCCGGCCACCCCCACTGCTCCTGCAGTCAAGATGGGGGAGCAGCTGATAGTATTGGGGGTCAGCGTTTCTACTTGCTGAGCTGTTCCGGGCCTGAGATGCTGAGTTCTTACTGAAAGCAGGTACGGGCGTGAGCTTTCGAATCACCCAGACTTAGGTTTGAATCAAGTCAGGGGCACGTGATGTACCATCTTCTCTGACCCTGGCGCAATGTTCTTCCCACTCCTGTGGTACGTCTTCTGTGCCTTCCTGTAGAACTTAGTGTGTTGTTGGACCAAAGTTCCTCTAGTAACCAGCAGAGTAAACTCTGAAAGTCTGGTCACTAGCCTTTCCACCGGTATGTCCAGGAGCAACACCATGGAAGTGTCCAGTAATGTCGTGTGCCCTTTGGGGGCTGAGCTCGTGGTCGTGTCTGTCCGTTCTCGGCTGTCCTTGTTCCCGCCAGTCACTCAAGTGAGAGTCTGTGGATGCTGGAGCTTCTGTAGTTGACCTCACGCGATGGTACCTCCTTCACACCGAGTTCCCTTCCAGCGGGGGCTTGTTGTCTTCATGTTGGTGCCCCAGCACCCGGCACGCAACTGGTCTTCCGTAGTCGTTGGTAAGGTGGACTGGAGGGCAGGAGGATGGGAGGATGAGTACGTCGCTAGCTGGGTAAATGGTCAGACAGGTCGAGAAGTTGGGTGAGTGGGTGGGTGCAGAGTTAGGTGGACGGTCAGGTGGGTGAAAAAGGCTGAGTGCATGACAAATGAATGGGCGGGTGGTTGGCTGTTTCTGGATGGATGGACAGTTTGCTTGCCCAACTCATTGGCATACAAAAAAGCGTTCCTTTTGGGGGCTTGAATTCCTTCACAAGACAAATTCTATGGCCCAGCTTTTGTAGATGTCCTGAGATGTGTATTAGAGTGTCTTATTTTTCTCAGGACAGCTTGGTGACTCATGATGAGAGTATTGTCGTAAGACCCCTTGTCTGTCGCTAGGACAAAAGCACTGTGGGGGTCGCAGTGGCAAGACTGCTCTTGGGAGCTCTGCTGCTCTGGGCACGTGGGGAGAGCCCTGAACTGGGGTCCAGAGCCCCAGGGGCCAGTCATGGCTCTGCCAGCTACTCCTCACGAGACTGCCCACTTCACAGAGGTCAGCATGAATTAGAGTCATGCGTGTAAAATACTTACCACCGTGATTGGCACATAGTGAACACTCAACAATTCTAATTTTCCTCCAGTCTTTCCCATGTAGCGTGAACCAGGGAGACAGCGGATGCCAGGGCACTTGGACAGTGGTCCAGCCCCCAAACAACTAGGTGGAGGTTCAGGGATGGGCTCAGGTGCAGCTGGGATGCTGATACAGGAACCAGGAAGCAGAGCCAAAAACTTTTGGAAGCCCGGGCACTGTGGGCCAAGTGGGGAAATGCACAGGCCCCCAGGCCACAGGTGGCAGCCCCTCCAGGCCCTCTCCCCCAGAGGTCAGGAGTCCCTGGTGCCGAGCCGGGGTTCATGCTCACGGAGGCGCCCTGACGGTGCTCCCTTGACTCACACACACTCAGAGAGTAGTCCTGGTAGGGTGCCCTAGAGGAAGCTCCTTCACCCATGGCAAAGCCGGCCGGTGAGACCACCTTGCAGGGCAGGGTGTGGGGCCGGGAGCACTCAGCACGGTTCCTGCACAGAATGTGATGGTGTTACCATGACCGTATTCACCATCCTATGTTGTATTATCGAGGATTACATTGTATACTGTAGTATATATAATCAAGGATATGCTGTCTATTTAATATGGTAAGTAAATGCATTTGTTGTATTTGTTGTAAAATGATAATAATTGCTGTGTAGTTCCCTTGTGATTATGAAGAAATCCCTACTGAGGAGCATAACGAAGATGCAGAACCGGGAGGTGGGGTAAGGACAGGCAACAGCTGTGTTTCCCTCTCTTCCTGGTTCCTGGCACCCTGGCTGCCTCGGACACCTAAGCAGGTGGGCAGGCAGGGGCGACCATCGTGAGGGCTTCCTGGCGATGGGAGCGCGTCCAGATGGCACGCCCCACACCGTCCATGTCCCGTTTGTTCTGTGCTCTGTGTCGTGGCCCTTGAGTGGGTTCCTGGAGACCCCAGAAGGTCCATCTTGTCTGCAGGTGTCCAGGCAAAGGCAGGAGGGGAGAACGGGGTCCAGGGATGGCCTCTCCTGATTGCTGCTGGAGGCGCAGTGCTGACGATGGGCATCGTGCGGCGGGGGGTGGACAAGTGGAGCTGATGCTCAGAAACCTGAGTCCCAGGCAGGCATGTCCTGAAGCCACCTGCATGGACAGTGACTCAAAGAGGCACAAGCCTTTTAAGGTGACGCCCTTTGATGTTGGGGTGTCTCCAGAGCCCTCTATCCCGAGCAGACCTGCCTCTGGCCAACACGCTGGTCACTGGACCGCCCACCTGCCGTGGGGCCGAAGTCACCCCGCCCTGAATCAGACACGCAGGTGGCGCCAAGGCGAGGCTGCTTCAGGAGGAGGAGGCAGCTGAGGCCCGCCTAGTCCGGGGCACGGTGCTCGGCCCAGGCATCTTCCTTCCGAAACACTCAAATTCATCTCGGTCCGTCGATCTCTGTCTCAAGGGCTGGGAGATGTATGTGCGCACATGCGTATTTCTGTGGAGAGGGCCGCACCTGTCCGCGCTTACGTCCATCTGTAGAAAGAGTCCCGCACACAGAGTCTGCGTGTACACGTCCTCACACACGCGTAAGCCTCACAGCACATCCTGTTGCTCTCTTTTCCAGCCTGTGTGGGTCATCAGCCGTTGTGTAAAGTGCATTGGATGTGCGTGCGTGTGCACATGCGCGTGGCTGTGTGCCGCTCATCTCTCGTGGTCATTAGAGCGGCCACGTGGGCCTCAGGGTCGGGGGGCCAGATGATGGCGCTTCCTCCGAGCCCGCCCCGTGGGTGAGGCCCGCTGCTCGGGACTGGTGGCTGGCTGTATGATGGATGTTTGGCTGGCGCCCCACGGGCCCAGCTGTCTAGAGCCGGGCTGTCATCCCCTGCATTCTTCCGTTACCCGTTTCTGTCATCCGCCCTTTTCCCTCAAAGGCCCATTGAGAAAGCCATTGAAATTGATTGACTGATGTGCCCGAGGGAGGCGGCCGTGGGGCGTCCCAGCACAGTCCTGCCGAGTGACTGCAATCCTCCAGCTCCTGGAGACTGAAGTCCCGGCCGCTGGTGGGGGGGGGGGGGGGGTTAGGGGGTGGCGCACGCTGGGCCAGGAGGGGCAGCGCTTGGTTGGTGGGGATTCTTGTGTCTGGGAGGGGTCTTTAGCTGTGCTCCCTCCGTGGGGTGTGAGTGCTCCCAAACCTTCCAGGTTTCCGTCTCACATGCTCCATGTTTGTCTTGAAGCATAATATGGGGGTGAGTCAGCGTGCTCACTGGCTCCAGAAACCCGTGTGTGTGTGTGTGTGTGTGTGTGTGTGTGTGTGTGCGCGCGCGCGCGCGCCCGCGTGCACACGTGCCCGCACACGACTCTGACAGAATGAACTGAATTGATTCCCTCCCTCTTCCAGGATAAACGTGGGTTCCAGTCTTTCCTCGCCTCAGCTCTTCTGGGAGTGTGTGTTTCCCCTTCTCACAAACCTCAACTTTTTTTTCTTTTTTTCCTGTTTGCCATAAGCCGGCATTCAGCTTTCTTGGCAGAAGCCCTTGATTTTGGAAAACGGGTGTGTTTGTTCCCCGGGGGCCCTCTGGTTCTGAATGGTCTCACGGGCTCTTCCCTCCTTGGCGGGCAGGGCTTCATGCTGCTGTGTGCCCATGGCGGCTGGCATTTGGGGACCTGGCCCGGCAGGGACAGCTGGAAGCCCAGATCCAGGCACACAGTTCTCTCTTAATAAGCAGTGTCTGAGTGGGTGACTGAAGGAAGGAATGTTTTGATTCGCTTGACCCGGTAGTTTCAATAGCTTCTCGATGAGTTCGGATCATCAGTGTAATTAAAAGGGTGTTGATTTGCTGTGGTCTTGAACTCACAGACTCATGGAGTCATGGGAACCCCAGTCTCTTGGGCTTGCTGGGGCCTCCCCTGGAGGGAGTGTCGGGGCCCATCCGGACAGCAGAAGAACCCAGTGGGAGGGGGTGAGAAATGCTTCGTCCATGTGGGTCTGTGCCCTCCCGCCCATGAGGCCGTGGGGGCTTGTAGCCTCACACGTGTCAGACTTCGGAAACCATCAGCCAGCGTCCGGTGTTTACATTCGAGTTTCGATCCCAGATTAACCAGAACTCGGTGCAGTAGTTACGTTTTCTTTCAGAGACCATTACAATGACGTGGGTGTGAGAATTAATGTGTTTGCAGTAGTTTGTAAGTACCTATCCTCATTATTCATTTTCTTCCGGAAATGATGGATTCATGGCATCCACTGTGCTGATTCAGGATCTCACCAGGCTCATTCACCTTGGGGCACTCAGAGCCCGAGGCTGGTACACTGGGAGAATCTGGTGGGCCTGGAACTGGGCCATTGGTCCCAGTCCCCAGCCTCTCACAGTCCTGGCTGCCTAGGAAAGAGCCTGATTCGCTCTGGGACTGATGGTTGACTCTGGTAGGGAGCGTGCCCTCATCCCCTGTCGCCAGGACTGTTCTCTCTCCCAGCCAGGACGTCAGCCTGTCATGCAGGTGTGGCTGTGTGTCCTCTACCTCTGGGCCCTTCACAGAGTTCCTGAACCCTCCTAGCCATGCCTGTCTCCGCCCAAACCCTTCCCTGTGTCCCCTGCTTGCCCGGCAGACTGCATGTCACCTGCTCTGTGACGATCCGTCCCCTGGCCCTTGACGCTTTCTGGTCCAAGCGCTTCCCTGACTGTGATGCGGGGGCTGACTCAGCTGGCTCCCCATCAGGCTGTGAGCGCTTGAAGAAGAAGGACCGTGCCCGGAACGCTCAGAAGGCTGCCTAGGTGGTGTCCCTTAAGGTGAGGTTTGGCTACTAGAGCGGAGACCTCAAAGTAATAATAGTGGCTTACGTTACAATGTCTTAGTCACACAAAACTTGGTGGCAGGAGGGCCAAAGCTGGCATGACACGCCCCCTGCCGCGTACCAGGACTCCTCCCGCCCTGAGTGGCCTGGGAGTCTAGGCCGGCTGCCCCCAAGCCGGGCACCTGCAGGTGTGCAGCCAGCAGAACGAAGGAAGGGGGAGGAAGGCGCCCCCGCTCCTCAAGGAGACTTGGTGGAATTTGCACAGACCCCCGCTTACCTTCCAGCGCCACACCTGGCGGCCAGGGAAGTGGGGAAGTTTGGCTTTGTTCGCAGTGGTCAAATACCCAGGTAGAGTTGGGATCCCCTCGCTGTGGAGGAAAGTATTAGGAGGCAATTAGCAGTCTCTGCTACGTTGGTGTATTTGGATTTTGGAGACGTTGATGGAGCACTGTGCGTATTCATAGGCCCCGAGGCGGGAGGGACAAGGACCAGTGTGTAAACAGGGGCCAGCGCTCTGTGTCTGCACCTCCTCCAACCTCCCTCACTGCCCCACAAGGCAGGGGCACAGGGCCCTTGTTTCTGAGACCCGAAAAAGTGAAGAGATTCAGCCAAGTTGTACAGCCAGGCGATGGTAAACTGGGATTAAAAGCTAGAATTTTCTTACTCCAAAGACTGCACCGTTCTTAGTTACCTCTGATGGGAGAAACTGAACTCTAACACAGGACAAAATCAGGGTCAAGTGCTGGGGCCAGAGGACACCGTGATGAAGCTGGGCTGGGAAGGTGCCAGAAGAAATGCCGCGATGGGGCTTCCGTGGCCCTGGTGACCGTGTGAGGGCCGGGAGCCCGTGAGGGCTGAGGCCTTCGGGCCGAGCCTGGCCGGCCAGTCAGGTTGGCCGCTTAAGGGTCCCAGGCGAGGCACCCGCGTGGCCAGAGCGACCCAAACCCGGTTCTGAAAAAGCAGATGGAGGGGCGCCTGGTGGCTCAGTTGGTGACTTGTCGGACTCTTGATTTCAGCTCAGGCCATGATCTCACAGTTTGAGGGTTCGAGCCCCGCAGCGGGCTCTGCACTGACAGGGTGGAGCCTGCTTGGGATTCCCTCTCCCCGCTCCCCCCACTCCTGCGTACGCCCACGCTCTCTTTCTCTCTCTCTCGAAAGAAATACATTTGTAAAAAACTTTAAAAAAAGCAGGTCAAGACCTCACGTAAGTGGTGAATGAGGAGTACTTGCTGTTACAAAATGAAAAAAAGGGTTTTCTTTCCCAGACTATCCAGAAAGCCTGTGCCCATTCCCGCTCAAACTAACAGCCTGTGAGAGTAGAGCCCCTCCCCCACCTTCCTTTCTTGTTCTCCCTCTTCCTTTCTTAACTTACAGCACCTCATTTGGGGTCTGTGGGTTGTGGGCAAACAGGAGGTAGGCTAGCTGTGGAGCAGCCCTCCCACCAGCTCTTCTGGGTGTGTGTGTGCGTCTGTCTGTCTCCGTGGCGTGGAGAGAGGCGTTTTCTTCCCAGTCTACCTGCCTTTCTGGAAAAGTTGTTCACGGAGAGGATGAGGATGGAAGGCTCGGTGAGACAGAAATGCCTCGTCCTTTTGTCTCAGCCCGCGGAGGGTTTCAAGCCTCATTACAGTGTGCGGGGGGGGGGGGGGGGGGAGGGCCAGCGGGTTGGCTCCCTTCCCTACACCAGGCACTTGGCTGTTGCACGCAGGCTCCCAGACAGCCTGGTGTGCTGTTAGTCGCCCTGATTGACAGATGGGGAAAAGGAGGCGGGCAGAGACACCATGTCCCCAGCCAGGGGGCAGTTCTGCAGGTGTCCCTGACCTGATCCTTCCAGCGATGAGGTCTTGGGTGCAGGCTGCTCCTTGACTTTGGGGTGGGGTGGGGAGGGTCTCTTCGTGAAGGAGCCCGTGTTGGAAGGTGGGGAGATGCTGTGGAAGTCTGGAGAACCCCACCCCCAGGCTGTGCCTTCTAGAGGTTGGGCATAGACACGAAGGGCAGTGTGGCGTGTGGCCATCCGCAGGTTATCAAGGGGAAACTGAGGCGAGCTGTGAGGAGAGTAAGTAGCTGGTGCTGAGCTCTGCCTTAGGCTCTGTGTCCGAGTCCTGGTGCTGCCGCAATAATCATGAACTTGGTGGCTTAAGGCAGCACACATCTGTTTTCTTACAGTTCCAGAGGTCAGAAGTCAGGAATGTGTCTCGCAGGGCTAAGGTCAGGGTGTTGGCAGGGCTGTGTTCTTCTGGAGGCTCTGAAGAAAGCTCCGTTCCGTATCCGCTCATGTTTCCAGGGGCCGCTCGTGTTCCTTGGCTGCTGGGCATTTCACCTCCAGAGCCAGCGATGGCCGCTTGAGCCTCTGTCCCGATGCCATCTCTCGGGTTCATCTTCCACGTTTAAGGACCCTGGCGATTATGTTGGACTCGCCTGGGCGATACAGGCTAATCTCGCTGTTTGGAAGGCAGCTGAGTAGCAACCTTAATTCCACGCACAATCTAAAGTCCCCTCTGCCCCGTGACCTGACAAGTGTCACGTGACCTGACAGATGCTCCGGGCATCTGGGGGCAGGGCTAACTCTGCCTACCACACCTGCTAAGAATTATGGAAATTCCCCGGAGTTTAACTTAGCCCAGTGCACAGAGTGGACACTGCAGGACTTGTCCGCCTGAGGCTCAGGAGCCTGGAATGCAGAAAGCATGTCACTGGGAGATCAGAGGGTGGTTCCGGCCCCAGCCCTGCCACCACGTGGCTCCACTGGTTCGCTTCCCTGAGCCTCGGTCTTTCATTTCTTAATTTCGTGTAATGTCTGTGTCTGACACGGGGCTAGATCTCACAACCCCGAGATCAAGAGTCTCATGCTCTACCGACTGGGTCAGCCGGACACCCCAACAGTCTTTCACTTCTGAAATGGAGACCCATCTCTGCCCTCTTCACCCCACACGACTGTTTATTCCACAGATATGTGAATACCTATGGTGTCTGCTTATTCTTTCTCTGACTCGGGGCTGGTGAGTGCTGTCACGTGTCAGACACAGTGCCGGGCACAGACCCGTGAGCGAGACAGGCCGCCCGCCTCCAGCTGCCTGCGGGCTGACCACCAGGCCAGGGCAGGGACAGCTTCCTCGTCACCCTCCCGCCTGGGTGTCCTTGGCCATAGAATGAAAATCCTTACCCCTGCCTGCTGGACTGCGGGACGTCAAATCGGTTGACACCTGTCCTGGGGCCTGGCACGGGCACTCACTTCGTGGGGAGGCTCGGTGTGCGAGTGTGGAGGCCACCCGGCCAAGTCATGCTTGTTCCCCCTGCAGCGACTTTGAAACCCGAAGGGCAGGGCCGTGCGCTGCGGGGTGGCAGCTGCCGTGCCCTTGCCTGTGCTTCGGTGGGCAGTGCTGGCTCCCGCTGCCCCCTTGCCGGGGTCCGCCCTGCATCCCGAGCCTGCCTCCCCGCTCCTGGTGCCAGGGGGGCTGTGATGGTGGCCCAGGAAGAAGGCAGGAGAAGATGTCGATTCAGTTTACAAATGTGACGGCCCACCTGCCGACTGTGTTTATTTGTCAAGGCTGCCGCGAAGCCGGTGCCCGTGGGGGGTGTCCATGCGATCGAAGCCGGTGTCTGCTCTGGCACAAGTTCGAAGGGCTTTGTTTTCTCCCGCAGACCCGTGCTGCTCACTCTGTGCGTGGCCTGGCTGGAGGGCTTCTCTCCGGACAGAGCCGGACGGTAGCAGGGTTTCTAAAGCACGTTGCTGCAGGCAGGATGGCACAGGCCCAGGCTGTTCCTTCAGCGGGCGGAGGAGGAAAAGCTCCCAAGGCCAAGCAGGGGCCATAAAATTAAAGCTCCCTACAGCTGTCCAGAGAGGCTGCAACCTGGCCAGGTCAGGGCCACAGCAGTCTTTTAAAAGCATAGATCCAGTGGCCAAAAGGATCCAATCCAGACATCTTAGTTTCCAATCCAACGGCCTCATGGGGTGGCCTCACAAAGCCTCCGGCTCTGCTTCTCTGCAGTGAGCCGGGCCCCCTCCTCTGTGTCTCCACCTGCTCGCCACCACCTTCCCAGCTCCTCCTGGCTCCTGCTGTCCTGGCTCTAATGCCCCCTCTGCTGGGAAGCCTTCCCTGGCTACCTCAGTGGGGGGTGGGGGGGTCCTGGCTTCCCCCTCTGGGCCTGACTTCTTCCTAGATCTCGTCCTATTGCCTTGGGGTACATCAGGGCCGGGGTCTCTGGTGGCACGGGCCTGCTGTGTGCATCTCCCCGGGGCCTGCACGGGGATCCCTTCCCTCCACTCCCAGCTGTGAGCAAGGTGAATTCTGGGGATTCTGTCTGCATCCATGAGGTGCCCATGGCCTCTCTGGGAGGGTGAGGCCTGAGCACTCTGGGACAGATCTGTTACAGCCCGCCCTCAGCGGTGCGTGGTCAGGCGGTGACCATTAGTGCAGCCACTTCTGTGCTGGCCGACTTCATGGGTGAGCCTCCCCGGCCAGGCAAGCAGAAATCTTGGGAAAATGGGGGCAGAAACAGGTACAATGAGGGCAGGAGGCCAGTGAGGGTGTGCCAGCCCATGTGGTTGCAGAAGGCCTCCCAAAGTTCCTGACCCCCAGAATGTGGGAATATGTCACGGTAAGTGGCAGGGGGAATTAAGGTTGCACACGGAATAAAGTTGTTAATCTAACTTTAAATGTAGGAAATAGCTAGGATTCTCCAGGTGGACACAGTGTAATCACAAGGGCCCTTAAAAGTGGGTGAGGGAGGCCCAAGAGGTGGTCAGAGAGACGTCAATAAGAAGGGCTTGACTGTGTTGCCGGCTTTGGAGGTGGAGGAAGGGGCTGGAAGCTGAGTAACGTGGGAGGCCGCCTGAAGCTGGAAAGGGCCAGGGGCAGATGCTCCCCTCGGGCTCCAGAAGGAGCACAGTCCTGCCAGCACCTTGCCCTTGGCCTAGTGAGACTCCCTTCCAACTTCTGGCCTCCAGGTCTACAAGAAAACGGATTTGTGTGGCTTTAGGTTAAGCCCCAGCAGCAGGGAAGTGATGAACCCCAGTTGTCCCTCCCGGCCCCAAGCACCCCGGTAGGCGGCTGGGGGGCTATGCCGCTTCTCTTGGCTTCCCAGGGTCAAGCAGGAGCCTCAGCATCAGATGACAACAGCAGAAGGTGGCAGAAAACTCTGAGTTGGTGCGAGGGACAGAAGGCCAGAGAGAAGCAGGGCCTCTAGTAGCAGCCCCAGGGACAGCAGAGCAGGGCAGGCTCCTCTGTGCCCCTGGTGCCTCTGAACAGGGCTGAACGGTCCTGGTGTGAGAGGTCCCCAGAACCGCGTCGGGCCGTGTCACTGTCTTGCTCGGAAGCCCCCTGCGGAAACCGTCAGCAGTCCCCCAGCAGGACATTCAGGACATCGGTGGGTGCAGACCCCCTGGGATTTAGCGTCCAGCTGCATTTCCTCCTCGCCTCTGGACATGCTGTCTCTTCGGCTGTGTCCGCCACGGCAGAGCCAGCCCTGTCACGTGCCGCCAGGCCCTGCGCGAATGTTCCCTCGAAGGCTCAGACTTGTGTCTAAACCGATGATACGCACTGTGTTTCCGACTCACGTGAAGCGGCTTTGTGCCGCCAGCGTCCAGGACCAGGCCTGTCACAGCACAGATGTGGAGCAAATGCCACGGGCCATGCGAGGAAAGAACGAACGAGGCTGCCCCAGTGGTATCCGTGTGCTCCCGTGGTCCTGCCCTCCTCCGCGGCAGCCCGCCTCCTCGTGGGCGAGCTGTGTGCATGCGACCGAGGCACCTGCCAGTCTGGTGAGGACGTGGTAGCAGCAAGGTCCACGTCCGTGGCCCGGGTCCACTGGGTTCTGCTTTGGGCCGGGCATGTCGTGGACTCTGCCCTTCAGGCGGCTCTGGGTCTGTCGGGGCCTTGGCTGTGGCTGCCGGAACAAGATGCCACAGACTGGTGTGAGGGGCTTAAGACCACAAATTTATTCTCACGGTTCTGGAGCCTAGACGTCCACGGTCGAGGTGCGAGCAGGCCATGCCCCTCGAAGTCGCAGGAGCAGATCTTTCCTTGCTGCTCCCAGCTCCTGCTGCCTCAGTGCGGTCTCCGCCTGCGTGTCCGCACGGCCACCTTCTGTGTGTGTCTCCCTCCCTCTCCTGGTTGGATTTAGGGTTTGCCCTTAGCCAGGAAGATCCCGTCCGAGTTCCTTAATTGTGTCTGCAGGACCTCGTGCCCAAATAAGTCACAATCGGAGGTCCCGGCTAGACAGAGACCTGGGAGGCACACTCTTCCGCTCACAGCCCAGTCCTTCCCCCCCCCCGCCCCGCTCTCCTCCACAGACCCTCCCCCTACTCTCCCCTGCAGAGCCTCCCCCCACTCTCGCCCGCAGAGCCTGTGCTTCCCCCCGTGCCTCCACCGGTGTGCGGTCGTTAAAGAGGCCCCAGTGGCTGTAGGTAGCTCTGAACCCAGTCCGGGCTCGGCTCCTGGTGACCCGTGTAGTCGGGGACCCTCCGCCACCTGCTGCATCTGAAACAGGGAGCCAGTTACATTTCACCTCGCGGGCATGGCGTGGGGACTGTGTGAGGTAGGGTAGGGGTGAGTAAGTGCAACCGGCGGAGGCTGGCACATAGCAGACACCCAGTAGGTGGTCACCGAGTCTGCATTCGCTTGTGGGTTTCCCCACCCCCTGCTCCCAAGGCCGTGGAGCCCGCCCTGCATGAGGGTCCTGGCGCATCAGCCACGCCCCTGGGGTAGAGGCCGTGGGGAGGGCAGAGGAGAGCACCGTGTGCGGAGGCGGGAACCCCACGGGCGCTGTGGTCTCACACCGTCACTTAGGGCCCACCCCACCCCACCCCATCAGGCTTAGAGAAGTCAAGGGACTCACCCAAGGTCACCCGCCTTCTCTGTGGCAGAGCCTCGAGCCAGCGGAGGACTGTCTGGTTCCCAGGCTCAGAATTCTCCAGATGGGTTTCCAGAGACCAGTAGCAGCCGATGAAACGCAGTCACCGGCTCCATCGAGCACACCTCAGCCCCCAGCAGACTCTGCCCACAGCCGCCTGAGGACGTGCGTTCTGTGCGGGCCGGGACGCACGCATCCCAAGCACTCCCGTGGACGGGCCGGTGCAGCAGAGGGTCTTAACAAAGAACAGCGCTTCTGTAAGCAAATCTGCGTGGACAGCAGTCCATCTGAGCTCCGGATGGACAAGAGTGAAAACAGCCTCTGACCACACGCGGGAGATGGCATAGGCATCCCTCAGCGGGGACCGCGGTGTCCAGGAGGCTCTTGAGGCGCCCCCACGTTGCTGGGCCAAGGTCATCCAGAAACAGGCAGATGCTATGAACTCCTGCCCCGGGAGAACTCTGGGCCTGAGACCGAAGGCAAGTGAGAGTCATGATGGGTTCTTACCTGGCTCTGCTGTTTGCTTTAGAGCCTGGAAGCCTGTGACAAGGGGCCCTCGGAGCCTCCCTCGTCAGCCCGCAGCACCTGGGCAGTGACGGGGCCTCTCAGGGATTCCTGGGGAGCCATGCAGGGTTGTCCCATCCATTACTGAGAGTCTATTCAGGTTTGCCCTGGCACAGTGACTTCCATTCACATGGTGGTGAAACATCTGATAAATCTGGGCAAGTGGTCATGCACAGGTCCCGTGACCCTTCTGTGGCCATGGCCAGAGGTCCCCCAGGTGAGGGCTGGAAGCTGGGAGCCGTGTCCAGCACGTCTGAGTGCCTCAGGTGTGTGTGGCTCTCTCTCTGGGCTCAGGTGGCCTCAGCCAGTGGCAAATTCCACTTATATCACCTCTGATGGGAAACAGCAACCCTGTGTGGCAGTCGCTACAGAAGCGAAGTAATTGTGAATACCTGCTCATCCTCATCCTTTGGCACAGCCTCTTAGAAAATGAAGTCCGCTGGAGACGACATGAACACTGCCCTGAAAGCTTTGGGTTCCCGAAGGGAGAGGCCATGGACTTCCACCGCATGTCCCAGCTCCTGGCACAGGCTGGCACTTCCCAGCTCCGGGACGTCCGGTGCTCCCCCTCCTGATGCATTGGCCATCTGCTGCCCTCGGAGCATTCCTTCCCTCCCTCATCTTGTTAACTAAACAGAGGAGCTACCCAGCAGAGTCCAAGTCTTCCAGAGAAAGTGGCATCTCAATGGTGACCTGAGGGACGGGTGGCTGGTCACAGGGAGTGGGCAGGACAAGGGAGGTGCACAGAGCCCTGTTGAGGGTACGGCTGCTGGCAGGTGTGTGGAGCAAAAGGACCACTATGACGGGTTAGACTCTCCCTGAACGAGTCCCTTTTAAAGGGGCAAAGACTGAGTCCCTTTGGCATCAGGTGTTTATTGACCTGTGCTACCCCCATGTCCACTTGTGTGGACCCCTGGTGGCCTGCCCGGTTCCCTCAGCACCCAGGGGTGCACAAGTCACGCTTCACCCCGACCCTGCTCTTACTGAGCTCCCCGCCTAGCT
This sequence comes from Acinonyx jubatus, assembly GCF_027475565.1. Lineage (NCBI taxonomy): Eukaryota > Metazoa > Chordata > Mammalia > Carnivora > Felidae > Acinonyx > Acinonyx jubatus. Next base: position 3,866,154 of record NC_069394.1, read on the forward strand.
GCGTGTCCATGAGAGCAAGGCCATGATACTCATGTCCCCTCGCCACGTCCCCAGCACCAAGCACGGGGTCAGACACCTAACAGGCGCTCCGTTTGCTGGATGTACAAGGGAGCAAGTCCTCCAGGGCTCGCCTGCATCACGTTTCCCAACAAACGGTGTCAGGCAGCCAGGCAGGCAAAGGGGCCCAGGTGAAACTTGACCAAAGGCCAGAGGCAGGCGGCTGGTGCTTACTATGTTGGGATGTATTTGGTATTACTGGGTAGATGTTTCTACCAAACAGGCCTCCCTCTATGGAAAGGGAGAAACGTGGCCCTGGCCGCAAGGCTGGCTGACCAGGCCCACAGCTGCCCATCCACCAGCTGGGTAAAGGCCTGGATCTCCCCACAGAAGGGGCTGGACTGGTGGGGGCACAACGGGAAGAAAACTGATGATCAGGTTTCCAGGCGACTTCTGGACATCAAGCATCATTCAGAAGGACCATCTGTCGGGGGCAACCATAAAAATGCCTTTGACAGGGTCGAGAATCCCCAGTAGGCTCCCGCCAGGCAGCAGCCAGCAGGTGGGGATGGCCATCGCCACCCAGGTAACGGCCAGCCGTCGGGCCCCGGAAGCCTGGCCACCCAGAGGAGGGGCACCTGACGCAGGCCAGCCCCAGAGCCGGCACCCCGGAGGTTTCCGAACGCCCAGGTCCAGCAGCAGCAGGAAAAGAGGGGCATCTGCTTGGGTGGCTTCCAGCCCTGATGGAGAAGGCGCAGACCCAAAAGGATCCCTTCTGCAGCCCCCAGCACCACTCACGTGCCCTGAAGTTCCATGGCTTCACTGGTTCATGCACTTGTGTTCGTTCTCTAGCGCTCAGGCTGCAGTGAGGCATGACCGCTCCCATCCCTGTGCTCACAGAGCTTGAAAGGCAGCTCCGTACGTACATTGTCAATGAGGGATCACGAGGGCTCCACGGGAGCTCCACGGGAGAGCAGGCCACAGCAGAAGCGAGTCCCTAGGCCCCGGGGAGAGCTGCCCGGTGCTGGGGCCGTGCCTGGCCGGGAGCCAGAAGATACCGGCCAGGCGGCTATGTGCCCAGGAGGGGCCCCCATCAGGTACACTTGCCCTCTGTGTCTGTAGACACAGCCTGTCCCACGGTCGTTGCTGCCAATGGGGTTCTTACACTTAGTTGTGGTGACGATAGGGACCGTGATCTAGCTGGTGACTTTGAATAGCCCTTTTATATGGATGTGTTCTCTTGAGCCTTGAAGTTTACAAAGTCTTTTTCTGTCCGTTTTCATATTGGTTCTGGTTCCTAACCCCACTGCTGGGCAGACTGTCCAGACCCTGCCGTGAACTCAGGTCTGTGCTTCTTGCTCAAGGTCTCACAGCTGAGGCTGGACTTGAACCCAGGTCCCTAGGCTTCAGTCCTCAGCCTTGGTTTTCTTTCTGGGGAAAAAAAAAAAAAAATAGAAGCAGCAGAAGGCTTCCCATCAGGCCTCGCCGACTCCCTGAAGGGAGTCACATCTTAACTGTTGGCAGCAAGAATAGAAAATGTTGGGGCTTTTAAACGACCATATTCTTTAGCTTATAAAATAAAATGTCTCCAAGTAGAAGCATCCTCCTGGAAGAACAGTTTTCTTCTCAGAACAAATTACACGTATGTTGAAGTTTCTCAGAGCCTTGGTCTCTGCTCATGGGGAGTTCAAGAGAACGTTCCGAGGGCCTTTTGGGAGGCCAAGCCTGCTTCTCTTGCATTCTCTTCCTGCATCCAGATGAAGAGGCCTCCACCCCGAGGGTGCAGCTTCAGGGGTTAGACGGCCTGGGGTTGAGTCCTGGGGACTGATCCTGGCGAGCTCTCTCCCTGCCAATCCACCTGTAAGAGGGCTCCACAGCCTTGGGCTTGGGGAGGATCACGGGAGGCGTGTGTAGGCCCAGTCCCCGGCCAGAACCGGAGCGGCCGCCCTTAGATGCCTGAGAAGCCAGGATGCGCTCTTTGTCTGGGAGCGCTTGCCTTTGTGCTGTTCCAGCTTCCTTCGGTGAGGATACTATTTATATATATATACACAAAAAAAATACAGTTTGTCCAGGCACCTGGCAAGATCCAGCCGCATCCACATCCTGTGCTGGAGGCTCCGGGGCAGCTCGGTTCCACAATATCACTAGACTCCTGCTGTCCTCCGCCCAGGCCTCGCTTTCCCTGCTGCTGTGGGCTTGGCCAAGGAAACTTATAATCTTCCGTGGTCTCTCTCCTCCTGTCGTAGCAAACCAGTGATGCTTCATTTCACCCTGACAGCTCTTATCAATCTCCCCCCTTAATTAAAGAAAGCCGATTTGGCAACAGGAGCTCTTATCTGCTGTCGGCCGGGCCTCGGTCAGTTCACAGCAGCGGCAGTGACCGGCCTTCCTTCCTTGCCGCCTTCCGAGATCTCCCAGGGTTATTAGTCAGACTGTTTTGTGGATGTAGGGTGGATGGAGGCGCAGAGGGATGGGTGGGCAGAGGCAGTGAGGGCGCGCCCGTGGTCGTGCGTGCTCACACCCCCAGGCCTGCGCCTCTCGGGCCTGCTGCCACGTGGGCGTGGCGTCTTGAGATAGGGGTGCTGGTGACGGAGCCTGTGCCTCTCGGATGTGACCCCCTCGGGCTCCTGCACAGACTGAGGGAAGAGAGGTCAGCATGTAGGACGGCTTATCACCAAGGACAGGTGGAGAAACTCACCCTGCAGCCTGCAGGAATCGAGGCCAAGTTCAGGCTGTTCTACTGACGAGTGGATCTGTCCGGACTTCAGCTCCCTCGGCTGGAGGCTCAGGTGGTAAAAGTACCCACCGCCCCACGTGGCCCCAAAGGCTAAGTCACGGAGGACAGCCCCCCTGGCACTCGCCACACGGTCGCACTGTCTTGTTGGCAGTGGGTCCCTCACATGTGCTCTAGAGGCTCCTGTTCTCAATCTCCATGAAAGAGCTACCTCACTCTCGATGTGTAGATCATCTAATGAATGCATGAGTGGCCCAGATTATAGGAATCTTAGCCCACTTATTGCCAGCATAGCCTTCTGCTGTCCGTGGAGCACCGCCCAGATACGAATTTGTAGCCACTGAGTTGCCCAGAGTTTCTGCTCCTCGGAAGGCAGGTGTGCCGTGACCGGAGCGACGCCTGACCTGGCCTGAGGTTATCGGCCCCCAGGGTCTCTGGGGACCGCAGCACCAGCAGCCACTAGGAGGGCAGAGCGCTTGGTGGTTACCGAGCGCCTACTGTGTGCCGGGCTTGTCGGGCACTTGGCCACCCCTCACAGCTCTGAAGTGGGCATTTTATCCCCATTTTACATCACAGGCCCACAAGGTCCCGGGGCCTGCCCGAGGTCCCGGGCCTGGTGGGGGTGGGGGCAGGGATATGAAGCCAGTCGTTCCAGACGAAACCCTGAATTGTCTCTACTGCCGGGACTCCTTCTCGTAGCTGTCCCATTTCTGATCTGAATTATGGCAGCTCTGGAAGTGGTTCTGAGCTGCTGGCTGTGCCCACAAATAACACTCAGTGTGGCCCGGATCCCCTCCCCCACATTCAGGTACATTCCCTCCCTCCCGCCTGTGACGACAGAAGGAAGCTAAAATCAGGCATTCCAGTGACAGGGAACACCTAATGAGTCAATAATTTACTTTAAATGGGTCTCTCCAGTTTGGTACCAGTTTCTTCTGGTAATACTCCACTTCTTCACGTATCCTGGGCAGAGGGCCGGACCGGGGGAGGGGGCAGTGCAGTGCCCTGGCAGTGAGCCTTGGGCCAGGGCCATACCGGGGGGAGGCTCCGCTTTGTGTAAGGAGGGGGCTTTGGTCTGCTACACAGGACCCTCTGTAGTCGGCCAGTGCCAGTGGCCGGATTCTTTGTGACCAGCTCCTTCCAGGCCAGCGTAGAGGAGGCTGGATGGTCATCTGAGGGGAAGGGGAGGGGCCAGCAGCCTGCCCAGGAGCACTCCCTACCCAGCAGGCAGTAGGAGGATGCTCTGGGGAAACCAAGGCAGAAAGCCCCTGCTGTTGGCAGAATCTTGAACGTTACGGAGACGTCAGTGAGGGTGAGGGGGCTTCAGGCTTCAGGGAGGTTCTCTGCTCAGGGTGCTACAGGGCTGACATCAAGGTGTTGGTTGGGTGGAGTTCTCACCTGCAGGCTCTGGGGAAGAATTGGCTCTCAGACTTGTTATTGGCAGAATTTAGGACTGAGATCCCATCTCCTTGCTGTCGGTCAGTTGGAGGCCACCGTCAGCTTCTAGACATGTAGCCCCTCCCTCGCAGACTTGCAACAGCATATCAAATCTGCATCTCTGACTTCCTCTTCTGACATCAGTGGAGAAAATCCTCTATTTTTAAAGGGCTCCCCTGATTAGGTCAGGCCCACCCAGATAATCTCCCTTTTGTCAGATGATGAAACATTATCACGGCAGTGACATCCTCACATCCACAGCTTCTATCCACACGTTAGATTATACAAGGGTGAGAGTCACTGGGGGGTCATCTTAGAATTCTGCCTGCCACTTGGAGGGAGGGACAGCCAGTCCAGCTTGGAGGCAAAGACTGCTTCCTGGAGGAGGCTGTTCTGGGCAGAATGGTGAACGCTGAGTAGAATAGAGGTCAGCCAAAGCAAGGTGCTCCGAGCAGAGGGCAGAACCGTTTGTTCACTCTGATGGGGCTCCAGGGAAATGGTGAGGTCCGATGCCTCTCCCCTGGCCACTCCCCCTGACGACCAGAAGCATGACTTTGGCAGAAGACGGCAGGTGTATAAGCTGTCATGCAGGGTGTCCTGGGCACCTCGTCTCCGTGGTGCACCTGCCTCGTCAGGTTTCACAGATTCAGGTGTTACCATGCAGGAAGGCCAAGGCAGAGAGGGACTGTTTTGCACTTTGGTTAGAAAATGTCCTCATGAGGCCTCATCTGAGGAGACCAGTGAGTCTGGAAGGGCAGAGAAAGCCTTCCTGACAAAGCCCAAGAGCCCCAGAAGGGGTCCCCTCTGAGGCCACCCCTGCCCTCACCCCCTTCATAATGTTCCTGGCAGGAGACACCCGTGACAGCCTGGAAGGAAGGATGCCAGCACGGACACCTTGGGGGAGGAAGCGGGACCTGGAGAGACCGGGTTACTGAGCCGTTCGCATGGAGGAAAAGGGACATCTTCTGAGTAACTTCTGACGGTCAGCCAGGATGAGGGCCGTTGGGAAACGTGACTTGCAGGTGCCCGGGGGAAGAGCACAGGCCCTGGGCTGACCCGCCACGTTCTGCCTCTCTTGCGGGCTGGCCGAGACCCCTCCATGCGTGACTCGGCCTTTCAGAAGCTCTGTCTCCCTCACTAGAATGACGACAGTGATGACCTCACTGCCGCAAGCTTGCTTTGCATACAAATAAGACCGTGTTTCGAGTAGCTCCTATGTAGTGCCTGGCCCCCAGTCCAGGGGTGGTGAACAGAGATCTTGTGTGTATTCGTGTGAGACTTCCTGCTGTGAAGGGATGGTGATGGGTGGGTTATCTTCGTGAGGATGCCATGAGGTGGGCCCACAGGCGGTGGGCCTCCTGGGGGATGCCTGAGTTTGGGGAAATCCAAAGCTATCCCAGTTCTATGTAGAGAGCAGGTGTCATGATTGACATGATTTGCCCGTGAGTTGTGTATGTATTAGTGTATGTGTGCACATATGTGTGTGTATATGTATATATTAGCATGTGCATGGTATGTATGCACCAGTATACGCGTGTGCTTACCTGCGCATATGTGTGTATTAGTGTGCACATATGTGTGCATGTGTATTGGTAGGTGTATGCATGCATGTGTACATGTGTATCAGTGTATGTGCACATGCATGTGTATGTATTAGTGTGTGTGTATGAGTGTACTAGTGTACATGTCTCTGTATATGTGTCTTGGTGCGTGCATGTGCACATGTGAGTGTGTATACATCTATCAGTGTGTGCATGCATGAGCATATTAGTATACATATGCGTACATATCTGTACACGTGTATATTGGTGAAAGCATGTGTATATGTGCATATATACACGTGCATATATATGTGTGTATATTAGTGTGTGTATACATGTGCATCTGAGTGTATTTGTGTACATGAGTGTACGCATGCATATATATGCGTTTATTAGCATATGCACACGCATATGCATATATACATAAGTGTGTATGTGTGCATCTGAGCGAGTTGTATATACATGTGTGCATACGTGAATATAGGCATATATTAGCATGTACATGAATGCATGTGTGAGTAATTTATATGTGTGGACACATGTATTGTGTGTGTTTGCCTGAGTAAGTATGCATGCATCTTCAAGTGATCTGTGTGTGCACATGTGTGTATATTGCGTGCATTAGCATGCACATGCATGTGTGTGCATCTGTGAGTGGTCTGTGGACATGTATATATTGGTATGTGTATATATATGTGCACCTGTGAGTGATCTGTGAGTACATGTGTGCCCATGTGGGTACATACGTGTATATTAGTGGGCGTATGCATGTGTACCTGAGTGGTTTATGTGTACATGTGTGCACACGTGTGTATATATGTATATTCGTACATGCATGTGTGTCTGAGTGATTTGTGTATACATGTGTGCACAAATCCAGATGTGTGTTTATATTAATGTGAGCATGCATGCAAGCATCGGGTTGGGGGGTGTTCTTTCTATGGTCTCTGCCTATTAGGACAAACTATCAGGGAAACTTGTTTACCGCTGGGAGTCCCTTGGGGATTCCTCTGACCCATGTCCCCATTCCTCCTTGACAACTACCTGTAAATTTTATTTCTGCAATCTTTCTCGAACCTGCCATGTTTTCACTTCCCCGTGCTGTGGCTTGGTGCAGACCCTCACCGTGCCGTGCCTGGGTCACTGCCATCACTGGCCTCCCCTGCCACGTGCACGGGGGACCCTGCTCTGAGGTCCCAGTGCCCAGTCTTCCCACGTTGTGTTCTCTGCCACAGAGCCCTTGCTCCTCTGCAGCCACCAGGCTTCCTGTGAAGCCAGCTCCTCGCACGTGCCTGGTACTGAGCAACACGCGTGCTACACGAACGGATGCACACTGCCAGACCCTCCTCTATACCCAGTCCAGAACGATCTTTGTAAACGTGGCAGGTCAGCCTCTGCTTGACGTCCTCAGTGGCCTCCTCATCCTGGACTCCTTAGCTTGGTGTGCCAGTGATCCCGGATCCATGGCTCTGTGGAGAGTGACCCTCAGCGCCTTACTTGTAAATGGAAGGAAAGACGGGGCCCTGCGTTTTATCACCTGCAGCGCGGTGGGCACAGGGACACGTCCCGCGGGCTTGCCGTGAGGGTCTGGTGACGGTAAGATGACGTACGGGGCTTGCTGGTGCTCAGGCAGGAATACCAGGCCTCTGCTCTGTGTCTTTGTCCTTATTCTTCCCTCCTCTGTGGGCCTGAAGGCTGACGTGGCATCTACACCTTCGCTGCACCATAAGTCACAGCTGAGGCTCATTTGATAACCCAGAGGCTGAAACGCTGCATCTCTGTGCCGCCTCCAGTTGTGAAGGGCCTGGGGGTTGTGGGAAACCAAGAAGTGGGGCAGAAAGAGGCCCCAGCCCCTGGCGGTCCCCTGATGGCCCTCGGCTCCAGTGCTCCACGTGGTGACTGTGGGACAGGACGACAGGAGCTTCGACACTAGCATGAGTCACTCAGCCAACGAGGCTTTGCTTGGAGTTGGGACGCAGGCCGGTCGCCGGCTGCGCCTATGACAGCCGGACCAGGGCCGGTGACTGTGCTCCTCGGGGCCCCGCTTCTGCAGCCACACGGACGAGGTGGCAACTGTGGCCCCGTGGGATCGAAGGAGGTGGCAAATATAAAGTGCCCGGCGTGCAGGAGGCCTTACTTTGTTCTGTTCTAAGTACTTACCTTTTCTGTGGTCTCCGAGGGTTTCAGAATTGCTTCTCCTTCCCTGAGGGCTGTCTCCTGCCTCCCGGTGCCCGGTCCCTGGATGACCACCAGGATGGCCCACCTTGGCCTCTTGCCCTCCGATGCTCTGCTGCTGGACGGCCTGCCTGCCGTTCATCGTGTCCCCCACGAGGATGTGGTTCTGCGTCCTCCAGCCTGGTCTTCTGGCACACCCAGTCCTCACTTGCCGTGTTTAAGGCCTTGTCCTCCTCTGTCGCGTCCCCTCGGTCCCCACCCAGGACTCTGGCAGGGTCCCTGCCGAGTCTCCTCCTCCCCAGGTCACTGCCCACCAGGGATCAGGTGTGCCTTGTGCATGGCTGACTGTTCTCCCCTGGCCTCAGCTGCCCAGGCCCCGTGTCCTCTGGTCCACCTGTCATCTCGTCCCTTCAACCCCGTGTCCGCATTGCCGGAACAGATCACAGATGTCTCAGGGTTCTCCGGTGGCCCCCCGGTTTATTCCCAGCACCAAAGCTTGGCTTCTCTGGCTGCCTCTGGCCCCACACCCCTCCCGGCTTGCCTACCACAGCGGGAGCAGCACCTGGGAGAACCTCTCCCTGCCCCTCCCCTGCCCCCGGCCAGCTCTTCATCACCGCAGCCTCATCCCTACTTTTAGCCCCCGAGCCTGGCACCGCCCTCGCATGATAAATATTCAGATTATGGACGTGTGAGGGAGGGAGTGGCTGGAAAATCAGCACCGAAACGCCATTCTGCTGTTGTCTGGGGTGTGGCCACTCTTGAGGACGCCTGGCCTTCTGTTCGGGTGAGCTGCCCCCGGGTCCTCCGTGGGGCATGCGTCACCGCTCTGTCCCGCAGAGTGCCTGGCTGAAAACAAACCAACCAAGGAACGCAATTTCCCGGGGGTGGAGGTGACCTTTTCCTTAGAACTTATGGAAATTAAATTTCCATTTTTATTGGGAACATTAATTGATCCCACAGGGATGGAGGGCAGAGATTCTTGGGTCAGAGTGTCAGATCAGGGGATCCTGAGGCCACACTTGCTGCCCATGCGGCACCCCGACTGTGTCCTCTGGCCTCCGTTGTGCCGTCCGTGGCCCTCGTCCCGCCAGCCGGCACCGCCTGGGCACAGCTGTGAGTGCTGCGCTGAGCAACGGTGTGGAGGGAGTCCCATACCGGCTCATTTCTGGAGCCAGTGCAGCCACAGGCCCCCGAGGGGAGGCCACCCGCAGGAAGACTGGAGCTGCCCCTCTGCCTGGCCCTGCAGGGCTGCTCTGTGGGTCCTTCTAGGTCCTTCCGAGGACCCAACACCAGCCTCTGCACCCAGGCTGCTGCCCGCAGTGAGATCTTTCCAGTCCCCAGCGCTCGGCCGACCCATCCCGGTGGCCACCCCTCCTGGCCCGGTGATCCAGGGCCAACACTGGTAGCCACTGCTTCACCCACTTGGCCTTACTTGGAGCTTAACAGCAAGTTTGGCTGAGAAACAAAGGAAAACAACCAACAACCCCCGCGTTCACAGTAGCCCTCCGAGGCGGGCGGGGAGGCTGTGCTGTAGACGGACGCCTGACTTCGTCATCCACAACGTAATGCAGAAACTACTGCCCCGTGTCTGGAGAGTGCGTCACAGTCCACAGGGGCTCCTGGTGTGTCGCATCTCCTTTGATCTTCACTATAAGCCTTTGTTTTCGGGTTGAGAGGAGAGGGGACTCACCTCACCTCACATCTTCTAGCCTCCAGGGCCGGCCTTGTCCCACCCCCAGAGACTGCGGTACGGGGAGGACCAGCAGACTCACGCCCTGCCCCCACCTGCCCAGGACTCCCCTCTCCGGCCACAGTGGTTTCCCCTGACGAGTCTGCCCACACTGTCCAGGGCGCCTCGGTGGCCGCGCTCCCTCTGGCACCCACCTGTGTGATCTCCGGGAGCCCTCGTTCCTCACCGTGCTCTGTGTAAGGGAAGGGAGTCTGCCATAGGCACACCCACCTCCCTGTTGGAGACTCCTGTGAGCACAGGAGAGGCTCGGAGGCGTCCTGGAGTACAGATGTCTGAACCACAGCAAGCCCAGCTGGCCCTAAGGGTCCTAGGACCCTTGACCAAGGAACCCACCCTGAGCTCCGTCGAGGACCATGTCCGTGAGTGTGCTTGTTCAGGCAGCGCCCCCCGGCGGCGAGGGCCCCTCCCTGCTCCGCCCACCCTCCCTCCAGCCTCAGTAGTCATGGCGTCAGTGGTCAGACCTTCACAGCATCTTACAGGAACTGGGCCCCCACTGACATGGTCACCTCTCAGTCTGCAAGGGAGGGGCTGCATAATCTGTCTACACTGCCCGGCTTATTCTGACCCCTGAAGGCAGTGCGTTCGAAACCCCAGAACAACTTTTCATTGTTCCCCCACTGACCATGGCAGGGCTCCTTCCAGGAACCTCTGGCCTCCTCCCATCCTTCCAGTTGGTCTTCCTCCTTGGATGACTCCCGCACCCTCCCACACCCACTTCCCACCCAGGCTGTGCTGTGGATTCGTGTCTCCCCCACCAACTGGGGAGATCCAGGAAGGCAGGGACCTGGTCTCACTTCTTCCCCGGGGGTGGAAGCTCCTGGCACAGGAGAGAGGCCCAGGTGTCCAGCAGTGGAGAAATGGTCACATCCCTGATCTCACTGGGTTGCCCGAGGCCCCTGCTTGAGTCGCCGGGGGTTTGGGGCTAGAGGATGACATCCTTGGCCTGGCGTCCGTGTCTTCCTTGAAGCCTTTTCAGATTCCTCACCCACTGCCCCACCCCCACGGTGCCCCCTGCACCTTGGTCTTTTCTCCAAGCCTCCCTGCCGTCATAGGCACCACGGCCTGTCCTCACTCAGGCCCCTTAGCTTGAATGCCCACTCTGCCCCCCAACTCACTCTAACCCTCCCACCCCTTCACTTAATACCCTTTACTCTGTGCCACACCACTGTTCATCCTAAGTCCCAGCTCCCACCTTGTCTATGACAACTGGGGCTCCTCCCCTCTTTATGCCTTTGGAGCAACCAGGCACCTGGAGGGGTCATGTATGGAGTGAGTGTGTCCCCTGCAAGTTCATATGTTGACGTCCTGACCCGCTGTGTGGCTGTGTTTGGAGACAGGGCCTCTGCGGAAGTCAACGAGGGTGGGGCCCCAGTCTGACAGGCGCTGGTGTCCTTGTCTTGTAAGAAGAGGAATGAGAGCTCACGAGTTCCCCATACACTCACCCCGAGGGGAGGCCCTCCCCAGACCCCCAGCTTCCCAGCACCTTGTTCCTGGACTCCATCCTCCAGAGCTGCAGGAAGCAAATGCCTGTTGTCCGAGCCCCTGGCCCGTGGGCTGTTGTTGTAGCAGCCGGAGCCGACCCAGACCGTGGGAACAAGGCTCTGTCCATCTTTGCATTTTCAGAGCCTCGTGCAGCACACGGTCCCGGTTTCTGACGGCCCTGTGTGCTGCTGACAAAGGACACAAGTGCACGTGTACCCTGCAGTTGTCGCCCGGTGGGCACCAGCCCCACTGCCTCCTCCCTGTGACGTCCAGGCAGAGCCTACCTCTCCCCTTCCCACTGCTCTTGGCTCAGTTCTCTCCTCTGCGGGGGCCTAACGCCCGCCTGAGACGTGGCCCCGGCTGCTCTCTCCAGCCCTGCTGGGCTCTCTTCTGGCACCGACGGTCTGTGAACTGGGGCTCTGAGCCTGGGTCTGTCTGTCCCCAGGGTCTGGCACAGGAGTCCTCGGGCAGTGTGTGGGTTCAGCCCCTTCCTTTCACAGCTGGGAGGACCGCACTGAGGAGGCCATTGTGGTCGTGAACCACGAGCCGCCTTGGGCCAGGGTCTGTGTCGCCTCCCCATGCCTAATTCCTTGGCACCCTAGCACTTGGCCGGAAATGAAGGAGTCACTGACGCAACCCAAGGCCTGGCACGGGTCTGGCCCAGCTCGGCCCCAGTGATGGGTTTTCAGTCAAGTTGGATGAACTGGTTTGTCCGGAGCCTCGAGGCCGCAGGGCTGCTGGGGCAGCCAGGGGCGGGGGAGGAGGGGGCCGGAGCACGCCTTCCCGAGGCCCCCCCTGGGACTCTGTAGCACGCCACAGTCCCCGAGGAAGCCATGCCGACTGAAAGGGCAGAAGTCAAGGCCGTTGTGCTGAGAAAGAACTCTCCAATCTCTCTGCTTTATTGCTCAGCCACTTAACTAATTCTCAGAGTGAGGAACAATTTAGGTCCAGCCAATAGCTGCACGTGGTGCTGTGATTCATTTTCTCTCCATCGAGCTCCGCAGGGAGAGCTCCAGCTGCTACCTTTTTGATTCCTATTTACCAGGTTATTACGATGCTGAGAATCCTTGATCGCTCTACGCTGAAGCCGTAACAAGCCTAGGGACCCTGTAAGCAATGACAATGGTTACACCAGTTATAAGCCTTGCCATTGGTATTGGTTTTCGGTCTAGAAAGCGCTTTAAAACCGCGTGTTACACTTTTTTAAATTATAGAAGTAATCCCTGTTTATTTTAACCAGTGAAATAATAGAGGCGGGTATGAAACGTACTGGCCCCCCTACCATTTCCATCCTTCCAAGAAGAAACCCAGTAGCAACACCCTTGCATTGAATATACATATTTGTGTCTGTCCATACGTTTCTCCAGGCTCACAAACTGCATGTAGGTGTAATTTACACCCATATGACCCATATTTCTTTGACACACGTGGGACCCTGCCATTTTTGGATTCTTCTGAGGTCCATGTACTTGACATTTCAGTGAACACCCAGCCTACCTCCCAAAGCAAGAGCTGCCGTAGTGGTTCTCGCACCTGCCTGCCCGTGTCCTCACGTTTCCATCTAATGTCTCCATACTTTGTGCTCTGCCGCGTCAAACGTGGTGTCGTGCTGCTTTGCCTTTCCCCAGGTACCGGTGAGGTTGGGGCTCTTCAGTCCGCTCCTTGAATTCCCTGTGCGCGTCTTCCACCCCTCCTAGAAGATCCTTTCTTTGTCTTTCCCGTCTGTAGGAAACTAGCCTGGGCTTAAGAGCCGATCGTCTGTTACATGTGCAGCGGGTACATTTTCCCACTCTGGTGTTTCTTCTGATTTTGTTTACATGGCTTTTGCCATACGAAGTCTACTTTGTGCAGTCTTCAAGTATGTCTCTCTTCTTAGGAATGCCTCCCCCACTTTCTCCTGTATACATGTTCTCTTGATTTCTTTTTTTTTTTTTACCCTCTGATTTAAAGCATTAATCTATCTGGATCTTACTTGTGGATGTAGAATGAGGTGGATCCTGAATTTTGTGTTCTGAGATGTTTAGTCTGTTATGCCAGGACCAGTTTATTTTGGCAAATATTCTTTCTCCTCTTAACTAACATGCCACCTGTGTGACATATTTAGTTTCTTTATAAACACGGGTCTGTCTCTGGAGTCTCTTATCTGTTGTATTGAGGAGATTTGCCTGTTTCTGCACAGATATCATGGCGGCTTTAGGCTGTTTTAATATCTGCAAAACAAGTCTCTTCTTTAAAAAAATTTTTTAATGTTTATTTATTTTTGAGGGAGACAGAGCAGAATGCAAGTGGGTTAGGGGCAGAGAGAGAGGGAGACACAGAATCGGAAGCGGGCTCCAGGCTCTGAGCTGTCGGCACAGAGCCCGACGCGGGGCTCGAACTCACGAGCTGTGAGATCATGACCTGAGCCGAAGTCGGACACTCAACGGACTGAGCCACCCAGGTGCCCCAAAAGCAAGTCCTTCTTGCTGTGCTTCCTTTTAAGCTTTCCTTAAAGCTTGTCTGTCCCCAGGGTCTGGCACCGGAGTCCTCGGGCACTATGTCGGTTCAGCCCCTTCCTTTTACAGCTGGGAGGACCGCACTGAGGAGGCCATTGTGGTCATGAACCATGAGCTATATGAAGTTCTATGTCCATATGAAGTTTGAGGGCATTTTTGTTCACTTAAAAATTAACATTCTAATTAGACATTAGAAACAAATTTACAGGTTTATGGGCAGTTGAGCCTTGAACGACCCGGGATTGCCCTGCAGAGGCCCACTGACAGATTTTTTTAGCACTGTAAAAGTATTTCTTATGATTTTAACAGTTTCTTTTCTCTTTATTGTAAAAATGGTGTCTAACGTGTAACATGCAAAGTAGGCATTAGCCCTTTACTCTATTGGTAACAGTAGGCTATTAGTAATTAAGTTTGGGCAAATAAAAAATGATACACAGATTTTTGACCACACGGGGTGGGGAGGCCAGCGCCCCTTAACCCCTAACCCCCACGTCATTCAAGGGTCAATTGTGTAGGTAAAATATTTGCTTTCTCATAAAAATATTTCATATAATTTTGTTTTCGCCTAGTCCTATTTTATTGTTTTCAGAAGCCTTCTGCATTTTTTTTTCACCAAATGACTTTTGGCATTTATTAATCTAATTAATACAATCATAATTTCTTTCCCATTTTAAGTGTAGTGGTGATTCAGGCCAGGCTGATAGATTTCTTGATGCGACCCATCCTTAGAAGAAACCATTCTTGGTCACGGTGAATTGTTTTATTGAAGGGCTGTTGGATTCTGTTTGCTAATACTGGATTTAGATTTTGTTGCCTGTGTGCTCCTAAGTGGAATTTCTTTCTAGTTGTCTCTGAAACGCTGTCTCCCCTGGGTCCCCTCTGGGCACTGATGAGGTCCCTATCTTTGGGGGTTCCCCACAACAGTGATCGTGCTGGGGGATAGCCATTGTGATTGATAAGTGTACAAGGGGCGGAGGGGCCAGAAAATGGTGTGGGTTGTACCTGGGAGGTCACGGAAGGCTTTTGCAAGGTGCTGGCACTTGAACAGATCCTTCTGGACGGAGTGAGATGGCAGAGGAGGAAAACTGTCCAGACATGTGCTGGAGTACACGTGGACTGGCTCACATTTTCAGGAATTTTATGACTTCAGTTAACATGACACTGGTAGCTGGAAATCAGCAGGGTGGGAAGAATTTACATCATGGAAATTGGCAAATGTGACAAGTCAGTTTGCGTTTTTTTGTTCTTTGGGTTTTTTTTTTTTTTCCCCCAAACAGTGGGTTGTTAAATGTTTGGTCGCCGTCTTCTTACCTTATCCTGAGCTCCTAATCAGAGTCACTTCGAGGGCCTGGTACTTGGAAAAGGGGAACGCGGCAGAACTTGGGAGTCAGAAGCCTGGGCTGAGGGCGGGTGACTGGACAACCCCCAGCCTGTCTCCTCACCCGTGAAATGAGGGCAATAATCCCTACACAAGTGCGTAATCAATACGTGTCAATCACTTAGTGTTTATTGGTACGTGTTGGCCTAAAAATAAAATGGTGAAACTCTACATTAATTCGGCACGTTGTTGGGATCTTCCTGTTTATCTTTGGGATTTAGGAGTGGTTCTGTAGGACATCGATAAGGTCACCTCCGACCCAGGGCGCAGGTCATAATGTCTCCTGGCGTGTGCTGTTCGAGGTCACCCCTGAAAGTCTCTCACCTGAGCCATGGCTGTCCCACCACGCTACAGAACAGCAGGGGCTCATGGCTGGGGCCCTCCAGCAGTGGCAGAGACTAAAATAAGGAAAAGCCTTCCAAAGCGAAGGCTACCCATCACTCTGCCCACCAGCCTCATGACGGCAGTGAGCAGGAAGCAGCCACGGGTAACGTAAGGAATGAGAAGTGAGGTTTAACCAAGTGCGTGGAGCAGGGAGTCCAGGGAGGCAGAGAGGGCTTTCTTAGGCTCTATAGCAGCTATTTTGAGTGACGCAGGGATACGTCACGGCCTGGGTGCCTGAAGCGGCTGTGAGCCACGGTTCTTCCGCCGTGTCTTCCCCCGTTCTCTGAGTGGCTCATGTGCTGCTCAGTTGTCAAGGAAGAAGGAGCTTCTGAGACGCCATTGCCATAAGTAACGTTCTAAGGGTCTGTCTTCAGACAAGCCAGAGCCGTCCCTTCCCTTCCTCGTGTCCTGCCTATACTGGCTGCACTTGCTGAGCAGGAGGTCGCGTCTCCGAGCCTCCCCGGTGCAGCTCCAGGCCGGGCACCTTGTGTCTGCTCAGAGGCGGGATGGACGGGAAGCCCTAGGCACAGGTCTGGCCCCCAACAGTGGTTGGCACGTGTGCTTGTTTACATCCAGCCGCGTGGAGGGCAGGGCTTAAATGGCTTATAAAGGTCCATTAAAAAAAAGAAAAAAAAAAAGAACAGACATTTAAACTGAGGCAGAAGGAGAAAGGAAGAAGTGTGGTCATTAAAGGGAGGCAAAGGAAAGCCATGGCATGTGTCATGGTGGCCTCCGGCTGCACGAGGCCTCTGAGCATCGGGTGGGGGAGGACCCTTGGGGACACAGCCCCCGTTCCCAGCAGGGCAGAGGCCCACCGCGGCATTCTCTCCAGAAGCACAGCCAGGTCGTCCTGACTCGTGCTTCCGTCTCTGAAATGTGAATGTTACCTACGGAGGAAACCATCCTCTTAGGAGATGTCCCTTCCCACTTGTAGGCACTGTTGAATGGAAAGTCCTAGAAAGGCAGTTAGAAGGAACCCTTGGTAACCGTGAGACGTCCTTGGAGGCATCGTCAGGATCAGAAGGAACCATCCAGCCCCTGCCCCTCTGCCAGCCCCTGCCACCCATCTCCACAGTGGGTGGGCCAGTGGCGCCAGGTCCTGGCTGGCCCCGTGCAGCTGGGCTCTCAGAACCGTCTGTGTGCCTGCCTGGGCCTACGCGATCCTAAATGTGCACTTGGTGGACTGACAGGGCGTTTCCTGAATGAACTCACACCTTCCCCGCCTCCCCTGGCCTCCCCAAACCCCGGCTGGGCCAAGCTGCTTTGGGTCTGGAACCCTGGCTGTCAGCCCCGTTCTGGGAACAACCCAGCTCTCCTCTGCACCCTGCTTTGCCTGAGCAACTCCTCTCTTGTCTGGCCTTCCAGAAGCCTCCTTGGTCAGCGAGTCTGCCCAGAGTGCCCTGCATGTTGTCTGGTGGACGTTCACCAACCGTCATGATTCTTAAGGGTCTGGCCCCGTGGTAAGGAGCACAGGCTTGGGGTCAGGCTGCCGGGCTCACCTCCTGGCTCTGATACCTCTGCCCGTGTTGCCTTGTACTGTTCCTCAGCCTCTGTGGGCCTCGGCCTTACCTTGCAGGGTGGCTGTGGTGGTCCAGGGCGTGACCAGGAGCGGTGGTTAGAGCAGGGCCGCTCTCATCCTCGCTGACGTTCCCTCGTTAGCCCAGGCCGGCCTTCTCCACCGTGAGCCCCCGCAGGCAGCACGGAGCCTGGCCCTCGGTGGACCCCGGCGGGTTGAGGCAAGTGAGTGGATGGGCGCTGGGCGTCAGTGGAACATGGAGCCATCCTGGTGACTTAGAAACAGAATTTGGGTCTCAGGGCAGCTGTGTGACCTCGAGCAGGTGACCTACTGCACCCGGACCCCAGTGTCGACTCTGACACGGGGTGATAGAGTTTGCCTTCTGCTGGGCCCTGACAGCTCTGTCCCTTCTCCTCCCCAGCTGTCACTGGCGGGCAGACCAAGTGATTGCCCGCAGCGTCCCTTTCCCCAGCCTGCCCTGGGGTGCAGCTGGCCCAGGCCGAGGGGTGGGGGAGCCCCTGGGTCCCAGCTGGGCACCTGCCACACCACTGTGCACAGCACCAGTGGCAGCGGGAAGCACATGGGTTGTCTGGAGCCTCAGTGGCCCTGTTGTGTCTACCCTCATGAGCTCCACGGGCACAGGGTCCTGATGCAGCACCGCCTTCTGTGTGTCCTCGGCATTCTTCCCGGAATCTTCCAGCATTTGAAGACTTGGAGGTCTCTCCGCCCCTGGCCTCCGTTGGTTTCTGGGCCGGGCTCGCAGAGTTTGGGGGGATGCTCTGAAGTCAGATCCGGATTCAGAGTCTCAGTCTGTTGCCTGTTAGCCGGAAAGCCCCAGAAAGTTAGTATTCCGAGCGTCAGTTTCACCTCTCCCTGGACATGAAGCTCGTCTCCCCTAACAAGCCTCAGGTCGCAGGTCCCCTTCCCTTCCTCATGTCCTGCTCAGGGCCTCGGCATCAGTCCCATCAGCCATCCTTCCAAGGGGAGCGAGAGGCCTCAGGCCTCGGGGCAGTGAGAGGCCTGGCTTGGCCCTCATACTCTGCTCACCCTGTCACCCCACCAGCACTGCAGAGGGTACATTGTGGACAGACCTTGTAGAGGACACTGGGGCTCAAAGGTCAAGTGACTTGCTCAAAGTCAGGCAAACTCGACGTCCCCTTGGTGTGGGTCCCAAGTCGTCCTCTTGCTTTCTTCCCCCCACCCAGCTAGCCGGGCCTCCCTGCTCTCACCCGCTTACCCGAGGGACTCAGGACAACCTGGAGGACAGCCTGGAAGAAGGGTCGGAAGTGGTAAAGAACTGCCTTCCTGAGGACCTGCCAGGGGTCAGGCACAGAGCTCGCTTTCCACAGGACCCTCCATCACGTATTTCTACAGCGCCCATGATGTCCCCCGCACCTGGCATGCTAAGTTTCTTTCATCCCCCACAGCCAGGCAGGGTGGGCATTTGGCCCATTTCCTCGCCGAGGGGACCAAAGAACAGACCAGCCCTTTGAGGGACCCAGACTCTAGACTCCAGTCTGTGTGTTCCTGCATACCGGTGCACTCAGGAGTCTAAAGTGTCTATTATTTTCATTCCTTAACATTGCCCTTTGATGATTAGTTTTCTGTAAGAATACTTTTTATTCAAATTAACATACACACAGGACTGAAACAGCCCGTTAGTTGCAGGAGACACACGAGGGGACCAGCAGCCCTGTCTCCCTGCATCGCTGAGTCCTGACCCCCGAGCACTCTGACCCCCAGGACGGCTCAGCTGTTCCTTCAGGAACCCACCTCGAAGACCTCGGCCGAGTTAATGCAAGTAGTGGCCACTGGTCTTTCCAGAGCCTCCGGGCCAGACACGCACTGACTTCCGGCCTCTGCCCTCTGACTGTGGGTGGATCGCGGGTTTTGCTTCAACCACCATCATTTCTTCTGTTAATTTTTATTATGACAAGGTGAATATTCTCCAGCAGAGCCATCTATGTGTTACGATTATACTTCGTTCTTTGTATATTGTTTGCTTTTTCTGCAGTTAATAATTGCCCCCTCCCCCTTTTTTTAAATTTGTCCGTGAACCGAAGTTAATTTTCTGAAGCTCTCCACCGGAGCCATAAACCCCTCGCTCACCACCAGCCCCATCGGCTAACCTGCAGGATTTGCTTCGTTCCTGGAGGGCGCCCTCCCGGTGCCCTCCTGTCTCTCTGCCCTTCTGGTCTGTGCGCCCGCAGGCTGCCCAGCAGCGAGATGTCCTGACCGCCCCCACCGGCCAGGCTGCCCTTTTGTGTCTCCTCTGGGCCGAGCCCTGCTTCTCCTGCCCCTGCTTTCTCACACCAGGTCTCCTCCTTCAGCTGGCTGGAGCGCATCCTCGAGTGCTGAGCCAGGAAAGAACACACAGGAAAAAATAGTTTTGAAGTATTGCATGTCTGAAAGGTATCTTTATTCTCCCCCAAACCTAACTGATTATTTGCCTGGATTTAGAACTTGGAATTCTCTTTCCCTTGGAATTTGGAGGGCATTTCTTCCGTCTTCCAGCTTCCAAAAACTTACGTATTTAAAACATGAGTTTCTGAGCTCCTAGTGAGAAGTCTGCTGCTCCGGGAATTCTGAATTGCTGACCTTTGTGAGTAACCCTCCTGCTTCTCCTGGGAGCCTTTGGTATCTTGTCTTCCTCCTCTGGCCTTGTCTAATTTCTCATGATGTCTCCTGGAGCTGCTTTCGTGAAAGTCATTGGGGCCCTTAGTGGGCCGTTTCACTAAGGAAGGAAAAAGCAGGACAATCTCTCCTACGATTTCTTTAATAATCACCCCTTCTGCTCCCTCTGTGTTCTCTCCCAGGGTGCGTGTGAAGCAGAGGTGGGGTCTCCTTAGCTGGCCATTTGATTATCTTTTCTCCCCATTTTCCATCTCTTAGAATTTTTATTCTGCTTCCCAGGAAATGTCCACAAGTGTGTCCAGTCCGTGTCCTGCATTTCTTGTGTTTTTCCAGTTACGCTTTTAATTTCCAAGAGCTCTTCCTTGTCCCACTGCCCCTTTTCACAGCATCCAGTTCTTTCCTCGCGGACGGACTGCCTTCTCTGGGGCCTCTGAGACTATCAGGTAGAGTCGGCTGTGATGTCTTCTCGGCTCCCACACGGCTTCTGTTTGTCCCTGCTCTCCTCTTCTCCGTTATCTGGGCTCTTTCCTTGGAAAGGTTTCTCCAGAGGACTGTGCCCCTGAGCTTTCATTCCTGTCGGGGAGGGGGGCCTTTCCAGTTCCTCGGGGACCCCTCACACTGCCCGGATGCTCCGATCTTCACTCTGGACCGACCCCCAGATCTGCTGACGAGGGCCAGCAGGTCAGAGAAGGCGCTGTTCTTCCCAGCATTCCGTGTCTGATGCCGTGGGGTGGAGTCCACAGGCTCCTCTGCTCAACTTCTGTTGAGAATACGCCTTCTGTCCTCTTGGACCGAGGTCCAGGCATTTAAACAGTGATGTGCTGGTAAATGTTTAACAGCCAGCTGTCTGGGGGAGGGGCCGGGGGGAAGCTCTGGCTGGTGGCATTCGCTGGGTTCAGAGATGCACACATTCCTACGATAGCCAATTTCAGGCTGCCGACACGATGTCATCTACTCATGAGGTCCTGAGCTGTGTCCCTCAGCTCCCTGGACCCAGTGTCCATGCCGCCGGCCTCGGGTCGCATTAGCCTCATGTGTCTCCTGCGCCAGCATCCCACCCCTCACCTCCCACCCTGCTCCCTCCTCCTTGGCACCTGCCGCTGTGTTCAGTGGCCTTCCTCCTCCCTTCTCCCCAGAGTTAGCTGCTCTCTTTCCTCAGCGGCTGTTACCTCTCCCTCCTCCTGGCTTCACGCCTCACTTATTCTGTTGCTGCTCTGTTGGCGGGTGTCAGGAGGCCACGGAGACAAATTTGTGTGTGCCTTCCACCCGTCCCCCGAATCCCGACCACCATGTCCTTCCAGGTCCCTGGTGGTCTACACCCAAGGCAGGTGTGCCCACAGCAACACCTGCTCAGGGAGCCATCAGGGAGCAAGGTGGGAGCGGGGACTGGGGGCACGGGGAAGGCAAGGGAATTGGTGGATATTCGTGCCCTTGGGAAAGTGCTGGTGACCTGGGCGCTGGCCCGCCATTGCCGGTCATTTATCTCGCGGCAACGTGGCTGCGGTGGGCATAGCCACGGCTGTAGGGCGTGTGCCGGCGGCTGGTGTGGGTCTGGGCGTGACGGGGCTGGTCTGTGGGGACCCCCGAGAGAGAATGGAGGCTGCAGTGGGAGGGGAGGAGGAACGGGGCTGGAAGGGCGGGACCTCAGGGGGCAGCTGAGCGTCCTGGGCAGCAGAGGTGACTGGGTCAGAAGGAGACCCCCCCCCACCCCCTGTGCCGTCCGCAGTGAAAGGGTGACCGGGTGGGAAGGAGATCCGTACCGTCCGCACCGAGCACTTGCACAGCTGCCCCTTCTGGAGCAGGCAGCCGCCCGGTGGCCCTCGGTGGTCTCCCACTTTCCCCAGTCCCCGGTCTGCCTCCCCTCAGTACAGCCAGCCTTCGGGTGCTCTGAAAAGGGGACACTCACTCCCGGTCGTGGGGCTGCGGAGTTGCTGTGTCGCCGGCACAGGGCACACCCTGCCGACTCTGCCTCGGACGAGACTGCACTCGGAGGCAGCTGTAGAAACAGCTCTGGTACGGTTCACAGTCACATGTTTTCCTTTTGTGGTAAATGCCGAGCAGGACAAGTTGAGCAGCTTGTCTGTGCTTTGCCTATGGTGCCCTGTCCTCAGAAGGGTCGACAGTGGTGGTCTTGGTGTTTTGTCTGCTGACTGGCGGCTTCAAAGGCGCGTGGGGAAAACCTTGGCTTCTGACTTGGTGAATTCACCGAAAGTTCAGATGCCGTGTTCGGGTAGTGTTCACTTATTTATGATTGTTGGCAAAGTGACCGAAAGAGAAATCCCTCTGCGGCACGGTTGTCCCGGGAAGGTGATGAGCGGGAACCAGGCTCCAAGAGGCTGGAGGACGCACCACGTCCTTCTTGAGAGAGATCAGCCAGCCTCCTGGCTGTTTCGTGGGGCTTTTAAGTGTGTCCCGTGAGGAGAAAGGGTTTGACGTTCTTTGGGCGTCGCCACCCGTGAATCCAGACGGGAACCGTTTGTTGATGGCCTAATGTACCACTTGCCGGGATGGCCTGTCACAGGAGTGGGTGCCCAGCCACGTTCGAGGGACTCGTGTGCGTCTGGCTGCCCCAGGGCAGAGGCCGTGTCTTCTGGTCCAGCTGCCTGCCCAGAGATGATTCTGGCCCGAAGGGTTGGGCTCTGGGCCTGGCCGCCGTGCCGCGACCCCGTGCGGGGTCCAGCAGGGAGCGGGGTGCCGTCCCCACCCCCCACCCCCCCCGGAGGGAAGGCTGTGGCCGGCTGCTCTAGGCTTCCTCCCAGCCACACGCCCAGACACGCACACCACAGCATAGAGACAAATGCACACGTACGGCACACAGACGCATGCACACAGTATAGCAATACACGCAACACAGATACACAACATATAGACACGCAGATAGAACACATAGACACACGCAGCATCACACAGACACAGAACGGTACACACGCAGTAACACACAGACTCCCTCGTGCCACGTAGACACACACACGCACCCATGCTCTCTCTCCCTCCCCCTCTCCACGCTGCAAACCCCACTGCTGCTTCCAGCACAAAGCTTTATTTCCCAAACCAGACACCAGCTCTTAGCATTAGAGGCAAAGACCGTCATTTTTCCAAACAGAATGTGCTGCATGGAGCACATTCCACCATCGTCAGAAATAAACAGCAGTCGATACCTTGCCCACAGAAGAGACCATTACTGAGTGTCTGCCTCGGGGCCAGTGCAAGCGTCTCACAGGGTCTGACCGCGTGCACGGCCCTGTCGCATCTCATCTTGGCGGCAGCCCTGCGCACAGTTGGCTACCATCCGCCTCTTCAAGGTGAAGAGAGCACATCTGAGGGCCGAGGGCAGGGGAGGCCTCGCCTGTCGCTCTGACCACACCTCGTGCGCTGCCATGCCCGGCAGCCCTTATGGTGGTCTGGATACGAAGTGTCTGAGGGAGCCTCTTCCCCCGAACACGGCACCCCTCCTTGTCCCCCCACAAGAGCCAGTTCCCTGCACGCTGGGCCCGTCGACCCTCAAGTGTGTCCTGGGGTCGGCCAGCCCGAGGTGTGGGTGGAAGCCAGCTGTCCCTGTCCCCCGGAGAGGAGTCTGGGTGATTGTGCCGGCCCGGTTCTTGCCACGCCTGTGTATTTCTGAGACAGCCACAGCGTCTCTGGCTAAACTTCTGATGCTCTGAGTGATGGAGAAGTACCAGGATTTTCTAGGATGAGATGCCTTCCTGAAAAGCCAGGCTTTGAGGAGTCACGGGTTGTGAGGGCTGGGGCTTGCCCTGTCAGGTGGCGAGGCCATCTGGCGTGACCCATGCCACTTTCGTGAGTGCCAGGAGTGACCGTGACTTGGCCGGAACCACCCATCCCCTGCTCTGAGCCGTCCTGCCCCAGCGCCCCGCGTGTGAGCAGTCAGACTGCCCCGTCCCCAACCTCGGGGTGCCTGTCAGCTCCAGGACCTGTGTGGGAATGAGGCCGAGGCCACGCAGTGTATGTGTTCAGGGCAGGCGAATTTAAATCTGGCCTTCTGTGTGGACTTTGCAAAACTTACCTAAGCTCTGCGAGCCCGGATTTTCCCATCTCAACAGTGCCAGCCCCTGCCTTGTTGACTCCTGGGGGCATCGCCCGAGGTGAAGGCATGCTGGGGCGCCTGCCGAAGTGGCTGGTTCCAAGGCGGGCATCAAAAGCTTACCGCTTCTCTATCTGCTCATGTGCCTCCCCTCCTTCTTGATTTTATGGTGCGGGTTAGGAGGGCGGGGGCGGCTGTGTGTGTGACCACACAGCCTCTCTGGCCTTCAGTGTCCTCCTCTGTAAAGTGAAGGTGACACCAGCACCTGACTCAGAAGGCTGTGTGCGGGCTGAGTGAGCTCACGTGTCTCAGATGTCCGGAACGGGGCTCGGCGAGGGCTCCGCGAACCTTAGCTGCTCGGGCACGCGGCTCCTTATCACTAGCTCCAGCCTGACCTCGGCCGGCTTGTGTGCGGATAGGGGAGTGCAGAGACCTAGCCGGTGGGTGCCCCCTCGCCTGCACACTGGCCCTGATCCCTGGGCAGCTGCGCTGGGAGAGCCCCACGTGACACGTGACGAAGCGGGTGCTGGCTGTCCCTCGCCGTCTCAGGGGCCGGCACCGCCAGCTTCATCCGTGCGACAGTGTGGGAAAGAGGGAGCATGAGGTCCCCTCATGTGTCTGTCACGTGCTCCTGCCCCACCTGTTGGGCCCCTCTGCCACGTACACGGCCAGCAGGGGCACAGCTGGGGGCTCCCCAGCATCTTTCCCAGGGAGCCCCCCAGCATCTGTCCCCGCTTGCTCAGCAGGGTCTCCGTCTCTTGCTTCAGGGCACGGGCATTGTGGGACTTGAGGACAGCACGCGTGTGAAGGTCCAGGTACAGGAGCGCAGTGATGATCAGTGCCGTGTGCTAGAACTTCACGGAACAGACCATAGCTTCTCATTTCCCTGGGCCTGCAGCTGAGCCAGCGTCTGGCCTGGGCATCTCCAAGGCCCTCAGCAAGTGCTGGATAAATAGATGAATGCATATTAAAAACATTCCATTTGATGTATAGCTTCCTTCTGAAAAACCGTTTTTCCATAGAACTGCCAAAACCCCACTGTGCACCAGGAGACGCTTCTTCTGTCCTCTGCCCCGGGGCCCAGCAGCCTGCCCTGTGCAGCACACATCCCAGCCGCTTCCTCCTCTGTTCCTGCGGAGCCTAGGGTCCCTGCAATGTCATCCACTGGCCTGCTGTGGAAATCTCCCTCCGGCAGGAGCTCCATGGGTGTGGGACGAGCCTGTGGCCCCCACCCTGCTCAAGGAGACGAGGAGGCCAGGGAAAGAGGCCCCGTCCTCATTCCAGGGCAGCCCCCCTGGCTGTGAGCTCCCTCCTCTTGGAGGGACGGGCAGGTGGGACCACACAGCCTCCTAGCCTCCTCCAGACCCTCTAGCTTAACCGTCTGCAGGCAGAGGAGGAGACTGAGGCCCAGAAAGGGGAAGTGACCTAAAGTGTCACAGCTGAGGACCCCAGCCCAGAGCCTCTGCCTGGATGGAGGTAAGAACAGGCCTGAGGCCATGTCCGCTGGGTACTGAGCACCCAGTCTCCGGGCTGCAGAGCGGGGTGTCATGAGAGGCCGGGGGCCCAGAGGCAACAGGTGGCCTGCTTGAGGCCCATAGCTCATACTGTACAGGTGGCAGCAGGTGCTGAACAAGTGGGGTTGTGTCTTGAGGGCAGCAGTGATGTTGTACTGGCCTCAGGGTCCCTGTGTCCAGCACAGACCCAGGTTCGGTAAACGTTTAATGAATGACCCATGGAGACCCAGCCCATGGAACTTCAGGGCCTTCCAGAAGGCTGTCTGGCCTCACTCGCTACATTGCCTGGCCCAGGGCTCAGCGCAGACGGGTGGAGACAGGGCGTAGAGTTTTCATGGTGGTCATTCGGTTCAGGAGTACAGGTTCTACCAGAGCCTTCTGCAACTGAATGGAAAATGTAACTGTGAGGCCCTTTTGGAGCCAGTCAGGAGTGGAGGTTCAGGCAGATTGAGGGGCCGTATTTGATGATGGGGTTATAGGATTCCTCTCGTCTGCAGAGTTATCCCCAGCTGCACAAAGGGCAGTGTGGTGGGCAAGAAACGGCCCTCCAAAAGACGTACAAGTCCTCATCCCTGGGACCTTGGGAATCTGAGCATATATGGCCAAAAAAGTGGTCTTTGCACATGTGATTAGGTTAAGCAACTTGAGATAGGGTCGTCCTGGATTTTCTATCTGCATGGGCCCCAAATGCAATCACATGTATCGTTCTGAGGGTGATTGTGACACGTAGAAAACCCTGCGACCCTGGACGTAGAGGTTGGGTGATGTGGCTACAAGCCAGAGTGCCAGCAACCATGAAAAGCTAGAAGAAACAAGGAACAGAACCTCCCCTAGGGCCTCCAGAGGGATGCTGTCCTGCCAACACCTTCCTTCTAGCCTCGTGATACTAATTTCAGACTTCTGACTCCAGAACTATAAGAGAATAAGTTTACGTTGTTTTAAGCCACCAAGTTCAACGTTTCTAGTATCTCCAGAAGCTTTTCTTAGGATACTAAGGTAACATTTTTCAATCCCAGCTCTGATTAAGTCTCTGTTCCCATACAAGTTGGTATATCCAGTATTTCTGTATACCAGCAATGAACAATCCAAAAATGAAATTAAGAACACAATTCTGTCTACAGTAGCAGCAAAGATAATAAAATACTTGGGAATAGATCTAACATAAGAAGTATACACTGAAAGTTATAAAACAACCTTGAAAGAAACTTTTGAAAATGTTAAAAAACCTGGGGCACCCGGGTGGCTCAGTCGGTTAGGCGTCTGGCTTCGGTTCAGGTCATGATCTCACAGTCCAGGAATTCGAGCCCCTGCATTGGGCTCTGTGCTGACAGCTCAGAGCCTGCTTCACATTCTGTGTCTCCCTCTCTCTCTGCCCCTCCCCACTTGTGCGCGCGCTCTCTCTCTCTCTCTCTCTCTCTCTCTCTCAAAAATAAACATTAAAAAACTTTTTTTAATGTTAAAAACTCTAAGTAAGTAGACATCCTTTGTTCATGGATTGGAATATTTAATTTTGTAAGATTTCCATCGTCTCCAAACTGATCTGTAGATTCAACACAATCCTGATCAAAATCCCAGCTGGCTTCTTGGCAGAAATTGACCACCTGCTCCTAGAATTTGTATGAAAATCCATGGGACCCAGAACAGCCAAAATATATTGAAAAAAAGAACAAAGTTGGACAACTTACATTTCCAAATTTCAAACTTACTATAATGTTATTAGTAACCAAGATAGTGGGGTTCTTGCACAAGAATGGACGTATAGGTCAATGGAATAAAATTGAGTGTCCAGAAATAAACCTTCACATTAACGAATTGATTTTTAACAAGATGGCAAGACAGTTCAATAGAGAAAGAGTAGTCTTTTCAATGAATGGTGCGGGGACAACTGAATGGATATCCCTGAGCAAAAGAACAAAATTGGACCCCTACCTCATACCACATGTAAAAATTATTTCTAAATGAATCAAATACTTACTTTGTAAAAGCTAAAACTATAAAACATTTAGAGGAAAATATAGCAGTGAATCTTCATGACCCTGGATTTGGCCCTATTTTCCCCAGATGGGATACCAAAGTACAACAACAACAACAACAAAAGGCAAATTGGTCTCCAACAAGACTAGAAACTTTTGTGCTCCTAAGGGCACCATCAAGAAAGTGAAAAGACAACTCACAGAATGGAAGAAAATGTTTGTAAATCATGTATCTGATAAGGGACCAGTATCCAGAGTAGTTAAGAATTCTGAGAATTTACAACTCAACAATGAAGATAAATGACCCAATTTAAAAATGGACAAAGGAGTAGGATGAACATTTCTTCAAGGAAAAATCAAATGGCCAACAAACATATGAAAAGATGTTCAACACTATTAGTCATTTGGGAAGTGCAGATCAAAAGCACAATAAATGCTTTCTCACCGCTAGGATGGCCAGTGCTGGTGATGATGTGGAGAACCTCTTAGACTGCTGGTAGAAATATAAAACGGTACAGCTGGTTTGGAAGACAGTCTGACAGTTCCTCAAAACGTTAAACATGTAGTTACCGTATGGCCCAGCAATTCCACACCTACGTATATATCCCCAAAAGAATTGAAAACTTAATGTTCGCACAAGAACTTACATACATGAATATCCAAAGCAGCATGATTCATAATAGCCGAAGAGTGGAGGCCACACAAGCGTCTGCCACCTGACAAACAGATAAACACAATGTGAATTATCCCCATGGCGGGTGTTATCCTCCTATAAAAAGGTACGGAGTACTGACCCACGCTACACGGATGAATCTTGAAAACCTCATGCCAACTGAAAGAAGGCAAACACAAAAGCCCACCTATTGTATGATTCCGTTCGTGTGAAATGCCCACAGTGGGCACATGTACCGAGATGGGAATGAGATTAGTGGTGGCCGGGCTGGGAGGGTTTGGGGCTAGGGTGGGCGTGACTGCCATCACCCTGGTTTTGAGCACGTGCCTCCGGTGGGGGGCTGGAACAGGCCTGTCAGGAGACCGAGGTGGACTCCTCTGAGCCCCAGCATCCCTAAGGGACTTTCAGGGCGCCCCACAGTGTAGAGCTGGGCTCTGAGCACCCTGAGCAGCCCAGGACACTGCTCGGGGGCTAACTTTTGTGGCTATCGCTGTGAGCAGCACAGAAAGGAAAGGAAGCATCTCCAGTGAGCTCCCACCCCCACCGCCGCCTTGGTGCACTAAGGATGTCTGGTTCTTAAAGCAGTTTGAGCCTGAGCCTGGCCGTCTCCTCTGTTGGATTTGCTCGGTGACTGTCCACCATGGGCTGAGGACCCTAAGCATTCATGCACCGGGGTCCCTGTTCCCTCCCGTGCCATTTTGAGAATTGATCTCAGGCTGGTAATTGGCTCAGGCTTGGCTGGTTTTCAGTTGCAAAGGTCTGTCTCCCACCTCTTGAGCCTCACGGGGACTGGGCGGGTGCCATGATCTCTGGTCACTTACCACACTCAAACCGCGTGCTCTGGGTTTCAGGCTAGTTCGTGGATTATTTTTCTGGTAATTGAAAAGGATGCTTTCAGAGGCTAAATCCTGGTCGTAAGTGCTCATCAAAGTGTCCCCTTACTGATGACCTCACCCCCGCCCCCACCACCCAGCTTTGATTACAGATCCTATCAGCTGCATTGCCTGGCAATTAAGCCATGTGAGATCTGGGGGAAAGCCGTTTCTGAATCATGGAAGCACAGACTTCCTGAGCTGGAAGGTCCTTGGGGATTATCTGACCAAATACCCAACTTCTGAGCAGTGTTTGAGACCCCTGTGTCCAGGAGAAGCATGGGGTCTTGCCGGAGGGCCCACAGAGAGGTCACTGGGGGTGCACGGTGGCAGCCTGGGTGGCCTTTCTCCTGCTGCAGTTGTGGGTGGATGGGGTCACGGGCAGGATACAGACCTGGTAGTGAGGAACGGGATCTATGCCGGCCAAGACACCTGGGTCCCCATCCTTGACCCACTATGGCCTATAGGGACCTGGACCAGGACGTTTCACCCCTGAGCCTTGTGTATAAAGAGCCCAGCTTGGTACAAAGAATCAGCCTTTGTGCACATCCTCACTCTGTCCATAAGAACCCACCAAGCTCTGTCTCCCAGGGAGCTAAGAGGACTGGGTGAGTTAGGGTACAAGGGGTACCCAGCTCATAGTAGGTACTTCATAAATCCTGGTCCCTGCCCTTCTGTTCCCTTGCTTTCTTCACCCAGGCTTAGGAAAGGAGCAGATGCGCCTTCTCAGGCCACGGGCCTGACGTCAGATCACTTTCAGGACACACACAGCCTCCGTCACATGAACGGCCTTAAAAGTACAGTGACCTCAGTAGTTCCGTGCTGCTTGTTTGGGATGCAGGGCTGCACAGTTTGCACGTCTTGACTCAGCACCTGTCCCCACCAGACCCTCTGAGGTTCAGGCACCGAGAGCTCCCGGGCAGGCACAGTGTGCCCCAGGACCCCTCTCATGGTGGCCCAGACCTGACAGAGTAGAGGGAAAGCTCAGTCTTCTGGGAACAGGGGGACACAGTGGCCCGCTCTGTGTCAGGAACAGGGCCAGAAAGGATGGCCAGGTCGTTGTCCCGCTCCCGGGGAGTGCATGTTCACACCTGGGTTCCCAAAGTGCATCCCCGAGCCCCTTGTGGGGACCACTGCCCTCGGCACAGTTGAGGCTCCAGGAAGTCCCCCTTGTGATGAGTACGTCCCTGTTTGGCCTTGGAACCCATTTCTCCTGATACACCTGTTTGTTGACGGCAACTTTGGGCAACCCTATTTGTGTTGTACAATGGTTTGGCGAATGCTGGGGGCAGCCAGGGAGGGTGTTGTCGTGGACAGTGCTGGGTGGGGTCCCAAACCGAGTCTCTGAGCTCCTGGACGGAGCCAGGACAGAGGGCCAGGGGGCAGGAGGACACGACGGAAGTCTGTCCGCAGGCACCAAGCGCAACGAGGAAAAGCAGAGTCAAGAAGGGCGAGGAGGTGACGGAGGTGAGGAGGGTTGTCGGGGAAGGTCTCTCCGAGGAGACCTGCAGGAAGGAAAGAACATTCGAGGGAGAAGCTCCTGGGTGTAAGAAGGCTCTGAGTTGGGACGGTGCTCGTGGGGTCATGTGATGGAACTGGTGCCGCGGCCAAAGGGGTGGTGGGAAAGGAGGGCCTCCAGGGCCCCGGGCACAGGGGTGCAGAGGCCCCTGCAATCCCAAACGTGGTTTTCAGGGCCTCTTCTGATTACTCCCACCCCCCCCCTCGCCAACTCAGCTGGGAAGGGAAAGCGCCTCCTCTCCAGTTCAGAGCTGCTTGACCAGGACGGGCTCCGGGTCTCGTGGCCCGCCCCTCACGTGCTGCCTGTACACAGGCAGACCCTTGCCACCTGCGTCCTCAGGGCCCTGCCCGGCCCCAGGAGCCTGTCCTGTTAACTGAGGTGGGGGCGTGGGACCCAGTCCGATGGGAGCAGCCACAGAATGATGAGCGAAGGGGCATCTGCTGGGAGTCAGGCTGAGGCTGCTACACAGGGCACAGAGGTGCCCCCACGGAGGGGAGCGTGCCACAGGGTGGAGGTAGGGGGCCAGAACCTGGGCTGGAAGGCGAAACTTCGAGTGTCCTGGGCAGAGTCAGACATGGTTTTGTTGGCCTTTAGCAAGCTCGTTCCGCCCTGCAACCAGCTCTGGACCCTCAGGCCAGTCCCGGAAATGCCTTCATCCATAATATGGTCCCTCTGTGCTAGCCCCCCAGCATCCCCCCTCACAGGCTAGTCCTTATAGCAACCTTGGGAGGCAAGAATTATGTCCCATTATAAGAGGGGTGGAAACAAGGCTCAGAGAAGTTAAGTGTCTCGCTCAGGGCACACAGCCTGGTAAGTGACACAGGCCCCTCTGCCCCTGATGGCTGGGCCGCTTGGACCTCCCAGCTGGGCGTGCAAGGCCAGTGAGTCAGTCGTCTTAGGCAGCAAGCAAGTCCTGTTGGCTGCGACCCTGCCAGCAGCCAGCTCCTGTCCTGCTGACTGATGGCCTCCCAAGGAGGCCTTTTGTCACTCTGCTTTCCCGTGAATGATGGTGATATTCAGCTGCTGTTGATTAACGTCTCTGGACAAGAGGATTTCAAGTCCAGCCACACAGTGGCACTTTGCCCCGGGGTGGTGCAGGCTGAGACCTGCTCTCGCTGGCCCATGGACGCCAGCTCTGCCGTGCTCAGGCCTCGGCGTCCACCGAGCTGCTGCTCACTGGGTGCCTGTGGGCAGAGGACTCGCTGTCTTTGGGGGCCGGAGGGTCCTTGTCTTCACAGACCAGAGAAGCAGGGCCCCTGCGGCCTGGCCCTGGCCTGCCTCTCCAGCCCCACGCTCGGGGCTTCCTCCAGCAGGCTGCTGCTCTGCCCAGTGGGGGCACACTCACGCCGCCACACACCCCGTGCACGCCTGGGGGTGAGCGCGTGAGTGTGCATGTGCACGCGGGCTGCAGGTGACGTCTGTGGCCGACCGGCCAGAGGCACTGACCCTGTCTCGGCAGGAGGTGTCGTGTGCTCCCGACGGGCCCCGTGTCCTATGCTGAATGCCCTCCCCTCAGCAGTGTGGACGTTTGGGGCTGCATGCTGCTTTGTCGGGGGCCGTCCCGTGCCCCATGGGAGGTCCAACAGCACCCCATGCCTCTACCCGCTAGATGCCAGTGGTACCCCTCCCCCAAATGTGACAGCCACAACTGTTTGCAGACATTATCAAGTGCCCTGTGGTGGGGGGAGGCAGAATCGCCCCCATCCCGAACCCCCGCTCTGCACCCCCACCCTTTGGAACATTCCCCACACCCTGAGTCCCAGGGCTGAGTCTCCGGCCACAGGGCCTGGCATGCAAGCCTTGCCCAGTCAGCATGGACCCCTGGGCCTTTGCACCCCACACCTGTGCTCCTTCACCCCCCACCCCCACCGTGGCACTTGCTAGAGAACAAAGCTGCCCTCCTGGTGTCATTTATTCTCAGATGACGGTTTTCGAAAATCTAGGCGGTCGATTCAGAACTTCTGAATTTGATTAGCAGAGCTGAGCTCTTTGGCGTCAGCGTTAACAGAGCACTTGGGTTCCTGGTTCAAACAGAGCTAAACTTATCTTTGGGAAAATAGACTGTGTTTCAGGCCTAATCATAGGCATTAAAGCCATTAATTAGTAATAAGATTCAATTTCCCGGTGTCCTTGCCCGCGTGTGTGTCCTGATGCAGAGATTGTGCTGTGAGCATTTTCCACAGATGCATCGACAAACACCTGCTGTCCCAGCTCAGCAGCGACACGTCGTCATGTTCCCCAGCCCAGCCAGGCCCCAAATAACCCCATTACTGAGAAAGATGATCCATACCAAATGTCCTGCCCGCAGTCGGGAGGGGCGGCGGAGGGGAGAAAGCGGGAGGAGGCAGCCAGCGAAACCCTCCTTAATCAGATTACTGATCTCACATGTTCCAATCGAGGCTGTTAATAAAATGGATGTGCTCAGCCCGGTGTTGAGATCTCGCTCAATAAGGCTGCCTTTTTGTCCTTCCTCAGTAAGACGCTTGCCTCAGTCTGGCTGCCCTCCTCCGCCCTCCATCACCTGCCTCCCTCTGGGGCGGGGTCAAAGGTGTGCTTACCTTTTCTCCCAGCCCCGGAGACGTGAGCAAACAGTCAGCACGTGCTGTGTCTGGCCAGGGCAGGAGGCCACGTGGATGTCGCATGGCCAAGGCTCCAGGTATCCTCACGACTCTCCCTCCCACCCCCACCTCCCCACACCGCCGATGCGCACGAGGATCCTGGCCACGCAGATGCGTTTCCGGGTTCCACGAGATGACAGCCACGGAGCGCGGGACCCCTAGAAGGCGTAATCCAGGCAGGCAGCCCTTCCTTGTCTTAAAGTGTGGCTCAGCTGGGCTAAAATTTGAGTAGCGCGGGGGATGGTGAGGCCAAGTCTAAACAGGTGTGCGAAGGCAGGTCCGGTGAGGCCGCTGTGATGAGCGTGGTGGTGTGGGCAAGGTGCCGAGACCCCCTCGGTGGGGCTCCCAGTGAGCTGGGTGGCAGGCAGAGGAGGGTGTGGTTTGTCCCGTGGCGGCACGGCCCCCCCAACCGGGCTCTGTGCTGTCGCCTGGGGCCGAGGCCGGGGCGGCTGTCTCGCGGCTGCCCAGAGAGGGGAGCACTGTGCGTGTGGGCCCCACGCGTAGGTGGGCAGTGCACTTCCCCAGACGGGAGCTCCAGGCTCGTAGAACTGTGTCGTGTTTACTTTGACACTCACGCCGGTCTTAGCTGCACTCTGTTCACTCCCACGGTTTGCATCTTAGTGTATAGACGTTTCCCTGTCAGAATCCAGCGTTCCGTGTGAAGTGCTTTTCCTGTGGACTTTGCTTCCAGATCCTGGGCTGACCTGGAGAGCAGTGGCAGAGGGCCTCCGGTCTGGTCCCCCGTTCGGGTTTGTGGGTGAATCTGCTGAGACTCGTGGGGGGCTGACTTTGTGTGGGGCTTGGGCTGCGACCCCCGGGATTGGCGGTTTGAAACCGTCTCGGGGGTTCCTTCCCTCTAGCCGTGCACACCTCTGCTGGGCGCGTTCCGTCCCTGGAGAGGAAGGTAGGAGGTGGATAGAGCCCAAGCCCAGCACAGGCCATGGCTGGAGTACCTGCAGTCCCTCCCGCTGCACGTGAACGGCCACCCCGGAGCCTGTGGGAGGGCACCAGCATCACACCTCCACATGCGGGGGGCCCTGGTGCCCGGCAGGCATCCCAGACGCGCTGAACTTTCAGGCCTCAGGCCAGCTGGGTGGCCTGGGGGAGGCTCCCACCCTCTCTGAGCCTCCATCTGTGTTGACGAAGGAAGACGGGGCGCTGCAGGTGTGTGAGGGGTCGGGTCGAGGAGCGTGGGGGAAGCCCTTGACCCAGGCGCCATGACTTCCGTGGTGGCGGTTGTCAGGAAGTACCCAAGCCGGGTTCCGACGGCCTGGCCTGAGAGGCGGTCCTGGGCCCAGGGTGTGGACCGCTCACTGGCCCCTGAGCCTGGCAGGCATCAGCAGCAGAGGGTCCGGAGCTGGGAGTCCTCCCCCTTCCTCGCTGCGCTCCTTCCCCAAGTAGCCCTGTCTTTGCCCTGCCTGATGGTTACCAGCTTTGACAGGCCAGGTTATTTTTAGAAACCTGTTCCCACTCCTTGTCCCTGTGGGAAGAAGAAAGCAAGTTAAATTTTAAATGAACCCACCGCCCCTCCTCCTCCAGCACGCACCCGCACACACGGCGGCCACACCGAGTGTGAAGTCTTGCAGGAGGGGAGGGGTTGCCGCACGCCAGGCTCTGCGAGGGGCGCTGGCGGCCGCGATCCGGGTGACTGTCAGCACCGCTGTATGCGACGGGAACGAGTCCCGGGAGAAGTGGCTGGTCAGGGCCTGATCCAGATGCCCTCTGTCGTCCCCAGAAGTGGGGTGGTGGCAGGGGAGGCCCCCGGGAGGCGAGGGTACGTTGTGCAGTGGACGGGCGGTCCTCTGGTCTCCAGGCAGTGCCCCGCGCCTCCCGAGGCTCTCCTGGGCCCCAGCTTGTTTCATGCTGACCATGGCCCTGGGAGTGAGGCCACCTCACAGGTTTCCCCCGCCACGAAATCACACGTTGCCCCAGGTCAGGCCGTGGAGCAGCTGTCCCGCAGCCCCTGGTGCGCACACAGTGGCGCCCTGGGCAGAAACGGCCGCGTGCGGATGGGTAGGTAGTACCCGACCAAGGGCCGGGACGTGTTAGGTTCACAGGTTAAAAAACGGTGAGGCTGGTTCGAAACATTAACGTCACAGTTAAGTAGTCACCAATTTTTAACTCTTAACCTGATACAGATTGTAAACAAACGTAAACGTACGTCAGAGGATTGCTCCATTTACACTGAAGCTTTTGGTGAGACCCTTTTCTCGTGTTGGCAAGGAGACCCCAGGGAAGAAGTCCCCTCTCTGAGCCGAGGTCCTCGTCCATCCCAGGCGGGCGCAGCAGCTGTGCTTCCGGCTGCGATGAGGTCGGAGGGCGCTGGTGACCCCAGAGTCCCGCGGGGCCCGCCCACGCCCGTCCCCCTCCTCTCGGCTGGGCTGTGACGCGGAACGAAGCGACTCAGTCCCTTCTGAGCAAGTACCCCCTCCTTGCATTCAGATTAAGCAGTGACTGGATGTCATATAACCCTTCAGTGCTTCTTCGGGGAAGGGGCAAGGCCTGCCTGGGGGCCAGTAATGAAAGGAAACACCGCTGCACCCTGGCCAGCCTTCGGATTTTGATAAGCAGCTTTGTTGAGGTCTGATTAGCACGCAGTAAAGTACATCTGAAACGTGCGGTTCGGTGAGTTTGGAGAAACGTATGTAGGTTCCCTCTGCTATCCAGAAGCCGGGTGTTCCTGTGAAACCCTTCGTGGCAGTTACGTAGCCGTCACCAGACCCAAAAAAGAACCTCTCTTGGGCGTTTTGGAGCCCTGAGGACGCGTCTTGCTAACAGATGCACAAAATACATGGAGGTGAAGCACAGATACTCACAGACACGGCTCCTCAGGCCACGGCAGCCACGGGCCATTCCCGGGAAGGGGTCGGTGGCACCACTCTCCTTGCTCGGGGCTTGCGCGGCCCCTGTGGTGGCTGGCTGCAGAGTGAACACTGAGCGCTCTCCTTGCTTCTCGCCTTGATCTTATTTTCTGCTTTCTATTTTTTTTACAAGCACAAAATCCGCCTTGGATTTCTTTTGGTTAGCGAGGCAGGTATTGGTGGCGGGTGTGCTTGTAAGAGCCAAGCGGGGCAGCGGGAATCTGTGTGCTCGCCTCATCCTTGCCAGGGCCGTCTTGCGCCCTCCTGGCACGCCTCCCGGTCACCAGGCTCCTTTGCATTCCTGTAGGTCACTTCTCACTGCCTAGAGGTTCCTGTCTGCAGACACTTACGCTGTGTGCTACCGTGGCCCGCCTCGTGGATTCAGAACAGCCGCGTCGAGAGAGATTCATATCGCGACGTGAACCCACAGTGTGTTCTTTCTGTGGCTGGGTCGCGGTGCGTCGTACGCTCACAACACGCGTTCCTTACCCCTCCGCCCGTACGAAGACGTTTGGCTTGCTTCCAGGTTGTGGCCATTAAAAATACAATCAGCTACAGCCATTCGTGTAAAAGGCTTCGTGTGGACGTGTGCTTTCATCCGTTTGGAGTCCCCGCCCAGGAGCGGAATCGTTGGGTCGCAGGGCGGGAGCGTGCACATCTTCTGCACGTCCCCCTCCCTCCTGACCGGGATGGTCTGGGTCTTTCCTCTTCTCTCCTCACCAGTGTGGCTAGAGAGTCACCAACTCTACGAGCTGCTTGAAGAACCAGCTCTGCTTCCATTGTTCTTCTTTATTGATTCCCTGCTTTCTAGTTCAGTGATTTCTACTGGGCCATTTATGATTTCCTCTATTTTCTTACTTGGGGTTTAATGTATTCCTGTGTCCCTGATTTCTTAATATAGAAGCTGAAATCATAAATTGGAGATTTTTCTTTTTTTCTAGTAGGTGTTCAGTGCTATAAATTTCCCAGTAAGCACCCCTGTATTGGCATCTCACAAATTTTGATATGTTTTCATTTTCACTCCATTCAAAATGATTTCTAATTTTCCCATTTAATTTCATCTTTGACCTGAGGGTTATTTGGAAGCACGTTGTTCAATTTCTAAATACTTGGAGATTTTCCAGATCTCTTCCTAGAGATTGATTGCTAATATAATGGCATTGTTGTCAGAGAATGTACTTTCTATGATGTAAATTCTCTTAAACCTGTAGTTGAGAAAATATGGTCTGTGTCGCTATTTCGTCTGTACTCGAAAATAATATATATCTGCTATTTGAGTAGTATGTTCTGTGAGTGTTAATTAGACCAACTTACTTGATGATGGTCGTCTTTCATGTTCTGGTTGATCTTCTGTTTACTTGTATCAATTGCAGAGAGAAGGGTCTTGAAGTATGCACCCACAGTTGTGGATTTCTCTGTTTTTATTGGCAGCTTTAACAGGTTTTACTTCACATATTTTAAAGCTCTGTTATTAGGTACATAAACGTTTAGGACTATGTCCTTTGATGAATTGGCCCCCTTATAATTATGAAATAACATTCCTAACCTCCTAGTATCAGTTGCTCTGATATTAATATATTCATTCCAGCCTTCTTTGCATGAGTGTTAGCATGATATGCATTTCCCCATGCTTTCAATTGTAACCTATTCGTTTCTTTATATTTAAAGTGCATTTATTTCTTGGGGTGCCTGGATAGCTCATTTGGTTAAGCATTTGACTTCAGCTCAGATCATGATCTCACGGTTCATGAGTTCAAGCCCAACGTCGGGCTCTGTGCTGACAGCTCAGAGCTTGGAACCTGCTTCAGATTCTGTCTCCCTCTCTTTCTCTGCCTCTGCCCTGCTCGTACTCTGTCTCTCTGTGTCTCTCTCAAAAACAAACATTAAAAAAAATCTTTTTAAGTGCATTTCTTGTAAGCAACATTTTGTTCATGGGCCTTTCTAAATTATGTTTTGTTTTTATCCTGACAATGTCTGCCTTTTATTTGGGCCCTTTCACGTTTAGTCTACTAACATTTAACATAATCATTAATATGCTTAGGTTGAAATCTGTGATCTTTGGTTTCCTGTCTGTCCCAACTGTTCTTTTTCTGTTTTATTCATTTATTGCCTCCTTTTGGGCTTAAGTATTTTTATGATTCCATTTTATAAAATAGACATTGTTGTTTTACAACAGTTTTAGGTTCACAGCAAAACTGCGTGGAAAGTACAGCGAGTTCCTACATACCCTTTACCCCCACCCTCACAGCCTCCCCTACCGTCACTATCCCAGAGTGGGGCATTGGTCACAATCAGTGAACCTACATGGGCACATCAGTGTCACCCACCAGCCATAGTTTACATTAGGGTTCATTTTTGGTGTTGTGAATTCTACATGTTTGAACAAATGTCTAATGACATGTATCCATATATCTGTATTATAGTATCATCCAGAGTAGTTTGACTGCCCTGAAAATCCTCTGTCCTCTGCCCATTCATCCTTCCGCCTAATCCCTTGACAACCACTGATCTTTTTACTCTCTCCATAGTTTTGCCTTATCCAGAATGTCATGTAGTTGGAATTCTACAGTGTGTAGCCTTTTTGGACTGGCTTCTTTCACTTCCCAATGTGTATTTAAGGTTCCTCTGTGTCTTTTCATGGCTCAATAGCTCATTTCTTTTTAGTCTAAAATTCCGTGGGTCTGGGTGGACCCCTGTTTATTTATCCATTCACCTACTGAAGAGCATTTTGGTTGCTTCTAAGTTTTGACAGTTGTGAAAAAGCCGTTATCCACGTCCATGTGCGTGTGTTGTGTGGTCATAAGTTTCGGAATCATTTAGGTAAATAGCAAAGAGCATGGTTGCTAGATTGTATGGTAAGAGTCTGCTTGGTTTTATAAGAAACCGCCAAACTGTCTTCCAAAATGGTCGTCCCAACGTGCACTCGCGCCAGCAATGAACGAGCGCTTCTTTTCCTTCATATCCTTGCCAGCACTTGGAGTCAGTGTTTGGGAATTTGGCTACTTTAACAGGTCCAGAGTGGTATCCTGTGTTTTAAATTGCAATTCTCTGATGACCTATGATGTGGGGCATCTTTTTAAAGCTTATTTGCCATCCATTTATCTTCTTTGGTGAGCTGTCTGTTCAGACCTTTTGCCCATTTTTCAGTTGAGTTGTTTTCTTATCATTGAGTTCTAAGGGTTCTATATGTATTTTACATTTTTTTTTTTTTTTTTTTTTTTTTACCAAATATGTGTTTTGCAAATATTTTCTCCCAGGCTTATCTTATTCCCTTGGCAATGTCCTTGCAGAGCAGAGATTTTCAATTTTAATGAATTCCAGCTTACCAAATCTTTCAGAGGAGTGCCTTCAATGTCCTATTTAAAAAGTCATTACCGGGGTGACTGGGTGGCTCAGTCGGTTAAGCGTCCAACTTCGGCTCAGGTCATGATCTCGTGGTCCATGATTTCAAGCCCCGTGTCGGGCTCTGTGCTGACAGCTCAGAGCCTGGAGCCTGCTTCAGGTTCTGTGTCTCCCTCTCTCTCTGACCCTCCCCCGTTCATGCTCTGTCTCAAAAATAAATAAACATTAAAAAAAAAATTTAAAAAAAAATCATTACCATACCAAGGTTGTCTAGATTTTTTTTTCTTATGTGAGCTTCCAGGAATTTTGTAGTTTTGCATTCTATGTTTAGGTCTATGATACATTTGGAGCTAATTTTTGTGAAGGGGCATAGGATCTGTGTCTAGATGCACATGTTCTAGGATCACTCGTGGAAAAGACTATCTTTTCTCCACTGTATTGCCTTTATTCCTTGTCAAAGGTTGGTTGGCTAGATTGATCTGGATCTATTTCTCGGGTTTCTATTCCGTCCCATCGATCTGTTTGTTCTTTCACCAATAACACTTTTTTTTAAAATTTATTGTCAAATTGGTTTCCATACAACACCCAGTGCTCATCCCAACAAGTGTCCTCCTCCCTACCCATCACCCACTTCCCCCTCTCCCCCACCCCCCATCCACCCTTAGTTTGTTCTCAGTCCTTAAGAGTCTCTTCTGGTTTGCCTCTCTGTAACTTTGTTTTTCCGCTTCCCCTCCCCCATGTCTTGATTAATGTAGCTTTATAGTAAGTCTTGAAGTCAGATAATGCCAGTCTTCTGACTTTGTTCTTTTCCTTCGATATTGTGTTAGCTCTTCTGGGTCAGGGTGGTGGCGGGGGCCGGGGGGTGTTTGTTTGTTCATTTTTATTTTGCCACTCCATATAAACTTTAGACCTAGTTTGTCAGTGCCCAAAAAAAGTAAAATCCCGCTGGGATTTTTATTTTGATGGCATTGACTCTGTGGATGAAGTTGGGAAGGACTGACATCTTGACAATATTCAATCCTCCTATTCATGAACATGTAGTATCTCTGTATAGATTTAGTACTTTGATTGCATTAGTCAGAGTTTTATTGGTTCCCTCGTGTAGATCCAACACACATTTTGTTATATTTTTACCTAAGTATTTCATCTGGGGGCAGGGGGCTAACTGACTTTCGTATATTTACCTTATGTCCTGCAATGTAGCCATAATCACTTAATTCCAAGAGCTTTTTGTTGTTGTTGTTGCTGTTACTTCTTTCAGATTTTCTACATAGACCATCATGTCATCTGCAAACAAAGACAGCTTATCTCCTTTATTGGCTTATAACTAGAACCCTTTCATTTCGTTGTTGTAGGGCCTTTTGTAGGGTTTATTGGCATACATCTTTAACTTACCGCAGTCCGTCTAGAAGTGACAGTATACAACTTTATACTTCAAGGACTTTGTAATATTGGAGTTTCAGTTCTTTCTGAACCTGAATACTACTGTTATCACATATTTTATTTGTGTATATGTTATAAACCCCACAAAACATTTTTATTTTAAAGAGATCTAAGTATGAAAAAACATCTTACATATTTACCCACATAGTTACCATTTCCTGTGCCTTCATTTCTTTTTGTTGGTCTGTGTTTCCACGTGGTGCTGTTTTCTTTGTGCCTAAAGATTTTAATGTTTCTGGAAGTTCAGGCCTCCTGCTGCTAACTTCTTTCTGCTTTGGTATTTCTGAAAAAGTCTTCATCTTACTTTGGTTTTTAAAAGACTCCTTTTTTTTGCCTGGTTTCAGGTTCTAGGTCAATAGTTCTCCACCCCACCCTGCCTAGTACTGTGAGATGTTGCTTCACTGTCTCCTCTCTTACACTCTTTCTAAGGAGAAACTGCTGTCATTCTTTATTTCTCTAGATGTAATATGTCCCCTCCCAGCCCCCCACCCTGACTGCTTTTGAGATTTTTTTCTTAGGGCGCCTGGGTGGCTCAGTTAGCTAAGCATCCAACTTTGGCTCAGGTCATGATCTCACGGTTCGTGGGTTCAGGTCCCATGTCGGACTCTGTGCCGACAGCCCGGAGCCTGGAACCTGCTTCGGATTCTGTGTCTCCCTCTCTCTCTGCCCCTCCCCTGCTCATGCTCCATCTCTCTCTCCTCTCTCTCTCTCTCAAAAATAAACATTAAAAAAAGCATAAAAAAATAATAAAACTACACTTCAAAAAAAAGATTTTTTTTTCTTTACCACTAGGTTTGAGCCATGTGAGTAGAGGGCAGTTTGATTGAGTTTACTTCATATTTTGTGGGCTTTTGAGATCCAGGAATTTATGATTTTTGTCTGTTTGGGAAAATGTTCAGCCATTAGTTCTCAATCCTTTTTGTCTCCCTCCGTGCTCTTCTCCTTCGGGGGACTCCAGCTGCAGATAAGTTTGGCCACCTGAAATTTTCTGAGAGCTTACCAGTTGTTCTTTTTATAAAATATTTTATCTGTGTGTTTCATTTTGGACAGATTTGATTGCTGTGTCTTCAGGTACGCTTACCTTTTCTTCCCCGGCGCGTAATCTGCTATTAACCCGTCCAGTTTGCTTTCATCTCAGAGACTGTACGTTTCACTGTTTGAAGTTGGAATTGGGTCTTCTTTGTACCTTCTCTGCCATTGCTAGACTTCTTGAACATCTGGGGTGGTTTTAATTGTTCTAGTGTTCTCATTTGCTAATTCTGACGTTTGTGTCAGTTCTGGGCCCATTTTGATTGGTGGTTTCTTCCCTCTTCCTCGTGAGTCATGTTTTTCTGTTTCTTTGCATGCCTGGTGATCTTTCCCTGGATGCCAGACATTATCAGTTTTATCTTTTTGGGTGCTGGATATAAATATCCTTGAGATTCTAGGACGCTGTTTTATTACTTAGAAAAAGTTACATCATTTGGGGTTTTGCTTTCAAGATGTTTGGGGCAGGACCAGAGCAGTGTTTAGTCTAGGGCTAATTATGCCCCGCTACAAAGGCAAGAGCTTCGTAAGTAGGCCAGCACCTTAAGAATTCTGATGTTTTGTTGCCTGGCTTCGGGGGGTAGGTGCTATTCCGGGGCCTGTGTGAGCCCTGGACCCTTTTCCCTGCAGTCCTTTTGGGCGGGCCCTCCCTGGCCTCGGGTCCTTCTGGTACTCCGCTGAGCGCCTGAGGGGATCCTCTACAGAGGAAGGTACAAATCCTCCTCTTGCTCTCGTCCTCCCAGTTTTCCATCCTGTGAGCTCTAGCTACGTTCGTCTCCCCAGACTCTCCGCTCTCACTCCTCAACCCACAGAGGCGTGGGGGCCCCCTCTCCCTGTGTCACGACCCAGAACTTCTCGAGGTCTCACGGGGCTCGCTTCACCTCTTTCTCTCTCAGGGGTCACCGTACTGTGTTGCCTAATGGCCGGTGTCTTGAAAACCATCGTTTCGTGCATTTTGTCTTGCTTGTTTTGTGCCAGAGGGAGGGTGAATCTGTCCTTACTACTCCTTCTTGACTAGAAGTGAAAGTCTCTTTCACTCTAGATGTTTTGACATGATTTTGTCTCCCCAAAGTGCGTGTTAATATGTAAGAAGTCTCATGGCCAGGATGCATAACTTATTCATGATTGTCCAGAAGAAAGTCATTTATTCATTTATTTGCCCATTCAGGAAATGTTCACCTAGCCCCTACCCGGACAGGGGGAGAATAAAGCACTCGGTTTCCTTTGGAGCTAATTTGGAACCAGATCTAAGGAATTTTAACAACCCCCCTGGGAAAACTTGAGTAAAACAAAACCCTGCATCATTCATTCAGCAGACGTGTACTAAGCACCCAGCGTCCTGCCAGACTCTGCCCGGCGCTGCCCGAGGAGCAGACCAGCCTGGGGGAGGTATGTGCACAAACAGAGAATCCAGAAGGCTGCCTGCTGAATGCCGGAACAGATCCAGAGACAGGGTGAATGTGTTCAGTTTTGACCAGGAGCTAGAAAGTACCAGAGAAGATGCCCGTGGAGCTGAATCTTGAAAGATGATCGAGGCGGGGGGAGGGGGTGCCATGGCAGGTGAGGGATCAAGCGCAGAGGCTCAAAGGCACATTGGATCTGTGGTTTAGGAAAAAGTGATTATATGGTCGTTTTATATGAATTCAGAGGCATGATGGACTCTTGCTTTTATTGTCTCAAAATCATTTTTGGTTTCCCGGAAGGAACATTATTGTAGTTTCTCAAGTAAGATCTATTTGGGGGCACCTGGGTGGCTCAGTCAGTTAAGCCACAGACTTCAGCTCAGGTCATGATGTCAACGGTTTGGGAGTTCGAGCCCCACGTTGGGCCCTGTGCTGACAGCTCGGAGCCTGGAGCCTGCTTCGGATTCTGTGTCTCCCTCTCTCTCTGCCCCTCTCCTGTTCGCGCTCTCTTTCATAATTTAAATAAACATTAAGGAAAAGTTTTTTTAATCCTTTAAAAAAAAGTCAAATCTGTTTGTTGGCTTGGGAGCTCTTGAAGCCAGTGCACACACATGTCTTTCTGTGACACAGATGTGTTCCCTTCCACATGCACATGCATGTGCACACACACACAGCTGTGCTCACGGGCAGACGGGTGGGCCCAGAACCTGGGATGCTGAGAGGCGGCTGACGGAAACCACTCTGGGGCCGGGTGCAGGGCCTGGCTGCTGCGGTGATCAGCACGCTTCCCTAATTCGGCGATTGATTTTGTAATTAGGCTCCTGTTTCTGGAAGGAGTGACGCGTCCCCTTTCTGTAACTTAGCCGTGCTCATCCGTGGGCTGTGCCTTCACCAGCCCCACCTCCGTGCCATCCAGCCTTCCAGGCAGGCCTGCCTCTCTCTGACCACAGAGGACAGACCGCTCCGCGCTGGACT
Organism: Acinonyx jubatus; assembly: GCF_027475565.1. NCBI lineage: Eukaryota > Metazoa > Chordata > Mammalia > Carnivora > Felidae > Acinonyx > Acinonyx jubatus. The sequence continues at coordinate 3,909,938 of NC_069394.1, forward strand.
GAGAGCAGTCGGAGGACGTCACGCGGCAGTTCGTTTTCCCCGGTTGGCGCGCTGGCCCCCCGGGGCAGGCTTCCCTGGGACAGCTGAGGGACCCTGGACACCCGGTCACCTGGAGTTGGTGTGCAGGCCAGCATCTTTAGAGGGTACTGGGTCTGGATTCCGAGTCCCCACTGAACCAGCCAGGGTCCTGGTGGAGTCTGCCCAGCATCGTCCCCTTGTCTTTGGTAGCGTGGGGCCGGCCCGGAGGCTCATACCCACGACCTCTGGGAGTAGCCAGTGAGAGGAGAGAGACCGCTCAGGTGCAGGGGCAGCATGAGCCACCGGGCCGGGACTCGGGTGGCCACCGGGCCGGGCGCCTGTCCCCAAGACATCATAGCAGGGAGGGGCCAGGAAGGGACCTGCCTTTAGGTCGGCCCCAGAGGCAGAGTTGAATTTCAGCAGTGGAAGTGGGGTTCCATGTGGGTATAGCCACGTCGAGGCAGGCACCAAGGCTTGGAAGGACAGACGGTCCTGGAGGACAGGTCAAAGCACGTGGTCCCGGCTGGGGTCTTGCAGGCCTTCAAAGGCTCCAGAGTCTGGGCTTCACCCTGGGACCATGGGTAGAGGTGCAAGTGTCTGTCCTAACGCCCCAGGGCAGGGGGCAGGGGGCAGGGGTCGCCCAGCCTGCCGGGCTCCCAGCCCAGACCCTGTGCTCACACAGCCCAGCACTCTGTGCTGCGGCCGGGCCGGATCAGTGCGGGACGCCACCCTGCCTTGAGCCGGCCTGCACCGCCCGCCCCGGGATGTAGCCTCAGCCCCTCCGCTTGGCGGTGCCCCGGGAGAGCAGCTGGTGATTCCTAGCCTCGAACGACACACTCCGCGCCTGGCCTGGGCCAAAGGCCCTCTTCTCAGTTTCTGGGAACAGCAAATCTGTCGGCTCGTGAAAGGGGGAAGTGTTTACAGGAAAGGAAGGCACAGAACATGACTAATCACAGCGTGGGTCTTGGTCCCCAGAGACCAACATTCTAGTCTCTTGCATTTGTTAGAAAAGGGAGCTGAAGACAGCTCATCCAGAGCACTGGGGGCGCCCAAGGCCTCCTGGGTTGGCTTGGGAGAAGGGGCCCTGAGGGCCTCCTGCCGGGGTCCCTCCCTGTGGACAGGAGGCCATACCCAGGATGCACAAGAATGTGTGCTCACTGGCCACCAGTGCCTGAGGGACAGGTGTAGATGCCCGCACTCTCCCAGGAGTCCCACCCCAGGCTCAGCAGCTGCCAGGGAGCCTCCTGGGCCCGCTCTGGGTGTTTGGGGCACCGCTTGAATCACAGCCTTCCACATGCTTCTTTATCAGGCATTACCCCAAGGTCGACCTCACTGGGTCATGTCCCTCTATGACTGGCCCACCGCCTGTGCCCTGTCACCCCTGGGACTCCCAGAAGTGTGTGCTGGGATCGGGCTTGGCCAGGGCAGCCGAGGCCAGTCCCTAGCGCTGCCCTCCCTTGTCAGTGAGACACACGCCCTCCCCTTCCCGAGCTTTCCTGTCCTTATCAGGAAATAATCATCTCAATAACGAGAGGCAAGAAGTCGCGCTCGGGTTGGCAGGGAGATACCTACATTCCTTCGGTAACTGCCAGCGAGCACCCCCTCCCTGCTGGCTGCTGGGCCTGAGGAACACAGTGCCTGCCCCGGGCCGGCTGAGTCCGGGGCCCGGAACACAGGCGCACCTGCCCTCGCTGACGGTCCGCCAGGAGGGGGCCCGGCTGGCCTGGAGGGTCTTCGCTTGCCCAGCCGCCCAACCCAGGGAGCTCCGCTCCCCTCCCTGCCCCGAGCGCCCCCTTTGCTGTCTGCCAGTCCTGTGGCTGCTGCCCCCTAGGACGGTTTCCAGCAGGGCCCCTTCTCTGAGCCCGTCCCTCCCCAACAAAGCACACACTGTGTGCGTGTTTTCTGCCTTCCCACTAGAACGTGAGCTCCTGAGAGCAGGCACGTTGTTTGCCTTTCCATTCTCTTTCTACGAGTTTGTGGGGTTTCTTCTCGAAGAGCGCCTGGCACATAGGAGGAGTTGAATTAAGAGTCGTCGGTTGAAAGAATGCATTGATTAATTGATCGGTTGGTTTCAGGCACAGGAGCTGCGCTGCACAGAGGCGCATGGAGCTGGCGCAGCTGGCCTTAGTGGCGACGGGCCCCAGCGCCAGGCAGCGGGTGCCCGGGAGGCGCTGGCGGTAACTGAGCGCGGGCCACGAAGCCATGGGGGCCACGGGGCCGGGCAAGTAGGGAGCTGCTGGCCCCTGGGGCGCATCCTCAGGGGAGGGTCGTCTGGTCACCACCACTTTGCCTGAGGGAGGGGAAGTCTGCCTTCGGGGCTGATTCCCTGAGCTTTCATCTCAGCTGCTTCAAGGGGTACCAAGGGGTGATTTATAGCCTCAGGGAAAACTCCAGTGCAGGCAGAGCCTCTGACAGCCACTGGGAGCTTTATCTTCATTTACTTCTGTTTTAATGGTCCCAATTAGCACTAAGTACAGTCTCACTTTTCCTTTGGATCTTAGTTAAGACCTATGACAGCCACAAGCACGGACAAAGAGGCAGAGACGTAGGTGTGCCTGGCGTTGAGCTGGTACAGCCAGCCTCATGCGACCCTGCCTGCCGGGTGGGCACAGCCACGTGGTGCCACTAAGGAAGCGAGGGCTCCACTCCCTAGAAGCCAGGCCCTGGCTGCCAGCCGCTGAGAAGTAGCACCGCATGAACCCTGCCTGTGGGGCTGCTGACAGGTGCCAGAGCGGGGAGAGCAGGCTTCAGGCTGGAAGGAGACACGGTCACCCCAGCCAGGCCTCACCTCCCCTGTGAACACCCTTGGGCTCTGCTGTGGCTCTGGGGACTCCTGGTGTCCTCGGGAGATGAGCAGGACTGCAGGTGGGGCGGTGGGGGACAGCTAGGGTGCAGCCGGAGCAGGGAGCAGACAGGCGGAGTGTGGGATTTCTGGGCGGCCGCGGGTTCCTGCCATGGCCCTGGGGCCTTGGAGGTGTGGGGTGAGACGGGGTAGCTGTGGAGACAGCTGGAGGGAAGGGGTTTGGGCCTGGAGAAGGGGCCCCTCACAAGGCCCCGGCCTGGGCTGCCTCGTCATCTTTCTGGATGTCCACTTCTTCTCCCAAGTAGAGTCTGCAGCAGCTGGGAGCAAAGGTCTCCGCACGGGGGGCCCAGCCCCTCTCCTTCACCCCACCAGCGAGGACACCACGGCCACTGTGGGTGGGCCCAGGGAGTCCTTTTCTAGAGCAGGGACTGGGTGGGCCTCACCAGCGAGGGGCTGTCCATTCTTCCGCTCAGCCACCTGTCACCGGGTGGGCACCCGTGGGCAGATCACCTCCATGTCCTCAACTCCAGGATGAGATGATCCCCTCTGCCTTGCGGGGTCCCTGTGGGGGGAGATGAAGGCGCCCCATCGGGGTCTCTCCTCGCCACCCGCATGCACGGACCTGTGTGTGAGTGGGCTCACCTGTGCACACTTACTGGCTTAATGATCGCTTTCCATTTGGGTGTAAGCAGGCTATACGTAGGCCTTGGCGATTGGCGGGACTGATCAACAGCCATTGGCAAATGTTCAGGCAGCGCCCCTGCGACCCTCCTAGCCAGGTTGCAGCAAAATTACGTTTCCCCTGAAGGGGCTGTCACAGTTAACTGAGTCATCTCCCGGCCCAGCCAACCTGGGCAGCCGTCCGGGTTCGTGCCACGGGAGAGACTCCTCCCGGCCTCAGCTCTCGGCAGGCAAGGAGGCTTTGGGAACTCTGTTCCTGGACACCCCCAACCCAGATGGAGGCTGTAGGGGCAGGGTGGGGTCTGCCGTCTGCACACTCACGGGCCGGAGTCACCGACGTACTCGCCCCGTCTCTGTTCGCATCATGAGCACCTTGTGGTCCCCACGCTTGAGTCAGGAGACACGTGTCCTCTTCCCCCACCATGTGTCCATTCTTCCCCTCCGTGGAGTTGTTTATAGATGACCAGTGAGGTCCCTCCCAGCCCCACTGCCCCCTTCCTCAGTGACGTAGGCAGGCGTCAGGTTCTCTCCTCGAACATTTTTTATCTGAACGCGTGCACTTAGCCCCTATTTCAGAAGAGTGGGCACGTACGTAAGGAGAACTCACCTGCCTCGGTCAAAATTGCATTACCGGGCGGCCACTCTGGGCGGGGCCCACAGGCTCCTGGGACTCCTGAGAAGGACGGCAAGCGGCTCCCGGGGCTCGTGTGGGCCCCGCTGCGAGCGCCACCGTGGCTTCCATGGGCATATATCCTGTGCCCATCAGTCGCCCTGGATCGGAACCCACTGAGGACCCCATTTTGAGGTACTGGGGCTTAGAGCTTCAACGTGTGAATTTTGGGGGACACCATTTAGCCCATAATGTGAAATATACACTGGTATTCATTTGATACAAATTATGCAACGATGAAAATAAAAGTGGGCTATGAGGTTCATCCAGAGAACCCTGGTGGACGATTTTTTAACAACTCATATTCATTGTAGAAAAATAACAATTATAGGTAGATGCAAAGGAGAAATTAGATATTACCACTAACCCTGTCATCCAGAGATGGCAGTTATAACAAATGGGTATGCAGTCATCTAGATTATTTTGTATGTACGTATTTTATAAAAACGAGACACGACTGAGAATATGGGTGTATATCTGCTTTTTCTTATGTATATATTCACAGACTTGCCATGGACATTTAAAGTGTGTCTTTTAATGCCTGCGTAGTATTCCTCCACACTGGTGTTCCCTAAGTTATGCAGCCCCTGCCCTGGGTTTTGGGACTGTAGGTGGTTTCTAGGTTCTTGGTGTTATAAGCTAAATCCACCCGTTCTGATAACGTTCCAGAGGTGAAATTGCCCCAAGTGTGTGTATTCGTTAAGGCTGTTTGCTACATTATGAGATTGTCCTCCATGAACGTTAGAGGTTCTGGATGCTGCCCACCCACGTATGCGAACATCACTTCCCTCGACTCTTGCCGGAAGCAGCTTTTATTTTCCCGAACCCCGAGCCAGTCACTGGGTTGGAAAGACAGGCTTCACCGCCCTCCACTTTGCATGCGTTGATTACTGGCTGGCCAGTCTTCGGGACGTAGGGGTGAGAGCCCACTGCCTGTGTTTCTTCTGGAACCATGTGCCCCTCACATCTGCTGTCCCTCTGGCTTCGGTTGGATGTGGGCCCGGCGGGGAAAGCGACCTGCTGTAGGTCACACTCACCTTCCCAGCTCTGGGGGCCCTGGGCCCCCACATGTCCTCCATTTGGAACTCTTCTCCCTTCCCCACCTGCACCTGCCTGAGTTCTCCATGGGGGCCTGTCTAATCCAGCCGTCCAGGGCCCTTCCCAGCCAGCCATCCTGTTGTGTCGGGAGAGAAAGTGGACTCCCCTTCCCGCACTTGGCGTTTTCTCCTTGTGTTGAACTCCTTGACTCAGCATGCCACAGAATGCCTGGCCAGAGCTGGGGGAGCAGGGCTTTGGAATCAGACAGAGCTGGCCCGGCCATGTGGTGTGACCCCTTAGCGGCGGGGGGGGGGGGGGTGTCTTTGCATCTGTGGTACGAGGAGTGGCCGTTCCTGTCTCTCTGGCTGTCATGTGAATTAAGTGAGGTGATGTGTGTAAAGGTCCTGGGGCCAGCAGAGGCTGGCAGCTGTGGCCGTGGTGATCACCACGCGGAGGGGTGGCATCGGGTGTGATGTAGCAGCTGTCGACCGGGACTTGTGCCGGGCTGGGCCCAGGGCCCCCAGACACACGGAACCTACGATGGGCACCATTAAAGCAGTTGTCAGGCAGCTCCCTCTGGAGAACAGGACGCTCCCCAGAGGATGTGACATCAGCTTAGCTTTGCCCCTGAAGAAGGTGCTTCCAGGAGGAGCCAGGCAGGGAGGCTGATGAACACAGAGCATCAGCCCTGTGACCCACCCGTGTCCTCCCTCCTATGGGAGCCTCGGGAGCCATGGCTGGACTGCCTCTCCAGGGACCAGCTTGTTGGGTCCCCATGCGATGCCAGGTACGCACGTCAGGGATGAGGGAACGGAAGTGCCCCGAGGTGGCCTGTCCTCCCCAAGGTCCCAGTGGTGGTCAGCATCAGAGCCCCGATTTGAAACATGAGCTGATTTCAAAGACCCTGGTGTGGAGGTCAATACGTGTTTGTTGGAGGAAGGTTTAGGTGGATTACAACCTGCCTCCAGAGGATGTGCGTGATGCTCTGGATGCAGAGGGTGGGGACCGCAGGGGAGGCCCGGCCTGGGGCCACGGGGGCTGCGGGCTGCAGATGGCCACAGCCCCGTAAGCCCGAGCGGGGGACCCTGGGACTCCCTGATCCCTGAGCCCCTCTGCGGTCACAGGTCGGGACGGAGCCCGAGCAGGGACCTGCCCAAGGACACGCGTGCCATAAGGGCTCAGAGCTGGAGGGCAGAGTGTGGTCTTTGAGACATATTTTCCATCTCTGTTCCTCCATGTGTGGGGCCAAAGGGATTTGACGGTTCCCTGAGGACTAGTGAAAGAGAAAAAAAGCGAAACACTCTGCCGTTGAATTGCTTTGTGTGTTAGATGTTTTGTCTATGAAAATTGCTTGGTGATTATTTTTGTGCCTGTAACCCTTCTGGGGATAAAGCTCTCCAGACTGGATCTGTGTCCTTAAAAGGGGCCACTGGCGGTTTCTGAGCTGCTGGTCCGGTGTGAGGAGCCCGGCTGAGCGGCTCCCCCACTCCTGGCCCCAAGGAGAGGTCCCCCCGGGGGAGCGCACGGGGACAGAGCGTGATCGGCCGGGTGGGCGTTCGTGCTTGTGTGTGAAGTTCAGCTGTGGGGAAAGCGCCGACTTGGGCGTGATCCGGAAGCAGACTGGTGCAGGCTTTGCCCTCCGAGGCCATGTGTCTCTCGCACCCACTCTGGCATTCTTGCTTTGGGCCTGCACACTCCCCGGCTCCCCCCACGGGGCCTGCCTGGGAGCCCGGCTGCTCTGCCTCGGCGGGGCCTTGCGCCACACTGGACGCGGGGCCGGGCCGGGCCGTGAGCGGACCACAAGCCCTCCCTCATTTTCCTTTTTTGAACTGACTCCTCTGCTGCCCCCCTCACCTCTCCTCCTGCCCCCCTCACCTCTCCTCCTGCCCCCCTCACCTCTCCCCCTGCCCAGGCCCAGCACGTCCTTTGAAATCCTAGCTCTTCACCTGCTGGGGCCTCAGAGCATTTGAAAATTCAGACGGAGGTGGCCTTCCGTTCTGGAAAAAGCACAGACCCGTGAGCGAACACACGACCGCGTGTCTTCCGGGCAGGACCCCGCAGGGGTGGGCCGGGCTCCCAGTGGCCACCCTCCCTTGGAGTCTCCCTGCACAGGGTTTCCTCTTGCTCCCGCTCCCACACCTGGGCACCCACCCAGGCCCTTGCGTTCGGCCTACTTCCAGGCAAGGGCAGTAAGCAAGGAGCCATGGGGCTGGGGAGAGGAGAGCAGACCAGAGCGCAGGGGAGGGGGAGGGGACGATGCAGGACAGTGCTCTGGCCGCTCTCTGAGACACGCCTCTTCATGCTGTCCTGGGCTGTGGCCTGGCTCTGCCCCCGGGGGCAGCTCCACTTGTGCCCCTCTGCAAAGGTGCTGTCGTGCCATGTGGTGGCCTCCTGTGAGCCTGGCTTCCAGACACCCCGAATTTCCTGCCCCCTTTATAACCACACTGACTTGGGACCAGCTCCTCCCTCTTCCTGGGCTCACTGAAGCCCCTTCCCCACGTGCACCAGGCTGCTGTCCCCGTCACTCCATCCTACCCAGACAACTGTCCTCCACACCCCCTGTCCTGCCATCACGTTGTCAGCCTGCTCACCCTTCCTTCTAAGACCCTCCTGCATTGGCTCCCAGAGGACACCGTGTGTGCCTTCGCTGCCCTCCCCCCACCTCTGGGGCACAGTGCCCTGGGCTCAGTTCTCACATACCGACATCTCCCAGTGTCACATGAGCCCCAGGGGCCCTTGCGAGTGCACAACGTCCCTTCCGTGCCCACCCTTGACTTCGTCTCTACCATCGGTACACATTTCGTGTGCCATAAGGTTTACCCTTTAAGGTCCACCGTTTGGTGGCTGGTAGTATCTTCACAAAGCTATGCAGCCCGCCATCACCATGGTCTCATCTTAGAACATTTTCATCAGCTCAGACCATTGGCAGTCACCCCTGTTCCTCCTCTGCAGCCCTGGCCACCCCCATCCACTTCCTGTCTCCACGATTGCCTGTCTGGATGGCTCGCATCAGTGGGGGTCCCACGGCGTGTGCCAGCATGTGGCTTCTCTCCGCAGCCCCTGTCAGTGAGGCTGCTTAGATATCCAAAGGGCACTTCAGTTAAGGAAGGCCATGAATGAATCCGTAATCCCCCGAACTCCCGAATCCCCATTATCCCAAATCCCAGATCCCACCTGGGGCCCTACTCAGCCATCTAGGCTGCTTGGGACCTGGATGCCCCCTCACCCACCCCCTCACCCAGCCCCCGATCCCTCTGGGCCTGACCACTTCTTACCTTACCACTGCTTCACCCGGTCTGAGCATCCCTGCCTGATTTCCTCACTGCCCACGTCCCTGTGTCCTGCTCACAGCAGGCTGAGGGAGCCCGCAGAGCCTGTCAGCCCCCACATCCCCTCTGCCCGGAGCCCTCTGGAAGCTTCCATGTCGCCTGGGGGAAAGCTTGCCCTGCTCCAGAGGGCTCCTCCTGGACTCAGCCCTCTGCTCTCTGGCCTCTTCTCTGCCCAGCGTCCTTGTGCACCAAGGCCTCTGCAAGTTCCTGCGGGTGTCTGTCCAGCTCCTTCCAGACTCAGCTTGAATGTCCCCTCCTCACAGAGACCCTCCCTGACCCCCGACGTAAAACAGCCTCCCGTTTATCCCTCGCTGGCTGACCGATAAATGCACAGAAGTGCACGTGTGTGTGTGTGTGTGTGTGTGTGTGTGTGTGTGTGTGTGTTCACGGCTTGCCAGTTTCCTCTCCGGCCAGGAGTAGGCTGGAAGTCAGGGCCTTCAGCGTGTACTCCTAGCACGGAGCACAGTGCATGCTACATGGCAGGTGCCCGGTGAACGAACTGGCTGGAGGGACGGACAGACGGACAGACTACAAGGGCTCTGGTGGGTAAGACCGGCTGGGGCTTCCATCTGATTTTCAGACTTCCCCAGGACTCATGAAGGGCGTTTCCGTAAAGAATTGTTTTCCTAGGTAAATCCACAATTCTGTTTTCACTCTCTCCAGAGACTAGGCCTTTGTGTGGCTGTGGTGAGAGGCCGTGAGCTCTGTCTTCAGATGGAGGCTTGTCTTCATGCTGGTCCACTGCACGGCTGCAATCAAATTACCTGTCTCAGCCTTGTTTCTTTCTCTCTAAAGCTTGGCTTATAGGATTATTGAGAAGAAAAAAAGGAGTTGCTTGAAACATGCCTGTTACTCCACATAGCCGGGGTAGTGTTAAGGCCCTCAGTAAATATTGCTTTCTTCCCTATTTGATCAAAGAATAGGCCAAAGTTTCAGCGCGTGCCGTTACAGAGACCCCATCCCCACTTTGGGAAGCCAGGGGCCAGGTTGGCCCGCATGGACTCGGGGCTTGGAGGGGGGTGTGGGCCGGGAAGGCCCACAGTAACTTCCCTCCCCTGGGGCCTGCTGTGGCTGCAGGGCCCTGGCTGCTGCCTCGCCCCACTTCTGCAACCCCAGGAGCCTCAGGGCTGGGGTTCTGATCCCCACTCTCCAGCTACGATGGAGGCCAGGGTCCACAGCTAACAGGGGCGGCCCTGGGGGCTTCTGATACCCAGGTACCCAGGCCACCTCTGCCACCCACTTCCGAAGCAAACACATGGCGCTCAGAAGATGGTGGTGGAGATGACTGAATTATTTAAGAGGACAAAGTGTTTGCAAGCAGGCTGATTTGCATGCTGACTCCTCATGTGCTCATGACAAACCATTCTTCCTGCCCCTCTGAAGCCACAGCCCTTAGCAAGCCCTCCGGTCGGCTGCTCTGTGTGCAGTGGGAGCACCACACAGGTGCTCCTTGGCCGAGACTCCGCCCGTGTGGAGTTACGGCTCCCCCTCCTCTGACCAGGTGCGGCAGGGACCCTCCCTCAGGGTGGCCCAGGAGGGAGCCCCCCTGTCCTGCAGAGGGATGTCTGTGTCCCAGTGCAGAGAATCTGGAGGAGGGGGGCGCGAAGGGGAGCAGAGCACAGGACGCAGATATGTGCTGTGGGCAGCCCAAGGACTGGGGAGCAGGATGACCTTGGACCTCCAGGAGGGCGGGGCTGGGTGACTCTGGGTCCAGGGTCTGGCTGAGTGTCAGGGGCCATCTCTGGGGGGGACCACCCAGCCCAGTGCACTGAGAGTGCTCTCCAGCTCGCCATCATCTGGTGGAGGTGCTGGGAAGTGGGGGACCCGTCACTTGTCTGGAGTCAGAACTCACGTCACCAGCCTTGAGGCCGTTGAAGGCCCAGCAGGCAGAAGTTTGACAGGTGGGGGAGGGGAGGGCCAGCCTCCCATCCCGAACCCTGAGGAGTCCAAACATCCTAGATGAGAACTCGGCCCTCCCTGTCCTCACGAAGGTATCGTTGTCAAGTGAGGAGGAGGAGGAGAAGACAAATGTTAGGTTCTGGTCTGTTAGCTGGATTTGTAGCTTCTGAACGTGTGGACACCGGGTGGTGGGTATCTGCCAGAGCTCCTGCCCCGAGCCCCGCAGATGGTGTGGGGGGGCCTGGCTGGTCCGGATCTCTCCCCGCCGCCTTCAGCAGCAGAGGCCACGGCCGCCCACCCCCTGGGTCAGAAACTGCTTGATGAAGCAGACCTAGGAAGCAGTCATTCACAACTTGCTTTAAAACTCCCATTTTTCTGGGGCCCCTGGGTGGCTCAGTTGGTTAAGCATCTGACTTCAGCTCAGTTTATGATGTTGCAGTTTGTGGGTTCGAGCCCCGCATCAAGCTCTGTGCTGACAGCTCAGAGCCTGGAGCCTGCTTCGGATTCTCTGTCTCCCTCTCTGTCTGCTCCTCCCCGACTCACATGCTGTCTGTCTGTCTGTCTCTCTCTCTCTCTCTCTCTCAAAAATAAACATTAAAAAGATTATAACAGTAAAAATCCCATTTTTCTCGTGGAAGCAGTGTTGTTGGCCCAGAGAGGTGAGTGCTGCTTCTCAGTGGACAGAGACTGACCAGCCGAACCAGGAAGGAGCAGAAAGACTGATTCTTAGCTGCCATCACCCACCGCCGGGACCCTGGCATTTGCTCCTGGGCGAGCTTCCCTGAACCAGAAGTCACCTCCTCTGTGCACATCTGTGCCTCCCTGCTTTTGCCCCAGGCACTGCTCCCCTAGCCTGTGAGAGCCCCGGTCACGGGACTTGCAGTCAGGGACCAGTGTGTATTGTTTCCGATTGGGTCCCTGCTACGGGTGGGTGTCCGGGGTGGGTGCTGGGAACCTCCAGCAGCGCCCGAACCCTCTCCCTGTGGCAGCCTGTGTTTTCCTCAGACCCTTTCCCCTCCCACATGCACCTTTGTGCTGTAACCTCGTGCTCCCCGTCAAGAGGACGGACCTCCTTCTGCATCCGCTTGGGGCTGGGACGGCCCTGGGACTGCTTTGACCCACAGAATATGCCAGAGGGGTGACAGAGCCTTCGGCTGGCCTGACAGCACCCTCTCTGCCCTCGAGTGTCAACACCACATACGCAGGGTGACCACACTGAGACCACGGCACTGTGAGAGACCATGCGACGGACCCTGAGAGTGAGGCAGCCCCCAGGACGGGGCAGGAAGGACGTCACTGGGCCTGGCCGAGCCCTCCCTGAGCCACTGAGCTCAGCTCAGAATCGGGAGCAAAGCAAGATGGCTGTTTTGGGGGAGTTTCTTGGGCCTGCTGCCTTATGTTCCCATCGTAAGCCTTCACTACAGAGCGTGGGTGCCGGCCGGCCTTCTCTTTCGTGTCCGGAGGCTGCCCTACAAGGTGAAAATTGGAGTGGCTAAAGCAACAATCTGTGGTCTTGTGGGTCTGGCGGCCAGAAGTCCAAGACCAGGGTGTCAGTGCGGCTGGTCGTCTCTGAGGCCGTGAGGGAGAATCTGTTCTGTCCTCTCCCGACTTCTGCCGGAGAGACAGATGGTGCAGAGACCCACACACAAAGACTGTTCACTCAGTGCTGTGCTGCTAAGATACAAAATCAAGGAGAGGAACCGAGGGCCACTGGGGGCCCGGGGAGGACCCCTCTTGAAGTGGGAGGGCCTTGAGTTGGGAGGGGTCCAGCCATGTGAACAGCTAGGGACAGTGTTCCAGGCACAGCAGCATGTGCAAAGGCCCTGAGGTGGCAGCAATATCGGTGCGTTTGGGGCATGGAAGGAAGCCCTGTGGGCCATGGGGAAAGGACAGAGATAGGTAGGAGCCAGGCTATGTAGGGTTTGGGGGAGGCCACTATGGAATGTGGACTTTTATTCTAAGTGAACTGAAGAGCCACTGGTGCGTTTTATTCAGGGAAGTTACATGATGTGACTTCTACAGCTCTGTGGAGAATGAGAACGACAGCCAGGAGACCAGGCAGGCGGTGTCTGTAGCGGTCTGATTTCTGGAGTGCGGTGTAGGCGGATAGAGTGGGTGGAGAGGATGAGGAAGGGGGAGGCGTAGAGGTGCTGTTGGGCCTTTCTCAAGATGGGGTGGAGGCGGGAGCAAAGCGCAGGGTCCGTCAGGCACCCACGCGGGGCTGCGGGGTAGATGGCTGGCCGTGTGGACCGGACCCAACCTCAGAGGTGAGGGGCCGAGGCGGCTCACGACCTAGTGGAGGTGATCCCGCGTGGTCATGGCAGCCACGCTGTCGCCCGAGGCCTGGGGGGCGCGGATCGCAGGGCCGGGGCGAGGGCCCAGCCGCAGGCCAGTTCACACCACCCAGAGAAGGGGCCTGTGCCGTGTTTGGGGTGGACGGCGGAGCAGGGCCACCAGACACGGCAGGTGTGGTGCAGGCGCGGGCGTGGGCTGTGTGTCGGGTGAGGGCGAGCCTTCGCCGAGCCTCCCGGGGCCGGAGCTCTCTCCCCCGCAGCCGGCCGCAGGACTGCACGTGCATGCCCGGATTGCGCCTGCCCCGGAGCCCGGCTCCGCACGACCATTCAGAGCAGCAGGACACCAGGACCCGCCCCCAGGCCAGCAGGACGGCCAGCGAGGTCGCCCCCGGGACCTCCAGTCCCTGCCGAGCTCTGCACTGCTGTGAGCCCACCCTGCGTGAATCGCCTGGGCCGGGACCCCGGGGTCCCCTACACCCAGTGTGCAGCCGGGGTTCCTCAGATGTTCCTCACGTGTCGTCGTGGGCCATGGGTGGAGGGCGTGGGAGCAGCCGGCTGCAGGGGCCCCTCAAGCTGCTCAGGACTAAGGGGCTCAGCCCGCGTTGGCCTCAGAGCCCCGCTCCAGGTGGCTCGGCCCACATTGCCACATTTCCAGTGGGCGCCTCAGAGCTCCCGGGGCCCTCAGTGGGGCACCTGGAACATCACGAGGGAACTTCTTCAGGGGCAGCCCATTTGGCCTCGCTCACTTAGGCCAGCAGGTTCTGTGGGACGACGGGCAGGCAGTCCTGTGGCCGGGCTCGCTCAGGCTCCGTCCCTCCGTCTGCCTTCGCGGTGGCCCAGCCACCACGTGCTGGGCTGCCCTGAGATACACAGTCTGCATTCGACAGGGAGACGGCCCTCAGGCTGGCTGGGGGGACCTGGGGCCAGGGCGTGTGCAGGGGCACGGACAGAGGGTGGGGTGACATGGGACCGCTTGAGGACACCAGCACGAGCTTGGGGCCCTAATTCAGTGTCCTGGTTGAAGGGTTAGGAGCCTCCCCAACCCGCCACCAGCTCCCCAGGGAACGGGCTGTTCCCACACACTGCCTGTCTCCCAAGCCCGGGAGGGAGGGACGGTTCCGTGGCCCTCAGCAGATGGCAACGTCGGGGAGCCTGGCTCAGGTGGGCAGAGGTGCAGCAGCTGCACCAGGACTGGGAGGGCTGGGGTCTCTGCTCCTCATCAGCCATTTCCTGAGCGCCTCCCGGTCCAGGCCCTTGGAGTGAGCCGACCTCCTCCCAGCCATCCCTGGACCTTTGCTGCTGGACAAGGAAGGTTGAGAGACGGCCCCGTGGGAGGGGACGGGGGCGGGACCTGATGGAGTACCACAGACAGGTCTTATTCTGGCCTTGCCATGCCCCAGCCTCGAGACCTTGGCGTGGCCTTAGCACGGTGCTTCGCCCCAGCTCTGGTGTTAGAAAGTGACCGTCCCACGTCCCACGTCCCACGTCCCACGTCCCACGAGTGGCTGTGCCCAGCCCTGGGGGTGGGGGGCAGGGCAGCCACCAGGGCCCATCCCTACCCCCACCACCCCCCTCCTGCATCTCTGGGGACTTCTCTGTCTCTAATTTTTTCATTTTCTGTTAATGAAAAACCGGTCTGCAAACAGCTGATGAGATGTGCATAGTTGTACATAAGGGTCAACATCATTTATTGGGGCGGGGGTTGGATTTTCCGACTGTGCCAAGATTGCTTCTCTTAGAATTCCCCAGCCTAAGAATAAGAAGCTTAGCAGACCCTCACCCCAAACTTAGTGCAGGGCCTGAGGCTAGGGGAAAAAAAGGCAGTATTTTATGTAGTAGGGACAGACCTGCAGAAGTCACCACCAGCAAGATGGAAAGTGCTGTGACCCAGAAGGGGTTTAAGTGTGCTGCTCCATCCTCTCAGCAGGCGCCAATCAAGTCCCCCTGGAGGCCCGGCCCGAGCAGGGACTGAGGGTCAGAAACTTCGCTGCCGGGCTTAGTGGAGCCTGGTGCGTTCCCATGCTGAGGACCAGTGGTCAGGGCTCAGAGCAAGGCGCATCCTGGCGTGGGGGACTGACGGGGGCCTTGCTCTAGTTGGGCAGGTACAGGAGGGCTTCACAGAGGAGGAAGCAGGGGCAGGGCCTCTGAGGACACGCCGGAAGCTTTGCCAGGGACCCGGCGTCCTTTGGGGCGCTGGGTTGTGGGGACACTCTCCGCCTGTCCTGGAGAGGGAGGGGACAGGCGGGGGCACCCAGCCCCCCGCAACCCTTCAGCCTGGGCCCTCCCACCATCTCTTCTCCACCCTCTGCTCTCTCCATCTGGTGTTTCAGGGACCGAGAGTGAAGGAGCCGTGCTCACCCACCGTATACCCCAAGCCCTGCCCCCTGCCCCCTGCCCCCCGCCCAGCCGTGCCTCCCTGGAGCCCCCAGAGAGCAGGTTATGTGAGCCACACACCTGCACACGTGCACCTCATGTCTGGATGAAGCCCGGAGGTCAGGCCCCGGCCTGCGGTCGTCCCCGTGACCTGGGCTCGCAGATACAGGGCTGGGGTTTGAACCCAGGCCCGTTATCTGGCAGTCCACACCCTGCCCGGTATCGTCCAGGGTCTCCCCGTCCTGCCTAGGCCTGGGGTGGAGCGCGTGTTAACCCTTCAGCCAGGCTTGTGGTGGGGGGGGGGGGGGCGGTGTGGAAGCCGTGTACCATGAGAGAGAAAGTGATGCTTGTTGAAACAGAAGGGAGACTGTTCCAGACCATTGCTGCGGGGGTCAGGACGACGGAGAGTGGGGAGAGATGAGGCCCACGTCTGTCCGCGTGCAACAGCCGGGACTGGAGGAGGGTCAGCGGGCGGAAGAGGCACCAAGAGGAGACGTGGGGCAGGCCCTGTGCTCAGACGCTGCGGGCAGGGGTCTCCCTAACCCGTCTCGAGAGGGTGGACGGTGCCAGCTGGCAGACCGTGGCCAGGAGGGCACAGAGCAGCCAGGCTGACGTTTGCCTGGGCCCGGGGGGGGATGGTCAGCCGCCGCCAGGCACGCCCCTCAAGTTCCCTCGGGGTCCCCAGCCCACACTCCTGGTCTCCTCGGGGCCCGTGCAGCCTCACTGCTCCCATCACCTCACGTTTGCGCTCACTTCCGTCCCCCCGCCCCCACCCCTGTGGACCCCGCCCTCTGCTTTTCCTCACGTCCCCCCGCTGCCCAGCTGAAGGCCCGCCGCACGGCCCCACGATGCTCCTGGCCCACAGAGGTCCACACTTGTCGCCACAGCAGTCCCCGGGGCCTCCCTTCTCTGAGGTCTGGGGGTCAGCTCGGGGTCAGGCGCTCCGTCTAGAGCCAGTGGTGGCGGTGAGGGTTGGGGGGCTGGGGGTGCACGACTAGCGGGAGCAGGAGAGGCCGGCCACCGAGGGAAGGTGGTTTATGTCACCTCCTGGATGGCCGTTCTGGGCCTCGACCATAGTGCAGGGCTCCCCGGCCACACCGCTGCCCACGAGACTGCTGGGCACATCCACTCTGTCCTGCCCACTGTCCTGCCCACCGCCGAGTCAGCTTCTGGAGGCCCAGCGAGGGGCCCATTACCCAAGAATCTTCCTGAAAAGCACAGGCCCTGCTCAGTGCTGATCCACGAACCTACCACTGTGTTCTGAGAAATGGAAGACAGCAATCTGTCTGGAGACCTCTCTGTCCCCTGAGTGCTTGCTGGGGCCTTGGGCGGGGGGGGGGCACGGGGTGGGGGGGGGCGGGCAGAGGAAGCAACAGGGCTGTGTCTTGTAGCAGCATCAGGGAGACCCAGCCCCCACCTGCTGTCGCTCAGCATCCCAGAGAGTGGTTGGTGGCACAACCCCGGGACCCTTCTCTGGGGCTGGGGGGCCAGGAATGGGCAGTTAACCGTCCCCCATCCCAAAAGAGTGGAGGCAGGTAGCTGTGGGCCCATTTTGGGAAGGACAGGATTGCGGGGGAGCGCGACTGGGGCTCTGGGAAGTGCCAGGTGATTGTTGAGATGAGATTGTTGAGATTGTTGAGGTGAGAGTCGAGGCCCCGGGCTGGTACCGGCAGGGGTGGGGGCCCACGGCTGCTGGCTGGAGGCGGGGCCAGGGGTCATGGGGGCTCCAGGCGTCAAATGGGAGGCTTTCAGGCTCCCGGGGGTGTTTTCTCTTTCATAGAAAAAACCGTCCAAAGACTTAGCTTTAGTTTTAAAAAGCTATTTAATTTATGACATTAAATTCCAAATCTCAGCTCTTCCGTAAGCCCTTCACGTGAACTTCTGTGTCTTGCGATGTCGTTTACGAATCTGGTATTTTAACAGTCTCTCTTAGGGGAGCCTTTGATTCCATTTGGCCCATTTGCAGACTTGCTTACATGCAGTTTAAAATGTTTAAGGCAGTTTATTTATAACTTTAACGTATCGGATTCCGTACATCTTCTGACATGACACACACGACGTAAAACCACGTAAGCATCTGTGCGGCTGAGTGACATCACGTGCACTGTTGCTGACTAGCTGTCCCCCCGTCCAGCTCCAGAACTGCCCCAAACCCACGCCCTGTCCCCAGGATACACTCCCCACACACCCCCCGGCCGCTGGATCCCCCACCCTGCTGCCCTGAGCATCACAGGCGGGAGGGCCGTCCCTCCTGCGTCCCGGGTCTGCGTCCGCCTCCCTGCCGGGACCTCGTCTCTGCGGCTGCACAGCCAGTGTGAGCGCCAGCATGGTGGGAGGGTCTGTACTTGAACCAAGCCCGGGCATTGGCGTTTCCCCTCCGTGGCGAGACGGGCAGGACGACACGTACTCCCTCAGATGAGCAGACAGAGCCCAGCACTACAGGCCGCCTGCCCACAGCAGACCCTGTGGCGTGAGCCCCAGCTCCTGCGGGCAGGTGCAGGCCACTCCCAGGCCCAGGTGCTCGGCTGGGTGTGTCGCAGGACTGCCTCGTAAGCAGAACGGGGCAAAGACTAGTTTGTGTGTAATTCCCCTTCCGGCCGCCCTCTCCTCTGTAGGAGGCCACCTCAGGGCCCCGGGCACAGTCCCTGCGTTGTTTAAAATAATAAATGAGGTCGCTCTGGCAGAACGACCTTTTCAATTCCTGGAGAAACCTCCCAGCCCCAGGGCCCACAGTAGCCTCCGGGAGCACGTCTCGCTGTGGGAAGCGTCCCTGCCCTGGGCCGGGGCGTCCCCTTGGGACGACAAGGCATGTCTGCCAGCAAGCGTTTATTGAGCGCCTACTAGGTGCGCGACTTGTGGGCAGCGCGGTCAGTCTGGAAGCGGAACGAGTTCTGCCCCGTGCTCAGGGTCATCAAGCAGGCTCGGAGAGACCAAGCCCAGGAACACGGTACCCACGACCCAGGGCAGCGCCCAGCCTCACTCAGGACGAGCCCAGGCACACTCACAGGCCAGGAATCATGCCCATTAGCAAGAGCGTCCACCCTCTCCTTGTCTTCTGGCCACACAGCACACTAAAGCTCCACTGGACGCTGACTGCTCCCATCTCTGTGCGGGCACCAGCCGTGGCAGGGTGTCATCGCCATGAGAGGGTGGGATGGCCCCCCTGGTCTCCGCATTGTTAGGGGGAGCACCTGCGCTCACCAGCCACAGCCCGGCCAGCAGCCCCAGAAGTGGACGAGGACCTGAGCCGAGGACGCCCTCGGAATGGCACGCACGGGCCCCGTCAGGGCGGCCACGGACACCTTCCAGGACCGTCAGCACCAACGAGCACAGGCCAAGCGTGCTGGTAGTCAAGGCTGCCTGCTGCCCCTGGAAGCGTGTGATCCCGGGTTCCGGATTCACCTCGAAGCGTGTGCTCCATGTGATCCCGGGTTCCGGATTCACCCAGCACAGAACGGCTAAGGAGCAGGCCCACCAGCGCTGGGCCAGCAGAGGGAAGCAGGGTGCACACAGGCCCACCGGCACAGAGCTCGCCGTCCCTGCCTGCCTGCCTCTCCCCCTCTGCTCTGCCAAGCCACGGTGCCCTCCTGGCTGCCCGTCTCCTCACCCGCTGGTCCACTGGCCCCTGACCACCAGAACAGGTGGCCCTGCCGGTCCTTCCTGGGCCCCCAGGCGGCGACAGCGCCATGTACTCCAAAGCTTCCGTGGTTCACCTCCCGTAATCACCAAAGGGTGCTGTGTGCATGCGGTGCTTTGGTCCATTTTACAGCAAGACGTCCCACCAGGGTTTAAGTATCCAACCCAAACTGGAAGGCTGGCTGTGTAACAACAGGAGGGAAGGGAGCTGTACCTTTGGCTTGCATCCCGGGTCGAGATCCCTGGCCCGTACTGGGGTGGAGACTGGCTCACTGTGCCGTGTGCGAGGCAGGGAGGAGCCGGGCTGAGGTGCCGGCCCACGAGAGCTCTAGAGCAGGGATGGCCCCCAGGGACTAAGGGTCGGGCCTCATCACCCTGCTCCAGCAGCCCCTGGATTTAGGCAGCCTGGAGAAGGAGATGTGACCTTGGGTGGGGCAGTGCTCCTAAGTCCAGGCTGTTTACAGGTAGCACTGCCAGCCTCTGGGGGACTAAGGCCTCACTCTGGAGCGGTGCCTGGGATGGGGACCACCAGTGGCCCCCACAGACCATGCTCCTGGGGGCAGCGCTCCTGTCTCTGAGGGGGTAGATGTGGTCGTCTAGGGTTTATGCCGTCAGTGCGTCTGTGGTGACATTTGCTGCTGATTAGGTGGCTGAGACCAGGCAGGGGAAGGGCTCTGCAGGCCGCAGGTGACTGCCACATCTTACAGGAGGAAACCGAGGCCCAGAGACCGAGGGCAACCTTGGCTGTGCCACTGAGCGATTGCCGCCTGCTCGGGTGCCCCAAGCCAGATGAACCAGGACTGCTCCAGAGTGTCTCTCTGTCCCTGTGGTTCTCAGCTCACAGGTCCATACTTGGCATAATGCAGTCAGTTCAATGCAGCAAATGTTTATTGAATGCCTACTAAGTGCCAAGAAATGGGCTTGGGAAGTACAGACAATACGGTTGTGTTGCAGCTGAGGAAACAGACCAACAGATAAGTGAGCCATCGTATAAGCCAGCTGTGATGCTGCGAGAGGGAAGGGGGTTGACATGATCCATCCGGTGGTGTGCAGAGGGCAGGCACTTTCCCTCAGTCCCCATCTGCCTTCAGTCTGTATTCCAAGTAGGATTCTGGAGCTCCTAAAATGAGTAGCTCTCCAAAGGGCAAGCAACTAATAAATGGCAGAGGGGAGACTCAGTGTGGCCTATTTGACTCAGGAAGTTGAGTAAAGGCACAGTCAAGGCCCCAGGAAAACGTAGGAAAATCTGGAAGGAATAAGAAAGGCTTGTGTTGGAGACAGTAGTGAATTTAGGCCCTAAAGGGGGAATGAGAGTTTAGCAGGCACTGGGGTTATCCCACCCTGAAGGATGAACAGAGCAAATTAGTAAAGGGGGGAAATGCAATCAAGAAGTATGATGGAAAGTGAATGACAGAGGGAGGGAGGATGGATGGATGGTGGGTAAATGGATGGATAGATGGATGGTGTTAGATGGACAGATGCATGCTGGGTAGATGGATAGATAGGTGGACAGATGGTGGTGGATGGGTGAGTGGGTGAGCGTATGAATGGGATGGGCGAGTGAGTGGGTGGATAGATGGGACACGTAGTCTAGTGTTGGTTGAGTTTATGAAGACAGAGATGAAGTATCCAGATCCTGTGGGCACAGGAACCCCAATAGCTAGGCAGATTAAAAGGAGCTGTGGGGGTCACCTTAGCTGGGGGCACAACAAAGCCATGGTCGACAACCTCAGTAGGTGAAACAGAGGAGCCTGACCCTGTTGCCAATGGGTACATGCTGGTGTTGGGAGCAGGTGGGCAGCACACAGAGGCAGAGAAATGAGTAAGGGCCAGAGGATGGCCCTGATACCTAGAGCAAGGATGCTTATGGGTGACCTGGTTTCTGAAAGGGCCGGTTTTGTCTGAGAGCCAAGTTGTGGTCAGTTCCAGGAGCTATAATCTTGACCCCTGAGCATCCCTGGCTGCTGGTCGTTTCAGAGCTGAGAAATCCTTTGTGATTTTCAGACTGATAGCTGACAGAATTGGGCCAGAAGTTTCAGACACATGGCCAGGTGGGCCGACCCAGTGGGCTACCCATAACCTTTTGCTGGGATGGGCTGGACTCATTTCAAAATCTTTTTTTTTTTTTAAGTGTTTATTTTTGAGAGAGAGACAGAGAGACAGAACATGAGCGGGGAGGGGCAGAGAGAGAAAAAGGGAGACACAGAATCCGAAGCAGGCTCCAGGCTCCGAGCTGTCAGCACAGAGCCCGACGCGGGGCTCAAACTCACAAACCGCGAGATCATGACCTGAGCCAAAGTCGGATGCTCAACAACCGACTGAGCCACCCAGGCGCCCCAGGCTGGACTCAATGGCATATTGGTCGGCTTAGCAGGAAGCAGGCCAGTTATTCCTCAGGACGGCCTTTGCAGCCCCGCTGACCGGCCCCGGCGCTGCCCTTGAAAAGGCCTCCTCCCCTCTTGCTTGGCCTCTGCAAGCCTCCGAGCAGAGCCCTGCCTGAGCTGCCTGGTGGAGGGACGAGGGCTCTTGGCTCCTGTGTTGGAGTCACACTCGGTGCCTGTGGGTCCACTTGGCAGTCTTTCCTGCCTGTGTCACTGGCTGCCGCTGCCGCAGGGAACAGATGAAGGCACGCAGAAGGAAGGAGCATGAGCTCTGCAGATTGAATCTCAGCTCTGGCAGGTGACCTGACCTCTGTGCGCCTCATCTGTAAAATGGGAACAGTAAGACTCCTTTGTCCTATCGCCTTTGTGAGGCTTGATGGGATCATCCGTCCAGTGGACTGAGAACAGTGCCAGGTGCACAGGGAGCCTTGAGAGAGTGGGAGTTAACGTGCTGTAGTGGTGGCCACTGCAGGGGGACTTTGGAAGTGGGGAGGCCAACGGCGGCCACAGGAAGGCGCCGTCCCTCCCCTCACACATCCCTTCATTCACAGGCACTCGCTGGTCAGGAGATGGGTGAACCTCAGCCCCTGCCTCTGGGGCTCCTAGTGTATGGGGACACAGCAGGGATAGGCGGGGACAGCCGGGGTAGCCCAGGCTGCAGTTCGGAGCACGTTCAGCGTTCCAGCACCCCCACGCTGCGAGCGGAACAGCATGCTTGCGTAGGCCTGCACGCAAAGAGCACCCTGCTTTCTGCAGCCCTTTGCCGTCCCGCATCCCTGCCGGGTGGGCGGTCTCGTCCCATCCTACAGATGAGGAGACTGAGGCTTGTCAGTCCTCGTCCACAGCAGCTCCAGGCAGGGCCCTCTGGGCGTGTCCTCCCTGCTGAGCATTCTCTGCAAACCTGTGGCTGCTGTGTGTCATCTGTGTGGTCACAGGACCAGGGAGCCCTTCCTCCAGGGATAGCTGTGCGGAAGCCTCCGGGTGGGAAGCCAGGTTGCCCTGGCGGGATCATCCACACTTGCTATGGGATCAGTGCCCCCTCGAGGCGGTACAGTGACAGCTGTGACCCGCAGCAGCCACTCACGCCATCAGGACTACGCCCCCCAAGAGCGTACTGCCTGACCTGGTGGACAGCTGCCATCAGAGTGGCCCCTCAGGACACATCCCTCAGGCCATGGGGAGATCCCAGGACTCCCAGATCCCTCCCTCCCAGGCCTAGAACGTGCATTCAGAGAAGCCACCCGTTGGTGGAGACAGGCAAGAGGTCTGTCCTGAGAGCAGAGGCCCAGAGGCCAGCTGTGGGGCCTGCCAAGGCCCTTCTCCGACTCTGTCTGCCTGGACGCCCCCTCAGCCTATGCCCAGCACAGCCCCAGGGGTTGTGCATGCAGGGGTGCTGCCTGGCCCCAGGCTCCTCCTCTGCACACCGGAGAGGACCCAGCTAACACAGAGGGGCAGCGGCCTGAGGACATGTGTCTCTGTGCCGGGGTGGCGGGGGCCGAGGGGCCACGGAGGACCAGCAGATGGGAGCTGGCCAGAGCCCCAGGGAGACCTGCCTCGGGGATGCGGTAAATACACACGCATTTGCAGGGCGTATGCCTCCACTGGGGAGAGCTGGGATCTCATGCACATCCTGCCCTCTGGGGCCTCTGGGATGTTCAGCCCTAGTCAGAGAAGCCCAGGCTGGGAGCATTGCTCCTGGGGCCTCAGTCAGGGGGATTGCTTCCGACGAGGGTCTTCAGGTCCAGCAGGCATCCCACGTGCCACCCTGGGACACCTGGGGCGCCTAACCCTCAGGCGTCTCTGCCCTGACATCCCCCTGTACTGTCCTGGGGTGGGCTGTGGGCTGGTGGGCTCCTTGCCCTGCCCTGGGTCTATGCAGGGCTCAGTCTCCCCCTACTCCGTGAGCTCCCCGGGCCTGCCACCCCCTACGCATTCCTGCACTGCCGGCCCTCGCCCCGGGGAAGGCAGAAGGTGAGGGACCCTGCCCCCTGACCGTGTCCTTGTGAACCAAAGGCAGTGATGGACTCCCTGGGACACCCATTCATACAGCCGGGAGCAGCCCTGACCCTGTTCCCAGTTAAGCACAGGGCAGCAGGCTCACCAGCACCCTGTTTGTCCAGCTGCCCCTGTGGTTTGGCCTCTCCGGCCGCTCGGAAGTTTCTTTGGTGGCCCAAGTCGTTCCCGACTGACTGTGTGTGCTCCGGGACGCTGTGGTTCTGCGGGCAGCTTGGGCTGTTGCCACTTGAAGAGTCTGTCCGACATGATGAACGTTGACCCGCCAGATGTCAGGCCCTGGGCTGTGTGTGGGAGTGGGGGGAGGCCCCTGGCAGTGTCTGGTATACTGTGGGAGCAGACGTCCCACCCTGGCCCAGTAGAAAGAGGGGTCTGGACATGCACTTGGAGGGGCTGAGCCCAGGCATGAGAACCATAAAGTAATAGCCCGTTTTGAAATCATCCAGCCCGTTCCTCTCATGTAGCAGATAAGGAAGCAGACAGGGAAGCTCAGAGAGGTTAAGTGATTTACCTAAGGTCACACAACAAGTGATGGATTGGCTGAGTTCATTCTTCAGTTAGTTCGGTGAACGAACCCTGAGCCCCTACCCTTGAGCAGCTAGTCTCCGCCCGAAGGCAGTCTGTCAACAGAAAACTCTTGAGTAGGGGCAGTTCCTGGTATGGCAAGGAGCTGGCGTGGGGCTGGGTGCAGTATGTAGGAAGTCTTCCAGGAGGAGGTGCTGCTTGAGCTGAGTTTTGAAGAGGCCAGTAGGAGTCAGCGAGGGGAGGCTCTGAGGGGCACTGCATACGGCTGTGGGGGGTTGACATGTGGAGGTGGTCTCAGGGTGCTGGGGGAGAGCGACCACAGGGAGGGAGAAGCCGACCGCCTTCACCTTGGTCTGGACTACTCTGCAGGAGCAGTCGGCATCATTCATTCCTACGTCCCACGTCACTTGACGTCTTCTCTCCGGAAAACCCTCTGTCTTCTGCTGGGCAGCCGAGGAGGCCGGAGTCCTGGCTTTGGGGCCTGGCCGGTGGCAGGCCTGCAGATCCTGGTGGAGGCCCCGTGTGAGCTGGCCCCGCAGGCGAGGGGGTCCGAGGCTGGGATGGTGTCGTGCGGTGAGAGCAGGGCTGGGTGCAGGAGCGCGGAGCTGTGCCAGGGCTCCCTGGGTGGCGGGGCCGGCTCTGTGTAGAAAGGCCCGAGAAAAGATGAAACCTGAGAGAGTGAAAAGGCACAGACATTGCTCGGGGACGGGGGAGTCATTTCACACTCTCTGCTCTTCTCAGACGTCTTTGCGTAATGCTACCAGCCAGCAGGCACGTCCTCCGTGGTTTTCTCCCCTTTGATCTCCGGTTGTCTCAGCGTGTCCAAATCCAGGCGGTTGAAGGGGGCGGGCTCACTGGAGGCTCCTCTCCCTCGGCCGGTGTGTTCCCTGTCCCCTGGGAAGGAGCGGGGACCCGGCTGCAGTGCACCCAGCGAGGCCTCCGAGCCATGCTCCCGAGTGCCGGGAGCTTGGGCATGTGAGCGCTGGAGGCCTGTGGGTGTCACGGCTCGGTGTTGTGACAGCCGCAGCTTTCAGGGACCTCACACCAACCTTACTGTGTTTAGGGTTCATGCTGTTCTGGGGGGGCCTTTCTGGAGCTCAGTGGGGGACCCCAGTTCTGCCCCTTCTGTGGCCCCTCTCTCCACTTCTAGTCCTCTGTGGAGATGGGGATTGTGGGACGGATGTGTTTGTGGGCCAGGTTTGGGGGGTGTCATTTCCCCGGCTGTCCCCTGAGCAGGACTCCGTCCCGTGTTCACACTCACTACTGTGTGCCCAGGAGGAAAGGGCATGGCTTGGTGAATACCCGGCCGGCCTCTGCCACCAGAACCTCCTCAAGTTCAAGCAAGTGTTCCTTGAGGGAAGAGCAGGGAGGGCTCCCTGGTGGAGGGGGCGTATGAGCAGGGCTTTGAGATGCAGAGCTGGGAGGTTGCGTGCCAGTGAGAGGAAACAGGAGCCCAGCACAGACGGCAGGGTGGGCGCAGACAGCTGCAGGCACCGCCGTGAGCGTGGAGCCCTCGGCGAAGGGGTATGCACCGGCTCTGGTGCCTGGGGGACCCAGGTTGGGGCTCTGCCCTTACTTACAGCCTCTGCCACCGAGGTAGCCGTGTCAGTGTGCTCCGAGCCACTGCCTTGCTGTCCCTGCCCCAGGCCCCCATGCCTGTTGGGCAGGCTCCGCCCTCGCCCGCGTGTGTCTCCTCCATTCCATGTGCCAGGTGGTGCGGGCGTGGTGCCTGCATTCAGCTGAGGAAGCAGCTTCTGAAGGGGCTCACCTGGCCCTCCACTTGGCATCTGAGCTCTGCCATCTACCTGTGTGGCCTGAGGGCACCGGCCTGGAGGCTGTGGAGGGTGTCTGCGGCTGGGACCCCAGACCGGTGTGCAGTGTTGGGGATGCGTGTTTCTCCCTGTGTTCGAGGCGGTGGTTCGCCGCGGTCCACAGGCAGCCGCGAGCCGCGCCAGGATGCAGCCCGAGACCTGTCTGCTGGGGGCAGTGCTCCCTTCCTGCCAGAGCTCGCCCCCACCCCTACCCTGGACTCCGCCCCCTGAGCCCCCCGCAGCACTGGACGCCCTGTGCCAGGCGTGCTGATGGCCGGCCGGGTTCAGGAGGCCGGAGAGCCTCTCGGTGAGAGAATTCTGAGTGGCACGGGCCTCCTCTGCCAGTCCAACCCGCCTTAATTTTAATTTAATTCCCTTTAATCTTTAATGAAAAGTTGTAAAAGTAAATTATTTACCCAAGAGAGCCAAACGGCTCCTCAGGAGCTGTCCTCCACTTGAGGGTAATTACACGTGTGGGCCTTGAACAGGCTCCCTCCCTGGATGCCGAGGAGGAGGCATTCTGGTTTATGAACTAATTAGCTACCTCAGTAACTGGTAAAAATGCATGCCATTTGGTGGATTGAGAGCAGAGCTCCGGCCTCATCTGGTGCACACCCTGACAGTCGCCGATGGGGGCAGAGAGAGAGCCTGTGTTCCAGCCCCGTGACCCGCAGGAACCCCGGGAGCTGAGCTCTCCGAAAACAGCACTGTGGTTCTGGGCAGACAAGCCGGCCCTCCTCCTGCCGGCCACTGTCCATCTCTGGCCAGCTCCGTCCGAGCAGCACACCCGACGGAAAGACTCGCTTCCCCCGGTGCTGGAGGCTCACAGAGCCGCAGGAACAGCGAGGGGGCTGTGTGGTCTGTCACCCCCTCCCCAGGCTGTGCGCGGCCTTTCTGGGCACAATACCCTTGTCCCAAACACCATCACCCCCCCTCCTGGGCGTGTCCATGCTTCTAACCTCTTTTCTAAACCCTCTCTCAATATACAAGAAAGCAGCAAAATTAAACCGGAAATTCCTTGACTAAAAGGGACCATATTTGGCATAATTGGTCAAGACCTGTAGGAGAGGGTGTGTGTGTGTGTGTGTGTGTGCACGCGTGTGCACACATGTGTGTGTACGTGTATAGACTACAACACGGCTCACTGAGGGCCGACATGGTGGTCTAGATTGGTACACCATTGGCTCTGGGCTTCCTAACAGCCAAAGAGAAAAGGTCAGTTACTTGGCTCTTGTTGGTAAAGAGGAAAGATATGGCAGCTGACTAGTACATTGGCATTAGAGAAAATTCTCCACTTTTTACTGGATTCTTGGAAACTGCAGAGTTGCCTGCTAGATGTGCCCCAGGACAGCCGCCCAGCCGCTGCCAGGGAGGAGGGTGCAACCCGGGGCCTCACCTTACCTCTCCTTCCATCCCAGGATCCGCTTGTCTGTCCGCTTGAAGTTCTTTCACTTCATTTAAAGAGTGACAAAGCTTCTCAATTAATGCCTGAGCCACGCCTCACCTGAATCAAATGTGACTGTAAAATTTAGGCCCGCCCCAAATTTATGTGGACGAGAAAAACGTGTGTCCTGTGAAGTTGAAGTTTAAGTTTTGCGTCTGCTTTAACTTCCAAAACCTGAGACACCTCAGCTGTTCTTGGGTCTTCACCTAATTGGTGTCTATTGCTTTGTTCTTACGTCCTTGAATTTTTCTTTATCCCAAATTAGACACTTGTGCCTAAAGTCTACTTGGCCATCCCATCTCTTGCCGTCAGCAAAGGCAGGGAGAGGCGAGTTGTGGGGGGAGGGCGGGGAGGGCGTCCTTGCTAGGAGTTTGAGCTCAGCTGGCCGTGGGAGCCTGGTCCTAAAGGAGAAGTGAGCCGGTTGTCACATAAGCCAGTTGAGCAAGAGGTCCACCCTTTTTACCCCTGAAGGTGATTTGCACATGATGTTGGGGCAGACTGGTATTTCAGGAGGTCCCGCCCCAGCTTCCTCTCCTGCCCTCCCTGCTCCTGTGTGCTGCCCGCTCTGGGTGAGACTGTGGACGCGGGCACATCGCCATTATATGCTCAGCGCCACCCCAGACCCAGAAAGCCAGACACTCGGGACACAGCACGGCCAGGAAGTTCTCTTTTGAAAAGTCTACTGTGGGTCGGAACCCCCAGGGCTGTTCACAGCTGGTTAGCAGATGTCTCCTGACTGGCCAGGAGCACGCCCCTGCCCGTGACCCCTCACACAGCCTCTCTGCACAGAGCAGACTGGACAGACAACCGTGGGCCTCGCAGCCGAGCCTGACTGCCTGCCTGCCTACCTCTGACCTGCGCATCCTCAGGATCATTCTCCTCGCGGAGGCCCCCCTGCAACTCTGTGACCCCCGCTTCCAACCTGCCCCTCGCCTGCAGCCACACTCTCGGTCCCTGCTTGTCCCAGGGTCTGGTCCTGGGCTCCGGGAGGAGTGGGAGCTAAGGGCTTGGGATTCCAGAAGGTTCTCACAGCTATGCAGGGTGAGTAACGACTTCACAAAAGAGCCCTTCGGAACACCCACCCACCCCGTGGGGCAGCAAGGGCCGGTGCGGCATGACCAGACGTGGCCAAACCAGAAATACCCAGGAAACCATCGGGAAATGTTCCTTCATCCCCACTAGGGCGGCTGGAACCAGAAGGGCCACCACAGCAGGTGTCGGGAGGCTATGCAGAAACCGGAACCCCGTGCACTGCCGGTGGGAATGTGAAACAGTCCCACTGCTGTGGAAAGCAGCCTGCTGGCTCCTCGGGTTAAATATAGTCCCCATGTGACCCGGCGACTCGACTCCGAGGTATGTGCCCTGGGGTGACAAAGACCCGCATCCGCGCAGACTGTGCCCACGGGAGTCCACGGTACCGCTGCTCCTGACAGACGTCGGTGGACACAACCCAAATGTTGGTGACGGACGGACGGACGGATGAACAAGGTGTGGTATGTCCACACGGGAGCCCTGTCCTGTGGTAGGAAGGATGACCCTTGATGGCAGGATGCTGAGTGAAACCAGGCAGACACAGAGACCACATATGCGTGATTCTCCTCCTGGTGAAGTCCAGAAGAGCCAGGAAGTCGGTCAGTGGTCATTCAGGGCTGGGGGAACGGGGGGGGGGGGGGAGGGGGGTGAGGCTAAGGGAATGGAGGTTCTTCTTGGAGCGATGAGAACATCCTCAAATCGTCCGTGGTGATGGCTGCACAGCTCTGGAAATGTACTAACAACATTGAATTGTCCCCTGTAAATGGAAGAGCCGTGGGGTCTGTGAAGTATATTTCAGTAAAGCTCTGGAGTGCAGGGGTGCAGGGGGAGCTCGGCCCGGACCACCGCACAGCAGGGCCAGCTCCCGAGACTGTCCACACCAGCGAGGGTGCCGGCCCGGCGGGTTGTTCCGGGCACTGAATGAGACAACACCGTGGAGCCTTCGAGCAGAAGCTAGGATACAGCGGGTGCTCGAGGAACCAACAAGAACAGGGAAGCCAGTGCCAGGCGTACCAGAGGCCTAGCTACAGGGGCTGAGTCGGGACAAGCCCCTTCCACTGCGCTTTCCACCTTCTCTGGGCTTCTTCAGATCATGGAAACTTCTGGGGTGAAATGCACGCAGTAGATTGGTGCATCCCCAGGACCGTACCTCCGCATCTCCAAGGCACCAGGAACAGGTTGCTCCTTCCTGGCACCGCTTGCGAACTGGAGCAGAGCTCAGCAGAGTCAGCGTTTGACAGGAACCCAGGCAGGGACCTAAACTAGCCCTGTGTCTGCCTCCCGGGAGCCTTCGTGGCCAAGCAGAGCTGCTCCGGCCCCTCCTGGGGAGAGATAGGAAACTGACGCTGGAGGGCAGAGACCTGTCCCAGAAGCGGGACCCCGGTCTCTCATGCCGATTCCGAGACCTGGATGACGGGCTCCCTGTCCGGGTGGTCTCCCCTGGGGACTTGGGGGCAGCCCCTGCTTACCTCACTGGCCCACAGCAGGCTCTCCAGGGGCCAGGCCGTTGGGCCCAGGCCCTGGCAGCTGCATCAGCTTCCTGCACCTCAGGGTCCCTTAACAATAGTCACACCGCTCTGTGTGTCCTCCAGTAGGGACAGGAGGTTGCCAGTCGAGGGCTTGGCCCCGAGTAAGACACCAGCAGGTGGGGGCAACACCAGATTCCAACCCCCACCCAGGGTGCTCACCTCTCCCCCATCTTGTGGCTCGCTCCGCACCTCAACCCCCACCCAACGGTGGCTGCCCTCGGCCAAAGAGCAGGCTGGCACCGGCAGCTTCTTCCTCCTCGCGCCTCTCCAGAGTGGGCCCCCCGGGGCCCTTCCCTCATCCCTGCTTCTATTTATAGCCTGTGCTTCTGCCAGAGCCCGGGGACGTGCTGTAGCATAAACGTGGCAGCGGTTTCGGGAAGAATTCTGGGCCAGACAAAATTAAGTCCGTGACTCTGGCTGGTATTAAAAGTGAAGGAGAAGCAGGGCCGGGGGCGGAGGGAGAAGGTGGACCCGATTTAATGCTTTGAGGGAAGAGACTAATCTGCTCCCAGGAGATTTCTTACAACATGAGATTCTCCTGCATGAATAATGTCCTCCACGAAAGCTTGGTGGACGAGTCAGGGACCCGGAGCCAGGAAGTGGCAGGTTGATCTGAACGTCCTCCCCACAGGGCACTTCAGGGACATGGCCCAGTCTCCCTGAGTCACAAGTTATGGACGAGTGACTGGGGGCCTCAAGGGGGCAGGGCGTGGCCAGCCCCAAAGCGCACACATGCACTCCTTCACCCAGCCTCTCAGTCACCCCGCAGATAGCAAACAGCGAGTGCCCGCCTGGCCTGGTGCTGGGGACACAGCAGGTGCCAGTTCTCCCGCAGTGTCCAGGGAGGAAGGAACACAGTTAATATTAAACAAATGGGTAAACAAGAGATAAGATGTCGAGGGTGACGGAGGGGTCGTGAAGAGGAAAAAGGATAGGAAGACTTTTCACTGAGTGGTCCAAAATAGCCTGAGGACAGGGCCAAGGTGGCAAGGGTAGCAGGTGCAGAAGCCCAGGGCAGGTGCGTGCCGGACGTGCTGGAGGGGCAGGAAGGAGGTCGTGTGGTTAGAGCAGGAAGTGGGGGGACCCTGGCTGGAGCCATGCAGGGCCTGGGAAGCCAGGGTCAGTAGCCATGGTCTGATTGAACCTCCCTTTCATTCTGAGTATAAAGAGAAGCCACAGGCCAGCCAAGGGTCAACCAAGGGGGTGACAAGATCGAATGGCATTTTTACACCATCCCTTTGACTGTTGTGTGGAAAAGGGTAGAACAGGAAGTGTGGACACAGGGAGGCCTGCCAGGAAGCTGGCCAGGGCTAGGGTGGAGAAGGGAGTGGTGGCCACTGACCAGCGGTCGTGCCAATGGGCTGGGTGTGGGTGCCGAGGTGGAGTGGCCTCCGTGTGACCATCAGGTGCAAGGCGGGGCCCCTGTGATGACATCAGGCCCACCTGATACTCCAGGATCATCTCCCCGTCTCAGGATCCCTACCTCATCACAGCCGCAAAGTGCCTTTGTCACGCGAGGGAACATATTCCACAGGTCCCAGGGATTATGATGTGGACATCTTTAGAGGGGCGTTATTCTGTCTCCACACCATCCCTGTGGCAGCAAAGCAGACTCAGGGTTCGGGAAGGTGGGACCCTCCAAAGCTGGAGACCTGTCTGTCCTGCTCTCCGCTCCCAGGTGGGGGTGCCCCGTGCACAGCTGCTGGGCACCTGTCGCTGGCACGGGGCGGGGGGGGGAGGGCAGGTCGGCGCCTTGTGGGCTGGCCCCTCCCGGGGCTCCGCTTCCCTGAGTCTGGGACGTTCTGGGTCCTGGCCATGTGGGCTCACAGGCTGCACATCTGTCCCTTCTGTCGCTGGCTCCTAGCCCCTCGCTGCCAAGGCCCCGCTCCCCAGCAACACCCAGTCCTCTAGGTGAAGAAGGGTACTGGGAGTCTGCAGTGGTGTGACAGCCCCACGGGCCTGACCTGTACCCCCAGCGTGGGTGCCAGTCACGGTGGTAACAGCACCACTCAGAGCAGCCCTGAGGCCACTGTGCACCCCCAGCTCTGCTCACACACACCCGATTCTCACAAAAGCCCCGAAACGCGTTCTGCTCTCCCAGCTAAAAGAGCAGAAGCCGAGGCTCAGAGAAGGCAGGCAGTGTCGGGTGCAGACGCAGACGGCAGGAACACCCCACCCCGCCTGCAGAGGGACGTGGGGGGTGCCCCCACCAGTGTGGGGGGAAGCGGGGCAGGTGGCCCTGGAGGTCAAGGGGGGAAATTAGGCCCCACTCACGCCGACCCCAGATGAGCCCACCCCACACGCCATAGAAAGGCACCATGGTGGTCGTGGGGGACACTCGAGTGGGGACGTGCCGCCTGCGTGGGACACATCACACACGCTGCTGTCCCTGCCCACCTGAGGGGGCCGGCTGGCCGGTCCGCTGTGCACACAGAGCAGGAGCTCCTTGTCGCAGTCTTGCCGTGGTCCCAGGCTCTCAAGGTCCCAGTCTTGCCGTGAACGGGTAGACATTGCACCCGCCTTCCCCGTGTGAGGGCAGCGGGCTGACCTGGCGGGGAGGCCTTCACAGGGGCCTCTGCAGACAGGACTCGAACCGAGAAGCTGGAGCCGAGCCCAGCATGTGCCACAGGCCCGTGGTGACTCGGTGGTCTTCGTCCCCTCCCCGGCACGTTAGAAATGACTCCGGAACAGCTCGCCTTTGAGAAGTATTTAGTTATCCAACCCCATCCCCTTTCCAGTGAGTCCCGTGAACCACTGGCGGAAAGCTCAGTCTTCTCCTCTGGTCCCGGCTGCCTCTGCCCGCTGTGCCCAGAAGGGCCCTCCTCCCAGGACGGGACACAGCTGGCCCGGTTCAGAGCCAGAGCCCGGCATGTGCTGGGGAAGCAGTGCCAGTGGGGTTACAGACCCCACCTGAGCACAGCCAGCATCCTCCACGTCCCCAGCATCTTTGGGCTTATCTTCAGCAGGTTTCTGAAACAGCCCCCGACCCCTGGGTCCCAGGGGAGACTGGCCTCACCACCCTTCTCAATTCAGGAAGCCTGTCCTTCTCTCAGGGAACTACAGCCCTCTGCTCTGCCCCTCTGTGTCCTCCCAGTGACCTGGGAAGGTTTGGTGCCCGGATCTGAGATGCTGGACTGCAGAAAGGAAGGAAACAGCTGCTTTCTGAGTGCAGAAGTTCCCTAATTTGACCCTGGCAGTCATTATGGGTGCCAGGTCTGGTGGGGGGGGGCACGCCCTGCGCTCCCAGTTTGCCTGGTACCAGGGGTTTTCTGGGTGCAGGACTCCCAGCACTCAGGCCAGGATGGTGGGGACAGTTGTCACCCTGTGAGGGAGGACACAGCCCTCAGGCCAGAATGACAGGGACAGTTGTCACCTGTGAGGGAAGACCCAGCGGGTGGCAAGACAGGTGGGTCCTGCCCCTCTGGAGGACCACAGCCTGTTTTCCAGGGGCCCAGCAGTCACATCTATGAGTAAGAGCCAAAGATCTGGGGGCCCAGCGGGGACTGCTCACCTCAGACCAGGGCAGGGAAGGCCTGGCTGGGTCCTCTGTTCTCTCTCTGGTCCTCAGCCCTACCCCAGGCCTCTGAGGCCAGGATCAGTATCCCAGCTTTACAGATGAGGTGAAGGACACTCAGATGGGCAGAGGCCTCTCCCAGGATGAAGGGTCAAGGCAAAGTTGACACCCCAGCCCAGCCTGCTGCTTAGCCAGGGGCCCGTCCCCCACCCCTGCTGCCCTGGCCTGGCCACAAGTCCCTGCTCCTTCTGGAGAGTGCTGAGGGAAGGTCACCACCAGTAGCTGCGTGCAGAGCCTTGTCTCCCCTCTCCCCTGCCAGGGTGGGGGGCGGAAGGCAGACAGAGCTGGAGGCCAGGGAAGGGTTAACAGCACCCACAGGCGGGCTGGGGGCCACTCTGCAGATGAGCCAGAGGCCAGTCCTCAGCTGCCCTAGCAAGCCCGCGACCCACACAATTCTCTGCAAGGAAAAAAAGAGCAGAGATGTAATGAGCCAGCCACCCTTCACTGATTTGCACATAATCGTGTCTTTCCCTTAATGGAACCACCGACCGAGGCGCCCTGACACCTGCTCCCTCCATTTTCCCCATTTGATTCGAGAGGTTTAGGTGGTGCCGGGTCACGTCCAGTTCAGTGTTGAGCAGACGTTAGGGTTACCGGGCTGGCCTGTGCCTGCACTTGGTGACAGCCTGTCCTCTGGGCCGTGTAGCAGCCGCCCCCCACCCCCCCGCCCACCATTGCACACCTGGCTGTGTGGCTCAGCGTGGCCCAGCTCGTGGCCTGCCTGTCTGGACTGAGAACTTTCTGAAGGCTGGGACTTGCACATTTCTCTGCTCCTGTCACCTTCGCTGCAGGTGCTAGTGGGACTTGTGGGGCGGGTAGCGAACATTAGAGTGAGTGAATGTTATCCAGTGATCTGGGGCGGGCGGCAGGGAGTGGGTTCTCCTCCTGGGGATGTGGGGTGGGCAAGGGGCGGGCCCTGGGGCTTCCTGGAGGTCAGTCTCCACTGGCGCCCCACACCCACACTCTCAGAGACATTTTCACTCGTGTCCACTCCTGACACTGTATCCCAGGAACGTGAGGCAGGAATCCAGACAGAGCTCAGTATAAAAATGTGTGCATCGGGGATATTTATATACCGAAAAGGTGGACACGGCCTGCGTGGGGCTGGGTGGGTAGATTAGTTTATTGCTTTAATGGAATCCCCTGCAGGCTTTGAAAATGTGCTCACGGAAACATCAACATGTGGAACACGCTTATGTTCCGTGGTCCCAGAGAGCAGGTACCGGGCCACGGTACTGAAGACACGTGGAAGTCGGCACCGTGACACTGAGTGTGGCTGGGGGAAGGGCTGGGATTATGGGGGCTTATCAGAAAATGAGTTCTGTTTCTATGAACTTCCCAAGTTTTCCGTAACGTGTCGTAAAAGCTTGTGATTCTCAAGAAACAAAGGATGTGGGGGGCACTTCATCTCAGAAGGCTTTGCTGGAAGAACGGACTTGGTGGGAAACGTGGGGTATTCTGGACCCGCAGCTCCCTCCCCCCACCCAGCTGCCCACGGAGCCCGTCCGGGCACGCCCCCTCTCTGTCCACACTCACACGCACGCTGCCCCTCACGCACGCTCATATGCACACCCACACTGTCACTCGCATGCACACTTGCACTCCCACGCACACTCATACACACATACATGCATGCTCCCCCCACGCAATACTTACACACTCCCACCCATAACTTGCACGCTCTTACACACACACACGCACACACGCTCACACGCTCCGAGCCCTGGCTTGGCCACGCAGGGTCAGCTGCACAGATGCACACGCTCCCTGAGGACCGCACTCGCCCTGGAGGGAGGATCTCCCCCCCCTCCACTCCAGGGCAGGCCACCCTGACCTTCCCCCAAGCCTGCGCCTCCAGGACCCCGAGTGAGGAATCAGCCTCATGTGGATGCCCGGGCCCCCCGGCTGCCGGGCAGGAGGGTCTTCGCCACGGCCACCTGGCGACCCCAGCCGGCCCCCGCCATGGGAAGTGGCGATGACGGGGTCACGCTCATGAGCACGTGAGGAATCGTTACACGGCGGGGTGGGCGGGAGCGCTTCTGTGGCTCCAAGCAGTCCTCACGCGTGAGGACGTGCACACCCGTGGGTTGTGGTCACGTCACCCCTCCATGGGCCCGTGGACGTGACAGGGAGAGGTCGGTGAGGCGGGCTGGCAGCCGCACCGGTACCGGGTGATGCCAGGTCCCGATGCAGCCTTAGGACCCCGTCCCTGACCCCCACGACCTCCTGACCCGCCGTCTCGGCGTCTAGGGCCACCATGAGAAGCTACCACCTGTGGGCTCCACGCAGCAGGGTCTGGAGGCCGGAAGGCCGAAGTCACGGTGCCGCGGGGCTGTGCTCTGCTCCGGAGGCCCCGGGGAAGGCTCCTTCCTGCGCCTTGCAGCTTCTCGTGCTGCGGCCCCCAGTCTCTGCCTCGTCTTCACGGGGGTTCTCCTCGGGGTCTGCTCTCCCCTTATCTGCCTGTCCTGAGAACGTCTCCTGCTCAGATCCCAGCCTGTGCCCCCGACCCCTGCCTCCAGGCAGGTCCCCCAGACCGCCCCTCCCATCATCCCACTGGGATGTGCCGGGGCTCCGGGGGGCTGGGGGTCCCAGCACGGCACTTTCCAGTCCACCGGCCCCCACCCCCCTCTCCCCCGCACCTCTGCCCCCCAATCCCTGCTCTGCTCCTTGGGTTCCAGACCTTTCCCCAGCTGGCATCCTGTCACCTCTGGGGTGTCTGGGGGAAGCTGGGCAGGCCCTTCTGCGTGTGAATCAACAGTGTGTGTGGCAGAGGCCCAGCCAGGTGCCTACTGGCTGTTCATCTTACAAACACCGTGCGCCACCCCTGCCACAGTCTTGCCCTGCGGTTCTGAGTCTCTCTCACCTGCAGGAGCCCCCATGGGCTGCCATCTCGGTTCAGCCCTTTCAGGCAGGAGCATCTGGGAGACCCCTAAATGACCCGGGGCCCCTCCAGCGTGGCACACACCCTCTGGGTTACAGATCTGGTGCCCACACGTGTCTCCTCCAGCCTGCACATCAGGACGGCAAGGACCGGGCCACATGTCTGTGTCCCAGCACTCAGCCTACACGGAGGGGCTGGCTGCGTTCGTGGGGGAACAAGTTAGGGGGTGGATGGATGGATGGATGGATGGATCGATGGACGGATGGCTGGACGGATGGTTGGATGGCTGGCTGGCTGGCAAGGCCAGCTGGGCGGTGCCCTTGACATTCTCGTGTCCTGTGACCCTTGCAGATGTGCTGGTGGACGGACAGCCATGTGACTGTGAGGCTGCAGCCTGCCGGGTGGGCGACCCTGTGCGTCTGGAGGTGCGGCTGACCAACCAGAGCCCGCGCAGCGTGGGGCCCTTCGCCCTCACCGTGGCCCCCTTCCAGGACCACCAGAATGGCGTGCACAACTACGACCTGCATGACGCCGTCTCCTTCGTGGGCTCCAGCACTTTCTACCTTGACGCGGTGCGTGGCGGTCTGTGAGCCCCAGAGCGGCCCCCACGGCCACTGTCCCGGTGCCCCCTGCCTTCCCCTGGTGGGGACGGGGACTTCCCTAACTCACCGTGGGCCTCACGTAGCTCACTTCTCTGTGTACTGAGTCCTGGCCGTGAACCAGGATGGCGAGACCTGGGGCCTTACTGCCGTCATCCCCGGCCCCTGCCCCTCTCGGTCAGCGCCCCCCGCTTCGTGGCAGCCTGCGGCCCAGGAGAACTGGGGAAGTCCACTGAGAGCAGCCCTCACGCCACTGAAATGACACCTCACCCCAGCCACTCCCCACCCTGCCGGCACCCCCGGATGGTCCAGGGAGGGAAGTGCTATGCTCCTTCCAAAGCCAGAAGCTACAGCTCAGAGAGGGACAGCCACCTGCTTGGGGGAGCACAGCAGGAAAGCCCTTGGGGGGGCCCTCCCCCCCACCCCATTGCCCCCACTTCCAGGCAGGTTCAGGGGTCTCCTGGTGGCATTGGGGGTTGTGCTGCTCTGGGCTGACATCGCTCCCTCTTCCCCGCAGGTGCAGCCCTCAGGCCAGTCGGCCTGCCTCGGAGCCCTGCTCTTCCTGTACACGGGTGACTTCTTCCTCCACATCCACTTCCACCAGGACAGTGCGAGCAAGGAGCTGCCGCCATCCTGGTTCTGCCTGCCCAGCGTGCACGTGCGGGCCCTGGATGCACAGGCCTGAGCCCCTCCCGCCCCCTCGGGGTCCCTGTTCCTGTGGGCGCAGCTGGCCCGGCCTGGCCCCCGCCTTCCCTCCACCCGGCCCCAGTCTCGGCCCCTACTCTTCCTCCCCTCTCTCCTGCGCCCCAGACACGGCAGCCTCACCCCTTCCTGGACTGGCCAGCAGGACCCTCCGCTGGAGCCTGGCATTAACCAAACCCCAGAGCGCAGCACCCACCATGCCCGGGTCCCGGGGTCCCTGCACCTGCTCCCGGGACCTGGGGATCGCAGCCCAGCCAGGAGAAAAAGACGGCACACGTGAGGCAGGGACCCCCCTGAGGCAGCCCCGGCAGGAGAGACGGCTTGGAGGGAGTCTGCCCCCAGCAGGCCGATGTTGGGGGGCCCGGGGCCATTCCCTGGCCAGGCCTGCGTGTCTGTGTGTCTGTGACAAGTTCTCCAATAAAAGGCCCGCCTTGCTTCTCTGCTGCTCCGCCTGTATCCACGCATCTGCTCGTCCAGTGTGGTCAGGGGGCCACCCACCCAGCCCATCAGCCCCCAACTCCGGTAGGGACACGGAACAGAAATCCCCATGTCACACGTGGCTGGTGGCCCACGCGGTCGGGTCTGTGTCTGTCTGTCTCTGCGACCCCAGCCCTGCCCTGTGCATGCGCTCCTTGGGCCTGGGTCCCCGGCCCCTGTCACAGCACTGACTCGGGCCCCTCTCCCCAGCTCTGGCCGTCTCGGCCTCCCACTTTCTCTCATGGGATCCACACCACATCCTCTCCTTTCTCCCCTTCCACTCCCTCGGAGGACGTTCAGGAGTGACAGCGGGTATACGCTGGTCTGGGCGTCCTTGGCCCCAAGGAACAAGCCCTGCTGAGGCCACGGCAGCCCTTGGCTGGTGAGGGCGGCTGTCCCCTTAGGACTCCCCTCTTCCTCGCTCCCTCGGGGCCACCTGCCACCTGCAGCCCTCCCTACCTGGCGGGCCCCAGCGCCCCACTTCTGCCCCACCAGCATTGCTTTTTGTCTGCCACACACTGCTCTCTGGGTGGGACTCTGGGGCCACCCCATTTCCACGAGGCCACCCAGACAGCGGGTATGGCACGGACTCACCCTCAGGGACAGAGGAGGAAGGACGGTCACCCGTCACCTGTCCAGGAGGAAAGCCTGGGTGCGTTGACCCAGGGGGACCCTGTGACTTGAGAGGTGGGTGCTCTTTGAGGGGGTCTAGAGCCCCCTGGTCCCGATCAAAGCTGCGGGTTCGGAGTGGGGAGAACTTTACAGGCCCAACCTCATAAGAGGTCATCCGGTCAATGCCCCCCTGTGCCAAGCGTGGCTGGGACATGTGGCCCTGTTGTGCGTTCCCCAACTACCCTGGGCCCAGGGGCACCATCCCCCTCATGGGGGGGGGGGGGAGCAGGGAACTGAGTCTCCACGTGCCTGGAGCACATGGCAGGAGATGGCCGAGTGGGATGAGAACCCCACAGGGGTCCTCCCTGCTGCTGCAGCCCTCGGCACCCAGGAGACCGCCAGGAGGGGCCGCCTTCCCCACACTTCACTCTGAGGATGTGCATCCAGGCCCAGGCCCTGAGGTCAGGCTGCTTAGCGGCTCCCACGAGGGTGAGTGGGGCCAGAGCCCAGCCTTGCCCTGCAGGCCCGTGCCGCCCAGGGGAGGGGCACCTGACTGAGATCGCACGAAGCTCCCGTGGGGACCGTGGTGGCCCGCGCCTGGCTCCTCAGCGTCCACCCTCACAGGACACGTCTCTCACTGAGCTCTGCTCTGAGCAGCCCCACCCCTACCCCCTGCCTCCAATCTCCCAGGCAGGAGGAAGCCTCAGCTTTTCGGCAGAGGCCAACCCAGGAAGGGTCCGTGTCTGAGTCCCCGCAGCAAGCCCTGAGACAGGAATCAGCCCAAGCAGCATGTCTAGGAGGAGCCCCCACCGCCACCCCCAGCCCTGTGGAGAGTGAGGGTCAAAGGGAAGGGAGAGGGCAAGTGACGGAACATAGTAGCAAGAGAGCGCCTGCCTCGGGGCCCCCCAGCCTGCGTGTATACTCCATCCCCGGAGCTGGTTCCTGCTGCCCGCCTGCCGGGCACTACCAGATCGGCAGCCAATGCTTCCCCATCGTCCCCGGGGCACTGGAAGTTTCCCGGAATCTTGGAGGCAGGGATGGGGAGTGGGGGCTTGCCCAAGGCCATTTTCTGAGACGGGCTGGGTGTGGCATAGCAATGATATCCCGCCGCTGCCCAGGCCTGGCACAGGCCTCCTACGTCCCTTGGATTCCCTGGGTGATAGGTGTGTTTTTGTTCTAATGAGACGTGGTCACCAGAAAGACCCAGAATGACTAAAAGCTTGGAACTTTCGGGCCCACCCCCTCCATCAGGTGGGTGGTGGCAGAGAGGGGCTGGAGCTTGAGTTAAGGACCCGTTGTTCCCGTGAGACGAAGCTTCTGCAAAACTCCCTGAACTCTAGGCTCCAGAGAGCTTCCTGTTTAGTGAACACATCCACGTGCTGGAGGGGGTCACCCCAGCTTCAGGGGACAGCCCCGGACCCTTCCAGACCTCCCCTGTGCACCTCTTGATTTGGCCATTCATCTGTACTCTTTGTAATATCTCCTATAATAAGCCGGTAAACATAAGCAGCATCTCCCTGGGTTCTGTGAGCTGCCCTGGGACCTGAGGAGGGGGTCATGGGAACCCCAGTTTGTAGCTGACTGGTCAGAAGTACAGGCGGCCAGGACTTGCAAAGGGTGTCTGCAGTGGCAGTCGTTTTATGGGACTGAGCCCTTGACCTAACTCCCGGTAGTTCACGTCAGAGCTAAGTTGACCTGCAGGACACCCAGCCAGGGCCGGAGCGGGGAACTGGCTGGGGTGGGAACCACGCACTTGGCATCAGAAGGCGCTGTGAGAAGGCCGTTTCGCTGGCTAAGCCAGGGAGGGAACCGGCTGCCTCGTCTCCTGGCCGGGGCGGGGGGGTTACATTAGCTGGCCTGGGGGCCAGGGAGCTTCCCAGGGACCCGAAACTCTAGGCCCAAGCCTCCTCCCCAGGCACAGGGTCCCCCTGCGGCATCTGGCCCCAGGGACCCCGTGTCCAGGCTGCCGTCCGTGGCCTCCTGCGGGGCAGTCGGGGCGGGCACGCCGTGGGTGGCGGGAGTTAGTGCTACACGTCATCGGCTGCCCGAGGCTCACGGCTCCGTACGGGACACAGGCCCAGGTGGCCACCGGGGCAGGGGCTGGGGCCTCAGAGCAGGATTGCTGGCAGCAGACGGCCAAAGCCCTTTGCTCAGGCACCAGAAAATGCCTTCCCGGGCCGTGTGACCATCTGTCCGTGGCTCCCCATCCAAGATGATCCGTCCACGGAGGTCAGATGGACAAGCCCACTGCAGGAGGCCTCGTCCCGGGTCAAGTCCCGGCTGAGATGCTTCCTGGGCTCCTCGCCTGAGGCATCTTGTCCGTGAGGCTCAGATGAGGGGATCCAAGACAAGGGCTTATTCCGCTGCCCTGCACACAGTAGGTGCTCTCTGAATGGCCAGTTGGCCCTTGGGCCAGGGTCTGGGAATGTGCCTTGTGTCCCCGGGCAGCCTGGGACTCCTGGCAGGGGGTCCACTCATGGTGTCCATCCTATGCACCTGTTACAGATGCATCACCCCGTTGGGTGGGGACCATGTGAGGCTGGCTGTTCATCCTTGGTTCGAGTCCAGAGACGCCTTCAGAAGGAAACCGAAGCAGTTCCCTGGCGAGGATTGCTGGGCTCGGGGGGCCATTTGCCCAGGGCCGGGCAAACAGTGAAGAGGGACATGGGAAGACTTGGTTTTACTCTGCCCCAGCCTGAGGAAGGAGCCCAGGACACTGTGGGGCTTAACTGGATTAAACTGAATGCTGTGCTGTGAGCGGGTAGACGGGCACCTGTCCCAGGCAGCCAGGAACTCAGCACCGCCCACAGGTGGGCCGGTGGGCAGGTGCACTGGGCCCAGCAGCCGGACTGAGGATATGGAACCCGCTTGCAGCAGCGGCACCTGGGAGACCAAAGGGCCGGCTGGCTGGGCCTGTGGGCAGGAGGGTCTGGGAAGGCTTCCTGGAGGAGGTGGCGTGGGGTGGGGGAGGAAGAAGGGATTTCTAGGAGTGCAGGAGGGCAGAGCGAAGACCTGGAGGCAGGACAGCAGGCTCGTGAGCCCCTGGAACACGGAGGGGCCCCGCCACTCCTCTCGGCCACTGAGGACTGACAGGGTCTGTGCTCGGCTGGGGCAGGCCCCACGAAGAGGTGGTGACCTTGTGGGGGCACGGGGGAGGGGGTCGGGTTCTGTTTGGGGCCAGACGGGGGCCTGAGGAGGGCGGAGACACCCAGGAGGCAAACGGGCAGGAGCCCAACGGGCAGGAGCCCAGGGGAGAGGCCAGGCCGGGAGACAGGAGGGAAAGAAGAGGGGTTTGGGCCAGCGGGGGGTGTGGGGTTTGTGGCTGGGTCCTCTTGGACCTGGGGGACGGGGGTATTGGCCACTGCCCGCTTCTCCACCTCACGTCCTGTACCCCTCCCACAGGGCACACAGTGTGCCCCAGCCACGGTGGCCTTTTCTTCTCCATCAGCAAGCCTGTTGTGCCCTGGGGGCTTGACCGTTCTCTCTGCCTGGATGGGTGCCCTGCCCACCGGCCTCACGGGGCCGCCTGCATTCCGCTCTCAGCCCCACATCACCTCCCACGAGGGGCCCCTCCTGACCACCCGGCTGTCCGTGGAGGAAGTGGCCCAATCTGGAATGGTCTCTTTGCTTGCTCGTGCATTGTGTGCTCTGTCCTCTGCTGAAATGTGAGCCCCTGGGAAGGTGGCCGGTGGGTGGAGGGCACTGGGTGGGAGGTGGCTGCGAGCCGTCCCCAGTCTGGAGGCAGGGCCCTGCGTGGGTCGAGCACGAGGTCTGGAGCTCAAACACAGCTCCTGCTCTGCCTTGCTGTGTGACCACGGGCTGGCCACTCCACTTCTCTGAGCCTGGACTTATCATGTGTAGAATGGAGATAATGATATGCAGCTCAGCGGGAGCTTGAAGGTTCTATCTAGAAGCCTGGAATGTATGAGCATGCCTGGGTGCCCAGCAAACATCGGTTGAATGAAAGAATGAACATAGCCATTCCCCGGCTGTGAAGCAGTCTTGGCCCTGTGAGACACATGACCTTGGCCTCAGTGTCCTGCTCCGTAAAATGAGATCTACCCCATTTCAGCCCCCAAATTCACCACCCACAGGAGGAGAAGACATGAGGCTCTTTCAAGGCTCTCCTGACCCCCAAGATGCTCTGAGCTGTCCAGACGGGGTTCTCTGAGGCAGGTAGGACCCCAACTCTCCACCCTGTGAAAAGTGTTGAGCAAAGCCAGGACAGGATGCTCTGTGGTCCGTATTCATCCGACCCTGCCCCTCTGCCACCCCCAACACACAGTCAGGGAAGAGGCCACGGGATGGAGAAGGGGAAGCTTGGGCACAACACTGGGCCCAGGTTATCAGGGCCCTCGAGACAAAAAGTCCCCAGGCCATGTATCAGCTCTCTGTAAACTCCTGAGCAGGGCCAACAGGCGGGCTCCCAAGGGCCTCCACCCACCCAGATGGAGAGGGGGTGGGCCAGGAATCAGGAGACAGGAAATAGGACAAAGAGCTTAGCCAGCCCAGCAGAAGCCAAGACGCATCTCATCACCGCAGGCTTTGCAAAAACCTCGAGACAACCTAAATGGCCACTAATGGGGACTGGACGAGTCTACTGCACTTATGGAGACGAGGCCAAATGGGACAGACGGTACCTGAGCACCCAGCGTGCACACGTCCCAGGGGCCGCTGTAGATGGAACTGATGTGTGCAGCTGACCCCGCTCAGGCAAACAACCCCCCCCCCCGCCCCGCCAACAAACAGACTCTACATTTCTATGCATCAAAAGCTATCTAGAAAAACATGTTTAAGAGATGGAAAGGATACATACCTCTGTGAGAACAGTGGTCTCCTTCGGGGCCAAAAGGGGGTTTCAGAATGGGGTGCAGGCTGGGGGCACCTCAGTCATGGCAGCTTGCTTTTTACAAGTACATGGGGGGAGGGGGGAGAGAGGTGCGGTAGAAATAGAGATGATGGAGAGAAAGGGGGCGCGATGACGGGTGGAGACGGAGAGAGTTGGTGGAGACAGGAGGACGGAGATGGAAGCACAGGAAAGCTTGTGCAAAACCCTGACAGCGTGTGACTCCCACCGAGAAGCATAGTGGCAATTGTCCTTCTTTGACTTTTTCCGTATTTTTCGTTTCCACAAACAAACAGAAACTTCACAACACTTACCGGAGAAGATACTGACTGCAACGAGAGGGAAGTCTTGAAGGGCAGAGGTTGTTGTCTTTTTGGAGGAGGGGATGTTCAAAAGAATACAGGCACCCCGAAAAATGACCCAGCCAGAGCCC
The DNA here is from genome assembly GCF_027475565.1 of Acinonyx jubatus. NCBI lineage: Eukaryota > Metazoa > Chordata > Mammalia > Carnivora > Felidae > Acinonyx > Acinonyx jubatus. The sequence goes on from NC_069394.1 coordinate 3,953,538, forward strand.
GTGCTCCAATGCCCCCAGCCCCTTCCGCTGCCAGAATGCCCCCACCACCCTCAGGCCGAGACGTGAACGGAGTCAGGCCACGTGGACTGTAGGAAGTTGTAGCTTTGTCGCGGGCTCAGCGGGAGCCAAGACCCATGAAAACCTGGGGTGGCTGCTTGTCGGCATTTGTGTGGCTGAGTCCTCGCAATCACGGGACTGTGTTACGCGTTAGCATTGGCCGAGGCAGGAACCCAGGAGCAGGTGTCTTGGTGAGGGCTCCACATCCTGGTTCCTCCAGGTGCTGTGTGCTCCTGGGCACTGCCATCCTACAGCTGGGGTATCTAGAAACCTCCCCTCTCCCAAGGGCCAGAAGAAGCTATCCCAGGAATAGGCTGTGTGCTTTTCACTTCACCAGCTGAGCCGGGTTGGTCTCGTCCTCCTGATGTTTGTTCCCTTTAGGCAGAACAGGCCTGCAATGGCCCCATAATCACCCAGCTGTCACGCTCTGTCATCCAAAATTCACCAAGCAAAGATCCATAGGAAGACGCCGGATGAGCTGGACCCCGCCCGGCTCAGCCTCTTGTCAACTCTGACCTCAGGCAAGTCACTTAAATTAAGCCTCTTTTTTCTTCTGGATAAATGGAGATAAAAATTCTCATTTCATGGGCACCTTGTCCTCAACGTTGCTACACACGATAGCAATGCCTTGATAGATCCCGGCTTCCTTCTCCTCCCTTCTCACTGCCTTTCTTTGTCCTACCAGGTACCTGTCCAGCTCTGAGCCTGGCATTCCACTAGTCTTCTAGGAAGCCTGACACCTGATGTCTCTGTTCCCCATTAGTCTGCTCCCTGGGTTCATTTATTAGGTAACATGAAATGATAGAAGGCAGGTCTTTCTAATGCACATGCCCAAGTGAGAAATGGATTGCCTGGCGAAGGAGTGAGCTCTGTGACTTGTCACAGTGAGCTCTTTGTATTCAAGCAAAGGCTGGATTTGTGGATGGTTTCAAAAGATCATCCCTGCCAGCCCAGAAAGCACTGTCATTATGACACCTTCTGAGCTAGCCTGCTCCCAGTAAGCAGAGAAGAGAGTGGGATGCATGGGGTCACCTGGCTCCTGGGGCCTCTGAACATTGTCTTAAGGGATTAAGACAAATTATAAATAAGGATCAAAAGAGGGTGTCAATGTGATGGGTTAGGGGCCCTAAGACTCTTACAGAAAACAATGAAAAAGGACGGTAATTATACAAAAAACATTTGTGAATGCATCTATTAGCTGGCAGGAAAGTGAGAGATACTCAGCCCCAGAACCTCCAGAGAGGCAAGTGGGGCACTGATGCCAACTTTCACTTTGAGGGTTTTTGTCAACATAGGAGTATCAGTTTTTATAGTCTTAAAAAATTGAGAGGAGAAAGACAACCCCTTGGGCGCATCAGGTGGGGAATCATAGGAGACCGCTCCTCATGAATTTAGGAGCCCAAAGGATTAAATCCTTAGTAAAGGATGAACTGAAAATATCCCCTACCCTACTCAGAGGGCAGAAATAAAACTTTTCTGTCTCCACGCTTTGATTCTCACACAGAATGGCCCTCCCATGCACCTGCATTCCCAAGCCACACTCCCTAAGTGCTTTCCCCAAACCTTGAGTCATTTATAAGCTTGAAAGTGGTCCTACACACCTCACACACCCTGCCATCACATACGGGGCACCTTACAGAAGTAAGCACATCCTTTCTGAAAGAATCTACTTTTTCTCAGAATTCCAAGGGTTTCTACAAGGAAAATGAATAATTTGGAGTGTTAAAAGAAAATTATCAAATATAAAAGGACACAATGCATCATTCGTGAGAGCCAGAAAAAAATCAACTTAGGGTTGATAAAAAAAAAAAAATCAGGTATTGGTTTTATCACACGCAGACTATAAAATAAGCATGCTTAATCTGTTAGGAGAAATGAAAAAGAAGATTAAAATGAGTAAAGATCTAGAACATAAAGAAATAATCAAATGGCGCTCCTATAACTGAAAAATAGAATTAAAATTAAATACTTAATGAATAGGTTGAAGAGCAGATTAAACCCAGCTCAGGGGAGAACTAGTGAATGAAAGAGAGAGCCGAACAAGTTATAAAAAATGCAGCCCACAAAGATCAGAAAGCATGAAAGAGACTTAAGAGAACACGGAGAACAGAGTGAGAAGCTCTCACATATATCTCATCAGAGGTCCTGGAGGACAGTAAAGAGAATGGAGAAAAGGCAGTATTCAAAGAGATAATGACTGAGAACTTCTCAGAATGATAAGACAAAAATCCGTGTATTTAAGAAGATCAACAAACTCAACATTTAGCTTAACATTTAAAATACACAGTACACACATCATAATACAATTTCAAAGACCAGATGCAAAGGGATAATTTAACAGGGGCTGGAGAGACAAGACAAATTACCTTCAAAAAAAGTGAGATCAAGCCCTGCGTCGGGCTCTGCACTGACACTGTGGAGACTACTTGGGATTCTCTCTGTTCTTGTCCCACACTCTCAGTCTCCCTCTCAAAATATTTTTTTAAATAGCAATTTGCTTGCTAGCTGACTTGTCATCAGCAAAAACAAAGTTCAGAAGTCAGTGGAATAATACCTGAGAATATGCTAAGTAACACACTCTTCAACAGGTGAAATAACATTTTCATATTTAAAAAAGCAGTGTTTTCCACCACCAAACCCCCATTAAATGGAATTCTGAAGAATGAACTCCAGGCAGAAAGAAATTGATACCAGATAGAGATGCGTGAAGAAAGGAACAATAAAGTGGCACATACGTGAGTATATAAATAAGCACTTACTGTGTAAATAATTATGGATTATGGAGTTCAGCAGAATTAACATATATAGCAAAATAACATAAATATTGGTGTGACTGGAATCAAAGTGTTCTAAGGTGTTTTAATTTTTTTTTAAAGTAGGCTCCATGCTCAGCATGTAGCCCAACATGGGGCACAAACTCATGACCCTGAGGTCAAGACCTGAGCTGAGATCAAGAGTCAGACGCTTACCCAACTGAGCCACCCAGGCACCCCTACAGTGCTTTAATTTCAATTTCAAAGGATTAGAATGAGGGTAAAGATATTAAGTTAGATTTAAGCTTTGTTGCTTTAACCATGTAAATTTCAATTCTGGGGTAACCTTTAGGAAAATGAGAAATAGCATGAGCAACTTTAAACTAGATGCTCTTAAAAAAAAGAACTTTAAAAAAATCAGAATTATTCAGTCCAAAAAGAAGGCAAAAAAAGAAAAAAGACCACAGAAATAAAATGAAAATGGCAGAACAAATAAAACCACAACAATAATTATATTATCCTCATATTATAGTTGAGAAAAATGAGGCATACAGCAGGTAAGTAACAGAATTGGTTATAAAATAAGTTATAGAGGGGCACCTGGGTGGCTCAGTTGGTTAGGCATCCAACTCTTGATTTCAGCTCAGGTCATGATCTCATGGCTTGTGCGATGGAGCCTGGAGTCAGGCTCTGTCTGCGCTAACAATGCAAGCCCTGCTTGAGATTCTCTCTATCCCTCCCCCCCACTCATGCCCTCTCTCAAAATTAAATAAACATTAAAAAATAATAAGTTATAGAAATAAAGTACTGATATACCCCAAATAAAAGACTACACAAGGAAAAGCTGTTCCTGAAAAATCCCAATAATAGAAAGTCTAAAGCAAAAAATAAATTACTTCTAGAGATAAAGACAATAACATCATAATGATAGGAGTGATAACTCACCAGGAGGCTATAGTATCTCTAAATATATATGCAACCAACAATATAGCTACAAATACATAAAGCAAAATTGATAGAACCACAAGAAGTAAACAAATATCTCTCTATAACTGAAAAATCAAGAAGACAAAAAGTATTAAACATGTAGAATATTGGAAAAACTCAATAGATTTGATTTAATAGACTTATATAGAACACTTCACTCAACAGCTATAGAGAGACATTTTTATCAAGCACATATGTTGAGATTTGCTTTGTGACCCAATATTTAGTTGAAGGACTGTTATCATACCAACACATTTTCTGAACCCAATATGGTTAAGTTAGAAATCAATCACAAAAATATGATTATAAAAGTCTCATGTATTTGGAAATTAGGAAACATTTATAGATAATTGAAAGAAGAAATTACATTGGAAAGTAAGAAATATTGAAGTTGAACAATAATAAAAGTATGTACCCAAACTTGTGTGATACAGATAAATTAGATTTCAGAGGGATGCTTATATATACTTAAATGCTTATATTCAAAAGAGAAAAGTGTAAAAGTTAATGAACTAAGCACCATCTCCAGGAGCTGAAAATGATGGCAGAAGAGATTAAAGAAAATAGAAGAATATAATAAAGATAAGATCATAAATTAATAAAAGAAGAAACACACAATAACAACAAGCAAAAGGTTATTTCTTGAAAAGGCTAATAAAATTGAGAAACCTCTGACTAGATTAATAAAGAAAAAAGGCACAAATAATCACATTACAAATAAGAGGGGACATCAGATACTGCAGACAATAATAGGAGGATATTATAAGAGGAAATTATGAAGAACTTCATACCAATAAACTTGAAAACAAATGAAATATAAATTTTCTAGAAAATGTGATAAAAATTGAAATTTATGATAATAGTAATTAGACTGAATAATCCTAGAGCCATTAAGAATCAAATCAGTAGTTAAAAACTGTTTCAAAATGAAAATCCAGGACCAGATGGTTTTTACTAGTAAATTCTAGTTCAAGGAACAACAACTGCAAAAATGCCAATGATATACAAAATATTGCTGAATATGGGGAAAGAGGAAAAACACTCATATTTTTTAGAAGGCCATTATAACCTTGATACCAAAATCTGACAAACAGCATGAGAAAAGAAAATTCCAGGCTAAATCATGTATCAGTGTAGATGCAAAATTCAAATCTAAATGTTAGCAAGCAGATTAGTGTTATGTGAAGAAGATAGCATATCATGGCCAAATTACATCTATTCAGAGAATGCAAGGTTGGTTTTACATTGGTAAAGATATTATGAATCTACCACATTAACAAATGAAAGAAGAAAAATTATATGATCATTCTTATAGATGTGGGAAAAATCTTTGATAAAAGTCAATGTCCTTTCACGACTTTCAAAAACCCCCTAAGTCCCCAAAAAACCTCTTAGCAATTTAGGTCTAGAAGAGAGTTTCCCTAACCTGATAAAAAGGATACCTATAAAAACTATACATACAGAAAATCTTATTCTTAATGTTGAAATATTATAAGCACTCTTTATGATCAGGAACAAAACAAGCTCATTATTTCTGAGCTGAACTTCTGTTCAGCATTATATAAGTGGTCCATGCCAGCAGAGAAATTCAAGAAAAGAACAAATTGAAAGGCATAAGGGTTAGAAAGGAAGAAGCAAAACTATCATTATTTGCACATTATATCATCAACCAAACAACAAACTAAAGAATATTCATATTTATTAGAATTAATAAGTGCTTAGCAAAACTGTTGGATACGAAATCAATATAGAAAAATCCACAGCATTTTTGTACCACAGCAACCAACAGCTAGAAAATAAAATGATAAAATTTACCATTCATAAAATTACAAAAAAAAAAAAAAAAGAATCTGTGGCAGGCAGAATAATGGCATTCCAAAGATGTCCATGTCCGAATTCTCACAACCTGTGAATATATGGGGTTACATGGCAAAGAGTAGTTATGGGTACAGATAAAATTAAAGTCGCTAAACACCTGACTTGAAAATAGGGACATTATCCTGAAGCATCCAGGAGGGCCCAATGTATTCACAAGGATCCATAAAAGAAGAAGGAAGAGGGAGACAAAAGAGAACAAGAGAGATGGCAACTTGAGAAGAATTTAGCCTGATATTCCTGACTTTGGAGATGGAGGAACGAGTCCATAAGCCAAGAGATGCCTGAACTTCTAGAAGCAAGGAAACAGATTCTGTCCTAGAGCCTCCACAAAGAACACAGCCCTCCAACACCTTTATTTTGCCCAGTGAGACTCAATTTTGAATCCTGACATCCAAACTATAACAAGTTGCATTGTTTAAGCCACTAAGTTTGCAGTCACCTACTGCTATTGTTATATTGTTGTATTGCTGCTGTAGCAGCAATAAGAAAATAATACAGAACCCAGGGGTAAATCTTTCTTATGTGCAAGATCATTGTGAAGAAAAAAACTTATTGGAGGGTATTAAAGAAGAGCTAAATAAACGGTGGAACACTGTATTTATAGCATAAAGATATAAATTCTCACTAAATTGATCTATAGATTCAATACAACCTCAATAAAAATCTTCACAACTTTTTCTTTGGTGAAACTTAGCAACTTGATTCTAAAATTTATTTAGAAATTCAAAGGCTCAGTAATATCCAACATATTCTTGAAGAATAAGTCAAAATGTATCATGATACAAAATAAATAGACACTGTGGAATAGAAAAATGGATGAATGGAGAGCCCAGAAACAGACCCCTACACATATTGCTACCACATGCCAATGGGAAGAGATAGACTCTTCCTTGAATAGTGCTGGGAGACTGAGTAGCCATAGGGAGAGACATGAGACCCTACTAAACACCATATACAAAAATCTGTTCTAGGTTAAGATTTGAATGTGAAAGCCAAAGCATAAAATGTTTAGAAGACATGATATATCTTTACAATCTTAGGGTAGAGATGGCTATCCTAAATAAGACACAAAAATCAAAAGCCATAAAAAATGATAAATTTTACTATATTAAGATTAAGAACTTTTGTTCATGAGGAAAGTGGAAAGACAGGTCACAAACTGGGAGAAATAGGAGGGTCTGACACTGTAGTGAGATTATTCATTCTGGAAATAATGTAACTCATGCTCACAATCCACAGAGAAGAGCAAGTTATATGGCCCCACCTGACTGCAAAAGGGGCATGTCTCCTATAGGGAGGAGGGGAGAATGGGAAGCACCAGAAGTCTCTACCAATGCTAGTAAAGCTGAACTGCTCATACCGTATGACCCAATGATCCCACTAAAATGTACATATCTTAATATTTCATGGCTTGTGCAATGTGAGCCATGTGCCAGAATGTTTATAGAATTGTTCATAATATGAAAAAGGGACTTAAGTCTATCTGCCATATTAAGAATGGAATGCACATGTATGTTGTGGCATATGTGTGTAACAGAACGCTATATACAATGGTGAATATGCAATACAGATGTACTTCAAAAACAGGTTGATGGAATGAAGAAAGCAATCAAAGAATACATGTGCTACGATTCTAGTTACCTGAAATCCCAAAAGTAAATCACTGTGTTTATTAAAGATACATACACAGATTGTTTAAAAAAAAAAAAAAGCATACGGACAAAAGTGAGTAATTGACATAAAATTTGGCATAGATTCTTGGGTAAAGAAGAGAAGGATTGGATTTGAGAGGAGCAAACAGGGGGTTTTGGGAATTAGGTAATGTTCCATTTATTCACCTGGGCAGTGGAAACTTAATTATACGCCTCTCTCCAAAAATTGAGATGTTCAATTCAGGCCTGCGTGACAAGAATTGTCAAAGACATGGCTTTCGGTAAAAAAGGAAAGATCCTTTGGCACTGATTCAGCAAACCAATAAAGAATTCTTCCCTTCTTCCACCTTTAGAATTTAGTTTGCCGTTTCAAACCTGCTGATTAATCGCAGTATGTTCCTGGCAACCACCCAGGCCAGCTCCCTGAAAATGGGTGAAGCTGGAGCCCTGGGGCAGGAGTGCCTTCAGCACCGTGGACAGCGACCAAGAGCTGGCGCTGCAGAACGTTGCAGAAGGGCAAAGGTCTTCAGAGTCAAAACCCAACCCATCAGCAAGCTGGTGGCTGAGCACTAACTAGAACCCAGGTCTCCTGGAGCCTAATCCAGTGTTCATTCCGTTGCCCCTGGCTTTGGAGGAGAGGAATGGAACTCCTCCAGGAACTAGAAAGTCACTGGGGGACTTCCACATGTGGCTTCCCTGTATGCCGCTGAACCCATGGGCTTAGCAGTCAGTCCAGCAGGGGTTAGGTCCAGACTCTGAGTGCTCTCAGAAGTCACTGCACCTCTAAGTCTCCGTGTCCATCACACCCACTCCCCACAGTGCTGCTGCAAGGATTCAATGATATTAGACGTATCACAAACAAAAGTACAGTGTCTTGTGTACCGGTGTTCAATTAAATGCAAAAAAAAAAAAAAATCCCTTAGCGGATTTCAAATCAGAAAGTAATTGGTTTTGTGGAACATTTAAAAGATGATGAACCAATACTACCTTTTAGAGCTTGTTTTGGAAATAAGCCCCATAATATTCCCGTATAAAGTCTTGGCATCTGGCAACAACGTCTTAGTTCTGCCCAATCTTTACTCTGTCACAAGAAATGCTTTGAGAAGAGGGTGACCAGTGCCTACAACATGTCCCCAGTGCCAAGGGTCCTCAATCACATCACATTTCCAAAAGAAACCTGAAGGATGACATACTCTTCTTTCGACTAATTGCTAGATTCTATTTGCTAGTGTTCTATTTAGAAGTTTTCACCTATATTCTTAAGTGCCCTGGTCTATAGTACCCCTTATTTTGTATAGTTTGTATTAAAGTTATTCTAGATGCACAGAATGGATAAGGGACTTTCTCTTCTATCGTTTTAAATGCCCTAAAATAGTCTAAACAGCACTGAAATGATTAGTTCTTTAGAAACCAGATAGAACTCAGCTGTGAGCCCATCTGATTATGGTGCCTTTTCACTGATGGACCGCCAATCACCTTCTCATCTCTTATATGGTAATTGGTCTATTAGAATTTTCCATTTTTTCTTGGGCTGACTTTAGTAATTTACTTTTACCAGGAAATCACCCATTTCCCTGAGGTTTTCAATTTGTTATCACAGAGTGGCATAGAATATTCCCTCATAATTATTTTTATCTCCCCTGTATCTGTAGTTATACTGGTCTGTCTGCCTCCTCACTCGCAATCTGCCCTAACTTCACTTTCCCTCTTTATTCTCCATAATTGGACTCACAGGGCTTTGAAAAAAGTTTTATTAGCCTTTTCAAAGAACAAGCTTTTGCATTTACATATTCTTTCCACTGTTTTAAAATGTTTTCTATGTCCTCAATTTCAGTTCTTATATTCATGAATTCCCTCTGTTGTATTTCTTTTGTTGTTTCTTTTCCTGATTTCTAACCATGTTGTGTTCAGTCTTCCCTGGTCCTAGTGAAAGCATCCCCGGCCCTGTGAGTCTCAGCTGTATTCACTCCATTCCACTGTTCTAGTGTGACACATCTTTGTCTTTGCTTTCCAGATAGTGTGTGATTTCTCCTTTGACTTTCTCCTTGACCCAAGAGTTCTATAGGAATGTTTTAAATCTTCAAGTGAAGATTTTGGGTCCCTTTTTAAAATCATTTATTTCTACTTGCATTGATATGGCACAAGGTGAAAAACTGTTCTTGTGTTCTTGAATTGGGTAAAATTTTCTTGGTGGCCTATTATATACTGATTTTTTTTTAATACATGGGGCACCTGGGTAGCTCAGTTGGTTAAGTGTCCGACTTCAGCTCAGGTCATGATCTCATGTCTCGTGGGTTTGAGCCTCACATCGGGCTCTGTGTTGACAGCTCAGAGCTTGGAGCCTGCCTCTGATTCTGTGTCTCCCTCTCTCTCTGCCCCTCCCTTGCTTGCACTCTGTCTCCTTCTCTGTCTCAAAAATAAACATTAAAAAGAATAAGTAAAAAAAATTAAAAATACAGTTATATGCTGATTTTTATCAGTGGCCTTTGGAAATGCCTGAAAAAGTATTCACTGAGAACATGTGTGTTTACATATATAATTTTTATATATGATATTCACATATAATATAGTTAATATGAATTAAAAATATATAATAAATATTATAATTGTGTAATTATGTGATATGTGTGTATAAAATTTTATATGTAATTGTATATTATACATATTCACATTTATTGGTTGAATTATTCAATTCTGGTGTTATTACTTTGTTGTTTTAAAATGTCAAATGTACAAAAAACAGTCAAATGTAAGGTATACTATATATTCATCAGGAAGATTCAATAATGGTGCATTTTACCATATATGTTTTTTACTGAGGTATTTAAAGTTAAAGTATAGGTTTTATGGCATTTCATCCCTAGATAGTTCAGTTTGCCTCCTTAATAAAGAAGGAGGCTTTGGGGCACCTGGCTGGCTCAGTCAGTTAAGCACCCAACTTCAGCTTAGGTCATGATCTCATGGTTCATGGGTTCAAGCCTCGCGTTGGGCTCTGTGCTGACAGCTCAGAGCCTGGAGCCTGTTTCAGATTCTGTGCCTCCCTCTCTGCCTCTCCCCCACTTGCTCTCTGTCTCTCTCTGTCTCTCAAAAATGAATAAACATTAAAAAAAAAAAAAAGAAAGAAAAAGAACTGCTCCAGGATAGACTTTGTCTTTAAAAAAAAGGAGGCTTCTCCACATAGTCGAGGTACCATCATTGCACATGAGAAAATTACAGTGATGTTCCATGATCTTCTAAAACTCCATATTCAAATTTGCCTAATTGTTTCTTTTTTTAAATTTTTTTATTTTCTTTATTTTTGAGAGGCAGAGAGAGACGGAGCATGAGTGGGGGAGGGGCAGAGAGAGAGGGGAACACAGAACCCAAAGCAGGCTCCAGGCTCTGAGCTGTCAGCACAGAGCCTGATGCGGGGCCTGAACTCACGAACCGTGAAATCATGACCTGAGCTGAAGTCGGAGGCTCAACCGACTGAGCCACCCAGGCACCCCAAATTTCCCTAATTGTTTCTAAAATGACTTTTTAAAATCTGATTTGTTCAAACTATGATCTAATCAGTGGCCATGCGATACATCAGACTGCTCCTTAATTTCTGATACTTTCGTCCATTTCTGTTAGAAACGTGCAGTTGCATCATACTCTAATTTTATTTTTATCAAGTTCTCTGTCCTTTCCTAATAGGCTTTGCTATATACAGCTTTGTATCTTTTTTTTTTTTTTGATACAGGTTTATGGCCATATATCACTTTATCGTATGATATTCTAATTTATCACATGTAAGTATTTTTAACCTGTTTGAGATTAATATCTGTTCTACTTTATTTTAATTTGCTTTATCCTTGTAAATATCTTCCCAACAATTTTTAAAAATATTTAAAATATCATTTTGTTTCAAGTGTATTTCTAAAAAACAGCATATAATTAACTTTGTTCCTTTATTCCTTTTTCTTGTTGAGCCCAGTAAGACAGTGCCTTTCCTGTACTGGGAGAATTCAGTCCTATCCATTTGAGATATTATCTCCTATGTTTAATGTGGTTTTTACAATAGTCTGTTGTATTTTGCATCACTGTTCCTCATTTTTGATGGTTTCATCAAGTTCCTGGTCCTTCCATTTTTCCTTTTATTAATTTGCAGGTCCCTACCTTGGCCCTTCAGTTATGGGCTGAATGTTTGTGTCTCCTCAAAATTCCTATGTTGAAGCCCTACTACTCAATGTGGCCATATTTGGAAATGGGGCCTCTAAGAATGTAAGCAAGGTTAAATGAAGTCTTAAGGGTGGAGCCCAGATCCGACAGGATTGGTGTCCTTATAGGAAGAGACACACAGTGCTCTCTCTTCCCCTCCTCCCCTCAGCACCTGCACAAAGAAGAGGTCATGTGAGCACACAGCAAGATGGCAGCCATCGGTAAGCCAAGAGACAAAATCTGAGGATGAAATCTACCTTGCCAGCACCTTGATCATGAACTACCAGTGTCCAGAACTGGGAGAAAACAACATTTGTTTACGTCCCCTAATCTGTGGAATTTTGTCATGGCAGCCAGAGCAGACATAGAGACACCTTCCACTGCAGTGACGGCCAACTTCTCTTCCCTGTGTGTACAACCAGACACAGATTTCTCCACCAGTAGCTGAGAATGAGATACCGGCTATCTCACACAATAAGATGTTCTATTTTCCTCCTAATTATTTCTCCTCAGTCTGATAAGATGACACTTCTAGAATTCTTTTATTTTCTTCCTCTCCTGTCCCCGTCAAAGATGAGATCCTTGGGAAGTCTATCATTTCCCCATGCCCATAACTTGTAGAGGTCGCTGAGCTGTGACTTTTATAAATAGATTATCATTAGAATTTTTGCTTCTAGTATGGACCTTCTATTTCAGGAACCCTTACTTAGCACTTGGATGACATGGTCCAAGACAGGTCTGTCCTTATTCATTTTGATTTACTGTATCCACATATCAAGGTCTGCCGCTCACCGCTGTGTCTTTCCCTTTTCATGGATCTTCATTTTGTGAGCCCTGCTCTCATTCACATTCAGGCTTGAGTCTTCTCTTGAGTCTTTTCCTTGAGTGAGGGATGCCGGGGATGAACGAGGACTCAGGAATTACTCTCAGACACCTTCCTTTTACCTCCACCGGGCAGGGGACAGGATTCTTGGGCAAAGGTCTTCGCTGGGCATGAGGTTGGCCTGACCGCCCCTGCCCCCCGCCCCAGGCTTGGCCATGTGGCACGCTTCAGTCAACAAAACACACTCCGAAGTGATGAAGGACATTTCTGAGCAGAAGCTTTCAGGACCACGGCCAGATCTGTCAGATTCCCTTCCCCATCAGGGACCACGGAAGCCCCTGGGAGGAGAGCGTCTGTCAGCCTGGGTCTCAGAGGGACCTCACTGAGCAAAGCTCCCTGTCAACTCACATGAGCCAGAAATAAGCTTTTGTAATTTTAAGCCACTGAGTTTTTTAACTAAAAAAAAAATTGTTTTGGTACTGCTGTCTTAGTCAACTCTGGCTGCTATGCCAAAATTCCACAGACTGGGGAGACTTAAGCCACAGACATATACCTCTTACAGCTCTGGAGGCTGGAGGTGCCTGATCGGGATGCAGCAGATCAGTTCCCAGGGAGGGCTCCCTTTCCGGCAGCACTCGAAGCCTCACGTGGCAGAGAGCAGTTTCTTTGTCAGCTCTTTGGGGGCTCAGGTCCGACTGCAGAGTGGCCCTGTGTTAGTCTGAAACCACCCCCGCCACCACCAAGAAGCAGTGGCTGGGATGCAGTTGAACACACAAGAACTTAACTGGGCAGGACGCCTAGGAGAGGAAATGGAGAGAAAGCCGGGAGAGCCATTGCCAGTGATACAGAGCTGACCCCGAGGGAAAGAGGGAAGAGCGAGGGAAGGAAGGACAGGAGGGTAGAGGCCAAACGCTCAGCTGGATTCAGCCTCTTGCTCAGAAAAGGCAAATCAACTGGAGGTAAAGAGAGGCCTCACCTCCAGAGCCTGGACCTGATCCTTTTCCCTCATGCTCCCCGTGACAGCTGAGAGGTGCACACTCTGGACGCACTTGTAGGGTCAGTATGGCCAGGCGTGGGCTACATGAGAATGGAAATGGGTCGGTGCATTTGGGGCTAAACTAGGGGCAGGACTGCTGACAATGGACCAGAGATGCCAACAGGAACACAACGCCTTGGTCTGTGACATGTGAGCACCCTGACCTCATCTTGGCAGCCTCCAGGGCCCGGGCCAGGAACTGGCTCAGTAGGTGCTCAGCAGACCTCTGTGTCAAGAAAGAATGAACAAATGTAGCTATTCTGTTCCTGGTTGTCTCGCATTCGAAGATCGAGTCTGGGAGAGATGAGACTCTGGGGTGGAAACACCAAGGAGAGGGCCCCCTAGACCCACCTGGTCACCCCCTCTGCCACCTTCCCTCTGATCTTCCCCAACACTCCCTTCCTCACTGCACCGTCCATCTCTTCTGCCTTCTCTCTGGTGTCCAGTTCTGGTGCTGCCTCTCTGCTGGGTCCAGAGCCCCCCAGGACAGTTGCGTGGGGGTCACCAGTGTCCCTACATCTGGAGAAACAGTGGTATCTTACAAGAGAACAAGGTTCAAGGCAAGAGACAGAGACAAACACAACAGGTGCAGCTGCATTCGGTGCTCACCTGTGCAGGGTGCTCTGCGAAGGGCACAACGTGCACCACATCCCCATTTCACAGATGGGGAGACTGCGACACAGGTGAAGTGACCAGCCCAGGGTCAGCCAGCCAGTCTTCGGTGGAGCCAGGACCATCAGGCTCCAAGCCTACCTGTTTGCATTACCCCCATCTCAAGTTCAGAAACCAGTACATGGCTCTCCTTAGGGATTGTCGCCCTCCTGCCACCTGATCAGCCAGGAGCCTTCACGGCACCCATCCTGCGACGGAAGGGCCGGGGGGCCCAGAGTCCAGGGCCCTCACCCACGAAATGTCGGTGCTCGGCTCTGAGCCAGGCCGGCCCCGAGCACAGACTGAGCCCTCGACTGTGACAGGACACCTCTGAGCACAAGGGGCCCTGTGCAGCCACGACTGCCCCCATGCTTGAGTCAGTCTTCGTGCAGTGATAATTACCTGTGTGGTGTTAGGACTGCCTGGCTGCCATCTACCCGGGATGGATGGAACCTCTGTCTGGCTTCCCCAGGCTGCACTGGGGACCTGGGTGGGACAGAGATGGGCACAGGCCTGTGATGCGAGTCTGGGCCCAGCCCGGTGGCATCGGGGCCTCCTGTCTCCCTCCAACCTCCCCCGCAAACCCTCTCGAACATCCCCTGCCTTTGCCCCCCTCTCCTGCTCCTTTAAACTTACGCCAGCAGCCAGCCATCCGCTTCAGGGTGTAAAAGTCAGGGCTGGTGCCTGTTGCTGAAACGCTGCGAACTTCCCTGATTTTGTGGGGGGCAAAATCCTTAGGACCTGGAGGGTACTTTTCTTGTGTCTCATTCTGTTTTCTGCTCCTTTTTAGATTTTATGCAAAAAGTATTATTTGTGATCAAGAATAAATACGTAAAAAGGATAAAATGATTAAAAAAAAAAGAGGCAGCGATTCAAACTGCCACCATTTAAAAGATTAGAGCCATAGAGATGGTGCCCCGGGGCAGTGATTTGGGGACTGGGATGCTTCCTGATGCTGCGTCCGTGGGGCCTGCCCTGGGGGCTTGGGGATCAGACAGCGTCAGACCCTGCAGTGACTTCGCCCAGCTCACCCCCAGAAGCCCCCAGCGCCCTGTGAGCAAATGATAAAATAATACCGCCCGCTTTCGGAGTCATCAGAGTTGGAGCCGTTATTATTTTAATTAGCCATCCACTTCCTGGGGGCCCTTCTTCCTCCGGGTCACAGAGATCCCCAGGCCCCAGACCCTGCGCTGATGATGCAGGCAGGACGTGGATGCCCCACACCCACCCAGTGGGGAGTGACATGCCTCAAGTCTGTCCCCACAGTGCACGTGAGACTTCTGAGTCCCTCCCATGGCCTGTGAGAACCGTCATAATCTGGCCCTGCCTCCCATCCTGCTGGGGGCCTGGGAGCCATACCCTCTGATCGCCTCTGTGCCACCTTCCAGCCACATCCACCTTCTTGCTCTTGCCTGAACAAGTCAGACTCCTTCCACTGACCCCAGGGCCTTTGCATTGGCTGTTCCCTCTGCCTGGATGCCTCCCCTGAATTGGAACATGTCATTTCCCGTCCCAGCTCAAATGCCGTCTCCTCGGGGAGGCCATCCCTGACCAGCACGTCCAAATCTCCCTCTACGCACCCCACCCTTGCACTGCCCCACATTTTCTCATCTTCCTACCATCATCTGGCTCCAGCTTTACCCTGCCGCTTCCCTGGTCTACTGTCCACTCTCCCAGCAGGATGTATGCTCCACAATGGCAGGGACCTTGCTGTTGGCTCTCCAATCCCCCCAGTGGGCCCTGGAGGCAAGGGTTGTACTGCTGAGCTGCACAGACTTCCCTGGGCTCAGGGAACCCAGGAGGTACATCGTGTCCCGGCTCTGCTGACAATAACTCCCTGGACTTCTCTGGGTCAGGGACTCCTCATCTGTCAAAGGAGGAAGGAGATCTAATTGCCAGCATTCCTTCCAGCCCTAGGTGGGGGGAAGGACTTAAACCCTGGATTCTGCCCTACTGTGTGCACATCAGCGTGCGGCCAAGTCTACCCAGTGTTCACAACAACCGCGAGAGCTGGGGATTAGCCCGTTCCGTGGCCTGGGGACCAGAAGGCAAAGACCCCTGTGCGGGGAAGCCCTCTGGGGTCCCGCAGGCCTCATGTGAGCCCTGGGTCTCCAACTCCAGACCCCGCGGTCTCCCGTCCACGCTGCAGAGCCCAGACCATCCAGCATGGAGTGCCTAGCCTGGCAGGTGATGTTGGGGGGGTTGGGGGCAGAGAGCAGGTCAGAGGTAGAGAAAGCTGCTCAGAAGAGCCCAGGCACTTGCACGCAGAGCACCGGGCGTTGATTCAACCCAGTAAAAGTTTACCCAGCTCTACTCTGTGCTGGGGACACGGTGGGTTGAACAGACCCCGTCCTCAGGATGCTCTAGGCCTGGGGGCGGGGGCGGGGAATGGAGAAACGATGCTGGGTGTTTGCAACAGGAGCACAGGGCCTTGTCCAGACCCAGCCTTGGCGCAAGAACCCTCCTGGGGCGGGGGGGTTGGCGGAAGGGGGGGCTCTCTTCCTTCTCCCCGTGAGTCGACAGGCCTGTAACGATCCATACGTACACCTGCGAGTCCCCAAAATAGCAGCCGTGTGCCGCGGGGACCCGCTGTTGCTGCCACCCTGGCTGTGTTTGCAAAAATACCTTCTGCCGCACAAAGGTGAAAATGGCAGAGGCGAGAACCAGGCTTGTGGAAAGGGAAAATATTGCAACACCTTCCACAGGTATCCGTAAACTCCCCGCGCAGGCGCTGTGCCCAGGACCCCCACCGGAGCCCCCAGGTGAGTCGGCTCCCACCGGGAGCGCTGACAGCCAGCCCGGGTGGGCGGGGAGGCGCGGGGGGAGTGGCCACGATGATGGAGCCACCACGCCCGGTCACGTCTCCGAGGGCTCTCGTCTGGCTTGACCAACCCAGGAGAGGCACCGAGAGGGCGCCTCCCTCACCCCAGGTCACACCCCAGGTCACAGCCGGAGAAAGTAACAACCTTGGGATCTGGACGTTGGTGGCCTGCCTTTGCAGCACGGACTTCCTCCACAGCCCGAGTGCGGACGATGGACAGCCTGGCCCCACTGGAGCGTGCGCTACAGAGGCAGGCTGCTCCCGTGACTGGAGTCCCAGACCTGCCTTCGGTCCTAGCCCTGCCCCTTCGTCTGAGCTGGCACTTTCCAAGCACTCCTATCTCGCCTGGTCCACAACTGCAGGAGATCATCCCATCGTGCTCAGGTTCAAGATGAGGAAGTTCTGATGGGCTGCTTCCCCACGTCTGCAGGTAGTGTCTTATTCCAAAGGATTCTTTTTATTTTTTATTTAAATGTTTTTTAATATGATTTATTTTTGAGAGAGAGACAGAGAGACAGAGCGTGAACGGGGGAGGAGCACAGAGAGAGGAAGACACAGAATCTGAAGCAGGCTCCAGGCTCTGAGATGTCGGCACACAGCCCGACGCGGGGCTGGAACCCACAAACTGTGTGAGATCATGAACTGAGCCGAAGTCAAGTGCTTGACTGAGTCACCCAGGAGACCCTCTTTTTGTTTAAGAGGGGAAGGTTTTTATTCTTGTTTTATTATTATTTATGTATTTATTTATTTTAAGAAGGCAGAGAGTTGGGTTCAACAAATGTCCCCTCTATGAATATCTAATTATTCCAGCCACTGGGGGGGGGGTGGGGAAGGGACTGAGAGAAGGGTCACCAGTGCCATTTCGGGGCCATCGGTTTGTTGTTCCCAAACCCATTTCATTAACCCAGTCGGCCAACGCCGGGAGCCTCTGTCCTGCCAAGTCCCACATACCCAGAAGTGGAGGGGGGGCAGGGTGCCCTTACTGCTGCGCAGGAACCCGGCTGAGCCTGGTTTAGAACTGACTCCCGAGGGGGTCGGCCTGCTGCTGGGGCTTCAATTAATGAGACGCTCCCGGTGGGCGCAGGTTCACGCCCCTCCGGCGGCCCCTCCCGGGAGCTGTCAGGGCAGGAAGCCTCTGCGATCCTTGGATTGATCCTGGCAGCACTTGGGCTCCATGGGGAATGCGATGGAGCTATTTATGGATCAGGTGTGGAGATGGGCAGTGGCTCAGGCCCCATTAAGAAGCCTGAAGTCCACTGATCACCTGTCCTCTAATAAAGTATGTGTGCATGGGGTTTGGGAGGATGTCCTTGGCTTGAAGGTGGGGGCGCTTAGCCTGGCTTCATTGGCCACATTCACCACCCATTACACGAAGTTCCCACTTTTAAAAGTGCCCTAACTCCGGGAGCGGATCAGAGCTGCCCCGAGCCACGGCTCCCCACACCATCTGTCCCTACAGCAGTTCAGAGTATGAACCCCAGGGTGACTGTACCCACATGGCTACAGTTGGAGACCTCACTGAAGTCTTGAGACCCAAGAACTTTGGAGCTCGGAAATGTCCAGTAGGACCCACTTGGGCCCGACAACTCAGGGAGGAGCCCCAGCCAGTTTGCAGCTCATGTCCCCAGGTCACCTGGCAATGGGCATTCGGGGGAGGTGGGGATCTGACAACCCAAAGGCCACAGGCTCTGGCTGTCCAAGCTTGGACCCATGCTCCCTGCTCCCTGACATAACGTTCTGGAACCCTGTGGGCAGACGGAGGCAGACCCAGCCTTAGTTTCCCATCAGTGGCTGTGCCTCTTGTATCTCAGAAGCGCTGGGCCATTTTCCCACCTCCCTCCCCTCTGGCCCTCACCGCATGTCACCAAACCCTGGGACTTATCTTGGCATCATCTGGAGTCAATCATGGGATTAATGAAATACCTTTTAGCACCTGCTGTGTACCAGGGGCAGGGCTGACCCTCCCTCTTTCTTCTTGTCCTTCCTGTCACCTTGCCGGTCCAGCCCCTTGTTACCTATGCCTGGAAAGAAAGGGCACAGCGTCCTAGCTCCCACCCCACCTCCACCCCCACAAGGGCAGTGGAGTCTTGGCTACCGTCCTAAGCTAAGAGTTACGAGGATGCAATGCCCAACTGAGGCCCGGCATCCAGCAGGTGTTCAAGAAACACTCAGGATCAGCACACCAGGGTGCAGTTCCCCACTATCTCTGTACCACCCTCCTGCTCAAGAACTTGCAATGGGTCCCTATGTCCTCTCATATTGTCCACGTTCTTCTTGGCCATCTCAGCTGAAGCCAGATTGGTGACGGCCTTGGAAGGAAACATGTCCGTGCTGAGCCCAGGATGAGCCCTGTGTGTACCCCGGTTTCAAGAGTCTCCCAGCCGAAGACAGGGCTGGGATCAATGAACAGTGTCTGCCACGGGCACAGGCCAAGGACAGGCACCCTAAGTGCCAGTCCTGGTGAACTCGCCCTTGGCCCCACTGGCGCCAGGCCCAGTCCCCTTTCCTGTCTGAGCTTCTTTCCTGATGTCCCCTCTCTCTCCCACCTCTTTCTTGTTCTCTCTCCTCCTCCTTTACTGCATTGGACCCCAGGCGACATCAGAGTCAAGGCCTAAAGTGTGGGGACCTACAGGACCCCAGTAGGCAGCCTTCTCTGCCATCTGCACAGCAGTATTTCCTTTCTGTTCTGTGCATCGACTTTTTCTTGCTTTCCTAAGAGACATCACTTCCTAAGAGTGACCTCAGACCTGCTGGTGAGTGAACCCCACTCTGCTTTTTAGTTGTCATCAAGCATTTACTGTGCACCTGCTGAGTGACAGGCTCTGCACGACCGAGTTGAGGCAGGCACAGCCCTGCCCTCGAGGAGCTCAGTCTGGCAGGGGAGATGTGACAGGCACCAAAGGAGTCACTGCAAGAAAAGTGTGTGCAGGGACACAGGAGCTTAGTCCAGCCTGAGGACAGGGAAGCTTCTGGAAGAGACACTGCCAGAGCTGAAGCTTGAAAGCAGAGAGCCCAAAGAAGACAGGGAAAGGCATACAGGCAGAGGGAACAGCATGAGCAAGGGCACGGAGGCTCGATGTGCACTGAATGGCTGGCACTGGAGGAGGGCAGCAGGGAGGCAGGAGCTGAGGGAAGCAATGCTAGGGGTGGGCAGAGCCTTGACTAGGAGCTCCAAGAGGGTTCCATCAGGAAAGTTCAAGAGTCAGCACGTTCACAAGACCTCTGCAGGCAGAGGAGGGGGGCGGTGCTCAGCTGGAGACAGAAAGGACTGGAGGTGGAGGAGGGCTCGTCCATGTGGGACCAGAAGTGGAATCCAGGCTTCCTGCCCCTCTGTGCCCAGCTCCATGGGCTGGCACAGCGGTTCCCAAAAAGCAGCCCGGAACCTGGCGCTGGGGCCAACTCTGTGCCCAAAAGCAGATTCCGTGGTCAAATGAATTTGAGAAATGCCGCTCATCCTACTCCTGTCTGGAGGTCATGACGCCCGTTAGGAGACTGAGGGCTCTGAGAAATCCTTCATTTCCCCATTTAACCAGTGTTTCCAGAGTAACTCTCTCATGTTCCCAAGAACAGTCTGGGAAGCTCCTGATGGGCCTAGCTGCTGGGATACAGAGTATTTCCCTCCAGAATCGGCCACTGCTGGGTTCATCAGCTGCGAACGTCATGGGCCAGAGGAACCGATAGGGCTGGCAGAGCTGGGGGCACAGGGAGGAACCGATAGGGCTGGCATTACAGCTTCTCTTTGTGATTCGGGGGCTGCTAGGCTTAGTGCCTCACTTTTCCCATCTGTCAAATGGGGACGACGATTCTGCACGTCCTGCCCACTTTCAATGATGTGGGCATTACCACGACAAAACATTAAACTTGCCCAGGGAGTTGTGATGTTCTGGAAGCAGCGGGCTGTTGTGGCTCCTTGCCAGCAAATGGTCGTGGGCCAGCAAGATGGTTCTGCCTGCGGAGGCACCCGGGCAGCCAGCTGGGGCCCTGGCCTAGAGCACTGGCCCTCCCGGCCTTCCGCCAGCAGCAGAATCGGTTTCCGAGACACGGAGCGCTGATGTGGAAGAAGCCCCGGGCTGGGAGTCGGGGCCACTCGTAGTCACTGCGGGACCAGAATCAACCGCTCGGCTTCTCTGGGTAAGACGGGGTCATATTCCTTAGCCCCTAGAGTCTAAGAACATGCCAGGCGTGTGTAAAGAACCTAGGAAACAAGTAGTCAGTAGCTAGTTATGAAACCATGATGTTCTTTATTATCTAATCAAATACATCTGTTTTTACTGAAGAAGACACCGAGGTCCAGGGAGGCCCAGTGACGGTCCACTGGAGGAGCACAGACAGGCCACCAGCAGCAGTGCTCAGGCTCGGGATTAACTCACCGGTGGCCTAAGCGGCACAGAGAATGCACTTGTTCCCCTAAAGCAAAGCGGGTGGCTCTTGGGTGAGGGGCCTTCCTGCCTCCCGCTCTCTGCCATCAGCTCCTTTTAGGAATGCTTTCCCGGGCTCTCATTGGTTGAGAGATGAGCCACACCCAGCCACTCTCTGGCGGGGGAGGTGGGGGGTGGAAAGCCTGGGCTCTGATTCGCCACACCTGAGCTCCCAAGCCGCCTGGGGCTGGGCTGCAACCTTGGAGGTAGACAGGGCGTTGGGCTCCCCAGAGGCACTGTCACCAGTCTAACCTCTTTCTGGACAGTGGTACCAACCCACGTGCTGAGCAGCTGAAGCGAAGAGGGCTGGAGACACAGGGAAGATGCCAAGAGCCAAGTTCCGCTCCAAGGACTTCACTTCCACCTGCAGGCCAAGGCCATGGAAGGAGTGTGGGGTACAGAGAGGGCTGTGTGCGTGTGTGTCCCCTCTTCCAGCTCCCCAAGGTCCCTCCGGGAGGCTTGGCTCCCTGAGCTTGTTTCTTTTGAGCCCAAAGGCTGTATTTTGGAGAAATACAGAAAAGGAAGAACCAGCGTTTGAGGGGCGGTCTGGGGCCATTCGAGGCGCTGGGACTTTGGGGTCAGAAGGCAGCTGGGGTCCTGGAAGGAATGCTGGACAGAACCCCGGCAGAGGTTCAAGAGCTGGTTGTAGATGGTAATTGTCCTGTGTCCCCGGGCACGTGAATCTCTCTCGTTGGAAGTGTTCCCATCTGTCAAACAAGCAGTTTGGACTAGTTTTATCTCTGAGGCCGCTTCCGGTAGGCACGCAAAGCGGTTCCGTTTTCCTGAAAGGCTGTATGTAAACCGAATAAAAGCGGCTCTCTACAAAGCTTGGGATCTGTCGATGGAGCGCATCTCAGCCCCCGCTGCTGCACCTGCCGGCGGGGACAGCCTGGACTCCCCTACAGGGCTGGCTCAGAGCGGGGCCACCTGTGGGTCGGAGTCCAGTGCCCCCTGGTGGCGCCCCGGCGGGCAGGCGGCTTCCGGACTGCCTGCCGAGGCCCGACGGCTGTGACTCAGGGGTGGCGCCTCTGCAGGGCGGCGGGAGGCCCGACTGGGGTTCCGTCGTGGGCCGAGCGGCGCGATTAATTACCAGCTGCGGGAATCCTTGTCGCCCGCTCGCGGTGACTCACCGGGAGGCCAGGCTCATTCGCCAAGCGCAGGGGCCTCCGTTCCAAAATGAATCTGGGGAAGCGACTGCTCCGGGTGGGGCTCCCCTTCCCTGTGCCCAGCGGTGCCCGCCGACCCAGACGTCTCCCACAGCTCGGGTCCCCTCACCCACAGCGCCGTGGGCGCAAACACCTGCGAATCCCAGAAGTGGGGTGGAGAGCGCCCTAGCAGGGTTCCCAGACTCGCGGGGCCCCGAGTCTCCGCGGATGGGGAGTCTGAGCACTGCCCGAGGGGGGCGACGCTGAGGGCTCAAGGCGCCCGCGCGCTGCTGCGCAAGGTTGG
This sequence comes from Acinonyx jubatus, assembly GCF_027475565.1. Lineage (NCBI taxonomy): Eukaryota > Metazoa > Chordata > Mammalia > Carnivora > Felidae > Acinonyx > Acinonyx jubatus. Next base: position 3,976,245 of record NC_069394.1, read on the forward strand.
GTGGGCTTCTCTGGCCTACTCCGCGACGCCCTTGGCCGCCTCTGCCCAGTCTCCTAGCCCGCCGCCTGGGGGCGTCCCTTTCCCCAGGTCTCCATCTCTTCCCCGGCTGGGGTCCAAGGGAGGTCGCCAGACCCAGGCAAGGGGGAGCCCAGGGTCTCCGCGCCTTCGGCCTCCCCACTTCGAGCTCCACTGCTCAAGTGGAGATTAAGGGGGTCGGTGGTCGAGGGAAACCCCTCGACGACCTGAAGGGTATGGGAAAGGGACAAAGCAGGGCGAAGCCTCCTCTCCGACTCAAGGAATAGCTCTCCCCAGCCTGGGCTTCCTGTTCGCCTGCCCAGGCTGGCCGGCAGTGGGGCCGTCGCGAGGCGCTGGGGTGCAGGAGGAGGGGCAGGCTTCTGTTCTGGGTGCACCCCGCGCCCAGCCTCGGGGAACCAAGGAGTGTTTCTGGGAAAAGCAACAGGGAGGAGGGGACAGGGAAGGAGGAATGCGGCATCCTCCCCCCGAGGCCCTGACCGCGAGAGTAGCAGCCGCCCGTGACATCCTCCGCGCTCTCCGGGTAAGAGCTCAGGATCAGCAGGTGCGGGGCCACCTGGCCGGAGACGCTCGCAGGGACCGAGGCGGCCCTCGGGACCGCAGCGCGCGAGGAGGAGGTGCGCCCGGCCGGTGGCCGCCCCGGGGAACGCCCTCCCCTCGAGCTCCCACCCTCCTCCGGGTCTCTCCTCTCCCTTAAGCCGCCGGTCGGCCTTCTCGGGATGAATCCCATTTCCTCCCCCAGGCCCGGTTCTCTCAAACTCTCAGCCCCGCGAAGCGGCAGGAGCTCCCGGGGAGCTGGGCTACAAGGACCCGAGCAGTCTCATTTATCCTCCCTTCCCCCTTGCGAAACCTGCTGGTGGCTCCGCCTCCCACCCCCACTCTGGCGACACCCAGTCCTCGGCCCGCCTCCGCCCCCTCCCCAGCGGCACCGGCCGCCCCTCCCTGGCTCCCTCCGCGTGCGCCGTGCGCCGCGCTCGGTCTGCAGCGGGAGCCGCCGAGGCCGCCTCGCCAGCTGGCTGGGGACCAGGCGGGAGGTGGCGCGCCCGGGAGGCTGCGGGAGGGAGGGAGAGAGGAAGGGAGGGAGGCCTGGCCTCGGCGTAGCCCGGCCCCCGCCCCCCACGGCCCTCCCGCCGGAGCGAGGTGCCGCGCGCGCGCGCACACACACACACACACACACACACATACATACACACGGGCACACACACGGGCACACATACGCACAGACACACGCACACACACTCGGCTCCCTCCGGCGCGCACGCACGCAGCGCCCCTGGCAGACCAGCGCCGCGGCCGCCTCCCCGGACGCCCGGACGCCGGAGGGCCCCGACCCCGGCGCGGCTCATGCGCCCGCGCCCATCCCGCAGCTCCGCGAGGCCCGCGGGACCCCTCCCGCCGCCGCCGCCGCCGCCGCCGCGTCCGCCGCCCCCGGAGGAGCGGGCTGGCCGACCGCCGCCGCGCCGTCCCCGGGCCGCCCCCGAGGCCGCTCCGCCGCGGGCCCTGCCGCCCTGGGGCCGCGCCCCGCTCCCGCGCCTCGGGGGCTGAGCCGAGCAAACTTCGCCGACCGGCCGACGCCCGGCGGGGACCCCGCCGCGTCCCTGCGCGCCCGGGTGGGCGCGGGGCGCTCGGACCTTCGGGCATCCGGCCGCCCCGCCCGCTGCACCTGCTCGGCCCCCTCCCCGCCTGCTGGGGACTCCGGAGACGCCGCCACTTCGCAAACTTTTCCACCCCCCCCCCCCGAGGGGGGGGCGAAGAGGGCTGAAGGGGAAGGAGGTCCCGCGAGGCGCGCGCGCAGACCTGCGGGCTCCTAGCCGGGCGCCGCCGCCCGGGAGCCGGACCCGGAGGGGCGCGGGCTCCGGCGGCCGCCCTCCAGCCGCGCTCCGGCTCCCGCCCCTGCTTTTCCGGCGGGAGCGGGGGGCGGGGCGCGGAGGGCAGCGCGGCCCGCGCGGTGCCCAGCGGGGCCGCCGTGCATGGCCCTGCGCAGTGGGGCGGGCTGCTTCGGCCGGGTCTGGCGCAGGGTGTCGGGGCTCCCGGACGCCTGGCCCCGGCGCTCGAGCAGCCTCCTGTGCCTGTCCGCCTTCTCGCCCGAGCCCGGGCCCGCGCCGCCCCTGCCCCGCCAGCCGCCTCGCGGTGGCGGCGGCTGTGGCGGCCCCGGCGGAGGGGGGCCCCCCCAGCCTCCCCGCCCCCCGCCTCCCCGCCGCCGCTGCTGCTGCTGCTGCTGCTGCTGCCGCCGCCGCTTACAACTTGGAGGCGGCGGCGGCGGCGGAGGAGGCGGCGGCGGCCGCCGGGCGCTGCAGTGGGACGCGCGCGGCTGCGAGCCTGCGGGACATGCCCCCCGCGCCGGCTCCTTGCTGGCGGCCATGAAGAGGCAGAACGTGCGGACTCTGTCCCTCATCGTCTGCACCTTCACCTACCTGCTGGTGGGCGCCGCCGTCTTCGACGCCCTCGAGTCGGACCACGAGATGCGCGAGGAGGAGAAACTCAAAGCCGAGGAGATCCGGATCAAGGGGAAGTACAACATCAGCGCCGAGGACTACCGGCAGCTGGAGCTGGTGATCCTGCAGTCGGAGCCGCACCGCGCCGGCGTCCAGTGGAAATTCGCCGGCTCCTTCTACTTTGCCATCACGGTCATCACCACCATAGGTAAGGGCCGGGCGCGCCGCCGCCGGGCTCCCCGCGCCCCGGGAGGAGTCCGGGGAGGCGGCTGAGCGCGCGGCGCAGGGCTGGGTGCGGGGCGCCGAGGGTTAAACGCAGCCTCGTCGCCGGGGCCCCTCCCGCCGCGCCCCCTCCTCTCTCGGGAGCCCCCGCCTCTCCTGCGCCTCCGCGCCTCGCCCCTCGTGGACCCCACCCGGTGCTCCGCTCCGCGCCGCTGTCTGGGCCGGGCGTGCGAGCCCCGAGCGAGCGTGCCGGAGCCGGGAGGGCGGAGGCGCCACTTTTGCGAAGAGAGTGGAGCGCTAAGAATAATTCCGTAGCAGACACCCACCCACCCACCGCCCCGGCGCGGGCTGGGCTGCGCGGGGTTCCAAGCCTTACACTTACTACCTCTGCGGGACTTGGAGACGGCTGGCCTGGCTCCGCCGCGCGGAGAGGGACTCGGGCGGCGGGGGACCCTCGCCAGCCTCCAGCCTTCTCTGAGCCCGGAGTCCAGCTTTCCTCCCTCGGGGCTCCTCTTCGAATTCTGGAGCCCGGTCTTGCCAGGCCCCCAGAGGAGAGAGAGAGTTTACTCTCTGGTGATTGGGGTGGGGGTGGCAACCGGGTGAAGCGCTCTAAGAGGGCAGTGGAGGGTGGGGGGCAGGGCAGGACCTGTCCTCCGGCCCCTCCGCCCCCACCGGCTGTGATAGTGGGTGAGGCAGGTCTGCGGAGTCCCCAGAAACTGGGGAGGTTCAGCCCTGGTCTGGGGAAGAGAGTCCAATGGGTACACCCTGGGGACTCCCGTGGGTCCCTCTCCCAATGGTGCTAGCCAGAGAGCAAAGTCCCTAGTGGGTGCCCAGGGCAGGGCCCTGGCTGAGATCACGTGGCACTTGGAGACCCTTGGGAACCGGAGCGGGTCGCTTCAACCCAGCGGACACGGCAGTAGGTAGGGTGGTGTCTCTGTGGTTTGCAACTTGTCCCCGCGCGGCACCCTGTCTCTGCCCAGCCGTCTCCTTGGCCCTGTCAGGGCCGCTGTGTTGGCTCGGGTGGCCTCTTTTCTGTGCCCGCCCAGCCCCCTGTGCCCCCTCGCCGTGAGAAGAGGTCCCCTCCTGCCCACCCTTGTCTCCTCCGTCTGCCCTGACTCCTCTGGACCTCCTCCTCTAATTTCCCCCTTGGTATTTTTCTTTGTCTGGAAAGCTCTGTGTGCTGAAAAAGCAGGATTTCTCAGTGCCATATGCAACAGGATGTACCAGCACAGGACGGCCTGTCTCTGCTTCTTGGTTGAGAAGACTTTGTAGAGAGTCATCTTGTTTGAAATGTTTAATTCATTGGTGCAGGTTTTTACGTCTTTGGGAGGAAAATGCTCTTCTGTTGTCTACGTAACTAGCTTTGCTCCTGCTTGGCCCGGCGGCCAAAACACAGAAAAGTCCTTCCTTCCCCACACCCCACTGTGCCTCCAGTGCCTGGAAGGGCCAGGCGGTCATTACCGTCATTTTTGTCGTGAAACTTCCAGCATGAGCTGTGGCGGTCATAGACGCACATGGTGCCGATCCTGGGGCTCAGGGGCCTGTTTGCTGGAGAGCCCGAGAACAAGAAATGGGCCTCTAAGAACTGACTGCTCTGGGCGGGGAGGGGAACCCGTCATCCCCTGAGCATGCCTTCGATGATCTAGCCCCCGGCAGGTGAAATCCCTAGCACACTGCACCCAGGAGCGAAACGCGCACCTGAAACCCATCTGGTCTCGAGAGCTGAGCTCCAGCCTCGCGGAGCGGGTTGGAGTTAAAATCAAACCCTGAGATGCTCCCATTTACCTGAAAATAGAAAGAGGCTGGTAAAGTTCTCATCAAGGCGTGTTTATTGACCCTGGCGGGTAGCTCCGAGCACATTCTAAGGAGAAACACGTCAAGGAACGTGTGGCCAGACCGAGGGTGTTCTTTGGCCCGGTGCACAGGTGGGCCTCCAGTCTGTCCAGGACCAGGGGGGCATCTGCCGGCTGTTGGTTTTCCTCACTTCTTTCGTTGAGTTTTCAACCCCAGTTTCTGGGAAGGAAGGTTGGGGCACAGACGCAAGGACAAGGAAGAAAACGTTGCCCCAACTCAGCCGCCCTGACGCTGAACTCGGAGCCCCGCGATCTGGCTTGCATCTCGAGTCTGGCCACCCTAGCAGACCACAGCGGGGTCATGTCGCTCCTCCCGACCTCAGTTTCCCCACCTACAGGAGGAGCCTGACATAGGACTGATCTGCCCGGTTGGACCCGAGGGCGGGCAGGCGCCCAGCTGCCTGCGGCTACCTCAGCACAGTGCAAAGCACTTGCTCTGTAGGTGTGAATTTACGCTCTTTGACACGGGCTGAGTCCGTGCTGTCTGCCCTGGAAAGCTGTTTAGCCCAAGAGCTCAAATTTACAGGAAACAAAGCACCTTTCTAGTTAATTCTGTTTGTTTTCTTCTTCTTCTTCTTCTTCTTCTTTTTTTAATATAAATGCAAATTAAGGTCCTCCTAGGCCTAGAACAAAAAGCAGCCCCAAGCCGGGCCCTCTGAGGCACCGTCTCCTATTGGACGGTGATATTAACGGGTCAGGTGAATCTTCACGGGCGTTCTTATTTTTAATCTAACCTTGAGCGATTTCTCGAGCGGACTTCAACTTTGAGCTCCAGCCCGCGAGGCGGGCAGGAACCTCGTGGCGCTCGTGGTCTGTAGGCAAACGGCGCTTCTCGGGTTCAGTTACTAGCTCCCTCCGTGAGGTGGATTTTAAAAGCGACGCGGTTACCATTTTGCATTGGCTCCGCGGCCCCATGACAGGTTGTGAGGGGCTGGCACGTGAACCTCGCCCAGCCCTCGGGGCGGGGGACTCGGGCACGGGCACCGCGGACAGAGGAGGGCAGCACAGGTCCAGCGGGCCCGGAAGGGCACGCCCAGTGCTGCCCTCCACCGCTTCCGGGTGCAGTTCCTTCCTCTGTCTCTTTTTTGATGTCTGCGCCACCTGCCATCTGAAGCTGCCTGCGGGATGGGGTGGTGTTGACTTCCGAGAGGCCCGTGTGGAAGGTGGGAGCCCTGTATCCACGTCCCGTTGTGCTCGGCTGCTTAGCAGGATGGTCGGAAGCCTCTGCCTGGCAGGGCCAGGGCCTGACTCGAATTTCCTGCTTGGGGCGGAGGCCTAAGGGACCCCCACTCTCCCAGCAAGTCTGTAGGCTTCCTATAGGAGGCGCTGCGCCCCACGGTCAGTGCCCCTCTGACAGCAGAGGGGGCATCTCCTGGACACTTCTGTTTTGGATCTAACGTCTGTATCTAAGTTGTCACCACCTCTAGGATCATCAGAGGAAGAAACAGTGCTTAGAATTCAGATCTCCTCTGCGGGGTCCAGGAGGCCCATTTAAAAACTGGTCTGTGTAGGGGAAAGACGGAGGGAAGGAGACACAGGTTTTCTGTTTTGGCTGCAGTTTGGAGGGGCGGTGTCTCTCTGGGCCCTTTGGGCTCCTCTGAAGCCGGGGTGGCTGCCCCGGGAGCTGGGGTGACAGGCCTGGGAGCCACGGTCTGCTGGCTGGGGGTGGGGCACACCCTGAGAGTTTCGGGGCCCCTGTGCGTTCCTTGCTCCAGGCCCCCTGCCGGCTTGAAGTCGGAGCGCCGAGGGGCATCTCCCCTTCCTCATTCACGCACAGAGCCCGAGTGGAGTTTTCACAAAGCGGAAAGCGTTTTCTGTGTTTTTCTGGCACTCTTGGGTGTAGTTTTCAATACATAGTTTTACACTCTTGCTGTGCGCCTGCCCCTGCCTGGTCTGCGTTGCCTCTGAGGCTCTGGGGACAGTCTAGATGACAAGATAAGGCCTGGCCTTGAGGGGGGGGCGAGGCGGAGCTGGAAACCCGAACGGTTGGTTGAGCTTCAGTGTGAGGCACAGGGACAGCGAAACTCCCTTAACCCGTTCAGTGCCGCGGGTGCAGACGGCCCTGGGGGGTGCGTTCCTCGGTTGGCCCTTTGCATCCTTCTGACAGGTTCTCACCCTCCAGGGAGGCTTGGCCTTCCCCTTGGCCACTCACGGCCTCCCTGAGCTGTGCCTCTGCCCCCTGTGCCTCCCTTGGTGCCAGCGAGGTTGATATCTGTCCCGCCCCAGGCAGACTGTCTGTCCATCCCGCCCCCGCCCCCGCGGGCATCTTGTGAAGGATCGCAGGGTGGAAACAGGCCCGGGGGGACCGAGCGGGCTGGTGCCGGAGGGATCGTGGTGCTTTCGCACACCTGCGCTCGTTTCTCCCACAAGACCGGTGGGAGCATCACCCCACCTGATGGATGGGGAAACCGAGGCATGATGAGGCAGCCCACGCGGAGGCCGAGGGCTGCGAGCTCCAACTGTGGCTTTGTCCCAGGAGCCGAGGATGGGCCTGTGGAACATTCCATCCACGTCTTCTGCTTCTCCCTCTCACTCCGCTGTTCAGGACACCTGCTTAGCGAGGGTCAGGTGAAGGGCCGGCTCACCCAGCGCGCGGGGCCTGGACAGGAGGCGTCTCCCTGCTACTTTCCGGTGTGGCCGCTGGCGGTGTGCAGGAGGCGGGCGGGAGCGCGTGGCTGGCTCCTCCTCCCCGGGCCCCGCCTGGACCCCGCAGCGCTCGAGGTAGCATCGGCCCTCCAGTAAACACTGCCTGTGGGTGTCGTGGAGGAAGCCGAGAAGTGAGGTTCCTTCTGACTCCGGGTGACGTGAGAGAGATAGCTTTACTGAAGGGCATGGGGACACCTGGCCAGGTGCTCTGAGGCGGGGACAGGTATCAGACGGCATCCACCGTCCCGACACCCGTCGCCGCTGCCTCCTCTTTCCTGGGTCACCTCACTAGTCAGGTCCAGGAGGGTCAGAGCAGCAGCAGGAGGCGAAGCGGCCCTCTTTGCATCTGGCCTCCACCCACACCTGTGTCCACGTCTCCAGTCGCCGGTCCATCCCCGGGTCCCCCAGGCGTCTTGCGTTCGCACCGCCCCCCATCCCCTTGCACTCCCTCCCAGGGTGCTCCAGGCACCTGTTTGTTCGTGTTCTGTGTGTCCGTGCATGATTGCAACCAGCCTTCTCTACAGCCACTCACTCCCCCTCTCACTCGTTCGCTCGTTGACTCCTCTGAACGGTCACTCAGCCCTCTATGTACCGTGTTCACCCCTTCAGCGCTGGGGTTTTACCCGTCTCCGTCCCTGTGCTGGGTGGGAGTGCCCAGGGCCCCGGGTAGCCTCTCAGTAAGTGCTGATGCCCCGGTGTGGGGGGACCGAAGGTGTTCCAGCCACGTCACCTTCCTGAAAAGCGGTCGGCCAATCCCAGGCACTTTTGCCTTTTAGAAATGTTGACCGAAGTACGACGTTCACGCGGAAAAGCGCGCTTAAGCAGAAGTATATCGTTCAGTGGTTCCTGTGACCAAACCACACCCTTGTAAGCCCCACTCAAATCAAGAAACATTATTACCGGCACCCCAGAACCTCCCTCCGCCGGTCAGCTTCTTGAATGCCCCTAGTGACAGGGAGCTCATTCCCTTGCGTGCAAGGTAGTAGGGTGTGTTTATATGCACGATGAGGGTATTGTGTGAGGTTCTGATCTGGTGGGGCCACCATGTGGAAAAGCGGTGTGTGTGTTAGGGGGTCATTCTTTCAAAGGGGTGGCCAGTCTCTGTGGTGGTCACCTAAAGAGGGGACAGAAGGTCTGCATTTAGAAGTTGGAGACGGGGGGGCTCAGGTGCAGAAGAGAAGAGGGACTCAGCACATGGACGTGTGGTGCCACTGCCGTAAGGGGGGGTGTGCTTGGGCAGTCCAGGGTGCGGCTGGCCCTGGAGCCAGGACGGGCAGGCCGCCAGCCCAGGGGGCCTGCCCCTGTGAGTTAGGGCACGGAGCAACGCTACTCTTGGTCTTACACCAGCCTTGCCGGAGCACCAGGAAAACACCGTGGGAAACAAGTGTCCTGGTCTCAGCAGAGCCCCAGGAATTTGGCGGCAAGGACCCAGGCGGGCTGGGCTGACAAAGGAGGGGCAGGCAGTGTGCGCCGTTAAGGGAGCCCCGCGGGCAGAGGAATTCTGGGGTGTGAGCATTCCAGTGAGGGTCTCCTCCCCCAGTGGAGCATCCGCCTCCCTGCCAGCCTTGGGGAAGGGGGTTCTGGGGTTCATTTCATCAGGGGATTTTGTTTGAGGGCTCCTTTTCCTGCCCATCCCGCCTCTGGGATCTCTGCCTGTAGAATAGCTAAGGGCGCCCAAGCTGTAGCTTGCGGTTCCCCAAAGGAAGGAGTGAGCGGAGCTCGGCTTGCCCCCTGTGCTGTAACCGACTTTAGGAAATTGGAGACAGTCCTAGGCCCCCGAGTTTCTTCCAGTCGTACCTCCCTAAGCCTGGTTCTTCTCCGAGCAATTTCGGTCTGCGTGTGTGCTCTCCGAGTGCAGAATATCCCCTCCCCTCGTCTAGGTGCTGTGCTTCTGTTCATGCCCCCCCGCTTGGTATGCCAGCTTTTCTGGGCAGCCCCTCCCTGCGTTGACGTGTCTCGAGCTTCTAGTTCACGCAGACTTCTTTCGTCTGCTCCTGAGCAGCGGTTTCTCTGTCTTGCGTCGGTGTGAACCCAAGTACGGTCCCTGACGTGGATCTCTGAGGAAAAGAGTGGGATCGTGTGCTGTGGACCCAGAGAAGAGGGGATGGTTGACAGAAGAATTCGCAGCGGCAGGGGAAGGGGAGGAAATTCAGGAGTGGCCAGGAGTGTGTTGGGCCTGCGGGTCAGGGCACTGTGAGCAGCTGTCCGTGCTGGGGGTTCCCTGGCGGGTGCATCCTGGCCGTGGCCACATCCCCACCCCACCTGCTCCCGCCTGGGCTTTTGGGGTCAGCCAGGCCTTGAGCCATGACAAAACCTGCCTGGGGAACAGCCACTCGCAGGGGTGCTAGCTGAGTGGGGTGGGCGAGCCCTGCCCGGTTCTCACCCTCATCACGTGCCCAGCCTTAGAAGGAGCCAGTGGGTGGCCCCGGGTGAAGCGTGGGGTCAGACTAGAGGAGGCGGCCCTGTGGCCATGGTGCGGTGGTCATGACGGGGACAGCTTTGGTGCAGCGGGGGATGCTGGGCCAGGTGTCCAGGGAGCGGGGGAGGTAGATCTGAGCCCTGCCCGTGGCCTCGGCCTTCCCGTCCAGGGGAAGCCACGTGCCTCCTCGGACTGGGCACGGAGGGGCTCGGGGAACAGGCGGAGCCCCGGGGGCCTGTAGCCCCAGGCAGGACTGCCCGTGTCTGTCTGTCCCGGACGCCCAATCCCAGCTGTGTCCCACCAGCCTCGCTTCCTTGTCTGTGAGATGGGGACCTAGAGCTTTGCGTGTGTGGCCGTGAACATTGAGCGCACGTCTGTGAAAGGCGTCCTCGGAGGCACCTGGGGCTTTTGGTTGTGATGATGACGGTCAGGCAGACGCCGGGCTCCTGTGTGCGACGTGGGAGACTGGTCACGTGCCGCTATGCCGCCCGCCTTCTCGAGGGTCATCTGCGCTGCGACTTGTGGGGCCCGTGGCCCGGACCCTCGTGAGGGGCTCCCGCCAGCTGCAGAAGGAGGCTCTCAGGGCGGGACGCCGGGCCCGGGTCTTTTGGGGCCACCGCGTACAAGCCCAGGTGCTCGATTTCCCCAGACGGTTCTAGCTGAGAGGATGCGACTTTGGGGATGCCTGCCGCCATGACCCCCTTTGTGAAGGTGACACCCTGCCAGGCCCCCCAGCACCCCATTCCCCATAGGGCCAGAGCCTCGGGCCAAAGCCCCAGCCGGTCCAGTGCCTGCCTGGGTCACAGTTCGCGCCGGCGTCCCTGGTCCAGCTGTGCCCTGCCCCTCCCCCGCTGTCCTTTCCCCGCCTGGGCAGGGGATGCGTGGCTGTGCCCCCGGCCTGCTGTACCTCGCCGTCCTGGGACGCCTCTCACGCGGTGCCCTAGTTTTGTGTCTGTGCCACAACATCCCCGTCCCACACCAGAGGCCCCAGGGCAGGGCAGGGCTGGGCTCGGGCTCCCCGGACGGTGCTCAGGGCAGGCCCGCTAGAGACCCAAGTGCCACCTCTGGCCCCCAGGAGCAGGAGGACTTCGGGCTGGCTGCTTCAGGGGGCCATCTTCCCGCGTGGTTGTGCCTTCGGGCCCCTGGGCGCGTGCCAGATGGAGGAGGCCCCTTTGGAACTCGAGCTGTTGGTTTTAATGGGAGATGGCAGGTTAGGGGCCCGTCGTGCCAAATGGGGACCTTCCCGCTCCTGCGGCTTAGATGTGTGACGTTGGTCCCCAACCCACCACCGGTGACAGACCCACGTGAGTTAGTTGGGCGCCTGGCGGGAAGGGACACCCATCTGCGACACGGCCTTTGGCTTCACCGGCTGTGCCGGGTGTGTGGGGGGCACCCCGTTGGGGAAGGTGAGAGGCCTCCCAGCAAGCATCGTGAGGCCTTTGCCCGGGCCGAGGGCCACGGGGGTTCATACATGTGGCCGCTGCACCCCTGGCGCTGCCCGGCCCCCCCGCCCCCGGCCTCCTATCCTGGGGCCCCTCCTCTCCCTGCTTCCCTTCCTCCCTCTACCTCCCTCACACACGGCCCGGACTACCGCGTACCTGGTAGTTCCCACCGGAGACCTCGCACGCGCTGTTCCCTCCACCCAGCCTGGGCGCAAGATGCAGAGAAGGCGTTTGTTGACTGACTGTCGGCCAGAGGGTCAGGGGCCGGGAGCGTGAGCGTGTGATGTGTGTCTCTGGGTCCTGTCGACCGTTCCCTGGGGGTGCGGAGCGGGCACGTAGCTGGGACGCTGTGGGTTTCAGGGGTGGCTGCAGTCTTCCAGGGATGAGGGGCAGAGCCTGGGGGGCCGTCCAGCCCCGGAGGCGGTCTGGGCTGTGCGCTCACGCCCCGGGCCCCCGCCACCGTTTGTGCCCGCGCACCTCCTCTGCTGCTGCCCCCGCCCGCTGCTTGGAGCCCAGGAGGAGCTCGGTGAGGTGACTCTGCCCGGCGACTCGGGGCCTTGGTTGGGGGCTTGTGTGGTGCCTGCCGGCAGGGTTCCCACCTCTGCGGGCAAGAGACCATGATTTCTTCCGAGCCACAGCGAGGATGCTGGTGTGAGCGCAGCAGAGAGCACGGGACCGCGTGGAGGGACCGCGCGGAGGGCCCCAGCCCAGGCCTGGGGTGTGCTGGGTTCTAATCCTCCCCGGTGACCTCGGGCTGGGGCAGCGGTCTCCCCGGGGCCCACCCCTGACTTCAGGGCTGGATGCGTCTGCACAGTGGGGGTCATCCTGTACGCGGCAGGACGTTGGGCAGCATCCCTGACCTCCACTGACTCGTTGTCAGGGGCACCCCCCTGAGTTGTGACACACAAAAATGTCCCCAGACATCGCCACGTGTCCCCTGAAGTGCAGAACAGCCCCTGGCCTGGTGACTTCTCTTCCCTGAAGCTCTTCCGCGGAACTGGAGAATAAGCCACCTTCTGGGCCACGGCAGGTGGGGGCCACGCTGGGAGAGGCAGCCCAGTGGTGGGGTTTCTCAGGGGAGGTGACATCCGCGTCAGGATGTGGATAGGCAGGGGATCTCAGGTGGGGCTGAGGTGAGCCTGCTTATAGAGGGTTCAGGTGAGCCACTTTGGGGGTCTTGGAGGGCCACTTTAGGGGGTCTCAGGGGGAGCCATTTTAGGGGTCTTGGGGGGGTGCCACGCAGGTGGGCAGGGTAAGCTCACTGGTGTTGGGAGGACCCCAGGTGGACCCTCGGCTTCCACCCCTTAAGCAGACACCCCGGGCACGCTGTGTTGGGGGAGCGTGGCCTCGGCTCCAGCCCTGCCCTGAGGCCCTGGGAATGGAGACAGCTCTGGGCTCCATGGTCTGCCAGGTGGTGTTGGGGCCTTTGTGTCTCTTGGAGTAGGTGTGAAAACAGGTGCTGGTGGTACAGGGCTGGCCTGGGCTTCGAGCCACGTATCTTGTCTGGGCCCTGGGAAAGGGCCAGGCCCCGGGATGCTGGGGATGACTGGGGAGATGTCCCTGCCGGGTCTGGTTGTCATGAGGGGCCTCCCAGCGTGAGTGCCATTTCTGGGAGATAAACCCAGAGCGCTGGGGAACACTGGCGGTTGGCAGAATGGGTCTGTCATCTGTTAGGGGCAGTGCTCAGGCCAGAGGGACCCAGGCACCGGCAGAATGAATGCTGGTGTGTGCTCACATCACTGAGCAGAGAATGCAATGGCAGAGAACATTTTATAAAGAGGGGAGAAAAGCCCCCACAACTCCCCTGTGGTTCTGTGGTCGTATCTGAAAATGACTTTAGCTTTTCTTGCTCACATGCTCATCATTTTGCCCACATTTGTGTACTGTTTTTATCACTTCATCAGAATGAGCGTGTTAGAGATTATGTTCAGCTGCCTGTAGCTGAAAACGCTTTCGGTGGTGCCTTGACCAAAAGCAGTTTCCTGTCTCTCTGTTTTGGAGTCTGGGATGAGCAGGTGGGCTGCCAGGCACTCCAGGATGCCTTCAGAGACTCTGGCTCCTGCTGTCATTCTCTTCTGCCCTCTTAGTGTGGCTTTTGTCCTAAAGCCGGTGCCTCATGGCTCCAAGATGGCTGCATCAGCACCGGCATCACCTCCGGCATCCTCCTGGCAGCGAGAAGCAGAAGAACAAAAGAGAAAGGTGTGTGCCAGCTGGGCTTGCTCCTATCTGAAGAGCTTTTCCGGATGGCCCACCCACGGCCAGGACTGTGTCTCATGACCAACCCTAGCTGCGAGGGAGCTTGGAAAATGAGGTGTGCTGTTTCTCAGACCTAACTGGGGTTCTGATGGTGAGGAAGGAGCGGAGCTAGGTGTTGGTAGGCACCCATAGTGTCTGTAGGGGACGCCTAGCAGTTCAGAGCCCTTTTGTTTCTAAGTTTGTGTCCAGCACTGCCTTGTGTTTCTGCCGTCTTAAGGGAGATTTGTTTTCACGGCTCTAACTCCAGTAACAGAATGTCTTGTCATCTCTTGACTCCTCTATTCATGGCAATTTAACGTACCTTTTTTTATTTTCATTTTTTGCCAACTCTAGGCAGCGCTTTCGTGAACATCTGTGTGCATGTGTGGCTTGGGTTGGGTTCTTCCCTAAGGGTTTTGGGTGACGGTGGGATTCCCAGGCCAGAGGGCGCGAGGGCACTGGTGATGGCGGGTAGTGTTCCCACCAACCACACGGGCGGGTGTGGGTCTCCTGGTGCCGCCGCGGCTTCGGCAGCTCTTGGCAGTGGGGAAGACGTTTTTGAGGTCCTCGCCATCTCAGAACATTTTCTTAGCAATCTTTGTGTGGCCGGGACCCGGTCGTGCCGCGTCGGAAGGCTGGTGTCCCCAGGTGCCAAAAACCCACCGTCATCTCGGACACAGCTGGTCCAAGGGACTCCGTGGGTGCGGTTGTGGACCTGGGGCCCTTGACCTTCTGAACAGCGTGGAGCCAGGCCTGGGAAGGGGAGCCCCTGGGCCCTGGTCAAGCTCCGGGGATGGGAAGTTTCATCGGGTCCCGCTAGTCCTGCCGGTTGGCTTGGTCACTGGAACACCAAGCTGAGAAGCAGCCCCAGTGGGAAGAGTGCCCTCCGCGATGGATTAGTCGCGTCTGCCTTGGGGATAGCGTGGACAACGGTGGCGTGCATCCTTGTCCACCCTGCACCAGTGAAAGGGAGAGCTGTGGAGATGGAAGGCTTTTCCGTCGCTGTGCCTGGCGTGCCAGCACTCCATGGGTTGCTTGTCCCTGGGCGGGGGTAGGGGGGTGTCTGATTTACAACACAGGTGCCCGTTCTCTACCACCTCTGTAACCCTGTGAACTAGGTGGGGTCAAAGATTAGCCCTGTTATGTTGAGGCTCAGAGAGATCCAGTGACTTGCCCGAGGTCACACAGTGACAAAGGCAGATGTGGCATCAGTGTTGAAACAAACAAAAGAGACAGAAGATCTCTCGGCGGCTTGTTTTCGTCATGCCGACCAGAGCTTCCCGGGGCAAGGTTAACCTCCCTTCTCTCGCCACAACAATGGAGTGACCATTCGTGATTTCTCCATGGGGTTCTGGTTCTTGACAGCCTCCATCTCAACGAGTTGCATCCTCTCAGCAACCCTATCGGACGGATACTTTCGTGTATTCCCGTTTTAAGCTGATGTGGTAGACCAGAGAGGTTAAACAGTTCGCCCAAGGTCACGCAGCTAAAGAGCGGCCACGCCAGGAGTTATGCCCGGGCAGTCTGACCTCAGAGTCTGTGCTTGTAACTATCCTGTTACATACTGCTTCTTTCGACCTTCTGTATCAGCTAGCTAGCGACGTGTAACAAATCACCCGCAAATGTGGAGGCTTACAACAACAACCATTTATTACTGCTTGCAGTGTGTGGCTCAGCTGGGCCTGGCTGCCCCAGATGGCTCAGCCGGGCGCCTTTTCTCACTGCTGGTCTTCAGGCTGACAGACGGCTCTGTGCTAAGCCGTTGTGTGTTTTCCTTCGATGGTGGCAAGGGATCAGCAGGCAGGGAAGGCGAGTGAGGTCCCTTATGCCATGACCCTACACTTATGCTGTCATTCCATCCACGTACCATTGGCTGAAGCCAGTCACATGATCAAAGCCAGTGTCCACGGGCAGGACATCCGCCTCCCCTCGATGAGGCCAGGTTGCCGGTGCTGTCTGCTCCTTCTGCTGGCTGACCCAGAGCCCGTCCATGCCCCTCGCCACGCCCCTCGCTGCTCCCTGTACTCAGCTGCCCGGCACAGTGGAGCGAGCACGGCTTTGGACTATGATCTGGGTTCGAATGCTCCCCACCCCTCTGTAAGGCAGACAGGGAGCCATCTCTCTGCATTCGGCAGCCCCACTCCATGATGAAGTGCCACAGACCCAGGGCTAGAGCACCAGAAGCTTGATCTCCCCCAGCTCTACAGAACAGAAGTCTGAGGTCAAGGTGTCTGGTCGTCCCCTGGTGTGTCCGTGTCCTAATCTCTTCTTATAAGAACACCTGTCACCTTGGAGCAGGGCCCCGTGCCTGACCTCGGTTTATGTTGATCACGCCTGTGAAGACCCGTCTCCAAATACAGTCCCATTCTGAGGTCTTGTGGGTCAGGACTTCAGCATATGGATTTTGGGGAACGCAGCTCGGCCCATGACATCCTCCTGGGGCTGAGCATTAAGTGTGAAAGCGGACCCGAAAGCGCCTGGTGCAGGATGCGCGTGGAGAGGCTGTTCCATGCATGCTGGTTCTCCTCTGTGTCACCCGTAGGAAGACGAGCCTGTCTCATTATGGTCAAGGGGAGTTTATATTTTATTGCCCTGATGTGTCCCATATTTTTTTGTTATTCTCAAAATCTAGTTCTGTGTTGGGTGGAAAGGCCACGGTGGCGGAGTGGACCCAGCGTCCGATGTGTCCTCGGGAGACCGAGCTCCCATCCCTGCCCCCTCCCCATGCTGGCAGGGGGTGGCGGGGAAGCCCCCTCACTGGTCTCAGCCTCAGTGTCCCCACTTGCAGACTGGGAGTGATCCTGCCTCCTTCGGCATGTCTGCGGGTTCGGATACATGAAGTCTGATGTGCTGCTTCTAAACGTGTCTGTAACTGGATTTTTAAACAGGTGACATGTAGTATTTCTGTAAGTTACACACACACACACACACACACACACTCTAATGTTAGGTTTTTGGTGTGGTTATCTTATTATGGTTCTATAGAATACACGAGTCCTTCTCTTTTGGAGATAGATACCAAAACACTTAGAGGTAAAATGCAGCCTCTGGCACTTGTTTCAAAATAATCTGAATTGCCGGGAATTACCAGCCTCAAAATAATCTGAATTGGGTGGAGCGACCGTGAGCTGTTCATTATTTGTATGCGGGAGTCTGTTACACGGTTCTCTTACCTTAGTATATGTTTGAAAATTTGCATCGTGAAACTGAAACCATTTGAACAGAATGCAGAGCGGAAGCGGCCGGCTCTGTGCGGTTGGGTCCCCGGGACGGGGCAGCGGCCGGCAGCGGGCCGTGTGCAGGGGGACGGAGCACTTCCTCAGCTGCCCCCCCAGGCTCTGGCCTGCTCGCAAGCTTCCTTTGGCCCTGATGTTGCTTGAAAATATTTGGAATTAGTTGAGGACACGTATTGATCTTTCAAAAGAACTTCTTGGTTTTGGTTATTAGTCATGTCGTCTGTCTTGCTGACTTTTGCAGTGGTATTTATCAAATGCCTCTTACATGCCTTAGGTTTGTTCTTCCTTCTTCACCTTCAAGCACCGAGAGATACCAGGCTTTTCTTTTTTAAATGCAGGCATTAACGGCTACACATGTTCCTCTGTGTACCACCATGGCTGCATCCCGCAGGTCTGTTATCATCACTTATTTGTAAATAATTCACTGCTGGGCATATTTTTTCTCTAATCCAAGAATTATTTGAAGTGTTCTGTTTTAAATTTACACGCACACGTGCACGCACACACTCTTGTCAGCATCGTGATTACGAACGTGAGCTTTGCGGCCAGACTGCCTGGCTGTTGTCCTGTCTTGGCCATTTGCTAGCTGTGTGACCTTCAGTGTAGAACACAACCTCTCTGTGCTTTGGCTTTTGCCATCTACAAAATGGGCGTAATAATAGCAATGAAAATAACAAGAGCCCTCAAGGTTGTCAAGAAGACTGAGTTGGCTGTTGCATTCCAAACTTTTGAAGGCGCTAACGGCTGTTGAGTGTTCTCTGTCTGGAAGTTCATGTCTGAATTACATATGGCTTCTACATTTCAAGATTTTTGGGCTTTTTCCTTGTTCAAGGATCACTTTTTTTTTTCAACTTTTTAAATTTATTTTTGAGAGACAGAGACAGAGCATGAGTGGGGGAGAGACAGAGAGGGAGGGAGATACAGAATCCGAAGCAGGCTCCAGGCTCCGAGCTGTCAGCACAGAGCCCGACGCGGGGCTCGAACTCACGGACCGCGAGATCATGACCTGAGCCGAAGTCGGACGCTTAACCGACTGAGCCACCCAGACGCCCCAAGGGTCACTTTTTATAAAGTTCCAAGGATGCCGGAAAAGAACATCTATCTCTCTGCTGTGCCTACAGTTCTACGTACACCTGTAAAATCAGACTGGTTTATTACGTTATTCGACTCCTTTTCAAGGGTGGAAAACCAGCGAATGCTGGCTAACTCAGCCTGCGCGCACGTGGGGTTTGGCACACAGAGTGTTTTAAGTGATCACTGTTTGGTTGCCTTTTGTGCCCATAGCGGAACCTGCGTTCATTCCCGCCGCCCACGGCCCCCATGGCGGTCACATCAGGTGCCCACGCCGCTCGCTTCCGCTGCCGGGCCCCGGAGACATCCCGTCCCACGCCCGGTCTGTGATCGTGTGAGGATCGTCATTCTTACTGAGGCCCGATGAATTTCCGAGGGACGTCTGTTAGTGCCTCCTTCAGCACTTTGCCACTGGGATTTGCCAGTGTATTTCTGGCAAATTGTATTTCTGTATTTCTGGCGATTTTAGTTTCGTGTGTTTTGAAGCCATGCGGTTAGATGTATAAAGGTGTGTTCTCTCTCCCTGGTGGAGAAGCTTTACAAAGCAAGCTTCTTTATGGTTTTTGATACCTTTATTTATTTATTTATTTATTTATTTATTTATTTATTTATTTAAAGTTTATTTGTTTTTGAGAGAGACACAGTGTGAGTGGGGGAGGGGCAGAGAGAGGGAGAATTTCAAGCAGGTTCTGTGCTGTCAGCATAGAGGCGGATGTGGGGCTCGAACTCATGAATGCTGAGATCATGACCCGAGCCAAAATCAAGGGTCAGATGCTTAAACCGCTGAGCCCCCCTGGTGTCCCTGTTTTTGATACTTTTAGCTGTAAATTCTTTCTTGTCCCGAGATTATGTCTGTGTCTGATTTCTTTTATGAGCACCTGTTATATAGCCGTTCGTGTTTTTAGCTTCTATTTTACCCTTTTTCATCAGGAAGGTTGTGACATGGCTTATAACAAAACGTGTAAAAGTAAGGTATAAAACCAGGTCAAAAATCGTGTGTGTGTGTGAGAGAGAGAGAGAGAGAGAGAGATTCATACATATTAACCTTCACGACGGCTTTGAGACAAGTTGATGCGTATTTGGAGCTTCCTGGGAGGCAGGACAAAAAGAGAACATCACGCATTGGGCTCAGAGTTGCAGAGTGTGTTTTCCTGTGCTCGGAGAGGGCTGGCCAAGTAAGGTGCCTGTGTCAGGAACAGCGATGGGGACCAGGCTGAGGTGTGGCTGGCCTGGAGGCAGCCAGAGGGCGCGGATTCCCCGGGGAAGTGTGAGTGGACCGTCCCGGGGCGAAGGTGCAGGTCTCTGGGCTGTGCTCCCCAGGGCCATCGGTGCCCAGGCTCCTCGGATTCGCCCACTCCGTCTTCCTGAGTGCTGCCATTTGGACCTGTGCTGGCTGCATTTCTGTTCCAAGAGGGAGAGGACAGGGCAGAGGTCAGCAGGGTTATGCCAGCCAACACCACCCTCTGGACACACTGCCCTGGGAGCCCGGGGCAGCTTCTGCTCCTACCTCGTTGGCCGGGGGCGGGTCTCACGGCCCCACTTAGCGCGGGGGGCGTGGCTGTGTGCCCCGTCTCACACCTGCCTCCAGGCCCCGGGGACACAGAGCCCCGACTCCTGGTCACCCTGGCCACCCGTTCATTCGCCCTGCAGACTCTGCTCACGCTCTCCCCGTGGCAGGGACAGCCCTCTGAGCCCTCAGCCGCGGTCAGCCACTACGCGTGCCGACGGGCGACCGGGTGCCTTGCAGGCAGTCCCGTGGACAGATCTGTCTTCCCTGCCTGGGCTTTCTCTCCCCGTCTAGGGAGCGATCCTGATCCTGCAGACGGGGTTGGCTCTGAGGCCTCCTGCTGCTGAAGGCAAGGGCCAGGGTGTCTCCAGAATCGCTCGTGGAGGAATCAGCCCAGAAGATGGCACTGAAATGGGAAACACTTGCACAGAGGGGCACCCCAGAGGGCGGCGGGCATGGCCGTAGGGGTGTGTAGGAGGGGGCTGCCTCGTTTCCAGACATCTGCTCTCCTCCTCTAGGCAGGGGACTCTGGCCCTGGCAGGACATCGTTCTCTGCTTCTTAAGCGTTTCCTCCTGGGCCCAGCAGCGGCCTCCCAAGAGGGGGTGTTAAGTGTGTCGCTACCCGGGCGGGGGCGGGGGGGGGGGCTTGGCCATCGGCCAGCACCTTGCTCTCGTGTGCTTTACCAGAGTCCTGTGGGGGCCCCTGTCCCCAGCCCCTGACGCCCCTGGCCGAAGCCCGTCCTACCCCCGCCCCCCACCGCAGACCCGGGAGACCCGGCCAGCAGAGGTGTCCTGGGTTTTTTCCTTCGGGTTTTGTTTTCCAGCCCAGCCTAGGTCCTTTCTGGGCACAGAGAGGAGCCCTCTGATTTTTGGCTTCCTCTGGGGATGACCTAAGCATTTGTTTCCAGAGGGCTGGCGGGGGCCGCCAGGCATTATGCAACACAGCACTAAGACCGCGGTTCCCGCCGGCCCTCTCCAGGCGCGTGCATTTCTGGGGTGGCTCAAGGCCTGTGCTGATGTGCATTGCGCTGGCCGCGGGCCATCGGATCGCGTCGAGTCACTCCCTTGCCGAAAAGCCATCGATGGCCCCCGGCGGCCTAGAGCGTGCGGGCGCTGCTTCTCGCGGTCCTTGAGGGCGGAGCTCTCGCCTGCCGCTCAGCCCCGTCCCGGCAGCACCCGGGGCCTGCAGACCGAGTTTCCCGACCACTCAAGACCCACCCTCTTTGGAGTCCTCTCTGGCTGCTTAGGTGCCCCTCCCACGTGTCCCTGCAGCGCCAGGGCCCCTGCGGGCTTAGCACCTGTCGCCCTGCGTGCAGCTCAGCGCGTCCCAGGCCTGGCTTCCTCCCCTGCCTCAACAGGACTGCCTTCACCTCCCTGTGGCTGAGGCGTTTGTCCTCTGCGTCTGGCACCGAGGAGGCCCTCCCGAGAACGTTTGTTGAATGAACATAGGCGTGTAAATGGAACAGCTTCCGCAAAAGCTGTATTTAATTGTTCTAGAATATTCTCCAGGCCTTTCAGAAGAGCAAATTCTTGAAAAACAACAGCTGAAGGGCAGGTGTCGGCACAATGTGGTGGGTCGTTGTTGGGAGGGCGGTCCCGCCTGCCATGGGATTGGGTCGTCCCTGCACCTCCGCTCACTCTGAGACACCCGCTGACTTTTCTGGTCTCCCACCAGATTCCCCGGGCACCTGCACGGCCTGGCCTGGTTTCTGTGGGGCCACCAGGAGCTTGGGAAGGGAGCCCTCTCCCCACCTGAGGCTGGGCCACTCTTCCGGGTGGCTCACTCCCCCTAACTCCGGGCTGGCCAGCGGGCCAGCCTAGTAGCCGTGCTCCGCAGTGGTGCTCCGGGCACTGTCCCTCATGTTGGCCTCTCCAGGCCGGTGGCCTCTCCACTCAGATCGTCCCCGTGAGGTGGGCCTGACCCACGGCCAGCCTTGCTGCGGAATGTTCCGGACTCTCACTCTTTCTGGCAGAGGCATCACTCAACCCAGCCTTCCCACCGCTGTGCCGTCTACGGCTCTGCAGCAGGGGTGAGCCTCCTGAGGCCGGAGGCCCTCGTCCCAGCTCCCGAGAGGGCTCCGGGGAATCTGCAGGATCCCGTCCAGACTTCTGAGGTGTGCGGACGCCCACGCGAAGCCACCCTTCTCTGCCAGCTGCCTCTCTTCAGGTGGCCTGTGCCCCTGCCTCCCGCCTTTGCTCGGGCTGGTCCCTCTGCCTGGCACCTCTGTAGGCCACTGTGCTGTTCCTTCTGCTCGGTGGAGCAGCCCGTTCGAGGGGGAGGGTGCCCAGCGGTCAGAGCCGCCGGGGGCGCCACTCTGCTGGGGGCACGGCCTGGCCTGGCCTCTCTCTAGCCGGGCGACCGTGAACAGGCCATGTAGCTCGGTTCCCATCGGTAACGTGGGTAGAAGAGAGACCGTGAGGGTGTGGTGAGATGACATGGGCACGCGGTGCACGGTGACCGAAAGGTGCGCCGTCGGGCGGGGGAGGCTGTGAGGAAGCACACTCTGTGCCAGGTGCCCCTGCGCAGGGGGTGGGAGGCGCACGTCTGGGGACTCAGTTGTGGAAAGAGCAAACATGCGTCTGGAGCTGCAGTTACGAGATGTGCCGAGAAGGCCGGAGCCAGGGCGGGGCTGAGTTCTGACTGACGGTCAGGGACGGCGTCCGTGCCCCCGGGGAGAGCTCTTCAGGCTGGCCCCCTACTGAAGGCAGGGGTGAGGCACCTTGGAGGACATGGAGGGGGAGGGCACTCCGCTCTGGAGCCGGAGAATGAGACCGACTGGGCTCAAGTCCTGGCTCAGCCATTTACTAGAGGGTGGCCCCAGGTGTCATTCTGTCTGCCCTCGTTTTCTGCACTACGGACTGGGGACCACAAGAATGCCAGTGCTAGAGGGCTGGGTGTGGCTCCAGAGAGGGACTACAGGTGACAGGCCTGGTGCACGCTGGGCGTGCACCTCACTTAGGACACGCCGTCCCCCAGTCAATGATAGTAGCCATGACACAGGGCAAGGTGCACCTGAGAAAGAGCCCCCGGCTGCAGGGGAAGTGGGGTGGCGGGGCTGTGGGGAGGCCTGAGAGTGGCAGCGGCTTCAGCCTCCCGCCCCCACCCCCCGGCCGTTGAGCACAGGTCCCGGCTGCACTGAAGGAGAGAGGCAGGCCTGGGGCACTGAAGTCTCAGGGGGACAGACCAGCTTCCTCGGGCTCACCCCCTGCCTCCCCCACGGCCCTCCGCTGTCCGATCACAGCCCCTCTGGACACACAGGACCTGGCCGGCCTCACGAGCTGCCATCTGCAGGTTCCGGATGGCGGCCCCGGCTCGGACGCGTCACGGGGCGTGAAATGGGAGACCGGGCTAAGAGGCCGCACGCTCCCGTGGCCCCGGCGAAGGCTCCGTCCCGAACGAAGCTGGGCCTTCCCTGCCCCTGTGGCAGCCCCGGAGGACCCGGCCCTGGAACTTCCGGCCCCTGCACTTCTGCTGCTGGCCAAAAATCAAGCCAGGAGCCCACGCTTGGCTCGCTCCGCCAGGCCGAGGCTGTGCCAGCAGGAAGCGAAGCGGCCAGCGCCCGCTGGCTGTGGGTGCAGCTTCCCAGGTCCCCTCCGGCATGGGGTGGGACCAGGTGGCTCAGGGGAAGGGACCCGGGAACGTGGGCTCCCCGGCCACGCACCCCGGGACGGCACCGAGCCCGGCACACGCAGCAGGGACGCTCCCCGCCTCAACACATCATGGCAGCCGTGACGGGGGCTCCAGGGCAGTTGGGAAGGAGCCCCAGCACACAGGTGGGAGGGCCGTGGTGATGCACCCTTCGTCCTGGCTCCTTCCTTGTCCCTGTGTCCTCAGTGACTCGGTGCTTGTGACACACAAGGCACTTGATAAATGCTTGTTTGTTAGCGAGTGAATCCGCGTGGAGTCCTGCTCTGCCCCCAGCTGTGCGGCCGCTTCCCCTCCCCGGCTTTAGTCTCCCGAGCTGTGAACAGGCACCTGGGAGAGACCTGGCCCAAATCCCGGGCTCTGCCCTCGCAGGCTGTGTGGCCTTGAGTGAGCTCATCAACCTCTCTGAGCAGTATGTGACCTGTGATGTGGGACTCCCAGCGCGAGGACTGACTGAGAAGATGCTGGAGAGTGAGCTCTAGGTGCCTGGTGACTGGTGCCGGTCACTGTGGTGCCCCCAGTGTTACCCGGGGATGCTCGCACCCAGACGTCCTGGGCCGAATGGTCACTACCTGTGTCCGTCAGTCAGCATGGTGCTGACCTCTTGGAAGGAGAATCTGACCACAGCGGCTCGGTTGGGGATTTTCCCCGGAAGAGGAAGCTTGGGTGTCAACAGGCCAGGTTAGCTCCTCAGGAGATCGTCAAGGACTCAGCCCCTCTGGCCTCCTGTGTCCCCTTTAGTGAGTGGCTTTTATTTGTCATTCCTCATCTGGGGTGGGGTGAGGAAGGGGAGGAGCTAAGGGGGGTGTCCCCTGGGGCTGCACCTGAGTATGAGGGACATAGACTCTCCCACAGCCCCGCCTGGAGTGAGCGTCCGCCCTCCCTGGCCTCATCAGGGTCACGTGGCCACCCCTGGTATTTCTAGGTGGGCCCGTGGCTTTCAGATAAGACTGAGGTTCTCTTCGTGAGGACGAGGGGTGAGGTATCTAGGGGACAACCTGTGTGCAGTCCCGGAATCAGATGCTTATTACTCTGAAATGTGCTTTAAAACAAAAACAAACTTGTAAATCATCGGGGTGTTTCTCCGGGCCCCTGCAGCGGCGGCTGGGGCTCCACCGCCGTGTGGATGGAAAAGCTGGGCGTGGCTGGCCTGGGGAGCGAGGGGGCAGCTGTTTGGCCTGCTTGAAGTCTGGAGAGAGAGAGCATTCATTGCCGTGTCTTAGAGCGAGGACATTGGTCCCAGGATGGGAGCCTGTATGTCAGCAAGGACCCATTGGTGGCCCCAGCCTGGCCACATGAGGCCACAGGCCAGCCCAGTGTCCTCAGGCCGTCAAAGGGAGTGGTGTCTGTGGAGGTCAGAACCGGCCACGCCGCTGAACCTGGGACCTTCCCGACAGAGGACATCCGGCTTCTTGGAGGCTCATCCTAGCAGAGCCGGGAGTGAGGGCAGAGACGCTGGCCGTGAGCTAAGATCCAGATGCACTTGGAAGTGACCTGGAGACAGGTACCCTGCGAGCCGGGGTGAACACGGGACAGTGGTCCCAGAGGGGCAGTGGCTCTGGCTCTCTCAGCCCACAGGGGAGGTGGGTTCAACTCCTGAATCCGAGAGGAGGTCTCGGGGAGGCCCCCTCCTGGGGAAAGCCCTCTCTGAGAGCCCTTTTACCCGTGGGTGAAATCTGGATTCCAAAACCTGCAAAGGGTTGCTGTGGCCCTGAGACCTCTGGGGAAGAAGGTGGAGCCCTGGGGGCCGGTGGTCACCAGGCCAAGCAGGTGTGGGCAGCGGGGAGAGCAGGTGACGGACCGTGTGCCTCAGCGGGGTGGCTGCGGGCTTGTCCCGTCGGGACGAGGTGCCACGTTCCCCTCTGCGGTCACAGACACTTGGGAGCATCGGGTTTTTCTCTTCTCCTTTGTAAAGGGGTCCAGCCCACTTCTCACCTCTCACAGAGTGCTTGGAGTTTAGAGAAATTACTCTCTCACTGGGCCCTGAGCTGCCTCTTGGGGTTTGAACAAAGCGGCAGCCTGGGTCGGCCGGATGATGAACGCTTCTCGGCGTTTGGGGTCAGACTGGCCTGCGGTGTAAGCAGTGTGGATAGAGCCACAGGCCATGGGTGAGCCGGGACTGCTGGGAAGCCTGATGCCATCCCTTCCCCGTGGTGTGAGTCAGTGCCTTAGCCTCAGTTTCCCCATGGGCTGCATGAGGGTTTGCACACCCAGAGGTGACCACGGAAACATCTGACATCGGTGCTGCGGGACCCACTTTGCCTGTGATCAGCTGAGCTGGGAGACGTAAGGGATGGGGTGGCAGGGTGGTGACAGGCAAGGGGTGGCTGCTGACCAGCGGACGCTGGGAGTTATGGCATTTTAGCATCACGGCGGTCATACGTTGGTGAGAACCACTCACGACACATGTGCCCATCTTGCAAGGGGCAGCAGTGTCTGTGGGGCATCTTGTGTGCAGAGGGCAGGCCCTGGAGGTCCCATGAGGTCTCTGACCCCCCAGCATGGGGTCCTTATTCCCAAACCATGTGGAGCTCCTGGACTGGCGGGGGGGGGGGGGCGGGCAGCCGCCAGGGCGCTCCGTTCCCCTGTGACACTCACATCTGGCCGGCTGGGGAGAAATGCCTGCTCCCACCCCAGTCTTGCTCAGAGTCCCCAGCTTTTGCACTCAGCTGCGGTGGGGGTGAGCAGCCCGTGAAGGCGGCTTGGGGGGCAGTGGACCCTAGGGCTGGGCTGTGATGGCCCGAAGGTGCATTCTCAGTGGGGCGTGGGACAGGAGAGGGCCCAAACGTGCGCTGGATGGTTCCTGGGGAAGCCCGTGTGTCTCAGAGCCCCACAGCCTGGGCTTCTGTCCTGCCTTTGCGGCCTGCCCACCATGGGCCGTGGACAAGTGCGCCTCTGTGTTGTGAAGGGCAAAGTGAGTGCGTCCTTGGGAAGCGCTTAGAACGGTGCCTGGCATGTGGTTAGTAAGACTTACTCTCAGAGGATCAGGGGCACGCTACGGCCGGAGGGCCCTGTGGGGACAGACTTCCCGTTCTCGGGAATCCTAGCCTATCTGCCGGGCACAGTTTAGGAGCGCCCTCTCTGCACCCACCCCAGCTAGGAACGGAAATGCGTAGTCCTAGGTGTTGGTTCTCCAACAGCTCACCGAACAGGACGGGAGAGAGATGACCGGCTGATGATGGTGCAGAGGACCAAGGGCCAGGAGGGACACGAGGAGGGAGTCGGGGGAGGAGTCGGGGCTGTGTATTTGTCAGCGTGGGCTAACTGCCGTAACAAACAACCCCGGGTGCCAGCGGCTCAGCACGGTGCAAGCTCATCTCGCTCTCACGTGGATACGGGTGACAGGCTCTGCCCTGCCGGGTCATTCAGGGCCCCAGGCCCCTTCCAGCTTGTGGCCCTGCTCTCCTCAGGTCCTCGGTGTCCTCTCCGTTCAACTAGCTGGTGGGGCAAGAGCTTGGAGGCGTGCGTGGAGCATTTTCACGGGCTGGACCTGGAATCGTCGTGTCTTGCCCTCCCCCCCCCATTCCATCCATGGGTCGGCACGCAGTCACGTGGTCCTGCCTCACCGCAAAGGGGTCTGGCACATGTGGGCTAGCTGTGAGCCCAGCAGGGTCTGCCGCGGAGGCTTCTGGGAGAAGCCGAGTGTGGCTCAGCCTGTGGAAGGTGGCAGGAGGTGGGGAGGGGTCAACCCGGGCGAGGTACGAGAGCGTCCAGCTCATTTTGGGGGCACAAGAAGCCCAGGGGGTCGGGGTGGGTGGAAGGGAGTGTGGGAGGTCATAGCCTGTTTCCCCACCGTCCTCTTTGCCCCCATCCCTGCGTCCTTTCCAGTTCAGGCACCGCCTGTGTCCCCAAGCAGGGCCTGGCCAGGGACGTTATTACCTCATTCAGTCCGTCCACCTCTGCTCTTGTGGGGCTGGGGGGCAGCGGGGCTCTGGGAGAGGAAGTTGCTTTCCCGTAGCTCACACAGCCAAGTAGCGCGGAGCCCGGATTTGAATCCTGGTGTGTGTGACTCTACGGCCGGAGCTATTTCTGGAACCCCACGCCGCTTTGCTTCAGCGAGACTGAGAGGACGCGGGGTGGGGACCCTGCGTGGGGGAGGCTCTGGGGGGAGGTACTGCCACGTCCCTGCGCTGCCCTGCGGGGAGCATGGCCCGTGGGATGCAGGCACGTGCGGGCCCTCCCTGGTGCTGATCCCCTGCTCTGCCCCTGGCCTCGGGGCCAGTGGGAGTTGGAGCTTGGGTGACCCTGACGTCATGGGTGCTGTTAGTCCCCACAAACACGTCAGCAGAGGAGGAGGGCCTCGGGGCTCTAGAACAAGGGGAGGGAGGCTGTCTGGCCAGCTGCTCCGGGCAGCGCGGGGCGCTGGGGTCGTGGGGTCTGGGGTTCTAAACCCCGGCTCCTCCCTCTGGAGCTGTGTGCCTGAGTGTGAGAAAGAGCCTCCTCTGTGAAACGGGAGCGTGGGGTCCCCTGCCTCACACACAGATGGCACCAGGGACACTGCAGCCTGTCTGCCTGGCCTGCCGGTTGCCGTAACAGGCTGGTGGCCTAGCCGCCCCGGATTCATACCTCACGGCTCTGGAGGCTGGGAAGTGTGCCCTCGCTGCCCCGTGGCCGGGTGAGGGCCTCTTCCTGGCTCGGGGGCGGCCTCCGTGTCGCTCTCAGAGAGCACTCTGCTTTCTCACCTCTCAGAAGGATGCTTACGGTCACGGATGCCCCACTGTTACGATGGACTCGATACCCAGTTACCTTGGGGGTTGGGATTTCAACGTGTAGTTTGGGGGAGACACAGACATTCAGATCACACCCTGGGTGGGCTGTGGGAACAGAGCTGGGGCTGCCGTGTCCTGGGCGTGCCTAGGGCCCGAGGAACTCAGAGGGGTGAGCATGGGGTCTCAGCAGCTGGGGCTGGCTCTGAGGGGGGGGAGGGGGGCCCCGAATCTGGCCTTGGAGGGGTTGCTGTGGCCGTGGGTGACGGGTGCTGCTGGGGTGTATTCTGTCCTGTTGGACCGTGAGGCCCCTCCCCTCTGCCGGCCGCCGCAGAAGCTCAGGGAGGCCTGGCCATCTCCTGGACGGCATTTCTGCAACCTGCCAAAAGGCGCTTTGCCCGTCCTCCCAAACATACGTAGCTGACGTCTTGCTTATAGACACGCATTCTCTTTCCGGCCTGCTGTTTGCCAGCTGTGCAGCCTTGGTAAACTCCGAAGCTTTCCTAACCCGATTGTCTCCATCTGTAAAATGGGCTCACGGTGCTTACCAGGTCAGACCATCAGGGCCATTAACTGAGGTACTGACCTGCAGAGGTGACAGGTGGAATGCACGGGGTCCCCACTGCTCACCTGGCACCTGCCAGGTACTTCTAGGGTGTCCTGTCCCAACTGCCGGCCCAGGTACAGCCAGGTCGTCTTTGTTATAGCTTCATTGAGATATAGTTCATATACCGTCCGATTCTCGCTCTCAGAGTGTGCAATCCCATGGTTTTTAGTACATTCTCAGATTGTGCAAGCGCCCCGCTCAGCCTCAGGACCCGTCCGTGGCCTCAGAGAGAAGCCCCAAGCCCTTAGCCCTCTCCTGCCCCCTGTTCCCCCATTTCCCCCAGCTTGAAGCAACCACTGGTCTCCTCTCTGTGTGTCAGGCTTTGCTGGGCGTTCATCCGGCCGCTCAGCAGCAGGGGGGCATCAGGTCCCTGACTCCAAGAACCCAGGGCTTCCTTACTGTCATTCTGTGCGCTCACATCCCATCCTGGAATGGGGCAGGGGCTCTGTCAGCGGTGGGCGGGCTGAACCGTGGCTGTTTACTGCTCTTGTCTCGTCCGTTGTCCCCGCTCCCTGGACTTGTACTCCCCAGATCTCTGAGTCTGTCCGCCCTGGCACGTAGCCTCGAGCCCGGCGACACTGGGAAGATCGGCCCGGTGAGGAGCCTGGGGTGGCGGGGGCGTCCGCAGGCTTGGGTGCTTCTCCCCACGGCCCTCCAGCCCCCCAGATTCTAGGGTGCTTCTGGACCCCCACGTCCTTCCCCACACGGTCCCTGGAGAAGGCATGGGACTGGAAGGGAGGGGCTGGGCCCTCTGTGTCCCTCTGGCGGGCCACGTCCTGGAGAACCTGGACCCACCCTGCCCCGTGTCCCCTCTGCTCCCCACTCCCGGAGGCGGTCCTCAGGCGTGGGGCCGTTGCCATGGGAATTATGTATTGGGATCTATTTTGAGACCATTTTGTAGTGTGATTCTTAATACTGCCTGGTGTTGGCTGTTGGTTTTCTACGTTTGCCCAAGGGAGTGGATTTCGGCTAGCCAGTGAGGTTTGGCCGTTTTTGTTCCTGGGTATGGCATTGCCCGGAACGTTGGGCGTTTAGTAAGAGGTGACAGGGGCCTTGCCGTGACCCCCTTCAAAGCCTGGGCTCCCCAGCCTGCTGCTGTGGAGCGGGTGCAGAGGGGCTGACACAGTGTCCTGTCCCCAGATTCTGCCTCTGATCAGCTTGGTGACATCCGTGGGCGGGGCACATGCCCTCTGCGACAGAGGGACCCAGGGAGCACTTCCTGGGCTCCGGGAATTGTGTGAGCGCTTGGGAGTAGGCCTGGCCACCGAGCC
Source organism: Acinonyx jubatus (assembly GCF_027475565.1). Taxonomy (NCBI): domain Eukaryota; kingdom Metazoa; phylum Chordata; class Mammalia; order Carnivora; family Felidae; genus Acinonyx; species Acinonyx jubatus. The sequence goes on from NC_069394.1 coordinate 4,005,574, forward strand.
TTTGCAGGACCACGGTGAGCGGCTGCTGTTGGCTCCTGTGGCCCCCAGCCAGCCTCCCCTTCCCGGCATTCACCAGAACATGAGCTGAGTGTGTTCATACACTTGACGCCCGTGTCCCACCGGACTGCAGATGAGCAGGGAGCCACGAGTGGACACTTGGGGATAAAGAAAGACCTTACGCAAGTGGCCTTGGGGTTGCCGCCGTGCGGGGACGGAGCTACGAAGCCTCCTGCCCGTGGCAGCTTCTGGAGGCACCTCCCCCGCAGGCTTGGGGGGCCTGCTGCTGGGGCCACAGAGCAAGGACATGAGCGTGTAGGCCCAAGGGGTTCCAGAAGAGCATCACCCAGGAGGGATGAGCCAGGAAAGGGAGGCAGGGAGGGGAGCGCCGACCACGGAGTGCCCGTCTTTGGGGCCAGGCCACCCGGAGCCTGGGCACCTCTGCAAATGGGCCAGCCTTGTCGCCTCGGGCTGCAGGAGCAGAGTGGCAGGTGACATGCCTGTGCCCACGTGGGCTGGCTCTTGCTGTGTTCCGTGTGCTTCCTTCTTGTGACCTGTGTTGTTAGAACAGACGTGCATGCAGGAAGGGGGCCCCTGGGATGAGCAAGGTCTAAAGCTGAGCTGAGCAGGGGACACTGTTCCCGCTCCGCGTGGCTCAGCAGCCGCAGGGTGGCTCAGCAGCCGCAGGGGTGGGGATGACGCAGCCGCAGGTGGTTGTCACGGGCTCAGGACCCTGCCCCTGCCCTGTGGTGGGACGTCCCCGAGGAGGCCGGAGGTGGGAAGCTCGGCCTGCCTGTCTCACCGTGATGGTTTTCACCTTGAAAAACAAAACCTCTTAATTGCACCAATACCACACAGTCCTTGTGGGAGCAGACAGAAAACGCAAGTAAGGAACAAAGACCTGCGCTCCTGCCCCCAGATCTACGGCTCAGAGGCCCCACATGTCACTTGCCCTTACTTTCCAAACACACGTACAGCTGGCACCTGGTTCCTGTTCCCGTTTACTTGATAAAAACGGGTTTCTACTCCCCTTAACTTCCCTGTAACTTTGGTGTTTTTCTATTTGACGTATCCAGAACCTGCTTTAATGGACGTAAAGACAGCACCACAGCCCTGGAGCGCGGTTTTAACCGTCCGTCCGTGCGGTAGAGTCTTCCTAAGCCGGGACTCACCATTCTCCTGTGTTGGAGGCTTAGAGTAACTCGAGTTTTCATCGTTGCTTGGGCTGCTGGGATGAGGCCTGTGCACTCCCGTCCGTGCACCCATCCCCTTTCCCCTCCGCGTGTGTCCCCGGACATGCAGCCACAGGGTCACACACGCCCGACCCTGTTCCGTTCCGTCTTCCTCAGCGAGGCCCCCAGGGATGGTGCTGCCTGGGCTGTGAGGTGGGGCCCGTGTCCACCGGACCCTTGTGTGGTGGGCGTGGGGGACAGCTGATGTGAGCTTCCCTCCCCCTGGCGGTTGCTAAGGCTTCTTTGCTTCCAGGCAATTGTGCGTGACACCAAGAGCCGCCGATCGACGTCCCCGAGCCTCAGTGTCCTCGCCTCCGTAAGGGGGATGACTGTCCGCCTGGCAGGGGAAATGTCATGGCGCCTGGCCCCTCCTGGTGTCGGGCGCTGGCCTTTCTAAGGAAGTGCACGGCTGGTACCCTGGGTGTGTGTCATCCCACGTGTGCCTCAAGGGTGGAAGCTGGGCCTTAGTTCCTTCCGCTGCTGGGCCAGGGCCAGTGTCCCATGGTGGACCCTGGCCCTCCTCGGTCCCCTCGGTGCTGCCTGGGGCTCCTGCAGACCATTCGCGGAGGAGAGAAAATTGGCGCCCCGGAGAGTGACTGGTGGTGTTGCGGAAAAAATAGTGGTGTGGTGGGTCAGAGGCCCCCAGAGTCTAAGGGGCTCAGCGGCTCCCGGGTCTGTGGGCAGCCGTCCCTGAGGAGGGGAGGGTGGGGGGCGGGGGCTGTCCTGGCAAAGGAAGGGGGCGGTTAAGTGCAGCGATTCCCGGAGAGAAGGGAGGTGGGGGCAGTGAGCTGCTGTCCCGCGGGGTGATACTCTCAGAGCTTCACGGCCGTGGCCCCCCGGGCCGCAGAGGTTGGTGAGGGTCCTGCTCGGGGCACCTTGGGGTCCCGGGACGGCGTCGTTCTCCCAGGCCACTTAGGAGGCTTCCGGCAGCCCGACGCCGGCTCTGCGTGGCCCTGGCCGTGAGTGATAGCATGTGAAGGGCAGGAGGCCGCCCATCCCCGTGGGCCCCTCATGTTCCCGGGAGGAGCGGGGCAGCGTGGAGAGGACACAGGCAGAGGCCAGGGGCTGGGTGCCGGCCGGGCGGCCTCGGTGCCGACCCCAGGAAGGCCGAGCTGGATGGCAGCCTCAGGAGACTCCAGGCTGACCAACGTGAGGCCCACCGTATACTCCGTGGCCCAGTACGTGTCTGCCCACCTCCTTCACTCTTACAAATGAGACGGTTCATGAAGCGGTAACTGTGTTGGGCTCCCCTGATGCTGTTTTCCCCTCTTTCTCTTTCTTCTTTCTTTCTTTCTTTCTTTCTTTCTTTCTTTCTTTCTTTCTTTCTTTCTTTCTTTCTTTCTTTCTTTCTTTTCTTTCTTTCTTTCTTTCTCTTTCTTTTTCTTTCTTTCTTTCTCTCTCTCTCTCTCTCTCTTTCTTTCTTTCTTTCTTTCTCTCTCTCTCTCTCTCTCTCTCTCTCTTTCTTTCTTTCTTTCTTTCTTTTTCTTTCTTTTCCTCCTTCCTTCCTTTTTCTTTCTCCCTTTTCCTCTTTCTTTCCTTCTCTCTTTCCCTTCCTTCTTTCCTTCCTTCATCCCTCTGTCCTTCTTTCCTTCCTTCCTCCCTCTCTCCTCCCTTCCTTCCCTCCTTCCTTCCTTCCCTCCCTCCCCTCCCCTCCCTCCCTCCTTCCCTCCTTTCCTTCCATCCTCAGAAAAAGGTAAGGATCCCATTTTTGTGAAATTGATTCTCTGCCCACTACTGTGGCCCATGGTCTCTGATCCAGGCGTGCTGGGGCTCAGGCAGAGGCTTGGGCAGGCCTGGGTGGGCAGAGTGCATGTGAGGGCAGTGGGGGCCCTGCTGCACCAGGTGTTCTGGCCCCGGCCGCCTCTCCCACTTTCCCTGTGCCCAAGGAAACACCAGCAGGACTGGGCAGACACTCCTAAAGGTGGACCTTGGGTCACGTATTTTATAAGCCAATGGACACCCCTAAGGGTGGGCCCATGGGAGCGGGCTCTCATGGAGGTCCTGCCTTGAGTAGGGAGTCAGACAGCTTTGAACCCCAGACGAGCTCACACTTACCACAGGACCTTGGATGATCCCCTTGGCCTCATGAGACCACAGGTTTTCTCCATCTGTGGGGTGTGGACCGTGGCCCTGGGCTCACAGGGTCCTGGGAAGGGTTCAGAGAGAGCAGATGTCTCACATGGGGTACTGGCATGCCCCAGGAGCTCTGTCATCCTGACCTTGGCTCCTTCCCCACCATCTGGTCTCAAACGTCACATCTGAGGGACGGAGGGCCAGGGTCCCAGGTTGAGGAGCCAGCCAGGGTGCAACCCCCCCCCCACCACAGCTGAGTCTCCTCACCTGTAACGGGGGTGACAGGTGCGGTGAGTTCTCCGTGGAGTGGAGGTGGGAAGTGCCCAGCCCGCTGCAAGCTTTAATCAGCAGGGACATGTTGCTGTGTGCGGATGAGTCGTGCAGAGATGCTTTGGGGTGTGTAGGGTGTGGCAGGTTCTGGAAATGGGTGCTTTTCTCTCTCGCCTGTATGTTCATCCTTGCTACAAGTCCTTGGCCTCATGGCGTTAGCAGTGCTGGAACCGTCCATGTGCTGAGCCCTGTGCTGTGTCCTCACCTCTATCCCAGGGATGCTTGTAGACAGTTGCACGTGGTGCCTCGTTTTGCAAATGTGGGGACGGCAGCCTGACCCCCGTCCCACCGGGACTGCTCCGAGGCCACATCATGTCCCAGGCATGCAGGCGGGAGCCGGGCTGTGCCTCCCTCCGGGCCCCTGCACCACTGAGCCCTCAGGTGCTGGGCGGGTCAGCCGTGCACCTGACCCGGTTTGGCCTCGAGTGTAGCCGCAGCGCTGCTGCAGTGGATGGGGGAGCCCCTTTACTCTAGGGCGAGACCCAGCTCTCCAGGCCAGGGCAAGGCCGTGGGTGCCCCGCTGGGTCTTATCTTGAAGGAGGCACACGGCCGCGGTTGAGAACCAGATGGAGCGAAAGTCGGGGGAAAGAAAGAAAATCAGACTAGACGCTGCTGGAGATGCTGCTGGGGAGGCGGCGAGGTGCCAGGTAAAAGATGCAGTCTGATGTGGATCTGGGTCTTTCTGTGTCGTCAGGTGCCTCCTTTTCAGTCAGCAGGTATCTGAGGGCCGCTGTGTGCAGCGCTGTGGTGGTTGAGAGTACGGACTCGGGCTGGCGGCCGGGTTCGAGTCTCAGCAGTGCCACTCACTGGCCTCAAGAGCTGGGTGGCTGATGAATGGACCCTCTCTCCCATCAGGTTCCTTATCTATGAAATAGATATGGAACCTACCTCATGGGGACCTATGAGCACCTACCTCATGGGGACCCATTTACTTAGCACTTAATGGACAGAAGGGTCTGGTAAGCACTGCATATGGTGGGGGTCAGCCCCTGGCAGCAGCATTGCATACTGTTTTGCCTGCCCTATGCGACAGCGCAGGTGGGGAAACCGAGGCCCAGGAATCTTTGGAACTTGCCTCTGGTCACCCGGCCCATGGTACATAGTAAAAGTGGATTTGTGGGGCGCCTGGGTGGCTTAGTCAGTTCAGCGTCCGACTTTGGCTCAGGTCATGATCTCGCGGTTCGTGAGTTTGAGCCCCGCATTGGGCTGTGTGCCGACAGCTCAGAGCCTGCTTAGGATCCTGTCTCCCCACTCCCTGCCTCCCACCCCCTCTCAAAAATAAGTATTAAAAAAATAAAATATATATATATAGAAGTAGATTTGCACCTCTGTCCCTGTTAGGTGGTTCCTGCTGTTCCCTCATAGTTTCCTCCACCTTATAACAGGAAGGCCTGATTGCTGTTGCTTGAATGCCTGGTAAGCTGGGCTCAGATCCCAGGTGGGTCCTGACCTCTCCCTTGAAAGACTGAGCTTTGGGGGCAGCTGGGTGTCTCAGTCAGTTGAGCATCCAGCTTCGGCTCAAGTCGTGACCTCATGGTTTGTGGGTTCAAACCCTGCATCGGGCTCCATGCTACTGGTGCGGAACCTGCTTGGGATTCTGTCTCTCTCCCTGTCTGCCCCTTCCCCACGTTCTCTCTCTGTGTCTCTCAAAAATAAATAAATTAAAAGAAACCTTAAAAAAAAAGACTGAGCTTTGGGAGTACTTGGCTAATGTGTGAGTGCTTTCTGCATACCAGGTATGGTGCTGAGGGAGCAGAAGGGGGGAGTTGATGAACTTGGCTCTTGTGAAGTGGTTTAGGGCGGAGATTCTCACAAGTGGCCATGTAAGGGGCAGTCTGGGGCCTCACCTGACAGCTGGCTAGACAGGGGGAGTGCTGGGGTCATCCAGACCTGTGTCCTGTATTCTGACAAGGCCCCGGGGGACTGTTACAAGTTTGGGAGGCGCTGGTCTGGACAGTGGGCTGTAGCTTATGTTGCCCTGGCTGTTTTGAGGCAGATCTTGGGGGTAATGACACCCCCCCCCACGTCTCCTTGCTCCATTTCACAGAAGGGGAAGTTGTAACCTCCATGAGGCCCCCCCACCCCGCCCCCGCGCAGTGCTGTGGGCGGGTGGGGGGCACCCAGCAGCTGCTCACTGTGGTAAGCAGAGTAATGCCCCCGCCCCAAAGCCCGCACACCCGTGAGTCCGTTACCTTACGTGGCCAGGAGAAATTAAGGTTGCAGACGGAACTAAGGTTGCTCAGCAGCTGACCTGAAGACAGGGAGAGTGTCCTGGATGATCCTGGGGGCCAGATGTAATCTGGGTCCTTTGCAGGCAGAGGGAGGGACCAGGGAAGCAGAGAGCAGGAGCTCCCAGAAAGAATGAGATCCCCCCAAACCCGAACCCCGTTTTTAGCCAAGTGAGACACACTTTGGCTTCTGAGCTCTTGCACCATAAGAAAAGAAATTTGTGCTGCGTGAAGCCACCAGGTTTGTGGCAGTTTGTTCCGGCCGCTACGAGAAACAATGCCGTCACCAGATGTCAGCTTGATTACTCTGCATAAAATAGTGGGGTCTGTGCATCCTTCTTCTGGGAAGTAAGCATCCCCCCAAATCCATCAGGTAGAACTACCAAACACTTCTGCGTGGGGTGTCCTTCGTGGGAGTGGGGTGCTGCCCTGGTGAGGAGCAGGGGAGCTCCCTGTTTGGATTCCTGCACCTGAAGCATCCCTACACCCATGCCGGTGCTACTCCTGGCCTGAGGTTAGTCCCCCAGCCCTCCCCTCCCCCCACACCAGGAGGGCCAGAGGCTGGTTGGAGGCTTGTCCTTTGGGGGAATGTTAGCAGAGGATGATGGTCAGAACTATGATCTCCTTTCTCGCACTTACCTGTCTCATTAACCAGAGCAGCTGGCGGAGGGCAGAGTCACCTGGCATGTGGCTCAGTACAAAGACCTCATCCTTCCTTCCCCTCCTGCCGTTGCTGACCATGTGCCTGTCCTCCTCTGGCCACCCCTGTGCCTCCTGCCAGACTTCCTCCCCCACCAGTCCTCACTTGGCTTCCCTGAGCCCCCGGGCCGGGAAGGTGGGACCACTGGCCTCTCTGCTCACTTCCATGCTGCCCACCTGTCCCTCCCGGCCCGCAGTAAAGTGGGCTTGTGGGCGGGAGGCCGGGCCTGGAGGCTGGCAGGGTTTATGGGACCTCAGGAGCAAAGGGACTCAGAGAGTAAGGCCTGAGCAAGAGGCCAGGAGACTGTCCCCCAGGGCGCGGACAGCTCCCAGGTCCTGAACCCAGGCAGTGGCTCTCCAGGTGGGGCTTTGAGCATGGTCCGGGCCCTTGGCAGTCACCGGAGGAGGAGGGCACAGCTGTCTGCCCAGCACCGCTGGGGTCGGGTCCTGAGCCCCTTCTAGCTTCAGCTGAGGCTCTCCTGACTTCGTGTCCACCCCACCACCTCAGAGTGGGTAGCAGGGCCCTTTAAGGCAGCTGCCGTGGCTGTGGGGAAGCAGGTGGCGTGGGCTCTGGAGGGCAGGAGTGAGCTCCCTTGGTTTTCTTGGGTGGTGGCTCTTGGCCGCCCCCTGGGGGTCGTGGGGTCCGGGCCTCATTCTCCAGGAAGACCTGGGAAGCTGGACCAGATTTCCACGCTGAGCCTCAGTTTTCCCACAAAGAGGTAGTGCTAAAGCCCTCAGGACACCCCTGAAGCCATGGGCTACCTGCCTCCCCTGCACCCCCAGCCCGGGAAGCAGGAAAAGGTCAGGAGATGCGGTCCTTCTGTTCCCGCCTGCCTGCTGCCTCGACACCTGCCCAGGACCGCATCTTCCTGGCAGAGATGCTCTTTTGGGAGATACCTCTCCACTTCCTGCCTCAGTGAGCTCCAAGCCCTCTGTCATCACCCTTACTCCCCTCCCATGTTATGTACCTATGCCCGGGCCCTGCCTTATTCTGTCTCACCAGGTGGTCATGTCTCCATCGCAGGGAGTTTACAGCCGCTCCCCCAAATCACTGTCCTCCTCAGTGGCTAGAACATGGCCTGCACACAGTAGGCGCTCATTATGTGTGTGTGGCCTGCATGAATTGGCCCCACTGTGCAGCCTGAGGCCTGGGGAAGGTTGGGGAGCTGGTGCTGTGGAGTCCACCACACCTGGTTTGAGTCCTGGCTCCACTCTGGGAAAGTATCTGGAGTTGTGCATTTTCATTGCATTCTTTTTTTTTTTTTTTAACGTTTATTTATTATTGAGAAACAGACACAGAGTGTGAGCAGGGGAGGGGTAGAGAGAAGGGGAGACACAGAATCCGAAACAGGCTCCAGGCTCCGAGCTGTCAGCACAGAGCCCGACGCGGGGCTTGAACCCACGGACTGTGAGATCATGACCTGAGCCGAAGTCAGACGCTTAACCGACTGAGCCACCCAGGTGCCCCCCCCCCCCTTTTTTTTATTTTTTTAATGTTTATTTATTATTGAGAGACAGTCATTGCATTTTTACCAAAGATGCATGGAAGGTGTGGGTGCTGGTCAGGAGCTGGGGGAGGGTGGTGAGGGGGTCCTCGGGAGTGAGATGGGGGCAGCAAGGAGGGCCCTGAAGCCGGGCTCCTCTGCCGACAGGCTCTGAGACCTCCTTAGGCAGATGACTCCTGGGAGCCTCAGTTTCCCATATGGAGTATGAAGACGGTCACAGACATGTCCAAGTTCTCAGAACAGCCTGTGTAGAAGTGGCTGTTTCATGTGCTAATTAAGCCCCTTGATGACAAGGCAGCGTGTACTTTTCACAGTCAATAAATGTTTGTTGGCTGAATGAAAAATATATGCAATATGTGGGTTTTACCGACATTTTTGTGCCTTCTACGGTGAAGTTGGGGCACATAGCTCCCGTCTTCCTGAGTGTTTGCTGCCAGTGATAGGGTGGTCTAAGAGCTTTGCAGACATTCTCCCGTTTACCAACATCCTAACATTCCAGGCAGGTGGAGACTCTGTTTCACCACTAGCATTGGTACCTTTGGAAAGGTGCTACTCGCCCAGGGTGAGTAAACACAAAAGTAAACAAACAGAATAGCCCTGACCAGCTGTTTGAGCAGGTGATACTTTCACGTAGCCCAGATATTAAGACAGATCACGGAGGTGTTCGTTGAAACCCCTCGCTTCTGTCCCATTCAGTGGGCAGGACATCAGAGAATGCACGTCACATCCTCCCTCCACGTGGCTCCGGCCCCTGGTGGGTGGTCCTGTGCCTCCGGCTCTGGACTGCCTCGGCTTCCCTGTCACCTCTGTGACCAGTGCTCTGGGTGGAATCCTCTTTGTTCCGAAGCCTTGAGGTCGGCTCTCATTCCCTGCCAGACCCCCGAGAGGTTCAGCAACCCACCGAGGTCACACAGCCAGTTAGGGGCACCGGGGTGCCTGGGTCCCATCCTGGCTCAAGCCGGCGGCTGACTTCCCACTGCTCTGTGTGGCCTGGAGAGACAAGGCAGTTGTCCTGGGGGTGGCAAGGTGGGAGGTGAGCCCCAGGAGACAGGCAGGACTGAGCCAGGAGGACCGTGCAGGTTGCAGATGGGCTGTTCCTGTTGGAGGACGGAGCGTGCTGTGGTGTGGGGGCGCTGGTGGTGGGCGGGGAAGGGCCCGGGGGCCAGGGTCTGTAGGAGGACGAGTCCGGAAGAGGGGAGCACAGGTTGTGTCGGGGCCTGAGCCGGGGCAGCGTGATCTGTGTTGAGGCTCGCTCTGGTCACCCTGTGGTCTGGCCCTCGGGGCCGGGGAAGGGAGGCCGTGAGGAGGGTGTGGTGTATATCAGGTGAGAGGTGATGGTGGCCTGTGCCAGCCTGTGTGTGGAGGCCAAGACAGGCGACAGGTCTAGGACATGCCCACGGTCATTTAGGAAGTATTGGTGGCAGAAGACAGAGCACCGTATCAGTTTGGGCCCCTCCAAAATTTGACCTAAAAGAGAAAGTGGTCAGTTGTGTGCAGGGAGGTGGTGAGGGGTTGTGGATGGCTTCCTGGAGGAGGGGCCATCTGAGGCGACTCATCCGTTTGGTCCTGGGGCTGGGAGCCCCTCTGGGAGCAGGGCCGAGGGGTCATGCCTGAGGTGCTGGGGGAGGGCTGAGGGCACCCAGGAGAATGGGAAAGGCCCTTGGGGCCGAGGGAAGAGCACGGGTGGAAGCCCAGAGGGGAGCAAGGGTTACATTGCGGGAGGTGGCGGGAGGCATGGGCAGGGGGCCCAGGCAGAACCGCCGTGTCCTGGGCTGAGCCAGCACAGGCTCCCTGCTCAAGCTGCTTGTGTTTGCTTTATTCCTGTGCTCCGGAGGGCCGACAGCTGCCTCTCGGCTCAGGTCTGGGCCCATTCACTGGCACCGGGGAGTCTGCCTGCCCCCCCCCCGGGCCCATCCCGACCTCCGTGGCTGTGTCCAGGAGAAGGGCGACCGTGTCTCCTGCGTGCCCCCCGGGTTTTGTGGCTCAGTTCCCATTAGAAGAACCTCACCTCTTGCCCTTCCTCCCGGGGCTCTTGTTCCCTTTGTGCGCGCCAGGAAACAGAGACTCAAGGTGCTCCAGGAGCTGCCCTTGCTGTAGGCTTGGAGGCTCTCGGGTACCCTGCCTTCTCCTCCAGGAGGCCTCCCTGACTGCTTGGGATCTGCGTTCTCCCCCTGACTCTGGTTGGCACTGCCCAGGATACGGAGGCCCGGGGACATGGGGAGAGCAGCTTGTGTGGCCTTCAGCAATCACTCCCTCTCTCTGGGTCTTGGTTTACTCATATGTGAAATGGGGATGACAGCAGCTTCCTTGCAGGGTGGAATTGGGATGGCCGGTGATTGCACAGGGCTTGGCTCCACTCACTTCCGCTGCCGGCTGCTCTGCTGGGTGGCCCTGCCCTTGTCATTCTGGCCCCGGACCCGGTGGGAGTCTCAGCCTCTCCCACCACTCCCCTCCCTCCCCCTAGCTCAGGGCTCTAGAAAATCTGCCTAGTCAGGTCTGAATGAGGGAGAGCCAGCCAGCCAGCGTGTCTGGGTGGCGAGAGAGGCTATTTTGGGAACGAGCTGGGGAAGGAGTGTTTTGTTTTGTTTGTTCCTCGTGATCACAGGAGGTGGTGAGTCCTGCCTCCCCTCTCCTCTCCTGGACACACCGAGTGAGCTGAGCAAGGTTCGGGGGAGAGAAGGAGGGACGTGGTTCTCTGTGAGACGGACTGTCAGACTTCCTGACAACTGGAGGCCGCATGGGTCTGCAGCCTAGCCCCCATCGCTTGTCGCTGTCAGCTTGTTCCTAAGCCGTGTCTGAGAGCAGGGGAGTCGGGGGGAGGGTTGAGAAAGCAGGGAACTCGGATCCTGACACACGAGAATTTTATTTCCAGCCCTGCCATCTGCCCGTGTGTCCACCCATCCACCCACTGACCTGTCCATTTCCAACCAACCATCCGTCCATCCATCCATCCACCCACCCACCGATCCATTTGTCCATTTGGACCATCTATTCATCTCTCTATCCATCAGCCCATCCGTCCATCCATCCATCCACCCACCCACCCACGCATCCATCTTCCCAACCATCCCTCATCGAGATCTCTGTCTCCCCACGCACCCACCCGTTTGCCCACCCAGCCATCCTCTCACCTGTTCATAATGTTTGCCCATTTTTCTACCCAACCACCCATCCATCCACTGACCCAACTGTTTATCCATCTACCCAGCCACCCATCCACATAACTACCATCCATCTACCCAACCACCCAGGTAGCCATCCACCCAGCCACCCATCCATGAACTCATCATCCATCTCCCTGTCTACCCAGCCACCCACCCATCCATCCACCCACCCATCCATCCATTGATCCATCATCCATCCACCCAGCCACCCACCCGTCCGCCATCCATCTTCCCAACCATCCCTCATCCATATCTCTGTCTCCCCACGTACCCACCCATTTGCCCACTCAGCCATCCTCTCACCTGTTCATAATGTTTACGCATTTTTCTACCCAGCCACCTATCCATCCACTGACCCATCTGTTTATCCAACCACCCAGCCACCCATCCATGTACTGATCCGTCCATCTCCCCATCTCCCCAGCCACCCACCCATCCACCCACCCACCATCCATCCATCCATCCATCCATCCATTGATCCACCATCCATCCACCCAGCTACCCACTCATCCACCCAGCCACCCACCCCTCCACCATCCATCTCCCCATCCACCCATCCACCTACTCAACCCCCCATGCATCCAGCCTTTTGCAGCAGGCACCATAGGTGCTCCATAAATCCATGCTTGGTTCCGTGTGAGGCCCCAGGATAGAATGGAAAACAAGACATGTCACTGCCACCTGCCTTCCCCAACAGAGGCCATGAATTCAGCATTGAATGCTTATCTTCTGGATCTTACAGTATCCTCAGGTGCCGAGAAAGCTTTTGAACAAAGTGCAGTGTGATGCGACCACACAGGGACCAAAATGAAAGACTCTTAGAGGATGTGATATCTCATCTGTGACCGCGCAGAGTCCAGGCATCCGCCCAGCGTGTGCCTCTGCTGCTGTCGCCTTAGCTGAGGGAAGAGCCTGGGGGAGGCCCTTGAGTAGGGATGGGCTTGTTGTCAGAAAGCCAGAGGGTCTAGGGGTCAGACAGGGAGGGGGTGGGTGTGGAATGGAGGGTCAGTGCTCGGCCCTGCGTGTTGGAGAGCGTCTGTCCGTCTGCCTGCCCGCTGGGTACAGTCCGTGGGCAGCCTGGCAGGGTCTGGGTGTGTGGGCACGCACTCTGAGGCCAGCTTCCTGTCCTCAGGCTCACTCTCCTCCACCAGGCAGAGCTGTCCCCAAGGAAGGGAGCTGGGGCAGTGGGACATGGGCACCCAGGGGCCTGGTGGCTCGTTTTACAAGTAAATGTTAGAAACACTCCCCAGAGCCTTCTCTGGCTGTGTAAGCAGAAAATTGAGATAAACTTCAGCTATTCCTAGGTTATGCTTGGTCTTATTTAGACTTTTCTTTCTCTTAAAAAAAGACTCCTCCTTTTCCTTCCCAAGGGTGTTAAACTAGAAAGCTCTGTTCTTGAGGGAATTGAGTGGATAAGGCTTTAGGCCCAGAGTCCTGGCCTGGGCACTGACTTGCTGTGTGGCCTCTGTATACTAGCTTACCCACTCTGGACCTCCACTTCCCCCCTCCCCCGCCACCCCCAGGGTGAAATGAGCATGGGGATTAGATCTGACCCCTTCGGCCCTGAGGCTCTGGAGTTTGAGGACATGAGAATCGAGGTCCCTGGCAGCGTGGAAGCCGAAGTTCTGGGGAGGGTGCCGCCTGAGAGCTGAGTTGTGAGCTGGCCGGGGGGGGGGGGGGGGGGGGGGTGGTGAGCTCATGGGCCTCCAGAGGGCGTGGAAGACAGATTCTTCTTGAGCTGATAATACCGCCTCGTGTTTGTCGAGCGATTTATGGGTTTTGAAAGCACTTCCCCTTACGTCGTCTGATTTGAGTTTTGAGTGTCTGTTAAACAAGTGTTTAAATATAGTGATACCTCGTAAGTGTCTGGAGAGGAGAGAAAGGGTCTCTTGTGGCGGTTGTGAGTGTGGACCACTGGAGTGATGAGCCCTGACACTGGGAGAGGGTCCCTGTGGTGGCGGGGGGAGGTGGCTAGAGTAGGCGGAGGCTCCGGGTGGGGGACCTGGATTCGATTCAAAGCAAATATGGCACAAAGAAATAAAACGTTTCAGGTGCTCTTTTTATTAAGATAGAGCCAAATGCGTGTAAAATATGTTTATACCGTCTTCTGTTCCTGGCCATATATTTGTGATTTCTTGTAATAAAATACTTTCAAAAAGAGTGCTCTCTGTCACTCGAAAGCCCAGTATGGAATCAGAGGCCCACAGGGCTGGTGGCTTTTGTGACTATTGTCCGCCCTTCATACAGCGAACACTGGGTGGCTGGGATGCGCCGGGCTCTGTGTGCTCCATCAACATCCTAGAAACATCTGAACAGAGACGGAGTGCGGGTGGGGCAGAAGGAGGGACGTAAGTGGCACAGCAACGCCCCATGTGGGCGGCATCATGGTCCCTAGCCCCCGGGGACGCTGCATTCAGGCCGCAGGAGAGGAGAGGAGCCCACGCCAGGAGCCCCCGTGGCACAGAGGGACCCACCGCGGCTGCCAGCGAGGAACTGGGTGTCAGGAGTGCCCTGACTGTGCCACCTGCCAACTGGGCTCCTGGCTCCGGGGACAGCCTTTGGCTACGCAGCACTCTGTGTATTTATGGGCCCATAAAATACCAACCTTTCTCCTGAACGCTCTTTAGGGTCCATATGCGCCCCCCACCCTGCCCCCGGAAGGCAAAACAAATAACCATCTAATCAACCTCCAGCTCCCGGCAGGAGAATCCTGCCCTTGGTGGATGCCTCAGTGGGCAGCACCCTGTGTTCTGAGCATCAGAGGAAGAAGCCCCCCCCCCCCCCCCCGCCAAAGTGGCACAGGGAGGGGTGCTGGGGCTGGCACAGGAAGGCAGCAGGACAGTGGCTTGAGTGCTGAGCCCTTGGGACAGCCAACAGGTCAGGGAGGGAGGGCGGGTCCCCCAGCCCCAGGGGTCCCGTGTGCATGTGGTCAGCTCCTCACGCCCCGCTTGCTCAGGTTGTAAGCATCCCCATGTGGCCAATTCTGTTTGGGCTGTTTGGCTCCAGCCTGCTGGGAGGGCTTGGTGCCTTGGGGACCCTCTGTGGTGGGTGTTTTCCACTTGCACCCCACAATCCAGTGCCTGTCACTTACTGTCTTATCAAATCTTCGCCAGCTGGGGGTGATGTTACCCGTTCGTGGGGGTTGAGAGTGAGGACATTTGAGACTCAACTGGTGCTGCAGGGGGTTCATAAGATGGGGGAGTGTTGGAATTGACTGGACATCAGGTTCTTGGGGTCTGGGCCTCAACCGATGTGATCCGAGGTCGGGGAGGGCTAGAGCCGGGCGACGTGGTGGACAGGTGGGCTCCTTCCCCGGCTCAGGCCAGAGCATCAGTCCCAGAAAATGAGTCTAGAGCAAAGATCCAGTGTCCTTGTGCACAATGCCAGGGGAAGACTCGGGCAAGGGGCCGGACGGGGCTGTGCTTGGCAGGCCCCACCAGGACCACGGACTGGGGGCACGTGGGGGACCATGGTCCCTAGGTCTTGCAGCTAGGAAGAAGCAAAGTGGCAATGAAGCCGTGTTTGCAGTGGCCTGTGGCCCGGCGTTCATCCAGATATTTATCCGGATACTCTCCTGGATGAATTTATCCTGCATTTATCCAGATATTCTCAAGCTTTCCATATTAATGGGAACAAGTGTTCTTAGGATTGGGTGGGGCTCTAACGGCCAGCCACCAGGCTCACCAGAATCACTTGGGAGGGACGTGGGGACAAGGGGCTTGGTGGGGTCTTGGTGAATCTCCGGGTTGAGCTCACTGAGGGATGATGGGCAGCTGTTTTGGTCCTCCCGCCAACGGGGTCGAGACCCTCACCCACATTCCCAGGGATTTGTGCTTGTTGAAATTCACTCTGGTCTAGGTGCAAACTGGCTCAACCCTGTCTGGCTCAAATCCAGTCCCTTCCTGCTCCGAGTCAGATGACAAGGACCCTAACGTGGGGACAGGACATAGTCCCTCCGCAGGGTCAGCCTCCCTCAGTGGGGAGGACAGGGAGGAAGACAGAGAGGGGACAAGGAAGAAGAGACACAGCAGCCAGGCAGCCGCAGGGCACCCGGCTCTGCTCAGCCCCTTCCTCTGTACTAAGTCAGCACCTGCCCCTGCTGCCCCCCCCCCCCCCCCCACCTCGGGCCTCTGAGTACTCTGTCGATAGTCCTTAGTGCTCATTAAACCATTGTGTGTGCCAGGCTGTTGCAGTGTTCAAGGTGAGACGTGATGGAGGCCGGGACGGGCGGGGAGCCTACTAGGATCCCACAGAGTTGTGCGGTGATGTGAGTGGGCTCAGCCTCTCCTGGTGTTAAGATGCCCCACTTGTGCTCCTGGTGTATTCAGACAGTAACCAGAATGAGATATCGGAGATCAGACAGATTCACTCCTTTGGATCTTATGCTGGGTGAAGCGAGAAGCCACTCAGGAGTTCTGAACTAGGTTCTTCATGCGGCCGCAAGGCCCCATTTGATCTTAACTTACCTGAATAGGCTGCTCCTACCACAGGACATTTGTATGTGCTATTCCATTGCCTGGAATGCTCTTCCCCAGGTATCTCCTTGGCTTGCTCTCTCAGTACCTTTTGGGAGATGACAAAAGAGGGTCCTTTCCTGACTGCTACTCCTACCCCTCCCCCTTTCCTCGGTGAGCACAGAATTCCCACTCAGCTCCCACGGAGCCTCCATTCTGGTGGGGAGATGTTTACTGCCTATCTGGAGGTGGTACTTTGTTCTCTGCTCTGTCCCCAGACTTTAGGGCATGTTAGGTGCCCAGTAAGTATCCTCTTAATGACTGATTGAGGCAGAGAGGTTAAGTCATTTTCCCAGAGTTACACAGCTAAGCGGTAGAACTGGGATTAGAAGCCCTAAAGCCACACCCCATTGTCTTACAGGTGCTAGGGAGCCATGGAAGGCACTTGCACAGGGGAGCGCCCTGCTGGCCTAGTGCAGGAGGATCAGGAACGGGACCAGCCACAGAAAGGCCAGGCTGGGGCCGCCCAGGGGTGGGATCCAGAGCAGGAGCCCCGTGAAGCCTGGGAGCGACTGTGGCCCGCCCGGTGACTCTCTGTTTTCGCAAAATCCACCCTCACTGCGCAGCCATGATAGCCACGGGCTTGCCAACCCCCGGATCAAAGGGCCCGAGCTCACCGAGCAGCCTCCCGCGCCCCAGGCTTCCGCGTCTGCATAATTAAACACACGCTTGTGACCCGCTGCTAGGACCGATTTTCCAGATCGCCTCTACTCGAAAATCCCGCCATTTTCCACCAGCCGAGTTGGAGTGAGAAAGGAGAATTTCAGGGGAGCCCGTCCATCTTCAGTGGATGTGAGCGCCACAGTCCCATCCGAGGCTGGCGGTGTGGAAGGCGGGGGGGGGGGGGGCCGCGGCGCTGGGGAGGGCAGAGAACACTTCTTGGAGGGTGAACATTAGCTCAGCCTTCTTCGGTTATTTTTGGGAGGACATTCACAGAAGGGGCTTATGAAAACCAGTGAACATAATTCCTTAGGCTTCCAGTGGCTTCTTTCCCCTTGTAAGGAGTGACCTGCCGCCACAGGGGACGTGGGAGGTGGAGATTGAAATCCGGAGAGACAGCGCCCCCTGGGCCAGATCCCAGCCTGGAGTGGTGGGGACACCCACGTGCCCGAGGGTACCCATCATGGCCCGGCGGTCAGAGCCCCTCCAGGACACTGGAGGCTGGCAGTGAGCTCCTTGCGGGCAGGCTCAGGTCCTTACCAGTCTGCAGGCTGGGAAGATCCTTAACCCTGCTTGTACCTTTGGGCTGAGGGCTGAGACGCAGCTGCTGGGGACGGGCTGGTGCCAGCTGCCATTTGTGGTCAGCACTCGGCGACAGCCGGCCTCTGAATTTGTGTGCTGAGCTAGTGGCCGCCCCCTGGGTCAGGGGGCGGGGGGCCGGAGCCCCCTGTGAGGGGTGACGTGGTGGCCACTGCTCTGTTGAGCGCGAATGGCTGGGCCAGCCTCTGCCCGCCCCACCTTGACATAAAATGCATACCATAAAATCAGCAACTTTAAAGTATGCAGTCCGGTGGCTTGCAGTGCATTCGCGGTGTTGCACAGCCGCCACTCGGGTCTCGTTCCAGTTCCCCCCCCCCCCCCCAGAAGGAGAGACCCTGTACCCGTAAACACCGACTCCCCGCGTCCCTCCCTCCAGACCTGGCGGCACAAGGAACCTGCTTCCTGTCTCTGCGGATTGGCCTGTTGTGGACACTGCACACAGACAGCACCAGACCACATGTGGCTTTTTGTCTCTGGCTGCTTTCACTCAGTTTCACGTGTTCGAGGCTCATCCGCGCTGGCTGCCTGGCTCAGCCCTTCATGGCTGTCTAGGGCTGGATAACCCCACCGTGGATGCTGTCCCGCCGCCCTCGGCCGGTCTGTCCCTCTATAGACGTGCGGACGTGTGGGCTGCTTCCTCCTCGCGGCTGCTGTGAGCGGTGCTGCTGGGCACAGATGTATGCAAGTATTGGTCGGGGTCCTCTTGGCAGCCCTGTGGGTATATTCCCCTGGAGAATCGCTGGCTCGTGTGGAAATTGGAGACTCCGGGGGGGGGGGGTTCCTGTAAAGTGACAGTCAGGGCAGGGCACTTTGGGAAGCTCTAGAAGGCTCCTCTAGAAGCTTCCTGTCTCTCTCAGAGCAAAAGCCAGTGTCCTTACAATGGCCCGCCGACCCTGCTAATGGGGTCCGTGTTATGTCATTGCCTCCTTCCCCTCTCCAGCGGCCCCCCGGCCACCCTGTCCCTCTGCATCCTCCTATAGGCCAGCATGCTTGTGTCTCAGGACCTTTGCACGGCTGCCCCTTAGCCATGGGGGGTCACTGCAGGAGAGCATGACACGGGCCCTTGGCATTTTCTTTCTTTCTTTCTTTCTTTTTTAAGATTTTATTTTTAATCTCTACACTCAACGTGGGGCTCAAACTTAACAGCCGCAGAGTTGAAGAGTTGCATGCTCCGGGACTGAGCCGGCCAGGCGGCCCGCCCTTAGCACTTCCTGTCCTACTGCACAGTTCACTGCCCAGTGTTTAGTGTTTAGTGTTTAGTGTTGTCTCCCTCCCTCTCCTTCCCCAAAGAGTCTAAATGTCTACAACTGGGCCTGACAGGTTGCGAGTGCTCAGTACATGCTTGTTAAATGGGTGAATGGAGCGAAGGACACAGATCAGCTTCTGCCGTAAGCACCCCCGCCCGCAACTTCTCAGGGGTTAGTGATGGTGGGAAGCCTGGAACCACCTCTCAGCCTCTACCGTTTCCTTCCCGGGCATCGTCCCTGGGACAGTCCACTAATGCTAACGCTCAGCGGAGCACGGCCCGAGCACCTCTCTGCTTGTGCCCTTGAACCTCAGGCTTGTGGAGCTCCCCACTGCTGTGGGAGAGGGGTGTGGGGGCAGGGGCAGCCATGCCCAGCCCACAGGTGGGTGTGGTAGCAGATGGCCTGTGTCAGACCACGAACCAGGGTCCCCCCTTCTGGGGCGACCACATCACCTCATTGTATTAAACCAAGAAGAGCCAGTTAGTGTTAGGCCACAAACGTACCCCCGTTTCTAGGAATCTGATCTATCTTCCCTTGTTAAGTTCTAGACTGTGAAAGGTTGGAAAGATGGCCGGAACACTCTTCCACGATATGGCTCGTTCGTTCAGTCTTTCGGCCCGTCAGTTAGCAGATGCCCCTGGAATACCTGACGCTCCCGTGTGTAGGACTCTCCTTGAGGACGGTGAGCGTTTACTGGTGGGGTGTCCCTCTCTGTTCCGTGTGAGGCTTCTTCTGGGTCATATCTGAATCATCAGTGAAAAATATCGCTCGGGTCAAGATGGAGCCCTGTGGCCGGCCGCTAGAGACCTCCTTCCGCGTTGACCCGGCAGTCGGGTCTCTGTCGTTCTTACTAACAGAAGTTTGGAAGCCGCTGACCTGTCGTCGGCCCGCGTTCCCTTGTCTCCTCCACGGGATACTGGAAGAGATTCGGAAACTGATGGCTTTGGCAAAACGTCAGTTGTTGTTGGTCTGGGGCTTTGCACACTGAACCAGCACGGTGTGTCTGCAGGGGCTGGCAGGGGGCCGGCCGGGGAGCGTGACGGGGCCTGCAGGCTGTGGGGCTGTGTCCTAGTGGGATGTGGATGTGCCATGCAGAGTGTCAGAGGCAGAGACACCCCGATCGAGGCTTTCCTGATAGGTGCTGCCCCCGGGGCTCCCCTGTCCCCTAGACGCAGACAGGGCCTCCTGGGGACGGTGGCCTCAGACCCAGGCCTTGAACACTGGGTACAGTTCCCACCTGAGGAGGGAGGGGGGATCTTTCTGGAAAGGTGAGCAGCAGGGCCGTGGGGTGCGGTCATCTGAGAGGATGGCGGTGGGGGAGCACAGGTGTTCTCCAGAGCCCCGGGCATGCTAGGAGCCAGCTGAGGCAGCGGGGTGCAGTCACAGAGCATTCAGGGTCTCCGGCAAGGGCAGGTCTGAGGTTCAGGAAACCCCTTGGGCTGCCTGGGGGGTGCAGGCTGGGGAGCAGGTTGAGGGAGGTGAGGCCCCAGGCGGTGACGATGGAGCCCTCCCATCCGCCTCTGGGGATGGCAGCGGGCAGGTGCGCAGAAGGCTGGCTAATTGGCTCCGGGTGACGTGAGGGACCTTCTGGCTGAAGCTGACCCTGAGACACACGGGTGCTGGGAATGTGGGGGAGGTGGCAGGGGGGCAGGAAACTGGCTCCCACCAGACACCTGCCCCGGGCCTCCCGTGGAGCGCCATGTTTCCGAACATCCTCTCTGGTGGCGCTTCCCGCAGCCTGAGCAGGAGGGGGTTCAAGCCTTGGTTACTGGCAGGGAAGCCCCGGGCTGGGGAGGGTCCCAGCGCCCCCTTGCTTAGCTTTGCCACCTCCCGCCCTCCCAGCCTAGACCTCGAAGGCCCCTGCCCGTTCTGGTGCTGGGGGCAGGCACTCTGCCCTCTGGAGCTGAATCCTTGAGCTGGGTGAGTCCCAGCCTTCGGAAGGTGAAGGAGTCCTGACCTCTTCTTATAGGTGGTACCCCCGGGGCCCAGAGAGGGTGAGCGAGGCACCCAAAAGGCACACAGCATGAGTCTTCTGTCCGACCTCCGTGCCCAGGGCCCCATGTGCACTCTCCAGGGCTCCTCTGGTTGGGGAGAGGGTCTCCGCGGAGGGGGCAGCGGTGCGCTTGGAGGGAAGCATCCTCGTGTTCGGGTCTGAGGCCAGCCTTCCACCTCCGCAGCTCCCTTTGCCTGGTGTGGCCCCAGCTGGGCCTGGCTCCAAACCCCCCTGTGCCACCTGGGGCTGCTGAGCAGGCCTCCTGAGCCTCAGTTTCCTCAGCTCGGCATGGGGGGAGGGCAGTGGCGCCCACTTTAGGAATGTCGGGTCTGAGCCTCAGGACCCGTGTGGATGTTCCAAGCCCGCTCACTTCCCGGCCTGCCCCGATCCGCCTCTGGCTGAAAAACCCTGCCTGGGAATATTGTCTAAACCGTGGGCTATGATCCATTAGTGGGTCACGAAATCGAGTTAGTGGGTCACAGCTAGAATATTAAAAAATGAAATAGAATAATAGAATGGAATCAAATAACAGAATGGCAAGAGAAACTGTCCGGAGTCAGGCTGCATGCACCGGCTGCTGGGACGCAGTCCTGGGCTCGGGTCCACCCGCGGGCTGCCTGGGCTCGACGGTCGGCCGTGCCACCTATGAGCTGGGGACAGGGGTCCTTCCTCCCCTGTCCCTCTTCTCAGGGGTCTGTAGATATGCTTTGTGTGGACCCAGCTCTGCAGAATAAGAGTATTAAAGCCTGGATGATCTTTGTTTCACAATAGCTACCAGAGGGGTCCAGGGCAGGTGTGGGGGAGCCCCCGTGAGGGCCCCTGCTCCCCCGCTGGCTTTCCCAGGGTCTGCATTAGAAGCCCTTGGGCTTTGGCTCTGGCAGTCGTACGTGGGACCCTGCTCCCCGGGATTTTGTGCAGCTGCAGCTGAGTCCCGATGGGAGATGAGGTTTGCTGCCCCCTCCAGGGAGCCCCCTGTGGACAGTCCGGGAGTCTGGGCGAGGGACACCTGTGCGGGCTCCCAGCGTCTCCTCCAGGTCCCCTCCCGCAGCCTAGGGACTGATCAGCGTGGCCTTGAACGTGGCCTCCGGTTGGGGGTGCTGGCTCCACACTGACCAGCCCTGACCTATTTGCTCCAAGCGCTCTGGGCTCCCATGATGCCTGCACAGTGTGTGACTGAGCAAGAGAAGGGATGTTCTTCCCCACCTTCTCCAAAATGCTTCCTGTTGGAATGGCAGGGAGGCTTCCTGTAAGAGGCAGCCTGGTGGAAAGGGATTGGCTTGGAGACACAGCGGTGGGCACAGCTCGGCGGAGGGTGGGGACTGCTGAGTGAGGGTTCCTGGGGGCCCGTCTGGTTTGGCTGGCGTTGTGGATTTTTATACTGTTGAACCCGTGTCACCTGAAGCCCCTCCTCTGTGGACAGGATGGAATGAGCGGGCATCAGAGCCCACCTTACAGAGGCAACCCGTGGCCGTGGCTAGCTGGTTCACCGCACACCCGGGAGGCAGGAGCATGACGCGGAGAGCATGAGGCCCAGCCGGGTTTAGGGCAGGTGGGGAGAGGCCCGGGGGCTGGGCCTCCTTGGCAGGACTGCGGAGGCGGTGGCCGTTGGGTGTATTGGGGCAGGGCGATGGACCGCAGGTGTCCCCTTTTGACCACAGTCCCCAGGTTGTGTGCTTGGGCTGTCAACCCCCCAGCCTTCTCCCTGCCCAAGAGGGATGCTTCCTGGTGTCCCGGACGGACGGGCCTGCCAGAGCCAGCCGCACGCAGCCCTCTGCCTGAATAGGGTGGCGTTCAGAGGGGCATTATTTGTTCTTCTGGGGAAGGGGGCCGGAGAGCTGTCCTGCTCGATGATGTCACAGTGGAGAGAGTGATTGGAGAGCGGGGTTGACCTCAGCATCACACAACATATTCAGGGACCAAACCGCACTGGGCTTCTGGGTCCAGGTTCTAGAATCTTCTTTGCTCTCCCCCCCACCCCCCCTTCCTTGCGGTGTCCCTCAGTCCAGCGTGGGGCTGCCGGACCCCACCCACTTGGTGGCAGGGCACCCCGGCCAGAGGCTCCCTCATTTGGAGACAGATCACCTCCCTGTCTCCCCGGGAACAGCACAGCTGAGCTCACCACCCCCTCCCCCAGCTCTAACACGTTCTGGAGGGAGGGTTCTGCTGCTGAGAGAAAGGAGTGTCTGTCCCAAGACCCTGATTCCCCCTGAACTTGTTGCTGGCGGTCCCTTCTGGGGGCCAGTCCTGTTAATGATCATCCGTGCTCTGGGCAGGCTGTGGTTTTGCGGGGATGGTTTTGACTCCCAGGCCGGGCCAGGTGCGGGGAGACCACGGTGAACGCGCGACAGGGCGTGTGGCCCGTCTCAGGGGGTTGGGCAAGCACTAAGATGCCAGAGCCAGGCCCGTGTCCCTCCAGTAATGAGGGACAGGCTCTGTGGTCTGCACCTGTGCTGAGCCCTGCATGCTGATGGCTGGTTTTCAGGAGGGCAGCGCTGGAGAGGGGAGTTCAAGGAGTGTCCCGTGCCTTGAGGGCACCCGGGGTGGATCCAGCGTGCAGCTGCAGGGCACAGATGGCCCGGCCCTGCACGGCGGCCCAGACGTCCACCCCTGAACCTGCGGGTCACAGGCGGCCCTGTTGCGCCAGGAGGGAGGGAGCCTCTAGGGGCACCAGACTCTGGGCAGGTGACTCCCTGATCTCGTTCAACCCTCCCCAAGAAACCAGTAAAACCGAAACACGGAAAGGAAGATAATTTCTGCAGAGGGATCCGGTGAGAAATGTGCCTCCTGACCGATGCATTCGGCAAGGACGGCCGGGGGTGACTATGCTGGGCTCCAGGTGACAGTATGCACCCGCGATGTGTCAGGGTCCCCAGCCGCGAACGTGGCACGGAAATACAGCGTTTCCTTCACTGCTGCGGTGACAGCAGTGACGGCCACCGCAGACCCCTCCTCGGTTTGTTCACGTGCGTGGTGGGAGACGCTGAATGTCAGCCAGAGGGTGGTGGAGATTAGGGAAGTGGTTTGATTTCTCATCCGAGTTCCTGGGGCCCCTGAATCCTGCCCACAGATCTGTGAGCAAAGGGCTCTGACACTGGCCAGTCCGGGAGCTGCAGGAGCTCGGGGCAGGGGACCCCCCAGCCCGGTCCAGAGGGACCCGGGAGACAAGCCGACTGCCCTGCTGGGGAAGGGGCGAGGCGTCACAGGCCGAGGGACTAGCACACCTTCAAGCTGGCGTCACAGGCCGAGGGACTAGCCCATCATCGTCCCGGCCACTTGGCCTGTCCCGTGAACAGATGAGCGCGGTGTGGCAGGAGCTGGGCGCGGTTTTTTCAGTGGAGCGAGGACAGACTTAAAGAGGTGGGTCGGGTGACAGACGAGGGTTCCAGCGACCAGCTTGACCGCTGACACCCCCAAGGCAGCGATGGTCTGCAGGTAAAAGGGCCACACCGTTATTTTATTTCAGCTCCGCGGTGCCTATGGACGCTCGTGCTAGCTGAGGTTTGCTGATGTCCGCTGCTCTTCTGGGGCTAGAAGGAGCCCCAGGCACGGGAGTCGCTGTGACCTGAGCCCTGCCTGGAGGGGCAGGGGAGAGGTGGGGGGCGGGCAGTTGGAGGTGTGTGTTAGCGGGCTCAGCGGAGGTGAGGGGACACAGACAGCGGCTCGGGCCTGGCACAGGCCTGCCCTCTCCCCCGGCACCTGTGTGCTGAGGGGGCAGGGCCGGGGTCCTTACCTCACGTCACAGATGCGGATGCCGTCCTCAGGGAGGTTATGTCCAGGGCCCGGCTGGGCAGTCTTGCTGGCCTGGGTGGGGGCAGCCGGCGGGGGCTGGCCTGCAAGCTGGGCGGGGGGCTGGTTGGTTTAGAGCCTCAGCCGGGCCAGCCACTGTCTGCTCCGCGAGGGCTGGGGTCTTGTCACACGGAGGCTGAGCCCTGAAGGCAATCGGAGGGCGTAAGCCCAGAATCAGAAGTGTGTTGTCACCCTTTCTTCCTCACCTTTGCTACTGTCCCTTTGGCTAAAACAAGCCCTGTGACCGGGCCCGGATTCCAGACCCCCAGAGCTATGGAGACGGACCCACCGGCCAGTGCAGGGCAAAGGGCTTTGTGATTTGGTTCTCACCCTTCACCCACTTGCTCAGCTCGGGGCACGGACTCACTGTGTGCATCTCAGGGTCCGCTGGCGCTTGTGGGCAGGGAAGGGGAGAGCGCTGGCATTTGCCCGTCACCCGTGATACGCCAGTGTGCAGTCAGGCCCTGGCATCACCACTTGCTGGAGGCCTGGCCTTCGATAAGGCTGTTCACCTTCTCTGAGCCTCCAGATCCACTCCTGCAGTGACTGCCGTGGTCGGGAGAATTAGTGGGCTTATCTGCGTGGAATCACTTGGCAGAGAGTGAACGTTAGCAGCTAATATTTTTTTTTAACTTTATTTATTTTGAGAGAGAGCAGGGGAGGGGCAGAGAGAGAATCCCAAGCAGGCTCCACACCGTCAGCACAGAGCCCAACGCCGGGCTCGATCTCACAGACCACGAGATCACGACCTGAGCCGAAACCAAGAGTCAGACGCTCAACCGACTGAGCCCCCCAGGCACCCCAGCAGCTGATATTTTCTATATGGGAAAAGTGGAGCTCAGAGAGGGGAAGCAACTTTCCTAAGGTGGCACAGCTCCCAGGCTTCAAAGCTCAGGTTGCATCGTCTCCGTGCCCCTCCCGTTTATTTAATTCGGATCACACACCGAATGGCTCTGTGGCCTGCAGAATACATCTGGTAAAATCCACCTGGCAGCGAATGCCCAGATGTCAGAGGCAGCGGGGCCGTGGCGGGGGCTCGGGGCAGGAGCAGTTCCGCAGGGGGTAAGGGTGCTGAGGCCTGGCAGCGGCTAAGGGGGGTGGGCCGTGGGACGCGGATGGATGGTGGAAGGCATGAGACTTAGGGACCAGCTGGAAGCTGATGTTGGAGACCCAGGCGGGAGGGGGGGGGCTCTGATTGTGGCCTGCCCGGGTGCAGAGGGGCGGTCACCACTTCCAGCACAGGAATTCCTGCTGGGGGTCCCTGCCCCGGGGAGAGAGAGGCCCTCTTGGGTCCAGCCTAGCCCTGGGGAGGGACAGCGGCCACCACCTGAGGTGAGGGGACCCCAGGCAAGAGGGGGGTGGGGGGGGGCTCTTCCTTCTCACGCTGGCACGGGGGCATGAAAGCACCTGGGAACCGAGGCTTGTGTCCACACCAGTGCCAGTCCTCGGCCACCGCAGGGCAGAGGGAGCAGGAGGCAGACGGGGAGAGGACTCCGCTCTTTCCTGCGGTCTGTCCCTGGGGTCACACAGGCGGGCCTGTGAGGGCAGGGGCAGGAGGC
The DNA here is from genome assembly GCF_027475565.1 of Acinonyx jubatus. Taxonomy (NCBI): domain Eukaryota; kingdom Metazoa; phylum Chordata; class Mammalia; order Carnivora; family Felidae; genus Acinonyx; species Acinonyx jubatus. Next base: position 4,031,161 of record NC_069394.1, read on the forward strand.
GTCCCGGCCAGACCAGGGTCCCCTTGCGTTCCTTCCTGTCCCCGTCTGCATCCCAGCTACGGATTGCCCTGGGCGTAGAGGAGGAGACGAGATTCAGATGGAGTCTGAGAGGACGCTTAGACTAGCTTGAGGTTTGAATAACTGAAAGGGGTGGGGAAGTTATGGACTCTTCCCCAGGTGTCCTGAATGGGCGATGGGACGGTTGACAGGGCGTGGTTGAAGGCGGTGACGGAGAAAAATCTAACCAGCCGTTACAGCAGTGACGTTCTGTTTCACGTATTTGGGGCTCTGCCGTTAGGTGTGTGAATAATGGTGGTGCCTTGCTGACAGATTGAGCTTTGACTATCGTAAAATCTCCCTTTTCGGCTCGAGTAAAAATTTTTGTCTTAGAGTCTGTTCTGTCTGATGGCAGTATAGACGCTGTGGCTCTTTTGGGTGGTTTGCGTGATTTTTCTGTCCTTTTAAGTCAAACCTGGTTGTGTCTTTGAATCTGAAGTGTGTCTTTTATAGACAGCGTGTGGCTGGATCATGTTTTGTCCATACTGCCAGTTTTTTCCTGTTGATAGTAGTATGCGGTCAATCTATATTCAGTTACTGATAAGGTAGGATTTAAGTCTGCTGTTTTGCTGTTTGTTTTCTGTATATCTTTGTGTGTGTGTGCCTTGATTCCTCTGTTATTGCATTTTGTTTTTAAGTAGATATTTTCTAGTATACAATTTGGATTCCTTTGTTGTTTGTTTTACTATGTTTCCTGAATTATTTTCTTGGTACTTGCCCTGGGGGTTATAATTAACATCTTAACTTTTTAAAGTGTAGTTTGGATTAATACCAACTTAATTTCAATAGTATGCAGAATGCCACAAAACTCCGTTCCTCTCTCTTCTCTGCTCTGTTATTATCATACAAATTACATCTGTATATGTTCTGAGCCCTTCAACACTGCTTTATTATTATTGCTTTATTCAATTGTTACTGTTTAGTGAGACCCCGTTCTCCTACTTTCCTGTAAGTCTTTAGATGTGGTTTCTTTTATTCTTTGGACATATTTGTAACAGCTGATGTATCTCTACTAATCTCTGGATTCCTCAGGGACATTTGCTACCAACTGTGTGTTATTCCTGTGGATGGGCCATCCTTTCCTAGGTCTTTGTGTGCCTTAGAATTTTCTGTTCAAAAGTAACTATTTAAAATGATACAATATGGTAACTCTGGGAATCAATTCGCCCTCCTCCACAGGGTTCAGTGTTATTGCTGTTTGTGTTTTGCTGGATGAATTCTGTAACATCTGTAATCTTTGTCACATGTGGCTGCAAAATCTCTCCTTGGTTTGCTTCGTGGTCAGCTAATCATTGGACAGAGGTTTCCTTAAAGGCCTTAAGCCAGCAGGTCCCCCGGTCTTCTCCAAGAGAAGCTATGTGTGTGTGTGTGTGTGTGTGTGTGTGTGTGTGTGTGTGTGTGTGTGGCGGGGGTATGCAGTGCTCTGGCAGGACATTTACAGCTATCTTAGCCTTTGCTTCCTGCTTGTGCGGGGCCTCAAGGTCAGCCGGAAGTGAGGCATGGGGACCACCTCAAGGGTTTCCCGGTAACGTGCACAGCCCTGTGCATGTGTGGCCTTTTTGGTTCCCATGGGTGTACTGGAGTGTCTCAAAGTCTCCCATTCTCCAGTTTTCCTTTTCTAGTTTTAAGGTCACCCTCTTGTGAGCTCCAACTAGTAATCCCCATTCAGGCAACTGTAATGTTAAAAAAATGGCCTGTGATTGTTTTCAACAAGTGTCCTGGCGATATGGTTTATCACTGAGCAGGCTCTGAGTCAGATCACATAAAGACAAACCATGGGAATGGAACTTTACAGGGAGCCGCCAGACGGGCCAAATAATGGCATTTCTGTCGGGGTGAGGCTTTGGGGAGGGGGTGCTCCAGACTTGCTCTGCCCCCTTCCTGTGGCTGGTGGATGCTGTTTTTCATAGAGATCGTGATTGCTGGGCTGTTGGTTTTCAAGGGCGTCTCGGAGCTGGGAACAGGGAGGTGGGAAGAGGGTAGGTAAGTTGGAACACCGTAAAGCTTTCCTTTTTTTCTGAAATGTAGTTATTTTTCTTGGATAAACACTTCTTGGATTATTGCAAGCCTGCAGTTAACTTCCAGGTTTCAAAAGAGTGGATTTAAAAATATATTTTTTTTAATGCTTATTTTTGAGGGGAGGGAGACAGAGTGTGAGCAGGGGAGGGGCAGAGAGAGACCAGGAGACACAGAATCGGAAGCAGGCTCCAGGCTCTGAGCTGTCTGCAAGGAGCCTGATGTGGGGCTCAAACCCATGAACTGTGAGATCATGACCTGATCTGAAGTCAGACACTTAACTGACTGAGTGCCCCTCAAAAAAGTTGATTTAGATACTTTCGGGAGTGTTCTCATGGCTTTGGAGGAGCAGATCTTTCACAGTCCTTACTCTGCCACTCTGGAAGTTGTCTGGCCGTCAGTGAGGTTCTGTGACCTCAGAAAGCATGTTAAGGATTGGGTTCATCAGCAGAAGCCAGGACTCGACCTCTTTGAACATGTTTCTTCTAGGAAAACAGGAGCAATCATCCCTAGCAGTTGGGGGGTGCGATGAGAAGAAGGTTCTCCTTAGACCCTTCCCTCAGGAAAGGAGACGATGAAGCATCTCTATTTTTTAATTTTGTGCAGTGCTTATCCCACGTTCTGGCATTTCATTGGTGTCTGGTCTTTTTACGTGGTAAGAATAAGATCCCAAGGGCCGGAAATAGTGTGCTTTTGACCAAAACACAAATGGTTATTAGCAATGGAGACAAATTAGAGCCCCTCGGATTCCCTATATAGCTTATTTAGGTGAAGAAATTATGGTGCGTCTGCTTGAAGCTTACGAAGAATTAAAAATGATGTTTGTGAAGAATTTTTACCGGTAATATAACGACACAAACATTTTCTTACAAGAAGGCCACATAACTGCTTCTCTAGAGTTTGCTCTCAGCCCTGGAAGGTGTGTTCGGCAGGAGGATTTGGAAGATATGAGAAAACGCTCACGAGGCTGCCCCTTGAACTGGTCGGTCTGTGGGTAATGCTCTCCTGCTTCCGTAGCCTTTTAAAAAGACTTTTCACGACACTTTGCAGCGAGCATTATTCCTACAATTAGCAAATTACAAAATGGAAAAAAATCTAAGAAGTAGGAAATAAAGTAGCTGGGAGTCTAGGAGATAAATTAAGAAGGATTAGATCTGTGGGGATTTTTCCATTTCTTGTTTTGCGTTTCAGGTTTTGATCTCTGCAAGGTGTTACGTGACTTGCCCAAGGTCACAGAGCTGAGGCAGGGAGGGGCTGGTGCCAGGACCCGGGTCTCCTCGAACAGTGAGGAAGGGTAATCGGATAACAAAGCAGCCCCCTGGAGCTGCCGGCCTGCTCCCTTGCTGGTGGTGCCCAGCGCTGGGCAGTGATGGGAACTGGCGGTGACAGATTCTGGAGCGAGTCCACCCAAACGACTGTCACCCTTGGCGTTTTTCAGGAAGGGTATCAGGGGCGATGCTGTGGTCAGGCATGATTTTCTCCCTGCGGGGCTGGTGGAAGGAAGCTTTATCGGTGGGTATTTGCCTCTGGGGACCCCATGGGCTTTTGTCCCTGGGGACCCTGTGGACGTCCGCACAAACTGCACAGGCCCGGAGACCCATCCCGTCTCCTGCCTCACGGCAGGCCCCGGAGTGGGCACCAAGCCCAGAGCCCCGCATGTGGGGGCTGGGGCTCCTCGACTCGTTTGGGTGGTTCTGCCATGCTGATGCCGGGCCTGTGCCCAGGGTCCTGGTTCTATGGGTCAGGGTCAGGGTCGGGAACCTGCATGTTGACCAGCACCCTGTGGCTTCCCAGGGACGTTTTGTGGCCACACTTTGAGGGTGGTTGGCCCCTCGGCAGGACGTGATGCGGGATTTGGCAGAAAGATGTGGGGGTGGCCCAGGGCTGGCTTGGGAGGAAAGGTGACCACTGTGGGGATGTCCTTGTGCTCGGGCCTGGGCTGCACGGGTCCCACACAACGCCTACCTCACTGGGCTGGGGAGGGGCTGCGGGCCCTGTGACAGATGAGGACACCAGGCTCGGCCAGCGGCCAGCACGAGGACCAGCCGGTGCAGGGCTCCCTGGACGTCGGCCCTGTCCGCATGGTGGGGACGGCTTTCCTGCCGCAAGGCTGACCCAGCCCTTCCAGCAGGTCGTCCTGGTCGAAGACTGTGTTCTGGGGACAGCTTTTGACTGTGGGAACGAGGGGGATGGCAGACGGGATTCAGTTCCCACTGACATTTGTGGAGGGCCCACTGTGTGCTTCACGTCTGTGACATCACAGCCACGGTGCCCTGAGGAGGAAGCTCGGAACAGAAGGCTGCCTTGTGCTCTCTCTAGAATCGACACGGCACCTGCTGTGTGCCTGGCACCCCGTCAGAGTTCGAGCGCTCCGCAGGGTCGCTCCTTTGAGCCCTCACAGCTACCCCAGGCAGCAGGGCCAAGCTCACCCCCAAGGGACACGGGAAACGGAGCCCCAGAGAGGGAGACTGTGACCTGAGCCCAGCGCTCTTCCCAGACCCGTCCCGTGAAGGCCGCCTTCCCCAGCACGGCCCCCCGCGGCCAGCATCTGGGCTCTCGGAGGGGCCCCGTCCGTGGCAGCCACAGAAGCTGAACTTGTCCTCGTTTTCCCCCCGGGGGGATGGAGGGGGCTGAGCAGGGGCCGGGCCTGGTCCTGGCAGAGAGAGCTCATGGCACCCCAGGCTGGGGTGGCCCCCGCGGTCCGGGCTCCTTGGCTGAGGCTGTGTCCCTCCCCGCCCCGCGCCTCCCAGACACCAGGCCGCTAACAAGACAGGTGCAGGGCCGTTCTCACGGTCCAGGGCCGTCCCTCACCCACAGACAGCTGGGCAGCCGCTTTGATTAAAAGGGCTCCTTGGCTCCGGAGAGATGAGTCGAGGCCAGCTTGTGTTTATAGACACCTCCTGCAAACAGGGATGGAGGTGTGTGGCTTGTCCTTCTCCACAGGGCAGGTGGGCGGGCCGCTCCAGAATCTGAGTGCGGGGCCAGGCTCCCATTTACAGGCAGGGCCTGGGAGGGGGACTGGGCAGGTGAGACCCTGAGTGGGCACAGCTTCCCTGTGCCTCACTTCTTTGCCTGTGAAATGGGCTTATTAGCGGCCCACCCGAGAGTTCTTCCCTCACACGCTGTGTGGCATCCTTGTGAGTGTTGTGCCGACTGTCCCCAGCGGCTAGAGCTTGGAGAAGAGGGCCCCGCACAGAGCGCCCTCCTGCCCATCACTGTGCTGCGGTCAGCAGCACCGTGGCCATCGCTGTCACTGCTCCCCAGTGCCTGGCACGGTGCCCGACCCGTGCTAGGTGCCCAGTAGTCACCTGGCGAGTGAGTGCACTAGATAAGGTGCCCACACGTGCCAGGCACTGGGAATGCCGAAACGAATGACACGGCCATTTCATCCCCCGAGATAGGAAGGAAGGAGGTGCCCCCAGCCCGGACGGTGACAGTCTGTTCGTGTGACGGCAGGCGCACCCCCCGCCCCCCCGACGTCGGGGCCCTCAGCCTGCCTCTCGTCCACGTCGACACTTTCCGCTTGCCTCTCTGTGGCCTTCCCTTGTTCCTGCCCCGGCCTTCTTCCCCGCCCTGCACCCACGCCCCTCCCACCCTCCTCTAGGACAGTGAGCATTGCTCTGTGGACAAGCTGAGGCCACCCTGGCAGCAAGGTGGCCCAGGGGACAGGGCTGTGGGGCAGGCAGGGGTCTGGATTTGAATCCCTGCTTTGCCAGGTTGACAGTGACTTTGTGCTTACTAACCCCTGATCCTCAGAGTCCGCGTTTAAAATATGGGTACAGCACTTTGGTGTTTAGGACAGTGCCCGGCACATGGCCGACATCCTTATGCTCTTTGTTTTCTACATTTTTTTAAAATTTATTTTTGAGAGAGAGAGGGAGACAGAGCATGAGTGGGGGAGGGGCAGAGAGAGAGGGAGACAGAGAATCTGAAGCAGGCTCCAGGCTCTAAGCTGTCAGCACACAGCCTGACTTGGGGCTCAAACCCACAAACCACACGATCATGACCTAAGTCGGACGCTTAACCGACTGAGCCACCCAGGCACCTCGAGGTGTCTGTCTAGGTGGCTTCTCCCCACCCCCAGGGCGACACCTCTTCAACAAAGCCCCCGAAAGTTTCTGGCAAAACGCAAGTGCCCCACACACCAGGAGGGGGTCCCCCCACTGAGGAGTCCAGGGCAGGCCCGGTGAACTGATTTCTTTATAAACTACTTACCACCCCCTTCATTCAAGGGTGCGGTTTACTCGAAGTTTCCATCCCGTGTGTAAGGAGACCAGGTGGAGAGACACCACAGCAGACCTTCCTTACCCAGCTGTTTGGCAAGCACCCACTCCCTGTGTGCCCGGCAGGGCCCCAGGACTTCAGAAAGAGTTGGGGTCAGAGCTCGCCCTTGAGGTGCTCCTGCTGGTCTGGGGAGGACAGATGCCCCCCCCCCCCCGCCACAGTGCAGATAACCCAAGTGGCTTCTGTGAAGGGCCCTTTCCAGGGGGCAGGAGGGTGTGGGAAATCTCAAGAGATGGCCAGTGATTTGGTGGGCTTGCCACCCGTGTCCCGCAGGCCCCGCAGGGAGGGCCACAGGGGGGCAGTGGCGGGTCACTGGCACACAGACACAAATGCATCCTGCTGGGCGGATGAGGAGGACGTAGCAATAAGGGAGGGGCTTTGCGAACACGTGGTCTGCACTCTGTCCACAGATGCATCTGGAGGCCTGCCTTTCAGAGAAGGGTGTAGCATCGGGCCCCCCCTTCCTGGGCCTCCCTCCCTTAAAGCAGTAGCCGCCTGGAGCTCCCTGGTGGTTATCTCCTTCATCGGGGTCTCCACTTCCCTCCGACCTCTCAGACAAGTTCTGTTCCCCTGCAGATGGTGCTTACATGGTCCCAAAGCCATTTGAACTTGGGACCAGCAGCCTGAGGGAGCCAGAAGCAGGAGTGCTTTGACTCAGCACCCTGGCTCCCCGCCGCTGAGCCATCCCAGCCCAAGGCTGAGGGAAAAGGGAGTGAGCCTGCAGGCGGGGTGTCGAGCAGAGGAGGGGGTGTTCAAGGCCGGCAGCTCCGCATGTGCAAAGGTCCTGAGGCATAAGGCAGAAGAAATAGGAATCGTGTGCACCTGTGATAAACTCCTGGACAACGTTTACCCGCTATCTTGGAAACTGAAAGGCAGAAGCCAAGACCAGAGGGTCCAGGGAGAGGCCCCTGACATTAGGGAGGCACAGGCCTGGTACTCGTATCTGTTATCTTGAACTCCCAGCAAGCCTCGGGGGAAGGTGCTGTGTACTTGATCTCCAGAACAGACCAGGCACAAGGTGCCGAAGCCTGTTCCTGAAGTTGTGCAGGTGAACAGGAGTCAGGCTGAGCTGGTCTGCCTCTACGTCTGGGTTTTTCCACTCTGCCTTGAGACTGGGAGACCTGGGGTTACTGTTCTGTTAGGGTGGGTCTGGGCCATGTGTGTCTGTGCGTGTGTGTGTATGTTCTCCCGCAGGTGCCGGAGGCGGCCTTTTCACACGATCTTGACACAGGGTGGTTTTGTGGCAACTGAGGGTTGTCTACGTAGGATCGGGCAAGTGACTCGGCTGAATTAATCCTTACAACTTCAAGAGGCTGGCGGTAGTGGTATTCTCAATTTGCCAACAAGGAAACCGAGCACAGAAAGGCTATGAGCCGAGCATCGTTCTGTGCTTTTTATCAGCGCTCACGTTTAATGCGTGTTTACCACTAAAAGTTAGGGAGTGGGGCTAAGATTCTTCAGTTTTTCCTGCTCCTTTTTCGTGACTCTCCAAGAGCATCCAGGGCCACAGGGGTCGTGCGTGTGAGTCTGCATGGGCCTGTGCGTGTGTGTGTGCACCTGTGTGTGCACATGTTCCTGTGCCTGCACACATCCCTGCATGTGCACGGGCCTGCGTGTGTCTGTGTGTGCACATGCACAGGACCTGAGATCCAGTTTCCTCCCGTGTGAAATGGACGGGACTGTTCCAGTGCTGACCACATGGCAGATGTGAGGACGGGCTGCAGAAGGGCTTTGTGGGGTCTGTGTCCACATGCAAGTGTGGTTTCTCCTCGGGCCTGCTGGGCCGTGTCCGTCTGTACGTGTTTGCCGCTGGGGTCTGGCCTCTCAGCTGGTAGACCACCATCTCTAGGACGCGTCACTGCAGGTGTGGCCCGAGTCTCAGGGGCGTGGCACAGTACAAGCGACTTGTCCTCTTGGGTCAGCAGGGCTGTGTTGTGTGTGGTTGTTCAGGAACCCCGGCTCCTGACAGCCAGAGGCTCTGTCCTCCCGAGATCCTGAGTCTTCTGCAATCTTCAGGGAGAGGGAGGGAGAGGGGAACAGAGAGGGAGGGGGACAGAGAGGGAAGGGGACAGACACACTCAGAGAAGGAGAGGAGAGAGCAAGAGAACTGTGAGGCCGGTGTTTATGGGCCAGGCCGGAACCCTGCTGCTGTCACTGAGTCATACGCCGTGTCTACTCGCAAGGGACGGCGTGGGCCAGCTGTGTGCGCACGAGCAACAGGAGGTCACGCATGTGGGTGGGCACCACGGGCTTGAAACCGCCCTTTCCTGTTGCTTCTAGACAAAATGAGCATCTCCCAACGCTTGAGGCCCTGGAAGGGAACGTGCTGCCATCCGTCTCCTGCAGCTGCTGCATGTGAGCAGGAAACGAGTTCAATTCCGCCAGCTCAGATGTGCTTAGAACAAGGCCTGGTACCATCTCTAGGGGCACTGGCCCCCCTACAGCTCTGATGTGACCTGGCTTCTCTTTGGGTCCTACCGGCACGGCGGGAGCTCCACGGAGCAGCGGGTCCCCAGGGGCCTAGGTAGAAATGCAGAGTCCTGGGCTCCCAGCCCGCCTGACTCAGGACCTGCACTATAATAAGATCCCAGGCTGTCCAGTCCCCGTGAGCACCAAAGTTTAGGAAGCAACGCCTCAGAAGCCACAAACACAACGCTTTTTACCTTCATTTCGGCGCGTTAGGTATCTGAGAGGCACGGGTGTTTGTAGTTTACCATTTTCAACTCGGAATGTGCGCCCTTGTCTTTGCTCCCCAGGCCTTGTTGGCCCCATGGGTCATGCCCATGTCACAGATGAGGGATGAGGACCTTGCCATCAGGCCCCGTAACTCTGTGCCACTTAGATCCACGTGTACCCGGGCTCTTTTGGGGATTCAGAGGAAGGAGGAGAGAGCCTTCCTGGAGAAGGTGGCATTTGCACAGGGTCCTTTGAGAGGGCAGGGAGCATCTGAACAGAGCGGTGGAATCTGCCAGCCCCTGGGGCCGTGGCCACCTGCCTAGTTTGGCTGGTTCTTAGAGCCAAGAGTAATTTGGCATTCAAGGCTCTGCATGTTCTGCCCTATTGGTCTTTCTGGTATGAATTCTCACTTCCTTCCTCCCGTGAACTCCAGGGTGAATTAGCCCCGAAAGACAGTCTCCGCATCAGACAGCATAAGTTTTAATATTTTTGACTTGGTTTCTCTTTTTAAAAAATGTACCAGTTATTAAAGGGCGTTAGGCCTTGCTTGACTTTACATTTTCTTATTCTACCATTGACTTTCAAAAGTCAGCCAAATTTTATATACTTATTCCTATGATCTTAGTAAATTTTTTTACATGTCTATTAGAGCACGCATGGGGGCGGGGGTGGGGAGGAGCAGAGAGAGAGGGAGACACAGAATCCGAAGCAGGCTCCAGGCTCTGAGCTGTCAGCACAGAGCCTGATGTAGGGCTCAAACCCATGAACCATGAGATCATGACCTGAGCTGAAGTCGGTCCCTTAACTGAATGAGCCACCCAAGCAGCCCCCGAACTTAAGTTTTTAAATATGGGTTTGTTTTTACCACATTTTCTTCTGGTTTCTTTTTGGGGGGTTTTGTACTGTGGGGGAGGAGGAAAGGAGAGAAGAAGAGTGAGGAGCTTTTTCTTTTTTTTGTTACTAGGAACGGACGCAGGAGGGCAGGAAGGGAACCACGGGCTTCTGGCACGTTCTGGAAGGGGTGGGCGCCACCACACCCACAGTGGGGTCGCGGTCGTGCCTGGTGTCAGGGGCCTGCGTGGGAGCAAGGCACGTTTCCACGCTGTGGAGGTGACAGCACGCACCTGCAGAGGGTGTCCCCTCCCCCCAGAGTGAGGGAGTCTTTAAACCATTTAGCTCAGTTCCTGGCCCAGCCCGCGCCCTCGGTATAGGTGGTTGCGGTCATTTAGTGCCGCGTTATTACGATCGTTCCTCTGTGTCGTCAGCGCTGCCGCTGACTGATGGGAACTTCTGGGAAGAGACTCCGCGCATGACAAGGATCACTGAGGAGGAGGAGAACGGGCTCTGGATGCCGCCCAGGGAAACGTGGGCTGCGGGCCGGGCTGGCGGCTCTGCGGCCGCCGAGTGCCCGCCAGAGGGCGCCCGAGCTTCTTTGGTCGCTGAGCGGAGCACCCCGGCCCCGGGGAGGGCCCGACCGGGAGGATGGGGACGCGGCTTCCGCCAGTCCCCGCCCCACGCACGCTTCCCTGTCCCCTGGAGGGGGCGCCCCTGCAGGAACAAGCTTGCCTGGTGGGTGGTCGGCACTAGCCTCTCCCAGCCCTAGCCCTGTAGTCCCGGCTTCTGTGCTTCCGGCTTAGGGTATTCGAGTGGGCGGGGCTGACCTTGACCTCGTCCTGCCCCAGGTGTCAGAGCTGCGCCCCCACTGCCACCCCTCCCCCCCCCCCCCCCCCCCCGTGGGTGCCTCATCAGAGCCCGGCAGCCCGGCATCGCCGTGTATCTCATGGCAGGAGGGAGCGGGCTGGGCCACTGCCCGCCCCACGGCCTGGTCCTCCCTCCCCGCTGGAGCAGGCCTGGGTCTCCGACGCTGGTCCAGGTCCTTTGCTCCGACTCTGCCCGCCAGGCTGTGCTGTCAGAGCTGCCTGCCAGGGGGGCCTTGTGTTGGAGGAGGTGGCCCGTGGCTGGTTCAGGACGGACGCCTGTCACCTGCGTCCAGAGGCCCGAGTGGGGGTTGGTTAAGGGAGCCCACAGGACTGTGAGGCAGGCTTGGGGGTGGAGGGCAGGTGTGAGGGCTGCCTCGCCCCTGCACCCCAGGAGGCCGGCGGGGAGGGCGGTGCTGCCCAGGGTCCGGGCTTCTCCTGGGTGCGCTCAGTCTGCCGGGGGCCCTGTGCCCAGGCCAGCTCAGCCTCTCCTCCCAGAACCCCACCGACCCCCAGGCCTCCGCCACTCCTCCCTCCCTCCCTCAGCCTCAGGGAGAAAAGGGGGAGAGTTTTGCCTTAAAAATAAATAGCTTCTTTACTCTTTCCGTTGAAGTAAAATTCACAATTCACATTTTAACGTGTACAATTCAGTGGCATCTGGTCCATTCGTAATCCCATGTGATCACCACCCCTGTCTAGTTCCGGGACATTTTTATTGCCCCAGAAGAAAACCCCGGGCCCAGCAGGCAACCACCCCGTATTCTTCCCTCCCCCAGCCTCGGTCGACCGCTCACCTGCTTCCTGCCTCATGGATTTGCCTGTTCTGGGCCCCTCGTGGAAGTGGAGTCCTACAGTATGGGCTCGGTGCCTGGCATCTTTCACTTGGCGTGATATTTCAAGGCTCATCCACATTCTACCATGTGTCAGAATAGCCTTCCTCTTCAAGACCGAGTAATATTCCCTCGTGGGGGTAGACCACAGTTTGCTTGTCCATTCATCCACGGGGGAACATGGGCGTACGAGTGTCTAAAGACTTATTTTCAAGTCTTTGGGTGTAGACACCTACAGCAGAAGTGCTAAAAATAGCTTTTATAGAATGCATTTCTTTGTTATCTGGGTCGGCGCCGAGAGCGGAGAAAGCTGTAAGGCCTGCCTCTTGCCTTCCGGTGGACTCCTGGGTGGGCACACCGCCTCCAGCAGGGCCCCCCTGGATGCGCCTGCGCCCCCAAGGGCTCCCTGATGCCCACCTTGCACGGTTGTTTTGGGGACTAACGGAGACGTGTGTGTGGCCGTCCGGGCTGCTTTTCGTTCATCACTTGGGATAATAACCTGTTACTTGACCCACACCGGACCCTCCCAAGGTGAAGGAAACAGGGGTGGAGGTGCAGCTGGGGTCTGGGCCAGGCTTCCTGTGAGTCTGCGCGCTGAGAGGCGCTCCCTCCTGAGGGATGCCTGCAGACCGACGAGAAGATAGGATGTCCGGTTGGCGGAGCCGTGGGAGTGGGCGCCAGGCCGACGTGCCAAGTGTGGAGGCTCCCTGTGGCCAGCATGGGCTATGCCCGCACCCAGAACCCCGCATCCAGCGTGCCCCGCCCCCGCACAGGACAGAAGAGCAGAAAGGCCGGTCAGGCGCTCTGGTCACAGATTCATGCCTTTTATAAGCTTAGACAATGTTTTGTTTTTACATTTTAAAAGTTTTTTTTTTTTTAATGCTTTTGATTTGTTTTTGACAGACACAGCACGAGGGGGAGAGGGGCAAAGAGAGAAGGAGACACAGAATCCAAAGCTCTGAGCTGTCAGCACAGAGCCCGACGCAGGGCTCAAATTCACGAACCGCAAGATCATGACCTGAGCGGAAGTCGGACGCTTTACCGACTGAGCCACTCAGGTGCCCCTAAGCTTGTATAGTTTCCAAAAATAAATTTTCAGGTCCCCTTTTCCCCCTAAGACATAAAATGAAGAGAAACCAAAAGGGAACTATTTGGGAAATTAATAATAATCTTAAAAGTATCTGAGGGAGATGTTCTCTCATTAAATAAGACCAAATCTGCCAGATTTTCCTCCAGAGAACACAGAGTGCCAAACCTGTGAATCAGCAAATCACTGGGGCCTCCTCATGGCTCCAAGAAGGGTGAAGGGCTGGGGACTTGGAATCCGAGGGCTCTGAGCAAAGACCCTCAGTGTTCTCATCTGTGAGATGGGTTCGTGCATTCTGTGGGGGTGGAGCTCCCCATGGGGATTGTGGGAGGGGCTTCAGTCTACCTAGGAGGACTGTGCCCGCCTGGGTGTGGCTTTCCCGTCTGCGTGGCGGGAGGCAGGGCTGGCCTCAGCCCACTTGGGGAGGAGCTTCCATGGGCGATGGCACCTGTTGCTGCCTTGGGTTTGTGCATCTGTGAGACGGACTGGCTGGTGATTGCTGTCCCCTGGGCTCACGACCGTGGAGGGTTGGTGGCAGGGAGTGACGAGTGGCAGGCTCACTGACCTCTCGTTCCCCCTGTTCCCCCACCTCCGCTTTCCAGCCTTCCGTCCTGCCCTTCTCACCTCCTTTCCCCCCATTTCTGGAGCATCACGACCTCTTGTTTTAGACAAACAGATGGTCTGTTTTGTCTCGTTTTGTTTGGCCTGTGCCATTAAAATGTTTAATTAGACACCAGTTGGATTCTACATTTACAAAATCTGTATTTCCAGCTTCTCTTTAAAAATCAGGAAGTTGGGCCGCCCTGGCCTGTGCCCTGTGGCCGGGCCCTGGAGAAGCTGCTCTTTCTGGGGACTGGGCTGTGCCACTGGCCGCCTGCCGGCTTGCCTCGCCTCCCCCACCTGTCTGCCCTCGGACGGATCTGAGGCGCTTGTGGGAGAAGCCGTGTCAGGTGCAGGGGGAGTGACCTACAGAGGACTGCGTTGTCCATACAAAACTGTTGCTCCTTATTTTTAGTCATGCTAAGCAGTAGAGCATGTGGAGTGTTAACCAATTGCAATCAAAACACCGGCTGAAGCCAAAAGACTTATTGGGGAACAGGCTGGACCGTCTGTGAGCTGGGCTCAGACACAGGGGTGCAATGATCCGCCCGGTCTCTCCGGTCAGGGATTTCTCCTCTGTGGTTGCACCCATCCTCATGGTACCAAAATTACTTCAGCGGCTCCAGACATCACGCTCTGGCACCCTACTAGTCTGGCGGGAAAGAGCCAAAGGCTCATTGTTTTGGGGGGCTTGGCTAGCCACCCAATCAAAGCCCACAAGAAGCACCGGACCCTCTCAGGGGTTGAACGGAGACCTGCACATGAGCCCAGCCCAGGCGCTGGTACCCAGCTCTGTTACGTTGCAGGAAGGCAGAGCCGACTTGGGGAAGCTGCAGGAAGGACGTCCCTCTCGGATGGAAGAATGGATGTGGACAAGCTTTGTGGACAGGCAGGGCCCCCGGAGACAGAACTCACTTACACAGTGATGCATCCTTCTAAACTCCAAGTGCCTCCCCCGTGCCACACTCTGGGATCACAGAGGTGAGTCAGGAGTGGGCAGAACTGTCCTCAGAGCTCACCTTTGTGAACTGTAAGGTGCCGTGTAACCGCAAGGGACTGCTTCCCTCCACATTCCCCCGTTACAGAGAGAAAGCTCAGGCTTCGAGAGTCTAGGTGGCTTTCCCAAGGTCATGGTCAGTGAGTGGTGGACCTTGGGACCTGCTCATCCTACCCAGGAACCTCCTGAGAACCCGTCCTGCCCACTCTCCACCCCCTGGTCGCCCATGAGTCATTTTCCTTTTTGGTGTCAGCAGACACCTGGGTCTTAATAATCATGCGGCGCTCACTGGGGGCTTGAGCAAGGCCAGCTTCGTGGGAGGGTGCAGGAGTGAGATGCATGTTGCACACAGAGGTAGGGGAGCCAGCCAGGAAGCACAGGGGGCTGAGGGCGGCCCCCCTCCCTGGCACCTCCCTGAGTCATTCTTTAATGCAGTGTGTGCCTATTTTAATTCCTATTGGCACAAAAACCTTGTATGTCCTTTATAAACATTTCATTCTCTTCCGGTAGCAAGTTTCCCACTACCCAAGGCCCGTGTAGCCATCTCCCTCCCTGTGTGGGGCAGTCTGTCCCCAACCCGGGCAGCTGTGGGCTGGAGCTGACAGCCCCCACCACCCTCATCCAGCACCTGCCTGTGATGGCTCAGGGAGCAGCCCAGCCCCCCTGAACGTGACAGAAGAGAGTGAGGGTGCCTGGGGAGGGAGGGTGACCATCCAGAGTCGGGGCTCCAACCTGAATTGGCCCCATGCCGGGGGCCCGTCTCCTCCATTGCCGTGTCCTGGAGTGGAATTCTGGCCAAGGGATCAGGGCAGGCTTCAGGGAGGGGCAGTCCCCAGCAGGAAGTTTTGCAAACTGTTCGGTGCCGTGCAAGCCTGAGGAAGTCATTTAGGCCAGCTGTTAATGGGCCTAGATTTCCAGGGAGCTAAGGGGAGCCACAAAGAGTTCTTGAGCACCAGCGTGCCAGGAGCAAGGCAGCTCTGTGACCCACACTGTCTGGCTGCCTTACTTACTTTTCACAGTGGGGAGAGCCTGCTGGACCCTCACGGCACCTTTAATGAATCACTGCCCGGAACAGGGCCAGGTCTGGGAAACTTCTTGTGTCTCGTGATTGTCAACTTCTGGAAAGTCTAGTAGGAGCCAGCGAGGAGCACAAGGCGTCTTGGAAGGGAGGGCTGCCTTCTAGCCACAGCTGGTTCTTCAGGGAGCCCCAGACCCAACAGAAATGATGAGTGTTATTACCCTCTTCCCTGCATCTTTCCCCTCCGGAAAGCTGGCGCCTATTCATTTTATTTGTTAGCCAGCTGCAGCCGGGAGACGCAGGCGTCTTCTCTGCAAAGCCTCTCCCGGGACAGATCAAGGAGACCCAGGAAGTATATTAAAGAGGCCATGAAATCAGGCTGGATGATGCAGTGTCTTGGGCAAAGCTGCCCCCAGCCGTGCTGGGCTCGGGATTGGCCAGGACTCCAGGCAGGGCCCCGGGGACAGAAATCATTTACCCAGTGATGCATCCTTCTAAACTCCAAGTGCCTCCCCCATGCCACACTCTGGGATCACAGAGGTGAGTCAGGAGTGGGCAGTACTGTCCTCAGAGCTCACAGTCTGGCCAGAGGGCGGTGGAAGGGAGGGAGGCCAGGACCCCCTGTCCGTGGCCTGGCCCACAGCAGCCCAGCTGTGACTCTCTGTGGGTGAGAGGGGAGTACAGTCTGGGTGGTGATGGCCTGGTGTGTGGAGTGGGGGGCGACCTGCTTGCCCCTGGGCCTCACTTTGCCTCTCTGATCGTGGGGAGGGTGATATGGGCCTTTTCCAGGGTCACTGCACGCATGCCTCGTAACAAATAGCCTTGCGGCTCTTAGGACCCTCCAGCCCCCTCCAGGCTTAGCAAGTAGGTGCTCTCCTGGGGGTGGGGGTTCACGTGCTAGAATCTGGGGCAGGACACGGGGCACGGGTCTTCCTTCCCATTCTCCTAAACCTGCTTCACCGCACACACCCATGTTGACCCTGCCCTCCCTCACCCCCTGCCCTGTCCTTAGTGCTCCTGATGGGCTCAGGCCCTGCCACCTGCTGACAGAGAGCTCCCAGGCCCGGGGAGGAACACTGACTGGTGAGAGCAAGGTCCGAACGCCACGGAGGTGGGCAGCCTGAGCAGTCTGCAGCCTCCTCTCCTCCCGGCAAACTCCTACTTCCCCATCAAAACCCTGGAGGCTGTGTAGAGGCAGTGACCGCAGGCTGATGTCCCCGTCTGACTTGGGTCGTTCCTCTGTGCTTCCCCTGCTTCCAGCATGGGCCTCGTGCTAGAACTTTGCACCCGGCAGAGCAGATGATTGTGACCCTGCTCACCTCCCTGGAGTTGGCAGTCAGGTCTGTCTTCCTCTCTGATTCTCCAGCAGCCCACACAGGGCCGGGCCTGGCCCGGGGAGGGCAGTAGCTGTAGTTCAACCCATGCCCTCCCTGCCCGCCACTTCCTGGGCCCTAAGCAATGGCCCTGCCTTAGCCAGTGCGCTAAGCTGGGTCTCAGGTGCCGGGGTCCCTCTGACAAGGACTCTGCTGCCCCATGGCACCGAGGTCCCTTGAATTCGATTCCAATCTGTGTCCTTGTCAGCTCCTGTGCTGGGCCAGCTCCTGTGCTGGGCCAGCATGGGGACTGAACTCGACCCGGGGCCACTCAGCTCTTTCCTGGCCAGCCCCAGGCACCCCATGGCACCGCACAAACACCTTAGATGCGGGGGTAGAGCCTTGGCAGTGGTCGGCAGGCTAAGGCTACAGCAGGTGCTGGGGGTGAGGATGCGGCAAGGGCTGGGGAGGTTAGGATGGGTCACCTCCTCAGACGGGCTCACGGGTGACTCGTCGGAGCTTCAGCACCTGGGAACTCAGGGAGCATGGTGTTTGGAGTGCAGCACCGGGGGCAGCTTTTCAGACTGGGCGCTGTCCTTGTGAGCAGGCCCCAGGGCTGGCCCCACACCCAGCAGCCACCCAAGCAGCCTG
Source organism: Acinonyx jubatus (assembly GCF_027475565.1). Lineage (NCBI taxonomy): Eukaryota > Metazoa > Chordata > Mammalia > Carnivora > Felidae > Acinonyx > Acinonyx jubatus. The sequence goes on from NC_069394.1 coordinate 4,048,387, forward strand.
TCAGGGCCAGCGCTGGGGCCACAAGCAAGTCCGTCCCTGACTCTGCACACATGGAAAAGTCTGCGGGAGGCACGGCCGGGTGCGGACGGACAGCATGAGCGGCTGTGCCCCTGTGCACAGGGAGGTTTGCACCCAGTAGTGCGTGCTCCAGCTCGTGAGCTCTGGGTGTTGGTCAGCGCTGGTCACCTGCAGGGCTGGGGAATGATGACCCCGCCTCTCCAGGGCGGCTGCAGGCTGGTCTACTGTCCCCTTTTCAGCCTCCTCTTCCACCTCCATCTAGTGAACTGAGTGACCCTGCAGAGGTCACAGGCCCGCAGCCCAGAGGCAGGCACCGGATACCTGGTGTTGGTATCTCTTCTGGGCCTTGTGCATGCCTCCTGAATGCCGTGTCAATCATTTTTTGACACTGCTTTGCCAGAAGGATGGGTTATTCATACGGGGGGGGGGATGGGCAGTGTAGTCCTCGGTGGGATTTCTGACGTTATGTTGCCTCTGCAGGGCGCAGAGGTGGAGGGGGAACTGGCCCGGGTGCGTGGGGAGCCTGGGGACTTAGTGGGAAAGCCTGGACAGGGATGTGGCTCCTGAGCTGCCAGGACTGGTCCTAACCAGGGGTTGGGGGACGGGAAATGATCAAGGAGGACAGGGGCGGCTCAGCCTGGAGGTCCTCGGTGGCCTGGACACCCATGTGCCCTTAACTTCCCAGGACCCATCGTGCCAGGCATTGGGCAGGGCCCTGGGCCCAGGCTGGCTGGCTAGAGCCCCTTGGGAGATTTTGGGAGAAGTCCCTGTGGATCCCCCGTGACAATCACAGGTCCTGGTACGCAGTCACCAGTCTGGACAGAAAACACATGAATCGTTGAATGAATGTGGCGCCCAACCCAGGGAGGCCGGGGTGCACTCGTTCACGCATGGATGGAAAACCCCATCTTTCAGGGCCTGAACTGTCACACAGGTTCCGTGAGACCCCAGAGATTTATGCCTCATTCTCTGGGGAAGGAGTGATGGCCTTCCCAACGTCTGGTGCACGTGCTCTCCTTTCCTCTCATACGTGTAACTCATAGATTGCGTGGATGCTGTTGAATTTCAAATCCTTGCATGTAATCCCTGCAGCATATACGGGAACAGGGTGTACCCGTCCTGCGCATTGAGTGACTCTACACACACACATTGCACATAGACAGAACGTGTCCTTGAACGCGAGTGTGCTAGGAATATAGCGTATGTGCCTTTTGGGTATTGGTGTAATGCAGGTGGTTATGGGTCCCGTTCCGCGTACACGTTCACGCTGGTCACAAAGTTCCCGTCTGTGCTGTGGACGTCCTGTGTGATGTACCCGTAGACGCTGCCCTTGTGTGTTCCACAGATAGCTTGTGCGTACTTTACTTGCACACGTGGTTATTTGTACCCCTGGTTGTAGTGTTGTGTCACAGCAGAGACAGGAAGCGGGTCCAGTGGAGAATACATGCGGTGTGTCAGTTGGAGCCTGTGCAGGAAGCAGCACTCTCAGTTGGAGCAATCAATTAATGGGCTGTTTATAGACTCTTCTGGAAAGGGTGAGTCTGGCGGAGGGAAAGCCACTAGGGAGGGCGTGGCTCCCTGGCAGGGTGCGGTCTGCGTTACTGGGACTGTGGAGAGTGGCTCGAGGCTGTGAGGCTGCTGGCAGATGAGGCTCATGACCAAGGTCCTGGTCTTCTTCTGGCCTCCTGGCGACCTAACTGGAAGCCAGACAGCAGGGTGTTGAAGAGGTCCTGCCTGGCTGTCTCCTCCTCGGAAGGTCCTGACCTCTGGGGGCATCCATCTCCCACACTCGGCGACACCTGCACCTGACTGCTGTGTGTCACCACTGTAATGGAGCAGCGGGATACGCCGTGGGGGCACCAGAATGAAGTGCTTTCATTATGCAGCAGGACAGATGGCCAGAGAACCGAACCACCCTGTCACGGGCTTGGGGCTGCTGTTCCCCGGGGCCACGTGAAGGAAACGGCTCTGACCATCACTGCTGACAGGTGTGGGTGGGGCCCGAGAACCCCATGAGCAGCTTTTGACCCAGCAGATGCATCATTGGTCTCCTCTAGTAAATAGATTGCATCCAGAGCCATCAGCTAACATCACCACCTTTCTACGTGTCCAACAATCTGTTTCCCCACCATCCATCTGGCTTTGGTATCTGCCACGCAGGTGAGCTATATGGAGACATAGTGGGACTCCCACCCCTGCATTTTGTATAAATATAAACCCACTTGTTTACCGAGATGTGCCTCATTCTTTCCTGAAGACCCAAGCCTCCATCTGGTACCCTTTCCCTCTAGGAAGAAGAGCTTCCTTTAGTAATTGTGCCGTGCAGATCTACTGAGAACAAGTTTTCTTTCATGTTAAAACGTGCTTTGACTTCATTCTTTAGAATTATTTTTGTTATTTGATTTTTGAGAGCGAGTAAGCAGGGGAGGGGCAGAGGGAGAGGGGGACAGAGGATGTGAAACGGGCTCCGTGCTGACTGTGGAAAGCCCGGTGTGGGGCTTGAACTCATGAACCGTGAGATCATGAGCTGAGCCGAAGTCAGACGCTTAACTGATGGAGCCACCCTGGTGTCCCTTGACATCACTCTTAAATGCTGTTTTCTGTGGATGCACAATTCCAAGTTACCAGTCTTTTTTTGTTTGTTTCAAGCTCCTTAAAGATGTTCTTTCACGGTTTCATGGCTCCTATTGCTTATGATTAGAAGGAGTATTGAGATGGTTTTCTGTGTGATGTCTTGTTTCTTTCTGGCTGCCTTCAAGACTTCTCTCTCTGGTTTTTAGCAGTTTGGCTCTGATGGCTGGTTTTCTTTGTAGTTCTCCCGCTTGGAGTTCACTGGGCTTCTTGAATCTGTAAATATGTGTCTTTCACCAAATTTGGTCCATTTTGGCTATTCACTTTTTTTTTTTTTTTTTTGGTCTTGCTGGGATGCCTTTTGATATTTTCCTAAAGGTCTCTGAGGCTTTGAGAATTTATTTTTAATCTGCTCTTGCTCTGTTCTTCAGGTTGGATTTCTGTTACTATCTTGGTTGTTCTCCCCCTCGGCTTTCTGTTTCCCATTTTAGCCTTTCTGGCCTGACTCCAACTTTGTCCTGTCGTTTTCCCTCTTGTGCAAGGACGATGGGGTTTCTGAGGGGTTGGAGCTCCGTGCTGGCCCAGTGGGATTGAGGGCCAGAGAGGATGAAGAGAAGGCGCCCTGGAGGCAAGCATAGGAGGTCACTGCTCTAGCAAGATTAGGGCCCTTGGGGCAGGTAGGGCACGCACAGATTCATGCCAGGGGAGAGACAGACAAGCTGGCCCTAAGTGATGTGGCCCTGGTAGAGAGCTGGGGACTTGAGTAGTCAGACTGTTTCCTAGGGGGGAGAAGGGGCAGGTGAAGGTCTTGGGGCCTGGTTGGTCCCTACGGAGGTACCAGGCCCTGACTAGATGCTGACTCAGCAGATCTGCACAACCCAGTCCCAGTGGGGACTGGGACTTACATGGGATGGTAGTAACACGAAGAAACCAGGGTTGGGAAGGGTTGGTGCCCAAGATAGTGCACATGATTAAAGAGCTATGGGCCCATAATGGCTCGGGGTAACATCAGGGAAGCCTTTCTTGATGGAGCAAGATCTGACATGTTGGAAGGTCTCAGTCTAAATACTGCCCCAGGATTCAGGGTTTGGTTTGTTTTTTTTTCCTGGACAGTATTAGTTCCAGAACTTGAACTAGAGCCTACCGAGTCTCATGTTCTTTCTGCCATATTGTGCGGACCCTATCCTGGCTCTCACATGATCACTAACTAGCTGAATGACCCTGGCAGGTGCCTTCACCCTTCAAGCACTGCCATCGTCATTCAGAATGTGAGGAAAATACAGCTCAACTCTATAAAGTTGACACGGGCTGGATGAAGTTGCATGAAGAGTTTGAGAAGCACTTACACATGGGAGGTCTGGAAGGATTCTTTGGTCCCCTCGTTCCTGAGAAGCCTCCATTCACACAGTGGCACAATGTTATTCCTTCATTTGTTCAATATTCTACCTGCTACCTATCACCTTGGGTGGGGGTGGTGGTGCGGGGATCTAACCGTGAACAAAGCGGATACGAGTCTTTGCTGTCATGGTGTGTATATTCCACTCTGCAATGACTCCTCTTGTCAACATCCACCTTATTCTTGGTGCCTGAAAACTCTGGGCTCAAATCCCAGCTCTGAAGAAATCAAGTTATCCTGCTATTAAGTAACTGACTCAGTTTTCCCGCCCTTGGTGTTGGACTCGTCGTGCTGGGTTTGGAAGGTTGTTAGGAGGTCAGAACGAGGCACCGTAGGACCAGGACTCAGCAGAGAGGCAGCGGCACTGGTGTTGCATGGTGGGCATATGTAATATTCTCCCTTGGGCTCACTCCTTCTGCGGTCTTCTCGTTAGTGGGTGTGTGGCTTTTCCTTTTCAAGCTTTGCTTTGCTCTAAGAGGAGCAGGGAAAGCCCCTCCGCACCCCTCTGAACGGCCCCAGATGAACCGCCCCCAAGTCCCCCCCCCACCCCTGAATTGCAAAGGACCCTTGACCAATTCTTCCTTGTTCCTCTCCCCCCCTCTCCCGGCCTCCACCGTCTTCCCAGCCCCAGCCTCCAGCGACCTCTTCCCCGGCTCCCCCTTGTCCTCCTCTCTCCCTCCCTGTCTGTCCCAGCCCCACCCCAACGGAGATGCCCAAGTGCGACCCCACCCCAGAGCTCATGGGGCCTCTCCTCACGCCTTCTCCCTGTTTTCTCACCCCTCCCCTCAGGTTATGGGCACGCGGCCCCGGGCACCGACGCGGGCAAGGCCTTCTGCATGTTCTACGCGGTGCTGGGCATCCCGCTGACACTGGTCATGTTCCAGAGCCTGGGCGAGCGGATGAACACCTTTGTGCGCTACCTGCTGAAGCGCATCAAGAGGTGCTGCGGGATGCGCAACACGGAGGTGTCCATGGAGAACATGGTGACCGTGGGCTTCTTCTCCTGCATGGGGACGCTGTGCATCGGCGCGGCCGCGTTCTCCCAGTGCGAGGAGTGGAGTTTTTTCCACGCCTATTACTACTGTTTCATCACGTTGACTACCATCGGGTTCGGGGACTACGTGGCCCTGCAGACCAAGGGCGCCCTGCAGAAGAAGCCGCTCTACGTGGCCTTCAGCTTCATGTACATCCTGGTGGGGCTGACGGTCATCGGCGCCTTCCTCAACCTGGTGGTCCTCAGGTTCTTGACCATGAACAGCGAGGACGAGCGACGGGACGCCGAGGAGAGGGCGTCCCTGGCCGGGAACCGCAACAGCATGGTCATCCACATCCCCGAGGAGGCGCGGCAGGGCCGGCCCCGCTACAAGGCGGACGCGCCGGACCTGCAGTACGTGTGCTCCTGCACCTGCTACCGCCCGCAGGAGTATGGGGGCCGCCCAGCCGCCCAGCAGAACTCCTTCAGCGCCAAGCTCGCCCCCCAGTACTTCCACTCCATCTCGTACAAGATCGAGGAGATCTCACCAAGCACGTTGAAAAACAGCCTCTTCCCCTCCCCCATCAGCTCCACCTCCCCCGGGTTACACAGCTTTACCGACAACCACAGGCTGATGCGACGGCGGAAGTCCGTTTAGGGTGCGGGGCGTGCCGGGCAGGCGGGAAAAGTCGCTTGTCCTCCTTGACGTCACGTGCCACCGGCCCACCTCGTCTTTTCGTTCTCATTTATTCGTTCCGGGCATCCTTGGTTGTGATGGTCATTGTCACGATTACCTTCCCTCCTTCCTTTTCCCTCCCCCCCCCAGGTTTCACGTCCTCCCCCACCGCCCCCGGCGAGACAGAGCAGGCCCAAGGGGAGAGAAAGGCCCGACTCCCTCTGAGACTCGCGTCTGAGCATGAAGCATGGATTCCTTCCTCCCTTCCTTCCTTCCCAGCGAAGAATGCCTTACACCCCTCCCCAGCCTGCCCCACCTCTGGGGTGGCTCTCCCAGGACAGGTGTGAGACCAAGACCACCAGGCAGAGCTGAGAGAATATATCCGACCCAAAGTTGCCCCCCAGGCTGCCAGCCGGCCAGGGACCACCGACGTGGTGTCTGCCCTAACTTCCTCCCTCTCGTCCTCCCGAGCACTGGGTGGGTGTGCGTGCGCGGATGGTGTGTGAGTGAGTGCACACGCCCATGTACCTGTGTGTGTATGTGTGTATCGTGTGACAAAGCGGAAAGTGGCAGGTATTAATTTTCTTTTCCACGACACAGTTCTGTTAAGAACCTGCTTTCAGCTGCTTCCAAACAAAAATGGGAAAACAAAACCCACTAGGCTTTTGATTTACCATTCTGCCAAATCAAGCATGCTCCATAAGCAGGCCCTATCCCAGATGTGTCATGACCATATTCTTTAGACGCTACGTTCTAAATTATATTAACTTCTTTTTCGGGGTGGGTGGGAAAGAAGATACGGATCATCTTAGCTTGCCAGTTCAAAAATTTTTTAAAAGCATGCACTTTGTTAAAACTGGTATGCATTATCAACGCAAGAAAACAGAACTAGCAGCGGAATTAATCAAAAGCCAAGAATAATACGAATTAAAGACATTTTTAATTTTATCATCTCCAGTTCCAACAATTTACCACACAACTGGAAGCGTCAGGGGAAACTGGAAAATTGTTGGAACCTCAGAGTACCTATTTTGTTATTTCCCTCTCGCTTACATGGTGGTGATGGTGGTTTATGCAGCATCGATCTGCATAAGTAAGAATCACAGTGTGGGATGCTTGGATGAGAATGGGTATTCGTGGATGTGGTTTCTTTTCCTAATAAAAAAATGACAGGGCATTCCTTGTTTAAAAAAAATATATATATATATGTATGTATGTAGTTCAAGAAAGACGGTCTCTAATTGCATTTGATTTGTAAATAAGGGCAAGTCTGTGTTGGTCTCAGGAAGCGTTTGGAGGTAAGGGTGGTGTCTTGGCCTGTTGGGAACTTGTCGATCTCCGGGGATGGTTTTCCTGAGGAGTGGAGAAATTCCTCCCCACCCTCCCTTTAGATGGCTCAATGGGAAGGCCTGTTAGTCTCCTGGGGGCAGCTAGGTCATTGAATATGGCATGTTGCAGGCCTTTTCAATGACAGGAGTAAAGGAAAGTCTGGTGCCTTTCATTTGCCTGGTCACCACCCCTGTCATTTGTAAAACTCACCTATCCTCCCATGGCTTCTACATAAACTCAAAGGTCACAGCTCTTAGATAGAAAAGGGCTTTAACTGCTTTGCCCAGAAGCAGCAGTGGGAGCCCCCGTGGGATCTCCCAGAAGGGAGGATCTCCCTAGAAAGAGTGGACCTTCAAGCTTCCTGAAAGGAGAGGGCACTAAATGCCACCAGTCCCAAGCACCTGGGCCACTGGACTGAAATGCAGCAGTCCAGGCTCCTCCAAAGAGGCAGATGCTGCAGTGTTTATGTCACATGTTGAAAATGGCGCCTGCATCAGGACACAGAGCCTGAGGAAGGGGTCTGGGAACCACAGCTTCTCGAGGCCAGAATAGACCGTTCTCAACCTTCAAGGTTGTCTCAATGCACTCATTTTGAATAGATGCATATTTTAGGGATAAAAATTTGTCCAGAAAATAGAAGCAGTTAATTTTTTTTTCCCATCGGAAGAAATTTTTGGTGATAGGGGGTCACGGGTATGAAAATACTAGCCCATCCTTGCAGAGTGCTTCATGTATTGGAGGAGTCCGCTTAGAAGAAGTGTGAGGTTTCTCATCAAAACCTTTGTAAGGTGTGTCCTCAGATGTCTTTGATCTAGAGAGGAGACTGAGGTACTGAGAGGGTGAGGGGTTTGCTCAATGTCCCAGAGCTGGTCCTGGTCCAGGAAGCGGACCCCACCACACCACGGTGTCCTCGTTAGGCCCTCTACTGAGGGCACCTGCCTCTCTGTCCACAGGTGGGTGCACCAGGACTCTTGAGTCAGAGGAGCATGGGCTCAACTCTTCATTCAGAGCTGGTTTCCTGACTCAAATATCCATTTAAAGTGGCCTTCTACTTAAATGCCTCCAGTGACAGAGAGCTCCTCCTTTCTTGGGGAGATTGGGAAAACATTCCGTATTCTATATTTCCACAGAGTTGACTGTTCTGTATAGGATTAAGGATCGTAGGATGGAGTTTTTGCTGTTCAGTGATGACCACCAACTTAAATATTGGAAGCAGCATGGAACCTGTCCTGCCATATCCCTCTTATTTCTCTGTCCTTGGCGACTGTTCAGCCCTCTGAAGGACAATCAGTGAGTCTTCTCTTCCAAAGTTAAACATCCTTTTTCATGCTTGGTATATTGAGGGGACAGAGGGGAACCTAGCTTTGCTTCTTTTGTGACGGCCATCTCTTTCTTAGGTGATGGCCCAGCGGTTCGCTACCGTGGTCTCTGGCCAAGGAGTTCTCCATGCGCACCAATGAGGTGCTCTCTTGGGGACAGTGAGTCAAGGGCCTCCAGGGTCCTTCTCTTCCAATAAAATGGGTCTGAGGAATCTCCATCTAGGGCTTGGACACCTGAGACCTGCTCAGTCAGCACAAGAATCCTCAAAAAGCCAAGAGGAAGCTTAGTCTGAGTCACCTCACCGAGATCCCTCATTTTTGGGGGGTGGGGGAGGAGTTGAGGTGCAGAAAGAGTGAGCTGGCATCTCAGGTCAGCCAGCCAGGCCCTTGGTCTTCTTGTGGGTTTCTCCTGCTTTCTTTCTGGCTCTTCGGTCACTGCTGTTGCTTATACCCCCAAGGTCCCTCAGCACCTCAAGGAGTCTCTGTTCCTCCCTCTCATGCCTGACGACTTCTTTCCGGAGTCAGGCTTCTCACACCCTTCCAGGTAGCAGTGCCCACTCGGCGAAGGGGAGAAGTCACAGGAGTTTGGAGGCAGGCTTCAGCTTCAGTTAGGACGAGCTGAGAAGAGCTGCATTCCACCTGAATCACAGGGGGACTGGCTGGCCACCCAGTTCTAGATGCAGGGTCTAAAAGTCAATATGCCTTGTAGATCCTTCAAGAGCTTTTGGACTCTTGCTCGAACGTTTTCCGCCTAGGAGATCTTAATCCATCCACTCCACCAAAGACAGGAGGGTGGGCAGTGGCCCTAATGGTCCCAAACAGGTCTGGGTGCTTTCTAGAGACCTTCCCTGTTTCCCTCTTCACCACACCCTTGCTGGGTGGAAGGTGCTATCACACCACGGGACTGTTAGACTCTCATTTACCTCAGAGTGAACCCACTGTCTGGGTTTTTGAGATGCCTGCTTAGCCCCGGAGCTGGGATCGGGTCTCTTCCCACCCACACCCCCTTTGTCTTGAAACCCAGGCAGCAGACCCTTCAGCGCAGTCAGCTGCCCGGTGCTCCCTGCAGCATCTGTTGTGCTCCTGCCGTGCATCACTGATGGGGAAGAGCTGCCTGCACTGGGCATGATCACAGCAGGTCATTTGCAGCCCAAAGATCCCCACTGGGAGAGGAAGCGGATGGACCCAGGCTGTTGGCCAGGAGGCCCGCCTTTGCAGGTGCTGAAACCCCATCTGTAAAAAGGGGAGGGTGACTGCAGAACCTTGGCTGTTTCTTCTCTGCGCAAGGGGCCTTGAGTGGGGAACCGTCTGGACAGTAACTCAGAAACCCACCAATAAGTCTAGGAGGTCGTTTTTCTCTGCCTCACCTAGATCTGAAAGCCTTGTGGATCCTGATTCCTAGCAACGATCACTAGCAGCTGGAAGGAACGGGTTAGAGGCGTTCACTGTGTGTGCACATTGACTTGGAGAGGGAGGTAAGAGCACAGATGATCAGAGGAGGAAAGCCACCCACCACTGAGGTCTATGGCCCTATTTCTTTAGGCAGTCTTTTTAAATAATTGGCCCTAATTAAGATACCAGTTACGGGCATCCACAGAGGCGTGAGGTCTGAGGTCTGTGTTGGAATGCATCCATTCTACTAGTGTGACGGGTACCACCTTCTGAAGTGCTCCAAGAGGGGTGTCAGACTGGGCGCGTGTCACGTGCAGGCCTGCTGCTGGGGCTCTGATGTGGGTTTCTTCCGGTAATGGCTTGTGTGGGACTCTGGATGCCTCCCAGTAGAGGAAGGGTTGGCAGGGCAGGGACCTGGTGCATACCTGCTGCTTCGCTGGGCCCCCAGAAGTCATAGGACCTTCCTAGACCTCTTACTGTCCCATAACACGACGGGACAGCTTGGGTGGGATTGATGAGCACTTAGCACAAAATGAATTTGACCCACGAAGACGTGTGCCCTGGGTGCCCCCATCAATGAGCATATTTGAAGGTCAGGACACCAGAAAGAATACCAGCAACGATTTGGTTTGGCAGGGTGCTGGGGAGACAGAGAGGGACATGTGGTGACACCGAGAACAGAGGTCATCATGTGAACCAGGACCCGTACATTCTTGACCGCACACCTTAGTAGGCGCTGCTGTTGGGGGGTGGGGTGGGGTGGGGTGGGGTGGGGGGAGATCTTGTTTGCATGATTCTCCCCACCGACTGTTTTGAAAGTTCCAGATTAAAGTTGAGAGAACAGCATGATGAATTGCCATATACCTATCACCTAGACTCCCCAATGTTTGGTACTTTGTGACATTTGCTTACCTCTCCCACCCTTCCCATGCCCTCATGCCCATGCTGAGGTATGTGGAGAATGAAGTGGGGTCTGGAACATTTAGGTGGATCAGCCAAAGAAAAAATTGCTGATCTCCTGGGAACGAGAGCATTGTCCTAGAGAACAGTGCCCTTAACACCTTAGGAAAGTTAGCATTCGTACAATAATAATATCTCAAATACAGCATCCACATTTCCCCGATTGTCCCAGAAACGTCCTCCGGAGCTTTCTTGTGAATCGGACAGACAGCCCAAGGTCACGTTCCATGTTGCCTGTCTGGTTGGCCCAGATTTGCCCAATCTAGGACATTCTTTCTCACCATTTTTTTCTTTTGGGAGATTGCCATTTTGAAGATTCCAGGCCAGTTGTCTTGGGGAACGGACCCATGATCTGCTTCCGTCTGCTGATTTGCTCAGGTTAGGGAATTTTAGGCAAGAAAACACTGGAGATGTGTAGCCATGATTAATGCATTTGAGGTGTTTGGCTCTCTTGAGACCTCTGTGATTACCCCTCTCATTGTAGAAAGAGAAGTCACATTAAACATGGTTCTCGTGTTGGTGAGACTAGTGGAAGCTTCTGGAGGTGTCCATGAGTCCCTAGATACCGAAGCCCAACACCACCCTGCTATTTCTGACTTCTGACACGGAGCTCTGCTGTGCTGTGGAAACACCAGCCATCTTTTCCCTAAACATCTGTAGGGGTGATCCAGCTATAAATACACATGAAGCACAGAGATCTGCTTTTATCGATTTCAAAGCTGGCTGGCAGGTAGAACCCAGTAGGATTGTTGTAAGGATCCTGTAAGCTAGTTAGGGTGCTCTGGCACCAGATAGCTGCTCAATGAGTATTAATGATCGCTGAGCCTTTCCTATAATTAATAATCATAGAACTGTAATTGGTTTTATGGCAGTGCTCTTGGCTATTAAAGACTGTGATTCTGACCTCTATCTTTGAGATCTTTACACCGGCAGGTTCTATAGCACGGATTTTTCGGTTCTGATGCCATAAAGCAGCCTACCTGCCGTGGCTAAGTAACCTTTCATTTTGATCAAGAAAATCAAGAAAACATGCCCAGGCAGATTCCCACCTCTGAGCCTTTGCCCCTGCTGTTCCTGCTACCTGGAAGGTCTCCCTGCTGCTTTCCAGCATGCAGGTGGAGAAGGGGGCTTCTCCCTCATCCTTCAAAAGCCGCTCTTGACCTTTTGTCCCTTGATGGACTCAGGGATGCCTTCCTCTGGGCTCCCTAATTCTTTCTGTTGCAGAAGAACATTGTGGGGGGCAAATGGCGATGGTCCTGGCCTTAAGCGCTGTAAGTGCTGGGAGGACCCAGAGAGGTGAACCGTGACAGTCCCATTTCTAGCTTCTTGCCTACGTGGCCACTCATCCCCGCTATCAAGACATGTCTGACCTTCAATGCAGGTAGTTGCTCCTTCCCTGAAAATCGGTGCACACCCGTGTGCTAAAAATCTGTCATCTGCCATTGGTTACTCCGTGTCGTTTGCCTGCCAATGTTGAGTGTGCCCCAAGCTGCCCACAGCTGGGCACTTCCCATAAAGTGGGTGATTGGTACGTCCTCAGTCTCCAGAAGCACACTTGTGCCATTTCACCCTGCAGTGGGGGGAGGGGGCCCTGTGGTGGCCCTGTCTGTCACCAGGAGCCAGGTCAGCGCTGTGTTCTCACGGAAGTCCCGCCAGTAGAGGCTGAGTAGTGTGGGACCATGCGCAGTGAGTGACCGGAACCTCTGGGGCCTCAGCTCTGCACCTGCCCATCATGGCTCTGGGGCCCTGGGACACAGGCACACCCTTCCTGCCTCTGTGGGGCAGCGTGTGGGGAGGAAGCCGCTTAGTCTGGTGGCACCTTGCACACCCGAGACTGGCCTCTGACATTCACAGGTGGGGGGTGGTTCTGCCTCTCTGGGCCTCCGTTTCCCTAGCTTTAAGTTGGAGGTTAGAAATAAACCCTGCTGTGCAGAGTGGCTATGGGAGCCACAGGGGATGACACTGGGTACCCGGTCCATGCCAGGTGCCCCACTGGTGCCCTCACCATCTGCTGCTCTCAGAGCGGCCAGCCTCAAGGCTCCCGTGGGTTAACTCCCAGGCATTGGACTTGAAATCATACCGTGGAGAGGAAGTGATGGAGTCTGGTCGAGGAACTCAGGTAGGGCTTTGTGGAGGAAGTAGCTTTTAGAACTCTCTGGGCAAGCCTTGAAGGAGCAGGTGGGTGCTGTTTTCAGCAGAGGCATGGCACGGGAGTGCAGATTTCAGCCAGCGAGCAGTGGAATCCTGCCCCAGAGCCACACCCGACAGACAGGAGGCGGCGCAACTGTCCAGAACCTTCACAAGCTGCTCACATCCTCAGTCGTTCGGGCCAGTCTTGTGCTCAAGAACATTCCCCGGCTCCCCAGTGCCCACACAGTAAGTTTATTTCAAGGCTCTCCCCCCTCACACCCTAGCCCGAGTCTCAGGCTTCTGTGGAGGACCTGTCCATCCGAATGTCCCTACTGGGGTCTCCTCCCGTGACAACTCCACAGGCAGATCCTGGAGTCTCACCAAACTTGAAGCCTTTGGAGTCTTATTGTTGAGGTGGCGTTAATGGTTGTGTGTGTGTGTGCGGCGGGGGGAGTGTTTAAGTCTTCTGGACATTGGCTCTAATTTGCATAGGGGAACATTTTTGGATAAGGGCTGCTTGGTCTGTCACTCGGGCATCCGTGGGACTTGTCCTGGCAAAGTCTGACAGCTACCAAAGATTAGCATGGAGCTGATGAAAGGAAAAGGTCACGCTCACTTGGCGTGAAGAATTTGCCGCTCCCTGATCAACAGATTCTGTGATTGCCTGTGACTAGGGCCTCGGGCCCTGGGCTAAGGCCTCATGGGAGTTGCAGATGCTGGTCTGGGCCCCTGCCCTTATTGCAGGTTTCTCCCCTCGAGTTAGGGTCTCTTATGGCTGTGGTGCTGAGGGCAGGGCCCTTTGAAGAGCCAGGGCCATCTGCCGTCGTGGTGAGCGCTGGCGGGCACGTGCCATGATGTCCGGTCAAGGTCAAGGAGTGGCATCCTGGTATGGAGCTCCCCACCCACCCCCGTAGGCAATGCGTTGTGGACTTTGATTTTGAGGCGAGGCCTCTGAGTGGTGGAGGCTGAGGGGAGGCATTGGCTGAGTGGAAAGTAGTCTAGCCTAGGAAACATGACCCAGGGTTCAAACCTTGCCTTTGTGATTTGCTGTGTGACCCAGAGCAAGTCATTTCACTTCTCTGGGCCCGAGTTTCTTCCTTTCTAGACTGAGGGGTTTGGCCAAGGTCCCAAATTCCCACCGTGCCCCACCCCTCCCCCAAACCTTGTCTGCCTCGTTCTCTCTGCCCCCAGCTCCAGCCTGGGGAGGACCAGCTGGGCTGACGTCAACCGGCATCTGGAAGTATCAACCCAGACACCTTCTGCTGAAGGTAACTCTCCCAGTTAGACGTGTTTAATGGCATATGGATCCTTAATTAACCGATAGCTTCTTGTGGTGCATCTTTGCTTAGTTTCCTGGGTCTACGTAAGGCACCCTGACTGCACAAGGTGCCTGTTCTAAAGAGAGAGCACCTGTGCCCGGGGGAACCCTGGGATGCCGTGTCTGCAGCCCTCCCCCTTGCTGGTAGGAGGATGGGTCTGCCTCCCCAGGATCTGCCTTCCCATTAGTCCGGAAACCCCAGTTCTCCCTTCCATCTACCTCTGTTCTTCCCTGCTGTGTTCTCAGCTCGTCCTGACTTCAGGGCTCTTTGCTTCCTGGGAGGATATGTCGCCCCCCTACAGAAGCCACTGGCTCAGCACGGGCCATCCTGCAGGGCCCCATCTGACTCAGGTCAGCTGTCTTTGCTCTGCTGGGGCTGAGCCACGACAGCTCTTGGGCCTGCACGCAGTGTGGCACTATGTAGACAGCCCCTTTACTGCTCCTCCAGTCTTGTGCTGGGTGGGGCGGCTGGGCTCAGAAGTAGCATCACTGGGAGGGAGCCCTGAATGCACACTTTCTGGCCCTTCCTCCCCAGGCTCTGTGCTCAGGCTCACAGGGAGAGGTGGGTCTTCTTGCTTACCAGAAGGGACACGGGGACTGCCTGAGGGGGGAGGCAGAAGGGGGTCACTTCTAGGTGAGCGGGGAGGCTTCCAGATGGGCGGGCATTGGACAGGACAAAGTTCTGGGCCTTCAGGAAGAGCATTTGCTGAATGTGCTGGTTCCTTCACATGGTTCAAATGCCCAGCTCTGTGCAAATCACCAGGGCCCAAAGCCCGAGAGGAGAGCCATGCTCAGAGCAAGCCTTTGTCATTAATCATGCCAAGCTTCGTCCTCAGGTGTCTTGGCTGAGTAGCAGTGGCCCCAGAGGGCAGACCCCAGCCCAGAGGGCAGTTCCCTGCTACTGGGAGGGTGGGCTGGTGGACCCAGGCAGGAGGCAGGGGAGTCAGAATGTGACTATGAGATGCGGGTCTCCCAGAAAGGCCATAGGGTCCCCTGCATGAGGCAAAGGGCCTGGCCAAAGGGGACAGAAGAACTTCAGCTGAACCCTCTCCATAGTCTACTCTGTGCCTGGGGAGGTCACCGTCCCTGGGAGGGAGACATGAGAATGGCTTGGAGGAGGACTGACGTTCAGATAGGTCATCCGGGTGGACATGCCCCATCTCCCTGGGCCCCTGTGAAGGGTCTAGAAGGGTGGGATTGTTCCAGAAGGATTGAGAGTGGAGAACCCGGTCCTTTAGATGCTGCCTGGGTTCTGCCTGAGGCACAGGGGCATGGCCTTCCTGGCACCTGTGCCTCCTTGCCTGGTGACCATGGGAGGAGTCAGGGCAGGAGGGCACTTGCAAGGTGAGGCATCTCTACTTGGGGAAGCTTGTGTTCTTCATGGCTTCCTATCACTCCTGGGTCCCAGTTCAGGTTCCTGGAGACCTCCAGCATCCAGAGAGCAGCTCTTGGTTTCGTGAGGTGTGGCCCTCAGCCTCGGCAAGTGAAAACGAAGCCCTAGCATTGCTTCTTCCAGCTCCTCAGCACTGGGAGCTGGCGGCCTCAGGGACCTCTGTCAGCACCTGGCCCTGGCTTCCTGCCTCCCCCTTTGTGATCGGGCCACATGGCCTTGGGCAAGCCGTGTCTTAGTCTCTTGCACGAAGGATGATGTAATAGCCAGGGAGAAGCAGGTGTCCCCCAGATAGGTATAGGTGGAGATGAAGGAAATACGTGTCATTATGTGTGGGGCTCTTGCTTGACCTTTCAGTGGGGGGGCAGGACCAGGTGCTCCCAGTGAAGGGTTCCTGAGCTGGACCAGCTCTTCTCTCCCAGGAACAGCACATTTTTCAGGTACAGGTTTTCTGTAGGCCTTCTCACACCGATGAATCAAGTCTCCATCTACTTCCTCCGACCCCTCTCTGTTGATGGGTTCTCCTCTCTGGCCCCACCTTTCAGTTCCCAGTGGACCAGATGCGTGGTGAGGGGGTGGGTGGGAGGTCCTCCAAGGACCCGAAGCCCACAGTCTGTCCCAAGCCTCTGACAAACCTTGGGGGAAAGTCTTGCCTTTCCTGAATCTAAGGGGACCCTACAGCCACCAGGTGTGAGCTGCAGCCATGGTGGCCCTGGTGGCTCCACGGGCCCCTATGTGTGGTATGGCCTGTTGATTATTCACTGAGCATGCTGGGCATCGGCCATGGGACAGCCTCAGCGAGAGGCGTGGTGAGTGGGACCATCAAGGTCCCTGACCTCTGAACACCAAACTCTAGCACATGCTTCCAAGATGCCCAAGGTCTAGAAAGAGAGTCGGCTGAACAGATATTGGGATGAGAACATGTTTCAGCAATTACTGTAGTCTGAGCTGAATTTTAGGAGTTGGGTAGAAATGTAAAAATCCAACGAACAGAAAAAACATGATATCGAGAACCCAGTGGAGCAGAACCCACAATTAATAATATTTCTCTATAATTTGATGGCTCCTCAGAGAACACACTCCTGAAAAAAGGCCAATTATATATTGGTTTATTCAGCCTACAAATAGCATTTTGACAGCCATCTGGGGATGGCAGGGACTTCCAGAGGTTCTCTTAGGCCACCCTCTGCATTATCCAGCTTACCCCCACCGGAAGGTTTGAAGCAGTCTCGTATGCCCTTAAATGTTAACTATGGGGCTTGCAACTAAACCGACATCAGACCCAGGCAGAGACTTCAGAGAAGACAAGTAGGTTTTAAACCACTGATCTGGTTAACAAGGAGGAAGAATTTCTAGGCTATTCCCAGCAGGCCAAGAAATTACAGATGCTCCCTCGAAGACGCACAATTTTTAATGTCAACCAACCGTGTGTCCTTGTACCTCAAAACTTTAACAAGAAAAGAGCATCATTTGTGACCCCACGCATAGAGTTGTTAAGCTTGAATTAGTTACAAACTCACACGCAGTGAAATGATGGGTATGTATGCACGGGAATGGGGCGGGCACAGAGATGTGGATTCTCACATATTCATTTAGAGCGTGTGTGTGTGTGTGTGTGTGTGTGTGTGTGTGCACTGACTGGGTATCTGAGTTTTGTTTTTGTTTTTTTTTTCCTTCATTGCTGGACATTTTCATGTCTGCGTGTGAAGAGGACAGGGGTCTGGTTCTGATGGGCGTGTGGATGTGGCTGGAGGCCCTCAAGGATGTTCCCAGGGGACGGTTTTGGAAGTCAGGATGTTTCTACCAGAAACTGGGCCGGCTCGGCCACACTGCGGGTGGATGGGATGGTTTGTCCCGAGCCCCTAGCTGGGACCTCCCTTCCCACCCTGGTGGGTGGTTTGGGCACCGGACCACGAGTCTAACTGTGGTCTGGGCATCGGACCAGGTGGTGGGAAGCCATTCCGGGTTCGGCAAAACCAGTGATTCCAACTGGACCACAGTGAACCAAATTCCAAGAAGCCTACTCTTGTCCTTTTCCTGTGTTTCCCCTTTGTTGATCTTCTCTGGCCTTCTCCGCCTGTGGAGAGGGTGCCTTCACAAATGGCCTTAGCATGCCGTTCTGAAGTTGAACAGAATGAGATAACCATCAACTGAAATCAGAGGTATTTATTGTCACAGCTTACCTGAAGAACGAAAACAAACAAAACTGTATCACCAATGTTTACAAGTCCGAGTAGACATCCAGCCCGTGTAAAATATGTAATTTATGCAAGGGATTGCATCTTTCTTTTGTAACGAATGCACTAAGCAACCTGTATATATTTTACAATGTCTTTACAGAAAAAGAAAGAATCATTTACTGTAGTGTTGTAAAATAATGCACTTTTCTAATTTTTTCATTAAAATCTCTATGGCACGTTTGCAAATGTGTCTTTGTCTTCCTTCACTAAGACAGGGCAAGAGTCCCCCTGATGTGGGGCCCCCCACCCCTCAGCCACCTTCTGACGGCTTCCTGTAGCGAGGTAGACAGGGTCAAAACTGGGCAGCCCATGGCAGGCCCACTAAGGAGCCTTGGTCCTAAAAAGCCCAGCAAAGACCTCAGCTGAACCGAGAGCTGATTTGCCAGTGTTTGTTTTTCTTAAAAAAATTTTTTTAAATATTTATTTTTGACAGACAGAGCCAGAGCATGAGCAGGGGGAGGGCAGAGAGAGAGGGAGACACAGAATCGGAAGCAGGCTCCAAGCTCTCAGCACAGAGACCGACGCAGGGCTCAGACTCACGGACCGTGAGATCATGACCTGAGCCGAAGTCGGACGCTCAACCGACTGAGCCACCCAGGCGCCCCACAGCATTTGTTTTTCTTTTCTGAGTGAGGAGCCTTAGTTCAAAACAGGAGACGTCCCCTTTGCCCCTTTTCAACTGCTGAGTGTTGAAGAAAGATGGGGAAAACAGCAGGTGCCTGGTATTCTCTAAATCAAGGGCAAAATCTGTGGTAGCCCCCCCAACGTTGGGGGCTTCCTGACTTCACACGTGCTCTGGAGTCACAGGCCTCATGGAGCCCCACCTGGGGATGCCAGGGTCAGAGCTTCCCGGGGGCCGTGGCTCCCCAATCTGGGCATCACCTTTGCCCGAGGGCTCCCACAAACAGACTGCCAGACCCCACCCTGAATGTAGGTCCAGGATGGGGACGGGAGTACATGCCTCTAACAAGGTCTCAGGTGATGTTGACGCTGCTGGGGTGGGTGGGGGCCCCACCTTGAAGACAGCGGTCTCTGTACTGTCCCAACTGAGATTAGGGGGAGACCCTGGCCAAAAGCACATCATGGCCACAGGGGGAGCCCCACAAGGCCAGGTTCCTTGCTGCCTGTCTTGTAGGAAACGTCTGTACTCACGGAACACCTAGCTGCCCTCCCAGCTTGGTGTGGCTTCCTTGGGCGCTTGCCAGAGGTTCGTACAGGAAACGGGATGGACTCCGGTGAGTACCTGAGCTCTTGGTGACTGCACCTGTTCCCCGAACACATGCCTGGCTTCAGGAGCTGGGTCTTCTGAGCCAGGCATCGGCAAACTTTCTACAGAATGCCAGCTAGGTAGCTTAGACTCCGTGCGACAACCTAACTGGGTTGATGTGGCAGGAAAGCAGCCAGAGAGGATTCATAAAGGAACGTATGGGATGGTGCCCAATAAAAAACTTATTTATGGAGACTGAAGTTTGAGTTTCCTCTCATTTTCATGGCAACGAAATATTATTCTCCTCTTGCCCCTCCCCCCCATTTAATAATGTAAAAGTCATTCTGAGCTGGGAGGCCCTACAGAGACCCTTGTTGTGAACCCCTCTGTGAGGTCATCTGTAAAAGGTTGGGGGGGGGGTTGGGCAGGGAGCCAGAATTTGAAGGTTGTCAGCTTCCTGCTTCTTACGATAGTAGAAGGGCTAAAATCAGGTCACGAGTTGGAGGAGCCTTTATTTTACCCATTGTTCTTGGGCTGCCACTTCTTGGGAGGGTTCAGAGAGATGATTACCCTGGGCAGACCCCAGACTAGCCTTCCCTGACCCTCACACCCCATGCATTGTCTTCCTTTCTCTCTGTGCCATGCCTCCTTCCACCCCAGCACGGGCCAAGACATGGCCATGACCCCTCAGTCACAGGTAAGGGCCAGATGCAGCAATCCTCACGCCCGAGGTGGGGGCAGGGGGCAGGGGGCAGGGGGCAGGGGGCAGGGGGCAGGGGCTGCTGTCCCACATCCTGTACCACGCAGAGAACCTGCTCACGTCCAGTCTCCACGTCCTGCCTTCGCAGGGTGGTGGCTTTGGAGCCTACTCAGGGAATCTGTTCGTCAACATTCACAGTTATCACTGTGTACCTATTAATAAAAATGACCATCTAAAAAAATTAAATTCTGTGTAATTTTTCTGTTCGTTACTGTACTACATTGTTGGATTTTCACCACATTGTAGGGTATGTTGATGTTAGCCCGATATTTAGTATAAAAACATTCACTTTGGGGGTCCCTAAATAGGACACCAGGGTGGCTGAAACCAAGGTGACAAAGAGGTCCTGTGACTCCTATTGGGGGGCGGGGGACAGGTCACAGTGCAAAGAACGTGAGATTTTGAAGATTTTATTCTACCCTGCCACAAATGGAAAATCCCATCATCAAAAGCCACAGGGTGGACATCACCGATCGCAGGGGCTGGTTTTCAATCCAGCTGCTTCTGTGGGCATCTCTGTGTCCTCCAGAAGGAGTAATAAAAGGAACTTTATTTTATGACGATTAATAATTCTTTGTCACTTCTACCATTTAATGGCGCCATGTCCTTGGACATTCCTCATCTACACATGGGCAGAGAGACACTATTAACTAAGGGCCAAGTAGTCACTGCTTAGTAATGGTGAGATACTATCACTGTGTGCCAAGTGCTTTTTAATGGAGAAGATGTTCAGATAATGTTTTCACCTATTTAGTATTCGTCCCCTTCTAAAATATTTATTTTGAGTGGGGGAGGGGCAGAGAGAGGGGGCAGGGGAGAGAGAATCCCAAGCAGGCTCCTCATAGGACAGTACATCACCTGACACGGGGCTTGATCTCACAAACTGTGAGATCACGACTCGAGCTGAAATCAAGAGTTGGACGCTCAACTGACTGAGCCACTCAGGTGCCCTAAACAAAATTTTTTTTTTTAGAGAAGCTTAAGGTTCACAGCAAGATGGAGAGGACGGTTCAGAGAGGTTCCCTGAGCTCTTCCTCCCCCCTTCCCAAGCCTCCCCTGTTGTCAGCATCCCCCACCATAAGACAAACCCACATGGACATATCATCACCCAGAGCCTCGAGTTTATGGTAGGGCCCACTCTTGGTGCTGTACCCCCCACGAGCTTGCACAAACGTGTGGTGACACGTATCCACCATTAGAGTACCATACAGAGTAGTTTCACCGCCCTGAAATCTTGTCTTCCTACTCATCCCCCAAGTGCTTTTCACAGAATGATGCAGCATTTCCCACAGTGTGCTCCCACAACACTGGTTCTCCAAGTTGCTCCTCCCCTCCCCCCGAAAGGTGATGTGCCTTGCTGTGTTCTAGGTCCTTCTCCTGGTGATTCATAGCCCACCACACCACAACTTCTCACAGCCTTTACTATCCTGAAGAAAGTTTTGAGCTTTGTTACCCTGGTGACTCCTGAGCAAATGGGTCTGAGGAGCACTGCGCCCACCCCCCAGCACACATGCTCACGTGCATGGGGCCCCAGGCATGTGTCCCCTGGTGGTCAGCCATGCTGTGCACCCACTCCTTCCAGTCCACTACCCTCCAGGCACATGATAGGGTGGCTCTTCCCGGCCCCCTGGGTGAGTGGATTCCTAGGACTAGTTCTGGCCAATGCATCATGAGGGAAGCGACATAGGTCACTTCCTGGCTGGAGTATTAACTGTCACAGTGTGAGGCCTTCTGGAACTCTCCTTCTGTCATGCTGACAGGTTTCAAGATAGTGGCCGCCGAGTCTGGTTCTTGAAGTGAAGACATGAAGCATAGAGTCCCCAGCTGGCCAACCGTGGACATATAAAGTGAAGGAGAAAAATACCTTTGAGTCCTACCGGAGTTCCGACTTTCCCAACTGGTCCATGTGTCTCAGGACACTGGGTCCTCAGCCCTTTTGTGTCTGGCACATGGTTGGCTCATAAGAATTCATTGAATTAGCCACTGGCCAGCAGCATCTTGCTGGGGGCAGTTGCCTACAATGAAACCCCACTTTGGCTCCTCCTTATCTGGGTCAAGCATTGCCCCATTCCAGTCCCATCTCCGTGCCGGGGATTGTTTTCACACCATCTCTTTGGTACGTCCAGCACACCGCCCCCCCAATTGGGGGAGGCCCCTGAAGGGGCTGGTGACACCTTCTACAAAGGACAAAGCCAAGGAGCCACTTCTCCAGAATCCTTAGCGTCCGTCAACCAGCAGTGGCCGAAGGGGATGGGGACGCACTGGCCGTGGATGGCAATCCGGGCCTTGGTTTTCATAATGCGTCTAGAGCCGGTGGTGGTGGTGATTGGAGCAGGGAACAGAAACAAGCAGAACCATGGCTGGGATTCCTGTCCTGCCAAACTCTCATCAGAACCCTGAATCATTCATCTGAACAGAGAACACAACGTGTCTGGATGGAACTCCAGGGGCCAGGTGTCGGGTGAAGCCTGGGCGGCTTTTTCAAGTCCTCATTACAGAGTTAAAGGTCTATCAGCTTGGTAGTTGTGCTGTCCAAGAAACTCTCCACCTCCCGGCAGCTCCTGTCCACTCAAGCCCCAGCCAGACCAAGAACACCATGGATAAACAAACCCAAGAGCCTGGCATGCAGGACTCCCTCACCTGGCCGCCCCCTGCAGGGCCAGGAGGGGCCGCAGGGAGTCCCCCGTGGGATGGGGTCAGCTGCCCGGCTCAGAGCCCACAGTCTCAGGCGGAAATGCTACTTAACCCCATTACACTGCAGGTTTCACATGTGTAAAACCAGGTTCTTTTGAGGAATTATTATTATTAACATCTCCCCATGAGCCAAGCAACCCACTGAGATAATATATGTAATGCTCATAATAAATGCTAGCTGTGTGCCAGGCACCGAGAATGCGGTTTCTGTGCTGTTCCTTTCAGCTCAGCTGTGTGCATTCCAAGCACGTTCCCGTGGCCGTAGGTCTCCCGTGAAAAGTGGCTTCTAGAGTGTTTATTTGCCCCGTGCCCCCTTTGGTCCCTTATCCTGGGAACACTCCAGGCTTGAGCCAGTTTAGTGACGCAGAACTGCTGGATGAAAGGGAGTCCAGGTCCCCTTGAGGAAAGATCCAGCCACACTGCCAAAAATTGATACTATTAATCTTCCTCCTAGCCTTCCCTGAAGGGACCTATGGCCATTTACCAGGGTGACTGTGCATTGTGGGAGGGAGAATAACCAGAATTGGGGGGATTATTGGACATTGGCTCTGAACGGACACAAATTCCAGAAGACCCACACTGGCATGTGGTCCACCATCGGAGCAGAGGCTCATGGAGGTCAGGTGATCAATGCAGCTTAGCTCCAACCAGGCTCACAGGGGGCCTCCCAAGTCACCCTGTGTTGCTTCTCAAGTTCTGGAATGCACAGTGGGGTAGCCATGCTCAACAACTGGCAGGATCCCCTCACTGGAAACAGACCTTGCCCCTGGCCACATGCATGGCTGGTCACCCAGGCTCTGATTAGAGCACCGTGTCCCCTGTGCCACCAGGTGATTGTTCCAGGAATGAATCTGTGGCCCAGAGCAGCCGATCAGAGCCCTCCTTTCTCTCCCCCACAGGAGCTGGTGGAGAAGGGTCCATGTGCCACCAGCCGTGGCATGGGGTCCCTTGAAGCAGGCAGGTGGAGAGGAAGAGGCCAGAATTCAGACTCATCCTACAAAGCCTAGAGGATTTAAGTCCTGAATCAAGGCATCCTTGATCAAGGCCAGATCCACCCCTGCCCTTTCGACTGGCTGATGAGGTCATCAGTTTTTAAGAAGCCAGTGTGAGGTGGGATTTGGTGATCCACCATCCCAAGTCAGAGGCTGAGCTGGGAGTTTCCTCTCCAGATCTCTCCACCTTTTTTCACGCTGCTGTGTCCATGGAAACAAACCTGTGGCTTCCATTTAGGTTTGGCCAATAAGCAGCATCCAGAGTGAAGTCTGGAGTTTGGGGTTGGGGGGGAAGGAAGGTGGGAACATTTATTCCTGGTTTGCCCTGGGGAGACTCTGGGTTCTGGATGGTTTCTAAAGCAAGGGTCCCAGCTTCTGCCAGGTGGCCTTCTTTTCATAATCTCTGGTTTTCAAGGTTCTGAACTAACCCCTTCCCCTGCCCCCAAGAGGGCCACAGTGCCCTGCCATTCACCCCAGGTACTGTACCACCCTTTGTGGTTTCCTTGTACTCTGCTGAGTTTTTGAAAATGGCTCTTGCAATCAACTATTCTCAACTCATCCACTGTGAGTATGTGGTCTCTCTCCTGGTGGACCCCGCCTGCTGCACACACGTGATTGCTACATTCACACGACTAAACCGACGTTGACAAAATATCACGAGATCATTCTGAGAGCTGGACATACATCTCTGCCCAAACAATGGTCTTGGGAAAGCTAACGAGTCATCTAGCAAAGGAGAGCAATTGCTTAGGAAACAAGCCGGCATTCGTTCTGTTGCCATGCATGGTCTTGGGTACTTCTGATGCCGGGTTTCCCACTGGAACAGTTCACCCCAAGAACTGGCACCCTTCACAAGTGAGGATGGCCCTGCTTTTAGAGCAGAACTCTTGTGTTCACTACATTTCTTAATGGTCTGTTCTGGACCAAATGTCTAGGTCTTCCACAGATTTGTATGTTCAAACCTAGCCCCAGTGCTATGGTATCGGGGGGCAGGGCATTTGGGAGGTGAGGAGGACAGAAGGGTGGAGCCCTCATGAAATTGGTGACCTTATCAAGGAGACCCCACAGAGCTCCCTCCCCCTCTTCTGCCATGCGAGGACATAGCAAGAAGACGGTTGTCCGTGAACCAGGAATTGGGCTCTTGATCTTGAGTTTCCAG
This sequence comes from Acinonyx jubatus, assembly GCF_027475565.1. Lineage (NCBI taxonomy): Eukaryota > Metazoa > Chordata > Mammalia > Carnivora > Felidae > Acinonyx > Acinonyx jubatus. Next base: position 4,072,911 of record NC_069394.1, read on the forward strand.
CCTCCAGAACCAGGAGGAATAAACTTCTGTAGTTGAGAAGCCCCCCAGTCTGTGGTATTCTGGAATAACCACCCGAATGGACATACGGCCATCCAATAGCAACTCAACTTCTGCTGAAAGCAAATCTGGAACTGAGATTCTCTTCCTTTTTTTCAATTTAAGTGTTATTGAGGCATGGCAGGTGTTACAGAAAAGTATACCCATCTAAGTGTGCGGCTTGATGAACCTCCACAGACTGACCCATCCACATCACCCAAGTCCCAAGTCCAGAAGCAGATGACGGGCACCCCAGAAGCTGCCCTCACCCTCTCCAGGCACGGACACCCCAGCAAGGCCACTACCCTCCTGACCTCTGATTATATTAAGATCTTAAATAAATGGACCCGTGTGTATACTTCTAATATCTGCTTCTTTTGTGTACGTGTGAACTTCACCCACATTGCCTGTTATGGCTTTTGTTCTCACTGCTGAGTTCCACTCTACAAGCGTGCCAGTCCATGGTAGATGGACATTCTTTCTAGCTGGAGATTATTTGTTATACAGATATGAACATTCTGGAATGTTACAAAAGCAGGGGGAGGCTGAGCCACTGGAAAAATCTACTGAGGAACAATATACATATCGCTATAAAATTTTCCAGAGCCCCATGGCCCACCCGCACCTGTGCGGGGTCCAGTTCCTGCTGTGAACCTCTGGCTTCCACATCATCCCAACCCCGATGCCTGAGGGATGCAGCTGTGGGGACTGCAAGTAGTTCCAGGTGAACAGAACCAGGGATGGGAATTGGGTAGTTTCTTATTTTATTGACTTATTGAGAGAGAGAGAGAGAGAGAGAGAGAGAGAGAGAGAGAGAGAGAGAATCCCAAGCAACAGATCCAATGCACAGGCAGAGCAGAGCCCAATGTAGGGCTCAAGCTGATGAACCATGATACCATGATCAGGTACTGATCATTTGATCGGCCTAGACGTAGGGTCATCAATAATCCTGTTGCTCAGCGCCTGACCGACGACCCAAGTCAAATTCACAGCTCTCGGGTCTCTCACGTCAAGTTAGGGCTACACCCACGCTCCTGCTTGACCTGATCTCTCGCCTTGTCTTCCTACTCTTAATTCACAGTATTTCGATTCCACTTCCCAGAGAGAATCTGATGGGCCAGACTTGGTTTGGGTCATACATCTGTGGTTGGCATGATGATGCCCATCTATGGGTGGCCAGGGTGGCTTAGGGCAGACAACATTTCTGCTCAAGCAAAAACACATTACAGGTTCTCAGAGGTTTTGATGCTCACCCGGCCTCGTTTGTAAACTGTTTACATTGCCAGCCCCCCACCCCATTATGAGGGTCTCCCTTATCCCCATTAATAATTGTGTTCATGGTGTGTTCTTTGCTTCTTGGCACGTCCTTCCAGTCCCCTCCCTCCCTCCACCAAGACTTGTTCATAATGTGGTCGGCCATCTGTCCAGGGTCCTGTGGCCATGTGCCCTGCAAAGGCAGCATCTATTACCTACTAAGAGAGAGGTAAAGAAGTGGAGATCAGGGGTGGATGGCAGAGCAGGTGAGGTTAAGACTGTGGGGAGGACTTGGGGGTTCCGCACAGTCCCATCAATGTTCAGCTGTAAAATGGGACCAATGTGTCCCTGGACAGTGTGGTGTGTCTGTTAAACTGAGATACGACCCAGTGGCCACAGGATCTGATGAGCAGATGGCACCTTCACAAAGACAAAAATCACTCTTTCCTTTGCATGGATATAGCCTCTGGCCCCAGAAGCACAGCTCGGTGAGGGTCAGCCCTATTTCCATTCCCACATACCACCTTGGTCCAGCTTGCCTGTGCAGTGCACAACAGGCACACCTGTATGCAGCAGCCTTCATGGTTTTTTTTATACCAGAGAAGTTAAAATACATCATGCCAAGGTCATGCAGGGAAGAGCTAAATTAGACACCCTGGTGCTGACCAAATGCTGAATCTCAAATAGGCCAAAGTATTAATTAAAGGTAGACTGTGCTCTGTGGGCATGTTTAGCACAAACCTAGTCCCTCATACACAAAACCACACATTTATTATTTAGTAAGGCGAGCTCTGTTTTGAGCCATCTTTTCTCATTTAGTTCATTCAGGAAATAATTGTAAGCCTAGGAGATGCCAGGCAGGCACAAAGATACCTTTGAAGAGCTTGTATGTAGTATGGGATGAGAGATAATAAATGTGGTGAATAGAGAAATGATGCTGTCCCACATTTGAGGGTGTGGTCACGGAACAGAGGCGGCGGCGGCCAGAGTGGGGACTTGGAGGCCAGCAGGAGGTGGTAGCCTGTGCAAGTGGCACTCAGGGCTGAAAGGTGAACTTGAGCAAAGGCTTGAGGAAGGGGAGGAGCCAGCCACGCCAGCCAATGCCGCCTCTCCCCGCTCCTCCACAGACCTGGAGCTGCGACAGGACACACACGGTTAAGGAGAAGTGATCGGACCTCCCCCTTGTAGGGTCATGGCTGAGAATTCTAGAACAGGTTCGAGCTGGAGTCTATGAGGCAGTGAGGAGTGATGGGCGTAGCCAATGTGCATCCCACAGTCCCCTCCACCCCCCGCCCCTGCAGACAGGGAGGACTTGCCCTCACTCGCCTGGTATGGAGGACCGTCCTGAGGAGGGGTGGGGAGGGAATGACCAGGAACACGTTACCCTGGGAGGCATGTGGGCCCAGCCCCCTCAAGTCCAGCTCTCTGTCTGTTGACCGCCCAGCTTAGAGAAGGCTGGCCCCTCCAGCTCCAGGCTGAAGTGACACAGCTGGGACACTGGTCTCTGACCACTCACCATGCACCCAGCAGGTCCCTTTGGGGGGGTTCTAGGGCCAGTTTTTCCCTAGGGTATTGGTGGGGCCCATTTGCTCCTGGCTTCAGCTGGGATCAGAACTCAGCCAGGGTTCCTTTTATGGCCCTCACCATGGGCTGTCTGGAAGTAGAGCCCGGGAGGGAGGGAGGGGAGGGAGGGAGGGGAGGGAGGGGAGGGGAGGGAGGGAGGGGAGGGGAGGGAGGGGAGGGGGGGATCCTAGCTCAGAGCAGACATTGCTGGCTCACACAGCCGCTCTGCATACCATGAGGTCCCCATAGAGCCATCAGAGAAGCCAGTGGCTGACCGGCCTCCCGCGTCGTCCCGTTGCCATGGTAATGCCCCAGTGCAGCACCAGGAATAGATGGCTTTTGAAGGGTGAGTGGGTGGAGTCTTGTTAAAGGTAGGAGGAGGCTGGGGGAGGGGATTTTCTATGAGGGATTCCGAGTGGGCACAGGATTCTCCTTTCCAGCTGTCTTGCCAGCGGTGGCCCTTCTGTTCATTCTGGAGACAAACATCTACCACCTGCATGCTGTAGTTCGCAGTGCTGGACATGATGGGGCAGTAGGGCATCAAATCCCCAGGCACATGGGGGGCATAACCAGTGTCCATTCATCCCTGGGCCCCTGACCTTTCCCAGTTAGAGGGGGGAGTGCAGGGCTCAGGGTCCGCACCTCTCACCAAGTAAACCCAGGCAAGTCCCTCAACCTTTCCAAGGCTCAGATGCCCAACCAGAGGAGAACCAGGGGGACTTAGGCAGTAAGAGATTCCAGGGAGTTGGTTTACATGGTTGTGGAGTCCCAGCTGTGGCTCAGTGAGTCTGGAATCCACAGGGCAAACCACCAGGAAGGGCAGACTGGAACTCTCAAATACAGGCTGAAGCCATGTCCACGGGTGGGGTCTCTCCTTCCTCAGGGAAGTCACTCAATTCTGGCCTTTAAGCACATCTACAAAACGCTGTAGGGGTGCCTGGTGACTCGGTTAAGTGCCCGGCTTCGGCTCAGGTCATGATCTCACAGTTCAGGAGTTCGAGCCCCTCTGCGCTGACAGCTCAGAGCCTGGAGCCTGCTTTGGATTCTGTGTCTCCCTCTCTCTCTGCCCCTCCCCCACTCACTCGCTCTCCCTCTCTCTCAATAAACAAAACAAACATGAAAAAAATAAAAACAAAACAAACCCTTCCCAGCAGTGCCCGGATTAGAGTTTGGCCAAGGAACCAGGGACCAGGTTGACACACACAAAGGCCACGGTCACCGGTGGCTTCTCGATAGAACAGGGCTGGCAGGCTCTTCGGGAGCTTGCTGCAGGATTTACCCAGGGGGTTTTGTTTCGGCCTAATTCCAACAAGAACCGACAGCAATGGTAGCCACAGAGGACTTTGGGGAATCCTCACCAGGTGCCAGGCACCTTCTCAGCACCTCTAATCCTCACAAAGACCCTGTCTGGCACCTGGGGATCAAAAGGTACCTGCCAAAGAAGAGAGTAGGTTGTCTAACTTAGTCTAAGCCCTTCCAGGAGACAGCAGGGGCCAGAAGGCAAAGAAAATGATATTTTCTTCCAGGAGTGCTGCCGGATGCTGTGCATCGAGGCGAGGCGAGGCGAGGTGGGCCAGGGCGGAGTTCAAGCTGAGGAGAGCGGACAAGCACTTTTGTGCATTCGCTCGCGCCCCCATCCTGCACACAGGTTGCAGGCCCCCCGTCCCCTCACCCCCACCCTCCGTGCCCTCCATACTGAGGGGTCTTTAGCCTCGTGTGATGGTGGAGGACACCGAGCCCGGACTGTGGGTAAGGCCAGGGTCTGTGTGGCTGGAAGGCTCATGACCTCCCGGATACTTCACATTTTTGGAAGAGGTACCTGCTTGGCTTTGGAGCTCTCACACTCAAGGGCTCCGAGGCTCGGTTCTGGGATAACCTTCCTGTGGATGCATGTGCCGACTGCTCTCCAGATCTGTTCCCTGCCCACCCTGCCCTGCACTGGGAGGCTGACCCTGCGGACTGCATCCCCCAGGTGCCTCCGGCTTCCATGTGGGGTGGTCAGTGGCAGACACTGGGGGGAGACAGAGGGCGGGAAGGGAGAGCAGCATACATGCTACCCCTTGACCACTCCGTGCCTGGCCGTGGAATGGTAGTGGTTTATCTGTGTCTGGTCTCTGGCAGCTCCCCTTTCCGCCTGCCCCAAAGAGCCTTCTGGCCCCAGAGCGGAGAAGACTCCCCACAGTTAGGCTCAGGGTGCCTCGCCCTCCCTTCCTGATCTCCCACCTGTATTTACAGTCTTTTAAAGTTTAAGAAAAAAATTTTACATTTATTTGTTTCTGAAAGAGGGAGAGAGAGAGAGAGAGAGCGAGCGTGAGCATGAGCAGGGGAGGGGCAGAGAGAGAGAGTGAGACACAGAATTAGAGGCAGGCTCCAGGCTCCGAGCTGTCAGCACAGAGTCCGGCACGGGGCTCGAACTCACAAACTGAGATCATCACCTGAGCCGAGGTCGGACGCTTAACGGACTGAGCCACCCAGGCGCCCCATACTTACGGTCTTTTTATTGGACTCCAAGGCAACCATTTGGCTGGAGCCCCCACGGACAGGTGGGTCTGGGGCCTGGTGGGCGGGAGCCCACCTAGAGAGACGGAAGGTGTGTGACAGGAACTGAGGCAGCGGGGGAGAAGAGCCGCTCCAGCTTCTGCAGGGGGATAACCTGCTTTGTGAGCCATTCAGAGGACAGACTGGTCTGCCCCCCACTTGGTGTTGCCAGCAACCGTGGAGTGCCCAAGTCGTCCTGCCTGCGACTTTCCTGATCTTTACACTCCATGTCCCTTGTGCTGGGACTCCCCAGTCCCAGGCAGATGGGCACAGGTGGTAGCCCAGAGCGGAGTCACCTAGGGTTGCCACACAGGGTGCTCAGCGGCTTTGCCACTCTGGGAGATGGCCAAACGTGTCCCCAGGCCCGGGCTTTGTGGGGGAGGGGAGAGCAACTTTGCCCCTGTCTCTTGGAGCCTCTTGACCCCGCGCAGGTAGCTTGGCAGGCCCCCTCCCCTTGACCCTGCCTCGCTTCGGGGAGCTCACTGCCTGGAAATACCGCTTCCCCCAGTAATTCCCTCCGAAGGCCTGGCTGGGTCTAATTGCTTGGCAGATTGCGTCCCCGGGGCCCAGCACAATTACCGAGTATTTAATAATAATTAAAACAGGAGATAAGCGCTCCTCCTCCGTACCTCTCTCGCGGTGGGGTCTAGATTTCCCCAGGCACTCTTAATTGTTCTAATGTCACTGTCAGCTCACAAGCCACCTCCTCTTAAAGTCCTGGCAGGAAGGAGTAGAAGTCTATATTTAATCAGCAATGCCAGGCAGGGGACTGGGGCCGCAGAGTCCTTCCTCTGTACACATCGTTCCCCTTCCCCGGATGTCCCTCGCCTCGCTGACAATAAATCTGATGCCTGCTCTCACGGGCTCAACAAACCACCTGTCGAGTAGCTCTCTGTACCAGGCATCTTCCAGGAGCTGGGCAGACGGCACTCAATCAAACCAGCAGCACGGAGTAGTGGGGCCAGGGGCCACCCCGTGCCTGTCACCCTCCGTTGTCCCTAGGTGAACCAGAGCAACCAGAACAAGGTCATGCGGATAAGCCTCTCCCAGGGGCTTGGGCCCTGAGGCCTGTAGGGGACTTTGAGGTGATGGTCCAACTCTGGTCCCACCCAGCCCTGGCTCTCCTGAGGTTTGAGAGGTCAGGGATCACGGTCTGCTCTGAATTAAATCAAAGCCTCTCCAATCAGACTGAGTGACACGCTAGAGCATGCCTTCTCTGGCCAGTGACAGCGCCCCACCACCAGGATTCTGTTGTCCGCAGCTGATGAGAAGCCATGAATAGGTTCTGGGCGGAGGAATTCCTGCCATGAACCCTGCCCGGCTGGCCCGGCGTCCAACGTGCTCCTCCTGGCCGTCCCCCAGCCACACTCTTCTCTTGGCACCTTCAGGGCATCCCGTGTTCTCCTGATCTGGGGCCCGGGGCCTGGTCAACCCTTACCCATTCTTCAGGTCTCAGATGGTTCCCCTGACCCCACCTCCCCACCCCCCCCAATGTAAATTCTGTTTTCCCGCTTATATTCTCCTTCCGCACTGAACTCTTCACAGTTGTGGTGAACGTTTGTAAGCAGATATTAACCAAGTAAGACAACACGCTCCACCCCCGGGAGAGCAGCATCTAGGACTTACTGCCGTGGACCATCTCGTCGCTTAGCTTCAGAGTCCCCATCACTGTTCGAGAGACCGAGCCCCATGTCAGGCTCCATGCTGAGCGTGGAACCTGCTTAAGATGCTGTCTCCCTCTGCCCTGTTCCCAACTCACGTTCTCTTGAACAAAAAGAAAACACTTTCCGACAAAACGAGCCCAGGATCTAGCAATGGTCGTAGTAGGTCTCTTGGTAATCACAGTGCTCAAGATTTGGCCTGACTCATCCTTGTGCAATCCAGACTAACTGCTTGGTACACAGCAGTCATTCTGGGTCTTCAACACGAGTGTGTGTGTGTGTGTGTGTGTGTGTGTGTGTGTGTGTGTGTGTGTGTGAGAGAGAGAGAGAGAGAGAGAGAGAGAGAGAGAGAGAGCGCGCGCGCTCTCCAGTGTCCTCAATCCCACTTTCACTACGTGCTCCATTATTTTGCTGGAGCATATCCTATGGGAGCTTTCTGCAAAATTGTCCCATGGGAGGTACATTTTTGGAGACCTTTCTACAAAAAGGTCTTGATTTTACCGTTATTGTGGCTACTGTTCTGAATGGGAATAGAGTTTTGGTTTGGAAACGTTTTCCCTCATATTCTTCAAGGTATTGCTGCAGAATTCTCTTTTAATGTGGTGTCAAGAAGTCTAAAGACGTTCTGATATTTGGTCCTGTGTACCTGTGTATGGGGTTTGTTTTCCTCTCAAGACGTACAACCTTTATTGTTCTGGATCCTCATGTTGAGGTGTAGGGATGAGTGTGTGCAAGGGGACTTGGTAAACACTTTAAGTCTAGAAAGCAGGTCCTTAATTTCTGGGAAGACATTTTTAAACACTTTTCTTCTCTGGCTTTGCTTTCTGGAACCCCTATTCACAGCTTCTATTGCCCGAGACGGTCGTTTATTATTGGCATGGCTCATTTTCTATTTCCGTCTTTGTTCTTTGCTTATCTCCTGGACATTTCCTCAAACACCAGGGCACCTGGGTGGCTCAGTTGGTGAAGCTTCTGACTTCAGCTCAAGTCATGATCTCATGCTTCGTGGGTTTGAGCCCTGCATCTGGCTCTGTGCTGACAGCTCAGAGACTGGAGCCTGCTTCAGATTCCGTGTGTCCCTCTCTTTCTCTCTGCCCACCGCCCTTCCACTCGTACTCTCAAAAATAAACAGGCATTTAAAAAAAATTAAAAAAGAAAACTCATCTTACATTGTCCTCCCATGGAGTTTTTCGTGTCTGCATTTCTTTCTCCAATTTCAAGAGCTCCTTTCTGTTTTCTCACCTTTTCCCCTAAAAAGATAGCATCCTGTTTCCACATCATGAATACAGTATCTGTATTCATGACATTAATAATTTTTCCTAATTTTTTCCTGCTTTGTCCCAGTGATTTCATCTTGTTCCCCCCACTTGTTTTGGCCTTTGCTTTTTGTTGGAGGTTTCCGTCAGACTTTTGGTAACCTCTGATTGTCTGCTCATGTGTAAGAGTGGGGGATAAGGAGCTGATGGGGTGTCTGAGCACAGGATAGTTTTCTGACTCAGCTTCAGTGTGGGCTGCCCTCGCAAGGCCCTTTTTTGAGGGATCCCTGAAGCTGGTCAGAGCTCGTGGAGTTTACTTTTTCCAACTCACGTCTGAGGATGAAGGTTGGGCTGCCAGCATTTGGGAGCAGAGAAGGGAAAAGAGCCAAAGCCACTCACGTTCGTATGCACCACGGCCACTTAGCACCTTTTTTCTTCTCTCAAAAATATTAAAAAAGAGGCAGGAAGACAGACAGAGTGTGAGCAGGGGAGGGGCAGAGAGACAGAGGGAGACACAGAATCGGAAGCAGGCTCCAAGCTGTCAGCACAGGGTCCGACGTGGGGCTCGAACCCACGAACCATGAGATCATGACCTGAGTGAAAGTTGGATGCTTAACCGACTGAGCCACCCAGGCGCCCCCTCTGGTTTTCTAACAGCATCTCTGTCCCTAAGTGTTCAGGGGTCTTCTGGGCTACAGATTCGGTGACTCACTGCAGTGAACAAAGCTCCAGTCTTCTGCCAGGGAGAGGGGAGGGGGTCCAGGGGTGCGAGAGATGGTTTCCATGGAGGCTTTTGGATGACAATCATGGAATCCTCCTCCCTTCAGCCTGTTTCCACCCCACCTCTAGAAGTGCCTGGGGCCATCAACCCTGGAGTTTTCTGCAGATCCTGTGGCATACGTCCGGTTGGTTCCTGGCTTTGCCCACTTCCCGGTTAGTATCCCATGCCTCACAGAAGGAAGTCCTACCATCCCCATGCTTCCTGGTTACAGCGATTTGGGTCTGTCCCCTCCTCTTCCTGTTCATCTGGATTCAGAGCCTAAAAAAATTCCTTTCCTGTGGTTTTAGTGGAGATTCACGGGACAAAGATCAGAGATCTGTGCAACACCCCCTATCTTTAGGAGACAGAACATCTCAGGTGAAATATCCTCAGAACACGCTTTTACTGCCCTGGCCCTCTGCCCACGGCCAGCCGTGTGACTTGTCCTGGTCCCTTCTCTGCTCTGGGCCTTGGGGGATCTTTTTACTCGCTCTTTGTGCACGTGGGGAGAGGAACACTGGGGCGCTCTGTGAGCCTCTCGCAGATCCCTGTTGATAAACGCTGTGGCTCCTTCTGGGAGCCAAGATCACAGAGGTGTGTGGGGGAAGGGAAGGGCTGTGTGAGGAACTTTAAAAACGTGACAGAAAGAGAGAACAGCAGGGATGGCCTGTGCTGAGGGCCGAAGTCATTTTGGAGTGCGTGAGCCAGGGGTGGGAGGTCAGCAGGTGTCGAGTAAGCTTTCTGGATAAGGCCTCCCAGTGGGGCCAGGCCCAAGGATGGCCAAGCTGAAAAGCCCAGAGCTCAGCAAGACCAACCCCTCTGTGCCCAGGTGGGCCCACCGGGCCCGCAGGGGTGGCATCTTGCTCAGATGCACTGGAGGGGCCGTTGGCGGAAGGACGGTATGGGTGCAGAGCCACAGGAAACCGACCGGGAGACAGAACTAGGATTGCCCGAGGCGTATTGTGACAACATCGGCGACCGTTAGAACAAGGAAGCAGGGGTGGACAGAGAAAATCCTAAGAGCAAGAGAGGTCTGACCAAACTTCAGTCAACTCAGCCAGGAGCTCCAGAGCAAAGGCGGCTGGTTGGAGAAGGCCACGTCAGACACATGTGGCAAAGCATAGTACCTCCCAGTGCTTAGTCAGTGGTGGTGGACGGCCTGGGAAGAACGCAGCCTCAGAACAAGCGAGATGGAGGAAATTACTATTTGCAGCTGCCGGTCAATGTTCTTGCTTAAAGGGAGAGCTAGGGATACAGCTCCAAGTCTCCTGGGGTTGGTGGGGGTGTGGGGTGGTGGGAGGAAGGCAGCCACAACCCTCATTCCCTGATTACCCACCTGAGGTGGGAAGGAGGGCAAGGCTTCCCAGAGCCACACATGTTCCCATCTTCAGGACCGGGGCAGCACAAAGCAAAGGCATAGGGACCTTTCAACGAGGACACTGCCTGATTGATGATTCTACTTTACACTGCCGGTCTTTCCCCTCAGACAGACCAATGCTCAAGTTCAAGAGCATTGAACCCCACAGGGGTCCTGGAAATAATAGCCAAGGAAAGGTATTTTTACAGGCCTGCTGAGGAAATGAAGCAGGACCTGGGACAGGCAGGGCCTCAAGCAATCAGTGGTCTTTGTACTAATCTCCGATGGCCAACGTACTGTGTGCCAGGCCATTAATCTGTGCTCAGCCACCTGTGCATCACATACACACCATCCCACCTTTCTCACACTACCACCTGCTCTCCCGCATGGCTTGGGAGAATCCCGGAATAACCGAGTATCAGGAAGGCAGAGTCCAGATGAATTTTCAGCCCACACGGGCACTGAGCATACCCTCCGGGCTCCCTTTGCACCAGGCCCTTCACCTGAGTAAGCCCCAGTGTTGTCCGAGGATTCCACAACCAGAAGGCAGCCCCTGGAATGACCTGGAACCTTCTGCTCTGACAGCTTGTGCACAAATACACATTCTACACGGGGGTTGGGGGGTCACCTACATCCCCTTCTTGAGTTTGGACACGGCAGCATGGTCCTATTCCCACTGATCACAGACAGCGCTCGGCTAGTCACGGACCCCAGTCGTCTCTTCAGTCGTGGTGGGAGGCCTTCAGAGGTACTTGGATGCCCAGTAGTGGGGGGTGGGGAGGTTCTAATGCGTAGAGGTCAGGGATGCTGCTAAGCATCCTATAATACACAGGACAGGTTATTCTACCCCCTCCCCCCAAATAGTGATCTAAAAAGCCGATAATGCCAAACTGTGATACCCTACTCAGGAGGATACCTGATCGACAGATCTCATTACAGCTACTATTTATTGAGCCCCTACTATATAGGAGGCACTTTACATACAGCATCTCAACCTCAGCAAGCCTCTTGGTCTGCAATTAACTCCCTGTACACTGGAGAAGAGCAGATCAGGCAGAGGGAAAGCAAGCTGCTTGTGGTGCCCCCTTCACTAAGAGCCTGGGGCGCGGATTTGGAGGGAGGTAGTGTGGACGCCAAAGCCCATACCTTTGATGCCTTTTACGTGTCCTTCTAGAGAGAAGGCATTTAAAATTCTTAGATTGCTTTTGTAGTTTTTCTACAACGAACATATATTGCTTAAGGAGATAAGCAAACAGAATCCAAGAGAGGAGAATAAAGTCACCCATAATCCCAGCTCCAGAAAAAGTCTCCATGCGTGCCGTAGTGCGTAACTGTCCAGATCTGTTTTCTACTCATAGAGCTATGAAGAGCTACGTATGGATAGAAAAATAGTTTGGTATGATGGAGACCTTCCTTAGCAAGACAGGAAACCCTATGGTAAGAACAATTGGACTGAAGCGTGTAAAATTTTGAGTAACAAGATTATACAGTCAAAACACAAATAGCCTGAGAGAATGTTCATCCTTTTAATACCAATTTTACGAGCAAGAATCTTATGTAACCCATAGGAAAGATAAAAGTTAGCATCCTTAATATTCAAATGGCATACTTTTCCGGTCCTGGCTCAGGAAGGTCTCCAGCACACCAGTTTGATTAGCATTTCTCTTAAGTGTTCTTCTAGTAGATGCATCATTCACATTTTTATTTTTAAAATCTTCATGTTCTAACATTTGTACATGTATACCTTTAATCCACTTGGAGCTCACTTTCCTATGTGGTATGTTCTAGGAGGTCTAGAATGTTCTCTCCCAGAGAGGGGGCCAGGTACACCAGTGGCAGTTACACCCCAGTCTTTTCCCCACTGAACTGAAACGCAGCCTTCACCAGAGAGGGAGCTTCCCAGGGTATGCAAATCAGGACAACAAAACCATGTTAAGAGAATTTTGGGAAAAGGGAAGTTATGACCTTCATACAGGTATGAAGATGATTCATTAAATATTTTAAGTAAATAATGAGGAAACTGAGGAGATGCCATAACCAGTTTGAGAAGAATTCAAAGAACACGTTTATAGATCAAAAATGTTGAAATGACTTACACACACACACACACACACACACCACCACTACCACCACCAAAAACGTGGGGCACCTGGGTGGGGCTCAGTAGGTTAAGTGTCTGACTCTTGATTTCAGCTCAGGTCATGACCCCAGGGTTGTGGTATCGAATTCTGCATCAGGCTCCGCACTGAGCGTGGAGCCTGCTCAAGATTCTCTCCCCACCTCTTTCTGCCCCTCCCCTGCTTATGCTTTTTAAATAAATAAATCATTTTAAAAAATGTTGGATGTGCCCATGGAGCAGAAATGTTAGGTTTTTTTCTTTTTTGGGGGGGAAGGGGTGTGGAGGTTTCATTCATATTTCATAGTGAGAATTATTTTGTACTTTTATCAATCAGTGACAACTTAGAGTTATCAAATAGCTCCCATAGAGTCAGAATCCCACTCAGAAGGGAGGGCTATAAACACACTCTTCCATCATTTTCCACTGAGACACAATAATCGAAGTTAATCTTGAAGTTTTCCTGATTACAGAGGAAGGCCGGTCTCCTTAGTTCTGGCCTGATTAAGCACATAGGTGCATTGAGGGTGTTAATTTACCTTACAGGCCAGAAGTTTGCTTTGCTAGCAAGTTCACATAAAAAGTCTCAGACTGGACATTAATACCCGAGTTCTTGAGAGCTTAAGAACTTTGAGGAGTATACAGGGGTTTGGAGACAGAAGAAGAAATATCCTGAACGCTGTGCTCTAAGACCAAACTACTCTTATTTGCAAACCAGAAGCACATACATGGTTGTATTTGTTGGAGACCATTGCTGCCAAGGGCAGGCTCGACAGACTGGTAACTCTAGAACCAAGTAACTAGCGCTTTCGCAGAGACAAACAGGCAGAAGGAATGGAGAAATGTCGGCCATACACCAGCATTTTATGTATCAAAGGTCATGAATACACATAACACAGCTTTTGCCACATTCCTTATAAACTTCTCAGTGGCGAAAATGAAAATATTAACAGACCCAAAGATATAGCCTCTTCGTAGTGTATAAAAATAATAAGCTTAGTAATCCATGTGTCATGCTTCTGTTTTACTTAGAAAGCATCTAGGAATCCAGGGAATATTATTAACCTAGTAGTTAAAAGACTTCTAAGATTTTTAACGTAAAACCTTGAAGTTGACAAATCACAAAATATAAGGCCAAAATAAACCCAAGTTCATCATCATAATGAGCCTGGTTAGTTAAAAGCACGTATTTTTATTCTACTTGGGGATGTTCATCCTAAACGGATGCAGGTTTACTGCTCAGAAGAGCCAACATCATTCCTACATATTTAAGATTATGAAAAATGTGAATATTCTAAACACTGATAAAAATCAAAGACCTAGCTTTTTATTAAAAATATTAGTCTCCACTTGCTAAAAATTTAAATTAGGTGAACTTGAATTATTAAAATATTTGCATGGACTTTTTAAAAGTAGCTTTGAGGTCTAATATACATATAATAAAATTCAGTATTAAGTGTATTAATGCAACGTTTTTGGTAGATTTATAGTTATACAAAAATCACCACAGATTTTGGGACATTTCTGTCACCCCTGAAAGCCATCACTTCCATCAGCCCTAGGCAACCACTAACGTATTTTTCCTCCATTGCTTTGCCTATGATGACAGTTCGTATTAATGGAATCATACAATACGGTGTCTTGTATGGGTTTTCATTTAGCATAACGACTTCTTAAGCCCATAAAGCTGTAGCATGGATCAGTACCTCATTCCTCTTTACTGCTTCCGGCATTCCATTGTATGGATAACCACACGTTGTATTATGTGCTCGTCAGTTGATGGACAGCTGGGTTGTTTCAGCTTTGGGGTGATCATGAATCTACTACGAACATTCACGTAAAAGTTTTTGCATGGACAGCTGATTTCCTGTCTTCTAGGTAGACACCTAGGAGAATTGCTGAGTCACAGGTAACTCTGGAAAAGAGTTTGGTGTTTAAAATGGAGACTCTGCCAAAGCGGCTGCACCCTTTTACTTTCCCACCAGTAACATAGGAGAGTTCCAGTATCTCCACATTATCGTCTTTTTGAATTATGGCAATTCTGGTGAGCATGAAGTGGCATCTGTGGCTTTGTTTGGCATTTCCCTAACGATTAATGATTTTGAGCATAGTTTCGTGTGTTTATTGGCCATGTGTACACATGCTTTGGAGGAATGCTAAGTCGATTGTCCACTTTTAACTGGGTTATCTTTTTGCTATTGAGTTGTAAGAGTTCTTTATATGTTCTGGGTAGAAGTCCCTCATCAGACATATGGTTTGCAAAGATCTTTTTCTTAGTCTATGGATTATCTTTTCGCCAACTTGGTTTTGTAAGGAGTGTTTTTTTTTTTTAAGTTTATTTTGCAGGAGTGGTGAGGGGAGAGAGAGAGCACGCACGCATGCGAGTGGGGGTGGGGGGGAGGGGCAGAGGAGAGAGAGAATCCTGATCAGGCCTTGTGCTGTTAGTGCAGAGGCCGAAGCAGGGACTCGGTCACAAAGCCTGAGATTAGGACTTGAGCTGAAATCAAGAGTTGGACACTTAACTAACTGAGCCATGAAGGAGCCCCAGGAATGACATTTTAAGGATTTGCTTCTTCATTTAGCATATTAGAAGTCTTACATTATAATTTCCTTATTTTCTCGGAATTAGGGATATTCTAATCATGAGTGCTTATCTTCAGAAGATAATCAGAAGAGAGCTCATTTACTTTAAGAGATGTTATAATCTAATGTATTAATGCCATTTGGATGTAGGGAAACATTACTGCTTAGAGGTAGAAGGCTTTCTGAATTATAGATGCAGACATACAGACAGCTTATAGCTTCAATTCTGCAATCTTAGCCATGGATCAAGGGTAAACACAGACCCACAAACTTCTCCAGTCTAGAGATTAAAGAGATGTTCTCCTTCCTGGTGAGGACAGGATTACTAATTGAGGTCAAGATAGACAAAGACTAACAAGTCAGATTCTCAGTCTTCTCTCACCCAATAGAAAATAGATCTCTAGAAAGTGTTGGTCAATTTACAGAGATCACTTAGTGGGGAGATCATAAAACCAAATTTCCAATCACTGTGGCCCCTAGAAGAAATTACTTAAGGGGCCACAAACCAAAAAAAAACAAGACACAAGATTAATAGAGAAGAAAATTAAGATTAGAAAAAGTCAGCAATGTTTTATGGCTGCTGTGACCCAAGACAGATATAGATGGGCTAACACAGCCCACAAGCAGCATTTCCTTGGTGAAGTTTAGCTGACTCTGATAGGTGCATCCATTGGGCATCCCAAGGGAAGACCTCCAAAATGTGTTTATTTTTCTATTTAATTTTTAGAAGAGAACGCTCAAGCGGTAGAGGGAAAGAGGATCTTAAGCAGGCTCTGTGCCCAGCGCGGAGGCTGACTTGGAGGGGAGATCATGACTGGAGCCTAAATCAAGAGTTGGACACTTAACCGAGCCATCCAGGTGACCCATGTTTAACTTTTTCATCTAAGTGAGGATTCTCATAAAGATGAACATGATGTTAAAATTTTCACCTAATTAACGAGGAAACCCATTGAGGTGTTACAACCTGTTCAAAAGGAATAGTAATAATAAAAAAAAAACCCCAGACATATTTGCAAAGGTTTTTCCCAAGCCTGGGGGCCAGGGGCAAAGGGGAGTGGAATCACTTTGCAGAGCCATTAACGATCCAGGACCCACAGTGGGGTAAAATAACGGCCTCAGAATCTTCATCAGATGAAGTGTGTGCCAGACTGTATGTGTGTTCCTCAGACAATAACATGCTGTTTTCTGTTTGGTTTTGTTTTTTAATTTTTGAGAGAGAGACAGTGTGCAGGAGAGGGCAGAGAGAGAGGGAGACACAGAATCCAAAGCAGGCTCCAAGCTCTGAGCTGTCAGCACAGACCCCAACACAGGGCTCAAAGCCACGAACCGTGAGATCATGACCTGAGCTAAAGTTGGATGCTTAACGGACTGAGCCCCCAGGCGCCCCACATGCGGTTATCTTAGAGTAGCTTTGTGAGAAGTCCTAATACCTGACAGGGAAAAAGCCCCAGGAGTCAGTTTTTGAACACACACTTTGAATTTGTTCATTTGAACATTTCTTTGTAAAATTTAAATCACTTGATTACATTTAAAAGTGATCTTTAGGATTCTGCTTGAAAACATTACATTCCTATCTTTAGACTCTGTTGCCTTTGTGTTTAGATCAAGAGGTCAGATTTCAGATGTTATAAATTATAACTCGTTAGTCATAATTAAACATATTCCCATCCACGGACATAATAGGTCTTGTCATTTGTTCAGGTCTGGTTTTATATCCTTAAGATTTTGTAACATTTTCCATATTGATTCTGGACCATTTTTGGCAAGTTTCTAGATATCTTATAGGTTTATTGCTACTGTGAATGGGATTTTATGTCATTTTAATTTCTAGCTTTTTGTTAATATAGGGAAATGCTATTTATTTTTGGGTACAAATGTGATGGATTTTCACCATAACAAGTTAAAAAAACAAACCAAGATTTTCAGAGCAAAGCGTCCAGGGATTTCTGGGTTTATAGTTATGTAATTATAGCATCTATAAAGAATGGTTGCTTTTTCAAATATTTGTTCTGAGTATTTACTTTTGTGTATTATGCTTGTTAATGTTTCCCAGTCTTTATAATGTATAACAGCAAGTGCTACAAGAACTTTTCGTATTTTCAGATATTAAGGTCAGTTTTATTAAAACCCAGAAGTAGTTTTGATTAATCCTCTTTTACATATAATTTTTACTAGGAACTACTGCTGGTTTATGGGAAATGACATTTGGCTAGCCATTAATGTAATTTTTTTTTTTTTTACCTCCTTTGTCACATAATTTGTACCATTAACAGGGTAGGATTCTTGATGTCGAATTTTTACATTCTTGGGCTAAAACAGATTTGGTCATTGTCTATAATGCTGCAGGTTGGTTCCATGGAAACAAGCTCAAAGGTGGAGATTTATGTGAAACAACAATTCTGATGATCACCCACGTCCAGAGAGCCCTGGGGGGCTGGCAGCCCAAACTCTCCTTTCCAGTCCTCTGCCTTTGCCCCATCAGAGTGGTCTTGGATCGAGGCAAGGAGGCTTGCACACCTACATCCACAGGGAGAGTGTAACCTTGAACCTTGGGGATGCAGGTCTTTTCAGCCAATGCCAGTGCCCAGAGAAGGACACAGCTGAGCCTGATCATACACCAACCACCCATTAGCTCAGATGTCCATCAAGGGGGCCAGAGGAGATCTGCAGGGGACATTCAGCCACCCCCTAGGAGTAACATTTTGATATGCTACCACGTTCCTGGATTGACATTTATAGTCCTAATACAATCTAGATTTTGGTTGTATTTTAGTTAGAAATTTCAGTTTTCCGTATCTAGTGTAATCTTACTATCCAAATTTGTTTTTGGTATTTAAGGTCCTAAATGAGCTCACCCCGGAAGCAGAGTGCTAACAGAGAAAGCAGACCAAGGAGCAGACCTTGGGAGAACACGTGAAGGCCGGGCAAAGGGAAAGGATGTAATGAAGAGGCAGGGGAGAGAGGAGA
Source organism: Acinonyx jubatus (assembly GCF_027475565.1). Taxonomy (NCBI): domain Eukaryota; kingdom Metazoa; phylum Chordata; class Mammalia; order Carnivora; family Felidae; genus Acinonyx; species Acinonyx jubatus. The sequence goes on from NC_069394.1 coordinate 4,091,002, forward strand.
GAGCCAGGACAGGGGTGTGGGGTTCCAGATGTGCCACTGGGGCTGTCATTTGATTCTCCTGTGTGAGGGGATTTCCTTCTCTACTTTGGATGTTTCCTTTTAGGCGGCCAGGGTTCAATGAATGTTAGCTTCTGTCTTTGTCCCAGATCTTCATTTTGCATCTGGGAGAGAGGAAGCTGGACTGAATGGGACACTGGGGAAGAGTAAACCAGGCATGTGGACGCAGCCCCCTCCTTTGCTCTCCTGGACACCATGCCTCCAGAGACAACACCATTCTCCTCTGCACTTTGAGGCTGCAGTGAGTGTTTGCTTAACTTGGAGTCATTGGGTAGTAGCGTTAGCACCGGTGAAGGCAAAGTCAAGAGGTTGTAGCCCAAAGGGTTTGCGGAAGCAGCCACCACTGCCTCCCAGTGTTCTGGAACCCGTGGGGAACCAGAGCCCGTGGGGCATGGTTATTAGGGGCTGGGTCAGAAAGCCCTCTGTAGATTTAGTTTGGTTTCCGCCCTCTTTACAACGAAACACACACTTCAAGCTTTTGCAGCAATAGACTCCAGACTTCTTAGTTTAGTAATGGTAATCTGGGATCTCGTAGATCTGACATTGTTCTCTGAATGCCGGACATCGTTTAAAAACTTAATTCAAGGGTCACCTGCGTGGCTCAGTCGGGTGAAGCACCCGACTCCTGATTTCAAGCTCAGGTCACCATCTCACGCTTCATGGGTTCGAGCCCCGCATTGGGCTCTGTGCTGACAGCTTGAAGCCAGCTTGGGAGTCTCTCTCCCCCTCTCTCTTCCCCCTCCCCTGCTCATGTGCTCGCTCTCTCAAAATAAAGTTTAAAGAAACTTAATTTTAGTATTTATCTACATTTAGCTTGGATATATGTGGAGTTCAGGTTTACATACACACATGACCAGATTTACTTCTTGCAACGACACTAGCATTTACCTGCTATCATTAACCCATTTATAGCAACATAACTGGCTTAAATATGGCTGGTTTTGTTTTTGTTTTGGGTTTTTTGTTTTTGGTGCCCACACCACTGCTTCCCATTTGGGAAAAAGCTTCTCTGGGAAATCACCTGACTATACTGGTCTCACCTCCACCTGTGAGCAGCCAAGATCGAAAGCACCACACGCTATTGTAACAAACAGTAATAGCAAAGATGAAACAAAGGATTTAAACCCATTTATTAAAAAAAAACAAATACGGGGTGCCTGGGTGGCTCAGTCAGTTAAGCATCCGACCTTGGCTCAAGTCATGATCTCACAGTCTGAGTTCAAGCCCCGCGTCGGGCTCTGTGCTGACAGCTCGGAGCCTGGAGGCTGCTTCCGATTCTGTGTCTCCTCTCTCTCCCCCTCCCCCGCTCACTCTGTCTCTCTCAAAAATAATGAATAAACATTAACAAAAAATGTAAGAAACAAAAACAAATGCCCAACTCAAAATGGGCTGAAAAACACTTCAGCCACATGTTCCTTGTAAGAAACTCAAGCTTGTTTACCCTCCTGTCTTGAAACTTCTGTTTTTATTGCAGGGCAATGCCAACGAACAGAAAGGCGGCATGGATCCATTGATTCCAGACATGTTATGAAATCAAGCAAAGGGCTATTTTATATCGATAAGTGATCCAACTCACAGTGGGGAGAAAATAGCTCCTGCTACTTAACGTGTTCAGTAGACCTAGCTCCACAAACATGTGCAGAGGCAGTCAGGCATTCTCAGAGCTCTGAATGAGTGAATGCCTTTCCCAAATCCTGCTGAAGATAACCAGTCTGGTAAGGTAGTGAGAACTCTCTAGCAGCTGGTGGACTCTTGGGAAGAGTCCAACGGTTGTAGCAGGAATCCCGGCACAGTCCGTGTTGAAAGGGACTCTCCCACTCACCTTTGTGGATTGAGGTCCTCCACATGAGGAGGACTGAGACTTATGAAGGACTTCGAGAATCAAAATAGAGAATTAGCCTGAATAAACAAAGCAGGTGTTCTAAGACCTCACAGGAAAAACTTAAGTAAAAGACACTCTGTGAAGGTTCTTTCGGTTGGGAGCAGGAGAGAGAACAAAAACAACCATGTTAGCTTACTGTTCATCTGTTGCTGTGTAAACAACCACCCCAATTCTCAGTGGCTTAAAACAGTAAGGCCTTACACTCTCTCCCGGTTCTGTGGGTTGATTGAGCTCAGCTGGGTGGGTACCCTTGCTTGGGGTTCTTGGGGGTTACAGCTGTATCTGGGCAGTTTTGATCATAAACCCCAGAGGTCAGCATAACTGAAGACTCAATAGGTTCCTGGGGTTCTTCTGATCCCCATGGAGTGGACTTGGGCCAAGTAATCTTTGTACTGGGGCTGTGCTAGCAGGACAGGTTGTTCAGCAGCATCCCTGGCCTCTACATACTAGATGGCAGGAGTAGTCTCCCCCCACCAACCTGTATGTGACAAACAAGACCATCTCCAGACACTGTCACATGTCCCTTGTCAGAGATCCCTATTCCATCGACTTCACATCCTGATCAACTACAGGGAAGGTCCTAGTAATGGGATCTCCAGCGTGCCAGGGATTTTAACTGCCCACCTACAGCCAGTCACAAATAGCCACGTAGGCTTTAAGCCACAGCCAGGGGAGCAACTCCTTCTTTGCTTCCATGCCTGCCACATAGAAGTGTTTCCCCTGGCTCCTGTCTGTGGAATGCTCTTAACACCCTCTGGGATGGTGCTGCCCAATTTGAAAGGATTTTTGCTTATATAAAGTATTCCTTTTAATGTGTTTCATTGATCTTTTGACAGGTTTCCATTTCGATCATCTACTTCCTAAGGCCACTTGCAGTCAACCTTAAACCTTTCAGTTTAAGGGTCTTAAAGTCCCCCTAGAAGCAACCCTGGGGAGAGGGACTCCTTGCTGCCTTCTCCTCCCTCACTTTCCCATTAGCTTGCCAGCACTTCTAGGGATCATCTTCCACACCATGGCACATTATCAACTATGTTCACCCTATGGGTAACCAGAGCTCAATACTGTCAGGTGGCTTCAGGGCACAAATTCTCAGGCACTTCAAACAGGTGTGCAAGCAGAGTAGCCACCAGTGGCCAGGGAAACTGTCAGATAAAGACGGGAGGCTGGTGGCAGCCACCACATGCACTTCAATAGGAAAGCCCCCTCGGGCCACTGCTAGCATCTGTGGTGGTGAAATCTGGGGTCCTTATCACTTCTGGAAACTGGGACTAAAAAAACACTTCTGGAACCCTCTGAGGAACCATATAGAAGGTGCCATACAAGGCACAAAATAGGGTAGAAGAATTCTATAAATATTCCATTCTGCTTTAGCCAGATGGCAACTACCTTGAAATTCTAGATGGGTGCCTGAACCAAGATGGAGACACGGGCTCCCACAGGTCTTCACACGACAGCAGCAGAGCCGTCCTGGGGCCAAAAGCAAGGCAGAGGTGGTGCAGTAGAGGGGAGTGGTTGTCAAATGGCTGCAGGAACCCTGGAGCAAGGCAGCCAGAGACTACTCAACCCACATGCTGAAATGTACATCTTCCAGAGTCTTTAGGTTCCTTCCTCTACATGAGAGAGGTTCCGGCAACTTGACTTCACTTAATACAGACCGACACCGAGCAGTTTGTTGCTAGGGACCATGCATTACATCTGAACCTTTATAGGAAGGGCTCTTTTCCTGAGGATTTTGGACCAAGGTAATTCCAGGTCATCTTCCTTGGTCCAGCACCCTTGTAATTAGTTCCCACACACACATACCTATGCTTTAGCTGATGTGACAACCAAAAGTTGCAATTCTGACAGCATGTAAGCTATTGCTTCCTATGTTCAACTTCTGTCCGCTGGGATGATTCGATTGTAATGGGCCTGGAGGAAGTGAGGATTGGTACAGATGCAGAATCCCCTTCGAGGTAACTTCCTCAGATCAGGTCTATACCACAGCTCCAGGCAAGAGTGCATGGGGGATCTGGGGCCTCACCCAGGGGAGGAGGGGCTACTTTGGCAGAAGTGGAACTCTGCAGGATTTGTAGTTTCATGATGGAGAATTCTGGAGATTGGAAAGGGGATTATATGAATGAAACAGACTTTCACCTAAGAGCCCTGATACAGATATGAAGCTAAGTTTTAGTAGTTAATTTGCCACTTGAAGGACTAATACTTGAGTTTTTCTTATATACTGACCCCATAGCTAGAAGACAGGCTACATTCTTTTAGGGAAGGCTTAAAAAGCTCTGCTCCTCTGACCATACCTTGCACTGAAAAGGGAAAAGTACGAATGTGGCCTTTTTGTTCTATAATCTCTCCAGGACACTAGGAAGTAGCCAATCTCGTGTTTTGGCATCAAGTGCCATATAATTCAAGGTACAGGGAGACATCATTCTGGTGATTTTGTAAGTGTGTGAGTCTCTGAATTAGAGATTTTTTGCTTGAAATACCTACAGTGACGTTTTTAAGGAAAAAGAGAGGGACCAAATCTAACTTTCAGGGTCTCCGCTACAGAGGCTCAATAGCCACTTCTCCCCAGCATTCAGGTCCCCAGAGTCCACAGGGTAACGGGGGATCACGCAGGACACCTCTCAAGTTTCTATTTGGCAAGCACATGCATTTAGAGGTAAGGAAATGGATTCTGTTTCCATTTTACTTTATCAAGCCTGCAGCATAAGTTTGCCAGAGTCCCTTGCCTCCAGGGTCCTAGATTTATATTCTACTAATGAGAACTAGCTATTAGATGTATCCAGCCCCCAAGGCACAAGGGAGAGCAAAATAAACAACCACAGCACAAAAATAGTTTAAGTTTCTTTGTTTTGGGGAAAGACAAACCAATGAATATGTTCCTGAGTTTGTTGGCTTTAAAATGTGGAAGTTCTGAAGTAGGGATTGTGGTGGCGGGGAAGGAGGGGGATGTCCCAATTTTAGCAAGGGAATTGGATAGGAAAAGAACAGTTTTTACTGAAGAACTCTGATCTTGGACTTTGATTTGTTCAGAAGATATGTAGAGATAATTGGGTTAAAATTAGTGCTCAGCACTTGCAAAGTTTTGAAAGTAATTGTTTGGAAAGATGCCTTCTCAACAATCAATTACGATACTTAATTGGAGACTTGAAATTTCCATCGCTAAATTTGTCAGACGCTTGTTTTAGAATCCCTTTATTTATCATAGGTTTGTGTCTTGGCCAAGTTGGATGTGGGAGAAATCTTAGAATTTCTTCACTATTTACTTAGCTCAGTGATTCATGGCTTCCAAGTATCCTAGAGTGAATAAACTCTGATAGTCCAGTATTAAATATAAAGGTATAGGATTTCACTTCATTAAATTTCGAGGTCTCTTTTAGGAAAAGGAATTCTTTTCTAGGACAGCCAGGCTTGGACTTAGACCATGGGCTTAGAAAAGCTTCTGGGCTCAGAAGGAAAAACAAACATTTTTACTTGTTTGTAAGCCTTAAACTCTTATTTGCAACCATTATCTTGTAGTGGGAAGAAGTCCACTTGTAGTGGGGGTGGGGGTGGGGGGAATTGGACAACCAAGTTCTCTCTACCTCGCACAAGTCCTGTAATAGACTGGTGGTATTTAGTATTTTAATGAGAAAGTGACTGAAAATGGAAAGCATAACACAAGTGGGAATTTTAAGATTTCACTTTGACAATTGTCAGGTTTGACAGATATTGCTAATTGCATCAGGGAAAACTTTTTGTAGGAAGTGCTAGTAGCCTTTAGTAATTGAATGGTGATTCCTGTTTCTCCTCTAATATCTACAAAATTGCTAATGCAGAAGTTGCAGGTATACTCTACCATATACCATGCACAAATATAAATATCTGCACTAGAAGTACAATTTAGGTATTAGCACTAAAGGTTGAAATAACTTATGATGTATCAGAATTAGTGAATTTCTATGGGAACTCCTGTTTGTACACATTATTACGCGGTTTATTAGGAGTAGGTTATTGCAATGTCAGTACGCCTTCTCTACCCAGTCATACCAAAAGTTCTGTTGAGGGACGCCTGGGTGGCTCAGTCAGTCAAGCGTCCAACTTCAACTCAGGTCATGATCTCGCAGTCAGAGTTCGAGCCCAGCATCAGGCTCTGGGCTGATGGCTCAGAGCCTGGAGCCTGCTTCAGATTCTGGGTCTCCCTCTCTCTCTGCCCCTCCCCCGTTCATGCTCTGTCTGTCTCAAAAATAAATACACGTTAAAAAAAAAAAGTGCTGTTGATTATAATCAAATCCACAAAAGATCCTATCAACAGTAAATAAGCAACATTTCTCATTTTTCTCCTTAAATACTTTTGCTATTAGTTTTTTGATAGTCTTAATTTCTCCATCTCCCCCATATTACCTCCTCCAGAGGACACGGAGAAATTATGGTTTAACACCAGAATTTTCTGTGGGGAAAAAAGACATTTGAAATAGTGGATGGATTCTGCCCACAATATGGGATGATCCAGTGGAAGTATCTGGTCCAGACACTTCAAAAACACCAATGTCATTTTTAAAGATGAAGGAAATGTTTGAGACCAAAATGGCTGTTGTAAGAACTCCTTAGTTTGAGAAACAACCTCTTAAAATTTACTCTTCTATTAGAAGTAGGGAGAACACTGGCAAAATAAGTCGACTTTAGAACTTTTCAGGCTAGTCAAAGGCTAACCATCAGTAGCATTTCTTCAAGAGAAATGACTCCGTCTCAGTCATAGCAGTGATCTTCAGTGTGTTTTCTCCTTCTCCCCAGCCTCAGGGTAGCCCAAACATTACAACAGCCTTACAACTTTACTTACAGCCAACAAACATTACTCCCATGGTGGGTGGGAGAACCAGCAGCCACTGGAAAGAACAGAACAACTTGGAGCTTGAAGCTTCTCCACAACCACATTAATAGAATTTTCACGATTTGGCCTGAAACACCACTGGAAATCTCCATTCTCAGGAAGGATTATGACAAGTCCTATACCAGGCTGTTTGTTGAAGACACTCAGTGGCAATTGTGAACATCATGGAGGTCTGAGGCATCATTACCAATTGGGGATAATAAAGGTTGACCCAAAAGCTTAAAAGGAAAAAAAATTGGGAATGAGAATTCTACAGCATGATTTGAAAAGTTCCAGCTTATTCCTGGAAATCTACATGGCCACACATAGGTGAGAGTTGTTGCATACCCAGGGAAGACCTGAGAAGGTCCTGATTTCTTACCTCTAGCTGATCTTGGCCCTGTGCTAACAGGAAGTAAAAGCTGAAAAGTCGTAAACTGCCTACAAGAACATTGACAGCTTGATCTACAACACACACACATTCACTTAGTAAGAGCTTGGAGACTTAAGAGCTGAGGCAGTTAAAGAGATCTGCCTGGGGTGCCTTTGTGGCTCAGTCGGTTGAGTGTTCAACTCGTAATTTTCGCTCAGGTCAAAATCCTGTGATTTGGGAGATCAAGCCCTGCACTGACAGCATAGAGTCTGCTTAGAATGCTTTCTCCCCCTCTCTCTGCCTCTCCTCTGCTTGCACTCTCAAACATTTTACAAAGAGAAATCTGTCCAATTATTAGCGGACTGGTGGCTACACATGGCAGTTAGCTTAGTGAAGGCTCTTAAGTTTGTAAAGTACTGTTTGAATCCAAGAAAGAACAGCAGGATCAGCAACAAAAAGCAACAAAACAGAAGGAGGGGAAGATCGGACTTCCAGTTAACATGTCCAGCAAGAAATTACAAGTCTCCCAGGAAAGAGGAAGTATGAACCATCTAGAAAGAAAAAGCAGCCAGCAAACTGTCTCCAAGGAAGAAGTCAGACATAGATCTAGACTTTAAACCAGCTGTTGTAAATGTTCAAAGAACTAAACAAAGGCCAAAAGATGTCTAAGAACTAGAAGAATGTCATCTCCCAAATAAAGATGGTTAATGAAGAAATACAAGTTATAGGAGAACCAACACAATTACGAGTTGAAAGACCACTAAAAAGATCACCTTCTGCTGAGCTTTTGTGAAGTGGAAGCAGCATCAGCAAACTTTAAGACACAGCAGTTGAAATTATCCAGTTTAATCCCCTCAGTGGGATCCTAAGTCTGTTACTGCCGAGATGTCTAGTTCTTTCCTTAATTCTGTCCTTTTAATATATCATTAGATACCTAAGTATTTATATTTTTGCACTGAACTTTTAATTAATATGTAGTGTCCTGGTCTCTAATAACCTTTAAGGCTAATTTTCCAGAGAGTATAGCCACCCCTACCATATTTTCATTACTATTTTAAATAATGGAAACATATCTCATGTAATCTTTTTATAAGTGTTTGGACTTAAGTGGGTCTTTTGTAGACACCATTTAGTTGTACTGAAGAAAATCCAGTCTGCCAATCTGTCTTAATTGGAGATTTTAACCCATTTACATTTAAAATAATTACTGATAGAGACTTCTATCCTTTTAGTTCTTGTGCTTATTTCCTGTATTAGTGTATTTTGTTTTAATTGATTTTGAAGTATTTGAATCCATCATTTCCTTTTGTATATATACCATAATAATTTTCTTGTGTGATTACCAGGGGATTACATATCTAATGTTATTACACTCTAATTTGAATTTATACCAGTTTAACTCAATAATATACAAAAACTCTGTTCCCTTTAGGGCTGTCCCTACTCCCTTTAGAGCTGTTGTAGTGCTCACAGAATTACATCTTTATACAATTTGTGCCCCCAGACTAGTTTAAGAGAATCCATTTAGAAGAATTATGTAGAAAAAGTGGAGTCCTAAGCCACTGTTTTAATAGTAGCTTTCATAATTACTCCTTTACTTTTATTAAGATCTTTATCTCTTCACATGGCCTCGAGTATGGTCTAGTGTCCTTTCATTTCATCTTACATAACTACCTTAACAATTCTTGCAGGACAAGTCTATTGGTCATGAATGTCCTTCTGATCGGCTTTTGGTTTTCTGGAAAGGTCTTAAATTATGCCTTACTTTTGAAGGGTGGTTTCACCAGGTATAGAATTCTTGGTTGACCTAGTCAAAGGGGCTAAAAGAGAAGTCAGCCCACTGCCTTTAGCTTCCAAAGTTTCTGATGAAAAATATGCTGTTAATCTTATTGAGGCCCTCTTGTATTTGGCAAGTCATTTCTCTTGCCATTTAAGATTCCTTTCATCTATCTTAGGAAACTTTGCTTATAATGTGTCACAGTGCGGTCCTCTGAGTTCACCTTACATGATATAGACATCCAAGAAGCTTCATAAACTCTAAGCAGTTCAAACTTAGGAAGAATTCAGGAATTATTTTTTCCCCAACTATTCTCTCTGCCCATTTCTCTTCTCCTTCTGGGATTCCAGTGATGCCCATATTGGTCCACTTGGATCCCTTAGGCTTGGAGTCTGACAAAAGACTGAATAAAAGTGAACATTTTTGTTTTTGAGAGAGAGTGAGAATGCAAGCAGGAGAGAGGGACAGGGGGAGAGAAACTTAAGCAGGCACCATGCTCAGCAGAGTTCGACACAGGGCTCCATCCCACCACCCCGGATCATGACCTGAGCCTAAGTCAAGAGTTGGCTGCTCAACAGATGGAGCCACCCAGGTGTCCCTAAAAGGGAACACTTTGTAGTCCTATTTTAAGTTCAAATTCTTCTGCCTGCTCAAACCTGTATTTGAATCTTTCTAGTGAGTTTTTCATTTCAGTTATTTTACTTGTCAGCTCTAGAAAATTTTGGTTTCTTAGGTTTTTTATCTCGTTACTGAGATTTCCATTTTTTTCATATTTCCATTTCAGCTGGAGAAGGAGAAGGTTAAAATAGGAGGGGGAGGTCCAACAAGGACTATTTGCCTCTGTCCATACCTCTACACAAATACCAGGGATCTGTTGCTTCTGGTCACAGATCCCAAGAGCACAGATCCCTGATATTTGGAGGACAGGATTTCTTTTGCCCACACTAACTCCCATAAGCTATTGTGAGCTGCTCAATTCCCAGTACACCCTTTGTGGATACTGACAAACATTCTAAAGGCAAACATGGAAAGACAAAAATTCAGAACAGTCAATAGTACTGAAGAATGAACAAGAGAAGTCTAACATCACCCACTTTCAACACTAGATCACTACTGTGATCAAGACAGTGTGGTATTTGTGAAGTAGACATAGGTTGAGGGCATGGAACAAAGCCCAGAAAGATCCACACAAATAGAGCTTATCCTTTTCTCTGTGTTTGTTCTACTGTGAATGGTCTTTTCAACAAACGGTGTTGGAGCAAGTAGAAGTCCACTTGTTAAAAAAAAAAAATCTTGACACAGACCTTACACTCTCCACAAATTCAAAATGTGTCATGGGCCTAAATGTAAAATGCAAGACTATAAAACTTCTAGAAGAGAACACGTGAGAACAGTCATGATCATCTTGGGTTTGGGGATACATTTTTCATGGATTGTGCCTTTGATGTTCCATCTAAGAACTCAGTAAGTTGGACTTTGTTAAAATGAGTACTACTATGTGGCTGTCTTTCACTTTCTTAACCTCTTTCACAGACTTGGAAAATACTGTTCTATTTTAAGAGGTTCTTAGATTTTGTGAATAAAAGTGATCCAATTTTTAAAAATGGTAAGAACTGAACAGGTATTTCAGCAAGGAAGATACACAAATGGCCAGTTAAGCATCACTTGTCATCAGGGAATTGCAAATTAAAGCCAGTTGCCACTACATTCCTATTAGATTAAAAACAAAAACTGACAAAATAAATGCCCACCAGGGTGCAGAACCTCTAGGATCATCACTGGTGGGGGGGGGGGGGCGGTGGGGAGGATAAAAGATGGTATAATCACTTTGGAAGGACAGTTTGACACTAACTTACAAAGGTAAGCATAGTCTTAACATAATCCAGCAATTATGCTCCTAGATATTTCTACCCCCATTAATTTCTGTGCACACAAAATCCTGCACAGGTGGAGGGTCTTCAAAAAGTTAAAGATAGAATTACCATATGATCCAGTAATTCTACTACTGGGCATTTACTCAAAGAAAATGAAAACATTCATTCAAAAAGACACGTGCACCCCCATGTTCACTGCAGCATTATTTACAATAGCTGAGACAAGGAAGCAACCCAGGTGCCCATCCAGAGATGAATGGATAAAGATGTGGTATATACACACAATGGAATAGCACTCAGCCATAAGAATGAAGTCTTGTCATTTACAACAACATGGACTGAACTAGAGGGTAGAATGCTGAATGAAATAAGGGAAAGACAAATACAATAGGATTTCGCTCATGTCTCATTTCATCTTGTTAAATTCCACAGGAAGACCAGACTTAAAAAACGGAGAACAAATTGGTGGTTTCCAGAGGGATGGTAAGGGGCGATGGATAAAATGAAGGGGGATTAACAGTACATTTATCACGAGGAGCACTGCAAGACCTATAGAGTTGTTGAATCATTTTGCACTTGAAAATACCACTGTTGACTATACTTCAAAGTAAGTGCTGTACATGAGTGTTTATAGCAAGTTTTTTTCACAACTGCCAAAAACTGGAAGCAACCATGGTATTATTCAATAGATGAGTAAAGTGTTCTATTCATTTAATAGAATATTACCAAGGAATAAAAATAAAGGAGCTAACAAGCCACAGAAAGGCATGTAGCAGTCTTAAATGCGTATTGCTAAGTTAAACGAGTTTTTAAAGGACTGTACTGTAGGATTCCAATACCGTATAGTAAGAGTATTACTTGTTCCTAGTTATTTGGTGGGGGAGGAGGGAGAGAGAATAGGTAGAGCACAGGATTTGGGGGGAAGTGAAACTATTCTATAAGCTACTGGTGGACACATTATGTATTTGCCAAAACCTGTAGATTTTTAAAACAAAGTAAATCTTAATGTATACAAACTAGGAAGTCACTTAGAAGGTTAGGGAATCCCAGAAGGCGGCAGACTGACAAGAATCTCACTATAGCACAGGTGTATGAAACCCTCTCTGGAGAGGGCAAGGGGAGAGGTCAACATGAATGGATGCTTTAAGGATCAAGGTAAAAGGAACAGCACGGGAGCACACTCTAGTCAATAAATTTGTTTCCCACAAGGGTAGGTGTCCTGATTCTAAATCTGCTACATTTGTGCTAAAAGTGAACAGTTAAATGGATGGGGAGTGGCAGGAGACAGATTTCCCATTAGATTTCTGGCCACCAAGATATAGAAGATCAAGGAGTGGTGAGGACAGATGGGAGTCACGGACTCTACACTTCCCTATGTATTTGGTCATGACTGGCATATTGGAATGCGATGAAATAAAAATGGAGGAAAGCTGAGAGGGTTGTTGGGGGAAAATAAAGATGTAGTCCTAAAGTAAAAAAAAATATTACTAGATAATGAATGTGGGAACTAAACATGTTACTAAAATATATGGGAACCATCACATATGGGCAAAGTTTTAGTTGTCCAGGAGGCAAATGGAAAGAGCCAAGTGTAAATACTGAATGAAGGCTTAGGAAAGTTTAAGATCCCCAGTTTATTGCCAATTAAGAGGCCTCCAGTTGATTTTTCTAGTCCCAGGATAGATCCCAGTGCCTGGTATTCTATGTTGTTGCTGATGTTTAAGGCTGAAGTCAGGAGCCTACACTTCATAGTCCAGGGTGGTCTTGACCATCCATGGGACCAGTACCAACTGAAATGTGACAGAATGACCATTTCCAGGGAGTTAGACTAATCTGGGTCCCTCCCCCCCCATGCTGAAGCATAGAGGCCATCCATGGAGTCACCATCTGTCAGTATAATCTCAGATCCCAGGATCTTATTCATACCTAGAGGCATAAAGCTATCTAGCTTTGCTATTGGTAGGAAATACCAAAAAGTTAGAATATCGGTTTCAGGAAAGCACTGTGTGAAGCCTGTAAAAATCCTATTTTTATTGCCTTATAAGAATAGTGGATGCCAAGTTTAAGTGTTTTTTTTTTTAGCATAATTAGGTCTCATGTAATATTTGGGATTTATATTAAAATATTCATTTTCCTGAAATTTAAGTTTAACTAGACACTTATGTTTTACCTGGCAAACCTCTTTAAAGGGAAGGTTTATTTCAGAATAACTGTGCTTGGAGTAAAACATGTAAAAACCCACATAATTCTCAGAGTCCAAAGGGCTATGCTAAATTGGACACTTCTATTTAGCACCAACTAAGTATATTGCAGTTTGGTCTGGTCCACAATAGAACCTCTGAAATTGAAGTGAACAGAAGGTAGAAAACATTAATGCAGCTATTGTAGCATATGAATTGCTGATCAATTACATATGTAGTCCTTCAGAAAGTTCAGCTTGGAAAGGGCTTTTCCACCCCAGCATGCTCTTTCTGGGTTTTAAAGTTGCGGGTTGGAATCATGGTCAGGCCAGATACCTAAGCTTCTGATTTATTTTTTATTTTAACACATTCTGAACAGTCAACAGGGTATGGCAAGTACATGCTTTAGAAGTGACATAGCAGCATCGAAAAGCTGGGGAGGAGACTGTGTCCTGCCAGGTGTTAAGATTGGAAATAGCAAGAGGTGGCCAGGAGTCTGCAGTATGCAGGTAATGGGTCTTAAACTCCACGGAATTCTAGAAGCTGGGCTCACTGCATGAAACCAGGGCTGTAGGTGAGGAAAGTCTTAAAACTATCACCATTGGGCCCTTTCAATTTTTGCACTGGGTCATACTTAGCGTAGAGGATTGGCCCAGTCCTACTCCACAAGTTCCAATCCTTAATTCATTCAAGCCATCCTCCCCCCACTTTTCTCACATGCTAGAGATTACACAAAACCATGCATCCCCTTCCACCATCCAAATCCAGAGGTGGAAGTCAGCCTTTCAGTATGTACTTGAAACACCTACAGAGCTTGTTCCAACTGATTAAGACCCACTCCCCGAGTTGGATTCAGTAGGTCTGGAATGGAGTCCAGAGATTTGCATTTCTAGAAGGTTCCCAGGAGATGCCAATGCTGCTGGCCGGGGGACCACGTTGAAAACCACCACTCTAGTTTTACCATTATGACCAGTCATCTACTTATCTCCAGAGATGGGATCCTGGTCATTAGGCTGGCGAGTGATTCATCTTCAAAAATCTCATTCTGAAACTCTGCTTCCAAGGGAGACTTCTGGTAAAAACTATCTTGCATTGATTATCCCAGAAATATGGAAATTACATGCAAATGGTTTATGAAGGGAAGTGCTTCCAAGAGGAAGTGACAAGGTACTAAAGATGAGCAAGAGAAGGAAGGGGTGGCCAAGTAAGGACAAGATTTCATGTAAAGCCCCATTGTAGTGGCTGCTACTCATGCCCCTATGCACAAAGGGCAGGGTCCAGGAGACATCAGGCACAAGTTTCTAGTTGTTCTCTCCTAGTGGGGTCATATACTTATGTCTCCCAGCAATGATGTGTGACCCACACACGGAAACAGGGAAGCTCAGGTGAGCCTTGGTATCGAGTTTTTATTGGAAGTAGGTATGGGATGGCCCCCTGTGTGGGAGAACTTAGTACCCAGCTCCTCCAGAGGTCAAGCTGATACCATGTGGGCTAAGTCTGCCACTATAAATCACATGGTTTAGCATAGACGGTTTGGGGTTGCCCATGGTACCCAAGTAAGCAAAAACACGCTCATCAGGCAGGATGTTCCAAAGTATTAGAGGTGCTCTCTCAAGAGCCAGGCAAGGATCAGACCCTTCTTTAGAATATACAGGGTATAGACAACTCATGAGTCCTGGGTTAATTCTTTAGTACATACATACAAATCTTCCTTCAAAGCTGAAGTACCAGTTTGCAGACAATACTTTGGCTCCCAGGTCCGTGACAGGATCAACCACAATCCATCCTTTTTACACTTAAATGCCCTTCTTTGAATGATATACCACTACAGAAACGTATCTGATTTAACGTATTCTGCATCAGGACGAGGTCAAAGGCTTCAGGTAGGCACACCTCCCATTTACCATCACTCCCAGTGACCCACTTGTGGATTTGTCCTTCTTCCTGACTCTACAACTCTGGGACTTGTAGATTTAGAGGCACTAGCTCCCAAAAGGGGCATGCTTATGTCAGGGGACATAGCAAAGACGAACTTAAAAATGAGTTATTGTTGCCGCCTGAGGACTCAAGGAACAGAGAGCTTCTCCCCCCTCAGCTACATGTAGTGATACCTGGAATAATGCTACCACTCTACGGGGCTGCTTCGTCTGAGGATATCATCTTTGCCAAAGGTCATGCACCATTCTCAGGGACACATTCCAGTGGGGGAACACCACTAGTGCTACAGAGAATTGTGAGACTGGGAGGAGGATTCAGAGTTATCCCAAAATAGCAGCATAAAGGCCTGGCCCTCTCAGCCTAAGTGACAGATCAACTTCTCTACCCAAGTCCTGCTGGATCAATCCTCCTACAAGTGCTGCTCTCAACAGTACTCCATGGGACACAATTCAGGAAGCAGCTTTCTGAGATGGAGATGAATGTACAAGAAAAGCTCAGTCTACAACACCTTTCGCCCTTAAGGACTATGGCCAGGCTTAATCAGCCTCTTAAACTCAGGCTATAATAATTTCACCTGGATGGAGAATCTGTAATCCCAGAAATTCTGCATGAGTGGTAGATGTTTGCTTTTCAGGAATGATCCAGGACAGAAGCTACAGTGATGGTCAAAGAGACTTCCTCCTGGAGGACCTGGAAGGCAAGGAAAAAGTACCTCATCTTCAGAGGTTCGGGTGTGGAGGAGAAGACCATTACTGCCAAGGAATAGATGGCTCTTCTATCAAAGTCCAGCCCCCTTCTAAGACCAATACAACCCAAAGAGGGAGCAACTAGGTTACCCAAAGTCTACCTTTCATTCATACATCCCAAAGTTAATCAGATCTGAAAAGATGAACAACATCTGACACAGGTTTTTCAAAATCCAGGAATTTCAGAGGCAGTCTCAGCATGGGTCATGACTACAACCATCAGATATGGTCATTGAACCAAAACTTTACTATTGGCTCATTAAGGTTGAGGGTTGAAGCCAGTTCCACCCAGGTAACCAAGTATGTGTGCGTGGTCTTGTCAGACATCTTCCACTATGTTCTTCCACATATTCTCAGCTGTTCCAGAACTAAGATTATGCAGTTCTAATACCTTGGTTTTGTGGACATGAGATCCTTTGGGAGCATGACAGTTCAATCAGATGGGCCCTAAGTAGTCCTCCAGTTGGTGGTCTCCCAGAAGACATTTTAAAATTGGTATAAGATTTATAGAACCTAAAATTCACCATTTGAACCATTTTAAAATATACAATTCAGTAGCATTCAGTATATCCCCAAAGTTATGCAATCATCACTACTATCTAGTTCCACAATGTTTGCATCACCCCAATAGGAAACATATTCCAGTGATTTCTTCACATGGATTGGAGTTACTTTCCAGTGTCCTTTAAATCTGAAGGACTCCATTTAGCATTTTTTGTATGGCAAGGTCTCAGTTTTTGTTTGTCTAGGAATTTGATTTCTGTTTTGGGAGAACAGTTTTGCCAGACATAAAATTCTTTAAGTACTAAAAGGAAAAAGGAAAAAAAAAACCTGTCAATCACCCCACAGCCTTCTGGCTTCCATGATCTGATGAGAATTCAGTTGTTAATCTTAGTGGAGGATACCCTTGTACATAATGAGTTGACTCCATTTTTGTCCTTTGACAATCTGATACCGCGTCTTGTAGATTTCTTTAGGTTTATCCTCCTTGGAGTTCATTACAATTTTTGGATGAATAGATTCAGGTCACTTATCACATTTGGGGATATTTTGGCTCTTAGTTCTTAAGAGATTGTTCTCCTTGCTCGCTCTCTCTCTCTCTCCCCCCTATATGTATCTTGGGATGATTGAGCAAAGACACTGAGCAGGCTTGCAGGCAGACCAGATGTTTGCGCTGGTTTCTATATATCCAAGACTGAACATAGGATTTCAAGGGATTTCCATGAAAGGTTTGCTTAATCCAAGATGGAAAGGGGTGAGTGGTGGAACTGGCCCTGTTACATCTTATAGGAAAAAAATCAAGTGTTAACGGCTTTCTAAGATACCATTTCAAGGAGGAAAAAAAAAAAAAAAAAGGAAAACCTACCTCTCTACCATCCACTATTCTCAGCTCCTACTCTGCATTATGGACACTTAAAGAAGCCTTCATCTTAATATCTCCAACACTTAGTGGAACATACGGCCCATCCTCTACCATGCCCCTTGAATCCCCATGCTGGAAGTTTTGTGCACCCCGGGGCTGACATCCTGGACTCTGCATCAGAATAGCTCCATCTTCTTTGGAGGCAACTCATGGGCTGGAGAACCCACTTTGTATCTATGGCCCAGTAAGCTTAGAGTATCTCAGAGGCACTGTTTAATAAATGACTAACACGTCATGAGCATATATAACCCAGATTTCTCAGTCCAGAATAATTCTGAAGTAGGTGTTTAACCCTTAAGAAAAGCTCTAGCAATCCGTATAATCTCTAGTCTATCCCTGTAGAAGCTGGCTTATTAGGACTCTTATGGTCACAGCTTTCCTTTCCCTAGATCACCTCAACTCCTTTGCCAGGACTTCACAGTCAAACCTTTTTCTCAGGGTATTCTATCTCAGGGCCTAATTTGGGAGGAATCCAAACACAGTGGGATAAATGGGATAAACAATTCTGCTGAAACACAGCAAAATATTTGATCCTGGCTATGGATGGGTTTTGTCTTAAGATTAGAGGTTAGTTCTTTCTTCAGATGTCCCATGTGGTGTGAAAAGTAGGCAGGAAAAGCCAAAGGGGAAATTGCTTCTGCTTGAGTATTATCAAAGCCCAGTCTTGATTCCAAGTGAATTAGAGGGGTATTGGTCATTAGCTGTGGAGGAAGCAAACTTGGAGGAGTGAGGGAGAGGCCTGCCTTAGCTAAGAGTTATGGAGTTTATCCAATTTGTATAAAGGAGGCAAAGGGAAGCAAAAGTTTTTGAGGGGATTAAGAGTCACATTAGCCCCACTTTTCATTTTTCGGAGTAGCAGGGAGGCTGTGGCATCCTAGCAGAGGGTTGTATACTACTGAGAATCACCATTTTGACAAACATCTTCTGATGTCACCCTTGAGGGAATGGACTTGGCTAGCTGCACAGACAATAAAACCAGGACAGGAGCCAGGCCGTGACCATAAGAGGAGTTTTAGTAAGGTCCTCCAATGAAGCTACAGGCAAGGTGTTAGACTATAGTATTTTCTACTCCATGAGAGCTCTTTATAGAACAGTATCCTATATTCTGTAAAAAACACATAATTTCTAAGATTTTGTATGTATGGGTCATTTTCTAGTGTTATTTCAGGTTTTCAACTAAGAACACAGAACCTCATCTAGAATTCTTGAAGCATTCGCATGTGTGATGGCTAATTTTACATGTCCACTTAGTTGGGTCACTGGGTGCCCAGGTATCTAGTCAAGTGTTATTCTGGGTGTGCCTGTGAGGGCATTTTGGGATGAGATGAACACTTGAGTTGGTGGACTGAATAGAGCAGAGTGGATGCCAAGTCAGTCACTCACACTACAGAGGGCAGTTCAAGACCTGAGTAGAACAAGACAGACTCCCTCCCAAGGAAGAATTCTTCCCACCTCATCGCCTTCACACAGAGAAGTCAGTTTTCCTGATTTGGGACTCAAACTAAGACATTGGAACATTGGCTCTTCTTGGGTCTCAAGCCTGATGACCTAGGGATGGGAACCACACAATTGGCTCTCTTGGGTCTGCAGCTTGCTGACTCAGCCTGCAGATCTTGGGACTTGTACACCTCTATAAGAGCCAATTTATCATCTGCTCTATCCCATTTCCCCAGAGAAATCAGACTAACACAGCAGGTCTGGTTAGTGGCATTTCCCATTAAGTACGGTTAGCATTCCAACAGGATGCTGATCTCATTGTCAGCTCTCCATTACTTAGTGCCCACAACATCCACTCCATCCAATGAGACTAGATAAAACCCCCAGGTGGTCATTCTTGTGTACAGGTACAGAAAGCCTGGTGCACATGTATTTTGGAGATTAGCCCAAGGTACCAGGTCTGTGGTCAGTCTATGGCTATAGTTTAGCTCCCCTAATTCCCAGCATCAAGTAACAAAGGCCTTCAGCCTCACTGGAAGACCTCAGACTCCATTCTTTCTCCATCAGTAGCTAGCTGTGTTGCTTTGAGCAAGTCGAGTTCCAAGCACACTTCCCCCCTCCTAGTGATGTTGCAGAATGATGGCTTCTGTATATTCTCAAGTATACTCCAAGTGGAGACATATTCTACATTACCCTCACCCATCCCCACCCCCACATGGTCTAGAACCTCAGTACTCATGTCACCACGAATTGCAGTGGAACATCCTACCTGGCTAAGAAAAACGATCGACCAACCAAAGTTCAGTTTGTCAAATTGAGTCTTAATGGACCAGTAACATTTACTTAAGTTACAGGAGCAAATACCCCAAGTCTACAGTTACGATTTCATCTTGTGATAGCACTGATGTCTGGTACCCAGTCAGTACTTTATGAACATATTTACATATTTACAGGCTTCCTGGGATCAGCAGAAACTAACAGCATCCCACACTTTGCCCTCTCCACCACTTCCATCCCAGGCATAGCTAGCGCAGTGGTGTTACTACAGAAGGGTCTAGAGACCAAATCTTCACATTTGTTTACTTACTGCTAGGAAGAACTAGCATCAAGAATTTCAGGCCATGTTTTACTGGAATCGTCCTGCCTTTCTCAATCCTATACAGCATATGTCACAGTATAGGTTTATTTGAATCAAGCAAGGGATACACTGAATCTTTACGTAGATCTCTATTGGTTAATAAGAGCCCATACTTGTCACCATTTAACCCTCAGACTACATGAACTATTGAGTTAACATCCTAGGACAGGGCCTGGCTCTCCATGGGCACTAGAAGAGCAGCTATTTTCCTCACTATGAAGAGGAAATAGGATCTCTAAGGACTGTTCTGTACTCTCCATTTAGGGATCAATATAACTGCTTATCATCAATAGAGAACCACACAAGGCTTAGCTGTCTAACAGTTGCCAGGTTAAAGTGGAAATAAGGAGTTCAACAAAGAACACGAAGAAAATCTTCACTGCTTGGCTCTCCCATGTGTGAAGGCTCCACCCCTCTAGTATTGGGCAGCCCCCCATTTCTTCCTCCCCAAGCTCCCTACCAGGCACTTGGTTTCCATGGTGAGGTCAAATCCCTCCACTATTGTTCTTCCTTGCCCTCTTCCTTTTGAATTAGTAACCCAAACCTCCCCCCCTGGCTTCCTAAACTGGGAACACGGTTCCCAAGATCCTTTTATGAAAGACATAGGAAGATTTCCAAGGAAAGAAGACTCTTAGAAGGGGTGTGATTCTGGCAGGACCCTCTTCTGGTCTCCTCTGGGTCCCATTAGGGACCTATATTCCTGCAGCCTGGCTGCCATACGCTTGGGTTGAGCAAGGGTGAGGGCAGAAGAGCTGGATAGGGAGGGAGGCAGCTAGAGAGCTTGGGAGACAGGTTTCTCGAGGAAAAGCAAATAGAACGCTGGCTTTTGTGCCCCCTATTGCCACTAAGTGTTAGAAACATGACAAATATCAGATAATGAAATAAAGTGGAACATAGCTCTCACTATGTAGAATCAAGTGTTGGAGGGAAGCAAGCCTAGAAGGGAGGATTAAGTTAGGCTGCTATGGTGAACAGGGAAAAAAAAGAAGGAGGTTTTGAATTGGTCTCCATTCTTCCATCTTTTGCTTAAATCCAAACTCAAGAGAAGATTAGAATCTGGACTTGAGTTAGATTTGCATACATGGCAAGGTAGAGAAGAGTCAAGTAGAGTGATTCCGACCTGGCCACCTGGTGCAGAGCGCTATCAGGGAGGGAGGAAGCAGCAGGTTTGGAGAGAATGAACCAGAGCTCCATTTGGGTGAATGGAGTTGGGAAGACCATCAGACATGCAGGTGAATAGGTGGGTCTGAAGCTCCACTCACATTCAGGCTGCAGGTCTGAAAGGTAGAGAGGAGATCCATAGAGATCACATTGGTGCTTCCATTACTGTCACCCAGGGAGAGAATGCTCAGGATGCATAGCCTTGAATCCCATGGAACACAACCATTAAAGAAAAACATGGTAGAAAGAAGGAGCCAGCAAAGGATAAAAGCAGCAGCATCCAAAAGGGAAAAACTAAACCATCAGAGGAAAGTATCTAAGGAAGAGTGGGCAGAGCTGGGGGGAGGAAGCAGCATGAGGCTCAGGCTCAAATTTGAAGTACAGAAGACAATAGGCAGAAGTGGTATGTCAGCCTTTGGTAGAAGAGCCCATGATGATAGGTTGTGAATTGGGACACTCTGTAACCTTCAGAAGGTTCTCCTTGAAGTCCTGCAGTGCTCTGGCCCCCTGGTTGGGAAAAATCAGAAGACTCACCTAGAGTCAAGGAGACTTGAGAAGCTCTAATCCAGGGTTTGTCAAGAAAAAGGACAAGGAAAAGCATCAAAAATAAAGTGAAAGACCAAGTAGTTCTCCATATTCTAAAAAAGTATTCAGAGGTACCAGCAAGGTATAGCCTCTTGGAAGGCTTTTCTGGAATGCTGCACTAAGCACAGAATTCAATGTGCCTTCTGGTTATTAAACAAGCAAGCTTGCCTGGGCTCCATCCTCCTACAGGTGCCATCTGTCAAGAGACCTGGCCAGGGCTGCATGAGAATTCAGCCATGCACCTGACCAGCATCAGCAAAGGAACTCCATGTGGGCTTAGTTTGCAGTGCCCAGTATGGAGCCAAGACAATTACGTCTTTGTTAGAACAGAGTCACAACCCAAGAGTCCTCCATGGTCCCTTGTTTTGAACTAGGGTCCTCAGTAAGCAATCAAGAAACCAATCATTTCCTGCAGCACTCCCATCACAGCCCCAAGAGAAGAGGTGTGGAATCCTTCTAGGCCCTCCAGCTTTCTGAAGCACCACTAGACTGGGCCCCAACTAGATAAGCACCACAGCTGGACCCAGTGGCCAACTGGACTGTCACTAGCTCTGTAAAGTTAAACTGGAATATAGACCCCTGCCCTCTCCACAACCCAAACTTAGAGTCCTTTTTCTTTGCTATTGGGAAGGAATCTGTGGCATTCCAGGTATGGGGATGCCCCAGCCTAACTTTCTACAAGGACCTCAAACATATGGTTTTGTCTCTCTAGGGTCCAATGAAGTGTGACAAACACTTTCCTCATGTTACCTTGGAAGATCACACCCCTCCCAGGAGGTAAATAAACAGCGTTTTGAGGTAGGAGACACCCTCAAGCCTGGCCTCACTGGCCCTCGAGAGGGCAAGTGAAGGGGCAAGCAGGATCTACCCATTGTGTCTTGGGACTCGGTGCTTCCAGACTGGCCCATGTTCTAATGGTAGCTCACGGATCAGTGAACACTGGGAATGTTTTAGTAGGCTTAGGTTGTTTTTATTAATAGCGTTATTATGTATTTGAAATGGGAGTTATTGTAGCCTGTAACATACAGTTGCATCAGGGAATTATAACTTCAAACACATTTCAAGAAAACGTTAATTTTGAATAAGTGAGCTATCACTTAATCTTTTATCCTTTTAATCACAAAGGATACGTTCATCTTCTACACCTACATCAGCACAAAGGAACCCATCAGAAACTGAAAGCAGGTGGGATGGGTTGAAGAAAGACCATTAGTTACAAAGAGACTGACAATCATTTAACTTCTATCAAAGAGCAGGGTTACTGTCACCAAATTCAGGGCCATCTGGGAAGAGATGGCCAGTATCACAAAAGTCAGAAGCATCCTAGGGTCCCCTCCCTACTGGTTACATGAGGCAGAGAAAGGAGAAGGGGCCTCACAGAACTGGGTTAGCCTGCACCCCAGGAGTGTATCACCTCCGAAGCCTCCAATTCTAAAGGGTATCCCTTCCCTCCTAACAGGCTGCCCTCCACTTCACCCTCGTGTCAGCGGTCAGATTCTAGCTATTTCAGGCAAGCCATCCCAAAGCTCTGGTGAGGATTGCAGAGGAACAGCGGTTAAGGGCATTGCCCCCTCTGCAGAAGTTCTCAGGTAAGCCCCATCAGGTTTAATCCATGGCAGCATTTTCCCTTTACTCCAACAGCCCGACTCTCCTTCTCAGAGCCGCTGCTCCATCAGATGGTTTACTGCATCTGGAGACAGGGCCCCTTGTCACACCAATTTGGATGAGATTATGTGGCATGTTGGTAGAGAAATCATTGGTTTGGGAAGCCAGCAGAACCATTCCCAGGGATAGAGTCCTAGTCCTAGAACCAGTACTCTTGGGGTTTTATTCTTAGTGCACATGAATTTGCCCCCATCCACTGTAGCCTTAGTCACCCAGAGTGACCTAGTAGCCTTTTCCTCATGGTCACCTTCACCTCCAATCAGGTCAATACCTCTACGCCCTAAGAAGGAACCTTCAGGCCAGGCTTAATTGGAACTAGAAGAGCTGCTGCTAGCCTTCTAGAACCATCTTGTGGTTGAAGGAGGGCTTTCAGAGCTGGTGACACCATCAGGCCGCTCTACCTTTCTCAAATCAGATGCCCATCAACATAACAATTGGAGCCCTCTGAGTCAGAATCCACTGGGAACACCATGTAACAACAAACATGGGACCTTCCCGGGAACACTTAGTGCCATTTGTGATCTAAGACCAGTTCCTTTGGCCTGTGGCACAAAGGCCTTTAATCGGAAGCTCCAAAAACTCATGCTTTCCATCTCTGGACATCAACTGGCAACAGAAAGGTGGGTCACTGTTTTGAGTGACATTTTGTTCTTGAAGGATACCTAAAGTCAGCCAGGATCACAGACTCAACTGGATGTACTTGGGGAGAAGGTTCCAGCTGAGAGATGAGCCAGCTCTGTGAGCCTTTTGTGCTTCTGTTATGGCACATGGGAGAAAGTTGCAAAAAGCTGCCACCAAGCACAGATGTTGAGCATGTGGTGGGGCAGAGGTGGGGGTATACATAGCAAGACCTCAATTTCATGCTAACATCAGAGTAAAAACAAGGAGTTCCAGTGACAACATGGTGATATGGGTCAAGGGTCCCCCAATAAAACCAGGAGGCCTTCCTGGGATCCATTCACAAGCTAGGACTCAGACACTAGGCACACAGTTATGTGAATCAGAGGGAACCATGGCTTTGCAAAGAATGATTTTTTCTGCAGATGAAGATTTGTTATCTTGTAGAGAATATTGAAGTAATGGGGTCCCTGGGTGGCTCAGTCGGTTAAGCATCCGACTTCAGCTCAGGTCATCTCATGGTCCACGAGTTCAAGCCCCGCGTTGGGCTCTGTGATGACAACTCAGAGCCTGGAGCCTGTTTCAGATTCTGTGTCTCTCTCTGATCCTCTCCCATTCATGCTCTGTCTCAAACATAAACATTAAGAAAAGTATTGTGAGCTACCTTGGGGACTTGGCTGTGTCTGAGGTTTCTCCTATGAGGGACAATGATGGAGAGACCCTCGGATATAGTGGCTGCCTCCTAGATGTGTCTTTAAGATGGTGCTGGCCTGACAGTGTTGGAATAGCCTCCTGGAGGCATAGCTGAAGCGCCAGCTCAGAGGCAATCCTCTGCAAGGAGAGGCACCATCCTCCAGGATGCGCAGAAACAGAGGTCCCTAGGGTGCTCGGTCTCCAGTGGAAGGGACACAGGTACAGGAACCAAGGGGTTAAAACAGCAGAGGCTGCCACTTGCCATAACTCCCAATGACCTGCTGGGAGACTGCTTCCTGTCCCTGCAACTCTTGCCTCTACAGGGTTAGACTAGGTTACATTCCTCAAGGACTAGGTTATGTTCCTCGGCCAAAGGGTCTTGTTGACCTTTCAGTCATAATGGTTACCGGGTATTTTGGGCTCCCTGTGTCCAGAACCAGCAGGGAAGAAGGGTCACTATCCTGGTAGAGGCATTGGCTCTGATCAAGACACAGTAGGGTTTCTGTGACACCAGGCAGAATGGAGGATCCATGACATTGATTAGTCCTCTTGGACACATCATACTCCATTCATGGTGCTCTCTCAACCAAGGGTGACTAGTACAGCAACACCAGCCTGAGATTTATCAGGGGCTCAGAACCTTAAGGAGGGTTTGAGTCACATCAAATCAGTCACTGAGACCAGGGGAGGTATGAGGAGAGGATTTAGAATGGATGGTGGAGGAGCAAAAGCATGTGTACAGTTGTGGCCCGAGACCACCCACAGTAAGGGGCACAAGTTCACTCCAACCTCTCATTTCTAAGTTTGCCTTCTAGAGCTGGGAAGCTGCTCTACACATATGAAGAGCACCTGTATGGCACAGGTGAGGACTAGGGCAGCCAGAGTACATGCCTTGAGTCTTTAAAGAGGAAGGTGTTCACCTGCAAGGAGAATCCTTGGACAGCCTCTAGTAATTTTAGGAGTCACCCCAGTATTTGATCAGAGTGGGTAGCTTTCCTAGGCAGACTCTGCCAAGGATTCTGCATCTCTACCCTATGTTGGGCTTCTAGTGGCTATCTGTGCCCTGGAGTTCCCCCATTTGCTCAAAATGGTTAGGTCTATAGTTAGACCCAGTCTGGGTAGACTCCTCTGCCCAGAGAAAAGGATGTGAAGTGATGGGTAACTGTGCATGCCCCCTCTAGCTACCCGGTCACAAAACTACATGTTGACATAGGTGTTAAGTTAGATTTGTTCACCAGGTCCAGAAAAGTCACAAAGAGATTGCACTTTGAGTAGCCCATGGAAGAATTGGTCAGCCTGTTGTCTG
Source organism: Acinonyx jubatus (assembly GCF_027475565.1). Taxonomy (NCBI): domain Eukaryota; kingdom Metazoa; phylum Chordata; class Mammalia; order Carnivora; family Felidae; genus Acinonyx; species Acinonyx jubatus. The sequence continues at coordinate 4,116,701 of NC_069394.1, forward strand.
CTATCTCCTTGTAGGTGAAGGTTTATCCCATGTGAAGCTCGACACCATACTTTAGTATCTTCTTTAGGAATCCAGATACCATACCCCATTTGTCATGGTGTTTCAACCAGGTGTGAAAGTAGGTCAACCTTCCACAGGCCAACTTGTCAAAGTAGTAAGGAGAGGGTTGAAAAATCCTGGAGTTCATACAAGATTATCACCAACACACTCTATATCCCTAGACTAAGTCATTCTATGGAGTCTCAAGTACAATGTGTTCACATTGTGAGTAACCATGAAGCAGCTTCCCCTTCAGAAGGGAGTTAACCCCACAGTGATCAACTAATGTGCTCATGGTACACCTGCAGCCATGAGTCTAGCCCTGGAACAGCAGACCCCCCCCCCCCCCCGGCATGGGATTCTGGAGAGCTCAGGGGGTGATCTTAAGAGGTTCCATATGTAGACTTAACTCCAAGAGAGATCCCCCAGTCAGACATAGAAGATGGATAGAGCCATGCTCCAGAGGGAAACGTGGGATTTCAAGCAATTTTAAGTACATAGCAAAACAGAGGAAGGCAGAGGTTTTCCATATAACTCCCACCTCACCTGCGCATAGGCTCCTCCATTATCAACTTCCCCATCAGGGTTGTATGCTTGTAATACCCAGTGAGGTTTTAAGTTCGTCAAGTTCATAGTTTATTTCAGGGGGTCCATGGTTGGTGGATCACAGGGATTTTTGGGGTAGTGAAAAAGTCCTATGATAAAATAATGTCACTGTAGGTCTGTCAGATACATAGGATGTACAAGGTCTCCGTTTTAAGTTCCTCTGAGCAGTTTCCTGCTAAAGTCTTAGTACCAATTTCCACTGGCCTTTTTCTGCCTGGAGGGCTTTCTTTGACCCCAGTAATCCTTTATTTGTAGTACCTTCTGGGCTTTGTCCGTACCCATGGAGCCTGGTATACAGGTTGTTCCAGGACAAAGAGATCTGACAATGCAAGCATCAGGAAGCTCCACCCTCCACTAGTGGCAGGGGAGTTGTTGAGCACCTGATCCCACAAAGGGTCTCCTGTTCTAATGATCACAGGGGACCTTCCCCCTCCATTGTAAGGGCTACCCACATTCGGAGGCATGTGTTGTCCTCTGTGGGATCCGTTACTTTCAGTGCAAGTACAGGGGGAAAATGTAATTTAGAAGACTTGTTTCCTTATATTACTGTCCTCCTGAGAATGAGCTGTTCAAATCTACTCACTGGTGATTTCCGTATCTAATTCTTATAGCTAGGATCAGATGCTCAGATGCCACAGGAAAGCAGCTTCTCAAATTCTGGGATGCCTGAGAAAAGCAACTCTAAAGAAGTCCATCTATTTACCCTTTGCTCCAAGTATCCAATTCTTCAGTATTCCATCAGTCTACATTTTCAGAGCCACTGAATTATCTTTCGATGGAAGCACCTCTTCTGATACTAAAGCACCAACATACGTTTTGTTAAACGCTGTGTTAAGACTCTGTGGGACAGATTGGCATCATTTCTGTGGATCAGCTAAGGAATAGACATCTTGTTGATGGGGAGTCAGGAGCCTCCAGGTTTCTCAAGAGTGGATCAATACCCTTCCAAGGAAGACATGAGCATCACTCCTGGAGGACTTGTGGACTGGCAGGCAGAAGTTCTTCCAGAAATCTGAATCACATTTGCCATGGTCTGAAGCAGATCGAGTATAGGGCAGAGGGATACCTCTATGGTCTGAGTTTTGGGGATCAGCTCTTCCTGGGCCTTGGTAGGACCCTCCTCCTTCCTGAACTCAGCAAAGGGCTAGAGCAAGGTGATGCACAGCTACCGTTCCTGCATTTGGTCCCAGGACTCAGTCTCCTTCTCCCATCTCCACTGAAGGAACTCCATGACCCTCAGCCATTCACTTTTGCTGCCCTCATTGGCTTAGGAGGGGAGAATTAACCCTCACCCCAGAGTGTCTGAGTCCCCAGTAAACCTACCCTTCTCAGGCTAGATTGCTATACTTCATAGTCACAACTGGGAAAGGGAATACCAGGAAGCATCTGATTGGATCACTTGAGTACACTCCCCCCTCCTTATATACTAGCAGCTCCATACCTCCACATGATCAGCCAGGGTCAGCCATCCCTGTTGGAATGGTGGCCTTTCTTGCCTGTGGCTCCAGGATGCAAGGAATTCAAAGTGCCTGGGCTGCAGTGGTATCTCATGGCTCAAGGGGAAACTTGCTGTGTTCCCTGGCAGGAATGAACCATTCTCTCACCCTTTTCCCCAAGCCCCTCTCTTGAGGCTGGAGCCTCCATCCATGCAGGGCTGAATTTGAGATGGTAAACACAAAGTCCCCCATGGGTCACTAGGAATGATGGAAATAGGCGTGACTTATTTCCACCCCCCTTGGTTTCTAAATTGTTTTTATTGGGGGTAGAACACCATAGAGAGTTCTATTAATCCTGAAAGGTGGCACCCATCCTCACGTCATTGCAAAAATGGTGCTTCAGCTTCACATACGATAGGCCATTATTTTGCTTTAAGATAGTTCTCTGCAGGGCTAGATGCAGATGGTGTACCTTTAGAACCTTGGGGACCGACCATGTGATTTTCTCATGGCAGGTTTCTGTGAACTCCACCATGCCCCCTTTCCCTACCACTGACATCTTCATCACCCTGGAGTCTGCCTGATTATGTAGCTCAAGTGTAATGCCAAGGCCATTTGCTCTACAGCCTAAGCCCCTTGTAGTGTCCTTTCCTGTTCACAATCTCACACAAAGCTGGAAGTTTCTTTCAGGTCATCCAGTATATGGGTTGGAACAATATACCTAGGCCTCCTGCATATTAACTACTTCTTACTCATCATGCATGATTAGCAGGACACTGAACTAGCAGAACATCCTGCAGAAAGTCAAGAAATTCACATTGACAGTCTGTAGTTTAAGAAGAACAGGTAATTTTGCACAGTCCTGGGAGAAAACTGAATGCATATGGTCAGGTCCAGGAATTAGACCAGGAGATCTTGACTCCAACTATTGTGTCCCTTGCTCCTCATTCTTGCTTTTGATCCTACGCACAGGGAAAACTAGATATTCAGCCAGATGTGCTGCTTAGTATCTGACATTTTCTCTTAATCATCTCCACTGTTCTTTGAAAGCCATGGTTTCTTGGCTACAACAGTTAAGTGTTTTTGGACTTCTATTGCTTGGGTCAGTATAGGGATGTGGAATAATCTCTATTGTTAATGAGTGAGCCAGATTCCATGAACCCCTCTCCTGCCCACAGCCCAATCTTGCAGGAAGCCATCATTGTACTTGGGGTTGCTGTGTCCCTCTCACCAATGGGTTCTTGATGGCGTTTACCTCTAGGCCTTCACATGGGTATGATCTTCCATTCAATTTCCAGGGTCATAATATATGCTCCCCCAACATTCCTACTTCACTGGACCCCCCCCCCCTTGGTCCCTTTTCCTGTTACCAGGATAACAAGCATTTCACTTAGAAGCTCAAGGAGATCTGTGTTGAGCAAATTCTGTCCAATGAGTTTCTACTGTCCCATGAGGTCTTGGAGTATATTCAAAGAAAGTGGCTCCAAGTTGACGAACTCCCTCATCCCATGTGAATTCAAGTCCTTTGATCAAGCATCTTCAGGATCTGGTCCCTACATGTACTTTCCTGGCTCGTGTAGGCACACGTTAGCTGATTTTTTTTAGTCTGGTTCCCCTGGACTGCACCGTAGAAATCTGATCACTCTCATCAGAAGAGTGGTATGCATGGTAAGGCCTTCACAGCCAAGGAACTAAGGAAGCCAAGACTGTCCCACCTGCAGAGCCCAGGCAGGGGGTAGAGATCAGCACCACGCTCCAGAAGAGCCTGCTGCAACACCCAGGAGATGCTGGCTTCTGAACCCAGCTTCACGTCAGGCCAGAAGATTCCCAGGAGCAAGAATTAAGGATCATGGAGCCTACTCCACCAGGGGAGAAGCAACCTCCCAGAAGAGCCTAGTTTTTACAAAGCTTGGTGCTCCATGACCGATGACTGGCTTTCTTATCAAGCTGAGGAAATTGGCTTTTGTTAACTATAGGCAGAGGTACCCAGTTAGCGTGTCATGTGGACATAGAGGGTCTAGGAGGCTCAGGAATTGGATTCCTGCAGCCAGACTAGCCATTCACATATTCCCTCCCTCTCCTATCTTTCTGCGAGTAGCATCCAGGCTAAGGCTAATCCTGGCTGTGTTGGGGCCTCTTCAACCCTAGCCCGAGACCAGGAAACCAGGCTTTGGGGCAGGTCAAGTATTTAGCCCCACTATTTATCCTAGAACCACAGAATGCCCTTATCTTAGGTTTTACAGCCCCAAACCTTAGCAGGAATATGGAGAATGTGCAGCATTCAGAACGTGCTGTTATTTCAGAAGCCCTAGCAGAATCATTCAATTAGGACTGAACATGAACTTGGAAATCAGCACCCAACATGTGCCTCCTTCACCAACTCTATGGTTTTCTCATACTTGAGGCCTCTCAGAAGTTTCTCATTATAAAGAAACCAGTCCCTAGAAGTTTAGCTAAAACTACACACAGAAGGCTCTACTTTCATAGGTGAGCTAGTTTCTTTCAACACTAATCAGAATGGAGAAAAGCCCACAGACCCAGGTGTCCCATTTAAGTTTAAAAAGTTTGGTAGAAACATCATGGTGGCAGAGAGGACACTTCAGCCAGGTTAGCGGAACCCTTGCCTTGGGTCCTTGTGCCCAAGGCCAGGCCTCGCTACACCCCCACTGGTCTTTCACTTCCAAGTTTGTACTTATCAGTGTCCTGCATCTTTTTTGTTTTGACGATTTACAGTTTCAGTTCATGGTCGTGTGCAATACTGATTTCTACTGCAAGGTATGCATGTCAGTTTTTCTGTTTAGCACTGATCAAGTTTTCCTTTTTGCTACAGGTCATTAGCATGATCACGTCTGAGAGGTTTACAGAAAAGTGGTAAGCTAGACCAACATAAAAGTATGGGAACTTTCCATATCCTGACCCTAATGAACCTAGGATGTTTTTCTACTTCATGTTATGCTAATTTGGAATCTTATTTGAATTTAAAGGAGTATGGTGATCAATTGAGAGGTTCTGAGCAAATTCTTTGTAACTTAGAAATAAAGGATCTGTTACCGAGACAAAATTGCACCTAACTCCAGATTTATCCAGTAATTGAATCCTACAGATGGATTTTTAGTTGAAGTCTTTAGAGTAATTTAAGGCTTAAGTGTCCACGTGAGGAAGGTGCGGTTTCAGAGTACTCCCTCTAGGTCTGTGGTGACAATTAAGACACAAGGTCTATAAAGTACTTGCCAATTAATTGCCTATTTTCATTTTATCTAGAAGGTCCTATGGTGATGGAGGATTTTTCTTCTATTTCCAGCAGCAGTGTAGTACGTATGGGTTAATATAATCCATTGGAAAAGAGGAACCATGGGAGGTCCTGCAAGATCTTGTTTTTCTGCACGTGAAGACATGCTAATGCAGAAGGGATTAGGCCACCAGCTTTGGACTTTCAGGATTTTTTGTTTTTACCCCTTTTAGTATTAAGAACTTGGATGTACAGAAGAGTTGAGATTCTATATTGCCCCTCTACTTAGTTATTATGGTTAACATTTTGATATTTGTTGTGTATCTAACTTTTGATGTATTTCAGAGTTATAGGATCAGCTGCCTTTGCCTTAAGTACATCAGATTAATATGCTTATTCCAGTTCAATAGTGGTTTCCAGCTTTTTCCCTTTGAAATAAAAGCCACATATGCAGAGATGCACAGATCTTAAGTGTGCTGCTTAATCCATTTTGGTAAATGCCTGCACCAGTAGCCCATACCCTGCTCATAAAGTCATCACTGGCCCCAGAAATGTCAAGTCTGCTCTCCTCCACCTTCTGTCTCCCATACAGATCAGGGTACTGGAGAGCAAGAGTAGAATTTTTTTTTTTCCTGGATCATTTATCATTTCACACAGCTTCTGACTTTCACTTGCCTTTTTGTCAAGATCCTTCTACCAGTGGATTCATCGTCTTCACCAATACCTCTAAGTCCCTTAACCTTATAATCTAACAGGAGCTATTACTCTAAGTCTCGGCCATCCCTTGGGGAACTGCAGTCTAGCCAAAGACCTGCATCCTGTAGCTTCTCTGGTCTTGGCACAGCGCCCTGCTTCAGCATGCCCAATGGATTTTACTAGTTGGCTCAAGTCCTCTTGTAGGAATTTCATCTTGAAGCCATAAACTAAGACCACACCAAATGGAAGCCTCTTCCTAAAGTCAGGTATTTAGACTGTGAGAAAGATGGAGTTGATCTTAGGATTTACTAGTCTAAGAAGCTGTTCTCTAGCCAGTGCAGACTGGTCAGCTTCATGAGCTCAAGTATCATGAGTATAGAGGTCCCTTCCTAAATAGGGTCTTGCTGCCCACCTGTGGTGAGGGAGGCTACCCAGCTACTTCCAGCTGCCAGCTCCTTCAGGGTCTGCCATATTTAAGCCACTTTCCCCACAAGTCATCCCCTTCTTAGTGTTAACACCCAGTGACCAACAGGTGAGAGTACAGAAGACCTGGCCAGTTTGATCCAAGGCTTTGTTGGACTTGAGCCCAAGTTCTGTTTTCTCTACCTAGTCCTTCCTCCTTTTCTTTACCCAGGTTCTAGGCCTAATAAAAATCCATCCTCCTCAGACCATTTCTCAACATCTTATGGAGAACACAACAGTGAGCTAGGACAGAAATACAAGATTCAGAGAAAAACCATGCTTGTTAAGGATCGCTAGTCATTGGCATTTTACGCCTGTTTTTTGTGGGTGTGTGGCCAACTACAGAGGAATCTTATTAATGCCTCATTTTATCATTGTTGTGAAGTGACAGGTTTAATCTTGTTATTCTGTAAAACTACTAGCTTTCAACAGGTAGCACAACTAGAATGATCAGGATTCTTTCCATCCCTCTCCCTCTTGTTGACCTCCTTTGGCCAAGGGCAGGAGAAGTAAGACCATCCAGATCCTAACCATTGCAGCAGTTTCAATTAGAAAGTTTTCCTGGGAATGCAGTCTGTAGTCAGGCAATTAAAGGAGTAGGAGTGACTTTAGTTTAAGATATAGAAACATCTGACTTAACAGATGTACAGTTGCTTTAAGGACTCTGGGTAGGATTCATAATCCAACTGTAATAGCAAATTACTGGAAACAGAAGGCTTATTAGTTCTTATCAGGCCTGGTAGCTAGAGACTAGGTTACTAAGTGCTGCTCATGTCGAAAACACATCCAAAAATCCAACTGGGTCGGTTATGGAGAACCAGATGGTTTTTCTTTTAACTGACAGACTTGTTCTTGACCATGTCTATGTAGTTCCAGCAAGAAGGGTGTTTGTGCTAGCCTCCAGTTCCTTCTTGCCCAGCTAAGAATCAAGTACAATGAAATTATGCACCACAACTATGGCTAGTGAATTTAGGTTTTTTGGGCCTCTAAAAAGAGCCTCTACCACCGGGGTGACAGAAATTACTGGCCACTTTCCATCTGTATTAGTCTTACTGTGGGAATTCAAGCTTGCACAGGATGCAACAGGAGGGAAACCTTGCTCTTGGAAGTTCTCCTGAGTAGCCCCTGCTTGCCTCATTTTGGAGGTTTCTGGAGGTCTATTAGGGAAGGATGTCTACTGGAGGGGAGGTGGTTTTAAGTGTATTGTCTCAGCTCCAATACAAAGGGTTAGTACTTGGGGTGGGAGGCAGGCAGATAGAAGCCTGGTATCCGCATAGCAGTACCCAAGTTGGACACCCATGTATTGGGAGTGCGAGTATCATTTATCACGGACTTAGCCTAGATCTTGACCCACCAGGTAGGCAGGGTCTTTAGATTATGCCACTCTTGCAAAGCAAGAACTCCGTCTGCAATCGTCTGGCTCCTTCAAACCTTACCCACTACTAGCATATATTCCTGATGAGCTGGGCTTAGCTGATAGAGTTGGAATAAACTCAGCAGCAGTCCCAAATGTTGGTAAGAGGTTGTAGAATTGGAGATGGTGTTAATATGAGGGTAACTGAAGGACTAGAAGAAGGAATCCATAGAAGGAAGTTTGCCTTCTGAGGTGTTTGAAGGAGGAGCTAGCACATTGGCTGCAGAAGGATAAAGATGATGGTTCCTCCAGTGTTGTTTAAGGCCTGAGATGGAGGCTCAGGATTAGGTGCTGCCTTGTTTTCTGGGGAAGCCAGGAGGGCCTTACCACAAGTTTCCCTACTGGACTCTGCCTCCGTGGAGAAGGGGTCCAGCCAAACAACCCTTAAGGGAGGACCAGGCACAACCCCTGCTTATCCCCGAGTGGCAGGTTTCAGTTCCCTGCCAGACGATGGTATTATTCAGACAAGCCAACAACATCCTCCATGGAAACCAGGGGACACCCATCTTTTGTTCATTACAGAGCCTGCCTCATGCAGCCCCCGATTCTCTGTTCCCATGTGGCAGGTGTCCTCCTCACCTAGGCTGTATGTAGGACAAACTTTGACCTCATCTGCCCAATTGTTTCCCTACAGAATGGGAAGTTCACTTGTTCATTCATGGGTGAATAAGAGGGGATTAAAACATGTCGTTATATTCCCAGCAGTAGTCAGAGTCTGAGAAAACACCCAGGATTGCTTTGTTTCTGCTTAAGCATCAGAAGATAGGCATAAGGTCCAGAAGCCAAAGGATGAAGATAAGCAAACAACCATTTATTTGGCTGCTAAGCAAAACTGAAGTATAGTAGTTGGGGAAGTACAAACTGGTGTTCTTTCGTGGTCTTGAGGAGTCCATTCCCTGCAGTCAGCAGCTGGAGTTCACAGTTTTGCCTAAAAATGGCCGGCTCCCCGAGTAAGCCACTGACCAGAAGATGCTGGAAGTAGCAGAGAAGGCATACTGGCTGGAGACCTTGGAATGCCAACAACAACCCAGCCGAGAGTTTCCTGGATTGTTGTCTGAGCTCCTAGATGCCCTTGCCTGGACACTGGGGAGTGCTGCAGCCAGGAAATGCCAACAGGCACAGACAAGAAATAGCCAAGGATCATCAGCTATTCTCTCCAGCCAGAAGCCTGGAAAAAGGGCACCCAACATGACAAGAATGCTTTAATCACACCTGCCAGTTCTTGGGGTGAGAAAAAAATCAAGCCTTTTCCCAACTGTAATGAGCATTATTATAGCAGATTTCATGGGAGGAAGTTGCTTTTCTACTCCCTGCAGTGAGAAAGAGGTGCCCCTCTCCCAGAGCCTGTGGGCAGCAGCCCACCTCCCCCTTCCCAGCTGGTGCAGAGGGGATGCCTGGGAGAGTCTTGTCATCTGGGCAACACAGGTGGGATCGACTAGAATAGCTCTGCAGGAGCTTCATTAGCCGAATTGACATTTGATCCACAGCTCATGAAAGGGATGTGAATTCTGAACAGACAGGTTGACTACCTGCTCAAATGGGAGAATAGGCTTGCATTTTGTAAGCCTGATTTCTCGGAGTACAGCCCAAAATTACTCCTGAGGACCAGGAAAACTTCAGCTTGAAGGGAAAGACTGACAAGAGGAACACTGAGAACACAGATTAGAATTATAAGATTGTTAGAAGATAGACCTATATTCCAGTTCTAGAACAACAAGAAAAGTTAAAATTCACTGGACAGACTCTAGTAGAATGGAGGACAGAGGAAGGAATTCATGAACTTGTAGGTCAGTAGAAATAATCTGTTCAGATTGGGTCAACAGAACCAAGGAGTCTGGAAACAGGACCCACTTTGACATCATTGAGGTGCCCCTACTCCAGCAACATGCAGGAACCTGGGTCAGCCTCCAGCTTCTAGGTTCTATGTGATTTCCACATGGAAGTATCCCAGGAAAAACTTCTAGGAAAGTCCCTTCAGGAGAGTTAAGGCTGACCATCTAAGTCAAGGAGAGAGCTCATTGGGCAGAACATCTACCCTGAGCACTGGCATCCAGTCACAGTCTTGGTTACAGCCCCAACGACAAGTATAGCACTTAGTATAACACTGTTCCCCTCATCTACTCCAAAGGAGAGGGCCCAGAACAGTGCCAGGCAGAATAGCCACGTCCTTGGAGGCCCTGTCAAAGCAAGGGAGGCCCAGAATGGACCCTGACCATTAACCCAACTCTAGGCAATGGCTTTCCCAAGCAAATCGAGTTCATGGAGCTAGTGCCTCTGGCTAGTAAGAGGTCACCTGGCTAAGCAGATCAGAGCTCCACTTTGTCCATGTGAAGCTGGGGGACCCTGCTTCTTGGGGTTGGGGGGGATAAAATCTAGGGTTGCTTCAAGCACACAGGATTCTCTAGGGAAAGGCATGACTCAGGGTCATTGCGGTGTTCAGGGATCTGGAACTTGTCAGGATGACTTCAAGAGGAGGGCAAGTTATGGTCTTTGTGCTAACATGAAGAAGCATTGCCTCATGGGCACCTTTAGAATTGGAAGGCTGCACATTTGAGGATGCTGCTTGGATCCATGGAACAGTTTACCCTTATAGCTATTTCAGAGCTGGACACACAGAGCAATGAGGCTGTGCATCACCCAGGCCAGGATAGGAGCTTCCAGGCCACGTATTCTTTACATCTCAAGGGACTTAACACAGGAAGGATCAATGGCAGAGAATTACGGTGTGGAGCCGCTGAAGAGCCCAGCTGGGTGATCACAACAGATTCCTGGAGAAGCAACACGTCCACTCCCACTAGTTTGAAAGTCAACTCTTCTCTTGTGCCTGGGTCCTGGTAGCAATAAATGCCTAGAGAGTGGTCATTAAGTGCCTAGAACTTTCCAGTGGCCAAACGGTCATAAGCTGGAGGTCATCTGACACATAAGCAATCATGAGATTCTTCACAGCAGAATGCCAGTACAAAGATTTAAGACCAAGCCATTTCCAGGTCTGGAAGACAAGCTTTACCAGGTTATTGGCTGGAGTCTGAGGATTATTCCTGACTGGTCCATCTCTGGTCCCAGTTTGAACTTTGATCACAGGGGTAACAATAGCTTTTAGTTCACACAGGACCATCAAGACTCTCAACACCTCAGCCTGATTGGAAAGAGTTTGGAGAGCTTAATGCCAGACTTCATCCTCCATATTGTGCTGGGGGTCCACCACCTGCTGAGACCTGTTAAGGTCCCTTAAACTTAAGGGAGGGGCTGGTAGAGGGATGTTTCGGGGATTGGGTCTTTTGATCTAGGCCAGATGCAGTCTTCAGAACACAAACTTGGCCTTGTGTGGCCAGGAATCCCAGGAGCGTTGGGTATTCATCCAGAGGACCACCAAGAATCCTGTTTCACCTGACATCAGTGGTGGTGCCAGTGCCCTAGGAGTGGAGTCCAGCCAGCTGTAACCCTAGAGGAAGTGGCCTGTTGTCCTCACCAGAAGGCCATCTTTACCACACTATAGTGTGGACATGAACTATCTTAGCCTCAACATTTCCAAGTTTCTTTGGGCACCTCGTGAGGCGATATGGGGATTGTGCCCTATGCACCAGCTTCCACTACCCTATACCAGGGCCACAGGCTTCCTCCTTGGACATACCCCTTTCAAGAGTTTTCCCTTTCTTGTGGACTCAGCCTCCCTAACGCCTTCTTGCCAGCATCACTGATCACCATAGACCATGTTCTCTGCATAACTTTCCGTTGGTTCCCTGTAGGATCCAGTCAATAGTGCCTGGTGTGTGTACACTTATAGAAATACTCTTGCCTTGATCAGGGTGATGGTATTATGGGTCTATGCAGGTGTCCAAACTCAAAGCATACTTTGTATTTTATGTAAGATGTACCTGGATAAAGCTAAGAAAACTACACACCTGATTTCCCTAAGACCCTGCGATCTCAGAAATTCGAAGGTACTTTTAAGGTTAGCCAATTAAAGACAACATAGTGCTAAAAAGGCACAATCCTTTTGACCTTGCCAAGAAAACCAAGGATTCTTGCAGGAACACAGGACTTCCCTAGGTAGGATGCTACTACTTCATCTACAGGATTCTATCAGAGTCCTCTCCTAGTGAAGACAGCATATACATGAGGGTCAAAGCCCACACCATAGGTCCAGAAGGTAGGGGAATCAGCCAATCCCAAGTGAAAGAATTCCTAGCTCCAGCTCCTTAAGCTTTGGTGTCTGGTTATATTTGATTCTAACAGGAAACACTGGGCATTTGTGGCCAGAGATTTTCTCCCTGATGACACATCCATTTCCTTGGTTCCCTGGGAGTCCCTCTTTTCAGAGTTAGGGAGGTCAGTGCTGATGTTATAGGACAAGATCACCTAGCAGAAGAGGCGGAAAGGAGAAACCCTATTAGCATGGTACAGACCAACTCCATTAGGGATGAAGATCAGACCCTCATTTCTAGAGGACATGTGCAGTGATTTCCAGGGAGGAGAATTTAGGGATGACCACTGGGGAAGTCCGTTTTCACGTCAATTGTGTATTTTTAAGATAGAGTCAGGTAATTGGAGTCAGATTCTTTACAATGAATGAAAACGTACTTGTAGGGAGAAGGGATTTAGAACTGCAGGCTTTAGATCAGCCTCAAGAGTCAGAAGGCAGAAGAGGCACAAGAGGAGACAGTTTTAAAGTTGTGGTGGTCAAGAAGATAGAGTCTGAAGAGGTTCATGTATCTCGTCTTTACTATTTGTCTGGACTCATCATTCCTAGTATGATGCCCTGGGGCATTTTTTTTTTTTTAAGGTTTATTTTGAAGGAGTGAGGGAAGAGCAGAGAGGGAGACAATTCCAACCAAGCAGGCTCTGCAGGGCCCGATGAGAGGTTCAATCTTAAGAACCAGGAAAGCATGGTCTAAGCTGAAATCAAGAGACGCGTATCCAACTGAGCCATCCAGGCCCCCCGATGCCCCAAAACATTTGATTGGGGGGGGGGGGTTGGGGATTTCTGGTATTCCTATGGCAGAGTTCATTTTGGGGACGTTATTTTGGGGAAACAAACATGGCTGCCCCTTTGTACCACCTCTGCTTAGGACTTCTTACATCCCTGAAGTTACTGGGCTTAGAGATGGGTGCAAGTTTTCCTAGCAACTCCAGAACATTCCTCACTTCTCCCTCAAACTCCTCATCTCTAGAGCCCAAGCATCATTTTCCACCTTGTTTTTCCAAGTTGTTCCAAGTATCTTCTGATCCCACAGGGACACCCCCACTCCCTTCACTGACCATACTTGCCTCTTGCTCTCCCCTCTGTCCTCAGCACCGCAGGTCACCCATGGCTACTTCAACATACATTTAGAGGATCCAGAGCAGTTGGTCTCCTGGTTTTGAGATCCCACCTAAGATGCTTTTCTACTCCACCTAGAGTCTGTCAGTACCCACAGCTGCCTGTAGACGCCATCTTGAGTTTTAAAAGGGACTACCTTCAAGTTTTGACACTATTTTACTCTGATATCAATGCAGGTCCTACCGTTTGACAGCCAGTGTCAATTGCCAGTAAACCTTTCTGAACGGAGTTTGGGAGACCCATCCCCCATAACGACTTGCTTGCAAACACTGTTGGCTCATCCTTCCTCCATTTACCTGACACGGAAGGAAAACAAAAACAAAAACATAACTCCTTCACTACGCTCTGCATAGAGAATATGGGGAGAGTTTAAACCTCATACAGTTTGCTTTTAACAGCTATTTGCTCTTATGGATCTCAAACTTTTGCCCAACTTCTGACTTTCTCCTCATAGTGGTCTCCCTAACTTGAGCATCAAAGCAGTTGTCTATTTTTCCTTCAAAACATTCTAGTTTCAGTCCATTCTCTATTCCCATGCACCCCTCTGGACTGAATCATGACTCTGTGTTTTGATTTCTACAGGATACTCTTAACTGGTTTTGTCCTCCCTACCACCTGTTCTCTACAAAGAGCCAGTGAAAGCCTTAGAAGTAAGCCCTCATTTTTGCTTTGAGTAAAATGGAAATGTACTGTTGAGTTTTAAGTAGGGGACGAAGTCTTTGGAGTCCCTAAGGCCTTGCATGATCTCTGCCTTGAAACTTTACACTCTATACCCCTCTGACTACATTGTCTTCCTCACCGACTAGGGCATGGTCTCCTCGCTGGCAGAGGCACACTTGTTCTTTAAAATCACCACAATGCATTGGAAGTACTCTGTATTTGAAGAAGTTAGCATCCAAAGGCTATAGGCCACGTTGTTTTCACTTAATGTTCTGTAGGATACTAATGGGTTAGGTTTCCACCGATCACACACTTGCTATTCAAGTGGAGAAAATACAAGCCAGAAAAGTCAATGGGAGACACTGGTGGACTTAGCTTTGCTGGTTTAACGCACACATTTTGCTGGTATGGCAACAAGTCACCCACCTAGATGTGGCCGTTAGTGCACGGAGCTGGGTTGAGACCCAAGAACCACACGGAAACCTGCTTGTGTAGGTGGAAGCCAGTTTCCTAGAGGAATTGGGAAGAGGTCCTATCTCGCCAGGCTTCCTAGAGCTCCAACACCATCAACCAAATAGGTGTGGAGTTGCTATTCAGAGAAGCTAGTTGTTCAGCCTTGAGAAGTAGGGATCTTCTAGGCATGGTCTATTGGGCAACTCCCGAGTAGGCACCAGTCTTAAGAGACTCTTTGAACCAGCCATAGGCCTAGGAGCCAGAGTCCTAGAGGAAAATAAACCCAGTGTGAAGTCTATTAGCTATACCTTTCCTTGCACGTTTTCAGCCCATTTCCCAGGGCCATCCAAGGCCAGAGCTGCCTTAAGCTCCATAGGAGGCTGTGGAAGAAGTGGACTTCTGCAGTGCTCTACCATGGTTTTCTTAAACTACATGTAGCTCCAGGTATCCAGAGAGCCACTAACGTATTTTTCCCTGCCCACGTGTTACACTCTGGGGAGCAGAGTCCTGCTCAGGAGATAGAAGGCAGGATTCCTTCTGTTCAGATTCCTTCAGCAGTAAGAGGTCACATAGCAATCGCATTTTCCAGTCTAGGTTAAGACATCACCAGGGAGTTTTCTTTCAGTCTCTGAACACCCTTATTTCAGATTATGGAAGAGATGGAAGAATGCTTGCCCTTGCCTTGTTCTATACTGAAGCAGTGACAGTCATTAGCCAGGAGTAACAGGGTTACAATGACTTATGCCCTTGACATTCACCTCCATCTTCAGAAGACCTGGGAAGGAGGGGTGGCCTGGTTTTCCTTTGAGTATCTTGGAACCCCCTACTTATTTCTTAGCAGGAGATTTACATAAGAAGCACTCCAGGTATATTTGTATCTTGAAAGGAACCAGAGACCACCCCCCCCCCCCAGTCGATTCACTATAGCTAGTTCAGTTAAACACTAGTGTCCTAAGTACGCTTAACTACTCCAGAAGTCCAAGGGCCCTAGTTGGTCACTGGAGCTTTCAGAGACTATACATGCACATGCTAGTGAAGGGCCCACGGGACTTGGAAGTTCTTCCCATCATCGTCACGAAGTGTTGTGGGTCACGTTGAAAACACCTTACATATTCCAGATACCCAAGCAGGAGATTTAAGTAACTAGGACACAACCTCAGTAGTTAAAGATACTACAAATACCACTGCCGAGTCACCAGCAAGGCAGGAATTCTATAAGCCCTAGCAAGTACATATAAGAGCATTCCAGTTGCTTTAGCAACTGTGTAAAATCAGATACCTTCTGGAAGACTGTTCTGGTGTGCCCCCACCCTGCCCCAATCCCCATCCCAAAGCCAAGCACAAAGCCTAGGACCCAGCCTAGGACTGGTATGTATGTGTACCAGTTCTAGATCCAACATGACAGCTTGGGGATGGCTAAAAATTAATGGCGCCCCCTGTGTATGACAGTGGATAAGGCAGAGTATATTCCTATAAGGAAATCGTGTACAGTAGAAAGGAGCTACGGCTATATACAGCATGCATAAGTCTCAGACAAGTGTGGAAAACGAGCATATAGAAATGGAATCCTAGTATGTGAAGTTCAAGACTACTTGTTTTTCCCACTTCTATCACCATTGATGAGCTTTGCCCTCGAGAATGATCAGAGGAGGCACAAGGAAGACATCTCTGTTGGTAATGTACTCCAACCTTCCGGGCCCTGGTTTTCACACATACATTCACTGTAACATTTCACGAATGGAATAGAACTGGGGGGAACATTGAAAAGGACAGAAGGTCATACCGGCAAATTCAGACAGTCCAAACTTTACAAGTCTGCCTCTCACAGTTTCTGCTCAATTCCAGCATTTGGAGTCCTTGTGATGGGGTCCTAGAGAACATGGTTGGAGACCCAGATTTCCCTGTGCACCTGCTAGTCACTATGGAAACACCCTTGGCTGGGCTGGCCTCAGGCAAATGCAGTCAAATTCCTAAGGCTTCCAGAGCTGCTATATTTCACATTGGATTCCTTAGCACCACACGTTTGTTTCATCAGCTTGAAGGAAGCCTTGACCAGTCTCCTGGGAACAGTGGTTTATTCTCTGGCTACTTGTTTGCTGAAACTTAGTACTGTTCTTTGGAACTGTTGTGAGCCTAAATTATTTCTACTTGAAAGAAAAGACATCTTATGTGACCACATAGCTGGCCAGTCACATTGATGGGACCTTGTTTTTGTTTGCTTCGGCACCCACACTGCCCTGAGGAAGGACAGTAATGTGTTCTACCCGTCTCATCAGACCTGGTGAGCCTGCTTTCTCACGGGGGTCTGGTAGTTAGTAGGCCCTGCAGGAGGGGACTTCAACTTGTTCCATCCTCAAGGTCTACTGGAGCTCTGAAGATGGAAAAATGCTACCCACACTGCGTGTCCCTGTTACAGTCAGCAGATTGCACTCACCCCTGCTCCCAGTCCATGCAAGACCTAGGTCCTGTCCACCATTCTGTTCAGCTCTGTGCTTACATTTCACCTCCTTCCTCTAGCACAAACCCCAAAGATCAGTTTGGTCTTTGACACACTTCCTTACCACCTGCCTTATGCACTTGAAGACTTTGAGCTTTTTCTTGTCCCACGGATAACAGTATGGAGGAGGCCTGTGGCAGGTCTATATGGACCAAAGTCTGGTCACACACTAATGAACTCAGAGGAGGATCTTCAATCAAGTCCATAGCGTATTAGGTTTGCTTTGCACAAACCACTTCATCCGGAATTTTCTTAGGGAAGGAAAATTTTCCATAGGATACTGTGATGGTGGATATGGGCCACACATTTGTACAATGTCTATTGAAGTGTACACAAAGAATAAGCCCAATATCAACTAAGAGCTTTGTGTGAGATGACGGGTCAGTGTAGGTTCACTGACAAGTGTACCATCTGCTGGCAGATATTCAGTGAGGGAGGCTATGCGTATGAGGCAGGAAGCAGGTAGAAGTCCCTCTAGTTCCTGCTCATCTTTTGTGAGCTTAAAACTGCTCTTAAGGTTTAAAAAAGAAAGGGGGGGGGGAAGAGACCTAGTCTGACCCCAGACTATATTCATAGAACTGGGCATCTGGAAGGACCTATGAGACTTTAACAGGACTGGCCTCACGGCATTTTCTAAACAAGTCTTCTTCAACTTTTATTGGTCACTTCAGTAGAGGGCTTTCTAGAGTGAGTGTTAGACAAGGGTCCTGAGCCAGAATTGCCTTGATGTCTGGTCATACAGACTACCGCCAACATCTGTAGTTTTGATCAAGAGTAGTGCCAGATCAGCTCCGCACAATCCATTCAACTGGGTGAGACCCAGAACTGAAAGGCTCTGCCCTTATGTGCTCCAGGTCAACTTCCTCCTTGAGGAGTTCCCAGTCTCGTGGCAGGTGGCCACCAAGTTATCCCCAGCCTTTGTATGTACTGGGTACATAAAGCATGGCAGACTAGGTCATCCAGACATTGAAGATTGAGCTAACACTCATGGCTGGAAGAGAGACATCTTTTTCTAAAGCAATGTAGCAACAGTTCTACAGAAACTACCTATTTTTACTAGCAGCATTAGTCATTGGTCACCCGATAGTCACTTGAAGTTAGAAACATTGGGAACTTTTTGTAGGAATGAGGACAATTCGAAGTCTCAGTAGTGACATCAGAATTCAAGGGAAATCCATCACAGAACTTCTGGGTACCACTGGAGAAGGGGCACTGCTGGCAGCCATTCTGTACATGGGAAGCTTCATAGCTATAGATGCCAAGGTCGTTCTCTCCCAGCACCAGAAACCGAGTTCTGATCCAGTCTAAGTTTTCAGTTTTTAGGTGCTTTTGTGGGCACCGAGCTTTTAATAGTACGTGTTCTAGCCAAAAAGCTAGCAGGTCAAGGATTGCCAGCCTTGCAGATCAGGATCACGAGAGTATCCTTTGCCAAGATTGTTCATCTGATACAAGTCACCATGGGCTTATGTTCATATATGGGCCTCCTTTTCCTCAACTTACTGCTGATCCCATTCCCAAGGGCCTCAGCCAGAGAGACAGATTTCAGACATGTTGATGGAAGGGTGGAGGACCCATTAGGAGCTGCCACTGCATGTAGAAGTCACGTTAGTGGTAGTATTGCCAGATTTGTAACCCAACACGAACACCAGCTTACCCTCAGCCCCTTCTCACTATAAACTTCAGGATAGCTGCTTAAATCCCAGAGACTGCAAGAGAACCATCTGTGCAAGGTTATCTGGAAGCTGAGAAAGTGTTATTTTATGCTCCCCTCCAAATGGTATCAGAGGAGGAGGAGGAATTTGGAGGTGTAGCTAGTTTAGGGGAGATGGTCAAGTCCACCAAGACCAACTCGTGTTCGGGGTGCCTAGGAGACCCCTGTAGGGACAGCCCATAGGTGTTTGAATATGCTAGGAGGCAACTCGGAAAAGCTCCATTAGAGGGGAGCAGAGCAGAGCAGAGCAGAGCAGAGCAGAGCAGGGATAGGGGGTGGAACAGGCACAGAGCTGCTAGTCAAAGCCATGAAGTCTCAAGACAGAACCCAGAGCAGGAGCAATGGGGACCAGCCAAAGAACAGCTTCTAAAGGGGACATGAACAAAATAGAGACTCATGAGCCAGAGCCCCCTCAACCCAAGCCTTCATGGTAGAGAAGTTGCAATATGTTGGGCACATTCAGATCCTAGAAATTGGGAAGATCTTACCAACATGCCAACTCAAAAGTATTAGTGGGGGGATGGTTTTCGGGACAGAGACCCTGGTTTGAGGAGGACACCCAGGTATAGGAGTTGTAGAGTGTCTAGAAGATGGTGCAGTGGGAAGAATCCTGGAGAATGGAAGATCCACTTCTCCAGGACTGAGACCCCCAATGAAGGGCAGACCCCCGTTGTGCCTTCTATGACTGAGAAGTCCCTTCAAGGAACAAGAACCACTGAGATATTGGTGAAACAGATAGTGTGCCCTGGCAGGATTCCTGGAACTCCCAGGTAGAAAACCAAGGGAGAAGTGTTCATCCAACCCAGAAGGCCACCCTTTGGGAACCTTCCTGCACCTAGCCCTCCAGACTCATGGTGACCTGTATTGTCAGTCATAGTATTAACACTGGACAGATTTCCCTAGGCACACTAGTACAGAAAGGCTGCCCCAGTAAACCTCTGGTTTCCTGCCCCCAAGTTCTCTTGAGGCTGAGGAAGAATTCAGAAACCTACTCAAAAGGAAAAAAAAAAGCCATGATTTGTTTGGGTCCCTTGAGCAGAAATCATGCACCCCCCGCCACCCCGAACCATTCAGAACCCCATGCCCTGAGACCTCAGAGTCTGGAGGACCAGAAGTACATAGCAGACTTCGCTAGATTTCACCTCTAGAAGATAGTGAAGCCCAAGTGTATAGGGGTGTATAGCCCTCTTCACAGGGAAGAGCACACAGTTTAGGGCATGAGGCAAGAGACTTGTTCTGCCCCAGTTTTACCCCAAACCATCACTTCAGACAGGTTGCCTATGGGGAGGATAATCCCTCCAAAGTTCTGGTCTCTGTTTCATATTAAGACCGGGTTCTCAATTCTTAAGAGGTAGGGAAGGAGGGAGATATGTTCCATTTGCAGTAGAGGGACACGAATATACTTTGACAGATGCCAGGTCACCTGGGACCCAAAGTGAATGCCCATAGGAACCTTCTACCTAAGTAGGTGTAGGTTTCAGAGTATCTTCTGAAGCCCAGCTGGTACAGATATTGCATGGGGCCAGGTTTGTCCAGTTGTCCCCAGATACATCAAGCCTTTGTTCTGTAGTAGGAAGGCCAGCTACTGAGTCAGATCCAGGGGCCCGGGTAGCAAAGAAAATGCTCTGGCTGTGGTTGCTTTCAGGTTGTGGACACTTGGGACCCAGAGCTCCTGGTAGTTTTGTTTACTTCAAGCAAGCAGTTGTTTACCTGCCACTCATGCTGGTCACCAAGGTGCAGTTAGCCTCAAGTTCAGTTTTGTCAGCACTTGTGCATGATAAACACAACTGTGGTAAGAAGCTAAATTAGGAGAACATGAATTCTCAGACCAGGAATATAGGAGTGTCCCCCCCACCTTCTCCCGAGGGGATTTCGATGTGGAAGACAGCCTGACTTAGCCTGTATCCCTAACTGTAGCAACCTCATTAGACAAGGATCAAGAGCCATGGTAGGATCTGGTTGCATGTGATGTACAGCCTCCCAACTTCCATAGCTCGAAGAGTTTAGGATAGACCAGGGCAAACCCCGTAGAGCTCCAAGTTCAGTGTCCTTTGCCTAAAACTGTTGCCAACTTCCAACATCACATGCATCAGAACAACAAAGCTGCTCCTATCTGGAGGCTTGCCCTCTGACAGGGCTCCTTTCTTACAGGACTAGTCCAGGCCAGCAGATGCTAACCTTTCTGCAGCCAACCGTTCTCTTTGTATTTCTTGCCACCTCTTGATCCCAGCCCAGGTCCAGATAGCCTTTGGTGATATTTGAACCAACCTTTGCTAGTTTTTGCCACTTGAATCAGTAAGAACTTTCCCTTTATGAAATTCTTATTAGCTACTAGGCTGTAGTCAAGCCCAGAACCGTAGAGGCAAAGGAACCCAGTTCCTAGGGGTCCATGAAGGTCTTAAAACCACCTCAGGAGGAGACAAGCCATGGGTAAGAGGAGAGCGGGAATCATGGAGCCTGAATGTTTCAGGCAGACCCAAACCTATGGGGGGGGGGGGTGGGGAGAGAAGAACCACATCTAAGCGGGCTGCCTTAAGTGCCAACTTGCTCAGTACAGTCTACTTCGTGCCTATTTGGATTCCACCTCGGGGCCTTCAGAGCTTCAACCAGGAGCAAAGTCTAGCTACAGTTGTCACCCTGGAGCCTGATAGAATGGATTCTTATCTTGAAAGCAATGAGGATTCCCCAAAACAAGCACAGTTCAGGGCAGAGGCTGGTGGCTCCTTTTCCTCAGCAAAGCCATGTACCTGTGAGCTCTGGTCTAGCACTCAAGACTCTGGACAACCCTCAGTTGGGATGCTTGGAGTATTCTTACTGACCTGACTGAAGGTCTAATGTGCAAGTATTTTGAAAAGTTCTCTTCCCTGTTGGGAAGGACAGCTACAGAAACTGCTCTCCATTTGATCATCTACAGACCTACCTCGAGTGCTTGCACTTTTAAACACCAGTTAAAGTTTGTGGCAACCTTTCATGGAGCAAGTCTATCGGTGTGATTTTTCACCTATCTACTTGCTCTCTGCAGTACATTTTGGAAATTCACAGTATTTCAGACTTTTCTATTGGTGATGTTGTTCGGGGATCCGTGATCTTTGATGTGGTGATTTTAATTGTTTCAGGGCACCACGATCCAGGACCATGACCATAAGACCACAAACTTAGCTAATGGCAGTGTTCAGACTATTCCACTGACATGCCACTCTGGTCTCTCCCCTTCTCTTCAAGCCTTGGTGAGACCATACGGAGATTAGACCAATTAGTAGCCTACAATGGTCTCCAAGGGAGATGGGACTCTTTCCACTCGAACACAAAGTCAAAAAACTTGGGGAGGAAGGCACATTGAAAGCCGACAGGCCAAAAGCTAGTCTTTGGCCAGTGACCCAGGTTGTGAACACGAAGGAAAAAGTTCCCAAAGGAAATTAAAAAAGGGCTTCTCCAGCAAATACAGGAATAAGAATGCCAGGCAACCCAATTGCAGATATGAAGAAAGCTTTAGTATTCGAGATGGAAGGTCAAGGCAGCCCTAATGTTTCTTCAAGCCAAAGTTTAGTCCAGAGCAAGGCCCTAACTTCCCAATTCTGTAAGGGCCGAGAGAGGTGGAGAGCTGAAGTTTGAGGCTGACAGGTTGGTTCTTCAGGTTCAAGAAGCGATCTCCATAACACAAGTACAAAGTGATACAGCAAGTTACCTGTAAGATTTAGCGAATCTGTAAGATTTTCACTATAGCAAGAATCACCTTATGTTTGTAAGAGGCAGTCATCTAGGACATCTATAGATTGAAGTTTGAAGCCAGGAATTCGGAGGACAGACGGACTCTCTTGTTAGGGGCTAACGCTGCTCCAGACTTTAAGAGAAGGCCAATGCTCATTGGCCATGCTGAAATCCTAAGGCCCCTAGGAAGGACGCTAGGTCTACTCTGCCTGTGCTCTATCAATACAACAAAGCCTGACTGAGTGCTTATGACATGGTTCAACAGAGTATTTCAGGCTTACTGTTGAGAACTGCTAGAGATTCGTTTTACTGCTCTCAGCCTAGTACCTGCTCACCCAAGAGGTCTGAAGGAGCCTCACAGCAAGATTAAGGTGTTCATGTTTGCTAACACAACATTCATTCCATAGCCCACAGATCGGGGGTAACTTTTGAGTTGCAAGTCTTGTTACTTAGGAAGTACATTCTGTAAGGATATAGCTTCCATAGACAGGAGTCCTTGGGTGGATCTGGGCAAAGTTGAAAACCTTCTGGGAAGGATTCACTGTTCTAGGCCATGAACATCTATGATATCATGTGAAGAGGTTGAAGGGTTAACACTAACCAGCAGTTTGGAAGAAGTGGATTCAGCCCTCGCAGAGGGCTTTGAGGGGCTCAGGGCAGCAGCAGAGGACGCCCCGTGAATGTGGTGGAAACAGCAGGAAAACCAGAATCAGAAGTGGAGCCTGAAGAGGGGACTGAACTCCTGTCCTCTCAGGATAAGACTAGTGAAGGAGGAGGTGCTGCTCGGGGAGGAGCAGAGAGCATGTTTCCTGGAGACGGAAGCTTCTCCTGGTGAGGATGCAGTGGAGATTGTTGGAAAGACAGGATTTAGAATATTCCGGAGCCCTCGTTGGTAAGGTGGCAGGGCTTGAAAGGACCCCAGGTTTTCAAAGAAGTTCTACTGTGGGCAAGATGCTGTCAAACAGCATCACATGCTACAGAGAAGTCACTTGTGAAAGGAAGGGTCAGTCGACGTGGCAAACTTCATCTCAGTCTTAAGAAATTGCCAGTCACCCCAGCCTTCAGCAGCCACCACCAGGATCTGTCAGCAACCATCAGCATCAGGGCAGACCCTCCACCAACAGAAAGCCAGACTTGCTGAGAGCTCAAATGGTTACCGTTCTCCCAGCAATATTTAGTTCAAGGGTTTTAGGACCAGGTTATCACACTTCATAGACCACAGTATAGAACTTTTATATGTACTTGGAAGCCAAGAAGTTCATTTCGCGGCTTTATTGTGGTAGCCTAGAAGATCCCACAAGATCTCTGGGGGAACGCCTATATACACGGATGTTTAATCTAGGATTACAAGCTTTACCACCCCTGGAGGCAGAGGAGTCTGTTTGCCAGGCACCTAGAGCTTAAGGTTCAGCACAAGAGCCACTGGTCCCTCACGGGATGGCATCTAAATGGCCCTAGTACAAGTATCACGGGACATTGCACAAATCAGCAAAGTTAACCTCCCCACTGCACACCACCTATTTTGACGTTCAGCCTCAACATGTTCAACTTCACGTACATTTGATTGCAGCCGGAGTGGAGGGTGTGACACGGAGAAGATGCGGGAAGACCAGATCAGCTACCACCTACCTTCCTAAGGTCACATCAGCACCATACTTCAAAGACACTCAGGCTCAGCTTTGCAGCAGTCCTTACACTGTTCCTTTGTGGAGGATTCAAAGTGGTCACCCACCCACCCAGGCCCTCGTACTGTTTGGGAAGGATGGTTTTGACCACCAAGGTGCTAAAGGCAACATTTCTCACGAGTGACAGCTCACGAAGGAATGACAGCTTGGAGACCGAAGGCCAGGCTGTGACCAGGGCATGAGGCTCTGTAGAACCTTCCTCTAAGCTCTTAGGAGAGGGCAGGATTTCTGCACCGTATTTATAGCAGGGCAGCAAAAGCTAGGCAACACTCTGAGCTGTGGGCTTAGTTTTCAAGTGCTCTGCGTTTCCAAGTTCCCCACGAGGAGCACTGGCATCACCTGTACTTGGCGTAAGCTGCACCTGCTGGCCATTTGTGGCCATGTCGGGGGCTGCCTCATGATCTTGTTAGCACCCCGTTTCCAACCAGATGCTACCCCTGGACCCACGGAAGTGGCACAGCTGGGGTCCCCGGACTCTGGGCACAATCCACGTTGAGATGGGGTCTGTGAAAGCCTCAGAAGCTATTTCCTATTCCCGGTTTCACAAGTTTGGGCAGTAGCATCAGATCAAGAAAGCTCAGGTTTACAGGAGTAGGAAGGAGTCTGGCTACAACTAGGTTCACGTGGCTCCCATCATAAAATCAGAGCCAATGAATTGGAAAGAACTGGGCCTAAATTCTTTTCCCCAGCAGGGACTAGTTGGGGTGCTTTGAGAAAGCCCAAACAAGACTTTTCCTCCCTTCCAAGGTAGGGGTAAAGTGTCCTTCAGGGGACGGGAGGTGTGGAAGTCGGTCACCAGGAAAGGCAGGAACTAGGATCAGGGCCACTTTCTCCTGGGAAGGTGAATCCTGACGAGACAAGGATTGGCAAAGGACATCGGACCCCTGCCAGGTAAAGGAAGAGGTTTTGGTGCGTTTTAGCTCCAAGGTCTTAATGCAGTAACAGTCTTTTAAGTTTTACAAGAAAGCTCAGTCTGCAGCTCTTTGCTGACAATGTGGTACCCGGACAACACTTCAGTGACTGGAGGTAGAAGTCCTCATACTTCACAGGTTAGGGAGAGGTGGCCCTAAGGTTTTCTAGGGAGGACAAAGTAATGGCCCCTTTTGCTGCTCATTCCAGGACAATGCAGGCTGAGGGGATTATCAGAAGAGGTCTAAGGAAAACAGTCTGTTTTAGTCACTGCCCAGAGAAGGGACTGACATCCTGAGTCTCAGGCAAAGCTTGTGGCAAGATCCTCACACGTTTTGGTTCTGCTGAGCACCTTACTCTGGTGCCGTGTGGATTCAACACCTGATAGGGGTCAGGAGTTCTCGACCGTCATGAATTCAGATCTGAGCAGCCATCTAGACCCCCCCAGGACCACAGCAGGAACTAATAAAGCCGCGTCTAGAAGACAGTGCCCGCTGCTCAGAGCGGCCAGTCCTGTTGCCCTGGAGAGAGCGGTCAGAACGTAGGAAAGCCTGCAGCTCACTGGTTAGGAGCTCAGGTTCATCTACTTGACGTCTCACATTGCTGGCTCTGTTCTGACCCAGCTAACAACCAAGCTCAAGGAAGATGGGCACGGATAGCCCGACACAGCTGTCACACAGACCCCAGGCTCCCAGGATTCTCCACGCCTGATTCAGAGGCTTTGTGGGGCCCTGCCTATGGTTCGCCTATCAACGTGGATTTTCATTGTGAGGGGGTGGGGGTGCCTTTGAAAGCCTACTCTATTCCCCCCGAGGTTGGGCTACGAGGGGCCAGCCGGTTCCTTCTTGCCCTGTTCTGTTGGAGAAAAGCAGCAGAGCCTCACCTTAGCACTCTGAACCAAAGACATGCTCCCGGCTTCCTCTTCAGAGGGGGAAAGGGCTCAAAGCAAAGGAGGGCCTTTTACGTAAAGAGGATGCCTCAGATGTGCAGGTGAAGATGCGCTAAAGCAGACTTTTGTTGGCTACGGCCTCTTTAGGCTCTAGCGGGGTGAAAGCAAGAGAGAGAAGCAAAAAACAGGAGTTTTCTCAAGAGGAAGGAATCTAGAGAGAGAGAGAGAGAGCCGAACTTGCCAGCTTGAAAACACACAGCAACCCCACCACCCCCATGTCAAAGTTCACAGCCACCCTCCACCAGGGACCGGTGGCAACCTGCCTTTTTATAAGCTGCTTTCTCCCCCGCCCCTCAGTTAACTAGAACGACAGCCACCTGTACCAGCAGCCACTCACCTGCCCAGCCCTCCCCGGCCTCCCGTTGGCTTCTGGGGGCTGACCAGGGACAGCTGGCGCCTTCAGGGGGCAGAGCCACAAACACTGCTATGCAGAGCTGAGGGGAGGGGCTTGCAACAGCTCGTGGGGGCGGCGGGGTGGGGGAGGGAACCTCAGCAGCATCCTATGAGTGAGAAAATAACTCTTAGGAGGTCCTCCCTGGCCTCGGGGGCAGTCATGGTGGGGAAAGAATTTTCCGAGAGACCTGAGGGTTCACCTGGAGTGACCAACTCATCCCTGTCTGCCTGCAGCTGTCCGAGTTTTAGCACTGAAAGTCTGTGTGCCCTGGGAGACACCCCCGCCCACCCCCAGGTCCCAAGCAAACTGGAAGCTGGTCACCCTCGTACAGGAAGATACGGGGTCTGGCCTCCCGCAGTTGGCAAGGGTTGGGCTGGGAGCTGTAAGGAAACACTTTATTGTATTTAAAAGCCCTTGAGTGTCTCTAAACCACTTAGATTTACAAATCACCCTAGACCTATTCCAACTCTGCCTATTGAAAGACAGGAAGCATGTCCTATTCCTCTCAATTCAAGTTGTTTCAAGTTGGGGTAGCAAGGTGAAGGGTTTTGTGAGATTCGTTAGATGTGTACCTCTGTGCCTTAGTTACGAACAAACTCACCAATTGTGCCTGTTGAGACTTTTTTGGAAGTTTGATTACCCCCTGCTTGAGGAGTTCGGTGTCAGGTGTTTACTCTTAGGCCTCCATGAAAGAGCGTAGGTAGTTCCAAAGGTGAGGAACCTTCAAACAGAGCACGCATGGTCGGAAGGAAGAATTTGGAATCTGCCTCTACGGGAGGTTGTACGTTTATTTCATTGCATTTGTCCTCAGGACTGCAATCCAGTGAGGTCAACGAATGACACAGTTTTTGGTTCAGTTGCCAGCTTTGATGTTCAATCGAGGCATCTTGAATCTGTTCCATTCGTAAAGCTTACTTTAGTTTTAATTGATACATGTGTTGATGACTTTAGTTAACACATTTCAGAGTTAATATATAGACATTTGTTAAGCCGTCTAGGTGTAGTTCCAATAAAAAATATTTCGGTAGAAATAGCGGAAGGTGTTTGTATACTTTTCATCTCCACCCTCGGAGGCTTCAGTTAACTTTGCAGTAATTTAACAAGATTTTAATCTCTAGAGAGGACCACAAAGTGTTTAAGCGCCTTCATCTGTCCCTAAGGGACGCGCGCAGCAACTTTGCTTTGGCACAACGAGCTACGGCCAAGCTGCATGTGACTGGCTTGTGGATGCCACCACCCTTGGGTGAACAGCCTAAGGACCGAGCAGCCCATCTGCCCAGCACCTCCCGGGACCCTACATGCAGAGCAACTTGTGGGGCCAGGTTCTTCCTCCTCAGCCTCTCTGCTCTCACGGAGGCCTCTAACCCCCTGAAGAGACGGAAGGCTTGGCTGTTTCTGCCTTACAGATACTGTATTTTCTGAGAGTGAAATGTTCGTGCTGTTTTTGGAATGCTTGGGGACAAAGTGTAGGGAGCCCTCTGAACTTAGAGCGTAGGGCTGCTTGGTGCTGATTGCTGACGCACACTGGCGGGTTTGTCACAACGGGCTCTGAGCCTCATCTTTGTGACATTATCTGCTGGCGGCTTGTGTCAGCGGCCACTGTCGCCTGATGATTCATTTAGAAACAACGACGAATAGCTGGCAGTCGTGCAATGGTCCAACCGCGCGAAGTCCTCTTGCAACCGCATTTTTAAAGCTGTATTCCACCTCCCCGTACCCTGGGTGGCTCACTTTACCCGTTTGCAAAAGAGCTCTTTTTTGCAGACGATCCTCTGTGCCTGGCACTCAGGGTGACTTCATTCCAGTGCTCACAGAATGAGGGAACAGTGGGCCCGGTGGCGTCTGGGTACATCGTCTTCCTGTCTTTGCACCCCGATCCCACATGTTTGCTGAACACCTCTTCTGTGCTGGGAAATGACATCCTTCCTGGGAATAGAAGTGGGTACACTCAACACCAATGTGCATGCCCATGGAAACTCGAGTTTAGCAGGAGGAGGTAGATCATAAACAGTGATTGATTTTCCTGCTTGTCAGATGGAAGCCATGCTGCCGTGATGAACATCGCAGAGCAGATCGGTGGTGGTGGGGGGGGGTCATGGGGCAATTTAAAATGGGGTCAAAAGTGAAATTAAGCAAAGGTGGAAGGAGGGGGAGGGCTAGGCAGTGCATCTACTTAGAGGAGAATCACTTAATCAGGAGAATTCTGTGTGAAGGTCCTCGGGTTGGACTCTGATTTGTTCTAGAAACCGTCCTATGGCCAGTATCTGTACAGTGGTGAGGGGAAGGAATTAGGGGGCGTGGCCAGAGAGGTTACTGCCAGGGCACCTGGGCCCTTAAAAGGCTTTGGCTTTTCCTTTATGGGATTGGAAAGCCCCAGAAGGGTTTGAGCAACAATCTGACTTACGTTCTCAAAATACACACTACAAAAGGAGTTTTCAACATGCGTGTGCTCCCGGGATCAGCAGAATCAGTGGAACCTGGGAATTTATTAGAAGGACCCATTCACAGACCTCACCCCCGACCCCCTGATTCAGGGACCACACAGTGCATTTGTCACCAAGCCCTCCGGGGAAGACATAAAACACCGCACGCCCAGGTATATTTGAGTATGTCTGATAAACAGTGAATAATGTTTATGTAACCGTGCCCCATGCAATATCGCATACTTCTACAAAAAACAAAAAAAAAGGACTTGTTTACCTGCAATTCAAATTTACCTGCGTGTCCTATATCTACTAAACCCGGAAACCCTCCCGCAGATGACTCTGATGTGCGCCGAAGTCTGAGAATCACCGTTCTAGAACTGTTGATGAGCCACCCTCGTGCCCTTCCCCTGGATGCCGGGGCGGCCATCCCTGGCCCCTCGAGTGCTGATGGCTGATGGTGCTCAGCTGCTGCCCTCCGTGGCGTATTGCCCACAGCTGACCACAACCGCCCTCGGGACAAGCAAAGGGCTCAGAGTGTTCTTGTGCCCAGGAGTGAGGACTCTGCTACGCGGTTTATTCTTCCGAGTGCTCCCCCACTGCGGATGGGCTGAGGCCACACTTCACCGAGACCCCGTCCTGGCTCTGATCAGTCCCCTCGTGCATTCTGTGCCCCCCTACTCCCTCACCGACGTTTTCCCCTGAAAGAACTCCTTCAGTCTGTCCCGTGCACCCACACCCGCCTTGCAGGCCCTGCTTCGAGGGGCCGGGCGTGAGCTGCAAGGTCACTTTGTCTGCTGTTTCGAGGACAGCCTCTTGAAGCAAGAGAAGCAGTGAGGGGTTAGCGTCTTTGTGCGCGGACCCACTGGTCTGGACACGGACGTGGCGGTGTCAGGCTTAGGGTAAGTCTGCAGGCGACTGGGCTTGCTGGTGGGCTGGAGGGGGTGTGCAGGAAGGACGCCAAGGGGGCCGCAGGGGGTTGGCACTTCCCCCCCCGCGGGTAAGACCGGGAGAGGAGCAGGTGTCTGGGGGCAAGATCCAGACTTCGGTTTCTGACCTGGCAAGTTTCAAATGCCTTCTCCTGCTCTCACACAGTACACTCACACACGTGCTCATGCACACATTCCCACACATTACACACTCACCCCACACTACACACTCAGGCTCTCACACACCACACTTGGACATTCATACCCTCACACACCACACGCACACACTCATGCTCGTGCACACCACACTTGCACACACACACACACATCTCTCACACTCCATGCTGATGACCGCACCACACCCAAGAGCACCTCCTCAGGCGGCAGAGGCAGAGAAGGGGCAGTAATAGGATGACGGGGCACAGAGGAGAAAAGGGAGGGGGGACAGAGGCAGGGGACAGAGAGATTTGAAGGTGCTGGGCCACTGGCTTGAAGACAGAGGAAGGAGCCACAAGCCCAGAATTGCAGATGGCCTCCAAGACCCAAAAGAGACAAGGACAGGGATTTGACTTAAAGCCACCCGAGGGAGGACAGCAGGTGGGTCAGAGTTGGAGAAGAAGAGATTTGTTGTCAGCAGTGGAGATTAGCACGCTGGGGCCGGAGCCAAGGAAGGCAGGTGCCTCTAAAAGCTG
Source organism: Acinonyx jubatus (assembly GCF_027475565.1). Lineage (NCBI taxonomy): Eukaryota > Metazoa > Chordata > Mammalia > Carnivora > Felidae > Acinonyx > Acinonyx jubatus. The sequence goes on from NC_069394.1 coordinate 4,146,913, forward strand.
GGAAAAGCAGGGAACAGACTCTCCCCAGAGCCTCCGGGGGGGGGGGGGGTGGGGGGGGTGGGGGGGGGGGAGGGGGCAGCGACTGCCAGCACCATGGTTGGAGCCCCAGGAGGTGCCCGGTAGGACTTCCCACCCCCAGAACTGTGAGAGAGTAACTTTGTTTCATTTGAGGGCTCTAAATTTGGAGCCATTTGTTACAATTGCAAGAGGAAACTGATCCAGGAGGAGCCAGTGTTCTCCATCTGAGGGCGACGATGGGAAACACAGACCCTGGCACTGCATCAGAGGTAAGGCTGCTCTTCTGGCTAATTAATTGGAGAGGCTGGTCCTTCCTCGCACAGGCTGGCCTGGACTTTCTCGTTCCGTAGCCTTTGGTTTCCCTCTGCAGGGGGCCCGAGCCTGGCAAAGCAAACCGTCTCACGAGGCTGATCTCTGGTTTCTCAGTGGGTGCCCTTCAGTGGCTGTTTGATGATTCCCTGCGCTCATAACATGCATCATTTCTGCTCCAGGTATTACAAAGCTGAACTGCTTCACCTCGGAGGAATTCAGCCTTGGAAAAATAGCCAGAATACTAATTACCACCAATTTCTGAGGACGGTTGTCTGCAAAATAACCCAAGAGGACTTTGCCTGCATTTAACACCTTGTCTCCTCAAGTTTCCAGTGGGCTCCACGAGCCGCAGAGGGATGTTTTGAGGGGCAGGCCCGTTCGCTCGCCAGTCCGGTACGGGTCTGCAGTGATAAAGGGCCCGATGTGGAGCCCGTGAGGACCCGTGCCCTGGCGGTCCCACACACGGGAAGGACATAAAGATGGGACCCAAGAGGAGCTGGGCTGGAATTCTGTATCCTCAAGACTCACTAGTTTGGGGCGCGGAGGCTCCAAACGCCTCTCTGCACCTGCTCCAGAGCAGCGTGGACGCGTGCGGGTCAGCGGTCAGCCTGCCCTCCCTTTAAGAGGGACTTGGCCACGAGGAGCGTTCAGCCTCCAGCCTCCGCACCTTCGGGACCTGCTTCAGTTTTCACCCAAGGCCCTCCTTTCCTTCCCTCTGTCACCCCATCACACTCCCCCTGGAAAAGCCCTTCTTAGCGTCTGCTCCCTGAAGGCCTGGACAGTCACACCTACACGTGGAAAAGTGCCTGTTTCATCGGGGTGCAAATCAGTGAGTCTTTACAAGGGGGATGCACCCCTGTAAGCTACACAGATCAGGAGAAACACATTCCCAGTGCCAGGCAAGTCCCCTGGCATCTCCTGGCAGTTTCTACCCCCACCCAGAGGTGACCACCACCCTGACTTTATTAGCATAATCTTGATACTGAAGCCTGAGAAAGATCTTACCAGAAAGAAAACAACCAGAGGCCACCGCCTCTCCTGAAGATAGATGCAAAATCCTTGACATATATTAGAAGATTGAATCCAGCCATATAGCCTTTTATAGCCAGTAATGCATCTGGAGGCTTGGCATCTCTCGAAACTATTGTTTCATTATAAATACAATTTGGAAACTTCACCGTGGACTTCGAACGCTCCCTCACCGGGGATCCGTGATGGTTATGACAGCCTCTTGGCTTGTCACCTTGGCTGGGCGGAACAACTCACCCATCACTCAGTGAAACGCTAATCTAGATGCGGTTGTGCAAACGCTACGACGTGGTTAAAGACCACATTCAGCTGCCTTTGAATTGGGGGGATCATCTTGAGTGGGCCTGACCTAATCAGGGGAGACCTTAAAAGAGGGCTTCCGCTTTCCCTGGGGAGAAGGGCGGGGGTGGGGGGGGAGGGCAGCTCCTGCCTGTGCACACGTGCCTGTGGGGCCCCAGCCCACACTTGATCTTCTCTTCCTGTGGCCTGCCTGTCCCACTGCCTTCACAATGGTTGGCTGGTCCTTGGAGTTGTGTGACCATTGTCCTCGCCCCCTCTGCCTCCCGTCTGTCTGCCCCTTGCTTCCCCTCCCCTCTCTCCCACCCTCCCATCCCTCCCCCTCCCCCCTCCCCTCCCCTCCCCTACCTTGCTCTCTCTCTCCTCCTCCATCCTCTTCCTCCCCTTCCCTCCCTCTCCCCCTCTGTCCCCCCCTCTTCCTCCCTCCTTCTCTCCCTGTGTCCCCCTCTCTTCCTCCCTCCCTCTCCCCCTCTGTCCCCCCTCTTCCTCCCTCCCTCTCTCCTTCCCCCCTCCCTCTCTCCTTCCCCCCTCCCTCCCCTCCCATCTTCTCCCTCCCTCTCTCTTCCTCCCTGCCCCTCCTCCCTCCTCTCTACCTTGCTTTCTCTCCTTCTCTATCCCTCTCTCCCTCCTCTTCCCTCCCTCTCTCTCTCCACCCTCTCTCCCATCCTTCTCCCCCACCCCCTGTCCCCCTCTGTCCCTCCCTGCCCCTCCTCCCTCCCCTCCCTCTCCCTCCCCTCCCCCTCCCTCTGTCCCCCCTCTTCCTCCCTCTCTCCTTACCCCCTCCCTCCCCTCCCCCCATATTCTCCCTCCCTCCCTCTCTCCCTCCCCCTTCCCCTCTCTACCTTGCTCTCTCTCTCCTTCCCCATCCCTCTCTCCTCTCCCCCCTCTTCCTCTCTCTACCTCCCTGCCCCTCCTCCCTCCCCTCCCCCTCCCCCGCCATTTGCTCCTCCCTCCCTCCTCTCCTCCCCCTCCCTCCCCCTTTCCCTCCTCCTGTCTCCCTATCTGCCCCTCCCTCCCCTTCTCCCACCCTCTCATGCTCCCCATCGTGCTGGCTGGGACTCTCAGGTTGAACCTTGACTGATAGAATTACTCTGTTGCTGTTGCCAAGTCAATTACTCTCCTTGCAATTTTCTCAAAGCCTTTGAGCAGAGATACTTTTATTTGAGACAAAGTCATACCCTGAGTCGCTGGGTTAACAAGGTGGCATTGTGGAAAGCCGTCAGGAGACAGAAGTTCCCAGCCCGCCAGTTTCACTAACTGAACGTGTGATCATGGACAAGTCACTTAAATTCTTGGGTCTGTCTTTCGTGGGGAGCACCAAGAAGGTGCTGGCTGAGCTGTTCTCTCCCGCCCAGCCCCCACGGCCAGAGCCTGCCAGAGGACAGAGGGCAAAAAGATGCAATTTTGCAATTTCACTTGGCTAGTTCAAGGTTTCAAGGTTGCTCTTTTCTTCGATGACCTCTTCCATTCATCTTGTCATTTTCGACTTTTGGCTTTTTGCCCAAGCCAAAAAAAAAATTTTTTTTTAAAGGTGAATATAATAGGGATCAGTTTGAGGATGGTAACTGCATGTCAATGGCTGGTGATAAATAGCACATTTGACGCAATCAATGACAAAGTTATAGATCTTATTATTTTATACTTTGGATTCACTTCACTTGCTCAGAGTTTCCAGAACATGAGTAATGACCCCTTTACAGTTTAAGTGTCTAACCTTTATTTGGTAAATGGGACTGCATAAAGAATCTTAGGGATGATTTGAGCGACAAAACAGGAATTTTTGACTCGAGTTTGGCGACCCAGGAAAGGGACAAGCTCACGGCTCCACGCTCCCGCCCTGCACATCTTCCTAGATTTCCAGGAACTTTTTCCATCTGGGGCTTTGCTCAGTGTGTTCCTCTGGCCTTTCCTTCCAACCCCCTGACTATGGCTGTGGGCAGGTGAGCTAACGTCTCTCACAGCCTCAGATCCCTCCCCCGTACGATGCGGGCCTGGGGTGGTGACCCCTGTGGCCCCTCACTGCAGCTGGGACAATGGCTGAGCACGAAATCTCAATATGAAATTTCAGCACCACCTGTCTTTGAAAAGTGGAAAACAGAGTGATGAGAAAACTGTTTTGGCTATTATTTGAAAATGAAGGATTGGGAAGGTTGATGTGTTTGCCCCAAAGGAAAACAAGCTTGGCCGTAGGGTAAGGCGTGCCCTTTGTGGCGCTGCGAGTCTTTCAAGATAGAAGACATGACATGCTCTGGGGCTTGTTGGTGACTCGAGGCATGGGATGTGTTCCTGGCCCATGGCAGGACTGAGAAAGCAGTGAGGCAGGCGGCCCGCAGTCCTGGGTGCACCTCTTAACACAAGCACACACAACACACACACACACACACACACACACACACACACACACAGGACTCCCACGGTCACGGCCATCTTGTTCTTTCTCCTTGCCATCTGGGTCAACCTCCTCACCCCTGTATTTGAGCCTCCACCCGCCTCTCCCCTTTGTCCTGTTGGCTCACTCTCTTCTTGTTCGGGCCAAGGGAAGGCTGCCTTCTGCCAAGAACCCCAGAAGTAATGGCATAGGGAGCGAGTAAAATGCCAGCTGAGTCCGCAGAGATGTATAAATGGATGTAGACTCAACCACTATTTATCACACACTCACTGGGGGCTGCGCTTCGCTGGAGCTATTAATCCGCTGTGTCACAGCAGCCCTGTGGTGGGGGCAGTGGGCTGAATGGTGACACCCCTCCCTGTCGAAAAGTTCTATCCACATCCTAGTCCTCACAACCCATAAAGCTTATCTTAGCTGAAAAAGGGTTTGTTGCGGACATAATCAGGCTAAGGGTCTCGGGATGAGCTCATCCTGGTTTATCCGGTGGGCCTAAATCCAGTGAGCGTGCCCTCATGGGGGGAGGGGGTGCAGAGAGAGGGTTGGTCCAGACAGAGGCATGTGGCCAACAAGGCAGGGTGGAGTGGTGCAGCCCCACAGCCCGGGAACTCCAGGAGCCCCCAGAAGCCAGTGGAGGTGAGCAGCAGGTAGTCCCCTAGAAGCTTTGGAAGAAGCATAGCTCTGCCCACACTTGGATGTTTTACGCAGGCCTCAGAACTGTGATAAAATAAATTCCGTTGTTCTGAGCCGCACGCCGTGGTAACTAACTCCTGACAGCAGCCCTGGGAAACTGACGCACAGAGATCTCGACAACCAAGAAGAAGCCTGGGCGTCACTGGGGTCAGTGGTCTCCTGACACGTGCTTGTAATGGGATCCCTTCTCCCAGCCCCGCTTCTCCGTAACGGAAACCTGGTGTTTTGTGAGTGCCGTCCTCCCCTAAGCAGCCGCAGGACTCCGGGATTGCATTTATTTCTTGCAAATGAACATATGGCCTCGCCCTGCCTGATGAGTTACCAAGTAAAGGCTGAGAAGCCTTCTGGGAAAGTAGTCTTTGGTCCCGATAGTGAAGCAAGAGGTGACGCTTTTCTTCCACAAGGTGTCAGTGGATCACGTGTGAAGCTTGTAAGATTCTAAGCATCTCGTCCTCCTGGCTTGAGGGGGAAATCAACACCGAGGATGGCAGAATGGACAGAATGGAAAGACTTGGTCCTCGTGGCTATTTTCAGACACCGAAGCCTATGTTACTGTTGGACTTGGTATTGAGTTGACAAATGTCTCTAGTGTTTGTGCCAGTTTGACTAGAGATTCCTTTATGGGCTGCCAGAACCTTCCTGATGGGTTGAAGGCTCCCCACTGGTCTCCTGTCTCCTGGCTGGCGTCGCTGATCTTCACGTCAGCCTCTGAAGGAACTTTAAGGATCATCCAGGCTCCAAGAAATACCGCTGGAAGTCATGGACTGAATACACCTCTCCATTTAGGGATGCAGAAGGTGGAAAAGAGCCCGTGCCCTCCGGGTCCAGAGAACTGTGCCAATTATCCAACCGTATCTTATAGAAATTTTGAAGGTAATATGTTTCGTTTCGTTCTGAGGATGAGACCAGTGTCTGTAGCCTACGCTACCCAAGTTTGACTCAAAATGGTCTGTGTACCAGGAACTGTACAGAAACCACTTAATCTTCCTAATAGCCCAACAAGGCATTAGCTGTTCTACGTGTGGGAAGATTTAGGTTGAGCAGTCCCCTGTTGTGTGCAAGTTCACACGGCTAATAACTCGTGGGGCCCACCCAGAGTCAAGGCCAGGTCTCCGATTCTCAGGGCTGCCTGCTAATTAGCTGAATTAAATAAGGTCGGCGCTCCTCACTTTCTCATCAGACCGTTGCAATTTGTCAAATGTGTGTATCTTTTTGAGTATGACTTTACGGGAAAACATTTCAAAAGAACCGAGAGATTTCGATCAAGTTCAGCATTGTGCTGAGAAAAATCAATGAAGACTAATTCGATATCTAGCTCAGGTTGTTATCCTAAAACAAAATAGTGGCAAATAAATTTTGAAACAGTGTATCTAATGAGGGGCAAAGTTGAATCCCGGAGATAGCTAGGATTTGGTTCTGTAAATCTGGCCATTTAAAAAAAAAATTTTTTTTTAAGTTTATTTATTTTTGAGAGAAACAAAGACAGAGTGCAAGCTGGGGAGGGGCAGAGAGACAGGGAGACACAGAATCCGAAGCAGGCTCCAGGCTCTGAGCTGTCGGCACAGAGACCGATGCGGGGCTCAAACTCAGGAACCGCGAGATCATGACCTGAGCTGAAGTCCGACGCTTAACCGACTGAGCCACACGGGCACCCCAAATCTGGCCATTTTTATCTGAGGAAGGGGAGCTGCCTAGAGAGATTTTTGTGGGCACTGTTGTGAGAAAGCAAAATACCAGCAAAAGGGCTCCGCGAAAGACAGCAAAGACCAGGGGAGTCACCAGACTGGGGCTTTGACTTCTTCATCAACCGGCAGCTGCAGCCAGTCAGAAGACAAAACCCACACAAGATACTTCAACAGAGATTTTAACAGAGACGACTGTTAGGTAAGCAAAAGGATAGAAAGGGAACTCGAAGATGTACAGAAGTGGCGATTTCAGGGCTCCGGGATCCAAGGGAAAAGGCTAGAATGAGTTACATTAAAATTTAGACATGAACAGGAAGTAGACAGGAAGTGCGTGGGAGCAAACAGGAAGGAGCAGGCAACCTCCGTCTCCCCCAGCCCTACATTCCTTTCTAGTGTCCTCCCCCCTGCCCCCACCACTGTCACCAGCGCATAACAAGGAACCAGCAGAAATGTGGTTTGCAGTCCCAGCCCCAGCATCACAAAGCAGAGCCCTGACTTAACAGTTGATGCTTGGTCCCCATCCCTAAGTCCTGCAAGGTCCCTGCAAAGGAGTTCTTGTCATTTCCGTTTCATGCCATAGGAAATTGTAGTTAGAGACGTTACACTCTGCTCGAGTTCAGCCAGAATGTTCTAGAACCAGGATTATAATCCACTTCTGTTTGACTCTGCAAAAGTCTCTGAGGGTGAGCTTCTGACTCATTTTACTTCATATTCAACTACAATATTCAATAAATATTTATCATGCTCCTAGATGCCAAGCGCTATTATATGGAATGGGGATATGGTAGTGAATAAATCATCATCCTTCTCCTCCTGGAATTTATAATCTTTGTTAAGCATTACAAACACATACACAGAGGCACGCTATTTATGGTACGAGTCTCACAATTTTAAGAATTTAATAACATTTTGAACGTATGTGTAAAAAGAAAAGTAACAGTATTTTACAAATGGTACCAACTAGGAAGGAGATTTTAGAGCAAAATATTAGTGGACTATAAATTGTACCTCTTCAGGGTGCCTGGGTGACATGGTCAGTTATACGTCCCACTCTTGATCTTGGCTTGGGTCATGATCTGTTAGTTCGTGAGATCAAACCCCATGTCAGACTTGTGCTGACAGCATGGAGCCTACTTGGGATTCTCTCTCTCCCTCTCCCTGCTTGTTGTCTCTGTCTCTCTGTCTCTCAAAAAAAAAATAATTTTAAATTCTGCATTTTCAACAGGCTTCTCTGTTATATCCTCCTTTAATCTAATTTTTCTAGGTTGTTGAACACTTAATTTGCATATATTTACTCTTTCTTATTTTTTCCCTCTGATTTCAAAGTATACATTTTTTTTGAGGGGGTGGCTTCTGTTTGTTCTACACTTTCACTGTTGGTTTCTAATTTACTATACATCAAGAGATCGATAGTTAAAAACTATCTAAACTCAAACTGTTGAAACATTTTTATGAGATTTGTGAGGGAGAGAGTGTGTGTGTGCGTGTGCACATGTGTGTATGTGTGTGTGTGTGTTCATTCACAACACTTCTATTGTAATCTTGTTACATTAAAATATACCATGGATTTGTCCATTTTTTTCTTTAATTTTTATTGTACATACCTTGAGGTTATGTTTTGTGCACAAAGATGTAAGCAAGATCCTGCATGTGATATAGGTTGATGGGTAGTTTGTTTTATCCTTTCATTGAGTTGACACTTTTATTCTTTCTAAACATTTTTTTCAGTAAATTTTTTTTTAATCTTGATTTTATTTTAGAGAGAGAGAGAGAGTGCACATGAGAGTGGGGGAGGGCAGAGGAAGGGAGAGAGAATCTTAAAGCGGGTTCCATGATGTCAGCACAGAGCCCCAAGTGGGTTGGATCCCATGACCCTGGGATCATGACCTGAGCTGAGATCAAGAGTCAAACGCTCAACCAACTGTGCTGTCCAGGTGCCCTGGTCCTTTTATTCTTTTAATACTTTTCTTTTGGGTCTTTTTTTTAAATCTGATACTAATTTTTACAAAAATAACTTTCTGGGTTATAGGACTGGAAAGCTGTTTTCCATATTCATTGTCAAATTAGGTCTCTTAAATTTGTAACTAACCCTTAAATAGCAGTTCTATGTGCCACGCATGTTCTGAGCACCTGTACATACACCCACCAACTCACTTAATACTCACAGCTCCCTCTGTGGTGTTTATAGCCATGCAACAGGTCAGGAAACTCAGGCCGACTGTGCCCAAGGCCCCATAGATAATATGTAGCAGAGCTGGGTTGCAAATCCGTGCATTCTAGCTCCAGAGACATGCGTTTATCCGCAATTTTTCAACTTTTCATTGCATATAAATTATGGCTTAGTGAGGCTTTGGGATTGAAAGTTACTTTCCTTCGGTACCTTGAAGATAGTATTCCATTTCTGTGTCTTTTTTTTTTTTTTTTTTTTTTTTGCTGATGGAAAATCTGTCCTCAAGAGGATTTCTTTGTAGGCGAACTATTCTTTTTGAAAAGCTTCTAGGATTTTCTGTTTTCTTTATGTTTAAAGTCTCTCGAGACATCTATGCCTTTTGCTTGGAACTCAGTGTATCATCTTTGAACAGGAGAGACTATGTCTTACAAAAGAAAAAATCTTCACTCCTGGAATATTTTTGGTTATTATCTCCATTGTCAACATTCGTTAATTTCTTCCTTCTGGCACTATTGTTGCAGGGACATCAGAGGCTCCTGATCTAGCCTCCCTGCTTCTTGCCAGGCCCGTCATTTCTTTGTAACCCTCCATTGCATTCTGGGCGACTTCCTCAGTATCATCTTCCCATGCACCACCGGCTTATTCTACCGGCTCTGGTCAGGAGTTAATCCTATGGGCTTACTAAAACTCACTCTATTATTATATAATTCACATAGTATAAATTCAACCCATTTAAACTGTACATTTCAATGTGTTTACATAACCATCACGGTTTAGCTTGGAAACTTTCCTTTTTTTATTCAAAATTTTTAAATGTTTATTTAATTTTTTAAATTAAAAAAATATTTTTAACGTTTATTCATTTTTGAGAGAGCATGAGTGGAGGAGGGGGAGAGAGAGAGAGAGACACACACAGACACAGAATTTGAAGTGAGTTCCAGGCTCTGAGCTGTCAGCACAGAGCCCGATGTGGGGCTCGAACTTACAAATAGTGAGATCGTGACCTGAGCTGAAGTCTGACGCTTAACCGACTAAGCCACCCAGTTGCCCCGGCTTGGGAACTTTCTTGGCACTCCAAAAGGAAATCCCATACCCGTTAGTATGGGATTCCTCTGTTCCCTTCAGCCCTCAAGTTCCCTTGAGAGGAACTAATCTGTTTCTATACATTTGCTTGTTCTGGACATTTCATACAAATGGAAACATAGACTATGTGGCCCTCTGTGTCTGGATCCTTTTACTTAGCATAATGTTTTAAGGCTCACCTATATTGTAGCATGAGTTAGTACTTCATCTTTATCGTGGCAGAATAATTTCCATTGTGTAAATGTTCCACATAGTGTTTATCCATTCATCAATTGAAACACATTTGGGCTGTTTCCACTTTCTGGTTATTATGCATCGTGCTGCTATGAACTTCATGCACACAGTTTTGTGGGCTGTTTTCAAGTCTCTTGGGCAGATACCTAGCTGCGGGATTGCTGGGTCCCGTGATAGCTCTATGTGTGACTTTTTGGGGACCTGCCAGACTGTGCCAAAGTGGCTACACTGTTTTACATTCCCACCAGCAGCCTGTGCATCACCGAGTGTAACACAGCCTCGTTGTGGTTTTCATTTGCATTTCTGTAGTGACTAATGATGTTGAGCACCTTTTCGTGCAGTTGTTGGCCACTGGTATATCTTCTTTGGAGAAATATCTACTCATTTTTGGGTCTGTTTGAAGTGCCCCCCTTTTATTATTGTAAGAGTTTAAAAAAATATTCTAGATAAAAATCCCTTATTGATACATGATTTACAAATATTTTTTTCCCACTCTGGGTTGCCGGTTTACTTTCTCAAGAGTGCCATTTTCACCACCAAAGTTTTTCATTGTATTGAAATCCAGTTTATTTATTTTTTTTCTCTTGGTTCTGTATCTAAGAAACCACTGTCAACCCCCAGGTCGTGAAGATTTGCTCCTTCTTTTCTTCTAAGATTTTCAAAGTGTTAATTCTTACATGTAGATCTCTGATCTATTTGGAATCTTTTTATTTTTAATGATCTGAGGGAGGGGCCATATGCCTATCCAGTTGTGATGGCGCCATTTGTTGAAAACACAAGCTTCTCCCGTTGAGTTTTTCTGGTACCCCTCTTGCAGACCAATCAGCTGTAAATGTAAGAACTTATTCCTGCGGTCTCTGTTCCCTTTATTGATCTCCATGTCTACCCTTATGCCAGTACAACATCACCTTCATGACTGGACCTTCGTAGACAGTTTTAAAATTGTGAGTCATCTAACTTTGTTCTTTTTCAACGCTGTTTTGGCTATTCGGGGTCCCTGGCACCTCCAAGTGAAATTTAGAATCTTCTTACCCATTTCTGCAGAATAAAGCCAGCTGCGATTTTGAAAAACATTAAATAAAATCTGTAGATCTCTCCCTAGGGATTATGTTTTACCAATGTTATGTCTTCTGATCCATGAACATGGGCTTTCCTTACCTTTATACTGATCTATAAGTATCATCAACATTTTATACTTTTTGGTGTGTAAGTCTTGTACTTTTTTAAAGTTTGTTTTTAAACACTTCAGTTTTTAATGATGTTAGTAATGGAGTTGCTTTCTTAATTTTATTGTAGGGTTGTTCATTGGTAGGTAAGGAAACCATTACAATTTGTGTATTGATCTTGTATCCTGCAAAGTTGCTGACCCCATTTATTAGTCCAGTGGATTTTTAGTGGATTCCTTCAGGTGTTCTATTTAAAGATAATGTCACCTATAAACAAAGAAAGTTTTAAGTCTTTCTTTTTTCTCTTTTTCTTGCTTAATTATCTGGACTGGAACCTCCAGTGAAATGTTGGGCAGAAGTGGTAAGAGCAGACATGCTGGTCTCATTCCTGACCTTAGAGGCAAACATTCAGTCTTTCAGCCGTAAGAATGCTGGGTGTCTCCTAGATGGACCTTCTGCCATGCTGAGAGGTCTCCCTGTATTCCTACTTTATGGAGTGTTTTTATCATGAAAGGACATTGGATTTTTGTCAAATGCTTTTTCTGCATCAGTTGAGATGACTGTGTGGTTTTTGTTCTTTATTCTATTAATATAGTGCATTACAGTGATTGACAAATCATAATCCAGATGATAGTTTCACCAGCAGGACTTTTAAGCCTCTGTTCATGGCCTGAGCCTCCCAAACCCAACTGCAGGTTGAGCAGTGAATGGCTTCCTGCCTTCCGAGGGGACTTGGGAATATTCTCTCAGCCTCTTTTATCTCGGTATCCCTGGTATCTAAGAGCAGGTTTCATGGGTCATACTTACCCAAAGAGAACAAGGATTTTTGTTCATTTTTTCAAAGAAGGATTCTAGTCACCTAGAGTCATGAAGGAATGACCAAATAAATGAAACACTGAAATTGGGGGGGGGGGATGTGAACATAGATCGGTTGCCCCTGACCCGCTCACTCAGACCTCTGCATCCACGGAGTTTGGTTGGTTTCTTTGAGCTGAGGAGGGTTTCTGTACGTGTGCACCATCAGCATGAGTGGTGTTTCTCAGCTCTGGTTTCTGCAGTGATATCAGGTCTGTTTTGCCTCACCTGGGCTCACATAAAGGTTTTAAAATGCCAGGAATCCGCCTTCCTCTGGAAACGCGGGAGAGTTTAGATGCACAGAGTGAAGTGATGATTCCGGGGTTATGGTGTGGGACAGTGGTTCTCTAAGTGAGTCAGACCAGAAGCAGCAGCCAAAGAAGCAGCCTCCTCTGGGAGCTCATTAGAGACGCCAAGGTGTGAGCCCCACCCCAGACCCCAGAATCCGAATCTCTAGATCTGTGTGTCCAAAAGCCCTCAGGTACCTCTTGTGCAGACCCGCAGGTTCGTGTCCCTGGGAGAAATGGGGAGAGTGCCCAGAAAGGCCAGCGGACTGTTGGAGGTGGAGGCTCTATTTAAATCAGGGGAGATGAAGCCAGAGAGGAGGAAAGAGACGTTTAGGAAATAAAGAAGCAGGCCGCGGTGACTGTGCACGTGGGCGGGGAGAAAGGAGACAAGAATCGAGATGGTTCTGGTTCTGAGCGGGGGTGACTTGGCAAGGCCATGGACCAAAATAGGGAACAAGTAAAGGAAGAGGAACAGGTTAGAGAAAGAACAGGATGGGCTGTGTACCTGACTCACCCATATATTTTGGAGTCAGGGGAACTTGCTGAAAATCCCCAGCAAGCCACTCTGGAGCCGTATGACTGTTCAGTGAGTCACTTAAGCTCTCTGAGCCTCCGCCTGCTCCAGCTGCACGGAGGCTATTAATAGTAACGTCTTTGTGTTGTCTTGAAAATAAAAAAAAAAAAAAAAGCAAATTGCTGCCTGCAAAAGGTCGTGTTAGGTCTAGAACACCGTGTGTATTTGCCAAGTCTCAAGAGTCAGAGGGAATGGAGGTCGGTTCCCTGACTTACCACTTGTTAACAGGAGCCTCGGTTTTTTCCTCTTGTGTTCCTCGAGGGTACCAGATCACCTCCATGGCCGTGTCAAGAGTTCAAGAGGTGATATGGGTAGGCCACTTAGCGTGGAGCCTGGCGCTGGTTAAGTGCTCAGTAACTATGAGCCGTGATTGTTATTACTGAAAGTAACATCGGAGACAGCTTACTTTTAAGTTTACGGTATTGATTCCCAAAGCTTTAGTTTTTACCAAGGACTCGAGTTTAAGTTCAAGTCAGCTTCAGGTTGGCGTTTTCTTCTGAGTGTACTGAGGCTTGGGGCGCCCGGGTGGCTCAGTCGGTTGAGCTTCCGACTTCGGCTCAGGTCACGATCTCATGGTCCGTGAGTTCGAGCCCCGCGTCGGGCTCTGTGCTGACAGCTCGGAGCCTGGAGCTGCTTCGGATTCTGTGTCTCCCTCTCTCTCTCTGCCCCTCCCCCCATTCATGCTCCGTCTCTGTCTCAAAACTAAATAAATGTTAAAAAAAATTAAAAAAAAAAAAAGACTAGCCCACACAGAAGGTGCCTCAGAGCCCAAACTGGGGCCTTCGCCAACTGTGGGATTCTTCTCTTTTGAGGTGAGTATGCTTTTGCATCCTATGAAATGGGGATAACAGTGTGAATCTGTGAGTTTGGGGAGGGTATCCAGCAAAGACCCTAAAATTAGTTCTGATTATTTTTGCCAGAAACAGGCTGAATCGGGTCTGTGGCAGGAGCTGCCCTTCTCCACAGCCCTGCCCTCTAGGACCCATTCAGAGACCACGCTGCACCCATGACATCCATCACCGACATGTTCTGTGTCTCTCCCGTTCACCTCCACGGCACTGCCACTAAGAGTCACCCGGAAAGCAAAGCTGAAGCCCCTTGTGTAGGCCTCTAATGAGACCCCCTAACTGGGTCTGCAGCCCCAAAGTTTCATTTAAGCCCATTGTTAACCTGCGTTCCCATCGACGCCGTGAACACAACACTCTCGTTTTCTTCACTCAGGCTGTCTTGTCTCCTGATCTGGAAGAAGCAGGTAGCAAGGGTTCTCCCTTGACCCCTTGGGGACCACCGAGTTCCGCTGATGTCCCCAGTCACCTCTCCCCGCCTGGGCCCTCCTGCTGCATGCAGTCTGGCTGGATGGTGGCTCTTCTCCCTTGACACCCCCTCCACCCCTCACTGAGACACACAGAGGGGCCGCCAGCACTTTCTCTGGCTCCTCTTCTGATTGGGCCACTGCTCCATTGCAACCCCCCGAGGGAGCCTGCACTCCCTTGGGAGTCAAATCTAAACTTCCCGGGGAGCGTGCTGGCCCCGCAAACTACTTTTCCACAACTCACCTCCCCCTTCCTCTTTTCTTTTATCCTCTGCTGCTTCCGCCTGGATGATTCCACCCTCCCTGAACATCCCGTGCGTGTCAGTTCTGCCCCTTTTCCGTGTGCTTCCACCTCCGGACCCCCACCCTGTCTCTGGGGAATATCACAATCCCAACGGCCTTTAAGACTTGGCTTAAATGCAATCGCATTCGTGAGGTCTCGCCTCGTTCCCGCCTCGACCACGGGATTTACATGCTGTTCTCTGCCTTTATGATACCAGGAGGAAACCAGACAGGCCATAAAACAGTGATGCTCACACAGTCTCAGCCACTTGCCAGAGCTATCTGGAAACAAGAACCATAACTCCTTCCACCCTATATGGTTCTTAGCTCCGGTGGCGGAGGGCCCGTTTGCCCTGCACAGACCAGTTTAGACCCAACTATATTCGCATCCTGTTCATTTCAACATTTATTGCTGTTTAGCCTTTTTAATGGAGTACGAGTCTTACTACGAGTGGCAACAAAACAGGCCCGGGAGAACCGTGGTCTCAGACATTCTTCTGTGGCGGGTGGCTTCTGGTGCCGGGCAAGGCTATGGCGGAAAAGCCTGAACCCCTAGCCAGCCCCCCAGCCCCAAGGGCTCGCTCAAAGACACTGAGCTTGTGGATATAAACAAACTGGCTCAAGGGGGCAGGACTGTGGCCCAGGCGAGCATCAGAGGGCTTAGGGTCATCCTTTCTAGAAGGGCCAAGCACGCCTGCCCTGGAACCCGACGGCGGGAACGTCAAGGAAGCAGTGGTTAAGAAAGAGGGCTCCACGCAGGCGAGATGCAGTGACCCCGCAGTGGCGCTCCAAGGGGGTTACAGTGTGGGGTGGCTGGGTCTCTCCACTCCTTCCACCTTACTTAGTAGCAGGGCTAATTCTGTTAGAGCAACTGAACCCCGGGACAAGAAGGAGGTGCTGGATGTACTGGAAAGCCTGCCCTGGGGGCCTCCTGGAGCTGGCCTCACTCAAATGTCCCGAGCTGTGGGCGGGGTCTGGCTGCCTGTACCCTTGCCTCGATTTAATCTCATAAGGATCCCATAAAGCAGGTGCTTCTGGGTACCACTTGCTTTCTAAATCCAGGCCCAGACTCTCCCTAGATTCCAGCTCCGGCTTCAGGCAATGACAGGGGTTAAAGGAAGAAAGTTAAGGTATAAATTAAACAATAGGCGTCTTTCTTGCCTCTACTATAAAATATTTAGAGACGAGCAGGGCTGGCTCTGCCTGAAATGTAAATGAGCGAGTGAAGGCCTGAAGACCTGCCATTTGGTCAGTGTGGGGGGAGCTGGGGAGGGCTCTCCCGCTCTTGGGAAGCAGCTTCCTGACTCCAGCGTGGCACTCGTCAGGCAAATCAGCCGACCGCGGACCCACCAGAAGGACTGCAATCTGGCCCGACACCGCAGAGGCGACTTTGGCACCTGCTGTTCGCCGCTGGCAATGAGATCTGTGTCTGCATGAAAGTGATCCCTTTGCTAGCACTCAATACTTTTCAAAGTCATTGCTCAATCTTCCGAGCCTCAGAGCCACTTTTTATAGGAGGTGAGTGTGGTTGGCTGCCTGGCCCACACCTTCTGGCCTCTGGAAGCGGACTTTCTGGGCTGGCATCTGCCTCTCACCAATTCCCTGCCGGGAGGCCTTGAACAAAGTCCTCAATCTCTCCTGACCTGTTTTCTCACCAATAAGATGGTGGGTGTTTGTTGTTGTTGTTGTTTAGGATTAAATTAGGAGATACAGGTTAAGTGCTTACTACTATTATGCCTGGTCTATTGTAAGTTTTCAATAAATATCAGCTTTTATTAATATAGTTGGGTTGGTATAAGAGTCAGCTGGGAAGATGTATTTGGAAACATTTTGCAAACACAAGTATATAATGAATCAGTTATTATGATTTGTCCTGTTTTCTCCTTATGTGGAGCTGGCACAGATATGACAGGTAATGTTTCTACTGCACACACCAAATACGTGTACACGGGGACCTCGAGGCCCCTTGTCACCTGACATCTGATGGAAGTGTAATTCCTACATTGTTGCGGGTTCTCTTAGCATGTGACCACGGAGCCCAGAAATGACACGGGGCCTCCCAAAGGCCTGAATCTCCAACACCAGAGGCTGGTTTTGGTGGCGCCCCCCCCCCAACATCTATCATGTCTCCCCGTTAACTTTCACATGGCCCCCTCTGTGCGCACCTGCACATGTCTGTGTGCAACAGACCCTGGCCCCTTACCATTTTTCTCAATGAATTAATTTCACTCGAGAATGGTCTTGTTGTAAACTTTCCTATGGGTCTGAGAAGTCACTGGGGACTGCTTATAAAGCAGCCCATTGGTTCCATCCCCCTGGCTCTCGAGCCCCGCACTGGGCTGCCTTGGCAATGGCTCTTATGTCATAGATGACATTCAGATGACATTCACGCCTCCCGCAGCCCCCTGGGAGATGCAGTCCAGCCCCACTGCCTCACCCGGTTAGAGGCGTTCGAGACAGTCAAGGCTGCTAACCTGAGCTCTCCTTCCACGCTCTTCGAGTTCAAATCCAGGCCCTTCAGCTTTACCAACAATCTTGGGCAAGACAGTCAAGTTCCCCGAGTATCTGTTTCCTCCATCTGAAAATGGGACATTTTCTCCTCTGAAAATGGAACCAAAATCTGCAACAGAGATCGAAGCCTGCTTCCCGGTTTCTTCGGCCTGAGCCTGCACCTCTGCTTTTTACTGGAGAACAGCTGAAATCCCTTTCATAATCCGCTGTTATCTTACAAGCACAATTCCATTCCTTCTGCTCGACAGACTCTGAAGGCGGACACATTCCACGGCGGGGTAAATGGAATGAAATTCAGAGAGTTCGTAACATGTTCGCAATCACGTAAGCATTACATGTGGCAACCACAACTGGAAATCCCAGTTTCTGCCTCCTGCCTCCAGAACTGGGTTTCTTTTCTCCAGAGAATATAATCGGCTAAGCCAGGAACAACTTGACAGGTGCATTTCCCTCTCCTACTAGCCAGCTACAAAGACAGACACACACAGGTACGCATATAGACATATACGTGTAGATATACACACCATTCACTTCTACAGGGGATGAGAGCATCCAGAGTCTTACCAGTTTACTCAGGGTAATACCTTTCTTTAACCTCTTGAAGTATCTCATTTAAAAGATACGTGTTTTGCTTTTGAAATCCTAAGGTTCCAACCAGCTCACTCTAGGTCTCAAAAACTTATTTCGCATTCCCCTTTCTGCTGGAATTTTATCGGTTGACTTGTTGTGTGTGGGCGATAATCTCACGAATAGAACCATATTTACCGGACCCATTATAACTGGGACTGGTACCAGTGCTTTACATGAACCAAACTAATCTTTACAACAATGCTTTGGGTTGTTGCAAAATCTCTGTCCTGATTTTGCACATTTGGAAAACGAGGCAAAGAATTCTTTTTTTTTTTTTTTTTTAAGTAGACTTCCTGCCCAGCACAGAGACCAATGCAGGGCTCAAACATACGAACATAAAACCGAGACCTGAGTTGAGATCAAGAGTCAGACACCTAACCGACTGAGCCACCCAGAGGCAAAGAATGTTTCCATTCTTGCTTAGGGTCACACAGCCAGTAAGGGATGGAACCAGATTTCGAATCTGTGAGTCTGATCTTGAGTACTGAGTAGCATATCCACAACCACTACGTGCCAACCGGATGCTGGCATTGTGGTAGTTACTTTCATATATTAACTTTGTAACTATACAAAACCCCAGAAAGATAATGGACCGGTTAGGATAAAACCGGGAAAGAAGACACCATTCTGCTGGGAGAAGGTCATGGAGAGGCCGTGACCACCAGCTGGCCTACAATCTGGCCCTGGCCAGCAGAGGCTCCTCCCTTGGGACGTGCTCTCTGCCCTCCACCCCCCCCCCCACACCCACCCCCATCCTTGTCCCACAGTGGAGCCATGTCCAAGGACTCCACCTTGAGAGAACATGGTGTTGTTGAGAACATCTCGATGGCAGATGTGGTTGAATCAATCCTGTTAAGGCCTCTCTATAAACTGAAGATTCTTGCAGGTGGGTGCAGAGACCTTCTCGTCAGGTGGCGCTCAAGGCAAGCCTGGTAAGTAAGTTCCCTTGCTTCTTAAACCTGCCACCTACTGATCAGGACTGGCCCCCCTTTTCCTTCCATCTCTGTTCAGAACCAACAATGCCAAGTATTTGAGAGGGAATTTAATGCAGGGAGTTGGTTCAACAGGTCATAGGACAGTGGATAAATCAGTAGGCAATGTTGAGCCAGCCCAGATTTAGCAACACCAGAAATCCACTTCTTTTCATGTTTTGGAGCAAAGAGGCACCATTACTGGATCCCAGTGGCTAACATTGCTTGACAAGAGCCAGAACCAGCGTGGACCCATCCGGTAGGAGGTGTAGCCAGGCAAGAGGCACAGCCGGTGCAGACACACTGCCCGAGCCACATCACGTGGGAAGAGACGTGCGTGAGACGAGACTGGCTCTTTGTAATTGAACCTTCTCATTGTCACTATTTTTATAAAGAAACGGGAGCACCTTCCTTATGGATTACACTGGGCCAAGGACGGCTGTTTGGAAATCAGTGCCGTGACTTCCAGGCCTGACATTCTTGGACTCCGGAGAAGAGTCAGGCAAGCAGCTGGTAGGAGATGTGCCTCTGCATGTGTTTGTAGGCTGAGCTCTTGATGGAGTATGTGTGGGACTGTATTACAAAGCACTAAGCAAGCAAATCTCCCTTTGAACACATTTACTCAGCTTCTGTTTGTACCTTCGATAAGGCGCAGATTAATCCTATTTGCATACCTCCTCCCTCACTTTGAACATTTGCCAGCATTCATTAAGGCCACGTTTTGGAGTTAGCAAAAGATCCTTTACTGAACCATTAGAGCTTACAAGTGTCTCATCGGGTAAGAGGGTCTAGTACTCCTCCTCCGCCGCCCTTATGAACAACACTGGCGGCTGTTTAGGTATTGCGTTGACATGTAGGGTGTTTCAGTGCACACTGGAGGCTAAGCGTGTGTGGTCCACGCAGCAGTGGCCGTCTCCCCACCCCTCGGGTCCGTAGAAGACAGACCATCCGTGGACGGTCCATGATGGTAGCTCCATGTTGCACACTCAGGAAAACCCCTACTTAAGATTCTATACACTTCCAGTGATGAGAGGTGTGTGTGGCGGGGTGGGGAGTGGTTATCTCACATGCTCATCTGTTGCCTCTGGCTCAAGACTCCTGCGTCTGCCGGGTTGAGTTGACACACTGCCTCTCTGTTCTTCCTCCCTCCGTTGCCACATGAGCACTTGCGCACACAGCATTGCACGGTATTTATACCTGGTGGCAACTTGCCTGAGAGTTGGGGAACGGGAGGGAGCCGGCTACACTGACACAGTGTGATCGTGACCAAGATTCCCTGAGCGTAGGAGACATGCTGGCCGGCGAGCCTTACTTCCTGGTCTCCCCTCCCCCCACCATTCCTTCTCTGTGTTCCACATCTTCCGCCTTTCCCAGGACTAAGCATTGTAGCTCCCCATATGTTTTTGGACTCTGCTCCCCAAGGCTTCAGTGTCTGAGTGTTGACTTCAAGCAGATTTTCAAGGTTTCTTCTGGAACAGAGACCCTTTATCGTGGGGTGCCAGCTGGAAGTCCCTCCTCTCACAGATGCTTATGATCAGTTTGGGTACGGAAAAGCGCAGGTATAGAAGGAGGGACAGATCCTATAGCGACATTCTCTCACGGAGGGCAGAGGGGACTCAGAAAACTGGAGGAAGTGAGTTCTGTGATGGTGGTGTGTGCAGAGGAGAGACAATCACCCAAGTTCAAGAGGGGTTGTTAGATAAATGGAAACACATTGGGATGGGATAGACGGTTTTTCGGAGCCCTGTTCCATTATTTTAAGAGAGCTTAATTCTGGTGGGGGAGTACAATGAGGGAAGAGTAGAAGTGGATGCGGAATAATGCACATGTTCTTACCTACATCCTGAGTGTGTTCATGGGCTTTCAACTCAAAGATGAGAGCATCTCTCTTGGAGGATGAACATGGTTGAGGCAGTGACAAGTGGGAAGTTTGGGGATTAATTTTGAAAACAGAGCTGGCAAGACCTGCGGACAGATTGCACATGGGTAAGAGGAGAAGGGAGCAGAGAAGGATGCCACCTAAGGTTCTGGTGGTGCCAGTGACTCAGTGGGTGAACCTTTGGGAGGAAGGGATGGGGAGTTAGACTTTGGCCTCGAGAAGTCTGTTAACGTCTCAGTAGGTGATGACAGTGAGCACCGAGAAAGTGGAGCTCATAAGTTAGCCCTGTATATAAATATAAATGATGAGCCCTGGGGCACTGCCATTTACATGAGTAGAAGGAATAAGCAAAAGAGCCACCAGAAAGGCAGAAGGAAATGTGAAGAGAGTGTTAAGTTCAAGGACGCCATGTTCAACCATGTCAAATGCTGACCAGAGTTGGAATACAGTGAGTCCAGAGAGTTGGCCACTGGCCTTTGCAAGATGGCAGAGGGGTTCCATCTCTCAGGGTGCTGAGGGCAAGGGTCTGAGAAGAGAATCAGAGGTAGAGACATGGAGAAATGATAATAATAGACAATAAGGTTGGGCTTTACCACCAAGAGGATGTAAAAATTATCTGTCTCTTCCAGAAATGATAAAAATATTAACGATAATTAAGAATCCATCCTTTCATTCTGAAATAATACCTTATTACTTTAACTGTATTTTACTGTGAGTTTCATATGCATGTAATTTATTATGGGCTTGAATAGCAATATTTCAAAGTAAGCCTTTGATTTTTTTCGTATGCTATCTTCATCTGGGTTTGGAAACAAGGTAATATACTGGGTGTAAAGCATTTCCATATTTCTGTGTTTTAGCCCTGCTTATAAGGGATAAGAATTTTGAAAAAAAAATTCACTTATGCCTTGTCTGAGCACTTTTACAGAAGTAATTCCTTAACTCCTTTTTTTTTCTTCCATTTTGGCCCATGGTTGCTGCCCTATTTAGGTTTTCTAATAACTTTATTTAATTGGTTACATTTTTGTATATAAAAATAACTTATATTCGGATTTGCTAGTAAGGCAACATTTTTATATTGTGGTGTCCTCTGAACCTATTGCTATATCTTTGTTTTCAGATATTAATTACACTACTTTGAATTTTTGTGTTTTCATCTTTCTGCATTTTCTCTGCAATTTGGGATGGTTTTGCAAATTTTTTGTCCATATCACTTATTTTCACCTGCCCCTTTTTGTATCCACTTAAAGATTATTTTATAGACTCTGGTCTGACTCTTAAGATAGTTGTTCCCAGTCTCCCTAGTCCCTCTCATCCACGTCTCTCTGTGATGCCTAGTTGACTCAACTGGTCTTATCTTTACGGTTTTCTGCTACTCTTTGCAAGGGGATAAACTTCGTTGTACCTTTTGAAAATTCCCAGACAGCCTTCTGGAATTTTCTACCGCACCGAACTAGATCATTCTCGGCAGAAGACTCTGCAGCTAACCTTGACCCTCCCTGCCCACGCCATCCTTCATAGCATCAATGTATCCTTTTTTCTCCATACTCATGAAGGAATAAAGTTGATATTTTTTCAAATTTCCTTTTTTCCAAAAGGGTGTTCACACCGTGCTTCTCTTGACGTACTGGAGTGATGGTTAGAAACTTCCCCGATCTGCAGCTGGTGTTGGAGTGACCTGTTTCTAGCAAGCAGGCTCTCAGGTGCTGTCTGGGGCAGCGAGGTTCCCGTGCCTGACCTCCCTGCTTCCCTAGGCCAGAACCCTGTCTGTACACATGACTCTTTTCTCTCTAAGTGAGACACCTGCCACTCTAATTACCCGTAACTCCTGTTGAACCTTCCTTCATCTGCCAGTATGGTTCTGAAAAATCAAAATTTCAGGGGCCTGTCTAGACCATGTACTGTCCGTTTTGACCATCCTTTATGCTAAAAACTGACCCTGGATGAGCTGTGTCCCCGATCAATTTCCTGGATAAAAGAATTGCTATCTCAGTAAAGCTGACTATATTATAAAAAGAAAACTCAATCAATATTCCTGTGTAGAAGACCATTATGCTGATTAAATCCCCAGTGGGGACGTCTTAGCAGTTACTTCTCTTATCATGGAGACCTGAACCGTGTTATTTATACCTAGTGCTTCAAAAGTGACATAAATATACCAATTCATATCCTACTTCCTACAGGAAGCCTTCCAAGATTACCCAATTCTAATTGCTCATCCCTCGAACCTCTATGTATAGTTCTATCTCCTCGGAGGCAGTATTTAAATTGCACATATTAACTTTTGTTTGGCATTCTATAATTTACAGAGAAGATGTTGCATACATCATTATCTTAACACAGCATCTCTTTTAAGTACATAGTGTAAATTGTACTTTGCAGTTGAAGAAATTAACGGTGAAGAAATTGCCCCCAAGTTTACCAAGTTAGCAAAATGGCCGAGGTGTTGGAAAGAAGTAACTTTGCCAGGTTCTGTGTTATTAACAATTCTGCTCTATAAATGAGGGTATCAAGACTTACAGAAGCTAAATAAATCACTCAAATAAACACAGGTCTTTAGTGTGAGAGCCAGCCTTTGAATCTTGGTCTGTGTGGGTCTAGAACCCCTGCTCTTTTCTCTACGTTGGCAAGAAGTCGGTCATGCGTACAGCCGTGCTGATTTGTGTCTCTCTCATGGGTTTGTCTTTTTCCTTTCAAAAAAAATTCATACAAACAGAAAAAGTGGATATCGTTAACTATGAACATGACTATTGTCATGGTGACCTTCAAGGCTTAACTGAACATATGCCTACTCTGGATTTCGTGGGACTCTCTGGGTCAGAATGAAACGGTGGGGTCGTCAGGCACTTTGCACAGACACGGCCTCGTCTCTCAAGGCCAGAATTGCACATGATGTTTGTGCATGTGTCTCCTCCAGCAGGTTCCTAGAGATCAAGTTCTGTGACTCTTTTTTTTTTTAAAGTTTATTTACTTATTTTGAGAGAGAAAGAGAGAGAGAGAGAGAGAGAGAGAGAGCGAGCACTAGTGGGGCAGGAGCAGAGAGAGAAGAGAGAACCCCAAGCAGGCTCTGTGCTGCCAGCACAAAGTCCAATACGGGGCTTAATCTCATGAACCACGAGATCATGATGTGAGCTGAAATCAAGAGTCAGACGCTTAACTGAGCCACCCAGATGCCCCCGTGACTCTTGCCTTAATAGAATACCTTGAACACCTTTAGTGCTCCCTAAATGTACATTGACGGGATATTTAAAACTTGCAGAAACTTGCACACTCGTTCTTTTAAACGCCAGACTTCAACAATTTGATTGATGCCACCATATAAGGGATTTCTGACCGCCAAGTTGATTTTGTATCTATGACAGTATTTTAATTATTCTCAGCTTAGATTGTTATTAACAACTAATTGGTAAAGTTCTTGTAAAAAAAAAAAATAGACTCAGCCATTGGCCAAATAAATGTAATCTATAATTTGGCATCAGAACATCTTGAACAATTGGAATCCCCCCTCAGAGTCCCCAGTAGTTTGCTTTTAACCCTGGAAGACTCATTTCAGACTGGCCACCAGGACCGTGAGAGAATAAACTTGTGTGGCGCTCAGTCACTGCGTCTGCACCGATTGGTTCCAATGGCGGAAGGAAGGGGACACAGACAGATGAATGAGCCTGTGCTGACCAGTCTGTTTCGTCCCTAAGTCGCTCATCTGTGCCATCGACGTGACCCTCCAGCATTCTCTCCATCCACCTTCTTCTCCCTCGGGGAACACTGCTAAGCATCCAACTTCCGCTCGGGTCATGATCTTGCAGTCTGTGGGTTCGAGCCCCGCGTCGGGCTCTGTGCTGACAGCTCAGAGCCTGGAGCCTGCTTCGGATTCTGTGTCTCCCTCGCTCCCTGCCCCTCCCCCACTTGCATTCTGTCCCTCTCTCTCTCAAACATAAGTACACATTAGAAATTATTTTTCCCATACTCTCTAGCGTCACTGGTTGTGTTCCGCACCGGCTAGTAAACGCTTTTCCCTGCCCTCCCGCTAAGAGGATATTCAGCACGGCGTACTGGGGACTGCTGTCCTTTGCAGGGCTCCTCGCCAGGTTGGTGCTTGGCTGGAGGTGGAAACGTGGATTTCGGGAGGGTTCCCACCATCCTCGGAATGGATAAGAGTGGCCACCATACAAAGGGGTTTATTCTCAACAGCCATGTTCCCAGTGGGCGTCTGCAGTTTGGCCTGAGTCATGGCTGGGCCTACACTGCCAGCTCCCAGGGAAAAGCCTGGCCACGGAGCCTCCAGTGAGCTCCCCTGCTAGATACTTCACGCATGTTCACACCTCCCTGCTGTGGGAACGGGGTGCCTCCTCTCTGCGCCCGCTGAGAGAAGACCCTTGGAAGCTTCCGCCTGGTCCCCTCTGGATTTTGTACACTTCCCCTTGCTGACTTTGCTTTGGATCGTTTTGCTGTCGTAAAGCTTCGCCCCCGGGCACATCCGTAGGGTGAGTCCTACGAGTCCTCCTGGGGAATTGTCTTGGGGGCCTCCTTAAGTAGCACACTCACAAGTGGGGACCACATCTGGGGCGCCCTTGCTCATCACCCAGCGTGGGTCATGCACATGCACACCGGTCTCCCCCCTGTTCTGTACAAAGGGGGATGTGTTGGTTACCGCTGAGGGGAAGGGCTGGGGCTCCAGGACAGCAGTCGCAGGAGGGGCACCCCGACGAATTCAACACGCGCGACCTCCTTCCGTGTGTACCTAGCAGAGTCCACACAAAGAGAACGATCTGTCTCATCGCTACATGCTAAGCACCTCATGCATATTCATGCGCCCACACTTTGGCTTATTCAGTTCTTTTGCCTGAAATGCTTTTCTCTGTTGGCTTCCATTCTGAGCGCTTCGCCTGAACAGAGCTCAGGAGCACCTCGCCCTCTTCCCCACATTGGAACGAATGACGAAGATTCTTGAGGCTTCGGTTTGGGCAGAGCGTTTGCAGGTTACGGACCGCTAAGGGATCAAGTTCTGTCACCCACTGAGAAGTCGTAGGCAGTAGAGGTCACGGCAGAGCCTGGACAAATGTGGGGATCCCGGGAAACCGCAAAGCCTGCGTGAAGGTAGCTCAGGGGGCCTGTGATGAGCGGTCATCTCCTTGACAGAAATATTTAAAATCATATTGAAGGTGTTAAAAGCGCCTGAGACTAGGCACAGAAATGAAATGTTTGGGCTCATTTTAGAGGAAAGGGGACATATTTTTGCGTCTGCTCCTTCCAACTCATTATACTATCTCCCACAAGTTCAACAAATTAAAACTTGGCTTGTTTCCATCTCATTAGGGATCAATTTGCATGAATTATAGGTTTGCATTATTCAGGACTTGTGTTTAATTACAAGAATTAGAAAAAAAGGGGGGGGGGCGGTGGAAAGAACCAAGGGAGGAAGTAGCCTTCACCTTTACGTTCTTTAGGCCGGTTTCCCATTTGGCTTTATTAGCAACGCATGGAAAGTGTCTTCAGGGCTAAAAGCAGCTGAAAAAGTGAAGAAACAATCCTTGAAGTGGTCTGCAGGCTTCTCCCTTCTGCATTTTCAGCCCTGCCTGTCTCTGGAGGCCAGGGTCAAGCGCCCGGTCCTCGGCGGGATGCAGAACGCGCAAGCACTTGTGAATTACGGGGACTGGAGTCTGACTCCTGGCCTTGCCCTTCTACTCTGATAAGCACCGTTCTAGGCGTCTCCACACGTGCTACACGATTTCATCTTCCCCACAAGCCTGCAGCCTACGCACCGTTACTCCCGCGTCACGCATGCGGACCTGGAAGCCCAGAAGGTGAAATGACTTCCCCAAGGTCCCAAGAGCCCAGGCGGAAACCCGTGTCTGTGTGCCTGAAGGCAAGCTTCCAGATGGTGCCTGCAAGAGACAGATGGGTGTGCCCCGCTCTCGGGAATATCGCCCCCTCGCCCCTCTAGCTCACACCCGAATTGTCCTCGCTTCCTTCCTGTCCTCACCTGCCGTATCCCCACTCTCTGTGCCACCGTCACCTTCTTTCCCTCTCACTGGGGACGTGGCCTTATCAATAAGGAGAGTAAAACAAAAGCTGTCTTCTGTCTGCTGGTTGCCGGCCAGATGGAAGCAGCAAGTAGAGGCAAGTAAGCATTCCCCTGCCTGCGTGCCCTCCAACCGCAGACAAATCAACTACTGCTACTCCCTTAAGCCTCAGAGTTTACCTCTGCACGTTAGCGTCATGAAGCCGACCTCACAGGGTTCTTGTGAGCAGTAACTGAAATGATATCTACAAAGCACTTAGCATAGGAACAGCTCAATAAACAAGAGTCAGGGCTGACGAGCACCCGATTTGAGCTCATCACTCAAACGTTACTGGTAAATAGTATACCGCCATTCGCATCTTACGGGAGAAGAAAAGGAAGCCGCGGGGAGGTTGAGAGATCCAGTGTCACACCGTAAGCAGGTGGTGGGGCCGAGATTTGAAGCCCCCGCTTTTCCCATTCAGCTTCCTCCACTGCCTTTTGACGTGGTTTGCTAACAAGACCCACCTCCTCCTCCTTATTTGCAGTTGCCTCCTGCTACTGTGTGAAACTGACCTCATCATTCCCCTCCTTGATGGGGACCCGTTGGCCTAAGGCCTAAGGCTTATTTTGTGCAATTTCAACTCTACATTTGGAACAATAATATGTGTGTGTGCGCACTTATATCAGTGGACTTAGTCCCACTGAAAATAAAAGCAAACACCTCCATGGGTCAGACACCAAAGATGCCCAGCTGTAAATAAGGAATCACTATGCACACCTCCTGCACACACGGACAATCATGTGTTCAAATTCTGCTGTGGCCACTAACACGGGGAACCCAGGCTTAGAGTGTGATAACGGCTGATCCGGGATCATCGCACAAAACAAGGGGCTCATAGTCAAGGGAGGTTTGCCATTGAAAAGAGGCAGATGAAATTTGTGATCAAGGTCCAAGGCTGTGGCCAGAAAGATGCTGCTTTCCCAGAGGAGCAGAAATGAGCAGAGGCAGCCCAAATCAAGAACTGGGAAGAACACCAAAACATCCCGGTGAGATGACAATATCGTATGTGGTTTTGAAATGGGAGCCCTAGGGGACTATGTGGAGAGACCAATACTAAGAAACAGCTGTTATAGGTGAGATAATTTTATATACTATAAAAAATTAAAAACCCTATATTTTAAAATAGTTTTATTCATTCATTCATTCATTCATTCATTCATTCAAGCAGGCTCCATGCCCACTGTGGGGCTCAAACTCACAACCCTGAGATCAAGAGTCGCTCACATATTCTACTGACTGAGCCAGCCAGGAGACCCTAAACATTTTAAAAACGCTAAAAGAAAACAAAAATGAAAGTGGGCTTGCTTGGAAGTAAAATAAGAAGAAATCAAAAAGGAAAAATTCTATACAGTCATGGAGCATTGTATGACAAAAGCAAGAGAGGAAAACGAGGCATTGATAGATAAGGAACCAAAGCCTTTAGAAATTTAAATTAATAAAATTTCAGTCAACAGGTAGAACAGCTGTAAACTGAACACAAAGAGAGAATGAAGCATTGGAAGGTAATTGTGACAAACTCACCCAGACCCTGGTGCAGGAGTGTAAAATGTTGAAATGTGAAGCAGATGTTATAGGACATTAGGGACAGATTGTGGGATAATATATACATTATCACACTATTTCCAGAACTAGAAAATAGGCAGAGTGGCAAGTGTAGTAATATTCTAAGAAAAATCATTTCCAGAGTGAAGACAGACGTGAATCTTGCTGAGTAGAATAAAACAAGTCCACGCCTACTAACACTGTGGTAAAATTTCAGGAAGTTCAAGAATAAAGGGAAACTCTTCCAAGTTACCAGAAAGAGAAGCAAATATTATGTACAAATGAACAACAACTAGACTTATATGGGACTTAAAACATTTTTTTTAATGTTTATTTATTGTAGAGAGTGCAGAGGACGAGCGAAGGAGGGACAGAGAGAGAGGGAGATACAGAATCGGAAGCAGGATCCAGGCTCCAAGCTGTCAGCACAGAGCCCAACACGGGGCTCGAACTTGTGAACTGAGAGGTCATGACCTGAGCCAAAGTCATATGCTCAACCAACTGAGCCACCCAGGCGCCCCTTATATAGAACTTTTAATCAACTATACTAGATGCTAGATTAACATCTTCAAAATGTAGCAGGGAAATAAATATCAACCTGGAATATTAAACACAATCTATATCATTATTCAAAAGTGAAGTGAAATGAAGTTGTTTTCACATATACAAAGAGAGTTGACCTCAGTCTGACTCTCGCTGAAACACCCAGATCCATAAGGATATATTTGAGCATGAAAAGAGATGAATCTAGAAATTTGGCTAGGATACAAGTTAAAAGAAGAAGAAAGAGAGAAACCAGTATACTATGTTGGTAAATGTAATTAAATCTTACCTTTCAAAGGGACACATGCACCCCCATGTTTATAGCAGCACTATCAACAATAACCAAAGCATGGAAAGAGCCCAAAAGTCCATTGATGGATGAATGGATAAAGATGACGTGGTTTATATATACAATGGCGTATTACTCAGCAATCAAAAAGAATGAAATCTTGCCATTTGCAACTACGTGGATGGAACTGGAGGGTATTACACTAAGTGAAATTAGTCAGTCAGTCAGAGAAAGACAAAAATCATATGACTTCACTCATATGAGGCCTTTAAGAGACAAAACAGATGAACATAAGGGAAGGGAAAGAAAAATAATATAAAAACAGGGAGGGGGACAAAACAGAAGAGACTCATAAATATGGAGAACAAACTGAGGGTTGCTGGAGGGGTTGTGGGAGGGGAGGGTGGGCTAAACGGGGAAGAGGCATTAAGGAATCTGCTCCTGAAATCATTGTTGCACTAGATGCTAACTAATTTGGATGTAAATTTTAAAAATAAAATAAAAAAAAACACAAAAAACATTAACAACAAATAAGAATATTACTTATTTGTGTTTTACAACAGAGGAAAATGCTAGTCAAGTGGTAATAAGAGATGCATGAATGCAGACAGCATCTGTAGGGTAATTAAAGCATGCCTGAGTTCCAACACTTTTGGTGAGGGGAGAAAGTTGCTGAAAATAGTGACATTGAACAACTTCATAAGTAGTTAGAAAAAGGTATATATTTTGAAAATTTAAGAGTAACCACAATGGAAAAGAGATAGAATCATTAATGTAAGGATAAAGGAAAAACAGTAAATCTCCATTAGCCCCAGAGAAAGCAGAGAAAGAGAAAGCATAGTGGTAAAAATAATCTAATGTTATCAGTAATTACAACAAAGGTAAACAGATTATGTGTATGTATTAAAAGACAGAGTATATTAGATTTGATAATGCAAAATAAAAAATGCATCTATGCTGCTTACAAAAGTTCCATCTACAACAAAAGCAGCATATAAAAATAAATCAAAGTAGTTGAAATTAAATTGATGGGAAATAGTATCAAAAAACATTGTATCAATGCTATTTTCAAGTTATGTGAAAAGGGGTGCTACATAATGATAAAAGGAATAACTTGTCAAGATATAATAATAAATTTGTATGCACATATTAACACAGCCCCTAAATACATACAGCACAGTAAAAGCCAAGGCTTTAATATGGCCCACAATATCCTGTGTGCTCTGGCAGTTTACATCTTCATGCATGCTACATACTCCACCTGTATAAATGCTTGAACATATCAGGCGTTGTTTCTGCCTGTCCCTTAGAGTTCTAAGCCTTTAAACTGCCAGGTCTCAAATCACTTCCCCTGTGAGAAACTTCCTTTAGCCAAAGAACCTGCTTCTCTAAGTAAAAACTTCCTTAGAAGTCGATTGATTTTTAAAAATTTTTTTTTACATTTATTTCTTTTTGATAGAGAGAGACAGAGCACAAGTGGGGGAGGGGCAGAGAGAGAAGGAGTCACAGAATCCTAAGCAGGCTCCAGGCTCCGAGCTGTCAGCACAGAGCCCGACACAGGGCTCGAACTCACAAACTGCAAGATCATGACCTGAGCCAAAGTCGGACGCTTAACCGACTGAGCCAACCCAGGCGCCCCAGAAGTCGATTGTTTTTTTATGGACAGATATGAAGTTGCCCATTTGTGGCAGGAGAGAGAAACCTCAGCTCACTGGCCCTTTAAAAAGCCACTGGGAAGTTCCTCCTGGTCAGGATAGTCCAGAACTGAGTAAAGAACTATTGATCTAGTTCAAGTCTCTTACTCTGCTCATGATGAAACCAAGACCATAGAGAGAAAGTGAGTTTCCCAGGTTCATACAGTGATGTAGATACCAGCATGAGGATTAGAACCCCCACCTCTTGTGGCTCAAGATTCTCTCCTGCCTGCTATTCTCACCCCAACCTTCAGGCACTGTGGAATGTAGACATTTATAAATGGAAAAGGCCTTGAGCATCATCTCAGCCAGACCCTCATCCTGTAGATGAGGGCACCAAGGTTCCGAGAAAGGGATCCTCACACAGGGAGGGAAACTCCCATCACTTAGCTGTGATCAACTACCACCATTGGTTTTGGTCTGAAACTCCACAAGCTTTGAGTCTATATAACCTTGTTTACATACTCAAGTGCAACGTGGCCCTTGTTACATACTCCTCCTCTCTTTATTGTTTGAAACTTTTCCATTATTTTCAATACAAACTAATATATTTTAATTGTAAGACATCAAGAATGAAGACCTGTGTAAGAATCAGAAGCACAAGTCCTCCTTTATACATTATCTCCAAAATGAATTCTCCAACCGAAAGGCAAATGCTATTAATTTTTTGTGTACTTTTAAAACATCACCTTCTGCACTTACGAACACACCTCCACATCTTACAAACACCCATGCACACACACATGGACACTCCCCACATATGCAACGTAGGTGTCTGTTATGGGCTGAATTGTGAACCCCCAAATTCAATGTTGAGGTCCTAACCCCAGTATGTCAGAACATGACTGCGTTTGGAGATGGAGTCTTTAAGGAGGTGATTAGGTTACCATGGGGACCATTAGGGTGGGCCCTGATCCCAGGTGACTCCTGTCCTTACAAGAAGAGGAAATTTAGACACAGGTAAGTAGGCACAGAAGGAAGACCATTTGAAAACATGGGGAGAAGACATCCATCCACAAGGTAAGAAGAGGGGCCTCAGAAGGAACCAACCTTGCCAACACCTTGATCTTGGACTTGTAGCTTCCAGAAATCTGAGAAAATAACATCTGTTGTGCAGGCTGCCGTCTTGAGGCAGCCGAGGTGACTAGTGACTAAGACACTGAGTCTGAGTTATCCCAGCTCTTCCAACAGAGGACAAGTTACCGAGCTTGAGTTTCCCCATCCGTTCAATGGAGCAACCATGTCTACCTTTCAATGAAGGTTCTTAAGCCAGAGATTGCAAATTTCCCTGCATGTAGAAAGTGTGCTGTCTAGCGCTAAACTCTCTTCTCCCACAGTGTAAAACGTACTCCTTGCCATTAGACGTTAAGCTGAGAACGAGGAATATATACGAAGATCCTTTGTATCCTTCAGTGCATCTTGGGTAGGGATTGATACATCAACTACACCACCCACATTTCTAGATCATTCCTTCTAGTACCTGGATTCACATCTTTGCACTGTTAGTCGCACTCCACCTTAACATGCTGATTCCTGAAAAAGGATTACAAGCACTCTCTGCGCAACTCCCAGCTCTCTTGCCCTTTCTTGCTAGGCAGTACTCTCTTGGAAAAGCCCAGACATGTAAAAGAATTCTTCTCTACTCTGTTCCTGCACCCAGGTAGCTAAATATGGCAGAAGGAGCCCAGAACACCTTGGACTTATTTAAGTTGAGGACTGAATCTCTATGGTGTGGCCCTCGTGCACTTCCACAATGGTCCTACCTTCCCTGGCCCAGTCTCCCCAGCTGGGGACAATGGCATGCCATGCTTCTCTCTTCGGATCTCCCAACACTTCACCTCCACCCCATCCTCACTCTCAGGTGATGGCCTTTCTTCTTGTTCAAAAAATAGAAGTGATAAGAAAAGAAGCCCCACACACTTCTCCTCCCACACGTCCCCACCTGTCAGCATCTGGAAGCGCACCTTCTGCCTTCTCTCCCAGTAGATAAACACCCTCAGAAACATTTGGGGGCCAGCCCATCCCCCGCACAGGGAGGCATCTGCTTTCTCCTACTCAAAGACATGGCCGCAGTAACTTTCTACTCCTTTCTACAGCCTCGATTCCTCCTTGTGCTGGGTCATTGTCATGCACATGGATGCATTTCTCCAATCTTAAAAACCTGGCGTTGGTTTCATTTCTGCTCCTGTTTACAGCAAAACTCCCTAAAACAGTTGTATACCTTTGCTTTTCCAGGTTCCTCTCTTTGTCTCTCTTAGGCGGTTACCATCCCTTTGCCACCACCTGCTAAAGGCATCACTCTTGCAAATATCTGCACTTGTTCCGGGCTGTGGGTGCCTGTGGCCATGTTTTCAGTCCACATCCTAGTGAAACTACGGGCAGCACACGACACAGTGGATTTCACCCTTTTCCTTCAAACTTCTTAATCTTCCTTTCCTTCCAAGATGACACATTACATAAGTCAGGGTCTTGGCAGATCCAGATGAAATGCTCATCAGGAATTTTCAAAGGGACATTTTAATGAGTGGACTATTTGAAAGAGCATGACAGGGTAAAGGGATGTAGATTCACCTGGAGAATAACCACCCCTCAAGAAGCTGTCAGCACTCCTACACCCCATGGGGTAGAGGATGGAAATGTTGGTACCAGGATCTAGTGGAGAGTTGGGGCCAAGGAAGGGGCAGCTGGGCACAAAGCTTGATCATAGAAGGATACAGTAGCCCCAAACTGCTTTGAGGAAGGATGACATGGGAGGAATAAATATCTCCACCTCTCTCCCGGCACCTTCTGATGTCCTGACAGGGACTCCCACTGGCTAAACCCGAAAGGAATCCCGAGGGCAAGGAAGCCCATGAGATGCATCACATAGGTGACAGCCTTCCAGGACACATAACAGCTGGAGAGGACAAAGAGCAGAGGGTGATGGTAGCACCATAGGAAACACACTAAATGCTCTCGCATTTTCTCGTCTCACTGACTGCCCCGTCTCCATCTTCTCTGCTGGGTCTCCCTCACCTAAGAGCTGGACTTGCCCATGATTCAGTGCTCAGACCTCTTCTCTTCCCTCTTCACATTTCCTTCATGATCTTTTCCAACCTCACAGTCTCCAATAATGTCTACATGCTAATGTCCCTATGCTTATAACCCAAATGGACCTTTCCCCAGAAACCCACCCTGGTATATCCAACCACCTGCTTGACATTTGCCCTTGAGTGTCTACTAGTCACCCCCTGTTTAACATGTCCAAAATTAAACTCCTGAGCGGCACCCCAAAACCTGTTCCAATAATAGTCTTCCTCATCTTAGTAAATGGCAACTTGATCTTTCTGGTGGCTAGGTCAACAGTTTCGACATCATTCTGGCTTTGGGTTTTAACCTCACCAAATATCCTACTTGTCAGCAAATAATTTCTACTCCACCTTCAAGATGGTTCAAGAATTCTGTACTTCCCTTCACCTTGTCTGCTAAGACCCTTGACCAAGCATAGATAATTGCAGTAGCCTCTGTGAGGAGCTGTGGTATGCTGTCAAGACCCCTTCCCCCTAAAAACTGAGCTTACATTCCTAGCTGCTGGTAGGGTTGGTGGCTGAAGGTTGTCAGTGAGTCCCTCTCTGGGGAGTGTCCTCCATGGACGAGAGTTGCTCAGTCCAAGTCACATCTTCACTGTGGGGTCAGCGTACATCCAGAGACTGGCCACTGTTGGGTAGGAAGGCCCAGCCATCTTGTCTTGAGGTTGGACAGCACTAAAGGGCCATCCCAGCTTCAGAGTCCCATGGATCAGATGCACTTTTTTTTTTTTTTTTTTTGGCATCGGCATCTCTGTTCAAATCCTCCTTCCACCAAATCCCATTTTCTTCCCTCCCTGGGTACATCCCTCCCCTCAGATATAATTGCTGGTGCACTGTCTACATGCAGATTTCCATCTTGGAGTCTGGCAGGGAAACATATCTAAGACAGCCTCCTCAGTGAGCAAGAGTGAGCTATCATTCTTGCCTGCCTGTAGTGTATCCCTAAACACTATAGCAAGAGTGCCCCTCTAGAGCTTAAGTAGAGCTTAAGTAGTCTGGCAGTTCCCCCCCCCCACCCCCACCAACTAAACATAGAACTGCCATATCCAAAAATTCCACTTCTGGATACATGCCCAAAAAGATTGAAAGCAGGGTCTTGAAGAGATATTTGTACCTCCATGCTCACAGCAGCATCATTCACAACAGTGGAATGGTAGAACCAACCCAAGTGTCCATTTACAGATGAAGAAGCAAAAGGCAGTTTGTTCATACAATGGACAATAATTCAGCCTTAAACAGGAATAATGTTCTGACTCATGCTAAATGAGGATGAACCTTGAGGACGTTATGCTTGCAAAATAAGCCAATCATAAAAGCACATTGTATGATTGCACCAGTGTGAGGTACCTAGAGTAGTCAAGTTGGTAGAGACAGAAAGTAGAAAGGGGGTTGCAGGGACTGGGGGGAGGGGGGAGGGGGGAGCAGGGCGTTGTTTAGTATCTATAGAGTTTTAGTTTTGCAAGACGAAAAGACTTCTGGATATGTGCATGTACTTAAGATCACTAACTGTACACTTACAAATGGTTAGGATGGTAAAAGTTGTATGTATTTGATCACAGTTGAAAAACAGTGAACAAAACAAAAACTACTTAAGTTGGATTATGTCATCCCTGCTCAAAACTTCTTAGGGATTCCCCCTTTCACTCACAGCATGGTCAAAGTCCTTACAGCCAGGGTCTGTATACATTTACACATTTCTCTGGTGTCCTTCTCAGCCTCCCGGGCCTCCATGAAGGCCCCCAAACATGGCTGGCGCTTCTACTGGTGCGTCTGAGCACTGCCCTTCTGTTTCCTCTGACAAGAACCTCCTTTCCCGGCAGTATCTGTGTGGCTCATCTCCTCACCCCCTTCACAAGCCTCCACGTGGGCTTTTCTTCTCTAGCTGATTGCAGATGCCCCTTCCCTGGCACTCCCTATCTCCATCCCATACTTCCCTCACCTCCTCAAAACTGAGGATTTTCTCACATGCTTTAAGACTTACTTATTGTAAGTATTTCAGGCTGGCTCTGCCCTCTAGAATGTCCTCTACAAGGACAGCCATTTTTGCCTCTTCTTTCATGGCTATATCACCAGAGCTGGAAAAGTGACCAGCACATAGTAGGTGGTCAACAAATACTTGTAGAATGAGTGTGTTAGGAGCTGGCCATGAATTTTGTTAATGAAATAGAATCTGTTTGCCCCTTCTCCATATTTAGGATAGTTAAGAAGGCTTGTTTAAAAACACTCTGGTGTTTGGAGCACGTTTTTCTTCCGTGGATTTAGTTTCAGGAAGGATGCAATACACAAGTAGTTTTCAAGAGGGACGCTCCTGAAGGTGGACGCTTCGGTACCCAGGGTGGAGACGCTCTTTGATTTTGCTTCCTGGGATCGAGAGAACACAGCTTGTGATGTTTTTGTCCCACTTTTGGATGCATTTGGGCTAAGTTCCTGGAAAGGGAGATGTCCTAGTTAGAGAGGTATGAGTGATGTATCTAGCAACATGGCAAGGTTTCCAAAGTGAGTGATCCAAGTAGGTCCCCATGAGGTAGAGCGGAGGGAATTGGTGGCAGGAACGAAGAGCTTCACCTCTTACCTCTGGGTGACTGCAATTCCGCAAATCTACTCTTAGCCATTTATTTGGCAAATATGACCATTCAAGGGACTACTATTTACTAGGAACCATTCCAGTCATGCCTTTAAGACTGGAATTTGGTAAAAGGACTCACTGAAGAGAAGACTGTACCATGATTTCAGCTTATTATATATCTTCCAAGCTGTAGAGCTGAGGGAGCAAGGAGGACAGATTATTTAACTTCAAATTATTGGACCATTTATTAAAATAACTGTAAAGGCATGATGCATGATGCATTCCAGTTTACTGCACGTAAAGGTGTTAATCAGTTTTTCTAGATTCAGGGAATTTCACCTCTGTTGGCTGCAGTGTTCAGCCCATGTTTCTGAACCGAAACATCTACATTGAGGATTCAGCCTGTGGACCTGGGCAAGGAGGCTATGCTCTTTGCTAAAGCAGGCTACTTTCATAGTGCAAAGTTTTTTAAGTATTGAGCGAGAAAACCTTGCAATTTCATATTTTGCCCCAAATTTGTCCCCTTATCATTTTCCCCCCCAACTTCACATAGAGGAGAAATTTATCTTCTGGGTTTTGGGGTTTTTTTGCCTTTTTTTTTTTTTTTTTTTTTTTTTTTTTTTTTTTTTTACTAATGAAGGCATCCAACTTAACTTATCAGTGTTCCAGACCCTTCTGTTCTAGTCAATAGGGATAAACATGGGGCCTTAAGATAATGAACAGATCCATCACCCCCCAAGCTTCCTCGTGCATCCCTTAGTGAGCTCTCCTTACATTCTTCTTGTTTTCTCAGGTTCCCAGGCAACCACGCATCTGCTCTCTGTCATTAGAGAATAGCGAGTTTTTTAAATGGACTCACACATCATGTACTTCTTTTGTTTGGCTTTCTATAACTATTTTGAGATTCTTGCATGTTGTTGGTCACATGGCTTGTCTCTCTCCCTCCTAAGTGGGATTTCATTGTACAGACACACCAAAATGAGTCTATCCATTCATCTGCTGATGGACACTTGGACTGTTTCTTAGCATTCACCTACTACAAATAAGGTGGCGTGGCAGGGGGCTGGGTGGTTCAGTCTGTTCAGCGTCCAACCCTTGATTTCGGCTCAGGTCATCATCTCACGGTTTGTGGGTTCGAGCCCCACATCTGGCTTTGTGCTGAGAGCACAGAGCCTACTTTGGATTCTCTCTCTCCCTCTCTCTCTCTGCCCCCCTCCCCTGCTCAGGCTCTCTCTCCCAAAATAAATAAACCAAAAAATATATAAATAAATAAAAACAACAACAACAAGGTGGATAGGGCATTTGTATATGAGTCTTTGTGTGGACATACACTTCCACATTTGGGACAGTGATCTGTGACAAGAATGGCTGGATCATATGCAGGTAAATGTTTAAATAAACAGCCAGACTGTCTTCTATGGTGATCACACCAATTAAGTTCCCACCAGCTGCCTCACTGCCTGATGGAGGTAGAAATACAGGATCTCCCTTGGGAGACCCTTGGTCTCATCCCAAGGGTGGAGTTGGGAGTTCTGGCTCCCTACATGGTCTCCACTGACCAGAGAAGGGGATCCCATGCCTTGTTCCAGGTGGGAAGGCCATGCTTCTCTACCTGGCCTTCTCTGAGCTAGCCCCTACCCTGAGAAGAGGGAGGCTCATTAGGGCCTCCAAAGGACAGAAGAAGTCCAGCCATATGAGTTGGTGTGTATGGGGGTAGGGTAGCAGATTTTTCTTATGTTTTCATGGAGCCAACTGGTTATTATTTAAAAGGTTTCTGTCTTGCTAGGCTGCCTACTTTCTGGCCCTTGGCTAGACGGGACAGGCTTTCGTTGGCGCTTTTTGGGGCTGTAGCTGTTGGTGTTTCTGAGTTGCCACTTTCTTTGGCTCCAAGTCTGGGATAAATGAGGCAAAAAGAAAACACAGGGAACTCACCACCATGTCATTCCTTGGGTCCTGAGATTCCTAAACAGTCTGCCTTCTTCCCTCTACTTCTCAGAATCCCGCCACGTTTGTTTTACACATAAGGTCCAAGGTGTCCAGGTGCCCTATTGGGAGAAATAGGGCAAAGCACATGTTTTCCATCTTCCTGAAAGTGATGGTTTTAAATGATAATTTTTTGACAGTTTTAGTAGATAGAACACAATTTTTAAATTGATCCTGTATCCTATAGCCTTGATAAACCCATATTAATTCTCAGGTTGAAAAAGTACTCTTCTACTTCTGGTTTGTTGAGTGTTTTTATCATAAAAGGCTGCTGGGTTTTGTCAGATGCTTTTCTTCCATCTGTTGAGGTGATTGTGGTTTTTGCCCTTTCTTCTATTAATATGCCATATTGTGTGTTGAATCTTGTATTCTTGGGATAAATCCCATTTGGTCATGTTGTATGATCCTTTTTATACGTTTCTGGATTTGGTTTGGTAGTAGTTTGTTAGGGTTTTGCATTTATATTCACAAAGGATATTGGTCTAGTGTTTTCTTTTCTTGTGATGTCGTTTGATTTTTGTATTAGGATAAACCTGGCTTTATAGAATGACTTGAAAAGCGTTCTCTCTTCTGTTTTTTGTAAGAGTTTAGGAATAATTGATTTTAATTCTTTAAATGTTGGTAGCATTCACCAAGAAAGCTGTCTCGTACTGGTGTCTCTCTTTTGGAAGTCTTTGGTGACTGATTCAGTCGCTCTTGCTATGGGTTTATTCAGCTTTCTATCTGCTTGAGTCAGTTGTAGAAATGTGCCCATTTAGAATTTAGAATCTGTCTTTTTAGAAATGTGTCCATTTCATATAGGATGTTCAATTTGTTCACCTACACTTTTTCATAGTATTTCCATACAATCCTTATTTCTGTAAAGCCCATGGTGACATTCCCTCTTTGACTCCTGATTTTCATTATGTGAGTCTTCTGGGTTTTTTTCCTGGTCAGTCTACATAAAGGTTTGTCAATGTTGTTGATCTTTGCAAAGAGCCAGGCCTTGGTTTTTCTAGTGTTTTTGTATCCTCTATTTAATTTATTTCTGCTCTAATGTTCTTCCTTTTTCTTGGTTTGGGTTTAGTTTGCTCTTTCTCTATTTGCTTAACGTAGGAAGTGGGGTTATGCTTCAGGTCTCTCCTTTTAAAGACAGCAGTTACAGGAACATATTTCCTCCTAAGCACTGCTTCGACTGAATCCCATAAGCTTTGGTATGTTGTGTTTTTGTTTTCATTCATCCCAATGTATTTCCTAATTTCCCTTGAGATTTTCTTTCCTTTGACCCGTTGGTTGTTTGGGCTTGCATTGTTTGATTTCCACATATTTGTGAAATTTCCCAGATTTCCTTGTGTAATTGACTCCTAATTTCTTAGCATTGTGGCCAGAGAACACACTTTGCATGACTTCACTTCTTTTAAATTTATTCAGATTTGTTTTATGGTCTAACAAACAGCCTGCCCTGGAGAACGAGCACTTGAGAGGACAGAGCTGCTCTATGAGGGTCATTAGCCTGGAGTTGGCTGATCGTGTTCAAGCTGTCTGTTTCCTCATCGATCTTCTGTCTAGTTGTTCTGTACACGTGTGGTATTAAAATATTCAACAGCCGAGGCACCTGTGTGACTCAGTCACTGAGTGTCTGACTCTTGATTTTGGTTCAGGTCATGATCTCAGGGTCATGGATTGGGCTTCATGCTAGACGTGCAGCCTCCTTCAGATTCTCTATCTCTCTCTGCCCCTCTCCCCAACTCTCTCTCTCTAAAATAAAAAAAAATACTCAACTGCTTTTGTTGAATTGTTAATATCGACCTTAAATTCTGTCCATTTTTGCTGCCTTTTTTTTTTGCTTTGGTTTCTGTCTTACTCTCTACTCTTCATGACATTTTCTGGAGGTAAAGCTCATAACTATGCATTTTCACATGTTCCTGAAGTTTGAGAGCCATAATTCAAGTGAGATTACCTTATTTCAGATGCTGACAGGAGTGCTGATGAGAGCAGGGACCTCCCGTGTTGACATCTAGTCCGGGTTTAGTCTGGTGAATTGCACCAAAAGTGGACCGAGCACAGTTAAAGGCTCTGATCTTACCTTGAGAGAATGAGCAAACACAGAATCAGAACCAAAGAAAAATTATAAAGGACACACCCCATTAAAGCCATAAGAAAACAGAAAAGTTCTAAATGATGACACTGACATGATGGAGAAAGTTATTTTGCTGGAATGAAATGTCTGATTGTGATATGGAGGACCATGGGCACTGCTGGACAATTTCTGGTGATTTGTATGTCTTTACTTCTTATTGCCATACGGACACTTAATTTCCTCTCACATCTTACTCCAAACTACTGAAAAACTTTATAGGATATAGCTCACTATAAAATCATGTCCTTTTACTTGTCCAGAAAGACAGACAGACACACACATACACACACACACATGCCATTTGCATGTTAATCTTCCTTATTCTTCCCTCATTAGTCTGAGACAATTCGGGCAATGGTACTTAGCTTCCTGGTGCTAATACGGTCACGAGCAAAAATGATTCTGCCTTGATCATGGGTTCTAACAGATCAGATGTTTCAGAAGTGTGCCTGCACTCCCATGGCATTTAGTATGAAGCATCTAATCTTAAGTACATTCCTACAATCGAATCAGAAATGAAAACAGAAGGACCTAGTGGAGCCAAGAGGTCTTAAGAACAAGTCTGTAAATAAAAGCATAGTTGATTTGCTAATTATTCTTCCCTTTGGAAGAACTACCTTATGAAATAAGTTTGTTTTCCACGTTTAGGGGCAGATTGGTGTTAATTAGCTTTTGCTACATACAAACCATCCCAAGATGTAGTGGCTTAACAGGACATCTTCTGTTGACTTCATGAGTCTCTTGGTCAGCGACTTCCCCTGGGCTCAGCTAGGCAGTTCTGTTTATCTCCCCGGGCTCAGCTGACCTCAACTGGGGCTTGTAAGTGAGTCTGCTTGGCATCCAGAAACTCAGCTAAGGCTCCAGGGTTCTCCTCCACGTAGAATCCCATCCTCCAGCAAAGGAAACCAGGTCTGTTGCCATGGAAACTGGCTCTCAGCATAAGAGGAGGCTCGCATCTCCTCCAGGGGCCCAGGCTCCTGATGATGACATCACACCATTTTACTGGCCAAAGCAAGTCAGAGAGTGGGAGCCTAGTTTCACTCTTGATGGGAGGGCTGAAAAGGAGGATGACCTTTTCCTCTCCCCAGTCTACCACAGAGGTCTGCCTAAGAAGTCTAAACAGTTCTGAGTTCCAGGATAATATGTACATGAACGTTTCGAATTCTAGATTCTGGACAAAAGCCTTTAAAGATCCGGGTTGGCAAACACAGCCCATGAGTTAAACTGAGCCTGCTGCCTGATTTTGTAAATAAAGTTATATTGGAACACAGGCACTCGTCTTACATCATCCATGGTGGCTTTTGTGCTAGAACAGCAGATGTGGGTTGTTACAACTGAGAAGGGATCGCTCACCAAGTCTAAATATTTATTATCTGGCCCTTTGCAGATATGAAAGGTGACCCCTGTTCAAAACCATCGTGCAATATCAGGGCCCTGCGTGCATTTTTGTTCATGACCCATCTGGCACCAAGTGGCTGGTAAGATTGCACATCATACTGTTTAAACTATTTTTGATTTATTCCAGTTTCTACCTGGAAGGATAAGTCCTACCCAGTATTCTTTTCCAACACATCTTGGCCAGCATCCTCTGTGCGCTTATTTCCAGACGAACGTTAGAAACCCTTTGTGGCATTTCACCACATCACACTAAGATTTAGGTTGGAGTCATGGAATCGTAAGTAGACTTGAAAAGAACGGATAATGTGTAACACTGAGTGTGCCCACCTGGGAAGACAGCACAGTTCTCTCTTCAAATCTGCTGGATACCCATCAAAAAAACTTGGCCAGATTTTCGTGTGTGTGTGTGTGTGTGTGTGTGTGTCTGTGTGTGTTTAGTTTTCGTTATTTTGTTTGTTTTCAGATACGATATGTTCATTTATTTTAAGGCTGTTGAGGTAGTTCATCCTTTTTATTGCTCTTATGAGAGAAAAATGTTTTAATGTACTTAGTGGTGAATGTTCAGGCACATTAGAAGCCATCAAGAAGCACTTAATGGGGTAATTTAATTAAAGCCAGTTCTCGGAGGCCCTTCTACGCATCCCTGTATTAGCTGTCTTTGTATATCTGCATGCATTTGAAAGTAGAAAATTATATACCTCTTAAAAGTATTTAAAACACCCATCTCGCACTGGCGTTGGCATCACAGAGCCACAACTAATACTGCTCTCCAAAAGTGCCTGCACGTAAGTCATTCAGACTTCTCCTTTCTGCTGGGCACTTTGAGCCTTTCTCAGTGTTGCCTGCAGTGTAGAACCGTGCCTTCTGGTCCTTTTGCTGAAGCCACTCAAAATTCTTCAGTGACTTTTACGGGAACCCTGTGGTCCCACATCCCCGTTTGGGATCCAACTTGGCCAGGGAAGTAGCACCTTTCCTTCCTCTCCTTGGCAGGGACCTTGCCGTGGCCTTGACGATGATTTGGACTGACGGGAACCTTGGGGTGGACGGGATGACAGCCAGGGACCGGGAGAGACGGGGAGGGGGCCACGTGTCCCTCCCCACTGTTCTGACAGGCCAGCCAGAGCCAGCCTCCCCGGGAGCACGCACTGCATGGCGGGCTCCCCTGTCCACACCGTGTGCTGGAGCGTGTGGTGGGGATGGAGCTTCCCACTGGACTCTTCCTTCCTCGCGGCTTTGCTTCGAGAGAAGATGCCGCCTCTAGGTTCCTCTCAGGTGCTCTCATTTCCATTTAACAGATGGCGGTTTCCACTTGGCTGCTTCGTACATCGGCAGCCCAAGTCCACGTACAGGCCACTCCCGGTATGTCTTTGGCTCAGGGAAAAGGCAAACCGTTGGTGAATAATTTCCTGTGCCTATGAATTGGTAAAGATGCCAAATTATACTCATTTCAAATCACGCTTGTCCATTTTTAAAGGATGGTCTTACTAACTGGACCAGGCAACTGTCGGTTAACCTAATTTTAGTGTAATAAGGAGGGACGTTGGAATTATTGTCGTATAAAGATGCTCTCATGATATGGTAGTTGCTTTATCTTGAGACACTGCAATATGGACATGACTGTCCTCTAACAGAACTTGAAGGACATTCTGGGGATACAAAAAAATACTTTGTCCATGCTGCTCCAAAGACAGGGCTATAAAGCACTGAATGAATATTCTAAAATAACATTTGTTTTCCATATAAAGAAGATTTATTTTGACAAGTTCAGATGTTCAGAGATGGAAACGGCTTATCTGAACGGTAGTGAGCTCACTAGCAGTGGAGGTATTTAAGCAGGGAAGAAAGGCTTTGCTTGGGATCCCCTGCTATCATTTCCTAGCGTGGAGCGTGCTATTTTGCACCTAAGAGGCAGTACAGAAGAGCAGAAGTAACGCAGGAACTGTGGAATCAGACCCACCTGGTTACAATCTTCCATCATTTACACTGGGGCAAATCACTTAATTCTCACCAAGGCTTAGCTCCCCTTCTGTAAAATAGAGGTCATCCAGATGTCACTTCTGCAAATTCATCTGCCAGCGCAGCAGTAACAAAATACCAAAGACCGGGTGGTATAAACAACAGAAATTTATTTTCTCATAATTCTGGAAGCCAGAAGATAAAGGCCACGCAAGGAATCAGCAAGGTTGGCTTCCTCTGAAATCTCTCTCCTTGAATTCTAGATGCCGCCTTCCCGCTGTGTCCTCCGCATGGTCTTTCCCCAGTGTGTGCCCGTGTCCCAATCTCTTCTTATAAGGACACCACATTGGATCAGGGCCCACTCTGCTGACCTCACTTTAACTGCATGACCTCTGTAAAGGCCCTCTTTCCAAATACAGTCACATCTGGAGGTCCTGGGGGTTAGGGCTTCAACACGGTGGGGGGGGGGGGGCGGGCGACACAGTTCAGTCCATTACATTTCCTATCCTTGGGTCACTTTTTGTCTATATGCACTGTCCTGGTGTTCATCCCATTACTAACCTGGACAGAGAACAAAGTGCATCTTTATGTTTGGCTAGAATAATCCACCTGCAGAAAAAGCTTGGGATGAAGATTTCCCAGGATGGAGGAGGGGCTTCAGGCACACACCCCTCCACAGCACGTGACCTATAGTCATGAGTCTGCTTTTCTCTTTGTGACACAGGGAACTCAGAAGCCAGTGTTTCCCTCAGCAAGAGACCCTTCTCTACTTGAATGCCTCCGTGAAGTTAACTCCGTGAAATGTCCTCTTAGAAATTTCGCCCAGTTTCTTGCAGCATGCCATTGGGGAAGCCTGGAAGGAATATTTTCTTCCAACACCTGTGCCTCTTCTGGGATTGTTTAGTTGCATGTGGTTTTCCTGTTTCCTCTCCTCCTGCGGCCTTAGGAGCAGCAAGCTTCCACTCCCTTCTCTGTAGATCCCACCTCCGATTCCATTGCCAAAGGCGCCCTCTTCCATTAGTCAGATATGAGCGTGTGTCCCCGGCTTCCACCAGCGCTCTGCAAACGAAGGGGCCACGTCTCAGCAGCGCACCCCCTTCCTAGAAGGCAGTTTCCAGGGACCTTCAGAGACTCGTGCCCCCTCCCC
Organism: Acinonyx jubatus; assembly: GCF_027475565.1. Lineage (NCBI taxonomy): Eukaryota > Metazoa > Chordata > Mammalia > Carnivora > Felidae > Acinonyx > Acinonyx jubatus. Next base: position 4,191,654 of record NC_069394.1, read on the forward strand.
GCCCCATCCCCAGGCGGCTCACCTTGGATTTCTCCTGACTCCACGCAGGGCTGCACGCTCTTACTGAGTGAATTCTGCTGACTACACTTCCATCTTGGTTCAGCAGGCTAATAACTGCATGAGTCTCAGGTGGGAAGAGTGGAGGGGTGGGGGGAGGCAGGAGCGTTAACAAAGCTCAGTAAGGCTTTTTGTTTGGTTTTTGAATGAATGTGCGACTAGATGAATGCTATAAAAGAGATTCAAGGATTCCAAAGGGTATTGTACGCTGGGAGTTGGCCCTGAGATTACTTTAATGTTCTTTTCTCATCGTGGAATTCAGAATTGCTAATTCTGACTTGCTTTCTTCCCATTTCTACAGAACCCTATTTTTTATAGCCAGTGCTGATGGAATGCTCACTATGGGCCAGACACGGGCCCAAGTGCTTTAGTTACATTGACTCATGTAATGCTCCCAGACACTCTGTGAGGACAGACTCTCACTATGCCCCCTTTTGTCCTGGGGAAACTGAGGCAAAGAGCGATTAATAACCCACCTAGGGTCACGCAGCTCGTTGGAGGCACACCTTGTTCACATTCAGGCTTTCTGGGTCCAGAGCCAGTAGGTGGGGCCCACACCCCTCTTCTAACAATGGTGTGTCCTTTGTTTTGAACTCACCCAAAGGTCCGTGATCGGGGGTGTCTTGGGTCCACACTGAGTGAGGAGTTGATCAAGTGGCAGCCCAGAGGAAGCACAGCGGCACTGGGGAACAGATCATAAGTGGAAGCTGGTTGGCAATGACATTCACGGAATCTGGGAGCCCCAAAAGTTCCTCTCGGTTCCTTAGTCCCACCATCCCACTGGCCGCGTGGCCCTCCCTGCTCAGCATGTTTCTGTAGCCTGTGAGTGATCCAAATAGCAGGGCAGTCCTGCCAGCTGACCATAGGATGCTATGCATACCTCCGGCCACCCCACCCCCCCCCCAGCCTCAGCTGCACCTTCTCGTTAATGCAGGCAGATTAATACCTGACTAAGGGTCCTGGTGAGTTCACAGAATAAAGCTATTAGCACAATGTCCAGAATACAATATGTACTGCATAATTGTTAACCGCAGTTAGCATCATTATCCTCATCATTTGGCCAACATCTCCCAGTTAACATGGAACGCTCATGCACTCTGGTCTCGTAGGAGGTAAAAAATAAATCAATAGGCTTATTATCCTCATGTTCGAGATAAGTTATCTGAGTCTTAGGAAGGAAAGGGCTCAAGGTTATACCCATTTATAGAACACTGATTAAGACCATAGGTTTTTGGAAGAACCCTGACCAAAAATGTCAAATAAAAAACCTATATTGTGCATGGATATTTTCTGCATTGTGAGTAGCAATACAGAGTCTCAGAAAATTACCTACTTTTTTTTTTTTCAAGGAAGCTAAGCTTTTAAGTGGTAGAGCTTATATGCAATTTTAGGTCATTGGTTCAGCCTCTGAGCCCTTTGCTCTCTAGGACTTCCTTCGTTTGTTAGGTGGCTCATTCAGTCATGTGACCGCACGCCATTTATGCCTGGCACTCTTCTAGATGTTGGAGGCACAGCTGCGAAGCTGGCGGAGGGAAGAGCTGGGCACAGAGATCTTAGCTGAACGGGAAATGCCCACAATACTCCTTAAGTGCATTTGCAGCAGCAGGAAAGAAATGGTTGCCTTGGATTTGCGTGAACAGGGGTGAGCTCAGAGAGGTGGAGGGGCCCAGGGCACAGAGCCTTTAACTCAACACAAAAGACAAATCTAGCTGCTAAACTCTTTATATGTGTGTCATGCATTTATTTTCATGGGTCAAGGCCCCACATCAAAGAGACTTAAATTTTTTTGAAGAGGAATTTACTGTTCTACTTTCTGGAAAGCTGTCTGGGGCAGCTCAGGGAGCCAAGGCAGGACTTCAGGAAGCAGCCCCGAGGACTTGAGCTGAGGACCTCACACTCACCTGACCCTTCTCTCCGTCCACTTCCAGACCTTCTGCTTCTCTGTGCAAATGGCTTGTGGCCGCACCCGCCCCTCTACCAGTCAGCCCCTCCCTCCAGCACGCAGGGGTGCAGACCCAGGGATGAATGATGGGCCACTTGGGTCATGTGACCTGTCCTCCGTCACACCCCTTTTCAGGCTGTAAGGTAATAAGCCCTGATAAGCCCCACCTGTCCGGCTGCTGGTAGCGGGAGGGAGGCCAGGTGTGTGCACAGAAAAGGATCGTCGGGCTTGCTGGACACATCAAAACGGGTCACTGTTGAAGCCCAGGACACCACAGACTTGAGGGAATCCATGGCCCAGGACGAGCCCTGCAACAGCCACAAAACGACAGTCCCTTGTTCACGTACTTTGCACGAGAGGCTGGTCCGGCTGAAGGGCGGCTTGCTGGTCCCAGCAAGTGGGGAGCCAGGCCTGCCTGTTCCTGTTCTGCACCTGACACTGGCACCAGCAAAGCTGGTGTGGAAGGATGTGACAGGAGGAGGTGCAGAATGTGAATGGAAGTCTCTCTCCCTTTCCTTTAGCTCGGCTTCAAGCCTTTAACATGTAAATGTGCGCGGTGGAGCTCCCCGAGGGAGTCTGAGCTCAGTAATGGGTGCGGGAAAGTCACGGCTTGCTCAAGAAATCAGAAATAACCCGGGAGGGTGCACAGGCAGGAGCACTGGCCCTGGGATTCAGGGCGCACATCTGGGTGGGCGGGGGTGCCCTTAACCAGGCCCTTCTGGGGAGTGTGCGCTCCGTCTGCCGGCCAGTGAGGCCTTGGGCGGACCTGTCGGTTACACCACGATTCGATTTGTGGCCTGCAGTGTTTTAAAATAATGCTTTCTCTCCCTTGATCAATATTGTTTATGCTGATTCCTTAATTCTCTGCACTCTAAGGGTGCACGATTTGCCTTAAAGAGGAAGGGAGGAATTTAAACGTCCATCCGTGGTGAAGAAAAACCCACGCCATGGCACGGGCACGGCATTACAAATAACAGAGGCACCTTCCGGACACAGGAAGACCGGCAGGCGTATTGCAAAGTGTAAAGAACACGTTGAGGCAAGTCCAGGAACGGGAATTTCCCACTTACTGTTCTGGAAAGGAAGGGAAATTCGGGAATAGGGAAAGGTAGGGAAGGGAATACAGAAACCATGCGTGGTGAGTTTCTGGGCCACAGATTGGGCCTGGACTGTTCACGTCAGCCACAGAGGAGACAACGGACGGCCAGGGTCCAGGATGGTCTCCAAGGGGCCATGAGCTCTGGAAACTGGAATTGAATCAAGGCGCACATGTGCATTTTTTTCTGGGAAGGAGATTTTTACATCCACCGCATTTTCAAAGGTACGGAGGGAGAGGCACGGTCTCACAACAGTGCTCAGAAGTACGGCTCTCCAAAATAGATGCTGTACTTTTTCAGGAGGCCGACCCTGGAGAATGCTGATTTTCTTTTCCCTGGAGATCTGGGGACGAGGATTTGATTGTGACAGTCTGTGGTTGCTATTCAGCGCCCAATAATCGGATTATTTTGGCAGAAGGATACTTCACTGCTAATTGGCATAGGGAAGGTGCCAGGAGCCAAGGTGTCCAGCTCGAGGAGGGAGGGGAAAATTAGAGAAAGCTGGAACACGGAGAGGTGCCTTTGGAGGCTATTAAATGGGTCTGAGAGGGAGCCTGTCACATCTGGTTGTTGTGATAATTAGATTAGGAAGCAGAGAGAAGCAGAGAGCAGGCGCCCAGTGTAATCTGCACAGACACTGCCAGAGGCCCGGGAGGTGGATCTGAAAATAGCTAGTCTGCAGAGGTGACCTCCGGACCATCACACGGCCCAGAGCCCGGGCTCGCAGGCCCCGGGCTTAGAGGGCATCTTGCCCTGTAGCTCCCAACCTCGTCCTGGAGCCATCTGAGGATTAGACTTCCCTGGGGTGCTCGTTTGCAAATACAGGCTCCCAGTTTCTGCCCCTGCACATTCCAGGCCAGGAGACCTGGGCTTGGCCCCAGGGGTCTCCATTGTAAACAAGTTCCTTGATTAAATGGGTGGATGTCCAGTTTAGTTGTCACTGACCTCGTTCAACATCCTCATTTGAGAGACCGGGAAGTGGGGCGGGGACATCTGCCTGGAATCACATCCCAAGCACAGCACCACCCACACTGTGCCATGCACATCACATATGTTCTATCTTATTTACTCTTCCGGGATGGCCCTGCAATGGTGACTTTATTTACTATAGTATTACTATAGTATTACTATAGTACTATTTACTATAGACAAGGGTACTGAGGTTCTGGGAGGACCAGAGACTTGCCCAAGTTTGCACAGCTAATGAGTGATGAACACATGGCCCGGCTGCCTTCCAGGACCCCACAGGGCATTGTTGTATGGGCTTCCCGCCACGGTCTACAGAGCCCCCACCTGCGAGATGGCAGGGTAGCCCCTCACCCTGTGAGGAGGTCCCAGCTGGTCCCTGTGAAGGAGCCCAGCCAGTGTTAGACACTTCCCCCCAAGGTCCAGGCTCTTGACTCCTTCAACCTCCTCCCGCCCCTCCCCTGTTATGCATGTAGTGGCTCAAGTTTTGTTTGTGGCGAGAAGAACCACAAACTCTTAAGTCCTCGCTCATGATCGTCTCCATAAAATCACATAGTTTCTCATCAATAGCGTTTGGACCCGATTCCTGTGTCCTGGGAATAGCAGCTTCTCATTCAGGATCTATTTTCCCCACGAAACCACGATGGGGCAATGTATCCTGGTTCACTATCGAGAGTGCTGTTTCTTTCCAGGGCTGATATTCAGGAATTCTAGATGTGATATTTCTGCATGGCCAGGTAATATTATGAAAACTTATTTTTGGCCATTGTTAAACTATGAAAGTGTGCCTTGTACAGCACAGTTGAGAAGTTCGAGTTTACTCTCTAAAACATCTTTTTTGTTTTCCTGACGTTCACGATGTAGGTATGATGTCAGGTTCAGTCACATGGGTGAAACCAGCTTTTATAATAAAATAGCACGTCTGTTATTTCAACCATTGGCAGTCAGGGTCCCAACAGGAAAAAGGTGGTACACTTAATTTCTTTAAATAGCTGGTTTATCTCGATGTAACTTACATCCCATAAAATTCACCCTTCTGAAGTGTTTAATTCGGCAGGTTTTAGTACATTCGCACAGTTGTCCAACCATCACTACTATTTAATTTTGGAACATTTGTATCACTCCAAAAAGAGATCCCGCACCCATGAGCAATCATTTTGCATTTCCCCTCCCTCCAGTCCCTGGCAAGCACTTTATGTAGTGATCTGTCTGGAGATTTCATATAAATGAAATCCTATCATCTGTGGTCTTTTCTGACTGGATTCTTCACATAGTCCACTGGTTTACAAGTTGGTCTATGTTGTAGTGTGTATCTGTACTTTACTGTTTCTTCTTTTCTTTCTTTTCTTTTCTCTTCTTTTCTTTTTTGAGTGAGAGAGAGTGAGAGAGAGAGAGAGAGAGAGAGAGAGTGCAGGAGCAAGGCAGGGGAGGGGCAGAGAGAGAGAATCTCAAGCAGGCTCCATGCCCGGCCCAGAGCCCGATGCAGGTCTCCACCTTACAACTGTGAGATCATGACCTGAGGGGTAATCAAGAGTCAGACACTTAACCAACTGAGCCACCCAGGCGCCCCCTGCCTCTTATCGCCAATATCCTGTGGTATGAACACGTCCCGTTCTGCTCATCTACCCATCAGGTGATGTATGTTTCAATCGTTTGCACTTTTTGATTTTTATGAATAATGTTGCTATGAACACCAACGTACAGGCTTTGGTGCAGCCGTGCGTTCCCATTTTCCCTGGTATAAGCTGAGGAGTAGAGCTGCGGGGTCATACGGCAACTCAGGGTTGACCTTTGGAGGAAGAAGGGCTTTGTATCACTCCCCCCACGGCAGGTGTAGAAGAGCTCCGATTTCTCCACCTTGTCGTCAATACTTGTTATTATCCTTATGTTTTACTTCATCTACCCTAGGGAACATGATGTAGTATTCCAGAGTGTTTTTGTTTTTCATTTCCCTGATGACTAATGGCACTGAGCATCTTTTCCTGTGTTTATTGACAATCTATGTAACTGTATGAGAGGAATATCGAGTCAAATGCTTTGCCTGTTTTTAACTAGGTTGCTTGTCTTTTTATTGTTGAGTAATAATATTTTTTAAGATATATGTGTTCTGGATACTAGACCTTTGTCAGATATATGATGTTCAAATGTTTTCTTCCATTCCATGAGTTGTGTTTTCACTTTTTAATGGTGTCTTTTGAAGCACAAAAGTCTTACATTTTGAAGTCCAACTGTACTTTTGTTATCACCTCCAAGGAACCATCCATCGCCTGACCCAAGGCCACAAAGGTTGGCTCTTAGGAGTCTCTTTAAGACTTGTGTAGTTGCACACTTTTCATTTAGGTCAATGAAGCATACCTAAAATTCAGGAGAATTTGCTGCAGCAATGTTTACAAAGGTGTGGGCAGGGTGAAGCAAAACCAGCAGGGGCGGTGCAGAGCCTCGGGGCTCAGGGCTATAGACGAAGTCTGGCCCATCCCAAGACCTGCAGAACAATTGCAGGGAGTGGAACACAGAGGCGTTCTGAGGACAGACTGACCCATGGGAGCTGTACCTTAGGTTGGTTGATCCAGAGTGACTCAGCAGCACAGGGTGGGGGGACCAGGAAATGTATTCCCTGACCCACTTTTCCTTCCTTCTTCTGGTCTTGTCTGCTGCTCTCCATTGGCTGACCCCATCCAGAAGCCAGAATTCATTCAAGGGAGCAGAGTCACTCTGAGACAAGGGAATAAAGACTTCATTATCAGAATTAGACCTCGTCATTTGTTGGAGCAGGTGCAGAATGTGAGTCCAGAAGTCGGAAAAGGAGGCACTAACCAGTCAATCTGAGACTTGTTTGTCCTGCTTCCAAAGTGGTGCTGAAGGGCAGAGCCCATAGAGCAGTCTGTGCGTGACCACAACTGGGCTTCTCCTGGGGGCCCCAGAATTGCTGTGGGTCAGCAGAGAGGGAGGAAGAGCTGGACAGGGTGGAGGAGAGTGTGAATGGCCTGGAGCCCAGAGGGCATCTTTGCATCTTTCTGTCACATCCACAACCCCTCCAGAGAGTTATGGCGGCTCAGGCACTTCTCCTTCCAGACCTTGAGTATGTTCTTCTTTAGGACAACTCTAACCTGGAATCATTCAGAGGAGAAAATTATGGGGAATCCAATCCCCGGCTCAGCAAAATCAGCACAGTCTACTTCAACACTGTCCATTCCTTGACAGCCTCTTTAACACATTTACTCTCCAAGTGAAAAGACAAGCAAAATCCTGCTTCTTCCTAAAATGAAGCACCTAAGCTTGTGCAAGTGAAAACATGCTAACTCTCTCTCCAAAGGAGAATTCAAAGTTCTATGTGTTCAAGTTATCCATCTGATGGTATCCAATGCCATTTTAGCTGAGTCATACTCCCCTTTGATAGCCTGTATCTCACTTCCTGCGAGACAAGGTTGACTGCTAAGAATATATCTTATGCTAAATAGTTGGAAAATGGAAGAGAGACAGAGAGAGGGAGAGACAGAGAGAGAGAGATCTGGTTAATATTACACAAATTTTCTTATATAAGAGCAAGAAAGAAAGACCGAAAACTTTAGCAATCCTCATTTCTCACATTGGCCATGAGTTGTTGCTAGCACTTACAAACTTTCATCATCTACAGCCTGTGAATTTTCCCTTTCCCCTCAGCAAGGACCTCAGATGCTTATGGTTCCTTAATTGGTGGGATGCTCCAAACCTTATTCTTGAAATGGCTATACTGTTTTCACTTTTGTCAGTATTGTGTTTTGCAATATTTTATCAACCTTCCTTAAGGGATAAAGGAATGTTAAGAGGTACCCAGATCTCTTGCATTCCAGACATATTTCTCCTTGCCCCTGTTGTTTGGTAGCAGCCCCCAGTCCCCTTGATAGTCAGGGTCAAGCAGCCCAGCCCACACAACAGCCCTATATTTGCCTTCTGATTCAGTGTCCAACCAAATTTCCAGGTCAATGGAATGGTTACTATGTCCCTTGATAGAAGCATCCCTCCCTTGGGAACTAAACTCTTTTTTTAAAAAAAATTAATGTTTATTCATTTTTGAGAGAGAGCATGAGCAGGGGAGGGGCAGAGAGAGAGGGGGAGACACAGAATCCAAAGCTGGCTCCAGGCTCTGAGCTGTGAGCACAGAGCCCAACGTGGGGCTCAAACCCACGAACTGTGAGATCATGACCTGAGGCAAAGTTGGATGCTCAACTGATGGAGCCACCCAGACGCCCCTTGGGAACTAAAGACTCTTTAAGCAGGAAAGTGGAAAGTTGCAGGGATGGGTTACAAAAACATGGCTAGTGGATCATTAAGGGAAAATATGAAGAACTACTCCTATTTCCACCTTGTATCCAGACCTGGAAGTCCTGGCAAGGAAGAAACTACTGGATATCATTTGCTGATTCTGAGTATATACCTCATCCCTTCCGAGTGTTGCCCACTGCCCCGATACCAAACGGAGACTTTCAAAGACCATATCACCATTCTGTACAGCGAGCTGATCCTTGGGACCATGGTAACACTGGTAACTTACATGCACTTGAGCCCATTGCTAACCTCCATTTGCTACGAGATCTTGCTTGGTCAGAAATAATGAAGTATGGATTACCATGATGGTCAATAAGGTAGCTAATGAGTCCAAAGATGCTGGTTTGGGCAGAAGCACTGTGGACAGAAAGGGCAAATCCACATCCAGGGAAGTCTTTCTTTCAGAGAGAACAAAGTGCTGCTTCTTTCATGATGGAAGTGGTTCTATTAATCAACCTGCCACCAAGTGGCAATCTGGTCCCCTTAGGAGAAAGGAGCCAAATTAGGGGCCTATTGTTGGTCTTCCTGTCGGCAGGTTGGGCATTCAGCAGCGACAGCAGCCAGATTGGCTTTGATGAATGTAAGTCCATGTTGCTGAGCCCGAGCAGAATCTCCATCCCTGCCACCATGCCCTCTGTTCAGGAGCCCATTGCTTAAACAGGGTGACTTTGGAATGAGATGAACTGACATCCTAGAATTAGTCATTTCATCCACCTGATCGTTCAGATCTATCGTTGATTGCTCTTTAGTGAGCATTCACACATGAGACAAACATCCTCACGGTTGTAAACATTCAGAGAGGTCTATGTACATTCCTCTCCCACAGACCTTCTTGTCAGAAATTTTCCAACCATCTTACTTTCAGGTCCAGCCAGACTTAGTCAGTGTTCATGAGTCAGTGTTCACGAGATCTCCGACAATCTCTACTTTCAGGCAAATGGAAGGGCCACAGGTGCATCGCCGGCAGTTCTGGCCATTGTGAGGGCTTCTTTAATGCCTTTACTGTCCTCTGGGTCAGCTCCTCAATGTGGCAGAGATGTTGTTGCTGCCCATTCTTGGATAGTGCCAGAACCTTGTGCAGAACTCTCTGTAAACAAGGCTGGAATTTTTTCTTCCTCAGCTGATTGGTCGTAGGGAATTGCCCATGAAGCAATGGGTGCTCACCTGAGGGATAGGAGGGAATACAGCAAGCGTAGGAGTTATGGGAATTGGAGCCACTTGTCCATGAGATTCACTTGAGTTCAGACCCTGGGAAGCCAATCTTGTATCTACCATTCCCACTTGATGATGGAGTGCTACAGGGCACGCCAAATATTGTAACGTGTTGGATCAGACAACATCCAGTTTGTGGTGAATACCTGGGGTTGCCTAGTCATTTGGAGAATTATGGATGGGCATTTATTGTCCACTACGGCCTGTCCAAGCCAGGAACTGTCAACAGAATAATATCTGGAGAGGATGAGCTTCACTCTAAATTCTTCAAAGTTTATGCTGGGATTCTTCTATGAGACCTGCTTAGGGTTCCACAAAGCATCAGTATCTACCACAGGCACTTTAAATACCATCAGATTTGCTGGTTATATGGCCTAAGGGCTACAGCAGCTTGAATGACAACCCTGACCAGATCCAGTGCCTTTCTTCCTCTGCTCGTTAATCAAAATGGGCACCCTTTATGTTACTTGGAAAACGGGTCAGAGCAGCTTGACCAAATACAGTATATGTTGCCTCTAAGACCCAAGGAGACCCACTAGGTATTGTGCCTTCTCATGGGTAGGGGGGCCAGAGAGAGAAATGCGTAGCTCACCTTGGAAGGAATATATCAATGTGCCTCACACTACTGGCCCCTAGAAATTTCACCAAATTTTCTGGGAATATAAGATTCTGTAGGTCAGCAATTTGCAATGGGCTCAACTGGCCAGTCTTCTGCTGGTTCGGCCTGAGTTTGCTCAGGTGGCTGCAGTCACTGACAGCTCACCTGGGGCGGGAGAATCCCTGCTGGACCACAGTTGGGTCTTGGTTGAAGCCTTGTTCCTACGCAGTAGCTCCATCAGGCGGCCCTTCCCTACAGCTTCTGGTCTTGTTGTCTTCCAGCATTAGGGTCTTCCCTTCCTACCCCCATCCATAGGGTCACAATGACTTCTTTCCATTGTTTGTACCTTCCTGTCTCACCGTCTCCTGTGATTTTGCACAATGCTTCCTTCATCTTTGTTAACAGGCTACTTTCTCCACAATTATCATTCATCCCTTTGAACTGAGTCTCCGTGTTTCCTGTTTAACCTTGACTAATACAGCGATCTCTAAGCATAAAAATCCTTTAGTGATTAAAGTTCATATTCCTCAAGGAAACACATTAAAGCCTTGACATCCAATGTCTGGAAAAAATGGCTTTTGTCTGTTCTGTGTGCTTATTTCTGCTGCCTTCCCCTTTCAGCAGTTTGTGTGAATGGTTTACATGCCACGTCTTCTCATCCCGATCTCTTCTAGATGGCTCGATTCTTTCTGTTTTCTCTGACACAGCGAGGATGGCTCCTGGACTCCCTGGTCACCTCAAGAGAGGCAACACTTTTTCTCTGACACTCAGAGAACAGATTCTGCCTACTTTTGTGACTTACGGAATAACCGGAGGTTAAGTCATCTGAGATGGATTGCAGGTCAATGTTAGAAAAAACTGAGTTCAGCACTTTCTTTTGGGATTTGATTAAATGTCTGGTGCCAGGTTTCACTCTACCTGGTTGGAAATAGTAACTGATTCCACAGAGGGTGCTCCGGGCTTCATGTTTTCCTTTCAGTGTAGCCTTGCTATCCAATTTCCATCAGAGAGAGACAAAAGTGAGTCACCTCTGTGGAAGATTAAAGAGAGACATGAAGTGTTTTATACCCTTCTCATTGAAAATGGCGTTGGGGCACCTGTGTGGCTTAGTCAGTTGAGCGTCCGACTTCGGTTCAGGTCATGATCTCACGGTTCGTGCGTTTGAGCCCCGCGTCAGCCTCTGTACTGACAGCTCGGAGCCTGGAGCCTGCTTCAGATTCTGTGTCTCCCCCTCTCTCTCTCTCTCTGCCCCTCCCCTGCTCATGCTCTCTCTCTCTCTCTCAAAAATAAATGAACATTAAAAAATGATTAAAAGAAAAGAAAATGGGGTCTATTTCCATCTTCTTGAGCCCGTCTGGCCCAGTACTGCTTTTGCCAATAGAGTGCATGAGAGGTGGCCCAATGGTCACTGGGGCCACTTTTTAAGAAGATTGGCAGCTTCTGCCTTGTTCTTCTGGAAGGCAGCCGCCATATAAGGACAACTATCCTGAGATCCCCATGCTGTGAGAAACCCAAGCCACATGGAGAAGCCCTGGAAGATGAAATGTCATGTGGAGACAGAGAGGCCAGAGAACACAGAGATGCTGAATATGTGAGTGAAGATGCCAACCTGGAAGCAAATGAGGCCTCCCCCACCCTCCACCCCACCTCCACACCACTGGAGGCCACATGGGTAAGAGTCAACCTGCAGAGTCCAGGCCTTCCTGAATTACTGACCCACACAGTTGTGAGAAAAAAAAAAGTCTCTCTCTTTTTTTTTTTTAAGTTTAGGTATTTATTTTGAGAGAGAGAAAGAGAGCATGGGGAGGAAGAGCAGAGAGAGAGAGAGAGAGAGAGAGAGAGAGAGAGAGAGGGAGAGAGAGGGAGAGAGAGAGAATCCCAAGCAGGCTCCACGTTGCCAGTGCAGAGACTGACTCGGCGCTCAATCTCATGACTGTGAGGTCATGACCTGGGCCAAAATCAAGAGTCAGATGCTTAACCGACTGAGCCACCCAGGTGCCCCCAAAATGGCTCTTTCAAACCACCAAATTTGGGGGTAGCTCATGATTCAGCAATAGATAACCAGAACAGCCTCTTTCAACAATTTTACCCCAGCAATTATTTCCAGTACTTTCCAGTAAGATGGGAAGACAGAATTCCCATTCAGTTTGCTTTCTGTCTGGACTTAGGGTTGATTCACCGGTCCTGCTTTATGGCTAAGTGTGGGATTGGGGGCAGTGCTATGCCGTATTCCTCTCTACAGGGCAGATCTGGGGGACACAGAAGGAACAAAGTCTGGGAAAGGAGGCAAGCATGAAGGAAACATGGGCACTTAAAAAAAGGCGGGGAAGATCTTTTATTAACTCCTTTCCTAGATGGCCAACGTTTACGTACCACCTGTCATGTGCTAGACAACGTGAAGACATACCTCACTTTATTACGTTTCACTCTATGGCGCTTCCCAGATGCTGCGTGTTTTACAATTGAAGGTTTGTGGTAACTCTGTGTTGAACAAGTCTATTAATGCCATTTCTCTAACTGTGTCCACTCCCGTGGGGTCTTTGTGTCACATTTTGGTAATTCTTCCACTAGTTTAGGCTTTTTCATTGTTATTTTTGTCATGGCGATCTGTGACCAGTGATTGCAACTTGCTGAAAGCTCAGATGATGGTTAACATTTTTTAGCAATAAGGTATTTTTTAATTAAACTTTGTACATTTTTTAGGCACAATGTTATTGCATACTTAATAGACTAGAGTAGAGGATAAACATAACTTTTAGATGCACTGGGGAAAATTTTCATTTGACTCCCTTTATTGCAATATTCACTTTATTGCAGGAGTCTGAAACCAAACTTGTAACAGCTCTGAAGGATGCTTGGACTAACCACAGGAATAAATAGATGAACAACAAAGAGGGCCTGCCTTCCAGAAGCTTGCAGATTAAGGAGAACACAGACACAGAGACCAATGACTAGGCATCATGTTAGAAGTGCTTTTTGTACAGGTACAGGCAAGAGGGATCCTGTGCTTCCTTAGGGGATAAACACTGAACTGAGTCTAGGCAGCGGTGCATATAAGCTGGGAAAAGGAAATACATTACAGTCAGAAGGAAGATCGTGCAAAATCAAATAAGTATAAAAGCTTTCGGAGCTACGGTTTGGCTAGGACATAGGTAGAAACTTGATTATGGGCTGTGGTCTTTATCTCATGGGTAAAGGGTATATTCAGCGATGTGCTGGAAACCTGGCTTCAAACACAAAATTCACTGATTTGTAGAATTTGCCCTTTTATTTTCTAGAGTAAGTAGTCCCGCCAGGATCATTTTCAAGCAAACAACAGCTTAACAATTGGCTTGTGAGACTTCTGAGTATTAACAATTCACTCAGAAGCCAGTATGAACAGACTGCAGCATACCACTGGGCCAATTGAAGGATTTGGGAGTGACATAAACTGAATTGTATTTTACAGTATCATTTTGGTAACTGTTCAGGACCCCATTGTGATCATCTGGATGAAAGATTCTTGGGGTCAACTCTACACACACACACATATATAGTTATATATAGTCTATATATAATAAATAAAATAAATATCAAGTATTATTATACTATAATATAATAAATATATTTTAAGGCATTGATGACAGGTTAGACACAATGAACAAAGAAAAGGGGCCAGAGATGAGCAGAGAATTTGCAACTTAAGGATCATGTCCTGAAGAACCATGCATGTACATCAAAGGATCTTGTCTTTAGTAGGCAACAGAGAGCCACTGAAAGATTTTAAATAGGGGAAGGAGATGATTGGCTATGTGGTTTTTTCCTGAAGACAAGTGATATCTTTTAGAAAACACTTATAAAGAAAGGCTCTCGACATAGCCCTATGTTAAAATAGGTTAGGGTAATTTGTTTTAATTTTTTTAAATCAATTTTGAATGAGAACATCTTCTCCCAGAAATGCAAAGATGGTGATATATACTATGTTCATGGATGAGTAGATTCACTCTAAGATTCTGATTATGTTTAATCTAAAAATTTAATGCCAAATCGCCTACCTTTTTTTTTTTCTCTTGGAACTTAAGTTTATTCTAAAACCTATATGGAGAGAAAAGGCCCAAAGAAGTCAGATATGAAATCTTATTACAAAGATGAGACAATCAGAACAGAGTTCTATTAGCATAAGAATAGGAAAATAGACTAATAGTATACATCTCATACAGTTAAGTTTCATAACACAGGTCAGTGCTTAGAAGAACAACTTGACAAATGATATTTAAACCATAGGCAGCCTGTCTGTCCATCTGTCTAATCGTCCACCCCCACCCACCCACCCATCCATCCATCTGCCTCTCCCTCCCCACTGCCTACTTAATACAATCTTTAGGCTTCTCACCTGCATGCCTCCCTTGAATGCATCCACCAGTTCTCCTTCACTGGCTCCTGGACCTGTACAGTTGGGCCTCTGCCCTCACTAAGTTTGTTCTTGGGAAAGTTGCCCATTACTTCTCTCCAGCCCCATTCGGCCTGACATCTGTGCCTGCTTTACTTTTCAGGCCACCTCTCCTTAGTGAAAACCTTCCTCTCCTGGCTACTGGACCACTACCCTCACCTGCCTTCCTCACACCTGCCTGACCCTCACCTGTCCTCACACCTGCCTGGCTTCCTCTTCATTCTCAACCATGGGCTGCCCTTCCCCTCTCTCAACACTCTTAAAATGTCAGCATCCCCCTGGTTCCTTCTTTAGCCTTTTTCTCTTCTGAAACTCTATTCTGACTGCATGCTTAATTATTTGATCGGTCATGCCTCTGGATGACCTCATACATCCTTTTGGCATAATTATTTCCAATATGCCATCGACTCTCAGATCCCTAATATCTCCATCCTTACCTGAACACTGACTCCAGAATGTCTACCTTCTGGGCTGACCTCCTCCTCTCCCTGCACACCTGCTCCTCCCCTTCCCCACCTGGTCTCTACAAATGGCCCCACCATCTTCTTCGCCATGTGTACAACCTGTCACCATAGCCTCCCAATTGAATGACAAATATCTCTGAAGTATGGTGAAAACAACAAGTCTAATGAGGTTCAGTGACAAGGCATTATTTATCAGGCATCGTGCTAAGCATTGTACATCTTTCAACTGTTTGACGTGAGAACACTGTATGGTGGGTACTACCACATCCCACAGTTTTTCAGATGTGGATAATGAGGCTGAGGAACTCGTTGCATGGCTGCAAGGAGGCGAGCCCCTTAATAAGGCATCCTGTCTTCTACAGCCCCACTGCCTGCATCCTCCAGGCAGGCAGAGGAAGTTTCCTAAAGCCATCCAGGCAACACTTGTGTAGCAGCCCCTGGCCAGCTCTTTGCTGCCCCCTACTGGCCTCAAACTACCCGTGAGGACAAGAAAATCTATACACTTGCTGTACGTTAACCGTTGGGACTTTATATCACGATTTCTGTGGATTTTATACAGTCGTTCCTGTGGTGGACGCTCTGGCCCTGCTCAAATTCCCCTTCAGCACTAAAGGATCTATTTTGCCAGCTGCTGGGGGGGTGTTGGTTACCAGTTCTCCACTCTTGACATTTTGGGGACTGCTTCGGCTGAACAGCGCTGCCTGTCCCCGGGCACACCCAGGCCAACTCACTGGTGATTGATTGCTCAGGCAGGGGTGGAAAGTCTGGCCCCTCTGACCAGCTCAGGCCAGTTCTGATGGGTTATCCCAGCCTCAGAGTTTCCAGCAGGTTCCCCCACTGAAGACTTTTACAGCCTGACCTGAATCCTTTCCTACAGGTGAGGATCCCGAGAGCCCTTCCCAGTGAGTGTCCTGCCCTGTATTTCTGCCTCTGAATCTGCTGCTGGGGACCTGGGCCTGGGGCCACCACCCTGGGGTGCATGATTCCCAGACTTGCTTCCGAATGCCTGGAGGGGTCCTCGGAAGCTCCATTTTGGGTATGCACCTCAGGTGGTCCTTGTATTCAGGAAGGTCTGTGAAAGTCCCCTGGGGAGAGACCCTGAGGTGGATGTCAGCCAGACCTGGGTCCCCGGTCCAGTTTTGCCACTGCCTTGTCACCCCCGGCAAGTCACTTGACCACAAGGCTCTCTTCTCACCTGAAACAAAACCAAAAAACCAAAACAACCTCCCTCCCCAAGATTTCTTAATACTTGCCTCAGAGGATCCTTGCGAAGTTTGAGTAAGATCATGCTTAGCAGCTCAGAGGCGTGCTGCACACAGAGCCGGTCGTCCACAAGTGCGGGTCTCTTGCCCTCCTGAGAGGCAGGGAGAAAACGGTGAAAAGAAATCGTGACCTGAGAAGCACCAGGCAGAACACACCAATCCCAGTGGTCCCGCAGGATCTGGGCTCAGGCTGTTTGAAATTCTTCCTTTGGTTTCAGACCTTGTCTTTCACCCTTGTTAACATGCACATACCCTCTGGGTGAGATCAGTTGTCACTCAAAAATTCCTGAAACCTTTGGAAGGTTTTCCATCTTAGCCACCACTGTGCCAATCAGACTCTCTCTGGGGCTGGTTTGAGGGGAGGTGGGACCAAAAGGCACTAAGTACTGGGGAGCAAAGTCACTCTGTGAACGCTTAAGGCACCAGTGGGCCCTCGGGGAAAACTCAGGAAGAGGAGATGTGACTGTACTGTAGCCAAAGTTCCACACCGCCCTCCTGACTCCCTGATCATGTCAGTCCCAGAGACCCCTATGGTCCAGAATAGATTCTGGGGGAATGACTCTTGGGCCTGGGGTGCCATCACCACCTTGAAAGGCGAATGGCATTGGCAAAGGGGTGCCGGCAGCAACCTCTAACTGCTCAGAACATGACCACCAGCTTGGCGTTTTCAATCCTGAGATGACCTCTCTGCGGCTCCTGAGGTCCCAGCTGGCCAGCCCTCCCGTCACCAGATGGTGTCACTGATCTGCCTGCTGGGGGTGCACGACCTACACCTGTGTGGAGCACCATAGCTGATGTCCAACGAAAGAAGGAAGGGGAGCAGGTGCAGAAGGAAAATGGGTCAGTTCGGTATGCATACACTGACATGGGGTTAGGCACAGGAGACGCTTATCCTGGGTGGGGGTGGGGAGGGGAACGCGTGCAAGATCAATGGGGCCAAATGGGATTGGGGAGGAAAGCACTCAGACCCCAGTACAGGTCTGACACCTGAGACAGGAAAGCAGAGGCTGCAGAGCCGAGCAGAGAACATCTCCGTCTGCAAGGCGAGTCTGAACCGGAGGCTCCACCAGTCCACGCAGAGGTCTGGAGCAAAGACGAGCCCCATTGGGTGAACATGGCAGACCCCACTCACTGCCCTGCTCCGTCGCTGCCATCCAAAGGAGCTACAGCTGGCGGCTGCCAGGAGACAGTGGCCCTCGCAGTGGATGGGCAAGTCCCCCCAAGCCGTCACCTCCTCGACGGCCACAGGGAAGAAGGATGATAAATGAGAAAGAAATAAGGAAGCGGAGGAAGGAGAAAGATAAAATGGCGAACAGGGTTAGGAATGGTCCAGGAACCCAGCGAGGCTGGAAGACACTCTCTGTCATGTTTCAAAAGGGTCGACTCTGATTCTTCCCTTCAGGGGTCAGAACTCGCAGTGCCCACTCAACAGCATTGTGCCCCCTGGGAAGGGGCAACCAACCCTCTCCTGGGGTTCTAATACCAGCAGGGCCCAATGTCTGTGCAACGTCTTCCTTGTCCCAGCAACCTCTGCCTATCTTTTCCTACTTAATAACCATTGCATTGTCGTGTTGGGTTAGAGGGCCACATCTGAGGTTCTTTTTATACTCCATGTGATTTAAAATCTATCAGAACCTGGAGATGCAAACAGTACCGTCATGCTTATCCATTTTGGGGTCAGCAGAATTAACCAGAGAGATGAAGGGGTTTGCCAAAGCCCACACAGAGGCGAGGCAGCAGAGCTGGGACCTGAACACGGGTTCTCGTACTAGAAATCCCGAGTTTCAGTTTGTGGGAGCAACTGCAGCAGGTCCCCCAGCAGGGGTCCTGCACCTCAAGTCCACCTGCCCATGCCAAGCTTGGTCCCAGTGCCTTTCAGGGGCTGCCCTGCCCCCACCCACGCTGGCCCTGAAACCATCCTGAGAGATTTATCTTAAGCCTTGTGCCTGAGTATCATAAAAACTAGACTTTTTTTTTTTTTTTGCAAAGTAGCAAGTGTTATATTTGAAGTTCCACATGAAAGAAAAACAATAATAAAACCGTGGTGAAAAAGATACCCAAGGTATCTGATCAGTACACATTAGCAAAGGAACTCAAAATAAAAACAGCTCCTTAGTGGGGAATCTTTTTAAAAAGAATCTCCTGTCTTGATCGTACTTCACTCTTTCCAAAAAAGAAATAAAACAGCACCTGATTTGCCTAGAATAAATTTGTGAAAAATACATGTTTCTGTGTCCCTCCACCCTAGTACGATGCCACCTTCTGGAAGGTGTCTGTGCTTTCGTTCCCATCGAGAGGCACTGTCGGCCCCTCTCACGTCATCCACTGGCCTGTTGAGCACAGAGCACTCATTTACTGACTCATCCTGAGTCAGACATTCAGAATCTCACTGGTTGTTGGCCAGGGACACCAGTTTCTTGCCATGTGGGCCTCTCTGTGGGACAGCTCATAGCATGGCAGCTGCTTCCTTCAGAGGGAGGATGCAGAGAAAGAATAAGAAAGGACAAGCAAGACAGAAGAGGCAGTCTTTTGTAACCTACTCTCAGAAGTGCTGTCCCATTGCTTTTGCCCTGTTCATCCATCAGAAGCGAGTCGCTAAGTCCAGGCCAGGTTACCCCAGGGTGTAAATATCGAGACGAGATGCTGAGGTCATTGGGGGCCATCCTAGACTCTGCCCCCCACTCTGAGTCCTGACCTGAGGAGACCAACGGAACCCGGCTAAGTCCAAGTAGGCCCAGAATAGCAACTGGCTGGCCTAGAGGCCCATCAAAGAGAAAGCAGTGGCCGCTCTCACAAGCCAATGAGACCCGGCAGTTGGTTATCACTCTATGGAAAAGTGGCTAAGGCAGTCAGGTGGACACAGCCTCTCCATTCAAAACTTCCTACCTGCCCTTCCTTCCATCCTTCCTTCCTTCCTTTCTTCTTTCCTTCTTTTTCTTTCTCTTTCTTTTCTCTTTCTTTCTTTCTTTCTTTCTTTCTTTCTTTCTTTCTTTCTTTCCTTCCTTCCTTCCTTCCTTCCTTCTTTCCTTTCTTTCTTTCTCTCTTTCTTTCTAATGTTTATTTATTTTTGAGAGAGAGATAGAGCATGAGCAGGGGAGGGGCAGAGAGAGAGAGGGAGACACAGAATCTGAAGCAGCTCCAGGCTCTGAGCTGTCAGCACAGAGCCCAACGTGGGGCTCGAACTCACAATCTGCAAGATCATGACCTAAGTTGAAGTCGGACACTTAACCAATGGAGCCACCCATGTGCACCTCCTATTCGCCATTTCTGATTTAGTATTCTCCACGAACCTATATGATATCATATACATAATATAGTATATATTATTATATAATATTATACAAAATATACTATATATTTTCCTAACTTTTGGCTCGTTTGCTGTTTGGCTTTACTTTCCAGAATGTACATCCTAGGAGGCCTGGGATTGTTGATTATTTTTGTCTACTGCTCTATCCCTAGTGGTTTTAGCATTTAGAAAAATGTCTGGAATACAGTATCTCTTGATAAATATTTGTTGAATGGATGAATGAATAAATGCTGAGGCAAGAGACAGGCCTGGGGAATTAATTATGTCAAAGAGAATCTATTCTCAGAAAGAACAATGACCATGTAGACGGTTGGGATTGATGAGGCAAGGACTTTGGGGGAAATTCTGGAAGCTTTTGTCCTCACTTGAGTGAGATGCTCTTTCCCTTCAGAGGCTTTGGGGTATTACTGGTAAGCTCAGGGTAGGTGAGAAGTTTACATTAATGGTCCCGCTTGATAGAAGAAGTTTTCATCCAGGAACAACTTAACATTTAGTTGAAATAGTCATAAAAAAATAAAAGGAAGGCAGACATGCAAAGAGGCCCCTCTATTTTTTTTTAAGATTTAAAAATTTTTTAATGTTTATTTACTTTTGAGACACAGAAAGAGAGCATGAGCAGGGGAGGGGCAGAGAAAGAGGGAGACACAGAATCTGAAGCAGGCTCCGGGCTCTGAGCTGTCAGCACAGAGCCAGACGCAGGCTCAAACTCATGAACTGTGAGATGATGGCCTGAGCTGGAGTCAGATGCTTAACCGACTGAGCCACCCAGGTGCCCTCAAAGAGGCCCCTCTAAACAGGGCTGGTGGATGCAAGGTTGGCAGTGAATGCCCTTGGACCCCTGACGCCCCTGCAGGTGTTGAAGATGAATAGCTTGTGTGTCCTGTGCTAGACTCCTAGGGCTGGGTAACAAAGAACTACAAATGGGTGGCTTACAACAACAGGGATCTATCCTCATTCTTCTGGATGCAAAAGTCCAAAGTTCAAGCCAAGTTTGCTTCTTTTAAAGTGTTCTAAGTTCTGTTCCATGCCTCCCTCATAGCTTCTGGTGGCTGCAACAGTGATGGGCAGTCCTTGATGCACAACTCCAGTCTCTGCCTCTGTCAGTCATGTGTCCCGTGTTCTCCCTGTGTGTCTCTGTGTCTGTGTCTCTTTTCCTCTTCTTAGAAGGACATGAGTCATTGTGTTCAGACCCATCCTAATGACCTCACCGTAACCTGACTTTATCTGCAAAGACCCTAATTTCCAAGTAAGATCACATTCCTAGCTACTAGGGGCAAGGAGTTCAATATAACTTTGGGGAAGACACAATTCAACCCACAACAGACTCTGCTGTCCTGGAGCTTAAGTATGGTTGGTGAGACAGAAGGAGAAAGGCAGCCATGCAGAGTCTGTGACAGACATCATGGGAGGCCTACAGAGAGGAGACTTTGGAAAGCAAAGGGGAAGGGCACTCAACCCCATGGCGGGGAGTGAGGCGTTGAGGTCTGAAGGAGATGATGCCCAAGTTGAGTGCTGCAGGATGAGACGTAATTAGCCAGGGGCTGAAGCTGGGTTAGGTAGTAAACAGGTACTGAAGACCACCCTGGGTCAGGCACTGCTGGAGAGCTGGGTGTGCTGAGAACAGGTCATGATGTGGGGAGAAGGTGGCATGTGGCAAGTGTCTGGTGGGGGTGATTACAAGGTGCTTTGGGAGCCTAGAAGGGGAACCTGGCCTGGGGTTCCAGGTCTTCTCTCACCCTCCTGGGAGAAAAGATATCTGGGCAAATTTGGAAAAGGTCTAGAATGTAGCCGAGTGTTGAGGAGAGGAAAAAACATTCCCAGCAGTACAAAGAATGATAACAGAGGCCCAGAGACAGAATGCATGGCTTATGGGTAGAACTGCAGACATTTGGGCATTAATAGAACTGAAGAACTGGGGAGTCTCTGGAAAGATAGGCAGGGATGGCTTAGCAGTCCAGACTTAGGAACCTGGACTTTATGAGGCTGAGCATGGGGAGCTCTTGGTCCCTTTTGAAATTGTAGGCTGAGAAGTGACCCAACTGGATTTTTTAAAATTGTTTTTTCATGGATTTGGATTTCAAATAGACTAAGCTAGCTGCCTGTGGAAGATAGAGGAAGAAGAGGGAGGCTGTCACTAAGACAAGAGAAGACAAGGTCCTGCCCCAGAACAGTGGTGATTGAAATGGAGAGCACAGGGTGGGTATGAGAAAAACTTAAGCAGGTTGAGGGGCCACTGAGGAAAACAGAAGAATGGAGGATCAGTGAGGTCAGTGAGTCAGAAAGAGGCTCAAGGAGAGGATGCTGGGACCCAGATGAATTGTGTATGTTTGTGTGCAGGGGGCGGGTACCCACAGGGGCTCCACATGGAGATTTCTAGGCTGTGCTCAGCTATCATCTCCCAGACTCAGGTTCTTAGTTTCTGCAAGCACAGAGTAGAGAGGCACCAGCTTCCACCATGGGTGCCCAACCAGTGACAGTCGTGCCCTCAGAGGACTCTTGCTGGTGTCTAGAAACATTTGGGGTTGTCACAACCGTGGGGGCTGGTGCACCACTGGCATCCAGTGGGTAGAGGCCAAGAATGTGGCCAAGTTTCATACAACGCTCAAGACAGTCCCCAAAAAGTGTCATTCGGGCCAGAGTTCAGGAACACGGGCTTAAAGGCAGCATGTAAAACTATGGGCACCATGACCATGCCCTGGGGAGCATGAGGGTGAAAAAGGCAGCCAACAAAAGACAAAAGCATGGGAATGACCAGCACTGACCTGGCAGACCAAGCACAGAAAAGCCAGAACATGGAGTGGGGGGGGTGGAGGGGGAATGGTGGGGATTGAGGGGGAGGACCGTATTTTCTTAGAGGTCTGAGGCCCTTTCCAATGGCAACAGCCATGAGAAGACAGCTAGGAAAGAGCTGATGTGCTGAGCACTGCTGCAGAGAGCGCTCCATGCCACAGCCAGAGGCAGCATGTAGTGTGCGTGCGCGCGCGCGCGCGCACACACACACACACACACACCATAACTGAACATTAGCTCTTATTCCTGAGATCAGTTCTGAGATCATAAATCCAGTGTGTTCACCATGTTCTTAAGCAGCCTTTTCCAAACACAAGTCCTGGATTGCCCTCTAGGTCAGTCTTCAGGAAACGAGGGGAGAAGTAGAGGGGCAGAGAGATCCCCTGCATCTAGCTTGGTCCGATCCCAAGGACACCAGGGTTTAATTAGCTGAGAACATAACTGGGCATGAGGTGGGCAAGGCTTTGGGGATGGACTGAAATCAATATGGCATCTGTGCAGAGACCATTGTCCGTCAGCCTGTTGTTAGCAAACTCCAATTAGACAAGGCAGCTGAGTGGCTCTGTGGACAAGCTTGACTTGGCTTTCCGGGCAGGGTTCCTAATAAGGCTGCTCACGGAAGCACCCACAAACGACCACTTGGAAGAGGAGGCTGCCTTATGGTGAAAAGAAAGCCTTGTCAAGGGGCAGGAAGTAGAATGATTGAGAACATCTGTCTCCTCCCTCGTCAGAGAAGCGGTTCGTTAAAAGTTACAACTATAGCGTAATGTGATTGTTCTTTAAACTACTGCATAAATACCCAAATTCGCTGTATCCTTCAAAGCACTGCCCTTTGGACACTCAACCCTTATTCCAATGAAGGGGCCCTTTCCAGCCTGATGCCCCTCCTCTGGGCTCCTCTTGGAAGATTTTCTGGGTGGCTCCAGGGCCTACTCTCCTCTCCTTCTTGTAAAATCTTATGAAATGAAAAGTCTACAATTCAGAATTTATTTTCAAGGGGACATTTAATTTGTATATCAGCCCTTGATTCTATTACAAATCACAGGATTTGGTGAAGGGAAGAGTGAGGACTTTCAAGGCTACATTACTCTACTGCCTAACACCTACCAGAGTTTAATAACTGCCTGACCCTGTTCTACTCACTTGGATTAACTCGAGAAATCACCTCAAACACCCTCTGGAGCAGCCAAAGGCCAGTTACATAACTTGTTCAAAGTCACAAAGCTGGTAAGTGACAGAGCCAGGATTTGAACACTAGCCGGGTGATCTAAGAGCCCATATATATTTTTTTATGTTTATTTATTATTTTTTTGAGAGACAGAGAGACAGAGCATGAGAGGGGGAGGGGCAGAGAGAGAGAGAGGGAGACACAGAACGTGAAGCAGGCTCCAGACTCTGAGATGTCAGCACAGAGCATGATGTGGGGCTCGAACTCACGAACTGTGAGATCATGACCTGAAGTCAGATGCTCAACTGACTGAGCCACCCAGTGCCACTAAGAGCCCATAATCCATCCTGCCTGTCTGACTTTGATTGGTTCTTTCACATCCTGAGCCACAGACCTGTACCAGGAATGTGTCTCTGCCTGTGTGACATCTTCTTTTTGTGTAGTCATCTCTGCCCGTGACCATCCCTGAGCCATCTACTGGGCGGCAGTGTCCGATCACTTGAAAGGCTCTGCCCAGACAAAATCAGAGCCCCTTCCATGGGAATGTGCATGATCTAAGACACGGGGTGGTTGACGCCCCACAGTGGGGCCTGTTCCCTTGGTCTGTAAGCCGGGCTGGGATAGAAGGGAGTAAGAGCCAGTCTGGGAACCAGAGCCTGCCCCACTCTCCCTGCTTTCTGGTACAAAATTCAGAGGAATCTGAAAATCCTAAATTTAAACTTAGCCTGGTAGGTGGTTACGACTGCTTATTTGTCAATGTAGGAGAATAGAAAACATCTTATTCGCAACTTGCCAGCTTGACTCGTAACTCGTAAATAATCAGATACGTGGGCCTCTGTTTGCATCCTCGCTCTGGGTCTTGTGCATGTTGGAGGCTGGCCTGCATGCGAGCCAGGAGGAGAAAGAAACCAGGCTGGGCAGAGAGTAATAGAGGGGAGTGGCTATTTTAGACGCGCTGGCCAGGAAGGGTGTTGCTGTCTGAGTGGAGACCCAGGGGAAGGGAGGAGTGAGCCACAGAGTGATCTGTAGGGAGAGACCCAGGCAGAGTGAGTACCAGGACTCTGAGATGAGAGGATGCTTGGCAGGTTTGAAAAGGAAAAACCAGAACCCAAACTAGAGTGTGGCCAGGACAGTGGGGCACAGGGAAGGGGGCAGGAGATCAGGAGAGAAATGTGTTCAGCGGCCAGCATGAAGTCTGGTGGTAATAATGAGTGAGGTGGGAATTCCAGGAAGTGTTTTCCCATTGAGTTTTCTGGTCGTAAGTCAGTGAAGGAGAGGTGAGCAAAGGAAAAACAACCCAACACAACAAGAAGCCAATTAAAGGGTCACAAAGGACTTAAAAAAAGTTTTTTAATGTTTATTTATTTTTTGAAAGAGTGTGGGCAGGGAAGGGGCAGAGAGAGGGAGACACAGAATCGGAAGCAAGTCCAGGCTCTGAGCTGTCAGCACAGAGCCCAATGTGGGGCTTGAACTCACGGACCGTGAGATCATGACCTGAGCCAAAGTCGGATGGTTAACCAACTGAGCCACCCAGGAGCATCTCACAAAGGACTTTTGAAACTGTGGCTTCTGCAGACCAGTTTTGTAGCAGTTGGAATAGAAATGACTCCTATGCACATAATGAATTTAATTTCTTATATCACAATTGCTAAATTAGTTGCAAGATCTCTGGGGCAAGAAGGCTTTGGGATTTTCAGACTCCCCTCAATGTGGATTCAGAACCTTGGGTTGACTGCTGTCTACAGTGAACAGTTGAGTGACACAGGCAGTGAGTCCAGGTAGAAGACTTGAGCTGTGAGCATGGTCTCTAACCCTTAAATTGTTTTCCTTGCAAAATATTTTAAATATGTAGGAAAAAAAACCAAAACAACACTCACCACCCAGTTCTACCAACCCTCCATGCTTGATACTAAGAAGCATAGATACGGTGGAGGCCTGAGCGATAACAGTGGTAACATTGGATGGTCCCAGATCACTTCACATCTGTCAGCTCATCCTGTCCTCACCGCAGTCTTCTGAGGTGGCCCTCATTTTATATGGGGGAGCAGTGAGGTGCACAGAAATCACATGATTACTTGTTGGGAGGGAAGCCGGTATCTGAGTTCTCACCCACTGCGCTCTGCTGACTTTAAAACATGGAGTAGAGGGGCGCCTAGGTGGCTCAGTCCGTTAAGCGGCTGACTTCGGCTCAGGTCATGATCTTGCGGTCCATGAGTTGGAGCCCCGTGTCAGGCTCTGGGCTGATGGCTCAGAGCCTGGAACCTGCTTCCGATTCTGTGTCTCCCTCTCTCTCTCTGCCCCTCCCCCGTTCATGCTCTGTCTCTCTCTGTCTCAAAAATAAATAAACGTTAAAAAAAATAATGAAAAATAAATAAAAATAAATAAACGTTAAAAAAAATTTAAAAAAAAAAACATGGAGTAGAGGGGCGCCTGCCTGGCTCCGTTGGTTAAGTCTCTGACCAGCTCACGTCATGATCTCATGGTTTGTGAGTTCAAGCCTCGTGTCGGGCTCTGTGCTGACAGCTTGGAGCCTGGAGCATGCTTCGGATTCTGGGTCTCCCTCTCTCTCTGACCCTCCCCCACTCACACTCTGTCTGTCTCAAAAATAAATAAACATTAAATTTTTTTAATTATAAAAAATAAAAAATATATAAAATAAATAAAACATGGAGTAGATTTTGGGGATCTTTCGAAACTCTATAAAACTGGTATCATACTGGACTTTTTCTTCCTACTTTGTGAGCTGCCTCCGTGTCAACCTATTGGGGCATTCATTCATTTGTCTGAAAACGAATTGAATAGTATTCCAATACTGAAAATTTCCAGATTCATTATTTATGTTTCTGTTGATGAACGTTTATAGTTTCCTTCTTAATTTCCTTGCAGACGCTACAAAGAATATCCTTATCTCCTTATGAATATTTACATGTTTCCCTTGGGAAGTGGTTCTCAACTCTGGTGATACGTTAAGAAGAATTTAAAAACGAGAGCATTTTTAAAATGGCAGAATACATGTGCTCTCCAGGCCTGGATATTCCAATGTCGTTAATCTGTCAGTTGGGTTTTGCTTTGATTTTTAGCTTGCCAGGCGTTCTAATGTACATACAGACTCTAGAACCACCACCTGAAGCCACATCCCTCCATGCAGAATTACAGGATCATCAAACTTTGTGCACACCACTGATGTGGGCTACACAGTGGTTTTCTCGACTTACTCCTGTATCAGTGATGTATGAGGTTGTATAGTGATTCGCCCCCCAACCTTTTTTTTTTTTTTTTTTTGCCCAGTGTTGGTAATACATGTTTATTCCCATACTCTTTTTTGAATAGCATTGCTAGGGGGTTACCAACATTATGAATATTTTCAAAGAATAAATTTGTGGCTTTGATGATTTTCTCTATGTTACATTTTTTCCTAATCCATCAAATTCTGGGTTTTTTTTTATTATTTTATTTCCTTTTCTTTGCTTCCATTTAATCCTCTTTCCTCCCTAGTTTTGTGAGATAGAATTGAGTCCATACTTTTTATCTTCTCTCCCTTTCTAACATACGGACTTGAGGGTATGCATTTCTCTCTAGGAACTGCTTTGGCTGTATCACAAACGTTTTGCTCAGTCGCATCCTTAATGTTCAGTTCAACACGTTTCTACTTTGTGTTGTGATTTTTTTGTTTGAATGATACATTATTTTAAAGTGTATTGCTTAACTTACAAATAATTTGGTGATTTGTGAATTATCTTTTGATGTATATTTCCAGCCTAATTTCACTGTGATCAGAGCATTTAACCTGCATAATTGCAGTCCTTTGAATGCTAAGGCTTGCTTTGCAATCTGTTATATGATCAACTTTGGGAAGCGGTCATGTATCCTTGCGGAGAATGCATACATGGTGAGTGTGGGCACAGTGTTCCATATGTGTCAAATAATTTAAATTTGGTGTTTTCTTTTGATTTTCTTTCTCTGTATGGAGTTTTTCCTCGGATGACCTATCGCCTACTGTGGCAAGTGTCATAGAACTTCCAGGATCATTGTGAATTTCTTCAGTTCCCCTTTTGTTTTGGTTGGGTGTTGCTCTATAGGTTTTGAAGTTACACTGGTTCAGAACTGTTATTTCCTCGTGATGGTTTGGCCCCTTTTTCATGAAGGAAAGGTGGTTTTTCTTTAGTAATGTTTTTTGCCTTAAAGTCTATTTTGCCTGAATTCACATGACATTAATATAGCTGACATTAATATAGCTAAGCCAATTTTATCTCCCTTTGGTTAGTATTTGCATGATACACACATTTCACCCTTTGCTTTGTATATTTCTATGTTTTTGTAATAAAGATACAACTCCTACATGCAAAAATATTGCTGCATTTGCTTTCGTATCTGCTTCGATGATCTCAACGTTTTCATCGAAAGAATATCTATTTACAATTAAAATAAGACTAATAGATGTAGGGTTCTGTCTACCTTTTTACTATTTGTTCTCTTCTTGACACATCCATTTATTGTATGTTTCTATTTCTGTTCTCTTTTTTTTTTTTTTTTGGCCTTCTTTTCAATATATTGTTGTTCCCTGTGTCTGTCCATTAAATTAATTTTGCATTACATCTGTTACTTTTTTATTCTTTTAGTGGTTACCCAGTGATTAGAATGTGGGTCCTTAATCTCTTGTAGTCTAAAATAACAGAAAAAAAAATGAAGGTAATCATTAGAATTTGACTATCGCAGGGTCCTCGCATTGTGAGAGAATTGATAAAAGTAATAATCCGTGTTTCATTTGTAATAAGTCAGGGATGCATAGGGGGACACCAGGGTGCTGAAAGGAAACTAACACCATCCTCCAGCTCCATATCAAGCAAAAGCAGCTCCAAAAATGAAGGCAAAGTAAAAACACTTTAGAAGGAAATAAGAGATTAACTTGAATATCAACATAGCTGCACTAAACATCAAAGGCAGAGAAAATGATCCCATATAAAAATAAAGAAATGAGAGAAGGAACGAAGAGCCAAAATGTAATCTATACGTAGAATTGAACAGTCGTGGACAACCCGCCGGTGAGCTGGAGTGGCCGTCTTCCAGTGACACTGACCTGAGATGCTATTTGGGGCATATATAGTTTGGGAAATGTGGAGAGACCTCTTATCTGAGTGTGTCTATTTCTGGAATCCATAACTATGCGTTTGGACTGTTCGTGTCTTCATTACTATGGTTTTAAAACTAATCTTGTATCTGTTAGATCAACCCCCTCCCCACACTTGCTGTTGTTCCCTATCACTGTCTACATTCTCCTTGACCTTTTGCCATACAGTGTGTATTTACAGATCAGTCTGCCAAGTTCCTGAAAAGCCCCCGTGAGACGTTTCAGGGTCATGGAGATGTTCTTTTATTTTTATTTATTTTCTTTATTTTTAAAAACGTACACCCAAGTTAGTTAGTATATTGTGCAACAATGATTTCGGGAGTATCTGAACCTCTAGTGGTGTCGTGATCGTGCCGATGTAGATGTTTGTAGAAATTCATCGTACGCTTGGAAATAAATGCATTCTGTTTCGTGGAAATTACAGCACAAAACACCGATTTAAAAAGAAAAGCCAGCCAACCAACCAACCTTGTCAGGATTTTTTCTGGGGCGCTAATGACCGTGTGCTTACCCTGTGGGGAGGACTGACTTCTTTCCAAAGAATTCACTCCAGCCTGGATATATGGGGCATCTGCTATATGGTGGCCCATTCTGCAGGTCCCGATGGTAAATCTTCCTGCTCTTGACCAAGGTGTATAGGTCTTCATTTCTGCAGGCCTTTTTTTTTTTTTTTTAATTTTAAATCTTTTTTCCTTACAGTCTTTGTGATGAACTTGCACACATGTGGTCAGATTTTCTCTTAGTCGACCTCTTTTGTTGCTATTGATGATTGAAACCATTTAAACATGTAGATGTCTACTTGGTTATTATTGTTGTTTAGAAATGCTCTTGATTATTGAGTGGATTTCTCTTCGAAGTAAACGTCTTTCAGAGCATCGTTTCCTGCAGTGGTAAAATATGCACGTTGGGTTGTTTGAACTGTAAGGTCCTTTTCAGCAACATGATGCTACTTTTTTCCTTTTCTTTGGGCTTGCTAAAACCTTTAAGAATGTCAAGGACACTTTCAAAATGACATCATCAAAAGACCTTTCTATTTATGTTTAAAGCATGCCTGGTCCCAGACTGGGTCACATTAGGGCAATTTCCTTTGCGATCTATTCCTATTGTCTAAAGAAACCATTGTCTGCAGAGATTTTGCTTTTTAAAGAAGGAAAACAAAACAAACTTTATTTTCTTTTCAGAAAAGGCAAAATGTACCAATGCAAGATATTTGTGACATACAGAAAGGTACCCTAGGAAAAGCAAAATCCTCTTGAAATTCCATCTCACTGAGATGACTGTTCTAATCAGTTTGCTATCCGTTTCTTACAAGTTTGGGTGCTTATACCATGTGTATGTGTTTATACATCCAACAAGCATCGTTGATTTTCTGTCTTGAGAGTCAGATTTCTTTCTCATTTCCCAACACAGAGCACATCACTGCTACCCTCACTTAATGCCTCCAGTGTCTTCCCATGATTTGGGACAAAGGAAGCCCCAGACCTCAGCCCCCCAGCCTCATCTTGCTCTGCCCCCCTGTTCCCTCCCCCTTTCGGCAGCCTCTGTTCTCATTCCCTTTGAAACACCATGATCCATCCCAGCATCAGGCTCCCGCATATGCCATTCCTGTCCCTTAGTGACCCTCCTTTTCCTCTTCTTCCATCTTTAGCTCATGCCAGTCCTTCAACTCTCAGCTCACCTTCCCCAGGTCATGCTCTGGTACCCATCTTCCTAAAGACGTGCCCTTTGATTTCTGGACTCTGCTGGAACCTTCCATCCCTCCCCTTCCCCATCATCAGCCTCAGCCCTGGACCTCATGTTGACACATGTCTTGACACCTAACCGGATGTCATCCCCTTGTAGAATGCCCACTACTTTCACCTCTCCTGGGCCGGGATGCCTGGTTTCTAGTGCAGTCACTTGCCTATCACCACCATAATTCATTGTTTCCTCCCATCAGATTGAGCTCCCACCTTTTGTGGCTTATATGCAGGGTCAGGGGGCAGCCCTTGCCAGGCCAATCCCTTTGGTGAGCACTTTATAGACCTGCATAATACGGGACGTCATCCAAAAGCCAAGGGATTGCAGATGTTGGCATCGGGGGTTTGCCTATGGTACTTGCTGTAGAAAGATAAACAAGGACAGTTCTCCTTAGGGAGGCAGATCAACCAAGCTGGGGATGCCTGGGAGTCGGCAGATCATGGAATCATTTCTTATATGTTCTGGTGACTTTGGAGAAAGGCGGTAGCCTGCACACACTCCTGGAGTTTAAAAAAACAAGTCTAATTGATTTCAGGGGCAAGGCGAAAGATTAAATTAAATGCATTGCCAAGCCCTTGAGATATTTCTGGATCTGTCTCTATTCTGCAATGACAAGGGCTCCTGAGGTCCCCGAGGCAGCCCTCATTCGCTTCCTGCAGGGCAGAGGCGGCTGCTGAGAAGCAGGTTGGGGTAGCGTGAGTTGTGCCCAGGAAGGTCTGGTGTCCAATCCTTGCTCTGTCATTTAGGGACAGATTCTTCAAGTCTAAAGCCACCTTGTAAATCATCTCAACTTATCCTTGTAAAGAATGACTTGAGAAACAGCTTGACGAAGATGACTGGATGTTTAATTAGGATGCTTTGCAGATCTTTGTGCTGGATGACAGTAGAGGGAAATATGTAAACACAGACTTTGAAGGTAAAAACTCATCATTAGATCTTGGCTGCACCATATTCCAGCTGTGTGATATTTTTCCTACATTTATCCAGTTCGTCCTTCCCCCTTTGTTAAAAACGTATTCTTCTCTGCAGCAAAATGCTACACAACAAATTACATATATGACTTGGTCTATGCCTTCGATCCATTCATCTCTTTGTGACGATATTACCAATATCACACTCTCTGGATCCTGTAGGTTTCTATTAAGTCTCGATACCAAGTTGTATGAGTGCTTCAGAGTTTCCTTCTTCAGGGTCATTCTGCCTATTGGAAGTCCTTTGCATTCCTATTTATTTTAGATACAATGTGTCTCATATTAACAAGAAACCCAGTAGCACCAAATATGGATGGCCAGCATCCATTGGATGTATTACCATGTGTTGAGCAATATGTCAAGCACTTGAAATATGTGAACACATTCAGTCTTCAACACAATCGGAAAGAATAGATAAAGGGGTTGAGAAGTACAAACTTCCAGCTATACAATAAACAAGTCGCAGAGGTGAAAAGTGCAGCACAGGGAATAGAGTCAATAATGTTATAATAATGTCCTATGGTGACAAATGGTGGCCACATTCATTGTGATAAGAAGTATGTATGGAATTGTTGAATCGGTATGTTGCACATCTGAAACTAATCTCACATTGCATGTTAATTATACCTCAATTTATTTAGTTATTTCGTGAGAGCGAGCGAGCACATGAACAGGGGAGGGGCAGAGAGAGAGAGAGAGAGAGAGAGAGAGAGAGAGAGAGAACCCCAAGCAGTCTCCATGTTCAGCACTCCGTGCAGAGCCTGACACAGGACTCGATCTCATGACTGCGAGAGCATGACCTGAGACAAAATCAAGAGTTGGACACTTAATCAGCTAAGCCACCCAGGTGCTCCCCCACCAAATAAATAATTTTAAAATGTACTCTTGTGGATATAATTTTATAGATGCAAAAATTGAAAGTTAAGAAGTTTAAATGACTTTGAAGTTTTAAACCCAGTTTTCTCTTTCCCCGACGCCAAGGGTCCTAACCTATATTAAAGGACGCCTCCAAATCCCTCAAACTTTTCCATTGCTTACTATTTTCATTAATTTCCAGCAAATGGGGCATCACAGCCATCACGGGCAGATTAAAAAGTTAATCAAATTGAACTCCTCCAAAGATCTTTAAAAATTATAATAAACAAACAGGTATCACCAGTGGTAATTAGCATGCCCATTCTGTAGAAAGTCAATGATGGTCTGTGAACGTCACTGTCAAGATAAAATATCTCCTTTCTCTGTCACAACACACTCAGTAAGTCTCTGTTCCTCCATCGCTATCATCTTCATAGACCTCAAGGCCACATTGAAAATTCATCTCAGTCCTCGATCAGGGAGCATGTTTTGGTGATGCTTCCATGGAAGTTAATGAAGGGTTTACAGAACAAACAGTGGCAGGAAAAACAGAGTTCTTGAAAGTGATTTCAAATTAAACCGATATGTAAAGATTCAGATCTCTTCAACCCCAAACCTTCGGCTCCTACCCAGACCTCTGTTCTGTCTAGAGTGGGAGACGGGTAAAGTTTCTGGAAGAACCAAGTGCTGGCACCATGAGCAAATCATCTCAAGAGCCCTTTTGTAGGGTGGATTCCCCATCCCATTGGCTGAGTGGGGTATTCGAGGCTCGGCTCGATGGTGTTCTGAAACAGCACACACGCTGGGGACATGCTTCACTAAAGACTGCAGGAAGCGAGGGAAGCCTATTTCCAAATGCACACCTGTAAGACTCAGTTTGGAAATATGCTATCAAAAACCCAGAGCGCTCCTCTAAAACACACCCAAGGAGCCAAGCAGCAGCTTGGGTCTTCCCATGTTGTGAACTTCTGCTTTGGGACGGCTTGAATTATGAGGAAATTCTCCTTCCCATCCACCCAAGATACGGTGACATACAAAATTCCTTCCTTCCTCTGCCCTTTTGGATGAAAATGACAAAGACAACTCTTCTATGTGCCTGGTCTTCTCCATAAGTGAAAAGCATGATCAGGCTTCTCCAAGATGTTGTGTATCATCTCACTGTGCAGCATGCATAGCCTTTTTCCTGGGGCATCTCATTTCATACCAAAAGCCCATGGGGTGTACAGGTGGTGTAGGAATCCTCCCCACTGTATTGATGGCACAGAGCGTTTGGGTTCATATAGATGATGTTTGAGAAAAATTCTGGGTTAAAGGTATGAATTTGTAGGCACATAGGGTATAGAGGCTAGATGAGTAAATGAAACTCACCAGTATATATAGACCAAGGGTTCTGAACTCCCTGCAATTGTGGTCTGTATTTCCACATACTTGTTTATGGGACCTTTCTTGGTGAAGGAGTCAGCAATTTTCATAAGGTCCTCCAACGGGGATTCATGACCCACGAATGGGAGATAAGAATGAAAAGTTTGGAGGCCTGCGGGACCTCAAGACTGAAGGGTCAGGTAAAGCAAGGATAACTTATGAATGAGACTGAAAACATTAGTTTGATGCCCCCCCAAAGTATGTATTAAGGTATTTTTCTGTACATAGGAGTTGGAGGCTACACGGACATTCCTGTTCCTCCCAGATCCACAATTCTCTTTGTCTGATGAACCCTAGGTTCCTGCTAAGGGGATGCTCTCTCTTGACCCTTATTTGCTCTTCCTGTCTTCCCTCCCCCACACCTCCCCACAGCCATTTTAAGAGGTAGAATCAAAGTTGCCTTTAATGAATAATCCAGAATGAATGCGGCTCATCACTCAGTAGTCACAGAGCTGTCTGGCTTAAGAAGATGGAAAACTCTTTCTACCCTTCCCCCTGCCCTGCTGGCTGCTGATCTCTGCCACCAGTGTCTTCTTTATCAGCTGGGTCGAGAGTTGGATGCGACTCCATTATCTTTCCTTTTCACCCTGCACGGCCTGACAGACATGCATTCAATGGAAATGAACAGGCTTCTGAAGCCTCCATCATCATTACTGGTGGGCGCATCTGAGGAAGAATCTGAACCTGCTGGGTGGGGCTGTCTCTGTGCGTCTAATATTGGTTCTCCGCAGTATTGTGTGAGTTGCCTAGAACTTAGAGTCCAAAGATTTCTGGAATCAGAAGTCCTATCTCCTCTCTGAAACTTACCTTCCTCATCTGTATGGTCAGAAATTGGACTAGATGTTTTCAAACACTCCTTCTAGCTCTTAGATGCTATCTACTCTAACCGTATGATCTTTGAGATGAAAAACAGAGAGTTGAGCAATTAGCCCAGATCACACAGCAAGTTTTTAGAAAAGCCTGCATTGGAATCTGGGTGTAGAGTTTCATTAGCAGAAAGTCCTTTATTCAGGTGAGGCTATCTTTAAGGGAGTTCCCTTCCCACCCACCTGCCTCCAGTTTCATTATTAAAGGGAACACCCTTGATACCTAAAGGCCTCTCTGATTGCCATCTGACAGGTGCACGGATCCTTTTTGGGGACGATGTCGTTAGCCACCCACAATTAGTTGTTCATCTTTGACCCAGCGGGTCTGTGTCAGGTTCTGTGAAAGGGGCTCGCTATAGGTTGCCTTGTTCTGTCCTTGTCACGGCTCCCAGGGATGCTCGTCAAACCGCGGCACCATCTGACGCTGAACAGAACAACGGGGAGAGATGCCAGCCACAGCCCTCGGGCCTCCCCGGGGAGAACAGGAGCAACACCGGGTCCCCGTACCCCTGCGTCTCGGATGAGGAAACAGGGTCAGAGAGGGGAGCAAACGCGGCCAGGCTCACACGAAGGGACAGAGGAGACCCGCAACTCTGCACAAGCCCACCCGCCTCTCTGTTCCAATTATGGTTTGGAGCCAGGCCAGTGCTTTCTGGAGGATTCGGGGCAGAAGAAGGAGCTTGCAAGCCTCCTTTTGAGCCATTGTTCCGTTTCTCAACCTGACACCATCTTGCCTCAGCCACTGGGGGAATTTCAAACGGTGCCTGCTTGCAAGTCAAGGGGATAATGAAGAGGGTTTTGCAAGCCAGCCTCCAAGAGCCCTTGTCATTGTCTTTAGGGGAGAGAAAGCCTGTCTGCAGGTTCCCACTGATCCTGGCCTGGCCTTACAGGGAGGAGCAGTGGCTGAGGGACGGGCATGGAGCTCCCCGCTTCAAGGACTGGACAGGACTCCCAGGTGGGACGCATTTTCAGTGGCTGCTGAAGAGAGACCTTGCTAAGAAAGTCCCGTGGAGCAAAGACCCAAAGGAGTGGCGAGAGCTAGGCGCACTGTATCTGGGGAAGAGCCTCAGGGTCAAGGAAGTGGTGCCCGGGGAGGCTCCGAGGAGCAGCCTGTTGGCGGAAGCAACAGCCAGGAGCCGGGGTCTGCGGGAGTCGGGAGCCGAGTGGTGCAAGATGGGTAGAAGGCCCAGGAGGCAGAGGGCCCCGGGAGGAGGGGGGAGGCAGAGGGCCTGGGGTGGGCGGAGGGCTGGAGGCATCTGGGGTGAGGACTTCACTCCAAGCTCAAGTTAGGGAAAGCACTGGAAGCTGTGAGCTATGGATCCACATGGCAACAGGATTGCTCTTCCCGCAGTGTCGAGAACAGTCTGCGGGGATCAGTGGGCACGAGGTGGGGGTGGGGGCAGTTGGGAGGCTATAAATTAACAACTCAGACACTTCGGTGCTTAATCAAGGAGTGTAGGTGTGCTTATGGCCCACGTGACGCCTGATGTGGGTGAGGCCGTCCTCCTTCGTGTTTTAGACCTTCCATCCTGAACATGCAGCTTGAAGTTCCCAGCAGCAGGGAAATAGCCGCGGCAGGAGCCATATCCGCTCACCCGCGTCTCCACCTGCAAGCGGCCTCATTTCTCCCCATAGCCTGCCAGACAGACATAGTCACTGCGCATCTCCCCCAGGGCCCAGGAAGGAGCAGACGCCTGGGCCCGCCTGAGCCCTGCGTTCCCCGGCCCACAACAAAACGTGCCTGCAAAGGGCCTAGCGCCCAGTGCCCGCCCACAGTGGGTACCTGTCCGTGGCAGCTCCCAGTGAGATCTCTTCTGACGTCTGGTCCCTCTCAGCCCCTCGCTGTTCTGGGCCGTCCTCCCCCCTGCCGCCCACCCAAGCATCCGGTGCACACTGGACGGTAGTGTTAGTGAGTCTTAAACCCTACACAGCAGCATGCAGTTTATCAACCGCAATTATATTCCATCCGCCCACAGCCTTCAGCCCACAGTGCTGACCTTGGTGCTCTGTACACGGTCGGCACTTAATGAATATTAGGAATGCCCTTGCCGACTGAATATTTGCCAGGAGGAATCCGGAACTGAGAATAGGGTAGTGGTTGGCCGCTGGGCCCATGGTATTGGATTAAATATTGGGACTAGAATAAACATTTTCAAACACCCACAATCCTGAACACTTAAGGAGAACCGTGTGCTATGCGCTCTCCTAAGGTTCAAAGGTGTTAATTGTTTATTCCTCAAGGTAAGCCACTGAGGAGAGTTTGGTGAACGTTCCTGTTTAGGGATGAGGAGACAGGCACAGAGAGGGCGTTCGATTGCTGAAGGTCACGGAACAAGTGGGTTGCGGAGCCCGGGTTTGGCTCAAGGGCCTGTGTGCTGGCCCCTCTCTATTCCTTCCCCGCATCGCTCGGCTTCCGTCAGAGCCCTGGGAGAGGGTCCCAGGACCTGGTAAAGGGTTAGTGTGTGTCACTGTCCCAGCTCCTTTCCATTTGTGCCAGATAGCAGGCCTGCGCGGTGCCGAGGTATGTGCTGCGCACGCGCAAACTTCATACGAGACAGACAGTGGGTGCTGGCCCTGGAACGCGGTCACCCCTGTGGCCCTGCCACCTGCTGTCTGCTGCTCACCTTCTCACCCCGGGCCCCTTCCCCCATAGGCTGCGTTTGCCCCCTGCGCACACACCTGTGCCTCCCAGGGTGGCCACCTGGCCTTGAGGCCCTGTCCTGGACCAAACAACCCCTCAAACTCTGGTGCCTCTGTTTACCCAACATGGCAAACAGCTGCGTGGATCGCAGCAAATTACAGAAAACCCAACAATGGGAGGTGGTGTTGGAGGATGACCTGGGCTCCCCACCCCCCACCCCCAAGGTCATATGTGAAGTCCTAACCATTACTACCTCACAATGTGACTGTGTTTAGAGATGGGGTCTTAAAAGAGGTGATTAAGGTAAGACGAGTTCACTGGGGTGAGCCCTGATCCAGTACAACGGATGTCCTTAGAAGAGAGCAGAACAGGGGCTCCTGGGTGGCTCAGTTGGTGGAGCGTCCGACTTCGGCTCAGGTCTTGATCTCACGGCTTGTGAGTTTGAGCCCTGCATCGGGCAGTCTGCTGTCAGCACAGAGCCTGCTTCAGATCCTCTGTCCCCGTCTCTCTCTCTCTGCCCCTTTCCCATTTGGGCTCTCTCTCACTTTTTTCTCAAATATATACACACTAAAAAAAGAGAGAGAGAGAGAGAGAGAGACAAGTACCCAAACACACACGAGGGACCATTTGAGGACACGGGCAGGAGACGCCGTCTACATGCCAGGAGAGAGGCCTCAAGAGGACCAGCCCTGGGCACACCTTGACCTCAGCCTTGTAGCCTCCGGAACTCTGGGAACACACATTCCTGTTGTGTAAGCCCCAGCCTGCGGCACATCTATGGTAACCCCGGCAAAAGGCTGGTGTGAACAAACGCGGGCGTGTTCTTACTGGAGGCAGGTTGTCCGGGGCCAGTGCAGCCTACTCGTCAGGGACCCAGAATATTTCTTTCCTTTTAGCTTTTATTTTTACGTTTGCAGATGGCTTCTGCTTTTTAGGTAGTCAGAAAAGGCAAAGGCAAAGGAGGATTTCTTCCCATGTGGCCTTCTCCCCTCATGTGAGGTTTCCCCAAGTGGAGCTGGCCAGAACTGAGTCACACAGCCACCCCCTGCCGTGAGGACCTGGAGAGGTCATTTCAGCTGTGCCCATTCCCTCCCCAGGTCATGTAGGGCCTCCACAAAGAGGTAGAGGGGCGGGCGAATGGGTAGCAAACAGACACACTGTGGGGTCTCCTGCACGAGCTAAGGGCAGGGGGCTCCTCGGGGAGGGCTGTCTGCCCACTCACGAGGACATCTCTTCACGGAACGTTGTGACAGCAGGATCTTCCGGTTGTGCGGAATGAGGAGCCGTGTTTCTTTGCAAACGGGCAACCGAAGCCCGTGTGAGCCCCTCTCGGGACTTGCGGAGAAGAGGCCAGGCATTCATTCTGCGCTTTAGGGAACGAGAGTTAGCTCCTAGGGGGTTTTGGCCCCGCATCAATTTCCAGTTTGGTCATTTACCCTCGTGAGGTATAACCACTCATTAGGCACTAGCCCTGGTGTGACAATATCTAGCCCAGACCCCAGGGCTCCCCAGGTCTAGAAAAAGCTCCTCCCTAAGCTCCAGAATCCTGCAGGGGTGATTCAGAGGAGACAGCCACTCAGCAGGTAAGAGGCATCCCCTGCGGTGCCTGCACCGGCAGGTGTCTGGGGAGCCCTCGTGGCTGGTGGGGAGAGGGCCTGAGGGTAGAGGCTGGGATCCCTGCAGGCTGACCTGGAGGCCAGAGTTTGGAGAATTTCTGCTCATTAGCACTGCCAACCCCCATCAAGCGATGTTCGCATCTCGTGAAGGGAAGTAGCAGTCTGGCCTTGATTTCCATTCTGTGATGTTCTGTTACGTCAGCCCGAGAAGACTGACACGGGGCTGGGTTGGTCTTTCCCTCAAGTTCACGAAACACTAGCTAAATCACTACCATCACTGGTGCGTACAAGAACTCTCTCTTGTCTTTTACGTACGGACTGCTGACTCATTCATTCATAATTCACAGTCCATTCCCTTCCCCGCCACTGGAAGAAGCCGCATCAATGTGTTTCATGCATATCCTCGAGGAGGCCATTAATATGGCAGAGTCCACCTTTTCTTACACTTGAATCAGAAAGTAGGATCATGTATACAGTTGGCATTCACACGGCACGGGTAGTGGCGTCCATTTACATGCTTGCCCCAAAGCCATGTTACTTCTACGTCCCTTGGTGCGGTGGAGTCTGAAGGGATCTGGACCGTTTGGAAATCCCCCCCGATCAGATATCGATGACATCAGACCAACTGGACAGGTGAGTAAGAAGTATGTTGGAGACCTTGGTGCGTGCACTCTGTCGGTGTTAAGTCAATGACTGTCGAGGGCCCTGCTCCGTTAGTTGAATTTGGGGTGCAGTGTATGCCCTAAATCAAGGGTTTTCACTGTGAGACCATCACATTTAGGGCCAGCAAGCCTTTTCATTTTTTAATTTTTCTATTTGAGAGAGAGAGGGGGAGAGAGAGAGAGAGAGAGAGGGAGAGGGAGAGGGAAAGAGAGAATCCCAAGCAGGATCCATGTTCAGCACAGACCCAGGGCTGATGCAGGGCTCAGGCTTGATCCCACAACTCTAAGATCATGACCCGAGCCGAAATCGAGAGTCAGATGCTCACCCGACTGAGCCCCGCAGGTGCCCCTGGGTCCAGATAAGACTTTGTCACAGAGGACTGTCCTGTATTTTGCAGGGTGTTTACCAGCTCCCCTGTCTTCAACCCACCATG
Source organism: Acinonyx jubatus (assembly GCF_027475565.1). NCBI lineage: Eukaryota > Metazoa > Chordata > Mammalia > Carnivora > Felidae > Acinonyx > Acinonyx jubatus. The sequence goes on from NC_069394.1 coordinate 4,231,589, forward strand.
TGCCAGCGGTACCTCCTCCCCAAGCCGTGACAACCAAATACATCTGCAGATGTTGTCCAACGTCCCCCGGGGGGTAATGGTGCCCTCTTGTCAAACACCATTTCCCAAATCAACTACCCAGGCGGTTTTGTGATCCAAAAGGCAGATTCAAGCCCAACAGGGTGGGGGGCGTAGCCCTGGGGGCCATCACCCAGAGCCCAGCTCTGAGCTGTGTGCCCTGGTTCCTGGAGGGGAAGTGCTTCCATCAGGTGGCATCAGCCAGAAGCACGTGTTTTCATGGGTTGCTGTTTGCAAGGCCAGCTTCACATGTGTGCAGGCGACACATTCACACAGGGCACCGTGCTCAAAAGGGCTCTCGAGGGCTTAAAGTTCTTCTGCTGTCATCTGTTTAAACATTTTTGGGGCACCTGGGGGGCTCAGTCGGTTGAGCATCCAACTTTAACTCAGGCCATGATCTCACGGTTCGTGAGTTCGAGCCCCGCTTCGGGCTCTGTGCTGACAGCTTGGAGCCTGGAGCCTGCTTCCGATTCTGTGTCTCCCTCTCTCTCTGCTCCTCCCCAGCTCACGTTCTGACTCTCTATCTCTCAAAAATCAATAAACACACAAAAAAAATTTTAAGCATTTTCAGTAAGGGACCTGCATTTTCATTTTGACCGGGTCCCCCAAATTATGTAGTCATTCCTGCTGCCTGGTCACTTTGAAAGCCTCATGCCAAAAAGTTTGTCTTCTCTCTACTGGTGTCTTTGATTTGGTTTTAAGAGTATGGGAAGAGGGGTGCCTGGGTGGCTCAGTCAGTTAAGCATCTGACTTCAGTTCAGGTCGTAATCTCGCAATTTGTGGGTTTGAGCCCCGTGTTGGGCTCTGTGATGACAGCTCAGAGCCTGGAGCCTTCTTCGGATTCTGGGTCCCCCTCGCTCTCTACCACTCCCCCACTTGCTCTCAGTCTCTCTCTATCTCTCAAAAATAAATAAAACATTAACAATTTTTTAAAAAGTATGGGAAGAGATCTCACTTTCTATTTGGCTGTGCTGATTCATGCCAAGACCTGTGGCACAAAAAGGGAAGTGGGAGATTATTGGATTTAAAGAACTCTTGTCACAGGTGGAAAATCCAAGGACCAGAAAGCAAAAGTGAGTTGTCCAAAGTCACACAGCAGAGCCAAGGATGGGGTTGTTATTGTTCAGGTTACTTATCCAGGTGAACTTCCGTTCATTCATTCATTCAAACGTGCAGGCAAACGTTTTAAACATGTGACCACGAGGCCCCTGTTCAGTGTAATCCAGTGACTGAATTGGCCAATAGCAAAGTAGATGAGATGTTATCCCAAGAAACTTAGAGACGTTATCCCAAGAAACACACACTCAACTAACAACACACATGATGATATGTCCCAGAGCGATACACAGGACAGGTAAGGTTCAAATTCGGAGGCTGTCACTTAGTGCTGGATGGACTGAGCAGATTAATTCAACCTACATGAGCCTCAATTTTTTTCCCTCTTTAAATAAGACTGGTAATTGCCAGGCTCACGGAATGATGAGAAATCAGCCCATGAAAGGGTTTTATAAAAACCGAAAGGTGGAACTTACCAGAAGGGTTCATTCTGAGAGCAGGCTGTGAGTGTCTGGGCCCAAGCAGGTGCCCCTCCCCCCAGGGGATGAACGCACCATTGGAATCATGCTCACGGGAATACAGGGAGGTGGTATTTTGGTCCCACTTCTGACCCAAGGGCAAGTGCTCTCATTCCTTTAAAGGTAACCATTATAAAACTAATTATGAGTTTTTAAACATCTACATATGAGCAAGGTCCTCTTTGGAAAGTCTTAAATATTTTTAAAAGCACACGGAATCAAAATTTTCAACAATGTTTGCTGGCCTTCCTTCCCTCTTATGGCCCCACAGTGGTTTCTTTCAAAATGTCTATGTTTCCCTTTTGTGCTTTGGTTACTGGCCCCAGATCAGTGGGGGAGGAAGGTAAATGAGATGTGGGCAGCCTGGGCACTGAAACCGCATGTGGGGACCGGCTGCTCTGAGATGGCGACCTGGGCATCCGTCCCTTGGCAGTCACTGCTTACTTGGTCGGATCTCAAGAGAGTAGTTTTCTCTCCGCTTCTTGGGAAACTTTTGTTTATTCTATTTTCAAAATCCCAGCCATAAAGAAGTTACAGTTTTGGCAGTGGGAACAGACACCTTCCAGGCCATTTGGCTCTTTGTGGCCTCATTTAATTAACTGACCGTCTGTGCAGGCTTGATACACGAGGCACAAACATCAGGGGCTGGGCGGCTTAGGAGAAGAAATGGAAGGAGTGACTCAGGCTGGCGGGTGTTTCCACCTCCTTTGTTGATGGATCGATAACATCTCCACACCATGTGCAGGTGTGATGCCTCACGTCCCTTCCCTTGTCCCTCCCAGAGCACTCACGCTGTACCTGCGGGAGCCCCAGGAGCTGAGTGTCGGCCTGGCTGTGCCTCTTATGAGATTCCTGACAATCCATGCATCTTCTTGCCTCTTTGGCCCCAGCTTCATAGATGTAGCAGGACGGAGCGGAGCTCTGCAATCTACAAACCTCCCTCCAACTCTTCCTTTCAGGACCAGGTGCCAGAGAGGATCTTTTTTGTTCTGTTTCATTTTGTTTTTAATGTTTATTTATTTTTGAGACAGAGAGAGAGAGAGAGGCAGAGAGAGAGGAGGACAGAGGGTCTGAAGCGGGCTCTGCATGGACAGCAGTGAGCCTGATGTGGGGCTCGAACTCATGAACCATGAGATCATGATCTGAGCTGAAGTCGGATGCTCAACTGACTGAGCCACCCAGGCGCCCTGGTAGCAGAGGGGATCTTAATCCATGCCAGGCCCTGGGCTCAATGATGGGAAACCTCCACCCTGGAACTTACTGTATCAACGGGGAGACAGAGTATGCAGGGGTAGGTAAGCAGGTGTGAACAGCACAGCTCCAGGATGTGACATGTGCTCTGAGTGAAGTGAACGGACAAGAGCCCACGAATGCATACCTCACCTGGCTCTCTTTGCCCCTCTTGGCTCCTTCCCGTGAAGCCAGGGGCCATGGAGCCAGTGGCTCAGTTCACATCTGTGGGTTTGTTGGACAGAGCGCAGAATGGAAGAGGGATGGAGAACAGGCCTGGAGGGGAAAAGCTCACATCTTTCATGTCCTCAAAAGAATTTGAAATGATGTGAAGTTCTAAACAACTCATTCGAAGGGGAAATTGGAGTGAACAATCGTCAATATTCTGTACATTGATAATAATGAAATTATTGCGTACCAAACCATGGTGTTTTATGTTGGGGAAAAAGACAGCCTTACAGCTGGGGAGTTAAGCTTCGGGCAGTTTGGGAAAAGGCCAAGACAACTCTCCCCTGCTTCCTCTTAATATATAGCAAAAATCTACATATAAGACAAGAATGTAGTGACTTAGAAAGCAAAAATAGAACAGGGCAATATTTGCTTTTTGAGGTGTCAGTAATTTGGACAACATCTAATAATGCTGACCAAGAAAAAATAATAACCAGTAAACATTAACGATAGGAATGAAAATTGAACATAACTACAAATGTCAAACATTAAAGATAACTGTCTGTGTCAAATGCAGTATGTCGATAAATATAGACAAAATGAAAAATATATATAATTTATATACAAACACATACAAATATATATAATTCCATTTTGATACAAATGCTTCCAGAGAACACAACTCATCCCCAGCTCATTTGTGAGGCATTGGAATGTAACATCAATACCCAAACCAAGTAAGGGTGATTTACAAGAAATATAGATCCAAAAATCCTAACCAAGATATTAGCAAACTGAATCTAGACAAGGAAGTTGTGCAGAGAAAAGCTAAGTACTCTGTCCAAGTGGATTGGAGGTGGCTGAACCAGGACTGGACTCCAGAGAGAGGGTCCTGCTTGACAGTGTTTAATAGGATAGTGTTGAGAGATCTAGACCTTGGCAAATCAAGAAAAATCAATGTATTCTCCATATGTAGATGGGACTTTGAGTACCTTCGTTGCTCTTCCATTATTGGTTCTCCAACAGCCCTTTTGCTGACTGAGGTAGGGTGACCAACTCATCTCGGTGAGACTTCTCCTATTTAGAACTACAAGTCTTGGAGCGCCTGGGTGGCTCAGTCGGTTGAGTGTCCGACTTCAGCTCAGGTCATGATCTCACGGTTTGTGAGTTCGGGCCCCACATCAGGCTCTGTGCTGTCAGCGAGAAGCCTGCTTCAGATTCTCTGTCTCCCTCTCTCTCTGCCCCTCCCCTGCTTTCACTCTCTTTCTCTCTCAAATATAATGAATAAACATAGAAAAAAAAAAAAGAACTACAAGTCTCACTTCCTGGGTAATCCCCTCCATCCTGGGCAAATCAGGACCATCTGTCATCCTGAATGCTGGCAACCTGGTGTTCTTTATTTTCCTGATCACTCCCTCCGGCAAAGAGAATGGAGTGTGGCAGAAAACTCAGTTTGCTTAGTGACAGCAGAAGACAGAGATGCAGAGATGATTAGAGAGCTAACGGATCATCAACTGTCCAGAACATGGAGTCTGTTGAGCCCTTCCTGGTGCCGGAACTTGATGCAAGCCCTCACTATCCTTGCCAATTATCATGACAAGGACCCATCAAGATATGTCTTATCGCCCCTATTTTGAATGGAAAAAGAACAAAGCTAAATGGGCACAAGGCAACAAGAAAGAAAGCGTGAATGAGTTAATCAATTAATAAAGTAATAACTTCATTGCTTCCATTAAAGTGACATCCTTGATTAATATGGTGGCACCTGGCCTTCCCTCTGCTCACAGAGCCCGCTGGAGCTTGACCAAGGAGACCCAGGTGCCCACGGCACGGCACAGGCTCCCTCCCTGGGCCCGGCTGTCACCTGTGGCCCTCCCCAAAACTTCCCTCTGCTCTCTCCTGAAGCGGGCAGGTGGCCTGGCCTGGTGCTGGTGGCAAGTCAACAGAGAACAATTCCTTCTCCTTGGACAGAAGAGAGGTTGGCCGAGCCGCTCTGGGGGAGCTCCAAGAATACCTGGGACACCTGGCATCAGGGCTTCCGCACTGCAGACTACAGCTCGCATTCAGAGCCCTCACAAATACTATTTCTAGAAGCACCAGGCTTGGAATTTTCCAAGCTCGTCAGAACTCCTTGGAAACTCGGAATGGTGTTCTCAGAACACTGCAGGGCACAGAGCAGACGTTTAATGGAATTCAGAGCTTTCTGGCTCTGAAGACTTTGCTTTCCTAACAAGCTGGTCATTCATTTCTTTCTGCTTCTAGAGGGGGAGCACCCTCAGACTAGGGGCTGCCATCTTAGCATCTCTATATTCTCTGGGCCCAGCACAGTGTTGGGCACTCAGGGATGCTCAGGACATGCCCTTTTCCCGTCCCCTCCTGGTGTCACTGGCTGCTCTGGCCTGGTGAACAGCCTCCACACAGTGAGAGTGAGGCATATACTTGAACTGTCTATGCAAGCATAGACCCTAGTCCACACTGCTAGCCTGGGGTCATGGAGACTGAGGAGCATAGACTTTAGAGCCAAATGGATGTGGATTCAGTTTCTAGGGACTCATTCCTGAGCCTAATATTTTCATCTGCGATGCAGGGGTTACCTAGCTCATTATTTTTACGGCTACAGACCATGTTGACTCAAACTGTTATGCAAAGAAGTAATTAAAAAAATTTCAAAGAAGTCTGGACTTCAATTACTGTTTCTTAAACTGCAGAACTTGTCAGAGTTTCTCATAGTCCACTGGATATCGTAAGTCTCCAAAAGAAGTTTATGTGAGCCCCAAATGCCAAATGTACCGGGTCATTTTGTCAAGGAGCATCTTGAAGGTCTATGGTTCTTGGAACCCACTTTGGGAAACACTGACAAAGCCTTTGGAAAGCAATAAAATGGGTATCAGCTGTCAGTATACTTTTCATAATTGTTACTGTTGCTTTATTACTTATTTATCAGTTGAAATAATACAAGGGACCTGGATCTGAACAAGCCCAAGATCATGTTTCAAAATTCACAAACGATTTTCTGAATAGAATTTCATGCTCGATTCGCTCAGGCCCATCTCCTCTGAGTTTTGCCAGCTTTAAAACATACACATTGAAAGCAGACAAATCCCTTCTCTCCTTGCTAATTAGGATGACGGATCATAGAGCAGGGATCATCCCATGTCACAGTAGAGATGATGCCATGGCTTTTAATTAACCATACAGGGATTTGAGTGATGTGAGAAAAGCAGTGACAGTCCTCCAAGTGCACACGTGCTTACTCACACCCTAGACACACCAAGTCTTCAAGGACCAGTGACAAGGGAACAGTGGATGCCAACACCACTTAGCATTTTCAATTGCCCCTCTTTCCACAAGATGAGGTAGGGAAATGCAGACCAAGAAAAAGAGGCAGATTCACACCGCTGGCCTTTCTCGAAGACTTCTTGGGGGTACGTTCTTATTCCTTAGACACTTTCAGTCCCATTGTCACCTAAGTGGTGAATGGTTTTCCATTATTTCCAAGCACATTCTTGTACCCAGTGAGTACTGCTGGCCTTTAAGCCTGGCCCACATCCCCAGGCTGGGACTCCACTTCTGGGTTCTTATGTAGTGTCTGCTGTTGACTTGCTGGGGCATTTGTGAAGTTTCCTTCACCGTCCACCCTCCCTTTCTATGAGGCTGGATCCATTCTGCCATGAGTGCCTTTGGGCTATGGCTGGCCTTGACTGCTTTATCCCAATTCAGCAAACATTTGGTGATCACCTGCTAATTCCTGGGCCCTGGTTGTATGTAGGAGCCCAAACTCACTTCTAATCTCAAGGCCAAATAGTCTAGTTGGATAGGGAAACACAGACACACAAAAAATAATGCATATACTGTGTAACTCAAGGGGGCCTGGAGTGGCCTGGTGCCAACCACTGGGCTTCTGCCTGCTGAAAGAGCCACCTATGGCTGCCCACCACCCTCCCTCCCCTTCCCCCCGCCCCAGCCTCCCCAAGGGTCAGGCCCCCGTGACCCTACATTTCAGGCTGCAGATCACAGGACATGGCTAAGGAGGAGAGAAACTGCCAGTCTGGACTGTTGTGGGGCTCGACTTTACCGGGACTGAAGGCCATTCACAGACACCCACATGGAGGCTCAGAGAAGTCAAAGTTTTGTCTGTTGTCACTCGGCTAAGAAGTGGCAGTCTGTTGTCTCATCTCCTCTGTGAGGGGCGGGGCTGGTGCTTGGCTCAGGTCTCCTTCATGTGGCAGGTGCCCCCAGCCTCCACAACGGCTCCTCAGCGTCCCCTTCTAACATTTGTCCTTGGCTCGGAGAACGTGCTCCCTCCCTGGGGACAGCCTGCAGCCAATGACTGGCCGATAAAGGAGCACAGATAGCCAGCCCCCTGCCTGCCGGAGCGGGAAGCAGCTCTGTGGAGACCCTCCCCACCTGTGATCTGGCTCAACAGAGGCCCCTCCCCTGCTCTGCCTCCCTTACTTCCTGTGGGTCACCCCCTCAATGAGTCAGGTGAATCCCACCCCTGTCTCAGGCTCTGCTCTCAGGGCCTGACCTAAGATATTCTCCAAAACCCAGACCCCTGTCCATGCCATGTTCAGGATTACCACCAGCCTTTCTCTGTCCTGACGTGTGTCCTGGGATGCTGGCTGGTAACAGTGAAATATGTCATAAAGTGTCACTGCCTCCTGTCTTCCAGGCTGTTTGGCCAATGGCTGGCTTGAGGTGAGGGGTAGAGGAGAGAGATGTTGGGGTATCTGCTCGTCTGCTCCTGCCCTGCCTTGCTGCTCAGTCACGACCTGTACCCATCTCTGCAGGGCTCCGGCTTTGAACCCAGCTCCAAGTCTTCCCCTCTCCTCTTCTCTAGGGGTGGCCATGTCTCCCCCACCGACTGCTACTGGTCCCAACTGGTCCCGACTGCTACTGATCCTTTGTTAGGGACCCTTCCGGCAAGAGTCCCTTTGTTCCTAGTCTCTGCGACGTTCCTGGCTGAGGGGAACATCTCTTTTCTGCCGGGCACCTGACTGCCTCAGCTTTCCTCTGACAGGTGGATTCAGATTGATTGCCAGTGGCTGCCTGCGGTGGGGTGTTTTGAAGGATTTGGGTGTTTCCCCAGCAGGGAGAGTACTGTGATCTATTAGTGATGCCTGTCAGTGTGCAGCAGGGGAGGGTGACATCAGTGCTACCCGTTGGCAGTCCCTGAACTACAGGCTCAGTCCCTGAACTCCCTTCCAGCTCAGACTTCTAGACCCATTTATGGACAAAGGGATGAGCTTGCTGACCAGAGCAGCCTACAGAAGATGCTGGCCAACAGGCTGGCGGCTTATGGTCACGGAAACCCGTGGTGCTGTGGGAAATACCTGTTCTGTGTGGCCGGTTCACCTTGACCTTGTAGTTTATGGACTCTGAGGTGCTGGTGTCAGTGGCGGACCACCAGGGGGCGGCCTTTCACAGGCTGCTGACGGGCAGGTGAAAAAAAAAAAAAAAAAAAACACCAAACAAACCAACCAGGTGGTCCACTGAATGCAAACCCTTCCCGCTACCGGTGAAGCTGGCATGATGTCATCACAAAGGCACCATTGGAGCCAGGAGCTTGTTTTCAGTTCTTTCCTCTGCCCCCATTATCTCTCATAAATTCATATTTTCATCTAAAACATTATTGGATCAGCTATTCTAGGCTGAATTCTGTGGTACGTTCTGAGGGGGAATAAGAATAACCCCACAGCCCTAAGCCTATGAGGGCAGGTGGAGCACTAATCACATGGGATCCATTACTGAATTTGATCTCAGTTATGGAGGTGGAGGGGCTCTCGGGTGGCTCAGTCGGTTAAGTGTCCGACTTCAGCCCAGGTCACGATGTCACGGCTGCTGAGTTTAAGCCCCACATCGGGCTATCTGCTGTTAGTGCCGAGCCCGCTTCAGCTCCTCCTCACCCCTCTCTGTCCTCCCCCCATTCCCGTCCCTTCCCTTCTCGCTCTCTCAAAAATAAATAAATAAATAAAGGAGATTTAGTTAAAAAAATAAATAAAGTATGGAGGTGGAGAATGGGGTGGTTATTTTAGACAGGGGGACATTTCCCCCACGGAAGACCTGAGCTACGCGAGCTATGTGTAGGGGTGAGTCAGGTTAGGGGCTGGTGGGTTGCTGGTCCAGGCAGTGGGAGCCAGAGCCAGAAAGACCCCGGGCCAGAAAGATGAAGGGATTGGAAACCAGGCTGGAGCATTTGGACTCCACTGGGGCCGAGCAGATCGGTGAGGAGGAAAAGCAGAGGGAGGCAGGTGCATCGGGCCGGCTGGGGCCGGAACACATGCATGCGGGGGGGCTGACCTGGTGCGTCCAGCGAGTGCTCCCTGAAGCTGGGGGTTGCTGAGCAGGAGACACAGTCTCTGTGTGTGATGACGGCACCGCGTGTGTCCCAGGCTGTGTGAGGCTCAGTGGGGTTCTGCGTGGGAGCGTGTTCTGTAAGCTTGGGGGCAGAGGTCATGCTGTCAGGGAGCCAGCACTGGAGCCGTTAGTCTCCTGAGTGGCAGCAGGTGAGGTCCAGCTGATGCCCACCCAAGTTCCCTCAGCCCTGCGGGGCCAGACCTCCCGCAATCCATCCAGAAGTGCGTTTCCCCCCTTCCTCCCCTCCCCACATGCATCCACATTTTGACCTCATGGCTCGGGCTTTTCCAAGCCCCCTGTGTCTCCCTTTCCTCCTCAACCCATCCCCGGAAATGGCTTTAAAAACTCCCTTTGGGGTCTCTCTGACCTGTCTCCTCAGGACCTTGTAGGCTCTGTCTGCCCCAGATACCCAACACTTAACAACTCTGTCTGTGGCGACTGGAGGCCACTTAGGAGGGACAGCAGGTGCTGCAGCCACGGGGATGTCCCATCCAGGCTCCCAGGCTCTCCTCTGGATGTCCTTGCCTTCTCCTTTACCCTCCAAACTTCTATTTGCTCTTCAGAACTCAGTGGACTGACCTTCTCTGAACCCCCAGGACAACCGACCTGCCCCTCTCTGCACTCCCAGAGCTCCTGTCCCCACGTTCAGTGGAACAGGCAGGTGGCTGTGGGGCCGACTTCTCCCTGGCCGGGTCAGCTGCCCGAGGGCTGGAGGTGTCTTGTCCGGGGCCCAGCACGGGGCTTGCGCTTAGTGGGGCATCAGCAAAAGCCCATCTGGATATGAATGTGTGAGTCAATGAATAAAAGAACACAAGTCTACGGGGACATTGCTCCCAAAAATGCATGTGGAGAAAAGCCCCCTTGCCCCCTGCCAAAGTGTGGTGTGCTGAGGGACAAGCCCACACATTCTAGGAAACGCCTCTCAGGCTGCAGAGAATCATAAACAGATAAAAATTCCATTTTGTCTTCAGCTCTGTGTTCCTTTGTGAGGCGTCCACAGAGAATCAGCCCAGATTCCAATTAGCGGCCCAGGGCCCAGGACCTGGAGGGTGGCTCTGCTCCCTCCCATTGTGAGCAAGTGAACCAGTAATAAATCCCCAATTAACAAGAGGGAACATTGATTGAACTTTTTTCCCCCTTGTCCTCCACTTTTGTTTGGTGCTCCCTGTAAACAGGCTGTGTGGCTGGCGTTCAAGAGGAAAGAAAATTGAATTTAAAGTTATTTTAAGCTTGCCATGATTAATGTCTTGCCAGGTAAGCTATGAAAAGGGATATCAAAAGACCAGAAAAATAATTCTACTCTTAAAGCAGCAAAAGCGATCTTCCTGTCTGCATATGTATGTATCACAGAGACCCCTGTCTTAGCTCAGGCTGCCGTAGCTGGGACACCACAGGCTGGGCAGCTCACACGACAAATATTTGTTTCTCACAGCTCTAGAGTGTAGGGATTCTGAGGTCAAGGTGGTGGCAGATTTGGGGTGTAGAGAGGGCTGCCTTCCTGGCTTACAGAGAGCAGCCTTCTGGCTGTATGTTCACGTGGCCTTTCCTCAGTGTGTGCTCATGGAAAGAGCTCTTTCTTCTTTTTCTTATAAAGGCACTAACCCCATCATGGGGCTCCCATGGCCTCATCTAAAAGTAATGATCACTCAAAGGCTCCACCTCCAAATACCATCCACCACACTGGGGGCTTGGGCTTCAACATAGGAGTTTTGGAGGGACACAGACATTCAGCCCAGACAATCCCTTCACAGTAAACAGGTATGAAAACATAAGCCCTCCACGCAGCTGGTAGCACAGCATCTCGACACACCTACGTGATGGGTTCATATCCAACGTACCCATGAAGAGCACAAAACGCATGTGGGTACATCCTATCCTTAGGGCACACGGCACCTAGACGCATTCTACAGACACGTGGCAATAAACGTCATGGTCAAAAGTCAGGTCAACTTTGCGACCCTAGAAGCCAGGTTAGGATGGTTACCTTCGCCAAACCCACCGTCCTTGTTTTTAAAATGGTGATGCCAATCCTAGATTTGGTAGGATTTCATGAGACGTTATACGTGAAACATTAGGATGGAAGCTGGTGCTACTGCATGCGTTCACACACTATAAAGGACACACACTATAAAGGACATACACTATAAAGACATATATTTCCTCCTTGCATATAAAAGTAAAGATTGAGTTATCCTGTGTGTGTGTATGTGTGTAATAATAACTATATATATATATATATGACCTGACATATATATAACCTGAGTTAGAATACTGCTTTCAATAGTATTTCCTCAAGTATGATGTTTGTTACCCATTTCATCACGATTCAAAACCAAGGTTGGGATTTGGACTTGGGTCTGGATCCACATCCTGTCTTTGTAGTTTTGCAAGATATTTAGCCTCCCTGAGCTTCAGCCTCCTCCTCCGCAAGGTGGGAAACAGACTTGCCTTAGAGAGCTCAGAGAAGAAACCAGATAGTTTATGAGTTTGTTCATTCCACAAGCATTGCCTTGGTCCCCGAGCCCCAGGGGGAAGAGGATGGAAGGCAAACTACCATGGAGTTCCAGCTCCCAGGACCCCCACCCCACCCGGGGCAAAGCAGGCTTGGGAAAAAACCATCCACCGCAGCCTACGGCAGGTGCAGGGGTGACCAAGAGAGGGGCCGGCAGTTTATGCTGAGTCACATGATGGACAAGGGGTCCACGGGAGGAAGCCCAGCCCAGCAGATTCCCTCTTACAGAGGCTCTTCCCTGGCAGTTCTTAAAGCCTCCTGACTCCCGGTGTCCCTTGTCTACAACATTAGGGAAGATGTTAAGAGCGACCCCGTGGGTGGCAGGACATCCTCATCGTTTGACCACCATGTCTCCTGCATCCCTGCAAGAGCGCCTCCTGGCCCCTGCCGCACCTTGTCCGGCAGCCGGAGCAATTTTCATAACATGTAGATCTGGAATCCTGTAACTTCTGATCTCCCCTGGAGAGTCTTGCCTCTCTCACGGTGGAAGCTGGTTTTCTTTCCCTCAGGCTGCCCCACACCCCCTCCCCTCTCCTGCTGTCTCCTGCTGTCTAGCCTTGCTCGTTTAGCTCCAGCTACACCAGCCTCCTTCTCATTCCCAGAATAAAGCTGGACTCACTGCCTCCCTGGGGGTGTCTCTGTCCCCTCTCCTGCTGTGTCCTCCACCCAAAGCACCCCTTCTCCCGAGTCCACAGAGCTGGTTTTCTCTCTTCAAGTCTTTCTGAGTGCAGAGAATACCTGTGGCAGTTCCTGTTCCCCGAGGAAGACATTGAGAGGGGGTGCTCACTCAGGAGGGGGGGCTGGAGCCTGCTTTCAGGGGTGAGGGAAGGTGGGTTGGCAGAACCCAGAGCGGCAGCCAGGATGGTCCTTCCAGTTAGAGGTTTGGGGCCAGGTCTTTGGACCCCAGAGCCAACCAGTCACCGGGGAGGGCGGATGTCTTGGGGTAGGCAGCTCTCTCTGTGTGAGGAGGAGCAAATGTTCCATGAGCCCCATGAGACTGGTTCCAGCTGAGGGCACCCCAGTCCGCATGTGTGTCAGTTTCGATGGTGATGATCTGTTCCTCCCCACCCGCCCCCCCCTCCCCCCCCAGGGAGGAAGGGGTCCAGCACAGCTTCACTTGGCACTGAGCAGGTAGTTGATCTCTGAAAAATGGTTCCATAGTAGAGGCCCAGTACTGATCTTGGTTGTTGACGGGATGCACATTTGTGGCTGCAGAATCCAGGGCACCCTTGATGAGAGGAACCCAGGCTTTACCTTCCATCCCTGCCACCATGGTTACCATGGTTACCGTGGTTCCATTTATGGGAAATTCTGGCCACATGGTCAGTTGATGCTCTGTGATCAGGTGTTCCTTCTCAACCAGGACCAACTTTCACCCAGGCAGGTATTTATTGGCATGGCCTTGCTCCAGATACTCGGGTCCACTTTGGGATTCTCCTTATTAGGGCTTGCCAAAGCCCTCCTGTGGCATCTTTTCCTACCACAGACACTTCTACTACCCTAGGGCCTGTCACTTCCCAGGGCTCAAGTGGCAGCGTAGCCTGAACCTTGTTCTGATCCCACTCAAAGCCGGCAGCCTCTGCGTCACATAGTAAATAAATTGGAACAGAATTCCAATGTGCCGAATATGTACTTCCTCTAGAACCTGGTGAAAGCTGTCAGATATAGCGCCTCCTTCTTACTGGGAGGAGGGAGGTGTGAATGCAATAATTGGGCATTTTTCTTTGGTGGGAAAGTCCCAGAATACCCCAGACCACTGGATCCTTAAAATCTTAATATGGTTTATTCCCACCCTTTGGAGCACAGGTTTCTTTTTTTTTTTTTTAATTTTTTTAACGTTTATTTATTATTGAGAGACAGAGCATGAGCACGGGAGGGGCCAAGAGAGGGGGAGACACAGAATCCAAAGCAGGCTCTGAGGTGTCATCACAGAGCCCGATGCAGGGCTTGAACCCACGAACCGTGAGATCATGACCCGAGCCGAAGTTGGACGCTTAACTGACTGAGCCACCCAGGTGCCCCTGGAGCACAGGTTTCTTACAGAGATCTTATTCAACATTCTTGCTGTATCTTGTGCATCTCTCCCAATTAGCAAGATGCCACTGATGTGTTAAAGCAATGTGGTATCATGTGGAATGTCCAAACAATCTGGGTCCCTTCAGACTCTGATATTTTCAGGAGGAGAAGGTTAATAGAGCCCTGGGCAAGATTGCAATCGTACACAGGTGTCCTGAAATGAGAAAGAAGTGATTTGAGGTGTCCTTCCTGCTGGGACCGGGGAAAGAGGGGCACAAAATCAATGGCTGCCCCATGAGCCTGGAGCGCCATTAGGGACTGAAAAGGCGAACCGTAGAATAGGAGAAGATATTTGTAAAGCATTCATCTAACAAAGGACTCATATCTGGCATATTAAAAAAATACCTAAAAATCAATAAAAGTAGATATGGAATCTCACAGAAACCCCAAACAAAGGCTTGAGCAGAGACATCACAAATGTACCATAAATACAAGAGAAGATGGTCAACTTTATAGTCATGAAGGAAATAAAAATCAGAGACACTACGAGATAATGCCAAACATGAAGGACTATGAAACCACTAAGGGCTACACTGATAAAACACTGGCGATACCAGGTGTTGGTAAAGATGCTGAGCAGTGGAACTTACACATTTTTGTTGTGGGGACTCATCAGTTCAATGGTTTTTTACACCAGCATGCTCTAAGACTCCACAATTCCATCCTCCTGTATCTCCCTGAAAGAGTTGCACACATATATTCATCAATTCATACTAACATGCACGTTCAGAGCAGCAATTTCATAATCACCCAAAGCTGGAAACCACCCAGATGTCTGTCTACAGTAGGGTAAATAAATAAGGTGGTATGTTCAGTTAGTAAATACACTAACAATGAGAAGGCATGAATTGCAACTATAGACAGTACTGTGGGTGAATTTCACAAACTATTTTGAGGGGGGAAACATACAAAAGAGGACATACTCTATAATTCTATTTGAATGAAATTTTTAAAAATATGCAAAACTCACATATGGTGTTTGAAATTAGCCATGTGATCACTCTTGGGGAATAAGCAGTGATTGGAAGGGGGCATGAAGCTTATTTAGATTCTGCTAATGATCTATTTCTTTATTTGGTTATTAGTAACGTAAGTGTCTGGTTTGAAAAAAAACTTTGTTGAGCTTGATAATGTTCGCTTTTTTATATGTGTGTTGTACTCTGATAAAATCTACTGTGAACAAGTGAACTTCTTCATAATATTATCATGTACTCCCCTGCTCAAAACTTTCAGTGACTTTGTCTTGCACCCCAAAGGAATATCTGAACCCACTGGCCAATCCTCATCAGCTTTTAGAACTTGGTCCAGCCTGTTTCTGCAGAAGGCGCGATGATGAGAGGGGTCAGGCCTGGAACACAATGCCTGAGGTAGTACTTGGGACATTTCGTACCGTGTTGCCTCTACTTGGAATTCTCCCACCCTCATCTCAAAATGCAAACCTTGAGAAAGAATATTTCCATTTGACAAAGAGTTCATAGAGGTTAAGTGATTTGTGTAAGATCGCATGGTTTGTCGGTGGCAGAATTCAACCTTGAACCCTCATCCTGGGTATTCTAGTCCAGGGCTCACATCAGTTTCTTGGAAGGAAAAGACAAGTCTAACTTGTTTTGTAAATTTTCTTGTGGCTTAAAAGGCTTAGGAAGAATTTTGATGAATTGAATGGCTTTTTGGAAGTGATGTGCCTCCTGGATGAGCTTTCAGTTCCATTTTGGGGACAACACAGAAACACTCAAAATAAAATAACAGAGGTATGTTTCAGTGTCAGGTGAAGAGCATTTGCGAAGCGTGATTAATTACCAAGTGGCCAATGCAGACAATGTTGGAGTTGGAGTTGGAGAGATCTTTATGGGCTGGGCCTTGCAGGGAAGGTTCTGGAAGGGACTGGAGCACTAAGATGCATGGCTGGGGAGGATTTGGAAAGCCACATATGGGGGAACCATTTCCACCTGGAGCAGTTGAAGAGCGTGATCCACATACTCGCAGGGGTGTGTTGTTGGAACAGAAATGAGTTTGCTGGAGGCTAGTATTTACCAGGAGTGAATGGGGAATGTGAAGGGGCAGCAGGGGGAGGTGTAGGTTTTGGAGAAACTTGGATGCTAGATGAAGAACTCTAATTGTATTGCTGATTTAGAATTGCTTTGTTTCGTTTTTCTTAAATGCAACTTGAAACAGGATGGCCAGATGACAAATCCTGGTTTGGGTATCAGTGGTAGAGTGGAAACGAACTCTGCTGAAGTACTTTTATTTGGAATCCCATCTAGACCTTCCCCTGAGGCATAAAACAACAACAACCTGTGGTTGATGAGGACATACAATGTGCATGGACACAGTGCTTCCTAGCTTACTACTTTTTAACCCTTGTTATATCTCTATGAGATTACGGAGCATAGTATAAAGAGAATTGAATGGACTTTGGAGCCTGGCTCCTCGGGTCAAATCCTGGGTCTGGCACTTCCTGACATTGCCGGTGGCTGTGTTCTGAATCCACTTCTTTGTGCTGAGGCCACATTTCCCTTGAGCCTCTCGCAGCCAACTACTGAATGAGTGTTGCAGGGATTCGGTGCAGGCAGGCTCTTCTGCAGGTGGAGCCATTTCTCCCTTGGGCCATGTTGGCTGGACAGCTCCTGCCTTCTGGCCTCACGTTTCTCCTTACTGTAGTGCCTTCTGGGACTCCTCCCATTCCAGAAGCTGGGGCAGGGGACAAGTGGACCCGTGCAATTTTTAACAACAAAATCCAAGAGAGAGACTAAAAGAAGATCTAAATAGATGAGAGATATACCGTAGTCACAATTGGAAAACTCAGTGTTGTCAATCTCCAGGTTGACCTAGAGATTCAATGCAATACCAGGCAAAATCACAAGTTATGTGAAAATGCAAAGGACTTACTATAAACCAAGACAAGCTTGAAGGACAATACAGTGGAGGGACTTATTCTACATTATTGAAAGGCTTCTTTTAAGTCCATAGTAGTAAAGACAGTGTGATCTTGGCACAAGGATAATTAAACATACAAATGGAAAAGAAAGGAGTGTCTAGAGATAGAACCAGGACTTACTAGAAAATCACTCCAGTATTTTGGTGGACACAATTATTTCTTTCAGCAAATAATACTGGAACAACTGGGTATCCATATGGAAAATAGAAACTCTGGACTCTTACCCCCCACCATACATGAAGATAATTTGAAATATATCATAAACCTACATGTAAGATGTAAAACATTAAAGCTTTCAGAATAAAATAGGAGACAATATCTTCATAACTTTTGGGTTTCTTGAGCAGGATGCAATAAGGCATTAACCAAAAATAAAATTATAAATATGTATCTATAAAGCATATATATTGTGGGACCCAAGGAATTTCACAAAAACGCCCTACCCCTGGACAAGCAGAGCAAGAATAACTCCATTTTGTGCTACACCCACCATCTCATGTTTAACCCCCAATGACCTACTTATTGCTTAAGACACTCCCCCACCCTAGTCAAGCCGCTGAGCACACCCTTACTGGAAACCAGCTCATATAGGAATGCGGAACCCCTAACCACCAAAGAATGTAAACCCCGCCTTTTGCCCGCCAAACTTGCGCACCAATTCTGACCAGAGTGATAAGCTAGTTCAAACAGTTACTATAGGGTAAATTGTAATTCAATTGGCCACCTGCGTGTGGACTGACATGACTATGCAACTTTCTGTGTGTGTTACAATCTCATTGGCCACTGGCCCCTATAAAACTGCTACGCCTCTTAACCTAGGGGTCCAAGTCCCTGCTCCGCTGTGTCGGGTATACTTGGGCCCAAGCTCGAGCTTGCAAATAAACCCTCGTGCGTTTGCATTGGTATCGGCTCCTTGGTGGTCTCTCGAATTCGAAATCAGGGGAATTACAATATGTATATAGTGTATACACATATATAGTGTAATTAAAATTAAGAACTTCTGCTCACCAAAAGACATCTCTAAATGAGAGAAAAAGATAAGCCATAGGTCAAGAGAAGACTTTCATAGTACATGTATCTGACAGGAAGCTTGTATTTCACATAAATAATGGGTACCAATTAATAAGAAAGACAGCAATGAAAAATAGGCAGAGACTTGAATTAGTATTTCACAGAACAGGGTCTCCAAATGACCGATAAGATCACAAAATGTCCAACACCATTATTTTTCAGGTAAATGTAAGTTAAAACTACAATGCCAACTAGATCATCTAAAATGTACTCGAAAAAATTCTGATAGTGCCAGTTGTCGGTGAGGATTTGAAACACCTGGAACATTCATACATTGCTGATGCAGTGTGAGTTCGTAAAATCATTTTGGACAACGCCATGGCATTACCTATTAAATTTAACTATGTACCAACCCTATGATTTAAAAATATTACTCCTAGGTGTACCATAAGAAAAATAAATGAGTATGTTCGTGTAAGAAGAAATGTGTGAGAATGTTCATGCAGCTTTATTCATAGCAGCACAAAATTGGAAGCAGGGGAGACGTCCATCCATAATAGAATGGAAAAATCAAAGGTGGTGTGTTTATGCATCAGAAAACCAAACAGAGGGGCTGAGAGCTGGAGCCTTGCCTGGCGCTGGGTGCTGGGCAGCAGTTTCTCCCTGGAGGCTCAGCTGGTACAGTCCCATGCAACCACAGGACACAGATCATCCCAGTCCCTGGAGACTAGGATACATGTTTTGTGGAAAGGAAGGGAAGACCTATCACAACTGCTCTGGATTCATGGCCCTACTACACACTTGTCCATGTACTGTGGACGTACATAGGGAAGGGGTGCAAGCAGAAAATCTGGACACATGCAGGTAATTCCTTCCTTCTTTCTTCCTCTCTTCCTCCCTTTTGCCCCCTTCCTGTCTACCTTCTCCTTCTTTCCACTCTTGCTCTTTCCTCCCTCCCTCCCATTGTCCCTTCCTTGAAAGGAACCAACACAAAGGTTAGAGATCCCAGGAAGAAGGCTAGGTAGGAGCAGAGATCACTATGTGGTGGAAACATCGCAGAAAACAAACCACACTGACTGTATGTGTTCCTGACAGCCCACTCCCAGGCTGTCCAGGGAGGTAGGTGGCTCTGTGGCTGCATGTCCCGGGGCCCAGGAAGATGACAAAGCTCTTTGAAGAGGTGATGGATTTGAATAATGTCTCATCTAAATGCGGGCAACAGCACAGGGGATAATTATCTACCACCTGAGCACTCTTCAGCCCCCAGGCCTTGGAGCTCGGAAGTGCCAGGTGGAGGTGAGAAGGTTTCCAGGCCTGACAGCCTGCATGTGGCTCTGGATGGATCCCTGAGTGGCCAGTCCAGAGCTGGTGTCTGGAACTCAGCTTGAAAACTTTTTGGATGCATGTCAGAGTGAGGGATGGCCCATATAGCTGCCAACTCTGCCCATTAGACTGGACACGTACAATGACCTGTGGGTAGCTCAGATGCAGTGGCAGAAGGCTGGAGCCTTGGAGCAAAATCCTAGTAAAGATGATATAAGCAGGAACAGTCCCTGAGCACTTGGTCCATGCCAGGCTCTGGACCATAATTGTAAAGCTCTCTTCATGACAGCTGTGATGTGAGAGTTGTTAAGATGGAAAATAACCATTTTAAGATGAAAAATGTCCAGTTTATTGTTTGCTACTGAGACTCACTGTGCTTGCACTTGCGACGGATTGTCTCACTCAGTACTCACAGCTCAATGATGTAGGTGCTGCTATGACCCCCTTTTAACAAGACGAGAAAACCGAGGCCGACAGACAGGAAACGTCTGTAATTTATGTAGTGTCTGAAACCAAGTCTCCTGAGTCTAAGCAACTGACTGGAACCACAGGGGTGGCAAAGGATGCCACCCTAGAATCTGCTGTCTAGTGGCTGAGAATGGGAGGTGGAGCTTTGCAAAAGTAAACCTTGAGATAACCAGTGCATGCCTTGACCTCCCAATTCCTGGCACCCTCAGTGGGAGCAATCATACCTGCCCTGATGTCATCACTGTTACTATACAGAGACAGAATGAAAATACAGCAAGTTCCAAGAGCAACTGTTGGTCCTTCTCAGTGTTCATGACAGTGCCCTGAGCTTCCCAAAGGAAGAGAAAACCAAACAAGCAACATCCTACACAAGAACACGTATCCACAGGGAGACTGATGCTATTATGGCCTCTACTGTGGGTCAGCCCCTGTGCAAGGGGGTATGACACATTAGTTTCCCACTTAAAGACAGGGGAACTAAGGGTCAGTTGATGACTGATCTTAGGAACATTGTCACTATGAGGCAACCAGGACAATAAAGGTTTCATGTGCCAAATCATATGAGAAAATGTAGAGGGATCCAGGGTTGTTTATTACCATTTATAAGAAAATGGTGATGATGATGGTGATGATGATGGTGGTGGTAGTGATGATGACGGTTACCATGGTGATGGTGGTGGTAATGATGGTGATGATAGTCATGGTGGTGATAATGGTAATGATGAGGACGATGTTGACATCATTAGCTACCACTTACAGAGAAGTCATTATATGCCAGGAGCTCTTATACATACTCTACTGTACATGTGTTATCTTTTGTAAAAATGTTTATTTATTTATTTTTGAGAGAGAGAGAAAGCGGGGGGGGGAGCAGAGAAAGAGAGAGAGAGAGAGAGAGAGAGAGAGAGAGAGAATCCCAAGCAGGCTCTGCACTGTCAGCATAGAGCCCAACGTGGGGCTTGAACTCACAAACCCTGAGATCATGACCTAGGCTGAAGTCAAGAGTTGAAGGCTTAACTGAGCCAGTCAGGTGGTCCTGTACATGTGTCATATAAGTGAATCATCACAAAACTCCACAGATGAGCATTATTATTATCCCAATTTTCCTGATGGAGAAATTGAAGCTCAGAGAGGTTTATTGCCTTGCCCAAGGTCACAAGCTATGTTGCTGCTCAGAGAGGGGACTGGGAGTGGGCAGGTCTCTATGCACAGAGGAAGGGCCATCCTGAAGAGTGTGTGGCAGACATGCCCTTCAGAGGAGAGGAGAAGGACGAGGGTAGAACAGGCACAAACACCTAGTCCTTGACAAACAACAACCATCTCTGCAGCTGCACTTGTTCAGCAAGAGGATGGTCTTCCAGGGAGAGGAGTGGGCACCCCATCCCTGGGGGAGACACGCATGCCGAAGGTAGGTCAACTGAGGCTAGGGTGCTGGGAACGGGCTGCATAGGGGGGAGACAGAGTCTCTGTGCTTCTTAACTCTGTCTGCAGTTCTGTGGTAATGTTTCAGTGTCTTCATGCCAACTTCCTGGGCTTTTTGCAAGAAGCAAGATGGGGGTTAATCTGCTACCGAGCAAAGGCAACCATTTGCATGTTCCCTTGGGGAAAATGCAAGATTTGCAAAGTCAAATCTGATTAAGATACACAGACTTCCTTAAGGAACAGTGATTATACATCACAATGAAAGGATAAACAGAGCCCAGAGTGGTGAATTCAACAATAGGCCTTCACAGCTGGGAGCATCAGTCGCCTTTGATAGGGAGCTTATTGTCTGTGCATAAATTCTCCCAATTCTCCCCCAGTGGCCTGGCAGAGGAGTAAAAAAGAACCATTTTTCTAACCTTCTGCAATGAAGAGGAGTCCCAGGCCTCCTATGAATGTTGGCTTAGCAAACACTCCTGTCTAACTGCCACATTTGTTGCCCAGGATTCCTCTGGGGAGCCAGGTTCAGTCTAGAGGAACTCAGTGTCCTGGAAAGAGGAGGGACAGGGGCACCAGCTTAGGCAGGGAATGGCTGTCAAATCACTAATGCCCGAATCAGATCAGCAGCCTCAGAACTGTCTCAGGGGGCACGTTCATCCTGGACCCCTCACCAGGACAGCATTTCAAAACCCATTCCACACAGAGAAGGGCACAGGAACAGAAAGGACAAAGGCATTCTGTATCTTTGTGCCTTTCCTCATCACCACAGCGGTTCAAAGTTCAGAGGACGGGGAGAATTTTGCATGCTGGAATGTTGCTGGAGACATCGCACAGACGTGGAGCTGGGCTTGAAGGAAAAGAAGAACTTGTAGAAATTGTGTTTTCCATGCTGTGTGCCATGCACGAGTCCCAGCTCCCTTCTGATTTCCGGGTCTTGGTTTTCTCATCTATTAAAAGAGAGGGTTGTCTTCAAGTGCAGGTTACAAATTCAAATGATAAAGAGGTTGGTTGTGTTCCAAATATGAGAGAAGCCACCCTAACTACTGGTGCTATAGGTATCAAATGACAAACACTTGGGGCTGGGAGGGCAAAGGGCTGTGGCCATTGGGGCTCATATGTCCCTTCTCCAGCAGACAGCAGCCCCAGCCCATGGTGGCCAAGTGGGAAAGTACAAAGTGTTCCCAGACAGTCTCGCTTCTAAAGATGAACTTGAAATCTGGATTCGTATGAGAGATATTTTCACTATTAAGTACTGGCCACTAAATCAATTTATCCTTAGACACCCAGAACAAATGGGACATGATCTGGGAGGCCAGTTTGACCTTCAGGCTGCCGGGTTTCGACTTCTGTGCTAGAGGATCAGAATGAGTTCTGTTAAGATGGTGTTATGGATAGCATGCTCTGTCCCCCTACCCCCACATTCATATATTGAAACCTTAACCCTCAATGCAATGGTATTTGGAGTGGAGGGCCCTTGGGAGGGACTAGGGCATAAAGAAGGAGGAAACTAGCTTTCTCTCTCTCCTCTGCCATGTGAGGACATAGCAAGACAGTGGCCATCTATCAACTGGGAAGGTGTCCTCACCAAGAACCCAACCTTACTGGTACCCTGATCTGCAAAACCTCCAGACCCATGAGAAATAAGTTTTTGTTGGGGCATCTGGGTGGCTCAGTGGGTTAAGCATCCGACTTCACCTCAGGTCACAGTCTCACGGTTCACGAGTTTGAGCCCCACATCGGGCTCCGTGCTGACAGCTCAGAGCCTGGAGCCTGCTTCGGATTCTGTGTCTCCCTCTCTCTCTGCCCTTTCCCCACTCATGCTCTCTCTCTCTCTCTCAATTAAATAAACATTAAAAAAAAAGGAAAGAAGTGTTTGTTGCTGAAGCCACCGAAGGGTATTCTTTTATAACAGCCCCTCCTAAGGCAGAAAAGTCAGCTTTGGGACCAGCAGATCTCTCCATGACTCCCACTTTTCCACTCTGCCTGTGGGCAGCGGCTCATCTGTTTTCTGCTTTTGCCCTTCCAGAATGCTGTGAGCAGGTGTGTGCACGTGTGTGTGGCCTCCTGGGAGGTCGGGACACAGACTCAAGTCAAAGAGATTTTAGCTCTTCCCCACATTTGCCAAAGCTTCACTATTGGTGCCCAAATGGCTGCTGAATTATCCTTTTGGTCAGCCCCAGAGAGTGCCTGGCGGAGGGACCACTGGGAGGGGCTTTGAGAGGGTGATGTGCACCGAGAGTGGATGTATCCGATCACGTGGCACCCTTGGGGTTCCCTGGGCTGCACAATTAGAAGACTGGCGTGGGAAGGGAGTGGGCTAGTAACAGAGCAGGGACCAGGGGTAGATGACAGAAGGCGACTGCAGGTGGCCTGAGCTCCTTGCCTTCAGCTTTCCCTTGCTGTGCCCATGATGCTACTGACCCCAGAGGGAAGAAGATCAACATCTTGCATCTGCTGGACGTCTCTCTGTGTGGCAGGACTTGACACGTTACCATAATAAATCTTTGTAACCACCCCAAGAACTAAATGGTCTAATCATTTTACATTTACAGAGTGATCCGTTGTTGGTGTGGAGCCACATATTAAGCCGTTTGAGCCACAAACCAAGCTTGGGCACTTTCCTTCTCCACCAGCTGGTCAGAAGGAACCGCCTGTAGCTGCTCCTGTGAGCTGAGGGACAGGCACCAGGGGGACGTCCATCACGGACGCTGGCAGCCTGTTCCAGCTCCTGGCTCCTGCCTTCAGTCCCCATCATTTCATTTGGCATTTGGTTCAGAGCAGGGGGTGGGAACCCCATGTTCTGGAGGCCAGGAGAGCTGAGGACTCCGAGTATGATGTCCACTTCACAGTGGGTGCCATCAGGCACCCTCAGAGCACCCTCACCCCAGCACCGACTAGAACATACTAGTGGGGCTGCGTGAGCCTCTCCCAGCCTCTCCAATGCCTGGAATGGATCCCCTATCGACACCAGTGCCAGGCAAACTGGAGCCCAGCCCTAGAAACAGACCAGTCCTCTGGATGGACCAGGTTGAGGGAGACACAAATCTTGACATGGAGCACAGAACAGGGGTCTTCTGGCTAGCAGACCACAATGCCTTTATTAGCTTTTTAAAAATTTATTTAAATTCAAGTTAGTTACCATACAGAGTAGTGTTGGCTTCAGGAGTAGAAACCAGTGATTCATCATTGACCTGTAACCCCCAGTGCTCATCCCAACAAGTGCCCTCCTGAATGTCCGTCACCCATTTAACCCACCTCTCCACCCACCTCTTCTGCAGCAACCCTCAGTTTGTTCTCTGTACTTAAGAGTCTCTTATGGTTTGCTTCCCTCTCCATTTTTATCTGATTTTTCCTTCCCTTCCCCTATGCTCATCTGTCACATTTCTTAAACTCTACATATGAATGAAATCATTTGATATTTATCTTTCTCTGACTTATTTCTCTTAGTAGAATACACTCTAGTTCTATCCACGTTGTTGCAGATGGCACGATTTCATTCTTTCTCATCGCCCAGTAACATTCCGTTGTATATATAAACCACACCTTCTTTATCCATTCATCAGTTGATAGACATTTGGGCTCTTTGTGTAATTTGGTTATTGTTGATGGTGCTGCTGTAAACATCGGGGTATTAGCTTTTGTTTGTTCATTTCTGTCTACCTAATAAATGACCTCGAAACCTCCATGGTTTCCAGCAGCCAAGATTTCTGTTTCTTAAGCGCAGGGCTGAGGGTGGGTTTGGCTTTGCTCCAACGTCTCTGCCCCCAGGCCGGAAGCATCCCAAGGCTGCATCTGCTTCATGAGAAGAGGGCATGAAAGGAACAAAGCAGACAAGGAGACAGGACACTTCCTAACACTTCATGTTGAAATGGATGGATCTTCACAGCCCCACAGTCCCCTGGTCAAAGTCCACATCTGGGCAAGGCTCTTCCCAGGCTCGTGGGCCATGGTGGCATGTGGCATGGCAGAGTGGGTGGTCAGTTTGATACAGGGAAGGAGTGGAAAACCAGTAGCGATGGCCAAGTTCCTGATGTGCTAACATGCAAACACAGTGCAACCGCTTCTGAAAGACCCCAAGCCCACTGTTGGCTCCCCTGTACCACACCTCTCACCCCAGAACAAATGTCTGGCCTGCTGGCCACCTGGCAGCCCTTTGAGGCAGAAACTGGGGTGGGAATGTTCATCCCCCTGGTCCCAGAGCCCAGCACCGCCACGGAAGAGGCCAGTGTTGTGAGTATGGCAATCACACCCTCAGACCAACTGGTTGTATTTGTCTCTTTCTTTCTTTCCTCCAAACTGTGAGATTGTTCCTCTTGTTTGCACATATTCTGAATCACCTACTGGAAATGAGATTTTCTGTGCCCAGATCCATGCATCCTTGGATGCTACTTAAACCCAAACAAAAGAGCAAAAACATGCAAAGGTTTACTTGTAATGTCTTGGCACCCCTTGAAAGAAACCCTGTGCTTCTGACCAGCTCAAGTAACGAAGGCTTGATGAATGCAACCACGTACAGAGGCGGCGACTCTCAGAGGCGTCATGGATTTACCAGGTGCTGTAAGCCTCTACCTCCCCATCAGTAACAAGGGAGCAGCGTCTGTTTTACCAAAAGGAAGGCGGCCAGCAGAGCACTGAAGAAGTGGTGTTGGAATCAGACACAGAGTATGATCCTGGGTGGGTGGGGGACACTTAGACCACTTCTCTATGCCTTGACCTCCTCATCTGAAAAATGGGCATAAGAGGGCCTAATTCATAAAGTTATCCTGAGGACACAAGGGCATGACAGATTTGAAAGGTATTCTTTTTAATTTTTTTTAATGTTTATTTATTCTTTGAGAGAGAGAGAGACAGACAGAGTGTGAGAAGGGGAGGGGCAGAGAGTGAAGGAGACACAGAATCCGAAGCAGGCTCCAGGCTCGGAGTTGTCAGCACAGAGCCCGACGTGGGGCTCGAACTGAACTCATGAACCGGGAGATCATGACCTGAGGTGAAGTTGGAGGCTTAACCAGCTGGGCCACCCAGGCACCCCTGGAAGGGATTCTGTAAAACATTAACTGTTAGGCACTTCTGATAGGGTTTAATGGTATTAGAATAATTGTGCCTGTCAAAAGTTCAGAAGTAACAGAAGGAAAACTAAGAAGTTACTAGTAAAAGTTTATTGTGCACCCACCAAAAGAGTTTGCAAACCAGGAATACGCAAACCAAAACACAGAATGAGGCTCGGGGTGTAATTTATAAAGCAGCTTAGTGAGAAAGCACGCGCTCTATTCTTCATGGTGATTGGTTATGATTTTGGAACTTTCCTAAATGAGAGGGAATTGGCCAGTGATTACCTCATCCCGACCTTGGGAAACAGTGTAAGTTTGGTTATGATTTCTGGAGACATAACTAAGAAATGACCCAGGTCAACTTAGCCTTGCAAAATAAGCTAAATTAAGCTTTGCTTATATGACTAAAGTGGTTTTGTCTGCTCAAGGAATTTTCAAGGCTGGTCTTCATTTGTTTTTTATTTTAACATCCCTATTGATTTTTTTTTTTAGACCAAACAATAAGCTGTGGTTTGCTGATCTGTGGTGAGTATTGGGGTATTTATCTTTTTTATTGACCCAGATGCTGGAGCCAGTTTGCACCAGGCAGGGACTGGAGTGATGAAATCTGCAGGTTACCAGCCCAAAGCCTGCCCTCTGTCACTGTACTGTTTTGTGATGCCAGGCTTCTGGAAGTTCACTGGTGTCCTAGTGTGGCAGATTATGAAAATGGCTGCCAAGTCTTCCCCTCCCTGTATGTACGCCCTGGAAATGTGACATTCCAGACTCTGTCTCTCTGCCCCTTGGATCTGGGTTGGTTGATTGTGTGACTTGTTTTGGTCAGTCGATATTAAGGACCACGATGTAAGCTAAGCGAAGGTTTGAAAAGTGCTTTCATGCTGGGGCGTGCTCTCTTGTGGCTCTGGAGATCCCACCATCGTGTGACCAGCCAGCATTAGCCTCCTGGATGAAGGGAGACACATGGTCCAGGCTCCCTCATTGCCCTGTCTGGCACTCAGCTAAATCTTGCAGTAGAGCTGTTAGCTGTTTGGTCGTTGACCACATGAGTGAGCCCCATCGAGAACAGAAGAATGGCCTGGCTGAGCCCCACCCACAATGAAACCTATGGAATCATGACTATATAAATAGTGGTTTTAGGTCACAAATTTTGGGGTTATTATATGCTTAAGGCTAACTGACACAGTCAATACACCTGGTCCAGACCACACATCTTCTGTCCTGATAGGGCCCCCTCAACAGGCATGTGACATGTTGGCAAATGGAGTGAGGGCTGTGTCTGGGTCCCCAAGACCACTGTCATGTTCAATGGTTCACTAGAAGGGCTCACAGCACTCAGAAAAGCTGTTAGAGTCATGGATACAGTTTATCACAGGAAAAGGAGACAGACTAAAATTAGCAAATGAAAAAGGCACAGGGAGAGGAGTCCAGGTGAAACCAGACACACACTCCCAGGTGTCCACACCCAGTGAAGCTGCCTGGACAGCGACTGGTTCTTTCACGACCACGCATGGCAACACGTGTCTTGGTTATGGGTGAAAGCCCATCGCTGGCAGGAGCATAACTCAGCCTAGAAGCCTCGCAGCACAGAAGACGTCAGCTGTGGGCTATATACGGGCAGGAGCTTTGAGTTGGAGCTCAGGTTGCTGTGGACAGTGCTGAATCCTGTCCTTTAGGTGGCAGCCATAGGAAACCAGTCTCCAGGCACAGTCTTTTGAAGCTCTTTTGGCCAAGTCTCCTCTCCCCTTGGCCTCAAGTGATCCAGGATAGAACAAGTAGGTTCAATGAAATCACCTCCAAGGCTTCATTTAGTTCCGTGACACTGTGACCCTCCAAACTTGATAATGTCACCTGCAGGAGTCATTGACGTCAGGACTGGACCCTGCCAGTGCCCTTTAAATGTCATAGATTGTATTTTCGTAGGCATCATGCTAATGATCTACTTGCCTTCCTGTTCATTCAAAATGGAGATGTAATCTCTTTCCAATCCCCAAGATAATCAAGTTTTTAATGTACTTGTGGAAGAACGACCCAGTTAGGTCCACATAAATTACTACACAGCTTGGCCATCTCTTGGAAGTGTGAGAGATGTGGCTATCATGAGGGTTCACTTAACAAACACGTAGTTAGCCCCTGCAAGGGTGCATGTAGGTGGATAGACTTAACTCAGTGGAGCTTTCAGGTCAGAGACCGAGAGCGACACTAAGTGACATACAGTGCAGGGTGATCAGTGCTTAGCTAAAGGAAGCTTTAGGCGCTATAAGCACCTGAGTGTTTTAGATGAACAGGGGTTGGCAGCGATGTAGGATAGTGTGGAGGTGGCTGGGCAGGTGCACCAGGCCGAGGAGGCAGCCTGTGGCCCCAATAAAGACAACAGCCGTCAAGCCGAGTTTGAAACAGATGCTTATGTGGAGCCCCACAACACACTGGATTCCTTCCTTTCACTAGGTTAATTCTCAAAAGCCCCCTAGGAGACTGGTACCCTCCTTACTTCCTCTTCATAGAGGTGGAAACGGCGGTCAGGGACGTTAAAAACAGCCCAAAGAGACCAACTCATGTTATTTCAGTGCAGAATCTGCCGCTGAGTCTCTGACTCCAGTTGAGAGCAGGGGACATATTTGGGGAAGTACTTCCTGAGGCTGGAAAGGAAGATGAAAATCTAGGGAGACTGGGAGGTAGTTGTGTGAGAGGCTGAGTTTGGTTGGTAATTTTGTGGACCCAACGTGCAACGGGAATGGGCCATAAGCCAGTGGGTAAGACACGGGATGCGACGACCCTGGGGTGGAGCCAGGGGCGAGGAAGACCACAGGGCAGGGGGACAAAGGTGCTGCAGTGGGAGAGCCTGGCTGTGTGAGCTTGGGGTCACTGAGGCTGGGCTTGAATCCAGACTCCACAGGTCATGGTCTGGAAGGAGTCCTGGACTGTAGTCACAGCTTGTGACATACTGGCTCTCAGACTGTCACAGAGCTGCTTGGACTTTCATGCCTCAATGTCCTCACTGATAAATGAAGCTAATAGGATCTACATAGAGGTTTTGAGGTTTAATTTCTCTCATGTAGGTTACGCAGGAGATCCTTAGAATTGCACAGCGATAGTAGAGGACGATTGAATGAGTTAATAAGTGAACGAGTGAGTGAATGAATCAGTGAATGAAAAATCTTGAAAGGTAGAGAGCCGAGGATAGAGCCTGATCACCACCTCTGGACACCTCCCTCCAGGTCGCTGGTGGTACGTTATTCAACATTCTAGTTTAATTTTAGCTGCAATAGTAAGAGTCTGCCAGGATTTACTGCTACACTCTAATTCTTGGGGACTGTGTGACCTTGTGATGAGGGAAAACAAGGCAAGAGCAAGAAAAATGTAGTTTAAGTTAAATTCCCTTACACCCTGCATGCAGCCCAATGATAGATGTCAAAGGCCTGCAGCCTGTAACACTCCCCAAAACCTTTATGGCTGCCTTAATGCCTTAATGTTTACACTTCCTTAAAAACTAAAAGCAACCTTATCTTGACAATAGCTAAATATTCAGGGTCCTGTGAGATCCTGCTTTCAGCATCCAGAAATTCCTTAAAAATGAACTTTATCTCTACACCACCTTCCCAAACCTAAAACTACATAATCAGTCACTCCTCACAACCCCAGTGCAGCTCTTTCTGCCCCCACACCCTGTCCCCATGCTTCGATAAAATCACCTTTTTGCACCAAATATGGCTCAAGAATTCTTTCTTTGCCATTTGCTCCCAAACCCCACTTCAAATTCCATTATCTGGCGCCTGAACGCAGAGCTTTGAGTCTTTTCATCTGGACTCTGAGCCTTGGTGCCAACTTGGTGAGTCCTTTCTCTTTTCTTCCTTTACTGTCATTTCAGGGGCTTTTTGAGGACTGCAGTCTTACTGGAACACTTTCATGTGATTGCTCAGGCTGCAATCCTCTCACCCATGGCTACTCCACAGGGAGGAGAAAGCCTGCCGCTTGGTTGGAAGTTAGTACCCTTGCCAGAATGGTCATAAGACCCAGAAACTTGATGCCCTCTCTTTATTCCTGTCCTTATACATAAGTTGTCTGTCTTGGGCTAAGGACAGCCACCTAAGTGACTAGTAAGGCTGCCAATCTTAAAGACTCCCGTGTGAAGTTTCCTCCTCGTTGGTCCAATATGATTCCCTCCACACCCCTGGTCTAGTCACTTCTGGCCATGAGAACTCCACTGGGAGCCAGCGGAAACCAGTATCCAATTGAATTAAAACCCAACCAAGGACCATTTCCTAGGAAGTTGGCCGTAAAGACTAAATGTGTTGTAATGTTGCTTGGATCATGATGAATTTCTACCTTTACGTTTTCTGTCAATGTCCTCTACTAACTACTTAAATTACAAAATTAGGTAATTCCCTCTTGTAAAACTTTTCTAGTGCTTTCCATGGGTTGAAAACAGCACAGCCTTCAACTAAGGCATGACCTTCATGACATGCTCCTCAAGACAAGGTAAACTGAGGCATGGCCTTTTACAGCAAAGCCTTATACGGCACGGCTTTCAAGGCAGGGCCCGACCCAGTATTTCGGTCCATATGCCAGGCACCCATTTGTAGCCCAGGATGCAATGGGGAAGTGAAGGAATGCCAGCATCCCTTCTCCAGGGCCCTTAGCATCTAGTTGGTGGTGATCAGAGCGATTTTGTTTGAGGGACGCCTCCAGTGGCTTTTGATACCAGGAACCTCTGACATATCCTGTGTGGGATGCCATCTGGGAGTTGGGGGGTGGATTTTTTGGTAATGGACCTTCTCTACTTTTCTGTCAATATGGGACCTTCTTCAGCCTCCAAGGATTCTCCCTTGGGATGCTTTTTAACCCACTGGAATCCATTCAGATAGCAAGATCTAAGGGAAAAAATAATTCCTCTTCTTTTGTAATACTGCCTGGCCTCAATATTCCTTAGGAGATGAGGAACAATGGAACATTAAATTTTAATACAATCTATCAGATCTCTTCTGCAAGAAACAGGGCAAATGGACTGAGGTATCCTATGTCCAGGCTTTCATGGCCCTAAATCAGGATCCAGACATGAAGGCCTCTTGAAGAATGTGTTTGGCCACTAATAAACCCCTTCCTGAATATATTGGATGAGTGTTTAAACAGGTGTCCTCAAAAAAAAACCCAGGTTGCTGGAGGAAACACAGGTCATCGCTAATGAAGGGGACTCTGACACTTTCTCTCACTGTTCCTCCTTCCTAATAGACTCAGGTTACTCTAGCTGTATGGGGGGCTTCTCCCTCATTCATTTCCTGGGTTAATTACTATGATAATTGGAGCCAATTGTCTCTGGTTAGTCTACCTCCTGATGGAGACTGAGGAATATTCCCAAGCAGCTGCCGAAATTCCTTCTGTTTGGGGAAACTTCCCTGTCTTCTCTGGCCCAACATGGACTGCCCACTTTCACTTAGTGGAAAAAAAAAACAAATCTGCGTTTTTCTCATCTGTCCGAGCTGACAGGCTTTAAGACTTGGAGACCTCTTTCTCTGTCCTCTGGGCTTTTACCCACCTCCAGCCTTCCTGGCTGCACTTCACCTCTTCTGCCTTCCCCTCCCCCTTCTCCTGTTTCTGTACCACTTTGGGTGCAGCCTACATCTTCAATGCCTCTGGTACCATCATCCCCCCCTCCTCCCCTCGTTTTAAGGGAGCAAAGAGCACTCCCTTGGACCACCCACTTAAGATCTCCCCATTGGGGCCCCAGGTAAAAATTGCCAATGGTGAACAAATTACTTGACTTTTAAGCAGACACTGGTGGAATGTATTTGGTATTTAAAGTAATTTAAGTTTGTTGGTTTAAGATAGACATGTCTTTAGAATTATCAGCATTAAATAGGAAACTTCCTATTAGGTGTACTGAAGGTCAAATAAGCTCGTATTATCTCTGTTGCAATCTGTCAGCAAAAAGATGACTGAACATGATGGTTAATTTTGTCTGTCTCAAAGTTTTCATGAGTAATTGTTAAGATAGCTTTCAAAATCTTTGGTAACCTGAAATTTTAAAGTTTCACTTGGATAATAAATTGGATTAAATTCGTTGGACATCTAGGTCTTTTCCCAATAGGACAGGATGCTGAAACATTGATTATTGAACATAGGCTTTGTGTTTTTGGCTTGTAATTGCAGAGACAGGATAAATGGCTTTGTTGGTAAATATGTCTTGTGCTTTATTGAAAGATTATACTATGAAAAAAACATTTTTTTAAATTACAACATGTATTTATAAATTTCAATTCTAAAGAATTCTGATGTAACAATTCACAATTACTTTTCACTGGAGACTAAGGTTTCTAAGAGTTAAAATTCTGCTAAATGGAATTAAGACTGATGGAAACAGGAAAGTAACTGCAAAAGCAGGAGATATGTAAGAAAGATCTATGAAATGGGAATGCATTTTGTTGAAAGCAAAAGAAAACAATTTTGTCCTAAATGAGACTGGTTGTTTGGAGAAAAATGGCTTAGGTTAAAATCTGAATGCAAAAAAGTTGTAGAAGGTTTGTAAAGGGAAGTCTTTGGGAAGGAACTTTATATGCAGTCAACACTAAGGTTGAAATGAATAGATTTTAAAAGTACACTGGTACAAGATTAAAATTCTACTTTTCTATCTGTTCAAAGACAAGGTTTTCTTGGATCTTGATCTGCTCTTGATAAGAAAATTTAAACGAAGTTGTTGCTTTTTTTTTTTTCTTTTGTCTGCCAGGAAAACCAAAGCTTTATGTTTTGGTTTTTTTTTTTATCAGGTCTTTGGTTACTATGTAAAACTTCCCAATGATAAAGGAGCTAAGTTTTGCTAACAACTATATAATACCACGTATTTCCCTTTAAAACCTCTTATTGCCACCTTGGTTCAATAAATAATTAAGTTTTAAGTTTTATAAAAGATTTTGTTTTAAAGTTTATTCATTTTTGAGAGACAGAGTGTGAGCAGGGGAGGGGCAAAGAGGAAGGGAGACACAGAATCCAAAGCAGGCTCCAGGCTCCAAGCTGTCAGCACAGAGCCCGACGTAGGGCTCGAATCCACAAACCATGAGATCATATCCTGACCCAAAGTTGGACACTCAACCAACTGAGCCATCTAGGCACTTCTAAGTTTTAAGTCTTATAATGATCTATAATCCTACCTAGGCATGTGCTTCATAACTTTCTAAGGTTTTTAACAAACTTCTCAGGATTTAAATTGTAAATGAAGTCTTTTTGACCAATTGGGCCTTTTTATTTGGTATATTGCTTGTCGAACAAATCATGGTAAACCTTAGGTTATATTGCTTGGGTAAATGCTATAACTGCTCAAATATACATATAAAACCCCTAAAGTTTTAGTATGTTTTGGTATAAGATCATCACTTGATATTCTGATTATTGAGGTATTTGTTGTTGCAGAAATAACTGAATTTTCTTGTCAGTTGCATTATAATCTCTTCTCATTTATAAAATAAGTTTCATCTTCAAGGACATTTAAGACCAATAGAGGCATTGACATGCTTAAGATCATAAAATAAATGGGTAAAAATTTCCAGAACTAAAAACCTGCATTCAGACTGAACAAGAATTAGTAACATGGGACTAAATAAACAGGGGAAGATTTCTTGTTGGAAATAGTGCTGGTTTTCTAATGTTTGCTCTTTCAGATTAAGAAAACTTTCTCTTAAGATACCTATGACTTATAGAAATGTGATAAAATATTCCTTTGTGAACAAACTGATGTGTTTAACTTTTCTACTGGAACGCTCTGAAATTCAAAAGGTCTCAGTAAATATTCTTTCTTTCATGGCAATTACAGTTATTTGCATGAGTTCAATAAGAATCTGTTCTTGTAACGACACCATTGGAAATACTGGTTATTCTACCGAGGCTTTGACTAAAGTGTCATATTTGAAAGAGACGTGTATAGACTCAGATATGACCCTACAGCTCTAAGGAACTAAGGTTGACTTTCTGAAACATGGAGCCAATAAAGCCCCTTGGAAATGTTGGCCTGATACTTCACTTACAGGGTTCCCAGCAGCCTTACCAGGTAAGTACAGAATGTCACTTCTGGGCAGGTGCAGGAACCTCAGGATGTCTTGGGGACCTCAAGAAGAAGAATTCACCCAAATCTACAGGTATTGCAGGCCTGTCTGATGGCAAGTACTTGGCTTGGCTTCTGACCTGGAGAGAGGCTACTAAAAGCTCAATCTAGAGATTCTTTATAATAAAGTTCCAGCAAAGCAAATCTTAAAAGATCTCTATGACCAATCACTGTTCTTGCTGAGCTCATGTAAATAATTAGGCCAAGTTTGTTAAAAATGGACTCAATCTACAAATGAATGAGTCTTGATTTGGCCATCTCTGGAAATGAGGGTTATTAGAGAGAAAAATTATGTTTCAATAACACATCTTTATGGATGTTAAATTCTAGTTCTGATTGTCTTTAAATGTTTGTTGTTTGCCTAAACTAGACAACCTGAGGTAAACTTCAGAGAAATTGTCACAAAGCTCAAGCATAGATAACCTTTGTGCCTGTTGTTCTATGAGCCATTCAAAAGGATCACCACAGACATTCAAATTACAAACCAGAAAAACCCATCTGATTCCTGCTGCTCGTTCCCCTTCCATCTGAGGGTGCTTCAAGCCTGACATCTAGAAATCTCACTGGCAGACACTCAGTTTATAATTGAACTCTAACTATTAACCTATATTTTCTCTTTCTCGCTTCTATAAAAGTGCCTCTTATTAATTACCTGACTGATTACTAAGCAAAACAGAGTCTATATGATGGCTAAACACCACTACACAATCAAGGCCCTAAATGACTCTCAAAATAACGTTATATTAATAAACACTAAGAGAGCTCAAATACATGAAATGGTTCTACCAAATTAAATGGCATCAGATGTTTCCACTGCTGCATGAGGTGGAACTTGTGCTCTCATAAAAGCAAAGTGCTTTTATGTGTATAACATTCCAGATTACCACAAAAATATTTCTGGGTTTCCACCTGATAAATCCTCAAATTGATGCTTTAAATGATCCCTCTCTTTCCTTTAATAATTGGTTAAACTCCTGGACGAAAGGATGATTTTTGTCAACCATCAAAGGGCTTCTTTTTCTTCTTGTTATTTTAATCGTGTTTTGCTGTTTTCTCTCATGTCTCTCCACCTGGTGCCAAGTCTCCTTTGCTGCCATAACTTGAAGCCAACAGACGATATTTTCTGCTCAGGAAAACTCCCATATGTTATCAACTCCAGATACAGCTGCCTTAGCCTTTCCTAACTCCTATTAAATTCTCAACTGACCAACCTTGACCCACAGGTAGGGCCATCTGTATGCCCCTTTTCATCAGGAAGAATCTGCAGAAGATGAGACCTTCTGCCTTCAGCAACCTTAAAAGATTTAAGGCTCAAAGTTGCTAAGGGGGAAAATGATGAGGGAAACCAAGTCAAGCAAAGTGTAGTTTAAATTAAATTCCCTTACAGCCTGCAGCTCAATGATACATGTCAAAGGCCTGCAGTCTATAACCCTCCCCAAAACCTTTATGGCTGCCTTAATGCCTTAATGTTTACACTTCCTTAAAAACTAAAAGCAACCTTATCTTGACAATAGCTAAATATTCAGGGTCCTGTGAGATCCTGCTTTCAGCATCCAGAAATTCCTTAAAAATGAACTTTATCTCTACACCACCTTCCCAAACCTAAAACTACATAATCAGTCACTCCTCACAACCCCAGTGCAGCTCTTTCTGCCCCCATGTCCTGTCCCCATGCTTTGATAAAATCACCTTTTAGCACCAAATACGGCTCAAGAATTCTTTCTTTGCCATTTGCTCCCAAACCCCACTTCAAATTCCATCATTTGGGCAGGAGACTTCCATTGTTCTAAGACCCAGAGAACAGGAGGTCAGTGGCATCTACCTTCTGGAATTGTGGGGAGGACTCGTTGACATGATATACGTAAAGCACCCAGCCCAGTACAGCTTAAAAATTCACAGTCCTTTGAAGACCTAAAAATACGTTTCCCAAATATGAGCTCATGTGATTCTCAGAGCTTCTCTTTGGCATATGTAGGTCAGAAGTTTCCATAGGTGAGAAAAGAGAGGGACAAATATAATGCTATTTTTTTCTGAGGTCAGGAAGACCAGGATTAGATCCTTGGTTCCTTGACCTCAACTCATGTGTCTTTCAATGTGCCTTCCTGGTACGGCCAGTCCACACGCCCCCCAGGCGTCATCTCCCACAAATTCTTACCCATTCTCTAAGACTAAGAGACTTTCCATGACACTTTCCTTCCACGACATCCTGAAAAGAACCATGCCATTTGTTCCAAGTTCACACAGATGAAATGGGGCATCCAGGTCTAGAAACCCTATCTTCTCCCTCCATAACTGGTGCTCTTTTAATTACACTGCTAGGAAAAATCATAAAGGATGGAAATGCACAAAATGGCCCTGGGGTATCCTTTCAGTGGAACACCTGGGCGTTACCTAGCAAACCTGTTGGGGTTATCTGATGGCATAGGGTCTGAGCCCGTCAGAGTTTTTACTTGGCTTACTTTTCAACTCTGTAAGTTATAACAGACAAACCTGAGGGTGAAGACAGTGATTTTTTCCATCTGTAAATGTAAATTTCCATCTGTAAATGTAAATTTCCATATGTAAATGTAAATTTCCATATGTAAATACAAATTTCCATATGTAAATACAGTTTGGATTTTGTCTGGCCGTGACAGAGTGGATTTTCCCACCGCACACAATGGAAGAGCTTATTTCAAACAGCACCTTTGGTTGGATAGTGACCAGTTTTGCACCCGTTAGCAAATTTATTCCAGCATTCCTGATTTCTGATTATTTTATTTTATTTTATTTTTTTTAACGTTTATTTATTTTTGACAGAGTGTGAGCTAGGGAGGGACAGAGAGAGAGGGAGACACAGAATCTGAAGCAGGCACCAGGCTCTGAGCTGTCAGCACAGAGCCTGACATGGGTTTCAAACCCATGAACCACAAGATCATGACCTGACCCAAAGTTGGACACTTAACCAACTGAGCTACCCAGGTGCCCCATATGTGTTTCTTCTTGAGGTTTTTCTCTTGAGAAATTTTAATATCTGATTGGTTTCCTCATTAACTAATGAACTTAATAAAATCTTTTGACATGTGCTCTTTTTATACCTGTATACAGTTGTGATTCCTACTTTTATGAAAATTACCTTTTAATAGCATCATAGTGGTGTCAGGAGAGAGGGATAAAAATAAATGTATATTTGGAACAGAGACGTGTAGGTGTACGTTAGAGAGACATACAAAAATGTTTGCAGAATGAATATTTGTTCATATCTTCAAACATTTCTTTAGATAAATGCACGCATACATCTCTAAGTACATAAGCTCACAGCCTCTACATTGACTTTGTTTTTTGTCAAAGAGTGTACATTTAACATTTGATATTTTCCACCAAAAAAGAGCTGTCCCATTTTACATTTAGATACCGATGAAGGAAATGTTTCCTTATACCTTTCAACATTGGTTTTTGTTAACTACATTACATATTTTATGTATATATATATATATATATATATAGAGAGAGAGAGAGAGAGAGAGAGAGAGACAGAGAGACAGAGAGAGACAGAGAGAGACAGAGAGAGAGATACTTTCATTTCAGGAAATTTTAGCTTTAAGGGCCACAAAGTCCTGTTTGGCTATTTATCTCTATACATATTGATCTAAGTGGAAACAAATGCAGATAGCCATACCCCACCTGCCTGCCTTGTTTTCACTCCTTGAAGACCTTGGTAGTAAGTATCCCTATGTTTCAGGTCAAGAGCTATTCTTTAAAAAAAACCCAACATTTTACTTTTTCTTCTTTGAACTTTATTGAGATACGATTGACATATAACACTACGTAAATTTAAGCTGTACAATGTGTTGATTTGATATACTCACATACTGCAAAAGCAGGCATTGTTCTTGGTCTAGGACTGACGTTAACTGGATCTGACCTTCTGTCCTAGCTGCCCCTGATGAAAGCAATTAAATGTAATTGAAACTGTGGCCGAATTAAAACTGTGAGGGACATCATTAAGTGGGGGGAATGGAGGGAGGACAGGGAAATGGTTGGGTCCCCAGCACCATCTGCATAAGGCACCTGCCACTGTTCCAGCTCACGCAGCAGACAGCCCTTTGAGGGTCTTTTTTAGACTCAGGAGCTGAAATAATCTCTGGAATATTAAAGGCAGGGATCCTCAGACTCTAGGATGCATTCTGGAAGAATGCCCGACCTTTGAAGGGCACCCACGAGTGTCAGAGAAAGGAGAAGAGGGAGAAAGCCACTCACATTTATTACACCTCTTCTGTGGCCAGCCCTGAGCAAGACCCTTTTTACACGTGATCTCCACCATCCCTTTCCCCATTTAGAGATGAAAAACCAGAATCCCCGATATATAAATGATAGTGTGTCTTTGTAACGAGGGGCCAAAGAGCCATAAAGAAATCAGTTTGCAAGATTCTTAGTGGCACGAAAATGCTCATGAGATCATGGCAGGTGACAAAAGCCAAGGTGTATCTGTGACTGCAGTATGGTTTCAAGTTTGTCAAACGGGGATAAATAAATAAACGTAGACAAAACCTCTTGCTTTCTTCTTCATACCCTGCCCCAGGATGGAGAGGAGGATGGTTTATTTCACACAAACCTTATCTCATGTTCTTTCTCCTTCTAGAGAAGCCTGAATGGTGGGAAGGCAATGACATTTTAAGAAAGCTGGGAAGAACTTTTTAAAAAATTTATTTATTTAAGTCATTTCTACACCCATTGTGGGGCTTGAACTCATGACCCTGAGATCAAGAGCCACATGCTCGACTGACTGAGCCCCCCAGGCGTCCCTAGAAGAACTTTCAAGAGCTAAGTACTCCATCTCCAGTTACTGAAATGGTAAGAAGGGCACATAAACATCTGTATGTCCCTTTCTCAGGAAAACAGTCTGACCGTAGGGTTACTGTTATGCTGCGTAATCTTTCTCCCCACATAAAAGCAAATGCTAGTCTAAGAGTGAAGGTCATAGTCGGAAGGGAGAAAAGAATATTAAGAAGTCCCAAGGAGTATCTCTATTACATACACATATTCAGCTTTTCTTTAGTTCAGTGGATATTATCTTAGCTCCTGATATGAGCCATGCATTAGGCTTGGAACTGACAGTCTAAGAGGGAAACTCACACTGCCACCGCCTGTTGTGAGTTTCATAGTCCAGCGGCTGCATAAAGAGATAATAAGAAAATCGCAGGACATGTGGTCATTGCTGTGACAATAAGTTCCAGTGCTTTGGGAGCAGAAATGACACCTTAACTCCCCTGAGAGGTTATACAAAAGTCCCCACAGAAGCTGGCATCTAAGCTGAGGCCTGAAGAATGACAGTTTGCCGGTCAAATACAGGTGGGAAGAGAAGCTTAGAGAACACTATGGTAAGTGCCCAGACACGAGGAAGCAGCTCTGTTTCTCAGAATATAAATAAGTCCTCGTGGTTGTTAGCATAGATTGTTGTTGGTGCAGGGCAGGGCGGGGGGGGGGGGCGGTGGATAGCAGGGAGGAGGCTGGACGTTAAGTGACTTTGCACTGAGAAAGACTGGACTATCCAGTGGGTGCTTCTGGATTTACAGCTGAGTGTGGTTGAGAGTGAACACACTCAGTTCTTCCGCAAAAGGAGAAGGCTGTAGAGGGGAGTAACGATGTAAAGCTCTGTAAGCCCATAAAGACAAATGAACTGGGCAGGCATTAGGACTGAGGGATTTCTGGAAGGGAGAGATCAGACAGTTGACTAGAAACTGGTGCAGCAGGTAGGGAAGCTGGTGCTTAGAGCACTCACTGAGGGGCTCGTGGTTAATGGGGGACACAACCCTCTTTCAGAAAACCGGGGAGAATCAGGGGGCGCCTGGGAAGCTCAGTTGGTTAAGCACCCAGCTTTGGCCTAGGTCATGATCTCACAGTTTGTGAGTTTGAACCCTGCATCAGACCCTCTGCTGTCAGCACAGAGCCTGGAGCCTGCTTCGGATCCTCTCTGTCCACCCCCCTCTCTCTGCCCCTTCCCCACCCACTGTCTCAAAAATAATAAATAAAAAAATTTAAACAGAAAAGAAAACCAGGGAGGGTCAGGTATTTAAGTGACAGACATGGTGAAGGTCAAGGACAGAAGCAGATCTGAAGGCGAATATATTCACTGAAAGTGGATATCCAGAACAGCTATGTCCCCTCATCCTGGGAAGTTGTGGAAGGATGCCATCCAGTAAAACTGGAGAGAAAACTGAGAAGAGAAGATGCCGCGGAACCTGGGAAACCGTGGACTTGACCCAAGGAAGCAAAAATAGCGAGTAAACAGATGGGTAAGCATGAAGATAACTCAACAAGCATTCTTGGTATTCGATCACAATTAACACATATGTGGTTTAAAAGGCGT
Organism: Acinonyx jubatus; assembly: GCF_027475565.1. Classification (NCBI taxonomy): domain Eukaryota; kingdom Metazoa; phylum Chordata; class Mammalia; order Carnivora; family Felidae; genus Acinonyx; species Acinonyx jubatus. The sequence continues at coordinate 4,272,205 of NC_069394.1, forward strand.
AATAAGACGCCAACACAAGTGCATATAAGGTAGCAGGTGTTTGTAAGAATCAAGCTGATACAATTTCTTTGTATTATTTGAGAAATAAAGATACATTTGTGATTACTTTTACAATTGCGTAAAGTAACTTTAATAGTAAAACGTCAAGAGCCACCCCTAAAAGATTAGAAATAAACAGGAAAAGTGTAAACAGGTTCCAAAGTGGAAAGTGAAACAAATGACCACAGGAAGTTCCAGAAGGAAAAAAACTCGGAAGATTTAGTAGCTGTTTCCAGAGCTGCCCCCCCACCACCTCAGCCTACCCTTGAGGGAAGCTGCAGAGGTCACCCAAAAGTCAACGTCCTCGTGCTTCTCTCTGCTTCCGAGTGGCAAGGTTAGCACCCCAGAATCCATGAGGGGTTGTATGCACAGGCACCTACAACAGCATTGCAATGTTCCAGCTCGTGAGTGTGTGTGTGTGTGTGTCGGGGTGGGGGGGGGGGGTCCTCAGTCTTCCTTTACTATTATATTCTCTGAGTTGAATGCATGTGTGTATAATCTTCCTGTGTTTCACATCGTAAAATATTTTTAAATTGTGGCCAAATTTAACATAAAATTTACCATTTTAATCATATCAAGCACACAGCTGTGAGGCATTAACCACATTCACTCTGTTGTGCAACTGTCACCACCGGTCCACCTCCAGAACTCTCTTCGTCTTCCTGCACTGATACCCTGTCCCCAAGAAACCCTGAGCCCCACCCCCTACCCTCTCCCAGCCCCCGTCAGCCACCACTCTCCTCCTGTTCCTAGGACTTGGCCATTCTAGGCAGGTGCCTCGTATCGGGGGGGGTCGCAGTCATTGTCTTCTTGTGACTGGCTTAATTTACCGAGCACAACGTCCTCAAGGTTCATCCGTGTCGTAGCAGGTGTCCGCATATCCTTCCTTTTTGAGGATGGACAATATCCCACTGTATGCATAGGCCACATTTTGTTTATCGTCCCATGATGTCAGTGGACACTTGGGTTGCTTCCAACTAACTCTTGACTATTCTGCACAGTGTTGCTGTGAAAGTGGATGTGCAACTATCTCGTGGAGACTCTGCTTTTGATTCTTTTGGATAAATATCCAGACGTGGGATTGCTAGATTATATGATCATTCCATTTGAGCCCCCATACGAGTTTCCGTAGCGGCTGCACCATTTTACATTCCCACCAGCGGCGTTCAGGGGCCCACTTTCTCCTGCATGATATTCTGAAAGAAGAGGAAGCCACGGTGGACGGGAGTCATCTGCCCCAGACACAGCAGAGGGACAGCGGCACTCGCAGGGGTGAAGTTGACTTGCAGGCACGGCCGCCTCTACTGCGCGGTGAGGGGCCCCACTGGCTGCCAACTGAACCACAAAAGGCTGCTACCTTCTCAGCCTCACTCAGAGTCAGGGAGACGAGAATGTAATTAACTCGGAGATATGACTTCTGACCATCCAACTGACAGAAATTAATAGGATTTGTAAAATTCATGGCTGGCAAGGGATTAAAGGGAAGGGACTTTTTATATATTGCTGATGGAATTATAAATTACTACGGTCATTTCCGAAAGTAATCTGTTCCATTAAAATTAAAAATGCATCTAACTTTTGACCCAATAATCCACTTTGGGGAATATATACTACAGAAATAAAATTACCAGCATGTAAGAATAGATGTGCAGGGTTATCTTTGTAGTATTCTTTGTGGCAGGGGGAGAAAAACCTGGAAAAATGCAATTATGGTATGCTGACTATGCCACAACTTACTCGCTACTCTGGATAGAAAGTAGCTATGACTTTGTAAAAGGAAAAAAAATATGCTTCAAATATATTGACTGTAGACAGCCGTATGATTTTATGAGTCCGGAGAAAAGTCTGGAAGGTACATAAACCAGTGCCTTGGTAGTCCTCTTGGGCTTGTTGCAAAAGAGTTTGCTGTACCAGGGGCTGGATGGCGGCTACAAATGGTAGGTGCTGTTAAGAAATGGATAGTGATTCCGGGAACCTCCAGCATATGGTTTGATGGGTGGGGTATGTTTCACGGAAGAAAAGACTGGAGTCAAATCCTAACTCAGTGACTCATTAAAACATGCGACCTTCTCTAATGAGAGTGTCCAGCACTGGGTTGCCAGCCTGAAAATTCCTAATCATTCTTTGAAATCCCGTCTGACCATCGCCTGCCTCACGAACACCTCCTGATTCTGGTTCCAAGTGGCAATAACTTCTTGCACAGGGGGATCCTTCTACCCACTGCAGAATTCAGTCCCAACACTCGTTGTACTGAGTCACAATTCAGTGAATGGCTCTGAAATGCTTTATTGGGCCATAGACTCCTCAAGAGCAGGAGATGTGATTTCACCCCTCATTCATTCATTCATTCATTCACTCATTCATTCATTTCTACTTTGACACTCATGCTCTCTCCTCCTCCCCAGCCAGGATCCAGGCCCTATAATTAAAGATGAGGGATTGGGAACAGCATCCTTCATTGTTATGTAAATTGAAAAGGGGTTTATACCTTCATGTGAGGCTGGAGAAGGGCAAATCCTGAGTGGCTCAGTCGGTTAAGCATCCAACTTCGGCTCAGGTCATGATCTTACAGTTCGTGGGTTCGAGCCCCACATCGGCTCTCCGCTGACAGCTCAGAGCCCGGAGCCTGCTCTGGATTCTGTGTCTCCCTCTCTCTCTGCCCCTCCCCCATTTGTGCTGGTGCTCGTTCTCTCTCTCTCTCAAAAATTAATAAACATTAAATGTTTAAAAAAAATTTAAGAACAAAGTCAAAGCTGTGACTGTCAATCTCTTATATTTTATGAGATATTTTGACAAGAACCTCTGCCTCCCCCAGGATCCCCGGAAGGCTTCTGAGCCCTGATTACTGCTAAGGGGCAGGTAAATTACAGATCCAGGAAGTGGCCTGAAAGCCCATCACCGGGCTCCAACAAGAAAGTAATGTCCTGGGGAGCACAGGAGAATCCTAACAAACAGACATTGTTGCAATGTTTACTACTGCCAGAAATGGATACAAGGGGTAGGTTAAAAAGCTGCCAAGCAAACATTTATCCTACTTCCTCCTTGTGTGCGCCCCGGGGGGAATTAATACCTCTCACCTCTCCCCTAAACTCCCAGGTGCCTAAAGAGATGCTGACCCCAGTCCCAGCTCCAGGGCAGACCCGGGTTATTCAGGATCCATTTAAGATGAAAGGACTCAGCCAGGTGGATGTGCTTCCTCTGTTTACAAGATTTGTCTCACTTTTGAGAAAGAAGGGTCCTGGCTCTTAAGAGTGATAGGTACCCCGGGGGCCCAGGACTGCTGCAGCCACCTTCTACCCCTGAGGGTAAAAGGTCACCTGGGGGAGGGCAGAGTTGGGGGAATCACAGAGACCCCGAGCCAGAGCCCTGCCTGACCCGAGACTGAGCGCTGAGCTGCCCCTGGACGTGTTCTCTTCCAGGGGCCAGTAGATCCCTCATGGAGGCAGGGAGGGTGGGAGGTAATCTGCAGTGAGGAACAGAGGAGAGATGTGGCAAAGCCCGAGGTGGGTGCAGGGAGGGTATGGAGAGGTGGGAACCCAGACAGGCAGACAGAGCCTTGCAGCCTGGACACCTAGTTCTCATCTACCAGTGGGGATCTAGTCTGCATACAGCACGCTTCTGGCTTGGCCGGGCATGTGGTAGATACTCACTGAGTGAGCCCTGGCTGGGGGCCACCCACACTCACGAAAATGGTGCCTGGCTCCTTGCCAGTCTGTCTTCTGGTCTCAGGCTGCCAAGCAGTTGCAAGCTAAGGCCCCTCGAGGGTCTACGCCCGTAGTAAATGTTTAATGACTGTTCAGGGAAAAAAAAAGCCCCCATTTGCAGCATTGGCCAATTATCGTGCAGTAAGTACTCCCAATGCGGCCAAATCCGAGCTCCTGATGGGTCGTTGTCACTGGATGGGGGGCTGGGAAGAGACGCTCACACTTGGCTCATTCTGAGCCGGTGCAGAGGCTCTAGGTCAGCCCTGGCTTCCGCAGCCCTGTCCCCGTCACTCTGCATGCCCTAAATGTTTGTCAAGATCCTCTCCCTCCCCCGGCAGGGGCGGGGCAGTGGGAAGCCAGGCGAGGGATGGGAGCTTATGCAATTTGTCAAAATGATTGATAGTCCCCAGCCAGAGGGCCAGGGCAAAGGATGCTTGCACAGCAGACCAGGAAGGAAGAGTGATACCCATAATGCAGAAAGGAACATGCAATTTCAGGAAGTGGATTTATTTTTTTCTTAAACGAGAGGGATAGGTAATGCCACTCCATAGCCAGGGTGTTGTCTCAGAACCTCAGACATTTTTTTTTCAGTCCTCGCCTTTCTAGCTTTCTCTCCACAGCCTGTCATCACAGGAGGGCAGCACCACAACTATCCTTATCCGACGTGCATCCTGTCTGGCAGGTGGATGCGTCGACCTCCAGGCAGCAAGCCTACCCCTGGCGGGCCGGGCGCGCTAAGCAACGTCTTAATCTCCTTGGCTTCTGGCTTCCCACCTGCAGGATGGGGCTCGCAAAACCCACCTCACATTCACTCACTTAGAAATATTTTTGATCCCTATCTTTTGCTTCTTGGGAATCCCAGCTGTCGAGAGGAAAACACCTTGCAACTCACAGAACGCTCCAAATACACAGATGTGCTCCGGGGCGCAGTGGTTTCCTGCATTTCCTTCCTGGCTAAGCCTCACTTCTCTGTTCCCATTACCTTCTTCCTCTGTACAGGAGAAAGCCCACATGCCTTTATTGATTAGACTCTTAGTAGTTAAGGTGTTCAGGAAAAAAAAATTTTTTTGTATCAACATTGAGGCTGTGCTTCCTCTCTTGGCCAAGTAATGTCATTTCTAAGAATTTATCTTACAGACACACAGCAGAGCTATGCACATGGGTGACTCTCCGTTGTGGTACTGACAGTAGGAGGAAAAATAAAATGAAAGTACCCATCAGCGGAGGAAAAGCGAAATGAAGAAGGGAATAGCAAAGGTCTGAGAACCGCCCCCCCCCACCCCGCGCTTAGCGAGGCACCTGGCTCGTAACAGGCTCTCGGTAAATATCAGAGAAATGCAAGGCAGTGTGGCCATTTCAAAGAATAAGGATCTAGGTCCACAGAGACTGTTCAGTGACAAGACTGGCAGAACAGTGGTTATAGTTCGTTTCTATTTTCCGTAAAAGATTCCCTGCCCCCCCCTCCCCCCCCCCCCCCCCCCCGCTCTTTAAACACCTTCAGACATCCAGCAAATACCCTGTAAAGCTGGAGAAGAAAGCACTTCGGCCCTAACTTTCAGAGGAGACTGAAAGGCTGCTGTTTTCATTAAGGATGTGCATTAGACACATTTACATGAAAATAAGCACCCTCTCCGTCAGCCTTCCCTGCACTGCCTAATGCTTCACTGCATGGGTGATGGGTCCCATCATTTGTTTTCAGGTTGCCACGTCCCTATAAATAATGCGAGATGAACATTCTTGTGCATATGTCTTTGCCCACACAGACTACGTTCCCAGGTGCTGGGAGAAGGAGACATTTTTTGTTTACATGGGACACTGTTTCTTGATGACTTCTGAAACCACGCAATGGCTCGGTCACCAGCTGCCAGAGGGCGGACCAGAAAACCTCCGAATCCCAGTTTCCTCTTTGTGAAATACAAGTATCCATTCTGAGGGGTTGTTTCCAGAGTAAGATACGATTAATGCATGCAAAGCGTTCAGCTCCCAGAAGGCTCGCCGTAAGTGCACACACTGTAGGTGTGACCAGTAGGTGACAGCTGTGGTTATTACTTGAAGTCACCAGGGACAAGAAGAACAGGGTGATGAGAGTGAGCCAACAACTTGGAGAAGGCAGGGAAAGGTCAAATGCAGCACGAAGCAGGCAGAGCGTGGGGCTGGGGAAGGGGATCGTGTAGGTGGCCCAGGTGTTCCTCCTGTTTTCTGGACATGCCGCTTTCTGGATTCTAAGGAGACAGGCCCACATCATGGGCAGTGAGGACAAGTCTCCCACTCCGTGAGCAGCAAAGCAGGGGCAGCTTGGCCAGCGGAAGACACGACATAGCCAGGCTGGTCCCTATGTGGGGTCACAGAGATTGCATTGGCATGTCCGTGGGTGTCTGGTTGGGGGGCTTCAGGGGCCTGGGCTGCCAGCCGTCACGGCTAGAGGCACAGGACCATGCATGGATGTGCTGGGCTCCCCCACTGGCCACCCAGAAATCCTAGAGGGATCCAAGGGCAGATGCAGACCAGGGGCACCGACGATTTGAGATTCAATCCCTGATCTGGATGGGATTGTAACTCTCTCCCGAAGCTCGAGGAGTCTGGGTGAAGAAACCCACCCTGAGTCTGTCCAGGAGTCTTAGACAAGGCCCGGAGCTACCGTCTATCTCTTTTGGCCCCACTGAATGGAGTGGGAAACAGGAAAAGACGCTGTCTTTCTTCAGAAGGAGATTCTGAACTGCTAGGAAACTATTTACCACCATTCTGTCTCAGCCAGCTTCTCAGAATCAAAGCATCTTTGAGCAGGAAGAGGGTCTTTAAGCCGTTTTTCTGGTTGGTGCTCCAGGGAAGCCTCCGTCGCAGATGAGGGGCTCGAATCTGCTTCTGCACCTTTCTAGTCACACAACTCTGGTCAAATCGCCGCAGAACTCAGCTTCCGTGTCTCCTCTTGTAACATGGAGTGAGGCGATCCACCTGCCGTGTCGTGAGCACCAGACACGGTGCAATCGAGGGGCCCGAGAGACCCCTAGCACATGGGATGTGGCTGGGCTTATTCTCATCACTTTCTTCCCCCAGTGAACCTTGAGACCCTCAGTAGGAGACAGACAAATGCCTTATGAACTTCATTCATTCAGCAAGTACCTGCTGAGTGCCTGCAACATGCCGGGTATGGTTCTAGGCACCGGAGCGTAACCCCTGCTCTCGTGGAGTTCACATTCCAGTGCGAGATCTCAGATGCCACAAGCACGCTGTCAGGCATGAAGAGGGCCCCGGGGAGGGACCACCAGGGCAAGGAGGCAGGGTGTGACGCAGGTGTTGGTGTGCAAAGGGTGGTCCGGGAAGGACGGGTCGAGGAGGGGAGTGTGGACCAGGCCGAATGACCTGAGGACAAGGGATATCTGCAGAAGAGTGGCCTGTGACACCCCACAGCAGGAGACGGATTCGCGCTTGGGAAGGACCCGGTGGCTGGAGCACAGGGAGTGCCATGCAGTTGGGATGGGAGTGGGGACAAATCACCAGGAACTCCAGGGACATGGGAAGAACTTGAGATTTGATGTTCTGTGTGAAGGAGAGGCTTTGAAGGATTTCTGGTAAGAGTGATGCCATTTGATTCACTCTTTAAAGTGATCCTTCCAGAGGGGGAGCCTGGCCTGGCGTGGGGGAGGGGCGGAGGCGGGAGCTCCTGGCCTTCATTCCAAATAGTCCCCACCCACCCCCTGCAGAGGAGAATGAGACACTGGGGGCCTTTTATCCCATTACGGTGAAAGCAGAAAAGATCAGTTGGCTCCCTGGGGAGAAGAACTTAATTTGCAGCCATAGCTGCTTTTGGCCCGACATCATCTGGACACTCGGCTGAGTATCACCCTCCTGTGGGAACCTCCTGGAAACACTGGTTAGGTTCCCCCAGAGCCAGTCAGGGACAATTTCACCACGTCCAGCCCTTGAGGCGTGCTACCCAGGGCCTAGATACGAGCAAGGGCCTGGACAGGCGAGGGCTGGCATCCCATGAGACCGAGATCTCCGGACAACCGATCACTTGCTCCAAACCAGAGGAATCGGGCTCCAGGAGCAAAGAGGCGTTGCAAAGCCGACCTTATGTTTTGCTGGGCACAGATGTAGTTTCTTAAAAGAGAAGAGTGCAATTTTATGGAAAGAGATCAATGGATTCTGACCAAAAAAAAATCTCATCTTTCTGTGCAATTCTCTCTGCTCTTAAAATGGGAAGAAAATGTAGCAATGAGGAAGCTGGTATTCTACAGTAATAACGGGTCTTTGAAGATTAAAACACCTTCCGTATAACGTCCGTTGGTTAAAAACATAATTACCCTTGTGGAAACCCCCACACAAAGATCACCAGGAAAGCTTGTGGCCAAAGTCAGGCTTATTATGAACACCCCCTTGGCACAGTCTCTGGACTGCCTCAGGAGCAGGGATGGTTGACGTCGACGTTTTGAGGCAAGACTGAGTCTTACAGTGGTCTGGGCACAGATGGGCTAGAATTTGTAAATTAGACAAATTTAATCAGTAGCTGATCTGTGGTCTTCTCTTCAGAGCTGTGAGCCCAAGCAGAGCAGCTGTGGTCTCGCCGTAGAACACACAGAAATAAAGGAGGAACTGATTTTATGGCAGTTTATGCTTAGATATTTTTTGTTGTCATTGCTAATTTGATACAGTTCCTCCGTCTTGCCAGTTAGGGTACAGTTTATTTGCAAGTTGTGGTTTCCATTTCATTTCTCATCATGTTAGGGGAGCACATTCCTGTGGTTTCTTGGTTTTCCTCTCTGTAAAACAGGGGGGAAGGAGGCTTTTATCTGATATTTAAGAAACGTATGCATTCTAGTATTCTAGAAGTTGGCAAAAGACAATAAGCCCCAAGCTTTCGTGAGGCACCTGTTGTACATGAGACAATTGTGTTAAGTGTCCCCAGAGACGTGAATATTCCCTCTCCTATATAGTTTATAAAATTACTAATGACAAAGGTCCTCTGTGTCATTTAAGTATTTTATGTATGGAACTGGTCTAGAAGAGTATACTGTAAACCAAGATAATCACTTACTTCTGTTGATGTGATGAAAGATGTTTGTTTGTTCATTTATTTCCTCTCTACCCACTGCTTCCACTGTGCCTCTTACTCTTTTTTCTGTTTTTTAAATAAACCTGATTTGCTTAGTTATTATTACATTTCTAAGCTCTTTCTTTCTGGATCCCAGTCTGGAGAGTACTTAATGGAAATTCTCTTGAGAGGTGGAGCTTGCAACTTTGGGGGCGGGGGATATGCCGACAGGTGACCCCCAGGAGGAGGAAGCCTGTCTAGGGCTGACAGCTTCTATAGGACCCTTCCTGCTGGGTAAGACCTCTGGTTCCCTTCTCTGAGGAGATGGGCCAGGCCTTCAGAAGTTGCTCTGTGGCACCTGTTTGTCCCTGTCATGGCTCATCCTACCCCTGAGCTGACCGGAGTTCACCCCACATAAAGTTCATCTGGAACCCAGTCAGTAGAAATGCACCTGTCGCTTCTGTTGAGAACTCTAAGAAGACCCTGGCAAGAACTTTGGGTTGAGTGGATCCTTTGAAATGTTGAAGCATATTTGGGGAGTTGCTACTTTAAAAACTGATAGCGAGATCGGTGATTCCTTACATAAGCATCTTATAAAAATACACATAGAGGTGGCAGTCAGATACACCAGCCTCTTCCAAACTTCCAGTGAGTAATTTATAGTCCAATTGGGAGAGGCATGCAAAAGAGGGATGGCCTTTCTGGGTTTCAGGTTTATTTTCAATGTACTTTGCAAACTTTGTCTAAATTGGGAGCTCTTACCTAAGAGACCCTCCCAACTTCATCTAAGCCAGAGAGCTTTCTTGAACTATTTCTGTATTGGTTCCACTGTGATCAGAGTCAGAACGATCCTATGTCAAAGGCACCGAATGCTTGCCCAGCCTGTCTTCTTCCCACTCCTGCTGACACTTGGGTGACCCGAAGGCTTTGGGTACAGCAGGTCCCCGGGGATGGTGCTGCCTTGCCTGCCTCTCCAGGGCAGATCTTAATTTAGCCACTGTAAAAGCACCTGTTTCCACATTAACCCTATCAGCCCCAGGTGTCAGATTGGCATAATCTGACCACAGTTTGTCTTTCATTGAAAATTTCTATCCCGGCAGAATTACAGAAAGCCGGTCCTCCACCTGCTAGAATCACCTGGCTTCTTGTCCTGCGGATCTATTCTACTTTAGATGGAAGAGTTATTCCAGGGAAGTTATCAATTTAGGGCTTCTAGATGGTGTGTGCAGCCCCAGTGCAGGAAGGGCAGTCAAAGGGGCATGGGCTTGGCTTCCAGCTGGAACACTGCCATTTGCTAGCTAGGGGATTTGCCTTTGCTTCAGTGAACCTCACTTTCTTCACCTATGAAATGAAGGTAATGATCCAATAGTAGGGAAACTGAAAGTTATATTAGAGGGCACACAGGTAGATGTGCAGCAAAGGTTATTTCCTTTATGATTTAAAAACCTGGGAGTTCCCTAACCAAATATATAAAGATAGGAGGGTGGGAAGGGAGGGGAGGGTGGGGGATGGGCATTGAGGAGGGCACCTGTTGGGATGAGCACTGGGTGTTGTATGGAAACCAATTTGAAAATAAATTTCATATTAAAAAAATAATTTAAAAAGCTATTGTTGGAAGAAAAAAATAAAGATGGCAAATAACCATGTGACAAGATGTTCCACATCATAGGTCATCTGGGAATCACAAATGAAAACAACAATATCCCACTACACACTTTATTAGAATGGTTAAAACCCAGAGCACTGACAACATCAAATGCTGGCGAGGCTGTGGAGGAACAGGAACTCTCATCCATGGCTCATTGGAATATAGAATGGTGCAGACACTTTGGGAGACAATTTGGTGGTTTCTTACAAAACTAAACATACTCTTATCATGTGATCTAGCAGTCGCACCCCCTGGCATTTACCCAGAGGAGTTGAAAACTTATATCCACACAAAAACATGGATCTTTATAGCAGCTTTATTCCTAATTGTTAACACTTGGGAGCAATCAAGATGTCCTGAGATAAGTGACTGGATACATGAATTGTGGTCCATCCATGAGGTGGAATATTATTCAGTGCTAAAAAGAAATGAGCTATCAAGCCATGAAAAGACATGGAGGAAACTTAACGGCTTATTACTAAGTGAAAGAAGCCAGTCTGAAAAGTCTACACGTTCTGATTCCAAGTATATGACATTTTGGAAAATTGAAACTACGGAGGTGATAAAAAGACAAGTGGTTGTCAGGGGCTTGGGGAGTGAGAGGGATGAAGAGGTGGACCATTTTTAGGGCAGTGAAACTGCTCTGCATGATACTATGATAGTAGAGACAGGTCATTATACATCTGACCCAACCAATAGAATGCACTGGGTGTCGTACATAAGGGATGAATCACTAAATGCTACCAATACTGAAACCAATACTACACTATATGTTAACTTGAATTTAAATAAAATCATGGAAAAAGAAAAACAAAGAATGCACAACACCAAGATGAACCCTATTGAAACTCTGGATGCAGGTGATAACAATGCGTCCACCTAGGTCCATCAATCCTGACATGTCGATGGCAGTGTTTGTGGAGGGAGAGGTATGTGAGAACTCTTTATACTTTCATCTCAGTTTTACTGGAACCAGAAACTGCTTCAAAAGAGTCTATTAAGAAAAAACCCCTACACCTGCTTGTTCAAGCCACCTGATATATATTCAACCCTGGAAAGCTAAATTAAAAAAAAAGAAGGAAAGAAAAGGGGGGAAAGGCAAAAATTTCAAATGTATCAACTTAATAAATTAAAACTTCTTAAATTATAAGTCTACCATCAAGTTTACCAAGAAGGAGGCAAGTTCTACAAGGCCTAAAGTCAAGAAGAAAGCTCTGAAGTATTTAGGGTTTGGACTACCAGATGGGCAACCTGAACTTTAAAACTAGATCATGCTCAAATATCAAATGAAAAATTCATTCATATCGCTAAGTGGCTTTTTATGGGGTAATGAATGTTTCCTAAGTCTTGGAACTGAATCTGAGATTCAAATGTCAGTGTTTAATATTGGTATCATAAGCTCAGAATCAACCCCCAAACCATCAGTGTCCTATTGAACGTGTCCCTCCTGACCACAGCTTTTTATAGAAGCTGTGGCCACATATACGGCAACCTATTTATGAAAGGATGGTTATGACCAGAATTCATGGCTAAAAAATCATCACCCAGTGAAGGGACAAATTGTGGCAATTCATACGACAGAATACAACCTGCCAATGACAAGGGATGGAATCCACTGGCATACGAAGCCACCGCATGAATTTCAAAACCATTATGTTGAACAAAAGGAGAGAGACACAAAAGAATGCAGACTATATGAATGCACCCTCATAGGGCGCCCTAGGAAAAGTAGACCTAACCTACAGCGACAGAAAGGGATCTGCCAGCTGCCATGGCCTGGGCTGAAAGATGTGGGGGTGAGGATCTTGTAACAGTGGGTTGATTGAGGTGATGGTTACATGAGTGCATCCATTTGTCAAGACTCTTCAAAGTATACACTAAAACATATCTCAAGAAGGTGGATTTTAAAATAGTTTTGAAAAGCCTGATAATGAGAAATATCATTAGTGACCTCCCCAATCTGGTCATTCAACAGTTACAATCTATTAGAGCTTTGCTCTTATTCTGAGTTTCTTATCACCTCCTCAATTGTATCCAAGTCTGGCATAATTTTGCCAGTAGGTTTTCCTCTGGTGATTGGTCAAGGATTTTGTGGTTCCCTCCTCTGCACCAAAATAAACGCTAGACTAAAATCATAAGTGGCTGATGGCTTTACAGGGTGTTTGTTGTTGTTGTTCTTCTTTTTTTAACATGAGAAATGTCCTGAATTTTAAATGTTGGAAACATACTGGGAGTTTCTCAATTTCTGACTTCTCCAGAAACATCAGCTTTGCATTGCTGGGTTGTAGTTTCACCAAGCTGCAGCCTTGTCGGAGCTGTGGAGAGCCGCCCATTTTGGTCGAGACCAAGAGTGCTCTTCAATAATCCACAGCCCCCACTCATCCCTATTGCACTGCTCTGAGCTGCTTTGTTTACATTACCAGTTTTCCCTTTAGGTAATTGAATTTGTCACCTCTGGACTAGATACCCTAGGCTATCTTTTCTTTCTGATGAAGTCATTCCATCTGGGAAGAAGAGTCCAGAGGAGAGGAGCCAGGACATCACAAGGAGGGGGGTATGAAACTATGGCTTTTGAAGGGGGAGGATGGGAAGCAGGAAAGAGAAGGTCAGAGCTCCTTGGACTCGGCCCTCATGGAATGAAGGGCTGTCATGTGGATGGTTTATCACCTGCGTCACCTGTCAGAGGCAGGTTTCCCGGAAGCTGGGTCTGGGATGGAGACTCTGGAACTGATGATCAGTGGGGAACCAGAGGAGGGATCTATGGGGAAGTGAAGGGGGCAAGAGGCAAAGCTAAACCGTTTCAGCTGAAGTCTATCCTCAGCCTGACTCCGGGGGAGGGCATGGACCACGAAGGGCATCTCGGGGCTATTAGTCGTTGTGGCAAGGAGGGTGTTTGCGCTGCTCTATCAGCGAATCACTCACTGCGGGCCACCCATTCCCCTTGGGTCAGGGCATGACCTCCCAGCAACTTCTATGATTGGTAGCTCCTACCAACCAAAGGTGCCCCCCTAAGAAGGGTACGGTACTCTCGGTAGGTGGGGGAATGAGCACACTGGCTCCATAAAAAGGGTTTGGGTAAAAAGCATCTGCCTCCATTTCAATCCCCAGATGGAACCCGGGCCGGTGGTTGGAGTTTATTGACAACTCCCTGCAGCTCAGTAGATAAGAAATTGAAAGGGAGAGGTGTGAGTGATGGAAGGACCAGCTTCCTGGGCGGTGAGCACCCGGAACTGAGTGTTCAAACAGAGGCTGCATGGCAGCTCAGCTCTCTGACAGACAGCTCCAGTCTCAGGGCTGCGCCAGGCGTCCTTCCAAAGTTCCTTTGAAAGCAGAGGCGCTTTGATTCTGCAAAGAGCTCCCTATCCACCCCAGTCTCTTCCTCTTCCTTTAATCCAAATGAGGATGATGAAAACAGCCAAAGCTGGCTGCACAGTTACCATGTGCAGCCCACATCTCCCTCCCATTTAAGCCCTGCGACAGTCCAGTGAGGAAGAAGTCGGGACCCACACTTTTCAGATGCTATGACTGAGGTTCAGAAAGTTTGAGTGTCTTGCCCAGGAGCACACTGTGAGCACCTAGAGGGGCCAGAGGCAGAAGGAGTTTCGAGTGATGCTTGGTTCTTCGCCCAGAAAAAGCTGTGCTTAAAAAACCACTGGGCATCATATGTAAGAGATGAATCACTGGGTTCTCCTCCTGAAGCCAAGACTACACTGTATGTTAACTAACTTGAATTTAAATTAAAACAAAAACAAACAAACAAAAAAAAATCCCAACCAAACAAACAGCAAACAAACCAAAAAAAGTAAGAAGTTCATCAAAGCGAATAATGCATAACGTGATAGAAAGGGCCATGGGGAATATCAAAGGTCAAAGAACCAAATGAAGATGGCCAGACTAAAACAAACCCAAAAAACCAAAACCAGTGAGAAGCTGAGATAGGCATCTTGCTGGGGAGGACATCACAGAGTGGACCCATGAGGGCATCTGTCAGGGCTCCCAATGGGAGTGGGGGTGGTCATGGTGTTTACGCTAATTATGTGTTGAGTTGGAACCCTGGACAGAGCAGAGTGAGTCCATAGGTCTGAGCAGGATGTCTCGAAGCAAGCCTCCTGTCAATGGGTCAGGAAGGGGTTGTCTGAAAACAATGTTCATTTTGATGTCTCTTAGGCAAGTGTAGCTGAGGGAGATAATTTTCCTGCTTCACAGCCCACTGCGCATCTAAGAATGGATGGTACAAGCACGTGTGCTGGTATCACTGACTGCAATAACCAGGAATGCAACTGTTTGATGCAATTGGAAAGTCAGGTCCTGCCATCTTAGAGGAGGAAACCAAAGCCTAGAGGGGGTGGTGTTCCTGAATCATGTCACAAATAGAACCAGCATCTAAGTACAGGTCTTGGGAGCCCCAGGTATTCCAGATTGTGGGTCCCTGGACTCAGAGGTCAGTTTGACACCCTTCCCAACCTTTGTCCAAGGCTCAGAAGTTTGTTGGATGGATGAGGGAATGGACGAGTGAATAAATGGATGAGTGGATGAATGAATGACATGGTCAGTTCCAGTGGCTGGTCCTCAGCCTGGGCAGCAGGTTTTTCCAATGGCTTAAGTGGAGCAGTGTTAATGCCTTGATGTTGAGATTTCAAAATGTTTCCTCTCTTAGAAATCAGTCTTTTGAACACAGTCCCTCCTGACCACTGCAATGATGCTAACTTAGAAGAAATATTTGATCTGATAGTGCATTTTCTCAACCTCAAGGGCATTTGTTTAATGGCCTTTGTTGCTTAGAATGTGTGTGTTCATGGACTTTTGTGCATTCCTGGACAGAGGGCAGAAGATGAGAAGACCCTTTCAGTGATGGCCATGAGGACTGATGTCTGACCACCCAGTACTGCTGATGGAGCAGGAAACTCAGATGCCTATGGATTTGCGCAGTGGTTGTGGCTGAGGCAATTGTGCCCTTCCAGGGACACGTGGAGATGCCTGGAGACATTTTTTGTTGTCACAATTGGTACTACTGGTATCTGGTGGTTAGAGGCCAGGGATGCTGTTCAATATCCTGCATGCATAGGACGACCTCCCCCCGCCCCCCACGCAGAATGATCCAGCCTCAAATGTCAGTAGTGCTGTGGTTGAGAATCTCTGGATTAGCTGGAGAGACAGACTAGAGGATGGAGTTTGAATTAGAGGTGGGAAAATAGCTTCTTTGTGAATATTTATGTCTGTCTATATCTGACTCTTGTTGTCTTTCAGTCAACAATTGCAGAAGACATTTAGCGATGCCTAAAAAATCACCTGCATTCCCACCATCCTGATATCTCTTCGTATATCTTAGATAGCACTGAGGGAGATAAAATAGGGCTTTGGGGTCAGACATTCCTAGGTTTAAATCCTATGACAACCAGAGAAGCCTTGGAAAAAGGATCTTGCTTGTCTAGTCCCAGAGTTCCCCAGTTTTGAACCCAGTAACTCCCACCTCTGAAGGCAGCCATGTGGTTCAAACCAATCAGCTTTTTAAAGGGCCATGTACACAGTAGGTGCTCAAATATTCTTTCCGAATCCCTGGCCACTGGTATACATGTCTTTAATAGAATTGTCTTTACCTTGTTGTACATTTCAATACTACCTGATTATTTACCAATATTAATCATGCTTTTAGGGCGAAAAAATGCCATTTGCAATTGCTTTGTAATGTCCAAACAACTGGATAATCTATACTTAATGAATCCTCTCTTTTTATTGTAATGAACACCTTTGTGTGGACAGCTTTTCCCCAAGCAGGGATTCTCTCCCTCAGGCAGATTCTGTATGAGGGGTGGGGATTATTGGCTCAGGGGCATAGACATCATAATGCAGTTGGGAGTTTTAGAACACAGCATCCATTATGAGCCAGAAGCCAAGGTACAAAGTGCCCATGGAGGCAAGACCAGCTCTCTGGGGATCTCAGGGAAGACAGATCAGCCTGTGCCAAGTCTGTGCTGTGCATCATCAAATTCAAACAAGTTAACTGGGATGAAATATTTCAATCTATTATGTCCCCTTCATTCCAATTCTGTAAGTTGACCCAATAATGTCCTTTATAGTAATTTTCCTCTCCAGGGTCCAATGTGGGGGGATTGCATCTGGCTGTCAGTTCTGGATATCTCTTGACTTAATAGATTGAGCAGTAAGTTTGTTGGCTGTCCATCCATCCTTACCCATGTTCTAGTAACCATCTCCATAGTTCTCTGCTCCCCTCTGCTGCTTATTGGGATAATCCTCCCCACCTTACTGATGACAGGAGAAGACAAACCAGAAATTTTGAACAGTTTTGAGATTAAAGATTTTCAAGTGCATCCAACCAAGAGTCCCACACCCCATCTAACAGCACAGGCTTTCTCTTCTTCTCAGCCTTGGCAAGGCATTGATGTAAGGCATTGGTGACTTTCTGAGGTTGATAGTGAATGTTCCTCTCTCTCCTACTCTGCTTCTCTCATAATTGAGATCCTTAGCTTTTATTCTCAAGGCTGCAGAAGAGTCTCTCCACCTACTATCGAGAAAGTTCTTGACCTCAGATGCTGTATGGAAAGTAAAAAGGGTAATGATTGTATGGATTCACGTTGTTGTGAGGATTTAAGGCAACTGTGTTTGTCAACAGCCTATGCGAGAGTTTGTGATGAGGTAGATTCTCGACAAATGTCAACTGAATCAATTATGATGATGAGATCCCAACGGGGAATAGGTTGGGAGTGGGGAAAGCTTCCCTCCCTCTCAGCTGTGTCACTTTCATAGCCTGTAACTCCTGCCCCGAACTGCCTCAGCTCAGCACACAGCATGGATGAGTCCTGCTTCCCCAACCCTCTGCCTTCTGCCATGCCAGTCAAGTTGAACTTGCCATTCTTCGTACAAACCTTGGGCATATTCTGTGGCTCTCCGGCCACTTTTGGTCATTAAAAAGCCCAGTCTAATCCAGCTTAAAGCATAAACTTCTAGCCCATTCAATTCTCCTTTCCCTTCCTGCAGTATAGAACTGACCCCCTACCCTGGGATTCAGGGTGAGATGAGCACAGGACTCCCCTATTCCTTGCCCCCTTTTGCTGGGTCCAGCTCCTCAGAGGGAGGAGAAAGGAGGAGTCGGGGAGGCTTCAGAGACTGAGGTGGGGCCATTCCTGGCTGTCTCATTTTGATCAGACATTCAGATGCTGCCTCTTTAACAGGGTATTTGAGAGGATTTCTTCAGCTCTTTTAGGAACCCCCTCACTGACTATTCCCCTGGCCATGGCTTCCATTGTGTCTGGGTCTCCTAAGCCCCTCTCAGCTCCTGTCTCTGGTAGGATGCCTTCTACTCTTATTGCACAGGTGTCCTTGCTCTGCAAACAGCCATCTTAAATGGGTATCAGCCAAATACTTGGGCTGATTTTCCCTCCATGGTTTCCACTGGTGCACTGGGCCATGGGGTGCAAACAGCCCCAGAGCAGCCCCCTCTCCACCCTGGTATCCCTTTCTGGGTCTCTGCCACCCTGAGTCCACGTGGACAAGGAGAAGAAGGGGAGTGTCGTTAGATTAGAGGGTTGACTGAACCCCATTGTATGAGATCCATGGGACTGCCATAACAAAGTACCATCAACTGGGGGCTAAACCAACAGAAAACTATTCTCCCACTGTTCTGGGGGCTGGAAGTCCCAGCTATGTTGTCTACAGTGTTGGTTCCTTTGGTGCTGTGAGGCCATTCTCCTACCTTCTGGCAGCAGGCTGGCAGCCTTTGGTGTTTCTGTGCTTGTAGGCCCATCACTTCAACCTCTGTCTTTACGCAGCAATGTTTCTGTGTCTTCACATTGTCTTCCCTCTATGTGTGTGTCTGTGTCTAAATCTCCCCTCTTTTATAATGATGTCAGCCATATTGGATGAGGGCCCACCCTAATGACCTCATTTTACAGAATGACTTCATGCTGTAAAAATCCTATCTTCAAATAAGGTCACATTCTGAGATATTGGGGTTAGGGATTCAACATATCATTTAAATCCCTAACAATTAAACCCATAACACTGGATTATTCCGACCCCAAAGCTCATGCTCTCCTGATGTAGAAACTAGGGAGTGGTGGATTATATGCAGGGAAGAAAGGCATGAGGTCAAGGAAGCCCTAATGAAGGAGGTGATCTGAACAGGTGCTTTGTGAGGGAAGGGTGCAGGAATCCCCTGGCAGAGAAAGGGGAAGGACTCCATTCCTCTCTTCCAAGCAGCCAGACTTGCAAACTCTCATCTTTCCCTTCCTCTCCATGAGCCTCTGTATCCTAAGTGAACTGGGGACCCTACAATTCCTTAAAAACACCCATCCCAAAGGGCATCTTTGAAAGGAGGCTGATGAACAATCAGCACAAGATGATCTGGTTACACTCAGTCCTGAAGCATAATTTTTCTTAAGTGCAATGAAATGAAAAACTCATGATCACTGGCTTCCCCTCTTGAATGTTTCCCAGTATAAATTCATTTCTGGTTGTTTCTATTTCTGGGTAAGACAGAGACCTACCAGGGAACCCTGGGAAATAGACGATGCTATCTTTACCCTGCTCTGATGTTGTTTATTACACTCAGTGAGTGATGGCCAGGCCACAAAGATGTCTAGCCAGTTTAGTTCCTGTTGCTAATTTTGTTGTATTTTTCAGAATGGTGACAGATTTTATGGCTCAAAATGCCTGTTTTTCTGTTGTTCACTCAAGCCCATTCATTCACCCATCCAACACAGCTGTAGGCAGTGGGTGCTAAGCAGTGGGTATACTGTCCTACAGACACCTAAAGTCAAGGTATCCAATACAGCGGGTGCTAGGTGAGCACAAAGCTTGCCCCCAGGGGACTTTCTCAGTGCTTTTTCCTGCTGGAGGGACTCCAGTCCTTAAGTGAAGTGACATGCGGGAGTGTCTGGCTCATGGAGGGCACCTGTTTTGTCTTTCCTTTCTCTTCCTCTGTCCCTCCTTGGGGCATTCCAACCCTAGCTCTGTTGCTAGATAGCTCTGTGACCTTGAGTGTTTGTTTTCTAAGCTGTAAAGAAGAGGATGATGCTGGCTATATTTCCAGAAGCCTCCCAAAGGTATTAAATGAGGCTATCTATGTAAACCACCTGCAGTGATAAGGACAAAGACCAAGAACTATGGCCATGACTCTACCTGAACCCACTCAGTTCTCCTCAGTATTTTACATAGGTCCCTACATTGTGCTCTCCACCAGAGCGGGCGGTGGAAAATCAGGGAAAGAAAATAAATGATGGAGAAGGAACGTAAGCTTTCCCTGGCTTGGTATGAAAGTGCTGGGGAGATAAACCAGAGATTCCTTTCTGGCTTCTGTTCCTCCTTTCCCCCTCCTCCATCCCTATCCTTATGTGAATAACTCCCCACTCAGTCTCCAGCCTAGGTGGCTTTCCCTGAACATCACGTGTAGGTATTCACCTGACCTTGGCTACCCTCACGGGAATGTCCCTCAGATACCTAAAAGTCAAGTATCCAAACCTGAGCTCATTGCTGCCCTCAACCTGCTTAAAGACCATGTTGCGTGCCTCAGTATCTCACACAAGGTCGTTGGAGCCGGACGTCTCCTAGCCATGTTCCTCAGCCTACCTCCACCACTCCATCAGTGGCCACATCTGGAGTCTTCTGCTGAAACAGGTGCCTCACCCCACCTCTCAAGCCACTGTCTTGGAAGAGACTTTCTCTGCCTTGTCTGAAGCCACTGTATCAGCTCCTGCTTGCTCTCACCTCTGCTCTAGTCCATCCTCTTCCTGGAAACAAATCAGAGCAAACCTCTCTGTGCTGCTTCCATGGATGCAGACTTCCTCTGCTCCCCAGAGGCCTGCCTGGTAAAGTGTAAGCTCCTTCTCTGTGTCACCAAAGAAGGCTCAGGCTGCCTTTGCAGATGCCCTCTCCTTACATGTGAATGCCTTATCCCTCCCCGCACCCCAGCTTCCTCCTCCATCCTGGCCTCCTGCCATTCTAGCACTCTCTGGCTCTGAAATACTTTGCTGCCCTCTACAATACACCATGTGCTCTTGTTTGCCCTGCGAGGGGTCTACTCCTGGTGAACAGCACTTGCCCACCTGCCTGCTCCCCAGCCATCCTTCTAAGCCCAGCTCAGGTATTCCCTCTTCCAGGAAGCCTTTTGTCATCTCCCTGGCCTGTGTTAGATAACCCTCCTCTTGGGTCCCACACTGACTCCGCCATATTTAATGATCTCTTTGCTCATCTGCCTCCGCCCCTAGACTTTAAGCTCAGTGCAGGCAGTGCTTTAGACAGCAAGTACCCATTTAGCACATGAATGAATGAGTGGGGAAAAAAAGAAAAATTGAAATCCCCTGTACCACCACCCCTATCTACAGAGGAGCACAGACTGATATTCCTCTGCTGCTCTAAGTAGAATGACAGCAAACCCTCGCATAATGAATTTTACTTTATAAAATATCCTCACCTTCATTTATCTCATGTAACCCTCACAAACCCGGGAGGCAGGGGTTATGGACTGCACTTTACAGGTGAGGGAAGTGAGAGCTGAAGAAGAATAAAAGTGGAGGGATTGAACACTTAGGTGTGCTGGGCACCATCTGGCCTCTTGTCACGTGATGACTCATCCGCTTCTTCCAACAACCCTATGAGGTATCTGTTATTCTCCCCCTTCCACGAGAGAAAGAGCTGAGGCACAGAGGGGCTCAGTGACTTGCCGGGTAGAGTTGGGATTTGGTTTCATACACACTTTTCTGACTTCCAAATCAGTAGATCGAGCAGCTTAGAAAGAAGTCAATATGGCTAGAATATGGCCTGTGGGTGCTTAACAAACATTTGTTCAGCTACAGTGACTAGCTCAAAGTCATGCTGAACCATCTGTTGAATCTGGCCTTCTTGCCCTGTTCTTTAGCCCCTCCGGAGCACAGGTGAGCCTTCCTGGGAGCGCAGCCCAGCAGCCTACCCCCTTGTCCCCCCTCAAACACAGCAAAGGCAACCACATCGCATGGCTCTGCTGGGCTGGGGCCGAGATCAGAGCCAGGATCTGGGAGAGAAAGACAGTTCGGTGGTCTGGACACAGACACATACGCTTTTATGTCATAGCAAATGCTTCCCCTGAGCAAGACCCATCACCCAGCACAACAGCAGTGCGTTGCTCCACCCAGCTTCCCCTACAGTGGGGTCAGCTAGACCCTCTGAGCAGACAGCACATGTGCACTGCCCAGCCAGCTCTAGGGATGCGCCACATCTCATTGTCTCTCTCTATGAATTGCTTTCTGCTCCTTACCCCTCCTGCCCTGCCTTCTCGACAGTGAATGCCGGCTACTAGGGTCATGGGCTGACATCTGAAGGAACTCTGGAAACTATTTCTGTGCCTCAAGAGGACCAGAGCTCTGCCTCCCAGAGTCCAAGGTGTGGCCTGCCCCATGCTTCCCTCTGCTCTGTTGCCCCTGGGGAACCGCTTGGGTCTGGCTGGAAGGGAATGAAATGTGGTGCAGCCCAAGGATGGGAAGAATAGAGTAGGGGAGAGAGGCTGACAGTAAACTCGCTTTTACTGAACACCTAGTCTGTGCCAGGATTTCCGTTGCACGTATCACATCCATTATGTTCTTTACCACTCAGCTGTCCCTCACATGGAGTCGTCTCTTCATCCCCATTTCTAGAAGGAGCTGAGGTGCAAAACCACATCATTCTGTGGCTAAATAGTAAAGCTGGTTTTCACTCCCAGGCTCTTCCGACTCTGTGGTTGATAAGAATACACTATTTACTCCTGAAAGCCAAGAGTCAGCTCTCCATTTCCCCCTCCTCCCAGCTCCTAGAAACCACCATTGTACTTTCTGCTTCTGTAAGTTTGTTTTAGATTTCTCATGTACATGGAATCCTGCAGAGTTTGTCCTTCTATGACTGGCTGTTTAATTTTGCATAACATTCTGTAGGTCCATCCATGTTGTTGCAAATGGCAAGATCTCCTTTTTGTGGCTGAATAATTTTCCATTTTATGTATATACTACATTTTCCTCATCCATTCATCTGTTGACAGACAGGTTATTTCCACTTCCTGGTTATCAGGAATAGTGCTACAATGAACATGAGGGTGCAGGTATCTCTTTGAACTTTTTATTTTTATTTTAATTCTTTGGGATAAATACCCAGAAGTGAGATTCCTGGATCATATGGTAATTCTACTTTTTTTAATTTGTTGAGGAAACTCCATAATATTTTCCATAGCAGCTACTCCATTTTATGTTCCCACCAGTGGTGTGCCAAAGTTCCAATTTCTCCATATCCTTGCCAACACTTGGTATCTTTTGTTTTTTTAATAATAGCCATCCTTACAGGTATGAGATTATAGTGATTTTGATTTGTATTTCCCTCATGGTTAGTAGTGCTGGACATCGTTTCACATACCTGTTGGTGAGTGAGTTTCTTCTTTGGAGAAATATCTATTCAAGACCGTTGCCCATTTTATTGGGTTATTATTATTACTATTGAGTTGCAGGAGTTCCTCATATATTTTGAATATTAACCCTTATCAGATATGGTTTGCAGATATTCTCTCCCATTCTGTAGGTTGACTTTTCATTTTTCTGATTATTTCCTTTGCAAAGCAGTGGCTTCTTAGTTTGATGTAGTCCCCCTTGTTTACCTTTGCTTCAGTTGCTTGGGCTTTGGTGTCATATACAAGAAATCATTGCCAATACAAATGACATGAAGATTTCCCCTTCATTTTTTTCTATGCATTTTATAGTTTCAGGTCTTATATTTTTAATCCATTTAGAGTTGGTATTTGTGCATGTTGTAAGATAAGATTTTGTGCATGTGGATCTTCAGTTTCCCCAACACCATTCGAAGAGATTGCCCTTTCCCCATTGTGTATTCTTGGCATTCTTGTCCAAGATCAGTTGACCATATATGTGTGGTTTTCTTTCTGGGCTTTCTATTCTGTTCTGTTGTTCTACATGTCAGTCCTTATGCCACTATCATGCTGCTCTAATCACTGTGGCTTTGTGATATATTTTGGAATCAGTAAGTGTGATGATTTCAGCTTTGTTCTCCTTTCTCAAGATTGTTTTGGTTATTTTGAGTCCTTTTTGTTCCTAGTGAAATTTACTATTGTTTTTTCTATTTCTGTAAAGAGTAGAATGCCATTGGGGTTTTGATAGGGATTCCATTGAATCAGTAGATTGCTTTGGGTAGTATGGCTAATTTAACAATACTTAGTTCTCTAATCCATGAATGTGGGATTTATTTCCATGTATTTGTGTCTTTAATGTCTTCCTTCTTATTTGGATATTATCCCTGCAAATCTTTTCCTATATAAGTCCTTTGATCTCTCACTCCAGTTACCCAAAACCGCCTTCCTAGTGAACCTCCCTCTGGAAACTCAGATGTCCATAATCTGACCATATTCTCCCTGATTGCTAGAGATGTTGAACATCTTTTCATGTGCTTATTTGCCATCTGTATATCCTATTCGGTGAAATGTTTCTTCGTGTCTTTTGCCCATTTACTAGTCGAATTGCATGTCTTTGTTTGTTTTTCCTGTTGAATTTTTAGAGTTCTTTATTCTACTATGACTCTGTTGTTAGATATGTGCCTGGCAAATATTTTCTCCCAGTCTGTAGTTTGTCTTTTTATTCTTTCAGTGGGGTCCTTTGCAGAGCAAAAGTTTTGAATTTTGTTAAAGTCCAACGTACCAACTTTTTCTTTTGCAGACTCTGCCTTGGCTGTTCTGTCTAAACACCCTTCACTAGGTCCTTCCCCAAAGAGGAAAGGCAATTCACCATTTTTGAGTGTGGTAGAAGTCCAGGTAGTAGACTTCTGCTCCCCACAGACACTGTGAGGTGGGATCCCTGTTGCCAAAGTCTTGGCTTCCAGTTTTGACCTTGACCCAGCCTGGTGGGGAGTGGAAAAAGAAGAGAGAGGATTGGGTTGCTTCCTTAAAGCCTGGTAGGAATGGAAGTCTAGGCTCTCCATTTGGCCTTTGCTGGTGGGGTGTGAGTAAGGGCCACGGATTGTGTGTGTGTGTGTGTGTGTGTGTGTGTGTGTGTGTGTGTGTGTGTATGTGTTGGCCAGAACAGAGTATTTATTGTCTAAGAGTTTTCTGCTCTGCTAGGCTGCCCTTGCCTGGTCCTTTGGCTAGAGACAGCAGGCTACATCGGGTGTTTGGTGGCTTCTATCTGTCATCATTATCATTTCTGGGTTGCCAGTCTCTATCTAGTCTAGAATTTTTGGCGCAAAAAGAAAACCCAGGGAACACACCACCACATCACTACTTGGGTCCTAGTATCCCCAGCCAGACTTCTTTCATGGTTTTATATAGAACATTCAAGGTTTTAAGCTACACCAGAGGGAGGAAAACGGAAAGGCATATCCATTCCATCTTCCCAGAAGTGGAAGTCTATCACACAATCTGGACATGCAGACTGATCAAGACACAATGGTCTGGAGAAAAACATTACTGTGTACAACTTTTTTCGTCAAGCCTATCCACTAGGCAAAGAGACCTGCAGTGTACCCATTTGACAAAGAGCATGGGCTTTCGTTTTCAACTTCCTGGGTTTGTATTGTGTGACACCTCTCCTACCCGGTGGATTTCTCTGGCCTAATTATTTAACCTTGCTATGCTTTATTTTCCTCAGCTATCAACTGGGGGTCATGGTAGCATATTCCTCATGGTGTGGAATTGCAGAATGAACCTAGAGGATTCATGTCAGTCAAACAAAAGACAAAATACATAGTCTAGCTTCTGGCAAGGCAATTAATAAATATTAACTATTTTTAATAAAAGAAAAATGTTAGTAGTGTAGTATAGGGAACCTGGAGGGTAGAAACCCTAAATCCCAAGATTTCTCCTGTTCTCCATTTCTCTGAATCATCCAATTTCCCCTCCATTGGTCCTCTCTTTTTCTCTCCCATCCCCGCATTCCCTCCTTCCTTCCTTGCCTTCTTTTCCCCCTGCCCTTTCCATTGCCACGAGTTAGCTGAGCACCTGCTGTGTTGTCTCTGGAGACGTAACAACAAGTAGAGCACCACCTACACCCCAGTGGACTTCAGAGGTTAATAGGGGTGACAGAAACATGAGTGGGCCATTGCAATCTGATGTGCGGACAACTCCAACAGACGCCTCCACCAGGTACAACATCGGTTCTTCCAGATACAAATAAATGCCACGGGGATTTCAAGTCTCAAATGACTATTTGCGTTGGATTTAGTCATCCATTTGTAGGAGGACATTAAGAATAAACCCTCCTTAATGTAGCTGCAATGTTTACAGTCAAGCCCCAGAAGCATATGGCACCAGCCCCACAAAAGCTACTGCAGATGCAGGAAAAGAGGGCTTTTTCATAGGCTGAATTCAGCCATCTGACTTACGGTGCTGCCAGCCAGATGGGGTGTGGGATAACAGAGGCCATGAGCTTGGATCCATCAGATATTTGATGCGCCACCCAGACAATTGTGTGAGTGTGGATTTGGGAAAGTGCTTTAAACAAAACAACACTCAAACCAAATGTGCTTTGTTAAGAGCTGTTGTTACACATTAGAAGTTGGCAAACACAGAGGGTGAGTTCAGTGAGGCGCTCACCTGGCTGTGGCAGGCAGAGCTCTAGGGCAGGAGGCACCTCTAGGGCTGTCCTGCTGGGAGGAAGGGGCATCTCCCCACACATGGCAGCCTGGGTGCAAAGGGCGGGTAGCAGACACGTCTGAGACTAGATGCGGTGCTGGAGGCTGACTTGGAATAAAGTACCTGGTGGTACAGGGCATCTGTGGGCCTTGGTAGGAGACTTCATGGGTGGGTCACACCCCAGATCTTTGCATCGTCTTTCTTTGCAGCGTGTCTCTTGGCACATTATTTCATCTGGTTGAGCTTTAGTTTCTTCCTCTGGGAAACCGGGGCAAGATACTGACTTCATAGGGCTACTGCACTGAAGTCACTGCAGTTAGAGGAGTTGATGTGCCCTTGGTATGTGGGCCGGTCATCCTAAGAACAAGGGATGACGAAAGCAAAGGCCCAGGGGCAATGGGAGCGTACTGGTTTTGGGAAGGCCACCTGGTTCATTGTGGCTGGGGGCTGAATTCAACATTTGGGAAGGCCACCTGGTTCATTGTGGCTGGGGGCTGAATTCAACATGAGGAGGGGCTGGAGGGCAGGCAGAAAGGTTAAGAAGTCAAAGTGGCATACTATTCTCTGTGCACTTGTTTTCGCTTCCAGCACAACTGGGTGAGAAGGACAATGGGGTGGTTCCAGGTCACCTGGATCCCTCATGAGCCTGGCTCTGTTGAGAGCTTGAACAGAGCTCATCCAGGTTCCAGGAGAGTCTTGTCTCTAATTCAGGAACACTTTAAGCCATTTTAAACTGTGTAGATGGAAGGTATTTATGATGTATTGAAAAAGTGGTCACAATTCTCCTTCCTCCTCGTGTAACTTTGCAGGGTAGAGGTGATGCTGTGCTAGTCCTGAGCTCAGTGTGGACAGACCTTGCACATTTCCTCTTCTTCTTCTCTTAGAGCCCAGCTGCAGTGTGAGAAAACCCAGGCTAGTCTGCTGGAGAATGAGATGCCCCAGAGTGCACACCGGCTCTTCCTGCCAAGGCCATCCTAGGCTAGGCAAGCTGCAGCCGGCTGTAGAAACAGGGCCCAGCAGAGCTGAACGCATAGGAACCACCCAGTAGAACTAGCCCAAATTTGGGGATGAATGATCGATTGTCTAAATGGTGGTTGTCTAAATCCACTAAGTTCTGAGATAGTTTGCTGTGTAGCAAAAGCCTACTGACTTGTGAAAAGGTAATCAACATCATTATTTATTAAGGGAATGCAAATTATAACCCCAGTGAGACACCACTTGACACCCACTGGTGCAGCTGTAATCCAAAAGGCCCCCCTGGGCGCCTGGGCGGCTCAGTCAGTTGAGCGTCTGACTCTTGATTTTGGCTCAGGTCATGATCTCACGGTTCATGGGATCGAGCCCTGGTTAGGCTCTGCTGATGGTGTAGAATGTGCTTGGCATTCTCTCTTCCTCTTTCTCTCTGTTTCTCCCCTCACGCGCTTTCTCTCAAAATAAATAAACTTTAAAAAAAAGGCACATGACAACAAGTTTTGGTAAAGGTGCAGAGACACTACAATTCCCTTAGTCCTCAGGTGGAATGGAAAACAGTGCAGCCACTTTGGAAAACAGTTCCTTGAAAAGGAAGCAGAGACTGACCATATGTTACCATGCGACTCAGATTCCATCCTTAGGGATTTACCCGTAAGAAATTGAGACCTAAGACCACACATACATACAAACATGTATGTTTGTAACAGCATTACTCATGGAAACCAAGAAGAGAATCCAAATGTCCAACGAGTGCTGACTGAGTATGGAAAGCGTGGTGCATCCATGCAATGGAATGCTGTTTGGCAACAAGAAGGAGCAGAGCACTGATACTTCCTGTAGCATGGACAGACCTTGAGGCCATGTGCCGAGTGAGAGACGCTAGATCATATGGCTGGCTGTATGAAGGCCCAGGGCAGGCAAATCTGCAGAGAACGGATTAACATCTGCCTGGGCCTGGGGATGGGGACGGGGAGTGACTACAAATGGTCCCGAAGGGCCTTGATGGGGCGGTAAAAATGATTACGAGTGGATGATGGAGGGGCTCCTGGGTGGCTCAGTTGGTTAAGCATCTGACTTCGGCTCAGGTCATGATCTTGCAGTTTGTGCATTCAAGCCCTGCATTGGGCTCTGTGCTGACAGCTCGGAGCCTGGGGCCTGCTTTGGATTCTGTCTGTCTGCCTCTCTCTCTCTGCCCCTCCCTCTCTTTCACTCTGCCTCTGTCTGTCTCTCAAAAATAAAACATAGGGTAGATCTATTTGAGGAATTTACCCAAGGGATAAATTGTGCTGATTCATAGGGGCACTTGTACCCCAGTGTTTATAGCAGCACCTTCAACAATAGCCAAATTATGGAAAGAGCCGAAATGTCCATCAACTGACGAATGGATAAAGAAGATGTGGTTTATATATACAATGAATACTACTTGGCAATGAGAAAGAATGAAATGTGGCCATTTGCAGCAACGTGGATGGAACTGGAGGGTGTTATGCTAAGTGAAATAAGTCAGGCAGGGAAAGATACCATAGGTTTTCACTCATTTGTGGATCTTGAGAAACTTAACAGAAGGCCATGGGGGAGGGGAAGGGGAAGAAAAAGAAAAGTTACAAAGAAGGAGGGAGGCAAACCATAAGAGACTCTTAAATACTGAGAACAAACTAAAGGTGGATGGGGGGTGGGGGAGAGGGGAAAGTAGGTGATGGACATTGAGGAGGGCACCTGTTGGGATGAGCATTGGGTGCTGTATGGAAACCAATTTGACAATGAATTATATACATATAAAATAATAAACTCTTAAAAAAATAAACACAAAAAACCCTGGATGATGGAGATGGTTGCACGAATTCTTTAAATTCAATAAACATAGTTTAATCGGGCATGTAAAACAGGTGAACACACACCCCCATAAGCTCCCTGCTGCACCCCATGGTTCCCCAACATCACATGGTCCCTGTGGGCCAAGCCAGGGTAACACGGCCCCGCACACAGTCCTGGCTACAATGAGCCCCCTGATTCTCAGTCCACAGTTTTCATGCATCCTCCTCAGTCCCCTGTTTATTTTTCATGCTGCATAATATTCTGTACTTCATATAAACACACCAGATACGTGAAGTTTGCTCTTACCCCCAGCCACCTACTTAATAATTGCTTTCTTTACAAAAATCCTCCAAAATGATTATATGTATATGATACATTTTGAAGTAAAATAATATTCAGAGATTATTTCTATTACTTTTTAAATTTTTTTTAAGTTTTTATGTTTATTTTTTGAGAGAGACAGAGACAGAGCATGAGCAGGGGAAGGGCAGAGAGAGAGAGACAGAGAGGGAGACACAGAATGTGAAGCAGGCTCCAGGCTCTGAGCTGTCAGCACAGAGCCTGATGTGGGGCTTGAACCCACGAACCGTGAGATCATGACCTGAGCTGAGCTGAAGTCAGACGCTTAACCGACTGAGCCACCAGGCACTCCTCAGAGGTTATTTTTTACTTTCTTTCCCCTGAGTTATAGCCGCACCCTTGGAACAATGACGGGTTTGGGATGCCTGAATAATCACGTACTCGCTCAGGCTGATCCCTGTTTAAGGTGCCCTGATTGGAACTGCAGGTACAGAGACAACAGGCTGGGACTCTGGCCTCAGGGGCCCACGAGTGTGGGTGGATGACAAAGCAGGCCACGTGCTGATATGAAGCAAAACCCCTCAAAACTCCAGGTAGGAGCTGGCTCGGCGGTGTCCTCCTCTGGAAAACCACTCACGTGGCCGCCTCGGCCGGAGGGAGGGTCAACGGGGCTGGAAGGTCCAGGGTGTTTCCGTCTCTTGTCTGGCAGTGGGGGCTGGCCGCTCACTCCTCCAGGAGGCTGGACTGGCTTCACTACGAGGTGCATCAGGGTCAAGTTCCATGACCACAAAACCAAGGAGCTGCAACGCCTCTCCCGACCCGACACCCAAAGGTGCACAGAGTTCCACTGGTCCAGGAAGGCAGCCCCGATTCTGCACAGGTGTGGGGACTCAGGGAGGCATAATCGCTGGGGCCATTTTCTAAGACAATCTCACTATGTCACAGCTGAAATCCCCCCACCCCCATTTTCTTGAAATGTAAAGTCATTTAGTACTTTACACAGAGCTACCCCGCAGACTAGATACAGAGCCCAGGGTGATGCTTCTCCAACCAAGTTCATATCCAAGCTAGCTCACATGAACCTCAAAATAAAACTCAAAGTCCCCACATTTATGTGCCTTCTGCAATTTATACCATTTTCTGATGGTGAGGAGGATGATATTATGATAATGATGAATATTGCCTGAGCCACGCAGGAGCCTGGTTAGTTAAGTCTAAGTTCCATCACGATCTCCCCCGGCATGAACTGGCTCGGGCTGCCATAACAAAGTGCCACCAACCGGGTGGCCTTAAACACAGAAGTGCAACGTCTCACAGTTGTGGAAGCTGGGTGTCCAAGATCAAGGTTCCTTCTGACGTGGTGAGGGAGAATTGGTTCCAGGCCTCTCCCTCAGCCTTCTCCTGGTTGGCTGGTGATCTTTGGCATTTCTTGGCTTATAGAAACATCATCCCCATCTCTGCTTTTGCCTTCACATGGCATTCTCCCTACGTGCCCCAACTGTCCCTTTTTATCAAGACACAAGTCATACCGAACCAAGGGCCCATCGCATTCCAGTATGACCTCATCTTACCTTTACTAATTATATCTGCAATGACCCCATTTCCAGTATAAGGTCATATTCCAAAGTATTGGTAGTAGGGCCTTCAATAGATGAACTGGGGGGTGGACACAGTCTATACCACCCCTTTTAACACGTGTGCAAAGTGAGGGTCCATAACCAGTTTTACAAGCAAATTGAGAGAGCGCTACCTTCATAGTTTGAAGCATGGGAGTATTCTGTAGTTTTAAGGACTGTAGAGATTGTCTTCTGCACGTTTTATCACATAGAGGAGAAAATGGAGTCCCAGAGGGACTTAGTGAGTTGTCTAAAGTCACTTATCCCTGAAACTCAGCACAGGGGCCAGAGGCTGGGACACTTGATGGCTTCTTTTAGAAACGTTTCTGCTGTATCACACTTTATTCTCACTTGCTCACAATTTAGTCCATTCCTGGGACTTAAGGAAACAATTTTCAAAAGCTCTAAAGGGCTCTCAGGCCTGACCTCACAAACGCTTTGCAGCCTTAAAGCAAATTTGCTATAGGATTAACACCCCCAGGACTGAGCCCTGCCTGGCCTGCAGCCACAGTTATCCTGAAAGCATTTGGAGATGCTGTCCCCCCCCACCCCCCCCCCCCACCGCCGTCAAGACAAAAGGACAGGCTTTCATGTCAAGAAGAAAAGTGCCCAGGAATGATCGCTCAGTCCAAAACTGGGAAAATACATTCAAAATGCTTTCATTTTACTAGTGATTCACTCTGCCAAAACAGGGATTTGGCCCAGCTCTGCAGCATGCAGGTTTTAACATGGATGTGAAAATAAAGGAGGCTTCTACTATGACCAGGATGGAGTGCGGGAGACCAAATTTACATCCTGCCACAAGCCACTAGAAAAGCAAACTTGTATTTCATTTGGATATAGACAAGGTAACATATTGCTAAGGAACATGTGCCTGTTATAGATACATAGAGCAATTTTCCTGCAGCGCACAGCTGAGTTTCCCAAGAACCGGAGAACAGGAAACAAAACGCACCCTGCATTTGGCAGTTTCCAACGGCAGTTTCCCGGCTGCAGACACAGGGTGAGGGGACGGGGAATCCTTGAAGAGCCCAGCGGTCACACTGAGCTGGACGGACAGAGGAGTTGGGGAGGTCACGGGGATAGAATTTGTGGAGCAAAATACCAAAGAAAAGAGGGCTTGTAAGAGAATCCTTGAGATCTGCAGGGGTCCCTACTGGTCCTTGACCCGATACATGGTCTGATTTTGCAGCACCTGCAGCATTGGGTAGTGTTCGCTGAAGGTATTGCTTTAGCGGAGCGGCTAAGTTAGCTCTGGGTAAAGGCTGCTTCGGACCTGTCCTTACAAAGCTGAAAAGCAAGCCTCAGAGGACCAAACCCATCTTGGCAACCTGACCGACAGAAGCCAGCACCACTTAGAGGAGCACAGCTAAGCCCAGGACCAGCGCAGCATCTGGACTTCAGCCAATTGTCTCAAGTAAGCAACGAACTTGGAGAACCCGGAGAAAAATCAATGCATAACAGACACAGGAATGGCAGAGATGATGGAATGATGGCATAAGGCGTGAAAGTACTATTCTAACTGTGTGCCACATATTGGAGAGAATACCGTCAATTCGATGACAAAAATGGAAGGTATAAAAATATCTTTAAGTAAGTACTTCCTGGGGCACCTGGGTGGCTCAGTCGGTTAAGCATCCGACTTCAGCCAGGTCATGATCTCGCGGTCCATGAGTTCGAGCCCCGCGTCGGGCTCCGGGCTGACAGCTCAGAGCCTGGAGCCTGCTTCGGATTCTGTGTCTCCCTCTCTCTCTGCCCCTCCCTCTGCTCATGCTCTGTCTCTCTCAAAAAATAAAGAATCAAAAGAAAAAAAATTAAAGTGCAGGGGAAGAAAGAAAACAGAAAAATTTGTTAACCTGGAATTCTATAATTGGCAAAATATCTTTCAAAAACGAGCGTGAAACAAAGACTTTTTCAGATGCTTTCCGGCAAAATTGCACTAACATGGATGCTGAAAGAAAACACCACCAAGTGAAATCTGGATCTACGCGGAGATCCAGATTTTATCCAGATTTTTATGTTTTTTTATGAAAGAACCATAAATGGTAAATATGTGGGTGGAGACAGATTTTCTCATTTTTAATACCTTTGAAAGATAATTGAATTTTAAAGCAGTAACAATTTCAGGGGTTGGATTGAAACCAAATGTAGATGCTAAATGTATAATATTATAATAGCCTTGTGTGGTGACAGACGGTGACTACGCTTACAGTCATGAGCATTTTGTAACGTACAGAATTGCTGAATCACAACGTTGCTCACCGAAACTGATACGATCTTGTAGGTCAACCATACTTCAATTAAAACTATAAAAAAAGAAACTCCAGCATAAAGGCCAGGAAAGGAAAATGGAATATGTGGTCATAAGGTTTTCAAATTATACCTGATGCAGGATATATTTGAAACCGCAGAGTGCCCACTTAAAAAAAATAAATAAATAAAACTAAGAGAGCTAAAAGGTATTAGTTGACATAAAATAAATATATAAATTGGGGCGCCTGGGTGGGTCAGTCGGTGAAGAGTCCAACTCTTGATCTCAGCTCAGGTCTTGATCTCAGGGTCCTGAGTTCAAGCCCTGCGTCAGGCTCCACGCTGGGCATGAAGCCTACTTAAAAACTAAATAAAAAATAATAAAAGATAAATACAGAAATTGATCCCTAGAAACAGATGTTACAAGTAGATAATAAACGGCGGGATGGTAGATGTTAACCAGGCCATAGTATAAGGTACTATGTTGCCATATTGTAACGTTACTACATTGTAACATCAGTACTGTGGATGCAGGGCGGGCAGATCAGAGGACACCTTTCACCACCAAGGATATGTTCTAGATTAGGAGTGTGGCGGTGGTTACATGACTGTATATACTTGTCAAATCCCATCAAACCGTACAATTACAAATTAGTGAACTTTGATGCAAATTATACCACAACAAAGCTGTTAAGAAATAAAAGCAGAACAGGAGAATACACGGGAACGAATGCAGTGTGGAAGGCACCCACTGTCATGTTGGAGAGCACATCCACACACACACACACACACGCATGCACTGTTTGTAAAGGGCTTTGCTGCTTTTTCTTTTTTAAAACGAGTAAGTTATAGGGGCACCTGGGTGGCTCAGTCAGGTAAGTGTCTGACTTCAGCTCAGGTCATGATCTCATGGTTCATGGGTTCGAGCCCCGTGTCGGGCTCTGTGCTGACAGCTCAGAGCCTGGAGCCTGCTTCTGATTCTGTGTCTCTCTGTCTCTGCCCCTCCCCTGCTCACACACTCTCGCAAAAATAAACACTAAAAAATTAAAAAAAAAATAATTTGCACAATGTGTTTAGAAAATACCAAAGAGTAGGAAGAAAAATATTCTTTACAATCTATCTAGATATTAACACTATCCTTTCTCCTGCATATTCTTCAAAGCATAAATACATTTATGAAACATAAATAACAAGTAAATTTTTCTTAATATTATAGGACACACAAGGTTTCCAATCAACAATATTTTGGAAGCATCTGATGTTGATAAATAGAAATACATTTCGTAGCCACCAAGCTAAGAGCTGCCTGGAATTCTGCTCTGTGATGTGTTTGTTTACTCATTATCATTCCCGTAGGATGGCCAGTGAGGCTGTTGCGTGGTTGAATTTTTGTCCTTGGCAGTGTTGCAGTGAACATACTTAGGCTTGCATTTTTTCCAGTTGCTTTATTGTCCCCTTAGGATAACCTACAGGACTTGGAATCGTTCAATCAAAGGGAATCTATCTACTCCTTTCATACAGACATCTAACTCCACCCCCAAGCGGCGGAGCTCACTCCTTCCTGGGGGAGCATTTGGATTCCACGTGTGTCCTCACACCCTCTTGCACAAATGCCATGAGACTTTCGCTCTTTGCCAGTATCAGGTTACCCACGGTGTTTCAGGGTGTGCTGTGCACGGACATGCCACGCACGTGCACGCTTAAGAGCTCTTGTGAGGAACCGCTCACACTTCCAGAGGCTTTTCAGCTGCCGTTATGGGGCTCATCGAACTCAAGACCCAAGAAAAGGTAAGACTGGGGCTTCTTCATAACCCTCCGATGCCTTGGCTGTGCGACACCTTATCATACATTTTCCGATAGAATAGAACGTTTGAAACGAACATGAGAAGGCCCACCTCAGGGGGTTGTGGTGAGTGCTGGCAATGAAGTCCATGATGCTTTATAATGTCATACTCTTCCTAACAGAAAAGTTGGAAACCACTGAACTGTTCAAAGGCTAGGAGTTAGCTCAATAACTTCTACCACCCCTGTAACGAAGCACGCGGCAGTCACATAATGGCATTGCAAAAATGAGCATATTCAGCTGGAAACAATGATCATGATAGATTGTTAACTGGGGAAGGAGGCAGGACATAAATAAGTATATAGTATTTCATTTTTTATAAGTAATTGTACAGTTTCAGTTAACTTTTTAGGTGTATACATGTTTACATTCACACTATTTCCAGATGGGTGGGTGAATTTTTTTTTTTTTCTCGTGTGTTTCTCCAGATTCTCCTGTGATGGACAATGTGCTGCTTATAACAGGAAAAGGGCAGTTTTATAGGAACAACCAACACCAAAATTATTTAAAGCACATAAGAGGCACATAGGAAATGTTTGCTGTTCTTGGACATTTTCAGCATCTTGGGGTGCAAGCCATTATTTTCTCCCTGTGCCACGGGAAGGGTGGACCCAGGTTACCCAGCTGATGGGGCAGTGCAGCATTGTAACTCCCTCTCTGCCCCCGAGCACATGCCTTCTGGCTCTGCTTGTCCGGAGGGCTCCTTTCCCTTTGCCCTTTGGTAGGAAGATCCACTGCAGCCTGGTCTGAGTCTCTTCCAGAGAGGGTGAGGAGGACTTTGAGAAGCTCCTGCTGGTGGACCTCACCAGCCTGCATGGACAGAACATTGCACCTGTGAGCTCAGCTGCTTCAGCCTTTGGGAGAAGCCATGGGGCTGAGGTTCCAGGGAGCATCCCCATGTCAGAGCTACTGGTGAGAGGGATTTGGGGCTGACAAAGCTCTCTGTACATCCCCATGACAAATTCCAGTGGAAGCTTGGAGAGCAAGCTTCCACTGTCATTCACCAGCCAACTCACCCAAGGAGGAAATTGGGCGGATATTTTCATGGTACCCCTTTCACACAGAGGTTAATGACTGCTCCAAAGACATGCCAATAAGCAGTCCCTGTGGGTTGGAACCCACATCTCCCAGGGTCCCATGAAGGAACACTTGGCACTGTGCCCACCATCAAGAATGGTATCCCCCCTCCTTTGGCCTTTTCTTCCCTGGGAGGCAGAGCTTTGTCTTGAAATCCTAATCCCACTCTCATAGCAAATTCCTTAACCTGAGTATCCCCATCAGCATTCAAGAGCACTCCCCAGAAACATTTCCCGCAACACAATCCCTGCCTCAGGCTCTGTTGCATGGAGACCCAACTTGAGGCCACTGGTACCAGAAGGGATGCTAGGAAGCAGCCTTGAAGGATGGGGCTTGGGAGCTGGAACCCACACTGGCCCCTGGGGACAAGACCCTCAGAGCATGGGAACGAGAAGTATCTGGACCCAAGTAGCTGAGATCCCCCGGGCTTCTGAAGGGAGCAGGCGACAAGCTGGGTTCTGAGTGAGGTGTGAAAGCCGAGGCCTGTGTTGCTGCTCCTGGTGACAAATTTTTGGAAGAAACCTGGAGAGTCTGGATGTTCTGTCCATGACATTGGGGACTTCATGTGATCATACTTTGGTACCAAGTACTTGGCATGCTTAAGTGACACTTTGGATTCAGGGTCAGCCATGTCGAGGGAGTTGTGAATGGTTCAGGGACCTGGCAAATGCCAGCGCAGGCCCTGGGGAGTAAAGGGCACTGTCCCGATGGGAGTGGCCCCAGCCAGTATCACATGCTGTCCTGCCCCACAGAAAGTTCACCGTGAACGTGCCGGGGACCAGCAGGTGTTCAGGACAGTTTGCCAGTCAACGTCCAGGCCGTGGTCCTTCCTCGTGGACCATCTCACCTCCTTGTCTTCACCTCAGGCCTGGACCCTGCTGGTCCCAGCATGGAACGCCAACCCACACCCCAGGGTTTCCACGGCTGCAACAGACAAGGACACCCAGGGTGGGGGGTCAGCAGCGCTTGGCAGGAGTGGGTCAGGAAACATGGCTTCAAGGGCACCAAGGATGCTTTGTTTGCGAGGTGGGTGGAGGCAGGATGCTACCTCTCTGAAGGACCTGCTCAGGGACACGGAATGATCTAGCTGCATGGAGGCCCACTGGACAGAGCTGGGGGCGGCTCAGGAAACATCCAATGGGAGAAAAGCCACCACAAAGATAGAAAGACGGCCGGCCTCCCTCGGGTGTGGTGAGTGGTGAGCCCCCCATTGCCGGGAGTGTCCCGAGGGGAGGTGGACAGGCGCTCGGCGGAGCAGCGAGTGGGTCAAAACAGGACTGGGGCAGAGTCCTCACCCCCACCCTGCTGTTGCAGAGAAGGTAGGGACGGCAGGACCGGGCGCCTCCGGGGGCCACAGCTGGACCAGCCCGTGTGTGTGCATGTGGGACTGCTGTGAACCAGCACAGGCTTCCCAGAGGCTCATCTCGGCCCCCGGCCCTTCCCTCCAGGGGGCGTTCTGACAGGGTAACACCAGCCCCGGACCTGTGTCTGAATCCCACCTCTGCCACCCCTTGCCGTGTTCTTTGGGTGGGCTGCTTCACCTCTGAGACTCGGTTTGCCCGTCTGTAAAACTAACGTAATTATACCCATCCCAGAAGGCGTTAAACAGTGAAACCGACTCCAGCCGGTGGAAGGTGAACTTTGGGAGGGCGGGGATGGCCTCTCTTCCTGGCAGCAAGGGGGACGGCCGCTTGTGGTGGGTGTTCAATGCCTGTCTGTGAACTAAGGGACACGACGAGGGCTGAGCAGCGTGGGGTGGGTTCTCTGCCTCGCTAAAGAACGGGCAGAAAGCGACAGATGACGTTTACTGTCAGCTTAACGATCATCACACCCTGACATGAACCAAGTGAATGTCTAACAGTGCCAGCGGGGCGTTCCCTCCGAATCATCTGGTTACCGGCCTGGGATTGCACACGGTTCCCCGAGTCCCACACATTGGACTCGCAAAGAGACACTGTGCTGCCACCAGGACTCCCTCTGGCTGTGACCTCTCAGAAGGGGTGGCCCCTTCCTCCCACACTGGTGGGGAGAATCTCATTTGGCCCTCCTTGTCACAATGGCTCCGTGTGCAGAAAGGTGGGTGCTTTTGCCATCAGCCAAGGCCAGCGTTGAGTCCTGACCGGTGACCGGTTGGTGACTCACAAACCACACCAAGCCTCAGTCCTTACTGGGAGAGCAAGCTGCTTCACTTTCCCCGCACATTTGTCAGCAGGAACAAGGTCTAGAAACCCTTGGGATAGACTAGGAATTCTGCAAGACCCTCCCCACCTTCGGCCCCCCGGTGGTGAAACTTTGCTCAGTCTCTGGTGACACCTACTGGTGCCTGGTCCGTGGGGAGGAGGAGGAAGCCCTGAGACATTTGGAATCACAGGGTGTCGGGAAATGGAGCTTATAACACCCCCTGTATGACAGCTGGGGAACAGGACTGCATCACCTCAACCACAGGGCTCACCCACGGCTGGGATCACCTCCTGCCAGCCTTCTGTCCACCCACATGTACACCCAACGAGCCATTCCGCAAGGATCCCTCCAGCTGTTGAACTGAACACATAAATAGGATGTGCCCATTTAGAGCCCGCCCTCCGCTTCTCTTTCTACTCCGGGTGAATCCAAACCCAGCACCCGCGCCCGGCAGTGTCCCCGCTCCTGTGTACTCTTTCTGTTCGAAGACCTGCTGAGGCCTTTGAGGGTCCTTCTGGCTCGGATGTTCTCCTGCAGGATCATTCCCATCCGTGGCTCTCAGCTCACGTGCTGCCTGCCTCCAGGCTTCCCTGACGGAAAGGAGTCCAATGTGTGGCCCTTGCCCCACCCACGCCCACATGCCGCGCTGTCTGCTCGGACCCCGATAATAGCAATCCGTTCAAGAAACAGAGACATAAGCCAGGGGTGGCTCCCGGCTTGGTCTGTCTCTCCCGCTGGACTGTGAGCCCCAGGATGGCAGGTGGCCACCTCTTCTGCTTCTGCACTGGTGCACAGGGCACGTGGACTTGCAAACTCGGGCACAGCAGACTTGGCCGGGGGGGGGGGGGGTGGTGCTCACAGCAGAAACGCAGTGCCCACCCAGCACAAGGCCCACAGCTGCGGTTTGGCCCCTCACCCGTATGGGTGTGCCTGGGAAGAAAGCTGGGGTGGGGGGCACCCGGCAGGGAGAAGATCCTGCCTGGATTTCTCCCCAACTCCAGGTGTGGCTGGAATGGTTTTGGGCAGCCCCCCAGGTCACGGCAAAGAGCACACACCCGGCCACACCTGCCAGAGCTGCTGGCCCCAGACGACTGGACTGGAATGGACGATGCTCTGACCTCGTCCTCCCAGGAGGTCACCGCTGGCCCAGGCCCATGACTTAGAATCTTATTGTCCCATTTGAACCTACATCCAGCACCAGCAACTTAGCTCATGATTGGTGAAAACTGGGGCTGAATTAACAAATGAAGCCTGTGGTCTATGCAGGGCGCCAAGCCAGGGGCTTGAGGATGCTAATTTCCACACGGATGCTGTGCAGGCAGAGACTTTGTCCAGCCCTATAGCTAAGCCGCTTGACAAATAAGAGGTAAGAGGTGACCACCTGACCCTAAGGCTCCCTTCTGGCCACGGGATTACCTCATCGCAGCTGCCCTCAAGGCGTGCATACCTGCTCAGGGCAGAGGCTGACTCCGCCCCGAAGCTCTGTTCACTCAGACACTGCCAAGCCCTGGGGGAAGGGATACACCACTGATGTCCCCTCACTGACACCAGGCAGACCCAGGGCTTAGCCTCTCCCCTCGGGCTTGCCACCACCATGCGTCTCGCTAGATGTCTGCGTCCTCGTGTAAAGATGTTGTAGAGATGGAGGGATGATGGCCCTTCCCTGTGGGTCTGGCGTGGATGGCAGGGAACAGATTCAATGGCAGGGTGACTTTGTTAGTGGCAATACTCCCTCTCTTCCATCAGGCTGCCTCTGAAACATTTATACAGTCCCTGGTCACCTTCAAATTATACTAGGACTATGGGCACACACGCACCTTTCAGCCTCGAAGACATGAATTGATGTGGCTCAAATAACAAGAGGGTCTGAGGCCACTGGGCAGAGGCCCAGGAGTCCAGATGTCCCGCCTTCACAGTCAAGAACGACATTCCAAGTGCTTGCATAAATCCCCGAGGTGGCCACAGAGTGGCAGAACCCACCAGCACCCCCAGCACATTGAACACCCACTACATAGAGAGGTGGGTCCTTGCCTTCGAGAGAGGTTCACGCAACAGCAAAGGCAGCACCCCCTTTTGCCATTGCCAACACTCGCCTTTGTCCACGTCCCGCCCAGCTCGGTGAGGCAGGCGGTGACAGCCCTTTACATCAAAGGGAAAACTAAGCTTGTAAAAGATGGGCTGAAACACGTGCCTTGCGGGATCGTTGTGAGGTTTAAATACCATACTATGCGGAGTGTGTGAGCTCAGGGCGGCTGGCACGGTGTTGCTGAGTGACAGCTGGAAGCTGATGGTCAGGTGCTGTTTGCCAGCTTTCTGTCTGAGACTGTATGTGAAGAAACCAGAATGGTGGCTTTTAAATGTGCTCCCAGAGGCCCCTTAGAGACCGGAGAAAGGCTATGCCCCTGCCCCTTTCCTGTTCTAGATTTTGGACTTTGGAGAA
The DNA here is from genome assembly GCF_027475565.1 of Acinonyx jubatus. Lineage (NCBI taxonomy): Eukaryota > Metazoa > Chordata > Mammalia > Carnivora > Felidae > Acinonyx > Acinonyx jubatus. The sequence goes on from NC_069394.1 coordinate 4,312,708, forward strand.
AGGTTTGCTTTGAGGAAAGTCTTTCTTTCCCCTGCAATGCCTCACCCACCACCACCCGCCACCAAAAAAGAAAAGAACGTTCAAACTGGGCACCATCGCATGTCTAGAAGGAGCCCCACACCGTGCATCACGGGTCCTGGCTCTGATCCCAGCTCTGCCCCACACAGGGGCTGTGACTGTGGGTAAGTCACTCCACTTCCTGGAAATCCTTTTCCCCATCCAAAATCTTCACGATTGCACCTCCCTCTCTGGTGTGTGACCATTAAATTCAGGGTCAACATTCCTAGGGAACCATTTACTGGATGTTCATAAGGAAGAAGCCTGCTGTTAAGCTGGGCTTAGCAAGAGCCAGCTCTAAAGCCAGGAGCCTGGTTCCAATCCTACCTCTGCCCCCTCGGCTCTGTGACATGGCATAAGTTACTAAGCTTCTCTGGGCCTCAAATTGCCCATGTGTAAGAATGCTGAACTCAGAGTTGCTGGGGATATCAACTGAGATGAGGGGCCTAGAATACTCAAGCCCATGGCTGCTGCATTACTCTTTGTAACATAGACATGGAAGGAAAAGAAAGAGCATTGCCGAACACTTCCACGTATGAAAAGAGCTCCCCGCAACCATCTCCAGTGGGCAGCCCTCGGTGAGCTGGGGTGGGAGCCTGAGAGAAGGCAAAGGGGAAGACGAGGCACAGTTCTGACTCACAAAATGCGCTTTTGAGAAGCAGAAGGCAGGCCTGAAGGTTCAGGGTCCTCTCACGCTCCGTCTCAGCCAGGTGGGGACACCCCCACCTTCACTCACTGGCCACAGAGGCCACCTGCATACCTCTCCGTGCACCTGCAGCTGGCCCACGCTGTGCACGCGAGTAGGGCTGGTGGGGCGGCACTTTTTCTGCTCAGAAGTCAGTGCCCGAACGGCCCAGGCTCGGGGGTCCCCAGCATGACCCTCGCCTCCTTCCATCCCCAGGACCCCACTGATGGGTGTGCCACACCCGTGCGGGCAGGGAAGGGATCCGGCCCACAGGCCCTCCTCCTTTCTGTTCCAAGGTGATGGGGGGCAGGGTCTGCCCCAAAGCAAGGATGCTCTGGTATTTGCTGCTTCCTGAGTGAGGACGTAGGGGCTCCTCCCTCCTCAGGAACAGAACAAAAAGGAATCAGAAAGCGTCTACCACAAACCAGCGCTCTGCCGGATCACAACGTGCTTTCTAAACTTCCCTCTGGTTCAGCAAATTGTTCCCATTGTGCCATTTCTCGGGCACTTACTTGCTCCTGGTTAGACCCCATACAAGTATTATACTTGTCTAAGAAATCACACAGGTAATGTAAGCCCACGAGCAAGGCTGTTTGAGCAACCTTGAAGGTGCCAACAGGCAAAGAGACAATAAAATCACCCCCAGGTGCCATCATTGTCAACGTCTTCCAGTACATTCTTCCAGACCCATTCAGGGTTTCTCTGCATGCAGGGTGGCGTGAATGAGACTCCCGGAATTACACGGAGGAGTTTGGATCCTGTTCCAACCACCTGCTGGCTGTTGACCCCGAGCAAGCCACCAAATGTCCCTCAGCCTGGATTTTCTTAGCGTGAGTATGCCTGCGACACGGGGACGCTGTCGGGAGAACGGCAGGTAGGTGATGCTTGGAGAGTCAGTGAGGGCAGCACAGGTGTGGGGAGGGGCGTTCATTCGGGAGATCGTCTGAGCAACTGGAATGTGCCAGACTTCGTGCTGGGCACAGGATGGGGTGCGTGGGAACCGGGTATCACGTCTGGGTTCCACCCCTCTTGCATTGTCTTTCTGCAGGTGTCTGGGAGGGACCGTGGCTGAGGGAAGCTCAGCCTGAAGAAGAGGAGACCGTAGCCCCAGTCGGGATGGAGGGACCTTCCCGTTTCCCTCTGGCGGGGGGGGGGGGGTTGGGGTGCTGCTCTGGCAGGGGTCCCGCGCCCACCTGCTACTGGGTGCTTAGCAGGAGTGCAGAAAAGGAGTGACTGAAACATGAACAGGTCATTCTGAGAGAGACAGGAGGTTGAGGCTCTGCAGCATCGGAGGGCTGGCCCAAGTTTGCACGTGGCCAGGGCCCCAGCAGCTGTCCCCAAGGGCAGAGCGGCAGGTGGAGGGCAGTAGGCGGCACAGGAGCACGTGGGAGCCTGCGCTTTCCTCTGCCTGGGCCATGGGGCTGTGGGGAGCATCCCTGAGCCTCAGTCCTGGGGGAGGGGGCAGTTCATCCCACTGCCCATCCCAGTGTGGGCCGGCTGGCCTCAGAGCTGCGGACGAACAGCACCCTGTGTTCACTGGGCCCCAATTCCTCTCCTCCCTGCCTCCTCTGCTCCCTGGGGAAGCCTTCCTCTCGACCGTGGCTGGCGTCACTCAGAAACAGCCTTGCAAGGTGCTGGGTGAGCAGTGACCGCTTCCCGTCTGGTACCCAGCGGGGCCATCTGTGTGTCTTTCCCTTGCTTCTGCTGGGCCTGCTGATCCCCTGCCTAGTCTCCAACCTGGGTTTTGAAGGCAGCTGAGTTTTAAAATCTAAGGAACTCTCCACCCGGCAAGACTTACTCAAAACACAGATCCTTTGCTGTTTCACCTCCAAACGTATTTTCCTCCCCCGTTTGTACCATGAGAAAGGAACTCACCCCCGTTGTCTGGAAAGCAACCGTGCAAGGCCCAGAGGGCACTGGCACCCTCTCTCACAGCCGTCTGACTTGGAGGAATATTCAGGAAACTCAAAAATGGGGACAGAGGAGAAGCAGAGCAGAGGCTGGATATGGTTGTCAGCTCTGCAGAAAGACTGGCTTAGGGTGATTGGATGTAGGAGATCTTCAGAGACACTCTGTGCAGTTTTGTGCCTCCCCCCCACCCACACAGCCTCCAGTTTTGCCACTGAAGGCAATAAGCCCTGGTTAAAGCGGCAAGCCACGGGTCACACAGTTGCCGCTGGATGTGGCAGCCTCACTGTGCGTCATCGCTCCAGAATTTTCCTTGGAGCAGCAGCTGTGAACAACAACAACGCCCAGCATCTGCTTGCTTGCCCCTGCCAACAGGGAGCTCACTGCTGTGTGGAGACACCTTTTTCACCTCCAGGATTCCAGGGGGAAGAGCTTCGGTCACACAAGCCAGGGGGAAATTAAATGGGTAGGGAAAAATACGAACCTAGAAAAAGATGCTTCTCAGGGGCCAGCCTCATTGTGAGAAGATCCTTCCCTTTTCTGTCTCACGTTCAAAGGAGAAATCCAACCCAACAAGAACCATGAGACACAGTCCCGAATCCTGAGTACTCACCCTTCTCTTGGGAAAAAGGATTATTTCTCTGCACCCATCAGGTGCCAGGGGGACCCAGGATAATTGGTCAGTTTGGTCATTTGCTAGAAAACAAAGCATTTCTCTTTACCAGACTCACTAACTGGGTTCAGTTATGAGAAGAAACCCAGGACCCAGATCCAATCAATTGCCTTGGAAGCAAAGGGTCACAAGAGGTCCAGTAACAGACCTGTCAACCACAATTTAAGCACAAAAAAAAAATGGTGTATGTAGAATATACACGTATATATAGAGAGATTTGTTATTATAAGGTATTCACCCATGTGACTATCGAGGCTGAGAAGTCCCACCGCCTGCCATATGTAGGCTGAGCCCCAGGAAAGTTCTGTTGTTGTAGTGCTAGTATTGAGTCCAGAGGCCTGAGCACCAGGAGCCCTGATGGTAGAAGTCCCAGTCTGAGGGACACAGGAGGCAGGTGTGCTACTCCAGCCATCAGCCAGAGAGATAAAATCCCCCCCTTCCTCTGCACTTCTGTTCCATTCAGGCCCCCAGTGGATTAAATGATGCCCACCCACGCTGGGGAGGGCAATCTGCTTCACTCCATCTGCCAATGCAAATGCTCGTCTCTTCCGGAAACACCCTCACAGACTCATCCAGAAATCCTGCTCAACCGACAGTCTGGGCATCCCATGGCCCAGTCAAGTTGACGCACAAAATTAGCCATCACAGATGCTATCCCTATCTGTCTGCCAAATAGCAACATACTCCCTCAACTCGACCCCAACAGGACACCTGGAAAACCCGCTGGAGAGTACACCTCAAGAGGCATTTATTCTGAACTCTTTCCAGAACTAGAAGTTTACCCCAAGCCCCAGAAAGGAACGTGTAGGCTACCTCCGGATTGAGACACTGCACTTTGGGCACACAGTCTGGAAGCATTGGAAAGATCCCCCAACTTCTCTGCACACATCCTGAGGAGAGGGCTCACCTCCAGACCTGGGGAAGGGGGAGTGTCTGTGCACACACCAGGAGAGCAGCCCGTGGCTCAGGGGGTCACCTCGGAATGGGGTCTTTCGCTCTGAGGTCTCCCTTGTGGTCACATTAAAGGACCTTTTGATAAAGCAGCTTTGAAACGATGCCTGACCCTGAGTCATTTTCTCTGTCAGGCGGTCAGAGTTAAAGCGATGGATTGTCAGAATCAACATAAAACCAAAGCTGTCGGTTTGCTAGACCCAGCTTCAAATATGTCTCCATCTGCCTGATTCTTTGGGTTTGGATGAGCGGCTCCCTGCCATTTCCCAGATGTATTAGTTTCTTAGGGCTGCCTTGCCAGGTGCCACCGACCCCAGGCTTGAAGAACCAGGTCGCTGGCATTCTCCGTGTTTGTGTGTCTGTGCCCGAATCCCCCCTTTCCATCAGGCCCACCCTACTCCAGTAGGACCACACTGAGCTTGACTAATTACATCTGCGGTGACCCTATTTCCAAATAAAGTCACATTTGGAGGTACTGGGGACCAGGAGTTCAATGCGGGAATTTTGGTAGGACACATAGTTCAGCCCATAATACAAACTCACCCCAAGTTCTTGGGTTTATGATGCTTGGTAGTACCTTTTAGGGTAACGCTCAAGACATATTTCCCAAAACAGGAATTGCATGATTTTGGTCCCCTATTGTGTATTCATAATATGAGGTCCCAAACAAGTCTCTAGTGAACTAATAAAACCCAAAGAGATTGATTAGAAAACGAGGCCACCCCTTTGAGAATATCCATGACCGCAAAACGACCACCATGATTGAAGGAGCCCAAATTACTTCAGGTACATTATGTTGCCCAATTCTCAAAATAATCCTGTGAAATGAGTATTTGTTTTATCTTTTCAATTTCCCAGAAGAGTCAATTCATGGATATTAAGCCAAGGGATTAAGAGACGCATCCTGGCAGTTTACCAATTAGGAGGACCAGCACTTGAACCCGGGACCCTGCACCGAGTCCTCTCTGGACATCATAGGCCACGTGAAAGACACTCTAGGACTCTGTTACTTTCTTTTACGGGGGGTGAGGGGGCGTATCTCAGGAGGTAGGCTGCTGTCCTGGTAAATTCCGTGTGCTTGGCTATCACTGCTCCGTTGGTCTCTGTCATCTGGAAATGGATGCTGCATAGGACATGAGAAAATGAGTTTGGGTGGATTAAAATGTCGTTGGAAGTCCTGGGCCTACAACGCTGCTTGTTCATTCTCAAACAGCAGCGCGGTTCACTATGAAAACATCTGATGAAAAGTCTCCATCACTGTGGACCGATTTAGCTCACAGCACTTTTTCTGGGGAAGACAGTTGCCACAAACAAGAGTCTTATCTATGTTGAGAATAATGGCGGGTGCCAAAAGCACGCAAGGTATAAAGTTGCCTCAGCTCTTTCTCCAAGACTGAAATGGTGATTCTAATTACACTCACAACTTCAATGATTGTTTCATTCATCCGCTCGTTGGGAACTGTGCACAGAGCTCCTCCCATGGCATATAAGGCAACCGCAGATCTCATGAACAGCTTCCAGGAGAGTGGAATTTCTGTTTCCACCTCTTCCTGAAAAATCATCTTTCCCCTCTGTATCTTATTCTTCCTTTAAAACAAGCTGCAAGTGCTACCTCCTCCAGGGAGACCTCCCTGCGTTCCCCAGGCTGAATCAGAGCTTCTTCTATGTCCCCACGCACATCCTTCTTGAAGTTTAGTCAGAGCGCCTGGATCATGGGGCATGCCTCTTTATTTGCTTTGTTGGATCCCTACGATTACGGGTTGAATTATGACTTCCCCCACCAGTGGTCACATTCTAAAGTGCTGGGGGTTAGGATTTCAACCTATTCAGAAGTAGGGCATCCACAGAGATGATCCAGCTAAAACATGATCACCAGGGCAGGCTCCAATTCATTGGGACTGGTGTCCTAGAAAGGGAAAATCTGACACAGAGATGGACATGCACAGAGGGATGACTGGGTGTAGAGGCACAGGGAGAAGATGTCATCTACAACCCCAGGAATGCAGGAGGCCACCAGAAGCTGGTAGGGAGAACCCATCCTTCCCTAGCATCCTCAGAAGGCGCCTGGCCCTGCCAACACTTTGGCTTCAGACTTCTAGCTCCCAGAGCTGTGAGGCAGTGACTTTCTGTTGTTCTAAGCCCCCAGTTGGTGATACTCCATTAGAAGCACCTGACTTTCCTGGTGCTGCCATAACAGACCAGGTGCAGTAAAGATTTGGAATGTGCAGGATGTAGACATCCTGCCAAGTTAAAGAGAGGTTTGGCCTTTACCTGGCTCCAGGGAGGTAATGGCCAAACCCCCTGAACCTCCTTTCTGGGGAGGATGTCTTTGTTAGCATAGACTGTCTGGCATGGCTACAGGCCCATGGGTAAGCAATGTGACTTATGGTGGAGGCCTCAGGCCACATGGTATCAGCATGACCTCCAGAGGGGCTGGAGACTAAGGTCAGCCACATGAGTGGGCACCAAGGCTTGGGTGAGCATCCCTGGTCAGCAATGCTCCATGTGTGTTGTCACCCATGACTGCTAAGAGGATTGAGGGGGATCCACACAGCTCCACCCAGAGGGGACAAGGGGAAGCTTGCACGTGGTGCCTCCTGGACTCTGCCCTGTGCACCTTTGCTGTTCCTGATCTTATCTGTAGGTTTCCCTGGGCTCTAGCTGCGAGAATGGCTTTGCTGCAGTCTGAGTCCTTCTGGTCATACATTGTGCTGGGGGTGGACCTGGGGATCCTGAAGAACAACCAGTCTACAGACAAGGCATTGACTACCCACCAGGAGCTCATACTTGGCCCAAATCCTCCATGCATTTGTTAAACATCTGCTGTGGCAACTGTGGGTGGGGGGTAGAGACCTCTTTAAGCATCCTGGTGGAGAAACCAAGGAAAGAACAGAGAAGAGAAATTTAACAAGCCGTGTACCATTGACCTTTGTGCAAGGTAGAGCTTTCTCCTGATGTTGATTTTACCTGGATCTCACATCAATGATTCTTTTCTCATCCTTGTCTGTCAGAATCATGAAAAGATTTCGTTACTTTTTGTGTGTGCGGGGGTTTAACTCCTACCACCTTACAGTAATTTCTTATTTTTATTGAGGATCTTATAAATTGCCTGTCTAGGTTTGGACTCCCTAGGTTGCTGGGATTGGGGTCCACTTGGAGTCTGTATCCAGGAGTGTTTGAAAGGTTCGTAGTTCCCTTCCCTAGTGCACGGTTACCAAGCACATAGCCCTCGGTTACTTTGGGAAAGGGTGAAGAAACTGTTCCTGTAATCACCTGGCAGGGCCTTGAACCATAGAACTTTTCATCATGAAGACTTGGGCTCTCCAGGGGATGAGTTTGGGATCCTATACATGGTTCATGTGTGACTTTCCATCCGGGTGGCTAACTCTAGCCTCGTGCACATCCATTCTTGGTCTTTTGTGAGGAAATATATTCAGCAAGAGTTCTGCTAGCGGCCCATCTCTCTTGCCCCGAAGATCAAGTATCCTCACAGCCTCAGCCTTAGATTCCTGCCGATTGGGCCACCTGGTGCCACGCCCCCTGCACTGTGTGCAATGACATCCACCTGACTTCTGAAGCCTGGTCCCTCCCAGGGGCGCCTAGGTGGCTCAGTCAGCTAAGCATCCCACTTCGGCTCAGGTCATGATATCATGGTTCATGGGTTCAAGCCCCGCATCAATCTCTGTGCTGACAGCTCAGAGCCTGGAGTCTGCTTCGGATTCTGTGTCTCCCTCTCTCTCTGCCCCTCCCCTGCTCATGCTGTCTCTTAAAAATAAACTTTAAAAAAAGATTAAAAAAAAAAAACAAACCTTGAAGGCTGCCCCCTCCCAGCCTGCTGCCCCAGAGTCTCTCCTGTCTTGTGCCACGGAAGCCTAGTTCTGTGGCCCATCCTGCGGCCACCCCAGCCTGCGGGGGACGGCATCACAAAGGCTTTGAGCCATGCTGGTGTCGCCTCACAAGCATATTCTCCTTGCCTCGGGGATGATGGGGCCCTGACCCTTCCTCAGGAAAATGGGCAGCTTTCGGATTTCTGATTCTTACAGAATCACTCCCACCCACCCGTTCTGGGCCTTTTTGTTCCTTTCCTCTTCGGCCACCTCAGCAGCTTTGGTGTCTTCACATATTTTATCATGGGTGGCATTTTCCCAAGCTTCCAAGTGGCATTCTGATGCCCCACATCCCCGCCCCCCAAGAAGTGTTAAATCCTGCACCAGCTACCTCTCTAGCTGTTATTATCTGTGCCTCTCTCTCCAACACCCCCAGGCATGTCCTTATGGTTCCTGCTGGTACACGGCGGCCACACCCTGAGGCCCTTGCAAATATCATCCTTCTACAGCAGGGCTGATGGAAGAGGTTTCACCCTAGATGTGGATCAGGTGGCCAGGATCAGCATGGCCAAGTCTTGAGGGGATACCTCGTCCTATAGGGCAACCCCCCTTCTTTGTGCCTAAAGAACTGGCCCAGGAATCCAAGAGACTGGGTGTATGGGGGACTCCCATTTCTCAAGTGCATCTGCCTAGGTTTTGCACTGCAATCTCAGACCCACACCTCTCCTTCCCTATCAGGGCCCCAGCATTGTCACAGGAGACTCGTCTAGGCTGGTAATTATAAGCATGATGGAGAGAAGCTGTAATTAAGTCTTATGCCTGATTGTTAGCTTGCCTGCCCTCCAGCTGCAAGGGTTGGCGTGTCATTAAGCACTGCCAGCCCTGCCCTTGGACTAATGGGCTTTCCCATTTTATGCTGGCGCTTCCATGACCCACACCTCTTACTTTCTCTTTCCATCATTTTCACCACCATTCCCCCTGGCCTGCGCATACCTTGCCCCGGGCATTCCATTCTAGCTCACCAGAGGGAGAATCAGAACATAGTCCTCCTTACCCGAGTGAGGGGTCCTCATTTTCACCTCTGTGTTGTTTGGCCCAACTCCAGGAGCTTTTTTTTTTTTTTTATTTTTTAACATTTATTTTTGAGAGACTGAGACAGAGCATGAGCGGGGAAGGGGCAGAGAGAGAGGGAGACACAGAATCCAAAGCAGGCTCCAATCTGAGATTGCAGTGCAAAACCTAGGCAGATGTACTTGAGAAACGGGAGTACCCCGCACACACAGTCTCTTGCATGCCTGGGCCAGTTCTTTAGGCACAAAGAAAGGGGGTTGCCCTGTAGGATGAGGTCTCCCCTCAAGACTTGGCCCCGCTGGTCCTGGCCACCTGACCCACATCTAGGGTGAAACCTCTTCCATCTCCTGAGCAGTCAGCACAGAGCCTGACACAGGGCTCAAACCCATGAACCGCGAGATCGTGACCTGAGCCGAAGTCGGATGCTCAACCAACTGAGCCACCCAGGCGCCCCTTCCTGGTCCAACCATCTTAGGTTGGACCCTCTAGAAGCATTGGCTCAAGTAGGCATTTGAGAAAAAGTGCTTTAGGGACAAACATGTGAGCAGAATACAGACCAGGAGCAAGGAAATAAAAGCAGGTGACATACTGATCACAAGGAGGAGCCTGGACTTCTGGTTTAGAAAGCGAAGCCCATCACAGTGCCCCCCTACTCTTGCAGAGCTGCGTCTGGGAGGTGAAGGAGGGATTTCAGGGCTGTCATCTCCCCATCTCTGCTGCTGCCACCATCTGTCCCCTGCGGTGCTGTTAGCCGGCCAGCATCTCCACTTCCTGTGTAATCTTCACCCCAAACTTCCTGCCTGTAGACAGCCCACAATAATGGTTTTCCTACACCCTGACTCATCATAAAGCTCTCTTAACTCACCAGGACATGATGTTTCATGTTTCCCATGCTGCTCAGCCTAGCATCAAGATCCTCCCTCTGCAGGCAAATGTGGGGTCTGGCAGCGTGGCAAGGCTTCCTGAGTAACAGGTGATTTTGCTTATTGTGTTCTCTGCTCTGCGCGCTCTCCCTCTGTCTACCTAGTGAGCTCTCATCCCTCCAAACCAAGCTCAAATGCCACCCACTCAATGACCCTGATCACATCACGTCATGACCTACTTGCTCTCCTGGGTCTGCATCCAGCCTGTAAGATGGTCAAGAGCAGGAACCTCTCAGGCACCTGCAACCATCTCTATAGACAGAGGGCTGAGCAGAGCGTCTGACACCTTCTGCAACGTTTGCTGAGTGCATGCCTGTGTCAATGTGCCCAAACATATGAAAACACAGATGAAGGATAGAAAAATGTAGCCGACAGATCCATGCATTCTTGCCTACAGCATCCTTTCTAAGTTTCAAACTGACCACAGATTCCCTGCCACTTTTCCTTCGACTTTGAACACTGTGCTAGGTGTGTAAAGAGGCCACAAGGAGGAGTCTGTTTGGTGGCTGGCTGGCAAGGGGACCCAGTGGATTCTGAATAAGATACTCTCATTTCTATCCAGATGAGCCCTAAAGCCCCCACCCCATCTGTGAGCCCTGAGACTCCAGGGAGATAAATTGCAATGCCCGTGGGTGGTCACCAAGTAGAGAGCAGTCCCGTCTGTGTGGCTCCCGGCACACAAGGGCCCCCTCTGATCTGCCACCTACTCTAATAACAATCCACTGGAGAAACTAGGTTGGGGCTGAAGCAAAGGCAGAGATCCTGTCAATTTGAATACAGTTGAGTAATAACTACAGCTTTACCTGTTGAATGGAAGGCAGTCCCCGGAGGCATTCACATTTAGTCCTTTGCAGTAGATACCTGAGGCTGTTAGAATTTATACACCCTGAAACAGGAAGGTGGGAGCCTGCTGCGGGAGCCAAGAGTGGACCCCGGAGCTTGGAGAAGCTGATCTTGGACTGGCCCCTGTTACTCACCAGCTTCATTCGCTCACATGAGGCCAATGCGCCTCAGTTTCCCTACTGCCCACTTCAAGGGCACGCAAGCTTTCACGTGCCCAGAAGGGCCCATCCCTGGTTTAACTTAGTTACAAAAACACAGATTCAACAGAAGGAGTTTCTGGAACACAAGAGAGCTTTACCAGGGGGGTTGTGACCATGTGCACCACCCTGGGACGCAGCGCTCTCAGTGTCCAGGGGCATGGAATCCCGGGGACCTTCTGTGGGTGAGCCCTCATGGGGACTCGGAGCTGGGACATGGAGAGCATGTTGGACCTCCCAGAGTATTTACTGTCACTTTTTCCAGTATTTTTTTTTAACAAGGGGCTCATTTTCTTCTTGTACCGGGCCCTAAAAATTACATGGGTCAGGTCAAAAGATTCCACATTAGATATCAAACATCTCCTACAACTTGCACGGACGCTCATATCCAGTTTACGTACAAGTGTAGACATGGTGAGAACCTGACATGCGCAGATTCCTCTACCACTGACCCCACCCCCCACGCCGTCGACCCCCACTTCTCACTGCTCTAGTTCTAAGGTCTCTGCAGTTCAAGAACTTGCACCCAGGCCCCGCTCCTGCCCAGGATGAAGCAGCCATGTTTCCACCAGGAAGTATTTCAACCTCCTCCTGATGGTGTCTCGGCTCCCCCTTGCCCTGCTCACTCCATACCTGGCTTAGAGGACCACATCTCAAAACGCTGCTCTGATCATGCCTCCTGCTCCTCCCCATGCTTAAAATCCTTCCATGGCTCCCCGGTGCCTCTTGGGGGTGGGACTCAATCACGGCCAACCACCTGAACAGAGCTGGCCCCAGCCACCCCTTCCTCCATCTCATCCCAGGCAGTTCTGCCAGCTGCTTCCACACCTCATTCACCAGCAGCCCCTGCCTTCCCCAAATTGCTGCTGTTCCCAGAACGAACTGGCCTCAGGCCCTTGGGTCTTCGCACACGTGCTTGTAGCTACATGGTGTCCCCCTTTCACCTGATCAACTGTTAGCTATTCTTCCAAATTCAAATCTGACCTTGCCTCCTCCAGGAAGTCCCCCTGACTTCCAGCTGGGTGAGGAAAATAACCTATGTGCTCCTAATCGCCTCTTGGACATCCCCCAGCTAAGCATTTAACCCATTATACTGAAATGACAGATTTACGTGTCTGTTCTCTCTCTAGGTGTTGAACTCATGGAGAAAAGAGACTTTTTTCTTGTGAAATTACCGGAACCTCATCTAATAGGTCTTAGCAGATGACGGTGGAATTCTGCCGTTCTGTCTCCACCTGCTTCAATTTCCTCTTAACAAGAATACAGAATCAAACAAGGACAAAAACGTACGCTGTTTGAAATGAGTGAATATCCTGGGCCTGCTCCCTCCTCCAGAGCTCGCCATCCAGTGAGAGGGAGAGAGAGAAGCACTTACTCCCCTGGGCAACTTATCCCGAGCCACTGCACATCTGGAGCAGCCGGGCCTGCCAGGGAGTCAGAGAGGCATCCAGCACGGACTGTCCAGGCAGGAGCTCAGCGTGGGTGCCAGGCACGTCGCCAGCAGAGGCCGACTGGGGAGGGACGGAGGAGCACACAGTAGGTGCTGGGCGTGGTGCAGATACAACCCATCAAAAAGCGGTAAGAGTCACTAGTTGTGCCCAGAGCCATGTGTTGAGAGCCACAAGACGTAGCCTGGGAGAGCTTCCTCCTCATTATTTTCACTTTACACGACTGCTACTTTATCTTGCGGGGACGTCCATCGGGTCCATGTGCCTTGGGAACATTTTTCATAGCCTCCCCAGCCCTCATGTATTTCGGGCCATTCATCTTTTCTCTTGGTGCCCCTGGGTGCCACCCAGTTAATGGCTTGTTGTTCAAAGGTTTTCACGTCTACACTTCCTTTCTCACTCAGTGTGCAGGGGATACAGATCCGCCCCCACCCCCCGCGAGCTTTCACTGTGGTCAGATAAAAAAGAGAAGCTGCATTTCTAGTCCATTAATTTATTGTCAAGTTAGCTAACATACCGTGTGTACAGGTGTAGATTCCCATGATTCATCGCTTACATACAACACCCAGTGCTCAACCCAACAAGTGCCCTCCTCAGTGCCCATCACCCACTTTCCCCTCTCCCCACCCACACACCCCCATCAACCCTCAGTTTGTTCTCTGTATTTAAGAGTCTCTTATGGTTTACCTCCCTCCAACTTTTTTTTCTGCCTTCCCCTCCCCACGGTCTTCTGTTAAGTTTTTCAAGATCCACCTATGAGTGAAGACATGATCTGTCTTTCTCTGACTTATTTCACTTAGCATAACACCCTCCAGTTCCCTCCACGCTGCTGCAAATGGCAGGATTTCATTCTTTCTCATGGCCAAGTAGTATTCCATTGTATATATAAACCACATCTTCTGTATCCATTCATCAGTTGATGGACATCTAGGCTCTTTCCATAATTTGGCTATTGTTGAAAGTGCTGCTACAAACATTGGCTACATATGCTCCTGTGAATCAGCACTCCTGTATCCTTTGGATAAATTCCTAGCAGTGCTATTGCTGGATCGTAGGGTAGTTCTATTTTGAATTTTTTGAGGAACCTCCACACTGTTTTCCAGAGTGGCTGCACCTGTTTGCATTCCCACCAACCTTGCAAGAGGGTTTTCCTTTCTCCGCATCCTTGCCAACATTGTTTTTTCCCGAGTTGTTAACTTTAGCCACTCTGACCAGTGTGAGGTGGTATCTCAGTGTGGTTTTGATTTGTATTTCCCTGATGATGAGTGACGTTGAACATCTTTTCATGCAGCTTCTCTTTTCTTACCTCTCCTCCCCGCCCCCCACCCCCACTCCCCTCAGTGGAAAGACCCAGAGGATTAGCAAGAGGCAGGGATCTCCTGCACAGCTCACTTCTGGGAGCCCCGCTCTGGGATGCCCCTCCTGAATCCACAGGCCGGGACCTGGGTGGGGCATCCACACCCAGATGAAGAAGAACTCAGCCCCCTCCCCTTGGTTTGGGCCTCTGATGGTCCCAGAGTTGTTTCTCATAATGTAATGAGTTCCATTGGAAAATGGAACAATCTAGAAAAAGACTCTTTAAAAGGACACTTATAGTCACTTTCAGAGAGTCAGAGAAGGGGAGGGCCATGCAGCCTCCAGGCCTCCATCTACCAGCAGCTGCAGACCTCCTGCTGCCTGGAACCCTCTCTTACAGATCGCCATCGCCTGATCCACACCTAAGGGTCTGGGCCCCTGCCCACAGGTGCCCCCAGGCAAGTCCGCCGTGACCATCGGCACCTGATTGATCTCTAAATCCCGCTCCTGCTGAACGATGTTCGCTTCTTATCCCCGCATATTATCTATGTGTGGTTACTATGCTTCCTTCTGCTTTCCTCTCACAATAAATTCTACAAATTCCACGAAAGCAGGGAATTTGTGCTTTTGCCCATGCCTACTCCGCGGTAGGGCCCTCAGAAAGATCTGGCGAGGAACAGCGTCGTACGCAGAGTTTAGAAGATACATCCTTCTGTGGAGATGCCAGTGACATTGATAAACGTAGAATCATTTAAAAAAACTGGTTTATTGGCTGTTAACTAAGGCTCAGGCACCATATTCAGAGATTTGTGTCATTGACTTAAAAGTCTGGAAACTCATCCAGTTACCACACACAGGGGGAGAGGGATGTGGGGCGAACCCCGCACCTGACTCTGGGGCCATGACCCTCCCCCCGCTGCTGCTGGTCCACCGTTCTCACGCAAAGTGCCCCCAAGCTCTGTGCCCAGAGCTGCCCCAACAATCCCCAAGATCGCACATCTCAGAACTGTCCACTACACAGGGGCACCTCACTATGAAATACTGTGTCTCAAAGGCCTGTTAAGGACCCTCTTGTTTTTTTGAGTTTATTTTTGGGAGACAGAGCATGCATGCACAAGCAGGGGAGGGGAAGAGGGAGGGAGAGAGAATCCCAGGCTTGCTCCACACTGTCAGCACAGAGCCCGACATGGGGCTCGCACTCATGAACCCTGAGATCATGACCCGAGCTGAAATCAAGAGTCGGTTGCTTAACCGACTGAGCCTCCCAGACACCACCAGCCCCTTCCGCCCTTTTTTTAAAGGGCCATCTTGCTAGAAGACAATGACAAACACAACAGAAGAAGGGAGTTTTGTGGAAAGAAGCGCTCAGAAGACAAAGGAACTTCAGATCCTTCAAGACCCACTGCACGTCACCTGGCCTGGGGAGGCTGGGCCTGGCGGCTTCTGTAGCACCTTCCTGTTTGAGAGGGAGCAAGGATGATGACCAGAAGTCACAATAATAATAGCAATGACTATGTTGGCACTGTTGCACTTTTGACTTAACATTACGTGCTTTAGGGATCTCAAATCTGTTCATTTTCAGGCGGCCCTGGGGGGCAGGCAGTCTCAGCCCCACATCAGGATGGCCGGCGAGCTCTGAGGGGTTAGGTAACCAGGTCGCACCGCCCAGTGAGCAGCAGACAGCATTCCGGCTCCTGGCCAGCCTCTCTACAGCCCGAGATGGTTCGTTCAATCACTCCAGGCTCCCAGTGCACAGTACGTCCTCCACGAACATTTTTGTAAATTACCTTTCATTTTATGCAGAACTGTGAGTACAGTTCTTTCTCCCGTCCCCCTGGTTAATATAAAATAATGACACTTAAGCTCTGCCAAACAACAAGAAAAATTCAAGTGAATTAAAAAACGTATACATAGAAAGCAAAGAAAAGCAATGGTAAGAAAGAAGATCGTCGATGGTCTTTTTGCTTGTATGGCCAACTCTCATGTGCAAACTGTACCACGAGACCCTGTGCCCCAGGAGCATGGTCTTGACCCCAGCCCGCAACTTCTACTGCTGCCCAACATTTGTTGGGCATCTCGGCTTCTGCATTTCTCCCTCATGGCTTCCTGGAGAGAAATCAGAGTTACAGGGCATTTATCTCTCCCACGGAATGTGCCTTTGAATGCATCTTTTATTTTTTCATAGCACCGAGGTATAATTGATGGACACAGAACTGCACATTTAATGTGTACAGTTTGATGAGTTTGGACAGATACAAACACCCAGGGATACGATCATGACAATCAAGGTGATTAAGGCATAAAAACAAAGGGACATATGGGAAATTTGGGGGGCGTTGGATAGTTTGGTTCGGTTGGTGGTAAGCACATTTTTAAAAAATTAAAGGGGTAGATTTCCATTAAGTTTATTTATTTGGAGAGAGTGCCAGCAAGCAGGGGAGAGAGAGAGAGAATCCCAAGCAGGCTCTGTGCTGTCAGCACAGAGCCTGATTCTAGGTAGACCCCACAAACCGTGAGATCATGACCTGAGCCAAAATCAAGAGTTGGACGCTTAATGACTGAGCCACCCAGAGGCCTCTACCCTCTTAATCTTGAAGTGCACAAAATTATATCCTGAAGGGCAGGTGCCATGCTGTAGAGCAGGCTTCTGGAGCTTATTCACCCTGGCAAAACTGAAACCTTCTCTCCGCTGAGCAATGGCCCCAGTGTCCTCCCTCCAGCCCCTAAGCGGGGTCCCTCCACGACTGGCTTATCTCACAGAGTAGGATGTGCTCCCAGTTCATCCATCCACCTTTCCACAAATGGCAGGATGTCCCCCCTTTAACAAGAAAGAATTCTTGTAGCTGCCAAATTTTAGGCTTACTGTTTTGATTCTGTCCTGCTATCTGGTGAAATTCTCCACCTTTTAGTGTATTTTCTGAAACATCATCATTACAGCTCTTTTAAAGAGCTTGTCTGAGGATTCCAATGACTAAGTCACCTGAGCCTCCTCCGGTGGTCTTTCTGCCCCCTTTTAATGCTGTTTCTTGATGTACTTGGTGAGGTTTCAAAAGAGCGGACATTGCATGTAGAATGTTATAGAGACTTAGTATGTCACCCTCTACTAAGTAGGTAGAGTGGGTCCAGTCACCCAACCCAGCCAGGGGCTGAGACTTCTCTGTAGACTTGGGAGGGTCCTTCAGCCTGAGATTCATCCCAACTCATGGGGTTCAGCCCATAACCTGGGGGTTTCACCAGGGGCTATCCTCCTTCGTGGATGGTGAACCCCACGTGCTATCTTCTCAACATCTTGAGATTATACTCGATGTTATCCCAGTTTTCAATGGCTTTTTGATGAACCTGTTGGACCCTTGCCCTGTTCCCTTTAAGAATGTCTTTGCTCTTAGAGAAAGCTGAGTGCTGGTATCTGAGATCCCAGGAGAAGCTGGGTGCAGAAGTGGGCTTAGCTCCTGGCTGCCTCCAGAGCCCAAAACTCGGTTTTTCTCTTCTGCCGCATGAGTGAGATTTCTCATTCTGCTGGCTTCTCTGCCTGCTAGCAGTTTCCCTCTGCCGGTTGCTGTATGTGTGATTCTCCTGTGCTTACCCTGAGGTAGGAATCAGCAAAGACAGAGGGAAAAGTGGGCACAGAATGTGGGAATTCTTCATTCCCTGCACTCAAGAGCCTTGCTCTCCCAATCCTGGGTACACCATTGGCTGCCAGACACCATCAAACAGATCTTAGCATCTCATTCGCCTTCTGTTTGCTCCAGGTGCTTGCATTGTTCTGCTTCAGGGCTGGAGGCAAAAGTCCTCATGGAAGATCGATACAGTAGATAGCATTTCTGACAAACTCTAGACACGGGCCGATACAGGCAGGTCCAGAAAGAGAGCTACAGCCGGCCGGTTGTAGACGGAGTGAAAACATAAGCAGAGGAAAATGGAGAGAATGGTGTCAGCAGCGGGATATCCAGGATGTCTAGGGAAGCAGCATTCCATGGGGATACCGGTCAGGAGTGGGAAATAAAGCTGGAGGAGAGCTTGGTCATCACGATGGAAGGATCTTGAGGAACAAAGCAGAGATCGGGCTTCCTGCACCAACCCCCCCCGCAATGGGAAGCTACTGAAGGAGTCTGACTGTAACTGGAATTTCTAAGATGGGTTTTCAGCAGACAGGCCCCTGAAACCCCTTCTGGAGGTAAAGAACTGCCCTGATTATCCGTGAGGGTTTATAAAGGGCGGAGGCACCCCGAGAGCTCATTTCTCATTCCCACCATTACAATGAGCAGCCAGGGTTTGCTTTCCTTTGGGACAATGGCTCTCCTGACAACAACTGCTCTGCGAAGGAGCATCCTACCCGGAGAGCCAGCTCACCAGGGAGCCTTCACCTTGAATAATTCTCCAGCCTCCAGACACCTGCAAGTTCACAGGAGGATTTCAGCAGCTTGCGGGGGGCCTGTGTTTTTGCCCAGAGGGGCGCTCACATCAGCTAATCACATAGGAGTGGGTGAGGGAACCACGGCACTTGGTTAAATCGTAGTGGGAAGCAGCCTGTCACAGCAGCAGGTGCTGGTTGGGGGGGCCAAGCCCATCCCTTCCTGTAGGCAGACCTACCGACGGCTGTA
Organism: Acinonyx jubatus; assembly: GCF_027475565.1. Lineage (NCBI taxonomy): Eukaryota > Metazoa > Chordata > Mammalia > Carnivora > Felidae > Acinonyx > Acinonyx jubatus. The sequence continues at coordinate 4,331,188 of NC_069394.1, forward strand.
AAATACCTAAAACCTTTGAATACATCCATAGAAGCGGAATGACAAGTCAGGAAGATCAGAGATCAGCACACACATAGTTAAGTGGCCGAGTGTTTCTTACAATTTTGTGAGTGGAACTGGAAACACTTAAACAGCCCTGTGCTAGGGGAATTGGTAAAAATAAGCTGTGATGTGAATAATGGGCCAGCAGGCCAGGATTCAGATGAATATTTGGTAAAATAAGTGGTGATAGATGAAGTGAAAATAATATATTCATTTTATAAGGCAGATGGAAAAAGTATACATTATTGTGTGTGTGTGTGTGTGTGTGTGTGTGTGTGTGTGTGTGTGTGTAGAGAGAGAGATGGACAAACTAGAAACAAATTCTTACCATTATTTATCCCAGGGTGATGGTGCCAATATCTGTTTCAAGTTTCTATTTTCTCCACAATGAACATATGTTTGTACTTATAGAAAATACATGTTTATATGTCTATGCTCTATAATGTGTATGTTTGCACATTACATATTAACATAGGTCTTAAATATATGAAGTTTGAGACAGCCGGGCATCCTAGAAAAACACTTCTAAAGTCAGGCAGACCTTTAATTCAAGACTCCACCAGTTTCTAGCTCTCAGATTTTAGATTTTAAAAAGAAGTTTAGGGCGCCTGGGTGGCTCAGTCAAGTTGAGCATCCAACTCTTGATTTCAGCTAGGTCATGATCCCGGAGTCCTGAGATCCAGCACTGCTTTGGGCTCCATGCTGAGCATGAATACTGCTTAAGATTCTCTCTACCCATCTCTGCCCCTCCCCCTGCTCACGCTCTTAAAAAAAAGTTTACATTTTATTTCACAAAAATTGTGTAAGGTAGTTCTCAATCCCCACTTCCAATAAACAGAACTCAAAGGGGAAATCTCCTAGCACATCACCAGTGCTCAGAATCAGGGAGCTATTTTTTATTATTGTTAAGGACTCATAATAACAATGTTCCTGTTTCCTTCCAAATAGGGACTCATGCAGGTATGGCTGTGTGGCCCAGAGCAAAGGACGCTGACTGGACAGCCATCTTCAGGGCACAAGGCAGGGCACCTAGGCACAGAGCAGCACCTGCTGGCACATGTGTCTGTGACTCTCCTCTTCACATCCTACGAGGACCAGCTGCTCCTGAGCTGCGGGATCCCTCCTGTGCACGTCAGTGACGAGCCGGGGTCCAGACAGCCATCCTGTCTCCTTCAGGTGAAGAGAGGGGTCCCCGTTCCCACCCATTCTTTGCACTTCATTCTTGCAGACAACTCCCTGAGGACATCAGACATGGCTTTATCACAACCTTTGAAACAGAGGGGTATGGGGGGCGCCTGGGTAGCTTAGTCCGTTGAGTGTCTGACTTGGGCTCAGGTCATAATCTTGTGGTTCATGAGTTCCAGCCCCGTGTCAGGCTGTGTGCTGACAGCTCAGAGCCTGGAGCCTGCTTCGGATTCTGTGTTTCTCTCTCTGCCCCTCCCCTGCTTGCGCTGTCTCTCTAAACAGCAAATACACATTAAAAAAATTAAAAACAAAAGTCTCTCATGGCGCCTGGGTGGTCAGTCAGTTAAGTGTCCAACTTCAGCTCAGGTTGTGATCTCACAGTTCATGAGTTCGAGCCCATGCGGCTGAAAACTCAGAGCCTGGAGCCTGCTTCATATTCTGTCTCCCTCTTTCTCTGCCCCTTCCCTGCTTGTACTCGCTCAAAGATAAACATAAATTTGTAATTAAAAAAAAATCTTGCATCGTAAACAACAACAGAGGTACTCAAACACAGTGTCACCCTGAACCCCCTGCAAGTGAGCTCATATTCTGCTCCAAGTACTGAGGAGACACAGCCATCCATCCAACAATCTCTGACTCCCAGCCCGGGTCCCACGGACACTCCCTTGCAGTTGGACATTATTTTAAGCAATGTTTAAATTCAAGCTCTGGCTAGTCTTAGCTATATGATTTGGGGTGAGTCACTTCCTCTGGCTGGGCCTCTGCCAAATCTCAGATCTCCCCACCTGGGAGGGCCCTTATGCATCATCTTGTCCACAGTCCTCATTTCATCAGATGAACAATCATTCCGCCCCCAGCCCAATCACCCCATGGTCCTCAGGATCAGTGGCGGCCTGCCCTCACCCCTCCTCTGGAGAAGCAGAGGCGGGGACATCACAGGCTGGCAGAGGCAGCTGGTGACTCATGTGCATGGAGAGGGCTCCTTCACAGAACAGTTTCCATCAGAGTTCTTCTGTGCTGAGCAAATTCAACAGCATGGAATCTGATGCCCCAAGGAATTGTATTTCCAATTTTAGTTTTCTGTTATCAACATTTCTCTTGCCGACTTCATCTAGGACTAGTACGTATTGGATCCCTACTCTGTGCTAAGTGCAAGGTATGCTACTACTTTAAATCTCTAAATAATATCCTCATCCTTGAGAGGAAGGCAACAAAGTTTGTGAAGTGTAGATGTCAAGAATTAGGTACAGGGATGGCCAGCTGCCACACAGCTACTAAGTGGGCTATAAAATGCAATGGATCAGGATTATTGAAGTAAGAATCTGGAAAGCTTCTGAAATCCCTTTTTTTTCCGCCCCTTTACAAGTGAGTTTGGAAATGGTGAGTCATAGGCCTGAGGTTTGCACAGCTGAATCTCAGGTCTAGGACTCCCCCAGATCTAGCATGTTGGCTCTCCTTGGCACCATCTAGCATTTGTTCCAAAGCTACTTCCTGATGCCTGTTTCACGGGAACTCTGCCCCTCATTTTGGAAACTAGCCCCTGCTCCTGAGGTCAGTAGTGTCCATAGATGTAGGCCTCATCACTGTGTTTGGGATTACTCTCTCTGTCCTCTGGGGTCCTGAATAGAGCACTTGGGACAGCCCTATTGTGAGATTTGCCATAGTTTAGTCAGCCTCCATGTCAGATTATATTGTGCATCTATTCAGAATTGTATACAGTAGGTATTAACAAAAGCAGTACTAAGAGGAAGTTAGAGCAATAAAGGCCTATATTAAGAAAAAGCAAAGATCTCAAACAGCCCAACTTTGTACCTCAAGGAGCTAGAAAAAGAACAAACCGAGCCCAAAGTTAGAAGGAATAGTAAAGACTAGAGCAGAAATCAATGAAATAGAGACTAGAAAAGCAATAGAAAAGATCAATGGAATTAAGACTTGTTAAGATAAATTAAATTGACAAACTTGAAGCTCAACCAAGAAAAAAAAAAGAGATTCAAATAAACATAACCAGAAGTAAAAGAGGAGACATTACAGCCGATACCACAGAGATACAAAGAATCCTATGTTGACCCTCAGAATAGAATAGTGAGCAAAGGGGAAGGAATCACTATTCTATGGGTAAAATGTTATGCAAAATGACTAAATGTAGAGCTCTGTTGTACAAAATGGTACCTGTAGTTAGCAATACAGTATTGTGTACTTAATACATTTTAAAGATAGATCTCATGTTAGGTGTTCTTACCAAAACAAACACAAAAACCTACAAAAGGACACAAGGAAAGTTTTGGAGGTGATGGATCAGTTTAGTACCTTTGTTATGGTGATGTGTTTGCATATGTCCAAACTCATCAAGATGTACATATTAAATGCATGCAGTTTCTGTAGATCCGGCTTACCTCAATCAAGCAAATAATTTGCTAACTAAGTGAGCAAATGAATGAAAATCCTGACTTCCTTGCATCCAGGCTATGAAGTGAGGGTGGTCAGAGGACCAAAGAGCAGCTCAACCATTCAGTAGGGAGGCCAGACTCTGGCACCAAGCAGTTGACTTCAAATGTTGGCTTTGACTCAAATTAGTGGCTTATTTTGAGTCTGTTTCCTCTTCTCTAAAAGAGGGTAATAATAGTTCTTACTTGTATGGTTGTTGGGAGGATAAATGTTAGCTGTTGTTGATGTTCTTATTCTGTTAGGACCTACAATGAGAGGGTAAAATCTGGTCAACAGTCTTTGCTTGGATTGACTAGTCCATCGGAGGGATAGGGGCCATGGGCTACAGTGGCCTTCAGTAGACCCTTTCCAGATGTTTAGTCTTTGCTGCTCAGAAACATAAGCAAGCAAGCACAGGTGCATGTTGGTGCGAGCGTGCCTTGTGGGGGCAGCTGAGTCATTCTGGTTTAGATGTGGAGGCTGGATTCCACCGGGATAGGCAATCTATGAGTAGAAAAAGATGTGGGCTGATTTTGTTGCCTTTTCTAAATTGTGCTATTTCCACGGAGTTCTATTTCAGTGAATCCTGAGTGACCCTCCGCTCTGGGGACCACAGCCAGACTTGGTGGAAGAACCTGGGTAACGCACTGCTGCCTCTTCCTGGGCATGCAGCGCCCTCTAGTGGTATGGGGGCCAAGCGTCCACTCCAGGGTCCTTCACACAGGTGTTCTGATGAAGAGACGCTCTGGAGATTTCTGTCATCCTCTGGGCTGCCCTTCTTCCCTTGAAACCTGGAGCTCTAGGTACAAAGCAGGACAAGGGGAGCCTCCTGTTATGTTCAAACGTGGGCTCATGTCATGGGTCTGAGCTGTACCAGTAACTTGGATAGTCTGCTGTTTATTTGCCTGAGCAATTAGAGTCTGTCTCTTCAGAATTATATCCTGAGATTCAAGAGGGAAGATAATGCACAGTGGGAGCACCCCGAGGAAACCCAGCAGATTCTGGCACCCAGATTCACATTTAAAAAATTAGTTACCTCGACTTCAATATTTTCCTTTCTCTACCAGATGAAATTGCTAAGGTCCTGAAAAAGAAGTGAGGTGTCTCTTCTTTTGACAGATGTTAGCCAAGTGCTGAACAGCAGGTCTCTAAAGCTTACGTCCTACCCTCCAGGAGCTCATAAACCCAACCGAGAGAGGGAGCAATGCAAGAAAGTCACTTTTTTCGAGACCGTGGCATTGAAAGTTAATATCCCATACTTGCTTCACAGATAGGAAAGGAGTGATGGTTCTAATAATCAGACCCAGCCTATAGGGCACATCAGGGAGGAAGGTGGCAGCAATATTCATAGGAGCAAAGTAGCTTAGGGGTTAAATGGAATCCTTGTAGGTCTATTGCACCTCGAGAAGGATTAGGAAAGACATAGGTATGCCATAACCCCTGACCCAGCATCACACTCCTAGAATTTATTCTAGGCAAGTAATTTAGATAACGTTTTCTGGATATGATTTTGTTTAGTTTGGGTAACAGGGCTTTGTAAAGAACACAAAAAGCTGAAAGTAACCTAAATTTAAGTAGAATTATAACCTTTGGACAGACTATAATGCAGCCACATAAAAGTAGAATTAGGAGAACACTAAAGGTGGGGGAATATATGTAATTAAGTACAAATGTAAGAGCAGAATATAAAGTTGCACCTGTTTATACCTAAAAAGGATGTAAACACTGAAACATACTAATGTATCGGGACAATGATTGGGATGTTAATGTTTTATTCTGACAAAAAATTGAAAATATATACATCTTTATATAAAATGTGATTATGTGAAGATCTTAATCCTAATACATGTTGAATAATTTAAAAATACAGTTTATTCTCAGCTGTGCAAGAGTGAGGACAAAGTGGGATGTGATGTCAGAACGGTGAACTCTCTTCTAAGTGGGGTATTTTGTACTGACATCTTGAGTTAGTGACACATTAGCTGAATAATCAAAGTAGGAAAGTGTTTGTAGTCACTAGAGAGACAACCCAGGGGGCTGTGGGACCCAAATGCCTAGGTTTAAATTTGCACCTGTCCTATTTGACCTTTGTGACTCTGTGTTCTCATTGGTAAAGTTAGATAATGATAGGACCGGTCTTTAATGTAGCTCTCACAAGAACCGTTTGTTAATATTTGTTTATATACAAGAGAGTAACATAGAAGGTAGAGTTAATATCTAAAGTTTTTTTTACATTTATTTTGAGAGAGCTGATGTGAGTGGGGGAGGGGCAGAGAGAAAGGGAGACAGAGAATCCCAAGCAGGCTCTGCACTGTCAGTGTGGAGCCCAATGCGGGGCTTGAACTCAAGAAACTGTGAGATCATGACCTGAGCTGAAATCAAGAGTTGGACGCTTAACCGACTGAGCCACCCAGGGGCCCCAGAGTTAGCATTTTTTTGATGTTCTATTCCTATCATCATCATCATGTTGAGTGAGGGCCAGGAGGAGAGATTTTTATAGACTGGCATGGGGATAGGACAATGTTAGTTTCTGAGCAATCCCAATTCTTTTTTGGAGTAGAAGGTAACAGATGATGCCATGGGGCAAGTCTGTGGAGGGGTGTAAGTGCCTGAGTAGACTCTCGACACATCCCGTGGGACCTTAACTCACAGGAAAGATGGAGACAAGCAGGCAAGATGTCCCATAAAGACATGCTTTGTGTCAATGACCAAGAACACAGATTTGGTTGGGAACGGCATTACCAAGGAGCCACTTCTACAGCATCATCACTGAGATGCATATGGCAATAAATAAAACCTCATATGGATTTTTATGCTCCAATTTCACGCTTGTGACACTGGAGAAAGTTCAGCAAGCAAATAAAAGAAATTCAGCTGGATTTTATTGAGTTAGCTGACTCAGCAGCAGACAGAACTTTAGATTGCACACCCATAAGTTCATGGGTTTTTTTTCAATATTTACTGGGCCCATAAACCTGACAGGGGATAAGAAGGGTAAAACAACAGCCAAGGCTGTCGTGTGTCCCAGATGGTGCTACTTTTCTAAATGCTCCAACACGGAATGCCAGAGGCCCATGGTGGCAGGAACAGGGCTTGAGCGTTCTGCAGCAGGTGCTCCACACAGTGGCGCCCCATGCAGGTAAGGGGTGGCTACTTCAGTGATGAGGAAAGAAAATCCAAGGCTCCAATCAGGAAGGTTGTGCAAGATATAGGTTCATATAGTCAAGTGAGGATGTGTTGTGCCACCACCAGGGCCTCAGACAAGCCTGGGTCTCGGCTCATTTATCCTAAATCCAGGTCCCCTGGAGTCCCTAAAACTTTGTTGTGCAATTCACAGGTGTTGCTTCAATGTCTTTAAGTCAGAGGCAAAGAGATATCACCCACTTCAAAGTCCATAGCAAAGGTCAAGTGGCCCCAGTTCGACCACCTGCATGGAGAGTGACTGAAAGGTACCAGCACCTACTTGACAGAAGTCCACTCCTCACAGGGGGTCAGAATCTGCCTGGTCCATGGCACCAGATGCCTTCTAAAATTTTATTTTTCACCATAAGAGGTTACAGCAGGAAGACTAAAGTGAGTTATAATCTCCAGATGGATCATCGATTGGACAAATATTCGTTGAGTAACTACTGTGTCAAACCTCTGTGAGATGCTGTGTAGACCAAAGAAGGTAAGTTCTATTAATTAGCTGGTATAATGAACATCACATCTGAGCTTAAAAAAAAAAAAAAAAAAGCAAACAGGACCCGATTCTAGTTCTTTCCTGGAAGGGCTTCTTGGTCTAGAAGAGGAAACAGTGACCAGGAACTGTAACTGAATGAATTTAACATTGTAGGTGCTCTTATAGCCCTCTGGGTTACTTCATGGGAGCCAGAGCAAGGTCACCCAAATCCCCTTAGGGAAGAAGATGTAGTTCTAGAATGCTTCTTCGAAGAGATGACATTTGCACTCAATTTAGCTCAGGATTTCTCGATTTTAGCACTGACATTTTTAGCTGGATAAATCTTTGTTGTGGGGGGGGGGTATCTTGTTCATTGTAGGATATCTCTGGCCTCTACTTAATTGTGGAAACCAAAGGTATCTCCAGACTTTGTCCAATGTCCCCGAGAAAAGGGGGCAAGAACCTCTCCCATTGAGAACCACTGATTGAGTGCATGAAGGCGGGTGGAAAAGTCTGGAGAACATAAGAATTTTAGCTTTATCTGTAGGTAGCAGGGAGTCCTTGGGAGGTTTTTACACAGAAGAATTGGATTTTACAAAGGTCACCCTGCAGCTCTGTGGCTTGTAGGACTGAGGCAGCAGCTAGTGATGTCCCCACTCAACTCAACTTCTAATTAGACAAGAGATCATGGGCCAACCACTGGTCTGATCCCGCTCCAGACAGCATACCTACAAAGCAGACACAGGGAGGTCTTGCGCCTTCCTGCATGCCCTGCTTAGCTAGGTGTACTCCATGATGTTAGCGTGTCTGATCTCAAAGGGACAGGGGGTTCCCTCTTAGTGTGAGCATCACATGAGCAAAGGGACTTTGAAAAACATCAGAGGCAGATCCAGGTTCTGACTGAAGTGAGGCTCCATTGAAATTCTGAGATTCAAAGAAGTTTTGGAGCGGAAGTAGACCATGGGGGTCATCTGACCCATCATATGTGAGTGGGCTGTGAAAAGAAGAGGGGCTCAGGTAAATGAACATTTTCCCCAAAGGCCCTGTCCCCCAGCAGTACATGTTCCACACACTGGAAGAGGATTTCCATTTCCCTGGAGTAACAATACAGGTAAAATAAGTTGTGTGGAATGGACAATTAGCATACATTCCATTTAGCTCATTCTGGGTGCATACAATGGGGGCATTAACAATAGCAAGACCAAGATTTGTGGGTCACGAGGAATGGACTAGTTAATGCCTTGATTTTGTGTGGCATAGGATAGTGATTTCTTGCTTAAAAGGCATCAGATGGGGAGAATTTGAATAACTCATGGAGCTATTACTATGTGACATTCTAATTTGAGCAATAGAAGACCATCTCCAGAGCTCTCAACTCTCTAGAGAGGATGTAACTTGCCCAAGGCCATACAACTAGCAGGGGACTTGGGTGGGACTGTCTGACCCTAGACCTCCCCCACCCACCCACCCACCACCACTCCACCCCTGTGCTGGCCAGTGCTGGTTCTTTCCTTCCATTCTCCAGAGACATTTTCTCAAGACCTAGTGAAATTACAGATATTTAAACCCATTTCTGAAATACAACCACGATTCTTAGATAAAAACATCAAGATCATCTGGAGGGTTTGTTCAAACAGATTGCTTGACTCCACCCTTTAGAATTTCACTCCTGGCGGTGCTGATGCCACTGGTCCAGGGATTTTTAAGCAACCTAATGATGTATTAGATAGTATTCATGTCTGAAGAGGTGGGTGATGTGTTTGGATAAATATCTGTGAGAAGTACCCCCCCACACACACCTCCAACACACATACAGTTTAACCTCTGATCCTGGTTGCTCATGGCTGGCTTAATCAGCAGCCCCACCTCCTATTGTTAGCCTCTGCATTAATGTGCATTATTCATGGTTATCAAGTTGGAGAACTGTGGTTGAAAGCCTTTTTATAATAATTAAAGGGTTTAGGGGAAAATAAGTTTAGCTGCTTATGTGCCCTGAAGTAGCCTTGTTGGTTGGGGGCAAAAGACAGAAAAATGGTTCCACAGACCCTGTCCGTGGTGCTGAAGGGGCAAATCAGAGTTTTCAGTTCACGGGAGCTCACATCCCCAGGCCGGGATAGAATAGGGTCGTCTATCTTTTCCCTTCAGCCTCAAGCCTAACAGAACAGGGAGGGAAGGGAAAGGGGACTGGGCCCATGCCACAGGAGCAATAGGGCTTAGCTTTTCAGCTTCAAGAGCAGGGAACAGATGACCCAGAGATGCCCAGCACTGATGCTAGCACAAGGTCATTGGCCATCCCACCCCACTCTGCAGGCCCCTCTCCTTCTCTTCTGGTTGTCAGAGTGCCACAAAAGGGGGTGGGGGGCAGGACAGCCTCAGCCTGTGAACTCTGAACGTGATAGGTTTAAACCTAGCTGTAGAATCTGTAAGATCATAACCCCATAAGCCTCATCTGTAAGTTGGCAATTGCAATGGTCCCTGCCTCAGAGTTAAAGCAAAAATGAAAGAGCAACTATAGCTGATCTTGAGTATTCCCACCGATATAGTCCCGTCTACTACCCCAGAGAACTACTGATGTTTGTATGCATCTAAGGGCATCGTCTACACCCTGAGAAAATGCTTCTTATTCCCAGAAGGTGGCCCACAGCTTACCATGCTATAGCTCCCCAAGTCATTCTATTAATTTTCTTTCATGCTCACAGGTTAGGATGTACCATACTGCTTCTTGGACTTTGATGTGCATGCAAATCATGTGGGTTATCTTGTTAAAACACTGTCACTATTCAAAGTCTGGTCCAGGGACCAGGAGCACTGGCATCACCTGGGAGCTTGTTAGAAATGTAGAATCTCAGGACCCACTTTGACCTGTCGGAGCAGAATCTGTCATTTAACCAGCTCCACAGGTGATTTGTATGCGTGTTAAAGCCCGAGAAGCCCGGGCTCAGGGAGTGTGGCTCAGAGACCTGCTCTGATGGCAGTGTTTCAGAGGCACACTATTCCTGGGTCATTGCGGATGTGATCCTCTCTCCTGATTGTTTACTTCACATTTCTTAACACTATGTCTTAGCATTTCCTGTTATTTTCCTGTGATTTTAATCCTAGTAGTATCTCCACAAGGCAAATACCAAATTCTGTAGGTGAGCAGACTGGGAGTTGGTAACTCTGTGACCTTAGGCAGGTAGTGTTAACTTTCCAAATGGCTGGGCTGGGATTGGACCCCAGTTCTTTCTTTCCCGGGTGCATTAAAGTGTTTCTCTGCTCAGCAGTCATGACATGGAGAACCTTCACGTCTGCCCAGGTCACCACTCAGATACCCTTTGTGTCCTCTTCCAGACAGATGAAACAAATTCTAGCAGAATAGGATTGCATCCTAATAACAGTGATGCTCTGTGCCATTAGTATGTCCCTGGCACGACATCACCTTAATCTCCTTTGAAAACCACGATGATCGCCAATGAGACCTAGGTGTCCCAGATGAACAGATGCGATGGCTAAGCATAGGAAATAAAAGGGACTTCCTCACAGGCATTACAGCTAATCAGAGATGGGCTGAGCCTGGACTTGAGTAAAGAATGCTGATTCCGAATTCCAAAGTTTTAAAGTGACAGGAATGACCAGGCATAACCCAGGGCTTAGCACCGTGTTTGATATGTGTCTATTGACTAAATCACTTCATACTTGGATAACTCACTTATTCTCTGTGTTAGAACTTGGGAATGCATCATACCAGCAGAAGGGTCTGTGCATAGAAAAATGCCATGAGGTGTAGAGAACACAGGGTGGCTGCCCATTAAGTGCTCATTCCCCTTGATCTCCTGATCCTCTATTGCCTCAATGTTCAAAAAGGTGTTTGGGCCAAGCAGAATTGCACTGAAGAAACATAAAAGAACTAGACATCCCAAGAGATACAGGTATCCTCTTCAGGACCCATCAAGCAGGGGGTAAGATTCCTCTCCAAACAGGAAGCAGAAAGGCTAGGACCCCAGGGAGCTCACTGCAGTAGGTGCTGCTCACGGGTCTCCTGCAGCATCGCACATGCTGGCACCTTGCCTGCAGCACCTGCCTGGGACAAGCTGTGATTCCATGAGCCAACACTGCACTAGCTGCTTGCCAGGGCATCACCCATGTGTCTTCTGCATCATAGGCAAGGAAAGCACGTGATCGTCATCTTTTGTATTGAGACCCAGAGCAGCAGCTCCTGGTGGAGATGCTCAAGGCTCTGTTTTGGAGAGTATCAGGGGCTATCTGAGCAGAGACAGGTAAGGAGGAGAGGAGCACTGTGAGGGCTCTGGGGTTGAGGGTATCCAGTGATCTCTGAGAGCTTCTTTAAGAATGTAGAGGACAACATTCCCAGAGCTACATCTCATGTGCCCAGCATTGGTACACAGGGATGCTTCTGCCAAGCATCTTCCATTGGATGCAGACAAAACTTATTTTGCTTTTCATTTCTCAAAATAAGCCAACAAGTACAGCAGACAAGGCACAGAACAGAAGCTCCCAGAAGCCCTGGGCTTCCCTGGTTACTAGTTCATAAAACTAGCCAGGTGGCCACTGTCACTGCTACACCATCACTGAAGCCATCACTAGGCTCTTTAGAGCAGGCAAGCAGCTCTGGACATTCTTAGACTGGGTGTATCTAGTTCTCCATCAATGTTAGCTGACCCAACCAGTCCTTGCATTCAAAGTTAACTGGAAGCCAGAAATAGAACTACTTTACCCTCTTGGTCAGCAGAGAGCAAGAATTCTACCCATTGCTGTTCACAGGGTTAGAGTGTTAGTTCTTAAAGCTGCTGTAACAAGTTACCAATCTGTCTCAATTCTGGAAGCTAGAATTTTGAAATCTAGGGGACAGATTTTGTTCCTTATGGAGACTCTGAAGAACTTGTTCCATGACACTCTCCCAGCTTCTGGTGGTGGCCATCAATCCTTAAGGTCTCTTGGCTTGTAGATTATCCCCTCCAATCTTGGTCTTTATCTTTCTTGGCTTTCTTCCCTATGTGTCTGAGTCCAGTTTCCCCTCTTCTCATACAGATACCAGTTACTGAACTAGGACCTTGAATCCTAGCTCACTGAATCCAATAGGACTTAATTTTAACGTGATTACATTTGTGAAGATGGTTTCCAAATAAGATCATAGTCACCAGTACAAGTGAGTAGGACTTGAACATCTTGATGAGGGACACAATTCAACCTACCAGTCACTAGGGACCAAACATTCTCTAGCCTGAATCCTCAGGGAAGGCAGCTAGAGTTCAATTCTTTTACCCAGCTTATGCAATATGGAAATGTATTTAGAGCATTTTAGACTATTTATCATAGATCCTCATCATTTCGTAGAAGAGAGCCCATTTCCCATACCGAATAGGTTAATTAGAAAAACATTGAGTATCGGGGCACCTGGGTGGCTTGGTCAGTTAAGTGTCTGACTCCGGCTCAGGTCACGATCTCATTGTTCACGCGTTCAAACCTGACATCGGGCTCTGTACTAATGGCTCAGAGTCGAGAGCCTGCTTCGGATTCTGGGTCTCCCTCATGCTCTCTCTCTGCCCTTTCCCTGCTTGCACTCTCAAAAACATTTAAAAAAAGAAAAACTGAGTATTTATGAAAGATAAAGGTGACCAAGCACCCACACGTGGAGGTGGACTTTCTGATTGATTTCCTTAGTGGGTAACTGTTCAAGTCATGGTTTAGTTCACTAATACTTCCTCAAAGCGACGTGCTTGTATTGATGAGTGTAAAGAGGTTGTAACATTTATAGAACACATTTATTTTTGTTCTAGCAACCAAGTGAAGTAGATACTGCTATTATCTTTGGGTAATTAATAAGCAACCTGAGGAAGAGATTAAGCAACCAGCTATGGACACACAGCTAATAAATTGTAAAGGAGGATTTAAAAATATAGGCTACTGACCTAAATTGCTCCCTGAACTGAGCCCATTCAAACAGATGGGGAATGGCTCTCATTCTATAGATCAGTGATCTTGGTTGGGTCACTTACTTGCCCCCAACAGTGCCAAGACTGACATTGTTCACTCTGATGGGGTTTTTGAGGATCAATGTGGGTAAAAATGCCCTGTGAGCTCCAAGCTGACAGACCTTAGAGCTTAGAGACAGACAGGGTTGAGAGAAGAGTTTTCTGTTTCCAGAGTGGTCTGTTGCAGCCGTAGCTCTTTTGGCAAAAAGAACAGGTGTGGAAGATCACTTAGGTATAAAAAATAGCCTCTCTTGAGTTCGTGGAAATGCAGTGAAGTGTCTCTTTGAGGCATCATTTTCAGGCTGAGTCTGATTAGAAGGTGGTTAAGCAGGACTGTTCCATAGAGCCAAATTTTAATTGGGTTGGGGGTCTTCCTGTGTGGTCCACCCTAGGTCTTCTCTGAGGAGGGTGATTTGGCTTTCCAGATGTTTCTTCCAAAGAGTAAAGATTTCCTCTTACCTCCTCAATCAGTCTTTCTTCAATATATACTTCTGAAAATGTTTAAGAAAAATGTGTTTCACCATTTTTATGTATTATAACTGCACTTTAGATACTTGGAAACCAGAGAATAATGTCTAACAGCCTCCCCCAACTATATTACAAGGCTTATAGTCTTTGTACTTGTTTTGGGACATTCTTTTTATGCATTTCAGTTTTTGTGTCAGATCATGGCACACATTTAGTGCCATATCCTGTTTTTCTACTGCTTATTCCAGAAGTATTTTTCCACATTGCTTTAGACTCATTTGGAAGTACCAGTCCATTGCATGCATGTGCTATAATTAATATACCCATTTCCCAGTTATTGATTGTTTAAGGCTCTTCCTAGTTTTTCCCCCATTAAAATGCCTCCAGAAAATTTATTTATATAGGTGTTGCTTTTCTTTCTCAAAGAATTATATCCTTAGGCTCTGATCCCAGAAGTGAATTATTGGGTGAAAGGCTCTGAAGATTTCTGTGGCTCTGGAAGTACTTTGTCAAATTGCTTTCCCGAATAGTCATTACACTACAGAGGGGCAGCGAGAGGGTTTTAGCCACCTCCACCAGTGGGAGTGTTTTCTCCTTTAACCACAGATATTTTGAAAATTCATTGTTTGGATTTAGTTTCTTTGTTCCTTGGTGAGGTTTGCCATCATTATATATAGATTTGCTTCATAGTCCTGATGCTGTTAAGTCATGTGTCCTCTACGTGTGAGATCTCTAAGTGGTATTTGGCATCACTGGAGACTCTGGCACAGGGCAGCCAGGGTGATCACACAGATACAGGGTCCACATAGTGGGACAGGGATTCAAGCTCTGTGGTGAGCGGGCTTTGGGGGAACTGAACGGTTACAGAGAGGTGAGAGGAGAGCTGAGACACAAGGTCCAGGGAGCGTGGTGTGATCAGTTGCCATTCTCACCCCAAATGGAAGAGAAAGCCTGGGAATGAGGAGTTGGAACAGCCACTGTCCAAAGGTGTGGGCTTATCTTCTAACCTGGAGCCTATGGCAGGAGCCTAGACATTAGCCCCATCTGGGATGGGTCTGCTAAGCATCTGGCCCAAGTGGCCATTACTGGCCATGAAAGAAGCTGATCAATGTTGTGGAGATTCAGGTCTCACCATCAAGGGCCCATGGCTCAGCAGGAGGGACAGCCAGCCTCGGAGGAAATGCCACAGATGGTTACAGGGGCTGCATTTGTAGCTCCTAGAACTCTAGCACAGCACATGTCCCATGGCAAATTCTCGGTAAGGATATGGCAGATGAGTTAGCAGGTAACAGAAAGGTGGTCAACACACATGAACTGTCGTGGAATCAGGCTGTATGCCAAGGCTAAGGAGCTGAGGTGTTGGTATCAGGTGGGAGGCAAGTGTCAGCAGCTCAGGAAAGCCCTAAAGGAGGTAACAACAGAAGGCTGCTGCTGGCAGGACTTCCAGTAACGGAAGCCACAAGTCCTTCCAGTGGGCCTCCTGGTGTGTAGTACATAAGGACAAACCAGTCAACATGACTTTATGTCCCCTCTGGTTGCTCAGCAGGAATCCAGTCTGCACATACATGATTGGAAAACCCAAAATATGTCTGAAAGGCACAGATCTGAGCAAGATAGAACTGATTGAGATGTTAAGGACAACCAGTTAAAATCCTGTGATTTGTTGGTGGAACAAATGAAGCCCAGGACATTCTGCTGCTCAATGCCATGTTGGGTTAGAAGTCAAGCTTGCACATTCCACGTCTCCCATCTTCTAGCTCCGGAGTTGCCCTTTGGGGCCAATCCAGCACTCCATCCTCTGTTGGGCCACGGAAGACATCTAATCTGAGTCCTTTACCTGTATTCTTCTGCCAAGCCCTGAGTGGACTTGACCAGTCCAGGACACTCTTTTTCTACATTTAGCCCCAGAGTCCACAGTGGCCCAAGGGAGTCACAGACTCTCTGGAAGTGGAAAACTTTAAGTATGTGCAGAACAGCCACACCATCCATTTGTGGTTTTCCCCAAATGCACAGGGGCATTTCCAGGTTAGGGGGCTCCTGGTCCGTGCCTTGGGAGACAGGGATACATCACGGGGATATAGAGCAGGAGCTCTGGCAACAGGGATGCACCATGGGGATATAGAGCAGGAGTTCTCGTGGCACCAGACCTGGACAGAGCCCTTAGCTCTGCAATTAACATGCCTTATGATATAAGGGGGTCCATCCTATCTCCGTATCTCAGTTTCCCCATCTGTCAAATGAGGAGCCTGTGTCAGGTGCTCTCCAAGGCCCCTTCCCACTTCTGGAAGACTATAAGCAGCTGTTTTCTTGGAAACAGTTTCGGTTGCTTGTATTTTAAGCAAGACTGAAGATTTTATCTTCCCCTGGGAGACACACAGGCATTGGGCAAGTGTCCCAGCACCACCTCAGCAGAGAGCTGGCTGCTGTCTGTCCCTAGGTCCACTTCCCAGCAGCAAGGTAGGGGTGGCATTTCTACCCCCTCGCTTAGGATTTTATGGCTGCCCTGAGAATTACATTGACAGAAGACAGATGAGCAGGAGAAAAGTGTGCACCTTTAACATAAGGCTTATAGGATGTAGAGACTTCTTAAGGAATGAAGGTCCGAAGAAATGACAAAACTTATGATTTCTATTTGGCTACTTTCCCACGATTGCCTCTTTGTTCAAACTGACTCTATGGGATGATAAGGGGAGATAAGAACTATTTGACAAGGTCTGCTTATAAAGAATTCTCTGGGTCTCAATTTCTCCTCCTTAATCAGGATGGGATTCTCCTTCTCTTATAGATAGGATCTCTTTCACATGGGAATTTCGTTTCTGCTTTTAAGGAGGGATTGCTATTTATTTTAAGTACCTTGAACTTAAAATGGTCAATATGCCAGAGACATATTTTAGCATAGCGGGTTGTGAATTCCTTCGGCAGCATTTCAGAAGTTTTGCTGCCAGGAATGCAGAGCCCAGTCACACTTCAGGCTCTTTGAAAGGCACAGGTCTGGGCATAGCAAAATGGGCAAGGGTTCTCTCTGGATCAGGGGATCCTGCTTTTGAGGGACTTTGCAGCATGACAGCCAAGGAGACAATAGGCTTTGCTGACAAAATGAAGTTCCATGGAAGCTAACTTGATGAATTTCAGAGTATAGCTGATATCACAGCAAAGAATCTACTCAGTTTGGCTAGACATTGTATGCTGTGGGTCTCTACTCTTTCTGGGAAAATCTGTCTGAAAAAGTTTTGCTGGCTGGTCTATAGTGTAACAAGGAACACGGTTTTCTGAGGTGTTCACCATCTACCTTGGTGGTAGGAAGCTCAGGTAGTAGGAATTATGTGACAGGAAGTTCTAAAATGCTAAAAGCATGGACTTTGGAGTCAGAACACCTGGACTCCTGCCCGGTCCTGGCAGCTTCCAAGAGCTTGGTCTGGACAATCTACTTAATGTCTCTAGTTCCCTACCTCAAGATTAGGGAGGGTACTGCTCACCTCAGATTTGCTGAAGATTAATAGAGGAGTATGGCAAACATTCAACAGCAGTCTGGGGTTTGAAAGGACTGTGGTCATGATTGTCTACTAACACGGATGTTCTCATCTTTTCCATTTTGATTCCAACGCTGCCTTATTTGGAAGTGACTGCCCTTCTCACATGATAGAACATCACCCTCTAAGACCTAGCAGGGACTTCAGATAAGTACTTATTTCATACCTTTTGCTGGTTTGTCGGGTGAAGAAGTAGGTGCTAAGGAGATAGATTCCCTTGTTATTTATTAAGTATTTACTGACCCCAAACCCTACAAATCTAAACATTGGAGCTCAGATCTCCAACTCTTCAGCTAGGGAATTCACATCTTGAGGACCAAGAGGTGGAAATCTCAAGTTGGTGACAAATGCTGAATTAGATTCTGGCTATATTTTCACAAAAGATTACTTTTATAACCAGCTTGTATAATTTCAACTGAAAATAACAGCTTTTCTTATGGCACACCACCATTATTTCGTGCTTGTTGCTCATGGTTTGTTTGGCGATATTTGGAGAGCAAACCCAGCTAAGGTAACCTCAGACAACTACAATTTCCAGGAAACACTTCAGATTAATCCTCAGGCTGCCTGGTAACAGTATGGGCTTTTTGTTTCCTGTGTGTGGGATTGCAATTGGGTTTGTGTGGACTCTACTGATAGGATGGTCTTGAAGTCATTATTGTAACCCCAGGAACTTTAAGGAACTTGGAGCAGAGGTCTTGCTCATTGCACATTCTTGGAATGACAGTTCTGGTCATATTGGAGTCAGCTAAAGCAATCTGTTAATTTGTTCATTTCTTAAGTGTCCATTGAGCCTCTCTTGCCTGCCAAGCCCTCTGGAGGGTATACAATTAAATCAGATGAGGACTGTGCTCTCAGCTTAGAAGAGAAGGCAAGACAAGCCTAGTGTAGGGTAGAGAGAACTGGGGAACCCAGGAGAACAGATAGAACTGATAACAAGCAGTTGGATTGGGCTGGGACAGTATTCACACCGTGCATCACTGTATACATACCCAGCAATTTTCCCATAGTAGCTTACAAATTCTCACCTACACAGACTGTCAGTTTATGAGCAAATGTAGCTCAGAGAGGTTATCAACTTGCCCCATGTCACCACAGAGCTTGTACATGACAATTTGAAACAAGGTTAACCTGTCCCCAATACAAAATCTCCTCCCAATTTTGTTTGGCTGATGTTAAAAATGGAGTGTGGGCAGGGAGGCAGGGTGTGTTTGAGACATAGCAAGTGAGAAGTAGGTGGTGGCATGCCAGGCCCAGAAGGACCCTCAGTGTCAGCTGGAATTTGGGCTTTAACTTGTATGCACTGGGAGCCATTCTTATTTGTTCTGGTCATTCTTTTTCCACAGAGGATGAGAAGACCACTGGAGGCAGGGAGAAGGGTTCAGAGGCTGCAGCAGAGATTTGAGCTGGATGGGGAGCCAGGAACAAATGTGCTTTTCTGCACCATGAGGCCTGGGGTGAGTGCAGCTAATTATTGAAGGAGCTCTACACATATGCCATGTTGGCATGTTATTTTGAGAAGGCACTTGAGGAAAAGATGTAGGAAAGCTTTCTGACCACCCACCCCCTCCTGCCCAAAAGATGGTCTCAAAAAATATTCTTCTCTTCCTAGCACAGAATGGGCACCTTTCTCGAGAAAATTTCGTCCCCCGAGACTGGGAGACAATACTAGTCTGGGCCTGAACAAACCAACCTACTAAAGTAACCCTTCCCCTCCCTCCCTGTTTGCCCATGCATTTCCTAGCCCATCCCCCAACTTACTGCCCCCAGGCTGAGCCACACTGGCCACATCTCCACAGTTTATCACTCTGGGTGTAGGACAGTATAAAAGCTTTGGGGACTAATAGCTTCTTGGAGTCTCGTTTTCCTTCTGAAAACTCCAGTGTAGACGTAAGAATATTAAAAATTCATAGGTTTTCCTCCTGTTCATCTGTCTTCTAGCAGCTTAATTCCTAGAAGCCAACAGGGTAGGAGGTTTTCCTCCCATACTGGGGAACAGACATCAGGTAGGTCTTCATTTCTGGTTTGCTAATGGTTATTACAGTCCCCATTTTGTTGGCAGAGGCCTGTAAGCAGTAGGAAGTTGAACAAGCAGACCCTTCTTTGCCCAGCATTTACTCAATACATGACATTCACACACGTGAATGACACACTCACGGAAGCAGTGGGCCTTCACCTTACGTTCATCCCAAATTCAGGATGGTGGGAAAATGCAGGAATGTGCAGCTTCCATGGAGGCAAAGTTGATGGGCTGCCAGAGAATTCCTAGACTGCTCTGAGCAAAGATCCAGCCAGTGGAGTCATTGGATCTATGCTGATAGGCACTAGAACGTTCACTCCTCGGCCCTGGGGTCTGAGGCTCAGAAGAGTCAAATAATGTGTTCAAGTACACACAGCTAGTAAGAAGCTGAGCCAGGATCGATTGTTCCAGCTCTATCACTGCCTTTCTGTAAGTTTGGAATTATTCTTCAAAGGATTTCTATGGGAACTAAATAATGAATAGAATTCCTAGTTTAGAAGCTAGCACCTAGCAGGTGCCTGAAGCACAGGAACATACCTTTCTTTACTGCAGAAGTACACATAGCTTCCTAATCACAGAATGTTAGAATCAATGATATATCAGAGCAATCTTATAACCCGACTTCCTTGCTGTACAAGAAACAGAATCAGATGGGGTTTGGGGGCTGCTCTGGTGGGAGTTAGGTATTGACCCAACTAGGGCTAACCCTCCCATCTCCTGACCCAGGATCCTTTGTTATTTCTACACCATGCTCCCCCTGCTTTGGGCTTTCACCCACCTCCTGCCGCACAGGGCAGCTCTCCAGCCTTTGCTTCCTTCTCTTTTCCCCTTCCTCTCTTCGGTCTCTTGTCTCCTACATTTATTCACTCACTCAGTCACTTAATGTTTAGTGACTGAGTCAATGTTTGCGGTGTGCGAGGCACTCTGTTGGCACTAGAGATGCAACTGTGTGACAGTTTGGGTTTTCGTATGACATTGTGGGATTTCATACATCCTGGAGTTTGAATAATTTTAGATGTGGCGTCTTCTCTGTGTTGGCCTCAGACTTCATCATTCCCTCTGGTTCCCCCTCCTGATTCAAACCCCTGCAGGCTTTTCAGCTGATGAGCACGGTCTTCTCCTCCCTTCCCCTGCAGACAGTAGGAATCCCATACAGGGGAACCAGAGCTCCTTGGGGAAATAGGAAATCACAGGTCTGGACAAGGAAATATTCAAGAGGAGCCTGGGGCAGTTTGATAGCTTCCTTGAATTCTGGTACAAAGAATAATGGGCCTTATCAAAGGGATGTAAGAGCCAATATGAAGGAGCTCCTGTTGACAAAAGATGGAAACTTTTTGTAAAATGATCTTATAAACGACGAACACCCAATAATTATGAACTTATGCACACATGAGATCAAGAATCATTTGATTCCAGAGCATTAACACTTGTGAGAAAAAGTGTTAAGCATAATTCCTACCATTCCTGAACTTGTATTTCAAGGTAAGCAAATAGTGCTAGTTGAAGATTGTGAATCATATTGAAAGGAGTGGCATAATCAGATTAAATAAGAATCATCCATTGATGAAACCATTAGATGTTTTAATAAGGCAGCTTATAATGGAGGAATCAGATTCACCTGCATCTGATCAGGCCACTTAGTAATCCTCAGGTACTACCACTTGCCTCTTGATGTGTTGCACGTGAAGCACATAGAAGCAGTTATGAAGTGTTTATGCCAAAACATTCATTATACTGTTTAACAGAACCGAAGTTCAGCAAATAAGGCACAAGCAGAATTTGGCGAATGGGCTGTGTATGGCCTTCACACAAAGAATGGTTTTATTTACAACCCTTAAATCTAAGAACCAAAGGATGTGTTGAGAGACCATATGTGACCTCCAAAGCCTGAAACATTTGCTATCTAGGCCCTTTAGAGAAAAAGGATGCTCCCCAGGTATCCGGGAAAATTCAGGGTTGCCGATTAGAGGAGGATAGCACATAGATTCAAGCAGGCCAACCCAGAATGTGGAACGAGGTTATTTTACCAATTTTCTGTAACAGGAGGTAGAAAGAAAAATCGGGATGAGGAGCTGGATGGCTGGGGACAAAACATTCGAAGGATACAGCATTGTTATAGGCGGGCATTTGGTTCCCGACCTAAAATATATACTTTTGACAATAGGAAAATGTAAGCATGCTTCATTTTGTAGCCAATTACATGGCACATTGAAAACGAAGCATTTTTTTTTTTAGAGTTATGTAATGAGAAAGTGACATGTTTGGAATTTGCTTTAGAATACTTCAGTGAAGAAATAAAATACTGATTTTGTAATAAAAATCTCCCAGATTCAACAAACTCCCAAACTTTAAAGGCCAGGTAGTATGATTGTGCTTGAGTCTAACAAATCAGTGCTGAGATGATTTTATAGATCTCTTCGGGCCATAGGATGCCCAATATCTTATTAAAGATTTCTGAGTGTGGTGGTGGGGGGGGGGTTCTAGAAGAGATTAGCATTTGAACTGGTAGGTGGAGTAAAGACTTTGCCAACTATCCTAAGTCATCCTCCACAATTTGTTCATTGGGTGGCCAACTAACCATGGTGACAGGGATGAAAGTTATGCATGGGCCAAATAGCACAGATTCCCATCTACCAAGGTTGATTTAACCATCTCAAATTTGACTGACCAGCCTTATGGCAACAGGGACCAAACCTTAATCCTGGAATGGTACCCATTACTCTTGGAGACCAACTTGGAGGTAAGCAGGGTCTATGGAGCTCATTCTACCCTAAAAGGGCAGTGGCTTATGTCTGATCCTCTAGATGTTCTGGGTTTGCCTTTCTTATGGGTCTTAGCCACTGTTACTCTCCAAGGCCTTACTGAGCTTATGATCCACTAGCTTGGACCTTACACAATACCTCAGTAGATCAGGGTCCCTACTTTACATGACAGGAGGACAGTGATCAGGAGTATACAAGTTGTAGGCCATGCTGGGAGACCCATGCGCTGCCCTCCTGATGAAGCCTGAATAGCCATGAAGGGGAAAGCTTTAGGGGAGCTCAGCCCCAGCCTCCAGGATGTAGTAGATGCACTGAATCATATGTGACAACTATTCCCAGACCTGTAGGTTTTCCCTACTGGGGACACAGAAGGGTAGAAGCCAGTGTGTCCTCACTTATTCCCAATGTCTGACTTGGCACCTTTGCGTTTACTGCCCTAGTAAGTCTGGGCCTTGCAGGATAAGATGTTCTGATCCCCTCCCCCCAGTGGGGAGGAATTTCACTGTGAGGAGGCCAAGCAAGCTTTAGCTTTTGGGAACCTCGGGTTGCTGGTGTCCAGAGACCAGCAGACAAGAAGGGCTGCTGTCTTGGTCAGAGTAATTAGTCCCAATCGTCAGGAGACGGATGGCTCTTGTGTAAAAGGAGCAGGAAGGAATATGGTGGCACCAAGTAGCCCATTAGGCTACTTCTTAGAGCTCCTTTGCTTAGTGGTGATGGCAAATGGTAAGTGCAAATGGATTCAGTGCCTCAGGGATGAGAGCCTGGACCCAGCAGAGATGCCCGGTTTTGTGGACTCAAAACCATTCTCTGGTGGGGATATGTTTCATCCTACTTATCTCCCTTTTCTCAGTTTCTTCCAGGAAGACAGGCCTGTGGGATTCTGAAACAGCCACCCCTGGATCTGTGTAGAGACCACTCCAGGTGTCCTGTCACCATCACACTGCCCCCACCTGCTCACGTGGCAGGTGGTGTGCAAGGGCTTTCCATGTTACGTGGCAACCCCTGCTTGCTTCCCTCTTCCTGCCAGTGATGGTCCTTGGGGCCCTTTCTTATCAAGTGCCTACATACTACATTGAGTTTGCTTCATGGAGAACCTACCTGAAGCCGCTTGTATCTGATATTCCCAGAATATTCCTGCAGAATATTTCACATTCCTGCAGAACATGATCATGTGCCCATCATTCTGATTTATGGCCACACTTCAGGGAACAAATGGTTTAAGGTAGTTGCATTATAATTCCCCCTCCCATCTCAGAAATTACTTGTAAGAACATAACTCCCCTCCGATGCAGCTTTGAGCTCTGTCTCCTCCTAAAGTCCGTTAGTGTTCAGCTAGAAGAGCTGCAGTAAAAACCAGTTCCATCTGAATATCACAAAAAGGGTCTTGTTTTCTGTTTGTTGAGTGTTAGCCAATAAACATTTGTGTAGAATTTTACAAAGTCAAATCTGATTAATGAGTTCTTTCCTTGTTCCATACAAAAATCCAGGGAGGGGCACCTGGGTGGCTCAGTCGGTTAAGCTTCCGACTTCAGCTCAGGTCATGATCTCACAGTTCGTGGGTTCGAGCCCCACATCAGGCTCTGTGCTGACAGCTCAGAGCCTGGAGCCCACTTCGGATTCTCTCTCTCTCTCTCTCTCTCTCTCTCTCTGCTCCTCCCCCAGCTCATGCTCTCCCTTTCAAAATAAATAAAAACATTAAAAAAAATTTTTAATCCAGGGACGCCAGTTTTTCTTCCAATCTCCTCTTACAGATGAGGAACTTGCAGCTCATGTTCTCCTGTTCCACCTGTTTCCTTCCCCACCTCCTGCCAGCCCACAATTCCTGCAAAATAACCACGATGCAAACTCTAAATCCCAACTTGATCCTTCGTGCACTATTGTACCTATCACCACACTGTTCGTATGTTGGCATGTTAAGAGATACATTAGTGGATTATCCACTTCAAGATTCTGGACCTCAACTAAAATAATTGCATGTAAAATTTGCACACTGTAGAGCAATACGCAATTGAATGGACAATAATGAACCCTGAAAATACAGTGACATTCCTAAACATTCTGGAATTCCTAAGTATTTTAGGTTTTCAAGGTAATGGGGAAATATGGTAGGATATTGTACTCAGTGGGTGGCAAAATGCGGTGCTGCATTTGAGTGCAAGGAAAGGACTTGCATCTGGATTCACATATGGGCATGTTAGCAAAGATTCAGCACCAAAGGTTGGAGGACAGCTCAGAAGCAGACAGGAAGTCTGGAACAATACAGTCCAGCTAACCTGAGATGGCTGGGACCAGAGGAGCTTCACTCAGTGACCTTCAACTGAACTCCAGTGTGACCCTGACTCAGACTAGTTCCCGGCACATGCTGAAAATAAAGAAGAGGCTGCTTCTGATGGTTTCTGGAAGCATACAGGGTAGATTTTATAAATAGTCTGTCTGCTCAAAAACTTCAGCTCAGGCAGGAGGACTGAAGGATGTTAGCGGCCTCCTTCCCTCCCCCAGTTCACCTCTGGGGTGTCATGATTGGTTCTCCTAGGTTTCTCAGTGCTGGGTTTTATATTGCAATCCTAAAAATAGTTCTTAAACCTGAAGATTCAGGATACATCAGCAAGCTTGTCAGGATTTTAATGTACTCCACCCCTTAATGGACCCGGGGAAGGTGGTGGTAAATCCAAAAATAGAGGTTTTGTTTGAAGCCATGTGGCAGTGGCTATATTCCTTGTTACTGCTGTTGTGTGTGCGCGTGCATCTGCGTGCACACATGAGGGGAGTTAGTGATTTGTGGGAAATCCAATATCTAGGTCCTGAGTTAGGAGATTATAGGGGACACATTGCAGAGCAGATACTGCTTTCTGGTCTTCACTGGCCTCTTGGGTGCCTTCCTGGCCTTGGCTGCTTTCACTTTTTTGGGATTCTTGGCCTTTTTGGTTCCTGCAGTTGCTAAAGGCTTCTACACCTTCTTTGGGGTCTTCTTGGCACTCTTCTTGGGGGTACTTGCCCCCATGGCCTTCTTGGGGTTGGCCATGCCTGCCATCTTGGCTTTAGGCTTGGCTTTCCCTGAGGCCACCTTGTTGAGCTTGAATGAACCCAAGGCACCAGTGCCCTTGGTCTGAATCAGGGTGCCCTTGCTCACCAGCCTCTTGAGGCCCAGCTTGATGCTGCTGTTTTTCTCCGGGTCATTGCTGGTGGCCGCAATGAGCATAGCCTTCTTGAGCATAGCTAGGGACACATCACCGCACTCCCTGGAGGCAGTGACAGCCTTGCACTTGGTGACACCTGCAGACTTGTGGACCTTTTCATGAGCATCTTCTCAGCAGGGGTCAGAGTGGCAGGTGCAGCAGGGCACAGAGACTAGCTGGGACTTGGCTCCTAGATATACATTAGCTGGATACCAGTCCACTGTTTTCAGCAAAGCCAGAAAGCAGTGGTCTGCTTTGCAATGCAGTCCTTATAATCTAACCCAGGACATAGCTATGATTTCCCACAGTGATGGTATTTTTTTTAACTTTTTTTATTTTTGAGACAGAGAGACAGAGCATGAACGGGGGAGGGGCAGAGAGAGAGGGAGACACAGAATCAGAAGCAGGCTCCAGGCTCTGAGCCGTCAGCCCAGAGCCTGACGCGGGACTCAAACTCATGGACCGTGAGATCATGACCTGAGCTGAAGTCGGACGCTTAACCAACTGAGCCACCCAGGCGCCCCAATGGTATTTTGTATTTAACACACTTTTTCCCATCTATTGCCTTTCACCTCACTCTTTTACAAATACATGTGTCATCAAGACTAGGCAGAGATGGGAGTGTGGGGTGGGGGACACTTTCCGGGGTAGCCATTAAAATACGGATTAGAAAGGACCCTGTTAACTCTAAGAAAAAAAGCTGGAAGGTCACAACACGTATAGGAGACAGATACCTTATGGCTCTTCTATTCAAATCCCCTTCAGTTTTATAGGCAGAAAGACTAAGGGCACAAGTCAAGGTGATTTACCCAAAGCTACCCAGCAGAGGTCTTTGAAGTGTAGAAAAGACAAGTGACTTGCTCAGTTTCATCATCTCTGAAATGGAACAAGAACCTTCCTCAGGGTGGGAGAGGGAAGAGGCCAATACATAGCAATGGACTGGATTCTGAGAACAGAAAATCCCCCATACTCAAAGTGCAGGTGCTGTGTGCAGCTGGGGCAATGTACTTTTGGGTTCTGTGTGCATGGAGCTGAAAGCCATGCAGTGGCTGAAACAAAATAGGCCAAGAGGATGGGACATCCTCCTCAAAGTGAGGAGACTTTCAACCTGCAGCCCCTATCACTGGCTATGGTCACTTAGGGAGATGGGAACTTCCAGGCACCTTCAGCTGTCTGGGTTGGAGTCAGAGCAAGCCCAGCAGCAGCCTGAAGTGTTGGCTTTGAGAAAGCACACAATATGTGGTAATTCACCTGGCTTCTGAAGGGATCATTCTGGGGCTACGATGATCCTTACGTCTTTGAGAGTGGCACTCATCTCTTCCATTCTGCAACAGACGTTATCTGGACCATCCTGGCTGAGATGCATCCATTATATGCATTCCATTGGGCCTTTCCTACTATAATAGCTTCTATCCCACTGGTAAAAGAACTAGTGAGAATTTGGTCAGTTACCAACTGTGTCCACCCTGATTGTACATTTAGGAACTGGAAAAGTGACTAGCAGATAGGGCAGTGGACCATTTCAGTTCTATTGTTGGTCAGAGCTGGTTCAGAACCCCATTTATCACTTGATCTCTAAGTTCATACTACTCAGGGGTCCCAAAATCTCCCCCCTGACCCCGCAGTGAATCAAGTTAGTTCACATTTATATCCAAAATCCCTATATGCAGGTGCTCTTTCCCCATCCAGTCCTTTGAGGAAATAACCAAAGGATCCTTAAAGGAAAGAATCACTACTACAGTTGTTTCCGGTGTTATTTGGATCACTCCAGGTGTTATGACATTGCTAGGTCCATTCTCAAGGTGAGCTTTCTTCTATTTTGATAGATAAGTCCTCAGACTGAACTGGCTCAGTTCTGAAAGTTGCAAGAGTGGTGAAGACTTTCCACTAGCCTTTGGCTCATCCTCCCTTTCTGTGTGTGTGTGTGTGTGTATGTACACACTTACGTATTTTCACATACATATACATAGTTCCTTTGTTGGCTGCCTGTTCATCTTGTCCTTATGGGGTATGGGATTCCGGGGGGTAAGACTTTTGGTTATCCCTGTGATCTCACTACCTAATGTAACGATCATATAAGCCTGGGATTTGATAGCTGGCTGTGGCCCGTCCCATGTCCTCTGCTACTCTATAGCCCACCAACCCACTGATACTAGGAGACACAGATCTGTAACAGCACTTCCTAATATCCCCCTCCATCTCAAGATGGCCACTACCACTGAGTTTCAACAAAGTCAATGCCTTCCTCCAGCAGGTTTAATTGAAAACAGCATCTTCTGGGCCCCTCTAGGAACCGATCAGTTGATGAGGTTACTAATCTCACACAGTTCTGTTCTAGTGCACCTTCTTGCCTGAGCCCTTGACCACTTGAGACCAAGACAGTTCTAGCATCTCCACCTCATTCCACTTGAGACTTCCCCCCCCCCATCACTTACAGAACCTCTCCCAATGGTGGTAAGGTTGTCCCCAAGGGCCCTCACCTAGGCATTGAATCCCAAGCCATGGGAGAATGTTCTAGGTCAACATTCATTCTTCCTTACTTTTTCACCTTTTTCTGATCCAGCAGCACCCAGATCTATTCCTAGATTTAATTTCCCAGTAATACCTTTGGGCCAGTTGTTGCAGCTGCTTTGATGAATCTGTGAACATTGTTACCATTACCCCTAATTGGGTCATGAGACTTGACCCTAGTTATTGGTCTCAAGTCCAGGAGCAGAGATAAGGTAGATAGCTCGCAGGGCAGATCTTGTGCTCACAAGTATCTGCCTCAGTTGAACTTCTGCATAGACCATCAATAAATGGAGGGGGGCTGAGGTCTTCCAGAGCAAAGGTGAGTTTTGCGGGCCCAGAGTTCAGGAGATCCAGGTTGTGAGTAGTATCATGTGATGGGGATCTCGTGGGTGGATGCACAACTATCCTGTGTCAGGAGGCCGTTCCTTCTCTAGCAGAGCCTTGGCTTGAACATAGTTAACTTTCCCAGGCTGAGAATACAGCCTTCTCTTAAATTGTTATAATTATATCCTGTGGCTCATCTGCAGCTTGGTTACAAGAAATGAGGCTCTCTTTAGAGGAGGGCATGAAGTTTTGAATTTTCACATTATACCTTAAATTCACTGTTGGCTGACTTGAGCCCTTGGTTTTTTCTTAGGTCTCTATTTTGCCCTACAGTCCTTGTAACTACTTCTCCCTGTATCTTCTAAATGCAGGACTAATGAACAAGCAGAGAAACCATTCCACTTCTAGCTCACCCCCAATTCCCCACAGGGAAGAGCTTTAATTGTAGTGCCACCATAGCAGAAGCTTCCCACACTCCATTTACCACCACTGATGGGTCTGTTGACCACCTGGACAATGATTGATCTGGCTCATGAGATCTATCCTTTCAATGTGCTTCCAGTACCTTCTATCAGGTTTCCTGTGATGAAGGCATGTGTAAAAGTAGTTCATTAAGCATGCAAGATTAAATTGATAATGAGTAGAGGATATAGACCAGGAAAGGGGAAGAATCCAAACAAGGATGAAATTTCAGCTAAGATCCTGTAGTTAGACCCAAGTTCATCTGCCTCACATGCAGCAAAGCCCAAAGAAGCTTTGAAAAGGGTTTATTCGAGAGGCAGCCAAATGAGGAGATCTAGAGGGGAGAGCAAGGCTCCAGTGTGCTTTCCTGAGGGAAGAGGGTCAGGGAAATTCCGAAGGCAAAGGAGGAGGGTCAGAGAAATTTAGAGGCAAAAGATAAAAGATCTGCATAAGAAGTTGCACTGTAGTTCAGTCCTATTGACCCTTTAGTTACCAGTTTTAGTCCCATGGAGGGTCACATCTGTCGATCACACAGAGGAACTCTGGAGTGTCACTTCTCAGACTTGCACCTCAGGCTCTATTCCTGTACCCATTAGTCAACTGGGTACACTAAGGCCAACTGGTACAGGGTTGGGGGAGGGTATAAACACACAGGCACTTTCCGTTCTGGGAAAAGTGGCCCCATCAGACCAAAACTATTTCAAGAAAAGCTGTAACTGCACTTCAGAGAAAGCTAAAGCATGGGATGAGGCAACTATATAGCATATACCCTGCCAGGGTTTTTTCTTTTATATGCCTTGAGGAAATCAAATGACAGACTCAGGTCAGCTCTGCTACACTTAAGGCAAGCTTTAAAAGACCTTTAAAAAATAAAGATCACCTTTAATTTTTGAGCAGTTTCATATTTAAAGAATTATTGCAGAGAAGGTACAGAGAGTTCCCATGTATCCTGCATCTATCTTCCCTTAACATCTTCTATCGGCAGAGTGCTTACCACAATTAGTGAATAGACAGGTTATTATCTAAAGTTCATCCTTTAGTGAAAAGAGGGTATCTGGATAACAACCTTTTTCTTCTCTTCCAGGATCCCATTCAAGATGCCACATTACATTACGCAGTCATGGCTCCCTAGGCTCCTCTCAGCTCTCACAAGTTCTCAGGTTTTCCCTGTTTTTCTGTGACTTTGCCAGTCTTGAGGATTGATGGTTGAGTCATTTGGTAGAATGTTCCTTTGTTAGGATTTCTGATATGGTCTTCATTATTAGACTGGTGTGTTAGATTCGGGGAAGAAGTTCAAGAGTGACATTCCCCTAGTTTATCAAGGGTACCTGTGGTCAATATGACTTGTCCCTAGTGACGTTAACTTCTATCACCTGGCTGGAGAAAGGATTTGTCAGGTTTCCCACTGTAAAAATCATGCTTTCATACGGTTCTCTTTGCTAAGAAAGTTGCAACCCTAAATTGAGCAGAGGTTATGGTCTACTTCCTTAATGGTGGATACCTAAACAGATCACTTATTTTTTGGCGTGAGAAGCTGGCCTGCCACTCCAACTAGTTTGTGTTCAGTTTTTTTTCCTTGCATCCATATGGACTCAGCTTATAGCCCAAAGTATATAATGCCAGTTACTACTTTCCCCCCTCAAATTCTTCTACTTTTGGCCATTGAGGCCTCTTAAGTTGGCTGTGTCCTTTTAATATGTTCCTGTCATTGTGGGATTTGTTTTTTGCTTGTTTACATTGAGCACTTTCTTACTTTATAAACTTGTAAAATGCTCCAGGTTCATCTTGTGTATTGTCCTGGAGTCAGCTATTTTTCCAAGAAGCCCTGGGCCCTCTTACTGGGGAATATTAGGCCAGAAGCACCCCAGCACCCAGATCTTCACTTCCGAGTGTCCTTGCTTCTAGGCCCTTCCAGCTGACAGAGCAGGAATACATGCATATGTATACACACTCATGTAGACATCTATACATATACTCACATGTATGTCATATACATCTATAGACAGGTCTTACCATCTGCATATGTTAAGAGGAAAATGAGCCCATAAGAGGAATATGAGCCCATCCAAGTCTAATCCTTCCTCCATGGATCATTCTAGGCTCCTCCCCTTGCCTATCTGTAGCCTACATTAGTGAGAAGTCTGGCCTCCAATTGCCATCTGTTTACATGATCGTTCAGTTTCAGCACACATATGCCATGACTTCAGAATTGTTACCCTGGGTGTCTCATGGGAAACAATTCTATCAACTAGAGTACAGTGCTTATGTGCATTTCCTTCTGCCTTTAGTCCTACAATCTCAACTCTTTTTTTAAATGTTTTTGAGACAGAGAGAGAGAGACAGAGCATGAACAGGGGAGGGTCAGAGAGAGGGAGACACAGAATCCGAAGCAGGCTCCAGGCTCTGAGCTATCAGCACAGAGCCCGATGCGGAGCTCAAACTCACGAACTGTGAGATCATGACCTGAGCTGAAGTTGGATGCTTAACCGACTGAGCCACCCAGGTACCCCTCCACTCATTTTCAATTGCTTAGTTTGGTTTTTGTTCCCCTGGCCCCTTTAAGTGAAGTTATTTCACACATTAGTACATTTCCATTCTTGTCACATTAGGTGTTCAATCCTGGGATCTCCCAGACTCAACACTAAGTTGTGTAGGTTTGGTCATTGTGCCTCAAAATTCTTTGGGGTTTCACAAATGCTTGAGGTCTTATCCTACAGAAGAGGCTCACTACCCTTTAATACCCCCTAGTCAATGCCCACCTCGCCAGCATGTATCTTTTTCAGACTGGCTTCTTTCACGTAGTGTTATGCATTGAAGATACCTCCAGGTCTTTCTTGTGGCTTGATGCTTTTTAATAATCAAATACTCTAAGGTATTTGGTTTTTTTTTTAATTTTTTTTTTTAACATTTATTTATTCTTGAGACAGAAAGAGCATGAACAGGGGAGGGTCAGAGAAAGAGGGGGACACAGAATCCAAAACAGTCTCCAGGCTCTGAGCTGTCAGCACAGAGCCCGATACGGGGCTCAAACCCACAGACCACGAGATCATGACCTGAGCCAAAGTTGGACGCTTAACCGACTGAGCCACCCAGGCGCCCCTACTCTAAGGTATTTGATACAATTTGTTTTTTATTCACCCACTGAAGTATATTTTGTTTACAGTTTTTGTGATTATGCATTGTTGGGTTCAATTCACTCATTTTACTGAGAGGTTTTGTATCTATGTGTGGGAGAAAAATCATATTAAGGGAGAACTGTAGGCCATTACCGGATATCATGTGTCCAGTAATTCTAGAATTATAGCTTAAGTTAAAGGTTACCTCTGCTTCTGATTTCTGGAATTCACTCATGAATTCTTGTCCCTTTTACCTTTAAACACTTGATAGAATTTAAAGTCATCTGGGTCTGGTATTTTTTAACTTTTAGTTTGTTTTATTTCATCTATTCCTTGTCTATGTTTTGGTAGTTTCTATCTTTCAGTGAATTTGGTCAAGTTCATCTAAATCAAAATCCTGAGCCTAGAATCATAAATAGTATTATTCTTTTAGTGTCCATGGGATCAAGTGATGACCCCTCTTTCATTTGATATTGGTAATTTGTGATTTGTTGCTTTTCTGAACTTCTAGGAATCTTTTGGTTTCAAGTTATAGTTTTCCTAGTTTTGTTCATGATTTTTGCTGATTTTAAGACCATTTTTTAGCTTTTTGTTCTTATTCCTCTGATTTACTAACATAGAAGTTCAGATTATTGACTTTAGACCTTTATTTTTTTCTGTTCCTTTAATGCTATATGTTCCAACCCCCAACAGGGTTTTCACCTCATTCCACAAGTTTTGATAAGTAGAATGTTTGGTTCGAAATACAGTATTTAAATACTGAGACGTCTTTGAGCCAGGTGTTACTTAGAAAATTTCAGTATCTCCAAATTGATACTTCTACACGTCTATTGATTTCTAGTTAAGATCCATGCACAGTGCAGAGCCCAACATGGGGCTGAAACCCAGGACCCTGAGATCAAGATATGAGCAGAGATTCAAGAGCTGGATGCTTAACAAGCTGAGCCACCCCGGCTCCCCATAAGCTTGTTAGGGCTTCTTGAAGAATTGGCCTCTTTATTATTGGATAAAGATTGGACGTTGCATAGTTTGACCAAGCAAATTTCACACTAAGGAGAACAAAGCTATTCCCACTTTATTTTGAGAAAGAAAACATGAGTCAGGGAGGGACAGAATCTCAAGCAGGCTCTACACCATCAGCACAGAGCTCATGATGGGGCTCAAACCCACAAACCAGGAGATCATGGCCTGAGCCAAAGTTCGATGCTTAACTGAGCTAACTAGACATCCCTAATTCCCACTTTATCTTGATTGGTGTTAACATGGTAGGTCTTTGTCCATCTCTTTATATATTTTTCGAAAGTATTAGAGACAAAGTGGGGGATGGGCAGAGAATCCCAAGCAGGCTCCACGCTGTCACAGCACAGCTCAATGTGGGACTCAAATCTGCCAACCATGAGATCATGACCTGAGGTGAAATCAAGAGTCAGATGCTTAACAAACTAAGCCCCCCAGGTGCCCCATCCCTTGAGTTTTAAGCCTGTCAGAAATTCAACGGGTTAAAAAAAAAAAAAAAGATCAACTATAGGTGGTCTACAAGAAACGTTTTAAATATAGTTTTAATTGGTATATTTAGGCCATTTATAAAGACACTACATTTTGACGTGCCAGTCTTCTCAGGCTGCCATAAGACATGATAGAATGGGTCAGTTAAACAAGTTTTCTCACAGTTCTGGAGGCTGCGGAGTCCAAAAACAAGGCACCCACTGCTGTGGCCCTTAGCAAGAATGTGGCTGTCTGCAGACCGGATAGAGATCCTTCATCGTGTCCTCGTAGGACAGTAAGAGCAAGTCTAAGAAAGCCGATCCTATTGGATCAGGGCCCCATCTCTACGAGACCATGGAACCTTAATTTCTTCCTTCGAAGCCCTGTCTGAATACAACTGTTTTGTACCTCTTTAAGACTCCTATGTTAAAGCCCTGATCCCAACCATTCAGCCCATAACAAAGCCCTTACTTTATTAATCCTAGTTATTATAAGTTCTTCTACAATCGTAACATGTCTGTCCTGAGTCTAAATCTGATGCTGGTTTGGTCTTTTCAGACTGTTTTATTTTTGGCCTTTTATTTTGGTTATTATAGTGAAAAGCCAGATATGTTCTATCAGGTAACAGGACCAGAGGAAGTTTGTCTGTAGTTTGAGAGTTTAGGTTAACCTGGCTAGGGTTTGGACTATGTTTAGTGTTGGACTTTGGCACTCATTCTTCATAGAGAGTGATCAGGGACCATAAGGACACTGGAGGAATTTTAAGCTTCTGGCACTCATAGCAACATTAGTAGCTCTGGGTTTAGTCATTATACCAGAACCCTGCTTATGGGGGATGTTCTACAGTATTCCAATTAAATTTCAGTCACTTGATGAGGCAGTGACCTCCACAGAAGGTTTCTTTTTATCCTAAAGGGAGACAGGATAGTTGGAAGGAGCCAAGAGTGAGAGGAAGGTCCTTTGCCCCAGGACTCTGGAGCAGGCTCTTTAGAGAGGTCCAACACCCTCTGGAGAGGGGTCCTTTGTTAAGAGAATGCCCTGGGCTCATTTCATAGTGAAGATTCTTCCCCATCGCCTTCCAGAGCCAAGAAAGGAAACTTTCTTAGATCTTCCCTGAGAACCTAGAAGCAAAACCCACCAAAGTATGACCCCTAGAAATGTCTCCTCTCATGCTAGTCCACAGTTGGTACCCAGAAATTCATCTAGACTGCCATTTATGTCTTTCTACCAGCTTATGGCCCTAGCAACTTCTGCTTTGGATGAGCATATCTTGGCTCCTGATCTGGATTTTCTGGTCTCTGAAGGACACCCATCACCCTGAAATCTGATGGGTCCAAAACACATCAGGAAATTTGCAGAGAATGGATGTTCAGTCTGACCAGTTTTTTCTTGTTGTAAGGAATGGTGTGATGGGTTACAAGATATTTTCATGTTAGAGCTAACTCCAGAAATCAGATATTTTTAATTAAGGTCCTTCACGAAAGCAGGACCTAGGATGAGTGATCTAGTACAGTGGTTGACTTAGGAAGGAGTCTCAAGAAACAGGAACAATGTGGAAGAAAGACAAACACATACAAGTTTGTGGCACCAATGCCATTGCCATTGGCAATAGGGGCCAAGTTCTGCTGTAGCCACTTGGGAGAGATACAGAAGGACTTCCAGAATTTTATTTCAGGAAGTCTAAGTCTTGGCACTTCCCTGAAATCTTCTGTATAGCACTGTTTTAGGGATTCCAAGGGGTCATTAATCCTCAAACACACCCAGGATGTGTCTTCTTGCAGGCCCAGTAGACCCTACAATGAAGGAAAGGCCCTGAGGCAGACACCAAGAAGGTTCATGACCCACACTTGGTATTGGTCACAGTCAGCATGGATTTGACAGATGAAATCAGAGGTGAACCAAGTGAATATAGTATGAAGTACCAAAAGCATCTTCACATGTGACCACATCTCATCTATCAGGCATGCAAGAAACAGTGTTACTATCCACATTGAATAAGTGAGGCTATGACTCCAGATAACCCAAGTGACTTTCTCTAAGCCACGCAAATAGGACACAGAGCTGGATTTTAACTCTAGTCACACTCACCATAGATTCGAGACTGAAGTGGTGCTTCCTGGAGCTGTCTAACAGTCTTCCTTCATGGCCTCTATTACAGCAGAGCCAGCACATGATTGTGGGATTTGGTCACATATCTTGTCAAATATCAGGAGTTGAGATTTCCTGATACTTCCTCACCCCAAGTTCAGAGTTTTTCTAACTCATTCACCAGATGGTCAGCATGTTCAATTCAGTCCTCACAGAAGAGATGCCTTTCTAGAATTCCTACAAAGATAATTTCTGGTCCTGAACTAGACAGGGGGAAGACATTTTGGGTTCCCAGTTCTAAAGCTGGAGCATGGTTTCCAGCCTGAGATCTGAACTGTGGCTATGTTGTTTAGAATGTGTTTCTGGGATTTGACATTGGTCAGGTTCTCTGACATGGACTCTCATTCATGCAAATGTTATAAAAGTCAGGCATGGGTCAAGGATGGATTAGAGATAGCTCTGTACATGTTTGAGTATGTATGATCCCCATTCAGAACAGCTTATAATTGAGAATACTCACAGTATCAAGATGATCAACAGGAACCCAAGAGGTCACCTTCATGTCCTCTGTATAGGTTACGAGGAGGGGTTCTGAACACTCTATCCACAGGACATTGGAATTTTGCTTTCATGAGAACTTCCTATGGTTCTGAAGGAGCTCTATGGGCTAGAACTTCACTGCAGAATGTATTCATGTACTAGATGTTGATTTCATACAGTTAAAAGAGTTGTTTTCCCAAGGGAAATTTATTGCCAGATACCATTTGCCAAAACATCCCAAAAGCCTGATGTAAAGGTGAATCATCTATCGGAAATCACCATAGATTTCCCTGGTCCTCAAGAATCATAGTTCTGTTCAAACCCATGGTACCTGTCCTAGGAGAACTCAACAAAAGCCTAAGCTTATATCAGCTTATGTAGCACTAGTAGTCCCACTTTGTGGGGGGGGGGGGGACCTCCCAGATGGCATTACAGGGAAGCACAATTGCAGGGAGCTCGTGAAAACATGAACTGAGGAATGTACTTAGGGTTGAAAATGACAGGTTCCGTGTTCAAGGTCAAGGCATTGATCATTACTCTGCTGTATTGTGAAAATTGAAGATTCAAGAACATGGGTACATATGTACTTTTGAATGCCCCTGAGCACCTCAGAATCTTGGTCTTTGACAAAGTAGAGCTCCCTAAGAATCTATTGGATTGAGTTGTGAAGCTGGCATCAGTGACTTATGGTGGGAAAAGAGACAGACTCTGATCTTGTGTTTGGCAAGCCCAGGAAGAAAATTGTGAACCATCCTCTTAATGGAAGCTCTGTGCAACCATCTGCATTAAGATTCTAGAGGCGCAGAGGAAGCCCACTTCTTCTGTAGCCATCCTGAAACACTCCATCATGGGCAATGGGGCTCTGGTGGCTTCAGCAGGTGGTTGGGAGTAATAAACTAGGGCTGGCTATGGGATCCAGTGTCAGGTGTCTCCTGATGCTTATGGGAAGCTTGCTCATGCAGATTCTTCCCATGCTGTGTCTTGAGCTCAACAGAGCTCATTTTTCATGGAGAGAAAGAAACGCAACTTCATTTGTTACTACATAGTATTAATTCCATTATTGTTTTCCGTGTTGTGGAGAAAACCCCAGCTGGTTTCAATTCCAGTTCTACTACAGACTCACTATGTGAGGCCTGCAGTCATCGTGTTTATCAGGAGCATCATGGGCTGCAACAACAGCAAGCCCAGCAGCTGGCACATTGTAAGAGGGCATTTAAAACAGAACCCAATTAACTGAGCCTCAACTTTCTCACTGCAAAGATTAAAACATCTCGAGTTTAATGGCAAAGCATCAGGCTTGGCTTATCAAACGCAGTTTTGGGTCTCATTTCAGGTATTGTAATTTGGAATATTAAATCAGGTCAGATCTCCATCTTTTTCATAGTACCTTTAAAACAATTCAGGGGTGTTGTCTCATTCTGTACAGGAGATCTGAAGCCTAAGAGAAAGTGACCTGCATAAGGTGTCCACAGCAGTCAAGTAACTGGGGTGGGTTCAGTCACGTCTGATTCTTAGTCCATATACTTGTAGCTAAGTTCCCTCATCCCTGCCCCCAAGGCAAACATGGTTTCATTTAAATGGGTCAAATGTAAGGAATTGCTTCAAGATCCAACTATCAGGAAAAGAAATTCAGGTTCTCTCGGAGCCAGCATACCAGAGGAAGGGTATCAGGCTTAGTGTTAGAAGTCTCTGCTTGATTCCAGACACCTTTACTCATGCAAGACCCATAACCGTGTAGCCCAATTCTCCTCAACCCTAATGTATGATTGAAATGATGCCCAGGGTCTTGGATTTGGGAAGGTTGTGTTAGATCTGGCAGATGTGGGCGTTTTTAGAGGCCTAGAGTGTTTTAGAAGTGGGGAGGAATGAAATGCCATCCTTTCCCTGCCTTCTTTTTCCTCCATGAGAGCGGTAGGAGTTTTAACGATCCATTGTTCATGTTGACCTGATAGACCAAGTGTGTAAAATAAGCATCAGCTCCTCCTCCAACCCCTCCTTCCTTCCCTCTGACTGCTGTGATTCTGTGCAGACATTCTGCACCCCTGCCCCCCATTCAGGTGTTTGGTCAATCCTCACAACAGTTCATGTAAGATCACATTATCCCTGTTTAAGAAGGGAAAAGGAGGCTCAAACTTTTCCAGGTTAATACAGTTAGTAAGTGCTTCTCTGGGACTCAAACCCAGGCTGGCTCCAAGGTCTGAACTCTTCTGTCTGTCCCTCTAAGAATGCACCAACTGAGCATTTATGTGATGGTACCTACTTTGAGGTATATGGAGAAAGGTCTTTCTACACAAGTCTTACTTTAATAGAAAGTAACACTGGGGGTTTGCGGGGGTGGGGGTGTGGGGATTGGCCTGGGTGACTCAGTTGAACATCCGATTTCAGCTCAGGTAATCATCTGTGAGTTTGAGCCCCGAATCAGGCCCACTGTTGTCAGCTCAGAGCCTACTTCAGATCCTCTGTCCCCCTCTCTGCCCCTCCCCCTGCTTGACTTCTCTCAAAAGTGAATAAGCATTAAGAATAAAGCAATACAGGGACACACAGATGCAAGTAACTGATGCAGCACAGAATCTGCTTGTGGCTCCTAGGCTAGGAAGAGTACCTTGGAGTATTCAGAGAAGGGAAGACCTTGCCTAGGGGGCAAGAGGACTGGGGGGCAGGAAAGGCCTGTGGAGAGGACAGGGACACCATGCCAGAGGGCACATGAGGGCCTCATGAGGAGAGGAGGGCTGGGATGGAGCACTCCCTCACCAGGAAGCATCCCACATCAGTCTCTTCACTCACATTGGTCCAGCCTTTGCAATCAAACGCTCTACCCCTGAGCTATACCCCCCACATTGGTCCAGTATTTGGATTCTCAGCCTAGAAAGCATCTCAAATCAAAAGGAATTGGATTGGGTGTCAGGACACTCAGGTTCTGGGGCACTCTGTCAACCCTTTGGGTGACACCAAGAAAATCTATTTCCCCCTCCCTAGCATCACCACCACCTCTGCCTTTCTTCTCTCCCAAGGTTATCCTCAGCAGAGTCTATTCTGTTTACTAAAAGCCAGCTGCACACCAGGAACTCCCCTGGGATTCACTGTCCCTGTCACTTCAACTTCAGCTGGATCAGCTCATCCATGTAGCCCCAGTGCATGCCTGTGACACTTACTGGGTGGTGGCAGTGACCACACACAGGGAGCTGGATGGAGGAACAGAGATGGAACAGGTGGGGCAGAGGCATGGGCCAGGTTGCATTGACTCACAGCAGACAGACCACATAGTTACTCCCAAGGAAGAGTGGGTCATTCCAGTTCAAGCTGGTGTTTAAGGTTTCTCTTATAGAATAATCCAGGAGTGTAAGACATTTAAGAGCTGTAGGGACACGTCCTTCTCAGCACCACATGCTGGGTACAGAGCATACCTGTCCATCGAGCTCTGAAGGCACAGTATCCAGGACCCACGATGGCCTTGTGGGTCCCTGCAGGTGTTCCTGAAGATTTTCTTTTCTTTTAAAATCAGAAGGATCCATATAATGAGTTCATCCTGGATTGTACAGATCTGTGTACTGATGTGGTCACAATTACATTTAACAGTGTTCTAGAATAAGTCCATGAAGGGAGATGTGCCTCAGGCCCAGCAGAGTCCTGGGTGGACTGCTGTGATCCCCAGCTTGGTCTCCCTGCTGCAGGCAACATGGTAGGGACATTGTGGAAGGTGTGGTGGGGGGCGGGGAGCGGGGGGTCCTTCCCATGCAGGGACTTTTCTCCTGGAATCTCAAGTGTGTATTGTTCCAGAGAAGGAGAGCAAACACTAGAAGTGGTCCAGCGTCAATGTCATGTAACATCTTACAACGGGTGCACCCAGGCCTTCTGATTCTGGGCTGGTGCTCTCTGCTTGCTAAGGACTCTGGCTACTAGTTTATCAGCGATCTTAAATAGGGGATAGTTGCTGGATATCTGACACCTTCGCAGAGGACATACCCCTTACAAAGTAGAGGTGTCTCTTCAATGTTGTAAAGTGTGTTTAAAAGCTTTGCGATTTCCCCAAAGCTGCACTTTTTTAGTAGAACCCATCTATGCAGTATAGATAGAGCCCGTATCAGGAACAGAGATGCTAGTGGTTACTGAATCTGTCATACCCTCCAAGTTGGGTTTTGCAATCATCTACTCCTCACGAGCCTGCTATGCAGTGGACAACACCGACCCCACCTTGTTGAGGAAACACTCAAGGAAATCGAGTAACTTCTTCGCTTCATCACAGGGTGTAGGCAGAGGTGCTAAGGGAAGAACTTGGTTCTGCTGGGACTAACCCTTATTCCTGCTACAGGATGCTGCCTGCATAATGGTGTGTTTCATACACACCTAGACTCTAGCTGGAAGGGATCAGTTCTTGCTCAGGAAACTCTTGAGGGACCTGGACCCAACAGCCACAGGCAAGGCCACATTCTGGTGACACATTGTCCATGCTGGTTCAGCCTCTAGCTCACTCCCCCCTCTGCTACATTAACAGGGAGAGTTGATGGCTGTTAAGCTTTCAATGATGGGACCATCAACCCTGGGGGTGGAAAGGGGGGGCGCGGATCAAAGGAGTCTCATCAGTGGAGCTGATGTCAGATTTGTTTTACTTCTCGAATTTTCAAGCCTTTCAGCTCTCTTACCGTGTTCCACCAGACGGTAACAGCATCACCTAGAATGAGTGATGTTCAAGTCCCTTCATGCAGGGTACTGGGCTTTATGTCAGGATGCTCCAGGTGTCCCAGAGCACATGGCTTCAGCTTTAACTGGTAGGACAGCTCTGTTTGACTTGGAAGCACAAAGAATGGGAACCAAGAGCTAGGAAGCATCTTAGATCCTCTTGTGCAATCATTTTTATTTAGTAATGTCCCCCACACTTGCCCATTGTGAACACCTCCTGGCTTGAAAAGAATTGATATTTTGAATTTATAGAATAGAACTGCCTGCGTACAAAGAAAATGCAATCAGGCTGGGATGAAAAACACCTAACAAGTCAGACTTTTAAACTGCTACCTTACAAAATGTTTTGTTAAACAAGGGGAAAAAATGGCAAGGAACACATTTATCATCTTCAAAGCAGTTTTCTATAAAACTCGCATGACGAATACTTGCCAAATACTATAGCCAACTAGAAGACTCCAAGGAGACCAGCATAGCAAGAAGTCCACGATTATTTTTATGACTTCAAGTAGTATCACCAGTATTACAATTAAGTGTTTACTTATGTGCCTCGGGACACAAAGCTAAGTGTTTTGTAGGCTTTCCATCAGTTTGGGCTGCCGTAAAATACCACAGCCTGGGTGAACTAAACAAGAGTTTGTGGTTCACCGTTCTGGAAGCTGGGGATCCAAGAGCAAGATGGCGGCATGGGCTAGGTTCAGGGGAGCATGCTCTTCCTGGCTTGCAGATGGCCACCTCCTTGCTGTGTCCTCACAAGGTGGAGGGTGAGTGAGCGCTCATCTCTGCCCCACCTCCTGACACCAGCCCATTGAGGGGAGGATTTCACCACGAATTGCAGGGGACATACATTCAGTTCATACCACATGCATGAACTGCTCTGAGTTTTCACATGAAATTCCTACCCTTGTTTTACTGATGAAGAAACTCAAAGTATGAAAGCCTGTCTAGGTTCACACAATTAAGAGGCTGGCCAGAGTGTCCAATCCAATGATGGCAGATCTGTGGCACACTACAGGGGCCCAAAGGGGCCAAAATGCTGACGCAGCTTTCTCCTTGTTCATCTTTAGGGTCTTCCTCCTTTTCATTATCATCCATATGTAAGATCATTCATTTTCCTTCACAGGATGCTTTCAAAGCATTTCTCTCCCTTCACTTATGCTCTTAGATAATTTTAATTTCTCCACCTGGAAAATCCTGCAGGTCAGCAAGATTAAGTGACTTGCCCTTTTCCACCCTTCTAAAATACCACTCTTGAACTTGGAGCCCCTTTTCTATGTTTGCACAGGAAAAGATAGACTGATAATTGCCTCTCTTATAATGAAATGCTATAGCCATGTGAATATTCAACTGTGAGAAAAGTTACTGTGCCAAGTTGGAAGTTTTCTTTCACATTTTTTTTTCGGAAAAAGTTGTACTCTAAAGTATAACCACATAAGGTCTTGGGAAGGCAGACTAAGTGATTCAGCATTTACTAAGCACCCTATGTGCCCAGCTCAGGGGGGGGGGGGTGCGGTGAATTCCTCCAGGAAGATGAAATTGAGGCAAGGGAGGTACTCACTTGTTAGGAGCTGGGGCACCGACAAGAACACAGGTGCATACACACCTGTAGGGCAAAGCAGAAGGGGGCAGGTGCTAGGAGCCTTCTGAGAAGGGTGGGTTATTTCCCCTAGATCAGCAGTGTGAGGTTTTAGGACAAACAGACCTTGTGGTCAGGCACTTCTGGGTTCAAGTCTCAGCCTCAACCACAGCGTAGCCCTGGGCAGGTCAGTGCTCAGGTTTTACTTTCCTGCTTCTTGTGCAAAACAAGGATATCATGTCCCCAGTGGCACATTATAATTCATGCAGTTGTCAGCATGGGCCAGGTTGGACATAAACCTCAGATAACAAAGGAGGCCAAAAATCACTATTTCCATAACCATACTGATTGTCACCTGGGGAGACTTAAAACCTATGGATTTATGGTTTTACATGCCTCATCCCTATTGGCTCCTAGTGGCATCTGGGAATCAACAGTTGTATCTTGCTTATTACTGAAGGATTATGGGAGAAGGGCACTCAACTTGAGTGGAAATGACCTAGAATAGGAACTCCCAGAGGCAGAAACTTCAAGGTCACTGGGGAAAACCTAAGCAGTGAAGCAACCCATTTTTACTGGCATGTAGAGGATGGAATCCTGAGAAGTGGGGTAGGTCTGGAGATGCCAGAGGAATTTCCAATAGGCAACTTAGACAGTGGTTTGTGGACAGTAAGGATCCACTGAAAACATAAGAGACAGAGAGTGACTTAAGTAGAGGTGGCTTTTAAACTAAGTAGCAGGTCAGTCCTGTTTCTGAAGGGTCTGGAGATAGAGATGAGCATGGAGGCATTTGGGCCCTTCTGGCCACCCACCTCCATCAGGGCCCTGAGAAGCTGCATTCACAGGCTCAGGATATGAGGGAGGATGTACAGGCAGGTCCTTGCTGCCTAGAAAGATCACTTCCCTATACAGGAGGCTTCTTCTTGACAAAAGTGGGCTGTTCCCTATTTGTGCTGCAAATCTCAGACTTCGGTCTTGTTGCCATTTTTTTTTTTCATGTTTATTTTTGGCCTGGGTGAAAACCCGGGGTTTGTAAGGTGCACTTTCCTGAATCTTTTGTACTTGCCCTACATAAAATATTCCCTTTCTTGTCTGCCCACATTTTTGCATTATCTGATTTGGGTAGCCATTCCAACTCAGTGGCTGTTTAACATTTGTCTTAGATGCTCCCTCACCAAGAACCTTGATACAAATATTCAACCAAAGTGCCACAATAAGGCTTGAAAGCTGTAAGTCAGGGTCCACAGCATCTTCCATAAAGCTGTCACACCACCTGGGGAGATGGGGAAGTAAAG
The DNA here is from genome assembly GCF_027475565.1 of Acinonyx jubatus. Lineage (NCBI taxonomy): Eukaryota > Metazoa > Chordata > Mammalia > Carnivora > Felidae > Acinonyx > Acinonyx jubatus. The sequence goes on from NC_069394.1 coordinate 4,374,502, forward strand.
TATGCTTCCCATAACCACTTTGGTATTTAGTTACTTCTCTTTCATGACACCGAGTGTCTCACTTTCACTTCCCAATGGGTTCCTGAGATTTCTAAATCCTAATTTGTCTTAATTCACAGAGAAGTTAGTGGCTGCTTTCAGATCCTGATGACCTAAGGACTTCCTAAATAAGACCTCAAGGGAAAGCAAATCATTTTGTTAGATACTGGCGGTCTTCTGTCAGATGTTCCGGGAACAAGTGAAGGAAATCTTGTGTGGGTAGAAGGAAGAAGACATGGGCTTTTAATTTTCCTGATATTGTGATCACATGAATTTTTATCTCCTTTATGGCAAACTCCAAGCTTTTTATCAACCAAAGATGGGCTACATGGATTCTCTTCCTTGCGGAGTCTTAATGCCTCTGCTAGAAGCCTGTCCCACACCCTACCTGAGGAGGTCTAGACTTTCATTAGGTATAATCCTTGCTAAGCTTTCCATTCTGTGGTAGGTCTACAGCTTGAGAACAAGGATAATATTAAGGCTCATGGTGTGGGTCCAGTAGATTCTAAAACCCACACTGCCTTGTTCAGTTCAATTTGTTTCCAAGTGTCTATCTTCCTGTCTTAGGGATTCCTAGCTGGTCCCTGGTCACCATTCCCACTACAAGAGAAGAGCTTCCACCCATGCCTACTTCTGTTTGCAGGGACAATTCTTGGCATAAGGAATTATATACAAAAAAAATAGACCAACTCCTTTCATGTAGTTTGTAGATCTCTCCACTAGAATTCATTTTTTCAGTGAGCATTATGAGCAGGGTACTATCTCATTTAGTCTTTGGTGTACTCATCTTAACAGTTGAGCAAATACCTGATCACAGAAATAGATCAGGGTGGATATGGGAAGACCAATTTCTAGACAGGAAAAATTAATGCCAAAAAACAAAGATAACAAGACGTTTTACTTCAGAACAGGAAGGAAGCTACTATGGCTGATGCTTATTCATATCCACCTCCCCTTCTCAAAGATGTAGTGGGGCTTTGGGTGAGGGTAACACAGGACCTAATGGGCTGAAGTTAGAATCACTCCAGTGCAGATGGAAGTGTAGTGCAGGGTTGGGATTTGTCTTCAGAAATCACTATGGGTAAGAGAAAAATGTACATTAGTGAGAAAGGTTGAAGTAGGGAGATGGACAGGAAATGATCACTATAACCTAAAAAGACATAGTGACTTGGACCAGAACAGTAAGCAAGGAAAGGGGAGTGGCTTGAAAGAAAGCTCTAGCCTGGGGCTGGAATAAAGTCGTTTTTTAAAAACGAATCAGAACGTGTTGACTACTAAGTATCTTTTACTGGCTTCATAACTCCCCATGCTGGAGAGACAACCATGGCTCTTCTGCCCACTGCCCATCACTAAGACTCCCTGCTGCATTTTCCAGGGACTTTCAATGGTACAAATGATACTAGTTTCAACCCTGGAATATGCACCATCTATTTTGACAGGAACCCCAGATACATTGGTCAACTTAGGATCTGGAAGAATCAAAATAGAACACTTCTGTTGGCTAGAAGGCTGGGACAAATCAGGACTCCCTAGAATAATACGATTGGCTTAGGCACATCTATTCCATTGTGAACCTACTTTCCCCAGAGGTATGGCTTGCCGCTTTACTGATAGTCGCCTGTTGGTTGTTTCAGAGACTGGAACTATGGAATGGGACAGAGGTTCAGGATGTTGGTCTCCTTGGTCCTGCTTTGACAGTCACAACATAGGATCTTTTGCTCACCATGAACCTGGAGAGCCCCAACGCCTAAATTTAGGTCTCCCTTTATCATATATTCTTTTAGCATCTTTCCTTGAAGGTAGGCAGGTAGCATGGCATAGTGACAAAATGATACTCATTGAGAGTCGTCCTTAACTAGAAGTTCCTGAACAAATTCCTCTGCCCTACTTCCCAGCCTGACACCTGCAGACTCCCAATTCTTAGCGACAAGGCTCCTAGCTTCTGAGGGTAGGCATGGTGATCACAGATTCTCCTCATGAACAGTTAGCTATAAACCAGTGAGAGGTCAAGGAACCTTCCTACTCAGGAAGTGTGGCGCCAGTCATGGCTGAGAGATTTCCTGCTTAAGATGGATCCTGAACCCTGGGGACATTTTTCCTGTCAATCCTGACCATGCTAAAGTGCCCATCACTCCTGGATCTCCTTCAAATAATGACTTGTCCTCTAACCATTCTTTAGGAACTTGTTTATCAAAATCCCAATCTAGCACAGCAACTTAATAACAGCTTTCAACAAGGGAGGAGGGCCCTGTGTTTAAGCTGTTCTTCCATCAGGACCACTGCTTCCAGGTAATCACCTGGTCATGCCATCACAACCTATAGAAGATTACAGGAAGTCCTCAAATTCAGGCAGTGCTGAGCAGAGAGGACAACTGAACTCCCTGATGAAATCCTGCATAGAGTGGGAGACATGAAGGTCCTGGGACAAAGATACTAGAACCCTAAACCCCAAGGGAAACAAGTGAACATTTTTGGTACATACTGAAGCTCCATTTTGTGGATTAGGATATAGGTTTGTTTTTTTAAAACATGATTTCTGGAAGAGAGCCTATGAGAATGACTCTGCACTTTTGGAAGAGACAAATCATGAGTGATTAACGGTTTTTGAAAATTCTGCAGAAGAGGTGAGAGGCAGAAGTTGATTTGTCTAAGATTGATTCCCTGCAGTCTGGCTTCCAGAAGAATTGGCCCCTTGCAAGCTTCATAGAAACCATCTACAACTCAGCTCAAGGTCATCAATCCTTATCAAAGTGTTAATCACACAAGGATAAGGGCTGCTGGTTTTGGACCATGAACTCTGAGATGGTGGTCCCTGCTGTGAATTTTACATGACAGCAGCAACTAGGTTTGGACCTATCCCCTGGTCATTTTTGTGGAAATCCAAAAGTCCCCTAAGCCCATGAATACCTCCCAGGCAGGACAGTTCTGGAGCCAAGGTCTGACACAGCCCTGACCACACCAGAGGAGGGGCCAATTTTTTCTGGTTGTGCAGCTTCAGATTCCCAAATTAGAAGCAGCAGAGGAACCTCTTCCAGAATCTGTTGTCCTGCCAGATGGCTCTACCCTGCCCCAGAACACAAACACTCACACTACTCTGCAGCTTTCTCCCCATGAATGGTGCTCAAATAGGCATGGTTATTAGTTCTACGTAGCCACAGGCCTTTGCTGCAATGGAAACTGGTGTCCTAGACAAAGCATCTGTTCTAGCATCCACAGCAGTTTTCTTGAAGGGGATTAGAGTGTTAGGGATGGACTCTCACAATGCCTGGCCACATCACCCTACAGCAATTTCTAGCTCTAAAGGTGGGTTTCAGATACTCTTAGGAACTAGCCCGGCAACATTCTGAGAAGAGACCTGGTGGGGACAGTATGCTTGCACAGGGTGCAATCTCTTGTTCTGGGTCTCCAAGGTCACTGAGGTCAGAGGTGAGAATGTATCTGGAAGAATACAGATATAGGTCAGGAACCTACACCTGGAGTCTCTTTTTGCATGACAGAAGACATAATCCTGAGTTGAACACAAGTTTCATCAGGATAGAAGAGAACCTGATTGTGAAATAACACCATCTCTGAACATGTAGCAGGCTCACATCCATTCTGCTCAAAACCAAGACAAACCGAGGCAGAGAACAACAGTTACATTGAGAGAATGTCAGCGATACGACCTCCCACTATTTTAGGAGAAAATATCTACCTGGCATGGATAGGAAGAACATGAAACCCAGACACTATAATCTGGATAATCTCAGCCAAAAGAGCAATTTCTCCTTTAGGCAAAAAAAATTAAAACATTCTTACTCCAACATAAGGATATATGTCCCAAGGCAGATCCTAATCAATTTCAAGGCTGCTACTATTGCTGGGAAGCCAGTGTGGGAGCAGAGCAAGGTGTTGGAAAGGCAAGCCCTTCTCCGTGATAAATTCAGGCTGGGTGTATTTGGAAGTGAGTGGAATAAGCCTAGGCAAGGAAGCATGGCCTCTCCCTAGAAAGCCTCCATGAGCTCGGGCCATTGAGAAGTAAGGAGAGAAGGTCTTTCAGGGACCTGGCCTTGCCCATCCCATCAACTACTATGAACCCAGCAGCCCTCTCATAGCCTAGGACAGGCCCATCAATAGAAAAGCCTATCTTCCAAAGAAGCCCTTAGTGTAAAAACCAGAAGTCTCAAGGCAATTGATATCTGATCAGGGTGGTGGAAGAAGGGGTCAAGTTCAGCAGCCTCACCTCGTAAGCCTGCCAAGATAAAGCTGGTCTCCCTTAGGAGTAGTTGTCTCAGGACATTACTCCCCTGTAAAGGAGAGGTGAATTAATTCAGAGCACATTGTGCCACTGAATACAGTGGGAGATCCACAGCAGCTAGAGAAACCATTCTCCTGGACCATATGTGGAAGTGGATGTGAATTAGATTCTTCCCAACATGATCACCTGATAGAGACGGAGACATCCTCATCACTTCTAAGGACATTGTTTGATGTACTTGGCACTGCTACCCTCCAAGTCAGTACCTTAGATGTCCTACACTCTTGGATGGATTTTGGCAATAAAGTTCGTCCGGCAGGTAAGAGATGGGTTTCTCCTTAACAGCCAATTAGTTAACCCCGATGGATTTCACAAACCTAATTAAGCAGAATTACTCCTAAGTCCAATGAAAACTTCCACGCATCTCCAGTGGTTTTACCCACCCCGCTTCATTCTTGCCAAAATTCAGGAAGTTAGAACACCTCCACACATGGTCCAGCTTCTTCTGTCCTCATTTCAGTTCCTTCCAGTTTCAACTACACTCAGCTCTAATTGCCTTTATACAGAGGCAATTAGACCCTTGATTACATCAACCTGGAAGGCATGAGGAATCTGCCAGGGATGAAAGGCAGCATTTTCAGGGAAGTTGCCCCACAATTTTCTCTCCACGTATTTATCCGGGCTACAGAAGATTTTGTACCCTGGTTTCAGTTTTATTAAGCCTTCAGAAAAAGTGATGTCCTGACTGAAAAAATATGTACACTGCTTTGAGCTGAACTGAAGCAGATTTCTACAGATCCCATAGGTCTAAGGTAAAAAGGCTTTGGTCTTCACAGTGGCAGAAGCTTGGGAGAGTCCTCCTTGTTTTCTTAATATGTAATGATTCCTCAGGCAAGGTTTCCAAATTTAGGCCAGTTATGCCAACCTTGCAGCCCAAAGGAGAGCCTAGGAAGGCATAGAAACCTTCAGGGCTCCAAGTCTGTTTCCTTTTCCTTCCAAACTAGCATACTTGCTCAAGAAAGAGCCCTGGTTATTCTGTTGTCTGTAGGCTCTTAAGAACTTCCAGGTTTGGAGGCTGGACATTTCCTAAAACCACTTTGAAGAAATAGCCAAACATGGATCCCTATGCAGCTTAACAGCATACTTATTCCTCCACAAACTCAGGACTCCTAGAGTTCTCCAAATCCTGGTCCACTGGAGAAGGCTCTTCAGGAGACCCAGTACAAGGCATAGCTGTTGTAGAGGCATCAGAGAAAAGCAGAAGTTTCATTTTGGAGGACACCTGCATGGAATGGGAGCTCTGGCCTCCTCTGTCTCCAGGTCACAGGACTATAGACAGGCACCTGAACTCTTGCTAGCACAATTCTGCCCCCTCTGCTTCAGGAGCCAGCCTAGATAGAGCAAAGACATGCGAGACTCATCTTTAGGCACCTTGAGGGAGACAGGACATGGACCAATTCCTAGTTTGTAGATCTAGTCAGGAACAAGTAAAACTGATCACATGGCCAGAACCTCTGACTCAGGTGATAGGGTCCCTTCCATCAGTAGCTTTTGCCCAGAAACAGCATCTTCCACCACCACAACTGTAGTGAATGGGTCAAGCTGGGCAGTTAAGACATTAGACTTCAAGCCTAATACATTTACCTGGCTTCAGAAAAGGGTCCTAAAAGGACAGGAAGTATATCTGCAAGTTGTACTTTGAGATAGCACCCCAATCTACTCCTTTAAATGTGAACTTGCCTTGGGCTTATGCACCCCTTGCTTGTTGACCTAGACCCCATAATTGGTAGACCTAAGGTACTTCCCTCGGGACTTTGCAGACCACTTGCCTTCAGGAAAAAGAGGACCAGACTTTCCAGAAGATTAGGCCTTACCACACTCGAGAGGAGCTACCACAGACCACCTTGATTCCTGGTGCAGGGGGAGGGGTCTGGACTGCCTTGTCAGGACATGGCTTATAGGGCTGCAGGGGTATCCTTTAGTGGAGGGACACTGAGAACCCCATCTTCTGGTAGAATGAAGGAAGCCAGAAGCTGTTCAAGAACAAATGATCAACTGCTGAGCAACAGCCTCTCCTGCACATAATCCCCTATTTCTAGCACCTTCCCTTTTAGTCCCTCTGCTTCACCTGCATGGAGAGATGGGTCTCTGGGAAACTAGTCCATTACCTTTCTAGGTTCCTGAATAAAGCAACCTTTCCTTTACCACAAACACTGGTCTCTCAAGCATTGACTTTTGAGCAGCAAGCAGCTGAATTTGGGTTTTGGTAACAGTCTCATTGGGGGACCCAGAAGACTCAAGTGTACAGCCTTCTAGAGCTGCTCACATGCATGGGCACGGAGTGCTGCGATGAGGTGAACCCCATAATCTACCTTTATCTTGGGTCTGTAAGGCCAGTTAAGGGCCTGTGAGAAAGTGGACTCCAACATATTTTCCCAGGCAGCTCTTGGTCAGCCCAGACCTGACGAGTGTCTTACCAAAATCCTTATATGGAGGAAATGCCTACTTTAAAGGCTCAAGTCTCCACAACCCAGTACTGGACAGTTGCAGATCATGACTTTGCCTGGTCTCTTTTCAGATGTTAGGACTTACTAGTCTAAGACTTCATCTTCGCAAAGGCTGCCAAGTGGTGCCCCACCTCACCCACCACCAGTGACACAGTGGTTGGTCAACACTTGGGCTTCAACACTTGAGCAGCTGTGACTCATTCATCCCATCCCTTCCTAAAGGTTACCTCTTCTCCAGTAGGTCTGCTTTTCTTGCTTCCTGGCCCTTATGTAGTCAAGTAAGGGCCTCTTTGCCCTGACTTCACTCTTCCCATCAGGAAGAGGCAGACACAGAGTGGGGGGTAGAGCTGACCCCACAGAAGCCCTGAGCCTTTAGACTAGACCTTGTAACCTGAGTCTTGAGAAGTGCTCAAGTCAACAATCCACTAGAAAGTAGACAGACCCATCTGGTTTGTCTGGGAGAAGGATTTTGTCCATGTTCTTCCTCTAGAGATTTTCAGAAAAGGATCTAGTTCCTTTTAAGGGGGACTGGTTCCTTGTTTGTCTTGGTTCAAAAAATAAAGTTAAAATTAAGAAATAAGCCACAAAACACTTCACCAGATTCAATAGACTGGTGCTGGTGGCCTACTGTTACATAAACCCAGGCTCGTAGAAAACTGGAAGCACCTTGTTCATGTTGAGATTTGCCACCTGGACTCCAATCCTGCTACTTCTCAACCACAGTCCTGTCCTGCTTGCATGGTCCCTAGTCTGTCTAGATAGCACGGAGATCCTGGGAAACAAAGCAGCCTGCCTTCTCTGGACCACTGGGTTATTGTAGCTAGTTGTAGCCCCTTGCTGGGGAAGGGGGAGGGCCATACCATGACCTCCGTATTTATGGTGGGTACTGGAGCTCCATCCTCAGCTACCCTGATGGTCACTACCTTGGCAAATTTGAAGTAACAAGATTCATCTGTCAGAGCAGACATCCAATGGATGGCTCACCCAACCCCCTTCTACACTTCTGGAAAAGTCAGACTCTGTTAAACCCTCTTTGATTCATGTCTTCCCATCCTATCACTTTTATTGTGTGGCTCAATAGCACCTATGTGAGAAAAGTAATTCCCTCAGTCTGGGAAAGAAACCAAGGCTCCTAGGAATAACATGTTTCTGTTAAGTAATAGCTTTTGAAAATGAAACCAGGGTCAAAAGCTCACTGGCTTCACCACAGGGGGAGTTCTAGAACTCAGAAAACTCAGAAGGTAAGAAAAATTAATCCTGGACTATCAATGCATCAACGTGTGCTTAGCGGCCGTGCACCTGCTGTCCTGAGGGCAACCACAGGACAAGCAGAGACCCCAGGCAGCATGCACTCATGCACCTGAACACCACGGTGTACCCAGAGAGCCTGTAGGACAGGTTTGCATGACAAGACCTCCGTGATCTGCTAACCACAATGACCAAAACATTTTTAGCGTTTTTATCTTAAGATGAGAGAGACAGTGAGTGGCAGAGGGGCAGAGAGGGAGACACAGTCTGAAGCAGGCTCCAAGCTCTGAGCTTTCAGCACAGCCTGATGTGGGGCTCAAGCCTGTGAACTGTGAGATCATGACCTGAGCTGCAGTGACACTTAACCGACTGAGCCACCCAGGCACCCCTGACCAGAACATATTTCATAAACATACTGAGGCAGACCTCAGCCATGTCTCCACCGATTCATCCTCCAGCTGGTCTCCTGGATGTCACAAAGCTTCCCTCAGGAGCTTCCCGGGTGAAATCTGAAACCAGCCCCCGTAGGCGGAGTGTTGGGAGACACCCAACAGGCAGGCTGCTCCAGGTTGGTAAGCAGTAGTTTTAAGAAGCAAAGGGAACCTCCACTCGAGGAGGGTCTTGGGTGGCAGCAAGAGAAGTGGATCCTCACACTCGCCCACAGGTCTTAAGAGTTGATAAAGAGGCCTTGCCTGGGTGCAGGTTCATACACGGCACAGGGCTGCATCTCCACTTGAGGGCGTGTCCTTGGAGCAGCCTCTGGAAGGGGAGCAGGAAAGGAGAACCCTCCCTCCAAGGATGGGAGGAGGTGAGGAGCCTCCCAGTGCTTGGGTCCAGCTCATGAGTCAATCCATGTCCTGTCTTTTTGATTTTTAAATGGGCCTTCCTGGAACCCCTGCCCTCACCCACATTTCCTGTCTTGGAGGTCCTCACACACCTGAGAGGCAGGGTGAAGTGTCCCGGAGCAGAGGAGACCCCATCAGAGGACATGATCTGAAGGCCATGAAGCTTCCAGAGCTTAATTCCCACACAAGTGTTTCACAAGCCCCAGAGAAATCAGGGGGCCTTCCCACAACCTAGAATGAAAGAATCAACCACCCCCAATTTCTACATGACCAGGAGAGATTGGACAGAAAAGGTTTTTTTTTTTGCTAGAAAGGAGCCAGACTTAGGACCAGAGACTACACTCCTTGACTTTAATCCTTTCTGCCCTCAGATCTCCCACCAGCACATGTGGGGAATGTACAACTGCACATGTGCCCTGCTCTCAGAGCATTACAGCTAGCACTGTGTCTCTAGGCACAAGAGACAGATTCTTGTTCCTAAATGGAGCTAGAGAAGGGGCCATCAGCCTTCCAGTCCAGCTCTTGGCCACAATTGTTTGTCAAGATGCCTCCATAAGACCTCTTTGCAGGAATGGTTACATAGCTCAAAAAGGGCCAGGGAAGCAAAAAATTAGTTTTGGGTTCTGGAGTTTCTCCATAGGAAGCTCCACCTAGTACAGAGAGCACCTCTCCAACAGCCACCTTTGCCTTATGGACAACACTGGACATTGGTGGAAAGGTCACCTTGGTTCTAGATAATCCCATTTCATTGGGCCTGGTGTTCTGTGGACAAAACCACTCCAGGAGTCAGGGATTCTGGGAGGGATGCTTAGGCATCAGCTGTAGCTCACTGCCTTGAACAAAACTGCTTCAGGTCATGCCTGAGAAGTCTGCAATCCAGCAGCCTCCCACCTCTCCCCGCACCCTGCCACCCTGCCGCCCCCCCCCCCACCCCCACAATCAGGAAAGGGAATAAAGATCAGTATCTAGGTATCCAGGCCCAGCAGGCAACAGTAAGAAGCAAATGTGACCAAGCCATGGGTCTGGGCAGTGATTTCCCAGGACAACATCCAGCTTGGAAGCAGCTCCAAGCCACAGCCCTGAGTCCTGGGTCCCAGGCTTCAGCTGATGCCAGCCTGAAATTCTAGAGACTCATCTCTTTAAGGTCCTCCTTCCTAAACATCACATCTGGTTTCCCCACTCTCTGGATGTGCCCTACTAGGAGTTTTGAGATCCAGTGCTGGCTCTACCTCAAAGCAGGAGCATTTTAGGGACATCCATCATGGGCTGGACTCCGAACCACAGGCAAACAGGTTCTTCATGGTCAGGCAATACTGTCTTTTGACTTGTGACATCAATGTTCCTCCATCCTTTTTTGTGGAAAGTCCATCTCTCCAAACACCTTTTATTTCCTCTGGGTAGTGACAGACCAGTGTTGGAAGGCAATTTTGCTTCTCCACCCACAGAAAGCTACATTGCTTTGGATAGTCACACTTAACTTTTATACCTATGCCATTCCCTTAGCTCATTACCAAAAGCCACCTTGTGTCCATCTCAGCCTTTCCAGTGAACAAGGGTTAAGCAGGTGATGTAGGAAAGCATTCTTCCATTTTTCTCTGGGGACCCTCTGAAGAGTCTGCTTCCATATGGCCCCCAGCTCTTTTCCTTGGGCAGCTCAGCTCTGTGTAGTTTCTATTTACTGAACCCATTTCTTGACAAACCAGAGGCTGCCTAAGCCCTCAAAAATCCTATGGATGGGGAGGGAGAAAAAGGAAACAGTCTCTGGGTTTGGACTCAGGAAGGCTAGCTCCTACCATGCCAACAAGCTCATCACACCCACACTGCCCCAGGAGGCATCACGATAGTTGATTTTGAGTGTGTATAGGTTTACATTCTTTTCTAATTTAAACATAAGAAATCAGTTTTAATCTCTAAATACATTTTTATGACTATTCATAGCATTTGCAAACCCTGTGCCCACAGGAATGGCAAATCAGTTTCTAAAGTTTGCCAGTACCCTTACTAGTGGGAGGTAACTAGCATAAGAGTCCTGAACCTTTGCTCTACATAGAATGGTGTTCTAGTGGGTTAAAGTTCAGCTAATGAGGCTGAGAGATGGGCCAGAACCATAGACCAGGGCATTTCATTAAAAACTGCCTTCTCCAAGTGGTCAGTGTAGGTGCTGGGATTTACTAGTCTTCTGAATCAGGCTCATCAGGTCAGAAGTCAATGCCCTCCATTCAGCTTAAAGCCTCTCCAACCTGTTCTCCTTGCTGCCCACCCTAGTTAGGCCTACTGAAGTTACAGTCAAAGACCAGGACAATTGGGGGAACTCTTCTGGACAATGGAAACTAGATGCAAGTCTACTTTAAGAGGACATTTCCTGTTTTTAGGGTCTCCTACATTGGCAGCAGCCCAGGCACATGGAGCCTGGATTCATAGGGCAGGAAAGTCATTCCATGAGCTACAGGAGGTGCATGGCCCAAGATACAACCTAGAGACTCCATTAGGAAACTGGATAACGTTTCTAGGAAGAAGCCCAGATATAGAGCTCCAGATTCTTTAAGGATAGAAGAACACACCCAATACCAGAGTCTCCTATTAGGACATTGTGGGAAGACTTCACTTCAATGCTCAATAGAATACATAGGATCACATACACAAGGAGTTTTTCTTAAACTTGAAGCCATGGTCTTGGTTCTTCATTTAACCCTACTCTTGGAGGCGATTCCAGAGCTGGTCCTGGGACACAGGGTATATGGAAATCTAGACACTGAGGAGAATTTCCTATGACTAAAGGAAAGCTACACACTCCCTCACCTAGTCCTAGTTAAAAGATGTAGCCAAGATATTAAACTAGGCACCAGAGGTCAGGAGTCCATGGGGATGCATAATTGTGCACCCATCTCCAAGACAGAGGACTTATTTGTGACCATGCCCACTCTGAATGGATAACCGTATTAAGTGTGTGGTTGCAGCTTAAGGACTTCCTTCACAAGCAATTCATCATCCTGTCTGCTGAAATGTGACCCATGTAGCCCACTCAGAAGTATTGCCTGATGCAGTCTCCTACTCGTTCCTCCCATTGGTTGGACACAATGGGAAGAAATCTAACACTGTCCAGGATTTGATTCGGAGATCACCTATAAGGTCCCAGTGCTAGTGGACAGTGGGGTAGCCATCCTAGGATTCTCAGGAGGAGATTGGGATGTAGGACAGGCAATGGGACCCACTGGATTGCACAAGTGTTTCCAGGAGCAAGAAGGGTGGGTGGGTATCTTGCAGGATTACTCAGACACGTCAGCTCCAGAGCTGTGTGGTGGATTAACAGAGGCCTTGTTGGGTCGGCTTCAAAATTTAGACCTTTCCATTGGATCAACCCTGCTTCTCCCCCTCCCTCCTTCCCTTCACTGCTGCTTAGGTCTCATGTCTAAAACTTGGTCTGGGCATCTGCTTCTTCCTGGGACCCTGTACTTCCTAACGTTTGATAGGTTTAGTAATCCAATTAAGCAACTTTAATGAGACTAACCTTGTGGAAGCGTCAGCCTTGTGTCAGAAAGCCTTAAAAATAGAATTGTGGGGCACCTGGGTGGCTCAGTCAGTTGAGCTTTGGACATTGGCTCAGGTCATGATCTCACGGTTCCCGAGTTCAATCCCCACAGCCAGCTCACTGCTGTCAGCACGGAGCCCCCTTCAGATCCCTCTGTCCCTTTCTTCCCCTCCTCCACTTGCTCTCAAAAACAAACTTTGAAAATGGAATTCTTGTTGCACGGTCTTCCATGAGCACCCAGAGGAGAGGGCAGACAGGATGGTGATCTGTTTAAAGGTTCTGATAAAGGGCTAGATGTTTTTTTCTTCTCTTCTTTGGCTTCACAGCAACCTTTTACAGTGATCTTGGGAAGGGTCACAGATATCGCCACTTCAACTTCTCAGTATTCTTATAAAGACCAAGAAGAGTTCATGGGAACTTTCATGTGACCATGGGAAAAGTTCATTCCCTGCTGCCTGTCCTGTGGCCACAATCCCATGTTGGATAGAAGTTCTCAGATGCTCTTTCATCCTGTGTCCAACTTGGCCTCCTCAAAATTTGTGCTAAAAGCCACATATGTTGTAACTTGGTTTTTCTACCTCCCGTCTCTTGTCATGACCCTGTGATTATTTTCAGTTACCCTCACCAATATCCTCAGATATCCATCTTTATGATCTGGTTATGATTTTAGGGCCTAGAACATTTTCTTGAACTTGTATTTTGAGTGTAGATCTGTAAATTTGAGATACTGGGACCAAGGCAGGCCACAGTTACCCATAATCTCACAGTTACCTAGCCCCAGATGATTCTATGATGACTGTTCTGGATTTGAACTTCAAGGACCTTAGGATGGACCACCATAAAGCTGGAACTCCTTTACATCATCTGGCATCTAAATGGCTTATCCTTTGAAAGGAAATACTCTCAGGCCCTGAACGAGTCCCTCAAAAAAGTGCTCAAATGCGTATAGAATAACCAAGCATCTCACGTCTGTGTGTTACATTTCCCAGACAACCTGGAATAAGGTAACCACGACTTGAGTTTGTTCCTGGAGATGTTGGACAGTTCTTGACCCTTCAAGGCTTTTTAGGAGTTTTCCAATTTCTCATGTCATCACTTGCAGTTAGGCAGTGACCAGCTCTGTGGTAGGAAGACTCCTTGAAATCGATCCCACCCTTGGAGTCTACTATCCATGTATCTTGGGTGGCAATGTAAATTGACCTTTTGAAGGTCTTCTAGCTTTAAAGTTTCATCAAGTTATATTTTCAGTATTTTGAAAAGTTCGAGTGAGCAGTGTGCGCTTAAAATTTGGACTGAGGTTTTAAGACTCAAGAGGTGGCCAATTGCCACACATGTCCAAGTAATAGATTTATGTTACCAGAGATCGATTTACCTGAATAGAGACACCTACAGAACTTCCAATCCCTTAGGATTTACACCTTGATTCCCAAGGAGAGGGACTATCAGAAGTCTTCCTCATACAATGAGATCAAAGGTCCTGTCCAGCCACGGACTACATCATTCCTCCTTTATCTGTATTTCTAGCTTCTCCTTGTTCTAAAGGAAAAGAAATAGCTTAGGTTTATGAGACTTAACATAAAGGAATGCAAGCTGATCCAGAAAAATCTTGCCCTTATAGAAATTTTATTCCCCATCTCGCTCTGGCATGAAACCCAGTGGGCATCCCTTAAAGGGAAGGGGAGGTTAAAAAAAAAAAAAGGAAAAGAAAAAAGAAAACTTACATCCACCTGACTGAGATCTTAGAGCCCAAAGCTAGGGACTGGTGTTCCACCCAGGCCTGAATCAGCCCTTAGCTTCCTCTTCTGCTTTTAGGATTTGATTCCAGGTCTCCTATTTTGAGTGTTGGCCTGCTACTTCTATCTTCCACCTCCAACCAACTTGCACGAAGGTTTTTGGACCTACTATAGTCCCTTGGCTTTGTGTATTACTGTTCTATTATTTCTCTCCATTGCCTAAAGTATACTCACTCTCACCTATGTGAAAGTCTGGTTTCTTCAACTCCTGGAGATGTATCTCCAGCCCCACTTAAAGTCCCTGAGGGCATGAGCAAGCTGAATTTGTCTGCCTTGGATGATGGGGGTCTGCTTTAGGAGCACTAGCAGCTATATTCTACTGGCCAGGAAGACCAGTGTTAGCAGCCTCAGTCATATAGTCCCCACCAACAAGGATATAGGCTCAGGAAGGCATATATCAAAGTCATGGCAACCCAATTGTGGCTAGAAATTGAGGAAGGGGACACTAATTTGGGATTCCCTTCAGATATCGGACAGGCTCTCAGGTCATCACTAACATTGTCTAAGAATTTAGAGTAAGCAACAGTCCAAGACAACAGTGGCAAGATTCTGTGTAGTAAGAAGCTACTCTTTTCATCGGGAAGCCTATAAAAGCTACTGTCTCCAGAGCCTCAGAAGACTCTAGAATTCCAATCCAAATTTCCCACTATACACTGAAATCCTTAGCCAGCCAGTTGGGTGAGCCATTTCAATCCAGAGCAAAAAAAAGCTTACAACACACATTTTAGAAGTAAAGGCGATTCCAGGATTATCCCTAAGGTTATTTGGTTTTTCTCATTCCCCATAAGAACAACTTAGTGGTTACAATTCAATGGATAATGACAACTGCTCTTCCATACTGACACTATCTCAAACACTCACAGAGGTCATCAGGAACACCGGCATAGAAGCCAACCGGTTTCATTTACTCATCTACATTATCCAACTTAAGTCCTACTTTAGCTTTCAAGATCCTCCTACAGGAGGTTGTAACCGCCCCCCTTTGTGGATCACGAGTGACTCTTTCTCCTGCAGTAGCTCCATCAGAACCTTCGTCCCAGTGTGGAAGCAGAGGACACTAACCCTGGGGTCCCTCACACGTCAGGCTCTGCAAGGACAGTTATTTCCAAGGTTTAGTCCCTTCTTGTAGAGGAAGGGACATTTAAGTTTTGACTATCCATAAGATACTTCTAAAGCTAAATTCAGTATCTTCACTGCTGCCATCTTAAGAACGTCCAACAAGATGTTCATGTATTTGTCCTTTGAATTAGACCCTCGTAAGTAGTTTCTGCCAGCAAATGACTCAGACCGGCTCATTTGAGGAATTTTGGCCACACTTTTATCATGGGAAAAGCCCAATTCCTCTCTCCCTATCTGGTGTGTGGGAAAGCCTCTTGGCCACCAAGTAGATCTGCAGTTTCCTTCTGTGTAACTGCTTTCCTGCCATGCACCTCTGCTGAACTCCCGGGGAGTGGGGGAGGGGACAGGTGAGTGCCCCTCTGAACTCCACCCACTGCAGATGTGCTCCCTTGTAGGGCTGTCTGTCTTGAAACTTTGTGGCTTCAAGTGTTTAGCCACAACTTGGACTTGCACCTGTTCCAGTGGCAGGTCACAAGTTCAGGCATTATTCCCTCCCAGGCTATGTGAGTAGGTCTGGTCTGATTTCTTGGGCTCTGTGAGTTTCCAGCATCCCTCATCCCTGGCACTGCCATTATCCTAAAGGCAGATTACAGAGTGTTCCTAGCTAGACTCCAGTATCTCTTTGTCCTCTTGTGAATTCACTCAGTGGTTGGAGGAATAGGTACACTTAGGAGACGAAATAGAGGTGAAAGTAGTCCAGAGAAGATGGAGGATACAGGAACAGCATAGGAAAAATACAGGATGTAGCACAAGAAGTCCAACATGCACACATAGGTTAGGGAACTAGGACAGACAATATTGAATAGCAAGTTCTCCAAAGAGCTGAGGCTGATTAACTTGCCTTTTGCAAGAAGTATTGCATTCTCCATCAATGCTAAAAATAAGCTTCTCAGCATGGTCCAGATTCAGCTTAGTCAACCCCGATCATGTCCTGAAAATATACCTGGATAGTTAGCAGAAGCCAGGACTTGATTCATGTCCTGAGAGGCTGGCTCCCTCTAGGCTACTGTGATATAGCCAGAGAAGGTCTGTGTCTCCACCTTGCTTGTTTGGCACCAGCTCAACACAAGCTACATGGCTGGCGAATGCCATCATAGTCCATGTCCAGCATCTACCCCTTTAGGCAGAAATCCCAGGGAACCAAGCATCTAGGCATTAGATTTGGACACGGTTAGAGATTTTAACTGTTCCCATCTCAGGAGTACAGAAAGTAGCTCTTCCTTTTTAATGCATGGGTAACAGAAAAGACAGACATTCAGATATTCATCACCCCAGATGTATTCCCTCATCTGAGAGCTTGGAGATTTGTGAAATGGAACCGATCCTGACTATCTTCCAGGCACAGGATGCTCAGCTATGTTCCCAAAAGAACCTTGTGGTATCGCTGGGGAACGACTAGCTGGCGTTTCAGGAAGAATTCTTAGAATTTGAGATTTAGAGCAAGAGCGGCTCCCAGGAAAGTTTAGCCCTCTTAAAATGGCACATCCTGCCACCACCCAGGAGGTGTTGTCTCCATGTACATCAGAAGCGTGCAGCTCTTAGCCCAACACAGAGCATGCCATCTAAGCTTTCCCAGGACTTTATAGTTGTAGCCACCTGGTAAACCCCCTCACCAATCTCATCTATCGGCCTCCTAGCTCCCTCCATGCCAGCCTCTAACACATCCTCATAGTTGAAAGGTATGTGAGAAAGGTTGGACCCCAACCTCATTTCCTGCAGTTACTGGTTTCAATGCAGGTATCAGCTTTATCTAACCTTTTATGGGATTCAAAGGATTCTGAGAATGAAGAGTTTTCAGAGTTGAGAGGTTTCAGGTCTTGAGTTGATTAATATGGGAGTCAACCTGAAGACAGAGTCGGCACATCCACCTGTTAAAATCTGAAATTTGATGGTTTGGCTCATCTTAAGTCTGGGACATTAGACCCCACATTTCTTCCAACTGCCATTATCACAAAGATTGGGAACAGTAGGATATAGCAGAATTAGAGGATACTCTGGAAACCTACAAGATAGTCCCATTAGCTACCTCATGGCTACTTTGAATTCCGGCAGCTCAGACTCGAATTCAGATAGGTTGCCCAGGTATCAGAGGGGGATAGAGACAGGGGAAGAGAGAAACATGCAAGTGGCTACTGATGCCATGGCAACACGAACTACAAAAGGAGAGGACCCTCAATGGAAGTGCTCAGGAGACCAAGGGAAGCAGAGCTAGTAAAAGATTACCCTGAGGCAACCACAGGTATTCTCTGAATTTTGCGGATTTTGATGGACAAGGCATTGAGGAAAGATTGTTACAATTAGGCAGCCAGTGGAAAATTTGGAATGTTGTAGTCAGTCTTCTACATAGAATGGAAGGTAGCTACAAGAAATAGGTGTAGAGAGCCTCAAGTCAATATCTAAACCCTCCACGTATGGTAGAAGAAAACCATGTATGACCATAGGTCAAAGCATGGGACAGATTAGTTTCTAGGTAAAAACATTTAAGGAGTAGACAGACGATCATGTACAAATTCATTCCAAGGTTGTAGAGAATGTCAAGTGCTCTCTGACCAAAGACCTACCTTAGGAACCATGGGGGAAGAGGGAGAGATCTTGCAGGTATACACGGGAGGGTGACCTGGGAGGATTTTAGTTCAGGGTGTACACCAGGGACTTAAGTGTGACTTACCTGAAAGTCACCA
Source organism: Acinonyx jubatus (assembly GCF_027475565.1). NCBI lineage: Eukaryota > Metazoa > Chordata > Mammalia > Carnivora > Felidae > Acinonyx > Acinonyx jubatus. Next base: position 4,392,500 of record NC_069394.1, read on the forward strand.
TTCAGGGAAGTATTTAGTGATTTTTTCCCAAATATTATGTAACCTGCAGGATTCTACTGAATCGAAGGAAATTCGAGGGAGAAGTTTGGCAGATGTCAGAGAAGGGAAGAAAATCCCACATAAGGATAGCAGTGACTAGAAGGGGCATCTTGGGTGTAGTCCTCCCAGAAAGAGTAGGAGCACAGGAAACCCTGAGGAGGGCAAAGCATTTAGGCCATTCAGATCCAAAAGGCACAGGCTTTAACCCAGAATCAGGAAAAGCTGGACTATAGCCTCCAGGAACTCTGGGAATGCACACCAGCCACTGAATCAAAGTCCTTAGGGGAAACCCCCAAGATTGTGAGAAGTCTGAAGAAAATGTATGTGTTTGGGGAAAGAGTTCTGGTGGCTTTAGCTACTGTGACCCCATACTCAGGGAGGTTTTTAACATTAAGATAGTGAGAGTCAGCACCCAGGGATGTACTGGGGAGAAGCTCCACAGGTTGGAAACACCCAGGCTCCCTGTTACTCATACCTCACTGATGAGTTATTGTCTTGGTTCATTCCTGCTATGCATCACTGCACTGGCACCTCCAGTAATGAGGGCTGAAGCTCTGAGCTTTGGGCCTATGGATCCCAGGGCCTAGGGACCTATTCACTTCGCCAGTCCTGCCAACACAGATCCTAGTAAAAAAAAAAAAAAAAAAAAAAAAAAAAAAATCAAGCCACATTCTTACAGACCCATTGAACTCCTACTCAGAAAGTGGGAAATAGAAATTCAGAATACGTGAACTCCTGGATTTGGCCAGCCATTGTGGAGGGGTTAATTGTGAGGGCCCCATGCTCTGTGCAAGCAGAGAGCTGGTCTGCAGAGAGAGAACTAAGGAAAGCAGCAGAGTCAGCTCCCTGGCTGAACAAGCCCAGCACATGGAGATCTAGGCATACCTTGCTTTATTTTGGCTTTGCAAAATAAAGGATTGTGGGTAGTTTCCTTTAAGGAAATTGAAGGTTTGGGGCAATCCTGCATTGAGGAAGTCTATTGGCACTTTTTCCAACCACATAAAGAGCATTTGCTTATTTCGGTCTCACATTTCAAATTTCATTATATTTGTTATGGCATCTGTGAGATTACTGTTGTAATTTTGGGGGACACCATGAACCACACTCATGTAGGAAGGCAAACTTAATGTGTGCTCTAACTACCCCACTGCCATGCCTATTTGCCATCAAGGACTTTCATAGATGGAGAGAAGTCAATTCCGAAGCTTTGAAGCCAGGCAAACAGGCCGACTCTCTTGCTAGGGGCTAGTTCAACTGGGGAGTTGAAGCTGAAGTCAATGCTCATTTACCATTCCAAAAATCCTAGGGCCCTTAGGAATTATGCTAAGCCTACTTTCCCTGTGCCTGGGTGACAACCTGTCCCGTTTACGACCTCATTTACTGAAGATTTAAGCCTACTGTTGAGACCTATTCCTCAAGGATTCCTTTCAAAGCATTACTGGCTCATTGACAATGCACCTGGTCACCCAAGACTCAAAGATACCTACAGCAAGATTTTCACGTCTACTAATATCCATCCTGCAGCCCATGAATCAAGTCTTAAGAGACATTTCATAGAACTATAACTGCCATGGATAGAGATTTCTCTGATGGACCTAGGCAAATTGAGAAACTTAGGTAAAGGATTCAGCTTTACTTCAGCTCTTCTAGATGCCATTAACATTCGTGATTCACGGGAAGAGGTCAAAATATCAAAGACAGGAGTTTGGAAGAAGTGGATACCCACCCTCAAAGACGACTTTTGAGGGTTCAGGACGTCATCGGAGGACATCCCTGCAGATGTGGTAGAAACAGCAAGAGAACCAGAATAAGACGTGGGGCCTGAAGTGCTACCATCTGATAGGACTTGCCAATGAGGAGTCCTATCTTATGGAGGATTCTTCTTATGGAGAAACAAAGTGGCTTTTGAGGTGGAATCTGCTCTTGGTGAGGACATTGTGAAGATTGAAGTGACTGGATCAAAAGTATTCCATAAACTTAGCTGATAAAACTGCTGCAGGGTTGGAGGACTGATCCAATTCTGAAAGTTCTATGGTGAGAGGAATGCTATCAAACAGCATCACACATCGAGGAATCAATATGGCCAACTTTATGGTCATCTTAAGACCTTGCCACATACCCCAGACTTCAACCACCACCAAGGCAAGAACCTCCAGCAGTAATAAGATCGACAGCTCCATGGTTAGCAGTTTTTAGCAGCCATCATTCAGACCTGCTACTGCATACTTGGACTGCAGCATAGCATAAACATACCTTCTTTGCACTGGGAAGCTGAGGATCATGGTGATGCTCATTTTATTGCAGTGGTTCCGAATGGAACCTGTAATGTTTGAGGTGAGCCTATACCTGCTGGCCTGGCCTCAGGAACCAGGAGTTGCAGGTTTGCAGTTAAGATCACTCAGACCTAGAGAGACCTTTAGGTATGGTACAGGAGAGTTCTTCCAGATGAACTGGGTGAGGATACTTGTAGGATAAAGCTGAAGGAGATATTCACCATTATCTTTCCCTTCTCATATAGCTTCTCTCTGCATCAAGAGCCATGCTGGAGAGGAAAACAGAAGCATAGTCTTGTGTCCAGGGAGCAGAAAAGTTGTGGTGGGACCAGAACTCAAGTATGGATTCCTCACTGGCTGCTTCTCTGTGCTCCGTTTTCCTGGTGTTGCTCATTTTTCCAAGGACATATACTATGGGGTGATCATGTGCATGGAGACAAAGTCTTCCCAAGGCAGTGCTACTTGGACTCCTCTAGAACGGGCTGGATAGGGTTGCCTGCCACCAGCTTGCAGAGGGAGATCCAAGAGGAAGGGGCAGATGATCAAAGCTTGGACAAGACTGCAGATGGTGTGCTGACAAAGGCAACCTAGATTTGAGAGAAGCATCTAGAGGATACAGCCAACGTTAGGGAAAGCCAACAAGAGCAAAGCTTTCATTCCCCCCTGCCCCCCCATACCCTGTTCCCGGTTTATTGTTACTATACAACCTCTACTCACTGAGGGGTCTGGGGCAGAGGAACCTTGTCTTTTAGGTCTCTATCCTATGAGCCTGGAGCAGAGCTTACATCTACTAGGCACTGAGAGTCAGCAGCTGGGAGGAAGCACTACAGCACAACGTAGACGTGGACAAGGACAGTGGACAGGCCAGGGGGAGGCCCTAAGGAGCCCCACATTCCCACCTTGGGCTTGAACTGGTTTCAGCAAGAACAGGGCTCAAAAGCACAGAACCCACCTTCCAGTCGGGGTACCCCTGGTGAAACGTCTGCTTTCAGAAGCCTCCAGGTTATAGAATGGGAAGATGTGACCAGGGATACGCAGATCCACAGGGGTATAGTTTCAAATAGAATCACCTTGAACTCTTAGGTGGCAGGGATTGGTCTTCAAGATTGGGTTATTTCCTGAAAAGTCAGCTTTGCAAGGGATCTTTGGTGCTGGCCAGAGTGGAATCGGCCACTTATGGGGGGCAAGTTCCAAACTCGCAGGGTCACCACTTATTGGTGACGTGCTGAGCCACACACATGTAAACTGCAGGATCAACTAACTAGAAACTACTGCAAGACTGCACGTGGGTAGGAAGAGGAGCCCACTATCCTCAAAGATGAGCTCCATGGCAGGAGTACAAGACAGAAGAGCCTCCCAGGATTTCAAAGACAATTTATTAAGCGTCTAGAAACTGTGCAAGGATTTGTAGGTGTAGTTAGAAAGTGGTATGCTTTCTACTCCATTAGAAACACTTTATAAGACAAAGCATATTGATAACCAGGAAATTGATGGCCAGTTACTAGGATTCCACATTGGCCCCTTTTCTTCCAGGCCCTACATCTCCCTAGTACCCACCCCCACCCCCACCACCACCACCCGACACCTCTGGTTCTTCCTGTACTCAGGCCAGATAACAGTGGGAACCCAAACCAACAAAGTAAGGCAGGGACACAACAATAGCCACTTGGGTGGGAGCCTCACTTCAGTGGTGGATGCTCCAGAAGGTTATGCTGGGGTAAACTCCACAAAGGGCACCCTGCCTCCTAGGGCCAGGAGGGGGGCATGGGCTGGGCCTTTGGCATCTCACCCATTCCTTCCACCTCCTCCCTTGGCTTTTCCTCCTTAGGCAACCCCCCCTCTGATTCTAGGAGCTTGCCCAGACCATCCTGGGTCACCTCCATGTCCCTAGGACAGAGTTCCCCCTGATATCTAGCCATCACAGTTGGTGGTGGTGGGGTGGGGGGTGGAAAATTATAGCACAACTAACTCCGTCTGGCCTTCCTTCTGCTTTGATTAGGTCTCTTACTCCTTAACCACAGAACACTGAAGAGTTAGAAAGGATTTGCAGTATTCCTAGACAGGACTGTGTGGCTGTCAGATGAACAGGAGTCCAGAGGTGGGGTGGGGGGTGGGAGGGAAGAGACCATGCTCGCCATTACCAAGAGCTTAACAGTGGAATCTGCATGCCTATTTAGGAAACTAAGGTGAATCCTGGGTGATGGAAGGTCACACAAGGAGTCCTGATCCGATGGTCACTAACTGGAAAAGGGAGCATTAAGGATTAGGCCTTTGGTTTAAGGGAATTCATTTTAATCCTTATGTTCTGTGTAGGCTTAGTCAAAACTGATTGCCCGAGTGAATGCCTCGGTGTTGTGTGGTCCTTCTCCGGCTCGGAATCTCTGGTTCTGGCTGCGGTAGGATAGGCTGGTCAAAGCCGAGCTGCGGTTTGCAGTCAGTTCTCCCTACTATTTAGATGTGCCCCCATGCTCACACCATTCATGCCATGAAAGAGTTCTTAATACATTTTCATGGGTAAAAACCTGATACATGATCAGGGCGGGGGGTGCTAAGTGTTCTTGTTCTTCTGTTCAGAGAACTAGTCCTCTCCGAGGTGTGGGAAGTCCTATCCTGAGGGTTAGGATATTATAAGGAATGCATTGGAAAGTGGAACATGGCCTTTGCTGAAAACACCACGCTTTGCTTATTTAATGTAGGTCTAGGGGTTAGGTCCTGCTTGAGCTCAAATTCTTTAGACCGTGTTATCACATGGAGTATCTTGTTTTCTACATCTGCTCTTTTCTTGGGAAAGCCTGGTTTTCCCCGCACATTTTCAATATGTTCCTACTGGCATGTAGGCCATTAGTGCATCACACGTTGTTTCCCTAAATGTGTCCCTAATAAATTCAGAAGCTCAAGAGCAGCTTGAGGAGACTTCCTTTAACTTCCCTCTCTCAGCTCTCTGGACTTGCTTAAGTCTTGAGTAATTCTTTGTCACCATGGACTTCGCAGGACCAAGCCGAAAGCTGAACCCACAGGAGGTTGTCAGGAAAACCAGTCATGCAATGGGTTCTAAAAACTCAGATCTAAGCCAGTAAGGGGGGGGGGGGTAAATGCCTTTACTACTCCAGTTCAGTGGTTTCCGAACTTTAGCATATCCCTGTAAAGGTTAAATTGTAGTGTAGGGCTAACCTGTAGCCTTAAGAAATAACAGCTTTAACACTATAGGTTAAAAGCTAACAGCCTTATCCTATCAAGTGATGGATTAGTGTTTGATTGGGTTGGGGCAGGGGCCTGTTTGAACTGTTTCCACCTGGGAACTATTCCTTTGTTCTGTTCCCAGGTGATAAGACGATGTGGTTGGCTATAAAAACTCTGTACCCCGGCTATTCGAGACCACACTCTGGTCAAGAGTGCCAGTCCCGATCAATCGGTTTGCCTTGCCGCTCATTGCAATACACTTTGTTGTGACTGTCATTGGTGCCCGTAGCATTCTGTTTCATGAGTCATGTGGATGCAAAAACCCCTCTCCTGCCACCAGTGAAAAGTTTGAGCACATACTTCTGATAGACCCACAAGTTGTAAGATAGGTTATGAAGCATTGAAGGAAGACTTGAAGAGCTGATAAGTTAGGAATTCATGCGGTCTTCCTGAACCTCATCTTCCATGTATCCTCAGATCAGCACACTCCATTCCCTGCAATGGGGAAGCAGAGGATCTTAGCAGGGCACCAGTGGTTCTGGAGTGGTCTGGGCTCCCTTGTTATTGCAGGCTAGAGCTGTTGGCACACGTGAAGCCATTGGGGAATTAGTGGGCTTTTAGATTTCAATGGAGACACTGAATGAAGACCGAACACGCTGCTCCGAGGAAGCAAACTAGCACGTTCCTCAATGTCAGCTGAAGACCTGACTGCTTCCAGCCTGGGGTCAGCTGTAGCCCATTTCTGTTCACTTCCCTTCCCCCTGCCTTTCAAAAGCCCCTACCTTCACGGAGATGAGAAGTGGTTTTCAGGACAGCAGTCTGCCAACTTCAATTCTCAATCACTTTCCTTCCCCAACACCTGGTCATTCAGCTTACTTGCATGTCCTGTGTTGATCAGATGCTGGTTCTACAATAGGATAAGGGACTCTATACTGACTGGCCTGGGACAGTCCCAGAAGGCCCTGTGGCCCCCACAGTTCCAGGGAAATCCAGATGGGATGTGCGTTTTACCTATTCTCAAGTGTAAGTTGTTGCCACAGGATGGCATCAGTCAACTCCTAAACAGAGTCTGGCCTCCTGCCACCCCAGCCAAGGTACTCCTGGACCTAAGCCTCCCCTGTGGTCAGCAGCCTGGCCTTGGAGACCACTGCCCACCCCACCCCCCGAGGGGGAAGCAAGGTGTCTGGGAGAAGCAATAACACCCCACGTACCACAGAGGCTGTGGTCACCTAGCTTATCCACAGGACCTTACAGGGTTAATGAGCATTGCTCAAGTCACAGGGAAGTACTGACTAGACCCAAGACTAAAGTGGAATTAGGCAATGAAGGCTGTTGCACTTTGGGCCCCAGGTGGACTTTAAGTGGCAGAAAGCAGTTGCCATTCTGTTTAGGGATCGGTGGAGGACTTCAGTTGCAGAAGTTTGAGGGAACAGCAGAGTCCACTAACAGTTGCCCACATGCCACAAGTATCCCTTGTCCTTTGTCCCACGTTTCCGCATTTGGAAGGGGATGCTTAACCATGGTCTTGACTTAAAGATCCAAGCGTTCAAAAAAGCCTGTAGCTGTAGCAGAGGCCACTTAGTTTCCACAGCTGATTGGCTGCTACTCTGGCGGCTGAAGCCAAGCTCCAGGACCTCATTAAGACTTTAGGAAGGTTAGAGAAGGTTCTAGTACCCGACCATTTAATTTTTAATCTCAACAGGTGTCCCTTGAAGACCCGGTCAGAAGACATCACTCATTGAGCACCAGGAGGACAGCTGCCATCCACCATGCAGAAGAGGAGAGAACAGGAAGCACAGCCCAGTTTTCCCGTTAAGGAGTCCCAGTTACTGTTTTCCTTCTAATTCTACAGCTTGTAGAGACAGCCCAGCCCTGCTTGCTTCCTGGCCACCTTCCCTGCTGAGACCATCCACTTCCCCCGAGGATGCCCTGCCCTGAACTCCCCCCCCCCCCAGTTTCCCCAGGCTCCAGGAATTCTGGGGCCCCTGTCCCATGCCTTTGGTTCCACCGCAGGTCTCCAGACCTCTCAGCCTGTTACTCTCTAGAAGGTTAGCAGTTTTCAGGTCCTTTCTGCCTCATTCTTTCCAGTAAGGAAACTCGAGCTTCACCCAGGCCCACTGAGCTGAGAACATACACCTTTCAAGGTCCTCTTGCTGGAGATAAAGTGGGGCTTCCGAAGAGGGGAGGCTTCCTCTGGGAAGACGCAGGCCCTAAAGAGCCACAGCCCAAGAGAGGCCACCAAGTGGCCTGTGTGTCTGCCCCTCTGCTGGTCAGAGTGAGATAGGAGAGCACGAGAGTCCTCAGAGAGCAGGCTGAGGGAGGAGACAGCTAGAGAAGGAGAAGAAAAAGCAGGAACTTTGCCCCACTGAAAAGCAAAATCACCCAGGCCCTCTGGTTCTGTATCTTCCCAAGCCAACCCAGCAGCAGGGCCAAACACCCCAGAGAATCCATCCTCGCTGAACAACGGAGTCCCAGAAACAAACAACCTCATAGCCCCAACCCACCAAAATGAGAAGGGCAGCCTCAGTCTTCTCCTTATATACCCCCTGGCCCCTCCCCCACTCCTAAAAGTAACCATGCCCACCTGGGCCCGGAGCACTTCCCTTGACTACCCCTTGCTAGGGAGCAGCTGTGGACTTTCAGATACTCAGAAGTATGCTGCTTCAAGCACCTTGGCCGACATGGAGAGAAAGGCCAGGGAACAGGTCTTAATAATTGAGCAGCTTACCATACATCTGGGAAATCTGTGGTTCTTTTGTAGGGCCCATCAGGAGTGTTGGCCAAGGGTTAAAGGGTATCACTCCAATTCCAAGGGAAAAAAAACTTAATTTGTGAAGTTGTATATGAATTTGGCCTCACTAAGTTGGTAACATTTGATGGTGTTATGTGGTCACAGTCTACATGAATTAAATTCTCATGAGTTTTCCTAAAATGTCTTCTGCCATTAGAGAATTACCTTTAAAACATGCCATAAGTCTTCAAAAATATTAACAAAGTCTGACACCTTTCACTTCATATTATGTTTACCTTGTTGGTAAAAAAGACACATATTCATGAAATTGAAACTTAAGAATTTCCTTTGAGAAGACAACAAAGGCAGACTCTTAATTGCAGAGAACAGACTAGTGGTTACTTCAGGGGAGGTGGGTGGGGGATGGGGGAAACAGGTGATGGGGATTGAGGGGTGCACTTGTGATAAGTACTTGTGATGTACGGAATTGTTGAATCACTATTTTGTGCACCTGAAACTAATATAACACTGCACATTAACTGTATTTGGATTAAATGTTTTTAATGAAATTTAGAAAAAAAAGAGTTTTCTTTAAGAAATGAGACAGTTTGTGGTACTTTATGTATAACATAGTTTATTTAAAAAAATGAGTTCATGGACTCACCAAGTCCATGAATCCAAATTCCAGGCACTCACCTTGGAAATCACAATCCTGAAGCAAGGTGTCCCTGGATGCATTCATTACTGGAAGCTCTAGGGAGAATTCCACCTTGGAATTCCACATTGGACCTTCCATCTGAGCCAATTACTTTCCAAATGGACAGGAGCCCAAGGGCTCCCCTGGCCTTTCTTACTCTGAAGTGAGGCTGTGCATACAGGCACTGAAGAGATGTGTGAGCTCCACCATGGGAGCCAGAACCCCCGCGGAAGCAAGAGCGGGAACAGAAATACAGTTTTGCAAGATTACTTGAAGGGTTCAAAGTTACTCCTTTGTGCATTACCATCTTCCATTCTCCTAGTTTGGGGGATGTATTGTATTTGTCCCAACTCAACAATGTATTCGTACAAAGACGAACAATTACAGAGAACTACTTTGAGGGTTGTATGTGGTTGTCTATGGACGCGTCCACAGAGCACAGCTGAGACACCAGCAATGTCATGGGTCTTACTACTGCTTGCTTGTTAAAGCTTAGTGTCATTCAGGGGTGCCTGAGTGGCTCAGTTGGTTGAGGGTCCAACTTTTGACTTTGGCTCAGGTCATGACCCCAGGGTCATGGGACTGAGTACCATGTTGGGCTCTGTGCTGACAGCATAGAGCCTGCTTGGGATTCTCCCTCTCCCTCTCTTTCTGCTTCTCTCCCTGTCTGAAAGAAAGAAAGAAAGAAAGAAAGAAAGAGAGAGAGAGAGAGAGAGAAAGAAAGAAAGAAAGAAAGAAAGAAAGAAAGAAAGAAAGAAAGAAAGAAAAAGATTCAGAATGATAAGACTCACCCGGCACTTCGCAAAAGTGATTGTGTAAAGAAATCTTAGGGATCCTTTAGGTGAAATGTGATATAGTGCATTTTGACTAAAATGATTCTTTTAGGAATATATCAATCCCATCATCCCTTCCCTCTACCCTCCACTCCAGCAACACTAAAGCAGCTGACTTTTTCACAAACTGTTTTCCTTTTGGAGATTTGATTCAAGCTGTTGATTCTGGGTAGGATATCCTTTCTTTCTAACCCCATAGTGATCAACACACATATTTCAAAACTTAGCTTATCTTGACTTTGTTTAAGGGCTTTTCCATGCTTACCAAATCCAGGCAGGGATCTCGGGATTAGCCCATGCTGGTGTTGTATCAAGAGGTGACTTGGAGTGACAGGCTAGAAACTCAAATGTTACAGGTCCCGCTGACTGACAGTGTGAATCCCATGCAGTTGAGGTGGAGAGAGTTCCAGATGGAGAAACACAAACCTCTGATATTAGCTATGGCTCCTCAAGTTGGTAGCACTGCATTTTTCATAAATTATTTAAACTCACTGCCTTTAGATTCCTTATCCATAAAGTGAGAATCCAGGCTACATGATTTCTAAGGGCCCCTAATTCCATCTGTTATATTCTGTGAGCATTTAAAATTTCATAATTATGAGCAATTAAGATCAATTTCACCCTCCTTCATAAACATCAATGAAAACTAGAGTAATGAGGAATCTTTCTTGCTCATTGTTTGGAAAATGGAGAATTAGGACAGAGAGATTGTCCAGATGAATAATAAACTTGGATTCTGGGGTTGTAGACCATATGCTTTATAAAATTGCACATTTATTTTTGGATGGAGATGGTTAGAAACCCTTATGGATGGGCAACTTGCTTGAGGCATGGATGTTATTTATAGCCATGCCAGTGTGAGAGTCCCAAGGGTGACTCAGTGCCATGACCTTGGGTGTGGCCCATTCCAGCCCACCCCTGCCCCAGCTCTCACTGGGACAGCCAGCTTGTCTTTCTCTTTGCCATCTGGGTCACCACACCCTCTGATCTCCAGACTCTACACCCCCCACAGTTGCACCCTTTGTTTTGTCGGCTTGCAACTTCTTCATGTGGAGAGGGAAATGTTCTCTTTTGCCAAGAACCCCAGAAGCAATGACACAAGGAGTAAGTAAGGTTCCAATTGATCCAACAGGGATCTAGAAACAGATTTAGAATCCACCGCTGTTTGGCTAGTGCCAGCCCTTAGATGGAGCTTTAAATATACTGTCTCACACAACCCTGGGGTATTCATAGTCACACACTGCAGACTGATAATTGAGGATAATTTTTGAGATAGTTAAAGCCAGTAGTAATTTCTCTTAAGGGGATACACTTACACACCACCCCACTAACGTGCCTCAATGGAAGCTAACCCTATGCTATCTGCAGGTGTTCTTGGAGTCCACCCAGTTCATGTAGTGATGGTTGATGGAGTCTTCTGGGGAAAGGTTCCTTATTTCTAGGGGAGAAACCAAACAGAAAGCACTCTTCCTTCTCTCCCTGAATCTTCTCTCCCTGTTTGTGTGTAACCCATGGTATTGTTTCAGCAAACTTTCTTTGAAGCTAAGAATGAAGCCACATAACTCATGGCAATGTGAAGAGAAAACAAATAATGCATTGGTTCCTAATGATATCATTGAGTCACTGAATCAAGCAACTTTGAAGTTCCATATTGCCCTTGGCCTTAAATTATAGCAACGGTACTCTCCTTTATGTTTCAATCATTTTGAGTTAGAAGCCTATTTACATGGAGTCCAGATCATTCTTACATTGAGACAGCTCCTCCCGGTGACTGGCCAAGGCTGCTGCTCCCATGTCACCCCCTGAGACACCTTTGAAGAACCTGAGGAATAAATATTTCCAAGAAATAAAGTTCAGAAATTTCTGAGATATGCCAAACCTTCTTCTTATAAGTGTAATGTGTTAAAAGACTGTGATTTACAAGAATGTGTAACTTAGGCGAACTGACCAAACACCATCTTCAGGAAGGTTATTAAAAAAAAAAAAAAAAGGAGGGATGCCTGGCTGGTTCAGTCAGTTAAGTGTCCATCTTGGGCTCAGGTCATGATCTCACAGCTGGTGGGTTCCAGCCCCACGTCAGGTTCTGTGCTGACAGCTCAGAGACTGGAGCCTGCTTCCGGTTCTGTGTCTCCCTCTCTCTCTGCCTCTCCCTGCTCGCAGCCTGTCTCTTAAAAATAAATAAACATTAAAAAAATTTTTTTAAAAAGGAAATGTTGATTAACTGTCAATTTCTCTATACTATATTTAACATATGTGCAAATATTGGAGACCTTCTAAGTCATTTAGTTGTGAGTAGTTTTGTCTTTCTTTTAATATGTAAAGGTTATAGGTTATTTTGTTCCTTTATATTTTTACTATTAGTATATGATTTTATTGTGCTCAGAGAATATGACCTGTATCTCAGTTATTCCAAACGTGTTGAGATTTATTTGTGAATACCTGGTTGAAATTCCAAATGTTTCATATGTATATAAAAAGCAATTTTTAGATTAGATATATTAATGTACTCCCTTTTTTTGTATATTTTATTAAGTTATGTCAGTTTGAGAGGGGAATTGAAATCCCTGGATGAGTCTTTTTTTAAATTTTTTTAAACGTTTATTTATTATTTTTGAGACAGAGAGAGACAGAACATGAACGGGGAAGGGTCAGAGAGAGAGGGAGACACAGAATCTGAAACAGGCTCCAGGCTCTGAGCTGTCAGCACAGAGCCCGACGCGGGGCTCGAACTCACAGACCGCAAGATCATGACCTGAGCTGAAGTCGGACACTCAGCCGACTGAGCCACCCAGGTGCCCCTCCTGGATGAGTCTTAAAAGTGGTCTGCAGGAGCAGAACACCTACTCTTCTATATATCAGGGTCTAATTTAATATATTCAATTTTTTGTTGTTAGCAAAAAATTTTTTTAATTAAAATTTTAGTTAATATACAGTACAATATTGGTATCAGTAGAATTCAGTGATTCATCACTTACATACAACACCCCGTGCTCATCCCAACAAGTGCCCTCCTTAATCCCCATCACCCATCTAGCCCATCCTCCCCCACCTCCCTCTATCAATGCTCAATTTGTTCTTTATTGTTAAGAGTCCCTTGGGGTTTGTTTCCCTCTCTTCTCTTCTCCCTGCTTCCCATATGTTCATCTGTTTTGTTTCTCAAATTCCACATATGAGTGAAATCATATGGTATTTATCTTTCTCTGGTTAAGTTATTTTCTTAACATAATACATTCTAGTTCCATTCATGTTGTTGCAAATGGCGACTTCATTCTTTTTGGTGGCTGAGTAATATTCCATTACACACACACACACACACACACACACATATGTACATACCACATCTTCTTTATCCATTCATCAGTCGATGGACATTTGGGCTGTCTCCATAATTTGGCTGTTGTTGATAGTGCTGCTATAAACATTAGGGTGCATGTGCCCCTTAGAATCTGTAGTTTTGTATTTTGGGGGTAAATACTTAATAGTGCATTGCTGGATCGTAGGGTAGTTCTATCTTTAGTTTTTTGAGGAAACTCCATACTGTTGTTCTCCAGAGCAGATGCACCACTTTGCATTCCCACCAGCAATGCAAGAGGGTTCCCTTGTCTCCACATCCCCACCAACACACAAATTCATGTATTCAACAATATTGGTCAAACCTCTTTGTTGTGTGCTCACTCCATATCAGGTGGTGATGGTCAAAACTATAGCAGCTTCTTCGGGGAGGCAGCACTGATTTGAATTTTAAAGCAAGAGTACAAAGAGCTTCCTACTAATGGCATTTGGGGAATGGAGAGGAATAGGGCTGCAGGGCAGAGGACAGCACTTCTGCTTGACTTCTTTCAGAAAATATTTTAATTTCATAAAGGAAAATTGTTAAAGTTAAGAAAGAGTCATTAAGAGAATATTTAAACATATTTCTCCTTACCAGGAGAAAATATTTGCAAAGCACATATTTGATAAAGGACTTGTATCCAAAATATCCAAAGAACCCTTAAAACTCAAAAATAAGAAAACAAACACCCAAGTAAAAACATTGGCCAAAGATCTGAGCAGACACCTCACCAAAGATGATATACAGATGGCAGATTGGCATATGAAAAAGATGCTAAATATATATCATTGGGGAAATGTGAAGTAAAACAACGAGATGCCATACATACATATTTAAATGACTAAAATTTTAAAAATGACAACACCAAATGCTGACAAGGATGCAGAGCAAAAGGAACTCTCAGTCCGTGTGGTAGAAATGCAAAACGGTGCAGCCATTTTAGAAGACTGTTTGACAGTATTTTTATAAAGCTAAACATAGCCTTACCATATGATTCAGCAATTGTGCTTCGAGGTATTTTTTCCAAATGATTTGAATACTTATGTCTGTGCCAAAACCTACACACAGATGTTTATATCAGCTTTCCTTATAAATCACTCAAAACTGGAGGCAACCAAGATGGCCTTCAATAATTGAGTAGATAAGCCAACTGGAGGTACATCCATACATGGAGTATCATTTAGCAACAAAGAAATGAGTTACGAAGCCACGAGACAGCATGGAGAAGCCTTAAACCCATAGGGCTGAGTGAAAGAAGCCAGTTTGAAAAGGCTACACAGTGTATAGCTCCAATCAGGTAACGTTCAGGAAAAGGCAAAACTGTAGAGAGGGTAAGAAGATCAGTGGTCCGCAGGAGCTCTAGGGAAGAGGCAAGGGATGAATGGATGAGGCAGTGATTTGGGGGGTACAGAGCTATCCTGACAGACGCATGACATGATGCATTTGTCAAAACCCATGGAACTGCACATGCAAACAGAGGAATGGTCTTCAATTGATAATGCTGCAGTGCTATTGGCTCTTTAAGTGTCACAAATGGGCCATACTGGTAACAATAAGGGCAAACGTGCAGGGGAGAGGGAAAAGAGAATTCCATAGTATCTGCTCAATTTTTCTGTAAATCTAAAACCATTTTTTTAAAATAAGGTCTATTAACAACAACAAAAAAAACCACTTTGGGATGCCTGGGTGGCTCAGTCAGTTAAGCATCTGACTTTGATTCAGGTCATGATCTCACGGTTTGTGGGTTCAAACCCCGCATTGGGCTCTGTGCTAACAGCTCAGAGGCTGGACTCTGCTTCGGAGTCTTTGTCTCCCTCTCTCTCTGCCCCTCCCCCGCTTGCTCTTTCTCTCGCTCTCTTTCTCTCTCTCAAAAATAAACATCAAAAAATTTTTAAAAAACACCTTACCTAAAAAAGGGGTCAGAGTTACTTGGTGAAAAGACACAGAAAAGGACATCATAAAGAGGGGGTGTGAGAGCAGAGCAGGAGCTGAGAACCAGCCGTGCACATGTTTGGCGGGGAGTTCCTGAGGGGAGTCTGTGGGAATGAGCAGGGTCAGGTAGATGGGCAGAGGGGCACTACCAGCAATTCTATGTGACTGGTCCATAGATCTTGGGCAGAACGTCAGGAGTGATGAAACCGGGCAGGCAGGCAGATACTAATCCATGGTGCCAGTTTAGAGAATGAATTTTGTCCTGTAGAGAATGGATTTGAAATTGGGATACAGACACTGCATCTTCTTAGATGGGGTTGACAACGCCTATATGTCTTGCCTCACCAGGCTGTCCTGCAAGCCACCCAGATCGCGGAAGGGGATATGCTTTCAAATCTGTTGAACGCTGACCCGGATCAAGTTGCTGACAAGTGGCCTGCTTCTCCATGAGTCTCAGTGTCTCCATCTTTCAGAGGAGGATCATAAAGTCCTTGTTCTCCTAACTTCCCAGGTGGTTTCCGTGTATAAGAGTGTCCACACAGTTTATAGGCCCATTAAACTGCTCCCACAGTGTAACCAGCAACAATCAGAAGGGGCCACCCTGGGAGGGGACTGGGCCATCCTGCTTGTGAGAAAAACCCACATCCAATGAAGTGACATGGACTGGAGGCCACTTCTAGAAAATGAGACTCACAGTATGGAATTGTGTCATCATTGAAGTTTCTGAAGTAAAGATATGGAAGGAAAATGACAGAGCGTGTGTAAAACCTTGAGAAAACCACACACAAAAAATAAGTGGAGAAGAAACCAGGATGTGTAGTGATTATCCTGAGGAAGAATTATTTTATTCAACAAGACCAACATTGGTTCTCATAAATGTCCCCTCAAAAACAATGGACAACTAATCTGGGTATAAAAGTAAACAATAGTTAATATTTATTGAGCTCTTTCTACGTGCCAGGCACTTTGCTATAATTGCTCCCATTTTCATAGTAAAAGTACTTCTGCTCTAATAGTTGAACTAATTTGCCAATGTCAGCCATGCAGGAAGCAGGACCAGACTCAGAACCACACTCTGACTTTGGACTCCATGTTCTCAGTTTCCATGCATTTCTGTCCCCACTCTAAAAGACTGAAGAATAACCGTCCAGCATCTTAATTAAATAATTCTAGGAAGATTTTAAATGTTCAGGATGGAGCATTGTGAGAACACTTTTAGGGACAGCCAGAGGTGGGTTCAAGTTCTGGTTCTGCCACATACCCCTCCGGAAAAGGTAGAGAGACTCCAGAAGCTCAGGTACCTCAGCTCACAGCATCCTCGTTCTAATGAAATGTGATGGCATGAATTAAACACCTAGTGCCCGTTGCATCACCAATGCTCTCTTCTTGTTAGATCAGCTCTCATCATTTAATGTCTCATGATTTGGTCTCCTGAATGGATTTCCCTAGTATGAAAGAATGAACTCATTAGTTTGGCAGCTATGTCTCCCCATGAAAATGAAGACGTGGATGCCCAGTTTCGTATTGTTAGCTTGCTAAGTAGGAGTCATCCTGCAGAGCAAGATGAGCTCTGGAGGGCCTCTCAGTTCTCTTCTCCAGGTATGTGAGGCTGTGCACCAGAATTTGAGTTCATTAATCTCACCAAGGTCCTGTTTGGGGCAGCAGTCAGCCTCCTCTCTCTGATGTGAAGACAAGCAATCCAATTCCTCTTTGATGACTTGGTTTTTATGGCTTCTATCAATGACATTACAATCGTATGGTTATTAGTATGCTAAACTGCTCACCTGGATGGCATATAAATGATAGTTGTCTTAAGAGAACAAAAGCGAACTCTCTGGGTTGGCAAGCTCAGAAGCACACACCCTGTTGAGGCACTGATCTAGTCCTCCAGCATCAGAGTGGCACCTATTGGGGCCAGCCTCACTGGGGCGCCCCTTACCACTCCCAACACCATAAGGATGGAGTTGCTGTGTCTACCCAAGGGAACAGTGCATGAGGAGCTATTATTCTAGGCAGGGTACAGAATGGGAGCTCAAGAGCTAGAGAAAGCAAGTATCATAATTTTATAGGACAATGTCCAAAGTTCCTCTCCCTGGTTTTATGGGTAAGACATTTATTTCTCTATCCTAGCACTTAGGGTATTTATGGGTACAAGTTTTCAGGAAAGAAGATGACAGATACAGTTACCTACCTGAAGAAGGCAGGGGTTTTCTGTTTACTACTTTCCTGATGTAGTCCAAGCATCCAGAACAGTGTTTGGCAACATCAGGGCTTTGGCCCTATAGGATATATTCCCAATGCCTGATATGTCACCTATCCCAATACTATTCCCTTCCCCATCGCTGGAACCATCACTAAAAACCAACCACAGAACAGTGGTGCTTCATGCTGAATCTCTAGTCACACATATTCCTAGTTGGTTTCCAACCCTTGCATGTTCATTTAAGCATTGTTACAATATTCTTATTAACTTCAGTCATCAACATACCTTCTCATCTATTATTCAGCCACTAGAACCAAATCTACTGCCTGCTCTGGAAGAGGCAGATACCAAGGGGTTTACATCACTCACTTGCTGAAAATCAATTTTTCTGTTTCTTTTCCCAAATATCTATCATCCCTTCTCTTGTTTCAACCTCTGTAGTGCTGGTTCAGTTTCTCCTTCTCACTTACATGGACCAGTTCCAAAACTTCCTCATTGCTTGCACTATTTCTAATTCATTTCCCCCCTAATGACAGAGAACTTCCTGGTTGCCTTCTAAACTGATTGCTCCCCTTCTCTCCTAGGTTCAGCATTACCTCCTGAATACAAACTGAACTGCCTGGGGCCTTTGAAGGTTCTTCTTCATCTGTCTCTACCTCTGCGTCCTCCCCACCTCCCTCCTCTCTCTTGCATGCCTTGATTGCGCCACAGCCCATGATTCATCATTCCTGGAGCACCCACGTGCCCCCTCTCACCTTCCTACTTCGGCTGAATATCAAATGTCTTTATCTTCCATACAATCATCCCTCCAGACAAAGTTCAAATATGACCACATGCATCAGTTATTGAAATGTTCCCTACTTTCATACCTTCTTGCATTTTTACAGATGTAGTTTGCTTCTACATGGTGGCAGAGGAATTTATATTCACGGGTGCCTCAGACTGCTTCCTATAACATTCTGGAAGGTGTAGCATTGCAGAATGGCCACAATGTGTTTTAGATTTTCTTGTCAAGAGCCAAAGCCCAGAACTGTCACCAATAACCAGTGAAAGATGGGACAGTGGGCATGGAGATGTTTAAATACTCATTTTTAGCAATGGAGAAAACCAGCTGGTTACCTGGATTAATCCAAACTCACTTAGGAAGAAATGGAATGGCAATTGATATTTAAGTGGATGTTCTGCAAACAACAGTTACCTAAGCTGCAGGTTCCTGGGGCCATGGTCTCCACTCCTTGTAGAGTGACATATTTGATGTACATCAGCCATGTGGTGCTGGCCAGAAACCAAGATTCTCAGTTTTCAATAGCACAAACTACCGACTAGCTATAATAAACAGTGGACATGCACCGTTGTACTGTAAGTTCAGATTAGCCTAAACGGGATACTGAGCGCCTTCGTGTCTTTCCATATCCCTGGATTGGAGAAGGTGTGCCCCTCCCTAAAGACGGTCAAGTTCCTGTGCACATGCTGCCACGTGCTTTCCGTTCTCAGCCTCACCGGGTGATGGATGCATGCATCCCATCATTTAGAGGGTAGTGTGGGGATGCCTGGTGGAAGTCAGGGAACAGTGCAGGTCAGAGCGAACAGACTGAGCTCATCAACAAAACCAACAAGACTGTTATTCCAAATGTGTGCCAGGGGCAATCTGTGTGAGGTCGCAGGCAGAGTTCTGCAGTCCCAGGTGAAGGGGGCGGGAGGCAGTGGTCCAAGGCTGGCTCAGAAGGTCTGAGATGGAGCCTGGGAACCTGGGTGTTCACCAGAACTTTCTTTCATTTTTTTAAAAATATAATTTATTGTCAAGTTAGCTAACATAGCATATACAGTGTGCTCTTGGCTTTGGGAATAGGTTCCCATGATTCGTCGCTTACAGACAATACAGACAATACTCCCACCAGCAAGTGCCCTCCTCAATGCCCATCACCCGCTTTCCCCTCTCCTCCACCCCCACCCCCATCAACCCTCAGTTTGTTCTCTGTATTTAACAGTCTCTTATGGTTTTCCTCCCTCTCTGTTTGAAACTAGTTTTCCCCCTTCCCTTCCCCATCGTCAGCACTTTCAAATGTTGTATGTGTGTGGAATTGAGAGTCTGGAGCTGCTCTGGCACTAAGGGACCAGGGGGAGGCCCATCTGACTCAGGGTGTAGCAGGCTGCCCCTTACCACGCTGGGACCGCCTCTCCGTCCTTGGCCCGGCACTGAAAGGGCTTTGTTCCCTTGCTATTTTTGTGGAGGGGGGTTGTGTTGAGAATGTGAGTGTAAACTAAATGGCCCAAGGGCTTGAGGAAGCAGGGCAATGCCTCCTGTAACAGTGGAAACAGTGGATGATATTCACCAGAAAGAAAAGCAAAACGTAAACGGAACACACCTCCAAGTCAGTGTGAGCCAGGTCAGCAAAGCAGGGCATCACGGCAGTGTTCTGGGGCTCCTGTATGAAGTGTCACAACTGGGCAGCCTAAAGCAACAGAAGTGTGATCCCTCGAGGTTCTGGAGGCTGGAACTCTGAGCTCAAGGTGTGGAGGAGCCATGCTTGCTCTGAGGCTCTCGGGAGAACCGGTTCCATGTTTTCCTCCCAGGCTCTTGTGATGTCAGAAATCCTGAGTGTCGCCTTGTGTAGGTGCCCCACTTCAACCTGCCTGGGTCACTACATAGTGCTCTCCCCTGTGTCTCTGTGGCTTTTCTGCTCTTCTTACAAGAGCCCCCAGCGATTTGGGTTAGGACTCACCCTAACTCGGTGCGGCCTCATCTTAAACCCATTGTACCGGCAAAGACCTCATTCCCAAATAAGGTCACATTCACAGGTATCAGGGGTTCAAACTTCAATCTATCCTTTAGGGGAACATCACACAGCCCATAATAGCATTGAAGAAGCAGTGGACAAGAGCACATTGTGCAACCATACTCCCCTTATGGGATGTCCCTGTGGTCACTCCTCCTCTTTATCTCCTATCAAGAAGTAGGCTGATACCTTGAGACTAGTCGTGCCCTTGCAGTTTTTGGAAAAGAGTGGACTGTGGGATTTTTCTGGGGTCTGGTTGTACAAAAGACAGAAGAGGGGTGACTGTATACCTGAAGCTTTTGGAAGCTTCCACCATGTACCTAGTTTCATAACAACCACACAAGACATTGTGTGTTTCAGATACATGTCTAAACCATGGACTCTGCCCCAGCTCCGAACACGTATGTGTCTTGCACTGATACATGAAGCACACGGGGGGAGGGCATCTGTTAAACAATAGGTGTGTGCGTGTGTGTGTACATGCATGTGTGTGTGTGCACGCGTGTACATGCGGTTTGGAAGCCCAACCACCCTAGAACACAAATGAGCAAATGGACACCTGAGAAAATTGGCCATTTGGTCAGTTCTGCAAAACTTTGGGAAAGGTCTTCTAGCTCATTTTCAAAGATGATTTCCTGGCTTCCAGGCCAGAATTTATCCAGCAAATTAGCCAACCACAGATGCACTGGGACGGTTGCAATTGGCTGGGGTCCTTCTAAGGAGACACAGGCAGTGGCATCCGACTTCACCGCTGACAGCAAGAGCTGGCTTCACATGCTAACAGCCCTTTGCCAAGCTCTTAGTGCTTTTCAGATAATTTATCCATCAACAATCCTACCTATTATAAGCACTTTGTGTATTTCTTTTTTTCTCTAAGCGCATAATGTTTCCCTTAGATCTTTACGGGACTAATGAGACATTTTAATCACAGTCTCTGTATAAGATTTCCTAGGATAAAACCTATACCTCTGTTTACAAGCTGTATGACCTTGGGCACACTCATTAATCTTTCTTTGAATCAGGCTCCTCTGGTGTAAAAGAGGGCTGATAAATCTGATAAGAGAATTAAGCAAGATAATTCATGAAAAGCAATGACACAGATCTGCCCCTTAGCAAGTGCTTAATAAATGAAAGCTTTCGCTAATATAGTGGAACCCCATGATTGCACAGATCAAGATATAATGAAATTAGTGGTAGGATTCCATCTTCCATGGCAGGTTCACTCTTGGCATTGCACTAACCTTGAAATAAAGGTACCTCACTTTCTTATACAACTGCATTGTTTTGTCTCGCCTATAGGGGCTTAACTATAACGTAGTACTAGCACAATGTTTCAATGGAGTAGCGTGATTGGAAATAGACATAAAAAATGATGTGGTATACACGTGAAATTTAGCTTTGTGATTTGCTATGTTTTCTTCATACTCTCTCTGTCCCTCTCCCTCTGTCTCTCCCTCCCCCTCCCCCCCACCCCATGTGAAGACACAGCAATAAGAGGGTCATCTGCAAGCCTGGAAGAGAACTCCCACTAAGACCCAACCGTGCCTTCACCCCGATCTCAGACTTCTGGCCTCCAGAGCAGTGAGGAAGCAAACACCGACTACGGTACGTTGTTAGACCAGCCTAAGTGAGGTGGTCTCAGTGAGAAGAATTTGGGTCATATTTCTGTATGTTCATTGTGCAGTGGAACAAGACACAGCCTTCAATGATTGCAAATGCCTTGTTCGGGCTGCTTAGGGATTTTGAAAAAAAAAAACTATTGGGAATTAGGTGTAGTGTAGAGAAGCAACATAAGAATGGACCACTTAGAAAGGGCACAGAAAATAAAGATATTATGATAAAACTAAATGAGCATCAGGAGACACAGCCAGTGGGGGAAGCTCTCAGTCATCAGGAGGACGAGGTAAACATTGTATGGATGTCAGTCAGCCTCTTTCCCCAGGGACCCTGGCATCTTTTTTATGGGTCTATACACAAGGCACCTATGGCGTCAAGAATGAAGACTATGTGTGGGCAGGACAGGCTGGACAAGCTAGACATCCTTCACCGAGCTAGACTGGCCATTGCTCCTGCGAAGCACTGAGACTGTCCTCAGCAGAGACTGAGGCTAGGTACCCAGTGCATGGAGTGATCATGCATTCAAATTTTCCCCTAGAGCCTTGGTCCATCCCTCCTGCCTGGTGTCTCATCAGCTCCTCTTTTCTTTCTCAAAAGTGTCCTACTTTAGAAAATAAATTGTACGGTCACCACCAAATGCAAACTTCCTGCTACCAGGTCAGGGGTGGGGGGATGGTTGCACTTTTTCCTTCCATGGTGGAGTGGGCAGCAACTTATTCTAATGGAAACACATACATATTCTGGAAACAGATTTGTCTACCCTGCAGGAGATATTCTAACAGAACCATCATTCAGCGACGTGTGGAAGTCATTACCATTCCAATCTCACTTCTCATTGACGCTATCCGAGGAAATCATTTGACTGTGAAGGAGAATTTATAACAAGCTAAAACGTACAAATTAATTTTTTTCACCACGTGCCTTATAAAACAAAATCACTGGCTTGATAAACAGATAGAATAAGCTTCTGAGACTCAGCACACAAGTTGGAGGTAATGCCCTGCGAGGCAGGGATGCTTCACCACAACATGAGGTGTGTCCCTTAAACCAACAGGGTGTGTCCCTGTTTGTATTAGTCAAGAGTCCATGTCCAAGCAGGAGACAGAAGCCACAGAGTATTTTGAAAGTGAAAAATGTAATAAAAGAAATTATTAGCTAGAGTAGGGGATGACCCATCAAGGGGCAAAGGAACATCTAAAGAATACAGTCATGACAGATCCATAGAGCAGGCACTGCCATTGAAACTGATGCAGACCACCCAAGGGAATACAGATCTGTAAGAGCCGGACCCCCTGGCCTGGACTTAGACCCAGACCTCTGTGTCCTCTTGCTTCCCATACAGGCAGCCTTGTGTTTGGTGGGTTTCGATGTCTAGTGCCCAAAGGATGATTGTTTGGACCAGGATTTACAGTAAAGTGTTTATTAAATCGGAATGTGAAACTCATTCTTAAGCATCATGGTCTCCTTATGATGTCATACCACCCAAGAAATGAAGAGGGTCCCTGTACTTGCTGGGGTGACCAATTCTGATCGCTGACGGGAAGTTCTGTTACCTAAAACCTTTGTCAGGAAACATATTGTCAAGAAAGACAGTGTGTGAAATCCGAGAAATGCACTTGACGATTTCTTAGATACAGCATGCCCCAAAATAACAGCCAACAGGAACTTTTGGCAATCTGATAAAGATCCTGTGTGAATAACGGCTTCAGTGACACCATCAGGAAGAAAATTCCAATTAACTGAGGCTGCCAGAGGGGATGGGGAAGATGAGTTTTGTGGTGGCAGAGGAAGCCTCCAATTTATTAAGTTATTCCTCCGATTAACTGTAGAAACCATAACCACCACACAGGTTTTATTGATTAATATAATCTCCTTTTCTTCTTTCCACGACTGCACCATCACTGGTGATGCCAAGATACAAGTTTCCAGGGGAATTTAAATATATTGATATTCTCTGGATCCCCACCTTCAAAAACCTTATAACAATCTCTAGACTAAGCAGAGTTTGAAAGTACCTGGATGTAATATTCTGGTTCAGATTCTCACGATGCTCTTCATGCTTTCTCTGGAAGGTTCTCCAGAATATGTCTAGTTCACTGCCATACCAGTTGCCCCAAGGACACTGAGAGACCCAGCTACTTATTACCTCTGTGCCCAGGATAAATCAACTTCTCTGAACCTCAGTTTGCCCATCTGTGAAGTAAATAAAGATGATAGCCCACTGCATGGGGTTATTACAAGGTGCACATGATGTAACATCTATGAAGGAGCTGGGAAGCATTAGCCTTGCACGGAATTGTGTTATTTTTTTATTGATGCTACAGAATTTTTATATCATGTTCAAGGTAGTCATAGAAAGCCTGTTAAAAACTCTCATCTGGTGTCTGTATAAAACAAAATCCTAATGAAAAACAAGACAGAAAAGGGGGAAAATATGTACAACCAAAAACCCAGATAAACAATAGGAGTCAAGAGAACATGATCTTTCTTCAAATACCTAGAAACATGCACTGATACCTTCCTATCCGGGGCTTCCAGAGACCTCTTACTGCATTGCCACAGACCCTCCTTTTACCACTAGCTGGTGCAAAGTCTAAACTACAGAGTAGACTTTAAACAGAGCCTTCTTTTGTGAAGGGTCCACTTGAAAACTTGCGGCCTATGGGTGACCCAGTAAATGGATTTGAAAAGTATTCCCAAATGTGGTATATGGTTACCTCCAAAATCCAGAGAGAGAGAGAGAGAGAGAGAGAGAGAGAATGAGATATAGATATAGATATATACACACACTATTACATTTTCTTATTATGAGGAATATATTCATATTCCTTGGTTCTGTTTTCTTGGAGAATGCTGATTAATACAGTAAATATAATCTGGAATTTTAAACCCTTTTTTTAGTCTGCCTTGAGTCAGTGTGTATTTCTCTATGCCATATTTATTTGTTAATTTTTTAATGTTTTTTTTTTATTTTTTAGAGAGAGAGACACACACACAGACAGAGCATAAATGGGTGAGGGGCAAAGAGTGTTGGAGACACAGAATCCGAAGCAGGCTCCGGGCTCTGGGCTGTCAGCACAGAGCTCAATGCAGGGCTTGAACTCAAGAACTGAGAGATCATGACCTGAGCCAAAGTCAGACACTCAACCAACTGAGCCACACAGGTGCCCCTATTTTTTGTTAATTTTCAAATGTATGAAACTCAATATGAATACTACATATACTTAAACACTTTTAGAGCAATCTCTGTGTCCTTCTCTGCAAATCCTTTGTGACCACGACTTACCATATTGGTTCTGTCCTGTCCCTAATGCCTCATTATCAAGTTCCATGACCTGATCCCTCCCTTTCCTACCCTGAGCTCTTCAGGGGAACCTCTGCTTGGTTCAGTAGAACAAGGACTCTCCATGTTCGTCTGCTCTGGCTGCCGTAACAAAATACCACAGAGTGGGTGGCATCAACAGTGGAACCTTATCTTCTCACAGCTCTGAAGGCTACAAGCGCAGGATTAAGATGCCAACTGGCTTCTGTCCTCCTGAGGCCCTTCTCTTTGGCTTGCAGTGGCTGCCTTCTCCCTGTGTCCTCACATTGCCTTGCTCTGCATATGCACATCTCTCTCTCTCTCTCTCTCCCTCTGTGTGTGTGTGTGTGTGTGTGTGTGTGTGTGTGTGTCTCGTAAGGACACCACTCCTGTGTGGATCAAGGCCCTACCTTTATAACCTCACTTGCCTTTAATGACCTCCTCAAAAACCCTCTCTCTAGATATACTTGCACTGGGGATTAGAGCTTTCATTCAGAACTTTAGGGGGACACCATCAGTCTATAAGCTCTGCTTTTCCAAATCCATCATTCTCCTTATGTTATTTTTTGTGATCTACACACACACACACACACACACACACACACACACACACACACAATGTAAACCCTTTCATTACATTCTTTGAAGACTAAAATCCTTGCCTTATCGTGCAAGGCTCTGAATGGTCTGGTTGCAGTCTATCCCTCCAGCCTTGTGCTATGCCCCCCATCCCACCCCAAACACCAGGCTCACTGGACTTTCATTCTTTACCATTTCCAGGCTCTCCCCACCAAAGCCTTGGCAGCACTGGCTTCCCCGTGGCCTAGGGCAGTTTCTTCCCACATCCCATTGTTCATTCTCATAACATCCTACACCTTTGCTCCCTGGACATCCACATCGTGGGATTCTATGCTGACTTTGTGATCCTCTGATGTCACCACCCCATCTATATTGTATTCCCAGTGTAGGCAGACATCATGCCTATTTTTTCCTCACCTTCTTATCATTGAAGTCTAGCACAGTGTCTGTCACAGCGTAGGCTGAAGCTAACACTTGTTGAGTGAACTAAGAATGTCCTTGCTGATTGCAGGTGCAGAAATAACTTCTCCCATTTCTGCTCTTGCTTCCAGAGATGCCCATGTCCTAACTCACAGAACCTATGAATATGTTACCTTACATGCAAAAAGACCTTGGGAGTAAGATTTGATTAAGGATCTTAGTTGGGGAGGTCATTCGGAGTTAATACAGTTGGGTACAAAGTACCACAGGGTCTTTACAGGTGAGACTGGGAGGCAGAAACATCAGAGAAAGACTCAGGGACACCACACGGCTGGCTCTGAAGATGGAAGAGGGACCAGGAAACCAGGAGTGCATGTGGTCTCTGGAGGCAGGAAAAGGCAAGGACATGGACTCCCCCGAGGGCCCCCAGAGGGAGCACAATCTGCTGACACCTTGATCCTAATTTTTGTTTTATTTGAGAGAGAGAACCTGGGGGAGGGGAGCTGGGACAGAGGGGGAGAGAGAGACAGGAAGAGACAGAGAGAATCCCAAGCAAGCTCCATGTTTAGCACAGAGCCATACCCAGGGACTGATCCCATGGCCCTGGAATCATGACCTGAGCTGAATTCAAGAGTTGGACACTCAACCGACTGAACCACCCAGGCACCATGTTGACACCTTGATCTTAGCCCAAAGAGACCCACTTCTGACTTCTGACCTTAGAGAATAATGCAACACTCTTGGGTGGCATTTACTTGAGTACTCTTCTTACGATTTCACTAGGGCTCAGATTCCACAAGGACAGGAATCATATATTTGGTACCTCTCTTTATAGCCAGCACATGGTGGTGTCCCCCTGAAACTGACCTTTCTAATGGGTCAGGTTTGGAGGATGTACTATGATTTGCTTGAGTGGAGACCTTTAGGCCTTAGTGTGAATTATAGATAAGGGCAAGTGAGACTAAAGATTCTCTGAGTTCTACTTCATGTTGTATTAATTTATGAAAAAAAAAATCAATAGGCCACGGAAAGAGAATCCAGCCAAGGCGTTTTCTTCTAAATATCCCATGTGTATTTATTCCTCCAGACCTTTCCCACATCCCATTGCAGTGGCTGCCTCCTAGTTCCTCCTACTGGTTCCTCTGTCTTATAATGTCTGCCACTTCTTGCCTCCACGCTTGCCATTGTCACCCAGAACAAAGATTAGGAGTGCATTACTCACTCGCCTCATGCATCAGAACTCATCAGAGAACATTTCCAGGAAATCCCAAGGCTGGCGTCAAGGTTGTATTTATTTATCGATGACTTCAGGAAGTGAGCTCATCAAAGACACTGGGGACTATGAGGTATTGGTGAACCTGCAGAGATCCATTAGAGTGGCTCAAATTCCCTGTCATGAATGATTGTCTCCTAATAGGGTAGTAAAAACTGTAATGGAAACATCAAATGCTTGTAAGTCTGAGCTAAGAAAAAATATCTAGACTCATTTAGGGTAAAGAGGGACACATTTTTCACCTCTGCTTGCCTCCTCATTATATTATGTCTGACAAGCCCAACACTCTTAAAATCAGCTTTTCCCATCATACTATGGACCCGTTGGTGAATTATGGCATTATTCAAAGATTTATTTAATCAGGATTTGCTTTTAAAAAAAAGAAGTGATAAAGCAGTTTTAACCTTTAAACTCTTTATATCAGGTTTCAAATTTGGGTTTGTACTCATGTAAACGGAAGACGGGGGATTCGGGGCATTGAAATTTGCCTGAAGTAATGCAGTTTCTCTTGCTTAACAGTTGTTACATTTTCTTGCTTGGAAATGCCTCCATTTCTTCCTTCTGCAATTGCAAATTGTCCTCTACGGAGGCCTAGATGAAGTGTCACATCCCTAAAAGGGAGCCAAATGGAGATGTAAAAGAAGCAAAAATGTTGATCCCATAGACTTCCGCTGTGCTCCGCAAGGTGGAAGTTACTCAGGGACAATATTGCTCTATATGCTTTCATAAATGTTATAAATAACTCTTCACTTATTTTCCTAAGTGTGATTTATCCAACAATCCTGCAAAGAAATCACTGTTTTTCCCATCATTTTCAAACGTGAGAGCTTGAAGCCTGTAAAGATGAGGGGACTCACCCAATCTGAGAACCTGAATTTTTAAAGTTCCAATGAGAAGAATTTTTCCAACTAGGAGAGGCAGAAAAGGCTTTATATAAAAAAGGAGCTCTTGGCTTGTCTCCTAGTCATATTTTTGGGGGAAAGCATAAATATGGAAAGTGTAAGCATTCAGGGTAGAGGAAATAGTGCTTACAGAGGCACCAAAGAACCAATGTTCATGAATTTTTAAGGAAATGACTGTAGACTGAAGAGCGATTTACAAGGAGAACACGAGGCTATATTTGAGCCAGATCATAAAAGGGCATGTAAAATATTCTGAACCATTTTGGGGGGCAATGGGGAACCACAGAAACTTTATCCGACAGAGGAATGATATAATCAGAACTGTAAAAACTAACCTGAAAGCAGAATACTGGCTGAAGTAGCAGGGAGATGCCAGTGAGGATATCTCCCTAGTAATGCAGGTGAGTGGTAATGTCCACTGGGGATGGAGATGAGGTGATCAGAAATTATTTAAATATGTAAGGAGCGGTCACTGAGGATGCTAGGAATTCGAACCTTGGTTATGCACCAGGTGGTTGAGAAGCTACTGCATTGTTCCTAGAAATAGACACTTGTCCACGAAAAGAGTCTCAACAAAAGCAGTAGCAGTTCATGTGTAGAGAAGTAGATGGTTAGATGCAATGTCCAGTGTCCCCCCCTCCCTATTAACTCTTCAAATGGAAACCATTACAACAATCTTTTAGATGTTTTCCTCCCTGTACTGTGCTTAGAGATATACTCAGAGGGCATTCAGGTCAGAAGACTATCTTCCCCATGCCCCCACCATGGAGACGCTGTGTCTACAGGCTAGGAGGTTCAGTTGGAGTCCCTGCAGGGAGCATTGACAGGCTATGGGGTGAGGCCCAAGCCAGTGATGTGGGTCATGACTTCCGAGGCCTTGAAAGTGACTTCTGACATTTCAAATTCTAACTTTTCAGTCCGTCTTTTCAGAAAATCCATCTTTATATTCTGCGTAGACAGCTTTCATCCATAAAATATTATCCAAGAAAACATGACTGGGTATGTACCTAGCAGTTGCCATTTAGAATATGTTTTTAATGTGAAACAGATGGGTCATGCAATAAAGAATTCATAACTTTGCTCAACTCAAGATGTATTACACCCATCACGATCTTCATCTCTGAGCGCCATTCCCCTGTCAGGGAAGATTAGATTCATGAGGCAGGAAATGCCCTTTAGAAAATATTTCTAGTTAGAAGACGTACTACCACCTAAGCATCCATGTTCTTCTGAGGCAGCACAATTTTTTCGTAAGCATTCTGTAGCTAGGTAAGAGGACAGGTATCTGGCTGTTGCATAATACAGTTTCTAATGAGAGTTGGGCATATATAATTTGTCTCCTTACATTTTCCCCTGATTGGGCCTCACTGCTTAGCTTGGGAAGGATGGTGTACATCTTGCTGACTCCTCACACACATCCTGCACAGTACAAATCTGTGTCCTCAACTTTTACAGATATAGAAACTGTGACACAAAGTGGTTAAGTATCCCCTGTTCACAAAGCTGGTGATTGAGGATCCAGGATTTGGACCAGAGTCATGACTCTCAAATGCTCCTTCTATCACACAACAGCACAACACAACCCTGGCCAAAGATGTTCTGTGCTGTAGCATCCTTGTTTCATAGACATCAGTTCAACAAGCACAGAGTAGATGAGTCGCACATAGTGGCCTGTACACATCATACAGGCAATAGGATGATCCCACAGGCTCTGCCCTCGAGGAACTTATACTCTAGTGAGATAGATAGACAATGAGCAGTAGAGTACCATAAGTTCGATGGCAGTTCTGTGAAAGGAGGTCTGGGGTCTGGGACACATGGGAGGACAGAGCAGGAAGAAAACCTTACTTTGGGATCTCCAATAAGGCCCCCTGGAAGAAATATGGAGTCCTGGAAAATATGTATGAGTAAGCCAGGTGTCCACAGTCATGGTGGCTAATATTTAGAATTTAGGTCAGCAAAGAAAGAAAAGGAGGAGGACGAGAAAGAGGTGGAGGAAGAGAAGGAAGAAGACAGTCATGGACTGAAATCCCAACATAAGGAGGTAACTGCTGAGCATTCTTATTGTATTCTTATTGTATTCATTTTATGTGCAAACATGGGGCTAATGCATATGATGCTATTGTATAAACACAGATGTATTAATTGTCCCCCAAACAACTATGTGTAATGTATTGTTTTCTATATCCTGAAGCCCAAGCAGAAGTGTCTGTGGCTCTCTGGCAATCCTTGAGGAGCTTAGGTGATCCTGTCTGACAGCTGACAGGTCCATGAATAGGGTCTCAGCTCCATAACTAGGATGCACCGGTTAGAATTAAGCATGGAGGGGTGCCTGGGTGGCTCAGTCGGTTAAGCATCCAACTTCGGCTCGGGTCATGATCTTGCAGTCCGTGGGTTTGAGCCCTGCGTCAGGCTCTGTGCTGACAGCTCAGAGCCTGGAGCCTGCTTCAGAGTCTGTGTCTCCCTCTCTCTCTGCCCCTCCCCTGCTTGTGCTCTGTTTCTCTCACTCTCAAAAATAAATAAACATAAAAAATTAAAAAGAAAAAAGAATTGAGCGTGGAGTTTGACCAGGTAACATTTCAAGAATGGGCGACACACACAGGCAAACTGGGGCAGAGCCAAGGCAGCCCCTGCTCACTAGCTGTGTGAGCAGGAGAGACATTTCCCATGAGTGTCTAATTGGGAAATTCCCAGAATCCTGCGGTCTGAGTCACCTATGCACTTTCTACACGCTGGTGAATGGTTTTCTAGATAACGTGTTTGGCTCTTCTTAGGCGTGTTGGCGGGTCCGTGGAAATGCATGAAACATGACATCCCTCATGGTTCTGGCATAGGGGTGTGCTTCACAAGTAAACGGAATGCAGATTCTTTCCCAGAGCTACCCTAAATCTGTGGAGATGGAGCATTAAAGCAGGAATTACATGGCCATTGAAATGACTATGGTTTTACCAAAACGCAAAATATCTTTAGATGATTAGAGGATCTTGTTCTTAGTTCCTTTTGTTTGGCGTCTTGTTTTTCCCATCCCAGATGCGTTCGAGGAAACATAATTTACCCTCTAGGAATATGGACCAAGTCAGCCAGGAAGCGTGAGGGAACCTCCCACCCACCTTCAGATTGGCAGTAGAATGTGGTTGGCGGGCTTTGGGTCCAACCAACGTGGGTTCAAATCCTGGCTCCGCCTCTTGCTGTCTTTAAGACCTGGAATGGATCATGTCACTCCTGTGGACATGTTCCCCTCATCTTTACATATGATAAGAAAGTGATACGAAGTCAGGATTAACTGAGGTGACCTGACTCATGGTTAAAGAATAGGTTTCCCCTCTACCCTTGAATCTCCTTCCCACAGTTGCCATTGTCCCCTATCATTCTGTCACATGGGTTCCTGTGCCACCACCCACCTGTCTATTCTGGCTTACCATTTGACCCAGAACTACCTGTTTAAGTAACAGGTTCAGACTGTAAAGGGTCTAACACATCTGCTGAGAGAAGAGGTTTTTCATCCCGACTGTACTGCGTCACTGAGGGAGCTTTTTAAACAAAATCTGTGCCCTGGCAAGTCTACACTGGCTTAGGTTAAGGCCTAGACATTGGTGTCAACGTTATGACTTGAAAGCTGTCTGGGTGATTCTGATGTGCCTCCAGCATAAGGACCGTGGCCTGAGGATGGTGTTTCTCAGTGTGGGACCACAACACACCTGCATCTGGATGGCCTGGAGTGCTGGTTCCAAAGCAGTGGCCCTGGTGCCACCAAACAGCTCTCTCAGATTCCCCGAAGCTGGAGATATGGATGTGCATGGTCATCAAACTCCCCACATGATACTTATGCTCCATCAAATTTGAGAACCTCAGTTCACATGCAAACTTCTCATTTTGTGGGGGGGGGGGCAGGGAATGTGGAAACTAAGGCCTCTAAAGTGGAAGAAACTGATGTAAGATACTGGCCAGGCCATGGGGTCTCATCCAAGGTATCCTGAGATAGAATTCAGCATTCATTCCAGTGGGTTATACTCCAAAGAGGGAGAGAATCGGAAAGCTCTAGTGTACTTTGTGCAGAAAATTAAGCAGAGCGGTGCCTTGGTGGTTTAGTCAGTTAAGCATCTGACTCTTGAGTTTTGACTCAGGTCATGATCTCATGGTTCATGAGTTCAAGCCCCACATCGGGTTCCATGCTCACAGCTTGGAACCTGCTTGAGATTCTCTCTCTCTCCCTCTCTTTCTCTGCCCCTCCCACCGTTGTGTGCTTGTATGTGTGCATTCTCTCTCAAAATAAGTAATGCATAAAAAATAAACTTGAAAAAAAAAAGAAAATTAAGCAGAAATTTTCTGAATCAACCAGAAAGTCAAATAAAATTTATAATGGAAACATTAATAAAGACAAGAAGCAAATAAAATGTAAATAATCAACATTAATGAGATACATAAAAATTGGTTTTTGCTAAAATAAAAGCCTGCTTGAAACATTACACGAACATAGGCATGGTCTCTAACCAGGAGGGTTATTTAGATTTTGACGTGGTTTACTTCTTTGTGCTGGGTTATTTCCTCACCACCTCTCTCATTCCTAGGATGGAAACACACACACACACACACACACACGCACGCACGCACCCACACACACGCATGCACACTGATGGTCCCACTTACCATACCAGTTCTGCTTTACTTGACCAGACACAAACACATCACTTACATATTGAACCATCTTGTTTAGTTTTCTCATTAACCTAAAATAATTAAATCAATATAACTGGACATTTTCTAACAGTAAAGGCAAACACAAAACTGTATCTGGGGCTAATAACGTATGACTATTCATGAATATAAGGTGATCCAGGATGCTTACACCATTTTTCAAAATCCTTGCAATAAATTTGCACCCGCACACACATGCACACAGCTTTTCATGCAGAATGTCGAGATCGTGGACAGGTTGGGCAGACCATAGTTACAGAAATGCCCATTTTGATGACATAAAATAAACATACTTCATGACGTAGATTTCCTAGGAGATAAAAACCATTAAAAAATCAGGGCACCTGGGTGGCTCAGTGGGTTAAGCGACCGACTCCTGATCTCGGCTTAGGTCACGATCTCAAGGTTCATGAGATCGAGCCCCATGTTAGGCTCTGTGCTGACAGTGTAGAGCCTGCTTGGGATTTTGTGTCTCCCTCTCTCTCTGCCCCTCCTGTGCTCACAATCTCTCTCTCTCAAAAATAAACATTTTTCTAAAAAACACTAAAAAATCAACTGAGACTTTGTTTTTACCTCTGCATTTGTGAAGTAGGTATTTCTTTGCGCTAACTACATGATTGTCTTTTGAAATCTGGTTTGACTAAATGAAGATTTTTATAAAGCACAGCTTCTAATAATATATGGAAAATTCAAACATGCAGCTTAAATGTGCACTTCATCTACCAAGTTTCCAGTTGCTTCTCTATCATTTCAGAGAACAGAAGGTCCATTTTCCAATCAGTTTTACAATATCATTCAGTATCTTGAATATCCAACGTCAATATCTTGATATATCATTAACTATGCTTATTGGACACAAAATAAAGACATTTTCTTGTTTATAAATTTTCCAATTAAATGGTCTACCTCTGTGATTATTTACTACCACTTAGGGGATTTTCTTCACAGCCTGCAAGTATATATGTGTATCATATGTGCATACGTAGGAATAATATTTCATTTAGTAAATCCATCCATCTTTGTATTTGTGATTTTTTTTAATGTTTAGTTATTTTTGAGAGAGAAAGAGTGAGTGCAGAAGGGGCAGAGAGAGAGAGAGAGAGAGAGACAGAATCTAAAGCAGGCTCCAGGCTCTGAGCTGTCAGCACAGAGCTCGATGCAGGGCTTGAACTCACAAACTGTGAGATCATGACCTGAACCGAGGTTGGATGTTAAACCAACTGAGCCACTCAGGCACCCCTGTATTTGTGACTTTTAAACATTCTACTTTATTCTTACAGATTTTATTCAAACCAGTTTTCATATAGGCCTCTACTTTCTTGTTATTACTACACTCTTCATTCTTAAAGCTTTACTCTCTATGTAATTAATTTTACATGTTAGACGAGTGTCTTCCTAATTTTTTACTAAGCCAAATTTCAAAATACTATTTAAAAAATAATCAGTTAATCACTTTGACTTCAAATTTGAAACACTATCCTTCTATATGTTAAAGTCTATTTTTATACTTTTTTCTACTGTTTCTTTTTTTTATTATTGGCTTCAATAACTAACACCCAGTGCTCATCCCAATGAGTGCCCTCCTTAATGCCCGTCACCCATCCAGCCCATTCCCCCACCCACCTCCCCTGCAGCAACCCTCAGTTTGTTTAAATAATACATGATGTCTCTTTGTATTACACTTTCTCCCTCCTGGACCAGCACTCCAGGACTTCAGTTATCTCAGGTGGACAATAAATTTGCTGTATGACAGGTTAGAACCCCCTCCCATGGTCTCTTTTGTAGAATTTTCTTGTTTGTTTTTTCAGATTTTCCTTAGAATCACTTTTGCCAACTAGCACCACATTCAAGTTATAAATTAATTTTGGACAAGTCGTAGTGTTCACAAAACTGAGTGAGCTTCTCCAGGAATACAGTACAACTCTCCATTTATTTTTAGACTTTCTTTTCAAATCGTGTGTTTTTAAGTTTGTCACTAGGTATTTCATATGTTCGTCATTGCTCACGTGACAGATAATGTTGCAATGATAGCAAAGAGAAACATTGGAGATACACTCAAAGTAGACATTAATCAGTATCTCTGATTTTATTGAAACTACTTCTTGAGGTTCAATCTACAGTCTGCCCACCCTCCTGAGTGTAGTTGTGTGTTTTCTTTGTACACATCTGGAAGTAATAACCATGAATGTTTCTGAGAATATTTGAAACTCTAGACCTTTTCGTTCGACTCCATAAGCAAATTGCCACACCAGCCCCATAGCCCTTAAATGCCAGCATTTCAATGACCTATTGCCCTTCTCCCCTTTGGAACCTTGAACCACTCACAGCCTGTCCTACAGTCATGTTGTGCCATCTGGCTCTTCTGCTGAATCCTCTCAAAATTTGTCACTGGTTCTTTTTCTGTCTCCCCCTTGGTTGCTGGCCATAGCCTTTCCTTATGGTCCTTGGCAGGGACCTGAGAGCACTTTGACAATGATTCAGTATGACTTGGGCCCTCAGCAAGGAGGGGACCAGAGCCAGGAAATTAAAAAAAAAAAAAAAAAAAGATGGTGATAGTGCTATAGTCATTCCTCCCTGGCCAGACATGCCAACCAATGTCCCCAACCCCGGAATCCCAACACCATACTGGGCACTGCCACCTCCCTCCCACAGGCTGCCTGCTTCCTTCCTAGGGACAGACTTCCTACTTGATTTGTCTTCTCTCTTAATTGTGTGGGAAGCAGACCCGTGTTCCTCTGTGCAGATGAGCGCTTTCTCTGGGCACCTCTCAGGTGCTCTCTCTCTCACTTACCAGATGGCGCTTTTCACCTCATTGCTCCGTAAGCTGGCATCTCAGGTTCTTCCCCAGGCCTCTCCCAGCATGTCTCTGGCTCAGCAGAGGACACATTGTTGACGATTAATATCCTGTGCATACATACTGGTTTTAAAAAATGCACTCATTTCAAATAATGTTCATCTATTCTCTAAAGGCTGATCATTAACTGTATTAGGCAACCTTTGGAGAAGGAACTTGGAATTGCTGTCATATAAATGTTCCTTCACGACATTGTGGTTGCGTAGCCCTGAGGACAAAAGGGTCATTGTAGCTGTGACTTCTTGTCTAAGAGTTGGAAAGTCTTTCTGATAGTTTGGGAAAATCCTTCTTTGATGCTACTGCAAGATTTTGAATTAGGAATAAGAGATTCAGGTTCAAACATTGAAAGTGGTATTTCTTTTTATCTTATAGGATAAATTTTACCCCAAGGAATTTAAAAATTAAACAGGCTCCTTAGAGGAGAAAGTGAGCTTTCTGTCACCTTTGGTGTTCAAGCAGGAATTGGATGGTCACATGTAACTTTTCAAGGAAAGCATTTTTTTGTGTGATTCACCTATTTTACCACCTTATAGCAATTATCACATCTTGACCACTTTAGAGCCATTAGAGAAGAGTGTAAACAGTTCAGTCATTGAAGTCAGACAAATCTAAATTCAACCTTAAGTTCTACCACTTATGAGTAATGTAACTTGAGACAATGACTTATCAAATCTCAGGATGTTCTTTCATAAAATAGAGGCTACGCAGCTGTCCTTTTGCTCTCTTGATGACATGTGCTGGACCAGTTTTTAATCCCTGCTGCCTGGAACAGAACGTATCCTCTTGGACTTCCTTAAAATAATCTGTCTTCACTGAAGCCTGTGAGTACAGTAGACTTTCCTAAAGCTTCCAAGTTGAGTAGGGTTTATATGGCATCCCACACACATAACATGCAACTCACAAAGTGGAGTAACTCCCCCAAACTCCCTTCCCACCCACATCTCTGCACATGCTGTTTTGTTGCCTTTATGTTTCCTTTGTTCTCCCTTCTATCTGCCCTGCCATGGACACTGCCCTGATGGGTGTCCCTTCCTTTCCAGATTCTGCCCTAACCCATCTTCAAACCTCCCATGATGCAGAAAGATACAACTCCCCAGTTATCATCTCCAACCTGCTGGTGCTCTTGAAAGAAGGGGCTCACAGATGCACAAATTCACGGATTCCTACTTGAAAGGTCATTTTGTGGCTTCACTTCTATCTCAGAAAGCTTATAAAAATGTCTCCTCGATAAATACTCTCTTCAGAAGAACACTTTTCTCAGTGTTGATTCAATGAGTTAGCGAAATCACTCGGTGGCCTCATTGATAAAATGAGTCATTGCTATGATTCAGTGATGTAACACGTGTGGCCCCCATTATGAGTGCTGCTTAGGAGAAGGAAATTTTAAAAAGGGAAGATGAAAACAGTTACAGAGTTCCAAAAACAAAACATTTCTAAATAAATGACTGAAATGATCAATGCCACAAGGGAATTTCAAGATCAACTGAGGTGCTATGAATTGAACTGTGTTTCGCCCATCACCGAATTCCTAAATTGAAGTCCTACCCCCCAGTGTGATGGCATTTGGAGGCAAGGCTTCTGGGAGGTAATTCTCTTTTATGCAGTCATGAGGGTGGGGCTCCTGTCATGAGATTAGTGTCTTTATAAACAGAAGAGACACCAAAGCTCTTTCTGCCATTTGAGGGCATCAGGAGAAGGCGGCCACCTACGAGCCCAGAAGAGAGCTCTCACCCAGCCCACTGCATTCGGTTACAGCAGCCCAAGCTGACCGATATGCAAGGCATTCTGTCCAGAGCTCACACACCTAACCACCATGCCACACTAGCTCGTAGCTCATGAGGGACCTTGACCTCGCATGCACTGGTTAGTCTCCATGCAGAGACCCACTGTCCACTATTTGCGGCCATTCTCTGTGCTCTGTGAGGCCAGACCCTAAGAGCTGCATCTGCTGGGTTCTTTGCTGTCTCACTTTTCTTTGGCTTTGGCCATCCAACAGCACCGGCAGAAGACAAAAAGACCGATGGGGCCACAGTCTGGGGATGGCTGTCCCCCTCCCTCACTCCAGCTCTTGCCTGGGGGCCTTTCCTGCAGCCCCAGCTCTTTCTGGGGTCCCCTCAATCTGTGTCCCCTCCTCGTCCCTGCACAGCTCTGGGTGATAGCCAACCCCAGGGTTGCTCTTCTGGAGGTGACTCAGCATCAAGTGCCAGTTCTCTTAACGCTTCCCTCCCTTCTGTAAATATTTCCTTCTTTGTTGGGTTTTCAGTTCCACCATCTCAATGTCATTCTGTGTCCTAAATGCAGTGCTGGCCCTGACAGCCACCTTACCCCAAGCATATTGGAAAATCAGAATAGTTGCTTGTTCCCAGATCCCAAATGGAGCTGTATGTTTGTTGAGAAAGCCCCGAGATGAAGCATGGCTGCTCTGGAGGAAGACAGGGCAGGGAAGAGCTGCTCCACCTGAGATCCACAGATGTGAGTCAGAAAGCTGTTGGGGGGGGGGGGTCACTGAGTCCACTCTGCCCGTCAGCTTCTTAGACCACGTTTAATGCACATACTCCAGCGGAAAGAGAATGGTCCACGGCATCAGATGGTTCTTGGTTCATGCTGCAGCCAGCTTACTCATCAGCTCTTCTTGGGTAGGTGATTAAACTTTTCTTTTTTTTCTTTTTAATGTTGATTTATTTTTGAGAGAGAGGGCGCAACTGCCCATGCAAGCGAGTGGGAAAGGAGCAGAGAGAGGGCGACAGAGGATTTGAAGCAGGCTCTGCGCTGACAGCAGCGAGCCCCATGTGGGGCTCGAACTCACGAACCCTGAGATTTTGATCTGAGCCAAAGCTAGACGCTCAACTGACTGAGCCCCCCAGGCATCCTGGTGCTTAAACTATGAGTCTCACTTTTAACAACTTTAAAACGAGTATAAGATACGCAGGTTCAAATCCCTTTTCCAAAACCTTTGGGCCCAGAAATGTTTCAGAATTCAGAATGTTTTAAATTTTAGAAGCCTCACATAATACAATTCGCAAGTCTCATAGTGTGAAGGGTCCAAGAAGGGTCAAGGGCAGGCCTCTTAATAAAACTCATTACTATTTTTGCAGGGAGACATGAATATTCATAAGAACAAATTACATGAAAACCATAAAAATGTCATTATATCTCTAGCCAGGTTTTTCTACCCAATGATTTACAAAATAATCCTCAGGTTTTTACCTACCTTCCAGGGTTGGTTATTTTCAGATCACATTAATTAGTGTGTTCCCAGCCAGGAGCACGGTGTCTGGAGAAGGAAGGATGTACCCAACAAATGCCAGTTGCTGTCACCCTATCAACACCATCAGAGCGGCCAGTGCCGCACAATTGCACACAGCTCTCCTGTAAACTAGTCCTACTGTGGTGAGGCGCCTTCAGTCGTAATGCCCAATCCCGCCAGGTTCCCGGCTGGGTACTAGATCTCCAAGGGTAAGTTTTCCAAGTTTAGACAGTGTGAGCAGGGCTGAAACAAGTGTTCGGGTCTCCCAACTCAAATTCTGGGCCCTTTTCCCATGTGACGTTCAAAGGAACAACATCTATGGTGCAATCAATCCCACGTGCCTAGAAACAAGAGCACACAAGAAAAGGTCCAGAAGAAAACACGGTAAGCTGTGCATGGAAAGGAAGCAGGGCGGGATGGGGTCCTGTCCGCCACCAGAGGAGGCACAGAGAGGCAGGAGCCACCGGTGGA
This sequence comes from Acinonyx jubatus, assembly GCF_027475565.1. NCBI lineage: Eukaryota > Metazoa > Chordata > Mammalia > Carnivora > Felidae > Acinonyx > Acinonyx jubatus. The sequence goes on from NC_069394.1 coordinate 4,431,855, forward strand.
CTGAGGTCGCCCACGAGCCCTGGAAGTGGGTACATCAGTTTGCATGTGTGCATTTAATTTCCTGAAGAAAGACACCTTTACACTCACATTTTCAAAAGCACAAAGAGAGGCACAGACACACAGAAGTGTTTGGAAACGGGGCCATGGAGGAAGAGGGCATACTATTCCAGGGGGCCGACCCCCCGCCCCTGCCATGACGTGCTCTCTCCGTGGGGGTTTGACTGTGACCATCAACAGCTGCTCTGGGGCCCAATAATCAGATTATTCTGGCAGAAGGACACTTCATTGTTAATTAGCACAAGGAGACCTTCCAGGCTTCTAGGGTCAGGGCCTGGCAAATGATAACGGGCCCGGGTCCCGAACGGTGCCCTCTGAGATGTTTAAATGGGTCTGAGCCGGAGCCTGTCCCATCTGGTTGCCGTGATAATTAAACTGGGAAGCAAGGGGAGGGAGAGAAGCCATCCCGTAGAGTCTGTGGAGGCCGTGCCGGAAACGAGGTGGAAATCTGGCAGCAGAGGGGACTTCCGGAGGTCACATTCAATGCAGGCCATGGCACCAGAGTTATGGGCATTCATTCGTGGAGGCTTTGGCGTCTGAGGGCCCTTGAAGAGCGTCTGGTCAGGTGGCTTCCAAACGTCCGTCACCCCGTGTGCTTGTTTGAAACTGTAGGCTCCCAGGCCCCAGTCCTACAAATTCAAGGTCAGTAGACCTGGGTTCGAACCAGGATCGGGGGTCTGAGTTACAAACAAGCTCCTGGAGGACGCTGACGCTCACACATTCAGCAGTCACCCAACTTAGTGCAATGTGGGTGTTTCTCCAAGGGCAAACTGAAATGAGGGGTCACATGGAAGGTGGCTCAGAAGGCGGCCCGCGCGGCACCCAGCACTGGACTGCTGTCGCACCTCATTTCATCCTCTTGGGCGGCTCTGCCTCAGTGGCTGTGCTTGCCTGCTCTGATAGAGGAGGATTCGGTCACAGGGCTGGTAAGTGATGATCGCAGGCCTGGGTCAGTGCCTCCCAGGTGCTTACCGGAAGGGCTTCTACCCCTGGCCCACAGACTCGGCATGGCCTGTCCCCTGCCCAATCCCCAGCCTCATCTAGAAACCCCCTTCACCCCACTCACAATGCTCCAACACAGCGGTCTTTTTGCAATTCCTCAAAGAAATGCACAAAGCTCTTCTGACCTCAGGGCCTTTGCACACGTTCTGACTGCCTCTTCCATGCATGCTCTAGGCAGTGTAAACTCTGCATGTGGGTACATGTGCATATGCATGCACACACACACACAAACGTACATACAGATGTACACACAGACACACATGCATGCCTAAGGCTGTTTAGTATGACCCAGTGCTCTAAGAGTATCAGCAAAACTTCTCACCAGGACCTGGAAAGCACTGTGTCGCTGCCTCCCCACCGGTCTCTCTTGCCCTAGCCTCTTCCTCACACTCCGGGCTTGCAGCCCCTTTCCTTCACTAAGATACAATAGCGGGTTTTACTCATTAAGTCCCAGCACACCGCACATGCATGGCACATAGTAGGCACTCAATAAGAATATTTGGGCAGTGACATCAATGAGCCATTTGAATATGCGCTCAAGTATCACCTCTGCAGAAAGGTGTTCCTTGACGGCTTCCCAAAGTTGGTGTCCCTGTTACTAGTCACTCACTGCAGTAACGATGAGTCACAGTACTCTGGCTGACTTCTAATTTCCTGAGATCCTCTTAAGGGTGGAGGCCACACGAGGGCAGGAATAACATCACCTTGTTCACTTCTAGAACGGGGTTTGCATGTATTTGCTGTGTGGTATTTGCTTGGTGGCTGAACGGGTAGAAACGTAAACTCCAGATCCTCAGTGCATGATTCTCTCCTTCCAACATGCAGCCTTCAGCCTCCTGCTCATACCAGTTAGTCCCTCTCACACTGTGATCGGGAACAGTGATGCCCACTTTCCGGACCTTAGTTTTCCCACATTGAGAAAGGATGTGTGGGGTCACGTGATCTCTTCCCAATGTGGACATGCAGAAGTTCTAGGATTCACTATTTCTTCTAATGGACAGATGCCATTATTATAACTTATTACTTCTAAAAGGCTCTGTTGGACTCAATTCAGAGGCTCAACTTTATTTTTTAGATGGATGTTTGGCACATGACGGGTTGGGTCAAGTTCAGAGCTTACTCCCACGTGTTTACCCAGATTTTGCTATAAAATATGTGGAAAGATAAGTCATCTCAACTTCCTAACATTCTGGCAGGAAAGAGATGATATACGTATAGGGGAGAAGAGTTTACATAAGGACAGTTTGCAAAGGGAAACATTTCATTCTGTGGACAGGATTTAGGGGGGCCCAGGAGGGAAGATCCATGTTGTGAAGCTAGTAACAAGGGTGAGCCATGGCCCCCTAGGCATGCAAGGTTGTGTGGGGACAGCTACTAGGCAGAGAGAGAGAGAGTGGGCTGAATGGAGAGCATTGTTAGAATGAGCTGTGACTGTCAGCCAAGGCACATCGTCAATCTGCAGAGATCTCGCAGAAATCAGAAAAGAAAGTCAAAAGAAGAAAAACCTCGATTTTTAAAAAAATTTATGTTAGTTAACATACAGTGTAGTATTGGTTTTGGGACTAGGACCCAGTGGTTCATCACCGACATACAACCCCCAGTGCTCATCCCGACAAGTTCCCTTCTTAATGTCCATCCCCCACCCCCCTCCCTCCATCAACCCTCAGTTTGCTCTCCATATCTAAGAGTCTCTGAAGGTTTGTCTCCCTCTCTGTTTTTACCACTTCTGCTCTCAGATCTCTGGCTGATACTCCCCTACCAAATCCACTGTAGGAGCAGAGGGCTTGGGATGCCATTGATGCCTTCTGTCCATCTCAGCATCTGCCAGCCAGAGCCAGGTGAGCAAGGGTGGAGCACGCAGGGGGACAGGGATAGACAGAAAATGTACAGCACGCCATTTTAAGGGAACATCAAAACACAATCAAGTAGAAGTCTACAGAGATAGACTCGAATTGCTCTACGTTATTTATAAAGTGTATAATTTGCCAACATCAGCACTTTAAGGGTTATTAGTCTCAAATTGCTTGTGGCATATCTGAATCGTGTGAAGCACATCAAAGGATCCTTACCGTGTTGTACTAGGAGTAGCAGTCAAGGTGCAGAAAGATCATTTAACTGGAACACGCGTGACCTGTTGTGTTCCTGACAAGTATTTCTAAAATGTACATATGTCAATGCAAAGAGGAAAATTATCTAAAAAAATACATAATTTATTTGCAGTACCATCTGCACATACCCTCTTGGGTTCTCCTTCCATTACGGGACTTAAGAAACATGATATATAACATGTATTAACACAATTTTCAATTCAGTGACTCCAAGAGCTTGTTACCCACCTGTCATACAAGCATCTGAGAACAATCACAATCCTTGTATTATCAGCAAAACTACCATTACAATAATGTATTTTATATGAGCTGTCCTCCTCTGTCTTTATTTAATGGATTGGATCAATGAGGCATAGTGTCCAATTATTCACAGTGTTTCAACCATATCATTCTTCTATGCCATTCACTACAGAAACTTGTTCAATTATATTTTCACCTCTGTTACTGAACTGAAAAACTGTTAGCCCAACATTCCTTCCACGAATCACTAGAAGAGTGATTCCTCTCTTGTGTGCACGTGCGTGCTCGCTCTCTCTCTCTCTCTCTATATATATATATATATATGTACACACACACATATATATTATCTCTCTATATGTGTATACATACCTATATATATACATATATGCATATACATATATATGGGTATGTATACATATATAAATTTCACAATTTTGTTGATGTGTAATAAACTACCCCCAATATATTCAGGTATATACACACACGCTATATACATACATTCCATGAATGTATAGAGAACGACGCCAAAATTTAGAGGCTGAATCTAGCCAAAATAATTTGTTATCTCAAGAGCCTGCAATCAGGCACATGGCTCCAGCTGGGGAAGCTCCGAAATGGCTGGAGGATTCATGTCCCGGAAGGCTGGGTGGCCGGTTAGTGCTGGTTGTGGCCTGGGACGTCAGCCAGGTGTTCAATTCTCTACACGGCCTCTCCAGGTGGCTAGGCTGAGCTCTCACAGCATGGCATCCGGGTTCTGAAAAGAAGCATCTCAAAAGTGCGTGTTCCTGAAGACAGAGCCTCCGTGGCCACGATGTTTGCTAATGTTTCATGAACCAAAAGTCAGCCACATGGCCAAACCAGGCCAAGAGTCAATGTGAAAAGAGACCACAAAACTGCACATGTACCACAAAGCACAGTGCACCAGGGGTGTGTGTGTGTGTGTGTGTAGGATTGGCATAGATAATCTACCAAGGAGGTTAGAACTGGAGATCAAAAATCACAAAGGAAACAAAACCACAATGTGGTGTATCCAAAACTGAATTGGATATTGCTTCATTTATCCGAGTCGTTTTTATGTAAATGCAAGTGCCCCAAAGTAGCCAAGACAATCTTATAAAAAATGTTTAATGTTTGTTTATTTTTGAGGGAGAAAGAGAGACAGAGCGTGAGTGGGGAGAAGGGCAGAGAGAGGGAGACACAGAATCCGAAGCAGGCTCCAGGCTCTGAGCTATCAGCCCAGAGCCCCAAGCAGGGCTGGAACCCACAAACCATAAGACCATGACCTGAAGTCAGATGCTTAACCCACTGAGCCACCCAGGTGCCCCTAGCCAAGACAATCTTAAGGAAGTAGAGCAAACATGGAATTTCCATGACCAGATATGAAGCTAAATAATGAAGTACAATAAGTACAATGCAAACAGGCAAATAAAGGAATGGAATAGAGTAAAATTTCCACTAACACACTCATGCACACACATACACACACACACACACAAATGCTGTAAACAAAAGAATTATATTCTTGATCAGATATCCATATTTTTAAAATATGAATATTTATTCCTTCTGTGTATACATGAAATTCATTCCAGGTAGGTGATAGGTATAAATGCAAAAGGAAAATTGTTATAAATTCTAAAAAGTAACATGGAAGAATGGCTTAATGCCATGATGTAGGCAAAGATATTTTAAGTAGAGAAATTATACACTACCCATTAAACTATTTTTGAAAAGACAATTTGCCTGGGATATAATTAACAATTTCTACTCGTCAAAATATACCAGTAAGAGAAGTGTTCAGGCCACAGGTAAGAGTAGATTATTATATCTGATGAAGGACTCCTATCCAGAATAAATAAAGAAATCTTTTAAATCAGTAAGAAAGGAAATTCAATAGAAAAATGGACAAGAGCCTGAACAATCAGCCAGCAAAACACTTTATCCAAAAGGCCAACACGTATATGAAAATGTGTTCAGCCTCTTTCCTCATGGAAACCCAAACTATGATGAGATCCCAGTAAACGCCCTCCCACGTCCAGAAAGCTAAAAGAAAAATGACTGGTGACACTTGACGCTGGTGAGAACGTGTCATCTGCAAATGCTCACACTAAGCCAGCAGGAGGATAAATTGTCACAACTGTTGTGTAACACTGGTAGCAATATCTAAAAAAACTGAACAGATGAGTGCATTTGCTCAGAAATTCCATCGCTAGGTAATACGAGCATTCGTCTGCTGAAGTCGTGTGCAGGAATCATCACGGTGGGTACCATTTGCAACCAGACTAGAAAGAACCCAATGTTCACATTCGGTGAAATAAATAAACTGGGACTATTCACATAGCGGAACATGAAACAGTGGGAAAGAACCAAATACTGACATGCGCACCAGCATCAATAAATTGCGGAAAGGTGGTATTGAGTGAGCAAACCCAGACACAACGAGGTACACCCTGTGTTGCGTGAGTGTGAGAGTGTGTGTTTGTGTGCAGGTGCATGTGTATGGTGTGTGTGTGTGTGTATGTGTACATATATATTAGGTCAGTCCTGGTGCACATGTATTGTGTAATGTGTGTGTGTGCATGCATATGTGTGTATGTGTGTCATGTTCATTTGTGGGCATGTGTATTGTGTATGGGTGTGTATACCTGTGTATTATACATGTGTGTATATGTATAACTGCGTACTGCATATGTGCGAATGGTATTTTTTTAAGTTTATTTATTTATTTTAAGAGAGAAAGAGAGAGAAACCAGGACAAGGGCAGAGAGAGAGAGAGAGAGGAGAGAATCCCAAGCAGGTTCCACACCGTCAGCACACAGCCTGATGAAGGGCCCAAACTCAGAAACTGTGAGATCATGACCTGAGCTGAAATTGCAAGTCAGACACTTAACTGACTGAGCCACCCAGGTGCCCCCATGTGTATTTCAAATACAGGAAAAACTCCCCCTTGGTGATAGAAGTCAGGGTCATCGTTCCCTTTGGGGATGGGCGTTGTGACTCAGGGGATCCCCCAGGGGCCTTGAAGGGCTTCCGTTGCTATTTCATTTTTCTCCTTGACCTAGACGGTGGTTGCACAGGCAACTTTTACTTTGAAAAACTCATACAGCTGAACATTTTTTCCTTTGGGCACTTTGGGGTTCAATGTTCTGCTCAAATAAAAGAAAGTTATTTTTAGAATGCTCTTTTGTTACTACATGTGTGATCATAAAATGTTTGTTGGCAATTCCAATTTGGAGGTGCTTCTGATGGCCAGGCTCCTCCCTCATTTCTTCACTCAGTCATGAACCATCCCCTGAGCCCCCGCTGGATGCAAAGGCACAGCTCATACCCCAGGAGGACATCAGTAAACAAAACCAGCAGAAAGTCCTTTTCGCAAGGAGCTTACATTTGATTAGAATGAGAGAAGGCCTCGCTAAGCATGAGGCTGTCCTCCATTGGAAAAGCTTTGGGCACAGTTTATGGTACCTTTATGCACCTGTGGGTGTACAATTCCCTGAAAAATCCAGTTATGGCTACCAGAAGTGCCCCTGGGAAACAGAGTCAGGAATTGTGAGATTGCACCAATTATGTATTTAACACTGGAACACACGATCAATGCACCAGGGAAAGGGGGACACTGGTGCGTGTGCAGTGGGCTTCTTCTGCAGCTGTTGTGGCCCATGGCATGCACAGGCTGAGGGAAGATGTGGATTCAGGAAGTGACCACGTGGCTCAGTAGCTGAGTTGACAATGGTGTTTGCAAAGATTGACACGTGGGCTGGCAGATTCAGGCTGGCCTTTGGAGCACATCTAGAGAAAACGACAAACTTAAAGGCTCGAGTTCTCAACTCAGACTACAGGTAGAAACCTAAACCGTCTCCATGGCAGTTCCAAAGTAACCCCTTATCTCCCAGCGTGGCAGGTCACGTGTGAATGCGGCCCAAGCCCAGAGGCCATGAGGGGCACTGATTCTGTTAGAGGAACCAGAACTGAGGGGGAGCGGGGGCCCCAGGGATGGAACATTCCCACAGACACACGCAAGGCTGACGGCACTGAGCTCTCCTGCATGCACGAGGACAAGCAAGGTCCCTGCATCCTGGAAGGGCCGCTCACCTGACCACGTTGCTCCCGATCCCGGCTGTCCAGCCAACAGAGCTGTGGTGTATATAAACCGCTCGGTCCGTGGAGCCGTGCTACAGCCACTCGAACAGACTGACAGAGGCGCTCATGCAGGACGGGGACTTAATACGTTGGGTGTGGCAGTCACACTGTGCTTGGTTGGCTAACTGAGCACCGTGCTCAACACTGGCAAACACCCAAAGCAGAGGTTAGATGGGATTTCAGTCGAGTCTGTCATGTGCGGTTTGCTCGGATACTTTGTACACCATGTCCCCCCCCCCCCAAAGTTCTCTGATGCACGGAGACACTAAGAAATGCCTCGGGGGAGGGGCACCAGCATCCCTCAATAGCTCTGTGGTGATGGGGAGGATGGGGAGGGTGTGGCCCTGAAATCAAGCTCCTGACTTCCAAGGAATGAGGGACGGGGAGCGTGAGGGGCTGGGTGGTGGGGCCTTGGTCCCCAGACATAAAGTAGGCACCAGCACATGGTAAGCAGGGGGAAGAGAGGCCATTTTCACAGGCAGGACCTCACGATGATGGCTACCCATGGTGGATACCTGGATGTAAATACTCGCGCAGCGCTCCCGGAAATACATACACGGGAGAATTTCGGACCCAGCAGACATGCACTTGACTCAAGTCGCCATGCTGGGGACGTGTGGCCTTTTCTCCGATTTGATGCCCACATATGTAGAAGTCAGCTCACAGACCCAGACTCCCCTCACGGAGAGGGAGGGGCTCCCTTTGAGAAGGGACCTCAAGACGTGGCCACAGGTGTGCGCTACAAATTGTCACCGCCTTCTCAGGGAAGTGTGTCCAGCACCCAGGAACAAGGTCATGTGCTACTAAAGAGTTTGGCCTTCATCGGACGGGGAAGGGACCTGCAGAGCCCTGTCTATGCCTGACAACAGTCATGCTTGATCCCCGACATACAAGGTTCGGAAGCCTGAGCCAAAGCAAGGATTCGCAATACAGGAAGTAGGGACTGCCATCAAGAACCACTAAAAGATGGCAACAATCAAGCCCTGGCGAAGGGAGGCTAGGAAGAGAAGCCAGAGGTAAGGAGGGGAGTCAGAATTGGGGATCGTGAGGTGTGAAGGCCACCGATGCAGTCAGAGGAGCCTGAAGCTCGGAGAACGAAACAGAGCCCCTGAAGGATTAGAAACAGGAATTAGAGAATTTGGAATGCTGTCTTATCCTATAGACACACAGCAGCTGCTACAAATTACAGCTATTGGCCGACTCCCACGGAAAGTCCATCAGAGTGCGTTAAGGTCATTGGCCTTTAAAAATGATCTATTTGAAATGGAAACATACTTTTGCAAAAAAAAAAAAAAAAAGATGGCTCAATTTCAGAAAATCCTGTAATGAGATTCAACACATTTACATGGTAAAGGAGAGGAAAGGCATGAGCAACTTAACTTGGGGAAAGAAAGGATTCACAAACACGTATCACGCAAGACCACTGTCTCTAAAATAGGAGCACACTGGGGTGCCTGTGGCTCAGTCGGTTAAGCATCTGACTTCAGCTCAGGTCACGATCTCATGGTTTGTGAGTTCAAGCCCCACGTTGGGCTCTGTGCTGACAGCTCAGAGCCTGGAGCCTGCTTCGGATTCTGTGTCTCCCTCTCTCTGCCCCTCCCCTGCTCACACTGTCTCTCTCTTTCTCAAAAATAAACATCAAAAAAAAATTTTCAATAAAATAAAATAGCATGCAGGGGTGTCTGGGTGGCTCAGTCAAATGTCTGACTCTGATTTTGGCTCAGGTCATGATCTCACGGTTGTGGGATCGAGCCCTGCATTGGGCTCTGTACTAACAACATGGAGCCTGCTTGGGATTCTTTCTCTCCCTCTCTCTCTGCCCCTCCCCTGCTCTCATGTGCTCTCTCTCTCTCTCAAAATAAATAAAAATTTAAAAATAAATAAATATGGGAGCCTGGGTGGCTCAGTCAGTTAAGCGTCCAACTCTTGATTTCAGCTCAGGTCACGATCACATGGTTCATGAGTTTGAGCCCTGCATCGGGCTCTGTGCTGTGAGCTCAGAGCCTGCTTGGGATTCTCTCTCTCCCTGTCTCTCTTGGCCTCCCCTACTTGTACTCTCTCTCTCTCTCGCAAAATAAATAAACTTTAAACAAACAAATAAATGAAATAGCATATGGAGAGGAAAAGTAATTTTACCTCCACCCTTCTAGGTTCTTGGCCAAGACCCCCTGTCATAAAAGACAGATTATCAGGAGAAAAGCAAACGGAAGTTTAATACCATGTATTCCTCTTGTCTACAGGGGAGAGACCCAGGGGAATGGAGTAATTCCCCAGATGACCAAAGCCACCTTACACACCATCTTCCTCTGTCCTCTAAAGGCAGAGGACAGTGTTGGGGGTGGGGTGGTCAGTTACGGGAGGTCTCCGGCCACACAGTGAGGGAGGCTGTGGTTGTCAAGCAGGTTTCAGGCTGTGCCTCCTGCTTGGAAAAGAGTGTCTAGAGATTTGCTCATCCTCCTCTTCCTGGTGTGCATCAGGGAACACGCTCACGAACGGAGATCTCCCTTGTAAGTATAAATGTCTCTTATAAAAGGGTAACTTCTACTCTGCTTTTAGAGCTCCTATACCTTAAGAAAGGAAGAAAGAGAGAGAGAGAGAAAGAGAGAGAGAGAGAGAGAAAGAAAGAAAGAAAGAAAGAAAGAAAGAAAGAAAGAAAGAAAGAAAGAAAGAAAGTAAGTAAGTTAGTTGCCTGGATGGCTCAGTCAGTTAAGCATCTGACTTCAGCTCAGGTCATGATCTCACGGTTCGTGGGTTCGAGCCCTGCGTCGGGCCCTGTGCTGACATCTCGGAGCCTGGAGTCTGCCTCAGATTCTGTGTCTCCCTCTCTCTCTGCCCCTCCCCTGCTCATGCTCTCTCTCTCTCTCTCTCTCTCTCTCTCTCTCTCTCTCTCTCTCAAAAATAAATACATATTAAAAAAGAGAGAGGGAGAGAGAGAGAAGGTGTTTCTTAAAAACAATAAAAAATAATCAGTCTAAAATAATCCTTATGCCAAAGAGGCATATTTTGCAGTGACAGATTCTGGTCTTGTTCAAGTAAAATCAACTTCTGTAACTGGAGAGATGACATAGGACACGTTTACAGATTTTAAACACATGCCAACTTTTTAAAAACTGGTGTAACAACACCCACGTGAGTGGTAAGCAGCTGGGGACAGTGGCTCTTCCAAGGAAGGGCGGGGGGCTGGTAAAGTGGCCTCTGGAGGGTCTGAGGACCCCGGTGTGTGTCTTTTCACAAGAATTAATCTGAAGCCAAGGGGCCCAATGTCAGCCATGAAACTTGCTACTGAGTACATGATACTGTTTTCTGTAATATTCTAGATGTTTAAAATACTTCATAAACATGCGGAAACACAGAAAGGGTCTAAACAACACACACAGCCAACAACACAACGTACAGCCAAACGTGAGTTCCCCCGCCTCCCACCCAGGCTCCACGCCCCCTCCCCAGCCCCACGGATTCGTCTGCATTAGCCAGCTCTTCCTGGAGGCAGACAGTACATTCTTCTTCACCTTGAAGTGTTCCCCACGCATCGCTGAACCTCACGTCCCATGCTTAGCAAGGCCGCCCGGGCTCCTCCCCGGGGTGACATCATCCCCATCTCCAGAGCTACGGAGCCCTCTCCCTGTCCTTTCCCCGTTCAGGTCTTTCCCCTCCCCACACCCTGGACAGGCTAAAGCTTCCCTCCTGCCAGATGAGTGCGTTCTAGCGATCCGGGGTATGATAGGCAGAGTGTGTTGTGCACTCAAACAAAATTGTCAAGTGTGTGGGTCTCACCTTGTGTCCTTAAACAAAACAGGAAAACAAAGGGGCAGGGAGAAACCTTAGAAGGTGACAGGGATGCGTATCCCCTCGATTGTGGTGATGGATTCACGTGTCCAAACTCATCCAAGTGTAGCAATAAACAGGAGCGGAGCCTTGTCCGTCAGTTACACCTCAATAAAGCTGTTAAAATGTATTCCTGGGGGCGCCTGGGTGGCTCAGTTGGTTGAGCCTCTGTCTGACTCTTGATTTCAGCTCAGGTCATGATCTCCCACGTAGGATAGAGCCCCACGGCGGGCTCTGAGCAAACAGGACGGAGCCTGCTTGGGATTCTGTCTCTCCCTCTCTCTGACCCTCCCCCACTCGTTCTCTCCCCCTCTCTCTCAAAATACATAAATAAACATTAAAAAGTATACATACTCCTAAAGCAGCGGTATCTCTGAAGGTGGGAATTGGAGTCAGGCCACCTGGGTTTGACCTCCCACTAGCTGTGAAACCTTGAAGAAGTCACTTCAATCTGTGCACTTTGTTCCTTGTGTGCATAGTAGGGCTAATACCCACCTCACAGGGTTGTTTTAGGGACCAAAGGCTGTAACACAGGTAAGGCGTTTAGAACAGGGTCTGATGGTTTAGCAGTCAATATGATTTATTGTTATTATTATTATTATGGTTTAGATCCTGATGTCTACTCATAAACCAGAGGTGGGCATTCAAGACCTTTCAAAATATGGCTTCAACTTGGTTTCCCACTGCCACACCCCATGTCTCCCTGGATTGCGTCCCCCTCCCATCCCCCACCGGCTCCTGGGTTTCTGTCCTCACCGGGGCTGCTCTTGGGAAGCTCGCGCCCATCGCCACCTCCTTCCAGCTCATCCCACCTGACACCTGTGCCTGCTTTACTTTGCAGGCTCCCTTGTCCTGCCTGAAAACCTGCGGGGGTTGGCCTCTGGGCTTCAGCCTCACCTGTGTTCCTCGCACCTGCCTGGTGGCCCTTCTCCAGCTTTCGCCCCCTGAACGGCAAGCCCCCAGCGCTTCCTCTCTGCTTCTCCAAGTTTACTCCTAGCGGTCACTTAACTGTTTGCTCATGTCTCCCGGCGACCCTCACAAGTCTCTGGCCACGCGCTCCTCCTGTCCACCGCCAGCTCCCTGCCTCTCGTCCTGGGTGCCCAGGGCCTCAGGCTTGTCTCCCTGAACACCTGCTCCTCCCCACCTCCTGCCTGGTCTGCAAGGATCGCCCCCCACCTCGCCTCGCGCCTCTCACCACATCCGGCCCGGGAGATCACGAATGTCCCCACAGCTACAGTACAGATACCAGTGATCGTTAACATTGGCCAGCCGTTAAGCATTCGGCAGACACAGTCCAGGGCACTTTGGGAGGATTTGCTCCTTCAATAAACAACCTATACAGTGGATGCTCTCGGGGCCCCCACTTCACACATTAAACCGCAGCCGGGAGGTTCAGTGGCTTGCCCCGGGCTGGAAGCGCAGTAAGAGGTGGTGAAGACTGCGCATCTCCCTCTCGTCTCCTCCCCCTTCCAGTGCCAGAACCTGCCTGCCAGCCTCCAAAATGAGCTTCCGGAAACAGAGGGGGAGATACTGCTTCCGCCGCTGAAACGGGTCAGAACTCCCCACTTGCGGTAGCTGCAAGGACTGTGTTATCCGCCCACATCTGCCCCTGCCTACCACGCGGCCCCAGCTCAGCTCGTGCTGCCGATGCGCCATTTCACCCCCGTTTCACCCCCACGTCACCCCCAGTGATCGGCGGGCCCCTGTGGCGGCCACGCTGGAGCCCACGCCGCGGAAGCTCTTTGCTGCCCCCTGCTGGCCGTCAGAAGCTATGGGCGCCGGTGGGCGGAAGCCCTGGGATTCCAGCCGTGGGTTCCAGGATCTTGGGTCTCCCAGCGCTCTCCTGATGCAGTGTGGTTTTAGTGCAGCGCCTTCCAGACCGGAATCCTAATCCCCAGAGGAGGGACCCTGGAATCTGGAACTGTGATAAGTGCCTCAATGTATTTTTACCATCATTCATGTTTGCACAATTCCTGACACTTGGAGAGCCTGTGTCTGGGACTGGGCTAGAAGGACCTCGAACCTCAGCCCTGCCCCTGCGCACCTGCCCCACCAGCACATCATGCATCCGAGGACATCCCCCCACCCCCACCCCGGAGTCCTGCTTTCAAATATGTGGGCTATTCCCACTCCATCTGGGAGGATTTTGTGGAGTTTGACCAAGATGACTTTGGTCAATTGATGCTGGTCCCTTTCCCTTTTTACGTGTGGAGAGAAAAAGGGAACGCATAGCACCAAAAACTAGGAAAAAGGAAGAAAATTAAAGTTTGAAAAGCTCTTGGCAATTTCTGAGTGTTGCCGAGTACAGAGCTTCTTTCCTGGACCTCGTTTTGTCTGTTAACATGCACGTGTCCCCAGAAATGACTCAAACACATGTTCATCTCTGGAGGAAACTTTGACCCCAGAGCCACACTGTGTTTGTGGGGATCTCCCTAGGGCCAGCAAGGAGGGCCGGTACCCCAGGGGACTGGGGGCTTGGGGGGGGGGAAGAGCAGGAATCCTAAAGGAAGAGACGTCTCCTCACAGGGAGGGAAGCTGTGAGTCCCCTCAACCAGGACCCTACGCCCGCTCTGTCCAGCTCTGCTGAGGTGTGATGGACACACAAAGACCGTCGGTATTTCAGGTGCACAGCATGAGGCCTTGACGGACAGACAGACAGACGTGTGCACTGGGAACCGGTCACCTCCGTCGAGCCAATTGGGATCGCGGTCACCTCACACGGCTGCCTCTGCGTGTTTGCGCCAGGACACCTGGGACCTGTGCTCCCGGCAGGCACCAAGGACACGGCCCTGATCACCGTCACTGCCACCTGGGAGCAGGGTGGCCTCTCAGAGCTCCTCCTTCCACTCCTTCCCTCCCCTCCAGCCTGTGGCCAGGGACCCAGACTGCATCCAGGAAAGTGCCTTCACCTCCAGGGACTCCTCCCTCACCTTGGAATGAGGGTGGGATTGGGATGGATAAGGGTAGGACAGTGCGGTGGCCCTTCCGAGACTCCCTCTCCCCACTTCTCTGATGAGGCACCTGGGCTCTCTCATCCTGGGCACAGGCACCGGGCCTGCAGACCCCTGGGAGAGCTGCCCAGCCCCCAGGTGCCTCCCCTCCCCTCCCCTCTTCCCCTCCCCTCCTCCCCCTCCCCTCCTCCCCTCCTCTCCCTACTCTCCTCTCCCTTCACCCTCTCCTCTCCCTCCCCTCCTCCTTCCCCCCCACCCTCCTCTCCCTCCTCCCTCTCCCTTCCCCCATACTCTTCTCCTCTTCCACTCTCTCTCCCTCTCTTCCCTTCTTTCCTCTCAGTCTTCCCTTCCCCTCCCTATCCCTCCCTCCCCTCCTCCCCCCTCCGCCCCCATTCCTCCCTTTCCCCTCCCCTCCTTCCTTCCCCCCTCTCCCTTACTCTCCCCTTCCTCCTCCCTCCCTCCCATACCCCTCACCTTCTCTCCTACCCCCTCCCTCCCCTCCACTCCTCTTCCCTTACTCTCCCCCTTCCAGGCCTCTCCTCCTCCCTGCCTCCTCCTCTCCTCTCTCCTTCCCCCCTCCCTCCCTCCCCTCCCCTTCCTCTTGCAGCCAGATAAGGATGCACAGTGACTTTTTTCTTCCTCAGAAAGGCTAGTTTGGGGCATCGTCAGGCCCAGGTCACTGGAAAGTCACCTTCCAGGAAATGATGGGGATATTTCTGAGATGGGCTCCAGCTCCAAAGCCCTGTCCCTCTCCCTCTCCTGTCCTGGGGCTCTGGGCTGGACGATAGTGAAGGAGACTCCTGACCTCCCCTCGCCTCTTACCCTTGCTTTGCTAAGTCCTCCCCACAGGGTGCCCTGTCCCTCTCCTCACAGGGCCCACCCCCAACAGCACGGCCCCCCACTCCTGCACATCAGCGTGCCCATCTCTGTGCTCCACCTTCAGACCTGGCTGGCCACCCAGAAGTCCATGGGCATCAGGTTGCTAGTCTGTTTTCATTATGATTTTTTTTTAATCTATAAAACAAATGCAGCGATAACTTCCTCAAAAGGTTTTAGATCGGGATTTAATAAGCAAATTTTATGCATATGTATATATACAGGAAGGATGGCACCTGGCTTGAAAGAGTGCATTCCATCATCATTGTCATTGCTATCGAAACAGCTCGGCACAGTCCTTACTAACCCTATTTTCTAGGTAATAACGGCATGCTCACTGGATACACACCCAAAGCAGAAAATTCCACTGGCTTTGAGTTGTGGCAGTCTCAGGAAATATGTTTTTTGGGGTCCTTCCTCGCACACTGAGGTGTAGACATCTGGAAACGTGGGGGCTGTGGAGACCTTCCTGGCCAGCAGTCCTCAAAGGCCCCACGAGGAACAGGCACAGCCCAGGGATAGAGAAGGAGGACACTTACAATTACTGATTCTTAGTGAGTGTGCCCGAGAGACCTGCAAACACATTTGACACTTGTCGCCTTGTACCATCAGCTCCTGGCTGTGGTCTCAGCCCTGACGGTAGCCACTGAGTGACCATGGCAGGCTCTTTCACTTCCCTGAGCCTCAGTTTCCCCATCTATAGAATGGGAGAGGAGAGTGAGTCTCAGGAGTGGTGCTCCAGAGCCACTGTCCTTATTTTGCTATTTGTCTCCTGAGACAAGGTGTCTGGTCCAGGGCACACGAGTGAGACAGTCTGCTGAGCACATTTTCAACAGGCACAAATTTGTTACCACGTTTGGTTACATAATGCCCGTCTCCGACAAGGTGGTTCACATTCCAGTTCAAGGTGCATTAACTGTGAGTGAGGACCAGGACACTTGATGGGTAGGTGGAGCTGAGAAGGGGGGGGGGCGTGAAGACAGGCCTCCTGTGCCCCTCCCAGGTTGAACGTCAGAATCTTTAATGATAGGAATATGCTGGTAATATCCCAGGTCTGCCACTTTCCAGCTCTGTGACTCTGGGCAAATCACATAACCTCTCTGATCCTCGGTTTGTTTACCTAAACATTTCACAGCGGGAATAGTAATACTTATATTTTGAGGTTGCTCTGAACATTGGCCTTTGGAAAGCACTTTAGCAAGAAGTTAGAGCCATAGTTTACCAGGAGAAAGAGGTGACCATTCTTTGAAAAGTATAGTGTTGCACACACACAGTGGTTCATATGCATAGACTGGATGTTTATTGTTATTGTTATTATTATTATTATTATTATTCTCTGACACTCTTGGGTCCAAAGGAAAGTGGGTCTTACAAGATAGTGGGATTTTCAACCCTTAAAATGATAGAAAAGAATCCAAGTTGGCTAAGGAGCCTGGTAAGCTTTGAAACAACAGTGGGAGGTTCTAAGACACCTGCTAGAGATCACTGATTACGCCCCCCACGTCCCCCACTGTCATTTCCCTTCTCCCGCTTATTTCCATCTTGTCCCTTCTCCTCTCATCTTTGTCCCCTTTCCTTCCTTTCTTTTGGTTTCCCTTTACAGAATAGCACTGTAGGGTCAGATAGAGGGCGAGGGCATGAGAGAGCTTCCTTCCTCCCAAGACCCTTCCTGTTCCCTCAAGTCAAAGAGGGAATGACCTTGAGAAAAGGCAACATGTGGTCTTCCCCAGTGATCACCCAGAAAGCAAACTCTCTGCCTGAGCCACAGTGAAGAGCAGTTACTGGGGTGCTGGTATACACCCCCATACCCTAAATCAGACCCAGACCTCCAGAATGTAGCACCCATGCATATTATACAAAACTTTATTCCCCACCCCCCAAACTACTTTCTAAGGTTATGAATGTAACAGGATGCCCTGGCTTAGATTCTAAAATTTTGAAGATAGGAAAATGTCCTTTAAAAGATGTAAGTCGGGGCGCCTGGGTGGCTCAGTCGGTTGAGCGTCCGACTTTGGCTCAGGTCATGATCTCAGAGTCCGTGAGTTCGAGCCCCACACTGGGCTCTGTGCCGACAGCTCGGAGCCTGGAGCCCGCTTCGGATTCTGTGTCTCCTGCTCTCTCTGCCCTTCCCCTGTTCATGCTCGGTCTCTCTCGGCCTCAAAAATAAATAAAAACATTAAAAAAAATTTTTTAAGACGTAAGTCATTTCTATACCCTAAGAGTAGACGGAATTAAACACTTTTAGGGCAGACTAAACTTTGTCCTAGAAAATCTAGTACCTGGTAGTGTACATGTAGAGAATTTCTTATCCTCCTGTCTTGGGAAAAAAATTTCAATTCATCAAAGCAACCCAAATGAGTCCTCCGAGACAGAATGAGAAAGGACGTGTTCGGCTTAGTTATGGGAATTAATTGGATGTAGTAATTGGATGTAGAAGAATTTCTACAGACTTTGTTGCTTCAATTGGAGAAACGCCATGTTTCCCTGCATGGGGTTGGGCTGTCAGAGTCCTTACTTCATGTTCTTATAGAGTCGGATAGTTTCTCACAAAAGCAATTGTGAGGTGAGACCTTGGGAGCCCCAGAAAAAACATCAAAGACAATTAAGATTCACCTCATGCTGGAGAAAGAAGAAGGCAACACAGCAAAGCTGCGTAGTGCTCCCTCCAGCTGAGTACCAGAGCAGCAAGTCAGTTGGTGTCTAAAGTCATAAATCAAGGCATTTTTAATTTTTAATTATGCACCCTTCCTAACCTTAAACCTAGCCCAACAAACTCAGTGCTCATAACTACCTGGCCCAAACAATTTTCCCAGCTTTCTTTCCCACCTCGGCCATATTATGTTTGAAATTGCCCCAATTAGGACCATGACCCCTCAACAGTAGTATATTTCCTACTGGATCTGCTGGGAATTACCATCTCCCTATTCCAACTTGTCTTGATCATTCAAAGTGTACGTTAAATGCACATCTCTGTGAAGTTTCTTCAGACTCATCTGTTCTGTAGAATGTATACTTCCTTCCGTCTCCACATTTCACATACTTCTGTTAAACACATCACATTTTGGAAAATAGCACAGAACGAGGTAGGTGAGCAAAGCGGTGATTTGGAGCCCAAGTGCTCAAGTTAGAATCTAGATTTCACAACTGGCTAGCAAAGTGATCTTAAGCAGTTTACTTACTCTCTTTCAACCTCAATTAGGTCTTCACAAACATGCAGATAATCACAATAGCTGTTCTAGGACTAAATGCAGCAAGGCGTGTAAATATCTGAGCACCTGGCACAGAAGCTGTGTTCAATACCTATCCACTCTCATCATTACCATCAAGATATCATCATCCCCATTAGCAGCACCAGCACCATCACGCCATGAACAATATCACCATCCTCACCATCTCCATGATCATCATCATTATCACTGCCATCACCACCACCATCATCATCACCCCCATCACCACCACCATCATCATCACCCCCATCAAAGCCACCACCAAGACCACCATCATCATCATCAACATCATCCGGATCCTCACCATCCCCAGCACCATTATCAATCACCACCTTATCACCACTACCATCACCATCATTATCATCAACAATACCATCCCCAGCATCATCAACTCCCTTATCACCACCATTAACACGATCATCATCCCCATGATGGTCGTCCCACTGGCAGCATCATCATCATCAAGATCAACATCACTATTGTTATCATCTGTGCTCCTAGGTTTGTTTAGTTCTTAGATTTAGGAACTCTTTGAAAGCAGGCTTGTGTTTCTTTCATCTTTATATCTGTAGCAATAACAGAAAATGTCCAGCCCTACAGACAGAAAAGCTATCTAATTTGGAGGAATGCAGAGCTATTATAATTTTGTCCCATTTTACAGATGATGAAATTGAGGCTCAGTGGGTGAACTGACTTCCATGAGGCCCCCTGAGTTACTTATAGCAGAGCTGGGGCTAGTATGTAGGCTCCTCTCATTGTTCCATGGTTCCCCTTCAGGCAGCGGCTTAAGAAAACAAGAACTGAGAAAGCCTAGAATCCCAAAGCTTCTAGGAAGAAAAAATTTTGACAACTGGGTTTCAACATTCCAGTGAAAGTTTTCATTTTCCAACAGAGAAATGAAATACACCAACAGACGGTGGCCAGACCACATATGACAACAGAATTCTATCCTACTACCTCTGCAGCACCAGCCAGGAAGGCAAACCACCTCCACGGCAATCCTTCCAGAACAGTCAGGAACTGGGCAACAGTTGCCCGTTTCCTCTTTTTTGCCTCTACTTCTAACTGAAGACCAACCAAACATGCATCTAACCCAACCACACAGAAGACCCATTTCTAGTCAACCTGCCAGCTTCCCTGTGCCAACGAAAGCTAATCAGGGCACATAAAGCTTTCCCACTCCTCTGCCTGCCTGCAGGTCTTTGCCAAACAGCAGTGATAATGGCCGAATCTTTTGCTATGGCAAGTTCTGGATAGATAGCCTCTGTTTGTTCTCCTTTGGGTGGTCTTTGTTATTTTTTGCATATTTGAGATGAGTAACACTTTCACATGGCCAAACTAACAAGACATTAGAAGACTAATGTGAGAGATAACGTAACCGAAATGGCAGAGTTTACCTAAGGAAACGAATGATCTCCTGCACACCCAGGCTGTTACCCCCCGCGCCCACCCAGGCTCAGGCCCTCCAGCCAAAGCCACCACAAAGGTGCCCCTGCCTCTAGTTCCTGGGACAGTAGCGATGGGCGGTGAAGGGAGACCTATATCAATTCACACGATAAATACGCGTTGTTTTGTATGGTAGCAACCAGCTACACGTGAGTGTATGCACTTGAAATGTTGCCAATAGGAAGTAAAACATACTGTAACATATACACCAGAGTTTAAAGACTTAATTTAAAAGAGGTAAAACATCTCATTAATATTTTTATAACTACGTGTTTTAGAAGTGTTAATAAAATACGTCATTAAAATTAATTTCACCTTTTAAAAAATATTTTAATGTGGCTACAAGAAAATTAAAAAGGACTCCATGGCTCACATTAAATTTCTATCAGACAAGATGGTCTAGGCCACAGTGAATGTGAATTCTAAGCCTCTCAGCTGGCCATCCCGACTCACCATTCTGTGGGGTGAAGGAACCGCAGAAAGATCCCACCTGTTCAGCTTCTAAGTACTCCACATTCTCCAGAGTTGAAACAGATTTCAGGCCCCCAACCTTGGCCGGTACCGGTGGTTCTCAAAGTTTTGTTCCAGGATCAGCAACATTCACACCTCCCGGGGACATTTCAGAATCGCAAAGTCTCAGAGCCAGACTCAGAACTACTGAGTCTGCAAACCCGCCCACGTGAATGTAATTCCCACAGGAAGGCTGTGTCTCAGGTGCCCTGGGGCAGGCATTGATTTCACCTGGCCATTAGTAATGACCCTTCACCCCCTCCACCCCCACTAACAAAAACCTTTAAGTGTCTCAGGTGGTAAGGACCTCGATTTGGAGGGGCACCTCTCCCACCTCAGGGGATGGGCCATCGTGAGTTCCTCATCTGATACTTCTCTCACCTGCTTTGAAGCTAAAACTAAAGGTGGCCCGAGGGCTGGGTTCTGCTCAGGGGATGATGAGGCAGCCTGTGATGTCTCTGCTGTGATAGCCTTTTCTCTTTGATGACTGCAACCCCCCCTTTTTTTTGTCTGACCCTCTTATCTCCTTCTTGAGAAGCTTTTGCAGGAGGACAGGCTGTAAGCAGCTATGGTCTCCTTAAGTGTCAAGGAAAAGGCCAGGTAGACAACAGAGGCTGACCCGGAGCCGTGGCGCAGCTCAGTTCCTGTAACACGCCTGGTCCTGCCCATCTGTGTCCTTCCGCTGGGTAAGGTAACGACACATCCTTTTCCCGAAGCCCCTGTTACTGGGGTATTCCATTACTGGCTGCCGAGCACATCTGAAGTTATATAAACCTCAGGCCTTCCACGTCGATTGAAATTCTAACCACCTGTCAAGGCCCACGCCTGTTTCACACTTGAGCTTTCTGTGAGACCATACCGTGGCTCTGTCAGTGACAGTGTTGAATTCGCCAGAGCCTGTGATCCTAGAGAACAGAGACCATTAAAGAATACATGCCTCCCGCCACCCCCCACCCACCGTACCCTCACCCACTCAATTTGTGCCCCAGGAACCAGCTCGCTGCAAGGAACCCCTTCCCCACAGGACTTAGAGAAGACTCACGATGCCCCTGTTTACTGTGACGAAACCACACCCAGACCCTCCAAGTCCCCATTTCTTGCCTCATAAGTGATGATCCGAAATGTGTGTCCCCACTGAGTGTAAGAATAAGATGCTTTTTCGTCAAACTTTCCTCAGGTTTCTCTCCTTCTCCACACCCTGAATGTGGCCCACACTGGGCTCGCTGAGCCTCCCTTAAGGAACCTCTTGCGAAAGGCTGGCCTCAGAGAAAAAATGTCCCCACACTAGTTCTTTCTAGACTCCTTCGCCTCTCCCTAAAAAAGAAAGGCTCTTTTTGTCTAATCCTTGAGAATCTTGCAGATTTCAGGGTTTATCCATATTGTAACACTTCCCTCCCCCGTCTTGCAAAAATCCTTGGGAATAGCCTCTCCTTACCTAAATCTGGATTGTTAATCACTCCCCCTACACACACACACACACACACACACACACACACACACACACACACACACACTGCCATAGCGAGCCTCCAAGATGGCCCCCGTGGCCCCACTGCCCAGTACACACAGCTTCGTGTAATCCCCCATCTTGAGCTCAGGTTGGCCTTAGTGATTCGCTTCCGGTGAACAGAATACAGCAGAGGTGCTGCTGTGTCCGAGACTAGGTTGTAAAAAGCCCGCAGCGGCCATTTGGGGTGCTTTCGCTCTGTCTCTCCCATCATGCACTTGTCGAGAGCCAGCTGCCAAGCCACGCCGACACTCAAGTGCACGCAGCAAGTAACTCAAGTCTCCTGCTCAGAGCCACATGGCGGACGTGGAATGGACACCCCACACCCGTGAGACCCTGAGATATGGCATCCACGGGGTTGAGGCCTACTTTCTGAGAGACCCTGAGCCAGAACCCCCCCAACAAAGCCACACCCGGGCTCCCAACCCTCGGAGACAGTGGATGCGTGCTTCTTCTCTTTTCCTCAGAGACGAAGCAGGCTGTAACTCCCTTAGTCCCTGCTGTTTGGGACCTACTGTGCATCTATTCTTTTAGGAAATTCCCTTTTTAATTAAATGTCAGTTATTGTTAAATATTCTTATATGTCGATCTCTATCTTCCTAAAAACGCTTGTATAAAACGTTTTAACTTCAAACTGAATACCCTTCTTCAACCTTCACAACCGTTGGTTTTCATTTACTTTTATTTTTAAACCTGAATTATAGCATACAGCATCCTAAATACACTCATTTAAATATGTTTATACTGATTCATTAAAATAATTTAATGGGCGTGGGCAATTTTTGTATATATTATTGATTTTGCTGGCCTCTTCGCTTCGGTGATCATTTGTTTATTGTTTGTTTTTTCAAAGTTTATTTTTATTTATCTTAAGAGAGAGAGGGAGACATAGAATCCCAAGCAGACTCTGCATTGTCGGCACAGAGCCTGAGGCAGGGGCTGGAACCCATGAACCCTGAGATCATGACCTGAGTCGAAATCAAGAGTCAGATGCTTAACCGGCTGAGCCTCCCAGGCGTCCCTCGTTGTTTGTTTTTATTGGGAAGTTTGCTTTGCTAAAGAGGAGATCATTTTGATTCAGCCCAGCTCATTCTACGTGACTTTACAGTACCTGTGTTTTAGTCTTCTAAAAAGTCAACAAAAATATATTTCTCCTCTTGTTTGCTGGAATATGTTCATATTGGTTGTTTTTTGCTTGTCAAGGCATATTTAAGTGCTTGATATAGTGTGCCATTTTCAGTGCTGTTTGTCTTAATAATAGCCATGCTTTGTAGATTATAGACACTGTTTCCTCTCATTTGATACTTGTACTAACCCCCAGAGGAAAATAAGAAAGCATTTTTATTATTCCCGGTTTACAGAGGAGGGAACAGGGGCTCAAAGCAATTAAGTAACATATATCAGATCCCATGGCCAGTAAGAGGAAGGATCCAGGCATTTCTGCAAACCCTCTGTCCTGTCCACGGAGCACTCTTCAGGGATTTTCATGCAAGTACCCAGGGGAAACTGAGTCATGCCCATTCCTGTTCCTTCATTGGGTTTTAAATTTGTTTTTCTGGCTCATTTTGGCCAGGGGACTTTCTCTTCATCTATGCCTCTGCTTCTTCCTTCTCCTCCCTTGTTCCATCCCTTTCCCCTTGAACTCTAGTTCAGGTCAAGCCCCCTTAGGGGCACCCAGCCTTTCTCTGTGGTGGTGTGCATAGTGCAGGCCCTTGCCCTGGCCCAGCTCCTGCCCCTTCTGTGTGTTTCCCCCCTCCCTCTTCCTTGTTAGACCCCCATGTGCATAAGGAAGACGCAAACTTGGAAAATATGTGGGCGGCACTTTTATTCAGCTGAATTCCCTGAGCACAAAGAGAGTGTACACAGGAGTTGAACTTGTCTTTCAAAGACACTTTTGGTGCCCCAATGGCATTTCCTGTGGCCCTGTCATGTCAGCCACACCTGTAGAGACTTGTGAATAGCAACACATCTACGGCACTTGCTTTGAGTCTTTTCGTCCTTCGCCTTAGGGCCTTCTCTGAAGCCAAGGGAATTCGCTCAGTGTCTGTACAAAAGTGCTGTCAGGAAGTGTCTGTTGCTTGTCTTCTCCTCATTGATTCTTAAGTGTTCTTTTGTATTGTGGATTTAAGACTTTTATCAGGCATGCATTGCAGGAATTTTTTCCCAGTCCGTACCTTACCTATTAATTTGCCTAAAGATACCTTTTTTTTAATGTTTATTTATTTTTCAGAGAGTTTGAGAAAGGGAGGGGCAGAGAGAGGGGATGGACAGAGGATCTGAAGCGGGCTCTGCGCTGACAGCAGAGAGCCCCATGCGGGGCTTGAACTCACAAACCGCAAGATCACCACCTGAGGGGAAGTTGGAACCAACCAAGCCACCCAGGAGCCCATAAAGATGCCTTTTGATGATCATATGGAAACAATTTGTTGGGACCCAATGTTTCTTTTATTTTCTGTTAGGATTAGTACTTTTGTGTCCTAAGAATTCTTTGCCTACATGGAATCTATCCTTTCACAAGCTTTATGGCACTAGCTTCTAAAATTTAGTCTATTATTCATGTCAAATTTCAAATTTACACTAAATAAATTAGTGTATCTATATGATGATTGAAATAGAGATTGAGAGCTTTTTAATATGGATCCCCGAGTGTTCATCAAGTTGACCTTGCTAAATCCATTTATCAGTTCTACTTTTCTTTTTTAGATTCCCCACCGACGGAATGGGAAGAGATATTTGCAAATGACCTATCGGATAAAGGGTTGGTATCCAAAATCTATATAATTTTTTTGCTCGATCTCCTTTTTAAAATGATTTTATTTACTTATTTGTTTATTATCATATTAGAGAGAGAGAGATAATGCACAAGTGGGGGGGTGGCAGAAGGGGCAGAGAGAAAGGGAGGGAGAGAGAGAGAGAGAGAGAGAGAGAGAGAGAGAGAGAGAGAGAGAGAATCCCAAGCAGGCTCCACACTCAGTACCCAGCCGAAGATGGCGCTCAAACTCACGACCTTGGGATCATGACCTGAGCCAAAATCAAGAATCAGTTGCTCAACCTACTGAACCACTCAGTTACCCCTAGAGTCCTTAGATTTTTCTATTTCCTGAATCACGTCATCGAGAATGCAGAAAATTTGCATTCCTCCTTTATAATATGTGTGTCTTCTCTCCACCTCCTGCGTTTTGTGTTCAACGTTGTTTCTATGTGATGAGAGTGGGTGTCTTTGCCTTGTACCCAGTGCTAGAAGAGAAGCATTCAATATTTTACAATTAAGTATGATAATAGCTATAGATTTTTATAGATTTTGTACATGCCCATTATCAAATTGAGTGTGATTCCTTCTATTTCTGTTTAATGCGGATTGTTATCATGAATAGTTATTAAGTTATATCAAATAATGTTTATTCTTCCATTAAAATGGTCATATGATTTCTTTTTTTATTGAGGTATTATTGATTGCTACTCTTAATTTGGTGAATTACATTGGGTGATTCTCAAATGCTGAACACACCTTAC
Organism: Acinonyx jubatus; assembly: GCF_027475565.1. NCBI lineage: Eukaryota > Metazoa > Chordata > Mammalia > Carnivora > Felidae > Acinonyx > Acinonyx jubatus. The sequence continues at coordinate 4,457,257 of NC_069394.1, forward strand.
CTTCCTGAGATAAACCTCACCTCGTCACACAGAGCGATCTCTCTATGATTTACAACTCAGCCACCAGCTCTTCCTGTCTCTGTTCTACCACCAGCTTTTGGGGAGGTCCATCTCCGTTTTGCTTCTTTGCCTCCAAGCTTCAGCCACCTGCTACCCATGCTCAGTGAAGGCCTCATGTGTCTGGGGTAATCTCTCTCACTCTCCTGCTCTGCCTCCATCCAAAAACAAGCATTTGCACTTGGGAAAGTCTCCATCCAACTTGGAAGATCTCCCTTACCTCTCCTACCTGCCTTCAGTGTACTACCATATGCACTTGGAGATGACCCTGTGGAAACATGGTGGTAGTTGGCTACAGCTAGCTTTGTGATGGGACACTGAGAAATTCTAGTCCTTCATAGGAGCTCACACATGGCCATTAAGAGTCTATCAAAGTGTGTGCTGATTCCATACTTTGGCTATTGTTGATAATGCTGCTATAAACACTGGGGTGCATGTGCCCCTTAGGATCGGGATTTTTGTACCCTTTTGATAAATTCCTAGTAGTGTAATTGCTGGGTCATAGGGTAGTTCTATTTTTAATTTTTCAAGGAATCTCCATACTGTTTTCCAGAGCGGCTTCACCAGTTTGCATTCCCACCAACAATACAAAAGGGTTCCACTTTCTCCATATCCTCGCCAACATCTGTTGTTTACTGAGTTGTTCATTTTAGCCATTCTGACAGGTGTGAGGTGGTATCTCATTGTGGTTTTGATTTGTATTTCCCTGATGATGAGTGGTGTTGAGCATCTTTTCATGTGTCCATTAACCATCTGGATGTCTTCTTTGGAAAAGTATCTATTCATGTCTTCTGCCCATTTCTTTACTGGATTATTTGTTTTTTTGGGTGTTGAGTTTGATAAGTTCTTTAGAGATTTTGGATACTAACCCTTTATCTGATATGTTATTTGCAATGTTATTCTTCCATTCTGTCGGTTGTCTTTTAGTTTTGGTGATCGTTTCCTTCACTGTGCAAAATCTCTTCATGTTGATGAGGTCCCAATAGTTCATTTTTGCTTTTATCTCCCTTACCTCCAGAGACCTCTAAAGGAAGAAGTTGATGTGGCCAAGGTCAAAGAGGTTGCTGCCTGTTTTCTCCTGTAAGATTTTGATGGTCACTTGTCTCACATTTAGGTCTTTCAAATGTCCATCAACTGATGAATGGGTAAAGAAAATGCTGTATATATACAATGGAATATTACTTGGTGATCAAAAAGAATGATATCTGGCCATTTGCAACAATGTGGATGGAACCAGAGTGTACTGTGCTAAGTGAAATAAGTCGGGCAGCAAAAGAGAAATATATGATTTTACTCATACATGGAATTTAAGAAATAAAACACATGAACATGGGGGAAGGGAAGGAAAAATAAGATAGAGGGAAGCAAACCATAAGAGACTCTTAAATACAGAGAACATTTAGGTCTGAGGGTTGCTGGAGGGGAGGTGGGTAGGGGGGTGGGCTAGATGGGTAATGGGCATTATGGAGGACATTGTTGGGATGAGCACTGGGTGTTACATATAAGTGATGAATCATTGGGTTCTACTCCTGAAACCAAGACTACACTGAACGCTAATTAACTTGAATTTAAATTAAATTCAAATCAAAAAAATTGTGTTCTCATGCTTCCCTGCCACCCTGTATGTCACATTCAGTCTTCCTTCTGCTCTGCCCCCAGGGATGAAACCAGGAAGAGTTCTACGTTCTAGAATTTTATTTCTTTCTGCCCATGTAGATCTGTGACTTAAAAAAAATTATCATCATTTAATTTATTCAGCTTATTCTTGTTTTTTTTGGGGGGGGGAGGTGGGGACAGTCTTGAGAATTTCTACACCCTAACTGAAAGGAATGAGCATATCCTTCTCTTCTTTTTTACTTCCCTTAAATTCAGACATAGTGCATCCCTGTATCTAACCAGTACCTGAGAAAGCTTCGTCTTGGTTATACTTGCAGATATTTAGAAAATGAAGAATCTGGATTTGTCATGCAGGGCTTGTCTTATTGAGTCATCAGTAGGAACATGGATTAGTAGAAATGAATAGAGCCTTAGAAATTAGCAAGACCCCCTTCCCATATTTTAAAGTATAGAAAACTGGCCCAGAGGGGACAGAGGGCCAGCCCAAGATTAGTTACAGAGTCAGGACTCTGACTTACCATACATTTATCTTTCCACTTTTGAAGTGCCTGCTTCTTGAAGCCTCAGTTCCCACCCCAGTAAAATAAGGGGGTTGGATCAGATTAAAGGCTGGTCCCTCTCAGCACCGTGATTCTATTTTTTCCTTTCATTGTGCCTGCTGGAGCTTTCAAGAATGTCAAGGACATGATCCACGTTACATCATTGGAGGACCTTTTCTATTTATGTGTAAAGGTTTGTCAGACCATGTCTGGATCGCAATTCCGGGAGAAAGAATAGCTTACTGTTAAAAAAGAAATAATAACCACAATGAAACAATCTTTAAATTTATTCTCACCAAGTCCAAATTACTCATGAAAATATTTATTAGGTATTGTCCAGCATAATAAAAACACCACAATTTCCATGTTCCTCCATTCCCAGAGATGACCACCATTAAGAGTTTAATCTACAATTTGCACAACCTGTATGGGCTCACATCACATCTGTGTCTCTATCCCTCCCACAGGTAGTTATTGATTTCCTACTGTGTGCTCGAATACTCTGCCAGATGTCGGGGTGCAGCGATGATAAGGTAAACGGGGTCTCTAGTCTCATGGACTTTACATTGCAAGGATGGAGGCAGACAAGAAGTAAACAGATGCATAAACGGCCCACAAGTAGAGAAGGCAGATTGACTGGGAAGAGGGCTTCCCTGCAGAGGATGATGGGAACATGTGTCTCATGCTGATCTGAGATCCAAATAACACAAAGGAATGAGACATTGTAACACAAGAGGTTGGAGTCAGCTGGGGAGAAAATGCAGAGGCCCAGAAGAGGATTGAGCTTAGTGCATTGGGCCTCGGGGGGCATGACTGGGGCGTGCAGAGAGGGGGGAGCAGAATCAGATGCAACCGAGAGCCGCTTCCACGCCACTCAGAGCCTTAGCCCGGGAACACAGGTAATAGGCTGAGGGCAGCGAACAGTTGCTGGGAGGTTTTAAGCAAAGACTTCAGAGTCTCATTCATAATTTAAAATGGGATAAATACAGTCACACATGTATAATGAATGCTTATACTAAAATAGCTATATGTTTGTACATATATACACATTTTTATTGAGGATGTAGTCCACTGTTTTAGAAGGATGGGATCTTGCTGTGTGTCCTCTCTGCCCTATCTTTCAGGTAAGGTATTCCAACCATCTTCACTTATCAGCTTCTAGAGATCACAGGCAGTTCTTTTCAACAGCATTGCACAGATTGTAATCATCTCCTCTTTGGAAAGGGGACATCATGTCTCCACATCTCAGAGTCCTTTGGCTTTGACATCCTGTGGCTTTAAGTAAAAACCTGACATAAACAAGACCATTGTGGGGGGGGAAATTCTGCTTTGACTGCTCCTGAGCTCAGAAATGCTGCCAAGTCTTTTTCCCAGAAGACAAAATTGAAACAATTAATGTAATGAGAATACTGATCTCAGAGAGGGCATCTTCAACTAAATAAGGAGAATAACTAAATAATACTCGAGTTATACATTCAAAGTAGCAAGGAGGTAATTTGGTCCAACTCCCATTTGAGAATTTGGTGATCATCAACATCGCCACCTAGTGGTCATCTGGCTTGATGTCCAGCAGAGGAAGCCCACCCTCTGTAAGAATCGTGCCTTCTCCCCTGAGAGGGTCAGGATCAGCCCCCACCACGTTGAAGAAGATTTGTTTGTGCTAGGTGCTTCCACACCGATAATGTCTGATGGGGACTTCCTGGACTGTAATCTCTGCACTGGGGTGTTCATGTTCTTTACAATGTGACCCCTGCAACTGAGTCCCAACAACCTGGCCAAGAGAGGGCGCTTCCCGGGGGCAGTGAGGCTCAGGCTGGTCAGAGGCCAGCGGTGTTCGCTGCCAAAAGGGGTGATGGCAACTAGCTGAGATTCCGTCTTTGAGGAATTCAGCATGGGGGTATAAATAGACCCATAGTGTAGGGGCAACACTAGAGATACCCTCCCAGGATGGTGGGTTTGCCCTCCCAATACCCAGTCACCCTGCCGTTGAGATGTGGGGTGAGTATGAGATCCCTCCGTAAGCTCTAAGGGTGTTTAAGCTAGAAATACCAACTGCATCCCCCTCGCTGTGTTGACTAGCCTGGGCCAATAGATGTCCAATATTCTCCTAGCCACAGGGAGTGACTTGTGAACTCAGGATTTTGCAGGGAATTCTGAGAAATTGGCTTCTACTTATGGTTTGAAAACAAAGGCTTGGAACTGAGCCCTCTGCTGGTGTTTCCCTACTGAGAGGAAAGGCAGTTTGAGAAGGAAGCAGATGTGCAGAGGTGGGCAGAGCGGGGAAGCTTGCAGAGAGACAGGATGGGCCTATGGAGCTGTCCTAGATCTTACTCTCCTATCATCAAGCTGGTTTGGTTTGAGATTTCTGTTACTCATGAGAGAAAGGGGTGTGTCCTCTCAAAGAGACAGGGGTAGGGTGCATGTGCTATATCACTGTCAGAATCCAGCAACCCCAAGTTCTCTCTGCCTGAGGCTTGATGATCTGGGCCAGACCCTCAAGCTAACTCAGGTCCTGAGAATTCTGGGCCCTGGAACTGGGCACATCTTCACCCTCCTAGCGGGTTTGTTCCGCAACCTCTTGTGGTCACCTTATTTCACAACACACAACTGATCATACCCTCCATCCTTATTCCTGCTTGAAACCTTTTATTTAGGTTTTTAGTGATTCTAAGACATGGAACAAAATTTCTCCTCTGGTCTATAAAGGCCTAGGAGAGGCTCACTCTTGGGTCTTCCTGACCTATGTCACTTCCTTCTAGAAGCTAACTGCTCTGGCCCACCCCCTAGTTCTTAATACAACCCTCACATGTCACCAGCTCCTGGAAGGATAGAGTCATATCCTTCCAGTAGGTGTGTTTGGTGAGCCCGTGAGTGCAGACACCAGATCAGCTTGTGTTCACCATTTTCTTTAGTTCCTGGCACAGAAAAGTGGGCAGGGAATCAATGGATTAATGAATGGATACATGAATACATGATTTTCCACCATTAGCTAAACAGGTCAGCTCTTGCCAAACAGACTCTCTACAATTAGCCCTTCCCAGCCAGCCAGCCAGCCAATGATATGAAACCCCTAGAACCATGAAATCAGATTCCAAAGGTTTTCCAGGGCACCTGGGTGGCTCAGTCAATTAAGCATCCAACTCTTGGACTAGGCTCAGGTCATGATCTCGCGGTTCGTGAGATCGAGCCCCGAGATGGGTTCACGCTATGTGTGGAGCCTGCTTAAGATTCCCTGTCTCACTCTGCCCTTCTCCCATTATTGCACACACATGAGCACGTGCTCGCTTTCTCTCTCTCTCAAAGATAAAATACAAGAAAATAAAGCAAGATAAAACTGAGGTTTTTCTGGATGTTGCATGCTATCAGAAAGTATGGGAAGGATGCAAGAGCAGGGTCCCCTGCTGAGTGATGCCTTGGGAATTGGTCAATTGTGGAATTATTATTATCTGTTCTACCAGACTTAGGGAGAGACTGTAGCTCACCCATTCCCCTAGAGTTTAAGAAATGAGTCTAATTGATTTCAGGGGCAGGGAGTGGCTTTTATAAAATGCATCGTCAAGCCCTTGAGGTACATATATGAAGAAGGCACGAAAGTTTACGTATTTCTTTGTTTTGAAGTCACAGCATCTGCTGTTCTCAGAGCGGCTCTTACCACCTGCCCCGGGGGAAGAAGTTCAGACTGAGATGCAGGTTGAAAGCCCAGGTTTCATCCCGCACTCCACCACTTGAGAGCATACATTCTCAAAATCTAAACATGCATTAGAAGTCCGCCTGCCTTCCTCCTCGTCTTTGTGGACACGGAGTTGGGAAATCGGATGACTCAGCAGCTCAACACTTGATTGGCATCCTTTCCAGATCCCGGTGGGAAGCGTGGTGGAATAGAGCTCAGACCTGGGTGCCACACAAGCGTGGAACCCTGACTCCGCCGGTGCTAGGGTATGGCCTGAGACCTTGCGCTTGAACTCCAAACCTGCTTCCTGATCTTGAAAACAGGGACTCTCCAGCGTTGTGGGCATTAAATACAATGAAGAAGAAGCAGTGAGCAGAGCACTAGTCAGTATACAGTAGGTGCTCAATGAACCTGCTCTTCTACTTTTGCCCATGAGCTCAAAATCTGCCTCAATGTCTTGTTATCCAGCTCAGGAATTCCAGATCTCACTCTGGGGAGAAGGGGCATGGCTGGAAGACCCGACGGAGGTGACAGCCAAAGGCAGAGGAGCCGGGCACGTTCATGTCTGCATCAGAGGGCAGGGGGGTAGGTCTTGCCAGTGGAGGAAAGGGTTCTGCGATTTGCTGCCATCGCTTCTCTGTAGACACAAGGGAGACTCGGGCAGAGCAGGCCTGATTCCACGTTGCCCGAGCAGTAAACTCAAGACCCCCTGCCCACCCTGTAAGCTCAGTGGGCACCACTGAGAGTGGAAGCCAGGAGACAGGAGTTGTACGGCTTGCTCCTATGAATTGGAGTCAGACAGATAAAGACAGAACATTCTGTGAGCTTGGAAAATCAGGTCCTCTGTGCCCCCCTAAACCGCAGGATATCAGAGATGGAGATGGTCTTAAAGAGATTCTTGCATTTTCCTGAGGCCAGAGAAGGAGCGTAAGTCCCCCACGGTAAACTGGAGGGTTGGCGAGACTGGAATGTGCTTGTCTTGGCCCCGAGTTCAGTAATTTTCCACTTTGCCTCTGCTCAGATCATGCGTATGGCAGTTGTTTCCGGGAACTGGAGTCTGGGGGGCGGGGGGGAGGCTACAAAAGTCCTGAGGCTGGAAGGCTCAGCCACGCTGCCTGCACGGCCTCTGGGGGCAGCAGGTGTGCAGACAGAACAGCAGCCCACCCAGCTCTGCCCTCCCTCACTCTCCGACTCCGGACTCGCTTTCCCTCTCCCCTCCTCCACATCCTCATCTGTAAATCAAGAGAGATGGACCTGACATTCCAGAGGACCCCATCGAGTCCGAAGTGCCTGTGGTCCACCTTCCCTAGTCAGAGGCCAAGCCCACCCACTGTCTCCTAAACACCCCACCCTGGACATAGTCCACAGCAGAAGGCATTAGTGGAGAAGCTGACAGAGGAAAGGAGAGGCATTAAGAGAATGGCACTAAGTAAAAAAAGCCATCAAAAAGAACACAGTGTAGATTTCACTTACTAGAAAGGTCTAGGAAAGGGGGGGTCCACAGAGGCGGGAAGTAGGTGGCGACTGTAGGAGTTTCCATGTTCCATGCTCTAAGCCACAGGAAGCGTAGAAGGACCTTCACACGTGGCATCTAACTGAAGCCAGGGAGGGACAGGGCACGAAACGGTAACGATCTGTGATTGATCTCCGCGAAGCTGAGATCCAGAGAGAAGAAATGATTTGGAAGGTGACCTGTGTGCCTCTGGGCAACAAGGAGGGAGAGGGACCCTACCCCACCCACCCAGGTCCCCGGACACTTCCTGATGAGAGCAGTAAGTCATGACCAAATGGGAAAGATGGCTTGGCTGTATCTCACGGGGCCTCTGAGCCACCTTTCAAAGGCTGCTCACTCGGCCCTCCCAGAGGCTTTGCCCTTGGCGCCTGAGAACGACACCTCCCTCTCTCTCCAACCCCCCCCCCCACCCGGGCCTCTGGGTTTCCTGGGCAGCCCCCACCCTCAACTGCTTCCAACCCAACTTACCCGAGACCCTGCCCTACAACATCTCGTTCTTTCTCGTGGTTTCCTCTTCTCAATGTCGGGCTGCGTCTCCAGACCCTTTCCCCTCATGGTCTCCATTGGTGCCTGTCCCTGTGCATGTTGAGTTTCCACAGCCCATGTACCAGCCATGCCAAGCCCACGTCCCCAGTACCTTCTCTGCTAGACCTTCTCTCAGTTTCCATCTTTACTGGAGGGTGGAGAAACCTCAGAAGCAGAAAGCTGAGGGGTAATATTCCTCAGCTCATGACCCACCAGCACGGTCGCCATGAACCCACTCATCTCATTCTCCCTCACTCTCTCCATCTCTCTCTCTCTTGCTCTGCTCTGCCTCTCTGTCTCCCTCTGTCTCACTCTCTCCTTTCCTCTCTCCATCTCTGTCTCTCCATCTCTGTCTCTCTGTCTCGCTTTCTCTCCCTCATTCTGTTCTCATTTCTTTCTCTCTCTTCCTCAGTGATGTCGCTTACCTCCCTGATGGGTAACTGCTACAACGTGTTTGAGATGATTCCCTGTATATGTGGGTACCCTTGTGGAATGTGTGTTAGTGATACTGTGCTGGTATTTCATTTCGAGATGTGGCCGTGTGGCTGAATGTTCCCCTGGTTTGTTCCTTTTCACTGCTTCCTGTGCCATAGGAAGCACAGGCGCTCACACATTTTTCCTGCAACCCCACTGACGGGTGCCTGGGTTTTCTTCTAATGCCTCTTGTGCACAAACAGAGCAGAAACGAGCCTCCGTGTATATGCTCGCTGTATAGCAGCTTCTGTGCTGGGTCATTGGCTGTGCACCCGTTATTTCCACCAATTCTGCCTCCCTCCCCCCCACCCCCGATACAGGGGGAGCAGCAAGCTCGCTAAGCCACCAGCACTCACCACGTGCCCTTTGACCCTTCCCCTCTGACCTGCCAAATTGCACTTCCTCTCGTTACTTTTGTCACGGTAAAAAGTGATACCTTTAATTGTTTAAATTAGCATTTTTTAATTACTGAATTCGGACATTTTTAACAAACACATTAGTAATTTAGGCTTCCCCGTCTGTCAGTGGGCTTTGTACAGCCTCTGCTCATATTTCTATGCCATTGAAGCCTCTTACTTTATTTTTTTTTATATTCAAGAATCTTCCTTTTTTTTATTACCAATATAAATCATGTATCTGTTTCAGGAGCTGGAAGAATCTTTCCCTGGCCTGTCATTAATTTCATTTCTCTTTCTTTGAATACGGATCATTATCTTGCATGCAGTGAGAACAGTTCCTGCGCCCCCACAGTTGGGGCTTTCTGTGTACCTATTCTGTCACTCTTCATCCCAGCTGACAGCCCCAACGTGCACCGTCTCAGAGCCCACACCGCTCATCATCCCTAACTGCTCCCTCTCCCTCTCTCCCAACTGCCAGTCACCAGCCCCGCCTGTTCTGGAACTCTGCTTCTGCCAGCGCGCTTGCTGCCCGGCTGCCTCTCCCCAGCTCTCACCCGGACTGTCCACAGCCTCCTGACTGGTCTCCCTGCCTCCAGCCCCAGCCCTGCTCCTTCTCTCTCCCTGTCCTGACTGCTCGATGAAAGACCATTCCAGGCACACAGCCCAACTCTATCCCCCAGCACCCCCAAATCCCTCGGCGGACCCCATCAGCCTCAGCAGTCTCCCTTAATACAGCTGCGTACCAGTATGGTCAGTTGAGGCTTTTTTCCTTTTTATTCAGAATTCCTAGACCCCGACCCAGAATTACAGAAGGAGAATATCGGAGGACAGACTTGCAAAGCTATTTTTTAGTAGCTGATTCACATGCAAGACAGACTGTCTTTCCACTACACCCCGCATGTGGTCCTGTTAGACCCCAGTCCCAAAGATGGCATGCCTCGCTCCATGGGAGGTTGGGCCAGCCCTCTGTGCCCGCGACTCCCACCACGCCGGGCCTCAAGTGCCACTGCGATCATGCTGGGTAATTCGTTCTTTCAATGCACTAAACTATTGTTTGGTTCTCTGCCTTTGCAAGATTCACGCCACCTTTTGGGGGATTTTTTTCCCTTGCCTTCAATTCAATTTACTTCTTCCAGTATTCGTCAGCCCACCCCTTCTTCAGGATGCTTTCGTCTTGCCAGCCACCCTCACTGATGTCGCCTTTCCCTGGTGTCCCTATGGCGTGTCCCACCGTCATCTGCCTTGACCCTCATGCTTTCCAGCAATTTGTCTATATGTCTGTCTGTTTCACCAGACTCGGAGCGCCTTGAGATAGATCATTGTACCTGGGATAATGGGTCTAGAATTTCAGAAGTGAAAAGAAGAAAGATGAAATCTGATTAACGAAAATCTCAGGGCTATCTACAGAATTGTAAGGAATTGTAAAGAAGAAAATGGCCATTTGCTTAGAGGCACAATGCCATCTTTCATAATACGAATGAGTGTGAGCTTCTGAGCCCAGGGCTCAGACCGCAGGCTTACTGGGAGATTCAGTTATCTGTGGCTACTGAAGAAACCACTCGACACTGAGTGCAACAACAAACAAAACCCAATAATTTACCATTCTCAACATCATCTCATAGTAGTATTGCTACTTCTCATGGGTAGTGGCCAACTGGACTCAAAGACTCTCACTCGTGGTTTCCCATTCAAGTGCAATCAGATGTGGCTGAGACGCTTCTCTGAAGGATTTGCGCTGCATATCTCTCAGCTGGGGCTGGTTGTTGATGAGGGCCTCAGCTGGACTTGTCGGCAGGGGCTCCCCCACATTGACTCTCCACGTAGCCTGGCTTTTCTCACTGCATTCTGGCTGACTTCCAAGAGCAAGTATTTCAAGAAAGAGAGCAAGGAGCCAACGTCATTTTATTTCACGACCCTAAGCCACATAGGGTCAACTTCCCTACAGTGCACTGGTCAAGGCAGCTACAAATATCCACCAAGTTTCAAGAAGAGGGTCACACACCGCTCCTGTGGATGGGGGGAGTGCTGGGTCACACTGTCAGAAAAACACATGGGCTCTCGCTATGGCTGCACTTGGAAACACCACCCTCCCCATCAGTAAGCTACTGAACATCTCCGAGACTCAATCTTCCCGTCTGTAAAATATGGACAACAGCACACACTTCATAGGAATGTTAGTTGTGAGGTTTAAAGATGATATCTGACTTCTGCTCAGTACACATTAAGCATCTGCTACGTGAAAGCAGAAATGGGTTGAAAATGCCTGAAGTCCACAGGCATAATGCACCCATGATAACCATTTGCTTCAAACTCCCTGTGGAAAATGGCAACCCGAAGGGCTCAAAGTTGGAGCCTCCATTTGGGAATGGGCCTTTATGAAAAAATAGCAGAGCCGTAAATTACCGTGAATGGTCCCCTCAGCCACCACTGCTCCCCTCCTGCCTGTTCTCACCCTCTTTCTGAGTTGCTTTCATCCAGATCTGGGCATATTTCCAGCATCCAACACCCTTAAGTGTTTTGTCCTCAAATATTTCATTTTGGAAAAAATCCAGGTTTAATTAAATGAACAGCCCAGTCCTAAGGAAACGACAGAATATGCCCATTTATACTAAAAGGGGTTTTGTACGTCTCTCTTCCTTTTCATCTTGTTATGCCTCTCATAGCCACAGATTCCCCTCCCCCCCCCACAGAGCACACTATACAACACGCACAAGTTGTATCAAAGAAATACAAGGCCTAGTTTTTTATCATGCAATAATTTATGCTTATATACCTGACCGTTGTCAGACAAAATGGCTGAATGATGAAGGCATATACATATACAAACACACATACAAAGGATTTGTGTAATATGTGTAAACAGTAAGGCAAAAAGAAAAAAGTCACCATGAACATATTACCCAAATAATAACTACAGCATGACAGTACCAATGAGTCAACAGGAAAGCTACCGCCCAACCCATCCTTTCTGCTTTCTGCCAAAGGCAAGTTTCAGTCTAAATTTTGAATTTATTATCCTCCTGCTCTTTTAAAAATACACTTACACTATACGTGTGCATTTATATCCTCAACAATACGGTATTTAATTTTGCTAATTTGGGGACTTTAAAAATAAATGCTTTCTGAAGCAAAGTGGATAATTCTGAGATGGGACCTGGTATAGAGTAGTAACTATCTTGGAACATGGGAAAGTGAGTTATGGTCAATCTAAGGTATTCAAAATCAGTTAAAAGTAACAGCAACACCAGCATAGTTCTTGCATGTAAAGTACATCTATAGGCTTGTCCTATAGACCTCCAGCTTAAAACCCTTGACTTTGCAGGAAAAAGTCTGAGCCCCCAAGTCATGGATGCAGGGCTCCCTAAAATCTGTCCCCAACTCACTAACTAGCTTCTTATTTCACTTGCAATAATAAGGATGTGGAGTGACCTCATTATATATGGCCAGTAGAAGTGTAGATCTGTCAGAATGCTATGGAAAAATTTTAGTGCTAATTATTAAAGATGGTATACCCAAACTCCATGACTGAGCAATGCCATTCAACATAATATATAGTCAATGGAAATGAATGTGTATCAAAAAATATATACAATAATGTTTTATCTAGATTTATTTATAGCACCTAAACTAGAGGAAAACGTACATCAGGAATTACCAACATATATTCCATCCCACACACATTTCTTACAATAAGACATCAATAGGGGCACCAGGGTGGCTCAGTTGGTTGAGTGTCCTACTCTTGATATCAGCTCAGGTCATGATCCCAGGATTGTGAGACTGAGACTCGTGTCAAGCTCCTTGCCCAGTATGGAGTCTGCTTAGGATTCTCTCTCTCTCCCTCTGCCTCTCTTCCCCACTCATGCTTGCTCGCTCTCTCTCTCTCTCTCTCTCTCTCTCTCAAATAAATAAATGGACATTTTAAAACAAGACAAAACACTTAGGACATTAGTACTTTTCCATTGAAAGGTAAAGTTTTGTTTTTTCTTTCCTTGAACCTAGACAAAGTTTTGTAGTTGCCTTGACCAATTTAATGCAGTGGAAGTTATTCTGTGTGACTTCCCAGTTGGAAGCTAGGTAGTAAAAGGAAATTTAACTTCTGCTTTGCTCTCTTACTCCCTCAGAACACTCAGTTTTGAAACTCAGACACCATATTATGAGGAATCCCAACTCACATGAAGACACCTCATGTGGGAGCTCATATCTCAGCTGGCAACCAGAATCAACCACCAGGCATATGATTGTAGAAAACAGCCTTTCAGCTGAGCCTCAGATTTTGCAGAGTGGAGAAAAGCCTGCCAGACTGTGCTCTGTCCAAAGTCCTGAATCTATAAGTACAGTAGGTGGGCTTGTGTCATGCTACTGAGTTTTGGGATGATTTGTTACGCATCGTAACTGGGACAGTTATGCACAAAAATGAATAAACAACACACAAAAAGTTAGAGACGTTAGCAGAAATGAGTACATACTGATGAGTCCCTTAATACAGAGTTCAAAATCATGAAGAACCCATTCTATAGTAGTAGAAGTTGGAAGAGTGGTTACTTTTCAGGGTGTATTTACTAGGAGGAGACAGGAAAGAGGATTCTAACATGAAATAATTTCCTGCATCTCAAACCGGGAGTTTGTTCCACGGCTATATTCACCTGTAAAAATTCATCAAGACTTACACAGCAGATCCCAAACTGTTTATTCAAAAACAAAGCTCACAAAAGCAAAAGCAGAGCTGTTCTGATTGAGGTGGGTGTGAAGCTCCTGGGGCCCCCTGGTTCTGCTCCTTCTTATACCAGATTCCTGGAGCTCCATAGGAATGTGGTCGTGACCAAGGGCGTTCTGGTTTTCTATGCCATCATCTTTGTAGCTCCGTTACCTACCATTGTGTCTGGCATGCAACCGCTGGTTAATAAATGCTGAATTCATGAGTGAACGCGTGCATGCAAGATAGCTTTTATTTGTCCATAGCCCTACAAGAGTTCCTTCTGGTGGACAGAGAAGAAACTCACTTGGAAAACTTCTGGCACTGCACTAATTCTTTCAGACATTCAAGTAGCTCTTTAAAATCATTGGACGAATTACTGTCCATTTTTAAAATTACTGTCTATTTTGTAATTTTTGTTCTTCCGAGTAGCCTCCCTTGTTGAGTGGGAGCTTAGACTGGCCGTCTCATGCCATTAGCCCTAGTTGCTATATACACAGTGAGGAGGGCACCTTCCTCAGAGGAATTCTCAAAAGAGACACCTGTCACATTTAAGGTGTTAATAAACCACCATGTTTTGTACACTTTCTTCTGCTTGTTAAAATTCCGTTCATTCTTTAAAACTTTAATTAAACATTTTATCCTTCTTAATGTATTTTCTAAACTCTTTAGACAGAATTGATGGTCCCCATTAGAGACTATATATTTTACTGTGTATATACACAATTGCTAATGTGTTATATAATGGGATATATCCCGTCAAGGGATATATATATATATATATCCTTGACTTTACCAAGAGGGAAGTGAGAGATCTTAAAAGGAATGTCTACCGAACGCTTCTCATGTCCCAGCAATATATAAAAAGAGCTATATACTTTGACCAACAGGGATTTATTCCAGGAATGAAAGTTCAGTTTAATTTTAAGATTCTAACCATTTCAATTTGCACATTAACAAAATACAGGAGAAAAGCAGATAGGAAGAGAAAAAAAAGATGCCTACCGTCATCACCTTTAATCAACTTTGTCCTGGACACACTAGCCAGGCAGCCATGCACACAAAAATAAATAAAAGCCATAAAGATTTAAAGTGGAATTTAAAAAGCCATTTCTCTTCATAACTGACATGATTATGGATGTAGAAATTGCCTAAATATATAGCTAGAATTAATAAGTCAATTTAGCAAAGATGCTGAAAATAAGAAAATATAAGTTCTATATAAAAAGCAATTATGCTTATATATTCTAGCAGCAACGAATATAAAACCAATCTTAAAACACTACTATTTATATTTGCATAGAAAAATTACCAAGTACATAGGAATAAACCCATAGAAATATATGTAATATTAAAAGGTATCAAATAACTGACAACAAATCTAAGGAAAGGTGGGTAAAACTTCCACACACAGCAACGCAAAGTGTTGCTGAGACAAATTAAGGAATACCTAAACAAATGGACAGATAATCATGTTCATGAATCGAGACACTTAGTATTATTGATATTTCAATTCTCCCCAAATTCATTTATAGAGTCAATATAATTCCAGTCAAAATCCCAGAGATCATTCTTTATATGTTAGTGTTGTAGATATTGATAAACAAATTGAAATGTTTTATGGAAATGCTATGGACATAGAAGAGCCAAGACAATATTAAATAAGAAAAAGTTAGAGACTTATAGGTTTCAAGACTTAATATGAAGCTAAAATAATCAAGTCAATGTGGGTATTGATACAAAGATAGAGCAATTAGTCAAAATAGACCCCTACATGGACAGTAATTTGATTTATAGTGACATAGACTTTTACCGGGAAACAATCTTTTCAATACACTTTGGTAAAAAATGTCTACTATATACTATATCCTGCTACATACATGGGAAAATGAATTTTTCTCCCTATTTCACAACCTAATTTGAGGACAATCACATGCGTAACTCTGAAAGTTAAAATAAGCTTTAGAATAAAACAGTAAGATATCTTCACAACCTTGTTTTAGGAAAATATTTCTTTTTAAATTTTTTTTTTATGATGCATTTATTTTTGATAGAGAGAGACAGAGGGAGGAGGGGCAGAGAGAGAGGGAGACACAGAATCCGAAGCAGACTCCAGGCTCTGAGCTGTCAGCACAGACCCTGACTCGGGGCTTGAAACCACAAACCGTGAGATCATGACCTGAGCAGAAGTCGGACGCTTACCCAACTGAGCCACCCAGGCGCCCCAGGAAAAGATTTCTTAAGTAGGCTACAAATCACTAATCAGATAAGAAAATAAGACAAATTAGAACTTATTGAAGCTAGGAAATTCTAATCATCAACAGCAAAATTGTAAGATGTGATGAGTTGGACCATGCCTCGGTGACAGCATCTGGGATATGTGCCATATCCTGTGCACCTCTGTAGCCTGGGCCCATACGAGAACCTGGCACTCATTAGTGTTGGGGAGGGTTTGCTTTCTCCCTGTCCTTCTTCTTCTCCCATCTGGTGGCCTCTTGCTGGGCCATATTGGCATGAGTTTCTGGCACTAGCAAAGGGATCAAAGGCCCTCCATGCCTCTTATGAAGACTTGAATCAAGGTCTGCTGTCTGATTGTGGGCGCTTTATTCTGCAAATGTTCAAAAGGAACCATTTCAAATAGCAAGGATGGAGGATTTAATTTGAATGGTTGAGCACATGCACAGACCAAGATTCATGTTGCCAAAAAAATAAATAAATAAACGCATACATCTAGGAAACAGACTTTGGAGTCAGGCAGACACAGGTTCAAATTTCAGGAATAGAATATATCTGTTGGTTTTAGACTAACCACTTGCCCTGCTGGTTCTCATTTTTCTTATCTGTATTGGGACAACTGTTTAGTTGTTTGCTTTTAGTGATTAAAATACTGAAATCTATTCCATGAAACACCAATTCCCATGATGCTAACGAATATTCCACAATTGTTCCGTATCAAGTATGGTTCAATAGTTCTGAATAGAAATAATGTTTTTAACTTTGTGACTCCTAAAGAGATTTTTCTGGAGAAAATTATAAATATCTATGGAAGGACCAGAATATTCAGTTTTCCAATGCATCTATGACCCATGGAAACATTTTTCACAATAAAGGACTAGTGTTCTATGAACACACACGGGGAAATGATGATGTAGAACAGAATAGACATTTCAAAATGCTATCTGATATTATTGTTTCATTGCTGTTGTTGATATACATATTATTAGGTTATTAATTATTACTTTGCAGTAACAGTAATAATGCAAGAGGCCAAAATCCAAACAAATCTAAGTTGCAGTTCAAAATTCATAAAGCATCATTTTCCAAACAAAACTTTGCACGTTGGATTTTGCTTGACCCTTCTCCTCTGAATTCTACTAGTTTTAAAATAAACAATTTGAAAATAGACAAATCCCTTCTCCCCTTCCTAATTTGCATGATGGCTTGTAGAGATGGGACCGTTCCATCATAGTAGGGCTGATGCCATTGTTTTTAATTAACCATACAGGGACTTGAATAGATTCAAAAAGAAAGAAAAATCCTGAATGTACTCAGTTACCTGGGTTAATGACTAAAGAAGTCAAAGAAATAACATAGCTGTGGGCTTACATTTTCTTGATTTTCCTACATGACAGCAGACTTAGACATACCACTTTGAATATCTGTAATTGTCTGACTTGTTATAACATGGAACTAATGAGAATGTGGACAGAGAAAGTGGTAGACTCACATACTTCTATAATGCCTGTCTTTTCTTCCATTGCCTTCCTGGCTTATGCTATTAATTCCATGGAAAGTTTGAATCATAGTAGTTGCTAGGTAATGAGTGATTTTCCATTATTCATGAGTACATTCTTGTATGCAAACAAGAGCCTCTATGTGTCAGCATTTGTTTTACCTACTGAGATAGGGGCCCCAGACACTGCACTTCTGGCTCTTGGCCCTTCTGTCACCCCCAAAGTCTCTGGGATACATGGAATACCAGAAAGAACCCAGGCCTGGGGCTCTTGCCTCTGGGTTCTTATCTGGACTCTTCCTCTGTGGGAATTTGGGCAATGGTCTCTCTCATTCTTATTCTCTTTCCTGGAGGCACTCAATGCTTTCTAATTCCAAGACCACATGGCTTCAGTTGAACATTAAAATGAAACCATTGGGTCAGATGAAGAATCTAGGGGTCCTTGGTTTGTCGCTGGTCCGAACTATCTTACAACTATCCAGCAGGTATTTCCTTACTAGTTACAGGGCTGTAGGTAACTAGAGAAACAGAGAGGCTCCCAATACAGTAGGGGACATAAACATATGCCAATAAAATAATATGGTGTGAACATTCAATACCGATAGGAACATGCTACCAACCAAGAGACCAGAGAGGGGCAGAGTGATCGCAGCAGGCCTCACAGGGGAAGTTACACTAAGGCCAAGGTGTGAAGGCTGAATTCAAGTTTGGCACCTGAATAAGGTGTAGGGATGGGCACTCTGGGTAGAGAGAACAGCCCGTAAACAAGTGCAGTGAGACTGAATACATAACTGGACAGTGGCCAGGCCATCTGACCCACAATCTGCAGCATGCAGTCCACAAAGCCAACCCAGTAGGTAGTCTAGGGGTTCAAACTACCATCTCTAGTAATCGACCCAGGCGGCCAAGCAATAACCCCATAACAGTCAGCCCCAAAGGGCCATTTCTTGGTTAATAACTGACACCTTCCCTAATTCTTGTCCCCCACCTCCAGTTTAGGACCAGATGGAAAAAGAAAGAATATTCACCCCTAAGCAAACACACAGGATGCCTCACTTGTAGTTATCGCCACCTCCATATCCCCCTGTACCCCCCCCCAATCAAGGCACACCAGCCTTCCCTTTCTTCCAGTATAAAGCTTTCTCTCTCCTGTCTGCCTTTGAGTCTCTGCCAGACGCAAGTGATGATGGCCAGAACCCTTGCCATAGCCAGCTTGGAATAAATAGCCTTGGCTTGTTCCATTTTGGGTGATCTTCATTTATTTTTACAGCACAGAGGCATAAAACTGGATGTTTTGTGTAAAGAACTAAAAGTGTATACTTGGAGGTGTGTGTGTGTGTGTGTGTGTGTGTGTGTGTGTGTGTGTTTCTCTGAACACAAATATGTGTGAGTTGAGGGGAGGGCAGAGGCAGATGAGTTTGGATAAATGGGCAAAAACAAGGCCAACTAACCTTTTGTATAATATAATAGTTAACTACTGTTGTGTAATAGTATTACCACAATATTAGCTGCTTAAAACAACACACATTTATTATCTCAGGTACTGTCAGGCAGGAATGCTGGCATGCCTTAGCTGCAGTCAAGCTGGGGCTGGTCTCATCTGAGGCTTGACTAGGGAAGGGTCTGTCCCTGGCTTTTGTGGCTATCAGCTGCTTTCAGTTCCTTGTGGATTGTTAGTCTGAGGGCCTCAGTTTCTTTCTGGACATTAGCTGTAGGCAGAAAAATGCACCCTAAAGATGTTTATGCCCTCATCTCTAGAATTCGTGATTATGTTCCATGTTCTCCTCTCTGCAGAGGAGACTCTGCATAAGGACCTCGGGTGGGGGAGTGTCCTCCATTATCCAGGTGGGCCAATCTAATCATGTGAATCTTTAGAAGTGGGAACATCTCCCAGTGGCAGCCAGTCAGAGAGAATCCTGACCACAAGAGAACAGTTGAACTCTTGCAGGCTTTGAAGATGGAGGAAGAAGGTCATGAGCAAAGGAGAGTGGGAAGCCTCTAGAAAATGGAAAAGCAGAAAACAGGGCTCCCCTAGCTCCCCTGGGAGGGAACCTTGATGTTAGCCCCTTGAGACCCTTGTCGGGCGTCTGGGCTCTAGAGCTGCAAGTGAATAAATCCATGGTTGTTTTAAGTCACTGAGTTTGTGGTGATTTGTTAGGCAGTGAGAAGAAACTAACACAGCCACCCTGGGTGTCTTGCCACATGGTCCTCCCCATGGGAGCTCACAACATGGCAGCTGGCTTCTCCAAAGCCAACAAGGGAGAATGTATCCTTGCAAGACGGGTTATAATTTTACGCAACATAATCACGCACATCCAGATCATCACCTTTGCCACATTCTCCTGGTTAGAAGCAAATCACTGGCCTCGCCCACACTCAGAAGAGTGGCTACACCAAGGCACCAACACCAGGCGGTGGGGGTCATGGGGAGGGGCCACTCTGGAGCCTGTCTGTCACAAACGCCAGGTGTTTGCACCTTCCCGCAGATCAGTGGTTCTGTCTCTTCTCTCCTCTGAACATTGGAGCGACGCCCACAACCACGTCTGTTGAAGCCATGCCCTCTGATTCCGAGGAGCCTCACAGTGGATGGACTCAGAGCCTCTGGGGTCCCGAGCGGTGGGAATTGCTGCTGTAGGTATGCGGCAACACCGTGAGATCAGGCTTGTATTTCCAAATGGAGCCTCTGGCTGCAGCGAGGGAGATGCTTGACCTGAACCCAGGCAGGAATGGTGCACGTGGAGGGGAGCTGTTTGAATCAAGAGCGATTCACACAGTGAAACCAGTTGGAATTGAAAACTGACCAGATGAGACCAACTCTGTGTGGGGAGGTTTCTTTCTGCATGTCTGTGCAGGCAGAGCTGCTCTGGACAGACACCTGGTTTGCACACTGCACAAAGCTCCCCGCCAGGCTGAATGAGTGGCCTGCTGAAGTCCTGCCCAGGGGGTCATTCGTCTCACTCGTCTACCTGAAGATGGTGCTATTTTCTTTTTTTAATGTTTATTTACTTTTGAGAGAGAGAGAGAAAGAGAGTGAGAGCAAGCATGTGGGGGGGGAGGGGGGTGGGGAGAGGATCCAAAGCAGGCTCTATGCTTTTAGCAGAGATCCTGATGTGGGGCTCAAGCTCACAAACCCTCAGATCATGACCTCAACCCACTGAGCCACCCAGGTGCCCCAAGGTGGTGCTATTTTCTAAATCTCTTTAGAAGGAATATCCTTTTATCATTTGCAAGTCCTGTCTTCACTTTTACAAATGTCTGCACAAAGTAACTGTCACCTGTTCCCTGGACACAATGCTTAGAAATCAGTTGTATTTTGCTATTCACTCAAAAGGAGGTAGGCTCTAACTTCATCTTTTCTTTCCCCCCATCGCTAAGCAGGCTCCTTCATTTATATGATCCCCAGGGCCTATACCAGTGAGAGGGCGCCTGGTGCTTGGTAAAAGTCTGTTGCATTGAAGTGACTAATTGGTTTGCAAAGGGACGTGAGTAATGAAGCTCCCACACTGGGGCTGTGGTGAGGACGAGCCCGTCACCATGCCACCACTATGGAGGCTGCCTTGAATGCCAGGGTCTACGCCAGGCAATTTGCATTCGTGACCCTTGCCCTCAAAACAACCCTATCACATAAATATCCTTGCTCTCAATTTCCAAATAAGAAAAAAAAGGGGGGGGGGCTGAGTAGGTTAACTAGCCCAGGGTGGTAGAGTTAGGAAGCACAAAACTGAGATCAAGCCCCACCTTCAGACACCAATCTGATGTGGTTTCCTCTGTGAAGTGCCTCTCATCGTAGATTGCCCAAAGGAAAAGAGAGTCAGGATCACGGGAGCCAGCTTCTGCCAATCTGCTCTTTGAGATTATTTTCCGTCTGGGTTGGGGGAAGGGATAGTGTCTAATGCTGTATTTTATTTCTGCAGTGAGTCTAAGCTATTCACAGTCCATCAATGCAAATCTTTATTCCCACAGTTTATCATTATTCACATACGTGACACCCATAATTCAAATAAGATAACTTCTACAGGAATGTAAATTATGGGCACTGTCAATCCAGCTTCACAACCCCAGATGCCTGTGGTGTTACATGTTAGATTCATCCTGTACACACAAATTTCAAGATGATGCATTCTAGCCAGCTACTAGTTCAGAACAAAGCATGTTGGATGAAGGCCACATGGAAACACTGCTTTGGACAGTCTGTTCTAGAGGAGGAAGGATGAGAAATTCATCCGCTGGCTCATTCCAGTCTCCTTTCTTGATTGGTCAACCCAATAGCGTGTTAACTCCTTCCCAGTTCAGGGATCGTTATCTAGACCCTGCAGGAAGCCTCCGGGGAAGCCAGAGCCTCTGGTGGTCCAGCCTTGCCCACACACGGGCGTGGCTACCTCTCTCTCACAGGGTGATGATGCATATCAGGCCTCCTGTACTGGGGCAGCTGTGCCCAGACCTCTATGGCAGCACAAAGTCCAGTGGTCATTACCAGGACACCACTTTCAAGGAAACAAGATGTGGGACCAAGAGCTGGAAGCAGGGGCTCAGCCAGGCTAATGTAGAGTAAGGTGTAATTTAGGTCCAGTTCAGTCTGAACAATAAACTGACAAATGCTTAGAGAAACAATGTATCATTTACAATGTATAAATACAATAGGATGCAACAATGCGTCTGAACCTTGTACAAACCAGACACAAGAATCAATAGGCACAACAATCATTAGAGTAGATCTTTCGGAAGCTCAAACAATGCCTAGAGTTTTTGGATGATTACTCTTTAAAAGAATTTAAAAAATGAGAAGTGGAATGGAAACCATGGGAAAACAGTAATATGCTGGCAATAGAACATCCAGGAATGAAAATACATATTGGCATTTTAAATAACATTAGTGGGTGGGCGAAAACACGTTAGAAGAAGGTGATGGTACAGTATGTGACTTAGATGTCACATGTGATGACATTGCCATATCACTCCAAACATAAGCCACACAGATAGAGATAGAAAAACACGAACGATGTGATTTAACAAGGATCTTGGGAAAAGGCATAACATTCATCTAATGGAAACAAGGCGATGACAGTGTTAATATGTAGTGAGAAAATGACCAGAAAAATTGAGAACTGCCTAGAATTGCTTAAGGCTGTAAGCTCTCAGACTCAGGAGGCACACGAATCCCAGTACAGATGAATAAACAGAAAACCACACCTTGGACCCATTGCAGTGATACTGAATAATGCCAGAGGCAAAGAGAGGCTCTAAACAAACAACTCAGGAGAAGAGAGATTGCCTTCACTGGAATGGCATTTGACTAAATTACTATGTTCTAGGAAAGGTATTTCAGTCATTAAGGTGTTTGAAGCTGCAGGATTTTTCCATCCTCCAGCCTCTAGAGAGAGGACAGCCGAGGATACAGGAGACATTCAGCCATATGGAGTGAAGGACCCGCCAGGACCAACCTGCCCAATAACCCTCCTGGTCTTAGTCCCAGTGAAGTGTTCCCCCGCTTCACCCCCCTGCCCCTTCCGCCAAGGGTGCCATGTCAAGAAAATCCATGCAAATGAAGAGCAACCAAAGGTGGGCTGAGTGATCCACGGTTGAGCTCTGTTTGATTGGACTGGCTTGAGGGGGAGGTGGGATAGTTTGCCAAGGAGAGAAAGGGTCAGCTACAATGGGGGTGCACTAACGACACAGAGGATTGCCGTGAGACTGAAGCATGGTGTTTGCCTGTCCCTTCTTTCCTATCATGTAAACAGGCTAAGTGTTTTTAAAATTCAGATGGCCTCCTTTGCACAGTCTCTCACTGTTGGCCCCTACCTGGTGAAGGTAGGAGAATCATCAACCCTTAGGATGGAGCCCTAAGTCTCTGCTCTGCACAAGTGCAGAGTTAGGGACTATGATCTCTCTGGGCAAGCACTAAGTCAATGTAGCTTTGGCTACACCCTGTGGATCCCTGGATCCTTCTCCTTCCCCCAGACCATTTGTCCAGGTTCCAAGCCTGCCTGCCTCAAACACCCAGTCATTCCTTCCTTATTCTCATGCCTGTACCCCATCTGTTTGTTTTTGGCTGGAGGACATGGGGACACTGGGTGAAAACACAGCACAGCCATCTAAACAATGGACTCCAAAGAGAGAAAGGAAATGTCAACCTCCTTTTAAGGCAAGAGCATGTTTTCGTGGCTTTTTAAGGTGTCTTGAGAGTGTCTGATCTGAATGTTCTTGAGGGAATGAAAAAACCAAAACAAAAAGCAAAAAAGAATTAAATAAAAAGAAACACAAGCTGTTATGCCCACAGGCTGATTGCCATCTCTCCCAGAGAAGAGGTCCTCTCTCGAGGCAGTTTTGACAAAGACTGTTCAGATGCTCTGAAGGAGGTCAGGCCTCACTGGGCTGCATTACCTGTTTAAATTCCTCCTCTTCCAGAGTCTCTTTGTCTACTTATTTTTAAAAAGACAAGTTTCTCATTATTTTCCTTTGAAGAAGCAGTCAGTGGGGAGACCGTCTACCTGGGCAGAAGGGACTCCAAGTACTCTCGAGTATGAAATGGCCCAGTGGAGCAGATTAAGGTATCTGACCTTGAGACCAGGAGGGACCAGGACGCATCTGTCCCTGGACTTCCACATTCAGATTTGCTCGCATCCACCTCCAGGGCAGCAGGTGACTTGTGTAAAAGGCAACCTGAGCCTGTGACGCTTCTTATGCTCCCCCTTCATAGGCAGCCTCCAGTCCCAGTGCCTGCGCAAGACCTTCCCCTCATGACCTGCTCCTGCCCATGTCCCCAGTGCCAGCACCTCCTGAATCCATGTGCCTGCTTGGAGCTGCTGAGCCCCAGTGCTGCCCCGCATGGACACTGCTATCCACTGGCTTAGTCTAGGCATATGCCTCCTCCTCTCCTTTGACGTTGTGTCTCCACTGAAGCCACCAAACTAACAACCACTATGATCCAGATGTGAACTCAGAACTGAGAACAAGAGGGTAGCCCCTGGCATCTGGCAGCTGACCTGGTACCTTCAGCCAGGCCTGGTGTTCTCCTGCTGAACATCGACATCAGACAAGGCCACTCCGCCCATAATGGGCCACGAATAAGGACTCTGTTCAAACCACGAAAAGGACCGAACACGCCCCGCTCCTGGCTAAGGGAGTGACTGCCACTTCTCCACCCATCACAGCTTGAACCTCACTCTGGTTTCCCCAGCATGGCAGAGGTATTCCTATAGGTAAGGCTTGGGTCAGATGCCCAAAATTACCTGCTTCTTCCTTGCATCTAAGGCAGAGCATGGCCCGCTACCTGGAACCCTCCCCAGCACCACCAGACACAGACCCACATCCCATAGAAGTCTTTTCCAGGCGCATCTTCCTGAGATGTCCCACAGTTCCTCTGTGTATGCTTCTCCCTCACTGCCACCTGGTAAAGTAACATGTTCATCACAGGTGTGCTCCTGGCAGTGACTGGCCAGAGGCCACTGGCCGTGACTTCATCAGAAACCCTTCCATTCTCCCTCACCCAAGTGAGTTATGAGTGCTGGGTTAGAGAAGAGTTTTGGGGGCTTTTCTCTTGGCTTTCATGGCACTCAAAGCGATGCTTTCTCCCACCGCTCAAGGCCCATGTTACATTTCTTCAATAATCCACCTTTCTCTCTCCAGCTTATAAGTGAGGGCTCACTGAGGCACATGTATCACTGGAGGAGAGCTGCCCCCACACAACCAGCCTCCAAGCGGAAGTCCCTCCATATTTAAAAGAGTGACATGGCTGTGTGACAGGCCATGATGAAAAGACTTCAGGGAACGTAAGACTGAAGGCAAGACTGTGAGATAAAGGAAAAGGGTTTGTTTTTGTTTTTGTTTTTGTTTTTTGCCAATGTGGATCCCTCTCCAATAAGCCAACTTGGTGGTCTGGCGGTCTGGTGGTGGTGCAGATTGTGTGCCCATTCTGTCATCTCCCAGGCTCCCCTCTCTGAAGGTAGAACCCACTTCTGGCGGAGGTATTCCTATAGGTAAGGCTTGGGTCCCTACTTCTGGCTCTCTTTAGCTGATCGTATTGTGTCTACACTACCCTGTGCGTGGAGCACCTGGTGCATACTAGGTGCCCATAGATATGTTTCGGATGGTTGGTGAGAGCTGCTGAGCCCCAGCACTGCCCCACATGGACACTGCTATCCACTAGCCCTTGGGGCTTTGCCAGATTACCGGAAAGGGTTCTCCTCTTTATTGCCTTTGTGTCCCTGACTCAACACATCAGAATTCTATTCACTCTTCAAGGCTCAATCCAAACGATGCCTCCTCCATGGAGCCTGCCCTGGAACTCACCATGAGAGTCACTTATTCCTCTGTATTTCCTGAAGAGGTCAGAAAATGGGTATGGAGAAAGAATGTATGGGCAAGAGCGAAGACCAAATCCACCCACAGTATGGAGATGCTTCTACAAGTTCACCTGGCTTTTGCCCATCCATTCCATCCCATGCCATAGAGAAAATAGTCAACACATGAAAATACCATTTTATCTTTGTGTTGTTCTCCTTTATGAAGCAGCCATAAATAGTAGCCTCATTACACAATGCAAATTCCAATTAGAAGCTCAAAGCCCAGAAGCAGAAGGATGGGTCTGCTCCCTGCCATTGTGAGCAAACGAACCAGTAATAAATCACCAGTCAGCAAAGAGAACAGGGCTTGAATATCTCTCCTTATTGCTTTTAGCCCTGTAAACAGTGCTGTGAGGCTGGCATTCAGGAGGAAAGAATTTAAAGTCATTTAAAATTTGTCATGAGTTCCATCTTGCCAGCTAAGTTATTTAAAATTGCTCAAAAGTAAGGGACTCCTGGGTGGTTCAGTCGGTTGGGTATCCAACTTTGGCTCAGGTCATGATCTTGCGGTCCATGAGTTCAGGCCCTGCATCAGGCTCTGTGCTGACAGCTTAGAGCCTGGAGCTGCTTCAGATTCTGTGTCTCCCTCTCTCTCTCTGCCCGTCCCCCACTCCTGCTCTCTCTCTCTCTCTCTCTCTCTCTCTCTCTCTCTCTCTCACGAATCCTTAGAATTATATGGGATGATGTGCATAAAACCTTACATGGTGCAGAGCAAGTGTCCCTCATTCAGCTGTCTACCAACCAGCCTGTGCGTGGACTCACACATTCATTCCCATTACTGCTCCCCACTCATTCATCTGAATATATACCAACATCTACTTATCTATTAACACACTTTAAAATACACTCTTATTTACCCAACTGTTCACGCTCACATTCATTCATATGCACGTATATGAATTATTTCCCTGGCATATCCATTCATTTACCCAACCACAGATTCACTTGCTTATTAATATATTTACATGTCTGTTAATTTATTATGCATTCCAATATATATTCAACCATCCATATGTGCAGATTCATCCATACACTTACTCACGTGTCAATTCATTCAGTGATACATAACTCATGGAAGTGTTCACTTATTGTTTATCCATTCATCCACCAACCCATCCTTCTATTCAGCCATTAATTCCTGCACTCACTCAGAGATCCTTTCACTTACTCATCAACTCACATAGCCGGTAATCCATCCACGTGTCCTGTAATCCACACACCCACACATCCATGTGTGCGTACATCCTCTGTCATCTTGTTCGGTTAGAAAGGACCTTGGAGACTCTTATCTGCCAGCTCTGGTGGTACAGATATAGAGAACCTGAGCCTCCATTTTTTGAAATGCCGCTTTAGAGGCAACCTGATGTAACAGAAAGTTAGGAGGTTTTGGTGTCTACGATTAAATTAATCGTAATTAACTGCCACTTCCTGGTTGGGTGATATCAGTTACACCTTTTGAACCTAATGTTCTCATTCTGGAGAGTTGTGAGTTGTACACACAATTATATGTAAACGTTTTTAGGATGATTGCAGAATACAGTTCCATGCAAGCCATGCAAGTCCCCTCCTCTCTCCCCCTGCGGCAAACGGGACCTTGTCCCACCTCTCCACCGGCATCCAGGCATTTGTCGGTCACCCACCCCGGGTTCCTCCCTTAACTCTCGATCCTTAAAAAGAGTTGAGTCTATGAAGGCCTTTCCCAGAAGCTCCTCCATGTGGCTGCTCTCTCCTGGAATACCTTCTGGTCCCCAGTCTTCGGGGCATGGGTCAGAGCTCACCCTGCCTTGGGGCTTCCCCGACCTCCACAGCCCCTTAGCTCTCCCTGCTCTGGGCCTAGAGAGTCGCGTTAGCCATCAGAGACTGTCCACATTGGGTCGTGTTCTGCCCTCGGAGTTGCAGAAGGCAGAAA
Organism: Acinonyx jubatus; assembly: GCF_027475565.1. NCBI lineage: Eukaryota > Metazoa > Chordata > Mammalia > Carnivora > Felidae > Acinonyx > Acinonyx jubatus. Next base: position 4,484,730 of record NC_069394.1, read on the forward strand.
TGAACCATGAACTGTGAAAATGTTCTAAAGGGAGATACGGAAAAGCCATCTGTCTGTGGCCAGTAAAGGCCACCCACTGACCCTGGGGTGCGTTTGGGGGTTGCTGTTCACAAGGAAAACGAAATCTATGACTCATTCATGTTGGATGGTGCTGACAGGGAGAGAGGTCACCTGGAGGGCACAGGCAGAAGTGGAGCCTTGGGTTGGTTCAAAAACCACAGGGAGCAAATGTCGCCAAGGCTGCGGTCACCAGCTTTGCGCTGGGAAAGATGAACGGAGTGTGATCTGAACATGGCGTCACCTAAAGGCGGGCTGCAGGGAGGGTACGGTCACACAGCTGTGCTCTGTGCCCCCGGCCTTCTGGGTCGGGGTGGCCGGAGTTGTCCAGGAGGCCGAGCAGAGTCAGGGGCACAGGCAGCCAGAGTGGCTGCAGGGAGCCAGCAAATGTGACCGGCTTTGTGTTCCCGCTAGGCCAGACCTTGGTGCTCTCTGGAACACAATTCAGAACTTTGCTGGAAGAGCGTCAACGTTGTCAACCACACTGGAGTTATGCAGTGGCCTGCAGAGGGCTCAGACGTGGTGGGGTGGCGGGAAGGTAGCATCACAGCTAGAGCTTTGAGAAAAATAATTCTAATGAGGATTATAATGAGGACAGTGATAGGAGCAGCCTGCACATATCCAGCCCCGTGCCAACCCTCCAGGGCACCAGCGCCTCCAGGCCTCTCTGCGGCCACAACGGGAGCTGAATGTTGCTTGCCCTACATTACGGACGACGGCATCACCTATCTGTGGATTGCTAACCGGCCCCAGTGTTGTGCTAAGCACGGGCATGCAGTGCCTCACTAACCGCTCACGGTAACCCCACGAGGGAAGGACGACTACCATCCCATTTCACAAATGAACAAACCAAGGCTAGCGGGCTTCTAGCATTTGCACACAATCATACGTCATGAGCTGGGTTGGAACCCACATCTAAGTCACTGCAAATTACCAGCAGAAAGTCTGCAGGGGAGGGGGAAGGTCAGGGACCGTGGAGGGCAAGGGGGCTGGAGGGAAGGGCAGTGTTCCCCAGAACAGCTTCAGCCTAGGGGAGGGGTGCAGACTGGAGTTCAGAGGGGCGGCTGCACTTGCCAGGATGGCCTTGGGGAACCAGCTCATCACTTAGGCCACCCACTTCCGGGGAGTGAACAGTAGCCCCTGGTGGTGATGAGGTCCGTTCCCAAATCAACGTGACGGTGCTGCATGCTACATGACAAAGCAAGGACACAGCATACGAGGTGGACAAGACCAGACTCAAAAAGGCGACAGAGTGAACTATGCCATTTACATAAAACGCCCAGGGCACGCGGTCTCGGGAGACGGAGAGGAGACCCGTGGTGTCAAGGGGCTGGACAAGAAGGGGTGTGGGAGTGAGTGTTAATGGGCACACGGTTTTTTTCGGTGGTGGGGGAGGGTGACAAAAATGTTCTGGAATTAGTGGTGATGTTGAACAACCCTGGGTATATACTAAAAACCCTGAATTATGCATTTTAAAACGATGAATTTTGAGTCATATGGATTACATCTTGATTTTTTTCATTAATATAATTTATTATCAAATTATAAAGTGTGCTCTTGGTTTGGAGGGGAGATTCCCGTGATTCATGGCTTCCATACAACACCCAGTGCGCATCCCAACAAGTGCCCTCCCTCCTCAATGCCCATCACCCATTTCCCCCCTCCCCCACCCCCTCATCTACCCTCAGTTTCTTCTCTGTATTTAAGAGTCTCTTATGGTTTGCCTCCCTCTCTGTTTGTGACTATTTTTCCCCCTTCCCTTCCCCCGTGGTCCTCTGTTCAGTTTCTCAAGTTCCACATGTGAGTGAAAACACATGATATCTGTTCTTCTCTGACTGACTTATTTCACTTAGCATAACACCCTCCACTTCCAACCACATTGCTGCAAATGGTCATGGCCAAGTAGTATTCCGTCATATACATATAAACCATGTCTTCTTTATCCATTCATCAGTTGATGGACATTTGGGCTCCTTCCATACTTTGGCTTACATACTTTGAAAGTGCTGCTACATCTTGATTTTTTAAAAGGTCCATTTCTTTTGACAGTCACACTGTGTGTTAATTTCCAGATTGTTTTTTCTACCTGGAGTAGGTGCTTATATCAAGAGGGAGGGAGCAGGGAGGGCAGGGGCTGACGCTGTCTGAATCTGAAGTTCTCAGCCCTCTTCCTCACATGAAATCGTTAAATCTGCACCTCAGATCTTTGAGCACATGTGGCTGTGCTGATCTTCCTTGTGGGAAACCAAGGCTCCGGGGGGGATTTCGGGGGAAGGTTTGCAGCCTCGTAACACAAGCAGACAGCAGGAGAAGGGCCTGCCCACAACTACGACTAACAGTCAGACAGACAACGTTAATAACAGTGCTACTCCGAACGTATGGAGAGGCTACTGTGCTCGCTGGGGGTGCCCTTCTCCCCGCGTCATACTTGAGTCTCCCAGACGACCGGATGAGGCAGGCACTATTATTTTTTATTTTGTTAATTTGTAGCTAATCTGCAGTGCAGTACTGGTTTCAAGAGTAGAATTCAGTGCTCTTTACATACAGCACCCAGTGCTCATCCCTTTACATACAGCACCCAGTGCTCATCCCAACAAGTGCCCTCCTTTATGCCCAGCACCCATCCAGCCCCTCCCCCCCCAGCAACCCTCAGTTCGTTCTCTATCGTTAAGCAGGTGTTATTCTTATTCTTTCCTTCTAACTCCAGCCCAGAGAGGTTCGGAGACTTGCTTGAGGTCACGCGGCCGCTTGGAAACTGGATGAAATGGTGGCCGTGTGCCGGGGGAGGGCCCTGGCGTCACATGTGGATGGGCACCATGGATTGTGCACAGGGCTCGGAAGAAGAAGGCTCAGCAGGTAAAATCTGATGGGCTGCCCTCTGCATAGGAGGCATCATGCTCTAGAAGCACAGGGTACCCAGCAAGGGAAAGCCTGCCAAGGAAAGCACTAAGGTTTCTGTTCCTGTAGGCATCCAAACAGAGGCTTCCCAGGAAGGGATGCTGAGGGGTGGGCTCCTGAGGAAGGGGTGGCAGGTTGAAGCCAAGGACCCCCCAGAGCCCAGGAGCACTCTTGGCTTCAGGGGATCCTCAGACAACGTGCAGATGTCTCCGGGTGTATTTTTCTGTTGTGACCCACATATCTCCCCAGGGTCCGGCTTCCATCAAGGTCAGGATTGAGGTTGGTCAGCTGACAGGCAGAGCCAGCCATTTGTTTCGGAAAACACAAGAATCCCAAAGTCCGAGATGACATAGAGACACAATTGGTTGTGCTTCACAAGGAAACCCTGAGCAGATGGATGGTGGATTTGCCCCTGGACACTTGTGTCAGTGAGCATAGACCCCTCTGACGGCAGGCTGGCTGTGTGTGTATATTCTTAAATTTTCCCCAGGGCTGGATAGAAGATTAAATTGTAGTCGCCTTTCTACAACCCAAAGGAAAGCAGGTCTCGACCTTCTCCATACCTCAGTGGAGATACCTCTCCTGTCTAACTACCGCATTTGTTTCTTCCAGGTCTTCCTGGGGAAAGCCCTCGGTGTCTTCCAGAAAGAAAAGGAGCAAGGCATTTACTTAGCTGGGAACTAGCTGTCGAATCAGTTCCATCGTGACCGATTAGCCACTTCGGAATTCTCACAGATAGCGTGCCCATCCAGCGTCCCTCACCTGGACGGCATTTCAAAACGGAGTCACCGTGACAGGAGGAGACGACAGGGTACCACTGGAGTGGCCATCTCCTGTCTGCAAAATGCTCTCATGTCTACAGGGGGCTCACGTCACCCAGATTTGGTCATTCCATACCTGCATTATCTGTGGTCGTGGCCTGTGGCCACATGGAGGTATTTGAATTTAGATTCATTAAAATCAAATAAAATTATAGGTCCAGTTCCTCAGTGTTGGGACAGGCAGTCTCATGCATGCAGACTCTGACCGCCACCCAGCCCTGTAAGGAGGAGACCTTGTTCCCGGATCACTTCCTTACCGAGGGATAAGGAGCCCACACACCCCGTGCAGGAATATCTTTCCTCGTCAAGTGCTGCTCAGCTTTGCTTCAGCGTGTGAGCTCATGGCTCTCAGGTACCCCCCACCCAGCTCTCAGTATTTCAGATTCCAGGGGAGAGGGGTCCTCCCTTGGCAACTCTGGGACCAGGATGCAGTGGGCAGAAGCATTCGGAGCCCCCTGGGCTCAGCAGGTGGTATCCTACTCCCCTGGGTTTGTAACCGGGGCACGTAATCTGTGGGACAGTCTGGGGTGCTAACCACACTGCAAGTGCTCAGTAACCACACGTGTTTCCGGAAGATTGGATGGCCACACCAACAGGCCACACCCTGGCTCTGCCACTTAACGTGTGTCCTGTTGAGGAAGGCATATACCTCTTCTGAATCCCTGGTTCTTCTTCTAAAACCTGAAGGTAATGGTACCTATGCCGTGAGTCTGTCCTGATAGTTAATTCTGATAGATAATTGAGATCACACACACACACCTACACACACACACACACACACACACAGACACACACACCTATGCACATACACACACACCTACACACACATACATACACACAGACACCTACACACTCACATACACAAACATACTATATACATATACACACATATAGACATACACATATACCTATACACAGACACACACAAACACACCTACACACACACACACACACACACCTACACACACATTCACATACACACACAGACACCTACACACACATATACAAACACATACTATATACACATACACACACACCTATTGACATACACATATACCTATACACAGACGTACACAGGCACCTATACACATATACACACATACACGAACACATATACCTATGTGCACACGCGCAGATAGCTGCACACATACACACGTAGGTACACACACATACACACCTAGAAACATATATGCACACATACACACATATGAACAGACCTGCACATAAATGTGCACACGTACAAACAGATATACACATATAAGTACACACAGGTACACACATACACACTTACACATATATCAACTACACATATACATGTGATACATGAACACACACATACACAAACACATACCTGGACACAAACACATCACAGAAATACACACTCACACCTACGCACACACACACATGTGCACCTACACACCTAAGGCTCCTCGTACACAACTTGAACTCGGAGAATGGCAAGAACGTTTGGGTCGAATTTCCTTAGGCTCTGGCTTTCACTCTGCTTGACCGAGGCCGTCTCCCCCTGTCCCCCGCCCCCCATGAAACTGCACATCAGATGCAGGAGACATACCATTTATTTGACTCAGTTCGGTTCAACCGGGAAACAGAAAACCACTCTGCGTATTTCAAACGAAGGATACAGTGGGTTTACTGGATTGCCACGTCTCCATAACAAAGTACCACGGACTGAGTGGCCTGAACAATAGACATTTCTCCTTCCACGGGTCTGGGCCTCAGAATTCTCAGTTCAAGGTGTCATCGGGGCTGGTTCCCTTTGAGGCACATGAGGGAAAATTCTTTCCAGGCCTGTCTCCTGGCTTCTGGTGGTGCTGGCAAACGTTGGGATTCCTTGGCTTGTGGACCCATCACCCCAATCTCTGCCTTCATGAGGTTCTCTGTGCGTGTCTGGGTCCACATTTCCCCTTTTTGAGAACACCAGTCATATTGGATTAGGAGTCCACCCTATGACAGTCTGACCTTTTCTTTAATGACATCTACAATGACCCAATTTCCAAAGAAGCTTGCATTCTGAGGTACGGGGGTTGGGGCTTCCACATATGAGTTTTGGGGGACACGACTCAGCCCACGACAGTGGAGAATCAGGACACAGGGAATAGAAGAGCTGATATGACAAGCAGAGGAGAAATCATCCACAGCAGAAGGTACTGCTGCCCTTGGTCTGGAAGATACATTCACAGATCCTAGAAACCAGGGCTGTCAGGAAGGAGGTAGAGCCACACTGATACAATGGAGCCGGGACTGTGGGGGACACGGCACGGCCAGACGACGCTCCTAAAATAAGAGAAAGCGATGTACGCCGCCTTCTCTCTCCCGGCTGTCCTCATCTTCCTCCGGGGCTCAGGCTGGCCATCCCCACTGGGAGTTGCAAGGACCCGCCGCTGCACTGGGAATTGGAAGCGGACCGTGGACGTGAGAGGGGGCAGACAGCAGCCAGTGGCACGCTCTCACAACCACGTGGGGAAGGAATCACCGCCCTCGCTTCACACACAAGGAAACCGAGGCTCAGAGCTGTTGAAGAACTTGCCCGGGTCCCAAAGCCAGCAGTGTGAGAGCAGAATTCTAGCCCAGGTCTGGCTGCCCCAGGCCCATGGCTCTTGCTTCTATGCTGGCTCAGCCTGTGGAATGGCAGGATTCTGCGGGATCACATGTTCATCCCTCCCGGGACCTCCGGCTGCGTCTAGCGTATATTGGATGGCAACAAGTACTTGAAGAATTAGAAATGGCCGTGGACGAATCATTGCCTCAAGGGCAGCAAAGAGGGCAGGTGGCCTGGGATTTAGAGAAGAGAGGAGCATGTTAGCCCGATGGTTCCTGCAGCACACCGGGTGCCCGGAGTTGGGTCCTGGGGACCTGGAGGGGCACAGATCAGAGCCAGAGCTCCGGCCGGGTGACCGAAGTGCTTCCAGCTCAGGCACGGTCTTGGTGTCTTTGCTTTCCCTGCAGGATCCCATGCCCCCCTTACCTGATGTGGCGGGGATGTATTTAAGCAGAGGTTGTAAGCACAAATATACAAATAGAACAGACAGGTGTTTGAAAAGAGAGAGCAGCATGTCAGAAATGCCAGCCTGAGGACAGGGACCTGACGGGAGGGGCACTAACTGTGGCAAACTGTGACACACTCACCCTTCTGGGGGCACCCCTCCGCCTCAGCCCACATGCACTCCAAGTGGCCGTGTAGCCCACCTGTTCCGGAGAAGTTGGTGCGTGAGTTTGAAAGTGAAATTGCCACCTACTGTTAGCCAGATGTTTAACTAACAGTAAGTGATTCCGATCGTCCTTTCACACAGTGAAAGTGACGATAACAGTAATGATGAGAATGTCGATCCTGAAGGCCTAGTCTGACTGTCCTGTCCTTCTGCCCCAGAGAAACCGCCTGGCTCCCATGGGCAGCCTGTCCTGTGTCCTTATCTACCCACTGTGCCTTGGGAGACACGGGGCCTTTTACATTTTCTTTCTTCCTTTCTGCCCACCTGTGCCCCTTCCAAGGCAGTTTTATTGGTGCCATTTGTAAAAGGCCTTTCCCGTCGTCCCCAAGCCTTTGCCTCCCCTCTCTGAGATAGCAGCTGGTTTGGGTCTGGGCCCCACACACAACAGCCAGCCTGGGTCTGGTGCTGCTGGGACGCACCTGTGACATGGCAGGTGTGGGTCCAGGTGCAAGTCTCTGTCCAGTTCTGGGGATCGGGACAAGGTGGAGAGCCAGGTCTGCGTGTGGCAGCTGGGCAGAGCCTTGGCTGGCTGTAGCGATGCATAGGCCCCATGTGTGGCCCAGTTCCCGTGCCCAGCAGTATGACAGAACCCAGGGTTGGGGGCAGTGACATCAGAGGTCCTGAGAGAGTCTTTACAGCAGAGAAGTATGGGGAACAGGCCAGGGTAGGAGCCAAAGGAGAGTCCCGAGGGGGTGCTGTGTGTGTGTGAATGTGTGTCTACACACAGCCCAGGATCAGGGATGCGATGCACGGAGGCCTTTGAGGAGTGTTTGGTGAGTGCTATCCCTCCTTCCCTTTGGGGGTCTGCATGCCTGAGCCCCGGCTTCCTGAAGCTGAGGGAAGACGCCTGGGCGGAGGGGGGGGGGTCGGTAGGGGTGCAGAGTGGTGAGAGGTTGGGGAGAAACTCAGCCAGAAGTGGTTTAGCTGATGTTCTGTCGTTTGGCTTGCCACCTCAGAGGGAGACAGAGGGAGACACAGACGGAGAAAGAGACACGGAGAGAGACACAGAGAACATGCTCCCCTGCGGGCCGGGACAGTGCCGCCTGGAGCCAGCAGTCTCCCAGAGGTCCCTGTGTTCCGTGGGCCTTCAAACAGCAGCTTACTTGTTCCTCAGGCTGGCTCCCGGGAGCACCGGGCTCTTTGCCAGCTGTCAGCTTACAGGTCCTGGACCCATTCTCCCTGGGCTCAGCGTGCTGGCCACACTGGCATCCAGGAGGCACTGGGTCAGGCAGAGAAGGACGATTTGCCAGGAGGCATGCGGTCAACCGCCAGCTTCCTCTTCGGACGAGGCCGGTAACACAACATCCTGGGTAGGGTGTGTGCACCGCATGTCAGGCTGAATCCCACGTCATCCTGTGCTCTCCTCAGGATGACCACGCAGGTTGGGCATGGCTATGGTCCCTGTTTTACAGGGCATGAAATCAAAGTGCAGACAGGCTGATGTTTTGCTTAGGAAAACAGTTTTTAATGGTCAGAGCTACCAGATTGAGTTACCTTTTTCTTTTTCTTTTATTTATTTGAGAGAGAGACAGAGAGACAGAAGGACAGAGACAGAGCACGCAAGCGGGGGAGGGGCAGAGAGAGAGGGAGACACAGAATCCCAAGCAGGCTTGCATTGTCAGTGCAGAGTCTGATGCAGGGCTCGAATTCACAAACTGTGAGATCATGACCTGGGCTAAAACCCAGAGTCAGAGGCTTAACCGACTGAGCCACCCAGGTGCCCCTTGAGTCATTTTCTTGAACACCCATGTGGTTGAGAGTCTCAGATTGTCTAAGGACGGGATGCTCAGGCAGTTCTGTATGATCCTGCCCTTAGACACCCCCTCCCCAGAGGCCCGCGCTCCTCGACGTCCAGCTGTTTCTTCTCCAGGCTGCAGAATAGATTCTGGAAGAAGGAGCGAGCGCACCCCTCGTCCATAGACCTCAGGAGGTCTAGAGTGAGCTTCTGGCTCTGCCCCAACTCTATCCATCCTTTTACTGGCCTATTGATTTTTTATCTTATTTTTATTTCACTTTTAAAATTTGGGGGCACCCGGGTGGCTCAGTCGGTTGAGCGTCCGACGTCAGCCCAGGTCATGATCTCACAGTCCGTGAATTCGAGCCCCGCATCGGGCTCTGTGCTGACAGCTCAGAGCCTGGAGCCTGCTTTGCATTCTGTGTCTCCCTTTCTCTAACCCTCCACCGTTCATGCTCTGTCTCTCTCTGTCTCAAAAAAATAAATAAACATTAAAAAAATATTTTTAAATTTATTTATAATGTAATTTTCTCTGAGTTTTTGAGTTTCTTTAACATGGAAGCTTTGGTTGCTGACTGTACCGTTTTCCCCTCGTGTTTGAGTTAAGGCTGATCATTGCCCCCAGGCACTGCCTTGTCTGTGTCCCGTGATGCATTTCAGGTTGGTTTTCCTTAATACTCAGTGTAAACTATTTTCTGATTTCCATTGCAATTTCTTTCTTTCTTTCTTTCTTTCTTTCTTTTCTTTTCTTTTTTTTTTTTTTTTTTTTTTTTTTGACCATGGGCTACTTAGGAAAGCATTACATAATTTACAAACATTTGGGGATCTTCCAGATATCTTAATCTTACTGTAATTTCCTAAATGAATTCCATTTTGTTCAGAGAACATACTGGGTGTGCGTTCAACACCTTAAGAAATGGTTTAGGCTTGTCTCATGCCCCAGCACATGCTTATGTCAGTGGATCTCAACCAAGGATGGCCTGTGTCCCTTCAGGGGAACTTGGCCATGTCTGTAAACATGTTTGTTTCTCACCTCGTGGGTAGGAGTTCCGGATGGTACGAACATCCTGCAATCTATCCACGGAAGCTCTCCTGCCCCCAAGACAGAAGTGTCCAAGAGAAAAATGTAAATATCGCTGATTCGAGAAATCTTGGGGTATATTGTTCTGATATTCTCTATCTTTACTGATTTTCACCTACTTGTTTTATCGATTATGTCTGTCTTACAAAGCTCTATCCTTCAATGCATCCTGAGTGTGTATCCTTGAGAAATGGACATTTCTACCATCATAAAATGGCTCTGTTCATCTCTCTCTCCCCGACCAACCACCCTTCCCAACATTTATGTGACCGGTTTCTTAGGCTTACTGTTTGCATGGTGTGTTTCACACGGCCTTTTTATTTTCTAACTCCCATATCTGTGTTTGAAGTACGCACATTACAGAAAGCAAACGGTATGGTGTTGATTTTATATGTCCTTGGAAAACCTTGCTCACTGTTTAAACCATTTACATTTAACACAACTATTTATAAGATCGGGTTACAGTTTATCGTCTTGGAATATTTATTTTCTCCATCCACGGTCTTTGATCCTTTTTTCCACTTTTTCTGCCTTTTTTCATGTAAGTCTATCTTACCCCCTATATTGACTTCTTTTGAAAAATGACCTGGTTTCATTAATTTAAGCTAGGGAGTTCTCACATGGCGGAAGATTCACAGACGCATTGCAACACACACACATCTGTATCTGTAGAGAGCATGGAGTATACCTTCTCCATTATCGATCATGACCCTTGATGCAAAAGTGCACAATACAAAGTTAACTCTTGTGCTGCTACTCCTCCACACATTTAAAGTCCAGTTCAGGAAAAGGCGGAATCATAGGAGCAGAGGGCACATCAGTGGCTTCCCAAGACCAGGAGCGAGCAGGGAGAGAGTGACAGTAAAGCCTCAGAAGGAGGTAATTCCAAGCAACGACAGGAATGTTCTGGGTCTGGACTGTGGTGATGGTTACATGACTATGTGCATGTGCTTCAGTGAACTGAACACCCACAAGAGTGAATATTAATTACTATGTATAAATAAAGCATAGTTTATTTTTTAATGTTTATTTATTTTTGAGAGAGACAGAGCATGAGCGGGGGAGGGGCAGAGAGAGAGGGAGACACAGAATCGGAAGCAGGCTCCAGGCCCTGGGCTGTCAGCACAGAACCCGAACTCACGATCCATGAGATCATGACCATAGCCAGAGTCGGACGTTTAACCGACTGAGCCACTCAGGCATCCCTAAAGCCTAGTTTTAAATAAAGACAATATGGAAAAAAGTTAAAAAGCATTTTATCAAATGCCCATTAAAAACAAAAAAACCCTGTTGGACCAGGGGGTCAAGACATAAGAATCTTGGATAAATGCATAAAAATATCTCAGGAGGAAGTTTTGCTTTTCTCTTCGTCTTGAATACTAAACTTTATAAAAAGAATTTTCTATTTAAAAAAAATAAAATCTTATTGCCTTTTTAAGTCCCTTTCTTCATGTTACCTTATAGTGTCTGCTCTGGAGAGAAATAGACGTCTATGACTCATGACAGGTGACCTTCAGATAACATTGTATAAATTTCAGTGTCGTGTAAGAGCTTTGTAAGAGTCTGATCCCCCTTAGAACGTCTGCCACCTTTGTCCTCTTCTAGTCACATTGTTTTTATTATTTTTTATTGTTTATTTATATATAGTCTTTTGAGAGAGGAAGAATGTGTGCTAGTGGGGGGGGAGGGGGTAGGGAGACAGAGACAGAGACAGAGAGAGAGAGAGAGAGAATTTTTAGCAGGTTCCATGCTCTGCATGGAGCCCAACCTGGGGCTCGATCCCACGACCCTGGGATCACGACCTCGGCCAAAATCAAGAGTCAACGCTCAACTGACTGAGTCACTCAGGCATCCACCCCATCATATTGGCTTTCAAATTTCTAACCAATGATATTTAAAACTCGGGGTACCTGGGTAGCTCAGTCAGTTAAGCACCTGACTTCGGCTCAGGTCATGATCTCACAGTTCGTGGGTTCAAGCCCCTCATCCTTCTCTGGGCTGACAGCTCAGAGCCTGGAGCCTGCTTTGGATTCTGTGTCTCCCTCTTTCTCTATTCCCACCCCCGGCATGCTCTCTGTCTCTCTCTCAAAAAATAAATAAAAAACAATTAACATTAAACAAAACCTCATAATATATTGTTATTATTTTTGCTTCTAACAGCCAATTGCTTTTTTGGATGCACATAAACACGTGTGCCTGGGTACGTGTGTTCACATTCACATACACATACACGGTATACGTGATAGTAATAAAAAGATACTTTGTATTTACCTACAGATTTGCTTTTCCTCATTTTCTTTCTTCCTATTGGTAGATCCGAGCTTCTTCCTGGCATCCCTTACCTAAAAGCTGAAGAATTTCTTTCAGTGTTACTTACAGTGAAAATCGGCTGGATATGATAAAACTCAGGTTTTACTTGTTTGAAAATGCCTTTGTTTTGCCACCAATTATAAAGACCAATTTTGATGAATGCGGCAGGGTTGTTTTCTTTCTCACTTTAAAAATATTATTCCACTTATCTTCAAAGTGCATAATACTGCATTGTTAACTGTAGGGACCACGTTGTACAGCAGATCCTTCTTACAAAAACAAACAAGAAAAGGAAACCAAAACCACCACCAGCAGCAGGAAAAAAAAAAAAAACGCACAGAAGGAAATTTGGGGAAGTAATGGATATATTTAGTGCTTTGTTTACCGTGACTGTGCCACGGGTATACTCATAGGTCCAAACTCATCAAGATGTAGACATTAAAAGTGTGCGAATTTTTGTGCATCAATCACACTTCAATGGAGCTAAAAAGAAAAAGATCCTCTGGAGGGCAAATCAGGAAAACAATACACTATTCCACCGTCTTCTGGTTTCTAGTTTCTAACGAGAAGTCTGCACTGTTTTGTATTCCTGTTCCCTTATGTGGAATATGTTGTTTGTGTTGTTTGTTTGAGAGAGAGAGAGAGAGAGAGAGAGAGAGAGCAGGGGAAGGGCAGAGAGAGGGAGAGAGAGAATCTCAAGCAGGCTCTGCACTGTCAGCACAGAGCCCGACACAGAGCTTGATCTCATGATCCTGAGATCATGACCTGAGCTAAAATCAAGAGTCTGAAGCTGAACCAACTGAGCCCCCCAGGTGCCCCTGAAATGTGTTTTTCTTTCCTCTGGCTTGTTTTTAATATTTTCTCTTTCTATTCTGTTTTCAGCATTTTGGCTATGATGTGCCTAGGTGTGTTTTTCCACGGACTTAGCCCTATTTGGAGTTACCTTGCTTTGGGGGTTGATGGCTTTCGGCAATTCTAAAACTCTTCAGCTGCTCTCTCTTCCAATACCTGTCAGCCCGGCTGCCTCTCCCCTCCTGCTGGCCCAGCTGCACACGCTGCTGACTGCTAGATACTGATCTCTGTCTGTCAGGTGCTCTGTGCCTTTCTGCCCGAGATTCTTTTCTTCCTCTGCATGTTTCGGTTTGATATCTGCCATTCATCCCTCTTTATTCACGTTTACCGCTCCCGTCCTCTGCTTTGTTCCTGCTAAGCCCTCCAAGTAGATTTTCCACTTCTGATTTCACATTTTTCATTTCTGGCATCCCAATTTTGGCCTTTCTTATAGTTTCTATCTCTCATTAAAATTTCCCAACTGTTCGCATGTTATACCATTTTCACTATTTTCAGTCCTTTGACATATTTTTTTGTTGGTGGAATTCAGTGCTTTATATAAAGTCCCTTGTAAAAACAAAACAGAATAAAAACAAACTGAAAAGAAGGGGAATGGGGGATTTAAAAAAAAAAAAGGAGGAAAAGGACAGGAGGCCCATTTTTCGCATTTATTTTACCATCTCTGTCTTCTAATTTTGAAAGCCCAGCATCTAGGCTGTCTGGTTCTGCTACTACCGATATTCCTTCACTTGACCATGGGTCACGGCTTCCTGCTTTGGGTGGGTTTTACACTTTTCTCATTCTGAGCCAGACCTTGTGTGTAAAAGAGTGGGGGAGATTCACCCAAACAACATTTCCCTACAGATACATTTCCCTGTCCCTCCTGACAGGGCACCGGTGCGGGAGGAAGGAGTCTACTCGATTTGATCAGTGGTTAAACCAGGACTTTTGGCACTGCCCTTTAGATGTTTGCGTGAATGGCTTCCGTTATTTTTAAAGAGGTGAGAAGACATCTCCTTGGGATCTGAACACTGAAAACACTCTGGAGGTCTCTTTATGACTGGTAGGTCTCTCTCTCATTCTCTCTCCTCGGACACGACCTTTAGGGATCTCTGGGAGTAATTTTATTCCTTTAGTTCCATCCCTGGGCGTCCACACCACAGAAGATCTCTGTTTGCCTTGCTCCCCCGACCCCGGCCTCCACGGGCACTGCAGGGAGAGCACTCAGCTGAGTCTTGGGTGAGCTCAGAGCAGATTGTCTCAGCTCTGTTTCCTTGCATCCTGTCTTTGGAGGTCCGGTGTCCCACCCGCAAACTTCAAGGGTCCCTGCGGTGCCCTCAGTGAGGGATTAGCAGGACTCAGAGGGATTTCTCCCTGCCTTTCAGTCCTGCCACGCGGTGGGGGAGGAAGCACCGAATCAGCAAGACTCGTGACTGTCATCATGCATTGCTGCACGCCCTGCTATACAGTTCCCTCCATGTGACGCGTCCTTGTGCCTCCTCCCCACCCCAACCCACCACGTAAAGATCGCACTTAGTCTCAGCTGAGCATCGCGTGTCCTCCCAGCCTGGAGAGTGGGTCCTCCGTGCGTTTTCCTATCATCTGATGCTGCTTTTAACCAACATCTTGACATCGCACATCTTAACGATCAGCTTTATTCTCTGCCTCTCTGTACAGCGAGCTCCTTGATGACAGGGGCCACGTCTCTTTCTTGCTGTGCCCCCTGGGCCTGGAATAGTGACCAGCACAGAGTGGGTGCACGTTGAAGCCACGTGGCTGGACTTGGTGCCAGATGAAGTCAGCCAGGGATGTCAGAGCTTGATTTATGCACGCTGCTGAATCATCCTCCCCAGTTGGCTTAACAAACTGGTTTTCTGGAGGGTTCAAAGTCAGAGTTGATGCCACTTTTTACTGAGCAAGCAAGAAAGAGAACTAGTACAATAATGACAAAGGAAATCTTGATGGAGTGACATTTATTTTTTTTATTTATTTTTTAACATTTATTTATTTTTGAGACAGAGAGAGACAGAGCATGAACAGGGGAGGGGCAGAGAGAGAGGGAGACATAGAATCGGAAGCAGGCTCCAGGCTCTGAGCCATCAGCCCAGAGCCCGACGCGGGGCTCAAACTCGCAGACCTCGAGATCGTGACCTGAGCTGAAGTCAGACGCTTAACCGACTGAGCCACCCAGGCGCCCCTGATGGAGTGACATTTAAAGGGTGCTGTCAGGAATCCAGGTCTCCCGGTCAGAGCCTCCTCGTGTGACGTGACCAGATTTGTAGCCATTGGCCTCATTGACTAAACAGGGCCTGGAAGCTGGTTTTATCCATTCTGTTCATTTTAAATAAGATGACCAAGGCCTAGAGAGAGTTCCTTCCAACCTTCCAAAGAAACATAGCAAGTAAACTGGAAATAGGAATCTTGCCCCTAGTCTACAAGACAACGATTCAAATATTTAGGGGGCCAAGCATCCCCACTGTACCCGAATTCCTGGCCCACAGCATGCACACTTATGACCTCCTAGAAGCCTCTTAGCACACCCTGTGTGGGGCATCTCCTGCCATCCTCACTCTTGGAACCAGTCCCTGCCCCCTCTCCACGATGAATGTCATGTTCTGCTTCCTCTGTGCAGCCCACCCTGATGGCCCACTGTCTGCCCCCCTCCTTGGAGATGCCCAACCCCATCCCTGCCCTGGATGCCGGACCGTAGGGTCTGTTTTCACATCCGTTTCCCCACTGGGGTGGACACACTTCCCATCTATGTGTCTGGGGCCCAGACTGGGACCAGCAGGCTCGCGGTGGGGACTCTATGAGCTGAATGGTATGGTAATCTGACTCCAGGTCTGTGTCACATATTGGTACGGTCGCTTTCCTTCTGTAATAGTCACCAATCCCCTCCAGAAAAGGGCCACCAGCCCACTGTTACAGAGGAAGAAACTGAAGCTTGGACAGTTTTTTTTAAATGTTTATTTATTTTTTGAGAGAGAGAGAGAGAGAGCAGGGGAGAAGCAGAGAGAGGGAAACACAGAATCCAAAGCAGGCTCCGGGCTCCGAGCTGTCATCACAGAGCCTGACGCAGGATTCGAACTCACAGACCCCAAGATCATAACCTGAGCTGAAGTCGGACGCTCAACCGACTGGGCCACCCAGGTGCCCCAAGGAAGCTCGGACCACTGAATCGAGTCATTTGAAGGTCAAGCAGAGAGAAGACCGAGATTGTGAGTCTGGTCTTTGAGTCTACATCCAATTCCTCTTTTGATCATATCTTAGGGGAGAGAGAGCGAGAGGGGGAGCCAGCCTGATGCATCCCATGTGCATAGACGCTGGTCTATAGTCTGGCAGTCATAGCTCAAGATCGTTTGCTGAACATCTATCTGCCTAGATATAGACCCATACAAAAATATATGTGCACCTTTGAATGTGAATATATACATGAATGCATATATGTGTGTACACATGTCCTGTGTGGATGTACACACACATAAACACAGGCATGTTGGTGATATCCAGTCAACATGTATTTACACATCTAGCATACTACATTATATAATCTAGGTATATATGACAAGTATACACATGCATATCTACAAGTTACATACCAGCCCTGTTTAGATGCTACAAAGCCCTGCATCTTTCTGCTCAGTAGTGACTGTGCATTTATGTATCTGTGTCTATCCAAGGCATAAAGCCACAGTCCACCTGCCTGATTCATTCTGCCCTGTCCTTGTAGACCTAAGCAGCGACCATCCCTAACTTCCCGGTCAGGAGCTGTTTCTGGTCTGGGTTGAAGTCATTCAGTCTGACCTTCCCTCCCAGCCGTGGAAGGGCATTAACTCAAGTGTAATAAAATGAGTGGTCAAATTAACAGTGATGGAAAGGCAGGAAAGGGGGAGGACGGTGGGGCCGGACGCTCACATTCTATATCCTGAGTCATTGCACTGGGCAGACGAGACATGGAGTCATTTTTCTCAGAGGAGGTAAGCCTCCACCTAGAGACAGAATCTGCAGCACTGGGGGGGAGGGATTGCCTGTAGGGCCCCGGAATCTAGGATCGCACACACAGAGGAAAAGGGGGCGCTCAGGGAGGTTAACAACCTTGCCCTAATCTGACTGGAGTTAAGGGGAAACATGGAGTTGGGTTCAGGGCTGTCTCCAAGGCGTAACCCCTTCCTGCTCCTTCCTGTCACCTCCAGAGAGACTAGAGATTTCTTTTTAAGGAATTGGCTTCTGCAATTATGGAGGCTGCTGAGTCCAAACTCTGAACTGTGGGCTGGCAGCCTGAGACCCAGGAGGAGCCAGTGCTACAGTCCAAGTTCAAAGGCCCCCTGCTGCGAGAGGGGGGCCGTCAGTCTTTTGTTCTATTCAGGCCTTTAATGGATTTGATTAAGCCCCCCCCCTCATTTTGGAGGGCAATCTGCTTCATTCAGATTCCACCAACTTAAATGTAGGTCTCCTCCAAAAACACTCTTACAGAAACACTCAGAATAATGGTTGACCCCATATCCGGGAACGGTGGCCCAGCCAAGCAGATGCATAAAGTTAACCATCACAAGCCTGAAATATAACCAAGTCCACCTCCCCACCCTTTGGCCTCGTATGTAGCCCCCACTCTCTACATGGCCCTTCCGTACTGGGGCCAGCAGCCCATTGCAGAGTCCCGGCTGGGCTCCTGAGAGAGAGCAGCTAACTAGCTGGCTGTCTACCCTGTAGGCCGCATGGACCACAGGGGGATGGCCTCCCAGGAGCGGCCACGCCCAGTCCAATCCGGCCAATCAGCTGTGGTCGAGGTGGTGGTTACGGTGGGTACCACCCCCCCCCGCCCCCCCCGGGCACGACCGGTGTGCAGAAAATGTCCCCGGAGGGGGCAGGAGCCAGGGGACAGTCCGTGCTGAGTACCACGAGGACCCGGTCATGGTGGGAACACTCAGAAAGGAAGCAGGTGCTTCGATTCACCCCTCAGCTCACCCCTCGCCTCGTCATCGGGAGTGCTGTGCTGTGTGCTCATGCACAGGCCATTCACCGGATCTGCTGCCCCGGGACCCATGGGAGCCCTGAGCTCACGTGTGACTCAGCATCAGAACCGGGGGCCCAAGGTGAGAGGCAGCAGGACTCCTTCCCGCATGAGCAACAGAGACGGGTGAGGGTGCGTTTTGGAGAAGAGTCCAGCCGGAAGGGCTTGGGGTAGGCACCTGGCAGGGCCTCCTAAACACAGCAAATTAACCTCCCTCCCTCCCCCCCCCCCCCACAGTCCACTCCCACTGGATGCACCTTCCCTGCTTTCTAATGATGCGACTGCTTTGGTGCAAAAGACCAACGCACGGCTGTGCCCGCACCAGCTGGGACCTAGGCGGGCTCAGAGAGGGGCCAGAGCCCCGAGGGGTGTGGGTCATGTCCCCGGCAGCCCACCAGGGGGCCCATCCTGTCGGGGGATCAGCCCTGGCTCAGTCTGCAGGCCATCCCTCTCAATCCCTCTGCACTGGCTCCTTGGTGAGTCTGCCCGTAGAGCTCCCCTGTGGGGACCAGGCCAGGTCAGCCAGGTCACTGTCCCTGTGCAGCCAGGAGATGCAGGGGGCCTGTTCCCTGCCTGAAGCTGGAACCACTCCCTTTGCACCCTTCTCGGTGCTCATCCAACCTGCCTTGGGAGCTCGTACAGCCAGAGAAGCTTCGTCACTTGAGAAGAGACAGGAAAAAAAGTGGCTGTGCTGGGTACCCTCCATGTCTCACCAGGGACTGCACTGTCAGTGGCTTTAAGCATCCTGGGCGGTGCCCCAGGCTACAGCCAAGCAAATGCCCTGGGGTAGTGCTGGTGGATGAACTGGCAGGTGATTGTGGTCCACATTTTAGCCACATGGACCTGAGGCTTGGGGTGGAGGAGGCTGCCCGGGCCACGCAGCTAAGGAGGGGTGCTGGAGTCCAGGTAAGGCTTCAGGGACTCCGGGCCAGGACCTGCACCTGGGTCCATGTGACGCTGGCTCAGACCCTTCTCCGGCCACCATGATTAGCAAGTGCTTTCTTCTTCTGAGCTGGCACCTGTCTCCCTGTGGCTCATACTCTCAGTTTCAGGTTCTCCCCGTCGGGGACCGGGACCGAGACCAAGGACCCCGCCCCACTATTTTCTCATATGAGCTCCGTATTGATGTGAAGGAAGGGCGACCTTCCGCACTTTCCTATTTGACAGACAGGCTCCAGCTGAGAGCCGAGATCTCACTGAGTCACTCACGGGTCTGGACTAGACGTGGGGGCACTGAGGGGCCCGCTGGTGCAGCAGGGGCACTGCAGGGAGGAGGGAGAGCTTCTGCCCAGGGCAATGGGCAAATAGCAAAATGACCTCACTCACTTTTCTCCAACGCAACTCTTGGGTTCCTTTGTTGATAATAGCACCCTCTGAAAGAAGTTTGGGGTGAGCCAGGTCAGGAGCGCCCCCAGCTCAAGGGACAAGGAAAGACTTGGAAAGAATGGCTGCTGCCATGTGGGGTGGGACACATGGATGCCCTCCTGGGGGGGGGGGAAGGCATCGGGTGTCTGTGGAGGCTGAGCGGGGTCCCAGGAGGCGGGCCTGGAGGGCTGAGGGACAGGTGGGCTTGGCTTGGGGGTGGACGGGTGTGGACCCCATCAGCCTGGCATGGGTACTAGCCGTGGGCCTGCTGGGATGCTCTAGTGGCCCTTTGGGTGCTAGGCCCCCACCCTGCTGGCTTCCACGGAAGGTCAAGGAGCCCCTGCCACCCTGCAGCACTCAGATGTGGCTCCCAGGCCAGCGACCTTCCCACGACAGCTGCCTGCATGTCTCCTCACCCCACCTACCCTTCTCCTGGCTCCAATGCCCCGGGTCCCCCCGGGGAGCATCAAGAGGGGCCCCCAGCCCATGCCCACTCCCCTGCCTGGCAGACCCCATCCACAGCACCAGCTTCCCCCCTCCCCCCCCCACCCCAGGCCTCTGCAGTGTCACAGTCACCAACTTTGGTTAGCAAAGCATTTATGGAAATGGTCCCCGTGAAAATCAGTTTGGGAACCACTGCGTGTAGAGTCACGGTGTTCTGGAATTCTGGAGTATGTTCCTGGGGCTGTGAGTCGCACCCAGAGGATCTGTGGAAATTTGTTGAAGCTGGTATTTCTCAAATCATCACGCTGTTGT
The DNA here is from genome assembly GCF_027475565.1 of Acinonyx jubatus. Taxonomy (NCBI): domain Eukaryota; kingdom Metazoa; phylum Chordata; class Mammalia; order Carnivora; family Felidae; genus Acinonyx; species Acinonyx jubatus. The sequence continues at coordinate 4,504,825 of NC_069394.1, forward strand.
TTTCCTTGTCCTTTACTTCCTTGTCCTCCTCTTCTTCTCCCCCTCCTTCTCTTTCTCTTCCTTCCCATCGCCCCACTTTTCCATGAAACATCTACTTATATCTCATAGAAGACAATTTTAGAAGTATTCCTCTGAGCCAGTCCTGACAGGGACAAGACCACTCTACTGATGACGCTCTCATTAGGAGAAGTGTCTGGAAACTGCCCCCTCCTGCTTGTATCTGGATGCTCTCCAGGTGGGGGAACCTTGGGCATTTGCATCTAAAATCTATTGTCTACAACATCCATCTTGTTGAGAAACCACATTTCTGCCTCAGTTTCCTGCTCAGTACAGGGATCCTGTCTAGGACTGGAGGTCAGCCCAGGGTCCCAGGGTGCTCGACTGGGACCCTGGAAGGGGGGACAGTCCCCTGGGACTCCAACACGTACCTGATCCTGCTCTAGGCCAAATATTTGGAACCACAGCTCTGCCCTGCCTGCCTGCAAGTATCCCTCCAGCCCATGGGCCCTTGCTGCTGTTCCCACCCACCTGGGATGCTCTTACTCGTGATAAGTATTAAAATGGCAATTGTAGTATACGGCAGATAGTTTACATGTGTCATTTAATTTAATTCAATATAATTTAATTTAATTCAATAACAACAGTTATTGAGGAGGAAACAGTTATTTCCTCCTCCCCGAGGAGGAAACTGAGGCTCACAGAGTCTAGCCTCAGTGCTGTAACTCTCACGACAGTCCCCTGCAGCAGCCTCAGGGCCCATTGCACACAAGCAGGAGGAGGAGGCTCCCGCCTAAGGTCTCCCAACAGAAGGTAGATACCTGTGTCTTCGCTCTACCCGCCTGTGTGGAAGGTTCTGATCCAGGCAGAATTGGGTAATGCCTCCTGGGAAGTGGTGGTGATGGGGGCGGCCAGCAGTGTCCCCTCCTTGGGTGAAGACTGTGCCCTCATGTGCCCCAGCTCAGAAGGGCCTCTGGGATGGGTAGTTTTATGTATCCATCTGACTGGGCCACCAGATCCCAGGTACCTAGTTAAACATCATTCTGTGGATGTCTTCAAGGGTGTTCCTAGAAGAGATTAACATTTGAATCAATGGACTAAGATGGCCCTCTCTAGTGTGGATGGGCATCGTCCAATCCACTGAGGGTCTCATTAGAACAAAAAGGAAGAGGAAGGGAGAATTCGCCCTCTGCCTGACTCCTTGAGCTGAAGCATTGGTCTTCTCCTGCCCTTGGACTGGAGCTACACTGCAGGGTTTCCTGAGTTGGTCTCCAGCTTCAGACAGCAGATCATGAGAGCTGTCAGTCCCCATAACAGATGAGTGTTATAGATAGATAGATTGATAGATAGATGAAAGATAGATAATAGATAGGTAGATAGATAGGGAGGTAGATAGATGACAGATACATAGATACATGGATAAGTAGATACATAGATACACAGACACAAAGATATATAGACAGATGATAGATAGATACATAGATACATAGAGAGATACACAGATACATAGATACATAGATACAGAGATACAGAGATATATAGATAGATGATAGATACATAGATACATTAGATACATAGATAGATACATACATACATAGACACAAAGATATATAGACAGATGATACATAGACAGATACATAGACAGATACACAGATACATAGATACAAAGATATATAGATATATAGATGATAGCTAGATAGATAGACAGATAGACAGATACAGATACCTAGATAGATACATAGATACATACATAGATACATAGACACAAATATATAGAGACAGACGATAGATAGATACATAGATACATAGACAGATACACAGATACATAGATCCATAGACACAAAGATATATAGACAGATGATAGATACATAGATACATACATAGATACATAGACGGATACATAGATACAAAGATAGATAGATACATAGATATATAGATACATAGAAGAGACATGGGGAGAGAGATAGAAAGAGAGGGAGAGAGAGAGAATTTTACTGGTTCTGTTTCTCTGGAAGCCCCTGACTAATATAGCCTCATGCTTGGTTTGGCTCTGCTGTCCCCATCTCAACATTTTTAGCAATTCTATTGTAGAACTTGTGTTTTGTAAGTGAAGTGTCATGGGACGATGGAGCAGGTGCATAAACACAGAAGATGTGTACAATGCATCCCACCCTTGCTCTTCAATGGCCCACAAGCACAGAGATGCAGGGGACCCCAGAGCTCTTGGGGTTCAATGAGACTCAGAGGGAGCCCAAGGTAAGTGCACTTCACCTGTGACAAGGGAGAGGGGGGCGGGCAGAACTTGCTTCCAACACAAAGGAAGGCACTGGAATTCTAAGACTAGAACAAGCAAGGAACTCTGTCCCATCTTTTCTGGTTTCTGTTACGTCCCTGTTTGGATCAAGCATGGATGTGAAACATGATGAAATGTGAGACAAATAATAGACTGGACAAAGCGAGGTCCCTTCTCTCTGCTCTCTGCTCGTAGGTAAGCAGAAGGTGGGGTGTGTTGTGAATGTGCACGTATCCATATGTGAGAAGCGGTCAAGTTACTTTTGTGTAACATCTCCATTATCTGGTAAGATCAAAATGCATATGTATGTAACAAGCTACACAACACGAATCCTGTAATTTTGGTAATTCTGCATCTAAGTTAAATGCTCTTACATTTGCATTGAAAACCGGCCTTGCACAATATAAAGATGGCTGGTCAAATTCATGCCAGCAATGTAAAATTCTATTTTTCTCTACTTAGAATGGCATTAACTAGCAAATAAAAAGCCACAATGAAAACTGGAGAGAGGGACCATGGAAGGAATAAAAACAAAAATGAAACAAAAACAAAACCTTTTATCTTTCAGTACTTTTGACAGCACTTTTTTGAACAAGGCATCATGTATTTTCATTTTGCACTAAATCCTTCATATTATGAGCTAATCCTGAACAGAATATTTTAAAGTTGAAAGGGAACTGGGAGGACTGTATTCTAATTCTCGTTTTACAGACGTGGAAAGAGGGCCAGATCAGAGAGTGGGTGTGAAATTGGGAAGGTTGCTCAGGCTTCCTGCGTCATCTGGCCCTGGCAGCTGCCCCATAGGGACCCTGCCTCGGGGCTCTGAGAGCTCACGAGCCGCCCTGGGCAGGGTCTCTTCTCAGAAGCTGCCGTAGGTCCAGGCCCCGGCCAGCCCGGCATTCGTGAAGGGCCTATTCTGAGGGCAGAGGCTGTCTGTGTCACTGTTTTCTGAGAAAGTCCCAGGAACCCTGCCTCCTCCCCAACAAAGTGTCTTTAGCTGTGTGAACTCTCATGCTGTGAGGCCCGTGGCCCACCGAAAACCCCCATTATGGCCCACACAATGCATGAATGCCCCACTCCGCCTGGAATCCTGGCCGGGAATCCTGGCCTTATTCACTGTATTGTATCTGGATACAGAAGGGCGCCTTTAGGTATGAAGAAAAGATGGGGGGGCACGTCTTGCCTTGGGCATGGAAGACAGGGTCCACCCTGTGGTTGTGGGGCCTCCACTTTCCCACGGCTCCTCCCCTCCGGCTTTGGCCTCATCCTACCAGCTTTGAATCTGAAGGTCATTTCCAAGGTTGACCTGTTGAGTACATCTTGGATCAGAGGAAAAGAAAGGTGCTGTATTGGGAAGGGGACAGGACTGCAGAAATAGAAGCCGGTGGGGGGAGGGCAGCTGGGGTTGGAAGAGCCACAGGCCCAGGAAATGCTCTACGTGGCCTGGGTTGGGAAGCAGTGCCACTGACCTTGCTTTAGAAAAGGCGTTCCTGGCAGCATGTTTTCTCCCAGATTGGAAGCATCTCATTCCTGGGTCCCTGACCGGACCTGCTCATTTGCTCCCTATGACTTCCCCTGCTTTCATCTCCTGTCTGACCCACCTCCTGCTCCTGGTGGGCTCGGTGGGCTCGTGCCCAGCCAGCCTGGCCCTGCCCCTGCCCCTGCAGCTCTCCCTGCCCCTGGCCCCCACCTCCCTGTGCAGACTCAGCTTGGTCCTGGCCCTAAGTCTGCAGGGACTTCCACGCCAGCTGACCCTCCTGCGGTGGCTCTGGTGCAGACACTGGGCCCCACCTCCAGCCTGTGTCTCCTAGCCATTTTTTCCCCCTAAAATGAAACTCCTTCCGTGTGTGTGGTGGCCTCTGATGTATATCAGAACTCAAAATCTAAAGATCTAGGCTCAAATTCTGACTCTCCAGAGGTGGGAGCTTGGAATGGCTTAACCTCTGTGAGCCCCCAATTTCTCATAACTGTCGAGATTGTTGTGAGGTTCAAGCGAGTCAGACCTTCTAAATCGGAACTGTGGGGGCTGGAGCCTTTGGATCGCTTTTAAAATTTCCCCAGTGAGGGGCACCTGGGTGGCTCAGTCGGTTGAGTGTCCGACTATTGATTTCAGCTCAGGTCAGGATCCCACAGCGGTGGGATCGAGCCCTGCATCGGGCTCTGTGCTGATGGTGCAGAACCTACTTGGGATTCTCTCTCCCTCTCTCTCTGCCCCTCCCCTGCTCTCTCTCTCTCTCTCTCTCTCTCTCTCTCTCTCTCCTCCCTCTCAAAATAAATAAATCTTAAAAAATATATATTAAAAAATAAAATAAAATTTCCCAGGTGATTCTGAATCTGGAACCACTGATAAAGAGAATCACAGACAAATAGCAAGGACCCCCCAAAGGAGGGTCAGGGTGGGCAGGGAGGTGTAATTCTGATGGTTAGGTTTTGGCCCTCAGAAGGCTTCTGTTGCAAAAAACATTAGTTATCCGGGAAGAATAACCATTGGTCCTCCGTGAGCCACTACTGGTAGAAGCGAAGAAGAAACTTCAGAGGGCAATTGGCAGTGAGGACAGATGGGGAGGAAGCTCTGGAAGGATGTTCCAGAGCCACGGAGCTAGAGAAGGGATGAGGCACTGGGCCTTCACTCTGTAAACCCGGAGGCCAAGCCCTGCTTCCCAGGGTCAGCTGCCACTTCCCAGCCCTCTGAGCTGGGGCAGGGCACGTCCCTCTCCAACATCAGCTTCCGTATCTCTAAAGGGAAAGATAAACTGGTGCATGTTTTCTCCAAGCGTGGTCCAAGGGATCAGGCATCAGAGCCAGGCAGGGATTCTGTCAAAAAGCAGATGATGGGGTTTTACCCCAGATCTCTGAGCCAGAATCTCTAGGGCATCTCAGCCAAGTCTGAAGCCCATTAAAATCGAAAACAAGTTGCCTGCAGTTGTAGATGCTTTTTCTAGCTCTGATGTCCCAGCATGGTGTTCTCCAAAAAGCACCCCATTCGTGAAGAAAACTTGGAACACATCTCACTAATGTATTTGTGAGTGTGAGTGTGTCTCTGGTTATAAATGCATTTTAACAACATAAGACATAGCCTCAAGTGAAATTTTTCAAGTTGCTATAAAAATAAAACTGATCTGAAGTGTATATAAAGAGGTGAAAGATCCAGAAGACCCAACACAACAGTGAAGAACAAGGTTGGAAAACTGATACCACCCAAGTTCAAGACTGCTGTAAAGCTACTGCACTCAAAACAGTGTGGTTTTGGGGGGGAAACCCAACACATAGATCAGTGGAACAGAATAGAGAGCCCAGAAAGAGACTCACATAGATATAGTCACCAGATCTTTGACACAGGAGCAGAGGCGACACAGTGGATCAATCACGGGGCTGGAACCAATGGATGGCCACGTGCAAAAAAACCCGAATCTAGACACAGACCTTTCACAGAAATTAACTCAGAATGCATCACACACCTAAATGTATACTTCAAACTATAAAACTTCCAGAAGAGAATACAGGAGAACACCTGGATGACCCCGAGTATGGCGATGCTATTTTAAACACAACCCCAAAGACACGATCCATGAGAGGAATCATTGAGAAGTTGGACCTTATTAAAATTAAAACCTTGTTGGGATGAGCATTGGGTGTTGTATGGAAGCCAATTTGACATCAGTTATATTACAATAAATAAATAAATAAATAAAGCTGAATTTAAAACAATGAAAAAACTTCTACTCTGCAAAAGACCACGTGAAGAGAATGAGAAGACACACCAGAGAGTGGGAGGAAATATTTGCCAAAGTCACATCTGATAAAGGACTGTGATCCAAAATATACAAACAACTCTTAAAAAAACTCAACAATAAGAAAAACACAACTGATTTAAAAACTGTGTCAAAGACCTTAAGAGGCACGTCGCCAGAGGAGATACACAAACGGCAAGCAAGCACATAAAAAGATGTGCCCGGGTGACTTTGGCTCAGGTCATGATCTCATGGTTCAAGAGTTCAAGCCCTGCATCGGGCTCTGTGCTGGTGATGCAGAGCCTGCTTGGGATTCTCTCTCACTCTCTGCCCCTTCCCCACTTCTATACACACACTCTCTCTCTCAAAATAAATAAATAGGGGTGCCTGGTGGCTCAGTGGGTTAAGTGTCCGACTTCGGCTCAGGTCACGATCTCATGGTCTGTGAGTTCAAGCCCCGCGGCGGACTCTGTTGACTGCTCAGGGCCTGGAGCCTGCTTCTGATTCTGTGTCTCCCTCTCTCTCTGCCCCTCCCCGACTCACACTCTGTCTGTCTCTGTCTCTTTCTTTCAAAAATAAATTAACATAATAGATACATACATAAATAAACCTAAAAACAAAAAAGATGTGCCCTATCATACGTCGCCAGGGAAATCCAAACGAAAATGACAACAGAGTAACACTACCACCTACCAGAATGGTCAAAATCCAGGCATGGACAACACTGCATGCTGGTGCAGATGTGAAGCACCGGGAACCCTCCTTTCTTGCAGAATGGTACAGCCTCTTTGGAAGAAGTTTGGCAGCTTCTTATAAAACTAAACGTACTCTTGCCCTATGGTGGGGTGGGGGGAGGGGGGAGGTAACACCTTGGTGTTTACCCAAAGGAGCTGACAATTTACACCCACACAAAAACCTACACATGGATATTCAGAGTACCTTTGTTCATAATAGCCAATATTCGGAGGCAATCAAGATGTCCTTCAGGAGCTGAGTGGGTTAATAAACTGTGGTCCATCTGAACAATGGGATATTGTTTGGCTCTAGAAAGAAATGCATCATCAAGCCACGAGAAGACACAGAGGATGCTTCACCGCATATTACTGGTGAAAGAAGCCAATCTGGAAAGACGACACACTGTATGATTCTAAGTATATAATATTCTGGAAAAGGTAATTATGGAGACAGTGAAAAGATCAGTGGTTGCCAGGGGTGAAGGGGATGATGAATGGGTAGCACAGGGGATTTCAAGGCGCTGGAAATACTCTGTGCAAAATTATCATGACAGATACATGCCATTATACATCCAAACCCATAGGGTGTATAAGACCAACAGCGAACCCTGATGTAAATTATAGACTCTGGGTGACAACGATGGGTCCATGTAGGTCCATTAGTTGTAACAAATGCAGCCGTCTGGTGGGGGACGCTGATCAACAGGGAGCATATGGGCATGTGTTGGGCGGGGGCTACATGGGCAACCTCTGGGACTTTCCTACCAAGTTTTCTGTGAATCTAAAAGGGCTCTAAAAAAGGTATTTAAAAATAGAAAGTCAAATACAATTAAAAATCTACCTAAGGCAGGTAGGAACCCCTCCCCTCCCCCATTTGACCATGTAAAAAAAGGGGTCACATAAAAGCGAAGTTAAAGGAAAGCAGTGTTTCAAGGGGTCTGAGGGCCACAATAAAGCAACAACAGATTGTATGAAACTGAATGAGCGCAAAGTCTGAACGGCAGCTTTCTGGCACACACCTGCCTCCGAGCCAGACAGGGCAAGGAGTGCAGGTGCCTCGTGGGCAGCAGGGGCTGGGCCAGGAGCAGAGCCCATCCCTCATAGAGCTGCCTTTCCTGGTGTTAGCAAGGCCTGCCTGCACGTACTCTCCGAGCCCAAATGCCCCAGTGCGACTGGCCCCCGCGTGCGGACGGCTTGTCTAAGACCGCAGGGCTCTCTGCGGGGGCCATGGTGACCTTTTCTGAGCGCCTACAAAGTGCCAGCACTTGTGGCTAATTTCACCATGTACACTGTAGTGATGCTTGAACTACATCCTTGACCCCATGTTACAGGTGCCGAGATAAAGGCCTGGGATGACGGTGGGCATGTTGTCCAAAGTAAGGCGGCCATATAAGTGACAGGACAGGGAGTCAAGGTCAAGTCTCTAAACTCTCTGCCTGTGTCCCTCAAGAGGTTGACATTCTTTCTTTTTTTTTAAATTTTTTTGAAGTTTATTTATTTTGAAAGAGGGAGCATAAGTGGGGCAGGGGCAGAGAGAGAGAAGAAGAGAGAGAGAAAGAATCCCAGGCAGGCTCTGCACCGCCAGTGCAAAGCCCGACATGACACGGGGCTCGAACCCACAAACCGTGGGATCGTGACCTGGGCCGAAGTCGGACGCTTAACCCACTGAGTCACCCAGGCGCCCCAAGGGGCTGATATTCTGATAGGAAGGCCTCCCTCTGAGACTATGTACAGAGTCCCCCTTCTCTACCCCCCATCCCACCCCCACCAGGGGAAACAAAACCAGGCCCTTCCAAGCCTTTCCTTGTCCGGGCAGCCTGAGGTCTGGGCCGGTCCGGGATGTGCAACCCCCCACCCCAGCCTAGTCGCACGCTGTAAATATTTGTAGGGGCCTTTCCCACCCTCAGCAAAGGTGGGTGAGTGCAAAGCCAGGCCGGGCATGTGTGCACAGGCAGTTTGTCAACATAACTGATACTGCTGAGCAGAGGCCCAGTACAAAGGGTGCTTGCCGAGCAGATGGGGGAAGATGTGCAATCCCTATAATATAGAGAGGCATGTAATTTAGGGACGTGGATTTGTTTTTCTTGAACAACAGGGACAGATAATGCTGCCCTATGTAGTTGGGACCGTCTTTGGAAAGCGCAGACACTCATTATTTCTCTGTCCTGCGTTTCTAGCTCTCGTTGCAGAGGCATCCATCACAGGATGGCAACACTGGGAGCCATCCATCCTCGCTGGCCTCCTGGGCCCCGTTTCCTCGTCCTCCAGGCCGCCCACGTGTGGACACGGATTGCCCCTCGGGTAGCAGCGAGAACTCCCTGGCAGCGGGGTGGCGAGCGAGACTTAAACCTCTCCATGCTCCCATTTTCTCATCTTTACAAGATGAGAGGATAACATCATCTTCGGTGTAGTCACGCATTCATTCATATCAGGCATATTTAAGGAGCACGCGTCACATGTCCTCTGAGCAATGACAGAGACGGCTTTCGCCTCGGTCCGACCACCTATGAAAGCACAGAGCAGATCGTAGATGCTTCGTACCTGTGACTCCCTTACTCTCCCCCCTTCCCTAAAACAGAAGTTTATAAATCAGCCTCGCATCTGCAAAGCCCCTGTGGCTTTTGCTCTGCACAGGATAAAAGTCCATATTTCTTTCTGAGGCTCTAAACAACTAAGATATCCAAGAAAAATGTATCTATCAAAATTTAAATTATCCTTTGACCACGTGGGCTGCTTCTAGCACCCCTCCCATAAATAAACGCAGGTAAGCACAGAGTGAGATACGCATACGAGGATGTTTATTGCACCCTGTCGTAACGGAAAAAAGAGGTGGACATAAACCATCTATCAGGTGAGGAACTTTGAAGGAAGTGGGAGTCCTTCCGTACAGCCAGCTTAGGGACGCACGTCCTCACATGCTGTCTGCCGTGTGAAGGGCATCGAATATTGGAGGAACAGGAGTGCCAACAGGGAATGGAAGGTGGCCATTAGCAGAATAAGGTAGGTCTGAAGGAACCAACCGTGACAGGTGCCCAAGATGTAGGGTTGGGTGAAAAAGAAGGAAGCCACAGCCTGGGTTGTGTAAGGAGTCTGTTCTCATTTTAGAGAGTAGGCTGTGTCTGTGTCTGTGCCGACAAAATATCTCAAATGAGTAAGACATATTAGGAAAGCTACAGAAGAAATCTCTTCAATCAAGATTTTTGCAGAGAGAAATGGGGAGCCCCACTTTCCTGATCTGTTTTATTTTTCCCATTTACCAGCACAGCACGGGCATCACCCCGTGGTAATGAACACAACCCTGTATCACCATTTGGGTAACTTCCCAATCCTTTGTTTCACCGATCCCCTCGGGCTGGACATTTTGACTACGGCCAATTTTTTACGTTTATAAATAATGCTGATTTGAACACTCTTGGCAAAATATCTTTCCTGGTAAATAACACATCTTGGGAGTATAACTGCTGTCATTTTTATCGATGTTACTTCTGGCCGTCTTTGATCACTGCTCGCCATTTACTTGATTTCAAAATCAGCGAAGGGCTCAGCCTTTTACTCGTTCTGAGACAGAACAAACTGACCTCTGAGGCTCACTTTCTTCACCTGAAAAATTAAAGTCTATCCCTTGAGGTGCTGCTAATGAAGGAGATGATGTCTGAGGGGAAACTCTGAGGTCACAAGCAGCCACTCACCCTGGGTGCCTGGGAGTCTTAGGAGGGGCGTTGCTGATGTTGACGTAAGGATTCGCAAGCAGGGACGCCCAGGGCACGGGGTTTGCACACACGGCAAGAAACTAGCCCAGGAGTTGATGAAGCGGATTGGGCAGGGTCACACCATCAGCTAGTGACACAGTCTCTTGAATCATTCTGCAGCGAACAGGGCACAAGATCCGGCAGGAGGAGATTCTGCGTTGCCAGGAAACCACAGTTTGATGTCTCAGCAGACAATTGCAACTAATTTTCAGAAATTAGAGAATCTTAGTACTAATAGGAAACTTCTCAAGTCATTTTGAGGACAGGGATATAGAAGGAAAAGCAAGTTTGGGGAAGAAGACAGACTGGGTTTGAAGTCAGGTGAACAATGGTGGCAATTCCTTAATGCCTCCAAGCCTCTGGTTGTGGGCTGGCGAAACAGGAACCTAACTACCTCTGCCAGGTGAACCACCCCTCAGGAATACGGGGTGTGAGTGCCTAGCACACAGGTACTTACCCAAAGGCCGTTGCTATTGATATTATAATTGTTATTGCTGTTACAATTTTTATTATTACTTTGCTCTCTCTCTTGGAGAAGCTGGGGAGTCTCTGGAGGAGACATCAAGTCAGAGACCACGTTGGCCGTGGAACAGCTCTCCCCTGCCTGGGCCAGGCACTGTCCTAGGATCTGGGGGCAAAGCGATGACAGAATTCCCTGCCCTCTTGGATCTCATTTCTGGCTGGGGAGACAAAGAGCAAACACAAATATAAGATACGCTGTCAGAGAGCACGAGGGGCTTTGAGGAACCACAAAACCCAAGAGGAAACAGAGAGAGATGCGGGGCTGGCTTAGATTTTTAGAAATGTTATCTGGCTGTGGTAACAGTGACCCCAAGATCTGCCCTCTTAATAAATTTTGAAGTGTATGCTGCCATGTTAACTATGAGCACGTTGATCTGGGCTAGGCTCTCCCCAGTTCACCCCAGTTCAGGCCCTGTAACAATGGGTGACACGTTTGACCTTGGTTTTCACAGCACATAAAATAAAATAAACATGCTTATTTCCTTCAGGGTGTTAACCTTGAACATAAAACAGTTATTACACCAGCAAAAGTGGATTTATTCAGGAATAACAGAGAACGACACCTCAGGACATGCAAACCATGGAAAAACCACAGGCAAGCCCAACACACTCAGGATGGGGAGCATGGTTTTGCAGAGCAGGAGGGAGCTGGGAGAGCTGATGTGAAGCAAAGTCCCCCGGAGAAAGGCAAGAGTTCAGGGTGATAAGGGTTCTCAGCCACGGAGTCGCAGGGGTGGGCCCTCTCTTGTAGGAGAGTCAACCTGTATCTTTCCCTGTGAGGGCCTGTAATTGCTGATTCTTCCCTCCTTGTGTCCTTTTCTGTCCGCATCAGTAATTGACATTTGGGGACTAGGGCTCCCCCTCCCCTGCTCGCCCTTTAGGCCCCAGGCTGCCAGTGAGCTCTGCCTTTGCTAATTTCCCCAAGCGCCCACATCCTGTTTGCACCCCCAATGTCTGACTCTAGTACGCTTTCTCAACAAATGTGGAACTAAATTGAAAAGTTCGATCTTGTAGTCCTCTGTGTCTGGAATCTTGAGTTCCAGTCCCTTCTCCCTCTCCGTCGGAGACTTCTTTTCACCTGTGGTTACAAGCGGGGGCTGAAGTTCCAACCGGCACCTCCAGACTAGCCTAGGGCCCCCTCCCTCCGCAACAGTGGTCTGCCAGCCCACCACCTCCCAGGGGCTGCACAAAGCCCCACACTGGCCGCGCTCCTGCCCCTCTAGAGCACTTCAGGGACTCCTGGTCCTCAGCTCAAGTCCACACGCCTCTGCAGACCTCACCAGCCCCCATCAACCACCTGACCCTTGGCCATTAGCCACCCCTCCCCCCAAACTCTAATTCCAGGGCCTCCTCCTTCCTTCACACAGGGGCCCAGGGGGAGGCTTCTCCCATAGTTTAGTCTCTGCCTCCTCAGTAGGGAATCTAGAGTTTGCTCGCTCCCCCGCTCATTCTCTGACTCACCTATCTACCTTGCGTCCTTCACAGCGCTCAGGATAACTCAGTAATGCAATGTGGTGAGCCACTACCCAATGCCCCGGCTTTCTGTCCCCTCCCCGTCCAAGGTGCGCAGAGGCAACCCCCATGGGGTTAGAGACCGTTAGAGACCATGGGAACAGGCCCCGAGTGTAAAACGCTGTGCACCTGGGACTCCTTCTGTTGGGTAATTGTTAAACTACTTGTCTACACAGCAGAACCAGGAGGCTGCCAACATATGACCCTACAGATACAGAGGACCGGGCCTCAAAAACTACCAATCAATGAGCTACCTCAGTTGCCTGCCAATATAGACCAATCAGGACTAGGTCTTTTGCAACCAATCAGGAGGAGGCGCTTTTTCCCCCCTTTCCCTCCTTAGCATAGTGGGCGGGTGTGGGAACCTGAGATGCGCAGGATCCCCCCTGCTCTGGTCTGGGAGGCCCCCCCTGAGCACTGTCTCTTGGTGCTCTGTCTCCCTGTAGCTTGAGCTATAGCCCTGGTAAAAGCCTTACCTGTGCCTTTCACTTTGGGGTCCGGCCTGGTTTCTACTACCTGTAACAAATCCACCCAGCACCTGGACGGTCGGTCAGGGCACACACTGGGCATGTCACAGCTGAGAAGTGAATGTGCCATCACGCTCTTCTCCGCCTTACCTGTGCCTCTGATAAGCAGGGCACCTGTCTCAGCCCGTCAGCAACCCGCATCAGGGTCTGGTTTCACCAGCATGCCTCCTCTGCTCCATTTAGCCTGCACCTGACACTCTGCTGGGCACCAAGCAGCGCTCAGTAACCAGGTGTGGAGTGAACTGTTACGGGCAGCTGGAAAATAACACAGGAGAAGAAGGATGGGGCTGGATTGTTGAGAATTCCCTGCGTGGTCACAAATGAGCCCCATACTGCCTGTTTATTAAATACTACCAAGCAAGCAGCCAAATAAAGATGCCCCGAAGTTTAGGAGTCTGCCTGGGTGGGGGGGAGGATGGAGGAGGTCATCCAGATTAAACCACGCTCTCATGTAGTTCAATTTACTCCTGCCTGGGCCATTTTTAGGAACAGAGGTCAGAAAGAAAATGTGAAAGAACCCCCTGGGCCAGCACCTGTTCAGAGGCTGGGAAGCGCATTAAAAGGAACCTGAACTATTCTGTGGATCAAGGAGAGGCTGTGAAACAACCAGAAGTGTTTATTTGCAACCCCAGAGACAAAAAGTCTACAAAGTGTGCTCCTGGGAAGAGGGCAGGCTTTTAAGGGCCAACCCCACAAGGGCGGAGTGAAACTATGTGATACAAGATTGGCTCCTTAGCTAACCAGTGTTAACATTATTTCTATTCCAGTACAAAGTAGAAGAAAGCCTTCTGGAAGGTGGTGGAGGTGCAACGGACAAAAGTCAAGAGTTCATGGTGTTCCAAAAATTGAAACAGGAGAGGCGCCTAGGTCCTGCTTCAATACCCTTCTGACGCCTTGCAGTGACTCTTAGCAATGCTGACTGTGTTGATCAAATCTTCGCTTCTCCTCAGACCTACCTGGCTCCCGCCCCCCTCTTCCGGGGAGATCCTGGCAGGCGACAGAGGTTCTCTCGGCCTTCCAGGTCCTCATGTAATAATAAGGGCATGGATTCCCCCCCCCTCCCCCAGGACGTAGAGCGGGCCAGGAAACAGGGCCACCTGTAGGAAGAGGCAGGTGGGTGCTGGGACAGGTGTGGGGCTCTCCTGGCAGGACAAAGGGCAAAGCCAGACCCTCCGCCCCGCCCCTCTGCCCCTCTAAACTTTCCAAAGTGGCCGCAGCTGCTGCTTCGTGGGGAGGGGAGGGGGGCTATTTCAGACCCGGCTGTAGGCTGGAAAAGGGACCAAAATATCCGGTGGAGTCTATAACTGGACAGGGAGTTGTCAGCCCCTGTCCCGGGCTTCCTAGGGCGGCCTCCTCGCCGCCTGGAAGCCGAGCTGCCCAGGCCCCTTCCCACAGGGCGCACCCTCCCGCGGGCTTGGCTCCCGCCCCCCAGGGCACAGACCTCGGTCCTCCCGGCCGCCGCCGCCGCCCCTCCCGCCGGCCCTCCTCCCGAGCCCGCCCACCGCCCGCTCCTCCCTCCGCGCTGTGAGCTGGGGGCTCCCACCGCCGGCCACTTTGCCCCTGGGGGGACCGAGCAGCTTTGTTCTTGGGCAGCAGCTGGGCTGGCTGCCGCCGCTGCATTTCTCCCGGAGGACCTGTGTCCAGTCTCCTTATGTGTGTGTTTTTCCAGCACTTTCTGTTTTATTTTCCAAGTTCCAAGCCTTACGTTTTTGCTTTATTTCTTTAGTTATTGGTCTTAAAACTAGCTCTTTCTAGGCACCCGTGCCCCCAGACTTATTACAAGTCTTATCTCAAGACTGAGATTGCTAGATCTTTTTTTGGTGGGGGGCAGAGTGAGAGGGGTCGCTGGCCTGTGACCCCTCCACCCCCCAGGAGGGGGCTGCCTGGGGCTGGCTCCTTCGAGGACACTGCTTCCGGTGAATTCCTGCCCTGGACTGGAACCCTAGCTGGCATCGTTTTCAGCTTCTGCCCCGGCAGGTAAGTCCCGTGTTCTCTTCCCTGGAGGCTGCCGGAGGTCACGGGGCTCCAGACTTACTCGGTCTCCCCATGGTGATGATGGAATAGCAGTGGGTGCCTGGAGCTGGGGAGAGTGCCCTCTCCGAACTGAGCTGTTTCCTCCTGGAGCTTGAATGTTAAGCTGTTTGGGGGTGACCTCAGTCCTGAGCTGCCGGGTCTGTGCTTTGCGGACTTCAGGGTAACATGAAGCCAAGTCAGTGAGAACCTACCCGTCTGATTTGAGGTGAGCAGCTCCAGGAGGCAGGAGCCCGGAGGTGCCTGCAGTGTGTCAGATGCAGAGACTCATTTCCAGGCTGCTGCTTTTATAAAGTTGTGGAGATAGCTCAGCCTCTTCCAACTTTCCAGTAAGAAATTTGGAGTAAAAAAATCAAGGAGGGGGGCGGGGGGAAGGGAAGGAAAATTGAACCAGCAGGGAAGGGAGAGGAGCTTACCTTCCGTTTTGTATTATTTTCAGGGAACTCTGCCTTTTTGGTGGAAATTTGGATCTCTCTCCTATCTGAGCAGTTTATTATCTCTCTCTTCGCGGTCTCGAACCCAGGGGCGCCGTTTTTGTCCTTTGTCCTGTGTGTCATCCAACGCAGCAGGCCAGAGTTTCCTGTCCGAGGTTGTGAAGGGTAACTTGAGTTAGTGGTGTAATTGTAGCATGTGCCCCACTTCTCCCTATTCCCGCGGAGACTCTGAGACGGCAGGGGCCACGCTGACTAGGGTATCCCCCGCCCCAGAGAAGGTGCCGCCCCCTCGGCCAGTCCTGGGGGTCTGCTGGATCCCTCTCCCCAGCACTTCGTTCTGCTCCTGGCCACCTTCCGGCACCTGCCCCACACCTGTGACCCTGTGCAGGGCCATTCCAGCCCCAGATCCGTCTCATTGATGGTTTATGCCCAGCAAAACCCCAGACAGCCAGGCACCTGCCTGTGAGAACCCCCCGGCTTTGGGGAGAACCTTGGGACCCCTTCTAGTTTATTTAGTTCACTGCACTGTTGCAGGAAAGTTCTAAATTCCCCAGGGCTTCTGCGTAGTCAGAGGCAGGCTGAGAGGGGCGCGCTGCCCGGCTGTGCAGCAGGTGCAGGTGAGGCCAAGCTGTGCGGCTGCCCTTCCCTTCCACTCACAACCCTGTTGCTTTACGCGGCTGCCTGAGCTGGGGACTGTCCACACGAGCCTCAGTTTCCTCATCTTCCACATGGAGGTGATAGAAGGGGTGTGAAGGACCGTTCTGGGAGAGCTGGGCACGAGGTAGGCATGCTGCCCATCTCAGCGGCCTCTGATTGTCAGCCCTGGGGAGGCAGCACCAATGCCCCGTCCTAGAATTCCTTGTCATTCTGCTACTCAGAGTCTGACTATGACTTTGGGCAGTCGTCACCTTGTTGTTGGGCCTCTCATGCAAGGCCAGAGACTGGAAGAGATGAAGGGTTTCTTTCTGGGGACACAGGAGTGACTCTAGGGCATCCGGGGGGCCTTTACAATTTTCAGAACAGGGGCACCTGGGGGGCTCAGTCGGTTAAGCGTCCGACTTCAGCTCAGGTCATGATCTCGCGTCTCGTGAGTTCGAGCCCCTTCTTGGGCTCTATGCTGTCATCACAGAGCCCATCTTGGATCCTCTGTCCCTCTGTCTCTCTCTCTGCCCCCCCCCCCCGCCCCTGCTTGTGTGCTCGCTCTCTCTCAAAAATCTTCCAGATTTCATCACATGTCTAGAAGAGCCTTTCCACATCTTCAAAATGGTTAAGTAAGCAGCTCACAGGCTGATCCAGCCACAGAGTTGTGAACTTGATTTTAATTTAAACTTGATTGAATTGCTTGCCAGGAAGTTGTTCGGCAGATTTTACGTGCAAATCTTAATCTTTGTCTTTTCTTGAAAAACAAGAAGACGGACAACTTGTCCCTTGCATACAGTCAGAGCAGCTGTCCCCTTTAGCCAAGTGGATGCCCTCTGCTTGTCCACGACTGTCTGTGTGACCAGCAGGGTCTCATCGGACACTGGAGTTTTCCGGCTCTGGACTGCATGAGCCGGGTTCTCTCTCCCTCCCTGATTCCATTCGAGGAGGGTTGTTGATAAGTGGAAGTGGTTTCAGAGGGGGAGAAACCAGGATTCCTGGGAACAGAAGCCATGGCTCGTGTGGAAGGGCGATTGCCACCGTGAGAAAGGTCATCCAGTGCGGGGTAGCCACAGTGGCCTGCAGGAATGTCCTGTACACGACATAGTTGATCTTCTCTCTTGGTCCTAGTGAGGGAAGTTTGCTGGACGCTGGATTCCAGCCCAGGAGGGAGAGCTGTGCAGAGACAGAAGGAGCCATTCAGCAGGGGTGGGGGGGGGGTCCCCCCCAGTACTGCAGGTGTTTAAACAAAGGTTGGATGGCCATTTCACATGGCTGGTGGAGGGTTGGGCTGGACCTTGAACGCTCGGGCCTGGTGTATATTCAGTCTTTTCCCAGCCTGAGATCTTACACTTCCTGAGTGTTTCCTCTCTGTCCTCAAAATTCCACTAGTCCTCTCCTTCCTCCTCTCTCCCTTCAGTCCTGCTGCTGCTGATGATGAAGGCTGACCCAGCTTGTGTGGTCACTGAGGGTTGGAACCATGAACTCTGTGTGTCATTCATGTCTCGGTTTTATGAACAGAGAAAGAAAGGACCTGTGATTGACTTACCTGAGGCCAGGTGGAGAGAAGACAGGCGTCAGGACTCAGAGCCACTTCTGGGGCATCAGAGCCCCTTGTCACTTCTACAAAGACCTGTTTCCACATGCTGGGAAAATGTCCCCTCAAAAGGGCCCATCCTTACTGATGCAGGCCCACAAGAGGAGCCAGAAAATGAGCCCAAGGTGATTTTTTTAGGGTGGGAAAGGTCCCTGGGAATTTGTAGCCAATCCACTACCGAGGAATTGAATACATGCCAGGTTGCCTGACACAAATAACTAGAAGACCAAGGAAGGACAAGATCTGGTGAGAAGGGGGGAATTGGGATCCCCGCCCCCATTTTACAGATGAGGAAACAGAGTCCAGGAAAACAGGAGTGACTTCCCTGCTTTGTATTTCGAGAAGTGGGTCTCAAACACAGGTCTCCTGAGGTCCCAGCACACAGAGGGGTTGACCCTTTGGTCTTCCTTCCCAGGGTTTGGCATTGTGCAGCTGTGGGTGTGCACACGTGTGTGTGTGTACATGCATGCACGTGTGGGACAGGGTTGGTACCATTTTGTATTGCTTCTTGAAATTCCTTCAAGTGGATGAGCTAACCATCCCCCCTTGCTACGGCCGTGGGCATCTTTGTGCACGTGGCTTCCTCCACGTGGCCATGACATGATCAGATCATTCCCAAGGACTAGGGTTTCTGGGCCAAAGCATGTGGGTGTTTCAGTGTTTTCGGGAGATAGCAGGACTGAGCATTTGTGAGAGGCTGAATACCAAGTAATGTCACAGCACAAAATAAAGGAGGTGTTGGTAGAGACCCAGGGGACGTGTGGAGGGTGGGCCTTCCAGCGCTGTGCTCGCGAAGACGCCGGGATCATTCTGTGACAAAGCCATCTGATGGCCGAGCTCCATCCTACTGCCCACTACGGAGGCCGAGTGCCGCAGCCAGTAAACTCCCGGTCCCTGGAAGCTTGTTCCTTCTAGTTAATTCTGGCTGTGTTCTGGTGGATGTGAGAGTATCATTTAAATTTTTTTCAGTTTGGTTCATAGTAAAATACGGGGGAAAGAAAGGATTTACACCATCTTTTGGCTGGAACTAACTCACGGGAGACGTCTCTGCTCTAACTACATACTGGCTTATCCCGGACGCGGGAACTGGCCTTGACCACCTGCTTCGCCAAGTTGCTGGGGGGCAGTCTGCTCCTGAGTCCAAAAAAACAAGAAAGAGCCAAGTGGCCTAAACAGCAAAACAAAGCGTCACTTAAAAACAAAACAACTGTTATCTTGTTTGTGATTATGGATTCAGAGCGACTGCACAGGGCTTTGCCAGATAATCACCCCTTCTAAGGGCGCTCTCATCTGAACACTGTGCACTGAGCATCAGAGCCACCTCGCCCGACCTCCTTATCTGCTGACTGCATCCCACGTCTCTGGCCACCTTCCCTTGGCCCCCCTCCCTGGACAGCGGAATCGCTGCTTCCCACGGCAGCCTGAAACGCATCGTGGAGTATCTGGTTAAAAAGTCTTCCTTTTATTGAAATGGAAGCTCTCCCTGCCACTTCCGTCTGTCAGTCCCTACTGTGTGTTTTTGGAGCTACTTGGCATAACTTAGATCCCATTTCCCGTGACATTTTTTTTGAGCTGTGTAAAAACAAAACCAAAGTGCCCCCTGAGCCTATCTGAGATTGAGTGCCAGTTGGCCCCAGGCTGGGGGCTCGGCATTCTGACTTCCATCATTTACTCCTGTGAATTGGCTGTGCTCTTACCCCTTGTACAGATGGACAAACTGAGCCTTAGGACTGTCTCACAGTTAGTAAGCTGCAGTAGAACTGGGATTCAAACCCACATCTTGGCACACAGCTCATGCCCTTAACCAAAATTCCAGACTGAGTGTCTAAGGTAAATGTATGGAATTCATCCAAAGAGGCAGATATACCATTTGGGAACTCTTTTTACTTTAAAAAAAAAAAAATGTTTTCTCATTAGGATGGTTTCAATTATAAAAGTAATAAAAGCATATTGTTACAAGTGAGGCAATATTGGCAAACCCCTGCACCCTGCTTTAACCAATAGTAACATTGTGGCAAATATCCTTTTATAACATTATATCCAAACATATACATGAATCAAGACCCGGTGTTTGAACAATTCAGGAGCAGTAACAATGAATTCTAAAACGTGTTTCTGTAGCACAATGTCTGGCTCATAGGAAGTACTCCATTAATAATTGAAAGGTTGAATTGTATTTTGTTTTGCTTGGTCTAATGCTTGCTGGGAGCCCACGGGGCAGTGGTGCAGGGGTTCCATTTGCTTTCAGCAAAAGTGATGGACAGAATGAGGCCCTGGGTGGATTGCTTCCAGGTCTCTGGAGAAACACCTAATGGCAAGCCAACTTTTTTCCTTTGCTCCCAAGCTGCTGTGAGCAAGTAACCTTGGGCTCTCCGTGCGTGTTGGATTCTTTGGTCCACCTTGACCGCAGCAGCCCAGCTCCTCGTCGTCCCCCACTATAGTCCACGATGGGCTTGTCTGTTTCTACCGCCAGGCAAGGAGTTCCTTGAGATCATGGGTTCCGCTTTATTTTTCTATGAACTACCAGTGTCTACACAATGCTGGGCATAGTAGGAGCTCAACAAAATCTTTGTGGAACAGAGTAATTTCAAAATGGTGTTAATCAAGTGCGTGGCGTGTGGTAGGTATTGGATCAATCAAAATTTAATTTAAGTCACAGTTCACTGAGTGAATGAAATATCAGAGTTGGAAAAGTCAGAGGGATACTTTCGCCATCTGGCACAGTGCCTTACACAGGTGTGCCCAACAGCTGGGGCTCCGACGACCAGGCAGGTCTGGCAGCTGTGCATTGTTGAGTCCCTCACTGAGCCCAGGGACCGGCCTGTGTTGGTGGGAGTAGGTCTGGCTCATGTGTGAATTTGGCCCTCCTATTTGCTATCTGCGTGGTTTCCAGCACCATTTAGAACATCTCTGTGCAGGAGCCCAGAGAAGGAGCCCAGAGAGCATAATGAGTGTCATCCCAGGGCCCAGGGATCTATAGTGGGTGAGCAGGGCTGACGTCCTTAGCTGCTGGTAGGTCAACCTCCTACCTTTACAAGGTCATAGTGGCCTCAGGACTCCCGTCCAGCCACTAGCTGTTCTTAGACCAAGTAAGAAAGTGCCGGAACCCCTTGATCACCTCCTCCCTAAAGTGATTTGGCAGCTGTGTACCGCGAATGTAAATATAGATGTCTGGAATTCCTTGTGTCTTAGCTTGGCCAGTTCACACTAGCTCTTCCCACAGGGGTCCGCCCAGTTGCTGTTCGTCCCGCTCCGAATGCTAGGCGTGCTTAGGGGCTGAAGGGCGAATACAACACGGCCCTGATGCCAGGCTGCTCAGTGTGCTAAGGGTGACGGTTCGGGGTGCTCTGTGCTGGGAAGGACAGAAGAACGCTTCCCCCAACAATCGACCGCTTAGCACGCACCAAATACTCCTACAACGCACACACTGGCACTGAGGGTTTATGTACCCCCAGCCCCGCCCCAGGGAGCTTCAGCAAGCCTGGAGCTATTTATTCGGCGATCACTTCACGTACGAGGAGACACCCAGAGAGGTTCCGTGACCAGCCCAAGGACAAGGGACCAGATAAGAGCAGAAGCCTCTGCTGCGGGCTACTCCTCACTACTCCTCACTACTCCTCTGTCTGGTCTCCTCCGTGTCAGAGTGTGACTTACCAGGGCCGGGGTTTGATGTAAGGCTCCCAGGATGGGTAACAGCGACGCTGAGTCTTAGGGAAAGAGGAGAATTCGCCATGCCCTTTCTCACTGATGTGCTCCTCCTTCGGGCCGTGCCCTACGTGCACGGTCCCAGAGGCAGAAACTCTGCCTTGTGGGTCTCCATGTCGGGGACTCCGGCGGGGCCTTGGGGTGGGTGGGGGATACAGTGCTTGTGGCACGAGTGAGCCTTCGTGCTGGTGAGTGGTGGGGGCGGTGCGGAGACGCATGACTGCGTGGATGGGGGGCACGTGGGCAGCTTCGATGAAACAATGAATGAGGAGGCCAACACACGGAGGGGAAAAGGGGTGAGTGAGTGGGTGAGTCCTCACTGCCAAGTTTCCATCAGCCATGCCTGATTGGTCTTCCAGGTGGGAAGGAAAGAGGGCGGGTTCACGGTGGCCCTTGGCTCCAACACAGCTTCTCCAGAGGCTTCTTTTCCGTCTGCCCTGCTGCAGGCTCCCGCCAGCGAACGCTCCGACGATGTGTCCACAGCCCGGCTTTGCCAGGCACAGCCAAGCACAGAGGCAGGGAAGGCAGCTCCTCCCACAGGTCCCTGGAAGGAGAGGTGTTCTGGGGCTTCCGCTCAGCCCTGTCCTGGGGTCTCAGCGCCGTGATGCCAAAGCCACGGGGCTCCTTTAGGAACCGAGCTGGAGATCCCAGTACCGTGTCAGCTCGGAGACCTGTGGCGTGTTGGGGTGTTTGTGAATCCGTTCCCTGGAAAGAGAAGCGACCCTGCAGATTCCTGGGGCCACCCCGTGCATCCCTGGCCTTCCTCCCGTGCTCGTGCCTGCAGAATGACAGCGACTGGTGGGGGTCTGTGGCAGTACCTTGGGCAAAGAGAAACACTCTTAGCGAGCAGGCGAAGGGGAACTCCTGTGTGAATCCACAGGCTTGCTCTCTTCTCGGGGAGTAGAAGGCTCAGGATTATTTAAAAAAAATTTAAAAACATGAAAGACATCTCCCCATTACTAATGAGGTGAAGTACAGAGTTTAATGTAGTTTACGCACTCGATCTGTGGGTTGGTTTGTTTCTGTTGCATCGATACATGGAGGGCCTGCCGTGGGCCTGTCAGCATTCCAGGCAGGGAGCAAGAGAGACCAGAGACATGATCCCTGAGTCTGAGGAGCCCGGTGGAAAGCACAGACCAAAAGGCAGGTCGACTTTATTTTATTTTGTTTAAAGATTTTTTTAAGTAGTCGCTGTATCCAGTGTGGGGCTTAAACTCACAACCCTGAGATTGAGTCCCATGCTCTACTGACTGAGCCAGCCAGGTGGCCTCTAAGTAGGTCACTTTTAAAAAAATCGTTATTTACCTTGGGAAGGGGGGAGCAGCAGAAGGAGAGAGAGAGAGAATCCCGAGTAGGCCCCGTACTCAGTGCAGAGCCTGATACGAGGCTCATTCTCATGATGATGAGATCATAACCTGAGCCGATACCAAGAGTCAGATGCTCAACTGACTGAGCCACCCAGGTGTCCCTAGTAGGTCAATTTTAATACCACTTGTGGGGTGCTAAAATTCAAGGGCCTGTGAGGCCTAGAAAAGATAGTGACACACTTCCTGCCTGGGAAATCAGGGAAGGCTTCCTGGAGGAGGAAGCGTATAAGCTGGGCTTTGAAGCGTGAGTAGGAGTCTGCCTGGCAAGGAAAAGACATCATCTGAGGCAGTGTCAGAGAGTTAGGAAAAGAAAATTCTGGGGTGTACAAGGAAGAGAGAGAAGTCTTTGAGGTTGGAGGGTAAGCTTCACGAGGTTGGGTGTAGGGGCCGTGAACCTGAAAAAGGAGGTTGGAGCCAAATTGAAAAGGGCCATGACGAGAAGACTTTGTGCTGGGAAATGATAGGAACGGACCTGTCTCATCCGATGATACCTGTGCTGAGGGTGAGCACACCCTCTGCAAACTCAAGAGTATAACATGGGAATTTATAGTCTGGTCCAGGTGTAAGGGTCTCCTTCTCAGAAGGGACACTGTCCTCAGAGCTTGGGGGGACTGTGTGCCCTTGGGCAGAGTGGGGATCAGAGATGACAGGGTCTCCACAGGTGGGGGCTCCCAACAGCCCTCTTGCTGGAGCCCACCTGGGGGAGACCGTGCCCCCCTGATCCCCACTTGGCAGCCGCCCTTTCCCTCAGCTTCCCCATCCAGAGATGGCTAACACCTCTCAGACTCCTCCTGTTCTAGCACCTTGACCTTAGAGGTACTAAGGTCTGCAGGGTACCTTGCAGAGTCACGAGCACCTGTTACTGGGACATCTACACCTGCCTGTGTGCGGAAGAGGGCAGTAGAGTGGGGGGCTGGAGCAGACATTGGGGTGGACCCCTCTCAGACCGAGGTCTCGAGCCAGATGCTGTGGTTCTGCAGAGATAACCACTGGCATGGAGTAAATGCTGCAAAGGGTTCTCTGATAAGGATAACTTCCTTTAGTGGCGTGCTGGCAGCTTTTTTTTTTTTTGTTGTTTTGGTTTTGGTGTTTGTTCTTATGGCCACCATTTTCATTTTAGGGTGCTGAGCTGGGGACTCGAATGGCTCCGCTCAGCTGGGGGATGAGGTTACAGGCGGGCTGGGAGACAGGAGCTCAGAGCACGTGGCTAGGGAGTGCAGAGCACAGTTGCTCTGGCCCCACGGTCCACAGCTCTCCCAGGCACCCAACTGTCTCCCATCCCCAGGGCTTCATGACTGTCCCCTAGGAAGAGGGGAGCCTGCTGGGGACGCCACCTCCAGAATCAGTGTGGGTGCCTTGCACTATTTATACCCCTTGCTTCATCAGACCAGACGCTGCTCAAAATAAGTTAAACAGAAATATCT
The DNA here is from genome assembly GCF_027475565.1 of Acinonyx jubatus. Taxonomy (NCBI): domain Eukaryota; kingdom Metazoa; phylum Chordata; class Mammalia; order Carnivora; family Felidae; genus Acinonyx; species Acinonyx jubatus. The sequence continues at coordinate 4,529,087 of NC_069394.1, forward strand.
TTCTGTGTCCTCAGGACCCTGTAATCCGAGACTGTATCTTGTGAAATGACCCGAGACGGTGTATTCAGAGGGGAAAAAAGGCAACAAAAGAAACTTAAAAATGGGGAACAGTTCAGTACTGAGGATGTGGAAGACGTAAAAACAGGGTCGCGACAGCTCTAAGATGCTGGAATGAACTAATGGAGCGTGAAAGAGCATCTCCTCCGGCTGAAGGGAGGGCGGTCCCCTGTCTGTGCTGCCCTGTTGGCCCAGAAGGGACGCTGGGTGAGGGATCTGGATGGACTTTGGAAGTCAGCCCTGGAGGGGAGGCTGAACTGGGTAATTCCCGGAAAGCGGTCTAAACTGGGTTGAGAATCAGAGCTGAAAGGAGGAGAAGAAGAGGCAAGATGCGGAGTGAGGACGATGGTTAAGGAACCGGGGAGGCTGCGTGTGGGAGGCTGACTGGGTTCAGGCAAGCGGGGGCCGCACCTGCTGGCCTGGTTAAGCACACGCACCTGCTCTGTGCTTTGCGAGGGAAGGAGCCTCGGCGTGGATGGGCTGGAGTTTGAGAAGTGAGGTGGGGAAGCGTTGGCTTCAGACATCACAGCTGTGGTGCCTCTGGACTCTGGACAACACTGGGGTAGGTGGCCACGTGACGGGTGTCGTCTCCTTCCCCTTGGTGTATGGCTTCGTTCTCCATCAGGATCCCCAGGGTCACGGCAAATGGCCTCCAGCATCTCTATACTTAGCGCTTGCCTTAGAAACGTACCCCTCTCCGGACACGCCAGCAGAGCTCCCAGAGATGGCCCCGCTTGATTACATGCTTGACCCCTGTCACATTCCAGCACCCAGGATGCCGATGGGAAGCCTATGCTGGTCTGGTTTGCTGCCACCCCACTGGTCAGGCACGTGGGGTCCCCCCACATGAACCACATCAACGGAGGGTAGGAGGGCAGTTTCTGCAAAAGCAAGAGGTGAATTCTGCTACCAGAGGAAGGATGTCTTGGAGGGAAAGCAGTGGTGGGTCCAGACAGGAGACAATCCCTGGGGTGCAGGGGCTCAGGGGACAGACGGGAGTGGTCCCAGGGTGCCTGATTATATGGCCCTTCTCTCCCAGCTCCCCTAAAACTTTATTTTCTTAAAGTTTATTTACTTTTATTGGGGACAGGGGGTGAGGGGAGAGAGAGAGGGAGAGAGAACAAGTGGGGGAGGGGCAGAGAGAAGGAGAAAGTGAGAGAATCCCAAGCAGGCTCCACACTGTCAGCACAGAGCCCGATGCAGGGCTCAAAGCTACTAATCGTGAGATCATGACCTGGGCCAAAATCATGAGTCAGACACTTAACCGACTAAGCCACTCAGGCACCCCTCCCCTAAAATCCTTTAGGTTCAGCATCATTGTGGAACTGAAAATACGATTCAAAGTCAATGAGCATTTCCCTGTGTGTAATTTTAAGCACAAAACTCAAAGCACTGGGCTTCAGGGGCCCCCGTCTGCCCTGGACCGACCTTCCCACTTACCTCTTGGTTTCCTTCCAGAGGCAGCCGGTAACCCCTGGATTGGGTGGCCCAGAATGGGAATCCAGCCTCTGCCATTAATAACCACAGGGCCTTGAGCAATGTCGTGGTCTGGGGTTTCCAGTCTGTGAAACGGGACAGTAACTCTGAGCACATGAGGCTATTGTGGGGCTTCCGTGGGACTGAGTAGATGGATGTCCATGCTGTGCACCTGCTGTGTGATTGGTGCTCAGAGACTTACTGGACTTCACATTCGGATCCCTTCTCTCTGGGAGTGTCCACCAACCTTGAGGGGATTGGAGGGGGGCAGCGTGTTTCCTACTTACCTGCCAGACCTGTCAGGCAGATGCAGGAGGTGATTAACAGTAATAATGTGGGGCCCTGGGGTGGCTCATTCAGTTGAGCGTCTGACTTCAGCTCAGGTCATGCTCTCACATTTGTGAGTTCGGGCCCCGTGTCGGGCTCTGTGCTGACAGCTCAGAGCCTGGAGCCTGCTTCGGATTCTGTGTCTCCCTCTCTTTCTGTCCCTCCCTTGCTCACACTTTGTCTCTCTCTCTTTCTCTCTCTCTCTCTCAAAAATAAATTAAAAAAAAAACTTCAAAAAAAATAGTACTAATGCTAAAGAAGCCATCTTTGGACAACTGAAACTTGCTGGTATGTGGGAACAACACCGGTTTCTGCTCCCCATCTTTGCTCTCAGCTGTGCCTAATCAAAGTCCCTTTCTTTTTTAAATTTTTTCAATGTTTGCTTATTTTTGTGAGAGAGAGACAGAGACAGAGCATGAGCAGGGGAGGGGCAGAGAGAGAGGGAGACACAGAATCTGAGCAGGCTCCAGGCTCTGAGCTGTCAGCACAGAGCCCGACGCGGGGCTCAAACCCACGCATCGCGAGATCATGACCTGAGCCAAAGTTGGACACTGAACCGACTGAGCCATGCAGCTGCCCCCCCCCTCACTGGGTTCTTGGGAGCAGGTGCAGATGATGAGGTGGGGGGCAGGTGTCTGAGGGCTGGGGCCACTTCCCAGGCTGTTAGTTTCAGGAGTCCAGGAACTGATGGAGGCCTTTTACCCCTCCCTGCACCCCTCTTTCTGGATGTCTGGCTCCTTCCCATTATTCAGATCTCTGTTCAGTGTCCCCACCTCAGAGACTGACCTTTAACAAAGAGTAAAAACTGTCCTACCCAAGTCATCTATCCCTTGACCCCACTGTGTTCAAATCAGTTATTCTCTGAAACCGTATTGGTACTTGTTTCCTGGGTTAGTTTTCTCCTCTTTTCCTGGAAAGCGGGCTCCAGGGAGGCAGGGATATTGCTCTGACCCAATGATTAAAACAATGCCTGGCACGTAGCCGGAGACTCGGGAAGTACTTGCTGAGTTAGTGAATCGACGACTGTGGACCGTGCAGGAGAGTGAAGCAGTGGGTGCCGGCCTCTGGGTGAGGATTGCCTTCCACGCCCTTCGGGGACCAGTTTAAGAAATATTTATTATTCAAAGAATAGAGCTTGAGTTTCATTCACAGATTTTAGCAACTGGGAGAGAAACCACTGGCATCTCGCCTCTTGTTAGGGGGAACAAAATAACGGATAGGAAATCTCTGCGGATTCCATAGCATAAAGAAGGAAACCACGTCCCTCCTCCAATTCTGTCTCCTTCAGTCAGAGGGATCCTGTGCTTTGGCGGGGTGGGGTTGAGCGGGTTCAATTTACATCTTGGGATGCCTGACTGAGGAGGACACATGACTGGACGCATGTTCTTGCCCAATGGCAGGACAAGTCTCCTGCGGGCTGGGTCCCTTCCTTGTCTCCCCTCCCACGAGGCACCTGGTCACACGCTGCTGTTCTCTGGAGGACGGGGACCAGTCCCCTCTCTGGTCCAGTGACACAGTGAATCTAGGAGCACAGTGGCCCGGGATTTAACCCCAGTTCTGTCACCTCCTGGCCGTGTGATCCGCAGCACAGTCCTTAACTCTCCTGAACTTGAGACCCCCTTGCCAGCTTGTTAGGATGACCTAAAACAGTGGAAGTGAAACCACAGCATGGTGCTGACTCAGTCTACCTCTTGTCTCATTGTGCCTTTGTACAGTTGCCCATCATTACCACAAACATGTTGGCTCAGCTGCCATTCTGTAGGGTTTTGTTTTAATTAAAAAATGCCTTTAATGTTTAGTTTTGAGAGAGAGAGAGAGAGAGAGAGAGAGAGAGCAGGGGAGGGGCAGAGAGAGGGAGACACAGAATCCGAAGGAGGCTCCAGGCTCTGAGCCGTCAGCACAGAGCCTGATGTGGGGCTTGAACTCATGAACCACAAGATCATGACCTGAGCCAAAGTCAGATGCTTAACTGACTGAGCCACTCAGGTGTCCCTAAAATTTTTTTAATGTTTATTTATTTTCCAGAATGTCACAGAGTTGGAGTCATACCGTGTGTAGCCTTTGCAGATGGGTTTCTTTCACTTCCTGATATGCATTTAGGGTCCCTCCGTGTGTTTTCATGCCTTGAGAGCTCGTTTCTTTTTAGCGCCAAATAGTATTCCATTGTCTGCGCCACAGTTTACTTACCTGTTCACCTGCTGAAGGGCATCTTGAGTGATTCCAAGCTTTGACAGTGATGAATGCGGCTGCTGTAAACATCCACGTGCCGGTTCTTGCGTGGACAGAAGTTTTCTGCTCCTTTGGGTAAATGCCAGCGAGCGTGATTGCTGGATCACCTGGGAAGAGCTCGTTCGGTTTGTGAGAAACCCCCGAACTGTTTCCCAAGGTGACTGCGCCGTTCTGCGTCCTCAGGAGCCGTGAGTGCGCGTCCCTGTTCCTGAGCGCGCGCCCCTGTTGCTCTGCGTCCCCGACAGGTGCTGTCCGTGCGCATGCTCCGGCCACGCCCAGAGGTGTGTGCTGGGATCTCGTATTTTACAGTTTTCTGACGCTGCGTGACGTGGAGCTTCTTTCCGTGTGGTTACTTGCCGTCTGTGCATCTTCTTTGGTGAAGGGCCTGGTAAGAACAGCGTCCCATTTGTTAAAATAATTTTTAACTTTATTTGAGAGAGAGAGAGAGAGAGAGAGAGAGAGCACAAGTGAGGGAGGGGCAGAGAGCGAGGGAGAGGAAGAGAGACTCTTAAGCAGGCTTCATGCTTAGCTTGGAGCCTGACTCGGGGCTCAATCCCATGACCCTGGGATCATGACCTGAGCTGAAATCCAGAGTCTGACGCTTAACTAACTGGGCCACCCAGGTGTCCCCGTTGGCCAATTTTTAAAATCAGGTTGTTTGGTTTCTTATTGTTGAGTTTCAAGCGTTCTTTGTATATTTTGGTAACGGTTCCTCATCAGGTGCGTCTTCTGCTAATATTTTCACGTACTCTGTGGCTTTTCATGCTCTTGAAGTTTGTCGGCATTGTTGTGTAGTTAAAAGTGCCCCGTACACAGTGCTCAGCATAGAAGTCCCATAAAAATACTGGATCGGAGAAGAGAGCGGAAATACAGAGGTGCCCTAGTGTGTCCACTTCCATTCCTAGGTGTAAGGGGAAAGGGCCCACGCAGCATCGGAGGTGGGAGAATTCTTTTGCTATATCCCAGAGCTGTGACCACCCCCACCCTGTCCACCTTTCTGGGGGTGTCCCCAGCCCCACTTTCTCTTCTGAACTCTAGACTCAGTTGTCTGTCTTTGGCTTCTCCACCTGGCTCCCTTCTGGTGCCTCAGACTCAGTCCAGGGGGAGCCCCTCATGCCCGCGACCCGCAGTGACCAGCTCCAGTGCTTAAACTGGGAGTCTGGGCTCCCCACCCCCAAGTTCTCCTCTCTCCCCTCTGCTCCCTGCTGGTCACCCATATCATGGCATCTGCAGTCATCCCAGGGGAGGTGGTCTGCGTCTTTCTTGGGCCTGCACCGCCCTCCTCATGCTCCCCACCCCCCCCCCCCCCGCTCCACCTGGCACTCTGCAGGATGGATGTCCATTCCTGTGCCTGAGAGCTTCCACTCGTCCCAGGAGTTCTCCAGGCGTCTGGCCCCTTGCTCTGGGCACCACACAAGTCCCTAGGTGGTCTTTATGAACACTCTGTCCTCAAACCTAAATACCTGCCTCTCCACAAACCCTTACCTTCTCCTTTAGCCTTCATTCCTCCTGCAAAATACTGCCCCCCTTGCTTATCCCACGAGTGATCCTCGAAGGGAGACCATCCATTCCTGTGCAAGCAACCCTTGTCCTCCTGGCTACTCCCCTCTCACCTTCCCAGGCTCAGCTCAGACATCACCTCCTCCAGGAAGCCTCCGCTGACCTCCCGGGCCTGAGGTCAGTGCTTGTCCTTCCTTCTACCAGAGCTCTGACCGCAGGGAAATGTAAGCGTCTTCTCGTTTGTCTGTCTCCACCATTAGGCTGCAGTCCCTGCACAGAGTGTCCTATCCCACGGCCTGGCACTTAGTAAGTGCTAACATTAGCTCAGACTGAGAATCGCCCCTCAACATTGACTGTGGCAATGTTGGCCGACATTTCACTTTATAAAAGATTATCACACCCATCGCCTCATCTCCTCTACAGATCCACGAAGGAGGGGATATCATTCCCATTTTATAGGTGAGGAGACAAAGGATTGGAAAATCACAAAAATAGCATGCCTTAAGCACTCACTGTGGTCAGGTATGGTTCTAAGCTTTTTACATGGAGTGACTCAGTTAATGCTTCCTGTCACTTGGGTATACCGATCTTACATGAAAGGGCTGAGGTCCAGAGAGGTTAAGTGACGCCCTTGGTTTGCACAGCTAGGAAGAATTCTGGTCAAGAAGCTTCGTCATCATGCTTGCTGCCCCGGGAGAAGCCAGTGCCCCCGACGGTTCCCGGCGGACGAGAGGTACTCTGTACGGATTTGTTGACTGAGGAGGACTCCCTCCGGGTCACACAGAGCCAAGTTTGAATCTAAGATGCAGGCTTTCCAGTGCTCCCCTGGCTTCCCCATTTGGGCTCTCGAGCAGCCTTGCAGAGAGCAAGCCCTCTGGCTCCCTCTTCCTCACAGCCCTGCAGAAGGGCCCTGGGATCTCAGAGCTCAGTGGTTGGACTCCTTGTGCCATGCTTCTGTGTCTCCACCAGATTCCTGCCCAGAGCATCGCCTGTCACCCTGGCAACATGTCAGCAGTGCCCCCGTCCACCCGGCCCCTCCCCCGCAGCGGGCAGCTACCAGACCCTCTGTGCAGACCCAGTGTGCTCTCTGCCAGGGCTGCCCTCCAATGCACCAAATCTCATTTTCTCCCTTTAAATTGTGTTCTGCTCAGTGTCTCCCCCTCCTATCCACCCCCCCCCCCGGGAGCCTGAATAGGGAACACTGGTTACTATGGCAATTGGCTGGCTTGTGGCAAGAACTCGGCTCAGCAAATTAATTGCTGGACTTTTGGAGGCTAATGGCCGAGCTCTGCCTCCCAGGGACAGGGTGTGGCCTACATCATGCCAGCTGGGCAGCTGGGCCCTGGAGAGAGCTCAGAGACTGGAGAGAGAGAGAGGGAGGGAGAGAGAGAGATGGAATCATGGCACTGTGCTTTCTGGGACTGCCACCTAAGGTTGGCTGGGGAAGGAAAGGAGATGGGCTCCCCCAAACCCCAGCTTTTCTGCATACTTGGTCTGTGCTGGCACCTTCGCGGAAAGCATTTTGCGGAACCCTCACAGCACCCCGCTGATGTAGAGATCGCCCCCATTTTATGAGGATAAAACGGTCATTCATATGGCTAAGGAGGAAAGCCGGGACTCCATACCAGAATCTGCCTACCTCAGGGGGTATTTTGCCATGAACATTCCAGGTATTCCTGGGCAGAAGGCCATCGTGTCTTCTACAATCTCTTCCAGAGGAAAGAAGCATAGGGAACATTTCCTAGCTCACCCCCTGAAGCCAGTATCACTGCAATCCCAAAACCAGGCAAAGACATTCCAAGAAAAGAAAAAGACAGACCAATATCTCTCGTGAACATAGATGCAAAAGGCCCTAACAAAATATTAGCCGATTGAATACGAACATATATACAAGAAGAGGTATACCACTCTAGCCAAGTGGGCTTTATCAGGTCTCTGAGGCTGGGTCAGCATTTGAAAATCAGTTAGTAGACTGATTTAGCCAAATTCTCTTCCCTCTGGTTATTATCAGCTTTCTTCCCTACTTTTGCCCTTTATGTCCTTCTCTTCTTTTTTTTTTTTCAATTTTTTAAAAACGTTTGTTCATTTTTGAGAGACAGAACAGAGTGTGAGCAGGGGAGGGGCAGAGATAGAGGGAGACGCAGAATCCGAAGCAGGTTCCAGGCTCGGAGCTGTCAGCACAGAGCCCGATTCAGGGCTTGAACTCACTGACCACGAGATCATGACCTAAAGTCAGGTGCTCAACCGACTGAGCCGCCCACACGCCCTGTCCTTCTTTTCTTTCCTGTAAGCTGGGTGATCAGAATTTGGTTTCATTGACTGTATCCTTTGCTTGTTTGCCCACGCTGTGTCTTCACTTAAGTAGTTAAGTGTTTCTCCAGCCAGGTTCTAACAGCCCGAGCTATTTGGAGCCTGGCCTCTGGTCAGATTGCCCTGGGACCGCATCCCGGCCCTGAGCGGTGGAGTCACAGGCAGGTGGCTAAGCCCTGGGTGCTGTTTCTCACACAGCACACTGAAGCTCCTGATACCTGCTGTTTGGATACTCTGGGCTCTTAACCTGTGAGGCCCTCACCTGGTGTGGTACTTGTTATGGTTCCAGCAGGAGAGGGCATGTTCGGTGTCCTTCCGGCCTGAGGCCAGTCCAGCTGTCATGACTGGCCGTGTGCATCTAGCGAAGTTGTCTGGGCGGCGGGCACCTGCCAGGTTCATCGCTGGGAGGTGGGGGAGCAGTGCGGCTTGCGAGTTTGCCGAGACCTCAGGGAGGGTGTTGGCAAAGGCATTGCACTTCCAGGGCACACAGTCGGCGGGCTCTCCCCGGCCCTTTCTCGAGAGGGAAACACCCAGACTGGGGATTCTCAGCCCAACCAGTGCTCACTGGGCCCCACATGGGGCAAAATAGACGGCCTTTGAGACGGACGGTGGGGACACATGCCCCCCACCCCGCCAGGGAGCTTACAGACAAGGGGTGATTGTCTCTGAGTGCCTTGAGTGGCCTTTCACACACACGTGTGCACACACGCACACACACACACACACACACACACACCTGCTCTTTGGCAGTGGGGTGTGCCCGGGGTATGTCCCCTGTTCTCAGCCTCAGCTTGCTCTCCTGTAAAGGGGGATGTCGACACCCGCCCCTTGGGGTCATGGTAAGGATGGAGAGGCACCGTGTGGACAGCTCAGAGGCTCTCAAGCGGTGCCAGGCTCGGCCCAGCTGCAGGGACCCTGTTTGGCGGGTGGCCTCAAGGAGCAGGTCTGGGCTGGGTTGAAGCCCCAGCTCTGGCTCATGTCAGCCGTGTGGACTTGAGAGCGGTCGAGGCACCAGGCATCAGGCTAAGGGCTTTGCATGCAGTTGTATTATTCAGTTCCTACAACAGTCCCTCGCAACAACCCGCTGTGGGGTAGGGTGTGTTATTATCTGGGTTTCGTATGTGGCTTTTGTTATGCTAAAGAAGTTTCCCTATTGTCTTAGAGTGTTGAGTGTGTTTATCGAGAAAGGCAGTTAGATGTTGTCAGGTGTTTCTGTATTGGTTGGGACACTGTGTGTCCTTTGCTCTCCTGGCGAGTGCATCACATGGGTTGGCATGTGCGTGTTGAACCAGCCTTGCATTCCTGAGCTGAATCCCATGTGGTGGCGGTGTATAACCCTTTCAGTGTGCTACTGAGTTCAGTTTTCTAGTCTTCCATTAAGTACGTTTGCATCTTGTTCATAAGAGACATTGGCCTGTTGTTTTCTCTTTATTTGTGTATGTATTTGGGAAGTTATGTGACCAAGATTCCTCTAGAAACTTGGAGACTATGACTTGGAGGAAGAAGCCTGGTTTCCACAATGAGGGAAATTATCAAATTTCTTGAGTCCTGGAAAAACACTGGACACTATGGCTGTTACCAATTTATCTCCTCCGTCTACATTCCTACTTATTTCATTTTAAAAAATGATGGCTCAGTAATTGGTGGTGATATTTGGATTTTATGTATCCACAGAGGTCATGGAAAGAGAGTGGGCTCCGTGCCCAGAAGGCGCTGGGGTTCCAGTCCCGGTCCATCCTCTGGTGACCCAGGGACAGACTGGTATCTTCTCCATCTCAGTCCCCTCCTTTGGCACGTGGGGACGATGATTCCTGCCTTGAAGGGTCACAGGAGTTCGCTCAACAATCAGAAAGTACCTGGCACACGGCAGATAATCAATGGCAGCCATTCAGTCACTTTCATGGCTTTTTGAAATGTCCGTGTTCTTCAAATGAATGGCTCCTGGCCACCCGAGATGATGAGATGACGTGACCACATGGCTCACTACTGAATCTAATATTTATTTGTCAAATGTCCACTGTGTGCTGGGAACTGTTCTAGGTTCTGGGCAACAGGAAGAACAAGGACGAGTCCGTGCGTTCATATAGCTTTGAAGGATGAGAAGGCTGGGCCACCCGCGGGACTTGCCCTGACTCTGTGTCTCTTCTTCCCCTGGACCCTCAGGTCTTGACCCTTGGCCTCTGCCCCTTCATATACGATTTTGGGAAAGTGTCTTTCTTCTTGCTCCCGTGGCCGCCTCCTGAGTATCGTACTTTTGGGGTATTGTCGTTTGGGCTGTTGTATACCCTGTGCACTTGCGAGGGGGCCTTTAGTGCCCTGGCAAGACGAGGGCAGTTTGCCCTGAGGGTGGCAGGGACCAGCATGGGAATTCAGGAACCTGTCCTGAGAAGGGCCCACATACCTGTCCATGTGGCCAGGGACGTCTCCATGTGTCCTGCCTTCTCTCTCCTCTGGGACTTTGCACATGCTGTTCCCTCTGCCTGAAATCATCAACTGCCTCTTGTCTGATGGAGTCCTTCTCTGTTTTCCAGAATTGGCTTGGGTGTCACTCATCCAGGAGTCCTGGCCTACCCCTGAAATAACCATGTGACAGCACCCCCTAGCCCCTGCCAGTGCTCCCGTCACCCCCTGAACGTCCCTGTGCTGGTGTTTCTTATCCTGTCTTGCCCTGGCCCACGTGTCACCTGTCTCCCAGGTGTCATTGCCCTTGGGGAGGGTGGTTCAGAGTCCTTCACCTGCCCGCCCTCAGCACCTGGCACAGGAGGGCAACTGGCAAATAGCTCAGAATCCTATTAGCTGTTTTCCCTTTCGTGTCTCATGGCTTAAACAGTGGCAAGTACTTTTGGAAGCGGATATCCACATGAAAATAAGATACGTAGGAGAAATACACTTAGCTAGTAAATGTCATAGAGCAAAGAATGCATCGAAAGTAAGAAAAATAAAAACCCAAACAAGGTCTCTCCTACTGGGTTGGCAACGACTGAGGGAATGACAATGTCCGTGCCGCCAGGGATGCGGTGAGGGGCTCCGTCATATGCCCCCGCTTGGCGGGAGCCGGTACAGCCTCTCCAGAGAGAAGCTTGGTCATTGCTGTCAGGGTCCTTTCAAGATATGTCACGGAGGGCCCTAAGGAAATAATTACATGCGGGCAGAGGCTTAGGTACAAAGATGTCCTCTGGTAACATATCAGACAAATAAAACCGCCTGTCCCACGTCCCGATGTGGAGGTTGCAATCAGAACGTGGTGCTGGTGCCCAGGCACGGTCCCGCGGGGACGGCAGGTCCTCGGTGCGCGTTTGCTGGTGGCCGGAAGCAGGGAGGGTTGGGTGACCCCCGCGGGGCAGGCGTCCTGGGTTTGCTCGCACGAGGGCCACGTCGTTGGCTGAGAGAGAGGTCGGCGGGGGCGCGGAGTCCCTCCCACATGGGCCGGGGCCCTTCTCTAAAGGTGTTGTCTTGTCCACACAGGGTATGTTCCCGTAGAGCCTGGTGCCACCTCCTCCTGGCCGAGAGATGCGTGTTCCCACGCGCGGGAGAGCCGTGGCCTGCCTCCTGTGGCTGCTGTTGCTGTGGAGCGGGGACGGCAGCTGTCGGGCCCAGAGGGCAGGTGGGGACGCCATAGAATGTGCCAGACCGGGCACCGAGCAGCTGCTGTGTGTGCCCGTGCGTGGGGGTGGGGGTGCGAGAGAGTGAATGAGTGTGCAAGAGCCTGAGGCGGTGTGTTTGTGTGAAGGTTGTGAATGTGAGTACATGTGCATGCGTGAGAATGAGTGAGGATGAGTGTGCAAGGGTCTGGCCAAATGTGGTTGTGCGGGTGTGAGTTTGTGTCTAAACGAGCGTGTGCAAATGAGCGTGCATGTGCAAGAGTCTGAGGTACGTTTGTGTGTACGAAAGTGTGTGAAATAACCTGAGCGTATGTTTGTGTGAGCCTGAGTGAGTGTGCAAGTATGTGTGTGAGGGTGGGTTGAGTGTGCAAACGTGTGGGTGTGAGTCTAGGTGCACGTGAGTGTGTGAGCATGTGGGTGAGTGAGTGTGTGTGCAAGTGTGTGAGAGCATGTGGGTGAGTGAGTGTGGGGGAGGGTGTGAGAAGAATGAGCTCTGAACACACGTCCTGAGTGGGCCGTGGGGTGTGCAGAGAACCTGCAGGGCCTTGGGGACGGAGGGCAGGGGTAGGATGGTGTCGCGTTGCCCTGCTCTGGGAGGGATTTGGGGACACACTCCGGGGGACATGGACACGCTGGGGTCCAGCCAGAAGAGGCGGCCAGGACCGCAAGGGCAATGAGACTCTGGAGGAGACGGGGCAGAGGGGAGTGGGAAGTTCACTGCGGAAGAGGCGGCCGGGGGCAGGAGGGGTGAGGCATGGCGGTGGTTGGTCCACGCGCCTGAGGGCCTCCTGGGGAAGGTGCCATCGGTGTGGAGGCATGAAGGAGGGGTCAGGAACACGAGCCGGTCGGTATCAGGGCGCCGAGCACAGAGCCTGCTGTCTGGGGTCCTCGAGCAGGGAGGTCACTGGGCTCTAAAACACAGCCCCATTTTGCAGATGAGGAACTGAGGCACAGACAGGCCCGAAGCCCCCAGCAGGGGAGGAGCGGGAACACAGGCAGGTGCCTGCCTGAGCCACGCCAGGTTCCTGAGCCTGCAAAGGAAACACACCCAAACAAAAACCCCAGGGCTTGTGTTTCGGTGTTGTTTTCCCCAAGTCTCCTCATGTATTTCTCTGCCCAGCTCAGCTAGCTGGGAAGACAGCAATGATCATGGACGTCCCGGTCTTCATGGGAGGAGTGTGGGGCTCTGCGTCCACTGAGACGGTCCTGAGAGCACGGTGACATACGGGATTATTAAAACAGAAGTGCGGGGCAGGGGGGGGGGCAGCAACCATCTCTCCCAAGCCCTCATTTTGTAGAGTCGAACACGTGGGGCCAGAGGGGGGCGGTCACCTGCAGGGCTCACACACACCGCCCTTACCTGTGGCAGAGCTGAGGGCACCGGTCCCGGGGTCAGGGCCCTTCCTGAGACACACACTTAATTCTCACGTGCACATGATGCAATCCCTTCCCTGACCTGTTCCCCCCCCCCGCCCCCCGAGAGAATGTACTCAGAGCTCCAAAGGGCCCCTGGGTGAGACCTCAGGAACAAGAAACCTTCTGCACCCTTAAAACAAATGTGCTCAAGGATTTCAGCCCACAGGCTGGGTCCTGCGTGGTCCACGGCAGCAGTTACCCTGCCCGGGCTAGAACACTACTGTCCCAAAGACAAAAAGATGACCTTTTGTGTCAAGGAGAAAAACTCCCCGGGAATTATCTCTTGAGTCCACACATCTGGGCAAGCACTCCAGAAGCTCTAATCCTGTTAGGGAGCCAGCCGGTGAAGGTGGGGGATTTACCTCTGCTCTAGGCAGCACAATGCAGCATGGGTTTAAAAGGTAGATGTGGAAAATTCAACAGTGGCCCTGGCTTAGGTGCTTAGGTGGGAATAGGGATAAGGAAGTATCTGTGTGTGTGTGTGTGTGTGTGTGTGTGTGTGTGTGTGTGTAATACATGCAGAGTTCTTGTTTTTCTGTTTTTTGAACTTAAAAAAAATTTTTTTTAATGTTTATTTACTTTGGAGAGAGAGAGAGGGAGAGAAAGCGCAAGGGGGGGGAGGGGCAGAGAGAGAGGGAGACACAGAATCTGAAACAGGCTCCAGGCTCTGAGCAGTCAGCACAGAGCCCGACGCGGGGCTTGAACTCACAGACCATGAGATCGTGACCTGAGCCGAAGTCGGAGGCTCAACCGACTAAGCCCCCAGGTGCCCCTGAGTGCGGTATATTTTACGTGGTTTATAATGCTGGCATGCTGTGAACTGTTTAAACATCCAAGGAGAGTGCTGGCTAAGTAAATTACGTGCACCTGTGCAGTGGAATCCCTGCAGCCGTGGAAACCGGCCGCATCACCCTGGAGATGGGTTTCTAGCACATCGCAGGAGGTGCAGAAAACAGCCACGTATGAGTGTGTCCCACGTGCACTAGGAACTGTGCAGAAACACAAACTAACAGGTATACATGCTGCGGGTTGGCAGTGCTGACTCTCCGTAGCTGGAAACATAAGCATTGAAAACATTTTTGATTGCGTTTTCTGCAATCCTGCATTATTTGTAGTAGGTTTAAACAAACAAACAAACGATGCAGTCACTGTGTAACCAAAACCAAAACTATTTAGGAAATCGGTACAATGGTGTTCCTTGAACGTTGACCCCTTTTATGCAAGGGGTCACACGTTGGCAGCTGAACCTCACAGCAAACTTGGGGACGCTCATCACCATGAGAAGTTAAGGAACTGAGGTTTTGCAGCTTTAAGGCAGCCAGACCAGGGCCCCCAGGAGTGCGCGCGCCACCCCCCCCAAACCCTCCAGGCCCAAGGGCATGACCTCTCCCAGTGCATTTGGGCCAGGTCGCCCTTCCTCTCCCCCTGCAGGCTGCAAGACCGTGCACTACGACCTGGTCTTCCTCTTGGACACCTCCTCCAGCGTGGGCAAGGAGGACTTTGAGAAGGTGCGGCAGTGGGTGGCCAACCTGGTGGACACCTTCGAGGTGGGTCCCGAGCGCACCCGCGTGGGCGTGGTGCGCTACAGCGACCGGCCGGCCACGGCCTTCGAGCTGGGCCTCTTTGGCTCACGGGAGGAGGTCAAGGCGGCGGCGCGGCACCTGGCCTACCACGGCGGCAACACCAACACGGGCGATGCGCTGCGCTTCATCACGCGCCACAGCTTCTCGCCGCAGGCCGGCGGCCGCCCCGGGGACCGCGCCTTCAAGCAGGTGGCCATCCTCCTGACCGACGGCCGCAGCCAGGACCTGGTGATGGACGCCGCGGCCGCCGCCCACCGCGCGGGCATCCGCATCTTCGCCGTGGGCGTCGGGGCGGCGCTCAAGGAGGAGCTGGAGGAGATCGCCTCGGAGCCCAAGTCCGCACACGTCTTCCACGTGTCCGACTTCAACGCCATCGACAAGATCCGCGGCAAGCTGAGGCGCCGCCTGTGCGAAAGTGAGTGGGTGCGGGGGGCGGGGGTGCTGAACTGCTCAGCGGGGAGGGGTGGGGGGGCAGGTGGCAGGAGCAGGGGACAGGGGCCGAAGGCAGGGGCAGGGGGCAGGAGCAGGGGACAGGGGCTGGCGGCAGAGGCAGGGGCGCGTGTTGGGGCAGGGGCTGATGGCAGGCGCAGGCCGCAGTCCACCTGCCAGGGCTCAGTGACCAGGGAAAACCAGTTCGGCGCTGGAGGCGGGGCCCACACCCTGGCTCCTCCCCAGGCTCCGCCTCCAGGGCGCAGGCTGGATGGAAATTAAAATGGGGCTGGGTCCTCAGCCCTGCCCACCCTGAGAGACTTAGAGATGGTTAAATGCAAGGCAGTGGGATCTGCATTTCTGTGATGGGAACATATCTGCTACCTCCATGGCTGTTGAGGTCAGAGCCCTACACACAAAGCCCTCCCTAAGGCACATGGCAGGTGAAATATATGGGGCCCTCTCCTCTCCCCAGGGATTGCCTTGAGAGGTGGGCCAAGAAAATGGGCACAAGGCAGGTTCCTGTGACCCCCAGCCAGCCACTTACATGGTTGGGCACTGCTTATCTCAGAGGCCAAGTGCTGTTGACCTGGTGCCCTGAGATAACCCGAGGTTGTCTGGAATCTGTTGGCTGTGGCTGGGGATGGGGGATGGGGGAGGTTGGGCAGCAGGCAGGGATCTGACCCTGAAGGCTGACCTCCAACATCCTTGTTGGATAATTCTCAGGACAGCCTCCCCCAAAGGACAGGAAGGGAGAAGTGGGTTTTCCGTGCACTGGCCTGTGTCCAGCTTCTGTTCTGCCTGATGCATTGGGGTGATATTTGTCCTTCCTGGGTCATGACCAGTGTTTGGTACCCATCCCCCCTCCCTCCCCCACCCCCAGCCTCCAGGACCAGCAGGTGGGGGCTGGGAGCAGAGTCCCAGCCTCTGTTTTGCTGACTACTTCCAGGGACTGAGAACGTCACCCCTTGTCAGGGACAGGGAAGCCTTGGGGTTGGGGCCAGCGGTGGGAGCAGCTGGCCATGACTTGGGAGAGCCATGAGGGTCTGCTCCCAGGAAGGGGCCTGGCCTGCAGCCCTGTGAGAAAACAGCTAAGCTGTGTCTGAAACAGAACGCCCTCGGGCCCTTTACCTTTCTGTGACTCTTTCCTCTGTTGGCCCTGCTCTACTTAATCTCCACTCACTTATTCCTAGATACATGTTAGAGATCTAGTGTGTGTGGGTCCTTGTGCTGATTTCTGGGCCTGTAGACAAAGAGAAGACAAAGCCCCTGCCCTTGGAGTGTTCATAGTCTAGATGGCAAAAAAAGACGCATAAAAAGGGATTTAATACAGTGGGGGTGACCTTAATAAACGTGCCACAGAATTTCAGGGGGTCCTACTGTGTTTGTGCTCGGTGATGACCCTGAGAATGAGGGAGGACTTCCTGGAGGAGGTGACACTTAGACCATTTAGCAGGACATGCCTGAGCTGTAGGATGAGGGATTGAGGGGTGGTATGATGCAGTCTGTGAACAATCATGGACCTGTATTGCCGTGGTAAAGGAGGGAACTCGGGTTGGTGGTTTTGTATGATTGTCCGACTCTCAGTAAAGGAGGGCCTTGTGTGCTCAGATGGATTGTGGAAGGGTTTTGTGCAGGAGTGTGACACAGTCAGATAGGAGACCCTTTGTAGGACTGTTGGAGAAATTCAGGGACAAACGGTGCTGGGCATAGATGGAGCATGAGGACTACACCCATTCCACAGATGAGGAGATTGATGCCCTGAGTGCCAAGTGAAGGAAACCTGTGCAGTAGTGTAGAAGGCGTCGGCCATGGACTTTCCCTTGACCCGCATTGCAACCACGCACATCATGGCGATCTTTACACAGCATGCAGCCTGCTAGGCTCCCGGAAGGGGCAGCTGCTAGGCCTGTAGCAGCAGCCAGACGGGGAGATCCAGCCAGGATGGGAAAGAGCAGGGAGGCAGGAGAGGCAGTGTGGTAGGGCCAGGGCTCAGGACTGACCTCTGAGCTGACGAGAGTCAGGCCCAGCCGGGAGGCCGAAGTCCCACGTGGTGGCTCATGGGTGCTCCTCTAGACCCTGCCCACTGGCATTGTGTCTTCCTGCCGGCCTCGGTCCAGACTGGTTCTCGAGTTGGGCCAAGCAGAATGTAGATTCTGAAGAACTTCCATGCCTGGGGGTTGGTTCTGGGAATGGTGAGGACAGCCCCAGAGAGGCCAAGTCACTGAGCTGTGCTCCCCAGTTAAAGCAGGGCTGGGGATGGAATCCGGGCTTCAGCCTCCACGCGCTGGCCGCCCCCCACCAGGCCCCGGGGCTCAGGTTGCGCCATCGCTGACCTCGGTTCTGAGTCGAGGACAGCGTTCCGCTTACAGGCAGTAGAGGACCCCACTCTAATGGGCTTGGGGAATAAAGCAGATTGACCTCACACACGACAGAAAGGCCAGAGGTCAGATGGGCTTGAGTGATGAGACCAGGCCTCGCTCAGCTCCTGCCGTTTCTAGGTTCTTTCTTGGCCTAACCCCGTTCTTGGTAGCCTTTTGTATCTGGGTCCTGGCACGGATGGCTCACTGAAGAGGGGTGGGGTCGGTGAGGGATACTGAGGCCCTGAGAATGGGCAGCGAGGGGAACTGGCTGATGGCAAGGGCGGAGGTGTGTCCAGACCCCCGTGGGGGGAGGAGGCCGTGTGACAGGAGCCGAAGTCCCCTCAGGGAAGGCACCTGCTGCCTCAGCTATGGCCTAGAGGGAGCAGGAAGGAAGCCCCCACCCGCCCTCTGTCCCTCCCCTCGTCTCCCCTCCTCCCCTGGCCTGAGCCTGTCTGACGGCAACCAACAAGGGGCCCAGGTGATGGCGTCATAGTAGCGAAGGAGGGGAAAACAGGTGTGTGGGGGGGGGCACATGGGGCTACCTGTGGAGAATCGTAGGGCCATGTGAGACTCCAGCCCCAGGACAGACAAGACTGGGGCCCAGTGTGCCTGGATTTGGTCTGACAGAGAAGTGTGGGCCTGAGACTCTCCCCAGACCAAAACTGTAGCTCCAGAGTGGAAGGAGGCTGACTGGGGCCTAAACTACATGACCCTGTCCTCGTTTCCATCCCCACCCCCCTCAAGAGAGGATGTGTGACCCATGCAGGGAAACAGGGGCCCTGTAACCAAGAGAAGTGGACACTGATGCTGGCCAGCCGGGGACAGCACATATTCCCCATGACAATGCTCAGAAAACTCACAGTGGCCGGGGTCCTCCAAATGCCTGAACAGACGGAAGATTTAAGTTATGCTCAGCTGTCTGGAGGGAATCTGCTTTTGTAAATACAGATGTAAGCTGACTAGGGCCTGGTCTATTCTGGTGATGAATGAAACAAAATCCCCTTACAATTGCTTCAATTAGAAACAAAGCAAAATAAAATAAGATAGCTAACAGTAAGATACCAAACCGCATCGAGTAAGATTAAATCCAGGAGCATCACAAAATCCAAATGACCAGAAGTCCCTGGGCACAGAGGAGATGCCTTTGGGTGACTTCGGAACTCAAATAGGAGCTGTTCTGAATAGGGGCTTTGCACTGATGATCTGGAAATTCGCAGACTAACGGCGTGGGGTTTTTGGTGTAGTGATCATTCAGTTGGATCCGACCTACTCATTCATTCATTCGGCAACCACACGCTGAGTGATTCCTCCTTTGGGGGACATGCCAAGGGCCAGGATGCGGTGATGGATCGGACATTCTTTTTTGTCCTTGGGGACCTTTTGTCTCCTTGAGACGGCAGGAAAGTGGCGGCTAATTACACGATGGAGTGTGGACACTGTTACCACGTGCAATTTCATGTGTCTGGTAGTTTATCTGCCCGGGGTCTGTCTTCACACACAAGAATAAGCTTGACGAGGGCAAACTCTGTTCCTTGTGGTTTCCGAGTGCCCGGAACAGAGCCCGGGAAGTCGAAGGAGCCGCCTAGACCTAAGGGTGGAGACTGGCAGTTAGTTCTATGTTTGCTGTTGTGATATGCATGTTAGAAGTACTGCCCTCTTCCAAATGCAAAGAATAAGAATATTCGGCAAACCCGACATCATTCCCAAAAAGAACTGAAATATTGAACTCACCCGTATTTTGGCGAGCAGAGACAAACGGTTGGATTTTGAAGGCTGATGAAGGTCTGGAAAAGGCGGGCTGGCTTGGATGGGCTAAATCATGCCAACGATGCCACCCGGCTTCGTCGAGTGGGACAGACCCAACGCCACCGGAGGTGAACGAATGGAGCCAGGGTGTCTGTTGTTCCCTGAGCACCAGACGCTGATGCTGCTGCTGTTGATGGACTGAGGTCCAACTGCATCCAGAACCCATTTTCCCTCCAGCTTGGCCACAGATGGGAGGCAGGGTGGCTCTGAGGGACAGCAGGCTCCCCGGGGCTGCCCTTCAGAGGGGAAGATGAACCTTAGGTCGTGCACAGGGGGTGAGGGGCCAGTGTCTGCAGCCCTAAGGCAGCACAGGTTGGGGTCTGTGAGCCGTGGCTGGTCTGGTCTGGAAGCCCAGCTGAGAGGGACCAGGTGAGTCGAGGAGGGGGCAGTGCGGGAACAGGAGGGGACCTGAGACGGACAGAACATCTCTGGGGTGGTGGTTTCAGAAGCTACTCTGTCCCAAGTGTCCCTAGCCACCTATGGACCTGACCTGTTTTTCTCGGGATCTCGAGATGCCTTTGTTCAACACTCTGCTAAGAGCTGCATTCGAATTCCAGCCTGCTATCCTGCCACCTAGGTCACGGCTGCAAATAGGATACTTCGCGCTGCTAATTCATTTGTTCCAACGTGTTTACAACTTAACCCTGTGCTCACATCCACCGTCAGAGTTCACGTGTGCCACACACACCCAGTGCTGGCTTGCACTGTGACTGCCCCTGAGTGTCCGTGATGACTGGGTCAGAGTCACTCCCCAGGGTGGCCCGGCAGGCAAGGAGGAGATCTGGGAGTTTACCCCCAGTTCTGTCTGACCCAGGTCCCGAGTCCTTTCCAGGCAGTTGTGGTGTTTAGGGAGCATCTTTAAATCGCCATGTCATTAATGTCTCCCGAAATTCCCAACACAGATCTCCTGGCTCTCCCTATGCTGTGGGCAGCACTGAGGCACAGGGGGCCTGCATGGCTCGTCAGGGGGTCACAGGGAGATGTGACCGTGTCCACCGCCGTGAGTCAGGCCTGCCAGGCCGCCCCTCTGTGATCCTTTGGATTTCTGATGCTGAACGGTGCTGGTTCCTGCTGCAGGCCTGGCTCACATGGGGACCAGTGGCTGTTTGCTGAGCAAACGAGTAAAGCTAACAGTATGTGGCTCACTGTCCCCCCCGGCCTTGGGCGCATGCAGGGAGGTGCCTCCGTGTCGTGGCATCCGCTCCTGCCTCTGCGGCCTGACCGGGTTCCCAGGGGACTCAATCTCAGCCTGGCTTCCTGCAGTGTGTGGGGCGGAGGCTGCGGACGGGGCCCAACCCCAGAGCACTGGCTGTAATTAAGAGCTTTCTCCACCCCGGGCTCTGTCGTGGCCACAAAACAACCTTTATATAGCTTATCGGGTGGCGTGAGTGAGCCTGTGGAATGCCAGCTGGCCACAGCTGGACCCTCCTCCTCCTTCTATTTCGGGGACACTCGGTGGTGGTCCTCTCTCCCCTCTCCCATGAGCAGGAGCCTCTTTCCTGGGTCCTGTCTCTTAGCTCCCAGGCTGAGACCCTAGTGTGGGTTTCCCATGTTTCTGTGGTGCATTGTCATAGGACACGTGGTCACCCTGTCCCTGTCTGTCTCTTGTTGGTGTGTTTGTGCTTAGCTGTGTTGCTGTTCCAATGAGAGTCCAGACTCCTGGATATTATAGTTACCAATATGGTGGGAGGGGAGAGGCGGGGAGAGAGAGGGAGACTGACTTGTTTTGTGTGGCAGGGAGATTAATTTTATCGTTCCCCTGTGACTCTCACTGGAAAAATGTTGGCATCTGTACCCCAGCTCTACATTTAATCAGTGGGTGCCCCTGCTTTCGTTCTGTCCCCCCCGAGCCCGGCTCCCTGTGTGCAGGATGAGTGCCTCCTTACGCACTCCTTTGTCATGATGGGGCACAGGTTAGCCCCGCTGTGGGCACTGTGGCCATCGAAGGCTCACCTTGCTCTGTACTGTGCTCATCAACAGGCCATCGCCTTGTAAGTGAATTATTAGGTTCACTTGATAATTTGTTTTGTCCTTTTTTCTTTTTGTGGTGCATTTTCAGTAAACAACACAACTTAGTTACATAGTTAGGAATGGACTGGATGGACCTTTAAAGACACCACCTGACAACTGTGGATGTTTTAAGGACTCTACAGTATTGGGTTATTTTTTTCCTGACACATTGTAATGGATCCCCCGTTATCTCACAGACATTGTTCTGAGGCGCAGGGTTCCTCCTTGAATAAGACACCTGTGATTCTGCATATAGAGTGACATTCCTAGAGGAAGTCCCCTTGAGAAGAGAAGAATTGAGTTGAGCTTGGGATGGCAAGGATCAGTCCACGCCCAGAGCTCCAGGCAGAGGCAGCTGGGGTAGGTAGGCGTGCAGTCTGCGTGCTGGGGGGGGGGTTGTTACCCCCCATTTCAGGAGGTGGAAATTGAGGCTTCGTTTCCTGGCTTAACATTTCCAGGTGTGTGCAGTAGAAGGAGTCCAGCCACGAGTCTTCCCTTGGCCAGAAGTAGAGCCTGGAATACTCTGTCCCCTTGATGACCGGTAGTAATGCCCAAGAAAAGGGCTTTGGGTCAGCCGTTGGCATGCCTGGGTCACACATCCAGCTTGAATTTCTTTGGGCCTCATCTCCCTCTGGACCTGAGTGTTGTAGTCCTCAAAGAAGGCACAGACTGCTGGTGGCATTGACCCCAGTGACCACTTCCTTCTGACCACACTCCTGCCTCCATCCACATCCCTCTGCCTGCCCGGAGACTGGTGGTACCATCAAGGCACACACCACACACACACACTTGCACGTGCAAACCCTACGCACACACCACATACAATACACACACCACACATGCACACACACATCACGTGTCCACAACACAAAAACCACACAGACACGTGCACATCTATACACACACCACATACAACACAAACACCACACACACACACACACACACAGACATATATTCTCCTTCCCCAACACACACACACATGCACACACATCACACGTCCACAACACAAACACCATATGCACACCTATACACGCACTGCATACAACACAAACACAGAACACACACACACACACACACACACACACACACACACACACATATACACACAGATGTATATCCCCCTCCCCCAACACACACACGGGCATCTGGGAACGTGTGTGGCCTCAAGACCCAGCTTGTCCTCTGGATGGATCTGAAGGCCCGGGAGGAATCTGTGGCGGCATCAGCTGTGGGATTGGATGTCTGTGGCTTGGCCCTTGGGACCACATCAGCCTCAAGAAGCAATTCCGGCCGGGCCCGCCCTTTACCTACGGGTCATGGGGAGTTTCTCCTGGGAAAACTTGTGATCAGGGTCACTCCCTAGGAATTGTAATCGGACTGCCTAATTCTGATGATGTGCTGGGACATCTCATAAGAAAATTATGGGGAATGATGGAAAACTGAAGCCAGCCTTCAGTTATTTTTAATTTGCACACATCCGGGAAGGCGAGTGTCCCCAGCTGTGCCCAGCCAGGCCTGTGCCTGGAAAGGGTCCCTGGGAGCTGTTCAGTGTGTGCCCCTGCCTGACTGCTGTCTCTTCCTGAAACCAAGACCCACGTGTCAAAACTGGACATTCTGCCCGTAGCCCCTTAGGGCCAGGGAGTGTGTCCCACTGTGCTGGGGAAGGGGGGAGCGTGTGCTGTCACAGCCCCCACCCTCTGGACGGACCACCACTCACGTTATGTCTGGGTCCTGGCTTCTCACGATAGTGTAGTACTGTCTCCCTCGTGCTGGACTCCGCATGTGCCTGCATGTGTGTGCCCGAAGGCGGTTCCTCCAAGAGTGTGCTCAGGCAGGGCAGTTCCGCTTCGCTGGAGCTGGCGCTCGTCACGCCCAGCTCTGCCTCCCGCCCTCTGAAAAGTCAGGCCAGGTACCTAGCGTCTTTCCAGCCTCGTTCCGGCCGTACAGAGAGGATGCTGGCACCATTCCTACGCTGTGGAGTGTCGTGGGGGTCTTATGGATTGGACATAGGAAGCACTGGGCACAGTGGTGGCCATGAGCACATGCTATGCACTTTGCTTTTGCTACGCACACACATGTACACCCCCCACACATATGCACACATGCGTGTGCACAATTAGCTATATGCACATACAAATACATGTGTGTACACACATACAAGTATATGCACATGTGAATGCACACAAGTATATACATACACATATATGCACACATATGCACTCACGTATATGCACACAGGTATACACACGTGCGCACACGCATATTCATATACATATGCATATGTGCATGTGCACATATAGAAATGCAAATGTATCCACACATACACATATATACACACATGTATACATGCACAAATGTACGTGTGCATGCATATGCACTTACATACATGCAGGCATGCATGTACACACGTGCACACATGCATGCAAGTATATGCACGTGTGTGCGCACATGCACATACATACGTGTACATAAATGCACATGCATGTATATACGTACATGTGTGGAAACACGTGTGTGCACATATACACGTATGTGTGTGCATGTGAAATTTGTGTATGCATACATAATTTACATATAACACATATACAAATTTTATCTATGTATATGTGCACGTGTACATACACTATTTTCTGGAACAGTGATTGAGTTGATTACCTTTCACTTAGGGAGGTGTTCCTCAATCTTTCTTTTTTTTGTTGTTATGTCCCCTAAACGACTCTGTGTAAATGTTGCATTTTCCTCCCAATTGCCTCCTTCTCTGAGATTGAATACAAACAGTCTGTTTATGCTGCTTGAGGTTGGGTGGGCCCAAGCCATGGGATCTCTTTGACTTGCTCACCCCCTCCCTTAAGCAGTGTTTGCCCCTGGGAGGCAATATGGCCCCTGTGAGAAAGCATCGTTTCGGGTGGAGGGCAGGCGTCCGGGACGAGAATTCAGGGAAGGCCTGGGTTCGGATCCTGCCTTCTGTCCCTCGGGAGATGTGACTTTATAGTCTTCTCATTTAGCAGATGGGACTCAGATCTAAAAGCCTGGGTTAAGTCAGGTTTCTGTTTGGACAGATTACTTTCTTAAGCTTTAGTTTTCCCTGTTAGATGGAAATGGTAATAGTACCACCTACTCCCTAGAGCAGGGGGAATATGCACTTAAAAGGCCCCCTTTGGAGCTTGTACGCAGGGGACTCATAGTTTCTGCATTGCCTAGACCCTGATCTGAGGCAGGGGAACTGGAGTGGAATCCCAGCTCTGCCACCTGCCAGCTGGGGTCCCCTCAGCAAGGGCATCACCTCTCAGATACTTGATTTCCTCGTGTGTAAAATTGAGATGATATTTACCAATCTGGCAGCTCATTGACTGTGGTTCTTATTATCACGGTGTTATTGCACGATTTTTATGCAAAGCCTGTATGAAATAGAACTTGCCAAACATCAGAGTGCCCAAAGGTGACATGGCAGGATCTGAGCCCCCTGTCACAGGAAGGGAATCTAGCAGAATCTAGAAGTTCATGGATCCTGAGCTCTGTAATGGGCACCGGCCCATTCAGGAAGGCAAGACTACAGCCCGCAGAGCAAATCTGCCCAGGCACCAGTTTTTCAAATTAAGTTTTGCTGGAATATGGCTTGCCAGCCTGTTCACATATTGTCTGTGGCTGTGTTCCCACCACAGCCTCGAGCTGATCAGTTGTGACAGAGAGCGCATGACCCACAAAGGCTATTTGCACTCTGGCCCTTTACAGAAGAAGTTTGCTGACCCCTGACAGTGTGTTCTGAGACGATGGCTGGGAATCCGAAGTCACTGTCACTAAGTCTTCTGTGACCCTGAGTAGGATATTTTATGGAGGCCTCAGTTTCCTCCTTGGGTGTTGAATGGGGTGAGTGGGATTCCCCTTAGAGGCTCCCTCTCCTCTAGCACAGTCAATGGTCATTCTACCCCCATGTGTGCAGCTGCGTTATGGATCCCTGCTCTGTTTGTCATTTTTAGGGGTCACCCAAGATCCTTAAGAAAGCCTCCTACCTTCCCTGGCCTCAGACAAGGATTCCCATCCCAACTGGACTGGACAGGGCCCTGGGTCAGATGCCAATCAGTGTCCTCCCCATGGCACTGACTTGCCACAGGGCTTTGTGCCAGCCACAGCACCCCTTGTCCCTGGTGCCGTCCCACGTAAGCACCCACATGGGCAAGACCATCTCATTTACTGGGGTCATGTCATGCCAGGCGCTTTAGAAGCTCACAGAGGTTGGACTACGTGTTTCACATGGTGGTTTTAGTTTAGAGTTGATACAGGGGTACAATCTAGTGGCCACAACTAAATTAGTACTACTTGCAAAATGTAAATATGCATACACACAGCCTCTCTATATATGTCTGTATAGGAATATGCATCCATATAATTAAATACATGGAGAAAGTGCAATTTTGAGAGCCTTTCACATCCTGCAGCTGACCTCGTCCTAGCTGAACTTAACTTCATACTTGTCAGAGAGCAAGTGGGACCCGGGGGTTACACAGCATCTAGGGGCTTTCCAAGAAGAGTTGGCTGAGTAATTGCAATGTTCACATTTAACTGGAAAGTGGAAGGAAATCTGCTGGTAAAGCAGGTTCTAGGTGACTTGTTTTGCTGTAAAACGTGTCTGTCTTTGTCCTTTTAATTATAGGCTCTGGTTTCTTTGAGTTCACCCACCTATCCCCCACCCCCACACAGACACACACACACACTAAGACACAGGGCACATGCATGTGCATGCACGCTACTCTGCTGTTTACCAGCTGTGTGGATTTGGGCAGGGGACTTAACCTCAATTTCCTCATCTGGAAACCAGCATGCAGAACTCTCCCGCGTAGGCACATTGCAGAGATTCTGTGAATGTCTGTCGAGTGTATGGCCTGAGTGAGTGTAGAGCCGGTCCTCACTGCCCCCAGGTTCCCTGGTTCAGAGGGCCATCAGCCAGCGTGCAGAGAAGCCACAAGACTAATGAGTAAACATGCAGGAGGCAGAGAACGCAGCCAGTTCCTGGGGCCCATTCCCACATTCCTACCCTCCTCGCCTGGTGTCCTCGATGCAGAAATTTAGTCGTTGGAGGTGAAAATCACCCGTTAATGCAATTCTCTGCTCACTGGAACCTGGAGGTAAAATAGGCCACAGAAGTCTTCATGGTTTCACATCAGGTCCAGGTCCCTGTGCCGGGATCAGGAGGGAGAGGGGCCCTGGCCGGCTGGATCCGTGCAGGCCAGCTTCTCACCCTCCTCCTTGCTTTGCGTGAGAGCGACACCTTGGTGCACATTCTAGAAGGGGTGACTGGGAACGTCTGACTGGGAACTCTGGCTCAGCAGCGGATTATCCTGACATCACACAGGTGATCAGCCTGTGTGGCACATTCTGTTGTCACTAGGTGGGCAACTGGGCCTGCCCCAAGGGAGTCTAAGGCACTGTGGTCCACGAGGCATTTGTGGATTCGACGCCACAAAGGGCCTCAAGCACCTAAAACCCAATTTTTTTTGGATAAAGTAATTTGTTGTCAACAGAGGCGATACATACAACGGAAGATGGTGAACAGGAGGGTGGGAGTGAGCGGGGTCCCCATGGGCTTCTTCGGCTCCCTGGTCTAGGAGCTTGAACAGGTGGGGGAGAGAACGGACAGGTGGTTGCTGGAGGGGGTGGGGGGAATGGAATCAGTGAAGGGGGATGAAGAGGTTTCAACTTCCAATTATAAGGTAAATAAGCGATGGGGGTGAAAAGTACAGCATAGGGAAAATAGTCCATGTTGTTGTAATAACTGTGTGAGCAGGTGGTAACTACGTTTATAGCGGGGTCATGTCGCGATGTATAAAAATGTCAAATCGCCATGTTGTACGCTTGAAACTGATGTGATACTATATGTCAACTATACTGCAGTTTTTCTAAGTTTATTTATTTATTTTGAGAGGCGGGGGGAGAGAGAGAATCACAAGCAGGCTCCATGCTGTCAGCACAGAGCCTGACTCAGGGCTCGAACCCATGAACTGTGAGGTCATGACCTGAGCTGAAATCAAGAGTCAGAAGCTTAACTGACTGAGACATACAGGCGCCCCAACTACACTGCAGTTTTTAAAAATTGAGGGAAAAAAATAAAATAAATATTGAGGAAAAAAGAAAAGAAAATAAAGAGGGAGCCAGTAACCTTGCAGTGAGGGCCTGTTAAAATTCTAGGCTAGAGAGAATTTTCTCTCTTTCTCTCCCTCCTTCCCTCCCTGCCCCCCTTCTGGAAGCTCAGAGTTGAAGTCCTGTGTTTGCTATTTATCATCTTGTTACTCGTCGTGTAATCTTTGCACTTGGCTTGTCCATCATAAGACAGCTGCTCCCGTGAAGATTCAATACACTGAAGTACAGAGGATGCTTGGAGTAGCACCTGGCCCAGAGGGGAGCCGCCTGGCACACAGTAGGTGCTGCCTGGCCCAGGGGGAGCCGCCTGGCACACAGTAGGTGCTGCCTGGCCCAGAGGGGAGCCGCCTGGCACACAGTAGGTGCTGCCTGGCCCAGGGGGAGCCGCCTGGCACACAGTAGGTGCTGCCTGGCCCAGAGGGGAGCCACCTGGCACACAGCAGGGGCTCTCTGTTGCCCAAATGCCCTTGAGGAAGTCACATGAGCTGTCTGGCTCAGTTACTCATCTGAAACATAGGAATGAGAAACCCATCCGATCGTTTTGCTACAGCATTTTATCCATCAGTTCTGGAAGTCTTGATTAAGTGCTTCCCGGGAGCTGGAAACTGGCTGCAGGTGATGGGGGTGTGGGGCTTCACGTGATAGGCACAGCCCTGTTCACACAGAACTTCTATCTCAGGGGGGAAAAAAACCAACACATTAAAACGTTAGCATGTAAAAAATATGAGGGAAACCACAATGAGAGAGCACCTCACACTTGTCAGAAGGGCTGTTGAAAAGACTCGAAATAACACGTGCTGGTGAGGAGGAGGAGAAAGGGAACCTTTGTGTGCTGTTGGTGGGAATGTGAATTGGTGCAGACACTTGGAAAACAGTGTTCCTCAGAACATTACAAATAGAACTACCCTATGATCCGCCAATCCCAGCTCTGGAAATGTATCCAAAGGAAGTGAAATTGCCTCCTGGAAAGGATACCTGCACCCTCATGTTCGTTGCACCATTATTTACAGAAGCCAAGACGTGGAGACAACGTAACTGTCCGCGTCCACGTGTGGATGGAGGGGTAAAAGGTGGTAGTGTAGACGTACAATGGAGTATAAGAAACCGAGGAAATCCTACCTTTGCAACAACGTGGATGGGCCTTGAGGGCATTATGCTGAAGGAAATTGGCATAGATGGGCATATGGGGCGGTGTTCCCCAAGAAGAGGGTTTAGGGGCGGGAGTGGGTGGGTGGAGGGATTGTCTGGAAACGAGGAAGTGTCGGTAGAGAGTTGAACGGTGAGCCCAGCACATAGTAATGGTCTCGTGAGAAGCCAGAGGCTGGAGGGACTGGGCAGCTGGTTTGTGGTCAGCTACGCGGAGAAGGAATGGCAGCCCCTGAAGCCCCGTCAGCTTCGTTCTCCAGGTGTGGGGCAGCAGGTGCAGCAGAGCCCGGGCTGTGGGTGGGGGAGAACCACAGCTGTGGAGGAGCACAGACCCCTCCACATGCCCCCCCAGGCTGGCCCCTCTGGCTGCAGACCCCTAGGGGCGGTGGCAGTCTGTGATGGGACGTGCAGCCCCAGCGGGTGCCCTGGACGGAAGGAGGGCACGTGGGCAGGGGCCCCACCGTGTCCTCCAGCCTCAGCTCATCTCTAGTTACAGCTCTGCCTTGGCCAGCTGCATTAGTCCAGGGGGAGGTGGAAAGGCCGCCCAGCAGTTCCTCCTGGACATCTGGCTGTGATTTCCCACCAGCCTCACCAAAGCTCTCCCCCCGCCGCAGGAATGAAGCCAGTGGCCATTCTCAGAACCCACCTCCACCAGTGCTTGGGGGAGAGGCCGGGAACAAATGAGCAGCTGGGCCGGCCAGGTCCCCTTCTGCCCCCAGGACCCAGTGAATGGGCCCCGGCCTTGCCGTCTGCTCCCATAAGGTGTTCGGTGCCTGGCAAGGTAGAGGACTGAACCAGGATACCCTGCCCTTCCCTGGGGATTGCCTGGGCCACATGCTCTGATTGTGGGGACATGACCCTGAGCCTGGACACAGATGGGTCTGATCCCAGGCCACATGCTAATGGAGGGAATGTGGCTGTAACTAGAGAAAAAGAAATCGCACCTTATCGTGTTTGCCCATCTCTGCTGAGAACCATAGAATGTCCCTGTGGGGAGGCATTTGGGGCTCATTCCGCCTGCCCTGTGCTTTTCCGGGACCGCATGGGGAGGTGCTCTGTCCCGGCCACGGAGTGACTTAGGGTCAACTCTGCTGCCAGAACCCGGGCCTTCTTCACGCCCTGTCTCTTACCTCCTCCCCTTTCCTACGGGGACTCTTGTCTCCTCTCCTTCGGGCAGAGTGAAATATCTTGTGAGAACCCCCCTGGATTTATGTGATACGTTTGCATCTTTCTGCTCCATTGTTTTTATGTTTCTGTCTGCTCAGAATCCCTGGAGGGAAGGAGGAGGCTCTGTTTCCTTACCTGTGGTCTACACAGCAGCCTGTTATGTAAGATCTGCACCTTGTAAGGCAGCCCTTGGGGTGCCCCTCCTCCTCAGGTCTCACGGGAGCCCAGAGTTGTGGGTGACTGTCAGCAGACTGGGCATGGGTGACGGTCCTCCCAGAACCAGGTCGCACGGTGAGAATGGGCAGGAGGGAAAGGCAGATCGCCGCTTGGTGGAGACGGTGGTGGGCTGAGTGCTGAGCTGGCTGCTTCCTGTACTTGCTCACGAATCCCTCTGGGGACCCTGAAGGGTGGGCGTCCAGAGCGTGGACGCATTTCTGGAATCGAGAAAACTAGCCTCGGAGGCTGTAAAGACAGAGGGTGCCGTGCACTAAGGCAGCTGCTCACTCCCTGCAAAGGAGCCAACAGTACAGAGACAGCCACGAGGAAGCGTAAGGAGGTGTTTGCTCGGGTGGGACGGACAAAATTGCCCCCAGGCAGCGAATTTGGGTCAGAGGTTTTGCATCAAAGTCAGAAGGCAAAGCTTTGGGGAGAAAAGTTCCGCGTTAGAAGCCAGATGCGTCATCCTCAGGACCAGCTTTCCCGTAGAACACACTTCCCGGCTGCTGGTGTTTCCTGGTTTTGGCCTCATTGGACCTTTGAGGGGTGGGAGGGGGGCTGTGGCCGTGCACCAGGCGTGGTGGAGGGAGGTTCGGGTGGGGTGGCACCAGGGGGCATTTGTTGGCGTCAGATTCCTCCCTGTAAGACCAGAGTCCTGAACCGTAGGGTCATCCTATAGGCCCTTTCCTGATCCTCAGTTCTGGCTGCTGGTGTTGTGCTGTAAGAATACTGGTTCTAGAAGTCTCTCCATTTCCCCTGGCAGCCCAGCTCAGCCGCTGACCTTTCCTGCCTTGTGCGTCTTCCCCTGCCAGACTTTGGGGTGCGCTGGGCAGATTGCATGGGGTGTGCATTTCAACCAGGCCCAAGTCTGCCTCCTGTCTCTGCCACTCACCGCAAGGTGACTTAGACAGACCGGGGAGCCTCTGTGAGTGAGCCCCAGTGCCAGCTGCCAACTGGGAGAGGCCAACCCACCGGAAGGCTGTGGAGAGACTTAAGTGAAATCTGCTGGATGGTGGGCTTCAGGAGGGCATGGACTTTTGCCCTTTCTGTTCCCTGTGGTCTCCCTGGCATCCAGGCAGTGATCATGTCCCTGCCGTGGTGGACACTCGGGAATCATTGATTCATGTCCTGCTCTACTCCCTAATGGTTAACGTCCCAGGAGAACACGAGTGTCTGAGTGAGCCCCTGCCCACTGCTGGCCACAGACCCCACATTGCTGATCCCTGCCCCCACCTGTCCTGTGAGCATCTCACGGATTCTGCTCATTTAAGGGCTTCTTGAGGGTCCCCAGAGCCCTTGTTGGACAGACAGATCACTTCAGCCACGATGGTCCGCAGCCTGCCGTGGCCCAAAGATGGGGGTAGTGGGGGTCAGACAGACCTGGATTTGGATTTTGCATCCCTGATGCTGAGCTCTGTGACCTGGGGACGAGTCGCTGAGTCTTCTGAGCCCACAGGGGGTCACTCTCCTGCTGTTTCGACCTGCTTTCCTCCAGCTCACCCTTCAAGTCTCAGTGGAGGCGTCCCCGACCCTCCAACCAGCTTGGGGCCCGCTGTGTTCATCCTGGCCTCGCCTTACAGCTTCCCACTGGCTCTCATCACCTGCTGGAGATGTCAGTGCCTTATTTGGCCAATTTCCATCTTGTCCACTGGCCAGCGCCTCCCTAGGACAGCACATTTGTCATTGGGCCCATTATACCCCGGAGCAGCTCCGTGCCAGGTACATAGTAGGCATTCATTAAACGTGGGATGAAGGAAAGAAAGTTTGCACTTAGGTTTGATACCTCTCAGATGCCAGCTGAGCCTGCTGGGCCAAAGTGGCCAGGACCCATGTGGCACCTGGGTGCTAGCCGAGGGCTCTGATGCCCTTCCGAGTTCCCATGGCACCGCATCTCCTGCCCCCAACTAGGGGAGGTCCTCGGGGCCTGTGCTGACACCTGCTGGTGTCCAGCCCATGGGCACCCCCAAGGGAAGGGAGTTCCCAGGAAACCAGGGACCTCTGAAATCCCACCCTTCTTGGGCAGCCGCACTCTTATGCTAACTACATCACCTACTACCTGGACTCAGTCACCCACTCTTAACTCCCCGGCACACATCTCTTCATTGGCCTGAATTGCAAGCCCTGCCTTGGGTCCCCAGGCTTTCCTGAGCTGGCGTCTTCCTACCTTCCTGTCTCCACGAACCACTCAGCGCAGGGCTTGGTCCCCCTCCCCACCCCAGGGCAAGCCAAGCCCCTTCCTCCTCAGGGCTCTGTGCCCCTTGCTGCTGCCTGCTGCCTGTTTGCTCTTGCTGTGGCTGGCTTGTGCCCTTCTTAGCTCTCAACCCAGATGTCACCCAGCCCAGAGGACTTCCCAGACCAGCGTATCCAACGTGCACCCTGGCCCCCACGGCCAGCGCCCGGACATATCCCCTACATATTTCCTCCACAGCACGGAGCATAGCTGATGGCCCGCTGGCTTCTCTGTCTCTGTTGGCCTTCTGCTTCCTCCACTAGGCACGTGACCACCGAGAGGCCAGGGCACGTGTTTGCACTCACTCCTCACACTGGGAGGTATGTGCCAGGCCCTTGGCAAAAATGTATTGGCTGAATGAATGAATGAATGAATGAATGAACGAGCACTCATTAGGTGCCAGGCACCATGCCAAGAAGTTCCCACTCACTATCCCATTTAAGCTGCAGGATTACCTCTGGTGGGGAGACACCCCCCACACTTACATCCCTATTTCCAGATCTGGGAGCACGCACGAGGGGCAGCTGACGTCAGAGAGGCGAGGTCTGCAGACTCCAGGCCACGTTCCCCATCAGCCGTGGAGAGCACGGTCTCCCTCTGGCCCTGTTTCAGCCTCACCTTACCGCAGAGAGCGAGCACGGGCTGGGGCTGGGAGAGCGGAGGCGGCCTGGTGCGAGGCCCTCTGGCGTTCTCCCGGCCGAGGCTGGCAGGTCAGCTGATGCAGGCCCAGCAGGCCTCCAGGCCTCCCAGGCTCACTTCTGCAAACGGTGCTTACAGCCACCAGCCCTCCTGCCTCCCCTCCCCCAGAGCCTCCTGCTAGCCAGCAACAGTGTCCCAGGGCCCGGCTGAGACCCGCTTTTAAAAAATAGTAGTAATTGGACACCTGGGTGGCTTAGTTGGTTGAGTGTCTGCCTTTGGCTCAGGTCATGATCTCACAGTTTGTGAGTTCGAGCCCCACATTGGGCTGTCTGCTGTGAGTGCCGAGTGTATGCTTCAGACCCTCTGCCCCTCCCCCTCACTCTCTGTCCCTCCCCGCTCATGCTCTCTCTCTCAAAAATAAACAAACCTTAAAAAGATCAAAATAATAGTAACAAAAACCTGAAAAGACTGCACTAGTAAATCACATTCAAATCTTTAAAGCAAATTTGAAAATACAAAGATACAAAGAGGAGACAAAGAATCACTCCCAAGTTCTGCCTCCCGGAGGTAACCACGGCCTAAATATCCTGTGCCCTTCCTGACGCCCCAATATGTGTGTCTGTGGGAGCCAGCGAGAGGGTGCTGGCATCACACCAAGTTGAACCCTCTTTCTGCAAATGAGCTGCCTGATTGAAGTGGGTCGTCTCGGCTGTCCTAGCCTCAGTTCTCTCATCTGCAAGATGGGCTTGATGAGCAGCACTGATTGGTGCCAGACGGGACGCCTCAGTCAGCAGCCAACACAAAACCCCGCCTGCGGGAGCTGTGATCCCAGCTTACGTGCTCACGACTCCCGCAGGACCTACTCCCTCCACTCCTGCAGCCGGTCTGGATGATGGAAACGCTGGGGATTTGCGGGGCGTCAGCTGCACAGGACTGGAGAGTAGGAGCTCACAGGCTGCAGCGTCTAAGTAGCTTCTGTGAGAGAGAACGGGCCCCTGTTTGGGGTTGGTAGCCATCTTGCTGTCTGTCCACTCTGGGGTCCCCAGTACCCAGCTCGGAGCCTGCTGTAAAGGGTCACAAGCGGACAGGTGTGCGGGCAGAATTTAGCCAGCACCTGGATCCTATAGGTGCAGGGTAAGGAGG
The DNA here is from genome assembly GCF_027475565.1 of Acinonyx jubatus. Lineage (NCBI taxonomy): Eukaryota > Metazoa > Chordata > Mammalia > Carnivora > Felidae > Acinonyx > Acinonyx jubatus. The sequence continues at coordinate 4,562,871 of NC_069394.1, forward strand.
CCCGTCTACAACAAGTCAGGGACCTTTGTGAGTGGAAGGTGCTGCCTCCAGAGGTAGCAGCCGGCCGTCTGTCTGTGCAGGCTTTGGAGACGGACGAACTTGGGTCCCTGTCAGCTGGGTGACTTAAGCAGATGACTTTCGGACAGACTGCGTGGTGCGTGCTCGGGAGCCAGATGCTGGATTCATCGAGCCGCCTGTATTGTTAGGGGGCTCTGCGGCCTTGGACCATCCATTTACTAACTTCTTTAGGCCTTTCTTTCCCCATCTGTAGATACTAGCACTTGCCCCTTGAAGCTGAAGGAGAAGTGGATTCACTGTGTTAATGTGTTCAACATGCTCAGGACGGTGTCTGGTGCCCAGCAGCCTCTACACGTGACCGTCTGCTGATCACGGAGACCCTGCTGCCCCCAGCAGAGCGGAAACAGTCTGCACGCCCAGTGCCATACTGGACGTGTGGGTCCTCCGTCCCCGGGAGCCACTGGCATTGCCGTCATAGTTGCTACTCACGTTGTCCCGGGCCCTGGAGCCTGGTGCAGTGTCGGCTGGCCCTCTAGAGTGAGGGTGACTTCCTGGCTGGCCTCGGAGCAGCGAGGGAGCTGTTCTGTGTGCCTGCTGGTACCTGATTCACCTCCTTCCTCCTCTGCCTCTCCCCCACCCTCTCGGAATGCCAGCACCTCGTCTGGGGCTGGCTGGACTCCGTAGTGGTCACTGCGAAGTGCTGGGTGACTTGAACGCTTCCTGTCTGTTGCTCACCGAGACCTCGGGCTCTGCTCCCTCTTCTGTGGTCCTGCTGATTTGCCTTGACTGCAGCCACCGTCTCTTCTCCTAGATTCTAGACGTAGATTGACCTTTATTTCACATCCGGGTTCTCCTCTCATCCTGGGGAGTTCCTTAACCTTTTAGCCTCTGTTTTTAAATCTGTGTGATGGGGGGAAAAATCTATCCCCTAGAGTGGTTGTTGGGGGTAAAATCTCCAGCTGGGAGACTGGCACACAGTAGGCAGTCAATAGTTGCCGGCACTCTCTTTTCCCAGACGAAGACACTCTTGGCTGAGAGCCTGGGGATGGCATGGCTGTGTGTTCTCTAGATGGAAGTGTGGGCATGTCAGCGCAAAGCGGAAGGGCATCCTGTGCGAGCACACTGTCCCCTTCTGCCATGTGGTAAACTGAGAACAGCTGATGTGTTTTTCCACAGAAACTACAGTGAATTCCTGGTTTTTTCCCTCTGGAAGAGCAGCTCTGGTCAATCAGCAGCTGGCCTCTCTTGAAAGCTTCTGGGGGAAATAGAAGTGGTTCTGTGGGCAGGGAGATCTTTTTCCTCTCCAGAAGTCTAGAATATTCTACCTACCCAAAGACCAAGGAAGAATGACCATCAATCAGCTCCCAGGGAGAAGGTCTTTGTGATCAGTCATATTCTTGCTCTTTCAAAAAGGAAAATTGACCAAGTAACCAAGAACTAAGTACACATGTTGGACCCTGAGGACTTACCCCATCCTTAATTCCAGAACGGCTTCTCAGGCTGATACTGAATGATTTCCAGGTACACCCATATTTACTGGGATAGTGAAGATAATCCAGTCTGTCTGTGGCTCATTTACCAGGAAAGTAATATACCCGTTCTTACCACCCTCTTGAGTTGTCCTTGGGCATCTGGAAAGAGAGGCAGCTTCCAAATCCTGGAGGCTGGCAAATCAGTGCAGCTCCCGAAAAAGGGAATGTGTGCAGGTTTGGGATGTGCTCAACTGCAAAAAAAAAAAAAAAAAAAAAAAAAAAAAAAACAACAAAACAAACCGGTCCTGTGGCTCAAATGGAAGTGTGTTTTTCTTACCCACTTCACCCAGCCTTGGATTGCTGCTGTTGGAAGTCCCTGTCTCCTCAGTTGTCCTCGGAAGTCCTGCAGACATTATGTCCCGCCATCTAAGGAGGAGGGAGAGTCACCTTGCCAAGTGCATCTCCCTGTCTGTCCCGTTTCATCAGGAAAAGCAAAGCTTTTTGAGAGACCACCCCTCTGCCAACCACAGCAAACTTCGGTTACTTATTTTCTCGTCCAGACCTGGGTCACATGTGTGTCCCTAGCAGCAAGGGTGGCTAAAAAGGTGGAGGACAGAATAACCTCTGTTGGCTAAGACCGGCCGCCAGCCAGCCACAGCTCTTCTCCTTGGGCTGAAAAGTGCCGTTTGGAGTGAAAGGGGTATTCTTTTAGGGAACAGGTAGCACGGGTGACAGGGTCTGTCAGCACTCCATGGCAGGAGCCTGGGTCTGGGACATTTCTCACTTCTCTGCAGCGTCACGACGGAGCCCGTGCCTGGAAGGCCATCCAGTAGTGACTTCTCGGCTTAGCTGTCACTGGTCATTTCCAGCCATCACGAACTCGGGCAGCTCTGACACTTTGTGTCACTCTGTCCCCAGTCACCACAGTCAGCCCATGAGTGCCCTGAGGGCAGGGATGGCAACTTGTCTTTTATCCCATTTGTGGGTCCCTAGAACTAGCTCTGTGCCCGGAACATTTCGGGACCTCAGATATTTTAGTTCAAGTAAATGAGTTGATGTGGACATAAATAGATCATTATGCAAAGTGTGGAAATATCTTGGCCAAACAGATACAGTTATAGGCTGAGAGGGACTTTGGATGCTGACCCTGTGTTCCTGCCAAGCAGGTGAACCCAGAGGCCCCAGCATCCCTACAAAGCCTGGCTGGAGGGGGTAATTTGGGCACCATTTGTCCTGACGTACTAAGTCGGCTATAAATTGCCCCTTGATCCTCTCAAATGTATAAGTGTTAGAGATGGCCCCAAAAGGGGATTGGCAAGTGGTTTGGGGAACGAGTCCTTAAAGCGGTTTGGGCAAGAGTTCTAATGTCTTTGAAAAGAGCCTCCGTCTTACCTGTGCTCATGGTCCTTGGACTGCCCTTGCACATCTGGGTTTGGGAATCAGGTCACAACCTCGGGATATTTTCAGAGACAAGGCTCAGTGGCCCTGCCTGCCCCGAGCTCCAGCCATCAGTCTCCAGAGATTTGCTCATAATCAAGGATAGAACCTTCTGAGTCAGTGCATTCGCAGGGACGCATGACCCACAGCCTGTCTCACTGGCAGCCTTCCAAGCAACTGATGGTCACCCCACAGCTGCCGCCGTCCCGGGTGGAGCCGTCTAAATATTGCACGGGGCCTGGATCCTCTCTTGTATTTGGTCCTAGACAGACAGCTTGGTGCTGTTTCCAAAATAACCCCTTCCATGTGGCTCGTCGGACCTCGCGGTGCCTTGTAAGATAAACATGAAAAATACCTCCACCCAAATCGGGGATGATGTCGTGCTTTCCCCTGGCTGCTGATGGTAAAAGGGGCCCCAGACCGGCCCTGCGCTGAAGCACGTGTGCCCTGAGTATGAAAAGAGGTCATTGCACACAGAACAGATGGGGGAACGTCTAATGAGGGGAGGTTATAATAGTGACATAGAGAGGGCAGGGTCTAGGCGAAGGAAAGCAAGATTCCTCAGGTGCTGAATTTGACAGCCACCCTCCCTCATGCCAGTCCTGTGACGAGCTTGAGGTGGCCCAGCCCTCCAGGCAGCCCCGTGCTCAGTGCGTGATTTATAAGGTCTCCCCGTCAGAAACACTTGCATGGAGACAGAAGTTAAGGGACTTATCCAACACACTGTGCCAGTTGGTCAGGAGCCTGACACTTGAATCAAGGACTTTAAAATTCTAAGTTGGGGGGCACCTGGGTGGCTCAGTCGGTTGAGCGTCCGACTTCGGCTCAGGTTACAATCTCGCGGTTCATGGGTTCGAGCCCCGCGTCGGGCTCTGTGCTGACAGCTCGGAGCCGGGAGCCTGCTTCCGATGCTGTGTCTCCCTCTCTTTCTGCCTCTCCCCCTCTCGTGCTCTGTCTCTGTCTCAAAAAAAAATAAACATTAAAAAAATTTTTTAAAACGCCAAGTTGGTGCTCTTTCTGAGATTTTCAGGGCAACTGAGTTTCTGTCTCTTCCAGTTTTTTTAAGTGAAGAATCATGAAGACCTTAGTATGAGACATTAACGTAATATCCTATAATGAAGTTTTGCTTTTATTTTCTTCTGTGAGACTCACTCTATTGCCTTCGGATGGTTGAGCAGTTTTCTTCTGTTGGAATGGGACCTGAGGCTCCTTGGGGTAGCATCAGGCAACACCTTGCCGGTGGGCCCCCAGCGCACGTTTCCTGCTCTATGGGCACCGCTAACTTGGACTCTGTATGTGTGTGTTCAAGGCTTTATAAATGCTCCCTCTGCTGGTGCCACTCTCGGGCTTTCGTCTGTCTGGCTAGGTCTTAACTGTTCCGTTAAGGAAGCCTCGAGAACCACCGTTTCCAGAAGAGCTTTCCTGACCTCCCCAAGCCTGGTGAGGTGTCAGACCTGTGTCCCAGATCCCCCAGCAACCACGCCCATCCTGTCACTTATTACACTGTGTGGATCATGTCACTTTTGGTGTCTGACTCCCTCGAATGGGGGACTGAGTTCCTTGAGGGTAGGGACCCTCCTTGTTTGTGATTCACCCCCAGTACAGGGCACGGTATTTACAGAATAGGTGCTCCACAAGCACATGCGGGCATGAACCTGTCAGCCATGTGCACTGCCCCCGCGTGTGCCCCGGGCACTGGCCATCCTCCACGCCGGGAGCTGGGGGCTCCGGGTGCTGTCACCTTCCCCAGAGTGACTGTGGGTGGCATTTGCTCATCCAGCTCTTGTCTTCTCTTGCTTTTCTCAGACGTGCTGTGCCCCAGCGTCCGTGTGCAAGGAGACCGATTTAAGCACACCAATGGTGACAGCAAGGAAATCACAGGTAAGAGAGAGACTGCCGGCTCGCCGTGCCACCCTGAGCTGGCCCTGAGCGCGGTCCTCCTTGACGCGGGGCTGGCCTCACCAGCCTCTCCGCTGAAGCTTAATGGAAGGAATCACACAAGCTGGGCAGGCGTCAGCCCCCTCCTGCAGGCCGTCCAGCCGTGAGCAGCCGTCCCGTTTCCATCTGGGAGTCGGTGGTGACCCTACGGGAGCCCCTAAATAATGCATCAGAACGAAAGAGTTGGGGGACGAGTAAGTGAATGGTGGGCCAGGCGAGCGAAGGAATGGAGAGATCAGTGCATTCGGAGTGAGAGAGAGAGCCAGAGTTTTTAAATCCGGGAGGGGGTGATAGGAGATAGTGTGCCCCCGGCAGCAGAAATCCCCCTGCAGCGCCCCTTCCCAGGCTGTCCCCGCCTGACGGGGTCCACAGGGGACGTGGCAACGGCTGAGTGGGCTTCCCACCCTCCTGAGAGCCACAAGCGTGGGAGTGGGGTGTGCTCCTCCCTGTGGCCCACATCCGGCAAAGCACTCTCTGAGTGACGATCTCAGGGGAGTTTCCTCCACATCCAGGCCGCCAGCCCCGCCAGGTGCAAGGGGGCCAGGCACCCCCTCCTTGTGTGGCTCCGGAGCTGGTCTGCATCCTCCGCTGGGGGCTGGGAGGGGTCAGAACCAGGCGCTTCACAGGAGCTGTCCCAGTGACACTCTCCTGGGACGCTGCTGAGTCAGGGTGCCCCCGTCCACCAGAAGAAGCTAGCATCTGCGTGTTCGTGCTCAAGGGACGTTTCTAGAATAGGTAGAAGACGGCCCTGCCTGCTCGCACAGCAGGTGAAATGTGTCCCAGAGTGACTCGGCCCTCAGGCAGTGTCTTGGGGGAAGAAACAGCCCGGCTTTAGTGCCCCTCATTCCAAGGTCCATGTTTGACCCAATTCCTGGCGGTTCCCAGTGGGTTCCAGCTGCAGTCACCTGCCGGGGTGGCCCGCTTAGTGCCACACGCTTCCCCCACTCCTCTTCCTCCCTGTCCCCGGTCCCCACTCCCCCATCAAGCGCCTCTGGAAGGAAGACGGCTTTAGTCTCCTGGTGCCTGGTGCCCGGGGTGCCGCTGGTGTTCAGTGAGCAGCCGTCCCTCCCAGGGCCCTCTGTCAACCCGGGAGATAACGATGGCTCTCCTCCTCTTTGCTTTCATAACCCCAATCCCTTGCAGGGAATATATCCGTAGCTGCCTTGCTCTGCCCAGGCTGGCACGAAGCTTCTGGGCAGTTTGACATCAGTGTTCCCGCTCGCTGCCTTGGCAATCCCCATCCATGCACTGAAGTCCGTGTTGAAGGCAGATTCCTACCTGCTGCATTCTCTGTGTTTGACTTTGTGAGCAGGGAATCCCTCACAGCAGGATCTGGCCGAAATCATTCACGATCTGGTGTGTGTGTGTGTGTGTGTGTGTGTGTGTGTGTGTGTCCCTAGAAGGGAACAGATGTGACAAGAGGGACGTTAATAACAATAATGGTGAAAATCGAACTCACTGAGCTTCTACAGTGTGTCAAGCACTTTGCACATGTGCTCTCGTTCAACCCTCGTGATACACGAGAGAGGCACTGTTTTGTGTTTTGTAGCTGGGGAAACTGAGGCACAGGTGTGTTCAGGCAGGCAGACAGTGGGAAGGAAGGAAAGGAGAGAGGAAGGAAGAAGTCACAGATGAATTAGCGAATCTGCCTGTGTCACTGCAAGTCAGATGGGCTTGCCTGCCGTCCTGTTTCGTTCTGTGGAAGAGCCCAACCGTGTTTTCTTCTGATGCTTTTTTAAAAAATTCTTAATGCATATTTATTATTTTTGAGAGAGAAAGAGAGAGAGTGTGAGCAGGGTATGGGCAGAGAGAGAGAGAGAGAGAGAGGGAGACACAGAATCCAAAGCAGGCTCCAGGCTCCGAGCTGTCAGCACAGAGCCCGATGTGGGGCTTGAACCCACAAACCGTGAGATCATGTCCTGAGTCGAAGTCGGATGCTTAACCGACTGAGCCACCCAGGCGCCCCAAGAATAATTGATTCTTGCTGGGAAGAGTCACTGTGTGTGTGTGTGTGTGTGTGTGTGTGTGTGTGTGTCCGGGGAACACGTGTGCACACCTGTGTGGGAACAAATTCTTCAGCCTCTGGTATATGAGGAGCATCCTGCTGACAGTCTGGTGACTGGAGAGAAGCAGGCACTCTGTTCGGAATCTGCAGCATCTGTCTGCAGCCGTTGGAACCTTCCTGAAATCTCCCCTCCCCCTCTGCGGGCTCCGAGGCTCCCAGGAGGTGAATCATAGCCTAGGCAGGCACCCGTCACATGCGGCACCCATGCCCTGTTGGTGCAGTGCTGTGCACACGGAGATCCTACTGGGTCTGTCCGGAAGCCCCGCCATGTGGAAGCTGGATGGGGTTATGGAGAGAGGAGTCTCAGACCTGCCAGTTAAATACAGTTGGGTAATTGGAATCGTTTGTCCTTTGGGAAAAAATGGGGTTCCTAAAAGCCTCAGTTCCAGACACCCCCTCAGATGACTCTAGCAGGTTTTAGGGCTTACCAGGCCAAAACAGCCAGGAAGGGGAGAGGGCAGGCAAGGCGGTTGGAGGTTTTGGTCTTAGGCTGGTCCTGCTGCTCCCAGACCCCTGGCATCTCTAAGGCCCAGTTTCCCTGCCCGCATAACCTTACGTCCCACATAGTGTCTCTGAGGGTCCCTCTCGGCACTCATAACTGAATGTTCCGAGAGTTTCATGACTGCGGGTGGAATACAACTTTCCCGGGAGATTGGCTGTTTGCTGCTTAAGAACATGCTAGGTTCGGAGCATCTCTAAAATGTGGCCATGGCATTCTGGATTCTTCTCTCTTCCCACCTGAGCTCCTGCACCCGGATACTCACCGAGGCACCCCCCACTACACCTCTCAAGTGGACCATGGCCCGAGGCCTACCTCCACCCTTGCCCCCCCTCAGCAAGTCTCATCTCCCAGGCCTCCCTTTCCTGTCTCCCCACTGCCAGAATGACCTTCAGAATAGAAACAGGGTTGTGTTTCTTTCTTGCTCTGAAGTCCTTCATGGTTCTCCATTCCCCGCAGAAGGACACTCAGACTTTGCCACGTGGCCGACAGACCCAGCCTGGTCTTCCCCCGCCCACCCCATTCCCAGCCAGTGACCATGGCTCCTGACATCCTGGAATAGCCAAGATTCTTGGAGGGAACTGGGCTGACTCGGGCCCCCTGACCTTTACACATCCAGTTACCTTGGATGCCCTTTCTTCCCCCTGTGTCTGCCCACCTTTTATTTGTTCTTCAAATCCAGGCTAAGCTTTGCCTCCTCTGGGAGCCCTCCCTGACTGCTCTTCAGGGGGATAAGGGAGAGGTATCCCTTGTGTTTCTGCACAAGCCCTGTAGTTCTCCCGTCTAATCATTTACCCACAGTACCGACACTGCTTATCTATGCGTCTGCTTCTCTCTAGACACTACATTTTGGGGAGGCTGGGATTTATCCTGTTCATTATTGGGATCTGCACAGCCAACAGGGAATCCTTCTGTCTTTCCACAAAATGTGCCGCAAATAAGAAAACCTGAAGCTCCTGGCTTCCTTAGGGGCAGAAGCATGAACCGGATGAAATTGGTCACAAGCTGGTGAGAAAGCATCCCTAGATGGGCCCTGTGCACCTTGGCCAGACCCACTAAAGACCCGGGAGTGAGCATCGTGCCTGAGGAGTCCAGTAAAGGTCCATTGAGTGCAGACCTTAGAAGGATGGGCGGGGAGCCCGGTGGGCACTGGTGTGGAGCAGGTGCACACAGTTGACCTGGGCCATGGCTAACAGTGTTGCTGATGCGACCTGTTTCAGCTGACCCCATGATTTGGGGGGAGGTGGACCCCTGCAGTTCCTGCACTAAACAATTGCTTCTTTGTCACGCGGTGCCTCGCGTCAGAGTCCATTTACCTCGGGAACGTTTTTCATTTTCCTTCCCAGCCTTTTCTTTATTGCAGGCAATTCCTCTTTTCTCTCGGTGCCCTTTTGTTACCACCGGGTTAATTGCTTGTTGTTCAAAGCTTCGTCGTGTTTAAGTCTTTGTTTTTATTCCTTGTTTTTATTCATCGAAACCCATAAAAGTGGAACCAGAAAGGAGAGCATATGTTTGCTTTTTCAAAACCTAGAAAAAAACATTCTCCCACGTGTAACGGCTTAAGGGAAGCCCAGCTTAAGGTGGCAGTGTCTAGGGACAGTTGACAGAGCTCTAGGGGAGCAGGCCCACTCTGCTGTTCTCACTGTTGAGGGGAAGTCTCTGGGCACGTGTCACCCAGATTGCCAGCATGCTGTCTGAACACAGGCCGCTGCTCCGTGGGAGCCTCCAGGGGCCAGACACCTGCCGAGTGGTGGCCATCCGCCCCACACGGATGAGACAGAGAGCTGTGAGGGGCTTAGTACCTGCACCCCCGTTGTGGAGCCGCAGAGTCTAAGGGCAGGGATAGGGTCCGATGTGTCTGACTGAGATGCTCTCCCTCTCCCACTTTCCTTCCCTTAACTGGGGGCAGCTTCTCTTGAGCGATAACCTGACCCCTCCAACCCCATCACCTCCCTGCAGGGAGCGCCCCAGGCAGGCAGGACAATCAGAGACTTTCACAAATGAGAGAGCCCTCACGGACCCACCGGCGCCGGGCCTCTGGGCGTGCCAGGTACAGGCACCTGCTGAGCGCGGCCCTGCCTGCAGGAATGTGCGAGATCCTCGAGGTGGCGGCCTGCGGGGCGGGCCGTTTACCCCGCCTTGGCGGCAGAGGAGACACGAGGACGCAGACCGTGCGCGTGGCCAGTGCTGCACCAGCTTTCGGACCCAGGACGGACTGTCCCCAAAACCTCCTCTGCTTGTTCTGCCTTGCTGGGGCCCAGATGGGCTCTTTACCATTTGGTGTCTAGTCCATGGAACCTGCAGGGCCTTCTTGGCCAGTCACCCCGTCCCCAGGCGGGCCCCCAGCCGCTCCCGCTGCCCGGAGCTTCCCAGCCTCTGGGGCACGTCCGGGTACAGGGCCCCAGCACATGAGGCAGACGTTTGTGTCTTCAGAGGGCCTTGCACAGGGGTGGTCAGTTCTGCCAGCTGCTCCCAGCTGGGCCCGCCGGGCCCTCTGCAGTGCGGAGCCCAGAGCGGCAGGGACCCGATGCCTTCTGTCCCCAGGCAATTCTGGAACAGCAGTGCCCAGCCCCTGCTTAAGGAGGCCGTGGCCGGGCCCGCGGAAGTGCAGGGTGGGGGGGTGAGAGAAGGGGGCCTCTCTCCTTATTCATTCAGCAGGTGTCTGCCAACATCTGCTGCCCTGACCTGCCCCCTGCGGGAGAGGGGCTGCTCCCCACCACATGCCTGGTCCTCTACGACCAGGTGGCAGTCGTGGGGCTCCAGGAGAAGTGGCGGAGCTCTTGCCAGGCTGTGAGGCTCCTGGGGATTTCACAGAGGACGTGGGTCAAAAGGTTCCTTTCCTGGTCCCCAGCAAGGGCTGCTGACACTGACCTAGCAACTCCCAAGCGGCAGCTTCCCTGGGGGTGCTCTGTCGGCTCACCTCACCGAAATGCCATGACAGCCTTGCAAGGGATTACTCTCTCCACTTTCCCAGTTAAGGAAACAGACTCAGACAGTCTGACAACTTCTTCAAAGCCACCCAAGCGTCTTAGTCCCTTTGGGCCAGGAGAACAAAAACACCATGGACTGTGTTGCATATAAGCAACAGGACTTTGTATCTTCTGCTTCTGGGAACTGGGAAATCAAGACCAAGGCACCTGCAGACGTAGCATCTGGGGAGGGCCTGCCGGCTGGTTTATACATGGCTTTCTTCTCAGTGTCCTCGGGTGGTGGAAGGCAAGGGAGGTCTTAGGAGACCTTAGGAGGTCTTATAAGAGCAGTGATACCACCCATGGGGCTCCCCACCCTTGTGGCCTCATCATCCCCCAGGTCCCCCACCTTCTAAACCCATCACACTGGGGGTCAGGCTTCAACACAGGAGCTTTGGGGGGACACATTGAGTCCACAGCACTCAGCTGGAAGTCTGCGAGGGGGCAGGGTGCGCCCTGGGCTGTGTGAGGCACTCTGAATGCCTGAGGTGCGTTGTTCCTGGGGTTCACTCCCTGCTTTGACTTGGAGCCCCACCTTACCGGTGGCCTCATCCTTGCTGAAAAACTGGGTCTCTGAATTCTCTGGCAGGCAAATGATACAGTATGATCGGGAGACGGACGGCTCTTTCCGGTCATGGCGAGAACTGGGAAAAGATGATATATAGTAATCAGTGCTGAGAACACAAAAGAAGATCAAATTCCCCCCAGATCTCCCATTTGATCTATGAAAGAACTGATTCCAGGGAGGGGTAAGTGACCCAGCCCCACCCCTGAGCGTTTATTCAGAGCTTACTATGGGATAGGAGAGTGATTACCTTCTCATTCAGAGTGAAGAGTCCGTTTATGGCACCTGACATTTAGTGAGCACCTACTATGCACCAGGCATATGCTGACCTACTTTCTCCTTTATTTTTTTAAATGTTTATTTATTTTTGAGACAGAGACAGAGACAGAGTGGGAGCAGGGGAGGGGCAGAGAGAGAGGGAGACACAGAAAGGGAAGCAGGCTCCAGGCTCTGAGCTGTCAGCACTGAGCCCGATGTGGGGCTTGAACTCGCAAACCGCGAGATCGTGACCTGAGCTGAAGTCAGACGCTTAACCGACTGAGCCACCCAGGCGCCCCTTTACTTTCTCCTTTAAAACTCAGGGTGGCCTCCCGCAGTATCACTGCTTGTCATTAGAGCCGGAATGTGTTGTCCACGGCTCTCTGCCAGACGATGGCTGCTGCACCTGCCCACACCCACTGACTCTGCATTTCTTGTCCTCATTTGGCAGATGAGGAAATTGAGGCCCAGAGAGGTTGAATAACGTGTCCGAGACTGAGCAGGTAGAAGAAATATGGGAGTAGGGGTTTGAGCCCAAATATTCCCTGTTCTAGAGGCTTCACTGCCCCACACTGCTACTGTCCCAACTGTGCAGAGACACAGAAGGTAATGAGCTCAGAAAGGTTAGGATGCATGCTCTAGGTCACACAGCTCTAAGTGGGGCTCAACCCGCAAGTATTTGACCTTCCAGGTGCTGGGTGCTGTGTCTTTATAGTCTGTCCAGGGCAAAGGGCACGTGCCAGCCTAGAGTTGGCTGGAAGTCCAGCGTCATGAGTTTGTGCTATGGGCCAGGCTATCATGTGAAAATAATCGATACAGAAACTACTCTGTGGGCCCCTGTATGGTGGATGCCCTATGAAGAGCTTTGTATCTTATCATTCGAGCTTCAATACAATCCTATGAGGTACATTCTAAAACAACCCCGGTTTTATAGATGATGAGACTGGTGCTCAGAGATGTTAGGCAACCTGCCTAAGGTCACACAGCAAGGACCCTGTGGTCAGGAACACAGTCTAGACCGGCCCAAGTCTGCCACTCTAACTCTCATTCAGTGCTAAACCTTTCCTGTCCCTGCTGTTTCTTACACCAGGCTTGGAGCAGCAGGGTTTAGTGGTACAAGATGGGTATATCATCACCGTACAAGCCCTGTGACCTCACCTCGTGGCAGCACCTTAGAAGGTTGGAGATTCCCCACAGTCGTCCTAAAGTCAAGTGGCTCAGGTGTCGCCCGGACCCAGGGTCGTGTTGGCCCTGGGGATGCAGACACGAGTGCTCCCACGCGTGCCCTCCATTGGCTTCCCTGAACCTGCGTGAGCTTTCCCGTTGCCCGAGGAACAGAGTTTGAGCCAGTAGGCCACGTTGTCACCTTGGTGTGGGCACTGTGCTCAGGCTCCTCTGAGAACCCGCTGTCCTGGCCTGTGGGACTCGAGTCGGGACAGTCGTGTAGGGGACGTGGTAAGGACGTGCTGCTGGTGGTGGGTCCATCGTGAGCGGTTCTCGTGGCCGCCCTATGGCCGTGGGTGTCATTGCCCTCCCTTGACGACCAAGTGGCCGGTGCTGTTCAAGTGGCCGACGTCCACATGGCACGTGCCCGAGCTGATCACCCCCTTGCGTCCCCAGCCCCCCAGCGCTCAGGTCATGACTTTTCCTTTACGTACATTGCCAGGGCACACGAGGTCCTCTCTCAGAGCCAAAACAGAACAGAACAAAACAAAGTGTTTTTTTGCAAAGTGTTCCTGGGGCAGCTTCCTAACACCTGCCCTGGCCGGGCAGCCAGGACACCTCCCATTTCTTTGGAAAACTTGGGTCTGCAGTTTCTCCCGCATGTTCCCCGCCACTGGAAATGGAAGCCGCACATCTCCTTACTTTGTTGTTGTTGTTGTTTTCTCCCCGAATTGTATTGAGCAGTTCCCTCCGCTGACATCCCACGCCCGCTCCCCTCGGGCAGGGTGGGCAGCTCCCTTTGCAGAGCGGTGTTCCCCTCCCTGGTCTCCCGGGCTCCTCCCCTCCACTCACCCCCGCTCTTCTCCTTGACAGGTTTTGACCTGATGGATTTGTTCCGTGTGAAGGAGATCCTGGGGAAGAGAGACAACGGAGCGCAGAGTTCCTATGTCCGGATGGGATCCTTCCCTGTGGTGCAGAGGACAGAGTGAGTCCTCACCTCTCCTTCGGGACTTGCCCTGGATGCCGGCAAAGCGTGGGAAGGGGGCCAGGCAGCTGTGGTTGCACACTGAGCACTGAGAGGGGCTTGAAACTACTCAGCGCCCTGGGGAGGTCGGAGACAAAGCGACCGAGCCACTGCCCTGGGAATGCAACCTGTTTCTTAGCAGATCTGTCACCGTTGTCTTTATCGGTTCCTGGGTCCTTCTGTACCCTTCTCTCCATATGGATTTGGCGTTAATCATTCATGCACGCATGTGTGTTTCTGTCAGTTCGTTAAACAACAAACATTTATGGCCGTAGGTAACGTGGGGCCCCCTCTGGACCAGCCACTGCAGTACATGTCAGGCACAGCACCGCCCAGCCTCACGTAGTCGGTTTGGCCACTGGCACCCCGGTTTCAATGTTTATTGGGTGCCTGGCCTCACACAAGTTATTGGACGCCCCAGTGCCTCAACTGTGTCCTGTTTTCACCAGATGTGAGTGTTTCTGCCCTGCAGAATTGTTGAGAGGATTATAGCACACATTTGTCCGGGGGCTGACACCTGTTGGGTCTCTGGTCAAGGGCTGATGATGATACCAAAGTCAGCGTTCCATTCTGCCCACTTTGAGGCAGACAGATCTTCTGAAAACACAAGTGATATTTCATCATGACTCTCCTTCTCCATCCAGCAATTAAAGTTCCTTAATTGCTCCCAAGTGTCCCAAGGGCAAGAAAGGTCCTGTGTGTGATGTGACCCATTCCTACTTTTTTGGCCTCAGCCTTATCCCCTGGCTCCTTGTCTGGCTCCTCTTTCTCTGTTCAGGGAGCTTCTAGGCACCTTCTACCCACCACAGGGACTTTGTTCATGCTCTTCCTTCTATCTGAGACTTCCTGTTCGTCCTTCAGACCAGTGCTGAACCATGATGCTCTCAAAGATGCCTTTCCTCACCTCCGAAATTACCTCAGACCTCCCCCTATCTTGTCTCATTACAACCTGCATTCCTGCATAAAACAAAGTGGCCAAGTTGCAGCTAATTACTTAATGGTGTAATTACTCATTTAGACTGTCTTCTCTGCTCAGCAAGAAGCCTGAGGAGGGAGCTAAGTCTGGTCTCTGCTGCAGAGCCAGCATTAAAATGAGCTCTTCCTGGAGGGGAGGGGATCATTCAGTATCTGTGGAATGGATGGATGGATGCATCAGTCCATCCCTAGTTAGTGAAAATGCCCCGTTAGGTCTGATCCCAGCAAACGTGAGCTGGGAACACCAGGCCACAGAGCTGGATTTGGATGTGTGCATTTTCTTTTGTTTTTTTTTATGTTAATTTATTTTTGAGAGAGACACAGTGCAAGTCTCCAATGAGACCCTTGGAGCTAACAGAATCATGGCTGCAGGTGCCGATCTGTGCGGCGTTTCTGGAGCGGTGGATCTGGGCTCCAATTACACTGAGTCCTTCTGAGAGGGGATTTCTATATGGTACCAAGTTGCTTTTTTTTTTTCTTGTTAAGTTTATTTATTTTTGAGAGAGAGACAGCATGAGCATGGGAGGGGCAGAGAGAAAGAGAGAGAGAGAACTCCAAGCAGGCTCCGCACTGTCTACACAGAGCCAGATCTGGGGCTTGAACTCATGAAATAATGGGATCAAGACCTGAGCAGAAACCGGGATTGGAAACTTAACCAACAGAGCTGCCCAGATGTCCCCCAAGTTTGTTTTAGTAGCAAAACGTGGGAAACAAAATCAGACCCAAAGAAGCTCTGATGTTTCTTTTTTTATTAATGTTTATTTTTATTTTTTTTTACTTTTGAGAGAGACAGAGACAGAATGCGAGTGGGTTAGGGGCAGAGTGAGAGGGAGACACAGGAGCAGAAGCAGGCTCCAGGCTCTGAGCTGTCAGCACAGAGCCTGACGCGGGGGTTGAACTCACGAGCTGTGAGATCATGACCTGAGCCGAAATCGGACACTCAACCAACTGAGCCACCCAGGCGCCCCAGAAGCTCTGATATTTCAAGGGAGAATAGCATTCTTGTAATTCTTAAAGCTTTAGATTCATGCACAAATATATAGACAGGTGTAATTTTTTATTTGCAGGTGAATTGTGTGCATAACGAAAAGGGGTGTCACTTTCAATATTAATGTTTTTCTCACATGTATAATGTTTAATGGGCAGTTTACACACCTTGTCTAATTTATTTCTCACTACGGTGGGTCAGGGGAGCAAGGCAGGTATTATTGTCATCATTTTGCCATGTGACGACGGAGACTGTAGGTGGGATAGTCGTATGTCCACCATCATGGGGTGCGCACGAGGCAGAAGTTGGCACAAAGTCGGGTCGTCCATCTCCATGGCGTTTGTGTTTCCCATTGTGATCTTGTTATCTTCTGTGTTACTTGTGGAAGGGATTGGTTTGGGCCACTTTTGTTTCCTTTAGATATTCTCTGTCAATGCCCATTCCCCCCTCCTGATCATAATACCTTTTTCATAAGCTATATATGCTTATATGGGTGCTTATGTTTATATAAATGTCCTCAGAAAAAGTCCTGGTTTCTCTCTCTTTATCTGAATATAGAGAGACAAATATAGATACAGATTTGTAGATCTGTGCTACATAGATCTGCTTATCTGCAAGGATTCATCTGTATTTATCTATGTGTATATAGATGTCAAACGTGCACAGATATGTGTTGTTTCAAAAGTATAAGAAAAAGGTGTGTTTGAAAAAAAACAGTTCCATGGTTTGACTCATTACTGAAATCAGAAGAAAAATGAGATGAAACGCATTGTCTAGTGTGGCAGCAAAGCCCATGTCTGTGCAGTCAGGTGAGAAAGGCCCATCTTCCCCCTGTGGGGACAGTCACCATCCTCAACCCTCAGTTCTTTGGGGGCCCATTGCTGAGTGACAGGCTGCTCCTAGTGCCTGGAGGTGAACTGGGTGAAATCCCGGCTCAGAGAATGACTCTGAACAGCGGGGGTTCCCTCCCAGCTTGGATCTGAGAACCGAGAATCCCACAAGGAGACCAGTCTGTGCTCACAGGCTCTGCAGCCAAATCAGGGGTCCCAGAGGGTCTGCGAGCCGGGAACCAGGAACCCAGACGCCTCCTCATTTCCCTTCCCGGCTTTCTGGCCAGACGACTTCCACCCCCTCCATTGGAGAAGTCAGTGCCCTGCAGTCCCCAGGCAGGGCCCTGCCCCTGGAGCAGGACGTGGTCCCAATGCGGCCAGGTTCTTTGGGGTGAGGGTGCCACCAGTGGATGGTTAAGGGAAGAGCTCTGGGGACAGGGCCCCCTCTCCGTGTGGGTCTCTGCCCAGGTACCTACCAGCCAGATTGCGCCCTGTTAACCCTCAGCTACAACGTGATGATCAGATCACCTCCTTTGTAACTCCTGTGACATACAGTTTTCATTCTTTTTCTTTTTTAAAAGTTTTTATTTATTCTTTTTTATTTTTCATTATTTTTTTAAGTATTCATTTATTTTGAGAGAGACAGAGAGAGAGTGAGCAGGGGAGGGGCAGAGAGAGAGAGAGAGAGAGAGAGAGAGAGAGAGAGAGAGAGAGAATCCCAAGCAGGCTCCACACTGTCAGCACAGAGCCCGGCAAGGGGCTCAAACTCACAAACCATGAGATCATGACCTGAGCCAAAGTCAGACACTCTACCGACTGAGCCACCCAGACATCCCTCAACAGTTTTCATTCTGAGCGTGGAGGGCAAAGACAGGAACGGGACCCTCTGGGCAGAGCTGAGGGGAGCTGAAGTCCCCCCAGATGAGGGCCTGGCTCCCCACGCTGGGCAGGGACCTGGGGCTCTGCTCCGTGGAGATGGGAGGATATCCTGGGGCACAGGGTAGGGGACCATGCAGCATGAGACACAGCAGCTGGGCCCTGCTGAGAAGGAGCAGGCAGGGGGAGAAGACGGGTATGTTCGGCTGCATTTGACCTGAAGGGTGGGTGGGTGGCAGCTTAGAGTCTAACATTGATTTTGTCGAATGGTGATGGTCGAGTCAGGGAGGCTTACATGCACCAAGGGGGTACATTTGAAGGCCTGAGGAGACAGTGAAGGGGCCACAGCAAAGGTCTACAGAGGCTCATCTCAAGGCCCCAATCGAAGGAGGCAGTAAAGACAGGTGAGAAGGTGGATGTTAGAGATGCTCGGGAGGTCATTCGGCAGGACGTACTGACCCACAGGGCACCTGCTCTCGGGAAGCGTGAGAGATCGTCCCTTGCAGCCCGCACGCTCATTGCTAAGCCCACTGTCGTCCTTCTCCGTCCCCCTCCAGGGATGTGTTCACACAAGGTTTGCCTGATGAGTATGCATTCGTCACCACCTTCCGGTTCAGGAAAACGTCTCGAAAAGAAGACTGGTACATCTGGCAGGTCATTGACCAGTACGGGATCCCACAGGTAGGAGTGGCCGTGTCTCAGGGGCCAGAAGCTTTCTGTTTCCTTCTCGTGGGGATGGTGTCATCCGCCATGTTTTCTCCAGGGCCATCCATCCTGGGCCCAGGAGATCACGAGTCTGGTGTATGAAGCCCCAGAGAGACGTGGCTTCTTTCCCTGAGGGCAGGTCCGTTCCTGGCACTCTGGGTGGGGGGAGGCAGGAGACCTTGTCCCTTCCTGCCCTACAGGTGCTCAGCCAAACCAGGGAGGTGGCTCTGTTAGAGCGGCATAGCTCGTGATACAGCGGAAGACGTAGCTCAGGGTCAGCTAGTCCTGGGTTCAGATGTTGTGTCTGTGCCTTTCTTGGTGTGGGCCTGAGACATGTGAGCTTAGCGTCCTGAGTCCTGTTGCTCCTCAAGGTCAGGTGGAAACAGCTGCCACGGGTGGTTGGGGAAGGTGGGGTGAGCCACGTCTCTCGTGCATCTGGAACAACGCCTCTTATGTGACCATGTCATGTTACATCGCTTCCCTTCTTACGCCATTCTGCTCTTACCCCGAGTGCCGTTCTTGGCCATGTCAGGTGCGTTTTGGCTTTCTGCCCCCTCGAAGGTAGAACGACTCACCAGCGGCACGCAGCCAAGTCAGGAAGCGGGGTCTCAAAGTCCGAGCCATTGGCACAACACGCTGGTTTGAGTTGCAGGCGACACTGAGTTTTGTGCCCTTGCCAAATCCCCAGTGCAGGGACCGTCCCCATCTTCGTCATTTACCCTTGTCCCCTTTTGAAGACGTACTCCTCTTCAGCGGGCGGACACAGTCTGTATTTTCATTTGAGGCTGAAATGGAAACGTGCTCAACTGGACCCCAGTGGCCACACTCGTGGGCTGTGGCCAGAGGACACGCTGCTCCACACGGCGAGCTGCGGGCCAGGCCGTGTACCATGGTGAGGGCTGGACTCCGATGCCGCACGGGCTCGTTGGTGCACCCCTGCTCTCTGTAGGGGCAAGAGACCGTCCTGGGCACTTCGTACATCGAGGCTGTGGGTCTTCTTCCCAGCCTGTTGCCATCTTGCCAGGAGGGGACTGAGTATGTGCGGTTTGTCCCCTGCCTGAAGGAAAAGAGGGATTTGAACCCAGGGAGCCCAGCTCCGCATCTGCCTCTTATCCACCGTGCCCAGCTGGCTCCTGTCTCTCTCAGTCCTGCTAAATGATGTTTCCAGAGCATCCCTGGTCAGACTGAGATGCGAAACATTTTCGACCCTGACGGCTGAGTGCCCTGATTTCCTGAGTGTGGGAGGCTGGACGGAACAGATGAGGCTCCTCTCCAGAGGCCGGTTGTCTGGAGGGCAGGCAGCTCATGGTGTCTCTCATTCACATCCACCTCCGGCACGTGGGTCTTCCTTCTCCAATTTCGCAGGGTCTGGTGCAGTGGGACTGGGCCCCCGCCATGCATTCTTGTGGGGCAAACCCCCGCCCCCTCGTCTGGGTTCTCTTCCCTCATGGCATTTGCAGAGCTGTGTGGGATTGCTGTCTGCCATGTCTGCGTCCCCCCCTCCTCTTTCCGGAATGAGCCATGGGCTGGGACACTACAGAGCCGTGCAGAGATGGCCCGCCTCGAAGGACCTCAGGCTCATCTGCAAAGAGGCACCTGGCGTTTCGATTTCATTGAGTGAGCCTTGATGGAGCATGGTTCCCTGGCGGTCTGAGGGTGGCCCCTTCTCGCCCCGGGGGGCATACTGGCCAGACACAGGGAAGATGGACAGAGGCCTGCCGGAAGGAATGTGTAGGCGGAATGCTGTGATTCTCTTAGTCCTGCAGACCTAGATCTTTGTATCTGTCCATCACTGCATTTAGTATTTCCAACCACACTCGCGTTGGTGTTCTCCTCACTTGTCATCCACTCATTCCAGATACGATCGAGGGACAGGAAGGAGGCTGGCCCCGCACATCAGAGATGAGGCTCCAGAGGTTTTGGGAGGGGACAAGGTTCCTTGTAAGCAGTGGAGGGACTTCTGTTTGAGCCCAGGCTCTGGGAGGTGGGCAGGTCCAAAACAGGAAGACCGATTGGAGACTGCTGTAGTCATTGAAGCAAAAGATGATGTTGACCCAGACTGCTAGTAACACTAAACTGGGTGGAAATGGTCAGATCCTGGATGTATTTTGAAACCAGATCCAGTAGGATTTGCTGATGGATCTGAGCCTTGACGTGCCTTCCTGAGGTCCCCAGCTGGCCCTGGTAGACACAGGACTCTGGCCTGCCAGGCGCCACTCCGCGCTCTGTGTCTTCTAAAGACATTTACATCCTGAAGGGAAAGCCGTGTCCTCATGAGGCTCCCGCGGTGGTTCAGGGACCCAGGACTCAAACATGGGAAAGCACTTTCTAGAAACAGAAGACCATGTTTAATAATAGAAATATTAGGGTATGAGGATTAGAAGTGTACTAGATTGTTGGCCAGGGTTCGTAGTTTTCTGTGTTTTACAAACACAGCACGCAGTGCAAAAACACCCCCCAAATCTCCCCCCTCCACTGTCCGGAGGTCATGTGGGGCCCAGAAAGAGAAACCAGAGCACCTGGGTGGTGTTACAAGAGCTGTGGCCGATGCCCAGCAGTGTGTAGGCACCTTCCTGTAACCTGAGGGCTCTTATTCACTCATTCACTCATTCACTCATTCAACACCTTTTTTGGGGGGGGGGTGGCACTATGTGCTGAGTGTTGTCCTCACCCCTGAAGAGAGGGCAAGAGAGACAAAGTGCCTGCTTACAAGGATGGGGCAGGACAGTCAGGAAACAGGTGAGCAAGAGAAATGAACACTGACCAAGCACTCTGAGAACGAGAACAAGTGAATGGAACAAGAGGGGGGATGATGCAAGAGCACGTGAGCAGGCTGGAATCCAACTGTGTGTGTGTGTGTGTGTGTGTGTGTGTGTGTGTGTGTGTGTGAGAGAGAGAGAGAGAGAGAGAGAGAGAGAGAGAGAGAGAGAGTGTGTGAGTGAGTCGGAGAAGGCTTCCACTGCGTGATGCCTTTCAATTTAGTCCCTTTTTCATTATGGCTAATACTCAGAGCAGCACCTGGAATATGATTGACGCTGCATAAGTGTTTTACATACACCATGTTGATTCACTTAATCCTCATAATGACTTGGTGATATAGGTGCCATCATTGGTGCCATTTTATGAACGGGGAAATGGCACAGAGAGGTTAAATCACTTGCCGGAGGACACACAGCTCAAAAGTGACTTGCCGGTTCGGGTGTAGGCAGACAGCCGACAGCCCCAGTTTTGGGAGAGGGTTTTAAGAAAGCGGCCAGGGTTAAGGTTGATGATGAGGTTAAGGGTCAGAGTTAAAGAAGCCGACAAGGGATACTGAGGTGCGTCCTGGGATTAGTAACAGCAGGAAGCGGCACCTAGGCGGCCTGGGCAGGGAAGGTTGGTGGTTCCTGGAGGCCGTGGGTTCTGGAGCCATGGAGGAGAGCGAGTCCTCACATGGCCTTGGTATGTGGATGGACACAGCCATACCACAGGGAATCAGGCCCCAGACCCTGTCTTCCTGCCTAAGGTCTCCATGCTGTGGGCTTCCCATGGGCCACGCTGATGAGAAGCCAAAGGGCACAGGAGCCCAGGTGCGGGAGTCCTTAGAGGTCAGACTTGGGGTGCCGGAGCTAGGCAGGGAAGGGTGGAGCATGGGCGTCAGGGCACATGAAGACGGGTCCCACGGGGCGGGGGCAAGAATATATTCATTCCTTCACTCGCTGATGAATACTTTTTTTTTTAATGAAGGCTAACTTTGTTTTCAGTTCATTCATCTATTTGAGAGAGAGAGAGAGAGAGAGAGCACGGGAGGGGCAGAGAGAGAGGGAGAGAGAGAGAGAATCCCAAGCAGGCTCTGCTCTGTCTGCGCAGAGCCCAATGCGGGGCTCAAACCCATGAACCTTGAGATCGTGACCTGAGCCAAAAGCAAGAGTGGGACAGTTAACCGACTGAGCCACCCAGGCACCCCGTGAATTCTTCTCTCTGTACGTTACATGTAGAAATCCACCTTACTTTCATGTGTCTGTGTTTCGCACTGTCATATTGCTGACACCGGGCACCTTGCTTGCCTGTTGCAGATGGTGCTCAGTGAATACGTGTAAGGGAGGAAGCATGAGGGAGTGTCCATTCATTCATTCATTCATTCATTCAAAGAACAACAAAAGTAAAACTTTCTTCCAGAATTTCCCAGGCATTTTGCAAAGGGCGGGGCATCCTCCAGTGAATGTGAAGATACGTGAGTCCTGCCCCTAAGGAACTTTATCCTCCTGGGGCTTCAGTTTCATCCCCACGGTGGGAGACAGTGTGGGGTCTCAGCCTGGCATCTGGCTGGGCACGTTCTGTTTGGCCAGCCCAGGGTTTTACAGAAACCAGCTGGGGTTTCTCACTGGTCTCGGGACTCAAGCGCTTTGGCGTGAGTTGTCTCGCAGAGTCACAGAAGTGCTCGTCCTGCATGGTGCCACCAGGCACGGGGTTGTGGCCCCTGGATTCAGGTGGAGCCCAATTATTGCATGCCCAGTACAGGCTTAGGACAGCCTGCAAGTTGGCACCAGGGCTGAGGAGGGAACCGAGGCTTTGCCCAAGGTTGCCCAGCGGAGAGGGTCATGGCCAGGACGTGACTCGGGATTCTGCAGGCCCCTCCCCCCTCGCCCTCTCTCCCCTTGGGTCGCTCCTGTGCAGCTCAGGGAGCCTGTGGTCCTCTGCTCCCCAGGTCTCCATCCGGCTGGATGGCGAGAACAAGGCAGTGGAGTACGATGCCGTGGGCGCCATGAAGGACGCCGTGAGGGTGGTGTTCCAAGGACCCCGGGTCAGTGACCTCTTTGACCGGGACTGGCACAAGATCGCCCTGAGCATCCAGGCCCAGAATGTCTCCCTGTACATCGACTGTGTGCTGGTGCAGACGCTGCCCATCGAGGAGCGGGAGAACATCGACATCCAGGGCAAGACCGTGATCGGCAAGCGCCTGTATGACAGCGTGCCCATCGACGTGAGTACCGGGACACGGGGAGGGGGGAGGCTCCTGCGCCCAAGGTCCTGGGGTCACCAGGGCAGGGAAGCCTTGGGAGTCAAGTGCCCTCACCTCCCCCCAGACTTGTCCGTTTCATTTGTCAAGACGTCACCTTGGACTGCTGTAGGAGGGAGGACCCCACCTCAGAAACCGTGTTGGGACCCAGGGTCCCCTTCATTCATTCATGCATTCAGTTGTTCATTCAGCTGGTCATTTTTCACCTGTATATTGAGCACGTGCTGTATACCAGCCGCTGTCCCCAGCCATGGGGACATCTGTCTGCGTATGTATCTGTAGGTAGTAGGTACGGAGAATTCTAAACTCCCCTGTGTATTTAAATAGAGCCTTTTTTTTATTTTTGCTTTCTTGTCTGATTGTAGAAAATCTGGAAAACACAGTATATGCAAAATAAGTAAAAAAAAAAAAAATTGTCCTCCGTGCACTGCCCGGGGATGACAACCAGTGATAACTCGGTAATGGTACCAGTGTCCTCCCGTGTCCTTCCATCAGTGTTCTTTCTTCCTGCTCTTCCCGCCCCCTTTTCTCTCCTCTCTTTTTCTTTTTCCCTTAATTTGTATTTCTTTCCTCTGGAGCTGCCTCTGCACCTCCGTGCACACAGACGCAGGCACCGTAAGTGCACGGCCCTGAGATGCCCATGCGCAGGGTGCTGGCACTCCCTGCGTGCGATCCCTTCGAGCCCAGGCAGCCTTACCTGCCACAGCAGGAGCATCCGCCTCCCAAGGAGTAATCAGATCACGATTTGGGATAGCTCTCTCCAAAACCACCTCTTATCCTTTCTCACACTCTCACGCGTGTCTGTTATCAAAGATGGTGTTGTTGGAGGTGAGCTCAGTTCTTTGGAGTTTCTGCAAACGATCCGTGGTTATCCTAAATCCTAAATGTAGGCAATCCTAAAATTGCTTTTTGCTTTTCTTCCTAAGAGGATGGGTCAAAGCTTTTCTTCTTTCTTCTAGCTGCTTCGATATACTTTATTACACGTTGTGTTTAGTTACTGATGCTTCCCTGTCCTAATCAGCAAGCCTTGGGTCTTGAACATGGTGCCATGTGTCCAAGGACACTTTCCTCATGAGGAGCACACCTGCCCGTCGAGTTTGAGCTGTAGACCAGCTGATAGGGTTCCACTGGGGCATGTGCCCTTACGATCAGTGATTAGGTTGTAAGGTAAACCATTTTTGACTTTCGCACATAATGTAAATTTCTCAGCAAAGTGCCTGAACATTTATATGCCTACCACCGATGTACAGCAGTCCTACTTTCTTAAGTCCGCACTGGTATATTGAATATATTTTATTTTTTAAAAGATTTTATTTTTAAACAATCTCTACATGCAACGTGGGGCTTGAACCCACAACCCCGAGATCAAGACTAAGCCAGCCACCTACTGAGCCAAGCAGATGCCCTGATGTATTTTATTTTTAAATGCTTTTTGTTTTGTCGATCTGATGGGCATATGGTGGTATTTTTTTGTCTTTTCCACCCGTATTTCCCTGCTTCTGCTGCAAACAGCCATCCTGTGTATTTGATTGCCCACTTGACATCCCCTCGGTGACTGGGGATGCCCGTAGCATTTGCCTGTTTTTATGATTTTGCTGTGTGGTTTTTTTTTCTAATGACTTCTAGATAATACATATATATTCTGAATATGAATTGCATATTTATTATACGTTGTGAATATTGTTTCCTGATCTGTCAAGCACAAACCATAAGCTAAAAAATTGAGTAATTTTGAACACCTCAAGATTCAAGAAATGGTGTTATGGCCAAAAAAAGCACCATAAACAACGTTAGAAAGTCTCTTACAACTTGCATTGTTAGCTGAAGAAGAGATTGTGGACATTGCCAGTATGTACAGATTCCTTAAAATGAAGGCCAGAGAAGGCTGGCCAGCGGGAGTAGGACAGAGGAGAGACAGGGTGGAGGGAGGCAGGAGGCACCCACAAGCCGTGCCCGCGCGTGTCCACCTCCAGTCCCCTCGAGTGGTCCTGTTGTGGTCACGCACGGAAGCAATCTCGGCTGTGCCTGTGCCTGCTTGCTCCTTTGACCTCTGCAATGGAAACCAGGCTGATGCTTTCCATATGTCGCTGCTGACAGGGTGAAATAAGATAGTAGATGTGGGCCCAAAGCAGAGAAAGAAAATCCTAAAAGCAAGTAAAGCTACCAAAATCGTCACTCAGACTGCTGCAAATTCCAGCTGAGAGCATCACGGTGTGCCCGCCCCTTCATGCCCCCACCCCGCGTCCGATCCAGGCTGCCTCCCAACCTTAGGAAGCAGACACCACGAACACCTCAGTTCACGGCTGGGGAGAAGGATGCTCCTTGAGAAATGTCCTGGGTTTTCTCAGGTCGCAGAGCCAAAACGTGGCAGAGTTGGGATTTCTGCTCAGACAGCCCGTCTTCAATGCCCGCCTGCAAACCACGCCTTGGGTAAGACCATGAGCGTCGGGGCCTGGCGAAGACAGAGCTGTGGCGTGTGCACGATACAAGTACAGTCATGCCAGTCCCCGTCAGAGTGTGTGTTATTGTCACAAGCACAACCCCTTTAACCCTCCCCACACGCCACGGAGGGGGCATTGCTCCTGTGCTACAGGTGAAGAGTCCAGCTCAGAGACAGTAGCTGGTTTGCTTAAGCCCCCCCCTCCCTGCCAGCCCTGGGCCAGTGTGGGGTGAGGCAGGATGGGTCTTGGGAGCAGCCTGTCGGTGAAGCCTGTGGGAAGGGCAGAGGTAGGGCAGGGAAAGCTCAGCGTTGCATCCAAAGATGTTCCCTGGGGCTGCAGGGAGCAGGTGGATGTAGAGGAAGGAGGGGTTGGCCGTTAGGGAGCAGTGAGAGGCCCAGCGGCTGGGGGCCTCCTCAGGGATAGTGAAGTTCCTGGTGCCTCCCGCTGAGGGTGGGGGATTCAAGAGGAATGGCCAAGGAAGCTGATGGGCATGTAGGCAGGGGGATGCGGTGAGGGTGCCATCCAGCTGGGGGAGAGCTGGGGATCGGAGTAGGGGTGGGGAGGGGCGATCCTGGGCCCTGAGGGTGGAGCTTGTCTGGGATGCTCGCGATGCCCGGGTGGGGGGCCCCTCCCCATCCCTGTCCAGAGGCCCTGCCGGCCTCCCCTTCCCTGTGTCTCAGGCCTCTGCTGGTCTCCCGAGTTGGTCAGTGAGGAGCATTTTCCCTCTCGGAGACCAGAGGGATTCACCTCTCCCACCCTCCACCTGTCCAGAGCCGTCTCCTGGCTGGTGCTGGTGCTGGGGACCAGCACCCGCCACCCTCCTCCGCAGGGTCGGCACCTGGGTCTCTAGGGCTGCCTGCCCGGCTGCTCTAGAGCAGGCCCCCAAGCCACGGTCAGCGTCTAGCATGGGAGGACCGCAGGGACCAGCACACCTGTTGGCGCTCTTGTCCTCCTTCCATCGCGCCAGTTTGGGGGTCCGGCAGGCACCCCCACCTGGCGTCTGCGCACTAAGCGCTGGCCTGGAGCAGAGACACCTCACTCGCACTTTGCCTGGTCCTGCCCACTGTGTCCTCGTGCTCCCTGGGTTCATCCACATTGCAGCCCCGAGAGCTCATTCGCCCCATTGTCCCCATTGATTTGTTTATATTTAAATGTTTATTTATTTATTTTGAGAGAGAGAGACAGGGCACGAGCGCAAGTGGGGGAGGGGCAGGGAGAGAAGGGGAGAGAGAGAATCCCAAGCAGTTTCCTCACGGTCAGCACAGAGCCCGACGTGGAGCTCGGCCTCCTGACCCTGAGATCATGACCAAGAGTCGGATGCTTTACCGGCTGAGCCACCCAGGCGCCCCCACGTTGTCCCCATTTAGCAAGGAGGTGCAGGCACAGAGAGATTCAATAACTTGCCCAGAATGGCCAAGTGGGTAAGTGGCTTCACGGTCTGCTTGTGGGTTCTGTGCTTTACTGGGTGTCTGGGACCCTGGGTGTGCGTCCTGCCTGACTCTCACCTTCGATGGTCGCATTAGGCCCTTAATTGGCCTCTTTGCACCCCCCGTGTGGAGTCTGGGGGCTCGGCGGGTCCCTTTCTCTCCTTTCACCACACCATTAGCCGAGTGTCCACTTTGTGTGCCTACTGGGAATCCCAGAACCTCTGACATTTGTCAACAGAATACCACACCCATTTCCCATTTCCAGCTGGGTTTCTAGCTTGAAAACAAATTCTAATGAAGTATGTGGCAGGAGAATCAATAAATTCCTCAGCCTGTTGTCAATCTTGCAAAAGCATGGGGTGGTCCAGGGCCTTGGACACGGCCAGAGAGACCACAGCACGGCTACAACTCTCCCTGTGACCCCCACATGCCTCTGTGCCTCACCTGGTCCTCGCCCAGTCCCGCGAGGGTGCGTCACTGCCTTCACCCTACAGCAGAGGACACAGAGGCTTGGGTTGGCGTGTCTTGACCAGCTGTCACGAGAGGAGCAGGGCTGGGACCCAAACCAGATTTCAATCTCCCTGCACTCCTTAGCCGGTTACCCCGGCGCAGCCAGAGAAGGGTCACCAAGCTGCAGGTGGTGGACCCTGGAGGAAAGCCGGGCCAGGAAAGACCACCTAGGCTGTCGTTCAGACAGAGTTACTGAGAGCATCGATGTGAGCAGAGAGCTGAGAGTCGAGTGGGGGCCAGAGGGACGTCAGCGGGTAGGTTCCTGGCTTGGTGGAGGGAGGAGACCAGATGCAGGAGCAGGGTGGCCAGAGAATGATGGGACTTCAGGTGGCCGGAAAGGGGTCCCTCTGGCTCCCAGACCCTCTCAGCCACCTGGGAACCTCTCTGCCAGGCCCGGGTGTCTGTGCTCTGACCGTGACCCTGCGCGTCTGTCTCTTTCTTCCCCGGCCCTGTCCTCACAGCCTTGCCAAACGGACCAGCTGCTGGGTATGTGTTTGCTAATGAAGAAAGCAGGACCCTGTCTTGAAAATGGGCTTTGTTCAAAAGCACGACTGTATGTTTTGTCATTTTCTCCTGTTCTGCGGGCTGGCGTCTCACAGGAAGTAAAACAGACAGACGGATGGGATTGTTGACTGAACTGTGGGGTGGGGGGTTATATCCCCAGGGCACCTTCTAGAGCCAGCAGGATGAGGCCAAGCATTGAGCAGCCGCATGGCGGGTTCGCTGGGGCCCTCCAGCTGCAGCATAGGCCAGCCAGAGGAGGGTAAAGGGAGGCACAAGGCCAGGGGCATGTAGCACCCATGTTTAGTAAAATAAGCATCCCTCTATTTGCTGGTTCGGCTCAAGTTCCCTCAACAGATGTGTGTGCATACACCCATGCATCCTTCCAACCGTTCGTTCTGGGCCTCTGGGACTCTGCCGGGTGCCAGACACGGCTCTGGTGTTGGGGATCCAGCGGAAGACAGGGGAGAAGAGATGCCTCACGGGGTCTACGTGCTGGCAGGGAAGCAGGTTTTGAAAAGTAAACGAAGAAACGTGCACAAAGACGTTTCGCGGCAGGGGACATAAAGTGACAGGCGATGGGGCCTGCACTCAGGTGGCACTTGTGGAGGTGAGGGCAGCATGGTTTGGGGAGGTGGCTAGGAGTTCGCTGGGTTTTCAGGGAGTTTCCTAGATGAGGGACCCCGTGTAAACGCACGGATGTGGGAAGCCAGGAGGTTGGGTGCTGTGGGATGTGAGTGCGGAGTGAGGGGAAGCACCCCTGGAAAAGCAGGCAGAGCCAGGTGCTGGGGGACCTGAGCGTCCCAGCAGCTTTCTGTGCAGACTGTGTGTGCACGTGTGTATGCGTGGGCCTGTGTGGGCCTGTGTGTGCGTGTGCACATATACACGTGTTGTGTGTGCATCACACGTGTGTTGTGTGGGTGTGTGCATGTGGATGTGTGTGTGCATGTGTGCATATTGCACATGCTGGCACGTGTGTGTTGTATGGGTGTGTGTGCAGACGCATATGTGTGCCTGCGTGCACGTGTGTATTGTGTGGGTGCAGACGTGTGTATGTGTCCGTGTGTGTGTGTGCATGTGTGGGTGTGTGGGTGCAAATGTGTGTGCATGCTGCACACCAAAACCCTTGTAAGTTGTGTTGAGGGACTGCAGTGTTAAAGGGGGTGACGGAGGCACATTTACTGTACAAAGTTGACTTGCGCAGCCGCGTGGAGATGCCATGTGGGTTGGGTGTGAGGTACTTTAGGAGGCTTCCAGAGACCGCGGTGAGAGCGCCCTGAAAGGAGCTCTAAATAAACGCGGTGGCAGTGACGGGGGGCGGGAGGTGGCGTGTGACAGGGAGCCTAACCTGCAGCCTCCAACCTCCTTGCACTTGGGGCTGTCACTTCTAGAAAACGCGCAAGTAGGTGACACATAGGCTCCCCCTGGAGCTCAGCCCAGGGCGGGGGGTGGCCCGGGTCAGACCAGAAGGGACCCCGAGGAGGAGGTGGGGCCTGCTGGAACCATGGGGGCTTCGGGCTGCTAAGTCCCCCGGGACTCACCCCCATCCTCGTTATCCTTTCCAGTTTGACCTGCAGCGGATTGTGATTTACTGTGACTCCCGACACGCGGAATTGGAGACTTGCTGTGACATCCCCTCAGGCCCGGTGAGCAGACTCCTGCACGCAGAGGAGCAGAGGAAACTCAGAGGGACAGGGGTGTCCAGGGCCTAGGAACCGGCATCCAGGGGCCGGGGTGTGCCCACCTTCGGAATGTGGCCTGAAAGGGCTCCGTTTCCTGGGCACCCGGGGTGTGGGTTGGGAGTCATGCAGGCCCCCGGTGGGGCTGCAGTGGTCCTGGCCTCAGTCAGTGCCCTCAGGCTGCAGGCCGAGTGCTGGGGCCCAGCTGCAGGGAGAACAGACAGAGGCTGGCAGCATGGCTGTGGGAGGGACTGACCCGTGATCAGAGCAGGGGAGACTGAGGCACCTTGGTCTGGTCGGCAGAGGGGAGGAGGCAGCTCGCAGGCAGGACTGGGAAGTTCAAGACAGACCAGAGTTTTTCCCCCTGACCCTCCAGGCAGGTCAGCCTCCCCCTGGGACCTCTCCACTTCTGCCCCCTTCCAGGCTCTCTCTCTCCAACCTCTCTAGCAAAACCCGGTCCCAAGGCTGCTTGGAGGGCGGGCTTAGTGTCAGGGCCTGTTCCCAGGGCTGAGGGCTGAGGTCCTCGCACGGTGCTCAGTGGGCCCCGTGCTCTGGACGTGGTGATGGAAACCGCCAGCGCTCGGGGTTTAGAGTCACACAGGCCTGACTGTGGACGGAGGGAAGAGAAGGAGGTCAGGTAAGGGTCCATGAGAGCAGAGAGGTGGGAGGGGTAGAGGTGGTGGTAGGGAAAGAGGACATTACCAAGCACCTGCTGGGGGTCAGACACTGAGCTGTCCCACTGACTCCTCCTCATTGTGCATCAAGATAGACACACCCTTACCCCCATTCTGCAGAGCATAACACTGAGGCTCAGAGGGGTTAGCAGTGCCTGCAGTTGCTGAGAGGCCAGCGGCTGAGAGCAGGTCGGCCCAGGCCCTTCTGACTCCAAGGCCTCAGGAGCCCAGGACCTGTGGCCAGACATGACCCGACCTCCCCCCCACCGCTCAAGTGCAGGCTCCTTGGGTTCCTGGCTCCCGTTGCGTGCTCCCCTGCGGGGGCTCTGTGCAGAGTCAAGAGCCAGGTTCTAACCCACTGGGATTTCCTTTCAGTGCCAGGTGACTGTGCTAACGGAGCCTTCGCCCCCGCCCCAGCGGCCTCCCACCATGGGCAGTGAACAAATCGGGTTTTTGAAGACCATCAACTGCTCCTGCCCGGCTGGAGAAAAGGTACCCTCCCCATTTGACCCTCAGCCCCCAGCCCAGAGCCCCCAGGGCTGAGTGGGGCAGGGTGGTCACCACGAGCAATGGCGGAGGTGGGAATTTCCCATCATGCACGAGGTCGGCCAGGGCGGATGGCCCCAGGTGCTGAGGGAGCCCTTCTTGTTCCTTGGACTCTTGTGTGTTGATGTTCCAGCTCATGAGGACGGGAGCTCTCAGACCTGTTAAGGTTTTCCTGGATTTAACTGTATTCCTGAGGTTTCTCTTGGCTCCTGCTGGTGCCCTCTCCACTCACATGCAAGTAATCAAACCAGATCTGGTTTGCGAATGAGGTTCAGAGTAAGCAGCATATAAGGAGAGTTTTATCTACTTTGCTTCTGATTTACAAACAGAGTGTTTCTATGAACACCACCAGCACCATCTGCTAGCCTGGATTAAAGGTCTCCTCCGGTGCCCGAGGCCTTCACCTCTTCCGTTTTTCTGTAGACCGGTGGCCTTTTTGATAAGACACAACAAAAATGAAAACACAACAAAATTAAACGCCAACATTTTCCACTGTTTGAGCAGAAGAACTTAACCAAACACCCGAGGATGCCAAAAAGCAGTACTGTGCTGGGGAAGGTCCCCGCGAGGTTCTGCGGGGCCCGTAGCCCAGGGCCTTGCCCCATGGCCTGCAGTTACATCCCCTGCTACATCCACCCTCAGCTCGGGGCCAGCATCCCCGAGGTGTCGGTGACTTTGCAGGGGACGAGGCAGACGGAAAGAAATGTGAAATCACGGTCAGTTTCGCGGGAATGGACATACTTTGAGTACACATGTCCTGGCAGGCAGACTCCCTCCTTCTCTCCCTCCCCTCCTCCTTCTCCATCACACCTTCCCTCCCTTCGTTCTCCCTGGAGAACCAGACCTGGGGAGACAGGGAGCCCCCAGGAGCTCTCATCAGGTGAGGCTGGCAAACGCTGGCCCGACTTGCTGAAAGGAGCCAGCTCAGCCTTGCCGGGAGCTGAGGCTTTTTCCGGGCAGGGGGTGAAAGTGGAGGCACCTTGGCCCGGTGCCCGCTGGGTTAGGATGGGAGACGTCGGGCAGGGAGCCAGGGGGAGCACACAGGGCTGGACAGCCGCCCCTCCCCTGGCCCTGGCTTTCGATTAAGAACCCGAAGTGAGAGGCTACCACGTGTGGGGCTTGGGTGACCATCAGCTGCACACAGACTGCAGGGAGGGAGGCCAGAGCCAGTTCTGCCCAGTCCAGACTTTTCCCCCGAGCCCGGCTGTGCCCTGAACATGTCCCCCCGGGGCCCTCGTGGTCCCTGGCACGGACCTGTGGGAGGGAAGTCTGGGGTCAAGCAGGCCTCCCCCTCCTGCTCCCCTCCCACCCCTCCCCACACTGCGTGGCTGAGGCAGGTCCCCTGTGGCCTTTGTAGCCCCATTTCTCTCCACTCTGCTCTCCCAATTTCCAGGATTCCTCGCAGGGATCATGACCATTCTTGTCTTCTGGCATTTGCGTGGACCACCCCCCCCCCCCGCTTTATCTGGCTCATGCCTTTTCTTCTCTCAAGATGTCCCCAGGGAATCCTTTCTGAGCATGCTGTCGTCTATGTGAATTCCCTTCTCCCTCCCTGTAGCCTTCCCTCCCTTCCTTCCATCATCCACCGTGTACCCCTGCAATAGCTATTTATTCAGCACCTGCTATTTTCAAGACCCTGTAAGCCATTCCCCTCCCTGTGCTTCCATCTACCCTAATAATGATCACATTTGGATTAAAAACCTCTACCCATCTTCACTTCCATCAGGTAGGTTTCAGATGGCAAAGATTCAATCTTGACATAGCTGTGTTTTCAGCCACTGATGTATATAGCCTGATTTTATTAAATAGTGGTGGAACTGAGGGACAGGAGGATCAGGTGTGAGGATAACGGGCCGATGGCAGCTGGAGAGCTGGGAGGGAGGGACAAAGGAACACACCATCTCTTGCCGCAGGACAAGGTCTTTCCTCTTCAAGATTATCTTTCACCTTACACATTCTCAGCCTCCAATTCTGGTGGCGTCACCCAGGAGTCCATTCCCGGATTCACTCACCCATGCCTTATTTTTGACAGTAAACAGTAAGCACCCACTTGTGCTGAGCACCGACATTTTAAGACACATAGTGCATGGTCCTCCGAAGTGCTCCAGCGTGCTGCGGAGCCCGGGAGCGCTGAGGTGCTCCCGGCCTGGGGGGCTCGCCAGCAGGCTGCTTCCCACACACAGGTGGCGGGAAGGGGGGCTCTTCTCCCTCCCCCAAGAAGAGGCCACATGGAAGAGGTTCAACAGCCACCTCATGAAATAGGGGTGGCCTCTGGATCGCCATCTTTAATACTGTAGAAGATAGGGTACCCGGGGCCAAGGAGATGTAAGCATTCTCTCCTGGGAGGCCGAACTCGGACAAGGGCCACGGGAAGACTTGGCTTCCAGCCCTTTGAGTCTTTGAGTCAGTTACTGAACACTTACATTCTTCACCGAGGTCAACGTGCCTTTTGGGTCCGTGTTTGCCTCTCTAGAACCAAAAGTGTTGCCTGTAAACTGTGTATCAGGCATTCCGATGGGTGCTACGTGAGGTCAAACACACAAAAGATTACTCACCCCCACGCATGTGCAGATGACATCTGTGAATGCGTTGAAAAACAAACGTGTTCCTGAAGTGGCAAAGTACACAGCATTGGCATTTTTAGCAATGGGTGTTACACATGCGTAAATGTCAGTGGATATGGTGTCCCTTCCTATACGTCAACGTGGCGAGATGTACATACGTACCATTGTATGAATCGTGTTCCGTTTGTTTTTAGCGTGACGCTATTTACAGGCACCCACAACTTAACAGCTCAGAATTTTTAATCTAGTAATAAGGTCGTTTACACAAATAGCATTTATTTTATTTTGTTTCAATTTCATTTTATTATGAGAGAGAGAGAGAGAGGATGAGTGGGGGAGGGAGGGGTAGAGATGGAGAGAGGAGAATCCTAAGCAGGCTTCATGCCCAACGTGGAGCCTGATGCGGGGCTCGATCTCACAGACCATGAGATCATGACCTGAACCGAAATCAAGAGTCGGACACTTAACCAGTTGAGCCACCCAGGCACCCCAACAGTTAGCATATGTTTTATAAAGTGAACAATGTTTAGAGTTAGGCTACAGACATGTATTGCTTCGGTATTTTGGTGAATGATAACTATAGGAACCTTTAGCAGGCCACACGATATTTTTTAGCTTAAGTGGTGGCCTAGCTGGGGTAAACATGGCCCATGGGGTACCCATCTTGTTTGTCTCTGTCTGAATTCCGCTGATGGCTGCATAGGGGTGATACCAAAGTATCCCATGTAGTTTGAGCTTGAGATCAGGGGTTCTGAGCCCCAGGAAACCTTGTCCAGCTGGCTGGTCACAGGTGGATCACTCAGAGACTGGCCTGGGAGCATGTGGGGGGATAAATAACTAGTGAGGACAGACGGAGGGAAATTCAACAAAGCCTCACTGGTTTCTTTGTCCTTCTTCTTGTAGGGCGAGAAGGGGTCCGATGGTCCCGTAGGACTCCCCGGCCCAAAGGTCAGTATGGGCACTGCTCAGGGGCATTTTGGGGCCCAGATAAGCCTTCGCCATGCTCTGTAGATAGACACAAAAGCGGCATGTTAGGTGATGGCCCTGCGGTGTTGGCTTCCACCATGGTTCAGGTAGAAGGATCGAGCAGGTGGTGTGGAGTCTGCAACCTCCGTGTCTCGGTCTGAAAACCTGAGTGAGAAGAGGGGGGCTTAGAAAGCCCTGGCCCTGACCCTGACCCCATTTGAGGGGCTCACCTCTCCGTGGTCGGTTAATTTTGTGTCAGTCCTTTTAGGCTGCTGCATGCCAGAAACTTCGGGGTGGGGCTGGTCCGAGTCTGTTTAGATGGGCCTGTTATATTTTTCTGTAAGTTGCCTGACACTCTTTTTTGCACGAATCGTCCAGACTCGTGAGTTGCTCAAAGCCCAGTGCCTCCCCGTGGGGGCCCCCTCCTCATTCATGCAGCCGCCTCTGGGGCTCCCCGCCTTCCTGGGTTATTAGCGCTTACAGAGCTGGACAGGGCTGTCTTCTCATGTGGTTCTCTGGTCTCAGAGAGCTCAGACCCAGAGGGATGCTAACTGCCTGTGGTCACACAGGCAGGCGGAAGAGGTCAGTGTGACCCAGTGGCCATTACCTGGTCTGCTATTTGAAAGAGGGGCTGCATGGAAACCCCCAGAGATGATGCCCTCCCCTTCTATCCCTCTCTCTACCCCCCTGCCTCCTTTCTCCCCTGACTCTGCTGGGCTGGGGAGCATGGTCTCACACACACACACACACACACACACACGCCCCACCTGCTCTGCTCTGCTCCACTCCCCTGGTGCCAAAGGAGAGCAGCTCAGGGCAGCCCAGGGTGCCAGGCGGTCCTTGCAAGGAGAAACACAGGGATTTATGCCTCACTGGGCACCCCCTGGGCTGTAAGCTCAGCCTCTCGATTGTCAGATGGAAGTAAGGAGCAGAGGTGTCTGGGGGGCGGGGGAGGAAGTGGAGAGCGTTTGTCTGGAACAGTGTTGTTTATGGAGTGGCTGTGCTGTGCTGTGGCTGAACAGATCCAGGGCTGGGCGGGGACCTGAGCAGGGAGGACGAGGCGGGGGGAGGGGAGACTAGGAGGGACTCGGGCACTGCCACCTGGAGATGCACGTGGCTCCCTCAGAGCTGATTTGCTGTCCTGAGGCTTCAGCCTCACCGGCCAGATTGTCCCAGGCTGAGGCTGAGACTGTGAGGAAAAACCCGTGGGTCCCAGTGGCCCCATTTATTTACCCACATGCAGCTCAGGTCGGGTCAACAGTCATGGTCTGGCGACACCAGGTGCCGAGAGGCCCATTCTAGTGCAGGACGTTCCAGTGAATGAGAGTCGCATCCCCAGCACTCGCAAGCCGGCAACAGAGAGGCATGCATGGGATCGCCTGTGGGGAGAGCCAGGGTAGAAGGCCCGTGGGTCCAGCAGGCTGCATGGGAGCCTCTCGGGGTAAAGAAGGCAGGGGAAGGGCATGACAGGCCAAGGGAACAGCATAAGCAAACTAGCTTAGGGTATGAAGTGTGAGGTGGGAGTGGACACAGGTGAAACTGCATACCAGGAGAGGAGAAAGAGAGGATGTTGAGGCTTCCTGTGTTGGGTACCCAAGCCCATCTTGGATCGGCTTCTGGTACAGTTGGAGGCAGTCCCACTCCCACACTCAGCCCTTGCAAACTGTTTCCTCCTCTGCCTGCCCTCCCTGTCTTCGTGCACTGCTGGGAGGGCTCAGGACCTTGTGGGCACAGACCGGGCATACAAATGGCATCAGGGGGCCCTGGCTGGCCTCTGGCAGTTTCGGAGTACCTTCCTGCTTTCAGTCTTATGTGAGCTCATGACTGCATGCCCATTTCACGGAGGAGGAGGCCCAAAGAGTAATGATGCTCTCACGTTCAGCAGCAGAGCAGGAGTTTGAATCCGTGCTTCTCACTCTCTCTTGGGGGCTGGGCCATTCCCAGAACAAACATGTGATGCTTTCACCCACTCGCTTTCTCAAAACGTCCTTCGTTCCGGAATTAAGAGGTTGGAGAAATTATGTAGATGCTTCCTCCCTCTCCGGGGATGGGAAGCATGGCCTCATTCCTAAAAGAGAAACTTTTAAAAAAAATGTTTGTTTGTTTGTTTGTTTATTTAGAGAAACAGAGGGAGAGAGAGAATCCCGAGCAGGCTCAGCACTGTCAGCCTATAGCCTGACTTGGGGCTCGATTTTGACAGTGACGAAATCAGCCGCTGCCAGGCAGTCGGGGCCAAGTGGGCAGTGGGCAGGGGGATCCCTGCCGGGGGGCCTGACCCAGTGCTCCTCTCTGGTTTCCACCCCTGCAGGGAGACATGGGAGCCACTGGGTTGGCTGGAGCTCCTGGACCCAAGGGAGAAAAAGGTGACATGGTGAGTACGGGGCTGATGTGGGAGACCCGGAGCTTCCCCCCGCGTGCATGTTGCCACAAGGCACCGAGTCCCTAGTGGGAGCCAGACACCGAGCCACATGCTGCCCCCGGAATGGAGTCCAAGCTCTTCTCCAGGGCATGGGAGGCCCACAGAGGTGGCCCCAGCTGTGGCCCCAGCCCCATCCTGCACCTGCACCCCTCCCCCCACCGATTCTGTGCACCCAGATGGGCAGCTAGGAGTCTCCAAACTGGTCACTTCTCACTGGCCAGTGCACATGCTCTTTCCTCCATAAGGAATTATTTTGCTATCTTTCCACTCCCGGTTTTCCTCTCACCTCCCCTTTCTGACTGGCCCCTCTTTCCTCATATCCACATGAACTGTGTAGGGTTCTCCAGGATATCCCTGTCGCCCCCGGAAAAGAAGCAGGGAACAGTGTCTGCCTGTGACTGGGCACTGGTGTCAGATGTACAAACAAAACCTACAAAGTAGGCATCACAGGCGTAGTTAAAGAGCAAGGGGGAAATCATTCTCTTATTTGAAGTTTAGTTGTTTATTTTGGGAGAGAAAGAGAGAGCCCATGATCAGGGGAGGGGCAGAGAGATGGGGGGAGAGAGAGAATCCCAAGCAGGCTCCACGTGTCCATGCAGAGCCCGACGTGGGGCTTGAACTCACAATGCTGGGATCATGACCTGAGCTAAAATCAAAAGTTGGACGCTCAACCAACTGAGCCACCCACGTACCCCAGAGGGAAATCGTTCTTAAAGAAGGAAAGGCAGGTGTTATGACAGCATCACATCAAATCCAGAATCTAAGTAAAGAGAAATTGCTAAAAAGAAGAACCAAATGGAAATTCTAGAGCTGGAATTGGAACTGAAATGAAAAGGGTAATCAGTAGAGCGTCTTGACAGTAGGTCTGAAGTGGCTGCAGAAAGAGCTGACGTTCTTGCAAACAGATCAATCATGATCATGTAATCTGAAGACTAGAGAGAACCAGGAAGGCGGAAAATGAGCAGGGCCTCGGAGTGGACCAGAATGCTCATAAGGGAGCAGAAAGCGTATTCAAAGAAATAATGGTGGAAAAAATTCCAATTATGGTGAAAAGCAGTATTGTACCTGTTCAAGAAGCTCTGTGAACTCGAATCAAGGTAAGCACAAAGAGACCCGTCTCAGAATGATTGTAGTAAAAATTCTAAAAGAGAAACTTTAAAAAAAATGTTGATTGATTGATTGATTGATTTAGAGAAACAGAGAGAGAGAGAATCCCAAGCAGGCTCAGCACTGTCAGCCTACAGCCTGACTTGGGGCTCGATCTCACAAACCATGAGATCATCACCTGAGCTGAAATCGAGAGTTGGTCGCTCAACTGACAGAGCCACCGGGGTGCCCTGAGAAACTTTTGAAAGCAGCAAGAGAAAGAAATGAGTCGCTGTGTACAAAGAAGCCCCGTAAGAACATTGGCTGACTGACCTTCAGGAATCACAGAGGCCAGAATGCAGCGGGGGTGACCAGGGCAAAGTTGCTCATCACGGCCGTGTCCGACTGGGCATCTAACAAACAGGTGTGGTGACAATGGCACAAGGTCCGGGCAGGAGGGACTAGAGCTGTGTAGGGAGCCGTGTGTTTATAAATCCCGCTGGAAATAGTATGAGTCTGAAGTAGATCATGATAAGGTAGGATGTGCCTGGTACACCTAAGAGCAACCTCTAAGAAATGAAACAAAAATATGCAGTGAAAGTGGTATTAAAGATAATTAAGATGTTACTAAAAAATACTTTATGCCAAAAAAGTCATAAAGGAGGAAAAAGGAGATAACAACAAAACGATAGGAGACATGCTTGTTCCAGAAACATGTTTGTAATCCAAGGCACTTGTATATCAAAGCGAATTTCGAGAACCATTGGCTCAGTTGTGATCATGTGACACTTGGCATCACGTCTGACTTGTATTGCAAGACATCGCTCGTTTATGAAGCAGACATTTATTAGAAATGTTTGCTCATCTTGTGTAACACTCGCAGAACAAGTTACAATCCAAGGTTTTACTGTGTGTCAGTAATCATGCAACATGTTCAGGCTGGACATAAAAACAAGATCTGCTCTGCCCTGTCTACATCAGACACTTGAGATTCAAAGGTACAAACAGCTTGAAAGTAAAAGGATGGGAGATACATATTCTGAAAATAGAAAACTTACAAATTGGGAGTGACCGTGCTAATATCAGACTAAAAATAGACTTTAAAACCTGAAGCTCGTGGAAGTAAAGAGGGATATTTGATCATGAGAAAAGTGTCGGTCTTTCAAGCATAGATAACAGTTGTAAACACATGGGCACCTAACAAGAGTCCAAAATCCGTGAAGCAACAAGTGACAGAATGGAAGGGAGGAGTAGGTAACTCAGCGGTGATGGTTAGAGACCTCAGCGCCTCCCTAGTGATGCCAGTGACGCCTACAGTCGCCAGGACGGTGGAGAAATTGGGACCCTCATAACATTGCTGGTCCAAAATGGCGCAGCTGCTTTGG
The DNA here is from genome assembly GCF_027475565.1 of Acinonyx jubatus. Lineage (NCBI taxonomy): Eukaryota > Metazoa > Chordata > Mammalia > Carnivora > Felidae > Acinonyx > Acinonyx jubatus. Next base: position 4,601,851 of record NC_069394.1, read on the forward strand.
AAAACACCCTGGCTGTCCTTAAATGGTTAAACAGAATTACCATGTGACTCAGCAGTCCCACTTGGAGATATATATTCAAAAGAAATGAAGACATATGCTCAAACAAACCCTGTGCACAAATGCTCACAGAAGCATTATTCATAATAACCAAAAAGTAAGAACAACCCAGATGTTCATCATGTGATGAATGGATAAATAAGATATGTGATACACTCACCCAGTGGCATGTTATTCAGCAGCAAATTGGAGTATTGCCACATGTTATGGCATGGATGGACCTTGAAACCGCTTTGCGAAGAAATCACCACTGGCTGTGAAGCCAGCTGTCACCCACGTGTCATGGGATTACATGCATATGAAGTGTCTAGAGGAGACCAGCCTACAGAGATGAAATTGATTCGTGTTTGCCCAGGACAGAGGGTTGGGGGGGGGGGGAGGACACGAGGAGTGACCGCTAGTGGGTGTGGACTTCTTTCTCAGCTGATGAAAACATCCTAGAACGTTGACCATGGTGGTTGTTGCCCAGCTCTGTAAATATGCTAAAAACTATTGACTGGTACACTTTACGTCGGTGAATTACACAGCAGGTGGATTATATCTCCGTAGAGCTCGCAAGGAAAAAAAAATAATGGTACCATAATATTGGGTTGTTGGAAAAATCAAATGGGGTAATACCCACGAGAATCAACGCTCAGTAAGGGTTAGCATCTCTTCTGGAAGCTCCTGGGCAGGGCTGACGGGAAAGCATCTGACCCTTTGAGACCCTGGGGTGCTGATGCCATGTGTGACATCATGTCTGGAGATGCTCTCTAGTAAACCTTTGCTTCCTGCTTTCCTTTTCTAGGGCAGGGGGCCTTTTGTCCATGGAGAGAAGGGTGAAAAGGTAAGCATGTCCCTTTTATCGCTCCTCTGGGGGCTGTGCAGCTGGCCAGGGAGCACAGTGTGGAGGGTCGCCTGGGTTTGGGAGAGGTGGTCCACTGTCATGCCGTCTGTAAGAGTCCAAGGGGAGGGAGTAGCCTCGGCGTGTCCTCCCCTGACTTGGGCGGTTGGAGCACGTGCAGTGGCCAGCGCTTCCCGGCAGCAACGAGCATGAGTGAGCACGTTGGAGGGAAGCATCCCTGTAGGACGTGGGTGGCTGACACGTGAAAGAGCAGAGGGTGCTTGCTGGCACCCGTAGGGAGCAGGAACACGGAGCCACAGAAGTGCTTTGAAGAGCAGCACTAAGGAGGATGTTAAGTAGAGCGTGTTTGGGCCTCGTGTGCAGTTTGGGAAGGTCTGTGCACGGTCGGACACGCTGGGCAAGTTTGAGTCACAGGTGCCAGATGGGTGTGAGGCGAAAGGACCAGAGGAGTCCTCAGGAGGCTTGCAGAAGTTTCAAGGGGAGATGGTGAGGAGCAGCGGGAGAGGCAGGCAGGGCGGTGGGGGGGACGGGAGGGAGGCGCGTGCGTGTTCTCCCCAGATACGGGTGTTGCACCTTCTCTCACTTCCTCATGACAAACAAAGCCCGGCAGATCCTGGACATTGCGGTTCCTTCTGAAGAAAGCTCTTGTAAGTGGTTTGTCTATACGGAGAAATAAAAATCAGGGTGGCACTAAAATGCCATTCGTTGACTCGCACGAGCCATTAAAAATGTACCTGCGTGCCCCCCCCTCTTTGCCCCGACCAGGAGACAGCCACAGGACTTCTAGGCGTGCATTTGTGCTAATGTCTCACCAGAGTGCAGGACTCAGAATGCACCGCTGGTGGACCCTGGATGGTTTTGTCCTCACACCCTCGCGTAGGGCTGGCCGTACGAGCAGGTGCCGCTCTGTCCCCTTATTGGGGAAACAGCTTTCATGTGGCCAGCCCGTTATCTCCCTGCAGGTACCCTTTTACCGAGCACTTTCACCCCAGAGGTTTCCTCCACAGAGATAAATCACGGACGCACAGAAGTTCACACTCCGCGTTTTACTCTGTGTAAGTCGTGAGACTGGACACGAGCATGTGCCGTGTAGCAGGCAGAGGGTGAATAAGTTACCGCACGGCTAAGGAATGCAGTGGTACTCGGGGATGCCGGACCACATCTAGACCAACGATTAATGACCTAGAAAATGAAAATAGTATTTTGTTCATTTTGAAAGCACATGGGAAAACATCTATCCAGTGTGACCCTAGCCCTGGGTGTGTGTGTGTGTGCACACGTGTGTGCACACAGTCACTCCTACAGGAGAGCAGTCTGAGAGCCAGCGTGGTACACAGCACAGCATGACTTTGCCACCAGTTTCCCAGTCTGGGTGTCCTGACACTGAAGACGGGACTGGTGGCCACCATCCATCCTTCCGGTGTGGTTTAAAAGCCCAGCACCTGGAGGCAAGATGCTCAAAGTCAGTAACCACTTTTGCCTATTGTTGCCAGCTTGCCAGGCTCCTGTGGGTCCGGAGCACAGGGATTAGCAAGAGACCCAGATGTTCCTATCAGGACTGGGGTTGCCGGAGCCCTTGAAGTACGGGTGCTGGGCCCGGGTGGTGCTTGGTGGGCGATACCAACATGTGTCTCCTGGACCAGCACGTCCTCTGGCTGGAGAGGTGTCCCCAGGCAGGAAGTGATGGGCCTCTTTTCTCTGTTGAGCAGTAGGTGCTGCTGGGCCTTGTCTGTTCTGGTTTAGCTCAGAAGGAGCAGCGTTATTCTCCTGATGCCTGGAGCCACCTCCCTGGTGCCCCAGACCCCTGCCTGCAGCACCACATTCAGGACTCGAAGCTGCCAGCTCACAGTCCCAGCCGGGGAGACCTTCTCACATACTTGGTGCTGGCAGGACAGATGGGCCACTGGACAGACTTCTACCAGTTCTGGCTCTGTCCTTAGTTGACATTCTCTTGCAGTTGGACATTTTTAGCAAAGTCTGAGTCTGGAATCTGCCACATATTAGCTGTGTGATTTGGGGTGAGTCACCTCCCTCTCTGGGCCTCTGCTTCATCATCTGTAAAAGCGAGGGGGTGGGACGAGATGATGCATAAAGGCTCTTGCAGGCGGCAGCTCTGAGACTTGGGAATCAGCCCAACCCAGCCCGATTCCCCAGGGCTGTCTTCTGCAGCTTAGAGTCTCTGCTTCCCCCTCGAGGATGAGCCAGGGCGAGGGTGGGTCACGGGGACTGATAGAGTCCACAGAGCAGAGAAGGTCACCGGTGACTAATGCATTTGGACAGGGCCCAACAAACTTCTGCACTTGAATATTGTCCCCATAGCAGGTGCCTCGAGTGAGGGGATTGGATGGACTAGAGCCCAGTGGGTCCAGGGATTGTATTTCTCTGATCGTGGCTGTGTGTCTTGTTTCTGGCATGTAATTAACTGTGAGGATGTGTGTTGGCCTCTAGGAGGGCCAGCGTGCCCCATACCTTAGGTCTCGTGATGAAGACAGTGCATTAGGGAGGGCACTACTTACGCCCATTTCACAGATGGGGAGAATAAAGCTTAGAGGTCAAGTGACCTGCCCAGGGTCACAAGTTAATGGGATGGTGGGAAACATAATCACTGGTTATTACTAAAGGGAAGGGCAGGCAGCTGGAGGGCTGATTAAAGCCCCCCTTCCCCAGCAGCTGAGAAAACTGGCTCTCAGAGAAGGTAGGTGACTGGCCCAAGGTCACACGGCTCTTGGCCTCCTGACTCTCCTTGGCTCCCACATCAGATGCCCTAGACCATTGCATGGTGCCATGTTCCTGGACTGCTTCTGCCCCTTGTCTTGGAAGCTGATCTCCTCTCTGGTTCCCATATTCACCAGAGAGTTCTTGGGGCCAGTCTCCCCCAGTGTTTTAATATATGTGAAATCAGACTAAGGTCAGGGGGGGCAGCCTTTTAGGGGATGCCCCCAAACTGCTGCCCACAGCCCAGGCATTGTGGCCGTAAACGGAGAGGAAAGGAGGATGAACCTCTGAAGCATCTGGGGCACAGCTGGCATCAGGCATGGGCTTTGCCACATGAGCGGATGGATGAATGGATTTGGGGCTCCGTCACCCAGGACTGAGGACCAGCTTCACCCAGTAGGGAGATCACAGACTGCGTGGAGGAGACCCAGCTTCAGAATCTGGCTCTACCTCGTGCTGACCCCATGTCCGTCCTTGGTCTACTCTGAGCCTCAGTTTCCTCTTCTGTGAAAGGGGGAAGGGGAGGGTAATGGTTCTCACCACCGAAGGAGGCAGTGTACATGAAGGGGTTGATGCAGTGCCTATCGAGCTGGTGATGCTCTGTTCCTGTTACTCCCATAATCTTCAGTTAATTTCCAGCTCATTTGGTGGTGGTGATGAGGGCATATAGCCGCTGCTCTGGGCTGGGCTAGACCAATTCGGGTGCAGTCAGAGAGAGCAGGGAGGGGTGATGACCTCTGTGCCCTCTGCCCTGGGTTCTTCCCTGCAGAGAAGATTGACCAGCACAGTGAAACGCTGGCATGAGGGTTCCTTTGGGTGGGCACTGAGTCGGTCTGGGTGCCATGGAGGTGAAGTCTACGGCATTATCCAGACCGTGAGCCCCACCAGTGGAAAGATTTAGAAACAACAGAAACAAGACCAAAATGTGAGTTTCCAGTGAGCTTCTTCGTGGTGCATCCTGGGGGTCTTTCTGCTGTGGGGACCAATGCTGCCTCTGGAGGAACCCAGAGCCACTGGGTTGTGTCCCGTTCCTGGGCCCACAGCGCCCTCTGGTGTCTGCACGCCAGAGCATCTGCTCCAATTTCCCTCTGCAGGGCTCCTGCCTAATGTGACACTGGGCACATCTCTGCCGTTCTGGGGCTGTCGTCTTTTCTTTAGAAACCTGGCAACTGGTGGGGGAAGGAAGGAAGAGGAATTCTTGGTTTTGTGCTCAGACCTGGGTTCAGGTGATGGAAGGAAAGCAGGTTTGGGGAGCTGGGCAGACATGGCTTGGATCCCAGCTCTGCAGAGGCTGGGTGATCTTCGGCTGGTGTGTCCCTGAGCCTCAGTGTCCCCTCTGTAAAGTGGGTGCAGTGGTGCCTTCCCTGTGTGGCGGTTGTGGGGATCATGGGAGGTTGCTCATGCCTGTAAAAGCACCTGGCTTAGTCCCCGGCTCAGGTAAGCACATGTAAAAATCCGTTCCTTGCCTTTCTTGTCCTTCTGCTGGAAATTGCCAAAACCCGGGGAAGAGTAATGTGTGTTTCTTCAGCAGAAAGCATTCAAGTACCTTGTATGAGAGAGGGTGGTGGGCTCACAGAGCCCTAAAACCTGGGTTGGGGCCCCCGCCAGGGGCTCGTTCACCGGTTCCGTGGAGGAAACAACGTGCCTGAGCACAGCCATGTGGTCCAGAGTGTGATTCTTGCGGGTCCCTAGATAAGCCGGGTTGTGGCCTCCACCCGCCATGCTGTTGACAAACACTCAGGACCCTGTCTGAGCCTCAGGGACCGAGGAGCAGAGGACGGTCACATCAGCAGAGCACCCCAAGGGCTTCCTAGGATAGTAGGTGTTGTACTGGGGGGGGGCGGTGGCGAGAAGATGCATCCCCCCAAAAATGTCTAGGAAGTTATCATGAGCACAATTCATATGAAAGGAAAGACAGAAACAGAAACAAAAATACCACAAGCTGAGTCTGTCTTTTGTAAGTACTCGTGACAACTACAATGGCAACGAGAAATGGGAAACAAGCTAATGGAGTATCACGTTGCAGCAGCCAGATGGGCATAAGTGAGAATTAGGAACACCTTACGATAGGGAGCTATGCATGCAACATAATGCAAATGAAATAGAGGCCAGGAAGCCCTACGTGCTCACACATAAAAAGACATGTGTGCGGTGCAAACAACCAGCACGTTGGGGCAGTGGGATTTGGGGGGTTCCATATGTCTTGTTAATTACTCTTCCTGGTGCTACAACATCTGTAAACATTTAACCAAAGACTAAGTCTTAACATAATGAAAATCCTTTTAAATATAGTACATTCACAATGTTTGTGCGTGAAATCCCCAAGCGGCGTGATTTTGGAGTGCGGAACCCTGGACGGCATGACGGCCGTGGGTCCAGATGGCAGGACAGGGTAGTGGCTGCGGACTGGGCTTTGGGAACCTGGAGCTGCCCCTCTCCTGCCGCATAACCTTGGGGAGGTCTCCACTGCTCTTAGTGCCTCAGTTTCCTCTCCTGTGCATAAGAGAGACTAGAAACAACCACGCTCTCCTAATGTTGACATGAGGGTTCATTAAATAAGGGGATCCAGGAAAGAACTTCACAGGCCCCTGCTAAATAACGACTTCGGCAAGCATTAGCAAGAGTCAAGTGCAAGCCATCCACGCTCCAATTCCCTGAGCAGGAGGATCCGTTCAGACACATTATCTAAGTTAGACCCAACCATACAAACTCAGTACTTCTGCTTCGAAGCCTGAAGGCAGATGTTCTCTCCCTGGGCCCGCGGCTGTGAGGATGACAGCCTTGATGCTCCTCCAGCCATTTTTGCTGCAGTGAAATGAGCCAGTTGGAGCAGGGCGAGGTGACCCTCAGAGGTCGGCCCCGAAATGGATCCTTGTAAGTGATGCTGCTGAGCGACCATGCGGACAGCATCTCCGGCTGCTCAGACACACCACACGCTACATTTCCTGCCAGCGTTGTCTTTATGAACAGCAGCCGGCACTAATACTCCCAATTAGAGTGGGGTTGGGATGTGGAAGGGGCCCCAGGCAGGGCCAGTCAGGACCAGGGTATGGAGGTGGGGCAGGGCTGGGTGCCTGGAGTGGCGCACCGTAGGGACAGCATAGGGAGAGAGCTCCACAGCCCCTCATCAGTGCTGCTCACACCTTGCAGGTAACAAGGGCATTTGAGACCCGTAGGGGACGAAATTGGGGCAGAGTGTCCCATAGAGCCATGCTTGGGTCAGCAACTCAGTACTCAGCATTTGGTAGAAGGGAAGAAACTCAAAAACAACAATGACCAGAAAGTCCTTTCTTAAGCATTTCTGCAGAAATCCATATGGCGATAAATAAAAGTTCAGATGGATTTTGTGCTCAGATTTCACGGTGTGGTGCACCGGAAAAAATATACGAGCAAACAGAAGAAACTCGGCCGAGTTTTATTGGGCTGGCTGGCTCAGGTCACGCAAACATCAGTTCCTTGTCTTTTATGGCTTTTTTCCAATCTTCCCGGGATCACAAACCCGACAGGACCAACTCGGTAAAGGAGGAAACTGAGTCAAACCAGTAGCCAAGGTGTCGCCTTCTCGAAATTTTGACCGAATGTCCTGAAGGGAATGCCAGAGCCGCGAGCAACGAGCCGGAGTGTCCTGGGGTCCTCGTGTCCTAGGAGAGCCTTTGTGCGGTGGGTCATCACGAAGCTGAAGAAATAAGATGCTGAGTGGAAAACTCAGGAGAGTCCAAGGCCATCAGGATGCAACTAAGGAGGGTTGTTCGGAACGAGGTTCATAGTGGTTGGCAGAGGCAACCTGGTCCCTGGGTCTGGAAGACTAGGTTCTGCACGTGTTCCTCCAAGGACAAAGAGGCATCCTCCACGTTGCTATGGACCCTGAAGTCTCCAGCCTCTCAGGAAAGGCAGCCAGCTGGAGAGAAATTGGGGACCCACCTGCCAAGAAGTCACTCCCAGCAGTGGGGCAGGGCACCTGGAAGTCCTCAGTTCCAACTGTGCTTCTCTGGGACATGCCATCTTGTCCGAAACATGCAAGTGGCCATGAATTTACGTTTGATTATAAAATGCTGTTGTGCCACTGGTCCCTACTGAGCTGTGCTCAGCATCAAGAGTTAGCTGGCAGATAAAGTCCACGTGTTTGGAGCGCACTTCACACGTGCTGCTGTGACGGGGCCCCAAGACACCCTTCTCCCCCTGCATCTGTGTCTTGCCGATTCTGCGCTCATGTTCCCAGGGCTTCCTCTTGGTGTTTCTCCTCCCTGAGACTGCTTCCTCCTTGTGCATCCACCAGTGTGCTCTGCCTCTTGGAATACCAGAGATGCTTCTGACCCAGTAACCCTCGAGCCCTCATGCATGGGGCCAGGAGGCCCCGCAGGGCACCATCTCATCCATTCCTCTCTCCGCAATTCATGGCAAAGCCATTGAGTCTTGGAAAACACACACATTGATGTTTTCACTGTAAGATGCTGTAGGAAGAGGGCAAAGTAGTTTATCATACGCTCTGGCTTGCTCAGAATCCTAACAGCTACCCATTTAGGGGCACACAGGGCACCCTCGGACTGGGGAGGGACAGTGAAATGAGGGACATGAGCCTTAAGGTATTATTAATGCAACCGTTTGCACCTGAGAGCCCAGAGGATGATGAGGAGTGTCCACAAAAAAAGTCACTGGCCACTGCGCAGCTGATTGGGCAGAGCAGGTAAGAGCTAGGAATGATCCCATTTAAGCCTGGTCTGAGCTCACTGAGGGCCTTTCCTGTGAAGCCTTCACGGCAGTGCCTGGGGATCTTATTGTGGGGAACAGTCAGACCAGCTGTCGCAATGGCACCAACATGGCAGACACACTGTGTGCTGTCTCCAGGGTAAAGAACAGGTCCTCCCCTGAGCTACTTCTTCTCTTTGGTGTCTTTCAAGGCCAGGCTGTCTGAAATTGTGAGGTGACGTATCATGGAATCTTTGTAGAATGGCTTGCAGAATTGGTGGGGGTGAAGAGAGGGCCTTGCCACATAGGGATTTTCTTCCTCTTGACTCCTTTCCAGACCAGGGACCAAGAAAGGTTTCTAGAAACCACACAATGCTACTTCTACATGTGTGGGGTTTCTGGTGTAAGTGAAATGTGGCACAGCAAGGAGCAGTGGGCACATTTTTATTTCATGGATTCTTTCTGAGAGGATGTAGAGGCGTTAGCAATAGGAGCCATGCACAGCCCAATGGCCAACGTGTGGGGATTTTATCTGGAATGGCATAGTGACTTCATCTCAAAGAAAGTGCCGTGTTGTGGAAAGAATCCTAACCGCTTTTATTGAGCTCTTGGTGTGTGCCAGGCTGTTGAGTTTGAGTATCAGCCTCGTGCAGCCTCTTAGGGAGTCTGAGGCATGCCCAAAGTCACAGAGTGACCCGCTGTTATCCATGGCACTGGCCAGTGCCAGTTTTCCACCCTTCTCTGAAAGCAGTGCTGGTATCTGGGAATCCTCGACCCTCAACAACTGTGTCCCTTGTGGGAATTGGCTTATTTCATGTAATGACTGCATTGTGGAGCTTCTGAGCCATAAAATGTAAATTATACGTGCGTGTTTGTATGTGTGAAGCTCCTAAGATATATTTATGCCATTGCCTCTAGCTCTGGGTTCCTTTCTCTTTGCTCACGGCTGGCTTAATCAGCAGCCCCATCTCCTATTGTTAGCCTCTGCATTAATGTGCATTATTCATGGTTATTGAGTTGGATAACTGTGGTTGAAGGCCTTCTATTTTTATAATAATTAAAGGGTTTAGGGGAAAATAAGTTTAGCTGCTTCTCTGCCCTCACGTAGCCTTGTGGGTTGGGGGCAAAAGACTGAGAGAAAAATGGTGCCACAGCCCCTGTCCGTGGTGCTGAAGGACACGCTTGGGGAAGTTTGAGTTCACGGGATCTCACAGCCCCAGGCAGAGCTGGAATAGGAAAGTCTGCACCTTTCCCCAGCTCTGTCTGACACTCAGGCACTTGCCAAGTCTAATGGGCCAGTCACAGGACCAAGGGCTTAGTATAGGAGGTGGGGAGCACTTGTGAGGAGGACAAATGCTGGGCTGCAGGACCGTTGGATGGGGCAGGAGACAGGGGAGGCTAAAGACGTTGACCCTGGACACAGCCTGGCGGCTTCGGACCCTGCTTGGCCACTTGGCAGCTGTGTAACGTTGTGCAGTTCCTCAACCCCTTAGCCCTTACTTTCTTCCTGTATAAATTGGTGACTGATACTACCTGTCTTAGAGAGTTGCTCATAAGGACAAAATGACCCAATGAAAATAAAGACTTATATTTGTAAAAAAAAGTGCTCATAAATATTAAGTATAATTACCATTACACCAGCATAGTGTTACATTTTTTATACGCCAGATGATGTCTTCAGCATCCCGGCCATCGGTGAGGTCTTATCCCCAGGGGTGGCTGGCAGTTGTGAAATGTCCGGGCTCCCTCTGTTTCCTGAGGATGGCCTGACTGTAAGTCTGTCAGCCTCCCAAAGCCTGGAGAGTGTTATTGGAAATTTGTGTTCCAGATGGGGTGTGTTGTGGTATGGGGTGTCCTTTCCTTTCCTCCGTTCATATAGAATAATTTGTAGAGCCTCTAAGAATCTAACAGCACCTGGTATCTGTGAGTACCGTGGTCTGCCAGGACTCATGGACATGCTACTTAGCTTGGAGGTAAATACTGCTGCCCTCATTTTACAAGTGTATTCACCGTGTGACCAGGAACCATGTGAGTTTCTCTCTCTGTGTGGTCAAGCCAGGAGCTGTGCTCGTGTTTTCTGACCCCACAGCTGGCATTTATCAGTGCTGAGCAGTGTTTCTCAGACTTGCCAGCATCTGAATCACCAGGAGTGTTTATTAAACCAGTGTGCTGGGCCCCACACCCAGAGCGTCTGGTTCCGTGGACTGGGAGCCGGGCAGAGAATCTGTCTTTCTAGCAAGGCCCAGGAGATGCTGATGCTGCTGGCCCAGGAGCCGCTCGTTGAGGGCCACTGCCCAGGGGACTCCTCAGACCCCACCTACATGATCTATGGTCTCTTACCAGGTGAACCAAGAGTAATACTAATATGCTTGTCTAGCAATGAGGCGATCTCTTTGTCAACATTTGGAAAAAAGTCTGATAGTCAGTTAACCAAAAGAACAGGGGAAGTATCTTCTCTATCTTTTCTCTGTATTTTTCCCAGTGAGTAACCACATAATTCCTGGACCTCTGGTTTGACAGCGGGTGTGGGTGGATGACTCCTGCCCCTTGTTACCCTCCTGGGGGCTCCCAGTGAGACCACAGAGGCAGTGTGTGGGGGCGGGGGGTGGGCAGAGAGGTCCACCAAGACATGGCTTCAAGGTCCTGAGACTGAGCTGGGGAAAGCCCCTCTTCCCTGAGCCCTGCTTATCTCCTGTAACGGGTTTCACGTACATCATCTGTTGTCATCCTCTTAATCTGAGTGACTTCCTTTTTACAGGTGAAGAATGGGAGTTTGGGTAGTTTACCCAAAATAATAATTTCTGATGCTTGTCTGAGTTTACCTACATTTAAAGCCTTTCCCCATTGTCTTCAGGCATCTAACCCACCACCTTGGGCCAGAGGTAACAGTCCTTCTCGTGTTACCTTTTGCGCAGGTGAAGGAGCTGTGACCCGGGAGGGGAAGTTGCTCATTCCACTCAGCTAATGGATGGCAGAGGCTCCTTGCCAGTTCATACCCTTCTCCTCTGGTCTAGTCCTGTTGCTTTCCCTTCTATCTTGTTCTTTATTTCTCTCTCTCTTTTCTTTCCTTCCTTCCTTCCTTCCTTCCTTCCTTCCTTCCTTCCTTCCCTTCATTTCCCTTCTTTTGTTATACTTTACCATGGATCCTTAGCTACACATATCCCCTTTAAAACATTCCCTGTACCTGACTTGACCAATTCCTGGAGCATCTCCGTTCTTCTCCTTTTTTGACCCTCCCCACAGGTTTAAGAATGTGTTTCTCATTCTCAGGAGAATGCAAACAACTGTCATTTTAATTACGTCCACACCCCTTTTTCCATCTGAGAGCAGTGTGGGTCTCTATCCTACAAATGATGAAGTGGGGCTCAGAGACAGTGAGTGGGTTTCATGACGGGATCGGGCAGGCGGCCCAGGGCTGTAACTTGCCTTTTGCAAAGACGCTGCTGTCAGCTGATGGGGAGTCCACCTGGGGGATTTTGGAAGGTGTGTTATAGGGCATGGTGGTGTTCTGGGAGGCCAAGCTTAGGGGACACAAAAACATGCAATAGCTGAGGCAGGTTGACAATTTTCATAAGAGCAGAAACCCATCTGAAAAATGCCTGGATCTCATGAGGATTTACAAGTGGAAATTTCTCAGAATCTGTTTTGCAGTGCTGGCATGGTTATCCTTATCTTTTAATAAGATTGAAAAGAGATGCTATCCTCTTGGACAAAGAAAACATTCGCCTCTAAAGAGGCATCCAGACAGTTTCTTAGATGACTAAACAAGGGTGGCCCTCCCATCATGGAGAAGTGGCTGGTTTCATGATACCAGTCGCCTAAAACCAATTTGCTAAGCTGCTCATGTCCTTGGGATGCACAAATCCTGTACCTAGATTTGTGATCCCTATTTATACATGAAGACTGAGTGTTAGAGCATTTCACAAACTAGACCATGACCATCTGTACTAAGTGATGGAGGGTTTGAAACCACAGTTTGCTGGCTCTGGTTTTCTACACCTGCTGTCCTCTGTGCCCCTGAGGTTTTCTTACCCACAAGCCTAACTTTAAAGTAGAAGGGCCTCCCTACTGTCTCCCTTACAAGCCCACAGAGCTTAGGAAGGGATTGAAGCACACAGCACTGGTGGGGTCTTGTGCCAAGCAGGCAGTATTGACAGGGAGATGCTGATGCCGTGACACCCCTACTCATGGAGCTCCTGTCTAGTGGGTGAGACAGATTCACCCAGAGCCATCTACTGGGCATCTGTTGGAAAGCACCACCAGGGCTGGAATGTGACAACTGGGCAGAGGGAAAGTTCCAGAACTCTGTGGAGTTCTCTCTGGCATTGTCTCTGGTCTCCTCCCTGTCTCCCTTTATTAGATGGTCCTGGGAGCTCCAATGCCCTACTACCCTCCTCCCCTTTATTCCTGAGGCAGGAGCCAACCCAGACACCCCTTCCCCTGCCTTCAGCTGCAGAAGCCAGAAGACAGAATGGCCTTTCAAGGACCCACCATCTTAACTGGGTAACCAGCACCTGGGGTGAGCTCTGCAGCGGCTCCCACAATAGGCCTGATTCTGAAGGGAAGCGCCATTGAGGGCAGGTCCTCAAAGGAAGTCCTTACTCTTCTCTGACATTCCCCCTTTTGGGAAATCTTGCATTTAGCCCTAGAGCTGTAGAAAAGCAGAGTTAAGTGGGCAGGGGTCCCTGCCATCTGTAAATGCACATGCCATGCACTCAGATTGGTGCAGGATGGGACGGGATAAAACATGGGTCTTGGAGATGAGGCAGCTGGGGAGCTAAGCCTGCTGCCCTATGCCTGACCACCAGCCTCCTGGCTTCATGCGGAGCGCCGGCCTCCAGTCAGGCAGTTGAAGGAGCTCTGATGCTTTCCCAGGGAGTAAGGGTTGGCTGAGGCCATGGGGGAGGAACTAGGTCCTTGGAGAAGGGGAGCGAGGCTGGGCGCCCAGGCACTGCTGCCTCAGCCTGCCCACCCCGGCCATGCCAGCCACTAGGCGGACTCAGGCAAGCGTGGGCCCTCTGTGTCCATGTGTTCCACGTAAAGCGAGAAAGACACTTGTGAACATGCCCTGAACCAGTGTGTGCAAACGCTGCTCAGGGGCAGAGTCTGGAGCCCAAAGATGGGCTTCCGTGTACAGATGCTGTAACTTCGGACAAACGATAGAATCCCCGTGCTTCCATTTCATAAACTGTGAAATCAAGATTGTAGTCGCGTCTCTTTTGTAGAAGCGTCCCGGGAGGAGTCAGAGGCATTGCTGAAAGGGAAGTGCTCCGTGCTCGGCATGTAGTGAATCCTCAGCGGGGCCTGTCGGCCAGTAGCAGCCTCTTCAGCGTCGCTTATTGTTATGTTATGTTGGTATTAACATCGCTGTGATGTTCCCGGTGGTTCTGCCACTCTCGGTGCTAACGGAGGGGTGCTAACGGGTGTTCGGTCCGTGCTCGGGATCTCAGAAACCACTTCCGCCTGTCCCGGGTGCCTCCTTCACGTCTGGACCATCGAGTTCCAAAATAGGGACTCATCCGCGAGGTAGGGCCTCATCCCCATTGTGCGGACGTGTAAATGGTGGCTGAGAAATCGCCTGTTGTGGCAGCCTCTGCTCGTAAGGAAGCTGCAGGCAGTTCGACCCCAGAAAGTGTGCCCGCCAACTCAAACTTGTTCCGAGGGAGCAGCGGCCACAGAAAACCCTGGGTCCCTAATACTGAATGACCTTTCATCATGTGAAGCATCCGTAGACTGCTCACCTGCCCCCTGTATCCGACCAAGGACAGCCACCCACGTGCACCTGAAGACCAATGAGGAAGTCTCCTCCCTCCCCAAACCACACCTAAGTACGATGCTGGCCAACTGGAGACCGTCTCGACTTTCCTCCTCCTACTCTGTGAACAATTCTCCTTTCTAGCCCTTCGGAAGCCTTGCCAGTGGCAGCCTGGATTCTTTAACGCAAGGGTGTGAAGGCCTTGGTTCTGCCCGTGATGAGGCGCAGTGAAGTGTACGTGCATCTCCCCGTGTGCCCTGAGCCACCCCAGCCCCCCACATGCCCTGTGGCCAGATTGAGTGGGCAAGGACACTGGAGAACCACCATCAGCAAGCATAGTCAAGGCTTCAAGGAAGCCTGCTGTAAAGGAACCTGTTTAACTGAGTTTAACTCTGTATTTCTGTATTTCACAAACCCATTTGGCCGAAGAACCCCCTACCTTCCCACACCCCCCCTCACAATTTAATTACAAATCAAACTGGTGTCACCCAGAACAACTTTGGAAATGTTACAGGGAGCACCGTGGAGACATTCAACACTTACAAAAACTTTCCGGTGGCTGTGATTGTTCCCATTTTACAGAAAGTGAAACTGAGACCACCAGGTACTAAGCTGTTTTCCCCAAGTGTCCCTCCTTCCTCTAAGCGAGGGTGGCGGGAGCTGGCATTCAGCCTACTACGTCCTTGATGCTCCATCCCCTGGGCTGCCTTGCCTGGAGACATCCCTCCTCTGGAAGCTTCCACCCATGCCAACAAATCCCTTCAGTCTCCAGGACGGGACCCTCCTGGCCTTAGCATAAGAACCAAGCACTTACTAGCAGATGAGTGTGTTGTGTGGGCACAGGTGCCCTGTCTCCACCATTAACTTGCTCTGCGAGGACGGGAGGACACACCTTGTGTGATGTGGCACACACATGGCACACGGTTGACAGCATCATTTCCCTGCTGCAAGTGTGCCTGGGGCGGTGTGGTTCCATGTAACCCTCAGCAATCACGGGCAGGAGCTGCGATGACTGTGTACCGCCCGCAGCCCAGTGATGCTCCCACAGCTGAGTGTGCACTTTCTTCCCCAGCCCTCGCTGACCTTGCGGTGGTCCTGCTGCTGGCCTCCTCATCCACCAGATGACAGGCCAGTGGCACATGGCCCTCCAGAGTGGCTGGTGTGAGGTCACACAGCTAGAAAGGTGCAGAGCTGGGACACAGACTCACGTCTGTCTGACTCCAGGGCTCCAGTTGTCTGTCTGTGTGTTTCTGTTTTCAGTGTCACACTGGCTCAGAAGGGATGTTGAGTCCGTGGAAGGCACTTCATAGAAATTTAGAAATTTGGTATGTGTGTGCATGTTTGCAGACACACATTTGCACACACACAATTTATAGGTGAACCTGGAAATGCACAATGTCTGACGCACCTTTGAGAAGCAGGACCTGCCTCGCGGGGTCATTGGCAGTCTGCGTAAGACCGTAGAGGTAGAGGACACAGTGCAGCACAGTGTTTCTAAATATTTCTAATAGGTTCATCAGTTTGCATGTTTGTTGAATGTCCAATAACCTCATTTCACAAATGGGATAGTCTGGAAGGCAGCATTGACTTACTCAGTGTCCCACAGAAAATTGACGGAGGGAGGGAGCCGGGCTGGAGATCTTGGCAGAATCCTTTGACTTGAATCAAATGGTGTCCGAGCTGGATGGGAGCTCAGAGATCCCAGAATCGCTGTTTTTAAATGCCCCCCCACCGTGCACTCCCCAGGATGGGTGTGGGAGTTGAGCAGCCTGGCCCATGTCCCCCCTTCTTCCCCACAGCTGCCCCATGAGTGTGCCTGTCATGGGCTTCTGCATGTGATACATTAGAATGGAGTGTGACCCAGCAATTGCACTACTAGGTACTTATGCAGAGGTTACAAAAATGCTGATTTGAAGGGGCACATGCACCCCAATATCTAGAGCAGCACTATCAACAATATCCAAATTATGGAAAAAGCCCAAATATTCATCAACTGACGAATATATAAAGCAGATGTGGTATATATGCCACATATACACTCCACATACACACTCCACATATACACTCCATAGACATACTCCACATATACACTCCACATACACACTCCATATACACACTGCATATATACATTCCACATACACACTTCACATATACACTCCATATACACACTCCATATACACACTCCACGTATACACTCCATATACACACTCCATATACACACTCCATATATACACTCCACATACACACTCCACATATACACTCCACATATACACACTCCATATATACACTCCACATATACACTCCATATACAGACTCCATATATACACTCCACGTATACACTCCATATACACACTCCATATATATACTCCATATACACACTCTACATATGCACTCCATATACACACTCCATATACACACTCCACATATACACTCCATATACACACTCCATATACAGACTCCATATATACACTCCACATATACACTCCATATATACACTCCACATATACACTTCACATATATACTCCATATACACACTCCACATACACATCCACATACACACTCCATATATACATTCCACATATACACTCCATATACACACTCCATATACAGACTCCATATATACACTCCACATATACACTCCATATATACACTCCACATATACACTTCACATATATACTCCATATACACACTCCACATACACATCCACATACACACTCCATATATACATTCCACATATACACTCCATATACACACTCCATATACAGACTCCATATATACACTCCACATATACACTCCATATATACACTCCACATATACACTTCACATATATACTCCATATACACACTCCACATACACATCCACATACACACTCCATATATACATTCCACATATACACTCCATATACACACTCCATATATACAATGACGTACTACTCGTCAATCAGAAAGAATGAAATCTTGCCATTTACAACAACGTGGATGGAACTAGAGGGTGTTATGCTACACAAAATAAGTCAGAGAAAGGCAAGTATCATATGATTTCACTCGTGGAGTTTAAGAAACCCAACAGATGAACATAGGTAAAGGGAAGAGAAATAAGATAAAATCAGAGAGGGAGACAAACCATAAGAGGCTCTTAAATACAGAGAACAAACTGAGAGTTGCTGCAGAGAGGTGGGTGGGGGTTGGGCTAAATGGGGGATGGGCGTTAAGGAGGGCACTTGTTGGGATGAACACTGGGTGTTAAGAGATGAATTACTGGGTTCTACTTCTGAAACTATTATCATACTACATGTTAACTAACTAGAACTTAAATTTTAAAAAAAGAATGGAGTGTGCCCCAGCTTAAGAAATCCTTCTAGATACCTGTTCTAGCCCGGTGGTGCTCAGCCAAGGGCGATTTTGCCCCTCGGGGACCTTTGGCAGTAACTGGAGACATTTGATTTTCAGCACTGGGGAGTGCTGCTGGTGTGTAGGGGTGATGCTGGGCATCCTGCAATGCCCGGGGCAGCCCCCTGACAAAGGAGCATCCGGCCAGATATCTATTGGGTCCAGGTTGAGGACACTGTGCTTTGGGTGGGTGACTCTGAGCCTGGAGCGAGGAGGGGCCACACAATGATTGGGGAGGGGCGTGGGGCTGTCAGGTGCGTACGGACCCCTGGGGGTCTTGTTAAAGCACGGACCCCATCTGATGCGGTAGGTCTCCGGTGAAGCCCGAGAATCTGCATTTCCTGTGCTCTTTATCCTGCACTGACTGCTGCTCTCTTTCTCTGTCCCAGGGTTCCCTGGGCCTGCCCGGTCCCCCTGGGAGAGACGGCAGCAAAGGCATGCGGGTACGTCTGTTCCCACCCCTCCCCACAGTCAGCCGCCTGCTCGGAGCCCATGTCCTTGAGGGCGGTGGCTTCTGCCAGGGCCAAGCCTGAGCTGGGGCTCATTCATACCGGGATCTTCCCAGGTCCCTGTGGGTCAGCCTAATCACTTCAATGACACCGGGCACCGCCTGTGTGTCCTTGGAAGCCATTTTTAGCTGACAAGCTACTCTGCACGGAGGTCTTGTCTTTGTGCCCAGACCTGCAACCAGGTCCAGGTCCAAAGTGGGGGATTCGCTCATATTTCCAGTTCGAGGAGCAGCTGAGAATACACCCCGTCCCCTGCACATGCCCCAACCCCCCAGCCTCCCTCTTGTCAGCTCCCAGACTCCCCCTCTGCATCCCCTGCCTCTGAGGTGACACAACCCCCAGAAACCCAGATGAAAAGTGATTTCTACTCGGGCGGGCCAGTCTGCTCCGGGAAAAGGGATCGTCCTCACCAGGAACCCAAAGAGAGACGGGTTCTGTGTTCCACCTCCTCGTGCTCTGTTTGTGATTTCCAGCACGTGTGAGCAGGTCTTGGAGTGGGAGCCTTGACTGTGAGCCCCTCCTCTGTCCGTGGCCTCTAGTACTCCAGGACAGGAGGTCTGGGGTGGAGACCGGGAGAGAAAGAGGGGTCCTGTGCTCTGCAGGACCCCTCCAGCTCCCCTCCTGGTGGCCAGTCTCCTCCATGCACGAGGGGATTCCTTGTCACTATGCTTTCTCCACCTTTGTGTCTGCATGTAGTTCCCTTGACCTCCAGCAGCAGGAGCAAGGGGGTTGGGATGTGCCGCGTGGGGTAAAGACCAACTCCCTTGTTCATGGCGAGTCTCCCAGGGCAGCCTGGGTCTCCTTGCATGGACGGCCACCTTGTGTCTGTGATGGGGTTTGAATTCCAGACACGTATGTCCCTGAGATTTTGGGCATCCCTGGCCTGCCTGGGCCTGTGTCCCGGTGGGTTGTGACTGACCCTGTTTTGTGTGTGCAGGGGGAGCCGGGAGAGCCAGGGCTTCCTGGAGAGGTGGGAATGCGGGTAAGTGTCACTCTCGGCTCTGTTCCTCTGATGTTTCCAGCAGATAATTTTTTTTTTGAGACAGAGAGAGAGGGTGCAAGGGAGCGAGGGACAGAGAGGGAGGGATGTAGAGGGAGAGAGAATCCCACAAGGGGCAGAGAAAGAGGGTGAGAGAGAGAGAGAAGCGGGGTTCGTGCTCACCTGACGCGGGGCTCGAACTCAAGAACCACCAGATCATGACCTGAGCCAAAGTCAGATGCTTAACTTCCTGAGCCACCCAGGGCCCCTCCAGTCGATAAATCTTGATGCAAAACCAATTGTTTTCGGTGCAGAATAGATCCACAAAGGCTTCCTGTATAACAGCACGCACGCTTGTGTGTGTATATCCTCACATCTATGATTTTTCCTAAATTCTTAAAAAAAGTGAAGCATACCACTGTCTCCCGTTTATCTTTTTTCATTTAACAACAGATTAGAGATCTCTTTCCACACCTGTTCTCTCAGTCAGTGCACCTCATTCCATGACATGGGTGCATCATAATTTACATAACCTTTTCCCTATGATGGCCCTACATGTTATTTCTAATTTCACTGGTCTTTTACCAAAATCAATATGGTAATAAATGCATGTGTGTGTGTGGGTGTGTGTGTGTGCATGCTTCTCCTTACACACTGTATTTTATTTCAATAGGATAGATCACAAAAGTTGGCAAGCCTTTGCCTAAAGAAATGCACATTTTAATTTTAATAGATTTTTTAATAGATATTTCCAAATTCGTTGCCTAAAATCCATAGCAGTTCGAGGTCCAGGCCGCAGAGGAGCCTCAGGGCTCTGCGGACTTCTGTTTCGGCTTTGTCAGGACTCGCCCGGGCTCTGCAGGCCCCACGGCAGAGTGTGAATGACGAGCGACAGGAATCAGGCAGGTCGCTCCGAAGCTGGGCACAGATCCGGGCCAGACGGTGGGGAGGCCGTGGGACGCAGGGCAAGTGGAAATGGAAATGGTTCATTATAGCTCGGAGGCCACACTCCAGCTGTTCCTCGGAGTTGAGCAGACAAGGGAGTGAGTCCTGGCAGAATCCTGCTCCACCAGGCAAGGGGGGGGGGGGGGCGGCATGAACTCTAAGCAGAAGGGGGCAGCGTGTGGTAGGTGAGGAGCAGGGGTCTCTGGGTCTTGCCTCTGTTCCTTCCTCTCCTTCCCCTTCCCACACCTTTCTTGGGAACCCTCTTCTGCAGGGATTCCAAGGACCACCTGGACCCCCCGGGCCTCCTGGACACGTTGGAGCTCCTGTAAGTAAAGGCTTGTCTCTGGAAGGGTTTCTGTTTTCTTCTCCAGGGATTGGGACCCAGACCCCTGGCGAATCCCCCTCCAGAGTCTGCACACAGAGGACCAGCTGCCTTGGCACGTGTCAATGGCAGTGAGGTGCTGGTGTCTCTTCTTACCAGAAATGCTGAAACATTATGGCCCTTAGGAACCTCCTGGAGGTTGTTTAAATGCACGCTTCTAGGACACCATTCCCAGACAGTGACACGGCAGCTTTGAGGGAAGTCCGGGAATCTGCATTTTTACCCAGCAACCCAGGTGTTTCTGACACCCGAGCTAAAGAAGCTTTTTTTTCCCCAGCTGGTCCAGTCTGCCACTCCAGAAGGGGTATGGAGTCTGTCAATTCCCTGCCCCTAGAACAATGCTAGACCCACAATGAATGTTCAGTAGCCACGTGCCCCTTGAAGCAAGCGATGAGCAGATAGACGTGATGGATAAGGAGCAAAGTGGCTTCGTGGATGTCTCATCATATTTTTGGTTCTCAGTAAGAGATTTGAGACTCGCTCCAAATAAAAGAAGCAACGTTAAAGGCCATTTTCAAGCATGGCAGCCGGCACTGCCTTGGGAGACTTTTAACACCTCTGATCTCTGTGTGACGGGCCAAGGCATTGGGATGGAATTAAAATGGCACAGATGTCCAGCTGCCCCCAGAGGCCTGGGCGGGCCATGGAGCCTCTGCCCTCTGGGATAGCGGCCTGTGGTTCTGGCCCTGTGCCTCTTCTCCAGGGACAAAGGTGTAGGTGTTATTCCTAGAATAGGTAATAGGGCCTGGGAAACCTTTAGCATCTTCTCCGCAGAATGTCCAAGGATCCTTTCTCCAGGAAATGAGAGGAGAGAGTGGGGACCAGAGGGGGTTCCCATAGTAATGCATCCACACCTCTCCAGTGGGGCTGTGCACTGAGCTGTGGGCCTGGCCCTCGAGCCTTCCCAGGAGAAGGTTTCACCAGCTGGTGCTGGTGGCCCTGGCATCTCCCTCCGGACCCGGCACATGGGAGAAGAACAGACGCTCCGTATCATTCTCAGCTCCTGCTTTTTTCGTGTGGGCAGAAGCCTGCCGGCAGAACTTCTACAAGATTCTGGCGCTAACCAAGTGATTGATGCAGTCACTCACTGACTCATGTATTCATTCAGCAGGTGCTTATGAATATCAAGTGGCAGGCATGTTCTAGACTGTGTGGGGGTGCAGTATTGAAGGAAAGAAGGCACCGCCCTCTGGGGGCTCACATTCTCCTTGGGGGAGTCAGAGGAGGTGTCACATGGGGCTTAGTGCTGGGAGAAGAGGAAAGCCTGGTGAAGGGGATAGAGGGTACTGTGGGCGGAGCAAGGGGTAGCCGTTGCGTTTAGATCCTGTGGTCAGAGAAGCCCATGCCTTGGCTGATGCTTCCCTCAACTCTGCTCGTAGAGTGGAGGGCGTTCTTAGCATAGGATCTGGTGTTGCTTCTCAGGAAGGTGGAGTGGACACGACAGGGCGGGGGCCCTCTCCCCAGAGGAGGTGGAGGAATGTGGCTTTAAGGCACCCAGGTTTCATGACCTGGATTTTATGTTCACGATGGGATCATAGGTTCTGGGTGGCAGGGGAGACTGACTTCAGAGCCACATTCCTGCCATTGGCCGGGCCAGCTCAGGGGCCAGGTATATTCAAGCCTAGTCTGGAGGACCTGGAGAACCCCAGCCAGAAAACCGGCCCCAAGAGCTCACCTCGCACCCTGGTGGGGACCTAGGTGCCCAGGCCTGATGGGGGGAGCACAGGATGCTGTACAGAGAGAGTCCTGGGAGACGGGATCTTCACCGCCTTCCCAGGCAGGGTATCTGTGGGCCCCCCCAGACCTTCAGAACAGAGCAGCTGGGCTGAGCCGTGTTTCTGATCTACCCCTCTTCCCACAGGGTCTCCAAGGAGAACGAGGTGAAAAGGGAGCCCGAGGAGAAAAGGTATTTATGTTTGCCTCAACCCATCACCATAGCTTTCCATAGAAAGAGGAGGAGGGTGCCTGGGACTGCCCACGCTGTGCTTGCTTGTGAGTGCACGCGTGTGTGTGTGCACATGGGTGCCTGTGCGTTTGTGTGTGCACATGTGGCAGGGAAAGGCTGGTGCAGATGGGGCATTAATTTCCCACCCTAAATGTCAGTTCTGGGCCAGGAGGGCGTGGGCTCGGTACCTGCAGGGACTATAGTCCAGCACACAGACAGAATTTGGCTTCCAGGCCAGGAGGGTTTGAGAGAACCCGGCCTGGGACTCAGAAAGTCCTGGTTGCTGCTGTGGGCTCACATCTCACTTGGCAAAGTTGTATAACCTCTGTGCTTCTCCATTACCCTGATTCTCAAACCAGAGGAAGGGTGCGCGGTGACCGCCGTGGAGTCGGGGACCCCCATTTAGTCTCTCTCACCAGGGGTTGGGAACTGACCCATGCTGAGGCTCCACCCCCACCGTGGCCGGCACCCTGGAGTGGGGCTGAGGGCCGCCGTGCCTTCATTCTTTGCACTAGGTTACCACAAGGGGACCCTTGGGCCAGAACTTTCCACTTGTGCTCTTGTTCAGCTGGGTGGAGACAGGACTGCAAACCGCACCCCCCCACCCCGGCCTCAACCTGCCCATAAGGCATTGAGAGCCTCTGCCCAGGCCCATCCTTCAGATCGAGAGCTGGAACTCGGCCCTCCCATGCTGAGTCAGGTTCCAGATGCTTTTTCAGAGTCTACCGCGTTCTGTCCTCAGCAGTGCATGTTCCTCTAGTTTTATAAGACATTTTGAAATTATTTTAATTCTGTATCAGTATATTTGGAAAATTGTAAAAAAACAAAACAAAACAAAACAAACAAACAAACAACGTAGCCCCTAGTCCTGCTATCCAGGTACAACTATGGGCAACGCTTTGGCCCATTTTCTGTAGGACATGTTCCTATAGATCTGATTTCTTTTTGCAGAGACACACATAATATATTCGATTTTGCAACCCGTCCTGTCTGTTGTCCCTACATGCAGTATTTTTGCCCAGGCTGCTGTAGGGTTTTTAGTGACTCATTTTAAATGGCTGCATACCATTTCATTGCATGAATAGACCATGATTTATGTGCCTGTCCCCTTAGTATTGATCATTTAGGGTTGTTTCCAGTTTTTCGTGGTTAAAAATAATGCTTGGGTGAATATTTTTAAACCGATAGCTATATTTAGTCATTTAGTTTTCAAATGTAGGGTTATTTCTTTAGGCTGCTGTCCTGGAAATGAGATTACCAGTCAAAGAAAATGAACCTGTTTGTGGCTCTGGAAACACACGGCCACGTAGCTTTTCCAAAAGGTTCTTTAGAGTAAAGGGAGACAGGAGCTAGCATGGTACCCCACCTGAGGCTCCAAAGCATGATTTCTGTGTGCATATTAAATTTTAGGCATTATATGGGGCGCCTGGGTGGCTCGGTCGGTTGAGCGTCCGACTTCGGCTCAGGTCATGATCTCACGGCCTGTGAGTTCGAGCCCCGCGTCGGGCTCTGTGCTGACAGCTCAGAGCCTGGAGCCTGTTTCAGATTCTGTGTCTCCCTCTCTCTCTGCCCCTCCTCTGTTCATGCTCTGTCTCTCTCTGTCTCAAAACTAAATAAATATTAAAAAAAAAAATTTAAATTTTAGGCATTATAACTTAACTTAAAAAGCGACGTGTGACGTCTCTTACCCCATGCTCATCGGCATTTGTGTCTCTTGGTTCTTTTGAGAGTTTTAACACGGTCCCACATATTTGTCTACCAGAAGAGCTCCTTTCTGTGGCTCTCTGCTCCCTTGTTTACCTCTTGGGGACCTGAAAGACGGCATTTGGAATAACTGGAGGTTCAGGCATAGGGTGGTATGGCTTGACAGGCAGCTCAGAGTCTGCTTTGAAGCCCCTGCCTGAGAGCAGGCAGGATTTGGGAAACGAAGCCTGTAATAGGGCTGGGCTGTAGAACAGCGAGAGGGAAGCCCAGGCTTCCAAAGTGCACAGTGAGCTCAACGTTGATTCTGGATGAAAGCCCAGACCTGCAGAGTTCCACCCTGGCTGTCACCTGAGGGAACTGTCAGGGACCCAGGCCTGTGCCCTGGCATGGGGTTCAAAACAGGCCTCCGCTTGCAGACTCCCTCAAGCTCCTACTGGGGCCTTTCCACTTCAGCGCCCCTAGGGCCCCTATAGTCATTTGTACCAAATCCACGTGTCTTTCCCATACACACGTGTAGACCCCTCGCAAACTGGGCACAGTGCTCAGGCTGCCTTCGTCTCTGGGTCCTTGCTCCCTGGGGGCACCCTTGACCCAAAGCACATGACCAGTCCTCATCTGCTGACACGTTGGTGTGGCACTGGGCACCCGAGAGGAGCTGACGCCAAAACCAGGATTGATCTCCGGTTACAGACGGCCTTCACTAACAGGTGGATGAACTTGGACTCTTTTGGAGAATGCATAGGATGGGTTCGGAAGGTGCATTCTAGCACTCGGGTTTAGATGATGTCACAGGAGTGGATGGTGAACAGGACGCTGCGTGGACCATGCCACGTTAGTTAGGAAATGCCATGGACAGAAGGCACGGGGCGCCCAGAGCAGGAACACAGAGCCATCCGAAAGATGCTCCTCCAAGCTTCCTGGTTGTAGCAGCTCCCGCTGAACCAGTGAGTTTGGGTTTCCCGGGGTTCCAGTGAAGACTGCAGGACAGAACTCACAAGCCTCGTGAGAGCCAGCTCTGTCACTCGTGGGCTGGGACAGCCACTTGATGTACCAGAGCCTCAGTTTGCTCATCTGCAGAGCGGAAATACTGATGTCTTCCCTGAAGCTGCTGGAAGGTTGGATACGTGTTCAGCACATAACTGACACTTCCACAAGTATTTCCTTTCCCCACCTGTGCTTTAGAGGAAATTCAGTCTGTACACACGCAGGAGTTTGTTCTTTCCAAAAGTCTGCTTTGAAGTAACAGCTTCTTCCCATACAGCATGGGGCTGCTTTTCCAGCAAGCCTTGGGAGTCTAGGTTAAGGCTTTTTTGTCCAGCCAAGAAATGGTGCATTTCTTTAAATTTTTTTTTTAACGTTTATTTATTTTTGAGACAGAGAGAGACAGAACATGAATGGGGGAGGGGCAGAGAGAGAGGGAGACACAGAATCGGAAGCAGGCTCCAGGCTCTGAGCCATCAGCCCAGAGCCCGACATGGGGCTCGAACTCACGGACCGTGAGATCGTGACCTGAGCTGAAGTTGGACGCTTAACTGACTGAGCCACCCAGGCGCCCCAAGAAATGGTGCATTTCTATCAAAATCCTGAATTATCAGATCTGGAAAGGACCAGAAAGAAGCTTGGAGATCTCTCCTTATTTACAAATGGGGAACTGAGCCCAGAGGCCATGATTTCCTGATGCCACGTGGCCCGTTATAAAGAGAGAGAGTGCTTAGGAGCTCCTCAATTCCAACGTGGGCTTTCCCCTCCACGGCACACCAGGCCTGAAGTGGTACCAGGAACGTAGGACAAGTGATGTTCCCCTGAACTCTCTCTGCAGATTGGCCATAGCCCAGCCCCCTGCAGGTTTCTAACAGGGCAGCTCAGGAAGCAGAGGGCCACCTCCAGATGACGTCCAGGAGAGGCATCAGCCAGTGTCCCTGTTGACCTCGGTCTCTCCGGGCTGCACCAGGTGGCTCATCGTGGCATAGAGGAAGTCCTGCACCATTTTGGAGCCCGCCTGCCTGTGTTTGAACCCCAGCTCTGAGCCCTGCAGACCGTGTTACCTTTGGAGAGCTATTTAACGTCTGAGCCTCAGAGTCCCTCATCGCTGAGGGTGACCGTGTTACATGAGGGCCACCAGGAGGATCAACGGAGTTAAGATTTATAAAATGGGTAGAAGAGTGCTGGGAAATATGTGCCATGTGTAAAGGGCACGGACACAGAAAGAGAGGGACAGAGACTGAGACAGAGAGAGACAGGAAAAGATAGAGAGGGGGGGAGCCCGCCTGGGCTATGCAAGCTCAGCTTCGGGTATGTTTCCAGCTTCCTTGCTAACTTTCTGGGCAGCTCTGAGGAGAGCTGGCCCCTTCTCTGCACCTTCATCTTCCCAGATGTCAAGAAGCCTGGACTGCATCATCCCGTAGGCTCCTTTCCAGGTCTTGTATCCGATGGGTACTTAAAACAGTTTATTTTCTCGCGAACCTCTCTGATCTCTTACCTCAGCAAGAAGGAACTTTCCATCTCCCTTTGAGACAGGCCCATCAGTTGCCTGGCCTTGCGCAGCTCAGAGCCAGGCCGTGGAGAGCTACTGCCTGTCCATTACCGAGGCCACCTTCAGACAGCAACACAGTGGGTGCTCTGTGTAAGGCGGGGGACTGCCCTTTCTTGAAGCCTCTTCCAGAAGGCGTGGAGGCTCTGAAGGTGTGAGGGCATCCTGGCAACTGAGGGGCAGTAGAGCCTGAGTGGACTGTCCAGGGACTACTGAGCTTGGGACAGCTGGCAGATTGCAAGGGGACTCGGGTCACTAAGGAGCCAGAAGGTGGATACAGTGTTCTGTCTGGAAAACCGGGCTGCCAGGACAGCTTTGGGTGGATGTGACACTCACACTCCTGAGGCCCAGGGGGAAATGCCCTGGTTTGGGGATACGGGAGCCAGGGCATGGCACCCAAGGAAACTGGTAAGGGCACCAGCTTTGGAATCAGAAAAAAAAGAATGATTCTCAGACTGGCTCTGCCCACACTGGCTCTGGGAACTCACACAGGCTTCTGACCCCACATCCTGATCTAGCAGTGCCTGCCTCGGATAGTGGCTCTGAGGGCCTGGCTGAGCGAGTTGCGAAGGCAAGTGCAGGACGTGGCCCCTGGTAGGGGCTCCCTACATGTTAACAGAATGGGAGTTTTGAAGGGCCAAAAGCCATGATCCTCCCTGGTGACACCGGCCGCCACCTCTGCCTTAGAGAAGCCCCTCAATCCTCCTCGTTCGGGGGGGGGGGGGGGGGCGGGCAGGAAGAATTGCCCACTGGGTCTCACTGTGACAGGTGTTTGGCAAACATCCCTGACATGCTGGGTGCACAGAGGCATGTTCCCTCTTTCACTGGGTGAGGGTCTACATGGCACGTGCCCAGCAGACACATGGCCCACGCCCCTCCCACACTGACCTGCACACCAACACCCAGACCTGAGATTTATCAAGGGCAAGGGTGGCTTCCCACTTTAATGGAGCACGCGCTCCCCCTGGTGTCAGAGATCCAGAACCGCAGCGGGAGGGCTTGGCATGGAGAGGGGCCCTCGGAGCTTTGCAGGCAGGAGTGATTCCTCCTTTGAGTCGTTCGACCCAGGATGATGCACTTAGTCTCATAGGACTGAAGGGCTGTCAGACCCAACAGAGCCAGCCTCGGCCCCCAGTGTCCGGAAGGTGCTCGGGATGAGGACGGGTTCCCTTGCACCTGCGTGCACACACACGTCCCTGTCGGTTAAGGATTGTGAGTGTCGGAAGAGGTCTTAGGGTTCTGGGAATACAGCCGCCTTTCTTCTGTCCTCGCTTTTCGTTATTTCAACCCAGTTTGGAAACTGAGTCTCAGAGCAGGGTAGACTCTGCAGGCAGCAGCCCACGTTGGTGGAAAACAGCATTAGAACTCAGGTCCCTGACCTCCAGCTTCGGTCCCCTGTTCACATCACAGCCCTTGCTGTCCCGTGAACTTGACTCTGCTGGCCCCTTGTCTCTGGTTGATTTTTCTCTCCTTCCCCACCCTACGTAGCCACTCTGCTCTGCTTAACTAGCTTCTAACGTTGCACCTTCCACATGCCACACATTGTTCTATGCATTTTGCAGATATTGATTGGCTCACCCAATTCTCACCAGAGCCTTAAGAGGTAGCTGCTGTATTTATAGATGGGAGACAGAGTCAGAGATGCCAAGTGACTGGTCCAAGGTCACACAGCTTGGGATGTGGGAGAGCCAGGCTTCGAGTCTGAGTTTTGGGGTTGACTGCGGCTCCCTGTACCTCTGCACACCCCCACCCCCCACCACCGGGCCCTCGCTGCCACTGTCTGCCAGGAACCAAGCAGGTGGGCAGCTGTCCAAACCCCGTCCTCTGTTGTGCTGATGCGGTCAGTACAGTGGTGACAAGTCAAACAAAACCATACAACGGCAAAACAAAGCTAAGTCTCAGACTTTACATGGGACATGCCCTTTCTAGTTCTGCCTCCGGCCCCGTTCTTCCCTTTTGCTTCCCGTCGCGTGCCTCAGCTGGGCTTCTGTAGGCACTTCGGTTAGAGACCCTGCTCCGTGGACAGCTGTCTTCTGTCTGTCGGTGTCTGGGCTCTCCCTCAGCTTCTCTCTCCCCTCATCCACCCTGGCCTGGTCATTTTTCTCTTCCCGCATCCCCCTGCTGGTGAACACACACATCTGTCGGCACTCCGGCTGTGTCCCACCTGGCCCTGCTCTCCGTGTGCTGGCTGGGGACAGGCAGCTGGTGCTAGAGCTCACCTGTGGCTTTCCCGAGTTGCTGCTGGGAGAAATCTTGCTTCTGGGCCTCACTGATCTTGATGTGCAGGTGCAAGAGAGTAAGAAATGGGGCTTGAGCAACAGGCAGAGCCCCCTGCTTTGTGATAGACCTTGTGAAATTGTACTCAGTTGACACGGTTTTTTGTTTTGCTGAACCCTGGGGAAGTGCCACATTCAGGGGTGACATTTAGTAGGCTGGCCCTGTCTAAGGAAGAGAGCTCTGGGCTGGCCATCAGGAGACCTTGTCTTCAGGCCTGCCACTGTCACACAGATTCTGTGTGACCCTGGACTAGATATACCCCTAAGGTCAGTTTTCTCACCTATAAAGGGAAGGCACTGGATTCCATGGGTTCTGAGACCTTGTCAGTTCAGTGGGAGAGACCAGAATGATCCCCCAGTGTCCTCTGCTCAGGCCCCAGGGGCAGTAGAAATAGAGGGGGAAGGGTCCAGAGACCCAGGCTCTGTTGTCAATGCAAGCACATCCTGCCGGGGTTGAGTGGCTTTCCATCTGGGCCCACGTTTCCTCATCAATGGTCTGCCCTCGGACCTGCCAACCTCATGGCAGGTGGAGGACGAGAACGTTGGTAACTAATGTGGAATTAGTTGGCAGAGAGAAAAATCCTCTCTGTTCGCCCAGAGCTCATGTAACAAAGAGACGTTTTTAGAGAATGAATGTGTAATCATGCTTGAAAATGGAAAGGTGTACATCATTGTTCTAGAACTTTTGAAATCATTTCTGAAGGGCAGAGAACACGTATGCATAAGTTTATTTAGATGCGGGAGAGAAACTACAAAGCAAGCTGCAGAGCTGGGGAGGTGCTGGAATGATCCCCGGGCTCCGCTCCGGGGCTGTGGGCAGCAAAGAACCTGGGGCAACTATCGGTGCCTCACTGGGGCCCTGGCTTGGGGATGCTGAGTTGGGTGGCTCCTCCCCTGACCTCTGCTTCAGTGGGCCCGTGGGAAGCGTCAGTGTTTGCCCCCAGACTAACAGAGAAAACAGGTACCCAGCAACGGCCAGAGGGAATGGAAGCATTCAGACCAAGAAGAAAAGCTGATGCCTCCCCCCTGTCGGGTCCACCTGACCCTGTGGTTCCTGGCTGTGAGCTGCAGGGAGGTGACTCGTTCCCTGCAGGCAGGCCAATAGGACCAGTGTGGCAAAAACAAGCAGAAGACCAAGACTGTTAATCATTCAGAGAAAAGCGACATCCTGAAAGATACACCAACCTTTAAAATAGAAAACAAAAAGGCAAAGAAAGAACAACTTCGTAGATCAGTTATAGAGAAATACAGTCAAAAGAACTTTCACGTGTAGCCTTCTGGTCACTCAATAAATGTCAGTGGGGGCCACACCGCGTCTCCGGGCTGGGCAGTGGGGGGTGCCCTCACGGGAAGGGTGAACACACCTCAGGCCTCACATGAGCGAGAAGGATGGTGACACAGGTAATAGATGCAAATCGAATTAATGGCAAAATGAGGGACACAGTGAGACAGGCTGGGGAAGGATGGGTGTCTAATTTGAATTAAAAGGCCAAAGAGATGACTTTGAAGTGAGCCCTGAAGGGTGCTGAGGAGCCAGCAGAGGGAACAGTAAGCACAGCCTGTGGAAATGAGAGAAGCTGCCATGTTGGGGAGACTCTGAGAAGGAAGCCATGGTGGCTGGGGTGGCACTTAGTAGAATGTTCATATTAGCATGGACCCC
The DNA here is from genome assembly GCF_027475565.1 of Acinonyx jubatus. Taxonomy (NCBI): domain Eukaryota; kingdom Metazoa; phylum Chordata; class Mammalia; order Carnivora; family Felidae; genus Acinonyx; species Acinonyx jubatus. The sequence continues at coordinate 4,632,227 of NC_069394.1, forward strand.
CCCACCCCCCGTCATCAGCTGAGTTCTCAGTGGGGAGAAGACACAGCTGGGGACATTAGACAAGGAGTTATCCCATGAGAGGAACACACCAACATCTGTGGACTTTGGCTCAAGAGAACCGTGCTGGGCTGGGAGAAAGATGGCGGCATCTGCTCACCACCTGTCACAAGCAGGTGTTTTGGATAGGTTACCTCATCCCTTAGTCATAGGTGTCTTCCCAGGAAGGGGTTATCATCATCCCCGTGACACATGGTCAACAGAAACAACCTCAGAGGCGAAGTGACTTGCCTGAGATTATACAGCTAAGAAAGACAAGTCCAGCTTTGATCGCAAGCAGGTGGGTGGGTGTTGGATGGATGCGTGAATGATCGCTTACCGTTAGCCAGCAATTCACTTTTAACTCCAGGCCCTGGGGACGTAGTGGACGTTCATGCATATCCACTGGATGAATGAATGGAGAAAGACATGCTCAGTTTTATTAACTGCATCACAAACCCCACAAGTCTGTTACTTGGACCCTAGGAGATGAAGAGACTGTGTGGTTCCAAGAGGCTACATGGCCTTCCCTTGGTCACAGATTTGGGAAATGCAAAGCAGGGAATAGGGATCTGGTTTATCTGACCTTTGACTTATGCACTTTGACCCCCAATGCACATATATTGTAGCCTGGTGTGTGTGTGTGTGTGTGTGTGTGTCTTGTATCCAAAGATGCTGAGTTGAGAGTAAAGGTTAGAAGAGTAAGATGCTAAAAACCTTTGCATTCCCTGATCATGGCCCTGACCCCAGAGATGTACATTGGTTCTTCATTTCTTCATTTTCCTTCCTTTTCCAGGGGGAGCGAGGCCTGGATGGATTCCCTGGGAAGCGTGGGGAGACAGGAGAGCAGGTAAGCAGGCATTGGCTCTGGTGGCCTAGGCTTTGTCGGAGGACAGGATCAACTGGGGCCAGATAGAAAGCTCTGTGGGGCCTGATTGCCTTGGGCTCTGGCTCAGCTGGAGGCTCCAGGAGGCCCAGTGACCAGACTCCAGCTTACGGTCATACAGTCCTCCTCCAACACCAGGGTATTGGGATCCCTGAGAACACACCCCTTTCAATACGTTCTAACCTCATTGACCCATGTGACGATTGCAGTAAAGGCCATGGACGACGTGCATCAGATGTGTTCATTGGTGTCTCTTCTGTGAGAGTAAAAGATTACAAACAACACAGAAGCTTCTCAGTAAGGAACTAGTCAAACAAATCAGGGGGTTATAGTTGAGCTATAACCATATAGTTACAGAGGAATAATACGAAGCCATGGAAATTAATGAAACTCCTAACATGCTGATAGAGATGTTCCATAGATACTCGGTTAAGTGGAAAGTACAGGCAAGTGTAGATTGGTGTGGGAAATTGCATTGAGGACTTATGCAGATGTGCACTCTCTCTGAAACCTACTTTTTTTGTTCATGGCCTCCGGAAGAGGCCCCTCACTGACTTGTGGAAGGGAATGGAAGGGAATTCTCATGCACACAAATTTGAACCATGGGGGGAATGTGTTGTCCAAAAAGTAACTAAATTTAATTATTTAAATGGTTAAAGCTGTAAATAAAACCTAAAATTCTACATCCGCTTGAAGACAATTGGGAAAATACGTATTTGTATACCATAACACATTATCAGTCCATTAATATGTTCATATTACTAGCTTAGAGATAAAATAATAACATAAATTAACTAAATTTGATATACAAATCCCTTGCCATGTGTTAACTTCAATATACTATATTGATATAAATTAAATCTATGGATAATCTCAGCACCTCCAAATAACATCTTGGTTTTATATGCATTGTCACTTAACAAATTGGAACAGTATCTTTTTTTTTAATTTAATTTTTTTTTTAATTTACATCCAAATTAGCATATAGTGAAACAATGATTTCAGGAGTAGATTCCTTAGTGCCTCTTACCCATTTAGCCCATCCCCACTCCCAACCCCTCCAGTAACCCTCAGTTTGTTCTCCATATTTATGAGCATCTTATGTTTGGTCCCCCTCCCTGTTTTTATATTTGTTTCCCTTCCCTTATGTTCATCTGTTTTGTCTCTTAAAGTCCTAATATGAGTGAAGTCATATGATTTTTGTCTTTCTCTGACTAATTTCACTTAGCATAATACTCTCCAGTTCCATCCACGTAGTTGCAAATGGCAAGATTTCATTCTTTTTGATTGCCGAGTAATACTCCATTGTATATATATACCACATTTTCTTTATCCATCAATACCTTTTTATGTCTTGCCCCTTCCTTTCACATTATGTCATAAACATGTAGCCATTTTCTTAAATATTCACCAGGGACAGGACTCCAGTGACCACTTAGTATTCTATGGTATGAATGTGCTATCATTTATTCATTTTTGTTGCTTAAAAATATTTATTGCATGCCGCCCCTGTGCCAGGGCTGACTCTTTTATTTTTAATGTTTATTTATTTTTGAGAGAGAGGCAGAGCACAAGCAGGGGAGGGGCAGAGAGAGAGAGGGAGATACAGAATAGGAAGCAGACTCCAGGTTCTGAGCTGTCAGCACAGAGCCCGACGCGGGGCTTGAACTCAACGAACCGTGAGGTCATGACCTGAGCCGAAGTCAGATGCTCAACCGACTGAGCCACCCAGGCGCCCCAGGGCTGACTCTTAACACTAGAAATACGCACCTGCTGATGGCCCAGAAGGAAAACACCCTTCTTGCAGGGGAAAGGCGACCAAATAATGAACAGCAAGTCGGAAGATACTGATGGTGTGGAGGCAGCGGTGAGGGACAGTGAGCCTCACGGAGGGGGTCCTCCTATGAGGGGACACTTGGTCTGTTCTCATCTTTGCTGTTTATAGGAAAAAAAGGAAGCAAGAGAGCTCACATATACATCTTTGAGCACATCTCTAATTATGCCTTGAGAATGAGCTCCTATGAGAGTCCCTTGTCCACGGGGATGAACACTGGTTGTCCATCTGCCTTCCAGATTCTTCTTCCTCCTAGGAGGAGACTCACAGGAGGGCCCCCGGGGTGGAGTGGCTCAGGGCCCCTCCTCACTCCGCTCCGGCGGGAACTTTAACTCCTCTGCTCTCCACTGGGACCCTCTTAGAAGCTTCCTGGTGAGAACCCTGGGAAGGAGGAGGGCAGTCTGTAGCATCTCCCACACTGTCCATCCAGGGCCTTGGTTTTCCCTGCTGCACTGGCTGATCCTAGCCCAGAGTCCAGGCAGCCCTTTCCCTCCACCCTTGGCCCTGGAGACCTAACTGGTCCTCAGCATCTTCTGAAGAGTCCGTGATGCCCCACAGATCATGGATGCCTGCTTCTGCCTCTCATTCGGAATTTCTCCAGTGTGTCCTCATATCCTTCAGGAAACTGTCCTTGCCTCTCAGAATGGGTGTTCCACACACCGCAGTATGGCTAAGTCCAGAGGGGACCACACAGAATGTGACATTTGCTGGGGGGGTGGGGTGGGGGTGGTCACTGAGAAGGAATTTTCCAGCAGGAAGTCCCATCCAGGAAGTGTGATCTGTGATTTCTGGGGGGAAAATGCAGATGAGAGCTTTGGGGCTGCAAGGCCCTGGCCTCCTCCTTCCTGGCTTACTGCTGGTGACAGTCCTCCCTTTCTTTCCTCCAGGGAAGACCTGGCCCTCCTGGCGTGGCAGGGCCCCAGGGAGAGAAGGTAAGCCGGGCCTGGGGAGAGACAGGCTCTGGGCTCTGGGCAGGTGGGCACGGTCATGGCCACCTGAACAAATCAGGGCCCAAGCTGGAGTTCTGGGAACCGAGTGTAGACAGAGGTGATGAGCTGGGCCTCAGGAATTCAGTTCACAAGAAATTTCTGGTTATTTTATTTAAATTTTGTTTTCCTACTTTGAGGAATAAAAATCCATTAAAAAATCCCTATTATATAATACCCAGACATTATTAAAATATTTTGCTACTTAAATTGCTTTTGGGGCTAAGGCAGGCTGTGAATTAATACCAAACAAAATCTGACAGATTCTTCCTATTCTTCTTCCATTTTTCCTTCTCTCCTCTCTGCAACATTTTAAAAAATGTGGTGTTTTTTTTTCTTACCAGAATAATAATTCTGAAAATGTACTAGATCTTTCATAAATAAAATAAAGATCGCATCTCATCATACTGGCCATGTCCTTTAGAACATTCAACAAGGCCTCACTCAGTAAATTTGCTGCTTAGAATTTCCGTATCTCAGTGGGAAAAAAAATGCATGTAAAAAGTCTTGGCAGATTGTGAAATGCTGTGAAAATGTACATGAAGACAATAGCTTTCCTAAGCATGCAGGGTGGCAGGGAAAATTAGGAAGGGGTGGTGTATTCTGGGTTATGATAAGAGGAAAAGAGCATGAGTTCCAGATTCTTCCATAAGCCCTTAGGAAGGGCATCCAGCATCGGGTTTGAGAATAGCTGGGGAGAGTGGGAGGGGGAGGAAGGGGTGGGGGGGGAATCCAGGTAAACTAAGGTGGATTCAGGCCAAGAAGATCACATCTATTCAGGGTCACACCGTGGAGCTCAGGCGAAGGTCACTGCCTGGTTCGCACGAGTCCCAGCAAATGCAGAGGGAGGCTGCTGTGACTCTTCATGGAAGCAGACAGGGTTTGTATTATAAATAAATAAACAGATCTACAGGCTGAAGAAGCCTCACCTTATGAATGGCGGCTGGAGAATGTTGATGTCTTCCAAACTTGCTCACTTGGGCTTCAGTTCTAATGGAGTTAAGTTATTCTCTCTCCCAAGTATTTTTAGAGTTGAGATTTATATTGTTATATTATCCTGGCATCAGGATTTTAATATATTCTCGCAGTTCCTTGACAGGGGATTCTAAATTCTAAAATAAGTCATTTATTTCAAGTCACTAAGAGGGAATGATCCTTGAGGTTTGGGCCTAGGTGACTCCTGCTACTGTCTGTGTCTGTGTGTGTGTGTGTGTGTGTGTGTGTGTGTGAGAGAGAGAGAGAGAGAGAGAGAGAGAGAGAGAGAGAGAAATTACCAGCCTTCCACCTCATTTATAGATGTTTTGGGTTTTTGGCCCCTGCAGTTTGGGAAGCAGCTTAGTTATCACTTATTATGATGAATACAGCAGAAGGTCTAAGACAAGGTGACGGGTCATGGAAGTATTTGGGTCATTCACTGGAATAACCAGGAAACCAGTGATGCTCAGGTGATAGGATGCCTCACAACTCATTCTAAGAGAACATCATCTAGACAAATCTTAGATGTTTTATTATTAGAGAAAGCCTTCAGAACCACAAAGCTGGTCTTTGATACGTCCTGACTCTACAGATGAGAGAACAGAGGCCCAGAAAATTAGGGTGTCTTGTTTCAGACCCCACAGTGGCCTTGGACCAAGGCGCACAGGACTCCCTGCCCACACAGTGATGGGCCGCAGATCTCAGTGGCCGGGACGCACTCCTTGTGCTGTGTTAAGAGTCCTACTTGACTGATCCTATGCTTGTGTTGGTTGTCTATTGCTGCATAACAGTCTTCCTGAACCTTGGAAGTGTAGACCAGCCGTCAGGTGGTCTCACATCATCTCCGAGGGCCAGGATCTAAGGCAGCATGTCCTGGTCCAAGGTCTTTCGTGAGGTTGTGGCCAGGCCTCCAGCCAGGGTGTGGTTAGCTGAAGAATCTGCTTCCAAGCTCACACACATGGTCTTCATCAGGGCCTTGGTTCCTTGATGGCTGTTGGCCACAGGCTCTGCTTCTGCATTACACAGCCTCTCTGTAGAGCTGCTCACAAAAGGGGAAACTGCTTCCCTGGAGCGGGTGGTGAGTGACCTGAGGTCGGGGTGATGTGGGTCCACATGGAGGCCACCATCATTGTTGTAACTTTATCTCGGAGGCCGCACAGCATCCCTTCCGCTGTGTGCTGCTGGTCATGTGGCCTAGCACTGGCACTGGGTGGGAGGTCACTGTACAAGGTGGGGAACACCAGGGGGTGGGGCTTCTGGGGGCCATCTGGGGGGCTAACTACCACAATGGCTAAAATGACCATTGCAAAAAGGAATCACCTATGTAATAATGCAAAGAAATGATTCACAGACAGACTATTAGTCTGTTCTATTACTTACTAGCTTTTTGACCTTGAACAAGTTCCTAAGCATCCCCATCCCTAAGATGGGAAAGAGTATCAGAGGGGAAGAGGACCTTAGAACAAGGCCAGGCAGATGGAAAGGCTCTGGTATCTATTAGCTACAGACACACAATTATTACGGATGAACGACGGGATCGTAGTTTTCCTTAATAGTGATTTAATAGGTCAGGACACTGGCTGTCATAGTCTGTAAAATTACCTGAGCCGGTGAGAAAGCATGTACCCATTAATTTCATAACTGTTATCGAAAATTCGCTCTTTATAGTGTGATGATGATGAATACAACAATAAATACTACAAAAGTAAATGTGGAAACGAGGCTGAAGCATAGTGGAAATGAAAGAAAGGCGATGAAGTCATGAACCCAGAAGATTCATTATTCAGCTACATGTATCTAATTATCTCATTTAAATATATGTTTATATATGTGTGTGTGTGTGTGTGTGTGTATAAGATGGCCACACAGAAATTACAGTATAGCCCAGAATGTCTTCGAAGAATCATGTTACCAAAATATTAATAAGGTTTCTGGGAGCCTAGGGAAAAAATAATCTTGGCCGGGGGTGGGGGTTGAAGGACGTTCATTCACGGAGAAATGGAGATACGTGAGCCGATTTCTGAGGGCATGGAAGTTGTCATGTGCAGGCGTCATAGAAGCATCTGGAGAGGGCCTAGAATGGTAAAAAAAATGCAGTGTGTGAATGTGTGTGCACGTCTGTGGGGGTGGGTGCGCGATGGTGCCACAGAGAGGAAAAACCAGCATCACGAGGTGTTTCTGAGGTAGGACCCCGTTACTGTAAGTGCAAGACAGAGACAAGGTACAGCAAGAAAGGTGGGTGCTCGTTAACTCTCAGTTTTGCTGTGTAGCCAAAATTCTGCAAAAAAAATAAAGTCTATTAAAACAACATTTAGTTGGGATCTTAGAAAATCGCCTGATGCAATGTAAACAGAAATACTTTTCCGAGTCTCGGGCAGCCAGTGGGGACAGTGGAGTTGTGGCTGTGTCAGTGGCAACGAAAACACACCCTGTCCACATAGTGGGACCTCCCACGCAGCGCAGGACCACGCACGTGCCTGGAGTCCCTCATTCTGGCTCCTCGGCGTTGGTATTTAAGAGATGCTTTCATATTTATCCAGAAGCTCATTCATCCTTTGCTAGCCTACTCAATAGCACTTTATTCTTGCTTCCCCACGCTCCCTGAGCTAGTCTCAGGGGAAGATGAGGAGTTGTATCCCCAAACTGTGTGGGGGGACATGGGCTACAAGTCGTGTCCTTGTTTAGAGCTATGGCGCACTAGAGTCATAGCAGTGAAGATTTTTCTATGGCCACAGTCACCAAATATGCCCCCACGTAGAACCAAGATGTGGCTCACACCCTGGAAACCTGATGCAGCCACAGCCGTCATAGGCCAGGTGACCCGGAGGTGCTGGGGCAGGGGACACAGAGCAAGTCTTTTGCACCTGATGACTTCGTGAAAACAGATGGGAGTGATCACAGCATCTGTGTTACTTCTTTGATAAACATGAAATGCTGACCACGTGCTGAACCGGGGACTTGGCACAAAGGATGCGCCATAAGGTGTCATCACCACCCTGGCTGTGTCCACTGTGGTGCCCATACTGCAGGTGCTCACTGAAGAGTGGACCAAGAGCTAGAAGGGACTGTGAAAGCACCAACTGGATTCTGGGCTGGATGCGCAGAAGGGAGAAAATAAAAGCTCCTGTGATCTTGGTACAAAGATAAGAATTAGACGCAGAAAATCTGTCAGGAGGAGGGAGGGAGGCCCAGCATGGCGGGAGCATGAGCTGAGGCTCAGAGGAGGCAGTGGTCCCATGGACTTGTGTGGATATCAAGGGCCCCGAAGGGGGGCGGGGACCAGCAGAGGAAGGTCGCAGTAGGTACACTGGTGACGTGTGTGTCATTTCTGTGCAGGGTGACGTGGGGCCTGCAGGACCTCCTGGGGTACCGGGCTCTGTGGTAAGTGGGCAGCCATTCCAAGCGGTGGGAATCCCAGGCTCATGTGCTGATGGAATTGGGTGTGTGGAAAGGTCCTTGCCTCTAAGAATGGGCAAGAACTCTTCTGACCCCGTGAGCTGGAATACAAGACTTGGAACACTAAAGGTGGGATAAAATCGGAGAAGAGTCAGAAATTACTGCGTTACGGCAGGCTGTGCGAATACTGTTACCGGAGCTGAGGGCAATGGTCGTTGGAAAAAGGCCACCCTCTTTGCTGACACATGGTTTGTCCCACAGGTGCAGAGAGAGGGCCTGAAGGGTGAGCAGGTAAGGGGAATCCGGGTCCTCCCCCTGTGGGGCTCCAGGTAGGAGCAGAGATGGAAAGGCTACCACCGTGGGGTCGAAGCTGCTTTTTGAGCTCAGATGGAGCCTTCCAGAGATGGGCCAAGTTGATTTTCCACCAGGAATGCACATTCCTGCTCTATATCTCTGGGTCGCTTTTTGGAACTCCGGACGTAGACTCTGAGTCAGCAAAGGGTCCTGAGTCATGGGGAATGGGGGAGCTGTGGCTAATGTGTGTTTGGCTTCTGTTACCAGGGAGCTCCAGGACCACGAGGCCACCAGGGCCCACCTGGGCCACCAGGAGCTCCGGTAAGTCACCGTCTCAGCCCAGGGTCTGCTCTGAACACATCTAGGTCTGGAGCACAGTGGTTTTCCACCTCTTAGCTCTTTGGTATTGCAGAAGCTGGTCCCATCCCCTCAGGCGACAGGCGGTGGTGTTACCATCTTACACAAGAGCAGGCTGAAGCCTGACCAGTGACATTACTGGCCACAGACCAGGCAGTTACCAAGTGTGGAAATGGAATTGAAACCCAGACAGCCTGACTTCCCAGCACCACTCCCCCAGGCAAAAAGAGGTCACTGGCGGGATTTCTGGTGTGCAGTCTGGTGTTTAAGTTTCCATTTACTTTATTTAATGTTTATTTTTGAAAGAGAGAGGAAGGAGGAGGGGCAGAGAGAGAGGGAGACACAGAATCTGAAGCAGGCTCCAGGCTCTGTCTGAGCTGTCAGCACAGAGCCGGATGCGGGGCTTGAACTCACAAACCACAAGATCATGACCTGAGCTGGTTGGAGGCTTAACTGACTGAGCCACCCAGGAGTCCCCTAAAAAGTAGGCTCTGTGTCTAATGTGGGGCTTGAACTCAACGACCCTGAGATCAAGAGTCACATCCTGGCAACATGCTGCTGCCCCTTTCAAATTACCATGTCTTCTCGAAGGTAATAAGACGGCTGTTACTGTGAAATGTCCATAAATCAGATTTATATGAAGCCATCAGGACCCATTCCTCATTAGGGTACATGTGTATGGTTTTGTTGGGGTGAAGCTGGAAGAAATCTAGCAGATGTTTAATTCCAGTATAATTAGAACAATTTCATATCAAAAAGTTCGGGTCAGAAGCGCCACCTCTGTCTCTGTAACCTTGAATGTCTTGTTTAACTTCTCTAAGGCTTGGTCTCCAGAGCTCCCCACGATTATGATAACCGTTGGGAGATTTAACAGTAGAAAAAGGCAGGTAATGTGTGCTCTCAGTGTTTGGATTTCTGTGCATACATGCATATATATTTCAGATCTATAATTGGCAAGTGCTGAAAGTCTATAGTATATATGTTTCTGTGCAAACATACGCATGTTAAATCTGCAAGAGCGAAGTTATTATTTTTGTTTTACCAATGAGGACCTTAGTACGGAGATATTGAACAGATTGTACACAGTCACACAGCTATTAAGAAGTAGAAATGAGCTTTGGACCTAGATATGTCTGTCAAACCCATGCTCTTTTTACCTCTGAGTGCACAAGGTAGTGATACTTTTCTGAAATGTATAAAGGGGAATTATTTTCTTCACGTCCCCCACTAAAGAGTAGGAAACTAATAGTGCCTAGCCTTGATGAATGAAGACACAGCCTTCTTGACCTCTCATTCTGGATCCTCCCTTTTATGCAGATTTTCTTATGATAAATGAAGCAGGGGACAGAAGTAAGAACCCTTAAATGTTTGTGGTCAAATATTGACGCTGGAGTTAGAGGGATGAAAACACATGGGTAGATGTCATAGTTTAATGAAGGAGATAGGAAAAAAATAACTGTCGAGTAAGCACTTGCAATCTCTAGATGATTAACGAGATTCCCCGCGTGTGTTGTTCCTGCGGTCTATCTTGTGGGACAAGGGCACACAGCCCTGAACCCTCAGCACATTCGGACACCAGAGTGCCCGAACCCTGTAGCCCCGGATGGGGCTGTTTGAGGTTCTGAAGCTGTCCCCCCTGCTAGATGCTCTCCATAGAATGGGACTTAGTGGAGAAAGTGTGTTGGTGATGGAATTCTATTGCAAGGAGTTCAGAAACACAACAGCCTTCCCAAGACTTGTTGAAAGGGAGACCCGTGAGGAGAGACCAGGACTGGAAGATTCTGAGGTCAGGACCGATGTCTCTCCCCTGTCTAAATACACAGTTTATCTCATAGTGGGGACTTAGTTCATGCTTGTAGAGGAGTGGCCCTCTAACGCTGTTCAAGAGGAGCACTAAAGTGGGGCCTGACTGCTGTGTGAGCTCACAAGGAGCGAGACGGCCACGAAAGGAAGGTGCTTGGGATTGAACTGCAACGTCTGGTCTCATGTCCCAGTTCTTCCACCAGATAGCCCTGTGTCTTTGCTGACGTCACTTACCCTCTCTGATCCTCTTTTGCCTTATTCCATACCTAGAAATCATCATCACCATCGTCATCCACGTGAACGTGCTGTGAGGGCTTCATGAGCTCCTGTGCCAAGCCGTGCTCTGTGCAGCCTTATTAAGCCCAGTACCCTTATCAGTTGCCATTTCTGTCTGGTTTGAATCCCCAGCAGCACCTGGCCCTGGGCCTTCCGCAGAGCAGTCGCTCCCTAAATATTCATTGGCTTGAATCAAACTGAGAAGCTGGCTTCGGCGACTTCTGTGGGGAATGGAAAATTTTGGAGTTTGTGTTCAGCAGTCCCAGCGAGAGGAAAATGTATCCCCTTCTCTAAATGGAAAACAGTGCACAGTGTTTTGCATCCAAATGCTGGAGCTGTCCAGGAGGCGTGCAGCCTTCATCCTTTTCCCGAGACAAGACAGGCCCTGGCCATTTTATCAATGTCTGCTGGAGCGAAATAAGGAAGGGAAAGTGCACGGATCAAACGCAAGGTGTTTGTTGATGCTTAAGGAAAACTCGCTTATGCAGAGTCTTTCCTTCCTTGCTGTGTGCCCTGAGCTCGGCAAGGTAATCCTTGTGGGGAGAGGAGATTTAAACCTGTAGTTTCTGCAGGCTTTCCATTCGTGTGTTTATTTCCATGGTGTTATTAAGAGAAAAGAACTTGGATCTAAATACAGTGCTGTCACTTAATAGTCATGCCAAACCTGGCAATGGTAACTCTCTGCGTGATAGCATTTGTTGACAGTGCGGATTTGGAAGAACAGAGGGGGAGCTTCTGGCCAGGATCCACCTGGGAAGTTGCCGATCGAGCCACAGAGCCGAGGGTCTCATTTGACCACTGCCACCGCATGCCTCACTCGAGGTGCCATCACGTGGGTGTAAATCAGGGTGAGGTCAGGAGGGTGGTGGGAGCTGAACTTGGGGCTTCTGTGTCCATTCTTCATGTGGTCCTCACATCCACTCGATAGGTGGGTATGTCATCCTCGCTTCAGAGAGGAGCCACCTGAGGTTCAAAGATGCCAAGGGACTTGTCTGAGGCCATGCAGCAGATATGGAGGGGATCTTGGGGGAAGGATTTGAATTATCAGGTCAGTGTGACCCCTTCCTGCACCAGCGTTCCTTACTCAACTGAAACTGATCTTTCTTAGATAGTTTCGTTTCTTTGTCCAGACTGCCATATTTTGCTCATCACTGTGGACCGAGTCATATACCCCAAGCTAGTTCTTGCTGAGCCAGCGACATTCAGGGGAAATGGCACTGCCTTACAGCCAAAAACACTTGGGTTCCAGACACTTCTTTTGTGTATGTATTATGCAAAGCTCTAATGCAAGGCATTTGACCGCTACTGTGTTCATCTTTAAAGGGTGGATGGTGTTGCCTACATCTTGGTTGCTGAACATACTTAATTCGGTCCAATAGGTGTGCACGTTTCAAAGTGTTAAAGATTTGGGGCACCTGGCTGGCTCGGTTGGTTAAGTGTCTGACTCCTGATTTCAGCTCAGGTCATGATTTCACGGTTCGTGAGATCAATCCCAGTATCAGGCTCTGTGCTGACAGTGCAGAGCCTGCTTGGGATTCTCTCTCCCTCTCTTTCTCTCTCTCTGCCCCTCTCCTGCTCGCATGCACATTCTCTCTCTCTCTCCCTCTCCCTCCCTCACTTTCTGTCTCAAAAATAAACAAACATTTAAAGTGTTATAGATTTGAGGGGGCAGGACTTTTTTCCCTCCTGACCTCCCAGTTTCCCCCATTGGGATAGGATGGTATTTTCCTACCCACTGAGAGTGAAAAGGCCAAGTATAACCTATGATGTTGAACTGTGTTTGACCATGGTTTCTTTCCCCCCCCCCCCCTTTCTCCTCCTCCTAAAGGGTCTGATGGGTCCCGGAGGCAAGGCTGGCCCTCCTGGTTTGCAAGGTCTCCGGGTGAGTAACATAACATGTATTTCTTTTCTGATTCCCGGCTCACCCACGCCGGGGACCCCATTTCAGCAGCTCAAACAGAGGATGTGGTGCCATCTTGTCCTCTTGAAATGACTTTTGGAAGCAGATTGAAGGATTCGATTTAGTTCACGTGTGGGTCTGGAGTTGGGTCCTGGAGACATGGGGATAGGTCTGTTGTCTGCCATGAGTCATGTATATAGAAACCCCCAGCCCCGTGTGATCAGAGCCCCCAGCAGAAGGGAGCCCACAGAGAGAACACAGAGAACTGAGAGAACACAGAGAAAGGCAGGACCCCCGGGGCTTCCTAAAAAAGAAGTGATATTTGAGCCAAGTCTCCAGGAAAGAGTTAAAAATAGGGATGAAAAATAGAGAGCTGCCAATAGGCTATTAGCTATGTTAGTCGAAACATCCATATTGTTATTGAGCACTATAATATCTCAGGGTATTTCATTTAATTTAACTTGAGTTAATTAAGCACCTGTCTTCTTACCCAGATTGTACATACTTTATGGGTTTGATTCGCCGCTAAGCACAGTGTCCTGTGGTTGAAGGCAGACGGATGAAGAAGCACAGTGAGGCTAGGTGTCCTCTTTGGTGTCCCTACAGTGACTACATTGCCCCCCACCCCCCAAATCCGTGTCCCTAGTTCCTAGCAGCGTGCCTGGCACAGAGTAGGGACTCCGTGTTTGCTGACCTCTGGTGCTTAAGCCTGTAGCATCTTTGACTGGTTCACATAGAGACTTTCCAAGGGGCACAGCTACCGAAGATGGGGTGTTCAGTGGCCCTGCAGGTGCTCGGTCAGAGGCCAGGCGGCCACTGGTGGATGGGTGGGAATGGGGCCTTCATCCGGCAGAGGCTGTCCAACCCCCTCTGTGGCCTCTGTAGCCCGGAGATTCTGTAGCTCGGTGAAGTGGACGGTGTTACGGATGTGCTGTGGATTCCCTCTGTGTAAGGGGGCTGGACCCACCCTCCCATCATGCTTTATATCCTCAGTTCTGAAACTGGGCGACCTGCTTTTATGACTCCGCAGACCCCAACCTGTCCTTACCCACCAGTGAACTTCCTCCTTTGGTTTTCAAACACCGCTGCACCCTATAACCATCTTGAACCCTTACGATTGTAAGAGGAACTTGTTTGGAAGGCTAGCTGGGACGTGGAAAGGTACCATGTAGCAGGGTTGGGTGGGAGAGCGGGAAGCCTTCATCCCACTAGAAGAACTTGGATGTTCAACCTCAGATTCAGCATCACCAGCCCGGGCCTCAGTTTCCCTGGCAAAGCCAGGTCGCTTCTCTCCTGTACAATGCGAGGGCCCTGGACTGTGCAGCAGGATGCACCTGGGTTTGAAGCCGGCCCTGCTTCTGGGCAGCTGTGTGACCCGACAAGTCACCTAGCCTCTCTGGGCACGTTTCCTCCGTTAGAGTGGAAGGCATCGCCACCGGTCTGGTTTTGGGGAGAAAGCATGCCCAGGATGGGGTTGCGTCCTTGGTGAGCAGCAAGACGTGGCAGCTGTCACGACTTCCACTCCCCCAACTTGCTCACGCACAGCCTTTTAAGAGAAAGCAGCAGTCTTTGTACATTACGTAATTGATGTTTAGGTGAGCCTCATTTCGTGTGGTGTCAAACTGATGCAAACATTACTTTTCCTAACGTAGAATTAGATGCTGAGTGGGGCTCTTGATATAAACATGACTACAAAGGTGTGGTTTTTTTTTTAATTGACATTTCTGTCTAATTGACTCTCCTAGAAAAGGGGAGGAGGGGAGAGGAAACCTCTTGCTTGGAGCTTGCTTGTTGAGGCCCACGCTTCCTTGGCCATGACTTCTTGGCCCCCCAAGGGCCATTCATGTGTTCCCCAGGATGGTTCTTGTCACCCCCAGAAACACCTTTTACTCCTAAGGTTAGCACCAGCCCGCCGTGTGCTAGGAGCCTGGCCTGTCCCAACCTTAACACTGGCCAGGGGCCCTGGGACTTGGATATGTGCACCAGGAATGGAAATTTGAAGGATAAGACCAGGAGACCCAGAGAAGGAACCAGGGTGGAGGGGAGTGCTATGAATTGAGGTATTGAGCTCCATGTGCCAGACCCCAGCGCTCCTAGGGAAGTGTTTATCGGCCCCCTTTGCACAGAGGAAGGGCAGTCTCTGATCTAACACCACCAGCAGCTGCCCCTCGGGGATGCACACCTGGGACTGTGCGTCTCTAAAGCCTGACTTCTTCTCTCCTCCCATGTGTCCGTCTGCCCACAAAGTTCATGTCATGCTCTTATGACACATGGGCACTCAGTTAAATGCTTTGGGAATCTCCGAAGAGATTATGGTCTCAACTTCCAGGTGCTCACACAGCCTGAGGGTCCTGAGAAATATGGACAGATAACCCAAATGCCTTGGTAGGGGCACTGCGGTGTTCAGCAGAGAGGGATCTGGGTGGGAGGGGAGGGCACTGAGAGGGAGTGGGCCCTGGGGACAAGGAAGGGGGATGTCTGAGGTGGCCTTGCAAGAGCCAGGACATTTTAGCAGGAATTGATGGCTGCACTGGAGAGGGTGATGCAGACATAGGAAGTGCCCCCTGGAGAGGACATCCTGCCTCTGGACAGAGAGCTGAAGGGGAGGGTGGTGGCCCAGACCAGGGGCAGGGGCTATGGGAGCACCCATCTTGGCCCAACAGTGTGCCAGGTGGTGGGGACACATAGGGTCTGGCATGGGAGAGTGAGCCAAGGGCCACGGGCAGGGCGATGTATTAATGGAGGGAGGGCTCCTCCCTCGTCCTGCTCCCTGTCGTGAATGGAGGCCGACCATTGTGTGTCTTTGGGGTCCCCTGGCTCTCCAGTGGTCCTCTGTGAGTCTCTGACTCGGACTGGGGTGCACCCCACGGATGTTGCTATAGTCCGGTGGCCGCACCACTGGGCAAACACTGCAGAGACTGACTGTGATGTCGGTGTGGGCTGAGCGGCAGCTTCCTGCTCAGTCAGCCTCTGGCTGAGTCAGGAAAACCCGAGACAGAATGACTTACTCAGAAAATTATCTGTCTCTCCTTCCCTCACGGTGACCTGTCATTTCCTCGTCATCTGCTTCAGCTGAAACATCACTCCCTGGTGTCACTGCACACACTCAGGCTATAAAGGGGAAGAGACAAGACAATGACAAGCCACAGGATCCAGGAATTGAGACGTTGAGACTAATGTACGGGCTAGGGAAAGGGATCCGGATCCTTTATTTTAGAGATTAGCAACAGGCAGACAGTGTAATCCCCGGCAAGGTAAACATGTTAATTTTGGACAAAGCTGGATTTTTCCACAATGGCATAGTGAAATGGGAAGATCGGGAGCCAGGCAGCCCCCATGCCCACCCCACCCCCGGGCCATCCCACAGAGTTAGAGCACACAAGGCACCCCTCTGCATAACATCGGACCATCGTCACCCCGCTGGGCTCCCTGCCTTAGAAGGAGGGTGGTGATGCTACCTTGTTTGTCTTTCTGAGTTTTTCTTTTCCTCCCGCTTGTCTGAGCCAGGCATTAGGAAGAGGTTGATGGGGAGCACTGCTACATAGCTGAACATTCTAGAATGTTCTGGAAGCAGAACCAGCTGGAGCTCAAGGCTACTGAAGCATTTGGGCACTCAGAAGCATCCACAAGGTTGACTTAAAAAAAAAAAAAAAGCAAACTCTTCATGCCCTCATCATTCACCCCAAAATAGACACCTTGTCACTCTCACACCAGCCTATTTTAATTTTTGTAGAGGACTTCTATTTTTTTCTTTCTTGAGTATTTGTTTATTTTTGTTTTCACGGATGTAAGTCTGTGAAAGCATTATTTTTGTATCTGCAGCACTTAGCAGAGTGCCCCGCGCTCGTAAAACATGTATGTTTTTATACACACATAAAAAGTGCATAAACAGAACATCTCAGCATATAAGATAGGCATAAGTGAGTAATGTTGCAGTCAGCATCTAATGCAGCCAGAGTGCACGGGTGAGTGGCTCATGCTTGCATGCCTGTCGCTGCCTGGGTGCCAACTCTGTGCACAGCATGAGGACGACAGGACCCAGAACCGGGCATCTGGTCACCTGGGCCCTGGCCCTCCACGGCGCATGCTCCATTTTGAAGAAACGAGGCCTATCTGCCTCATTAAGGGGTCCCAGGGTTCCCATTGAAGAACTTGGGTCCTATCTGCACCTCTACTTTGGCTTTGCCTCTACCTTGCTCTGTGCTGCTGAGTCCCGCCTGGCATAGCCCCGATGTTTTCTTTCCTCTTCCCTGGATAACCAAGGGAAAATTTTTTGTGTAAGAGAATTCTGTGCTGTCAGGCATTTCAATTTAATGCAGAGCTTGGAATGTCTATAAAATCATCATGACAGAAGGGATCCCTGAGATGGACAGGGTCACTCAGGCCTTTGTCACTGCCTTTCCCATGAGCTGGTGACAATCTCTTTGGGTCCTTTGATCCTTTTTCCAACATCTTCTGGAATCTCTTCTCTCATCAATAGGTGAGAACCGAAGAAGTGACCTACCAAATATGATGCCTCCCTTCTTTCTAGCGATGGAGTGATTCCCAAATGTCTCATGATGTGCCTGATTGCGTCTGTTGCTTTAAGAACATTTTTAAAAATTTTCTAACGTTTATTTATTTTTGAGAGACAGAGAGCATGAGCAGGGGAGGGGCAGAGAGAGAGAGAGAGAGAGAGAGAGGGAAACACAGAATCTTAAGTAGGCTCTAGGCTCTGAGCTGTAGGCACAGAGCCCGATGTGGGGCTTGAACTCACAAGCCATGAGATCATTGAAGTCGGACACGTAACCGACTGAGCCACCCAGGCACCCCGAGAAAATATTAAGATGGGATCTGTAGCAGGTGCAGAACTAATACCAGGTAGGAAGGAAAAAGCAGTGGTTGCACGGAGGAGGCTAAGCAGGCACTTAGCTAGGCAACTGTACCCATGTTTCTCACTGATTTCTGCAAGGATCCTGTGAGGTAGGGCAGTTTTATTCCCATTCTGCAAATGAAGAAACCAAGATTTAGACGTGTAAGTCAGATTACTCCATGTCATGCGGAGTATAGATGATGGGGCAGAGATTAGAAGTGAGGTCTGCCTTCTCCAAACCTTGACTGTTTTTGCGTTGGGAGGCAGTGTGTGGGTGTGTGTCCATGGAGGCACCAGAATTCTCATCTGGACATCAGCAGTCTTGGTGGCGGGTGCCTTGGAGAGGTCTGGGACCCCTTAGTAACTGCCAGTGCCCGTTCAGGGGATGCATTGGATACACATGGCTTTCATCCCCAGCCATTGCCCTTGGAGCTGAGGGTCTCCTGCTGAAAGCGATCGGATCCGTCCGCTCTGTCACTGGTAGATTTGAGGAGGGAAACACGGGTGGTCTTTTGTCAAGTGGCAACTTGGGTTGAATTCGTTTTACCTTTCCATTTTTAAAGCCCTTTTTCTTGCTCTTCCCTACTCTACCATATGGTAACAGCATCGTTTGGATCACAGGCTACCGTTTGATTCATTGCATGGCATGGAGCCAGGGTTTATATCAGGACACCCTAGGTTTTCCCTGAGCACCTGGTTTCAGCTCTAACCAGTAGAAAATAATCATCAGTGACATTTGGAGGCATGGAGAACAGGAACTGAGCAAAAGACCATACGGCACGTATTAGAATCACTTGCACCGGCAACCCCTTCAGCTGTGAATGGGCCTGCACATGGCTGTGCTCACGCGCCCTGGCTGGGAAGGAGCTGCTGTTCTGCATTTGCGGGCTTCCTCTTCTCCGTGGGCAGATAGGCAGCCTTGGAAAGATTAGTCCCGCTCAGCATCCTGGCATTAGAGTGGCTTGAAAAATCGGCCCTCGTGATAAATTACAAACACTTACCCAGATATTGTGTAGGGTAGCAATTTAAAAGAGAAGAAGAGAAAAATGAAATAGAGAAACAGGCTTATTGTTAGTAAAGTAGTTCTTTGTTGCTGCAAAATTTGCTCTGGCCAGCACTTCTCAAATCCCCACAGCCAAGTATAGGTCCAAAATGCAGAGGTTACATAGCTGCTGCTGCATCCACCCCTGCTAGAGCCACCGCCTTCACCCCTGCCCATCCCACCCACCCCCACCACTATTACCACTTTAACCCCCACCCTGCCACCGTTACCATCACCACCACCGTCACCGTCATCACCGTCACCACCATCACCACCACCACCATCACCATCACTTCCACCACCACCATCACCACCGCCATCACCACCATCACCACCACCATCATTTCCACCACCACCATCACTTCCACCACCACCATCACCACCACCACCATCACCATCATCACCACCATCACCATCACCGTCACCACCACCATCATCACCACCATCACCACCACCATCACCACCACCACCACCGTCACCATCACCATCATCGCCACCACCACCATCACCATCATCACCACCACCACCACCACCATCGCCACCACCATCGCCACCACCATCCACCACCACCATCACCACCATCACCACCATCATCACCACCACCACCGTCACCACCACCACCATCACCATCATCACCATCACCACCATCATCACCACCACCACCGTCACCATCACCACCACCACCATCATCACCACCACCATAACCATCACCATCACCATCACCATTCTTACCACCCATCATCACCATCACTACTACACATTTCCTAATGGTAGATCCTGTGCTGAGCTTTCTCTAGGCATTATCTCATTTAATTTCTGTGGCACTGTTGGGAGGTAGCAGTTTTGAAACCACGTGTGTTTGACACATGGTCTTTTACCCACTTCAGGGACTCAGAGAAGCCAGAATCCTGCTTTTACCCTTTTTTCATCATCGTAGCCACCATCATATTCCTCCTCATTCCCGTGGCTATCTGTTACGTTTGCATAATGCCTTATTAGGCCTTGTAAAGCGCTTCCTCAAATATTGGATTATTCCTTCCACCGCTATCTTTTCAGATAATTACAATGATTATAATTTTTTCCACATGAGGAAACTGAAGACGCAGCAAGTGGCTTGCCCTTCCCCATCTACCTAAGATTCCAACCTCACTTTCTTATATTGTAGAGGAAGGGGGTCGGAAAGGACCATGGAGAGCCCCCTTGCTTATGCCGTGTGGCCAAGTCCTCGTAACTACTTACCTAGAGCTTTATGCCCCATCCCAACTCAACAGCCTCTCAGGCAGTGCATATTCAATATGTTTTTGTCACATTTCTCATTATTTCCAGGGCTTCCTGGAAGAGGAGCACTGGCCTGGGGTACAATTTTGACAAGTTGAGATGGAATGTGGGTGTTACAGACAGAGGTGGTAGTGTGAGCAAAATCTCAGAGGCCAGAAGTCCTGGGGGAGTGTTTGGGGGGCCAAGATAAGCAGCTTCCCTGAGCTGTTGCTTAGGGATTGGAGCATGGACACTGGACACTAGATCTCAAAGGCATGTTAGACTCACAGGGCCATCGATTTCCAGGTAAAACACCTCAGTGTTAATGTGTTTTAGACAAGAAGGAGACCCTGACCATTTCAGAGGTGGGAAGTAACTCAGGCAGAACTTTCTCCCTTTAGGAAGATCACCTGCCAGGATAGGGTGTATGTATAGACAAGTAATGGAATTTGTAGAAGGTGCAGGATGGCCCAGAAAAGTCTGGAGGGAAGGGACTGGGCATGTGAGCCGGTCAGTTCTGTGGTTGCAGGAAGGCAGAAAGGCAGGAGAAGGAAGGAAGGAAGGAAGGAAGGAAGGAAGGAAGGAAGGAAGGAGGAAGGAAAGGAAGGAAGAAGGAAGGAAGGGAGGAAGGAAGGGAAGGAAGGAAGGAAGGGAAGGAGGAAAGGGAGGGAAGGAAGGAAAGAAAGGGAGGGAAGGAAGGAAGAAGGAAAGGGGAGGAAGGAAGGAAGGAAGGAAGGAAGGAAGGAAGGAAGGAAGGAAGAAGGAAGGAAAGGGGAGGAAGGAAGGAAGGAAGAAGGAAGGAGAAGGAAGAAAGGAGGGAAGGAAGGAAGGGAAGGAGGAAAGGGAGGGAAGGAAGGAAAGAAAGGGAGGGAAGGAAGGAAGAAGGAAAGGGGAGGAAGGAAGGAAGGAAGGAAGAAGGAAGGAAAGGGGAGGAAGGAAGGAAGGAAGGAAGGAAGGAAGGAAGAAGGAAGGAGAAGGAAGGAAAGGGAGGGAAGGAAGAAAGGAAGGAAGGAGGGAAGGAAGGGCGGAAGGAAGGAAGAAAGGAGGGAAGGAAGGAAGGAAGGGAAGGAGGAAAGGGAGGGAAGGAAGGAAAGAAAGGGAGGGAAGGAAGGAAGGAAGGAAGGAAAGGGGAGGAAGGAAGGAGGGAAGGGAGGGAGGGAGGGAGGAAGGGAGGGAGGGAGGAAGGAAGGGAGGGAGGGAGGAAAGCTTTGAATGGCACTGGGGACCGCTCTGGATGCTGTGGGTGGAGATGTGAACATGGGTGCTGGAGCTGGCCAGAGACTCCCCTAATGTTTCTGTGGGTGACCCATTCAAGATGATGCCACCTTGTGACCACAGCTAGGATCACAAATTGCTTTCTTTCCTCTGGCCTCTTGCCACCTTTTTGCTTTTTTCCTTCTTGCTGAAACCCAAAGGCTGAGATATTTGCTTGCCCAGGTGCACATGCTTACATGTCTTTTTTGCTCACCAGAACCTTCCTGTCTGCCCACAATCCTCCTTTCCCAGGCCAGATTTTTTTTTACTGCCCTGGCATGGGAGCCACTCCTGACTCCATACCTTCTGTAGATTTCATTACCACCTTAGGTGCTCATCCCCCTGAGCATCAGTACCCTGTATACAAGGTCCCGAACTTCAGTGAAGCAGGCAGCTGCTGAGACCTTGTACCTCCCTCCAGAGGTGGTGGGCCATCTGGGAGAGGGACACAGACATGCACCCCAATCAGATCAGCATTTTAGTTAGTAATTCAGCTCAACAACCTGAACCTTCACATCCCTCCTCCTCCCTTCCGATCCCTTCCTACCAACCATTAAGTGATCCGATTCTCCATTTCAGCCTTTCCTCTGCACAGAGTTACTTTGCGGGCCTGGGTTCTGAATTCTGATGACTGCTCACCAGGCCATTCTGCCGACCTTGAGGGAAAATGGTTTATTCATCTTGTAAATAACCGGTGACTCTCAGTGGAATAACCTGCCAGCAAGTGGAGGGGTGCCTGTCTCAATACCAAATGGAAGATGTCTGCTTTCCATTCCCCGAGGGAGGGGAGCTGGCAGCTCTTCGCTCTCTTGTGACCAGCCCCCCGATGTCCGCATTCATCAGAGCAGGATCGGACGGAGGCCCAGACAAATGCCTCCAGGCCTGGCTCATTTCTGAAGGTGTCCAGGACCGCATTTTGAATTCTCCCTGACAAGTGTCGAGAAATGCATCCCGACCGAGGCCTTGCTGCACCTCCGAGCTGATGTGTTCCGTGGCTCAGGGGGTGTGGATCTGGGGCTCCTGAGCCCGGTCAGCCTGCTCTCTCTGCAAGTCTGCAGATGTCCAGCTTGTGTCTTCCTATCCTTGTGCATCCCCCTCCCCCTCCCCCCACCAGGGCTGTTTCCCCAGCCGTTGTCTGGGCTCAAGACCACGTCAGTCCTGAAGGGCGTTGTGTATCCAGCCCGCAAATGTTTCCTGAGTCGCCACCATGCGGCAGGCAGTGTTCTGGGCCCCCGGGCAGAGCGCTGCACAAGAGCGGAGCCAGGCCCTGTTTCTGGGAGGCTGGCACCCCAGTTCGGGCAGGCGGGCAGGCAGTGACCAAATGCATCTGTCAGCGGTGTATCTAGCAGCGGCACAAAGAAAGCGAGAGCTGGCGGCAGGGCGGTTTGGGTTGGGCTGGCCAGAGACTGCGTGGACAAGAGGGGCTTGGAGCAGAGACCGCGTGGATGCCTGGGGAGCCCGTGTGCCGGGCAGGAGCAAGAGCGGGCAGAAGACGTGGAGGTGGGAGTGTTGAGCTTGGGGTGGGGGGGACGTTGAGCTTGGCGCGTTCTTCCTGGAGGAGGGCACTGGTGTGGCTGGACAAGGGAGAGAGTTTGAGGAAATGAGCCATGCAGGGAGCGGGAATGCAGTTCTGGAAAGGAGGGGAGGGCCTCCCAGTTTGCTCTGAGAAGTGTTGCACTGTGAAGCCGACCTGAGTTCTGTTCTAAGAATGTGGTTCTGGTGACCTTGGGGGGATGGCGGGAAAGGGGAAGCGTAGGGTCAGGCGTGAGGGAGGATGGTCCAGGAGGCCCCCAGGCTGGCGCGGAGGTGACAGTGGAGGCGGGCCCGCGGTGGTGTGGCCACGGTGAGCTCTGGGAACAGACTGGCCCCTCGCTCCGTCCTTCCTGCTGCTTCCAGAGCCAGCACAAACCGGACCCCGTGGTGTCCTTACTCAGCATCTTTGGCCCCTTGGGCGGCTCCCCTTGGTGCAGGGCACGGACGCTCTTCCTGACCCCTGCTGACCTCGTTTGCCACTCCCCCGCCCTGTAGCCTTCCGTCAAGATCACATCAAGGCTCTGCCGAGGCCCTGCTCCCACTTGCCTGCTCTGTCCCCTGCACTGAATGTGTGTCCCACTGGGATACTCTAATGTCCCCCTTCAGTGCTACCTCAGCACCTCCTCCAGGAAGTGCTCCCAAGACCTTGCGGCAGACCTACAAGTTCCGGGTGCCCTGTGCACCTGTGCTTGTCGGGAGTGTTTAGTCCCAGGGGCTCAGGTAGGCCTTCCTGCGAAACCGCGAGCTCTTGAGGCGTTGGCCGAGCCCCAGCAGGACCCGCGGGTCTGGCACGGAGCAGCGGGAGCGTGCGGATGAATACACAGGAAACAGCCGCAGACCTGGATCTCGGCCTCCATCCCAGCGGGCTAAGTCGAGGTTGGCAGACTCTGGTTTTAGGACTTGAAGCTCCTGAAAGAACATTCCCTCCCAGCTCACCCAGACTTCTGTGCAACCGTAAAATCCTCGAGCCTGAACAGAGCTGCGTCCCTGAGACCCGCAACAGCCCCCTGGAGGCACTGACTCACCATGTGACCCACAGCCCTGGGGGAAGGGCCACTTCTGGGAGGTGGGGGCTGGGGAGACGGTATCCTGGGCTTCGCAGGCACTGAGGGCTCATGGAACACGGGGAGGAGGGAGAGTAGACAGGGGGGTGGGGGCGGGGGCTACCACTGGGGCTGGCCTGGGCACAGACCAAGGCAAGGACGAGGCCTTACTTGGGTGTTCTGACTTCCTGAGGGAAACTAAGGAGGAAAACGAAAAGTCCGCGGTTCCATCATTCAGATGCCCGCTTACATAATATATACCCTGTGTCCTATGCAGTAAACCAACCAGAACATCCCTTACCCCTATACACAG
Source organism: Acinonyx jubatus (assembly GCF_027475565.1). NCBI lineage: Eukaryota > Metazoa > Chordata > Mammalia > Carnivora > Felidae > Acinonyx > Acinonyx jubatus. The sequence continues at coordinate 4,656,264 of NC_069394.1, forward strand.
GGCTAGACTCCCAGGTTTAATGAGGCAGGTCAGCCCCCCAAGATGACCCACTGGGGTCGTGACAACAGCCTGGACTGTAACAGCAGCCAATCAGAAAAGGCCGTAATGACCTACCTGTCCGTGTGTCCGTTTCACCCTTCCTGTGGACATTCCATAGCTGTGGGCACATCAGGGCGACCGTCCACATGCGGATACAGGATGAGCCAGAGTCAGCTGCTCAGGGGAAACCAGCAGTTACCAGCAGATTGAGTGATTTGCTACAGTTATGGTTCATAAAGAGAAAGAAGGGGAGGAACAAGGGAACATGTGCACACGTGTGTGGGCACTCGTGAGTGCGTGTGTGTGTGTGTGTGTTGCTTGTCTACACACAAAATGCCTCTGCAAAGATGAGCCAACGTCTGGTGGGATTAGCTGCTTTCAAGGAAAGGAACGGAGTGGCCGATGGCAAGATAAGGAGATCCTTCTGAAGGGTCCCTTTCTGTACCTTGTAACCTTGGGGCCGTGTGTTACCAAAGCCATGTACGTTGCAGAGCTGGGATCCAGTGCTGAGCCTCCGTGACCCCAGAGCCTGAGTCTTCTGCCCCAATCCCAAACCACTTCTCTCTGGAGGCCATCCCGCCAGGTGGGGGGTTTGAGAAATCCAGATGGAGATGTCCTCTGAGACGTTACTGCATTGGTTCTGGGCATTACCTGCCTGCTGTTAATTTCGGCTTCTTCTTTTGTCCTCAGGGGAAGAAAGGAGAAGTGGGCCCGCCGGGAACCCCTGGATTGCTGGGGCCGCAGGTAACTACCGCCTTTGCCCTCTGGTCCCTAGCAGTCCTGCTTCCTCTGGTTGAAGAAGCAATTGGGTGGCAGTTCCGAGGTTGGTCACCACAGTCTTGGATGGTCACCTCATCAGAGAGAACGCTCGGTGGGTCCTGGGTCCTCTGGTCTCCCCTGGCTCCCCCGGCCTCCCATCCCTGTGCCAGGAGAATGGCCACTGTCTGCTCCCCCAGAGGGGCAGGCCGCGGCGGCACAGTGACGCCCACCAGCCAGCTGCGCCCTGCACGAGGTGCCCCATGATGGAGCTCATGCAGCTGGCCAGACAGGTGGGGGGGAGGGGCCTTCCCGGCAGGGCCTCAGCTCTGCAGGACACGACCCATGTGCAGGTGTGGATAGGCCCGTGTTGGGCTGGAGCTCCCGGTACTGAGCAGGGGGGGTGGCTGGACCGTGAATTCAGAATCGGAAGGGGCTCAGCCAAGGGACCAGGACAACCCAAATGGCACGCTACTCCAGGAGGCCACAGACCCGAGCTCTGGTTTGTGTCTGACTTCCAACACACTGTGACTTTGGCCAGCTCCCTCCCCCTCTGCGGGCCTCAGTTTACCCATCTGTAAAGTGATGGGGTCAGGGCCCCCTTCACACTCTGCTGTGCTGTCTCACTCCCTGGATGACCCCTCCTCCTCCTCGCCCCCCTAACTCCTTCGGTCTTTTGGACTCCTCTCTGGTGGGACATCCTCTGGCCCTATGCTTTCTCCAGCTCCCCGCCCCCACACATGTGCAGTCACTTGTGGTCCCCTGGGAGCACCAGGTGGGGACGCTGTCTGTGGCCATGGTGGCAGCGAGCAGGGCGCGTGCAGAGTCAGTCAGCCTCCCTCTGGCTCCTCCGTGAGCCGCAGGAAAGCAGTGGGTTTTAGTGCCCACCTGTTACTGGACCTCTCCCTCCATCTGTCAGGCATCCACGCTGGAGAAGGTGCCCACTGCGCGTCCGAAACCAGCTTTCACTGCTCGCTGATGTGTAAAGTGTCCTGATGAGTGATGGGTGCCTTGCACGCCTTCTCACACTTCATTTTAGCACCTCCCATTCGGGCCAGATATGGCACGCCATAAGGGAATGTAAAATCAATCATAATTCATGGTCTTCTAAAGATTCCACATTCGCTGTGGCATTTTGATGTTAATAGTGAAAAATAGAGTGCTTTTTGTATTTGTTTTATTACCTTCCTTTCCAGTGAGCAAAGCTTGTGTATTTCAAATATTGGCCGTACGTGCTGCACCATCAAATTCCTTGAAGCTACAATTTTTTCCCCTGCCTACAACTTTTTTTTTTTTTTTTGCTACCTCAGAAAATAGATTTCTTTCTTTCACTTTTAATTTTGAAATCCGTTCCATTCGTCGAATGTTTACCGAATGGCCAGGTATGGAGCTGGATGCCATTCACATAAAAACAATCCTGCTTTCCACAGCAGGCGTTTCCCCGGAAGTAGGGCGCTCTGATCTATCCAGGGATCTCAGTGGTGCAGAACCACATAGTGTGGAGCCTAGAGAGGGATCGCCTGGCACCATTGACCAGATCGCCACCCAATGGACACTAAGCTGTGTCCCAGCCAACCACGCCCAAACCAAGAGGCAGTGTTGCTGTGGTGGGCCTCTGGCTGTGTCCCCTAATTCAGCCCTCCCTCTCCACCAATGGCCAAGGTTCCTCCTCGTTCAGCGGAGTCCTCCGTTCGATGGGTATGAAGTACCCACTGTGTGCCAGATGCAGTTCTGTGAATCAGAAGGGGCTGTGACATCTAGGTAGCCACTGTGCGTGCCCGGAGGAACCACGGGTTAGTGGGGCAGAGAGGCCCTCCAGGTAGAGGGACCCGAATTCTGGGAGAAAGGGGAGGCCGTCAGCCTCTCTCAGGGCCGAGAGGTGACTCCTACGCTGATCTGGAGAATCCGCATTGATTCTATTGTAGAGTTTTTGGCTCTTATGGGAAGAAGGAAGGGAGATAAAGTCTGTTTCTTCCTGCTTTTGTCAGACGCTCTCTTTAGCGTTTGTATAGAATTGCGACTATTCCTTACAACTACATGTGAGGAAAGAAGGTGGATCTCATTTAAAATCTAAGGAAACTGAGCTCAGAGTTTAATTAGCTCTGTGGAGAATGGGATGAGCCAGAACCGCAGCCTCAGAGTAAGCGAGGCCCCAGGGCGGCTGGCATCCCGAAGATGCTTTTGGTGCCTCTTTTTCAGGATGAAAAATTCCACCTGCTGGAATGTTTTAGAATAAATAGACACATTCCTGACATCATAGGTGGTGGCTCCCGTATCCTGGCAGCCCTTTAGGAAAAACAGAAGTCTTTGTCTCGTCTGGTTGGTGTTTGCAAAGGCAGTGTTGCATGGGGTGGCAGTGAGGACGGACAGATGTCCCCTGAACTGGTAGCCAGGAGAAGGGCTGACCCCACAGAGGACTGGGGATGCTGTGGGGCTTGGCCTCTACACAGAAATCTGCTGCGGTAGGTAGTTGTTATAGCTTTGCCCCGGTGGACCTATCCTGAGGGGAGGACTCTCAAATTATGAACAACCCCCCCCGCCCAAAACAAATCACTCAAGTAGGGTGATTGCTGTGCTAATTCATGCAAGGAATCTTCACGCATCTTCAGATCCCATCCAACTCCGTCAAGCTGTACCAATGGGAACTAGGTGGTTATTGAGAAGAACTACTTCCCACTCCTTTATTAATGATAATTAGACTAATTGGTTATGTTTGCGTCATCATCGCAATTACCACGCACGTTAATTAGCTGCTTAATCACCATCATATTCGAAGGCTCAAATGTTGTTTCATTAATAATAATTAGGCGGATTGGTGCGTTTTATCAGTAGTTGCTCCTTAGTCGCTCTCGTTGGTAACAATTAAAACAGTCATTATTGTGTTGTTCGCATTTAAGTCTGTTGGCTGACTTGTTACTCTCAGGAACAATTAGATTAACTGGTTATTTGTATATTTTTATTAATGACAAAAGGAGAAGAGAGTGAAGAGAAGAGAGTGCCTGGGAAGCCCCCAGTGTGCCGGGCTAGCTCGCGCACCCTCGTTCATGTACGCGGCAGGTGGCGGGGCAGGGAGGGGCGGGGGTGCTTGCAGCCTTTCTGCTACAGCCGTGGAGACTGAGGCACTGAGGCGAAGTGTGTTGCCTTAGGCCACTGAGGGAGTGTGAGGCAACCTAGCATTCGGCCCGGCCCATCCTAGACCAAAACCCTATTTTTTAATCTCTGTATACCATCATGGCTACCATTAGTAAAGGTATTAATAGAGAGTTTCAGTTTAAAATAACGTAACTTAGGGGTGCCTGGGTGGTGCAGTCGGTTAAGCGTCCAACTTCGGCTCAGGTCACGATCTCGCGGTCCATGAGTTCGAGCCCCGCGTCGGGCTCTGGGCTGATGGCTCAGAGCCTGGAGCCTGTTTCCGATTCTGTGTCTCCCTCTCTCTCTGCCCCTCCCCCGTTCATGCTCTGTCTCTTTCTGTCCCAAAAGTAAATAAACGTTAAAAAAAAAATTAAAATAACGTAACTTATGGTCTTTAATTCAAATGCTGAAATAGCAGACAGGAGGAGCCCCTGAGTGGCTCAGTCGGTTGAGCCTCCGACTCTTGGATTTCAGCTCAGGTCATGATCTCACGGTTCGTAGGTTTGAGCCCTGTATCTGGCTCTGCACTGAGCCTGGAGCCTGCTTGGGATCCTCTTTCTCCCTCTCTCTCTGCCCTTCCTCCGCTAGTGTGTGCGCTCTCGCTCTCAAAATAAATAAATACAACATTTTTAAAAAGTTTTTAAATATTTATTTATTTTTGAGAGACAGAGACAGAGTGTGAGTGGGGGAGGGGCAGGGAGAGAGGGAGACACAGAATCGGAAGCGGGCTCCAGGCTCCGAGCCATCAGCACAGAGCCCGATGCGGGGCTTGAACCCACGAACCGCGAGATCGTGACCTGAGCCGAAGGCGGACGCTCAACAGACCGGCCCACCCACGTGCTCCAGTAAAGACTAAAACAAATAGCAGACAGGAAGTTCTGCCCTTGGTCAGAAACCCTGTGCGGGTCTAAGACACCTCCCATGGTTTCCCGAAGAAGGGACGTGAGTAGTGGTTTTCCAAGCGGCCCTTCCTGAGTCACCGTCAGGTCGACTTCCTCACGCGACTCCCCGTCTCCTGAGTTCATGCGCATCCGCGTTCTTCTCGACTCGCCACCGGCCCAGCTCCTGTCCGGGCCAGGGCTGCCTGACAGCTGGCCAGGGAGAGGTCAGTTCCACCTCCCAGATGATGGCTCTCCTTCCGGTTTCTGGCAGCTCACACCTTGTTCTCCTCCTGCAGTCCGGCTGCTGGGTCTGGGCCTGCCTGTTGCCTCCTCATCTTTCCATGTCCTGAAAGAACCGGAGGGTCCCATCCACTGCCTCTCGTGGGATCTCATGCAGGGCCCCGGTTCTGCCCACCCTCCGGGCACAGACCATGCACAGATCTCGGCTCCCCCACAAGACTCCCCTGGGTCCCTGCCGCACGGAGGCTCCACTGGGGTGCTGCCCAACCTCACACACCTAACGTCCTCCTAAAGAACTACCGAGGCCACCTTCTCCTCTGCTGTGCTCCTCCCCAATGCTCCCCATCTGGGCAGTGGCGCCACACCTACCCGCTGTGTTGGGCAAGCACAGTCGGGTCCTCGACCTACCTTTTCCCATCACACACCCTAACTGTGGTTAAAGCTCGCCCACTCTGCCTTCAAAACATACCCCGAGTCAGACCAGTCCTTGTTGTCTCCACGGCTAAAGCCCAGGTGGGGACCACTGCCACGCCTCACCCCTGTTCTCCCCGAGGGGCCCTGCCACCATCTGACTAGCCCTTCACACTGACTCAGACTTTTGTACCGGGGCTGGTGCCCAGGCAGGAGGCCAAGATAGTAATAAAACTCCCAGCCATGGGGTGGCGCTGGGCTCCTGGTCTTGCCTTACCTTGTTTGATCTTGAGCAGTATAGGCCTCAGGATCCCACCTTAGAGACCAGGGTGCTGGACCTTCATAAAGAAAGGAACTTGCCGTATGGCTGGGAGCCAGCAGGTATGGGTTCCATTTGCTTCCTCAAGGATTAACAGGACCCCAAGTGCAGGGACTTGAAATAGACAGGGACCATGGGGCCATATATATTAAGGTAGGAATGGCCATCCCTGGCCTATGCCCAGGTCCTCCCCAGGCCCGGCTCCTGCCCCACTGACCCTGTGGCTCGCCAGAGGCTGTATCCAAAACCATCTCAGTTTCCGCCACAATGGACGTCTGCTCTGCGTGAGGTGTCTGGGCCCCTGGAGGAGGCTGATCGCAGCCCTTCCAGAATGTGGACATTAGAGCCGAGGCCAGGCGGCAGCTCTGAGAAGAGCTGCGTGTCCCTGCATGGCTGTTGAAGGCACGGTGAGGCCCTCCGAGCAGCGTCCATGGGGCACCAGCGGCTGGCTGGCTGGCATTCCGTCCTGACTGCTGTCCCCTCTCCCCACCACGTGTTTCTCATCTGTACACACAAGACGCTCCTTGTCAGTGAGAGGAGGCTGGGGCCAGTGGCCCACCCCCTTCCCTGCTGGAAATGGGTCCCCAGACCCTCTGTCAGCCATGCCCACTGCTTCTGGCTTCTCTGTCTCTCTAAGTGGCTGCTATAGAGTTTAATTACTGTGTAGGATTTTGCTCTTTTACCTGAGTGTGCAACCTCAAACAGGTTGTTATTAAGCCCCTACTGTGTGCACAGCAGTGAACCAGGTGCAAACTGGTTCAAAGGAGGTGGAACAGACCCAGTTGAGCCTGTATGGAAAGCTCTGGTCCCACTTAACGCACACACAGTCTTTCAGGAGAACACCATCCAAGGGGGGTGACTGGGGTTGGAACCGAGGGCTCAGACCCGCATCCCCAAGCTGTGCAGACACTTTGCAGGGGTGGGTACAGGGAGGAGGGATGACGGAACCAGGGTCCTCGTGTCTGAATGCTGGCTTTGTCTCCTGTCACTTTCCCTCCCAAGGTCCTGTTCTTCCTGTATAAAGTATGGTGGAACAGACCCACTTCGTAGGATTCCTGGAGGACAGAAACGAGATACCGTGTGTAAAGTGCAGGGCAGAGGGAACACCGAGTGGGAGTGGCCCCTCCCTAGGCCCGTCTTCCACTTCCGTGTTTTCTGCTTTCTCCTCCTATGGATCCCTGCTTCTCTCCTTGTGCTTCTGGCATTTTCACCCTTACGGTGAACATGGAGTGTGATTCCCAGACATGGCAGCTCTTCAGGGTTACTGGGAGAGTGTTTCCAAAGTCACTGTCCCCTTGGGCTTGGCCCAGACCTGTCTCAGAGTCCAAACAAGGGGCCCGCATACTCTATTTATGACAAGCTTTCTGGGTGATTCTGCAGCAGCCGGCCTGTCAAGGATCCTCTGGAGAAGATGGCTGTGTGGCTTTAGCGGGGGTGCTTAGCCTCTCTGGGTCTCAGTTTTCATTATTGTCAAATAAGGAGGTTTAATTTCCAGTAGATGATCACGAACAATCCTCTTACTCCAACAGTCTGTGGGACGGCAGCATCCTGAGGGGTGTTTACAAGACACAAAGGAGGAAGGGGACACAGGGTCAGAGGAATGAGCTCGTCAGGAGGCCAGTTTTCTGGAACTTTCTGGAATGTTTGAAAGAGCACGAAATGCTCCAGGGGCCATCACTGTCCCTGGAGTGTAAGGAGGGAAGAAGACTAACATGTCCAGATTTCGAGCAGAGGCAGTGCTATGTGGGGTCAGGAGGGGCCTCAGAGAAGCTGTGTGCTGGTGGTGAGGGGGCGTGAGAACCCCAGAGGTCATGCTGAAGCAGGGTCACCTGGAACGTGCCTTCTGGAGGGTGGTCCTGGGACAGTCACCTGCAGGACTCTCGCTTGGCCAAGAGGCGAGCAGAGCTGAATTGGCTCAGCCGGGTGGTGGGTCTGAATGGCTGTAGGGGTGGGGCCACGAGCCTTCTCGGTGCATTCCCCCGGCCCTCATCCTGCAGGGAGGACCCTGCCCAGGCCACCATCCCGCTCTGCCGGGCCCCTCAGTTGTGTCTGCTCCAAGCACACATCTCCCAACCAAAGTAGATGCCACCCGCAAAGACACATCACGACTGAGCAGATACAGGGACAGCTAGGTGCCGATGCACCAAAAATTCCGTTTCTGTGCCCATTGCTGACTCGCGTGCGCCCCCAGTGGCAGGAAAGGGAACAGTCTACGGGAGCAGCAGCCCTTGCCATTTGTTAGTATTTATTGCCCTCTAGTGGCGGTATGGCATCATTCTCCTTGGATGCACAGGTCCCTCTTCTTAGTGCCCCTTAAATTCAGTAGACTTCTTCAAGCATTTATTGAGCACCTGCTGTATGCCACGTCCTGCAGTGGTCCCTGTGAGAGATGCAGAGGGAGCAAGAGGGGCCTCTGCCTCAGAGGGCATGTGAGTCCGATGGACACGGTTACACTGGCCTTGAGCATGGAGGAGGGAGCAATTAATCCAGGCTGGAGCCCTGGCTTGTGATTCTGTTCTGCTTGTGGAGCACTTCCCTCCCTGCGTCTGTTCCTGGCCACAGGTGTCCCAAGTGTAAGCGAGGGAATGGAGAATGGAAGCTGGAGAGTGGGTGTCCAGACTGGTCTGCAGAGAATTGTGGGGGGAGCTTTCACGAGTACCCGTTTGTGGCCCCACCCCAGACCTACGGAATTGGGGGGAGGGGCTGGGACAGGAGGCCCATGTCACCCACCCTTGGTGATTCCATGCTGACTGATGCTCGGGAACCACCGTCCCTTAAGATCTTCGGTAATGCTTGACCCACTGCGTGTGTACGTAGAAGCGTGCAAGTGCGTTCATGTGTTTATTTTAAATGCTCAAGTGCTTGAGATAGAATAGATAATATAATAGTTATATACCCATCGCCCCAAATATAACAGATGTCAACATTTTGCAAATTTTATTTCAGACCTTTTCTTTTTTGCTTTTGTTCCTTGTTTGTTTGTTTGAAAACTAAAGCATTACTAAGACAGCTGGTCACTGTGCCCCCTTCCCTCCTCCCCTCTCAAAGGATATCATCACCAGGAGACTGCTCCATGCAAGATTGTCACCCACATTTTACTTTTTCTTTCCAGGGCCCTCCAGGACCACCTGGCGTCCCCGGTCCCCCTGGACCCGGAGGCCCCCCGGTAAGACTGGCTTTGATTTTCCCCTACAGGGGCGCTTAGGTACAGAGTTCATGGCCCATGGGAACCAGGAGCATCTTTATGTGTGGCCATCTGTTTGTCCTTCATCGGAGAGGAGAGCAAAGGCATAAACAAGGAGGACCCCAGCCTCTGGGCTTTCAGACCCTTAGATTAGTCTAGAAATACCTCTTGAGCTCTTGGAGCACATTGGTTGGCTGCTTCTAGAGACAGACACATGGATGGAGGTACGTTAGTGTGGGGGTGCCCATTCGGGTGCCTTTTACTAGTTCGTGATTTGTTGCTGAGGCAGCCAGAGGGCCAGGGTAGACACAGGGCAACACGCTCCCCACACACACTTGCTGTGCAGCAGGGAAAATGCCCCTGTAGGCAGAGGGTAGGGGTGGGGCCGGCCCAGCAACCATCGAGGCCTTTCCACCCGTCCCACCTGCTAAGAGCCAATGTGGTGGCTTCTGACTGCAGGCCAGACACGGTGTGACGATTGTGTGTTTCACAGTGGCCCGCACTAAGGACGCTCAGATGCCCTGAAGTCTATGCAGCCTTGTGCATCCTTGTCAGAGCCAGGCGCCTGGGGCCCGGCCAGGAGAGGCACTGGGAAAAGGCTCTGATGCTCCAGAGAGGCCAGACTAACCGTTCCCATGTGGTTCCCTTCTCAGGGTTTACCTGGAGAGATCGGCTTCCCAGGAAAACCTGGGCACCCCGGGCAGGCGGTGAGTTCCCCGGGGTCATCCCCGCCCCCACGCTTCCCTGGATTCCATTGGTCTATGCTGGGATGGCTGGGTGCCTCCAGGTCTGCTGGCCAGTTGCTGTGCCCTTTCCTCCCCTGGCCCCTTCCTGCTGTGGTGCCTTCCACGAACTCAGTCTCCTGGGATTGCGGCCCCAGGGTCCCCCAGCCAGGGTGCAGATTGGAGTTCCCTCTCCCCAGACCACCACCTTTCTTCTCATTACCTGGAGGCTCCTGAAGGCTGTTTAAAGTGACTTCTTGTCCCTAAGAGATACCTGCCGGGGGGAACATAAAGACAGTGGCTGAACGCTTCCTGTCCTCATCCTGACTGCCCTTCCTCACTCCCAAACTCAGAAGATCCTGGGGATCTGGAGGCTCCCTCCTGTCTTTTAAGCCCCGAGGATGGGGCTCAGAAACCTTAACATCTTCACTTCCGTAACGGGTGTGCCATTAAAGCTGGGTGTATCTCCTAGTTCTGGCCCTGAGCTCCTCAGCGCCCAGTGGTAGGTGTGGCCTGTGAGCCTGTGACACCTTGTGACGGCACGATCATCCTCATAGACCCATAGAGGACCCTCAGGGAGGCCTCAGCTCCACTGGAAGGGATTTCCTTACAAGTAGTTTTCTCTCTCTCCCTCGTGGGCCGGTGGGTGGGGAAGCCAGCAGAACCCACAGCCCTGGAGGGGATCCGGACGCAGCCAAGGTGATGGAGCTGAATCAGACTGCGTAGCACCCGGCGGCAGTGCCCCTTGGACCTTTGGCAGGTCCGTCGGTGGCTGTGGATGGAGGTCCCCCAGGCAGCAGGGACCGTGATGGCTGGGATGTCCATGTTCTCAGCTCTGCTGAATCCCCTAGGATGTGGGCCGTCCATGCAGGGGTGTGATGCACACTCGGGGGTGAACTGATCCACACCTAGAACACCTGCTCCGTTGCAGCGTGACCGGCACACATTCACGAACACACAGTTAATGGCAGCGTCACCAGCAGACTTTTTCCTCACGTGGCGGTGTCCCCTGAAAGCTCAAACACGTTAACAATCACACCTGGTCTAATGGGCTCGTCAAAAAGTATGTGTGTTGGCGTGAACGTTCAGAGGAGGGGAGAGAGTCATAGGCAGAGGAAAAAGTATTTGAAGGCATGGAGGGTGTCGAGGGGGGAGGTTATGGCCACTGAGAGTTTGGGGTGCTACTTCTGGATTCAGTGTTTGCTCCTCCGTGAGCTCATACTTCCATGGAGGCCAGGTGAGCTCCCCTCCTGCCCTTCCAAGGGCCTTGACTCCTGCGACCCCTGCTCTGGGGAGGTGGGGCTGCCCTCCCAATAGGCCGCCAGCCTAGGCTAGAGACACCAGGAAATAAGAGAATCTTAATTTGGGTGTCAGGAGACCTCTTAGTGGAATAATGACCAGGTTTCCTAAAATAATAATCATTTTTGAATAGCACTTAGAGCTGCCAAAGTAATGACATGTAAAATGTTGTCTTGAGGGGAAAGGATTTCCCTCTGTCATGGGGGTGTGTGTGTACCTGGTCCGCCACTCAAGGCTCAAGGAAAAACAGAAGAGCAAACAACTCTTAAATAGCAGAAGGCGGAGCCAGGCAGCGGGGGGTTAAAAGCCCACGTGTCCCCATCACCTGGGCAGGGCCCAGAGTCCACCCCTCAGCCCTTGGGACTCTTTGTCCCCGTGCCTGTAACACCACCTGTCCTGTCGGACAGGCTGGGGGAGGAGGCAGCCTGTAGGGAGGAGAGGACACAGAGCCCCTCAGTGTGGCCCTTAGAAAGCATAAGGCAGACTTGGTGAATGCCAGGCCAGGAGACTGGGAAGGGGGGACATGTTGGTGGAGATTTCCCAGAGAGAGAGGGAAGCAGAAAGCAGGGGTAGTGAAGGACTGTCGGCGCCCTCTCGCCCACCACGCACGTCCAGAGTGGCTGGACCCCGGATGCTGGCCAGAGGGTGAGGGCCGTCTCCCTCATCAGGCGTGTGTAGGCCAGCCTGGCCCCACAGAGACGGCGGCACACTGGCAAGAGAGCCCCCCTGAGGAGGTGGGGTGGCCCCCAGCGGCTGGCCAAAAGCCACTCGGTGCAGTCTCCCTAAACATGCGTCTTATTTTGCTCTGCTTTTTCTCTCTTGACCAGGGCCCACCTGGAAAGGACGGGCAGAATGGAGCCCCAGGCCTACCGGGACCCAAGGTTGGTGTGCTCGGGGGTGGCCGGAGTTTGGGGCCCAAAATGCAGGAGGAAAGGGATGTTGGACTGCTGGTAAATTCTAAAATACACCGATGGCTTGGGGCCTGGATCAGGACTCGGGAATGTTGGGGTTCACCAGGTCAGACGTGGGAAAGTCCTTCACTTCTGCTTAGGTGACTGAGCCAGACAGAAGCATGTGGAAGCCTCGGGCTTTCCCACGGACGTGTTCGGAATATGTCTGTATTTGCGGGGAGGGACAAGGTTCGGATACTCGTAACCTAAGAGACTTTAATTTTAAAAATATTCTGGTGCGGCTCATCATGGTAGCAACATTAGGAAAAGAGTCAGAGGTTAATATCATAAATTTGGGAAGCAAGTCCCTCGTTCGCATGCTGCAGGTGAACAGTTACAAGAGCACAGCGTGAATATTTGCACCAGCGAACTTGATACCTTCCCACCAAACACACGTAGGCTCAGCACGTATGCCCGTAACCATCCGCGAAATGCGGCCTTTCGATATTACGGGAGCATCCTTCATCCTTTTCAATAAGTACCTTGCAACCTCCACTTTTTCCTGACCAAATACAGAATAAGCATGCATATAACTTCATTCCATGGGTATTTAACGTAAATATTCTCCGTCTTTCTCCCTTGGTTTTCACGACGGAGGAAAGGGCTAACCGATGATCTTGCAGTCTCAGAATCACTCATGTGACCTCTTCCGTGCTCCCAAGTCTCTCAGTGAGAGAAAAGCACAGTTTTCTACCCAGTTATGTTTCTGTAAAAACAAACCCAAAGCAGAGGCCTGGAATGTGGAATCTGAGAGGTTATACAGCTGCCACCCCGGTACGAGTGGTTCTCCTCCTGAACCAGACGGTGACTAGCACTGAGTGTGTCCCCCGAGCCTGGCCCTCTCCTGCCAACCTCTCTCTGCATTCCTTACAGGGGCAGCCAGGAGAGAGAGGGGAAGACGGTCTGCCTGGAAAACCCGGCCCCAGGGTATGGACCCCGCCTCCTCCCCGCCAGTGGGCTCTTCGGAATGGGGTGTTTAGGCTGTGTGTGAACCACAGTTGACGGTGTGAGTGGTCTGGCAGTTGGGGTCTGGTGGCCCCCAGGGCTCGGGCCCCACAGGGACAGACACAGGCAGCGGGAATGACCACACCACACCTAGGACAGAGGGAGGAGGGCCAAGTGGGTTCCTAGGGGGACCTGTAGCTGAGGGGTCTCAAGGAGAGCTGTGGCCTTAAGAAGAACTCATCACTGTCCAGCTCACCTGGCAGTGAGGAACAAGAGGGGCTTCTCTCTGTCTGCCAGTCTGTCTCCCTCCCCCCCTCCCCTCCTCCCGGGGCTCTGGTGTCCCTCCAGAGCTCCCTAAAGCCTGGCCCCTACTCCTGGCTGATGCGGTCTGTGGCATCCAGTCCCCACCTCCCACCCTCACCCCCTGCTCCATGGTTCCTGCATGTCGGGGTCTGTGGGGGAGGCAGAGGCCACTTCCCGTGTCTTTGGACAGGGCACCTCCTGTGGGAATGGGGACCCCAGGTGCTGCGTTTGGATGGCTGGCCCTTGGAGCCTCACGTCTTGGGCTAGAGTCTCCTTTTGTCTCGAGGACCAAAGCTCAACATCTCAGATTTGGCCTGGGCTCTGAATGCAGTGAGCACAGACCATGTGGTGTGTGTGTGTGTGTGTGTGTGTGTGTGTGAGAGAGAGAGAGAGAGAGAGAGATATGTGTCGGTGTGTGTATGTGGGTGCATGTGTGGTGTGCAGGTGCAGGTACTTTGGCTCTAGGGGAGTCTGTAGAGACAAGAGATTGCCCCGGGCACTGCCTCTGCCCCTCCCACCTGCACTTCGCTGGGCTATGAGCTAGTCGAGGGCAGCAACCGTGACTGGGTCTTTGTCCCCTCTGCTCGCCCATTCCCAGCCAGGGTCAGGCGTTTGGCAGGTGCTCAGTAAGGGTTTTCTGCATGGAGGATGGAGGTCACCTCAGCCCAGCAAGAGCACAGGAGTGGACCGACTCTACAGCTGCCCTCTGGAAGGCAGGACCCCGATCACCCTGCTGGCCGGGGAAGGTGTTCTTGGGCCAGATGCGGGGCCCCTGGCGTTGCTTTGTTTTTTCATAAAGTGGCCGTTCTCTAGAAGACGGAAAGAAACCAGAGGAGAAAAAGCAGGTTAGAAAGCACCTGGCTACGTCAAGCATACCCACGTGCTCAGATGTGGACAGAACCTCCCGAGGTCCACCAGGAAACCTCCTGTTGTCTGGGTTCCAGACTCCAAGGACTCCACCCTCATGCCCCCGTGAGCTGTCCTGTTACTACTCACAAGACGGTGCTCCTTCGTACTTTAAGAAGCAACATCTGCATTTAAACAATGTGCTTGCAACAAAAGCTTCACGTTTGGGATTCCCCAAATCCCTGAAATATCATAAGTCATCTGCTGCGTTGTGTCCATGCACACCCCGAGGTGGCTGTGTGGGGTGAATGTCATGGTCTCAAAAACACCTTTCGGTGTTTGGCTGAAATTCTACCCTTTTCCAGAAAGGACTTAAAATGCTTGTGCAGGTTTGCTGGCTTGACCTGGCAGATCGTGTGCTGTGAACCATACTTCAGTGTTGTGTTTTCCCAACTTTGTAAATCGATGAGCCCTCCTGGGCTTACACGTGTGAATTCCCACACTCTGTCCACTGGGCTTTGGATGCAGTCTCTCCCCTGTGCACGCGGGTCCCCAGGAGGTGGCCATCCATCACATCACGGGAAGTGCTGGGATGAGCTCAGAGAGGCGCCCTCAGGGACTTCTGTGGTCTCTCCGCCTGCGTGTTTTAGGTTTCTCGTGGTCACTAACTGGAAGATTCAAACAGCCAGGCCTACTGCGCCAGCTCACGTGTTGGTTTTGCACGCTTTCTAGTGCAAAGTGTTTGAAACACTTCTCTGGGAAGTTCAAAACTATGAATGTGTGCAGTTTTCGTACTTTCTACAACGTCCTGGGTAGCCTCAGAGAGGATCTGGCCTGGGGTCTTGTTAACTTTATTTTGGTAAAATGCCAACCGAAGATTAAAATCTTCCGAGGAGATTACGGATAAGTGGTGGATGGTGGGCTCATGCGTCTGTCAGGGGACGGCCCTGGCTTGCAGGATCCACCTTTCGGGTTCACGTCAAGAATTCAAGATGCTGCCCGGTCCTCCGTCCGTTGTGCCTTTGACTTCAAGCTCACGGCACGGATTCAGGAAGCACTTCCAAAGCCCTTGAAGACGTCTTGTAAGCAAACCCAGACCCTCAGTGCCTTCCTCAGCATGTGAGAAGCAATTCCCACAGCAAGGATGTTGCCGTCCTGGTAGATTTAAAGTGCACGTTTTAGTGGCACGTGTTTGCACAATCTCGGGCAGCGTGGTTCTCGCTGATGGTGCCTGTAAACACCAGGAAGTCGGGAGCATGGGGAGAGTTTCTCCGTGCTGACTCCAGTGTGAGTTCCCCTGCTGGCACCAGACCTTCCACATCAGATATTGCTGTGTTGTTTAATGCTGAACAGTGTTTTGGGTTACTTTTTTCTTTTTCTTACCTTCTTCTCTGAGATGAGGGGATGGTGGAGGTCCTGCCTACCAGCTGAGTCTGGCGTAGGGGAGACCATGATGGGCACAGAAATCCGGAAATCATTCATTCATTCATGTGCCCGTTCACTTATCAGAAAACCACGTTTCCTTATGGAAATCTACGCCGATAGCGTAATGGGTGTCAGAAATTGTCCAGAGTGGTTCTCAAGACGCATTGTTGGTTAGAAATTACAGTCCCTCCCCACCAGCACACACACGCACAGATTTGAGTCAGTGATTTATAGGGAAACACAGCAGCTGGATGTGTTGGGATCAGGGAACAGTCCCCTCGGGGCCTGTGGCTCCTTCTTCAACCCACCGCAAAATGCTAATTAGGAACCTAATGGCTGAGGACTAAACGTCATCCCATCTGCTGGAACCAGTGTGTAACTGTTTGGGGGTTTGCTTTCTGGTTTACCAGAATTTCACCCAAGACTTGGTTTTATTGTAACTGAGCATGGGAGCTAGCAAAGAAAGCTCTGACCCACCTCCAACCCTGGGGCTGCCTGTCTGAACGGCAACCACAAGACAGTGGTGAGCATGGACGTGTTCATCAACGGCTTCTCCCTCATCGCTGGACCCAGCGTGGGGCCTGGGCTCCCCTTCAGTTAGCACAGCTCAGAGCTGGACGGACCTATGAGTCCCTGATTTTGGCCCCTCATTGTTCTGAATTGTAGGCTTTTCGATTCAGGATGAATGGGTTCACCTGCGTAAACTCTGTCGGGGCGATCCGAGATTCTAGCAGGGGTTCTCTCTGGGGGAAGTGAAAGACGTTATGAGGGCGTGTGGAAGGCCTCCCTCTGGAGAGGCCGGGCGCTTGGGTTTCCACAGCCTGCGCAGCTGCATAGAGCGCGGGCCGTAACCCTGCTATGCGCGTGCCTGAGAATCCAGAGATGCTGCTGTGAACATGTGGGGCCAGCGGGGGAATGACCACCATCTCTGCAAATGTCTGTGGGACGTGACGGCATGTCTGTTATTCTGTCTCCAGGGTGAAGTTGGGGAGCAGGGCCTGGCAGGCCGACCTGGAGACAAGGTCTGTTTTCTCTTTCTTTCTTTCTTTCTTTCTTTCTTTCTTTCTTTCTTTCTTTCTTTCTCTTTCTTCCTTTCTCCTTCCTTCATTCCTTCCTTCCTTCCCTTCCTTTCTTTCTTTCTCTTTCTTTTTTCTTTCTTCCTTCTTTCCTTCCTTCCTTTCCTTCCCTTCCTCCTTCCTTCCTTCCTTTCTTTCTCTTTTCTTCCTTCCTTCCTTCCCTTCCCTTCCTTTCTTCCCTTCCTTTCCTTTCTTTCCCTTCCTCCTTCCTTCCTTCCTTTCTTTCTCTTTTCTTCCTTCCTTCCTTCCCTTCCCTTCCTTTCTTCCCTTCCTTTTCTTTCTTTCTTTCTTTCTTTCTTTCTTTCTTTCTTTCTTTCTTTCTTTTTCCTTCTCTTTCTTTTCTTCTCTTTCTTCCCTTCTTTCTTTCTCATTCATTGATTCATTCATTCCATTCTTCAGTCAATGCATTCTCTCATTGTGATGCCCTAAGCCTGTATCAGTTCCCTCTGGGGGCTCACTTCCTTCATCTCACGCATTCATTTATTTACCCAATGATTATCAGCATGTCCTATGCATCCATCACTGTGTTGGGCTCACAGCCATCAACCAAGAGCAATGACCAGGTGCAGTGAGTGGTGATATGCAGGTGTGGGTGGGAGGGCAGGAGGGAGGCCCCTCACTCACACTTGGGGAATGTCAGGAAAGATGACAAGGAGGTGTCATTGTGTCAGAGTCCTAAAGGACAAGGAGGAGGAGGAAACACCCAGACAGGTGTAATGGGTTCCTGGTGATGAAATGGGCTGAAGTGAGAAAAAGCTTGGAGACACCCCAGCGAGCAGATTCTCTAGAACCACTCTGCTCTCCGTGTCGTCCCCACTGAGCCACAGTCTTTGGGGACAGGAGAGCAGCGAGGGGAGAGCACCATCTCGTGCATGGCCTGGCGCACAGGGGAGCCTCAGTGAGCATTGAGTGGACAGAGGTGCCATGTTTTTTCCACAGGGAGAGGCAGGTGTCCCTGGTGCTCCAGGATTTCCAGGCGTGCGGGGACAGAAAGGAGAGCAGGTAAGTGACGAACCTCTCCTGTGCCCCTGCAAAGCCGCCCCCTCTGGAGTTCAGTCCCTGGAGCAGTGGGTGGTCTTGGCTGGGGCTTGAGGGTGTTTCCCCAGGTTTATGGAAGAGAGAAGGTAGGGGACCAAGCTTCTCTGGTGTGTCACCTGTGGCAAAGGGACAGGGACTGAGAGATCTATCCGCAGAGGGTGGACCATCTTCAGATGGAATTGATGGGAACAGGGCGGGACGTCATGACAGGTGCCTCGCCCCTAATGACAGCCAGCCGCCCAAGTTGGGCCTCACCTTGGCGTTTACTGATAAGGCAAGAGCGGGTCAAGAAAAAAGGGATTTTGCCCAAGGTCCGCTTGCTCTTATGGGGAAAAGGCAGGTGCTGAGATCTGGTGTTTCCCAGTTTCATCTTTCACCGCAGGGCGAGAAAGGGGAGCTGGGCCTCCCAGGCCTGAAAGGTGACCCAGGCAAAAAGGTAGGAGCTGCTGCTGGCTGCCTGGTCCTCAGTGACCCGAGTCGCCCAGCCTTCCTCGTGAGCATGTGTGTGGTGCCTGTCGTGTGGTGGAGAGGGCGCGCGTCTCCGAGACAAAGCAGGGTCTGGCTTGCAACCTGGTGGCGCCTTGTCTGACCTCTCTGTGCCTCGGCGTGCTGGCCAGACACGCTCCGCTGACCCTTCCTCGGAGGGCTGCTGGGAAGCGTGACTCCTGTCTTGTGTGTGAAGTGAGGTGCCGTGGACTCGATCGGGACAACCCGACGGGGGTCGTGTTACCAACAGCCGCCCAGATGAGGAAGCTGAGGCACTGCAAAGTGGCCACATCACTCTCCCAGGGGTGCGCGAACAGAGCATGTTGCTGTCAATCCCCAAGCCCCGGCAGCCGGTCGGATCAGCGTCCTGGCTCCTTGCAGGGCAGAGCCTCTGGACGGCCTGGCCCGTGGGCGCCTGAGCGACACCCACGGGGGCTTGTGTCCCCCCTTCTCCGGCACAGTGGTCCCCCCCCCCCGCCGTGTCCCCTCCTGTTTCCTGTTCTCAGTCCGCCTGTCCTTTCTTGGCTCCCAGAGGGGCCTCCCACCTGCTTCCCTCTTGGGCTGGAGGCTGAGAGCTGTACTCCAAACAGACCCGTCTAGAAACGGGCAGAGCGTCGTGCTGTCAGTTTTTCCAGAATCGCAGTTTTCATTTGCGAAACTCATTTCCAGGATGCAAAGGACTCAGTGAGACCATAAAGCTCCTTTTATTGACTTTGCAGAACAGTCAGGCCCATGGCAGAATCACATTCACGCGTCCAGAAAATCCGGCCCCTCTTTTTCTCCAGAGAAATAGGTGGTGATGATAATTCTGGTCGAAAATCCAAAACAAGACATTAAAGCGACACTGTCCCCGTCCGACTGTTTCTTGCACGTCACTGCCTCTGCTTGCCAGTCCGTTCCTGGCCAACATCCACGACGCGCGTTTAAACCCCACGGCATCTGGAAAGTGGGTACAATCATCTCCTTTCTCAGCAAGGGCTGCTGAGGGCTTCACGTTTTCCTGCAGGAGCTGGGACCAGAACCCACCCGTCTAGTTAGCTCCGGTGCTCAGGTCTTTCTGCAGCCACGAAGAGGGGCCACGGGGGTCTTCCCTGGCCACCTGCTGTTCCTTCCTCCTCACCTCGCCAGCGCTGGGGAGGGGCTGGCTGTACCCGAAAGGCAGTCTTTAGGTCCCCTGCGTTGGAGACACGTTTCTCCTCCGTCCTCTCCTCAATAATACACACCCACACATTCCCTAGTGTCGACATAAAACGAACAAACCATTTTTTAAAATTTTAAAGAGAAAGGAAAACAGTTTTATTCAAGCCCAAGTTAGGACAGCGGCCTGGACACATGATCTTCACCAAGAAGAGAGCCCTCTAGGGGACAGACGTGCTGCAGGGTTATAGATGACTTTACAAAAAGGGTTACAAGTTGTCATGACAAAGGACGTTCCAGGGAGTTACAGACTTTCTCTTGTGGTTTTAGTATGTGCAAAGCTGTATGACTTTAATCTTACCGGAACCAGGGGGGGTTATTGTTTTTCCTATCTTTATGTTTGGAATGCTTTTTTCTGGTTATTGTTATTTTTTAACAAAGCAGATGTAGAATATGTGCTGAGGCAGACATAGAGCCCGTGCTCTGAAGGTATTCTGAGTCATTTTCATGTTGGTAAATGTTAAAGTGTAGCTTCCCTGGGAGCCCGGGGCCCACACAAATGAAACATTGAAAATTTCCTTTATCACTGGGAAACACTCAACTTCTGATTATTTGGACTTTTTCATTTGGGGTATACTGGGTTAAATGAGATTGCTTCTGGAGCATCAGGAAGTCAGGGTCAGGAGAATAACTGGGTCAAATCATGTAATGCAAATAGCACCAAGAAAGTGTTTTTCTTTAAAAACAAAACAAAACAAATTCTGGAACTTCAGCGAATGCAATGCTGCTTGGGTTCTGAGCTTAAAACCAGGCTCAGCCATGTGCTGGGTATGACTTCAAGCAGGTGCATGAATGTTATGTGTCATTATCCTTATTTATGAATGAAACGGGCATACCAAAGTGTCTGCATTATAGGCATTTCTATGGAGATTAAATGAGTTAAGGGGTGCCTGGGTGGCTCAGTCGTTAAGCGTCTGACTTCGGCTCAGGTCATGATCTCATGGCTCGTGGGTTCGAGCCCCACATCAGGCTCTGTGCTGACAGCTCGGAGCCTGGAGCCTGCTTCAGATTCTGTGTCTCCCTCTCTCTCTGCCCCTCCCCATCTTGTTCTCTCTCTCTCTCTCTCTCCATCTGTCTCAAAACATAAATAAACATTAAAAAAATTTTTTTTAAAGTTAAAACATGTATAAACATAACCTGGTAACTGGAATTAAATACCGTATAACCATGGAAATAAGACAGAAACAATGTAACTATGTTTACCGTATTATTATGCTGACAGCTCGGAGCCTGGAGCCTGCTTCAGATTCTGTGTCTCCCTCTCTCTCTGCCCCTCCCCATCTTGTTCTCTCTCTCTCTCTCTCTCTCCATCTGTCTCAAAACATAAATAAACATTAAAAAAATTTTTTTAAAAAGTTAAAACATGTATAAACATAACCTGGTAACTGGAATTAAATACCGTATAACCATGGAAATAAGACAGAAACAATGTAACTATGTTTACCGTATTATTATTGTTTGCTAAGAGTGGCCTTGTCCCTGTCTAAGCCAGCTTTATTCATTCCTGTGTTCACTAACCACACATGGAAAGCCTGCCACAGTCCTGACCCTGGGCCACTCGGAACACGTGTGGGCACAGACATCCAAGTCCAGGCATCATGTGACACACGTGGAGTGACAGGCTTTGGGGACCGTGTGCTCTCTGTAGTCCCTCCTGCATGGCGCTGCCCAGTGCCCCTCTCCCCTCAGGTCAAATGTACGGATTTCCTCCCTACGGGGCCCCTGCAGAAGATGATCTCAGTCAGCCCCCATATGATATGAGCTGAATGTACTATTATCAGTATATCGCAAAGAGATAAATAAGCCCAAAGAGGTAAAATGATGTATAAAGTGGTAGATTGAGGTTTAAAGCTCTAGAGGCTTAACTCCCAGACCTGTGTTGTTTACAGGAATGTAAATGTGTCCCATCAGCCCCCTGCGAAGAGCCCATCCCCTCCACATGGGCCAGGACAGGGCCCGTGGAGTCTGTAGGGGGCACATGTCTTTGTGCCCAAGGGCGCACAGTGGGGATGTTTGCTGTCTCGTGGGTTGTGGTGGCAGGAAGCAGACTAAGTGTCATCAGCAAGAAGATGGACAGTGGATCACTTTATCTCCGCATTCACACTGGAATAGCATCGAGTGATAGGAGTGATCGACAGCTGCCCAGAGTGGCCTAGATAATTCTCAAAACATAAGGTTTTCATACGTCTGAAATAGTCTATAATTTGGAGTCTGTCTTTCATGGTAGATACCGCGTGTGTGACTCTGTTGCTGGGGAAAGGTGTCCCAGGATAAGCAGAGTTCGCTCAAGGGTAAATGGTCATTTCTTTTCTTTTTTTTTTTCTCATCCAGGGTGAAGTTGGTCCTCCCGGCCCCCCTGGGTTACCTGGAACGGTAGGTTACACTGCTTCTCATCCTCTCCTTCTTTGAATCCCTAAGGCAGCCCTCCTCCCCCACTCTTCACTTAGTTATAGACATCTTTTTAATAGAGATTGTCTGTTCCTAGGTCTTGCAATCTGGAAATACATAAGCATCTCTAAGAACCACCTTGCACTTACTGATTTATTGCTTTTGTGCAGCAAGCACGGTTACTATTCAGCAGAACACTGGTTAGACACAGAATATGTACCCACCTGTTGCATACGGGGAAGTTGAGGTCCAGAGACAAGCAGGGGGAGACTTTGTCCAGAGTAAGACTGCACATGGATATGTAACCATGACTCATGATTCCACCCCATGCAGGTATGAGGGCAGGCATTGTGATTGGTGTTGAGTAAGAGCATGGGCTTTGGAGCCACGAAATAGTGGGCTTGAGTTCCTGAGTCCCTTATCTGCCATCAACCAGCACTGATCTTAGGTATATTGTTTAACTTCAAAGACCTCACCTTCTCGTCTGTTACGAAAAACTCTTATACCCGGCTATAGTACATTTCTAGTGAAGACCAACTGAATTAATACAGGGTATGTAGTATAGTTTCTGGTACATAATAAACACTAAATTAAAAACAACTGCCATATGAATATGGGAGCATATTTTGGGTTTTCTTTTTCCATCTTAATGTGTCTTCCCAGCCTTAGTAGTTTGTGCTTTGATCAGTTGATTTTGGGGAAGTTGAACATGGCTTCAGGGTTGGCCAATTGCTCGATTCCCAAAGTAGGGAACTGTCTAAGTATGGAGGCCAGGAGATGAGAGCCTGAACACCCGGAAATCCCATCTGCAGGATGACAGAAAATCATACTCTGTGTCGTTTGTGTTTGTTAAATCATTACTCCCCTGTTCAGTCTCCCCCCCACACGCATGCCTGTCGGAATGAGACTCAGCCATCCCATAAGGGTGTTAGAAGAATCTCAGAATTATATTTAGAGCCGCAAATGGTCATATAAAACTTTTGTGTGATACTGGAAACATCTGATGTTGGCAGGCATGCAGGGAAATGAGCACTATTGTGTTGCGTGAGGGCAGCCTGGTAACACTTGCTTGAGGAGTTACTCAGTATTAACGTATCGTAAAGTGTGTGCTTGTAGCTTAGAAATGCCACTTCCAGGCATCTGTCCCAGAGAAGTGTTTGCACTGTGTGTATTTGAAAAAACGTGTACAGGGACATACATTGTAGTTTTACTTATAATGAAGTATCATAGGCAACTTACGGGGCAGAAAATGAAGTAAACCATAGGATATCCATATCCTGGAGTCCTAGTTTATAAAAATACACACATGCATGTGCACACACACGTGCACACGCACAACGTATGTGGCCTTGAGAAGATACTGGCACGCAACAGAGATGTGGTGGAAAACCCAGCATGGGCTCACGGCCCAGCCGGTGGGGCCCCTTCCTGAGGCGCACTCACTGGCTGTGGGAGTTCCGTGAAGCAGTTTGCTTGTCTGCCTCCCAGTTTCTCATCCACACTGCAGGGAGAATGGGTGATCGATCTCTTCATTGCTGTAGCGAATATGTGGCTTTGCACGTATATACAAGGACCAATAACCGTGTGTTTGCTGTTGATGTTTGTAGAATTCGTGTGCAAAGTCGTGCAATTTTATACATTCATAATTGTGTAAAAGTACTTAGAAGAACTTGCTACACGGGGAAACGGTGGTTTCTTCTGGAGAAGAGACTGGTATTTGGGGACATAGAGGCTAAGGTTAGGAAACTTGCTTTTATCCTTCTGTTTTGACTTCATTGTGTTTTCAGACTAGAATCTGTGATGTCCTTTTGCCCACTCACTTATTTTTCTGAGCACCTGCTGTGAGCCAGGCACTGGTGGTGTTTGGACCCCACAGAGCTTCAGCCTGGTGGGCGAGAGAGACTCTAGTCCCCTGGTGGCCCTGAAGCACATATGTGACAAATTATAGGAAATGCCAGCAGGGGAAAGAACAGGGTGCAGTTAGGGAGAGTAACAAGGGGACCTAATTTATATTTGGTGGAGGGGAAAGGGGGTCTTGGAAGACGAGACGTTGAAAGCAGCCCCAAGGATGGGCTGTGGTCAACCAGATAAAGGGAGGATGGGAGTGTGTTCCCAAAGGACAGCAGGTGCAAATGCCCTGTGGCTGCAGAAGCCGTGGCATCTGTGAAGCGCTAATGGCAGCATGGACACGGGGTGGGGCTGGAGGGCCACGTGGCTCTATGTGCCCGGACAAGGAGTGGCCAGAGGGCGCCTCCCCTGGTTTCTTCTCACACGCGTCATGCCCAGGGGTGCTGCTGGTGACAGACTCTGGGGGTCAGGGGCGGTGTCCCAGGGTCCAATCACTCACAAGGATTCTCCATCTCAGCCCAGGGCACCCTGAACAGAGAAGGTTTCATCCCCACTTTACTGATGTGGGAATGGAAGCTGACAGATGGTCACAAAGTTTTAAGTGGGGGTGTGACTCCAGGTCCCCCATCTAACCACAGTGCTTTTCTGCCCTGCCTTGATCACCCCTCGGGGACTTGAAAGAAATATGTGATTGTACCTGTCAACACGAATCATCACTAAAGGAAACGCTGGGGCTGCGTTCTCCCATGTGGTCAAGTCTCTTAGAGGCAGGTGGTTAAAAGCAAGTCACATCTTTCTCATTTCTGTGCTTTCCTTTTCAGACGCCCCTGTTCACACCTCACCCCAGGATGCCAGTAAGTAGCAGCGGCCCCTGGGGGGCTGCAGGTGCCCTTTGGCCAGACCTGCGCTGCCTGCCTGCTCTGGCTCCTGACCTAGCCCCTCCACACGGGTCTGCAGGGCGGCTCACTTCCAGATTTGTCCAGACAGCTGGGCGGTGGCGGGGGGGGGGGGGGGGAAGGGCCCTGCAGGGGCCTGGCTCGGTGTCAGGCAGGCATGCCAGGGGCCTGGAGGTCACCTCTTGCTGGCTGAGGGTGAGGGCCAGCCCTCTCCTGGGTTAAGGTTGGGTCTCCGCTGCCCAGAGAGCCGGTGGTCGGGAGGAGAGCAGGTCAGGTGGCGGTGGACTGAGGAATCCCAGGGAGCATTACTGAGGATGTTGGCCTGAATGGGTCCCAGAGACTGAAGCACACTGGGGGGACCCGGGTCTAAGAGAGGCCGTTCGGAGGGAGGACAGTGGAGACCCAGCCAGCTGCAGGGTGTGGCTGGTGCACGGAGCTCTTGTGGCTTCTCCCAGAGACTAAAACACTCAGCAAGGAGGCTCATCATCGTGGCAGCCACAGGGAAGCCTTTCCCTCCTCTGTCCATGAAAGGCTCTCGAGAAAATAAGCGTTTCCAGGATGACCTCCGCTCTCGGCAGCACTGCAGCCCGAGGCGTGCACCTGCTTGTCCCCTTTGCTCTCAGGACGGGGTCCTCCTGTGGCTGCTCCAGGCCACGCGGCCGCTGAGAGCCCGCACACATCCGCATTTCAGTGGTTGCTTTGTGGGAGCGCTCGGTGTTGCGTGTATACACGACTTAGAAAGCTGCAGCGTATCCTGTATATGTGGGGAAAGATAGGAGCTGGGGCAGGGAGCCAAGGAGCGGAAGGGGCGGAGCTTGAGCGCATCTCGCGTGGCAGGTGCCGGGCTGCCAGTGCTGACGCTGTCCCTGAGGGAGCTGCACATGTGCCCCGTTTCACAGATGATGACTTGTGGGTCAGAGGAGCTATGCAGGTTGCAAAGCGCCTGCCTGGGAGATAGGCCGTGAGATGGGTTGTGGGCTGCAAGGACCTGCCTGGCCACAGCAGCTGTCCCCACCTGCCGAGGAGATTCAGGGCTTGCCCAGGTGGTGGCCGCCCACATCACAGCACCCCAGTGTCTGCCTCTCCCAGGACCACCTCTCCTGGTCTCCATCCTCTGGGTCTCTCTCCCTCGGACCCACCCTGAGCCCCTCCAGCTGGAGACAAGCCTGCAGAGGCGGCCCCTCAAAGGAATCACTCCCTTAAAGATGATTTCCAAGGTATTCCAGTTGGAAGGCTCATGAGGGAAAGTCCGGGCCTGCCAGGCCTCCCCTTTGGACCCCAATCGCGACACTTCCTGTAGGGTCTGAGCCTTTCGGAGATCAGGAAGCCACCTCAGGTGCAAAGTGAAGAAATTGTGTCTATGGGGGAAAAAAAAACGGTTCATTGTGGATTATTGCATGAGTCTCTCTGGGACCAGCCTCGTCGCCATGGTAACTGTACTTGTGTTGATGGTTTTGAAAAGTGATGTTTGACGTCTCCTTGCTCTCCTGAGGCATGCTCCCTTTGAGTCCCTGCACATGGTGCAGGGTGGCAAAGCCCCAGGCATAATTAAGCAAGGGAATAGAGAAGGCTGGGAGGAAAAACCCACCTCCCTCTGTCTGGGGATGGAGAAGGCTGCTGGGGCTGGCTGGGGGTGGCACCCGGGGAGGCTGGGGAGGCTGGGATGCCGCGTGCAGGTCTGCGGAGGGGACCCGGTCCTTCACTGGAGGAAGGAGGGACAGGCAGCCTTGGGCTTGGGGATGTTGCAGCTAAGAACTCAAGAGGGTCTTTGTAAGGGGTGGGCAGGGGGCGCTGGCAGGTGGCGAAGAAGCAGCCAGCTAGGAAGGGTCTGGGGCAGCCTGACTCCACCCCGTCAGCCTGCAAAGGAATCTGCAGGATGCCAGCCCAGTTGCAGGATGACACTGAGCCCAAAGAGGGTGTTGACGTGGTTGACAGGCTCACCGGTAGGGGGGGCAGCCTGGAGGAGAAAGAAGCCACTCACACCCGTGCATTCAGCGGCTGTGGATGAGTACCCACTGTGTGCTCCTGGAGTGAAGGCTCTGCTTCCTGACTGATCCCCAGGCTGGGGCTGAAAATGGCTTGAGCACCTTGCCTGTGAGTCCCCAGGGGTCCCTCCTGTGGCCCGACGACCGCCATCTACAGTCCCTTCCTCCAGCTTCTTCCTAGTGCATCACCCAAAAGAACCCCATTAGCCCTTTTGTCTTTGTGGGTTGTATTGCCAGTGACTGGAGGACCAAAGAGTCTCGAAGGTCCCCACAGCAGGGAGGAAAGTGTGCTGGCAGGAAAGTATTGCTGTCCCTGATGAGCAGAGCTGGAATGTGTGATGAGCTGGTTTGCTCCAGAGGAACCAGTGAGGTCACACCTGTGTGGGTGCCACGGAGCACTTTGCAAAAGCCACCTCATTGAATCTTGGCCACAGCTCCCCAAGGTAGACCATGCAGATTCCATGCCACACAGGATGCAGAGAGAGAGAGAAAACCAGCCAGCACTGTGCAGATGCTAACTGGGCGATCCACCAGTCGCTTGGGCGAGGAGAGCAGGTGGGAACCCCAGGCAAGGTCTCCGGAGTCTGCCTGTGCCCAGGGAGAGAAAGCAGCCTGTCTTCCGGCTTCTCCTGCACCTGAGGGTTTAGGACTAGCCCACCCCAGGCTCCCTAACTCACACGTTAGAATTTGCCTTCTAGATGCTTCCAGGGTCCTCCCCAGACTTCCTGGTCTCTGGAGCCTTTGCTTTCAAATTCCCTGCCTATGTGGGCCTTCTTTATACCTTCCAGGAAGTACTCATCCCAGTCTCTACTGTGGCCTTCCTGCAGATGGGGACCTGGGGTCTCCCTACGCAGCCCGTGGCACTCAGGGACAGCACTGGGTCCTTCCATCATTACCCTGCTGTCTCTAGAGAGCTCCACAGACCCCCCCCCCACCACATTCTCCCCTCTGGGGCTCATCTCTGCTGCCCCTTCTCTGTGCCTTCTCCGTGCCTCACACTGTGTGAAATGGAGAACTTGCCTGTTCATTTTGTAGATATGGTCACAGAGGACCCTATGACTAAGTACTCTGCCCAGGGTTATAGAGCCAGCACAGTGGAGAACAAGTTCTAAGCCAGTTCCTATGGAGCTGAGGCTGTTTTCACCACGGTCCACTGTCTCCATCCATCTCCCATCCTGGCCCTTCAGCCCTGAAAGGTGGAGGCCTGAGTGCTTTCCAGGGCTGCCCTTGATGGAGACTCCTGTCTGCCCACCTTCTCACGGTCACTGGCAGGGAACAGGGTGAGGCTCTCTTGTCCCTCCATCCTTCCTGGGAGGTGTTGGGAGCCCTGGATGGGACACCAGCAGATCAAGAGAGTGACCCGTCTCCTCACCTATTAGATGACTCGATCCTGGGCAGCCCCCGATAGTACACACCTTTTCCTGGCTGTGGCCCACCTCTTCTTCAGCAAAAGCTAGACACGCCAATCTAGCCATCGAGGGTGCAGCCTTGAGTCCGCAGTCTGTCAGGTCCCTTGAGCAAAGCCTGCTCCCTAACTCCTCCATCAAGACAAGGCAGGGATGGGGCTCAGGGTCCGAGAATCGCCTTTCTGCTCAACAGTCCCTCTATCACTACTGACGGTCTGCATGTGCAGGGCTTGGGGCTAGAGGGGGTGGGAAGGACAACAAACAAGGGTCTAAGTGCTGTGTGACAGGTACTGCAGAGAAAGACACTGTGACGCGAGTCCCTGAGTTTGGGGTAGCTTCCCTGAAGAAGGGATTCTTGATCTTGGATTTGAAGGATGAGAAGAATCATCAGAGTCCCAGGTGGGGGGCGATAGGGGAGAGGACCCCAGGCAGAGATAACAGCCTTTGCTAAGGGGTCAGGTGCAGAAAGCGGACAGGAGGGGCCGGTGTGGCCTGATCTGGGCACAGGGCAGGGTACGTGTGCTGTCCTCTGCTTCGCCAACAGGGAGAACGAGGGCCGAAAGGAGAGAAGGGTGATCCCGGCATACCTGGCGAGCCGGTGAGGGCCCTGTACCCTGTGTTCTGCACCCCACGCATCCCCCGCCCCATGCACCTGGTCGCAGGGCATCCAAAAGCCGTGTGACTGCATGTCTGAACTGCATGGTCTACTCACAGGATCCCCACTAACCGAATCCAGCCCCTTCCTCCTTCCTCACAGCTCCAAGGATGTCCCCACCGTGGATCCCATACCAAACCCACTGCACGTGTCCCCACCCCACCTGCTAGGAACCAGGGTGACCCCAAGCCAGAGCCACCGCCCTTGTCCCCGCCCCACCCTACCTGCTAGGAACTAGGGTGATGACCTAGTTCCTTGATGGTTCCATTGCAGGGGTCTCAAGGCCGTCCTGGAGAACTGGGGCCTCGGGGACCCATCGGAGCGCCGGTAAGAAACCCTCTCTCCGACTGTGGGCTCTGAGTTGCAGAAAACCCTGCCCACCCGCTGTCTCTCCCTGTCCCCAGTGGCCCTGCCTGCCTGGCATTTTGGGGCAGCCCAGCAGGGGGCACTACCACAGATACTGTGAGCCCAGCGCCCCCGGGGGCCCTCACAAGGCACCCAAATGCAGCTCTGGGGGTGGGCGCTACCTCTGGACCCCTGGATGGGGAAGTGATGCTAGGACACGGGGTGGTTCAGATGCAGGAAAACCCTGCCACCCTCCCCTCTGACTGGCGGCTCTGGTGTATCTGCTGCTGGTGCGGATTAGCATTTTTATTTTGTGGTTATTTTTCTCTGCTTGAGCTCCTTAACTGCCTCTCTCTCAGGCACGTTCTCTGGAGAGTTCCCTTTGGACTGACCTGTCTGGGCTCAGATCCCAGGGGTGCCACTGGCTGGCTGTGTGCACCTGGGCCGCCCTGTTCCTCTGAGCCTCGTTTACATAAGGTGTCTGTGTGAATACCTATACCCAGGGGGTGGTGAGGCCGGAATAAAATAACCACAGG
Source organism: Acinonyx jubatus (assembly GCF_027475565.1). NCBI lineage: Eukaryota > Metazoa > Chordata > Mammalia > Carnivora > Felidae > Acinonyx > Acinonyx jubatus. Next base: position 4,685,572 of record NC_069394.1, read on the forward strand.
CTGGGCTCCAGCGGATGGACAGACGGCCAGGAGGTTGTGATTTCCGCATGCTGTGGACTCTGCTCCCTGCCCAGTGTCCATTAATGGATTCCGATGAGCAGGGTGTCCCTGAGATGGTCCCACATGGGGACAAGGACAGCTTCCCCATGATGTCTCACTGCCCCCTTTGTCTCCCGGGCAGGGTGCCAAGGGACAAGAAGGCCCCCGGGGGGCACCTGGAGCGGCTGGAAACCCTGTGAGTCCTCATGCACTTCCCGGGGAGCCCGCAGAGGGAGGCTGGGCCCGCATGTGCCCTGGGCTCTGGGCTGACTGTAGGGAAGGGCCGTGTGGTCGGCCAGGGCTGGGCACCTTGGAGCAGCAAGGACCAGGAGAGACGTCCTGGTCTCTGCAACATTACTCGCACTTCAGGGCTTTGTCGGCAAGCCCAGCCCGTGACAGGAGTGCCCTTCCACACGTGTGGGGGATGCACACAGGGACACACAAACACCCCCTCACACTTGCACACATTCTGAAACCAGGGTGCACCTGTACTGTGATGCACACGCCCCTACGGAAACTGTCAGCGTGCGGGCATGGCTAGGGATGCATGCAGACAGGTGCCTTCCTGCACAGGCCTTCTGAACTCTCTGCCACTGTGCCCGGTCTCCCGTGGGGCCGGGATCTCCATGGGGTTGGCGCTGGTGTCCCCAGGCTGACAGAGCTACTTGTCACGATGCCACTGGGGGAGCAGGCCACCTCCGCACCGGCTCTCCCTGGGAGCAGGAGTGGAAGTGACCACCCCCATGCTCCTGGGACAGTGGGTTAGATGTACCCGGCTGTAGTGTGCTTGTATAGCCCAGGCCATCCGTGCACGTGGCCGAGGGGAAATGGGGTCAGCCAAGGGCGGTGACCGACATGGATGTCCCAGGGTGGGGGCACATGGCAGGCTCCTCCCTGCCAGTAGAGAGAGCCCTGGACGGGGTGCAGCCTGGAGGGAAATGGAAGCTGCATGCAGGCAAGGAGGCCTGGAAGATAACACGAGGAGCTTCCAGTCCTTGGAGAGTTCCCTGCTTCCCCATCTCCATGGTGTCGACCCCCGCACCCCCTCTCGTGGAATCTTCGTTAACCATGAGCGTTGCATTCGAATCCACTTCCTCCAGGAAGCATTCCCTGATGCATCCGTCAAAGTGAACACGCGCACACGCATGCATGGGCACACTCACACATGCACGTAAACACACATGCACAACACGCACCCTCCACGTCTGCCACCTCCGTGCCTTGGTCTTAAGGAACCTCCTGTTTCCCACGTGCATGCCAGAATGCACTCACTGGAGGTCTGGCCAGTGTGCATGGGGGAGGAGGTCACCTTCCCTGTGGAGGGAACTTCGGGCCAGGAGCAGTTCAGCGAATTACCGTGAACGGAAGAGAAGGCGGGTTTACAGACACACTGGGGAAACCATCTGTAATCACTACGTGGGGCCTTTCTAAACTTCTGCCTCTGCATAGGGGACTCCTGGAGCTGCAGGCCTGCCTGGTGCCAGCGGCCCCCCAGGAAGCGCGGTGAGTGATCGGGGGAGGGCCGGGGCACCGGCGCGGGTCGTGGGTCAGTGGTGCCCACCCACCAGGTTCCCTTCTTTCTCCTCCCTGCAGCCCCGGGGGGTAGCCATCCTTCCTCCCACTTTACAGATGGAGAAATTGACATCCCAGAGAAGGGCACCTAGAAAGTTAAGCAGCCTGAGGCTCTAGGTCGCTCATGAGACTGCCAAGTGGTAAACAGAGCTGTTGGGACTGCAGAAAACCACAGAAAGCCTCTAAGGGTCAGGCGTGTGCTAGTCGGCCCCCGAGTTTGCCGTTAGAAGAGACAAAACACACCTGAAAGGTGCAAAGGGGTCCTGACCCTTAGGGTCCCTCTGCAGGTCACTTCCCAAGGCCTCTGCTTTTCACCTTCTAAAGGGAGAGGGTGGCCGCCCGGGACGGCAGCTAACAGCGGTGAACAGCACCCTGTCCCCGGTGTACGGAGTCCCCTCCCGCGGGGCCCCGCGTCTGCTGACGGGCTAGCTCCGAGAGCCACCGTAGATGATTTCAGCTTTAATGTTCCGCCAGAAAACACCCGGTGGCATAGTCAAGGGCAACAGAGAATTTGTCTTCCTAAAGTAGATTGAGGTCAATCCTGTTTGGTCATCATCAGCCTTTATGGATCATTCTCACAGCACTTGGGAGGACAAGTATGAGGCATTGTTACATGCCAGGCTCTGTTCTAAGCACTTTATGTGTGTTAGTTCACCGAACCCCTTGACCCTGCGAGGTGGATATGATCACCGCTTCCATTTTGCACGAGAGGAGAGGGAAGCACAGGGAGGCTGAGTCGTGTCCTTAGCGGTCGCCAGGGATGGTGCTGGAACATGGCCTTATGTCGCTCTCCCCATTTCCCTGCCTGCTGTCCGCTTCCAGGGACCAACCCTGTGTTCCTTAGCCTGAGGGTTTTCTCTGGCTTTTGGAAACCGCATTGTCCAGCCATAGGACACGTGGTTTTTAGCACCTCCGGAAGCAGCCCCTAGCTGATGGCTGTGTGGACACCTGGCTCCTTCCCCTGGGCGGCTCCGGAGGGTGCATCCTGCCCTGGCCCCTAGAGCGCCTGCAGGATTGAGCTCCAGTCACATAAACACGTGCTATCTGCCCATCCGCCCCATTCTCACTGCTCTGTTTCCCTACTGGGGTGTCCGTGGGCCGTTTGCACTGAGCCTTGTCTCAGAGTCAGGCTCTAGGTGATGTCAAGGACACAGGTGGAGCGGGTCCTTGGTGTGGAGCCTGTGTCCCTAGGTCACCCTCAGCCTCCCTGGTGTCCAGTGTAGGCTGCACCCTGCTCTCTTGAGAGCCACAGTCCGGGGTGGGGCAGACGTCCAGGCAGACTGGGCTCTGACACAGGGGTGTGTGAGCAGATGCAGGGTGGGGAGGCAGGAAGGAGATAGCCACCCTCTGGTGAATTGAGTCAGGGATGGGGAGCCCATGGGCACAGAGCTGTAGCCTTGGCATTGGATCACCCTTCTCTGGGGGGGTCACAGGCCATCTTGAACTTGACCATGTGAATAACTTGTCTGTTTTCAGGGCCCACCTGGCATCAGAGGCCCCCCTGGAAAAGATGGGGAGCACGGTGAGAAGGTGAGAAGGGTCTTGTGGTCAACACGCGACATCTGTTCTCAGCTTCCTTTCTTTTCAGTTTATTTATTGAGAGAGAGAGAGAGAGAGAGAGAGCGAGAGAGCGAGCATGAGCAGAGGAGGGGCAGAGAGGGACAGAGACAGAAGCCCAAGCAGGCTCTGCACTGCCAGCACAGAGCCCAGTGCGGGGCTCCAACTCCTGAACCGTGAGATCCTGACCTGAGCCGAAATCCAGAGTCACTCGCTTAACCGCCTGGGCCCCCAGGGCGCCTCCACATTCCCAGCTTCTTAAAAGGCAGCAAAGGGAGGGCAGAGGGGAGCTGCTCAGGCCTGGGTTAGGGCACTGGGGTCAGAAGGGACTTTCCAGGCGGAGGAGAGGGAAGAGAAGGCCGTGCGGCCCCCTCTGGCCAGCTCGCGGCACACCTGTGTGTCGGATAGGGAGACTGAGGCTCTGAGAGAGCAGGAGATTCGCCCTACCCCCCACAGCGAGGTCTGCCTGACTTCAAATCCTGCTTTCTCTCAGTTCGGTACACCAGCGTATCCATCCCACACCTCGTGTGCACACTTAAGCCTTCCCAAGTATGAAAAAGAGTGTTTATTTATTAGGGGCAAGAGAGATATGGTGTCTGCATGAGACATCAGCACCCCAGAGGCAGAGGAGGAAGGTGCCCAGCCTTTCAAAATCGGGTTTCACTTGCCTTCTAGAGCATGCCTCTGGGGTTTACTGCTGAGGGCCTGCCGGCTTCCAGGGCGTGGAAACCAGGGTTCTGAAAATCTCACACTCATAGGACAGCGACCCCCACCACATGCACACAGATAATCCACCCGAACGTCGGTGTGCCAGTGTGGATACGACAGATCCCGGGTGCCATCCGTGCACTGGGATTTTCTCATCTGTGAGACGAGGACAGTGACATGTTGGTGGCAGGGTGTGAGGATTAAGTGCCGAACTGGCATGCTGGAGGGCTCAGCACAGGGCAGGAGAGGAGATCCACTGTGGAGCCCGCCCTGCCCCCCATGAGCAGTGTCCTGTCCAGGACAGGTGTCCTCTGAATGGCGGACAGTCCACAGGGGCCCCCTTTAGAACAAGCGCCTCAACATCTTGATCCCGATCCCTTCGAGTCCACACTTCACCCGGGACCTTTTAAAGGAGTGATTATGTTGTCTTTTCCATTTGGGCAGAATTAACAAGAATAGATGTTACATTTACTGGATTTTAAAATACCTGTCGCAGAGAAAAATGGTCAGCCAACCTGTGGAACATATCTTGAGTTTTCGGAGTGTTGATGATAAGCCCTATAATAATCCTTATGTGGTGCAGGTGCTAATTTTTGTTTGGAAAGAAAATAATGCCATCGTAGATGGTGGCAGTAAAAGGAGAGCACCCAGAGGAAGCCAGGGGAAAAATAACCCTGACCCATCTTCTTTGCTTTGCTTATACCACGTGTGAAGATTGGGCTCGATTCTGGACACGTTGTAAGTAGAGAACTGATGACCTGGAAGGGGGTGACCAAGGTGCTGGAGGCTTTGAGGTCCAGTTGAGCGGAGGAGTAAATTAGTTGGCATATTCACCACCAGGGGGCGCCAGACACCTCTCCTTGGCTGAGGGGGAAGCCTGGGCTGAGGGCCCAGGCCCAGGGTTGTGCTGGGAAGGAGACCCGAGTGGTCCGCAAAGAGGTCAAAAGTCATGGTGCCAGGACATGCTCTTTCTCTGTGTCACGTGTCCAGTGACTGGCCTGAGGTTTGGGGAAGCCGATCCTGCCCTAGGCTTGCATGGAAGTGCCCTTGCTTGCCCCCCACCTTGGTCCTTATTGCACGCCCTGTCCATCAGGGAATGTTTGGAGGCATTCACACTGCAGCTCAGCCCAAGGGAGCCCTGCCCTGGAAGAGAAGCCCTCGTGGCTCCACCCACACGCCACAGCCAGGGATGCCACATAGGGCTGGAGACTGTGGTCCTGATGGGGAGCATGTGGGTGTGCATTGGCACAGAGAGGCTCGAAGCCCAGCTCCCTCCCTCCCCGGGTCCCGAAGCTCTCTGCCTCTGGTTTCTCCTCCCCTGACTTCAGAGCCCTGAGCAGTGTTCCTATCTCTGAAGGCCTCCACTGTGAAGAGGGATTAGATTTTGTCCGTGGAACACCAGGCTTGAGGGTCGCATGTCCAGAAGACTTCTGAGACGGCACTCTTGGCTGAATGTAAAAGACACGTGTGAAACAGGACTGCCCAATAAAGGAATAAGGCCTAGGAAAGTGGTGAGCTCCCTGCTCTTGTAGGAATTCAAGCAAAAGTGGAAGGACCTCCCACAAGAGATGCACCGGATGCTTTCCCCGCGGCCCTGGGTGGACAACTGGGCTCTAACACTGCAAATGTCCTGTCCATTCCCAAGTCCTGCCTCGTATTAGTTTACCAAGTCTGCTGTAACAAGTGTCACTAGCTGGGTGGCTTACGCGACACAGGTGGACTGGCTGACCATTCTTACCACGTCTGGGAGTCCTAAATCGAGGTTTCAGCAGGGCCGGTTTCCCTTGAGGGCCACGAGGGAAGGATGTCTTCCAGAACTCTCTCCTTGGCTTATTGATGGCTGCCTTCCCCCTGTGTCTTTACACTGCCTTCCCTCTATGCTGACCTGTGTCCAAATTTCCTCTTCTTACAAGGACACTAGTCATACTAGATGAGGGGCCGCCCTCCTCCAATATGACCTCAACCTAGCAACGAATTGCCTCTGCAAAAAAGATCCTGCTTCCCAACTGAGGTATGGGGGATTAGGACCTCAGCATAGAAATTGTGGGGGACCCAGTCCAACTTATATATGTCGTATAGAACAGTCAGAGCATCACCAGGAAGCCTACCGGTTGGCTGGCTCACCCACCCCTGAAAAGCTTACCTTCTGCACGTCATTGATCCTGGAAACTGTCCACCTGTCTTCCCAGGGAGCAGCAGGTGAAGAAGGGAGTCCAGGACCAGCTGGTCCCAGAGGTGATCCTGGTGCTCCCGGGCTCCCAGGGATACCCGGACAGGGAAAAGATGGAGAGCCGGTGAGTGTCACAGCCAGGGCGTTTCTGTGCCCATTCAACCAAGCTAGAATTCAAAAAGACAAGGGAAAAGGGGACAAAAAAAGAGAGACTGACCGACTCTCAAGGCTTAAGTGAGAGGGTCCACATAAATCCGTGGAGCGTGGAGCCAGGGAAGCATTTATTATGTTAACTATGGCCCAGGCACTCAGCACCAAACATTTAATCTTAACTACCCTGGAAGTGAGTGCTTCTTTTTTTTTTTTTTTTTTAGCCCATTCACGCTACTATAACACAATAGCATAACTTAGTGGTCTCTAAACAACAGAAATTTATTTCTCACAGTTGTGGAGGCTGGAAGTCCAAGTTCAGGGTGTCCGCGTGGCCAGGTTCAGGGCCAGAAGACCCATTCTGTTTTGAGTTGCAGAATGCCTACTTCTCATTGTGTCCTCACATGATGGAAGGGGTGAGGGGTCTCTCTGGAGCCTCTCTTATGAGGACACAAATCTCATTCTTGAAGGTTCCACCCTCATGTCCCGAACACCAAAGTCCCTGCCTTCTAGAACCATCTCCTTGAGCCTTAGGATTTAACCTATGAATTTGGGGAGGACACAAGCATTCAGACCATAGCAGTATTATCACCCCTATACTATTGATGGGGAATATGAGGTTTGGGGAGGTGAATCATTTGCCAAAGTCACAGAGCGTGGCTGTGAACCCACAAGAGACTGGACCCTCTCCTCTTCCTCCACTCTGGCTCGCTGGCAATACATGCAAATGTAGAGTTGTGATTTTAATTCTGGCCGTGCATCTGCATCAAGCAAAACCCTCAAGCCTGAAGTTGAAGATTCTTCTCATTGGCTCCCCCAGGTCTTGAGGTCATGGTAGACAAGAAAGAGACCAGGCTTTGGAGCCCATGGGCTCTGCTTTGAAGCCTGGCCTTGCCTGTCCTTGTGGGAGCCTTGAGTAGAAGGATCTTAAGTAGGAAAGCAGGCTAAGAGAAACTGGGATTTGCTCTGGGTCACACGGAGGCGAGGTGGTAGGTGGCAGGGTCAGAATTCACACCCAAGACACCTATAGCTCAGAAACAGTCATTTCTTTTGTAAACAACAGGCCACGGTGAGACCCCTGTCTCTCTGGAGCCCGCAGCACAGGGCGCGCACGGCTTGGCTTGTGGAAGATGGTAGATGTTCATTTGTGGTCCTCTCATTGTCCTCATGTCATTCATTTCCCCCAGGGGCTTCGTGGGCCACCCGGATTACCTGGACCTCTAGGAACCAAGGTAAGTGCTTATCCAAGCAAATCATGATGCCGTGGGCTGTCCTGCAAAAGGGACCGTGCACGATTGTATCGGGAGCATCTCTGGTCACTTCTCAGCTCCACAGTTAATCACATTCTGCTTGACTGAAGACTCTACAGGGACACTTCCCTGAAGTTATCTTTACACTGAATCATTCATTCTTTGACTCATCTGTGCCCCAATCACCAGTGAGTGCGTTTATGATTGTATCCGTTGCTCACATCCACTAAGCTGCTGCCATATGTTGGATCTTGAGGTGGGCCGTGGGATGGCACTGATGTATGTGACATGTCCCCAGCCCTCTGACAGCTCACCAGCCAGAGGGGAAGGCAGATGAATGAGTAGGCAAAAGCAGACCAGTGCTAGGATAGAGGGAGGCTTGGGGCATAAGGGAGCTCCAGGGAGGCTCCCCAGCCCAGCCTGGTCGGACTGGAGAAGGCTTCATGGAGGAGGTGATGTTTGTCCTGATTTTAAAGTGCTTGCAGCAGTTGGAAGGAGAAGAAGTGAGGAAGGGGTTCTCTGCAGGGGTACTTACAGGGGAGAAGACACTGAGGCAGGACACGGAATGTGTTCAGAGACCAGGACGTACCGTGAACGCACCCACCTCCAATGAAACATGGCTTGACCAACTCAGATGCTTGAACGTAAGCATGTGGCAAGTCAGTCAATGATGGATGGACATTGAAATGTGTTTTTTCTTGCTTCAATTTAACATACGTATAAAAGACCACATTAAAATCTTGTATAATTATTTTTTAGCCACTTGTGTGTATTTATGAAAACGAATTTTAGTAATTCTTCTTGTGTGCCTTCAGTGCCATTTTCTGTCACACCCAGAGCCACTGTCTTTTTTTTTTCCTATAGTTTATTTATTTATTTTGAGAGAGTGTGTGTATATACTTGCATGACTGGGGGAGGGGCAGAGAGAGGGGGAGAGAGAGAATCCCAAACAGGCTCCATGCTGTCAGCGCAGAACCTGATGTGGGGCTTGAACTCATGAACCATGAGATCATGACCTAAGCCCAAATCAAGAGTTGGATGCTTAACCGACTAAACCACCTGAGTGCCCCCCAGAGTCACTTTCTGAGTCAGCCAGCACTTTTCTGCAGCACGCCCCCATCCATCCCACCTGTGTTAGGATATAGTGCTTCTGGAAGCCATGATGGGAAGATTTATCCCAAGCCCCAGATCCCCATCCATTTAATGGTAACTATAGTTTTTACTCTACAGCTGTATCTTTAGGATCTCAACAACAGAACCCCAGAATGTGTTGCTTCTTAAATTGTATGTACATGGCTCATTCACAAGAATATCCAGGGTAAGAAGTTTGAGGCCCCCAAATAATTGCTGCACCTACATTACACATCTTTGCTGCATGGTTTCCCTCTATTCAGGCAGGTAGCCTCTGTAAGCAATCTAAGCTTGCACCGATGGAAGTCATGGTCACTAATGTGCATCCTCTGGTAGCTATTTTGTCATTTGCGATCAAAGAAAAGAGAAATGGGAGTGTTCTTGGGGTGATCTGAGCAAATATATGGCAACTCCCTATTTTCTGGAGAAAAAAACCCAACCTTGGAGACAACTTTTCCTGAATTTGGAGGCATATAAAATAGTCCCACATGCCTGGAGTAATGGGCACGTGTGGAGAGGAGCAGAAGGCAAGACACAAGCTCTGGAGAATCTTATGGATCAGCCACCAGCCTGAGGCTGCCGTGATGTGCTGAGCCCCACATCTGGGTGCTCCTGTGCTCTCACTTTTCTCCCTAACAGGGAGCCTTCAGCCCCTTAGAAGAAAGGAAGGCAAAGGCACCAGAAATGGCTTAAGATGTCCTTTTCCTATGATTACTATTCATGAGTTTAATAAAATCTGTCTCCCAGGCAGAGTTTGGGGGAAAATCGATGATATAATACAAATAAAAATAGTTGCCTGACTTTGTGCTGTCAGAGGTACATGCTCAATAAACAGTGATCCTTGGGGTGCCTGGGTGGCTCAGTCAGTTGAGCATCTGACTCTTGATTTCAGCTCATGTCATGATCCCAGGGTTGTGGGATTGAGCCCCATGTTGGGCTCTGTGCCGAGCATGGTGCTGCTTGGGATTCTCTCTCTCCTTCTGTCGCTCTCCCCACTTACACACACACACACACACACACACACACACACACTCTCTAACATAATTCAAAATTAGTGATCCTTATTATTAGATCACCCTGTGGAGTCAGCTTTAGGGTGGCAGCAGGAAGATGGGGACCTAGAGAGCCCTTACCTATTTCTGCAGCCATGTTGGGAACCCACATGGAAGTGGATGGAGGCAGCACTGAAGAGAGAGGCAGGCTGAGGCTCCAGGTGAGGAGTGCAGAGAGCCTTGACCTGGGGTCCACTTGACCAACCAGTGTCACCTGCGGGTGACCCAGGGTTAGACATGGCATCCCTTTGGCCAGCTGTTTTCTCCTATTTAAAATGTGAGGGATGGAAACAGATGACCCATTCCCATGTTGATATTGTATACATGTATAAGTTAGAATGTTGCTTAGAAATAAAGATTTCCATACTTAATTGGCACTGGGAAGGTAAGTTTGAATTCAAGGATGTCTTTAGTTGAAGAATGGGCTGTTTGTGGGTTGGAAGCAGGGAATGATGAAGAGAGATACAGGAGAGCGCCTGCTGAGTGCCCCCGCTGTCCATGGTGCTGACCAGAAACCCCTGGCTGGAGGAAGGGAGCCATATAATGGTTTTCAGGGCAGACCCCCTTCCTAATTACTTAAACTGCAGGAGGGTTCTTAAAAAAGCCTTTCCTTTTCTTGGGTGGCACTCATTTCTAGCAAAATGAACAGGCTTTGCCTTCATTTTGTGGGTTAGGGTCACAGCTCAGTGACCTACAAGATAGATGGCTTGAGGCAAGTGGTTTACTCTTTCTGAGACCCTCTTGTCTTTTTCTGTATAAATGAGTAAAGCATATTTAACTCCCAAAGGGCTCCTGTGGAAAGAAATGATGTCATTCTCCGTCCACGACCTGCACTTACTCATGCATTTCTTTCCTGGACACTGTTGGCCTGGCCCAGAATGTCCTGCAGCCAAAATATTTTCTAGAGTCCCTATCACAGATTCGAGCTCCTGTGCCCCCTTTGTTTCTTAATCATAAGCCTTTTTCCTTTAACTGGCAGAACATTAAGGCCTTTTGCTCTTTTCTTAGAGCCTTTTTCTAAAAGTTTCAGTCCATTAAGCTGTAAAGTGTTGTTGCTTTGGGGAAATGTTAGCATCATCATGGGCCATAAACACAGGAAAGGAACCAGGTCTGGCTACCTTGCAGAAAAGAATAATCAGAGACTCAGATTCCAGGCTGGGCTGAGTGTTCCCTCCTGGCTCTATCAAGCTCCTTCCTCTTAAAATGTTGATTTCGGTCAAAGGCAGAATTTAGTACCTGACAAAATGTTGGCAGTGATGGATTCACTCATTCCAGCACTCAGGAAATAGCTATTAAAGGCTGCCACTGGTGCCAGGTCCTAAGCTGGGCACTGTGGATGCAAAAGTGTATCGACCTTGTACCCAACACAGGGTCTGACTCATCCTAGGTACTGGACAAATGCTTGTTCAATTAATGGGTAGGTGAACAAATGGGAAGTTTCTACTCTTAAGATACTTACGTAGATGCCAGAGGGTCAGACAGACACAATGGGAGAGCAGCGTGTTAAGGTTAACGAAGACACACGCAGACATGGGCGGGAGGACAGACAGGAGGACAGGCAGAGGTGGGTTTATGGAAATGGGATGATTGGGCTACTCTTACTTGATGGGTCAGCGTTTGGAAGGTTAAAACATGAATGTTTGGTGTGTTTAGCTGGCAGTAGTTAGAGTTTGCTGGTATGTAAGAGACAGCCTCGGGAGCAAGAGGGGAGCCAAGCTAAAACAAAATGGTAAGACAATTTACATGAAACACTTTAAAGAGAAACCGAGATGCAAAAGGATATGGATTTCTCTGGTATTTACGTGTGTTTGTTTTCTGTCTTCTAATTCTACTGATAAAGTAATAATAACACGTTTATAATACTCAATGTTAAATTGTCTCTTACCTTTTAAATGAGTCTTCGTAAGATACATGGGAGAATGTTCTCTCCCTTTTTTGTTGATTGACGAGGGCCCTAAGGTACAGAGAGGCTATAGGACTCACCCAGTTTCCAGTACCAGGTGGACACTGTCCTGAAACTGGACCTACAGTCACCTGACTGCCTGTTTGAACTCTTCCCATGTGGCTGTCTCATTGGTGCAGTGCGTTTGTGACTGACGCATCACGGAGTGTGTTCATCCTTAGTTCATTACACTTTTCCCCCATTTTTCCTTATTTCTGGACTTCCTCCCTTCCCCACCTTCCCCATGCATGCAGATTAGATTTTCTAGCCATCCCGATCATCTCGTACTTCTCAGAATAAGCCATATTACATTTTTCTAAAAAACAGTGTTCCATCCAGGACTTCTAAGAGAATTTTAGGAGGGGCCTATTTACAGAGGCAAGGGGGAAGGGGCATGGGGTGCTGTGGCTCTCCGGAAGCATGGCCTCAGTGGCCTGGAAGGACAGTGGGTGCAGATGGTGTTACTAGAGAGAGGTTTGGGGTTCGGTTCATCTCTTGTGAGAACTTCACAAGTCCTGTCCCTCCTACTTTCCATGAACGAGATTTCTCTTCAGCATGTGTTGGAAATGGGCATCGTTTGATCTTAGAACCTATGTCACTGCTGGTAATAAACGCACAGCAAACATTGGTCAAATGAATATAACTTTGGTACTCATCCAGGCAACAGACCTACTGCAGGAAAACTAATCATCTTAGAAACATTACTTTTCTTAAAGGTCCAAAATGTGAAATTTTTCAATCAACGTCATGGTTAGAGGGAAAGCTGATTATTAACGGGATTTGTTTCATGCTTAGAAACATAAACCTTAATAAGTGATGTGTTGCCTAGCAATGTCAGGCTCCACCTCAAATCAGATTGGTGCACATTATCTCATTGGCTTCTCGTGGTAACCTTCTAAAGCTCTTTTCGTTTGTCATACGCGTTAACTCATCCCAGGGATATTAAATAGCTCGAACAAGATCAGCCACCATTTCAGTGTTAGGCTTGGCTAGAGTTCAGCTGACCTAATACAGGTGCACAGTCTTGCACAAAATTGATGGGGCCCTGTGTGTTCTGGGCCAAATTTATTTTGGAATTAGAAAGGTAGTAATTTTCAAACTCTAGCTGTAGCATTTACTGTGGTGTGTGGGCCAGCAAGCCTAGTCAAACTCTTTAATATTGATGCAACAGAAGCCTGGAAGCATCCATACAAAACGTGATAACTGAAGGGTGCCTGAGGAGCCTGTGTCGGCACCAGTCAGGCTTTGCTGCCAGTTGAGTTAGGGTAAGCCTTTGTGTTCAGAGGCTGAGGATTTTGAAATTGTGGATAAAATGGTGTGATTCAATCTCAGCTTCCTTCTCCAGGAAGTGGCAGACATTCTTTCTTTTTTCTCTTCCCATCGAAGTCCAGAATGACGGGTGCGTGAGAACAGAAAGAGCCACGGCAGCTAACTTGCACGGAGCCCTGAGCCAGGCTGTGCATCCAGCATGGCGCTCTGCATGTGTCCTCTGGTTTTGTGAGCACGACCACCTGCTGACCTGGCAGCTCCTGTTATTACCACCCCCCACCCCCTCACCCCCACCTCCTCCTCCTTTGTAAATGAAGAAACAAAAGCTCAGGGAACTTGTCACTTTCTTGAGTCAATAGTGAATGAGTGTTGGAGACAGAACTTCAGCCCACCCTCTATTAACCACTATTCTTGAAGGCAGTGGTTATAGCTCAGTCATCCTTGCCACTCCCAACCCCTGGAAACGTGGCTTGCAAATATAGGTACTTGACAAAGTATTGGTAAACTGTTGCCAATTTGGAAACTAATTGGAAATGTAGGTACATGGTAAAATCTGGGGTGTGGTCAGGATGGGAGCGTGAAGAGGTCTGGAGAAGGCACAGGAAAATTTGGAACTGTGGTCGCATAAAGGGTGATCATCTTGTTACAACCACACTGGGAGCCATGGTCAGTGTTGGGGCATGGTACCTTGAGAGGTGCGTGGTCACGATTGGTGGCTGTGTATATGTGTGGTGGACCGGGTGGGTGATGGGCTGCCTAGGGTCTGTAGAGCCCAGGTGGCAGGAGAGGTGTTGATGGACAGCAGTCGGGACGGTAGGAGGGGCATGATTCCTTTTGTACACGGGCTCTGTGCTGCTCGGAACTGACCTCTTAATCATATTTTTCCTCTTTCTAGGGGGACCGAGGTGCACCTGGGATCCCTGGCTCCCCTGGCAACCGTGGCGACCCAGGCATTGGGTTGGCTGGCCCTCCTGTGAGTCTTAATGTTTCTAGCACTTCCTCCCTCACCCTCAGGCCACACAGCCACTCCCTGCTGGCCCCTGAGTGAATGTATAGCTTGGGCTTTCCTGCAGAGACCCTCCCTTTCCAGCTAACCTGGGAGCGGTTCACGGTCCTCCAGTCCATTGGGACCTAGACCCGCCTACTGGCTTTGTTCTCAAACTTGGTGTAGTTTGTGTGGGAATAAGGCTTTGGGGAAAAACTGGACTTGTCCAATTGAAAGAGGAGAGAACAAAATTCATTAATATTAAAAAAAGATCAAAAATGACTCACTGGCCAAACTTTGCAAATCTGAGTTGTAGCCCGTGAACCTGAATTGACGGGGAAGGGGTGTGATGTGGGGGAAACAGCAAGCTCTCATGTACTGTAGGTGTAGTGAGTTCATTACCCCTCTTCCTCCAGTTAGTCTACAGGTGAGGACATGAATGCAATCAAGGACGGTTTTCATACAGTCTCCAAAATGGAATCTATGCAGTGGTCCTTAGATTGGTAGTTTGATAAATAATGCACATCAGTCTGATGGATATGAGTCTACAGACTCCCTAGAGGTGGTGACTTTAGAGCTTAATCGAGATTGCAAGGACCAGGGATGCCTGCGCCTCCATCCAGGTGGAGGATAGCGGTCAATATTTTCAGCCAGCCTCCACCTGAATATCTTGAGAAATGGAAGACACGCTCCTTTGAAAGGTAATGCACCTGGATTTGGAATGTAGGCAACTATTTCTGTAGAGAATCGACATTTATTAGAATTTTTTTTCCCATTGAGAGTAGGAATTTGGTCTTCTGTGTCTTCTACCCCTGGCCTCTGATTCTTCCCTTTGGTGTCAGAAAGATCACACCTCCTACCCCCTTGTACTGCATTGTAGCCTTCAGAATTTAAGGCCAGTTTCCAATCCTGGTGATTTGTCTTCTGTGTAGTCCCTTCTTTGCTACCAAGATGCACAGCACATTAATGACGCACCTTAACATTGTATTGACTTTTTTCTTGAGAGCCATGTTGCTCGGCCCTCTTGGGCTGCTTTAACAAGAATAATCATAGACTGTGTGGCTTATAAGCAATAGGCACTTATTCGCCACAGTTCTGGAGTCTGGATGTCCAAGATCAGGGTGTGAGCAGATTCATCGTCTGATGGTCCTTTTCCTGATTCATAGATGGCTGTCTTTTCTCTGTGTCCTCAAAGGGTGGAGGAATGAGGGACCTCTCTCCAGGTTCTCTTTTCTAAGGACACTAATTCCAGTCATGAAGCCTCTGCTCTCATTACCTAGTCACCTCTCGAAGGCCCATTTCCAGATACCATCATGAAGGAACTTTGGTTTCCATGTAAGAATTTGGGGAAGACATAAACATTCAGTCTGTAGCACCTGTCTTACTATTATTGAAAAGAAGCTCGAATACCCAGTCCTTTTCAAATGCTACTACTAAGCCTCATCATATCCAAACTATTCATGCATTGTTGTTACCGCTATTTAACCCAGTGTAACTCCACCCCTATTCTGGATATAAACCAGAGCAGCACATGACCCCAGTCTCTGCTTGGTTTTGCATGCAAGAACTACCGACCTCAATAAAAACCCATTAAAGGAACCCTACTTTTTGTCTCTCAAATAATTTGAGAGGAAATCCAGTTTCTTACCCACAATATCACTTATAAAACAGAAATTCCCTTTTCTTCCATCTGTGGTCCTCTTACATACCACCGTTGGTCTTGGGTCCCTCACTCTGTCCCTGAAATTCTCCAGGGAACCCCCCCCCTCCAGCTTGCCTCATTTGCTCACCACCAGAAATGACCACAGCCCTTCCATCTCACATGGGGTGCGGGGCTCCTGTCTCCTTAAAAGTGCCTGAAACCATGGAGCAGGCATATGGAATCCCCTTGGGAATGTCCAGTTTTAGTCTGTCTTTCTTCCAAAGAAATTCTCAGAACAAATTCTCCTGCTTCATTACATCAACCGTATCTTTTGTCTTTGGCTATTTTTTTTTTTTTCAGTTTTTTGGTAGCTGGAAGGAACAGGGTTCAAGCGTTGTTATTTCTGAAACCCTCCTTCTCCTGGGGCCTGATCTGGAGTGAGGATTCTGCCTCATGTAGGAATTAACCCTAGAATAGAAAACTTTTTGTAAGGGAAGCTGTAAGGTGAATGTAGGGCTCTCCGTCACGTAGCAGGTCTCTGTAGATCCCGGTCTGTTCCCTACAGGCTCACCGTGTCAGGCCCTTAATCAGAACGCCAGTCGGTAGAGGGGGACATCGTCCACCCCACCTCCTGCTTCAGAGCCAGCTAAAGTAAGCCATGAAATATGTTCATGCCTAAGTGATTCCACCTGAAAAGTAATTGGCTGGCTGCAGCCAAGGGGCTATAAATCAACTCTTTATTGTCTTTCCTCTTCAACTTATTACAAGCTTCCGTGGCGGACGAAAACTTACTGAATTTTCATAAATCCTGTCTTTGGCCCCTTGCCTAGGCTCTTGATGACCTGGGAATCTGCACAGAGGATGCAGGGGTGCGCTGAGAGTCAGGGGAGGTGAAGGAGGGGGTGATGCCAGGGGTGTGGGTTCAACAGGGACTCAGCTGCCTCTTTATGGGACCAGGGCCATTTACCAAGTGGTCTGTGTCTGGCCTGGTGCCCAGTGTAGAAGCCTGCGTACCCACTGCCTCCTGCAGTCCTGTGAATGTGCCCTACCACTGGGTGAAAGCTGCCTTCTGCAGAAGCCTCTCCTGAGAACAGGGTTCAGTGCAAGGAGTTTATTTGGGAAATGCTCCAGAAATCACTACTTGGGGGTAGCCTGTGGGGGAAGGAAGGGAAGTGAGGGAGACTGTGTTCACGAGCAGGCTTGGGCTGTGGACGACTAGGGCTTCCTTCTGCTGACAGCCTGGGAGATGTGAGAGGCCTGGTGCATTGCAGAGTTGTTCTCCAATGTGGGGGGTGGGGGGAGGCGGGGGTGTATGTGTGTGTCCACTCCTGTTGGCCAGCGGGTGAGGGCTGCTCCCTGCGGGGCTGACTCCCAGGAGCTCTCAGCCTGCCCCGCCCTCAGGCCAAGACTTGTCCTGCGGCTCCAGAAAGCCCGGGATGCTGCCAGGTGCCAGGGGGAGGGGGCATTTGGAGAGGGGCGCTGATGGCTCGACTACATCACTGTTTTCCAGGTTAACAATCTGAGGTTCACGAGGTGGAGTGACTTGGCCAATGTCACATAGCTCGTCCTGTGCCAGGGCCAGGATGCACATCACCTCCCACATCCTCCCAAAGCAGTTCTCTTCGCCTGTGTCACCTCACCCGGTGGTTTCAGCAGGATGAGCAGGATTATCCATTTCCATTAAGCGCTCCCATTAAGGACGGATCAGCTTATAAGTTATTCTTCACGTCCTCCCTTCCCTGGCATTATGCTCTGAGGCCTTTGGCATCCGGGAGCAGTGCCGACCCCACTGGAAGGGAGCCCTGGCTTTCCCTGCCAGCCTGTGCACCTCACTGGACAGGGATATGGGTGGCAAAGCAGCTGTGGGGGGTTTGGCTTCTAGATTCAAGACATTCACAAAAAACCCCTTTAATCTCCAAGTTGCCTCTGATCTTCCTTTAGCAAGGTTTTAAACGCTTAAAAATGATCCAGCTTAGGCCTGAGGGCAGATCACAGTGCTACTGAACCTCACCGAACCCAGGAGCTCGAGGTCTGCAAGGGCGAGATTCCCGCTGACGACCGTGTTCCCTGAGACCCACGCCTTCTGATTCTGTCAGTTTCTTCATGGGTGAAGTGCCTGTAATTTCTGTAGCGGCAGCAGGGGTGTCGTGAGGTTACATCATGATAACATTGGTAATGACACCTGGCACCCTGCCTTTGACCTTCTGATGTCATAAAAATCCTCCCCCGACCTTTCCTTCCCATCTGCAGTCTTTTGTACCGACGCCCTCCTTGGTGCAGGTAGAGTCGCATGTCAGTCAGGACTGGCTCGCTGTTAGGCTGACAGCCCGATGGAAGAAAGAAGCATGGAGCTGATGATGTGCAATAAAATGTGTCAGTGTCCTAACAGTTTTTTTAACTCCCCATCATCTAGGAAATAGTATAATAAGACTAGAGATAAAAGCTCCTGAAAGGTGGCAGAACAGTAACCCCAGCGAGCCCGCTGGTTGGCCTCCAGGGGGCAGCAGTGAGCAGGGCAACCAGGACCTGTGGGTCCTGTTCTCCTTTTCATGTTCCAGTGAAGACAGAGAGGTAACACCACTTGCCTGAAGTGACAGCTGGGACTTGGCGGAGCTAGGGTTGGGCCCCGAGCATCCTGCCACGCTCCGGGCAGGGCAGCGATAGTGACACGTCCATGCTCACGAGTCTTCATGGGACAGCGTCTTCTCCGCGCACCATGGCTTCTGAGCTACGACTCAGGAGGCTAGCGGTTGTTCTCTGCCCCTTTCTTTATGGAGGTACAGTTGCCACACAAGGTCACGTCGGTTTCAGGTTGTACAGAAGCATTGCGTTTTGTTCATGTGTCTTATCTGCCTGTTTGGTTCTGTTCCTTTGTGTAGGAGAACCAGAGAGCCACTCAGGTCAGGCCGTCCCAAGAAGGAGGCTGGCCAGTTTCCCTCGAAGGGAGTTGGTACAGCCACGTGGCCACTTATCTGGCCCTGCTGGGGGACATTTCTCAGGCATTTCACTATGGGCATTTCTCAGTAGTTACCCCAAAGCTGATGCCCAGGGAATGTGCAGGTCTTTGCTCACTAACACGCACTCCCATCCTGTTCTGTGCACAAGGTGAGGTGGGGAGGGTATGGATGGCGAGACACCCTCATACCCTAGAGCTCTGCATATTACCAGGAACTGAGTATCCCACTCTTGGTGTTTAGATTCAAGTCTTGGTTGATGAAACAAAAAGATTTTTTTTTAATATTTCTGTTTGTTTACTAATCCATTTTGAGAGAGAAAGAGCATGAGCAGGGGAGGGGCAGAGAGAGAGGGAGGGAGAGAGAAAATCCCAAGCAGGCTCTGCACTGTCAGCACAGAGCCCAATGCAGGGCTCGAACTCATGAACTGTGAGATCACAACCTGAGCCGAAACCAAGAGTGGGACCCTTGACTGACTGAGCCAGCCAGGTGCCCCAAAAAATGTTTTAAAATAAGTTTCCACGGTCACTTCTGGTTGGGAGCTCTCCTTTCCATCTCTGTGGCTGATCTCAATTCCTTTACAGTGGGCCAGGCTGTTGTTCTGGCCTCGTTCGGCCTCTCTCCTACCTCACTCCTGGATTTCCACCCTGGCCTCCCCGCCTGGCCTTCTCCAGCCACTGGGGTACCCACACCACCCCAGAGCCTGGATCTGAGCTCATCTGTAAGTCGGAAGCCTCTCCTGAGGGGCACTGCAGGCCCTTCTCACCCAGGCAGACCCCAGCTGCCCTGGGAAAGTATGGCTGCAGCCACCAGGCATTCCCATGTCAAGGAAAGGAGCTGTTCTTTCCTGCGCAAAGCTTGACTTCTCTTCTGCCGGGGTCGTGCTTGCCCTTCCCTGCCTGTGAAGCCCACCGGCCTCTTCCCCCAATCTCTCTCCCCTGGCACCCTCTGGGTAAAGCCTCCCCCAAGTCTCTCAGGCAGGCGTCAGCAGCTCTGGCATCTTTCAACCCAGACCCATTGAGTCCCCATTGGTTATTAGAAGGGTGGGTTTCCTTACTTGAGCACTGAGTGTAGGCATCCTCCGTGACCACCACAGAGCCTGGCACACGTTAGCGTTCAGATAAAAGACCGTGGAGCAGGAAATTGCACCTTGGTGTTAGGTTATCAGTGGGGAGAAGGGGTGAGAGGTGACCAACCTTCAAAGGAGGGAAACAGTGATGTCAGCATAGCAGCATAGCAGAGGAAAAGTGTTTAGCGTATCTAGAGCCTCTCGGGGCTTTTGGTTTTGTGAGTTTTCACTGTCTGCCATTATCAGCAAATAACAGAAGCATTGTGGTGCATGTGTATGCATGTGTGTATACTATGTGTGCATACTACATATATAGTGTATGTGTGTATATATAGTGTATATAGTATATTTATAGTATATGCACACACATACATACACACTGTATATACTTATATTTATCAAGCATATATATTTTGTATTTATGTAGTATGTATGATATATAATGTATATGATATACATGTAGTATCATATACATTTAGTATATAGTATACATATATATAGTGTATATAATATGCATATAGTATAATATACATACAGTACATAGTGTGTACTATACAGATAGTGTATATACATGCATGCACACACTCTATACTTACACTTATTGAGTATATATACTTTATAATTATGTGGTGTATATAATATACAGTGTATATAATATGCATATAGTATAATACGTATAGACCCCATAGTATATAGTATACATATGCATACATACATATACACTATATGTATACTTATATTTATCAAGGAGAAATTCAGATACACCAAAAGAATATTTTGGGAGAATAGCCAAATGAGCCTCACACAGCCACACTTAGCTCTAACAACCAGGATCCCTGTCCAAGGACACTGCTTCCTATTCATCCTCAACTGCCCTCTATTATTTTGAAGCAAATCCCAGATGTGTCTCATTTTATCTGTAAATAATTTTGGTATGTTTCTAAAAGACAATGACTTTTTAAATGCAACCACAGTTTCATTATTACACTCCCCAAAGCAATTTCATAACATCATCAAATATCCAGTCAATGGCCAAGTTCATATTTCTTCCATGAATGCCATGCTTCCGTAGTTCTCTTTTGTTCGAATCAAGACCCAAATAGAGACAGTAATTGGCTGATTTTTTTTTAATTTCTTTTATAAATATGCAGACTTCCCTCCATTATTTTTTCTTTCCTTTTGCAGTTTATTTATTGATGAAACAAGATTTACTCTTTGGTCTCATACAGCTTCCCACAGTCTGGAATTTGCTAATTTACTAGTTTAACACATTGCCCTGTGCCTGCATTTTCTATACATCAGTAATTGGGCCTAGAGCCTTGATCAGATTCAGGCTTGATGTTTTTGGCAAGACTTCACAGGGAGTGTGTTCTTCCATCAGGAAGCACATGATGTCTGGTGGTCTCTCTCGTGGTGATGTTCACACTCTTTGATGTCCGATGCTTAGATCAATGAGCACATCAAGGGTTGCAAATTGATGCCTTTCTTGTTCTACCAACTCTTTTTTATGGATCTGCTAGAATACTTCTCGATGGAGGAAAGGCCCCTCAATTATAATTTACATACTCAAGTGGTACAATTCATATGGTACAATACATATGGAATGTTCCAGTCTTCCCCTTCAGTTATTTTCAAATAATGACTTGATTCCCTAGCATCTCACAAAGATGATTAATTAGGTGCTTTTGTTTTTCATCAGTAATTTTGAACTCATGGATTCAAATACATTTGATGCGTTTTTATGTATCTTGGTTATTCTTCCTGTTGATGCTCAGGTTGTCTTAGCCGATGCCAATAGGAGCTTATCCCCGTTGACCCTGAGTACCTTTGACAAAAGCCTAGCAGTCTCTGATTGTGCCCTTGCTTCTTGGAATGACAAGGTGCTCTAGGTTTGTGTACATTCCTTGTCCAGATCTGGGATCAGTCATTTCTCCAGGGAGCTGTTTCCTTCTAGTGGAACATGGTACCAAAGGCCAAGGTATGTGTGTTGGGGTAAAGTGGCTGTTGAGCAAGCATGTCATAGGGCATAGTCTTGGAAAAGAGGGTTGTGGTTGTTGAAAACATGCTTAGGCTTCACGTGTAAAAATGCTATTATACACACCGTCCTCCTCAACACTTTCATTAAATTTCTTGAACGTATACTGACAAAAGAGCTGTGAGGGTGGGCCATGCACTGAATGGCTTAGTTCTCTACTTAGAGCATCTGTTTTCACTTCTGATCACTCAAGGCAAGGTGGCCATCTAGCTCTGCATTCTGCGTGGGAGACCAAAGCTCAGAGACAAAGTCACTTGCTTAAGGCCAAACAGCTTATAATCAATAAAGCTAAGATTTGAAATGAACGCCTTTTTGACAACAGAATTCATCTTTCACATGTGGATTTTATATGAAGTAACGTGAGAGAGAAATCTGGAGCTCAATGTAATGAGCAAGTTAAGTGCTTGAGGTCAGTCATGGAGTTTCATTTAGAACCCCGGGTGCCTCTGAAGTGACCTGGCAGTGTTCCCCTTGCTGGTAATCAGTTGTCCCTGGGTCCTTTCCTTGAGGAATGAGTGCAGTCTCAGTAGAGAACTACTTGGAGAGCGTAGACTTCAGATGTGTGTGCGTTGGCCCATGTATACATTGACTGACACATGGCAGAACCAATGAGAAGTAAGGCAGGGAAAGTGGCTTCAGAGGCAAATAGACCCGCAATAGAAGTAGGTCTCTTGTCTTATCTGCTTGACTTACCTGCTTGCCCGTAGGCCTCTGGAGACTCCCCATCCTTTCTTCAGTGCACTTAAGAGGATGCTACCTCTGTTTTATCAGGTAGTTCTGGAATGACTTTTTGTTTGAGAGAGAGAGAGAGAGAGGGCGCTCACATGAGCTAGGGAGAGGGACAGAGAAAGAGAGAGAGAGCGAGAGAGAGAGAGGGAAAATCTCAAGCAGGCTCCACTCTGAGCACTGAGCTTCATCCCATGACCTGGGATTATGACCTGAGCTGAAATCAAGAGTCAGATGCTCAACTGACTGAGCCAACTGGGCGCCCCATCTGGGACATATTTAATAAGCAGACTTTAAGGTTACCTGGCTTGTCATATTGCCAGAAACCTATGCATTTATGAGCAATCCTTCTTCCTCTTGGGAATATCTGGGAAGTTCTCCTGGGCTCTGCCACACAGAGACGCAGGGTACGCTAGACTGGGCAGGAGGTGTGTTAACCCCTCTGTCGAGTGACTCCCGGTATGGTTTCGGCAAGCCCCAGTCTCCTCTGGCCTGACTCTGATCATCAGTGAAAAGTGAGCGTGATTACACCTGATTCCAAAGTTCCCATACTCTAAAATGTTCATTTTGATGGAGTCCCATTTGCTCTGCTGTACTTTGCCGTAACTGCCACGGGGCACTGTGCTGAGTGCTGGAGAGACCATGCCGAGCAAGGTGCTCAGTACCCACCTGACCACGCAGCACTCAGCCATTCAGCGGGGAGGACAGGCCGCCGAGAAGTGAGGCTGGTCTCCAACCTTGCGTCCTGGATGGGGTGCATGGAGGGGCTAGAGAACATCTCTAACGAGCATCCCATGAGGAGCCGGGGAAGGCTTTCCAAGGTGGTGACATCTCAACTGAGAAACGAAGTGTGACAAGAATGTGTCCAGGTAGAAAAGCAGGGCACACTCTTCCACGCAGAAGCATAACATAGGGAAGATTCAGGGCAAGGGAGGGTTCCGCTCACGGGAGGACCTGAAACCACACACTAATGCCTTAATCAGTGGCCACATCTTAGATGCAATATCCAGAAGCCAAATCCTAAGCTGGATGCACTCATAGCAGGGCGGACCGGGGTGGGGAACATCCCCTGTTAGGAGGTGGGGGCCACCCCAGCAGCATGAGCCAAAACAGGCCATGCTGGAGAGTCTGGCCCTGCATGTGCCCCCAGCATGTCCCAAGCAAGACGAAAGCACACCACGAGGATCCTGGGATGCTGGCTCCCACCCTGCACCAGAGGTCCAAACTAGAGATAAGCTCAGTGTCAGGAACCAAGTGGGTGCCAGGATAAGGTGGTACCTGTTCAGGGACAAATGGAGAAAGTTCCAGGACGATCTCCATGGGGGGCATTTCCGGGTGTTGTGAGCAGGTGTGACTGTGGCTTAACACCAGGGGGCAGTTAGCTACTCCTTCGAGGACAGTGAAGACCTGGCTTGGAAATCATAGCTACGGTATGTTTACGGTATTTCCTTCTGACTTTACTTACTTGTTTTGTTTGTTTGTTTCTTAGGGACCCTCTGGACCACCAGGAGACAAAGGGCCCCCGGTACAGTATGAGTGAAATGAAGGGCTGGGCTTCATGGAGAAATTCTTTTCTAATTAAAGCAATTTTATATTGGGGCAGCTAAATGAAAGTGGTTTCTGCAAATCCCTAACATTAAACAGTTCCAATCTCTAGAAAATAACCGCCAGTCTCTAGAGTGGTAGATTAGGAAGGGGATGGGTGGTCATCGAATCCGGTGTGTGCGTGCTAGAGTTGGGCAGAATGAGACTGGCTTTGCTTTTTTGGCGTCTCTGCATCACAGAAGGACAGCATGGCTTGACGAATTTTATCTAATTACTAGCAGAACTGCCTTTGAGTCCTGGCTTCACCACCCCCAGCCACATTATCCTGATCAAGTTGGGGGGGGGTGGGGGGAATCTCTCTTAATCCGTAAAGTGGGCATGAAAGACCCATGGGCCTTTGCAGAGCTCTGATGGACTAAATACGGTGAAGCCACAGGAAAGCTCTCCGTAAACATTTGTTCTAAGGAGTGGCTGCCATGGGTGATAAGCATATGCATGCATTTACCAGGAAAATGTGAATTTCTACAAACTGCCCCCAGAGCGGGAGGAGCTGCATATTAGCACCGATGATGACATATTTTGCATGAAAATTCTGTGCACTCAGTGAGTTCTGAACCGAGAAATGGCGTTTTTATACCCATTTTTTATAGATGAGAAAACAGAGGCTCAGAGCAGTTAATTGATAGCCATCCGATTTCAGAACAAGTTAATGTAGCATAGCAATAGGGTTGGTGATACGGCGGATGGGGCTTCTACAGAGGGGTCGATGTGAAGGGGACATTTTGGGAAGTCCTCAGAGAGGCAGGGTTTGCTCCTGAGCTGCCGTGTGGCACAGTTCCGGCACCTGCCAGGACAGAGAGCTGATTCTATTTAAGGAAGATTTCCACAGGAAGGGAGAGCCACAGTGTAAAATATGTGTGAGAATTCCTGATACTGTCCAGAAATTTTCAACAGAATGGGAATGATTTTCTAATAGAAAGTAATAAATGTCCTCTACATAGTGGACACTGTGCACAGCCAGCCAGCAGCCCACCAGATGCAGAGGGGTGAGCCCCGGTGCGCTCACCGCGGGAGCTGACCCTGTGACCCTTCCACTCAAGGAAGGGGCCTTCCTCCTGGGCCTGAGCAGGAGGGCTCACAGTGAAGGTGTTCCAGAGCATTCTGTGTGTGTGTGTGTGTGTGTGTGTGTGTGTGTGTGCACGTGCGTGTGTGTGACACTCCCACTTCCACAGCAATGGGGAAATGAGTAATCACTGAGCAGGGAATCTTGGCACATGCATTATATCAGATTCCTCATAGTAACAGGCCATTTGTACAATGGGAACCAACTATTGCCAAGGAATGGGGGACCTAATTTTGCTTAAGCTGTTGGCGAGTGACTTGCCTTCTTTTTTCCTCAGGGATCCCGAGGCTTACCCGGATTCCCCGGCCCCCAGGGACCAGCTGGCCAGGACGTAAGTAATGAGAAATGGTACCCACTCAGTTGGGGTTCTTATGGACCCCCCTGGAAGCCCACCCTCCTCCACCGTCTCCCAGCCTCCCCTTGACCAGGGAACCCCCGGAGGAATAGTGCTTCTCCACTAATCCCTGCCCCTTCCCCAGGAACATTTTTAGAGTTTTGATCTGTGACCTAGGTTGATCGTGACCTATGACTTTGTATTGTCTAGTTTTACTCCTTATGCTTTTGTGTTATGCTTTCAGAACCTCATTAGCTCCCAGTGTCCCATACAACGCCTCCTTTTTTTTTTTTTTTTTGTCAATTTCCTTACCTGGTCCTATCTGCTCAAGTCAGGTACCATGGACTTGTTCTCCACGGACTTGTTCCTGACCCATCCCTGCAAGGGCTTTCTCCCTTATCTGATGCTAAAGGTGCATCACTTCTGACATCGTGACGACGATAGTCATCTCTTAGTATCCATTGTCTGGCTTCTGCTCAGATAGATCTGAGCTCCAAGAAGATAGGGACCATGTGTCTTCTACATGGGTGTTGCTCACTGCATCCGCTGACCGGATGGTAGGCTGGCAACAATGAGTTCCTATGAAACAAAGATGTCTGGCGCCATTAAGCGGTAGCATTTACTCTTAGACATGCATCTCTCCATCTATACTTTCAGTTCACTATGGGCAGGGACGATCAGTCACCCTCCCCTTCCCTTCCTTGGTTCCACTGCAGAGGAGGAAGTTACACTCTAGAGCCTGTCCACATATTCTCATTTACCTGCCCCAATCTCAACGTGCTATTAGAACCAGTCCTGCTCTCCAAGCTGGCCCTTTCACCTGTGTTTGGAGAAGGATGGTGGGATGTGTGCAGGAGCCATTTGCAGCTTTGCATTTTGGATAGGAGTCATAGGAGGGTTGGCATATTCTAAATATTTGCCACAGTTGAATACTTTCTGGGAAGCGTTGAGTGCTGGGTTGAGGTTGCAAACCATGCCTTTTTACTGGTGCCAGTCTTTACGGTTGGGTGAATTTTTTCAACCCTGTTACACTTGGCAGATACAGAGGTGGGGGGGGGGGCATGAGCAGAGTGGCTCTGGATGATGAGCTTAGCACAGTTAATGTTTCATTTCTTTCTTCTCTTAGGGTGTACCAGGAAATCCAGGAGAAAGAGGGCCTCCTGGAAAACCAGTATGTCATCTCACTGTTCTGGATGAATATTGACTCTCAAGTCAGGGCTCCAGTGAGAATAAAACACAACTCAGATAGTGAGAGGCTGAAGGAGGGACTTCTCACAGAGCCACGGGCGGGAGGCTGATCTGAGATGCGGGGGAGCCCAGAGATAAGCCACAGTGGGAGGCCGACATGGCCATGACCCTGACCCCAGTTTTCAGCACCAAGTGAGAGCACAAGGGTGGGGAAGGGCTGCCAAATTGGAGCTGTCGTTGTGGGTTCAAAGCCACTGCCAGAGAGCTGGGCCCAGCATGGGAGCAGGGTCTCCCCAACTCCAGTTTCCTGAGGGTGGCTCTCCTTGTCCACCTTAGCCAAGGTCAGCAGGTACTTAGCCCCATGACACATTCCCCACGGTGCAGCGTCAGGTTGTTGAGTAGGACAGAGGGTAGAGAGTGGATCTGGGGGCGGGCAAATGGACCCCACTGTACCTTGCAAATTCCTAACTGGCCCATTTCCTGCCCCTGTCCAGTATGTGAGCGCCATCCGGTTCCCCTTTTATATGATGGGAATGGTGGTAGCCATGGGGTTGCTGGGAAATGGCTGGTCCACGTGCTGGCTCCTTGGTGGTCTAGCCCATGGCTCCTGCTTGCCGGGAAATGACTGGTCCTGCACGTCGGCTCCTTGGCGGTCCAGCCCAAGGCTCCTGTGGGCTCCCTCACATGCATCATGCATATCCCCCATATTGCTGTTGGCAGAGAAGCCCAAAGGCTTGGCCAAGTGACCCAGCCACTGGATGGGGTAGAGGGGGCCCTGCAAGAAAGGAGTGGTGAAGATGAGCGATCCAGGCAGGCGGGCAGCAGTGCAGACGCGGGAGAAACTGGTCCACTGATCCACTGAAAGACGTTACCCAGGAGGGAAGAGAGGGTAGCATCAGGGCTGGGGATTCTGAGGTCACGAGGGGGAGATCATAAGTCTGGTTCCAAAACCAAGATGCTCATGTGCCAGAAGCTTCAGCTCAAGCTGGACCTGAAAGCGTCAGTGTCCTGTGAGCCTGACCTGGAGGACTCAGACAAGCACCCAGGGCTCAGAGGCCACTGTGGGTGCCAGCAACCTTCACACCCTCTCCTGGGGTGCTGGGCACAGAGGAGACCTGGATGGGGATCCTGGTCTATTCAGAAGGGTTCTGGAGGCCGTACCCGTGCAACACGTGACAGGTCATGTGAGAGATGAGGGGCCGCTCACTCACCCTCCTCCTCTGCCCAAGCCAGCTCTGCAGCAGTGAAGTCAGCCCCGCAGAAGCCATTAGCCCGGTGCAAGGCCCCGATGACGCGAGGGGAGAGTAAGGTTCAGGCCGGAGACTAAACGGGGGTTCAAATGACCTCTGCCAAATCTAGCCCTTGACACCTCTCTGCAAAGAGAATTAAGCCAGCACACAGACTGCTGGCAATGTGCAGAAGCATGGCTGTCTTATAGCTGGTCACCTGCAGAGGGAGAGGGAGAGGGAGGGAGGAAGGGGGGAATAGAGGAGGGAGAAGCAATAGGTCTGTTTCTCATCACCATTAAATTCACTGAATGCACTGCCCACAAATGGCCCCAGATACATCCCAGTAGCTGTTGGGGTCTCTGCTCTTGCTGGTCAGAGGGGGTCCCCAAGCCCCCTCAGGCTCAGTGATTCACCGGGAGGACTCCTGGAACTCAGGAAGGCAGCTCCACTCATGGTGACAATGACAGTTCCTTATGGAGGGAGGACACAGGTGGCAGCCAGCACGGAAGGATGCAGAGGCACAGAGCACAGGGCTCCCCGTGTGTCTCCCCTGGAAGGCTTGTGGGGACAGCACTTCACTCTCCAGCAGTTTCCTGGGGTCACACGGATGTGAGAGGGCAGCAGGTGCTCGGGGAAAGCATGGCACATCACCCAGAAGGGAAGCTCACCCAGGCCCTACCAGGTGAGGCGTGTGAAGGCGTCGAGGTTACCCGTCAGGAACTGGCAAGGTCAGAGTGAGTGGGTTTGGACGCCCCTGGCTGGCTGAGTTCAGCCTTTACTGCACGGTCCCAGAGGACTTCTCCGGCGCTGCACCCACAGGACTCCTGTGCTGGGCATCCCCGTCCAGGGTTGGGCCCCTCTGCGCCTCTAGCGGGGACTCTTGGGCAGCGGATGGGTTGAGGGTGAAGCCCTTGGGGATCGAGGGAGGCAGGACAGGGTGGGGGAAAGGCAGTCTTGGCCTGACCCCATGGGGATCTGGATCTGTGAACGGCACCACGGCACTGTCCCACCTTGACACGAGGCCACTGTGTGTCACCCCTGTATGGCTCGGTCCTGCATTTCCAGCCTGCATCCCCGGCAGCTGGTGGAGCGATTCACGAGGAGGCGAGGAGGGCTCAGACTGGCCTCAGCACTTCCCACTGTCTGTTTGCCTACCTGTCCGGCACTCCTGGAATGATCCATGTGTGAGTGACTCCTCAGAGGCCAGCCTGGCAGACGGCTAAGCACCTTGTGCCCACCCTCGGAAGGCACTGCACCACACAGACCCGTTCCTGTCTGTTCTTAAGTGACCTACCCCGAGAGGTTTATGGAAGAGGGTACAAGGCATTAATTAAACTCTTCCCCGAGGCCACGCTGCACCTAGACTGAACATCTGCTCCCTGTTCTGTCTCTCTGTGAGTGCTGCCTGGCTGTGTGGTCTGGTGTGGCCCGACTGATTACACGGGGCTCTCATGACTGCATGGAAACATCGCAGCTCATGCGATGCCAGCAGTATGCACATGTCCCGATTTGAACAGTATTAACTTCCCAGGGAAAAATGTAAGGCTTCAGGATAAAACCTCTTTCTGCTTTTAAATTAAAGTTTTAATAAACGATATTGCAGAGGGTCTCGCTCAGAACGAGGGAGGTCTCGGCTTCTGTTGTAGCAGCCACACTCAAAGTGAGCTCTGCCTGTGGGGCTGGCACTGTCTGGGCACCTCCAAATCGGAGTCTGCCAGCCTTTGTCCTGGGTATCCTCCTTGGGTCACAGTCCAGAGGGTTGATAGAGCACCTGTACCCAGGAGCCCGGGAGACCACACCCATCCACAGTCACTACCAAGGTTATCCTAGGCAAACGTACGTGGTGCCGACACATGGCTTTGGTTAGCCGCAGGATGCGGCAGGGGCCCTGGAGGGTCAGGGAAAGGGGTTTGGTAGCCTGGAAAATGGTATTGGTGTCAGCGTCCCCAGGATGCTAGAGGTAATTCATAATTCATAAACTCAAACACAGACTTAATCAAAAGAATTCAGCAGTGTATGTTCACTTGTGGCCACAGGCTTCCCATATTATAGAGGAAAATCTAATACCTTCCCCTGGAGACTGGATTCTCTGGCACTCTTTCTCCGTTGCAGAAGTTAGAAGTTTGCAAAATAACCATGTCCCTCTACTCCAGTTCTACCTAAGAATTCTCTCTTCCTTCAGTGTCTGCCTTCTAAGCATTGCTTTCCCTCCAGCTGTGTGTTCCTTATACCCCAGTATGAACCCAGCCTCCACCCCACCTTGGCCATAATCCTAACACAACACATCCAACTCAGTGGGTTTGACTGCAAATTTGGGGACCTGCAGACTTCTATGTACATACCTTCAGAGGCTCTGTAATTACCCCTGACTAATGAGATCTCCTTCCCAGAATTAGCACTCCTTCAACCCATAATGAAGGGTGAGGATTAGAATGCAATTTCACTGGGGAGAGCTGGAAAAGTGGCTTTAGATTCATAGTAGGTTGTCAATGACTGATGGCAACAGCTCTTACCCATCTGGGGAATCCAGGATAGTGCCTCCCTTTGCCTTCCACAGCACCCATATGACCTATGAGGTTTTGAGGGGGGCGGGGAGGAGAGGCCACCAGGAGAACGGGCCAGCAGAAGGGGACTGGGGACCAGAAAGGCTGATGTCAGTCAGACTTGGTTAGGACTGACAGCCTGTATGGTGACCTCAGAAGTGACTTCTTCCTGTGCCACCTCGGCTTGGGACATACGCAGGGCTTTTTGCATGGTGTGCAGGGCACAGATGAGTTCTGCGTGATGGGGCGCACTTTGAAGCCCTTACACTGTCTGAGCTAGAATGGGATACACTGTGTGCACGTTCCTGTGTGTGTCCATATTGACTTCTTTTTACTTTGGCAGGGGCCTTCTTCTCTACTGTCTCCAGGGGACATAAATCTCTTGGTCAAGGTAAAAGCATGAAGCAAATGTGCATGCGTTTTGAAAATGGTGATGGGAAGTTGGAGATCTCAATAAGTTGTGGGGGTTTTTGTTTGAACAACCGTGTGTTAGTGTCAATGAGGCCAGAAGCAGTATTTGTTGAGAACTCCCTGTGTGCCCGGCGATGCGCTAAATCCTCTTTCTCGTCTGGCAGCCACCAGCCATAGGTGTCAATTTAACTTTAAGTTAACTAAAATTAAATGCAATTAAAAATTCGGGTCCTTGGTCCCACTAGCCACGTTCCAACCACATGATGGCCAGATGTGGCTAGAGCCTGTCTTATTGGAATGACACAGATACACAGCATTTCTGTCCTCACAGAAAGTTCTCCTGTGCAGGGCTGTGCTAAATGCTGGGTGTGTATCTCTCTCTTCTACAATTGCTCTAGGAGGTTGGTACCGTTTGCATTGTAGGTTGGCATGTAAGGAGCCTGAGACCCTGAAGGTCAGTGTCTTTCTAGGAATGCAAAATCCAGTCCTCGCTGATTTCAGAGACTGACCTCTAACCCCACACAGGGCTGTCTCTCGTGTTCTGAACAGGGGGCCGTAGGCAGAGTCAGGCAGCTTGGGTGTGCGTCCTGCCAATGCAAGGGCCAGGGTACGGGTTCAGGGAGGTGAAGGCCGCTGCTGGGCCCCTTGGCCGGAAGGAGACCAGATCTAGGTTCAGACTTAGATGGTTTTCCGAACCTGTCCATCTTGTCCATGAGTGCCGAGAGCCCTGAGAAGCTAGACATCCCTCTGCTGAGATTGAGCCAAAACCACTAGGTGTCCAGGTGCCTGACCAAGGGCCTCGGGCCTTAAATGGTGGAGGCCAGGACAGGCTGTGAGCAAGACAGATGCGTAAGGTCTGTGCTTCAGAAAGAACAGTCTCACTGCAGTGAGTGGGGAGGACACTTTTCCTGGCTCTGTGTCAAGCCTTTGTCTTAATTTAGGGTGTAGCTTGGCATTTGTGTGATCAGCCTCTTCCTCACTTCCTGCATTCCAAACACTTGGGTGATGTCAAAACAAACAAACAAACAAACAAACAAACAAACAAAACAGAGTTCATGTCTGAGAGCAAGGGAGGAAAACAAAAGGGAAAA
Organism: Acinonyx jubatus; assembly: GCF_027475565.1. Lineage (NCBI taxonomy): Eukaryota > Metazoa > Chordata > Mammalia > Carnivora > Felidae > Acinonyx > Acinonyx jubatus. The sequence goes on from NC_069394.1 coordinate 4,717,287, forward strand.
GAAGACCTTTCCAGAAGCCTGAGATTTGTAATCTCTGTACACATTGAGATGCCTTGATAGAAAGTTCTACATTTTATTTTATTTTTTTAAAATAGTAGTAGAAAGTCTTTCCTGATTTTAATTGACAAGAGAAAGCTTTTTTCACAGTCAAGGACATGACAAGAAATCATTACCTATTGATTCAATTCCTTGTTTATCGCAGGGTTTTATGAGCCTAAATCATTTCTCATAATTCCACTGCTCTAGAAGGAGCTGGGTTTGCATCAGCCCTGTCCCTCCCCTGCAAGGATTTCTACCTCAAGATGTCCCAGCCTTTCTGCCAATGATAACAGTAATGTGGAGCCTCATGCTTTATGGCTACAGCATTGAAAATGACATTTAGTCAGCTTGGTGTTCCTTACTTGCTACAGGGTGCAGCTGTGTTCATCAGAGCAGCTGGGCACCCCGGAAGGAAGTGGGCACCCACACTCAGGGTGGTGCCTGAGGCTCCCTGGAGCCATGGAGCTGCACTTTGCCTGGAAACCCTGTAGACAACAGCCTGGGGCCAAGTGGGTTTGCCCAGGTCAGCAGAGTGTACTATTATCGTTCCCTACTTTATAGCAGGTTAAAGACTGCTGGTCTGGGCCAGGTGGCTGGTGGAAAGTCCCTCCCTTGCTGAGAAGGCACCTTTTATTGCAGAATATTTATCTCTGCCCCCAGGAATTTATACCATCACATACTTCATTCTCATAGTTGGAAAACTGCCTGGGTAGAAAGTTCATCTCCTAAGAGTCCTGGTTAAATGAACTTCCACAATTGGATGTGTGCCCAGCAAGGTCATCCTCAGGATATCTCCATCAATCAGATGGCTCCTTTGGAGAAATATTATTTCATCTGATCTTCACAAACAACCCAGTGGGTGGGCGCTGTTACGTCTGCATTTTACCAAGGAGGAGGTTGAGCCCAGCTGGGGAAGGCACTTACTTGTTCAAGGTCACAGAGCTGGATGATGGCAGTGCTGAGACCCAAACCTCATGTGGCCAGCTGCAGGCCCCCGTGTTTAACGCCCCTGTCATCTGACTTCATCTTGCATGGGCCAGAGCTTGTGACAGCTACCTGATAAAGTACAGATAGGTGGGAAGTTTCCTGCCTGTCACCTGGAGCTTGGATGGGTAGGCTGCACGGTGGCCCTTTGGCAGGGATATTGCAGCAAGGATTCAGGTATCTGGCAAGAGGTTGGGTAAGATGACCTGGAGGTTCTCTCTACTCCTGGAAAGCAACAACTGCTTTCTTCACAAAGCAAAGTCTGTGGCATTCCTCCCTTTGGTAGGCATTTTCTGGTGCATTTACCTGCTGTACTGTACCCTGCTGACTACCAACCCAGTGAGCTGGGTTTGATGAAAACATCCCAGACAAAAGAAAGGGGGTAGAGACCAGATGGAATCAGCATTTATAGACCCCACACAAAGAACCCTGCAACACAACTGGGGCTCTGCCTGCATTATTTCATTTAGATTTTGTAACAATCCCCTAAGGAAGGAGAATGACCCTACGATAAGGGAATGGACTCAAAGGCATTGAGTGAGTTGCCTGAACAGCTCGGTTAAGTAGAGAAGTTGGCAGCCAGTATTGATGACCAAGGGCATCTTATCGGCAGATGAGGCAAGACAGCAGATTCAGGGAAGGAAAGACTAACAGAAATCGCAGGGGTACATTAGCAGCTAGATTTGTTGTGCTGTCACCATGTGCCAGGCATGGCGTCAGGCATTTTTCATGCATTATCTTGTTTATTTCTCACCGGACTTTGAGGTCCTCTGTTCACAGATTAGGAGGCTGAGACTCAGAGGGGTGAAGCCAGGATCCCAGGTGGGCAGAGGCTTCGTGTGGTCTCTTGCAAACAGAACCCTATTTAGTCTCAAGGCATTTGGGGTAGCCCAGGGCCGGGAAAAACCGGGGGTCCCAGGGGCCAGAGTGAGCATAGATGCGATTGCAGGTTGGGGGGCTGCTCTCACTGTGTTCCCTGGATTCCTGGACTGGGTCAGTGTGGTAAGTCCGGCCCCCACACTGTCAGGTCTGGGGACCTGCTACAACTCATCTTCAATGAGCCATCCTACACAGAATCTGTGACGAAGACAGACCCAGGCTGCTAGCCCTCCAGAAAGTGGAAAGAAATAGGGAGGCGGGGAGATTTTATATTAGGTAGATACAGATAACCCCTTCGTGGTGTGGATCCCACCACAAAGAATGGTTCCGGATCACCACTGTGTCCACCAGTGCCTCCAGCCACAGCTCAGTGGCCAGAATCTCTGGTGCCCCCAGGTTAGCCCCATTCCCACAGAGCATACACCCATCGCTGCAGAGTTTCATAGAGATACCTCATTTGAAAGAACCACAAGACAAGGTCTAGGAATAGGGGATTTCCTCCCAAATCTGCTATTCTTCCAAACAAAACACACCAGCCAAAACCAGTATACTTTGGTTTGTGTCTTTCACCTTCACTCTGTACACCCCAACATTTGGCACTCCCCAGCCTCTAGAAAACATTCAACCAGCAGCTCAGACCACCTGCTAAAAGAAGATGGCACAGGACGTCAAAAAGTCAGAGGGTCAGTAGGGCAGTTGGGTTGGTTCATTTACTTATTGAACTCGTGATGGGCAGGAGGCTCTTTGCTCTGAATTGGACATGTAAAGATAAAGCAACTCTACCTCTGTCTCTGAGAGCCCACGCCTTCTTTTTGCGTGGCGGGGAAGGGACGGACCTGTACACGGACCACGTCAGCAGTGAGGCAAGCACTTCAATAGCAGGAGTTCCTGGGGCTGTGGGAACAAGAGTCAGAAGCAGTCCCCCATCTGAAGCAATCAGGAAGGCTTCTTGGTGCAGGAGATTTCTAAATACTCTTCAAAGGTTACATACGAGGGGAGCCTGGGTGGCTCAGTCGGTTAAGCATCTGACTCTTGATAACTGGTTCAGGTCATGATCATGTGGTTCCTGGGATTAAGCCCTGCGTCGAGCTCTACACTGAGCATGGAACCTGCTTGGGATTCTCCGTCTGTCTCTCTCTCTCTGCCCCTACCCCACTTACGTTCTCTCTCTCTGTCTCTCTCAAAGTAAACATTTGTTTAAAAGGTTGAGTAGCAGTGAAGCAAATGAAAGGAAAGTAAGCCATTCAGAGTTGCTTTTGTGAGTCAGAGACCATCCTGAGTTAGAGACCAAGAAGAATGCTCAGTTACCCACACTGTCACCTTTAGTATGCACACGTGCAGCTGCCACGGGCCTGTGCACACGCCTCTGGTGGAGCAATCAGAAGGCTGTGGTTGGTGCATTTGTTTTGTGCCGATGGACGCCATGTAAGCATGAACTCTTCAAGATACATACTCACCGGGTCTCAAAGCAGAAAGGTGTGGAGCCCAACTGGATGCTTTGCAAGTAGTTTTGCACTGAGGGAGTCACTGAGTGCAGGCATGAATTGAGGCTACTACCTAAATGCACTGGGAATGATCTCACATTATTCTAAGTGCCTCCTCTGTATGATCTCATCCAATCTTTGTCACACGAGGGGAGGGAGGATTGCAGAGAAACTAGCAGGACTCTGGGATAGGACACAGGCTACGGTGTGGTCAAGCCAGTGAGTTTTATTTGCTGCACACTGCACTCCAAACTGCAAGGTCTTGGGATGACACAGACAAATTAGAAATCATGTTCCCTGGGCTCAGAGGACTTCAGAATCATGCCAGGGACATCACTCACCTGCCTCAAAGCAGTAGAGCAAAGGTCAATTCCTAGGACCATTTATGAAATGCTTGCTTTGGACAAAGAACAATGCCAGGTGTGTGTGGTCACATTGGGTGTGTGCCCATTGCTTCCTTTGTTCGACTGCCTTGTGTACAAACCACTTAGGCAAATGCACAAGACAGAGAACTTGGCTTCCAGCTTGGTTCTGTCGCCAGCTTCAGAGATGGGACATGTTATTTTGTAAGAATACTAAATGTTTGCATCAAATCTGTAATGTTATTAAATGCTCACAGGGAGTGGTGCACTTTTGACATCATTGTTGTGGGCTCCACTTCGAGCAGTCTGGCTGGCTAGAAGTAGAGAGAAGGGAGGGAATAATCCAGAGGTATCAGTACTAAAATCTAATTAAGATTAAGAGAAAAATGCAAAGTTAGACACAAATGCTCTGGGTAACGACTCGATCCACCCGTTTGCTTTTATATCACTTGCACGTGTCTCCTTTTGCTCTACCAGTAACTATTACTTACTGTCTGCAGGATGTGTGCAATGACTGCCCTCCAGGCCCCCCGGGCCTTCCTGGTCTGCCAGGTTTTAAAGGGGACAAAGGTCTCCAGGGAAAGCCAGGGAGAGAAGGCACAGAAGGGAAAAAGGTAAGGAGAAAGGGGGAAACTTTGTCCTTGTCACCGCGATGAAATGTATCATCTTTGGAGATCACAGCCCTGCCTCTCTGGTACAGATGTGGGGGGAGCCTACTCAAGGGTGTGACTATGGGAGGCAGGGGGTCATCTTGGGGACTGGCCACCCCATTAGACGTGGGCTTTGCCCATGAATGCATGGTCACACTCAGTACTGCCACCTGCCCACACCCTTTGCTCAGACATGCTGGATGGAGGCAGGAGACGGAAAATTCAGCGGGAAATCAGTGAATAGGTGTGTCAGGGCAGCAGCTTGCTGGTGACTCTGGGTATAAGCTCCAGACACTGATTCTTACTGTTTTTTTTTCCCGTTCCTGCTACAGGGAGATGCTGGGCCCAGGGGCCTCCCAGGGCCTCCAGGAATCGCTGGACCACAGGTCAGTGAGCCCTCATTGACACTGAGTGCATCCTTTCTGCTCATGTCACTGGTTAATCCAAGTTTGAGGAAGAGTAATGTCCAGTGTGAAGGAATAATGGTTTTAAAACAATGACACCCACATTCAGGGTCTAACCATGGCTCCGACTCTCTCAGTGACCTTGGGAAGGGGCACTTGAACTTCCTGAGTCTCAGGTTGCTCATCTACAAACGCCTCAGTGGTTGAATAATGAAGTGAGCTAGGGGGTTGGAATGGGGAGTCCTCACTGGTAAAGACAGGAGCTTTGGGGTCAGAGGGCTCTGAATTTGAATACCAGCCCTGGGTCGAGTCAGAGCTGTGTGGTCTCAGGCAAAATCTTTGACCCTCTGGACCTTAATTTCACCACCCAATAATAGAAAGAATAAAAGCAGCATCAGGGGGCACCTGGGTGGCGTGGTTGGTTAAGCATCGAACTCTTGATCTCAGCTCAGGTTTTGATCTCAGGGTCGTGGGTTCGAGCCCCATGTTGGGCTCTGTGCTGGGTGTGAAGCCTATTTAAAACAAAAACAAAAAACAAAAGCAACTTCAGAGATTTGTTAGAATTGGACAATGTAATGCACAAAAAGAACTAGTCACTCAGTAAATAACCTCATTAGGCAAGTGCTGTGCCAGTGTGGGTGAGTGTTACTACCACTCACAAGAATGACGAGGCGCCCATCTAAAATGGGCAGGGAAGCTCTGTGCTTTCATAAAGCCAGGAAGACCAGCCCAGGAAGAAGGAGCTGTGATCTCAGCCATAGAACAGGAGGGGAGGCTCTGGCAGCTGAAAACAGGTGTCTGGGCTGTATATTTGAACTCCTTGTGGTGATGGTACATAGTTCTAAGCGCGAGAGACTGTGTGAGTGCAGACGTGGGGCCAGGAGGGGAAGAGAGCTGACCCTCCACCCTCAGTCACCTTCCCCCACTGTCAGTGCCCCTGGAGGCTGTCCGTAATCACTACCTTGGGGACCCTGTGCTGTTGCAAGCTATGCACGCTACCTTACCCCGACATTCAGGAGCAAATGTGTCACTGTGTCTCTTCCTGTGGCCTGGCTGGGACATGGCATGGCTTGTCTGACATGAAATTCAGCAGAAAATTGTCAGTAGGAGAGAGCGAGCTCAGGAGCCAGACCTCTGGAGTTGGCATTCCCACTCAGCAATGACCTTGGGCTAGCTTCTTACTTTTGCCCTTCCCTTTCCTGCTGACAAACTGAGAGGTATAAAAGCAGTCACCTTCCAGGCCTGTGGCCCTGAGAACTGCTGAGGGTGCCTCCACCAGACCTAGCACTATCCAGGCCCAGCACCAACCTGCTTCTCCTGCTTTTTTAGCCCGTGGGGTCACAGCAGTGACAGGGCCGGGACTGGGGTGAGGACCTGGACGTAAGATGTAAGGGAAGCCCAAAACCTCAGTAACCAAGATAAATAGGACTTTAGTGCAATATTTTAAAAAGTTTAGAATTAGTACAGTTGATTCACAAGGAACAAAATGTCACTATTTTATTTTTAAAGTTTTTTTTAAGTTTATTTAGAGAGAGAGAGAGAGAGAGAGAGAGAGAGAGAGAGAGAGAATGAGTGGGGGAGGGGCAGAGAGAGAGGGAAAGAGAGAATCTCAAGTAGGCTCCTTGCTGTCATCACAGAGCCTGATGCGGGGCTTGATCTCATGAACTGTGCGATCATGACCTGAGCTGAAATAAAGAGTCAGACTTTTAACTGACAGAGCCACCTGGGCACCCCAAAATTTTCAATAAAGATGGGACCTAACCCTACACTTGAACCATTCACCTTCCTTAAACCCCTAATCCCAGCCCTGTGGGAGCCCCATTTATTTACATTTGTATAGTTTGTTCATCTCGGATTATTTGGCACTGATTTTGACTTTGAAGAACACAGCATTGGACTATTATTAATTTTGGATACTGAGCTTTCCAGAGCTCCTTACATGTTACACCCAGGCCAAGTGCTCACTTGCCTTGCTTCAGGGTCAACCCTGAAAATGGGGTTGGACCTCTTATTATTATATTAGAAGGCAAGGAAGCCAACACTGCGGGGTAACAGCAGGGCGCTCCCTGGAACAGTTGGGCATCAGGATGGCAAACATCCAGATTTCCCAGGCCTGCCTGGCAGGCTAAGACATAGAGTGTTTGTGATCCATAGACTTTGTGAAGTCTTACAGGGTTTTGGCATACCCAGGGCTCTTGCTTTAGGAACTACAGCTATCAGGTTTCAGTGTAGATGGAATAAGAGATTTTTTCCTGGGCAGTGTTAGTTGAGAGACACCCGTAAAGTGTAGCATCACCTGTGCTATTTACCCTGAATTACTCCCCCTTTCTGGGGTCATCAGCTGGGGCTAAGCTCCTTGCCTGGCGGATTCTGCAGGCTAGTTTCAGCTGATCCTTAAGTAACCTTTGCTGTCAACTCACAGGCTGCTGGGTTTAGCCTCTGCTGAGGAATGGCTTTTTATGCAGAGAAACAAAAGCAAATCAATTAAACAGATAAGGAGTTCCCTCCACTAAGTAGGGATTGTTTTCTTTATCGGCCCAATCCCACTTGAAGTGCTGGTGTCTTGGGACAATGGCTCTGCCTTTGTTCCTTGATAATTCGCTTCTAGAGAGGGTTTGTTCCTTTACATATTCAGAGAAAGCCAAAGAATGCTTCCACCCAGAAAAAGAACAGAAATTAGTGCTGCAGCTGAAAGACAGGGTTCTAGCTGTCTCCACTTGGGAGTCCATCATGACCTTGAGAAGTTGGCAGGTGTTAGGGTCCACCCTACATAATGAGCTCCCAGGCAGTTACAGTGGGCAGCATACGCAGTATGCTCAGGTTACCTGCTTTACAATATCATCTCTTGCAATGCTCAGCATCATGCTAGGAGGTACACATATTGTCCCATTTTACAGATGAGGAAGCAGAGGCTTAGCAAGATTTAAATGCCAGTACTACCAAACTACTAAGTGATACTGCAGAGGGGAATCCCTGCTGGCAGGACTCGAGGACCTCCTACCCCCTGTTAGTATCCCCTAGGGGTTTAACCCTAGTAATATTAGGACCAACTCCAGCACCAAGGACAGCTCCTGGTGGGGCGGAGGCTTCTCCTTACCACCACCTACTGTTGGGGAAGTGAGTCACAGAGGAGTTAAATAGCTCATCTGAGGACTCACAGGCTTGCCTTGATTCTTGGCTTCAAACCCAAGCCACTCCATGCTCGTTATTCATCCCACTCCACTCTCCAGAAAACAGACGGGAGGACTGTTTCATTTTCTCTCGCTTATCAAACAAGATCTCAGCTTGACCTGCAGACATGAAGATGAATTTGTACACTGAAAATGCTACCAGTGGCTGAGCACTTACAAATATTTTCTCATTCTTTCGTAGCCAGACGTCCCTGTGTTCACTGGTCATGTGCATCACCAAGGGCATTTGTTTGTTTGTTTGCATTTGCAATCCTGCATCTGGGAAATCAGCTTCCCTAAGATTTATCTTGCAGATTTGCAGCGGCTCTGACTGCTGGCTGGGCCTGGGGAGGTCACTGTCATGATCAATTACAGCTTCATTCTAGAGCTTTCATACTGCACAAAACATTGACTTTCAGGGATGGGGTCTGGGGATAGTGGCAATTTATTTGACTTTTCTGAATCGAGGGTCTTTCGTCTCTAAAAGAAGAACCATATGGCCTATTTCACAAAGAGGATGTTGAGGATTAAACAGGGAGGCATTTACAGGGCGTCAGGCGTGGTACCAGCTGGGTACAAGGAAGTGCTGGGTACATCTAACTGTAAGTGGTCCTCCTAGTGGTTTCTCTGTTTGAATGAATAACAACTGTAGCAAAGGGTCAGTAGAAGAGTAAATGGCTTGAAGGAAAATAATGCCATTGGGCAAAGTGTTACTTAGGAAGGCCACCTGGAAGAGGTGATTTTAGTTGCATTGGAAAGTGAGGCAGGGATGTGCCAGGCATCCTGGGGGACAGGCTTTCTAGGCAGTGAGATAGCCCATGGAAATCCAAGGACAGGCCTTATCCTGCTAGTAGCAGAGACTTCGTTAATTTGAGAAAGTTTAGGCCCTGCCCTCAACAGTCTGTAAACCCCTTGAGAGAACTGCCTTTTTGGTAGATTCACAGAAACCCACATCCTTAGAGCAGCCCCTGGTAGGAACATACCCTCTAAGTAGTTGTTACATCGTGTGCTTAGCACACGGTGACGTGGAAGAAATGTAATTAAAACCGAAACAGAATCTCCTCCCAGTCCAGAAAACCTCTCCACGAAGGTGGAAGAGAAGGAAAACAGTCCTGTTATTGAGTAAACATGGCTGCAGAGGGTGAAGCACGTCAGGCAGAAATCTCCCTCTGTCCTGCAGCCAGGCAGCTGCACCTGCTGTGTGCAAGTCCTCAAGACCAACAATAACCGGGCCTCAAGTAAGAGGACTTCATAGCACCAGGTGTCACGTACGTTCATCCTAAATTTTCCTGGCAATTCGGTGATCGTCTGTGTTAGTCAGCTTTAAAGAAAGGAAAAACGGGCTGTCCGTCTTAATGACGGGAAGTGTTCTGCAACTTGGAGCAAGGTGCCTGGCTTTTCAGTTGGGCTCCCTTCCCCACAGAGGCTTGGAGACCGAGACCTAGGGTGGGGAGTGCTCTCTTTCTGTATGATTGATTACATTTCAAAGGGACGGTTGCCAGGTCCTTGAGAGAGACATTTCTGAATCCTAGATCTGGCAGGACTTATTTAGCTGTTAAAAGGATTTACATACATTTCAAAGAGAAAGAACCCCACAGTGACAAGTTTTCTGAAGTAAATGCTCTAAGAAAAAGGTTTGGGGAGAGAATCTCTTCCCTTCTGTTCACGGGGAGATTTAAGCCCGAGATTCAATGACTCTGAATAAAGATCATCTAAGAGAACTGAGCTAGTAACGAACTAGCAATCTCCCTAGAATATAAAGTCCAGGTGGGCAGGGACTGTGTTGTTGTTTTATTGGTTGCTGTATCTCCAGTGCTTAGAAAGGTTCCTGGAGCATGGTGAGTCAGACTTCTAGACTATAGATGCTATGTTCTTGACATTAGAAAACCCGCGGGACAAGGTGTCATGCCCAGGAAAATAGCCAGAAAAATACCTTGGGCAGGGAGAGACAGTTTGAATACAGACAGATCTGCATTAGAGTCCCAATCTTGCCTTTCATTAGCTGTGTGACCTCAGGTGAATGACTTAACCTCTCTGGTCTTCAGATTTTTTTTTAATCTATACACTCTGGTAATAACCCCCACCTCCTAGAGTAGTCTTACTGACCACGTTACATAACACAGGGGTGCCTGGGTGGCTCAGCCTGGGTGGCTCAGGTTGAGCGTCCTACTCTTGGTTTTGGCTCTCACAGTTCATGAGTTCAAGCCCTGCACTGGGCTCTGCCCTGACAGTGCGGAGCCTGCTTGGGATTTTCTCTCCCTCTCCCTCAGCCCCTCCCCAGCTCATGCTGTCTCCGTCTTAAAATAAATTAAGAAACTTAAAAAAATAAATACATAAATTAGATAACACAGACACGTTGAATATTTTTTGCATCAGCTCAGGATATAAACAAACAAACCAACGAAAAATACACAAAATGGGATCTCATGTGGGAAGGGCCCGGCAGCATGCGGGGCGGGGTGGGGGGGTGTGTAGGGGGAGGGTGGTGCGGGTAGAGGCTCGGTAAATGTCAGTCCTCTCTTCTGGAAGGAAGTGAGTCAGGGGTGGGGGTGGCTGTGTATGCTTTGATCCTTAGCTGCAGCGGAGAAGGAGACAAGGACAACTGTGGAGATCCTTGAGCTGCTGACATTTTCACTGCTGGGACTTGAAGGTTGAAACCACCCTAAGCACAGACTGAGGACTGGGATTTGAAAAGGAACCATTTACTTTTAAGGCAGTTGTCCTGAATGTCAGAGAAGCCGTGTGCTATTCCGTCACTTCTTTTCATTGAGGTTATAATACGGCCTGCAGACAGTGTGCTGGCTTTATAGACTTAAAAGCAGTAGAAATAATGACATGTAAAAATGACGGAACAAATGCTCTTCCCCTTTGAACCTCTTTTCTTCTCTCCTGCACACTGGCCTTTGACGTTCTACAGGCATTAGTTCACCTTAGGCTCCCAACGCACCTCAGGCAGGCGGCCAGGGAGCATTACAAGGTAGTTACAGCCATCGGTGAACTGCTGATGTGGGACACAGTGTGTCCACACGGCTGGACCCATGGTGAACTGGGGGACTCTGGACTTGGAAGGGCTCCCCTAGATTGATCTGCCCCCCCATCCTTTATTTACTGGATGTGCAAACCCAGAGCAAAGAGGGGATATGATCTGCTCAAGGATGCACAAACAAGATGTGACAGGCCTGGAAACAGAGCCAAGACTGACTTACTGTGAAAGACTTATTTTACTGCATAATGCCTTCTTTTAACGGAACTGACATGTTTTTGTTTAACGACGTTTTACCGAAATACATTTGTTACCACATTAAATGCAAAGCCAAAATATGTGACAGTTAAGAGAGATTAGAACTTTTGAGTGTTACTTCCAAGGTTAGTCTATGAAAAATATTTTTGGTGGGTTGCATATTGTGAGTGTCTTGACCACAGTGACGATGACAGTGGTGGTGATGATGGTGATGGTGACAGTGACAATAATGATGGTGAGGATAATGATAATGATGGTGATGGTGACAGTGACCATGGTGGTGATGGTGATACTGGTGATGCTGATGCTGATGATGACAGGAAAGATGACAGCTAACAATGAATTTATCACTAGCTCATGCACTGTGTAGATTTTAGGTCACTTAATGCTCACAACAACCCCATGACAAAGGGGTTGTATTAATATTATTTTAGGAATAAGGAGACAGACAATTGAAGCAGGTTGCCTAATGACAGACTTACTAATGACAAAGCCAGAGTTCAAGTATAAAATAATCCAAAATACTAATTATAACTAATATTTATTGAGATCTTGCTGTGTTCTGAGCTCTACGCTGTACTTTCCAGGCATCTGATTTTATTATCCCAACATTTCATGGGGTAGGCAATCACTATTTTCTCTATTTTATAGAGGAAAAAAGACATCCTACAGTTTGGGGTTGAAGTGACCCACTCCAGGTCGCACAGGTAGCAAGGGAAGGAGCAAGGAGGGAACATATGGGCACAGCCATCTCCCCCAGACTGTGGACACTGCTGCCCTGTCCACCTTCTCAGCTCCCCCTCCTCCCCACCCTACACCTGCTCTGCAGGGCCCCCAGACCCTGCTGATTCTGCTCCCTCCCCTCCCACATCCTCACACCCCAGTTTCCTCCTGACCACCCCTCCTCTCTTCATGCTGGCCCTTCCAACCCACCCCACACTGCGGTCAGGGAGCCCTCTGGAAACCGAGGACAGTCACGGCTCCTTCTAATGGTTTCCGGTGCCTGCACCTCCATCCAGGTTCAAGGGGTAAACATACAGGGCTCTCAGTAACCCCCACCAGCACCCCACAACCCCATTAAGGCATTCCACCATCGGTTCCTCAACCAGACTCCCTTAACTTCTCCCTGTGGACACCCTGCCTGGCCTTAGGCTCAGATTTAGTAAGAGTTGATGAAGAAAGAGTACATGAACGAATGAATGAATGAATGGGTGAACAAAAGCATGCGAGCTTTTTTCTTTTGCAATGTAGTTCTAGCAGAATTTCCTGTAATTTTCTTTCTTTTCTTTTTCTCCCAAGGGAAGTAAAGGAGAGCGTGGTGCAGCTGGTGAAGCTGGACAGAAAGGTGACCAGGTAAGAACTTACTTTATAATGAACCTGGAGAGGTATCACTGTTCTTCCTAGATAAATTTCATTGTGCCATTTCTGACATCACTGCTTGGATCTTCCTTGCCTGCAGCAGGATTTTTTTAAACCACATTTTCATGGTTTCCAAATTGATTCCTCTGGTTCATGGTGATATTCCCCTTCCCCAGTTATCTGAGGAGACTGCCTTTTCTGGTTTCGTTTGGTTTTGCTGGACTCTCTGACCTTTAGAGCTTTTTGTTTACTGAAATGGTAGTCACCCATTACAACATGCCCCCTTCTTTCCTCCCACCCCCATCATTCCTCAGGTGCCTCTTGTGTAACTCACGGTGCTAGTTGAAATCCTCCATGATGCCCCTCTGCACTCAGTGCCCAGCCAGCCCTGCTGGACCACGTGTTCGAGTGCATTGTAAGGCAGCACCCGTGACAGCAGAAACCCCTCTTTCTGCGGATTCAAACATGGCAGTCCCGTCATCTTTTATCCAGGGTCACCGATTCTGCAGTCCCAGCTCCCCAGCCTCCAGCAGCCTTTCTGCCATTTAAACTGGCTACCTTCTCCTGCTTTGCTTCTGTCACCCTTCCCTTTTCCTTTTCCTCTTTTGCACCTGTGCTCCCCCCATCACCCCTCTGTGCATCTCTCCATCGGTCCTCCTTGTCAACCGGCTGCATGCCGGACACAGCCCCAGGCTCTGAGATGCATGGTGCGTAAGGACAAATCCCTGACCTCACGGGGCTTTCTGTTCAGTGAGAAGGTGAGGCAGGTGAGCAGGTACTCCAGAGGCAGTGAGGTAAGAGCTAGCTATGCTCGAGGTCTGAATGACGTGCTTAGCTAAAATTCCATCTGTATTTGGAAAAACAAAATGTGTCCAGATTATTCTTGCCATAGTGAATTTTCTTTTTTTTAATATGAAATTTATTGTCAAATTGGTTTCCATACAACAGCCAGTGCTCCTTCCAACAGCTGCCCTCCTCAATGCCCATCACCCACCCTCCTCTCCCTCCCACTCCCCATCAACCCTCAGTTTATTCTCAGTTTTTAAGAGTCTCTTATGGTTTGGCTCTCTCCCTCTCTAACTTTTTTTTTTTCCTCAAATATAGTACATTCTATCCTGACTGTTACAGCTTGTGTTTTCCAGCAGCAGGAGATAGAGGTGGAGGGCAGGGAAGTCTCTTCCATGGTGGTTTGCGGTTTATTTGATCCTATAAAACGTTGTCTTACTAAAACTAAATGTTACACGCAATACGCTCTAGCTTGCTTAGCTCCTGCTTTAACACACATGGACTCCTCTCTGCCCGGACATGTGAATCCCTTTCCTAAAGTAACTGCCACGTTATTATAGTGTAGATGCCATAATTCAGAAACCGGAACAGTTTCTTTCCATTTGGGAGCATATGTTGCGTGTGCATGTGCATTTATTTGCTTTCAGATTGTTATCATGGGGTGTCTCGAGCCTACACAAAAGTTAGAAACCATAGTAAGAAGACCCCCACCCTTAGACGTACCACCCAGCCACAGGATGTTGTAGCCATTATGGCCGCTTCTGTTTTCACCTGTGTCTTCAGCCACACCGTCTTCCTTCACATTATTGTGAAGCAGGTCCGCTTTCAGGGTAGGTTTGGTTTTGTAAATATTGGTAGATACTTCCTCAACCTCTGGAAATACCAAGAATATATTTAAAAAAAAAATAAGGTCTTTTTGTTGCCAGCGTCTTTATCCAAAATTGTTATCGCAGTGAGAAGCTAGAGTCTGGATTGTCATCTGATGTTTGGTGGCTGCCAGAGTGAAGAGCTTCTTAGGAGTCGTTGTTAAGAACTGCCTCTTGGGTTTTCCTAGGGTCATCCTGGAGTTCCTGGTTTCATGGGACCCCCCGGGAACCCTGGGCCACGGGTAAGTGATGATTTTGAATCCCCTCCTCTTTTGGCTTTGACATTTGAACACATTTCCATACTCCCTGGAGATGAGGTCACATTGGACATTGCTCTTACTTTGAGGACTAGGCTGAAACCTGAATGGTGTCTCAGGCTGACCGGAGAGCGTGGGTCCCTGAGGCATCTGGGGTTGAGGACCAAGTGATATGAGTGGCACCAATGGGCAGTGAGGCTAGGGTGCTTGTAAGGGCCAGGAGGGTGTTGGCAGGGATGGGCAGGCTTGGTTAATTCTTAATCTGTATCTAGCTTGGGCAAGGGAGGCCTGAGATCACTGCAAAGTTAGGATCTTAAGTAAAAGATATAGAAACAGATTCCCCTGTTCCATAGGAACCTAACCCACGGCAAGAGACTCTGGGAATCACAGCGTCTGTATAAGCACAGATTTTCCTGGGTTTACTGGAGTCAATAATAATAACAACTAATAATTAGTATTATTCAGTACGACCATTTTCTTTAAAAAAAATTTTTTTAATGTTTATTCATTTTTGAGAGAGAGACAGAGACAGAGACAGAATGTGAGCAGAGGAGGGGCAGAGAGAGGGAGACACAGAATCTGAAGCAGGCTCCAGGCTCTGAGCTGTCAGCACAGAGCCCAACATGGGGCTTAAAGCCATGGGCTGTGAAATCATGACCTGAGCCGAAGTCAGACACTTAACCGACTGAGACACCCAGGCGACCCAAATTAGGTTGTTTTAAATGCATTTTTTTCAATAAAATCATATGAGAGCATGAAACCACATCTTTCACTTCAGAATCAACTTTTCCAGCAAACTCATAGAAAGTAAATTAGCTACAAAAGTATTCAAGCTTTCCCAGTTTACTAGAGAGCCTACCTTAAATCTCTGATACTCGGCTTACTTCCCACCTGCCCCCTGCCCAGGGTAGGTGCCATTACCGTCCTTTTCAGTTTCTCAGACTTAATGCCTCACCGCTGCCTCTCTGCAATGAGCAGGTGAATGACCTTGCAGGGGATCTCTGAGTTTACTATCATTGAAGTTCACAAAATTCTGCATTTTCTTCAGATGAATAATTTCACTTAAGAGATCCCTTTGCGGGGCACCTGGGTGGCTCAGACCGTTGAGCCTCCGACTTCGGCTCAGGTCACGATCTCACAGTCTGTGGGTTCGAGCCCCGTGTCGGGCTCTGTGCTGACCGCTTGCTCAGAGCCTGGAGGCTGCTTCCGATTCTGTGTCTCCCTCTCTCTCTCTGCCCCTCCCCCACTCACGCTTTGTCTCACTGTTTCTCAAAAATAAATAAATGTAAAAAAAAAATTTTTTTTTAAAAAGAGATCCCTTTGCATCGTATTTGAATATGTTATTAGATTTTGTGACATCTGACAGGCACAAGAATTAAAAATGATCAAGGTAGCAATGTCATAGGTAATGGGGAGAGACATTGGCATTGAATTGAGGAGGGACATTTGAGAAGGAAATAATTTTATATTACACTTCCCATATCATAAAGGCTGTACCTTCCCTGTGTAACCTAATAGCTGAGAGGGCCCCAGAGTAAGTGATGAGGGAAAGCCCCACTCCCACCCCACCCTGGTCATTCAAAGCCTATAACACGTCTTCCCCCCCCCCCCCAACCCCCCTTGCAAATGAAACCATGTGCTCCTCTCATTGGAAATTGTTCTTTGACAACTCTAGGAAAGGGCTCCTGGCTTATCATTCTCATGCAAGATGATGCATCTGAGATTCAGAAACAGCCACCTTCAGAGGGTGGCTGAGTCAGCTAAGCATCTGACTTTAGGTCAGGTCATGATCTCACGGTTTGTGGGTTCAAGCCCTGCATCAGGCTCTGTGCTGATGTCTCAGAGCCTGTAGCCTGCTTTGGATTCTGTGTCTCCCTCTCTCTCTGCCCCACTCCCACTCACGCTCTGTCTCTCAAAAAGAAACATTAAAAAAAACGTTCAGAGACAGTCACAATCAGACTGCAGCTGGTTTGCCTCCGACTGACCGATGTGTTCTTCAGTTCACTCAGTGGATGTTTCCTGAGCATCTACTTTGTGCTGTGCCCTGGACTGTTAATCACCTTTGGGAGTGGATCCTGGTGAGCTGCCCATTTGGGGTCAGTGGCCAGTCATTCTGTAGCAACTCGAGAGCAGGATACCCTCCTGGTCATTGTATTGTTTCTTTGAGTGCTTATATGTCAGACCCTGGAACCAGGGATGTGGAAACCAAACAGACAAGGCTCCTTAGAGTTTATTTCCTGGTGCTCAGTTGGCATCCTACTTTCAGATGAAACCCTTAACCCCAACTGCCATATGGAACTTAATTCCAACTTAGCTAGGTTCCAGAGTAGAGGATGCTGGAAGTTTTTGGCAAAATGATACAGAAGAATCCTGATTTGTAGTAGAAACTCCACTGTTCTATTAGGTTTCGACTAGACGTGTCATTTCCCTGTAGCGTCCCAGCCAGAGAACCATGAACCTTAGGCTCTTTGTTCCAATATTATCAATATCCCTTTATTTCGTGAACATTTACTGGGTCCTTACCTGGCGGAAGAGGTGGGGAAAAATCTGACTGCGTCTTGTCCCCGGGAATTTGTCTGACATGGGAAACAACACCTATCTTCTGCAGCTGTACCAGACTTCCTTGAGGTCCACCATGTAGCTGTTTCTGTAGCCCTAGAACTTGGCCAGGACTTGGTATGATATGGGCTTCCTACAAGTTTATGTGAAAAAAAAACACTAAAGATCGCTGGAAAGGTATCAGTAAGACTGCAAGAGCTTGTGTGTTTGTCCTCCCATATTTAGTTAGTATCCGCCATGTTCCTGGTCGTGGGCTGGCCAGTAGACGCACCACTGTCATCTGTGCTTATGATAACGGAGAGCCCTTTATGGAGAGCCCTTAGTACGTGCCGATGCTGACTAACTCCTTATATGTATTAACTTTCTCAATTCTCTCAACAACTCAGCTGAAATAGGAGCTCTTTTTCTCCAGTTTACAGAGGAACTGATAGGCACAGAGGAGTGGAGTAACGTGGAGAGCCAGGACATGGACCCAGGGACGCTGGCTCTGAGAGGGTGCACCCCAACTGATACCTTCTATTCCGTGCTAAGCACACTGCAAGCACTGCCTCATTTCCTGCTCCCCTCCTCACAGCCCGGACAATAATATCACTTCTACCCTTTCACTGACAAGGAAGCTGAAGATGGGAATCGTATACCCCTTGACCAAAGCTAGAAAGAAGCAGTGTATTCGTTAGTCTAAACAATCTGTCCCCTTGGAGCATCTGGGGGGCTCAGTTGGTTGAGCTTCCAACTCTTGGTTTCAGCTCAGGTCATGATCCCAGGGTCATGGGATCACTCCCCATGTTGGGCTGCACACTGAGCATGGGGCCTGCTTGGGATTCTCTCTCTCTCCCGCTCTGTCCCTCTCCCCTGCGAGTTCTCTCTCTCAAAATAAATAAATAAAAATTAAAAAAAAAAAAGAATCTATGTCTCATCTGCCGGCCAGCCCAGCTTTCATTCATTCATTCATTCATTCATTCAAGAAATATTGAGTGCCCACTATCTCCGAGGCAATGTTTTAGTTCCCAGTAAAGGAAATCATCAACAAACCCTAGGGTGGCAGATGGCGATAAAGGCTATGGAGGAAAATGAAGGTGTTAGGAGAGGCAGGCTCTTTGGAGTTCGGATTTGGGAGGTGGATAATTTCTCACTGAGCCGGGATGAGGACGAGGGCAGGCTGTGCGCTCTGAGCCTTGGGGGACTGGATTTCACGCAGGGGGAGCAGCAGGGGAGGGAGCTGAGCGGACTCACCCTGCTGCACTCACTTACGTGCATAGAACTCCTCTTTCATGGTTCCATGCACTTCTCATCCCTGGGTTGGCACAACCAAAAACACCCTCCTTATTAGCCTCGAAGATAAATCCACTTGTTCCTTCTTGCCTTCTGTCCCCAAATGTCCCCTGATGTTAGCCGGAGGCGTCCACTCTGAAGTGAGACAGTTTGCTGTTGCCGGGCAGGCCGGCTGGCTGGCGACTACTCTGGTCCTTCCTGCCCCATGGCTGCTGTTCCCCTGACATCTTTGTGTTCCCAGAGACCAGACCGGCGTGTTGAGGGAGGGGGGGCTCCCAGGAGCACCTGTGGTTCTGGCAGCCGGGGAGGGGCTCAGGACGCACCCTCCGTGTGCACTGCTTCATGCACAAAGAGGCGCTAACCATCTCTGTTGAGATCCTCACAGCAAACTGACTCCCTGCTCTGTTGTCCTTAGGGAGCGGATGGCATTGCTGGGGCCGCTGGACCTCCAGGGATCCAAGGGCCGCCGGTAAGTTCCTTAGCAGACTGGACCTGCCCTGAGTCTGTTTGGGCTTCCCAGAACCCAGGTGTTCACAGGCCTGGTCCTGGTCCTCCCTCTGCCTCCGTGGCTCCTCATCCTAAGTATTCACAGTCTTGCAATGAAACCATGGGGGAGGGGAGTTGTTTGCTTCCCATTGGGACCGTGGTTTCTTGCCTCTGACATAAACGTTTTGGAGCACTTGGGTGGTTCAGTTGGCTAAGCGTCCAACTTCAGCTCAGGTCAGGATCTTGAGGTTCATGGATTCAAGCCCCGCGTTGGACTCTGTGCTGACAGCTCAGAGCCTGGAGCCTACTTCGGATTCTGTGTCTCCCTCTCTCTCTGCCCCTTCCCCTGTTCATGCTCTGTTCTCAAAAATAAGTAGAAAAACGTTAAAAAAAAATTTAAGAAATAGAATAATAAAATTAAAGTGAAATAAAATAAAAAAGTAAAATAAAATAAAATAAAATAAAATAAAATAAAATAAAATAAAATAAAATAAAAAAGTTTGGATGAATGGCCTGGCAACCCGGGATTCCAGAGTCTGGTTTACAACCAGCTCACACAGGCCCTGTGGGTGTGGTTCTCTTCTGAACAGGCACTGGGGAGGGGAAAGGCTTGAGCCAACCCGCCCTGAGGCTACGGGATATTTCAAGAGGCACGTTGGACAGGAGTAGCTCCTGTTATCCAACCGCCCCAAAGAGGAGCAAGAAGTCAGAGAGGGGAGTCACACAGGACTCTGCCTGGCGTTCCGAGCTGGCTCGCAGGCAGGTCAGCCCTCCCCTGGCATCTCTGGGCTCTGATGCCAGGAGCTCTTGAGGGATCAGTTAGGACAGCTCGTCCTAACCTCCTGCTGGGAGGAGGAGAGCAAAGCCCAGTGGGTTTGGGTTACTAGTCCAAGGACACACAGGTAATTAATGTCCAAGTTGGGAGTTAAGTCACTTTGGAAACTCCTGATTCAGTGTCCTTCTGCCATTCGACTCTGACCCACTGTGGGGGATGGCCGGGCTGGGGGCTGCGGGGGTGTTGGGATCCAAAACTAACAGCCACATGGATCAGCTTTTGTTCACCATCCGGCCAGTCTTCTTGGAGCTGCCCCCTTAGAAGTCCCAGGCAGAAGGGAATATAAAACCTACCGCAGGCAGCTTTGCACCGATTCTCGGACACCAAAAGATCTCCCCCACAAACACAGACCGTTTGCCCCAGGAGAGGAAGATACAGCCCAGATGTGAATCTCACATACCTCGGAGCTAAACTGTATTGAGTGAGACATCGATTCTGCCGTGGGACCCTGTGGCAAGCGATGGCTGTGCTTGAAGCTGCCTGGGGTCCCGATATTTCACTGTATACATCAAACCAGAGTATGCTCCGAGTTTTCTTAGCATAAACAATGAGTATTGGTAGGTTAAAAAAAAAAAAAGAAATTTAAAAAGCTAAATGGGACATAATAAAAAAAGATACAAATTGAAAATATTTCCATTATATTTTGAAATGAAACACATAAACCATTTGCCAATCTTTTTGACATAGAAGGAAGGCCTTACTTCGATTTTGGGTCCCCTAGTGGAGTCTCTTGTCGTTATTCTTGTAAAAAGAACATCTACCCACTTACTGTTTGCTGCTTCTTGAAAAAGTGGTTTGAGAATGTAACACCACCTGTGAAGTAATTTGAATGCAGAATCCTAGATCGTTAGGGTATTTTTTTTCCTAATCTTTTATAGCTATCTCGTTACAGCCATCTAGATAGTGAGTCATCTTTGTAAAATAAAGTCTTAACTTAAAGATCATTCTTTTTCTTTTTCCACCTACATTTAGTTGGGTCACCTAATGAATAATTATGTAATTTCCAGGGTGCCTGGGTGGCTCAGTGGGTTAACTGTTTGACTTTGGCTCAGGTCATGATCTTGCAGTTCACAAATTCGAGCCCCGCGTCGGGCTCCATGCTGAGCGTGGAGCCTGCTTAAGATTCTCTCCTGGGGCACCTGGGTGGCTCAGTCAGTTAAGTGTCCGACTTCGGCTCAGGCCATCATCTCGTGGTTCATGAGTTCAAGCCCTGCGTCAGTCTCTGTGTGGACAACTCAGAGCCTGGAGGCTGCTTCAGATTCTGTGTCTCCCTCTCTCTCTGCTCCTCCCCCACTCAAGCTCGCTCTCTCTCTCACTCGAAAATAAATAAAAAAGCATTACAAAAACTGTGTAATTTCCACAGCAAAGCACAACTTGCACAATACAAACAGGATTAGGACCAAGCTGACCTCTTGTGTATCTTCAGCTCACATCATGGGGTTAAAAAAGCCCGAAATAGTAAATATTTTAGTCTTCGTGGGCCACGTGGTCTCTGTCGCAAATATTCAGCACCGCTGTGATAAGATGAAGTCTGCCATGCACAGTAGGTCAACAAAAAGGTTCCACTGTGTTCTGATACAACTTTATTTGCAAAAGCAGCGAGGGCTGGAGTTTGCTAATTCCAGTAGTGGCTCCCTACTAGGGTCTTTGGAAAAACAGACCTTCAGGAAGGAATCCAGCGAGCTCCATTATCAGTATTTAAAAATCCCTAATGATGCTGAGTCTTTGTTCCAAGTTGACAAAAAAAAAAAAAAAATCCACTTTGTTTATAAAATCTGTATAAATCTGAATTAAATATCAAAATATCTTCGCCTTTGGTTTTCTTCCAAGAAGCTAACATCACAAGTCTTAAGGATACCTCATTTTGTGTGGCAGGTGGATTAGAATGTAAAACCTGACATCGGCATTTTACCACTTCAAAAGAAACAGTGGCCGGAGATTATAAAGGCGTTGGGGCCTCTTAATTAGAGACACAGGTGACATAAGAACACTCATCCAGGTAGAAATGATAGCATTGATGACCTCATCTGATTGAGAAGCTGTGTTTGGCAGTGATGTGTGTCTGGCGAATAAAATGGAAAATGAAGTATGAATTAAGGCAATTTGGTAAACACAGTCTTTCAAAATACCAGCTATAAACTTGGTAGGAAGTTTAGGAGCCTCCAGACGAGGGGATGGTGACACCAAACCATCTGTTTAGCCCCAGGCCAGCTTTTTGCTTGTGTTGGATCCCGTGTGCCCAACAAGGTCAGGAGCTGTGGTCAGGAGCTGTGGTGCTGCGTGGTGAGGGTTTGACCCTCAGGCAGTGTTGAAGATAAAGTACAGAGCTGGGGCTGGACCCAAGTCTTGTGGACCCCAAGCATCTTCTTCCCACCAGGCATTTCCATCTTCAGTCCCCCTGAGTCCATGTAACACGCTGGAAAGCTTCCCTGTGTGCACATGCACCTGCTGTGATGTGCTCCGCCCTGGGCGCCTCCCTGCTGTGGGTCAGGCAATGCCTGGCAAGCACTTCGATTCTCACCGAAGATGCCTGCCAGCCCGTGAGGGCAGTTCTGTGTGAGATCGTTTCCTTCCAGAAAAGCCAGTCTGAGAGATCTAATGGTGTTTTTGTGTCTTGCATCCTTCAGGGGAAAGAAGGTCCTCCTGGCCCCGAAGGCCCATCTGGGTTACCCGGAATCCCGGTAAGTGAGATTAAACATACACACACACACACACACACACACACACACACACACACACAAAATGCGACCAAAAAACCAAAAACCTGGTTTCTCTACTACAAAAATGAGCAAACCAAAACATACTGCACTACTGTTTAGGTAAGACATGGTCACTGGGGGAGTTTCCAGTATTACAGAAAATGAGAAGGAGAATCACTAACCAAAGCCAAGTTAGTACGTTTTTGGTGGGGTCAGTCTTAACCTCATTCTTCTATGCAATATGCACTGTTGTTGTTGATTTGTGTAGATGATGTTTTTATCTCTCTCCACACACGCATATGTGTGTATCCACGGTTAAGATCTCTCTCTCTCTCTCTCACACACACACACACACACACACACATGCACAACTGTGATAATGAACTATTTATGATAAAATAAACACTTCTTATTTTCCACACTGGTCTTAACTGTTCATACACTCATTAAATTTTATATACACTCTACCCAACGCATGTACCATAATATATATGATCATTCCTCTGTTGCCTCATAAATCTTATCGTTATTTTTTTTTAAGACTATATTAAGCTATTTTGCATGCATGGCACTTTTCTATGTAATGGCCCTCAAAAGTGAGGTTCACTTGTCAGGTGTAATAATGTCTAAGGTTCTTTATTTTTTTTAATGTTTATTTTTGAGAGAGAGAGATAGAGTGAGTGGGGGAGGGCAGAGAGAGAGGGAGACAGAATCCAAAGCAGGCTCCAGGCTCTAAGCTATCAGCACAGAGCCCGACGCGGGGCTCGAACCCACGAGCCATGAGATCAGGACCTGAGCCAAAGTCAGACGCTTAACCACCTGAGCCACCCAGGCACCCCTGAGGGTCTTGATACACATTGCCAAATTACTTTCTATGAATACTGTTCTGGACTTTTAAATTTAATATACTTCTCAATAGGGTTGAGCTCTCTAGTTAGTTAGTAAGGCTGGTCCAGAGAGATCATATGCTGCCTCCTCCATTGAGAACCCATCCCTGTGGAGTTAGTGGTCTGGCCCGTGCCTGCTGCTGGGGCCTCTACTGGCCACAGCCCCCAACCCCGGCCCTGCATACTGTATTGTTTTATTGCAGCCGCACTGGCTTCCTTTTGGTTCGTAGAATGTTCTGCATCCTCTCTTTTCCAGACCACAGGGCCTTTGCCCATGCATTTCTGTCTACCCACAATGCCTCTTCCTTACCTCTTGCACCAGCTGCTTTTGCCTTTGCTCTTTTGCATCCCATCTCAGGCATCACCCCCTGGAAGTTTTCCCTGTACTCCCTAGGCTGGGGCAGTCTCTCCTAGTCTCTTTTCCTTTCCTTGTGAGGGCCTATCTCAGCGGTAATCACATCTTTATTTGTATAATCGTTTCATTAGTGACCCCTTCCTCCAATGTTCATTAACTTATTTGCTCATTCGGCAGACTCTACTTAGGCACCCACTGTTTGCTAGAAATGGAAATCTAACAGAAAAGTCCCTGCTAATTGTGGGGTTTTGCTCTAGGCTGTGGGTTCTAGAAGACCAGGCTTTGGCTTCCCACACATAGTGAACACCCAGCAAATACTACTTAAAGAAACACATGGATGAATGAACTGCTCTCTCAGAGCCCTCCCTCCTCAAGTATCTGAGAAGTGACTGCACTGGTCAAAGACACATTTCCCAGGCACCACTGTCAGCTCTCCCTGCAGCCATGTGACCCTGGGGTTAAGTAACGTGTGCAGGGCGCACAGATCTTAAAAGATGTGCTGGGTTGAGAAACCCCTGTTGGTCTGCACTGCGGCCCTGCAGCCTAGCCTGTCCTGGCAGCTGGAAGGTACTGACCGATATAATTCTAGCGATGGTGAAGCTAAGGAGAGAAAATCCTGGTCTGGCTTTTGTGCCAAGCCCTTATCACCACAGCCCTAGCGTACTGGAGGAGAGAGGCATGGCTTCCGGTGTTGACTTCACCATTTTCTTAATAATGTCCCCTTAGCCCCTCCACCCTGTCCTCCCTTCCAGGGGAGGGCCCTGTCTCTCAGACATAAGCCAAGCCTGGGCACATGCTATCCCTGCAGCCTCGGGAATGGCTTCCTCTCTCTCACCCCATCCCCCACCCCAGCCACTCTGAATGCCTTTGCCTCTTCCGTATCATTCCTGTGTCAGAAACACTTCCTCTCCTCTGCCTGGAGGGTAAGAATCATCGTAGCTTCGGGGCACCTGGCTGGCTCAGTCGGTTAGGCGTCCGACTCTTGATTTCATCTCAGGTCATGATCTCATGGTTCATGAGTTCGAGCCCCGCGTCGGGCTCTCTGCTGACAACCGGGAGCCTGCTTGGGATTCTTTCTCCCTCTCTCTCTCTGTCTGCCTGTCCCCTGCTTGCTCTCTCTCTGTCTCCAAACAAACATTAAAACAAACAAACAAAAAAAGAATCCTCATAGCTTTCATGTGCATGGTGCACACCCCCTGATGGGCTCTGTGCAAAGAGCTTTCCGCATGTTATAACATATGTACCCTTTGCCGTGGACCCTCTCAGCAGCTCATGCTGAGGTCTGGACTGGACGTCATTTTCTCTGGGAGGTGCCCTGAGCCTCCCCAGGGGCTTAGGTAGAAATCTGAGCAGTGCTCCAGGAACACTCAGCCCCCTACACCATCACAACACAGATGCAGCCACACACACCCGTCCATCTCTGTCCACCTGCACCACACCCTCCCCAGCACAGCGCCAAGTGGTGCTTCCTAGATCTGGTCTGACCTAGGCCAGAATTCGAGGAACCAGACAGACCCAGCCGTGGTCCCCGCCAGTATGTGGCCTGGGGTCTCGTGGAGAAGCCAAACAGAAAAGGATGAAACCATTGACACAGAGCATGCTGTGCTATGTGGTAGGTAGAGGGGGGCCCAGGGGCCCATAGTGGACACCCAAGCCAGACCTGGAGGGATGTCTGTGGAGGGGACACTCGAGGTGAGTGTTCAAGGTCAAGTAGTCAAGGCTGAGAAGGACGAGAGGGGTCAGGAAGAAGGTACTCCAGGTAGAAGGAGGAACGTGTAAGAGACACGGATGTATTCACATACAGGAACTGGCTAGAAGAAATATTAAGTGTTAGGGG
Source organism: Acinonyx jubatus (assembly GCF_027475565.1). Taxonomy (NCBI): domain Eukaryota; kingdom Metazoa; phylum Chordata; class Mammalia; order Carnivora; family Felidae; genus Acinonyx; species Acinonyx jubatus. The sequence goes on from NC_069394.1 coordinate 4,742,698, forward strand.
TGCCTGGGGGGCTCAGTCGGTTAAGCGTCCGACTTCGGCTCAGGTCATGATCTCACAGTTCATGGGTTTGAGCCCGTGTCGGGCTCTTTGCTGACAGCTGGGAGCCTGGAGGCTGCTTCGGATTCTGCGTCTCCCTCTCTCTCTGCCCCTCCCGTTGCTCTCTCTCTCTAAAAAATAAACACACATTTTTTTAAAAAGAAAGACTAAGTGTTAGGAAGTGGCTTCTGCTTCTGGCCAGGGCCATGGGGGCGCACTGTGACTTTGCTAACACTCATTGGGCACCAACGGTCGCTTCTGGGAAGGAGAGCCACAAACCTCACCATTTATTAGGCACTCCTCTGTGCCAGAAAGACCCTTCGTATTCCTCCCCCTGCAGTCGGGGAGCATCTCTTTAATTTACTGAAGGTGCAGAAGCAGGTTCAGAGACATTAAGGGGCTGCTCAGCAGGTCTGCCTGAGGCAGCTTCTCTCTCTCAGAAAGCCACCTTTCCTTCTCAGACGATTACGTGGGCCACACACGGCCCTCCTCTGCATTTCCCCATGTGGCACTCGTGCTGCTCCCACACATCATGCCTTTGCCCCCGGGGGGTCCTCGGGGTCTCCAGCCAGAGTCTACAGGTCTCCCGCCTGACCACGCTTCCTCCTGTGATTGGCTTCCTCTCCCACGCACGCGTCTCTTGACCTCCCCCCGCTGCTGCATGCATGGAAAAAAGTGCTTTCTGGAAAACTCTTGATTGAAAAGAGGACCAGTACGGCCCGGCTTCCACAGCAGCCCTGCTGGTTTCCCTGGTTAACATGGTTATGCCAGGAGCGGCATTCGGAAAGGGTTACGGGTGTCCGTTGAGCATTGGACCAGCGCCCTGTTTGGCCACGAAACTTAGATTCCAGTCCACGGTGGCTTCCCAAGGTGCCAGGCGACTGATGTTGAAGGCACTGATGAGGAACAATGCCCGGTGTCCTGAATGCCTACAGCAGCAGAGACAGCCCCGGTGCTGGGGCCACCTGTCGATGCTGGGTTAGTTCTGCCTCGTGGGCAGGAGCTTCCATTCTGACCGCCTGGTAACTCTGTGGAGCACACTTGCCATCTCTTTTAGGAGCAGGGCACTGAGGGGCTGAGGATATCAATAATTTGCCCAAGATCAGGTGCCTAGTAGTGCAAGAAGGATTCAGACCTTGCCTGGGTTGACTCAGTTTCCCTTCTGCCCTGCTGCCTGGTTGCTTTCCTTCCCCAGACCCCCATGCTCACCCCCAGTCCAGGTGGCCCAGGATTGGAACCTAAGTCTGGGTGATGTCATTGTCATTGTATAGAATTCTCTTTCCCGTTTGCAGAGACTTGAAGAATAATGGTCTCTTAGGGAAACCTGAGGCTTCTAGTGACCTCCTTAGGGCAAGGAGGCTGGCCATGGGGAGGGAATCCCAGCTGGATCTCACGGAGAGAAACGCCAAGTGTTCACAGCTGTTCGTAACCCACATGTAATCTGTGTTGGCTCCCTGAGCCCCCGTGTGTCCCGTGCTGCCCTGTATCTGTCCAGTGTCCCCAGTGTCTCCATCAGAAGCTGCATCCTTGCCCACTCCTTGCTGCATTCGATCCCGGAGGCCCAGACATGACGCTCTGGTGTCCCAAGGTTGTCTTCATGACATGCCTACTAGGGGCTTCTGCAGATGAACAGAACCAAGAATGATGCTATTGCAAGTTTTTGCCTTTCCGCTCTGTGCCAGGCGCTGTGGATCGGAGATCCCAGCCAGAATTGTGGTGTTGGGAAGGAACCAGGAAGTCAAACCAGTTCTGTGTGTTCAAGTGGCCCCTTAGCTGTTCAGTGTGGCTGTAGCCCAGCACTAGGCGTGTGTCCCGAACACGGCCTGTCTTCCCTCCCGGCACCTCCAGTACCAATTGGATTTCTCTTGCAGGGAGAAGAAGGCAAAGAGGGCAGAGATGGAAAACCAGGTCCCCCCGGGGAGCCGGTAAGGGACTCTCAATTTTTTACCATTTTATGCACCAAATTAGTAATGTCTCCGTTAACAGCTGCTCTTTGTGGACGAGCTACTGTGACACAGGTGCAGCCAGAGTCACTTTCTCTGTGTTACTTCATTTATTTCTCCTGACAACCTTACAGGGTGAATGCTGCTGTCCCCATTTTATAGCTGAGAAAATGGAGTCTCAGGGAGGTCCAGTGATGGGCCCAAAGTCATATGATGGGCTGGTGACAGAATCAGAACTTGAGCCTGGGACTTCGGCCTGGCCTCTGCATTTTTTTTTTTTACTGCCCCCTTCAGCCTCAGTCCTGTTGACACGGGAGGGGAGCTGGGGCAGGTAGACGCCGGCTGGAGTAGAAGCCTGATACCCTGGAGCCTGTTATCCCCACCGAAAACCTGAGCATTCTGGCTAGCTCCAGGTGAAGGGAGTTCGCCCTTTCTTCAGCTTTGGTCTAGAGTTGTAGGTTTTGTTCTTTCCCCTTTTCTTTTTCTCTAATGTCACCTGCCCAGGACACACAGTGAAACAGACCGAGTGCTTGGGAGGGAGTCTCTGTGCCCCAGCGGCAGTTGGTTGGAACAAAAAGTGGGCAGGGGGTTCTGCCGACCCGTATCTGTGGCCTCACTGTGGTCCTGCACAGTTGCCTGCTTCTCTTGCCCGTGGGTCAGGGCCCGTGGGGCCAGCACGTTTGTCTCCCCAGATCCCTTCCATGGCCTCAGTACTGAGGGGGAGCTGGAAGGTGGTTGTCTGGGCCTCAAGACCGAGCCCTCCACACGCCCACCCATGGCAGAGCGTCAATGATGGCGTGCCCCTGCTAGTATATTACGCAGCCCCGAGGAAGATATTCTCCAGACACTGCCGTGAGCCTTCTCTAAGACGCATGGCAACTTGGCCAGAATCGCTGGACAACCAAGCGAGGTGAGACATCAGCCATCGGTGGGAGGCACCAGCTCATCTCACTGGTAATGACGTCAGGACGTGACTCTTCCCCAGCCGCCCTGGTTTTAAGTCCTGCTGAGGTCAGAGCTGCAGAACCCTTAGAGCCACTAAGGGGGACTACACGGAAGTTTCTACAGCGAGGTTTCCAATTCCATTTAATTTGGTCATAAACTGTTACAACTTCTGCATCTTACGCGACTTGCGGGAAGCACCTTCTTCATCATTTTTCACTGCTTGCCGGATGCCGGAACCAGAATTCACTGCTGAGAGGAGAAGAAAGCGCTTAGGGCAGCAAGCAGTGTAAATAAACAAAAGGCCCCTGCCAAGCCGCCGAAGCCGCCGAAGGCTGATGCCCAGCAGAGCAGCCCGTGGAGGGCACGTGGCAGTTAGCGGGGTGAGACTGTGGGAGGGGAGAGAGAATGGAGACCGTCACTATGTGCCCGGCTCGCGCTGCGGCACAGATGCTTTGTTACCTTTTCCACTGTGACCCCCAGAAGATCCCCATGGGGTGTGGCGTTATTATTGCCCCAGATGAGGAAACTGAGGCACAGAGAGGTTAAGCAGGGTGGCCAAGGTCACACGGCTGGTAAATGAAGCTTCTGGGACTCACCCTCCAGAGGCTGACTCCCAAGTTCAGTGCTGCAGGACAGAAAGTCAACTTTTTTTATGTTTATTTATTTTTGAGAAAGAGAGAGACAGAGAATGAGGGGGAGGAGGGGCAGAGAGAGAGGGAGACACAGAATCAGAAGCAGGTTCCAGGCTCTGAGCTGTCAGCACAGAGCCCAATGCGGGGCTCAAACTCATGAGCTGTGAGATCATGACCTGAGCCAAAGTCGGACGCTCAACCGACTGAGCCACCCAGGTGCCCCAGAAAGTCAACTTTTCTGCAGGTATGTTATTCTGAGAGTTGTCAGGCCTCGGTCTGCATCCAGTGTGTTTATGGATTGCCTCTTCCAGTTAGGCCTGTGTCAGGCCTTGGGCCTAGACCAGTACGAGACCAAGTCTGTTCTGGGCATGCGGTGGGTAAGTCAGTACGTGAGGAGGCAGGGAGTGTGGGCTTAGCAACTCCCAACTGGGAGCCTTCCAGAGTGTGCCAGGCGCTCACTCCGGAATCTCAGTGTGTGGCCTTTGTGACGCCTTCTCTCTCTGAGCGGACTGAGAAATTGGCCTGGGAATGAGCAGCACAGGATCCCATAAAAGCAGATCCAGAGACAAGGATTTACGGCAGGTGGGGCGTTTGGGAAGTGCTCCCAGGAAACACGGAGGGCATGAGGAAATGAGACTGGGAAAGATCCCCATGGGGAAAGCCACCGACATCAGGCTGGGGAGTGAGCCCCTCCAGGGGTCAGCCAGGCCAGTGTCACTGGAGACCCTCTGAGAATTTGTGAGGAGCTGACTTGGAATCCGTGCCCCCAGCCCTGCCAGCCAGTCCATCCATCCGTCTGTCGATTTCAAGCCTTTGTAAATAGAGGATTGCTCCGGGAGGCATTAACGAACACATTAACGTCCACACCTCAATGTCAGGCACGCCGGAAGGCCGTTCTGCACACAGCTCTCAGCCTGAGCAGGGACTGCTTACCGATGATGGGCGCCCCCCCTCGGGGAGCCAAGCGGATGTGTTTGGAAAGCAGCAGCATTTGCTACACTTGGTGTATTTTTTCAAGTTCCTATGTGTTAGGGACATGGGTGGACAGATAGACAGATGGGTAGATGATGGATGGATAGATATGTAGATAGATGGATAGATTGGTTAGATAGCTTATGTTCTTATATGTTAGGGACATGGATGGACAGACAGACGGCAGATAGACAGATGGATAGATGATGGATGGATAGATATGTAGCTAGGCAGCTTTTTGAGTTACCTGTTGTGTCATCTTTATTAGGAGGTATTTGAGTGATAATTATAGCGTATAATGATGTATAGAGACTCTGGAGCCAAAATACCTCGATTAGAACCCCAGCTGTGTGACCTTGAACAGACCACTTAACCTCTCTGTGCCTCAGTGTTTGGGCCAATGGAAAGCGATCATGCTTCCCTCAACGGGTTGCAGTGAGGCCTCACTGCCAGAACATGTGAGGCACTCAGTTTGTGTCTGGCACGTGGAAGGCCCCCAGGAGTTGCTGACTGTTATGCTCGGACCAGTGATGGCCATGTCACCTGAGGGCAGCAGGTGTGGGAGCCAGGCTAGGACCATGTACCCGAGGTCGTAAAGCCCTGGGGGGGGGGGGGGGGCTGGTTGTGCTGAGTTTGCAACTGAGAACAGGTCCAGGGAAGGGAAGATCAAGATCACACGGCTGGACTCGAATCAGTCACACAAACCTGCCCCACCCCCTCCTCTCCACGATTTTCCCTCCAAATCCACAGATGCGCCTCACTCTCCTTCCCCACTAATGGGCCCCATCAGATCCTCAAGGTCCCTAGGCTGTGAAAAGGAGGGGAATGTGGGGGAAGGGCATCTCCTCCTGTCTCAGCGAAGGCGGGATCAGATGCTGCCCCACCCCCCCATCAGTGGGATGTGCCCTTTCACCGGCTCCCTGCCCCTCCACACACCCCACCCCAACCACGTCGCCTGGACTTCAGCTCCCAGTCTCTTGTTGGCTGTTATTTGTGGCTAGTTGTGCCCAGGGCAATGCCAGGCTGCTGGTGGTGAAGAGTTTGAATGGCCCGGGTGTCCCCACAACTTCTTGTAGTAAAGAGAAGCTGGGCCAGGGAAAAGGAGGGGTGAATGGCAGACCTTCCTGTCCGAGGCAGATGCCGGCTGAGATGAGCAGCCTTCGGGGATGTCGCACGCAGCGGGGATTCAGTCTGGCTTTGCCGTTGAGGAGCTCAGTAAAGCTATGGCTTCTCTGAGCCTCAGTGTCTCCAAGTGTGACGTGCAGCAGTTGATAGCTGCCTTGAAGTGGTTCGGTGAGTGAGCACAGAGTCTTTGAGAACTCGGGTGTCTGCAGCATTTTGCATCCAGAGCAGAGCACTTTTGAGAACGACCAGGGGCCACTAGGAACAGTGGCTTCAGAGATGACACCCTGTGTAACCAGCACAGTCCAGGGAAAATCCAGGAGCGTGTAGCCTGGACACATGGCGGGGATTGGTACGGACTGAGATGGAATACCGTGCCGGGAAGGAGGGTTGGCAGGGGTGAGAGACTGGCCGCTGGAAACCTAACGCCGTGAAGCCCAGGTGGCCAGGAGGGAAGATCCTTATCGTGGTGTCCCCAGGCTCTTCTCTTCTTTACTCTCAGGGCAAAACTGGAGACCCGGGTCTACCAGGACCAGAGGGAGCCCGCGGCCTGCCTGTAAGTGCCCGTGTGTGTGTGTGTGTGTGTGTGCGCGCGTGCTGTGTGTGTGTATGTGTGTGTGCATGCATGCACGTGCATGCTTGTTGTCCATAGTACAATGCAGCCTCAGCTGCCCGGCTCCTGTGCTGAGCCCGCCCACTCTGGATTTCCAGAAGTACCTCTCTTCCAAGGCCCTGGTGCTCCTACGTAATAAATTCAGTTCTTTCATGTATGCATGGCTGTAGGATTTATTTTCCAAATGACAACCATTGTTGCCATGTTGTTCTAAGTCTTCTTTGTTCTTAACCTGTTTACGATCATTTCTCTGGATGATAGAACCTAAAAAGGAGTCTTAATTTTGAACACTTTCCATGGCTAAGGGTTTTTTCCCCAATTACGAAAGTAACCCATTCTCCTTGTGTGACAATGACAATGATGGTACTAATACAAAAAGAATAAGAAAAGTAATGTTTTAGAGAGTAAGATAGAGTTACTTGTAATTCTACGACACAGAGGTAAAGCTGTGTTCACATTTTTGTACATTCTTTCCAGATCTTGGGGATGTAGGTATGAATTCTGTATGAATTCTGACTTTTATTTTAAGTATGAATTCTGACGTTTATAGTTATATATCAATCTATATCTAGCTGTCAAGCTATTATACATGTAAACATACATAGATAATTTTTCTATAAAAATGAACTCTGTATTTGGGGGTTATTTTTTTTTGGCTAAATGTTTCACTTCTTCATAATTTCAGAATTGTTTGCACAATTCCATAAATTTATTTTTAGGAAAAAAACATTATTTTTAACAAAATTCCTAAAATCCAATTATCTGGCAAGAAGTAAGAGATCAAAATGCTACTTCTATTTCCTTAATGTGTTTTCCTGTTAAAATCAATAACTCGCCTGGCTAGTATTCAATAAGAAGGAACTGGAACACAAAAAACAGTTTCCTTTTTCCTAAATCTCCTTGCTTTTCACCTGATTGTCCTTTAGGAGAACAAAATCTAAGGATGGGGAATATTACTTCCTATGGTGGAATTAAAACACAGAGTTAGTGTTGGCTTTTTTTTTAAAGGTGGTTCCTGGCTTATTGGAGGAGAAGGTCTTCCTTTTAGCCAAGGGGATCCGTTTGCTGGGACCCGTGTTGGGGCAAGACGCATTTCTCAGTTGAGACTTGCAAGGAATCCTACCTCAGTGCAGGCGCAGGGGTTAGAGACCCACATTCTCTGGCTGGCACAGCATAAGTCAGAGAGCAAGGCTTTGAAGAACCACACGGCCTCTAAGATGGACAAATGTGGGTTCAGCTTTCACCTTGTCACTTACTAACTTTCATCAGGAGACCTCTCTGGACTTTTGTGTCTTCTTCTATGAAATGGACATCAGAATATCTCCCAGTTCTGTAGGGTGGTTGTGAGCATGTAATGAAGCATGTGAAATTCCCAGCTGCGTGCCTGGCCCTGTGGTGAGGCTCCCTCCATTGATTTTGTCCATGATTATATGGGAAGAGAGCGTAACAGGGGCCCCAGCTCTGGGATGGCTGGATTTGGGATTCTAGTGTCTTTGAGGAAGGTGCTGGGGCCCCGGCAGGCCCTGACCCTCTCCAGGGAAAGAGAACTGGCCTATGTTGAACAGCAGAGAACACTTGTTTATCTCTTAGGCGGTGCTGGCAGCAACTCGGCCAAAGTGAGTTCTGTCGCCATTTTACAGACGTGGAAACTGAGTCCCACTGAAGAGAAGTAGAGTAGCCGAGACCCCCGGCTCCCAAGTGGTTCTATTCCATGGTTCTATTCCAAACCTGATTCCAAAGTCGGCCTTAAGGGTCCATGAAGCCCCTTTCCATAGATTAATTCTGCAAAGCTATCTATGCCTGGCAGGTGCTTTCAGTCTTCTCATTTTGTAGGTGATGTTAGGACTCCCGAGGGCTGAGCTGACTTCTCTGAGGTACAGTGGTTGATCTGAGCCAGCTTCCTTTTTGTCCTCTGCCTCAGTCACTGACGCTTCCTGGCTGGTCACCGAGTGACAGCCCGGCTCTGGTGGCAGCACCTCGTCTAATCCTCACCACAACCCCACAGACAGGGGTCACCTCCCCAGGGATAGCCGAGGCCCCTGAGGCTCAGAGGGGGAGCCACGTGGCCAGCGGCTTAGCAGGGATGTGAAACCCACCTGGCCAGGCTCCCGGCGCCTGCGTCCCCTGCGTCCCCTGCATCCCCTGCATCCCCTGCATCTCCTGGAGCCTGAGAGCTTGCACCTGTCCCCACACCACCTGCTGCTCTGGAAGCCTTCCCCAGAGCCCCCCTCCCAGAGGCAGGTGAGGTCACACATTCTTACCACCCAAATCTGGAGAAGCAGGGTAAAGAACATGTTCCCAGGGTAACAGCCACCACATCGGAGAGGCCGCTAGGTGGTCTCTCTTTTCGGACGGCCAGGCCCTGTGGTGGCCTTCTCCCCAGCCGGGTCTTCATTCGCTTTTTGGAACCAGGAGGTAAAATCAGGGGATAAGGTGAGAGGAGAGCGTGGTGGGGTCAGCCAGGAGACATTGGCCTTGGCTCTGGATGGCCTGGTTTGGCCACAAACTGCTGCCTCCCGGAGCTGAGGGTGACAGTGGGGAGGGCGTGCTCTGCGGTCAGACAGACCTGGGCTTGGGTCATGGCTCTCCTGCTTCCACCTGTGACGGACAGGCCTGAGCCTGCTGCTTCTTATGTAAAACGGGGGAAAGACGAGCCATCTCCCAGGCCTGCTGTTACACTGCAGTGACAGGATGTGGCAGGGGCTCCACGGGGAGGGATTTCCTCCCTCTTCTCCTCTGCTACCGTCTGAGCTGCGTGCACGGGCTCTGCTCACACAGGTCCGTCGCTCTGTGCCAGCCGCCGGCTGGGGACCGGCTGGCCGGGGGCACTGGGTGCTGCAGGGGCTCAGAGCGATGCTCTGGCCAGGATGCCCGGTGACAAAGGTACGAGGAGGGCCTTGGAGAGTGAGTGCGTGAGGACTGAGGGAGATGGGGCTGGAGACAGGAGGCTGGTAGGGAGGAGGCCTCCAGCCAGGAGGAGTGTCCCGATGAGGAAGGGATCCGCTGGGAAGAGAGGACATGTGTGCACGGGCCTGGAGCGGGAAGCGAGTGCCTAGTGTGCAGCCTGCAGCAGAGCCTGGGACATGGCACAGTGAGGTGGCCAGGTGGGCAGGCGCCCCTCAGGCGGGGACCGTGCCACCTGGGTGTCAGCAGGTAGGGAAAGCGCCCCGAGACCAGAGCTGGTGAGACGTCAACCCAGCGGTCAGGAGAGTGTGCAGAGCAGGGACAGCAGGAGGGCCTCGGGTCTGGGCAGACCTGGATCTGAATCGGATTATTTTCTGATCCTGGGACTTTGGGCAGGTGTTTTCTCTCTCGAGCCTCGGCGTCCTCACACGTGTAATGGGGTTGTTACACAACAGGCTGGTCTGGCTGTTAGAAATGATGGTGTCAGCCCTGCTAACAGCTTCCGCTTTGCTCGTAGGGCTTGACGCTCTGTAGCGGTGCATCAGGTGATCTCTGTGCAGGGAGAGCCCAGCGCTGTGGCCCAGGACAAGGCTGTTGGGGGGGCTGGCCACAGCTGCAGGAATGAGGGAGGTGCCCTGAGACCCACCTGTAGAGTGAAGGCAGGGGAAACACCTACTCCAGGGGCCAGGCACTGGGGGTGCAAGCCAGACAGGGGAACATCAGGACGATGATGCTCAGAAGGACATGGGGCGACACCCTGACTCGCTGGAGCATTTGTAGGAACAAGCCTTGCAGCTCTAGTCATGGTGCAGAATCACCCCATCACCCAGCATCAAGGGCCTAGCCTCTGCCTGGGGTCTAGAATGTGAGGCGTCAGGTGAACCACGGCGAGAGGGGGCACACCTGTCACCCCAGGTGCCTGCCCCCTCTCGCCTGTTCAGCCTGCCCTTTGGTGGACTAACTCCTCTTTCTTCCAGGGCTTCAAGGGACACACAGGCGACTCTGGTGCACCGGGCCCCCGGGTAAGTGGACGTCTAGCCTTGGCGGCCGGCCCAGGTGGACGTGAGCTGGTGCTTCTAGACTGAGGGCTCCTGGCCCCGCAGGCCAGCATGGCAGCTGGTCGCCCGAGAGAGGACAGCGGGCATCGTGGGAAGTGCCATTCCCGGTCTTGGTCTGGTTTTTCTAAACGTTCCTTCTGGGGGCCAGACATTGAGGTACAACCGATGGGACCAAATCAGCCCGGAATCAGGAGGCCTCTGTGGGTTGTGCTGCCCGCAAGCCATGCAGGGGGCCCAGGGCTCATGTTCTTCCCTCTCCTTCGGATGCCCCAAACAGAAGGAACCTGGAAGGCTGGTCAGACCCCCAGCCGTGCTCCGTTTAGGGACGGGAAAGCCGAGGTGTCCAATGGGTCAGCCACTGAAGAGGCAGAATTCCCCGCCGGTGTGCCTGGCCCTTGGGCTCGGTTTTGCCTGTGGCTTAAAGAGGCACAGTGGGGTCCAGGCCCTTGCAGCTGGCCGTGCGGGCACTGCAGACCCCAGCTTCGGCCAGGACTCAGTGGGGCTCTTTCTGGTGGGCTGTGCTTCTGGGTCTTTCCGCCGCCCAGGTGCACGGAGACCAGGCGCTGGCATTCTGCATTCTCTTCACTAACGTGGGTATTTTGTTTCCACTTCCCCCTTCTAGGGAGAGCCTGGTGCCATGGGGCCCCCTGGCCGGGAAGGGTCGCCAGGAAAAGATGTGAGTGTGGGTGTCCTGTGGGGCCCGGCTGGGCCTGTGGAAGGGGTAGAAGAGTGGAAAGTGTGCATCCCTGAGGGCTCTGGAGGTTGGTGCCTGTGGTGGCTTGCATAGGCAGGTGCTCGGAACTGTCCAGTGATGTCTCTCACCTGCTGGCCCCTGGGGTCCTCCTTGGAGTCCTGAGGAGGCCCTGGGGTCTGGGTTTCCAGCCTCAACAGTTGGGGCCTGTGCCGCCCCGTAGCTAAGGAGGCTTTGCTGAATTGACCTTCCGTGCCTGTTAGTATCAGTGGTGGCATTTTGGGTCCGGCCTCACATGGGCTTGAATTTCAATATCTCCCAGATTATCTCTCCAGCCCGGCTGCTCCGCAGTCTAATGAAACCACCATCATGGCCACCACTAACATGTGCTGTGTGGCATTTAAATTTTTTTTTTAATGTTTATTTATTTTTTGGAGAGACAGAGTGCGAACGGGGAAGGGGCAGAGAGAGAGGAAGGCACAGAATCCGAAGCAGGGTCCAGACTCTGAGCTGCCAGCACAGAGCCCGATGTGGGGCTCGAACTCATGAACCTCAAGATCATGACCTGAGCCAAAGTCAGACACTCAGCCAACTGAGCCACCCAGGCGCCCTTCTCACGGACTTTTTGATCTTGGGATCAGGGCAGGGCAAGATATCTTTTACCCTAGTCCTACAGATAGAAAACCTGAGACCCAGAGAGGTCCAGGGACTGACTGGTGGTCGCACAGGCTGTCAGAGGTGGGAGGAGGCGGCCTGGGTGGGATCTGTCAGCTCTGCGTGCCCCTGGGGGACCAGACCTCATACGTGACACATGTGGGAGGTCTGACATGTGTGGCTGCAACTTGGCCTCCTGGGAGTGGTTATTTGCTCAGGAGCGTGGGCACAGGGTCCATGTCCAAGGGGTCCAAGAGGTCCAAGGGGGTCTCATGCCCACCCTTTATATCCGTCAGGATCTGCATTTAAATCCTGGGGAAGTGCACCCCGCCCATGGCTCTTGATGCGCATTGTCTTCTTGACTGACCTGTTCCATGAGATCATAGAGCTAGAAGGGCCTTAGAGGACCAGCCAGGCTCCCATGTTTCTCCTCAGGAGCAGAACTGGCTTTACAAAGCCAGTCTAGTGTGAGCAGCACCCTGTCATGCAGCTAAAAGCAGAACAGCTGCATTGACCCCGGGCGGGGCCCTCTCCCAAGCCCTGACCCCGGAGGTACCTCTCAAGGCCAAAGAGCAGCTTGAAAATCCATTCCCTGTCAGTACAACTTATAGCCAGTTGCATGGAAGGAGCTCCCCAGGCAGGAGTGTGGCTGAGCCTAGCTCCCCTGGCAGGTCAGGGAGCAGCTGGGACGGGAGCCTAGGATGCCAGACCAGGGGGCAAGAGCTTTCTCCCTCCTTCTCAACTATAGGACTCTCTTCGTTTTAAAGCTCCATTTTCTAGAGTGTTTGAGTCTGCTCGGTAGGGAGCATGGCCAAGCTTCTGTGTTTTCATTCATAACATGGCAGAGAATGACAGCCACGCCACGAGGCAGCTTGGAAGACCAGGTGGTGGATCACCACCACGTTGCACCCTGGAAGGCACTGTGTGCACGGGCAGCGTTTTTCCTAGTGTGGCAGCAGAGGCAGGAGTGAGTTCAGTCACCGTCCAGTGAGTCAGGGACAGATGTCCAAGATGGCTTCTCTTCAATGGCTGCCTCCCTTAGTTCAAAATGGTGCTAGCAGAAATCGCTGTGGGATCAGGTGGACGGTGTCTGAGCAAGTAAATAAATAAGCCAGGTTCACGCATTTACTCATCTACATGCAATGAGTTCGTCCATGCTTGGAATCACTGGAGGTCGGTGATGAAGGGTCTGAACAGCTAAGTTGGGTCTCTTGGGGAACGTGATGAAGTTTGGTCCACATTTGAAACTGTGCCTCCATTATCTGCATGCATCCACTTTGTGATAACGTGACCCCTCTCTGTTCCAGGGTGACACTGGACCCACAGGGCCACAGGGTCCCCCAGGACTAAGGGGCCCACCGGTGAGTGTTACTCTCCTCTATGTTTGCCTGTTAGCCCATTGACATTTGGTTGGCTCATCCTGGTACAGCCCTGTGTGTTGTTTAAAATTGACAGTATTATAGGGGTGCCTGGGTGGCTCAGTTGGTTAAGCGTCTGACGTCGGCTCAGGTCATGATCTCGTGGTTTGTGAGTTCAAGCCCTGTGTCAGGCTCTGTACTGACAGCTTGGAGCCTGGAGCCTGCTTTGGATTCTGTGTCTCACTCTCTGTCTCTGCCCCTCCCCTGCTCATGCTCTGTCTCTCTCTCTCAGGAGATGAATAAATGTTAAAAAAAAAAAAAATGGCAGTATATCCTAGAATTTGGAAATAGCTACTGCCCTAAGCCCCACTAGTGCCCTACTACATGTACCCTAGGCTATTTTCTGGGACCTCCTGGCACGGCAGGGCCCTGTAGGACTTCCCTTAGGTCATTCTAGTGTGTGATGCATGATCTGTGTATTAGTTTGCTGGGGCTGTCGTAGCAAAGAACCACAAATTTAGTGGCTTCAACAACAAATTTGTCTCACAATTCTGGAGGCTAGATGTCCAAGAAATTTCCTGTCTTACTATTCCAGAAGCTAGAAGTCTAAGATCAAGATGTGGACAGGCTTGGTTGCTTCTGAGGGCTGTGAGGAAGAATCTGGTCTGTTCCCCTCACTTAGCTTCTGGAGATTTCCTGGCAAGCTCTGTTGTTCCTTGGCTTGTACAACATGACCCTGATCTCTGCCTCCGTCTTCACATGGCATTGTCCCTGCGGGCATGTCTTGATGTCCAAATGTGCCCCTTTTCTAAGAACACTAGTGGTATTGGGTTGAGACCCACCCTGCTCCAGCATGACCTCATCAAACTAATTACATCTGCAGTGACTTTGTTTCCAAATAAGGTCCTGTGCAGAAATGGCACAGTTGTGACCCATGCTAATGATAGAAGGAATCATACAGAATCCAAATTAAAAGAAGATTCTCTTTTCACCCCACCTCTACACTCCAGAGGGAGCCACTGATAATAGCATTTTGTGTTTATTTTAAAATGTCTTCAATGCACCTATAAGCATGTAGATAGAATGCACATCTGTTACACGACACTTTATCTTTGCAGTTTGCTTCTTTGCATGGTGTATGTGTGCGTGTGTAATTTTTGGATGAGTATGGAGTAGATGAGTGAACAGCCTGTAGCATAGCTATACGTGGGCCTCCTGGGTCCCGGTTACACAGCTGGTAAGAGCTGTAGGCAAGGCTTAAACCCAAGACTTTCTGACACCAAATCCAATGCTCTGCACCTACCACGGCCATGGCCATGTCCTTTGTCCTCAGAATCCTACCGGACGCACCTGGGACAGGTCTTAGGCATTTGAATGCCACATCTTTTTGGAACTCACCAAGGGGCGCCTCTTTCTTGCCTGGTGGGGCCACAGTGACTCACATCCCCCTTTCTACACTAAGTCTGGAGCCCAGGGGATGCAAAGTGGCCGGGCGCCTCCCACGCCCAGTCCTGGATCCCCTGCGTCTGAGGAAGGGCATGAAGGACAGCTGTCAGACCAGGATGCGGGCAGCTCAGTGAGCCCTACTATTCTAGGTGTTTCAGCAGTGGGACACATGTCCCCTGTGTGCAGTGATGGATACATCATGTGCTGGGGGACTGGCCACAGGGCGACACCAATGCTCAGGAGCAGGGCATTTGGTGCTTTGGGGATTTCCATCCCAGCCCTAGCTTCATATTTTCAGATGACTGTCTGACCGTGTTCTTCTCCTCTTTCTGGAACATGGCATTTGCTCATCCAACAGCATGCACTGGGTTAGGGAGCTGAGCTGTCCACCCCCCGCCCACCATTGGTGGTGTCAACCTGCAGATCCTGAGGGCATCAGCACCATCCCTATATGCAGGGACCAGGAGGCTGACACCCGGCAGGTCTCCTCACCAGGGACACTTAGTCCCTAGGGCTTGGGATGCCCAGCCCCTTTACGCTTTATGTATGCATACAGACCAGAAACAGATACTCAGTACAGCTGTGGTGTTAAACTTTCGTATGGGATGAGGAGAAAATGTCCGAATAGGCCACGGGGCAGGAATGTAAGGGCAGAAAGATGGAGAAACCCTGCTCTGGAGCCTCAGGCACCTGCTGGGGCCCCTTCGGGCCATCCTGAAGCTTCCACACCCAAGCTCTGGAGTTAAGCTTGCATCTTGTTTTACAGACTGGGTGAGTCCATAGAAGGATCACCCCCCAACCCCTCTGGTCCTGTTTCTTTTTCTGTAAAGTGAAGGGAAGTTGTGAGATCCAGTAGTTAAATTAGTGAAGTTCTGGAACAGTGTCCAGCCCTCGGAACGTTCCCAGCACTGGCCCCCTCCAGGGTCTCCTGGCACAAAGTGGCATTCTGTACATCCTTGATGAATGCCAGTGTGTTGAGGGGCATGGAAGAGGGAAAGGAAAGCAGCGTGTGGGGAAGAGCGAGTACTCTGGGACAGGTGTGGGGAGGGGAGATGCTGGCAGCAGGCCCCGGGGGAGGATGCCAAGGGCCTCACACCCACATACAGGAGATGGGCCTTGGCCCGGAAGCCCCGAGGTCCCCAGAGGTGGCTTTGTGTTTTTCTAATGTGCTACCATCAGTGCTGAGTGGCCATCAGAGGGACTCCGTAACCAACAATAAACCACTAGAGTTTGCCAAATACTTAGTTGAACGCATTAGAGGAAGTTCTAGGTTATCCCTCTGATAACCTCTCTCTCACTCAACTGGAATCGATCGGCCTTCCCAAGTGAAGAGAAGATTCCTCGCAACCTCAGCAGGTTCATACAACCTTGAACCAGACACGGAGTAGTTATGGAGAGCTTCCAGGAAATACTGGCAGTCCCAGTGTTGGGGACACATGGGAATTTACCTATTCGCTCTCTGGAATCCTACGAGGCCGGGGCTCTGACCGTCCCTGCTCCCAGATGAGAAACACAGGCAGAGAGGTCAAGTCACGCGCCATAGATCACACAGCAGGGAAATAGCAGAGCCAGGATTTGGACTCAGGCAGTCTGATTCAAGAGACTGCAGCTGAAGATCTACCTGGGCCTGTGTATGCCACATTTCCTTCTCAGAAAGATCACCCTGGTGGGAGGTGCGCAGAACAGGAGTTTGGAGCATAGAGGAGGGGCTGTGGTTTCCAAGACAAGTGGGGCATGAGGAGTGGCCTACAGCCCAGGAGGGAGCCAGGTCCCAGCCCCTCCCGGCCCCCAGCGCCCTGACAGGTGACAGGTGGCTGCCCCGAGCCGCCCCTCCTGAGTACATCCGCCTGTGTTGGCACTGAGGATAACGTGTCTTGGCCCTTATCCTCTCTGCAAACCAGAGGGAGGAGGAGGAGAGAGATAATTACCATAGGGATGAGCCAAAGCCCATATTTTTAGAAAAACACAGATGGGCTGGTGGGTGGGCGGAGGGAGGTGCCGGGAGGAGCCGCCACATCACATTCCCTGGAGGGGTCCTGTGCGGATCCTGGGCTTTCGCTGTGCCTCGGCTTCCTCATCTGTGATACAGAGATAAAGATATCCACCCTTCAGGCTTCCTGGAAGGATCATGTGAGCTGTGCCACATGAATCATCCATGGTCACATGGGCACTTCTTAGGCATAAGATGTGAACCCTATTTAATCATGATCACCAGCAAGTCGTGTCTCTCATGAGACACAGGGCTGGGCTCCGTGCTTCCTGGGTTCCAATCTCAGCCCCTTCACTTCTGTCTTGGGCAGGTTGTATAGCCATTCCGTGACTCAGTTTCTCCATTTGTAGAATGGCAATGTTTGTATCTGTTGTGCGCAGCGAGTGACTGCGTGCAAAGTCCAGTGTGTAGGACGTTGGCTCAGACAGCGTTAGCTTCTTTTTACTATAACATGTTTCCCTGAAGCTGACTCACTGGTGGATGTGTGCTTCACAGATTATAGGATGTTAGCACCTTTTGGTTACAGGATCAACGGAGAGTGGTTTCCTGGGATGTTCTTGGTGCATTCATTCCACAGAGTATCTCCTGTGTGTCTGGCACGGTGCTAGATGCCGGGCATAGAGAGGGGCAAGACACATACTATTCTTTGGGCTGCTCCCAGCAGGCAAGAGAGCCACATAAAGACACAGCCATCTGGTGGGGGAGGGTCCCGAGACGGAGGAGAGTGGTGGGCAGAGGCAGTGACCAACCCAGCCTGCTGAAGCGAAGCTGTGAACTTCAGCCTTAATAGGAATTTGTCTGGTCCTCAACGGCATAGCTAGAAGAATTCTTAAACTTTCTGATTTTTGCACTACCAACGTATTTATCACAACTTTGGGTGTGCACAAAATACCCAACTCAGAGCATGTGAAATCATTTGGGTCAGTCCTGGATTCTGGAATGAGCGGACCTTCAGTTTAGTGGCTCCACGATTGTGCGCAGCCATTTTTCCTGTCTGTGTCAGTATCATCATCTCTTGGATATAACTGTGCCCCTAGTGGAACAGTAGAATGCAGTTAGCACCTGGACAAGTACCCTAAGCTGAGAACAGCACTGCCGTGTTCTGAGCACTCTTGTATTCTTCCTTAAGACAGCCTCTGAGCTGAAGGATGGATGGATGGATGGTGGTGGGTGAGTGGAGGTGTGGGTGGATGGATGGGTGGATGGATGGTGGGTGGATGGATGGAAGATGGGTGGATAGGTGGATGCATGGGTGGGTGGATGAATGGATGGATGGATGGACGGATAGATGAATGGGTGGGTGGGTGGGTGGATGGGTGGGTAGATGGATGGATGGGTTGGTGGGTGGTTGGATGGATGGATGGGTTGGTGGGTGGTTGGATGGATGGATGGATGGATGGATGGATGGATGGGTAGGTGGATGGGTAGATGGGTGGATGGATGGATGGATGGATGGATGGATGGATGGATGGATAGATGGGTGGGTGGGTGGGTGGATGGATGGATGGATGGATGGATGGATAGGTGGATGGGTGGGTAGGTGGATGGGTGAATGGGTGGATGGGTGGGTGGGTGGATGGGTGGGTGGGTGGGTGGGTAGATGGGTGGATGGATGAGGTCATGATTATTTACTACACCTGTTCTGTGGGCATCACTCACCAACCTAGGCTTTATCATACCCACAAACTCATTTAATTTCACAATATTATGAGTGAGGTGTTATAGGCTCCTTTATAAGTTGAGAACTATCCTCTGAATAATGATGTGGCTTACTGAGAGCCAGGCTGGCCTGCATGACAGCTCTCCATGTGAGATCGGGTTCTCCACATCCAGCAGTCTCTCTGTTCCACTGTCCTGTTCCTCAATGTCCTGGTAGATTATTACTTGTGTTTCTTCCACCAGGGTAAGAACGGATCACCGGGATCTCCAGGAGACCCTGGCCCTGCAGGAAGCCCTGTGAGTACTCCCACAGCTATAAGGTGGCATCAGGGCCAGCTTTGCAAGGGGCATGGCTTTCACATCACAGATTGCCTGTTCTCTACCCCTAGAAGCATCAGTGGGAAAATACGGTATTTGAATGATAGAAATAGGCTGGAAGTGAGAGGCTCCAAGAAGGACCCCTTTCAAAGTCTAAAATGCATGCGATTATGCACTTGGTTCTCTGTACCAGTCATACAGAGGTACAAGCCTATTAAGACTAAAGACGCGTGTAATAAGGTTGCACTCTAGACGCTGCATATTTTTAGAGGATGGAGGGACAGGGTCAGGCCTACCAGCCGTTACCCGAGTAAGGACAGGGTAAGTGTGTAATGTGGGGATAGGTATGGGACAGATTGTCTGAAGGGGGTATTCCTAGTGGTAAGGAGGTGGGGGCTGGGGAGGGCAGGAAGAAACAATGGGTGGGATCCGTGGGTAGTGGAAGGAGCATCCAGGTCACCGGATTTGGGATTAGGTCTGGTAGATGGGGAGACATGCTGGAGAAAATGGTTCTCTGATGGATTCAGGGGTCAGATGAGTCAAATCCTTTCCACAAGTCTCCTCCCAGCCTAGCCTTCTTGTAACCACCACCCTACCCACCCCGGGCTTGGTGAGTCAAGCAACAGTTGTGCTGGACAGTGGGCAGACCAGTTGGCTGGCTAACTGTCGTCATTGTGGAAATGAGAGTGACCCGTCCGTCCTGGTTTGCCAGGAGCCTCCCTGGTTTTAGCCCAGAGAATCCTGCATCCTGGGAACCTCATCATGCTCAGGCAAACTGGGCATCTGGTCACCCCAGTGGAGACTCATCTTTCTGTTAGACCTGGACTACACTAGAAGAACTAGAAAAACTAGTTCTAGAAGCTGCACTAGAAGCTGCACTAGAAGAACTTAAACTTCTCAGCGAATGGAATGACTGATGTTCCTCAGAAGCCGTGGTATGAGGCTTGTCACTGCTGGTGAGATGAGATGGGACTGGGCCATGAGTCTGGCTTCGTGCCTGGCACAGAGCTGGCCCCAGAAGAGCTGACTCACACATGTGACTACCCGGAAGGGCTGGAACTGAATGAGTCCCCAAAACTCCCCAGAGGCGATCCTACCAAACCAGGAGCCTCGCTGTGCTATTGGGAATAAGTGTACTAAGGGCGGCTTGGAGGGGCCACACACACACACACACACACACACACACACACACACACAGCAGAGTGTTTTTGTTAAATTTTTCTCCCATTTTGCTTCTGTTGCTTTGATTGGGAGGAGATGTTTCTTGTCTTGCCCCAGCCTCAGCAACGCTGTCAGGACACAGGGTAGCCTCCCGACCGGCTGCCTTCCCATACCGGAAAGGGCCATTCTTCTCTTTGTTGACGTCTCTACCCCTCAGAACACAGTGGGGTTATGAGGCTTCTGAGTCTCCTCGGGTCTGCACTTGACCTTGCAGCGCTGATATCTGTCCTCCCTCTGCAGGGCCAGAAGGGGAACAAAGGAGACCACGGCAGCCCGGGACTCCCCGGCTTTCTGGGTCCCCGGGGGCCTCAGGTAAGCAGAGACCTCCCTGGGGGGCCAGGTGCCCAGCTCTGGTAGGAGTTTCCACCCACTGTGTCTTCAGGTCCTCCCGCTCAGGTCGTGTCACAGTCACGTCATGGTGCCGAGGTGGCAGTGTGCATTGGCTGAAACAGGCACTCACGTGTCACCTGCGTGGGAGTCTCAGCTCCACCACCGGACCTTGGGCTGCTCTCATAGCCTCCTCTGTGCCTTAGTGTCCTCATTATTCCAGTGGGGATATAAGAGCATACACCTGCGAGCATTAGGTGAGGTGATGGGTGCACAGAGCCCAGCAGCGGTGCCCAGCCCAGGGCATCCGCTGCGTAGGTATAGACTGCTTTAATGGTGGTTGGGCTGGGGTGGTGGTGCTAATAACGATCCTAAAACTTCGAGGACCGTTAGAAACCATGTTAAAGGTGGTTGAATTTGGGCTGCAGGGTCAGAACATGTAGGTATTTTTTTTTGAGGCCGCGTGGTCAGTCCGTGCTCCAGCTGGACCTTGAGTCCTGGCCTCCTGACTAGCAGGTGTGATACAGGGATGCCGTCCGGTGATCTTTGCCAGGTCTCTGGGCAGAAGAATGCTGAGGCATCCACACGTTTCCAGCCGGGCTCCTGGTGCGTCCCACATGCCACGGTCCACACCGTGGGCTGCCAGCCACGGCATGAGGGTGGTATGTCCCCTGCAGGAGTAGGAAGCTTACCCATGTTCCTGTCCGCTCCCTCCAATTTAATCCTGGCCCCAAGGATGCCCCTACCGCCTAGCTAGCCCAGCCACTCCCGTGGCCACTCCTCATTTGCCCATTTCTACCATGTAGCCCAACCCCTTCCATGCTGCATCCACTGATTTTTACTTGAGGCCATTCACTCTGTTGCCCAACTGTTAATGGTCCAAGCTGCCTCCCCGATCCCCTTCCTGACCCCCTGGGAGCCATGTCGCTGCCAGGCACCCATTCTTCTAGACTTGCAACCCTGGTTCTTTCAAGTCATGATGATAGCAGAGTACATATTGGCAAGGTACAGCCTCTGCTCCCATTGTGCAGATGGAGAAACTGAGGCACAGAGAAGTCGAGAAACTTGTGCAGATGGAGAAACTGAGGCACAGAGTTCTGAGAACTCGAGAAAATTATAAGGAGATTGTCCAAGCTCACAAAGCCAGTTGCGTGGAGCAGCCAGGATTGGAACCCAGACTGCTCGCTCTAGAGCCCAGTGTGTGTCTGGTGGCTTATTTTACACTCTGAGCCCACTTCTCAGGAGGATCCCCTACCACAGCTGGACACTCTGTAAAACCCATATCCCGGACGCCCTCTTGGTGGAGTCCCAGCCATCCCGTTGACGGGGAGCCCAGAACCGGTGGCTCCCCTTGCCACTCTGGGGCGGTTTGTGCCTCCTCCCGCCCTCGCTGACTAGAGAACCCTCGCTGACTAGGTGTCCTTGGTCGGCTGGACCATTGATTGCTGCCTTCGCTGGAACATGACTTGGGTGAAAATGTCTGCTTTGCAGACAATGTGCTGACGCCGCAGAGCCTGCTGATACCTTGTTCTGTTTTGTAGGGGGAGCCAGGAGAGAAGGGCATCCCAGGCAAGGAGGCAAGTATTGAGTGCGCCGCCTCCCGTTGGCCGCACTTCCCTGTGGGGGACGCCGGAGCGGCTTCGGCTTCGTGGGCAGTGACACACGCAGGCTCGTGGCGCCCGGCTGGGTCCCGCGCTCACTTGAGTGCCCCGCTGTCGCTGTGTAGATCCTATCTCATTGTGCACGGGGACCCACCCATTCGGCAGCCGGTCCGGGGTGCCTCTTTCGCTAACACGTCTCTGTGTCCAGTGTCAGTAAATCCTATCGGTTCCGAGTTCGAAATGCCACCGCTCTGTCCGGTTCTCCCCATGCCTTCTGCGAGGACTCCAGTCCAGGCTGTCACCATCTCCTGCCTGGAGGATCGCAGTGACCACCCACCGCCCTCCCCCCCCCCCCCCGTGTCCAGCCTTAGCCCTCCCCGCCCCCACAGCCCCCTCCCGCCCGCAGCCCCTTTGCAGAGCACACACAGGACCATGTCGCCTCCCAGGCTGGCCTCCGCTCTGCCCTCCCTGCCCTTGCTGGAAGCTAGGTGGCCTGGCTCCACCAGCTCCCCTCTGAGTCTGACCCCCAGGAGCTCTGCCCTTCAGCCCCTCAAACCTGCCAAGTTCTTTGCCAAGGGCTCTCATGCACACCGAGGCCCTTTCCAGAAGCCCTTACCACGCCCCTCCTCACTCTCCCACTCCTTTGCATGCCTGGTCTTGATGAGCCTGAGGTCTGTGCCGAAACGTTGCCTGTGTGGACTTTTCCTCGGCCACTGGGACACAGTGACACCCCACTGTGCTGTGTCCTAGCACCCTGCTCTGTTGGCCCGGGAGCCTGGTGAAAAGCAGGCGGCAAAAATACGTGATGAGGAACCGGAGACGGAAGGAACACAGAGAAAGGAGTTTCTACAGCTGCTGGCGTGTCCATTTCCCAGCCCACGCACGCCCTGTGTGGGGGACAGCCATGTTCACTCTGAGCCTGAGGGTTACTCTCCTAGCTCAGGGAGGGAGGCAGGCGGCTTCCTTAAAGCCAGATCGAACAGCTTAGTGTGTCGCAGCCTCTGCCTCCGCCCGAGCCGTGCTGTCCACTCACGGGCATAGTGCTTGCTCTCCGATCCCTGTTTCTTTCTGCTGCCTAGATCGAGCGCAGGGGAAACGGCACCAGCTCGCACTTCAGAGCTGCTCCGTGACTCTCTCTGGCTCCCTGTTGCCTATGGGAATGAGTCCGGCCTCTGAGCAGGCCCTGAGTTCTGCCCTGAGCCGACCCCACGCTCTCTCCAGTGTGAGCTCCTGCCTCCTGTGCCCCGTGCACGCCACGGCCCCAGTCCTGTCTCCAAGGCTTGGTCTTCACTCCTCCCTCCACCTACAGGGCCCGTCCCTGTACCTCTGCCTGTTAGGTTTTATGTGTCCTTCAAGGCGCCAAGCCTCCCAACACACAGTCATTCACTTCTCCCGGGGTTCCCGAAGCATCTTCTCGTATTTCTATTAGAGAAATAAATGGGTCTGCCCTGTGTGTAAGCTGTGCCCCCATCTGGCTGTCAGCTGAGCCGCGAGCCCCGTGAGAACAGGGCTGTGACTTGCTCTTCTCTCTGCACAAGTCGAGGGCTACAGGTGCACCCACGTGCCAGGGCTGATGTGACAGGTGTGACCCCATCTCAGAGGAGCTGCGGAGTATTTGTTCTACTTCCTTCCTTCTCTGCAGACCCCTTCTGTCCCTGCAGCAGGAGACAGGGCATGAGCCCCGGGCCGACTGCCCCCTGCTTCAAGCCCTGGAGTTTGTATTCTTGAACGGAGTGCACAGCAGGGTTTGGAGGGACACGGTGGAGTCCGGAGGTGGATAAGCACAGGACCTGCCTTCCAAGTGCTTGTGGTCCCAGGGGAACGCCCCCTGTCACCTCATGTGGGGACAGTGGCAGTGAAGCGTCAGCTGGTGACAAGGGAACCCATGCATGCGGGCGGACACTGGCCGGAGGGCTTTGCAAGGGAGGCGGCAGAGGGACTGGGGGCAAAGTGGGGTAGAGAGAGATCCCAGCTTCAGTGGGTCGCAGAAGCAAGGAGGGAGTGTCCTAGCAGTGAGGACCACGAGGCTGTGTACCCCATCACCGGCCCCAAAGTGACTGCCCTCCAGGAAGGGTGTGGGGTCCCTACCTAAGTGCCGGGCGGTCAGGGAGGGCTTCTTGGAGGGGAGGCCTGAAGGCCACGTGGGATTTATCCTAGAAAAAGGGACAGTGATTAGGCAGCTTGGCCACCACACCATTACCCTGGACTGCGTGGCTGAGAAAGACATTTCTCATGGTTCTGGTGGCCGGGAAGTCCAGGATCAGGGTTGTTGGCAGATTCTGTTCCACCCTTCCCTAATTACACCAGCTGGCTACCTGGTCCCTGTGCCCATTTCCCCATTTCCATCATGGGGCCACCCTCACGACCTTATCTAAACCTAAATAGCTCGCGGAGGCCCCACCTGCTAATCGTCACACTGGGGATTATGGCTTCAGCATATAAATGGGGGGCAGGGGGCACAGACCTTGTGTGCATGGCAGAGGGGGTGTGCTGCAGGCAGCAGGAAGATGGGCTGCAGGGGCCAGGAGGCAGCGGGACCACATGCTCCCTGCGGTGGGCACTCACAGAAGTTCTTTGGATCAGCGGGAGGCAGGGCAGCCCGGCCACAGGGGCAGTGAGCACTTACGGAAGCCCACATCCTGCAGGGCCTCCTGGGCGTGTTTGGTGAGAGGGTCTGTCCCAGAAAAGGGCAGAGGAGGAATCCTAAAGGCGCCGGGCAGGGGCTGGTGCTGTCGGTGCCTCGTGGGTCTTGGCAGGCGCGGAGGAGGGAAGGAAGTTATGCCTACAAAGTCTGGACAGAGAGGAGCTCTTGTGGGGGGGGGGGCTGCTGACTTCCCCGGCACCCCTTGTGCTTGGCACAGGGTTGCCAGTGGGTGGCCCTCATTAAGTGACCCTCGTCCTTTGGACTCATTGCAGGGCACCCCCGGGAAGCCCGGAGAGCCAGGACCCAAAGGAGAAAGGGTAAGTGAGGGAGGTAGTTACTGAATGTGACCTTTGCAAGGGGGCGCGGGGACCTTGTCCAAGGTGGTCAGCCAACAACAGCCAAGCCTGGAGAGCTTGCCGGCCTGCTGCGCCCTGGAAAATCCCTGGCCCACAAAGAGATTGTTGTAGTGAATGTTATTTTTCCTTTCCTTTTTTTTTTTTTTTTTGGATGTTATTTTAAGGAGTAAAATCATCACAATTACAAATTCAAACGCAAGTGTTCTGAGACTTTGACAGATTTCCCTCTCATCCCGGACGAGAGCCTGTGTGCATGACGTGCTCAGCTCCCAAAGTGCCAATCTACCAGAAGCCAGATTTGTCACTGGAGGTGACAAGGGAACAGATTTTCCCATAATGAGTCGCCTTGGTGCTACCCTCACAAAGCCTCTCTTTCCATTTCATTCCTCCAAAAAACAACAGGGAAAGTTTTTTTGGGTTTGGTTGTGGGTTTTTGTTGTTGTTGTTGTTGTTGTTGTTGTTTGGGTTTTTTTTTTTTTCACCAGAAATGCCAGTGTGGGAAGGAGGTTTTCGTACTCATGACAACTTCTGTCCTCTTTAGAAGAATCAAACATCTCATTTGCCCACAGCCCTCCATTTGGTCAGCAGTCACACTGTCACACTGTTGCACGATGTGGATGTTGCAGCCCACACCCCACACCCCACCCCCGGCTTGTTTTCCTTGGTCCTGCAGAGAATTTATCACTGCTTTCTTTGCAGTTTGGATAGGTGAGGAGTTGGGTTTCTCCTGTAGGCTGGAGGAGACAGAACGATAGCAGCTGAGAATGTCAGAGATTGAACCCCCGCTGGATCTCTCTCCCTCCTTCCTTCCGAGCGACTGGATTCCTCTGTGCTATGGCTGTTGGTTCCTAAGGATGGGACCAGGGAACGCGGCTGTGGCTGAGGAGGCATTGACAGTCCCCCACGCCAGTGTCATACAAGTGTCCCCGGGACCTAAGGCTGCCAGGGGTGGCCTGAGATTTGGCTGGCAGCCAGGGAGTTCAGACCGCAAATCTCTTCTCTGATACCTAATCAATAAATGGAGAATTGTCTTCTCCCTGTTAAGTGGTTTAGTGGAACATTGCCAATCCTTTGCCCTCCTGGGAACGTTTGAAATCTGGGACGAGTCCTCCCCCTGCAAAGTGATATTGAGACATTTAATGAATAGGAAATGCTGTACCGCAGCTGGGATACGGCCTTGGCATTCAGGTGCATGAAGCCCTGGGACTCTCACTGACCCCTGATCGCCAACCCGACAACGTCCCCATGAAATGCATCATGCCCTTAAGTCAGGCCTGCCCCTGGGATTTGGCTGAATTAATTTGAAATTCACCGTTCTTTTCGTTACTGTTGAAAAAGCTTTAGGGACATATAGTTAACCATTGCAAATTGCAAAGATGTGGCTGCAGTGAAAAGCAGTGTCCTTTATGGCCCCCGTCCC
Source organism: Acinonyx jubatus (assembly GCF_027475565.1). Classification (NCBI taxonomy): domain Eukaryota; kingdom Metazoa; phylum Chordata; class Mammalia; order Carnivora; family Felidae; genus Acinonyx; species Acinonyx jubatus. Next base: position 4,768,608 of record NC_069394.1, read on the forward strand.
CTTTCCCAGGGTCCATCACTGGACATTTTCTTTCATGTTCCAGCCCTGTGGGTGTGTGTGTGATAAATACGCATCTGCCTTTTGTTAACCCCCTGGAACATATCAGACTTTGTCCATCATTTGGCTCTTTTGTTTCTCATTGGAGCATCCGTGTTGGAGGTAGTTTTGTACCTGTAGTCTGCTTTTCCTTGGCTCTGGGCCACGTCCATAGCCACGTCCCATTTCCAGCTACCATCTTGCTCCCCCTCTTTCCCTGTGTTGCTTCCTGCAGCAGTGGAGTCCTGGTAAACCCTGAGCTCGTCGAAGTGGCCGCCTATTTTCAGACACACCAACACGCGGGACTTGCTGGTCAGACCCACACTTGCACATTGGGCAGAGGACTGGATGGTCCCGTGGTCGCCATGGCTCCCAAATCACCGATCCAGGGCTTCGAAGTCTGGGTCAGGGATGGGGAGCAGAGCGTCCCGGTCAGTGTCATCCCATGTGGGCCCAGCAAAACTGAGAATAGCAGGAAGTCACCTGCAAGTGGGGCTCCTCCATCTAAAGAGTAGCTGTGTCTGTGCGGCTGACAGCAGACCAGCGGAAGTGGCCCGCACCCCCGGGAGTCAGGTTCAACAGGCAGATGGAACCACACACACTGTGATTGGAAATCAGATCTCTCCTCTTGTCCTCTGCAGACTACCTGTGTGACTGAGACAGGTGGCTTTGTCTCTGGAGCCCGTGTCCTTACCGTGTCCTTACCTGAGACACAGGCGTGAGAAGACTGAGGTCTCCCATCCAGCGCCCCAGGACGGGGGATGAGGGGGCCCCCTACGGCTGCACACACCTGTCTGTGCTGGGTATCCCTGCCAGTCCTCTGCTCACTGACGTGCTTCTTCCCTCTAGGGAGACCCCGGGAACAAAGGTGACAAAGGACCCCCTGGTGGGAAGGGCCAGCCTGGGGACCCTGGAATCCCCGGTCACAAAGGCCACACAGGCCTGATGGGCCCCCAAGGACCACCTGGGGAGAATGGACTGGCCGGGCCCCCGGGGCCTCCGGGACAGCCAGGATTTCCGGGACTGAGGGTAAGGATGCTGATGTTGCCTTACACTTGGGAGATGCTGGTGAGGTGTGTGACCACCAGAGGGACCAGGTTCTAGATCCCCCCCATCTGGGCCTGCCCGTCCCTGCCCAAGGTGGGAAGGAGACGGCCTCCAGACTGGTTTGTTGTGATGACTAGGTGAGATAGTGTGCACAGTGCAGGGAGTGCTGGAGAATATAGTCCCTCTCCTCCTCCACCCTCTGCTCCATGCAGTGAGTCCTCAGGCCTGACTTCTTCAGGCTCTGGCACCAGTCTTCCCCGGGACCCATTGTAAAAGTCGACTAAAAAGCGCACCAGCTCTTAGCCGTATGAGCATCCCCCATGGGATGCGGAGGGCTTGCCGATCCGGCCGATGCCTGGGTCTGTCATTCCTCTTTTTTCCCTATCTGGGGCACTCACTTCCCCTCTGGGTCTTACTTTTCCCAAACATGAAAGGACAGGCTTATTTAGAGCAGTGTTTTTTCTTGAAACATGTTTTATTCTAGTGGCAGAACTCTCGTTTTACGCAAACCTGTACCATGAGCACACATGGGCTACAGAGAAAAAAAAGCAGAGCTACCCTGGTGTAAGTGGTTGTGGGGAGGTGGGTTCCTGGTCGAGGTGACCTCACCTTCCCCCCTCTGCAGCCCTGTGGTCTCCTGGGGGCCCTCCTGTCCTCAGAGCACAGGCTCAGGTGACCTCCAGTGTCCCTGCCAGCTCTGACCCTCTATGGTTCTGTCACTTCCCGGTGGTCTGGGGCAGCCAGAAGCTGGGCTCTCAGTCAAGTCCAGGAGGGGGACTTCAGGGCATGGGGGGCGGCGGGGAGAAGCTTCCAAAGCCCTTGCTGAATACTCCTGGTCCTGCTGCCCTACGTAGCAATGGAAGTCCTGGGACCGGCATATAAGATTGACCAGGAAAGAACACCGAGAATAATGAAGTGGAATCCAGGTCATGGTCCTACTGGGCACCTCCATGCCAGGTGCTGGGGCTGCAGATACGAGTGCAGGGAGACCCTCGCCCTGAGGGTGGACACTGCCCTGATCCAGCGGGCATGGTGTGAGGACTGCTCTTACAGATTCCTCTAAGAATCACATGTCACCCTGTGAGCCCAGGGTGTGCTCTGCTCCCCTGGCCCATAGACTCAGCTTCTTTGAACCCAAAATCAGGATTGTCAGGCACGTGGGTAGGGCCAAGGTGAACAGAGCAAGCAAAACCAGACCCTGGGAGCCAAGAGTGGCCAAGCGGCTGGTGAGAGAAATCGAATATGAATCCATGCAGGAGGCAGCCCGCGGGCTGGTCTGGAAGTAGACGGCACTTTGGCAGGGAGAGATTTAGGGCCAGAACCTCTCAGGTCTGGTGCTGGGGAGATGGCTTCTACAGAAGACGTTCCAGATAAGGAGCGGGAAGGACAGAGAGAGAGAGTGCCAGCAGAGGCCTCGGGTGACTGTATAAGATGGGAGGAGGCCACCTGCGTGGCCAAGGGAAAGGGAGCCAGTTCTGGGAGTGATAAGGGTTGGACCAGTAAAATGTGGTACGCGTTGTCTGTGCCTCCTGGATTCCGGGGCCACCAGGGGTCTGGGTGGCAGGAGTTCACGGGGAAGGTAAGTGACCCCGCCTCCCGTCCCTTCCAGGGGGAGTCTCCCTCCATGGACACCCTGCGGCGGCTCATCCAAGAAGAGCTTGAGAAACAGCTGGAAAGTGAGTAGCTGACCACGGCTGGCCACGTAAAGGCCTCTTGAGGGTCCGGGAAACAGTCCCTCCTTCACCCTTCAGGACCTCTGCAACCCGGTTTGGAAAAGGCTCTAGGAGAGCAGCTCACATGTAGAAACCATGCAGAAACCAGAGGAACACCGTGCAGGCCCTAGACGCACAGACCCCTCTCGGAGCCTGTCTTTACCTCGCTTTAACGCCTCTCATGAGGGAAGCTCACCATCCACAGAACCATCTGTACCACCGTCGGCCATACATCCTGTGCGTTCGGTCCCGAGGGGAGCAGGGACACACAGTGCTTTCAAGGCACTAGATTCCTTTTAATCCTACTGTAGTGGACTTATTGTGAAATCCCAGTCTTGCATGAGCCCGGCACACAGCAGGTGCTCCGGGAGGGAGCAAGGTCGGAAGCTAGTAGTAATGCCAGCCTGCGGGGCCTGCTGTAGGTCACGTGGTGTCCTAAGCACTCACAGGGTAACTCACGGAAGCCTCCCAAAGGTCAGGAAGCATGTTTGATCGTTAGGAGCGGAGATGCTGAGTAACTTACCGGAAGCGGAACATCTGGTAAACGTCTGAGCTGTGCAGGCAGCCTTTGCTGCAAAATCCCTTCTCTTAAGCACCACCTTCTCCCACTTCCCTCTGTCCTGGAAGCTGTTAGGAGAGGAAAGTCGTTGACAACCTATGATAGGGAAGGTCAGACATCTATAACTCTTCCCAGACCCAGATGGATGAAATAGGAAGGCGTATTCATTCACACGCTCGTGTGTCAGAGAGTTACTTGCACCCAGCATATGTCAGACTCTGAGTTGGGTGTGGGGACAGGGCGTTGGACGAGATGCTGCCCATCCCAGGCCACAGAGTGTCCAGGCGAGCATGGTCCCTCTCCACACGCAGGGCAGCCAAACACGATTACCTGGGGCAGATGGCAGGGGAGGGGGGTTTGGGTGGGGCCGTGGGTTCCAGAAAGGAAGGCAACCCAAGGCTGGGATGGTGGATGCCACTGGGGGGGTCACATCCTGAGGTCTCCCATGTGGGCATCTCTGAGCTCTGCTTTCTGGGTGTTAGATTTACCAGTGGCAGAACTGGCCTCTGCCCTTGGGGAGTTTCCAGCCCAAGAACAGAGACAAGACCTATTTGGGAAAAGTTCAAATGGAGCATCTCCTGGGCAGAGTCCTTTCTTCCAAACAGCCTTTTGAAGAGGAAGCATCAAGTCCACTTTAAGGATGAGGAGATCAAGGCTCAGAGAAGTTAAGCCCGTTTTCTCGGGTCTCAGACCAGACCGTACCCCACCTGCCACCTCGTGTGCTGTGGGAGGACAGTGGGCTGTGAGAAGACGGTCCCAGGGCTCTCAGAAGACCCTGATTCTGCCCTGGTTTTACCACCCAAATGCCGGGGGCTCGGGTGACCCCCCCCCCAGCCTCTCTGGGTTTCTGTCACCCACCTGCAAGAAGAAGGGCTCAGGCCTGACCATGTTTGACTCTCTCAGTGGCCATCAGATGGGCACTGTGTCCTCACTGCGGTGGAAAGCCGTTAGACCTCTGTTTTTGTTTTTGCTTTGTTTCTAACATTATTCAGTTTTGAGAGACAGAGCATGAGCAGGGGAGGGGCAGAGAGAAAGGAAGACACAGAATCCGAAGCAGGCTCCAGTCTCTGAGCTCTAAGCACAGAACCTGACATGGGGCTCAAACTCACAGAGCACAAGATCATGACCTGAGCGGAAGTTGGACACTTAACCAACTGAGCTACCCAGGCGCTCCCCTCTGGGGTTTTGTTTTTTTTTTTTAACCAATTCTGTAATCTTAACATTTTAAACATGTAAGGATCCTAGACAACATCACGTCCAGCCCTTCAGTTTATCGATGAGAAATTTACTCGGATAAGTCACTAAATCGCTTAAGTGGCTTTGTGTGAGCCACTTAAGTCCCACCGCCAGCCTCCATTTCCCCAGCTGGCGATTATTACAACTCCACCTGCTGTGGGGACTGTCACCACTGGCAGTCCCGCCCTGTTCGGAGACACCAGCGTCCCCGGAGCACAGTCTTAATGCCTTACATCTTGTCCCCATCCTCACACCCAGCTGGTGGGGTAGGTGTTACTTCATTGCCTCCATTTTCCTGACAAGGACGAGCAGGCTCAGAGAGGTCAGGTAGCTTGGCCGAGGCCCAGAGCCCGCGTTGGCTGCACTGCTGTGCGCTGGCTTATGTTGTTGGTCTTCTGTGCTGGTCTCCTTGGTTCTGAACTTCATGGTGAATTGCCGGTTCATGTTCTGTCCATCACCCTCCGTCCTGAACATCTCTGTTCTCCCTCCTCTGCAGCCAAACTTGCCTACCTCCTGGCCCAGAGGCCGCCGGCACAGATGAAGTCATCTCAAGGCAGACCTGGGCCCCCGGGGCCCCCAGGAAAAGATGGGCTTCCAGGAAGGGCAGGCCCCATGGGCGAGCCAGGGCGGCCCGGGCAGGGGGGTCTGGAAGGGCCGTCTGGACCAATAGGTCCCAAAGGTGAGTGGGGACCCTGAGGAGCCGTGCTTCACGCGGAGGAGGGCTGGGAAGGAACCGCGCTCCGGCCAAATGTGCTTAATCTATCCCCTCTCCTCCCCCTGCAGCTCGGTAACACCCTGGGTTTGGGCATCACGTAATATTTTCATACTTGACAGTTTTGGAAGATTATGCTCCCGCCAGGAAGATCGAACCGGCTCCCTCCCAACGTCCTTGTTCTCTCCTTCTCCCCTGCTCTAGCTGCAGGGGGTATTGCAAAATGCCCTCTTGCCCCCTCCCAGGGTAGAGCTAACTGAGGTGAGAACTACAGTCTCCAGGCACATGGGGCATTGGACGCCAGCTTTAGAATTGAACAAAGTGGCTTGGAGCTGTGGCTTACAAGGCTGCTACCTCTCCTGCTCTCAGACAGAAATCTCATCTGGGCATGGGCCCTCTGGACAACAGCAGGTCTCTCCTCCAGGGGGTGGCACCTGTCCCCCTTAGTGCATGGGGGCAAGCCAGCCGGAACGCACTCTCTTTGCAGGCAGGCAGGTGGGAAAGCAAGAGGGAGAACCAAAGCCAGCCCATCAAGCTGATGATTCACTGCTCTCTGGGGAGGGGTGAGCACGAGGTGGGGGAGGGGTGGGCGGGGGGGGGGGGTGCAAAAAACACAGGATTTCTGTTGCCACTGGGGTATAGCAACATGGATGCCCCTAACATCCTCCTCTTTCCACCTGCCAGCTCCTTACTAATTCTCCATTCATTCATTCATTCATTCATTCGTTCATTCCCTGTGATGTTTCTCCTACTGAAAAGTCTTTTTGTTAAATTTGTGTTCAAGTCCTATCTCTTTGGGTACATAAAACAAAATACATGAGATAAAGTCAACAAGAAAGCATATAGCATAGAAAACATCAGACTCTGACAGAAGACAGACCAAATGTGTTAAATTACAACAATAAATAAGAACGGAATAAAGTCTCCATGAACTAGCAAAATATTTTTAGTTTGTAAAAGAAAATATGTTGCATAAAGACATTTCTGGAAACAACACAGCAAAAAAAAAAAAAGATGAAAAAAAAAAGTTGAGAGCGTGTAATCAAATCTGTACAGTATTAACTCAAATATAATCTTGAGTTTCCTCCCAGGGGGAAGGGACCCTCCCTCTTCTGAACTTCTGTTGTGCTTGTAAATTGCTATGATGGTCCTTAACACATTTTGCTTCCTTTAGAATGTTCTCTGTGCCCTGTTTCATCTTTTACTGGATTTCAAGCTTCATGAGGGTAGATCTGTGTTAGCAAATACCTGTAGGGTCCAGAGTATTGGGTTGTTTACTGTTATCACCCAGTTCCTACAGGTTCAGGTGAAACGCTGTTACAACACAAGGTAGGGCAGGCATTTTCAAGTGGATGTAGGTGGACGTGTGCCTGCATAGGAGAGGGATGTGCGCAGGGGCCCCAATGGGCATGTATATACAGAGAGGGCGTGCGGCCGCATGGACCCGTGTATATATAGGGCATGTGGCTGTGTACATCCGGGTGCTGGTGTTTGAGTGAGTCCTTATGTGTATACGAATGTACGTACATATTTGGTACAATATGCGCAAATGTGCCTAAGTGTGTACGTAATTGGGCAGTTATGTGCGTGAACACATGTTTATGTGTAGCTGAGGGTGCATTCGAAAGTGAGTATATGTGAATGAGTGTGGGGGAGTTTGGAGTCCCAAGTGTGGAGCGCGTGAGAGCAAGGGGGGTTGGGGCGGAAGGCTGCAGCGGCCCTGGGCTGACCCCGCACCCGCTGCACGGTGCGGCTCCCTGCCTGTGCCCTCGTCACGGGTCTCCACCACCTAAGGCGCGTGTTCCTCCCACAGGTGAGCGAGGAGCCAAAGGAGACCCGGGTGCACCTGGAGTTGGCCTCCGAGGGGAGATGGGGCCGCCGGGCATCCCAGGTAGGGAGGGCGCCCGGAGTCCGGGGTGGAGGGCATGGAGGGAGACACCCCGGCTCCCCAGGGACGTCTGCAGAGAGAGGCCGGGTTCAACAGAGAGGGGACAGGAACGCTGATTTGTTTTTATGAGATCTTTCTAAAAGCCCAGCTTCTTGCTGAAAAAACTGTAGTATATCCCATGAGTTTTTGAGGCTTATCGTATGAAACGACCCTGAAGAAAACGGAGTTGGGGTTACAAAAGCCCGGGCAGCACCGGGAACCGCGTGCCCCCTTAATCCTTCCCAGTGCGCGTGAACTCCTCCTGCTGCCTCACTATGAACACATGATGTTAATTTTGCTCACGGCAGCATTTTCTAAACTCGCTGGCACATGTTGCCACCCCATTACCAATTCTCAGAATGCATTTTGGGGCCAGCCGGCAGGGCGGGCAGCAGGCCCGGCTTGCCGGGGGGTCTGCCTTCCTGGGACACGAGGCTTGCCGTTTAACAACCTGGACAGCTCGACCGTCCCGCTCAGTGGCCGCGTGGGGAGATCTCTGCCGCCCGGCAGCGCCGTGGCCCGAGATGAGAGGTTATCAGTAGAAGGTGGCAGAAATGAGCCTGAATTCTTGCCGAAATCCACCTTGCCCAAGTTCCCGTTTTTATTCACATCTAGTTTACATGCTCACCCAAGGTCATTTCTGAATATGAGGCCCACAGGTAATTTTAATTTTAGTATTTAGTATTTAGGTCTTCTCGATTTTCTGAATTTCCTGCACTGGACATATGTTGCCACTCTCATTAGAGAAGACAACTGAAAATACATCATCAGCCTTAATTGTTGACAGCTTGCCTACTTTCCAATTGCTTATAGTATTAAGAATAGTTTTTAAATAAGGCAACTCCAAATAAAGATCAAAAGGCAGAACAGAGACCGTTTAGAAAGGGGAAATAATTGTACCAGCGTGAGGTTGGGATAATGACTATACTGAAGTGGTCCTGGCTGAAGGCATTAATGACACTGCTGGTCTCAGACTTGGTATAGGCAGGGCTATAGACTAAATACCTACTCCCAAGGCATTCATGAATTTTAGAGATTATGAAATGTCTAAAGATCTATTTGAGGGGAAAATCTACTTTTTGTCTCTTTTATAGGAAGACTCAGGTTTTCTAACATGATGACTTAGAAGGTAATAGGATTAGCTATAACACTTAGCAGTGAGCTTCCCAGTGGCCAAAGCAAAAAGGGAGATAGGCTGATTATTTGTGAAATTATAATGCTTAACGCACGGAAGAATAGAATTTGTGCCATAGGTAATATTTCTGAGCCTAAGTTTTGGGCTGTCAGTTAGCTGCATCCTATTTATGTTTTCTTGGACCATGACTTACAGAATAGGTTAATATAGTCCAAATATGCAGCTCACATTTAACCTACAGATAAAGCCCAGAAACTGCAGGATATCTGGGACAAGTTGGATACTGGGTAATAGATACTGGGAATTGGGGATGATGGTTAACTAGGAGGGATGACAATTGAGATTCATCTCCTAGAACCACGCAAGAGCATAGAAAGCCGTGTTTCTCATCCACCTCATGTCCCTGCCCCCCATCCACCCTTCTCTTCCTCTCCAGCAGCACCCTGATTGCTGCCCCAGTCCAAACAAAGCCACCCTCTGTCCTGCATATTCAGGTGGCCCTGCTTTGTGGTGTCCACATGGATTACTCTACCCCAGGCGACTTCTCAGCCCATGGGGCATTTTCTCTGGGCATGTTTCTTGTCCTCGGTTCACACTGAATGGAAGCAGTGGGAGCAGGGCTCATGAGCCCCAGAAGGGTCCTGAACACCTCTGTTTCTTTCTCTCCTTGGACCAGGTCAGCCCGGGGAACCTGGCTATGCTAAAGATGGGCTCCCCGGGGCCCCCGGCCCTCAAGGGGAGACGGGACCAGCGGGACACCCTGGCCCCCCAGGCCCGCCGGGGCCCCCTGGCCAGTGTGACCCCTCCCAGTGTGCCTACTTCGCCAGCCTCGCTGCCCGGCCAGGGAATGTGAAGGGCCCCTAGAAGATTCTGGAATGCCAGGAGGTGGCACTGAATTTCTGAAACTTGAACTCAAAGCCTGATAAGAAGCCAGAGGTCTTGAAACATTACAGTCACGTGTTTTCTTTTTTCTTTTTCTTTTTTTTGTCTTGCTTTTATCATTTGTTTTGTCTTATTTTCTTGAAGGACCTCAACATTATTAAAACCAAGAGATGCTGCCGGTCGGTCAGATTATTATTAATATTATTATTGTTTATTATTATTATTATTGTTATTATTATTTCATGTAATAATGCTCCACGAGTTTTCCCCTCTCCTCCGAAGCTGGGAGAACTTGATTGTGGGGCAGAGGGTTGTTTCTGGGTTCTTCCGACAGCCCCCGTCTGGAGTGGACCTGCCCATCTTGAGGAGACTCTTGGTGCTATGACACCCTGACCAGACCTTTGCCAGATTTACCTCTTTCCTCACAAGGAAACTAGGAAAGTTACGGCAGTGGGCTTCCATTCTCCGCCATGCCCAGGAGAGACACGTGAAGCAGGAGGAGAAAGAGCGTGCAGACACCAAGGACGTTCTCCCCTCCCGCGGGGAAGTGCACTTGGAGAGCACAGGCTCGGTCCTTAGGGAGCAGACACGGCCACCTCAGTGCTTCAGGCTCGAGGACGCAAAATCACGGCACTTGACTTGGCAAAGGCTCCTTGGGATCCTGTGTGGGGGCCGAAGACAGGAAAGCCGATGTGAAGCCGTGGACGGGACTCCTTCCAGATCCTCAGTGTTGGTTCCACTCACTTGAATTGTGAAGTAAGGGGGTCCAGTGGCCACTGCCGTGATTTCCGGACGGTGGGCTGGCCGGGGGTGGGACATCTGTGCCTCCAGGGTTCTGCCTCGGAAATAAAGCGCATTGGGTGTGTGTGTGTGTGTGTGTGTGTGTGTACCTGACAGGTGCTCAATAAATCTGAGTTTCCTCTTTGGCCCTGCATGACGATTCCGTTCTTATCTCCGGTGTCCGCCTGCCTGTGAACCAAACCCCTTAAGGCCTGAGATGAATCATTGTGTTCTGGGGGGCGGCAGGGGAACTGGGGCCAGGCCACATGCTGATGCACAAGAGGGTGGGTGAGGGTGCGTGAGCCAGCTCCGGGGCGATGCACCGTCATACCCCCATTGGGGCAGCTCTGTTTTGTCCATTTTGGCAGAAGCCTTTTCCACGTGCCCATCTGTGCAGGGTCACAGTGAGGAGGGGACACAGCCAGGGGGAAGGCTAGTTTTGGCAAAACTCGGGGCATCATCCTGCCCTTCCAGGGGCCAGCTGATTCACCATGGCCTGAGAATTACTCATTCAGCACAAGTTCATGTCTTAACTGATTGGTTAATTGATCCATCCATTCATCCATTCGATCACCCAGGCAGTCACCACTCGCAGACTAACATATGCTTGTCAAGCACTTCCTTTTTATCACCTCTGTGCCACATGCTTCCGATTTGGGAACCCGAGGAGTTGGAAGGTTCCATGCATGAAGAAGTATACTGCAGTGATTTTAAATTTTTTTTTCAACGTTTATTTATTTTTTTTTGGGACAGAGAGAGACAGAGCATGAACGGGGGAGGGGCAGAGAGAGAGGGAGACACAGAATCGGAAACAGGCTCCAGGCTCCGAGCCATCAGCCCAGAGCCTGACGCGGGGCTCGAACACACGGACCGCGAGATCGTGACCTGGCTGAAGTCGGACGCTTAACCGACTGCGCCACCCAGGCGCCCCTGCAGTGATTTTAAAATAAGGTCCACAGCTGCCCTTGTCCTGTTGGTTGGTGCTGAGTCTGGGGGTGGATGGGGAGCGGGGTCCAAGGGCAGCCGGGTGCAGTGCCTGTCCCTGCACACAGACACCCCCTACCTGAGCCATTTTCACGTTCGCCTGCTCAGTTCATCCTGACAGCCATGTAAGTAAGACACAAGGGCTGGAGGGGACAATGTCAGCAACCTTAGACATCCTCTCATCCAGCGACTTAAACGTTTTTGACCATGATCCACAGCAAGAAGCACAGTTTCTTTGTGACTCAGAGAGTGCGTATGTAAATACAGAACAGGAAACATTGGGTGATTTGACATTTATCGTGACCACACACGACGCCCCGTAACATTTACTCTTCTATTTTATTTTATTTTTTTTAAATGGTCATCACAGTCCACTAACTAGATGTCATGACTCACCAATGGGCTGCGACCTACAGTTTGAAAAATGATGCTCTCGTTTAGAGGGAGCCTGAGGCATGGAGAGGACCTGTGGCAGGCCCCAGAGCCTCGGTTGAATGCGATTATCTGAAGCCCTGCACATTTTCTCTCTGCACATTTCATTTTGCTCCTGTATTTCATGCCTTTCATCCATGCCTGAGAATGGAACTAGAAGAAGGGTTTTCTCTCCCATGGGAGAATGACCTTGGTTAAGACCAAAGGCTGCTCTGATCATTGGGGTTCTAGGACACTCGAGGGGGATGGCGAGAAGGGCCTGAGCTTTCCTCTTCCGGGGATCTCTAGGACATTCAGCTCCCAGTGTGGCTTGGGAGAGGCCATGCCTATAGGTAACGAGTGGGATGCATTGTCTGTACTGAGCCTTTTCCAGGCTCGGGGTCTGATGCATTTCTGGAAACACATGAAAACATTAGCACAATTGAGGATTTGCATGGTTTCCATTTTAGAGTACATTAATATGGAAGATGATGGAAGTGTGTGTGTTGGGGGGGGGTGGGCTTGGAAGGTGGGCTTAGAAGGCAGCACTCTTAGGGGGCGCCCGGGTGGCTCAGTCGGTTGAGTATGTGACTCTTGATTTCGGCTCAGGTCCTGATGTCCGTTTTCTTGGGTTTGAGCTTCGCATAGGGCTCTGCACTGACAGTGCGGATCCTGCTTGGGATTCTCTCTCTCTGCCCCTCTCCTTGTGTGCGTGTGCACACTCTCAAAATAAATACACTTAAAAAAGAAAAAGAAGAAGAAGCCAGGAGTCTTTGGTTTCTTAGAGAACTTCCATCAGCCTTGCCAGGACCATTGCTCCGGAGAGCCACATCCAGGACCACTGTGTCGTCTGAATGGGCTCTGGGGCGGGGGAGGGGGAGGAGGGGATGTTTGATAGATGACGCTCATGGTGCCTGGACTGAGAACTGCAGAAAGCTGGAGTTATGGGGTAAAGAAATGCCACAGTGGTGTTTTAAAGCCACACTCCTCCGCGGGCCCCAGGGGTTCTCGAGGGGCCTTGTGAGCAGCTGGGAGGAGAGAGGGACCAGATGGGGCTTCCAGTCTCATCTTTCCCCAACCAGGAAAGTTCTCGTTGCCTCTCTTTGGGCTTTAAGAAACAGGTGGTTTTCGTGCCCACGCCGCTTTGCGTGTCCCTGACCTGTGCAATCCTCGTGGCCGGGCCAGGGTCCCACCTCAGGAGTCATCATGGTGCTCCCCACTCTTTGGGTTCATGGCTCTCCCAGTGCCCCGGAGGCCTTTCTGCCCAGAGATGCAGGGCGGCTGGTTCCTGCTCAGGGCGACCCTCTGTCACGAGGGGTGGGAACCCCAGGAGGAAGGCCTCTGCCTCCCTCACTCTGAAGGGATCATTCAACGATCACAGTGTGATTCTCAGACCGTCCCCAGGGCAACAGGACCCTAGCAGCCCCCAGCTACTGTCCCCAGCAGTGATCTTCTCAACAACCCATTCTGGGGGCTGTCCCTGCCTCCCTGCCTGTGTCTCAAACTACCCTTGTGTCCTTGGGTCAGGCTCTGCTTTCAAGAAAACCCCACTAAGGCAGGTGCATCCAAAAGGGAGAGGCCTGGCCCGACAGCAAATGTACAGCAGGCAGGCGAGGATTACACAGAGCCTGGGAGCTCGTTCTGGGGCAGCTCGGTCGGCCATTTCCTGTCACCTGGGAGAGCCCCAGGACCACAGCGCAGGGACGCCCCCACCTGCCATCACCACGTCAGGCTTAGTTTCGGTGGAAACTGCTTGCCCAGCACGCAGGGTACGGTGTCCTGACCCGGGGCTGGTGTTAGCAACCTGGCACCCTGACCACCTCGCATAGCCTTTGACGTGGGCCCCTGGTGAGACCCTGCCCAGGGCATCATCGCCCCGGAGACTCCAATGAAACACGGGGGTCCTGGCCTACACAGAGAAGCTCTGCGCCCAGCCCCTCCCCCAGGGCACGCGTTATTTTCTTTGCTTCTGAGGTCGCCACTTGCTTTCAATTCGGTATGTCTGTTTTTCTTCTCTGCGGCCTCCTGGAAATTTTTCAGCGTGTGGCCGCCAACGGTTCTATCCTTTCCTTCTCACACCTCTTCTGGAGTGGTGACATCTGTATTTTGGCTGTAACACTTCCTGAGATGTGAAATCCGGAAGCCACAGTAGGGAGGGAACACCCCTCACCATGGTCACCACGCAGGGCTCAGGCGTTCCCCAGCCTCCCACAGGAGGGGCGAAGGTCGGGTTCAGGATCTCCAGGGTACCTGTGCATGTTACGCCCACCTCTGTGACCCTTGCATGCTGTGGGCACCACCCAGGAAGAGCACGGCGTGTTCAGTGAGGCAGGACAGGACGCTGTCACGGGCCATGCACATGACTGGGGCTTTTCTCCCGGTGATGTGGCCCTGAGAGGTCATTGGTATCCGTTTCCCCAATGTGTGGATGAAGTCCCAGCATGGGAGGGAGGGATGGGGGCCAGAGCTGCCTCAGGACTCTGAGCTGGTCAAGTAGAAACCCTCGGGTAGTAGGAAGGTGGGGTGGAAATTTCTAGATCACACAAGTATCAGCAGATTCTGGGGAACCTCCAACAGACCTTTGTTCCAACACCTGTTACACACCAGCCCTGGGGTAGTCTCTGTCCCCAAGGAGTTGTCATCTGGTGACAGGGTGGGCACCATGTCAGGGGGAGGCACAGGACACACTGTGCCATAGTCACCAGGTGGGATTTGCCTGGGGCCGGCGAGGTGTGGGGAGGGCACTGTTCACCCAAAAGGTAGAATTTAAACTTGTCTAGGGCACTTTGAAATGCAGAGGGGAACGATCCCCACCATAAGGGACATTGCAACAAGGTCCAGGTATGTCTGTAGGGAGTCACTGCCAGTCAGAGCCAGAAGGCAGCCTGGTGGTCACGGGCCCAGGGCTTTCCCACTGACGGTCCAGGGCGAGCTGTTCACTGGTCCATCAAACCCAGGGCATCACATTTAGAGGGTGATCCTTTGGGGTGCCTGGGTGGCTCAGTCGGTTAAGAGTCCAACTCTTGGTTTTGGCTCAGGTCAGTATCTCATGGTCATGGGATCCAGCCCCACATCGGGCTCCGTGCTAAGCATGGAACCTGTTTGGGATTCCCTCTCTCCCTCTCTCTGTCTCTCTCCCCTGCCCTTTGTCCCTCGCTGTCCCCAATCTCTGTCAAAATAAATAAATACTTAAAAAATAGTTTAAAGGGGGCTCCTGTGCTCCCAGACTGGGGTCTGGCTAACTTTCACGGTTTAAATGTCTTATCCTGTGAAAGAGTGTGTGGGGTGGGTGATAATATTCGTTTGTTTGTTTTTTAGATATTTACTTGCCAAAATAAATACTGCGGTCTCATATTTTCACATCAGTTCCCAAGATGATGTTTTAAACTCTCAGTTCATAATTCCCACATCTCAGAACACCTGGTGTAGTCCAAACCCTTATTTTTTTAAAACAAATGGGGGAAAATGAGGCTCAGAGAGAGAGAGAGAGAGTGATTTTGCCAGTATTTGGGTGCAGAGGCTCATTTCACATCTTCAGTAAAACCCTCACAGGCCACATGATCAAATTTTACAGGAAAACTTTGCTATTGACATTATTAATGTTCAGATTTGCTCCAGAATCACTGAGTCAGGGTCTCTGGGGGATGAGTAATGTGATTTGCAAGGAGATGCTTGGTCCCTTGGGGTCTACCTACCTCCAAACCCTTCCCTGGTGCCTTCCTGGGTGCCTTATGCTGCCCACTTTTTAGAGTAATGATTGTTTTCAACCCAAGCTTAGGGCATCAGGCTTTAGGAACACCCAGGGCTTGGCCAGACTCCAACACGCCAAAGATTTTCAGAGCTGCAAAGGTGAGGGTTTCATCCCTACCTTCTGAGAACACTGCCATGTTTTTGGAAGGGACACACAACGCTCATGAATGGCCCAGGGAATTGGGTTCAAAGCTGCTGTCTCCAGTGTTTTCCAGTCAGCCCTCACTCTCCACCTGCTGACAGCCACAGCGTCCCTGAAGTGTTCTGTCCTTCCCTCGGTCACCCTGGGGAAGGAGCTGAGAGAGGGCACTCTGTGCCCCGGGAGAAGGCCTGGAGTCTGACACAGGTGCTCAGCGGACACACAGCAGATGCTCGGTGAGTGATGGCTGAGGCCGGCCTGGGTGCTTCCCAAAGATCCCCGAGTGTGTTTGAGTTCCTGGGGCTTCTCCTGTGCGGGACTGGTCGTAAAAGCTCACTCCTCTTCCCGAGGGGGCAGAAGAGGAGTGGAAGCCTGCCGTGTTGGCCGGGCTCAGGAATCGCTTCGTTGTCCTTCTTGTCGAGGCTGGCGCCTCTGTGATCTGCGGCCCTCAGGCTCTGGCTTCTGCGAGCCAGGGCTTGCAAGAACTCCCCCTGACTGAGTCCAGGGGCTGTTCCTTTGCCTCACTCGGTCCTTCGGGGGCCGTGCCGGTGAGGAGGCCCACGTGGGGCCTCATGCGCCCCAGCTGTGCGAACCCGGGGCCTCCACGGATCAACCCGACGACCTCAGTGTGGGCGTCCTCACCTACAGCGTCCTTCCCAGGACTGGTGTGATTTTCCGTTCTTCTTCCAGCTTTATTGAGATATACTTGATATAGAATGTTGTGGACTTCCAGATGCACGCAATGATTACCACCGTGATGCTAGGTGACACATAAAAGCAGGGCAAGCTGATCTACCTGTGACATCACCCCGTCGGTCATTCTTTAAGAACAGTGGAGTCAACTTTGCTCATGCATTTAAATCCCTCTAGAGAAACCTTTCTTTTCAGGCCACGTGGTTGCTTTACTTGTTTTCTGAAACCTTCTCATTTAGTCTCCAAAAACACTTCTGTGAGGGGCCGGATGGTGGGTCTTTAACCCCTAAGCAGTTAGGAACCTGTCTCCCTCTCCCTCTCCCTCTCCCTCCCCCTCCCCCTCTCCCTCTCCCTCTCTCTCTCTCTCTCTCTCTCCCTCTCCCTCTCTCTCTCTCTCTCTCTCTCTCTCTCTCTCTCTCTCTGTTTCACACACACACACACACACACACACCAGCTTGACTCTCCCGCCACCAGGAGGATCATGCTGGGGGGTGCACGGAGCCCCCGAACTGCAGCCCCAGCCTGGGTGGCCTTTGCCAGCTTCCTGCCCGTGCTTTCTTAGGAGCAAGCACCTTCTCTGGACTGGATCTGAGGGCCGGATGCCGCGACCTAACTCCAAATGTGCATTTCACCAGCGTTCTCCTTGGGAAAGAAGGTACCATTAGTTACATTCTTAAAAGGAAGAGAGTTTCTGGCTCGTTTGGACACGGTCATGGAGGTGCTATCGTTTTGCATCGCCTCCTTTCTTTTCCTTGCTGGCTTCAGGTTCCTCCTATGATGCCATTCTGTGCGGTCAGGGAGGTGATTGTGCCCTGTGGCCGTAGACACTAAGTTATTAAAACCATTTAAAACCATGGAACTGGCTCACTTGTGAAGGGAGAGAACACGGGGGCCAGGGACCAACACAGCCCATTTTCCAGATCAACTTTCCGGCTGTCTCCACCTCTTCTAACCCCGAGGGTCAGGAGACAGGGAGTAAAAAATGAGGCCACTGACCTGGATCCAAGGAGGCCTCACACCCACAATGTGACCTCTGACTGCATAATTAGCCGTGATCCTTTGTGTGCGACAGACAAGCTGAGGCTCTGGAGACATTTGTGAAGTTGTCTGGGCCAGTCTCGCCGGGGTTCCCTTCCAGAAGGTTCCCTGTAGTCCGACGAGAATAGAGAACTTGGCGGAGTTAAAGGGCTGGTGGCACTCAGAGCAGGTCTATTCCCCAGTGGTCGGAGTGGGTACAACGGTGGAGACAGGGCTGAAAGACAAGTGTCTTCCCAGATGGACTCTGGCTCCTAGAAGCTTGGCAGACTTGGTGCCAGGCGCAGGGGACAGCGAGGTGATCAGGACACCCGCCCATTCTGGAGGAGGCCCTGGTCTAGACAGACCTGTATACAATTTATTCCAAGACCCAAATCCCGGGCAACACGCGAGGAGACAGACAGACGTGCAGCAAAGCCTTACAATTTAATTTCATTAGTACTAGGAAAGACAAGATCTAGAGATGTTATGGAAGGCTCTAGAGTCAATTTTTTTAAACCATCTTCCAGTGTTCATGCCCACTGAGCGTCTGAAGCCTCGACCAGTTTATCATCCTGGGGCCAGGTGTCTTTAGCCTCGTTTTTATAGAAGTGACGCAGTCTAGGTCACACAGCAGGGAGCAGGCAAGGCCTGGCACCAACGGGGACTCTGCGGTGGCCGGCTTCTCCTCCCCAGACTCGGGACCAGACTCAGAAGGGGCTGGAGGGGACGCGAGACCTGGCTACATTATCACTCATTCGCTCAGCAGATCGAACCCTTGTTTCCCGCGAGAAACCACGCCGGAGATTTGGTGGTTCCATCATCCAGTTGTATTCTCCAGAAACCAGAATGGTCTCATTTCAAGGGGAGCGTGTTGAGCTGAACCATTTCAGGACGTGCGCGAGCCTCCTCCGCACGGATTCCTCTGGGCTGTTGGGGAGCCGCGGACGGACTCAGGATGCGCAGCCACTTGGCCCCAGCGAGGGGGTATAGGGGGGCCGCCCCGAGAACGCCGATCCCGACCTGGACACTGACACGTGGAGAACCAGTGATATTTCACCTGGAGCAGAGAGGGCAGGGGCTGTCACCATGGCAGAGCCACAGGCGGTGAGCCCCATGCTGAAGGGTTGGCCCCCTCTGCCTGGACCCCACCAGCCTGCGGGGGCAGCTCTGAGCTGGAGGCCAGAAGCCCCTGCACCTGCGGGTCTGCCCTTGGCCGACAGCAGCTTCCCTGACCTGCCTGCATCCAGGTGCCAGCTGTGGGCCCTCCTGCTCGCTCGGCCACCAGACTGTGGGCTCCCGGGGCCCTCAGGAACCTGCAGGGGCAGGGAGCCTCCTCCGGTCTCCATCACGCTGGAGACCTGGCCGGGGAGCTCTGGGCCCCGGGGAACCGGCCCCAGGCCTCTGCGGCCCGACGCATTCTAGACTGGGGTTTGGGCACCTCCCCAGGCGTGTCTGCTGCCCAGGGCCCATCCCTGTGCTCGGTCACTTCCTCTCTTCGGGGCTCAGCCGGCCAGGAGGCCTGGGGTTCGCCGGCGGCCTGCTCTGAGGGAGGCTAAGCCCTGGGGTGGCAGCACCTTGGCTCTGGCGGAGACCGGGCGACCTTCCCACCGGGAGGACAGGTGAAACTGGCTCTCAGTCTCCTTGTGTGGGAGCCTCCCTGTCCTTCGCCTCCTCCACAACCTCAACCAAAGGAGCTGTCATTTCATCAGGGAACTTGGAGGCGTGGGGAGAGGTGGCTTCGCTCCGCACAGCCAGCCTGGTGCCTCCTCTCCTGTGCGCCGCTCCTCTGGTCCCCTTCCTCCTCCTCCCCTCCAGGCCTCTGCTCTCTGCTGGCTCTCTCCCTCCCTCCCTTCCCGTCCCCCACCTCCGTCTCAGGCTCCGCCTCTCCATTTCTCTCCAGCATGGAGCCAGGTTTGCCACTCCCCCCACCCCGCCCCTCCCCTCCCTAAACTGGACTGCTCTCCACCCCCCCACCCCACTCTCCCTCCAGCTTCCTCTCTGGTTTGCTCTCCCTCATCTCTTTCCCTACATGTCTCTCCCTCAGTGTGTCTCTCCCTCTCTGTCTCTGTCCCCCTATCTCCCCCAGTTCCCCGTCTCTCTCCCCCTGCTGTCTCTCTTCTTTATCTCCCTGTGTCCATCCAGTTCCCCTCTCTCTAACAAATCCACCCCTCGCTCCAACTCATCTGTCTCCCTCCACTTTTCTCTTTCCCTTTATACATAGTCAGCCATGTGTTGTCCACATGACTTCCTGCCCCTCCCCGTGGCTCTCTCCCCCACCTCCTCCTGACTCTGACTCTCTCCCCTCCTTCTCAGCACCCGCCCCTCCCTCACCCCTGCTCTCACTCCAAGCCCCCTCCAGGTCTGCCTGTCTCCGAAGAGCCCCCTCTCTGGCTACCCAGCCCTGTAGACTTGGAGCCCAAACAGAGCCAGCCTCCATTCTCCATTCTCTGAGCCAAGGGGGCAGAGGCCCAGCCAGGGACCCGTTCAGCAGGTGGGAGGAACCTCCCTGCCCAGAGCAGAGGTTCTCTCGGAGAGAAGCTCTGAGGTCCAGGCCCTCGTGCTGCCTGCCCTGACAGGGCGTCCATTCCGTGCACGAGGACAGAGGTCTGCAACGTATCCCTCACCAGCCCGGGGCTGCACAATGGGCTTTCTCTCAGTCCGAGCCTGTTCTGTTGCAGAGTTAAGGGTTTCTCTGCCCTCTAGTAACAAGCAGGGCTCTTTGCTTTGTCTGACGGAGTGCGTGCTTGTCAAGGGCTTTTCTCTGTTTAGAATCCATTTGTTAGAGCCTCCGCTCATAAAGCTCATAAAGCACGGTCATTAACAGCCACATTCTCTGTGTCTGGAATTTCAATGCAGTCGATGATGTTCACACACGCACACTTCGGGGCTGCGGGTTGGAGATGGGCTTCCTCCCCACCTCGGGTTCGTCGCAGCCCCCCCGTTCTCTCTGGTGCCTGGTGGGGGTGGGAAGGCAAGTCCCTCTGAGCTCTGGCTTGCAGCAGGCCCCAGGCTCCATGCCCCCAGTTTTCGGAGCATGCCCTCTCCCAGCTTTGGCAGCTGCAGGGTGGTGACTGGCACTCCCAGCTCCTCCTTCCAGACACTTCCACATATGTGGCCATCCGGTCTCCTCTGTGTGGTGTGGCAGCTGCCTCTCCAGCCCCAACTCCGAGCATTACAGCCTTCAGGTCCTTTCCCACTTGGCCTCACCCAGGACCTTTGGGTCCCCCAGTGCCCTGCTATTCCCAGCCAAGTGTGCCCCCTCTGCCAGGAAGCCCTCACCGTCTTCCATGCCATCTTCGGCCCCTCCTGGCAGTTCCCCAACCTGTCCTCAGGGTCCACTCGAGCTTCCTTGGTGCCTGGAGCCTTTGCTGGCATTCCAGCGGGGGCATCGGGCCCTCACGTGGCCATGGGAGATGCCTACAGCCCAGCCCCCCCAGCAGAGGCCGGTGCACCTGCAATGAGGCTTGGACGCCTGGCTTAGATGCAGGTGAGTTCCAGCCCCCACTTTGCTGCCTCCCACCATGCCGCTCTGGCAAGCCCTCCTCTCTCCAATGGGGAACAAAAGTAGTGCCTTCGTTATAACGCTGGAGGGAATTTCAATATGGTATTCTACGAAAAGTGCTTACAGTGACATCTGGCGTAGAGCAGGTATGTAAAAAAACACCAGCTGAGATCGCCACCACCATCGTTAGCATTATTAACATCATGCGGGGAGAGTTTTTCTGTATCTTCTTGCCCTTCCTGCTCCTTGAGCCTCCGGGGACCAGGTAGCTGTCAACAGACAACAGGAGGCCGGAAGGAGCTGGCCACCCACCTTCTCCTGCCTGATCGTGTCACAGGGATCCGGGTCCTCAGGCCACAGTGGATGCTCCTGTTCTTCCACCAGGATCCCAAGGACTTTCCCTCCCTCCTCCCAGTGATGAGGCCGAACCGAGTGGTGGCGGGTGGGTAACCCCCTCAGGAGCCTGGCGAGGGGAGCTGATAGAGGACTGAGCTGATGGAAGCTACAGATTGTGCAGGTTGTGTCTGGGGCAGGAAGAAGAGAGTCGGGGAAGCGACCCCCACCAGCCAAGGGCATGGCCCCAAATCTCCTCCAGGTCAAGGAAGCCTCGAGTCAACCCCAGGCTCAGCTGAAAAACACCAGGGAAGTCACCGGACACCCCCTTTCCACAGGGAGGTCCCTGGGAGTTGCTGGTGTCGTTTATCACGAAGACTGGTGATGCATCCTTCCTTGACGTCCCATAAGGTGTATTTCTCATCTGTCTATAGGCTGAAAATGGCTTCCACACCTTCGGCTCTAAGCCAAGAACCACCGGGTTCTTTCCAGTTTTCTCTCTCCTATCTGACACGGAGGACTGGGCCCCATTATCCCTAATACATGTATCCATGTGCTCAGGCCTCGTACGGCCTCGATCCCACTGCTGTCAATGGGCACCTACCAGATGAAGACGCTCCACCCCACAGCCCCACGGAGGTCCCCCTCGCCCACCATGGCTTTGGCATGCGAGCTGGCTGTCCTCTCCCTCACCCCTACATGGGCTCCCTCCTCGCCCCCCTGGGGCTCTGGCACCCACACTGGATGTGCCTCTTTACCCTGCTTGGCATCTGTGCCTGTTTTCAAGACCAGTGGAATGCTTGTTCCTCAAGAATCAAGACAGACCCAACACGAAGCGCCATCCACGAGCAGAGTCAGACAGTGGACTTTTTTCTGCAAACCGAGCTGCCTGACCACCCAGATGTGAGCGGAAGCCGGCTCCGAGAAGTCAGGTGAACACCTGCTTCTGCTCTGTGTCCCCGGAGCCGTGCCCTCCCCTCAGGGGCCCTTCCTAGAATCCACTCCGCCCTCTGAGCGTGGCATCCAGGCGTCAAGTCCTCAGGCTGTACCTTCGTCTGCCTGTTCTACGCCCTGTAACTGACCAGAGAGCGATTGTTAATAAGACACCATTTTAGGCACGAGACAGTCAATAGTTAAAGGATAATTATTCCTGCTTTAAGAGACTTGTATTCTAGTGGACATACAGAGAGACAGGAGATACAGAGATACTTGAAGACACAGACGCACACATATAATACAAAGGTACTGAAAGGGACTATAGGGGCACCCGGGCGGCTCAGTCAGCTAAGCGCCTAACGTTGGCTCACGTCATGATCTCACGGTTTGTGAGTTGAAGCCCCCATGTCGGGCTCTGTGCTGGCCGCTCGGAGGCTGGAGCCAGAATCAGTTTCTGTCTTCCTCTCTCTCTTCCCCTCCCCCACCTGCACTCTGTCTCTCACGCTCTCAAAAATAAATAAACATCAAAAAAATTTCTTTTAAAGAAAAGACCTGTAGGGGCACCCAGGCGGCTCAGTCAGTTAAGCATCTCACTTCGGCCCATGTTGTGATCTCACAGTTCTTGAGATCCAGCTCCGTGTAAGGCTCTACACTGTCAGTGCAGAAACTGCTTGGGATTTTCTCTCTCCCACACTCTCTGCCTTTCCCCAACTCACGCTTTCTCTCTTTCAAAATAAATAAATAAACTTAAAAAAAAGAAAAGGACTATAAATAAGATAGAACGGGGTAATATAGAGTACCTGTCTCTGGGAGATTAGAGGAAAAGTCTCTGAGACCACATCTGAGCGGAGATTCAGATGTTGGGAGGGAGGTGGCCAAAGGCCAGGCAGGGAAGAGAGGGAATCTCTAGCTGCAGTGCAAATGTCCTGTGGCAGGAAGCAGCATGTCATGCCTGACTCTGAATGGAGGGTCTGTGGGGGAAAAGGAAGAGAGATGAGGGCAGGGAGAGAGAGCGCTTGTCCGGCCTTCTGGGACCGAGTAGTGGGCTTGTTTGGATTTTATTCTAAGAGTCATGAAGACCTAGTGAAAAGTCTTCAGGAATGTCCCTCTGGCAGATCTGGGGGAGCAAGATGGGAAGCAAGTTGGCCAGGAAGGAGGTGTTGCAGGAGAGGAGGATGGGCTGGGACTAGCCCGGCAGCTGATGGTGGGGGGAGCAGATATAACGGGCTGTTTGGCATGTTTTAGAGGTCCTGCTGGAGGACGGTACCGTTGTGCGGAGGGAGAGCAGGACTCTTAGGTTTTGGCCTGAGTGTGGGGGGAGCCGACAAGTGATCCAGCGAGGGAGCCAACGCTTCTGCTTTGGAAAGGTTAACTCGGATGCCTGAAGACTTCCAGAAGAGACAGACGGTGGGGCTGGACATGTGTACCTGGAGCACAGAGAGGGGACCCAGGTAAGGGTGTAAATCTGAGAGCCAGATTCAGCAGAGACGGTGTCTATGGCCACGGCAGTTCGGGGGGGACCTGCCTCCACACGCCCTCCGCTCTGGGAGAGGAGAGCCCAGCCCCGCGCAGCGCGGCTCCATAGATCCTAGACAAGGAGGCGTCCGGGGAAAGCCTGAGGAGGAGGCAGCCAAGTAGGCAGAAGCCAGCCCGGTAGGTGCGACATCTCCACGCAGAAGTGGGGGCACCGCGCGACCGCTGCTGGAGGGCCCCCCGACGGAGTCTGGGAGCAGAGGCGGCAGGTGCAGGCGAGACTCAAGAGGCTGCCGGGGCCCGTTTCTGGGCCGGGAGGGGTGTGAGTGCCTCGCAGGCTCGTTGGGGAGGAAGTGAGTTTGGATTGCTCAGTGTGGAGGGGTTTGTAAGGGGTTCTGCCGGAGGAAGAGCAGGGAGGGATGTGAGGAAGGACACAACCGTGTCTATAGATATGGACCCGTGTCCACGTCCATATCTACTGGATCTTCGTCTGTCTACACCTGTGTCTCCGTGTCCCGACCCGTGTCCGCGTCCACATCTACCCGGATCCTTGTCTGTCTACACCTGTGTCTCCGTGTCCCGACCTGTGTCTGTGTCCACACCTACCTGGATCCACATCTGTCTACACCTGTGTCTCCGTGTCCCGACCCGTGTCCGTGTCCACACCTACCTGGATCCTTGTCTGTCTACACCTGTGTCTCTATCCCGATCCATGTTCACGTCCATCCACATTCCACCTACAACGAGACAAATACATCCAAATACATATAATATACAAATGTACGTCCTTAAATCTGAGCCTGGGAGCTCAAAGTCGCTTCCTTTACCATCTCCTGCCCTACTTTCGGCATCTTCCCCAATGTGTGCACGCGTCACTCACACGGGCCTGGGTCCACGTGCCACGGCGAAATGAGGGAAGGGTGAGTGGATGGTACAATCAAAGCAAGGCAGCGAGAGGCTTTTCAAAAGCAAGTGGAGGGGCGCCTGGGGGGGCTCAGTCGCTTAATGGTCAGACTTTGGCTCAGGTCACGATCTCGCGGTCCGTGAGTTTGAGCCCCGCGTCGCGTCGGGCTCTGTGCTGACGGCTCGGAGCCCGGAGCCCACTTCGGAGTCTGTGTCTCCCTCTCTCTCTGCCCCTCCCCGGCTCACATTCTGTCTCTCTCTCTCAAAAAAGAAACATAAAAAAAAGCAAATGGAGATTGATCAGGCAGCGTCTTGATGTGAGACTAATATGGGGATTTTATTCTGTAGGCCATAAGAAGCCAGGGAAAGCCTTTAAGCAAATAAATGAGGTGATTTGGCCCAAGCTTCAGAAAAGCAGTCACTCGCTGGATGTTCATACGTCAACTACTGAGAAAACTAAAGAGAGGGATGGAGAGAGGAGTTTGAAGGAAATAATTGAGAGGGATGGGAAGGAGAGCACACACAGGCAGGAGCGGCGTGTTGGACGGGGATCCAGCTAGAAGCTGTGCCGGGAGGGAGACGGAGCCCGGGCCGGAGGCGCCCGGAACCAGGCCGTGTGAGCGAAGGGGCTGGAGAGGCAAACCCCCCCCCGAGGAACAGGCCTCCCTTCCGGCAGGGAGAGCACATCTCACTGGCTTCGCACCAGACCATCATCAGGGACGTTCTGTTCCCCGCCCTTGCCAGAGTGACTTCTGTCCCCGGCCCTCTCCAGCCCCGGGGTAATCAGTGCCCAGGTGAGGAGTTTTGTAAGGAGATAAATAACACAATCACCTGCCTGTGGATCCTCACGACGCTACGGGCACAGGGCGGACACTAACTTGACCTGCTGCTGCTAACACATGATGAAAATCTAATCAGGATGTTCAAGAACTGCTGGTCCTACTCCAGTTTGCGGTATGAATCACGGTTAATATTTCCCTCCTCCCCGCCCCGGCCAAGGGCTCCTTATAACCTGTGCCGTTGGCTTCAGAAACGCAATCAATCACTACGCCAGCCCCGGTTGTAAGGACTGAGTCACATTTCGCATCCATGTGTGTGGAGGGGTTAAGGGTCTTTTTTATAGAGTTCCTGTTGAGAAACTTGACCCAGAGTCGTCCTTGTCCAGCCTGGGGGCTGGTCTCTAGTCCGGGTGAGCAAGGAGGGGCTAGCCAGGGGAAAAGCCTCAGCACCCCATCCATCCAGAGCCACCGGTTCAGAAACAATAGGAGGTCCGACATCCGGCTCAGGGCCAGGGCTGGGGAGGAATTTGACGGGGAGACACACGGGATGCCAGAGCCCTGTGGGGCGGCCTGTCGGGGAGGCCCCCGCCTGAGAGACAGGAGCCAGAGACCAGTCCCGAGTTCAGAGCCTTGCGGTCTGCACTCAGAACAGACCCCAAACCCCAAGAGATCCCTTCAGGATACGTGGTTCATGAAACAAGTCCGTTCCTGTCATTCCATGGGGTCCCCTGTCATTCAGGGTAAAAGCAGGATTGCTGACAATAAGGTGTCGTGCCTTCTGTTAGCGACGCCAGCCTCCGCTCCACCGTCGGCCACCCCGACTTTCTCTGCCACTTCTCCAAGCCCACCTGCTCTGCCTCCACGCTGGGTCCTTGGTGGGCCTCAAACATCCAGAGCAGACCGCCTAGCCCGAGGCTTTGCCCCTTTGCGACAGCCCTCCGTGCCTGTGACTCTTCCCACAGAGAGCCGCCCGGCTCAGTTACTTCCTTTGGTCCCTACACACCAGTCACCTGTGTCTGTGACTTTCCCCGAGAACCTTAGGCAAACTACCCCCTTCCTGATCTCAGAGTCCTGCTCACTTGAATTTTTTTGCCTCCGTACCGGGCGTCAGCATCTGACGAGTGTTTCTCTCCCATCTCTCTCCTCTAAGAATAGAAACTCCGTGAGAGCAGAACTTTGTCTCTTTAGATCACTGCTCAATCTCCAGAGGCTACGCCAGTTCCCGGAGTCCGTGGGTGCTCCGTTAATATTTATGGAAGGAACACATAACCTGGAGGTTCTCCATACGCCGACCAACAAGCACTCGACGAGTCAGGAGGTATCGCAAGGGAGTCAGGAATTCGTCGTTACCCAGCACAACTAGTGAGCAGTGACAACAGCCACTGTCCCTAACATCTAAAGCTTGACACCTTGTCATTAACTTAATCCTGATGGCAAACCTCCCAGTGAGGTTACGCTATGAATGGGGGTTGTTTTGTTTTGTTTTGTTTTTTACTAACGAATGAAAACAATAAACAAAGGCACAGAAAATTCAGCCACTCACCCCAAATTCAACAACTCGTGAATGGAGACTTTAGAGTCTGTGTTCTTAGCCATGGCGGTGGTCATAAGCGCTGCCCCTAAAGGCTTCCAGTGTTCCTGCTTTTTTAACACAGGGTGTCATCTTATTTCCCGAAATTCCCTGAAGTCACTCAGTGCCATCTGATCGTCTTTGGTCAAAGCAACACGAACAGGGTTAACCTGTGCTCCTCTTGGGGTGGCACCATCAGTGGTCAACGGCCAGGTGTTCTCCCCGTGGTGGGGCAGGACGCCCACCCTGGGGTCTGGGGAGGGCCAAGCACTGACGTGAAACACAGGACAGATGAGGTGACAGCGGTTTTCTGTCACATGTGTTCATCGGGGGTTAGGACAGTGCACACCATGCAGGGACATATGGGGATAGAGTAGACCACCCAAGGCTGCAAGACGCAGAAATACGCTTCTGGTGTTGTGGCAAGCTGAGTTCTGGGACGGACCCCCAAAGTCCCGCTCCCCGGTGTATACACCTTCTCCCAGTTATTCAGCCAAGCAATGGCGTAAGTGCTGCTGAGGGATTTTGCAGATGTGACCAAGGTCCCTAATCAGTTACTGAGTTATCAGGAAGATTATCCTGGGTGGGCCTGACCTAATCAGGCGAGTCCTTCAAAGGGACTAGGCCTTCCCTGAAGAGAAGATTTGAAAGGAGGAGGTCCCATGGCAAGGCCTCTAGAGTGGCATCTAGGAGCTGAGAGTGGTCCTGGCTGACAGCTAATAAAAAACTGTGGACCTTAACCCTAAAACCACAAGGGAATCAGTTCTGCCGACAACCCGAGGGAGCTTCCCTAGTCAGGGCTCCAGACGAAGACACAGCCCCGGCTGGCACTTCAATTTCAGCCTGCGACACCCTCGCTGGAGGACTCGGCCAAAACATGCTAGACTCCTGACCCGCAGAAACATGGGGTGAGATCAACGTGTCTTGCTCTGAGCTGCTGGCTCAGGCTTATTTGTTACGCAGCAACGGGGAACTAAGACAGGCTGAGGTATGGTTATTGTTAGCGGTGGTGGTCCTGCTGCAGCATATCATCTACACATTTTGGCGGATAAAACCACGCACAACTGCCTCCTTGGGGTACCTAACACGCTTGTAACGATCCGATAATCAATCACGCATTTCCTGAAGCAGATCACGTGCTCCGTGACTCGAGGGAGACGCTCTCCGTTTTCCTCACTTTGGAGCCCTCAGCATTTGCGACTCTGCCCCGTGGTGGATATTCAGGGAATGTTTGTGGGAGGAACACACGAAGGAGAGGAGAGCATCATGCCCAGGGTTGGCCCCATGGAAGGAGAAATCGATTCAACCTGGGCGAAGGAAACGCTCAGCGGGGTTATTGGTGAGGGTGAGGGCGTGGGGGCAGACAAGGTGGGGAGGGATCCCAGGCATAGATGACTCCATACACTATGGCAACAGCCTGGCCCCTGGGAGCCTTCCCCAGGGCTGGGGGAAGGCTGCGGGACGCGGAATTGGCGAGGTGGAAAATTAAAGCATGTGCCTGTGCAGATCTGTCTGTGCTGAGAACATCAGCAACTTTAAAATGTCTCACCTCATCTGTCTGTGACAAACTCAGGATTCCACTCCAACCAGTGAAAGCCGTCAGAAGGTAGCAAACAGTAACAGGAAAGTGTGAAATGACAGAGTTTGTGTGTGTGTATGTGTGTGTGTTTTCTCAATAAAAACATACAACTGGAGCCTCACAAATCATTTTGGGCCAAGATTAAAAACAACCCCCCCCCCCCCGCAGGAAAAAAAAAAAAAAACCCGTATCTTAAAGCTGAAATCCTTACAAGGATTATTTTGGTCGGACAATTGTCTATGACGTGCAGCTCAAATCATTCAAGCAGCCAAGACACAAATATACATTCTTTTGTGGTAAGTCCGCTGCTTCTCTCTCTCTGTTCAAGACTCCAGACTCAGAAATCGGACGCAGATGCAAACATTGGGTGCGGTCTTGTGTTTCAAGGCTGCGCCCTGAGACCAGAGGTTGAAAGAAACAATAGTCTGTATCTCTCCAGCTCAGATCGTGTGCAGGGGCTGTGCATGCATTGTCTCAGGACGTTGCACTGGATCCCAGTTCACACCTGGGAAAGGCAGGAGTGGGAAGCAATCTGATCTTCCCAAGGCCGTAGAGGTACACAGGGCACAGTGAAGTTTTGACCCAGGGCTACGAGATTTCAAAGTCCATATCCTTCTCGTGACGGCAAACATTTCCAGAGTGGCTCCTATTTAAATAGCAACTTTGGGTGGATGAAGCATGTCTATTATCTCATGCGTTTCCCCTAAACATTTGGGGATCGGTGGGGCATTTTGAAGATGAAGAAATGAGTGATTAAGGAAGTTGACTCTGTTCCCTCTGTGTCTCCCTCCCAACGAGACAGGAAGGACAAGACTTGGTGACCTAGTTAGTATCTTATTTCCCGAGAGCCCAGGTGTTTCCCCCAGACTTCCAAATTTTAGCTCTGGACAAACCCTCACCATGTGGCTGATGCCCAGGGCAAGGGTGCAGGTGTCCCAGACCTGCCTTCTTACTGTCTACCCCAAGTTATAAATCCAACAAGTAATGCTAGAAAAGTGTGATCTTGCTGGGGGACAGACTCTCAGACACCGCTCCACCAAAACTGGGCATCCAGTTTTAAAGCCTTAAAACCCTGTTCTCATACCTCGTCAGGGGTACAGACCTCACTCAAACATGCCCCAGCATAATGACTGAGCTACCCCCAAGGAGCTGCGTGTCTATCTATGGGTTACTGTGTCCTTAGCCAAAGCAGGGACATTTCTATACTAACAGAGAAATGAAGAATGCCACCCTGGAGGTGGTTTAGCAGCCTTGACCTCGATGATTTGTTTTACCATGACCTCTCAAGTGGCAGCGTTTGGCCCACATTGGCTCTACACACAGACGGGTAGGAATAGACTTCTTTTTCATAAAGAAAAAGGCTCTAGCTCATTTTCATTCCCCCCTGCTTGGTTTGGTTGGAGTCAGATGCAGAAAGCCATATCTGTATTATAAGAAAAGCATCCTTTCAAGGACAATGATAAATGCCAAGTGACAGCCTCCCAGTCAGGGATACCATGGAGGGGAGGGGACGGTGATCTGTGGAGCTCCTCATCTACCAGAAGCAGGTGGGTGGCAGGTAGAAAGGCCAGATGGCACACTTTGTGATTTTTTTTTAGGACGAGAATTTCATGCTTATGTTTCTGATTTCTGATCAAAAGCTCTTCGACGTGCCTCGTGGGTTGAACAAATGGTACGGCTTATGACTGCCAGTGTCTGAGGTCAGATTTTAACCCCTAGGCTGTCTTTCTTCCGCCATATGGAGGCCAAGAAGAGAGCGGCTTGGCTCAGGTCCCACGGTGGTAAGTGCCAGAGCAGAAAATGGATGGAGAGTCCCCAGCACTCTGTCCCCAGCTCCCTTATTATATCGGACCGTTGCCCTAAACTGTCAGAAATTCTCCAGGAGACGGAATCTGTGCTCACTGCCAAGTGACCACACACATCGCAGGTGCCCAGAAACCTTGCTCAGAGAACCTGGGTCTCCACTGATTCTGAATCTCAGGGGCATCAAGCTCAGATTTGTCTCCAGCTCCTCAGAGGACAATAGTCCCATATTTGGATCTTGCTGCTCTTCCGAGCCAGTGGGAACCAGCTGAATAATGGAAACGATAATTTATCGATGGCGACAATGGTGCTAGCAATGAGAAAAGAGCTCACGCTCTCGAGGTACCACACACCCCACCAAACCCCTAACAGTGCCCCACCCAATCTTTACTATACAACCATGTAATTACTGCTACTTGCTTCAGGCAGGATGAAACTGGGTTTCAGAGAATTTAAAGGGACTTGCCCACAGTCAAAGAGCTAATTGGTAGAAGGAGTTCTGTTTCCAAGCCAGTTTTTAACGACTACTCATGGAGCTACTCAAACTGGGATTACAGGTTCGGAGTTCCCTAAATTCTCTACAGGATGTTTCAATGTTTTATTTCTAATTTAACCTAAAATTAAGATGAACATACTCTGGCCCACCTGGGTAACTACCTTACAGGAAACTTTCTGGGGCTGCATTTGTGTTTGTGATTATGCTGGAACCTAAATCATAGCATTCAGCTTCTAAGGCAGTATTTTTCCCCTCGGGGTTTGGGGACTCTCTGGACACTAGCAGATAAGGGTTTTCTTTGATGCTCTGAGAGGTCTCGTTGGAGAAATACTGTACTAACCTCTACTGTGTTGAAAGCCAAAGCTCTTCCCCCTCGGAAGAACTGGAACAGTAGCCATCTTGATGCTCTGAAGGTTGGCGTGGAGCACCAGGCCCTGTGGCGTTTGCTCACATCCTCACAGTTCTTCTAGAAGAGGCACAACCCAGGCCCGTAGCTCTCTCAGACCCCAGCACACCATGCCCTCCAGCTTCCCTGAGTCTTGGGTCAGGCATGTGTGCACTTCCTCAGCAAGGCTCTCCGGCGGGTTATTGAATCATCCAGCGTGGACCGGATGCCCCCGCGGACCCAGTCTGTCCCTGTGGACTCAGTCGGTCCCTGTTTTGTTCTACTGAGGTCTACCTTCATCCCCAGCCACTGACCCCAATGAGCTAGAGTGGCAGTTGTTGAGACAACACCTTGCATAGGCTCCCCCACCAGCTCCCACAATGGTGCGTGGTCCAATCTTGTGGTAGAGCCCCTCCCTAAGGAACGTGGTGAAAACTTCCAGACAAGGGAAGGCAACCTGGCTATGTGTGCATGTGCAACATTCCTCATGACTCTGTAACATAGACTGCCCATTCAGACTGGATGTTACCATATATGGGAGACAAAGGAGCAAACATTGTACAAAAGGCACCCCCCCCTACCCCGCCCCACTACACTCGCGTCTCAGCCTTTTGGGACTTAGCCCACTGAGCCTGTGCGGGCACAAATAAAGCTGCTTCCTGGAAAGAAAAGCCTCAGTGTCCCAACTCTCTGTGTGTGACTCACGGCTACAGTCTCGGTAACAAATCCCTGCTATCTATTACTTATTGGTTTTCTGTCCTTTGGTCCAAGCTTGAATGATACACGGTCCCTGACTCAGAAATGTTGAAAAACAAAACGGAACCAATTACCACCTTAGAGCTTTGAGAACTATAACTCACACCATGCCTAAATCCTTGAGCTTATAGAGAGGTAAAGTGGACTGAATAATTAATACACTTTCTGCATATGTGCACAGTTAGTTCTGCTATAATGCTGTGTATCTGTTCCTAGAAGTCGGTGTGCTGTTCACAATCATGGAGCAGAACCCACAGAGCTTATGGGAAAACGGGGCTAAGGACACAGCCCTCCAACTCTTCAACAGTGACACGATTTAAAAAAAGAAAGTTAAAACAGCACCATTGTTTTGTACCAGAAATACACAACTGTTAGGATAAATACGGGGGAGAGGGGGGCACAGGCTTCCAGGGATGGAATGACTAAATCACAGAGATAAGAGATACAGCATAGGAAATAGAGTCAGCGGTGCTGTGACAGCGTTGTTCGGTGACAGATGGTAGCTATGCTCACGGTGTGCACAGCATGATGTATAGACTGGTCGAATCACTGCATTGTGCACCTGGAACTCAGGTAACATGTGTGCCAACCATATTTCAACAACAAAATTGGCGCTTTGAAAAGACAAAAAATAAGAGACAAATATGGTGCTTTGCCTTGAAAAAGACCCAGCGTTTGCTTGTGGATACGGACGGGCCTGGGAAGGGTTATGGCTTGTGAGCATCAGAGGGTTACCTGATACGGGATGCACAGTTGTCATACCCCTTGGGGGGAGGTGGCTCACGACACATGGTGAAATGGGGCAGCTCAGAGAGGGTTGAGGGGTATGTGTTCTGGTATCCCTCCTGGACCTGATTTAGTCGGGTGCAGTTGTCTGTGTTCACCTGGTGCTTCTCACGGACAAAATCACACCGGAGCAAGCACAAAATTGGCATCATGTGCACATTGCCCCCCACCCAGTCATCTCAAGTGTATATGGAGGCTGTTGTGGCTAATGTAACATATACAGAGGGTTATAGATGATTGGAGAATTGGTGCATTCAAGAAATACTGAGTTAATTGGCTAATTTAGCATATCTGTATTTACTGCCTTTTGACTGTCAGCCAGGCACAGATTAAGCCCATAAGAGACATCAACTATTGGGGCGCCTGCGTAGCTTAGTTGGTTAAGCATCCGGCTTCGGCTCAGGCCATGATCTTGCAGAATCCGAAGCAGGCTCCAGGCTCCGAGCTGTCAGCACAGAGCCCGATGCGGGGCTCAAACTCACAAACCGTGAGATCATGACCTGAGCCGAAGTCGGATGCTTAACTGAGTGAGCCACCCAGGCGCCCCTCATTATTTTCTTTAAACAAACCCCCAGAGGTTACTCTGGATGAACAGACATCTGCACTGATTGTCATGGCTATGAAAAAAATTATAGAGAAATGTAATTACAAATAAACTTTTACAGAAACTCCCTCCAGATTTCTTGAGTACCTACTGTGTGCCAGATACTGTCCTAGGCAATGGACAAGGAAGTATGTTGGTGAGAAAAAAATAATAAAGATCCCTGCATGATGCCCCACGTGTAGTAAAAGCCAAACAAAAGAAATACATTTTGATCATTAAAACAAACAAAATGTACATTTTGCTTGGATTACATTTTGGGACACAAAATGACACTGTCGAAAGCAGGGAGAGAGATATATTGGACAAATGTGCAGCATTGGACAGTTAGGAAAAGGGGATTTGAGCCCTGGTTCTGCCCTCAAACAAGCCATTTGTTTCTCTGGGCCTCAGTTGCATCGTCTGTAAATGGCATGCTAATTTCTATCTCAAAGGATTTGGAGGAGCATGAAATAAATACACCCCAAGTTAAAGTGTCCAGTCCTGTGCTTGGCATATAGCACTCAATATATATTAATTGACTCTCAAATTGAATGAATACGTTAGGTACTACTCAGGAAGCTTTTATGTGGTTTAATGAGGGGGACGTCTCGAAACAGGATTTAAAAAATCTGTTCATTGTCGACATTTACCAAACGACTATAGTTCATAATTGCTAATAACGCTGCCCTGGCATCTCCCAGAGCCACAGCTCTGCCAGGGTAAAAAAAAAAAAAAAAAGAAAGATTGAACATCAGACCTTAATATATTTATTTTGCAAAGTCTTCGGGCTGCCTAGCAACCATTGAAGTTTCTAGCCTTTTTTATTTCCTTCAAATGTTCCCCAGTCACAAAAACACACGTTCCATCCTGCTTGAGGAAAAAGGAGTGTTCAGTGGTTCATGACCTTGATCTCAGCATCCCTCCTTCCACCTTCTCTCAGGGAAGAAGATCCTCCCCCAGCAACTTTTACGATCAGCAAGTGTCTCTGAATGAGTCGGTTTCATGTCGGCTCCATATTCTTCCTGCAGTGATTATTCTGCTTTCTAGGGTGACCTTTGGCCCTGTGGGAAGAGTGAGGAATGCATCAGTTGGGAAAGTAGAGGAAACCCCACTCCATAATGTCTCCATCTCACTTAAGTTACCTCGTGGACAGTGGACATTCTTCGTCTATCTGCTCAACTCACACAAACTGAGCCCCAGATAGAGAAGGGCACACCCTGGGATCCAGTGCCAGAATCACGGTCAACATTCAAGAACTTTGCCTTCTGATTCAGTGATGTCCCTGTGACCTGCGCTGCCCTTGAAATGTGCACAGCATTTGGAGGAGCTCAGTCCTAGAGATACTTAACCACGAAAACTCCATGTGCACAGAAGGGTCAGATAGGACCACAGTTTCCATCCTTTAAGATCAGGGACCATGCTTCATCTTTATGTAACCCAGATATTGGGTGAAGCATCTCTGAAGCTTTCTAGGTAAAATGGACTTGGCCTTCTGAATTCCACAGGCTGTGGTAGCCCACAAATCTCCTCCAAACGTATACAAATTTGTGAAAGCTGTTCATTTCTTTTATCTCATATTCCCCTTGGTTCTACTGCCTTGTAGCTTTTCTCTACCATATTGGTTGAGATGTGACTCCTGGGTCCCTTCACCTGTCTCCTCAGGGAAACAAAAATGCACACAGTTCCA
The DNA here is from genome assembly GCF_027475565.1 of Acinonyx jubatus. Lineage (NCBI taxonomy): Eukaryota > Metazoa > Chordata > Mammalia > Carnivora > Felidae > Acinonyx > Acinonyx jubatus. The sequence continues at coordinate 4,803,199 of NC_069394.1, forward strand.
ACAGACAATAAACTTCATCAGAGGAACTGAGTCCTACTGAGGAGCCAGTGGGGAGGTGAGCAGTGAAGACAGGAAGGCAGTTGTCCAGTAGATCACTAAAACATTTGCAGTAGATATTTCCATTCCAAAGTATTATCCTTGGGCATCACCCCTTAAAGCAGAAGAGCTAGGGCAGAATTCCAAGAATAAGCAAGAGTGGACACAATCTCTGGAAGTCTAGCCTCAGAGGTAACACATCAGTCCTACCTTCTTCTATTGGCCAAGGAAAGTTGCAAGTTTAGCCACCCCCCTACCCCGTTCAAGGGGCGGAAACGACCACACTACCACTTGATGGGAGGTGCAAGCTGCTGTGTCTATGTGATTATGGGATGGGGGCCCTGGAGTAGCTTCTTCGTCACCTCTGCCAAAGTTCCAGAGTGACTCATAAAACTGAACAAATTAGGGGTTCTGTAAGAGGGGAGACTATACTGTTTCCCAGTTGGATGCCTCTTAGCCACTGGGCTTGCTGACCTGGCTGACCTTCTTGGAGCAGGCAGCAGAGCTTTGGGGAAGGTTGGCTTGGTAACAAGTTCAGGCAGAAAATGGAGAGATGACCACTTTCCTCATGTTTGTATTCTGAAGACTTATAGCAATGGACGCAACTCATGCACAGGCCCCAGAGCTTGGGACCACGACAGTGCAAGACTAGGCTCGTTGAGGACCCTCACACATGGCACTGAGAAATTCTTGCAGCAGAAGAGTGGAGAGCATCATGTGGGTCAGCCTTTGTGGGTCAGCAAGAAGACGTGGTCTGGTTGGGAGGGAGCCCCTTTGCAAAGGGGACACAGTGAAGCAAACATCCACCATCATCAAAGTTACCACATTGGTCACCTGTGGAGCTCCCTCCTCTCTGCTCTCTTTCCCCAGGTCAGAGGCTACCACCGGGAAGAAAGTGGTGGGCAGAGAAGACCATATTCTCTGCCTTTGCCATCGTGTTTCTAGGTCCACTAATTAAGCCCCAATTCATCTGCACAGGGAACAGGGTAATAGGGTCAAGATGTAGGGAGCCTTGAGTCAGAGAAGGAATTGAAATATTAAAATAATTGGGTGAGCCGTAGGAGTTTAACCAAGACAGTGTCAATAAGTGAACATGACTTAAAATATCGTTGAGGGGCGTCTGGGTGGCTCATTCAGTTGAGCACCCAACTCTTGATTTCAGCTCAGGTCATGATGTCACAGTCCATGAGTTCCAGCCCTGTGTTGGGCTCTGTGCTGACAGTGCAGAGCCTGCTTGGGATTCTCTCTCTCCCTCTCTCTGACCCTCCTACATTCTCTCTCTCTCACGCACACAAAACAAATAAATAAACTTAAAAAAAAAAGTATCTCTAAGTGTATTCTCTTTAAATGTCTGTAGGTGTAGACAGTGGGGAATGGGTGAGGGCTTTTGAGGTGGACCTTTACTCTTTTCCTTACATTTTTGCTGCTGGTTTTAAGTTATCACAAAGTATTAGTCTTAAAACATTTTTTCTTCTGCCTATTTACTCTGTCATTAAATATCAGAGCCATGATTTCCTTTCTGGAGAGAAGAGGAGGAAAGATATTAATTTTCCAGAAGAAGGAGAAATGGATGGGGGAAAGGAGATGAAATGTCCAGAAGATTAGTTCTCCTGGAAACAAAAAAACCACTTGGAACACAGACATAGATAAAAGGCAATGCAGGCTCTTGGAAACTTCCATCTGGTTCTCAAAATGGAATAAAACTGAAGGAGAGTGAACAGGGAGAGCATTCTTCATGAATTCATCACTTTTTGCTTATTAAAAATTTAAAATTGATAAATACCAGAAAAAGTAATAAGTGAAATTCATTATATATAATAAACTGATGCTTGAGTACTTGACACAGAGTGAATCTGGCTGCTGTTGACTTTCTATAAATACCAAAATTTAGTGATTGTCCCTGAGCTATTCACTAAACTTCAAAAGTCAATGAATAATGAATAGAAAATCCATTTGTTCATTAACTTGAGAAATGAAAAATATCTCCCTGCCCTGTTACGTCCCTGATTAATTTGGCTCTGAAACAAGTTAGCAGGTCTATAAACATTCCTCCGGGCTATTTCTGGCTCAAGAACCACCACTTTTCTCTGAAGTGATGTGAGTCTGTCGACACCCACTACGTTAGAACCCAGCCTGGACAAGGTAGGCTGCCTGGGGCTTCATTCAGGGGGGTTTTGCTACAGGGAGGATCCAGGATCCTTTTACTACAATATAGCGGAATGTGCCCTCAGCACCCTCGTGACCAATAATCACTGTGTGCAAGGCAGAGACTGATTTGGGAACACAGATTTTATTTAGCTATAGTCGATAGGCCATGGAAAAGACATTTAATTTTCTTGATTCTCAGTTTGCTCATCTGCTATAAACAGAAGAGGAAAAATAAGACTGCAATGTATTCTATGGCTTCCGTAAAGAATTACCTCCAATTTAGAAATCACACACGTTGGGGTGCCTGGGTGGCTCAGTTGGTTGAGCGGCCGACTTCGGCTCAGGTCATGATCTCGCGGTCTGTGAGTTCGAGCCCCTCGTTGGGCTCCGGGCTGACAGCTCAGAGCCTGGGGCCTGCTTCTGATTCTGTGTCTCCCTCTCTCTCTCTGCCCCTTCGCTGCTTGTGCTCTGTCTCTCTCTTAAATATAAATAAAACATTAAAAAAATTAAAAATAAAATAAAACCACACACGTTTATGACCTTACGCTTCTGTAGGTTTGAAGTCACACACAGGTCTCAAGTGGCCCAAATCGCTGTGTTGACTTCCTGGCCTTTTCCAGCTTCTAGAGTCGGCCCACATCCCTCGACCCATGACCCCCTTCCAACATCTTCAAAGCTGGCGACAACAGGCAGAGTCCCGCTTATGCCATCACCCTGACCTTGCTCCCTTGGCAACACCTGTCTCTGACTCTCCCATTTTAAAGAGCACATGTGATGACTTTGGGCCCTTCTGGATGATCTCCCTGTTTTGAGGTCAGCTGATTAACAACCAGAATTTCACCTGCAACTTTACCTCTCTGTTGGCCATGCAATCTTAACATACTCGCAGGTTCAAGGAATTAGGATGTGACCTTCTTTGGGGACTGATATCCTACCTACCACATCTTGCAGGATTGCTCTGAGGACCTGAGAGGCTGAGGTTAAAAAGTCTTGTGTAGTGGCCAGCGCGTATGAGGAGATTAGTAAATTGTAGCAGTCCTTGCTGTTTGTTGTTTCAAAACCTGATCCTCGTAATGAACTTAGGAAGCTGGACAGCTGTTATCACCCCCATTTTACAGAAGAATAAATTGAAGTTCAGAGAAGTGAGGAAAATTGCCCAAAGCTAGGAGCTAGCCAGCAAATGAGGGGTGGGCTCTTTTTTGGATCCTTTTCAGTAAATCTTGCCTTAGATTCTTGGGTGGGATCAAAGGAAAATTTTGAAGGACAAAGCAGTTTCTGACTTTTGGGAAAGGACGGCAAAGCCCCCAGTCACGCCTCTCCGCTGGGCTGGGCCAAAGCTCTAATGGAAGGCATTAGTCAAATTGGAAACAGGCTGTTCTCATTAACCACAGAGAAAACCCCATTTCACGCCCAGATGGAAAGCATCCTGCTGTTCTCAAACCCTGTTCCCCTTGCCTGTGGTCTGATTTCAGATCATTCCCCCAACCCCTGCTTCCTGGGGCCTTGACGGCTCACCCCAGGGACAGCGTTGCAGTCTGATTTCTGGAGGCTCCCTGGGGCTCACAGTGGGGCTGGGTGTCGGTCCCCCAGTTCGCCACCCAGCAGGGACAGCAGATTCGCCGAGAGGTGGCTGACCTCTCGCCAAGAGGTCGCCGAGAGTGGGGGACATGCTCCCAGCTGGGCTGTAGGAACTGGGTTTTGCAGACAGAAGGGTGAATGGGACATCCTTGTTATAATCGACACTGGGCAGGAGAAAAGAAGACAAAATATTTAATTTTTTTTTTGATGTTTATTTATTTTTGAGAGAGACAGAGCATGAGTGGTGGAGGGGCAGAGAGAGAGAGGGAGACACAGAATCCGAAGCAGGCTCCAGGCTCTGGGCTGTCATTGCAGAGCCCAATGAGGGGCTCAAACTCCCGAACTGTGAGATCGTGACGTGAGCCGAAGTCAGACACTCTACCGACTAAGTCACCCAGGTGCCCCTCCCAAGAAACATTTCTTGATCGCCATTTTGGGAGCGAGCACGGGGGACATGGAAATGTTAGGACCACATGTTGGCCCTTAATGAGCTCCCAGCCCAGGGGAGCCCACAGACAGACACACGGAAACCCATGGCAGGGCTGAGGCCCTGCAGAGAAGGCAGGAGACAAGCCATCCGTTCTAGTACAGGTCAAGTGTGTAGGGGCAGGAAGACAGGAAAGCACACCAGACCTACATCCAGGACAATCCGTTGTGGAATCATTCTGTCACAGACAAGCGATGCCTTCTGAACCTCCAAGCTCCTCAGACCTACAATGGTAGGAAGTGCCTGCCAACACTGGGCGAACGTAATGGCTGATAAGATGTTGTCTACAATCTAGAATCAGCTATCATCCAGGAGAGCAAGATCTCTTCTCTGCTGAATCCCTAGTAGAGCCATGCCTGGCATATGGTACACAGTCAATATCTCCCAAATGATGGAGTAAAATGAACCAGCTTTGCAAACAACAAAATGCTGACCAAATGCAAAAGACTTTCTAAAGTCTGAAAGAAAACTTTACATGCAACAACGTTCACTCAATAAAAAGTGGAAGCAAGCTAATGGCGATAAGTAAAACAGACCCATACACTTGGGGTATTTTGCTGGCAATGATAATTGTGTTCACCAACCCAAGAAGAGATGGAGAAAATGTTTCTCTTATAAAGACAAGTGGGCGAAATATAAAATGCTCAATCTTATATATGATATTTTCACTGCTGGGTACAAAAAATAAATTCTTCAGTTTCTTGTTAAAAACCTATAAAGAGGAAAATCAAAGCATAAAGGGAAACATATTACTCTGTTAACAGAGTATGTCTCTGGCTGGTAGGTGAGTAATTTTGTTTTCTTCTTCCTGCCTCAATATCATTTCTCGATCCTTTCAAATGAGTATATATTACTTTTGGAATGGAACAAATCATAAGCCCGTTAAAGTCCCGGCCATGTTTCTTATGAGGATGTGTATAGTGAATATTCTCTTCATGGTCACTAACTTGGTGTTCCTATGCTGGCTCATTGAGGATGGCACCTCCTCTACCAGGAAAACAAATCGGTTCTGTGTCACAGACTCATTGCTGCTCAGAACCGGGATCCTGGTCACTGTCGTCACTGCACGTTATCTTATTTGAGTCACGGTATCCCTGGGGTTAGCCTTACTTTAATACCATCATAACTACCCTATTGTGAGTCTTTCTCATGTCCCAGACCCTGGCTAAGCATTAGCAACCATGTGCATGGGGAACAGAGCCAGGGCTCACAGAAGTTAGGTGACAAAGTCACTAAGGTAATTGGAAGCTGCAGAACCATTTGAATCCTAACTTTTGTCTTACTTTACTTATTTATCCTTCATTCATTTATTCATCTGTCATTCTCTCCTATGCAATTAATGTACTTCCCCTGTTTTAAAGGGTCGGGCGCTTAGCATATTGACAGCTCTGTGAATCGTGTGACATGCTCCAGGGCAAGTGCTCCGGGAAGTGTAAACCACTAGGGATGGGAGACTTGCTGGTGACACAGACCTCCAGGGACACAGGCTGTGACTCATGACTCATGCCTTCCTTGAGTAGAAGGGCAGGGCTCTACTGAATAGCACAGTGGTCACTCCCTTCCTTCCCTCCCTCCTTCCCCCTTTCCTTCCTCCCTTCCCTTCCCCCTTCCTCCCTTCCCTTCCCCCTTCCTCCCTTCCCTCCTCCCTCCCTTCCCTCCTCACTTCCTCCCTCCCTCCTTTCCTTTCTCCTTCCCTCCTTCCCTTCTACCCTCCCTTCCTTCCATCCCTCCCTCTTTCCCTCCTCCCTTCCTCCCTCCCTTCCTGCCTCCCTCCCTCTCCCCTTCCTTCCTCCCTCTTCCCTTCCTTCTTCCCTCCTTCCCTTCCTTTATTTCTTCCTTCCTCCCTTCCTTCCTTCCTTCTACTCTTGGACAAGTATTTATAGAACACCATAAATTGAGTGCTGCTGTAGGCATTCCAGAATAATGATGAACAAGATAGAAAAGATCCATATTCTCATGGAGCTGCCTCCCAGGAGTCCCAAGAGCTAACTCATTTCATTTCTCTGCCCCTCATAGAGTGTTGTCTCTATTTCATTCGTTCATTCATTCATTCATGATTTTTTTTTAATTTTATTTTCTCTTCTTTTTGAAAAAAAATTGTTTCCTGTTTTAAAATTGCTTTGCCCTCTCACCTGGGTTTGGTTCTAACTCACTGTTCTCTTCAAGTCTCATCTCTTTATCCTTCTTGGCCACACTTTCTGTACCTGTGATCTTTATAAAAAATAAACCAATGTCATTCGCCTGCTTAATATCTTCCAAGGACTTCCCATCATCACAGCAGGAATAAAATCCCAAATCTCACAGCATGACCTATAAATGCAATGCAGTGTTGGGCTAGCACAGTGTCTGGTACATAATAGATGCTCACTAAATACCCTGGGGCAGGGACTGTTTGCTGCCCATTTTTGCACCCCTAGAGCCTAGCACAGTGTTGACGTTAATCCCAAGATGTCCGTGCAGGGTCACGGGGGTCAAACACTCCCTGGCTCCAAGAGCACCACTCATGATTACAGGCCACGGGAAAGGTGCCCTCGGAGCTGCACAAGTCACAACCTCTGCCGCTGCACACGGCGTCCCCGAGTCGACGGTAGATCCCGTTGGGGTCCTATTGTTGCTATCAACTGTGGACACTGCCTCCAGCGTTGAGGCTGGTGCTAAGCTAGGACTTGGGTGTGGCTGGGGTGTCAGTGCTGATGACCTGCTCCGCTGTGACCTTGGCCAGTGTTGCCCTTTACTTAATTGGATCTGGGATAAGCGGACCTTTCCTGGCAGCATGACAGAGTGTCTCCTGCCCACCTTCATGGCCTCTTGCTAAGAGGAGTGTGTGGGCATATGTATTCGTTTCCTATTGCTGCCGTAACAAATTACCCCAAACCCAGTGGCTTAAGGCAACCCAAATAACTCCTTCTCTTGCAGTTCTGGAAGTCAGAGTCCAAACTGGGTCAGCAGAGCGGTGCTTCCTTTAGAGTCTCCAGGGGAGAAGTTACTTCCTTGCCTTTTGCAGTTTCTAAAGACCATCTGCATTTTTTAGCTCATGATCCCACATTAGCCTGACCTCTGGTTCCATCAGGACACCTCTGCCTCTGACCGTCCTGTGCCCTTCGTATAGTAAGCCTTGTAATTACCCCGGACCCACTCAGATTGCCCAGAATGGTCTCCCCATCCTTAATTTAATCACATTTGCAATGCCTTTTTACCATATGTGGCAACCCGATCCCAGGTTCTGGGAACGAGGGTGTGGACATCTTAGGGCGGTGGGGGGGTGGGGGGGCACTGTTTTGTCGACCACGGTGCATGCGTCCCAAAGGAAATTCCCACTCACCCTCTGATTCAATCCAGAAAGCTCCATGTTGTCGGTTCCCTGTAGTCCACCCTCCGATTAGATCCATTGGAAGAAATGGTTCTGCAAAGGAAACAAGTAAGCTTGTTTGAAATGTCGGTTTTCCAGGCTCTGAGATGACCTTAGACCTATAGATCTGAGGTGATAAGGAGCCCTGTTATGCTGAGACTCAAGAGTCTCTCTTCCATGAAGTCTTCCATCGACTGAGCATCCCCTCGGCCCCAGGCCGCTCCCCTGGAGAATCTGACTCCGGGGTCTGGGCTGGCGCATTCTCATTCACACTTCTCACTCGTACTCAAAGGGTTTCTTAGCAGCAGAAGGGTTTGGAGAACCCCTCTCCCACACTGCGAATCCATACCCTGCCCTCTCTGATCCCCACCCTCTAGCTCAAGACGCACCCGGAAGAAGGGCAGGGATGTGAGGACACATTTACTGGGAACCTGCTGGATGTTGGACCCTGGGCCACATGTAAACAATTTCATCTAATTCCCATGATAACCTGGAGTGTCGGCATCGTAATCTCCATTTGGCAGAGCAGGGAGAGGAGTCACAGAGACGGGTACCAGTGCCCAAGCTGGTAAGGAGTGGGGCTGGCATTACGGCTGCATTTGTCCAAACTAAGCTTCATTCTCTTTCGCTCCACAGAAAATGTAGCAACGACTTCACCGGAATGTCTTCCTGAGCAAATAGACATTGAACCGACTCACATGTCATGTACAATAAAATCTCTGACTACGGAGCCTGCTAGAGAGAATCCATAAAATAAGTCATTAGGAGGAAGAGTGTGGCTAATGAAGACAGCCCATCTGTAGGGTGTCTGCTAAAGCGCGTCTTACTCTCCACTCATTTATTGTTTTCCTTTTAGCCCAAATCATTGGAATAATTGTGTCAATTTTCCACTTTACTCATTGTGTTTAAACACAGCCATGGCTTGCTTTTACTCTCACAGGAAAGTCGGACAACAAACAACCCAGCAGAGACTGGACCAGCCATTATTAAGAGAAATAGAGGGGCTGGTAAATGATGTCATTTCAGCCAAACCTCAGGCCTCAATTTCCATTCATGGAGCGAAGGAGCTTAATTGAAAAGCATTATTTGCAAATGGATAAAGAGGGAGTAATATGTAGGAGCCTGATTAAAAATAATGGCTGGGAGTTGAGTTTCCTAACCACATATTCTAAACGTACTGTGTTTTCTTAGAAAGTTAAGGGAACAAATGGCAGAACAATGTGCCTTTAAAGCCAACAGTTGCAACCTTGTGGATGGATTTCACAAGAAGTCCTATGGTAATACAACCCTGTCAATTCAGGTTCATCCAAACCAGTGCCTGCTGACAACACAGAGCCCACTTTGGATCCTCTGTCCCCTTCTGTCTGCCCCTACCCTGCTCGCTCGTGCTCTCTCTCTGTCTCAAAAAATAAATAAAACATTCATTAAAAAAAAAAAAAGAAGAAGAAAAAAAAGAAAGAAAGAAAGCAAGCTTCTCTGGGCACCTGGGTGGCTTAGTCAGTTAAGCATCTGACTTCAGCTCAGGTCATGATCTCACAGTTCATGAGTTCAAGCCCCGCATCAGGCTCTGTGCTGACAGCTCAGAGCCTGGAGGCTGCTTCGGATTCTGTGTCTCCCTCTCTCTGACCCTCCCCTGCTCACACTGTTTGTCTGTCTGCCTGTCTCTCAAAAATAAATAAATGTTAAAAAATTAAAAATAAAAGCATCCTTTGTAGTATTAGAATGAACTAGTAAAAGCAGATAAAGGCCACTAACAGATTAGTACATCTTATTCTACACTGAATAATTTTGTCTATCGTTACCTTTATTGTTCTTAGACACATCTGTTGTAGCCTTATGTTTGGTTAGAAAAATATGCCCAGTACAGGAAAATAAGGCCAAGAGAGTACAGCAAATCCTTACAAAGTCATCATAGGCCATTGTTTAACCAGCGCACCCAAGGATCATTTAATTATCTAGAGGAATTTACCATCATTTCATTTTGAAACTTGACAGTCCTGTGTGGTATTTCCCGATTACTTGTCAGCTTTCTCTAGTAATGAGGCAGATAATCTCTGTGCAGTAATAAAAGATAACCTTGAAGGCTGTGGTTTTAGTACATTGTAGAACACTAGCTCGTTTTATTGCTATTGTAGACCATTTATTTCAGGCTGGACTTCCTGGGGACTATTTTGCTCACCACATGTGGAAAGTTTCTCTGATGAATGTGGTCAAGTAGCAACAAACAGAACCAGACCAGATTTAAGTTTTATCTGCGATCCGCTTGATCATGGGCCTTCTCAGTTACCTGGGCCAATACGTTCCAATTTATTTCTTTGCATTATTATTTAAAAATTTTTCTTCCATTATTTTACGTTGGGCGCTTCCTTGCAATCATGACTTTTGACTCTTACAGAGGGCGCTAAGTATAGCAGAAAGTTTTATTGTTTTCCTTTTTTTTTTTTTTTTTGTAATTTTGGAGATTGGAATTTTGTTTACGGGCAAGTCTGAATTTTCCTGGATGCCCTGAGGGATGAGATTTAGGAGGAACCTATTGTTTTGCTTTTTAAGCAAGATAAGCCATCAGCTACTTCTCAACCACAGTCGGAAAAACCACCTTGAATCACACCTTCGTTGATGTGCAAAGAACCACTTGAGTGGTCTCTTTTAGTCACAGAAATGCAAATGAGTGAGTGTCCTTTGGTGACAGAGGAAGAATATGCAAAGCTGGTCACTAGAAAGGAAGCAGAAGGGTAGGATTACCTGTGGAAGAAGAGGTCAATCAAGGCCCCAATTAAGGGCAATGGAGGCAAGTAAAGTAAAAATTAAAGCATCTACCAGTATTTTACTGAGGAGAGCAGCCAGAATTAGTGCTTTTCTCTTAGAAATGGATTATTAGGTTTTCCAACATGTCACCTGACCTCAGAGAATTTAGCACCTCGAAGAATTCAGACCGTCATGAGGTTGTTTAACACGCAGGTACACTGTGTATTAAATTTGTCCAGGGGGGTGCCCTCCAGACTGCTGTCTTATGACCTCAACTTACATCCCCTTGATGGGGTCTTGGAGTGGTCTTGATCATGGGGCTTGATCATGGGTCATGGGACCCCTCAGATAGGGTCTGGAGCTGACGGCCAAGAAAGAATTCTTGAGACGTCTTTGGTGCAAAGAGGTGATTTTATTAAAGCACGGGGATAGGTGCACTGGGGTTGTGAGGAGGGACTAGTTTTATCCTCTGGAGTCGGGGGAGGTAGAGACAAAAGGAAGGCCTCCAGAAGGACTTTCATATGCTAAAGAGGACTCCTAAGATACCAGAGGCCTTGTTATTGTCAAGCTAAGGTTTTCCCTCTAGTAAGGCACTAACTTGGAAGAGTTGGGAGTTTCTGGAGAAATGTTACGCCCTGTATTTGCCTCAAATATTTGTCAATGGGCTGCAGGTTATAAATAAATTGAATTTTACCTGCCATTTCCTTCTGGCCTTTGTTCCCCACATAACTACGGAGGGGAAGTGATAATAGGGCTCTAGGAAACTGAGTCCATAGGTTTCCGGAGATCAGGCGATTGATAAAATTGCCTCTCCTTGTAATTCACTAAGATATTTGTAAACTGACGGAGACTCCTGTCCTGAATGACTGTGGGCTCTATCAGTTAACCATTTGTCTTCCTTTGTTCTTGGGCAGCCAGGAGTGCCCCAGGAATATCACACACACCACACCCGGTCGGGGGTGGGGGGGTGCGGGTAGGTGCTAGCTTGTGCTGGCCCTCCGCCCACCTCATGCTCCTACATCACCGCTGCGCATCAACAGTCACCCCACACATTTCCATACTTGCATACTTTTGGTCTCATAAAAGTAGTCACTGCCGGGATCGCATAAAGCCAGGCACACACCCCACACTTAGGACGGACATCGCTGATGACATCGCAAATTGCTATTTGTCAATGTACCTGTCGAGTATATACTAAAGTTAAAACAATTCATCGGACCTCTAGTAACATATTACTGGCCCGTTTGTTAATAAGTTACACAAAACGGTTGATTTCTGCTTACTTTATATTTGCATGAGAGCTGGGATTTTACCTTCCTAAAATAACATCCTATAAAAATATCCTTTTGCAGTTTTGAAAACCGTTCGCCGAGATGCCCTGTGGATCCACCTAACAAGCTGGGAAAACACTGATGAATGAGGATGGAAGGGGGATAGTGTTCCACAGGAGGGACCCTGGGCAGATTTAAATTCTAAAAGTCCTATGTCTAGCATACCTTATTCCTTCTTCAGGACGCGGGTGAGTGTCCCCTTCCTTTAAGGGCTTGCCCTTTTTTCTGGGCGCCTGAAACATGACATCATTTGTTTACAACGTCGTGATTCTGAGACCATCCTCTTTCTCCACGAATGGAACATGAGAATGGTGTCCTAGAGGGGCAACCAGCTTTGGGTGAGTGTTATTCTGTGCTTACCTCATTTAAATGAATCCTTAAACCAACCTTGCATGGATGCACTATTATGCCCACTTTCCAGATGGGGACACCGAGCATCAGTGAAAGATTGGACAGCTTGTAAGTGGCAAAGCCAGCTTTTGAAACCCAGTGCACAAGGCTGCCTGTTGGGTACCAGAGCTGACTCATCTTCACAAGTGAAGTTCACAGTGTCTGGCACGTCCTAGGAAGTCGGTATTTGTTGAATGGGAGGAAGGGAGGACAAGCGGAAGTGGGTTTTCCCTTTCCAGAGTCTTGGTGTCTGTGCCCCTTCTCTGAATACATCTCAAGCAATTACGCGGCATTTGGGTCCCTTTATTGAATCCCGCTGTTGTCTACACCTGCCTTCTTATTTACTCCTCATGGGTCCATGGCAGGCACTCAGATTCTGAGCCCTATTTATAGATTGTGCAAACTGGCTGTTAGGTGCTCTGTCTTGGGGTCAGTGCAGCCCCCCATGTCCCCCGATGCGGACTAAGCCAGCTGTAGGTCGCATTGGCTTGTGCTGACACAGTGCTCAGGGCCATTCTGTAGGAAAATCCACTGGGGCACTTTGAGTTTATGTCCTTCTTGGTAGAATTAACAGATGAGACGCAGGATGCCCAGCTAAATTAGAATTTCAGACACCTTTTTAGGAGAGTGTTTCCCATGCACTCTTTGAGGCATACTCATACTAAAAACGCTTTGTTGTTTACGTGAAAATCAAATTTAACTGGCATCCTTACTTTTATTTGCTGTAACTGGGCAACCTTACTCTGACAAGGAGGCAGATCCTAGCTTTCTTCAGAGTGCCTTTGACCCCTTCCTTTTCTTTAACTGCCTCCCCCCACATCCAGCCAACTGCTGAGCCCTGTAATTTTCCCTGAGATAAGGAACTCAGGCTCTTTTGTCCCTACTCTGGGTCTGACCCTTACCAGCTTTTGTGTCCTAGAGTGACCCCACCTGCCTGGGGGCCTCCTGCCCCCAGCGTCTGCCGAGCTCCCTCTCCCCCAGAGCCAGCAGGTGTGCGAGCTCAGAGCACCCCGCTTTGTGGTGGTGGGGAGTTTCTCCCTGAAGGTTGTAAGCTGGGCAAGTCTCTCCTTGTACACAGCAGGTGCTAAATAAGTAATAGACAATCTGAATTGGATACTTGTTCGTACCCTCAGCTGAATAGCAGACTTCCTGCTTTCTAAAAGACGCTCTGGAACAATTGGTCACGTGGTTTCGAATCTGTTCCACGCACTCTAGGGGAGATGCAGTAATGTGTCAATTAACTGGTTGATTATGCAACGAATATATAATTTTCATATTCATAAAGCAATCATCTCTTATTAAGATATCTTCTCCATTTAAATGGAAAGGATCCTTTATGTAGGATGGTCGTACATTACTTTTATATCAGAAGACATGCTATGCGTTTTCTCTCAAACATCAAAATCTTAATTGGAGGGTTTACAGGTTCCAGAGATGCACTTATGTGACGACCGAAGTTTGTGAGGTGGTTTGGGTTCCTGCAAAACGATGTGGGCAAGCATGACGCCCGCTTGCATGGTGAAAGTCACGGTCACACATACAGGAAGTGGAAGCTTTGAGTGGGCTTTCGTGTCTTAGTCCTTTTGTTCCTTGAAAGAACCCTGGAAGGAGGCGATTCTGAGGTCATTGTCCTCATAGATGTTGTGACTGAGGACAGGGTTGAGCAACTCCCTGTAGGTCACAAAGCCACTGAGTGGACCTCAGTGTCAGTGGGGTCCTAGGGAGAGAGGGGAGGATGGGGTTCCTCATAGGGCTCAGCCTCCCAGTGTCTTGAGGTGCCTGGTCGCCCTGAACTTCATTTCTCCCCTCTCCCTGTGTAGATAAGAGGGTTGGTCGCACAGGACTGGTGAGCCCAGAGGTCTCTTACTTACAAAGGGCTCGACACGTGTTAGTTATCGCTATTGCAACCAACCCCTACCTCTGAGACCCTCGCCTAGCAAACTTCAGTGTTTTCTGAATCTCAGCACAGCCTGTCTCAGAAGTCACCTTTGCCCTTGACCCATGTGCACATCCCACCTCTCCTGGTCTGCTCTTGGCTGCATCCGCCCAGCCTGCTCGGAACCGAGGAGAAGCTCCTGGTTTGTTTTGTGATGTGCACTCCGATCTCAATGTAAAGCAGAGCAAGCTATAAAGGAAGGGCCACTCCATGGTCCCATACCAGCAGATTTCCACTCATCCCTCTGCCTTTGGTTATACCCCAGGGACTCGAGGGAGGGAGGCCAAAGTGTGGATGGATGGATGGATGGACAGGTGGATGGATGTGTCAGGAGGAAAGATGGATGGATGGCTGACTATTAAAATACACAAAACTCTGAAGTGCAAAATTTTAGGTTGTTTGAATTGCTGGGGAGCAAGAATCTCCCATCCCCTCAAGGTCCTTCCAGCAGGACTAAGAATATAGGAGACAGACTAACAGAAGAAAATACGATTCAGTTTGCACGGTATGGGAAATCTACGCAGACATAGAAATTCCAAAGCCAGTCAGGCCAAATGAGGCATATATGTCACTCTGAACTAAGGAGAAGGGAGTAGGGGTCTGGGACTTCAAAGGGAAGGAACGCAATTCACAGGAAGATGAAACACAGTCAACGTTTGGGAAACCAATGTGCTGGGCCCCCTGGGGAGCAGCAAGACATAAGGGGCTTGATCCAACAGGCCTGTGAGTTCCTGGCCATCCTCCACACTCGGTTACTACCACAACGTAGTTCAGTGTGGTCGCTCTCTTCCTGGAGCAGGCCTTCTACCTAAATCCTTTTCGGGCTGTAGAGGGGGAGGTAAGGTGCTTTTCTTGAATCTGCTGGGTTTTGATTGCTTTTTTAAAAACACTTTTTTTAAATGTTTATTTATTTTTGAGAGAGAGAGAGAGAGAGAGAGAGAGAGAGAGAGAATGAGTGGGGGAGGGGCAGAGAGAGAGGGAGATACAGAATCAGAAGCAGGCTCCAGGCTCTGAGCCATCAGCACAGAACCCGACGCGGGGCTCCAACTCACAAATGGCGAGATCATGACCTGAGCCAAAGTTGGACGCTTAACCGACGGAGCCACCCAGGCACCCCTTGATTGCCTTTTTTTTTTTTATGTTTATTTATTTTTGAGAGAGAGACAGAGTGCGAGCCGGGGAAGCGCAGAAAAAGAGGGAGACATAGAACCTGAAGCAGGCACCAGGCTCTGAGCTGTCAGTGCAGAGCCCGATGGCTGGATGTGAGACTTGAGCTCAAGAACTGCAAGATCATGACCTGAGCCGATGTCAGACACTTAAGCTACTGAGCTACCCAGACGCTCCCCTCTTGATTGCCTTTTAACTACAAATCATCTTCATGGCAAAGTGCACCGTATTGGGGTGGCCTCTTCTTGGCCCCTATAGGATCAAGGTGATATAAAAAATATATTAAACCACACTTATTTTTGCCTGGTGACCTAAAGAACGGTTTCGGTATGATATTTAGAGAATGCGGCAACAGTGGAGAGAATTAAAAGCATCTGCACTCCCAACTCCCAGAACCCATCTCGGTTTTGTATACTTTCAGGGTGCTATTTTTTATCCATTTGTTTTATATTTTAAAAAAAGGAATCACACCATAAATCTCTTATAAAATTGATTTCCCATTTAACAGAACATGTTCCTTTATTCTTAAATACATTGAAAGCACCCATTGATAGCTGATTAATGGCTTGCCACCTTTTATTGTATTCAACCGGTGTCGTCTCTGCGGCACAGGAAAATCATTCTCAGCAAGTCTGTGTCACTGCAGAAAATGCAAGGGTGGTCGCCCTGGCATGGCAGGACGAAGGCTATCTCCAAGCCCACTGCTCTGCGCTCCACTCTGAGGATGTGCAGGTTGGATCAGGAACGGACCTCAGCTCTTTCACACCCACTGGGTTATCAGAATCAGGGGGCGTCTTGAGAAGGAGGCTGAAGGTTGTTTCATGCATTTGGTCTTTTCTGATTTATCTTGAGATCAAATGATTTGCCCAGCAGAGAACAGCTGCCGGTGCCTCGTCTAGGTCTGTGTGTGCCCAGGTGTGTGTGTGTGTGTGTGTGTGTACACGCATGTGTGCGGGGGATGTCATGGCAGTCTAATTCTGATAAATAAGCAGTTACCTGCCAAACAGCAGGCAGGAGGGGAGCCGAGGCACCCACGCATGACAAGATGTAGGTGGTTTGAGAAAGCTCGAGCTGTGTGTCTGGAGCACCGGCTGCCTCCCAGGGGTGGCATCCCGCGAGCCAGGGTTCCAGCTGCCAGGGTTCCATCCTGCTAGGTACTTTGAGCTTTATCCTGCCTGAGAGCACGCTCCCTCCCAATAATAATTAGCATTTGTAATGCGATTCACAGTTCTTAGAGTGCTTTCTTAACTCCCTGGTTCTCCCAGCTGTGCTGAGTGATGGGCTCATCAGGGGTCCCATGGCCAAGACGTGTCCAAAGCCCTTCTTCGGAAGCCTCTTCAGTTGTCCCCACACTGAGTGAGCTGCCCTCGGTGGGCTTCCCATTGTCTTCCGTGATCCGTTCACGGACTGGTGAGCCCTGCAGGTTGCTGAGGGCTCCCGTGCTCCCAGAGCCAACCATGGTGCAGGGGCCGTAGCGCACCCTCTGTCTGGTACAGGAGGAAACAAACACGTGGACATGGTATTTCCTCCTGCATTCTTTAGGCTGAAACCTACTCCCACCCACACGCTCACGGAAATCAACCTGTCAAATCCGTCTCCATCCATCATTCCCGGCCTCTCTTCCTGCAGTGGCAGAGATGTGAGCTGCCTTCTGAGGCTCTGGGTCTGCTGTAGTGTGAGGGGAGAAGGGACGGCCAGGGGTGCATGCACCCCCGAGGTAGGCTCCGTATATCGCATCACAGATCTTCAGAGCCAGGGAAGACCTGAATGTATATTCCATGAGATCCTCGTTCACAGGACGCCCAGTGTCACAAAGTCACTGGTCCTGGAAGGGGACCAGAGATGCTCAGGTCCTGGACAGCACTGAGTCCATTACCTGAAGGACGGGGCGAGAGACATGTAATTCTATCCTCCCCACCTGCCTTATAGATAAGGAGGGCGTTCTGTGGGAAGGAAGTATGGTTGGCCTTGGGAAGAACGGGGTGGGGAAAGATCTTGGAAACTGGCCGAGAGGATTAAAAGAATCCTGTGTCTAAGGATTGTGCATTATAAACTCAAGAATGGATACCTAAAGAAAGGTGTTTCAGAGTCTTTGTTCTTCACATGGAAAGGGTGTAGAAATCAAACTCAAATCTCCTTTGTTCATCCCTTTGAAAGACAGAATTCCTGGACACCCAACTGTATTCCTTGTATCATAGGCTAGAGGCCCACCCCACCTCACAGACAGAGGGGGTCAGTGCCCACGGGCCCATCTCTGGCTGCATGTGCCCCTACACCCATGTGTAATTCACTCAGTGCTCATGGCTTGAGCCAAAGCAACTCTATGCGGAGAAGGCACATGGGTTCTCTTTCCCCAGAAGGTTCCTGTGGGCACAGTCTGCTCCTGGAACTGTCTGACCTCCTCTCTGGGGCACGTGCAAAGGGCTGAGTTTGAGGGGCTTCTGCTGTGGATGTTAGACATTTTCAATATGGGGATTTCATCGAACTGCAGACATAAGGCACAGTTGTAACTGTGCTGTGACAGCAAGAGTTAATATTTTCTGAGCATCCTCTCCGTGTCAGAATCTGTAGCAGGCATTGAGTATGGGTTGACCTGTGTCCCTCCAAAACCCATATGCAGGAGCTCTAACCCCAACCGCCTTGGGATGTGACTGTATTTGGAGATTATGTCTTTGAAGAGGGAATTAAGTTCAAATGAGATCACTAGCATGGGCCCTACTCCAACATGGCTGGTATTCTTACAAGAGGAGATTTGGACACCCCCACATAAGGAGGGAAGGCAGTGTGAAGGTGCAGGGGGAAGACGCCATCTATAAGCCAAGCAGAGACTTCTGAAGGTCCTGCCTTCACGGCTGTCAGAAGAACCAATCTTGCTGATGCCTCGATCCAGGACTTCTGGGCTCCAGAACTGAGAGAATACACTTCTGTTGTTGAAGTTCCCAGTCTGTGGTCCCAGCCTTATGGCGGCCTGAGCCGACTGGAACCACACTTTACCAATATTGCCCCAAATCATCCTTATAAAGAAAGAAGAATGCTGAGGTAAGCAACAACAACAAAAAACAAAACAAAACAAAACCCCCAAAAACAGAATTGTGGCTTCTGGCTCAGTGGGGGGACTTGGAAATTCTCTTGATTTCTCTTGGCCTCACTTTTTACATCTGTTTAAGTAACAATAACGATGATTACCATTATTATTATAAGTGGCAATGGTAGCATGCTTACGTGTGAGGAACACATACCATGATAACCCTGTACAGTAGGAATATCTCTATGAACGTTGGAAAATGAAGATGTGAAGGTATAGAGGGGCTCAGAGCCTACTTAAGAGCACACTGAACAGGAACTCAACCCCAGGCAGTCCAACGCCAGGCCTGAGCTAGCCGGTCAACATCTGGGGTGAGGGACCCAGACACTCATACCCCTGACCTGGGCCCTGACTTCTGCCGGCCCCTGTGGTATTCCCCGAGTTCTTCCTTACAGACAAGGTGGTTCAGGACACGGGGAGCCCTGGAGAATGTGGAGCTTAGCAAAGTCTTCAGGGAGCCCTGAGCCAAACTGATGAAATGAGCAGGGTTGGCCTGACATTCAAGCCTGGAGATTGGTCCTTTGTCACTGGTTCTGGAGGAAGCACCCTCAGGCAAAGGTCACAGGAGAGCAAAACTGGGGTCCCAGCTCCAGCATTTACTGCTGATGAGGCTTGAATCAAGAAGCACCACTTCTGTGCCCACAGGGTAACAGAACTTGTGTCTTCCAGGAGGCTTTGGGGAGAACATCAAGAAGGTCATGGCAGTTGCCTGGGATATTTGTTCCTCACCAGATCTCTTCATCTCTGTGCTTAAGTTTTGCTTCGTGTAAGCTGGGGATGATGGTATCTAACTCACAGGTAGCCATGGGGATCAAAAAGGATGCTAACGATAAAATCCCTCACTCAGTTTTTGCCAATATTGGATAAATATATCAAGAATCGGGAGCAGAAGGCCTGTTTTTTGGAGGGATGGAGACAAGGGACAAAGAAGGAAGGCTCCCCACGTGCACATGCAAATGTGCCAGATGAGATGACCTCTGTGACTGCAAGTGTTACAGTGTCCATATATACCACAAACCTGCAGGAACGCCCATTTTCAAAGAATCCGCCTTACATGGACCCATGAGAAGACACAGCCCCAGGAATTCTTGAATCTGCAGCATCTGTGTTTCCCACGCCCCACTTCTCCCTGTGGCACGTGCCGGCTCCAAGCTCTCTCTCCCCCAAAGTCCTGGGGTAGGGGGTGGATTCGATGTCCTGGGAGTGACTCCTCAACTTCGCGGTCTCCCTGGCAGTGCTGGGTACTGATGACATGTAACAACTTTGGGATCAGAAAGACCTAGATTGAAATCCCGCCCGAGGAACGTCCTTGCTGAATGTGGCGTTCCACCTATCCAGGCATCAGCGATTCATCTGTAAATTGGGGAGAATGTTGGAACCTGTGTCATCGTCCTGAGGTGAGGATTAAATTGCATAATGTGCGTAACACCACGTGGGACGGAAGGTTAGAGCCTCTCACCTCCGGGTCTCCTCGTGTCCTTGCCCATGATGTCACCAGGACTGAGCCTAACCTTGACCCAGCCCCACACACCCCCACACCTGTTCTTTCTGGTCACGGGTGTGTTTTCAGCTCCCTCCCTCCCTCCCTTTCCTACAAATATTTATACTTGAGCTTCACAGATCTCTCCAGTTCCGAGCTCTGCCACTCCCTTCCAGTCTATCATGACCTATCTCTTCATCCACCATCAGGCAATCACCCTACTTCATAGACCCCTGAGCTTCTCTGTTCCTGCTGCCTTCCCTTGGAACCCAAGCGCAGTCCAGTGACCTGCTTCTATTCCAGCACATCAAACCAGCCCTATTTTCCTTCTCCTCCTCAGATCCACGTTTTCTGTTTTCCTCAAGCCTTAATTCCAACCCTTCCTCTCCGGGCAGGCGAGCCTGCTTTCTACTCCCCAAAGAAGAGACAGCCCATCAGGAAACAGTTTCTTCTGCTTCAGCTCTCCATCATCTTTCAAGACACGCCACTGTCTCGTATTTCCATCCTGCCTCTCAAGACCAGACCTGTCGCCACAGGTCCGTCTAGCCCCCACCAGGCAGTGGAACCTCCTCCTCTCGCCCCTGTGGGGACCTCCTCTCCTTCCCTCCCCTTCTCTCCTGTCTCTGCAGTCCCCCCTTTACGGTTCCTTCCTCTCAGTTTATAGACAGCCTCAATCTTGAAAACAATCCCTCCTCCGTCCTTGGGGCTCTGCTAGTGATTCTACGCTTTCATTTCCCAATGAACACTCTTCCCCCAATGATTTTATAGTCCAGTTAAATGTTCAAGAAACAGACTACGGTTCATATTATATAAAGTATTTCAAGGAAGTAAAGATGGGAGATGCTACACCTTACTTTATTTGTTTATGAGGTTCCCTTTTTATTTTTATATTCTTTCATCATAAGTATACTCTCCAATCCCCATTACCTGTTTCCCTTATCTTCCCACCTCCCTTCCCCCTGGTGACCCTGTTTGTTTTCTATAATTTAGAGTCTGCTTTTTGGCTTGTCTTTCTCTCTTTTTCTTTTTTTTTTTCCTACTTGCTTATTTGTTTTATTTCTTAAATTCCACATATGAGTGAGAGCATATGGTACTTGTCTTTCTCTGACTGACTTTTTTTACTTAGCATTAGACCCCAGCTCCATCCATGTGGTTGCAAACAGCAAGATTTCATTTCTTTTAATGGCAGAATAATATTCCGTGGCACAATTGACTTTAAAACGGTCGTATAACCTTGATTCTACAGCCAAACAAGGTCTACAGCCAAATAAAGGAAAATCTTATTGAAATCTTATTAATGAGCACAATGAGACAATTTAAGTAAAACATTGGCTGTCTGAAGAGGACAGTATATGCAAACAGATGGTACATTGTGACCTATTGGGGTTTATTCCAGGAATGCAAATTTACATCAATATTATGGAGCACATTAAGGCAACCTACTCTATTAACAGAAGTGAAAAGAAAAATCACATCTTTATCTTAACAGAGAAAAGAATATTTCCTAACATTTCAATTACCATTTGTTATTTTTAAAGTTGAATAATACAAGAGTAGAAGAAAACTCCAGTAAACCGGTAACTTATGAGTTACACTTAAAATAATGGAAGGAAGTATGCAATACTGAATTGTTCAAAAGCAGTCTCTTTAAAAAAAGGTTAAGGCAAGACTTCTCACAGTCATTCCTGTGGCCTATGTTCTGCAGGAGAGCCTTGCCAGGAAAGAGGAATAACTGTATAAAACAGGAAAAGGGGGGCGCCTGGGTGGCTCTGTCGGTTAAGCGTCCTACTTCAACTCAGGTCACGATCTCACGGTCCGTGAGTTTGAGCCCCGCACCGGGCTCTGGGCTGATGGCTCAGAGCCTGGAGCCTGCTTCGGATTCTGTGTCTCCCGCTCTCTCTGCCCCTCCCCCGTTCATGCACTGTCTCTCTCTGTCTCAAAAATAAATAAACGTTAAAAAAAAAATTAAAAAAAAAAACAGGAAAAGGAAGAATCATAACTATAATTATTCACAGATTACATGACTTTCTTTAAAAAAAATTTTTTTTAATGTTTATTTATTTGACAGAGAGAGATAGAGAGAGAGAGAGGAAGAGCACTAGCAGGGGAGGGGCAGAGAGAGGGAGACACAGAATCCGAAGGCAACTCCAGGCTCTGAGCTGTCAGCACAGAACCCGATGCGGGGCTCAAACTCAAACTGTGAGATCATGACCTGAGTCGAAGTCTGATGTTTAACTGACTGAACCACCCAGGCACCCCTACACGACTTTTGACATAAGAAACTAAAAGAATATATAGACAAATTATTAGAATTAGTAAGAGAATAGAGATATCTGGCCAATAAAAAACAAGACTACAGTCAATTGCATTTCTGTCTACTGATAGTGAGAAAATGGGGTTTTTAAAGGGATAAATTTAACTCAGAAACAGAGAGGGGCACCTGAGTGTCTTAGTCATTTGAGCATCCAATTCTTGATTTCAGGTCAGGTTATGATCCCAGAGTTGTAGGATCGAGTCCTGCATTGGGCTCTGTGCTAGACATGGACCTTGCTTAAGATTCTCTCTCTCTCACTCTCCATCCTTCCCCTGCTCTCTCTCACTTTCTCTAAAAGAAAAATTTTAAAAAGTAGATAAATTAGTAACAGACACACAAATGGTACCTAGGTCTAAATCTAACAAAATATTCAAGTGACTTAATAAGAAATTATAAAGTTTTATTGCAATAGAAGACTAACATAAATGTATAGTTGTTTTCATAAATACGTCAGTTACTCCAAATTGCTCTGTGGATTTAATGCAATTCCAATAAAAAAAAAACTAAATGGCCTCATTATGAAACTTAACAACACCTAAACTTTAAATGAAGAAAGAAATTTTGGTCCCATTTCTTCCAGACCCCTACAGTCTGTGTTGTCATGAATAGTTGCTACATTCCTGAAGAAGAATCAGGCGCCCAACGTTCCTACTAGATCAAAAGTTCAGTGCAAAACTGCAGTATTATAAAGGGCTTCATAGTCTTGTTAAGAGGGAAAGAAAACTATATCAATGGCGTATGTGGACTGCCCAGAGCCAATCCCCCTGCAGATGCAAGTTCATGCACCACGGAGTTGGCCTGGCAGATTACTATGGGGGTAGGGTGGGGACAGGGGCTAGATGAGGAACAGTGCTAGGTAAGTGGATGGAAAGCTTAAATGTAAAAACCAAAGACGTACCATTTAAGAATTAATAGTATAGCAGAGGGTTTTAATGGCCTCAAGAGTGAAGAGTGTGCCCAGAGAGGGTCAAAAAAGAGCAAAGATAAAGAAAAAAGGGTAGATTGGGCATGAGTAACACTATGGAATGTGGATAGATAGGCAAGAACCACAGGTTTTGAGAGCTGCTGATGTCATAAGAATTCCTACAAACCTGTTAAGAAAAAGATAAATGATCCAATAATAATAATCAGCAAATTACAAGCATTTATTTAATTTATTTTTTAATTAAAATTTGTTTTAATGCTTATTTTTGAGACAGGGAGAGAGAGAGATGGAGAGAGAGCACAAATGAGAGACCTGCAGAGGAGCAGAGAGAGAAGGAGAGAGAATTCCCAAGCAGGCTCCATGCTGTCAGCACAGAGTCCAATGTGGGGCTCAACTCACAAACCGTGAGGTCATGACCTGAGCTGAAATCAAGAGTCAGAGGCTTAACTGAGCCACATGGGCACCCCAAAATAACAAGTATTTTAGATAAATGGTCAGTAAGCATCTATAAAGATCTGAACATCATCAGTCATCAGAAATGCGCAAATTAAACCCAGTTCTGAAGGAGATGCCATTTCCAGATCCATCCAATTGGCAAAGTCACAGCCTGACCTTACCAGGTGTTGAAAAGATGGGCCGCCGTGGGAACGAGTGTTCCCTGCTGATATAAGCGTAAAATGATGCGCTCGCTTTGGAAAACAAGGTGCTACGACTCAGTTAATTGGACTCTGTAACTCAGCAACTGTCTTAAATATAGAGAAAAACTGGCAGGGGTATACCAGGAGACGCACCTGAATGTTCGTGAATATTCCTGTTTATCTGAATATTCATAACATCCTTATTGGAAAGAGTGCACACACACATGCACAGGGGAAATGACCCAAGTGTCCCTCAGCAGTAGAATGTCTTCATCCCTTAGTGGAAACCTGTCCTTAAAGAAAGTCTTACGTAGCAACGAGGACATATGAATTCAGCTACCTGGGCCAGTATGATTGACTCTCAGAAGCCTGTGAAGGAGGAAAAACAGGTCTCAGAATACGTGTAACTTCATTCCTGTAACGAAAATAACTACACCATGCCCTTTAAGAGCTATATAGGTAGTAACATGCAGAGAAAGCATGGGACTTACTACACAGAATTCAGAATAACATCTGGTGGGGGAAAGCAAGGGCACGGGGTTGGGATTGGGGTCAGGAAAGGACAAACGGTATGAGCAATGTTCTTTTCCTTAACTGGATTGGCTACACCCACTTCAAATTATTATCTTTTAATGAACATGTGTGTTCCCACCTTATGTACATGCATAATCTATATATATGTATATATTTTTATCTGCTTAATATGAAAAAAAACCCCTTAAAACAAATAAGAACTACACTCAATCGAGGGAGAAAACACTGGGATCACATAAGAGTCATATATCGAGCTGAGTTTCATGTTGAACTTGCCCTTTTCATCAAGGCAGCAAAGGCAAGGAGGGGATGGGATGCAGGTCTGGTGGCCCATGAACTGCCCACATCAGAGGGGGTCTTTGTGGTTTTCTTGGAAATCTTGTCCATTACGGAGAGGAGAAGACTGAGGCTCAGAGAGTCAGAGTGGTTTTCCCAAGGTCACAGAGCTACCTACTTGCAGAGTCGGTGTCAGAAGCAAGGTTTGTGGCTCCCTGACTATATTATTCTAAGCAGGTTATCACATGGTCACTGAGCCTTTTGTAAACACCCCCTAACAGAAATGAGAAGGAAGGCGAGCCACCAGTCACTCGTGTCTAAGGAGCCAACAGAAGACTGTAGGAGTCTGGCAGGAATGGGTCTAAGGTGTACTGGGTGCCCGGGAGGGGCCGGGTCTGTGCTGGGCACGTGCGCACACTGGTTACTGAATGTCTTAGAAGATCCCACAGGGGCAGCGTTCACATCCTATTACACAGAGGAGGAAATGAGTCTCTGAGAAAAAGGGATAGAATGTGCTCAAGATAAATTCTTCTCCTTTATCATTCGCCAAGGGAAGGTCTTGCTGGAACGGGGCCTGGAGTTTCTGCAGACACGAGCGGTACTGAAGTCCCAAACTCTTCGACTGAGACAAGTGAGAACACCCTGGCCAACTCCCAAGGCTGTGTCCTTTATAAAAGGGAGAATTTGTCCCCAAAGTACTAGTGTACTCATTTAATTTAATGGCTCACCAACTTAAAATGATGGAGATTAATTTTATATGTGTAGGGATATCCTTTCTTGCGACGAAGAGTGGTATCATTATTGTCCAACTTAGTAAGGGTGTCGTTAAGCTCACTCTCCACTCAATGATCCCCCCCCCTTTTTTCAAAGTTGCCGATGTTCTAGAAACACAAATGATTTATTTGTTACCAACTAACTTCTTTTCTCGGTAGTGATTCTAGCTTTTCTCAGCAGTAAAGTAATGAGCCTCATTAAGTGTGATAAGTAAACATAAATCCTGCACCCAGAACTGCATCAGCCACTCATTATACAGACGTTCCTTACAAGTCCTCAGAGTAGGCTGGAGGAGGTCATGGGGAGGAGGTGACCCCAGGTTGACCCGAGAGCTGGCCCCAGGCAGTCGGAGGCCTGTCCCCCTCCCCTGTGCTGAAAATGTATCTTCTACCCTGTTTCTACCGGGAAGCCGTTTTCAAGGCCTTGAGAAACAATGTGGTGTTGCCAACCTTGGAAGACGTAGTGAATGACCCTCTTAGAGCTTCTCTATAAACTCTGAAGATCCTGGTGGCTGGGGACAGAGATCCCCTGGTCTTTTGGCCAAGACAAGCCTTGCAAGTAAGTCCCCCTGTTATCCAACCTGCCACCTGCCCATCTGGCATTTAGTGGGAAGGGACAGGGATGCTGTTGAACATTCTACAAAGCATAGGGAAGCCCTCATGACGAATCATCTGGTCCCAAATGTCAATAAAGCCGAGGCTGAGAAACATCGTATTAGATGATGATAGTGAGATCCCTATATGATGTGAAAACATAAGCCCCACAGATAACAGAAGCCATGTTACTGAACAGTAGTATTTCCTAGTGGCCAAGAGCAGGGACTGACCGTTCACATCAAGGCTTGGCCCCTTATAGCCGTGTCTTTTAGTCAAGGTCTGCCACCTGGCCTCCGTCTCCTCCCAAGAGGGCTCTCGCCGGGTTGATGTAAAGATGAAATGAGCCACTCTATGAAGTGTGAAGGAGCTATAGGAGCTCAGTTGTGCATCTGCTGCTCTCACCGTCGCACGAGCTGTAAATAAAGCAACAAGAGCAGAATGTGATGAAACAAAAATGTGAAGGCCTGGGCTGATGTGCTCATGTGCTGCTAAGGTATCTCCCTCCAAGACCTATCCCAAAGGTGTAACAGAGTCAGCCTCCCCCCGACGCCCCTGCTCACCCCCGTGCCAACCAAACTGACCTCAGTTGGCCAAATTGAACGCGGTAACCAAGTACCTGTCACAAGTGCAAAGATGGTTAAAGCAAACTTCTGCTTTTTGGTGGGCAGGGCAAGACAACTACACGAGAGGAAAATCACATCAAAATCTATTCAAGTGAAGTTTTAAAGTGTAGTGAGCACCATCTATATATTCCAGACAGTATGACAGGGGTTGGGTAAAGAAAGATAAAAAGACTCAGGCTCTTCTGTAAATTTCCTTCAGAGTCCTCAGTCTAGCGTGGGAAATACATTTTTATATAAGTAATTATACGACGAGGCCCTGAGGGCATTATCCAAGTGTGCGTCAGAGGCTCAGTGGAGGAGGTATGAATGTTAAGGTAGATCTGGGAAGGTTCCATGAGGGGAGGAATACGTAGACACAGGTTTGAAGCATGAGCAGGAATTCGCGGATGTGCCAGACAGCCTGGGGCTTTCTGGAAAGTACAGGTGGTTTCGTATTGCTGGACCAAACAGAGCAGGAATCAGATGTCAGCTGCCTAGGAATGGTAGGCCACGAAGCTTAGAGCTTATTCTGAAAGTCTGGAGTCACTCCTCAACAGTCTTCAGAGTCAGTGATAGCACCAGAGTTACCTTTTTTAAAAATTTATTCATTTATTTAAGTCATCTCTACACCCAACGTGGGGCTTGAACTCACAACCCTGAGATCAAGAGTCATATGCTCTTCTGACTGAGCCAGTGGGACACCCACAAAGTTAATTTTTAAAAGATCAATAGGATGGGGGTTCCTGGGTGGCTCAGGCCGTTGAGCGCCCAACTCTTGATTTCTGTTGAGGTCAGGATCCTAGGGTCGTGGGATTGAGCCCTGTGTCGGGCTCCACGCTGACCATGGAGTCAGCTTAAGATTCTCTCTCTAGGGGCGCTTGGGTGGCTCAGTTGGTTGAGCATCTGACTTTGGCTCAGGTTATGATCTCACAGTTGGTGGGTTTGGGCTCTGTGCTGACCGCTCTTCGGATTCTGTCTCTCTCTCTCTCTCTCTCTCTCTGCCCCTCCCCCGCTCACACTCTGTCTCTCTCCCTCTCTCTCAAAACCAAATAAATGTTTAAAAAAAATAAAAACAAAAAGATTCTGTCTCCCCCCCACTCAAGCTTGCTCTCTCTCTTGCTCTAAAAAGAAAAAAAAAAACATCAGTAGGATGTGTGTGGCAGACGGGTTCCTGGGGACATCGGAATTAGGGGGATCAGTTGGGAAATAACTGTGGTATTTCAGATAAGAAATTGGGTGGTCCCAGGCCAAGGTGGTGGCACAGGGGTGGACAGAAAGTGTGATGGATAATCCAGCATCTCAAGCACCTCCTCGATTTCATCAACTTGTTCCAACATTTAAAAAATAACAGCTCAGGGATATGCATACATAGCCCCTACTCCACAAGAGGTCCGGGGTTAGGTTTTAATC
Source organism: Acinonyx jubatus (assembly GCF_027475565.1). Classification (NCBI taxonomy): domain Eukaryota; kingdom Metazoa; phylum Chordata; class Mammalia; order Carnivora; family Felidae; genus Acinonyx; species Acinonyx jubatus. Next base: position 4,831,000 of record NC_069394.1, read on the forward strand.
CATTTAATCTTCATAGTAAATCTGTGACATGTATTGTGTTATCATCCTTGTTTTCCGGAAGGGGACCTTGAGATACAATTAGCTTAAGCTGTATTGTAAAGGGTACATAGCAAGGGAATAGCAAAGCCAGACTTCAAGGCCAGGCAAGCTGCCCCCGTCTGTGTTCTACTGGCAGGAAGCGAAGTTTCCCTCTCTTGGGGATCTCTCTCCTCTCAAGTTGTTGTAAAACAGTGGGGGCTTACACAGTCCCCGTGGGAGGTTACTCCAACATACTCCCGTCCTGTGGCGCTCCCTGAGTCTGATGAGTATTTCGTGACAGTTGCTTCTTGTTACCACAGGATGTCACCATTGAAAACCTGTCTTCTAAGACAGTGTGAGAAAATGCTGGTCCTTCTGCTGTGATTCTTTACTCATCCTGAATGGGCTCCAGCCCCTGTGAGGGAGAGCAAGCTCAATCCTATAGAATCAAACTCGGCCAGGAGGATCCCATGCTTCTTAGCTGTCTGTCTCAATGCTCAGCTCTTTCAAATGGGGTGTCACCTTCCGGCTGCACCGGAAGCCTGGGCTTACATCAGGCACTGCGTCTGTCCCAGAATCCCTGTCCTCGAGTCCGATCTGCCACTGCTCATCTCAGAACATAAGACTAAGATTCTACCCATTTCCTTAGACACCATCACTCACAGAGTCCTGTTGAAGAAGATTAAAAAAAAACAAACACAAAACTGTCCCAGAGTCCTGTTATAGATGACTCTGAGAGCTATTTACGTGGCAGAATTGACAGAAGTTGGTATTTAATTAGGTGTGTGGGAGATGAGGTGGGTAGAGAGAATGAGACAGGGGACCAGGGAGCCCAGGATGACGTTGAGTTTCTGGCTCGTTTCTGGCTGGTGGGTCGTTCCCTGAGAGGGAGGGGGACGGCAGTGGAGGGCTATTTCCTGGGCTCGCCATGGGGATTTCCCTTCCAAACCTCCAGTGGCCCCCTAGTTGCCGAGAGCCTCACACTGTGGGTCTGAGATTGTACCAGTTTGGAGTGAGGCATTGCACGGAGCTTGTCCACGAGGGGGGCACTGGTGAGGGACTCTCTGGGTCCAGAGGGCATCACTCCAGCTAGACAATTGATGGGTGTCATGTTGGCCACCATGGCCCATGGCCACCATCACTGTCATCGTGGGGAAGACCCTGGGGCCTGACACATAGCTAACATCCTTACAGCGCCCTAGTCCTGGCACTGGTGACCGTGGGCTTCCGGAGACCTCATATCCTGTCTCTGTGCCCTCCTCTCTCCTCACCTCCAGTCCATGAGCATAGCAGGACTGAAGAGCCAGGCGTAATGGTAATAAGTCATCATACTATTGTGCCCAATAGGAATTGGGGCAGTGGGAGGAGTGGGCCTGGGGCCACGTCCGTTTGGGACATGTTGCACACTGCATCTGAAGTCCTCTCCAGGTTCATTAAGCTTCTAGATACAGATGGTAACACATCATGCAAGTGTGTAATTTATTTTTGGTTCAAAAATTTAAGTTTCATAAAAGCGCAATTGAAAGTCTTTCTCTCACCCAGACTTTGTCCGCGGGGTTCTCCACCCACCCCAGCCCCACAGCTAATAAGGTCTACTTTACACGTTTCTTACATAACCTTCTGACGTATTTTTTTTTAACGTTTATTTATTTTTGAGACAGAGACAGAGCATGAATGGGGGGAGGGTCAGAGAGAGGGAGACACAGAATCGGAAGCAGGCTCCAGGCTCCGAGCTGTCAGCACAGAGCCCCACGCGAGGCTCGAACTCGTGAACCACGAGATCATGACCTGAGCCGAAGTCGGACACTTAACCGACTGAGCCACCCAGGCCCCCCCTTCTGACGTATTTTTATGCCCAAACAAGCAAATTCAAATATGCATTTGTGTCTCCCCCCCCCCCCCCCCCCGCCGCTTCTTTCCCAAGAGTTTTCTTATTCCAAACACTGTTCCACACTTTGCCTTTTCGTGTAATAATAATATATCCTGGAGATCTTTTATTGGGGCAATTGAAACACATCAGGCTACAAGCCAACCTTGTGCTGCAGGCATATCTGCGCTGCTGGGGACCAGCAAATGCAGAGCGAAACGCTGGGGACTTGTACTCACATTCAAAAATAAGGCTGCATAACAATGCAATGTTTATGGCAAAATAAATGGCACATTATTTTGATCACATTTTAAAGGCAAAAAAATCCTGAGAGAAAAGAATCCATATTCTCCTTGGAGAGAAATAAATATTCATTTATTTGCTATTCGGCAAACGTTTACTGAGCACATATGTTGTCCAAGGCTCGGGTGGGTGCGGCGGGAAGGACACGCAAGGCAGACAGAAGGCGGCCTTCCTCTGAAGGCCCTCTGGCCTCTGGCCAGGGCGGCAGGGCCCTCTCGGTGATACCCACCTCACCCTCACCGCACACTCTTCAACGAAGGGTGACTTTCCCAAATTGGGGACCCAGCTTTTCTCCTGCTTAAGCTCCTTCAGTGGCTCCCTGTGGTCATTAGGGTCGAATTCCAGCCCCCTCACTTGGCTCTCAAGGCCCCTGACGTGCAACCCTGAACCTCCCCTGGCCAGCTCTGCTCCCGCTGTCCTGGATCGCTAGTGTGGATAAAAACCGGTGCTGGCTGGCTTGCCTCCAGGCCTTCGCACGCTCGGGTCCTCTCCTTCTGGACGGAGCGTCCCCAGACTTCACTTTGCCCTGCTTCCTCTTGTCCCTTCTCGCAGGCATTTTGTCCCGTCTTGCAGGCATTACCGCCCTCCAACCCGCAACGGGAGGAGCCGCGAGTCACCGCGGCTGCTGGGTTTACAACCTGTGGTCCCTGCTGGGACGTGAGCCGGCGCAGCCCACTCTGCGGGACTGCGCCCTGTCCCCCCGTCGGGGCCCGGTGCCTCCTGTGTACAACGCGAGGGCCACGAGGCCTTCCTAACAGGGCGGGCGAGAACTGGGGGCCTCCGGGTGTGCAGCACCTGGCGAGGGGTGCTCGGTACATGGCAGCTGGTCCAAACCTCCTCCTGCCACTCCTCCTCCTCCTCCGGCCCCGGGGGCCACGTCTCACGGAGGTCTGAACCCCCGACGGCCAGCAGGGCGCAGGTGGGCAGCACCCCTGGGCTCGTCGGTGGGTCGATGGGCCCGCTGACCTGGGGGGGTGGGAGGCAGAGCTCGCTCGGGGCTCTAGCCCCTCCCGGGCCGCTCCTCCCCGTGGAACGGGCGACCCCCCGCCCCCTCCCCGGGGGTTCCGGGAAGGGCCCGGCCACGCGGGAGGGCGCCTCCCGAGCGCTCACTGAGCATGCTCGGGCCCGCGGGCGGCGGGGGCGGGCGGCGAGGCGGGCGCCCCCCACAGGCCGGCGGGCGGCGAGCCCGGCGCCGGCTCGCGCGCACGGGCCCGGGGCGGGGCGCGGGGTCGGGGGCGAGCGGGCGGGGGCGGGGCGGGAGCGCGGGCGCCGCGGAGAGCCGAGCCGCCGGGCGCCAGCGCAGCCGCGCCGCGTCCTCCTCCGCAGTGGTGGCGGCCGGCCCCGGCCCGGTGCCCAGCCTCGCCGCCCGGGCCGGCTCGCGGGGCTGCCCGAAGGGCCGCGGCCGGGCAGCTGTTGCGCCGCGAGGGGGCAGCTGCGGAGTTCCATAACCATAGCAACCGCATCAGCACCGCGGCGGCGGCGCGGGCAGCAGCGCTCGCTCCTCCTCCAGGCAGCCTCGCCGCGGGCACCGGAGACCCAGCTCGCGGTCGCCCGGACCCCGCGGAGCGCCCACCGCCGCTGCGGAGAGCCGGCAGGGAGCGAGCCGGCGCGGCCCGGAGCCGAGGGGAGCCCTGCAGCGGGAGACAGGTAGGTGAGCGCGCTCGGGGTCGGCGGCTGCAAACTCTCTCCTCGGTGGCAGTGACGTTTCTGGAAGCGTGGTCGCTAGTTGGATGGCTTTCTGTTACTTAACAGGGATTCCGCCGCGAAATGTGGTTTGTCTCCTTCGGTCTCCCCCTCGGTCGGACCGTCCTCTGGTCTCCAGGCACATCTGGGCAGGTCTGAGAGGGCAGGAGGGGAGATGTGGGGTGACAGGCGGGGAGATCTGCTGGGTCAGTGAGGGGGTCCCCGCGGAAGTCCCACACGGAGGCTGAGGGAGCACATCCAGACCCTGGTGCAGGCAGGTCCTCTGAGCCCGTGAACCGCCCCCCGTCTAACCCCCCCCCCCCCGCCCCCGGGGCAGGTTCGGGAGAAGCCCGTGTTGGGGTGAAGCGGGCAGTGGTAGCGATGCTCTGTGATCCGGGCTGACCCAGAGACCTCTTCTCCCTGTGGCTTGGCTGGGGACAGGGGTGGGGGGTGGGGGGCACTGCAGCTCGGCTATGACATGGAAAGGGACCAGAGCGCACACCAGCTCCTGATCTGTAAAGTCGCCTTCAAGCCCAGCAACCGGAGGGGACATTTGGACAAGGGAAGTAGTAACTATTATTGTTTCGGGACCCAGGGGTGTCCCTGGAGTTCTTCATGTTATTGCCTTTGACTGTTGGGGGTGGGGGGGGGACTAGATAGAAAATTATAAGTGAGCAATCAAAATGCCCCCCTCCCTGCCTCCTCACCTCATTTCTATCCCCCACCTCCACCCACCCCACTATTGTCAGCAAAACAAAGCTGACATCAAGGATAATAACACTCTTTGTCCCCTTGGCCACCCAGGGCTCTAGCCATTGGCAGACTATCCCACTTGGAGACAGAGAATTTCGCTTCAGTTCTCTATTTGAACTAGGGAAGCATTGGTTTTTCTTCAGGTTCTGATGCTCCTGCTATTAAGAGATGTGCCAGAGCTGAGAAGCACCTGTCCACATGGAGGGATGGACTGTTAACCACATGTGCGGGCTAGAGAGAGGGGCAGAGGTTTGGGCAAAGATTCCAGACCCAGTTCCGTGGGGGCCAGGACCCCAGAAGAACATAGAGAAGGGAGATAAAGTTAGGTGAATAATTTGGATCTACAGGCTCTTGCATATGGGTAAGTGGGTCTCTGGGTAATTTCCAGGATGGACAGCCACTGACTTTTGTAGGGCTTTCTCTTTTTATCCTAGCCTCAGGGGACAGTGGTAAGTCCCAGTTAAAAGGCCATGTTCTTTAATTGGGCTTTTAATTTATGCTGTAGTTATGTTGCCTGAGGGGATGTGATTTGACCAGCATTTCAGCTGGGATTCATGTCGTAATGAGGATGGGATTATTGTATTCCAGGCAGATGGTAAGGTGTAGAGAAAAGAGGACGAGATCTGGAGTCAGAAGACATGGTTTTGAGCTCTCATTCCACCATACACTCGCTGTGTGACCTTGAGATGCTCCTCTCTCTCATCTGTAGAATGGGAATACTAAATTCTTGCACCTTGCCAGGCTCTTGTGACCATTGAGTGGGGTGATGGAAGGGATGGGTGGAGAAAGGCTTTTCGAAACCTAACATGCCATGCAAATAAAAAGGATCGTCATCATCTTCTGAAGAAACTCCCTTGTTCAGATCAGCAAATCATTAAACGTGAAATGGGGGTAGAAATATTGGTCAGTGACTCACAGTTGAAATGCTGTAGTGTGGTCCAGGATACACTCAGGGAGATACAAAGAGGGTCTTATCAGGGTCAGCACAGCATGTGATCCCTGTTTACAAATGTTGAAAGTCAAGAGCTTTGCCATCCAGTGCAGTACGCTTGTTTGGGAACCTCGAGGTCTGCTCACCTCAGAGTTGGACCAAGCGTTCCCACAGTGTAAACAGGGATTTGCACATAATAGGGACTCATTTAAACGCCGGTTGGATGGATACGTTGGGCAGAGCTCCTCGTGGGCAAGATTTAACCTTCACACAACTCTGCTCCATAATGGCACATATTTACCGAATGTTTGTCCAATTTGACTGAACGCTTTCTGCTTGACGTCATTGGTGAGGGAACCATAATTTTCTGGAAGGAGCCAGGACTGCCTTCTACCATTCTCTGCTCTTTTAAACCCCTACTTTTGGGGGCGCCTGGGTGGCGCAGTTGGTTAAGCGTCCGACTTCAGCCAGGTCACGATCTCGCGGTCCGTGAGTTCGAGCCCGGCGTCGGGCTCTGGGCTGATGGCTCAGAGCCTGGAGCCTGTTTCCGATTCTGTGTCTCCCTCTCTCTCTGCCCCTCCCCCGTTCATGCTCTGTCTCTCTCTGTCCCAAAAATAAATAAACATTGAAAAAAAAATTAAAAAAAAACACACCCTACTTTTGGTCATGCTGGCCTCTCTGCCTGGAATGACCATTTCCCACTTCGTCTTCCCTCTGCGACCCAATTCCAATGCCCCTCCTGATGGGAAGACTTCCTGCTCTCTTCTCTGCGCCCCCCCCGGCACTTTGGGCCTGCTCTCTGTCAGCCTGTGCTGTGTCACATGGTCATTGCTTGACCGTATGTCTGCCGTCTCTAGAGTTCATGCTTCCTGAGGGTGGGAACCTTGCCTTATTCCACCATGGTTGGGGCCCCAGCATCTGGCATACAACTGCCCCGGTGAGCAGTTGAGTAAGTGAAGGAGCCTTACCTTCAACATGACCACATGCCCAGGAAGAGGCTTGCACCAAGGCTGCCCCGGCCACATTCTCCCCGTCTCAGTATGTGCAGCAAGCCTGAAGGATGCTTGCTGGGTTGTTGTGCATTATTAGGGTCAGCCCACTGAAGCACAGTGAAGAGAACAGAAACACATATTTTGCCTTAAAATGCTCATTTTTTTTTTCAAGTGGGTACTTTAGAATAACTGTAATCTAGTGTTGAATGGCCTTCATATAACATTTGCTGAAAACATCTGATGGAATATTTTAAACTCAAAATGTATTTGTCTCCTTTCAATTTCTTTCCTTGATTTCTAGTATTATGGAAAAGGACATAGACTGGATCAAGAAAGGCTAGATTTGAATCCGGTTGTAAGGGACCCAGACGTAGGACACTTGATCTCCTCATGCCTCAGTTTCCTCACTTGTAAAATGAGGATGATATTACCCATCTAACAGGGATGCTGAGAGTTTGGAGTGAATGGATAGGTGTGCGGTAAAAGCAGTTCATAAACTATAAAATACTATACTCAATACATTATTTATCTTCCTTAAATTTTGTTGTTGTTGTTGTTCTGGGAAATGAGCAAAATCTCTATGTCTGATTACATAGCACCAGACAAGATGGGCTGGAAATTCTGTCTCTTCCACTTGTGAGCTCTGTGTGACCTTCAGTAAGTCGTTTTGTCCCCATCAGCCCTTTGCCATATCTGCATAGCATTATAATAACGGCTACCTTTCAAGATGGATCGGGAAGATGTACAGTAAGGGAAGTGCCATGATATCTGTAATTTTCAAATGATAGATATAATTGCCAATAATAGAAGGTTTCAGAATTTTTTGAAATGCCCCTGATGCATTTCCTCCTTGTATTTTGCCTACCTTTCTTACAGAGAGAGAAAGGGAAGGAGAGAGGGAGGGAGGGAGGGAGAGAGAGAGAGAGAGAGAGAGAGAGAGAGAGAGAGGGAGAGAGAATACTAATATACCCAGAGCTGTGTTTTTCATGCAAGATACCATGGGGGAATAGAATAAGCTAAAGATTTAGATTTGCAGACTGAGCCCTCGTTCTAGCTCTGATACTAACGGCATATGGACCGTCGCTCTGTGCCTCACCTCAGGTTCTGGGCCTCAGTTTCTTCATCTGTAAATGGACTGGATGATTTCCATGGCTCCATCTGGCTCTGCTTTTTCAGTGTTTCCATATCCTAGTCTACGTTTCTCTTCACCAAAGCCACATCTGTGGCTCTTGGCTGTCCTTTTGGTCAAGAATCATCACTTGTCCAGACTCTACATTTTAATTCACCATAACCACCATATTTCCCTTCTTTTAGAATTCTCCCCAGTCTAGAAGGCCAGTGTCCCTCAAGAGGACCCTGGGACTTAGGACGTGCATGCCACCCATCTTTGTCCCAGCCCAATTCTTATCCAGCCCCAGGCAAGATGCTCTGCTTCTCAGTCCACGCTGAAAGATCACCTTCATTCAAAATACAAGAAACTGTATGGATAAAGCCCGATCTTACTGGGCGAGCTGGAGGAGATTTGTAGACATCTCTAATATTTGCTGAGCTTCCCAGGCTCTGGGTACTCAGCAGCATGAAATGTTTGTGCTCAGACATGAATCACTTCTAGGTAGTTGCACCCACCTCAGGAGTGATTCCTGAGGGAGATTCTAGCACCACAAAGGAAACTGATGCCATGGGCCACCACCCTTTCCTGTGGCTTTCCACCTCTGGTGTGGATGGACAGGCGCTGTGGGGTGCCCAGTATAGGAGATCTGAATCAGTAGAATGCTGCGTCCCACTCGGCATGCCAGGCCCTGAGGGCCAACTGCGAACGAGCCAGGGATGTGCCCCATGTAGCCCGGGGGAGACTGGAGGGAAGGGCCATCAGAAGGAGGAAGTGACGTGGAAATCCCTGGAAGTAAGAGGTAACAAAGAAATGAAACAGATGCGCAGGACTGGAACATAAGGAATGGAATGGTGTCCCTTGAGGCTGGGGAGGTAGTGAGGGGCTACATCTCTGAGAGTTTTAGGAGCCGCATTAAGGAGCTTGTGCTCTAAACTTAAGGTCAGCAGAGCCATGGAAAGGTTTGGAGTTGGGCAGAACGCTCTCCCTCTAGCTGCAGAGTAGAGGTTGGATTCTAGAAGATGGGTCAGCTGAGAAATATGGTGGCGTCTTAGGACACTTGGCAGATAAAACATGACTGAATTCAGGCAGTGAGAGTTGGGATGACTCTTCCTGTCTGCATGATGGACAGAAAGTAGTGAAAGAAGGAACGCTGAGGAGGGAAAGAGGGAGAAGCATCAGATAAATGAACATACGTATCATTTGTCAAAGAGATATCAGTGGACCACTTTCGACCATTGGTGCAGGTCAAGGGGAGGGAGGGCTCATGGTGACGCTAAGGGCTTTCTTTCTATCCCCACAGCAACCACTCTGGTTCCAGCCCTTTCTCTCTCACCTGGACTAATACACCAGGCTCTGAACTGACCCCCCCACCCGTCTACTCTGTACGTGGCAACTAGAAGGCTCTTTGTAAAATTAAAATCAGACGTGATGAGACCACTTAGCAAATTTCAAGTATACAGTACAGTACAGTTAGCTGTCGTCACCATGCTGTGCATTGGATCTCCAAATCTTGTTTATCTTGCATAACTGACACTTTGTACGCCTCGACCAGCCCCAGCCTCTGATAACCACCGTTCTACCCTCTGCTTCTGTGAGTTTGACTGTTTTAGATTCTACACTTAAGTGAGATCAGATAGTATTTGTCTTTCTGTGCCTGGTTTATTTCACATGGCATGATGTCAGGTCTATTCATATTGTCACAAATAGCAGGACTTCCTTATTTTTTTTTTTTTAAGACTGAGTAATAGACTATTTTATGTATAGACCATTTATCCTTTACTTATGTAGACACCGATGGACATTTAGTTTGTTTCCGTATCTTGGCTACTCTGAATAATACTATGGTGAGTGTAGGTATATCTTAGAGATCCTGATTTAAATTCCTTTGGGCATATAGTGAGAAGTGAGATTGCTGAGGGTGATTCCATTTTTAATCTTTTGAGAAGCCTTCATGCTGTTTTCCATAATGACTATACCAATTTACTTTCCCACCAACAGTGCTCCAAAGTTCCTGTTTCTTTACCTCTTCATCAAACTCTTACCTTAATTTTTTTTTAAATAATAGTCATTTTAACAGGTGTGAAGTGATATCTCATTGTAGTTTTGACTTGCATTTCCCTGATGATGAGTGATGTTGGACACTTTTTCATGTATCCCCTGAAGACAGTCGAGAAGACATACAAATGGACCTTCTTTGAAAATACATTGATTCAAGTCCTTTGCCTATTTTTTTTAATGTTTATTTATTCTTGAGACAGAGACAGAGTGTGAACAGGGGAGGGTCAGAGAGAGAGGGAGACACAGAATCTGAAACAGGCTCCAGGTTCTGAGCTGTCAGCACAGAGCCCAACGCGGGACTCAAACCCACGAACTGTGAGATCATGACCTGAGCCAAAGTCAGATGCTTAACTGACTGAGCCACCCAGGCGCCCCTGCCTATTTTTTTTATTGGGTTCTTTGTTTTTTTAAGTTTATTTTTATTTATTTTGAGATAGAGAGAGAAAGAGAGAGAAGGACAGAGAGAGAGGGAGAAAGAGAGAATCCTCAACTGACAGCCCAGAGCCTGATGTGGGGCCAGAACTCATGAACCATGAGATCATGACCTGAGCTAAAATCAAGAGCCAGATGCTTAACTGACTGAGCCAGCCAGTGCCTCATGATTGGGTTATTTGGGTATTTTTTGCTATTGAGTTGTATGAGTCCCTTATATATTTTGGATATTAGCCATCTATCAGATCTATACCCTCCCTTTCTGTAGGTTGCCTTTCCATTCTGTGGACTGTTTCCTTTGTGATGCAGATGACTGTTAATTTGATGTAATCCCACTTGTTTATTTTTGCTTTGGTTGCCTGCACTTTTAGTATCATATCCAAAAAACTCATTGCCAAGACCAGTGTCCAGAGCTTTTTCCCTATTTATTATTTTAGGAGTTTTTCGGTTCCGGGTGTATGTGTAAGTCCAATCCATTTTGCTTTTTGTGCATAGTGTAAGATGAAGGTTCAGTTTTACTCTTTTCACGCGAATATCAAGTTTCATGAACACTATTGATTGAAGAGACTATTCTTTCCTCACTGTGCCTTCTTGACACCCTTGTGAAAGATAAGTTAAACATATATGTGTGGGTTTATTTCTGGGCTCTCTACTCTGTTCCATGGGCATGTGTGTCTGTTTTTATGTCAGTACCATATTGTTTTGATTACAACAGCTTCGTCATATAATTTGAAATCAGGAAGCGTGATGCCTCCAGCTTTGTTCAGCAGTGAAAGGATTTATCCTGGGAAGACAGGTACCCATGGGCATTTTGGATTCAGGCTACAGTATAGAGAGTACATTGGAGGGGCATAAGATGGGAAGCATAGAAACTTGGTGGGAAGTGATGGCAGGAAATCCGGGTGTATGGAGGCAATGATGGCTGCAGCCAACGTTAAGGTAATAGGAGGAAGAGAGAACAAACTGGAGAGATATTAAGGCAGTAGAATGTTAGGAAGTATGGGACCACCCGGGATACGGTGTCTAACAGTGGAGAGGCATCAGGGATGACACTCAGTCTTCTGACCTGGTCTGATGGAATGGCCTTGTTGCTGTCCGCTGGCCTGGGGACGCAGGCGAAATAACAGATCTTGAGGGGGAAATGATGAGTTCTGTTTTGAATTAATAGACTTTTAGGTCTCTGAGGACATTTATGTACATTTTCGGCAATTAGAGATATCAGGCAAACTCAGAATAGAGTTCTTGGCTGAATATAGACTTGGGGAATCATCAGCACATGGACGCTAATTGAGAGCATGGGAGTTGAAGTGATCACCCAAGGGAGGTGTATAGAATGAGGAGATGAAGACGTCCTTTTATCACCAGCTCTGTCTCCCACTGCCCTTGCAAAAATAAAACACAAAACACAAATGCACACTCGATAGCTTCCTCGTGCCTTCAGGGCTTCTCAACCGTGTTCCCACATTGCTGGCTAGGACAGATCTCCATCTGACATTTCTATGACTCCTTCAAACCCTCGTCTAAGACTTTCCTTTTAGGGGTCTTCCTGGACCACCGTGGCCAAACAGCTGCCTCTAGTCTCCAGCCACGGAACTTGCTGTGTTTTTCTCCATAGCATTCATCCCTGCATAAGCGTTGGTGTTATTATTACAGGTGTATTTGTTTGCCTTTCTTATTGACTCTCTCCTCTGTAAGATGGTGAGCTCCGCGGTTGCAGGGACTTCGCCCTGTTTACAGCTGCACCAAACACTTAGAACATTTCCTGGCACTCAGTGAGCCTGCGGCCAATATTTCTCAAAGCACATATAGAAGAAAAAAAAATACCAGGAATCTTCGATAATGGAATGACGCCTTTTCCGTTTAAAAACAAATAACCATAGCCTTGTGCAAGTCGCATTTAGAACTCCTGGTCCAATGGTGGCCTTCCAGTTCAGGGTTACCCTGACCCATCTAGTCTCCTTTTTCCTGGGACTGACTGTTCTGGTTTGAAAACTGCACATTTTGCCTGCTGGGAATGCCCACCCCCAGTCCTGGACAAACCAGCCCGGCTGGTTTCCCTGGTTCTGACATGTGTTAGCCACCTGACCCTGGACGGGTACTCAGCCTCAAGGGATAGTCCTAGCTTAGATCCTGAGATGTAGACCTACTGCCTACATCCTTAATATAGAGCCTGAAGTGGCTCCTGGACAGGTGCTTGATTGAAGGGTGCTCTCGGAGGAAAGGAGAGCTGGATAGGGAAGAAGACGGGCAGAGACGTCCATGCAGTCCTGTCGGCTCTCCCGGCTCACACAGGGAGCTCTGGGGCACACGTGGTCCTACAGCATTTTCCACCTTGAGGCAAGGTCATTTCCATGGATCCGATTCCGGGAAACATATCCACCAAGGTATTCCTGGGCAAAGCAGCCTGGATCAGCCGAGGAAAATTCTTGGGAGAACAGAGCAACGGTGGGTTGTTAACAGCTAACACAGCAGCTGGGAGATGGGTGTCCCAGCCTGATAGAAGGCGTCAAGGTGGGGCACTGGTTACGTCCGCTACATTCTAATTGATATTTCCACTACAGCCCTCCACCCCGAGTCTTTAAGACAAAGATGCTGCTTTGGGGCTTATGACATTCAGTCATAACACCCTGTGATCCTCATAGGATGTCTGTGCCCTAAGGAAGTCACGAAAACATACTATAAAAAAAAAATCTCCCTGAACTCTGTATCGCTGGGAACCCAAAGAACCCTGCTGTGGATTCCCTTCCTGATTTAGCGGTACCTTCTCCTGCTCATCTCTCTCTCTTTTTTTTTTTTTTTTAAACATTTTTTCATCTTTGAGAGACAGAGCATGTGTGGGGAAGGGGCAGAGAAAGGGAGACATAGAATCCAAAGCAGGCTCCAGGCTCTGAGCTGTCAGCACAGAGCCCGACGTGGGGCTCGAACTCACAGACCATGAGATCATGACCTGAGCCGAAGTCAGACGCTTAACCGACTGAGCCACCCAGGTGCCCCTGCTGCTCATCTCTTAAAAGCATCATTGGTCAGGGCAAATTACTGTAGGGTCCCAGCTACACAGGTACCTACCAGCCCAACCAGTCATGCACTGGCCTTTTGCTCACACCCTGCTCTCCAGTCACTGAACATTCTGGTACCGGGACCATGGTTTTCCTCACCACCCTGAGTCCTGCTGTTATCTTGAATGCCTTCCAAGTCCAGCTCAATGACTCTTGTAGCACCTTGGCCTTCACCTTCTCAGCTTAGATAGCTTTTTCTGCCCTCCACTCAGCCATACCTTCATTCATACATCACACTTGTTATATATACCAAATCATTTGTTGAACATCGCCTTCTCTCTTAGCTTCACTTGCTGAATTCTTCCACTAATGCCATTTTTTATTTCATAGAAATATCTGGCCAGTGATCTCTCCTCTTTTAATTCATTAACCCTCTTTTTCTATAACCCCTCCTTACTCCACTTGGGGGGTTCTTTGGTGTGCAGCTTCCACAATACTCTTTCCAATAACCCGCTAATAATTCCAGCTTTTCTCTGGGATATTGTGTGCTACTTTATCTGCAGTGACCCTGGTTTCTTTAAAACAATGATAATAGGCAGCCTATAAGGATTTTTTAAATGTTTATGTATTTATTTTTGGGAGAGAGAGAGTGAGCGAGCACAATTGCACAAGCGGGGGAGGGGCACAGAGAGAGAGAGAGAGAGAGAGAGAGAGAGAGAGAGAGAGAGAATCCCAAGCAGGCTCTGCACTGTCAGCCCAGAGCCCCACATGGAGCTCGATTCCACACTGAGATCAGGGCCTGAGATGAAATCAGGAGTTGGACGCTCACTGACTGAGCCACCCAGGCGCCACCATAAGGAATTTTTAATGAAAATTAAGTGAAAAAATAAAAATAAATAAACTAAGCTAAATCAAATCTCTTATAGTACTTGGCACCCAGTAGGTGATTAATCAGTATTCTGATTAAAGGCTAATGTGTCTACTGCAATGTCAACTAAATGGTGGTGAGATTGACCTTCTGCTATGGAAAGTGAGGAGGCTGGATGAGACTCTTCGTGAGTGGAACATGTCCATGGCTCTGTGGGGTTAACCATGGGGTATCCATGCTGTAACTTCAGAGATGTTCATGCTGTAGGGGTCTTTGAGGGCATCAGATGCTAAGTGATAAGCCATCACTTATGTTTTCAGAAGTGTGACAATGAGTCATCAAGGAAAAACTAAATCACAGTCTGTAAACTCTGTTGAAATAAGGCAGGGGAGTCTACTTTCTAAAATGAGTTGCATCAGAAATTGCTAAAATTAAATAGCAAAGTATTTAGTGTTAAAGGAGTTGGTATCAGTTTTCTGGAAATTTAATTTCTGGGCACATATCATCATAGCTGAGATGTTACTGTAGGAAAGGAGCAGAGAACCAAACTGGTGGTTTTTGGGAAAACTTGTTGATCTTAAATCAGAACATAAAATATGCTGAAGAATAAATTGGCTTTTTTTTTTGTTTGTTTAAAGGAAGTGTTTAAAGATAAGATTATCCTTGGCATCTTGTGCCCAAGGTAGAATTCATCAAGTTCGGTATTTTAACATGCTGACTTGTGTTGGCCTTTTGGGAGAATAAAATGAATATTAATTTAATTGCTTCTGAATAATAGAATAGATTTCCTTGGTTTTCTTTCTTTCCCCTTCTTCCCAAGAGCATGGAGATGACGGAGACAAAAATGATCATAAATCATCTTTAAGTGACAGGTCAGAATCAGATTACGTGGTGGTGCAGATGGGAGGGAAAGGAAGCTCATTCTAAGGACCTACAACATGCTGGTGACTGTCGTTAAGTACTTTCCCTGGTGCTACATGTATTTGATCCCCATACAGCAGCTAGTACCAGCCCTCTTTAGGGCTGAGGAGGCCCCGGCACAGAGAGGGGCAGTAACTTGCTCACAGACCCACAGCTAGCAGGAGACAAAGCCTGGAGAGGTTCTCTCAAGTCCATCTGACCCCAAGGCGTGTCCCTTTTCAGCCACCCTGCAGGTGTCCCTTGTGAAGGGCATTTAAAAGTCAGCTCTAGATCATAAAAAGCAAAACAAAGCAAAAAACGCAGAACAAAACTCAAGAACTGTTCAAAGTATTTGGCTTTTAAGCACTCAGCTGTGTGTGAATTTGGGGAAGCGGGGAAGCTTCTGTTTGACTTGGAATGTGAAGAGGGTGAGGAGGAGATTTGCTTGACGATCCCTAATATCAGGTCTGTTTCCAACGTCGTTTGATGCTGGACTGTGCGTGAAAACTGCAAGCATGTTTATTTCGAAGGACTCTTTAGAGAATTAGGAGCCTGCTTAGGTTAAAAAAAACAAAAAACAAGAAGTAATTCAGGGCAATCTGTGTTCTCCCTAGTTGTTCAGGTAAATGCTCAAAATTCTAGGTGTTTACCTTTTTGCATTTATACTTTATTGACTATGTCAGACCAAAAAGAGAAAAAAAAAACATTTACTGGGATTACAGATCTGTCATTTCTCCTTTGTGTGGTTTAACTGAGTGTCTCCTGGATATTTTCATTCAGAATTCAGTGATTAACGTATGTGTCAAAACTCTTGGTCTGTTGATGTAATAGATTATATACATTAAGCTTAAAATCAATATATTACTTTTATTTAAAAAATTTTTTTAAATGTTTTATTTATTTTTGAGACAGAGAGAGACAGAGCGTGAGCAGGGGAGCGGCAGAGAGAGAGGGAGACACAGAATCCAAAGCAGGCTCCAGGCTCCAAGCTGTCAGCACAGAGCCGACACAGAGCTCGAACTCACAAACCGCGAGATCATGGCCTGAGCCAAAGTCAGACGCTTAACCAACTGAGTCACCCAGGCGCCCCAGTATATTACTTTTAATATGTATTTCACCTTAAGTTAAAAGTCAGGCTGGGTTGCCTGTATTGCGAGTCACACAGGAAGGTGGTGTGCACTGGGCCAGAAGCTTCCTTTGCATGTAAACATGGGGTCCTGGTTACGGCTGCCAGGGAAACGGAGAGTGAGGGGTCCTCGAACAGGGGGCTGGTTGATCTGTTTACAATTTCAGCACAATGTGTTTTTGCCCCTCACACACACACACACACACACACACACACACACACATATGCACACCCCCACACCTTCATCTGGGCAACCTCTTTACTGATTCAGATTCAACTCGATTGTCATCTCTTTGGAAAAGCCTTTCCCTGTTGCTCTGATGGTTGTTTCCATCCGTTCCTTCTGGCCTCCCACAGCAGCTGGGCTTAGCTTGACCACAGCATCATCCTGTGAGAGGCTGTTGGGTGTGATGGTCATGTTCTGTTCCCAGCCTGTCTCTGTTCCTATTCGCTCAGCCCCACTCCCGGCCCTGATGCACCCAGCAGCGATGTGCAAACACATTTATCTGAAGGTTACAAGGAGAGCATTTGGGTTCACAAAGTCCTGGCCGTGTTCCAACTTTGCCACTAGCTCCGACTTGGAAAATTATTGAACTTCTGTGAATCTGTTTCTTCATCTGTAAGACAAGGATAATAAGGCCACTTTTCTCCTAGGTGGCCTGGACGATGAAATGATATGCCTACTCTATGTATGCAAAATATTTAGCAAAATGCCTGATATGTGGCAAAAGACTAGAGAAAGAATGGCTAATCTGTTAGTAAAGGAAGTTTGATAAAGTACATATTATATGCCACACATCATGCTGCAGGCTGGGGTTGCTGTTGAGAACAGGACAGACTTGGTCCCTCTCTCCTGGAACTTGTGTTTTTCTAGTGGGTTGAGTTGGGAGAAGCCAGAAATAACACTCAGTCATTTCTTTTTTCTTTCTCTGCCAGACAGTGCTCTTAAACATTCATTCATTCGTGCATGCATGCATTCATTCAACAAATATGTGAACACTTTCCCTGGTTCAGACACTTAACATGGATTTTCTCATGTAATCTTCATAGCAGATTTATGAGACAAAAAACATCCTTACCTGTCCCTTTTGAGAAATGAAGACGCTGAAGCTTGGGGAGATTGGGTGGCTTGCCAGAAATTTCATAGAAGATCAATCTCAGAGCCCAAACTCCAAATCAGAGCCATTTTTTAAAGGTTTATTTTAATTTTTATTTTTCATTTAAATACAAGTTAACATATATGTAATAATCATTTCAAGAATAGAATTTAGTGGTTCATCATTTACATATAACACCTAGTGCTCATCCCAACAAGTTTCCTCCTTAATACCCATCACCCATTCGGCCCATTCCTGCCCCCCTACCTCCTTCCAGCAGGGCTCCTTCTAGCAGCCCTCGGTTTGTTCTCTGTATTTAAGGGTCTCTTACGGTTTGTCTCCCTCCCTGTTTTTATCTTATTTTTCCTTCTCTTCCCCTATGTTCTTCTGTTTTGTTTCTTAAATTCCACTTATGAATGAAATCATAGAATATTTGTCTTTCTCTGACTTATTTTGCTTAGCATAATACCCTCTAGTTCCAACCACGTTGTTGCAAATGGCAAGATTTCATTCTTTTTGATCACTGAGTAATATTCCATTGTGTGTATATATATGTGTGTGTGTGTGTGTGTGTGTGTGTGTGTGTATCTCACATCTTCTTTAAAAAATTTTTTTAACGTTTATTTATTTTTGAGAGACAGAGGGAGACAGAGAATGAGGAGGGGAGGAACAGAGAGAGAGGGAGACACGGAATCCGAAGCAGGCTCCAGGCTCTGAGCTGTCAGCACAGAGCCTGACGTGGGGCTCGAGCCCTCGAACTGTGAGATCATGACCTGAGCTGAAGTCAGGTGCTTAACCAGCTGAGCCACCCAGGCGCCCCATATATCACATCTTCTTTATCCATTTGTCAGTGGATGGACATTTAGGCTCTTTCCCTAATTTGGCTATTATTGATAGTGCTGCTATAAACACTGGGGTGCATGTGCTCCTTTGGATCAGCACTCCTGTATCCTCTGGATAAATTCCTAGTAGTGCAATTGCTGGGTCGTAGGGTAGTTCTATTTTTAACTTTTTGAGGAACCTCCATACTGTTTTCCAGAGTGGCTGCACCAGTTTGCATTCCCACCAGCAGTGCAAGAGGGTTCCCGTTTCTCCACATCCTTGCCCACATCTGCTGTTTCCTGTCAACCCAGGGCCATTTGATTCCAAAGCTATTCTCTGAGGCCATGTTATTCAACGGAGACACTCAGAGTGCTCGGAGGACAGTGCACACTGGTGCTGGGATGAGTGGTCCTGCTTCTTTTAGGCTCAGTTCCCCCATTTTTAAAATGAAAAGGCTTGAAGAGATCATTCCTAGTGTCCTTTCTGCTGGGCTTCCTTCCACTTAGAAATCATTTCTCTTCCCTTTGAATTTGCTCCTTCTTGGAGCCCGTCTCATGCCTACGTCCCCTCATATATGCTAGCTTGCCTTCTCTCTTTTAGTAGCTGAGTACGCATGCGTGCACGTGGGGTCTTCCCTAGGAGGCGGTGTGAAATTGAAGGTAGACGTACTTCGCAGTCTCTCTTTGTCTACACTGCTTTCCTACCACAGTTGTACACTAAATATTTGTGTCATTTAATTGCTCAGATGGGATTTTCCTGTACAATCTGAGCACACCAGCCCACAGAAGTGGGGCAATCCCAGTACATCAAAGTGCAGGTGTTATGGAACCGGTGGATCAGAACAGCTGAGGCAGGCTGAGAGCTGCTCCCCATACCAGGTCCCCCTGAGCTGACAATGGCTGAGAGTGGCTGTTGCTTCACTCCAGCCTTCTCATTTCCCAGAGAGTCCCTGTGGAAGCTGCATGAGAAGATTAAATTTTCAGGAATGATAGATCCAGAGCTAAACTCCCCAGGGTTCGTGGGCGTCCAGACTCAGCCAATGTCCGCATTGTTTAGCCTTGTTTATTATTAGCCCAGTCCAGCCCGTGTGGTTGGTCCCCAGGAGAACCTCTCTGGAAAGTTCCCGCCTCAGAGTCTCACTCGCTCAGAAGGAGGCATTGAGTTTGCTAGTGGGGGTAAGCTCCAGGGAATAAACATCAGGAGTTACTTTGGTGGAAAAATTAGGTACCCAGGGATACCATTTGATTCTGTGTCTTTTTGAGCAGAGACTTCAAGGTGCTTTATAACTTAGAACCAAGACCTGGGTTTTGTTTCATTTATTCATCCAGGAACTGTTACTGAGCACCTGTCTTGGCCCAAGTCTAGTGCTGAGGATACAAACAAAGGTATAATCATCATCATTATCTTCCTCATCATCCCAATAGCAAAGGTTATTGAACTTATTTTAGAAAGGCATTATGTTAAGCACTTTGCATGCATTTAAGTCTTTAATCTGTAAAGTGCACAACTCCAAGAATGCAATTCACATTTTATTCTACACACACCTGAGGGTAGGGCACAATATCCCTTAGAGTTGTGTTACCTGGTGGCCCTAGGGATGTCTCTGTTTTACAGATAAATAATTTAGAAAGGTAAAGGTCACAGCTTTAGTAGGTAGAGGTCATGGATTTAGAAGTACCTTTAAACATATTTTGAGTGCCTGATAAGGCAAGAGCACCGTTCTACAGGTTTCAAGTTATGGATGAGAAGGCAGATGATTAAGACAAGGGATCTAAAAGGAATTCATTGCTATAGCAAGAACAGCCATGGAGTGGTCTCTGGAAGGTCAGAGGAGAGAGAGGAACTAGAGAATCAAGGAAGGTGCTGTGGAGGAGGTGATGTCTACCTTGGTTTGGATAGGCCACTTGTACCTCTACAGGCTGGGGCTGGTGGGTAAGAGCCATTCTGAGGCAGAAGAATGCTGCCACATGGGGTTTCCAGGGGACTGGTTCGTAGACCGGCTGGAATGACGAGGTCTCCCAGAGCATGTGGTGACGAGGAGGTGGTAGGAGGTGGGGGCGATAAGGTTTGCAGGCATCGGAATGGAAAGAGGTGTCATGGCAATGGGTTGAGGTCGTGTCTTGCGGGAGAAGTGTGTGTGGTTGTGCATCACTCAGAACTGGGTTCCTCTGTAGCAACAGAAAGACCGTGGCAAATCCAAATAGAGCTGTATTTTTCTCATGTAACAATAGGTCGGCTTGTATAGTTTCTTGTGGGAAATCATTAAAGACCCCGGCTTCCTCCTGCCATTTTTAGCATGTAGCTTTTTCAGATGCAGGCTTATGAGACCTCTTCTCTACTATCAGGCATGGTGCCCGTATCCCAGATACGTAGGGGGCAGGAAAGGCCAAGAGAAGAGGCGTGTGTGAGCCATGTTCATCTCTTTAGATCAAGAAAACAATAGCTTTTTCCTAAACGCATCCAGGAGATTTTCACTAATATCTCCTTGGTCTGAACTAGGTCTCGTGGCCACCACTGACCAAAGAGACATTTGAAGAGGTGCTTATCTGGGCATGTGGTTGTGTCAGAAAAAAACAAAAAAAAAAAATCAGGGTTCTGTTTAGCGAAGATAAATATTGGATAAGAAACTGGCAGTGCCCACCGTCGCGAGTGACGTGATCAGCTCAGGTTTACAAAAATGGCTTTGGGAACCACCAAGGGGCAGATCTTAACAGCCATCAAGGTGGGGGACTCATAGTGAACAAGCGGATAAATAAACAGATGATGATAATATAGGGCAGGGAAGATCAGTGGTGAAGTGGGAGCCAAGTGAAGAGGTTCTTCACCTGGTGTGGGGCATGCTGTGGATGGGAGTCCCCAGGGGAGGTAACCATGGGGCTGAGTGTAGGAAGAGTGTGGGAAGGTGACAACAAAGAAGTGAGGACACTCAGGAGGGTTTGGAGGAAAGAGATCACGTGACACTTGCTGGCAAATGTAAATAATTCATCCTACTGAGCAGGGTAGAAAGGGTGTGAGGATTGAAAGAGAGGCAAGGGCCAGCCATAGGGTCTTCTTAGCCTCAAGCAGACATTCAGAGTTACGGGGCAGCCGTAGACCGCCCTTGGCACCTGCCATCTCGGGAGACACAGGTGTTCCTCTTCAGAGGAGCCTTGGCAGCAGCCATACAGCAGACAGTTGAGGTGCCAAGAGGAACAACCCACATTGGATGGTGCACGTTCCCCCCGGCTTAAAGAGCCTCATGCCTTTCAGGAGCCATTTATCTCTTTAAAAACTCCATAGGCATCACTTGTAAAATCCCTGAAGTCACATGCTCGGACCACACATTAACATATTTTGGGAATAGAAAGTAAGGCACCCTATCAAGTATCCATAGTTCACCCAGTCCAGATGCAAAATCTGCCCAACTGGGGTCATTTTACAGTAGGCAGTATAGTTTAGTGCTACTGTTGACATGAACTATCACTCTGTTTCCGGGAAAGCCGACCTAGAAAGTTTGTCCAGTGGTCAGGATCTTAATGCAGAAGGGGAGACCCTTGCTAACCCTTTGTCCAGAACCCTTTAATTTGAAAAGTTTTGATGTCGAGTTACCCTGATTAGTTTTTTTGCATAGGAATCATTCTTAGGCTCTGTGGCAGATTGTTAGATAGGGCCCCATGATAGGGCCACATAGCTAGATGGGAGGCTATTTTGTTTCTTGTTTATTTTTAAGAGACTTCACTTTTTAGAGCATTTTTACATTCACAGCAAAATTGAGCAGAAACTACAGAGAGTTTTCATGTATCCCCTGACCCCCCCCCCCCCGCCACTGCCACATGCACAACATTTTCCACCATCAACATCCTGTACCCCAGTGATACATCTGTTACAGTTGATGAACTTACACGACAACATCATTAGTACTGAAAGTCCGTAGCTTACATCAGGGTTGTCTCTTGGTGGTGTATATTCTATGGGTTTGGACAAATTTGTAATGGCCTGTATCCACCACTTTAGGACCACACAGAATAGTTTCCCTGCCCTAAAAGTTCTCCATGCTCTGCCTATTCATCTGTTTCTCCTTCATCCCCTGGCAACCACTAATTCCTTAACTATCTCCATGGTTTTGCCTTTTTTCAGGATGTCGTATAGTTGGAATCATACAGTCTGTGGCCTCCTCAGGTGGGTTTCTTTCACTTAGTGATTTGCATTTAAGTTTCCAACATGCGTTTTATGACTTGATAGCTCATCCCTTTTTAGTGCTGAATAATATTTCATTATCCAGACGGTCCAGTTTCTCCGTTCGCCTAGTGGAGGAATCTTGGTTGATTCCCAAGTTCTGGCAGTTACGAAGTAAGCTGCTATAAATGTCAGTGTGCCGGTTTTCATGGGGACATGTTTTCAACTCATTTGGTAGATACCAAGGGGCATCGTTCTGGATCACAGGGTAAGAGTATATCTAGTCTTGTAAGGAACCGCCCATCTGTCTTCCCTAGGGAGTGTGCCATTTTTCATTCCCGTCAGCAGCGAGTGAGAGTTCTGTTGAGCGAGAGGAGTTCCACATCCTCTCCAGCATCTTGTGTTGTCAGTGTTTTGTTTTCCAGGGAAGACCTGATAGGGCCTGCAGATGGAGTGAGCAAATTCTAGAGCTGTTGCGGGTTTAGGATGGACAAATCTTGGTGATGGATTCGCTTTGGGTGTTAAGGGAGCATGTTGAATCTGGATGACCCTGATTCCTTTTGGGGTGACGGGATGGATAATGATGCTACTTGCAAACACAGGGGAATAGAGGGGGAAAGGGCTAAGCTTTTAGAGCTGTAGTATGGTGTCTCTTCAGGAGACTGGGTTTTGGGAAGGGTCTGGGTTGAGGTTAGAAGTACAGGTGTTATTGGCATGAAGGTTGTAGTTGAATGCATGAGATTTGATGTGACTCCTTAGAGAATTTGGATATTTTGCTACAGAAACATAAAAGAAGAGATGAGGAGGAAGAACAGATATAAAACTCACGTAAGAAGAGGGAGCTATGACTGAGTCCCTGTTAGGCACTGTCCTCTGTACTTACCACTTGACCTTTTCTCATTTGTCCCTATAGTTGTGTGACATAGGTAGGTTTCTTATTCTCAATTTGCAGCAGAGGAACTGAGACTTAGAGAATAAATAATTTGCCTAAGGCCACACAGTTAAGGACTGACAGGCTGGCATGTTATTTGGAGTCGGTTTGGCTTCAAAGTGCTCACTCTTTGCTCAGCCATTTACACCATCCTCCACAAACGGTGTAGGCAACACTGTCCACTGTATTCCATGGGCGCATTTGAGCTCTCCATGCTGGACAGAAGGAACCAAGGGTATGTTTACTTCCTGTTGACTGGCTGACTCCGTACAATGGTTTTGCAGCCCTCAGTTAGAATCACTGAATCTGTTTAAGTTTTCCCCCCTAAAAAGTTGATAAAGTCAAATAAAACGTGTAATACTGATCTTTATGTAATGTGCATAACAAATCCATCCCAAGGCACTGTTTATAGAACTGTGATCCCCAGGGGTAGCTTGTGTTTATAGTTTATGTACAATTTACATAATGCTTGGACTGAGTTAAAACAATAAAATTACGACTGAATAGACCATCTCTCTCTGTCTCTCTCTCTCTCTCTCTCTCTCTCTCTCTGATATTGGTAGGTAAAAAAGAAATAATCCAGAAATAACTACCGGTTGGTCAAGGACAATTCCGTTCTTGTTTGTTTTCACGATTGTTTTTTAATCGTCCCGATGATGGCTGATCTCTTGGTTGTATGCTAGTGAATTACTAGTGCATTATTCTCTTTGGCAGCAAATAGCTGCCTCCAGTATCCAGAGAGTCTTTAGGAAATTGCTTTAAAAGACATTAGGCTGAATCGGCTTGGAGCAATGGCTTTCATTCCTTAGAGTATTGTTCCCATTTCAAGAATGACCATCTCCTAGCAGTTAGAAAGGAAATGGTTATAAGAGTATGGAGCTCCCTGAGGTGTGTATATATATATATATATATATATATATATATATATATATATATATATATATATTTCTAGTAGAATATAGGCTCTGTGGTGGGAAGCAGCAGGACAGAAGCCTGGGGAAGTAGCAGGGACTCTGTCTTAAACTGTGTAAAGTATACTAAGGATGCTGCGCTTCATCCTGTAGGCACCCAACAAGATTTGTAAGCAAGGGAATGACATGAAAAGACCTGATATTCTTTTTATGGGAGTGTTCTGTGACCATGAGGGTGTGTGGCTATCGGTTGGGTCAAGTTGGATACAGGGCAGTACTTTTTATTCTTAACACTTAGTTTCAGATTCTCCTATTGGATCCTCCATTCATTTTCCTCAGCCAGAAGCAGAAGTCCCTCTTCTCATATATGCCTCTGTTAACCTTAAAAATAAAACTGTCAGCTGTTCTGCAAGCAAAATGGGTTTATTCAAAAATAGCAGAGGATGGCCAACTGGGGACATGCAAGCCACAGAGCAAAGGCGCAGGATGCTCTTTTATAGAGGAAAGGGGGAGTTGGGAGGGCTGTTTGTAAGCTAAAAGCCCACTGGAGTAGACTGGGAGAGTGTAGTCTAGTGGCTTCTCATTGGCTGAGCTGTGACAGTCTCTCATTGGCTGGGCTGTTGCCAGGGCAAGAGAGAGCCTGTCTCCCTCCTCCTAGGGTGGTGGAGTAGTATGGGCTTGACTTGCAAGGTAGGACTTGCAAGATGCATCTCTTCCTGTCGGGTGTAGTGGTAGAACCTGAGAGCACCCTTGCTGGTGGCCCCAGTCACCTTCTGTGAGGTTTCGCTTGATTAATTTTCACACCTCTCACTGGCCCATTTCCAGGCCATCTCTGTCCTCTGAATCTTCGTCCATTTCCGTCTTCCCCATCATGACCCTGGTGAAGCCACCATCATCTCAGCTCATTTGCAGGGATGGTCTCTTGGCTGATTTCCCCACATCCACCAGCGCCCCCCCCCCACCTCCCCCCCGGTTCTGTGGTCCTTTGCAATTTCTCAACATGCAGACCTGCTTCTGCACCTCCCACCTCTCACTTGGAATCCCTCAGAGGCTTGCAGGTGCCATGAAGAGAATTTGCTTCAGTATGACAGATTGCTCTCTCTCAGCCCCACATTCTCCCTACTCTCTGCTCTTTTGTTTCCCAAAGCAGTGGTTTCTGGAGTTAGAGGCACACATTCCAGGGATTGCTTAAGAGGGTTCTTTGGAGCCCAGACAGAAAATGCTAGCAATTTTATGTACATTGGTTTTGTAATTATAAAGTAAGAAATTGGGCTTTTTAATATTTGATATCTTGCACGATATTGGTACTCTCACCTGTCTACCTGTCAGGTGGTCATGTGCACTGTGACAAGTGTCCTGAAGGAAATGGGGGTATTCCTACCTAGGCAGGTTGGAGTGGTGTCCTTACTTGTCCATTCAGATTCAGTTTATTTTAACAATATGTCAGTTCCAGGGCCCAGTTATGTACATTGTGGGTTATCACATTTCATTTTATTAAATGGCCTTTACAAAATAAACTGTAAAATGTTCCTGCAAGGAAACCACAGATTGAAGACAATGCTGATAATTAAAATATGAATGAAATCAAATAGGAGGTTCGTCCAGCTGCATTACATGTTAAAAAAACAAAGGGGATCTAATTAAATAATATAATAAATTAAAAATAGTATCCAGAAGACCATTTGAAGTAGAGATTTATGCTTATCCACATTCACTCTGAGCTCTGGCACCTAAATATACTGATACTTGAGCTATTGTTTCATGTGCGAATATAAAATGAACACAGAATATGATATCTGTGTGCCTGTGTGTGTGTATGGTTTTTATTATCTGCTTGTAGTGTGTATTCCAGAACATTTAGAAAACTTACTGAAGCTCGGTGTTTTCTTCTGTCTTAGGGACTTTGCCTGAGATACAGCTGGCTTCTTCCCATATATGTCTTTCAGATTTCAGCTCAACTATTATATCATTCATAGCAGTGATCCTTATCTTTAAATTTACAATTACGTCTGCAGTTATCTTATTATCTTCCTTATTAGCCTGTGTGCTTCATGTGGGAGAGAGCGTGTCTGCTTTTGCTAACCTCTGGAGCTGCAGCCCCTGGCCTGCTGGCCACCACCTTCTAGGTGCTGATTAAGAACTGGTGAATAAATGGATCAATGAATACATGTCAGGTGTTGTGCTGGTTGCATTATACCTGTTACTATGTTTTCCCAATTAACACTGCTACTTGTAGAATATGCTTAGAGCTGTGTGTTAGGAATTGTCACCCAAGCCTGTTAAAAAATCATTAAGAAACAAAACAGATGAACATAGAGGAAGGGAAGGAAAAATAAGGTAAAAACCGAGGAGGAGGCAAACCATAAGAGACTCTTAAGTACAGAGAACAAACGGAGGGTTGCTGGAGGGGAGGTGGTTGGTGGGGGGGATGGGCTAAATGGGTGACAGACATTAAGGAGGACACTTGTTGGGATGAGCACTGGGTGTCATATGTAAGAGATGAATCACTGGGTTCTACTCCAGAAACTAATACCACGCTGTATGTTAACTAACTTGAATTTAAGTAAATAAGTTAAAAAAAAAAAAAAAACAACGGTGGTTGAAACTCCCACCCCTACTTCCCTTGGTGAAATATTAGGTAGCGTTAGCATGAAGATTCAGAGAGGTTATATCTGCTAATTCTCACCCTGTGTTCGTCCTGCCATGCCACGTTGCTTCAAGGCAATTTAGGTTAATGATTAATGATTAATCGAGGATCTCTGACACCTGGATTTCGAGGGCAGAGGGCTTTCCAACCATCTCTTGGTATCGTATGTCCATTGTCTATTTGTAATGGGTGGGCTTAATGCTCTTGTTTCCCTGGCCCGTCTCTCCCTACTTGCTTTCTCTAGTCCTCAAATGTGCAGGGTTATGTTCACACAGATGCACGTTCCCTTCTCAGACTCCCTAATTAGCTTTTTGTGTTACATTAGCTGCCACCTAAGCTACTTGGGACTGTACAGAGAAGTGCCTGGTTACCGACTGCCTTATAAAAAGTCCCACTTCCCCTTTCCTTGGCCAGACCACGCCCGCTCCTTTTAAACCCTTTATCCTCGAATTCATTCATTCCAGGAGCTGGATTACTTTTGTTTTCCTCTGCTCTTCCCACCATGGGGAAACTCTTCTAATTTTCAATTATTTTCGTACAATTTTTTTTATTTCAAATTTCGGAGTTTAAGAGGATGCTTTCTTGTCTGAGCTGGCTGAATCAAAAGTGAGTTGTGATGGGTGCAGGTGGAACAAAGTGCCTGGTATTTAATGGGTACGCTTATATTGCATGTAAATTTCAGCGCGCTTTCAAACAGAGGAAGGAAGGCTAGACAGGGGAGAATAAAGGAAGCAGTTGAAGTGGGATCATGATAGAATTGATTGGTTGGGGACTGGGAAGAGTATATGAAAATTTCATGTTAGTGAAACGCACAGGCTTTCCTCTGTCCATGGATAATGAGTCATGAAAAGTGAAAAGCTGATGAGTCAGAAGGCACAATGAAGTTATTCTCTCATTTGATCTCCTTGACACACGTAAATAAAATCGTGTTCGAGCAATGGAAGTGTTCCATTCTGAGGTAAGAAAAGCAAAAAGGACTTTCAAATACAAACTGCCTTAGAGTTTTGACACATGTCAGGTTCTGTAAATTCCTTAGGGAGGTGGTTTCACAAAAATTTTAATACTAAAATTTGCTGTCACACAGAAAAGTTGAAGAAAGGAGCAGTGAATACCCACATTTCCTATACCTGGATTTAACAGTTGTTAATGTTTTGGAATATTTGCTCTATCTGCATATGAATATATGCATATTTTCCTAGATCGTTTGAAAATAAGTTGTAGATTCCAAGACCATACAACCCAAGTACTTCAGCATGCTTTACAAAAAGATATTCTTTATTCCGACTCCAGTGACATTATCACACTGAAGAAAACTGACGATTTCAAAATACCATTCAGTGTATATTCCACATTCATACTTCCCCAGTTGTTCCAGAAAGTTGCCTGTAGCTATTTTTTTTAAAGCAGAATCCAATCAACGTATATGTTTTTGTTTTTTTTAAATGTTTTATTTTTTGCTTTTATTTTATTTTAAAAATTAATTTATTTATTTTGAGAGAGAGACAGAGAGAAAGAGAGAGAGAGAGAATCCCAAGCAGGCTCTGCACTGTCAGCGTGGAGCCTGACATGAGGCTTGAACTCACAAACCTTGAGATCATGACCTGAGCTGAAATCAAGAGTCGGATGCTCAACCTACTAAGCCAGCCAGGCACCCCTAAAAAATGCTTTTAATAGACTGTTTTTTTTATGCTGTTTTAGGTTCACGTCAAAATTAAGAGAAGATGCAGAGATTTCTTATATACCTTCTGCCTCTGACATGCTTAGCCTCTCGTATTACCAATATCCTCCACCAGACTGGTATGTTTGTTACAATTGATGAACCTCTATTGACATATCATAATCACCTGCAGTCCATCGTTTACATTAAGGTTCACTTTTGTTGCTGACATACTGTGCATTTGCACAAATTTATAATGACATGTATCTACTGTTATAGTATTGCACAGAATATTCCTCCTGCCCTGAAAATCCCTGTACCTATTCATCCCTTCCTTTCATCTAACCCCTGCCAACCACTGATCTTTTTACTGGTTCCATAGGTTTGCCCCTTTCAGAACGTCATGCAGTTGAAATTATACCGCATGATTGACTTACTTCACTTAGTAGTATGTATTTAAGGTTCTTCTATGTCATATCAGGGTTTGATAGCTCAGTTTTCTTTAGCATTGAATAGTATTACGTCGGCTATACCACATTTTATTCACCCATTAACCTATTGAGGGACATCTTGGTTGCTTCTAAGTTTTGGAAATAATGAGCAAAGCTGCTGTAAACATCCATGTACAGGTTTTCATGGGACCATAAGTGTTTGGCTTCTTTGGGCAAATGCCAGGGAGCATGATTGCGGGATCATATGAGCATGTTTAGCTTTAGGAGAAACCGCCCAACTGTCTAACAAAATGGCTGTGCCTTTTTGCATTCCTGCCAGCCACGAGTGAGAGTTCCTGTTGCTCCATATCGTCACCAGAATTTGGTGTTGTCAGGGTTCTGGTGTTACACGTGTACAGTGGTATTGCATAGTTGTTTTATTTATTTATTTTTTAATTTTTGTTAATGTTTGTTCATTTTTTGGGAGACAGAGAGAGACAGACATGAGTGGGGAAGGGGCAGAGAGAGGGAGACACAGAATCCGAAGCAGGCTCCAGGCTCAGAGCTGTCAGCACAGAGCCCGATGCAGGGCTCGAACTCACAAACCATGATGAGATCTTGACCTGAGCCCAAGTTGGCTACTTAACTGACTGAGCCACCCAGGCGCCCTGCATAGTTGTTTTAATTTGTATTTTCCTGACAACCTATGATGTGGTTTCATATTATAATTTGCCATCTGTATATTTTCTTTGGTTAGGTCTTTGACCCATTTTTTAAATTGGGTTGTCTTCTTATTGTTGAGTTTTGGGAGATATTTGTATATTTTGGATAGCTATCTTTTATCAAGTATGTCTTTCGCAAATATTTTTCCTGGTCTGTGGCTGTCTTTTCATTCTCTTGACAATGTCTTTTGCAGAGCCAAATATTTTAATTTTAACGAAGTCCAACTTACCAATTCTTTCTTTCATGGATCATATCTTCAAGGCATGATCTAAAAAGGCATCACAAAATCCATGGCCATCTTGATTTTTTTCCTGTGTTATCTTCTAGGAGTTTTACCATTTTCATTTGCTGAGTTTTTATCGGGAATGGTGTTAGATTTTGTCAATGCTTTTTCTGCATCTATAGATATATTCATGTGATTTTTCTTCTTTAACGTGGTGATATGAGGGATTACATTTTTGAGTGTTGAACCAACCTGGCATACTTGGGATAAATCCCAGTTGGTTGTGGTGTATAATACTGTTTATACATTGTTGGATTCACTTTGCTAATGTCTTGTTGAGGATTTTTACATCTATATTTATGAAAGGTATTGGTCTGTAGTTTCTTGTTATGTCTTTTTCTGTTTTGATTTTAGGGTAATGCAGGCTTCATTGACTCAATTAGGAAGTAGTCCCTCTGTTTCTATCTTCTGAAAGATAGTGTAGGAAATTGGTAAAATTTCTTCATTAAATACTTGTTAGAATTGGCCATTGAACCTATCTGGGCCCAGTGCTTTTTATTTTGGAAGGTTATTGATTATTGATTCAATTTATTCATAGATATAGGCCTATTCAAATTGTTTTATTTTGTGTGAGTTTTGGCAAATGGTATCTTTCAAGGAATTGGTCTGTTTCATCTAGGTTATCAAATTTGTGGGCATGGAATTGTACATAGAAATCCTATATTATCCTTTAATGTCCATGGGATCTGTAGTGATGTCTTCTCTTTCATTTCTCATATTGGTAATTTGTGTCCTCTGTTTTTTTCTTAGTTAGCCTGGCTAGATGCTTATTGACTGTATTGATCTTTTCAAGCAACCAGCTTTGATTTCATTGATTTACTCTACTGATTTCCTGTTTCCAATGTTACTGATTTCTGTTCCATACATATTGTGTTTTTAAGTTGACAGGAGGAAGGCTCAGTCTGGTCTTCTAATTTTCTTGACTAAGAATCTGGAGAAAACAGTCTATGAGATGATATATATATATATATATATATATATATATAAGCTTATGAAATTCTCTAGGGGATCAACAGAATATTTTATTGATACAGACTCTGAATCTGTAACTTTCTACAATATCACCATTTCCTCTATTTTAACTCTTTACCTATTAGTTATATAATCTGCAACAATAAATTACCAGTACGTCATAGATTTTTAAATTATTTTCTTTGACCTCAGAATTATGCATATAATCAATTCACTTACTTCCAATATGCATCCAAACCAGGCTGAAGAGATCTGGTTTACTTCATGCTCTCTCCATGGTTGTCTTAATTGCATTATAGCTGATAATGAGAATATTTTTTTCTCCATTTTCCCTTTATTTTATGCAGTGCAGGAAAATGAGATGAAGCACTCAAATGGACCTCCAAACAAATACCATTATGATACAAAGATCGTTGTTTTATGGAAAGTGAACAAATTGACTAGTAGGTGGAAATGAATGGCAATGCTTGGTATTTAGTTGCTAGATACAAGTCTAAATTTGAAATAAGAAGAGTGGTTTAAGTGTAGCAGAGTAAAAGTTGAGGTCCCACAAGACAACAGATGTGTGCTAGAAATAGCCTGCCTGGCTGTTTTGGTTAGAGAATAAAGTCTTAAGTAGCCTGGCTGTTGAAAAAAGAAAAAGTACACACACATGCACATACACCAGTTAGTGGAGCTTATTCTGAGCTCACAGAGTGCCACGTCTTGCTGGATGTTGGCAAGCTACCCCACATTGTTTGATTCTGAATTTTGCACAGCTACATGACATGGTCCAGCACGATCCTTCAACTTTCTCTTCCCAGCCCTCCACTCATAACATTAACAGTTGGAGATTGTTGGCCAGTTGTCTTATAAAAACTCCCACATGATGGAGTTGTCGGTTTGTTTTCTTATAATGTCATTTATCTTGTTCTCTGTCCCCAGTATTTCAGAAACAATAAAACTTTGGTCTAAGGCAATACTGTCTAATATAACTTTCTGTGATGATGGAAATGTTCTATACACATTGTCCAGTAGGGTAACCATTAGCTACATGTGACGATTGAGCACTTGAAATATGGTTAGTACAAGCAAGGGAATGGGTTTTTTGTTTTACTTACTTAATTTACGTTCCACTATATGGGATAGCACAGATCTAGAGGCTTGAGAACATTCAGTATTTCAGCAAGAATGCTGTTTTTAAGAAGATGTTTTTAATTTGTTTTGCATTTCTAGAGAAAGGTTTTAGTTCTTTTCACCCTGAAGTGAACACTAGGGTTAAATTGGTCAACCACGAACAAAAAGTAGCATGTAGTGAACCACAGACTATGGTTTTCGATTTATAGCATAGGTTTATAGCATCGGCCAGGCACAATCTTCTGATCAATATTTGGGGAAGACAAATATTACACAGAACTTTCGACTCACTCGGAGTTTGCCTTTTGAGTGAAGAGGTGAGTTCCTGGAATACAACCAGGAAGCATACGTTTCACCATCTTTGGTTCTGGGAGCTGCTTTCATTCTTCCCACTCTGTCACGCCTCCTTAATACACATTTCCATGTGGTAATAGGCAGCATTTCACTGATGACACAGTTGCCTGATCCTGAATCATCAAAGCAAGGCTTATATAAATTCGCCACCCCACATTTATTAAGGAAAGGAAAACACTTTAACAACAGAAATTGATGCAAACATGACGCTCTCCCATCTCCTGAACTACACCAAGTAAATTAAACAGAACATCCCCATACTCTGTATAGTTAACCAGGAGCTTGGAAGGTAGAGAGGCTTCTGATAACATATTCGAGTTGCACTGGCATGGATGTATCATCTCGCATTACCTCTCATCCCGTAAGATACATCATTCATGTTTCAGTGTTTTTAATTCACTTGTTCCATCATTCATTCCTTGAGCAAACGGGAGTGAACGACTTCTAGTGCCAGACATCGGCTCTTCCATTGGGCATCGTCCAGTGGGCACTCTGGTGGCTGCCCCCCCTCCTTGATTCTTTTTAAAAGATTTTTTATTTGTTTCTTGATTTATTTTGAGACGGAAAGAGAGAGCACAAGCAGGGGAGGGGCAGAGAGAGCTGTGGGGCTCAATCTCACGAACTGTTGAGATCACGACCTGAGCTGAAAGCAAGAGTTGGATGCTTAACCCAGGCGCCCCCCCCCCCACCCTCCACTGCTTGATTCTTTTACAAACCCGAGATGTTCCTGCCCACTTGATCACTTCGCCCCTTCTTACGCCCTGGTTCCTGTTCTCACCTCCTCACACAGCTTTTCCAGGCTTATCTGCAGGCTTCCTTCCCTCTCAGCCTGACACTGACCTATTTCCTACTTCTGAGTGAGATTCTGACCCACTCTCTTTAACTGGGTCGCAGTGCAGCTGTCTTGCTCACATTGACCTGTCGGTAGTTGCTTTGCTAACAAAGAGGTGTGTCAAGAGCAGTGGCTGGTTTTCTCCAGGACTTGTAGGGGCCTTGCTTTCCACCAACCAGGTGAACAGAAGGGCTGTGCGGGCAGTGAGGTGCAAGGCAGACTGACAGGACAGCAGAGAGGTGTTGGCTGTTTGCAGTGCTGGGCTCCTGGAGCTTTCACTGGCTGCACGTGGCTTCCAGAAGTGAAGAGTGCATTGGGGGGAGACGGGGGGCTTGAGTGACGGCACCCAGAGGGGCCTCAGAATGGAGATGGCATTTGTTGGCGGGAAGAATGGACCCACATGCACGAAAGAGGATTCCAGAGAGGGAGCTCGACACCAATTAAGAACAAGGTCTCAGAATGAAGAGAAGAAGACATCTGGAACTCGGACAGTCCTGAGTGCCTATAAGTAAGCCGGCCCATTACTTACCTTGTGATCTGAAGACAAAGTCATTGGCCTTGGTAGCCCCCAGCACGTCAGCTGTGATTTGGGGGATATGACTTTCCCCTCCCAGGAAGGTGGAGATTACTTGAGATGATGTGTCTGAGAGGGCTTTGTGCAGGTCACTTCCTATGCACCCACCGGGAAAGGATCCAAGAAGGGTGATGGAGCCATGTCAGCTGGGGCGTGAAGTCCAGCAAGTAAACTTGGGTAAATGCGGCTCGTTCCTTTCCCTCACTCAGGACCACCCACATTGTGTCCCAATATTTAATTGGAAGCCACGAGAGCCCGGCTCAGTTTGTGTATCCTTTTCTCTTCCTGCTTTCAACTTGACAGTTTGTCTCCTGTAGCCGCAGCCTTTAATTTTCTTAATTGCAAAATTGCCCTCAAGCCGATGATTCCGGCTGGCTGCTGTTTCCTCATTAATTGTTCTTTAAACAATGAGTACAGCCCATAGTTTGTCCCAGCCTCGAATGCATTCTTCTGCCCTTGCTGAAGCATGATCGTAAGGCAGGTACATTCTACATGCCAGGGTACAGAAGGACATGGCTTCTGTCACTGTAACTGCCCCATTCCAGGGCCCCGGGTGGGCTGTCCTGTGTTCTAGGCACCTGATGCAGTGTTCCAGAATGTGCGGATGCCTCTTCCACGAGAATAGGCTCTGGCTTGTTTTTCTAGCGATCCGGGCAGCAGGCCCACTGCCTTCCAGCCCCAAGGATCTCTGTTGGGATGATGGCAGAGAATCCTGAAACCCTTCCATCCTGGTTTTTTCCATCTCAGAATCACACTGCAGCAAACCTCCTGCCTGCCTTGCCTCCTTACTCAGAACATTCTCTTCATCCCGAATTCTAAGGCTAAAGAAGACAGTGAAAGAGACCCCAACCTATGAGTGTCCCTCAGGCTAGGGGGCTCAGAGGTGCACACGGCACTCTTGCTCCCAGGCATACGTGTTATGTTCTCTGCTGGTGTCACGCACCCCGTGGGGAAGACTTTGAGAAGTCCTTCTCTGGAGGTCTGGAGGTCCCCCTCTGAGAGGGGGATTATTGGTTGAGTCCCAGCTTGAACTGAACATGGCAGACCAAGGACATGCCTCTTTCCATCTCTGGAGGGAGTGAAGAACCCATCCTGGGCATCAGGTCCACCTCCCAATATCTGCTTGGTTGACCTTTGCTTACTGACGTCTTAGCCATTTGACTGTCCTTCATGCTAGACCACAGCCTTCTTGAAGTCAAGGAGGGTGCCCACCTTACGCCTCCATTTTTATTATCTACTGGTGGCTGGCCCACGGTTTTGACAGTCAAATAATATCTGATGCGGAATGAGTGCTCTCTGAGCCTGTCTTCTTGCCTGAAAAATAGGTGGCAGGTACTTACCTCATAAAATTGTAGAGCAAATTAAGTTAGATAGTACAGTTTAAGCATATAGTACAAAACTTGCTGTATTTAAATGCCCAGTAAATGTTGGATCTTGTTGTTGTTATTACTATTATCTGCTGTTATTATCAAGATTATGACTATTTTCTGTCTTAATCTAGACCCTCATCCAGACCTTGAACCGCCTTGCTTCTTTGTATCTCAGGCTGGTCCTTGATAGATGGATAATTCCTCAGCATTTTCTTTACCTTTTCTTATAAAAAGGCACCAACTCCCTGTTTTCAAATTAAATCGAACAAAAACTCCCTATATTGAAAGACAGAAAGAAACACCATTTGGATTGAATCATGGGTTGGGGGTGGTTCCAGAGCCTCACTCCTTGCTGTGGCTTTCACCCAGTCTACCTCTCCCCTGTGCCCTGGGGCACCCATTCTAGCCCACGGGCTCTCAGGAGGATGGTTAGGGACCCTCAGCTCTATAGTTCTTTCCTGACTCATTGCAAATATGTGCTCAGCAGTAAGACTGCCTCTCTTGGAGATGACTTAGTTTATGGCAGAACACTGGGGCCTTAATCCCCACCCTCTTGAATCCTTGAAAGAACTTGGATGTGACTTGCTCTACCAAATAGGAAAGCATTCTGCAGAGCTCCAGGAACAAAAATAAATGCAAAGAGCCATGGAACAAAATGTGCTGTCCCCAAACGACCTTCAGGATGTGATAAAGTGGAGATCAGCGGAGGGGAAAGAAGAGAATTAAAGTATATGTACATTTGTTCCTTGAAGTAGTTCCATTGGATGGGTGGAGATATTTAGTAATCATTATTGTTATTTTTTGTACCTATCAAGCCAACCATGAAGTTGACTCACGTTTCTGAGATGAGACCCGCAGCTCGATAATGGTATCAGTGTCATTTGAGAAGAATGGTGGCCACGTGAGTCACGCTGCTCTAGGTGGGTGGCTATGAGTGACTCTTTCCCCACACTGGTGGGTTGAATACAATGGAGGAAGAACATCATTTTTGAGTATGTGCTGGTTTTGAGAAGAATCAGGGGACAGGGTCACTGTGACCATGGCCATAGAGGGAGTTTAGATCCCAACATAGTTGCAGTGGGCTGTGAGGCCCTGGAGTGACTTAGACATTTGAGGACTGAGCTTTATCTTTTGTTCAGTAGAGTAATCCTACTAATTCCATAGGGTTGTCATCAGGAAGAACTGAGGTATGTGCTAGAAACCTTGTAAGGAGCCCAAATACTGTAACCTGGTAGAAATGGGATACTTGTTAACGCTTCATTTGTATGCCTTAAGTTGAATTCAGAAACCAAGAGTGAGTCACATGTCAGTCCTGAGGCCATCTTTAACTGTTTTTTTTTTTTTCTGGTAATTTCTTATGTGCATACTCTGCCTTTATCCTGTCACACTACTACTCAAATCCTTTTCAGTAGTACCTTCTTACCAAAGGGCATGAAATTTCCAGACTGAAACAGACCTTTTTGGACTTCTGGTTTTATTTCCTTTTTTACGAACGAGACCTGATATCCCAAAGGGTGAGTGTGTCCTTGAGGAGCAACGATCTGTTCCCTGCACCTGGACCACTTCCAGGTTCATGGTAAATACTTAATACCCCTGTAGCTCTGAGCTGCCTTGGAGTGTCAGCCAAGATGACTGTCATCTCTAAGTACAAGATTTGACTCATGGTGGCTTCAACTGTTATTTATTTAATAAGCCTGGAGGTGATCAGTTCCTGACCTTTTTTTCCAATACTTGTAAAAAAGGATCCACTCTGTTTTCCAAATTAAGTGCTTCTTTACAATCCTTAGCTATTTGTCTTGTTGCCTCTTAGTTACGATATGATGACCACAGCTCCAAACATCACATCTCCGTTCAAGGAAGAAGGAGAGGGGGTTGCAGCCACAGACATTCTCTTCCCTGTGTGTCTCTTTTTAACAATGACCAAAAAATCTTGCCAGAAACCTCCCAGAATATTTCTCCTTTTATTTCATGTGCCAAAGCAGGATTATCTGGCTATTTTAACAAGAGGGAATGTCTTCTCTTCCCCTACCCTTTATAGTCAGAGACCAGCAAGAGAGGAGGAGACCGGGAATGAGTAGCTCTTGGTTTGGACAGCCCATAGCATCTGCCATGTTGGTGTAATGGGCTAATACTCTGTTGGGATAATACCCTGTTGGTGTGCTCCAGCTCCAGGACTTTTGCTATGTTTTTTGCTCTCCTCCACATCCAGGGGGCTGTGTTTTACCTTCTAGACTTTGTATTTCAGGCTTGGAAGGAAGGTTTCAGCTCCTGGGACTGTGGATGTCTTGGGGATATCAATATGGCACTGGGTTATCAAACGCATGGGCTTCAAAGCCAGACAGTCCACGGAATCTCCTATTCCTGGCTCCACTGCTTACTAGCTGTGTGCCTCTGAACAAGTCATGTCCCTTATCTGCACTTCAGTGTCCTCACCTGAGAAATGTAGGGGGCGCCTCTGTGTCAGAGAGTGCTGTCAGCAGTGTGTGTGATAATACAGGAGAGGGCTTAGCGCACTGCCCCACTCGCGGTGGGCTTTGCCTACAGGTGAAGCGATACTTATTCATAGGGCGCTCACTCTGAGCCCAGCTCATTCAAAGTGTTTTTGCATCTATTAAATCAGTAAATCCTCATAACAAACTCAGGAGGGAGGTGCTGTTATTATATTCATTTTACAGCTGAAGGAACTAGCCCTGGGATATGAAGTAACTCCCTTAGGTCACCTGGGATCGAATCCAAGGTGTCCTGGACCCATGCTTATATCCAGTCATGATGCTTACATGACTCTTACAGACTTTTGGGAAAGAAAGTCTGGTGATTAGTTCTCCAGTTCCCTTCTCAGTAGGCTGGGAAAGGAGACAGGAAAACCTGAGCTTTGTGCATATTAGAGCTTTGGCTGGAGGATGCTGGGAGCCCCTCTGCAGGATCTGAGCCCTACTCAGTCGGGATATGAGTCCGAGTCTGTGCAGAGCTGAGGTTCAAGATGGGGTTGTCCTTGAAGAGGATGGGATAGGGTAAGCCTGGCTATATATCACTGTTTCCCACATTTGAATATTATATCAACACAGTCTGTTTTCTCAGGATCACCCCAGTCCTTAAGGAGATGGTTGATCAGGCATTAACGGTCTTCATGGTTGTTGATAATCTGAGGTTAGCACTTTCTGGCCGCAGACAGGGCAAGAAATTGGAAGATTTTCTGAAGTGCTTTTCAACTTTCTGATTTCTTGATCCTGCAGTCTTGGAGGTTTACAACTGTCCCCATCCTTGTGCCTCCCTTCTTGCCAGCTCCCCACTGCTGTTTCTACCTTGTTTATCTGGCTTTTTCCCCTTACAGCATTTTGGCAGTTGTGAGAAGTAGCTCTGGAACAAAATCAACCAATTCCCTTAATGCACCGAAACGGGTACTTTTGGATCCTGCTGATGTTGATGGCAAAAAGCTCGAGAGCTGTAAGGTCTTCCTGTGTTTGTTCCATCGGCTACTCTTTCTGCCGAGTCCCTGTCATTGTTCATCACAGAACCTCAGAGCCACTGTGGTCATACCTTTCCCCATTTCCTTCTGCTCTCAGCAGATTTCTGGGGGACTGGGTAGATCAGAAGCCAAGACTTCCTTGTATTTGCCTGGGCTTATCTGTGTAAGGAATTTCTGTACTCATGTGCTTGTGACCACCAGTACACGCTGGCAGTCAGAAATCCCACATTTCACTTTTTCTCTCCTTAAATTAGCCATGTGCTGGCAGGAAAATCATTCGCTACTCTCTCTGAACTCCGTGTAATTCCTAAGACAGCAGCGAATTAAAAGAGCCCCTAAGTCAGGGGTCAGCAAACATTTTCTGTAAATGGCTAGACAGTAAATATTGTAGGTTTCCCAGGCCATATGGTGTCTGTTGCAACTACTCAACTCTGCTCTTGTAACGAGAAAGCGGCCATAGACAATATCTAAATGAATGGCTGTGATTGTGTTCCAATAAAGTTTTATTTACACAGACAGGAGGTAGGCCAGATTTGTATTAGGTTTGTTGCCAGGAAGGAAGCATGAAATTCTCTGGGCATGTCTACCCTCTCCCATATCCAGGAAACTTTTCCAGAGTCTTTTGATTCTCTTCCTCCCCTCCTCCACCCCCTGCCACTGACCTTGACCATTATAGTTCAGGCCATCATCCCCTCATGTGGATTATCTCATCTAAGATTCTGCTATCTTGCCTCAGATCTCCATCCTCCCTCCTCCAATCTGCCTCTCCGACTCCCGTCCCCCTGCATCCACTTGTGCATCCCTTCATGTATTCATGCAGTAAATATTAGGTTCCTCCATGTGATAGGCTGCCACGGTGCTAACTGCCGAGTTTTCAAAGGTAAACAGAAAAAGGCATGGGCTCCACAGGCACTGAGCTTACAGTTCTGTGTGGAATCCTATAATAAGAAAGCCATAATATGCTCATGAGAATGTATAATTGGCCATTGTTGTGAACACTGTAAAGCACAACGGATGATGAAGGTCTTTATAAAAGGAGAAATGAGTATCAGATCCCTGCTTCACACTCTTTGCTGGCCCCCGGGCGCTTGGGGGAAGGTCCCTGAGTTAATGTGAGAGTCACCTGGGGCCTGGGTGGTACTAGGGCTGGTTTTACCTTCTGCCGTGTTGACTCGTTAGGCCCCATGTATTAATTTCCTAGAGAAGTCATAACAAAATCCCACACCAGGTGGTTTCAATGACAGGCATTTATTTTCTTGCAGTTCTGGAAGATAAAGTCCAAGTTCGGTTGTCAGCAGGGTTGGTTTCTTCCAAGGCTTCCTGACTTGTAGGTGGTCGCCTTCTTCCTGGGTGTTCATGTGGTCTTTCCTCTGTGTACTGTAGTCCTTGTATTTCTTTGTGCGTCCACATTTCTTCTTTTTATAAGGACACCCATCAGATTGGATTAGGGCACACCCTAATGGCCTCATTTTCACTTAATCGCCTCTTTGGAGGCTCTATCTCCAATTAC
Organism: Acinonyx jubatus; assembly: GCF_027475565.1. NCBI lineage: Eukaryota > Metazoa > Chordata > Mammalia > Carnivora > Felidae > Acinonyx > Acinonyx jubatus. The sequence goes on from NC_069394.1 coordinate 4,870,889, forward strand.
TCTGCAGTACTGGAGGTTAAGGCTTTAACATGAATCTAAGGGGTCTAAGTCAGAGGGGTCAAAATGCCATCAACAAGAGAAATTTATTTCTCACAGTTCTGGAGGCCGGAAGTCCAAGGTCATGGTGTCAGTGTGGTCAGGTTCTGGAGGGAGTCATCTTCTGAATTGCACATGGCTGACTCCTCATTGTACCCTCCATGGAGAAGGAACTGTGGGTTCTTCATCCTATTAAAAGGGCACGCATCCCATCTTGGGGACTCCACCCCTATGACCTCATCCAAACCAAGGCTCTCCCAAAGGCCCCACCTGCAAATACCATCATCACATTGGGATTAAGTTTCAACATATGCATTTTGGGGGGGGGGGCACAAACATTCATTCCATAGCAGGGGGACACAACTCAGCCCTAACACATTGGAAAGGGCTTAGGATCTGAATTTTCAATGACTGTCTCCAGGTGATGCTGAGGAAGTTGGTTGATGCATCATACTTCGAGAACATCTGGCCTGGATGATGGTATGCTAAGAGCCTGGTGTGGCACGCAGTGCGGACCATCGTCTGCTCAGATGCTGTAGCCTTCTGCATCCCATGGCTGTCTTGTGCACCATGATGGACATGCCTCTGGCTTCTCACTGTTCGCCTGCCTCCCTCCTATTTGCACACACATACCCTGTGCCTTTTCTCTTTTATCTGGCTCCTGGCCAGTCTTCCAAGATCTAGTGCGACCCTTGGTTGCAATCCCCTCTCTTTTCTGGAGACATTTTGGCTACTCTTTTATTACTCTGTATTTTACATTCTACATTAAAGTTTTCTTAGTGTTCCTTTTATTTTTCTCTTTACATCTTCTTTGTGTCCCAGTTTCATTCTCCCCAAAGTTCCCCGGAATGAGTTTCCTGGCCATTCATTTGTTTCATCTTTCCGTGTAGGCGATAAGAGAAATAGGGGATGATTTGAGGAAGGGAGTGTGGCTGGGCTACACCACTCAGCTCCCCTTCATGTCACTAAGTACTGATCTATGTGGGGCATAACCTGGGTTCTTTGCTTTTACTCTTACAACATGAACGTCCTTTTCATCTTCCTTTTGATGGGGAAGAATGTGCTTCTAAAAAGCTTCAAGAGAATGTGGGGAAGCCATCTTTTGGTGTATATTCTAGTGAAGATGAAGGCTATGAAAACTTTAAAATGATTTGCCTTTTCCAACCGGGTGCCTAATTCTTACATAGGAGGTGGTGGGACTGCTCATCAGAGATCCAGATAAACCCACCTCTCAAAAGTCCCATGACCTTGAGGGCAGGCTTCCCATGGAAGCACTGTCCAGTGCCTTCTCCCTAGGCTGGGTGCAGGGGTTAAATGAAGGAATAGACACAAAGAAGCAAACACCTGTCCCAATCTCGTAGTCTCTCCATGAAAATGCTTTCTCCCAGCTCCCTTTACCCGCTTTAGAAATGGACTTGTTTTTGGCAAAGTGTAAATCTGCAGTTCAAAGACACAAAGGATTAGGAAGATTACCTGGCATGGTGGATCTCAATTAGCAGTTAGTTTATTCTGATGACTCGAATGTGAGAGAAGCCAAAGCATTTTGACTACATGTCCAATGATATGCATGAGGGTTTAAAATATAAATCTGGAGATTTTCACGGTGTTGTAGCATTTGGGGGATTTTGTAGCTCAAACCATAACATAAGGGAGACCCACAGAATCCTGGCTTTAATTCAGATCCCTATCATGTGTGGGATGCCATCATGTTGTTGACTCATCTATTTATTCTTTCAGTATACCTTTACAGAGCACCTACCACGTGCCAGCATGATATTTGATCCTTACATGCTCTTCTGAGTAGATCATTCATTACCCCCATTTCGTAGGGGTAAGAATTGAGGCTCAGAGAAGTCACGCCAAGGGCAAACAGCCTGGAAGTTGTGGAGCCTGCATACGGATGGGTGTATCTGAATTCATAACCACCATTCTTGGCCTCGGCATCGATTCCAGCATGACTCAGCCTACACAACAGTTATCCACTCTGTGAATGATGGATCAACGTGGATACCATAGCAGTGACACTGTCTTGTTGTCTCCTGTCTCTTTCCATTCTTTTATTCACCCATCCATACATCTGTCCACCCACCCACCCATCCACCCACCCATTCATCCACCCATCCACACATCTACCCATCTACCCACCCAACCATGCACCCATGTACCCACTCATCCATCCACCCATCCACTCACCCATTCATCCACCCATCCACTCACATAGCCATCTGCCTATCTACCCACCTACCCATCCATTCACAGGGAGAATAATGCCAGACAAGACAGAAGCAGAGTCAGAATTTAGAAGTAGTGGGTATGTCGGACTTAAATATTTCTCTCTTCCTCAGTTTCCTCATCTGTAAAATGGGGGAATTATTATAGCAATGATGACAACCTACCTTTTAGTTTTGGTGTGAGGATTAAATAAGATGATACACTTAAAGCTCTTAGAACTGTAAAGCTCTGGCACTTAGTAATCATTATTATGCCATTGTTATTTTTATTATCATTTCAGCTGTATATTTTGATAATTTATTATTTCAGCTATATGTTATACTTAATTTCACAAGGCTGGCTGAAACTTATTAAGAGATGCAGTCAGCTCAACTACTTGGAATTTATAGAATATGACAACCTGATTACTCTGGACATCAGTGACTTTGAAGTCTGTGATAGCCGTGTGGACTGAGGCACCATGGCTGTTTACATGTCTCCATCTGTATGGAGACAAATTCTCACATGTCAGAGAATTTGCTGAGCAAACAGACAGAACCAGCATAACTGCCTGGGGACAGAGTTAACCTCCATGGCACTTCAAAAGGACCTGTGTACCAACAACTGTGTTTTCTGGATTCAAAGCAATCACTTCTGCATTAAAGTAGAGCCACCAAAGACTTCCTTTCTGAAGATCACACACACTTACTCCTAGTTCCCACACTGGCACCCTGAATGGATTGGGCAAATCATTCGGTGAAGTTAGGGCTCCACTCTCTCATTTATATAACTCAGGACCCATCTGGTTCCTTAAGGTTCAAGTGAGATCATCCCTTTACTCAACATGTTGGTTGAATGCCTACCACGTGCCAAGCCCAGGGCTGAGGGCTGATAATACTAAGGTGAGGAATGGTGGACAGAGTTCTTGTTTTCAGGGAAACTTCAGTCTTGTGGAGAACACAAATATGGTGCATGTAGCTGAGTACCTTGCACACAGTATGTCCACGCAATGAGCTTTCCCCACCCCTGCTGATCCGCAGCATCAGAGTGAGCTTAAACTAAATCTATGGCTACGAGGATCCTTCCACCTCCCTTTTTTATTGTTACCTGTTGACTGACGAAGGAAGAAGGTGAGTAGTCGGACCCTAGTATTTGTCTGAGTTCTGCACTATTTGCTTTGTAAATCCAAGACAGTTTTATAATATGTTTGACCTTAGTTTCTTCCTCTGTTTAATGAGGTAGTTCAGAGGGATAAACTCCCTAGTCCTGTTCAGGGGAAGATGCTAGAATTTGACCACCATTTTGTAGCCCCTGTCAGTGGCACTAAGACTATAAATCCCTAAAAAGCCACCATTCCAGGGAGGCACTGAGGACAGTTATTTTCCACGTGATGGATGAAGGGAAAGGTGGACACAGACACGGCTGTCTTCCAGTGATCCACTTGACCGTAGCTCAGCCCATTTCCTGGCTGGAAGAATGGGCCCTTGAAGAGAACCTTGCCCAACTCAGTGATTGTCCACTCAGGCCACTTGTCACAAAGGCTTTCTCAAAAGCATTATTTTCCATCTTCAAAGCTGTGGACTTAAAAGGAGCTCTCCTGCGATCACCTTCCTTTCTGTTGCCTGAGTGGACTTGTTCTCTTCTGCCACCTGTTTGGATGAGCTCAGCAGTCACCCCGGGCCATGGAGTCAGGACACAGGAGTTCCAGGCATAGCTGTGCTTTCTAAATTGCCTTAGAAAAAAAACACTTGCCCTCTCAGGAATCAGATTCTTCTGTAGTGAAATGAGGAGAGTGTAAGGTTGTCAGGAGTGCAGGGAAGATCGTCGCACTTTATGTAGATGTAAAGGATTTCCATCCGGAAGATGAGGGCTAATGTTACCTGTCTCTTGGCAGTGGTCACATTTAACCTCCCTGGTCTCTCATTCCTTCTCTGTAATCTGCAGCCTGCAGCGGTCATCTCCAGAAGTGGACTGGGTGGACGAAGTAAGAAATTGCGGGTTGTAGTACGATAGAATTCATTTTGTTTTTGTGAGTTTTATGCCTACAAAGTGATAATCTCTTTTAAAAATAGCACCACCTTTTCTGTTTAAATGCAGTTTTAATTTTTCTTATATGTTTATTTATTTTTGAGACACCGAGAGAGAGACAGAGCATGAGCAGAGAAGGGGTAGAGAGAGAGAGGGAGACACAGAATCCATCACAGCCTCCAGGCTCCGAGCTGTCAGAGCAGAGCCCGACGCGGGGCTCGAACTCACGAGCCGCGAGATCATGACCTGAGCCGAAGTCGGACGCTTAACTGACTGAGGCACCCAGGCGCCCCTTAAATGCAGTTTATATTCCAGCCTGAATCAGGTCAGCCATGGGCCCTTCCTGTCCCTGGGATCACACCCACTATCCCAGCAAGGTACCCTCAGCCGCTGTGCTTGGCCTTCACCCCAGTCAGTACAGCCCAGCGCAGTGGTTATTCCTATGAATAGCCTGTGAATGCTTCTCACCATCAGACTGAATTTTTGTTCGGCCGAAGTCCTCAATGGTTGGCATGTAGCAGACACTCAGGTAGCAGTTTTGTCCTGTGAGTTAACTGGGGCCTCATGTGGTCTCCAATGCATTTACAGTAAACAGATTGCTTTTGGAAAGAAACAGTCAGGACGATACCAACAACAAAATGGAAGAAATTGAAATATGAGACAAGCTCTCCAAACAAAAATGGGTTTTGGGAAAAGGGTTCTCTCTGGTAGAACAGGAAGTCATCTGTAAAACCCTCATGTCTGGGGTGCCTGGGTGACTCAATCGGTTAAGCATCCAAATCTTGATTTCGGCTCAGATCATGATCTTGATGAGGTTCACGCGATGGTGGGGTTCACGGGTTTTGGAGCTGACAGCCAAGAAAGAATTCTTGAAGACATCTTTGGTGCAAAAAGGTGATTTTATTAAAGCATAGGAACAGGACCCCAGGGCAGGAAGAGTTGCCCTGGGGTTGTGGAGTGTAACTGGCTATATACCATGGACTTGGGGGAGGTAAAGTCAAAAGGGAAGTTGCCAAGGAGACTTTCATATGCTAAAGAAGACTCCCAGGATACTGAAGGCCTAGCTATTGTCAGGCTAAGGTTGTTTTTCCCTCTAGGAAGAGCATTAAAGGTTAAGAGTCCAGGGAGTTCCTGGACTTTAGGCTACTGATGGCATTGCCTTTTTCTTGTAAACTGGTAGAGACTCTTCTATGTTTTTTTGTCCTTTCCTGTTTTGGGGTAGCTGGGAGTGACCAAGGAATATCATACACGTCCCACCTGGGAGGGAGTGGGTGCTAGCTTGTACTTTGCCCTCAGCTTGCCTCGCACTCCCTCATTAATCTCGTGGTTTATCAGTTGGATCCCTGCATCAGGCTCTGTGCTGACAGCTCGGAGTCTGGAGGCTTCTTTGGATTCTGTGCCTCCCTCTCTCTCTGCCCCTCCCCTGCTCACACCTTGTCTCTCTCCTGGAAATAAATAAATAAGATCCTCACGTTCTTGGGGCACCTGCCTGGCTCAGCCAGTAGAGCATGAGACTCTTCATCTCTGGGTTGTGAGTTCAAGCCTCACGTTGTGTTTGTGGCTTACTTAAATAAGTCCTCACCTCCTCTCTCTGCCCATCTCTGGAATCCCCATGCCGACAGTATGGTCTCCTAAGCACCTTCTCTCGGAGTCCTGCTTCCTTCCCCAAACCATCCTGACACCCACCCCCAGGAGTTTTCATCCTCTGCTCTCCTTCAGGAGTGCTGCTGTTAATTCTGTAGTTTCCCTGCTTCTGATTTCACCCTTAGATTAGCTCTACCCTGATCAGCTCAATAAAGCAGATTCTTGGAGGGGACATGATTAGCAGATAGGGGTAGGATGATGGGAGGGACACCCAGGGACCACCCTCATGTGTGGTACTGAGTGCTCGCCCGTGAATACGGACACCTAGCACACTCTCCCCTTGCCCTGTGTCTTCAGGTCACCTGGATATCATGTGACAGGTGGCACATGTCCTCGTTGCTGTCCTTTGATTGCTGTTGCTGTCTCATCCCCCAACAGAGGGTTTCAGGTTATCTGTATCAGTTGTGTCCACCTTTCTGTCCTCAGTGCCTCGAGCCCTGCTTCTCCCAAAGTCGGTGCTTAGTAAATGCTTGCCGACTGAATTAATGTGATAAATGACAGTTTTGAAAATGAAGATGTCTTGCATTGACTAATTAGAAGCTTAATTTGTTTGAGTTCTGCCTTCCAGGTTTGACGTAAGATTTTAGAAGATCACACGATGTCTCTTTGTTTGCTTATTTCCTGTTTTTGTTCCTTGCAGCGAAAGGCCCGGACACTTCAGTGCACACATATAGCTGACTTAATGAAGTGAATTCACATTTCCTGGCTCGTTTTGGAGGACTTCTTTGGAACCAGTAGGACCTAGTTAAAAAACAAACAAGTTTATTAGAGTTAGATAGACTAGATTTTAAATTCGGTCCAAATCACTTACTAGTTTGGGAACATTAGTTTCCTGTTCTGTTATTTGGGGTCGGAGACCCCCTTCACACAGATGCCATGAGAAATGAGCCTTTCACTACCGGCATTGAAATCGATCATGGCCCCTGTGTCCCCACCTCACACACCTCCACAAACACAGTTGTGTCTGGGGGTAGGACCTCATGGAGTTGTTACATTCGGCCTCACACAAGCCTTAGGATGGGTCCGGCCTCATCAGAAGCTGCCATCCGGCTGCAATCCACTAACTTAATTAAAGGTAAACTGTCCTCCAGGTAAACCATGAGGTGATGCAGGCATGCTCTCCCGAGAATCATTGTCTAGTCCTTTCTGATCCGTCAGGGGCATTGCATTAAAATCGATCCATTTCCCAAACTCCATTGCTGTTCTTTTCTAATCGAATTACAGACCCAGCTATAGAGCACCAGCCCTTCCCCCGGGAGCAGGAACTCCCCTGCACAGCAAGGCTCTTTGACACAATATGGTTTGCCTGGAATTCATCACTCAGGGGACTTGGTGAATTGAAGATCTATTACTTTTTTACATTCTGCGTTCTGTGGAGTGCCTGGCATAATGTTCTGGCCACCTTCCAGAATTATTTTCATTGCTTCTCTTCCTCCCTCTCCCTCTCCCTCTCCCTCTCCCTCTCCCTCTCCCTCTCCCTCTCTCTCTCTCCTTTGGCTTTGTTTTATTTTGCTTCGTGTTTGGTGGTGGAGGTTATTTGGAGATAATGTAGTAAAAAAATATATCAGTTTTAGGTCTGAAAGGTAGAACCCAAGTCCCAGATACATAGAGTCATTTGACATTAAAAAAAATATTTATTTAATTTCAGAGACAGAGAAAAGGAGGGGCAGAGAGAGAGGGACAGAGAGAATCCCAAGCAGGCTCCACACTGTCAGCGTAGAGCCTGACATGGGGCTCCTGAGCAGAAATCAAGAGTCAGATGCTTAATCTGCTGAGCCACCCAGGTGCCCTATGGTCATTTGACATTTAAAAACCTGTTGAAAGGCGATAATAAATAACATCTACCTGAGGGATGTTGTGTGTGCCTGGCATATAGTAAGTGCTCCACAAATATATGTTAAGCAAATTAAATCTTAAACACAGAAATACACACACACACACACGCACACACACACATACACACACACACACACACACACACACAGGCGCGCGGGTGCACACACACAGTGATCTATAAAGAGATGTCAGCTGTCAACAGTTATCATAATTTCCATCTTCTTCATATTAAACTGGATTATTTTTTTTTCAACGTTTATTTATTTTTGGGACAGAGAGAGACAGAGCATGAACGGGGGAGGGGCAGAGAGAGAGGGAGACACAGAATCGGAAACAGGCTCCAGGCTCTGAGCCATCAGCCCAGAGCCCGACGCGGGGCTCGAACTCACGGACCGCGAGATCGTGACCTGGCTGAAGTCGGACGCTTAACCGACTGCGCCACCCAGGCGCCCCTAAACTTGATTATTTTTAAAGTCGAGACTAGACTCAGACTCAGAAAACCTGAATTCTAATCTTGCTTGTGCAGCGCATCTTGGACAAGTCCTATAATATTTTGAGCCATCTACTTTCTCATCTGTAGAATGGTAGGGAGGGGACAGCTAAGCACTCTTTTCCATCCTTTGCCTACTGCATACACACTCATTTATCCAACTTCATATGCAAAATCTTCAACTAACTGGCTCCAGTCTATACCTCTGTGTATAAATATATACAATTCTTCAGCACTCTCCTTTTCTACCCTCTTACTGCCCCCTACCTCCCAGGCTTCTTCTGTCCCTCTCTTTTGTTCAATAATTGTTTATTCAGTGTCTGTTCTGTGAAGGCATTGTTTTAGGTAATGAATAAAGCAACAAATAGACAAAAAATCCCTTGCTCCCATGAAGTTTGTTTGCTAGTGGGGAAAAGTATAAAAAAGCAATAAGCAGGGGTCCCTGGGTGGCTCAGTTGGTTGAGCATCTGGCTTCAGCTCAGGTCAGAATCTTGTGGTTTGTGAGTTTGAGCCCCACGTCATGCTCTCTGCTGTCAGCCCGTCAGCCCAGAGCCCACTTCAGATCCTGTTCCCTCTCTCTCTCTCTGTCCCTCCCTCACTTGTGCTCTCCCAAGAAATAAATACATATTTTAAAAAAAAGCAATAAGCATATGGCGTGTCGGGCTGTGTTAAGTGCAATGTCTTATGTTCTTTACATAATCACAGTACCGATGGTGAAGGAGTGAAGATTCCCACTTTGATCTGAACCCAACCTAGTGTCCCCATTCGAGGTGTCAGTGTCCCCCTCCTTCCCAGTTAATGGCCTGACCTTCACAGAAGAGACTGGGTGAGTGTGCAGCTTCAACTTCACTCGTAATTGTGCAACCTGCATAAATAAGACGGGGTTTTGATTTGTAGCCTTGTCTGTTCTGTGGCTTCTCTTAAAGCTGCCACAGAAACAGTCTTGTTTGTTCTCTGATGGGTAGAGTTGACATGGCCGATTGAAGCCCAGATCTTGCTTTCTCCTTGTTGTCACTCCAGCGCGGTGAGAAGTGTCCATCCCACCCAGTGTCCTTAACTCTAGCCACGTTCAGCAGCCACGTGGTCCTCAAGCCCCTTGCTGGAACAGGCGCTGCCTCCCAAGAAGGCAATAAACGAATTAATCATCATACCACTTGGTGTGATTATTAGTGTCCCAGTTTTCACCAACATGGAGCTCAGCACTTATTCAACTCCAGAGGCACAAGCAAACCCATCTTTGTGGGTGTGTTTTCTTGGATGACTTCTACCAAGGAAAGTGGTTCTTGAGGCCGCATTAGAAAAGCAGAATCATCAGTAGTGTTTTCAAGCAGAGCTTTTTGGTATAGGGAGTTGATTGTGTCAGCATTGGAAGGTCGGCAGAGCAAGAAGATTGGGCTGACTCCGTGATTAATCACGAATAATTACGATTATTGATGACATATTGATTAACGATGTTACAAGAGGCAATAATTGCCAAGGCGGGGGAACCAAAAGGAGGAATTGGAGCCACCAGAATTTAAGAGCTGAGACCTCCAGGGAAAGCAGTGGCCTTTAAGGAGGGCCTGCTGCAAAGCTGTAGCTCGGTCCTCTGGGGTGGGCTCACTGGAGGTGATACTTTGAGTGACAGGGAAACACAATCCACGTTGGCGGTGGCTCTGAAGGGAAGGGGTGAGGGGTGCCAGAGGAAATCGATGTCTGAGGCGGAGCCGTGCACCGTGGCTAGGGCTGCACGGACTGGAATTGAAAACATGAACGAAGGCCATCTCCCCTCTTTGCTGCTGTCCATTTGCCCTCTGGCACCTTCCTTTGGCAGCATCCGATGGTAAGTCAGCCTACACGTGAGGCAGGGTAATGTGGTTTGCAGATTCCCAGCTCCAGCTAACGGAGCACGAAGAGGTGGGCTTGGAGCTGTGAAAGGAAAGGGACATAACCCACACCAGAGCCTGGAAAGGCCAAGTCAAAACCAGTGGGCTCTACAGCCTACCTCCTAGAGCTATTAAATTATCCAGAGTGTCTCCTGAGTCCTGGCGCTAGGTGGACCCATCCCATAGTAGTGACGATGGTCATGGTGGGGGTCAGGACTGACAGCTGCTGTTCAGGGAGGGGCCTTATGTGCAGGTGCTTAGCACGCCTGCCTCATCCACACAGGATGGCTCTTTGAATTTCGTGTCCTTCACTCCCTACCTGCAGCTAGTTTTACCAAGTCTTGCAAGGTTTTACCTCCTGCATATTAATCCATTTCTTGGTTCCCTCAAGTATGATAGTTTCAGGCTTGTACCCCTTTTTTGTTTCATTACTACAGGATTTACCTGACCTCCTTCCTTCTCTGTGTTTCCCTCTCATCCTTCCTTCGCACTGCTAGCAGATAATCTTTCTTCTAAAAAAAACAAAAAACAGAAACCAAATTGTATCGCTCCTCCAGTTAAACCATTTCAGTGGCTCACCATGGTGCACAGGATGAATCCAAACCTCCTAACGTGGGCTCAACGGGCCATTGATGATGGAGCTGAGTTTCTTCTCGTGTGTCACGTGCTCTCATGCCTCCTTGCTGCCGTCCGTGTTCTGCCTCCACCTGTGATTCTGTCTGCCCCTTGTCTATCTGTGCATAATCTCTGTGTACATCAATGCTTCCTCCCTCGTCACCTCTTCTCTGAAGCCCTTTCTCATCTCTCACCTTTCAAATCAACGTGTACGTGTGTATATGTGTGTGTGTGTGTGTGATCGCAAAGCTATTTGTATCTCCATCACAGTTTTTTATTATCACTGAGTTTTAGGCAGAAGTGGAAGGGAAAGAGCATAGACTTTGGAGGTAGACAGTCTTGAAGTTGAATCATAGGCCTGACACGGAAGTGCTAGGTGAATTTGTCCAAGTGACTTGCCTTCCTTGAATCTCACCTGCTGCGTCTGAAAAGTGGGCTCTACGGCCCACTTTAGAGAACTGTTAAATTAATGAAACTGCATCATTAATTTCCTCCCACAATGTGTGGCAGGCAGTGGGCTTTTTATTTTTATTTTTTAATTTTTTTTTCAACGTTTATTTTTATTTTTGGGACAGAGAGAGACAGAGCATGAACGGGGGAGGGGCAGAGAGAGAGGGAGACACAGAATCGGAAACAGGCTCCAGGCTCTGAGCCATCCGCCCAGAGCCCGACGCGGGGCTCGAACTCACGGACCGCGAGATCGTGACCTGGCTGAAGTCGGAGGCTTCACCGACTGCGCCACCCAGGCGCCCCTCCAGTGGGCTTTTTAAATAACTGCTAGTTCCTTTCTTTGACCCAAGTATGGCTGGTCACCCCACTACAGTCTTAGCTGCATGAAGTCAGGATCAAGTTTCTAGTTCCGTTCCCACAGATCCTGGAACAATGTGTGGCACGTAGCAGACAATCTTGCATACAGGGTTTCCAGAGAGGTCCTGTCTCCCCTTCAGCTGGTGTGCTTGGGGGTCCATGCCATTCTTTGGGAAGCACTACGGCCGGGCACAGTAATGTGCACTTGGGCAAGGATGAAATCAGAGAGTGGCTGTGCAGTACCTGGACAGTCTCTGCACTAGAGAGCTTGAACCAAAAAACAGGTTCTCTCTCTTTTTGGCAACGTGCATCACCCTCCTCACAGAATCTGAAGGACCTCTTGATAACCTGCAGTCAAAGGGAAGCTCGGAGTGCTCCCTCTCTCCTTGTGATGCCTCCCTTTAATGGTACCTGGGTTTGTGTGCAGCATTTCCTTTAGGGCTCAAGGTGAAACTGTTGCCTGTGATGTGCTGAGGACCATGGACACCACACAGTGTGGAGGAGCCAGCATAGGCTTTGGGCTCATCCCTGATGGCATCATGTGTAATTAGTTACTTAACCCCAAAGCTTCATTTATTGCTCTGTGTGCTGTAGAGTTCCCTCATACTGACCACACGGGACCATTATGAAATGACAATTGGGCATTCACGTGGAGGAACTTTGTGACCTGGAAGAATACCGTCTTTGTGCCGGCCCTCAACAAAGATTTCCACAGATACATGCTCTGGAAACTTTGCTTGGTAAAGCTCCCTGTGGATAAATGAAGGCCTTCAAATGGGCAGGAGTAATTTAATTTCCATGAAAGTTAATTGAGATCTGTGTTTTCTGAAGGCTAATGGTCTGGTGAGAGATGTCCTGAGTCAAGATAATGTGATGACCTACTTGTTTTTTCAGGTACCGGTTATTGAACAGAAGTCACATCTGTCACTGTTAACCTGTTTGCACAGTGACCTCTCCTGTCTCACCCACCTAGTCTCCCTGGCTATTATAGGGGAAGAAGGTCATCCCACTGAAAGACATGAAATGCCAAGGAGTAAAATACAGCCCCCAGGAAGCTTGGTTTTTGTAGTTGCTACATTTCCTTAAGCAGCCAGACCAGCATTTGCATAGGGCTACTCTGTGCCAGGCACAGGCTAGACATAAGGTCCAGGAAGAAAAGCCATGACCTCAGTGCTCAGAGGCTTTCCTTTTTATTGGCGGTGGGAAGAAGATTCAAAAGAAAGTGAAAATGTCATGGAATATTAGAGCAGCCATGATTCTATGTAAAAAATGCACAAGGTGAGGATGTTCCATCACTTAGGGCAGTTGCTGCTACTTTAGTGACTTTAATGATTCCTAACAGCCCAAGATAAAATACAAATCCCATATTGTAGAATCATAGAAGGAGATAAGAAAATCAGCCACCCCTTACTCCAGGCATTCTGTCTTCTGTTTTATTTATTATATTCAGGCCACTTCCCATGATTCAGAATTTTACTATTTTTTCTATCTCTCTGTATGCACACACGCACATATAAATTGGCACGTGCACATAGGCACACACACATGCACAGTGCACATGGAGAGGCATCCTCTGGATACTTAGATCAATGAGTGAGGGCTTCGAGGAGCAGGTAGGACGGGATGCATGACATAAGGTTTGAAAGACCCACATGAAATAGTTTCAGTTGTCAATTATATGATGTGAACTAATTATCTCACACAAAACAATGATAATCTTGGTAAATATAGAACAGAAGTTTCAAGAAAGCTGGAAACTTGTTAGAACCAGTTCTAGAAGTATTCCTGGATGGAACCTGCATGTGTGCAGTAATTATCTGTTGAGTTAATTAATTGATGAATTAATTAGTTATTATACTGAGTCCCCAACCTCCTGCAGCTAATCTGTCTGTACTTTGTTCTGAGATATTTCAAAAGCTAATATCTTTGTGAGATATAAACTGTCCAACCTTTTAGGATTCTTTACTTTTTTTTTTTTTTTTCATTTCAAGTAGGGGACATGCAAGCCTCATTTTCTTTTCTTTTCTTTTTTTTAGGATTTCTTTCTTTTTTTAAAATGTAATTTATTGTCAAATTGGTTTCCATACAACACCCTGTGCCCATCCCAACAGGTGCCCTCCTCAATGTCCATCACCCATTTCCCCCTCTTTCCCACCCCCCGTCAGCCCTCAATTTGTTCTCAGTATTTAAGAGTCTCTTATGGTTTGCCTCCTTCCCTCTCTGTAACTTTTTTTTTCCTTCCCCTCTCCCATGGTCTTCTGTTAAGTTTCTCAAGATCCACATTATGAGTGAAACATATGGTATCTGTCTTTCTCTGTGTGACTTATTTCACTTAGCATAACACTCTCCAGTACCATCAGTGTTGCTACAAATGGCCAGATTTCATTCTTTCTCATTGCCAAGTAGTATTCGTTTTAATACGTAGCTAATTTTCATTGATTGCAAGCATATTTTCCTTTATGTCATTGAGTTTAGTCATAATGTTTGCTAATTCCGGTATCTGTGTCATCTTGGGGTCAGTCTCCATTGATTATCCTTTTTTTTTTTTTTAAGAATAGGTCACATTTTCCTGTTTGTTGTCGTGTTAAACTCACTTTGGACTCTTTCCTGGATATTGTGAATGTTGTGCTGTGGAGACTCAAGATTCTATAATTTTCTTTCGATGAGTGTTAGTGTTCCTGTCGTCACTTGTTGCCTTCTTTGTTGTAGTGGGCAGTTAACTTGCTTAAACTCAGATTGCAATCTCTGCCTTTTGGGCAGGAGTTTAAATCTTGGGTAGTTATTTTATCTTTAGTTAGGCTTCTTGGAGTCTGCTCTATGCAGGCATAGTTTGAGGTTCAGCCTGGGATTTGGACAGAAAATATGTACAGACTGTGTGGTTCCCTTCTCTGTTTCTTTCCCTCGTAGATTTCTGCCTCCCTTCACAGACGTTGACGTTGTCCTGAATTCTGTCCTCTGGTCTTTTGGGCCAAAAGACTACAGTCTTTTATAGGCATGGCCCCCTGCCTTCATGGTAAAAGCTATATAAATAGGAAACAGTGAGTCAATAAAAGGAGTGCAAAGTGAACTTGAACTTGACTTAGCTGATATTCGAAGGCACTCAAATTCCCTTTCTTTTTCCTGTCTTCCGCTATATTTTCCAGCTTTACTCCACATTCTTGCTAAGGAAGCAGAGGGAGTCCACAGGACCCTGGCCCTCAACTAGATGGTGTAGTGCTGTCGCCTAAGTGAGAGACTGGGAATTCTAGGAATGCCTTTTCACTTGAGAGCCCCTTGAGTAATAATCATAAAAAGATGTTATAGTAAAACTTTGCATTTAAATTGCCTCTTATTCTTAGGATGTCAAAGTGCTTAGCAAACACGAATTGCTAGAAACCTTTTAGATTAATTAAAATGAGCAGATTTCCCAGACAAAGAAGATGACTGTTTTTGTACTTGCGATGTTTTTCACAGGTGAGCGGACTGACACACAAATACGTTCTTTTGTCAAATCAAGAGGTTCTGAGAACAGGTGAATTCAGCCTGAGCACAGCAACCGTACTGCCCAGTTTCATTGCTTTTCAGAATAATACTGATGACAATATCAGGGATTCATGAGTACCGTGCTTGTGTGAGAGTATTTGGGCTGATAAGTCAGGCATGCTGGCTGGCACTTGGGGTGCAGGAGGGCATTGTTTCCTCCTGGTGCCCTGTGAGGCAGATCTTCCCTTCGGCTTAGGCTGCTGTATGGTGGGTCTTATTTTTGCTTTATAGCCCAGGAAATGGAGGCAGTTCCACTTGCTGTGGGTTCTCCAGCTAGCAAGTGTCAGAGCTGGGAGTTTAAAAAAAATGCTTATTTTACTTATTTTTGAGAGAGAGAGAGAGATTGATTGATTATGAGCTAGGAGGCAAAAAGAGAGGGAAACACAGAATCCAAAGCAGGCTCCAGGCTCCGAGCTGTCAGCCCAGAGCCTGACACGGGGCTCGAACCCACAAACCATGAGTTCATGACCTGAGCTGAAGTCAGATACTTAACTGACTCAGCCACCCAGGCACCTGCAAGAGCTGGGATTTTGACTCAAGTTTGTCAGATTCCTATATTCTTCTCTGTATTTTCTGTATTCCTATAGATATTCCTATATTCTCTACCAATATCATTACTAAATATTACCCTTCTCCCCATTTCTAAACTCCTGGGAAACATACACATTCTCGTCAGAAGTAGCAGCTCATCACAGACCCACTGGCAATGGGGGCTCAGTATTGGCCATTAGAGGACACGAGAGCAGAGGTTAGTTGAGGTCAGATGGGAGGCCATGCAAAAGAGAGCCAAGGCACTTGGACTTTCTTCCACTCTATATCGTCCCGTTTGCCAGTGCTGATATTCAGCACTCAGCCGTCCAAAGGCAAAGGGAAGGAGACTGCCATTCTCTCGAGCAGCTGCAGTGAGCAGACACCATGGCAGACATGTGGCCAAATGGTATTCTCATGAAAACCCTATGAGCAGGTTCCCACCTCTATTTCACACAGCAAGAAACTAAGACTTGAAAGATTAAAGGAATTTTCCAAGGTTGCCTAGCCCTTAAAAATTGTCAGCAGCTTGTTTAACTTCAAGACAGTTCCCTGCCCTTCTCACACTGCTTAAAAAGTCACAGTCTAATCAGATCTGATGGCCAAATCAGTCTGAATGGAATATGCCCACCTAGGTTGACATGCTACGTAAGGATTTTCTGTTCACGGTGGACACATGGTTGCCAGGTTTCCATTTGGAGACTGCTGTGGTTTTCCAACCTGGTGGTACCAGCAAAATACAAGAGCATAGTCCCATTGTGCCCATCCCAGCCTGGGCACGCTCACCTTTACAGACGGCCTCGCCCAGAGATAAGCCCAGTGGTGTGCCTTTGCGTTCTCGTTGCCACTTTGTTCGTAGAATTGTTTATGAAGCCCAGATCCGCTCCTGTGCCTCGGTCTTTGACGCAGGGGGATGTGCTGGGAACACAGACCGGACTGCCCTGTATTTCACAGAAGCCCGGACTCAGGCGCTGTGTTCACTGGCAGAACCGGCAGGCACTTTAATCCCTGCTGTCCAGCTCAGATGGATACATTTCCACCAGCGTTTGTGTGGAGTGAGCCATTTCTCCACGACGCGCTGCCGAGGCTCCCCTGATTTCACCCTGACCACACGTGGCGGGAAGGACAGTGCGGGGGGGTTTTCCAGGGAAATGGCAAAAGTGCCCAGAGGTAGATACATGTTCCTGCCACATTGCGCCCCATGGACTTCTCTTCTTGTGAATCCAGGTTTTCTCATCATCAAATCACCGGGGACACTACTTAGTTCCATGGTGACCCTCTCCAGGGCCCAACTGTCACATCTAAGATAAGCCTGGAAGTAAATGCTCCATGTGCAAAGGTGGAGGGCTCTGGATGTACCCTTTAGTGGCACTTTAATGGTTGTTTCAAAGTGGGACCACTCCAACCCCGCCCCCCGCAGGCCAGTAGGGCACATAGATTGTCACAGATGCTGTGGCCCCAAGGCCAGGGAATGCAGGATATTAGGAGGTTGAGATAGCTCTGGGCAGCATGGCAGAGCTAACGAGGTGGTTTTGAAATATCTGCTGAATCCAGAGCCCCGGCCTGCAGCTGATGACTGGAGTGGCTTACTCCAGTTCCACTGGGGATCAGATTTGAAGTCTCCCCTTGTTTTTTTTTTTTTTAATGTTTATTTATTTTTGAGAGAGAGAGAGAAAGAGAGAGCAAGCAGGGGAAGTGCAGAGAGAGAGGGAGACACAGAATCCGAAGCAGGCTCCAGGCTCAGAGCTGTCAGCACAGAGCCCAATATGGGGCTTTTACCCACGAACCGTGAGATCATGACCTGAGCCAAAGTTGGACGCTCAACAGAAACTTTGTTTTTATTTATTTATTTATTTATTTATTTATTATTATTATTTTTTAACGTTTATTTATTTTTGAGACAGAGAGAGACAGAGCATGAACGGGGGAGGGTCGGAGAGAGAGGGAGACACAGAATCCGAAACAGGCTCCAGGCTCTGAGCCATCAGCCCAGAGCCCGACGCGGGGCTCGAACTCACGGACAGTGAGATCGTGACGTGAGCCGAAGTCGGATGCTTAACCAACTGAGCCACCCAGGCGCCCCTAGAAACTTTGTTTTTAAACAAAGGAGTGACAGGAGGCAAAGCTGCAATTTAGAAAGATTGTTTTGAGAGCAGACCAGAGGGCAGTTGGTGGCCTTCAAATATGTGTTTTGGTTCATTTGTGGGATTTATTTATTTAATTCTCAGGGAAACGTGACACAGTATAGTTGAAAATACGTGAAAACTTCCAAAACTTTATACATGAACTATTTTTGGATATCGTTACTGTATTCTAAAAATAGTATTTACTATTTGTTCTTGCATTTAATAAGTAATATAATAGTATTATTATGGTATTTGAATACAGCGCTGACACCACGTAGTAAAACAGCACACCTCATCCAATGAAGGTAATACTCTAAGCTTGCCAAGTGGTTAGGAGGCGTCAGTCGGATGCCGAGTGTGGACCCTGGCGCCTGGCTTCAGACTGGGAAGATCAGAAGCTCCAGGGGGAAGAGCGGGATGTGCTGCCCCAGCCTTGTGGTTGGAGGCAGGCAGTGAGACTGCTTGGGGCTTGTCCTGGAGCTGAGAGGGCCCCAGTCTGGTGCCACCGTTCAGTGGTTCCACTTTACAGGTGTAGACCCCCCACTTACTTGAACCATGCATTTCATATTACCTAAGAACCAGGTTTGGTTGGTGTCCCCAGTTCATACCGAGTTGACAGGTTCAGAGATAGTTAGCCTCCTAACTGCTAAGACAGTGTCCTAAGATGATGGTAGACAGCAAATGTTATAGCCACGGTACGGACAGTTTTGAATGTTCAAAAAGGCACTGTAACGTGGAGTCACTCTGATACCATTTTTTCACGCTTTCACCTGTAAGACAGGGAGGGAGCATCAGAAGCATGAGATTTGGCATCTAACTCACCTTAATTGGAGCCCCAAGGTTCTCTTTGTTACTAGCTGTGTTATCCAGGGCCAATAGATTGCTTATGTAAGTTTCAGGTTCCTCATCTATGAAATGGGAACACTCACATCTACCTTGACTTTGAAAAGCATAGAGCAGAGTCATGGGCAGGGCAGACACTCCATATGTCGCCTCTCTTTTTTTTAAGCTTTCCTGATTATTTTTACTCCCAAAGAAAACGAAGGCTCAGAATTGAATAAATCCAAGAACTTCAGAAACAACATTAGATTCATATTTAGACAGCAATTAATTTTTTTCCTTGGGTAAGAAAAATTGTACATTTGCTTCTAAAATATGAAGAGCGGTGATTATGATTCATGCACACATGATTCATAGTGAGAGCTGGAGCTGAAACACAGCTAAACTAATAATATTTCGTCCTTGTGACTAAAGCTTATCTAAGCTTAGAATGTGTGCCCGCAGTTAGAGCAAAGAGTCCCAAGGGCGGCTTTGCTGATACTTTGATTTGGTGACGGGGTACAAGCAGAGAAGGTATTGTCTCCTCATAGCCCACTTCCCCAAGGAGGTGCCTTTGCATCGTCTGCACCTGTTCCCCTCTCTGCACCTGCTTCGTTTCCAGGTATGGTTGATTTCTGGTAACAGTGCCTAGAGCTAGACTTCATCCTTTCTGCCATGGATTATTGCAACAGCTCATAATGGTTGTCCCAACCTAATATCTCTTCCTCTCCAGCAGACATATTCTCTCTCTTCTTGCTGAAGTGAATTCTTAAAGCACTGGTCAGCTGTGTGGCTGAGAGGAAAGGTCACCCGCTTGGGCATTTGCCATTTTCTCACCATGTGACTCTCTGCCACCTCACCTTGCTGGGCATGAATTTCATCATCTATGAAATAGAGATTCCTGCTATATAACAGTCTTTTTTTGATGAGGATTAAGTGTATATGAAGTAGCTTACACAATTCCTGAAATAAAATAGGTAGACAGCAAATTGTGTTTGTTCTTCATTGGCCCTTCATCACTGGAAAAATCATACCTAATTTTATTGTGGCATATTCCATGTGCACCCACGAAGACACATGCCCCGCGTGTGCCCTGCGCCCTTTGCTGTCCACATACAGCACACTATTTCCTGTCTCTTGCCTCACTGTTCTCACTTTGTACTTCTCCCCATCAGAG
This sequence comes from Acinonyx jubatus, assembly GCF_027475565.1. Lineage (NCBI taxonomy): Eukaryota > Metazoa > Chordata > Mammalia > Carnivora > Felidae > Acinonyx > Acinonyx jubatus. The sequence continues at coordinate 4,890,593 of NC_069394.1, forward strand.
TCTCCCAGGAACTGATGCTCGGATGGATACCATTCTGTTGTTTTTCTCTTCTCTGTGCCTTTTGATAGGGTACCTGGACTGTTTCAAGGAAGTTAAGTCTTTGGGGGGCCCTCCGTCCCCAGTAGACTAAAACAAGCAGAACCACAGATCTGTCCTCAGGTGTCTGATTCAGTGGATGTTCGCCAAGAATGTACTGTGAGCTCTTGCTGGGTAGTATGGGTCTGAATCGGTCACTGACCTTAAGGATTCACACCCTAAGAGGAGACGAGAAGGCAAAACGGATCCACCCCTGAGTGCATACTGAGGAGAATGAGAAAATTACCAAGATTGGCTGGGGAGAAGGGCTAAACAGGAGGTCACTCAGGTTTGCGGGATATGATCAAAGACTGAGGAAGACCATGGGATGAGAGGCTGTAACTGAAGAAAAGCAGTTTCTGCAGACAACTTGGAGCAGTGGAGACCACGCAGGCTTTGGACCTGGCTTAAGAAGGATTTTGAGAGAAGGATTTTGAATAAGGATATTTCCCTGTACCTGGAAGTTCTTTCACAAGATCTTTCCAAGCCCTGCTCCCCATCCTGCTCAGGGCTGTGTTTGGAGGTCATGTCCTACGAGTCCTTCTCTGAACACTCTTTCTAAAGGCACCTATGACCCTTGTGCTGACCACAGTCACTCTTCACATCAGACATCACTTGTGTCTAATGTCCTCTCCCCTGCCTGTGCCCCCAGGTTTTAAGTGCGTACCCCTCCAAAAATGATTTAGGGGAGAGGAATCCCACTCCCAGCCCTAGGGATTGTTGCCATTGATGTTAGTCCAGTATATTGGTCCCCTTCCCGTTCCAGTGCCTGATTCAGAGAGGACAAGGAGACTCTGTTTTGGAAGGTGAGCCACTGAGGGACATTTTGGGGATCTCAGGGAAGGATTGCTTTTTTTCCTTCCAATAGAGGCACTCTTTTTTTTTTTTTTAATTTTTTTTTTCAACGTTTATTTATTTTTGGGACAGAGAGAGACAGAGCATGAACGGGGGAGGGGCAGAGAGAGAGGGAGACACAGAATCGGAAACAGGCTCCAGGCTCCGAGCCATCAGCCCAGAGTCTGATGCGGGGCTCGAACTCACGGACCGCGAGATCGTGACCTGGCTGAAGCCGGACGCTTCACCGACTGCGCCACCCAGGCGCCCCTTAAGAGAGGCACTCTTAAGACTGGTGTCTTTTCTTTCTGATGTTGTGGACTATGTGGAGCCGCCCTGAAAACCTAAGGGGATCTAGTCTTGGATAAAGCTGTAACTTCGAAGCCCGAGAATGGGAAGTTGGGAGGAGCCCAAGAGCATCATGACAAAAGTGACCGGGACACATGGTGCCCTCTTCCTCTGAATCTTCAGTGACAGTGAAGGGATGGTAATGCATTTCTTACATGGCTGCGTTGCTTAAGCCAGAGATGGGCAAATTTTTTCTCTAAAGGGCTCGATAGGAAATATTTTATGATTTGCAGGCCATGTGACCTGTGGCCAGCGCCTGATGCTTAAAAGCAGCCATAAAAGAATATGTAAATGAACGGGTGCGGCTGTCTTTCAGTGACACATTTTTATCAGGACAGGCAGACACCAGCCCAGGCCCCTGGGTCACAGTCTGTGGACCACTGATTTCAGCCATTGAGGAAGAATTATCTGTTTCAGGTACAGCTGTGCCCACTAGTGCATTTTCTCCTCCTTTACCCTGGTTCACCTGATGAACAGCCACATTACAGGAAACTAATTATTTACCTGTTTGATGATGTAGTTTCTCTGTTACTGGAGTGTAAGTTTCAACATGGCAGGGACACATTTTCTCTTATTCGGCGCCTGGCATGGAGGAGCTCCCCAGATGTGTGAGGGAGCGTGTGAGTGAGTGAATGAACTTGGGGGAGCTCATTAATCTCTTCTCATTTCGGTTTGAGTTGGATTTTGCCTATTTTTAAAGATTGACGGTGATAGTAGCTGGAGGTGCATATAAATCCCATGTGTACCTGTTGTGTCCACATAATTACACAAAGCAGCCCCTCCCTCTTTCACTCTCAAAAGTGTCCTGAATTGGATGATAAATTATAAGATCACTCTAAAAACAGCAACTGTTTGTAGAGATTTGTTGTGTGGGGGACATGGCGTGAAGCTCATTTTAGGCATTATTTTATTTATTCCCTTACGAAAGCTGATGAGGCAGATGCTATTATTCCCATTTTAGAGGTGAGGAATGTGAGACTCAGAGAGGTGGGCTTTGTCCATGGACGCACAGCCGATGGTGGAACCAAGATGTCTGATTGCAGAGAACACGGTCCTAACTGTGACACTCCAAAGATGCCTGTAATGATACCTCCCATCCCACACTGCCTTTTGCAAGGTGTTTCTACCAGCAGCATCTCTTTCGCGTCCCTTGGAATCTGGGCCAGCCCTCTCACTGACCTGACAAACAGGATGTGGTTGAAATGCTGCTGTTGATCTTCCAAGACCTGAAGAGATCCGCAGCTTCCATTCTCACCTTCTAGAACGTTCTCTCTTGGAGACTGGCACCCACTTGAACCCTGACCGCCCAGCAGGAGAGAGACGCCACGTCCAGAGAGGCCAGGCACCATTTTGCATCTTCCAACCCCAACTGAGAGCTCCCTGGCTGGGTGTGGAGTCAGAGCTGGGCTCTGCTCTAATGCCTGATCCATTGAGTGGGAAGCAAATAAAATCGTCGCTTTTAAGTCAGCGGGTTCCAGGGTGATCTTGTTATGCATCAGTAGGTATCCAACACACATGCCACACGTCCTTGTGGACTGCTTCTGAGCATTCCGGGTGGTGTGTGTGCAGGTGTCTGAGTGGGCGTGGCTTGCAGGTGATCAGCAAGTGGCGACTGCTCTTATCGGTGCTGATGGAAATGGAAACCAGGGCAGCACAGGGCAGAGGGGGCGCAGCGAAGGCACTGGAGGGACTGAATGCAGTAGTGAAAACTTTACACAAAATCTGCAGTCCGTGTGAGCCTTCCTCTCTAGGAAGTGCTACTTTAGCGGGAATTTCATGCTTCGGGCGTCGCGGCTGTATAAAGTTTCAGTTACGCAAGAGGAATACATTCTAGAGATCTACTGCACAATGTTGTGCCTGTAGTTAACGATGTGTATTGTGCACTTAGACGTTTTTCAAGAGGGTTGGTCTCATGTTCAGTGTTCTTAACCACAACTTAAAAAAAAAATGTATGCAGGGGCGCCTGGGTGGCTCAGTCGGTTGATCATCCAACTTCGGCTTAGGTCATGATCTCACGGTTTGTGAGTTTGAGCCCTGCGTCAGGCTCTGTGCAGACAGCTCAGAGCCTGGAGCCTGCTTCCAATTCTGTGTCTCCCTCTCTCTCTGCCCCTCCCCTGCTCATGCTCTGTCTCTCTCACTCTCAAAAATGAATAAATGTTTTAAAAAATTAAAAAAAATGTATGCAATAAGTCTACAAAGTACTAGGAGAAAAAAAATGATGCAAGAACTGGGCATAGTGAGAGGACTGTTGCATCTAAAACCTGCAAAGCTGGGGCCCAGGAGTCAGTTTTGTCCCTTGCTTGCTCTTGGTCCTGAATTGATCTTCCCAGACCTCAATCAGTTTCTTTGTCGTTTGTGCTGATTGGAGAGGATTTCTGAAAGGAGCCTTCCAGATGTAAAATACCCAGCTCTGAAAGTTGAAGTACCTATGAGCAGATTTTCTCTGGTGCCAAGATGGCATCTTTGATCTCTGCTCTGGGCTGGATGACACCTCTGCATCCACACCCGCCTCGTAAGCTGATGTTTTAACCAGGCTTAATGCAAACCACAATCACGGTGTGGGACTTGTGGATAGTCATTATCAGAAAGCTGCTGCTGCTCCAAGCTTGTGAAAGAGGCTGGGGAGGAGGTACCGAGAGCAAATTAGCCTCTCAGAGAAGTGGGAGCTAGTCGGCTTTCCCATTCCTTTGCCATCAACAAGGTGCTGTTTTCTTTCTTTAGGTGCCAAGAAGGTGCCCTTGAGTAGAGGTTATCACACGGGGCTTCTGCTCACTCACACGCTGCCTACATTTTTCTCCACTGACGGTGGTGGCCACAAGGGAAGCAGCTGTACTGCTGAGGATGACAGAGATCCCTTAGCCACCTACAATGGGCCACCCAAGGCTTCTAGGACATGGGCTTGAGGCCTGAATGAGACATGGTACTGTCCTTGCGTTACTCACAGACTATTGTGGAAACACTTAGGGGGGGTTATTACAGTGCAGCCAAGTAAGTACAGGTCATACCAGAATATTAACTCTGCCTGAGGATGTCTTCCCTGACCTCCGAGACTAGATCCAGTGCCCCACAATCTGGTTTGAAAGCCCCCTGTACTTTTCGCTCGTAGCATTTACTGCAGTTGGAAATTGCATTTGAGAGCCATGCGTGCGAGCCCCCCTTAAAAACATAAGCACTGGAAGAACAGGGAGGTGGCTTTTTATGCACCATCGAAGCCTCTGTACCTTGGCTACTGACACTTACATTGTAGGCCTTTGGGGACAGTTTTTTGAAGGAAATAAGGGAGTACAAGATCTGAGAAGACTTCTGAGAGAATGAGATATTTGAATTAGGTTTTGAAGGTTAAATGGAAGCCTGTATTCGAAACAGCAGGAACAAAAGTAAACCTAAAAATATTGACAATTTAAAAGAAAAGCGTGACCCCATTAGCCCTTTGTTATGGAATTGGCAGAGATCCCTGCTAGGACTCACTGACATCTGAATCTTTAGGAAGGTGGGTTTGTGCGGGAGAGAGCCTGACATAAAATTGTTAAGGTTGATGGTTCTAAGCCCAGGTCCCACTGCTGCACAGCCACTCTGAGCCCCCGTTAACACATCTTTAAATTGAGGAGAACATTCTCTGTCCTCTTAAGATAAAGTAAGTAACACAGGTGGATTGTTTGGCTGCTACAAATGACACTGCATACATACAACTCCAGTTTTATGATTCCTCTATCGCGTAAAGCATGATACAAAGACCTGGGCACTGAAATAGACCTCCACCTCAGTTTCCCTGACTGTAAATGGACAAATCATGATTGGGTTATCATGAGAGACAGCCTTATGTCTGGACTCACTATGCTGAAAATCTGTCAGTCAGTCTTCAGTGGCAGGCTGAGCTAGTTTGGGATAGAACATTTGGTGTGGCAACCCACCAGACCTGGTTTGAACCCCAGCTCCTCTTGCTCCCAGTTTTGTAAGAAAGATGTATTACTTACTCACCTGGAGCCTCTGTGTCCTCATTTAAAAACTGGGATAATGATGCCTAATTTCCTTGGTCCTTGCTAATTTGTTTCATAATTTGTTTATTTTAAAACTATTCAATGATGGGGCGCCTGGGTGGCGCAGTCGGTTAAGCGTCCGACTTCAGCCAGGTCACGATCTCGCGGTCCGTGAGTTCAAGCCCCGTGTCAGGCTCTGGGCTGATGGCTCGGAGCCTGGAGCCTGTTTCCGATTCTGTGTCTCCCTCTCTCTCTGCCCCTCCCCCGTTCATGCTCTGTCTCTCTCTGTCCCAAAAATAAATAAAAAACGTTGAAAAAAATTAAAAAAAAAAAACTATTCAATGATGTATCCATATTGTTTAAGGGATAGATTGGATTATAAGTTAATGTATATAAGGCATGTGTCCCAGAGCGTGACACATGATCGATACCCAATAAATGACAACTGAGGATGATAGTAATGCTGTTACTGTTTTTGGAGGAGCAAAGTATGGGAGTTAAAAAGTGGGAGAGGACTTTAAGGAGGTTGCTTGTGGTGTGTGTGTGGACATTAACGGGTTGATGAGCTGGGAATTGCAAGAAAACAGAACACCTAAGTCGAGACCAGTTGCAGCAACATAATGGGTTGAGTTGGGGATGCATAAGGGGTTTATTATAGCAAGAATGAGAAGTACATCAAGGCAATAGAGATTGAAAGATGGGAAATTACCAGGGAATGGTATAAAACCTGTCGAAACATTCTACATTGTACAACTAGATTGGCATAGCTGTGTTACAGGATCTTCGTAAGTCCAGTTTTAGTAGATATTGCTACCTAGTTTTCTAAACTATGGAGCCCATTGAAGTAATAGCATTGATAGGATGCACTCACTCAATGCAAGCATTTCCTGTGCCTGTAACTTGTTGGTGCATGTTTCCCAATTTAATTATCATATCCCCTTTTGAAGGTAAATGTTATAATTCTTGTCTCATGGGTCAAGGTTTTGAAATGTAGTTTTTGTTTCAGGATAAAACATACGACTTTTGGAAAAATCAAGGTAAAAGACATATCTCAACACATCAGTGTCATGGAAGAAACTTAAAGAAAAATCTAATTGAAACACACATTTGTATAATCTCAATGGAGTTTCTCAAAGTCAAAAATCTAGTTTCACCAGTACCCAAATCGAGAAACAAGATCATCCACATTCCTATGAATACCCTTTGTGGTTTTTCCAATTACTACCCACCACCACTGCCAAGTATAGTTACTTGTCCTGACTTCTTGAACTTTATAGACATGGGGTCATACAGTGTATGACTCTTGTGTTTTGTTTCTGTTACTCAAACATCATTATGCAACTCATCCATCTTTCTGTATGTAGCAGTATCTCATTCTTGTTACCATACAGTGTCCAAAGTATGAATATACCACAATTCAGTCACCCATTCTACTAAGATCTGTATAATCTCCACTGTTGGAGCATTACAAGAAGTGGTACAGACATTCTTACATCTGTTTAATATATATACACACACACACACACGTATATATATATATATATATATATATATATATATGTGCATTTCTGTTGGGTATATTATTGAGAATTCATAGCTTTGTTACAGGGTGCCTGCATATTCAGTTTTAGTACATACTGTACAGTTTTCCAAAGTGGTCATATAAGACTTACTGCAGTAGTATATAGCAATTTCAGTTATATTGTACCTCCCCACACACTTGGTATTGCCTGCCTTTTTCACCTTGGCCATTCTGGTGTGAAGTAGTATCATCTTATGATTTTAGTTTACATTTATAAGATTGTAAATGAAATTGAGTAATTTTTCATATGATTATTGGTCTTTTGGCATAGTATTTTGTTGTATGATTTGAGACTTAAGTTCCTTCTTGCTGAGCTTACTGTATTGTACTAAACTTATCTAGTTCCTATGAATTCTTTGATGGCATAAACTGAGCCTCATGTGTGGTTTCAGCACCTGGGACAGTGTCTCAAATAATTTGTTGGCTAAAACTCAGGTGAAGAAAGCTCAGGGTCCACGTTGAGTGAGAGGTGAAGCCAGGATGGAAAGCCAAGCCTGGCAGATGCTAATCCTGTGTTCTGACCACTCTAAAGAGGGTGAATAAGACTTGGTTCATCTTTCCTCCTCCATTGCCTCAGAGCAATTCTAAATGGAATGTCAATGGATCCAACGAGTGGAGTCTTCATGAACAATGGGGATTCTAATATGGCCACTGTAGAGAGTACACCTGCAAGGGGTGAGACTGCATTCTCTCTGAACAGTTTTATGAATTTAAGAATGGGATCTATGCCAACTCTCTCCACAACCACATCTTATTGATGGGGCCTTGCTCAGAGTGATATTTGTCTTCTCAATGACTACATTTGATGTTTGCAAGTAAGTGCTTGTAGGTGAAATACAGTGCCTAAGAGTATGTGCTTTGGAATCTAGTTTTGCTTCTCATTTATTCTCTTTGAACTTGGGTTGAATCATTTGTCTTCTCTTGAGTCTTTTTCAAACCTAATTTTCAGGTAATCTCACCCACTTCCAAGGTCATTGTAAGGATCAACTTGTCCATGAGTGTAAACTACTCTGGAGAGCTCCTGGAAACTTAATAATCACTCACTAGCTGCTAGATCTTATTATTAATGGTAATACTTGGAGTGTTAAAAAAGATAGTGGTGACCATGTGGTCAGCCCAACATGGCTTCGGGATGCATTTGTGATGCATTCAACTCTTTTGAATTAAGAGGCAAATCAGTGGAGCAGACTATGGCTACCTGGCATTGCAAAGGTTTCATGGTAGCAATGCATAGAAAGTATATTTTGAAAAGCCACCTGAGAAAGAATATTTATAAAATGCAATGCTATGTATGGCTCAGAAAATATTGTGGCCAAGGGAAGGAAGAGGTTCCCTGGAAGACTTGGGTGGGAAGTGAGGCTAAGAAAGTACACTGAGGCCAAAACAGAGAGTCTTGCGTGTTGTGCCAAAAAGGGGGACCACACGTTCCAGAACCAGTGGAGGCACTTGATAGAGTAAGTAGATGAAGCCATTGTTCAGGAGATGGACCTACGGGGAGCTGAAGGGTTAGAGTAAGTTACTGTATCACTGTCATTAATTCTTGGACTCTGGAGAGCAGTTGGATTGCCCCTGGGGCCATATCACCTTAATTAGCTTTTTGCACTAATTAACTGCCTCTTGTCCTGTCTTCAGACACTTAGATCACTTATGATCTCCTGCAAAGTCATCTTTGGCTCTGCTCTTTGGGAAGCATCATGAGAAGTGGAAGGAGGTCGGCATAAATTTGAGAGACCCGGGTCCCCAGCCCTGTCACTGATGCTACCTTGCTGTGCCCTGGCCTCCCTGGGATTTCCAAACTCTATATTGAGAGAGCTGGCCTGGAAAGTTACCCACTGTGCAAAGATTCTGTGATTAAATCCTTTGTAATCGTCACGACAGATAGCTAAATTGGGAGCCGTGGAGCATTGCGTGAAGGTCAGGGAGGGAACTGCTACTTATTGGACACCTGCTCGGGGCCAGAAACTGGGTGAGGCCCTTTCCTTATGGTGACCTAGCTCACCAATTCGGGTTTTCCGAAAAGGTAGCTGTTTTTCTGTAGTGGAACCTCATTTCTATGTTAGCTTCTTGGCCATAGATAACAACAAAATCCAGAATCTCTCTGCACTCTTCAATGAGATTGAATTTTTGGACTTGCAGAAAGCCACAGAGGTGGAGATGGAGCCTGAGAGTGGGAGACTGGGTGGTTCACCCTTGACCATCAGCTATCCTCACCAGCATTCTTAGAGTTTATGTCTTCCCATGGGATCCTCAGTCATCAGCCTCTTGTCCCTTACCCCAGGGCTTCCACTCTTGGCTCTCTGAGCCTTTGAGGTCCTTCTGACAGGACACCAATTGGTGCCTGAGGAACTCTGTGAACCTGCTGCATCACCAACCTCAACCCAGGGATGAGGACATAGGTACTTTCTGCACAGAGGTTCCTCCAGGTCATCTGGAAATTCTCACTTTTTCTTTATATTAAGAGCGCTCAGCTGGGTTTGAGGGTGGAGGAGCTTGGGGACTCTTAGCAGGGAATGAACCGGGGGTGCAGTCATTTCTGCTTCCCCTTCCAGTCTCTCTCAAATTGCTCTCATCCCATCAGACTTTATCTGGTTTCTAGGTTGGGGAGAAGGAAAAATGATTACATTCTGAACTTCTTGTAATTCCTGGACTTTTGAAAGTCCAAAATCTTTTCTGTCAAATGACAGTCTTTCCCATTAAATTCAAAAGTCTGTTTCAAAACTTACAACCAGGGACTGGCTTTTCTTGTTTTATGTCTGCAGTTCCAAGGTGCCCGCCCTCTTCTGGAGGTGGGGAATGCAGAATGCCCAGGTACCCCGAGTGGAAGGTGGTGCAGGGAAAGCCGTCTGTACTGGAAGAAACAATCTCTTTAGAGTCGCAGTTTTGCTCTGTCAATGTTATTTCCTGAAATCATCATTGCTGTCCATTGGGTGAGGCTGTGCAGGCCCATTATGGTTTCTATTTTATGGTTGTAGAAACTGAGACTCAGTGGCTAGGTGACTTTGTCCCAGTTTACATATCCTCAGAAAGGAAATATCACATGTCCTCTCTATTTATTACCTAGCTGGAAACTAAATGAGCTGTCTTGGGTGGTTGTGATCTTCCCACCTTTGGTGTGTGTGTGTGTGTGTGTGTGTGTGTGCACACGCGCGCACGCAATGGGTTTAAAGCGTATTCAGTCATTAAATTATCTCAGTAGTTCCCAAGTATTTAAAAGTCCCTGATCTGTAGATACATTGCTCAGATGATAGAGCTTTGGATGTTCTATGTGCTCACTCTTGAAAATAAAGCCCTTATTGGAGGTGGGTTGTTGGGAGGTGAGGGTGGGTGGCCTAGCCAAGGAAAAGGGAGGGATGTGAAAAATGCTTGCCACCCTCTCCCCAGATTTGCTCTGCATGTTTACCTGGTGATTTCACAAGCTCTCAGATGCACAAGGAGTAGGGCCAGATTGTTGGCTTTGCTGAACTGAGCCAATGGTGTGTGTACCCAACTGTCATCTGAATATAGAAATGGTAGAAGAGTATGTGTTTTTATTCCATTTTTTCTTTTCCAACATAGGAGTGAACAGCTTTCAGATTTATGTTGAAATTGTGAGCAAAAAATGTTCAAGGGAAAATTAGTTTTTGCCATTTTTCTTCCATTATCCAACACATCCATTCATTCGATAAAAAGTGATGAAGCACCTAGGGTACTAGATGAAAGAGTGTTCATCCCAGTCATAGTTCAGTTTCCAGTGTTTTCTGAGAAAAATGAATAATTTAAGCAAACATATACTCGAAATACTTCTGAAATCTCAGCGAAGCAATGTGTAGGCCAAATGGGGTGTCTTGGGGGAAGATGTCCTAAGTTACTGGATAGAATGACCCTTAAAGTATGTTATTAAGAATACTTAAGAATTAACTGGAAGATAGGAGGCTCATCAAAACAGAGAGCAGATGAGCAAAGGCTTGGAAATTTGAGACAGATGGTGAGGTGGAGCACATCTAAGCTGGAGAGTGTCAACAAGGCATGAAGGACAAGAAGGGGGAGGGGGAGACTTCATGGATGCTGGAGAGAGGGAGCTGGGAGGGACTCTTCCTCGGTGTAATTCAGACCCTGCTCATTGTAGGGCTTGTGTCTTCCATTTTGCTGTGTGCTCTGGTGAAGGTAAGAGGCTGTGTGTACAATGGAAAAATTGTTGGAATTGTAAAACTTTCAAACTAAAAGGGAAACAGTTGGGGTCTCCCAGCCGCAGAGAGAGAAGGCTTGATCATTCCCAAGGATTGGGCATCTCTGTTGTGTTAGACACTGTTCATCCTGGCCTAACTGACTCAGAAAGAAGAGCTGGGGGCAAGGGTTGTGTGCACACAGTACTAGGTTGTGATCCTAGGTTGGAGGAGAGAGGGTCAGGGAAGCAAAGCATGGAAGGATAGAGAGCCACTAGGGGCGCCAGCCAGGTGGCCATCTTTACAGTTCTGGTTTTCTATTCCCGCAGGTGCCAAGGGCAGTGCCTGAGAAGCAGTGTAAAATGTATCTCAGGCTGTCCATCCTGGCTGCCGGGAGAGAGGAAATCATGTATTTGTTGTTCTGGACAGAAGTTTGTTCCAGATGGGGTTAATATCCCAGGGGTGCGAGAGAGTGTGTTGTGAGGCTCAGGCAAGTCGGGATCAGATTCCACTCCACTCACTGGAGGTTACTGGAGCCCCAGCAGAACCGGTCATCCCTGAGATGATTTGGATCAGACTCAGTGAGGCCAAGATGTGAAATAGAACATGAGAAGCTTCCAGAGGCACACTGCATGAGTTACCTATTACCTCGAAGGTCAGCAGCTTAAAACAACAACATTAATGATCTCACAGGGTTGTGAATCTGCCTGTGTGCTTAAGCTCTAGGTGATCCGGCTCAGGACTCTGCTTGGTACAATGAAGCTGTTGCCTGGGGCTACATCCTCTTAAGGGTGATCCCCTTTCAAGTTCACTGAAATGGTGGTCTGCAGGATTCAGTTCCCAGAGGGTCCTCTGTTGGCTGGGGATCCCTCAGGCCCTTGCCATGGGGCCCTCTTCCTGGGGCAGCAAGCCCTTATCAGAGAGAGCAAGAGAGGGCAGGCAGAGTGGGAGCCAGAATCTTTGTGATCTTGGGGGAGGGTGACACAAGGTCATAGATACCAGGAGCTAAGGCCTAGGGGGGCCCCTTTAGAGGCTTCCTGCCACACAGAATATCGCATTTTACATTCACAGGAGTTCCAAGGACATGATCGTCTTATGCCACGAGGAAGTCAACTCAGAAGTTTGACATTCTCTCCTCCCGGAGCCCTTCCTGATAATGTCAGCCCCACTGCTGGGGTGTCTGCTCTTCCTGGGTCTCCCTTGCCCACGTGCAGCACCCTGTGGCATCCCCAGTCCGACCCTGGCCTCGGTTCTCAGGTCTGTGCTGTGGCTCTGTCTCGCTCCTGCTGCCAGCACAGAATACAGGCAGTATCTTAGGACAACAGTTTCAGCTGTCGGCCCTGAAACTGGACTTTTGGGTCTAAGTCCCAGCCCTGTAGCCCTCGAACAATGAGAGTAGCCTCGCGGGCTTCTGTTCCCTCCTCTTCCACGGAATGGGAATACCACCAGGCTCACAGTCTCTTTTGAAGATCGCTTAGTTAAACACACGAAACACACTCAGAACAGTGCAGGGTTTTTCTTGGTATTTAATGGTCTCTTTGCACCTCGTCCCCGAGATTCTCACCCTCGACAGGATTGCCGTGGGAGGGACTGTCCCGCATGTGGTAGGGTCGTGTGCCCACATCTCTAGTCTCCCCCCACTGACTGCCTATGACCCTCTCCAGTTGTGAAAACCCCAAATGCCTCAGGGCCTTGCTGGCGGAACTGCCCCCCAGTTGAGAACCTCTGCCCTGTACCCATCAGAAGGTCAGGGAAACGTTTTGAATGAATGACTGGGTGGGTGCCGAGGGGGTCCTGTCTTTGTGATGAGGAGAACAAAGGCAAGGGAAATGTAGCTCAGCTTGAATCTCCTTACAGCTTGCGGCCCACTGAATAAATAAATCCCTGAGACACGCAGAGCGTTCCTCAAGGAAGTCATGGTGGCCCTAATGCTGATGCCTTGCTAGAGACTGAAAGCAACCTTCCCTTGAGAATAGCCAGACCTCCCAGGATCCTATAACTCTTCTTTCGCTTGCAGAAGTCCCTTTAGAGACTTGGCTTGTCTCTCCCCCACCCCCTCAAACTTAAAAGTATATAATTAGTCCCTCCTCACAATCACAACGCAGCCCTTTCTGCCCACGGATCCTGTCCCCGTGCTATAATAAAAGCACCCTTTTGCACCGAGGCTGTCGCAAGAATTCTTTCTCAACTGCTGCACAGCAGGGCCCTGCATCATTTGGAGAGGGGACGGCGCAGACTGGAGAGCCAGAGGAGGGAAACGAATGTGCTGAAGGGGCCGAATTTTAAGGTCACTGTGCCCTGAGCTCAAGGTCAAGGTCAAGGTCCAGCCCACTGTCCTTTGGAGCCAGGAGCCGCTTCATCTCTGTGGCATTGTTTTCTTGTCCGTAGAACAGAGATAAAAATCCCTACTTTCAGGATTGCTATGAGAACTAAATCAAACAATGTCTGCACAACAGTGTGGGACACTTCAGCTGCCACAGCACCAGACTCCCTTTTAGCCGTGGAGCTCCATGTTACTGGGTTAACAGTTTGGTGCACTGCTTGAAAAAATCCTCCTGAGAAACCGGCCTGCAGATCACGAGTGGTTCCTGGGCCACTTTCCAAGGTGGTCGTGGTGGCTTCTGACAAGTGGGGCATGTGAGTGGAGGGTGAGGGGCTTTGCCTGGGCATTGGAAAGGTTGAGCAGAAGGGACCCAAGAGGCTTCCTTCCAGAGAAGAGTATGTGGTTGAGGGGTTGTCTTCTGGGATCAGCACTGAGTTTTCCTGTGCAGTGAGTGGGGGCAGTATTTTCTCATTTGTCCACAAACTGCAGTTATCTATCTATCTATCTATCTATCTATCTATCTATCTATCTTCTCTTTCTTTTTTTGATATAATTTATCGTCAAATTGGTTTCCATACAACACCCAGTGCTCCCTCATCACATCAGGGAAATACAAATCAAAACCACACTGAGATACCACCTCACGCCGGTCAGAGTGGCTAAAATGAACAAATCAGGAGACTACAGATGCTGGCGAGGATGTGGACAAATGGGAACCTTCTTGCACTGTTGATGGGAATGCAAACTGGTGCAGTTTATTTATTGATTTTTAAGTTTATTTATTTGAGAGAGAGAGAGAGAAGGAGAAAGAGAATCCCAAGCAGGTTCTGTACCGTCATCGTGGAGCCTGATGCAGGACTCGAACTCACTAACCATGAGATCATAACATGACCCCAAATCAAGAGTTGGATGCTTATTCACCTGAACTACCCTGCCCCTCCGCAAACTTCAGTTTAATCTGCATTATTTACCTTTGCACTGGGAGCAGACACTCAAAGCTATGTGGCGTGGTGGCTGAGAGCAGCGACTCGGGAGGCAGACCGGAGTGGTGGGTCCCAGCCCTGTTCTGGTTGTTGGACCTTGGACAGGTGACCCGCTCTCCCGTGCCCTTGTCTCCCCTTCAGGAGAGAGCACCCACCCCCTCGGGTGGAGGTGTCAGACGATCGGCGTCTGGCCCACGGTGAGTGTTTTGTGCACGTGACAGAGCTGTGGGTCCCGCCTGAGGTGGGACATGGTAGAAGAGAGGCTGTCCGGTCCTCTCGGACCTGGCTCAAGAATGTCCAGGGCTGAGTACAGTGTTGGATGTGAGAGTTCTTCTCTGCTTATTTAGGCGTGTGCTTGTGTGTGTGTGTGTGTGTGTGTGTGTGTGTGTGTGTGTGTGTGTTAGCATTCTGACTTATTTACTTAGGAACACTGTTTCTCGTGAGGGTTTTTTTCGAGCTGTGTTATCGAAGGATGATTGACCTGGGAAAAAGCATACCTATTTAATATATTTAACTCCATGAGTTTGGGCTGATCAGTACATACCTGTGAAACCATCACCACCATCACGGCCATGCATATCCATCATCTCCTACAGTTTCCTCCTGTGCTCTTTCCTTTTCGTATTCTAATTTTATTCTTTTTTTTTTTTTGTGGTAAGAACATTGAATATAAGATCTACCCTCCTCGCACATTTTAAACTTACAACATTGCATTGTTAGCCGCAGGTGCGATGCTGTGTCCTGAACGTGCTTGTCTTGCGTAGCTGAAACTCGGTGCCCTCGGACCATCATCTCCTCGTCTCCCTCACCTCCTTACCCCTGGCACAGCTACTTCTCTACTGTCTGCTTCTTTGAGCTTGACTTTTTACAATCCCACATATAAGTGAGACGGTACAGTATTTGTCTTTCTGTCTGTGGCTCATTTCACTTAGCCTGATTGATGCCCTCCAGGTCTATCCATGCTGTTGCAAATGGTGGGATCTTTCTTTTTTTTGAGGCTGAATAATAGTCCGTTGTATGTATGTACAACATGTCCTTTATCCATTCATCCATCATTGAACCATGAAGTCATTTCCATTTCCTGGCTATTGTGAATAATGCGGCAATGAAGATCCTGGTTTCAAGTTTGTTAAAATTTTTTTTCAATGTTTTATTCATTTATTTTTGAGAGAGAGAGAGAGAGAGAGAGAGAGAGAGAGAGAGAGAGAGAGAGAGAATATGAGTGGGGGAAGGGCAGAAAGAGAGGGAGACACAGACTCTGAAGCAGGCTCCAGGCTTCAAGTTGTCAGCACAGAGCCTGATGTAGGGCTCGAACTCATGGACTGTGGTGAGATCATGATGTGAACCAAAGTCAGATGCTTAACCAACTGAGCCACCCAGGTGCCCCAAAGATCCTGGTGTCATGTCCTTTGGATAAATGCCCAGAACTGGGTCTGTTGGATTATATGTTGGTTCTGTTTTTAATTATTTGAGGAGCCTCCATACTCTTTTCCATAAAGGCTGCACCAGTTTTATATTTCTCATCCTGTGTCTTCTTGAAAGTGCATTCTGTTTGCCAAGCAAGTAAGAAGTCCCTTATCTGACTTTGTGGGACCTACCATAATACTAGAGATGCCCTGTGTGTGCCACACCTATGGGAGGGGTTGATGCCGTCTGGGAGGAAATCTTCTAAGCACTCCTGAATCTGCAGGTTTCTAAGACCCCAGGGAATTCGGAGTTCACCTTGCACTGCCTTTTCTTCTGGTTTGCTTTCTACGAGAGCCCTATTGTTTGGAAGGCTTCTGCAGCTATCTCTCTCTCCATCTCCCTCCCTCCCTCCCTCCCTTTCCCTTTCTTTCTCTCTCTCTCTCTCTCTCTCTCTCTCTCTCTCACACACACACACACACACACACACACACATGCACACACACACTCATGTGCACACACACGCACACCAGGGACAGACACATAGCAGCCACTCAGGAACTCCTTGTAGCCACCTGACCAGCAAGTGAACAGTACAGCTATCCATGGAGGGCAGGACTTGCCCAGGTAAAGATGCCTAAGTTCCCAGGATGTTGGTCCTTTCTGTGAAGAACCACTTAAGCCAGATGGTGCTCAGAAATGATCATGTGAGTTTTCTGTCATAGCTTTATTCTGTAATGTATCACCCAGGATGATGTGACTGGTCCATCGGTCACATCCGTCACCCGGCTCTTAAGCAAGGCAACGCAATTGGTTGTTATTGCTATAGGAAAAGATTACATTAGATAGAACGACTGTCATCCTTGGCCTTCCCAGGTCCCATTGCTGTGTCAGCTGGGGTTAAGAGGCCATTTTTCTTTCTTTTTGCTGAAGCCTGGGAAAATAGATGTGAAACGTCCCTGGAACCAACATTTGGCTCAGAGCCCAGGCAGGTAAACAGATGGATTCCTTCCAAGCCTGTGGCTGCCGCTCAGGGAAGAAAGACAACATGAGCTCTGTGTGTCTCCTGTGTGCTTCCTCATCATGGTTTTCCGTTGCACCACTTCTGGTTCTGTGGGACGGGGATTGCAAAAGGGGCAACCAGAGTTCAGAACGTTTCAGCAGTTTGCTCAGGTTTACAGAGCTGGGAGAGTTTCCTTGTCTTTCATAGGGGGGCATTTGGTTAGGTTACGTTTTCTGA